>NC_065586.1:97825819-102825819 GCF_024542745.1 Macaca thibetana thibetana | reverse complement strand
CGAGGCGGGCAGATCACAAGGTCAGGAGTTCGAGACCAGCCTAGCCATCACAGTGAAACCCCATGTCTACTAAAAGTACAAAAATTAGCTGGGCGTGATGGCGGGCACCTGTAATCCCAGCTACTTGGGAGGCTGAGGCAGGAGAATCGCTTGAACCTAGGAGACGGAGGTTGCAGCGAGCTGAGATCACAAAACTGTACTCCAGCCTGGGTGACAGAGCTAGACTCCGTCTCAATAATAATAATTCATGTAATAGAAGGGAGAATTACTGTTAACTTTGGAGGCAGGGTGATTGGAGAACTTTGGGTGTACTGACAGTTTTCAGCTGGTTCATCTGGGTAGCAGTTAATGGATGCATTCACTTTGCAAAATTCAAGTTGTATATTCAGTGATTTGTACATTTTTAATGTACAATGAGTACATTACATTAATGTACAATTTGAGTAATGTACAATGTTAAGTACCTTTTACTCAACAAAAAGCTTACTTAAAAGTCATTTTGGAAATCCATTTAAAATACAGTACTTTATATTTACGTCTTTGGGCCAAAAAAAAGGAAAAATAAGAAAAACCTTTCTGGTACGCTTAGGGCCAAACTTCCACCCTGTGTGCACGGTGAATGTGAAGGTTCTCTTCCCAGAGACGTGAGGCACCTGATCCTGGTACCCAGAGGAGTGTCATCTTTTGAAGCAGCAGATGTTTATACTAAGGCAGAGTTCAGAGAGCTTTTCCGTTTCTAAGAACACAATATAGCAAGATCTGAAACAAGAACTTTCACTTCTGATTAGCTCCAGCCTTCGTGCAAATGATAGAGAACACACTTCAGGGACAGAGGCCTGGTTCTCATCTGTTCAACTCTGCTTTCCGTGTAACAAAGATCATCATCAGGCATCTCACACTGGGTTGAGTGATGTGGGAACAGATTGGGGAGTCTGGTTCGAAGATATGTGAATTCGTGCCTTCTGGGCACAAGAAGGAAAAAAGATAACAAGTCAGTTCATTCCACTTGAGTGGGCAAAGCTTCAACAGCAGGGATGAAATCTGCTGCCTCCAGCTGTCAGATCTGGCTCCTTGACGCTCTGTTCTCCTGGTGCAGAGCACCAAGCCAACAGCACATTCTTCATATCAGGAGACCCTGGGGACCTCACATGTGATTGTGAGATGCTGTGCTGATGATTCAGACTCCTTCTCGCAGAAAAAGACCCTCAGTTTCTCTGTGACCCTCTGGATTATATATGTAGGCATGGGAGATGCACGTGATTAGCAATGCAGAATGAAGAGACACAGAGTGTCTCAAAAGTTGAGGAGAATTGACACTTGACACAATAATAATAATGTGGTTATCCAACATTCATTGAGCACCACTGTTCCAGTTTGTGAGGTTTTTCATGAATTATCTTATGTAGATCTGACAGCAACTCTATGCAAGTAGGTGTTACCATTATTGTCATTTTATAGATGGCACAGCTGAGGCACAGAAAGGCAAGTAACTTACCTGAGATCACACAACTGCTGACTGTTAGAGCCTAGGGTCTAATCCAGGATCTGTGGTATCTTGTCTTTCTACTGCTTCTTTATGGTGAAGGAACCATTTTCTAAGAAGAACTTCATGTAGCTCCTAAGCCTCTATAGAAACCCATGGCTGGGATTATCAGTAGTCACAAAGATCAAGGAGTAGAAAGAAAAGGCTAAATCATCAATGACCAAGCCAGTTTAGCCTGTGGCTCTTATATTCATTCTTAGACACTAATCAATAAATGTACCAAAATTTTCCCCCTGGCTTCTCTGAGAATACTAATGGCTTGGGATCCATTTGTGGAAGAACACTTCAGCAAAGAGAGATGTGAAATCCTCTCTGGGTTCCCCCTCTTTGGAAAATGATGCCTTCGTTGAATGCCTAGTGTGCCTGACACTGTTTATCTATTCTAAAGAATATTGCAAAAACATAGGATATGAATGCAGCACCCAAGGAATTTAGAATACATGTATTTCTTTACAGGCTTGGGTATAAATTAGGCTATAATATTTTTTAATTAAATCCAAACCAAAAACAAACAATCCCTGGCATGTGCCCCTACTGGCAATACATGGTGTCTTTATTCTCCTCAAAATCTCTATGAGTGCATTTCTTATTTAAATTTGATCCTTCTGAATTTACTTTGAAAATAGTGCCTGACTCTTGCCCCATTTCTGGTACCAACTCTTTATAAAAACAGGGATCTTAAAGTCATGCTTCTGATGCCTGTAAAAAGCAAGTCTTCCAGGTACCAAAGAAACCTAGAGGTCTCTGCTAGGTTCTGATAGGACATCACAGTGTGATTAATGCAAAAGATTCACCTCCCCAAGTTGTTACAGTATTTTTATTTTCATGTGAGTACCAAAGCTTGTGCCTCTATCCATCTTATATCATGGTTCAACTTTCTCCCACAGTCTTGTCTTTCGTTTATGGGGCTAGGTTGGGTTAGGGACTGATCTAAGCCTCTTTTCTTTGCCCCAGTTACTTGCATACAAACCCCTCCTTGTAATTTCCATCTCCTTTGCATTTCATCTAAACCATCAGAGACCTGAGGCATCAACTGTCTCAGCAAATAGTTAGATATTTGTGTTTGTTTATTTGTCCTTTGATGAATATTTTACTAAGTGCCAATTTTATATCATGTACTTTTCATTCATTAATGGACTTACTTTAGTTTGTGGGAATATATGTTTTGGTTTGACTAGGACCTCTGTTATATTGAGTTTTAAATGAAAATCTAATGACATGAAGTAGAAAGTGCCCAATACCTTATATCTATTGGAAATAAAAAAGATTAATAATAAATTATCTAAATATAATAAATTATAATGCAGTAATTTATTGCATTATTTTGTAATAATATTTTTGGCATCCCCCAGTAAACTATACTGGGGGTATAGTTTAAAGTAAGAATCATGTCACTCCTGATTGCAGTTCCCACATCTCTGTACAATGTACCTAACATATTGATAGAAATTCAATAAATGTATCTGGATTTGGATAGGCTTCCCCAAGAAGCATAGAGATAAAACTGAAACTTAAAAGGAAAAGACTCTTAACATTTGAAAACCAGTCAAAACATGGTAAAATCTTCATCTGAAATCTAAATCTCTTCCTTAATCCTTTCCTAGTGCATATCCTAATTCTAGCATAAGAATATCAATGAAAACATTGCTAAAACCAGAGCAAAGATAACTTCTTATTGACAGAAAATAATTAAAGGCTAGGTACACTGATACTAGTTTGCAACTTCATATACAGTAGTATATGCTCAAGCCAGAAAATTACAGATTTAATATATGCAAGAAATGGGTTCTTTCCTGCAAATAGCATATGAGGTCACCCTCAAAACCTAGATTACAGAAATGCTTCCATAACACAATTCCTCCAAAATCCCACAACTTGGCTCACCTGATGTGTTACTCAGAAAGCCACATAGCTATTCTGAGGTTGATGAAAAATTCCAATGTCATCAATACCACCTGCCTCATTTCCTGCTGCTTTTAGGGTCCTCTCCAAGTGTACTCTCATGAGAGAACCTTCATTAGCAGCACAAGGCAAAGGAGCAGTCGTACTTCCATCCCAGACTCACTGTGGCAGATGAAAGAAGAACACACGTGCGCACACACACAAGCACACACAATACATTTAGGCATCATTATTGCCTTAAAAATAAAGAACAGTTAATCCAAGAACCGACTGGAAGAGTAGAGAAGTCCATAAAGTTGAGTCTAAGATGCTGAACATTTTCAAACTATACCTGACTTTTAGGAAACTGATCGAAGGTGTTTTGCACTGAGATTCAAGCAGGCAGTGAGAGGTGGCATCTCTGTGCTTGGAGACTCACTCAAGATGGATGTCCTCTGGACCACTAATGAGAACCTAATGAGCCTATAGACTTTCAACACAATAACTCAGCTTCCCAGAGAAATCCAATGCAAGGACCTGAAGGCACAGGATAGATGGCAAAGGCCCTAATCAGTCTGAAGAACTCAACAAAACTGATTTGGGAGGCATTTGTTTGAGAGAACTGGTAGGCAGAAGTAGTATCTGCGTGTTAAGGAAGATAATTAAATCTGTTTTAAACAGCTGTAAGAGTAAAGAGATGCAATTCTCTGCATAATTTAAGATTTTTAAATTAAATCTAAGGCAAGGGACGAAAATTAAAACTTTGATCTGTATCTCATTGTCTTAATACTTCAATTTACATACAAAGACTGAAACTTAATAAGGAAAATTCATGATTATCACTTTTGTGAGATTTAACTCCAAAACGTGAGGACTGTGTCCTCGTTAGACAGATTTCAATGATTCATAATTTCATATACATTGAAAGACTTAGGGGAGCATTAAAGTACCCACAGTGTAATAACACTTCATAAATATTGCGGGATGCTGTCAACCATCAGATGGTAGAGAAGATGGCTGTTGATAAAAATTTCTACGAGATACTCACTCGTCTGAATTCATGACAATTTGACCTACTTTCTCATCTGGAGAAAAGGTTATTTGGAGCCTTTAGTGGTGGCACAAAGGGTTAATAATCAGTGTTATGTTGAGGCAGGCATCAGTTTCTTTTCTTTCTTTTTTTTTTTTCAGACACACCCTGTTGCCAGGCTAGAGTGCAACGGTGTGATCTCAGCTCACTGCAACCTCCGCCTCCAGCGTTCAAGTGATTCTCCTCCCTCAACCTCACGAGTAGCTGGGATAACAGGCACGCACCACCACGCCCAGCTAATTTTTGTATTTTTAGTAGAGACAGGGTTTCACCATGTTGGCCAAGATGGTCTCGATCTCCTGACCCTATGAGGCAGATATCAGTTTCTGAGTCAGCTTAGTTCTGACATAGACACCTCAACTGTTTTCTTCTTCCATACAAAGGAGTGGAAGCTGATTTCAGTGAGCCTTGAAGACTTGAGGTTTTCTCGTGTGTTACTCCTTTCTCCATTCAGCATTATTCTCTTTGACTCTAGCAAGGAAATTGAGCCACTTAATTTCTTCTCACTTGGTGTTGTTGAAGGAAATGAGGCAGGCAATATGGGTTGTATTTAGCTAGAAGCCTAATGTCTGAAGTTCAAGTTGGATTGGTCAGCAACCCTTTCTAAGGCTCCACTTTTCTCTCCCCTGAAAACAAATGCAACTATATTGGAGTATTGCTGTTCTTTAGGATCTCAATGAAAAGATGTTTGCTAAGAACTTTAGTCTGACTTGTATACCTGGCTCATTACTGACAGTTCCAGTTCAGCAAACATCCCAAGGCTGGATTCATGAAATAGTCTTCAGTTTGAATTTTCAATCTTCTAGTCTGCCTACTTTAGGCCCTGACAATACTAATGTCCCACTTCATCCACCTGGGTGGTCACCAGCCCTGAATCAAGGTTTCATCACACCATGCAATCCTCATCTGAGTGAGTAACTTCCTCAGGCTTCTGGCTTTGCACTTTGCCATTTGTTACTCTATGACCCTCTGCTCAGCTGCTCAGTCCTCAAGCTGGTCTACCATTAATGTGCAGTGGAAAGTCTCCACCTTATGACAGCAGCACTTGAGTAAGTTCTGCATCTTTACCTGAGATCTGAGCTTATCTCAGCAGCACAAATTGATGTTAGAATATATATGTGTTGATTCACAATAATGCTAATAACAAGAATAATAGAATTGTAAAAATCACAGATTATCTGACTTGGAAGTGACAATTAGGATCATTGGCTCTTCCCATGTTTAATTTACAGGTAGCGAAATTGAGGTCCAAATAAACAATGTTTTTTGAAGGACATAAAACTAGGTCTTCTAATTCCCAGGTTGCCACCTAACTTTTGTAGGGCACGTCTTTCACATGCAGCACCTCTTTAAAATGAATTTCACAACAACCTAATAATTTAGAAGGGGGATGAAGTGACTTCCAGGGCAAGAAATCATATATCCATTTCATAGAAGAGGTCTTATGGCTTGGTTAAGACCACCAAGTGATACTAGGTATAAAAATTTAAGCTATTTAAACATGTTGACCGCATAATGCTAAAAACAGTATAGTGATTCCAGTGTTATAGGAATGGTATCTGTGTCCATGTGCATTCTCATTGATTAAAATGGTATTCACCAATATGTTAACAAGGTAATCTGTGGGTGATATAATTATGGGTGATTTTAATTTTCTTTGTCATCATTTTATGTATTTCTATATTTTACCAATGAATATACCATGCCTTTTTTTCTCTTTTTTTTAAATTTCTTCTAACCATGCTGACATATTTCTGTTACATATTTTACTACTAGGAAAACCTGGTTCTATAGAGATTTATTCCTAAAGGAAACTTCCTCCTATTTTTAAAGTATATATAATTTTGTTCTAATTACATAGCTGAATGTTTTTACTTTATGAGTGAATTTCAAAAGTCATTCAAAAACATTTATAAGATTTATGTCATTTGGCAGCCCCCTAGTTTTCCAGCCAGAGCCTGCTGATGTAATTCCTACAGCCACCGTGCAGTGGTAACAGTATAGCAGTGCCCCTTATTATCTAAAAAGTGCTTCCAAACTGCAATGGGTCAAGATTCTGAACCTCTCTATACCACAATATCTAGATAGAGTACAGAGGCCCCAGCTCATAGTCATTATCTGCTTACACACGCTAAGTATTCCTCCTGCCTTATATATTCTGTTCCATTTTAAACCAGACACCAACTACAGAACACACAAAAGGGAAATTTGGGATTCAGTGAAATACATGGTACTATCACCCATTTCCAAGGGAAGGATTAAACCACTTTGTGATGTTGCTATTGGAATGTCTTGATCTGGGCATTAGATCCAGAAGTATTTGGGTTTTTAGTTAGTCAAGTCCCAAGGATCTGAGACCTCACAGAAGGGCCCGAAAAACAGCCATCTTCATTTCATCTGAGAGAAAGTGAAATGTCATAAATCTAGGCAAATGATTTGGTGTGTTCAAAGTGTGCTGTCTCTGGAATTCCTGGCCTTGACAGATCTGATTTCTCTAGAAAAAATGTAAAACCTTCTGCACTATCCTCTTCGCAGTGGTGATTCTTCATCTCCCAGGTCAGAACATCCAAATTCACTGTAGGTTTTGCTTGCAGAGAAGCTCAGGAGGTGTGCACATTTGGAGAAAGACATGTGCTTTAGAAAACCATCTTTGAACAGACAAGAGGAAAAGGCTGACAATACTCTGTAATTATGCAGGGATTTGAACATCTTGAAGTCACTGTCCAGAGCTCAGTTTTGAAACTGAAGGAACACCTATAGGGCATGATTCAAACCAGACATCCTGGGAGCACTCTGTCCCAGCTGCTCTGGTGTGGAAACTTTGGCTTTCAGCAGTGGCAGCACCTCTTGGAAGAGAAGTCAGAGAGGACAAATAACTTGCTTGGGAACAGAAGACAGGTTGTGTGTAGCTGCCTTTTATCCTAGACTGGTTTTTTCTTGTTCTATAAAAGCTCAGTTTACTATTATAAAATGTCACATGAGAAGGTCCAACACAATTACAACATTTGTTTCCTGATTAGTCATGTTAGACTTTGTCAAACACTCACACCACCAGGAACCCTCACAAACACATTTTGAAGCTTCTGGGGTATTTTATAGAGCCTGGCATATTACACTGGGATCATCTTACATCACTTTGGCATTCCTCTAAAGGGTTGTAGTTAGCGAAGCTTACAAAGTTCTTTGGTTTCACACATCAGTGAATTCATTCTTTAGCACCCATCTGGGAATGAGCACCAGAGTAGTTTGAGTGTTTTCTGTGAACGAGTTGTAAGAGTGCTGGACTCAGAGTTAAGAACAGCCTGATTCAAACTAGTCTTGTGACTCTAGGCAAATTTGAACAGGTCTGAGTTCTTTCAGGGTTGAAGATTGATATGGTTTGACTCTGTGTCCCCACCCAAATCTCATCTTGAAATGTAATCCTCATAATCCCCAGTGTTGAGGGAAGGACCTGGTGGGAGGTGATTGGATCATAGGGGTGGTTTCCTCCATGCTGTTTTCATGATAGTGAGTGAGTTCTCAGAGACCTGATGGTTTTATAAGTATTTGATAGTTCCTCCTACACACGCTGTCTCTCACATGCCAGCACACAAGACATGCCTGCTCTCCCTTACACTATGATTGTAAGTTTCCTGAGGCCTTCCCTAGCCAGGTGGAGCTGTGAGTCAATTAAACCTCTTTACTTTATAAACTACCCAGTCTCAGGCAGTTCTTTATAGCAGTGTGAAAACAGACTGATACAAAGATTAAATAAGATAATATATAGAAAGTAGTTGCTATTATTTCTGATACAGTAAACTTTCAAGAAATGTTTTCTCTCTTCTCCCTTAGTGACCACCCAGGGGATCTTATAGAGCAATTATTTTCCTTTTCTATTTTTTTTCTTTAATGAGAGAGTGTTTCACTCTGTTATCCAGGCTGGAGTGCAGTGGTGCAATCATGGCTCACTACAGCCTTGACTTCCTGGACTCAAGTGGTCCTCTCACGTCAGCCTCCCAAAGTAGTGAGATTACAGTCATAAGCCACTGCACCCAACTAGATCAATCTTACTTGCACTCTCACTTTGTGTACAAAGTCACATGCCATAGTTCACTGTTCTGAATAAACACAGGAGGATAGCTTTTCTCTCCATGTATTTACTACGCTGGCTGATGAAATCTCTTCTTTGAATACCAGGGTACATTGAAATGTTATTTCCTTTTCCACTTCTTATTGAGACTTGCTAACCTGAGTCTACCTCCTTAGAGTAGGGTGTGCAGGATAATGGTGAGTTACTTTTATTTCATATGCTCTACTCTGCCTAAATATCCTTAGTCATATAAAGAAATGGCTGAAATAATCTGATTTCCTTTCTGTCACTCAATGCTGCTTGATGATGTGTGAAAAATCTTACTTTGTGGTCAAAAGAACACAAAAATAACAACATAAATTCAGCTGGTTATATTCCATCATCAGTCAAAACAAAGTCTGTGTTACATTGGTTATTTCCAATGTATGTAATCCATACTAAAATATTTACAGTAGTAATAGAGGTATAATGTTGTATTTTGTAATGTTTCTTGTGTTATACAGTCCTCTACCCGCTTTTAAATTTGGAGAAATAGGTATTTCCCCTCATTCACTCCTTTCTTTTAATCCTGCTGATCCCTTCCTGCCCCTCACTTCACTCCACTTCCAGGGTAATCAATATTAACAGTCTGGGCTACCTTTGCTATCACCTTTCTCCGTACTCACACAAACACACACAGATTTATTATATTTACTGTGTTATTTGTTGCTTTTTTTAAATTAAAAATGGTTTATACTAGTGATTTTTCTGCAATGTAATTTGCTCATACAAAGCTTGAGTCAGGGCCACTGCTGTGCTTGCATGGACCAGGTTCTGATATACGAGCCTGGTATCTGTCTACAATGGGTCTCTGATGCCTTAAGGGACATCTTCGAGTCTCATTTCTGGACTGAGGCTGTCCGTGTTGAGTTTCCATAGCATTTATTTTCCCATTCTTCTGTGAATCTGTGTTACAGGAACTGATAGGTTCACACACCTTTCATTGCTCAGGTTAATATTGGCTTCCTGGTGGCCATTTGATATATTTGTTTTTCTATTCTAGAAGTCAGCAATGCCCTTGGAGAATAGAATCATCACGTGGACTTCATGTGGGTTTTGTGCCTTTCTCAGGAACTTCTTTTGAACTAGTCTTCTCAATTCTGTGTCTGTATTAGGACATGTGACTAAAGAGCATTAGATCTAAAGAATTTTATAATAGTCTAGATGTTTGCCAGCCTGGATTTAGTTTCAGAAATGATTTCTTTTGATTTATTAGATTGAAGTATTTTTCACTTAATTATACACATGACTTTACTGACTACTGATTATGAATACCAATTGTTTGTCATATTCTCTATCTTCTTTATGGCTTAAACATGATACTGTTTTACTAGCGGGTAAACAGAAGCAGAGTGTTGAGTAAATGCCAACCTATCATTGTTAGAGAGGAAGAGTCAAAGCCAGGAATGCAGTCAAACAAGAAAAGAAAATAATACTTTATCTTTGTTACCACCTTCCTCTTGGTCTGAGAGAAATATTGCAAGGAATTTCAATTAAAGAAACTCAAAGAGAACTGAATTGAATAGGTCAAGTCAAAGCACAGATCTTCTTAAACCCTTTTGTAGGTCTCTAACTAGCTGCGTGACTTTATACATCTTACTTAACCCCTCTGTACTCCAGATTTTCTGGTGTATCAAACATAAATAACATCTGTCCTTTCTATCTCCTAGGGTCCTAGCATCCACATGAGATAATATATAAAAAAGAATTTTGACAAACACAATAGAAATGTGCAATTTTCAAATTATATGGAACTAAAAAGGATCTTTTGCAGGCGTTGCATTAAGGCACTGAAGATACAGCCATTAACCAGACACTTCTCAGACCCGTGGAGTTCACACAGTCTACCCTAGTACCACCCAGCAACTCATTTTTCTAGCGAAGTTTGCTAATCTTGTCTGCATATGTATTATGACACTTTTGTTTGTGATTATGCTCCAGTCCACGAACAATGAGTTTAGTCTTTCCATTCCCAGCCTTATTACAACCTTAGTATTTACAATCCTAAAGCATCCTGGTAAAGCTTTTTCATCATATTAAAACCAAGTAAGAATAGCATCAACTTGTGCTGTAGTGTTCATCTTCAGATGAATCTGACCACAAGAAGACCTAATATTCAACAATCAGAATGAGAGGACCTCAGCCTTTGCTACAGCCCAGCATCGGCTGCAGACCTCAGACTGCAGCAGGACTGGGCATCCTCTCAGAGGCCTCAAAACAGTGCTGGATCTTGGGTAGTAGTTGGACATCAAGATTAAGAAATAAGATTAAGAAATAAAACTCCTAAAAGAGAGGTTGATATCAAAGGCTCAGAATTACTGATTTCAAAACCAATAAACTATGAGAATTAATTTTGACAGAAAGGTGCATATAATTTTCTGCTGGAGCTTGTTTGTTTGTTTGTTTGTTTGTTTAATCTACTATCATCTATCCTAGAATACCTCCAAATTGGCTTTCCGGCACACTTGGATCCCCTTCCAGTTCATCTCCATATCATAGCCAGAGTGATCATTTTTAATTAAAAATATCATCATGCCATCTTCCCTTAAACCCCTACTTAGAACACTTGAATCATTAAGTTGATCTCACAGAATAGGAGAGTAGAATGGTAGCTACAAGAGGCTGGGTAGGGAGACATTGGTTAATGGGTCCAAAATCACAGTTAGACAGGAGGAATAAGTTCTAATGTTCTATAGCACAGTACAGTGTTAACTATCATTAACAATAATTTATCATGTATTTCAAAATAGCTAGAGGAAAGGAATTTGAATGTTTCCAACACAAAGAAATAAAAATGGTTCAAGGTTATAGATGTCACAGTTACCCTGATTTGATCACTACACATTATATACATGTATTGAAATATCACATATACCCCCATAAATATATGTGACTATTATCAATTAAAATTTTACAAGCATTAAAAAAATTAAAACACTTCAATGGCTTCTCATTGCTCTTAGGAGAAAGATAAAATCAGGAATTTGACTCACAAGTCCGAAAAGGTATTTTTCTCTGCTTTAACCTCATTTGGTAACATGTTCTTGTTCTCTTTCTCTTTTTCCTCCTTCTTTTTTAATTTCTTCAACTGTACTATCTCCCTCTACCACAGGGCCTTTGCACATCTGTTCCCTCTGTTCCCTGGCCTACACTCTCTCAGTTGTACCTTATTCATTCATCTCCTCCATTTGGTTAATTTACCTGCTTCTTTCAGGTATTCTCAGCTCAGATATCACTTCCTTTTGGAAGCCTACTTTGAAATTCCCAATCAGATCAGCTCTCTAGTCCTGCATATTGCAAAAACTTACAACTCCATGTACCTTTCCTTCATGTCACCCTGCAATAATTTTTATTTGCATAATTAGTTAATTAAAGTACATGTGTTTCACTAGTGGTCTGTAAGCTCATGAAAGCCCAGGCCATATTTGTTTTGTTTGTTCGGCTATTGCTTGCTTAATAACATTTTCCATTTGGTGACTGACATGAGATAGACACTCAATAAATATCTGACAGTTGGGTGAACGAATGACCAGAGAGTTGGTAGGGTGAGTATGCCTAGTCAATAGTTATTAGGACTTGGGCTGTCATCCCTTTGCTCGGTTTCTTTTTCTCTGAAAGTGGCTGGCATCCTTGCTTCCAGCAGTCATTTGAGCCCAGGAACACCAGAATCTAATGAGAGATGAGCCCCAGTATGAAGCTGTTACAGTGGTATTAGTCTTACCACTCACCTGAGAGCTCCTGAAGGAAAAGGCATGGAATCTAGTTTGTCCACCTTTAGTGGAAAGTGACAACAGGAATATAATTTGCTGCCTTCTGCTGTCATACACGGCCCCTTGACATTCTTATCTCTTAGTGCAGAGTCCAAGCCCAGAGGTCTGTCCCAACATCAGGAGGTCCTGGGGACTTCACATTTGGTTGGAGAATTCCATGCCTTTGTCTTCAGGGGCTGTCAAGTGCATGTTAAACTTAATACCTGATTCTATCATCTAAAGTATGATCTGTTATATAATTATATGTAAAATACCTGACCTAACACCCTAATAGCCTGACTCTAAAGGAAACCTTACTAATGCACTAGTCCAAACTTTGAGTAGCTCCATCCTTTCACCTGTTATATAGGCAGAGAACATTCCATGAATGGAGAATGAAGAATCCTATCATGAAACAAAACGCAGCAAGACAGACAGTAGACATCAAGAGAGATAGAAATCGAAGGGCTTTTGTGTAACTGGTCTTGATGCAGGACAACAAAAGGGAAGTGATGAAGACCAGACAGAAAGGGCAAGGCAAGGTAGACTCAAGCAATGGCAGCCAAAGTTGTATTCTTCCCACCTGTGTGTCTGCTCTCTCTCAGTGGAGGCTGAAGTAGAGTTGACTGAAGGTGTGAATCTCCCCTCTGTCCTTTTGCAAATGATGGCCCCTGCCTGATGCTCACTCTGTTGCCACAAAGTACATTAAACTTGTCTGTCTCCCTCTTCCCTCATGTCCTCCCGCTCTCTAGTGGAAACTGCATTCCTTGTTTTATTCCGTGGATAACCCCAGATATCCTTGCTATTTCCCTCAGATACTTGCTTCAAAAGTGGGCTCTCTCCCCATGCCCACACCTAGGGCTGTCTTCCTGGTAACTCTGTTAAAAACTAGGAGTGGAAACTAACTGGAAACAGAATGAGAAGTTGATCAGTCCACTTTGGTTGTTTAAATGAAGGACACGTCAACAAGAATAGTTGACATTTATATTTATTAGTGAAGGGAATTCAAGTAAGTGCACAATGTCTGGGCTTGTGGATATTTATTTTGTAGTTTTGAATGGAATTTCTCTTTTTACCCTAGGGTAGAATTTGTGCCTGTGTACTTATTGAGAGTCCACTGCTGTGAGTCCCACACACAATGCTTGGCTGGGCATAGAGCAGAGGAGTAGGTCACACAGATTCATAGGATTTGAACTACTTTTCTTTTCCCTGTGAATTAATCTTTTAAATGTCAACATTTTAAACTTGGCCTTTTCAAAAAATATGATACCATATGAACCTTACTTAATCGAAAATACATTTCTAGTTCAAAGGTTTTTGTTTTTTTCTTTCCTGAAAGTGGGAAAGGCTAACAGCAACAACAAAATTTGTTAAAGGATGGACTGTGTGTGAAGGAAGCTGGTTTTTGTCAATGGGGTCTAAGCAACATTCTTCCTTAAGAATCTAAACTGTTGTTCCAAAAGGCCATTTCTTTTTTTTACAGGTCTGGGATTTTATAATGCAGAATTTATCTTCTTCTGCCTACCCATGGGAAATTTGGAACCACACAATTTCAATTAAGCTTTAAAGGGACAATAGTAGGTCTTTTACAGCTACATTGATTTACAGTCATTTTTATGTAGCATTTTACAGATGACTAATTAATCTGTAATTAATTTCCTGCATATTTTTTACAACAGCTCTTTAAGACAGTAAGGTATTATTATACCCAGTTCATAGATTTGTCACTGAGACTGAAGGAGACTGAATGACTTGCATGAAGTCTTCCAGCTTGTTAATGGCACATGAGAATTCATGCCCAGGAGAGCCTTGATTGCCCACAGTGCTATATTCTCTCTATAATGAGTGACCTGGAAGTGCAGAATGGTGGGTTAGAATCCCAGGATCGCCACTGACTAGCTGTGTTAACCTTGAACAAGTGATGACATCTTTTTTGACTTCAGCTTCTTCATCTGTAAAGTAGATCTGTAAAAAAGATTGCCTACTCCTCTCTCCAGACTAGACTAAGAATCTGTGAAGAATAACATGAGATCATTTTGATAGTTTGAAATGCTGAAGCATAAAAAAATTAACCATTATTATCTCAAATAATAACAGTGCTGAGTCCAGTGTCATATCAGATATCAGGCAAAGTGTCTTCCATCCTTCCTATGATACAATTAGGGAACGAGAAATAACGAGGGGAATTCGGGTTGAGGGGTGGTCCTGAAGACACAGGAAGTGGAGTGGTCCATTACCATGTCAGTCAGGAAGGCTAAATTTTTTTTTTTTTTTTTTTTTTTTTTTTTTTTTGAGATGGAGTCTCACTCCATCATCAGGTTGGAGTGCAGTGGCTCGATCTTGTCACACTGCAACCTCTGCCTGCCAGATTCAAGCAATTCTCCTGCCTCAACTCCCCGAGTAGCTGGGACTATAGGCATGTGCCACCATGCCCAGCTAATTTTTGTATTTTTAGTAGAGACGGGGTTTCACCATATTGGCCAGGATGGTCTTGATCTCTTGACCTTGTGATCTGCCTGCCTTAGCCTCCCAAAGTGCTGGGATTACAGGCATGAGCCACTGCGCCTGACCCAGTAAGCTAAATTTTTTAAGCTGTGTGTGTACACTTTTATCCTTGTGGATGCTAAGACTATTACCAAAGCCTTTGGAGGAACTGAATATCACATTGCAGCTGATAATGAAGCACTATTAATTTTCAAATCCCTGAAACTTATAGTAGTTGGTGTCCTTCAGATTTGGAGTGTATCCATCATAGCAAACTCTTGCCTGCCAGGGAATGTCACAGGGATTCTGTCAAAGGCAGGCAGATGCTCCTAGCTGTAGGAGTGAGCCAGGGCTGCTGTCATGCCTGAGCCAGGGACTAGGACAAGCCATAGTCCCCAGTCCCCTAGGCAGGAGCAACTGAACACTGACTTCTTCCCTCTAATGTTGGGCTGTTTTTCAGGGTGATGTTCAGCGGACACTCATCCAAGTGGACTTCGGCGATGGTATCGCAGTGTCTTACGTCAATCTCAGCTCCACGGAAGATGGGATCAAACACGTCTATCAGAACGTGGGCATTTTCCGTGTGACCGTGCAGGTGGACAACAGTCTGGGTTCTGACAGCGCCGTCCTGTACTTACATGTAACTTGTATGTTATTACTGTTGTTGGTTTATGACCTATCTTAAACATTGTGTCCTTTCAAATCGAATTCACAATTTTGTATCTAGAAGAAGTGCACTAGTTATCTTTTAGCAGAAGGGGAATGGGGAAGAAATGATTAAGAGACCAAAATAAGGAAAGAGTAAGAAGACAATCAAAGAGAATTTGAATAATCCTGGACTCTCTGGATTGCTTCAAATTCTCATTGCATTTCCCCTGCCTACCCTGGCTGCCTTGAAGATGCGACACTTGAATCTGGAGGCTGGGCCTGAGCAACTTGCAGAGCTATTTGGTTGAAACAAAGAAATTTGGTTTTGGGCGGGTCGGAAATTGTTGTAAACAATCCACATGCACCACTCAATCTAATGCATTGAGAATTAGCCCAAGTAAATAAGTTTCTCACCATCTGATTATTTCCATCTTATCATAATATGTTGCTATTAATAATCCTTTTAGAGTTTTGCTTCTTTTCTAAAAAAAAAAAATGTGTTTCCTGGGCTTCTATCTGGGATGACTTGGTGTTAGAGAGAAGGTGGTATAGAGAGAAAGAGTATAAAAACAATGTTAAGGAAACTATGGTAGAAAATAGTTCCAAGAAATGCTAAAGCTTTTCCCTCATTGAGGATTCTAAAGATGTGAGTAAGTACGATGAGACAATAATAACTTCTAAGTTATGTGTGCTCATGTGTCATTCATATGTTAGGTGTAAGGGGTTTCCCAGTCATAGGACTTATGTTGATTACTAATGAAATTGTTTCCTTTAAATGAAAGTAGCTCCTTTATATGAATGACCTTGTTCAAATATCAAGTTTTAGTCAAGAGTCTGAAGGCAGGCATCATTACTCCATGCCTCTCCTCTGCACCTTGCCCATGGAACAAAATTGAATACAGAAAGTATCTATTAGAACATTTTCTTTTTTAGCTGCTGTGGTCCAGTGAGAGAGCAAGACTATTAAGCAATGACCAAGAGATGTTTTGGTTGTTGAGTCTTCCTAACATGTCAGTAATTCTGATCTCTGTTTCCTGTACTGTCATGGCAGAGGTGCTTCAAAGAAACATGCACTCCTTTATTGGGGTCTAGACAAAGTTACACATGATTCTCAGTGTGCCAACTCAGTATGTCTATTTTTGGCTACAGTTTACAGTATGTTCCAGACTTTGTGCTAAACAGGCTCTTAATGTGTATTATCTCACTTCTCAAAACAGTCCTATGAAATATGCACTATTAGTAACCCTATTTACAAAAAGTGTCGAGGTTCAGAGAGCTTAAGTTACTTGCTTGAAGTGGCCAACCTACTATCTAGCAGAACCATGCTTCAGACTCAGGTCCACCTGCCGCAAGGATCCTAGCTCTTGCTAACTAAGGTCAGTGTCAGCGCCAAGAGTGGCTTGGGATTGGAGGAGCTGTCTCCATAGCTTTTACCATCTACCCCCTACTCTTTACAGATCATCTTGAAGAAACAAACATTTTGGATAGAAGCAGTGTGCTTGTTACACAACTACATAGTTCAGGACTCACCACGGGGGCTGCCTTCCATCTAACTGCCATCCCTGACTCGTCCTATATAGACATTCAGGACTTGCCACTCACTAAGACATAATACCCCCCTATATGTTAGTATGTAGGGAAATGATAGCAATGGTATCGTAGAAATGGTCATGGTAAAATATTTAACAATACATCACAAACATTAATGATTAGTAACAAAAATAACTTGCAATAAAAATGACAGCACATTTGCCGAGAATGGCTCCTACCTAGATCATATCATATCTCATAGCTTATTCTATAAGGGGTAATTTTGCTAGAGAACTATCTTCCTTACAAATTACAATTGTGTTCTGTACACCACAAATTTGTTATACATCTACCATAGTCCAATCATATGTAAATACTGATTTAAAAGCCAGTATCAGCTTCTGATCTAAATTTTCTGGGTCTCCCATTGAATCTTCCATAGCTTCACCTCTTTGTCACTCTGTAGGCTTTTTCTCATTCCTATGTGTGTGATCATACCCCTTGAGGTGTCTACTGCTCCCCTGCAAGACTCCTCCCTAGTTAACAAAATCCTGGAGAGGAAAACAGCACACACAGAGATTGTCTCTGCTCAAGATTAAGGACTGCCGAAACCCTTCTAAAAGAAACTAGTGTCTTATTCACTTGCAATACTTTCATTTCATTAGCCTAGTTGATTGGATAAAATATTTGACCTTAATCTTAGAGGAAGATAATTTGTAATGGAATGTTTCGTGTTCTGATTTTGATTTTGTAGACTCATCTTGGGTTAAGTGGTTGGATAAGCATGCCTCACATAATGGAACTTTTTTCTAAGCCTGGCTCTTTGGTACTAATTGTGTTAAAAACAACGTCATGTTTGAAGCTGTTTGCTAACTCACATACATATAAACTCATGTCATAACTGTTTCAGCAGATTCTGACATGCCCGGTTAGTACTTCCCTCCTAAAGGATCCAGGGCGCTTTGCTATGCACACAAACTCATTTTGCTCATCTTCACATCTATACCGTAATAGACTTCTGGCCTTGTCTTTCAGATGGAGAAATCAAGGATTGGAGAAGCACTGTGACTCTGGCATCACTTTACGCTCAAAGCAAGTCAGAACAAGAACATGACTGAGTCACACTCTCAAGCATCTTAAAGCTGGAGGGTGTCATGAGTGACTGTAGGTGCCAAAGTGCAGAGGTGGCTTTATAGGGGGAAAAAAGCATTGGACTGAGTCGGGCATTCTGACTAGGTCCAGATTTTGGTTCAAACTCCTGGAGAAGTCACTCCGTCTCTCTGAGCCTCGATGTTCTCCTCTGTCAAGCAGATGCGCATCTCATTCCCAAAAGTCCCATCAAGCAAAATATATAGTACCCTGGCACCTAGTAAAACTTGATTTTTCTATCATCATAAAGTAGCATATACATTTGGACTTAGTGGATTGTGAAGGAGAGTAGAATTAGCAGCAACTCTTAGCTCACCAAGCCTGTCCTCTGCCCCTCCCCCATTCCTACCCTGGGGGCAATCCTGAAAGCCCATTGCCTGTCTCACATACATATTCTGACCACTCTCCGGTGCAGAAAGGTGATTTGATTCCAGACCAGAGGGTTTGAAAAAAAAAGATGGGTTTGCAAAGGTCATCTGAAACAAATGGTGCCGATGTTCCTGCCTAGTGTTTCAGGAGTGGACCCGGTCTTGCTGGGTGCCTGGTAATCTGTTGTAGCCTGACAGTTGGTAATTCCTTGGGGATAGTATTCACTGTGCTCTGCTAGTTTGCAAACTAATGAGACACGTGCTGCAGCCAGTGTTGCCTTCAGTCGGATGGGGCAGAGGATTTACAGAGCATGCAGATTTCTGCTCAGAAAGCTGCCCTGTCGCAGCCAGTCTTGCAGTAAAAGAAATCAGTGAAGACTGCAAACTTGCAGAACAGGAAGTGGAAAAAAAAACGATAAGGTGGATCTTCTAGTCCTTCCTAAACCACTTCCCTTAGCTGTTCCGTTATGTAGGAGCCATGTGCAGAAGACTTTCTGGCCCCATCTTAGAGTAAAATTATCTGTGTAGCTTGAAAACCCATGTAGTTTTTCAACTGTTCACACCATCATTTTATTGACCAGCAAATGTCAGACTAGGATTTTGTAAAGTGTGACTTAATGAGCCACCTACCCCCAAATTAAACGATAAAAATGTAGTGTTCTGGGTCTTATCCCAGACCCACTGAATTAGGATTCCTGGAAGTATGACATCATAATCTGCTTTGAACAGATTAGTATGATTTTTATGTACACTGGAGTTTGAGAAACTCTGTTTTAGGATCTCAACTTTATGGTTTGAATCACTCTTATTTCTTCTAGTAGCTTTTTTAAACATTGCAGACAAATAGCAATATGATATGTGCACAATATTTAATTAGGTGGCCAAAGGTCTCCGGAACATAAATGCTGCAGGCAGGCCAGAGCAGCCGGTACACAC
This sequence comes from Macaca thibetana thibetana, assembly GCF_024542745.1. Lineage (NCBI taxonomy): Eukaryota > Metazoa > Chordata > Mammalia > Primates > Cercopithecidae > Macaca > Macaca thibetana. Next base: position 102,806,333 of record NC_065586.1, on the reverse strand, counting down.
ACACACGCACACACACACACACACACACGCACGCACGCAATGTGCAGCCTCAGGAGTCAGTTGTTTCCTGCCGCACAGAAGGGCTATAAACAAGAAAAGAGAAGGGAAACCCAATTCACACAATTCCCCAATTCTTGCAACCACCTTTCCAGAAAGATTCATATGGAATGATGCAGCGCCACCTACTGTCTCTTTTGTGCATTGCAGGCACCTGTCTGAAGGAGCCATATCTGCCCGTTCAGCTCCCTACTTAATGCAGGCAGCCTGCTGGGGGCCTCCAGGGTCTGGAGTTTCACCTCTGTGGCTCCATTAGGGTATACTGCCTAATGGATGATGAACAGAAATGGTCAAAGAATAGGCTTTTGGATAGCAGGAACCAGGTATTTTAAACCCGTGAAAAGTAAATGAATAAAAGATGCTGTGGGAATCTGAAAGATAAATTTCATATGTGTATACATATATAACATATATGCATGTAAGTGCGAACTTATACAAACACACACATACGTATTTCAGGGCCTACAAGGCCAACATACTGTGTGTCTTGAATTTCTCTTACAAAATTCATCACTGGCCGGGCACGGTAGCCCATGCCTGTAATCCCAGCACTTTGGGAGGCTGAGTCAGGCAGATCACCTGAGGTTGGGAATTCGAGACCAGCCTGGCCAACATGGTGAAACCCCACCTCTACTAAAAATACAAAAATTAGCCGGGCATGATAGCAGGTCCTTGTAATCCCAGCTACTCGCGAGGCTGAGGCAGGGGTATCACTTGAACCTGGGAGGCAGAGGTTGCAGTGAGCCAAGATCGTGCCACTGAACTCCATCTCTAAAAATAAAAATAAAAAATAAAAATCGTCACTGACCAAAACGAGGTTATGTGAAAATAAAAGGAAAAAAGAACATTTCTCAAACATGGCAGGCACCCCTCTTCCTCGTGGTCTTTTCCCTTACTCTACCCTCACCCTGGAACTTTCCAAATAGATCCTTGGTGCTGTCTTTCACTTTATTCAGGTCACTGCTCAAATGCCATTTCCTCTGAGAGGCCTTCCATGAACACACTTTCAAAAACAGCACCCTATCACCTACCTCTGCTTTATGCGTCCAGCACCCTCCTCCCTCAGAAATACCTAAGCTCCACCAAATGCCAGGTATCCCCAGCACCTAGAATAGTACCCAACAGATCACAGGACTCAAAAACTATTGAGTGAGGGCCAGGCATGGTGACTCACGCCTATAATCCCAGCACTTTGGGAGGCCGAGGTGGGCAGATCACTTGAGGTCAGGAGTTCAAGACCAGCCTGGCCAACATGGTGAAAGCCCGTATCTACTAAAAATACAAAAATTAGCCGGGTTTCAAAAATTAGCCGGATTTGGTGGGACATCCCTGTAATCCCAACTACTTGGGATGCTGAGGCAGGAGAATTGCTTGAACCCAAGAGGGGGAGGTTGCAGTGAGCCAAGGTCGTGCCACTGCACTCCAGCCTAGGCAACAGAGGGAGACTCTGTCTCACAAACAACAACAAAAAACACAAACAAAAAGACTGAGTGAATGAACTACCATGTTTTACTAACAAGATTTGAATTTTTTCATTGAGACAATGACATATAGGTATTGTTCTTACTCTGGTTTATGACTTTTAAAAAATGCTCAGCTGGGCACAGTGGCTCACGCCTGTAATCCCAGCACTTTGGGAGGCCGAGGTGGGCAGATCACAAGGTCAGGAGTTCGAGACCAGCCTGGCCAACATGGTGAAACCCTGTCTCTACTAAAAATACAAAAATTAGCCAGGCATGGTGGCGTGTGTGTGTAGTACCAGCTACTCAGGAGGCTGAGGCAGGAGGATTGCTTGAACCTGGGAGGCAGAGGTTGCAATGAGCCGAGATCATGCCACTGCACTCCAGCCTAGGTGACAGAGACTGTCTTAAAAAAAAAAAAAAAAAAAAAAATGTGAGAGACGAAGTGAACCTCTTTAGAATGGAACTAGCATTTCTAGCATAGGTTATCTAGTCATTGTATTCTAATGGATTCATTTAACTCAGATCCAGGGACTCAGGAAGAATTTCACAGAGGAGGGGATGCTGGAACTGAGACTTGAAGACTGACAGGTGCCATAAGAAAGGTGTATAGAATCAAAGGCCCTGGGGTGGACCAGGACGTGGCTTGCTGGAACAAACCATTTGATGGGGAAACAGCAAGACTTGTGCAATAAATGAAACCAGGTGGAAAGTGCATTTTCCAATGCCTGGGACATATTTACCTGATCAGGAAGAAGCAACTCTTAATAGCTATTTCGTTTGACTGGAAAGGTTCTTTCAAACACTTGTCCTCTGGCCAGAACAAGGGATCTGAAACCAAACTGCTTTGGTTCATACCCTAGAATTGATGTTTCCTAGCTGTATGACCTAGGGAAAGTCACCTTACTTTGTTCATCTCTAAACGGGGAGGATATGAGTGCCTACTTCATAAGATTGTTTCATGAGGATAGAATAAGAAAAACAGAGTCCTTAGCAGAACATTTAGTTGTAGTCATCACTCAGTAAATGATACCCTTTTATTATTTCATTGAACTGTTCTGGCTTATAATCAACTGCTTCTCAACATATGCTTTATGAACCAGAAGATCAGTTTGATTCTGTATGCTGATCACCAGACTTTTCATTCTCTAAAGAGGGAGTAGTGTGAACAAAGGCAGACATGGGAAGTTATATCATTTGTTTTACCTAGTGAATACTTGAGCATCTATTATGTCTTAGAAACTCTGCTAGTCTTTGCGTATGAAGATAAATATGAAGAATTCTTACCCTCAAGAAGTTTTCAGCCTCTGTCTTCTGTCTCACAAATTTTAAATCAATATGTGTTAGCTATCGTTATTATAAATGGATCGTGGGAATCTTTTTTTTTTTTTTTTTTTTTTTTTTTTTGAGACAGAATCTCGCTCTGTCACCAGGCTGGAGTGCAGTGGTGTGATCTTGGCTTACCATAACCTCTGCCTCCTGGATTCAAGCAATTCTCCTGCCTCAGCCTCCCAAGTAGCTGGGACTACAGGCACACGCCACCACGCCCAACTAATTTTTGTATTTTTAGTAGAGATAGGGTTCCACCATATTGGCCAGGATAGTTTCGACCTCTTGACCTTGTGATCCACCTGCCTCGCCCTTCCAAAGTGTTGGGATTATGGGCATGAGCCACCGCACCCAGCCGGATCATGGGAATCTTAATTTTGAACAAGTATGAATAACATGATCAGCTTGGCTTTCTAGAAAAATTACTGTTGTGGCCATTTGGAGGATGGATTCAGGTGGTGAAAGGTTAGAGGCAGGAAAATCTGGAAGAGAAATGAGAAAGTGCTTAGAGTATGAACCAGGGTGCCAGATTGGGGAGGGTGAGATAAATATCTTAGAGATATTTATGGGACCAAATCGTCGGTTTCCTAAATGGACGTGAATGACAAAAAAGAAATTGAAATTGACTTTCTGTTTCTGTAGTGGGCTCCTGGATGAATATCAACGTTAATCACCAAACTGTAGAGAATACAGGAGAGGGAAATAACAGGGTCCTTGAGAACATTTGACTGCTGGAGCCAAAGAAATCTAGACCCCCCGAGAAGGAGTCTAGAGCCCAGAAAGGGGTGTTCAAGCCCTTCACATGCATTTGACATTTGAAGGTTAAGGTACGGATGGTGTTGCCTAGTAGAAAAGTGCGCAGAGAGTGAAAAAGTCTCAACACAGGACTCTGGGAAACACATTTAAAGGGCAAGCAGAAGAGGAGGTAATAAACCAAGTGAATAGGACCAAGGTATTTCTCTCTCTCCTCCATCTCGTGGGACCAAGATGGGGATGGCAAATGCATAGGAAGCTGCATTTTGCTTGCAAACAGTGACTCAAAGAGAAGATTGAGGGTCAAAGGAAAGGTCCTAGTGGTTCTTTATGAAGAGGGCATTCATATCTTTGTGAGGTTGGTACATCTAATTAAGGTTTCCAGTTTTTATAGGCCTCTGTAGATAAAATCATTCTATATTGTAAGTGAGCATCTTCTGAGAACCATAGAGCTCTCTATCTACTCACACACACACCTCTGTCCTTGCTGAACTTAATTCAACCGCAAACAGTATGTGCGCCATGCTTACCTAACTAGACAGCTTTGCAGACACATGCACAAACACATTCACATACAGACCTTTAAAACCCGATAAACAATAAAGGGTAATTACATGGAGAGTGGTTTGAAGATTTGTCCACCCACCCTTCACCAACATGGATTCTATGAGGTCTTCACGACTCTGGTTCACCCCCAAGGATACAACCTCTTGGAAAGACTGCATCGCCTTGTGAAATCTCAAATGATGCCTGTTCTTAAGGACTTCATAAATTACCTGTAATTTTTTTTAACTTTTACACACACCTAACTCAGGCTTTAGAACTGGTAGAAAGATTGGTAAGTGCAAAATATCAAGGTGCAATTGTGCTCAATGTATTCTTTCTCCAAAGTGGGGAAAGCATCTGAACACTTCTTTTGGGGAATATGGCAGCCAGGTTTTGGGGGCTTCAGGAGTAAATGAATGTTCTCTTCAGAGCAGGGAGGACAGAGCAGAGGAAGCTCTTCCACCTCCATGGCCTCTCTTTCTCTTGTGCCTTAGGTCCCTTGGAGCACGTGCACCTGTCTCTTCCCTTCGTCACCACAAAGAACAAAGAGGTCAATGCAACAGCGGTGCTGTGGCCCAGCCAAGTGGGCACCCTCACCTATGTGTGGTGGTACGGAAACAACACGGAGGTGGGTTCACCTTCCACATGTTCCACGTGCGATCTAGGGACAGAAGTTCAAATTATGCTGCCTGAAGCAAAGAAGGGAATGAAATGGCTTATGAACCCAAGAGGGTAGAAGCAGTCATAGCTTCAAGGACAACAAGCTCCCTTGGTGCTTAAGTATCTCATCATTATGTTCTGTCTCTCTCTCTCTCTCTCTCTCTCTCTCTCTCTCTCTGTCCCCTCTTCACCTGCGTTTCATCTCTGCCTTCCTCTATGTTTACGTTTTTCTCCAGCTGCCCTTGTCTTTGCAGTGACTCTTAGCAGCCCTCGCTTAGCAGAGAAATTAAACTCTATTTCCTGAAAGTTCTAACAGCAGTCCTGAAATTGAGTCTTACTGGCCAGGCCTTGATCACAGTGCTGGGGGTGGAGAGAGAGGTGAGGAAGTCAGTCTCCTCGGAAGCACATGAACTGCAGAAGGGGAGAAGTGATTACCAAAAGAAAACAAAGCAACTGGATGCTGGACAGGTGCAAGCAATAGATTTCCATTACAACCCACCCCCGACGGCCTCCTCCCCCTAAATACAAACTCTTATTTATTTAGGTCAGCTTTAACTTTTATGTGTTTTTCCAAATGTTCCCCATGCCCAAAAGTCAGTGGCAATTTTAAATCTAGTAGAGACCTAACACCTCATTTACTCTAAGTCTTTCATTTTGCACATGAGAAAAGTGAGGGTGATGCAGCTGGAGTGGTTTGCTTTGATCTCTTCCAGCTGCTTCATAAGAGGCCAAATTTAAGGCCTTCTGATGCCTCCATTAATTTTTCTTGCCTCTGCACCAGGCTGCATGGTCTATTTCAGTTTTGAACTCATTCCATTCTCAGAAATTGAAGTGCTTCCAAATGTAAGGCAATAGAGCTGAGGCCCCAAAGGACACTGGGATGAACTGCTCTGGGCTGAAACCTTCCATCTTCTTCTAGCAGAGCTTCTTTCACTTGGTGACTTTGCTCTTCAAATATGATGTCTCTTATTTTAATAAAAACATTTTTCTACTCTGGAGCTGAAAGTTGGCTTCAGCTGGAGACGTAATTTTGCACAGGCCCAGGAGGAACCTAAACAGTGGAAAGAACCTCTCACCTCTACTGCAAACATAACTAAACTGAAAAGAGACCCTTTTTAATTTCATCTGAAACTATGCGTGTAAATTCAGCCCATAGTGGGCCCTCTATCCATAGTGGAAGAGGAGGAATCTATGTCATCTCCTTGAAAACTAGTACTAGAAGGTGAATGTACTGAACAACTTTCTTTTGTACCTCCTATTTTTTTTTATTTTTTAAATTTTTCCTTTAAAAAGAAAACCAGATTCTCGAGAGACCGCATTGAAAAGGCTTCTCATGCTGGGCTTTAGTCTTCTTTCTGCCATACAGGGAATTAAATGAATTTTGATTTTTAAATTAATTAAGAAAAGATGGAAAATAAATGTTTGTGAGGAGTGTGTCGAGGGAGGTCAGTAGGCTAATATATTCTCCTTTAGGACCCCAGCATTTGATTGTATTGCAGGCACCACTCCAAATTTTTTTTCTTTTTTTTCTGTTTTGAATCCTCAAACCACTATCCAATTAGTGCTTGTTTCCACAGCAGCTACTTCCAGGAAACTACTGATGAGGCTTCTCAGAGGGGGCCAGCACACAAGGCCACTGCTGTTTAACTAGTGTATGGTTTTGGTGTACCGGATTCATGTTCCATTGTAATTCTACAGAAATCGTACACCCTGGAGATGAACACATGGCAGCTTATAGATTTTCAGTGACTGCTGCTTTCATCTGGATTAATATGAGCCCCCATTCTCATTTGCTTTGATCGTTTCCTTGTATTCGGGATCTGCTTGATATGAGTAGGTCATGCATAAAGAGAGACATATATCCCACCAGCAAGCAAGACCTATCCATCTCCCCAGCCCTGAATCAGGGTGATATCAGGAATTCACAATGAATAGGCAGACTTGCTTGGAGTCATTGCTCCGATAGCCTCTTTTCTGTTTTGGACTAGAGATGATGGGGAGGCATAGAGGGACCCAGTGCCATTCCCATCGGGAAGAGCCTCCACTGGGTTAGACAGCCCATTGTTGGCTCAGAGTTAGCGGCTGTCTCAACTAAACTAAAGAGCTTTCCCTTCACTCTGGGCCCTTGTTTATTTTAGCCTTTGATCACCTTGGAGGGAAGCATATCTTTCAGATTTACTTCGGAAGGAATGAATACCATCACAGTGCAGGTCTCAGCTGGGAATGCCATCCTACAAGACACAAAGACCATCGCAGTATATGGTGAGTGCCCATCTCGGTGGATCTGCTGCTGTCTTCATGCTCAGAGGAGGTTCTCTTGTACCATGATTCCCGAGACCATCCCTCAGCTGTGACTTTTACCTGGAGAATGGAGGGCAGTAGTTGAGAAAGAACTGAGGCAAGTCTCATCTCCTCCTGCAGGGAAATTCGAATCACTGGTAAAACAGTGACGGGATCCAGAAATGGTTTTCTTAGAGGTAGAGTGACTATTCACTCACTCATAGGGTAAAGTGGATTTTAGGATGTGTTAGCCTAACTCATTTCACTTAGAATGGTATTTATATTTGAATACCAGTTACAAAATAAAACAGCTAATGTTGAATCTCTTTTTCTTAAGTTCAACTTTAAAATTCTCAATTAATAAGGGAAATCTGCCGTTGTCTAAATACTTTAAAAATCTCTTCCACAAATCTGTATCATAAAAAAAATTCTCTGCTACGTTGAGAGTGATGGAGGAGTCATAACAATTAGATGCCGTGCATAGCCACAGACTGGATATTTGGACAAACGGCTCTACGGAACAATTTTGTGATCAGTTGGGGAAATTGAATATGGTCACAGTGTTAGATGGAATGAAAATGTACTGAAATGAAAAGATGGAGTCATTGATTGAAAACTGGAAAGAAAAAAACACTTGATGAATTGATTTCATTTTGGTAAATCTCTTTTTGCATAGAAAGATAGTCATATAGATATGCACTAAGTGTTACTAGTACATGGCAAAAATGTTTATGATTAATATGGAAATGGTACATATGAATCCTGAAAAATTAGTTTTTGAAATCTAAGAAGTAGAAATTACATAGGAAAAGGAAATGCTGTGCAGAGAGAGGAGGAGGCAGAAGGAGGGAGGAGGGAAGGAGGATGAGAAAGAGAGCAAGAGAGGCTGGGCGTGGTGGCTCACGTCTGTAATCCCAGCACTGGGAGGCCGAGGCGATGGATCACCTGAGGTCAGGAGTTCGAGACCAGTCTGACCAACGTGGTGAAACCCCATCACTACTAAAAATATAAAATATAGCCAGGCATGGTGGCACATTCCTGTAATCCCAGCTACTCAGGAGGCTGAGGCGGGAGAATCACTTGAACCCGGGAGGCGGAAGCTGCACTGAACCAAGATTGCGCCATTGCCCTCTAACCTGGGCAACAAGAGAGAAACTCCATCTCGAAAGAAAAACAGAAAGAGAGAGAGAGAGCAAGAGAGAGGCAGACAGCCTAGCTTGTGGTCCAAATAATATCAATTGCCCGGTTCCAGAATCAATTGATTTTGATGAGATAATTTGGAACTGGATTGTCCTGTGAGGAGTCAGGTTCTGTTAATGCTCATCTTGCGAACTTGACGTTCAAAATCAGAAAATAATTTGTAAGCAACTTTGAACACATCTAAGGATCAAAAGGCCTTAACACTATTCCTTTCATGGCTGGGTGTTAGATTTTATAATTTATTCTCTCTCCCCGCCTCCTGAAAGGCTTGATCAGCCCAGATAATAAGAAATAAACCAGGGCTGTGATTTTCCTACCAATGTCCCATTAGGGAGGTACGAGGCAGTCGAACAGTGACTGTGTAGAGTGCGGCAAAGTCTGCCTTTCTTCCCTTCTCCATCTCCTTTCTGTGTGCTGGGAATGCATTTATTCTTCATAACAACCCTAGTTGTTATGAACCGTAAAGCAGGTGATATTATGACCCCCGTTTTTTCAGAGTGGTGAATAACTTGCCCCAGCTAGCAAGTGGTACAGCTGGGTTTGCAACCCAACCCATCTAGACTCAGGGCCTATGCATTGAAACTATCCTACTTAACTGACTCTCATTTATTTTCACTGGATTTTTTTTTTTTTTCCTTTCTCTCCCTCTTGGATGTCACAGGTTGCTCTAATGGGCACTGACCTATTAGCCCAACAGATGTCCTCTTGGTAATGCATGTTGGTGATGTCATTAGAATCATGGAGATAACCTTAAATCTTGGCCTTATCTCATCCAGCCCACATTTTATAGATAGGAAATTATGGCCCAGATATAGGGAATTACTGGATTAAAGTCATTCTGTTGTTTGGTGACAGATAATGATAATAACAATGGTGGTGGTGATAGCAATTAACATTGATGAAGACTTTACTAGCCACTGGCATCTGTTCTAAGCACTTGGTTTGATCTGCTTTATTAAGTCTGCTCAGATTTATGAGAAATATTCTATAATTATGCATTTTACAGATGAGAAAACATGAGATAAGTATAATAAACAGAGCTAAGAATTCTGAATCCAGAGGGTATGTTTGTAAGCACCTCCCATGCCTTGCTATGTTTGCTTCTTCCTCTTTCTACAATTTCTTTAAAGGTATCACCCAAGGGTGAATCCGTCTTTATAAAAATAGGTTATCATATGTCTCTTCATTAAGAGATTGGACAAGGTTGTCTTCCTCTTCTAAGCAAATTCCTGCACCATCAGCCATCCTTAATTTGTCTTCGGCCAGATGAGTTATCCAGAGATTCATATACATAATCAGAAAGTTATTGGGTCTCCCTATGTTTCCCAGGCTGGTCTCAAACTCCTGGCCTCAAGCGATCCTCCTTCTTCAACCTCCCAAAGTACTGAGATTACAGGCATGAGTCACCACACCTGGCTCCATGATCGGAAAGTTTTAATGACAGGTGTGACTCCTTAAATAAAAGTTGCACCAGGCAAAGTTAAACAGGAAAGATTGAACCCAACTAAAAGAAAAGGCAGGAAGATTTGTAAACACTGGGGTTAGCTAGTGGGAAAATACTGGAGGACTTTAGGAAGCATGTGGGTTTTCAGTGTGGTTAGACCATCTGTGTGAGTTAATCGCTGCTTAAGGAAGTCAGTCTCCTACTCTCCAGCACAGACAGGGAGATAGGGAGGGGTGCTATCTTTCTTGATGTCATTTCAAAGGAATGGTTCCCAGATCCTTGAGAAGGACATTCATGAGTTGTAGAAGATTTACATCTCAAGGGACAGAGAAGGAATTTACAATTGTAAGTTTTCCAGAATACTCTTAAGAAAAGCGTGTCCAGGAGCTTGCAGTCAGGAAGAAACAGAAACTTGTTTGAAGTTTAGTGAGATTGACAGGAACATGAAGACTTGTCATGATGGGACTGAAAAAAGCATCACATTTGAGAAATTGACAGGAGAAGGTTTGTCTACCCAAAGCGACACAATCAATTAAAAGAAAGAAAATCTAGTTTGCATTGTTTCTTCTAATTTGCTCCAGGGCACAGGTTTGCTTGTAAATTAAAATATGCAAATGTATAGAATCTCTCTCAACAGCTGCAAAAAATATATATTATTGGTGTTTACCCTTTTCAGTCCTCCCACACCCATCCCCTATTTTTTTTTTTTTTTTTTTTTTTTTTTTTTTGAATCAACTTAAGTACAAGCGTTTACCCATGCCCCCTCCCTGCTACAGGCGCCTGCCATGCTGTTTAGTATGAGACGGGGTTTCACTGTGTTAAGTATCTTACCTCGTGACGCCCGTCTCGGCCTCCCAAAGTGCTGGGATTACAGGCTTGAGCATCCCCTTTTTTTGAATCAACATTAAGTACAACGTGCCCCCTCCCTTTTTTACTAAAGTAATTACCGACGGAGCTGCATCATTTTCTCATTTGTGTCCTTTTACTAAGATAAACATTCTCCCTTGTAGATGAAGTCTCTGCAGTTTGGTAAGAGGTACAGAGAAAGTGAGAATGACATAAACTTGTATCTTCATAGCAAAAAGTGAGGACTTAATGGGTGATTCTTTGGCACTGCTGTTTACCACACTATTTAATTAATGTACATTTCATTGTTCTCCATCAGGTAATATTCACATAGGCTATCAGTGACTCATAAAATAGTCAAGCTTTGAACAATACCTCTTTGGAATATATTAACTGCCATGAAAACATAACTTATAATGTCAGAGTCTTCAAAACATGTGTTTGATAACTTCTTAGCATTGTTAGGAAATGTCCAAGTGAGCTTTTATGCTTCCTGAAGGTAAACTGGCATCCCTAACGTCGCTTCTAAGCGCTCCTAATGAAACAAAAGGGCGTGCTTAACATAAAAAATGTTTATTAAATAAATAAATGCATTAATTTCCAGGAACCTCCACCATAAGTTAAGTATACATTTATTCAACAAATGTTTATTAATTATAAATGACTCATAGATAGTAACTGAAAACCTGCCATGTGCTAGACACTGTCCCAAGGGCCAGGAACACAGAGCCATCATCCTGATTGAGCTTATATTCCAGTTTGAAGGACATAACAATGAAAACAAAATAATTTAAATAGCACTGAGTATGAAAAAGACACAGAGCGTCCAGTGATGAGGGGAGCATGGGATGGTGAAAGGGAGGCTACCTGAGGTTGGGTGGTTGGAAAGACCTCTTGGGGTGAGACTGAATGATGAGAGGGGAGTTTGCTACAGTCCAGTGAAGTAGAGAAAGCTGGTATGGACAGAGCCAGCAGAATTGAGGAGCACGGGGAAGTACAGGTCCTGGAGCACAGAGAGTGCAGGAAAGCCAGTTAGGACAGGAGGAAAGAAAGGAAGTCCCCACCAGGTTATGTGGGGGCAGGAAGGCTGTGGTAAGAATCGAAATTTTATTCTAAATGCAATGTGGAGGCACTGGCAGGTTTTAGGGGAGCCATATGATCTGAATCTATTATGTGCCAAACACTATGCTGGGTTAGGGGTGTCAAGGCCACAAGAATGGGCTTCACAGACATCCAGCTCTGGAGAGTGTAATTGACCAAGGCCACCAGTGCTGTCCTCTGAAGCTTATCACCAAGCTAGGGCTAGGGCTCCACCTTCCAGGGACTTACCCCTGCCAATGACAGAGTATAGCAGGGATACTAAGGCTGAACCATTCCTGGGACGCAGGGGACTCCTCTGCCAGCTGACTTTGGCTCCAAGACGCGTGAACAGCTTACTGAACCTTCCTCAGACTGCTGAGTAGTCACCCACTCTTTCTTCCTCTCTTTGACTTTCCTGTATGCATGCACGGTGGTCTGATGGTTCTCCCTGACTCCTGTGGCTCCCTGCCCACTTTCTCACACAGAGAATTTCCCTCATATAATCCTTGCCTGTGTAATCACCATCTTACTTCCTAGAGAACCAAACTAACTCAGGTGCTACAGAGACAATGAAGAAAATCCCTGAATAACATAAAATTCCATTAAATGAAACTTCCATGCAAACAAAATATAGCAATAGAATGATTACAGTGATAATTATAAATATCTAATCATCATAATAATTATTCCATAATCCTATAATAATAATAAAAGTATGTACAAAACAGAGTAGTGCCATAAAAAGGGAAATTAAAATATGATGGGGGAGGGTAGTGAGCCAGGGAGTGCTTGAACTAGAGCTTGAATATTTTGTTCATGGACAGTGGGGAGAATGGGGCATTCTAGGCAGAATAACAGTGTATGCAAAGGCCCAGGGTCATAAACCTGCCATGCATTCAGGTTGCTCCAGATCATTTATTATCCAGGAGTACAGAACCTAGAACTAGGAATAATGGGCAAAGCCTGCAAAGTTAGGCATGGAACAAAGTTAGGGGTTTGTTTTAGAAAATAAAGGGCTGCCAGCTCTTAGAGCTGGCTGGCAACCTTTGATATGCAAATGCTGGCCATCAGAAACTGGTTCTAACCAAACATGGCACTTCCCTGCCCTCTTCTTGCCCTTGCCCTCACATGTGGCTGGCAACATGGTTGCCCCCACACATCCCTACATGTGTAGGACAACCTGGCACCCTGTATTTGCATAGTAAAAGGCTAGGGTGGGAGGGCCAGTTTTTTCCCGGTCTACATCATGAATGACATGCCTGGTCAAACCAATCCCCTGAGCCCTATGCAAATCAGACACTGCCTCCTCATATAACTGGCTGGTATCCAAGACCACACTGCCTGTGGTGGGGGAGTGCAAGGGGAAGAGGAGGGGGAGAGGTGGGAAAGGTGGGGAAAGGAGAAGAGGGAAAGGGGGAGAGAGGGGAAAGGAGAGGAAGGGGGAAAGTGGGGGAAGAGGGAAAAGGGGGATTGGGGGGCTCTCCTCTCTCAACTTTGGAGCCCCCTCCCTCTGTCTCTGTACAGAGGAGCTTCTTCCTTCTTTCTTCTGCCTTGTTTCTTGCCTATTAAACTCTCTGCTCCTTAAAACAAAAAAACAAAAAAGAAAAGAAGGGGCTGGTGAGATATGTACAGGGTAATGACTTGCCTTCTAAAAAGGTCTCTATGGTAAGTGTGAAGGGGAAGGACCCTCCATTTTGTATAAAATAAAAAGTCTAACAAACGTCTTGACAGGCCTATTTGACTTATAGTAATCTATCTACTGTTATATCCGCAGAGGAATTCCGGTCTCTTCGCTTGTCCTTTTCTCCAAACCTGGATGACTACAACCCAGACATCCCTGAGTGGAGGAGGGACATCGGCCGAGTCATCAAAAAATCCCTGGTGGAAGTGAGTGCACACGGTTTCTCCTCTTGCCTGGGTACCTTTTCTCTCCTTGAATAATTTCACGGAAAGGGGAATTTTGTACAAAAAACAAACAAACAAAAACCCAGCAGGAAGAAGCTAGAGCCCATGGGAAGTTCAGTTTACTGGCCTGATGTCTGCATAGCTGAGCCCCACACATGCAGACACATCAAAGGCACTAAAGGGGATGCAACTATGGAACCATGGACAAACATGGGGTCCTTGCCCCCTGAGACGCTCATTCTGCTTAGAGAAGGAGGACAATGACATCCTAGACTCCCTTGTCTACATTTCTGTAGCACAGTTCACAGTTAGGCCATTAGGACGAGTATAAAACCAGCTACTGTCCATGCCAGTGAAGGGACTCAGCATGTAAGTGTCCTCAGGTGAATACAATTAGTAAAAGTGGTCCCAGGTTCCAGCTTCCACTACTGTGAGCATAACAGTGCAGTGAGCATTCAGCATATGACACTTAGTCATATTTCTATTTCCCCAGTTTTTAAAGACATTTCTCTACTGTAACAGCCCCAAAAAGGAATTATTACCCACACTTTGTAGATGAGGCAACTGAGGTTTAGAGAGGTTAAGTCCCTTGCCTAAACTCTCACATCTAATAGAGGATGAAGCTGCAAAATGAAAATTTAGGGCCTGAGTCCAATGTCTGGGCTTTTGTGTATTTGAGAAAGCTTCCTAAGGTTTCTCAGAGAACAACAGGGTGGTTGTGGTTTATCCCTCCCTGAGCAAATGTCACCGGCAATTAGAGAAGACACCTTCTTTTAGGCACATCTCCCCCTCCTTGTTCTACTTTTTTTTTTTTTTTTTTAATGAGATGTAGTCTCACTCTGTCACCCAGGCTGAAGTGCAGTGGCTCAATCTCGTCTCATTGCAACCTCTGCCTTCAAGGTTCAAGCGATTCTCCCACCTCAGCCTCCGAGTAACTGGGATTACAGGCGCTTGCCACCATGCCTATTTTTTTCGTAATTTTAGTAAAGATGGGGTTTCACCATATTGGCCAGGCTGGTCTTGAACTCCTGACCTCAAGTGATCCACCTGCCCCGGCCTCCCAAAGTGTTGGGATTACAGGCATGAGCCACCACGCCCGGCCCCTTATTCTACTTTCATGAGTGAGCAGAGGAATGGGATAGCCGCTCATGGGGCAGCTTGAGCTTATTGTGCAAACGCGGAAAATCAGAAGTGAGTTATCTACTCCCAGGGTATATTGTTAGCTCAGAATGAAAATCAATTTAGGTTTGCTGAACATTCGTTCCTGCTCCCAACACATGGTGCCACAGGACACAAAAAGATGATGAAATAAAGGCATTCAGATAACCCCTGCTCAGAAAACAGATCTTACATCCAGCCTCTTGCAAGGAGCTGGTCTTCCCCATCTTCATTACCTTTGTTAATATTTAGTTAGCACTTAAAGTATTCTGGGTACTCTTTTCAGTGCTTTGCATTATTTTAACACATTTAATCCCCCAGATAAGCTTATGATGTTGAACCTGTGATTATTCCCATTCTGTAGGTGAAGAAATGAAACTTAGAGATATTAGGTCACTCATCCAAGGTCATGCACTTAAAGATCAGCTTCTGGAGTCAAACCATCAAGGCCTGAATCTCGATTTTGTGGTTTCCTAACCAATCCACTCTAGGGCTATCCTTTCCCTTGTTCCAAGGAGAAACAGGGATAGATGGAATACTAGGGTAAAGAAGGGGTATCTTCATGTGCCTCTGGACAATGCCACCCACCTCTGTCTCTGTGGCTCTCAGCATCTGTGACGTGATCGGTGCTTACACATTATCACCACCAGAAGGCACAACTACCGGACTACAACCCTAAAAGGAATAGGCCTTTCTGCCCTGAGCCATCTGTCTCTAGGGTAACAACTGGTTTTTGTCCTCTGCTGTCCAAGAAGGATGACTTATGCTCTTTAATCAACCCACTGCCCATCTCTTCTCATCTGCAGCATTCTAGGGACATGTGTCCCCATAGGTCCTCCCCCAGGTGACTTATCAGCCAAGCATTAGCTCAGCAATGTTTAGCCTTCCAGGCTGATTTCTCTTCACACTTATTACCTAGAGATCAGACGCCCTGTACCTCCACCTTTCTACCAGCTGTCCGTTAGGCTAGAAATTACTGCTCATCAATATTTCTAGCCTGCTGTGCAGCATAATCAGGAATATGCAGAATAAACAGATTGACTCAATATCCCTCAGGGCAGGGTTATATCAGCAGTGGTGCTGGTATTAATACCTTCCAGTTTCCAAGGCTCCCTACTTACCTGATCCCAAGAGGCAGCTGATGCAGAGCTTGGTTCCTAGCAATTTACACTGACTTTGAGATCAGTAATTGCACTTGACCACTTTCTTAAGTCCCAAGGGACCACATTGCCAGGTGTACACTAATAAACCCTATAAGAGGTACAACTGAGAGTCAGCTAATTTGCAGTTTTCTTCCTATTCATTATGAAACAAAATTTGGTATTAAATTGTTTGCCTTTTCTTCATCAAAATGACTTTTGCTACTGACATTTCACAATGAAATCTTTAATTGAATGTCATTATAAATATTTTTGTGTACAATGAAGATTGTTCAGGCACAATCTCTGAGTTTACAGTCTAGTAAGGCCATAAAACAGTATGGGGTTTGCTATAATAGGAGCCATTGTCAGTGTCTGGAGAAGGGAGGTACAGAGCACTGGGTCCCAACACAGGCTTCACAGTCAGACCAGGCTTCAAAAGCATCAACAGTCACTTCCTAGATGGCCTTGAGCCACTGTCTAATCTTCCTACAGCCACCATCTTTCCTGGAGTGGAAATTAAGATGCACCACCCATATCTCTGTTCAGGGAGACACTTACTGTCTTTTCTGGAAGAGCTATGGGCAGTCTTCACCAGCCTGGTTCCAAGTCATGTCACTTCTTGGGATGATTCATGTCTGATGACAGGCTGGTGCAGTTATATAAAGTCCTGGACATCTCAGCCCAATTTAAGACAACTCTGAAGGGCCATTCTGTCTCCCCTTGGGATCTCTTGAGGTCGTCATGGGCCTACGTGGCAGCTCAATGTTTCCCTTGTCCATGTTTGTTTCCTTCTGTTTGCTCCCATAGGTGTTGTTCCCAAGAGCACTTCTTAATAAGCATCCTGCATTCTAAACTCAGGGTCAGCTTCCTGAGGACCCCAGCATGTGATATGTCCTCACTGCAAAGTGAGGTATAATCATATTTGCTTCCAAGGGTTGTTGGAGGTTGCATAAAATAATATTATAAGTTACTTATAATAATAACGTTGTTGGAGGTCGCATAAAATAATATAAGTTACTTAGCACAATATACCCAGGAAGTACCTGGCATTGTGCTAAGTAACTTACAACATTAGGTGAGGACCTAATACCTGGAATTTCTTGCTACTTCAAAGAAATGCAACACAGTGGAGTTCAAAAACTAAGAATCACCTAATTGGGAAATAATGAAATAAATAAGCTTTAAGATGACTCATGAAGGATAAGTAGCAAAGGCAGAGAAAAGACATTCTGGTGGAGATAACATGCACAGAAACATTTGCAGGAAAAGGCTGAAATATTGAGAAATTGTACATCATCCCATTTGGCAAGAGCATAAGAGTTGTGGCTAATTAGTTTGGAAAGGAAGCGTGGGACCATATTGCAGAAGGCCTTGAATATGTCCTTAATCCTGTTAGCAATGGGAATTCTTGCAAGCATTTTGGACAAGGGAACATGATCTGAATTGGACTGCTGGAGAGAGAAGCTAGGATTATAGCTATTGATTCTAGAAGCATCTAGAGAGAGAATTCAGGGGAAACCCTGGGGTATAAGCTCAAGAGAGAGAACAGTGAGCTAGGATAAACAAGAAGTCCTTGAGTGGTATCTGTAATTTTAACAGAAGAATCAGTGTGGCCAAGTGGAAGACTCAGGGTGCTTCAGGGAACAGGGTTGGTCATCAGGTCTGATGCTGCAGAAAAGTCAACAGGGCCCTCCTGAGGGTTGTGATATGAGGGTGTCCTCTTAGGTTAGGTGGTTAGGATGTGATTGGGTCTACTCGAAGAGTAACTTCAGTGGGATGATGAAGGAGGAAGCTAGGTTAGAAAGGACTAAGGCATGAGGAGCAGATGATAAAGTGAAGGTCTTTTCACTGGCGTGGTCCCCACCTTGGAGGTGCTCTCTAGGAAGAAGAGCTAACATTTGAATCCCCAGGCTCTACCATAAATGCTTCATGTGTAACTCATTTAATCCTCAAAATCACCCATGCACAAGGCAAGTACTGCAACTGTCCTATCTTCTATTTAAAGGAATGTAGGCATAGAGAACATGAGCAATGAGCTTAAGGTCTCATGATGTTGAAGCTGGGATTAAATCATAGACAGCCTGACTCTGGAGCCTGGACCTATAGCCCAGTGCTGCCTCTCACATCCTCTGCCTGATACACCCAGACCTCTGCTTTCAGGCCCCTTATTGTGTCTTCTGCCTACCCCTGATCCCTCCACCAAATACTTGGTCCCTTCTCAGCTTTCTTGTCTGCAGCACTAATGTGAGCCCCTGTGTCTGTCCCTTAGGCCACAGGGGTTCCAGGTCAACACATCCTGGTGGCGGTGCTTCCCGGCTTACCCACCACTGCTGAACTCTTTGTCCTACCCTATCAGGATCCAGCGGGAGAAAACAAAAGGTCAGCTGACGACCTGGAGCAGGTGAGTCCCTTGAAAAAGGAGGCGTTTTCAGCTTCTCTCTGCAGTCAAAGCCATACCCACTGCCAGTCTGAGGGGTCTCTGGAGAACTGGGCTTAAGAGTGAGGGCACCAACTGTTTGTGGAGTCTTCAACTTTGTGAGCCTCCATTTCTGACCCATAAACTGGTGATCCTAACTACAGCTTCACCAAAAGCACATGCAAGAGCATTCATGGTAGGTGTATTAGTCTGTTTTCACACTGCTAATAAAGACATACCCAAGACTGGGTAATTTATAAAGGAGGTTTAATTGACTTACAGTTCAGCATAGCTAGGGAGGCCTCAGGAAACTTACAATCATGGCAGAAGGGGAAACAAACCTGTCCTTCTTCACATGGTGGCAGCAAGGAGAAGTGTAGCGTGAAGCAGGGAAAGCCCCATATAAAACCATCAGATCTCGTGAGAACTCACTATCACAAGAACAACATGGAGGTAACTGCCCCCATGATTCAGTTACCTCCCACTGGGTCCTTCCCATGACAAGTGGGGATTATGGGAACTGCAGTTCAAGATGAGATGTGGGTGAGAGCACAGCCAAACCATATCAGCAGGGAATGGCTAAATTATTTACTGTGTGGAATACTCTGTGGAGTTTACAATGAAGTAGATTAATCTATGTATACTGACACAAAAAATTGTCCATGATATCAAGTGGAAAAAAAGGCAAGTCGCTAAACAATATCTTACTTGTCACAAGAGTGCCATGAGAATCAAATGACATGATATGTATATCTTTTTTAACAGCTACAACTTTTATACAAATAACGAATCCTTTTATGATCTAATTTGTGTTTGTAATGAATAACATTGGCTCCAGAGCAGCTCTACTGCCCTGTGGGGTTCACCTCCTCCTCATCTCCACTACCTTCTGGAGCATTTGAGAGAGAGAGAGTGTGTGTGTGTGTGTGTGTGTGTGTGTGTGTGTGTGTGTGAGAGAGAGATTATCTTTTTCTCTTTTCCCCTTTAGTCTTCTTTTTTCTTCCCTTTCTCCTTTTAACTTTAAAAGACTCTCCCATCTCTGTAGTGGGGATTATTATGTTGTTGTTATTCTTCTTTGTCCATTCAGTTAAAATGATCAGTCTTGGTCTAGTTGCCCTTTTAGAAACCAAATGATTTCGATTTCTCAGTTCTTCCAGGTAAATAGATTAAAAATAAGATTCTTCTCAGCTCCTCAGTAAATATTGGCTGTTTCCCTTCCAGTACTTGGAGATTTTCTGTTTACTAAACCCATACTCTAGCCCCATGATCTCTAGTCTTCCAGGATGACTTGAGAACCTTCTGTAATAGTCTTGTTAAAAACAACCCCAAATTATGGCATGGCCTACCTCCTAGCACACACCCTCTTTTCAGCTGCCACTTTCTAACTTGGCAGAAGGTTCACCTGCATAATTTTCTGTGTGTGCAAGTAATGAAGAGCAGAGCTCTCACAGAAAGCCCTGTTGAACCCCATTTCCTAGTGAAGTGGAGTTGAAGGGTGGACAGCTGGTAACCCCTCAGATTTGCATCTAACCTCACTCCCCACCTCAGCTTCCCATCATACTCTACAAATTATTATCTGCACTGCATTTTGGTGGGAGAAAGAATAGATTAGTTCTTATCACAACATTGTCAAGAACCTAGAGGGAAAGCAGATCCCTATCCAAAGCCTTTAGATAGGAATATTTGCAGTTGTACCTCCTCTAAATCTTACTGGTTTTTCATGAAATCCAGATTTTAATCTTTTCAAGTATGGAAGAGGGTACAGATTTAGAGTCACCTTTTTTCCTAGTTACCACATTGTCTGTGCACTTTTATTTCTCACACTTTCCATATTTTCTTCTAAAAGTGTTTTATTTTCTACTTCATTCTTTGAGGGGAAATTTGGAAAGAAGAGGGGTCCATTCTGTGAAACTTCTTATATTTATGTACGGATGTGTCTTGCTTTGACTATCTGCTTTCTCTAGACTTCTTGTTTCCCTTCATTCTCCATCTCTTCTGTGTGTTTCCTGCAAAAGCATTCTCAGAGAGCTGAGTGTGGCCCTCAAGGCAGCCTGTATCAGTCATCGGTGAACCATGTCATCAGAGATCTGAAACCAACTAGCTTGCTTGAAGGCTGTGTGACCTAGAATTGGCACACATGTAGAGGAGTCTATTTTGTTAGAACACAGGTTTACATAAATATCAACCAGTTTCTAGTTTCGCCTCTGATATTTATTATGTCCATTTTACAGATGAGGAAGGTGAGGACAAGAGAAGTTGAATAATTGAGCCAAAGTCACACTTATCTCATGGGGTGTCTGAGAGGATTAAAGAAATGATATAGCAAAGTACTTGGCCTTATAAATGTTCACTGGCGGTATAGAGATAATGGTTACATTCATGCTCATTATATGATAAGAAGAGATGTGGAAAATGAAAAAAAAAGTTTAGGTGTATTAAATAGACTGGTATAGTCAAGGGCATGTATTGGAAGAGGATGGTGGGAATAAGAGAAAACAGATTAATGAATGCAATTACTCAAAATGGAGAAAAACAAGGACAATAAGGAAAGAATGTATCTGAATGGTATGAGCTCATGCGAATTATGCAGATTTATAGCATGAAAAGAAAGTAAAGTACCAAGCTAGAGACTGTAAATTTGTTTAAGGAAATTGCCAGTGTATCAGCCTATTCCAGGACTCAAAGCAAAGTAGACACAGTGACTTTACAAATGCCAAACATAGCACATTAGAAATTAGTGTCTTAGTTGTGGAGGACATTATTACCCTGATGGAAAAATGCACATGAAATGAACTTATTACCACCAAGGCACATGTCTAGACCCTGTGAGACAGGGGCGTCTCCTGGAGACCCGTAGTTTTCAATCCAGGAGGGGTCCTTTCATTGTCTGCTCTGACTTAGTCACTTAATTTTATGGGTAAAAAAAGGGAATTTTTGAATTCATTTAATTGAGAAGTCCAGAGATACAGTTGAGACAGATGAATTCAGAACCACTCAAAAGTGTCACCAAATTACTTCCCTCTCTTCCTCTGTCTCCATCTGTTTTCCTGGCTACCATATGGGAAGTTGACCTGAGAATGAAACCAACACATAGGAAAGCAAGAATGGCCACAGGCATCCCCAACTTCTATTTACCAGTTTATCAACCCCAAAGACAGTACCTCTCATCTGATTGCAACAGTGAGAGCTCCAGGTTCACAATTTGCACTGGTCTGACCTGTTTAAAGTGGGCATCTCTTAGCTAGTCCCTGCAGTCATGGGGATAATGTGCTGTCAGTGACAACTCAGATGTTTTATACCCTCCCTGAACCAAATGGACCAGGACTAGACAAGGACATGGATTCCCCAAAGAACAATGTGGGGAAGGGAGAGGGAATGCTGGGAAGCAAATGCAACTGACTTCCAGTGTCATAAATTATACAGAAATTTAAGACAAATGCAAAGCAAACCCAAACAACAGAAATGAACCCCCTGCTTTGAAGGCTGTACTCTAAATCTCAGCTGAAACTTGAGACGGGCTGTCCTTATGCCCTCATTTCACGCCTTGGCCCCTTTCTTGTAAAGGTGCAGTGCAGATCCCCCTGCAGTGAAAGAACTGGGATCCTAGGCAGATGTGTCCTAAAGAATAGGAGGGCAGGGCCCCAGCAAAGGACTAGCAGTCCTCCTTCCTTAGCTTCTTCTGAGAGCCTTCCTGGGGAGCAGCAATGCAGACTTGGATCGAGCTATCTTGTCTGTGAAATAAATTGAAAATTCTTCACAGTGAGAAGTACTTGACCCTGTTATCAGGGTGAGATGGGCTGGGTTAATCAAGTGACCTCTGTCTGGAAGGGTTCCACCAGCTTTTATTTAGGATCTCTGGAGTGAGTGAGAAAAGGCTTTCATGCTCTGAGCTGGGGGTCTCATCAAGGGTAGCGCATGCTGCTGTCCTGAGGCCAGCTGCTCAGATGTGGAGCAAGCCCTGCCCCTCAAGCACCCCATTTCCTTGCTCCCCTCAGCGTCCTCAGGGGTGAACAAATTTGTTTCTGTCTCTCCTGTAGGGAGGAAAGACCACCATGCTCTATCGCAATTGTTTGTGATGCTGTGCTGGGGAGATAAGGAGCCTAGGTGTATTGTCTTTCAGGATCCTTAAAGGACATTAGAACATCTAAAAAGAACAAAAAAGATGTGGAAAAAATGTCCACCACAAATACATATATATATATTTCTTCCTTGGCTGTTTTTATTACTCTACACGGTTGGCAGGTGCAGAACCTGAAACCTAAGGAAGAAAGGAAAGGCAGATTTGAACAGGAAGCGGGGTGACAGCTTTTAAGAAATTAGAAATGTATTATGAAATGGAACTAATAATCTCTATTTTCTGCATATCCACACATTTTGCTTATCAGTCTAGATCTTTTTAGCATGGGGAGTCGAATTATAAAAGTACTCTGGAATTTACAAGGAAGGCCACTGAAGTAGGAGAGCTATAATCAAAAGTGGAGCAGGTAAGAGGTGGACGAGAGCCAATGTGTCAGGAAGAGGTAGAGAGAAGCTTAAAGTGGGCGATGGGAAATCCAAAGGAAACACATATTTATGACTGATTTGTTTCTTCATGCACCATTATCCAGGAGACCTCTTAGGCACTTTAATCAGGCTAAATTTGTGTGTGTGTGTTTGTGTGTTATGAAGGAATGAAACTGAGCTACTGTTAATTAGAATTTAGTATTTAGCTCCATTGCTTCCCTGTCATTCAATGCAAAAAGTGTATGAATTGGGAAAGATCTTCCTCTGTTTAACACAAAAGGAGTATTCCTCAACTGCTACTTGAAGAGACTTTAATAGCGTGATGGAATCAAGATTGACCAACTGAGCCAGCTCCCAGGTCATCCCAGGCAATACCCTCTCCAAACATGGCACCAGAATGCTATTATGTTCAGTAAGATTTGCATTCCTCCTACCACCTTCAGAATAAATATTAGTATTTTGGTCCAGTGTCGCTCTGCCATTAATAAATTTGTCTAAGCACATTTGCATCTGTATTTTTACCTTGTACCACTTATTTGGGTTACATGTCCTATGAATTTATAAACTACTCTGCTGTCCTTAAAACTTTTATTTTTTCATGTTTCAAGAATTGCCACTTTGCTTCTGATCATCTGGCAGTGTTTCTCCCTCCTGGTTTCATTGTAAATTGTTTAGGCATTGAATATATATGTTCTTTGTTTTTGTTTTTTTTGTTTTTTTTTGAGACGGAGTCTCGCTGTGTCGCCCAGGCTGGAGTGCAGTGGTGCGATCTCCGCTCACTGCAAGCTCCGCCTGCCGGGTTTACGCCATTCTCCTGCCTCAGCCTCCCAAGTAGCTGGGACTACAGGCGCCCGCCCCTTGCCCGGCTAGTTTTTGTATTTTTTAGTAGAGATAGGGTTTCACCGTGTTAACCAGGATGGTCTTGATCTCCTGACCTCATGATCCGCCTGCCTCGGCCTCCCAAAGTGCTGGGATTACAGGCATGAGCCACTGCGCCTGGCCGAATATGTTCTTTGTGTGTTAGTCATCACTGTGTGGCTAAATATTTCCAGCCCACTGCTTTCGGGGTACATGATGGGGCTGTACCCATGAGTCTCTTCTGCTGGGGCAGAGCCTCAGGACTGTGGGAGCAGAAGTGATATGTGCCACTTCCAAGCCAAATTGTTCAAATGCACATTGTAGAATTTTGCTAGCTCCTTTTCCCTCTTGTGCTGTATGTAGTGAATGGAAATATTTGCGATGGCCGCTCCACCAGCCAGTGTCCCTGTGTGACTACAGTGAGCCCAACACCACTGCGTAGCTGCCATGAATACAATGTGTGAGCAAAAAATTGTCCTTTCTTGATTGAAGGCCCTGACCACAGCCATATCTAGTTGATTCTGAGTGTTGCATTCAATCTTCATCTTTTGTGAAGAAGACAATGAGGAACATTGGTGTTTTCCCTGTGGCAGGTCCCTCCCAAGACATCCTTTTGATGGTAGCTTTCGTAAAATTCAAATTGAGCCTCCACCGTCGTTTTGAGTGGTACTCTAAATGAAATGTAGGTTGCACTTGAATAATAGGCATATTTCACCAAATAGGCAGATACCAAGAATAATGTGTTGTTTCTATGGTGGTGATTGTTTAGCTGATGTGGAATAGAAAATGGACTGTGCTGGAAAGCAGCAGAAGAGGGATGACTGTGTACAGGATAAATGAAATTTGTTAAGACAACATGCTTTTCACCAGACAGAAAAAGAAAAAGAAATAAATTCAATTTGCTTTAGCAGGTTCAGTCTTCCTCCTAGAAATCACACGGTGTTTCACTTGAGTCTCTCTCGGGCAAGTGTTTTTCTTCTCGTTTAGGCTATTGCCATACTTTTCAGTAGAATGCAGTGTATTCTACTCCTTTCCATAGCCGAAGACTCTCCCAAACGTTACGCAGTTATGCAACTGGTGAACAGAAAGTGGCCCCTCTGAGGATGGTGTTAGGAAATTCCCACTCCTGTAGCCCGTATCAGTCACTGGATATTGGAAC
Source organism: Macaca thibetana thibetana (assembly GCF_024542745.1). Lineage (NCBI taxonomy): Eukaryota > Metazoa > Chordata > Mammalia > Primates > Cercopithecidae > Macaca > Macaca thibetana. The sequence goes on along the minus strand of NC_065586.1, from coordinate 102,781,537 downwards.
TGATGTTTTAACAACTTCGGGTACTTCACAGATGAATGAGAGAAGGCAGCATAATTAATAAAAGTGCTGTATTTTCTCATCTTGTAAACCTGTCTTGCCAGACGTCTCTCCAAGAGAAGTCTGTCAGCTTGTTCAAGGAAAATATTTTTAATGGAGATACTTTAGGATTAGGAGTCAAACAAAGCTAAAGTCTAGTCTCAACTCTTCAAATATTAACTGAATAAACTTTGGTATTTCCTTTAAGCTCCATGTTCCTTTCCATTGAAGATGCCAGCACTGACACCTAAGATGTACTCTGCTAGAAAAGATAGTAAGAAATAAGCAACTTTACCAAAATAGTGTTCACAGCATATATAATACACTTTAGAATATACGTAACAACTTGTAATCATTTGAAAAAACACAGGATAAACACTTGTACAAGTGGTGTGGAAAACATAATATTGTCAAAATCTGTCAACAGTTTCATACTCATTTATTTCAGTAGAAAAGCACATGGTTCTAATTGAGATTATTCTTGTATGCAATGTAAATTTCATTTAGTTTTGTTTCTTATGCAAATTTTTTCTCACAAAGCATGTGTTCATTGTTGAATGTCCTTTGATGCAAGTTAAATATATGAAACGTACTTTCTGTTACCAGATAATTTTTAAATTTAAATTTCCTTCTTAAAATTTTGTAAGTGATACAGATAGAGCCAATGAAACAATGTTATAAACCAAAAGAAAACCAAGTAGTTAATTATTTTCACAAGGATCTTTCCTGGAGATTATAAATAAAACTATGGTATTTTGATAAACTCCATTTTCTGGTTTAGCTATTTGTATCTCTCACTTGAAGAGAAAACATTCTCAGTGATAAGAAACAAATATTGCGGCCAGGTGTGGTGGCTCACACCTGTAATCCCAGCACTTTGGGAGGTCAAGGCGGGCAGATCAGGATCACATGAGGTCAGGAGTTAGAGACCAGCCTGGCCAACATGGTGAAACACCACGTCTACTAAAAATACAAAAAAAAAAAAAAAAAAAAAAAAAAAATGTAGCTGGGCATAGTGGAAGGCGCCCATAATCCCAGCTACTCAGGAGGCTGAGGCAGGAGAATCACTTGAACCCAGGAGGCAGAGGTTGCAGTGAGCCAAGATTGCGCCATTGCACTCCAGCCTGGGCGACAACAGCCAGACTCCGACTTCATCTCAAAAAAAAAAAGAAAAGAAAAAAAAACAAATATGGCTGCAGCTAGTTGAAAGTGGAAAGTGGAGAGTCTCTCCCACTTCCCTTTAGTCCATATGATAGATTTGGCAAAACAGTCTAATTCCTTAATTACTTTTGACAGGTCTTTCATATTTGAATAAAAAATATTTTTCTGCAATTCTGTATCTGTGTGTGTGCATGTATGTGTGTGTATTTCATAGCTAAAACCTTTGTGATAGACCTCTAAAAATTCCACTGTCTGATTCTGACAAAGACTCTGCCAATTAAAAGATAAGAACAGAGAGGAAAACCATTCTATGCAATCTGTGTTAGAAATCCACTTTTCCACTTCTCCTTCTGCTTCTCCTTCCCTCTCTCCTTCCCCCTCCCACTCCCCCTCCCTCCTCCTCCTCATCCTCCTCCCCTCCTCTTTTTTTTTTTTTTTTTTTTTTTGAGTCAGAGTTTTACTCCGTCTCCCAGGCTGGAGTGCAGTGGCATGATCTTGGCTCACTGCAATGTCTGCCTCCTGGGTTCAAGTGATTTTCCGGCTTCAGCCTCCCGAGTAACTGGGAGTACAGGTGTGCACCACCATGCCTGGCTAATTTTTTGTAGTTTTAGTAGAGACGGGGTTTCACCATGTTGCCCATGCTGGTCTCGAACTCCTGAACACAAGTGATCCACTCACCTCAGCCTCCCAAAGTGAGCCACCGTGCCCGGCCAGAAATCCACTTCTGTACACCTGGATCGTTCTGGATGATTCCCAGCACCCAAGAAAGGAAGTAGCCTAATATACAGAATAAAGTTGTTTTTGTTTTCAGCATACTTTTTTCACAATCTTGTTTTTCTGCATTGTTTGCTAAATTATGACATTTGAAAGGCTGGGTTTGCACTGGATCCCAGATGCTCAACAACTGGGCAGTGATGGTCATCCTCTGTTCCTGTTGTTCAGGAGAGAAGCTTATCTGTGGGGCAGTTCAGTTCTATCACCAATCGGGGCTTCTGCAGGTGACTCTCTGCTTCCAAACTAAGCCATAAGGCCCTGCTTAACAAATAAAGGGATTAAAGGTGTTATTTTGGCAACTCACTGGAGTAAATAAAACTCAACAAATAGAAAAGGGAAAAAATTAAGAATTTAATTAGCAGAATGATGGTCAGAAAGCATCTAATTAGACTTAAATAACATGTTAAGTAAAATAGTAAATTGATTATTAGAATATTAAAAATAAGGCTAGCAGACCAGATAAAAATAGTAGGAGTGGGCCGGGCGCGGTGGCTCACACCTGTAATCCTAGCACTTTGGGAGGCTGAGGCGGGCTAATCACAAGGTCAAGAGATCAAGACCATCCTGGCCAACATGGTGAAATCCCGTCTCTACTAAAAATACAAAAATTAGCTGGGTGTGTTGGCTTACGCCTGTAGTCCCAGCTACTCAGGAGGCTGAGGCGGGAGAATCACTTGAACCCGGGAGGCAGAGGTTGCAGTGAGCCAAGATTGTGCCACTGCACTCTAGCCTGGTGACAGAGTGAGACTCTGTCTCAAATAATAATAATAATAAAATAATAGGGATGTTGTTATCCCCGTAACTTTTCAGAAATTCCTCAAAATTATAAAGGAAACAGCAAATGGAGCTAGGTTTTCTACTCTAAACAGACGAACAGGTTTACCTCATCCATAAAACCTTACCTTACACTATTTCTACCCAAATGAAGTTATTTGTCCCATGCTTGGGGTTAAATATTTCATAGTCCAGACTTCCATGGGTCTGCCCAGTACCCGTGTATCAGCCTGAGGTACAGTTTAGATAATATTTATAAGCATGAAATAAAGGTTAGCCAATTTGTTACTTACATTATAGCTGTACTTTGTTTCAATTGTACATTTTAGCAGAACTATATTTACCATACAATAAATATTCATAAAGTGTTTTGTGAAAATCACATGGTTTGGGAAATAGAATGGAAGTAAAATGAATATATATGAATCTTATCAGAATGTGTAAATTGTATATACTTCTTTTAAGTCCTTATGCATAACAAATGTTCTCTCAAAAGACTAGGGGTAAATTTTCTAAGATCATTCAGAATAATTTTTAAAGAGTATAATTATTTTCATTCACTAACAGTTTCTCCTATTTTGTAGCAATTAGCACGTAAAGACAGGTCATGCTTAAAAATAATTGTATCTGCATATTCTGGAATTAATATAAACCTTATTTATATAACTCATGGGTATAATATTGTGATGCCTTAGTGAAAATAGTAAATATTTCTAAGCTTATTGGTTTATAATCTGTGTAACACTTTTGGTGGCACTAACTATGCTTCTTTTTTCAGATATCAGAATTGCTGATCCACAAGCTCAACCAGAACTCAGTACACTTCGAGCTGAAGCCAGGAGTCCGAGTCTTCGTCCACGCTGCTCACTTAACAGCAGGTCAGTGTCCATGTCCCTGGGTTCTGGCTGGTGGCTCTGGCAAAGGGAATCCCAGTCTGTGCTTCCTTCCTCATAAAAAGGCTAGATGATAACAGTGCTAGTCAGAAATCAGATCAGTCATCAGATCTTGAACGTTGTCTTGCTTGGTGTTTCTGCCTCAATGGAGAACCAGTTGAAAAACAGAAAAAGGTGACACTTTTGGCTGGGCTCAGTGGCTCACGCCTGTGATCCCAGCACTTTGGGAGACTGAGGTGGGTGAATCACTTGAGGTCAGGTGTTTGAGATCAGTCTGACCAACATGGTAAAACCCCATCTGTACTAAAAATACAAAATATAGCCAGGCGTGGTGGCACATGCCTGTAGTCCCAGCTCCTTGAGAGGCTGAGGCAGGAGAATCGCTTGAACCTGGGAGGCAGAGGCTGCAGTGAGCCGAGATCACGCCACTGCACTCCAACTTGGGTGACCCAGTGAGAAGGTCGTATTTTATACTTAGTCTCTGGCAACAACTGTCAGAGAACCGCTTAGATACATCTCACATGAAAGCATGCTTCATTTATCTCATCAGAAATCTTGAAAATAACATTAACAAATACATTTGTGGGGGTCTTTCTGCAAAGTCTTATTTTCAACATATTCATATTACAAATCATTTGCTTTCTTTAAGTTTCAGGGATAATGTAACGCAGTAGAGATAGCAGGAACTTGGGAGTGGTACAGGGCCATACCCAGGAACTGAACCTGGAATTGGTCAGGATCTTACAATTTTCTTAATGTCATTGAGCTTCCATCTCTTCACCTGAAAAGGTGGTGGTGAGGACGGCGGATCCTCCTTCTAAGCTGATGGAGAGTTTTCAATGACAACACAAGTAACTTAGAATAGATGATAACACAAGTAGCTTAGAATAGTTTTCAATGATAACACAAGCACTTAGGAACAGATATTGTTGTGATATATTCATAATAAATTAACAATGTTAATTGAGTACTTTTTTTTGCAGAGTACCATGCTGGTGCTCCATGGAGTACAAACACCTGTGAAAAGTGGTCTTTGTCTTCATAGAACTTATAACCTGGTTGTGGTGTGGGGAAGTTCGGTGTAGCAATGGCAGTGGTACTGTGGGATGGGAAGAACAGGCAGCGGAGAGTAGTCAATGAGCAAACTGCATACATGCTTATATAGAGAGAGACTATGTAACATATTTAAGCACTTGGATTCTTTTTTTCCAGTCAGAACATTGGTTTCAATCTTGGCTTTGTTACTGACTATGTAATCCTGGGAAAGACATTTAACTTCTGTGTGTCTCAGAGATGGTAATAGCATCTCTGCCAGTGGGATTGTGTGAAGACTAAGTTAATTCAGGTAATGCACTTAGCATAGTGTCTGAAAGATAGCTTTAAAATTCATTTTTATTGTTATTAGCAACTAAAGCTGTATAAGAAATTTAAAGCAGAGATGAGTTATATCCTGTCAAAATGATACAGTATTGTTTCATAGAGTAGTGGTTTTGAGGAAGAACCTTAAAGGATGGATAGGATTAAATGCAGGAGGTCATTCTAAGCACCAAGGAAGTAAAGCCTAAAGGGCTCTGGGCATGCTGAATAAATAAATGAGGATAAAAAGTAGCTATTACCAGCACCATACTCTGGTTTCCTGGAGATTTCACGAGGCACTGCTAGGTCTAGCGGAAGGCCAAGCAGGCTGACCACTGACCTCTCACCCTCTTGGATTTTATATTTTTTCTTTATTGGATTTCATGGAAGATTTTATTGTTCTTGTTGTTTTTTCAATCCCACTATTTAAAGTCACTGTTACTCAGCATGGGATATGGAGGTGTGGAGGGTGAAAACGTGCCAGGGTGCACCGTTTTTACTTACTTTAGCGAGTAAGCCATCAAAGGTCTGGGAAGCCACCGAGACCTTTGAACAGAAGTATGATTCAGAGCATCCCTTGAAAAAGATGACTGTAAGGAGCAGGAGGATTGAGTAGGGCTCAATTCCTATTCTGCATCTTGTCATCCTAACACATCCATTGAACAGACACTTACTGAGTGCCTGCCTACACTGGGCCAAGCAATGTTGTCAACACTGGGGATAGAGTCTCTGCCCTCATAAACTACTATTGTTGGTCAAAGCCGCTTTCTGAATCATATGCTGGTGAAAATTATCTGAAGAAAAGACCAACTTAGGGCATTTGGTGGTCTTGACTGGCCCTTTCCTACCCAGAATGTTGAGCTTTGGTGTTTGGTGAGTGGGGTTAGCACATGGCAGAGGCACACGTGACTAGTTGTATGGGAGAATGATTCCAGAAACAAGAGTTATAGTCATCCTGATAGCCGAGCCACTGACAAATGTTGTCAACTGAATAGAAAGTAACCATTGAACATCGGTTTAAAAAGATTCACTGATTTATTTAATCTAATCAGACCATCGAGCCTGTTTAGGTAGCTGACTGAACTTCATCAGCCACTACTTGTTCCCTTTGAGTTTAGAAATTAAAACAACTAAGCCATACTGAGGTCTGGGTTTGAAGGGATGTGGCCAACTTTTCTATCCTTCGTGATGCAAAATTTGCTTTTACAGCATAAGCAGCCTTTGAATGAACACTATCTTTAGGCTTGATGTATCAGAAAACAGTGCCTCCCTCTGTTGAACAGGAGAGCATTGGAGGTCAAGCTAGGCCTGGAACTAACCCTACTTCTCCCATTCTTCAATTCTGGAGGCCACTCACATTTCACTCTTTTTCTTCCTTCCATACTTCTCTTCCATCTGTGTCTGGTTTTTATTTAACGATTATTGCATTATGCTCTAATGATGGTTCAGATCGTTTTGGAAGATAGTGAATGTTCCCGCCACAAAGAAATGATAAATGATTGAGATGATGGATGTGTTAATTACCCCGATCTGATCACTATGCTTATGTATCTCAGCATCACTATGTACCCCATGAATATGTATAATTGTTATGTGCGAATTTAAAACAATTTAAAAGATTGATATGTTACCATATTTAACTTTAGGGAGAAGTGGGTTGTAAAAAAAAAAAAAAGGAAATCTTATTTTAAATGTTACTTAAGAACACTTTCTTCAGTGACAAATGGTTTAGAGCTGGGATCAAGCTGAAATATTGAGATCAAAAAGTGGGTAATTAGCTGAGACTGGTTTGGCCAGTAGGCTTGGCCAGAAAAACTGAATACAGCAAAGGCATCCAAAGGTCCTTGGATTTATAGCTCCCTGTGGGAAAGGAAGTCAATTCCTGATAACCATGAGACGTTAATCCCACTGGTAAAAACTCCAGATTGCAAAAGATAATGCAAAGTTGGAAGAACTGAAAAATGTTTTCAATTCATGTTTGTAGTTTATTATATAACTAGGAGTTTCGGAAGCAGGACTGAGATTCCTGAGAAGAAGGACTGGCAAAAGGGAGGTATAATTTGGGGACCCAGATATGCACACTGAGATATGAAGAACCCCTTGCAATATAGGTGTGTGTAACACAAAGTCACCAAAGGAAAAAAAAAAAGTCCATTTCCAAGTAAAAGCCCAATCTTAGCCTGGACCAATTTCGAGAGAGTGAGAAAATTATTTGACTTCCAACCATCGTAGAAATCTTTCCTGTTAGTTTTGATAGTAGGGTCTTTCGGCTATGTAATTCCAAACCTGATCAACTGGCATTATTGAGTTTGCTGTCCTGGCTAGTTCAGCAACTGGAGTAGATATAGATTTATATGTGGAAAATTAGCTCCAGTTTGGTAAGTAAACAAAGATAATTTCCTGGGTTAATGGAAAAACTGGAAACTTTGTCTTGGAAACTGTTGGTATACTAAGTTTGGCTATGCTGGTCATAACGCATTAGAGCTGTCAGGGTCCACAGGAACACAGTCACTCAGGGCTCGATTTTCATATGCAAAAGACAAACCTGTCAACTGCAACAACAATTGTGATAAGGAAGTAAAATATGTGAGGGATCTGGGATCTGTTTCCTGTTGGTGATTGCTCCTAAGTTACCTCTAGCTACCTGATTAAAAGAAAAAAAGCAAAAAAACTATTTGAATAGGGTAGTAGACCCTACATATACAAAAAAACAGTGCAGGGGATTCCCCTTTCACTCATGGAAAGCTTGGCACTTTGGTAAGGTATCAGTGGGCTGAGACACTTACCACAGTTTTGTTTCTTTTTTTTTTTTTTTGAGATGGGGTCTCACCCAGTCCCTCAGGCTGGAGTGCAGTGGTGTGATCTCGGCTCACTGCAACGTCTGTCCCCTGGGCTCAAGCCATCCTCCCTCCTCAGCCTCCCAAGTAGCTGGGACCATAGATTCACGCCACGATGCCTGGCTAAGATTTTTTGTGTTTTTGGTAAAGACAGGGTTTCACCATGTTGCCCAGGCTGGTCTCGAACTCCTGAGCTCAAGTGATCTGTCTGCCTCAGCCTCCCAAAGTGCTGGGATTACAGGCATGAGCCACCACAATTGCTTTTATTAGGTTGAAATTAACACATGAATATTTGGGTGGCTAGGAAGAGAAGGAGAAGGAAGCCTGAAAAAAAAAAGAGAGAGAGAAACAGTGGGGAGGAGTATTAGATGCAGAACTTCCGCCTCAGCTCTATTTCTCTTTCTCTCATCCCCCCTGTAGGCCGGGGAAAATAAAAATTCAAAGGAAAAAAAAAAGGAAGAACCATTGTTAGCAACATTTCATGTCTCATAAGCAGGATTGCTAATACCTTCGCAGGGACCATTACAACATGCTGCTGCATCCCATTAATTGCTCAGCAGATGTTCAGCAGCCTTCTTTTAAAAATGTTTGAGCCAGAGTATGTTGTTGGTGAGAGAAGCAAATGCATAATTTGGTTTGTCTCCAAGGAAAAAGAACTGTCTCTTTTCAAGAATTTGCTAGCCTAATTTTGGTTTTCAAATTCAGTTCCCTATTTGCTTTTATGGGAACACAAGGAAAGCATTTGCAGATACCTGAATGTCATTAGAGACTGGAGTGTGTTTGCTCCCCACCCACCAACATGTTCCATTTGGGAATTCATTAACTGTGGCATCTAAGCTGAGCTAAATTTTGAATGTAGTCCTCGTTTTGTTCCTAGCCATTCCTATGCTTCTTGGTTTTCAGGCAGTTTTTCTTAAGGGTCTAACCACTCCCGACAGGTATGTTTCTGAAATTCTCTTTGCAGAAAGGAGAGACTTAACCCTGTATGAGAATAAGGGAAAACGAAAAGCATGTTATCCAGAAGGTTGAGGGAGGGTTATGGCCTGAGTGGCTCCCTTTGACTTTTAGTACCTGATGGCAGCTGGCATCCATGTTTAGCAAACAAAGGCTATGATGTTGCAAAAACAATACAAAGAGGTGGAAAAGGGAATAGAAGGCAATCAAGCTAGTGTTAGACTGGAAGCACTGCTGTCTTGACCAAAGGGTACCTCTATTCATGATGTTCCGGATTGGAATATTTCTCCCCACTTCTTCACCTATTTCCCCTTGTCTACCTGTACTTTAAAAAGGCTCAGCTCAATGCCAACATTTGCATGACATCTTTCCAGAGACATTTGCCTAGACAACATCTTCCCCTTGTCTGAAATCACATGGATTTTTAGATCTCTATCTGTCTGATGATGATAATGATCATTACCATCACCTTTTGAATCACTCCTATTTAATTTCTTGTGATCATATCTTTATATCATCTTCTTCATATATCTTTATATCATCTTCATCCTTATACCTAGCAAATAACTTACACATATCAAGTGCTTAACAAATATTGTTTTTATAAATAATTATATGCATAATTTATAGCTTGCAGAGATATATTTAAAATCCCATTCCTGCAGTTAACCTTCAGATCCAGTTTATTCAGTTTATTCATTTGTGAACCTGTCTCCAAGACATGCTACTTCTTTTCAAATAACCGGTGAGTGGAGATTTGCATTCATTTATACAATAAGCATCTAGGGAATCTAGGGAATCTCTGTTTTTTTGTTTTTGTTTTTGTTTTTTTTTTTTTTGAGACAGAGTCGCACTCTGTCGCCCAGGCTGGAGTGCAGTGGTGCGATCTCAGCTCACTGCAAACTCTACCTTCTGGGTTCACGCCATTCTCCTGCCTCAGCCTCCCGAGTAGCTGGGACTAGAGGAGTCTGCCACCGCGCCCAACTAATGTTATGTATTTTCAGTAGAGACTGGGTTTCACCATGGTCTCCATCTCCTGACCTTGTGATCCACCCACCTCAGCCTCCCAAAGTGCTAGGATTACAGGCTAGCCACCGCGCCTGGCCCCGGCAGGTGTTCTTTAAATACACATTGTAATTGTTTATATACACATTGTGGGGAGTGGGCAGCTGAAAGAAAATTGGGCCCATCCTTCCTGGGGTTCTATGTCCCAGAATGAGAGATCTGAGAGAGAATGGGAGAAGGACTGGCAGGAGACTGTTACCAGGAGAGACTGAATCACTGGTCCTTATCTTACTGCTGTGGCTGCTGGAAGACAAGGTTTCAGTATCAGAGCAGCTTCACTTCATGTCATAGCTCGTGGTCACACACCTTGGACTACACCCTCTTCACCTTAACAAACCAGCTAAACCTTCCTCACATCTTTTGTGATGCCTCCCTTGTCCTCTCCGTCTCTCATGTACGCAATTGCCCTGGCCTTATGTATCATATGTCTTAAAAACAATAATGGGCTGGGTGCACTGGCTCAGGCCTGTAATACCAGCACTTTGGGAGCATGAGGTGAGTGGATCACCTGAGGTCAGGAGTTCGAGACTAGCCTGACCAACATGGTGAAATCCCATCTATGTCAAAATTACAAAACTTCGCCAGGCATGGTGGCGTGCAGCTGTAGTCCCAGCTACTCGGGAGGCTGAGGCACAAGAATCACTTCAACCTAGGAGGCAGAGGTCGCAGTGAGCTGAGATCGTGCCACTGCACTCCAGCCTGGGCAACAGATTGAGACTCCATCTCAAAACAGAAACAAAAACATAAAACAGCTATGATGACATTTTAGAGAGAGGTTTTCTAGCAAGAATCTGGAAGGCTCTGAATCCATCGCAAACCATTTGATCCATAGAGTTACTTGTGGAAAAACAAACCTGAGCTGTTAACAAAATATCCCTAAAATGCCAATAGTTTTCTCATTGCCTCTAGTCACTTGAAATTTACTCAAGGGCAGGATCCATTTCAGATTTATCATCTTATTCTTCACATGACTCTATGCCTTACATTGCAATTATTCCTTTAAACCTATAGTTTATCAGGGGATATGAGATGAGTGAGGGCCCTCACTCACACCGAGCTAGCTAGACCTGAGGCACAAATACTAGTTGCATGAGACTTTACTAAATTCTACATGAGGAGAATGAAAAGATATTCTATGCAGAAGATTCAATAAAGTCGAGTCTTTAAGGTTGAATAGGAATTCACCAAAAAGAGAGCAAATAAGCATTGCAGGTTGAGAGGCCAGGTGGCACAAAAGCACAAAAAGGTGGGATTATATGGTTTCTGTATAAAATTATGTGTTGTCTGATATGGATTGGGGCTTCTAGATATGTACCCTCAAATATTCATAATTAGTATATTTACTGAGGGTAAAATTATGAGCAGAGGGAGAGGGATACAATTCAGGAAAAATAATATGCTGGTATATTATAAACTTTGTTTTCCATCATCCATTGTGTGCTAATGAAGAAATTTTATGCTGGGTGTGGTGGCTCACGCCTGTAATCCCAGCACTTTGGGAGGCTGAGGCGGGTGGATCACGAGGTCAGGAATTCGGGACCATCCTGGCGATCACGGTGAAAACCCGTATCTACTAAAAATACAAAAAAAAATTAGCCAGGCGTGGTGGACGGTGCCTGTAGTCCTAGCTACTCAGGAGGCTGAGGCAGGAGAATGGCATGAACCCAGGAGGCGGAGCTTGCAGTGAGCGGAGATTGCGCCAGTGCACTCTAGCCTGGGCGACAGGGCGAGACTCCATCTCAAACAGAAAAAGAAAAAAAAAAGAAGTTTTATCAATGCAAATTTGAGATTATAAGGTATAATGAATTTGGAAAATGAAAAAAAAAAAGGCTGCTAGAAGGATTTTGGTTTTTTTTTTTCCTTTAATAATAGGTTCGGGTAAAACTCCATTATCATTTCTCTTTTTAACAAAGTGTTTACACACAGAAATTTACAACTCAAGTTGCAAGATATGGTAATTTTATTTAGTTGAGATAGAGACCTGGGAGGAGGAGCTTTTTTTTTTTTTTTTTTTTTTTTTTTTGGTTGTCAAAGAAGATAAATCTGGTGGTTCATGTTAGGTTGGATGTCCTCAAACATATAAGTGAAAAACCCCAGCAGGAAGCTGGAAATGGGGAGTGGAAACTCAGGTGAGAAGACCAGGACCAGAATATACATTCAACTATGAGCTTTAGTTTACCATGTCATAGCAGATAATCAGGTGAGGGGAATCTACTGACAGGTGATACGTTAAAGCCTTAATTGCTGGTTGAAATATTTCAAGCTCTATCAAACCCTGTATCTTTGTTCTCATGAGAACCCTGGGTCATGAGTCAATTTAGTCCTTTTATTTGGTGGGGAGAAGGAGGGAGTGGGGAATGACCTGAAAACCTGTTGACTCTTCTAAGGCAGAATAGGTAAGGTTTTCCATGAGAACAGAAAGTAAAAAGAGGGTAAGCAAGGGGCAACACTGACCTTTTATTTGGGAAGGCAAAAGCCTAACTAGATGGATACTTCCTGAATAGCAAATAACAACCCTTTAGGGATCATTTGCACTTCGTAAGAGTTACGTACTGGGCAAATGAACTGCAATTTGGGTGGTGGGACTTCTGCTCCAAGTACAAAGTCAGGGAGCTGACTAGTTCCCTCAAAGCATTTGAGATACATGAAACCTCACCCCATAGTTAGAAAACTCTTTCCAACTCAGGATGAGAGATATCTGCTATACATAGCAGTTGTTCTCAAACGTGACTTTACATTGCAATTAACTTAGGATGTTTTATAAAAATAGAGATTTTCCAAGCCTCACCACACAGAGTGAAGAATCCCAAGGAGCCAGGAATCTTCATTTTTAGCAAGCTCCCCCTAATGATGCTTATGATGGTGGCCTCATCACCAGTCTCAGCAACCACTGTTCACCAGCCTTTCACAGACAGAAATCCATCTGCATAACAAGGAAAGGTGAACGACTATCTCCAGTAATAAATATGATTTACAACTCAAGGCATCCACTAAAACAGAAGCATGAATTAAACAAGAACAGCCTGTGATATTAAGTACAGAAGGAAATTAGTAATAAACATTAAAATCTAATTTCTTGGAATATTTGGAGCTTACCTAATTGGCAGAATGGGCAAATGACAGTGAGTAAGGGGGAGAAAATGAAACATACCCCTGAATCTGGGGCATATTAAATCCATAATCTAGATGAATGACAAAGGCCAGCCAAGAGCTGTGGCCATGAAGCATTTGAAACATGATTAAAGTGTGAACTGGAATCTTAATGGCAGATGTAATTGAACAGCCATGAGTTTTATGAGAGTTAAACAAATAATATTATCTAGATGCTGTGCATGGGCCAGTGTGAGCATAAAATGATACAGCTACATTTCACTATATTTCTGTACATATTTCAGAATTCAGAGGTTGCCGTATCCTGGGCTTTCCAGTTTGGTCACTGTTCATCTGGAGTTCTGGATACATGTGATAAAAATGGTAAAGGGTTAATATTTATCAAAGGAAGAGCCTCAAACCTCAAGTTAAATAAAAAACATGACAAAAATGATACACAGGAACATTGCTTCCATCCCCTCCTGTCTGTCTATCAGTTGCCTTATTTAAGCTGCTCAGTTTAGGGAAATCTGTCCTTTGTCAAGGGTATGTGTGGGTTTTTTAATAAAACTGTTATCTTGTGTTATCTTGGCCTCTATGGCTGCTGCTGACTGGTTTAATTTCTTTTGCAGGTGTAATAAAAAGATGTTATCACAGAGATATTAGAGAATTAATATTTCCAGGCTTCGGTTGCTACCACTGGATGTGTTATGAGTAAATTTGGGAGGGAATAAGAAACTTCAAATTTCAACCTAGGTCGTGATACATTATGAATTCTGCACTACAGTTTCACATTGAGAAAAAGACTTTCCACTTGAAGGGAGAATTACCATTCGTCAAGAAGCTTTAGAAACCTACAGTATAATCTAAGCCACAACATTATGGATGCAGATGCCAAATAGGAGTTGTGGAACTCTGAACTGTAAAGAGAAGTAAATTGTTGCAATAACATTTTCCATTTAGGGATGAAATTAGTACTGGTGAAATTCTTCCACAGCCAAGAAGTTTATCTGTCTCTTTAATTTCTGGTCACCGTATTATCTACATAGTAATCATTTACAAGTCTTCTTTAAGTAAAGCCGTGGTACCAATAGTTTTCTTCCTTTTATTTTTCCCCCAAAATAAATATATTTTTTTATCTTCAAGTAATTGGGTAGTTTCACAGATACATAGACCCAGTGACTTTTCATAGTTATTTAATCATTATGGTGTTAGGATTTATCATGTAGGTATATATCTAAATATATCCCTCCCCACAATATGATTAAATGTGATATTTTCATCTACCTATCAGGGTGCAGCAATGAGGTTACTCGTTGGCTTTTTTTAGACACAGGATCTAGTTCTGTGATCCAGTCTGGAGAGCAATGGCACATCATAGCTCACTACAGCCTTAAACTCCTGGGCTCAAGAGATCTGCCTGCCTCAGCCTCTAGAGTAGCTAGGACTACAGGCACGCACCACCACACCCAATTAATATTTTTATTTTCTGTAGAGACAGGGTGTTGCTATGTTGACCAGGTTGATCTCAAACTCTTGGCCTCAGGAGATTCACCCACTTCAGCCTCCCAAAGCATTGAGATTGCAGGCATGAGCCACCATGCCTGGTTTAGCTTCTAATAAATTATTTCTTCACTATTTTTTTTTCTTCTGAGATTACGGGAGACCATAAAAGGGGCTGAAATTACCATAGAGTAACTAGACTGAGTTAGCCAGGCTAGAGGATATGTATGGAAACTCTTGGTCAGAGAATGGTCAGCAAGGAACAGTCAGATGAACAGAAACGGGCACAAACATGCATCAGAAATGGTTTCCCAGGGGAAGGCAAGGCAGATAGTCAAGAGAAGTCAGTTAAAAAAAAAAAAAAGTGAAAGAAAGGGGAAGCATAACACATGTAAAATACAGAGAAGATGCCAGAACATAGGACAAGCTACCCTTTAGACACCAAATGTCTTATACCTAGAGTGATCAGGACTGTCCTGGGTTATCTCTGCTGTATCAGCGTAAGCTTTAATAGCACCCCCTTTCATTCTTAAAGTGTCTTGTCTTCGAAAATAATACGTATGGTCTTCTTACTTTTACTCTGCCACCCTGAGAGTGGGGATAGAAGTCTATACCAAAAATTGGCTAATGTGGAGCCCAAAGGTAATAATTGGCAATTGAATGTTTAGCCAATTGAAAGAGACTTTTGAGGAAAGTAAATAAGCTTTTGCTATGTAACAAACCACCTAGAAGTTCAGTGGCTTAATAGTAAGCATTTATTATCGCTTATGCATCTAGTCTTACCTATGTTCACTAGTCTGTCTGCAATTAGCTATGGGTTGTTGGTTAGGGAGCTCTGCTGATCTTGGCTGGTCTGTCTCACATGTTATGGGTCAGCTGCCTGCAGGCCGCTCTAGCATGCCTTGGTTAGAATAATTAACCTGGCTTCTACATGGCCTTTCATCGTTTGACTGTTCTAGGCTTGCTCACACATGGCAGTGGTAGAATTCCAAGAGAAAAAGCAGAGGCACACCATTGCTTCCATTGCATTCCATTGCCACATGCAGATTATAATGATAGCTCAGATTCAAGGCATGAAGAAACAGATTTTACCTCTTGGTGAGACAAGTTTCAAACTCATTGCACAAGGCTTAGACACAGAGAAGGGTAGAAGATTGAGCCAGCAATGTAATCCATATCTACATGAGGCTGACTGCTCACTTAGGGGAGATTTGAGATGCTTTTAGGTAGTTTAAAAAACTTTCTTCTGGAGTCATCACCAGATTGAGCTACTATCAACAGCAAAGGGGCACATTTGTGTGTGTGTGGCGGGGGGACGGTATTTTTGCTTTGTTTTAGTGATCCAGAGAATATAAAAGTCAGGCATGCCCTAAAGATAGGACTGGAAGTTTTATAAGTGAGAATAACGGGGCCTGCTATGCAGTATTCTCAAACTGTTATACATAATAATTACCTGTGTACCTTGTCACATATATGGATTTTGGAGACCTACTCTCAAAGACTATACATTTTTTTTTCTTTTTTTTGAGACAGATTCTCGCTGTGTCCCTCAGGCTCGAGTGCAGTGGCGCAATCTCGGCTCACTGCAAGCTCTGCCTCCCGGGTTCATGCTATTCTCCTGCCTCAGCCTCCTGAGTAGCTGGAACTACAGGTGCCCGCCACCACACCCGGCTAATTTTTTTTGGACTATACATATTTTTTTCAAGTGAAGCCTAGGAAGCAATATTCTCACAAGTGCTCCAAGTAATTCTGATTCAGGTAGTCCGTAAACTACACTTTGAGGAATATTTCACATAATAGCCAGGAATCATCACCTTCCAACCCTAGAAAACCAAAAGTCATTCTTCTCTTCTTGTCTATTATGATGATGCTTGCTCTTGGAGTTACTGATGTTTGTCATTACTTGGCTAAGTGACCTCAACTCCCTGTCACTGGATATTACTGAAGACTCACCCTCAGATTAAATTCAGAAACAATGCTTCACTAGTCATTAGAGCTACTAAAGGATAAACTGAGATGCATTAAAATGTTGAAGAGTTTATTTGAGCAAATAATGATTCATTAATCAGTTAGCACCAGACCACAGTTGATTTAAGGCTCCCTAAAAGGCATGAAGCTTTTATGGGGTGAAGATGAAAGCTAGGCAAAGAAAATATTTGATTGGTTAAAACAGAGCAATAGCCTTCTTTGGATCATTCTAGTAGAAAGTCCCTCATTACATTTTAGTTAGTGGTTTCTAATTGATTAAGCTTAAGTTTCGTTTTCCTAGAATATGACTGTTTACTTGGATTTTGGTTTGCTTACATAGGAACCCAGGACTCCAGAGCTGCCTCAGTCTAATGGCCTCCCAATTGGCTACTTTAACAAGAGACTTCCCTGGAAATTCCCACCTAGTCTGTTCTGCAGTCTTGTGGCTTTATACCAATAATGTAGCAAACTTTAAGACTCTCATGATTGGATTTGTTTCTAAATGGAGGAAAGGCCCATTGGACAACCGAGAGTTCTCTGTAAATAGAAGCCTTTCTGCCCATTCTGCATTCTGCATAAACTTTCTCTGTGCTATTCCCATATCACTGTAATTCTTTTTTTTTTTAATTTATTTATTATTATTACACTTTAAGTTCTAGGGTACATGTGCATAACGTGCAGGTTTGTTACATATGTATACTTGTGCCATGTTGGTGTGCTGCACCCATCAACTCGTCAGCACCCATCAACTCGTCATTTACATCAGGTATAACTCCCAATGCAATCCCTCCCCCCTCCTCCCTCCCCATGATAGGCCCCGGTGTGTGATGTTCCCCTTCCTGAGTCCAGGTGATCTCATTGTTCAGTTCCCACCTATGAGTGAGAACATGCGGTGTTTGGTTTTCTGTTCTTGTGATAGTTTGCTAAGAATGATGGTTTCCAGCTGCATCCATGTCCCTACAAAGGACACAAACTCATCCTTTTTTATGGCTGCATAGTATTCCATGGTGTATATGTGCCACATTTTCTTAATCCAATCTGTCACTGATGGACATTTGGGTTGATTCCAAGTCTTTGCTATTGTGAATAGTGCCGCAATAAACATACGTGTGCATGTGTCTTTCTAGCAGCATAATTCATAATCCTTTGGGTATATCCCCAGTAATGGGATGGCTGGGTCATATGGTACATCTAGTTCTAGATCCTTGAGGAATCGCCATACTGTTTTCCATAATGGTTGAACTAGTTTACAATCCTACCAACAGTGTAAAAGTGTTCCTATTTCTCCACATCCTCTCCAGCACCTGTTGTTTCCTGACTTTTTAATGATTGCCATTCTAACTGGTGTGAGATGGTATCTCATTGTGGTTTTGATTTGCATTTCTCTGATGGCCAGTGATGATGAGCATTTTTTTCATGTGTCTGTTGGCTGTATGAATGTCTTCTTTTGAGAAATGTCTGTTCATATCCTTTGCCCACTTTTTGATGGGGTTGTTTGTTTTTTTCTTGTAAATTTGTTTGAGTTCTTTGTAGGTTCTGGATATTAGCCCTTTGTCAGATGAGTAGATTGCAAAAATTTTCTCCCATTCTGTAGGTTGCCTGTTCACTCTGATGGTAGTTTCTTTTGCTGTGCAGAAGCTCTTTAGTTTAATGAGATCCCATTTGTCAATTTTGGCTTTTGCTGCCGTTGCTTTTGGTGTTTTAGACATGAAGTCTTTTCCCATGCCTATGTCCTGAATGGTACTACCTAGGTTTTCCTCTAGGATTTTTATGGTATTAGGTCTAACATTTAAGTCTCTAATCTATCTTGACTTAATTTTCGTATAAGGAGTAAGGAAAGGATCCAGTTTTAGCTTTCTACTTATGGCTAGCCAATTTTCCCAGCACCATTTATTAAATAGGGAATCCTTTCCCCATTTCTTGTTTCTCTCAGGTTTGTCAAAGATCAGATGGCTGTAGATGTGTGGTATTATTTCTGAGGACTCTGTTCTGTTCCATTGGTCTATATCTCTGTTTTGGTACCAGTACCATGCTGTTTTGGTTACTGTAGCCTTGTAGTATAGTTTGAAGTCAGGTAGCGTGATGCCTCCAGCTTTGTTCTTTTGACTTAGGATTGCCTTGGAGATGCGGGCTCTTTTTTGGTTCCATATGAACTTTAAAGCAGTTTTTTCCAATTCTGTGAAGAAACTCATTGGTAGCTTGATGGGGATGGCATTGAATCTATAAATTACCTTGGGCAGTATGGCCATTTTCACGATATTGATTCTTCCTATCCATGAGCATGGTATGTTCTTCCATTTGTTTGTGTCCTCTTTTATTTCACTGAGCAGTGGTTTGTAGTTCTCCTTGAAGAGGTCCTTTACATCCCTTGTAAGTTGGATTCCTAGGTATTTTATTCTCTTTGAAGCAATTGTGAATGGAAGTTCATTCCTGATTTGGCTCTCTGTTTGTCTGTTACTGGTGTATAAGAATGCTTGTGATTTTTGCACATTAATTTTGTATCCTGAGACTTTGCTGAAGTTGCTTATCAGCTTAAGGAGATTTTGGGCTGAGACAATGGGGTTTTCTAAATATACAATCATGTCATCTGCAAACAGGGACAATTTGACTTCTTCTTTTCCTAACTGAATACCCTTGATTTCTTTCTCTTGCCTAATTGCCCTAGCCAGAACTTCCAACACTACGTTGAATAGGAGTGGTGAGAGAGGGCATCCCTGTCTTATGCCAGTTTTCAAAGGGAATTTTTCCAGTTTTTGCCCATTCAGTATGATATTGGCTGTGGGTTTGTCATAAATAGCTCTTATGATTTTGAGGTACGTTCCATCAATACCGAATTTATTGAGCGTTTTTAGCATGAAGGGCTGTTGAATTTTGTCAAAAGCCTTTTCTGCATCTATTGAGATAATCATGTGGTTCTGTCTTTGGTTCTGTTTATATGCTGGATTATGTTTATTGATTTGCGAATGTTGAACCAGCCTTGCATCCCAGGGATGAAGCCCACTTGATCATGGTGGATAAGCTTTTTGATGTTTTGCTGAATCCGGTTTGCCAGTATTTTATTTGAGGATTTTTGCATCGATGTTCATCAGGGATATTGGTCTAAAATTCTCTTTTTTTGTTGTGTCTCTGCCAGGCTTTGGTATCAGGATGATGTTGGCCTCATAAAATGAGTTAGGGAGGATTCCCTCTTTTTCTATTGATTGGAATAGTTTCAGAAGGAATGGTACCAACTCCTCCTTGTACCTCTGGTAGAATTCAGCTGTGAATCCATCTGGTCCTGGACTTTTTTTGGTTGGTAGGCTATTAATTATTGCCTCAATTTCAGAGCCTGCTATTGGTCTATTCAGGGATTCAACTTCTTCCTGGTTTAGTCTTGGAAGAGTGTAAGTGTCCAGGAAATTATCCATTTCTTCTAGATTTTCCAGTTTATTTGCATAGAGGTGTTTATAGTATTCTCTGATGGTAGTTTGTATTTCTGTGGGGTCGGTGGTGATATCCCCTTTATCATTTTTAATTGCGTCGATTTGATTCTTCTCTCTTTTCTTCTTTATTAGTCTTGCTAGTGGTCTGTCAATTTTGTTCATCTTTTCAAAAAACCAACTCCTGGATTCATTGATTTTTTGGAGGGTTTTTTGTGTCTCTATCTCCTTCAGTTCTGCTCTGATCTTAGTTATTTCTTGCCTTCTGCTAGCTTTCGAATGTGTTTGCTCTTGCTTCTCTAGTTCTTTTAATTGTGATGTTAGAGTGTCAATTTTAGATCTTTCCTGCTTTCTCTTGTGGGCATTTAGTGCTATAAATTTCCCTCTACACACTGCTTTAAATGTGTCCCAGAGATTCTGGTATGTTGTATCTTTGTTCTCATTGGTTTCCAAGAACATCTTTATTTCTGCCTTCATTTCGTTATGTACCCAGTAGTCATTCAGGAGCAGGTTGTTCAGTTTCCATGTAGTTAAGCGGTTTTGATTGAGTTTCTTAGTCCTGAGTTCTAGTTTGATTGCACTGTGGTCTGAGAGACAGTTTGTTATAATTTCTGTTCTTGTACATTTGCTGAGGAGTGCTTTACTTCCAATTATGTGGTCGATTTTGGAGTAAGTACGATGTGGTGCTGAGAAGAATGTATATTCTGTTGATTTGGGGTGGAGAGTTCTATAGATGTCTATTAGGTCTGCTTGCTGCAGAGATGAGTTCAATTCCTGGATATCCTTGTTAACTTTCTGTCTCGTTGATCTGTCTAATGTTGACAGTGGAGTGTTGAAGTCTCCCATTATTATTGTATGGGAGTCTAAGTCTCTTTGTAAGTCTCTAAGGACTTGCTTTATGAATCTGGGTGCTCCTGTATTGGGTGCATATATATTTAGGATAGTTAGCTCTTCCTGTTGAATTGATCCCTTTACCATTATGTAATGGCCTTCTTTGTCTCTTTTGATCTTTGATGGTTTAAAGTCTGTTTTATCAGAGACTAGTATTGCAACCCCTGCTTTTTTTTGTTCTCCATTTGCTTGGTAAATCTTCCTCCATCCCTTTATTTTGAGCCTATGTATGTCTCTGCGTGTGAGATGGGTCTCCTGAATACAGCAGACTGATGGGTCTTGACTCTTTATCCAGTTTGCCAGTCTATGTCTTTTAATTGGAGCATTTAGTCCATTTACATTTAAGGTTAATATTGTTATGTGTGAACTTGATCCTGCCATTATGATATTAACTGGTTATTTTCCTTGTTAGTTGATGCAGTTTCTTCCTAGCCTCGATGGTCTTTACATTTTGGCATGTTTTTGCAATGGCTGGTACCGGTTGTTCCTTTCCATGTTTAGTGCTTCCTTCAGGGTCTCTTGTAAGGCAGGCCTAGTGGTGACAAAATCTCTAAGCATTTGCTTATCTGTAAAGGATTTTATTTCTCCTTCACTTACGAAACTTAGTTTGGCTGGATATGAAATTCTGGGTTTAAAATTCTTTTCTTTAAGAATGTTGAATATTGGCCCCCACTCTCTTCTGGCTTGTAGAGTTTCTGCCGAGAGATCTGCTGTTAGTCTGATGGGCTTCCCTTTGTGGGTAACCCAACCTTTCTCTCTGGCTGCCCTTAAGATTTTTTCCTTCATTTCAACTTTGGTGAATCTGGCAATTATGTGTCTTGGAGTTGCTCTTCTCGAGGAGTATCTTTGTGGCGTTCTCTGTATTTCCTGGATTTGAATGTTGGCCTGCCCTACTAGGTTTGGGAAGTTCTCGTGGATGATATCCTGAAGAGTGTTTTCCAACTTGGTTCCATCTTCCCCCTCACTTTCAGGCACCCCAATCAGACGTAGATTTGGTCTTTTTACATAATCCCATACTTCTTGCAGGCTTTGTTCATTTCTTTTTCTTCTTTTTTCTTTTGGTTTCTCTTCTCGCTTCATTTCATTCATTTGATCCTCAATCGCTGATACTCTTTCTTCCAGTTGATCGAGTCGGTTACTGAAGCTTGTGCATTCGTCACGTATTTCTCGTGTCATGGTTTTCATCTCTTTCATTTCGTTTATGACCTTCTCTGCATTAATTACTCTAGCCATCAATTCTTCCACTTTTTTTTTCAAGATTTTTAGTTTCTTTGCGCTGGGTACGTAATTCCTCCTTTAGCTCTGAGAAGTTTGATGGACTGAAGCCTTCTTCTCTCATCTCGTCAAAGTCATTCTCCGTCCAGCTTTGATCCATTGCTGGCGATGAGCTGCGCTCCTTTGCCGGGGGAGATGCGCTCTTATTTTTTGAATTTCCAGCTTTTCTGCCCTGCTTTTTCCCCATCTTTGTGGTTTTATCTGCCTCTGGTCTTTGATGATGGTGATGTACTGATGGGGTTTTGGTGTAGGTGTCCTTCCTGTTTGATAGTTTTCCTTCTAACAGTCAGGACCCTCAGCTGTAGGTCTGTTGGAGATTGCTTGAGGTCCACTCCAGACCCTGTTTGCCTGGGTATCAGAAGCAGAGGCTGCAGAAGATAGAATATTTCTGAACAGCGAGTGTACCTGTCTGATTCTTGCTTTGGAAGCTTCCTCTCAGGGGTGTACTCCACCCTGTGAGGTGTGGGGTGTCAGACTGCCCCTAGTGGGGGATGTCTCCCAGTTAGGCTACTCAGGGGTCAGGGACCCACTTGAGCAGGGAGTCTGTCCCTTCTCAGATCTCAACCTCCGTGTTGGGAGATCCATTGCTCTCTTCAAAGCTGTCAGACAGAGTCGTTTGCGTCTGCAGAGGTTTCTGCTGTTTTTGTTATTTTTACTGTGCCCTGTCCCCAGAGGTGGAGTCTACAGAGACAGGCAGGTTTCCTTGAGTTGCTGTGAGCTCCACCCAGTTCGAGCTTCCCAGCAGCTTTGTTTACCTACTTAAGCCTCAGCAATAGCGGGCGCCCCTCCCCCAGCCTCGTTGCTGCCTTGCCGCGATATTGCAGACTGCTGTGCTAGCAATGAGGGAGGCTCCGTGGGCGTGGGACCCTCCCGGCCAGGTGTGGGATATGATCTCCTGGTGTGCCTGATTGCTTAAAGCGCAGTATTGGGGTGGGAGTTACCCGATTTTCCAGGTGTTGTGTGTCTCAGTTCCCCTGGCTAGGAAAAGGGATTCCCTTCCCCCTTGCGCTTCCCAGGTGAGGCGATGCCTCGCCCTGCTTCAGCTCTCGCTGGTTGGGCTGCAGCAGCTGACCAGCACCGATCGTCTGGCACTCCCCAGTGAGATGAACCCAGTACCTCAGTTGAAAATGCAGAAATCACCGGTCTTCTGTGTCGCTCGCGCTGGGAGTTGGAGACTGGAGCTGTTCCTATTCGGCCATCTTGCTCCGCCCCCATCACTGTAATTCTTAAAAAATATTTCAGACCACATGGATTTCGTGATATTCAAGGCATGTAACTCAAACCTGAATTGATCTACTTTGGGGTCAGGAGAGGAAAAAAGAAAATCAAGGTATGGTAAATTACTTCTGCAACATCCTGACAACACTAACTCTTTTGGATTAGAATTAGAGTTGAAAGTTTCGGGGTCATAGTGCAAGTAGCAGTTCTCCAGGAAGGTCCTTTTGATAGAATGAAAGTGAACACTGGACAACAATAAGAGTATTCTGCATGGCTTCACTGGGTGATGCTACCATGTTATTGACCTTAAAACTTGGAGATAAACCAAGCAAAGGGCAAAACTGCAGCAAGGGGGGCAGGGTGTGATGGCTCACACCTGTAATCCCAGCACTTTGGGAGGCCAAAGCAGGTGGATCGCTCAAGGTTAGGGTTCAAGACCAGGCTGGCCAACATGGTGAAACCCAAACTCTACTAAAAGTACAAAAAATATATATATTAGCCATGCGTGGTGGCAGGTGCCTGAAATCTCAGCTACTTGAGAGGCTGAGGCAGGAGAATTGATTGAACACAGGAGAAGGTTGCAGTGAATCGAGATCATGCCACTGCACTCCAGTCTGGGTGACAAAGCAAGATTTCATCTAAAAACAAAATAAAACGAAAAAACTGCAGCAACAGGGAAAGCAGTGCCTGGGGAGAGGCATTTCCTAGAGTGTTACATGGAACCTAGTTCTGCAAAGGGTCTGTGGTCAAATGAGTTTATGAAAGACTATGGTAAAGTTAAATGTGTTCTTTTATGCAAGGGCTGCTGTGACCCTTTAAGATACTGACGTACATTGTGAATCTCCACATGAGGAATGCTGTATTATCATTGCCCCAAATTATCTCACCATAGAACTGTCATCAGTTTTCAGGATTTTTTTTCTGTAGAAGAATACACTTTCAGAAATACGATAGCATTAAAATGACAAGGTTAGAAATATTGGGCATGCAGTCTGTCCCAAATACTATGACAGTGCTTTATAAATTCCATCTCATTTTAATCTCACGACTTTCTAGACCAAACACTAGTTTCATCTCCATTTTGCAGATGAGGAAACTGAGATTTAATATAAGTCACTTAATCTATAAGTGACGGAGCCAGGTCTGATTCTGAAAAGGGATCATATCATTTCTGAACCCCAAAGGTGGAATTTTGAATTTGTTCTCATACCTACTACTCTAACCACTTATTTAGCACTTACTACATGGCAATCACTTTTCACAAGAAAATTGTTGTTATTATTGTAAGTGTTCCCGTTATTATCATCCCAGGTCCTCGTGAATAAAATATAAAAATTCAATGCATTTCCAAACTCCTCAAAGGATTTTAGAAATGATATGTGCAAGTACGCAGGCTTAGAAATGTTGAGTCACTTGGAGAACTGCTTGTATCCATGTTTTACTTTGTGCATGAATAATGGCAAAAAACTGCTCAGCACTTTTCCTACACGTCTACCTTGTTTAAGCTGCAACTGGAAAGGGATTAATGTATGCTAATTCCACACAACAAGCTAAAGCCCATTTATCACAAGTTTCCATTCCTCAGCAAAACACACACAAATGCACCGAAGTGTTGGGCAAACTAAGAAATGCAGCTGCTGTTGTGTGGAGCAATAATAGGTCTGTTTATAGTCAGGCACACATCAGCAAACAGAAGCCACCCACAGAACACAGAGGGCAGTGGTAGTCAGTCTCTGGCCACTGCTGCTGACTGCTTCCTGCTTCCTGCTTCCTGCCTCTGAGAAGTGACTGACTGATGCAGAGATGGGGAGGGCGAAAGGATAACACACATTTTAGAACTGGGATACGGAAGTTCATTTTCCCAGAATAATATGCTAATTACTTAACAGTGTTAATGCTGCTTGTTGAAGAATGATGATTTAAGTGTAAATGATTTAGAATTGAAAGACTTAACCTGGGGATGGGGAGAGATAGGAGGAAGGAAAGAGAAGGGAAAAGGTTTATTTGTGTGTGTGTGTGTGCGCGCGCGCGCGCGCGCACGCATGCATGCATATGCGAGTTTGCTTTCTATGTTGCTGACAGCTTGGACAAAGTAATTTTCTCTCTTAGTTTTCCATTTATTTCAAATGTCAACCTTTTCAAGCAAGCTCAGTATTCTTAGTTGCTTCATATCACTGGTATTCTGGTTATGCTGAAAGAGCATTTAGCTGGGAGTGAAAAGTTTAGCTTTATTTCAACCTCTAACCGTTCCAATCATCTGTGGCCCCTCTTTGAGCCTCCATTGTTCCCTGAAAAATGAAGGATTTGTGTTAGAAGATTGCCTTTAAAACATCTTCCTAATATAATTTCCTTGATGTGATGATGGTATTGTGATAATAATGAGAGAGAGAGAGAGAGAGAGATCTTTTAGAGTTACAGGTGGTTAAATTATAGGTTTTCCAAGATTTACTTCAAAATAATCCAGTGGTTGGAGGTTGTGGGAACTGGATAAAATAAGATTGGCTGTCGGTTGATGGTTGTTGAAGCTGGGTGGTAGGTACAAGAGGCTTCATTTCTGTATTCTCTCTGTGTGTGTGTGTGTGTGTGTGTGTGGTTGCATGCACACATATCCATACACATATACACACGTATGCATATATGTGTACATATACCTGTCTTCCAAACTTAAGAGTACATGATTTATTATCCCTACTGCTCCTTTTAAAACTTAATATTTTAACTTGTGCCAGTTGTTAATTTGCTTCTTGTGCTATAGTCTTAGTCCTAATCCCCATCCTCAGAAATATATATTTTACTGAAATTAGCCCAGGATTGAGTATATAGAAAGTGTGTGTGTGTGTGTGTGTGTGTGTGTGTGCACGTGCGTATATGATGATTCGGGTTCAAGTCTTAGTTCTTCTGTTTACTAGTAAGTTCTAAGTCCTTTTAAAACAATGCTAACCAATGAGAACTTCATTGCTATCTGTTTAATGGGATCATAATCACTGCCTTCCATTTGTGAAAATCAATTGTGATAATGTCTATAACAAATGGAAGGTGTTCTCTTCCCCTGATGACATCCTACCAGTTGCATGGTGAGTTCTGAAGAATTTCTGGACCTCTCTACCGATGGTACTGAGAGCTTTCTTTCCTAATTTTGAACCAAAAGAAAATTTGCCTTGGATGTTTCACGTCAGTGGGACACCCCCCCACCCCATCTTTACACACAAACTCACATACTCCCATTTCAAAACTGAGGTGATGCTTGACTTACAGGGGAGAGAAAATAGTGGGGTGTTCCTTATATTCAGTGCCTCCTGAAAGCCAACTCTCCTGAAATGACTATTTTCATTTTTCACCAAAACTATGTGATTAGATGCAATATGCTTTCCAGTATCAATACAGAGTGGCTGAAATGTAATCCTGAAAAAAATAGAGCAGAAGCAACTGAGAATCTTGTCTGAGACCGTCAGTGTTATAGTCACTTATTCTTGAACTTTTTTACCTGGGTGACTAGAACATTGCCCTCTCAGCTCACACCAGAGAAAACCACAGAAAATGGCGATTAAAGGTCACCTGTATTTCTGGGTATCAGGGTTTGCTTAAGTTGATGGAAGGTAAAGGTCAGCACCAAGGCTTCCCTGGAGTACATGTGGCTTGTCTTTTATGCGTGAGCTACGCTACGTTTGCAAAATGTCAGCTTTTAAGAGGATAGAAATTAATTGCAAAGTCTACAGGTACAACAGGTTTGACTGTGAGATGGCAGAAGGTGTACAGGTGGAGAGAAGTGTTTTCCAGACTGCGCTTTAAGGTGAAACTCAGGGAGGGAGACTCTTTTATGGAGGCAGAGGCTTCTGTTTTGTCTGGGAGAAAAACTCACTGTATTTGAGAGGCTGGAGCATCTTGGTGAGGGCTGTCAGAGCTTTTGGGAAATTGTTGAGACAGCCAGGTGGCATATCCCTCCTTCAGCATGTCAGCGGCTGGCCTTGTGAAATATTCACTTGGCCATCGGTTTCCTTTGTACAGAAATACAAGCATGCTCCATCACTTTGCTTTTCTTTCTCTCACATATGACAACTTTCCAATTATTTTTCTCACATGACAACTACTGGAGTAGGGGTGAGGGGGTGGTTGAATTCACAAATATATTCCTGCAGGTGGTTTTAGTGGCAATCTGTTTTGCTTTGTGGAAAAAGTTTACACTCCGAGTATAATAAAATACAATTATTATATTGTTATAAATATTGATTGATAATAATACTAGCAGCAGTAGAAATGAAATCTAGTAATTACGTGACTTACTATGTGCTTGGCACTTTTCTCACTGCTTGACATACATTAGCTCACTTAATCCTCATAAGAACCCAGTGAAGTATATACCATTGTTATTATTTTACCACATAAGGTACATTAAGGTGAAGCAACTTGCCCAAGACCACATAGCTACTTAGAGTGGGACTTGAATACAGACAGCCTGGCCCTGGGGTCTGTAGTTTTCATTGCTTTGCTGCAGAGCAGGAACATATGGGGTGGGAGTAGGGGTGGGCTTAGATGCATCCCATGTCAGTCATGTGACGTGCTTCTTGTGTGTATACCTCACATGGTTTTCCGGGACTTACCATGCTTGCGTGTGAACCATTTGAACCTCTCATAGTGTCTCACCTGCCCAGTTCTCTACTCATTTTTCTCTGCTCTGTTTCCCCTCCCCAGCCCCCCTGGTGGACCTCACTCCAACCCACAGTGGATCTGCCATGC
Organism: Macaca thibetana thibetana; assembly: GCF_024542745.1. Lineage (NCBI taxonomy): Eukaryota > Metazoa > Chordata > Mammalia > Primates > Cercopithecidae > Macaca > Macaca thibetana. Next base: position 102,753,589 of record NC_065586.1, on the reverse strand, counting down.
TGATGCTGCTCTCAGTGGTGTTTGTGGGGCTGGCGGTGTTCGTCATCTACAAGTTTAAAAGGTGCGTGTCCCTCCCTCCACGTCCCCCCACCCCTGACCTCTTCCTTCTCCCTGACAGGTTCAGAAGCATGTGTTACAGTGATGTGCACAGCAGTGATGGTTTCTATTAATATTTTAGGAAGATCCCGGGGATTAATGTTTATGCCCAGATGCAGAATGAGAAAGAACAAGAGATGATCAGTCCAGTCAGTCACTCTGAAAGCAGGCCCAATGTCCCTCAGACTGAACTAAGGAGGCCTGGCCAGCTTATAGATGAGAAGGTGGAATCCCAGCTCATAGGTAAATGATTCCCAGTAGCCACCAGCTGTTCAGCTGAGTAGGCAATGGCTGACTCTCTCTCTAACCCCTTTCTGGCTTGACATAACCACTTTCTTCTGCTCTAACAGCCCTGAGAGAAACAGCTAAGATGGCTTTTTTCCCTGCTTCCTCTCATTGGGATGGGGGAAAAACAAACAAACCTCTTGCTTCTATCTAGTTTTTTTCTCTCATTAGTTTATTCCTCCTTTTGCAAAACCCTCCCTAAAATATTGGGCTTAAAATGTTAAAATGTTATATGTTTATGGGCAAACAGAAAAGCATTTGCTTTAATAGTGTATAAGAAGGAGAGGCCTCAGAGGCTAGGGCTGGTGGACCAGAGGGCAGGGCAGGGTTTGCAGGACACGACATGTATTGACTAGAATGAAACGTGGTAACCTCAACTGGATACAGCCCTAAGGAGGGCAGACTGCTCCGGAACACCGGTAGAGGAGTGACATAATGAGAGTGGCCAGCCTGATCATCCGGGGAATTTTTTTTTTTACATCTATTGGTAGTCTAGGAACTTTCCCTCAGGAGATTTGGAACCTAAGATTGAGGACAAGAGGCATAAAGTTTGCAGACATCCAGGGAGTGGAGCAATCCTGAGAGAGACCACTGGTGGGTGAGACTATTACAGAGCAGATTAGCAAATTTCTTCCTCTTTTTTGACTGTCCCTTACCAGAAGTTGTCAAATGGACTTTGTCATATTTCATTGGTGCTCTCTCTGCCTGTGAAGTAGGCACGGGAATCCAACAATGAGGTATAGAGAATCTGACATTCACTTGCTAAATTCTGCTATTTGTTGCAGAAGAAATTTTCCAGGAAGCTAGGCAAACCCATGAAGCCACTATTGCTGATCCATTTCTCTCTTTGGTTCCTCCTGTCTGTTGGCGTTAGGAGTTGAAGCCTTATATGTTTACATTTAGATCCTGCATTGCTAGCAACAGTGAATAAATTATTATATAACCATTCATGCTCCACTCTAATGTGATAAAGACCTAGAAGGCCTTTACATACAATTTTTAATCTTACTTGGAAAACAATGAGTATGTAAATGGAAACATAACCCTCTTTAAATGAATATGGGAAAGGTCTGTGGCTGTGTTAAGGGGAAATTTAAATGCAGTGACTGGTTCCTATCATAGATAATGATAACTGCAGTCACATCTGGTGTCCAATTTTCACAGTGCACTTTCTTTTATTTGAGGAGACAAGGTAATAAATGTGTAATTGCTTGGGGTTAAAAAGAATAAAAGCCTTTTCTGTCTTCAAGTCCAGGGAGGCATTCCTCCTGTCTACTCATTCCTAAAGCTTCTAAGTGCATGTTTTGGGATCATTTGGTTCTCAGCTGCGTTTCCGTAGGGTATGAAGCACAGCCTCTACTTGCTTTATTAAAGTAGTAATTCCTCCTTCACCAGGAAGATATCGCAGCACCTTGCAAAGTCTCTGACACCTTTCCCTTTCCAGTGTCATTAAATGAGTAAGTGTTACACGTTTTCTCTTAGGAGAGTAGCTTTACCCTCCCCTCCCTCCCCTTCTACTCAACCTGGTGACTCATCTCTCCGATTGCAAAGAGCAAGACACGCCACTCCGCCTTCAACGCCAAAGCGGGGATCTGCTGGGGCACAGTATGCAATTTAAGGAAAACCCCCAAAGGCTACAGGCGACCTGCTGATCAGGAAAGAATTTCGCTCTTGTCAAGTACATCATCCTTCATGACCACTAACTTTGTGTTTCTTTTCTTTCCTTTGTTGTTCTGTTTCCTGTTTTGCCAGGAAGTATTTCCATAGTTGCTGAGAATCAAAGCACAAAAGAAATCCCTACCTATGTAAATGTTTGAATGGAGGACGCCAGTAAAAAAACAAAACAAAAACAAAACATAAAATATAAACAATCAAAATCCAAACAAACAAACAAACACTCACTGCATCGGGACTTTTTAATTCTTCAGACACAGACAACAAGGGTTTTTAGCTTTAAGCCTGTGCATGTGGATGATACTCTGAGAACATGTCCGGAGGGGCAGTGTACAGGTGCTCTATTTTAATGGAAAACACTCCCCTCTCCCTCTTTCTTCTTCTCCTCTCTCTTTTTTCTGATCGGTCGTGTTTGTAGAAAATTCATAACATATATAGGCCAAGGAAATCTGCATGTATTTTTGGAAATATTCTTGGCTCCAGATTATCAGCTATTTTAGCATTAAAGGCTGATGGGTGGATTAGCTACCCCAGCTCCTTTCATAAGACACAAAGACATGCACAGGAGTTTGAAACCCTGAGCTGTTTCTCTGTTCCACTTTCCATATTGTCATTTCCCTTCTAAGTTAGCTTTGGTAGCTCTGTTGGTCAGCAGTGGCCACGAGGCTGCTTTCTGCACTCTCTGTGGCCACAGTAACAAAGATGCGAGTTGAAGATCCCTTTGTGCCGGTAGAATAAGGAAGGCAGGGAGGCAAAGCATGTCAGAAACGGACCTTGGTTTCCTGTTCACCTCTTTCCACCATGATTGCCTCCCCTTGCAGCTTTCCCTACTCCTGCCCCAACTGCAGTAGGAAATGGAATCCCATTAGTTACCCATTGTCCTGTCTTCACATTTGTTTGTCATCCATGTGTGACCCTGATCTGTTGATATCTTTGAATGTCTTCCTTCCAAACCCCAAGTAAGTTGTCCTTCAACTGTTCTTAATTTTTCTTCCCAAACATATTGCTAGATTCTGGACATTAACCCTGATGTTTCCTAAATACTGGCCTGGCCTCTGCCGCCCCTGCCTCCACCACTCGCAAGTTTCTGAGCCCTTTGTCAGTTTTGTACATTCCCAAGCATGCCAGCTTCTGTGCCCATGGACCTTACTGCATCCTGCACAGCAGGGTTCAGTTTCATGTATCTTTGTCTTTTCCTCTAGAACCTGCCTTTTTCAAATATCCCCGCCTTTTCCCACCTGCAAACTGTATGTGAAAGAGTTGATATGTGCAAAGCAATTCAAACCTGGCCATGTACTTTGGAAAAGAAAGCATAGAGATGAATTGTGGTGTTCTCACACCTTAACGAAAATCTCGTGCAATCTGATTCCAGAAGATTCTTGTGAGAAATGTTTTGAATGTGTGACAGTTTTGCAGGGCAGTTTCCTCCTGTGATGGTTGCTGTTACCCGGTATTTCCACTCTCACAATAGAATAGAAATGTTTGTGAAATAAAACTGATTTTAACTAGAAGGAGAAACAGGTTAATGGACTTTGTGTTTAAGAGTGTCAAACAGTCTGAGAGAATAAATGGGGGAATTATCTTACGTTAGGGTGAGAGTTTGATTATTTAGGATGATCCCAGTGATTTCATGTGTGCTCTCTGACCTCTGAGTATCGTAATATCATTAAAGGAAAGATTTATGTCTGTATAAAGGAGAAAAGTTAGCTGATTGTCAAAAAAGATTGGCGCAAAGCATGAAGAAACCCCAGTTTTCCCCAGGGTAATCATGAAAGAAGGCCCAGAGAAAGAGGGAGACAAAAGCCTGTTCAGCAGAGGCCCCTTTAGTATTACGACTGGGCAGAGACCACTATAAACTATAGGAGAAAGAAGTTCTGATAAACCTCTTAGTATGCTCAGCCTCCTTCTTTGCTATGTCCCTAAGCCAACAGTGTATAACCCAGGCCCTGGTGATAATGAGGGTGTCCTAAAGATCCTGATGTCCATGACTTCATGTAGTTCAGGCACAGAAAGAATAGCAAAGCTGCTGTCAGAAGTTTATCAGGCAGAGATGTTTATGGTTGAGGATACCCCATATGAATCTGGGAAATGGGCTAGGCCTGAGGCAGCCACCTATTTGTAGAACTCAATTGATCCCCAACCTGCCAGGCTTCCTATCTCATAGGAAACATCCTCATTGATCCTCTTCAGTTGGAGCCTCCCAAATTTAATCTGGAAGACAAAGTGTTGGAAAACCAAAAGAGGCTCACTCAGACCAGCACAGGGAGTCCTCAGAGTTGCAGTTCAATTCATTTTAATTAGAAAAGTATGAAAAAGGAATAACACTCTTATTCTAGCACAGTGCCTTGCCTAGAGTAGTAGTATGAAAATTACTTGTTGAAGAAATAAATGAATGGAAAGACATAGGGAAGAATGGGCTGTAAATCCTAATTAAAAATAGAGGTAGACATGAGATGCCTGGCATTTTGGAAAGTGACCAAAGATGGCCAGCTAGAGATCTAGCATCTCCAGGATCCTCATGTGCCTCTCCTCAAAGCTTCCTCCCATCTGTAGGAGATTAGTGAGGCAAGGTGCTGCTCAGAGAGGAGGACCTCATTGTTCTTATGACCTTGGCCAGTTGTTCTCAAAGTGTGGTACCTGAATCAGCAATATCACCATCACTTGGGCTTGTTAGAGATCCAGATTCTGGATCCATACTCCATACCTACTGAATTAGAAACTCTAGGGGATGAGTAATGGTGTTCTCTATTGCTAAGTGATAGTGGGCCCAGCCATCTATTTTAACGAGCCCTCCCAGTGATTGTGATACATACTAAAGTTTGAGAACCATTGTACTAGGCCATTCCAGCTGACTCACAAAGAGAAGGCAGTAATGAGGGCCTACAAATGGGAGGGACCTAAGTGCCTACCTACTCACTAATCGCAGGTGCAAACACACAAGGAGTTTGGTGGGCTTAAGGTCAGAGGAATGTGTAGGGAGGAATGTATGTGGAAGCTAAGATTCAGGGCAAGCTAAAAATCCGATACTGCAACGTTTTCCAAAATCCCAGAAGGCAAACTGTGCATGTTCTACCCTGAACCACCCACGCAACACTTTCTCCCTTGCCTTATTTTTAATTGGATTCACTGTCCAAAATGCAGAGGTTTGCTTTGCTTTTTTTCAGAAGTTCCAAACAGCAACTTTGAGAGCAATGGGGTGCTTGGCAGCTGTTCTGTGTTTTCCAGGAATCCAACTGAGCATTGAAATCTCTCATTTGCCGACTTATTTTTATAGGAAGCCAATTTAAAAAAAAAAAAAAAGAAAGTTTTCTTATAGTATTGGAACTACTTCTAATTTTAAAATGACTTTTTTGATGTATTTTTGGTTAAATACTATGTAGTGTAATGTATAATTGCTCTTGTTTATTGCTTTTACAATCATATTTATTAAACAGATAATGTCTCTAAAGTCTTTGCCTCAGGTATTTTTTTTTTAATCCTAAACCCTTGGTGTTCATTCTAAATATAGAAGTGTTGCATGTATAGGATTTCATAGAGGCTAATTGCATAAGAAATAGTAAACACCACAGGCTTGAGGTTTTTTGCTGTTTTTTTTTTTTTTTTTTCACTAACAAGGCAGAATGTATGTACTACCTGAATTCTACCTGCATTTCAATTAACTATATAATGTCTGTTTATTAAATTACTTTGATTTAAAAATTAGTCCAAACTGGTTATTTTAGAATGAGTACATGCTCATTATTATTAGTTCAGAATTAGAAATTATGGATGGGGAACAAACTCATAAACTCATTCAAATTTGTTCATAACCTTGTGATTACCAAAAGACCAAACCTGCATGGAATGAACTGAAACATGGGGAGTGGTAAAAAACAGCAGATGAGTAAAAACAGCTGTGAACCTGGAATCAGGAACGAGGAGTTCGCCTCTGGCTATGCCAGCTGTGTGACCTTGAGCAAATCATTTTAACAGATAAGAGCTTTAGTGCTCTCATGCATATAATTTGGAAGAAGATCCCTTCCAGCTCTGCCTTTCCAAATACTATGGGTGAGTCATTCCCCAAGAGTCCCAACTATTTGATTTAAAGTTAGCAGGAAATAACGTGATAGACTGGATCCATCTTTTCAGCCCTGTAGCTCACCTATGTAAGTGGCATTTCTCCGTGGACATCATTGGGTGTTGATATTTGGCTGAAACATTTGTACAGGCATAAAACCCTCCCTAGCCTTCCCGAAGGCCCAGACACAGAGTGGTGTTGCCTCATTAGCTCAATGTCGGCATGTGTGAAACTTCCTGTTACTTTAGGTGGCCCTAAACCTTTCCATTTCCACAGACTAAATTCCTGAATCTTTATTCCTTTCCAGGCCAGAGCCCATGCACCTCCTGCCTATCAGGAGCAATGTATCACCTGTGTCAGGCAATCAGCAAGCATCCCTATACATGTCAAACAGAGGGGAGTTAATGCACAAAATGTGTGCTGGGTTAATGGACGAACAAAAATACCAAATAGGAACAGGTGAGGCAACCCTAAGATCAGCCTCAATAGGAAGCCTCTCACTTCCCTGTGCTAGAGAGAGCCCGATATTACCAGTTCCCTGGAGCCAGGACTACCAGGTTGAAGCTGCAGTCGTGGAGGACTTGTCTGGCAGGAGCTGGAGCCATGGAGGAGACGTGACTACCGCCTGTCCTGTGATGCTGCCCAAGCAGAGGGGTAGGGAGAAGTAGCTTGCTTTTTCCCTTGCTCTGGTCCTCTCAGCTGTTGCCGACCCTTTTAACTGCACAAACCCAGCCACAAGCCAGTGGGCATGGAGCCTGGGAAATGTTGTTTTCTGGAATACAAAGTGAACTGGGAGGGAGTGGGAAATGGATTTGAGAGAACACAGGCAGATGACTGGCACAGCACCCCTTTCATGGCCAGCCCTTATCATAACCAATATATCTCCCCCAACCCAAATGCACCAGGTACTGTAACTCACACCTGTAATCCCAGAGCTTTGGGAGGCCAAGGCGAGGGGTTGGGGGAGATTGCTTGAGCCCAGGAGTTCCAGTCTGCAGTGAGCTACGATCATGCCACTGCACTCTAGCCTGGACAGCAGAGCAGGACCTTGTGTCTGAAAAATAATATGTAATCCCAGCACTTTAGGAGGCTGAGGCGGGCAGATCACATGAGGCTAGGAGTTGGAGACCAGACTGGCTAACATGGTGAAACCCTGTCTCTACTAAAAATACAAAAATTAGCTGGGCGTGGTGGTGCATGCCTGTAATCCTACCTACTCTGGAAGCTGAGGCACAAGAATCACTTGAACCCGAGAGGCAGAGGTTGCAGTGAGCCAGGATTGCGCCACTGCACTCCAGCCTGGGCGACAAAGTGAGACTGTCTCAATAATAATAATAAATAGTAGGTGCTTCTTTCTCTATGACTATGTTCACATATTTTTCTTTAAACATCACGTATTTAGAACTTGGCTGTATGTTTATGTGTGGCACTTATGCCTTTCTCACCAAATTCTACACTCATTTAAAGAAGCATCTTTATTTTATTTTTTTCATTTTATTATTTCAGCACTTAGGACTGGGCATTGCCATTAGGGGGCACTAGATAAATGTTTGCTGGAATTCAGCCCTTGATTTTCAGCTTAGTGTTGTGAGCAAGTCCATTTTATTCGGCGATGATCTCTGAGGTGGCTTCACAGTCCGATTCCTCTAACCCAGCTAGCACCTCTAATTACATGTTCAGTTGGTGTTTGTCAAGAATCAACATATCCCTGCCCATCTCTGTTACCACTCAAGCTGCTGTATTCCCGGAGCTATTCTTAGACATTAAGTGAAATAATTGCAGGTTAGGAAGAAGAAAAAAAAAAGGCTAGAAACTAGCATAAAAAACAAAGGTCTAAGTTTGATTTCTGGATTTGATTACCTATTCCCCAAGGAGTTAACAGTACTATGAAAATGCATGTTAGTCTGGGGCTTGTATAGTAGGGAAGTCCAAAATAATTCCAGATGGACAAATACAAGCAAATGGCTGTTACAAGTTTCATGTTAAACACATGAAAAGGGACCCGTGTTTTACAGCATAGAGATATTTATTGATCAGTATGTGGTGGACACTGTTTTAAGCAGTGAGAATCTTCTGTGAACAAGGTAGATGACATGTCTGCATTTATGAATATCTGAGTAGGAACAATGAACAAATAATATAATTTAATGTAACATATGCAATGCCGTCAAACATACAGGAGAATTTCAATCTATCAAAATGTAAAAATAAAACATGATAGGTGACAGGGCGGCCAAAGTGACTAGGGGTGGGGGTGGGAGATGGGGAGAGTTGGTCCTTGGAAACACAAATGTCTGGATGCTGTACGAAAACCTCTTCAGGATCTGAAGGCTAAAAAGGAAACAGCCACTTAGACAAATGCATTGTCCCAATATGTTCAAAAGCCACCTTAGAACAACCGCGCCCAGAAAACAAACAATTTTGAACCTAAACAACGATTAGAAATGTTTGAGTTTAAGGAAAATAGCTTTTCCATTGCACACAAGCAGGGTCTTTCCCAGAGATGATCTGTACAGTCAGTTGTACTATCATGTAACATACGTGTTTCCAAAATTACCACTCTATGCCAAATGGCATAATAAAGCCCATAAAGCTTAGGGGAAAAGGCTGGGGCACAACACACAAAAACTTTGTCATATCTCAGTGTAATGTGTCTCCGGACACATTTTTAAAAAGGTACAAACCGAATAAAAATGGTAGCATAGTTTTACACACAATGAATAGTTAAGAAATACACAAAATGCTTACCTTGAAAAACACTTGAAGTTTGCTTATGAGAGTGGGCGTTGGAATGTTTACAGCATGTGAGTTGTTGTGAAGTGGTAGGAGGGAAGTTACCTGAAATCTGACAGAAATGTGCAACACCAGATACAGATAATGCAGCTGTAATACACAAGGCAAGTGGACGGGGCTGGTAGATGTTTGAGGGGTGGGTGTGTGCGTGTGCGCGCGTTCTACGTACTTTTACACAGCTGGTTTCAGCTGGGGGCAGTTTTCTGCATTCATCTAATTTTTCTCATTGACAAAATCATGCATAAGCAAACACAGCATTTGAATTATCCTCAAATTCTTCCTTAATATATCAATTACAGTAGAACAAATTTATATTTTCAAAACTGCTTGATAGCAGAACTGACTATAATTTAGGTGGTAGTTTAAAAGTACGGGTGGAGGGAAGAAACCCTACTTGACAGCACAGGAAAAAGATAAGGAAATCGTGCCAATCCTCATTAAAATTGTCATCTCAGACTAAGACCTTTCGGTGTAGGGATCGGCAGCCCTATTAATTTACACAGACTTTAGAACATCATCCAATTTCCACCTACCCCAGCAACAAATATTTAGAAACAGGCTTTGGCCCAAGGAATGTTAAGTTGTGGTCAGAACCCCTTGTTAAAGAAAAACATGGCTGGCCGGGCACAGTGACTGACACCTGTAATCCTAGAACTTTGGGAGGTCGAGGAGTTTGAGACCAACCTGAGCAACATGCGGAAACCCCTTCTCTAATAAAAATACAAAAAATAGCTGGGTGTGGTGATACACACCTGTAATCCCAGCTATTCAGGAGGCTGAGGCATGAGAAGTGCTTGAGCCTGGCGGTTGGTGGTTGCAGTGAGCCAAGATTGCACCACTGCCTTCCAGCCTGGGCAACAGAGCAAGACTGTCTCCAAAAACAAACCAACAAAAAACATGGTGTGAAAAAGACATTTATGAAGTATTTGAAGAAAAGTAAAACAGCTGAAGATTTGAAATGTTTAAAAATAAACTCAAGGCCTCTAGATAATCATAAAACACTTTATAAACAACACTAAGTAAAATATTTCAATATATGCATTTATATTTATCTTCATAACATCTTTCTGTTTCTGTAAATATTAATAACAACTTGTAGATGCAGAAAAAGGATTCAGTAAGCACTATGTATAAACTAGTTAACAAACAATATATATGCATATAATAAAATATAATTTTGTTAAAACTCTTTTCTAAAGAATAAGGACTTGAGAAATTTTTCATGTGATATTAAGAGAAAGCAGAATTTAAGACTTTACGTAGTATCATAGTTTGTACAGAAAATAAGGACAGAACGAGATGAAAAATAGTAACACAAGTTATTTCCAACTTGTAAAACTATTGGTGTTTTAATTCCCTTCATCTTTGTTTATATATTTTCTAAGATATTCTAATATTTGCTAATTAAGTTAATTATGTAATTATTGTAAATAATATATAAAAGTTATAGGAAAATTCATAATTATTGACAGCATATACTTAAATTCCTTTAATAAGTTAAAAACAACTTCTCTAGATCTAAAGACAATTTTTTACCTTATGTTTATCAATTTAAATTCATATCGAGATACAAATATTTTTTGCAATTATGGCACCTGCAGTTTAACTCATGAAATTTCAGATGTTTAAAATTTTTAAACTGTTTAACTCTGTGATCCATGTGTATATATGTATATACATGTACACACACACATATATATGCAGACATATATATACATTTATGTAATTAATACAATTTTATGGTATAAATGTAAGGTAAGTATGTGTACATACATGTTTATACATTATTTTATTTATTTTTGAGATGGAATTTTGTTCTTGTTGCCCAGGCTGGAGTGCAATGGGGCGATCTCGGCTCACTGCAACCTCCGCCTCCCGGGTTCAAGTGATTCTCCTGCCTCAGCCTCCCAAGTAGCTGGGATTGCAGGCATGCACTACCACGCCTGGCTAATTTTGTATTTTTAGTAGAGACGGAGTTTCTCCATGTTGTTCAGGCTGGTCTTGAACTCCCGACCTTAGGTGATCGGCCCGCCTCAGCCTCCCAAAGTGCTGGGATTACAGGTGTGAACCACCACACCCAGCCTAAACATTATTTAGATATGGGCACATACACACAGAAGTGAACACTCTTGCATAGATATAAAACAGCAATATGGTAATGGTAGTTAGCTATGGGTCATAAACATACAGAAACATGTGCTATTAATGGGCCTAGACCCATTGCTTGACTGTGTGTTGAGTATTGCAAACCAATACTGTCTGAAGATGTTGTTGTTCCTCAGTAATCATGACTGGGGTAAGCAAGAGAAGTGAAGGCAGAAGAGTTATTTCTAGGGGAGAAGATGCGAACCTGCTGGAAGATACCCTTTTGCTTTAACTTGTGTAGCAGCCTTCTTAATTGCCCAACCAGCAGTCACTCATTTTCCTTAACACCTTTCAGCCACAAGAAGAATGCCAACCTTAGTTAGTAATAGCACCAAGATATAATACTCATATGCACATACATACATACATACATACATACATACTTGACTAATGACAGGGGCTAGCCTCACCAAGTGTCTGCTGAATAACTGGAGGCAGGAGGTTCTCTTTGGCCAAGGCTGGGGCACAGAAGCAATGCTGATAGTGAGGTTGTGAGTGAACCAAAGTTGCAGTGAAAAGTCCAGGGCCAAACACTGGTGTGAGCACATGTGACTACTAAGTGCAAAGGGGCAAAAGCTACCAAGATTTTAATTCCCAAGCACACAGTTCAAAGTTACCTAAAAATGAAAGATGTGATGAAGCAAAAGTGTAGAATGAGGAAGTTGTGAATGAAAACTATATTGATGTGAGGCCAGGCACAGTGGCTCATGCCTGTAATCCCAGCAGTTTGGGAGGCTGAGGCGGGAAGATCACAAGGTGAGGAGATCGAGATCATCCTGGTGAACACGGTGAAACCCCGTCTCTACTAAAAATACAAAAAAAAATAGCCAGGTGTAGTAGCAGGTGCCTGTAGTTCCAGCTACTTGGGAGGCTGAGGCAGGAGAATGGTGTGAACTCGGGAGGCGGAGCTTGCAGTGAGCAAGCCTGAGTGACAGAGTAAGACTCTGTCTCAAAAAAAAAAAAAAAAGAAAAAGAAAAATGTATTGATGCAAAAATAGTAAAGGTAAAGCAGCTACCATTTTGAACATAATGTGTCATCTGTGTACCCATTATCTCATTTAATCCACACAAACTCTCGAAGTAGGAATGGTTTTCTTCTTTTACATTGGTGAAAGTGGAGCTTGGAGAACTGAAATGATTCAGTTGTTCATCATGATCATGGAGTAGCAGGTCTGTGTGACACCAAAATGCTCACTTTTCTTCAGTGCTGTATTTTTTCCTAAAAGATGAATAATATGTCAATCTCATCTTTAGGGTATATAATAATTGAAGGATTGGGCTAATTCAAAGAGTGGGTCAAGAAGACTTGAAAACTAGGTGGGCCTGAAGCTTGGGAAACTTAGAAACCCCACTGGATCTGTTCCATATCAAAGCCCACGTACGTGCTCGATTAAATCAGAAAACTGCTCAATACAACATAGACTGTTTTCCGAATTCTTCAGTGTGCTGCATTTCAGATGGCACAAAAGCAAGGCAGACACAGTCGTACTTAGTGACATGCATGGCCAAGTTTCTGTCTGGAAGAATGCCCAGAAAAGATTCAATTCTTCCTTCTTGCTCTGCGGAACTTTTCTCCTGGTTGGGATTTAATAGATGTCCCTAGGGATTTATGGAAGCAAATCTGGGCATCTGGAGAGGGAGGGTAGATGTAAGTTGATAAAATCTCTCTCTGGTTAAAGTACTACACTGGCAAGCACATGAGAAATAATTAACCTGAGATGGGATTTTTCTATAGAAATAGTCTGACATTGCTGCTAGGATATCTAGGAGGGCAGATTCGGTTTGTTTTAATATGGCAGGCAAATCAGAAAGTTACTTTGTTTAGTGCATCATTCTAGATGTTATTTCCAAAGGTACTATAAATATATCTTCTTTTTAGCCTCTTGAACAGTGTTGAGACAGACAGAAGAATGAATAGTTTGATTCATAGTAGAGGGCAATGGGCTATAGGAAAGGAGAAGAGTTAAAGTTGGTGATTTGTGGTACATTCACTATGTTGTAAGTAATAAAGGAATACATGATTTAAAACCTGCAAACACTTTAAGGTAGGTATGTTATTTTATAATGTGGAAGCATCAGTCTGGAAAGTTCAATTCACTTGTCCAAGATCACATGGCCAGTAAAGTAGGAAAGTCAGAATTTCAACCCATGATTCCCAATCCTCTTTCACTCTACCCATACACTCCTCCAGTCTTCCTACAGGTAAACTGCAAATAAGAGGTGGTTCAAAACAACAACACTGCATGCTCATGCAGTTCTGTGCTCCAAATGTGGTTGTTGGAAAGAGTTTACATGAGGAAAAGAGCTATTTGTCTAAATGCATATACCAGATTCTGCCTCAGCCCTACTTTGAATTACACAAATAGAGACTTATTCCTTTCGACCTTAGTTGATATGGTACACAGGGGAAGTGGGCCATCTAAGCTCTCTTGAACTAAAGAACTGATATTTGCTACTCACTTCAGTAAACAAGCGGATATAGAGTAAGTATTCTCCAAATACCAACACTAAGTCATCCGAAACCCAGCAGCTCATACAGCACCCAGAGTGCTACATATAAGCCATATATATAGATATGGCTTAACCTATTAGAGATGGGATCCGCTACGTAATTCCCATGCTCATGCATGAAGTTTCTCTTCAGTGACCTCATTGTAGGGCAAGAAATTCCTTCTCCACTTTGGTCCATGACTGGAAAATTTCTTTAATACAGAATGAAGCCTCATGGCTCTATTATATTTGAAAACATTTTACTAAGCTTTTTTTTTTTTTTTTTTTTTTTTTTTTTGGTTTGGTTGGTTTTGTTCATATATGTATATTTGTTTTTGTTTTTGTTAACTGATGAGAACCCACAGTATTATTGCAAATAGCAAAGAACTGGTTTGGGATGTCCTGGTGAGTCATGAGGCATTTTGAAACTCAAGTGGGAAGGAATAAGAAAGCAAGACAGGAGAGGACTGGTGGGGCAGGACTGACCCATCAGAGAGACTGCTTTTTGAATTTAATGTAGTGTCTGAAGAGGCATACAAAACATGGGCTGTGCTGCGCCCAAGCCCATAGGCGAAACACCTCAAGGTTCCAATCAGTGATTATGTCAGCAATCTAGCTGGTGGTTGTAAGCCAGGTGGTCCCTGGGTATCCACAATAATCAATATCAGTCTGTTATGAATAAGAGACCTGGGATGGGAGGTAGGCAAAGGCTAACTCTGTAGGACAGAAGGTGGCAGAGACAAATCAGGGCATCTGGGTTCAAGGGGTCATTGTCAGGTATCTGGAGTCTCAGCAAAAAACTGAGGCGAAGGCCAGGTGTCAGGTCTGCATGTCTAAGCCATGCAGTGAAGACAAAGTAATAGCTGAGATTCACCAAAAATATGTGTTCAGAGCTAATCTCAGGCATACCAGACCCACATCTAAAAGCATCCTAACTTCCCAGATTGAACTGGTGACTCCGAACATGCTTTAATCCTTGGTGGCACTGGTTCTGGGACACAGTGGATTCCAGTTCCTCCAGATTCTCTGGGGATTGATTATCTAGTAGTTTCAGAGCTTCCTTGACAGTCCCTCAAAACTGGCATGAAGAAGGGCCACCTAAATAAAAGCAACCACCCATTTGTTATCAGGTTCAAATGAAATTTTGTCTATACTTTCTTTCCCTCCACATTCTCCACATTATCTTTTTTTCTTTGTTATCAATATTGACTTGGACCTAGCTTTGCATAGTTTTAGGGGACAATAAATAAAGTGAGTGAACATGTAACCAACTTGCCTTGAACTCTTGCAGACGAAACTTTTTGGTGAACCCAGCAGGTTTGTGTACTTTGTGTATATGCAGATGTGCTCTTTTTGGTAGAATGTGTGGTAGGCAGTTTCTAGGAACAAAACAAAAGTGATGCGAGGATGGTTTATTAAGCATATTACAATAGCCCACTCTGCATAATTTCAGAGGCATTACAAATGGGACTGCCATCCACTCCTGGAAAGCAGAGGCAGAAAGTAATTCAGCGTGAGTTCAAATTTTCAGAGCTCAGGCGATATCTATATTAAGAATCAAGTCAGCACTGCTTCGGTAGAATCATAGATGCACAGAATTCTAGAGCCCAAAGGGAAATCAGAAGTAATTCTCTAGGTATTTTTGGGTGCTGATTATGTGCTATGCATCATGCTAGACCATCGACTTGACCAACACCTCATATGATCAAGTTTCAACAATTTCTTCATGAACACGTAAGTTAACAGCAAAGCAAAGATTCCTGCATCTTCTTTCCTAACCCACATTGCTAATCTTGGTTCTTTTCTCCATGGCACTTTCCTCTATCCCCATCTATGCAGAACGCAGCCAAGATTCTTAGAATGAGTAGAAAAAAATTCAAGAACTGTGGGAAAAATAACTTCCACAAAATCCATGGTTTGAAGCCATGAGATGTCTCTCTTAACCCATGAAAAATAAAGCATTTGAGGCCAGGCATGGTGGTTCATGCCTGTAATCCTAGCCCTTTGGGAGGCTGAGGAAGGCGGATTGCTTGAGCCCAGGAGTTCAAGACCAGCCTGGGCAACCTGGCGAAACCCTGTCTTGGGAAAAAGTTAGCCAGGTGTGATGGTGCACGCCTGTCGTCTGAGCTATTCAGAAGGCTGAGGTGGGAGGATCACCTGAGCCAGGGGAGGCTGAGGCTGTAGTGACCTGTGATTGCTCCACTGCACTCCAGCCTGGGTGACAAAGTGAGACCCTGTCTCAAAAATAAATACATCAATGAAAAGGAAGAGAAAAAGAAAAAGAAAGCGTTTGTTTATTAGTCTATTCATTCACTCATCCAACAAACACAATCTGAATACTGAATCACACGACAGTCTCTGAAGCATATAACTTTAAAAGTAGCAATCTAGTCATCAACTAGTAATTAAAAAAAAAAAATCTCTAACCCTCACTTGCATCTTTCAAGGAATATTGCTAGGGACATGACTCATAACTCCAGCAACAATTCTGAAAAGCACCTTTTTTTACACCTCCCAATTTTCCCCTCACAACTGCTTGGGAGTCTCTCAGTCAAACCTGCACTCCTCCAGCTTTTTCTTTATCTTCCACTTAGGCCTGCACTCACCTCCCTGGGTTCTTTATTGTGTAAATCAGTTTAGATTGCTGCTTAAATCTAATCTCTGGTCTAGTCTCTACCCATTCACCTGATTCTTCATTCCAAAAGGTTCCTTTTAAACAACTAGATGAAGGGAAGAGAGGGGAATGCTTACACTTTAATAAATCTTGTCTGAAAATTGTATGTATGAATATGTCACATAAGAATTAATTAAATTGTGTACAATTACATGTCAAAAACAAAATAAAACTTTGAAAAAATAATAATAGGAGAAAGTGACATCAGGAAAATTTGGTAATATGTTAAACACGAGAAACCAGAAATAAAGAGGAGTTAAATGTGAGATTTGTAGTCGAAAGTATAACAATTCTCTTTGAAAAGAAGATGTTGGTAAACATAATGGTTTTGGATTGAAATACATTGCACAGAAGCAATAAGGACTGCTGATAACATTGGTGAGAGGTACCAGCAGATGGCATAAGGTAATCAAAATGTTGTAAGAGGCCTGGGAGTAGTGGCTGATGCCTGTAATCCCAGCACTTTGGGAGGCCAAGGCAGGTGGATCACTTGAGGTCAGGGGTTCGAGACCAGCCTGGCCAACATAGCAAAACCTTGTCTCTACTAAAAATACAAAAATTAGCCAGGTGTGGTGGCATGTGCATGTAGTTTCAGGTACTTGGGAGGCTAAGGCAGGATTCTTAAAGCAAGAATCTCTTGAAGCTGGAAGACAGAGCTTGCAGTAAGCCTAGATCGCGACATTGCACTCTAGCCTGGATGACAGAGTAAAACTGGGTTTCAAAAAAATAAAAGTTATAAGAGGCAGAGAAATATATAAAATCCCAGACATCAAAGGCACTTTAATGAAGGAATAAAAAAGTCTTAAATATGTAAGCAGTCCTAGAAGGTGTCTCTATGAACAAAAGGTATATAGTCATAATGGTGGTTCTACTTCAGAAAGATCATTTGAATTGTGTTGAGTCTTTTTTTCTTGGTTGGGGAGGGGCCATGAGTATAGTATATTTTCTAAAGATCCATTGACAATTATTAAATTGCTTTTGGCATTTAAAGTGAAATGCTTCAGTTATTTTTAAATGAAAAAAAAAAAAAAGCCTTATTTTTGTAAAACTCTTAACGGCCCAATGATGCCACATAAATAAACTAAATGGAGTGCGACTCTTCTACATTTCAATTATTCTAAAGAAGCAGGCCATTCTGGAGATGTGATTCCTAGACTGCCTTTTGGTAATAACTAGCCATTCTTATTTGTTCAGTTCAGGATTAACTCATTTCTCACCATGGCCAGCTACTTAGAAATTGCTCTAGTAAGGCTAGTGAATGAAATTACAAAAGGAGATTTTTATCAATGTGCACGGGGTCTCTAATGGCAGAGCCTCAATTCGCAAGTTACTAATGGATTATCCTGCACCGAAGGTCAGGGGACTGGTACCAATGTGCCTTTTGGAGTTGGATCTGAATTAATGTCCTAGATCTTCCTCTTGCTGATTGTTGTAGGCCAACAAGGTTTTCTTTTCTTTCTTTTCTTTCCTGGCCCTTCCTCTTCTCTCTTTTTTTTAAAAAATTTTTCTTTTTCTCCTTCAACCCAATTATATAAAATGTAATATACAGCAATTTCAAATGGTTCATGTGTGGTTTAAAATATATAATCTACAGAAAATATTTAGTGAAGGGTCTGGTATGTACTAAGCACTCAATGAATGCTGGTTAGGAGCCATTGCAGTAGTAAGCAATACTAGTAGCAGTACAACAGTACAAGTGTTTATACCTGGTTGTTTAAGTTAATAGACGATAAACATGGCATAAATGCAGTATTGTCATGTATTAGTTCGGGTTCTTCAGAGAAACAGGACCAATAGGATATATACATATAGAGAGAGATTTATTTTAAATAATTGGCTCACATGATAATGGGGCCTTAGACTGGAATCCACAGGACAGGCTGGCAGGCTACAAATCCCAACAAGAGTTGATGTTGCAGTCTTGATTCCTAAGACAATTCATTCTTCCTCCTGGGAGCACAGTCTTTTCTCTTAAGGTGTTTAACTGGGTGAGGCTTACCCACAGTATGGAGGGTAATCTGCTTTACTAAAAGTCTACTGATTTAAATGATATTCAGATCTAAAAAAACAAAAAAAAAAACCAACAAAAAAATATGCTGTCATGGCAACATCTAGACTGTGTTCGACCAAACAACTGGGCACTATTGCCCAGTCAAGTAGGCACACAAAATTACCCAGCACACGTCATCGGTACCCCAGACTATAGACCTTTTTTCATATAGGAAAGCTGGTAGATTGTCATTTTCTAAGAAATGTCACACAATTATGTGACAGTCTTGAAGAAGAAAATATAACTATTTTATCTTCCAGATTTAAAAAAATCAAATGATGTTTGGCACCTTAGGAGGATGGAAGCATTTATAAGTCACTGCCTACTTTAAAGGCATATCAGATGGCTGACTCAGGCCTAACTATTCTGTTCCTATGGGAGAGTCTAGCAAGAACAGGCCTCAATTTATTCACATGACTAAATTAAGATTAAATGGACAGAGTGTAACAGGACTTGAGATGCCCCCATTGTAAACCCAAAAGCACCAGGCAGGAGAAATCAAAATTCTGCCTTTGCCAAAGCAGCTACTAGTGCCTAAGGACTGAGATAGAGTTGTTTTTTGTGTTTTTTTTTTTTTTAGTAAAATTCAAAATGTTAACTGTTTTTGCATAAGTACACTTTCCTCAAAGTAAAAGCATGAAGAACAGCACTTACACATATAACAGATAAAAGAGATAAACAGATAAAGGAGAATAAAGAAAAGGATTAGAGATAAATTTCTCTAGCCAGGTGATGAATGCCATAGAGAACAATTTTTTTAATATCAGGGAGGTTCCATATACATCCTGGTCAAGCAGAGCCAGAGTGGTGGACACCCTGACACAGTTCAGAAATAGCAGCTCTGGAAGAAGTGGGCCCAAAGTCAATAGAGAGAGCAGAAAAGAGGACAGAGTCGCACTCTTGACCAATCAAAACAGTTATTCCAGTGTACTCATCTGCAGAAATACCAGATGACCCAAAACATATTCTTTTTTTCTGAGATGGAGTCTCACTCTACTGCAAAGGCTGGAGAGCAGTGGCACATGATCTCGCCTCACAGCATCGTCCACCTCCTGGGTTCAAGCGATTCTCCTGCCTCAGCCTCCTGAGTAGCTGGGATTACAGGTATGCACCACCACGCCCAGCTAATTTTTTGTATTTTTAGTAGAGACGGGGTTTCGCCATGTTGACCAGCCTGGTCCCAAACTCCGGACCTCAAGCGATCCACCTGCCTCGGCCTCCCAAAGTGCTGTGATTATAGGTGTGAGCCACTGTGCCTCATTGACCCAAAATATATTCTTATCTTCATCTTTCATCCTAAGTCTCTATCCTTCTGCTGTACTTAAGAGAAGCATTCATGTCTGTATTTCCTTAAGGAAAAAGGTTTTAAATAATGATGAAGATAAAAGCCTCTGTGATCATCATGAAAAAGTTGACTACATTTCTTTTAGGAACAGGATTAAGACAGGAAAGAGCATATTAAACAGAGAATAGATCATCTTTCAGATTGGCTGAAACAGCAATGGCAATAGAGAGTATTCTGGGATATAAAGCTGAAGAGATGGGTTGGTGATAGATCATGGAAGGCCTTAACAGACTAAAAAGATAGGTCTTTATTGAGAAGAAAATTCAATTCCAAAGCCTTTAGAACTAGTTTTTAGCAGTGAAGTGGTATACTCAGAACTCCGCTTTTAAAGTTTACTTTGGAGCAGATTGTAAGATGGATGGTGTATTAGTTATCTATCACTGCATAAGGTATTGCCCCAGAATTTTGCAGCTTAAAACAACATTGTTATTTCTGCAGTTTCAAAGAGGTAGAAATCCAGGAGTGAGTAAACTAGGTGATTCTGACTCAGAGTTTATGAGGCTGTGGTCAAACTGTCGGCTAGTACTACAATCATACGCGGACTTGAGTGGGCTGCAGCATCCCCCAAGATAGCGCAATCTCATGACTTTTATTGGAACATTTAGTTCCTCCCCACATGGGCTTTTCTACAGGCTGCCTAATTGTCTTCATGACATTTCATGACATAGCTTCCCCTAGAGCATTCCAAGAGAAAGTGAATGAGGAGGAAGCCTTGTGCTTTTAATGACCTAGTCCCTGAAGTTGCACGCTGTCACTTCTGCTCTATTATTAGAAATGGGCCACTGACTGGGAGTGGTGGCTCACGCCTGTAGTCCCAGCAGTTTGGGAGGCCAAGGCGGGCAGATCATAAGGTCAGGAGATTGAGACCATCCTGGCTATCACAGCGAAACCCTGTCTCTACTAAAAATACAAAAAATTAGCCAGGCGTGATGGTGCGCACCTGTAGTCCAGCTACTCAGGGGGCTGAGGCAGAAGAATCGCTTGAACCCAGGAGGCGGAGGTTGCAGTGAGCCGAGATCGCCCACTGCACTCCAGCCTAGGCAACAGAGTGAGACTACGCCTCGGTCTCAAGGGGAAAAAAAAGAAAAAAAAAAATGGATGGCTAAGTCCCGCCCACTCTCAAACATGGACAGGGGCGGGAGTCAGAGGAAGGAATTGGGCTCCAACTTTTGCAGTGGGAGATAGCAAAGAATTTAGGGACATGAATTATTAATAAGACCAATATAGATGATTTATCATTGGAATGTCTTAGAGATTTTTATCTTACCTCTGATGCCTTCCATTCCAACAGATATTTGTGGCAGGAAAACAAAAGTCTGGTGCAATGGTAAAGAGGCCAAACAAGCAGACCTCAGCTAAGGCAATGTGTTGAACAAGAGGAATGTCAGGAGCAACATATATGAGGATAAATTATGAGGATTGTTTTTAGCAAGACTTTCAGTAAATTAGATGTTAAGAACTATTCAAAATTTTCTTATTTTTAAATTATCTGTCGTCATCAGATAGGGTAGATGGGACTGGTCAGATGATGACGTCATTGGCAAGAATAAAGAAGTTAGAGGACATGTTGAGGAGACACAGAGAGATAATGTGTTTGCTTCTGGAAAGATTGACTTTGTACTATCAGTGGGCCTCCCATATGCAAACACTTAGCAGGCTGTTGAAATATTAACCTGGAACTGAACCCATGAAAAATAGGGGGTGAGCAATAATATAAACTAGGCAAGGAATGGCTTGGCCAAAGGGGAAGGAGTGAAGATGTTTTGGTTTAGCCTCTTGAAAAATGGATACATTTACAAGAAGGAGGAAAAAACAGAACTTTTGAAAGGAATCAAGAGAATAGTTTAGAATTGCACGCGACATGATAGCAGGAGGAAAGGGAAGATGAGGTCAGTTTGCAGTGCCAAATGCTGTGAGAGGTCAGGAAGGAGCTGGACTGGGTGAGGATAAGTGTGTTCAGAGATTGTGCTGTCTGTGATATCTAGGGGAAGGTTATAAGCAGGATGGGGAGTGAAGAAAAACACATGACATGGAGTTGAGCAGTGAGAGGAAAACCTCAGTAGTGTGCTGAGAAAGGTCTTAACAGCTGGCTCTCCATGTGGGTGAGTGGGTGGAAACCCTGATGTGTACCATTTGCTGGATTCCAGTGTGTAAATATTTCTACCCTGGCCAATTTCAAGCTACCTGTGGTTAATAATTGCCTCACAAGTTCCAGAAAAACTTAGTCATCAGTTTTCACAAACCTTTATGCGCTGGCTACAGTACATCACTGGAATAATTGAAAGATAAATGCATATATTCATCTTCTAAGCCTTATATGTAAGGCATTCTTTTGAACTTAAAAAAATATGGGCCTGGCACAGTGGCTCACGCCAGCAATCCCAGCACTTTGGGAGGCCAAGGCAGGTGATCACCTGAGGTCAGAGGTTTGAGACCAGTCTGGCCAACATGGTAAAACCTCATCTCTACTAAAAATACAAAAATTAGCCAGGCATGGTGGTGGGAACCTGTAATCCCAGCTACTTGAGAGGCTGAGGCAGGAGAATCACTTGAACCCAGGAGGCAGAGGTTGAATTGAGCTGAGATCATGCCACAGCACTCCAGCTCGGGCAACAGAGTGAGACTCCATCTCAAAAAGCAACAACAACAAAAAATAAACATGTTAACATACACTTATGTCCTATAAATGTGGAAAAGCATGATAGCATCTCAGAAAGCTTTCCATAAACCCCATAATTTTCAGAAGCCAGAGAAAATCTTTTTTTTGTCTTATCCTCTTGCCTCTCCCATCAATGTTACAAGGACACCTGGGGTTCACATAGCAATCCAGAGTTCACATTTCCCTTCTTTTGTCTCTCTCTTCCTTTCTATCACTTTTTCCTTGGGGATGACTTTACCTCACAGCTGCTACATTTTTCCATTACGCATCTTTTGCATTAAATGCTCACATTCTTCATGGATGAAGTATTGCAAAAACAAGCAAGCCTCTTACTTTCTAATACCCACAGTCTTTCAGAGTAGAATTTTGATATGTCATGCTTAAAGCCTTCTTCCACACCAGGGATAAGAATAGTGGGGGACAAAAGGACAAATGAGGAAGTAGCCTAGGTCTTCCCACACTTAGAACATGTGAAAAATTCACAGTGCAAAACTAGCTACTCACTGTCTCCCACTGCTAGAACTTGTATATTTTTTTCATCATCATTGAGATTTTGGTCAATGGTATCCTTGTTTTTGAGCCACCAGGCCCCATGAAGAAATCCTTACAAAAACAATCCAAAGACAAGGGCTTATTTTAACCGGCAAGTATTTCTGCCATGGCAGGGCCGAATATGCTTACTGGGGAATTCTAAAGAAACTCAGTGCCAACATTTATTCATGATATATGTTCTTCCAAGCCTAAAATTACCAGACTTGAAAGCTGTGTGATTTTAAAATGAATTGATCGAGACCATAACTGTTAATAAAATGCATGACTACAGTCTGTATATTAACTATGATCTCTGAGAAAATATACTTGGGACTCACAGACCCGTATTTTGCACTTGATCTTAGAATCCTCATTTTTAAAAATCCCACTGCTAATTAAATCCAACTGAATATTTCCTTTACCTGAAGACAGATAACAAGGGCTTCTTGTTTGTCAAATCCCTTTCAGCCAAATAACCACTTAACTAATCTCAAATTGAATATCTTATTTAAGATTTTGAATTATCCTTTCTCTCCGGAGAGCTGCTGTTGAATATTGTAACAGCATCATCCAGGGAAATATTTCTTATCCTCTTGACTGGAGGAAAGGGGGAAAAAGCATGTTTCGTTATATCACTGAGTAGATTGAAATCTGGGAAAATGAACAAGCTGACATTTTTAAGCCAAAGAGCATTAGTAGGAGGCAGAAGTGGCTTTCATCACTGCACACAAATCCTAGTCCTGAGCTCAATGAAAAGAAAAGAGGAGTTGGGTCTTTTCCTGCCTAGACTAATTTGATGATTCCTGCTGAGGGTGACCGGGATGTCAGCATATCATAGGGAAAAGAGAAACGGATCTGTCTCCTTCACTTGCTACCTTTGTGATCTTCAATAATTCACGTAAATACTTTGAACTGCAGTTTAAATGGCATCTTGGGCATGCCTGAAATAGTACCTGACTTTTTGCCATTAAGGCCTATTTGAATTGAAATAATATCAAAAAAACATATTGCAATTATTTCTCTGTTCATACCATGAAATGGCTCACCATTTCACTCTAAGTTACAACCCCACATCCTGCATCTTTTCAGCGGCCTATGATCGGTCACTCCGTTATAGCTCCAACCTCCTTCCTTGCTCCTCTGTCCTGTGCTCTCACTGTGCCAGCCACACTTGCCTCCTGCCTGTTTTTAGAGAAGTGCACTCTTACACCAGGCCCCTGCACTCACTGGTACCTCTTCCTGTAATGTTCTGATTTTCCACAGGGCTTGTCCTCTTACTTATATCTCAGTGAAGTCTTCTGAAATGGCAACACTTCAACATGGTTGCTAACACTTCTTACCCTTCTGTTAAAAGATAATTTATTGAAAAAATCCTCAGACTCATATAAATATCTGTCACGGTTAATTTTATGTGTCAACTTGCAGAGTGTTTTGGAATGAAGTTAACACTTAAATTCATGAATTTCAGTAAGTAGGTTCTCCTCCAAAATGTGGGCAGCCCTCATTCAATCTGTTGAAGGCCTGGCTAGAATAAAAGGACTGGCATATCTGAGCAAGAGGGAATTATCCAGCAGACTACCTTCAGACAGGAACTGCACCTCTGGCTCTCCTGGGTCTCTGGCTGCTGGCCAACACTGCAGATTTTCAACTCTCCAGGATTGTAGGAGCCAATCCCTTATAATAAACCTCCCTCCATATTTATACACATCTTATCAGTTCTGTTCCTTTGGAGAATCCTAATACAACATCAAATTAACAAGTGTCAAATATTTTACTTAACTCATTAATTAACGAGTAAACCACTAAGATGTTAAGACACATGACAATGAAAATTGCACTTACAGTTTCCTTGGGCCAGACATATGGGCATAATTAGTTCCTCTGTGTAGTTGTCTTAACAGGCTGCAATCAAAGTGTTGAACTAGGGCTAGGTTATCACATAGAGGATCAACCAGAGAGGAACCTACTTCTAAGCTCAGATTGTCAGCAGAATTATCTTCCTATAATTGTAGAACCGAGGACCTTGCTTCTTGTTCGCTGTCAGCTAGAGGCTGTCCTTAGCTCCAAAAGGTCACCTGAAGTTCCTGTAGGCTGATCCCCATTCCTTCCCATGTGAGTTTTAATTATATGATCACTTACTTCATTAATCCTGAAAGGAGATCCTCTAGAGCAAGGCTGCTAGCAAGATGCAGATGTATGTAACATGAAGTAATTATGGAAGTGATATCCCACCAATTTGGTTATATTCTGTTGATGAGAGTAGAAGAAAGTCACAGATCCATGATTACTCAAGGGGAAAAAATTACACAAGCACATGAATACCAGAGGTGTACACTGTTGTGATATACCTTAGAGTCTGTCTGTCACGCAGCCAAAGTCATTCAAAGACTCAGACTCCTATGGAATCATATACTCCTTGGAGGGTCCACTAGATAAGACAGCAATTTGGAAGAATGTCAGTTTCTTACAAAGCTCTACACAGTCTTGCCATGTGTCTGAAAATCATACTGTTAGGTATTTCAATCATGATTTGAAAGCTGATGTCCTCACAAAAACCTGCATACAAATGTTTATAGTAGTTTATTTCACTGTCATCAAAAACTGATTGCAAGGGGTTCTGAAGAAACAGAGGAAGAGCTGAATAGGACAGTGGAACTATTCTGTGACACTATAACTGTGAATAAATAACATTATGCAATTTTCCAAACCCACTGAAGTTAACTGCACAAAAAATGAACCTTAATGTCTGCAAATTTAAAAAAATCATTTAGAAGTTCTGGAGAATTCTATGATGGAATGCAGAGTTTGAAGTTAATCAGATTTATTCTTAGGTAAATTACTATATTTTACTAAGGAGAACGTGTGTAAGGAAAGAGGGGAAAAGAAAATTGCTGCTTGTCTAGCAACTCATATCCTCTTCACATGCTAACACATTTGATCACCACAACCATCCTCTCAGGCAGTCCTTACTATATCCTCATTTTACAAACCTAGAGTTTGAGGCTCAGGGAAGCTACGTCACTCTCCCAAAGCTGTACCTCAAGTAAGGAGCAAAGCCATAATTTTAACTGGAAGAATCTTATGTCCCCAAGTTTTCCCTACCAACCAATGATTCTTATTTTAGGATATAAAATATTTTCTCTGAGATTTGGAAAGCTTTTTCTCCCCTTTAAAAATAAGTGGTCCATTTTTAAGTTTGAACACTACTGCCTATTCTATGGTCGCTCTTGGAAAAATCTTTCATTCTTTCTCCAATTTTTAAATGGTTTCTTCCTGTTAAAACAAATGGGGGAGCAGTAGAGAAATTGAAATGTAGGCACTGGCCTTGAAAACAAGTAGGGAGACAGCAAAAAGGAAAGTATAAGTTTAGGGGTCAAATGGAAAGAGACAGTGATGATGATGGGATCAATTCAGGAAAAGGCAGGTTGGTTCCTTCTTAGTGGTTCCTTCTTAATGAGTTCCAGCAGCAAAGCTCCATGCAATAGATGATCGATGCCCAAGATTGAGCCAAGTAAGGTTCAGAGTGGCACAGACTCTTCCCTAGTCTGTTGCCAGCCATGGAGCTGGCGCTCATGGCGTAACTATCTGGACTAAATGAGATGTCCATTTTCTTACCAGTCCTGATAGTCACTCATATTAAAATGAAAAGGACATTCTCTAAACCCTTGTGAGTACCATTTTGCTACCTGATCAATGAGAAAAATGTATTCAGTTTCCACCAATAATGGCTTCTACGATTCCTTTAAGTAATCATCAGAGAAAAATAAACATGGCACCTGTGAGTGAAAATGAGAATGTTTTCATTTGTTGTTGTGTTTTGCTTGTTTGTTCTATACATCTACCATTTGGAGGGATTTTCTTTCCCTATGAAGAAAAGTCTTCACTCATCCTTACATTTATCCACAATGTAAATTTGGCATTTGTTGAGAACCTACTCTGTGGACTGTTTTAAATATTTCATCTGTATTTACTCACTTGACTGTCACAATAATAATGTGAAGTATTATTTCATCACAATAATGTGATGAAGTAAAGTCTGTTATTAATCCACTTTACATATAAGGAAACTAAGTCACAGGGAGGTGACATGCTTTACTCAAGTCACATAGCTAATGAATGGTAATTCAAACCCCAGCAGCTTATAATTAAACACTCCTAATGAGCGTACTGAGATATAGAGATGTCTGAAGAGGCTGCTTTTTTTCTTGTATATGTGTGTGTCTGGGAGCGGAGGGTTGGTTTTAATACAAAACAAAAACTTCATACACTTTCTAAAAACACACACTCAGTTTCATGAAAAAGGAAACAAACAAACTACTGGATACACCCGCTAGTATATACTCCACTTAGAACCTTGGAGTCCCAAATGTCGAAATGGTAGAGGATGGTTGAGGGAGAGAGGACTTAATCACCAATGGTAGAGGATGGTTGAGGGAAAGAGGACTTAATCACCAATTATTTATTGAGAATCTATTATGTCCCAGGGATAGTGCTACGTGTTATGATAAATAACAAAGGAGATTGAGTCCTTCGAAGGGGCCTCAGGGAACTTACAAATTAGGTGAGAATATCAGATATAGACATATAGTAAGAAGAGAAAATGTCTATAGAATTATTTAACTAGGTACAGTGTTATTTTCAGACTTCTTCCTGTTGTAAATAATAGAATACCAATTCAAACCGACTTAGGCCCAAAGGGTTTTTATGAGCACATCTGCATCCAGGATTTTGCAAAGTATCATCTGGAAAGTAACTCTGTCCCTTGGTTCTATTTCACTCTGTGACTCTAGAATGGCTTCTAGAAACTTAGTTCTTTTAGCTTAGTAACTGCAGCAGAAGAAGGGTGTCTTTCTCAGTAATTCCCTTCCTAAATGGACTGTCCATTTTCCTACCCGCCCTACTAGTCACTGGTGCTAAAATGAAAAGGACTTTCTCTAAACCCTAGTTATAAATAACACAAGTAAGCCTGGCTTGGATTATGTGCAATTGATAATCCATCTCTGTGACTAGCAGGAAGAAATTCTCAGAAAAGACCATCCCAACCACTTTAACTAGGACTGGTGATTCCCCAACATGAAAATCAGATGCTCTTATGAGATGAGGGAGAAATGTATGCCATATGGGCAGAAACCACAGAACCCTCTCATGTGACTATAGAACCATGTGTGTGTGTGTGTGTGTGTGGCCATACTTAGTGACTTTTAGACTTGTCACAGCAACATTAACCTCACAAGGTACAGCTCACTTTGTGGAGAACATGGAAGCATTCCTTTGCCTGAATTTAACGTGCAGCTTCTTCTGAAGCCAATTGGGTGACTTCCAGCTCAGGACATTAGCTTTTTAATTTACAATGGCTCTTGGTCAGTTTCCAAGTCCAAGTCAAGGTGTTGACTTTAATCTAATGTTCAAACTTGTAAAGCACTGGCTACTGTAGTTGCAATAGTACAACTTGCATTTTTGGTTCTGCAGACCTAGCTGCCTTAGTTTGGTGGCTAAATTGTAGCCTCATTTCTAGAGCCCCTACTATGGTTACTATAACCCCTATTTTTATTCCCTCTGCCTCCCACTCTGAAAAAGAGATTTTATTTAAGACATATTCATTGATGGGAAAATCTAGCACTGGCATCAATAGAATTAAAATATCCGCATGAGCTCTAGGAGAAACCTTCAATTTTGCTTACTGTTTCAACTGCCTTCCTTCCCGCTTTCCTTGTTCCTTCCTTCCTTCCTTCCTTCCTTCCTTCCTTCCTTCCTTCCTTCCCTCCTTCCTTCTTTCCCCTCTCTCTCTCTCTCTCTTCTTTTCTTTTCTGGTGAAAAGCTATATATATTTAGAATTAGCCAGCCAGACTCAGTTTAGATGATTCCAATTTTGGTGACAACATCCAAAGCACTGTCGTCAGGAGCCAGTTGAACATATATGCCTTCTTCTCTTCATCAGGCCTGTGATGGTTAATATTGAGTGTCAACTTGACTGGATCGAAGGATGCAAAGTATTGTTCTTCGGTGTGTCTGTGAGAGTGTTGCCAAAGGAGATTAACATTTGAGTCAGCAGACTGAGAGAGGCAGACCTACCCTCAACCTAAGTGGGCACTATCTAATCAGCTTCCAGCATGGCTAGAATAAAGCAGGCAGACAAATGTGGAAGGACTTGACTTGCTGAGTCTTCCAGGCTTCATCTTTCTCCCTTGCTGGATGCTTTCTGCCCTTAAACATCAGACTCCAAGTTCTTCAACTTTTGGACTCTTGGACTTATACCAATGATTTTCCAGGGGCTCTTGGGTCTTCAGCCACCTACTGAAGGCTGCACTGTCAGCTTCCTACTTTTGAGGTTTTGGGACTTGGACTGGCTTCCTTGTTCCTCAGCTTGCAGACGGCCTATTGAGGGACCATCACCTTGTGATCGTGTGAGTCAATACTCCTTAACAAACTTCCTTTCATATATACACCTATCCTATTAGTTCTGTCCTTCTAGAGAACCCTGACTAATACAAGGCCTGATGAGGGTGTTGACCTTGGCCACATCAGGGTCATAGAGCTTCTTCACAGCCTGTTTGATCTGGTGCTTGTTGGCTTTAACATCCACAATGAACACAAGTGTGTTGTTGTCTTATATCTTCTTGATGGTAGACTTAGTGGGCAGTGGAAACTTGATGATAGCACAGTGGTCAAGCTTGTTTCTCCTGGGGGCAGAGTCTTTTGAAGATACTTAGGGTGCTTTGGGAGTCACAGTGTCTTGGGCCGTCAGAAGATGGGTGACCTGCAGATCATTTTTCTTATGGCTGTGGACACCTTTCAGCACTGCCTTCTTGGCCTTCAAAGCCTTCACTTCAAAGCTTTGGCTTTAGGAGGGGCAGGAGCTTCCTTCTTTGCCTTCAGCACTATCTTGTAAAAAAAAGATCAAATGCCTTTATTACATGTATCCACTGTATTTGTTTTTATTGTGGTAAGAAGTACACGACATAAGATTTACCATCTTAGCCATTTTTAAGTTAGCCATATGCATGTCATTGTGCAACAGATCATTGCTAGATCATATGGTAATTCTATTTTTAATTTTCTCAGCAAGCTCTATACAGTTTTCCGTAGTAGCTGAACCATTGTATTCCCAC
This sequence comes from Macaca thibetana thibetana, assembly GCF_024542745.1. Lineage (NCBI taxonomy): Eukaryota > Metazoa > Chordata > Mammalia > Primates > Cercopithecidae > Macaca > Macaca thibetana. Next base: position 102,723,681 of record NC_065586.1, on the reverse strand, counting down.
AAACAGTGCACAAGTCTTACAATTTCTCCACATGTTTGTGAACCCTTCTTATTTTCTGTTGTTGTTATTGCTGTTTGTTTGTTGAGACAGGGTCTTGCTCTGTCACCTAGCCTGGAGTGCTGCAGTGTAATCACTGCTGACTGCAGTCTTCACCTCTTGGGCTCAGGTGATCCTCTTGCTTTGGCCTCCTGAGTTGACAGGATCACAGGTGTGAATCACCATGCCAGGCTAACTTTTTGTAGAGATGGGATTTCGCCATGTTGCCCAGGCTGGTCTCAAATGCCTGAGCTCAGATAATCCTCCTTGCCTCAGCCTTCCAAAGTGCTGATATTACAGATGTGAGCCACCATGACCGGAAATTTGTGGGGGTTTTTTGTTTTTATAGTGGTCATCCTGAGAAGTGTGAAGTGATCATTCACTGTAGTTTTCATTTGCATTTCCCCAATGATTAGTCATGTTGAGCATCTTTTCATAGACTTATTGTGAGTCAGCTGTATTTTTTTTATTGAAAGCATTACATTTTTTCTACCTTTTACCTTTTCCCCCAGACAGCAAATCATTCTTCACCATTATAAGACAGCATAGCAGAAATAAAAACAAAAAGAGTACTCAAGGAAATAAGAATAACTTAGCATAGATAAGAGATTTTTGAAAGAATATAAAATAGAAGACAAACTTTCGAATTTGGAACCTAGATATTTTGGATGGAGGAGGGTTGAAGAAAAAGAGAGACAACGGGGATTAAAAAAACTGCAAGAAGAGCAGTGGGACTCAAGGGTTGTTTAGAGATTGGCTTTGGAGGGGCCACACAGACCAGAGACAAGGCAGTATCCAGCACTGTTTTATTCTACTCAAGCACATGTCAACACAGCCTGGGTGCTGATTTAGTGACTACAGACCATATTGTCTCTAGATGCATTATCAACATCCACTATCTACTCTAAGGAGTGTAAAGGGATCTAGTAAAAGCCACTCATGCACATTAACTGCTCTGTCACTAATTTACAACTCAGCAAGAGTAATTCCCATCTGCAATTTGAGCTATGTTAGGTTTTCACTGAGTTTACATAATGTGAATAATTTGCCTCACTCCCATCCCATTTTAATGTTCAAAGATTCAAGAGTCTTGGGAACCTGGAGGTTCCTAATAATTTGGCCCATGACAATAAGTTTTGGGAGCTAATAAAATGAGCTCTATATGGATCCTGATTTGGGAGAGTGACAAAACGTATACCAAATTTGTATATATTTTGTAGGTTGTTCAGACATCATACAAGGATTAACTTTAAAGTCTCCTTTATTCTTTCCTACAATGGAATTGCTCTACGAAAAAGTGAAAGACTATGATTTATTAGCTATTTGGCATGACAGAAATACAAAATTCAGAATTTTATATGAGATTCAGAAAGTTGAAAATTCAAAGTGTCTTGTGAAAATGCTCAATCGTAGTATACTTTATAAAAATTTAAAATACACATGGAAAGTATAGGGTTTCCTTCCATTTTTATACATAAAAGAGCGTGAAAAACCACCATAAACAACTATAAAGCCTGGCAAAATAGATTGACTATCAGTATTCAGACTTCAGATACTAGGAATTGCCAGAATATGATACCTGAGAGATGAAAAATAAATGAAGTTAATACTACAATTTTCCTGACTCTCTACCTAAGGACAGTTTTCGAACCATTGGTACAGGAAAGGGAAAAACAAAAAGGGCCCGGAGATCTTGCTAAATGGAAAAAATGGAGATCAAAGTTAAAGGAGACTGAAGTATCTACAAGTGTAGCTAGAACACTGGAAAATAGAAAGCAATGTAGAAAAAGATATCTAAATATCTGCGTAAGGTTCTTGAAAGGGTGAAACTTTACAAGGATGAAAAAGTAAAAATCACAGAATAATAAGCTGAGCAAGACCCAAAGCTCACAGAAAGTAAAGAGAGGTTGAAACTTCAACCAGTCTGAGTCGTCCTCAGTGATCTGTCACGGTAATTAGTAAATTTCCCAGAAATTTGATACTTCAAGAGTGAGGCTGAACTATCCTGAAATGGTTACTCTAGTTTAGATGCACTTAAGAAAAGCTTAAAAACAAATGGCAAAAGGATCATACATAATTTAACTGCCTGACAGAACAAAGCTCGGTGTTCTTTAAAGGAAGACAACACAATCTAGGCACTCAACAATGTGACATTCACAATAAGGAGCTGTTACCAGACATGCCAAGAAGCAGGTAAATGCACTTTATAACCAGCAGAAAGATAAGTCATTAAAAACACAACCAGTGGCTAGGCGTGGTAGCTCATGCCTGTAATCCCAGAACTTTGGGAGGCCAAGGTGAGTGAATCACCTGAGGTCAGGAGTTTGAGACCAGCCTGGCCAACACAATGAAACCTCATCTCTACTAAAAATACAAAAATTAGCTAGGCGTGGTGGCACGTGTCTGTAGTCCCAGCTACTAGGGAGACTGAGGCATGGGAATCACTTGAACCTGGGAGGCAGAGGCTGCAGTAAGCCGAGATCGTGCCACTGCACTCCAGCCTGGGCAACAGAGTGAGACTCTGTCTCGAGAGAGAAAACAACAACAAACAAAGAAAACCCATAACCAGAAATGATGGAGATAAGAGAACTAGTCCAGAAGGATGTTAAAACAGCTTTTATAAGTATGAAAAAGTTTTAAAAGATTAACATGAGAGAAGGAAAAATACATAACCAGTGGAACGAGCACGTAGAAATTAAAAATTTTTTAAAAACCCAAATTTAAACACTTAAGCATGAAATGAATAGAAGATGATAAATATCAGAAGAAAATATAATCAAACTTGAACACGAAGCAATAAATTTATCCAAACTGAGCAAAAAGACAAAAAACAAAACTAACTAGAAGAGTACTGCCTAAGTGACCTATAAAATAGTATCAATTGATCTAATATGCATACATACAATCTGAGTCCCAGAAAAAAAGGGAAGTGACAGAAAAATATTTGAATAAACGAGTACATTTTCTCAAATTTGATGAAAATAATAGACACACACATTACAGAAATCCCCAAAAAAGCACATTATAATCAAAAAGATAAAAATCTGTAACCAAAAAATTGTAAAAGCTTTGAGAGATAAAAGACACATCAAATACCGAGAAGCAAAGCTAAGAATGATGACAGAGAAAAAGAACACACCAAATGAAGAGGAACAAGAATAAAAAAAAATTAAAAGAAATCTCATAAACTATGCAAGCCAGAAGATAATGGAGCAAAATTTTAAAGTGCTCGTGGGGAAAAATCTGATAATCTAGAATTCTATACCCAGGAGAAAAGTTCTTTGAAAATTAAATTAAAAGAAAACTTTTCAGGCAAGTGCTAAAATAATTTTCCGGCAGCCGACTTGTACGATGAGAATATTTCAAAAGTTCTTCGGGTAGAAGGAAGTGACGACAGAAGGACACTTTGATTTACATAAATAAATGAAGATAATTACCAATGCTAAATATAAAAGACATTTTTCCTCATTTTTAGGTGTCTTAAAAAATAAACTGCTTAACACAAAAGTAACAATTGATTGTGGGTTTTAAAATGTATGTTAAAAAATGCAGGATGATAAGAATAGCCCAAAGGACCGGAAGAAAGAATATTATTGTAAGGCTTATACATTTTTATATTTTGGATGCTTCTGCAAACTTTATAGCAACCAGTCACGAAGAGATGAGATAAAGTGGAAGAAACATCTGAAAGTATAAAACCCACTGATAAAAATAAGTACACAGTCAAATTAAGAATACTGTAATGGTGGTATGTAAATCACTTATATCTTTATTATGAAGGTTAAAAGACAAAAATATTAAAAATAGTATTAACTGCAATAATTTGTTAAAGGATATGCAATATAAAAAGGTATAAATTTTGACAACACAAATTCAAAATTTGGGGAGAGGTGGAGTAAAATTATAGAGAATTTTTTCCAGTCAACTTCATTACTAGCTTAAAATTGTTCTAACTATGAGATATTTTTTGCAGGCCTCATGGTAATGACAAAGCAAAAACCAAGAGCAAGAAAATAAAAAGCAAGGAACCAAAACATATCAGTAGAGAAAAATCACTTAGCCATAAGCAAAGACAGCAAGAGAGGAAGAAAGAACAAAGGATTTACAGAACAGCTAGAAAACAATTAACAAAATGGCTGTAATAACAGAAACAGGATGATATTGGCCTAAAACAGAAATTCAGACCAATGGAAAAGAAAAGAGATCCCAGAAATAAATGTATGCATTTATAGCCAACTGATTTTAGACAAAGGTGCTAAGAATGCACAATAAGGGAAGAACCAGTTTCTTCAATAAATGGTATTGGAGAAATGGATAGCCACATGCAGAAAAGTAAAATTAGACCCTTATCTCACATATAAAATCAACTCAAAAATGGATTAGAGATGTAAACAGAAAACATGAAACTCTGAAACCAGAAGAAAACATAAGGGAAAATGTCCATGGCATTGGTCTGGACAAATAATTTGTAGTTATGGCCCCAGAAGCATAAGCAACAAAAGCATAAAATATATATATAATATATATATTATATATATACACACACAGCCAAAGCCCATTCAAGTATTTGTAGTAAAATTTGTAATATGTCCTAGTGGCCTCTATGTCTTTCAGGAGCAAAATTTCTTCATTTTACTGTCTGATCCTAGAGCAAGAGTTCTAACTTTTCCTAGGATTAAAGCTAAATTGGGCTGAGCTATCTACATTTTACTCTCTGTTCTGCTTTTGATAAAGTTGACATTTATATTAATATATAAGGCTAGTTATCATATGGACCAACAGGGCATGATCAAGGTGCCTGCTTGCCTGCCCTGGACTTTGGTCTCCCTCCATGCCCTGTACAATTGACAAGGCAAATCATTAGAGCTCAGGAGCTCCTACTTACCCAGACAGCCACAGTTCTTAATGCTTACATCTGACATCCAAGTATAGCATTAGAGCCTGATCCTTTCTGCTGTACCTTTAACTCTGAAAAAAATCTGTGATGGTAAACCAAACTCTACCTTTATCATTTAAGTGATAAATTTTATGATTAACTAAATGTATTAAATAGAGTGTAGTTTACTAGAAAGTTCTTCACAGTTAATTTTGGTCCAAGATTTGTTTGCAGGATTATTGCTACATTTAGGTTTATCTCTCTTCCTCAAAGGGAAAAGGACTTTGGCTGAGCTTTGTTCTCTCAATAGTCTAAAAGCATTAATTGATAGCATTGCTCTGTGTTGTATATTATCTTTCCAATCATAAAGCATTTTCTTTTGGATTAACGAATGTACTCTGGTTATCTTATATAGATGGAGGTGGTTTCCCAAGTGGACTTTAGGTTTTTAGTGTTCCCTTACAAGCCTGAATTCTGCAACATACCCCAGCTGTGCTTGGTTTCATCTGAAAAGTACAATAGGCAAAAACATTCTCATCAAGAAATTGGCTTTTTTTTTGCACAAGTGCACTGACCTTTAATATCACTGATGGTGAATCTTATAGAGCAGTACTTTTAGGTATGTTATACAATTTCCTGACAATGAAAACGCTTTTTCAGATGCTACAGAGATAATTTTTTAAAATTGTTAATACTTCTGGGTTTATTTTACTATGCATTATAAACTACATGAGCAGAAAATACATCTTACAGTTTTATGGATTATATTTTTAAGACAAAATTTAAGATGGATATTGGCTTGAAGATAAAGCAAGGTAAATAAAAATTTTCATTAATATATGAGCACACAGATGTGGCAAAAATCACAGGATTATATGGAAATGCCTGAATTTTGTGGGTGGTGAAAACGACTTTAAGACACATGCTAGTAAGATTTATTACCTAAACTTAAGCACTGTGATTTTCAGTGGCATGTTAGACAGCCACCCTGCACCTCACTTCCTCTCACTCAGTTGCAGGCACAAACAACCCTCACCTCCTTCCTGGTTATGACAACAGACATGCACACATCTATACCTCCAATGGCAAATGTTCCAACTGGCCAGTATTTTAATAATGGCAATGACTTACTAGTGACCCGAACAGCGTAGGTAGGTATAGAGCCCAGATCTCTGAGCTGAGCCCCTGACCTCTAGCAGGTGTCTCATGTTTATCAAGAGGAGGCTCGAGCAAATGGATTTCAGAGAGCTTGCTGTGATTTATGAGCTTACAAACCAAGTCATGAGTGGGGAAATAAATTCTATTTATTAGCTCTCCAGAGTCAATAGCACAGAGTTGGAGTAAAAGCTGGCTACTAGGCCCAGCAAGGAAATAGCTCCTATCTACCAAGCAAGGCCAAAGAACACTAGTCACCTGTAGCCAGAAGCAGGAACGCCATCATATTTCTCACCAAATACTACTTTGCCAAGTAATTTTTCACTTCCAGTTGGAAATCTTAAAAAAAAAAGTCAAAATTAATGTTGAGAATTGATGTTATGAATAAAAAATTGTGCCAAATTAGCACTTCTGATTTAATTTTATGTGTAGCATGCTTGCCAAGCAACTTGGAACATTTGTGGGTTGTTGGAAAATAGTTAGAAATGGCACACAACTTCTTCCACCACCTTCTGTTTTCCTCCCCTTTCCCCCATAGTGTCTCCTCTGGGAGAGACACTGATACTGGATCTCTCTCTCTCTCTCTCTCTCTCTCTCTCTCTCTCTCTCTGTCTCTCTCCGTGTGTGTATGTGTGTGTGTGTGTGTGTGTGTGTGTAGGGATGATAGGTGTCAGAGGAACATGGGATGATTGTAGGAAATTTTTAGTTTTTTTTCTAATTTGCATTCTTTTTTTTTTCCCACTGAGGCGGAGTCTCACTATATTGCACAAGCTGGTCTCGAACTCTGGGCCCAAGTGATCTGCCTGCCTCTGCCTCCCAAAGTGCCAAGATTCCAGGCATGAGCCACTGCACTTGGTCTCTAATCTGCATATCTTAAGAATTGCAAGAAAAGGAATTCCTTAAATTCAGACACCTGTCCTTGAATTCACATTCCCTTGGAACAGAAAAGATGGGGAAAACAAACAAACAAACAAACAAAAAGAACACCTCACCTGTTTTCATAACTTGCTCTCTCCAAGAACTCGTAAGGACACATTGTATAGTGTCTCTCTCACTTGGGTCACACTTTTTAAAAGATGCAATTAAATAAATAAAGTGTACTCTTTGCTTCATAACAACATGCACTTTAAGGCAAACTCATTTTAAAAAATCCAGAAATAAGATAACTTGCTTTTTGTTTACATTGAGCACTGCTCTAGGAGGGGTTCTGAGTTGTATCACAGGGCACCTAGCTTCTTTCCCTCTATTGTCTATAGTCTGACTCCAAATCAAGTGATTATCTTGAATAATGCCAAATGTTGGCTGAATTACATGTGCCTGCTCCACTAAAATGGGGCTTCAATTTTCTTAAACTGAACATCAAAATGCTTCTCCTATTTTCAAGCAAACTCCTTCATGCTGGTCTGGTTTACCATGCTATGTCTCATTCCATGTATGACACATTGTATATTCACATAACTGTACATTTTGAAAGAATGTGAGAAGACATCTGGTTCCTTCTCTTTTGCACAAGGGAAACTGAGGTTCATAGGCAAGTTGCTTACCCAAACTGACGTAGAGAGTGACTGATAGGAATCTGATCCTTCCTGTTTTCACTTTAGGCCCAGATATTTTCGGTGTCGCTCTTCTGTCTCAGGTAGTAGACATGGGGTCTGTTTTCAAGTGAAGACCCACCTGTGTTCTCTCTGGAAAGAATGTCTTGAATGGTGAGTGCTTCTTTCTTTCTTTCTTTTCTTTTCTTTTCTTTTCTTTTCTTTTCTTTTCTTTTCTTTTCTTTTCTTTTCTTTTCTTTTCTTTTCTTTCTTTTCTTTCTTTCTTTCTTTCTTTCTCTCTCTTTTCTTTCTTTCTCTCTCTCTCTTTCTTTCTTTCTCTCTTTCTTTCTTTCTTTCTTTTCTTTCTCTCTCTTTCTTTCTTTCTTTCTTTCTTTCTTTCTTTCTTTCTTTCTTTCTTTCTTTCTTTCTTTCTTTCTTTCTTTTCTTTTCTTTTCTTTTCTTTTCTTTTCTTTCTTTTCTTTCTTTTCTTTCTTTCTTTTTGAGGCGGAGTTTCACTCTGTTGCCCAGGCTGGAGTGCAATGGCGTTATCTCGGCTCACTGCAATCTATGCTTCCCGGGTTCAAGAGAGTCTGCTGCCTCAGCCTCCTGAGTAGCTGGGATTACAGGCACGCACCACCATGCCCAGCTAATTTTTGTATTTTTAGTAGAGACTGGGTTTTACCAGGTGGGCCAGGCTGATCTCGAACTCCTGACCTCAAGTGATCCACCCGTCTCGCTTCCCAAAGTGCTGGGATTACAGGCATGAGCCACCGTACCCATCTGGTGAGCGCGTTTTTGCACACTTGGCTTCAAAGCTGCTCTTGAATTTTTAATGTGTTTTCTTGTCCATCAACAAAATATTCAGGCTCCTATTCTGCTTGGGTGCCCTGGAGTCTAACTGCCTTCAGCACTGCCAGTGTGAGTTTTATTCTTTCTTAATAAGCCACAGTGGAGTGTAGAACTGAAAGCTGGCTGCCTAGAATATGCAGCAGAATATGAAAAAGGCAGGAGCTGTCCACAGACTGGGAGATAATGCAAATATCAGACTCTTGTCAGGGCAGAGAACAAACAAGTGAAATATCCAGAGGCCACACTCCAGGAGCCAAGTGAGTCACCCATTTATTCATTTTTTCACACAACAAATATGACCGAGTGCCCATCATATCAATGCATTCTGCTAGATGCTATGGAAAACACAGAAACAAATAGCTCATGCATTCTTTTCCCCAAAATTGAATTAGAAAGCCACACCTAAAAAAATTCTAAAAGAGGGGCTCCCCAAAACAAAAAAAAGTTTATGCTAATGACCAAATAATGAGCGGCACAGAAAAAAAAAATGTTGTAAAATTTCCACACTGAAGAGAGAGAGTTTATTAAGACTTTGGGGATTATGAATTGCAATACAAGTTAACATTTCTCATTCACTTATTATGTGCCAAGCACTGTGCTGAATGTTTTACATCCATTAGCTTATTTAAATTCCTATAGTAGGCTAAACCTTAGTAAACTTTCGGGGTTTGTTTCTATGTTTGTTTTCTTTTTTGAAACAGGGTCTTGCTGTTTTGCCCAGGCTGGAGTACAATGGCACTATCATGGCTCATGGAGCCTCTATCTCCCAGGCTCAAGCCATCCTCCCACCTGAGCTTCCGGAATAGCTGGGACAGGCACACACCACTACTAATTTTTCTGCTTTTTGTAGAGACGGGGTTTTGCAATGTTGCCTAGGCTGGTCTTGAACTCCTGGGCTCAAGTGATCCTCCTACATCAGCCTCCCAAAATTCTGGGATTACAGATATGAGCCACTGCGCCCAACCCCTTGGTAAGTTTTTAAGTAACTAGATCAAACTCATACAGCTATGAAGTATTGAAGCCAGAAGTCAATTTCACGGGTTTTCATTAAACTGCCAAGCATTCACCGAGGAAGTCCGTATTGAGGGTATGGAAATGAAACAAAGATTCTTTGCAGTTTGAGTAGATGAGTATGAAAAAGAAGGGCAAATCACTGGAGGGAGTAAGGGGAAGGAGCAGAGTACTCTATGGTTTAGAAATTTGTCATGTATTTGGCCATTATATCTACTGAGATTATTAATTGGCAGGCTGGTAGTGTGACATAGGAAGACTGAACAGTGGTTGTTTGGAATACTGTGTCCTGGAACCGGAGAAATAGATTACATCCCTTATTGGGACAGATGACTTATGGAGCTACTCTCCATCTGCCCCTTCAACTAAAATGAAAGAAAGGGAAACCTCTTGAACCATCCTCTCATTTGTTTTTTATCTCATAATTTCCTCTGCCCAAGGTTCTGGGTAACATCACTAATCAAACCTTCCCACCTCAAGAAAATCAGCCTGGAGAGAAGAAAAAGACAAAGACGGCCGGGCGCGGTGGCTCAGGCGTGTAATCCCAGCACTTTGGGAGGCCGAGGCGGGTGGGTCACCTGACATCAGAAGACAGAGATGCAATGTCTGTCTGAAACTGGAGAAAATATCATCTTACATTTAAATAGTTCTGTATGATTTTCTATTGACTTTTGGTATATTTTATTTTTGTATTTGATCTGATAATCTATCCTCCTCTTCACAGATGGGGGATCTTGGAAAAGACAGTCAAAGATTTTGCCAAGGCAAACTTAGTGATAGATCTAAGCTGCACTGCGGGTCTTCCAGATTCTACCTGATTGACCTAGAAGGTATTCATCCTTGCTATTTTATTCCCATTTATTTAATACATTCTTGGGTATCTCTTATTGAAGGGAAATTAAATTTTCATCATAATTGCTGCTTTCATTCTTTATAATCAAAATGTTTATTTGTTAAATATATCTATCCTCTTACATTAGAAGTTTCTTGAGTATTGGGATCATGTCTTAACAATCTTAGTATTTTTCACAGCCTCAAACACAAACTGAGGCCCTATTCAACAATGTTCTGATTTATGTGCTGAAGGAATAAATATACATATGCCACTGGTGCTGAGTGGTAGCATCATCGTGGTGAAGAACCTTAGGTTAAGAGAGAAACAGACCAGGATGGGTGCAGTGGCTCCTGCCTGTAATCCCAGCACTTTAGGAGGCTAGGGCTGGCAGATCACTTGAGGTCAGGATATCCAGACCAGCCTGGCCAACATGGTGGAACCCCATGTCTTCTAAAAATACAAAAATTAGCTGGGTGTGGTGGTATGTGCCTATTGTTACAGCTACTCAAGAGGCTGAGGCAGGAGAATCACTTGAACCCAGGAGCGAAGGCTGCAGTGAGCCAAGATTGCGCCACTGCACTCCAGTCTGGGAGCCAGAGCAGGAGTCTATCTCAAAAAAAAAAAAGTAGGGGGTGGGGTGCAATATACAGACCTGTCTGTTGTTTACCATCTCCAGGATTTGGGGTAAATTGCTTCATCTTTCTAATTTATAAAATTAATTAAGATAGAACTTATAAGCCTCTCTGAAACTTGAACTGGATTAATACATGTGACATGCTTAGCACCATTTATGGCATTGGTAGGTTTTTGATTAATCGTCACTGTTATTCTGCAACCCTACTCAGGTTTGGGAACCTAAGAATCAAAAGGTCTTGCATTGCCACAGTGCGTTACTAACAAGTTTGAATATGTAATGTTTCCATTTGGTCAAAAACCCATTCCTCTGGAAAACGACCATTTACGCTCAGTAAAATGACCAAAAAGGCAAGTGTTAACTTACAAAGAAGTGCATTGTGTTCTTTGAAGACAGCCTTGAGTTTTCTGTGTGTGTGGGAGACAATTTAGTGATTGGTTCTCTTGTCATTAATGCAAGAGAGATGGTTCTTGTGACTTTCTGTCCTTTTCACCCTGGTAGCTCAGCTGCGAGGGAATGGTAGCCTGTGGTGGTGATACTGCATTGATGATGCCCGCCAGCTTCTTTCCCTGTAGCTCCGAGTGTCTGTTTTGTGTTTGGATCAGTGGGTAAAAGGTCTCACTGCTCTTCAGTATGACATACACATTGCCAGTAATTACTTCCCTAAAATGGAAAGGGAATTAAAATAAAAGCCTGAATGTAGAAGGCGGTGGCAGGTTTTTGGAAAAGTGTATTGGCAATTTGAAGCGTGAATAATTAATTTTGTCTTGAGATTAAGTTCAGCCTATGTTTATAATCTGTTGAAAAAAAAAAAAAAACACCTCTAATGGGTTCTAAATAAATTCAGTATCAATTTAAACTATTAGAGGAAGTTAAATCAAAATAATTAGAATATTAAAATACTTTGTGCATTTCCAATCACTGCCTTATTGAGGCTCTGGATCTTTTCCAAGGAACAATAATAGCATGAATATATTAGGATGTTTGCTCGCCTTACAATGTGACTGTTTGCTCATGTAAAGATGATTGAGAACTTGCAGGAGACAGAAAGCCAGATTGATGTGTTGACATATTCAAGGGATTGGGTGCTATATAAATGATGAATTATTTTATATATATAGATTAAAAATAGCATAGTGACGGTTCACTGTTAAAATAGTTGAATTTGATTATTCCTTATTTACAGTAATTGCTAATTTCATATTACAGTAAGGAAGGCATTATTTTTGTGACATCTTAATTACTACAGAATGGGTTGGTAAATCTAAATAAGATTCAGGTGAATTCCAATAGAGCCCAGCGATTGGTCATTTGGTCACTTTGCTTATGGCTGTCAATACTCATTGTAATGTAAATTGAGATAAAGAGATTCTTCCCCCATATGTTATTTATTAGGATTCTTCTCCCTTCCTTCTGCCCTTAATGCTTCCTTGGAGCCTAGCAAGTGTAAAAATTTGAACAAATATAAAGGATTTTGAGACAAGTTTTTCCCCTTTTCTGAGGTAACAGCTCATTTTCTTTTAAATAATTTTGGTAAACTTACATAGTGGCTGCCATAGTGGAGTGATCATGAACATTTAAGAGCTTATACATTCTCTGGATTTAATTCTAGGGCTTAGATGAATTGGTTTCTAAGAGATTTCTCTGCAATATTTTAATTTTTTGTTTCTTTTCTTTCTAAGCAATATCCAGTTTATATTTAGTATCTCTTAAAACATTTTTAATTAATATAGCACTAACAATTTATCACTGGCTATCAAAACGAACTGACAATTATTATGGCAATTTATGGCTTTTCTATTTTTTTCTGGAGAAAGAAAGAGAGAAGACAGAATTTCAGGGCATCCAGAGTAATTTATTCTGAAACTGAAGTATTGCATTAAATTTTTTGCTTCCTGGAGAATCAGAAAAGATAATCAGGATTTACAAAAATGGATCCTCCATCCCCAAAAGACATCAAAAAGTATAATTTCTAGCAGTATTATAAATGATTCAGCAAAACAATAGTATTTTGCATTCCAAAGAGCTCAATAAAAATATAAACAAAAATTAACAAGCAACTGCAAAATAATTCTTAGAAAATTATGAAAATGTTTGTTATGTGTCTTAATGAGAATAAATAATGGGTACTTAATTCACTATTTATATACATACAGTGAGTTTTCCCTTGCTTGAAATATACTTACCAGTTTGTATGTTAATGGAACTGCACTGTTTCTCTGCCTCATTAGAAAGGGGTTGTTAAGCTTTCAAACAATAAGTTTTTATATATTCTAAAAGAGAGCTGAGCATCAATAGCTGGAAAATTATATCTTTCAAGGCCTTTGTCTCACTTCAGAAGCTGTGAATAGAGCAGTCTGTAGTATAGATGAGGGCAATATCTTTTTTTCTGAATTATGTTTTCATAATATTTCTAATAGATAAGCAAGGTCTGCATTTGTTTCAGGACTTTGCTTCCTCACCTCTGTCATTTTCTTTCTTAGGGGTCTGTCTATACTCAATTCCTCATATGTAAAATGGAGCTAAAATCACCCCCTTTCAGTTTTCTCCTATATGTGGATATGCATTGTGTAAGAGAAGCCAGAAAGGTTGACAAGGAGGTCAGCCAACATGGTGGAAAAACTTTGGGTGTGGAGCCAGATAGTACTAGGTTTTCTTGCTGACACCAGCACTGACTTTGGGCAAGCATGTGGGAGTTCAGGCAGGCTGGTGGGAAACATTTTAAAGATAGTTATGAGAAATAGTCACAAACCTTCTTGGAAAGCCAAGGGTGTTGTATAAGCTTCAGTAATACATCTAGCTGAAGGCAGCCTAATCTTTACCTTGAGTAAATAGCTTAAAGTAGGTACAAAGGAATGTAAGGGAGTTTATCTAAATAGCTTGTTTACTTGTGTGATCCTAAGACTAAACTTTGATCTTTTGTTAATTACCCTCTAGTGGTGTTAACTCAAAGCCTTTGTCATTTAATGTGTGCTGAATAAATGCCGGCAGGGCCAGCTATTCTGGGCAGTGGCTGCCACAACTCTTTATTATTATTATTATTATTATTATACTTTAAGCTCTAGGATACATGTGCACAATGTGCAGGTTTGTTACATATGTATACATGTGCCATGTTGGTGTGCTGCACCCATTAACTCATCATTTACATTAGGTATTTCTCCTAATGCTATTCCTCTCCCCTCCCCCAACCCCAGGACAGACCCCAGTGTGGATGTGTGATGTTCCCCTTACTATGTCAAAGTGTTCTCATGGTTCAGTTCCCACCTATGAGTGAGAACATATGGTGTTTGGTATTTTGTCCTTGCGATAGTTTGCTGAGAATGATGGTTTCCAGCTTCATCCATGTCTGTACAAAGGACATGTGCTACAACTCTTTCGGGCAGCAGCCTGGCCCCCTAGCCCACTCTTTCATTGACTATCAGTGTCTGAGTACGTTATTCAACCATCGTACAGCTGGGGTCTGCAGGACAGACCCCAGCACAAGTAGCCATATTTCTCTGAACCTCTGTTTCCTCACTTGTAAAATACCTAAATTGACAATACCTGCTTGTAAATTTCTAATTAAGTACTAGAAATAATTTATATAAAGTGCTTATTATAGCATCTGGTAAATACTGTTTACTCAGTAAACATTGGCTAATAGTAACAGAGGTGGTCAAGATCATAGTCATTGCAATAGTGACTTTACCATTAGGTTAGGTATTCTTTTGTTATAGGTGAGCCTTATCATATACTCATGAATTAATATATATTTTTTAAATTTTAGAGCCTTCTACATTCAGTAGAATGTTTCTAAGAGATTTCTCTGCAATATTTTAATTTTTTCATTTTTTTCTAAGCAGTATCCAGTTTATCTATATTTAATATATCTTGAAAAAATATTTTTAATTAATATAGCACTAACATAATTTGTAACTTTCAGTAGAAGACTCGTCCACCTACCATATAGGCTAGGTATGCTTTTGTTATAGGTGAGGCTTATCATATACTCATGATTTATTATTTGTTTAATTTAATTTATTTTTTTAAAAATTTCTACATTTAATTTCTACATTCAGTAGAAGACTCATCCACCTAGACAGCTTGGATGAATGTGTTAGATAAGCTGTGATGTGAGGAACAGCATGTGGCATTTGGGCTCTGGATTAGGGAGGCAGCAAGCGGCTGTGGATCCCAGAACACCAGAGAACACATGCCCTGTCTAAACGAGGCAGGTATCATTTGCTTGCTTCCAGCTAACTTTTTTTCTGTTGAGAAACAAAGACCTCTGTTTTATCCATTTTTTTTTCCTGAGAGAATCTAGAAAATCTGGATTTTATGTAAAATATCCCTCTGTAAATATTGACAACAAATTCAAAAGTATTGTGTATGCCAACAGTGTTAGGCTGAACACAACATAATTGTAGAATAGGTTCAGCCTGTGGATGTCAGTTTGAAATCTCTCATCTATCTAACAGAGAGTAATACAGTTACTATTTATTTATACAACATATACTCTTGCTAGTAGGTACTTTTAAAGCACTTTACATATATTTATATTACGGGTGCTTATATTTAAGCATCCCAATGCCCCTAGAAGATTGGTAATAATAATCAGTATTAGTATAATCAAGTCCATTTTACAGATGAAGAAACTGAGGGAAAGGGAAGTTAAGTAACTTACCCAAGCTGTTATTTAGCAGTGGAATTGAGATTTGAACCTAGGTAATCTGGTTGCAAAGTGTTTGCATTTAATCCTAGAGTTTATATTCTTTGAAGTGAGTTGGTCGGAAAAAAAAAAGAAAAGATAATCCTAAGGTATATATACTCAAGTAATGAATTCTTTTTATTTGCAAGAACTATTTTTAAATGAGATCTTGAAGGAGAAAATTCTATAGGACCTAAATTTCATTTCAGGTACATACCATTCAATAGCATTTATTGAATTTGTTCAAAATGCCAAATTCTCAACAAGGAGCAGTAATGAGGATAAAGACAGAAGTCACGGACCTTGTCTTCAAGCGTTTTTCAAGTAGTAAGAGAGAAAATGAATAACTAACATAGCATCACAATATATAAAAGGTTTCCATAGGATATTTCTAAGGCTTTTGATAGAAGAGGGGGGATTGTGATTAGCTTGATAGTGGATGACTTCACAAACATGGTGGCATTTCAACTAACTTCTAAAAAATAGGATATATTTCAATAGACAGAGATGGAGGTAGTAAAGAGTCAGTATTAGCAAATATTTTGTGGCAGGAGAGACAATACTTTAGCAAATACAGGCAATAGCCTTGTTATTCTACAATTAGGATTTGTGGAGAAATAGAGAGAAAAAGAAGATAGAAAGGTATCTGAGGCCTTAAATGTGCCTGTGAGTGTGTTCTCTGGGTCTCCGTGTTATAATTATATGAGTCCATTCCTTAATCATCATTTCTCTTTCTCTCACACACACACATGCACAATTGGCATTCTCATAAAAACAATAAGACCAAACTAGTATGAAGTTTTCAGAAGGACCAAAATGCTCTAGCAATTGAGCAGAGTCCATTTTTGAAATGTTTCCTATTGTTGCCCCTACAACAGAATTGTAAACAAAGAAAGAGCTATAAAAATTATCCTTGTTTTATTTATAAAATAAAAATCATAGGAGATAGAGATATTTCAGAATGAGACCATAGAAAGGAAGGTAAATTTTAGCCAAAAGGAAGGGGTTATGGATGACCACAAGTGTCAACTGAGAATTACTGGACTGCTACGTAGACTGAATTATGATTCTTTCTCCCCTGCAAGACTAACACTAGCTCTCTGTGATCTATTGCATGCACAATACTCTTAGATAGACCTAGTGATTTCAGAACTTCTTATAAGTGTTAGCTTCCACAATAAAATGCTAATACTTAATGATTACTACTAAGTAGAGGTAGGTCATTCTTTTCCTTTTACTTATTTTTAAAATTATTATTTTAAAAATATAAATGAACCTGCAGGTTGAACTGATGTGAAGCTATTATGACACAATACACAATACTTGCTAGAAATAAACTAAGGCTGTGAGGGAAGGTTTTTCTTATATTTTGGCTCTTAAACCTACCTGCTAAATCATCTCTTCAAGTAAACACATTTTATGTATATAGAATGTTTAGCACACTGCATGGCATGGAAAACTGCTCTATGCATTTGGCTATAAAAGCAATATTACTTGTTCTTATTATTTCTATCATCATCAGTGGCAGATCTCTTTCCAGGCTGCATTGGAAAACTCATGCCTTCCATTTATCTTGGTCATTAACTGCTCCGAAGATGGCACTGGATTCATGAAGTCTGACAAGGCAGAGTTTGGACAACAACCTGTGGAAGGCCATTGAATTTCAGCAGCCATCACTGTGAATCTATTTACTTGCTACCAAAGCCTTTAATTTACTGTGTTAAATCACAACTGTAAAAATTGTCAACTCAAGTATTTCCCATTAACTATAAAGCATTAAAATACAAATTACATTTTTAAAACACACATTTATTATTCTTTCTTATTTCTTTTCTTTCTACTTTATTTTCCCCCAGGGGTTGGGAAGAGTGGTTCAAGAGAGGCCTACCTTTGAAGTTATTTTAAGCTTTATTCTATCTAGTCCTTTCCTGGACTCATTTAATATACTTGATTTTTAAGTCATAATTATATTCTCCAGATACCAATTCATGACATCCTTTTAATCGTTCATTAAAATCTAATTTTTGCCTTCTAATGTTGGCTTTTTAGCTAATGAAATCTGCAGTAATTATAAATATCTATCTTGCAAAACCTTCAAATTATTGGCATTTATATATAAAGTCAGGCAGTGAGAGAATGATATTAACATTGAAGTTACCTCTTTCCTTTTCATTTCAATGAAGTTAGGGTAGTACATATATAGTTATGTATATTTAAATAAGAGAATCTCATTTAGCTTCTTTCAATATTTTTACACTGTCATTAGAACTCTTTTGAATGGTACCCAAGGGATATCACATCTAATTTAAACTTCAAGGCAAAAAAGACATCAGGAAACTTCAGATTTATTATTCAGCCTGATGATCTGAAAAGACTGTAAAAAAGTTTGTGTAGTGTTGGGCTCTGATCTACTGAAGGTGTCCTGTAGTTTTCTGAATTACCAAGTGAAATTTTATCAAAAAGACAAATCATTTATGAAAAGTTAGAATACTTCCCTGGCTCATGAGTTTAAACCATGCATAAGCAAAACAATAAGCTCTAAATTCCTTTCTTGGCACTAACAATGTGAGGGCGGCCAGGCGCGGTGGCTCACGCCTGTAATCCCAGCACATTGGGAGGCAGAGGCAGGCGGATCACGAGGTCAGCAGATCGAGACCATCCTGGGTAACACGGTGAAACCCCGTCTCTACTAAAAATACAAAAAAATTAGCCGGGCGCGGTGGCGGGCGCCTGTAGTCCCAGCTACTCGGGAGGCTGAGGCAGGAGAATGTTGCGAACCCGGGAGGCGGAGCTTGCAGTGAACCGAGATCGCGCCACTGCACTCCAGCCTGGGCGACAGAGTGAGACTCTGTCTTAAAAAAAAAAAAAAAAAAAAAATGCGAGAGCGAGGCTATGCGTCTGAATGCATCTGATACGAAAGCAGTAAACCTGAAGAAAGCTCAGTACTAATCAACATCCAGCCTGTATAGTCCAAGAATAAAGATCAGATCATGAATGAGGAAGTTCCACAAAATATGAGTTCCACCGAAGTTAGCTGTTGGAGGGGAGAATGCACAGATGGTGTAGTAAAGAGAGGACACACTTTACCCAAAGATACAGTTAGAAATTGGCAAAGCCATGTTTCGAATCTAGGTCTATATGACCCCAGATTTATAAGATGTATATGAGTCTTCATTCCATTATCTGCAAAATAAGAATAATAACACCTGCTTAAATAGGTCTGATTCTAAGGTTAGATAAGACATTACCTGTGATTCACTGAATACTTCTTATATGCCAGTTTACCGTTTTCATTTAATAGCAAGTGTGCCCTGCGGACTAGAATGAGAAATTAGCTGCCATTCTAAAGCCTATTGCCCACTAGAATCATATATGAAATAAAGCCCATTGTTCACAAGCAGATGACCCTCAGTTTCTTTCCCTTGATCTGGTGTCTTAGACTCATGCAAATATATCTTTATATATCTTCCTTAGCGAAATACACCCATGTAAATATATCTTAGACTTATGCAAATATGTCTTTATATATCTTTGTTAGAGATAATTGAATGGGAAATACAAACCTCTAAGCCACTGCACTGACTTTCTGCTTTGGGAGGGCAGCTGAACTGACACTGACAGCAAAGACCCAGTACTATGAACACTAATTTTGCTGAAAAAAAACTGTATTCTTCTAGCATAAAATTGAAAAAGACTTAACTAGGTTAATGTACTTCCTCTTATTTCCACACCAAACTTAATTTCAAACACCTTGTCTAAATCTGATAGTTCAGAAACAATATTTAATAAAGGGTTCTATCAGCAAAAGTCTTTTATTCCAACATCAAGAAGCATCCAATCTTTGTGAAATGAGTAAATTCTTAATATTATTTGGCTTATTTCTTTCCATTTTAGCTTTAATAATAAACAAATTATTTTCTTAAGGATTTCTTTCTTTCCTTGTTTTTTTTTGAGACGGAGTCTCGCTCTGTCGCCCAGGCTGGAGTGCAGTGGCCGGATCTCAGCTCACTGCAAGCTCCGCCTCCCGGGTTTACGCCAATCTCCTGCCTCAGCCTCCCGAGTAGCTGGGACTACAGGCACCCGCCACCCCGCCCGGCTAGTTTTTTGCATTTTTTATTAGAGACGGGGTTTCACCGTGTTAGCCAGGATGGTCTGGATCTCCTGACCTCGTGATCCGCCCGTCTCGGCCTCCCAAAGTGCTGGGATGACAGGCTTGAGCCACCGCGCCCGGGCTTTCTTAGGGATTTCTATAAAATTCATTATTTTCATATTAAGTCAGAATCCATGGTTATAGAACCATTAACCCATAAGATTCATGAGGTTCGGTGTTACCTATTCATTATTTAAGTGGGACCCAGAGCAAGCACTGTATTTATTCGTATATTTATTCATTAACTTAGCATGTGTTTAGTATTTATTAATATGCACCCAGACATTTGCAGGATAAAAATATTTTTACACATTTTTGTTTTTCTTGCCCTCTAAGACCTTAGAGATGATTCAGAAAGACATGATTAATGAGTAAAACTAAGTTACTAGAGAATAAAAATACATAAGTGTAAAATGTACAATGTATTAATAAAAATGATACTTATCACTTAAATGATAGCTATGTACCAAGCACTGCATATTTATTATCACATGTAAAAGTCATACATGATCTTCACTGAAGTCAACAAGATATATCCAATTCATCTCCTTCTAAAGGGAAGAAATAGAAATAGTGAATGATTATGTGGCTTCTGGATGCCACTTTTGCCAAGTTAGTGAAAGAAGTAAGACTGGGACCAAAGAGCATCCCAATTCTGTCCACTCTTTGAGACAGTCTTCTTCACATAAAGAAAGTCAAAGTCAAAGCCCAGGGGAAGAAAGCATGGAGTGAGATTAAACAGGAAAAGGTCCATAGAGATGTATATTCTCTCTTTATATCAATCTATGTCTGTTTAGGTTGTAAGCTTTTATAATGCTATAATCCTTTCAAAAACAAGTTGTTTACTAATTGGTTTGTACTGATACAGAAATGATGCATTTTTCATAAATATTAAAGTCTTTGGAGGCCTATGGATTAGAAATATGGATTTGTTTGCTGAGTGAAGTGAGAATACATCTGCAATTGGGAGACACACAGGCTGAAAGGCCACTGAAATCATAAGGTTTGACCTTCGGTTTTGTAATCAAGGAATGGAAATTCCGCAATGTGTTCAGTTCTGTGTACACATTTAAGAAAAAGCTGAAAAACTGAAATGTGTTGAATACTTACACAACATCTAAAAATGATAAAGACAATAAATGTACAGTGCATTCTCAAGTATGAGATAAAGACTATAAGAGTTATAAATGTATTTCCATAGTGGTCTGTACACACTCAGGTTTGTGCTTATCTCCTCACATTGTAATTATTTACATGTTGACCTTTTCTTCTGAAATATAAGAATTTAAAAACCCAGACCTATGTCATACTAATATTTGCATCTCTGACTAGTGACTTTGTATCTTGCACATAGTAAGTTAATAGTGAGTGAATGAATAAGAGATCAATAAAAGATCAGTAGTTCGAAAAGAGTTCACACAAGACCTGTCCTAGTCCATTTTGTGTTGCTATAACAGAGTAAGACAGACTGGGTAATGTATAAAGAAAAAGGATTAGTTTCACAGTTCTGAGGGTTGGGACGTCCAATATCGGTGTACAGGCATCTGGTGAGGGCCTTCTTGGTGCGTCATCCCACGGTGGAAGGCAGAAAGGCAAAACAGAATGAGAAAGCAAGAGATCAAACTTGTAGCCTCAAGCCCTTTTATCATTGGTAGTAATCTATTTATGAGGGTGAACCCCTCAAGACCTAAATCCTCCCATTAGAGTTGCATTGAGGATTATGTTTCTGACATGCTTTTCTGAGTAATTCAAGCCATAGCATTCTTTCCCTGACACCCAAAATGTATGTTCTTCTCACATGCAAAATACGTTCATTCCATCCCAATAGCCCCAAAGTCTTAACTCATTTCAGTGCCCACTCAAAAGTCCAAAGTCTCATATAAGTCAGATATGGGGAAGCCTCAAGGCAGGATTCATCCTGAGGCAAATTTTCTTCATCTGTGAGCCTGTGAAATCAAAACAAGTTGTGTGCTTCCAAAATACAATGGCAGAACAGTCATAGGATAGATATTCCCATTCTAAAAGTGATAAATAGGTAAGAAGAAAGGGATAACTGATCCCAAGTAAGTCCACAACCCAACAAGAAAAATAGGCTTTGCTGTCATGGCTCTACTAGGCATTACATTAGTGGTGAATTTGTGTAGCAGCTTGGCCACACGTTTTTGCTCAGCATTACCCAAGTAGGAGATATTTGCAGTGGCTCTGCTTCTGTGACAAGTCTTTGCCTGGGCCCTCAGACTGTCAGTGAGATCCTTTGGGCAGTGGCTCTGCCCCTGTGACAAATTTTTCCCTGGGGCCCCCAGGCTGTCAGTGACTTTTGAAATCCAGATGGAGGCAGCTATTACCCCACAGGTTGTACATTCAGTACATCTGCAGAGTGAGCACCATGTGGATGCTGCCGTGGTTTAAGGATTTGCTTCTAGAGTAGTGGCACAAGCCATATCTAGGCCCATTGAGCCAAGGCTGGGGTGGCTGAAAAGCAATGTTCTGGAATGCAGGAAATAGAGATGAGAAGGTGCAGGGGCAGCAAATGCTGAGGTTCTGCTGGCACCTCTCTGGAAGCCTGACCTTCAAGATTCTGGCTTGCCTCAAAAATCTCTGAAGGGTTATCAGGGTTATTCTCTTGTTTTCTTGATGAATGGAATCTAGCTTTCTTCTATCCATCCTAATCTCCTTAGCAAACTTGTTTGACCACACTCATAGTTTGTTCTCCTAAACACATCATTTTATTATTTATATAACTAGGCTGCAAATTTTCCAAATCTTTCATCTCTGCTTCCCTTATAAATTCCATCTTTAAGGCATTTCTATTTTCCCACATTTTTCTGTAAGCAGCCAAAGAAGCCATGCAGTATCTTAGATGCTTTGCCGCTTAGATATTTCTTCTAGTTCATCACTGTTGAGTTCTGCATTTCACAGAGTCCTTGGATGTGGACACAATTCCTCCAAGTTCTTTGCAACTGTATAACAAGGATGGCCTTTATTCCAGTTTCCAATATCTTATTTCTCATTTCTGAGACCTCATCAGAATGGCCTTACTATCTGTATTTCTACCAATATTCTGACCCCAATCACTTAAGTAATCTTTAAGAAATTTCAGAGTTTCTACAACTCATCTCTTCTGAACCCTCACCAGAATAGCCCTTACAGCTCCATCCATGACAGTATAGGCTTTTTATAACCTGCTTCTCCAAATTACCCATTGTCAAGTTCCAAAGCTGCTTCCACATTTTCAGGTGTTTATGATAGCAACCGTCCCATTTCTGGTACCAGATTTCTGTCTTTGTTTTGTGTTGCTATAAGAGAATTCCAAAGACGTGGTAATTTATAAAGAAAATTGTCACAGTTCTGGAGGCTGGAATGTCTAATATCAAGGTACCAGCAACTGGCAAGGGCCTTCTTCTCGCTTCATCTCATGGCAGAAAGGCAAGAGAGAGTGAGAGAGCAAGAGATCGAACTCATAGCACCAAGCTCTTTGATAATTGTCAATAATCTATTCATGAGGGTGGAGTCTTTATGACCTGATCCCTCCCATTAGACAGCATCTTCCAACACTGTTGCACTGGGGACTAAGTTTTCAACACATGCTTTTGAGGGGACATATTCAAACCATAACAGGGCCTGAGTCCAGATATCAAAGACTGAGTGGAATTAGAAAGGGAAGAAGGGAGCAAAGAATATTTGCAGCATGGAGAACTTGATGGCATAAATCACAGAGGTGGAAATGATGGTTGAATGTTGATGGATTGGGAAACCATGAGTATTTCCAGCAGACACAGGATAAAGATGAGGGAAAGAGAACAATAGGGAATGAGCTTCAGTAGGCCATAGATCATGAAAACTCTTGAAAATCAGGATAAGAAATGGAAATCCACAGGTCTTACAGTAAGAATGAAGAGCATTGGGAACAGGAGTCAGAAGGTGAGAATGATGACTAAATATGTAGGTTGAACAGAGAGATACAGAATGAACGGGAAGGCCACCTGGACAGATCCCATGTGACCAATGTTAGCAACAGAGCAGTTACCTAATAACTTCCAGTAATCTGATTCTATTATTCATGGCTCATCTTACAGAGGTTGGGGAAAGTAGATATTTGCAGCTCTATTGCATTCTCAAAACTGGAGGATTCATTCAGTCATTTATTCAATACGCATTTCTTGAATATCTATCATGTGTCAGGGAATATGCAATTTGTTAAGATTCAAATGTTCAGAAACTGATTAAGGATCTGGAGCTGACTCTGTCACAGAATGTTAAACTCAAATCTCTAATCAATTTGTACTCAAAATTTTTGAATAAAGAACACTTTCTTTTGTAATGTCTTATAATCAATTTTGCCTTTAATACCATGACATCAAGCTTTTCTCAGTTGTATTATACTGTCATCGTACAACAGTTAGGATACCATCTGATGGCATTGTAGACATGAATATTAGGTAAAGCAATAATAAATGGAGGCAGTATCACTCTAGAACATTCAATTTTCTGAAAAAAAGATAAAACTTCAGTTATAATAGTATACTAAATACTGTCAAAATGGGGCTGAGTTGTGCTTAAAATATGCATCATTTTGCTACTGATGTTGATTTCACTCTGTTAATGATATGAAACTGTATCCCATAGGTCAACATTAATCACTGTGTTGGTTGTTTCTGAAGGAGGTAAACTGCTATAGTATTTATTAAAGAAATTCCAGGAAACAGAAAGTAAGCCAAGAGTTATTAGCACTCAACTAAGAGAAGAGCAAATACATCTGATGCTGTCTAGATATTTTGCTGGCCTGATGATTCCTTGTTTCTAGGGATATCATTACCCAGATTTGCAAATATACAAGTAACAGGAAAAGTTGACTTGTAGGAATTAGGACAAAATGGCTTATTTAATAAAGGAGTCATAAGACATCCCTATGTATCCATATGTATGGTATACATTCATATGTATGGTATACTAACGTGATCTTATAAAATTAACAAGACTTGTTCAGGGGTAAGCTGAGATCACAATAGTAGTAATAACATAATTTTGTTATGGTTATAGTTGTTTGCTGTGCTCACCTGCAAGAACTCCACTTTCCTCTAATTCTTCCTTATTTTGATGAGGTCACACATGAATTATATTTGCCTTAATTTGTGCCTTTTCTATTTTTTCTATACTGTATGTATCACTTATACTATCAGACTAAAAAGTTACAAAAATGTAGCTCAATCCAAATAGTTATTGAAGTCTCCAAGGGGCATCTTACATGCTCCTGAACTCTTTTTTCTCTTTATGAAGTATATTTTTTATTTTATGTATTTACTTTTTATCATTTTTGTTATTTTTCTGTAGTTTATTGGGGCACAGATGGTATTTGGTTACATGAGTATGTTCTTTAGTGGTGATTTGTGAGATCCTGGTGCACCAGTCACGCAATATGTGGGAGCTAAGCTGTGAGGACGCAAAGGCGTAAGAATGACACATGCTCACGAACTCTTGCTTGTTTTTATTTGTTTTTCTCCTCCACTGTTGTAGTGTCTTCTGCTGAGACCATCAAAGACTTCTCGATATGCTATGCCATTTCCTTCTTTCTCTGGTCTAGCTCTTTGCTCACACTAACTTACATATTTCACATTTTCCAATACATGATGCCAAGAAAGATGATATTTCACTCCCTTACTTTTGATTTATTCTATTACCTAGGTTGCATAATAGAACTACCTCATTTCCTCAATGCTTTAAAAAAGTTCTGTAAAGGCAGCTCTTTTATTTTTACTGATTTTATTTTTTAAAAAAGTTCTAACTAATGGACTTAACTGTCAGATCTAAATTTATAAAGATGGGATGATACAGCTGTGGGTGATGAATACTCTTCTCCACTCAAGATTGACCTTCCTCTTCATTGTTCTATTGTCCAGGTACCAACTCAGTGTTCCTCATCTTCCTTTTCTCTTGAGATGAGTTATTTCTCAGAAGGCCACCAGATCTATTATATAAATAGGCTTCTGGAGGCCCTGAATCACCTGTCTTCAGATGTATCTGAAATAATGGAAGAGCATAGTTTAGCTTTCCAACTTGGGAGCATTCACTTTACTATGTAGATGCATCATTATTAGTGCATGTATTTTACATTCAATTTATTTTTCCATTGTGTACACATGTCTGCATGTAAATTTCAATTGTAATATTCTCACAGAGGGCCTGAATGGTGTTCTTTTCATATATTGTTATTATTTGAGATGAAGTTTCACTGTTGTTGCCCAGGCTGGAGTGCAATGGCATGAGCTCAGCTCACTACAACCTCTGCCTCCTGGGTTTAAGTGATTCTCCTACCTCAGCCTCCCAAGTAGCTGGGATTACAGATGCGCACCACCATGCCCAGCTAATTTTTGTATTTTTAGTAGAGATGGGGTCTTGCCATGTTGGTCATGCTAATCTCGAGCTCCTGACCTCAGGTGATCCACCTGTCTTGGCCTCCCAGAATGCTGGGATTACAGGTGTGAGTCACTGTGCCCGGCCGCATTTTTTTCATATATCATTATGCACTTAATGGTTAATTACAGTGATCACAATGGGAATCAAATTTGGATTATTGTTACTTTCCATTTTAATACTTTAATAATTTAAATATTTAATGGTGACTATTGATTTGGTTCTAGTTATCTTGGTATACATCTGCATTGAGGATAGGGCAGTTAATATCTTCTTATCCAAACAGCAAATGGGGAGAAAACAGAGTGGGGTAAGCAAAGACATACTATTGCTGTTATTTGAGGTTAGGTTGCAAGAAAAGTTTTTATCTATAATTTCCTAACACAATATTTAGTAATCTCAAAAGCAGGTATATCAGCCATTGTGTAGTGGGTCAAACCCCACACGGTTTAATTGATAGAATTATTTGCTATGACAGCACATAGCTGCAACAGTTATATTAAAAGAGGCTACATACTCTTGAAGATCCATCTGTAATTTCACAATGTAAAGACTTTATATCCCTTTACAATTATTTCTATTTGAAAATTGAGGGTTAGGTTTAAGGTACAACTTCTTAGATGCTGTAACTAGTACTCAGTGACCCACAGTGTAGATCTGATTTATTATGCAAATAAGACAGAATAATATATTCTATTTAATCATGTATAATTTTTTTTTTTGCTTGATAGAGTGTCCAGGCACACAATGAATAGTCTATGAACCCAAAATCTTCTTCAGAAAGGAAGATATTTATATGAGGTTGTAATAGCAAGGTGCCAGAAACTTGATTTACAGAATTTGCTTGGTCGATTGTAGAAAACAGTTTGTCTTTAAACAACTGAATCTTATAATGAGAAAATTATCAAAAGCTTTTAGCTACTCAGGTTATTTAAGTGAAAGATGAATTCATCCATTATGAGCTATAAAACCCATTGATTACTTGACTTAATTACTTAAACCTTACAGCCTGAGAATCTTGTCTGACTGAAATATCTCCCCTTCAACCAGAATGTATTTTTGAAGAATGATTTTATGATACTGCAGCATTTCAGGTAAGCACTGTTCTCTCAACAAACATGAGGAGATAATTCACATGGGCAAATGGTAATATTTTTAGAGTGCAGCAGCAGTTTCTTGGCAGCCATTAACCATTGTCACACCTGGTGCCAAAACTCACATCTCACGTCCAAACCTGAACTCAGTGTCAGAACCATGGATAATTTTGTTTCTAGCATTTTTTCAGGATCCAAATACCTTTTAGCAAAATTATCTTTCTTTATATAAAGAATAATATACATGTCAGAAAAGAGTAATTGGGAAAATGGTGAATATGAGAATCATTGCTATGACTAAGTTGATGTGGGTTGTTTAGAGAAGTGAAAACAAATATTGTAAAATTATTTCATTTTTTGTTAAACTTTTAGGTAGGTACTTGTGTGTGTGTGTGTGTGTGTGTGTGTGTGTGTGTGTGTGTGTGTGAGATATGGAGTAGCGCAGGCTGGAGTGCAGTGGCAAGATCTCAGCTCACTGCAAGCTCTGGGCTCCGCCTCCCGGGTTCACGCCATTCTCCTGCCTCAGCCTCCCGAGTAGCTGGGACTACAGGCACCCGCCACCATGCTCAGCTAATTTTTTGTATTTTTACTAGAGACAGGGTTTCACCATGTTAGCCAGGATGGTCTCAATCTCCTGACCTCATGATCCACCCGCTTCAGCCTCCCAAAGTGCTGGGATTACAGGCGTGAGCCACCGCGCCCGGCCTTAGGTAGGTACTTTTGTACTTATTTTATAGATGGGAAATCTTCGGCAAAGTTAAGTAACATTTTCAAGGACTTTCAGCTGAGAAATAGGAGGGCTTTCTCGTTTGCATGCTCTTTGAAGTGGAACATTATTGGTTTCAGACCTTCGGTTTCAGAAACTGTAAGAAGAACACCATGATAAAAGTTAGATGCAGGAAACAACCACCCAAAATACAAAAACTGCACTAATATATTGTTAACATACCAGTATACTATGAACTATGTAATTTGATACCTGTGTTTTGGTTTAGTTTGAAAAGCAAACCAGTGATAATGACTAAGTTAGCAAAGACTGCATTATTCATTGCAATTATTTAATACCCAAACTGATTAGAATTCTTCCGATTTTCCTTCTGTATCTCCAAACTATAAGAGAGTGATGAATTCTTTCAAGAAGGAAATCTTGGAGCTTTTTTTTTTTTTTTTTTTTTTTTTTTTTTTTAAAGGAAAGAACATAAAAAGACAGAATTTGCAATCAAACTCCAATTTTAAGGATCTGTGATTTGTGATGTATGAAGCAAGCCGAGGTCAAAATTAACTCTTGATGTTCTTAAAATTATTATGACCATCTGTTTTCCAGTATATTAATGCAGAACAAATCTCTGAAAAATGTTCCTCATTACTGAGATAATAATAATTCAGAGTGTTGTACAAATTGTGTTTAATTGCTGAATCTTAAACAGTCTTTGATGATTCTGGGCTATCTCTTTAAAAATGTTCTATAATGTTTTGAAATAATTCTGGCCGTTTTCTCTGTCTTATTTTCATTATCGTTTTTTCCCTGATAATTCTTCCATAAGTCAGTTAAATGGAAACATAATTTTTACTTTTAAAAGTTTATTCCTACTACTGTATTTCTACCTTAAATTAAAAAGTCTGTTTTTATCATGAGGTGCCATGGGGATGAATGAGCTGCTTTTTTACGTATGATGCGTAGTTTTCTGGTTTTGTGATTTGGGAAAGAAGAGGATCCAGTTTCACAAAATCCCTTTTACGTTCTTGTTTAAAACAAAACTGAGAAGAGTAGGAATGAGAAACAGGCCCTCTAGTGATGATTGCCCAAATGCCTTTTCATAGCTTTGTCATTTCTTCCCTGTAGCTGTATTATTATGAGTATGTATCCTTCTTTTCATGGTACAGGTTTGGGGCAGCACTAGAACTAAGAAACAAATGCATAAAAGTGGGGCTTGTAGAGTATCCAGTGGCTAATCAAGATAATGTACCAGTAAACTTTGTCCATGGAACTGTAAATTCTCTGAAAGTAGAGACTACTGCTGTTTTGCTGTTGTATCTCCAGTGCCTAGCACATGGTACCAGGTCAATACTTTTTATTTAGAGAACGAGGTTGGCAGTCCCACTTTCTTTTACTCTCTTTATCTAGGTGTGCCCATACCATCAGGTTTGTGACTTTTATGATTAGTTAAGGAATTGAAGACTTCTTGGGGATGATAATTCGACTGTTGGAGCTTGTTAAGGAAGGAACGCCTAAATTTTGGGGCAATCCTGTGTGTTGCCAAAAGGGACAAATCTGGTGGAAGGATGGACAGATGGAAAAATAAATTGCAGTAGATTCTTTTACAGCACTATGAGTGCAATAGGAGGAGAAAGAGTCAGAGACTTTCAAAAGAGATTTGAAACAAGTACCAATTTCAGTGACCTTGCAGGGCTACTATGAAGGGGCTGTGCTTTGAATCATATGAAGTATGGTAAATATGCCAGAAACTACTGTTGAGGGTTTGAAACTGTTAATCACATGTATCTCCTGTCCAAATTCTGAATCAGTGGAGGAGACTTCATTTCTGCCTGTTTTGATGAAAGAACATAGCAGGAATGAGAACTTAGAATAGGCTTCCTAATAAAACATTCTTCTTGCCTCTCCAAGTCTAAAATTCAAGCGAGAAGACAAGATCTGCAGAGCACACACTTAACCAGCTGACTGCATGGAAGATAGTAGCTGACCTCATAGCTTATCAAGTGCAGAAAGGCCAGCCAAGTGGCACATTGAGCCTTTAACATATTAGTCCTCCCCAAGAGAGAAATAAAGATCAATGACAGTTGTACTTTGGCAGCCTCAACAACCAGAGAAATCATTCGTGTGATGATAATATTAGAACTCTAATACTCCCTCCAAAGGGAGGAAGCTACCAAGACAGGCAACCAGGGGTAGATTCTTTCTTTCCATTACCGCTGAGATACAGAAGTTCCTCCTATACAGGTTGGCAGAAACTGGAGGCAAAGTAATGATTTTTATTAACATTATTTTCCACATTATTATTGTGGCCTCTCTTTTCAGTGACACAAGATTCAGCTCTCTGTGAGGATCTTATAGCACAGGCTTAGTTTCTAACTCATAGAGTTGAGTTAGAAAAGCAGTGGTGATAACTTTAGCATTATTCCTCTCTGGCTTTCATAACTCATTCTAATGACACCAGATATTAAACTCTGAACCCTGGTTATTCCATACTCTGAATATTCTTCCTAGTAGTCTACCTCCCTAGGAACTCCACAAACCTTGTAGGAAGGATTGGGTGGAAGTACCTTTAGTGAGTTAGGTGAGTATAAAAACTCTAGAGACATTCCTTTTACAGATTTTGCCCTCTTTTGACTTTCTTTTCATAATTCACAGAGACCATCACATTGCCATAAAATTAGAAGGACGCAAGCTACACGACTTAATCTTAGTAGTGTTTAGATAGTTCTCCTCTGTTGTTCACACACACACACAGCCAAAAAATTGTGATGGCATGATTTATAAACATTCCTACCTAAATGTGGGATGGAGATCGTATATGTACACTTATTCAGGGATAATTATGAGACAGTCATGACAACAGTGGTGACAATTATAAGCTGATTAAGTATATAATTGACAACACAAGTGCATATAAGTTGTATTCCACTTGTTTCAATTGTGTTTAATATAAGTGGCATTCTGTATTTTTCAGCAAGTGAGGCTTCTAATAAAGGCACAAATAATCTTCTAATTAACTGCCTTTGTTTGATCCTCTGAAACAAAATGTAGTTTTGTTTAGGGAAATGAAGTAGGTGTTAGAATCATCCCAGCCTTTATCAGGAGGCCAATCTCTCCTCTTTTCAAAGGCTTTGTTATCAAATCCAGAAAATTAGTGCTTACACATTGTAAGCCTCACACAGTCACTGAGTAAATCATGCTGAATTGCGAGTTGGCCATATTTTCTAAATTTGTATCCAGTGGCATCAATTGTCATCACAATCAGTTTGTAAAGGCATTTCCCTGCCAGTGATGTTTAAGCCTGACTGCACATTAGAATCAACTGCAAGGTTTTTTAAAAAACACAAATGCACAGGTTCCCATTCCGTATCAATTTAATAAGCACTCAAGAGGCGGGACTCCACAGTAGGTGATTTTAAATGTCTATCAGAGTTAAGAATTGTGGACATAGACCAAAGATCAGAAATTTTTTTCTATAAATGACCAAATGGGAAATATTTTAGTCTATGTGGGTCTCTGTCACAGCTACTCTGCCATAAATGCAAACAAACATACACAGTATGTAGACAAATGGATAGGATTGTATCTCAATAAAACTTTATTTACAACCAGATGCACTAAGCCAGACTTGACCTGACGTTAACAATTTAAGTTAGCAACGCAT
This sequence comes from Macaca thibetana thibetana, assembly GCF_024542745.1. Lineage (NCBI taxonomy): Eukaryota > Metazoa > Chordata > Mammalia > Primates > Cercopithecidae > Macaca > Macaca thibetana. The sequence continues at coordinate 102,692,029 of NC_065586.1, read as the reverse complement.
TAATACTTATTTTAGTCTCAGAATCCAGTAATGAATTTAATAAATGAGAACCACTGTGTTTAAAGATGGCAAAATATACTAAAGAAAGCATTAGTCTTATGATCAAAAAGATGTTGTTCAACACCTTGCTTGTACTACCACTATATGCCATATAAAAATACGGAAATGTCATTTAACCTGCCTGAGATGCAGCTTCTTCACTTCTAAAATAGGAATAATGACACTTAAGTCAAAGACCATGGTGCTGCTGGATTTCTCATGAAAATTCAATAGTTTCTCTAGCTAATAGTGCCTTTTATTCATTGAGCATTTATCATGTGTGAGAGACTGTTCTAATCATTTTTTATTCATCAACTTATTTCATTCTGTTCTGAAAAAAGGATAAAAGTGGCAAATACTCTTCTTCAATGAATTTTCACCATAGTGTAGAAAAATATAGTCATAAATTGCTGCATTTCAAGTGGGAATATGGTAAATGCAAAGAGATTTGCAACAATATATTAGGTTTCATAGATGGGGAGGTCATATGCAGGTGGGTTAATTAAAATCTTCAGAAAAAAAACTGGTAACAGAAACTGGTAGCTAAAGTCTATGTATAATTTCATTTTGCAGATCTAGGAGAAACAGAAGGAAAAGTATGGGGAAAAATGTGGAAGTTGGAAAGCACTGGATATGTTTATAGATAGAAGCCAGCAGCATGGAGTTATAGTAGTGGAGTCGAAGGTGACAGGCAGGAAAGTTAGAGTGAGAACATGCAGGACTGTGAATTTCAGGTTTGGGCAGTTGAACTTATTTATAAATCAGTAGAAACATATTTAAAGTTATAAGAGATAAGTGCTATGCTCTGAGCTATGATTTGGAAAAATTAATCTGACAGTGGTGGATATATTAGAAAGGGTGGAAACTGTGGTATTTTTCTTTTATTACACTCATTACATAGAGCTGTTGGAATGATTAAATGAGTTCATATAGGTAAGCCTCTTGGAGCAATGACCTGGCAAAGTGCAAGTAGTATGTAATTGTTAGGAATTATTATGGTTCCATATAAAGTCAAGTATTTTTCTTTATTTAAATTATTATTATATTTTTTGCTTTGCCTAGTTTAACATAGCCCTAGAAGGTGATTATAGATGTATGTGCATCTTATATTCATAACTGATTTTAAGAAACATGCCAAAACTTGGAAATAAGTCAAAGGTGGTGATGAGTCTGTCAATGCCATACTTGTATATTGTTTAATAAACCTGTTCACACATTATTTAACTTAGACCTAATTAATACCTTTGCAAATGGAGCCACAGAAAGCTTTGAGCAATGGCAGGACCCATGCACAAAACTTGGGAATTCTCAAGGACAAGATGATTTATGGTGAAGATGTGGTAAATTTAATTTGACTGTGTTCAATTGGAGGTATTCAGAACAGAACCATCTTGCAGGCAGGTGGAGATGTGGGAGTTAATCAAAACCAAATGGGATTCTCAGTGCCCGGGAGTTGGAATAAAAAGGAGGAACCTGTATTTTAAGAAACTGGATAACCGTAAAAGCCATGAACAAATTTCTGTGCAGAAACTACCTCTTCCTTTCTTGTTGACTCAAGATTTGGTCACAGCAAAGCAAATGATAAGGCATATACTTGATTGTGCATGAAGCCTAATTCACTCCAGCAAATCCCTAATCTATTCTAACTACTATGTTTAGGGTAAGATTTTTTTCAACCTATCACCACTTAAGCAAGTTTTACTCAACACCTCTTCGATGAGATCTGCATTTCATAGTAATGCAGATCTGTTTTCTTTTTTCTGTTTTCTCATCTCATGGTTAATACATTTTATATGCTTTTAAAAATTTACTCAAGGAGAATGAACATTAAACATTTGAAGAAGTCAAAACAATCAATCATAAAAAATTCAAATGAGAAAATGTGCAAAAAGCCCACATAGCTCTCTGTAGTTTTTCCTAGGGAATAGTGGGCTCATCAGTGATGTAGTCCAAAAATTACTGTCAATTAAAAGTTTCATAAGAAATGGTAGAAATGAGAGAAGGTTAAATGAATGGGGAGCAATTTTTGAGGGTCATTGTGAACCAGAAAAAGTTTCTAAGATGAGTATTTGTACATCCATATATTTTTTTTAAGTGTGTGACCTATGCCATATTACAGTAGCAGAGACTAAAAAGAGGTAAGTGAGAAAGCTCTTGAAGTAGTACATAAGGTTGCAAATAATAGAAAAATATATGAAAAATTGCAATAGTAGAACTGATATGCTTAGCAAATGGTTAGATAAAAGTAAGCAATAGTGAGAAATATGAATCAAAGGCCACTACATTTTTTTAAGCCCGAGTAGCCTGAGGAATGCTGGTACTAGTAAACATCAGAATTGCTGGCAGAAGATGTGATTTTGTTGTTTGTTCTGGAATGGGGAGGTCTTTGAACATGAACATTACATGTTAAAAACATTTAGAGAAAGGAGAGATGATCATAAAGAGACGATTGGGGAAAGGAAAAGGGCTTGGGTTGATCTTAGGGTTGGATTTAAACCTGCAAAGAGCATGCCTTTGTTTTGCTAACACACTAATTATATGATCCACCAGTGGACTCCAAGTTCCAGTTTCTTGAGAGTTTCTCGAATCCAACTTCTAGGAAGCATCATTACAGGAGATAGAACTTCCCTAGTCAGTCCTTGTCCCAATAGGAATCCCATATACTTGATGGGCCGCTGCCTTAGGATCACCAAGGGGAAGGCGGGGGTGGAGGTTTGGGGGAGGGGAGGGTGTGTCTGTGCAAGGAGTGGGAAGCAAGAAACTCCCAGACCCATTACAGCTGCTAGAAAACCGCAGGCTCTTTATCCAAGGCGTATACCATCTTCTGATGATGTTTCTTTTATTTTTAATGTTTGTTTTGATTTTTTGTCTCAGACAACCCAAGACTCCCTACAACATGCTTGCCAATTTCTCTAAACAAATGCCTGCTAATATCACTGTAGCAGTTTAGAAAACTACAGGCTTTGGAATGCACTCCTCTCAAAATGTCTGGGTGGCCCAATCTTCTGCATCTCACCTTCCTATCTCATTGAGAAATGTAATGGCAGCTAAAAACAGATTCTGGTTAAGTAGGCTGTAGGATGGTGCTGCTTGTGATGACCACTGTTTAGAATGATTGAACTAAATCCACCATTGTTCAGTGACTACAGCCCCATATCCTCCCAGCAAAAGAAACCTTCGCCAAAACAAAGCAAACACACACACACACACACACACACACACACACACACACACACACACACAGAGCCAGGGAATGTCTTCCTACACAATTAGTTTCACAAAGCTAGTTAGTAATCAATTGTTGGGATACTCAGCTGGCATTGTTACTTAGTATTTTTAGCCTGTAATTCTCTCTAGTCCTCCTGTACAGTGAGAACATTTCTCAACTGTGATAATTAAGCTGATGCTTTCTTCAGTTATACTCAATTCTGCTTCCTTCTCTGGCCTTTCTGAAAAATTATTCTTTAAGTGAATAATGTCAACATGGTTGTCTGCATAACCTACTATAATCATGTCTTGTACCAGTTTTATTTTAACGGTGGCCGTTGATCTAGTTAATTTAAATGTCATCAATTGCTTAATTGAATTAACCAGATTTGTGTTGGTAGTTAAAGACACTCTTATACTTCACAAGGAGGATTTATTATCGAGTTAAAGAAAAACATTCTGTTTGACAGCAGCAAACACCTTCTATTATCTTTTCCATTCTTTTTTTTTTTTTTTTTAATCAGTATTGTTCATTTCTGGTAGCTTTCCAGTTCAGGAGCAATTTCCCATTGTACGATCACTCAAAACATGCAAATCTTTACTTAGCTGTGTCTTTATCCTGTCCCCTTAAAAAAAAAAAAAAAAGGTAGCTTCCCTATTCCATAATGAGACAAATAGCCTGCTGTAGAGGCGGAGATTAAATAAACCAGTCTCTATTTTGCTGCAACTAGTGACACCACAACCAGGCACCTTCTCACCAGTAATTATTATGTGGCAGCTTTCATTTCAGAAGGTAACAATGAACGGAATCACACCAATCTGTCTCTAACACTGCTGGCATGCCAATAAAAGAAATTGCAGGGGGGCGGAAATCTGTGTCTGAAACAAAACAAACAAAGAATTCAGGGTTCCTAGGATGGTTTTTATCAGCACAAACACTAGCAGTTTGGTGATCATACCTCATAGAAGTAGGAATAAAGAGGCTCTTATTCTTGGTAGGGGTCTTATAAAAGCAGAATATCCTGTCACATGACAGGTGTTGGGGGGACAACATTTTATAAATATAGGTTGTTTCTTAGAGAAAAAATGTTATTATTTGTTCACTTGGTGCTATCATTATCTCTTTATATTTTGCACTGCATTGAGATTAAGATGCTCATCATTAACTCCTTAGAACACTTAGCATTCCCTACTCTTCAAATGAATGCAAACTAATTCCAAGGGTGTTAAGATATAGGAATTTTTTTGCACACCTCCCTTTCTCAAAGTCATATCATTATAAAGCCTGGTATTGAAGTTTGCTCTATGCATAGCTATGCTCAGGACCTCAAGTAATATCCTTAGAGCTTAGTCTGTTTCTCTCTACGTAACTTCTGTCCTATCCTTGGGTTGTATTCTAAGCATGTTTCTACCTTCTTATGGTATACACAGCTCTGGGTTTTTACCTATCAGCTGAACAAAACAAACAATCCCCATACATGTATTTCAATGGCTGGGGTCCTAGGCCCATCTTTGAATCAGTTACTCTAACTGGATTGCCTAACATGCATCTAATTGGCTAGGCATGGGCCAAAATTTGGGATGAAAGTAGAAGACGGATGGGTTCCCTTTGAAAAATCAGGATGTAGCTATTGCAGTTACTGGTATATGGGTAAATGGATGCCAAACAAACACAAACAACTAATTTCCAAAATCCACCAGTCTTTGAAATATATTAACCCATGGGTTTTCTTGGCTTCCTTTGTAAAACAAAGCCCCTTTTAGTCCTTGGGCAGAGCAAAGCCTTCGCCACCTGGTAATTTCATAGTACTCAAATGTACTTTGACCATGGCCTTCACTACATTGTTGCATAATTATAATTGACATTACTATTTTTTAGTCATCTGCCTCTCCCACTGAAAAGTGGGATCAACAAAGACAGATAAATATTAAGGTTTTTTTTAGTCTTGTATAAATTCCAGTAGTGTCCAAATAGTAGAACCTCAATAAATGTTCATGGTGCAATGATACTTGGTTCACATAGATTTAAACCATTGGACTCTGGTTGCCTTTTTGTTTTCTTATAGTGAGTCTAGGCTATTTTTTCCCTGAGAAGAATTCATGAAGAGATTTTTCTTTACTCTGTATAATTAACAATAAAATAGGCGAGGGAAGCCTATGCTGTCTCCTCCAAGAAGTCTTCCTGGGTTCTCTTCTCTCAATAGATCATTGACTTTACTATCTGTGTTAATTAATAATATCCTTTCTTGCTAACTTAACACCATTTTATGTGTTTTTAAAAATAATGTCCAGTCACCTATATTGAAATGCCATATCTTACCTCATACTTCCAAGGCTCTTCAGAGTAATTACATCATTGCTTGCTTAATAAATAAAAAGTGTGGAATACAAGAAATAAAAGGAAAGAAAATCTATTAGGAAATCTGAAATGGCTTAAAAGACTCAAGCTCAGGACATAAACTAAAATGTCAATAGTCAAACCTGCCTGAAGGTAAATATGGGTGACATCTCTTACATTTCCTAGTTTTCTACCACAGATATGTTTTATTTGTGTTGTTAGAAAAAAAAATCAGGTTTTAAAACATTCTAAAGGAGTCGATTTGGCCTAGCACAACCTAATTCTAATTCTATAATTTTGACATAAATTATCCTTTTGTGTGTGTGTTTGTGTATGTGTACCTATGTGTGATTATATATGGTTTGTAAAAAAAAATACAAATCAACTTCTTATCATAGCTGTTACGAATTCTGCACCACTGGTGTTTCAAATTAATAATGTCTTATACTTTTGGATTTACTATTGTATTAATTCCCACGTAAAGTTCAATAGGTAACAGTTTCTTTGCCTATATCTCTCCCGAGACCTATAAATAGTATTTAAATAATAGAGTGATTATCTTAAAGCATTGTATCATAACTCAGTGGAGAAATAGAAGACCTAATAATGGATGTTATTTCCCTATGCGCTGGGCTAAATGCTAGGCAAGGAAAGTATCACAGGCAATTTGTGATACACGTATCTGATGAGTGTCCCAAGTGCCTTCTATCCTTCCATTTTGATTAAAGAGAGATAGTCATGCTTTAGAGTATTACGTGTATGGGTGGAATAAGTTTAATTTTTATTCATATATTCTCTTCTAGTCTTTATTGATTAAATAAAGGAATAAGAGAGTCAAAGGGATTAAGTTTACACTTTCCTGGATAAATTATTTAGTTGAGACTACAGATTTTGGTGCTGTTTAATATAGGAAAGATAGTTTTTATATGACAATATTAATGGTACGTGTTTCACACTCATGGCCTGAACTATATAGATGTCTCATGTCAAATGGTCGTTGAAAAAAATTATAGATTGTCTATTACTCGTCTGGCTCTGAGTAGGGTGCTTGGGACAGGTGAGACATAACACATAGCATCTGTCATCAGAAACCCGAAAATATGGTAGAGGAACATAATAGAGTTTGTTAAATGCAATAATGACTGTAGTTCAACAGACTTTGGTGGCTGGCTTGGGGTTCGGAGGCAATAGGTAAATGAATTAGGCAAAAATAGCCGTAAGAGTTTGCCAGTGGGCAGAGGCAAGTTGTGTAGCATACAATGAGAGCTGTTTGATCTGCAATAGAAACGTTGAGACTTCCAAAATATATGGTGCCTATTAGCGTGATTTGGATCACAATTAGATTTCCAATACTAAACAGATATAAAATTAAATTTTTTTTTATCATTGGTCATTGATTTTTTGGAGAATGACTACTAAATACAGTGATTTTTTTTGTTATAATATTAAGGTCATCTGTTTCACTATAATTTACCCGAGTCCAATATCTTGGAACACTTTGAAATTTTCTAACTTTATAATTGTAAAGTTACAAATCATTATTAAAATATTCTTAATTTTTTTTTTGCTAAGGCTATAAGCCTGCTTTTAAATAATACTTTCAAGTTTCAAAATATGATATTAATAATGATAATCTATATCTAATATGATATAGAGAAATATTTTGTATTGTAATGTAACCTGTAAATGTGATGTTTTGCCCATTTCTGACTTTGACAATTTTTTTTAATAGGAAGAATTTAGGAACATTAAATTCTAAATTAAATTTCATAGAAACATTACTAATTTAGGATTTGTACTAAGATTATAAAACTCGGTCTAGCTATTATCTATAGAATCTAAGGCTGACAAGAGGCTAGGTAACAGTACAAACAATCTTCCTTTGTTCTTACTCATTTTCTCAGTGATATTAAAGAAATGCAGGAATGTTTAATGATGAAAAAATTGTACTTAAAACTAGTTGCTCCTTATGAATGACATTAGATTAAAAGTTCTAATCTAGGCTGAGCATGGTGGCTCACACTTGTAATCCCAGCATTTTGGGAGGCCAAGGTGGGTGGATCACTGATTTCAGGAGTTCGAGACCAGCCTATCTAACATGGTGAAACCCCATCTCTACTACTACTACTACTACTACTACTACTACTACTACTACTACTACTACAACTACAATAATTAGCCAGGTACGATGGCAGACATCTATTATCCCAGCTACTTCGGAGGCTGAGGCAGGAAAAATCACTTGAACCCGGAAGGTGAAGGTTGCAGTGAGCCAAGATTGCACCACTGCACTCCAGCCTAGGTGACAGCGTGAAACTCCATCTCAAAAATAAAAATAATAATAATAATGATAGTAAAAGTTCTAATCTAGCTTTTTTTTTTTGAAAAAAGGAAATCTTAGCATCAAAGTTCAAAGTATTGTCTTACATATAAATGAGCTCAAATTGTTTGAATACATATTAGAAGTATGTTTTCTCTACTCTTGATGTTTCTTTTCATGTGGATTAATACCAACTAGTACAGTATTTCTCATTTCTCTTTGCATTTTTACTCTGCCCCAGAGAGATGGAGAGGTATCTTATTGGTGAGGTTAGAAGAAAACTTGGTATGTGTAACCCAGCCCCTTTCTCTTCCTTCTATCAGGGTAATATACGCAAAGACTTATGATTTGCTTCTACTCTCTCTGCCGTATTTCCTCGGGGGTGCTGCCTCTCACCTGGAAGGGACAGGAGATACCCTGTCCAGGGATACCTGATACTGAAGGGGCTATTGCATTGTTATGAAGGTCATTGTTGGGATGGTCATTTGCCCACAAATACTTAACAGATTTATGAGTAATAAAGATATTTCTGGTCTCTACATGGTTTATTCCCTTACAACAACTTTTAATTAATACAGAACTCTGTAGGAAGAGAGGAGTTTTTATTTGGTGTCCTCAGATTCCATCAATGTGATTGTCTGAAGTAATCTGTCATATTCCACAGTCCCACAGAGGCAGATTCTGAGACAAATATTTGATTGCAAGTAGATTAGTAAAGAAATCAGGGAAGAAGATGGAACAGGGTAGGAGGTAAATAAAGAATGTGTTATTAAGCTACTTTCCATGGTAAACAACTAGGGTAACTCGTTGTGAGTTTAGCTGGGGAACTCTAAAAAATAGTGTGAAACATGGACCCAGAGTTATACTAATGGGGAGATGATGAAATTGGGTCATATATACACCAATTGTCTTCAGTCATTATTTGGGGGCTGCTCTTAATGGGCATTAATTCCCTGATACTTCATGCTGTAGGGAAGAGAGACAGAGAGGCTCTAGAGTCCCAACACAGACATGAATGGCAAAGGTATCCATGTGCCAGCAGTTGAGATTCTAGTCCATGTACACTGAAATAGAAAAGAGTTGGGTGACATGTTATAGGGCCTGACAGTGTCTTCTTCTATACAGCTGGACACGTAGGCTTTATTAGGTATTAGGTAAATTATATCATTGGCATAGAACCCCTCAATTAAAATAACATATCAATTCTTCTGATGCTGAGATATCCTGAAAGCTGTTTAATGTGACTAATAAATATTTTTTAGCTGATTATGATACCATGTCTCTGCTTTGGAGAACCAATATATAAAATTTGGAAACTTTGTAAAGTCAAGTTTGTCTCCCTGCTAAGCTAACATTGAATGCTTACCACCTATGTCATAACATTAGTTATTTTTCTTTTATATTTCTACATTCAAAACTCAGAATTCTGTCCTAGTGTATTACCTCTACAAGCAAGTATATTATCTCTAGAAGCCAGTGTGGTGCAGCTGAAATTCGAGAGATATTAAAGTCAAGTAGAACTAGATTCAAATTCTAGCTGTGTCACTGAATAGCTATTGTCTCTGGTCAGGTTATTTAACTTCTTTGACCTTCAGGTTCTCAACCTATGTATTGGATATGATGCTAAACACCTATTAGACTATTAAATGAAGTAATGCATGCACATCATCAACAGAGAGCTTATCATGTAGTAGACTTATAGCAAAATGTTTTTTCCCAGCACCATTTTCACATGAGGAAAAGGAGCCTTAGAAAAGTAGGTTTTTAAAGGTCAGACCTTTAAAAATCAGCTTTGGATCCAAGATTAAATCCATATCTCCCAAAGTAATACGATAGTACCAGTCATCAATAGATCTGTGCTGCTGCTTTTTGCTATTTATAGCAGGTGCCATACCATTGGTGACTATAATTATTTTCCCAGATTAAACAAAGACTTCCCATTGATATCTATTAAAATCCAATTTATGTTTCAGCAGTTTAAATTGCTAATTTAGTGATTTCAACACAAACTTTTAATCTGGATCTTAGCCTTATATGAAGTGCTTGCTATTATTTTGCTGTATCTTGTGATGGGACTGGCATATATTTAACCCCATTGATGACACTTGAATTGTATTAAAGTGATAGAGCTAAGAATTTGGGCTCTGAAGCTAGACTCTTTGGGTTTGAATCCCAGTCTGTCATTTACTAGTTATGTTTGTGTCTCAATTGCTTCATTTATGGAGCATACAGAGTACCTTTCTCCACAGAGTTACTATAAAGATCAAAAGCGTGAATAACATACAAAGTGCTTAAAATGGTGCCAAGTCTATAGTAAAAGTTCAACAAATGTTAGTTATTATTTAGTAGAAAGGCTTCCTAAAAAAATGTGTGATTATACTGTAAGATTAATCCATAAAGAAATGTGGGGTTAGGAGGTACTTGACTGGAAATTTAAGTCATTGGAATAGCAGTAGAGAAGAAAGGAAGAAGAAAAAGATCCTACCAGAAATATGAGTATCTAACAATCAAGAGAAAGCCACATAAAACAAGAACAAGATTGAAATTACAGCAAAAGGAGTTTGGGACTGTTTCCTCCTGGCACGGTGTTTCCCTAAGCCTCCAGTTGAAAACAGCCTGGTTGGCATAATTATTTAGTGGCCAGTAAATTCCTAAAAGATGAGAAGAAAAGGCTGGGAGTGGTGGCTCCACGCCTGTAATCCCAGCACTTTGGGAGGCCGAGGTGGGTGGATCACCTGACCAACATGGAGAAACCCCGTCTCTACTAAAACTACAAAAAATTAGCTGGGCATGGTGATGCATGCCTGTAATTCCAGCTACTTGGGAGGCTGAGGCAGGAGAATCACTTGAACCCAGGAGATGGAGGTTGCGGTGAGCCGATATTGTGCCATTGTACTCTAGCCTGGGCAGTAAGAGCAAAACTCCATCTCAAAAAAAAAAAAAAAAAAAAGAGAACAACAAAAACAATTAATTTGGTACCTACGAGATGATACCATACGTGACAAAGGGCAAAAATGGCAGCCCTCTGTGACAGACCTAAAAATATATTTACTACCTTTACCTAAGATAGTATGTGTTCTGCATGAAAGAGTCATGAGAAGGAATGAGTCACTTTACCAGGAAGCGTATATCCGAGGAATTTTAGGTGATACAAATAGAGTCTTAGTAAGGAAATGGGGAGACACCATCTCCTATCTTATTTTAATCACTTTCCTCTTCTGGCCCTGGGATCCAACCTGCCTCAATGCTGTTAAATCAGCGACTTTCCACGTGGGGTTTTTCCATTGTTTCTATACAGCAAGGCTGAGGTCCCTTAGTGTACCCAGGCTACCCTGGAACTCAACTCCAATTTTGCATAAAATTCTTTTGCAAAGTTCTCCATTGACACTTGCCAATCAAGGACCATCTTATAACCTTTGTTACAGAATGTTTGGGGAACTTCGCAATGGCCACAGAATGTACCAAGACAGTGCTGCTTGACAGGCTGCCACTCCCAGGGAATTCAGAGGACCTCTGAGGGAAGTTGTTTCGTTCTAGATGCCAACCTTATATCATCTCATCTCTAAACTCATTGTACTGTTACACAAACTGAGTTTATTACAGTGTGTGTGGATGTTACCAGAGAAACAAAGAGCATACTAGCATACTATGAGAGTACATCATAGAAGCTGAGCTAGCCTGGTGAGAAACAGTTAATGTGCCCTGAATTTGTGAGAGTGAAGTAGGAAGAACACGTCAGAGGTAGAACTCCAAAAACAGAATGCTTTTTTTTTTTTTTATTTGAAGAGTTGTAATAATTTTGGTACAGCTTAATGGGATGAGTTAATTCTAGTAGACTGCCAGAGATTGGAGGTAAATAGACCTCTGTAGCCACAGTTAAAAGAAGATTCTGAATTCAGATGGCCCATAGGCTAGTCTAAGTTCATGTTACTCTGTAAAGCATTACTTGCAAGCACATATTTTGGGTGGGATGCATCTTACACACCTAATGAGAAGGTAAGAGGGTATCATGAAGGTCATAGAAGTAACAAGACAATTCTAAGACCTCTAAATCCAAGCTTAACCATCTGCTAGCTCTCTGGAGGACTGATTTTATTCTTAAATGGTGGTGCGTTTATTTTGTTTCATATGTTAAGTCAACACTAAAATTTACCATATTGACTCTATTTACTAAACCATAGACATAGTTTCATTATTTTCTTGTGTTACTAAGGCCTCTTTTTGAGTAATGCCACCTTCTGTCTACTGTTTAATCATTTAATGCCAGGTTCTCATGGGAATCAAAATAGGCAATTATAAGTGACTGAAATGAAATCATGAATTTAGATGGACTTTCTCTGCAATTGAAGATAGAAACACTGAATGAGGATGAGAGAAAACATGCTATGGATATCGGGAATTGGCCTAATGGTGGATCTGTAATGGAGATGGTAGCTTTACCAGAAGGAACCACACCTGTAATTATCTATCAATCCATGAGTGTATAGAAGTATAGAACATTTCTGAATTCTGGAGTTTTTGGCTTTTTATACCTTGCCATATATGATGAGTACAAGCATGGCTTAAATGAAATAGACTTTGACCCTTGGTAAACTAGAGAATAGATTTCAGTTATGATTTAACCAACATCGCATGGTAAACTCAAGAATAGCTATGCATCTGTGAATTAACAAACAACATGTGAAAATGTTACATTCAGAAAGAAAGACCTAGTCCACTAAAATTTCCTTCCCTGTAAAGGAAAGATCTATTTCTATCAACTCTGGTCAGACTATGGGGACATAAGATTCATACAAAAAAATCTCAGGGCACAACATTTAAACCCTCAACATATTGTTTCGTGGTTTTAATGAAGTGATCAAGAATAGAAAGTAGGTTGGATGGATTCCAAAAATATTCAATAAAATGAAAGCAAGGAAGCATTTATGGTACAGTGATACTAATATGATTCTTTCTGAATGGATATAACCAACAGGAGCACAGTCAAAGCTGTGGCAGGCTGGGTGCGGTGGCTCAGGCTGTAATCCCAGCACTTTGCAAGGCCAAGGTGGAAGAACTGCTTGAGCCCAAGGGTTTAAGACCAACCTGGGCAACATAGTGAGACCCCTATCTCTATAAAAACATTTAAAAATTAGCCGGGTATGGTGGCACACACCTGTAGTCCCAGCTACTCAGGAGGCTAAGGTGGCAGGATCCCTTGAGCCCAGGAGGTTGAGGCTGCAGTGAGCTGAGATGGTATTACTGCCCTCCAGTAGTCTGAGTGACAGAGCAGAACCTGTCTCACAAAAAAAAAAAAAAAATGTCATTTTGGGGAAGGGAAGAAAAGTTTTATCTTCTGTGTTTCTATCATTTCCCAGCACGTTTGTCACAAATCTGAGCTGGAAGCAGGCCCACACCATCCAGAGTTGGCTATGCTTGGGAAATCAGTAAGGATCAGTATAACCAGAAGCAGTGTAATCCATGCCTTAATGTGCGTGCTGATGGTATTCTGGACCTGATTTACACGCTGTTTTTGTTCCAAAATGTGGTGTAACTTGGTTGTTGCAAATTCTTAACACATTTATTTTAGAATGATAATTCCTTTGTCAGACCAGGATCCCCAAACTGATTTAACATGTAATGCAACTGAATATATATCATACTGGTGTGGTCGTTGAATTTTTGAATCACATAATCAAAAGACGGAGAGACGATAAAGAGTAAGAGGAGAAGATGAAGTGAAAGTGAAAGATAAGGTGAAAAGAAAAACAGAGAAAGAATAAGAAGGTGTGAGGGTCTAAAAAGAAAGTAGCACCATTTCTTCCCCATTCCAGAGGAGATGGCTGACTCTAGGCAAACTGAAGAAGAAGGTTTATTTTGGGAGCCTCCTTTGTCTTTCTACTTCTTTTACCTTCTACTTGTCATCTAGGCTTTTATGTGTTCCTAAACCTCCCACTTTGATGGCCCACTCTTGCCTATCTTCCACCCCACCATGTCTCATGCACCATGAGTACACCCTTCTTTCATGTCCCATCTCCTTGGTACTTCTGATCTTATCTATTTGTAAAATAAATGCAAACTGAATAATTCACACAAGATTCAGAGCTACTGATAGAATGATAACACTCCCAATAGCACTTCTATTTTTTAAGAACCATTTTTATTTAACACAATTTGTTTAATTAATGCAACTTCAGATGGTTTGAGGATAAATGAACACATTCAGGTGGTATAGAAGAAAGACAATTTCAGGTTTGGAAGCCTAGTAAACACACGGAACAACATTGCTCAGGAAATTGTTCACAAGCTAGCTGCCCTTGCCTTTCATTAGTTAACCCAAGGAATTTCTAAACATTCTTAAGTTTTTCAAAAGGACCTCTATGCTGTTTCTTAAGTTTTTCTCTTTTTCTCCCATGAGATCATTTGTATCATTGAAGGTAGGACAGTGTTAAGTCATCTTACTCTTTTTTTTTACTCCTCCCTCCATCTTGCAGCTTATATATGACAATAAGTGTTCAGTGTCTAATAATGTTTAAATGTACAATACCATTTTCTCTACTTTTCTTCTAAGCATCAAAGTATTTTAAATATTTTTAGTATTGCTTTTCAAAGAAAAGAAAGGATAGCTTTCATTCCTCATTCTAAAAATAGAAAGAGGCTGGACATGTTGGCTCACACCTGTAATCCCAGCACTTTGGGAGGCCAAGATAGGTGGATCACCTGAGGTCAGGAGTTCGAGACCAGCCTGGCCAGCATGGTGAAACCTCATCTCTACTAAAAATACAAAAATTAGCCAAGTGTGGTGGCACATGCCTGTAATCTCAATTACTCAGGAGGGTGAGGCAGGAGAATCACTTGAATCTGGGAGGCGGAGGTTGCAGTGAGCCAAGATTGTGCCCCTGTACTCCAGCCTGGGCAACAGAGTGAGACTCTGTCTCAATAATAATAATAATAATTATTATTATTATATAAAAAATAAATATAATAAATAATAATATATTATAATAAATATAATAATTATATATAAAAATAATAATAATAATAATTATTATTATTTAAAAAATGGAAAGAAGAAAAGAAAAAAGAAAATAATAAAAATAAACATAGAAAGCAAGCCGTGGCATGTTGTCATTTATCTATGATTAAAAAAATGGAAGCTTCCAGTGAAATTACCATATATACAAATATATGGATCTGCTTTTATAACATAGGCCTTTTTCCCTGGACATAGAATTGAGACAACTTTAAATCCATTTCCAAACTGAAACCAACTTTGTCTCCTCTATGAAATAAGGGGACCTTTGAGAACAGGTCTCTTTTAAATAATCAAAGGCATCAAATTTTCAAACAGCTCACTGCCATTCTTAAGGTATTTGGTATAGAAGAGGCTGGGATGGGAAGAGAGACTTCTAGTCACTGGAAAGATCTGCATCCTGAAATGATCTAGGAGGCATTCAGCAAAGAGAGAAATAAAAAGATCGTGACTCTGTAACACAGAGGGATTTTGATTATTTCAGCATGTGGTCTAATAGGCAACAAATTCAGCAAGATGAAGATTAGCATAATGTAATGAGACCCGAATTAAAGAACCAGAAAGCCAAAAAAGAAACTAGTGAGAAGATTTTACACTTAGGCAGCCAGATCAGGGTAGAATATGAGAGAAGGAGCAGAAAATTTCTGTCAACTAGACACCATATTCTCTTAGAATCAACCCCTTTCTTAATAGAGAATTCCTCTGAGACAGGAGCATCATAAAAACTGAGGTATTTCATAGATATTTCTCTGGGTGTCAGGATATTTTCTTATATAACTCAGGCAACTTAGGGGAAATGGGACTGTTTTAAAAAAAGACAAATTAAATTCTATTCACGAATGGATCAGTAACAATGCCAAGTTGTCAGAATTTTAAAACTATAAAGAAAGATGGAAGACATTTGCTTCATAATTACGGGAATTTGGGTGACATCACTGGGTGCTAATTGCCTCTTCACAATTGAAGAAGGGGCTTGTTAAAATTGATTTAGTTGGATTTAACACACAGTCCAAGAGCAGGTACATGGAAATGATGTGCTCTATAAAGAAGGTGCTATTAAGAGAAGCAGATTGCTGTTCATGAGGGCACTCCATAAAATAGGCATAAAGAGGTGATGATCAGTTACAATTCAGAAACAACTGAATCATGTCCTAGAAGAAAAATGACAATTTGTAACGTATTTTTGAGATCCTAATGAGGAACTTATAGGCATTTCAAGTCAAGTATCAGTATTTTCCTTTCGGTTAAAAAACAGTATTAAATGTTGGTTCTTTGCATATTACTACCAAGTTTTCTCTTTGCTGACCAATTGCTGTAATAAGGGCATCAACCATGATGGTCAAAGGGACGGGGAAGAGATTTACGTATTCTTGTCTTTTGCAATGAATATGTTGTACTGTGATACATTTTACTTCAAATAAGAGGACATTTTAAGTGGACTTTGTTTTGTTCCTGGAGTGATTATGGATTATTATGCAGTGTGCCCATCAGGAATTCTTTGAGGTTATCTAGCATGCCCTCACATTTGAAATGATGCTGAGAAATTTGCGGTAACTCTGTGAAAATCTTCACAGCAAAGACTAGAAAATACAAAAAAAAAATTCTTTTTATTATTAATCTAGCTCACATTTCATGGTTTTTTTTTTTTCTTATCTTGGAGGATGAGGCATTTGAGACAATGTATTACATCATGTGTATGCAGTTCTTGCACCAGATTTAGTGTGCAAGGCAGGCTTTAGTGGCTTTCTCTGTGATGCAGTAGGGAGGTGGGAAAACATCTCCAAAGATTTCACAGGGAGGATAAAACATGTCGAGCAGTCATTTGTGACCCTATTTAACCCAGGTTTGCATGTTTTTAGATTATGAGCAGTATGCCCTTTTCTTATATGAATTTTCGGTGGACTTGCTATTCTCTCCAGTTCTCATGATATGGATAGAGTTAGCTTGTTTGTCTTTCTCTTTTCCTTACTTCCTTCCACTCTCCCTTCCTCCCTCTCTTTCTTCTTTTACTTGCATCGTGCATCAGATGACATACAATGTTAAAAGCAGCTTCAGATCACACCATTTGGGGAATGAAGTGGTACATTATTTCATATTCTTTTGTTGCCAACAATATAAATGGTCAATGTTAAACTTTACTGTAACCCTGGGATCCTGAACACGACAATGTTTAAGAAATCCTCCAAATCTTTTGTGTTCTGGGAGACAGCTTCAAGGAACCACCCTTCACCACATGACTTAAATATGATTCATGGACACCCCCTTTGTTTACCTATGGCAAGACCTTTTATAGACCTACAAATTCCTTCTTCTTTTTTTTTTTTTTTTTTACTTTCATAAATAATTAGCTGAACCAACTGTTCCCACTGATCAATTTCAACAACATGTTTGTTAACCAAACTTTGGTTGAGTTTGTCTCTTTCCCCTAGGCCCCCTGAAGTTCGTCCTATTGTCAGCCTAAGGCAGCAAACAACTCCTTAATAGACCTCTAAGAATAGGCTAGCCTCAGGGCAAAACATTCTCTCTTCTACTCTTCATCAAGCCACCCTCTCACCCTACTTTCCCTTATCTGGGTTGTTTAACCTTGTTTACTCCTCCATTTACAAGAAAAACTCTTTTTTCCTAACCTTTGAGAATTCTTGCAGATCTTTTGGTCAGAGCCTTCTCTTTATTGCAACAGAGCCCCTCCTCATATTACATTAACCCCTTCTCTTCCTCTATCCTTCACTGCAATAAACATTTTGAATAAAGTCTCTCCTTACTAAATCTGGATTTTTTTTTTAATTTAACAAAAACATGTGAGATAAGATAGTTAATGAAATACCTGGTTTTATTTTTAGAAAGCACAAAATCTAGGTAGAGGTAACAAGCCTTAAAATGGAAAGTACACTGAGATCTCCACAGCTGGGACTGATCAACTCTACACATTTCCCGTGCTTATATTATTCTTCTGAAGAGACAAATTTCAGAGAAAAAGAGTCAGCCTGACCTGACGCATGTCACCAAAATACATGAAAGTCAACCTGGCTAGAAGTTGCACCAAAACCACATACAACTGGGGAGAGGTGATTCCTCAAATAAAAGCTATAATCTTGTAGCAAAAAGGAAGGGGAAATAAGTTGGCTTTGTAAAATCAGCAGTTTACTACAGTTTCTGTAGAAAGCCCACATATGCCAAGCTTGCTAGGTATAGTAGCAAGCTTGGCATATGTGGGCTTTCTACAAAAACTTAAAAAAAAAAAACTAAGGAAATTACAGATTTGTGTACCTGTACAATGGTGCCCCTATGCAAAGGATTCTTGCGGCTAATCTGCAAAGTAGCCATTTGGTGTCACTTTGATACACATGTTTTCACCATTTGTCAAACAAAATATTAGCAGTCATATTTATATAACATAATTCTCTCTATATAGTTACATAACATATGTATCAGGAGCCCAGCCTGTGATACTGTTGGCACCAATGAATTCATATGGGTCTGCAGCAACTTGATTCTCGCCTCTTCAGAGGAAAGAATTCATCTGAGGGGCGTAAGGCAGAGTGAGAGACCGAGGCAAGTTTTTGAACAGGAATAAGAGTTTATTAAGTTTTGGAGCAGGAAAAAGGAAGCAAAATACACTTGGAAAGGGGCCAGTGGGGCAAGTTGAGAGATCCAAGTGCCCTGTTTGACCTTTGACTAGGAGTTTTAGATATTGGTATGATTTCAGGGTTTTGCATCTCTCCTCCCTTGATTTTTCCTTGGAGCAAGTGGTCTGCACTTGAGAGGGGTCCCATTCACAGTGTGTTTACTGAAGTTGTGTGCATACTCCTTTGAGGTGTTTTTCCCTTACCAGTCAAGTGTTCCTAGAGGAAGGGCATATACCAGTTAAACTCCACCATTTTGCGTCTTAGTGTGCATACTTGAGCCCACTTGCCCAAATCCTGAGATCTTGTTGGGAAGCTGCTGATCACCAGCTTCAGCTGTTTTCTATCCATTGGGAGACTTCTTTTCCCTGACACTGACAGGGAACCAGTTATTTTAGAGAGACAGTTTAACTGGCCATCACCTGATGGTTGCCTGACATTTCTGGTGGGGGAAACCGTCTCCCACACTGCTCATGTCTACCTAACTACCAACCCTAACAATACAGCATCAGAGGAATTAACTACTATACAGTTGACTTTTTGTAATCCATGTGTAATTGTGTAATCCATATGTGTGTGGATAAAACAGACACTAAATCCTATAATGATCCCCAGATAATCTTCAGCTTTTAAGCAACTGTGCAGAACTGTTTCACTCTGGCTTTACCTTTTCTCTTCTTTATTTTGGCAATGAACTATCATGGACTAAATTTTGGGAGCTTTTCATTCAATACCAAGAATATGGTATTTTAAATGTTTAGTAACTAAGTTAGACTTTGGTCTGTAGGACAAAGTCCATTTTTTTATAATCAAAAGGCAAGACACTTTAGACATTTTCTCTGTGTGAGCATGTATATTTGTGTGTGAGAGAGAAAGAGAGGGAAAGAGAAAAAGAGACAGAAAGAGAGACAGAGTTTTTCATTTTTAAAAGACTAACAATGATTTTCACCGAGGGCAGATTATCAAGACTTGCTTAGAAAGCCCATACATATATTTAATGAGGGTAGTTGCTAGAACTGTTTAGCCTGATAGTTAACTTAAAGTCAGGACTGAAATGTAAGCCATGGGGTGAGATTTCATTTCTAAAGTGTGTTATGGCGCAAGACATAAGAGTTCAGCTGGGCTGATTCACAGATCAAGGGGCTCAGATATAATACACAACAAATTGGTGGACAGAACCATAAAGGAAATAGAATAAAACAAAGTAAAACACCAATACCATCACCATATCTACATGCGAAGACCTAGACAAAAAAGAACTACTTCCTCAAGATTAGAAAATGATTACATTTACTTATAAGGCTTTCAGAAAGTGGCAAGTATTATCGTAATGTTCATCACTGAGGCTCAATTAACTAGGGAATTGATTGAAAGCAGATCTTTCATATCTGCAAAAAACATATATATGATTGTAACTTGTTCTGTAAATATAGACTCTGAACCTAGACTCCTGGGTTGAAATACTGGCCCTACCATTTGCTAATTGTATAACCTCAGACAAGTTAGTTAAATCTCTCTCTGATATTGCTCACCTGAAAAATGAGTAGCTACTTCATAGTTTGTTTCAGAAAGGACTACATATATAAACATACAGAATGCTTGAAAGAGTGGTTACCACACAGTAAATTCTCAGTAAGTACTAGCTATGTTTATTGCTGTTGTTATGTTCATTATCCCTTAAGTACTGATCGGTAATAACTCATTGCTTTCGGCAAGTCAGTTAGGTTCTCTGAACCCCTGTTGCCTCCCCTATAAATGCAGCATATTAATCATTGATCTCTTTCTATATGATTATTTCTAAATTATAGGACCATTTCAAAATATGATACCACGCAACCCTCACAACTACTTTAGCAAATAAAGAGGGTAGGTAAAATTTTTTTACATTTTATAGGTGAGACAATGAAGGCCTCAAAAGATAAACTGATTTGCCCAAAGTCAGTGTACTGCCATGACTTAAATGGAATATTTGTGATATAAAGTCCTGTAATCACCTGATGAGTTCTTCCTGACCATTACATAGACAAAATCAATTCACTGAGATTGTGGCTTTGTAGTAAAGAGTTTAACTGATGCAAGTCTGGCCTCGTGGGTGATGGAGTTACCACTTAAACCAGTCCCCCCAAAGGCACAGAGGTTAGGGTTTTTCAAGGATAGTTTGATGGGCAGGGGGCTAGGGAGTGGGAAATGCTGATTGATTGGGAATGAAATTGTAGGCAGTGCGGAAAATGGTCCTCGTGCAATGCTTCTGCCTCTGGATGGAGGCCACAGGACATGTTGAGTCAGGAGTTGCAGCCAGAGTAGAGTCAGCTGATCTTCAGAAATGCAGAAGTCTAAAAAGACATCTCAAAAGGCCAATCTTAGGTTTTACAATAATGATGTTATCTACAGGAATAATTGGGAACGTTACAAATTTTGTGACCTGCAGAACAATGGCTGGCTATCCTTTATGCCTATACCTTAGCAGAATTCAGGCCCCTCTCATAATTCTAACCTGTGGCCTTTCATAGGTTTTATACAGGAAGTTTAGTTTTGGGTAAGGTTATTAGCATCATTGCATTAAGGTTAAACTATAAACTAAATTTCTCCTCTCAACGTTAGCTTGTTCTACACCCAGGAATGACCAGGGACAGCTTAGAAGTTAGAAGCAAAATGGAGTCGACTATGTCAGATTTCTTTTAGTGTCATAATTTTGCAAAGGCAGTTTCGGCTGTGTACACTTTCTAGCACGATTTCTAGAATCTGCAAAAATAATGATGCTATGGAATTTCAGCCATGTTGAAGTCTTTACTTTGGTAGGCAGGCAGTCATTCATTAAAAGTCTCTCTCTTTCTGTTTCTGTAGTAGCTGCAGCACTGTATAGTGATGTTACAGTGTTAGGGTCTACTTAAGTTAGTTTGAGCACGAGGCATTTAAGTATCGTTGAGAGCATTAAGCCCATGTGATTCTGCTCCTCTGGTTCACAGACAATCATTTGTTTTTTGTATACATGCCAAAGTGATTATTTTTGCCAATGACTCTGGTGTCAACTGATCTTATGATGAAGCCAGAGCATGCCTCAGAGTCTCCTGTAACTGCTCTGGGATAAAACCAGCTGGAAATTCTTAAGAAACTTGTTCGTTCTAATTTCTAATGTCATGGTTCTTCTTAATAGCATGACTTACAATGCCAAAGTTTTTTAGAATGGTTTGTTAACCTGTCAGAGGTACATCTATGAATAATAATGAAGTCAAGGAGGTGATATTACCTTACAGCTAAAAGAGTATATTGAAGAGCTTTCTCTGCCCGCAGTTTTATCCTATAGAATGTGATCCAGTACAGCAGTGGCACTCTTTCTACCTCAAAGCCTTCTTCATGCCTTGTATTCCTCTAAACACTCAACACCAGTATCCAGCAACCACACAAATAGTAGCTTTAGATTATCAACAATAACTTGTTACAAACAAAGAGGAATTCCTTCAATTCCCCCAACAGCACAGATGTGCACTTTATCCACAGGAATTTCAAGAACAGTGTCAGTTACCCTGATAGAACAAGCCCAGATTGACAGAAAATGTCATACATCAGCTTCTCAATGCTCTGTGAGAGAATTTATGTACCATTATTCCTCTTTAAATAAAATGTAACTAAGGCTGGCACTCAGGTTTGTAATAAGCTGAGTACCATTGATGTTTTCTGTATAGAAAGATGGGCAACACATTCTGAAAATTCCCAAAGAAGAAGTCTTATCATTTTTAATGGGAAATAGCAGTCATCTGGCATTTATTGCGCATTTACTTTATTCAGCCCTCAACTAAACACTGTGTAGGAGCCTTAGAGTAAGTAAATGAAGTAGTTTCTCCTTGAGGAATTCATGACTTATCCAGGGAGCTAAAAAATACATGTGGAAAATAATGTTTAAAAAATGATAAATGAACCAACTGCTAAATTGAACATAGGCAAGTGCATTTATGAGAATGATAAAAGGGAACATGTGTTTGAATGACCAGGAAGGGAACAACTCTCTTGTAGTATGGCCAAGGAGGGACGGTAAATCAATTTCATGCCAACCACCTAACACGCAGAAGACAATGTGCTAAACATTTTGTTTATATTAGATAAGGGGAGGATAAGAATATCATCATGAAGAATACCTAGGTGAATTGAATTATAGTTTCCAATTTTTCACTTTCTTGTAACAGAGTTATAAGTCTACCCTATTGCTATGATCTGTGGTGGGTGAATGTATCCTTCCTTCACTTTGGTCTGGGCCATGAGACTTCCTTTGGCAAATACGTTGTTAATGAATGTGATAGAAGCAAAAGCTTACAATGTGCTTCCGTGGTTAGTCCCCTCTTTTATTTCTTGATCTGCCATGTAAAGCAGGTTGCCTACGTACTTCCCTTTCTGCCCAAATAGGAAGATACATGGAGCACATCTAAGCCCAACCCTTAGATTGCATCCAAGCACAGCTGGATGGGCATGCTGTGGCACATCTGCCCAGCAGAGCTCAAACTAGATCAGTTAATTTGTGCTTAACCTGCAGAGCAAGAGCAGAAGAATAAATGCTTTGAATGTTATAAGCCACTAAGATATTGGAATTTTTTGTGACACAGAAAAAACGGGCTAACACGGAAATTAAGGCTGCCTTCCATAAGTTTTAATTTAGAGGGGACATAATAGTTTGTGCTTAAATAACTATATTACTCATTAAATAGAGTAAGTGTTTTGAGAGAAGTATAAAGTATTTTAGGGAGGAGGGGACATGGCGGAGGTGAGAGCTCTCAGGTTTATAAAGACTTTATGAGAGTGGTAGGAATGGTGTTGCCTTGAAGGGAAGGTGAGCTTTGAGTAAATTTGTCACCGACCACAGGCTCTTAGGCTTCCCATGTGACTGAAATTAACAAGAGGCCAAGAAGGTTTCCCAGACAAGTCTTTATTTTGGGGCTTGTGCTCGAGTGCACGGGAGATGGCAGAGATGGAAGGATTCTCTGGCTGGCTCCCCAGAAAGAGCATGTAGGGCTTTTTATATGAGGCAAAGTGCAGGAATTGACATTAGGGGTGGAGTATGCAGGTTTGCATATCTGGTTGCCATGGTCATATTGGGTAATGGGCAACCTGGTGGTCCGACTGGAGGCAATAAGGCTGCCAATGAATTGTTCAGCACATCTGTTGGATGTGGGACACTACGTAACTTGGTTCCATATTTGAATCTCCTGAGGCCGGTTTCTGGAAATGTTTAAGTAAAACACTATAAGAACACTGAAGAACGGCTATTTTTCTTTGTATGTATGACTAAAGCCTCGGTGTGAGCAGCTACAGCATCAGTAAGGTAGTGGTGTGGGTTTTGTGATCAGGGGGACATGAGAAGAAGAAAAAAGAAAAAGGAGTTGTGTCCCACTTTTATTCCATCTCAGACTGTGGAGGGGCAAGGGAAAGATGCAGAAGTATCCCAGCTTTACAAAGCAAAATACACCAAGAATAATAAAGCAGTGTATAAATGAGAGCGATCTATTCAATTCCTATTGTTGCCATAACGACTTACCACAAATTTAGTGGCTTAAAACAATACCTGTTTATCACCTCACAATTGTTAGGTCAGAAATCTGGATGCAGCATCACTTAGCTTAGCATCTGGGCACTCTGCTTACAGTCTTACAAAGCCAATGGCAAGGTGTCAGCAGGGGTGTGTTCTTTTCTGGAGGATCTGGGCTTGTATCCACTTCAGGCCTCATTCAGGTTGTTGCCCAGATTCAGTTACTTGCAGTTGTAAGACCGAGGCTGCCCTTCCCTTGCTGAGTGGTATGGTTTGGCTGTGTCCCCACCCAAATCTCATCTTGAATTCCTATGTGTTATGGGAGGGACCCAGTGGGGGGTAATTGAATCATGGGGACAAGTCTTTCCCATGCTCTTCTCTTGATTGTAAATAAATTTCATGAGAACTGATGGTTTTAAACAGAGGCGTTCCCCTGCACAAGCTTTCTCATTCTTTGCCTGTCACCATCTGTGTAAGATGTGACTTGCTCCTCCTTGCCTTTTGGCATGATTGTGAGGCTTCCCCAGCCACAAGAACTGTAAGTTCAATTAAACCTCTTTCTTCTGTAAATTGCCCAGTCTTGGGTATGTCTTTATCAGCAGCATGAAAACAGACTAATACACTGACACTGGTGTGGCCCAGTTTTTACACTTGGCGGCTGCCTGCATTCCTCTTGTCAGAGGTGTCTGAACCAGAGCAACTCCATCTTGAATAGGGACTGTCTGAGACCTACTGGGCTGCATTCTCGGGAGGTTAAGGCATTCCTAGTCACAGGATGAGAGAGGAGATCAATACAAGATGCAGGTCGTAGAGACCTTGCTGATAAAACAGTCTGTGTCATAAAGAAGCTGGTCAAAACCCACCAAAACCAAGATGGCAATGAGAGTGATCTCTAGTTCTCCTCACTGCTCATTATACACTAATTATATGCATTAGCATGCTAAGAGACACTCCCATCAGCACCATGACAGTTTACAAATGCCATGGCAACCTCAGGAAGTTACCCTATATGGTCTAAAACGAGAAGGAACCCCCAGTTCTGGAAACTGTCCAACCCTTTCCTAGGAAACTCATAAATAACCCACCCCTTGTTTAGCATATAATCAAGAAATAACCGTAAAAATGGGCAACCAGTGGCCCAGGGTGCTGCTCTGCCTGTGGAGTAGCCATTCTTTTATTCATTTCCTTTCTTGATAAACTTGCTTTCACTTTACGGATTTGCCTTGAATTCTTTCTTACATGAGATCCAAGAACCCTCTCTTGGGGTCTGGGTTGGGACCCCTTTCCAATAGCAATCTCATACTTGTCATATGGTCTCCCTCCGGCAGTGGTGGGTTGGTGAGTTCAGTCCGCTTCATGTGTTGAATCTTCCTCTTTTACCTCCCATTCCGCTTTTAAGGGCTCCTGTGATTACATTATGTTCATCTGGATAAACCAGGGTCATCTCCCTATTTTTTTTTTGAGATGGAGTCTCGCTCTGTTGCCCAGGCTGGAGTGCAGTGGCCAGATCTCAGCTCACTGCAAGCTTCGCCTCCCGGGTTTACGCCATTCTCCTGCCTCAGCCTCCCAAGTAGCTGGGACTACAGGCGCCCGCCACCTCGCCTGGCTAGTTTTTTGTATTTTTTTAGTAGAGACGGGGTTTCACCGTGTTAGCCAGGATGGTCTGGATCTCCTGACCTCGTGATCCGCCCGTCTCGACCTCCCAAAGTGCTGGGATTACAGGCTTGAGCCACCGTGCCCGGCCTCATCTCCCTATTTTTAAATCAGATGACTAGTAATTGTCATTTCATCTGCAGTTTTTTCACAGAGGTACCTAATTAGTGTTTGAATAACTAGCGGGCAGGAATCTTGGTGGGGGTGGGAAGACTTCTTTAGAATTCTGCCTACCACAGGTGGTCCATGAGGAAATTAGTCCTTTTTGAATAAAATTTGAGTAAAATGTAGGAAGCATGTAAGAAAGTATAGAGAGATAAGCCTTGATATATGGAATTATCTGTCCTCCCACCAAAATTCAACGAGTTGGTATAACACTCATTTTTCTGTGTAAGTATTTGTATCAGGACCTCAGATTTCTATACCTGGATCTTTTATAGTCCTTCCTTTATTTTTGGATGGGGGAGTTAGAGATATTAGTAGTTCAATACCAACCCCTCACCTTTTGTTAGGACAGTGTTACAGGGTATACGCCAATACAGGAGAAACTTCTATTTTCCTCATATCAGTGGGGTTTGAAAGGACTCCATGGAGCAATGATGTTCATGTAGGCGAAGTTTTCCTAGGGGCTCACCAGCTTGTGGGTTCATATGGGGATATACTGACTCAAATTTTGTTCGCTCTTGCCTCTCCCTGTCTCCATAGGAACTCAGGCTTCCTAGAAAATCCCACACAGACATGTTTGAAAATCATAGACACGTATTGATGAGGGCTTGTGAACACATATCTCACAGGGCATCTTCCTGTCTCCCTTTCTCATGTCAGTCAGTGTTCCCTTGTCCCCAAATGATCCCTAATAACCAAGAACTCACTGGAACATGGCACGGCAGGGCTACTATTTCTACAGTATCCTAGAGAATGCCAACATATCTATCTGGAGACCTGTCTTCTGATGTGCCCAAGCAGTTGGCTCTCAAGGTGCCAGAGGCTGCAAATTTCCATGCTGCAAATGGAGAACCATCTCTTTTCCACAGGCTATTTCACTTGTGTTTGCATATCTCAATATAAGACCTACATGTAAACAGAAATTCTGGCTGTTGGCTGCAACTCTTCCTTTAACAGGGCTCATGATTAGACTGGGAATAAGGTGAACAATATGCTGTCTCATTTGGTTTGCCATACCGCTTCCTAGTACCTATAAACTTCCTCCCCTCTTTTTCAGCCAAAACCAGCTTATTATGCAAATGTATAATTTTTCAGCTTATTACTATATTAATATATTTGCCTGTTATGTTTCAATCTCACTTTTTGGGATCAAGATATGTGTAACAGCAAGATGTGATAGTAACAAGTAAAATATATATCTGTGTGTGTATATATATTATATAACATTTATATAATATATAAATTATATAATTATGTTCCCCCATTATATATTAAATATATAATTATATCAAATATATTAAATTTATAATATATTATAGTAGATATTATAAATTTAAGATATTTAATATTATATATTTAATATATATTTAATAATTATATATTTAATATAATAAATTATATATTTAATATAATATATTATATGAAACATATGAAATACATATTATATAGTACATATGAAATATATATTTATGTTATATATATTTAATATGTAATATATCAAATATATAACATATTTAATATATAATAGGGGAATATAATTATTATAATTATAATTATAACTATAACAATAGCCGG
This sequence comes from Macaca thibetana thibetana, assembly GCF_024542745.1. Taxonomy (NCBI): domain Eukaryota; kingdom Metazoa; phylum Chordata; class Mammalia; order Primates; family Cercopithecidae; genus Macaca; species Macaca thibetana. The sequence continues at coordinate 102,664,582 of NC_065586.1, read as the reverse complement.
GCGCGGTGGCTCACGCCTGTAATCCCAGCACTTTGGGAGGCCGAGGCGGGCGGATCACAAGGTCAGGAGATCGAGACCACGGTGAAACCCCGTCTCTACTAAAAATACAAAAATTAGCCGGGCGCGGTTGTGGGCACCTGTAGTCCCAGCTACTCGGGAGGCTGAGGCAGGAGAATGGCGTGAACCCGGGAGGCGGAGCTTGCAGTGAGCCGAGATCGCGCCACTGCACTCCAGCCTGGGCGACAGAGCGAGACTCCGTCTCAAAAAAAAAAAAAAAAAAAAAAAAAAACAAAAACAAAAACATAGAATTTTATATTATTAAATTAAATATATTTGTATATTTATATAATATATAATATATAATTTATATATATAAAATATATTTTATACATTACTCTTAAATTATTATTATTAAATATATATTATATATTTATATATATATTTACATATCATATAATATATATGAAATATATGATATGTAAATATATAATGAGGAAATATAATTATATATGTAAAATGGGGAAATATAATTTTATATATGTAATGGGGAAACATAATATTTGACAACATTAAGAAGGAAAATAAAATTTATGCATTACAAATTGTGATAAAATGGATAAAATGGAAAGGCAAATGAAATACCAGCAAAGCAAATTTGTAAAATTTTTAAAGGCAAGGTACACTAATAAATAAAGAGCTCTTGCATAAACAACCCAAAAGAAAAATTGTATATTTAAAGAAAATTTCAAAAAAGAAATATAATTGAGAAGCTTATGAAACTATGTTCAAATATGTCACTAATCTATATATTCCAAATTCAAATATCAAGGTGTTTGTCTCCTATCAAGTCTATAAAATTATATTGTTATACATTTATATAGATTGTTATACATGCTTTGGGCAAGATGACAGTGGAAGGGTTCATCATAGGCTTTTGGAAATACAATTACTACAACTTCCCTGAAAATCATCTCAAACTGTTCACACTTTTGTGGCCACATCATTCCAGTCTCTGGCTCTGAGGTCTCGTCTTCTCCTCATCTCTGTTTGTCTCCTCTGTGTGCCTTTTATAAGGACATCTATTAGATTTAGGACCCATGATAATCTTCTTCTCACAAGATCCTGAACTTAATTACATCTGTAAAGGCCCTTTTTCCAAATAAGGCAATGTTCACAGGTTTCAGGGACTCAGCTAGAAATATTGTTTGTCATGGTCACCATTCAACTCACTCTAGCTATTGTGTTTTGGTAAATACATATGCTAAAATATGTAGCCATTAAAGTTACATTTGAGTGTCATGGAAAAATGATAAACATAGGAAGATATAGTTGTATAAGCTAAACTATTCCAATTTTGCAAGAAGAAATTAAAGGAAAAAAAAGAAAATACAAACACCTCATGAGCACCCTATCTTAGTCCATTGTGTGTTGCTATCCAGCATACCACAGATTGGGTAATTTATAAAGAAAACAAAATTATTTCTTACAGTTCTAAAGGCTGGAAAGTCCAATGTTAAGGGGTCCACACCTGATGAGGGCCTTCTGTCTCATCCTATAGTGGGAGGGAATAGGGCAAGAGAGCACTAGACCATAAAGGAGCAAGATGGGACTGAACTCATTTTTATAACAGGCCCATTCTTGTGATAACTAACCAGCTCCCAAGATAAAGGTAGACATTAACCCATTCATGAGAATAGAGTCCTCATGACCTAATCGCCTCATTGTGTTGAGAGGCCTTACCTCTCAACACTTGCACTGGGGGTTGTTTTCAATACATGAATGTTTGGGGGAGACATTCAAACTATAGAACAGAGATTTTTTTGAAGAGGACAAAGGCCAGGCATGGTGGCTTACACCTGTAATCCCAGCACATTTGGAAGGTCACAGTGGGAGGATTGCTTGAGGTCAGTGAAAGGACACAAAGATACAAAAATGGGTACCCTCCCTTCCCCCCGCCGATGTTGCCAAACTCTTTGTTCTGCTTTCTAATCTCTGCACGTACCAGAGGTTTCGTAAGTTCTGTAAGTACATGTTTTTCTTTCTGAGGCCAGGTCACAAGGAATGTTTAAGTAAGATAGCCAGGTCACAAGGTGTGTTTAAGCAAGATAGCCATAAACTGGTCGTGCAACCTGATGCAATATAATTAACTGCCTTTGTGTAAAACTGCTCTTCCGCCTCAAGGGTTGTACTGAAATATCAGAAATTGCGGGAACCAATCATAGTTTGCCAAATCGCTTTGTTCAAACTCCAGCCAATCATACCTCTAATTTGTATAATGATTCTATGCCTACTTTCCTTAGACTATATAACATTGTTCGGAGCTCAGTGGGGGAGCTCTCCTGCCCGTCTCGTTTCACGAGCAAGTGAGAGCTCCAGGTTCGAACCTGTAGTAAAGATCCTTGCTGCTTAGCTTTGACTCTGGACTCTGGTGGTCTTCTTCGGGGAATAAACGGTCTGGGCATAACATCAGCAGTTTGGAACCAGCCTAGAAACATAGTGTGACCTCCATTGCTACCAATAAAATAAAATAAAATAAAATAACCAACACAACAAAACAACTAGCAGAGTATGATGGCACACACGTGTGGTCCCAGCTGCTTGGTAAGCTGAGGTGGCGGGGGTGGCGGTTTCTTTGAGCCCAGGAGTTTGAAGCCACAGTGAGCCATGATCATACCACTGCACTCCAGCCTGGGCAACAGAGTAAGACCACCCTGTCTCTAAACAATTTTTTTGAAAGTGAAGAAATTTATATTATAATGTACCACAATGCTTTTCAAGCTTATCTCTTTCTGACTGGTGGGATTTAAATTTGCTTTTATTCTTTTATTTTGTTGTTTGATTGCAGCATTTGTATTTTTTAATAAGAGCATGCAATTATTTACAACAAGACAAGAAATTTGTTTTATTCTGTTTTTCAATTAAAGAGTAGAATAAACTAAGGCCAAACAAAATTTTAAAAAGTTAACCATAATGAAGTAAATTAAATTAAACATAAAACAAAAAGATGTTTAATTGAAATAACCAATTATATATGAATAAACAAAACACATGGGTCTTTCAAATATTTGTAATGAATTAGAAACTATAAGAGAAAAACCCATAATGCTTTTTAAAAAGTTTAAATATAAATTAATATATTGTGGAGAAAAATTAAAACTCTACCTACATGGAGAAAAATTAAAACTCTATTGAGAGACAAAAAAATTAAAAAATGGAGACAAGGTTGCATTATTTGATGGGTAGATGACATTGTACAATGTCAAATCCTTCAAATTGTGTAATGACTTAACAAACAAAGGGGGTTTAGAGAAACATGAGAGATCAGCCCAGGTAAAGGACCATATGTAGTCTCTAACACCACAATAAGGTTAAGGAAAAACCTTGATGTTATGAGTGTGTTGAAATAGCAAAATCTCAAACCTGGTTTCAAGTTACTAGCTTCAATCCCCGAGTCAATGATTTATTTTAGCTGAGCCAAGTTTACTCATCTGTAAAATGGGAATAATAATAATCATCTAGAGGTTTATTGTAAAAGTCCATCAATGTAATAGACATAGAAGCACTTAGTAAAGCTATAAAGCAGCCTGTAAAATTTATTATTCTTTCTGCCCACAGTATATGTGTTTAAGTGATTACAGTTTCTGAGGGCTCAGAGGATGTCAAATACAGAGACCTGCCTGAGGATATATTTTGATATTTCTTTTATTCCCACTATTCTAAATCATTTCCATTATCATTTTTAAAACAATTTTTGACTCATTTGATTAGTAGACACAATTATTGTTCATCATTTAATCATATGATCATCAAATTTCAGAGGCAGAAGAGAACTTTGGGATTACTTAGTGCAACTCCCTTATTTTATAGATGAAGTAAAAGCCCCCAAGCATTAAGCAATTTGCCCAAGTTCCCCAAGCTGCTGTGTGTAAAAATAATAAATACGTAGTAATGGATAAGTAAATGGTTACGTCATGGCTTGGGACCTCTTGTCTGGACATTAATATTAGACCTCCACAACCTTAAAATGAGTGAAGTCACCTATATATCAACAACATTTAATAATATCTCATTGGATAAATGTTGGGCAACATTTATCTGACTTAAGGTAAAGGATTCTGGTGGTCACTGTTTCTAAAATAAAAGGGACTCTAATTGTATCTAATTGTAACAGTTATGAGACCAGATGCTACAGAGATTTAGTTGAAATTTTCAGTTAGGGAGATTTAGGACCAAGTGCCTCAGAGTTGCCCCCTCCCCTAAAAATCACTTAATGAAACAAGATCTGGTTTAGCAAAGAGTAGGAAAGTCAATAGCATTTAGATTACAAATGAGATTTGAAACCAAAAAAAATGTGCTTCTGAGCTTGTCTGAGGTTTGCCTTGAGAATGATAAATAACAAATTGAGGATGGATTTTGCCTGAGTCACACTATGCTCCTCAGATAGGACTTTGGACTCATAAGTAAATGAACCACAGCATCAACTCTAGAGGGGTTGTTCAACTGTAGCCAGTTCTTGCTCCTGGCCCATGAAGACCACCTAGATTATAAAAAATATCATAATTCTTGTACTGCAACCTCTAAAGAATTTGGACCTCCCACAATTGCTCAACTAACTCACAAATTTTTTAAAGAATTTCTGTTTCTGATAAGTCAGAAGACAAATTGAAAGGCTATGAAATGCTTCTTTTATGTAACAGATTGCTTATAGGTTATTACATTTCCCTTTCTTTTAAACAAGGAAAATCACATTAGGAAAGAAGAAAAGTACGTTACATTATCTTTGTACCCCTTTATTTTCCCATAATCACTGGGTAGCCCTGGGCATAACCTGATAAAACTAAGAGGAGTATTAGGTATCTATACAATATGTAAGTAGGGGGGTAGAAAGTAACTCCACGAGATGATAGTCATATTTGTGCTTTGTTTTAATTTTCCATATTCATAAAAATCTTGCAATGCCAAAGAACTAATAAACTCTGACACCCCAAATGTTCTTTGTTTTTTAAATTTTTTTTTTTTTTAATAACTGGAGACAAAATGTTACTATGTTGCCCAGGCTAGTGTTGAACTCCTGAGCTCAAGTTATCCCACCACCTTGGCCTCACAAAGTGCTGAGATTACAGGCATGAGCCACTGCAGCTGGCCGCAAATATTCTTTAAATGGTTCTATAACATTTATGAAAGCCACATTTTTCCCCTTGTACTTTAGTATTAGGCTGGTGCAAAATTAATTGTGGGTAAGCCTGCAATTAATTTTACACCAACCTATTATTGGATCAAAAATTATATTGAAAATTTAGGAGCTGGGCACATTAAATGTTAGATAGGTATAAGATAAGGGGTGAGGTCCATTTCTCAACCTGACACTACTTAGGTTTACAGATGTCATAATTGCATTTCTTTTCAGGAATCTTGACTTCCTGATGGTCAGCACCTTAGAGACTGTGCTTGCTCTAAAGGAGACATACAATAATCTTTGGGTAATGGGGGAAAATATTGCCTGTTGACTCTTCCTCTGAGAAATTCTGGGCTCTTGGCATCTTTATCCAGAATTCACTCACAGCAGTGTTAAGAAAATATTGACCACAACCCTGCAAGATCTAAAATGAATTACCTTATCCCATTTTTCTTAGACTGTCCAGATCTTTCAGTAATTAAAACAGAACTGTTTCTTCTGTGAGATTTTAAAACTTGGTAGATTCATTCATTGTTGCTGGGCTTTTTTTGTTTGTTTGTTTTGTTTAGTTGTTTGTTTGTGTGGGGACTTTTTCATTTTTTGTGGTTTTTACTGAAGTTCTCAATGAAACATGAATCCTGTGCTATCTAGTGAAAGCACAGTGTCCAGCTTCACTCTCCTGTAATACAACAGACATATAGACACAGCAAGTTGCCTACAAATAGAGTCTAAAAGAACTACTTTTGTTTGGACAATCCACTCTCTTAAGCATGGACAATTTTTCACTAAGCCAGTCCCAGGAATCTCATCCCCTTCTTTCTGTGAATGGTTTGTGAATTGGTTTACAATATAATTCTGGCCAAATGCAGGCAAGGGAAAAATCTCTCAGGGAGACTTCTAAGAAAGCTTTCCCTAAATATACTAAGAAATTGTCCTTCCTCTTTTGGAAATTTTTACATCTGAAAGTTATATCTAGAATTGTGGAAGCCTTTTTTTTGTGACCACAAGGGTAAGCTAACAAGCTGAAAATGGCTAAGAGGAAGGACCAATATCACAGACATATGATGGTTAATTTTGCATCAGCTGACTGGGCTAAGGGATGCCGGATGCCTGGATAGCTGCTGTAATGTTATTTCTGGTGTTTGAGTGAGGGCTTTTCCAGAAGAGATTAGCATTTGAATCAGTAGACTTCGTAAAGATTTCCCTCACCAATCATCATCCAATCTTGAGGGCTTGAATAGAAGAAAAACACAGAAAAGGGGTAAATTAGCTTTCTCTCTGCTTGAGCTAAAAAAAATCCATCTTCTCGGCCAGGTGCAGTGGCTCATGGCTGTAATCCTAGCACTTTGGGAGGCGGAGGTGGGTGGATCGCCTGAAGTCAGGGGTTCAAGATCAGCCTGGCCAACATGGCAAAACCCCGTCTCTACTAAAAATACGAAAATTAGCCGGGTATGGTGACGTGCACCTGTAGTCCCAGCTACTCAGGAGGTTGAGGCAGGAGAATCACTTGAACCCAGGAGGTGGAGATTGCAGTGAGCCAAGATCATGCCAAACATTCCAGCCTGGGTGACAGAGTGAGACTCCACCTAAAAAAAAAAAAAAAAAAAAAAAAAAAAAATCCATCTTCTCTTACATTTAAACATTGGAGCTCCTGGTTTTCAGGCCTTTGGACTTGAACCTGTACTTAGACCATTGGCATCCCTGATTCTTGGGCCTTTGAGCTTGGACTGGAATTACACCATGGATTTTCCTGGACCTCCAGCTTGCAGATGGCAGATCATGGGACCTCACAAGTTCCATAATCATCTGAGCTCATCCTTTACAATAAATCTCTTTCTATTTATCTTTTTATATATCGTGTTGGTTCTGTTTCTCTGGAGAGCCCGGACTAACATACAATGGGTCCATGATGTTGTTGAGCAGATAAAAGCTAATCACTTTGGAGCTACCCTAACTCGGGATTTCTTGTGAGTTATTGTCCTTAATATTAAGGATACTTTGAATTGGATTGTCTATTACTTAGCCTAAATATACTAACTGATCATTTGCCTGTCCAGTCTCTTCAAGAAGACAATAGAATGTGCTTTAAAAAGTCAGTAGGATAGAATAGGAAGAAAATCTGAAGGTAAGGGCTTTGGATCATTTTAACACTGATTCAGAGAATATTCTGCATTGTTAGAGGACTAAAAGCAGGGGGAAAAAATCCTGTCACTTCTTGTTGACATGTATAACTTCTCAGATACAACTTGTAAATGTCAAAGTGCATAGAAAAACTTTTCAAAAACTAAAGTGAGGTCTGACCATTAACTAGTATTATTTAAAGCACATTGCAGGCATTGAATTGAGTGGGATTTTGAATGTGGACCCCTGTCTAAAAGCAGAAGGTTCTGGGCATAAGAGTCTTAGCAAATGGGGCCAAAATAGAATGAGTATGCAAGACTCAAAGTAATAAATAAAACTTCCTAGATTTATGTGGTTTCAACCAATTTGTTGAACTATTTTTTGACCAGAAACCAGTGATCTTAGCATAAGTTTCTACATGCTTGCTTATGGCAAGATGTAGTTTAGCACAGACAAACACACATTCTTAATCTTTCTGAAGGCAGATTTCACTAGAACAAGTAGTACGAGTTGGAATTTGTCTCATAAAGATGTGCCATTTTGATGCAAGCTAAATGATGCCCTGGTATAATTACTGGTTAAAATATAATTACAAAGAAACTGGATTCATAATAAAATTCCAAGACTTCACTGAGGGGTCAAAGGGATATGCATTCTTAGATATAATGTCAGTAGAGAATGTATATAGAAGCTCCTGCTTTTACCAGATTTATGTTGAAAATGTCAAAAAAAAAAAAAAAACAAAACAAACAAAAAAATCCCAAGGAACCCCCTGGCTCCCCCCAACCCACACACACTAGAGATCTAGGACAAAGAAAAGACAAAACATTGTATGACATTGACGTTGAATTGCAAGTTAAGAGAACTAATAACCAATCCTTGTATCAGCCTGAGGAATATATTGGGGAAACTTTACTCTGCTTCCATTTTCTGTTTTTTAATTTGACAGTCTTTATATTGAGGTTCAGAACTCAAATGATAATTGGTGTCTTTTCCTATAAAATTTTATTTAACCTCTCAGCAAGGGAGAGGAGGAAAGAGTCAAATTTGGGGTGTGTGTGTGTGTGTGTGTGTGTGTGTGTGTGTGTGTGTGTTGGGACTTGCTGCTGCACTTCAGGGAAAAGTGGAGCTTTTTTTGGTTTAGGTTTAAGTATGTCTTCAGCTTTGGTCAATGCATCTTATATCTGGGGAATGTGGCTACCATATTGTACAATGCAGGTTTAGAAGGCATCTCAATTAGAATGCTTTTGATGAGGTCACTGAAGAAACTCAAAATGGAGAAGAAATAAATACAGAGGCTAGGCGCGATGGCTCATGCCTGTAATTCCAGCACTTTGTAATTCCAGGCCCAGGTGGGTGGATAACAGAGTCAGGAGATCGAGACCCTCCCAGCTAACAGGGTGAAACTCCGTCTCTACTAAAAATGCAATCAATAAATAAAGTAAAAGTAAAAAATAAAATAAAATAAAATAAAATAAAATTAGCTGGGCATGGTGGCAAGCACCTATAATCCCAGCTACTTGGGAGGCTGAGGCTGGAGAATCATTTGAACCCGGGAGGAGGAGGTTTCAATGAGCTGAGATTGTGCCACTGCACTCCAACCTGGGCAACAGAGCAAGACTGTCTCAAAATAAATAAGTAAATTAAATAAATAAATAAAGAGATGGGGTGATCCTAAGGCAAATTCCATGACATTAAAGATTCAGGTTCTTTCCATTATTTGGTTCTTCACTTCTCAGTAAATTAGCTTTGTACTTGAGGCCACTCCACAAAACAACCAGAATTCCACTGAACATGATCTGATTACCTCTGAATTAGATGCATTTTCATGTTTCTTTAAGTTTTAAAATTCTGATTTACTCTACCCAAATATATTGTAGAGAATCAGCCATATGTCTTTAAATCTGGAATCTCCCAATATACTTTCTGAAACAAACTACAACGATGCAGTTTTTAATTCTGTGAAGGAACGTATGTTTGGTGGAAGTGGAAGGCTAAACATAAATTTAATAGCTCCTTAATGTTAGTGAGCAAAGTATTCCCAAAAACTATAATGAACAATTAAAAGTCAATTAGATCCATTTAAATTATTATAAAATAAAATAGATATTTAAGATGGACTTAAGCTATCTGCTGCTGATTGTAATTTGAAAAACTGATAGATATCAGCAAGCTTTGGGTTTCATTTATTCAGTACTAGAATGGACAGAGAAACCTTTCAATTCTTTAGGAGTAGTTCCTATACCAGATTTTTAAAGGAAACAGTCGCAATTTGATGAACCTATCCATCATTAAAAATCTGAAATGTAGAGGGTATTAGCATTCTTTGCCTCACATGATGAGAATAATGAACATTTACTCTTTTTTAAATAATTGTACTTAAAAAAACAATTCACTACCCACTATTAGCATTTGGAATAGGCTCTAGTAAATTTTAATTCAAGGAATCAAATTTAAGGAACCTAGAAATATACCATTCATATGTGTCACAATGGCAAATTTTGATAAGGTATCACAGTGATTTTAAACAATAAACAGCTCAATTTTCACTGCTTATGAATAGGTTGTGTTCAGTGCCTCCTGGTTCCAGTCAGTGTAGAAATGGCTCCAGAGTCACTGCTGTAACAGGATTTTGGCTCATTGGGCTTCTGTCAAAACTCACAACTAAAGATACTGCTCTGAATATAGGAAGCAAGGAAAAGCTTTAAGAGTGCAAATGATTTTAAAGCTCAAAATAGATTACACTGACTCTGACAGCAGTTGTTCTTTTTCCTCCCACCTCCATTCCTAACTCAAGCTCATTCAGGGTGTTTTGTAAATAGAATGGACAGTTCGTAACTTCCATCAGTGATCTCATGATGATCAAGACTCACTTTCCACTGTTCTTTTACTGTGGAGAAGATGGGGCAAAGGAGGCACCCACCAGAGGCAGGATGCACAGTTTTGCTGCTAGTGTGATGCTCGGCAGGTTGAGCCTTGAAGCCAAAGGAGGCTGGTGAAAATGCCCACTCCTAGGGTCCCTCCAAGGGTTAAGAGAGTAATGCATATAAAGGAAGGGTCTGGCACATAGGAAATGCTCAAAATCAGCAAATGGATCTGTTCCTGTAGTTTATTACTAAGAATTCTCTTTGTTTGCTACACTCAGCTAACTCAGATGTTCATCGTTTTGATTTTTGCTTTGTATAGGTTACATTCAGTTCTTTAGAACTACTGCAACTATCAAGGCATAAGTCTTAGTAATCTTGATGATATTTCATTCAGTCTTAAGTGGGTAGGAGCCCACAAATCTACCATGGAGAGCTCCCCAGCATCCTGTATCAAGGGATAAATACATGGCTTTGAGAGGGTGAGCAGAGCCAGCTTGCTGAGCCGGAGTTTTGACAGAAGTTCTTGGAGTCGTTATGAAGTCTGTGGGTATGGGGCCAACATTTTTTTAGGTAGACTTTAATCTTTCATCAGGGTTATATTCATTGCCAAAGATGTTTTCAGCTCCTGAAAGCTCACTCATTTTACTTTAGACATATAGCCAGGAAGGTTGTTAGAGCTCCAAATTCTCTTAAATTCTATGGATGTGAAATTCCTCTCAGACAATATCATCGACCTGGAGTAAGTACTAGGTGATTTGTTAACATGATAAAACTAATACACCACAAAAGACAGGCAGCCCCCTGAGGCCTGAAATTTCACACAGCACTTTCACTTTATGGCCATCTCTCTCATCTGGGGCATAAATTCGATTATTTTCATGCTCTGGAAAGATAGATAATTTGTAGGGTATTTAAGATATGGAAACTTAGTTTGGCCATCACAAGGTCAGATTTCTTTTTTTTTTTTTTTCATGGTGCTATCTAAACAAATGCTCTTATATCTTTTCTTATGATACTTTTCAGTCAAGGTTGAGAATAAGTTTACATTTTAAAAAGGAAAATCTAAAATTTCCTTTTTTAAATGCAAACTTAGAAACGGGGGTATTTAGAGACGGGGAGTGTTGCTGTCATGAATTTCCTGCTTTGTCACAAACTTCATGACTTCAGCTATAGCTCTTCTTTATTTTCAAAAGCCTTAATAAGGTGACCTGAGATGAGTTTCTCAGTCACATCCCCATGACATGTAATTAGATAATGAAACTCAAATTTTTAGGGAGGGCTTTGTACTGATTATGAAATGGAAGAAATGACTTAACCGGGCTCTAATCAAAGAAAAGTAAAGACCTGTGACAGAGAGACAGCTGGGGAGATGCAATGACTTATGAATTTGCCCTTGTTTTAAATTATAACACTATAACTGGGCACAGTGGCTCACGTCTGTAATCCCAGCACTTTGGAAGGCCAAGATGGGTGGATTGCCTGAGGTCAGGACTTCAAGATCAGCCTGACCAACATGGTAAAACCCCATCTCTACTAAAAATATAAAATTAGCCAGGCGTGGTGGCACGTGCCTGTAGTCCCAGCTACTTGGGAAACTGAGGCAGGAGAATCCTTTGAACCCAGGAGGCGGAGGTTGCGGTGAGCCGAGGTTGCGCCATTGCACTCCAGCCTGGGCAACAAAAGTGAAATGCCATCTCAAAATAAATAAATAAATAATAACACTATGTCTTGAAAAGTGGTGAAAAAAAAAAGCCGGGCATTAATTTTGTTACATTTTCATGTTATTGATTTTATTGTAAGACCTACAGAACTTATTCTCAGATTTTAGTGTTCCTAGGAGTCACACCTGATGCCTATTAAGATGACAAAATTCTTTTTCCACCTCAGAACTACTACAGTAAAATGAGGAATCTGAATTTTATGCACAGTAAAGTTTAAGATTAGCTGCCATAAATTATCCCCCCATTTCTTCCTGTTCTCAAATTTGCCTTTGCTAAATCTGTAACTGGAGTCAAGTCACCTTCCACTTCCCTTGATTAGACAACAAGTATTTTTTACCATCTTGAAGGTAAAATCATTCTTACATTTTTGGAGGTGCTAGGATCAATAGGAACTTAAATTCAGTCTAGTTTTTATACTATTTATTTAGCACTGATCTCCTACTACATACAGAACACCTGGTCCTCAGATCCAAACATGAACCCTGCCCTCAAGATCCTTTTAACTAAGTAAAAGATGCAAAAAACAAAACAAAACAAACAAACAAAAAAACTGATGGATACCTGAATCTGGTCAATAAACTGTGAGAGGTGCTCAGAGTAGGTTCTGAGGAAGGGCATCCACTCTAGCTTTAGGAGTGTGGGGATGGTCAGGAAATTCATTCTGGAAGAGGTAACCCCAGAGACCCATCTGAAATGATTGGGTTTTAGCTAGGAGTTGGGCTATTCAAAGGATACAGAAGACATTATAGGGTGGGAGAACGATTCTGGCAATGCCATGTTAAAAGGACGTATTATATTTATGGAGATCACACATATTATTCGGTGCTGGACATGAGTCTGGAAAATGAAACCAATTTTTGGATGTCATATTTAGGACCTGAGACTTTGTCCTAAAAATAAAGAGAAGGTTGGCAAGAAGCTTTTCGTTAGACTCACCCATATCAAAGACGACACACAATTGCCACAAAACAGTATTGAGTGGTGAAATGTTTTGCTCATCAAGTCAGTTTGCATTTAGAGAAAAAGGCATAATTCTTCCTCCTGTTGTGGTAGATAAGAGCAAATGCCCTTTTGCAGCAATCACTCACAATCTTATCTCTGAAATAAATAGATAAGATGAATGCATGGTGTGTATGTTAGCTGGAGATTTATGCAGTTGGTGTAGAGACATCATTGCTTGTACTGGTGATGCTGTAATAGAAACTATTCATTAGCACTGCCAAAGCCATGCTTTAAAGCAGCGGTCCTCAACCTTTGTGGCATCAGAGACCAGTTTCGTGGGAAATAATTTTTCCACAGACCAGGTTGGGGGTTTTGGGATCATTCAAGCACATTTCAATTATTGTGCACTTTATTTCTATTATTACTACATTGTAATATATAATGACATAATAATACAACTCACCAAGATCTAGAATCAGTGGGAGCCCTGAGCATGTTTTCCTATAACTGGATGGTCCCATCTGGGGGTAGTGGGAAACAGTGATAGATCATCAGGCATTAGAATCTCACAACGAATGTGCAACTTAGATCCCTTGCATGCACAGTTCACAATAGGGTTCATGTTCCTACGAGACTCTAATGCCACTGCTGATCTGATGGGAGGCAGAGCTCAGGTAGTAAGGCGGGCAAGGGATGGGGAGCAACTCTAAATACAGATGATGCTTCACTCACTTGCCTGCTACTCACCTCCTGCTGTGCAACCCAGTTCCTAACAAACCATGGATGGGTGCCAGTCTGTGGCCTGGGGTTTGGGGACCTGCTTTAAATAAAACAATTATACATAGAGACAATAGAGCATGGCGGTTAGGGACTCAGGCTGTAGATTCAAATGTGAGTAAATTATATAACTCTCTTAGCCTCAATATTCTTTTTTTTTTTAAGTCTGGGTGATAGTTCATGATAGTGACCAGCAGTGATGAAAATTAAATGAGGTAATACACTGTTATGGATTGAATTGTGTGCCAGAAAAAAGAGATATTGAAGCCCTAACAGACTGACACCTCAGAATGTGACTGTATTTGGAAATAGAGTATTTACAGAAGTAATAAATTAAAGCGAGTTATTAAGGCAGACTCTGATCCAATATAACTGGTGTTCTTGTAAAAAGGAAAAATTTGGACACAGAGAAAGGTATACAGGGGGAACATATGAACATGAAGGCAGAGATCAGGGTAATGTATCCATAAGCCAAGGGATGCTACAGATTGCCATTAAACCCCTAAAAGCCAGGACAGAAAAATGGTAACGTTGCTCTTACCAGCTCTCAAAAGAACCCACCCTGCCCCCACATTGATCTTAGACTTACAGCCTCTAGAACTGTGAGACAGTGAATTTGTGCTGTTTGGCCACCTAGTTTATAGCAGTTTGTTATGACATCTCTAGCAAACTAATACATTCACGTAAATACTCCAGCACATAGCAAATGGGTAACATTATCAGTCTTTCTTTCTCTCTTTCTTTCTTTCTGTCTTTCTTTCTTTCTTTCTTTCTTTCTTTCTTTCTTTCTTTCTTTCTTTCTTTCTTTCTTTCTTTCTTTCTTTCTTCTTCTCTCTCTCTCTCTTTCTTTCTTTCCTTCCTTCCTCCTTCCTTCCTTCCTTCCTTCCTTCCTTCCTTCTCCCTCCCTCCCTCCCTCCCTCTCTCCTTCTCTCTCTCTCTCTCTCTCTTTCTCTCTTTTCTTCTCTTCTTCTCTTTCTCTTCCTTCCTTTCTCTCTTTCTTTCTTCCTTCCTTCTCTTCTTTCTTTCTTTCTCTCTCTCTCTTTCTCTCTTTCTTTCTCTCTCTCTTTCTCTCTCTCTCTCTTTCTCTTTCTTTCTTTCTTTCTTTCTTTCTTTCTTTCTTTCTTTCTTTCTTTCTTTCTTTCTTTCTTTCTCTTTCTTTCTTTTCTTTCTCTTTTCTTTCTTTCTTTCTTTCTTTCTTTCTTTCTTTCTTAGATGAAGTCTTGCTCTCATTGCCCAGGCTGGAGTAGAGTGGCATGATCTTGGTTCACAGCAACCTCCGCCTCCTGGGTTCAAGTGATTCTCCTGCCTCAGCCTCCCGAGTAGCTGGGATTACAGTCATGCACCACCACACCCGGCTAATTTTGTATTTTTTGTAGAGATGGGATTTCTCCATGTTGGTTAGGCTGGTCTCAGACTCCCAACCTCGCGTGATCCGCTTACCTCAGCTTCCCAAAGTGCTGGGATTACAGGCCTGAGCCACCGCCCCTGGCCTATCTGTCCTTCTTATTGCTGTTAATACTAAGCTTTAATCACATTTCCAGATTTCTACTCAGACTCTTCTTGTCCAGTCTGGCTCCTTTGATGAGAGTGCATTGTTCTATAGGTCACAGACAGGAAAATCAGAGGTGTAATGCAGAATGGGATGCACAGATTTTTTACAGCTGTGTGTATAGAGCAGGGCCATTCTGGAAGCATTGAAACCAGTTATCAGCCAGTCGCAGGTAGTGCTAGGATGGTGACATGACAGGGCAGAGTAAAAAGCAAAGGCTTTGGATATGAACAGACTGGGCCTGACATCTTCAGAAAAAACAAACTAACCAACAAATGAAACAAAACAACAAAACACAATACAAACAACTTAATGGTTTGATTAGGAATGAAGGAGAAGTTGAACATATACTGATAAGATGCTTACGTGGTTGCGTATCTTATTTTTACATGAATCAAAGATATCTATTTGTTACGTAGTATTGACCAGAACCAAAGACAGTTACAAGAAGACGAATATAAAAGAAAAACAAGAGGGAAGAAAATAGGAGAAGGAGAGAAAAGAAGAGGAGGAGAAAGAGGAGTGTGTGTGGAAATCAGCCATGTAGATTCAGGCAGTTCCTTCCATTGCGAACACAGTACGTCAGCATAATTTCTCAGGAAGGTGTGATGGAAACTTTACCACCACAATTTCATTTCAAGGAGGAGCTTTTGCTTTGAGATTTGTGAGTCCATTCACTCTGAGCTTAATGTAACTGGGCTCTGCCAGTGTCCTTGACCAATAAGCAAGGGAGAACGAAGAGAAAATATCTGGAAGTATTTGTATGCGGTTGGGAGGCCATGGGTAGAAGTGATAAAAAGAATAAAGAAGAGGAGAGACAGAGAGAAAATAAGCAAAATAAACAAATAAGCAAATCAAAGGATGGTCAGCATTATTGCTAAGTACACAGGTTCTAAACCGTAGCTCTGTCAGTACGTGGCCAACCTCTTTTAAGTCTCTGCTCCCCAATCTATAAAATGAGGTTAATAAAAACACTTATCTCATTGAGCTAATTATGAAGATTAAACCAGCTAATACACAGAAAACTTAGGTTGTTTCTATTCATGAATTATTACTGTGCTGGGTATTCATCAAGAGGAGACGATTAAATAAATCATGGTATATCTATTCTATGATACCATTAAAGTGAATCTGGTAAGGCTTCATGTGTCGATAAGGCAAAATGTCCAATAAGTCCAATATGAACAGTTAAGTATAAAACAAGAGTTGTATAAGATAGTGCATAATATCTACACATTGCCTTGAAAAAGGATGTATTTTCTTGCAGATTTATATATGTAGATTATTTCTGAAAGAATGACCAAGAAATTGGTTATAATGGTTCCTCTGTGGAAGTCATGTGGGAAAACACAGAGTGAGAAACATCATATTTTATTGTACTCCTCTTTGTTGTATTTGAAATTTTATCATTTGCATGTATTATTTTTTCAATTAAAAATAAAGTAAAAAATGAAAAAAAAAAAAAACCTAGGAGAGTAAAACTAGCTTCTGTTGTATAGTTTGAGAAGATTAAATGAAATAATACATAAAAGTTAGCCTTATGCCTGACAGTTAAAAAGCCCTACAATTATTATTACTATTACTAATAAAGTCATCTTTAACTATTGAATGTTAAAGAAAGGGATGTTTATGGAAGAAGGAGGCATTGGGCTCGTCAATGATGCTGTCAGAGTTGCTTGGGGGTATGATTAACCACACTTTGCATGGTGTGGTTTACAGGTATGGCGAAGTTAGCTTACTTCCATGGCTTCCTGGTCTTTTAATGGCATGGATTCATATCAGAGCACCCATTTTCACATTATCAGTTTAGAAAAGTTTAGAGAAGGCCTCCTGAGACTCTTCACTAACAGGAGGTTTCCTGACCCCAAGGTCTACAGGTTGGCTCCAATGGGGAGCTGCAATCCCATTTCATGCTAGGGTAAAAGTTTTCAATTTAAGGAGGAAATCTCGGAAGAAGGATACATGTTTTAAAGCTAATAGTGTATAAGTTAATTTTGGTTCTTCAACCTAGAGTTGCAGAAAAAGGGAGATTCCCTTAAGCCTTGGATTGTTTCTGTTAAGCAATTTTCTAGAAACACTAGAGACACTATGTGTAGATTGAAAGTGTTTAAATTGTGTGTACACCCTCCCCCCAACACATACACACACATACACACAAAATAGAAACAGAAAAACTAGACTCTTTCAAGGTCAATCCTTACCTAGGTGGCTAACATAAGTTGTTCTCATTTTGATCCTTCACAAACAGTCTTTATTTATGAATTTATTCAAGGAACCACTGTGAGCCGATCTATATCTCACTTATTTCAGCATATTGGTGCTGGGAAATCTGATTTATTTTCTTCTGTTGTACTTAGACCAATGAGAGACTTCTTTGAATTGGTGATTTGTGGAAAAACAACTAGACTAGAGCTTTTTAGTGGCTAAGCTGGTGACTCTGAGGCCACCCATTGGAAATGAGCTGAAAAAGTTGTCCTTTCATTGCAAACTTGTTCTCTCGCAGCACAATCTAACACATGTAAAAACAAACATAATAAACTCAGCACTGGGGAAAATATTTTGTTTTTCTTAAATATATGTGTTATGTATAGTTAAATGTACTGCTATATACATAATATATATATGTGTGTGTGTGTATATATCATATATCAGGTGAGATATATGTATATATGTGTGTATATATTATATATATGTATATATTATATACATATATATTATACACATATATATATATATTTTTCACCTTGATAGGAAAATTTCTTTCCATCTTACTTGGCAAGACATCATGCTCCAAGAGCACAAATAGCATTTGAAAGACTAATAATTCTGTTTCTTCCCCCAATTCTTGGGTTCTTTCATTTCTCTATAGTTTTCAGGTTGGTTAATTGTATTTTCAGTCTGTACATTGCATGGCAAATAGTAAACCTATTTAGTGAAAACACATCTGTTAGTTGCTGAGGTTGGTAAAATGCTGAAGACATTAGTCACCTTACAACCAACGCAAAAAATAATAGGTTTAGCTATTCCCTTCAACTGCTCTGGGAAATAGATGTGGTGGCAAGATAAGTATTAGGTTTCATTTTCTCAAAGTTCTACAACTAGGTAATCTGAACTGTTTCCCAGATAAGTCTGTCTATGTCCTTAAGTGTCAACTAAACTACGAAACTTTAGTTCCTAAAATTGTAGTTTCAGGTTTGCTTGGTTCAATGCTCCTTTCAGAACCATATTTTCATGCATTTATTCATGCATACATGTTTGTTTTCAACCAAAATATATTGAGCACTTATCATATTCCAAGTCCTGGTTAAGATGCTGGAAAAACATGAATGACAATTAATGCAAAATCTGATTTGAACAAGGTTTGGCTTAGGAAACAGACATGTAAATAGATAATTCCACCACAGTGTCTCAGTGTTAAATATAAGGTATTCTAATATATAGAGGAAGAACACCTAATTTAGACTGGACTGGGCTGCGATATAAGGGAAAGATTCCAGGAAAAGTTGATAACTGAACTGAATGTCAAAAGGTAAGTATATGTGGGCTAAATAAAGAGTTGTACAAATTTATTTTTCTGATGTTTTGAATGACCTCTCCTTACTAATTAAAAGAATGTGGTGAAATTAAAGTTCATTGAAAAACTCACAGGAGGAAACAAATATATTTTTGTAATGAAAACATTGAATCTAGAGTACTTGGCAGAGTTATATGTCTAGTGTAATGACACTCTGAATGGAAAGGGAAGATGATGAAGATGTCATCATTGTCCCCTTAGGCAGAAGGATCAACATTTAGTGACTTCAAGAATCTCTCAGCATGCTTTTTAAAAATAATAATTTCTGGGTTGTCTCCATGAATTCTGATTTAGTATGTCTGCAGAGAGGCCTAGGAATATGAATTTGTAACATGCCACCCAGGTAGGTATGGGGTTTTTTGCTCTTTGATTTTTATTTCCATCATCATGCCCTGCTCTTTTCTGTCCTACTACTACCACATTCACAAGAGGCTGCTGTTTTCAAAACGAAATATTTTTAATGCTAAGTAACAATGGGAAAGATATAAAATGAGGAAGTCATACAATTAGTTAAGCTTATACAGTATGAAGGTCCTGCTTCTACTGTAAATGCAATGTAGCCTTTGAACTTAGGACATCTTTATAGGGCCATTCTTGGATTATTTTCCCTCCTGGCAAAGAATTTCCCTGTGAGACTGGTCCACTTTATTTCCTGCCACATAAAAGTTTGTCAGTTGTTCATTTTACTTCTAACTAATTTGAGCATAAACATCTAATCTTAACTCTACTGACTACTTGACCTTCTTCAGCTCCCTTTGGGTTTCCTACTCAAAGGAGCGTTCTTATACTTAGCTGATTTTAAAGGACATACTAATATCTCAAATAAGCCAACCCTGTATTTACGCAGAAAGCGACCTTTGTTGAATCCTTCATAAAGATAGCACCACAGGTTAGAGATACCTTCTCCATAAAATAATAATACCTATGACAAAGCACTTGCACACATAACATCCCAGGCTTATCCATGATACTCAATAGATATTTGTTGAAAACTAGATAATGAAATTCAGTAATTGCGAGTCACTCAAAACATTCTTGTCTCAGGATACTTATGTCTAGGAAAAGTGATATATCATTCCAGATCTTATATTTGACATGGGAAAAAATGACTAATGTCAAAAAATAGCCAAGGTGCTATTTTATTTTTATTTATGTATTTATTTTTATTATACTTTAAGTTCTAGGATACATGTGCACAATGTGCTGGGTTGTTACATAGGTATACATGTGCCATGTTGGTTTGCTGCACCCATCAACTCATCATTTACATTAGGTATTTCTCCTAACACTATCCCTCCCCCAGTCCCCAACCCTCCAACAGGCCCCAGTGTGTGATATTCCCCTCCCTGTCTCCATGTGTTGTCATTGTTCAGCTCCCACTTATGAGTGAGAACATGAGGTGTTTGGTTTTCTGTCCTTGTGATATTTTGCTGGGAATGATGGTTTCCAGCTTCATCCATGTCCCTGCAAATGACATGAACTCATCCTTTTTTATGGCTATATAGTATTCCATGGTGTATATGTGCCACGCCACATTTTCTTTATCCAATCTATTATTGATGGATATTTGGGTTGGTTCCAAGTCTTTGCTATTGTGAATAGTGCCACAATAACCATATGAGTACATGTGTCTTTATAGTAACATGATTTATAATCCTTTGGCTATATACCCAGTAATGGGATTGCTGGGTCAGATGGTATTTCTAGTTCTAGATCCTTAAGGAATCACCACACTGTGTTCCAAAATGGTTGAAATAATTTACACTCCCACCAACAGTGTAAAAGCATTCCTATTTCTCTACACCTTCTCCAGCATCTGTTGTTTCCTGACTTTTTAATGATCACCATTGTAACTGGTGTGAGATGGTATCTTATTGTGGTTTTGATTTGCATTTCTCCTATGACCAGTGATGATCAGCATTTCTTCATGTGTCTGTTGGCTGCATAAATGTCTTCTTTTGAGGACTGTCTGTTCATATCCTTCGCCCACTTTTTGATGGGATTGTTTGTTTTTTTCTTGTAAATTTGTTTAACTTCTTTGTAGATTCTGGATATTAGCCCTTTGTCAGATGGATAGATTGCAAAAGTTTTCTCCCATTCTATAGGTTGCCTGTTCACTCTGATGATAGTTTCTTTGCTGTGCAGAAGCTCTTTAGTTGAATTAGATCCCATTTGTCAATTTTGGCTTTTGTTGCCATTGTTTTTGGTGTTTTAGTCATGAAGTCTTTGCCCATGCCTATGTCCTCAATGGTATTGCCTAGGTTTTCTTCTAGGGTTTTTATGGTTTTAGGTTTTGCATTTAAGTCTTTAATCCATCTTGAGTTAATTTTTGTATAAGGTGTAAGGAAAGGATCCAGTTTCAGCTTTCTACATATGGCTAGCCAGTTTTTCCAGCACCATTTATCAAATAGGGAATCCTTTCCCCATTTCTTGTTTTTGTCAGGTTTGTCAAAGATCAGATGGTTGTAGATGTATGGTGTTATTTCTGAGGCCTCTATTCTGTTCCATTGGTCTATGTATCTGTTTTGGTACCAGTACCGTGATGTTTTGGTTACTGTAGCCTTGTAGTATAGTTTGAAGTCAGGTAGCGTGATGCCTCCAGCTTTGTTCTTTTGACTTAGGATTGCCTTGGAGATGCGGGCTCTTTTTTGGTTCCATATGAACTTTAAAGCAGTTTTTTCCAATTCTGTGAAGAAACTCATTGGTAGCTTGATGGGGATGGCATTGAATCTATAAATTAGTTTTATATTTATAACTTGGGCAGTATGACCATTTTCACGATACTGATTGTTCCTATCCATGTGTATGGAATGTTATTCCGTTTGTTTGTGTCCTCTTTTATTTCGTTGAGCAGCGGTTTGTAGTTCTGCTTGAAGAGGTCCTTCACATCCCTTGTAAGTTGAATTCCTAGGTATTTTATTCTCTTTGTAGTAATTGTGAATGGGAGTTCATTCATGATTTGGCTCTTTGTTTGTCTGTTCTTGCTGTATAGGAATGCTTGTGATTTTTGCACATTGATTTTGTATTCTGAGATTTTGCTGAATTTGCCTATCAGCTTAAGAAGATTTTGGGCTGAGACAATGGGGTTTTCTAAATATACAGTCATGTCCTCTGCAAACAGAGACAATTTGGCTTCTTCTTTTCCTAATTGAATACCTTTTATTTCTTTCTCTTGCCTGATTGTCTTTGCCAGAACTTTCAGTACTGAACAGGAGTGGTGAGAGAGGGCATCCTTGTCTTGTGCTGGTTTTCAAAATGAATGGTTCCAGTTTTTTCCCATTCAGCATGATATTGGCTGTGGGTTTGTTATAAATAGCTCTTATTATTTTGAGATACATTCCATCAATACTAGTTTATTGAGAGTTTTTAGCATGAAAGGCTGTCAAATTTTGTCAAAGGCCTTTATTGCATCTGTTGAGATAATCATGTGGTTTTTGTCCTTGGTTCTGTTTATGTGATGGATTACGTTTATTGATTTGTGTATGTTGAACCAGCCTTACATCACAGGGATGAACCTGACTTGATCATGGTGGATAAGCTTTTTAATAGACTGCTGGATTCAGTTTGCCAGTATTATATTGAGGATTTTCACATTGATGTTCATCAGGGATATTGGCCTAAAGTTCTCTTTTTTTGTTGTGTCTCTGCCAGGCTTTGCTATCAGGATGATGCTGGCCTCATAAAAGGCGTTAGGGAGGATTTCTCTTTTTCTATTGATTGGAATAGTTTCAGAAGGAATGGTACCAGTTCCTCTTTGTATGTCTGGTAGAAATCGGCTGTAAATCCGTCTAGTCCTGGACTTTTTTTGGTTGGCAGGCTACTAATTATTGCCTCAATTTCAGAACCTGTTATTGGTGTACTCAGAGATTCAATTTCTTCCTGGTTTAGTCTTGGGAGGGTGTATGTGTCCAGGAATTTATCCGTTTTTTTTCTAGATTTTCTAGTTTATTTGCATAGAGGTGTTTATAGTATTCTCTGATGGTAGTTTGTATTTCTGTGGGGTCGGTGGTGATATCCCCTTTATCACTTGATTATTCTCTCTTTTTTTTCTTTGTTAGTCTTGCTAGCAGTCTATCTAATTTGTTGATATTTTCATAAAACTAGCTCCTGGATTCATCGATTTTTTGAAGGGTCTTTTGTGTCTCTGTCTCCTTTAGTTCTGCTCTGATCTTAGTTATTTCTTGTCCTCTCCTAGCTTTTGAATTTGTTTGCTCTTGCTTCTCTAGTTCTTTTAATTGTGATGTTAGGGTGTCGATTTTAGATCTTTCCTGCTTTCTTCTGTGGGCATTTAGTGCTATAAATTTCCCTCTACACACTGCTTTAAATGTGTCCCAGAGATGTCTTTGTTCTCACTGGTTTCAAAGAACATCTTTATTTCTGTCTTCATTTTGTTACTTACCCAAAAGTCATTCAGGAGCAGTTTGTTCAGTTTCCACGTAGTTGTGCGGTTTTTGAGTGAGTTTCTTAATCCTGAGTTCTAATTTGATTGCACTGTGGTCTGAGAGACAGTTTGTTGTGATTTCTGTTTATTAGCTGAGGAGTGTTTTACTTCCAGTTTTGTGGTCAATTTTAGAAAAAGTGTGATGTGCTGCTGAGAAGAATGTATATTCTATTGATTTGAGGTGGGGAATTTTGTAGATGTCTATTAGATCTGCTCGGTCCAGAGCTGAGTTCAAGTCCTGGATATCCTTGTTAATTTTCTGTCTTTTTGATCTGTCTAATATTGACATTGTGGTGTTAAAGTCTCCCATTATTATTGTGTGGGAGTCTAAGCCTCTTTGTAGGTCTCTAAGAACTTGCTTTATGAATGTGTGTGCTCCTGTATTGGGTGCATATATATTTAGGATAACTAACTCTTCTTGTTGAATTGATCCATTTACCGTTATGTAATGGCCTTCTTTGTCTCTTTCGATAATTGTTGGTTTAAAGTCTGTTTTATCAGCAACCAGGATTGCAACCCCTGATTTTTTTGCTTTCCATTTGCTTGGTAGATCTTCCTCCCTCCCTTTATTTTGAGCCTATGTGTTGTTTTGTACTCGAGATGAGTCTCCTAAATACAGCACACTGATGGGCCTTGACTCTTTATCCAATTTGCCAGTATGTGTCTTTTAATTGGGGCATTTAGCCCATTTACATTTAAGGTTAATATTGTTATGTGTGAATTTGATCCTGTCATTATGATGCTAGCTGGTTATTTTGCCTGTTAATTGATTCAGTTTCTTCATAGCATCAGTGGTCTTTACAATTTGGCATGTTTTTGCAGTGGCTGGTACCGGGTATTCCTTTCCATGTCTAGTGCGTCCTTCAGGAGCTCTTGTAAGGCAGGCCTGGTGGTGATAAAATCTCTTAGCATTTGCTTGTCTGTAAAGGATTTGATTTTTCTTTCACTTATGAAGCTTAGTTTGGCTGGATATGAAATTCTGGGTTGAAAATTCTTTTCTTTAAGAATGTTGACTATTGGCCCCCACTCTCTTCTAGCTGTTAGGGTTTCTGCAAAGAGATCCACTGTTAGTCTGATGGGCTTCCCTTTGTGGGTAACCCGACCTTTCTCTCTGGCTGCCCTTAACATTTTTTCCTTTATTTCAACCTTTGTGAATCTGACAATTATGTGCTTTGGGGTTGCTCTTCTTGAGGAGTATCTTTGTGGTGTTCTCTGTATTTTCTGAATTTGAATGTTGGCCTGCCTTGCTAGGTTGGGGGAATTCGGGAGTTCTCCTGGATAATATCCTGAGGAGTGTTTTCTAACTTGGTTCCATTCTCTTCATTACTTTCAGGTACAACAATCAAACATAGATTTGGTCTTTTCACATAGTCTCATATTTCTTGGAAGCTTTGTTCGTTTCTTTTCACTCTTTTTTCTCTAATCTTGTCTTCTCACTTTATTTCATTAATTTGATCTTCAATCATTGATATCCTTTCTTCCGTTTAATTAAATTGGCTATTGAAGCTTGTGTATGCTTCACAAAGTTCTCGCACTGTGGTTTTCAGCTCCATCAGATCATGTAAGCTCTCCTCTGCACTAGTTATACCAGTTAGCCATTTATCTAACCTTTTTTTCAAGGTTTTTAGCTTCCTTGCAATGGGTTACAACATGCTTTTTTAGCTCAGAGATGTTTGTTATTACCGACCTTCTGAAGCCTACTTCTGTCAACTTGTCAAACTCATTCTCTGTCCAGTTTTGTTCCCTTGCTGGCAAGGAGTTATGTTCCTTTGGAAGAGAAGAGGTGCTCTGGTATTAGAATTGTCAGCCTTTCTGCTGTGGTGTCTCCCTATCTTTGTGGTTTTATCTACCTTTGGTCTTTGATATTGGTGACCTATGGATGGGGTTGTGGTGTGGATGTCCTTTTTGTTTATGTTGATGCTATTCCTTTCTGTTTGTTAGTTTTCCTTCTAACAGACAGTACCCTCAGCTGCAGGTCTGTTGGAGTTTGCTGTAGGTCCACTCCAGACCCTGTTTGCCTGGGTATCACCAGCGGAGGCTTCAGAGCAGCAAATATTGCTGCCTGATCCTTCCTATGGAAGCTTCGTCCCAGAGGAACACACACCTGTATGAGGTGTCTGTCAGCCCCTACTGGGAGGTGTCTCCTAGTCAGGTTACATGGGGGTCAGGAACCCACTTGAGGAGGCAGTCTGTCCGTTATCGGAGCTCGAATGCCATGCTGGGAGAACCACTGCCCTCTTCAGCGCTGTCAGGCAGGGATGTTTAAGTCTGCAGAAGCTGTATGCTGCCTTTTGTTCAGATATGCTCTGCCCCCACAGGTAGAATCTAGAGAAGCAGTAGCCTTGCTGAGCTGTGGTGGGCTCCACCCATTGCAAGCTTCCCTGCTGCTTGGTTTACACTGTGAGCACAGAACTGCCTACTCAAGCCTCAGCAATGTCAGATGCCCCTCCCCCTGCCAAGCTCCAGTGTCCCAGGTTTATCTCAGATGGCTGTGCTAGCAGTGAGCAAGGATCCATGTGCGTGGGACCCACTGAGCCAGGCATGGGAGGGAATCTCCTGGTCTCCTGATTGCTGAAACCATGGGAAAAGTGCAGTATTTGGGCAGAGGTGTACTGTTCCTCCAGGTACAGTCACTTACAGCTTCCCTTGGCTAGGAGAGGGAAATCCCCTGACCCCTTGTACTTCCTGGGTGAGGTGACTCCCCACCCTGCTTCGACTTGCCCTCCATGGACTGCACCCACTGTCCAACCAGTCCCAGTGAGATGAACCAGGTACCTCAGCTGGAAATGCAGAAATCACCCATCTTCTGTGTTGATCTCGCTGGGAGCTGTAGACTGGAGCTGTTCCTATTCGGCCATCTTGGAAGTGACTCCAAGGTGCGATTTAAATACTCATTGAAATAGCATGTAAACATCATCTCCTATCTTTCTCAAGTTGTTAGCTGATCTCCCATGATACCTTCAGAGCTGGTCTATTAACCAAGGATTACTAGACAATAGTAACTAGGCTACTCGCTTTTCCCCCAAGAACTCAAAACTGTCAAAGTGACATTATGATATAGATGATTTGAAGCTATTTATTTGACATTTCAGAAGTTCTTTCATGAGCTTTAGAGGTAGAAGAGCAAAATATTGTTGTCCACTAAGAGCTTATAAGTAGACAAAGTTCACATAATACAGTAATGAGCACATTTGATTAAAACAAAAGGAGTCTGTATTTCTGCAGCTATATAGAAACTAGTAAACCTTTGGCATGTGTCTCCAGTACTGAACAGGGATCTTTCTTCAAAGTGAGGGGGCCTAGAGAAATAATTCAATGGTGTTAGGAGATCTGATTTGGAAATATAGTTATTAAATGAAAGTATGTATTATGCTATAAAGTCCCCAAATGCTCAAACAAATGTAGAGATGAGGGAGATCTATAATTTAAATTTGGTTTCAAAATCTTCAAGACAACACCTATTTTTATTATTTTATTTATTTATTTTTGGGGGGATGGAGTTTTGCTCTAATCATCCAGGCTGGAGTGCAATGGGGCAATTGTGGCTCACTGCAACCTCTGCCTTCTGGGTTCAAGTGATTTTCCTGCCTCAGCCTCCCGAGGAGCTGGGATTACAGGCATGCACCACAATGCCTGGGTAATTTTGCATTTTTAGTAGAGATGGGGTTTCTCCATGTTGGTAAGTTTGGTCTCGAACTCCTGACTTCAGATGACCTGCCTGCCTCAGCCTCCCAAAGTCCTGGGATTACAGGCGTGAGTCACTGCACCTGGCCTACATCACCTATTTTTATTTTTGCAAATTTGGTTATCTGATGTGCACAATGCAATAGGGGAAAGCTTACAACGGGGCCATGTGTGGCCTTGTCTCTTTCATTTCTCCTTTGAATGTCTCTGAGACTATAGCATAGTCAGTCAGTTGGGCTCATTTTCCTGAGTTGGCGGCTCAATTAGGTGTTACGGCAAGCTTTGAAAGAGAAAGATGAAATGCTGACGACCCAACACAGGAATTAACATTTAAAAATTGTTCTGTACCAGCTCACAACATTGGTAACAACAACAGTAATTATCATTGTTATTTTAGAAAGTTGTGAGTCTCAAAGTGGGTGTGGAAAGTCAAACTGGAGAATAAACTTCCTCTGTTTGATTGACATTTTGGGAGCAATTCTTCTTTACCCTAATCATCAGCTCAGATTTGCAGAAACAATCTCTCTCTGAAAAATCACAAGCAAGTTCCAATAAGGTAAGAATTCTGTTTGAATAAAATGAAATAAAGGAAAACTCAAATCTAATTCAAAGTACTTAGCTATTAAAAAATTATTCTTTCTGGCTCCATAGACACATGAAATATATATTTAAAAGTTAATTGTAAAAGAAGGAAAACAAATCCCCAGTACACATTTTCATCCATATACAAATTTTAATGTTCTCTTCAAAATAATTCAATGTTATTTACTATGGATATCATTGAACAGACATTAAAAATGGTATTATTCTTGCTCTCCTGCTTTTTTTTTCTTTCTTTCTTTCTTTTTTAGATGTGTCTTTCTCTGTCAACCAGGCTGGAGATCAGTGGCATGATCTTGGCTCACTGCAACCTCCACCTCCCAGGTTCAAGCAATTCTTCTACCTCAGCCTCCTGAGTAGCTGGGATTGCGGGCGTGTGCCACCACGCCTAGCTAATTTTTGTATTTTTAGTACAGATGGGGTTTCACCCTGTTGGCCAGGCTGGTCTCAAACTCCTGAGCTTAAGTGATTCACCCACTTCGTCCTCCCAAAGTGCTGGGATTACAGGCCTGAGCCACTGCCTCCCAAAGTGCTGGGATTACAGGCATGAGCCACCATGCCCCACCTAATTCCTGCTCTCTTGAAACGTGCATTCTATTGTCCTCAGATCTCTTCACAGCATTACTTCTAGTTACTCCCTAGTTGAGCTCATCTGTCTCATAGCTTAATATCAATGATTTTCTTGATCTCATTCTAGATAAAAATCAAAACCCTAAAAATGGCTCCCCAGTTAACTTTAGTTACGACTTATCCCTTGAATTTCATAATCATATATCTAATTCTCTAATTGACATTTTCACTGAGATGATTATTTTGTACCTCCAGTTAACTGTCCCAAACGGAACTCATTCTCCTCTCACCACCCACGTCTCTGAGAATCTATTCTTTCTCTATCCTTCTACCCAAAATGCTAACTTCATTCTTCTAGTCAATCTGGCAGAAAATCTTACAGTCATCTATAATCTCTCTTTTTATCCCTATACCTCCTCTGCCATCTGTCTCTTGCACTTTGATATATTAATATACAATCTATACCAAATTTTCTTAATGGCAACCATGAAACATAACCCAAATTCCATGACTCCTAAATATTATCTCCACTGTTACCCTATCTAAGCTACCATGTTTTCTTACCTGGAATATTGTGATCACTTCCAGCTGGTCTCTTAGCTTCTAATACTGACCCATACATTCTATTTTCCATAGAGCAGCCAGAAGGACCTTTTAAAAAATGTTAGCTCTTGATACTCTTCTACTCAAAACCTTCCAGTGATTTTCTATCCCATTCTAGATTTAAAAACTACACCGTAAGAATGAACTTCAAGGCTCAGAATGGTCTGTACATATCAGTCCCCTAGTCCCCAACTCTGTATTATTTCCTGCTTTCCAGTCAAGCTCCTTTCATTTCAGGCACATTTTCTCCCCCAGATTTTGCATGTGGTCTTTGCTTTGCTTGGTATGTTCTTTTCTTCATATACCTGCAAGACTCTTTCATTTTATTTGACACTCTATTTAAATTTCACTTTATCAGAGTGACCTTCCCTGACCAAGCCATGTAGAATAATACATCCACCCTCCTTATTCTGTCTTTAAGTTTTTCTTCATAGTGTGTCTTATACTTCTAGTTATCTGTCATTACAGTTGATTCTCATTATTTGAGGATTCAATATTTGTGAATTTTCTTACTTGCTAAAATTTATTTGTAACCCCAAAATCAATAATCATGGCACTTTCATCATTATTCACAGACAAGGGCAGTGGTGAAAAATTTGAGTAGGCTAAAGTGTACATTTTCAGCTGAGGTCTAACAAGGAGACATTCTGCTTTCTTTTTTCAGCTCCCATACTGCAAACAAATGTCCTTTTCAGTCTATTTAGTGCCCCATTTTTACCATCTTTGTGCTTTTTCTTCTTGATTTTGCTGTTAAAAAGGGCCTCCACAAACATGGTGCTAAAGTACTGTCTAGTGTTTCTAAGTGCAAGAAGGCTGTGGTATGCCTTCCAGAGAAACTATGTGTGTTAGACAAGCTTCATCAGGCATGAGTTAAAGTGCTACTGGCCATGAGTTCAATGTTAATAAATCAACAATACATATTAAATAACATGCCTTTAAACAGAAACACACTTTAAAACAAAGTTATTTATTGATTGCTTGATGAAAATTTTGTGACCAGAGGCCTACAGGAAACTAATGTATATTTCCCTTAGGAGTGATGATCTAGTATTCACTAATTCAGTGTTTGGGATGCCTTTATAGAACATAACTACCACAAATTATGAGAACTGATTATAGCTGGTTTTTCTATTTCTTTATTTTCCTCTGATAAAAAATAAACTTATGAGAGCAAGGACTTTGTGTTCACTCCTGTATGTTCAAAGGTACTCAATAAATATTTAATGAAATAGGGAAAGGAAGAAATAAAGAAATTCTCATTGTAAAAGAATTACAATAGGTTAGTATTTCGAGAAAAATTCTCTAAACTGGTAAACAAACCAATTAAAAATAGAAATTGTGAAACCCTCTCTGAAGTTGATGTACACGTTAATGAGGTAGAACCACCAGTCGGCAGGGGTGTTGTCATTTGAGTTGAGACCTAAACGGAGAAGAATAAACCATACCTGAGCAGCAATAAGGAAACAACATTCCAGGCAGAAAGAATAAGAAGGGAAGACTCGTTCAGGCACCGTGGCTCACACCTGTAATCCCAGCACTTTGGGAGGGCGAGGCAGGTGGATCACCTGAGGTCAGGAGTTCAAGACCAGCCTGGCCAACATGGCAAGAGCCTGTCTCTACTAAAAAAATACAAAAATTAGCCAGGTGCAGTGGCGCATGCCTGTAATCCTAGTGACTCGGGAGGCTGAGGCAGGAGAATTGCTTGAACCTGGGACGCGGAGGTTGCCATGAACTAAAATCACACCACTGCACTCTGGCCTAGGTGACAGAGAGAAGTGAAGGCTCACAGCAAGAGGGATGGCAGCAGAGATTAAATGATAAAGTGAAGCCAGTGCGAGCAATGGGAAGAATGGTGACAAAAAGGTGAAAGACATATGGAAGAAGTGGGAGGGATGCTAGATCAGGAAAACATTTTGTTTTTTGGATGTTCTAAGAGAAATAGGAATCCATTGAAATATTTTAAGGAACATGAATTGATAAATGTGATCAATACTCCTAGGAAAACAAAGATAAAGAGGAAAATGATTGGTCAACTAATGGGCCCAGTTTTTAGTTGCCATATATTCTGTCATTGCCAAATAATGGTCTATTCTGGGATGGAACCTTAGCTGGTCCAGGTACTACACAGACTGTTATGGGACCTCTAGTTTGATTTCTTAAAAATAAACTTGAAGAAGCTTTATTGGAGTTTCAGGTGTATGATGGGTAGCTTTGGCCAAATAATTCTTCTCCATTTGGAAAGCACCTCTTCTTCAAACAAATGTGTAGATTTGGAAAAATACACAGGGAAACAAATTGAGGAGACAGGAACACTTTTGTAATCAGAATGATCTGTCAAAGGAACCCTGCTACATGGTGGCTCACACCTGTAATCCCAGCACTTTGGGAGGTTGAGTGAGTGGATCGCCTGAGGTCAGGAGTTCAAGATCAGCCTGGCCAACATGGCGAAACCCTGTCTTTACTAAAAATGTGAAGATTAGCTGGGCCTGGTGGCGTGTGCCTGTAATCCCAGCTACTCAGGAGGTTGAGGCAGGAGAATTGCTTGAACGCAGGAGGCAGAAGTTACAGTGAGCCGAGATTGCACCACTGCATTCCAGCCTGGGTGACAGAAGGAGACTCCGTCTCAAAAAAATAAAAAGAATTAAAAAAAAAGAAAGTGTGCTCATCTGGAAATCAAGGAGTAGCAAATATTACAAACAAACGCACTCAATTTTATTAGGTATATATTTTAAAAGTTTTGTATTATGCTCAGCACTTCAAATGTGCTACGTAAATTGGTAGTGATTATTATTATGAATTCTTATAATGAGTTCAGAGGTCAGTGGTTTTGAAAATTTGAAATCAATACCAAAAGGAACTCTCAAAACCACCCAAGTACACAGAAACTAAACAACTTACTCATGAATGACTTTTGAGCAAATGACAAGACAGAAATAAAAATAAAAATGGAAAGAAATAGAAATAGAGACACAACATGCCAAGCCTCAGGGAACTAGCAAAAGCAGGGTTAATAGGAAAGTTTACAATTATAAATGCCTACATCAAAAAGAAAGATCTCAAATTAACAAGATAATGTCACATTTCAAGGAACTAGAGAAACAACAACAAACCAAATCTAAGCTAGACAAAGAAAAGAAATAAGAAGGATCAGAGCAGAACTAAATGGAATTAAAACAAAAAAAAATGTATACAAAGGTTCAATTAAAAAAAAGTTTTTTTTTTTTATTTTTTATAAGAATAAACAACATTGACAGTCTACTAGCTAGGTTAACCAAGAATATAAGAGAGGAGATTCAAATAAGCACAATCAGAAATGATAAAGGGGACATTACCATTACCATAGAAGTACAAAAGGTCATCAGAGACTACCATGAACATCTCTAACACACAAACTAGAAAACCTATAGGAAATGGATAAATTCCTGGAAACATAGAATCTCTCATGATTGAACCAGAAAGAAGTAGAAATCTTAATCAGACCAATAATTAGTAATAAAATTGAATAAGTAAGAAAAAATCTATCAGCAAAAAAAGCCCCAGACCAGACAGATTCACAGTCAAATTGTACCAGATTTACAAAGAAGAGCTGGTAGCAATCTTACTGAAACTATTTCAGAAATTCAAGAAGGGTGGATTCCTCTTTAACTCGTTCTATAAAACCAGTATTATCCTGATATCAAAATCTGTCAAGGACACAAGAACAAAAGCAAACTACCAGACAATATTCCTAACCAATATAGATGCAAAAATCTTCCACAAAATACTAGCAAACCAAATCCAACAGCACATCAAAAAGATAATCCATCATGATCAAGTGGTTTTATTTCAGGGATGCAAGGATCATTCAACATATGCAAATCGTAAGTGTGATTTACCAAAGAAGCATAATTAAAAACAGAAACCATATTATCTCAATAGATGCAGAAAAAGCATTCGGTAAAATCCAGCATTCCTTCATGATAAAATTTCTCAACAAACCAGGCATCGAAGGAACATATCACAAAATAGGAGCCATATATGACAAACCAACAGCCAAGATCATGCTGAACAGGGAAAAGTTGAAGGCATTCCCCATAAGAACTGGAACAACATAAAGATATATACTCTTACCACTTCTATTCAGTGTAGTGCTAGAAGTCCTAGCCAGCACAGTCAGTCAAGGGAAAGAAATAAAAGACATCCAAACAGGAAGAGAGAAGTCAAATTATCTCTGTTCATTGATGGCATGATCTTATACCTAAAAATCCCTAAAGATTCTTCCAAAAGTCTCATAGACTTAATAAATGGTTTCTGTAAGGTTTTAGGCTACAAAATTAACATACAAAATTCAGTTGTATGTCTATGCACCAACAACACCCAAGCTGACAACCAAATCAAGAACTCAATCCCATTTACAATAAAGACACAAAAAACAAAATATCTAGGAATACATTTAACCAAGGAGGTAAAAGGCCTCTATAAGAAGAACTACAAAGTACTGATCAAGAAAATTGTAGATGACACAAACAAATGGAAAAACATTTCATGCTTATGGGTGGGGAAAATCAATATTGTTAAAATGACCATATTGCCCAAGCTATCTACAGATTCAATGTAATTCCTATCAAATTACCAACATAATTTTTTCACAAAATTAGAAAAAAGTATTCTAAAATTCACATGGAACCAAAAATTGGAGCTTGAATAGCCAGAGCATCCCAAGCAAAAAGAACAAAGCAAAACAACATGTTACCTGACTCCAAACTATACTACAAGATTATCATAACAAAACAGTATGATACTGGTACAAAAATAGACACATAGGTCCATGGACAAAATAGAGAACCCAATAATAAAGCCACATACCTACAGCCAACTAAGCATCAACAAAGTTGAAAAAAATAAACCATGCGGGAAGGACGCCCTATTTTAAATGGTGCTGGGAAATCTGGCTATTCATATGCATAAAAATAAAACGGGACCCCGTTTCACCATATACAAAAATTAACTTACAATTTATTAGACTTAAATGTAAGACCTTAAAATATGAAAACTCTAGAAGAAAACCTAGGAAAAACTCTTCTGGATATTAGCCTAGGCAAAGAATTTATGACTAAGATCTCAAAGGCAAATGCAACATAAACATAAATGGATAAATTGATTTTAATCAAACTAAAGAGCTCTGCACAGCAAAAGAAACAGTCAACAGAGTAAGCAGACAACATATGCAATGGGAGAAAATACTTGCAAACTAGCATCTGACAAACGACTAATATTCAGAATCTATAAGGAACTCAAATCTATAAGAAAAAACAAGCCCATTAACAAGTGGGCAAAGGACATGAATAGCCATTTTCCAAAATAGTTCATACAAGAGGCCTACAAACATGGAAAAACAATCATCACTAATCATGAGAGAAATGCAAATTAAAACTACAATGGGATATCTCACATCAGTAGGAATGGCTATTACTAAAATGTCAAAAAGTAACAGATGGTGAGGATGTGGAGAATAGGAAAAGCTTATGCACTGTTGGTGGGAATGTAAATTAGTTAAACTGTGGTAAACAGTGTGGAGATTTCTCGAACTAAAACTAGAACTACCAATTCAACTCAGCATCCCACAACTAGGTATCTATCCAAAGGAACAGAAATTGGTTTATCAAAAAGGCCCCTGCACTTGTATGTTTATTGCAGTACTATTCATAGTAGCAGTCATGGAACCAATGTAAGTGTCTATCATTGGTTGACTGGATAAAGTCTATTTGGTATATATACATCATGGAAAACTATGAAGCCATAAAAAAGAAGGAAATCATGTCCTTTGTAGTAACATGGATGGAATTGGAGGCCATTATCCTAAGTGAAATAACTCAGAAACAGCAATCAAATACTGCGTGTTCTCATTGTAAGTGGGAGCTAAACAATGGACACACATGGACATAAAGATAGAAATAATGGTTCCTGGGGACTTCATTGGAGGGAGGGTAGGAGGGGAGTGAGGGTTGAAGCTTTTACCTTTTAGGTACATTGTTCAGTGTTTGGATAATGGATTAACCGGAAGCCCAAACTTCACCATTATACAGTATATCCATGTAACAAACCTGCACATGTATCCCCAAATCTAAAATGAATTAACAAATAAAAGTCAGTGGTATTAGGCATTTCTAATAAGTTTCAACTCAGACAAAGAACTCTGATTTCTAGAGGCCTCTCAGACCACTATGTTAGGAAGGTGCTACCATAGAATCTAGGCTCAAAGAGTACTGCAATCAACTGCTGGTGTCTGCTAAAATGAGGAGAGGGAAACTGTAATGCACCAACAGTTCATCACACCTAAAGTAAAATACCCTGACAAACTAACCTCTGATAGTGCAATATGTTGTACTGAAATCAGCATGTGATTAATATCAGACAGAATCATCTTCAAATCCTTGCTACACGATTTCTAAGTGTGTGTGATTTTAAAAGTACATACACATCACTGCCTCTACACAAGGCGGGCACACTATCTACTTTTGATGTTCAAAATGGTGACCAAAGAAGATCATGGATGTAAGTATATAATTTGAACTTGGTAAACATTAGCTTTCTTTAACTTCCTTCCATTTCCCTAATATCTCTTGGAAAGACCTTTTTTGTTTCAAGGCTCCACAGCCATTTTTGGCAGGATGCTCACTCAGTGGACCATTCATAGAATTCAAGGCTTACTTTTGTTACCTTTCTCCATCGATTAACATTCCATCCCTCCGTACGTCTCCCCATCCAATTTATATAATTATTACCATTTTTTGTTGCTCATCACAGTTCTCATGAGTGTTGAAATCAGGAGACATTTGTCTTCGGAGCCTGCCCTCTACTTTGAGTCAAACCTCCTCCCTTTCATGCAAGTCAAAGCTAGTCTCCTAATACGGGACCCTGAATTTTTGTCAAAAGACAGGAATTTGATCAATGTAATATATAAGAAAGTTAATCTTTCATCCCTGCGAGAGATATCTGTACTTTAAAATGCTTTTCTATGTGTGAGAAAAAGGTACTAAAACAAACGTTATCAAATGGAAGAATTTTAGGTGTTAGGAAAGAAATGATATATACTATAAATCTGATTTCACGGATTAAAAACCCTATGTTGTAGCCACAGCTAGAGCCTAAGTCCTCTGCACAGACACTCTAATGTGGGTCTTTATATTTAATTAATTCACTTTGTTTTCTCGTATACAAACCCTATGTTATAGCCACAAATCGTAAATCTTATATTCCATAATTTGACATGTTTTTATTGAATATTTTCTGTGTGCCAGGGCTGGGCTAAGTACCACAGATTCTAGGAAGGAGACTGTGTCCTTTCTAATTGCTAAGGGAAATAAGAAATGGACAAGAATTTGACTCTGTGTGGTATTTGACCAGTGGTTACCACAGAACTTAAATGGTAAGTATTCCGAGACCTGAAAGATCATCTTCATCTATGAAATAATCAGAGCAGGCTTCATAGAAGAAGATGGCATATGAAGTTTGCCTTAAGAAATGGAAGGCTCTAAATAATATGGATTAAATTAAAAGGGAGAGAACTTTACAACTATAGGAGCAACGTATGCAAATATACCATATATCTTCAGGAAATGGTAAAGAGTCCAGTGTGGCCAGATTTAGGGTATACATTTATATGGAACAGGCTTGGGGCAGGTTTTTAAGTGTTATGTTTTTGTGTGTATGATTGATTGAAAAAATAGAGAACCGTTAATTTTGAAGGACTGGTGCTAATAGAACAGTGATTTAGAAAGAAAACTTTGCAATTTATATATATAGTAAACTGGAGTTGAAAAATAACGTCTAGAAATATTCCTTAAAAAGCACTTACTAGAATAGGGCAAGTATGTCTAGGACCCAAATTAAGGTACCAAGGTTAGGCATAAAGAACATCACAAATTTGAGTTATATTGTAAAGGGATGGTATATTAGAATTTGTGGATTATACTGATTGCTGAAATAGTTTAGATCTATACTTGCATGTGAAAAAGTAAGTCCTGAAGTGACTGGGCATTTTACTTGGATATTTGACAACTACATTGGAAATGCATTGCTGTTACAAAATGAAAGAGAAAATAAGCAACTTGTTGACATTTAAGACTTTCAGTGTGGCTGAATCGTGAATAAAATACTTCTGATTCCCATATCTGAAATAGTACATTCGATTTATGATACAGAAAAGGAGTGAAAAAAGTCCTCAGTCACCCATGTAAAATATGCATGCCAAGAGAGCGTGCACTGGGTGCCATTTTATCATATCTTCTCTACACTTTTTAGGTCAAATGAAATGATTTATCACCTCGTGCTAAATTGCCAGTTCTCAGATAATGTATACCTCCAACTCAGATCATTTGAAAGGATTTATCTCCTGGGTTGTAGAACACTACATACAAAGTGGTATTGTTTTTCTTCTCTGACTTTGCTTGCAGTGGAGACATTTAATATACAAAACTATTGATTTTTTTTGTTTCACAAATGCTTCCAAAGCGCTTTTGACCTTATCCAGCCAAGGACAACCAGTTTACATTTGTTGGTGATCATATGCAGTTTCAGAACATTTTATGCAGGCTGATTCTTTTATCTTGCCTGTTTTGGGTGATAAGAACTTCAGTGTGAACTGGAGGAAGAGACTATGGGAAACAGTATCAGTGATCTAGAACCCATCATGTGTAGATTTCTGCACAATTTTATAAATCTTATTTTATCTTTTGACCCAAACCCAAATATTGTTTCTTAAATTTTACTTTTATTGAAATAATTATACACATGTACTAATATATGAAAATAATTTAAAAGTACATACAATACAAATGTAAACTTTAACCCTTCCAAAAAACTCAATTAGTTAGCACATTTTGTGCACCTTTCCAGAAAGTTTATATGCATATATGAACGTGTGTCTGTTGTGTTTGTTCTGTTAAACTGTTTATTTTATTTTTAAATTAATATAGAATAAAATTTAGTTTATATTGATGTACAGTTTTATGAATTTTAGCATGCAAATATTTTTGTGTTAACACAACCACAGTCAGTAGAAAGATCAGTTTCTTCATCTGGCAAGCACTGATCAAATAATTACTATAGTTTTATCTTTTTAAGAATGTCATCTAAGGGGAATCAAACAGACTATAACCTTTGGACACTGTCTTCTTTTGCTGAACACAATGCCTTTGAGATGTATTCAAGTTGTTGCATCTATCAACAGTTTACTTTTCATTCCTGAGTAATATTCCACTACATAGATATTTCACAGTTTGTTTATCAATTCACTCATTAAAGGCAATTTGGCTTATTTCCAGTTTGGTCTAATTTCCAGATAATTAGGAACAGAGCTGCTATAAAGATTTATACAGAGGTTTTGTGTGAATTTAAGTTTTAATTTCCAAAGGTTAAAAACCTAGGAGTTAAACTTCAGAGGCCACATGGTAAATGTATAATCTATAAGAAACTGGAAAGCTTCTCTTAAAGGTTGATTCCCACTAGTAATCTTTGAGAATTCCAGTTGCTTCATCATATCCTCTCAGCACTTAGTCTTGTCCGTATTTTTTATTTTAGACATTCTGATAGATTTGTAGTCATATCTCAGGATGGTTTTAATTTTCATTTTTGTAATGACTAATTGTATTGAGTATTCTTTCTTGTGCTTATTCTCCATATATTCTCTTTGGTGAAGTGTTTGTTCAAGTATTTTGCTGATTATTTAACTGGTTTTTTTTTTTTTTAATCTCTTTTGAGTGATTTATAATTTTTTAAAAAATCTATTATTGCCGGGCACGGTGGCTCGTGTCTGTAATTCCAACACTTTGGGAGGCCAAGGTGGGCGGATCATGAGGTCAGGAGATCAAGACCATCCCAGCTAACACAGTGAAACCCCGTCTTTACTAAAAATACAAGAAATTAGCTGGGCGTGGTGGCAGGCGCCTGTAGTCCCTGCTACTCAGGAGGCTGAGGCAGGTGAATTGCTTGAACTCGGGAGCAGAGGTTGCAGTGAGCCAAGATCGTGCCACTGCACTCCAGCCTGGGCAACAGAGTGAGATTCTCTTATCTCTCTCAAAAAAAAATTATTTGTAATTTCATTTTCTTAACAGTATCTTTCTGCAGAGCAAAAAAATTTAATTCTTTGGAAGTGTGCCTTATCAATATTTAGTAGTTCAATGCATCATTCTTTTGGAGTCACGCCTAAATGTTTTTTGTTTAAACCATAAAAGAAGATGAAAAAAGACAAATTCATAATTATAGTTGGACATTGATACTTCTCTCCCAGTATAATTAATAGAGTTAGTACATAGAAAATCATTAAGTATATAGAAGAATGGAACAATGACATCAACCAACTGGATTTAATTGACACGTAGGATTCTCCAACCAATAGTAGAATACATATTCTTTCCAAGAGCAAATGAAACATTCACCAAGATAAATCATATTCTGGGCCTTAAACTGAACCTTAACAAAATCAAGTTTTGTCAAGTTTTGAAATCATGCAAAATATGTTTTCTGACAATAATAGAATTAATCTAGGAATCAATTACTAAAAGATAAAAAGAAAATCTGCAAACACTTGGAAATTAAGCAACATATTTCTAAATAACCTGTGGGCCAATGAGAAAGTCTTGAGGGAAATTAGAAAATATTTTTAACTGAAGAAATATGAAAATACCACGTAAAATTTTATGAGATGCTTGAGCAGTGTATGCAGGGTGGGGGGCATTTATAGCACTAAAATTCATATTAGAAAAGTTCTCAAATCAATTAGCAAAAAGGTTTCTTAAATCAGTAATTTAAGATCTGTTTTAAATCTGCTTTGCCTGATATTAATGTAGCCACTCCAGCTATCTCCTTGTTTTATATTTTACTATTTCAAAAAGTATTTCTTATTATTCATTCAACAATATAAGTATTTAAAGCTACACTATTTTCAATAAACTTTGCTTTAGCTGGTCAGTGAAATTGTGTTTCCATTACTGCAGTTAAAATTTTGATTTAAAGTTAGAAGTTCTATTATCTGATACTTGATCATTTGATATCATGTTTTAATTGTACTGAATATCATTCAGAGAATATAATTTTTATTTCCATTTTGGAAAATCTATCAGTATTTTAAAGAAATATGTTGTCATTTTTAGTAAATGTTTCATAGATGCTTAAAAAATATTTTCTCTTATATCAGGATTTATATATTTGGCAGAGATGACTATTTGTCCATTATTCCCTTTTGTAATATAACTTTTTGATTGGCCTACAATCTCTTAGAATAAAGATACTATGTTCAGCCTAAATACAGTTATATGATACACTTCTGGTCAATGGGATATAAGCATGTCATCTTTCAATTTCTAGGAATTTCTTAAGAGATATATATGAGATATTCTTGGCCTGTTTCCCTCAGTCTTTTCATTCTACAATTTGGAATTTGAATATAATTGCTGGAACTCTATCTTATAAGAATGAATGCCACTCCTTTATGACAGAGGAGTACAAAACTAGAGGAATGTGGGTCTCTAAAGACTTTGTAAAACAAATCATATTGCAGGCCTGAATTGCCAACTAGATAGATTTTATTTTGTTTAAAACACTATTATTTTAGGTTTTCTGTTACCTATACAAACTTAATTCCACGTAAAGTATTGTACTATGTTTTTCTATATCTGTATTTTTAGTATGTTGATATGTTATGATGGACATCACTACCATTAATCACTTTAAAATTTATGGTAATTTTTATTGGGTATCTGTAGAGATCTCCTTCTGTTTCCTTCACTTACCCTGGGAGCCTGTTTCCTAGTGCCCTCACCATCTCTGAATATTGTCATTTTTGGTTTACTTAATATTCTATATTAGTTTGAACATGGTTTATTGGATTCCTCACCCATAAGAAAGAATAGGAAGTGTTTGCTCAGACAAAGTGCCTTGACTTTGAAGTAGTTAGATGACTTTATCTGTCGTGGTGCTCCGAATGAACTGTGATAAATCAAGGGCAGATCTTAGAAGGGATTGTATTCACCATGTTTTAAAGGCTTGGAAGAATAATTTTGGATGAGTTGCTTTATGATTTTGCCGTAAAACATGTGCCACTCATGACCTATGAATATTTTAGTTTCTTCATAGAGCAATTACATTCAACTAAGACCTTTATTTTTTCTTCATCACATCACTTTTAAAGTTTTACAAGTATTTTCTTCATTTGTAGTCAACCTCTATTGAAGTCTATTGGCTAGTAATCAGAATTATGCCAATATCTAGTGAGAGGAACAAATAGCTAAACTTATAAATCCCTCACTAATCTTACTTTTCAATGGTTAAAGTAATTGACTCTGAGCACTGGTAATGTTAGCCAGTTCTAGGGAAAAATCCATTTTTCCAACTCACTCTCTAGGTAAAACTATTGCACTGTAGATAGGACTCTGCCTTTGAAAGAAATTAAAAGCTATCATCACAAACAATAATAGCTTTCTGCAGATTCTAATTAAAAGATAACTTCACACTTTTCCTTTACTTGATTATAAAAGAATGAAAGAGTAGAGAATTTTTATATTTAAATATTATTGTCTACAGTTTTGCATATCCACTCCAAGAGCCAATTTCCTATGGCTTCTGTAAGAGATGGCCGCAAGTTGGGTATCTTAGAACCACAGACATGTGTTCTCTCATAATGTTGGAGGACAGACTTCAGGATCAACATGTAAGCAGGATTAGTTCCTCCTGGAGGTTCTCAGGGATGCCTCTTCTATTCTCTTTTCTTAGCTTCTGGTGGCCTGCAATCCTTGGCATTTCTTTGTTGGTAGCAGCATAACTCTAATCTCTATTCCCATCTTTGCATGATTTTCCCCTCTCTGTGTCTTTATGCATAAGTTTCCCTCTGGCTTTCTCTTACAAGGACCTCTACATCAGGGTGATCTCATCTTGAGATCCTTAACTTACTAATATCTGCAAGGATACTTTTCTCAAACAAGATCACATTCACAGGTTTTGGAGGTTAGGACATGGACATTTTTTTATGGCTGGGGGCGAGGGGTGTGAAGTATGCACTATTCAACCAACTACAAAGTCTATTATTTACTTAGGTAAGTGTGATTCATTTTCACATTCAGAAGCCATAGAAGATGTCCCAGGACCTGAACAGGATGTGTCTCCTATGCAACCAAAAGGAAGAGGTACAAGTTGGAGCGCTCATAGTAAGGGAGGAGATAGTCTCTGAACACAGATTTCACGCTGTGTGTTACTGACGCATATGTTTGTCTTCTTAGAATATTGCTACTTTATTGTACGGTGTGAATATAGGAATTGTATTTCACAGAAAGAAATTGTTTTACCCAAAATCATTATTTTCACTCTAGGATTTCAGTGTAACATAATACTTTCAAAAATAGCTGTTGATTAAAAGCGGGTAAGGGTACACTTGGGCAAAATAAGCATGCAAGGTCTGAATGATTTACCATCTAAGGTGTTAATGGGTTTTGTTGAAAAACTTACTGAACTACTGCTGATGGTTATTTATGAAAATTTACTGAGAACTGGGAAATGATAGGATGGAATGCCAATATTGTATCAATTTTCCAGAATAGAAAGAACCGCTATCATGGTAATTATGGTTCAGTGAATGTAACTTAAATCCTTCAGTAACGGAACAACTATTAAAAAAAGAACCTGTAAAAGCCTCTCAAAGGTAACAAAATCATGAACAATGAATAGAATTGGTATATAAAGAAAAAAATTGTGACAGATGGAGTTTAACAGCTTTTTGATAGGATTACCAGATTAATAGACTATGGAAAGGAAGTGATTGTAATATGTTTTTATTTTATTATATGTTATAGTCTCTAGTGAAATTTACATCAATTCAAATTTTCTGGAAAATGAATAGCACCTTGTGGTTTGAAAACTACTTAAGGTCTCAAACAGTAAAGAATCAACAGCAAAATACCTAGTTTGAAGAGGAGTAAGCTATTCCGATCCATTTAGATTTAAAGTAAAGCTGAATTTTAATAACTCATTTGAGGTCTCAAAGAGACAATTTTGCTGCTAGAAACTTTTATCAGTTTAGAAGAATGAAAAACATAAGACATTAATGCATGCCAATGAGACTAGCACATGTGGCCATTTTTCTCTTACTTGAAAAAATAAATAAGAAGTAGGAAGGTGATAGAATTTGAAGGTGAACAATCTAGTAGCTAAAATTAAGAAAAACAATTTCACCCTGGACTTTAATTTAGCTGCAGATACTGCATTTTGCTTTAGAAGGCTCTCTGCTGTTTTGTATTCCCCTATTTTTTTAAAGAGAATTTTCTTATAAGGACGTTTTCCAGTTTTAGGGTATACAGGAGATCCTTGAGTGATGTTGTTTTGTTTTGTTCAAGGTCATTTCATTATAACATTAATAAGGGGGAAAAACACAATTCCTGGCCAGGGCCACGGTCTGCTGGAGTTTGCACTTTCTCCCCATTTCAGTGTGGGTTTTTTTCTGGGCAGTCCAGTTTTCTCCCACATCCCACAGCTGTGCCCCTTAGGTAACCTGGCATGTCTAAATGGTCCCAGTCTGAGTTAAAGTGTGTGTGTGAGAGTACATCCTAGAGTAGGATAATGTCCTGTCGAAGGCTGATTCCCGCCATGGCCCTGAGCTGTTGGGACAGGTTCCTGCTAACCTTACCTAGAATAAGCAGAGTGGCAGATGAATGGTTTAATTAATAAAAACTATTTTAGAATAAAGTTTCTTGAAGTATATGACATTTATACTGACGCATAACAATAAAAAATACGGTATGAAGGCACTCAGCAAGGCTGCCATATTTATTCTTGTTTGTTATGGAACTGCATGGTAGAAGAGGTTCCTTCCAATTTTTGCTTTGCAAGCATTTGTTCCTTGATTTAACCCACCACCACTACAATTGCCATCACTCACTGAGCAAAAATTTGGTAGATTCCTTCACTTGCATTTATTTTAATGTTTGATATTAGAATTGTCTTGTGTCTTTCTTGATTTAGAAGTTTGGTGATGTCTTTGTGACCAGAAATGTGCTATAGGAACTTAATTCTTGTTTATATCCGTTAGCCTGTGGTAAAATTGGTTTAATCAAATGTTATTTTGCTTCAAGTCTTGCAAGAACCTATGCACGACATTAATTGAGGGCTAACTATATTTAATCCTTAAGTGATATTGCCTTGAGAAGATTTGGTCCAAAAAAGAGGGAAGAGGTTGTTTGTTTGTTTAATTTTTTTTAATTATTATTTTTTGAGATGGAGTCTTGCTCTGTCGCCAGGCTGGATGTAGTGGCGCCATCTCAGCTCAAAGAAACCTCCCCCTCCCCGGTTCAAGTGATTCCCCTGCCTTAGCCTCCCGAGTAGCTGGGACTACAGGCTCATGCCACCACACCTGGCTAATTTTTTTTGTATTTTAGTAGAGGTGGGGTTTCACCATGTTGACCAGGATAATCTCGATTTCCTGACTTTGTGATCCACCTGCCTAGGGCTTCCAAAGTGTTGGACTGGAAAGAGGTTTTTAAGTTTGGAAGAATATGACTTACGTTGGTGGGACTTAGAGGGTTGTATCAGGGGAAAGATGAAATAGAATCAGAAAGGTAAAGAATTTCAATTGAGAAAAAGTCCATCCAGCATTGCATGAAAGATAGTGTAGCATTAAGCATAATATTCACCAAGTATTTCAAAAGACGTAACATTATGGGATGCATTAAATGAAAACATGTGAAACTGTATATTATAGCATTTGCTCAACTATGTAAAAATATTCATAAAAGATTAAAGAGATATGTTAAAATTATAACAATCATTATTACTGCATGTTAGGATTATAAGTGACCATTATATTCTTTTTTTATAATGAGTTTTCCAAGTTTCTACAATGAAAATACAATTCAGCATTAATCAACCCCCTGAAAAAATAAAATGTTTATACACACCACTAGA
This sequence comes from Macaca thibetana thibetana, assembly GCF_024542745.1. Classification (NCBI taxonomy): domain Eukaryota; kingdom Metazoa; phylum Chordata; class Mammalia; order Primates; family Cercopithecidae; genus Macaca; species Macaca thibetana. The sequence goes on along the minus strand of NC_065586.1, from coordinate 102,620,030 downwards.
AATCCCCTGGGATAGGACATAAAATTGGAGTTAAGAATGAGTAATGTTTAAGTATTTATTATGTGACAAAATGTGATAGGGCTTTATGTATGTTATTTCCTTTAGTCTTAGAACAGCCATTTGAGATCGATGTCAGCTCTAATGATTGCTTCACAGTATGACTTTGGGTTTGGGATAACATATTGCTCAAAAGATGCCAAATGAATAAATCAGAGACTGTTTAGAAAAGAAAATGATTAAAGAGCTTCAGGTATTGATTTATGATGTAAGACAGAGTATATACAGAGTTCTGTCAGGCATAAATGTGGTCAAGAAGGGATAAAGTAAGAGCATAAAATGGCAAAATTATTTAGAGTATAGATTGGGTAAAATTGGTGGAAGAAATTGAATTATCAGGTGATAGTGGACCATATCTAGGTTGTCATCAGAATCTAACGAGGAGCCTATAGTTTGAAAACAATTATTTTATATTTAAAATTAATACTTGGGGCCAGGCATGGTAGCTCATGCCTGTAATCCCAGCAGTCTGGGAGGCCAAGACAGTTGGATCACCTGAGGCTGGTCAGGAGTTCAAGACCAGCCTAGCCAATGTGAAACGCCATCTCTACTAAAAACATAAAAATTAGCTGGGTGTGGTGGTACACACCTGTAATCCCAGCTACTTGGGAGGCTGAGACAGGCGAATCACTTAAACCTGGGAGGCAGAAGTTGCAGTGAGCTGAGGTCATGCCACTGCACTCCAGCCTGGGCAACAGGGTGAGACTCTTTCTCAAAATAAACAAATAAATAAATAATAAACATTAATAATTGTTAACAAAGCTATTGCTTTGTAATAGCAAGATAAACTGGACAAGTCCTAAGAACAGGTAAGAAGGTACAGAAGATGAGTTATTTCCACTGGGGCACCAGTTAGAAGGGACAATCCTATGAATAGATCTTCCATTAGAAGACAAGCTGATAGGCACCATTGTAAGTGATGCATCAGACTGACCACACCTAAGCCTACCTATCAGACTTAAGATCACAAAAAGCGGGAACTAGAAATTAGGTGCTCCTGGATGGGATGCAATGGGTAACATACTAAATCACCTATAAAGTGTTCCTGTCTAAAAAATTGAATCTTGAAATATTAAACCTAAATCTGATCATGCTTCTAAATTTAACTTTCAGATACAAACAATATGGGGGACAGAGAAACGGGAAGGAAAATCAGAAAAATGAAGAAAATAGAAATGTCTAGAAAACAAAGATTCAGTTTCTTTAAAATATTAACTACAAGAAAAGAAAAAAAGAGGAACAAAAGGGACATATAGAGTAAAAGACAAGAGGGAGGCTGGGTGCAGTGGCCCAGGGCTGTAATCCCAGCACTTTGGGAGGCCTAGGTGGGCGGATCACTAGGTCAAGAGATCAAGACCATCCTGGGCAACATGGTGAAACCCCATCTCTACTAAAAATACAAAAAGTAGTTAGGTATGGTGGTGGGTGCCTATAGTTCCAGCTACTCGGGAGGCTGAGGCAGGAGAATCATTTGAACCTGGGAGGTAGAGGTTGCAGTGAGCTGAGATTGCACCACTGCACTCTAGCCTAGTGACAGAGTAAGACTCCGTCTCAAAAAAAAAAAAAAAAAAAAAAAAAGAGGTAAAACACCAATTGCTGGTGAGCATATGAAGCAACAGGAATTCCCTCCCCTCCACTCCACTCCCCTCCCCTCCCCTCCCGTCCCCTCCTTCCTGCCTTCCTTTATTCCTTCTGTACCTCCTTTCTTCCTTTTCTTTCCTTAAATCGACTTAAAAATTAAATATACTTATCATGTAAAACATAATGTTTTGAAATATGTTTACATTATGGAATGACTAAATCAAGCTAATTAACCTATATGTCATCTCACATATACTTATCTTTTGTGGTGATGTATTAGTCTGCTTGTGTTACTATAAAGTAATACCTAAGACTGTGTAATTTATAAAGAAAAAAGGTTGAATTGGCTAGCAGTTCTGCAGGCTGTACAGTAAGTGTGGTGCCAGCATGTGTGTCTAGCCAGGACCTCAGAAAAGTTTTACTCATTGTGGAAGGTGAAGGGGGAGCTGATTAGTCACATGGTGAGAGCAGGAGCAAGAGAGAGAAGGCGAGATCTCAGAGTCTTTTTTTACAACCAGGTCTTAAGTTAATTAACTGAGTCTGAACTCAGTTATCATCAAGAAGATGGTGCTAAGCCATTTGTGAGAGATCCACCCCCATGATTCAGTCACCCCCTTACCACGCCCCACCTCTAACGCTGGGAATCACACTTCAGCATGAGATTTGGAGGGGGAAAATATCCAAACCATATCAAGTGAGAACACTTAAAACTTACTCTCAGCAATTTTCAAGAATATAGTACATTGTTATTGACTGTGAATAGATCTCTTATTCTTCCTAATTGAAATTTTTTATCCTTTTAACAGGATCTCCCCACCCCACCCCACCCCCTAGTTCCTAGTAATTACCATTCTACTCACTATTTCTATGAGTTCAACTTTTTAAAATTCCACATATCAATGAGATCATTAAGTATTTGTCTTTCTGTGCCTGGCTTATTCCACTGAATGTAATTGGTGAATTTCCAACTGTTATTACACATGCACTTTGGAAGACAGTTCATCACTTTCTTACAAAGCTAAATAAAGTCTTCATATATGATGCAGTGATTGTGCTCCTTGGTATTTACCCAGCTGATTTGAAAACTTATGTGCACATATAAACCTGCAAACAATGCTTATAACAGTTTTACTCATAAATCATCCCAAACTGAAAGATGTACTTAAATAAGTGAATGCATAACAAAACAGTGGTACATGCATACAATATTGTTCAATGATAAAGATCAATGAGCTCTTAAGCCGTGGAATGACATGAACAAATCTTTTTTTGTTTCTACTATGTTAGGTTTTATTGTTAGGTTTATTTTTCCTGAATTTTCAAAATTAAATTTTATTTTTAAAAAATATTTAATTTTTAATTTTTGTGGGTACATAGTAGGTGTATATATGTATGGGATACATGAAATGTTTTGATACAGGCATGCAATGCATAATAATCACATCATGGACAATGGGGGTATCCGTTCCCTCAAGCATTTATCCTTTGTGTTACAAGTAATCCAATTATAGTTATTTTAAAACGTACAATTAAGTTGTACATTTATGACTATATCATTCAGTGAATTGTTTCATATATTTATAATGCAGTTATTTTTTGCCAAGTTCTGCAAATGTACAAATAAAGTTGCACATTTATTATTGATTATAGTCACCCTGTTGTGCAACCATATAGATGATCTTATTCATTCTTCCTGTTTTTTTATATCCATTAACCATCCCCACCTCCCCTCCATCACTCTACTACCCTTCCCAGACTCTAGTAACCATCTTTCTACTCTCCATGTCCATGAGTTTATTTTGATTTTTAGATCCCACAATAAGTGAGAACATGTGATGTTTGCCTTTCTGTGCCTGACTTATTTAACTGAACATAATGATCTCCAGTTCCATCCATATTGTTGCAAATGACTGAATCTCATTCTTTTTTATGACTGAATAGCACTTAATTGTGTACATGTACCACTTTTTGTTTATCCGTGCACCTGTGGATGGACCCTGAGGTTGCTTCCAATTCTTGGCTATTGTGAACAGTGCTGCAACAAACATAGGCGAGCACATGTCTCTTCAGTAGACAAATTTCTTTTCTTCGGGGTATAAGCCAAGCAGTGGAATTGCTGGATCATACAGCCATTCAATTTTTAAATTTTTGAGGAACCTCTAAACTGTTCTCCACAGTGGTTGGACTAACTTACATCCCCACCAACAGTATATGAGGGTTCCTTTTTCTCTACATCCTTGTCAGCATTGGTTATTGCCTGTTTTTTGTTTGTTTGTTTGTTTTTGTTTGTTTTTTTCAGATATAAGTCATTTTAACTGGGGTGAGATGCGATCTCATTGTAGTTTTGATTTGCATTTCTTTGATGATGAGTGATGTTGAGCACATTTTCGTATGCCTGCTTTCTATTTGTATGCCTTGTTTTGAGAAATGTCTATTCAGATCTTTTGTCCATTTTTGATTAATTTATTAGATTTTTTTCCTATACGGTTGTTTGAGCTCCTTTTGTATTCTGGTGATTAATCTCTCATCATATGGGTAGTTTGCAAATATTTTCCATGGGAAAATATTAGATTCACATTTCTAAGTGAAAGAAGTCTGCCTGAAAATGTTACATACTATATGATTCCACTTATATAACATCTGGAAAAGATAAAACTATAGAGACATTAAAAAGATCAAGGCTTGCCAGAAAATTTGGGAAGGAAGGAGGGTTGACTTGGTGATACAGCATTTCTTTTTAGGTTTATTAAACTATTCTGTGTACTATAATTGTTGATATATGATAGTATGCATTTGTCAAAACCCATTGAACTTTATAGCACAAAGAATAAAACTTAATGTATGCAAATTTAAAAAAATAACTTAGGAAGCTGGTGGAAGCCCATGATAAAATGTAGAATTTGGCAAAATGTATAACTGCATTATAAATATATGAAACTGCTCACTGAAGGATTTGTGGAAAAGGTGCTGATTAAGTAACTTTGGAACTTAGTGGGGTCTATAAAAATAAAGCAAAATAAACTATGCATAAATACTATATGCTGGTTGAAAAAATTGTTTTCCATAGAGATATGAGGTAACATATCTAATTTTATTATACATGTACCCTGGAATTGAACAATTAAATGGATGGCAGATGGTGTGAGCCAGGTTTGTCACTGTTGAAGTGGGAGTTTACAGATGAGAAAGGGGAGGTGCCTAGAATGACTTATGTGGTAATAAATTTGAGTTAGAGACATCAGTATAAATTTATGTTTGGCTTAATATAGATATGGATGGTTACATATAAATATGTTTATAGATATGTGAATTCAGAGCATTTAATATATGCATATATGTTTCTTTGCTCTGTCAGCTAAGAAGGCATAAAAGAAATGACACCCAGTAGCTTAGTTTTTAATACCATTCTCCAATAAAGGAACAAGAAATACTTGGAGAAATCGTGGATTTTCTGTGGCAGAAAATAACAAGATGAGGTTGGAGTATCTTGTTGTGCTAAAAGGTAAGGAAATACTCAAAAACAAAATAAAATACAGCGATGAAGGTATATATCAAAGGGGCACAGAGCCTACTGAAAGAGCTCCCAAGGGCTACAGCTGAAACAGTTAGAAAAGCAAAATGAAGTTGTATTGGATTGTAAATACAAAACAGAGTATACTGGAATATAACCCAAAGTATAAAATAAATATAAGTCTATGCTGATAAAAGTAAATAATGGAATGAATATGTAAGTGGGGGAGTAATGACACATTTTCCATGCAAAAATTCCAAATTAGCTTTGTGGATCCTCTGCATTCAAGAAGGTAAAGCATGATTATCCACTTCTTAAGAAGGGAAAGTGTGATTATCCACTCCTTAAGTCTGGGCTGTACATGCTGATTTCCTTCCAAAAGAAAACGTACGGAAAAAGAGGAAAAAATAATGTTAAGATGGAGAAAACTGACAAACACAACCTCAGCAAGGTGATCAAGGTTAATATTAATAGTGATAAGCTGTATAGATATGTACCTTTGATATGACATGATAAACATGACACCTTTCATCACTCATCTCTGGAATTTTCCCCTAAATATCCACAACTCAATCTAATTATAAGAAAACATTAGACCATTCTAGCAAAGGGACATTCTACAAAATACCTGACTGGTATTCCTCAAAACTATCAAGGTCATCAATAACAAGACAATTTGTAAAATGGTCACAGCCCAGAGAAACCTAAGGAGGTATGATGACTACATGTAATGATGTATTTTGAGTAAAATTCTGGGACAGTAAAAGATACTACGAAAAACTCTAAGGATATTTAAATAAATGTAAATTCTAGCTAATAATAAAATATCAATGTTGGTTCATTAATGATAACAAATATAACATAGTAATGTAAAATGTTGGCCTTTCCTTTGACTTGTGAAACTGGATCTAAGGCTATCATTCCTTCTTTCCCATATGTCTCTGAGTGCTCCATTCCTTTAATGGGTCATGACTTTTTTATCCAAGTTGGAAGCTTCAGTCTCCCTCCAACAGAAAGACATCCAAGTCTCAGTATCCCCTGAGAAAGAAATCCATCTTTTAACTGGCCCTTTTGCCTCCCCAAAGTCAGCAACCATCCCCTGTCCTAGAGAAAATACTAAAGTGACAAAGTCTGTATGGGACACCAGTTCTCCAGAAAGGCCATCAGTGCAAAGCCTGTTAAAATAAAACTCAAGCCAGCCATATGCTACCCATGCAAACTCCAATATCTTTGCAGGCCAGAAGCCCAACAGAGGATATGGCCCTTCCTGGAAAAATTTCTACAGCATGAGCTAATTCAGCCCTGCCAATCCCCTTGTAATACTCCAATCCTGCCTGTGGAATACTGCTTTGTTGAAGACCTTAAGGCAGTAAATGTCTCAGTTGTTCCCATTCATCCTATAGTCCCCAACCCCTACACTCTCCACTCCCAAATACCTGGGTGGACTAAATTTTATAACATGCCGTATTGAAAGGATGCTTTTTTTGGTAAACGGTTACATACGGATTCCACCTACATTTTGCCTTAAGTACTAGTCATGCTATCACTATATTATCTTTTATTTACGGCCTGATCCACCTAAATAAATACTACAGGACAAGTAGAGATTGACACTCAGGCAATGTATAATCAGGCAATGTAGTTATACTCTTTTGGTAAAGGGGACCCAAGAGCTGACTCAGTGAGGAATGCTGTCAAATCAGCCTTACCCTTTATAAGTTGGTTCCTTCCTTTCTTAGGGCCTGTATTAGTTGTCTTTCTTCTTTTAATCTTTGAACCATGCTGGTTTAACTTTCTGGTAAAATTCATGTCTTCTGGACTGAAACAGTTTTATGCCAAGCGAATGGTCATGCAAGGCTTCCAGCCTGTTCCAGAAACTGCCATCCAAGAGTCATATAGCCCATTCCATTCAGCCACAAGAAATTTCTACTCCGCCTAGAAACATATACAGGGACTACGTCCTTGCTCAGCAGAAAGTAGCTCCAGAGGAAAAGATCTTCACTCCTTAACAATAAGGAGCATAAAATCTCTCAAGGGGGGAATGAGACAAACAAGTTGGCTGATTTCCTGTTTGAATGTGGTCTGGAGAAAAAGAACAAAAGCCCCTTACTCAAACTGTAGCTTATTTAATCTCCAGATAATTAGCATCAAAGGCCCAAGAAGCTATTTTTTTCTTTCTTTCTTTTTTTTTTTGGAAACAGAGTCTTGCTCTGTCACCCAGGCTGGAGTGCGATGGCATGATCTCTGCTCACTGCAACCTCTGGCTCCCGGGTTCAAGTGATTCATCTGCCTCAGCCTCCTGAGTAGCTGGGATTATAGGCGCCTGCCATCACGCCCAGCTATTTTTTTTTTTTTTTTTTTTTGTATTTTTAGTAGAGACGGGGTTTCGCCATGTTGGCCAGGCTGGTTTTGAACTCCTGACCTCAAGTGATCCGTTGGCCTGGGCCTCCCAAAGTGCTAGTATTACAGGCGTGAGCCACTGTGCCCGGCCCCAAGAAATTATTAACCACATGTATCTGCTTTAGGGGGCTAGAGACGTCCATGAGGCCCTATATGTGCAGCTAGGCTTAAGTTTCAACTCATAGTGAACTTTTCCTTATTTTAATAACAAAAACCACGCCGAGGCATAGAAATTTAAAATGCTAATGTTACATGCAGTGTGTGTTGAAGCATGTAAAGCCACTATGAAAATGCTAGAGAAATCCCTTCTGTACATGCCCCGACATTATCCCTTCCTATAGGAAAGTTTTATAAAACTAACCCACACTGTCCTCGGAGAGGAGTTCACCTTTTTCCTTTCCTGTTGCTGACTTCCCTTGTGCACAAACTAAATCAATCTTTCTCTTTTTCTTTGCTGCTATGTCTGGAGACCTTTCCTGGTTTTTGTTCCGGGAGATTGCAAGAACCCAGGACGCCCATAGCAGATTAGCCATGTGTTAGTAATTATTGGAAGTAGGTAATGGGTATTGGTAGTTTATTATATATTCTCTCTACTTCTGTATATATTTCAAATGTTTTAACAAAAACAGGTTTTTTATTTTTTAAGTTTGAGAAACAATATGTGGAAGAAATTGAAAGAATTACTAGGTATAAGTTAAAAGTCACTGTTGTGAGTTGCAAGGAATGTAGTGCAAATACATTCTGAATTTTACTCTTAAGTTTATCCAATGTTGAGGAAGCTTATATCCTAAATGGTTTCAGATGTCTAGAAATAAGTGTATTTCTCACATTTAGAATAATTTATGAGGGCAAAGGGAAGTTCAGTCGCTGGAAAATGTTTGATTTGACTACTTATAAACCATTGCATTGAAAACATTTTTGTCCCATAATCATCCATAGTCCTGGTCTGCCTACCAATTTATAATCCACTGAATAAGTTCATGGAAAGGGATGCAAAAAGAGTTTTTGTTTATAAATGAGCCTTAAAATCTTTCTTTAAAAACAGACATCAATTATTTTTGGTTTCTATTAATGTTCTCTTTCTTATTCACCAATACTTAGATATGTTTTTTTATATATATATATATATCTGTCTGTATGTGGAATAAAAATCTTTCTCTGAAAAATTTCTCTGTGCTAAGCAATCATTTTAATTATTGCTTCATACAATTTTTAAAATATAGCAGTAAATGCTGCTTAAATTCCAAGTAAATCTATAGAAACCCCTACTGTTGTGAAAATGGTTTGGTCTTAATTTGGTAGTGTGCGACTTGCTTTAGGAAAATGTGTTATGACCAATTCTGACCAGATGGTATTTATTTCTTCTTTCCCCTTTTTTTCCTGCACCTCTTAGTGTTTTGCAAGAGTGTTAGAGAAAATATGACCACAGTGAGAGCAAAGGTTGAATTTTTGGCAAACTATGAATAATCATGATGTCAGCCAGATGATCCCACATTTTGTACTCAAATAATTTGCTTTATAGTAGATATTTTACTACTTTACTGTTGAGAGGAAGTAAGTTTATTATTGAAAAATTCTCAACTACATTTACTAATTTATTAAAAACACACACTGCATGCTGTATAGTCCTGGAAATATTAAGGACTTAATTCTCTGTCTCAATCACTGGCTTGCTCTAGTTGTCTCTCTGTCACTGGAGATATTTACTCCCTGAGTTGGAAGTGATTTTCCCATGCTCACACTGTTAATTAGTAGCAAAAGCAATCTAAAAATCCACTCATCTTTCCACAAAATCTCCAATGTCTCTGTTGAGTTTTGAATATCTTTATTGCACCCTCTTTGCATGATCCCTTTAGAGAACAAGTAACATACAGAAAATTGTTTTTCCCACTTCAAATGAGTGATTATGTGTGTTTTTGCATATGTATGATATTATGTGTATGTGTATGTATATGTGCGTATTTACTTTGCCAAAATATGACAGGGGAAGCAGATGAAAAATGCTGTAAATGAACAAACCCTGGACTCTGAGTAATTGTCAGGTTTACTTACACAGAGTCTATTACGTGTAATATTCATTTAACCATTGGCTAATACCTCTGTCAGTAAGTGATCACAAAATGTGCCTATTTGTGGTTAGAGTTGTTTTTTTCCGCCTTAATGAACATCGAAATGTCTTCATTAATTTGTTACGTGACACCATGATCTATTGCCTCTAGGACAAAACCCTAAAAGCTCGCATTCAATCCTCTCTTGGTCTCTATTTTCAGTATCATCTCATTCTATTCCTCACCATAAACCATGTTTACTATTTCTTAAACATGTCCTAGCCTTTTATTTCTCTGTTTATGTCAGTCCTAGAAATATCTCACTCCATACTCACTTCTTTCACCGGTAATTCTCATTCTAGCTACCCTTAATGTGTGCAGACTCCATGAAGTTCTCTCTGCCTTCACAAGCTCCCCATGATTTCTTCCTTTTTTGAATCCCTGTAGGAACAGCTCTTATTAATAAATGTGCAACTTTCGTGACTGTTGGCAAAATGTGGACAAGGACTGAAGATTATATATCTCTGTATATAAAAGTCCAAAGTAGAAGCAATATAAATGTTAGTGAATCTAGTAAACAATCGGTAACTTTCCCAACACACAGTGGTACCTCCTAAAACCCCAATCATTAGTGAGTGACAAGAAGGAAGAGGCAAAATCACCAGCCTAGAGCAGGGGTTCCTAAAAGCCTATGGACCATGGATCAGCTAAAGGGGCTGCGTCATAATCATTTTGAGGACTTAAGTAATTCAGAGCACTGTCCCAGAGGGCTTGATGCTGGTTTGTGGTTGTGTCTCACAATTTGCAAATGTAGTCAAAAGAACACTGAAGTGGGCATTTGCATTCATAAAAAGTTGTCATTTTCTGGCTTTAGGCAAAGGTATCCAACCATAGCTGCACATTACAAACACCTGGGATGCTTTCAAATTAAATGCATGCCAGGCCTCTCCTCTAGAGATGCTCATATAATTAGTCTAGACTAGGCCCTGGTATCCGCATTCTTAAAAGCTCCCAAAGTGATACTAGTGTTCAGACAGAATTGAGAACTATTGCATAGATATCCTTTTAAATTCAATCCATGAAAATTGTTGGAAATGTCTCTCTGTGGCCCCTAATTCAAGTCATTTCCTTTGCCTTCTCTTACCCCACTCCACCTCCCACCCAAGCCAGGAGATACTTTCTTTTTGCTGGCATGAATTTTTTCCCGCTTAGTTTTTATGAGTTTGTCTTTTATGGAAATGCCTATTGGAATTAGTTCACCTGGGAAGGCCTCCGGGGCAGGGATAATGGGTGGTGAGGTGTTTATAGCATGATTCATTCCACCATCCTATTTATCTTCTCAATGAGCAAAGTAGCTTACAAAGTCTTTAAAACTGCTTTATGTTACTAAGATAACTAATTCCCTGGGCTTACATAGTAGTGGGAATTAATTCTTTGAGCATGCCTAAAATAGGTCACCATGGAAGGTAGTTTTAAGAACTAAAAGGAAAAATAAATACTTATGAATCATGTTGCCTGTTTCCTGGCAACCCAAGCTCACTTGTTCCCTTAATCCACAACTGCCATTATTTCACTGGAGACCCATGTGCTTTCTTTCCTAATAATTGATCACTTTTTCCAGAATTGAGAGTTGTCGTTAGAAGTGATTAAATTCTAGGTCAAAAGCAGGAACAAACTCTTACTTTTTAATCATTCTGTCATCAATTTGAGACCTGAGTGTGATGCATAATTTATTCTCTCAAAATAAAAGAAAACAAAGTATCTATTTTTTTTTTTTTTAAAGTGAGCCAAGAACGTGAAGGGGACTGTTGTCTCCTTACAGGTATGTGCAGTTGACAAACACAGGGCCACTCATCTCTAGAATACCACAGATACATGAGTTTTTAACTTCAGGCAATTGCAGTTGAAAAAAAATAAAGAGGAAATTCTGTGCTTTGGCCTTCAATTAATTGAGTCCTCAAGGAACCAAAGGCTGAACCTACTAGTTTTAGAAACAAAATAAAGTTATGTCTCAGAATACAAGGTGTAAGGATGCATACAACCCCCTTTAATGGGACATTATAATGCAGCTTGTGCTTGGTCTCTTTAAAATTGGCCTCTGTCTAGGGTTGCATTTGCATTCCTATTGCAAGGGCTTTTGATGTGATATTTATGGATATAACCAATGGGGTGTTGATGATGAACTTGCTTGTAGAGCTCCAGCCTTTCAGTCCCAATTGTCTGGTTATTATTGCAGTGATATTCTTGAAGGAAACAATGCCCTTTAATTATTGCAGCACAAAACGAGCCCCAGAAAATGTCTGTCTTATTTCAAGGATATGTTTCTAAACTTTAAAGTGTTGTCTGTGAGTTGCTGAGTGCAAAAATAGCCAAAGAGCAGTGATGTTTTTGGTAAACAGGCAGGGGTTAAGTTTGCCGAGTTCCTTTTACTTTTTTTAACCTTTCCTTAAAAGCATGCCTGTGTTGGATTAACAGTGAAGGTAGCATGGGCTTGTTTGTGCTTGCTATGCCGGGCTGTTAAGTATCGGTGAGGCTTTCGGTCTGATTTAGGCTTATGCAGTGGAGAAAGTATTCATGTTACTTATACTAGCATTATTGCTTCTATAGGGTAATAGATTAATCCAATGTGGTGTGAGGAGTTCAGTTATGTGTTTGGGATTTTTTGGGTGGTTGATGTTGAGCTTGAACGCTTTCTTAATTGGTGGCTGCTTTTAGGCCAACTATGGTAATTGGGGTTTTTACTCTCTCTGCAAGGTTTTTTCCTAGTGTCTAAAGAGCTGTCCCTCTTTAGACTAACAATTAAGCTTACAGGAGGATTAAGTGGTTCTGTAGGTAAGCTTAAGGTCGAACTAAGATTCTATCTTGGATAACCAGCTATCACCAGGCTCGGTAGGCTTGTCACCTCTACCCAGAAATCTTCCCACTATTTTGCCACATAGACGGGTGCGCTCTTTTAGCTGTTTTTGGGTAGCTCGTCTGGTTTCGGGGAATTTGGCTTGTAGTTCTCTTTGTGAAATTATTTCTAGCTAATTCATTATGGGAAAGGTACAGGAGTTAATCCTTGCTGGTTTGTGCTTGGGTGGTTTTCTATCTTTCCCTTACGGTACTATATCTATAGCGCCAGATTAAAATTTCTATCGCCTATACTTTATGTAGGTGAATGGTTTAGTGTGTGTTGGTTTGGTATTAGTGTTGGTTATGCTTAGGGCTAGTGTTAGCTCAAGGCAATCGAGTGATATTGAGATCTTCTGGATGTAAGCCAGATGCTTTGTATTAAGCTATACCTTGATTTATCCAAGTGCACCTTCCAGTACACTTACCGTGTTACGACTTATCCCCTCTATATAAATATTAGGGTGTTTAGTTAAGATGTTCCTTAAGTATATTTGAGGGGAGTGACGGGCGGTGTGCGCGTGCTTTATGGCCTAGTTCAATTAAGCACTCTATTCTTAATTTACTGCTAAATCCTCCTTGGACTCTTAGGTTTCATAAGAGTTATCGTGGGGTTTTCTGAGGTGGAAAATGTAGCCCATTTTTTACCGTCTCATGGGCTACACCTTGACCTAACGTTTTTGCGGTGGAGGGCAATTGCGCTCACTTCGTAACCTTCATCAGGGTTTGCTGAAGATGGCGGTATATAGGCTGAGCAAGAGGGGGTGGGGTGGATCGGGGTTTATCGATTATGGAACAGGCTCCTCTAGGGGGATGTAAAGCACCGTCAAGTCCTTTGAGTTTTAAGCTGTTGCTTGTAGTATTCTGGCGAGTAGTTTTGTTATTTAACTATTGAGGTTTAAGGCCAAGCATAGTGGGGTGTCTAATCCCAGTTTGGGCCTTGGCTATTGTGTGTTCAGAAGTTTTAAAGCCACTTTCGTAGTTTATTTTACATCAGCTAGGGTTTTACAGTTTAGATGGAGTTTAGCTTTATTGCATCAGATCTTAAACACCCTCTGCCGATCTCTATTGGCTAGGGTTAATCGTATGACCGCGGTGGGTGGCACGAAATTGACCAGCCCTTGATATAGCATAGCTTAGTTAAACTTTCGTTTATTGCTAAATACTTGTCACTGCTGTCTCCCGTGGGGGTGTGGCTAGGCAAAGTGTTTTGAGCTGCGTGTGTGTGCTTGATACTTGCTCCTCTTGATCATGGTGATTTATAGGGCGTCTTCACCGGGGCGGGGATGCTTGCATGTGTAATCTTGCTAAGAGCCAATAGAAAGGCCAGGACCAAACCTATTTGTTTATGGGGTTGCAAGCCCATCTAGGCATTTTCAGTGTCTTGCTTTAGGCGGGTTTAAGCTACATAAACGGGGGTGTGGGTGTGATTGTGGGGTGGTTTCTTTGGGGTTGGGGGGGGTCGTGGGTTGGTGTCAAGAGTGTTTGGTGAAGTAAATATTTATTAGTTGAGGGGATGGCAGTTGGAGTCGTGCACACCTAAAAGATGAAAATATAAGCTCTGGCCGGGCAAGTTGAGGCTTTTGTTTTTGGGGTTTGGCAAAAGTGGGTTTTGGATGAAGGTCAGAGATGGGGGTGGGGGGGTTTGGCAGAATTTTTATTGTGGTTTTGTGGTATGGTGGAAATGGTGTCATGGAATTGGTTATTGGTATGTCCTACAAGCATGAATTAAATAACACCTTGCTAAAGTCCGTGTGGAGCTAGAATATTGAACGTAGGTGCGATCAACAACTGCATGTACTAGGGATCAAAGACAGTCACTAGGACTACTTCCCATTACCCCCAGCCCCTGCTTTTAGTGTACATACCCTTATGTGATCCCTGTTCCTTGAGTGTAGGCAGGACCTGTAGTTTTCTTCTAAACTAAAACAATAGCATATTGCAAAGGTGATGAGTATCACTCCCCTGGTTGGTTTATGTTACATAGAAAAGATGATGAGCTATTACTCCCATTTACCTCATGTTGCATAAGATTCCACCTAAGCAGACTGAAACTCTGTGGGGTTCATGAAGTCAGTAGTCATGTTGGAAAAGCTCATGTGTCCAGGAATTGCAGGGGGCCTCTAGGAACTGTGTGGCCTCTAGGAGTTGAGGATAATCTCCAGCCAAAGAGCCAACAAAAAGCTTGAGCCCATCAGTCATACAACCACAATTAATTTGCCAACAACCTGAAAAAACTTAGAAGCTGATGCTTCTGCAGTCAAGTCTTCAGATGAGAATACAGCTCACCTGACTTATTGATTGTAGCCTTGTAAGACCAAAAGCAGAAGGCTGAGTTAAGCCACATCTAGACTTCTGACTTCCACAGAGTGTGAGAAAATAGATGTGTTTTGTTTAAAGTCACTGATTTTGTGGTAATTTATTATGTAACAATAGAAGACTAATATAAGCAGAGACCCCCTGGAGGCTTTTAAATGAAAAAATTTGCCTAGCTGGCATTTGCTTATCTGAACCAGGTAATTAAGAAAAATTGCAATTGAAATCTGCAACAATATATGATCCTCTGACTTGACAGTGGAGTCTAATAAAAGGGAGAACTTTCACTCATTCCTACCAGAAACCAAAGGTTGGGGGAGGGGAGCAGTGTGGAAATAAAGTTTTCTGTTATATTCTTACCTGCTCTCACTGTAACACTTTGACATTATGCTATCTTTTTGCTATTTGTTCTCATAAATTTTCAACATGGAGAAAAGAGAGTAATCTTCATTTCTCATCAATGAAAGTATTGTTTCCCATCTGCATTTCTCAAGGATCACTTTAGAAAGGTAACAAAGGGTTTTATTATAGAAGCTGGGCTTCTGGGGCTTGATAATTTATCCACCTTGTTATTCACTGTTCAGCTGTTAGAGCTCAAGGAAGGTACCTCCATCTTTGTAATAGGACAATGATATAAGATAATCCAAATCAGTGGATAGGAAAAAGGGTGCATCCCACATGATGTGGAATTCAATTAAGCACATTGGTTGCTAAAGAAGAAGCTCTGCATTATTTCATACACATAGTCCAGCTGTTAGAAAGACAGTATTCATTGCTTTCTCTGTCCAATAATATTTTCCTGTTTCACTGCTCTTAAAAAGTAATGTAATTGTTTCTTTGTATATTTACTAGGATACTACTAATTTTATTTTCTATTATAATCTGGGAAGTAACTATATAAAAGCTAACAAAAATACTTAAAAGTGTCCATTGATATCAAGACAGGAAAAAATGTAATTTCATCAAGAATTCTATTTGGATCAGGATCTAGGTTGATTTTTTTACCAATTGCATAGAAGTACTTATAGCCTCTCACAGGGCTGCTTTCCTTTTATACAAAATGAGTAACGTTGAAATTTAAATATACTTCTACCAGATGGCCATTGTTCCTCAGTCATAGCCTAAATAACTGTTTCAAAAATAGTAAAATAACATTTTTAAAACATTGACAGTGATACACATTATTAGCACATACATGTAAGCGGTATGTGAGAAAATGAGTATGTGAAGATTTCTCTATCTATATATACACACACACACACACACACACACACACATCTTTGGGACTTAATTTTATTCAATTGATCTGTACATCTCTCCTTATCCCAGTACTACTGCTTTACGGAGTACTGTAGCTTTGTAGTAAGTTTTGAAATTGGGAAGAGTGACTCCTTGTTCTTTTTCTTTTTCAAGATTGTTTTGGCTATTTTGGGTCCATTGCATTTCCAAATGAATTTTAGGATCAACTAGTGAGTTTCATCCAAAAATGAAGTTGGAATTTTATTAGGGATTGCATTAAATCTGTAGATCAATGTTGGGCATATTGCTATTTTAACAATATTAAGTCTCCTAAGTCATGAAAACACTTATTTCCATATTCATTTATTTCCTTTAGGCAATACTTGCAGTTTTCAGTGTATACGCCATGCACTTATCTTGATAAGTGTATTTCTACTTTGTTCTTTCTAGTGCTATTGTATGTGAAATTATCTTCTTAATTTAATTTTAGGATTATGAGTTGCTAGTGTTTAGAAATACAAATGAGGTTTTTTTCTGTTTTGTAAAAGAATCGCTTTTTACAATAGAATTTTCAATATTCATCTTGTATTTTCTAACTTGCCAAACTTGATCAATAACTCTAAAATTTTTTTGGTGAATTCCTCAGGATTTTGTACATATAAGTTTATGCCATTTGCAAATACAGATAATTTTCTTTTTTCCTTTCCAATATGAATATCTTTTATGTCTTTTTCTTGCCTAATTTCCTGACTAGATCCTCCAGCGACAATATTAATAGAAGCATTGAGGAAGGACATTTATGCCTCGTTCTCGATCTTGGAGGATCAGGAACAGAGTTTTCAGTATTTCACCATTTAGTATGAAGTCAGTTGTGTGTTTTCTTTTCTTTGTTTGTTTGTTTGTTTTGAGACAGAGTCTCACTGTATCACCCAGGCTGGAGTGCAGTGGTGTGATCTCGGCTCACTGCAACCTCTGCCTCCTGGGTTCAAGCAATTCTCCTGCCTCAACCTCCTGAGTAGTTGGGACTATAGGCACACACCACCATGCCTGGCTAATAGTTGTGTGTTTTCAGAGAAAACTTTATCATGTCCTATTTCTAGTTTTTTTTAGTGCTTTTCTCATGAAAATATGTTAGATTTCATCAAATGATTTTTCTGTGCCTTTTGAGATGTGTGTATTTGACTTTTATTAATAATGTAGATTTTGTCCTTTATTTTTTTTTAACATGATGTATTGTATTAGTTGACTTTCATATGTGGACTAAACCCTGGATTTCTGAGATGAATTCCACATGGTTATGGTATATGTTATGTGTTTCTTGATTTAGTTTGTTTGTTGAGGATTTTGTATCAATATTCATGGGAAATATTAATCTGTTTTTTTCTTTTGAAATCTTTGATGTCTCCCATCAGAGTAACAGTGGCCTCATAATATGAGTTGAAAAGTGTTTTCTTCTGGTCTAATTGTTGGCAGACTTTGTGCTGATTTTTCTTTAAATGTATGGCAGAATTTACCAGTGAATTTGGTACTGGACCTTTACTTGTGGGAAATTTTTGTTGTTGTTTTTTTTAATTACTAATTCAATCTCTTGTTACATGTTTATCCAGAATTTCAACTGTTAAAAATCAGTTTTAGTAGTTTGTGTATGTATAGGAATTTATCCATTTCATCTGTTATCTAATTGATGACATAAAAAAAGACATAATTCTTTAAAATCCTTTCTTTTTCTCTAAGGTCAATAGTAATATCTCCTCTTTCATTTCTAATTTTGATTCTTTCTTATTTTCTTGGTTATTCTAGCTAAAAGTTTTGTCAGTTCTGCCAATTTATTTAAAATATTTTGTTATGTCAGTTATCTCTAGTTTTTCAATTTCTTGTTTTATTTATTTTCTCTCTAATATTTATTACTTTCTACCTCTATTTGCTTTGGGTATTAGTCTACTTTTCTTTTTCTAGTTTCATAAAATGAAGGAATAGGTTATTGATTTGAGAACTTTATTTTTAAATGTGGTGTTTATGACTAATTTTCTCTTATAATTTTTATTACTATATTTTTTCTTATAAATTTCTCAAGGACTGTCTTTGTTGGATCCAAAAAGTTTTAGTATTTTGTGTTTTTGTTTTCATTATCATAAGTTTTCTGATTTTGTTGTGATCTCTTTTTGGACCCCTTGCTTACTTAGGAGTGTGTTAACTTCCACATTTTCCTGAATTTTCAAACTTTTCTTACATTATTCACTTCTAAGTTTATTCTGTTATGGTAGCAGAGCATACGCTACATGACTTCAATCATTTAAATAGATTGAGACTTATTTTTATCGGCTAACATTATACTGTAACTCATTATTTTGTTTTTAATAGAAAATATATTCTATATGTCACATATTCTTACATTTTTAATGGTTGTGTATTATTCCATTTATATTCCTATGATTTAAAGAATCACAGCTATCAGATCTATAGATGACCCACACTAATCCCAATCATTAGCAACCGTTCATAACCAATTATGGCAGTAAATTAGCTTCAATATATGTTTGCATATTTGAAAATTTACCTTGAGAAATTTATAGAATTGAAATTGATGGATTTAATGTCTTTTATTAGACCCTTGATATGTACAACTAAATTTCTAGTATGTTCCTAGAAAATAGCATAGCAATTTATATTCTAATCAATAGGCTGTGAATACTGATTTCCCTTTTAAACAATACTGGGTGTTCCCACTTTTTTCAATCTTTGCCAATCTTTCTGTTTTACTTTATTAAACAATAATTCTTTGAAAACTAGAGCACCTGTAATTATTTTTATCCGTTGCTTTCTTTTAGGTTTATTTTTTCCCCAATATTTTTCTATTCATTTTCCTGTAACATTTGGGGTTATTTTTTCCCTATTAATATGCAAAAAATTTTTATATATTTAGGATATTTACCTTTTTTTTTCTATACATATAGTTTGTTTGGCCTTTAAGGTTATATGTTAGTTTTGGATTCTTCAGAGAAACAGAACCAATAGGACGTATATATAGAAAGAGATTTATTTTAAGGAATTAGCTTACTTGATTAAGGAGACTGGCAATTCCAAAATCTGTAGGGAGGACTGGCAGGATAGAGATCAGGAAGAGCTGATGTTGCAGCCCAAGTGTGAAGAATATCAGCTGGCAGAGTTGCCTCTTGTTAGCAGGGAGGTCAGTCTTTTGTTGTATTCAGTCCTTTGTTGATTGGATGAAACCCACCCGCATCATAGACGGCTATCTACTTTATTAAAATTCCACCAATTTAAAGTTAATCTCATTCAAAAATAACGTAACAAAAATATTCAATGCAATGTTTGACTACATATCTGGGTATCATGGCCCAGGAAAATTGACACACAACATTAACCAACATGGGTTGTTATATTGTTCTGGAGCCTTCTGTCATGTTTTGACTCTATCTGTCATGACCCTTCCTGGAAGAAAAATTTTATAAATGATGCTTTCATAATTAACATTCAAATTTTAATCTCTGTATAATTTACTGAGGTATAAGTGTGAAGTTTAAATAAGGTGTGTTTGAGTGTGTGTGTATATATAGATATACACACTATAGATATAGAGAGAGCTATAGATATAGAGAGAGCTATATCTATAGTGTGTATATATAGATATATTTCTATATTTTGCTACATATAGATATTGCTGTCTCTATATACATACACACACTATATTTAGTGTATACAGTAATATAAATTTAGAGAATCATAGCTATCAGATCTATAGACTTCTCACACTAATCACGATCATTAGCAATCATTAGCAACCAATCATGGCAGTAAATTAGCTTCAATATATATTTGTGCATTTAAAAAATTAGTTTGAGAAATTCATAGAATTGAAATTGATGGATCAATGGCAATCTGAAGAATTGATGACAATTCTTCACACTTCAATTGATGGATCAATTTCAATTCTTCACACTTCAATTGATGGATCAATTTCAATTAGATGATATGACACAAAGACTGTTAAAAGAGAGAAAGAGAGAGAAAGAAAGTTGGGAAATTTATCTTGCATCATGTGATGAATAGAACCCACCCAAAGATGTCTAGACCCTAATCTCCTGAACTTGTGAATATGTTGCCTTGTGTGGCAAAAGGAATTTTGCAGATGTGATTAAGCTAAGGATCTTGAGATGGGACATTACTCTAAATTATTTGGCTTTGCTCAATGAAATCATGGTCTTTATAATAGGGAGGCAAGAGGGGCAAAGTCAGAGAAGGTTGTACTGTAACAGAAGCAGAAGTTGGAGTCATGTACTTGGAAGGTGGTAAAGGAGCTACGAGCCCAGGAAAGCCACCCATTTCTAAAAGCTGTGAAAGTCAAGGAAAAGGAAACCTACCACCTCCAAAATGGACACTGACATATGGACACTTGAGTTTAGCTTACTGAGACTAGTTGTGGATGTTTAACCTGTAGAACTGTAATGGAATAAATTTATGTTGTTTTAAGCCATAAGGTTTTTTTAAAAAATAAATTGCTATAGAAGCACTAGGAAGCTAATATATACCATTTATTGAACAATTTATCATTTTCTTCACTGATCTAATATTCAGCATTTATCATAGCTATTCTAGGGATAATGTTTAGCAAATGACAAACTGATGTATTTTAATCTTAAATCATGTTTACTTGTAGCTTTCCATCTCCAAGGCCTAACTCCCAAGTTTGTTTGTTTTTTTTTTGCCTCAAATAAGGAAAAGTAGCTACTTGACTTCTTTAGCAAGACAATCAGTTTGGTAATCAGAGAGACTTCTCCAAAGTTTTTTTTTTTTTTTTTTTTTTTTTTTTTTTTTTTAATTTATTTATTATTATTATACTTTAAGCATAACGTGCAGGTTTGTTACATATGTCAGTTTGGTAATCAACTCGAGACTTCTCCCAATGCAATCCCCCGGTGTGTGAAAGTGATCTCATTTGCCTATTACATGCAGGCAAAGTCTTGCTGCTAAATACTAGAACAATACGACACAAAGGCTGTTAAAAGAAGCCAACCCTTTTTAACCCAGTGTGGATTAAAATGATGGAAGAGAGGAGAAAGCAGTAGGAAGGATTGTTCCACATATACCCTTAGCTACCTCTCTGGGAATGAGTGGCTTTCCCTCACACTCTGGGAGAAATTTTTCCACCTAGACCCCTACCTTACAATGTGAGGCCCAAGCAGAGTTAAATGGGAAATGTGTTGCATAGTGAGAAGAGAAAGAATTTAATAGTTTGCCCTCACCAGCCTCCCTAGGGAAGCCTCCGTGTATTTGAACACAAAGTTGAGAATCAGTAGATCTGCAACAACGCTCATCAACCTAGCCAGAAGCTAGAAAGAGAATATGGCCAGCTCCAGAAGGTCTTTTTTAATTGTTAATTTAAAAAATCTCTATTATCTTTAATTAACAAATAATAGTTATATGTTTATGAGATATTATGTGATCTTTTGATGCTAGCTAGATTCAGCAGAGAGAAGGCTGCCTGAGTAGGTAGTATCTATGAGGTTAGAAAGAACCCACTGAAAATGTTCAAGAGCTGAAGAAAAAAAAGACCACACATTCATCAGCTACCACCTGGACCAAGCTGCCATATTTCTCATGTGGGTCATTTCGGCAGACTCTTGTTTCCCTGTTTTTACTTTTTGTCCCTGTGCAGTCCATCCTGCATACAGCAGCAAATATTTGTTAACCCTCTGGTCAAAACTCTCCAATGGTTTTCCACTTAGAGTAAAAACCAAAGTCCAATTTGATGTAACTGCTATCATCTTTCCTACCTCAATTCCTACCACTTGCCCTGTCAATCATTCTTCTTCAGCTACCCTGGCCTCCTTTGTTGTTCTTTTAACATGCTAACCACACTCTCACCTCATGAGCTTTGAGCTTTTCTTTTCCTTTCTTGGAATGCTCTTCTTCCAGGGATATACATGGTTCATTTTTTTTTTCCAATCTCTCCTCAAACATTACCCTATTAGACAGTTATTTCCCTATATTCTTTTTCCTGCTTAATTTTTCTTCTTCTCTTATCATCACCTGAAATATGATACATGTATGTCATTATTTCTGTCTTTTCCACTAAAATATCAGGAGAACCATGCCTGGGCCATGGCAAAGACACAATATATATTTGTTTATTTTAATGAATTAATCACCCATAGCCAACAAAACTGTAGTAGAGTGGTGAGGATATGTCTATTATTTAATATTGAGGAATGAACTGTAGTCATTTGGGATATCTCTATTTTTTTAACTCAATTTTTTCTTATCAACTTTAAATGAGGGTGGGCTACATTTGCACACTTCCAAATTATGGCCTTGGACTCAAGATTTTAGAAATATTTCTTCAATTAAGGACAAGAAATAATGAATTATAAAGTTTGACTTTAACCTCAGAAGCTTCTGGTAAAATTTAGATAAGAGGTCATAGAGAAAATGGTTCTGTTGCTTTCATAGAGCAGGAATATTCATGCCATCTTATTCTTAAAAATCTTCCAGAGTTTCTCTTTTTAAAAGTAATGCATGGCTAAACTCTTCTTCTCACATTGTCTTTTTTTTGCCTCCAGTAAAATTAAGCACTCTATGAATGAAAATAGATAGAGATAGTAAAGTACATCTTTTCCAAGAATATAACATAAGCCTGTGAACATTTCTTAGGTCATAGTCATATCCTATCCTCCACCCTCAAACATCTGCTGACATGTCACATGAAATGATTAGCTATTTTTTGTTATATTGGAAAAGTCATTATGATTCAGCGATGTAAGTACATCACTATGTACTTACTTATGTAAGTGCTTATGTAAGTACTATGTACTTATGTAAGTACTCACTTATGTAAGTGCTTATGTAAGTACTTACTTATGTAAGTACTATGAACGAAGAGGTTACCAATGCAGGATAGTACCATGAGTCCTCTGAATCCCAATCCATTGTCTTGACTCAGAAGATCTTCAAACAACTAATTTCTAAAAATCTACTCTATTAGAATTTAATGGGGACATAGATATAAAGATCAAGTTTTAAGAGAAATATCATATACGACTATAAGGCAAAATTGCTTAATCTGTTTCTATCTTTGCCCGTGAAAATCTCAAAACAGCATAGTTTCTCAAAAGCCGATCAAACTTGAGCCTGAGAAATGTAGACCGGAAGGCTCAGCATGAAATTTTTTATTTTTGTCTAGTTTGAGCTAGAGAACATGTGTGCTAGGATGGAAAAAGTCCCGCTCTAAGAATAAGAGAACCATAGGTTCCATCCAATTGGATCACTGACTAATTGTATGACTTCAAATGCCTGAGGGTTTCAGTTTCTTCATAAGCAAAACAGTGCGGTTGCATAAATGACATTAGGGGCCCATTTCTGACTCTAGCTTATCATAAGGCTGATAAATTACCAAAAAAATCTAACTTCTGATGAAATTTTAAAAATAATTTTGATGTTTGGATATGCTAATTTTAATTGGGGGAAGCTGAAGAAGAAATTGAAGAAACTGAATTCATTTGGGATTACTATCTGACCTGTAGTAATAGGGAGATAATTTGGCATTTTGACAAGTAAACAAAATGAACATTTTAGAAAACTCCTTCTGGTCCAAGCATATATGAACTCCAAAGCCCATATTAAATCCTTTCCTTTGTGAGGAACTTTTCCAGATTAAAAATGTAAGAATTCCTTGTGACTCCAAAGCTTCAATCAATTGGATCCAAGCTTTCAAAATATACTCTCCAAATAAAAAAACAAATGACATAAAACAGTACGTTAAAATACTTTGCCAATATTTTCTCTCCTTTTTTTCCTACTGAAATAGCAAATATGTGAACAAAGAGACTATTTCTCTTTTTTTTTTCTTTTAAATTGCATCAAGTGACCAGTTTTGAGCTCATGTTCATGGTTTGGGTATTGAACATTTCATCATTTTATTATGGTGAATAATATATCCTGCAAAATCAGGTTCTTTCTGGTTTTATTCTTTTAACATCAGATTCCTGCTGTTCCATGAATTAATATTAACTGTGTATCTGGGAATATAATGATAAAATGAAAGAATAATGATCATTGACTGATGAATTTATCGGAGTTGGTTTGTTTCACTTAGTTTTAGATTGTCAGCATCTACTCTGCTAAAGGGATTGAATTTCAATTTGTAATACATTAGATTTATCTTTAAAACAAATGAACACTGGAGACTACCAATGTCATAGATGAGCTCCTGCATGCTAACCTTCACACAAAAAAATACATTTTGCCTACAATGTACTCCTTCTCTGACATGTTTAGACAACTTTGTGAACTCCATATGATTTGGTTCACGACTTTCTTGAGATATAAATGTGTTGGCCCTAACATATAATGTATCCCTGCAACCAAGGAGACAAAAATGCTCTTAATGTTCCATATCTAATTCCAGGAAAAAGCCTTTTCAGTTGTCTAGAATGTTATATAGTCTTAATAGAATTCAGTGAAGATTATTTTATGCTTATACAATATTGCTTCAGAACAAGAACAAATGGTACATCTGTGTATAAAAGTTAATTTTTCAAAGGCATGCTTCATTCTAACATCAAATTTAAAATGCCCTTTGAAGAGCCTTTTGAGTCTGAGAAAACAACAAATGAAAAACCCTTTAGTACATAAGGTTTATCTAGGTGCTGTGCAGAAATTTTGGCAAGTTAAAGTCATGGTCCTCTAGAACTAGTGTTTCAGAAGACAGCTCTGCAAATCTAGAGAGGATATAAGTCAGGAGATGGCAAATATGTGAAAGGAACCAACTGGTTAAAATATGAATAAAGGTTATGCATTTTCCACTTCATATGGAAAGATTGTTTTAGAGGAGGTATTGTCTGAGGAAAGAAGTTTATAATAGTAATCCTGGCAATTTATAATAGTAATAGCAGAAAACATTAAGAGAGTGGGAGATTAGAGCATTGGTAGGAATGATTTTTCTGTTTCTACAAAACCATCCTTAGGTAGATCTTTCATGTCATCACATTAAATGTGAAAAGCATTTAGTTAGAGTATTCATAACAAATGAGCATTTTTTGCTACTTGTACAAAAACAGAATGTTGATGTTACTTTTAGTTTTCATCACTGCTTTCTGCCTGTGATGAGCAGAGTATTTACCTTTTTCTCATAATCCATTAAAACTTTTTCTCTCTTTCTCTTTTAGCTTTAAAATGGTGTTATTCTTTCCAACACTTGCCATAGAGGTGTAGAAAGTGTATGTATTTATGAGGTACACCATATGTTTTGATACATGCATGCAATGCATAATAGTCACACCATGGAGAACAGGTTATCTGTCCCTTCAAGCATTTACCTTTTATGTTACAAACAATCCAGTTATACTCTTTTAATTATTTTAAGATGTACAATTAAATTGTTATTAACTACAGTCACCCTATTGTGCTATCAAATAGTAATTCATTTTTTCTAACTATATTTTTGTACTCCTCCCATCCTTCCTACAATTCTGTTTTTAAATGTTTAGGGAAATATTTGCATGATTTGTGGCTCTCTCACTAGGTTTTAAGTTCCACCAGGTCAGGAACTGTGACTGTTATGTTTATCATTTCCCTAGCACAGGCAGGTTATCATTAAATATTTCACAGGCAGGTTATCATTAAATATGCTCTGTTAAAAAATGGGATGAGGAGGAGATTTTTCTTGATTTGTGAGTATAAGGTACAGATATGGATACTAATTTAGTAAAATTATATGCAATTATATTATGATATAAAATTAATTACAAATTTACTTATCTTTTTTTTTTTCTTTTTAATTTTTATTTCAATAGTTTTGGGGGAACAGGTGGTTTTTGGTTACATGGATAACTTCTTTAGTGGTGATTTCTGAGATTTTGGTACACCTGTCACCCAAGCAGTGTACACTGTACCCAACGTGTAGTCTTGTATCCCTTTTATCCCTCACCTTCCTCCCACCCTTCCCCGCAAGACACCAAAGTCCATTTTATTATTCTCTTGCATCTGTGGCTTCATAGCTCAGCTCCTACTTATAAGTGAGAACATACAATATTCAGTTTTCCGTTTCTGATTTACTTCACTTAGCATAATGGTCTCCAGCTCCATTCAGGTTGCTGCAAATGCTATTATTTCATTCTGTTTTATGATTTAGTAATATTTCATTGCATATATCTATATATATCTACATATATCACATTTTCTTTATTCACTTGTTGGTTGATGGGCATTTAGGCTGGTTCCATATTTTTGCTGCTATGAACACGAGTTTGCAAGTGTCTTCTTCACACATTGACTTCTTTTTCTCTGGGTAGATACCCAGTAGTGGGATTACTGGATCAAATGGTAGTTTTACTTTTACATCTTTAAGGAATCTCCATGCTGTTTTCCATAGTGGTTATTCTAGTTTACATTCCCACCAGCAGTGTAAAAGTGTTCCCTTTTCACCACATCTATACCAACATCTATTATTTTAAATTTTTTATTTTGTTATGGCCACTCTTGCGTAGTATCCCATTGTGGTTTTAATTTGCATTTCCCTGGTAATTAGGGATGTTGAGCATTTTTTCATATATTAGTTGGCCATTTATATATCTTGTTTTGGGAATTGTCTATTCATGTTCGTTGTCCACTTTTTGATGGGATTATTTGTTTTTTTTCTTGCTGATTTCTTTGAGTTCCTTGTAGATTCTGGATATTAGTTCTTTTTTTGATACATAGTTTTTGAATATTTTCTCCCACTCTTTGGGTTGTCTAACTCTGCTGGTTTTTTGTTTGTTTGTTTTTGTTTTGCTGTGCAGAAGCTTTTAAGTTTAATTAGGGCCTATCTATTTTTGTTTTTGTTTCATTTGCCTTTGTGTCCTTAGACATGAACTCTTTGCCTAAGCTGATGTCTAGAAGAGTTTTTCTAATGGTATCTTCTAGAATTTTTATGGTTTCAGGTCTTAGATTTAAGTCTGATCAATCTTGAGTTTTTTCTATAAGGTGAGAGATGAGGATTCAGTTTTATTCTTCTACATGTGGTTTGCCAATTATCCCAGCACCATTTGTTGAATAGGTCGTCCTTTCCACACTTTACGTTTTAGTTTGCTTCGTCAAAGATCAGTTGGATGTAAGTATTTGGCTTTATTTCTGGGTTTTCTATGCTGTTCCATTGGTCTATGTGCCTATTTTTATGCCAGTACCATACTGCTTTGGTAGCTATAGCCTTGAGTATAGTTTGAAGTGTGATGCCTCCAGATTTGTTCTTTTTACTTAGTCTTGCTTTGGCTATGCAGGCTTTTGTGTGTGTATTCCATAGGAATTTTAGGATTGTGTTTTCTACAATTATATATTCAATTGACATAATTTTAATTTTCTTAAATTTTACTAAGACTTGTTTTGTGACCTATCATATGGTCTATCTTGGAAAATGTTCCATGTGCTGATGAAAAGAATGTGTATTCTGCAGTTTGGGGGTAGAATGTTCTGTAAATATATGTTAAGTCCTTTTGTTCTCGGGTATAGTTTAAGTCCATTGTTTCTTTGTTGACTTTCTGTCTTGATGACCTGTCTAGAGCTGTGTGTGGGGCATTGACCTCCCCCACTATTATTGTGTTGCCATCTATCTCATTTCTTAGGTCTAGTAGTAATAGTTTTATAAATGTGGAAGCTCTAGTATTAAGTGTATATATATTTAGGATTCTGGTATTTTTCTGTTGGATTAATCCTTTTATTATTGTATCATGTCATCCTAATGCCCCTCTTTGTCTTGTTTTCCCCTGTGATTGCTTTAACATCTGTTTTATCTTATATAAGAATAACTACTCCTGCTTGGTTTTTGGTATGGTTTGACCCTGTATTCCTACCCAAATCTCATGTTGAATTATAATTTCCAATATTGGGGCAGGGACCTGGTGGGAGGTGACTGAATCATGAGGGTGGTTTCTAATGATTTAGCACCATCCCCTTAGTGCTGTCTCTAGACAGAGTTCTCATGAGACCTGGTTGTTTGAAAATGTGTAGCACTTCCCCCTTCACACTCTGTCTCTCCTGCTCTACCATGGTAAGATGTCCTTGCTTCCCCTTTGCCTTCCACCATGATTGTTAGTTTCTTGAGGCTTCCCAGTCATGCTTCCTGTACAGCCTTTGGAACTGTGAGTCAATTAAACCTTTTTCTTCATAAATTACCCAGTCTCAGGTAGTTCTTTATAGCTAGTATTTTGTTATGGACTAATACACTTTTGGTTTCCATTTGAGTGGATTATCTTTTTCCATTCCTTTACCTTAAGTTTATGTGAGTCCTTATGTGTTAAGTGAGTTCTTGAAGACAGAAGATACTTGGCTCAAGATACTTGGTTGGTGGTTTTTTATCCATTTTGCCATTCTGTTTTATTTATTTATTTACTTATTTATTTATTTTGAGATGGAATCTTGCTCTGTCACCCAGGCTGGAGTGGTGTGATCTTGACTCACTGTAACCACCACCTCGCAGATTCAAGTGAGTCTCCTGCCTCAGCCCCTCAGTAGCTGGAATTACAGGTGCCCACCATCATGCCTAGCTAATTTTTATCTTTTTAGTAGAGACGGGGTTTCACCATGTTGGCTAGGCTGGTCTCGAACTCCTGACCTCAGGTGATCTGCCGACCTCTGCCTCCCAAAGTGCTGGGATTACAGGGATGAGCCCATTTTGTATCTCTTAAGTGGAGCATTTATGCCATCTATATTCAATGTTTGCATTCACATGTAAGGTACTGTTCTATTCATCATACTAGTTGTTCCCTAAATATCTTGTTTATCATTGTGTTATTGTTTTATAAGCCCTGAGAGATTTGTGCTTTAAAAAGGTTCTATTTTGGTGTATTTAGAGGTTTTTTTTCAAGATTTAAGACTCCTTTTAGCATTTCTAGCAGTGCTGGCTTGGTAGTGGCGAATTATCTCAGCATTTGTTTATCTGTAAAAAACTTTATTTCTCCTTCACTTATGAAGCTTAGTTTTGGTTGATGCAAAATTCTTGACTGATAATTATTTTGTTTAAGGATGCTAAAGATAGGACCCCAAACCATTCTGGCTTGTAAAGTTTCTGCTAAGCAATCTGCTGTTAATCTGATAGGTTTTCCTTTGTAGATTACCTGATGCTTTTGTCTCACAGCTCTTAGGATGTTTTCCTTCTTTAGATAACCTAATGACTCTATGCTTAGGAGACGATCTTTTTGCAACGAATTTCCCATGTGTTCTTTGAGCTTCTTGTATTTGGATGTCTAGATCTCTAGCAAGACCAGGGAAGTTTTCCTCAATTATTTCCTCAAATAAGTTTTCCAAACATTTAGATTCCTCTTCTTCCTCAGAAATACCAGTTATTCTTAGGCTCAACCATTTTACATAACCCCACATTTCTTGGAGACTTTGTTCATTTTTTCGAGTTACTTTCTCTTTGTTTTTGTCCAATTGGGTTCATTTGAAAGCCTTGTCTTCAAAATCTCAAGTTCTTTTTTTGTGCTTGTTCTAGTATATTTTTGAAATTTTGCAGTGCAGTTTGTATTTCTCTAAATCTGTCTTTTATTTCCAGAAGTTGGGATTGTTTTTACTTTATGATGTTTATTTCTCTGGAGAATTTTTCATCCATATCCTGTGTTGTTTTTTAAAATTTCTTTAAGTTGGTTAACACTTTTCTCCGGTATCTCCTTGAGTAACTTAATAATTTCTTAATTCTTTATCCAGCAACTCAGAAATTTCTTCTTGGTTTGGATCCATTGCTGGAAAGTTAGTGCGATCTTTTGGAGGTGGTATAGAACCTTGTTTTGTCATATTTCCAGAGTTACTTTTCTGGTTCCTTCTCATTTGGGTAGACTATTTCAGTGGAAGTTTGGAACTCAAGACCTGCTGTTCAGATTCTTTTGTCCCACAGGGTGATGCCTCGATGTGCTGTTCTCCCCTTCCCACTAAGGATGGGGCTTTCTGAGAGTCAGACTGCAGTGGATGTTAATGTCCTTTGGGGTGTAGCCACCTAGTGGGGCTACCAGGCTCTGGGCTGGTGCTGGGGAATGTCTGCAAAGAGTCCTGTGATGTGATCCTTCTTTACGACTCCGACTCCCAGCAGCAGACACCAGTACCTGTTCTGGTGGAGGTGGTAGGGGAGTGAAGGAGACTCTGTGAGAGTCCTTGGTTGTAGATATGTTTAGTGTGCTGGCTTTCTCAAGCTGGTTATGCCAGCAGTAATGTTGCTATGAGGTCCACAGACTCAGGACCACTGGTTAGCCAGGACGTTGAAGGCAGTGGGATTAGCTATTGTTTTCTCTTTCCTGGGAACAGGGTTATTCTGTCATTAGTTGCTATAATGGCCTGAGTTGGTTGGCCTCCAGCCAGAAGGTGGTGCTTTCAAGTGAGCACCAGATGGGTTAGTAGTAGGGGGTCTAAGCTTGCCCTAAGTTGGCCAGGGTAGGTGTTCAGATTTCTCACGTGATGGGCAGGGCCATAAAGTTCCCAAGAGTTTATGTCCTTTGCTTTCTGCTACCAGGACAGGGAAAGAAATACCGTCAGGTGGAGGCAGGGTTAGGTGGGTCTGCGCTCAGACTCTCCCTGGGTGTTGTTTGCCACAGCTACCATTGAGGATTGGGGGTGGTTCTTAGGTCAATGGAATTATGTTCCAGAGGGGATTATGGCTGCCTCTACTTTGTCATATAGTTCACCAGGTAAGTGGGGGATAGCTGGCAGTGAAAGACCTCACTAGCTCCCACGCAGTTGGTGAGGCCAGTCTCACTCCTGCAGTGCTCCGTTCAGACCTTGCTGTAGGGCATAAGCTTCCCCTGCTGTAACCTTGTGAAATTTTCAGCAGTGTGCTGCTGCTTTCAAATGATCTGTGAATACTTTTGGTTTTCCTATTATGTTCCTGTGGTAGTTCTTGGAGCAAAAGTTTATGGTGTGAATCTCCATACACTGTTCTATCCATCCAAGTAGGAGCTGCACGTTAGCCCTGTCTCCTATTTGGTGACATCATATGAATAAGAAGGTAAGATCTGACTAAAAACCAAGCCAAAAAATAAATAGTAAAGTCAGGCAGATAGGAAATCCAAATATTGAAATGATCAAATACTGCTTTCGAAATAGCTATTATTAATATTTTTATGGTAATAAATGACAAGCTAGGGATTTTAGGCGTGGGTCTGGAAACTATTTAAAAATAAGCAATGAGGGTTTATAAAAGTAATAATCCAAATAGTCATAAAACACATGAACAGTTACTTAGTTTTGTTAGTGGAAGTTAAAATATAACTGAAGTAACAAGTTGCTCACCCATCCAGTTGGCAAAACAAAGAGTGAAAATTTATTTTTCTGGTAGTAGTACAGAGGAAAAAAGTAGTTTTAAATATTCTTGGCAGGATAGAAATGTTACAGCATTTTAGAGAAATGATCTGGTAATACCTTTGTTGTTTCCAAAATTACATGTCTTTTAACCTAAAGTTTTCACTGCTACAAATATATTTCATTGTAAACAAATAAAAGCATCGGTATTTAAATATATATATATATATATTCTAAACAATGGAAATGAATATTTTGAAAAGGGGATACTTTTTAAATGCACAAAATAGCTAATGTTGTATATTCATATAATTAAATATTGTGAGACTTAATTGAAGTTTGGTATATATTTTTAATTGAAAAAATATGTTTTAATTTAAAAAAGCATCAGTATTTAAAGATATATATATATCAATATTCTAAACAATGAAAATGGATATTTTGAAAAGAGGATACTTTTCAAATGCACAAAATAGCTAATGTTATCTATTCACATAATTAAATATTGTGAGACTTAATTGAAGTCTGGCATATATTTTTAATTGAAAAAATATATTTTAATTAAAAAAGCATCAGTATTTAAACATATATATATATATTCTGGACAATGGAAATGAATATTTTGAAATGGGGTTACTTTTCAAATGCACAAAATAGCTAATGTTTTCTATTCATATAATTAAATATTGTGAGACTTAATTGAAGTATGGTATATATTTTTAATTGAAAAAATATATAGTACAATTCCATTTTGGAAAATGATCAATTGCTCATATAGCAGACACTTTCAGTGCTCTAACTCAGTGGTCCCCAAACTTTTTGGCATCATGGACTGGTTTCACGTAAGACAAATTTTCCCATGAATGGGGGTAGGGAGATGGTTTTGGGATGAAACTGTTCCACTCTGGATCCCTCGCATGTGCAGTTCACAATAGGGTTTGTGCTCCTGTGAGAATATAATGCTGCTGCTGATCCGAGGCAGAGCTCAGGCGGTAATGCTCACTCACCCACCACTCACCTCCTGCTGTACAGTTTGGTTTCTAGCAGGCCACAGACCAGTACTGTGGGCTTGGGCAATGCCTGCTCTGACCAACGTCCATTCACAAACACCCTGTCCATTCGCAGCCTCCAAGCCCCACACATTCTAATGTAAATGTGAGTTTATTGAGATATCCACTCACTTCTGCATGGTCATGGAATTAAAGAAAATAATTCCATTCCTAACTCAGGGAATAAATAGTAATTGGTTTAGGCTAAGCATGATGGTTCCATCTTGTCTCTTCAGCAAGTCGTAGGCTAAGGGGAAATAAAGGAAGTCTCCTGGAGCTTCTTGGAAAGAGTTTTCTCACTGAATTGAGAAAGTGAGAGAGAATATTCCTCCTGTTGATTGCTGTCACGCATGTGTGCATCATTTGGAGCCATAGCAACATTGTGTGACCATGAGTAGGGTCAATTGTACACACTGAGGAGAGCAGATGAAAGAGTATTGATTCTGAATTAGTCAATTATGATACCACTTTACTTCTTAACTTCTTTCTATTTGAAAGAATTAATTTACTATATTGCTTTAGCTAGCTCACTCAGAATCTTCTGTTTTACAGTTGAATATATCTTAAATGATAAACTTACACACACACACATACACACACACACCCCTTTGTGTGACCATGTGTCCAGCCTGAAGACAAGACCAGATCAACCTGAAGACAAAATTCTTGTCATATTTTTGTGTTGCTCTTTGAACCAAAGACTTATTTGGAAGCTATTTATCTGGGAAAATAACGGGGGGTAAAATACATATTCCCCAAAACACCTTTCCCTAAAGATTTCTATTTTGAATATATGTATTATCTGTCCAAAGAGCCATCTCAGTGTTAAGTATAGGATGCCTTTACTATTTTTCTTCCTCAGAGTAATAAAACTGTTAGCAGCCACAACAAAGACTATGCATAATGTTTGGTAAAATGGTGAGCTGTGAGTTAAAGAAGAAACAATCATAATTTGTTAATTTTCCTAAAATGCATTTAAAAACCCTTTCACATTAATCTCTGTGATTCATAAAGAAGGGAGCCAGGCTGGCAAAGTGTAAATGATTGAAAATGATGCTGGTGGCCTTCTGCAAAATCTGATTGCAGCTTTGATGATTGATAGCTTGCCATTAGCACAGAGGGGGAAAAAGCCTAGAAATTGAACCAAGTAAATCAAGCAAAATCTTTCTAGTTTATAGGGAACACTTAGACATGATTCAAAAATGTTTTAACCAAGATTTCATTTTCTGTAAATATATGTTGCCTTCGAATATGAAGCATTCATTTCAGTGACTTTTCCCTGAACTGTGCTTTAATCTTGTCTTCAAGAAAGTTCAGCTTGCCCTGTCACCTTCCCTGGGATTCAAGGCTGGTGTGATTTACTTAAGTGACAGTGTGCCACTCTATTTGTATTCCTTTTTTCATTTGGCAGCTTCTAAATGATGCATGATGCTGTTGCTGGGCAGACATGGACATTGGAAAAATCAAAAGTGAGAAAAGTAAGGAATCTGCTCTTTGCTTGGAAACTTTCCTGCATTTGCTAAATTTCTCATGTCAATTTGACACATAGGACAGGGTGTCACAGATCATTAGCTTTAGGTTTAGTGCAATATTTATATATTAAGGCCTCTCCCTAACATCAGGTACCAGAAAAGACAATTCGTAAGTACATCACAACTACATAGGAGTATTTCCAAGACGGTTTAAGCAGACAATTACAACCATGCTAGGGTTTACTATCAATTGACATATTTCACAGGCCATATTGTTGCAAATTTCCAATAACTGATCAAGCAAGTTACATATAGTTATGGAGAAAATGTATACATTTTGTATACTATCATTGCATGATATAACATATTTAATACAGCTTAAAAGTATTGAGTAGCCCACCATGTCTTTATTAGCTAAATGTATCTTTACAAGCAATGTTGATAAATCTTTACTGACATTTACTGTATGGGAACACCATAAGAACTTACTACAAGTCATTATTATTGAGAGTTTACTATGTGCCAACGTTGTAGAGTCAATTTGTACTGAGCACCAAGTGTATAAGACTGTAAACTCTTTGAAGGTAGAGGCCATGTCTTTATCTTGAGAGTTTAACAAAATGCACAGTACAGAGCAGTTATCCTTCTTGCAAACACAGTTTTTTTAAATAAGTACACATATTAAACTATACGATTTTTGCTTAACTCTTCCACTTCCTTCTTCAAAAAAGCAAACCATAAAATTGGTGTTTTTATTGATCTTGTTTTACAGAAATTTAAACTGAGACCTCGGGATGATTTTTTAACCTTCCATGAATACACAACTGATTCATGTCTTAAAGTAGCATTTTCAAGATAATTTGAGAATGTGAGGGCGTAGAGAGTCCCTGCGAAATTTTAGAGGAGTGATGTGGCCAATAGAAAAAATGTTCTAAGAATTTACTCTGTGAATGAGTTGATGAACTTCTTTGATCTCCAAGATGCCCTCTTAGTTAAACTATCATTCAAATCATTGGAATGGTTCTGTATTAGTTTTCTATTGCTGCAAAACAAATGACCAAAAAACTTGGTGGCTTAAAACAACAGAAGTTTATGATCTTAAATTTCTAAAGGTCAAAAGAACAAAATGGGTTTCACTAAGCTGATACCGAAGTGTTAAGAGAGCTGTATTCCTTGTAGGGTCTCCAGAAAAGAGTCTGTCTCCTTGGTTTTTCTAGCTTCCAGAGGTTGCCCACACTCTTTGGCTCATGACCCCGCTTCCATCTTCAAAAACAGCAATGGCCAGTGGAATGTTTCTCACATAGCAGCGCTCTGACTGTACTTTTGTCATCACATCTCCTTCTGTGACTCTTCCTATCTCTTTCATTTATAAGGACTCTCAGCATTACATACCACCACCCAGATAATCCAGGAAACTCTCTTGTTTCAAGATCTTTAGCTTAATTACATTTATAGATCTATTTTGCTATGTAAGATCACATTCAGAGGTCCCAGGGATTAAGACATGGATATCAGCTGGGCATGGTGGCTCACACCTATAATCCCAGCAATTTAGGGGACTGAGGCAGGTGGATCACATGAGGTCAGGAGTTCGAGACCAGCCTGGCCAACAAGGTGAAACCCCATCTCTACTAAAAATACAAAACTTAGCTGGGTGTGGTGGCGTACACCTGTAATTCCAGCTACTGCGGAGGCTGAGGCAGGGGAATCGCTTGAACCCAGAGGCAGAGGTGGCATTGAGCTGAGATCGCGCCACTGCACTCCAGCCTGGGGGACAGAACAAGACTCCATCTCAAAAAAGAAAAAAAAAAAAAGACATGGAAATCTTTGGGAGTCCATTATTCTACCTACCGCATGGTCTATACAGAGAATAGAAAGAAAAAAATTTGGGAAAACATTTCAGAAGTTTTATTTAGGAGCATTCCTCAAGAGGTAAGTCTATCAGCACCATTCATCTAATGCAACATATTAAGATTGTTTAGTGAGACATGTTTTGAGTCAAATCAAATGCTATTTTACAGGTATAATTTTGCCTTTGTTTGGGATTTTGGACTACTGTGAAAAATATAAACAATTTATGTAGGTTCACTTTGTCATGGATTTGTGAAAATAACTAAGGAAGAACAGTTATGTGTATTTGATTTCATATACAAAAGCATTCAAACTTCTAAAATTGATAAAAGGTAGTAGAGCTCCATTTCCTTCTCTTTGGAAGGGAACACTCAGAGGTACATCCGTATTTGTGGTTAGATCTTTACTGCCATTCACATAATCTTGGTTTCCCGATAAGAATCTTTGTGGGGCACTACAACTGGACTCTAGTTACATTCATTTAATCACCGTGTAGGCAATATTTTAATCTGCCAAATCAGACTCCATCTAAGTCAGATTATTTTTTCGTAACATAACTTTAATTATGTTATTTTTTTTGCTCTAATTTCTCATTCAATTTCCATTGTGTACAGGCTTACTTAGACTTGTATTCAAAATTCTCCTCAGGCTGCTTCCAGATCAATATTTAAACTTTCACTACTCTTTTAAAGGAGCTCTTATTTTTATTTATTTTATGTTTCTTTCTCCAAAGATGCTAGGATTCTCTGCAGATCCTCTTGGGCAAAAGGCAAGCTAGTGGGAAGATCTCTGGATTTTCTTCTCCAGCTTCAATCAGAGTGCCTCCAGTTTATCTGGCATATGCATTGGATTTCACTGCAAGATTATTGTTTTTTTAAAAAAAGTTTCTATAGGCTGACATGGTGGCTCATGCCTGTATTCCTGGCACTTTGGGAGGCTGAGGCAGGATGATTGCTTGGGCTCAGGAGTTTGAGACCAGTCTGGGCAACACAAGAAGATCCCCATCTCTGAAATTTCTTTTTTTAAAAAAATTAGCCAGGTGTGGTGGCATGTGCCTGTGGCCAGCTACTCCGGAGGCTGACATAGAAGGATTGCTTGATTTCCAGGAGGTCAAGGCTGCAGTGAGGTACGGTCATACCACTGCACTCCAGCCTGGGTGACAGAGCAAGACCTTGTCTTAAAAAAGAAAACAAAACCAAAGTTTCTATAAATGTGATGGAATTAAGATGGCTGTTCTCTGTGAACAGTGTATTGAGCCAAATGTCATCCTTTACTGGAAACCAAGCATCTCTCACATTCTAGCTTCTCACCTTTTGCTTCTGCCCCTTCCTAGGTTATTATTTCCTATCCAGATACTCCATCCTCAAGGGCCAGCTCAGGTTTTATCTTCTGTGGGAGACTGTTCCTAATCACTTCAGCAGAGTCATCGCCCTGGAAGGCTAAATATCGCATTTAATCATATGTTTACTGTCTGGTTCATTTTTATTAAGGAATGGCTTGTAGTGAATTTTACAGAAATTTAAACTGAGACCTGGAGATGGTTTTTAACCTCTAGTGGGTATACAGTACACGGTACATGATGGAAAGAAGGAAGACAAGAAGGAGGAATGGTAGACAGAAAGAAAGAAAGGAATTTGATATTGCCTGCATATTTGATATTGAAACATATTGTAGTGTCACTGATCTCCTTTTTTTTTTTTTACTTGTTTAACTTTGTAAATGTAAATACAAATCTACCCAATTACTTTAAGGGAAGAGAAGGCTGCAGGTTTAACATTTATCAAATGCTACATGACATTCTGGGTGCATTACATGATTATCCTTTTTAATCTTCCTGGGAATCCCATGAAGTTTTGCCAAAGAAGCTCAGAAAATTAGGCAACATTCCCCATGTCACATAACACTAGTGGGGTAGACTGATACCTCAGAGTACACTGTACACATTTCCTCAGCCTCTCTGGAAAGTAGTCACTGCTTTCTAAATGTCACAGACTACCTGGCAAGAAGCAAATACTCATTTCATATTTTATGAATAAATAAATGAATTGCCAAATGATTTATTGAAGAAGGATGACATTAATACTTTTAATTATACTACTACACTTCTACAGTGTTGCTATTACCACCTCTG
This sequence comes from Macaca thibetana thibetana, assembly GCF_024542745.1. NCBI lineage: Eukaryota > Metazoa > Chordata > Mammalia > Primates > Cercopithecidae > Macaca > Macaca thibetana. Next base: position 102,582,210 of record NC_065586.1, on the reverse strand, counting down.
TTTCTACTGTCATTGCTGGTAAGAGCCCAGATACTACAGCCGTTGCTTTGGTTTCAGTTGTATTCCTACCACATACCAGCTGTATATTCACAGTCATGTTTCTCCATCATCTTCTCTGCTTCTGTCTTTTCATTTGTTGCAGGAGGAAAATAATTGCAGTTATTTTATAGGGTTATTACAAGAATTCAATGCATTTAGCCCAGTTTTTTATCCATATTAAGACTAATATTTTTTGAGAACTAACTACTACCACAACCTCCATCAATGTTTATTGGGTGTTTAATAAATGTAAAGCATTTATGTTAGCATTCTCCTTTTAAACCTTTTAACAGCCTGTAAAATAGGTACTGTTACTGTTCCCTCTTATAGATGACAAAACTGAAGCTTAGAATAGAAATTACTTGCCTAAGATCACTCCACTAGCAAATGACAGAGCTGAACTCAAACCCAGGTCTGCTTGATTTCCATAGCCTACATTAGTAAGACCAAACTGAAAATGTTGGCCTTTAAAAAAAAATTCAATAGCTTTAGGGGTACAAGTAGCTTTTGGTTACATGAAATAATTGTATGGTGGTGAAGTCTGGGATTTTAGTGTGCCTGTCATCCAAATAGCATACATTGTACCCAATACCAATAGGTAATTTTTCATCCCTCTCTCCAGACCCTCCTCCACCTTTGGAATCTCCAATATCAATTATACCACTCTGTATTGTACTCATAGCTTAGCTCTCACTTAAACATACAGTATTGAGAACATATACCATTTGGTTTTCTGTTCCTGAGTTACTTCACTAAAGATAATTACCTTCAGGGCTGGGCGTGGTGACTCATGCCTGTAATCTCAGCACTTTGGGAGGCCGAGGCAGGTGGATCACAAGGTCGGGAGATCACGACCATCCTGGCTAACACGGTGAAACCCCGTCTCTACTAAGGGAGGCTAAGGTGGGCGGATCACGAGGTCAGGAGATCGAGACCATCCTGGCGAACACGTTGAAACCCCGTCTCTACTAAAAATACAAAAAAATTAGCCGGGTGTGGTGGCGGGCACCTGTAGTCCCAGCTACTTGGGGGGCTGAGGCAGGAGAATGGCTTGAACCTGGGAGGCAGAGCTTGCATTGAGCCGAGATCTCACCACTGCACTCCAGCCTGGGTGACAGAACAAGAAGACTCTGTCTCAAAAAAAAAAAAAAAAAAAAAAAAAATGATAATGGCCTTCAGTTTCATTAAAGTTGATGCAAAAGACATTTTTGTTCTTTTTTATGGCCAAGTAGTATTCCATGGTGTATTAGTCCATTTTCATGCTGGTAACAAAGACATACTCAAGACAGGGAAGAAAAAGAGGTTTAATTGGACCTACAGTTCTACATTGTCTGGGGAGGCCTCAGAATCATGGCGGGAGGCAAAAGGTACTTCTTACATGGCAGCTACAAGATAAAATGAGGAAGAAGCATAAGCGGAAGCCCTTGATAAACCCATCAGATCTTGTGGGACTTATTCACTATCATGAGGATAGCACCAGAAACACCAGTCCCCGTGATTCAATTACCTCCCTGAGTTCCTCCCACAACACATGAGAATTCTGGGAGATACAATTAAAGATGAGATATGGGTGGGGACACAGCCAAACTATCACATCGTGTATGTATAGCATATTTTAAAAAATCCATTCATTGAATGATGGGCACTTCAGTTGTTTCCATATCTTTGCAATTGTGAATTGTGCTACAATAAACATACATGTGCATGTGTCTTTTTCATATACTGACTTATTTCCTTTGGGTAGATACCCAGTTGTGGAATTGCTGAATTGAATGGTAGATTTACTTTAACTCTGTGAAAAATCTCCATAACGTTTTCCATAGAGGTTGTGCTAAATTCCCACCAACAGGAAAATATTGGCCTTTATCTGGTCTACTATGGTTTGACTTTTCTTGTTATTGCCTCTGTATACAGAACCTCTCCCAATACATGTTATGGATGGCAAGCCCCTTGTGTTATGTTCATTATTGTCCTGATTCATTCCTTATTTATCTATATTCAGTGGGTAACCCTATGATTCTTCTACTTTGTTGGAGATTAATGTCAGATATGGAGTTCCATTAATTTGGGAAGGCAGTTGAGTGTTACAATTGCAATCCTTGATTCTCATTCATTTGGTTGGTACCAGTTGTTACACACACACACACACACACACACACACACACACACTTTTCTCCTCTGGGTTCACAGAGAAAATTATCTGTTGTGAAAATGGGATGACATCAGTCAGAGGCAGCACCATGGATTTCTTTTAAGTATTCTCATGACTTGGGATATCCTTCCCTAAAATAATGTTCCCAGGAGACTCCCATTTAATTTTTCCTCATAAAAGCAACTTACAATAAGCAATATTTAGTGGGGCTATGTGCCAAATATGTTAATTTGCTGCCCAGAAAATGCTCAGACCAAAACAGGCTGATCTCCACTACTCTGGGACACTGTGGTCTCCTTAGGATGTACCCAGCGAGCTGGGCACAAAGTAAAATATCTGATTTAGGAGGCTTGTTCTTTCAGAGCTACAGCAGTAAACTCTGTCTTCTTTATCTCTTTTCTACAGGGTAAAGATATAACCCACTGACTTTGTTTTGCAGTATCCCAAGGCAATTAGGCAGTTGTTTTTGTAGCAGTGCCTATTGTATGCTATTTATTCACCATATATATATTTAGCTTTTTCCACATATACAGTGCTAGGAGTTTGCAATACAATAAAATACATATTTTCAAGGGGATTGGAATTCAGTAATAACAGATACAATACTACATGACTTATCATAAATTTTCTTACTTAATTCTCATAGTAGTCCCAAGAGAAGCAAATTATTTCACTTTCTATACATGAACAATAAAAGGCTCTGAGAAATTTGCTAACTGATATATGAATTGAGAATTACATAATTCTGAGACCCATCCACATTATACTATATTACTTTCTCTGCCAATCACCACTACAGGAAGTCTCTGGGACCTTTTTGTAGCATAGTGTTTAAGATTGCAACTTTGACATCAGACAGATCTTAGTTCAGGCACCAGCTCTTTTAAGTTTTATGACCTTGTGTGTATGTGCATACATGCACATATACATGCACAATGATAATAATTTACCTATATCATAGGGTTGCCATGTGGATCAAATAAGATATTGCATTAAACCTACTGAAAACCTAGCCTTTTAAAATGGCAGCTGCCATTATATCATTAGTAAAGGGAGTTTCCGTCTGACTGTCTTGGTTAGAGTACCTGGTATTCAGTATAACTTTATTCTTCTACGGAAATAAGAAACAGAAATTGAATCAGCTGTGGATAAAACAGAATTTTGTCAGCAGGCAACCATCATTAACACTAACGAGTAAGCCCATCCTTTCCTCCTAAGACTTTCCAGTTTTTTATTTCTTTCACAGAATGATCCTTTTGAAAGCAGCAAGAATGCAAGGAATGTACATTTTCATCATTTATAGCTGGTTGATATTTGGCCTAATTTTTGAAAATTCAGTGTCAAACAACAAAAGATTGGAGAAGTCTCATTATAATGCTATGCTTTCATTTAATGAAGTGTGTCATGAGGAACCTAATAGGAAAATGCACAATCTTTTTGTCTTTATGTGACTTTGTGGCTCGTTTGCCCAAGGAAAGAGGAAGCATCACCCCAATAATATTCCTAAGGATCTTAAATGAGCATAGGGCCAATTTTGACATTTTTCCCCTGAGTGATCCACAAATATATTTTTATGACTTGGAGGCTAGCTATGGAATACAGATATTCACTCACTACTTCGTTCGGCAAATATTTATTGTGTCCTTCTCTGTGGTACCTTCCATCACATGGGGATTATACTGTTCGGCGATCCCTTCTTTCATGTCTGCCACTCAGCATGTCACATCTGCAGTTACCTATCATATGCTTATGATGTATATTTGAGTACTACAAGGTTAAAATATTACTATAATTCTGAAAAAAATAAAGGTATATGAAAAAAGATAGCAAAGGACAGTACAAAAAGTGATCACTGTTTTGTACTGGTAAGGTTCTGGGGAATTTTTGGTGTGTGTGTTTGCTTGTGTTTGTGAATATGCATATGTGTGTACCTTCCATGATCTCTAATATTATTAAACCTCATGAGACATATTTTTGTCTCTGGGAAGGTTCCTAAAGTCATCTTTGACTGAGCTTCTACGAACTCTGCTTTATATCTATGATGTCACTTAGCCTTCATTACTTATTGTTCTTTATGTTCATTCTTCCCTCACACACTAGGTGATTTAATTCGGACTGATGGCTTTAAATACCATGTATTGCTGATGAAGCCCCAGCTTTATCTCTAGCCCTGGCCTCTCTCTTGAGCTGCCCACATGAAAATCCAGGTGCCCTCTTGACGTCTATTGAGCATCTAATAGGCATGGCAAGAGTGACATGCCCCAAGCAGAACTTCTGATACCTGCCCCACAGACAGGCAGGAATTAAAAGAATTCCTCTTTCTGGATAATTGCAAGCACTACTTTTAAATGAATTGTTGAAATAAAAAATAAATAGTGAGTTTTCCTCCATCCTCCTCTTTCTTTTATACCTTATATGTAATCAGCAAATTCTCTCAGCTTTATTTTCAAAACATATCCCCAATCTGACCACTTCTACTTTCCATCCTACTCCAAGCTGCCGTCCTTTCTGGGCTGGCCAGTGATGCTGATCTCTGATCTGGTTTCCCTGTTTCTTTCCTTGCCTTTCTCACATCAATTCTCCACACAGCATCCAGGGTGACATTTTAAAAATGCACATCAGAGCATGCTACTGATCTGCTCAGAACTGTTCAATGAGTTTCCATCATATTCAGAATGAAATCTTTACTGTGACTGAAAAAGGCTGTTTCTTATTTGTCACAGGTTACCTCTTTGACCCAGTCTTCTTCCACCCTTCTTTTCTCTCTCATTGCTTCAGCCACACTGGCTTTCCTGTGGATTCTTGTGCACATCAACTTTATTCCCGACCAGCAGCATGCTGTCCCTCTACCTGGAATACTATTCCCCTACATCTTCATTTCACTCACCCCTCTTACTTTATTTACCACTTTTTCAAATGTCACCACCTCAGAGAATCCTCATATGACTCACCTAGCTAGAACTTCCACCTCCTTTGCCCATTATCCACCTACTTTTAGTCATTCTTTATCTTCATCTGAAATTATATATGAATACACACAAATGCACACATGCATATACATATTAATTTACTATTTGAAGTATCCACAGCATTCTCTTAATATGCCTTTCTTATAAAACTCTCTCTTTCTGCAAGGTTGTGAACACCTCAAGATCTGGGACCATATCACCATCAGGACCTATTGCAGGAATCAGCATATAATAATTACTCAATAAATGTTTGTCAAATTGAATTGAATCAATATGGTGCCCTTGGCATTTATTATTCATTTACTTGTATAGATTTTTAAATTGACTAAATGATTAAACAGGCCATATTTGCAGGCTCATACAAAGCATTAAAATAGTTAAAATAGAAATACAGGCTTAGCTCTCTGCTTTCAGTTAAATGCCAATCCTTATATAACCGTGCCAATCTGATAGCTTTCATATGTAACAACTGTTTGAGGTAGATATAGAGTAAATATTTTTATTCCCAACTTTGAGTTAAGGAAATTAAAAGTCTCTATTGATTTTTAATGCCAGAAATTATAAAAGCACAAATACATATTAAAGATTAACTAGCTAAATCCACATAGAGATGAATACACTAAACTTAGACTAAGAACAAGTGACAAATTTTTCCAAGTTATTACAGACGCTTAGTGGAATACAAGCCAAAACGATGAAGTATTGGAAATGCTGGAATAAAAAAGTATTTTTTTTTCCTCATACTTGTTCTGGAGTTTTTCCATAAGTCTGTCTTGTCTTTTGTTCTCACCTGGGAAGGTGGCATGCTAACTGGCAGGAGACCTAGTGATGAAAATACTGTGAATCTTTACACATTCTTCAAGGCATCCAGGCTGACATCAAAGAGCAAATTTCAATTAATAGTAGAACTTGGCAGCAATGACAGTCCCTTTGGTCCTTTCTCCCCACTGCTCTTCCAGGGTGCCATAGTTCATCATAATATTTAATTATAATTCAACTTGTAATGCACCTGGATGGATATAAGTATGGTTAAAACAGCATATTTTTTTTTCAGATGTATTGTTTACGTCTTTTAATCCACACTGAGTACACGAATCTTGTCTGAAATAGCCAGGCAGGGTGTCAGTTCAGTTGTGTTATTTATCTTTAATTTATCTGGAAGGGATCTTAGGTTTGGAAATTTATGAAAATAACAGAAAGATGAATTGAGACTGATTGAGGCCATGCTATAGAATAAGCATATACACTTTGTGAGTACTTAGGGAAGAGAAGGGGGTCTAAGACTGAGCCATGGAGCAATGCAATATTTAAAAGCTGAATAGAGGAGAAGCAGTTAGCAAAGTAGGCCAAGAAGCAGCCTCAAAGGAGCCTCAAAGTAGGAGAAAAGCCAGGGAAGTCTGCTGTCCACAGAAGCCAAGAAAACAGAATGTGAGTAGTCATGGAATAAACAGCCACAATCAGAGCTGTTGACCTGAGTTTAAGATAGTTTAATAGTTTAAGACAGTTTAAGAAAAGAATAGAGACATAATCACTGTGCTGGCAACGTGAATGTCATCGATATGAAAAGAGAATAGTCTCAGTGGAGTGGCAGGGACTGAAGTACAATTATAGTGGGTTGATAAGAGAATGCAAGATGATAAGGTGGGAACAGCAACTACAGACCACATTTAAAGAATCTTACAGGAGAATAGGAAAAAAAAAAGTGTTGGCAGTGGAGTCAACAGAATCTATATTAGCATAATATAGATAATAATCTATATTAACATGGTTTAATATGGCAACTTTCAATGTTACACAGAGGGATGCCACTATGCATTTTTCTTTTTAATTAAGAGCTGGTAAAAGTGCTTAGCTGAGTAGAGCTGAGAAAAGAGTCCGTGTTTTGATAGAACCTCACTTTATACTTACTTTCTTCCTCATACCCTATGAGCAAGCACATGGCAGTCAACACTGAACTATTCTTTCCTCATATCATCTTATGAGTTTCAGAAGTTTCTTTTTTGTTTTGTTTTTTAGCTTTTTTTTAAAATTTTTTTATTTCAATAGGTTTTTGGGGCAACAGGTATTGTTTGGTTATATGAATAATTACATAAACTGAAATAAGTGATTTTGATTTTGAGAAGATTCTTGACACCGTTTATATATTTACACAATGTTAACTTTAAGACTTGGGAATTTCTGTGTTTCAAAATTACAAAAGGCCCAATGCTTAGGTAAGAGAGCAGACCTCATTATAAGGATATAGGACTTTCTCCTAGAACCGTATGTTGGGAAGTAGAGTGAAGTCCAAGGGTAGTTTGAAACCTGGTACTGTAAAGCTCTCAAGAATCAAAGCAAGTGCACAGAAAGGCCTCTCTTTCTAGACATGTAATTTCAACCTTTTTCTTTTTAGGGGGGCATAATTTAAAGGTACTTATTTATCTTTTCAACATCATATTTGTTAACCCACCTGCATTTATGTAACATACTTATTCTGACTGTCCTTCTCTTACCATGGCTGAATGTGTTCTTGCTCCTAGATGAGACCAACCCTCCCCTTTTAGTCTCCTGAATCTATCCTCTTCTGTTCAAGGACCTCATGTCTACTTTACACAGAATTATTTTTCTAGAATAATCAATTTCTCCTTCTCTGTTGAACAATTCCACTATCACTGTATCCCCTGTTGATATCTCAATATTTCCTATCTTAAAGTACATTCTGTTGACTTCACTGCCAACACTTTTTTTTCCCTATTCTCCTGTAAGATTCTTTAAATGTGGTCTGCAGTTGCTGTTCCCGCCTTATCATCTTGCATTCTCTTATCAACCCACTATAATTGTACTTCAGTCCCTGCCACTCCACTGAGACTATTCTCTTTTCATATCGATGACATTCACGTTGCCAGCACAGTGATTATGTCTCTATTCTTTTCTTAAACTGTCTTAAACTATTAAACTATCTTAAACTCAGGTCAAAAGCACTGATTGTGGCTGTTTATTCCATGACTATTCACATTCTGTTTTCTTGGCTTCTGTGGACAGCAGACTTCCCTGGCTTTTCTCCTACTTTGAGGCTCCTTTGAGGCTGCTTCTTGGCCTACTTTGCTAACTGCTTCTCCTCTATTCAGCTTTTAAATATTGCATTGCTCCATGGCTCAGTCCTAGACCCCCTTCTCTTCCCTAAGTACTTACTCTTCTTAGGTGAACTCACTCAGCCTCCTGCCTATAAATACCATGCATATGCCCTTCGCCTTGCAGTTCACTACTCACAACATGACCTCTTCCCACAACTCTGCACCAGTGTATGTAACTACCTACTTACCACGTGTTTAGATTTTTCATAGATATCATAGACTTAAGAGATCTGAACTAGAGTTATTTATTTTAATTTTTGTGAGTACATAGTAGGTATATATATGTATAGGTTACATGAGATGTATCATGTAATGCATAATAATCACCAGGGTAAATGGGTGATTACCCATCACCTCAAGCATCTATCCTTTACATCACAGACAATCCATACTCTTCTAGTTATTTTTAAATTTATATATAATTTTTAAATTTAGTTATTTTTAATTTGATTTTTAATTTTAGTTAATTTAATTTTATTTAGTTATTTTTTAATTTATACTTTTAGTGATTTTTTAATGTGCAATTAAATTATTTTGACTATAATCACCCAGTTGTGCTAGCAAATACTAGGTCTTATTCTTTCTATATTTTTGTAACCATTAACCCTACCTACTCCCCCACCCCAACTACCCTTCCCAGCCTGTGGTAACCATCCTTCTACTTTCTATCTCCATGAGTTCAATTGTTTAAATTTTTAGATCCCACAAATAAGTGAGAATAAAGTCACAAATAACATGTGATGTTTGTCTGTCTGTGCCTAGCTTACTTCATTTAATATAATGCAAATGACAGAATCTCATGCTTTTTTATTGCTGAAGAGTATTCCATAATAGCCAAAATTTGGAAGCAATCTAAGTATCCATCAACAGATGAATGGATAAAGAAAATGTAGTACATAAACTAGAATTATTGACTGCCACTTATTTTAACTCAACTCTTCCTATATTCGTTCCCATTCCAGTGAATGGTAAAACCACTCACTCAGTTGCAAATGTCAATAAGCTAAGAGCAATCTTTAACCTTATTTTCCCCTCCTCTTACCATATAAGATCCACTACCACATTCTTCTTGCCTCTGCTTCCAAAATGCATCAAATATGTACCCACTTCTCTGTCTCTCTGCTCCTACTGCTGTCATTCAAATCACCACCCTAACTTGCCTGGATGTCTTTAACAAATACTTGGCTTTCAATTTCTGTCAATAGAACCCTTTGTCCATATGCCTTTTATGTTAAATTTTTAAGAAGTTGAAGTCAATAACTTGGCTCCCCCTGCTGGAAATAAAACCCTCCAGTGGAACTTAGATTTTAATCTAACTGCTTACTCTGATTTATAAAATTTTATATGACCAGGCCTGTTTCCTGTTCTCTGACCTCATTATTTATACCAGATTTTCCTGAATTTATTGTAATCAAGAAAAACAAAATAAAATCACCAGTCCCCCTACCTCCCACCCCTAATACACACACAAATATACCACACTGAACATATGTGTAGTGGCTTCTTTCCGTTCCCAACACACCAAGCTTGCTCACACTTCAGGGTGTGTCTCAGTCATCTTGGGTCCCTATACAAAAATCCTGTAGACTGGGTGGTTTAAATATGTTTCTCACAGTTTTACAGTCTGGGAGGTCCATCACTGAGGTGCTGATAGATTCTGTGTCTGATGAGAACCCTCTCCTGGTTTTCAGATGGCCAGCTTGTTGGATTTTTACATAACAGGGTGGGGTTAACTCTCTGTTATCTTCTTATAAAAGCATTTTTCCATTTTGAGGGCTCCACCCTGGAACCTTATCTAAACCTAATAACCTCCCACCATTGTCACCTCTAAATATATCACACTGGGGAGTAGGGGTTCAACATGTGTAATTCGGAGGGTATATAAATAGTCAGTCCCTTTCAGGGTCTTTGCACTAGCGTACTGAAACATACTTTATTTTTGCTTGGGTACCTTTCTTGTAATTCATATTTCAACTTTACTACTGTCTTTTAAAACAAGCCTCCTCTGACCATGCAATCCTTTTCTATCATGTTGCCCTGTTTTCATCACCCACAGAGCACTTATCTCCTGAGACTGAAACAGAACCTGTCTTATATCTGCAAGTGCTTGATAAATATTTGTTGTTGCTGTTTTTGCACAAAGCCTTTGACGTTTTGTAGGGCAGGGATTTACTTATTTTATTTTGTGCTCTAAATAAGTAAAAGAACAACATCCAATTTGATTTGAATTATAGTAATTAAGACACAATACAGAAGTGCAATTAAAAATAAAGCAAGGAGCAAACTGAACCCTAAATTGCATATTTCTGGAGGCAGCATGCAATTAACCAGAATGGAATAAATCTGCTTTTGAGAACGTGGGGTGGGAATGAGAATCTATAATGATCGTAGTTCTTTGGATCCTGTTTTTACATTTCGTGAAAAAGAAAAAAAAATTATACTGTCTGATTATCTTTACTCTTTACTGTCCGTAAACCTCCAAAGCTCTGTGGTAGGATTTTTTTTTTTTTTTTCTTTAAGACAGACTCTTGCTCTGTTGCCCAGGTTGGAGTGCAGTGATGTGATCTTGGCTCAGTGCAACCTCCACCTCCCAGGTTCAAGTGATTCTCCTGCCTCAGCCTCCCGAGTAGCTGCAATTACAGGCATCTGCCACCACACCTGGCTAATTTTTATATTTTTAGTAGAGATGGGGTTTCATCATGTTGGCCAGGCTGGTCTCAAACTCCTGAACTCAAGTGATCTCCCCGCTTCAGCCTCCCAAAGTGCTGGGATTACAGGCATGAGCCACCACTCCCGGCCTGTGGTAGGTTCTTTACAGGAAGATTGAAACTAGACAAGCACTTTGTCCTTTTATATCATGCATGACCTTAATAGTAGCCTAGGCGAAGAGACTTTTTACCACTGAATAATCTGTGGAAATCAACAGGCTATGTAATGAGGAGACTCAGTGAACTATAGTTCTCCAAAGAGTTGCTCTTAGTTTTACACATTGCACTCGTGGATATATTCTTCAGGAATTAAAAAGACATGTGTAGAGGTGGAAAAGTTAGATGATTTCCATGTCTATGGATTTAAATATCAACCAACTAGTCATTTTTACCAGGAACACAAATGTTTGTGCTGTTTATATTGTCTAGAAGTTATTCACCCTTTTCCTGATAATGGCAGTTCAGCTTCTCCTGGGGGAACCCCTCTTTCTCCTACTTTCAGCTTACAGGTTTTCTGTGGAGTCAGCTAAGCCACCACTCCAGGAGCAGACATGCTTCTTAGCCTGGTCAATCAGAATATCTCATGCCCCTGGCTGTGGTAATTGGTTCACTGACAGGCAGATAATCAGAGTCAATACAATGAAATGGGACTGTTGTTGGGATTGCTGACAGAAAAACACTCTTTTCTGTTTCTCCTTCCCTTATCATGACAGAATGGGGACTTAGATCTGCTAGGCCAGAGGTCTCCAAGTTTTTTGGTATGAGGGACCGGTTTCGTGGAAGACAATTTTTCCACAGACAGCGGGAGGCGAATGGTCTCGGGATGAATCGAATGCATTACATTTATTGTGCACTTTATTTCTACTATTATTATATTGTAATATATGATGAAATAATTATACAACTCACCATAATGTAGAATCAGTGGGAGCCTTGAGCTTGCTTTCCTGCAACTAGACGGTCCCATTTGGGGGTGATGGGAGACAGTGATAGATTAGCAGGTATTTGGTCCTCATAAGGATTGTGAAACCTAGATCCCGCGCCCATGGAGTTCACAATAGGGTTTGCGCTTCTATGATAATCTAATGCCTCTGCTGATCTGGCAGGAGGCGGAGCTTGGGTGGTAATGTGAGTAATGGTGAGGGACTGTAAATACAGATGAAGCTTCATGTGCTTGCCTGCCTCTCACCTCCTGCCATGTGGCCTTGTTCCTAACAGGCCACAGACGGATACTGGTCCATGGCCTAGGGATTGGGGACACCTGTGCTAGACCATATTGCTACCCCAAAGAGAGTGTGAGTATCAGGCCCAGGGGACACAGAGCAATCCGAGTAGACTTACAGTTGGCCCCATTCCTGGCTTTCTTAGTTATGTAAACAAATACGTTTCCATTTTGAGTCATATTTTCTGTTATTTGGTGTTGAAAGTGCTTCTTGAGAGATATTCAACTTATGGCTCAGTTTCCTGTTTTCTGAGAGAGTGTGTGTGTGTATGTGTGTGTGTGTGGTCATCCTTTCTGCCTTGCCTTGTAGGTTGGGATCCAGGAAAACAGATTTACTGTACTCCTGATTTTGAAGGCACAGTTATGTAGACTTGTATTAATCTCCAGTTTTTATTTATGGCTGTCTTATGGTACTATGGCCATGTCAGACTATATTTCTGAGCACTGAACATCAAAAATACTTATTAATATGGATATATTATTGATAATTATCTTTGCACAGTACTTTGTGGATGTCATGGCATTGGGCTTACTGTGAGTAACAAAAAGGTTTAAAAACCAGGTCTTCTTGTCTCCAACTTACATTTCTGACTGGAAGGACAGGATTGCTTATATTGAAGCAGTTGAATTGGGAAATAGCTTTCTATAATTGTGAAAATGGGAGGTAACATTGAATTTAATAGTTTGATAAAGGGATAGATGACTATGGTTTGGGGTATCCATAGAAGAATTCATGGAGTAATGGGGAATTGAATTAAACCTTAAGGGATAGGCAGGCTCAGTGTAGTTGGAGAGGATTCCAGAGACTATTTTTGGTGAGAGGCAAATAGCAAAATTTTGTTGCCTTTGGAAAACAAGGTGATTGGAACAGTGGATGTTCCTTAATAATACAAGCTATTCTTATTACACTATGGCAGGTAAGTCATTTTCAGAATATGATTTAGTGGAATCTAAAACAAAATTTACATGAGAAGGCCTTATTTTTAGTTTATGGTTCAGAAAGTTGAGGTATTGTACAGTTACATAACTTGCCCGCATTACTCAGCTTGTAGGTGGTACAATGATGAGGAAAATGGACCACAGATCTTACTACAGAGTTTGTGCTTTTGAGAGTTGCACAGGCTAAGTGGTACCAGTTGACAGAGAACCTCCGAAGCTGGCCTGAGGAACCTGGTGAGAATGCTCGAGAGGGGTCTTCAAGGCAATCTTCTAGTTGCCCACATAGTGAGGTTTTTGAGTCGGAATTTTGGTGTAATTTGAAATAACATAAGTAACGAGGCATCTTCTTCCATGATGACACTCTGATAAGGAAGATTCCTCTAAACTGGAAAAAGGCTTTCTTTGCTTCATTGCATCCAAATTTCCTTGGGAGCATTCTGTCCTCGTCCCTGTATCCATTCCCTGTAAGCTGGTTTCCACAGGTTAGAGTGAAATTAGAATTGAAACAGGAAAGTTAAAGCCTGGTTTGCATTCAATGTATTTAAAGTCTATTTGTAAATGTTTCAAACAGCTGCAAAGTGGCTTTTTAACACATCCAGTAATTGAAATTATTTTGTAATGCAAGTCTTGTCATACATCATTAAGATCATCCTTCTACCTCTAGGCCGATTTAGGAGTGGCTCAGGCATTTGGACTGCCCCGCTGAATAAATCTAATTTGTTTATAGCTATCAGGGATGCAACATTAGGTCTGGTGATTCCAGAGTGACTGTTCTGTTCAGATATTCACAGTTTTACCAGCTCTGGAATTATTTTACAGAATCCGTTCTTGTCTTGGTTACCAGGGTGTGGTAATGTTGGTCTCTTATTATTTATTACGGCAATAATCTTTTCCCCTGAGATCTGTGCCTCTGTGTCTACTGTTCAATTTGGAAATAGAGAATTGCTCAAAATGCTGTCTTGCGTTGGCTCCAGTGCCTCTGTCTTTAAAACTCCCTTTCAGTCTTGGACTTTTTCAATATTTTCCATTATCTCCTATTGCTGTCATAGCAGTGCTGTTGCTCATTTACATTCATAGTGGTACCAAGAGTAAGTAAGTTGCAAACAAAAGGTTTCATTTTAGTTAATTTTTATAGAAATACTGGTTGTGTAAACTCTTACCAGTATAAGCATACTAGAATTAAGGCAAAATACAGAATACAGGGATATGGCAACCATGTCATAAGCCAGAAGCAGGCATCAACACACTCACTTGAACAAGTCCAGAGCTGGAGAGAGTAGAGGATAGCCAGGTGATAAGCAGGTGCCAAAACAGAGACATCAGAACAAAGCCAAGGTAAAACCACAGCTGAAGAGTAATTCAGGGCAGTACAGAAGCAGGAGCTTGAAGGCCAATGAGGGTCAAAACCCAGCACACATCAGATGTTTCATTGGGAGCAAAGAAAGGGCACTGAGAGAGAACTCTGTTGGGCTGGGCCTGATGCTGGCTGCTTTTATTTTTACTTGTTATTTGAATCTGTTCCACGTTCAGCAGCTTTTACTTTCAGAGATTCTTTAAACATCAAGTGATTTATACCACCCTTGATTGAGAACTGATGCATGATGCTTTGCATATATTAACTCTAATCCTCATAAGAACACTCAAGGTAAGTATTTTTACTTAAATTTTACTGATGAGGAATTTGTAACTTGAAGTGATTTACTAAATCTATCTAGGGCTATACAACTATATTGTGGCAGAGCCAGGATTCATAGCCAGTTGTGTCTGAATCCAGTGCTAGTTTGATTTTCTCTGAATTTTCTCACAGTGCTTTCCCTTCATCTGATGGAATTCCAAGTCAGAACGTCATTTCTTCAGTTGAAATCAAAGCCACACATGCACAGTAGACAGGGAGCTGAAATAAAATGTAGAGTTCAATTAGTTTAATCCATGATCTTTTCAGATAAGCTCGGAGAAGTTAAATAACTTTTCAAGGTTGTTCATACCAGTTTTGCCAACACCAGGCAACTAAAGCCAATGTCTCTAGATTCACAGACCTGTATTGTGCCTCTAGACTGTAGACCCTTTAGACCATGCCACTGACTGTCGTGGCTATGATAATTTGGAATTTTTGCCATTTAGACTATCTCCTCTGTCACCCCTGACAGCCTGTTCACTTTGAATCCAGAAATGCATTCACTGACTGAGCAAATACTTTGACCTGATCAAGGTTCAAGAGAGGTTATTATCCAAATGAACATTCCTGGAGAAATAGTTTCACATTAAAAGGGTCGTAGGTGAGTGCTTGGTGTCAAAATCGATCCATCATACATGAACAGGCAGCATGTGATTACATTTTTCGGTGGTGGTTGATGCTCGGTAATAATAAATTCCTTTAGCCTCAAGGGATTGTTGCAGCTTGAGTTCTACCATGGACAATTTCATCAGTCTAATGGCAACGAAGTGCTTCTCTAAAAGAGGTGTGCAAATTATTTCTGATATTGTGAAAACAACCCACAGATCTAGTCATTTGCATGGAAATTAGATGAAGCCCTGGAGCCTGGGAACTGGCTTTGTTTTGGACGTCATTGAAAAAGAAAAGTACTTATAAGATGCCAGAGACCAAATAGCATTTTCATTCCGTCAGTTGTAATTTTTAAACTGATAAGAACAACAAAGGTAATGTAATTTTCAGTTCTGCTTGCTAGAATTACTTCAGTCACCAAACTGCCACCTCAATGATCTCTCTAAAATAGTAGTTCTCCCCATGTCTTCCTGGCAAATAAAAAAAAAGTTTATAAATTAAAAAGTAAAAATAAAATAGTAGTTCTCAAAGTGTGGTTCCCAGACCAGCAGCACCAGCCCTTTGGCATCACCTGTGAACATGTTAAAAATGAAATTCTTAAGCTGCACCCAAAATGTAATGAATGAGAAACTCCAAGGATGGGGTCCAGCAATCTGTATTTTATCAAGCCTGCCGGGTGACTCTGATACCCGCTAAGGCTTGAGAACCACTGCCCTAGAGTCTGGACCTATTTATGCCACACTGGCTTATATATTAAGATCATGTTGTTTGTGTGTGTCAGGAACTTAATTCAAATTAATTTAAATCCAGATTTTTATTGGCTCTTTTACCTAAGAAGTCAAAATGGGCAGCTCATACACTAGATCTCAGATTACATCATCAAGACATTGTTTCAGTGCAGCTCCTGGGTCTGTTCTCAGGGTTGTTTTCTCGTTAGGCGGTTTCTCTCTATTTGAAAAGGGGCACTGGCAGCCCTAGACTTGCATAATTTTCATAGACCTTTATCATATTAGCCTCAGTCAAATTACAGGGATGGGGGCTACTCACATTGGCTTCTCTTGGCCTATCCCTGAACTATCATCAATGTGGCCAATTAGATGGAGGATTCTGATTCACCAGATCTGGGTCATGTGTTCTACCCGGAGCCAGTGAGTGGTGTCAGCACCACCTAAACCGCATCTCCCGAGTATGGGAGGATCGTTTCCCAAAGAAAAAGATATAAAATAACAACAGCCAAAATTAAAAAGCACAGAAATTCATTATGAAATCCTTCCCTTACAAGGTTGTTTTGAGTTAAAATGTGTCTCCCTAAAATTTATATGTTGAGCTCCTAACTCCTCAAACCGTAGAATGTGACCTTATTTGGAAGTAGTGTTACTGCAGATAACACTGCAGTGTTAATAATGTCCTTATAAAAAGGGAAAATTTGGACATACACACACACACACACACATACACACAGACACGGAAAATGCCACGGGAAGTTTGGAGTTAGGCTATCACAAGCCAAGGAACTACCAGGAGCTAGGAGAGAGGACGGCATCAGATCCTTTCTTTGTACTTTCAGAGGGAGCATGGCACTGCTGACACCTAGCATTTTAGACTTTTAGCCTCCAGGACTGTAAGATGATATATCTATGTTATCTAGACAATATATTTGTGGTATTTTATTAGAGAAGCCTTAAGAAACTAATGCAAAAACCAAGTGCTTCTTCCTTCTAACGACACATAAGGTTGCTATCAACGCTATTCAACATTGCCTGCATATTAGAACTCTTCAGGCAGTGTATCATACAGGTTCTCAGAACACAATAGCATACTCAAGAATAAATGATGAGAATTTTGTAAAGTTACTACTTATAGAGATGTGGGCAGGGTTATGGGAACCAACAAACGATGGCGAAGCTTCTAGAGCTACAGGCAGCGAAATGCTGTTAGGAACTCAGCTGAGCTGGGAAAGGGAGAACTAAACTGCCAGGTGTCAGTGTAGCCAATTAAAACAAGCCGAAAATCAGAAAGTTAAGACTTTAATCACTTATTGCAATAATAAAAGCAGGAGTCCGAAACCACAGAAATCACCGACTCCTACTGTTCCATTTTTCCCCATGGAAAAGAGCACCAGGAAAGGGCCAGGTGGATCAGCACTGATTTGGGCAGATTCACACTGTTGAGGGAGCCCCAAACTAAAGATTCTTACCGTTGATGAACCCTGACTGCGTAGGGAGTAGAGTGGTGAAGAAGGGCTAGGAGTGGAAAAGTATTAGATACTGTATCAGAGTGTGGAAAAATATCTTCAGGATTTCCCGAGTCTCCCCACATAAGAAGCTCTTGTCGGAGCACCTGAAGAAGACCTCTGCCCAAGGCCTGAGACACTAACCTAGTACTGAAGCTGCTGAGGCTGGGAATGCAAACCTGTGTTACAGTGTGACTGGCCAGAGGGGCCCGAGTCCTTGGCTGCAGCTCCTCCTAGAGACGGCACTGCACTGGCTGTGCACCAAGCCCATGGGGAGACCAGCTGTCCCACGTGAGGCCTCTCAGGTAAAACCTTTGTCATTGCCTAGGGGCAGGCCTGAAAAAGCACATGCAGGGTTTTAACCAGAAGCTGAACTCCTCAGATGCCACGAGTACCCCAGGCAAAAAAGGAAATAGAGCGATTAGAGCAGAGTGAAAGTCATTGTCGTGGCAGTGATCACCCGAGAAACTAAATAAGCCATGCTTAGAACCACAGTCAGGCAGGTAGAGAGCAGGGTGGGGGGGGACACAGGCTTTCATATCACTCTCCTTCTCTTACTAACGGCTCCCTCAACCCCTTTTGCACCATGACTGGCCAAATCCAACGGGCAGGCAGAGGGTAGGGGAGCTGGAGGGATGCAGTTCTTTCTCTTAAGCCTTCCAGGCACAGATCAGGGCAGAGAATGAGAGGAGGGGGTAACTCAGCACTCTAAACTTTTTTTTTTTTTTTTTTTTTTTAAATGAGATGGAATCTCACCCTATCACCCAGGCTGGGGTGCAGTGGTGTGATCTGGGCTCACTACAGCCTCCCTCCACCTCCTGGGTTCAGGGGATTCTCCCACCACAGCCTCCGGAGTAGCTGGTACTACAGGCGTGCACCACCATCCCTGGCTAATTTTTGTTTGTTTGTTTTGTTTTGGTAGAGACAGCATTTCACCATATTGGTCAGGCTGATCTTGAACTACTGACCTCAAGTGATCTGCCCGCCTTGTCCTCTCAAAGTGCTGGGATTACAGGCATGAGCCACTGCACCCACCTCAGCCTCCCAAAGTGCTGAGATTACAGGCGTGAGTCACCACGGCCAGCCCAAGGAATCTTCTATCTAGTCATGAGGACAAGTTATCCAAGTGATTTGAGTACAAGGCATTGAGTTAATGAATATTAGTTAATGACTCTAGCATGTTGTAATAGGAATAAATGTGATTTTTTTGTGTGTGGGAAACAAAAGGTGTTGCGTAAGTACAGAATTGAGATAGCAATGTCTAGTTATGCGAAGTAGGTATTTAGACCTTAACAATTCTAAAATCCACCTGCATATTAAAAAGTGTGGCAAAGAATACTGAAGGTCTATTATAAAGAGAGATGACTCATTAAGACACACATACTGAGCGTGAAGGCTGAAACTGTAATGCATAACTCAGTCCAGCCTTATTTAATTTCAAGTGATGAACAGCAATTTGAAGTTTTACATTCAAATGAGACTTAGTTGATTCTTTTTACCAAGTCAGTGTTGTGTGATTAGGGCCATAATGTTGTGCTTAGTGGTTAAATCTAATTATTCCCTTTTTGCACAAAGCAAATATATTTAGAACTTAGCCTGAAGAGAATATGTGACAGGGACTTCTCTAGAGAGAATCCTGTTTCCTTTTCTTTAGGAGAGAAACATTTATGAAATAACATCTGCTCTGTCCACATAACTCTGAATAAAGGCCCGCCTTGCACAGGAATGGAGATTGAATGGGCAGAGGAAATACCTTTCTGGTTGAAGTTCATAACTAGACCCTTTCTTTCAATGTTTGTTCATAAGCCACCTTGTTTTAGTTACACATAAAGTCATGCTGATGAAGTGAATTCCCAACGGGATGCTGTGACTAGGAAGCTAATTCAGCTAATATTTTCACTGGGAACAGTGGCTTTTGAAAGCCTTGCTTTAAATTATGCAATTTGCCATAAAACTCTTAAAGCAACTATTTTCCTTTTATTTTTTATTTCAGAAGTTATTTTCAATCTGACAGCTCTGTGCCATGTATGTATAAAACTTCTTTCTAATGACTTTAACACTGTTTTGAGGTTCATTATTCTGAGCAAAACCCCAAATTTTGTAGATAGTATTTGTAGTTTACTATTCTCATAGTATGGAAAAATTTTCAATATTGACAACATTAAAACAATCTCTGATAGCTGAAATAGTTCTAATGGACTTTGAAGGCAGGCTCACTCTCCCAAATCTCCCTCAGACACTCTATGTCCTTGCCTGCCGACCATGGTCACTCACATTGAGGACTGGGGAGGTAAGGTTTGAAGAGATTTAGAAGACTTGTATGAGCAGAGGTAAATCTATGAACCCAAGAAATGTTTGAAATACATACAATTTGAGCAATAGTAGTGGGTTTTAATAAATAATTCCCTCTGCCAAAGAAAGGATAATGTGCCAATGTGTCTTATGTCCAATAGGTTAAGGGGTGGCAATTTCCAAAATTCTTAAGGTGCTCATTCTAAATAGTATAAGTAAGTGAGTATAAAGTTTGTAGAGCAATTTTCTCCACATACCCATCTTTGGACCAGTACAAGTGTACGGTTGCAGTTTCAGTGGTCTGTACCACAATAAGAACGCTTTCTGTTCTTCCTAATGCTATTGTTACTCATTTTAAAAGGTTGTTCTATAATATTTCCCCTTCCTATATTTTTGGCTTTAAAATGATTACTTCTTTTATGAAATATCGAGATGGTACTTGGTAGAGGTTGTTATTATTACTATTAATGTTTTATTAATGCCCTAACTTGTTTGTTAAAGCAAACAACTTTGAGTGCCATTAAATTTTTTAAAGTCTATTCTGGTAATGACATAACACTAGGAACTGCTGTTTACAAAGTGCTGTTCTTAATGATCAGGAATCTAGAAATAGGTATGGAATTCTTTATATTTCTACTCTGTAGACTGTATTATGCATGTACAATGTAAGACAAAGGATAAGGAAAGTGTACTTTCAAGATGCATTCTTAATTGACAACTTGGCATGTCATCCTCAGTTGGTCACTGTTCCCCTTAAGAGAAGGGTTTCCAGGAATAGTTTCTTTGGTTTCTCACTTGTCTTCATCCCCACCAAAACTACACAAGGAAAAATTGCTATGGATTTGTCTGATTTTTGCATGGCTGTAATTATTGTGCATAGATGTAGCTGGCTTTCTCACACTCTGTACTCCATGTTGCCTGAGTGGTAAGATGATCCAGTCCAGGAGTGGATCTGATTTTATTCTCCATTATCTTTCTCCTTCTATGGTTGTGTATCCAGTGTTTAGCTAGAGTGCAGTAATTTCTGAGACTCATGTTTCAGTGTATGATTTGGGGATCATGATACACTGCTATTCTACTTTGTGGTACCATTATTTCTTGATTATATTGTTCTCTTAAGAAAGTTGGGGGTGGAGATGTATTCTGAAATAGGACTTGAGTATTTCTAGATTTTCTGGATATTGCTCCACCTAATAGAAAGTCAGTTACGGATTAATAACTAATATTCCAGTGCAGTCATCCCAGTAACCATGGGTGATTAGTTCTAGGACCTCCCTAGGACACCCCAATTCCTGGATACTCAAGTCTCTGATATAAAATGACATGGTATTTGCATATAACCTGTGCACATCCTCCTATAAACTTTAAATCATCTCTAGATTACTTATAATACCTAATAAAATCTAAATGCTATGTAAATAGCTGTTATACAGTACTGTTTAGAGAATAATGAGGAAAAACATTCTGTGAATGTTTAGTATGAAACCATGTTTTTACAAATATTTTTGATCTGCAGTGGGTTGATTGCCTGGATACTGAACTCACAAATAGAGAGGGCCCACTGTACCTGGAAAAACGTCAACTCAGCTCTTCTATTCTAAGAAGAGATTTCTATAAAACTCAAGTTTCTGAACAAGTTTCTGAGAGTATTAATGGCCAGTTTTGTATTCTCTTTTCATTAGTAAACTTTCTTTACTCCATTAATCTGTTTATCCCCTTCTCCATGAGATCACCATTTACCTAATAGAATTGATTCTCATAGCATAGATTATGCTTCATTGCAAAATGTTGGTGGAGATTTATGTGTCTCCTAAACACTAAATTCTTGAGTGCAATGGCTGAATTTCATTTATCTTTGTATCTCCAGCTCTTATCACTGTGCTTGACATGTGATAAAACATTCAGTGAAATTTGTTCAATGAAGACAGGAAGGAATACATGAATGATTTAATTAATTTCATCAACTTTGATATCCATGTAATTGCAATGAATATTTTATTATATTAATAGATATAATCACCCCTGTCCTTAATATTCAATTCCACTCAACCCTAGTTCTGTGAGCTGGTAATAGGAACTGTATTTTCCAACCTTAATAGGTTTGTAGATTGAGTTTTCTTTGGTTTGAGATTCCCTGGGATAGCCATGAAAGTGTCAGTCATTCCTTTGAGTGAGGCCATAATCAATACTTTCCCTTGTCCTTACAATGACATCATATGACTTTTTTTTTTTTTTTTTTGCATTTTAAAGCAGTGTGACACATATTTAGAAAAATAAATTAATACCCTCATCTGATCTGACTTTATATGACGGTAACAGCAAGTTCTTATGCCAGTGCATAGGCTAATTGACATTATACAGAAACTCTGAATTGCACATATGTTTGTATTTCTATAATGAATATTGCAGCCTCTGAAATTTCATTTTTCTTGTTTTGTTTTCTTAGCACATCAGTTTACCTTATAAAGGCATTCTTTATACATTTAGTCAGTCCCATGTAGGACATTTTTCAGACACGAAATTTCAGCATGGAGAGAAAACTGATTTCTCTTTTTAGTGTCTATAAGTAGTTGTATAATACTTTTTAAAGACACTGAAAGTAAGATGAAAGAAATCTGGAACCTATTACCTCCTTGTCATCAACAACTACAGCTTTATTAATTCAGAACGAGATGGCTTTTTGATAATTTGTTTTGTTTGTTTATTTCTTTTTGCCAGTGCTACAATTTATTAATATTCAGATCATTGCTTGAGATAATCAGCATGTAACTTTATATTAGTCTTCCTGTAAACCCATAAGTTTGCAACTTTCCTGTAAACCCATCTGTGAGCTGTGTAAGTTACCACCCTGTCCCCTAGCCTCCTTGCCTTTAAAATCAAGATTTGGACTAAAATTTCCTGCAACTCTAATACACTATAAATCTATGAATATTTATTGGGTTTTCCCTACGATCTCAGAGTTAAGTTCCTGATTCTTTTATATATTTTATTCAATAATACTTTCAGGTTTATGTCGCTGCAAATTTGAAAAACAGTGCCTCTAACACCTTCACCAAAGTCACTGACAAAAATATTGATCAAGATAGACTAGGGACCAAACCCTGCAGGGAATCAATTCATTAGTTGCTCCTCTTTGGGCAGGGTACTTCAATCAATTCTGAATCTACTGAATTTTACTAGTGTCTTAAACTTATTTTAATACTTTATATACAGTTATCGGGAAAGGATTTTCAAATGCCTTACTGCAATCCTACTAAATCATGTGTATATCAGTCTGACTTAGCCATCTTTCAACTCTACAAAAATGGAATGTGACTCACTTGATACTGCCCATTTTAAATTACTCATGTTTTTAGCAAACCTATTTCATCCTCTTAAAACCCACAAATCACTCCATTGCAACATCATTCTAGAAGCCTTCCTACACAAAACTTGCCAGTCAGAAGTTAGTAAAATCTGCCTTCTACATACTGAGACTAGAAAAGACCTTTATTTGCCCATATTTAATGTCTTTGTATCATTCCCATTCTATCTGATTCTTCCGAGAAGATGGATACGACTCAGATAACTAATTTCCCTCAGCATCCCAGTATGCAGGTTGAACCTGGAGTTGTTATACTCTGTCTCAGTTTTTCATTCATATTGGAATTCTGTAATTTTTTTAATTTTTAATTTTAATTTTTTTTTTTTTTGAGACAGAGTCTTCTTGTTCTGTCACCCAGGCTGCAGTGCAGTGGCACCATCTCGGTTCACTGCAACCTTCGACTCCCAGGCTCAAGTGATTCTCCTGCCTCAGCCTCCCGAGTAGCTGGGATTACAGGCGCACGCCATCACGCCCAGCTAATTTTTGTGTTTTTAGTAGAGACAGGGTTTCACCATGTTAGCCAGACTGGTCTCAAACTCCTGACCTTGTGATCTGCCTGCCTCGGCCTCCGAAAGTGCTGGGATTATAGGCATGATCCACTGCACCCAGCCGGAATTCTGTAATCATTTACCATAATTAATTGCATATCGTTTTTTGTTCATCAAAGAAAGCAGAAAATGTGGGGGTTGAATAGCCTAAGTTAGTATCTGTCAATAACAGCATTACAACAAGAGAATCTTTGTGGAATTCTCGTTTCTTTAGTACTTTGTACAAAGCCACTTTAATTTTGCTGACAGGGATCATTATGATTTATCATAATTTCGTTTTTCATACACTCTCTATATTTCCTCACTCATTTGGGCTGATTGAATTTTTTTTTTTTTTTCCCCGAGAACGGAGTCTCACAGTGTCACCCAGGCTGGAGTGCAATGATGCAATCTTAGCTCACTGTAACCTCTGGCTCCCGGGTTCAAGCGACTCTCCTGCTTCAGCCTCCTGAGTAACTGGGATTACAGGCGCCTGCCATCATGTCCGGTTAATTTTTTGTATTTTTAGTACAGACGGGGTTTCACTATGTTGGCCAGGCTGGTCTTGAACTCCTGACCTTGTGATCCGCCTGCCTTGGCCTCCCAAAGTGTTGGGATTACAGGTGTGAGTCGCCGCGCCTGGCCTGAAAATTTTTTTATGCAACAACGCTGGTTTCTGTTTTTTGCCTCACTGATGTATTTCACAATTGCAAGGTCAAAATTACATTTCTTACAACCTTACAATCAATTATGAATCACAATTCAAAATTCCAGCCATCTTCCTTTCAGTGTGATCTGCCAGGGAATCACTCCTATGACCTGAATATTTAAAATTTACCTACTAAAAGTTTATGCTGGTCATTTGATAGACAGACTTCACATCTTTAGATAGCAGATCTTAATAAGTAATACTGTTAATTTTATTCACAATTTTCATTTCAAAATCCATTAAGAAGTTCTCTCACTTTTATTTCATTAACCAATATTCTATTTTGGCTGGAGTTAGAGTTTCCCTTGAGCAGAGTTTCTCAACTTCAGCATGATTGAATTTGGGGCTGGATAACTTCTGTTGTGGGGTGCATTCTGTTAATAGCAGCATCCATGGGTTATATCCACTAAATGCCAGTAGGACCATTTCCCAGTGAGGACAATGCCTCCAGATATTGTCAAATGTCCTGTTAGTGAGAAAATCATCCTGGTTGAGAACCACTGTCTTACTTGGTTCCGTTGCTCTGTGGGAGATAAAAATTTCCAGTCAAGATCTTGCTATTTCCTTTACCATCTCGCAAGCAGTCCTTTAACCATTACACTTCCCTTCTGTGACTAGAACATTATAGACAGTAGAGATCCCTTCCCCTTTCTGGGGAAGTAGCTGTCATAAAATATTTTCTCTCTTTTTAAAAATATTTAAACATTGCTTCTTTATTATATTCCTGTGCAGTTGTATATATAATTACAATACAGAGCTACTATTTCCCTTCAGGACATAATTGGGATTTTATATTGTTGTAAAATAATGTTTGCATTTAAACAGTGTATCGCTTGAAGAGTTAAATACTGAAAAAATACTAATACTATAAGCTTGTAAATGAATGGTGAGTACAATACTATGAAAGTTTGGGTAAAATATACACAACTTTTAGTGTGACATTAACAAGCTGAACAGAGAAGGTAGAATGTTGCCTGGACTTTAAAGGAAATGTAGGATCACATGAAAGAAAGGGAGAGTGAAAATTTCACCAGTGGTAAAATGGTGAACAAAAGCAAAAAATTCTAGAAAGCAAAAATATAAAGGAGGTATAGTCTGTGAACAAGTTCAACTGGAGAAAAAGGTCCAGGGAAAATGATAAACATTTTTTGGATGTTGCATTTCTTGTCTATTGCTGCCCTAACAAATGACCACACACATAAGGCTTAAAACAGCACAAATGTATATTCCTATGGTTATGTGGTTTGGAAGCCCTCGTTGGGCTAAAATCAAGCCATTGGCAGCTCTGTGTTTCTCCCTGGAGCTCTAGTGAAGAATCTGTTTCTTTCCCTTTTGCAGCTTCTAGAGACAAGTTTCATTCCTTGGCTCAGGGCTCTCTTTCTTCATTTTAAAAGCCAGAAACAACAGGTGTAGTCCTTCGCATGCTGTATCTCTCTGGTTCTTTTTTTCCAGCAAAGGTATTCTGATTTTAAGAACTGATTTTAGTAGATTTGCATACACAAATAATCCAGAAATTCTCCCTATCTCAAGGTATTTAACTTAATCACATAAATGAAATCCCTTTTGCCATATTAAGTAACATATTTATGGGTTATGGAATTATGATGTGAATATCTTTGGGGCGGAAGACATGATTCTGCCAACCACAGATAGATTGGCTACATGCAGAGTAATTTGAATCACTGCATACAGGTATTTTCCCTACTTCTCTAGGGAAGAAGGAGCTGTTGAAGAGGAACCAGTTTCATAAAGCAACTCAGATCATCATCACCACCATCATCATCACCACACACAATAAAGTGTTTCCATCATTTTACTAACCTTCAAATTTATTTCTATTTTTCCTTTTGATCTGACTTTCCTGCTTCATCTGCTCAATTCTTCAGCACCTGGGACTATCATTCAGCACCTGTGCTACTTACACTGCAACTAGGATCCTACCGTTGACAAATTTTCTAATGGGAGTCTTGACATCCTCTTTGTTCATGTGATCTAAACCAATGTTGAAGATAAATAAACCAGGGTTAGAATACTCAGGAGCAGACCTGGAATAAAAGTATTAGCTCTAACTCACAAGGAA
The DNA here is from genome assembly GCF_024542745.1 of Macaca thibetana thibetana. Lineage (NCBI taxonomy): Eukaryota > Metazoa > Chordata > Mammalia > Primates > Cercopithecidae > Macaca > Macaca thibetana. The sequence goes on along the minus strand of NC_065586.1, from coordinate 102,555,579 downwards.
CATGCAGCCATGGGGTAAAGCAGAAGCTCACAGGAAACATCCCTCCATAAAAATGATGGTGGTGACTGGCCAGAGGTTAAGGCAGTGAAATGGGTAAAGAAATCAGAGCAACCACAACACATGATATGTGACAAGAGTTGAAAGTTAGCTGGGCGCAGTGGCTCATGCCTATAACCCTAGCACTGTTGGAAACCGAGGAGGGTGGATGAAACCCCATATCCACAAAAAATTCAAAAATTAGCCAGGTGTGGTAGTGCACACCTGTAGTCCTAGTTACTAGGGAGGCTGAGGTGGGAGGATTGCTTGAGCCCAGGTGGTAAAGGCTACAGTGAGCTGTGAGCCTGCCACTGCACTCCAGCCTCAGGGACAGAGTGAGATCCTGTCTAAAAAAAGAGACAATTGAAAGTTGAGGCCAAGCCTGTTTCAGCTAGAAATATTGTCAGATTCTCCCTCTTGACTTGCTTGTCCAGATAGAATTAACCTAGTGCTCAAGCTGTCATGATTAGCATCTCTCCCTAAGACCTAGAAGACCTGAAACTCTTCTGATAGGATAAACATAGAGTGTTGCATACAAAATATGCTTAATAATCAGCAGTTTCGAAATATACTTTGTAATCTCCTGGGAAAATTTTTAAAATGCATGGTCCCAGACCATCCCAGACTGCCCTATCAGAATCTTCAGGGAGAGGGATCAGGAAATCTGTATTTTTATACAAGCTTCCCAATTAATGACTCTAAAGAGCCTGACAGACCAGTGGACTCACTGTGGAAATAACACACATGTTCCTGTGTTCTCACTTTACACTGAGTGAAATTAGGGTCTAAAGGAGTTTAAAAAATTTTCCTAAAGTCACACGCTCCATAAACTAGAAATCCTCAGCCTAAATACCTCAAGTGGAATCACTTGAACACGACAATTTGGAGTCTGGAAAGATATGCAGACACATAGAATATATTCTGGCCAATGAAAGGTTTTATGCATAAAACTTCTTTCTCCTTTGCCCCAGACAATTCTGGACTTGTCATTAAAACATGGCAAAAACTGAAATATGTCACTGAAAGACCTGATGCTAAATGCCTGGTAGATTTATGCTTTCTTTTGCTCCAAAAAATAAATGGACAATTTCCCACCTGTATCATGAAGAACTTAAAGCCACCTGATCTAAAACTGGCCTCTTGATTCCCTCCCTACAAGTCAGTCTATTGTGCTTGAAATGTTAGACTTTCATGACTTTTCTTATTCCTGAAATACATTCTCTGAAATCATTCCAAAGAATAGGAATCTGAATAGCATGATACATTTGAAAGGTCAGAGGTCTTTCTACCTCATCTAAAAGAAATCAAAAATGTTGACAGATGTGCTCAGAGATAATGGGAACTGAAGCAAATCCTCAGAAGCCCGTATAAACTACCTTGGTTACTCAGTCTTTCACTTTCAATCGTTTCTCTTAGGATTAAGTAATAAAAATAATGTGGAAAAATATATTAGAAAATATATTTTTTATCAGTTAAACCAAAGTTCTAATATGTTTTATTTAATGCCTCTACACTCTATCCTTCCTTCCCAGACTTGTGTGGAATGAATAGAAAACTTCTGACTCTATTTCACTTTTCTGTTTAAGGAAAAATTGCTTAATGCCAGAGTTTTTAATGGAAACATTAATTCAATTTATTCAATAAATATGGCTGGGCAAGATGACTAACTTTGGGAGGCCAAGGCGGGCAGACCACTTGAGGTCAGGAGTTCGAGACCAGCCTGGCCAACATGGTGAAACCCCGTCTCAACTAAAAATACAAAAATAACCCAGGCATGGTGGCAGGTGCCTGTAATCCCAGCTACTCAGGAGGTTGAGGCAGGAGAATTGCTTGAACCTGGGAGGTGGAGGTTGCAGTGAGCCAAGGTAGTGCTACATGCCACTGCACTCCAGCCTGGGTGACAGAGCAAGACTCTGTCTCATAAATAAATAAATAAACATTTACTCTGCCCCTATGGAACAGACATTAAGGTGAGCCCCATAAGTTTTACTTCCTGTTCATGACCTTATGTGATCCCTTCCTCTTGAGGGTAGGAAGAACCTGTAACTTGCTTTTATTCAATCGATATGGCAAAGGTGATGGGATGTATGTGATTGTGTGATCATGTGTTTATGTCTCATAAGATGGTAATGTCCATCTTGCTATAACCACCCCCCTCTCTCTCTGGCTGGCTGGCTCTGAGGAAGCAAGTGGGGAATCTCACGTGGGAAGGAACCGTGGGCAGCCCCTAGAACTGAAGGGGACTTCCAGCTAACAGTCAGCAAGAAAATGAAGCCCTCTTTCTTACAGCCTCAAGAAACTGTGTCCTCTGCCAACAACATGAGTGAGCTAGGAAATAGATCCTTCCCTATTGAGCCTCAAATGAAGCTGCTGCCCTGGCCTATACCTTGATTAAAAGCTTGTGAAACCCTAAGCAGATGACCCAGCTAAGGTTTGTCTGGATTCCTTACCCACAGAAACTGTGAGATAATAGTGTGTGCTGTTTTAAGCTATTGCATTTGTGATACTAATGTACTGCAGCAATAGATAACTAATATGTCCTATAATGCAGCAAACATGGTTCTAAATGTAGGGATAAAATTGTTAGTAAAAAACACACATAAAGTTATGCTCCAGAGGCGCAGCAGATAATACACATACAAATAAAGCAATTATTGCTTATGGTATGTGCTATGTATTGGTGCATAAATGTAGGGGAGTGATATTTTAGACAGGGTTGTCTGGGAAGGCTTTTCTGAGAATATGATATTTAAACTCAGATACAAAAGATGGGGACCAGCTGCACAAAAAGTTGAGGAAAAAAGAGTTTCAGGCATAGAGAACAGCAAATGCAAAGATTCTATAGCTAGAAAAATTTAGGAATTAGTGCATTAATATGCATGGAACATAATGTTTCAGTGGGCAGAGTGGCAGAAATATTTGATCTCATGCATTGTTTGCTGGGTTGAGAAGCCAATGAATGATTTGGTCTCAGTGGTTGTTTTCTTTAAATTGTATTTCTCCGTGTATTCTGCTTCCATCAGCCTGTAAGCTCAATGAGGGAAAACTCAGTAGGGCACTGTGCTGCACAGTTAGCAAATATGATGTGTTGGATGCATCTAACTAAGTATGCTTACATTAAAATAGCTTACAACATTCATACGAAGATTAGACTATTCCATGGTAATGGATGAGGGGATTAAGGTCCTGATGATAAAATGTCTTAACCAAGATTACATGGCTAGATAAAGGTGAGGTCACACAAATCATATATGTGTATATTTATCTTTTACATGTATACATATTTTAATGATTGAAGGTAATACATATTTTACTGATTCATAATGTCTTATTTATATCTTATTAAAACCTCCTTTCTCCATGTTTATAAGTGCATAGTAAGCTGTTATTATTGTTATTTTAATTTTAGAAAGAAATATAAACTCACACATCACTGTTAAACATTTGGTAAATAGGAATTTAAAAAAAAACAAAGAAATTAGTGATAATCAGGTCACCCAAAGATTATGTCAATTAACATAATAATGAGGGTTCTGTGAAGCTTTTTTAATGCATAAATTATTTATTTTAATTTGTATTGTACATATTGTTGATAATCTTTTTAAATAATATATGCTAAATTATTCCTTTTAAAAATATTTATAAAATATGACTGCACTTTTATTTTGTATAGCTGTGTCATTATTTGTTTTAAATGTCCTTTATTGTTGGAAATTTATACAATTTAAAATTTTCTGATGTTATAAGTAGTGCTACAGTGAACATCTTACACATAATTTTCCTCCTACCTCTGAGTGTTTCCGTAAGGAAAATTTCTAAGGAACTGCAATTACAAATAATCAGTTTTCCTAATCCTTAGGAATCAGTTGTCTCCATCTTTCTGGACAGAACTAACGTACTTCGTACATATATTGATTGATGTCTCACGTCTCCCTAAGATGTTTAAACCAAGCTGTGCCCCGACCATCTTGGGCACATGTCCTCAGAACTTCCTGAGGCTGTGTCATGGGTGCATTCTCAACCTTGGCAAAGTAAACTTTCGAAATTAAATTAGACCTGTCTCAAATGTTGGGGGTTCATAATATGATATACATAAAAAATGGATTAAAAATATTAAATGTAAACTATGAAGCTAAAATAATTGGAGAACACATAGATGTACATTTATCTACTTAATTTAAAAATGTATACAGTTTTTCGGCCGGGCATGGTGGCTCACGCCTGTAATCACAGCACTTTGGGAGGCCAAAGCGGCGGATCACGAGGTCAGGAGATGGGGACCATCCTGCCTAACACGGTGAAACCCCGTCTCTACTAAAAAATACAAAAAATGAGCCGGGCATGGTGGCGGGCACCTGTAGTCCCAGCTACTCGGGAGGCTGAGGCAGGAGAATGGTGTGAACACGGGAGGCGGAGTTTGCAGTGAGCCAAGATTGTGCCACTGCAGTCCAGCCTGGGCAACACAGTGAGACTCCATCTCAAAACAAAACAAAACAAAACAAAACAAAAAATATATATACAGATTTTCTAACCAAAAAATCAAGAAAAGAATAAAAATACATCAACATCTTATTTATTAAAAACGACAAAAACAAAGATAATTCTGAGTTGGGATGGGTTTAGAGTTTTGTAATCCCTACGCCAAATTTTGACACCTCATGGTATATGGCAGGGAAAAGTATGAAATTGCTTGATTAATAAATGTAAACAAAAATGTATGCTGGCAACTCTTGATTAATAAATGCAAACAAAAATATATGCTGGCAACTCTTAAGATATTTCTAATATTACTTTACCAATAATTTTTACAGCTAGTTTATTTATTAAAGATTTTACTTAAATAAAGTTGAAAAAGCATTTGACTAGTCTTTTCTTTTATAGTATCTGATTTAAATGCTTTTATTTTTCTTTAAGCCAATTAATTAGAGCTCTTTAATATATTTTTAGTAGTGAAAGACTGTGTACACAACATGTAAATACATATAAAGACATACTAGGCATGATGGTGGAAATACATTTTATAGATTTTTTTTCCCTGTCTTAGACTTTCAGATTCTTGATAACCTGTTTCACAACCCTAGGCAGTTGTCAGCTAAATAGTCTTAGATTTGCACATTAAGGGAAACAACTCAAGTGAAAGTCAAATAGCAAAATTTACAGCATAAGGTACAGACAGAAAAAGTCTGGTGGTGCTAGAGGGAGATGCTTTTATTTTTATGTGAGCCAAATTAAACATAAAATTAAACTACACTCTTCCTTAAAAGCCCTTAAAAACCCAAGAGTAGCCTCTGTTGCAATAACTATTTTAGTCACACACACAAAAAATTAAGATGAAAACAAAATTCAGTCAACTGAGAAGAAAAAGAAAAAAAAATTTTGCTCAAAAAAGACAAGGTCTTAGGACCTTTCAAATTAACAGTGTCCTAGAAACACCAATGAATACAAACAACCTTCCTTCCCCCACTTAAAAAAATACCATTTTGTCATATGCTAACTTCTCTTTGGGAAATGTTAAATTTCTTCCACTAATCTGGTTAACATTATTATTACTATTTTAATATTTGAAAGCATAAGAAGCTTTTTATAATTATTCTATTTCAAAATGACCTTGTTTTGCTTAAATATTTATTTAGTTTTCCATATGGATTTTGATAAATATGCTATTTCATAGGCATTGTGCACTTACTTTTAAAATTTGTTCCCAGTTATTTTATATCAGTGATTTTGTAAATGACCTTTTTTCTCTGTGTGTGTGTGTGCGCGCACGTGTGTGGGTGCGTGTATACATGTTTTTAACATATCACTGAAGGCAGGTATAAAAACTATTAGTATATAATCATCATACTAACATCACTTTAAAGCACTGTTATTGATTCTAACATGATTTTTTTCTTAATTTTTTTTTTTATTTCTGTGATACGTCTTTATTCCAAGTTATCTTTCCTTTGGATTTTAAAGTGTCTTTTTTTTTTTTTGGTTTTGTTTTTCTGCTGCAGAATGTTTCATTCATTCCTTCATATATTTCTGCCTGCTTATTTATGATTGATTGAGTAAAAATTTATGGAGTTCTTTACTTTGCAGTCTTTTTTTATATTCTCCTTAATTTCCCTATCGTTCAAATGTGTGCAGTTAGAGATAGATGGAGAGTTGATGTAAGTTTTACTGTCCACTCAGCGATCTGAAGGCCCAGCTGGTTGGAGATGAAGCAGCAGCTAGTGTTGCAGGCACTCACATCAGGAGATCCCACCAAGTGTGCTCCCTATCTGGTTCCTATTGTTGCCTGCCGTATGATTCTGTCCAGTTTCTTGAAGCAGATACTTTGGAAAAGATTCCTGCTGGATCAGGATACATTCTCCCTCCTGCTTGGCTTTTTACTTGATGCAGCCTCCGTCCTTCCATTGCAGATGCTTTTACACAATGCTGATCCGTCACGGTATGTGAGTTTCTACATATGTGTTCCTTGTCTTGTCCGTGGTGCTCTCTTACCTTCCTCCTTCCATGTTGGAGTGTATTGGTGGGTTTTGTCTGATCCTCTTCCATATATTTTGCCAACTTTTGACCACTCTTCAGAAAAGCTACATGGAAAGGATTCCTACTATCTTCCTCTGATCTTGCTTCAACATTACGTGAAAAAATTTTTCAATTTCATCTAAGTTCATAATATGGGATAATGATCATGTGGAAGACCATTTTAAAATTTGCATATAATCTACTTTTTAAGAGAAAAGCTTGTCTATTTCTTTTATTTTTCTCATAGATTCAACATCCATATTTACATTTTGTCCTAATACTTCCACAAGTACACTAGCATTTAGCATGTCACGTTGACCTGGAAAATGTATTTGCTATACTTTTTCTCTTCATTTAGCTGCACACTGGTTGCTTTCCCTTGTGCTATTGTTAGAAACATTATCACTCTTGCCACAATAACTGCTGTGTGTTGAATATAAGACAGTGTTTCTCACTGTTTTTTTTTTTTTAAATTATTGACCATCCTCCTATAAGGAGAATTTGTAGACATTTTTTGCTAATTAGCATCCCAACATTATTTTTAATGTCATTGATATACTGTATAACTGATTATATACTCTGTCCTTTGGAATGCTACAACCCATCCTAATTTCTACATTTTTTTCACCTCCCAAAAACCAGTTTTCACTTCCTGTGGATAATGTTGCCCATACTGAGGAACATGGTGCAATCTGTATGCCAGGAAATTCACTGCATATTTTGTATTCATATTTATAGTATTTTGTTGTTAATAGATTATCTTTTACTATGTGACTGGGCATTTCTCTAATTATAGGTGAACATATCCTACTTTTACAAAGTAGCTTATAAATTCTGTCTTCCAAAAGGCTATACAGCAAATACCATTCTTTTGGATCTTCTTTTGATTTTTTTTTCCTGCCCATTCCTTCACCGTATGCACTTCTATATACTTTAACCATGAGAAATAAGTAGTGTCTAAGTACTGAAAGGCTAACACTACATCATACCATGTGGTAAAAGTAGTGTCTGCAACTGCTATGGGATTTTCAAATGTTATTTGCTTTTTATTTTTCTTATCAACTACATACTTCTGGAATGAGGATGAAAAAGATATGAAGCTATGTGTCCCTTTGGAGTTGAGTGGAGTGGAGTGGAGTGGAGTGGAGTGGAGTGGAGATCCTGTCTGTCCTAATGTGTTCTACAGAAATCCTCCTTGCTGTGTGCAATGAAGCAGTTCTATTCACACAGCACATTTTTAAATAAAGAACATTGCCAGCACCTTTTGCATTACTGTATCCTCTGGAAGCATAATTTAAGTTATGGTTTCAGAATATAATTGTATTTACTTACAAAGCAGTGATTATTACATCCATACTTATTTGCATTCTACACATGTGTTTTGCAAACTGCTTTACAAATAATTGCATTCAAGGGATATCTTTGCAACACTTGCTCTTGCCCTCAGTTGCCACTGTTAATTGGAACATGGATGAATGGCTGACTCAGGCTGGGCATCCATTGATGGATTGGTTGATTAAATTGCCTATTGAAAATTTGAGTGAAGACTAAAGACTATGATCAAGCAGTAGTTGGTGGGCATAGAAATCAAAAAAATTATCTGGAGTGAGACTAGAATTAGTCTTATGAAAATGAATATTATTCGGCCTTGAAGAGGAAGGAAATGTTGACACATGCCACAACATAGATGAACCTTGAAGACATTATGTGAAGTGAAATAAGCCAGTCACAAAAGGACAAATATTGTCATGATTCCACTTATATGAGTTATCAGGAGTAGTTAAATTCATAAAGACGAAAGTGGAATATCAGTTACCAGGGGTGGGGGGAAGGAGGGAATGGAAAGTTGTAACTTAAATGGCTACAAAGTGTCAGTTTGGGAATATAGTAATAAGCTCTAGAGATGGACAGTGGAGATGGTTGCCCACCAATGTAAATATACTTAACATCACTGACCTGAATACTTAAAAATGGTTAATAGTAAATTTTATGTTGTGTATATATTACCACAATTTTAAAAGTAAAGGAAATCTCCCTGTTAAAAAAATAAAGAAAACACCACAAGAATATTGACATTAAAAGACAACAAAACAAAGAGCTTGTGGAGTTCTTAGTTTCTGTGGAGCAGTGAAGAGCAGAAACTAAAATCTGTGCAGTTCCAGGGAAAGTAGATAGGATTATTTTCGGGTATTTTGTTCTTGCAGTTGGATTATATGGATACCTTAAGCCCCCTACCCCACTTTTTTGGAGATAACATCTCACACTGTCACCCAGGCTGGAGTGCAGTGGCACAATCCGAGCTCACTGCAATGCCTGCCTCCTGGGTTTAAGTGATTTTTGCACCTCAGCCTCCCAAGTAGCTGGCACTACAGACACCTGCCACCATGCCCGACTAACTTTTGTATTTTCAGTAGAGATGGTGTTTCACTATGTTAGCTGGGCTGGTCTTAAACTCCTGGACTCAAGCGATCTGCCCACCTCAGCCTCCCAAATTGCTAGGGTTACAGGCGTGAGCCAGCGTAGCCAGCCTTTATACCCTTTCAATGGACCTCTGTTTAACTCTGACTTCTTTGATGATAACCAAAGGGTCTTAGCAAGGATTCTTTTGCCAAGAAAACAATTCAGGAGGAAACATATATCCCATAAGAATATTAGTGCCATGAAATTTGTTCATTATGTTGACCATTATATTTCTGCTGCTTAGAGCAATATCTTTCCATAGCAGATGCTCCATAGAAATCTATTAAATCCATAAAAGGAAATCTACATGATTAGCGTGCACATGCAATGCAGAATCTGGGATACCTCCCAGATGTTGAAATGAAGACATAGAAGTGGAGTTGTGTGGGAGAATAATCTGAATATGAGGAAACTTATTTCATTTGATCTTTCTTTCTTTGTTATCCTGGTGTGAGGTTTGCTTTGCTTTGCTTTGACTTTCATTTCTTTATAGATTTCAAGTAAGAAACTGAGCCTTGGCTGCCAAATGCCACGCTTCACTATTCTTAACAAAAAGCACTGTAAAGATCTTGAATATTTGACATGCTAAGAACATGTTTTCCAGAAAAAAAACCTCAGACATTCTCCACAAAGTCCAAAAAGCACCTTTTAATGATACAGTGCTCTTCCTCAGATGTTTAGATTTCAAAGACTATTAAAATTTCAAAATAATTTTTAGGTGTCAATTAAGGTGCTTGTTTTCATTTACCCAAGTAAAAACATTAATCATAGCAAAAAAAAAATAATGGATTTAGTTTCATAAGAATTAAACAAAAAGGAAAGAAACACGAAAAGGTGGCTCTCCAGTCAGGATAGATTTATTTTAGAGAAAACGAACCTGAGTGGCATCTTCTGGCCAAGTTAGGTCAGAGGCACATTTTCTTACAGACTAAGAGTTTTGAAGGATTTGGGGTGGGAGAGTTTATCAGAGGCTGGGGCTGCTTCTGTGTCTTTTTCTTGTGCTTATCTGGGAGGGAGATTTGTGTGTCTGCTTCCATACATCTTTTTGCAGCTGCCAGCATATTCCCAGAGTCTGTTTCTAGCTTTCCTTTCTTAGTGCACCTGAAGGGAAAGGAATGTGCTGCTTAAGGCCCACTGTTTTACTGGGGCCCATGATATGAGGGTAAAGTTTGGCAGTTACTTAAGAGACTTTCCCCCCCACCTTCCTCTGTGCCTGAGCTGTTCTATCTGTGTCTTTCTGTCTGCTCTTTCTGGCTGCTAGTAGTTAGAAGAGAAGTGATCTTCTTGAGATGCATGAGGCTAGAAACGGAGCTGGAAATTGAAAGTGGCCGTGCTTGTCCAAGATGACAGTGCTCCTGCTCTATCAGTTTCAGCATTATTTTGCAGGGAAAAATGATACTTAAAAAACTCAGTGCAAAGAACATAATTTCAGAATAAAAGATACCTTAACATGAACGTGCTCAATTTAATGTGAGATTTACTACGTTGTTTAATTTTTCTTATTTTCCAGTGGTGTGATGAAAACTCCACCTCTCATAAGAGTAGCTCTTCGTAACCTTTGGTCCAAGATCAGTAAGAGTTGATAGTCTCTTAAAAACACTGTACTTCAAAATCTGAGATCCAGACCACCGAAAGACCAATGTTTTTTGTTTTTGCCTTGCCTTGACATAGACCAACTTACTCCAATAACCAGTAATGATTTCATGCAGATGAGTAATGTTGAATGGCAATTACATATGCTTTTGTAACAAACAATAGTCATTTTAAAGAGTACTGAGTAAATGCCATGTAGTTATTGACACAATGAGGGAAATTACTATCCTTTTTCTATGTTATTATTAAAAAATCTATTTGGCAGACAGCATTGGCAGTTAAGTCAGTGCTGATGGGACTAAAGTAGTAAATTCAGCCTTGTTTGATTTTATCTTCTTGACCATCACAGTACTTTGGTATGACCTAGGCATATTATGTATAAGAAGGTGTCACTGGCAAGTAAGGCCTAGATCAAAGAGGGGGCAGAAATTTCTGGAACATTATCCATACATACCCACACTCTTGTGGGCTTTATGTTAAATGAATTTCTGCCACTGAAGTTACAGACATTACTATGCATATACAAGGGGAAACCTGTGGTCTGTTATGATACATACCTCTAAAGACACTTAAATTTAACAACCCACAAAAAGCCCCATCTATGCAAATTCATTTTGCTATTAATGTTAACTGAGTTTTTACCCAGATTTTTTTTTTTTTCCTTTTAAGGGTCAAACACAGTGGAAGTTGAGGTCTGACTGAATTGCTTTTTGAAAAATTTTAACCCAGTGTTACCTCAGCAGGCAACAGATGGAGGAAAAGCCATTTGATATCAGTTCAGTAGCAATGTGCACAGCACACGATATGAAGCACAGATGTTTATATGCAATGGCCATGAAGTTGGAAAATGAAAACTTGGAAGAAAGCTATTGAGTTCCAAAACCTCTCTAATGCCATATTGTAAACAGACAGGACAGCCTCCAAGGGGTAGTATTAATACCTGATTCTCTTATGATCTTTTGGTAATAGAGTGTGCACAAAAGTGCTTGTGCTCAACACTAAAACCTCAAGTCAGAAATGTCTTCTTCTCATCTTCTGAACAATACTTTCAGTTAATGATTTTGTGTGTATGAAAAATTTCATTTCTTTTTCCGCAGTGGCTCTTTGGAGTTTTACAGCCAACATTTTATTATATCTCTCATGCATTACATGATGAGAGTACAAACTGCTTCTCACACACCTTTTTATGCCCTTAAAAATGTGTGGTTTAAAACGTCTGTGTATCAGGTATGTTATGTCACAATTATCCTTCAGATAACTATCTGTTTTCCTGAATGGTTGTCAATTTTTTAAAAATTTGTTTGCTTTTATAATGAGGTAGCGTTTTGCATTCTGACTTCTCTAGACGCTGTTCCTCACTCAGCAAAGAGGGCAAACATTTGAGTGAGTTGTCACTTGAGACCATGAAAATGAATGAAATTATCTGCTCAAAGTGGGATTTCGAGTTTCTAGATGTAAACAGGCCCAGCTCTAACATTTGTGTGACTTGGGAAAAGAGGATGGGTGAGGAATACTTGGTCAAATGTCTAACTGAAATTCCTTTCCCTGGTTCCAGCCTGAAGCGTGTTTGTGGACACCTCAAACTACAAGTCCCATCTCTGACAACTAACGCCTTCTTTAAAGAGCTGGCCCTTGAACTACTCCCAGGATATAAGGGTACATACATCATGATGGCATGCTCTGCTTTTGGGAGGACAGACTGAGGGAGAGGGCTCCATGCTTCTGTCAGCAAATATGGGGCTATTTGGGCGGAGAGTTCTGCAGACTTGAGTACCCAGAGGGCAGCATAAAAGTGGAGGTATATGAATTTGTCTTGATCATTGCAGGCTGCTACATTAAAATACCATACACTGGGTGGCTTAAACAGCACACAATTCTCGTGGTTCTGGAGGCTTGAAGTCTGAGATACCAGCATGGTTGGGTTCTTGGTTAAAACTCTTTTCTTGGTTATGTTCTCACATGGTCTTTCCTTGGTGTGTATACACACACACACACACACACACACACATGGCGGGGGGGGACAGAGAGAGAAAGAGAGAAAGAGTGTCCCATACTCATTACCTAATCTAACCCTAATTATTTCCCAGAGCCTCCACCTACAAATATCATCACTTTGGGGATTAAAGTTTCAACATACATATTTGTGGAGTGGGGAGACAGAAACATTCAATCCAGAGAAGCACTCTAGTTTGGTTATTTCCTGAGCCTCACTTACTTCTTGCTTTATATGGAGAGACACAGCTGGGAGAGTGCTATAGCAGGGACCTCTCCAGTACAGGGCCAGTGACAGCAGTCTAGTTGCCCAGATCTAAGGTTGATACTGTGTGTAAGATTTATTCCTTTGTAAACATAAAGAAAAGAAAAATTCGTTATAATTTGTAGTTACACAAATAGAAATGTCCAGTTTATATTTGGAACAATATTATGCCAGCCTAAATAATACATTTATATTTGTTTCTGTGTGTGATGGACACACCCTAAGGTGACTCCCAATGGCCACACCCTTGCATACTCTCCTTTTCTTGAGTATGAATGGGATCCATGTCTTAATTCTAACTGTTAGCCTTTTGCAAATGTATTTGGAAATTACTGTCTTGATCAGGTAACGTTATATGGCAAAAGGATGAGATGCTTATATTGTAAAAGATTCCTTCTTAGGAAGCTGGAGAGAACGAATCTCCCTGCTAGTCTTGAAGAAGCAAGCTGTTGTGTTATGAACAGTCTCTGGAGAGGACTACATGGCAAGGAACCGGGACAGCCTCTAGGAGAGCCTCAGTCCTACCATCCACAAAGAATTAAATTCTGCCAACAACTGTATGAGCTTGGAAGATGATGCCCAACTCCAAAAATGATCGCAGGCTGGCTGACACTTTGATTGCAGTCTTGTAAGATTCTGAGCAGAAAACCCATTTATGCTATGCCCCGACTCCTGACACTGTGAGATAATAATTGTGTGTTGTTTGAAACTACTAGGTTTAGTGATAGCTTGTTACACAGAGTAAGATAACAGATACATTAGTTTTTTGGAGATTGGGCATTTGTTCTTTCTTGTGTTATCTTCTTTCTGTTTACTCTTTCCTCAGATTTTATGGTCTGGTAATCACTCTATTCTTGTGTACAGATGCTTGTTATATTGGCATTGGACAATCTTTGGGAATCCCCACTTCCCTGTTTGAGTAAAGTCTTTGAAAACACATACTTATTTGATACTATAACTGAGCAAAGATAATCATGTTCAAAGACACCCTAGATTTTTTGAAGACTTTGCTTGTAACACATCCCCTTTCCATTTCTTTCTAATCTAGTCTTCAAATATGCACTCATTCCTCTGACATCTTCCTGATTTCTTATTTTGCCCCTTGACACAGGCAAAAATATGTTTCTTTCTCTTCAGATAATAAATCACTTTCCATGGTCTCCTTTTAAGACTTTTTTCTTTCTTCTTCTTTTGGCTTAATCCCTTACTTAGTAATTTTAGTTGAGCTCTTCCTTTCCTAATTAAATTATATTCTCCTGGAGTGGAGAAAGGGTCAGGGGTAGGTCAAATTTTTTTCTGTCTTTATGACCTGTCCTCAACCCAATCATGCCTTGGATACAGTGGGCTCTCTTTTAGCTACTTGCCTGTATCAATGAAAGTGATGTTGTTGAGCTACGTAGTTTTCAGCTCATAGATTTCTCAGGAAGATAATCAACTTTTTTTCTTTTTAGAATCTAACAAAAAATAATCAGAAGATAAATGTCTCATTAAAACTCAAATGAGCTTTTCCATCCTGAAACTGACATTACCTTATTGATAGACTTGTTAATTTTGATCCAGCAAATTCTCATTTGCTTGGATATTTGGATGCCATTTAAAAATACAGCAGCCTTAGAGGGCAGTTGAAGTGAATGATGTGGTTTGATCTATAATACACTGATAAAAAAAATGCCTATGGGTATTTTTAGAAGGACAGATAAGCACCGAAATCAAGTGGGAAAATCTGGCGACTAGCTCGTATTTCTGCTCCAGTTATTCCCTCTGTTGGCAAGAGTGAAATGCAGCCTCCTGTGGGTTCTTGTCGTTCTTGGTTGAAGACCTGGATGTTGGCAGACTGTCCCCAAAGGCAAAGTAAAAGGAAGAGTTTAGGCAATAATCAGGGTAATTCAAGCAGTGTGTGTGCTAATAAAGAAAACAGGTGCTTTGAGCTTGGTTGAACCAGCATGGAATGAATGCCCTGGATAAATGGCCTTCACGCTGCTTTCTGTTGCATGACTAGAGGCAACTTGAAATGTCTGCTTTATTGATGCCCTTACAAATGAAGACAAAGCCTCCTTATGAAAACATCCAGATTGCTCTAAACTCAACCTACTTACAAAAACATTATAAACCTCAGCCATAATTGCAATGTTTTACTAAAGTGCAGATTTTTGCTTCAAATAATATTAATGATCTAAGATTTGAACTATAGGAAAGAAATGATTTGAGGACTCAGATGGCTTGTCACAATAGGGAAAATTCAGCAGAGATGATTTGTGTAGAGGAAACAATGTTACAAGCAGTTTGACTTAAAGTTTCAAGAGCTTGCTTTCTTTGGATTGAGTATACCATTAATGTTTGGTAGTGGTGATGGGGTGTCTTGCTCTAACTAGCCTCACTCCACCACCACTGTGCAGAAGTAGGAAAAAGGGTGGCTGACTCCAGATACTCCATGTACCACTGCTCCTTTAAAATAGCAGATGTGCTCACTCTTTGTAATATTGATCACAACATCCACCTTGGGGCGAATAGATATAGTTGAACCAAGATTTCTCTGCAGAAGTTCCTTAGACATTAAAGGGAGTATCCAAAAGGATCCCTGTGATATCTTCATTTGATTTTAACAAACATTTATTGAAGACCAGTCAACAAAACAACATGCAGTGGCAGAGCCCATGGAGTTCCCTTATAGAGCCAGCAAATGGAAAAATTTTTAGCTGAAGCAGGAGGGGGAAAAAGATCACCCCAAATCTATGTACAATCAGCATTTATTAATTCTAACACAATTACAGCAGATTAACTCCATGTCAAGGCTGGAATGAAATAACAATGGACAAATCATGAAGACTTATTTCAGAATCATTTTGAATCTCTTTCTTCCTCCTGAATTTGAACATAATTGCTGATTATACTTGAGACTGTAGTTCAAAATTTGTTTTCTTTTAATTTTTCAAACTTTCCTGTAATGTAAGAATTACATTATGATATTTTCTACTTAATATGGTTTTATCAGGACATAATCCCGTTATAAGTCGAGAAGCATCTCTGTAAAGAAATATTGTCTTCTTCATCTCTTTAACTGCATGAAATTTTACAACACATATTATCATCTTTCCATAAACAGTGAATCCATTCTTTTAATAATTTGTATATACTATAGTTCCATACTTTGGATATAACATATTTTATTTAAACATATTCCTACTAATAAACACCACTTGTGACAGTTCTGATTTGATTTTATAACAATGCTCAGCAACTATCTACATATATGTGTCTTCTAATATTTCTCCTCTATGACTGATTCTTAAATAGGAGGTTGCAGGATCAAAGTTATGTATGTGTGTGTGATTTCAATGGACACCTAAACACACTTTAAATTATATACCAAGTACTCACAAGCTACAAAAGAGAGAAGATTGGGCCCCACTTGTCTGTAAAGAAAATAAAAGCCTTCATTCCCTCCAGAATCTTAATACCATGTTCATCTTTGAAAATAAGGCAAAAATAATTTTCCTAAAGTACTACATTCTTTATTCTCAATGTGTTAATTATATTCCTATATCCAAACTAAAGCAAAAATCTCATTTAATTTAACTTGTTGAAATGGATTACATTTTACTTCTACAAGTACATAGAACAGTCAATGAGTTAGAGTGAGGCACAATAGCTTGCATCTATAGTCCCAGCTACTCAGGAGGCTGAGGTGGGAGGATTGCTTGAGCCCAGGAGGTCAAGGCTGCAGTGAGCTATGGTCATGCCACTGCACTCCAGCCTAGGTGAGAGGGAGAGAACCCATCACTAACAAATAAAAAATAAAATAAAAACAAAAATAAAAAATGAAAGTGAGGCAAATGATGTGAGATTGAATTAGGAAATGGGAGATGAAAGTTCTTGTGTAGAAACACTGGTAATCGTTTCTGGCTGACTTGTTTTTTGGTTAATTGATTCATCTTTAAACACATTTATTGAAATCTACTATGTCCCAAGCATGGTGCTGAGCAATATATACCATATTTTGATATTATACATATAGCATATGCATAATTGGATTTCACTTTTGGTCTAATAGAAAGTTACTCATCAAATAATAATGTATATATTTTTTAATGAGTATGCAATTATAAACTGAGATAAATTCCATCTTCAACAAGGTACTTACAAAACAGTTTGTCTTCTCTGAGGAAAAAATACTTGCAATATTAGTAATAAATAGAAAAGAGAGTCAACGAATGGTGAAAGAACATGGAGAGCAGCCACAGCTATACGTACAGAGGAGTGCGGGTTGTCTGAGAAGCTAACACAAGCATTGTGTAGTGGAGATAAGAGTATGGGGAGAGAGTGTTGGGAAGAGTGAGCAGAAATCAGATCACACTGCCTTGCAGGCCATGTTAATGATTTTTTGGACTATTTTATGTGCAATGAAATGCATTGGAGGATTTTAAGCAGACATTGCCATAGTGAGATTTAATCTCTGACAGTTAAACTTGAAAAGTTTAATACAAATAAAGAATCTCCTTTTGAGTTATTGACCCCTTTATTTTTATTTTTATTTTTATTTATTTATTTTTTTGAGACAGGGTCTTGCTCTGTCACTCAGTCTGGAGTGCTGGAGTGCAGTGGTGCAATCTCAGTTCACTGCAACCTCGACCTCCTGGGTTCAAACGATCCTCCCACTTCAACTTCCGTAGTAGCTGGGACTACAAGCATGTGCCACCATGCCCCCTGCTAATTTTTGTATTTTTGTGTATATACAGGGTTTCACTAAGTTGCCCAAGCTGGCCTCAAACTTCTGAGCACGGGCAATCCACCCGCTTCTCAAATTTCTGGGATTACAAGTATGAGCCACCATGTCCGACTTTTTTCCTTTAAAAAAAAAATGGCATTTCTTTTAGTAGAGACCGTATTTCACCATGTTGTCCAGCCTGGTCTTGAATTCCTGGGCTCAAGCAATCTGTACACCTCGGCCTCCCAACTGACCACTTATTAACCAGAGGTGGTGCTTAGTTTCACACACAGTGAATGCATCTGCCATTGCATGAAACTGATCTGTGCAAAAATTTAGTTGTGCCCTTACGCTTTATAAGAAACGTTTTAACAGAGTCACAACCAAGTATAAAGCCCACAATTGTCTTTTAGATATGGCCATTATCAATATATATTTAGACTGTTTATATGTTCCTTAATTTCCTTTTTTTTTTTTTTTTTTTTACTTCAGGTTATCATAACACCGGACAGAGACTGAATATTTATGTAACAATTTCTAGTTTTGTATTGAATTGGTGAGCCTAATAATTGTTATTGCTAGTATTGGCACAGTTTTAAATTTTTTAATCTTTTCATAAGAATGGCGAAATACAGCAAATTATTAATATGATTGTATAAGTTAATAGTGACTATGGCCACTTGCAGTTAAATTTTTGCACAGATCAATTTCATGCAATGGCAGACAGGAGCTTTAATGATTCCTGCTTCTTGGTGTTCATGCTGTTATGTGATCCCTACCCCTGAGTGTGGGTGACACCTGTGATTTGCTTCTAAGCAATATAACAACAAAAGTGACAGGATGTACATCATTATTTGTCTACAATTATATGGTTAATTTACATAACATTGCAGTGCTGGACTTGCTGGAGTCTCTCCCTCACTCACTTCGAGGAAGCAAGTGACCATGTTGGAAAACCTTGTGTTGTAAGGAATTGTAGGTGGCCTCTAGGAGTTGAGGGTAACCTCCAGGAAACAGTCAGCAAGAAACTGAAGTTCTCTTTACTACCACTGCAGGAGATAGAATCCTGCCAACTATATGAGTAAGTTGAAAAGCAGAAACTTCTTCACTTGAGCCTCAGATAATACTGCAACCAAAATAAATTATCCCTTTTTTGCAGATTCCTGAGCCATGGACACTGTGAGACAATGAACACATGATTGTTAAGCTTCTAAGTGTGTGGTTATATTGTTGTGCAACGCTAGATGAATAACAGATTCTGATGCCAAAATCACACTGTGCAGAGCAAGAAGTATCACCACTCAGTGGGTAAGATGTTTATTGGATGGTCAATACAGGAGAAACAGAATTCAGCCTGGGAAACTTGGTTTAGGGAAATCCATGCATTTTTCTGAAACAATGTGTTCTCACAGAGTCAATTGTATTAATGTAGAAGAATAGTTGCCTGTTATTTTGGGCAAATCACAACTTCCCTGGTTTTAAATTTTTTCTCATCTGTAGAGGGATAATATTTGTCCTTTGTATATGGAGATTGCGATAAGACTAAATTGAGATCACTGTAATTCAACAACCAAGTTTACACTTGTACAGTGCTTTCACATATTATGCATGGACTCTATTGCCAACAGTAGAATCCTAGCTATTCAAGTGAGAGTATCAACATGGTACAAACGAGCTCTCCTCCATTCTCTGTGACCCACTATCACTAATACATCTGATGTGGACAGATTCTCCAGTCAGAGTTCCTGATTTTCTGTCTGAGTTAAGAATAGATGTTTGTTAATGTCTTTGTTGAAACACTCACAGTGTGGCCCTTCATTTTACCTGTGGCAGGTGTATTATTCCAGTCTAAGTTATAGGAATTCTTGTAGATGATTTACCTGCTTTACCCTTAAACCTTATGCAGTGGTGTACTTGAAATTCTCTTTTGCAAAATCCAGTGCTTTCCATTTGTTCATGCTTTGCCATTAATATTTGCCTTCACATTTGCAAGCCTGTCACAAAATATGAATTTATTTTCAATCTTTCACCATTTGTGCAAATGCTGTTGTCACCGAAGGGTGAAGATATAGACAGACTTTAAAAGCATAATATCACAAATGTTTTCTAAGCCTTTTTATTAATGCAGTTCACAGCACAATTAACATAAATAATATTGTTTTTAGTCTACTGGTTCCCAAAAGCATTAGGATGCAAAAGCAGATTGTAGGGGGAAAGGATTCTCAATACGGTTGAAAAAAAGTTAGTGACTGCATGCAAAATGTGGTTCAACTGCTCCTGTAAAGTTAATAATAATAATAATAATAATAATATCTGCATTATAAGAGACCTTTTCATTGTTGTTTGTGTGTTTTTCCTATTGGATGATTTTTCAGCTTATAAAGTATCCTTGCTGTCTGGGTGAGCTATCTGTGATAGCTCCATTTAAACTGATTTTCTTTTTGTGTCAATGACAAACCCACATGGTAAAGAGTAAGCAACATAGACAAGTGTTCAGTTTGATGGATATCATTATTTCTTTAAATCAAGGAGACTTGGGAAAAACTTTATTTAAATTAAGAAGTATCCCTGAAAATTGCAGTCCTCAGGAAATAAGTTCTTTTAGGTTTCAAATTAATACAAAATGTATCATCTATGTAGCCAGCAATGAGCAGGAAAGAACATAATCAATAGAACCTCTTAAAACATCTTAACTAGATTTTCAAGATTTTGCTGTCCTAATAAATGGGGATTAATGACAAAGGAAATATATTTATTTAATGTAAATATTTTGTTTCCTTAAAAATTTAGCAAAACAACACAATTCACATAGTTGCTGAGAAGTGATACAAAGGAAAACTGAGTCTTGGTTAACATTTATTATATGATTACTATGTGCCAATTTATATTTGTATGTATGTCTCTACACAGATTATACAGTTTATTCCTCACAATTAGTCCTATCAAATGTGCATTATTACCATTGCCAGTTTACAGATGAGGAATGTGAGACAATGAGATGTTAGGCAATTTAGCCACAGGACAGACAATTGGGATTCAAATCCAGGCCATGTAGGAGCTGAGAGTTGAATCCAGGCAGGTGAATTAAAATCTAAGCCAAACATGAATCTTTGGCATAGTGGAAGTAGGGCAGATTTTGTAACCAGTATAAACTGGAACTGAGACCTGACTGTGCTACTCAGTAAACGTCTGATCTTGTGAACTTAGCTCCCTCTTCAGTGTAGGTTGCATTTCAAAATAAGACAATAGGACCCAGGATTACATGAATGTGGCTCAAGTTTCTTCCTTGCATTTTGGAACCTCATGAGGGTCATAATAGTACATCACACCAATAATTTCCTAAATCCTCTCCCAGAATCCTCCTGTCTTCTTTCCTACGCCCATTCTTTTTTTCTTTCTTGTTTTTTCTACACCCATCCTTGACATGCAAGAGATGAGGAGGGATGGAAAGGATATTGAGAGTCACGCCAAAATTCTTCTTAGTGGGCAAAAGGAAAGCTATAGTCTCTAGCACTCATCCTTTACACACTTTTGTTTGGTTACAACATTGTTGTTATACATTTAGAGGCATCCACGGTATATATTTTGGAGACTCCAAAGGTTTAAAATGTTACAGGTTAAAAGTTGGCCCTCTCATATGAGAAACAAAAGTATGTAGACTCATGATGATTTTATGTGGCTTTCATATTAGACAATTCCTTCTAATGGAACTCATGTGGATGGCCAGGGATAAAATTAAAGAATAAGATTCCTAATAGATTAGTTGAAGCATGTCTGACCTAATATCAAGATAGGCTGTGGGTTTAAACAGTAAAGCCTACACTATTGTTTTGAGGTTTTGATATAGATGAGAAGATCTGTGTGAGATACACTGATGATTAATACCAACTTACTGGGTAATAACAGTGCTTTAGTAAGTTTGGAATTAAGGTATAATTTCATCTTTACTCTTAAGTGATCCGATGAACATCTCATGAGTAAGCATTTTCTCTACACTTCATGATAACATCACTTTTAAGCCACATATATTGAGGAGAGACAGTTGGCAGCCAACGTGTAATACCTTATGCCTCATCTCTTCAAACCTTCACCTACTCACCACCTGTCAGCGACTTATCTGCTTACTATTTCTATAATTTTGTATTTTCTAGAATGTCACTTAAATCAATTCATCCAGTATGTAACACTTCAGGCTAGCTTATTTTATTTAACAATGACATTTAAGATCCGTCTGTGTTTTTAGTGGCTTGATAGCATATTTCTTTTTATCATTAAACGTTAATACTATTCTACTGATGAGTATTCCACTGAATAATAATATTTCATTGGACAGTATCTTACAGTATGTTTATCCATTCACCTGTTGAATAACATCTTGGTTGCTTCCCGTTTTGCATGATTTTGGATAACACTGCTACAAGTTTTCATGTACAGGTTTTTGTTTGGATGAGTTTTCAAATTAGTTGGTTAAATACTTAGAAAGGCAACTGCTGGATCATATGGTAGGACTATGTTTAGCTTTTAAGATGCTGCAAAACTGTCTTCCAAAGTGGATATACTATTTTGTATTTCCACCAGCAATGACTAAGAGTTCCTATTGCTCCACATCCTCCCCAGCAGTCGGTATTGTCAGATTTTTGGATTTGAGCCACTCTAATAGGTATGTAATAATACCTTATTGTTGTTTTAATTTGTATTTCTCTAATGATGAGTTTTGAACATCTTCCTGTATGCTTATTTCCCACCTGTATATTTTCTTTAATTAACTGTATAGATCTTCTGCCTATTTCAAAATGTGGGTTGTTTGTGTTCTGGATTTTGAGGGAACACCTGTTTTTAATGTATAATTTCAAACTATAAATAAGAGTATGGAGGACTATCTATATGAGCCTGGCACTCTGGCATGCATCATCTCATTTTTAGCCTCAACCTATTCCTATGAGGCAAGTACTATGATTCTCTGTTCACACCTGAGAAGTCTGAGGTTAAGTGATAAAACTTAATTTTTAGAGGCTACAAAGCCAGTAAGAGGTAAGACAACCCTTTCTTAATAAAGTCTAAAAAGTAGTTTTTATAACCATCAGGTCTAACCGCCTTCTTTTTGTTACAATATTTTCATACTCCACTTACTCACAAAATGATATTCATAAAAGTATAACCTAATTAAATATAAAAATCAAGCAAATCAATATAAAACCTTGTATGTAATATGGAGGAAAAATAAGAGGAAGGAGGAATAAGAGGAAAATAATGACATAATATGTGTTTATATATTGAATACTTTTGCATGATTTTATTAGGTACAATAATAATAAATAAACCCACTTATAATAAATACATTTATTTGTAAACATCCAGAAGCTTATTCATACAATGATCTCAAGAAGTTAGTAGAATTTAAACAAGAAGGTGCTCGAATAAAATCTAATGTTAGATTTACTATTAGCCAACTAGACTTACTTGAGAATAACACAAGAAAGAAAGATAATGCTTTGTGCAATAGGAAAAGCATGCCAGGATAAATTTTAAAATATAGAAATGAAGAAATAAAGTAACAAGAAGTCTTTGCAAGCAAGAGGTACTCGAAAGTCATGTCGTGTGTGGCGAAAGTCTTTACTGGATAAAACTTCTTTACTCATTTTGGATGTTTAAAATACCCAGCTACTAGTTTCCAGTCATATGCTTCATTCATTGTAACAACTTAAATCATATTTCAGTTTCTTTACTGCCTCATTCTAAAGCCATACAGTAATTGTTCTCTTTGTAATATGTAATTTGGGGATGACTGTGACATGCCAGGTTATAAAACTTAGGAACATTTGAGACTATTTTGGAAATATTAATTTATGGCCATAGAAATGTCAAAAATTAGTAAAGTTCAGTGTTTAAATTTCCCAACTTGTGGTCTTGAATCAAGTGAGTCTTATCTTTGGTAGCACAGGCACTTTATACAAATTAATAAAATACATTAGCTAGAATAGAGTCAGATACTAAATATTTGGAGCACAATTGGCCAAAAATTCTTTAAAATCATCTCCTTGGTTCCGCTTCATGAGGTCTTCAGCTGAAGATCACCCTTATAATAGTAACACTGAAGGATGGGATGTAAAAAAAGCATTGCTTTTACTTTCATAAACATCCAATACATACTATTTTAGTTACTAAGAAATATGCTAAGTAGCCATGGAGAATAACTATATAATCAAAAAAGTTCTCGTCTTTCAAATTTTTAACTTCTTTGACCATAATCTGCAAGATTAAGTTCATGTGACACTCAAAATCTTAAAAAGCCGGTATGACCTTGACATTTTTGAATTTATCTGAATTTTCTTGGCATCAATTTATATTTTCATGCTGGGTCACCTCTTGTGGTCATGCATTTTATAGATTTATTCCCTGTTCTATCCAACAAGTCTTGTGTTTATTAGTCTTCAATTTTGCTCTCTTTATGTTTAAGGGAAATTTTTATCATGCTAGCCAGATAAACAGACTACAAGAGCAGTCAAACTAGAGTGGGAGTGTAGGGGGTTCCAGGGATTTTGAGTCTGAGCAAGAAAAAAGACGTGGCCAAGAGGTGGCAGTAGAAAATTCAAGCTTTTTTTAGGTGACCCTTTGACAAATTTGCGTTTAGGGGGCGTGACAGGGGTGCCACCCAGAAAGGCAGGAAGGCAAAGAACTCCTAAAGGAAAGACAGATCAGAAAGGGAGCGCCTGTCTCCGTGATATCCCTCAACAGCATGGGTGACTCTGGGTCAGAGAGCTGCAAAAGGCATCTGTGTCATGGGGTATGTATAGAGCAGGGGCTTACCTTACCTATGACTAGCAGATGTTGGCACAGTTTTGTGGGGTATGCAAAACAAGCAGGCTCTAAAGGGCTAAAAAAAATCTGCTTATTATGGCCGTGTTGAAACAACTGGACATGCAAAATTCGGGTTTGGTGCCAGAGAGCTTTTAAGCTAATGGGTCTCATCCAGATGTGAAGATCTGGCTCTTTTGCTCTTTTGGCAAAAGAGCAACTTTGGCTCTTTTCTGGCAAAAGTTTGGCTCTTTTCTGGCAACTTTGGCTCTTTTCTATAAAAGGGAGGCCCTGTGGTATGGTGAAAAGAAGGTGGATTTGGAATCAGACAATCAGGATTTGAAATCCCTATTTGATTTCTTATTAGCTGGTAACCTTTGCCTAGTTCATTATCTTTAAGAACCTCAGATATCTAATGTGGAACAAGGGGATCAAAATCGCCGACAAAAGCCCGGGATGAAGATTAAACAAGGTAGCATATGCTGATCACCAGGTACATAGCTTATGTCCAATAAATATTAGTTGCTTTCGTAATTCTTTTCCATACTTTGGGGTATGTTATAATTCAAGTATCACTTGGATAATTTGAGTCTTGGATAACAGAATTTTCGGAAGAGTTTGCATGCAGGTAGTTTATTTTGGAACATGATCCCAGGGAACAGAAGTAAGGGACTGAAGAGAGGGAATCAGGGAAAGAAGAAAAGCTTGTGTATAGGTGTGCTTTATGGTCTATTTTTGTAGTGATCACCTGTGGTCTGAGTAGCAAATTGAATGTGCCACAGGATTAGCCAGCAGAGGGACAGAAGAATGTATCTGCGGACATCTCCCTTCATGCCACCAAACTGATCAAGGGTTACTCTTTGGCATACTAACTCCTTCTCACTTCTAGTTTGAGCATGTGTGAGTGCTGGGTGGTTTCCAGCAGCTCTTCAACACTACCACTGCACACCCAGAGAGGCACAGGGGCAGAAAGCCATAGAAAATGCTGCCACTGAGGTAAGAAGTTTTGTAGTTACACCTGTATGAAGTCGGTTGCTGCAGAAATGTTTGGAAGACAAGGTGGGTTGAGAGTTTGGAGAAGGGAAGGCACATGGCATATTCAATAGAGAATGACAAGGCAAACAAAAGTGAGGTAATTAGTCTATAATGGGAAGGACCATCTTGAAAAACATGGGTCATTTTTAATAAAACCATGAGTTAGTCCATTGATTTTTCAGCTCTGACATATAACATTTTTGTGAGCTGCATGCTCTACAATTCTCTTTGATAATTTTTGAACAGAGCTAATTTTAGTACTTTCCAATTGTCTTTCCAATTTCTCTGTAAACAAAGTGATAAAGCACACTTTTCAGATTTTTCCAGTCTATTTAGATTCTTTGGGTTGCAAAAGACTAATGCTTTCTTATTTCACTTAAAGCATCGGTGATTATTTAAGAAGATGCACATGTATAAAGATTCAGGGCACATTCTGAGACAGGCACATTTAATTTGTGCAAATTCCATTTTATTGGCTTTTCTATGAGGAGAGGTGAAACATTTGAAATGCATGAGACATTTCTGTGACTATTCCACACTCAATTAGCATATTCCAGAAGTAACTGTAAGCTGGGAAATGGGAATTTGCTATTTCCTTGGTCATTCTCTCTCCTAGTGAAAACATCACATGAAATCCTGGGGGATTACAGAGTTTAAAGAAGCATACATATTTTTTTTTCACATGAAATTTCTTATAAAAGAAGATAGCCACTTCATCTAGTACTCAATGAAAGAAACCACGAACTAGTGCAAAACTAGGAGAAAAAAAATAGTATTTGTGTCTATATTGCCATTCTCCCAAAGGATTTTTAAGGGAAATGATAACTTTATTCATTTTGGGTAAAATGTAATGCAACTGATGAGACAGATCAACAGGAGGGAAGAATCACTGGAGATCCCAGGGCTATTGAAAAGTTTCAGTGCTTTTTTGAGACGGAGTCTTGCTCTCTCACCCAGGCTGGAGTGCAGCAGCTCGATTTCAGCTCACTGCAACGTCCGCCTCCTGGGTTCAAGCGATTCTCCGAAGTAGCTGAGACTACTGGCATGGTGCCTGCTAACTGTTTGTATTTTTAGTAGAGATGGATTTTCACCATGTTAGCCAAGATGGTCTCGATCTTCTGACCTAGTGATCCGCCTGCCTTAGTCTCCCAAAGTGCTGGGATTATAGGCATGAGCCACTGCACCTGGCCTTGTTTTGTTATTTGACACATTCTATAAATTGACATTCCCCCCCCCCCCCAATGATACTCCTTTTCCATAAGCTTGGTTTACTCACAATTTTATATATTAGGAGCTGTCATGGATTAATTTCTGTTTCAAGGTATTTTTTGATCATCCCTCTTTTTGATAATGGCCTAATTTTCTGGTTTTGTTTGGTTTTTTTAGCTTAAATTCCTGAGAATCTACTTGACCCAGCCCATGATTTATTTTTCAGGATTTAGCATTTCAACTGTTGCTGACCAGCCTGAAAATTTACTTTTGGGGGTATCATTGTCCCCCTAAATCCTATTATTCCTTGGGGATAGGGCAAGGGTGTAGGATTTGCGTAGGGTTTTGCAAACAACAAATGAGGGCTATGGGTGAAACAGTTTCATGCAGAAAGGGGCTATGGCTCTGCAGGCAATCTAAGAACCAGTCCATTTCCCCAGTTATTTAGTACAAGGAGTATTCTCTAGTTTCGTGAAAAACAGTCAGCTACATGCAGTACTGTATATCATTCAGATAAAACTGCACTTGGAATTGAAGCTTCTTTAGCAAGAACTTTGTATCTAAAGTTCCTTGCATTTGTCTTCTCCTATTCTTATTTTTGAAGTTGTTTAATTTTCCTTGATCTAAAATATTTATGATTCTTATGATCCTTATTCTCTATATTCTCACTTAACTTTCTTTTGATTATTAAATAAATAAACAACAATAAAACTCTTATCTTAAACTTCCCTGTGGACCAGTAGAGAAAGGAGAACTTAAATGTTGTATCATAATTAAAATTCCTTCTGTATCATCATTAAAATTGCTAGACATTTTGAGAATATCCTAAGCTAAAGAGGACAAGGGCTTAGTTTCAATTGAGGACAAGGAAACATCTACTTGAAATCCAGCCATTTTGGGAAATATTTTGTTGGCTTTAATTAAGATGCATTTGTTCTATAGAGAAAGGTTTAAAGCATCCACTTTTTAGACTATTATTCCAAAATAGTGACAGAAATATTATTATTCACTATATATTAGCCAACTTCTTGAGGAATTTCAGTATATTTAAAGTGGATAAAAGAAAAAGCAAATGAGATGATGTATGAAAAAGGAGAAAGAAGAAATTCATTAAAATTTAATTTCTATGATTTTTTCACTCATTAGGCACAGCCGAGCATGTTTTTATAGTGCATATAATATATTATAGCATTAAGTTAAATAGTTTCAGGTTTCATATAAATTCTTTTATTCTGTAGGTGCTTCAGGACATAGCTCATTTCTAAGAGAGGTGATCTCATTATGTTTTTAAATGATAGCAGTATGTTCAGGTATTTTGCAAAATATATATTAATTAAATTTCATGTATCTTTCCAGCATGATCTATACCATATAGCCTATATGAAGATTTTCTCATCATTACAAAATATAATGATGCAAAATTTCAATTTAAAAAATATATTCATCCAACCATCCTCTCATCCTTAAACAAATACTAAATGCCCTTAATGAGGAGTAAAAGAACCTATTTGTGTTTGAATAAGATGCAGAGATGAGTAAAATAACCTTAAAGAGGAAGAAAGATATAAATAGTTAAAATACAAATGAATATGTGCTAAGTGTCATAATAAAGGTAGCAATAACAAGTTTTCTGAGTTGAATATTCAAGAAATTGCTAGGTTCATGATCAAGAAAAACTCCATGAGGAAATAGGCATTTGGGATGCTCCTCCAAGAAGAGGTATGAAATTAAGGGGATTAAGGGATATTAGGCAAGGACGAAGAGACTATAGGCAAGAGCAATGGTACACTGAAGATGGAAGCATAAAACACTGGGGGAAATCCATAATAAATATAAAATTGTAAGAGGAAAATTCTGCACAATAGAGCTGAAAAGGAAGAATGAAGCATGAGTGTTGGGCACCTTGAATGCCATCTAAGGAGTTTTGGTTATTTTCTTTGTTCAACGGATGGGAAATGAATAGGTTATCAGATGTTTCAGCAAGTAATCTGCTACAAAAGGACACATAAGACCTCTTTGAACCCTGAGTATGCAAAATGTGAGTTAAGTATTTATTCAACTATGTCTTAAGAACAAATTTTTTCTCTGTGCAACTGAAATTGCTATTGTGAGAGGCAACATAGCCCCAAACATGAAAAAGATGAACTATTCTAAACAGCTACACCTTTTGTATATTAATTTTTCTTCACACATAGCTGGAGTAAAAGTCTTTCTTTATTGTTTGATCCGATGAATCCCTGCAAAGCAAAACGACACTTCATGCTCTACAAGGTCAAGTGCATCTGAGAGGAACATCTCAGTGAAACTTTAAAATTGCTGTGTTTTCAGATCTTGGTTGTCAGGAGAATAGAGGTAGGCAGGAGAAGGGGGAAAGAAGGTTGTTCTATGAACATTTGCAGACATTTCTCTCTGGTGGGTGCTCACACAGGGAGATCTGATGCTTGATATGAGTATAAAAATACTAACTGCCATTAGCGAGGAGGTATGGCATCATTAACAGGGCACTATCCTTTGTTGTCTGGATCCTCAATGAAGGATAAATGAAGAGATGCAAAGAATATTAGAAGCTCCAATAAAAGAAAATTAAGCACATTCAGAGTTGCATGTTGAAAACTTATGAAATCAGAAGGGCTCTAAATAGCTTTGGTAAGAATAATGAGGAAACAGTATAATCAATGTAACTCAGCTAAATGGATACTTTGCAAGCCAAATGCAGTATACATAACTTAGAGACTCAGGGAGGCAGTCAATAAATATTAATGATGCTAAGAATCAGAAGACGGTTTAAAACTCATGAAATCAAGCATACATGTCTTTATTGTTGGATTTTTTCTAGATCTAGATAATTCTAGCCATTGCTTTTAGGTTCACATGGAAAAATAAAATATACTATTCTCTTTGGGCCTCAGTTTTCTCATTTGCAAAATAAAAGGTTTGGACAGAGATCAGAAAACTACAGCCTAAGGACCAAACCTGACCTGTTGTCAGTCTTTATAAATACATTTTTGTTAAATGTAATCATGTCTATTTGTTTATGTATTGCCCATGGCCATTTTTGGGCTACCATAGCAGGTAGTTACAACAGAGACTGAATGGCTTGCAAAGACAAATATTTTTCCCTCTGTCCCTTATAGAGTTTGATAACTACTGGACTGGATGATCTCTTACGTCAGCTAAAACAATCCAAAGTGTAAGAGTACATTCCAATGTTAATTAGAGCTGGAGTCTATTATGCAATTTATAAAGGAAAGACTTCCAGAATATGACACATTTGTGTTCTTGACAAACACTGGGTTGAGGGATTTGTATGTGCACTTGAACGAACAATTAGCAAGTACCTTAAAAGCCACAGACTCTTCTTCTAAAGCAAAATTGACCCTAAATAACCATTCTTCTTTCCCTCACTGGGACTGCACAATTATTGCTTCATTCAACTTGATTAGTTCAGACTTCATTAACTTGAAATTTCCCACAATTCAGGCAGACTGGACTACAATATACCATTATTGCTTTTTTTTAAAAAAGGATTTGTTGAAGATGTACATAGTGAAAAAATGGTTATGGGGAAGCATTTTACCCTACCAACTGAACCTCCTTAAAATAGGAATTAAGTTGGTAATGACAATGTTTCCCCCAAAATTTTCTGTTTGCTGTTAAAACAGATTCCAAAAAATTTTCCCCATGAAAACCTCAGTTTGCCATTTGAATTAAAGACTTAATGGCCTGTTATTTAGATTGAAAAGATCCGGGTCCCAACTGCAGGATTGAAAGTTCATCAGGTTTCTTAATTTTTCTCTCTCTCTTTTTTTTTTTTTTTTTTCCCGAGACGGAGTTTTGCTCTTGTTGGCCAGGCTGCAGTGCAATGGCGCAATCTTGGCTCATCGCAACCTCCGCCTCCCGGGTTCAAGCAATTCTCCTGCCTCAGCCTCCCGAGTAGCTGGGATTACAGGCATGCGCCACCACACCTGGCTAATTTTGTATTTTTAGTAGAGACGGGGTTTCTCCATGTTGGTCAGGCTGGTCTCGAACTCCCAACCTCAGGTGATCCACTTACCTCAGTCTCCCAAAGTGCTGGGACTACAGGCATGAACCACCGCACCCGGCCTCTTAATTTCTTTGTCTCATCTACCCCAAATTTGTTGATCCTCTTCCCATCAAGTGGTGGGGACTATGTACCTTCCCTTTGAGACTGGGTGGCTTGGGACTCTTCAATCAATAGAGTATGACAGATTTTATTTAGCATAGCACCCTCCAGGTTCATCCATATTGTCACAAATGGCAGGTTTTCCTCCCTTTTTATGTCTGATGTTGATTAATTTGATTGTGGTAACCATTACATGTACACATCTATCACATCATCAGGTCTTATACCTTGAATATATATAATTTTTATTTGTCAATTATCCTTAGTAAAGCTGGAAAAAAATAGGGGCAGCAGAAGTAGGTATGGTCATAGAAGATGATGAAGTTTCTGCCGTGGTCTCTGGAACACTTGTACCTGGGTCTCTGAGCCACCAGGTCAGAAGTCTGACAACACTGAGGTGGGCACACTGCAAGGAAGGCAATCCACTCAGTAGTCTTGGTTGCCAAGTCTTTTCTGACTTGATGCCCAATGTGAGAGCAAAGGAGATCACAGGTGATTCCTTCCTTCAATCCTTGAGTGACCCTAGCCTTCAAGCCTTCCCAGACATGATTTCAGACTTTGGAGAACCAAGAAAAGTCATCCCCACAAATTATAACATATGAAATACATAATAAAATGTTTGTAGTTTTAAGTTACTACATTTTGGGGATAGTTTGCTTAGCAACAGCAATAATAAAACTGTTCTGCCATCTACAAAAGAGAAACAATATTAATCAATGTGATACAACTGTGTTGGGAAGACTAAACAAAATCATAAATAAAACGCTACAATACCTGATCTATCATAAGCAGTAAATTATAGCTATTCATACACATTTCCTGAAAGTGATAATTTAATTCTACTTTTGTTCATTGTAACCAGGTTCTATATTCCTTTTACGGCTTCTCTATAGTACCCATGCATCTAGTCTCACTACCACACAAATAGAAGCTATGAATTTTAAAAGATCAAGCTCAGATATTCAATAAAGCAGACTGATTCCTAACAGATATGTATACGATAGGAAGCTAGAATGCAGATAAAAAGTTAATATAAATTATTATTATTATTAACCAATTTATTGGAATAAACATTTATAAAATGCCTACAATGTGCCAGACCCTCTGATGAAGCTCATGATAAACATCCATGGGGAAAATGTCTGCTTTGCCTTTGACCTAACACAAGAGTTGCTGTACTTCCTTATTTAGTAACACCATCCTTTTTAGCTAGGAGTTAGTGATCCATCATCTTTCATCTTCTCAGATCTGACAGACACTGGCATATACCATAAGACCATAAATGATCACCAAATCTCAGGACTTTCTCTCATTGAGGATTCAGATCTAAATGTCTCCTTGAAGTTTATCCTGCTCTTTTGGCTTGTCAGTAAACACAGTGTTGTAGAGTTTGTGAGGCAGATACCACGGGTGAGCAGCATGAAATTCAAATGCACAGTGAATTGAAGTGACTTTTTTTTATCCAAAGCAATTCCACTCAAAGCCACATCATTTCAGAAGGGCACCAGTACTGATGATAACAACTGTGCATTGAGACTACTCTGAGTAGATAAATTGTCTTGCATTTTAGCTAATGAACAAGCACTGTAGTGAACAGTTCTTTGCTTCGGGGTCATAATTCAACTTGCTATTTGCTCCTTTGGACGTTCATACAGGGTTTGTTAAATTAGGCAGTAATTTTTGATTATGTGGTGCCATCCTAATGGTTATGATCTTTGGCAGAACTCTTAACAGATTACAATGGGATGGGACTGTGAAGATATACTAGGAACTCAAGGGAAGGTAGAATTAAGAAGCAATTTGTTGGCCAAGAGGCCTCCATCTTTTTTACCCTGCAGACATTAGTAGAAATAAAAGACAATGTTGGATTGGTGGGGGGTGATGGTAGTTTGGGGTCGATTAAGTGCCAAGCATTGTTATAGACTCTCCATGTACATTTTCCAATTTAATCTTCATGATAATTCTGCAAGGGAAATACTTATCTTTCATTATCTGGAAGAAGAAAATGAGGTATAAATTAAAGGACTTGCTCAATGTGAAAAGAATTATGACCTTTTGAAGTGTGAGGGTATAGCTGTCTCACAGGTGGAGCTGTTTAAGCCCATAAGTCAAATGGTTAAATAGTAGGCGTAACTCTCTCTACCATATTTTAGAGTATTGGTACATGGTTTAAAATAATCCTTAAACACATTATAAAATTAGTGCATACTTAATTAGAAAACTGGGAAGACAGTAGCTGATAAAGAGTTAAACTGATACTACCTTTAATCCTACTACCTAGAGATAACCATTGATAAGATTCTGATGGACTATGTTTACTTATAACATTTTTGCTATGATTTTGACCTAAAAAGGCTCCCCCTCTTATACTACAAGTAATACACTTATTTATGAAAGGCAGAAATGTATAAAGAAGGAAGTAAAAATCACGAAGAATTTCACACAATCCAGATATATTAACATGTAGGGAAATTTTCATATAAAACATACTTGCATACTTATATGTATATGTTCATGCATAAGTACATAATTTAAATAATTTATATTTTCTACCAAATTGGCATCAAACCCTTTATGCAATTGTATATGCTAAAATGGTGCATAGTATCTTCCATGATTGTGCCACATTTTCTGTAATCCAATCTGGATGGACATTTGGGTTTGATTCTATATACCCAGTAATGGGATGGCTGGGTCATATGGTAGCTTTGTTACTTTTGAGAACTAGTTTATGCCACCAGCAATGTAAAAGTGTGTCTTTTCTTAGGATTGTTTGATTTGAACTTTAAAGCCGTTTTTTTTCCAATTTCTGTGAAGAAACTCATTGGTAGCTTGATGGGGATGGCATTGAAATCTATAAATTACCTTGGGCAGTATGGCCATTTTCACATATTGATTCTTCCTATCCATGAGCATGGTATGTTCTTCCATTTGTTTGTGTCCTCTTTGATTTCACTGAGCAGTGGTGTCATTGTCTTGTGAATGCTAGGGAAATTATCTATTTAAATTACATTTATTAGGGGAGAGGAGGAAGAAGAAGAGAAAAGGTAGAAAAGAGAGAAGGTGAGGAGGGTTGGGAAGGAAGGGAGTGGGGAATGAGAGAGGAAGGCACTAGTCATTAGTTGTGTAAGTTCTGACTCTATCAGCCTTTAGTATAAATGCAATAATTCATCTTCATCTTTGTTTTTCTATTTTAGTCTGTATGGTACATCATTATCAAAGATTATTATTAGAACAAATTTATATTGTATTTAACAGCAGAGAGCAAATTTATATCTTATAATCACAGGACATCTCCCAATATCACCATTATTATGCCATCACCATCCTAATCATCCCTGTCATCATCATCTAACACTTGTTGAGTGCTCAACCCTGCCAGTTCTTCAGATTTTATGTAAGACATGTCACTTAATCCTTACCACCTTCTAAAGTAGGGGCAAGCCTATTCTGCTTTATCATGTTGTATCTTTTGTTCTCATTGGTTTCAAAGAGATTTGTTTATTTCGGCCTTCATTTCGTTATGTAAACCAGTAAGTCATCAGGATGCAGGTTAAGTTCAGTTTCCATGTATATTTAATTTCATTTTGCAGATGAGAGATCTGAGATGGAGAACTATTAGAAACATTTCCCAAAGTCTCTCCACTAGGAAATAGTGCTGAGATTTGAATCTAGGTTTTCTGATTCCTAAGACCATGATTCCAGTTCTGAAAATTATACTATGCTGATCAGCTTGATCAAAAGTTGGGATCATAGCTGTGGTATTTGCCATATAGTTTGCCAGTAGAGTCATAGGTCACAGAAAGATAGAATTGTCATATTTTAGAAATGGAAATAATCTTGATTGATAGCCTAAGGCTCAAATATTAAATATGAAGAAAATAGAAGCCAGAAAAGCAAAAATGGCCTGCCGAAAATCACCTAGTGGGCTGAAGACAAATCCCACATGACTTTTAGATCAGTCCCCTATAAACTGAAAAGCAACCCAGAACATAGAATGGCAGGAAGGTCAGTGCTCTGAACCAATAGCACTGAGACCATTTCCAAGTCCATCCATGTGTAGACTTGTCATGTGATCTCTTGTAAGGCAGGCCCTAGTAGGTGTACAAATTCTTAAGCATTTGCTTGATCTGTAAAGGGATTTTTATTTCTACCTTCACTTATGAAACTTAGCTGGATATGAAAATTCTTCTTTTCTTTAAGAATGTTGAATTATTGGGGCCCCCCACTCTCTTCTGGGCTTGTAGAGTTTCTGCCGAGGAGATCCTTAGTCTAGATATTTAATCTCTCAAAAATCTGGGTTTTTTTTTTCCTTTTCTTTTCTTTTTCTTGTTGAAGGAATGGGGGTTAGAACAAGTGACACTCAGAGGCAAAGGCTAAAATACAGGCTCTCGCCCCTGAATGTGAAGTTCAGCTTCACCATCTGTGGGTAGATCTTCTTACCTTGGGTAAGTCACTTGGCCTCTCCAACCCTCATTTATCCTAACTTTAAAATAGTGATAAGAAGAGTCCCTTCTCAGGGGTTGATGTGAGGATAAAGTGAGATAATCTAAACAAAATACCTGGCTTATCATATGTACTCAATAAATGATAGTAATCTAAAGTTCCTTTAGGCCCTAAGTACAAATCAGTAAATACTCACTGGATATCTACCATGGCCCAAGGTCACCTACCAGTACTAACTTTGAAATGTACATTGCTTACAGAAATTTTTTATTTTAACTTCCCTGAATGTTAGGTCTTTGAGTTGAAAAAGTAATGTTCAGTTCAAGTTTTCTAGAATCATGCAGAGAGAAATAAAGAGGGGGAGTAAACACACAGAGGCCATTTTGCTATATGCCTTTCACGAGTTTAAATCCTTTAAGCCTGGACGAGCTCTTTTCTCTCTTACAATTTCTATTTGAAATCTCTTCATTTTAAGTGTCGTATACATATTTATGGATGGTTTTACTTTCCTGCATCTCTTCTAGTTCAACTCTTGCTTTTTCAAAACAAAAAGCAAGGAGATAAACTTTTGTAACTATTTTCAGGAAGTAAGAGCTACTTCCTGGTAATATGGTATGCTTCACTGATACCATCTCAACATGCTGCAGTTTGGATACATTTTACACTACAGTTTTGCCTCCAAGTGGCATTGTTCTTTTCTTCTCAATTACATGAAGTATTGGCATATGTTGATGTTTGACCATATCTAATTATTTCTTTCAGCTTCGTTCACAAATACTAAAAGAAAAGAAAAACAATGTAGTAATAATTTCTATGTCCATCCTTAAAAGACCCATCAATACTTAATTCTTAGGTTTTGAGTTTTCTTAAGATTTTTTTTAAGTCTTTCATTCATCTCAAAGTATCCCTTGGTGATTCAGACACATTGGAAGTGTAGCACATGAGGTTGACTTGCCTCCTGAAATTAAGGCATTCCTCTGAATACTAGAAATTTATGAAGAGAAATTCATTTGCCTCTGTTACATCAAAGTGATTAACATGTTCACTAAGCAAGGTTAGGTGACAAAATGCTGACAGTGTGACACTGTTCCCTCTGCCCAAACATATTAAATGGCTTCCATTACGTATGACAAAATATACAAAGTGCCTAATGTGTGGTAGCCACTTTGATAGAGTTAGGCTATTTCAAGTGGTGAGAATAGAGATTGACTAAGGGGATGGGATCAATTTTGAGGATACACGAGGAAGTCAGGATGCTCAGAAAGCCATGTCAGTAACCTTTTGGTGATTTTTTATGGAGAAATAAAAATTCATACAGACTACCCTTGTAGTCCAAAAGCAATAGCCATTCTAACAATGTGTCTTTTTCTTTCCTTTTCTTTTCTTTTCTTTTCTTTTTTTTTTTTTTGAGACAGAGTCTCGCTCTGTCACTAGGCTGGAGTGCAGTGGTCTGATCTCTGCTCAATGCAACCTCCGCCTCCTGGGTTCAAGTGATTCTCATGCCTCAACCTCCTCAGTAGCTGGGATTGCAGGCATGCACTGCCACACCCAGCTTTTTTTTTTGTGTGTGTGACGGAGTCTCACTCTATTGCCCAGGCTGGAGTGCAATGATGCGATCTCAGCTCACTGCAACTTCCACCTCTTGGGTTCAAGTGATTCTCCTGCCTCAGCCTCCTGAGTAGCTGGGATTACAGGCGTGAGCCACCACGTCCGGCTAATTTTTGTGTTTTTGGTAGACAGGGTTTCGAACTCCTGACCTCGTGATCCACCCACCTTGGCCTCCCTAAGTGTTGGAATTACAGGCGTGAGCCACCACGCCTGGCCTATTCTCATTACTCAGCTTTTCTGTGCTTCTGCGCTTCCAAGTCTACTTCTATAGCAATTTCTAATGCTCATTTCACTTATTAGTACACACCTTATACCAGCTACTGTGTCATGCATTTTTTTTGCATTTATGTAATCTTGCCTTCAGCTACCCTAAGACAGAGCTTCTGATGGGCTTGGTTAATGGCTCAGTATGTAATGTTGAATGTCCTTTGGGGTTGAGGGTTTTTTTGTTTGTTTGTTTGTTTGTTTTTTTGTTTGAGATGGAGTCTCACTCTGTTGCCCAGGCTGGAGCGCAATGGCATGATCTCAGCTCACTGCAGCTTCCACTTCCTGGGTTCAAGCGATTCTCCTGCCTCAGCCTCCCGAGTAGCTGAGATTACAGGCGCCCACAACCGCGCCTGGCTAATTTTTGTATTTTTAGTAGAGACGAGGTTTCACCATGTTGGCCAGGCTGGTCTCGACCTCCTGACCTGGCGATCTGCCCGCCTTGGCCTCCCTAAGTGCTGGGATTACAGGCATGAGCCACCGTGTCCGGCCGGGGCTGAATTCTTATCCCAGGAGATCGCAAAGCTAGAGTCCTGTCTGCAGATAACTTCTTATGGCTCAGGATTTGAATCAGTAGATAACTGTATGATTGTGTGACAAAGTATCCTTTAGATCAATAAACCTCTTTATCTGTTTTAATGGACAGGAGTCACATGACAAATAGGCACATCAAAGTTTCTTTCTGATTAGGGCAAAAAGGGAAAAATTGTAGAAACTATTACCAGTAATACTAGTGTTATTATTATCACAGTAGCTAATAGTTGCTAGCACAATAGCTAATTATATCAATCACTTCTTATATGGAAACCTTTCTTCTTTATGGAGATGAAACTTACATACGTTTATGTCATTATATCTTCACAGAAAAAAAACTTAAGGGAGAAATGTATGTTCACTTTATACTAGTAATTAAAGAGTTGGGGCTTCAGGAAATAACCTGGATTTACTGCAAGTAAGCTGCTCTGATTTGGGGAGAGCAGAATGGAGGGGTGACTAAAACTGCATTTGAAGATAAAAATCTAGTGGAAGCAGGGCCTTTATTTTGCAATGTGTTCACTCGAATTTAGCACACAAAAATAATTTCTTCTGAAAAAAATGTGAGAGTTCATTAAATATGCATAACCTTTTGCTTTTCTTTTTTTTTAATTTCTTGAAAGCTTCTATTCCTTTGGATGTCAAATGCACCTAATTAGTATAAGCTGATGTGTGAATCTTATTCCACTTTTTAAGACAAGAGGGAAAAAGTCTCATTTGTATAAAATTTAGAGTTGTGAATTTTAAAGCATGGTTAAAAAATAAAATCATACATCTTAATTAAACTAAAAAGTTTATTTGTAGAATGACAGATAAAATTGAGTTTTTTAGTAATACAATTATGTGTGATGTAAGAGAAAGTACTTTTGAAAACAAGTCAGGATATCTGAATGCTGGCTTAAACTCTCACTATTTTTGGGATATTGGGCAAGTTATTGAAACTTTGTTGCTTTGATTTAAGTTTCCTTATCCGCAAAGTGATGTATTTTGATTAAATGATTTCCATTTTCTCCAAAAAGTTTTGGAAATGCATGGTATTATATACATATGATCTATTTACATCAATTTTCCTCCCTATTACAATCACAAATATAACATTAAAATCATGAAAAATTAGCAAGAACTTAGATTTCTAATCAAGAATATTGAATTTATATGATTGCACGTATTCAGACATTCATAGGGATTTGGGGAAACATTTAGCTCCTGATACATATTGTTAGGTTTGGAAGGGAAGGTGAGGGTTAAAGAAAGACACTCACACAGAAAGAGGGTGACTCAACAGCAAATGCAGGCTTTCTGCCCAGCATAAAACCTGCAGAAGTGGGGGACCAGCCTAATGCCAGAGCCCACTGCTGCTTATAGGCTGGGGGTACTTAGAGGTATGGGCGGGAGGGATCTGGGCAGTATGACTTGCTGCCCAGCAGGATACTGATAAGATGTTCCCATGATGAGGTGGTTCTGGCCCTCGTTCCGGCGGAATGTCTTCGTGGTGTTCCTTGGATCTTTGTCCAGCAAGAAACGATAGGGATGTTTCTTCAGTTGGGCCTTTGTCGTGTGTTCAGGTGGTTAGGCAGGACGTTTCTCATGGCCCGAACCCCCGTGAAATGTTTCAGTTTGACTAAGGTCTGCAAAATAGCAGGGCGCTTACAAAATGGTGCAGTTTGGACTAACACATGTCAGTATCTTTCTGGTACTTTCATATTTCTTTCTAGCAAGGTTTCTTTCAGTATTGAGCCAATTAACTGACTTTTGGAACAAAGATACCATTTAGCCCACCAAATCTAGAAATAACATTCTCTCTACAAATTGTATGCTGAGTCCATTTATGACTTTCTACCCTTGCTCCACAATTCCTCCTCCACCTGCACATCTCATGGATATACAGGAGGTTTTGTAGCAACATTGAATGATGAAGATCAGCTCTCACAGGACAAAGTTTCAAGCATTTTGCAAATTCTATCCAGAAGAAAAAAAAAATCCCCAAAACTTTATCAATTGCTGTGCTCCCTTAAGGATGAAGATGACAGCTGTTTTAACAGCTGGAAAGTCACGTCTTCTGACAGCTCAGCAAAAGAGCTGTAGACTGCTGAACATATCAGAAAGAAAGTGTGCGTGAGCAAGCTGTCTTAGAACTTCTACAAGACAAATTGATCTAACAGCTTTGCTCCTCTGAATAGTTTATAACCAGAAGCTGTCAGCAGGTTGGATCTAAAACCTGGGAACATTTCCAGCTCTCCATTACTCTGAAGTCCCTCCTAGGGTCCCAGATTAGGAATGCTTTAAGGGGAATGAAAGCTCTTACTTGATAATTAGTGTTACTAATCTGAAAAAACATAAGACCTGATCAGTTGGATTTAATGAAAACTGACTGAAATGCTACATGGGCGAGGGGAGGGGGAGAGGCCCTTGAAAGGTTTTACAGAAAAAGTTATAGGCTAGGAAACGAGGAAATACATACAGTTAATCACTGTTAAGAGTAATATGAATGGTTTTGCCCAATTTCCATCATGAAAGCATAACATTTTCAATAAATGTCTAAATATAGTTTCTAAGATACCATTCATTTGTTCATTGATTCATTTATGCTTTCCATGTGCTTATTGAGCACTTACTATATCTATCATCTACTATATGTTAACACTAGACTAGATACTGAAATGTATATTACCTGCCCTCATGAAACTTGGTAGAGGGACAATTATTAATTAAAGAATTCTAGTGAATAGTAGGTGCAAATGTCTATAAGCAAAACAAAACCCCCCAAACCCCAATAAATGGAAAGAGAATAGTGGTGCCTAAGTGTGTAGGCAAGAGCAAGTCAAGACTTTGTAGGCCACATACACGTTAGACTTTACCTTAAACATAGAAGCTTTGGAAGCCTCAAACAAGAGAGAAAATGAGCATGATTAGAGTTTCCTTTATTACTGATCTTTCGCAAACAGAATGGAGATTTGTGGACGTGCTTGCAAGACATGATGGATAATTGACTTTAGGACATAAGTTAGGAAACTATTGCTGTGGTCAAGAAAGGAGATGATACTGATGACATGGCCAGTTGTGGGAATATAGAGAAGTAAACAGATTTGAGAGACAAGAAAGTAGAATGCATGGGACTTGGCTATCCATTCGGGCCGTTGTACATAAGGAACAATCTGAATTATTAATTTTCTCAAATCTATAATAATTTTAAAGAAATACTTTACTGAGTTAATAGAAGTAGCTACAAAGTAGTACTAATTTCTTTCACTCCTGCTTTTGTGTGTGTGTGTGTGTGTGTGTGTATAAAGTATAAAAACAGAGGAAACGATGGTCCATAATGTTCAGTTATATGTTTTATCATAATATAATTAACTATATGTGTGTGTATATGTGTATGTATATGTGTGTATTTATAGAAATGCACATATAGTTACTTACATATTATTTAAATTTTTACAGTTGTATGGAAAATAATATATATTTATAAATAAATATTATAAAATTATATAGTAATTTGGGCCAGGCGCGGTGGCTCAAGCCTGTAATCCCAGCACTTTGGGAGGCCGAGACGGGCGGATCATGAGGTCAGGAGATCGAGACCATCCTGGCTAACACGGTGAAACCCCATCTCTACTAAAAAAAATACAAAAAACTAGCCAGACGAGGTGGCGGGCGCCTGTAGTCCCAGCTACTCGGGATGCTGAGCCAGGAGAATGGGGTAAACCCGGGAGGCAGAGCTTGCAGTGAGCTGAGATCCGGCCACTGCACTCCAGCCGGGGCGATAGAGCGAGACTCCGTCTCAAAAAAAAAAAAAAAAAATTATATAGTAATTCAGTTATATATTTAATTCAAGCTTCACAAAGGGCCACAAATAATTAAATAATTATATATACACATATTTATATACAGATACAATTATTTAGTTATTTTTGGTCCTTAATGTAGCTTATATAAAAGCTGATGGCTTCAACACAATGATAAAGGCATTATCTTCAAAATGCATATTCAATATCAACTGTTTCTTATTCCTCTATAGAAGAGATTGAAAAATTATAGACTATGCCCCAAATTTAGCTCATGACTTGCTTTTTTAAAAAAGGGTTAATTAGAACACAGATATACTCCCTTTACATATTTTATCTATAACTGCTTTTTAATTATAATAGCAATATTGAGTAGCTGTTGAGTAGAGAATAGATGGCTCACAAGTCTAATATTTATTATCTGGCTTTTTACAGAAAAAGTTTGTCAATCTCTGCTCTATTGGTACATAAACTAATCCTATAATATTCATTTAGTCTGTTGATTAGAACACTTCTTTCTGGATATTTTACAGCATAGAAAATGAATTACATTGTGGGATTGTGAATTTTTAAAATATTCATAAAAATCCTCAGAGCATTAAAGGATTTAGAAAGATATGTTTACCAGTGAGAAATAGTTACTACAAAGGAAATAATAATGACATTAGCCAGCTGTATTTTAAAAATTATGATTCCCTTCAGAAATCTGAAGAAATGGATAACTTTTATAGGCTTTGGTGTTACTTTTGGATGTCAAATTCTATAAGGGTCCATCCATCTCATACTTAAGAATTTCAAAGACTGTGTTGAATGTGGCATACTGAAATGTTTACAGATTTGTAAAATAGATAAATTGAGCCAAATAAATATTTGCCAGTATTTTGCATTTGGAACAGTGAGATCACCAGTTACCTAAATTATATTATTATGGTTAAATAAATATACAGACTTCTCTCTCCCATTCCCACCTAACCAAAACTGAATTACACATTTTTGGTGTTTATTGATAGCTGCTGGAGTCTTTCTGATGCTATTTAGATATCACATGGCAAAAAAGAGAGGCTTTTAAATTTTTTCCTAAAATCCTTTCATTCTGATTGCTTGTTATAAAACTATTAGCCAATGTCAAATCAATTTGACTGGATTCCTACAAAAATAAAGTTTAGGTTCAAATTAACTTTTCACCAAATGATTTTCACAAAGCATGAAATTATCTCAGTGCCGCGAATCACCAACTAAAATTACACCCTTGTCAAAAGTTTCCTAATTAGTCATTACTCACAGCAACTGGCTCTTTTTTTCTTTCCTTTACACAACTGGAGCTATTTGCATTGAGAGAGGATGATGCTTCTGGTAACCAATTGTTACTGGAAACTAGCCCTGTGAATAGATCCCCTTGCAGCTGAGAAATTATTCATGGGATGTGTTAAGCATATCCTTGACAACAGCAGCAGTGATAGCCACATTCCCCTTGTGAGAAAGTACCATGGCAGAATCGTTAGAAAGTTCTAGCAACATGCTTCCTGTAAGCTACACTCCATATATCAATAGCTCTGCTAAAAGACAGTTGTCTTCCCAAAGGAGAGACAGTCTGAGTGTTCTCTGTACCTGCATCATCCTTGGTGTTCTTTATTTTTCAATATCCTTGGCGACCTAATACAAAACTGTTCATTTTTTAACATTATGAATATATGCATTTTTCTGTGTGTGGCTATACACATATGTACTAATTTCTTTCACACCTGCTTTTGTGTGTGTGTTTGCACAATTGTATGAACACTGTGTTTATATCCACATAGAAGTTCCTCCTAGGATATATATGCATTTCCCATCCCGCATACTATGTATTTTTTTGTTTGCTTGTTTGTTTGTTTTGAGATGGAGTCTCACTCTGTCGCCCAGGCTAGAGTGCAGTGGCACCATCTTGGCTCACTGCAATCTCTACCTGCTGGGTTCAAGAAATTCTCCTGTATCAGTCTCCCGAGCAGCTGGGATTACAGGCACCCAGCTAACTTTTGTATTTTTAGTAGATATGGGGTTTCATCATATTGGCCAGGCTGGTCTCAAACTCCTGACCTCAGGTGATCCTCCCGCCTCAGCCTCCCAAAGTGCTGGGATTATTGGCATTAGCCCCGTGCCTGGCCCATACTATGTAATTGTATGAGAGCTGGGATGTGTGTGTGTAAGATATGTATATACATAAGATATATATATACACACATCTATCTATCTATCTCTATCTATCTATCTATCTATCTATCTATCTATCTATCTCTTAGTTATTGAGGAATTTCTCATCTGCAAGGAGATCTATTCATAGGGGCTAGTTTCCAGTCACAATTGATTAGCAGAATTATCATCCTCCCTCAATGCAAATAGCACCAGTTGTGTAAAGCGGAATAAAAAGAGCCAAAAAAAAAACAAAAAAAACAAAAAACCAAAAAACACACACAAGACAAATTAAGACCAAAATATGGCTTTTAGAATTCTGAGTACACAGTGTAAAGAATTACATACAATACTTTGTATGTACTCTTCAGTGGAGGCAAGTAGATTCTTTCCTCAAACTTAAAGATTAATTATCTCCTATTCCACCAGATCTTAATTTTATTTGCTATTTGTCATTGAAATGGAGGAAAGATTATTTCACAATGTATCAATGTCTTATTAAGCAAACAAAGTCTCTATATTTTCATTCCTTTCTCCAATCATCAAACACCTAACAGAAGCCATCCTTGAGGATGCGAAAGTGAATTCAGACTTTTTTTCTGATAGGATTAACAATTAGCCAGGTGCAAAAGGTAGAAGGAGCGTTAATCAGGCAAAAGGGACCACATGTGCAAAAGCTTGAGGTGAAAAGAGAGCTCAATGCATTTTATATGTGCCTTGAATAAAATCCAGATCCTTAAAGGGGCCTGCAAAGTCTCGGATCATCAAACCCCTCCGTCCCTCCTGACGTGATATCACTCTACTTTCCATTTCATGATCTGTGATGGTTAATATTAAGCGACAACTTGTTGGGATTGTACCTGACTGTTTCTGGGTGTTACCAGCAGAGATTAACATTTGAGTCAGTGGACTGG
Organism: Macaca thibetana thibetana; assembly: GCF_024542745.1. NCBI lineage: Eukaryota > Metazoa > Chordata > Mammalia > Primates > Cercopithecidae > Macaca > Macaca thibetana. The sequence goes on along the minus strand of NC_065586.1, from coordinate 102,511,115 downwards.
GGGAGGAAGACCTACCCTCTGGAAGACCCACCCACAATGTGGGCACCATCCAATCAGCTGCCACGGTGGCTAGAAAAAGGCAGAAGAAGGTAGAAGCTGACTTGCTGTGTCTACCGGCCTTCGTATGTATCCCATGCTGTCTACTTCCTGCTCTCGAACAACAAGACTCCAGGTTTTTCGGCTTTTGGGGGGGCTCTTAGGCCTTTGGCCACAGACTGCAGGCTGCACTGTCAGCTTCCTTACTTTTGGAACTCGGATTGAGGCACCACTGGCTTCCTTGCTCCTAAACTTGCAGACGCTCGTGGGACTTCACCTTGTGGTCATGTGAGTCAATTCTTCTTAATGAACTCCCTTTCATATATAAATATATCCTATTAGTTCTGTCCCTCTGGAGAACCCTAGTAAGACGGAGGAGTTCCCTGGACCCCTTCACCGGACTTGCTTCAGGGTTGTGGCTTGCTTACTCAGCCACTGCGCTCAAACCCCTCGTGGGAGGGGAAGCACCCAGGCGAGCAGGTGCGGTGGCTGGGGTGAGCTTTGGCTGCAGCCCCACGATAGTGTCTACGGGTGTGTTACAATTAATGCTCTTTTAGCAGTTGCCATCTGCAGATGGCTATGTGTTAACCAGCTCAGTGGAGAGTCAAGGTGAGAAATCTTAAACCCTGCCCTCTTGGTACTCGGGTCCTTGTCCGGTGTCCAGGAAGAATCCGGTCACATGGACTTGAAGGATGGTGAATGCAGAGGTTTTGCTGAGTGATGGAAGTGGCTCTCAGTGGGATGGACGGAGAGCTGGAAAGGGGAAGGAGTGGGAAGAAGGCGATCATTCCCTGAAGCCCAGCCGCTCCTCTCCAAAGTCGCGCTGTCTGAAGTTAAGCCACGTCTATCTGTAATCTCCCACACTCAGTTACCTCTTCTCCTCCCAATATTCAGCTGCTTGTCTCTTCTTTCCTTCTCTGCCCTGCCGCTCTGCTGCTCTGCCACTCTGCAGTTCCTCTGCTCATGGAGCCTGGGGTTTGGAGTTCTTACAGGCGCAGGATAGGGGGTGGGGTGGGCCAGAGTGGTCTTGGAAAGGGCAACATTCAGGCATGAAAACAGGAGTGGCTGTTCTCATTTAGGGCTGCAGGCCCAGACTTGAAGGTGGAACCCTTGCCAGGGACCCCGCCCTCCTGTATCCAATCACTAACTTGACCTACGCATTTTTTCCAGGCTTTTGATAAGGCGGGTTCTTTCTTTAACTTCAGATCTATTCTTAACTATCACTTGTTCAGTAAGCCCTAAACCCACCCCAGACTAACTCCTACATCATCCTTCTGTTACCACACCTTCTTTATTTCATCGTTCTTACTACATACCATAATTTTATTTGGTTATTAATTTATTGTCTTTCTCACCCATGTGGACTTTAATTGCCATTACAACTGTGTTCCCAGGGCCTAGCACAATGCTTGGTTCATGGTAGAAATATAGTCAATACTTTAAAAATGCACATTCTAAAAATCTAGTGGACAAAATCCAATGATAATGCTGGACAGTTAATCAGAAGTCAACTCATGTAGACCATAAAGACCTTGTCAATAAGGACTTTAAAGTTTATTTTAAGAGCAATACGGAGTTGTGGATAGTTTTAAGCTGGGGTTAAACTATTGAACTTAATGAACCACCCTTTCCTCTTTTTTTATACTTTATTGTAATGCCATAGTATCTTCCTGTTGTTGAAGTTTTCCTTGGATGTCCAACCAAGAATCAACACCTCCTGCTGTGTGACTCTTATAACAATACTCTATTGTTAAAATTATTTTTCTTAGGTGTGTGTACTATAAGATTCTGAGCAACAAAAGAGTAATGATCATTTTATTCCCTGTGTCACACATAGTGCCTGCTCAAGAGTTGGTGCCCAGTATTTACAAAATGATGAACCAAGAGAACAGAGAAAGTCTGGATACTTGGTTCTATAGAAGTGGGAGGGGTCGAGGACTATGGGTTTTGGCTAAGTTTCCTTGGACAATAGATTTTAGAATCATTACTGTTAAGACATATTTTTAACTCATTGTATACTGCTGACTTGGTGAGAGTTAGCTTAAGAGACAAGTTCATTGCTAAGGAAGTCAAGGCTTTGTAATGAAGAAAAATACCCCCTTATTAGTTGCAATGGAAACAATACTCTATTTCCTTCATCATTTCCGCACCGATAATTTTTCCCTCTTAGTAACATGTGCTGATAGTTCCAAGATCTTTTAGTGTCGTGAGGCTGGTTCACCCTCATCCACGGCTGGTAGTAGACTGTAGTTTCTCATCTCTGTATTTAAGAGGAAAAAGGCCTCCTTGTTTCCATGAGTATCTGTGACTTAGTGCATTTGTATGCTACAATAGTATACCCCCAAATCAGCTCAATTTTGAATAGGTCAGGATGGCTCAGACTCGTATGAAGATGATTTCCTATAAGGCAGAGATTGATAACTGGTAAGCTCTTTGGCTAGCTCAGAAGAGTCTATGGTTTCTATCGCATTGTCCGACTGTAGCACAAAGGGCATGTTTGTTGTTGATAGTTTATGGTACAAATATAGTTGCATAAAGTTGTGGTTTTTTTGTTTGTTTTTTTTGAGACTGAGTCTTGCTTTGTCACCAGGCTGGAGTGCAGTGGCATGATTTCGGCTCACTGCAACCTCCGCCACCCAGGTTCAAGCAGTTCTCCTGCCTTAGCCCCCCATGTAGCTGGGACTAAAGGCAAACGCCACCACAATGAGCTAATTTTTGTATTTTTAGTAGAGACGGGGTTTAACCATGTTGACCAGGATGGTCTAGATCTTTTGACCTCATGATCTGCCCGCCTTGGCCTCCCAAAGTGCTGGGATTACGGGCGTGAGGCACCGTGCTCAGCCTACATAAAGTCTTAACCAGAAGAAATAATTTGGATATAGGGTAAATCTTAAACATCATAGAAAACACATTAGAACATAGACACACCAATTCTACTTCTCTGAATAGCATTTACAAATCCACTTAAATATTTATTTTTAATAATTTTATTTTCTTTTGGAAGTCATCAGAAGATTTACATATTTCTTTTTAGCAGAAGGCCTTCCAATGGGCTAGTCTATTCAACAATTCAAGAGGAATTGATTTTTAAAAATCATGCCTTCTCCCCCATCCCATAGTCAGAAGGCATAACCATTTAAGGAGTGAAGCTAATTGTATTGCCTTTTTCTTGTTTTATAGATGGCATTTACTACATTCAGCCCCAGGGTAATTACAGTCACACAAACCTTAAAAACAATTTCATCATGACTTTTAAGGACAAATTCTACCCACTTTCATTATAGAAACTGAACAGTATTCTTCCTCCTCTGTATTACCCTTGGAAAACAAACATGTTTCTATGGTGAGTTTTGTGACATAATTTGCAAAATGTTGGCATTTGGGAATGAGGAAACAATTATTTCTTGTCTTTAATTATGTTAAAGTCACCTCTGTGAAACTATTCTCAAGTCCATGGCAATTAGGATGGTAAAATAGCTTATTTTTAATCAAAAAATAAGTCATTAAAGCCCATTTCACCCTAAGTAAACACACAACTTCTGGTTTTAGAAATGAACAATAGTCAACTAAATAAAAAAAAAAAATTTACTGCCGGTGGTCACAAAGAATCAAGCTTTGATAGTGTGAGAGATGCAAAGATAAAGGGTAGGTGATTTTTGTCATCTGAGAGATTAGTTTGAGGTTGGAAAAGAGCAAAGACAAATAGAGGAGTAAACATGCATCTGTATATCATAATATGAGTCAGAGAGAGCTTAATGCTCCTTATACAAACTTGTGGTATTGGTTACCTACAATTTTTTTTTTAATGAAACAAATATATTCTCTTTGTTGAACCTCATAAGAAAGTAGGAACAGGTCCCTTGGAAAGCAGTGCTTTGTTATTTGCTCAAAAAAATACCAAGTGTGGTTCAAATACCTCTCTGCACATCTGGGCATCATGAGAGGTCTCTGACCACCAAAACAATAGAATGTGTCATGCTTCTGTGTGGTTCAGTGACCACAGAAGCTTGACAAACTTCTGACACTCTCTTTCCCTCAACAACATGGATATAATCTATTGTAGAATTTCAGATAATGGTCTGGGAGCTTTGTGGGTAGAAATAATTTTCTTCTTGACCTTTACAACTTCTATTCGTATGACTGTTACTGACAAGGGGAAAATACATAAGATGCTTATTTGTGTGAACTAAATTATTTCATGTTCAGTGGTAATTATGTGGCAAATTTTCTTCTCACCCATAATTGACAGGGATTTTGAAGCTTGCAAACTGCAATTCTGGTTAGAAAATTAAGCAACATTACCAAAAGCTAAAATGTACTTTGAAATGTTTTAAAGGATAGTTACCTTAATATAATGATTTGAACTAAGTTTTCTTTACTGAAATCTGGTTTTCTTTATGGGAATACTTACTGAAAAAAGCAGCATTGTGTTTATACTAAATAAAGTCAAAAATTGGTTATAAGCATACTTTTCTTAGCCATGCCCTGAAATAATTGGCCCTTCAGAAGTGTAAAACATCATCGATAATTTTTGGAGCACCAGAGAATGCATCAGTAATGCTCATGGATGATGAGAAGTGGGATAAAGTATCTTGAGCTGTTTTTGGGGGTATTTATGGTAATAATCCTATCATTTTGTTACCATGAGGATCTAAAAATCTTTCTTGTATTATCCCAAGCATAGCATGCTAGAGGCCTATTCCAATGAAATATTTTCTATCCTAACTCAGTCTAATTGGGTTAACCCAATTGTTAACCCAATCAGTCTGGGATTGAGCAGGATTTTATGTAACAATAAAAAAAATTAGAAAGTTATCAAATGTCCCTTTGATACGAAACCCTTACTTTTGTAGGGATGTGACAAGAATAAAAGAACAAACACTTGTTAAAATTTATTTTGTGCCAGGTAGTTTTGTAAATGCTTTACACATATTAACTATAAACATCCAATACAACAACCTCATGGGGTAGTGAAGATTAGAGTTTCTCTTTAATTTCCCAAAGTCCTACAGTTAGTAAGTGGCAAAACCAGGATTGAAACAAAAAAAAAAATTGTATCCAAAACTTATGGTCTTAAACTTATGTAACTGTGGTACGTAGTTCTTATAACAGGATTAAATAGTTTCCATTTGTCAGTGAGAAACAATTATGTGGGATATTTAAATTGTCTCTTCTGTGGTTTACTTAAAATACATGTTACCCATTTCTTAATTCTTCTTAGCAAGCTGTTGAATTCTATAGGTAGGGGCTTGCTTTGTTAAAGAAAGAGCTATTCTGACATTTTTTAAAATGGAAAAGAGGACTTTCTTCAACCTATTGCAATAAAGCTATTGCAATAGGGGAGAGAGAATGGACTCAACTCTGAATACAGTAAAGACAGCTGGGGATTTATGGCTAAGGAGCAGGGTGAGGGAGTCAGTGAATAGCAAATCACTAATATGAGACATTAAGGGTAGAAGGTTCTTGTTAACCTCACCTAACAAGATTCTTGCTGAATGCAAGCCAAGGACTTAAAGGTAGGGAATTTAAGGCGGGGAATGAGCAACTTCCTCAGATTTCAAGGGTAAGGAGATCCTCACTAAATTGTCTTAGCAGGTTTCTTGCTGAGGCTAGGTTAGGGCATCCAAAGAGAGGACAGGGCCAAGGTCAAGGCCTAGTTGAAAAGAGGGGTCAGTGGAGCCTGACTAATGCTTGAGTAAGGACAAGATGCTTGTTCAAGAGACAGTCTTCCTCTGAACAGTATAAGTCTACTTTTTTCTTTTTCTTTTTTTTTTTTGAGAAAGGGTCTGACTGTGTTGCTCAGGCTGGAATGCAATGGCACAATTTTGACTCACTGCAACCTCTGCCTCCTGGATTCAAGCAATTCTCCTGCTTTAGCCTCCCAAGTATCTGGGACTACAGCTGCATGTCACTGAGCTGAGCTAATTTTTGTATTTTTTGTAGATTCGAGTTTTGCCACGTTGCCCACTCTGGTCTCAAACTCCTGGGCTCAGGTGACCTGTCCACCTCGGTCTCCCAAAATGCTGGGATTACAGGCATGAGTGCCTGCACCTGGCCCGTTTGGTCCTCTCTTATCTATTAAGGAACAGCTGAACTCTCTGTTGAGACTTGGTATTAGAGGATATTTGCTGGATGGTGTGAGCCATCAGGTATTCAATGAGAGGCATTTCTATGACAACAAAATAAAAACAAAAATGAATGATTGTAGCCAACCACAAACCCAGTTTCTGATTCTGGAGAGCAGCTGGTGAAGATGTCTGGATTTCAGACCCAAAGCTTCTTTAAGTGGTCAGGTGAGGACAGTGGTAGCAACGTAACAGATTTCTTGGTTGGAAGTTTGAATGTCTTTCATGTCATAGACATCAGTGACAGAGTGGTTATTTCTGGGAGAAGAGCATGGAAAGTGCAGGTGTTTGGTGAATTTCCTGAGCAGCCTGCACAATAGCAGGCATGAAATTTGCCCAACCTGTTGTAGTAATGAGCTCTTAAAGCTTATATTAAGCTGTGCAGCTTCACCTTCAAAGGTTTCTTTAGATCTTTGGGAGAAAGGTCAACTGCAAGACAACTTAGAGTCCCAGTAAAGTTCTGGGCAGTCAGGGTTTAGTTCTCAGAGATCTAAATCAGGAGAGTGGGAGACAAATTGGAAATGGTAACTTGGAGTGTTGTAGAAAAATATTGAAGAAAAATACAAAATTGAGAATTTGGTTAGAACTGACAAAATGTGCACAACAGCAGGACCCAGTCTAATTTAAGGTAGATAAAGAATAAACAAAATGTAGCTTAACAGGAGGTGTAAAACAGCTCAAAGACTATGAACAGAACTAAATCTTAACAACCCACAAAGGTGTGCTATATAGTTTTCTACTGAAACAAAACATTTCTCTCTATAGTCACTCTTCTTTTTAATTAAAGATAACAATGTGAGATTTTTTCATTTATTAAACAAATCTGGTCTTATTAGATTTGGCCTGATCATTTACATAAGTGTATCAAAAATGGTAATTGGCAATATAGGCCTTGTTAAGTTTGCTTTACTGGAACATTTCGTAAGCAATCTCAGATTAGACTTTTAAAAGTCTCTCACGGTTAGGAGGCCAAGCCATGGCACTCAGCACTAGACTTCATCAACAGTACCTACAGATTTGGGTAAATTCCTCTTCTTTATGTCCCCAAAATATCCTAAGATTTCTGTGCCTGCCAGGAAGTCACCCTGTTTACTCGCCTGTTAGATAGGAATAGGAAGGTACAATGCTGGTTTGCCTAATAAAGCTTCATAAGTGTTGGTTTCATAAATTCAACCTCAGTTCTTTAAAACTGCCTGGTTATATCTGATTCAATGCATTGGAATTCTCAAACACAACTTTGTCAAATACTTGGTTATATAGCCAGTTTTTCCAATTACGACTTGTTAGAAGGAGGACAGATTCTTGTGCAAATAATTATATTGCCATGAAAATGAGAACACTGAATATGAGTTTCTGAATTCTAGATAGATCAGTAGGGGAGAAAAATAATGTTTTATTTCTCTTTATAAAAGTATAATCTAATTGCTGTGAATAATCGATAGATAAAAGAGAGGCCGGGTGCAGTAGCTCATGCCTGTAATCCCAACACTTTGAGAGGCCGAGGTGGATGGATCACCTGAGGTCAGGAGTTTGAGACCAGCCTGGCCAACATGGTGAAACCCCATCTCCACTAAAAATACAAAAATTAGCTGGGAGTGGTGGTGGGCACATGTAATCCTAGCTACTCGGGAGGCTGAGGCATGAGATCACGCCACTGCACTCCAGCCTGGGCAACAGAGTGAGGCTTTGTCACACACACACACACACACACACACACACACACACACACACACAAATACAATAAGAGAAAAGAAAAAGGGGTCCCTTATATCCAGAAAGTAAAAATTAGAAAACTAGCAATGGTCCCCGTAAAAAGCCATTACAAAGAAGTCATTTTTATTAGTTCATTCAGTCTTATGTAATTAATTCTTGTTCTCCTTGATCTTGGTTTAGTAGTTTCAAGAACCTCTTAGTTTTTCTACTAGAGTTTTGAAAATTCTTACATCAGTTCAACAGTATTGACTCAAAGTTGTATAAGCAACTCCATAAGAAGTCTGTGCCCCAAATTAGTTGTCATAATTTTAAAAAAAAAATCAAACTAGTCTTATAGGCCAAAGATTTACCCAAATTACATAAATTTGAAAAGTATTTAGGTTAGTTTCTATGTTTTGTGGAATTTAAAAAATATTTAACTTACATAAGTTCTTATTGATCTTGAAACCAATCAGAATAGAGATCCTTTACAGGATGTTATAAACTTATGTGGTAATAACATTTGGAGGTAGAAAAATACCACATATACATAAAATTTACATACCCATGTAAACATATAGATAGATGCAGAAATCTTATAGCCATGAATAAGGTAAAATGAGTAATATGAAACTCAGTGGCTTATATAAAATAGTTGGCTCTCGTCTTTGCCCCAGTTCCTATTTTTATCCTAATTCTTTCTGACAAATGGGACAAATTAAAGTTAACATGTTCAATATTAAAAATAATTATTTTTATCAATGTTTGTGGAGGAGTTTTAAGGTAGTTTGTCCTGCTATATAGTTTATTTTGGGGGTCCATGAGTTCCTTGAGAACCCCCAATGGGGACAGGAGCCTAAAGTTCAAGTGACCATAGAGAGTTGAGGGGCTGGAATGTGTAGCAGAAAGTCTCCAGGGGATAAACAGAGGATTAGAAGAGGTAGATGTTTGAAGGGGGGCAGATCAAAGGATTAAAGAGACTTAAAGACTGAAGATGGTAAGATGGTAAAAGGAGGAAGGAGGAACAGGAGTAATGGAAGGGAGAGCTCTTAAAGGAGCCTGTTCAGGGAAGACATTCATGTTTACAAATTATCCTTAGTGAAATCATGCCAGTAAGAGAGGAAGCAGAAAAAATTAGTGACATAGTAGCAGAGCATATAGACATTAGGGGGTTCTGAAAGGTATTGAGAGATTTCAGTCAATTGAGAAGCTCCCACATTCTTATCATATTTTGCAAGCAAAAAAGTGCAGAACTCTAACACAGCCTCTACGTCTTTTGAACACAGGAGTCTTGAACTCTAAACCAGTGTCTGTTCTTGACAGAGAAACCTGGGACTGTAACTCAGCCTCCGTTTGCCTGGGACTCTAACCTAGTTGCTAGAATATACACAGAATCTGAAAAATTAAAATCTGCCCATATTGTGATCTTTGAAATTTAAGACAAATAAACTTAATTATTAACCCCATTTTGTGGATGAAAAACCTGAAGTTCAGAAAAGTAATCTAAAATTACAAATAAGCCCAATTTGAGCTAGCTTCAAGAAAATATAATTTCATGGCTCATGTACCCAAGAAGTTTGGAATATATCTGGCATCATGCAGATTAGGTTTAATATTTAGGCTTAGTATTAGGCCAATATTTCCTTGTCTTACTGAAAAGTAGCTTCTGTCTATGTAGCACCTAAGATGGCTGCAGGTTGAACTACACAATACCAAATAAGAAATATATATGGAAAGAAAGATTGTGTTCAATTATGGCCATATTGAATTTAAGATATTTGGAACTTCCAAGTGAAGATGTATAGCTGACATTTAGTTAAACGAGTTCTCAGAAAGAAAGTAGAAGTTAACATTAAAAGCTTTGGAAAATTTTAGATTATTTTTCTGAGCTTCAGTTTTTTCATCTGCAAAATGGGGCTAATAATTAAGACTTACAGGAATGTTGTAAGGATTAAATATGACAATGGACATTCTTCACAGAATTAGAAGAAACTTCTAAAATTCATATGGAACCAAAAAAGAGCTCACATATCCAAGACAATCCTAATCAAAAGGAACAAAGCTAGAGGCATCGTGCTACCAGACTCCAAACTATACTACAAGGCTACAGTAATTAAAATAGGATGGTACTGATACAAAAACAGACACACAGACCAATGGAACGGAATAGGGAACTCAGAAATAAGACTGTACATCTACAACTGTCTGATCTTCAATAAACCTGACAAAAACAATCAATAGGAAAAGAATTCACTATTTAATAAATGTTACTGGGAGAACTGGCTAGTCATATGCAGAAAATTGAAACTGGGCCCCTTCCTTACACCTTATACAAAAAATAACTCAAGACAGATTAAAGACTTAAATGTAAAACCCAAAACTGTAACAACCCTAGAAGAAAATCTAGGCAACACCATTCAAGACATAGTCATTGGGAAAGATTTCATGATGAAATCACCAAAAGCAATTGCAACAAAAGCAAAAATTGACAAATGGGATATAATTAAACTAAAGAGCTTCTGCACAGCAAAAGAAACTATAATCAGAGTGAACATACAACCTACAGAGTGGGAGAAAATTTTTGCAACCTATCCATCTAACAAAGGTCTAATATCCAGAATCTACAAGGAACTTAAACAAATTTACAAGTAAAAAGCAAACAGCCCTATCAAAAAGCAGGCAAAGGACATGAACAGACACTTCTCAAAAGAAGACATTCATGCAGTCAGCAAACATATGAAAAAAGTTAAACATCACTGATCATTAGAGAAAATGCAAATCAAAACCACAATGAAATACCATCTCATGCCAGTCAGAATGGCTATAATTAAAAAGACAAGAAACAACTGATGCTGGCAAAGTTACAGAGAAGTAGCAACACTTTTACACTGTTGGTGGGGATGTAAATTAGTTCAACCATTGTGAAAACAGTGTAGGAATTCCTCAAGATCTAGAACCAGAAATACTATTTGACCCAGCAATCCCATAACTGGGTATATACACAAAGGAATACAAATCATTCTATTACAAACATACATGCATACAGATGTTCACTGCAACACTATTCACAATAGCAAAGACATAGTGATATGGTTTGGCTGTGTCCCCACCCAAATTGTAACTCCCAGAATTCCATGTATCATAGGGGGAACCCGGTGGGAGGTGACTGAATTATGGCAGCATAATTAGTATACAAATTATACCCATTTGTATACTAATTCTTCTAACTGGCCAAGAATTGTTGGCCTGGACTTACCACAATAACACAGCTACAATCCAGTGTTTTCTTGCCCATCATAGATTTTTCTCCTCTCTTGACAATGTTTGTTTTATCTTTCACAGGATATCCATGACCTATACATATATCTCCAGGGCACACTGTAAGGAGTGTTCCTCAATTTTTCATTGTTTTTATTTTGCCACAAAGTTTTATGAAAGTTTGCTGTACACTTTCCTATACAATCCTTACAAAATAACAATCATGGACCATTTGGTGAAGTATTAGAGGACCTTTTGCCGTCAACCTGGCTCACACTGCAGAATACCTTGAAAACTTAAACTCAATTTGTAGAGTGCATTTGTGACAAAGAAATTACAGCGTTCCGTATCTTAAGCAGATGAGTGAATATAACTGTGAAATGACTTAAATTCTACCTACACAATTATTGAAAATGGAATTCTAAGTGAATCCACTGTTATTTCTTCTCTGCACTACTAACAGTGAGTTTGACTTTCTTTCCCCTTAATCAACTAGTCATGGCATTCTGTATGCAGAGTCTTAATAACTCCTTCATGGGTATAAGTAATCAGAACTGCATATTGATTAAATTTCAATTATAATGAAACAAGATTTTAAGAAATCCCAGAGGAGGGTTTTCTGAATCAAGACAATTAAGGCTTTTATTGAACTTCCGAGATTTATAATATTCTGACATGCTTCTTTTCTCCTGAGTGATTGATATTCCTCATAATTTAAAAGGGAAACAAAGGAAATATGCTTTGTCGATGTGCAATAAACTACAATGTCACTTGTACTAAATTATCTTCTTTTAAATAAGGGTTTTTGGTATTTTTTTTCCTTCTTACTATGAGCTTATGTTTTATCTGTGTGTTACTTTAGTGCCTTTACAGTTTGCATTTTCTTAACAGATTTGTTTCTAACAAAAACTTGAAAACACTTTTGATCTCAGATTTCATTATTATCCACTGAAGCTTCTTAGTCCCCTTTTCACGGCACAGCAGTTTCTTGCAGGAAACAGAAAAGTGTGATTATATTTAGCAAAAAGATTCAAACTCCTTGATGAATTTAGTGTGATCTTAGGTATTTAGCAAAGCCTTTGTGTTTGAGTGTCCTTTCATGCCATCTGGGAATAATGCTGGTCCTACTGATTTCACTAGTGGCTTTGTGTGAAGATTACGTTAGGTGTTAGATAATAAAATTGGTATGAACATGCGTTAAATGTATTCAAAATGCAGAATATTATAATAGCTTCTTATCAAAGAGACTCTAGAGAAGAATTTTTTTTTCTTGCAAGGAATACATAAATCAACACCGAGCAAGCAATGTAGGTTTTGATGACCTTGTGGCCTGTAGGCAATGCATTAATAAGGAGATGTTGTGCAAAGGTTGGATCTTTGCTTTCATTACACTTTTACAACTTTGAAGCTTCTGCTACCCTTTTTTTCAATCCTTGTCCCCATGGCTTTAATCTTGGCCTTAAAAAAAATCACCTCCACTAAGTCACTCTTCCTGTCCGGGGAGGTAAGGGGAGATTCTTTATTATAAAAATTTACCTTACCTGAAGTGCAGAATCCCATTTAGGGATCTATGATTACTTAAATTTTACTTACTTTTTTTTCCCCATGTGGGCATCAATTCCTACTTTCTCAGAGTGTTAGTGGTTCGACTGTAATGTAGCTGCAACAGAAGCTCCGAAAATCACATGGGAAGCTTTAGAGTTGAGATGACCCATCAGAGATTGTCTAAAGTGGCCTGGACCTTTGTACCACGGCACTGGCCAGTCACTGGGTGAGACCTGCCTCTAGGAAGAAAGTACAAACTTGGATGAGGCAATTTCCTTCAGCCAAAGAAAATTATTAGAAAGGGACCCAGTTATTAGCAGCCAAAACGACTAGGGAATGTGTATTCTTTTACTTTAGACGATATCTGAGTGACACCTTATTGCATTCACTATAGGGAGGTGTTGGGAATTTTCAAGTAAATGTTGAAATTACCTTGTCTCATAAGCATTATTCTGGCTTCTGTATGAATATGTAGGGTATCACAAATAGAAATAGTGGGACCCCATTAGGGGCCATTTTAGTAACTCAAGAGAAATGGTGATTTGGATGGAGATGGTAGCAATGGAGGTGGTGAGAAATGGTAAAACATGAATATATTTCAATATAGAGCCAGTAAGATCTAGAGATAACTGGATATGGCAAGTGAACAAAAATGACATGGCTGACTCCAAAGTTTATAAGCCAACTTGATAGATGGAATTGTTATCTTAGAATGGGAAGACTGCAGGCATAGCACATTTAAGAAGGAAGTTTAGGGAAACCATCTGGGACATCCAAGTAGACATGTAAAAAGACGGTTATACATCTGAGTTTCAGAAATAGGTCAACGTTGATTATATTTATTTGCAGTCAGTGAGGTTTTCTTGCTGCTAAGCTGAAGAAAGTGGTTTTTATTTTACTACTGTATGATTTCAGAACATTCAAGGACTCCCTGTTGAGTGGTTCAAACTTAAACGTTTTAGGCTAGAAATTCTTAATTTGAGTAAACTTAACATTTGCATAATTTTAGTTTAAATATAAGGAAAATGTGGAGAATATTACTAACATCTGTATCTGCCATCTAATTTAAACAAATCTTATATTTTCTGTTTTATATTTAGATTACATTTTTTTTTCTCCTATTATTGCTCTCTTCATAGCTACAGCTTGTTATGCCTTTGATACTTTCCCAATCTCATTCCATCCTTTACTCCAAAGGTAACCACTATTTTGGATGTGCTTACTGTCCTCATAAATATTTTTTAACCCTAGTCAGTGATATACATTCAGCTGTAAGAAGGAAACTATATGCATGAATATTATATACAATATACCATACTCTATTATATAATCTCCATATTGCATTTTATATGAGTAATATCACACTATATTTTCCATCTGCAACTTCATTTATTTATTTAACATCGCTTTTTTTTCAGATTTATCTAGCTCAATAGATAATGACCTAGGTGTAGATATGAATGTAGCTCTGTAGCTCTGTCATTTACATTGCTGCTTTATGGCAATCCACCGTGTGGCCTTAACCACAGTATATTTATCCATTCTCCTATCATGAATATTGAGATGTTTCCAATTTTCCACCATTACAAACCATGATGTGAAAAATATTCCTTGATATAACTCCTTGCTCACTTTTCTGAGCTTTTTAGGAATAATAGAATTGCTTGGTGGAGGAAGTTATACATCTTCTGCTCTAGAACATATTACCATAGTACTCATTAATAAGAGCTATACCAATTTACCCTCTCCACAGTAAAGTGAGTTCCAGTTTCTCTCTATTTTCAAACATAGAAAAGGACACATCAGCATGATGTGATAAATTATTGTTTATATTTTCATTTTTTATATTTCAAGTGAAATTGAGCGTATGTCCATTTTTTATTTTCTATTTGTGTTTTCTCTTCTGTATAATTGTCTGTTCATAATCTCTGTCCGTTTATTGTATGTATTTCCTATTGGTTTATAGGATGTAGGGGAGAAAGAGATTTATATACTTCGAACACAAAATATCGACAGTGTTGTGCATTGCTATTATTTTCACTTTTAATATTACTTGCAGTCTTATTTATTACTTATCTGTGTATTATATAAATGTTTTGCTTTTACATAACAATTTCAATAAATCCATCTTTGTTCTTATATTTTATGCTTTTACTGTCTAATTTGTTCTCAATGTTCTGGTCATTTAAATTGTTATATATTTAGAAACATGTTTTTAAAAGTTTGCTTTTTATAATTAGATAATATGTGTGTAGATTATTTTTGTGTACCATATAAAGTACACGTGCATATAAATTACAAATTATTTCAGCATTATTAATTAATTTTACCTCTGGTATGTTATTGTTGTGGGATCCTTGAGGTGTCTTCTCACCAGATGGAAACCTCTGTGGCCAGTGGCACCTTTGCTCGAGTTTTGCTCTGGCATGCTGGGCTCATTCTGCCCACTTGGGCTAGCAGGTTGTGCTCAGCTCACAATACCAGCCTAGATCCCGTGCCTGCCAAGGGCAAGCCAAGTGCAGAGCAGCAAGGGGTATGTGAACAAGCATGGGCTCTGTCCACTGCACACAGCCAGACACACCGGCTGTGGTGGGGCGGGCAGCTCCAGGCACCAACATGGGTGTCAGCTCCCTCTGAGGCTGTGGCTGGACCAGACTTACCATGAACAGCTTCCATTGACACTGCAGAATGTGGTGGCACCTGGAAGCCTGGACATGCCAGGAACTACAGAGCCCTAAAGAGGGTGTCACAGCCCTCACTCAGGGAGCTCCTAGGTCTGAGCTCCCCAAAGGGCTGCAGCTCTTCTCTTCTCTCTTTCTTGTCACCTGCAAGGTGATGTACAAGGGGCGTGTTTTGGCCTTGTTTGTGTTACAGCTCTTTTAGCCCTGCCATTTGGTGGGTCCCGAGTTGTTGTCTTGTGTCCAGGAAGAATGAGGTACATAGACAACTGGAGGGTTAGCAAGATGAAGAGGAGCTTTACTGAATAATAGAACACCTCAGAGGAGACCCACAGTGGGTAGCTCTTCTTCATAGCCAAGATGTCCCAACAAGTGTTTAGCTCTTAGCAGAGAGAGTAGCTCCTCTCTGCAGCTGGCTGTCCTGTTATCTCCAAGTCTGGCTGAGTCCAGGGCTTTTATGGGCCTCAGGGGAGAAAGTGCATGCCTGTTGTTCCATGGGTGGCCATGGTAGGCCCGGAGAAGCACAGCAAGTTCCCAGTGTGCAGGACCAGGCCCAGCCGGCAACCCCCTCATCCCGCCATGGTGGAGCCGGCAACCCCCTCATCCCGCCATGGTGGAGCCTCTGGGTTTGGGAGAAGGTCCTGCCCAGCTGTGCGAGGGTGGAAATGATACAGTCAGCTGCATCGGGGATGTGGGGCACAGGGGTCCCACCACCACCACTGCTGCTCCTACAGCCAGCACCCACACCTCCCCGCTGCAGTTGAGTGATGGCAGTGGCCACTCCAGATGTCCTGCCATTCCCATCATTATCAAGTTTTAAGACATTCATGAATCTGTTTTTCTGCACTTACTATTCTGATTACTGGTCAATTTGTCTATGTGCCAGTTATACTATTTTAATTATAATGTCATAAATTTTGGCATATAGTAGGTAAGATTTCTCCCTTCATTCGTATTCTTTAAAATTTTCTTTACTGCTCTTGATCTTGTAGTAATAGATAGATGCTCAAAGTTTCATGAAAATCACTACTACAATTTTAATGCAACTTGCATTAGCTTAGTTTAATATTTTAATTAGGAAAACACTGGTAACTTTATACTATTTCATCTTCTTATCCATGATTCTAGGATTATAGCAGGTCCTTGAATAGCATGACTTTGTTCAACATCTTTCATTATAACATTGACGAGAAAAATAGGAATGATTTCCAGCACTGGCCCCTGACTGTGTGGCTTGCATGTTCACTCCATGTCTGTGTGGATTTTCTCTGGGTACTCCACTTGCCTTACACATCCCAATGATGTGCACGTGAAATGAACTGGCATATGAACGTGGTCCCAGTCTGAGCGAGTTGGGGGAAGGGGTGTGTGAACATGCAATGGGATGGTATCCTATCCAGGGTGGGCTCCTGCCCTGTGCCCTGAGCTGCTGGGACAGCCTCCCAGGATGGGCTCCCTTAACTTGAATAAGCAGATTGGAAGGTGAATGAATGAATGTTAATTATTGTGAAAGTAAATTTCCGTAAAGATAATCATGCAAATGCATGACAATAAACACTGTGCCATGAAAGCATTCAGCTTGAGTAAATAATTACCTTGTTTTTCTTAACCTTTCTTAAATATACATATAACTCATATTAATATCAGTGATAAATATTAGAAGTGTTTTGGGTCTTTATTTAGAATTTTGGTGATTTTATGACTAGAAATATGCCATAGAAACTTAATTATTTTTTTTTAATTTTTTTATTTTTTTTTTTGAGACGGAGTCTAGCTCTGTCGCCCAGGCTGGAGTGCAGTGGCGCGATCTCGGCTCACTGCAAGCTCCGCCTCCCGGGTTCACGCCATTCTCCTGCCTCAGCCTCCCGAGTAGCTGGGACTACAGGCGCCCACAACCGCGCCCGGCTAATTTTTTGTATTTTTAGTAGAGACGGGGTTTCACCGTGGTCTCGATCTCCTGACCTTGTGATCCGCCCGCCTCGGCCTCCCAAAGTGCTGGGATTACAGGCGTGAGCCACCGCGCCCGGCCAGAAACTTAATTATTATCTGTATCAGTTAGTCTATGGTAAAATTGGTTTTGTTTTATACATTGTTTCCCTTAACAGTCAGTTTCCAAGGACCTATTGAGGATGTTAAGTGAGTACTTACTCTGCACTGTATCTCCACCTTTATTAATGGCTTTATGTCCATCAATATTATTTTATAATTTTCTCTGTAAAGCTTTGTGCATTTTTTTGTTTCTTTTTTCTGTGTATCTTAATTTTATTATTTTTAATGTTATTGTGAATGTGATTTTTTAAAATAGAAGTCATAACCCTAGGCAGTAATCAATTAATAACTACACTTACATCCTTGAGGAATTGCCACACTGTCTTCCACAATGGTTGAACTAATTTACACTCCCATCAACAGTGTAAAAGTGTTTCTATTTCTCCACATCCTCTCCAGCATCTGGTGTTTCCTGACCTTTTAATGATTGCCATTCTAACTGGCGTGAGATGGTATCTCATTGTGGTTTTGATTTGCATTTCTCTAGTGACAAGGGATGATGAGCTTTTTTTTCATGTTTGTTGGCCGCATAAGTGTCTTGGATCTAGAACCAGAAATACCATTTGACCCAGCAATCTCATTACTAGGTATATACCCAAAGGATTATAAATCATTCAATAAAGACACATGTACGTGTATGTTTATTACAGCACTATTCACAATAGCAAAGAGTTGGAACCAACCCAAATGCCCATCAATGATAGACTGGATAAAGAAAATCTGGCTAATATACACCATGAAATACTATGCAGCCATGAAAAAGGATGAGTTCAGGTCCTTTGCAGGAAACCATCAATCTCAGCAAACTAAACAGAAGAAAAATAAGCACCATATGTTCTCACTCAGAGTTTAACAATGAGAACACATGGACACAAGGAGGGGAACATCACATACCGGGGCCTGTCGGGGTGGGGGCGGTGCTAGGGTAGGGATAGCATTAGGAGAGATACCTAATATAGATGATAGGTTGATGGGTGCAGCAAACCACTGTGGTACATGTATACCTATGTAACCTACACATTCTGTACATGTATCCCAGAACTTAAAGTATTAAAAAAAAAGATTAAAAAATTTTTTTTCCATGTACCAATGTGGGGAAAAAGATAGTTTTGTGATGAACAAAGTGGAAAAACAACTATACTTACAAAAATCTTCTTACATGATAACTACACGTTTACAAGTCTGTTCCACAAGTCAGTTATCTCAGTGGATGCCATACGTTTTGTAGGTCTTCAATAAATGTCAGATAGTTGGATGAATGACTGAATTACTATATTTCAATTACTCTTTCTGTATATCATCAAGAACTCCTTTGTGGTCCATTTCTGTCTGCTTTTTCCTAATCTATCAAATGAGGTTAGTGAGAAATTAAAGCTGTCAGGGTCTGTGACAGGTTATAGATTCTCTTGACTCTGCAGCATTGGACTTGACTGTCTAGAGTTTCTTTCTCAGCACTTAGGATTTACTGTTTGAAGTTGCTCAGGCCTCCAGTTCTGTGGTGTTAAAATAACTGCTACCTTGATAAATTCCTTGTGCTGACTTACTCTTTCTTGAGATGAACATGTTTAGAGGTGGCCTTACTGCCAATCAAAGGCACACTGTGAAACAAAAATGATCTGAGCCTGCACATGCAAACACTAAATCTTTAGATGGTTCTCCAAACCTTTCCAACAAATAGATTGTTTCCAGATTTATTTTGCACTGGCCCTGTTGCAAGTAATCTCTGGGGAGCTCTGTCTACTTGTCATGTAGAGCTTTTTGACTCATGAATTCTTCTAGAACAAGGATAATATTAACAAACAGAAAAAAAAAAAAGAAATACCAGTGATGAGGGATTTGAATTTGCAATTTGAATAAAATTGTAAGAACAGGCATTGATTTATTCTGAATGTCCTTTCAGAGTTGGATAAAGACCTTCTCATGCTCAAGGATTTTGGTTTTTATGGGGCATTTTTATTAGGAATAAAATATTTCTTGGTGTCCTAGTAATAATACACTAAGTTTGAAAAGAGACTACTTATCAAAATTTTACAGTGCTTTTTGTTTTTCTGCCTAATATACCCCGTCTCAGGAAGGTCAAGTTGCCACCTACATTTTTTTAGTCTCTATCACTTAGAATGAGTGTTTTTCACTAATCCTGTTCCAGATGAATTTGAGCTGTATATCTTCATTTTATTCTTCCATTTCAATGCAAGAGATAATTAAAAGTGCTCTGATGCAGATAAGAAAAAGGCATAGTACGGAAATTCACTCCCCCAAGCCATGAATATTATTTTCCAAGATGGAAGAGAAAAATATTAAGCTAGTCATGGTATACAAGCCTGAAGCTAAGTATGTATCTATATTCTTTAAGTAGCCCAGGGAGCGGAGTCAACTTACTTTGTGAAATAATAAATGATTTTCAACAACAATGCTAACAATCTTATCATTGCCATCATCATAATAAGTTATATTGAATTATATGTATTCCAGGAGCTATCTATATTATCTCACTTAATACCCACAAATATCTTATAGATAGATACTTTTACCATCATTTTACAAATAAGAAACTAAGACATAAAAAAGCCAAATTGCCGTCCTAAGATCATAACTTATAGGTGATTTTAGCACCAAACTGTTTTTCTGACCTTTAAACCAGTGGTTTTAATTACTGCACTATATATTTTGCTCACTATAATAGTGATAAGACTATGTAGAAAAGGAATACAAAAACATTATATGTTCAACATTATGAAACAAGATCATATAGATCATACTTATTTCTGTAAAATAATTAGAACAATTGGGATTCATTTAACCTTTTTTTTGTAGAGACTGAGATTCAATTCCATATTGAGTGCAAGATAAAGTACAACCGGGTGTCATTATAGACAGGTTGGAGTTTTCCCATTGAGAGTATCCTAAAGCCTGCTGAAAAGGATATCCTGTGTATTAATGACAAATATTATTTGCAATTTTTTTGACCAATGTGCCTTTTCCAGGATCTACCTGCCATTTTCTTTCTTTCTCATTTCCTTATTTCCTCTTGATTTTCTTCCTTTCTCTCTCTCTCTCTTTTTTAAATAACTGTGGCTAGTGTTGATGTACCTTCCAAAAGCAAAGGATACTTATTTTAGTTATTAAGTCTGTGCTCCAAAGGGGTGTGATTCCACTCTTGATCTAGAGGCAATTTTTCATGGTGTCTGAGATCAAGCACTTACTGTCCTCCTGCTAGTCTCTGTCTATGTTTACTACTTATAAAGATTTTCATGTTTGCTATTCAGGAGCTTTTCGTTACTGAACTGGCTGGGTTATGTACTAAGCTAGATGCCTACATCATCCTGGATCCTCTGGAGGGATTAAAATAAAGTCAAAAGCAGCCATGCAATAAGGGATCAGTGTGTCTGGAGTGCAGGAACTATCTGCTAAGAACTTCCTATTTCTCTCTCCACCCTCCCTCTCCCTGGGAAGATTGTTTACTGTAGCTGAGAGGGATGTTGCAGGCACAGAAACTTGATTTACTGAAAAGGTTTAACACAAATCTTCCCTTTGGTAGGATTAGTTGCACTTGTAACATTGGCAGAAAAGTTGCCATGAAGTAACTATGCAATTGGTAGAAGGGCCCAGACAAGGGGACGGATAGGCAATTTTGAACTGAGTATCTGAAAAAGATCCCCAGTTATAAATTATGCTTAGAAGAATTTTCAAGACAAGAAAACAATTTTAGCACATGTTTCAAGGTAGAAATTGGTTATTAACTCTAGTCACAACTGTCATCACTAGGACAATGATAATTCAAAGCCATCTCTATATTTGGATAGCTTCAGTTGCTTTGCTAAGCATCCTTTTCAGAGATTAATACAATTGTCACATCCAATATTCAATAGTAAAGGAGATAATACTGTACTGTGTATATATGTGCTACTTAGGGGCTAGAACTTGTATGAATTATCAGTAGTTTAATGCAAGTTCTTAATTTCTGAAGTCAAATTACAATGATTTGGGGAATCAGACACTTTTGGCATCAAGCAAAAATTCAGAATGCTGGTTAATGCTTACAAGGTTAGACTGGAGTCTCATTCTGTAACTTTGCTTTGCTCAAGGAATAGGGAAAACTATTCTTGATATAAAATCCTCAATTTATTAGAAACACTTCATAAAAGATGACCAGTCACCATTCCATTTTCAGGCTCCCTATACATTAAGTATACGATTAAAAACAAAAGGAAAGGTATTTTTAAATCACCAATATTTAAAAAACAGAAATGTTGTCTTCTGAAAATTACTTGGCTGAATTTAAAAGATTAAAAAATGAAGACAGGGAAACTGATTCACAAGATGCCAGGGATGAAAAATTTTATGATATCAAGATGCATGGTAATCTCTCTAAATTTTTCCTTCAACATCTCATTTAAAAATTATCCCTGATTGAAAATGAATTCTAAAAGTGCTGTTTTTGTAATTATTGATTATCTTCCCCTGAAAAAAAATCCTTCATTGACTTCTGAATATCCTGATTACTCTTGGGGTTGAGTTATAATGATGTGCCCTCGGGACCCTGGCTTCAGGACGTTGTGCCTCCATGGGGCACTCTGAACTAAGAGAGGAAGGGAGAGGGACTTGCTTCTCTTTTCAAGTCTTTGGGTGAAAAGTTTGCAGGACCACCAAGGTCTGCTATTTCCCTTTTGACTTTGAGTTCTTGAAGCTATTTGGGTAATACAGCTTAATTCAATAGCAAAAGAAGTTCTATGAACTTTAAAGAGTAACTTCCTTTAACATCGAATAGTCCGCCTTCTGTAAGAGCTTCCTCTTATATGCCTAATTTTTTTTCTGTTGTACATTCACACATCTCTTATTTTTTTTCTTATAGAATATGTAACACAGGTTTTTAAAGTCATGAGCACAATACCTTGTTGACGGGAACACTAAGAAAGACTTGAAGAGCTAGACGACATTAGTTTTATCAAGATTCTTTATTCACATTCAAAACATCAGTTATTAAATATTTGAGGCGTTTACAATGTTGAGCTGTAAGCATTCCTCTTATTTCCATTGCAAACAATTTTTTCAAAGACCAGCAAATTTTTAATCATTTATATTAATACACACAGGCCTCAAAACAAATACAAGCATTTGTGTTATGGCCTGTGTTAATTTTTAATTTGCTTTTTACAACAGAGATAATCAAAATGAATTTTTTTAATAGTTATTGGCATTGAGCATTGATGTGTTCAATTATTTACAATTTTCTGGACTGTGTAGGTGATCAGCAAGTGTGTGTTTTTAATTATTCTGCAAAAGGAATATTAAATTGGAAAGAAATGGCCAGCTTGACATGCATCATGCAGTCTATTTCAGCCTCATTACCTGAACTGTTAGATTGCAAGTAAAGAATAGTTAAATACCTATTTGTTATCTAATTGCTAAAGAAGCCTGATAAATTTAAGTTGCTGGCTCACTGAAAAAAATAAGATAAATTGAGAAGTAACTGAATGATTGATTCATCTCTGCCAGGGAAAAAAAAGAAAACATAAATGTGTCAAATACAGTTATAGAAAATTGATGTTTTATGTAACTCCTTTTGAAGTAGAAATTAAATTTCCTTAAAAGGTTATATTAAAAAGGAGATGGGATGGAACCATGAACCAACACACACCATTACTCTAATAAATCTGGGGGAAAATACATTTTGAAAACTTTTCTGAAGTGTGATATTAAATTGATTTATTCAATCCTAAGCAGTAATTATAGAATGTGCTTATCTAGAAACCCTCTGCTTCTATTGATCCTCATGTCTTCTGATGAAAAGCTCATAATTCATTACATTCTTGAAGGTTAGTATTGTTAGAATTATTTATGATCCATGGTCCTAGGTGCTGGTAACTAAGGTAGTTGCAGTGATAATTTTACAATGTAGCATACTGGCTGTTTTTCTGAGCCAAGTTAGTAGCTGATGGATCCAGGAAATGTACATAAACAATGTAGGTTTCCTATGAAATTTTGGAGACCCATGAAATTTTGTGTCTTGAAACTAAGGAATCTGTAAGAATGTTAGATGTTTCAATGTAGTTTTCCTCTGTGTTGCTTTGTTGGTTAAGGGGGACTAACCTTCACTGTATCTGCTTGCTTAGATTTGCAAAATACGGTGAACTTATAGTCCTCTGGAAATATAGATCTATAGATTTCTGTTGTATGTGCCGTAGGCAGGCATAGCTCTAAGCAGTGTAGTGAAAATGACATGAAGTGTTAAAGCACTTACCTAGTCAAATTCCTGTTTTCAGTGGCTATACACTGTGACTTAAATCTAGATTAGCTTTTGCTTTTTATTTTAGAATTAATATTGCATCTTGCAATCACTCTCAAATGTGTTCCTTCTCCCCATCTCCTATTTCTGTTGCTGGAACCCAAGTTGGTCCAGTCACCTAGCACTTAAGCATGGAGGCTTCTTTGACTCTTTTTGCTCTCTAACCTCTCTTATCCAATTAGTCACAGCGTCCCATCAAGTCTGACCCCACATGTGTGTCTCCCATCTGTTCTTTTTTTTTGTTTTTTTTTTTTGTTTTTTTTTTTTGAGACTGAGTCTCGCTCTGTCGCCCAGGCTGCAGTGCAGTGACCGGATCTCAGCTCACTGCAAGCTCCGCCTCCCGGGTTTACGCCATTCTCCTGCCTCAGCCTCCCGAGTAGCTGGGACTACAGGCGCCCGCCACCTCGCCCGGCTAGTTTTTCGTATTTTCAGTAGAGACGGGGTTTCACCGTGTTAGCCAGGATGGTCTCGATCTCCTGACCTCGTGATCCGCCCGTCTCGGCCTCCCAAAGTGCTGGGATTACAGGCTTGAGCCACCGCGCCCGGCCTTTTTTTTTTTTTCCCCGCATTCCCACTGTGACAGTTCCTGGTTTCAGGACTTCGTTACATCTCATTTGGAAGTAACAGTCTTCAAAATGTGCTCCCTGATTTCAGTCTCTTCCTCAGCCAATCCTTCCTGCTGCCAGATTAATCTTCCTGAAGCACAGCTTTAATTATGTCATTCTCTAGCTCAA
The DNA here is from genome assembly GCF_024542745.1 of Macaca thibetana thibetana. NCBI lineage: Eukaryota > Metazoa > Chordata > Mammalia > Primates > Cercopithecidae > Macaca > Macaca thibetana. The sequence goes on along the minus strand of NC_065586.1, from coordinate 102,486,712 downwards.
AAACTTTTAATGACTCCCCTTTGACTCATAAATTAAATTTAAATTCTTTCACTTAGTAATCATGACTCTGGGTGATTTGAACACACTAACCTCACCTTTGAACTCTTCCAACCATTATTCCACTACTTGGTCTAGTCAACCAGTTTCCAGACTTTGGAATTTCTTGCACATTATTATTATTATTATTGCTCTGTGCTTTGGACATATCCTTAATAAGGTCAATAAAGGATTAAAATATCTACAAGTGTCGTCTGCTATAACTGTGTCATCACTGATGAAATAAATATGGCTTTAACTTAAAACGTAGATTACAAATGTGGAAAAAATAATTGTTTTTAAAATGAACCAATTTGTCTTTATAAAACACTAATGATTTTGTTCTTTTTTTAATATATTGCCAAGAACCTATGGATAACTACGATAATGGTGTAGAAACTGCAGGAGCAGATTACTTAGCAAACACATCTTGTGCTTTCCCAGCTTTGGTGATGTTCTTCTATACGTTGGAAGGGCAGGGATTGTGTCTCGTTTTTGTTTGGATTGCCAGAGCCCCATGTGCATGAGAGAACCTCGATGACATTCTCAGCACAGCTGCTGGCTCATATCCAATAAGCTGAACCACGTGTTATTCCTAAGGGTGTTCTACCGTGAAGGATCCTATGATCATCAAGTATTAAATAAATACGGCCAAAATCTGGACTCTTCACTGGGCTGTGAATGAGAAACAAGAACTGGGAGAGCAAAAGAAATAAACAATAAAGAAAAAAAAATGAAGAGCAGTACATTCCGGTTTCAAGTGCCTATTTCATTCCATGGACTTGATTATTTTAAGAGTTGAATCATTTTATACTATTCAGATGGGGATTTCTAGTTAGAGAACAGGTTTTTCAAATGATTAGGACACATATACTCATAATAGATGATAATATGTGAAACTGGTGTTGTCTCCAAAATCAGGAATGTCATAAATTGAGGATCCACAAACTTTTTCTGAAAAAGACTGTAGTAAGTATTTTAGGCACCATGGGCCAAACACCATTCTATCTACTCAGCTTGGCTGTTGTAGAGTGAAAGCAGCCATAGACAGTACATAAATGAATGGGCATGACTGTGTTCCAACATAACTTTAAGAGCCCTGAAATTTGAATTTCACATAATTTTTAAACATAAAATATTCTTTTTTTGAATACGTTTTAGCAATTTAACAAAAAAAAAAAAAAACAATTCTTCGCTCAAGGGCCATATCCAATTACCAAGCCAGATTTGGCCCGTTGGTCTTGGATTACCAACACCAGTCACAGATGTAGTACCAGCTCAGATAGCTGACTACGTTGATTCCAATTATAAAAAGGCCTAGATGTCTTAGTTCATTTTGTGTTGCTATAAAGGAATACCTGAGACTCGGTAATTTGTCAAGAAAAAAGGTTTATTCAGCTCATGATCTGGTTAGAAGATCGGGTATCTGGTGAAAACGTCAGGCTGCTTCCACTCTTGGGGTAAAGGGGAACCAGTTTGTGCAGAGACCACCTAGCAAGAAAGGAAGCAACAGAGCAGAGCGAGTTGGAGAGAAGTGCCATGCTCTTTTCAGCAGACAGTTCTCATGGAAACTAACATAACGAAAACTCACTCACCCCACCAGGAGGGCATTAATCTATTCATGAGGGTTCAACCTCCAGGATCCAAACATCTCCCACTATGTCCTACCTCCCAATACTGCCACACTAGTGATTAAATTTTAACGTAAGATTTGGAGGGGACAGATACCTAAACTATAGCAATAAAGGTTACTTTAGTTTCAATATAGTCAATTGAAAATGGTTTAGCCTAGTTCTTTGATAGCAAGGTTATAACTGGAGCTTTCTCTATCTGTAACTATTTCTGAAATGTTTCTTAAATATACAAACCCCATTTAGTAATCTACTATCTACAGGGGAGAGTGGAGGGAAATTCTTTTATTTTTTTCCTCATGAACAATATTTAAATATCTGATTTGTTTTCTACGGACCAGGGCCTTCGGTAAAGTTGATGATGTGGAAAGACTAACCTGAGCTATAGTGGAAGACTGTCTTAAATTATGCTTTGGATTTGTTTGGTTCTGTGTTTTATATTCAAAGACTCTCAAGTGATTTGATAGTTCATCTCCAAAAGGAATATATTGTATCTAGATTTTAAATATTCACCACAGGCAGAAGAGACCTGACAGGAATTTCTATTACATTTTTTAAGGTAAAAGTCAGCAGTGTTATCCTTTCTAGTTGAAGGTTTTCATACTTTTTAAGGGTACATTTTTAGGCAGTAACTTGTCTTTTTACATACCCTTCTCCTGACAATGTTTTCCTTGGGTCTTCTGTTCCATTTTAGGTAAGCAGATCTAATTCAGCCTTGAAATATTAATTGTAGTCTCTGGTGAAAGGATAAACTTTCATGCCTTAAGGATATCTGTAAAAATGCAGATATAAAATGTGAATCTCTTTACTGTCCCATAGGGTTCAGCTCTCAATGCTTCCAAAGTCTTAGAAGCTAAAGGAACCTTTCTCTTTGGTTTTAGATTATGGCTTAGGTTAACAATTATCTATCATTAAATGTTTAAATTTTTAGGCTATTTAAAAACTTTTGTGAACTATTTCATATTGCAGAAGACCTATGCTTAATAAAACAAGTAGCAGTTTACAAGAGGAAAACAACCCACCTCATTCATATTTTCTCATTTTTTTCTTATACTTTATCTTCCACCACAACCTTTCTCTAAATCTTTCAGTCCAAATTTATGCATATGGAGCAGCCACACTTAGTTCTGTCCCCCTAAGAACGGTTGAGAATCCAACTTGCTAAAGTAACCCCTAACTCAATATAGAGAGGAAAAGATCCAATCATAACCAAACTCAGAAGCATCCTTTTATGTGAATGTTCTAACTTCTACTAATACCTTATATTTGAATAGCATGTACCCTTTTTAAAGTCTGTTTTAAAATTGATTTTAGAGGGTGTGTAGTGTGAAAAACTGGCATAAGACAGACTTGGTTAGCATTTCAGATTGCTCTAATTATTCTGTTTATTCTTTCAGCAAACATTAAGTACACATGAGCCAAGCATTTCACAGACTTTGAATAATACAAAAATAAATGGGAAGAGGGTTCTTCTTCTAAAGAATGTGTAATGTAGAGATCAGAGAGGATTAGGCAAGAGGACTTGTTCCAGGCTAAAATTGAATTTGAATTCCAAGTTTAGCCAGTTACCACTTTTGTAATCTTGGGACATTATTTAACTTCCCGACACCTCAGTTTTCTTATCTGTAACTTGTTGAAAACAACATCACTTCTAGAGGGTGCTCCAAATAAGATGATACATGGGATATGCTAATTACAGAGCTCACCATAGAGTAAGCCCTGAAACATTCATTATTTATTTCCCTGACAATTATTATTACTATTGTTGTTAAGAAAGAACAGTAACAATAGACACACCTAACCTAGTTTAAAGCTTGGAGTAGAAGGTATTTGGGACAGTATTTTGGAGAAGATGATGCCTAGGTTGTGCCCTAAGTTACTTAATCAAGTTCTTCAACTGTCAAGATAGGACCGGTGAGTCCCATCTTGCCATATATTTTACAGATCAATGTTCCTTTCCCTCTCTCCTCTTTCCCTTGATCCTCAAAACAATTTAATGAGTATGGCCTATATATGTACAGATGTGATTTCTCCATGTTGTCCACCTTTATGGTTAGATTCTAAAAGTGTTTTCTTAAGCTTCTTGTGTAAACATTTAGAATGCAGAATTGAAATGGAATTGTCGAAATACACTGGAAATGAAACTTCATTAAACACTATAGGCTGGTTTCAAGTTTCAATAGTGTTCAGAAATTCTAAGGTCTCATGAAGATTAATAGCCTAGAGAAGCAAAGGTGTAGTTTCTGATAACAGACAGAATGCAGGTTATAACAGGGCTTGATAACTATCAGCATGCAGATTACCCAAAAGGACATTCTAGAAATCAAACAGTCACAGTGAATTTTTTTCAGCAGGACACAGCTCTGAGCAAGGTACAAGGTCCTTGAATGTTCACAAATAACAGAGATCAGCTGTGTAATTGAACATTCTTGATTCCTCATTCATATTGGCAGCTGTTATTTTTCTCTGCTGAAAGTGATAGAAGGATACTTCCCACTGGGAGAGGTGAGATGAGTCTAAATGAAACCTGTAATTCATGTGATTATAGCCACTGCAAATGAAAGAATCTGATTTGCTAAGAAACCTAATAATATGCAAGACTATGGGGGCAAAATAGCAATCAGAGATTAGTCAAGCATTTTCTACATTTATGGAGGAAAAAAAAATCAGTGTTTCCTTTATTTCTACTCAGAGTCATGCAGAGAAGCAAATGTTTTCACTCAATCTACAATGCCTGCTGCCCATACTCAGACACATATTTGCATAGATACAGTTCTTCCAAAGGCTGATTGTGTTGATAATTCCGATAAAGTTACTTTCTATGATTCAGATTTGGATTTTTTTTTCCTCCTTGAATAGCTGCTCTTTGCTACATTTTTTGACCAGAGCACCCACATGAAAGAACGGTTGGCCTTTTTGGGCTTCAGTGACCTAATCCATAAAACACAAGTGCCTCAGATCCCTTTCGCACTAACATCCTACGGTTCTTTTCTGCAATTCTCAAAGGAGCTTTGGACACGGATGTTATTTTTTACACTATGAGCCACCTGGTTTCAAAAAACCAAAGAAGACCCAAAATTATTTTTTCCTAAATTTAAATATTTTTTTATATAACAGAACAGTTGGTACAAGGGCATAAGTAGGTTTCAAAATAATAATTTTCAGTAGCTTGTTTAATTTGAGACAGCAGAATCTATTTTCAGAGACTCACTTTTGAATGATTCATTTTGAGATTAAAAAATAATAGTAACATATTATTTTTCCTTACTAATGACTTACAAAGGGAGTGTAATGAGCAAAATTCCGTAAGTTCTTAATTTTAGAGTAGCTTGGAAAAGGTCCCAGAATTTTAGGTGAGTATTTGTTGTTATAACTCACAGGTTGTTTTTTAATGCTTGATAAAGATATTAAACCTTGTATTTTAGCTTTGCCATTTATTCCCTTTTTTGCTTTTTTGTCTTCTCTCTCTTCCTTTTTCTTCCTTTTAACAAAATTGTTCAGTTTCCATTTCTCTGTTTATTTGTTCTCCTAATTTCTATTGCATTTCCCCTAGCCTGAGAGTTTTCTTTCTCTTTCCAAAATTTATCACAGAATCTTTCTAAAATGTATTGTCACCTAAGACTCGAAAAGATGCTTTTATTTGTTCTTTTTCATGGAATTTTAAATAAATCAACAAAAAATGATGAAAAGTGCTATCATTGCTTTTTTCCAGGAAGAGTTAATCTCAATATATTTTTCATTAGCATTGCTTGTCCACATAGGTTTCCGTAAAACCCAATGAAGTATTTTTAGCCTCCAAGAATTGTTTAAGATCCGTATCAGAGAGCACATTATTGAGCTGCTGGTATGTTTCAGGCCTTCTTTTAGGTGGACAATGTTACATTTATTATCACATGTATGATTAAATTTTTTTGAGGTAGGCATTCTTATCTTCATTTTACAGAAGAACAATAAGGCAATAGAATGTGAGTACTATGCCCAGGGTGACGTCATTAGTTAACTGGCAGTGGTTGAACTAGTGGAGAGTCTGGATTTAAAACCCAGATGTAGAGAATCCCAAAGCACATCTTCTGTCCCTTAGCACCATTGATTCTACAAGCCTAGGTATATTAATGCCAGTAGGGAAGAGTTTCTTAAATTCTAAAGCAAAACATTTATAGTGACTAAAAATCACTTTTTGACAGTTTAAAAACTGCCTTTGGCCCTTCTTATCAGAGGCAATTCATTTTGGGGAAAAAGAATGGTCAACCAACTAACTAAATCATCACAAGATGGTGGCACAGGTGATGCCCTGATTGGGATTTTGATTTAATGATGGGGCCTGGGGGCTATATCTTCACAAGACAAACATTTGTACTTTCTTGAGGCATGCACATTTATTGTTGGATTACTAAACTGCCAGCAAACATTCTGTTTCCTCTTCTTGTATCCTAACAGGATTATTTTTCTAATCCAATTGTAACTCAACCTTAGCTAGAATGCAGCCTTTCTCCAGATTCCAATATAGTAATCATCCATCACTTACCAGGAACAACTAAAACTCTGCCTTTCCCCCAGCTACACAGATTTTGTTACATTTTATTTTCTCTAATTTATAAAATGAACATCACTGTTGTTCCTTAAATACAGACCATAATATTACATTTTTTTGTTTAATTATTTGCCTTTTAAAACTCTACCCCTTAATCCCTCCAGAAGAAAAGAAAATAACTGCTACACTTGAGCACATGGTCCCACAGTCCATGGGATTTTTCAGTAGGTAGGAATATGGTGAAAAGACATTAGAGGAGTCAGTGTGAGACCACTAAAAAAGGTACATACGAGGTTGTTTGTAGGCAAGCCAAGATGGAAGATCTGTGGCTTCTCCTTCAAATCATCAGTGATTTCCCTTTATACACTGGTGAAATAAATATAAAATATATTTGTGTTGTTGGATCTGGCTTTCCTAAAAGCAGAAATCTGTAGCCATGGGCCTTATGTAGACTCTGAATTAATGCTTGCTTAGATGAATAGCATGAAGAATTGGATGAGACCCCTTTACTAAGCTTGCGTAGTGTCTGTGTCTGCTTAGTGCAGGTTCTTTAACTTTTCCCCCAAGACTCCATAGACACCTATGAAATAAAGCCATCATGAATATCTGAATGTTTGCTTCAGGGAGTTAGTCCAATTCTCTGCTTCTTCCAGTCCTTGCTTTCCAACTGTCTGTCCCTTACCTTTGGACACATCATTAGTTACCTTCGTTTTCGTACTCTTAATGCCTCACTCACCTCTAGGCTCCTTCTCCCAACCCTGTCCTAATTTGGACAACTGGTTACTCAGGTCTAGATTATTACAGACTAGGAACCTGACCAGGTACTAGAGGAGCAGACATTTTTACCTCATTTTATTTATTGACCATGGTACATGTTGGTCTGGATCAGTGAAGTAATAATATTATTAAATGCCCCATCAGAGGATTAGATCAGAATCATGCCCATAGCCTCACGTGCACACAAGTAATAAATATATATATTTTTATTTTGCAGTATATAGTGGTCTCACAAAACTTCAGGAAGGATACATCAATTCTGGCCCCAAAAAATAGAGGGTATCTCTGCTGCTAATAGTGTATATTGACAAGTATAAAGTACAGGATCATTAGACATCTGTGCAACTTCTTTTCAGGAGAAGAGTAATTTTTTACCAAAAGGAAAAAGAATCCCCGAATTATTCTTAACTGAAAGAGAAATACCCCCCAGACTGTAAAGGTGATAATTTTATTAGAGTTTTACTGCCATATAATCAAATAAACAGCAAACCAACATTTTATCTTTTGTAAACAGTATGAGAAGTATTTGGAATTTAAAAAATTTGATCTTACAATCAAAACATATGCATAGTTTCTTGAAACATCATTTCTTGAGATATACACACATAAACACACATGTACCTCAAGCAACTATTTGTGTATTTAATATTCTTATGAAATGCATGGTTTCAAATACCTCATGTACCCCATATATATATATATATACCTACTCTGTACCACAAAAATAAAGATTTTAAAAATAGTTTTATAAGAAACATTGTTTTACAAGAAAACTGAGCCTTACAGAAGTGAAGTAATATACTTCAATTTTATAATTTAGAAAATAAACAATTCGACTGATATTTTAAAATTAAAATCAGAATTTCAACTCGGGTCTGTAAAACCCCAAAGCCCCTGTGAGATCTTTCCACTGTCATGACTTCCTAAGACAAAAGTTTTAAGGAAAATGTGTCAGAACTTTTCGGATAGTTAAGAAATTTGGTGGAAAAAAAAAAAAAAAACACAGAATATCAAATCTTGGCTATAAAAATCACTTCCAAAAATAAGCAAAGATGTATCTTCAATGAGCCAAATAAAGGGCTCCCAAAAGTACTGGTGTACTTACTTAGTATAGAAGAAAAGTCCAAAATGGCAAAGTGACAAAGTGTGTTTTAGATCCTCTAAACTGGATGAATAACCTCAAAGGTTAAAACTATTTTACCCAAATTGAAAAGCACAAAAGTATGCTTTCTCTTGAAATGAAATATTCTTAATTATTATTTTACATTATTTAATTTTATACTATTAAACTTAATAAATAATGATGACAGTAATAATGATGCTTTGGCCCTCTGTGCCCCAGGGTGGACAGAAATATGTAAGCTGGTCCAGAATTATTTGAAATCATTAGATTTGGGGCACAGAAGCAGTCTCCAATACACCCCAGGAACAGATGGTAATAATAAAATCAGTTTTCTGAATTGATTGCATATAATTTCAGATCAAGAATCACTGCTGCTCTGAGAGTAATAGGCAAGATATTTTATAAGCTTTGCACATTAAACTTAGTCAGTACTGAAAACTACTACATTGTTCCACTTCACCAAAATTAATGGATAATCTGAATAAAACTGGCTAGCTTTGCTCTCATCATAGAAATGATCTGGTATCAGCACAGTGATACAAAGGAGTACATAGCAACTCTGAAAGCTTTGAAAAAAATCATGTACATCTTTACTGAAGATTTTTAACTGGGCTTCTAAGGGAAATTACACCACACAGCACAAACCAAAATGTCCTGAAAGTTGTCTCTATGCAGTAAGTTCCCTGAAGTATGCCCACCATGAAACAGCTGTCTTGCAAGGCACAACTCTATTAACTAAAGTCGGCAGTCTGCACATAAGGATCTACTTATAACATTCCTTAAAGATGGCAGGTTCCTTAATCCTTTTAGTGCTGTATGAACACTGTATAACCCTTAACTATGAAGAGTCATGAGAAGATCTTTCTCATTGCATTTTCTTTTACATTTTATGATTGTGTACTTACTATAGTTCCTTTATAATGGGACTAGGTTACCAGACTCTTCAGTATCTCACTTGTTTTCTTGTGTGTTACTCTATCCCCTCAATCCCTACCTTGCTCAACATCCTAACATCTCACACCATTGACTTGATCCCTTGGGACATGTGTTTATAACCATGAACTCTTAAAACTGCAATACAAAAAAATCTGGCTCTGTTAATAATGTTATCAGCAGGGAAAAACTCATTTAATGACCTGTATGGGAACCATGCTTTCAATCACATGGACATTCTGAGCAATAAAAGTGGAAGATCATGTGAAAGTGTGTGAACAAAAGACACAGGATTTTAGAGACATGTATATGTCACTGAAGCCATTGTATCTTGGAATACAAGGACAGTTGCACAAAAGCAGTATGCGGTACGTAGTCCCATTCCTAGATATCATTGGCCATTTTCCTAGCCCGACACCAAATAGCATGGGATACTTAAAAATACATTGATCCAATAATAGCTAGGATTCTAAGAAATAGTAAATATATTTATGAGGTTATTAACCGAATAATATCATTACCATTGCTGCATTTATTCCTAGAGATGGTGGTGAGCTCACACAGGGCACACAGCAGTACTGAAAAACTCTCAGTTAATTCTTCTTCCCCTTCTCTTTTCTCCAAAATCTTTTTTTGTTTGATTGCTTTAGGGTGGGTACAGAAAGATTCTCCCCTTTCCAAGTTAACAGAGAGGAAAAAGCTGTAAATCCCCAGATGTATAGCTAAAGAGGGCCATTGAGAACCTCCCAACCCCTTCAAATAACAGAAGAGAGAGCCAAAGTTGAGAAAAGTAAAATGACTTACTCATGGTCAAACAATGTGACAGGGGACTGTCTTTTCCCCTTACCATCACAGCATGGATACCTAGTATATGTCGGATACTTTTCATGCACTCTGTAATTTAGTGAGTAAACTGACTAATGTATTTTTTAATGCCATAGCTATTACCAGTACTCAGAATCCCTAATTCCTTGTATTTTTTCCTGTTCTAGTTCACTGTGAGTTTCATTTGGGATATTATCCTCTTTCTATCCTCCCTGGAAATTCAGGGAATGGTCATAAGTGTGAGATGAAGAACAGAAAAAGGTCAAACAGTTGACAGTATTGGGTGAAATGATGGATTCTAAGGCACAGGAGTAGACAAGCTTTGCTAAAGACAAATGATCAGAAACTATATGAGCTTCTTTGAGGTACATGTCTAAGGTGTTAATGTTTGAAATCAGAGCATCAGTGAAATGAAAAAATCAGAATATCCAAATCTTTTGGAACACGTAGAGATAAATTCATTATTTTTATGAATGTTTTCATTGTACAAAAAGTATATTCAATTTTTATAATGTAGTTCACTTAAAATTCATGAACATGTTAAAAGAACCAGTAGAAATGTTAACATCTAGATAAAACTACTGTTAAAATATTCATGCTTGTATATTCAAAGTTTTCCTATGCCAATATCTATATCTGTGTGTTTTCTCCTTTTGGAAAATTAAAATGATGAATATTAAATGCCATTTTACCCTGTCTTGCTTTTGGCACCTTCCCACCTTTCTCCAGTTTCACTGGTATGTGAACTTGTTTTGGTAACAGACAATTGGTATGGGAATATCAATGTAGCTATCATTATTATCCTGAAAAAGGTCCAGGTATTCTGCACTGAGTCACGTCTTTAAAAAAATTTACTCTGTAATATAAATGTGTGTGTATGTAGCTGCTCCATATTTTAATTTTTAATTAAAAGTTTCTGATGTGGTCGATATTAAAATGTTTTTGCAAGGTCAACAAATGAGGGGGAAAGTCAGGATTATGAGTCAAAAGAGAACCTAGAATTAAACATTTCCCCTTAAGTCATCTATATAGCGAAAAATTTAGAGCTAAAAATGGTAGAATATTCCTGACAAAGTAAGACTTCTTGCTTCTAAAGTGATCAGTGCCTTGGCAGCCAACCAGCTTTCAAGTAAGGAAATGTATTCACTAGTAAGTGGCATCCAACTGTAAAATAGAGCATCATTGAGACTTGAAGAATAATTGAATGAGTCTGTGTCTTTGAAGACAAATAAGAAGATAAATACTATACTCAGGAAGCTATGTCAGATGTTCTAGAGCTGGACTGACCAATATGATACCTATTAGGCACAGGAGTGTATTTAGACTTAGACTGTTTTAAATAAAGTAAAATAAAAATTTTAATAGTAAACATTTTACATTAAAAAGTATAGGACAGTGTAGATTTAAACTGTTTTCTTCATTGCAGAAAGTTCTATTGGACAAAAAGTTCTCTGTTGGATTACACAAAGCTTATATCCTCCATGGCACAATTGAAGAGAGAAGACACAAACACTTAAGGTTAAATAACAGAAGAACAACTATCATAAGGTCATACATATTGCAAAGGAATGAGCATGATGGTCACTGCTCTAGCTTCAGCTCAGATATCATGGACAAGATGGCACTTGAAGTGAACATCAAAGAAAATTTATATATGGGATGATACAGACTAGGGTGAAATACTTTTTTTTCAGACTTCAGGTCCAAGGACAAAAGAGGTAATGGTTTCTTTTGAAAGAATCTGAAAATGACCTGATAGCCTACTAGCCTAGGGATCATTGTTGTTCATTGATAATTTAACCTTTGGTTGTATCATAATGTATTAGGTTTGGGGATATCTTAAGGCAAAATATTAATCCCTTTCTTTTGAGGGTCCAACTTTGATTATGAATATCCAACTGTGTGCCAAGCGCTATGCCTAGGAAGTCACAATTTCATCTCATGTGTACATGAAGCATTTTTTCCTGTATAGCTGAACTTGATGCTCTTACATATGCTTCACATTTTATCCAGTTGCTCAGAGTAGCATGGTCTGCTTCGAGTTTTTACATTATTTAAAGATGGAAATTAAAAGTTAACTTCTTTTCCTCTTTTGTGATAGTAACATTGATGTTTTGCTTTAAGAGTGGTACTAAGCAAAACTGAAAACAAAAGAGTATTGTTTATCAGAGTGACAAATTCTTAGGGATTTAGGGATTGGTGGTGCTTCAAGGCTGACTTCACAAATATATCTGTTTAGAAATTTCAAACTGTCTATACAAATGGAACTAACTTGATACCCTTTCATATGGTTTGGTTCTGTGTCCCCACCCAAATCTCACGTCGAATTGTAACATTAGATTATTTTAAACACCCCATACAACTTCAAAAATTTCTGAGATGGCATTGTTGGATTCAGCAAATAAGAATATGGGACACAAAATAAAATCTAAATTTCAGGAAAATAATTGTTTTTAACATGTAAGTATGTCTCAAATATTGCATAGGGCATACACTAAAAACAACAACAACAACAACTTGGTGTTTATCTGAAGTTCAACTTTAACTGGGTGTCCTATATTTTACTTAGCCAGTGTAGCGATAGTCATTCATTTCACAAATATTTATTGAGTATTGTTAAAATAAAAATCTTAGATAAAATATATTTAACAGAGATTAACTGAGCAAAGAATGATTTGTGAGTCGGGCAGCCCCCAAACCAGAATCGATTCAGAGAGACTCCAGCACAGTCACATAGTGAAAGAAGATTTAAGGATAGAAAAAGATAAGTGACATACAGAAAATGGAAGTGAGGTACAGAAATAACCAGATTGGCTACAACTTGGCATTGCCTTATTTTAGCACAGTGTGATTAGTGGACTGACTTTAATTGGCTGAAACTCAGTGATTGGCACAAGAGTAATTTATAGTCTGTTTACATATCCAGTTAGGTTGTGATTTACTAGGTACGGAGAAATTTTTAGGCTGAACTTAAAATATGCAAAGATGCAGAGTGAGTCTAAACTTAATAGTACCTGCAGGATTTATGATTGGTCCTAGGTCCTAAGAATACAGACATTAAAAAATCAATTATACCTCTTGGACCCCTGAAACTTACATTTAAAAGAAATGCTTCTCAATTTTTAGTCTCAATCACCAATTATGTGTTTTTCTCAAAATTTAGTAAATTTTCACTTTCTCTGGTGGTTCCTAGTAATTCATTCCTATTAATTATTAGTAAACTAATACAAATTATTTTAAGCAAATGATTGAAAGACATTAAATATGTTTTGGATATTTTTAAGTAGATTAGGTTGTTTTCTACCTTTTAAGAAAGAATGCACTGGTGAGAGGAATTTTGTCAGTGACATACATTAATTTTTGCAACAAAATTATCAAATAAAAATATTTGTAAAATCCCTGTTCAAAATGCTCTCTCAACAGAACACTTTTAGAGAAATTCAATACTATAATTTCAATAATTATATTTATTTGTATTTATTTATTTATTTTGAGATGGAGTCTTGCTGCATTGCCCAGGTTGGAGTGCAGTGGCATGATATTGTCTCACTGCAACCTCCACCTCACAGGTTCAAGTGATCCTCCTGCCTCAGCCTCCTAAGTCGCTGGGATTACAGACGTGCACCACCACACCCAGCTAATTTTTGTATTTTTAGTAGAGACGGGGTTTCAACATGTTGGCCAGGCTGGTCTCAAACTCCTGACCACAAGTGATCTGCCCACCTGGGCCTCCCAAAATGCTGGGATTACAGGCCAATTATTTTTATTTTTAAAATGACATTATTAAAATATCATTTCTGTAAGTGTCTGCTAACTTAACTGATACTCTTTCTATGCAATAGCTGTTGAAGGACTCACCTATGACAAGTTTAGTCATTTTCTTATTGTCTACTTTTGCTTGTAGTAGGAATATTTTCTTCAGTCCATGGTGCCTATCTCTTAATTTTTTAAGCTTTGCAGACATTCTGTGAAGGTTAGTAAAACGAGTATATATTTTCTCTCAGTTGTCTTAACTAGACACATAAATGGAATACATGTAAATTGTAGAAAGTTGAAAATAATTTTAGGATATTCTTAATAATTCTCTTTAAAAAAAAAAAAAAACACTTGAATTTCTTTTACACTTGATCTTAGCCAAAAGGCTGAGAAATGATTACCTTGGCTTTCTTTTATTGAACATGTTTTCACATATTAAATTCAAATTGTTAAAAATTATATGTAAGCACATATTGTACAATACGTTTATCTAAAAATATGTGTAACAGTTTTGAGTAAGAAACCATTTGAAATTTAATTTTTTGTTTGTGTAACCAATGCATGTATGGGTTTCTTTTATGTTTGAGTCACTAGTTTATTATTTGTGATGATCCACTAGTGTATTCACTAATGCTCCCGTAAGGCTGCCTAACTTATTCTTTTTAATTATTATTACTGTGTTAAGAACACTTAACGGGAGATCTACCCACTTAAATAATTTTTATGTGCAGTACAGAATTGTTAACTTTGCCATGATGCTGTACAGATCTCTAGAATCTAATCATCTTGTATCACTGAAGTGTCAGTTATTAAACTCTGAGTTTTAAAGTCACTTTTCCTATCAAAACATCTTTTATTGACTATGATAAATAACCACAACAACAATAACCACAACAATAACCACAGAAGCAATGTATATATGAGTAAAGCTTATGTTTTTTAAAAAGTAAACATAAATACAAATATATTAGTTTTAATATTTTCTTCCTTTATACTAGTGAACTGTCTTGTGCTTCCCAGGTTGAGGACCACCACCAGAGATAAAAGCTTGGTCCATTGCCCCCATGTATAACTCAGTTAATCACTTACTGCACTGAAATAGTGCATGTCATCTACACTACCATTAAGTAAGCCTTAATTAGCCCTTGTGATAGTAAGGAAACTTGACATTGAATCAGCATTCCCAAGAGCGCAGAGAAGCAAATGGAACACAGGATAAAATTATTGCATGTGAAACCTTTCTTTCAAGAGAACCAATAACTATAATTGAAACATCTCACAATATTTGATTTGCGTTCACCCCATAACCAAATGCTTCAATTAAACTCATTTGTATTAGAATGGCTGAGATCATTTCCAACACTTGGTCTAAATTACTACAGGCTTCAGTCTGGAATATCAGACTCTGACTTCAGAGGACACAGCCTGGGCTCTCGGCAGCCTGTGGACAGAATATAATGGGGATGTTTATCATTCCCTTCTGTGAGTTATTATTAGTGACTATAAGCACTTTTTTCATATACTTGAAGCAAAGTTTCTTCCACAGAGAGCTAATCAGCATCCACAGCCAGCAAACAGGATTTCAAAGTAGTTTTTTTCTTTTTAAAGAGGTGTCTGGTTTTACACATGGTAAAGGAAGATGAAAATATTCCTTCTGCTTGCATTTTGGATCTATTTAAAATATTGAAATGTTGTCTAAGCAGAGATGAATTTCAAGGTCAGCTCTCCCACGGGACCCTGTCTTTGCTTCCCCTGAGAAATAATGTAGACTAAGTTCTAAAATATTTGTCCAGTTATTTTGAGGTCAGAAATTTTACTTATTAATACCAACTGAAATGTAAGCACCTAGAAATACTGTGGAATGCAAGAAAATCCTAAGTACATCCAAACTGTGAAGGAATAGTTAATCTCTTATAACCAGTCCTACTTTTGGGGAAGGAGCTCATCAGTGACCTAAAAAGACCTTAATGCTTAGTGGTAGCCTGGACATTGACTGATAATACCCATTGTTCTCTGATACCATTAATCTTTCCTCTGGTACCATAAACTTTTAGAATTCAAAGAAAGCAAAAATGCAACCCATGCTCCTCTAGATAACAATCTGAGGCCATGGAAGAGAATTGGCTTGGCCCGAGGTCTCACAGCTATTTTGGGACAGAGCCAAGGAAGCTAGAATCAAGACTTTATGGGTCTCAATATTCTTCTTTGTCTTAGTGATTCCATTGGCTGAAAAGTACTGATTTTCAGCACTTACACATCAATTTAATGCAAATAATTTAGAAGACAACCTGATTAAGAATTATCTTTAACACAAGTTTTTAAAAGCATCTGAAGTGTGTATGTGTACATTCTCCAAATGATCATAAGTTTTATGAAGTAGGGACTGAATGTTTAATTTCGTGGGATTTTTTTCCTAGGCGGTGCAAATCTTTCCTCAATATAAGTGTTAAGCAATTGCTGGTTAGTGGGGAAAAGCATAAGGTCATGAAGACTATGATATCTAACACTCTCCTCTGTACCCATGCCTATAAGATAATGTGAAAAAATTATGGCACTGGGCAGGGAATATCTGAGCACGTGAATACAAATATACTTTTAAAAGGATGCCTTTAAAATTCCTCCTTTCTTTTCTCCTCTCCCTGCTCCTGCTGTGAAATGTAAGATAGGATTTTTATGCTTTTACACATCTTTAGTTCTGTGAGAGGGGAAGGGTTTAAGGACTTAATCCTCTTCTTAAGTGCCACAAAAACAACGAAGCGAAGATCAATCTTGTATTTGAAGTTTATAAGGATTTTTTGAGTCAAAACCTTTTGTCCTTAATAAGTAATAGATCTGCAGGTAAGCAAAGTCCTTAGATGCTTAGAACTGGCTACCTAATTGGCAATAACATCAGAACAATTTTGATGTATTTTAAGGTTGGATGAGATCTCCAACCCAACCTCCTTTTTAGTAAATAATAATTTGCTGTACTATTGCTGACCAGTCCTTTCTTTGCCAGTTTCAGAGGGTGACGACTATCATCACCACACAGGAGTAAACATTGTAAGGAAGAGAAACAGATAGATAGAAGATTCTTATGGCATCATTTTCAGCTGGCCAAATGGGAAAGAAAAGTGGTACAGTTCCTAAGTATGAAGAGATGCCAAAATCTAAGAAAACAGAAAAGCTATTATTGGAAACAAACAAAAAAAAACAAACAAAATAAACCAACACCATATAAGATATATTTTATTGCTTTAATTTCCAGGATTTCTGTGCAATCAATATTTGTTGACTCATAACATGAAGTTATGGCTATCTACATACGTTTAATCACCAAAGATAAGCAAAGGATCTGTTAAAAAATTTAATTGGGAGACCATTAGGCATCTTGGTTCCTATGTAAGCAAACTGAAGCTCAATGTAAACAGTAAAACAAAATGAAACTTAACTTTAATCAGAGACTTCCAACTAACCTCTAACTTAGGATATTCCACTTTAACCAATCAAATTTCTTTTTGTCTTGCTTCTGCAAACACCTTATACGAGTTTACTTTCTTGCCCTCTCTGCCCCTCATCTCCAGGGGAATGCTGAATCACTTGCATTTGAATTGGTGTGGCCCAATTCATGAATCACCAAATGCCCAAATAAACTCTTTACATTTTTATTGTGCCAAAGTTTATCTTTTAACAGATCGAAACTGAAGGTTGGAAAATATGGTGGGAAAAACTATTGGCTCATATGATGTTAGGTCACACTAAAATATCAAATGGGGATTGTATTAGTCTGTTCTCCCATTGCTGTAAATAACTACCTGAGACTGGGTAATATATAAAGAAAAGAGGTTTAGTTGACTCGCAGTTCTGCAGGCTGTACAGAAAGTATGGCTGGGGAGGTCTCAGGCAACTTACAATCATGGCGGAAGATGAAGAGGAAGGAGGCACATCCTACATGGCAGGAGCAGGGAAAAGAGAATTAAGGGGGAAGTGCTACACACTTTTAAACAACCAGATTTCATGAGAACTCACTATCACAAGAACAGCAAAGGGGAAGTCTGCCCCCATGATCCAATCACCTCCCACCAGACCCCTCCTCCAACACTGAGGATTATAATTTGACATGAGATTTGGGTGGGGACATACAGCCAAACCATGTTAGCCAAAATAACCATTTTAAATGTCCTCTATTCTCTATATAGATGTCATGCTTTAAGTGAATACACACTTTTTTCCTCATGTCTATCTGGAATACTTTTAACATTCAAACTAACCTCATCAGGCCCATCAAATTTAAGCTACCTTAGGATATTATGAAACCCAGCCCCAAACTAGTACTAAAAAATGTTATCTAAAAGCAGAAATAACTAGTTGGTTTGAAAAGGGACCTTTGTTTCTCAAAGTCTGAGAACACAGCAGGGCAGGGATCAGCATGTGTAGTCTTCCTTGCAAGTCAAATGCTTTATTTGTGAAGCAGAACAGTATGCAGAACTCTGGTTCTGCCAGAGAAAAGTAGTAATGACGCTATTAATTTGTAGTTTTGGTTGAATACGTGTCGATGAAATAAAAAAAAAAGCTTAGCTCCTGGAGTTTTTAGAATTCATGTTTTTCAAAGTTGTAAGAAAATGTAAGGCATTCTGGCCATGTTAGCAAAATACAAAATTGGTAGGGAGCTGGAGGACAAAATTCAGAAAAAAACATTTCCCCAAGGCTTTTTTGATTTTTAATATTCAGAAGGCATTGCTACATTTGTACAAATGGCTATGGAGAATAAAACTGAAACAAAGTTCTAGGAACCTAGTGGATGGAAAAAATTCATTAACCCTCATATCTACACAACATTCTTTTCCTATCTGATGTTCTGTATTATATGGAAAGTCAGCAATATCTACTACCGTTTTAAAGATGGGAAACTGAGGTCTTGGAGAAGTTGAGGCCATTTAGTGAAGAGATGTGCTGTAACCAAGGGCAAGAATGCAAACATCCTGACATTAAAAATTCTCTTTTAGTGGGATGCAATCCAATATCAACTCTCCTAATTTGAATTTGAATTGGATTTCAATTCATTCACAGTCAAACTCAATTAAGAAACATTTATTGGGAGCCTCCCGTTAGCTGGTACAACCTAAGGGACTAGAAATAAAGTGAGAGACAGCTCTGTCTTCAGAAACCATACAGTTTATTTGGAAAAATAGGCAAGAGAACAACAACTGCAAAACACAGGAATATGAACATTCAACAAGTGGGCCATTGGAGCACTCAAGGGACCCTAAGCTTAAGATCACTCTATACTTGGGAGAATTCTGGTTTACTTCAAATGCCCTTCAGTAATTATTATTGGCAGCCAATTTCACCCTGCAAAGAATCCTGGTTGCGATTATAAGTTATATGACTACCTTACTCAACCTATGCTAGGAGATGAGAAAAAGCCTTTTAAAATGAAGGTAAACTAGTTACTCCCATATAGTTTTCCAATTAATTTCAAAAACTCCTATTTAATTTACTTCTAGTATATTATCTGTATTGTTTTCCAATTAATTTCAGAAAGTCCTATTTAATTTACTTCTAGTATATGTATTGTCACCAAATGATCATTCTAAAATCCAAATCTAGCAGTGTCATATCTGACATTAAAAAAAACTTCATTAGTCCCTTATCTGTAGGATAAATTTCAAACTCTTTAGTATAGTATGTAAGGTATCCCCTGTCCTAGCCTCTGCCCATCTGTGGATATTTGTTAGAAATAAATTTTTAAAAAATGCCCGTTAGTTCTTCAGTCATAGCAACCTACTTTGAATTCTCGATTGTGCCATACTATTTCAAGCCTCTGTGCCTTCACACATGCTGTTGCCTGTGACTATAATTCTCTTTCTCCAACAACGATCTGCCTAGTAGATACCTAGTCCTTCTTTCTTTAAAAAAAAACAAAAAACAAAAAACAAACAAACAAACAAAAAAACCTTTCCTGAGCCTCAGAAGCTAAAATTTGCCCCCTTCATTTCACCACTGAACAATCTCTAGATTGTGCGCATCACAACACATTACATGTTTTGTCTACGTGTCTGTTTCCCTGATTTAGCTACAAATTTTTTGAGGGGTCCAACCTGTTCTCGTCTGTGTCTCACTGTGCCTGTGCCCGTTTAATAAATGCTTGTTTAGCTGCATGTCTAAAAAATTAGGTGGGCAGGAAAAAAGGTAGGTTAGGAGAAGTTTTCAAAGGATGACAGAATTTGCAAAGGTATAGATATTTAAGAACATCAGATAATCTCTGGGAACTGCATATTGTTTAATGTGTCCAGTTCATGCGGTAACTGGGAGAAGGGATTAGGGAAGGAAAATTGTTTTGTGTAATTATAACAAATTCCCATGGGTTTTGGAAAACAAAAATCCCGTGGATTATCTATTTTGCTAGAAAAGTATATTTTAAAAGGGGCAGACAGGCTAAAATTTTCATTCATTTGTTTCCTAAATGAGTAATGATTTACTACCAGTAGTAGGTATCGTGCAAAGCAGATCGTGTACTGTGGTTGTAAACGAGCCCATTAACATTGGCTCCTCCCTAATATACTTTTCTCTGTGTTCCATTAAGAGAATCTCGGAAGTGGAAATGTCTGAATTAAGAAAGGTCTCAGGCAGGGTGTGGTGGCTCATGCCTGTAATCTCAGCATTTTGGGAGTCTGAGGCAGGTGGATCGTGAGGTCAGGAGATCTAGACCATCCTGGCTAACATGGTGAAACCCCATCTCTACTAAATGTACAAAAATTAGGCTGGGCGTGATGACTCACGCCTGTAATTCCAGCACTTTGGGAGGCCGAGGCAGGAGGATCATGAGGTCAAGAGATCGAGACCATCCTGGCTAACACAGTGAAACCCCCGTCTCTACTAAAAATACAAAAAATTAGCTGGGCATGGTGGCAGACACCTGTAGTCTCAGCTACTTAGGAGGCTGAGGCAGCAGAATGACGTGAACCCAGGAGGTGGAGCTTGCAGTGAGCCGAGATCGCGCCACTGCACTCCAGCCTGGGTAACAGCAAGACTTCATCTCAAAAAAAAAAAAAAAAAAAAAATTAGCTGGGCGTGGTGGCACATGCCTGTAGTCCCAGCTACTCAGGAGGCTGAGGCAGAAGAATCGTTTTAATCCGGGAGGCAGAGGTTGCAGTGAGCTGAGATTGCACCATTGTACTCCAGCCTGGGGCGACAGCAAGACTCCGTCTAAGAAAAAAGAAAGGTCTCAACTTGGAGATTAACATTGAATGAGCATCTACACAAAACCAAAAACCAAAGATAAGGTCGTAGGGAACATCAGTAGCAGAACCAGCATGACTCAGAATGCACTCAGGCATGACTCTGATCCTAGAGGATCCTGTGATCAATCAACTTGCTTGGTAAACAATGGAAAAATCAACTTAACTGGGTACTGAAAAGCATCCATTCGCTCCTGCTTGGGATATGCAAATGTCTGACCAGTCTCCAGCACTGATGGGATTTTAGCAAATGTTAGCAAACATTAAAGAATCAAGAAGCTACTGAAACAAACAAACACCTGATTAATTATCCTGCATAGATTTCAAATAAAGTGAACTTGAAATTATCCCTCACTTGTTCCTCATAGGGTGATTCATGGCATTAGGTTTTTTACATTCCTGGAGCCATAATGGACTGATAGGTGTATAATTCAATTTTTTTTTTTTTTGATGGGGTGGGGAGGTCTGGTATTAAAGAATTATGCACTTTAGGAGATTTTTTTTTTTTTTTCTATCTGTCTGCCCTGGAAAGTTTACTGGAACTTTGGTGAGGAAAGGGGGTTAAATCATTTTCAATCTCCACTGAAGAAATAAGTCTAGACATTCAGCAACAAAGGCTGAGTATGTCATAAAGAGAGAGATAGCTAGATATTTTTTGCCTCCTAATGAAAAAAAAATCATTTATAAAATAGTATTGAAAAAAGAAAATCTGACCTGAATCAGATCAGCTTCTATACCTAATTTCCAATTTATAGTAAGTACAGAGGACAGAGGAGCATGTTAAATTCTACTATGGTGATTCAATCAACAAAATATTCATTTTGTAATAGTCCACAAACAAAATTACCTGTTTATTTGGCTAATAAATTGCGAGAGGTACAGAGCAAAAAACAGAAAGATTATATAGATTAAAAGAGACTTCGAACATATATCGAACAATCCCAATGTCGGGGCAGTATTTAAATCCTAATTCAAATAAATGTTAAAAATAACTCCGTAAGACAATGGAAATTTGAATACTAGCTGCAAATTTGATTATATTGAAAATGATTTTTAAATTATTTTTGGTGTGATAATGCTATTGTTTTTATGTCTAACAAAGCCCTTGTCTTTTAGAGATGCATATTGAAATATTTATGAAGAAAATTACATGGTATATAATATTTTTCAAAATAATTGAGAAAAACAGTGAATGGTCATAGATTTAATATGATTCACCATGAGTTCATTGTTGAAGCTAGGTGATGGACATATGCAAGTTTAAACATATTCTGTCAATTTATGTCTCATATTCTCCATAAAAATTTGAAAGCTACTGGAAGGAAAGACAATATATTAATGTAGATCTCTCTTCATAAAAACAAACATGTTAATTCCCAGGGAGACGAATCTGTCCATTTCACTGTGAATATTTTATTTTATTGTAGAAAATATGTATTATAGAGTAGCAATATAAAAATTTTTAACCTGGTATATAAGTCCAGGAGTGATTTAGTAAATCCATAGTTACCCAGAACTATATACAAAATCGATATTAGTTGTTTGTGTTTTTGCATTCTGGAGGTCAAAGGATTCAATATATCGAGAGTATAAAATAAAACACAGAGACATTACTGCTTTTTAAAAAAGAGATTGCAGAGAAATGTTGATTTTCCTAATGTGATCTGGAAACTGAAATGAAAAAAATGCATTTCCAAAATAACATAATCAATGAAAAAATGTTTATATTTTGTCAAATCCAGGCATATTACAATGTATAATTTGAGGAAAAATAATGATATATCCTTGTGTATTGAAGTTTGTATTTGACTAAGTCTGCTTTGTTCATGTTCGTGCACTCAAAACCATCTCCTCTCTAGATCGTGTCTCTTTACTCATTTAAGGCAACCTCCCTTTTAGCCCATGGCCTTCTCCAATTTACCTTGGCCAATGTTGAACTGTAGGAACTCTTTTTTTTTTTTTTTTTTTTGTTTCAAATGTTTTGGCCATTTTTTTTTTTTTTTTAATTTATTTATTATTATTATACTTTAAGTTGTAGGGTACATGTGCATAACGTGCAGGTTTGTTACATATGTATACTTGTGCCATGTTGCTGTGCTACACCCATCAACTCGTCATTTACATCAGGTATAACTCCCAATGCAATCCCTCCCCACTCCTACCTCCCCATGATAGGCCCCGGTGTGTGATGTTCCCCTTCCTGAGTCCGAGTGATCTCATTGTTCAGTTCCCACCTATGAGTGAGAACATGCGGTGTTTGGTTTTCTGTTCTTGTGATAGTTTGCTAAGAATGATGGATTCCAGCTGCATCCAAGTCCCTACAAAGGACTCAAACTCATCCTTTTTTATGGCTGCATAGTATTCCATGGTGTATATGTGCCACATTTTCTTAATCCAATCTGTCACTGATGGACATTTGGGTTGATTCCAAGTCTTTGCTATTGTGAATAGTGCTGCAATAAACATACGTGTGCATGTGTCTTTATAGCAGCATAATTTATAATCCTTTGGGTATATACCCAGTAATGGGATGGCTGGGTCATACGGTACATCTAGTTCTAGATCCTTGAGGAATCGCCATACTGTTTTCCATAATGGTTGAACTAGTTTACAATCCCACCAACAGTGTAAAAGTGTTCCTATTTCTCCACATCCTCTCCAGCACCTGTTGTTTCCTGACTTTTTAATGATTGCCATTCTAACTGGTGTGAGATGGTATCTCATTGTGGTTTTGATTTGCATTTCTCTGATGGCCAGTGATGATGAGCATTTTTTCATGTGTCTGTTGGCTGTATGAATGTCTTCTTTTGAGAAATGTCTGTTCATGTCCTTTGCCCACTTTTTGATGGGGTTGTTTGTTTTTTTCTTGTAAATTTGTTTGAGTTCTTTGTAGGTTCTGGATATTAGCCCTTTGTCAGATGAGTAGATTGCAAAAATTTTCTCCCATTCTGTAGGTGGCCTGTTCAAGCTGATGGTAGTGTCTTTAGCTGTGCAGAAGCTCTTTAGTTTAATGAGATCCCATTTGTCAATTTTGGCTTTTGCTGCCGTTGCTTTTGGTGTTTTAGACATGAAATCTTTGCCCATGCCTATGTCCTGAATGGTACTACCTAGGTTTTCCTCTAGGATTTTTATGGTATTAGGTCTAACATTTAAGTCTCTAATCCATCTTGAATTAATTTTCGTATAAGGAGTAAGGAAAGGATCCAGTTTCAGCTTTCTACTTATGGCTAGCCAATTTTCCCAGCACCATTTATTAAATAGGGAATCCTTTCCCCATTTCTTTTTCTCTCAGGTTTGTCAAAGATCAAATGACTGTAGATGTGTGGTATTATTTCTGAGGACTCTGTTCTGTTCCATTGGTCTATATCTCTGTTTTGGTACCAGTACCATGCTGTTTTGGTTACTGTAGCCTTGTAGTATAGTTTGAAGTCAGGTAGCGTGATGCCTCCAGCTTTGTTCTTTTGACTTAGGATTGTCTTGGAGATGCGGGCTCTTTTTTGGTTCCATATGAACTTTAAAGCAGTTTTTTTCCAATTCTGTGAAGAAACTCATTGGTAGCTTGATGGGGATGGCATTGAATCTATAAATTACCTTGGGCAGTATGGCCATTTTCACAATATTGATTCTTCCTATCCATGAGCATGGTATGTTCTTCCATTGGTTTGTGTCCTCTTTTATTTCACTGAGCAGTGGTTTGTAGTTCTCCTTGAAGAGGTCCTTTACATCCCTTGTAAGTTGGATTCCTAGGTATTTGATTCTCTTTGAAGCAATTGTGAATGGAAGTTCATTCCTGATTTGGCTCTGTGTTTGTCTGTTACTGGTGTATAAGAATGCTTGTGATTTTTGCACATTAATTTTGTATCCTGAGACTTTGCTGAAGTTGCTTATCAGCTTAAGGAGATTTTGGCTGAGACAATGGGGTTTTCTAAATATACAATCATGTCATCTGCAAACAGGGACAATTTGACTTCTTCTTTTCCTAACTGAATACCCTTGATTTCTTTCTCTTGCCTGATTGCCCTAGCCAGAACTTCCAACACTATGTTCAATAGGAGTGGTGAGAGAGGGCATCCCTGTCTTGTGCCAGTTTTCAAAGGGAATTTTTCCAGTTTTTGCCCATTCAGTATGATATTGGCTGTGGGTTTGTCATAAATAGCTCTTATTATTTTGAGGTACGTTCCATCAATACCGAATTTATTGAGCGTTTTTAGCATGAAGGGCTGTTGAATTTTGTCAAAAGCCTTTTCTGCATCTATTGAGATAATCATGTGGTTCATGTCTTTGGTTCTGTTTATATGCTGGATTATGTTTATTGATTTGTGAATGTTGAACCAGCCTTGCATCCCAGGGATGAAGCCCACTTGATCATGGTGGATAAGCTTTTTGATGTGTTGCTGAATCCGGTTTGCCAGTATTTTATTGAGGATTTTTGCATCGATGTTCATCAGGGATATTGGTCTAAAATTCTCTTTTTTTGTTGTGTCTCTGCCAGGCTTTGGTATCAGGATGATGTTGGCCTCATAAAATGAGTTAGGGAGGATTCCCTCTTTTTCTATTGATTGGAATAGTTTCAGAAGGAATGGTACAAACTCCTCTTTGTACCTCTGGTAGAATTCAGCTGTGAATCCATCTGGTCCTGGACTTTTTTTGGTTGGTAGGCTATTAATTGTTGCCTCAATTTCAGAGCCTGCTATTGTTCTATTCAGGGATTCAACTTCTTCCTGGTTTAGTCTTGGAAGAGTGTAAGTGTCCAGGAAATTATCCATTTCTTCTAGATTTTCCAGTTTATTTGCGTAGAGGTGTTTATAGTATTCTCTGATGGTAGTTTGTATTTCTGTGGGGTCGGTGATGATATCCCCTTGATCATTTTTAATTGCGTCGATTTGATTCTTCTCTCTTTTCTTCTTTATTAGTCTGGCTAGTGGGCTGTCAATTTTGTTGATCTTTTCAAAAAACCAACTCCTGGATTCATTGATTTTTTGGAGGGTTTTTTGTGTCTCTATCTCCTTCAGTTCTGCTCTGATCTTAGTTATTTCTTGCCTTCTGCTAGCTTTTGAATGTGTTTGCTCTTGCTTCTCTAGTTCTTTTAATTGCGATGTTAGAGTGTCAATTTTACATCTTTCCTGCTTTCTCTTGTGGGCATTTAGTGCTATAAATTTCCCTCTACACACTGCTTTAAATGTGTCCCAGAGATTCTGGTATGTTGTATCTTTGTTCTCATTGGTTTCAAAGAACATCTTTATTTCTGCCTTCATTTCGTTATGTACCCAGTAGTCATTCAGGAGCAGGTTGTTCAGTTTCCATGTAGTTGAGCGGTTTTGAGTGAGTTTCTTAGTCCTGAGTTCTAGTTTGATTGCACTGTGGTCTGAGAGACAGTTTGTTATAATTTCTGTTCTTGTACATTTGCTGAGGAGTGCTTTACTTCCAATTACGTGGTCAATTTTGGAGTAAGTATGATGTGGTGCTGAGAAGAATGTATATTCTGTTGATTTGGGGTGGAGTGTTCTATAGATGTCTATTAGGTCTGCTTGTTGCAGAGATGAGTTCAATTCCTGGATATCCTTGTTAACTTTCTGTCTTGTTGATCTGTCTAATGTTGACAGTGGAGTGTTGAAGTCTCCCATTATTATTGTATGGGAGTCTAAGTCTCTTTGTAAGTCTCTAAGGACTTGCTTTATGAATCTGGGTGCTCCTGTATTGGGTGCATATATATTTAGGATAGTTAGCTCTTCCTGTTGAATTGATCCCTTTACCATTATGTAATGGCCTTCTTTGTCTCTTTTGATCTTTGATGGTTTAAAGTCTGTTTTATCAGAGACTAGTATTGCAACCCCTGCTTTTTTTTGTTCTCCATTTGCTTGGTAAATCTTCCTCCATCCCTTTATTTTGAGCCTATGTATGTCTCTGCGTGTGAGATGGGTCTCCTGAATACAGCAGACTGATGGGTCTTGACTCTTTATCCAGTTTGCCAGTCTGTGTCTTTTAATTGGAGCATTTAGTCCATTTACATTTAAGGTTAATATTGTTATGTGTGAACTTGATCCTGCCATTATGATATTAACTGGTTATTTTGCTCATTAGTTGATGCAGTTTCTTCCTAGCCTCAATGGTCTTTACATTTTGGCATGTTTTTGCAATGGCTGGTACCGGTTGTTCCTTTCCATGTTTAGTGCTTCCTTCAGGATCTCTTGTAAGGCAGGCCTAGTGGTGACAAAATCTCTAAGCATTTGCTTATCTGTAAAGGATTTTATTTCTCCTTCACTTATGAAACTTAGTTTGGCTGGATATGAAATTCTGGGTTTAAAATTCTTTTCTTTAAGAATGTTGAATATTGGCCCCCACTCTCTTCTGGCTTGTAGAGTTTCTGCGGAGAGATCTGCTGTTAGTCTGATGGGCTTCCCTTTGTGGGTAACCCGACCTTTCTCTCTGGCTGCCCTAAGATTTTTTCCTTCATTTCAACTTTGGTGAATCTGGCAATTATGTGTCTTGGAGTTGCTCTTCTCGAGGAGTATCTTTGTGGCGTTCTCTGTATTTCCTGGATTTGAATGTTGGCCTGCCCTACTAGGTTGGGGAAGTTCTCCTGGATGATATCCTGAAGAGTGTTTTCCAACTTGGTTCCATTTTCCCCCTCACTTTCAGGCACCCCAATCAGACGTAGATTTGGTCTTTTTACATAATCCCATACTTCTTGCAGGCTTTGTTCGTTTCTTTTTCTTCTTTTTTCTTTTGGTTTCTCTTCTCGCTTCATTTCATTCATTTGATCCTCAATCGCTGATACTCTTTCTTCCAGTTGATCGAGTCGGTTACTGAAGCTTGTGCATTTGTCACGTATTTCTCGTGTCATGGTTTTCATCTCTTTCATTTCGTTTAGGACCTTCTCTGCATTAATTACTCTAGCCATCAATTCTTCCACTTTTTTTTCAAGATTTTTAGTTTCTTTGCGCTGGGTACGTAATTCCTCCTTTAGCTCTGAGAAATTTGATGGACTGAAGCCTTCTTCTCTCATCTCGTCAAAGTCATTCTCCGTCCAGCTTTGATCCGTTGCTGGCGACGAGCTGCGCTCCTTTGCCGGGGGAGATGCGCTCTTATTTTTTGAATTTCCAGCTTTTCTGCCCTGCTTTTTCCCCATCTTTGTGGTTTTATCTGCCTCTGGTCTTTGATGATGGTGATGTACTGATGGGGTTTTGGTGTAGGTGTCCTTCCTGTTTGATAGTTTTCCTTCTAACAGTCAGGACCCTCAGCTGTAGGTCTGTTGGAGATTGCTTGAGGTCCACTCCAGACCCTGTTTGCCTGGGTATCAGCAGCAGAGGCTGCAGAAGATAGAATATTTCTGAACAGCGAGTGTACCTGTCTGATTCTTGCTTTGGAAGCTTCCTCTCAGGGGTATACTCCTCCCTGTGAGGTGTGGGGTGTCAGACTGCCCCTAGTGGGGGATGTCTCCCAGTTAGGCTACTCAGGGGTCAGGGACCCGCTTGAGCAGGGAGTCTGTCCCTTCTCAGATCTCAGCCTCCGTGTTGGGAGATCCACTGCTCTCTTCAAAGCTGTCAGACAGAGTCGTTTGCGTCTGTGCAGAGGTGTCTGTGTGTCTTAGTTTACTGTGCCCTGTCCCCAGAGGTGGAGTCTACAGAGACAGGCAGGTTTCCTTGAGCTGCTGTGAGCTCCACCCAGTTCGAGCTTCCCAGCAGCTTTGTTTACCTACTTAAGCCTCAGCAATGGCGGGCGCCCCTCCCCCAGCCTCGCTGCTGCCTTGCCGGTAGATCACAGACTGCTGTGCTAGCAACGAGGGAGGCTCCGTGGGTGTGGGACCCTCCCGGCCAGGTGTGGGATATGATCTCCTGGTG
Source organism: Macaca thibetana thibetana (assembly GCF_024542745.1). Lineage (NCBI taxonomy): Eukaryota > Metazoa > Chordata > Mammalia > Primates > Cercopithecidae > Macaca > Macaca thibetana. The sequence continues at coordinate 102,458,039 of NC_065586.1, read as the reverse complement.
TGCCTGTTTCCTAAAGCGCAGTATTGGGGTGGGAGTTACCCGATTTTCCAGGTGTTGTGTGTCTCAGTTCCCCTGGCTAGGAAAAGGGACTCCCTTCCCCCTTGCGCTTCCCAGGTGAGGCAATGCCTCGCCCTGCTTCAGCTCTCGCTGGTCGGGCTGCAGCAGCTGACCAGCTCCGATCGTCCGGCACTCTCCAGTGAGATGAACCCAGTACCTCAGTTGAAAATGCAGAAATCACCGGTCTTCTGTGTCGCTCGCCCTGGGAGTTGGAGACTGGAGCTGCTCCTATTCGGCCATCTTGCTCCGAACTGTAGGAACTCTTATGAGCAATGTTTAGATTTCTATGTGTACCATTTAATAAATGTTCTGTCTGCAAGTTCAGAGTAAGTTCTCTGTTGGCATAGACCATAATTTTGCTGCCTATGTATTCCTCTAGTTGTGTAAATCTGGTAAGAAAGCATCACTATTCACGGTGCTTCCACTCATTTCATTTTGTCCTTGATCTAGAATTAAAGACACCTGAATTAGACATTGTAGAGGAAACCAAATAATTGCCATCTTTGAAGAAATATTTGTATAATACTTTTTTATTTTTCTAAGTTTACTCATACTTTTATTCTAGTTGAACGTGAAAAATTAGGCACACATGGAAATATTCAATGACATAACTGTAGGCAAATTTCTTTTTTCATATAGTTCATTTTTTTAGTTCTCATTTTGTTCTCATAATCATGCATTTTAAAGTGAAAAGACAAATTCTAAGACAAAAGTACAATAGAAACCTTTCCCCTCATGTAAATTTCCTTCTAAGGTCATTTTGAATGTGATCCTTTTTTACAGCTTAAGGTATGTAAGTTCACATATTTAGTAGGTTACCATGATCTCTTTTTCTCACATTTAAAACTGAATTTAGGAAAATGTAATATCTAGGAAGATTTTCATGAGTTTTTCTCATCAGCAGTGTTACCTATTTTTCTGCAATGTAACAACTTTGGAACACAAAGGCATTTGAAATAGGCATCCTTGATACAAATTGCAGATTACTTTCTCACTACTCCTGGCTGTGTACTCCCAAATCAATAGAAATTCATGGGATCTGAAAATTAAATCTTGCCGTCCATTTAAAAAATTCTGACTTTATTGATAAGGTTATAATCATTCTGCACCATTTTAGCAAGTTCAGGTGGAAAAGTATTAACATCGACATTTGAAAATGAATGTGTAAGGTAGGAGGGGAAGGAGATGTAAGGCTTCTACATCCCTAGGTCCTTTTAAAATTTCATAGACTGCACTAAGTACATCACAGGCATTTTGCTGAAACACCCTGCTATTGCCAGGTTGGTTCCTTTTGCATTACCTTAATGCAAGAAACTAGACTCGTCCCAAGTGGGGAAGAGTAAAGCTCAGCCATTTCCAATTAAGGAACTGATCTCTGTCATCAAGATTCTGAGAGCTCTGACAAAGTCTAAGACAGTTTTGTAAATACAATGGCCATATATTCATTTCTGAAGGGCTAGCATTTCAAGCTCTATTAACAATAAATACATTCTGAATTTACACTACATGCTATTTAAAAGCCAAGAAGAACATGTGGCGACTCTAGAACTAAAGTCCAGTTCCTTTCCCCTCGTGTAAGTTTTCTTGTAAGGTTGCTTTGAACATGATCCTTTTTTTTTTTTTTTTCTTTCTTTAGAACTAGAATAAAGTCTAGTTTTAAAGTCTCCACATGTTCTTCTTGGCTATAAAATACAATGTAGTAAGAAACAATGTGTTTACCTAGCTCTTCTCCTTGATAAACAATATCATAAGGACTGCGATTCACCACTTCAACCAATCTCAAGGAGAATATATTTTTATAATTTATCTTTCCCTGTTAGATAGTTTGGAAAGAACCAATCATTCCCTATGTCCTTGCTTATGTCAATCATCATCACAAGTCTAAAATTCCTTGTTTCTACACCTAGATGGATTTCCCCCAGTGTGAATATGTACATCCTGTAATTGGATTTATACTGTTCATTAGTCCCCCAAAACTCTCAGAATCCTTAAAATCTTATAATCTAGCAACACAAAAATTCTCTGTCTCTTTAACCTTTTCAGTTATTATTTCTTCTCCTTGCCGTGATTAGAACACTGCATCTCTACTGAATTCATTGCTTCCCTGGAGGCTCTGTGAAGTCACCACTATATTTGATGCTCATAATCATTACAACAAGTCCCATAAATAAAATTGTTTCTTGATGTGGCTGTTGCTTCTTTTCTCCCTCAAAAACCCCTGCTATTTGATGTCGTACATGGCCACTTTCTCTCCCTTTGTATTAGTCTGTTCTCATGCTGCTAATAAAAACATACCCGAGACTGGGTAATTAAGGAAAGAGGTTTAATCGACTCACAGTTCCACATGGCTGGGGAGTCCTCACAATCATGGCTGAAGGCGAATGAGCAAAGTTACGTCGTACACAGCAGCAGGCAAGACAGCTGGTGTAGCGGAACTCCCCTTTATAAGATCTCGTGAGACTTCTTCACTATCATGAGAACAGCACCGGAAAGACCCGTTCCCATGATTCAGTTATCGCCCACTGGGTCCCTCCCATGACATGTGGGAATTATGGGAGCTACAGTTCAAGATGAGATTGGGTGGGATACAGCCAAACCATATCATCCTTCTCATTGTTATTGTTTACTACTCTTCCAATTTTAGCACTGTAGTCACTTTTTTTATCCTTAACTTGTAATCTTTCTTGGGGGCATTAACAGTCATGGGGATAATTCGTTGTAAACGGCTCTCATATTTTCACCACTTTACCTTACCCAATTCTCTCTTAATTGCTTAGTCATTATCAGCACTGGCTATACCATCTTTCCAAAGCCTAAATTTCAAATCTCTCTGATCACTATTTTCTATATTTTATGCTCATTTACTCCATTCCATCCATGACAACAATTTAACTCCATTTGAACTTCCAACCCACTTAGACTACAATTTTTCCACTTTCTCCTAACTTATGTACTCATTTTCCCTCTTAACCAACTTAGGGTTCATGGGTCCATCATTGTAGTAAGTTGTTTAATATACTTTCAATTCCTTCCACCTTCCCCTGACACCCGCTGACAGTCTCGCAAAACTCCAGCACTACCCAAACCCAACTTCCTCCCTACTTTTCTCCCTCTGCTCCCAGTGTCTGGAGGAATCACACAGCCTTACCACTAGGGCTCCATTTTAATTTATAACAGCAAATTTTAAGTGAGTACCCAGGACCACTCAGAAGTGCCCAGACACCCTTCTACATTTGTCTAGTGAACTCACTTTAGTTATTCTTTCAAACTCCATATTCTCTCCAGACCACCTTTACTCTCAGTGAAAAACTCATGGAAGTAAGAAAAATTCTCCTTCACCATTGAATCTATCAACCTGTGTGCAACTGGACTCACACTTGGAGCATTCTTTCTCACTGCTATTGTGACATCCCTGCCCCTGTTACTAACTGGATCTTACACTCAGGCTCTAAGCCCCATTGCTGCTTGTTTTCTCGAGGACTTCCTGCTATTATGTCTGGTTTCTCTAACGTCATCACTTTTTCCATGTGTACTGCACCTTTGTGACTCAGTACACAACTATCCTGTACAATTTACAATGTAAAAATTAAATTAAAAAACCCTCCGTCTTGTGCAGTCTAGTGAGGGGACTAAAATCCCACCAGCCTCTGGTTTGGAGTAAAGAGTTAAGGTGACCAAAGGCTAGCTCAGGCGTATTCACGTTTTCAGGATGGTATCAAGTTTTCCAATCCAGTAAGAGAAAAGTATGCTGGCACGTTTCAAGTTTCTGCTTATACCTTGGTTGGTACATGTGCATTGGCTAAAACAAGTTACAAGGCCATATTCAAGGAATTGAAAAACTAAGTCAGTCACATTGCATATGCATGGATACAGGGAAGAAAAGAATTTGTGGAAAGGTAGTAAGGCTCCATAAAGAGTAAGTGGCTGTATGATGTGTCTAGAAAAATGAGGCCTTAGGCAGTCTTGCAGATATTAGATATTTCCAGTGGCTCTGCAAGGCACAGAAGTATCAGGAAGACTCCTTTGTAGCCATAAGTGACACAAAGTTAATAGAAAGAGGTGGTTAATAGAATGGGGCTTTGTGGATGGGCACAAAGAGTGACTGAACAATGAAAAGCTGAACTAACAGCATGATGAGCTCTCATGCCTTGATATTCAGAGTCAGCATAGGGAGAAAAATCTGTGAAGTGTAGATAAACTGAAATAGATCAAATATTCCAATACCTTTGCAGAGGAAGGGATTAAAATAGAAATATAGTTGCAAAATAAAAAATTAAAGAATTTTGATTCATTGCATCTCTCAGTTTGTGGCCTAAAATTCATTCTCATTACACTTGAATTGTCTACTGTTATTTATCTAATGCTTCCCCCATACGTAAGATCATACTAGGGTGTCTTGTCAGGGAAAAGGTAGCTTTCATCTGGCAAGAACCAAAACTGCTTTTTTCCCTTGCATTTTTCCTTATTTGGGGAGGTTCCTTTTCCAAAACTCCACTGCCTTTGGCAACATTCACACAATTTTAGAGCTCTTATGTTGGCCAGCAATTGTGCCAGTGACTTCACTGAGTCCCTGATAAATTAAACCTGATGAGAATACTATGGAGACAGCAGGCTAAGGCTGGGTTTCACCTTGCTTAGTGCACTCTTTATAATCATGTTCTTCCTATTTTGTCTTTTTAATAATTTTATTTCCTCATTTATTCCCTTTCTCTCTCTCTTTTTTCCCCCAGTCCAGCTCACTCTCAATTTTATTTTCTTCCATTTCTTTTCTTTCTTTTTTTTTTCTGGTTACTTTAAATTTTGAATGGCATAAGTAGTCTTTAGGGACAAAATCTATTGAGATCATACTGAATGATCTGATTTAATACTGTTTTAAATATTTTTGTTCATATTACATGGCCAGGACATTTTAATATTATTAATAGTTTTCCTCATGTAGCGTGTAAAACTTATTTCACAGACATTTACATTGCTTCCAAATTTTACCATTATATGTTGAATAACCCCATAATTAATATTTATCATTCTCTTTTAGTCTATATCATTGTTTATTTACTGGGTAAGTATGGTTAAAAATCTTGCTTAATTCATATTGCTAAATTGCTCACCAGTAATGAGGATATCTTTCTAATGAGAGTAGAGTTACTCTTTAATACTAAAAAATCTTTTAAGACTTAGAGGAGTAATAGTAATAAGTCAGGGGAGGCTTTAAAGAGAGTCCTATTGAGAGCGCTGAGTGTGGCTTGGGCACCAAAAGGACACAACTGAAATTCACAGACTAGTCTTAGAGCTGGAGAACACAATTGTAATAACAGGGCAGAAAGCAGTTCAGGAAAGAATACCCATATCTAAACAAGAAATTATATATTTATTTATTGTTATATTGTTGTATGTATATAAAGCAATATCATTATAAATTTAAGTATTTATATTGTTATAAATATTGTACCCCCAAAACTAAAAGTCAAATGTATATACAGATATATAGAGATTATACTAAAAGTCAAATAATATATATCATTTGACTTTTAGTTGCGAGGGTAAATGTGCAGGTTTGTTACATGAGTAAATTTGCATACAAATTGTTGCATGAGATTGCTTTTAATTGTTGTATGAATGATCCCGTCACCCAGTTAGTGGGCATAATACCGGATAGTTAGCTTTCCAACTGTTGTCTCCCTCCAATCTTCCCCCTTGAGCTGGTTTGGCTCTCTGTCCTGACCCAAATCTCATCTTGTAGCTCCCATAGTTTGCATGTGTTGTGGGAGGGACCCAGTGGGAGATGATTGAATCATGGGGGCATTCTTTCCCCTGCTATTCTCATGGTGGTGAATGGGTCTCATGAGATCTAATGGTTTTAAAAATAGGGTTTTCTCTGCACAAGCTCTCTTTTTGCCTCCTGCCATCCACATAAGATGTGACTTGCTCCTCCTTGCCTTCCACCATGATTGTGAGGCTTCCCCAGCCATGTGGAAGTGTAAGAACAATAAACCTCTTTCTTTTGTATATTGCCCAGTCTTGGGTATGTCTTTATCAGCAACATGAAAAAGGACTAATATACCCCTCTGTTAGTCTCCAGTGTCTGTTGTTTTCATCTTTTTGTCCATGTGTACTCAATGTTAAGATCCCATTTGTAAGTGAGAATATGTGGTATTTGGTTTCCTGTTCTGCTTTAATTTGTTTAGGATAATGGCTTCTAACTGCATCCATGTTGCTGCAAAATACATTATTTCATGCTTTTGTATGGTTACATAGGATTCCATGATGTATATGTACCATATTTTCTTTATGCAGTCCAATGTTAATAGGCATCTAGGTTGATTCTGTGTCTTTGCTATTGTGAATAGTACTGTGATGCACATAAAAGTGTCTTTTGGTAGAACAATTTATTTGTGTCTTTTTGGTAGAGCAATTTATTTTCCTTTAAGTATATTCTTAGTAAAGGTACTGCTGGATCAAATGGTAGTTCTTTGAGAACTACCTAACTGTTTTAAATTCTTTGAGAAATCTCCAAAATGCTTTCCACAGTGACTGAACTGCTTTACATTCATACCAACAGTGTATAAGCTTTCCCTTTTCTCCACAACCTCGCCTATATCTGTTGTTTTTCAGCTTTTTAGTAATAATCATTCTGACTGGTGTAAGATAGTATCTCATTGTGGTTTTGACTTGCCTTTCTCTAGTGATTAGTGATGTTGAGCATTGTTTCATATATTTGTTAGATGCATACATATCTTCTTTTGAGGAGTGCCTATTGCTGTCTATTGTCCATTTTAATGTGTTTTTTTGGCAAACAAGCAATTTTAAAATACAGAAATTATGAAAACAATACCAGATGATAACAAACTGGGAGTAAATGCATGGTGCGACAGGGAAGCTTCAGGTGAAGGGTAGTTCAAATTGATTTTTCAGTGATAAATCCATTCTGGAAATTCTAGGTAATGCATCTCTCAAATATTGACATGTTTATTATTCACCTAGGCCTGTGGCATTAGGTGGGGCTGAGGTGGGTTGGGTGTTGCAGGGTTGCTTATCCAGAAATTATGATTAGTAGAGCTGAGTTGGGGTCTAGGTGATGCTGATGGAGACGCTCAGTTAAAGGCACACATTTTGAGCACATTGATTTTAAAGGCAACTGACTTGAGTAATCCCTGCAGTCCCTCAACAAACATTAAACAGTTTAGCTCAAATTCCTTTCAAATATATATCTGAGGGTCTTTTGACTCTCACTCTCATAGTCTGGGGATATAAAATTTAGTGAGATACCTTACGCTTTCCCTTGTGAGGAACTTATCCTGGGGGCAGCTACCTTTCTACCTACTTTTAAAATCTTATCTGACCGTATGCAGATGCTGTGCACTGAGTCTGAAAACACAGGTTTTATTCATCAGTTTGTCTCTCCTTCTACCCTCTCTTCTCACTCTTCCTCCTTTGTACCTTCAACAAGGGCACTCATTTAATGACACTCTGTAGCCGAGAAGATAAAGCTGGATTTCTCGAAGCTGAAAGCTGTCGTCCTTCCATGGCAACAAGTTCAGACTCATCCTACACAGACAAGAAGCATTAGCATCTGATCTGCTTTATCCCGCAGCAGCTGGAGCCCAAGTGCTTTATGGCGGAAAGCAGCCCTTGGTGTATCCGTGGAGACAGGGAGCTTCTCCATGCTCAGCTTGTTCTAGGATCAGTATGTAAGCTTTGTTTCCAGCAATGTTATCTGTGACAAATGCCTCCCCAAAGCCAGACTGCATCTGTTGACTGACACCCAGTCCCCATCCTCCAGATTTCAATTAGCATGTACCTTTTAGCAGTCCTCTGAAAGAAACGCTTGTTGCAATACAACTAACAATGGACTCTACGGCTCACTCCAAACTTCCTTTGGAAGAACTAAATCACATATGTAATATTATGCAGATTTGGTCTGTTCCAGTACCATGGTTCTGTTATAGGCAAAAAGAAGGAACAGAAAATAGCCATTTTTACTGATTGCCTTTGAATTGAGACAGGGTATTGACAAAGAAAGGCAGAGTAAGAAGTAATACTGAAATACTGATTTGAGCTCCCTGTGGTTACACAGAAGCAGAGACAGCTTAGATGCAGTCCCATCTCTGCCAAATGAAATGACTGGATTTGATCTTTTCTAAGCAGAGCCCTCAGAAGATGAAGGATGCTGTACGGTAGCAGCTTTCCTTTTGAAAACTGAAATGCAAAGTCGCCTAAATTTGAATGGGCAAAAGTAGTATTAGGGGCGTCCTCATGATTGAGACTCACTATCACCCTTTTGCCTGCCTTAGGTCTTCAGCTCTCCCTCTCACCAGCACCATACCTGCCTCCTCTGCCTAAGTCTGAATGGAAATCTTTTAGCCAGTTCTCTTTAGAAAAGCTGAGACACTGGCATTTTAAAAGAATTTTATTCACTACTGAGAAAAACACTAACAGAAAATACAAACAGAACCGAAACAAGTTTCTAAAGAACATCTGCTGATCCTATAATCGTAGTCTCTCAGAGTCAAGAGAGACCATGGTACACACCTTTCACTTTCTGTTTCTCATTCCATTATCAAATAAAAAATGGTTGCACAAATTGTGAAATTTTGTAAAAATCTACTTAACATATTGACACTTTAGATTTTCCACTTAACATTTCCATTAGAAATTGGCACTTTTTATAAGTTTCTAATGGGTGTATTTATAATCTCTCATGACGCTAAGACCAGAAGTCTGAATCTGAGAAGGATCTATGTGATAAGGCTTAAGACAAATCCCCCTGCCCTCCATCACCCCATGAACATAGTAGAGTTCTGCTACCAAATGTTTGCCAAAGTCTCTGATATTGCCCTGGGCTTCCACTTTCTCAGCTTGTCAGATCTCCACGAGGGTATGACACATCTTATTTCCCACCCGAGTGATGGGGTCTCGCCATGTCAGGACCCATTAAGTGTTCTCCAGTAGTGAAGAGACCAGGCTGAAATCATCCAGACCCCTAAGTTTCTGTCTTCCATGTGGGTGGACATGTGTACACAGGAGTGATATTTTTCTTAAATGTAACTTACTTTACATCCCTATATTAGTCCGTTCTCACATTGCTATAAAGAACTACCTGAGAACTACCTGAGACTAGATAATTTATGAAGAAAAGAGGTTTCATTGACTCACAGTTAGGCATGGCTGGGGAGACCTCAGGAAACTTACAGTCATGGTCAGAGGGTGAAGGGGAAGCAGGCACATCCTTACATGGTGGCAGGAGAGAGAGAGAGTGAAGGGGAAAGTGCTACACACTTTTCAACAACCAGATCTCCTGAAAACTCATGTAATATCACCAGAACAGCAAGGGGAAAGTCGGCCCCCATGATCCAATCACCTCCCACCAGGTTCCTCCCCCAACATTAGGAATTACAATTCAATATGAAATTGGTGGGGACACAGAGCCAAACCATATCAATCCCACAGAGAGAGGCTAATAACAGAGTCATAGCACAAGGAAACCGTCACCATTTAAACACTAGAGACATAAAACAAGAACCAACTAGTACCCAGCAGAGGGAGTCAGTCCCTTAACGGTAATACTTACTTTTAGTCTTTCCCCACGCTTTGAATCAAGACTACCCATCCCCAATAACAGGCAGATTTTTTCATAAATTTCTCCATGTTACAAGTGGGCTGACAGCCAGTCTTCTAATTTGCTACTTACAGAAAGCACCGTATTGCAACACTGGTTTAGAAATTTAGCTTTTTGTATATTTCTCTGAATCATCACATAGCAGCATACTAAGCAATAGGATCTCTTCATAAAGTAGCTGCCTTTTCTTAAAACAACCATTCTTTCAATCTGGTATTGGACTCTAAATTCTGAGTTACCCACAACTGATAAACAGCCACAACAAAATGTATGTTATTTCATGTAATATTCATTTTCAATATTGGCTGTTATGTAACTGGGGCACAACTCTGGGGAGAAATTAGATGGAGTTGAGCAAATTGACCAGCTCCATCTAATTTCTCCAAATTGACCTAGTGTCAGAAATATAACAGTTGTTGGCATCTGTTGATAATCTATTTTACTCTGGGTACTATGCTAAACCCTTTACATGGGTTATATCATAGTCTTTATGCTCAGCGTGGGTCAGATACTGATATTATCCTCATTTTACAAAAGTGGAAAACAGGCTCGGGACATTTAGGCAATTTGCTCAGCTCTCAGCTTAATTAAGGTAGATGACTAGGACTTGAACATAGGCTTAATCGGACCCTGGATTCTGTCCTCCTAACTAGAGGAGGTTAACTGGTAACTGTACTCTATTCACAAAGACAAGTGGAACAATCTTGATTTTTGATCTCTAGGTTTTTGACCTCTTAATCTATTCCTGTATAATTTATGAAATTCAAAAATAAAAATACAGCCAAGTTCAAATCAGTAAAAAAAATTCTGGATTTATGTATTAAACATCTAAGCATTTGGGACTTAAGAATAATAAACATATTTGGAGATTTATTATTAAAAGTCCACAATTTGTAAATATGGGCCTATAATTCCTAAGCTCTGTGTATCGTTTCTGATGGATGATTACCTGATGAAGAGAGTATTAAGGTAGTTTGTTATTCACTCTTTTGAAGAACCAAATTATAGCCATCACCACTCTCTCTCAGGCCTGTACTCACCAATAGCCTTTTGGCTTGAATTCTAAAGATATTTTTAAAGGACATGAGAAAGAAACATAGCAATAAATAAATAAATGCAAAACACTCCCATAAATCCAAAAAGGTCTTCGTACAAAGCAGTCTCAAATTCCAGTGTATTTTTGATCTTCTGAATAGCAACCACTTATATTGTAAACAGAAGACTATCTAAAGGTTTGTAAAGCTGTTGCAAACATTTTAAACAGAGCTGAAAAGCATTAAAAAAAGAACTTATGGTTTAAAAACACCTTTTATAAAATCTGTTCTGTAGCACTTCCACCAAGTGATGTTATAAATTATTATTCATAGCATAGACTTTCAAGGAGCAATTATGTATTTAGTTCTCCTTAGCAAGTTAAATTACAAATTAGGAAAGACAAAAAGTTATTCTGTGTTTGCATCTGTGGGAAAGATCCCCACAGTTGCTCTTAAGTGTGTCCTGAGAATGACTTACATTGTGTCATTTATAAACTAGGCAGATTAATAGCTCTCAGAAATTATGTGTAAGTTTTTTTTAACATATTTGATAAAAGTATCTTAATATTGTGAATTTTTGGAAAGATATGAGTTTGATGACATACATCAGGCAATTTCACTCCCATAGTATCTCTTAGTCACGTTCTATGGAATCATCTTTTCAATATTTTGGGCAGATTGCATAGGTTTCCTCTGCAAACCTATGGTCACATTTGGTTATAAAAACGTTCAAGTTAGTCCAAGTGCAAATGTAACATATTATTCAAATTAAAGCCCTTCCCTCTTCTTGGTATAGAGACTTGCTTTGAGAATGGGACTGGTCAGTGTTTCCCCCCTTGAATTTGATTTCTCACTTTGGTACTAACTAGTTTTCATTTGGAGATATATATATCCATGGATATATAATGGATAAATTATATCCAATACACTTTTCTGGGCTGACATTAGAGATATATATATACATATATATATATATACACACACACACATATATATATATAAACTTTTCTGGGCTGACATTACAGATAGAGAAATAAAACAAAGCTGTCTCTTAATCTAAAATAATCATAGTATGGTGGGAAACAAAGACATTAAAATAATGGTTTTCATAATACCATGTGATAAGAGCCACAATGAAGGGCTAATAATGAACATGGAAGTAATAATAAACGTGGAAGTTTATTACTAAAGTAATAATGAACATGGAAGTAAATTCTCAGAGTGGATTTTGTAGAGGAGAAGTTGGAACTGGGTTTTGAAATCTATTCTGAGGGTCCAGTAGAGAAAAGACATTCGGGGAATAAGTAGCAGCATTGCACACAGGCTAAGAGGACAGAGACAGTTTGATTTTTCAGATAACCACAGGTAGATACTATGTAAAATAAATGATGGTCAACAGTATTGGAGAAGAAACTAAAAAACAGATATTTATTGCATTGGGCCCAATCTCTAACGTTAACATTCAATTACTATGGATTTCTCTTCACCGTATATGAAAGATAGCAAAATCACATGTCATATAGGAGCTGTTATGAGAACTTTGGGAGATTCAGAAAGAAAGGCCCATGGGATAGGAGTTCTTAAAGAAGACTTGAAAGTTTATTGACGTGACTATCACCCATTCATTCTACTACTATTTACTGCTATTAAACATGTGTAAACTATTTTTTTTTTTTACTTGTCAGGGTTCAAAGATTAATGACATAGTTTCCTATTGCAAGAAACTTACAGAGATTTTTAGGATGTAAAAATGTGGGAAGTGCCTTAGGAAAGGCACAGAATGCACTGATTTCGGAGTAGGAGTCATCATTCTGAAATAAGAGATCAGGTACAGCTTTATTTATGTAATAGCAAGTGACGTCTGACTGAAGCCTTGACAAGTGAATATAACGGTAATAGGTTAGGGCAAGAGTTGAAGCAAAAGCATAGAGGTGAGCAAACATAGACGTACCAGGGTTGCAGTAAGAGGTCTGACCCATGTAAGAGAGGAGGGAAAATACAAGTGGGAAGCATGTTGTGAATGAGAATAGATGGCCTTGAATGCGAAGCAGAACATTTTCATTGGTTAGCAGCAGAGACTCACTGTCAATCTTTTCTGAATAGAAAAATAACAAAGAGAATGTGTCATGAACCTTACTATGGCAACAGTGTGATGGGTGCATTGAAGAGATGGGGTACTCGGAGTAGTTTAGACAAGTGGTGCAAGAGCCCAAGAGACAAGTTATGAGGGTAACAGCGAAGTGTTATGTGATGATAGGAGGAGTGATAATATATGTCACTAAGAAATCAGAGTAACAACTGGTTTTAAGTTGAGAAGATGGGTGCCGCCTACATGAAGCTGTATCCCATGTTTATGATAAGAGTTGGTTGAGCTATGGCACACAGATATGTCTGTGAATAGCTTCGTTACATGTGTTGGCAACTATGAGCAAATTACATGAAACAACCAGATGATTAGTTGGTCACCCAGTGGGAATATGTGAAAAAGAAAGAATTTATAAAAGTAGGCCTTCAAGCAGCAAAACTTTCTCTGGACAGGTGTGTTCCAGGTTTGAATTGCATGAGCACACTCAGGTACACAGGTCCTGGCATTCACAGACTGCGTGCAGTACATTTTGTAAGAAGATTGGCAAGGAGTAGTACTGCTTTGCCAAAACCGTTTTTGGAAAATTACTTAGATAAAGGGAACCCTTGATAATTGAATGTTAGCATTATCTGATTATTTAGATAAAGTTTGATGAACATGGACGTGATAGTGAACGTGGAAGTCAGTCAATCAAAGGAAATTTTTGGGTCCTCTTCTGGGTTGACTGACGCAACTCTCTCAGTTTCTCAGACCCTTACTAGGGTATAATGAATCCCAGAATCTATTCCAGTGGCCTTTCCTGCCATAGGAGTAGAAAGAAGTTAGTACAGTGTAAGGTGCCTTCCAATCTGGGCCTATAGAGGGAGAAAGGGAAGGAAGTACCTTCAGGATTAGGTCCCCTGCATTGAATAGAGGTGGCCCTAGTTCACAGGAATGGGCCTCTGACAGTTGTTTCAGTTCCTATTAGAAATGCGCCAAAGAAGTTATATGTTTATTGAATCAGAGGTTTCTTGGTCTAGCAAGAAATCATTGGTGAGAAAAGGCCATTCATACATCATTTCAAAGGACTTAAATCTAGCTTTGAAGGGGTGTTTCTAAAATGTATTAGGGTTATGGGAAGAAAGGTAGTCTAGGGGAGATGAGTCTCCTGAGACAGTTTCCTGATGTGCCTTTTGATAATATCATTTGTCTTTCCTACCTTTCCTGAGGATTGTGGTCGCCAAGCACAATGAAGATGGTATTGTGTGCCTGGTGTCTTTGAGACTCTCTGGGTCACAGCCACCTTGAATGAGGGGCTACTATTGCTCTGGAGGTACGTGGGGAATCCAAAGTGAGGAGCTATCTCATTAATTAATACTTTTATCAACTCAGAGGCTTTCTCTGACTGACATGGAAAGAAACGCTTCTACCCAGTTAGTGAAGGTATCTACCAATACTAGGAGGTACTGCATGCCTCTCGTCTTTGGCATATGGGTAAAATCCATTTGCCAGTTTTCTCCCAGATAACACCTTGTCCTTTGGGTTCTGGGGGAAAGAAGCCATCCATTGAGGGGATTATTTTTAAGGGAAATCTTGCAAGCATTAATGACCTGTTGACTATAGCAGATTTTCACCTGAGAACCATCTCTAGGACAATTGAAGGGTTTTATCCTTACCAAAGTGGAAGTCCTGGTTAGTACCTTACACTGTACTAACTTCTTTCTACTCCTATGGCAAGAAAGGCCACTGGAATAGATTCTGGGATTCATTGTACTGTAGTATGGGTCTGAGAAACTGAGATAGTTGTGTCAGTCAACCCAGAAGAGGATCCAAAGTTTCCTTTGATTGACTGACTTCCATGTTCACTATTACTTCCATGTTAATTATCACTTCCATGTTCATCAAAACTTTATCTAAATAATTAGATAATGTTAACATTCAATTACCAAGGGTTCCCTTTATCTAAATAATTTTCCAAAAACAGTTTTGGCAAAGCAGTACTACTCCTTGCCAATCTTCTTACAAAACATACTGCACGCAGTCTGTGAATGTCAGGACCTGTGTACCTGAGTCGAAGGATTTTAAGAAATTTCGATTGGCTGGTAGCTGAAGCTTGCCATCCTCCAATTGCAGCCATCCTGAGGACTGAAAGATGTATCCCCAAGAGATTCTATTTCTGCAAGAGAAATATTGAGGTTTTATTTCTCTTATGGAGCCCTCCCAGTTAGAAGGGCTTCAAGTGGATTAGAAATCTGGGGCCCTCTCGCTGCTGATTTAGCTTCTTGGTCTGCCAACCTATTTCCCTTGGCTATTTCATCAGCCACCTTTCAGTGGCCTTTACAATGTATTACTTGCATTTCCTGTGGGAAGAAAACCAAGGATAATAGTCTATTAATTTCCTGATGGTATTTAATGGGAGACCCATTAGCTGTGAGGAAGTTCCTCTCTTTCCAGATAGTGGCATGGGTATGGAGGACTAGGAAAGCGCACTTAGAATCAGTACAAATGTTAACTTATTTCCTTTTGCTTAACTTGATCACTCTTGTTTGGGCAATTAGTTCGGCTAATTGAGCGCTTGTACTCAAGGAAGGAGATGTGCTCTCAACAATAACATTCAGCATAACTATTGTATACCCTGCTCTATGGATCCCTTGTTCTACAAAAGAACTTCCATCAGTAAGGAGAATCCAGTCTGGGTTCTCTAAGGGGGTTTCCTTAAGGTCCTCTCTGGCCACATAGGTTTGTACTACTATCTGTTTGCAGTTATGTTCAAGCTCCCCAGCTTACTCTGGGAGGAAGGTGGCTGGATTTAGGGAGGGACACGTTCTTAATTGGACTGCAGACGCCTCTAATACTGGAGCTTGATATCTGCGGAAGCAGCTATCCATTAGCCAGAGACTCCCCTTAGAAGACAGCAGTCCTGCCACATTATGTGGGGTATAAACACTTAAGTTATTCTCCATAATTAACTTAGTAGCCTCTGGTACCAGCAAGGCTACCACTGCAACTGCCTGGAGGCAGGCCAGCCATCCTTTAGCTACTAAATCAAGCTCCTTACTTAGCCTACGGGCTGCTAAACTGGACCTCAGGCCTGGATTAGAACTCCCAGGGTCATTCCCTTTCTTTCTGACACATAAAGATTAAATGTCTTCCCTATGGAAAGACTAAGGGCTGGTGCCTCAAGCAAGGCTTGTATTAATTGGTCAAAGCCCTTTTAAGCCTCTGGTTCCCAAGATAGGGAATGAGTTTTAGATGCCTGAGTGTCCTTTATTAGGTGATATAAGGGATGAGTTATATCACTGTACCCAGGTATCCATAGTCTGCAGAATCCTGTAACGCCCAAGAATTCCCTCAGTTGCTTAAGGGTTTGGGGGAGGGTAAAGGAGGAGATGGGCTTAATCCTTTTTTTGTCCAATGCTCTGGTCCCCTCTGACAAGACCAGACCTAGGTACTTCACTGAAGTCTGACAGAGCTGAACTTTAAATTTTGAAACCATATATCCTCTGTTAGCTGGAAAGTTAAGAAGAGCCTTACTGACCTCCTGAGAGAGTTCCTCAGTTGGGACACAGAGGAGAATATCATCTACTTATTGTGAAACTTTAACCTGAGGATAAAGGAACTCAGAGAGGTCTTTGGACAATGCCTGCCCAAACAGGTGGGGGCTGTCTTAGAGTCCCTGAGGTAACACTGTCCAGGTTAGCTGGGTGGTCTGGTTGGAGGGATCTTCAAATGCAAATACTTGGAGTCAGCGTGTAATGGTATGCAGAAAAAGGCATCCTTTATGTCCAGGACTGTGAACCATTTAGTTCCCTCAGGTATTTGAGTTATCAGGGTATTCGGATTGGGAACCACTGGGTGAATTGGATCCACAGCCTCATTAACAAGGCAGAAGTTCTGGACCAGACTCCATTCCCTGTTGGGTTTTTGTACCCCCAATATCAGGGTATTACAAGGGCTATTGTGGGATTTGAGGAGGCCCTGCATCTTCAAGTTATCAATGATGGTTTCAAGCCCTTTCCTAACTTCTGGTTTCAGGGGATATTGCCTCTGGTGGAAAGGAGGTGGGATCCTTAAAGTGGATCTGGACCAGTATGGTGGTTATAGCTGTGCCAACTTTACCTTGAATTGCCCAAACTTCTGGGTTAATATCGTTCTCCACTAGGGGGAGACAAATAGTTTGTCCTGGGGCCATCAAGATGTGGTCCCCATATGGGCCAGAATATCCCTGGTCAACAGAGGAGCTGGGCTTTCAGGCATGATTAGAAAGCCATGGGTGAAAAAGAGGTTTTCCCATCTACAGCTAAGGGATTTGGGAAAAATATCAGGTTAACAACTTCCCTGAGACGTGCCTCATGGTTGTGCTAAGAGAAGATGGGGGACCTTGGTTGGAGAAGGAGAACTGAAAGGTCCACTCTGGTGTCCAGGATGAGGCCCACCTTCCTCTCTTCAATTACCAGAATCACCTGGGGGTGCCTGTATGGTAATGGTCGTCTGGACCATTGGAGACAGGGAGAGGAGTCCTGGAACCTGTTGGTCTTGCTGGACCATTTGTAAGACTGGCTCTGGACCTGGTGACCTGCATCTCCAGGGACAGTCGGCCCTTCCGTTGTCCCCATTACAGATTGGACAGGGTCGAGGTGGCTCCCTCATGCTGTCAGTACAGTCTTTCCTAAAATGCCATGGCTTGCCACACTTGTAGCACTTGGTAGGTACATTCCAGGAATTCTGGAGCTTGTGGGCATGAAAGGAGGCCATTAAAACCTCTGCCTTTTTCTTGTGTCTCCTCTCTCTCCTGGGCCTTCTCTTTATTGTAAAAGTCCTTGGTTGCCACTTTCAGGAAGTTCTGTAGAGCACTGTCTTGTCCCATGACCTGCTTCTGCAGCTTCCTCCTGATAATCAGGGCCTCCCTGAGTAATAATTAATTGTCCCCTGACTGAATCAGGAGATAGAGACATGTGATTTACCAAAGCCCCCCTTAGCCTTTCCAGGAAGGCAGTGGGATTCCCATCAAATTCCTGGTTTATCATGGATAGTTTGGAGTAGTTGAGAGGCCTAGATCTAGTCCTACGTAAGTCCTTCAGTAGGCACACCTGAAAGTATTTCCCCTTCCATTCTCCCATTTCATTATTGGGACCCCATTTAGAGTCATCCAATGGTACTGCTTCTCTTCCAATTGGATAAGGCTCATCTCCTTTCCTGATACTATATGAGATACAAAGCTCATCCCCAAATCTTTCTGTCACTTGCAGAGCATCCTGCTTCTCAGTGTTAATCAGGGTTTGATTCAAAAGTAACATAACATCTTCCCAGGAGAGTTCAAACACTTGGTTTAAGTTCTAGAAAGCCTCTGTATACCTGTCAAGGTCATCTGAAAATTTGCCAAGATTCCCCTTAATTTGCCTTAAGTCCTGTAGAGAGAGGGGGACCTGGACGTTACTGGGGCCATATTCACTAGGCATCTGTCATTGGGGCGGAAGTGAGACTGGGGCCTGTCTAGAGTGGGGATTTCTAGGAGGGGGCACGCTAGAGGAGAAACTCCTCTGGGGTGGATCCGGAGGAGCAGGGCTGGAGGGAGCTTGTTCTCCTGCTGGAGATGCCTCTAGGCTTTGTTTCTTTAGTTTTCTGGGATTGTCCCTTGCAGCCTTGCCTGAGCTGGCCAACAGGAGGGTTGGATCAATCCTACAATGTTGGCAAAGATCTATATTACCCTGCAAGGTAAAGAAAGCCTGCACATATGGGGCCTTGGACCATCTGCCCTCATGTTTAAAGAAAAGATCCAGCTGCAGGATGGTGTTGAAATGAATGGTTCCTTCCTGAGGCCAAGCAAGTCCTTCCTGCAAATCATACTTTGGTCAGACCTTTGTGTAAAGGGCTATGAGACATCCTTTCTCCAGAGTCTGAGGGCCAAAGCTGTCCTAGTTGTTTAGGATACACTCCAGAGGAATGTAGACTGAAGATGGTTGGTTACCCATCTGAAAGAGAGAGGGAACTAGGCATCCCTTAGTTCCTTTCTCTCTTTGAGTGAAAATCTGGGGTGTGTGAGGGAGAAAAAAAAGGGTGTCCCCTTTTTCCTTCCATCTTTTTATCCCTGAGTTCCAGCGACATAGACAGATGCCACCCATGGGTGCCAATAGGATCTGCAACCATGAAGCATGAAGCCTAGAAGGCAGATTATTCTCACTTACCTATGCTTTCTATCCTCCCTACTGTCAATAAGCTATGAGTTCCCTAGACTTCATTTATTCCATAGATACTAACATGACCTCTATCCATGAAATGAGGGCTTAAGCAGCAGAAATTACTCCTGCCCACCTATGCTGTATCCCTTTGCTTCCATGGTCATCTGCCTCTGGATCCCTCAGATCTAGTTTTCCTTTCTTCTTCTGTTTTTTATCCTTTGAGATGGAGTCTCGCTCTGTTGCCAGGCTGGAGTGCAGTGGTGTGATCTCAGCTCACTGCAACTTCCACCTCTTGGGTTCAAGCAATTCTCGTGCCCCAGCCTCCTGAGTAGCTGGGATTACAGGCATGCATCACCACACCAGCTAATTTTTGTATTTTTAGTAGAGACGGGGTTTCACCATATTGACCAGGATGGTCTCGAGCTCCTGACCTTGTGATCCACCCTCCTTGGCCTCCAAAGTGCTGGGATTATGGGTGTGAGCCACTATGCCCAGCCTCTAGTTTTCCTTTCTAGGGCTTCAACCCAAAGCTTGGAATTGAGTTTGGGACAAAAAGGTCTCTCAAGGGTGCATAGATTCATTTAAATTAAATCCCAGATGGTCCTTGCCAAATTTGCTGCCGGCAACTGTGGGGGTTGCTTCTCTGTTGCTTCTCTATCATAAGCAGACTGCTAAGGTAGGAAAGAAAACCCTCTCACATAGAAAAAGTCCCTGTATTTGCAGGGCTATGTAAACTCCTGACATGGTGGAGAAAAGAAAAAAACAAAAAACAAAAAACAAAAACAAAAAAACACAGCTTAAGTGTAGGGGGTTTGGGGAAAGTTGTTGGAGAAAACAAAACATCTTCCTCTGTGCACATGGGTTCCTTCAACAGGGGAAGGACTCTTAATCATTGTACCCTCCTTGCCTCTAAGAACAGATGGAAATTGCTTTATTCTGTACTGCGTATCTGATGGTGTGGCCAAATGCTCATTCCACCTAGTAATGTTTCACAGTTTGGAGTAACATCCTTAACATTATAAAAGAAGAGGTAGAAGCCATTTTAAACCATGAAAGAAGGAAGGAAAAATACTATAAAAATAGTCTGGGGGTCTGGGCTGATGCCCCAAGGGGTGGTTGGGGAGGGAGCCAAGTTTAGGGGCCTTCCAGCAACGCTGAGGAGTGGCCTCAGCCAGATGACCTCAGTTGCTACAGGACATGATTCCAGTCCCACATGATGGCTAGACCTCCATGAAGTGAAACAAACCAACAACAACATTCCTTTAACCCAAAATAAAGAGATAACTGGCAGGGCTGCATCCTGTCCTCTGTAGCTGTGTCATTTGCCCTTAACTGGCCACTCAAAGGTTCGATCGATGCTTCATCTGCCTTCAGAAGAAAGTCTGAGGACAAGAAGTCTTGGGAAAAAAAAATGGTGAAGAGTCACACCTGCATTTACTCACCCTCCTGAGGTGAGAATCCCTGGCAAGCCCAGAGATGATGCAGGATTTTTCTTGGCCTCTTTTGTCGAACTCCCAGCAGGGGTGACTGTTTACTCGGCCCACCACACTGAACTTGTTGCATGATGCAGCATGTAGGCATGCAAGCCTGGGTCATGGCCAGCTGCTCTGGGTGCTGGTGGGAGCAAGCTCCATGCGGTGCCCACAGCGGCACCCAGGTGAAGGTGCCTGTGACCCCGAAACCCCAAAGGAAGTTTCACAGTGCTGTCTTAGGTCCACCATCCATAGACGGCTGTGTGTTAACAGCTCAATTGGCCCCTTACCTTGTTGCATGGGGGCTGCCTGCTGCCAGTGAGTGCAAAAGGCCAGTGCAACAGCCTTTTTGGGTCTCAAGCTCTTGTCCATCATCCAAGAATAATGAAGTTCCACAGACACTTGAAGGATGGTGAAGGCAGAGAATTGTATTGAGTGGTGGAAATGTCTCTCAGTGGAGTGGGGAGCTGGAGAGGGGACAGGAAGGGCAGGTAGGCTTCCCTGAGGTCAGGTTGTCTTCTCCCCAAAGTCAGGCCATCCCTTCCCTGAAGTCAAGCCATCTCTCTCTTCTCTACCAACTGAGTCTGAGGTCTTATAGGCACAGGATTGGGACAGGGTGGTAGGTAGTTTCAGAAAAGGCAACATTTGATTGGTAAAAAGGCATTCAGGAAAAAACAACTGGGAGAGAGTGGACAAATAGGAATAGAAGTTCTCATTTTGGACCTCATGTTTCAGGCTACTTTAGTTTGAAGGTGGAGTTTCACTGAAGATCGCCCCTGCCTCCTTAGAATTTTTCTGCCTCCTGCTGCTATCAATTTTATCCAGAGAATGTAATCTCTTTATCAGAAGAAAGAGCTACTGTCATTCTCCCACATTAGATTGAACCATAAGAAAACTACTGTTGTGGGAAACAAAAATAGTAATTTATCAGAATGGTTCAACCTCTACATCCCTAGTAAGAGTGACAGAAAGAATGTTGAGTAAAAATCAAAGGAACCCAAGTTCTGGTTCTGATTTACCCATTAGCTAGATGTATGATTATTATCACTCAGTTCGATTTCAAAGCTTGGAACAAATCAAGAATCACAGAATTATAGAGCCAAGAGAGACCAAAGATGGAAGATTTTTTATTTTTTTATCAGAATAGGCAGCTAGTATTAATGAAAGTATTATCACTCATTCAATAATATCAGTTATTTGGACTGTAGATTGTACTGGTGAAGGACATAGAATCTAAAGCCGGATTGTGTTGGTTTAGATCCTGGCTCTATCACTTACTATCAAATTGGGAAATAACCTTTGTGCTTCACAGCTCCTTAATCTGCAATATGAAGATAATAAAAGCACCACTTTATTGGATTGTTGTAAGAATTAAAAGAGTAAATATTAAAATATATAAAATTTTAAAATTTATATAACATTACTACATCATAAGTACTATATCTGTACTTATTATTATTGCTATTGTAAGGAAGTTCTTTGCTAGAAGAGTCCTGCTACTTTCACTTTTCATTTAATCTCAATGGACTAGTGCTAAACTGTCAATGGTCAACTTTGAGACCATGAACAAATCCCTGGGGATGGGAATCAATAATGATGGTAGCTAATTGTGATGCTTGAAGATGGGGAATCTTAATTGAAATAAATCACTGGTATCAAGGAATGAGATAAATGCCCAACTGAAGAAGTTTAAAATGGAAAATAACAAGGGCTAAATTACACTTTAAAATTTTTGATCGAATCATCAGCCAGTAGAGAATGGGGCATTTTATTACAGAAAAGTAACCAAGAAACTATTGTACAGAAAGCTGCCATGTTTCAGGGGATCCTGATGGAGTGGAAAGCTCTTAGGTAACATTAAGACCAATTAACAACTGTATATACTCAGTGGTCACTTTAGCCAAGGGGAAGTGAAAAGAAACTATTGAAATCTGAGAATATGGGAGTAAAGGGAGAAATCAGCTTCAAGGTCAGCCATTAGTAAAAAAAAAAAAAAAAAAAAATCAGTTTTGCTTTTCAGTCTTTTGCCTTTTTATTTGTTGTCTGCCGTTTATCTCCCCCCTTACTTCAAAGAGTAACTTTCAGCTCTCCCAGCCACAAATGCTCTCCAGATTGCTGCCAAATAGAAAATGCTCATGACTCTTGGTATTTAGCAGACAATGAGAGATAGCTTTACATATAGGCTGTCTTTCTACAAAAGAAGTTTCATAAAAGAAGCTTTGAGCAGAATATCTAAAAAATGAACCAATGAACTTTATTCTAAATGTTGAAGATTACCATTTGCTTACTCGAATAACGCTTGTCATTTGGTTTGCTGCGGCTGATGGTAGCATTGAGGCCAACAATCAATAAACTCATTAGGATTTACAAGCATCTTTGATTAATACTCCTTGTCTAATTCCCTGAGAAATGTGCTATATCTTGTAGCTTAATGAAGACAAGGCTGAGTTATTTAGGTGTTTGTTAGTGAGCCTTATTTGCATATAATTAGCTAGATTCTCTGTTTATAGCAAGCAGTAAAAACTTTGTATCAATAGATCCATTTCCACCAAGTTCTATGTGGTTAACCAAATGCTTTTGTTTCACTAGAAACTCTTTGATTAAAAGGATGAAAGTTTTTATCGATTAAAAAACACACACCCATAGAAAAATGGATTGGAGTCTTTATTTATTGAGAGAAATTTTCATATTACTTTTTAATAAAATTAATAAACTTAGAGAAATTTTAGATTCACCCCAAAATTCAGAGGAAAGTACAGAAAGTTCCCATATTCTCCATGTTCCTGATAAACACAGTTTCTCCCACCATCAGTATTCCACACCAGAGTAGTACATTTGTTACAATCTCTGAACCTACATTGACACTTCATTATAACCCCCAGTCAACAGTTGACATTAGAGTTTACATTGGTGGTGTATATTCTATGGGTTTTGACAAAAATATAATTGCATGTATCTCTCATTATAGTATCATACATACTAGTTTAGTTGCCATAAAAATCCTCTATGCTCTGTCTATTCATCCCTCCCTCCCCACCTACCTCTGGCAACCATAAATCTTTTTGCCTTGTCCAGGATGTTATATAGTTAGCACTGTGCAATATGTTGTAGCTTTTATGGATGGGCATTGTTCATTTAGAAATATTTAAGTCTCTTCCATGTCTTTTCATGGCCTGATAGCTGATTTCTTTTTAGCATTAAGCACTATTTCATTTTCAGGATGTGCCACAGTTTATGCCCTCATCTACTGAAGGATAACTTCGTTGTTTCCAAGGTTTGTCAATTATGAATAAAACTGCTATTTACAGATAAATATCTGTAAAGGTTTCAATTCATCTGGGTAAATATCAAGGAGCAAGATTTCTGGATCATATAGTAAGAGTCTAGTTTTGTAAGAAACTGCCATATTGTCTTTCAAAGTGTTTGTACCATTCTGCATTCCCAACAGCAGTGAATGAGATTTCCTGTGGTGTCACATTCTCATCAGCATTTGGTGATATCAGTATTTTGGATTTTGGCCATTCTAATAGGTATGTAATGCTATCCTTATTTCAATGTGCAATTCCCTAATGACATACGATGTTGAACATCTTTTCATATTCTTACTTCATATCTGTATGTCTTCTTCTTTGGAGGTTTCCAGATCATTTTTCTATTTTTAAATTAGGTGGCTCATTGTCTTGCTGTTAGGTGTTAAAAATTCTTTGCATATTTTGGATAACAGTCCTTTATGAGATAAGTCTTTTGAAAATACTTTCTCCAAGAGACTGTGACTTGTCTTTTTTGCTTGTCATTGTTTTACACAAAGCAGAAAAATTTAATTTTAATGAAGTCCACCTTATCAGTTATTTCTTTCAGTGATTGTATTCACCTTTGGTGTTGCATCTAAAAAGTTTTCACCAAAACCAAGGTCACCTAGGTTTCTCCTGTTATTGTTCAAGAGTTTTATAGGTTTGCATCTTACATTTAGATCTGTGATCCATTTTGAGTTAATGTTTGTCAAGGGTGTAAAGTATGTGTTTAGATTCTTTGGTTTGCAAGTGTGTGTCCAGTAGTTCTGGTACCATTCGTTGAAATAATTATCTTTGTTCCATTGTATTGTGCCTTGTCAAAGATCACTTGGTTATATTTATATTAATTTCTGGTCTCTCTATTCTGTTCCATTGATCTCCTTGTCTTTTCTTTTTGCCAGTACCACACTCCCATCATTACTGTAGATTTACAGTAACTCTTAAAAAGTCAGGGAGTGTCAGTACTCTGTTCTTTTTCTTCCATATTGAGTTGACTATTCTAGGTAGGTCTATTGCCTGTTCACATAAATTTTGGAATCGGCTTATCAATAACCACAAAATAACTTGCTGAGACTTTGATTGGCATTGTGTTTAATATATTGATCAAGATGGAAAATACTGAAATCTTGCCAGTAGTGAATCATTCTATCCATAAACATGAAATATCTATTCATTTACTTAGTTCTTATTTGATATCTTTAATCAGAGTTTTGTAGATTCCCTCATATAGATCTTGTACTTTTTGAATATTTATACTCAAGTATTTCATTTTTGAGGGTGCTAATGTAAATAATAATGAGTTTTTAATTTCAAATTCTGTTTGTTCATTGCTTGTATATAGGAAAATAATTACCTTTTATATATTAATCTTGTGTCTTGAAATCTTGTTATATTCACTTGTTAGTTCCAGAACTTTTTAATTATTTCAGATTTTCTATGTAATCATGTCATATATAAACAAAAAGTTTTATTCCTTCCCAATTTTTATACATTTTATTTCCTTTTCTTTTTTTTTTTTGAGACGGAGTCTCACGCTGTTGCCCAGGCTGGAGTGCAGTGGCGCTCCTTTTCTTTTCTTATTGCATTATCTAGGAATTTCAGTACAATGTTGAAAAGTAATGGTGAGAGCTGACATTCTTGCCTTATTCCTGATCTTAGCAGAAAATCTTCAGTTTCTCATCATTAAGAATTGTGTTAGCTGTACTTCTGTTTTATTATTTTTTTTGGGTACATGTTTTTTATCAAGCTGAGGAAGTTTCCCTCTATTCCTAGTTTGCTGAAAGTTTTTTTATCATGAATGGCTGTTGAATTTTGCCAAATGCTTTTTCTTCATCTATTGACATAATCATGTGCTTTTTCTCCTTTGGCTTCTTGATGGGGTGGATTGCATTAATTGATTTTCAATTGTTGAACCAGCCTTGTATATTTGGAATCAATCTCACTTGGTTATTGTGTCTGATTCTTTTTATTCATTATTGGATTCAATTTGTGAATTTTTGTAATGATTTTTGCATCTATGTTTGTGAGAGATACTAATCTGTGGTTTTCCTTTCTTGCAATGTCTTTATATAGTTTTAGAATTAGGGTAAGGCTGGCCTGAGATAACAAATTAGGAAGTAGTCCCTCGACTTCTATCTTCTGGGTAGAATTCCTCAGTGAAACTATCTGGGTTTAATGCTTTTCTTTTTTTGGGAGGCTATGAACTATTGATCAAATTTCTTAATAGGTATAGTCCTATTAAATTGTTTTTTTTCATATGTGATTTTTGGCAGATTGTGTCTTTCAAGGAATTGGTTCATTTCAACTAAGTTATCTAATTAGTGAACATAGGGTTATTTGTAATATTTCTTTATTATCATTTTAATTTCCATGGGATCTTTAGTGGTGGTCCCTCTTTCACTTGAGATTATCAGTAATTCCGTTAATTTTTTTCTTAGTCTGGCTAAAGGCTTATCAATTTAATTAGTCTTTTCAAAGAACCAGCTTTTGGTTTTGTCAATTTTCTATATGAATTTCTGTTTTCAGTGTTACTGATTTCTGCTTTAATGTTTATTATATTTTGCTTCTGATTACTTTGGATTTAATTTGCTCCTCTTTTTCTAGTTTCTTTAGGTAGAATCTTATATTATTGATTTTATATTTTTCTTCTTTACTAATATATGTATTTAATACTATAAATTTTTCTGTAAGCACTACATTTACTATATCCCACAAGTTTTAATAAGTTGTATTTTTATTTTCATTTAGTTCAGTATATTTTTAAAATTTTTCTTGAGATTTCTTCTTTGACCTATGTGTCATTTAGGAGCTTGCTGTTTAATCTTCAAATAGTTTGGAATTTTCCAGCTGTATTTATGTTATTGATGTCTAGTTTAATTATTATCTAAGAGATGTTGTATGATTTCTATTATTTTAAATTTGATGAGGTGTACTTTATGGCCTAGAATGTGATCTATCTTGATGAATGTTCAATGTGAGTTTGAGAAGACTGTGTAATCTGCTATTGCTGGATGAAGTAGTGTATAGATGTCAACTGTATTCAGTGGATTGATGGTGCTGTTAATTTCAACTGTATCCTTACAAATTTTCTGTCTGATTAATCTATTTTCGATAGGGGGGTGTTAAGGTCTCCAACTATAATAGTGGATCCATTTATCACTTCTTGCGATAATATTCTCTTTTTGCTTCACATGTTTTGATACTTTGTTGTTAGGCACATCCACATAAGGAATATTATGTCTCCTTGGATAGTTGAGCCTTTATCATTATGTAATGCTCCACTTTTCCCTGATAACTTCCCTTGTCTGAAGATAACAAAGCTACTCCTGCTTTCTTTTGACTCATGTTAACATGGCGTACCTTTATCCATCCCTTTATTTTATTCTATTTGTGTCTTTGTATTTGTAAACAATATATAATCAAGTCATCTTTTTATATACTTTGATAATCTTTGTCTTTTGATTTGTGTATTTAGACTATTGAAGTTTAAGATGTTTATTGATATAGGTGGATTAATATTGACCATATTTGTTACTGTTTTCTATTTGCCACTGTCATTCATTTTTCCTATTTTTATCTTCATACTTTTTTATTGCCTCTTGTGATTTTAATTAAGCATTGTATATGTTCCTATATTCTCTCTTTTCTTAGCATATCAATTATACTTTTTAAAAACCATTTTAGTGCTTGCCCTGGAGTTTTCAATATATCAGGTTAGTGCAAACATAATTGTGTTTTTTGCCATTAAAAGTAATGGCACCCACCTGATACATTTACAACCAATCCAAGTCCACTTTTGAACAGAAATATCCTGTTTCATCAGTAGTATTTTATCATAATAAAATAGTTCTCATTCTTTCCTCTCATGTCTGTGTCATTCCTGTCATTTATTTCACTTACCTATACGCATGTAAATATATATTTGAAATATATGTAAACTGAAACACATTGTTGCTATTGGTATTTGAACAAACTGTTAACTGTCAGATCAACAAAGAGTAATAAAAATAAAAGTTTTTATTTTACCTTCACTTACTCATTTTCCTAAGCTCTTCTTTTCTTTGGGCTCTGGTAAAATAGTTTCTCTTGAGGTCAGGCTTTGTTAAGAACAGAAAATTGTGATATATTCCAGAACGGTTACTTTCCCCCTCCTCCTGCCTGAAACACTGGAGGATTTTTCTCTGATATTCACTGTGAGAATCTGGTTGACCTTCTGCAGGTAGATCTCACAATATTGTGGAGTGTCCCTATGACTTTGTTCTCCATGAAGTTTTTAAATCTTAGAAATGTCCATGCTGAACTTCCAGCAATTCATCAATTACAGCTCAGGTTTTTCTGTTCCAGTCCTGGTTCCCATAGAGATTTCTGCTCACAGATTTCTAGTTGGAAGGTTGTGGTTCTCTGTATTCACTTGTCTGTCTCTAATTTGGGGGCAGTGGTTTGCCCTATTATCTCATTTCTCTGATGAATCCAAGAAGAGTTGATTTTTCACTTTGGTCAGTTTTTACTTGTAAGGGCAGACCCTAAAGCTTCTTATATGCCAGCCTCTAAGCCTATTTCTACGTTTTGATGTCATTTTTCTTTTTGAGGGAAGAAGAATGAACAACCATAAAAGCAAACATTAGGAAATAATAAAGTTCAGTATATGCAAATAATAGCAGGCCTTATTAGGCTACAAATGGTAAAAATTGACCTGGTTTTGTCTTTTGATTGCTTGTCATTTAATGTTCAGGTGAAGTAAGTTATTTTACCAGAGAATTACACCTACATACCTGTCTGTGTTATAAGGAAATGATGTATCTGAATTAGATTATAAGCTCCAAAAGGGCAAGAAATATATATGTTGATTTTTAATACCTGCTGATCCTTCAAATATTGAATGAATAAAGGAGTAAAAAAAGTATAAATGCATTGTAATTTGTAAAGTATTAATATAAGGCAGGTATTTTCAAATATTTCTACCAAAGTATGCAGAGAGAAAATGCAAATTCTAGGACTATGGGGCCTATAACCAAGAATTGTATCCTTTATTGGAGCACACAATTTTTAAAATCTCAAATGTGGTCTCAAAAATAAGTTTAAATATTGCATAATCAATCTAACTTTGTTCTACTATAAAATCAAGTTTTACAATTCCTGAGTAAATTGAGTACTCCCAAAAGGTGTGCTCCATTTTTTCTGTGCCTCAAGGAATCTCTAGTCAGCTGGAAAGTAGCATAGAAGTCAACGTTTTCTCATTTGAAAAGCACAGAGTAAGGTATCATTGCTGTAAATTTATATCACCCAACTGAGATCAGATTACATACCATAGTATTCACTAAAAATGATGAATATTTATTACCCTGCCAAGCAAACCATGTCACATGGCTATTTTATCAAATAATATCATATGTAATCTAAAGAATTTACAAAATTTAGTAAAAGCTGTCTATAAAGTCGGCCTAAACTGAACAGTATTTCTTAACACTTTTTAGTTCTTAGATTCTTTTGTGAATGTGATGGAAGCTATGAACTCTGTCCTAAGGAAAATGGATATATGCAGATATACTCAAATGTTTTATTCAATTTTTATGAATCCTTTATAAACCTAGATAGCAGGCTGAGGAAAGTACCATGTGGATTATAAATTGGAATAATTGTAAAGGTAATACATCTTAGACATTTTAAAATGAAACTGTGATTTATGGTCTGTACCTCCTTCCTCCCCTTCTTTGTTTTGAGAGGAAATATAGATTTTAGTGTCTAGATGTATGTGTGAGGGGTAGTATTTTTCTTAATAAAAGTGCATTCAAAATTTACCAATGGTAGGAAAGGTTATGCAGTGAATATTTCCTCTGTCCCAGAGATTAAAGTTATTACCAGTTTCTTTGTAAGATAATTATGTATACATAAGCATATATTTCATATGCACACATGCTAAAAACACAAAAATGTTTACATATTTTTCAGACTGTTCTATGCTTTCCTTTTCCTCCCATATCACACTTAAATATGTTAAACTGTTTTTAATATTGCAGAGTATTTTATTTATGTACTATTTATTTACCCCATCTCTTATTTTTTTATATATATTTAGGTTGTGTGTTTGTGGTCCTTTGCTACTGAAACAAATGAAACACTAAACATCCTAGTACACGTGTCTTTATGCGCATAGGAGTCACTCTATTTTAAATACACTGAAAAGCTAGGGCAGTCACGGAATGACTGGCACTTGGTCGCAGACTCACCACATTCAGCACAGCATGTTCAATCATAGGAATGCTGTAGGGAAATTAATTCATTATATTCATGCCACCTAAGGGTACCAATCATCCTTTCTATTCTTGTTTCCATGTCTCTCATTGCAGCTTGGTTCTGTAAGGGAACGGACATGAGGCTGAACTTTAATTATGTTTCACCATGTAGTTCGCCTGAATTATATAAGAAAAGAAAAGCTTTCAAGGCTCTGTCTCACTCTGCCTGTGCGTCCTTCCCACAGACGCTGTCCACAGTATTGTTTACTGACTGTAGTCTGTGCTGGCGTTTGTCAATGTCTGATGCTGAGAGTCTCTGTGGGTGCTTTGGGGAATAAAGTGTGGCCTCTCTGGATTTCTGGTCCATGCATTTTCTTTATTTAATTTTAAATGGACAGATAGCATGATAAGATTTTGTCAATAATATGATGTTTTGAAGTGCATATATATTATGGCATAGTTAAATCCAGCTAATTAATTCTTTACTTTCCGTAGCTATCTTTTGTGTGTGTGCTGAGAGCAACATAATAAATCCATTCTCCTTACGTTTTTCAAGAATATAATGTATCCTCATTAACTATAGTCACCTTACTGCAAAAAGGCCTCTCAGAATTTATTTCACCTGTCTAATTGTGATTATATATCCTTTGACCAACAACTGAAAAATCTGAGAAATTAAAATAACAGAAAGCATACCGGTTACGTTTCTCTAATTAATTGAGTCAAGGTGCTGTAGATATACATCAAGGCCAAAAAGTTGATGCATGATAAGAGAGTGTTCCTGTTCCAGAAGGCAGTAAGCATCTAAGACACTGTCAAACCTAAGTCATTTAGTTATCTCAATATCATTGCCTTTTTTTTTTTTTAATGACAATTTCACTCTATCATTCAGGCTGAAGTGCAGTGGCATGGTAATAGCTCACTGTAACCTCAAACTCCTAGGCTCAAGCAATCCTCCTGTCTCAGCCTCTTGAGTAGCTGAGACTACAGGTGATAGCCACCACTTCTGGCTATTTATTTGTTTGCTTATTGTAGAGGAAGGGTCTCACTATGTTGCCCAGGCTGTCTCCAACTCTTGATCTCAAGCTATCCTTCCACCTCAGCTTCCCAAAGTGCCAGGATTACAGGCAGGAGCCACCGTGCCCTGCCTGTGCCTCTTTTTTACTCACGTTGGCTCTTCTGACAATTTTGTATATGATAGGTAAATGCTAACTTTTGTGTGAGTTGAAATTATTTTTTTTCTGGATTGCTGATTTCTTATTTTTATCTTATTCTATAGCAAGCTTCCCTAATTTGCACATTGGTACTGATTTACTTCTGGCGTTTGACCCATTGTTTAAAAATACGTCCCATTGGTGCTTCCAGACTGTATGCTGTTTAGAAAACTTATGATTCACAGTATGTCTAAATGTGTCACTATGTCCAACTGGTCTGTCTTCCTTGGATGGGCTTTATTCTTGTTCTCTCATGGTGGCATATGTTTTCATAGGTGATTGGGGTTGTCAGGACAAAAGTCAGAACTGGAAAACAAGAAGCAGAGTACAGAAAGGTCTTATGGGTATCAGAGGTCAGAGCAGAATACGAATCAGACAAAACAGATGCTGAATAGATTCATGACAGAGGATCAGGATTTAGTTTGACGACTTACAACAAGGAAGACCCCAAAATCAAACATGCAGGAGAGCTCACAGCCAGGCAAACTGACATGGACCAAGAGAGCTATAAGTGCTGATGGGGAAGATAAAAGGGATGAGAATAAATAAGGAACCAAGGCCAATAGAAGAGCTTATAATTTATTCAACAAATACTTGTGAAGTGACCACTATGTGTTGGAGTCTCCTTTAGACATTACAGCTACAATAAACAGTGGGGGATATAATAGCAAAACAAATCCCTATTCACATAGAGCTTATCTGAAGCAAAGTATCTCTTTATATAATTAAAGTGAAAGGAAGAATCAAATTCCCCTGGATGAGTAACCTGAGATTTGTATTTAGAAATAATGCATACTTGAGTTTTATAGAATAATCTTTCTTTCTTTCTTTTCTTTTTTTTTTTTTTGACGAAGTCTTGCTCTGTTGCCCAGGCAGTGGTGTGATCTCAGTCCACTGCAACCTCCATCTCCCAGGTTCAAGCAATTCTCTTGCCTCAGCCTCCCAAATAGCTCAGACTACAGGAGTGCACCATCATGCCTGGCTACTTTTTGCATTTTTAGTAAAGACGGGGTTTCACCATGTTAGCCAGGCTAGTCTCAAACTCCTAACCTCAGGCAATCCACCCTCCTCAGCCTTCCAAAGTGCTGGGATTATAGGCATGAGCCACTGCACCTGACCAGGATAATATTTCTTTAAGCATCTTTGGTGGAAAAAAAATTTTATAGACTTTTAAATATATAGATACATAGAAATTCATGAGTTCTTGGTACTTTTAATAGCCTAGGGTCCCAAATAGGTTTAAAGAGAGTTAACATTTTGAGTGTTTCCCAAATGTACATATTCACGGAATCCTCTTTGAAATTGAGTATCTTCTAGAACTATTAGTCCATAAAACACATTTTGACAAATGTTGATATAGGGAATAAGTGAGTAGGGAAAAAGAGATAACTGCTCTCTCCTGATGCCAAGTAATGCTTCCATTGGCTCTCCCGGCTCCTCCACTGCCAGTCCTCCTTATGATGACACCAAACTGTGCATGGCTGGGTGGGGGAGGGTGAGGGCAGGGAGACAACATCAGCTACTTCACTTCTCTCCCTTCATCTGGCATGAGAGCCATTGGACCACATGAGGAGAGTCTATGAATTCTTTCCTGCAGCATATGGCGAAGTCAGTGTCAGATGTTGGCAGAAAAGATGGCAGGTGCCTTCCTTCTAGCTGGAGTGGCTGCTGACTTTAATATATGAAAAAAAAGTGTTGCCATCTGTACTTGAAATCAGCTGTCACCCCAAATGTGAAAATGTGGGAAGTGGCTATCTCATATTGCCATACTGTTTTGACAGGTGGAGTAGTAGAAGGATTTTCTCTAAATCTGCATTTTATGCAATTACCTCTAATGCAAATCAGTCCAATCTCATTGCTTCCAAGAAAAATTCCTGCTGCCAGTTTCTAATATGTATCCCTCACTTGGAGACATAATTGCAAGGAAACCGCATAATTGTTCACAGTTGTTATCTGTATTTCTGTTTACAATAATTTGATATATGATTTAAATTTATACATTTATCTAAAAATCAATTATCTGATTTGTATTTGTTAGATTATTGAAAGAGAAAGAATAATACATTTTAAGGGTTGCACTGCTTTTTACTTTTGTAAAAAATGTGGTTTTACAATGGTTAATGAAGTATTTTTTTTTTACTATTTTCATAATTTCAGAAACAATTCATACACCTAATGGCCCTGATATATAATAGAAATAGAACATATGATCTATATACTCATAACCATAAGAACAGAGAAATACTTCAATAAAATACTCAAAGCACTGAAAGATAACTGCATGAATTGTGTCTGATATGAAAGAGACAGAGGAAGTACCCCTATTGCTAGTTTGGCTGAAACAAATGTAAATATTTTTGAAAATAATAGGGTAAATATACCTTTCTTTGGTACATAGTATGGTGAGTTCATTAGCTACATTAAATTAGTACATTTCTCATGGAAAGTGGTTAACCTTATAGTTCAATAGACTGAAAGTAAAATAAGGTGTTGATTAGCGCGGGTATCTGTGCAATGCATCTGGGGTATTTTGACAATCTGTATCCTATCTGACACTAATTAATGTATGATTCACAAGGGATGAGAGTTCAGTGGCTAAATGTCCTAATTGTCACAAAAGTTTTCTGCTTGGGTTGACAAGAGGCAGAAACATGGGCAAATCACTTGTCTGTGATGATAAACATCATACTGAATTAAAGGGTCAAAATAAAATATGTGTAGAGAAAAGTAACTGAAATGGACAGCACCCTCCTCCAATACCTTTTTCTTCTTGGAGATAGTTGGGGAAAAGGAAAAGGGAGACAGCACGGACATAACTGAAGATAACTAGCATAGCTTTCAGAAGGCAGCATAGCTAGACAAAAATGTCTGGTCCTCAACTGCAGATGGAGTTAGGTCAAATTTCTGTTCTAGCATCGTTTACTGGAATAGTTCCATGGCCTTAGGCATGTCTCATAATCGTGATTTATAAATATATAGGAAGGGTAAAATGAAATAATATATAAACATGTCCACTACAGTAGTCATCATACCACAAATGCTTAATAAAAAGTGTTTTTATTCTTTCATCCCTCATATCACATTTATATTTAAATCACATGCCTGTTCTATACCTTTAATTTTCTTTTGTCAGAACTTCACTTTCATATGACCCAGATTCATTTTTGATTTCATGCGATGTGCATTATGTGCGTATAGATAAATCTCTCTATATATACATATGTGTGTATATGTGTGTGTACCTATAGATATGTGTGTAGATATATGTGTGTATATAGATATATCTGTGTATATATAGATATATGTGTGTATGCAGATATATGTGTGTATGTAGATATATGTGCATGTATATATAGATATATGTGTGTATATAGATGTGTTTATATAGATATGTGTATACATATAGATATATGTGCATATATAGATATATGTATGTATATAGATATATGTGTGTATATATAGATATATGTGTATATAGATATGTGTGTATATATAGATATATATGTGTGTATATACAGATATATATGTGTGTATATAGATGTGTGTGTATACAGATATATGTGTGTGTATATAGATGTGTGTGTATATATATGTGTGTGTATATGGATATGTGTGTGTATATATATGTGTGTTTATATGGATATGTATGTGTATATAGATGTATGTATATATCTAGATATGGATATATCTGTATATATCTAGATATATATCTATATACAGAGACAGATGTGTGTGTATATAGATATATATCTAGATACATCAATACGCCCAACAACATGGGTTAATATTTTCTTTTCTTTTTTTTTTTTTTTTTTTTTTTTTGAGATGGAGTCTCACTCTGTTGCCCAGGCTGGAGTGCAACCGCACAATCTCAGCTCACCTCAACCTCTACCTCCCAGGTTCAAGTGATTCTCCTGCCTCACCTTCCCGAGTAGCTGGGATTACAGGCATGTGCCACCACACCAGGCTAATTTTTGTATTTTTAGTAGAGACAGGGTTTCACCATGTTGGCCAGGCTGGTCTTAAACTCCCAACCTCAGGTGATCCACCCACCTCTGCTTCCCAAAGTGCTGGGATGACAGGCGTGAGCTGCCGTGTCCGGTCGGGTTAATATTTTCTAGAAATACATACCAACATGGATACGTTTGCTTTACCCATTCAGTAGCTCCTATCAGAGCATAGCTTTGAAGAAATAATAGGACAGCAAGAATCATGTCTGATCATTGAAAAAGGTAAAAACCATGGCAGGAATGTCTTAGGAAAATGAAAACAGCCATGGACCTGATCCTATGCTTCTATTCTCTCACAGTGACTTTTTTTTTTTTCTTTTTTTTTTTTTTTTTTTTTTTACTACTGTGATCCTAATGACTCTAATGAGTGCCATTTTATTGTCTGTCTTCTCTCTCCACTCCACTTCACTGCATGTACATGCCTAACCTTCCTCAAAGAGGATAGAAAGGTTTAAAGTACCACCGTTTCCAGATTTTAAGAATTTAAGAATGTCATCATTAGTGCATAAATGTCAACAGCGCTGTCAAAAAAATGCAAAACTGTTTATCTTTATTTCTCATTATATCTTCCCTGAAAAAGTCTTTGCTTACAAATAGAGTGACCTTACCCTTCTCAAAAGATGAGGACCCAAAAGCCTAGACAGGGTAAACAACTTCCTTTGTTCACTGAGCAATGAAGAGGAGGATGAGAATTTAGGCTCCTGATTCACTGGTGTTCCTTTTACTCCATCTTTTCTTGTTTTCATCCTATTTCCACTTAAAACCATTCCCTCAATTGCCTTTAGTAAAATCCAAAATTCAATTCAAAATTCTAATGGAATTCTAACCAAAAGTTTTGGAGAGGAAAAACATGCTAAAATTCATTCATCGGTGGCTCTTGATAGCTATTGACTTTAAATGCGTATAATTGAATTGGTTGAAAGAACAATTAAAATATAATTAGACTTTCTCCCAGGCATAATTTTACCTTTGAGACTGATTTGTTGATAGCAACCAATAATCTTCCTTTCTAATTCTAAACTGAAGCCCCCCCCGCCTTTTTTTTTTTTTTTTTTTTTTTTTTTTTTTTTTTTTTTTTGCTGTAACCCTTACCAAGGCTGTGGCAATTGGCAGGATGGTAATACAAAATTGCAGACTTCTGTTCATTCCACTACTACATGCCTAAATATTAATGGACTTTCAGGGATAAGGGGAAGACTTTATTATTATTTGGTTGAAACCTAACATTTTGCAGAAGGAACTTGGTTCAGGAAGGGAAGTGAGCCGTCCAGAAAAAGCAACAATTAGTGGTAGGTTTAGGACTACAATTTAGATATTTCAACTCTTCTGACCCTTGGTTTAATATTTTTTTTGTTTGTTTTTTAACCATTAACTCAATGGCCCCTTTTAAACTTATATGACATTATACATTTCCTGACAACTTACAAGTTTTAAGGCTGTGTTCTGATAGGTGCTGTGTTCAACAAAGTGCACTAAATTTCTGATCACTTATAATCATATTGAACATTGTTGATCTCTGAATTATCCCTTAGGGTAATCATACATCTTATAAGAACAGAGATTTTTAGCATCTCCATTAGAAAAAAATCTAGTTAACTAATGACTCCTCACACTGAAAAGAAAGAAAAAAAGGCAGATGAGATTCTTAAAGATAGATATTCTCAGATCTACTTTAGAATTAATGGATCAAAATTTCCACGCATGATGTCTAAAAACAAAAACTAACAAAATACATAGGGTTATTCTGTTATACTACACATGGAAATCTCTTCACTAAGCTACCCCAGGAGGCAATAAAATAAAAGTTTAGTGCAGGGGTGTCCAATTCTTTGACTTTCCTGGGCCACATTGGAAGAAGAATTGTCTTGGGCCACACATAAATACACCAACACTAATGACAGCTGATGAGCTGAAAAAAGAAAATCGCAAAAAAAAACAAAAACAAAAACAAAAAAAACCTCATAATGTTTATGAAAGTTTACAAATTTGTGTTGGGCTGTATTCAAAGGCGTCCTGGGCTGCATGTGGCCCATGGGCCGTGGGTTGGACAAACTTGGCTTAATGGTTTTGGAGAAGATTCCTCTTGGTGTTACCAACTAATACGACTCTGGAGAAATCTGGGATGCATAATATCCTTATATGCGAGCTATTGGGACCCCTGTCCCAGATGCCATGCTTTTCAAGAGTCTGCTCTTGCTGTTCCCAGCTGTGCCCATCCCTTCTCCCGAACAAGGATTCCACTGGAGCCAATGAAATATGTCAACAACTGGGATATGTATTTATGTTCTCTTTCAGACACATTTTAGGCATCTGGAACCCAGAAGTTTCTCTGCTCAACCTGCTTTAAGTTTGTTTCAGGGTCTATGAGAACCTTTTCCCAAAATCAATCCTGCTGAAGGCACCCTAACCCTTTAAGGAGAATTGCTGCTGGCCCTGGGGCCTGTGGGTATGAAGTGTGGATGTTTGGATGGATGTCCATACACATACCAGCTAGGTCTGCGGCAGTGGGTGGTGGTTGGAGTGAAGTGAGAAGGTAGGAGTTATCCATGTATACTTCTGTTCCTAGTTCTCCAAATGTCAGGAGCAGTCTGTTTGAAATTACCTGATTTCATAAAATGTGGTAAGTCAAGACTAAGAGCTGCTCATACGTCATGTTTTTGTTTTAATGATATGATTAAGATACAATGAGAAACTAGTATATTGGTTACAGAAAAATATGAACTAGGTGAAGTTTTTCTTTTGGTGCTCCCCCAAATTCAGAGTGCTCCATGCTTTCCACAACTGTGATAAGCCACACCAATACTTCCCTTCTTAGGCAGTACCAGAGGTTGAAAGTAGTAAATGATTATAAAATAGATCTTTGCTCTGTTTATCAAGTGCTTGCTGTCTTCTTTCAGAAGCTAATCAGCCATATTTCCACATCACTAGGAAACATATGACCCCAGGCATTAAAATGTACGTGTCTTAATACATGGTACATCACTATGCATGAACCTCTTCCTTTCTTTAGAATTATATGATTCATCAAGAAGTTGTGTGAGGTGAGTGTCTTAGTAAAATGGTCCCTTTTACTAATGAGGAAACTCAGCATGGGAACATTTCATTTTCTTGTGTGAAGTTGAAGTTCAATACTTAATAATTGGTAGGGCTGATACTAATTGGGGGACAAAATTCAACCCAAAATTCTACATATGGTGGTGTAGGTAGACGATATTAGGGGTAAAAGAGACTGAAGGGGAGATTATGTTGGATTCTTATTTGTGCCTATAATTTGGAGGCAGAAATATTCTCAAGTTTAGGAAGATAATAGGGAACATTTTTACTGTGATCTGTACATACAAGGAACCACCTGAAGAATACAAAAGGTAAATATGGCAAGTAGAAAACACAAAAAGTAAGATGCAGAAATGAATCCTAATACATGAATTGTTATAATACATGTAAATAGGCTAAACTCATTGTTCAAATAATGGTCAAGGTGAATAAAAATCAAGAACCTCTAATATTATTATAGGAAAGATGCGTACAAAATGATTATTTTTGTTTGGAAAAAAATGTACAATCTAAAAGAAATGCAGGTTAAGACATTCAAAATCAAACCAAATTTACTATAAGAGTAGATGAAAGGGAAAATGTATCAAAAAGATACAAGTGATGGTTAACATATATTTGTTGAAAATATTTTAAAATTCATAATTAATAGTTGACAGAACTATATGAGAAAAAAATAAACAATCATAGTTCAGTAATGCAAAATACTCTTTCCTGAAAGTAAGATGTTAAGCAAACACAAAAAAGAAAATATATAGGCAATTTGAAAATGATGATCCAGATAGAACTTTAGTCAACAAACGTGGCATATACATTTTCTCATTCTTTTCTGTTTTTTCTATTTGCTTATTTGTATTTTCTTCTGTTTGTAAATAATTATATGTGTTACATCTTTTAAAAGATGTATTAGTAATTTACATATCAGTAAATATGAAAATCTATATGAACCTGTATTTCTAGAAACAAAAAATCTCAAAATTGGCAAAATAAGGAATAAAAATTTGAAAAACACTACAACAACAAATTTAATTCATAATGATACCTCTAAGTTCATTCCTACCAAAAAATTCCAGGCAGTGTTCAAAGGTGAGTTCTGCTAATTTTTTCAGGAAGCATATAATCTAAATTTTATATAAGAAATTTTGGGAATCAAATCAAATAAAAGTGAAATTATTCAGTTTGTTTTACAAAATTACAATTTTTACAAAATTAATTATAATGTTGATATCCAAACAAGTTAAGGATAATGCAAGAAGAGAAGTCACAGGCCAATTTCACTTATAGATGTGGCAATTCTAAATAAAATAAATCTAACAGCTAGTAAAAATGTGTTAAAAATAATTTATCACAAATCAATTGGTTTATTCCAGAAATGCAACTATGTTTTAACATTGGAAAATATAACTGTAGGTAATAATAGACTACATGGTGAAAATGTATATAAATATCTCAAAATATGAAGAAATATAAAGTTCCTCATGATTTTATGATAAGAATAAACAATTTAAAAACGATAATTTCTTTACAGAAACTGGCAAAATTACATTTTCAAATATTAATGTACTTAAGAGAATATTATCAACCCTTGCTTATTACTAGCATGTGATTAAACTGTTCATTCATTGTGGGGAACACACTATTAGTGCCTCACATATATGTTTATATCATTTCATAAAGACCAAGAAACATCATTTCAAGGTCTATATCCAGAGGAAGCCTGCATATGTTCATTATGAGACATAAACAAAATTTTTATAGCAATATTTTTATTTGATGCTGGAATTTAGTAGTTGGAAGTAATCTATATGTCCATTCTCAGGATAATGGGTAAGTAAAATATAGTGTATGCATAAGATAAAATATGATGCAGAGTCAGAAGCCAAAAGCCAGATTTATATATGTAAATAGGCTACATCTCACCAACATGTTGTTATATAACAAAAGGTAGTGAGAATAAAATTTATAGCCCCATTTATGCAAATTAAAAACACAGGTGCTAAACACCACCATGTATTTTTTTAAGGATACACACATATCTAAATAGGTATAAAGAGGGGACATTGTAAAAATATGTAACCCTAGGACTTCGGGAAGCCAAGGTTTGGGGATTGCTTAAGTCCAGGAGTTCGAGACCAGCTTGGGCAACATGGTGAAGCCCCATCTTAACAAAAAATTAGTCGGGCGTGGTGGTGCCGCCTGTAGTTCCAGCTACTGGGGAGGCTGAAGTAGGAGGATCACTTGAGCCTGGGAGGCGGAAGTTGCAGTAACCAAGATCTTGCCACTGCACACCAACCTGGGTGACAGAGTGAGACACTGTCACAAACAAAC
This sequence comes from Macaca thibetana thibetana, assembly GCF_024542745.1. NCBI lineage: Eukaryota > Metazoa > Chordata > Mammalia > Primates > Cercopithecidae > Macaca > Macaca thibetana. Next base: position 102,417,490 of record NC_065586.1, on the reverse strand, counting down.
AAACAAAAACAATATATATTAAATACACTAGTGTGAATATCTTTCAGAAGAGGGAGAATCTCAGTAGGAAAGAGAATGAAGGGAAAAGTAACGAAATAAAAGGGAGCTTTGTAAGGGTGAGTCAGGAGAGTGGGAATGAATAATTTAATTCTGTGTACCTAAGGTACAGACAAGATTTTTTAAGTAAAGTGAAAATGACTATGTGGTATACATACATATATATGGAGCTTTCTATTTTCATGTTCCTTGCCAGGTTTTCTTAAATTACAAGTTCTACAAATACATTTGAAATAGGATTCAAATTGCATATTTTTTCTCCCTGTGAACACATATGTAACGTAAGGTGAATTTCACTTGTATTTACTTATCAGGGAATCATAAGTTTTCTCCCTTTCCTTGGCTGGAGGAAACAGAATGGATAGGTTTGGGTATTTCATTTTTCTTTTCAGACACTAAAGATGAAAAGAAGTCTGGTTTTTAGACAGACTTTGAGTTGACGTGTTGCCACCTTGAATCTGAATCAAATTTCCCAAGGGTCAAGCTGACAAAGTAAGCCACTCTATGAATATTCTTTCCTGATGCTGAATTGAACTGGGGACCCAGTTTTAATGCAGCCCAAGCACCTAGTGTAACAATACACAAATGAACAAATAATGACAAGACAAACAATAAAAATTATTGAGCACGTATTATTTCATTTCACTGATGAAGCAAACTGAGGCACATGATGATTTAGTGACACATTTCAAATCATGCCATGAATCAGATAAAACTCAAGTTGGAACTAGAACCATATTTTCTGACTCCTAGCAAGCCTTGTTTCCACTATGTGCTCCCTAATGAAGTATTCAAGCACATGTGATTCAAGGTATGAGAAAATGCATCATCAATATTTAAGATTTTGTATATGATGCTTTCCATGGAGTTTGAAGGTTTATAGGAAGATGCAAAGTAGCAATTTATGTCTAAAGTAGAGACATTTTAAACTACTAAAGTTTTAATTAACTAGTAATTTTTTTTTCTTCTCACAGTGCACAATAAACTTTATCTGTTTGCTGTCTGGAGCTCTGTGTTTGCAAATTAGGAGCTCCAGCTTCTTTCCATTTTAATTAAAAATTGTGAGCTTGACATAATCAACTTCCTTCCTTTTCTGGTTTTTTAATGAACATTAATGAAACAAAATTAAAGTGCTATTTAACATTCCGCCAATTTATTAGTGGTTAGGCAGGATAACTTTGTTTTCAGGGACTGAAGTTGAACTGAAATAATTTAGGGAAATTAACTTTCCCAATAGCATTTAATAAAATCACAGTGGGCCATGGGACCTGCAAAGCTGGGTCAACACATCATTGATGTTATTGTTTATATTGAGACACATCTTAAAATCAGAGAAACAATCAGAAGCCTAATCAACAATGGCTTCCTCATGATTAAAATTCTGGCATTTCAGATGAGAGCAGAGTGTCATTCTTTCAGGATAGTGCTTTGCCCACTTTATTCAGTTGCCGGCTCAACTTCATTTTATGTATTTGCACACATGTCCCCCAACTATCTTTTTTGTGCATTATCTGCTTACATATTCAATATCTTCTTTTACAAACCTAGTCCTACCTTAAATTTTATATATTGTACTCTGAAGTTAATTTTTAAAAGTCCATAAGAGGCAATATAAGAGAGTATTCTATAATAAGTCTTCAAACTTTCACACCAAAAAGACCTTAATGTGAATTCTACATCTGCCTTTTACCAGCCATGTTACCTTGGGCAATTTATTATTTTCTTTGATTCTCAAGTTTATCTCATCTGTGTTTGTAACATAAAATTGATCATTCAATCAGGAAATAATTTATGCCAGATTTTGTACTAGGTCTTGGTTCATAAGCCTGAACAAGATGAGCATCTAGGCTTGCAGGGAATTTACCATGTAGCAGGGGAGACAAAAGTAAAATATTAAATCATGCATAATGATTATTTACTTAAATGTTTACCAAATTTTAATGAAATGCTTAGAAGTCTGAAAATCATTATAGATTCCCTTTAAAAAAATACTAAACAGAACTTGAAAGAAGAGGGGAAGTTGGTCAGGAGAAAAGAGGTGGAAAGAGTGGCTCAGGGAGAAGAAAAAATTGTGCAAAAGCTGTGAACAGGAAAGGAGTTTGTAGAAAGAAGACAGTTGACAGATGTAGGCACAAAGTTGATCATATAGCACCTTGTAAGCTAAATTGGGAATGTTAGATAACCCTTGAGTGCAATAGCAAGTCACCAAATGACTTTAAGCAGTTCAGGAAATGAGAGTGCATTTGTTTTCTATCACTGTTGTAATCAACTAGCATAAACATAGTGGCTTAAAACAGCACAGATCTAGGATCTTAGAATTCTCTATATCAGAGGTCCAACACAAGTCTCCCAGGGCTAAAATCAAGGTGTTGGTAGAACTGTGTTCCTTTGTGGAAGCTCTAGAAGAATCCATTTCCTTGCCTTTTCTGGCCTCGGAGGCAACCCACATGTCTTGGTTCATGGCCCCTTCCCTCTCCTTCAAAGCCAGTAATAGTGAGTGCAGTCTTCACTTTTCATCACTCTGACTTCCTCCACTTTTAAGAATGTGTGTGATTATAATGGACCCACCCGGATAACTGAGGATAATCTCCCTATCTAAGGTCAGTTTATTAACAATTTAACAATCATAATCTTATCTACGAACTTAATTATTTTTTCCATATAACATACTTATTCACAAGTTCTGAGGATTAGGATATGAAAACTTTTGTGGGGAGGTCTCATTCTGCCTCCAACAAGAAGGAAGCAAATCTAGGATATGATCTCAGGAGAAGTCCTGCAGAAATACTTCAGAATATAGATCCACTTTAGAATTAAGAAATAACTCCAAGAATAACCCTTCAGAAATAAGGGTTGCTCCAGTGAGAGGTAAATTCTAAGACTCTTCAGCTCTTATAGTCCAAAGACAGACCTCCTAAAGAGATGGAGGTACAACTGGAAAAGAAAGTAAATCAAGGCTTGTACAACACACTACTGTTTTATGTGACACTAAAAGAGAATATCCTGGTAATTAAACTACATCAATTATGGGACTTTTCCTGAATTTAGCAATGATAAAATATGAAAAAATATGCATCTTTCAAGGAAATAAGACAATGATATAAAACTTTTATAAAGCACTTACCCTCATCAACTGATAAATCTAACTATCATCACTGTCATTAATGTGAGCTACATATGCCAATATAGAATATATTGTCAAGTTATACTCTCCCATTTATCTGCTTCCTTTACTCTCCTAGCTAAACAAAATATTTGCAATGGACTCATACATTAATATGGACATGACAAACATGAGGTATATAAGCTCTGCAGCCATCTCTATCAGGTTTTAAATGATTCGTAACTCTGAGGAAACATCACAAATCAATCAAAAATATTTCTATGGAATCTTAGGAAGACTGAGGGTCTTTCTCATAGGTGAGGTGACAATGTAATTGATGATTGAAAATAGTACCCTCCTGCGAGTCAAAGTGAAATCTATTAATATGCTTCAATAAAATGTCTGAAATGGCAGTAACATCCTAGGCAAAATGGGATAGACTGTTCATCAACTCATAAGTTCCATGATTCACAGCTGATGGATTAAAGTTACCGTACAAGTTGAAACCTCTTTACCATTCCTGTCTGAAAAATGCGTTCATTATATAGTTAGAAACAGTAAAAGAAACTCCTGGCTGGACTGGAAAGGATGTGATGTCACGATTCATCCGAGGAATCCTGGCAGTTGTTGCCTCCAGAGAGCTCTCTGTTCTGTGTATTCCTGTCTCCCAACTTGTTTTCTCTCTGACCTTGGTTAGCTCTGTAGCCTTAACTGTGGTTTCATCATGCTGGAACCCTGAGCAGCTGTTTGCTGAGGTGGCCGCCACGTGGATTAGAAAACCTACTATTCTATTCTTTTTCATAGCACAATTATTTTGTCTCTTTTGAAAAGAAGAATTCAAGCATAAATATTTCTATCATAAATATTAAAGCTTATATTTTAATCACATAGCCTGAAGGAGGAAGTTAAGAATAAGAGAGACAAGATGAGAAAGAAAACAAAGGAACAAAAAGATAATACTTCTAGAAAGCTTTCTAGGTGGCTGAAGACGACCCACCTACCCAATATTTCCTCTCAAAACAATTCAGAACAGTAAAAAGAGGAATTACATACATATAAAAAACATATTATAAATATATAACATATTTTACATCTATAAAACATTATATATGTATATACAACGTGTGTGTGTGTGTGTGTGTATGTGTGTATTGCTCTGGATAATTCAAAAACCATAACATGTTCAATTTTCAAAATAATACTTTCAAAAGTAAAAGAAGAAAAGTCACCAGATCCTAGCTCTATACTCTCTCATGCTCTCCCTCTACCCCTGCCCCCTGCAAAACTTTGTAACAAAGAAAGACAGATGGAAAATAATTTTGAAGAGAGAAGGCACAGTTACCTATGAGGCCTAAGTTTAATGGTGAAGACACAGCCATTAGTGTGAAAAAACTGAAAAAGTGTCAAGGTAGATCAGACAATAGACTATTAGGAGAAAATTAAAAGTATGCATAATTTAGAACAGCAGTTTTGATATGCATAGTTTCTGAAGGAGGAAAAGGGAATAAAAGTAAGAAACAAGCCCCTTTGTTGGATTATGAGGGGGAAAGAAGAAAAAAGATAAACTTCACTCTTTAAGATAAAACTTAGGATCTGCAAGCCACAGAATCTAAGAATTTTAAATCCTCCCCTACCACAAGAATAAACAACAAAATCCATTACTATCTACGTGGACAGAATAGGGTACCTCTAAAAATCCTGTAAAATACCTCAGTACCACAAAAATTCACAAAAGGAAAATTAACAAAAGCATATAGGGCTATTGTAAAAATTCAGAAAACAAAATTCCAAGCTGCGAAAAATTATCCAGGAAGCAGAGAAAACTGCAAGCCAACACTCCAAACAGAATTAAATATACCGAAATAAGCATTTGAGGATATGAAAACCATATTGAATGAGAAATTCAAAAATTAAACATCAAAATAGACAAAAAGTAGAGAGAAATAAAAGGAGACTTGATTGGATTCAAGAAAAAATGAAGAAAAGACAAAATTATTTTCAGGATGAAAAATAAATTACAAGAGAGAAGAGACTGAAATAAAAATTTAACACCAGGTGATATAGTTTGGGTGTGTGTCCCCGCCTAAATCTTACATTGTAATGTAATCCCTAGGGTTGGAGGTGGGGCCAGGTGGAAGCTGATTGGATCGTGGGGGCAGATTTGTCATGAATGGGTTAGCACTGCTCCTCTTGGTACTGTCCTTGTGATAGTGAGTGAGTTCTCATGAGATCAGGTCTTTTAAATTGTATAGCACCCTCTCACTTGCTCTCTTGCACCTGCTTTCACCATGCGATGTGCCTGCTCCCATTTTGCCTGCTGCCATGACTGGAAGCTTTCTAGGCCTTCCCATAAGCAGATGCCACTTACTATGCTTCCTGTACAGCCTGCAGAACCATGAGCCAGTTAAACCTTTATTCTTATAAATTGCCCATCCTCTTGTTTTTTTCTTTTCTTTCTTTCCCCCGCCTTTTTTTTTTTTTTTTTTTTTTTTTTTTTTTTGAGACAGAGTTTCACTCTTGTTGCCCAAGCTGGAGTGCAATGGTGCGATCTCAGCTCACTGCAACCTCCACCTCCCAGGTTCAAGCGATTCTCCTGCCTCAGCCTCCCGAGTAGCTGGGATTACAGGCACACGCCACCACAGCTGGCTAATTTTTTGTATTTTTAGTAGAAACAGAGTTTCACCATGTTAGCTAGGTTGGTCTCGAACTCCTGACCTCAGGTGATCCACCTGCCTTGGCCTCCCAAAGTGATCGGATTACAGGCAGGAGTCACCGCGCCCGTCCCCTCAGGTATTTCTTTATAGCAATGTGAGAACGAACTAACACACAAGTTTTTGAAGAATGTCAGAGAATCACCCAAGAGAAAGAAAATAAAGAGTTTAAAAATGATAGAAGAAAAAGTAGGAGAAATAAAAGGCAGAGAATGAATAATAATGATTAATAATATTCACAGAATCTCTAAAGAAGAAAAGCTACATAATAAAATAGAACTAATAAAGAAAGTCACTATTGATAAAACACCATCAAAATAATTATTTCAGGCAAAAAACACTGATGAATGATAAAATTAGTGGGGGAAAGTACAGTGAGAAATAGAAAATTTGCATAGCTCAAATTGACTCTATACTATATACTTATTAATTACAAAGGAAAAATAGCAACTTTATAATGGAGGAAGCTTGCAGATAGCACTCTAATCAAGTCATCAAGGTTAACACTATTAGTAATAAGATATACAAATGTATATCCTGATAGGATGCATTGAGAAAGACACACCACCTCTGTTACTCTTGTTGAAACTGTATAACCTCATTCTAAAAATGAGAAGACATCAAACCTCATTGAAGGACATTTTACAGGAAACAATCACTGTTAAAAGTGTCAGGGCCATGAAAGACAGCGAAATGTTAATTTCCTGGCTTCTATAACTTTAGTGTGACTATGTTAGATGTATATATTAGGGGAAGCTAAGTAAAGGATATAAAGGTACTACTTTTGCAGCTTTTCTTCATCTAAAGCTATTTCAAAAAGTAAAAATTAAAAAGAAAATCAAGTGATGGTAGCCACTATTTTTACTCTATAATGTTGTCCTGTAAGAATAGAATAACAGTTTATATATCAATGCTATATATTTTAGTTTAGCTTTATTTATATGTAAATATAAATATACAGCATATAATATGTATATATATTTTTATGTATGTAAAATCATCAAATATAAGCTATTTCCCAGTGGAGAAGATTCTTCAAGAGGTTTTCTTTGTTTTACATACTTGATTATTTAAACTCTTACAGTAGATTTTAACTTACTAATTAATTTGGTTACCAATGCATGTTAACATCTACATGTAATACAATTTTCACATATTTCATTAAACAATGTTATTTAAATTCTTTAAATCACCTTTGCCATCAGTGTTTTCATTATTACAGTCACATTTTGGATCCTCTAACACAGTTGTTGGAGCATATCATCTTTATTTTCTTCTAAATTATTTGATACATGGTACTTTTGAATCTGCTGATGGGGCTGTCCCTAAAATTTTTATTCTTAGACATGGTACTAAATTGCAAATAGGTAACACCATTTTTTAAATCCTTTTAAAAATTTCATCTTAAAATAGAAAAATTTGGTTGAATGATGGAACAACTTACTATACTGGGTTTTAAAATTTTTTAACATTTAAGAAAGTTTTATTTTTACATGACAAATAATAATTGTATATATTCATGAGGTGTACAGTGATGTTTTGCTACATATACAGTGATGAGATCAAGTAGTCTGCAACTGCTTTGTAGTTTGCTGATTAAGAAGTATTTAACATTCACAGCTATAAAGAATAATTACCAATCTAAAATTTTTAGTCTCTTTTTAAAGTTTTCTGTCCCACAAATTTTTAGTCATCAATACTATTATTGTTTGAGATCTCTTCAGTCTAATGTGCATTCCCCAAAGAGTTCTTTAATGTACAAAATGATTTAAGAAACTGCTTTATATATACTATGTTCCTTGCGTGTTTTTTACTTTAGAGGAGAATGCCAAAAATCCACTGGACTTTTTAAAAACTATTCACGGCAGTGCTTCAGAACTGCATACACACTTCTAAAGTGGGATTGTTACTTAAAATCACGCCTCTGTGCATTGGGCTGGCTGGACTTCATAGATCCAATCATTCTCTGACCTTTCTCTCTATGCTATGGTTCTGATTAAAGCAGAATGGCTAGAGGGAAACTTTACAGTCACAGATAAAAGTCTACCCATTTCGGTAGAAATGAAATGATGTCTGACAACTGGCTGGAGATAAAATGAGATGAGAAGGTGCCTGCTTCCTGAAGTGGCCAGGTCCAGTGCATTCTGCTGGGCACCAGCTGGAGATAAATCTGTCAGCAGAATTTTATTTTCCTCGTCTCTAAGTCCATACAACTCTCTTCACAAATATTTTGTTCTCTTTCACAGACCTGCAAATCTATATCTATATATCTATCTATCTATATCTATCTATCTATATATATATACACACACACACACACACACACACACATACATGAGAGATACATGTGATGGATGTGATGTAGTTACCAAACTCAGGTGCGCTAAAGAACACTGCGGGGGTGGGGGGAGGGTAGGAATTCTATTAATACTTAAATCATTTATGGGAGATGTCCGTGCTTTTAGGGAAATCCAGCAAATTCTAGTCTCCATCCTGTCACGGTTGTTGCTGCTGGCCTTATTGTTCAAGTCCATGTGTTTCCTGGAAGACTGGAAGCTCTGGGGTTCCATGACACATGATGGCATATGATTCTTCACTAAAGCAGGAGTAGCCAGGAGTCAGGGGCCAGGGGCTGGCCTCCCTAAGCATGCCAAACTTCAACCTCTGCGTGGTTCACCAGCATGCTGAAGTGATGTCTGGAAGTGGAGAATGTGTTCCTACTGCCTGCAAAACCCAGAGACCTCCAACTCCTACTCATTTTGGGGGAGGAATCTCTTTTTCTCCTCTTATAATCTACAAAGGTAGAGACTCTCTGATATGGTTTGGCTGTGCTCCACTCAAATTGTAGCTCCCATAGTTCCCACATGTTGTTTGAGATAACTGAGTCATGGGGGCAGTTTCCCCCATACTGTTCTTGTGGTGTGAATAAGTTTCACAAGATCTGATGGTTTTAAAAGGGGAAACCTCTTTTGCTGGCCTCTCATTTCTCTTTTGCTGCCACCATGTAAGACATGCCTTTTGCCTTCTGCCATGATTGTGAGGCCTCCCCAGCCACATGGAACGCGGAACTGTGAGTTCATTAAACCTCTTTTTCTTTATGTATTATCCAGTCTCAGGTATGTCTTTATCAGCAGCATGAACATGGGCTAATATACTCTCCTTCTTTTTCTCTAGTAATCCAAGAATGTTCTCTTCCCTGATTTTAAACTTTTACTAAAGACATGAAGGAAACATTTCACTTTGAAGCTTTTGATTTACTCCTATAAAATTCCTGAGACAAGGAAACACTAAGACTGGCATGGCATGGATGAGGGGCACAACAGGGAAGAAGTGAAAAATGCTTTAACCAAACTAATATCTCAAATTGCTACAACTAGGAAAATTATAACTGACTAAATATTTGACCAAATGAATATCAGAAAAACCTGTTACCACGGACTCTTAAGGGGAAGGTCAAGAAGACAGATTTTGTTATAGTGACAGAAACCAGATTATTTGCATCCAGAGAAGCAAAAGCTGTGTATCTTCATATATTCTCTCATTTGTTTGTCTCAGATGCTAACTTCTCTCAGTCAAGAGGGCCTCTTCTCTGATCTGTGAACTCTCTAAATGCTCTTCTGTTTGTGTCTTTTACTTAGCTCGTTCTAGCTTGCATGTATGTAAACATGCTTGCTCTTTAAGTCACATGCTAGCTCCTTGAAGTTAGGATCCCTGTTTTTCACATATGGATAATGTTCACAGTGCTGACCATAGTACCAAATCTACGTAATACACAATAGGTTCGCTGAGATTGTACAACATGAGCATTAAGCATATGCAAATACAACTATACAAGCAAAGAATAAAAGTGCTTTTTATTTTCTTAAGAACATAGATTTAGGCTATTTTTTCAATTTTTTTTTTTTTTTTTTTTTTTTTTTTTTTTTTTTTTTTGGGGTATTTCACTTCTTGGGCATTGGGACATCTGTGCTCTCTGTTCTCTGTATGCCTCAGCATTCTGTTTCCCTTACTATGACTAATGACTGTAATGATGAATCCGGTAAAGAGTAGTGTGCAAATCCATGAGTAGTTCCTTCCAGAATCTATCATTCTGCGCTTCTTGATGCCTGCTAGTAAGTATTTACAGTAGCTGAATGAAAGCCCTTGTCTTTAACATAAGCCAATCACAAAACTGGAATACAACAGTTTTATCCAAACTAGCAGTAAATGTGGCTATATTCAATTTAGGGAGGGATAATACAATACTGGTCATTCAGTGGAACTTATAGGACACTCAAGGGTAGTGTTCATTTGAAGCAATTTTCAGGTTATCCTATAATTGTTGAACCCAATCACCAGATGTGGTAAATCATGTGCATTGGCTCTCTTGGCGTTCTTTCTATCCATTTTCTCTTTAGAGAGGCTGAAAACTGAAAACTACACTTTCCACACTCCCTGGGAGCTGGGTCCAGTTATGAATCAGGTAAAGCTATTAGCAGAATGTGTGCAAATCCATGAGTAGTTCCTTCCAGAATCTATCATTCTGCGCTTCTTGGTACGAGCGGGATGCTGCAACGCCTACCAGCGATAGCTGAAGCAGGGCGAGGCATCGCCTCACCTGGGAAGCGCAAGGGGAAGGGAATCCCTTTTCCTAGCCAGCCTGCTAGTAAGTATTTACAGTAGCTGAATGTCTTGCTCCAGTGTTTAGTTTTCAGAATTGTAGTGGTGAGAGGCCTTTAAGGTGGGAGCTGTAGCAACTTGCTAACCTCACGGTTGTAACTACAGAAAAATGTTCCTAAATTTAATAAGATGGAGGATGACTTGCACCACTCTGCCCTTCCAACTATTGTGTAAGCACCTAATTACACCTTTTAAATCAGTAATATTAGTTTTTCAAGAAATTACTCAGCACTTAAAAGCATACCTATTTCCCTCAACCAGAAGTGTTGATAGAGAAAAAATATATATGAATGTATGTGTGATATAAATATGTGTGTATATTTTACCGATTTTATTACCTATAACATCATAGAATGTCACTATAATAAGGAACCAGAAAAAGTATATGTCCCCTTCTTTCCACTACAGATGAAAGAACTAAAGGCAAAACTAATTTTGGCTTGTCTAGATTTAAACCACACTGATCTAGAGCCAGGGCTACCACCCAGATTTTTCTGGCCACATGTTCAGGGCCTTCTCTACTGTTGAAAAAAAATCTGGTTACAAAAGATTCAAGAAGGTATTTTATAAATTTAAAGTCATTGTAATTTATGTATTCTATTCTCTCTTTGTTTTTCCTCTGTCTCTCCTCTTTGTCCCTCTCTCCCCTATTCATTGACCCAGAGTCTAATTAATTGAAACTCAAATTTGATGGTTATACTTACAGTATGAAAAATGAAAAATGTGTGTGTGAGGATAGATGCAAATGTCATGTGTTTTCAGGAATATCACTTAAGTTTGAAGATGATTTTAACCCAGTAGTTTCGTTTGTTTGCTTAGTTTTAGAAACGAGGCCTTTCTATGTTGCCCAGGCTGGAGTGCAGTGGCTACTCAAAGGCGTGATCATAGTGCACTGCAGCCTCGAACTGCAGGCCTCAAGCTATCCTTCCATTCTCAGCCTCATAAGTAGCTGGGACTACAGGTGGATACCACCATAGCTGGCAAGTAATATTATTTAGATGATACCATTTACAAAGTACCAGTCACTTGGGATATTACCTATGTTCTAACACTTTATTAACTGTGTGACTTTGGAAAGTTTTTCTGGTCCCCAGTTCAATCTCTGTAAATTGAAGCTAATATGAGAGCTATTAAACAGGGTTTTCCTGTATATTAGGTTGGTTATGCTTATGCGTAATGAGGCCAATTTTTCATCGTGTGCATGAAACCTGATGTCGATCTCATGACACTAGGATTACAAACTCTGGAAACATACAATATAGCACTCTTGGCACAGACATTGGTCATCTCATGATTAGTAGAGGCACCTGTGAGACTTCTCCAAGCAGCCAATTAAACAGAATTTTAAAGAAGGAAGGATAGAGCACATTTCTTGTGGTGACTTTAGATGACAGAAAGGCACGTAGGCACATTGGAAGCACCCCATTGTGGATTTACAAATACGTCTACTTTTGGGAGGTTTGCCACCTTGCCTGGGATAATAGATGTTACCAAGATAACATATTTTTATTATAAATTTGAAATCCTTAATATCAGATTATTTGGTATGAGAATATGCACTAAATAATTGGTACACCCTCACTGTACAGCTACTGTATTTTGTCTTTCTAATATAAAGAAATTTTGTCATTACCCCATGGGGGAAAAATTTTTTGCACAACCAGTTTCTATAGTTAGCAGAGTTCTAGGGAACTCAGCGATAGCTAGATTAAGAGATGCCATCATCCCGAGATGATTAAAGACCCAAAGAAAGTTATTTACATCACTTGCCGAAAGACAAAGTGCGGGGCTATATATTTCACAACAGATCCAGGCATATACATTGATTTTGCTGTGGGCCAACAGAGTCCATGCTCTGTCCTGGGGAAGCAAAATTTAGTGTTATTTTAAAAAGCTAATTAAACCCACTGATGTATGACCGGTAAAAAAGTGAGCATGTCAGAATGCTGGTATTGCAAGAAGGCACTGAGAGACAGCAGACTTCATGATGGAAAGGATGTCTTAAGAATGGTGCCAACTCCTGCCCTCGTCTTTCCAGAGAAGCCCTGTTTTTAAAAATATATAACAATAAATATCCATATAATATAATAGCTTCTGAGAAGTCTAATGGCATAATATAATGAAAAAAAAATGCCAAAAATAAAGGGCTCTATACTCCGTCTTCTCTCCATTTATTTATTTTAAAACATTTATTGAGTACCTAGGCCCTATGCCGACTCTAAGAGATATAACACTCAACAAGAAAAATCGGGTCTTTGCCTTCAATGAGCAGACACTCAACAGGTTCTGGTTGTACTCACTGTATGCACGTCACAGGTTACATTCCCTCTCTGTGGTTCAGTTTTCTTATCTGTTAGTTGACTGATAACCTGTGATTCTTTTGGTCAGACCCTGGGAAATAGGCATGCAAGATGACAAATAGATATGGAGGACAGCAACAGAGAGGTGGTGGGGTTTCATTTGGGACATAATGAGTGTGAGGTTCACCAGAGATAGGAAAATTTTGGATTGAAACTAAGGATGGAGGCAGAGATTTAACATAAAGAGGAAATGAATTTACAGGGGTAAAGCTTTACCAGCTATCATTCTGAAGGGGGTTCCATAAGGGAAGGAGAAAAGAGGATGGATGAAAGGAATGCACAGTGTTAGCACCCTTACCACATCTTCTTGTGATTCCCATCGTTGCAATGAGAAATTTGATATGCAGCAAGATAAAAATGTCCTTGAGGCATCCTCTCCAACCCAGTTCATTCTAGATCTATAGCCTGTATTTCTCCTTCTCTGTTATGTGGCCTGTCCTAGAGTGCACAAAGAACAGAGAAGCAGCGAAGAAGGAAGCAGTGCTTCCCAATGGGTGAAATCATGTGGAGTTTTATGGAAGAGGTAGCATTTAAGCTGTGTGATATTAGGACATGTGGCAAGGAGGGGCAGAATTGGCTGTAAGTCAAAATGCAATATGAACAGAGAGAGAGTAAAAAGCCAAGTGATGTAGAATGAACAATAAGATTGAAGCTTATGATATAGTCAAGGGATAACTTAGAGTGGAGATGTAAGTTAAAATCAGTTTTTCTAGGCTTTGAATACCAGGCCAATTATTTTAGACTAACGCAAAGTGGCAGAGGATCCAATGTGGAAAGTCTATGAGTGATGCAGTGATGTCCTCACAGTTGTACTTTGGAAAGTTTGATTTTTCCATCATTTTCAGATTGACTGAAATCCTTGGTTATCATCACCAAGAAACCTTGAAATCTAGAGGAAGAAAGTCTTAATTGTGGTGCCTGGCTTTTTTGCAAAGTTGGATTTTCTATGCTAATTCTATTGGTTTATTTCTGGCTCCTGTTAAAGTAAATAAAAACGGAGACCAGGCTTGAAGAATCCCTGAGCAGACAAGGCCAATTAAGCCTCATAAGTGACTTTAACCTTAAGGTTAAGTGAAACTTAACCTGGGCCATTTCTTGTAAATTCCTTTATTAAAGGAAAACAGAACTTAAGCTCTACCAATTAGAAGCAGCCACAAATGTATAATTATGTAACTAGAGACTTTCTAACTGGGCACATCAAATAAGGCAACTATAGAACTATAACTAATCAAAATATTTTCCTTGCTTTACTTCCATGTTTGTCCAAACAAACAAACAAACCAGCCTTTTTGTTGTATTTCCTTGATGGAGCATCTGAACAACTTCTGGCTTGGAGTTGCCTGAATCATGAATTGCTGTTTGCTCAAATAAACTCTTTTAAATTTTATTGTGCCTCAGTTTACTTTTTAACAGTCCTCCTCCCCACCCACATCTCCCACCAATATGTTGGACCCAGTGTCCTAAGATATTTTGACAGAATGGCAGGCTTCTCTGTTCCTACTCTTTGGTTAAGCCACGGCACACCACTCTTCATGTTAAGTGAGCTCTGATAAACATCGCTTCCTGTGTTATTGCGTTGCTCTCTTTGTCTCCATGTATCAAATTAATAAGTATGTGTCCATGAAACAGAGTCTCAGACACAACCTCTTAGACAGACATAAATAAATGCTATTAAAGCTGCTTGCATTTTGCCTTCTTCCGTACCCTAAAACCTGTCCCAGCGCAACATGGGCTCTCTCTGTTACCTAGAAAAATCCTCTGGGGGATCTGAGGCTACAAGAGTCAGTGTGGGCTATTGTTTCACCAATACCTTTTCACTGGCATCTGAAGGTCTCACGAAATAAAGGACAAAAATAACAACAGCTCCTCATTTGCGTGTCTTTTTGGAACTATTCCATCAAAATGATACCCAAATACCACTGTGTTTTGGGTACTTTTATAAGGGAAACAATTTGGTTTTGATTCCCCAAGAACATGTTTGTTGACCTGGATGAAGAAAACCTGCTCTGCAATGAACATCTGTCTTTGCAGGCAGTAATTCCATAATACTGTTCGCAATAGGTCCTTCTCCAAATGACCGTGTGATCCTACCTTCTAATATCAAGCCTAGAGCATTTTCCTCCTAATCTTGAAGCCTCGATTGTCTTTGTATTTTTTTTTTTAACTATTGAATTTATGTCTTCCATTAACTAAGTTACTTTGTAAGACTCTACAGGTTCACTCAAAACCACACCAAAATAAAAGTGGTTATTCTTTCTCACTTACATGACAAATACGGAAGTAGCTCCTTATTGTCTTACTGATAGCTGGGTACTAGATTCAGGGACTACGTTATTATGCATGTTTTATGGGAAGCCTATATAAGAACCATTAATGGTTCTTTTACTATTATACTTTCAACAATAACTTAGAAGTGGCATATGCTAGAATATTTTCTTTGGAATTATTCACCAGCAAATTTGGAGAGTTTTTAGATCTCACAAGATTTGTAACACAGAATATCCGAAGAATGTAGGCTATGCGAGACACTTAATTTGCTGTAAAATATTGTGCCTCTCAATATTAAAAAAGACGAAATGTTCTAGCATTAGCTAGCTATTTCTTTTACCAGAACATTGAATCTAAAATTGTAAGTAACACTATCCAAATTGCTAGAATTAATTTTCTATTAAAATATTTGTCTAAGGTGTTTTTCCATCCATAAACAATTATTTTTCATTACCAGTCTGCTAGAATGCAGGATGCCTGTCAGTTATTAGCAAGGAAATAATGCATAGTTTGTGACTTTGGAGTCAGGGGAGAAAGATGCAGATTATGGATGACAAATGTGAAACAAAAACATCGCTCCTTAACAGCAGTGAAATCCCCTTTGACCCTCCTCCTACTTTTAAAAATCAACCTGGTGCTTAGCATTTTCCTAAAATGAAACTACAAATATTTCCTTCACTAGAGAAATATGGTCTGACTCATTATAGTGACTTATAGTACACCGAACAAAGAGGGTTCTATTCTGGATAGACTCTATACACACAAAGAGAGAACGGTCTGCAAAGAGATTGCCCATATGCAAAGTCCAGAGAAAGTTAGTTACTAAAAGAATTGCATAAATTCTTCTCCCTGCTTATCTGGAAACCCAAACGGCAAATACTCCCAAGAATTTTATATCAAGTCACTTTTATTATGCCCATAATATGACCCTCCAGGGTTTGCTTGCAACTCATCTTCATTTTATTTTCTTTGATTATTTAATCATTCATGAAAGCCTCTCTCCCATCTGGCACTTTCCAATTCTATAGAAGCTGATAATAGAAAGATATATTTTTAAAGTATCCAGCAAGGGACTTCATTAATTCCACACACTCTCAAGACAGCACCTACTTGAAGATGATCAGGATGTTTTGCTGGTGTATACATGACTCCTCATTCTTGCTCTTTGAAGGTCATTTGGCTGAAAGTGATTCCACTTGTCTTTTGTTTCTTTAGCCTAATTATTCCCAAACTTTGTATTTTTTTTTTTAAATCAGATCTCAGTTAATAGTCAGATTCTGTCATCAATCATGGAACAAGCCTTTTGTTGGCAGGAAGGGCAGGAAGTATGAAAATCTAGGAAAACTGACATTTATAATGTAGATTTTATGTTTCATTTTCCTTACAATTTTTACTATGATGTTCAAATTTTTTATTATTAAGACTTGCTTTGTACTCTGTAAGATGAAAACTGATTTTCAGAATTTAGAGTTCCCACTCAAATGCTCTGTTATTTGGAAGCATCTATTTCTGCCTCCATATTACTCTGTCCTTCTATTCTACTCCTCTTACTTTCTCCTCCAGCTTTTCACCATTCTCTGTTCTTCTTACAATGGCCATGTTGTCAAGAGTTAAGTACGGCACATATTGAAAATATTAGCATGCAATTGCGAGGTGAATGAAAGGTAAACCTCATAGCTGTGAAAATCATATATTGCTATTATTTTTTATTTTGTTTTGTTTTGTTTTGGGGTGTGTGTGTGTGTGTGTGCGCGCGTGTGTGTGTGTGTGTCTGTGTGTATGTGTATGTGTATGTGTATGTATGTATGTGTGTTTCATACGGGGTCTCATCCTGTTGCCCAGACTGGAATGCAGTGGCATGATCATGGCTCACTGCAGCCTCCACCTCCTGGGCTCAAATGATCCTCCCACCTCAGCCTCCTGAGTAGCCAGGACTACAGACATGCACCACCACACCCAGCTGTATTGTTTTTATCTGTTGTAGAGACAGGGTCTCACTGTGTTGCCCAGGTTGGTCGAGAATTCCTTGGCTCAAAAGATCCTACTGCCCTGGCCTCCCAAAGTGCTGGAATTACAGATGTGAGCCACTGCACCTGGCCTGTATATTTTTTAGAATGTAAAAAAATTAATATCACAGTAATAAGTAGATGGCCATTTCCTTAGCTATGTGTACACTTTTGATATCGCATAGAGAGGCTGTTTGTAGCTCCTTCTCTAATGTGTATTTCTCTAATTTGGTCACTGTCCTACTTCAGTGGAGTAGGAGAACGTTAAAAAGGCCCGTGGAGATCAGACCTATCCTTGGCTACTTTCTCTTGCTGGGCATTGTAAGAAATAGTGCTGCACTCTAAATCAGCTGCTGTTTCCTGAGGCACAATTCTAGAATTGTGAAAACTGTTGATCCAATTAGATGAGAGAGTCTTGTAGAACAGCAGAACATTTTAAGCCCACATTACACAGCAATTCCAGTATAGAATCCTTTCTAAAACAATGCATGCTGGGTGTTATGATAGGAAGTATTAAAAATTAAAAGGCTATATTATATACATGCACTGTATTTTTTTACTTTTTAGAAAGCAAGCTCTATATCAATAAATAACTACGCAGTTATAGTAGTAGCCTTTCGAGGTGTGCATATGTGTATGTGCATGTATGCATGTGTATGAAGGAGGAGAGAATGAGAAGAGAGTGTGTATAATAAGAGTAACAATAATAGAAATAATGTATAATATTAGTGTTTTAGTATCTATTAGGTAAGACAGGGATGGGACTAGGGTGAAACAAGGGAGGTACTTCAGAAGCAAAATTTAGGAACGTGCCAAAGTCAGTAATCAAAATTAATAACATTTTAAAGCTGTATTTTAAAAAAATCATAATTAAGACAAAATATTTCATGGTGAAAAAATATCAGATTATTAAATAAAGCAGGTTTAATAGTAAGGTACAAAACTCTTTGCTTACATTGTCTGGTTTAATATCCCAAACATCCATATAGAGTTGGTATCATTGTTATCCATATTTTACTGATAAGAAACCTGAGGCCCAGCATGGTGGCTTGTGCCTATAATCCTAGTGCTTTGGGAGACTGAGGTGGGAGGATTGCTTAAGCTCAGGAATTCAAGACCAGCCTGGGCAATGTGGGGAGACCCACTCTCTAGAAAAATGCGATTAAAAAATTCTTAAACAGAAGAAAAAGTATAAACCTGAGGCTTAGAGTCATGAAGAACAAAAAGAGAGCAAATCACCTGACAGTTTGCAGCCCCAGGTTTGGAAGAGCATTTGCTGGAAGTTCAGAGATAGACATAGGTATCGCCTAATGTCCATTGTGCCCTGAGCAGTGCACAGGAATCTAGGTAGGACTAGATGGCAGACGCAGAAAGGATCCATGGCTAAGGGTTTTTGGCTTTCCAGCTGCAAAGTTAGGGGCAGTACTGATCTCCTTCATGAAAATGAAGCTGGCTTGTTATAATGTGGTGGACTAGTAGCCTCCAAGCCCTGTTCTTGTGCCTTGACATCCAGCGTTGGTGGAGCACTAGTGACTCTCCTGGCATAAATAGGAGCAAGAATTCATGCACTGGTTGCAGCTGGGTTGTTGAAATGTTTCTGTCTTGCCCAAACCTCAACACATTATTATTGAGAGGCCCAAGTCCCTCCACTACATGATATAACTTCAGTGTAGTCCACTGCTGCCTCAGAGACTGATTGCCTGAAACTCCCAGGTGTGGCCAGTTTCCAGTGAGCGGTTTTCAATTCTCAAATGGCCTTGTTCTGTAGGAGACCAGCTGTTTTGCTGGGAGGCCATCCTTCAGGAAACTCATCTTTCAGGGGCTCCCTGAGTTAGCCCTTAACTCAAGTATTTAATGTATTTGTGCAAGGCCATAGAGCCAATACATTTAGAAAGTAAGGATTCAAATACAGGTCTGTCAGATTCCACGCTCAAGCATTTAGCTGCTGTGTAATATTGACGTCATGTATTCATTCATCTGGAAAATATTTAATTTAGCTTATCTTGTGCCAGATCGTTTTCTAAGCGCTGGATATACAATAGTAAACAGGACAGTCACCATCTTTATCTTCACAGGGTTTATTGGTTAAAGGACAAGGAACATAAATCTTTATGATTTTAAAGCAAAGGAAATCTTTCAGTGGGTCACTCCTCTTTCTCCAGGTTTATGTTGTGTGACATGCTATAATGGACCATGCAAGACAATCATAACGTATTTAATGAAATCCAGTCCAGGCCGCAGCTTGCAAGGCTATGAATTTGGAGACCCTTGCTATCTTTCACCATCAAGTTTATACCACAGTCTCCCTTGCTTGTTATATTCCAACAATTCTGGTCTTGCTTTTTAGTTCCTCAAATATACCAAGTTCCTTTTTGCCTTGGGAAATGCTCTTCTCTCTATTGGTAATTTCCCTCTACTGGCTTTTCTCTTGAAAGCTATTTCATCTTTTGGGTCTCAATCTAAATTTCCATTCCCAGAGAGGCCTCGCATGACCATGCTAAGACAAGTGGATGACCACTTTAATCATTTTAGTTCTTTCTCTGTCTCTCATTGTTTCTTGTTTCCTTATCACTAATTACAATTTGTAATAATTTGTATGTATTTACTCGTTTACTTAACTTTGTCTTCTTTAACAGACATTAAGGCTGAAAAGAGGTTTGTCTTGTTTGCTATTACATGCCTAGAAAATTGCAGTGTTTTACATAAAAGAAATGCTCACTAAGTATCTACTGAATGCATGTTATACTATAATAATAATTATAGCAATAACAGCTACATTCAACCAGAATTTAATCTGTTCCAAACCTTTCTATAAGTGCTCACAGCAATTCATAAGGTAGAAGCTTTTTTTCATAAAAACATCTTATTTTATAATTATAAAGTAATATTTAATGAGAAGAAATGCAAATAGTACAGAAGGTTTCTTTTATCTAAATCAACTCTCTAGATGTAACTACTGTTCATAGCAAGCTATCTATTCTTGCTGATATGGTTATATGACTATAAATGCTCTCAGATTCTTTTGTGGCCCCAAATGTCAATAACTCTACATTTTAAAGTGAGTCTATAGACCAACTATAGAGAACTTATAAGAGTTGATTAAGAGCAAGGAAACAAAATTTCTGCTATTGGCCACTCATTTCCATCCTTTAAGTCTGAGGAAACCAAAAAAGAAGATGCTGAAGTTTAGATAAAGGATTTATTTGGAGAGAATTGTTGGTGCTGTGGGTTCTATCCATGCATGCCTTGGTCAGCGTGTTCTTTTCCCTCACTTCAAGCCTCCTCTAAAAGAGGGCATCGAATTTTTTCCCATGAAGAGTTCTGGGGCAGCAAAGGAGAGGTTGTATCTGTGAAGCAATTTCATTTCTGTGGATGAGAGATCAACTGTGCATGTTTTCATTTGGCTAGATATGAACCACGTGTGAGAAAGACCAGCTCCGGCATTGTTGGAGAGAGCTGCCTAAAGGAGCAAGGACACCTGTGCTAAAAGTGTTGCCACCAAATGCCAGAGGGTGAAGGGAAATCTGAAACTGCCCACTGGTAGAGTCACATTTCTATGAGTCAATAGAACTGTAATTGTTTCTGAAGAAATCTTCAGGAGTAGATGTTTCTGAAGAACTTACAAAGTACCACAGAGAAGAAAGAGCCGAAAATATACCTGGTTCAGAGGAAACAAGTGACAGATTGCATTAGTACTAGTTAGCAAGACATTTGCTGGTCCTACCTGCCCTCCTGCTTTTGCAGAAAGAAATAGGGACAACAACAGCATTACCTTGGAGTTGATTGTATATTAACATGGAAGTATTTGCATGACATAATACAGAATAGGAGGCATGGTATGCTCCTAATTTTATTTAAGTGTATGTGTGTGCAGTTTCATAGATTGATCAAATGAGACTCCACATACAACAAGAAAACAATTGAATTTCTTTCCCCCTGTCTCTCACTCAAACCTTGCTATTCATTGAGAATCAAGCTCACAAAAGAGGTCGTTGGGGAACCAGGCATTCAAAGAGTACTGTCTTATTCTGTAACCTGCACTCCTCTGCATTGTTCTATTGTGGCAAGCTGTGTATAGTCCAAACTTAGCAGGCATAAAGGGAGGACTATTGTTGATTAGGATGCAAAGTGTGCATATCTTAAGGATTATTATATCTTTTATCAGAATGGACAAGAACTTTTGTACAATGTACATCTGGATGAGGTTTTGATTGTTGCAATCTAGGAGAATTTTGCTAATGCTTGTTGTGTTGCATAACTTCAAAAGTGAAGCCCCACCGGTGTGCAGAGATATGTGTCATGGCGCTTAGCTTAGAATCAAGGCTTATGAAGGTCAGCAGGGTCAGAACTTGGCTCTGCACTTACTTACCATGTAAGTAAGAGCATGGACAAGTTGCTTCTTCCTGAGCCTCATTTCTTCATTTCTAAAATTGAGTTAAAAATACCCATCTCATGTATTTGTTCTCTATTCAAAAGAAAATGCTGTTTAAAAGCACTTAGTTGGCATGTGTTATAGGCTCAAAATTTGTAGGCATCATTATATCCCCATTTTTCTTACTTTCTGCTCCAGTTGGATGGAGGTAAGGGAAAGAATTTTCTGTTTCAACATGTCTAGGGCTATTATCCAAGTTCTGAAAAGACCTTGGTAAGTGGGGCACAGCCAACAAATCACTTGTTCTGGTTTCATATAACAACAGTGGCCAGCTGCCTTGTGTGGGAGGCAGGACCTTTATGATCTATGAGACTTTTACTATGTTGATGTTGCTACAGATGTTACAACAGTGTCTTTCTTGGAATTTATAGACAGAAAAACCCATGACCTTGCAATCTTTAAAACAGGAAGAATAGAAACTGACAAAAAATGTTATGTTTTTGTTGTTGTTGTTGTTGTTTGTTTGTTTTTTTAGCACATCCAAGATTCTTTTATTTGGACTGAACCCTGACCTAGCGAATTAGCTATTCAATGTCTGTTTACATGCATCTAACACTGATGAAATTTCAGGGAAGACATTAGCATAAAGTACAGAAAAGGAACATTGTCTCTGCTCTTTCTACATCATCATAACCCCACCCCAAATCCAAGCACCACATGGCAGCCAAAGGGGCATTTTATAAATACCGTCTAGACTTGTGTAATGGACTGAGTTGTGTTTCCCCAAATTTACATGTTGAAGTTCTAGTGTCTGATGTCTATATTTAAAGACAGGCCTTTCCAAAAGTAATCAAAGTTAAATGAAGTCATTAGGAGGCATCCTAACCTAATAGGATTCCTTATAAGAAGAGGAAAGACACCAGGAGTGTGCATGCACAGAGGAAAGGCCAGGTGAGGATGCAGCCATAAGGCAGTCATCTGCAAGGCAGGGGGAGAGGCCTCACCAGAAACCAGTCATGCTGCCACCTTGATCTTGGACTTCCCAGCCTCCAGAACTGTGGGGGAAAAAAAATTTGGTTGTATAAGTCACCCAGACTGTGATATTCTGTTGTGGCAGCCTTAGCCAATGTAAAAACCTTCTTAAAAGTCTCTATCACTCCCCTTTTAGTTCCGAATAAAATTGAGTCTTCTTAACATGACCTCTGAAACCCTGTATCTGGCCTTTCCACTTTTCCAAACTTATCTCCTGCTCTTTGCTCCTACTACATGCCATCCACAGGGACTTGAATTCCTTTGACAGACAAAGTTTGTTGGGAAAAAAAGTAGTTATCAAGATCCTTACACGTGAAGCTTGTTGATCTGGAACTCTGTTTCCCTGACAGTTTGCACAGCTTCTTCTCTTTATTCAAGTCTCATTTTAAATGCCTTCTCATCAGAGAGGTTATATCTGAGCATTCCGTCTCAAGTATCTCTCCTTCTCCCCTACCCTCAGTACTTTTGACCATCTTATTTTATTCCCTTATTACCAATTATCACTATCAGACCTTATCTCCTTTATTTACCATCTATGCGTTTACTGTATGTACTTTCTCACTAAAATGAAAGCTCCCAGAGTGAGGAACCTGTGTATGTTGGTGAATGTCTGTTCTCTATCTCATTGTCCAGCAGAGAGCTTGATATATGAGCTGCTCAGTATGTGCATGTTGGGTGTTGAATGAATGCATGCTTTTCTTCTTTCTGTTCCCTATTTCCCATTTCCCATTCCACTCTATGCCTGTCTCATAGCTCATGTTTTCAGATATCTGCTCCAATTAACTACAAGCTCTTATCAAATTAAGATAATTCTTTCACAGGTGAAGTTGTATTTCCCCTGAAATTGGACTTCTTATGTTGGAAATTTAGTCAAAAGCAAAAATATTGACAGATACCATGACTTTTTCAGTGCCCCTCAAGTTTAGATCACCATTAATAGCCTTTTATTCTCTCATCCTAAAGCTCTTACAGGGTCTTTAGATCTATAAGAGATAGTAATCTTATATGAGGTAGAACACTGGCTCCTTCTGAAGGTCTTTCACTGCACCAGGGCTTCAACAGAAGAGAATTCCTTCTGCCCTGGAGGTATGAGCAGGAGAAAATGTGGGAATGTGTTGGTCACAAATACGGAAAAGCTCCATAACCTGATGACATTGAAAATCTGTAGTGCGTAGTATAAACCACTAAACTATGGCTAGATTGACTCACAGCAACTATACCACTTCACATGCTGATAAGATAAAAAAGTAATGTGCTTAAAACCAAATAGAATTCTTAATCACTAGTTTCCTCATTTTAAGATGCCCCCAATCTATTATCAAACCCTTTATCTCCGCCTGTTCCTGCAAATTGTTCTAACTGAAGCCTTCTGATTAATGCTGTGATCTTTCTTGTCATTTTTCATTACAAGTGTTTGTATAGGAAATATTATCCTGCCTTCATGGAGGAAGACTCGAAGTTCATCTCCTTCTTCACTTCATTATGCTGAGTCTAAGCTCAGTTTCAATATCAAACACTGAGAGAATGATCTGAATCTAATAGAGTAGAGATTGGTTACAGAGAAGAACTGAGCAGGCCCCTACAAATAAACATGGTTTCTCAATGAGTGTCTTGCTAACAGCTCCTTTCTCCTGTTTTATTAAAATAGCTTGACTAATTGGAATGGTTCCAGATTTTTTTTTCCCATTGGCATCCAATGCATAATTTCAGCAATTTACAGATAAAGATTGTATTAGCATTGAATATATAGTTATTTTCCTCCCATTGTGCATAACATAAACAGGCTACTTTAGTTCACAGAATTCTTAGCACATAGATGGCTTACCAGTTCATTGAACAGTCCTAATAAAAACAGGCCAAACAGGTCTCTGTAAGTTTAAATGCTACCTTCAATCTATCCCGTTTGGCTTATCCCGATTGCCTATGCATGTAGAACTGTGTCCCTATTTTGCTTTAAACTCGATTTGATTAAAGAGAAGCTGCTTATATTTCCTTTGCCACAAATATAAAGAGCAAAGGCAAATCCTAGAAGCATCCCTCACCTTTAACGGGAGAGAAAAATAACCATGACATCAGATCAGCTCAGAGGGCTGATGAGATAACTTGCAGCTGAAAAGAGAAGTGAGGATAAGGAAAAAAATAAAACCTTTAAAATTATAATAGACTGGGAGATGAAATATATTACCTTCACGGCCTGGCAATGATTTCTGCTGAGAAGGGCATAGTCTTTTTTTTCCCCCCCTTTTCCCCTTAAGAAACAATTTCCTAGGAATGTGAAGTGTTTTTTCCCCTATTAAATGGAAAATCATTGCAATTCTGCAGTAATACTAAAAAAACTAATAAGAGAACACATTCTATTTGTAAATATATTATCCTGTTGGCAGACTTACAAGAACAAACCAGCAGTGATGTTTGGTCTAGCATTTATTTCTACTTATAGGAACTGTCCCTAAAGTAAGTTGCTGATAACATTCAGTACAGCTTATTAAAATAGATGGCAAGACTTTTAAAGGACTTGCATCCTCTTTGCTTATAAAGAAAGAAAAAATTCTAGTAAATAAACCTTCTAAAGTTTATACAATCATATGCTATGGATTAGCCATTTAAATATATGGGATATAAGATGAAGCGTGAATGCATATTGTCAATATTTTTATGATCGCTTTTGTTGTTCTTTACAAATCGAAATGTGATTATTCACTGTGCCAACCTTTCTCCAATTCACAAATAAGAAAGATGAAAAACTCTGCAACCACTTATGTACATAATCTTTTTCTTGATAAGCTCTCTAAGTTAGTTGGCATGATGTTTTCACCTTGTGATCAGACTCAATTTCAAACCTACTCAGTATTATGGTATTTCCCCTAATATGACTGCAGAGTTATTTAGCTGGATATATCGCAATAATAATGTTGGTTAGGGTAGTAAAATAATAAAATAAAAAGAACTAACCCTACTCCAGTATGCCTATTTTCTAATTTAGCTCATTTTAAAAAACAATTTTTAATTTCACCCTTAGATATTCTATATTTTGTTTCTCATGTATTGTATATTTTATTTAAATAAAAGTGTAGTGGGATACAGGTTTTTTTATTTTCGTTTCCTGCATATCTTAATCATTGTTACTTGTCTTGCCTTTTACGAACAGCAGTCTTCCTGAGGACTGCTTCTAGAATGAAGTAGTAGTAGTTCTGGCCCTCTGAAAACTCTGAATCCCTATTTTGCTCTATAAAAATTTATGTTTATTTTTATTATGGTGATTGTTGTATTTAGAAAAAAACACCACTTTTACCTCCACAATTTATTTAATAATAGATAACATTTATTTAATAGATACTGCCTGATGGACACTGTTGTAAGTGTGTGGGAACCCAAAAGAAAAGAGATGGCCTATTCAAAAAGGAGTATTTGGGAGTTTAATTAAGGGGCTATTCACAAAAACATGGGCAGGATTAAGGTAAACCAATAGAAGGTGGTGAGGTACCTTTAAACTAGAAGGAACAAAAGGTGGCAGAGGTTAACAGCACTTGGCAAAACTGTAGATGTGGAAGAATGCCACTCAGTGTCTGCCACTCAGTACTTCAGTTTTGGTAGACAACTGCAGCACTCTCTATCTGTGGCCTGTCAGGGAGCTGGCCCATAGGGAGAAGTACAGAGACCTCATTTTCCTCCTGCCCTCCGATTTCCTGCAGTGTCTTGCATTTGCTGAACCTGTTAGGAAGCCAGAAGAGAAGGAGACTTTATCACAGCAGAATACACAAGCCTGCCCCCCAGGCACCAAAATGAGGGGAGAAAAGTGGAGTGTAAACCCGTGGAGGCTAGTGGAAACCCTCTAGCCCCAAGTGATTCCTGTAGATAACTGATTCAATCCTCACAATGACTATACCATACCGATAAATAACATTAGTCCTATGTTACAGGTGAGGCAACTGATTCAGGCAATCTGCCGGTGGGTCATACATGTCATGAGCAGCAGGGGAAAGATTTGAACCCAGAGAGTCTTTTCGCACAAACAATATTCTGACTCACTACAATGTGCTACCCAAGGAATAGCTTTCTACCTGCTCCAAGGACAAAACCCGAGACACAGAACATGTCTCTCTTCCTGGAAGGTTTCTTCCTTTTCACGCTCTCCCATTTTTGTGTCTATATATTCAATTTGAGAACCATAGCAGCCATGGGATAGCGTGATATTTGAGATATCATTTGAGACATTTTCTCAGAGTAGTTATATTTTTTGAATCAGTAAACTATTTTAAGAAAATAGTCCCAGGACTTCCTAGAATTATTTTTAAATTGCAGCATAGGAGTGAGACACAGGGAAGGGTGATAAAAAGTATATGGAAAAAGAAACTAAATGTTGACTATATGATATGCTAGGTATTTTATGTAGTAATATTAAATAATAATAGTAATAATAGAAAAAGT
This sequence comes from Macaca thibetana thibetana, assembly GCF_024542745.1. NCBI lineage: Eukaryota > Metazoa > Chordata > Mammalia > Primates > Cercopithecidae > Macaca > Macaca thibetana. The sequence goes on along the minus strand of NC_065586.1, from coordinate 102,390,494 downwards.
CATAATAATAGAAAACATTTATTGAACATTTACTATGTATCATCCCCTAGATCTAATTTTTGCATATTATGGTACTTAATTGTCATAACAAATGAATGGGATAGGAATTAGAATGCTCTTGTTATACATAAGAAGTTGAGGTTTTATGAGGTTAAGATGGTCACATAGACACAAACAAAAGATAGAGCTCTCAATCAAACATAGGATTGTCTGATGTCAAAAGTCCTGATCCTAACCAATGTGTATCCTTACTGTTAACCTTTGCCAGATGATCATTATTCAACTAGCTTTTTTAGGTGCTTAAGAGACTTTTATAGTTCATCCAGTTTTCCAAAGTTAATAAAGGACAAAGCTGGAATTGGAACCCATCAATAGGACTTCAGTACCACTTCTAGTAAGAAGCACATAGAGGCATCAATTGTGTAATTTTATCTACTAGCACAATGAAGTCTCCTAGAAAAAGTGAACTGCTATTTTTATTGTGCTCACTTTAATAAGTCATAAAGGTTTAGGGTGTATCTTCTGTAATAAGTCCACTTATGACAAATCAAATGTGACATCAATGGAATCAATTGAGTGAGTGGACACTTAGCTGGACAATTTATTTCTTTTGTCACTTAGTCACTGCAGTCATTTACAAACCATCTAACCAGGCCTAGAGATTTAGTTTTCAAATTAGTTATTGATCTAAACTCTAGGAAGCACAGTTCCCCCCCCCCGCCAGATTCAGAGGAATCCACAAAAAAAAGCTTCAGGGTTATGATGAACAAATATCTCCTTTTTAAAGAACTTACTTGTAGTTCTAACTGTCTGCCTTAAAGAGGTAACACATTGGTGTTTTCCATAAGGAGTGACTCAAGAAAACATAATGAGGGAGGATCTTAACCTAGTAATCTTTTTTTTTTTTTTTTTTTTTTTTTTTTTCTTCTTGAGACGGAGTTTCGCTCTGTTGCCCAGGCTGGAGTGCAATGGTGTGATCTTGGCTCACTGCAACCTCTGCCTCCCATTAACCCTAGTACTGTTTATCATACCCCTCTGCAATGCAATGACTCAGATCACAAATTATAATATTCTGATATTATAATTTGAATGGTTTATTCTTATATGTATTAGTCTTCTATTACTGCATAACAAGTTACCAAACACTTAGAAGCATAAAACAACACACATTCATTATCTCACAGTTCTGTGAGTTAGGAGTCTTGGTAAAGCTTAGCTAGATTCTCTGCTCAGGGTCTTGTAACTCTGTAACTAAAGTGCATCCAAGCTGGATTCTGATCTGGAGGCTGGATTGAAGAGGAGTCTGCTTCTAAGCCTACTCAGGTCAGCGGCAGAATGCATTTCCTTGAGGCTAAAAGGTGTATGTTCTTGGCTTCTTGCTGACTGTTGTCCAGGGGTTGCTGTCAGCAATAAGAGGCCAATTGCAAATCTGTCACATTACCCTCCCTACAGGCCCTCCTATAACATGGTAGCTTACTTTTTCAAGGCAAGAAACAGAGAAGAAGAGACTTTAGCAATACCTAGACAGGTACTAGAGACTTATGTAATCACCATAATCTTTGCCACACTAAGATTAGAAGCAAGTCCTAGATCCCACCCCCAACTCAAGGTAAGACATTTCACAAAGGTATGAATGATAGGAGTCAGGAACCATGAAGACCACCTTAAAATCTGTCCTACACTGTGCTAACATGGAAACAAGCTCATTCTGGAAAGCTGCATTGAATAGCTCCAAACATATTATACCATTCAAAAGGCCAAAGTTTAGAGTTTTCTGGGAGATAAACTTTAGCCATGTGTCGTAAATAGATTTTTAGGAATCTTATTGTCTTGTAAGAGAGTCCTATTAAATTTAAGTTAAACTATAAAAAATAATTAGTAGACAAGAAGCTACCTGTCTCACAATATCTGGACTTTAGGCACAGTTTGGAATCATGTATCATGTAGTTGTAGGGAAGCAGAATTTCTCTATTTCCATCTCTCGTTCTTGTTTCATTTTGACCTGTTGTATTCCCCTTTCATATTATAGACAAGTTTCTCTTTTTGTATTGGCCCATGTGCAGGAAAATGTTTGGAATGGAAGAAAGGCTTAAAAGAAGTTTCCGTTTATGCACTTTGGGCCAAGAACTTAACTACGAATTATACATTCATGACCAAGGGGCAAAAGTATGTATCCAACTGTGCTTACCTCAACCATGTTGTACTTGGAGGTGAGAGAATTTCTAGAAAAGTGATAAATGATAGAGTTGGAGTCTTTTCTGAATTATTTAATGTCTAGGAAATCTCTCTCTCTCGTTCTCCTTCTCGTTCTCTGTCTTATTTTTCTATTTAGTGAGTGAGACATCAGACTGTGCTTTTCAAGAACTTGAGTCTTAAGGTCCTGAATGACTGGCATTTTTTAGCACTGTGATTTATACATTTAAATGTTCAATAAATGCTGAGTTTAATCTGTTCTATTTTCAATGACAGCAAGTCAGAATTTTACTCTGCTGCTTAGCGCCTTTCAAAGGCTTCCTATTTTCTTCAGAACTTTCAAAGTTCTTAGGATGGGCTATGTGGCTTATAGGATGAGGCCACTGTTTCTTCTCTGACCTCATCTCCACCTACTTTTCCTCTCACTCACTGGGCTTTAACCACACTGGCCTTCTTTCTGAACCTGGAAAGCACTAACTAACTTTTGGCTCAGGCCTTTACGCTTGCTGTCTCTTCCCTTTAGCATAGTTTCCATTTGAATCGCTGAATATCTCCTCCGTCTTCCTCTCCCTTCCTTCCTCTCTCCCAATCAAGTCTGTTTTTTAAATGTTACTTTCTTAGGAGTACCTTGACTACACCCCCACTTTTTTTTTTTTTTGAAATGAAGTCTCACTCTGTTGCTAGGCTGGAGTGCAGTGGCTCAGTCCTGGTTCACTGCAACTTCCGCTTCCCTGTTTCAAGCGATTCTCCTGCCTTAGCCTTCCGGGTACCTGGGACTACAGGTGCGCACCCCCATGCCCAGCTAATTTTTGTATTTTTAGCAGAGACAAGGTTTCACTATGTTGGCCAGGACAGTCTTAATCTCTTGACCTCATGTTCTGCCCGCCTCGGCCTCCCAAAGTGCTGGGATTACAGGCGTGAGCCACCATGCCCAGCTGATCACCACTTTTAAAATTGCAAATGCTCTTCCTTTTTCCTTCATTCCCTACTGGCATTCCCTAATTTATCACATCTACAGCATTTATCATCAACCAGCATACCATATACTCTGTTTTACTTGCTCCCGTGTTTAGTACATATTTCCACATCTAACATGTAATCTTCATGTGGGCAGGCATTTTTGTCAGTTTAATTCAATATTATGTTGCTTGTGATCAGGACTTGGTACATAGTAATCTTTAAACATGTATGTATTTATCACAATAATTGACTTTATGACTGCCCATATTATTTGTTTAGATTGAGACTGTGGGAAAATTTCTTTGTGCCATTCTTTTCAGCAGTGTGTAAAAGGCATATTCTAGGGCATGCATAGGATGCCAGGTGGAAGTAGAAGGCACTGGGGAGTGTGAAAGGAGGATATCTGAGCTGCAGTTCGGAGTAGTTCTATGGCCTCTGAAATTCTTTGTTTTATACATCATTGTTTGTACATACTTTATAATTTAGTGCCTCAGTTTTCTGGTCCTTGAGAGCTATGCTCTTTGCGTTGTTTCTGCAGCTTTTTAAATTTAAACATTGAGTAGAATATTCATATCACTAGAAAATAAAAAAGAATGTTGTCAATGTCAAAATCATACGCCATAAAAATGACCATAAAATAGCAGTCTTTTGGTTGTGCAACTGATGTTATACCTTGTTTTATTAGCCCTGGCAGAATTTTGTAAATTGGATTTATATTTCCTAATTTCTATCAGTTTGGCTTTTTCATTACTTTCAGCTTGGACAATCAAAATAAGGCATTCATTATGTTTCTCTGCTGTGTTTGCACTTCCATCCAGGCAATAAACAGGAGAGATGCCTGCATATACAAATCAGATGGAGAAGAAACTCTGCTTACAAATCGAAGACTTTAGAGCTGATCTCATGGCCTTTCTCATTCACCAGGAAGGCTGGGGCACATTCAATCCTTTGATTAGGGGGAGTAATATAAAATAGTTTGGGTGAGTAAGACAAATGATTTCAGTGATTAGGGAGAACATAGTATGTCATAAATGCATTAACTTGTTCCCAATCTTATTCACTGCATCAGGCACTGTTCATGCACCACTGCATAGCCTCTCAGTTTTACCTGAGTCTTACTTCGGCAGAGGCTGCAGTGATGCACTCTGAAAGGATTCTGACCAGCTTCACTCAGGCTCAACCTGCCAGTGTCTGCCTCATACCTGTGCCATGTACTTCTTGCCTCCCGCCCCGGTTCTTCTGTGTTGACACGGGGCTTTGCATGTGGTGGACATTCCTCTGTGACTATAATAGTGAAACCTGCTTCCTTCTTCACTTTCCTGACCTTTATCCTGCTCTCTGGGATGCCATTCCTGAATAAAGCTATACATTATACATCTTTGCATTGTACTCTGCTTTCTAGCAGAAGGCAGATTAAGACAGTTGGTATGGGGCGGGGGAGGTGGCAGAGCTCTAGAAACAAGATGAAAATTTGGAACTTGATGACTCTTTGATCTGGTGACAATAAGATCATTGCTGGTGATAATTGGGGTGGTTAAAACCATCAAGGTTTTCAATTGTGAATAATCAGAACAAAGGGCAGGTAGAAGGTGAACCACTGGTTTTGCAGTGGCTGAGGGTTTGGATGATGTGGGGGAAATGATAATCATAAGAAATGTGATTTTGTTCTATTCTTTTTTGGAAAACTTGAAATGAGAACATGATAGGCTTCGGGCAGCCAACTGCTAACTCTAAGCATACTATAAAGCCAAAGAGCCTCTGGGACAGCTATGAAGGATACTTTCATCTTCTGAAGCCGTAGCACAGAATGCACTGAAAGCCAGGCTCACTCTAAGAGTGACCCCTCCACGCGGCATCCTTCCTCCAGAAGACCGGCCAGTCCCATGGTGGCAGGTCAATTAATTTGGATCCCTTCCACTAAGAAGGCAAAGCATTCCTTCTTACGGGAATCAACACCTACTCCAAATATGGGTCTTCCTTCCCTACCCGCTGTGTTTTCACCATCACAGCTTAAGGACTTAAAAATGCCTGACCTATTGTCATGGTAGCCCACACATTATTTTGAAACAAAGGATTCTTGTACAGCAAAGGAGCTATGAAAAATGTTGCATGATAACAGATGCATTGTTCTTACCATAAACCCATCAACCAGAAGAAGCAGTAGAATGCATTGTTAAAGGATTAGCTAAAAAGGTAGGGAGGGAACAACATCCTGAGACACTGAGGTACTACTCACCAGAACACAGTCTGTGCTGGACCAAAAGTGCTCACAACAACTGGTATACATAAGCCTGGGAACCGAGGAGTAGAAGTAGCGCTGGCTTTTCTTACCTTACCCCAATGATCTGCTTGTGGAATTTGTGTTTTCTGTCCCCCTGACTGTAGGCTTTGCCAAGTCAGTGGTCATAGATCCTGAGAGAAAAAATACTTCTCTTAGAGGCACTAACGTTTCTGTTGAATTTTAGGCTTTAGCTACTTTCTGGTTGCTTTGGGATTCTTAAGTTAGTGAATAGGTGTTTAAAAAAAAAAAGTGTTACTAGACTTAGGAGTAGCACACCCTGATTCCCACGATGAGCTAAGGTTGGTTCTACATAGTTGGGGATGAGAAGAAGGTTTGTTTTGAATGCACAGGGTTCACTGTGGCACCTTGTGTTTCTGTACCCGTGATAAGAATAAACTCTTGATAAACCTTGACTTTAAAAAAAGTAAAACCATTGAAAACACAGATATGGAAGGGATAAGTGCCTGGGTCACCCCACCAGCTAAGCCATCCAGATAAACTGAAGTGCTAACCAAAAGTGAGGGAAATTGAGAATAGATGATGGAACCAGATATGATAAATACCAAAGATAGTCTTGGTGCAAACTGTAGCAGTGTGGATGGTAGCTTTTTCACTAGCCTTCTAGGCTTACATATTTTCAGATATTGTGTCTGTTCTTACCTTGAATAGGATTCTATGATAGATGGGGTTTGTAATTCACCTTTCAAGGAAAAACAAAGCATGCTGTCCCTACTACAAATGGGAATTTCATCCTGCAGTATTGGAGCGGGATAAAATGAAGAGCATACAATCAGACATAGTTTACATGACATCTTGGAGGATGATCACAAGACGGAGCAATCACTTGCCCTTTGGAGCTGCGAGCTCTATAGCACATCCTTGTCACAGGCTGACCCTCCTTTCCTGCTCTGCAATCCTAGTCCCTCACTCCTGCTCCTTGGGATTGCACTCCAAAATAACAAAGCAACTCAGTAAGATTTTGCTTTGTTTCTGCTTTTGTGGGAGTGTAAACTGAGATATCTACTATATATTTTAATAATTTAATAATTTTATCAATAGTGTTTTGTTATTTTAGCTTCAGACCGAAGAGTTTAAAATCACATTACCAGTTGGGTGACGTTGGGCATGTGGCTTAACGTCTCTGAATTGTTGCTCCTTGTATAGGTTATTGTAATATCAAGAAAAGGTTTTTGTAATATCAAGAAAATATCTTCAAAGCATATTAGATATTTAATAATGGTAATTGTTATTGTTGTATTACAAATTCCTTGTTCATGGTTGAGCTAACAAGTTAAAAGGAGATTATTTCCCCAGATTACATGGAGGGTATGCTAGAATGCATCCAAATCTGTGGATCCACCAGGATTTCCTTTCTATGGTATCGTCCTAGAAGAAGGAATCAATCCCAACCATTCTATAAAGGTGTAAGCATCTGAACTGACACCACTTGGCATTCCATAGGGAATTGTCTGGGCTCTGCTGGCTGAGATGACCATGGATGGCTTCCTGGAAGAAGTGCCCCTTAGATTTTTCCTTGAAAGCTGAATGGGTTTTTGTCTCCAACTTAGTAGCTTATTTACATTTACTTCACTCAAGTCATTCATAGTAATTACCTCTTACTACTTTTCTTTCATGGTTTTAAGATGAATCACAGATGCATATCCTAAGATAATCAGTAGAATGACAAGGTTTGGGCCTGAAAAATCATAAACTCTAAAAGGACTGGGTAGCTCTTCTTAAATAGCTGAAGGGCTAAGGAAGAACTATTCTGTCTTTCTGTATAGCTCCAAATGAGAGAACTGGGACCAGTAGATATACATTTAAGGGAGACATACTGTAGAGTTCCAATGATAAGACATTCAGTAGAAGGCAAAACAGTGAAAAGATCTGTAGTTGCCAGAGGTTGGGGAGGTGGATGGAGAGATAAATAAGCAGAGCTTAGAGATTTTTTAGAGCACTGAAACTATTCTTTATGACACTATAATAGTGGATACATGTCATTATACATTTGTCAAAACTCATAGAATATAAAACACCAACATGGAATCCTAGTGTCAACTATAGACTATATATGATAATTATATGTCATTGCAGGCTCACCAACTGTAACAAATGTACCACTCTCATGGGAGATGTTGATGGTAGGAAAGGCTGGTGGAGTAGAGGAGGGGGAAATACACAGGAACTCTTTGTACTTTCTGCTCAATTTTGCTGTGACTATACATTTCATATATGTATACATGTATATGCACATATATATAAGAAACAAAACAAAATATAACAAAAACAAGTTGAGAGTCAGAGGTACTTAAAAATGGAATGGATTACCTTTGTCAATAGTAAGTTTCCCATCATTAGCATTTTTAAGCATAGAGTGACTGAGGGATCAGGTATTTCGACATTTAGCGTGTCTTCTTATCCTGAGACTCCATACCTCAAGAGATCCAAAGATTCAAGTTTATTTTCGAAATCAATTTAGCATCTGCCTGTTTTGTATTCATTACCTGATTCCATTTGGATACTGTTTTTAATTATCCTGATAAATAGATGGCAACTACTTCCTTGATTCCCCTACAGAAACGTTCTTCGTGATATATCAGGTGCACAGAAAACAAGAAAAACAAAGTTCTCAAGTAATGCCTAAGATGATAATTGGGTGATGATTAACTCTCAGGTTCAAAAATACATACACTTCACATACAGCAAGCTGGTGTTTAAGCAAAAGCCTTTTCATAAGAAGTGCAGATAAGGAGCTGTTTGTTATTTCTTTAGAGTAAAAGGAAAAAACACCTTAATCATCGAAGGGAAGAAACCATCCTGATAGGCTAATGAGATGTTGGGCCTCGATAAAGGAGGATCCAGGAAGGAAGTATTGCCAAGATCAAGTTTTGCTGCATTGCCATGTTAGGAAGTCACAGAGCAAAGAGCAGAGGAAGAAAAGTTGAACTTCAGGTGCTTGGCAGGAATTATAGGGGGTGTGGACTAGTGGACTATAAGACAGCGTGGCAGCAATTCTGCTCCATGCTATTCTGCTCTAAGATCTTTTTTATTTTTTATTTATTTATTTTTTTTTTTGAGATAGTCTTACCCTGTCCCCCAGTCTGGAGTGCAGTGGCATGATCTCGGCACACTACAACCTCTGCCTCCAGGGTTCAAGCAATTCTCCTGTCTCAGCCTCTTGAGTAGCTGGGACTACAGGCATGCGCCACCATGCCCGGCTAATTTTTGTACTTTTAGTAGAGATGGGGTTTCACTATGTTGTCCAGGCTGGTCTCAAACTCTTGACCTCAAGTGATCCGCACGTCTCAGCCTCCCAAAGTGCTGGGATTATAGGTGTGAGCAACCGTGCCCGGCACAAGATCTTTTTAAGTAGGAGTGATCCTCAAGGTTTGTTATGTGGGCTTGAACAAATCATTTATCTTTTTAGAATTTAGAATCATTTGCTATAAAATAAATGACAATAATTTATTTATAATACTCTAATTAGACAATATTATTAGCCTGTTCTATTGCCTATAAGATGAAAATTAATACCAGAAGTATTATCTATTCTTCCTATTTCGAAATGGATTGTTTTTTATTCTTGAAAATTTGCAGCCTTCACTAGTCACTAGTTTCTTCTCCTTATCCCAAGAAAATAAGACATCCATCCCAATAACCCATCAAACTCTGCTCTGACTTATAGTACCTTTATTTTCTTGGATGTGATCTTCAAAACAATTGCCCAGGATTCTCATAGAAGATACCTGAAAGTAGTCATTAAGGTTTGGGTGGAGTGGAAATGTCTCATTAAAATGATACTGCTGTCTTATGACTATAACACTCAGCTTCAAGTAAGCATTAAGACTGTTGAAGGTGCTGTACAAGACATAGCATAGAGAAAATAGCTATTTGTTAGAAGAATACCAGGAGTGAGATCTAAGGGGGAGAGATTGAGTCTTACTTGGCAGATGCAGACCTTCCTCAGTGACCTGCCACTGGTTTAAGCCAGCAATGGCTTTGTGGGTTTTATTTCAGAATCTCAGTGCCCAGCAGAAAAAGGGATTTTTTTTCCAGATAGATTTTGGGGAATTATACACGTGAGGCTGGTGATAGAAAGTATGAGTTGCATATAAAATTATCTGAGCACCTAAACGTATCTTTGATTAGTTGGAAATTGAAATTATTATTATTATTATTATTATTTTATTATTATTATACTTTAAGTTGTAGGGTACATGTGCATAACGTGCAGGTTTGTTACATATGTATACTTGTGCCTTGTTGGTGTGCTGCACCCATCAACTCGTCATTTACATCAGGTATAACTCCCAATGCAATCCCTCCCCCCTCCCCCCTCCCCATGATAGGCCCCAGTGTGTGATGTTCCCCTTCCTGAGTCCAAGTGATCTCATTGTTCAGTTCCCACCTATGAGTGAGAACATGCGGTGTTTGGTTTTCTGTTCTTGTGATAGTTTGCTAAGAATGATGGTTTCCAGCTGCAGCCATGTCCCTACAAAGGACACAAACTCATCCTTTTTGATGGCTGCATAGTATTCCATGGTGTATATGTGCCACATTTTCTTAATCCAATCTGTCACTGATGGACATTTGGGTTGATTCCAAGTCTTTGCTATTGTGAATAGTGCCGCAATAAACATACGTGTGCATGTGTCTTTATAGCAGCATAATTTATAATCCTTTGGGTATATACCCAGTAATGGGATGGCTGGGTCATATGGTACATCTAGTTCTAGATCCTTGAGGAATCGCCATACTGTTTTCCATAATGGTTGAACTAGTTTACAATCCCACCAACAGTGTAAAAGTGTTCCTATTTCTCCACATCCTCTCCAGCACCTGTTGTTTCCTGACTTTTTAATGATCGCCATTCTAACTGGTGTGAGATGGTATCTCATTGTGGTTTTGATTTGCATTTCTCTGATGGCCAGTGATGATGAGCATTTTTTCATGTGTCTGTTGGCTGTATGAATGTCTTCTTTTGAGAAATGTCTGTTCATATCCTTTGCCCACTTTTGGATGGGGTTGTTTGTTTTTTTCTTGTAAATTTGTTTGAGTTCTTTGTAGGTTCTGGATATTAGCCCTTTGTCAGATGAGTAGATTGCAAAAATTTTCTCCCATTCTGTAGGTTGCCTGTTCACTCTGATGGTAGTTTCTTTTGCTGTGCAGAAGCTCTTTAGTTTAATGAGATCCCATTTGTCAATTTTGGCTTTTGCTGCCGTTGCTTTTGGTGTTTTAGACATGAAGTCTTTGCCCATGCCTATGTCCTGAATGGTACTACCTAGGTTTTCCTCTAGGATTTTTATGGTATTAGGTCTAACATTTAAGTCTCTAATCCATCTTGAATTAATTTTCGTATAAGGAGTAAGGAAAGGATCCAGTTTCAGCTTTCTACTTACGGCTAGCCAATTTTTCCAGCACCATTTATTAAATAGGGAATCCTTTCCCCATTTCTTGTTTCTCTCAGGTTTGTCAAAGATCAGATGGCTGTAGATGTGTGGTATTATTTCTGAGGACTCTGTTCTGTTCCATTGGTCTATATCTCTGTTTTGGTACCAGTACCATGCTGTTTTGGTTACTGTAGCTTTGTAGTATAGTTTGAAGTCAGGTAGCGTGATGCCTCCAGCTTTGTTCTTTTGACTTAGGATTGTCTTGGAGATGCGGGCTCTTTTTTGGTTCCATATGAACTTTAAAGCAGTTTTTTCCAATTCTGTGAAGAAACTCGTTGGTAGCTTGATGGGGATGGCATTGAATCTATAAATAACCTTGGGCAGTATGGCCATTTTCACGATATTGATTCTTCCTATCCATGAGCATGGTATGTTCTTCCATTTGTTTGTGTCCTCTTTGATTTCACTGAGCAGTGGTTTGTAGTTCTCCTTGAAGAGGTCCTTTACATCCCTTGTAAGTTGGATTCCTAGGTATTTGATTCTCTTTGAAGCAATTGTGAATGGAAGTTCATTCCTGATTTGGCTCTCTGTTTGTCTGTTACTGGTGTATAAGAATGCTTGTGATTTTTGCACATTAATTTTGTATCCTGAGACTTTGCTGAAATTGCTTATCAGCTTAAGGAGATTTTGGGCTGAGACAATGGGGTTTTCTAAATATACAATCATGTCATCTGCAAACAGGGACAATTTGACTTCTTCTTTTCCTAACTGAATACCCTTGATTTCTTTCTCTTGCCTAATTGCCCTAGCCAGAACTTCCAACACTATGTTGAATAGGAGTGGTGAGAGAGGGCATCCCTGTCTTGTGCCAGTTTTCAAAGGGAATTTTTCCAGTTTTTGCCCATTCAGTATGATATTGGCTGTGGGTTTGTCATAGATAGCTCTTATTATTTTGAGGTACGTTCCATCAATACCGAATTTATTGAGCGTTTTTAGCATGAAGGGCTGTTGAATTTTGTCAAAAGCCTTTTCTGCATCTATTGAGATAATCATGTGGTTCTTGTCTTTGGTTCTGTTTATATGCTGGATTATGTTTATTGATTTGCGAATGTTGAACCAGCCTTGCATCCCAGGGATGAAGCCCACTTGATCATGGTGGATAAGCTTTTTGATGTGTTGCTGAACCCGGTTTGCCAGTATTTTATTGAGGATTTTTGCATCGATGTTCATCAGGGATATTGGTCTAAAATTCTCTTTTTTTGTTGTGTCTCTGCCAGGCTTTGGTATCAGGATGATGTTGGCCTCATAAAATGAGTTAGGGAGGATTCCCTCTTTTTCTATTGATTGGAATAGTTTCAGAAGGAATGGTACCAACTCCTCCTTGTGCCTCTGGTAGAATTCAGCTGTGAATCCATCTGGTCCTGGACTTTTTTTGGTTGGTAGGCTATTAATTATTGCCTCAATTTCAGAGCCTACTATTGGTCTATTCAGGGATTCAACTTCTTCCTGGTTTAGTCTTGGAAGAGTGTAAGTGTCCAGGAAATTATCCATTTCTTCTAGATTTTCCAGTTTATTTGTGTAGAGGTGTTTATAGTATTCTCTGATGGTAGTTTGTATTTCTGTGGGGTCGGTGGTGATATCCCCTTTATCATTTTTAATTGCGTCGATTTGATTCTTCTCTCTTTTCTTCTTTATTAGTCTGGCTAGTGGTCTGTCAATTTTGTTGATCTTTTCAAAAAACCAACTCCTAGATTCATTGATTTTTTGGAGAGTTTTTTGTGTCTCTATCTCCTTCAGTTCTGCTCTGATCTTAGTTATTTCTTGCCTTCTGCTAGCTTTCGAATGTGTTTGCTCTTGCTTCTCTAGCTCTTTTAATTGTGATGTTAGAGTGTCAATTTTAGATCTTTCCTGCTTTCTCTTGTGGGCATTTAGTGCTATAAATTTCCCTCTACACACTGCTTTAAATGTGTCCCAGAGATTCTGGTATGTTGTATCTTTGTTCTCATTGGTTTCAAAGAACATCTTTATTTCTGCCTTCATTTCGTTATGTACCCAGTAGTCATTCAGGAGCAGGTTGTTCAGTTTCCATGTAGTTGAGCGGTTTTGATTGAGTTTCTTAGTCCTGAGTTCTAGTTTGATTGCACTGTGGTCTGAGAGACAGTTTGTTATAATTTCTGTTCTTGTACATTTGCTGAGGAGTGCTTTACTTCCAATTACGTGGTCAATTTTGGAGTAAGTACGATGTGGTGCTGAGAAGAATGTATATTCTGTTGATTTGGGGTGGAGAGTTCTGTAGATGTCTATTAGGTCTGCTTGCTGCAGAGATGAGTTCAATTCCTGGATATCCTTGTTAACTTTCTGTCTCGTTGATCTGTCTAATGTTGACAGTGGAGTGTTGAAGTCTCCCATTATTATTGTATGGGAGTCTAAGTCTCTTTGTAAGTCTCTAAGGACTTGCTTTATGAATCTGGGTGCTCCTGTATTGGGTGCATATATATTTAGGATAGTTAGCTCTTCCTGTTGAATTGATCCCTTTACCATTATGTAATGGCCTTCTTTGTCTCTTTTGATCTTTGATGGTTTAAAGTCTGTTTTATCAGAGACTAGTATTGCAACCCCCGCTTTTTTTTTGTTCTCCATTTGCTTGGTAAATCTTCCTCCATCCCTTTATTTTGAGCCTATGTATGTCTCTGCGTGTGAGATGGGTCTCCTGAATACAGCAGACTGATGGGTCTTGACTCTTTATCCAGTTTGCCAGTCTGTGTCTTTTAATTGGACCATTTAGTCAATTTACATTTAAGGTTAAGATTGTTATGTGTGAACTTGATCCTGCCATTATGATATTAACTGGTTATTTTGCTCGTTAGTTGATGCAGTTTCTTCCTAGCCTCGATGGTCTTTACATTTTGGCATGTTTTTGCAATGGCTGGTACCGGTTGTTCCTTTCCATGTTTAGTGCTTCCTTCAGGATCTCTTGTAAGGCAGGCCTAGTGGTGACAAAATCTCTAAGCATTTGCTTATCTGTAAAGGATTTTATTTCTCCTTCGCTTATGAAACTTCGTTTGGCTGGATATGAAATTCTGGGTTGAAAATTCTTTTCTTTAAGAATGTTGAATATTGGCCCCCACTCTCTTCTGGCTTGTAGAGTTTCTGCCGAGAGATCTGCTGTTAGTGATGGGCTTCCCTTTGTGGGTAACCCGACCTTTCTCTCTGGCTGCCCTTAAGATTTTTTCCTTCATTTCAACTTTGGTGAATCTGGCAATTATGTGTCTTGGAGTTGCTCTTCTCGAGGAGTATCTCTGTGGCGTTCTCTGTATTTCCTGGATTTGAATGTTGGCCTGCCCTACTAGGTTGGGGAAGTTCTCCTGGATGATATCTTGAAGAGTGTTTTCCAACTTGGTTCCATTTTCCCCTTCACTTTCAGGCACCCCAATCAGACGTAGATTTGGTCTTTTTACATAATCCCATACTTCTTGCAGGCTTTGTTCATTTCTTTTTCTTCTTTTTTCTTCTGGTTTCTCTTCTCGCTTCATTTCATTCATTTGATCCTCAATCGCTGATACTCTTTCTTCCAGTTGATCGAGTCGGTTACTGAAGCTTGTGCATTTGTCATGTATTTCTCGTGTCATGGTTTTCATCTCTTTCATTTCGTTTATGACCTTCTCTGCATTAATTACTCTAGCCATCAATTCTTCCACTTTTTTTTCAAGATTTTTAGTTTCTTTGCGCTGGGTACGTAATTCCTCCTTTAGCTCTGAGAAATTTGATGGACTGAAGCCTTCTTCTCTCATCTCGTCAAAGTCATTCTCCGTCCAGCTTTGATCCGTTGCTGGCGATGAGCTGCGCTCCTTTGCCGGGGGAGATGCGCTCTTATTTTTTGAATTTCCAGCTTTTCTGCCCTGCTTTTTTCCCCATCTTTGTGGTTTTATCTGCCTCTGGTCTTTGATGATGGTGATGTACTGATGGGGTTTTGGTGTAGGTGTCCTTCCTGTTTGATAGTTTTCCTTCTAACAGTCAGGACCCTCAGCTGTAGGTCTGTTGGAGATTGCTTGAGGTCCACTCCAGACCCTGTTTGCCTGGGTATCAGCAGCAGAGGCTCAGTTGAAAATGCAGAAATCACCGGTCTTCTGTGTCGCTCGCGCTGGGAGTTGGAGACTGGAGCTGTTCCTATTCGGCCATCTTGCTCCGCCCCCTTGAAATTATTTTATAATAATGCTTTAAAAGCAGCTTCTAAGAAAAAAATTTGAACGTTTCCCTCCCATTTGAAAACATTTATTTGAGATTAGCAGAAAGTATTAGAGAAATATCTGCTTCTTCTGAATCTAATCCTTCAAAGACAGGATGGCTGGATGTTTAGATAACTTCATCAAAGTAATTACAGCACTCTTTGAAGAATTGGGCTTATTTAGATGTTCTGAGCCAATTATAGGGCTCCCCTATTTTTCTTGGTTATACTACAAAATTCAAGTCAAATTTTCTACCTGAAAAATGCAGGTGAATTGTTGTATCTGGCAGTGGCAATAATATCTACTTCTCATGGGATGATCAGTGAAGATTCAAATTACATATATAAAGCATTTTCTTAACCATCAAATAAAGCCTAATTTTATTATTGTTCTTACCTATTCATTTGTTTCTTAAATGCAAAATATAGTTGGTAAAAATTATGAATTTGTTTCTTTTTCTGAAGCTGGCCAGGAGTCAATCATCATTGTGAAAACTTTGTTTTGTTAGACCCTAAATATGGTCTATACATTTGTATTCTTATTCAACAATGTTGAACCATGAAGAGAGACATCAACCCCTGCCCCAAAGAAAAATGGAAGGACAAATTGTAACAATGTGGTCTTAGTATGTTAGAGTCAACTTTTATTGTGAAATCTGTTTTGTTAGACCATATTTAGGTTTCTCAATGAGAATTGACTCTAACATAATTAGACCACATTGTTACAATTTATCCTTCCACTTTTCTTTGTGCCAGGGGTTGATGTCCCTCTTCATGGTTTAACATTGTTGAATAAGACTACAGAATATATAGATTTATCTGCATATCATCTATAATCGAAAGTAGTTATTCATCGATGAGATTATTTTTCTCACCACAGCAGTCTCAGCTGTATTTTCCAACATAGCTGGCAATTATCTTACAGATTCTATGGACACTCTGATGTTGTCTAGACAAGAATGTGAAATCGTGTATATACTTTTTGTAGCTCAAATGTATTTAGAAATTAGTGTCATTGTAAAAAAATAAATAAATAAAAATCAGAAATTGAATTTAAAAAGCTGAGACCTACTCACTAATGAGTTCCTATATTTTCTTACCTAGCATCAGTTTAACCCTTCTGTAAATAAGGACTGTGAATTACATTGCCTATCATTTTTGTTGTCCCTATCAGATTATCTGGTCCATCCTCCACACCCTTATTATTATGTTTTAATCAACAAGGAAATAAAAACTCATGAAGTTGAAGTTATCTACTCAAAGATATACAGGTGTGTGTATGTGTGTGTTTGTGTGTGTGTATGTGCATGTGCGTGCAAGTATGTGTGTTTGGCAGAGCCAAGAATAGTAGCTAGATTTAGTTTCGAGGTCAACACATTGGGTAAATTTTCTTGTTGATCTCTGCCTATCTTTTGAAATGTTAAATAGATGAGATTATATGCCTCCTAGATTATCAGAAAGAAGCTAGTAAAAATAGATGTTTCATCCTTAAAGCTAAGAGTTGATCGCAGTAAGTCACCTTCAGGCGTGGAGAAGTGTATGATGAAGTTATCATCAGACCTACTGTCATCTCCCTGTAACTCTTCCTCTGAACTACCTAAGGTCATACCCCTCTCAATGCAATTTCTGCTTGATATGGTTTATTATTTATTAAGAGCAACTTAATGTGGCTCCCACAGCTCTCTCAGCCTAGAGGACTGAAACCCCCAAATTAGATCTCTGAAATGATGCCACCAAGCTGAACCCATTTAATTTTGTCTGGTTCTATTCATTTGCATAATGAATATTGAGCTTATTTATAGCTCTATGAGAACACTCCATATTAGCTAGTGGCAAAATAAAACTCTTTTATCACCAGGATTTAGTAAGTAGCATTCACCCAAAATAACTGAAGAAAATATTGAATTGTGAATTAAATTAAAGATAAGTCTATCTGTGTAATTTCAAAGTTAAACACAAAATTTGAAATAAAAGGAATAATTTGTTATTTAGTATAATTTAGTAATAAAATGGAACGGAGGAGAATTGGGAAAGATGGGTGATTAAATACGTGTTTCTCATCCGCACTTTTGTCATCTTCCTACTTGACACTTGAACTCCTAAAATAATTAGAACTGGCTGTAGTTGCCTAGTGGAGTACCAGACATACAGGTCAAAACACTCATAAAAACAAATGGAGGCCGAGCGTGGTGGCTCATACCTGTAATCCCATCACTTTGGGAAGCCCAGGCAGGCAGCTCACTTGGAGCCTAGGAGTTTGAAACCAGTCTGAGCAACAGGTGATACCACGTCTCGACAAAAAATACGAAAATTAGCCAGGCATGGTGGCCCACACCTGTAGTCTGAGCTACTTGGGAGGCTGAGGTGGGAGAATCACTTGAGCCCAAGAGGTCAAGTCTGCAGTGAGCTGTGATTGGCCCACTGCACTCCAGCCTGGGCAACAGAGTGAGACCCTGTCTCAAAAAAAAAAAAGAAAGGAAAAAAAAAAGATGAAGTTTAAATTTTATATTAAGACATCAAAAACCTTCAGGAGCACATAATATTGAGTTAAGCCAAATACATATGACCATACACTTAATGATTCTATTAATATAAAATTCTAAATAGGCAAATTTATGGTGATAGAATTCATAATAGGGGTGTATTACTCGTGTATCACTGCATAATACATTATGACAAATTTAGAGGCTTAAAACAACACATTTATTATTTCATGATTTCTGTGGGTTAGGAGGTCAGGCATGGTTTAGCTGGGTCCTCTGTGTAGGATCTCACAAAGCAGCAATCAAGGTGTCTGCTCAGTTGAGTTGTCACGTGGAGGTCTGGCTGAGAATTTCTTTCCAAAGGCACCCAGGTTGTTGGCAGAATTCATTTCCTTGGCATTGTAGGATTGAGATATCCCAATTCTTGCTGACTGTTAACCTGAAGCTGCCCGCAGATCCTAGAGGCTTCCTGCAGTTCCTGCCCTTAATTCCTGACCATGTGGTTTCCTCAACATGATCACTTACATCATCAAGTCAGTAATAAGTGTCTGTAGAGCCAATTTTCTAGCAAATGCAGTCATATATAATATAATTTAAGCATGAGTGACATCTCATCACCTTTATTGTGTTCTTTTGGTTAGAAGCAAATCACAAGTCCTACCCATACTCAGTAGGATGGGTTTCTACAAAGGCATGAATACAAAAAGACAGTGTTATTGGTAGGTCTATTAGTCCGTTTTCACACTACTGATAAAGACATACCCAAGACTGGGAAGAAAAAAAGGTTGAATTAGACTTACAGTTCCACATGGCTGGGGAGGCCTCAGAATCATGGCGGATGGCAAAAGGCACTTCCTACATGGCAGCAGCAAGAGAGAATGAGGAAGAAGAAGCAAAAGCAGAAACCCCTGATAAACCCATCAGATCCTGTGAAACTTATTCATTATCATGAGACTAGTACGAGAAAGACCGGTGCCCATGATTCAATTACCTCCCCTTGGGTTCCTCCCACAACACATGGGAATTCTGGAAGATACAATTCAAGTTGAGATTTTGGTGGGGCACAGCCAAACCATATTAGTAGGGTTTTGGGGGAAGCCCCTAAAAGTCTGTCTGCCATCTATGTATACAAAGTTGTATAGTGGGAAATTACTGAAATGGGGCACAAGGAGGTTTTTTTTTTAAACTGAATATATGGCATTTCTTTTGGGTGGTGGTTACAGCAGGATGGTCACTTCATAACATTTTAGCCAACTATGATTTTATTTTTACCCCTTAAGAATGTTATGTTTTAATTAAACATGTATTTAAAATAAAGGAAATTTATATGTATGCATTCATTTATAATATATATTTTGTATTTACTATAAATATGGTAATATATTATGTAAATGCAAAAATAGAAACTGGCTTTATTAATAACAATGTTTCATTCAATGATAACTCCATTATTTAATAATAAAGGAATAGCTTTCTTTTCCAATATATACAATCTATAGGAATATACTAGTCATTGCCTTCTTGTACCAAACCTCAAAGCAGGGAAATACATAAAGGAAGGTATTTTACAGAATTTGATGCATCCAGTAGTCAAAAATCAAAATTTGAAATACAATCAAGGATTTTCACAGAGATCATCACATGTATACATACTGTTTTCTTAAATTGATGAAATATTCACTGAAAAGCCCACTAATAGTAACAGAGAATCTAAACTTCCAAATATTGGGTATTTGATAGGACAAATTCTTTTATCATAGTCAAATCAGATTATATAACAACAAAGAAACAAACATATAACCTCAAAATATCAAGAAAACAAAATTTTACACTTTCAAAGGTAAGAAACAATATTATAAACATTTCCTAATTCAAGTGATGTTAAACCCAGAATTATAAATTATCTAGATGTGAATCAAAGTAACAAATAATAGCAAAATATGAATTTAGGCTAAAGCTACACTCAGAAACATTTATACCTCTAAATATTTTTAAATTTAACAAATAAACCTGTGAATAAATTATTTCTTTCCAGATCCTAGTAAAGTAAAACTAAAAATGAACCAAAATATTGAGAGCAATGTTTTAATAAAGATAAAAATAGAAATCAATGAAATAAGGAAGTAGAGAAATTACATCTAAGCCAATAAATACCTACTTTTCAAAACATTGGTTGGTTTGATTAAAGAAAAGAAATAAATGCATCCAAAATTAAGAATGAAAAGTATTAACCTGATTTCTGTAAAAATTATAGAAAGTTACAAAATACCCTTGTGTAGAACTCTTTGAAAATATGTTTAAACCATAAAAAGTAGATAATTTTGTAACAAAATATAAATAATACTTTGAGAAAGTTATAAAGCCCTAACAGAAAAATAATCAAAGGAAAGTTTTAGAAATTTGTTAAATAAATGTAACTTAATTTTATTTATTTATTTTGAGACCGACTCTCACTCCGTTACCCAGTCTGGAGTGCAATGGCGGCATCTTGGCTCATTGCAACCTCCGCCTCCCGGGTTCAAGCAGTTCTCATGCCTCAGCCTTCCCAGCAGCTGGAACTACAGGCACCTGCCACCATGCCCAGCTAATATTTTGTATTTTAGTACACACAGGGTTTCACCATGTTGGCCAGACTGGTCTCAAACTCTTGGCCATAAGTGATCTGCCCACCTGGGCCTCCCAAAATGCTAGGATTACAGGCATGGACCACGATGCCTGGCCTACATAAATGTAACTTAAAAGGTGCCAAGGCCGGGCACGGTGGCTCGCACCTGTAATCCCAGCACTTTGGGAGGCCGAGGTGGGTGGATCACCTGAGGTCAGGAGTTCTAGACCCGCTTGGCCAGCATAGAGAAACCCTGTCTCTACCAAAAATACAAAAATTAGCTAGGTGTGGTGGCGGGAGCCCGTAATCCCAGCTACTGGGGAGGCTGAGGCAGGAGAATTGCTTGAACTTGGGAGGTGGAGGTTGCAGTGAGCCAAGATCACGCCATTGCACTCCAGCCTGGGTGACAAGAGTGAAATTCCTTCTCAAAAAAAAAAAAAAAGTGCAAAAAGTTTGTTAGTTCCGCAGGAGTTACATAAAAATTTAGTTAAAGCTGATTTATGATTCTTATAGGTCCATACCAAATAAAAATCCAATTAATTTTATGGGTTAGCATAAATTTTCTTAACAAAACCTAAAATAGATAGTGCAAACACTATAGACAAAACTAATTTATAAATATAGGTGTGAAAATCCAAGATAAAATATCAAATCATATGTCAGAATAAGACACTTCTCATCAAGTTGGGGTTACTCTAGGAGAGCCAAAAATATTCAGTGTTAATCTATCAAAATGTGAACACTGTCTTTAAATTAAAGTAAAAAGTAACATCCACAAAATATTAAATGAGACATAGATTAACGTAAAAGAACAAAAATACAATCTAAGTAAAATTCAATGAAAGTAAAATACAAATAATAGGAAACTACCCATATATGATCCTATTTATCAACCCCAAACTAATAGCAAGCATCATCTTAAAAAGCTATATGTTAAAGTCATTTTCACTGAAATCTGGATCCTAACACTATAGATATCGTCACTATTAATCAGTACTTTAACAGATGTTTATCCAATTAACATAATTCAAAATATTTCATAACATGAAAAAATACAATTAGCTTAGAAGAATTGATTACATATTTGTATTTTAGAAAAATCCAAGTGAATCCAATATATAGGAATTAATAAGTTAATTGGATGTTTGATTATAAATCTAGAAATCCAAAAAGTTTTCTTTATTCAAAAATAATATCAAGAATGAAAATGAAAGAGTATTTATAATAATGAGCACAAAAATATAAAATACTTAAAAATGAATTTATTAAGATAGATATACACACACACACACATATATATACACATATATATATATATGGCACCTAATATAAATCAATCTAAAAAATGCTATAGAAGAGCATAAAATAAGATCTTGATAAGTAGAATAACAGATCATTTTACTACATGGTATGAATTAACATGAAAATGACATTTCCCATCAAATATATTAACATTAGGTTATTTAATTATACTTTAAAAAATATACTTTGAATCATATCACCAGCTGACATTTTTTGCAAAGAGAAGAAAATGTAGGCCCACATGTAATTACACATAGAAGAATAAATATATGGAAACAAGAAAAGGAACAAAAATGTGGTCAATAGTGATAAACCATTTGTATCTACCTCACATTAGAAAGTTCCTTTCATGTTAACGGTGTGTGATTAGAATAAGGATAGGGAAGTGGATAAGCAGAAGAAAACAGAAAGTTCAGGAAACATTTTTATTTAATAAACTAATTTAATGTATGTAAAAGATGGCCATTAAATTTAGTGGAAAGGGGATAGATTATTTAATAATTGAAGAATAATTAGATACTTTCCATTTATCCCTCTATATTGCTGCTATAAGTCACGTATGTAATTTCAAACCGGTAGCCACAATTGTAAGTAAAAAGAGACAGATGAAATTAATTTTAATATATTTCATTTAATCTAATATATTACCATTTCAGTGCAATGAATATAAACAATTATAAGTGAGTATTGCATATTCATTTTCTTTGTTTTTCCTACTAATTCTTTGAACTCCAGTACTTATTTCCTACATACAGAACATCTCCAGACTGGCCACATTTCAAATACTCAGAAGTTGCCTGTAACTAATGCCTGCCATATTGGATCCTGTCTCTAACCCTCACCATTCACTGAGAGCAAAGCTGTGGACTACACTGATCAGTCCCCTTGTTATCTGGTTTCTTATTAAATTCAGTCAAGGACAGACATCAAATAGATGAACTTAGAGAATAAAAGGAGAGTGATGTTGTGTATGTATTCCTCCATATACCTCTCTGTTGGACTAGGAGTTTGTTTCATTGCTCTCCTGGGGCAATAAATTCATTTAGGTGGCCATCTCCTGCAAGGTCCTGATAACACATCTATCCTCCTCTTACCTCTCCAAATCTAATGAAGGAGAAGGATGCTTCACTATTTCTTGGTTTCCCTCAACCTTGCCCTCTCCCTTATAAATTATCCCTTTATTAAGTTGTCTACTTTTACCCTGTTTGGTACTTTTCATACCAGGATCCTGATTGATATAAATATTCCATTAGAAGAACATAAAAGTATACCTCATCTCATATCACATGCACCACACACACACACACTAGAGGAGTTATAGCTTTAAATATAATATATAAAAGACAAAACTTTTGAAGAAAATATTTGTGTAATTTTGTGGAGAGGAGCAAAAAAGCCAAGAAGCCATAAAGTAATAAGTAAAACAAACAAACAACCCCGACAGATTAGATGACACTGTACTTAAAATTTTTATATGGCTCAATTTGGGCTCACGCCTGTAATCTCAGCACTTTGGGAGGCCGAGGCGGGCGGATCACGAGGTCAGGAGATCGAGACCATCCTGGCTAACATGGTGAAACCCCATCTCTCTTAAAAATAAAAATAAAAAAAAATTAGCTGGGCTTGGTGGCAGGCACCTGTAGTCCCAGCTACTCGGGAGGCTGAGGCAGGAGAATCACTTGAACTCGGGAGGCGAAGCTTTCAGTGAGCTGAGATCTCACCACTGCACTCCAGCCTGGATGACAGAGAGAGGCTCCATCTCAAAAAAAAAAAAAAATATTGATATCACAAAAAATGGACAAAATGTTAATTTCTTTAATATAAAAAGATCTATAAATTGTTTTTAAAAAGAACAGCAGAAGGAACATTGACACTAAATTTCAGTAGGAAATTCACAAGAAATTAAATGCAAACATAAAATAAGCCCATGAAAAGACATCGAACTTCACTAGTAGATAGGTAACTGCAAATTAAAACAAAAATATGCCATTTTTTTCTATTGGAGAAATGGAAATGATTATTTTCAGTTGGTGCTAAAAAAAAAAAAGCTTAGGAATAGCTGCATTCTCATAGACGATATGAGTGTAAATTTAAACAACCATTTACTATCCTTGGATAGTAAACTCCATGATTATTCACCATAATGAAGTTAACATGTAAGTTAACCTTATCAAAAAAAGAAGAAAATAATAAAGGAAAAACACCTGCATTTATATGTATATAGAAAACTATTATGAATGGATAGGTATAATATTAAACAATTATATCAATAAGTTGGAATTGAAGAGGGAGAAGTCACAGTATTACAGTTACATAGAGAAAAATACATAATTGTTCATTATAAAGAGCGAATACTTTGAAATAAGAATAAAGAACAACAAAGGAAAACTTTAAAAAACATTATTTAATCTTTAAAAAAAATATAACAACAATGTTCTGTTAACATCCTGAAGTCAGATTCTGTACTCAGTTTGGGTACCTGAACCTTGCAAAAAGAGAAGGTGTCCACTCATACATACAGAACCAGATTCCTGTAAGACTGACCTACTGTCAAACCTTCTGTGCATAGAGATCAGTTACCAGTTTAGCTCCTTATGATCATTGTATACCTATGAATTCATTAACTAATATTAATATAATTATTTTAAAAACTTATTTGACAGTTTTGGCAATAGATCTGTCCAAGTTTAATTCAGAAAAAAGAAAGTCTGAATTGGGAAGTGTGCTTCCCCTGAGTCTTATCTCATTGAGTTTCTATATCAACACTTTTTTCTATATTAGGGGTACATAGTCAATTTTATACATCTTAACCTAAAATGGTTTTGTAGCCTCTGAGGAAGTTGAATGAAATCTCTATGTCATATGTTATTAGAATTTTTAATATTTAGTAATCCATATTCTTGTTCTTAGCTATTTAGTAAAGATTTTACTATTTTATTGTAAATGATAATTTCTTTGTTAATTTGTTTACAGATATCTGTACTTAATCTGATTTTATAGTATTATTGGTATAAGAGAGTTTATGAGGGCAAGAAAGAAAACTACAAATTCCTGCTATTCTAAAATAAATGTCTGTTGGCAAATGGCCAACAGGTACAAGAACAAGTGCTCAACAGCATTAGTCATCAGGAAAATACAATCAAGACCATAATGAGATCTCTCTCACCTCTTAGGATGGCTGTATCAAAAGGACAAGAGAAAAGTGTTAGGAGGATTTGAAGAAAAGGGAACCTTTGTATATTGTTTGTGGAAATATAAATTAATACAGCAATTATGGAAAACAGTATGTTTGTTCCTCAAAAAAAAAAAAATTAAAAATAGAACTATTGCATGATTCAGCAATCCCACTTCTGGGTATATTTTCAAAGAAAGTGAGATCACTATTTGGTAAAGTTCTCCTCATCCCTATGTTTATTGCAGCATTATCCACAATAGTCAAGATATGAAAGTCACTTAAGTACTTGTTCATTGTTAAATGGATTTTTAAAATATGATAGCCACATACACTGGAATATTATTCATTTTTTAAAAATAAGGAAACCTGACATTTGTGACAACATAGAAGAATCTGGAAGACATCATCCTAAGTGAAATAAACCAGAGGCAGAAATGTAATTATTTAATTGTCTCACTTACATGTGGAATGTACTCTCAGAGACTCAGAGAAAGAAAAATGCTACCAGTGATAGAGGACCAGGTGAGGCGTAAGAAATGGAAAGATGTTAGTAAAAAGTACAAGCTTTCAGCTTTAAGAGGAGTAAGTTCTAGAGACCTAAAGTACAGCATGGTGACTATAGCAAATAGTAAAATAGTGTATTCATGAAATTTGTTAGGAAAGTAGATCTTAAATATACCTACCACAGAAAACAAAATGGTAACTATGTGAGCTGGCAGACATGTTAATTAGCTTGATTGTGGTAATCACAATGTTTATACATATCAAAATATCACATTGTACACAGTAAATAATACAATTTTTATTTGTCAATTATACCTTAGTAAAGCTTGGGGGAAAAAAGAGATGCATCCATTTGGAACTCAAGACAAAAAAAAAATTAAAGTTCTTGAATATAACCAAAAGCAAATAAATAAATACAAACAATCAAAATGTGCTGCCAAACAAAACTTATCCTCTGTATTTGTTAGGGCTCTCCCTCTCTCTCCTTCTCTTTTTTTCTCTCTCCTTCTCTCTCTCTTTATATAGATAGATACCTCCAATATCTATCTAACTATTGAGAGATTATGCAAACTGAGGAACTATCAAAGACAGTGGTGTCATTCAGTCCAAGTCTGAAGGCCCAAGGACCAGAAAAGTCAATAGTACAACTACCATTCTTATTCCAAAGTTAGGAAAACAAGGGGTGAGTGTCAGTGGTGTAAGTCCCACAGGCCAAAGGCCCAAGAAATAAGAGTTGTGATGTCTAAGGATGGGAGAAAATAGATGATCTAGCTCAAAGAGAGAGAGAGAGAGAAAGAAAGAGAGAGAGAAAGTCAGCTTTTCTCTTTTTGTTCTGTATGGGCTCTCGATAGATTGGATGATGCCCACTAACAATGATGAGGCTAGATCTTCTCAGCCTTCTCATTCAAATGCTGGTATCTCCAGGAACTATCCTCACAGATACATCTAGAAATAATACTTTACCAGGCACAGCTATCTGGGCATTCTTTAGTGCAGGCAAGTTGATACATAACATTAACCATCACATGCTGTAAATCCAAAATCCTAAAATAACAAGTCTGTAGTTGGCAATTCTGACTGGCTGTTATCTGGAAGACTACCAAACTTATATAAATTTATTTTGCTAGGAATCTGTGAAAAATCTTTGCAGGTAACAATGTCTTTTTACTTCTACAATTTTCACTTCCTGGCAAGTCCTCCTCATACCAAATATTTTTTCTACCTAGTCCTTGTTTAAATTCCACATTTTCCCTAATGCTTTTCTTAATTACAGTGATTGAAAATTAAATTTATTTTCTCATATCTAATACTGCCATGTAATTTTGATAGATGTTATGAGTTTTAGGATTCTTAATACATTATAAACTCCCAGTTAGTCGAACTTTGCACATGACATCTTTTTTTCATAAGAAAAATATTGAATATCAAAAGATCTTTTATCCTTTTTACACCATGTTAAAGTAATTCCTTAAAAGATTTCAATATGGGTGTTTTGGGGAATTGCAGATATAGTCCCAGTTTCATAACAGAAACTAGTTCATGAGTTAGAAAGTGGGAAAAGAGAAGGCAGTCCTCTGGTTCTATATCTTTTTATAATACTTTAGAGACCAGAGAATATTGGAATCAGGAGATTTATAAAACACTAGCCCTCCAGCTTTCCAATGTTTGGTTTTCCAGATGGTACATTGCATATTGTGGTTATTCATACAATACAGAGAAGATTAATTAAAAGAGCAAAACATGTAAGTGTCTTTTTAAATCATGACTTTAATACTCTCCTTTCTCCACCTCCAAAGATTTGGATAAAATATTTTTCCACATTGGAAGTATTTTTATTTGCAATGCAAATTCATAGTGTGGACCAATCCTATAATTATTCAGGCCAGACATCTCTAAAATGGTAAACATAAGCTGAAGGTTTACCTGTAAATTTGTGATATGTATTCAAACTCACTGATGATTTTAGATAAACGTAAGTAGAGAACCTAAAGGAAAATATTTACTTACCTTAGGGAAATAAAGCTTGGAAAGCTGGCATCAACTTTCCTTCTGTCATATAAGCCTTGCTTACCCCTACTTCTGACCATTTACTCACATATTTCCATGCAAACTTTCCTCTTCTCCGCTCCTTTGTATTAGTTTATATTCAGTGGTTACTTTAAGTTCTACCTCAAAATTAGTTTCCTCCAAGTTACTGTTCAAGATTTTCCTACTCTGAAAATTTCTTTACCTAGATTTACATTTAGTACATACCTAATCATTGTTGTATGTATATGTTCTAACTTGCTAATATGTTATTTTGCCATTATTCTTGGATGGGATTGTCTTTTTTACTTGGAATATATGCTTCTTAATATCAGAAACTTTGTTTCAAGCTTGTCTTACCTGCAGTCCAAGGGCCAAATGTAGCCCAGCATGGCTTTTAATGCAGCCCAACACAAATTTGTGAACTTTCTTAAAACATCATGAGTTTTTATTTGCATTTTTTTTTTTAGCTCATCAGCTATCATTAGTGTTCATGTATTTTATGTGTGGCCCAAGACAATTCTTCCTCCAATGTGACCCAGGAAAGGCAAAAGATTGGATACTCCTGCTTTATTCCATTAATCTTCTACTTACTTAGGGGTTAAATGTTGATGGTGGAAAAACACATCATTAATATATTAAATGAGAGAGTTAAAATAAACAACATTAGAAAATACTGAAATCCTGAACTTTGTCTGATGAGGTGAAATTTTGATAATTGTAAAGTATTATCTTTTGGTTCACAGAAACTAGAGCCCAAATGCATAATAGAGAGATATTGTAGCATAGAATTATATGTGAAAAGGCCAGTGTTCTATTTGGCTCTAAACTAAGTCATTGGAGATCAAATATGTGTGTTATAGAAATGATACCTATTGAGAATGGTTGGAGTTCATGATACAAAAGCTGAAGGAAGGCTCATAAGATAGGTAAAGTGGATAAAAGTTCATGAAAGCCTTGCATGTCATTATCTTTAGGCCAAAATTTATTGAGCACTGAACAGATGACAGACCCTGAAACTAATCAATTTTTATATATATGCACACATATATATACACATATATACACACATATATACATACATATATACACACACACACATATATATATCTCATTCAATCCTTGCACTATCCCTAAGATATAGGTGGTTTTATCCACACACTATAAATGCAAAACCTAAGCCTTAGGGAAGTAGAATACCTAAAAATAATTTGAGAAGTTTGTATTGGTTATTTGCTATGAAGTTGCAAATAACCAAAAAGAGAATAGTCAATGAAACAATTTATCCAAAAGAGTGATAGTGTCAGATATAGTTATAAGACAGAGGGAAACTTCCTTGATTTTCTATAGAAAATAGTAATCTTGAGAGGCGGGAGATCTGTATGCAATTTGGAGAGGGGAGGATGAAACTTGAGATTTTGGTAACCTCTCTACTTACCCATTTGAGAATCACTGTTTGACAAACAATTGTTGACAGCAACATGGAAGGGGGACTTCTATTATGCTCACTTCAATTTAGTATTCTAAGAAAGAGAATGTTTGGTCTGTTTCTGCATGGTCTGTTCTCTACTTTTAATACATCATTTATTTGCAAGGCACTAATTAAGATAAATTGATAAAGTGCCTGTTACTCAGGGTCAAGCAATTAGGATGGTGAAGGCACAACATCATTTTATAATGAAAAAGCCGGATATGTATTTAAAGAAGAGAATATTTGTGCAGTGGAGGAAATATGCATTTGGAGTGATTACAAAATATAACTTTTTCAGGGTTCAGCTTGATATAAGTAGATAATTTTTCACAATCATCTTCTACATTAGAATGGATTGTCATTGAAATAGATGAATTTCTAATCACTGAAGGTTTTAAAACATGCTATGCAACCTCTCATCAGAGGCATTATTCTCTCCCAGTTTTTCCATTGGATATGTGAAATTCTTTAACACCGATATTTTCTATGTTCCAAGCCTACTCAAACCAGCTTAATTTACAAAGGAATTCATTAGCTTATGTAAATGGAAGTCAGGAGATAGGGCAAGCTTCAGGAATAGTTTAGACCCAGAGGGTTATCTACCCTTGACACCAGAGGTTAAATTTCATTTCTCAGGTTGGCTTTCCTCATGTTGACTGTAGGTTGGCATTGATCTTGAGTTGCATGCATCTTGGTTCATATTTAGACAAAATAAATGTTTGTTTCAATAAATTTACCACATTCAGTTTCATATCTATCCCTGATAGTTATAATGGTGGAGGTCTGGGTTATGAGCCCATCCCTGACCCAAAACTGTCAGAAATAGATTGTGAATATATTGATAAATTTGGCATATTCCCCTGAGCAAGAGTCTTCAAACTTTAGCATCGTAAGAATCACCTGTATTGTTTGTTAAAATACAGATTCCTGGGCCCGATATCCAGAATTTCTGCTTCAGCTGGTATGAGATCCAATTATTTATATATTTTTCTCTTATTGCATATGTTTATTGTATGCAACATGCCATTATAAAACGTGTATACATTATAAAATAGCTAAACTGAGTAATTAACATACGCACTCCTTCACATAAAATTTGCATTTAACACCTCCCCAGGTGATGATGGTGATGAACCACTGCCTAGGCCTCATCTCAAAATAATTCAATGGGAATCTCTGAGAGGAGGGAACTCAAGCATCTGTATTTTTTAATGTGCATGCAGATTGCCTGGAAATCCTCTTAAAATGTAGATTCTGATTCATTAAGTCTGGAGATGGGCTTGAGATTCTGAATTTCTAATAACCTCTCAGATGATACTGATGCTTCTGATTTGAGGTACTGACCTGAACAACAAAAACTCGACAAAATTCTGGTTGAATTAATATGAGGAAGGGCCAGGTGTTTCCAGTGTGTAGACGTAGCTGAGAATCATTTTCTGACATCATCAGGACCCAGGAATTAAAACTCAGTGCAAGACCAAGAAGAGGAGTGGGTTTCTTCTGGAAAGACAGTCCCTTTGCCAGACAGTGGGTAATTGGATTGGTTGGGTGATCTTTGAGGTTATGTTGTAACTTTTAGTTCCCAGGAATTGTCTTGAGTTCTTTGTGTTAGCCCATAAATAAGCAGAACTTAGCTTTCAGAATCAATTTATAGTTGAGAAATCAACTTAAATATAAATATTTGTTTTGTTTTGTCAACTCAAAAGGAATCTGAAATCATAAAAATCTTCTGGGCTCCATTTCTGGGCTCCAAGTCATCTTGTGTTTTAAGTCACCAGCATCTTAATCTTTTTTTTTTTTTTTTTTCATCTTAATCTTTTCTTAGAAACTTAGGCACTTATACAGCTGTCATCATGGAAAAAAAGTAAGGGAAAAACATTTTCACATGCCACACAGAATTTGGATAAGCACATCAGTGATTTTTTTCCTAACTCATCTCCAGTGTTTAGTTTACCTTACCAATGTGTCTTGCTTACTAATAGCTGCTGATCAGAGCTGAATGAATAGATTTGTTTATAGGAAAGATTTGCATGATTGAGAATCAATAAGGCACGTTTAAATCCTCAGGTGATATGAAGAGAGGAAATGGGACAGATTAAGCTGGTGAGTGTTTACAATTTAATTGTGAGCAGACAGGTGGAAAAAATCTACTCTGGGAGAAAAAGGAAAAAGAAAAAGCTCTATGATGTCGAGGGTGAAAATATCAGGAAAACATAAATACGGGAGTCTGGATATTTTAGGCCTATGCCTTAGCCCACACTCATTAAAACTGATTTGAGCTAGTGGTCCATCTGTCCGTTATTAATGGGAGAGAATGGCTTTGGCAAGTAACTCATTAAATATGCGGTCTGTTTGGCCCAATGTGAAGTGAGGTATCTAAATGGCATTTGTAATTGCTTATGTGAAACTACTTTTAGAAGTGTCTTAAACCACAAACAAAAATAAAGAGAGAGAAAGGAAGAAGAGACATCTTTCTGCGGATGCTTTTGTTGTTGCAGGTACCTATTATCTTGAATTCTGAAGCCTGGTTGGTGGAATTGAGATGAACTTGTTAGGGTCATATTTTAAACCTCAGGTAGCACTTCCCCCAGCTATCCACTATCTTTCCATGGCATATTTTATAGTTTAGATCTGCAGGGTAAGCCTCATAAAAATTACAAATTTTATCACCCCACATTAAAGTGACTGGTATGACGATCTGTATGAGTTAAGAGCATGGCTAATTATCTACCTCTTAGCATTTGCAAGGTCAGTGCATCAACCGCTAAGAAGGTCAGTACTGGGTGAAGGGCTGACAAGAATTTGGGAGGTTTTGTGAAAAGATCAATGACCTTCATTTGTCTTAGGAGGCAAAAGAGGCTGAAACAATTCCAGCAGAGAGCAGCAATACCTACATCTGCATGGCATTGTGTCAGAGGCCAGCAGCAGATGGCAATAACAATAGTTGTAGCAATAACAACAATTACCAATAGAGTTTATTACTCTATGTCAGGCTATTTATGTGTATTCTTCCATTTAATTTTGAAAACAACCATATAAGGTTTTTATTATACTCATTTTACTAACAAAGAAGCAGGCTTTGATTTTAAGTAACGTACCAGAATGAGTTGACCAGACATATATAACAGAAGTATGACTTTTGAATCAAGGACTGGCAGGCAGGTCAGCACTCCAGAAAACGATGGGTACTACAACTACTATCCTATACTTCATAGTGTTTTGGCCATGGTCAATGTGACTTCCTCCAACTGTATTCTTAGAATACTAACATTCCTGTTAAGATGTTACCAAGTGTTCTTTGTGTGTGAGTGTGTGTGTATGGTTGGGGCAACAGGGTTCCTACATGGGGAGGAGTTGGATAGGATTTATGAGAATGTTGAGTTATATAATTTTTAGCAAGTTTATCTCTTGTATTAGTTTTGCAAGGAGAGATACAATGAGGAACATGATCAATATATTACAGAATATTATCTCCAGTGGACCACAATTTATAAAGAGATGAACGAGGAAAAGAATATAAGATCAACAGTTAAAAACCTAGTGTCTTAGTCTATTTGGGCTGCTATAACAGAATACTGCAAACTAGGTGATTATAAACAACATACATGTATTTTTTTACATTTCGGGAGGCCAGAAAGTTCAAGATCAAGGCGCTGGAAGACTTAGTGTCTGGTGAGGGCCCGCTTCCTGATTCATAGTTGTCCATCTTCTCACTGTGTCCTCACATGGCAGAAGGGATGAAGAAGCAATCTATAGCAAGATAGATTTTATATTTATATAAGAAAAGAAAGCAAAAAGTATCAGACTCATTGGTGAATGTAGTAGGTCAAGCCATAAGAGAAAGTAAGAATGCAGACTTCTAGAAGATAATAAAGAATATATGGCAATTAAATAGTTGGACCTCAACTTGCTTCTCAACTTCTTTATAGCTAAAGTGTCTCAAATTTAAGTGTCTTTACCTAGTGACTTTGCCTTGTCACTTGGAATTGAAAGTTTGTTTTCAAAGTAGAAAACAAAAACCAAAGAATAGGAACAAATTATATTTTTAGGGAAAATAAGAGAAGAAACTGCAGAAGTTTAGAGAAAATTAGGAAACAGAGCCAGAGGATTCCATCTGCTTGATCAAAATACACATTTTTGTACTTCCGTATATAGAGACCTTACTTGAAATGTATACCTCTTCTTCTCTCCAACACTGTATCTCTGCAATTGCCCTAATTCGATATGAATTATAAACATAAAAATGATATTATAATATGTGTTCTTCCCCTGTGGGTCCAAGATATGTCTGCCAACTAAGATTTTCAGAATATAGAAACAAAAGAAAAAATAACATCTGGATTACAGCATCAGAGAACATAGTTTAAATGGGAATTTTTTTTACCTTGGAGATGGACCAAAAACAACATCATAGAAACCCTTAAACTATCAGGAATAGAAGAGCCTCACATCTGGCATCTTTTCTACTAAAACAGGAAATTCTTTTTTTGACTAAGATGTTGCCCCCCCTTGGCTGGGTGCATTGGCTCATGCCTGTAATCCCAGCACTTTGGGAGGCTGAGGCAGGTGGATCACAAGATCAGGAGATTGAGACCAGCCTGGCTAACATGGAGAAACCTTCTCTCTACTAAAAATACAAAAAATTAGCTGGGCATGGTGGCACGTGCCTGTAGTCCCAGCTACTTGGGAGGCTGAGGAAGGAGAATCACTTTAACCCGGGAGGCAGAGGTTGCAGTAAGCTGAGATCGGACCACTGCACTCCAGCCTGGGCAACAGAGCGAGACTCTATCTCAATTTAAAAAAAAAAAAAAATTGCCCCTCTTACTAAGTGTACTCTACAGGATTTATGTGAACCAAAAGTACCTGTACGCGTAGAATAGTAGTACTTTGGCTCAAGAGAGTTAGTTAAGTCAAAAGAGGGCTTGAGGGACCAACATTTTCCAAATAAGAAAACTGATGCCTGGTACGGTGCCATGCTTTCTCAAAGCAGGTTGATGACAGAGCCAGGGCTTCAAGTCTCCAGTCACCCAGTATGCAACCCTTTGAGAAGCTGTACACGTGTCATTTTTATATCTACATTCTCAAAACTGTAGTGTGTTTTATAACTCAAAGAGTGTCAGAGTTAATTGGAAGTCAAAAGAAGAAAGTATCCAATTGAACATCTAAAAGAAAACAGATTTCAAGTAGGCACGCATGGAAGGAGAATGACCTGTGTTTCTGCTTTAGAAAGTGATCGGGGAATGAGGCCAAGTACTTAAGAGTTAGTTAATATTTACCATGCTGTGCTATAATCACAGGAATCTGAGCTGATGCTGTTGGGTAATAATGGTCTCCATCTTTTCAGAAAGCAGCTTCTACCCAGCCATGGGTACGGAACAAACAAGACTGTGGAGAGACATCTCTGAATTATTAAAAGCCTCGTCTACGTATGAGGATTAATTGTGAGTTCTGAATCAATATTTTATCATTTTAGCTAGTGAAACATTTATGAGACAGCCCCTTTTTTGCAATTTCCCCAGTATAATTAAAAGAGATCTAACCTTTCAATTGGCATCTTTTTCTGCTTATACCTAGATGACATTGATTAGCTAAGCCCTAATCAAGCTAGGAACAGTCTCTTAGACCCTCTTTACCCAGCATCACTGTACCCATATAACCTGTACACACACAATGCTTAATATATTAATTTATTCACTCACTAAGAAAATACATGTTGGGTATTCACATGAAAATCACTGAAACAGATGCGATGGGGTATATAGTGATAAGACATACATAGTCCTGGTCCACCCACAAAACCCAGATATCATTATGATTAAGCACCTACATGTAATCCAGCTTGCTTTAGGTCATGCCACTGTGTATGTATGTGTGAGATGTGTGTTTTTGTGTGTGCGTGTCTATGTGTATGTGTGCAATGGATGTAGTTATTGATTCACAGTAACAAAACAAAAAGCCTAAATTCTCCTGTCTCCTACTTAACATTGTCAGATATATTCTATATCCTCTTTTTAGTATCCTTCCTAAGATATTACTTTTTTGAAAGCTCTCAAGAAGTGATTCACATAGAAGCAGTGTAAAAAAATGGATGTGAGCATGAGCTTGCAATTTGAATCCAGACTACACAGCTTAATAGTTTTGCGACCATAGACAAGTTTCCTAATCACAGTTTCACCATTTGTAAAACGAAGATAAACAAAGCACTTCCCCCACATATTTGTTATAAAGATTAATGAGAATAAGAATATTTGGTCCAGTGCCTGATGTAAAATAAGTGATCCATTGTTATGTATTATAAATATGTGTATAGTTATATGTATCGTATATTTCATTGGCTCTGAAGTGCATATTTTTCTATTTCAGCATCTTTGAAATTGGGATGTGATTTAGAATCCACAATGTCTCAGATGTGATGAAAGAGAGAATTATATAAAGCACAAATTTATATAACAATAAATGATATGTATCATGGGCTCACAGACAATCACATCAGCAATGTTAATATTTCTATCTTTTAATTCCTTCTTGATCCAGTTCAGTGTGGTGAGCCAATGTTTAGGTCCAGGCACCATGATGTGGGCTTTATAGCAGGGCCCCAGCAAGACTTCATGCTGTGTTGTTGTTGTTGTTGCTGTCTGCTGATACCTGAACTGGGGTGTCTAGCAGTCAAATTCTGGTGCATCAAGGTAACTATGGAGAGCATGAAGGCTTGTTACTACAAGAGTGATTTGAGCTTATTATGACAAAAGTCAGTCTAATTTCTGCTAACGTGGGAGATCTTTTGGCTATACCTTTGTATCATCTCTGTTGCCCACAACTCAAGGCAGTTCAGCTTGGGACTCCTTATACTTGAATGTATTAGTTACACAGCTCTTTCGGGTTTGGTTTGCAGACTGTCCTTGAGCTCAGGCTGGAGAGAGAAGTTAAGTGACTGGCAATGTGTGCTTATCACACAGTGTCCCCTTTCTCAGGAAAATACGAATGTCTGACTCTTACTCAAAGACAAAATTTTTCCTAGGTGTCTGATCATTCCCAAGTTGCCTGTGTGTGCTGCACAAATATCACATCAGAGTGTTCAGGCGGGCATGTTCATTGTGTGTTGTGGCAGTCCTGGTGTCTGTTCCTGTGCTGTCTGTTTCATGTGTCTGTGTTCAGGTGCCTTTCCTGCCTTTCCCCTGCTTGGTTTCATATCACAGGGGATTGACACCTGCAAACACTGTTTCCCAGGACTCCCTCTCCTGACTTCCAGCTAGATCTCGCCAACAGTGAACACTCACAAGAGCTTGAACAGAAGGAGAAAAGAAAAACCTGGGTTAGTTGCCATTTTCTCTGTTTTTGGCAGTGTTCTTAGAGAGGACTGCATGTCTCCTATGGTTCCTGTTCTTGTTGGACATCTCCCCTTGACCTCACCTCCTGCCATTTCTACCCCACCAAGGTAACCAGTCTCTCGGACTCTGGAAATTCCATTCCCTCCCTTATTCTTATAGCCTAAGGGTGATAGCAACTTTCTGCTTTTGCTAATTTGGGGGTTACCTTTTTATCAAGTCTTTGGTATTTCAGCTCCTCCCACATGTTTGTAGTTAGTTTTCTATTTTAAAACCTTACTAGTTGGCTACCTGGAATGGGTTTCACTTTCCTGATATAGCCCCGTGTAAATAGACCTCAGGAGTCCCAACCCTACAAAATACCTACCTAGGTGTATCTGAACACTGGTGAAGACAATACAGACTTAGCTTGGATCTGTAATACAGGCATATATTGAATCAATTAACATATGGTCAAATGTGAAGACAGAGTCATTCAAGAGCCATCCGGAAAGATGGAACTTTTGAACGAGCTGATAGAAAAGATGGTGAGGGTAGTGATGAATGTTTCAGTGCATGGAGTTCAGGATGAGGCGTGGCACTTCTGAAAAATGAAACCACATTTATAGAATAATGAATCAATTTAGGCTGGGCCTGATGGCTCAAGCCTGAAATCCCAGCACTTTTGAAGGCTGAGGTCGGAGGTTCAGTTGAGCCCAGGAGTTAAAGACAACCCTGGGAAAGAAAGCAAGAACCTCCTCTACAAAATAATATTAATACTGCTAATAATAATAATAATAGTTAGAATAATGATTCAGTTTGGAGTATGGTATACTGTGAAGACAGGCAAGATATTACAAATTAATAACAATATCAGTGACAACTAATATTCTCATTTTAATATTTGCCAAGCACTAAGTGGTCAGCGTACATTCTGTAATTTATCCTTAGAAAACCTTGTAGTGGAAGCATTGTAAGCCACATATAATGATATGGAAACATAAGGTGAGAGATGAGCATAACTCTTTTAAGTAGAAAATGAAAACTAAGTGGCAGAGCTAAGCTATCAGATGTGATGCCAGCCCCATCTATTCAGCCCAGACTTACTTTTCAGCCTTCAACATGCCAAGCTGATGTCCACTTTAGGGCATTTTTACTTTTGCTTTTATATCCTTGGAATGTTCTGTCTCCTGATCTTCACCTTTTCCTCTTTTTGACATCTAGAAATAGTGTATCCGTGTATTTGTTTCTGATTATTTTCTCCTGCTCCTCCTACTTTAGTTAGAATATAAACTTCATGAGAGCAAGAACCTCAACTAACTTTCACTGTTGTATTTCTTGTGCCCAGAACAGTACCTGGTATGGAGCTACATCATAATTATTCATTGATTCGAAGAATGGCACATAATAGGCCTTTAGTAAATATCCAAATATCCATTCTCAACTCCCTGTGTGTTCAAAAGTCAATCTCTCAGCCACTTTGAAGGGCAAAGACTGCATACACATAAAGGTCAATGGATCTGCTTTTAGGAAGAAAAAAAAAATAGGGCAATCTATAAGCAGCAGGATTTGGGACAATCTCTCCCAGCTAACTATTATCGTTTAGGCTGAGAAATGAGATTCGTACCCTGCCAAACTATTTATACTTTTTAGGTAATTAAAGTAATGAAGTTGTCTGGGAGCACAACACATTGTATGCTATCCCCTCAGGTCCAATTCATCTGCTTTAGTTTCTGACTCCAGTTAACAGTTTTATGTAGGAAAATCACATAGAATAGTGGGAATTCATGCAGAGCCGCACGAAGGAACAAGCTATTTGTTATTTCCAAGAGAGAAATGAATGAGGAAAGGAAACAGGGCTTAAGTCTGCTTTCTCTGTTTCATGCAATAACTGTGTATTTTAAATAGGCCTAATGAAGCATGGGAGTTTCAGCCTGTGCAACACGAGCCCTCTATGTGGACATTGGACAGCACTTTGTATTAAAAAATATATACATAAATGTAAACATATAGAGACAATCTATTTTGCCAGAGATCAGTGTAGCATAAAGGGTATGTGTATTCCTATAGAAATATGATCTCAAACAGGACAGAGAGCACTGTTTCTTCAGACAAAGCCTTAGGCGGGAAATTGCCTCTGGGGTGGATAGTTTGAGCTTCTGCACACCTTCAACAGCCTCTTCCTTTCTACAAGTTCAGCCTAAGAGGCAGAAGTCTTAAGGGAGTCTCCCTTGCATCTATTCTGTCTGGAGGAAATGGCTTTCCTCATTCCCCACCTCTTGGACAGCAGAGACCTTGGCTGCAGGCCAGTGGGAGCACAGACATGCCCGCCAGTAGGTTGGTTATGTTTTCCAATTAGTCACTGCCAATCTCTGGAACATTTTCTTTCTTTTTTTCTCAACTTTTCCCCTCATTTGTTTCACTATGTAGATGGTTTTCAAATTTTTCCTCAAATAATTATAAATATTCCATACCATTCCAGTCTAGGTGTAGAAAGAAGAGTGAAAATATGTTCAGAACACCCACCAGGTTGCCTCTCATCTGTGCCCATGACAGTATTGGGGGGCAAGGTAAAGAAATCTTCAGATCCGCCTATACACACTGGAAGCCACAGGTGGAGCCGATTTTGCTGTTTTTCATGCTGATGTGTTTTACTACGATTCTCTTCACAAATATCCCTTCAAAGATCACCTTCCATTCAGGTCTGATATTCAGACCATGTATACTAGATTGGCTATGTCTGGTCTTTTTGTGTATTAAAAACACAGCAGAAATATTTCCATATCAGCTGGTAAATAGCCACACCCTGAGCCCCCTAGTTTCCCCAGCTGCCCTGGCCACCTTGGCTCAGAACACTTGTTTTTCAGGATCCAAGTTTGTATCTGGCCCCACAGGTGGTCTGTCGACCTCTGTTTCAACACTGTGGATGAGAGCAGTTGTGACTGCCTGACCAAGTTTTGAAGATTAGGAATAGCACTCCTGCTTCTAATAAAAAAAGAGGAGAGGGGTATCTTTATAGTACTGTCAAGTCTTCCCTCACTTTGAGAATGGCTTAGATTCCATGAGAAGAACTAGAAGCCCTGTTAAGAGGCAAACCTGCACAACACAATACAGGCTTGGGGATCAGCCTGAAACGCATTTAAATTTTACTTGCCAGTTGGATGAGTTTCTGCAGTTGTCCTCTCCAAACATTGCTATCACGTTTTGTCTCTGAACTTCAGTAGCCTTCTCTGTGAGTCAGAGGGTAGTAATTGGAATGCAAGCAAGAGGAATCAAAGTGACTGATATTTGAAAAACAATTTTTTTACGTTACAATGGAAAAGAATTTACTGTAGTTCACAGCATGAAAGGAAGAATCGAGCAATGAAGCATTGTCGGGAAGAGTAAAAACCACAGCAAAACTGGGTGTTTCTGAACAGATAGCTGGGCTTCAACTATGTTCCATCTCCCTTTGTATTTTATTTTATTTTATTTCTTTGAGACAGAGTCTCTCTGTCTCACCCAGGCTAGAGTACAGTGGCATGATCTAAGCTTACTGCAACCTCTGCCTCCAGGGTTCAAGCGATTCTCCTACCTCACTCTCTCGAGTAACTGGGATTGCAGGTGTGCACCACCATGCCTGGCTATTTTTTGTATTTTTAATAGAGATGGGGTTTCACCATGTTGGCCAGACTGGTCTTGAACTCCTGACCACAAGTGATCCACCTGCCTCAGCCTCCCAAAGTGCTGGGGTTACAGGCGTGAGCCACCATACCTGGCCATTCCTTTGTATTTTTTTAAGATTCATATTTTTGGGACAGAGAATCTGGTTGTGCTAATTTGTTCTCCTGTCTGTCCCTATATCTAGAAGAGCAAGTCTGTTTCATTGGTAGCCCCAAAAGAATAGGGAAGAGGAATTTCCTGAAGAAAAGAAAAACAATCAAGTAAACAACAATAATCAAGATCTCTACTTATTCACTAGACGTTAATCACAGGGTACCACAGAGTTTAAAGGAGATAACATATATCAATTGCTTAGCTTAGTATGTAGTTCAAACACTCAGTAAATAGATGCTAATAATGTAATGAATGATAATAAAGTGGCATGGGAGAAATATAATATCAGTGCTATTAAAAATAGCAGCTGCTGGGTGCGGTAGCAAGTGCCTGTAATCCCAGCTACTCGGGAGGCTGAGGCAAGGAGAATCGCTTGAACCCGGAATGTGGGGGTTGCAGAAAGTGAGTGAGATCACGGCCCTGCACTCCAGCCTGGGCAACAGTGTGAGGCTCAGTCTCAAAAAAAAAAAAAAAAAAAAAAAAAAAGTAGCAGCTGCAGTGCTGGTAGTATGGTGAGAATATGGTCTTCTGGTTTAAAAGGCTAGGTGTAAGATCAATGGCAAATCTGAGACTCATTTTCTTCATTAAAGAATGAGGGATATAATAGATTTTTTGAGTTACTAAATTAAATAACATAATGTACATAAAGTACTTAGCACTTTTTTGGGTTCCTGGCTAAGTACTAAATTTTTTATGCATGTGTATATGTCCTTATGTCTATATATACCTCTACACCTAAGTTTATGTATCTTTATCTGACATATATGAGATTATATCTTAGGACTTTAAAGGAATCATAAAATCCATGATTAAGGTAGGTTTGAGGTTGTGTCTATCAGTAGACACAGTCTTTCATTCTTTCATTAACCCCCTTCCATCTAAAAATAGGCTCCCTTAGTATCCACATGTAGATAGAACTTGCATTTCATTCTATAGAACATACCTGCCTCTTGCAGTCTTTGTGCAAGAATATTGTTTCCTCATCAGTTTTAAGGGTGATTTATTGTTGTTTTTGCTGTTATTATTTATTTTCAAACCCCACATTAATTATTTAAAATTAATAACAGCTGCATTTGTAAAATAAGATCTAGACAGAGACGAAAGAATCTGCTCATGAAGCAGACCCCAGTCCTGCATGACTCGGTGCCCACTCCATGCCCCTCTTCTGTGCTTCCTTCTGGAGAAGAAAAGCTCGGAGCAGAGGGGTTGATGCCTTTAAGAACAAATGGACACTTTCCCGGTGACTTCCTTGGGAATTGCTCCTTTGCTTTCCTATCTGAAGTCCACCTTAATAAAGCAGCTGGCCCTTTGTACTGAAAGGAGGTGTTATCTCTTTTCAGGGAAATCTCTGCTTTGAGTTATTCGTCTTTGAAAGTAAATGAATTAATGAAGTTGTCTCACTACAGAAGAGGACACATTCTGTCAACCTACGTCCCAATTATGTGTTGTGTTTGGTGATGTTACAGAATACAAGGGGAGGAACATTAGGCAGAAATAACATTAAAATAACTTGAGGTCGACAGATGATGGAACTAAGTAGTTGCGGTAGTAGTAGTTTTCCCCAACCGCTGTTGTCCACTACTTAATCTAATTTAAAAAATATAGCTAATTGTATACCCTTTGATGCAAACCTAGATGTATTTAAAAGTGGTCCCACTCAACTATTTAAATAAATTATGATGCAAAGATATAGTGTAGCACTGGCATCTGTTCTTTTTAAAGACTCTATAATGACATAGGAGAAATCTTTCAAATCTATTGTTTGGTAGGGAAAAAAGTCAGGATTCAAACATGATGTAATATAATCTCAAATAATATGCTTATAAATTTGTTTAAAAGGCAAGTATTCAAAATTCTACTTTCCAAATATTCTATAAGAAATATATGTTTCTTTATGGACATAAAAACAATACATAACTGCTCTGCTCTTAAAGAGGGCCTCAGCAGTCCATTTATCCAGCCTATGGATCCTGGTAAGGAATGTCACTGGACCCACCCATCCCTGGAAGTCTAGGATGCCCTCATTCCTTTTCATGAAATTTATTCTTCTACATGTGACTGCCCAGGAAGTTACTTTAGTCCACTTACCATACATCTGAGATAAGATTCAAAGTCTGCACCTGACCACATTATTTCAATTTGAATGCTGGAATCTTGCCACTTCCATACTGAATTCATACTTAGGAATTCCATTATATTCCCCAATTCATTTTTCCACCTTGTTTTATTATGTATGTACCTAGTAAGCTCTCTCCCTCTACATTGTGGACTCTGTAGAGGACATAGAGTGTCAGATTCTGTAATACATTCTTAGTGTTAGCAGGTCACCAAAGAGCAAACAGTGCTAAAAATTGGTATGAGCAAGGTCTTCTTAATGCCTACTGCTTTGGGGTCTGCAAAGATTGCTATATTCCACATCTTTTTTAAATTTTTTTTGGTCAAGGAGAGAACAAGGTGAGATAGATATGGTGATTATGTGGTGACAAGAACACAAATAACGGATATAGTTATAGGACAGAAGATGTTTCAGATTCTCATAGTATAAGCAAAGACTTGAGAGATTCAAAGGAGATCGAAATCATATGGTTTAGTGGGTTTCCGAGGATGACTGATGAAGGATTTGTCCCTCATGATGGGACCTGAAGGAGATAGAATTTGGTAGGCAGATAATAGGGTACTTGAAGCAAATGCAAAGCATGAATAACTGGAAAGTATGGATAATTTCCAAGATGGGTATATCTCTGGGAGCAAGATAATTTACATCTTACTGTGTCATAAGGAATAATATAGAGAATGTAGGGTACTTAAGTCAAGGTTCTATTGCCAAGGTTAGTTTGTTACAGGGAGGTTCTTTTCAATTTGGTGGAAACTGGAAAATTACAAATGGTTTTCATGTAAAGGTATGATATTACTCAACTGTGTGGAAGCCTGATTTATTTAGAAAGAATCTAGGGATGGGGAGACTAATTAGGGGGTTATTATATTATTTCCTTAAAGCTAGAAAGAGAAACTTTAGAGTTGCAGCACTGGGAATAGAAAGGAGAGAAATACGGAAATATACAAAATCCATGTATCTAAATCATAGCCATTTTGCAAGGTACATAATGTTCTTTACAACCTGTACTTAATTTATAACTCATGCAATAATGGATTACAAATCTCACCTACCCACATGCATTTCTGCCTCCAGGAGCACATCATTCTTCAAGCAATTCCACCTCATTCTCTAGTCTGTTGTTTTGTGCATGCCATCTTTGTCCAGAATACCCTCTCACTTGCTCAAAACCTGCTTCTCAGTATCTATTGACTCCTCCAGGAAGTTCCATTTAATTTTTCTGACAGTATTTAGTCTAATATTTGATAATGCATGGTAATCTAAATGAATGCATATCTGTCTTTCCCACTAGGGCCTGAGTTCTCACTCCCAACCTTAGGATATCTGCAAATTCGAAAAGCATTTCTTTTAGGCCCTCTAAGTCATTTCCCCAAATATTAAACAGGACAAGGCCAAGGCTCTGTCATCCTCCAAATTAATTTTATTTTAAAATATTTATGGAGGACTGCACTCTGATGAATGCTGTGCAGGATTTAGAAGAAGTAAAATATATAGTTCCTGTTCCCAAGCTGCTCACAATATAGTGCAAAAACAAGACAAACACTTGTAAAACAATTCGAGGACACACATCACATTATATAATTAAGGGTTTAATTGTGTGGTGAAGAGTTACAGGAGACTTAAGTGGAGGGAGATTGGAGAGGAAGAAAAAGTCAAGAATGTCTTCATGGACAAGATGGAAAGAAACAAGAGAAATAGCAAGAGAACTGGAAGGTGTTTCCTAACTAAACCACCTGCTCTTTTCCCCTTGTGACATATACCTCTGAGACTTGTCTGGGACAGATGGAGACATGGATGTGCAACGACTCAGAGTCAGGGTATAAGGCAGGAAAGGACATGAACATAGACATTTTGAAAATAAAGAACTAAACCAAAAGTTTTATGGGACAAATCAGCTTTATATATGAACAGTTAGTTTCATCTGAAGTTAGAAATAGAGTTCAGCTGGCATATTCACTATCTCTTTCATCAAGATTCAAAAATAGTTGGTAAACCACGAAGAAATTGATTTCTTTATAATAATTACTAAAAGGTCCTTGTATCCAAATCTTCTTTCTTCTGAACAATTCAATGCAGTCAAGGAATTGAACTTTAGCTCTTCAAATGAGACAAATTTTAAACAACTATAGACATAAACATCAATGGTGATATTTATTTGAAATTATTTGTCTTTGATCTCTTTTTGGCTTATCATTCTAGAATCAATGACAATACATGATTTGCAGAGTATAAAAACCTAGCTCAAACGAGGTATCCTCAGAAATGAGATGTGTTCCATTTCCACATTAAAGCTGCATAATGTTAACATGGTGTATAGAATAAGAGGTTGCCATCAATGCAATGCTGCAGTACCATATTTTTTCCATAACCATGTTTTTCTTCAATATCAAGAAATCAATTTTTATGCTGAGATTTTTAGTCCATGTGCCTGAGAATTAATAATTGTGTAGAATTGAGGATGAGCCAACAAATCAAAATATGAAGCTAGATTTAATATTTGTATCTTCAAGATGGTTTGCTGATTTTTTTGTATTGGTATATTTTATGAATACCACCAGCAAAAGCATATACACACACACAGACACAGACACATATATGACAG
Organism: Macaca thibetana thibetana; assembly: GCF_024542745.1. Lineage (NCBI taxonomy): Eukaryota > Metazoa > Chordata > Mammalia > Primates > Cercopithecidae > Macaca > Macaca thibetana. Next base: position 102,346,042 of record NC_065586.1, on the reverse strand, counting down.
TATATATACATATATTTTTGCAACACTATATTTTTCTTGTGTAATATTATTGAAGCAGAAAAATATTTCTCTGTAATCTTTAGGTTAATTTATATCACTTCTTCTTATATAATTTTCTCTCTGTATGACTGAAGAAATATTTGGGTTGTCAGGCTTAGTTAAATATAAAGACAACCATCAGTTAGAAATAGTGAAAATGCACACGTGGTATGTTTTTCTCCATCTGACTTTACTGCCTTTTACCCACAAGGTGGCACTCTCTAGATATGTCTAAATTCAAGCCTTTTTAATAAAGATACATAAAAATAGAAATCTTCCTCAACCAACCTTCATTGTTAACAGCCTTCCCAAAAAACAAAGTGAATTCACAAATGCTGTTTGGAAAACTAGTGTGGTTAAATGTATCACATAGATCCCTAACAAGATGTCACTGTTTATATTGTAAATTTGTAAAGTCCTTAATTCTGGATCAGTCAATTTAGGTCTGATTTTGTTCTCAGTATGAACAGGAAAGCAGATTGTCCCTACTAAATCTGATTAGTCTTGAGGCACCTCTATTCAGTATTTCTTCTTAGGAAGTACACATGCACAGCTCAGAGGATGGAGTTTACGGAGAGAACTGGTGTGCTGTGATTGCAGTGACCGTATGTCCCCAGTTTTTTTGGACAAAAATAATTTTAAATGGGCTATTCTAATAACCACATCTGGATATTCATATTTCTAGAGAACATCTTCCTTTTTTTTTTTTTTTTTTTTGAGACGGAGTGTTGCTATGTCACCCAGGCTGGAGTCCAGTGGTGTGACCTCAGCTCACTGCCAACTCCACCTCCCGGGTTCCAGCAATTCTCCTGCCTCAGCCTCCAGAGTAGCTGTCACTACAGGTGCCCACCACCATACCCGGCTAATTTTTGTATTCTTAATAGAGACAGCGTTTCACCATGTTGATCAGGATGGTCTTGGTCTCCTGACCTGTGATCCACCCGCCACGGCCTCCCAAAGTTCTGGGATTACAGGCATGAGCCACTGTCCCCAGACCCAGTGTTTTAAAATTCAAAAATAGTTAATATTAAAGACAGTCTTGATTTCCTTCTCAACCAAGTGTACGTGGAATCTGTTAGCAACATGACAACAGATGTTCAGTCCTTTTTTAAGTTCACTCTTGGCCCTGGGAGATGTCCTATTCATTGGCCAGTAGATGCACAAAGATAAGTCTCTGGCGGCAAGATCCTAGGAACATGTCCTCCCTATCAGCTTTCACTGCCTTTCTTAGAAGCTGTCTCAGGAAAGAGATATGCCCTTTGCTTGAGACACTTCCTTTGAAATTGAACTCTTAAAAATCAGAGAAAGCATCCTCCAAAAATAGTTCCATAGCTCTACATTCTAGTTTTTCAGTCAGAATTTTATAAAGCCTCTTTCCTTACCATTAAATAATTATAAAATAAAGAGGTTTTCAGTAGAGAAAATGATATATTTTCTATATCATGCAATTGCTAAGTACACACTGGGTAGTGCCTACAAATAAGAATATTAGAGATCTTCTCGCCCATCACCAACCCCTTTATGTATATAAAAGAAAAGCAAGTCATACTGTAACTGGTTGCCACTATGACAGGTTACAGTAAGGTAACAGATTTGTTACAATCCACATCTCTGCCTTTTACTTAGGTAGAGATAAATCGGCAACAAATTCTACATTCTACTAATGATTCTACTAGAGATGCAGTTTGCTTATGTTTCAAAGCATTTTCTTGGTACATGGAGCAGCTGATTAAAATGTCCATGAGGGGAAGCTCATGTATAAAATGAACCGAATTTGAATGAAAGGAGGTGGAGCCTGTAGAAATTTCAAATACAGAAGAACATGAAGTGGGTAATAATTACCTGGAACCAGCAAAATAAAATAAAATAAAAATTTGATTAACTAAAAATTGGGCTAGACAGAGAGAGGCATTTTGTAAAATTTTCATACAAACAATGTCCTCCCTTGTATTATTGTGAAAATGACAACTGGGAGGAGTTATGGGCTTGCAAAATTGACTAGATGCAATAAAATGGGAGTTTTGCTTTGGGAAGCATCTTTGATGCATATGGTATTGTGAAAAGCATTACAGCCCCAGCATAAATAATCTAGGTATAAGTATACCTGATAGACACTTGCAGGCGGTAATGTAAGTGGAAAGTAAACAGAAGGATTTGATTTGATTTAAAATGAGGAGGGAATTTGATAAAACAGAGACTATGACAGATAAGTCAAATGGAGGAACAGGAGTTATAAAGCAGAAACAAATCAGCATAAAGAGATGAATATGAATATAGAGATGAGCGAAATTTCAGCCCAGCACTAAATGTGTTATACATTGGGCTCCTGCTGTACACAAAGAATATGTGCTACCTGACCTCAGAGGCTACAAAGGGGAACAGCATGACACAGAATCTTTTACCAATAATATTATAATCTTATTGAGGAGAAAAGATATAAATACATTAAAAAGTTAGGTTTAATACAAGCATTAACAATACAACAAAATTTTTACAACATAATACATGAAGAGTTACAGAGAGACAAATCACATACCTGTAAATGGAGTTTATCATCAACATTAAAAGGAAAAAATAGATAATTCATATCATATCAATTTCTTGGACACACTTTTATACAACTGTTTGAACTCTGGTAATAAGAACTAACACCAGCTAAGGTAAATGATATAGGCATATCGAAACTTTGCTTTAGTATTTATGGTTTTCCAAAATGTAAGCTTCAGCCTTTGTGCTCAGCAATTTAAAACTGTAATGGCTATGTTTGATAACTCGGAAAAATATGCTTTCTAAGTCCTTTATTTTTATATGTTTATTTGATTAAAGCAAAGGAAAAAAAGATGCTAAAATAGAAAAATGGTCTCTATACTTAAGTTAATTTAGCTTGAGTACCAATATTTTTAAAATTAATTTTTGGATCCCAGGGAGAATCACTCACTCACATTAGATTTTCTTTTTTAAATCTTGCCAGTGGTCATTAATTATGTACAATCATTTGTGACATTTAAAACTGTTAATTTCCTTTGTGATTTAGGCTGTGGGGATTTTATTTTTCAAGGAAACAGTTTCTCAAAACCCATACTTTAAATGATTTTAAAAATACCTCAATGAATAGTAGCTATTTCTTCTTCTTATTATTATTAATCTATTTGAGTACCTAGGTCAGGAACTATGTATACATCAACCTAGCTGAAAAATTTGTAGTTAAAACAAGTCATTCAAAAGACAGAAACACTCAGAGAGGTAAAGTGATATTACCCAGCTAGAAAATGGTTGAGGGAAGGTTTATTTCCAAATCTGCCTAATTCCCAAATCATTGTTCTTTCTACCAGTGAATGCTGCCTCCTTAGAGAGAACCATATTGAGGTGCTGCCATATTATAGATGCCTCTATGTGTGTGTGTGTGTGTGTGTGTGTGTGTGTGTGGGCACGCGCACGCACGCTCAGAGGCTTTCACACAAATTTTTATATCCTAAATAAGTCTCTAACCAGTTTTATAATTTGGCAAAAACTGAAGTGCAAATTAGAATTAGATTATTTGTTTTATCTTTTCTGTTCTCGGCCTGCACTACCTTCATCCTACTTAAGAAAAGAAACTTCGTTTGGTGGCATGAAATTGGTTGCCAATGACTCTTAGGTGTCTTTTTGTTTTTATTTGCTTCCAGGGACTGATATTTCAATGGCTGCATAGTACCTGACCTAAAGAGGATACTCAATAAATGTCCCTGAAAGACTGAATGGTATTAATCTGTGTTTATATCTGATTGTTCCACACACAGCCCTTGTTTACCCTCAAGTCTTGAAAACACCCAAATACACATTGCAATTTTACTTATTAAATAAAATGTATTCTCAGATGCACTTACATATGGACAATGTTTTAAAACTCACTTATATTCACATTTGAAAAGCTTGTATCAGACCATTATATAATCTAAGAATTATTAGGGCTCTTAGAGATACTGTGGTTGAACCCTTTCATCTTACTGAAAGATAAAATTGAATCTTTGAGAAAGTAGGACATCTTTGTTTTTAAATTAAATAAGATTACAAATTCACCTAGGACATTTAGAGATGTGTTTCTTTCAATAATAGTAGTGTTTCCTTATGTTGGTGACTACTACTTCCCCTGCTGGCTTACCTGTTGTAGCTGGGTAGAAGGCAGTGTTGCATGGAGTGTTGGGGTCCGAATGACCTGAATTTGGGATATAACTCTGACATGCTTGACATGTGGCTTTGAGCAAATTACACAATTTCCTCTACCCAGAATTTCATTTTTTAAATAAATTAAGCATTATAATAACTATCTCCAGAAATTATTTTAAAGATTAAATGAGATAGTGCACAATAAGAACTTAGCATAATCCTCTTACAGTGAATGTTCAATAAATCTCAGGTTTTAGCACTGTTGTGACATAACCGCTGCCTATAGTCTTTGGATTTGAAGATATTTATTTAACCTCTCTGAAACACATTGAAATGAAAAATGTTAATCATTCCTGCTCTGCCTACTGTAGCACTCCTACTGCGATTCCTTACCCTAACACCTCCTTTACTGGCTTTTCTCCTGCTCTGAATTTCTTTCTCCACTCGCATCATCCTGTTAAATTTTACCTTAAATTATCTATGTGCACCCAAACCTTTGACTCAGGCTCTGTCTGTAGGAGAGTTCATCAAAGACAGCCCTTTTAATGAATTCACTTTCAGAGGTAAGTAACTTAAAACCAAATTTAAATGGATTGTTATGATAAAGAAATTTATTTGATTCACACAGTTAAAAGTCCCAGAGAAAATATTTATTCCTGCACTTTTACTAAAGTGCCAGTATTCCAAAGATTTGATTTCTCTCCACCACCTTGCTTAGCCTTCTAATATACCAGCTTTATCCTATGGTTGCTATCCCTCATGATCCCAAGATGTGTTCCAGAAGCTTCCACAGTAAGATGCATTGTCATTTATGTGAGATGTGAACAACGTGATGTCTTCATTCCAGGGTGCTTAGAAAATTTCCTGAGATTCACCCTGACTGGATCAGCATATGTTCCATGACCATGCCTGTCCCAATCACTGTGACCAGGGAAATTAAACAAGTGGATTAGCTTAGATTCAGTTATGAGTTTCAGCCTAGAGTGGGTAAAGGAAGCAGCTTCTTTGAACCTATAGAGATTCCCAAGCAGAAGCTGAAGCTGTTGGAAAGGGTAAACACCTGGGAAGGTGGTGAACAGGTAATAAAAAATGTCGGCTGGGTGTGGTTGCTCACGCCTGTAATCCCAGCACTTTGGGAGGCCAAGGCAGACGCATCACTTGAGGTCAGGTGTTTAAGACCAGCCTGGCCAACATGGTGAAACCCAGTCTCTACTAAAAATACAGCAATTAGCCAGGCATGGTGGCACATGCCTATAATCCCAGCTATTCGGGAGACTGAGGCAGGAGAATCACTTGAACCCGGTAGGTGGAGGTTGCAGTGAGCCGAGATAGCACCATCGCACTCCAGCCTGGGTGACAAGAGCGAAACTCCATCTCAAAAAAATAAAAATAAAAAATTCTACTACTTGACTTCACATGATTGCAGTGAAACAAGAAGGAAATGATATTTGTGAATATTCTCTGCATAGTATAGCTATAAGGTGGTTTACAAATATATAGTTATTATCATCTGATTTTCCTTAGCAGGAGCATCTCAGGAAGTCTATCCCTTTGTCTTTAGCCCAGACCAATGACTCTATGCCAAATAGTACCAAGACCAACTTCAATTCCCCTTGGTGCTCAGTGAGAGTGGTTGCTGCCTTTTGAGCCATGGCACACCAGCAGATGTGCACGGGCAGAAAAGCCAAGATAAGTTTCTATATAGACAGACAGAGCAATGCATGTGTTCCTCTGGGCAAGATTTGATATTCACTGAAACAGCTGTTATCTCTCAGCCGTTGCACATAAGATTGAAATGAATAGGATATTGTTAGTATAGACTCAAGCAGGTTTTTTTTTTTTTTTTTTTTTTTTTTTTTTTTTGTAGCAACAGAACTACACCACACATGGACCATTCTGCCATCTATGAGACTGTTCAATTTTGTTCCTCACAAGAGGAATGAAATAACTTGAATCCACAGAAAAACATTATAGTCTACCCTAAATATAGCATGCATTCTGCTTTCCATATTCCAAAGCTCTGAAACAAATTCAGGAAGTAACTTTGACTTCTTATCATCAACTGTGATTTATTTAAGAATAGCATTCCAAAACCTGAGTCCCAGAACCAACTAAATTAAAAAGATGAAACGCATTTTAAAATATGTGAACATGTTTAGATCAAAAGGATCCCAAATGCTGTAGTAAATGTCTCAGTAAATAATATCATGGGCACTTCAAATATGAACAAGTGATGGTCAGAGCACACATAGAATTTTTAGATGACATTTAACAAAATGCAGTGAAGATGGCCAATGTAAATGTTTTTCTTTTTTTCTTAATAAAAGAACATAGAGGCCATATGCTGAGGCACAAACAGTTGGAAAATGCACTAATCCAGGAAAAAGAAGCAGATCAGCATTAATCCTAGCCTTGCTTTGTAGTGATAAATGTGTTTTTTAAAATGACGAATTGAACACATGACAAGAAAAGACATTCCTGGAAAATAACTAGCAGTTGAGAACATATCGCTACCTTGCAGAAACCGACTCATAGTAACTTATACTGAAACATGAAGTCAAACAAACAGAGTTAGAATTAATAAACCACAGCAATAACTCAGGGTATTGTGAAATGACTGAAAAAATAGTCTTTACTCTGCAAACTTTTGGCACAAAGCTGCTCCTTTAAACCTGCTTGTTTTTGTGGGAAATCACATGTGATGGATGATTCTATGAGTAAGAAATCATGAATATTTCAGGCTATAGTAGTCGATTAAGTACACAGGCAGGAAAGGTGAAGAGGGAAATAGCTTGAATTGGTTATTGGCCATGTCTACGACTTGATGATACATTTACAAAAACCCCCAAAGCATCACCTGGTTTTATGAGTTGTACCCTATCATCTGATGCCACAGGTAGGGTGTAGTAACGTGACCAAATCTGGGCCAATGGTATGGGAGAAATGTTGCAGGGAAAGATTCAAAATGTCACTATACAAAAGACATGTAATATGCAAGATTGGGATAGAAGGCAACTACAGCAACTCAGAGGCAAGAAACTGTTTCAGTTCATTCAATAGCACTCCAGAGGACACATTCATACAAAGAAGAACAAGGAAGTTAATTTCAACACAAGATAAAGGAAAACTTTCTACCACTGAAAGCAGTTCAAAAGTAAAAGGTCTAATCTGATCCTTTCCAATGACTGTGGTCAGAGACCTCTACACACAGAGATGTTGGGCATCCACCTCAGGACTGAACCAAATAACTAGGTGAGGATGCAAAACCTCGGGAGGAAATCTTTTTTATGTTTATTGCCAATATTCATTTTATTTATTTGGGACTTTGTAAGTGAGGAAGGAATTTCTGGAGCATTTGGCAAACATTTTTACAGAGATCTGCAAACAAGGAAATTTCACTGAAGTTCTCAGAATTTATGAATTGCAGGACAAAGTTATTGGCTTTAATTTCTTTGAAAATAGATTTTTTTTTTTCTAAAACGAGAAGTGTGTATATTAGGACTGAAATTGATGCAGATGCAAAATAGCATTTAAGAATAGCATTCCTAAACCTGAAGGCCAATATGACCAAAAGAGAAAGTTAAAATTTAAGTTGTCAATACAGAAATGTTATAAGATTAAATGAGAATACACATACTAAAGGTATGTCATATAAACACTGGTTCCCCATTTTACTCAGAAGACATGCTTTTATAGGTGTATGATAGGAATGTACAAATTCTAAAAACCTCTAACTTGATAGTAATAGTCTACAGTTCAGAAAATCATCCACCCCAAGATTTTAATCTTTGGTTATTTAGTCAGGGGTTCTATAGTGTTTACGAGTTCTTGGAATGGGAGTGTTCAGGTTTTCTCTGCCTTGAATTGTGGTTTAAAAAACTCCTTGGGATATCCTGTTCAAAGTACAGTAGATGAATCAAGTTCTGGTCATGTCCCAGCTATCGATGCTAAAATGGAATCATCTCCCTCAGCAGCTAAGGTTCCCAGCCATAAAGGCCAGGCTTCTCTAAATGAACGTTTCAATGGGTTTATTGACACTTACTGAGGTTTTTTGTTTGTTTGTTTGTTTTAGACAGAATAGCACAGTCTCTGTTATCTCATGGAAACAAGATGGTAGAGTTCTGGCTATGGTGCCCTGGTTCAGTTGGACATCAAGGCATAGCCCACTGGGTATGAGAAAGTATAAAATGTAGTACATTTGAGGTTCCCTGGTAGAAAACAAGAACTTCCCAAACATGAAGAGATGCATGGAGAGAAACATGGAGATAGCATGCATGTTCTCTCCATGTATGAAGAGAAATCTTATTCATAGAAGACTTGAGCTAGAAGGGGATAAACTGTGACCTTACCAGGAAAACAGTCTTGAAAGGTGAGGTTATGATGATGTGGCAAAGTACAGGTCTTTTTTTGTGCCTGCTACCTTTGTTACTGATGGAAGTTCTTCAGAGTGGCTCTTTAAAGGAATAAGATATTTCAGTATCTTGCTTAGTTACAAGATCCGTACTTTTTGAGGTCTTAGCCATTACACAGTCACTTCTTAGGTGCAAACCAGCCTTGACATTGCGGTGACCTTATGGACTGGGCACCAAGCCTGCTACAGGCCAAGAACCACTCCCTACCTTACCTGAACCACTTAATCCCCCAAACATAGGACATCTTATACACATCTCTCCAGACAGTGAGGACTAGCCCCTTGCAATTACCCTCTCAAGGAAGATGACAAGGGAATTCAAGGTGACTTGTCAGTCTCAGTGTGTACTCTGAAATGTTTGGCTCTATTCACTGAATAAATGAAGATGCCAACATACAGTCTAGTGATGTTTCTATTAGGCATAATGTCATAAAAGCTATACAATAGTGTTAATATTTAAAGCAAATACTCCCTCAGTATTTCTTTTCAAATCTTTTAAAGTTCATAGGTGAAATTTTTAAGGTAAACTGTAAGATAACTTTGTAAAAAATGTCATCAGGATTTCAAATATGTTTGGTACATATATATTATTTGCAGAATTTTGAAAATATTAGATATATTTACTTCTTCCCACCAGATGGCTGATCTATTCCTACATTTATTCGAACTTTTTACACATTTTATGATGAATTTCTATAGTTTCCTGATTTTGGTTCTAGACTTTGTTTTATGATGAAGAGTTTTGGAATATAAAAAGCTAAGAGCTTTATATATATTATATTCTCACTATTATATCTTCATTGTTTTAAAGTTTTAAAGTTAATTTTCTTTCATTTCTAGGGACAACCATATCATTTTGAAGTAAGGTCTGTGTCCTTGTTCTCATTTATTATAATCTCAGTTGACTTTTTGTATTATTCCTGATCTTAGGAGAAAGCATCCAATCTTTCACCCTCATGTATGAGATTAACTGAGAGTTTTGATAGATGTCCTTTATCAGGTTGAGGAAGTTATCTTTTTTCCCTATCTTGTTGAGTGTTTTTTTTTTTTCTAACTGTGATACGAGATTGGATTTCTTTTCTATTTTTATTTATTTTATATATATATATATATTTTTATTATACTTTAAGTTCTAAGGTACATATGCACAACGTGCAGGTTTGTTACATATGTATACATGTGCCATGTTGGTGTGCTGCACCCATTAACTTGTCATTTACATTAGGTATATCTCCTAATGCTATCCCTTCCCCCTCCCCTCTCCCCACAATAGGCCCCGGTGTGTGATGTTCCCCTTCCTGTGTCCAAGTGATCTCATTGTTCAATTCCCACCTATGAGTGAGAACATGCGGTGTTTGGTTTTCTGTTCTTGCGATAGTTTGCTCAGAATGATGTTTTCCAGCTGCATCCATGTCCCTACAAAGGACACGAACTCACCTTTATGTATCTAGTGAGATGACTGTATAGTCTTTTTCCCTTTATTATATTAATATGGTGTTTTATATTTATTGATATTTGGATATTAAACCAGCTTTACAACCCTGGGATAAAGCCCACTTGGTTATAGAGTATAATCATTTTATGTGTTATTGGATTTGGTTTGCGAATATTTTTTCAATATTTTTTGTGTCTATGTATCTATATTCATAACAAGTATTGGCCTGTAGATTTCTTTTCTTGTGATGTCTTTGGTTTTAATATCAAGGTAATACTGATCTCACAGACAATTTCTTCCTTTTTAAAAAGAGTTTGTGAAGATCTAGTATTAACTGTTCTTCAAATGTTTGGTAGAAATTACCAAGAGGGCCCTCTGAATCTTCAGCTCTTCTTTGTGAAAAGTATTGAAATTATTAATTTAATCTCCTTTTTATGTTTACTTTTTATTTGTATAAAGCATAAAATATACTTTATTTGTTAATTTCTTTCAAATTATGTGTGTTTGGTACTGATTAAGAGAATGTCAGTACCAAACACACAGAAATAAAGGAATAATAAGGAAAGAGTATTGCAACTGTATGCCAATCAGAGCTTCAGTTCCAAACACATTTGAGTCTTTAGATTTAGAAATTTGAATTTTTTATCATTTTTTCTTATCCTAAATTTTTGTCAGTTAGGTAATATTTTCAAAGAACCAGAGTTTGTTTTGTTGATTTCTCTATGTTTATTTCATTTGTTCACATACTTATTCCCTGTCTTATGCTTGCTTTGTGTTGAGCTTGCTCTTCCTTTTCCAATTACTTATGACAATAGGTTATCACTTTGATATCTTTCTTTTTTTTCAATATAGATGTCTAAAGCTATAAATGTCTCTGTCAGCAATATTTTAGTTTCCACTTATATGTTTACGTTTTAGTATGTTGTATTTTTGTTTCCATTTATCTCAGAATTTTCTAATTTATCTTGTGATTTCTTCCTTGACTCTGGTTATTTAGGAGTGTGTCATTTAATTTCCATATATTTGTGAATTTCCCAAATTTATTTTTGTTATTGATTTCTAATTTAATATCAGTGTGATCAGGAAACATGGTTTATGATTTTAATGTGTTTAAATTTACTGAAGTTTGATTTATAGTCTAGCATATTGTCTATTTTGAAAATATTACATAGTACCAGAGAAGAATGTGTATTCTGAGTGAAGTGCTGTATAAATATTTGTTAGTTTTAGTTGGTTCAGTGTTGTTCAGAGTATCTATATCTTTGTTATTCTCTCTAGTTCTATCCATTATTGAAGTAGAATATTAAAATATCTAACTATTGTTGAATTGTCCCTTTCTCCTTCAACTCTTATATACTTTATGAGTTTTGGGGCTGTGTTGTTACGTGTATATTTATGTATAATTGTTATTCCTTCCGGATTTATTGATGTTGTTACCATTATAAAATATCCTTCTATTGATATTTTTGTTTCAAAAATCTATTTTGCGTGGTGTCAGTATAGGTCAGTTTTTTTTTAATGATTGCTGTGTGCCTGCTATATTTGTCTTCTTCCTCTTACAGTCAACCTGTTCCTATATTTGAATCTAAAGATACAAATTATTTTTCCATCCTGAGAACAGAATATTGTCAGAATTTTTTTTTAATATATAAAGTCTAAAAAACCCTGCCCTTAATGCATTTGCAGGTAATGTTGTTATTGATACAGTTGGGTTTAAGTCTGCCATTTTTCTTTTTGTGTTTTATATGTCTCATGTGTTTTCCTCCTATTTTATTCCTCTTTTACTGACTTTTTTTGTGTTAAGCCAAGGTTTTCTGATGTAATGTTTTAATTACTTTACATTTGTTTTCACGTTTTTATTCTCTTAGTCATTGGTCTAGGCTTACCATATGTTTGTTATCAGAATCTACTTCAGATTTATACTAACTTAATTATAATGAAATATAAAATATTAATCCTATATATCTCAATTCCATCTTCTTCCTTTCATGCTATTATCATTTTACATATTACATTTATATGTTATAATATAAAATATTATTATAAATGATATTTCATATAATTTTATATTTATTAAAAAACAGGAAAAAAAGAAGTATTATAAAGTTTGCTATATTATTATTATTATTTTCTGTTTCTGATTGTCTTCTTTTGTTCCTATGGATTCAAATGACAACTGATGTCATTTTATACTTCAAAACAGCTTTGGTCCCACCTGACCCCTCTGTGCTGTTATCATCAAACACATATGTTCCTCCACTTACAATGGGATGTACCATAAACCCATTGTAAGTCAAACATGCATTTAATATCTTTATAAACTCATTATAGAATTAAAAATTTATAAATCAAACCATCCTAAGTCCAGATGCTGCCCAACTTAGGATGGGGTTTTGTCCATGTAAACCCATCATAATGTCTAAAAATCGTAAGTCAAACCATCAAAAGTTAGAAACTGTCTGTGTACCAGATTTCTGCATGGTATATGCCCGATATAAAAAGTACAACTATATACAAATTGTGTTAGACAATTATTTTATCAGTCTGTTGAGAGTAGAAATGAGACAAAACATGCATTTATACTCTCTTTTAAAATTACATAATTACCATCCCAGTAATCATTCTTTTTTCATGCAGATTTGAATTACTCTCTGGGATCACTTACTTTCAGCCTGGCAAAATTTCTAAGTATTTTTGTAAGATGAGTCTGCTAACAATATATTTTCTCAGTGCTTCTGTTATCTGAGACTATATTTGTTTCATCTTCATTTTTACAGATAGTTTTGCTGGATGTATGATTCTTGGTTGACAGGTTTTTTTTTGTTTTTTATTTCTTCTTTCAGTACTTTGAATATGTCACCCCACTCTTTCCTGGTCTCCATTGTTTCTGATGAGAAGATCTTAATCTCACTAAGGTTTCTGTATCCAAGCAAAGTCATTTTCCACTTGCTGCTTGCAGTATTTTCTGTGTCTTTAGATTTCAGCATTCTTACTCTGATATGGGTAGATCTTTTTGCATTCATCCTACTTGAGGTTCTTTGATATGCAGATTATTTTTTCATCAATTTTTAGTTTTCACTCATTCTTAAAATAATTTTTTTCACTCCTTTCTCTTCTCTTTTTCAGATATACCCTTTATGTACATGTTGGTATGCTTAATGGTGTCCACATTTCTCTGAGATTCTATACATTTTTAGAAATTTGATTTACTCTCTGTTTTTTTGGATCACATAATCTCTATCAATTTATCTTCAAGTATGCTAACTGTATCAAATATACTGTTGAGCCTCTCTAGTGGATTTTATATTTTGATGACAGAACTTTTCACTCCAGAATTTACATGTGGCTATGTTTATAATCTCAGCTAAAACATTGTCTTCATAGCTTCTTTCAACATATTCAAGCATAGTTCCCTTTAGTTTTTTGATATATTTATAAGGGATACTCTGACTCAGTTCTTTTTTTTTCTGTTAAATCTGACATCTGGGCCTTCTCAGAGGCAGATTCTATTGTCTGCCTCAAAACAGACAACATTCCTGTATATGGCTCACACTTTCCGGTTTCTTTGTTTGTCTCATGATTTTGAATTGAAAACTAGATATTTTACTTCATATACTGTAGCAACTCTGAATTCTTATCTTTCTCACTCCTTTTGGCACTTCTTGTTCTTGTTTGTGTGTCTATTTGTTTAGTAATGTGAGATGACTGGACTACTTCAGTGAATTCTATTTCCCCAGTAGTGTACAGCATCTGATGTTGCTTCTCAGAATGTGCAGACTTGGCATGCAGAGTCTCTCTGAGCACCTGGGAAAGTCTGCTTCTATTAATATCACACCTAGCTTTTAGCATCCACACATTGCTTTCTAATTCTTCTATTGTTTTGAAACAATGCTTTGAGGCATAAATTGTTCCACAGAGTGATCCAGTTAAAAGTAAGGCCCCTTTGCAGGGGGAGAATCTTTCCAGTCTTGAAGGCTGCTCCGAATCCATGAAGGCTCTTATCTTATTCTCTGGTTTTCTCTATTAAATATCTATCTCATCTACAATTTTGCTTTTTGTTATGGGTGTCAGAGAGCTACAAGTCTCCTCTTCATTGCTCATTTCGTGATCTCCATTGGGTTCAACAATGCCCTTGGTCACGAACTCACAGTTTCTTCCAAATTAAGTAAACTCATTTAGGAAGAGATTTGAGCTCTTCGTTCTTATTGTCTGCCTCTCCTCTGAATAGAACTTCTGTGTGACTTTAGCTGGGCTGAGGGCGAAGACAGTGGTCCACTTCTTTTAGGGTGACACCTCTGCTCAACAAGTGGTCCTCTGGGCAGGGAAATAGGGAGCCTGAACTTTTGAACTTGTCCTTTTTGACATTGAACCTCTACCCTAAGCACGTTGGGCAGCGCTGTTTAGATTCCAGTTTCCTTGATGTGTTTTGCTTGGGGCATAACTTCAGCAATTGGAGTGGGTGTTGGGGAAGGTAAAGGAGATCAGTGTTCCCACTCATGGTACCCAGAATAGAGATTCTACAATTCAGAGCTGGAGTGGAATGACATGTTCATGCTGTTCCTGGAATAAAACTGTAACCCTTGGTGAGAGTGAGGTAGGGAGGAAGCCCCATGTCTTCAAATGACTGAACTAGAGTTTTCATCACACAGATCTAGGAGGGGCAGGATAGAAATGGTAATGAACTGTGGCTTAAGTGCCACATATTTTGACTGTTCTTACATACATTTAGTAGATTTTCTTGAATACCCAGATGACAATTTCCAAAGACTTTGCATGGTTAGTTTAAAAAAAAATTCATTCACTAAATGATTTTTATTTTCGACTGGGAACATGGTTCACTATATTCTTTACACTGCTGTTTTGACAGTAAATTCCTCTGGTTGCCCTTAAAATAACATCGTTGCCTTTGATACTCTGCAGGCTTACTCTAATATATATAATTGGACTTGCTTTCATTTATTATGTTGGTGGCTCATTTTATTTCTCAATCTGAAAGCTCTCTCCTTTTTCATTTTGGTGGTATTCTCAGCCATATAGTTTATAACATTGCTTCATTTTAAATGTGTCCTATTTAATTTCCCCTAGAATACTTAAAGTACATTGTACAATTTCTATGTTTCTATATCTCTTAACCTCTCTTTTATATTCTCTAGTACAGTTCTCAATTTTGCATGTATCAGAGAGATTACTGATCCCTATCCTTAGAATCTCTGATTCCACACATCTAAGATAGAGCTTAAGAATTTCATTTCTAACAAGTTTTCAGTGATGCTGAAATTCTGATGCGAGGACTACACTTTGAGATTTACTGCTCTAGTTCTTATATCTCTGTGCTGGATTCAGATGATTTCTTCAAATTTATCCTCAGTTTACAGATTAGCCATGTCTGATTTGCTATTTATCATCTTCTACATTTTAAATTTAAATGACTAGTCTTCATTTATAGAAATTCTGTTTCTCAAAATCTCTTCTGTTTATTCATGGCTTCTTTTTTATGGTTTATTTTCTATATTTTATCTTCGATCCTTTTAATCTCATTTTTATACTTATTTAAGAACCTATTTCAGATTGTACCATTATATCAAGTTCTGTGATGTTATTTTGTGTTGTGCCAATAAACTGCCTATTAGGTAGAATCATTTCTTCATGTATTGGGTGACTTTTGATATGAGGTTTTCATTGGCAAGAATTATTTCTCCATGAGAGTTTTGCTCATGTTGGGTTATAGTAGTTTCTGTTTAATTGATGAAATCTGGAGTTCGGTTTCTGCCAGGAGCTTGGAAAACTTAATAAGCCTAGACCTATTTTAACAATAAGTTCTCATCACATAATTTATGCACCATGTGTGGTGTAAATTTGGATCCCAATTTTGGATTCTATGGGGGATATTTTATTTTAGTTTTACATCTCAGGTTCTGGAGAAATACCAGATGAACAGAATTTTCTCTATTCCCTTTTGAATTGAGGAGGGTTGATATGTGTGTGTGTGTGCACATGCATTTATGTGGTCAATTTCCCTTCTAGTTTTTCTACTAAAAAAGGTAAGATTTTAGAAATGCAGCAGCATATATAGAATTGACCACTACCTACATCCTAAACTGAACTGTAAAGTATTATCACTTTTTTTGCAGAGATCACTATTTTAGGCCCTGGAATTTTTGTGCCATTTGCCTTTTATATTTTAATCTAAAATTCATTATCTTAAACTGATATTTATCAATTTCTATATATGAAGCTGGGGATGTACACATCAGCTGAGTCTTACAAATATTGGAAATTTTTATTATTTTGTAATCCAAAAATAAAATTTTAAAAAAATTAAAACGAGCTGTTAGTCAAGGAATGTGCACTTATGATCTGTAGACTTATTGTATGATATATAAAAATATATAAATATATATTTATATTATATATTATATATATAGAGAGAGAAAGAGAAGTTTTAAGTATAGGTAGCAAAAGCTACTTATACTGAATATTTATAAACAAGCATGCCCTATATTTAAGATTTACATCTTCTGGTTATGTTAACTTTCCTCTTCTATTAGCTCCTTGTTACACTAGTCATTGTTGGAATACAATTACCAATTTAACGTTTTTCTATTTCTTGAGAGTCAAAGAAAAGTTGAATTTACTATCACTTACAAGCAGTGATAGAACTGACAAGCAATTGGACTGACATGTGCCATTATGATGGACAGTTTCCAAGTTCTACAGAAATCACAGTGTGTAGGTACCCCTAGCTTTTTATTTACTGGTATGTTCTAGCATATAGAACAGTGCCTGGCAAAAAGTGGATATTTAATAAAATTGTTGAACAATGACATGAAGCTGTGAAACTGACCTAACCAAGGAAATAATTGTGACATTTGTAATCAAAGTCTGACATTCCACATATTAATTTCCAGTCAGAGCTCTAGCCCCTGATGCCCCTTTCCTAACTGAAACCCAGAGAATGTTCTAAACCTGCCATGAATGTAAAGTAATGGCAAGAATGAGGGTGCTCTGTGGGACTACGACTATTTGTGAAACTCGCCACTGCTTAAAACTTTAACTTTGCTAAGATTTACGCTCTTTCTAATGAAACAACTGCCCTTTGGATTAAAAAATATCCCATTGCTTAAGTGTCAGGCAGTTAGATTATTATTATTTTAACATACCTCTTTAACATAAGAGGAAAGGCGAGCTCACATGCAGAGGCTGGTTAATGTGCTAGTTACTAAGGTCACAACCTGGGCAGAAGATAGGATGAAAGCCAGCACTATTAGAAAGGTCCACTCAGAGCCACAAACATATCCAGTGTTCTTGCTTCTCCCTCATAGACAGAAATCTTGTTACTAGATAGGAGCAGGTAACTGATATAAGGAAAAATCAGCCTTCTTTCAAATAGTCTCTAAATATTTGACCATAGGGTCACATCTGGGCTTTGATTCATGAAAATTTCCCATAGAATCTTACAGGTGTTTAATGAGTATTCCCAGAGTGTGATCATTTGTATGATTTTAATAAATTCTTCAATGGAAAGGGAGGTGAGACTGGATTAGATTTTGCCAGTTATCTGCTAAGTTAAAATAAAAACTTTTGGACTCCCGTTGTTCTTTAATTCAAAAAGTTTTTCTTTCCCAGTTTGTCCATCAAGAGTCAGCTCCTCAGAGATCTCTTATTTTAGTCCCAGCATGATCTAGGGGCCACTTCTAAGACTAGTAGGGCACACTGAATATACGCTAGCATGACATTTACTGTGACTTTTATTAGTAATTAATTAACATGCTAGTATTTCCTACTAGATTCTATGCTCCTTGAGAATAAGATCTGAATCTCACTTTCATAAACCTAGTAGTTGACACGGTGCCTGGCACGGCACCTACTCAATACATATTTGTTAAATAAATGCATGATGCTCCACCCCACCCTACATGATGATTCTCAGCAAAAGCCTCCAAGAATCCAGCAGCATGAAAAAATCCTTTCCTTATGAGATCGTTCCTTCCCAATATTATCGAAAGCACTTGAAATGTCTCTCTGTGCGAGCCAGATGGATTCAAATTAATATAGCTAGAACAATGTGGCTCATCAAAAGTTAACAAAGACAAATTGGACCCCCACTTTAAAGTCCTCATATTCTTTTTCTTAAAATACTAAAATATTTTGTTAAAAACAGAATATTGGAATGCTTAACATGTAGTTTGCAAGTTAGTTTTGTTTCTTCTTGAAATTTTCCTCCAAGGGGTGGCAAAAAGAAAAGTAAATGTTATACTGGAATTTGTTTTATTTAATCAGTTAATGATACAGAATCATCTCCTTTCCCCAGAGTGGGTCCCCTGATTAACAAATCTCTTCTGGTTGTCATGACTAAACATTCTCGGGAGGTGGGAGGGGTGGGCAGGAATACGGGGCACAGAGACATCAGCCAGGAATTTCAGTAAGCCAGACCTGGGTCGGGCACACTGCTTCTCTGCTTTCATTGTCCTCATTTACTGAATAAGGGTCTTGATCTAGAATATTTACTCTAATTTTAACATGCCATCCTCTCTCTGAATTCTGAAACAATTCTGCCCTCTCTGGCACCATTATCACCAACTGCTAACAGAGGAATCATATAGTTGCAAGGGATCCACTGGGCTTAAGATACAGAAGTAGGGTCAGAGACAGAGTTTAGGCTGCTGCATCTGCACACAGTCAGGTACCATCAGGATCCTCCACGCGCACACCCTTCATTGGAATGCAGAATTTTCAAATAGCAGCATGTTTTCAGGGGATTCTCGTGTAAGGCGGCAGTACAGGGGTAGCAGAATAGTACATAGCAGGGAATGCAAAAAGAAAGGGTGGGGTACGGTTATCACCATGCTTACTACCTATTAATCTAACAATCATTAAACACTTACTGTATACCGGGCACTGTGCTGTGAACTTCCACCTCCAAACTCAATCTTCAGAATAAATCTGTGAGTTAGGTATTACTTTGGGTCCATTATACAGGTGGAGAAATTAAGCCTCAGAAAGGTGAAATAACACAGATTTTAAGTGATGTGAATGGTAAACCCAGGCAGTCTGACTTCAGGGGCCTTGCTCATAACCATTGATCTATAAAGAGTTTCTCACTTTTGCTAGTTAAAGACAAATAAACAAATGAAACACAGTGGGAAGGAAAGATCTGACAAGTTCCCACATTCTTAATGTGAGCATGAAAACCTGCTCCAAAGAAGAAGCTTTGTTTCTGGAGTTCTTGGAGCAGTTCCTGCACCTGCACCTGCACCTGCACCTGCACCTGCACCTGCACCTGTACCTGCACCTGCACCTGTACCTGCAAAGAGCCCTGAATGTGAGATGGTGCAGGATCAGCTCTGAAATGTAGTCCAGAGAGCTAAATCAGTAACATGTAAACAATGATAATGTTTGATTTTCTGGAGGTATATAGATATATATTTGAAGTAAAATGGAACTCTGCAGGAGCCTAATTTTAAAACATCAATTTCTCAGTGATCATGTTAATGCATAAAATGTTTTCTTTTCTTGAGTGTAGGGATTTGCAAATACTTTCTCTATAATTTGATGCTGTTATCAAACTTAATTTAATGACACATTGATTTGTTATTCATTCATTTATTCAACAAACATTTATTGAATGCTTTCTATGTGATAGGCACTGTCCCATGCCCTAAAAAAGAGTTATAGAAAAATTAGACAATAATCATTGGCCTCACAGAGTTTATATCATGGTAATATTAAAGGATCTGAAGTTTTATCATTCTGGTTTTATCTATCATCTGAGTATTGGCGGAGAGTAGAATGTTATGACCTTGGTTCTTAGGACCTGGGGAGCTATATGAGGAACATTTTTTTTTCTCTGAGGAATCTCAAAGAAGCTTCCCTATTCCCCACTCTTCTTTAGAAGTTTCTTAGGCCAATAATCTAGAACAGAGAAAAAATATAGAGCAAGTTAATCCGCAGAGTCTAGAATCTCCGGCTATGAAAGAAGACTTGGAGAGGAAAGCTTACTTTTCTGTTCTCCTTCCCTTTAATATCATCATGTCCAGCATAAGTTTCTTAGATAAAAGTATGTATAGTATCAGATGAACCGAGATAGTCATGCTGGGCCACAATGAGAGGATAGCTTTAATATACTTGTATTATAATACATTTTTGATTTCTTAGTAAGTGTTCTTCTCCATGTTTAATGGTCTCACTTCATCTTTTTCCAGGCTACCATGAAGAGCTAGGCCCAGTTACCATAAACCAGTTGGGCTTGAGCACTGTAAAACATGGCAGAGCATGAATAGTATATAGATGTGGGTACCTGGGCATGACCAAATATATACTGATTTTCCAGAATTAAATCCAGGGTTGTCTTCATTTTTCAAAATTAAAAGACAAACATAAATCACTGTGTTTTATCAGGAAACATTTCACTGTCTAGATGTAAGTAGTCACCGGGAAAGAGTCTATAGCCTGAATTTTGATCTTGGTTTCTTTTAGGATCTCTGCAATTTTAAAGTGACATAGGGTCAAAAAATCAAAGCATCTTTTTAATGTTAACTTATCTCCTTTCTTTGGAGATTTATGATGATATCTTAATGGTCTATGAGCCTGTGTCTAATCTCTGTTAAGTCACTTAAAATTTTCCTTTGATTGCAATGGGTGGCTACATTTCATAAAATCATAGAATTGGACAGTAACTTAGGTCACACAAACACACACACACACAGACACACACACACTTGAAATCCCTGTGTGTCCTTGGCCAGTACTCAATCAAGATTTTATTTCACTGATTCTAATAAACGTAAGCTATATCTGAAGGCCACCTTTTCTTTTGAGCATATTTTTATTAATAAAGTTATTTAGTTATTATAATACATTTCATGGTTACTTCTATTGCTGTTT
This sequence comes from Macaca thibetana thibetana, assembly GCF_024542745.1. Classification (NCBI taxonomy): domain Eukaryota; kingdom Metazoa; phylum Chordata; class Mammalia; order Primates; family Cercopithecidae; genus Macaca; species Macaca thibetana. Next base: position 102,325,127 of record NC_065586.1, on the reverse strand, counting down.
TGTCTTTTTTGGCTCTGTATGAAATAGCATGTCCATTTCCATGTGAGAGTCCTTCCTGCATTTGAAGAAAGCTTTTAGAAACTTTCAGTTTTCATGATACTTGCCCTTTCTATTCGTTCTGTTTCTCCAAGCAATCAAAACGTATCTTTAGCATTTTGCCTAGATTACAGAACCAGAATATAAAATGTCCTGAATCCTAACATCCCCAAATCATCACTGTGTTTGACTGCTGCCTGTGTGTTTAGTTTCAGAAGAGCCCATAGCCTTGCTGAGATTATATCATGCTGTGAGACTCTACTCCATCCTGGATTTACGGTTTCCTTCAATATATGGGGTCAGATGAAAACTAGCCACTAAAAGTCAAGAATTAATATTTTCTTTTATAAATCCTTGATCTACATTTTGTGGTACCCACAATAAATAAATACCAGAAACTGGAACTATGGCTTCTATCGCTGGTAGCACTCCTGCAGCACTTCTGTGCAGTCTTGGTTTCGAAACTATTGGGGACATAAAAGAAGGAAAGAGCATCTGCCACCAAGAAACACACAGTTTACTTAAGGAGTCATGGCACCTGGAGGATATTATGCTAAGTGAAATGAAAGAAAAATATTGTATGGTCTCTCTTATATGTGAAATCTAAAAGGTCTAACTCACAGGAATGGAGAGTAGAACTGTGGTCACCCGGGAACTGGGGATTGGGGAAAATGGGGACATGCTGATCAAATGGTACAAACTTTTAATTATAAAATGAACAAGTTCTGGCAATCTAATGTGCAGCATTGGTGGTATTTGGAATGATAATTTAATTTGATTTTGATAATCATTACACAATGCACAGATGCTCTTTGGCTTGCGGTGGGGCTACATCCCAATAAATCCATCGCAATTTGAAAATAACGTCGTTTGAAAATCATGTAACACAAAGCCTGTTTTATAATAAAGTGTTGAATATCTCATGTGATTTACTGAAAGTGAAAAACATAATAGTTTTATGAGTACTGTATGAATGCATATCACTTTTGCACCATTGTAAAGTTGAAAAAAACATAAATTGAACCAGCATAAGTTGGGAACTATCTGTATACATGTATCAAATCATGTTGTACACCTTGAATATATACAATTTTTAATAAGTTATGGCAGATGATCATTAAATAAAGAACAAAATATATAACACATTTCTGTGACATCAACTTCTGTGATTACTTGTGTTTTTTTGTGTGTGTGTATATATATGTATTTGTGTGAGAAAGTAGAAATCAATATGACAGGGTTATTTGGAAAATTATTCCTAGGAGAGAAGGAATGCACGTTTACTACTTTGATTACTTCAAAATATAAATCATCTGAAGGAAGAATACTAATGCTTGGTATTTAAACATTTATATTCCCTAAATTCCAGTAAAGCATGGGTTTTTGCTATATCTTAATGATTTATGTGCTTTGAATTTCATGTTTAAAAGAGAAATAATGTGGGGTGCATACACTGTAGAGCCCTAATGCAAAATTATTTTCCACTTCCTCCTTGCCCCTGTTCATCTAGCTAAGACTTCTTTTTTTTCTCCATGGTCAGCTAAATAACTGTGGAAGATAGTATCTCATGGATGTGAACTTCATTGTCATTTTTGCATGTATGGATATGTCCTTTGCTTTCTCAAATTCATGACCACAAGTCTAAACTCTAGCAGGTACCAGAGGATGTAAGAAGTAGTAATAGAAAGGTTCAGAAACACCACAGTTTCTGGTTTATTCTTTGCTTTTTACTCCTTTATCTAAATATTGATTTAGATAAATGTTAGAGGAGTGGTAATTATATGTGTGACTTGCTGTTTTGTTTTCTGCTTATTTTTTCTTGACTTACAGGAGAAATATAGCCAAAACAAGAGCTGCAGTGCCATAATGCAAAATAAAATTAAGTAGTTCACACACACACACACACACACACACACACACACACACACACACACACATCTGCGATGGCTGAGAAATTAAAAATAGAACAGAATGAGAGTTTGGGTGACATATTCCAGTTTGAGTCTTTAAGAGCAGTTTAGCTGAGGCCCTTTGATGAAAAATTACATTGCGCTTTCTTTTGCTACCATCTTTGTCTTAATTTCTAATCCAAACCCTAAATCTTGACAGATTGGTGGGGGTATAAAGAAAAACAGGGTTTCTTGCTTCTAGCAGAGTCTCAACATCCTGCTGAGTTTTCTGTCAAATCTGCAGGAATCCTTATAGCCACCACTGCCGTATTAAGTGGTTCATCAGACCCCATAGCTAGAAAAGACTTCCATATGCTGTCCATTTCAGTTCTACCTCATATCTGTTGTAATCATACTCCTGGCTGGCATGCACCTAAATCCTAAACTGGAGAACTAGTGGATACCTAATCAGCACAATGTTTTTTTATTATTTTTCTTATTTTAAATATTTAATTGACAACATAGTATATCTTTAAGATGGACAATGCAATGGCTTGATACATGTGTAGATTGTGTAATGTTACCACAATCAAATTATCACATCCATCATCAGCCATATTAATCATTTGTGTGTATAGGGGGCTGAAGACATTTAAAATCCACTGTTACCATTCAATATTATTAATTATAGTCACCATGCTATACATTAGTCCTCAGAACATATCCATCTTACAACAAAGTCATTACCCTTTTTACAAAGTTTTAGTCTGATTGAATGGTGACTACAATTAATAGTAATGTATTGTATACCTGAAACATGCTGAGCAAGTAGATCTTAGATGTTCTCAACACAAAGAAATAAGTATGTGAAGTGATGACTATGCTAATTAGCTTGATTTAAACATTTCACAACACATATCAAAAAATTACATTGCTCATACATATATATGATTTATATTTGTCAGTTATATCTTAATAAAACTGAACAATAATTAAAAGTTTTTACCATGTGAACAATATCTCTCCACTTCCTCCACCCTTCAGTCCCTGACAACCACTGTTCTACTCTCTGTTTCTATGAGTTTTACTTTTGTAGATTCCACATACAAGCAAGATTAAATAGTATTTGTCTTTCTCTGTCTGGTTTATTTCACTTAGCCTAATGTCCTCCAGGTTTATCATGATGTAGCAAATGGCAGAATGTCCTTATTTTTATGGCTGATAAATATTCCATGATACATGTGGCATCCATTAATGGACACTTGGATTATGTGTAGCCATTGGCTATTCTGAATAATGATGCAATCAACATGTGGTGCAGATATCTCTTCACTATACTGATTTCAAGTTATCAGGATATATCCCCAGAAGTATATATTGCTGGAACATATAATAATTCTATTTTTAATTTTTTGAGGAACCTCTATACTATTTTCCATAATGCCTGTGCCAAATTACATTCCCACTGATGGTGTACAAGGGTTTCCTTTCTCCATACCCTGGCCAACACTTGTTATCTCTTGTCTTTTTGAAAATAGCCATCCTAAGAAGAGTGAGGCAATATCTCACTATGGTTTTGATTTGAATTTCCTTGATGATTTGTAATGTTGAACACCTTTTTCATATACCTATTGGTCATTTGTATGTCTTCTTTAGAAAAATGTCTATTCAGGTTTTTTGTTCATTTTTAAATCGGGTTTATTTGTATTTTTATATTGCCATATATATTGAGTTACTTGGATTCCTTATATATTTCCATATACCATATATATTTCCATATACCTTGTCAGATATATGATTTGCAAATATTTTCCCCACTCTGTAGGTTGCCTTTTCATTTTGTTGATGTTTTTTTCTTTTTTGTTGAGATAGGGCCTTGCTCTGTCACAGGTTGCAGTGCAGTGGCATGAATATAGCTCACTGCAGCCTGAACCTCTCAGGCTCAAGCAGTCCTCCCACCTCAGCCTCACAGGTAGTTGTGACTAGAGGCATGCATCACCATGCCCAGCTAATTAAAAAAAAATTGCAGAAATGTGGTCTCACTATGTTGCTGAGGCTGGTCTCGAACGACTGGGCTAAAGGCATCTTCCTGCCTCAGCCTCCCAAAGTGCTGGAATTACAGGCATTTGACATCATGCCCAGAGGATTGTTTTCTTTTCTATGCAGAAGTTTTTTTGTTTTTTTGTTTTTTTGTTTTTTGTTTTTTGTTTTTTTCAATTTTATGTAGTCCCACTTGTTTATTTCTGCTTTTACTGTCTATGCTTTTGGTGTCATATCCAAAAAGTGATTGCCAAGACCAATATTATGGAGTTTTCCCCTATTTTCTTCTAGGACTTTTATGGATTCTGGTCTTACGTCGAAATCTTTATGTCGAGTTAATTTTTTTAATATGGTATATAAGAAGGGTCCAATTTCATTCTTTTACACATAGATATCCAGTTTTCCCATCACCCTCTACTGAAGAGACTATCTTTTCCCCATTGTGTATTCTTGGCAGTCTTGTCAAAGTGTAATTAATCATATATGTATGGGTTCATTTCTGGGCTCTCTATTCCTGTCCATGAATGCATGTGTCTGTTTGTGCCAGTACTGTGATGTTTTGATTACAATAGCTTTGTAATATATTTTAAAATGAGGGACTGTGATGCCTCCAGCTTTTTTGTTCTTTCTTAAGAATTGCTTTGGTTATTTGGGCTATGTAATGGTTACATCCAAATTTAGATTTTTTTTTCTATTTCTGTGAAAAATGTCACTGGAATTTTGATAAGGATTGCATTAGGCATATAGACCTCTTTGGGTAGTATGAACATTTTAACAATATTAATTCTTCCAATGCAATCCACAGAATAGTTTTTCATTTATTTATGTCTTCTTCAATTTCTTTATTCAATATCTTACAGATTTCAGATAGTTTTTGTTAGTGCATAGAAAACAACTGATTTTTGTATGTTGATTTTGTATCCTGAAATGTTATTGAATTCCTTTCTTAGTTCCAACAGTTTTTTGGTGGTCTTTAGGGTTTTCTATATGTAATATCATGGCATCTGCAAACAATTTAACTTCTTTTTTATGACTTTAATGTCTCTTATTTCTGTGTCTTTTATCCTCTGTGTAAGATCAATGCTCATTGTTTACTTATATGATCACATTTCTAAGTAAACATTGTAATTATTCCCACTTTAATTATAATGGAACTGAATATTAGAGAGATCAAGTGACTTGGCCAAGATGCTTCATTAACAAATGGTAAAGCCAGATTTAAATTCAGATCTTTCTTTCTCCAAAGCTCACGCTGTTTACTGGCAAACTATACTGTCATCATTTAACTTAAAATATAGAATCTCAATAAAATGCATATTACCCTGGAGAGTAGGAAGTTGGAAAGGAAGTGACAAGGGGATCCTAACAAAGGGCGTTTGTCCCTTGCTGTAGTCTCCTAGGGCTGCTGTAACCAAGTACTGCTTAATGTATGGCTTAAAAGGACAGAAATGTATTCTCTCATAGTTCTGGAGGCTAGAATCCTGAAATCAAGGTGTCAACAGGCTCCTGCTCCCTCTAAGGACTCTACTTAAGAATGCTTTTGTGTCTTTTCCAGCTTCTGGTGATTACTGGTGTTCTTGCTGTTCTTTGAACTGTAGTTTATCATCCTAATATCTAATTCAGTTGTTATGTGGCCTTCTTCCCTATGTGTCTCTGTGTCTTCACATGGGCTTCCATAAAGGTGTCAGTCATTGGATATAGGGCTTACTGTACCTAGTATGACGTTATCTTAGCTAGTTATGTCTATAAAGGCCCTAATTCTAAATTCAGTCACATTTATAGGTACTGGGGTTTAGGACTTCAGTTTGTCTTTATGGAGGACACAAGTTAACCCACAGCACTACCTTCCCATTTTGTTTTTTAGCTATGATTCCTTCAAAAGTTATGTTTGGGTTAGCTGTTGATTATTATATTTCTTGTAGGATGCAAAAAAGACCATTAAAATGGTCTTTCCACTCAATCCAAAGGATTTTTAAATAAATTAGTGGGCAGAACAAAATCTTCCATTACCGTATATTTCCACAGACCTATCTTTCAAGCAAATATATGACCTGTTCATTAAAAGAGCTGCACATCGGAGAGATGCTTATTGTGTGCAACTGCCCTCTATTACTAGAGAAGGAAAGGAAATAGTAAGACCACCTAAAGCTACATAGAATATTCAGGGGGTGATATAGTGTTATCTTTCCTAACGTAGTGCACATTGCTATTTGTTGATTGTTAAATAAACAAGGATCATTCTTCCCTTGGAAAGTCTCAGTATGATTTCAGGAACCCTGGGAAATATCATGTCATCTCACTATTTAATTCATACTTTTCTATTCTTTATTTATAAACTGCCTTGTTCCAACAATGATTTAAAATGACAAGCTATAATCAATGTAAACTAAAGAAAATAAAAGGATGTAGATGATAATATTTTAGAGTCTGGTTCCTCCAAAACAAATGTTGCACTCTCCACTTGATCGTTTTGGTGTCCCACTAATTAGTTAAAATTTGGGTATATTAAAAGTATAGTGAACTGCTATAGCTAGAATATTGTGTAGCTAATTGAATCCAGGAACAAATCGCTGTACTTTAAAGGGAAGTGATATATTTGAAAAGGATTGGTGAGTTGTTTTTATCTGATCTTTCTGAGTGCTAAATGCTTGGCTGCTTGCAGTGAAACGTGGTCCTCAAAAAGTAAGGGACCTATGGCCCTTTCGTCATTTCTCCAGGGCAACCAGAGGCAAGAGAGCCGGCATGTATCAGGTCATACAATTGTCATCTATTTGCTGAACCCTGATCACAGAAACACTGTGCCACTTGTGATTCAAGTCAAGATCCACTTTCCTTGGTGACCAAGAAGCAGTAAGATGTTAATTAATTTTCCTTTTTCAGTGTCAGTATTTGCCATACCTGCTCTAGAATGGTGAAAATCCATTGGTTGAGAATGCTTCTCTTTCTCCCCACTTGATTTAGGAAAAATAAGAGGGTCCACTAAATCATGTTTGTTTGTTTGTTTCCTTTGCCTTGTGATTTAAAAAAAATAAATGATTGAATTGTTTAAGTTGCCTTCATTTAGAGAAAAGTGGTTCTTGGAAAAGCATTTATCAGTCATTATGTTAGGACCATAGGCATAAACTAGGATTGTCCCAGGCACCCCAGAACGTGTGGCTATGCTGTAAGTAAGTATCATCAGTGTATGTTTATAGCATTGCAGCAAACTCTGATTCTGTAAAAGCAATTCTGTGGCGAGCAGGTAGGGGGGATAGATTGGACAATATGAGACATCTTAGAAGTTTGTTTCTCTGATGGTCTGACTCAATGGAAGGATAGATTTTAAAGAATCCAGTGTCATCAAGAGGTAGCATATCCTCCAAGCAGTCCTCCACCAGTACTTTCTTTCTGATGAATTTTGAAACCTGAGCTCCTAGGAATCTGAGATTACCTTTCTTGAGAATTTCTTGGATTGAGAGTTTTCCAGATTCACAGTCAAATGCAGCATCTTAGCCTTTAATAATCAAATATAACCAAGTATAAATTGACCTTTTTTTAAAAGAAATGTATGGATACCAACACACACCGAAATAGGAGGCCTTGCTTCATATGCTCTGATGTGAGCAACATTTGCTTCTACTTTGCAAGCAATGAATGCTTTGGCTTACTGGCAGCTAGTCTCTTTCTACCTTTTGCACAGTGTACATTTGTCTACTGGTTATCTGGGTGATGAACAGACTCTGCCTGGAACTTATGGCATGTATTCTATGAGACATTCCATCATCTTGATTTCATTGTCATTAAAAAGTCCCTGGCAACTCAAATGTTGAATGCTCATAGCAGATCTGCCTGGTGGGACACCTGTCCTCTTAGTCACCACTGGCTCTCTCAGCCATGGTTTCTTCCTATTGGCAATATTATCAAAATGTTCATTTCATTCGTAATACCATTAACTTTTCTAGTCTGAAATAATTTCAAAGTTCATCAAGTTCACATACTTTTTTTTTAGAGTTAGGGAAATTGAAGTGTAGAGGTCATATGAGCTCTTACTAGCAAAGCCCATAATAGAATCCAGACATCTTGATGTCTAGCTTAATCTATTTTTGGCTTTTGTGAATTTCAGGTGGTTCTGCTGAAAAAGATCGAACACACTTGATTCACACATCCTTCTTGCTCAAACATCTTTTTATGGGTTAATTTCTGTCGTTAAAAAATGTATTTTTCATTTCTCCCAGAATGTATCAACTGCAGGCAAGCTCAGGTAAAGTTTTCCATTTGTTTTTTCAGTTGACTTACATAAATAGGATTTGTTCACCAGGCTTGATACCACCTGAGATACCATAGCACTCATGACTTTGGAATGTATCTGGTTGTGGTCAGGTAAATACTAAGCACCCCCAGAGCTTCTTTAATCTGAAAATCTTCGAGAATGGGGGTCCGCAAACGGTAACCCCTGAGCCACATCTGGTATGCTGCCTGCTTTTGTAAATAGTTTTATCAACCATGCTCATTTGTTCACAAAGCCTGCTTTCAACTACAGTGGCAGAGCTGAGTAGCAGTGACAGAGAATGTTTGGCCTGCACAGCTTGAAATATTTGGTCTGACCCTTTATAGAAAAGGTTTGCCAACTGCTGCTTTGGAAACTGTAAAAATCCCTTCTAATAATCAAGATTCTGTTTGTTAGATACGATTTCTTTTTTATTTTCTACAAGAAATGCATTAGGTAATTTTAGACTCATGCTAAGGTTTGTAAATAGACAATTTAGCTAATGACTTCCAGAACAATCAATGATGTTTTCCTTTTTGATGTACGGTGATTTTTCCTGTGTCCCTGAATATTCATTTTTCCTGAAAGCTGACAGGTAATTATACACTGAAATGACATATCTTACATAAACGTGCATGGTTTCTCTTTTTACACGTAAGAACGTGAAGATACAAATGTGTCTTTGATTTGTGAATTGACATTTGCATGGCTTTAATGAATTATCTATAAGAAGAATATGGGAGAAATCAACATGCTTTGAAATTGCTTTTGAGTTTTTGTGCCTACTCTTGTTCTTAGTGAAGATGCTGAGGCAAAGATTTTTTTTTGAGTGATTATATTCATAGAATTGGCTTTGTAGTAAATTGCCAAAGTCTTGGATAATTTTTTGAGAAATTTTCAAGCAAATCTAATAAACACCCTGGCACCATTTATAAAGTTGACTTAATTTTGTTAGGTGCATTTCACCATTCAGCCTAATCATATTCTAAACAAGAAATAAATATCTGCAATTTGTATGCTTAGTCTTTTTCTTCCAATTTTCTCCAATAACACTGGTCAGTATTTCAATGACTTTTCTTAGTGTTGATATTTTAGGTAATAGTTACTTTGTTACTGAATTCTGCAATGATTAATCACTATCACACTGAAACTATCCTTCCTTCATCACAGTCATGAGTCGCTTAACAGTGGGAATATGTTCTGAAAAAAGTATTCCTTAGGTGATTTTGTCATTGTCTAAACATTATAGAATGTAAAAGATTTAAAGAAAAAAAAAGGTACCCCTATGTAAGGTACTTCCTGTGGCCGAAGCTTGCAGGACTGACTATTGCTCTGGGCGAATGAGTGAGTGAGTAGTGAGTGAATGTGAAGGCCTAGGACATTGCTGAACACTACTGGAGACTTCATAAACACTATATAATCAGGCTACAGTACATTTATAAACAAATAGTTTTAAATAATAAATTAACCTTAACTGTAATTTTTTACTTTATAAGCTTTTAATTTTTTAACTTTTTGATTCTTGTAATAACTTCTGGTTCAAAACACAAACACACTGTATAGCTGTACAAAAATATTTTCTTTCATTATATCATTATTCTATAAGCCTTTTTCTATTGCAAATTTATATATTTTACTTTAAAACTTTTTTTGTTAAAAATTAAGACACAAACACATATATTAGCCTAGACCTACAAAGGATCAAGACGATTAAGATATCAGGTGATAAAAATTTTTCAGCTCCATAATAATGTTATGGAACCAACATCGTATATGTGGTCTGTTCTTCACCAAAACGTTGTTGTTTGGTGCATAACTGTACTGCAGTTGCTTATTTTTAAATCACTCTTTCATTTGACTGTATGTTCCATGAAATCAGACACCAACTATATACTCTTCACCGTTGTATCCTCATGTATTAGTAACTTCTTTATTCTGGACATATTATTGAGCATGTGTTATTGAGCTGTGCTAATCCTGAAAAGGAGCAGTTTGAAGCAATCATGCCCAATCCTCCTGGAGTTTGCAATTATTTCCTAGCACAGTACTGAGCACGTAGAAATTTCTTAGAGATCTTCATTGAAGAAACACATTAATGCAGGATATTAGTGTTTGGTACTAAATCTAACAATTAAAATTAATTTTCTTTTATTACACAGCTATAAGCCTCACGTCTCAATAAGTAAGACTATTGACAACAAAAAGGATAAGATGAGAACTTGTATATTTCAACACTCATCCACTACTAGAAAAACAATACCTGACAAATTATGAGTGATGCAGAAAAGCTGAACTTAAATTTCATTTCCTATTATAATTTTTTAAGTAAACATTTGTATTTATTGGGTATAAATGCCAAGATATTTATAGGGGCCTCTAAAAGCCCATACAATCTGGCTCCACTGGAATAACCCATATCCTACATCTCTCCCCTTCAGTCATTCTGCTACCACACCGGCCTCTTTGTTCTTCAATCATGTCAGATGTGTTTCTGCCTCTAGATCTTTATTCTCTTTCCTCTGTCTGAAACATTCTTCTTCAAAGAATGCACGAGGCTTACATTCTCAGCTCCTTTGGTGAGATCTTACTTTACTCATATTATCATGTCAGAGACCCTTTCTCTGACTTCCCTATCAAAAGTTGAACACGTCCCTCCCCAGGTACTAACTATATTGACTTTCTACTGGCTTTATTCATTCGTTTGTTTCTGCATTTATTTATTTTTATTTTTCATTCATCCATCTGTCCATCCATGTGTTCATTCACATATACTCAGTTATTTACATTCTTGGACCATTGTTACTACAGATTTAAGGGTCATTTTTATATATTACGAGAAGCAAAGTTATATCAATATGGGTAAGGTAATGGAGAGTGCCTTGGCAAAATACAAATACAAATTTAACGCTATTAACATTCAAAAGAGTAGTGGTTACTGAATATTTCAATAATATCAAAAAAATCTAGTCTCTGTTTCTTACTAAATTCAGAACACATCTGAATGAAAGCCATTGCCTACAAATGTTCATAGAATGGTTTCCAAATATTCTATGATCAATCTCCATGCAACATTTGAGCAATGTTGTGTGAAAATGACTCATGTATTTTTTTTTTTTACATTTTGAGGTCCTGAGGTATGACCTTTTCACTCTATTCCAAAATTTCAAATAGTTGTGCTTACTAGGGTCCAGGCTGAACATTTTTCAGGGTTGAAACAGGTAAAGCTAGAAGCTACAGACTTTTGCCTTTTGATTGTACTGTCTCAATGCAGAAGTCCTTGAAAGCACCTTTTAAATTTTATCAACCCATATACCAAAACTTGCTGTACTCCCTGGAAAATGATCTGAAAATTCTTAACCCACAATGTCAACTTCACCAAACCTAGGACCAGCAACCCAGGCATGCAAGTATGGCATATTGTTTCCTATGCTATTCCTACATGGAATTGGCTTAGACAAATACATCCTACTACATAAATCTCAATATCTATGTGGAGTTATGTGAATTATGTTGTGTAAAAACAGGCCACAATTTCAAAATTCAAAAACACTACTTTGATAATGATAAGACCACATTAGAAGACGCATATGCAAGTACAGCCTGACACCTCATCTAAACATTGTCTTGTAATCTGCAAACCAGAGGACCCGCTTGACTTTCAGCAGATGAAAAAACATGACACCTAGTTGTTGAGGGGAAATTGGACTTTATTGTTAGAAATTAGTCATTTGGAAAATTGTACTGATAACACATCTTAAAGGGCTATGGTACTTATCCAGGACAATATTTTGACTAAAAACAAAATTATAATTTTTGTTCATAAAAGTGTTTCAAAATCTATGAAGAGATTATAGTGTTGTGAAGATTTTCTTTGGGAGGGAGGAATAAAATTTAAGAATTTCTTCATAAGTTGCATTTTATGTTTAAGAATATGAACCCAGTCCAGAGTTTTGTTGATTATGGATGCAGATTTTATTTTCAGTGCGTGTAGATGTTTGTAGCCATCTTATATCCACACATATCTATAATTGTTTATTTGCATGTTCTGAGGGTACCACATAATTTTTGGAACATGCCATGGAAAGTTTTTTTTTTTCTCCCAGTCCAGCTGTTAGCTCGCTTAGTGTCCTTCTCAGACATCCCACACATTCTTTGATTGCTCTTGGAGACAGGTTGATAACACAGCCTGTGATCATGGACCCTTCTGCCCAGGGAATGCATGACACATTTGCTGTTGGAGAACTGTAGTTCACAAGTCCAAGCCTAACAGGTCTCCCTAAGCTTTCATGGTTCCACAAGAAAGCAGGAAATAAAGGGTGGTTGAGTAGGACCTGGTGGTTTGCAGATCTCATTCCTGGTTTAGAGTAAATCAGTCACAGAAGATGCTGAAAGCAACTGGTTTCTCAGTCTCATCTGAAATTGTAGTTCTATCATAATATATTTTCTACGGTAAGTTAAGGATCTGATTGAATCTATTTCCATTAGGTTTTTCCTTTAAGAAATTAAGTCAACATTCTGTCTTTCACCTTGGGCTTTCTCTCATCAACAAATACGTAATTGAGCTTTGTTAGAAGCTATGAGCTTCTTCAGTGGCCTGCATTTTGCCTTGGATCCTAGTACTGGATATCCTACTAGAAATGTTGGCAGTTCTTTCCTAAAGGCATGTTAAAGCCTCAGTCCAGGAACATATGACCAAGGAGCAAGCCAAGGGCAAGGGCAGAGTCAACTGAATGGCACAAATCAGCAAATTTGGGGTAAGTCGACTATTTCCTAGACCCTAGCCTTGCCACTAGCTCCACTGCATTCATTTCATAGACGCTGTTCTAATGGTCTTAATGTTTTCTCCAGGACCTTGTAAAACAATCTGCACGGGGTTATCAAAATCTGTGATGATTTCATCAGGAGACACAAACATTCTGTCCTACGTTATTATCACTAAGATGATGTAGAAGTCATTGAAATTGTGGTTAGAAACAAATGTGGTATCCGTTTGTAGATATAATTGTTAATGGGATTTAGTCTTGAGAAAATACTGTACAAAGGTTGAAGCAAATCCTTTATTACCTGGATTATTTTTCGAGAAATAATCTCTGCTTCTGCCTACAGAGATCAGAGACACGCTAGACATGGATCGAAATTCCTATGCCTATAAGCGTAGGGCTGTAGCACAGGTAAACAACAGGTTAACTAATACTTCAGTAAAACAAGTGTCATCTCAATTGCTTTCTCATATGTGTGAGCTCTAAATGATGATGTAGGGTACAACCACCAAAATCAGAAGAATCATTTTTGACAACAGCACTCCTGAAGAAATAGAAGAAATAGGATAGCCATAGTAATAGCAAAGCAAGTGTTTTGTATTATACCTCAGGTAGGGTTTTGTTTGCTTTTCAAGGAAATGGGATTAATAAAGAGCTGGAGAGATTTTATTCTGAGTCTAGTTAGAGCCCATCTCACATTCTTGATCTGTTTGAATATATTATGGCAACTGGGAAAATAATATAGTATGCTAAATCATAGGTACTCTGGATTTGTGTGGCAGGCAGAAATAAGACATAGGTCCAGAAGAAACGTATGCAAAATAGTAACAGGTTCTCTGTGAAATATCAGAAGATATGTTAAGCCAGATAAGATATCTGGAATCATTGAAAGAACTGTTCCTTCTAAAGTATCCATCTTAGAGCTAATGATATCTCTTTTTCTCCTCGTCATCCTGGAAAGGAAGTGAAAGTCGGCTATGTAGGAACTTGTTTGGTGGGCTTCTATCAAGCAGCGCGTTTATTTGTTGACATTAGGGCTAGGTATAGGGTATGCTAGTGCTTGAGGTTTTATGAGGTTATTTCCAATATACTCTGCTTGATATCATCTTTGCTGGACAAGGAAGTAGAACTGAGAGTTTGAATGTCAGCTTCTTTCCTGGTTTTACATTTGAAAGATTTGTTTTCAGAAATATTCATATACATGTATTTTATATATGTATTATATATATAATATAAATGACTTTGGTATACAATTAAAGATATTTTAAAATTATAAGTTATAACTTATAATAACATAATTATAAATTGTAAGTTATACATATTATAAATTAATATAATAATTATAAATTATAATAAACTTTTCCTGTAATTATTATAATATAATAATTATAAATTATAATAAACTGTTGCATTCTCATGAAACCCTATTTCCTGTTAAGCAACTAGGGTCGTCCTTTTGATCCTAGATATGAATCTGCCCTGGCAAACCAGAGGCTTCTATACCACCTGCAAGGGTCTCATCATTAGCCATATATTATCTCAGGGTCCTCTACAGTGTCTCTTTTTATATTCACTTCCATAGAGGAAATGATGTCAATCACCAAAAACAGAGAGTTCTCTGGGTTCTTTATTATAAGGGGACTAATTTCATTCGTGAGGGCTACACCCATGTGACTTAATCACCTCCCAAAGGTTCCACCTCCTAATACCACCATATTGGGGGTTAGGATTTCAATATATGAATTTTGTGGAGACATACATATTCAGACAATAGCACTTATATTTTTGTGATCCCTCAGAAAATTAAAAATAGAATTACTGTATGATCTAGAAATTCCATGCCTGCATGTATACCTCCCAAGATGGAAAGCAGGATCCTAAAGAGATATTTGTATACCCTTTATCATAACATAATTATTCACAATAGCAAAAAGGTGAAAGTACCTCAAGTGTCTATAAGCAGGTGAATGGATAAACAAAATGTGGTATACACATACAAGGAAATTTTACCTAACCTTATAAAGGAAGGAAATTGTGACATAGCTGCATCATGGATGGACTTTGAGGACATTATCTATGTGACATAAACCTGTCACAAAAACACAAATACTGTATTATTTTATTTATATGAGATACATAGAGTAGTCACATTTATTAAAAACAAAAGTAGTAGGGTGGTTGCCAGGAATCCAGGAAAGGGAAGAATAGAAATTGTTGTTTAATAGGCACAGAGTTTCAGTTTTTCAAGATGAAAAGAGTTCTGGAGATTGTACAACAATGTGAATACACTTAACACTACTCAACTGTACACTTAAACAGAGCTAAGATGATAAATTTTACATGTGTTATGCCACACTAAGAATAAAGTAAAATATAATACTCAAATATTAATGCTGCATTTGATATGTTATATCTTCTTGGTAATCTTTAAAACAATTTCATTCACTTCTAGGGCACCAGTCCAGAGCAAGAGGTTCATCAAGAGTCATTTCTGTTTTGTTAGGTTTTGTTTTGTTTTCTCTGGGATCCAAGTCTCCCCCTGTTCTATGTGTGGAACAGTTTCTCTTGGCTGCCTGGCAAATCTTCAACAAGACCCCACACACTGACATCAAGGAGGGCATTGTCCCAGAGCTTTCTCCCGAGATACTCAAACCTCGTGCTTTGCAGGCGTGAGGTGGCCACCACCAACCTTTAGTCAATAGCCAGCAGGCTCTGCATGGGCATCAGCCCTTGGACACAAAAGTGACTGAAAGGAGCTGTTAAATGCCCCAGTGTGAGCACCAGTGGGGTTTCTGAGAAGAAAGGGCAGCAGGGCACCAGGAGGAGAAGCCTAAAGAGCAAAATGCATTTTCTGATCCTGGGGAACTTGCAGTTTCTATGCCCTTGATACTGTTACCAAACTGAGCAAGAGGGAGAGGAAGAAGTGCTCAGCAAGTAAGTCCTTGACCAGGCCTTCTGTAGCCTGAGATGGCAAATCTCAGCTGTTTCAGCCCCAGCTGTTGCGAGCAGAATGAGCAAGCCAGAATATTCACCTGGCCATCCAGTCCAGTAGTGACGAGGTGTGTTGAACAGTGTCTGCAGCTTGGGTCATTTCAGGTACATGTGGATAGAAGACATCTCAGAGACTAGCCCAAACTTCTAACTTTACATATGAAGAAAACTGAGGACCACATTCATAGATTTACAGTTCAGTGCTTACTTTACTTTGTTTGAAATAAGTTCTGTGTCCAAAAAAGTGGGGGTGATGTGGAGAGTATTAAAATAGTACTGAGCTCCAAAGGAAGAATTTCCAGTATGTTACTCTCTCCTATTCCCAATATTTCCCCTTTCTTCTTAATAGAAGGGAAAATTCATCATTTCCATGGTCTTCTTTTTCTCCCTTTCGAAATGGAGAAAGCCCACCCATATTTTACCTTTCTTCTCTCCCTTCAGTAAAAAGAGTATGGTAAGTAAAGTACAATATTCTTCACTCACCAAAGATAAAACCCAGGCATCTTTTTCCTCCTCTCTCCCCTCTAGAATCTACCCCAGCAGCCAGGCTGGAGAAGATGTCTAGGTGATCTCCCTTAATATTATCATGAGCAAACTTTCTGTCTTGGTTTGGGTCTATGAGTATTACCTTTGTCCTAGTCCTTCCTTCACGTCATAAGGTAAGGTCTAAGTTTTAGGTTTGAATAGTCCCAGACAAATACAGAATGTCAAGTGTCTCCTGTCTATAGCACTTCACTATTTAAGCCAAGCTACCTTAAAAATAAGTTTCCTAGATTGGGCATGGCGCCACATGCCTGTAATCCCGGCATTTTGGGAGGATACACTGGAAAGATCACTTTAAGCCAGGAGTTGGAGATCAGCCTGGGCAACAAAGTGAGACCCCGTCTCTTTAAAAAAAAAAAAAAAAAAATTAGCCAGGCATGCTGACACATGCCTGTTAGACCAGCTACTTGGGAGCTGAGGTAAGAGCATGGCTTGAGCCCAGGAGTTCAAGGCTGCACTGAGCTATGAGCCTCCCACTGTATTCTAGCCCAGGTAACAGAACGAGACCCTGTCTCCAAAAAAAAAAAAAAAAGTTTACTAAATCTTCTAGTCCAGTTTATAAAATACTTTTCATTTTATATTGGATACCTAAGCCACTGCTTAAAAAATATTTTTTGGCCAGGCATGGTGGTTCACTCTTATAATCTCAGCACTTTGGGAGGCTGAAGCAAATGGATTTCTTGAGCCCAGGTGTTCAAGAATCCCAATATCTCCAAATAAAAGTATCTAATTCAAGTATCTATTGGCGCGCGCACATGCACGTGTGTGGGGGGGGTGTGTGTGTGAAGGTGCAAAGGGAAAAGCCACCTATCTTCATAGATTAATGTTTCTTAGCATCCCTGGGAAAATAGTAACTCTGACTACAGAAAAAAGCAATCTCCAATTTAAAAAAGTTTTTTATGTAACTTCCAAGGTCAACGGTTAACTTATTTAATTTCAGATGGTAGCCAGAACTTCTTGAAATTTTAAAGGACTGCAAAGTGGTTAACCAGTGAAAAACTGTGATTAAATTCTTACTGTAAAGAGCCAGATCAAGACAAGTGAATATATTTCAAGGAAATGACTGCATTAAGGAATCAATATATAGTTGGAAGAGCTTTTCAGTGAGTCTACCATCCACAGAGTAAAACATTTTCTACAACTATTATATCAATATGTAGCAAATAATATCTTAAGATTTATGCACAAGTTGTTCCCACTTGAATATGCAGCCTGTTCTTTGAAATTATGCTTTAAAGTGATCATTTGTAAGTGTAAGAGTAACTGCAATTCTTGTGTCTTTCATTTCAAAATGTTAGAAGTCATTGGTGAGTACATGGGTAAAGATGAAAGAAATTAATGATTGCTAACTATATACTTCAGGTTTTAATTAACTTATTTATGTCAGTGATTTATAAATAGTTCTGTGGAACACAAAGCCTGAAAAATGTCTTAACAGAAAAATTAAATGTTCTGTGAAGCAACGAATTTTGGAAACACTTGCATTACTGTAATGAGGAATATTAAAGAGATTTTGATTTGGAGATAGTAAAGGGATTTGGATTTGGGGATATAATATAATATAACCAAATGGCGTTCATCCCAGGTAAGAGAATTTAATTTAATATTAAAATCTATGAGTAATAACGATTTTCTCAATGGGAAAAAGGAAATTTAATATAATTAAACACATATAATAAATATTCTCAACGTACTTGAAGCAGAAGAAAACCTTCTCAATCTGATAAAGAGTTTCAACACAAAGGCATCAGATAGCATAAGTCTTCATGGTTAAATAAGTATTGAATAGTGTCCTCTGATTTTAGGAAGTAGACAAGGATATGTATGATCTCACTTTTTGTATCTGGCTTCTTTCATTTAGCATAATGCTTTCGAGATTCATCCACATTGTTTCATGTATCAATAGTTCACCGCCTTTGTTGCTGAGTACTAGTTAATTGTGTGGATATAGCATAATAGATTACATTCACCAGCTGAATGCTTATATTGTTTTATTTATATTGTTGAATGAACCATATAAATGTTTCCAGGTTTGACTATTATTAATACAGCTGCTATATACATTTGCATTCAGTCTTTGTATGCACATGCTTTGTTTCTTTTGGGTGGGGTGGAATTTCTGGGCAATAGAGTCTCTGTTTAACTTGACCGGAAACTGACAAACTCTGTTCCAAAATGACTGTATTATTTTTATTCTTTCTAAAATAAACATTTAATCCTATACATTTTCCACTAAACACTGCTCCAGCAACATCCCACAAATTTTGATATGTGTATTTTCATTTTATTTCTCTTGAAAATATTTTCCAATTTCTCTTAGGATCTTCTCTTTGACCCATGGACTATTTGAAAATGTGTTGTTTAATTTCCAAGAGTTTGGAAATTTACCTATCTTTCTATTGTTTATTTATAGTTTAATTCAGTTATGGTCAGTGTGTTAGTCTGTTTAGTGTGTCTATAACAGAATACCTGAGACTTGGTAGTTTGTTTTCTATACGCATTTATTTAGCACAGGATTCTACAGGCTGGGAAACTCAAGAGCATAGGGCCACATGTTGGGTCAGAAACTGGCATGGGAAAAGAGGTCACTTGGCACAGGAGGAAGAGAGAGTCTAGGAAGTCCAACTTGCTTTTGTAACAGTTCACTCTCTGATAACTAATCCAATCCTGAGAAAGCAAAATTTCACTCCCATAGGAGGGCATGAATCAACTCATGAAGGATCACCTCTGAGACTCAAACACCTCCCAATAGGCCCCAACTCCCACCACCACCACACCGAGAATCAAATTTCAGCATGAGTTTGGGTGGGAAAACCACAGCAATTAGAGAACATATTTTGTATAATATCAATTCTTTTATTTTGTTAAGATCTGTTTTATGAATCAGGATATCCTTATTTGGTGAGTGTTGGGTGTACACTTGAAAATAATAAGTATTTTCCTGCTTGGATGGATAATTACATAAGTATCAATTAGAACCTGTTGATTGTCGGTGGCATTTGGTCCCTTTATATATTTTCCAATATTCTGTCTACTAGTTTATCTATGACTGATAAATACATCCACAGATATAATTGTGGATTTTTTTACTTCTCCATTCAGTTCTTTCAGGTTTTCCTTCATGTTCTGAGGCTCTTTTGTTATATTCATGTACATGTAGGGTTGTTATGACTTCTTGGTGGATTTACCCTTTTATTGTTATGTAATGTCTCGATTCTGATAATTTTCTTTGCTCTGAAATCTACTTTGTCTGATATTAATATAGCTATTCTAACTTTCTTTTGATTAGCATTTGTATGGGAAATGTTTTTCCATCCCTTTAATTTTAATCTAACTCTATCATTGCATTTGGCATGAGTTTCTCATAGATAGCACTTGGCTGAATCCATTTTAAAAAAATCTATGTTGTCCATCTCACTTTTTTAGTTAGTATATTTAGATCATTTAGAGCCCATTGGTTTATAAATAACTTTATGTATTTATATTCCTGAGCTCCTCCCTAAAGTCTTCCAGGTATTTTCCAATTCCCTAGTGCTTTCATTTTTTGTCCTCTGGCCAGAAAGCTGGAGCATTAGTTACTCTATGCTGCCATATACTACCCACAACCATGTCAACATTAGGGGTAGCAAAGATCATAGTAATTGAAGCTCCAGCTTTCTGGCCTATGCGAAGACAGAGAAAGAGAAAAAATATATATAACTGGAGTTTTCTGCACACTCTTGGGACCACAAATCCTCTGGTTAGAGAGGAAGATTTTCCTCCTTCAAAGTTTATATGCTCCTAGATAGATGTACAATCATTTTGGAGGTCAATATGCAATGCAGTGTCTAGCAAACTTGAAGATGGACAGCCCTGCAATCCTGTTCCTCATCATACACCCTAAAGAAACGTTTCAATGTGTATATAAGAGACAAAAACTGTTGACTACTTTATCATTTTATAGTAGCAAAAGATTAAAATTAACCTAAATTTTCATCAACAGAGGAGTGAACAGTTTGCTCCCTCACTTTATTCATGTCTCTGACCTGAAAATGCAGCCTCTTTAGAAAGGCCTTTCCTGGCCACCATATTAAAAATAATTCAGTCTTCTCCCTCAACCCCAATCTCCTTCAATCTCCTTATCCTATTTTATTGCTCCTAATAGTTCTCATTATGATATGACACTAGATTGCATTATTGGCTTCTCTCCTGCTGTTCTCCCCCACCACAATCTAATACATGTGTGGATTCTTTGCTGTTCATTTTATATACTTCACTACTTCACATTATATACTTATTTGTTAACATGTTTGTTTACTACCTCTCTCTCCAACTAGAATATAAATTCCATGAGAGTTGGAAAATTTGTCTTAGTTGTTGTTGTATCACCCATATCTAAGAATGTGTGGTACTTAATAAGTGCTCAAAATATTTGTAGAATATATCAATGAATAAATTATGTACATCTGAGAAAGACTGCAGGATATTTTATAATTCTCTATCTCTATGGTTTTATATTTTATACCTTTTTTTTTTTTTTTTTTTTTTTTTTTTTTTTTTTTTTTTTTTTTTTTTTTTTTTTTTTTTTTTTTTTGAGACGGAGTCTCGCTCTGTCCCCGGGCTGGAGTGCAGTGGCATGATCTCTGCTCACTACAACCTCTGCGTCCCAGGTTCAAGCAATTCTTCCGCCTCAGCCTCCCAAAGCGCGGAGTGTACAGGCATGAGTCACTGTGCCCGGCCTGTATTTTATAACTTTTGAAAGAGAAAATAACAATAAATTGTTTTAAATAATCTTTCAGTGATTATTATGTTTTATTTTTTAAAGCTCCTTTGAACAGATTTTATTTTCATAAGTATAATACTTATTTTTGCTATTACTATTTTATTTCATAATTTAGCTATAACTCTTTTGGTCTATTTCATTTTATATCTACTCCCCTGCCAACCTACCTTTCTAGCCCAACCATTCAGTAGTCATGAACAAGTATTCTGCATGCAAAACAAAATGGAAGATTGGTAGTTTTCATATTATGCTCTATGCTTATTTCTCTCACTCCTAACTCTTCCTAACTTGCACTGTTCTCTTCATCTGGAAAGAAAATCCTTTCTCCCAGCCCTGTCACTTTCTCCCATCAAAATTGCAATCCTTCTTCAATGGCACGTTCAGTGCCTTTTCACACTTTCCTATGGCAATAAATGCAAGCAGCAGAGGTGTTATTTGTGTATCTCCCTATCTTCTTGCCTTAATGTCTTTGTTGACCAACCTCATTTCCTAAAACACATTTTACAAAATTCACATTTCACGGAATGTTAATCTAGGTCATGTGGAAAGAAAAAAAAAACTGATTCCATGGTAACTCAATTTTGAAATGGCTGTATTTTAAAAAATTAAATAGATTATTTTAATTTTGGACCTATCAAGAACATTTTGCCAATGTCCATCATGAAATTTCAAGAGGGACCTATAATATGCAGACTTTCAACTTGTCGTCCATAAAACTACTTTGTACATTTTAACAGTTTGTTTCCCTCTAAAAATTTCTTTGTGTGAGTATTTCACAATGTGGGCAATTATATTTTGTTATATTTCATATTTTGTGGGGGTCCTTATCTCTCTTTTTACTTTCCAAATTCACTCACTACAATTGATTAGCATAGTAGGTAATACATCAACACTAGATAAATACATGATTAAATCTATTTCTATTAGGAACTTCTGTAGAGAGTTTAGTACTTTGTCTGGCGTGACTCTTTAGCAATATACTTTTTTAATCATTGTTTTCTAGATAACGAAATCTAGCCTGTGAAATTGACCCCCAAGTCTAATCCTCCTCTGCTTTCCAAAGTTGATAGTGAGTTGATAAAGTGTCTGTGGAGAATTCTTCCTCTCTTGTTACTGCTGAATAGTTCACTGTGTGAGCATGTTCTGTACATATGAGTCAAAATCAATTTAACAGATGACAGTTACCTTCAAACTTTCGATGGGCATGAGAGGAAAAAAGACAACCTGAATTTTTCTTCACTCATTTAATGCTTGTTGACAGTGTAAATTTGTAAGAATTAAAAGAATTAGTCAGACTATGGTTATAGAGAAAGAATGGGTTGGAATTTTATATGGTTTCATGGTCAAACAAATTAACTAATTTGGATTAAGGCTGAGTTTTGAATGGAGACTTACTTTACTTTCATAGAATTTCAAATGTTTTTCCATTTCAAAATGTGTTCAGAGAATTGTTACTCTTCATGTTTTGCCTCTGACAAGTATAATCCTTACAGAAAGGTTTCGGCTGAAATCACTTACAAGCTAGAAAGGCCTATGGTGATGACATTTAATTTGGGAAACTCTTCTGTACCTTAAAAATTATTTTAGTTGACTAATGAGTAGATCCATACAAAATAGTTCCAATTAGAGCTTCATATTTAATATTATTGACTGACTCCCAAATCTGTAAATGTCTTTTTATGATTGTCTCTGCCAATTTACCCTCATTTTATGATGATTGAGGCATGTTTCCAAATTATGTGGTAGTGTTAGCACTATTGTTGTGGTTAAAACCTATGGTGCATCAGGCATTTCCTAAAGTACCAGGAAATATTTTACATATATTATTTCATTTACTATTTTACATACATTATTTAATATTTTACATATATTTTTATGTATTACTTATTTTACATATATTATTTCATGTAATCATCTCCAAAGTTATGAGATTAATGGAATGTTACTCCTTTTTATTATTCTCTACCAATAAGAAGACTTACATGACAAGAAGATTAGTTACTTTGTTCAAAGTCACAGAAGCAGTAAAAGGTTAAATTGGGATTCAAATACACACAATCTTAATCCAAAACCTGAATGTCCAGTTATGGCTACACAGTATACAAATGAGTTTAAAAGTATAAGCTCTCAAGTAAAAAAGTGTCCCAAATTGTAGGTTCTGCTCTGTATTAGTTGTATGTATTTGGGTTCATTGCTGAATCCACTTAAACCTCAGTGTACTCAAGTGTAAATTAAGACTAAAAAAGGCACACATTTCATGTGGTACTTGTAAAGACTAAGGAAGTTTATGCACATGCATAGAGGAACAGAGGAAATGATCAGAAATTGTTACCTATTGACATGACACCTACCAGTATTATTGTGACTATGTTAAGAATGTTTCTCCAAATGAACTTGTTGATTTCTCTATAGAAAGTTCTATCAAAAGGCTCATCTGGGGAAAAAAATGTAGCAACACAGTAAATTTTAGTGTGTTTTAAGTCAAAGATAAGATTTCCTGCAAGAATATATTATTTTAAATCAATCTGGAGTTAATCTTTTCCTTTTGGAAAGGAGAGCAGTTCAATACCATTATCATAATCTTTATCAGCAAGTATCATATTCATGATCAATAAAGGCGTAAAGAAGTATTTAAAAACATGTGCTCCAATCAGCAGAGAAATAGCACCCCTGTCCTCTCTGTTGATCACAGAGGCAGCCTCACCAATAGATTCTTCAGTGTTCTCTATGGTTCCAATCAGCTTCTCAATCCGTAACACCAAATCAAAGGCTATACTTGTGGAATAGATTGATGATTTGTGAGAAGATAATGTATATACTGATTTATAATTCCTTAACAGACACAAAGCAGATTTACCCTCCTTAAAAGACCCAGAAAATAATAAATGCCTAAGGAATATTTTGTAAAATTAGTCTTTTTATTGCACCTATTATATGAAAAATAGCCTTCCATACTAAACAAGTTCATAAATTCTGTTTATTTCTCACATACATTTTGTGATCCAGATACTTTTTAAACTAAATTTATTCTTCTCTCTAGAATTCAGATTTAGTCCTAATCTACTTAAAAGCTCTACTCAAGTCTTCTGCAGGCAATTTGCTGGTTTCACATACGAATCTCCCTTGGCAGAATCCGGTATAGTAAAATGTATTACTGCACATTACAGTCATTGTCAATAATTCCTTTGATTCTTCCCTACTTTTTGCAGTACCTAAATTTGTCAGTTTACATCTTCTTGAATTGCCGTTCTTTGACTCTCACACCCATAATGTTTGTAGCAGTAGTCTAACTATATCGTTATGTGTCTACAAAGGGGTTTTTGCATTATAAAGATAAGGCAGTGGTAAACTGTGTTGCTTCTATAAAACTAAAAGTCTGATTGTAGAGAGTTTCTCAAGTTGAGTCTTACACTGTTGCTTCAACAAAATAAGGTATAAAACAACCGAACAGGTGCTTTTGAAATCTGCTACCCTCACTTATGCGTCTTCTGTTGTTCATTTGGACAAAGACATTTTTGTTAAGGATTATTTAATTTCACCCTCCATGATTTTTCTCTTGAATGTAACGTTCAAGACTTTATCTTGTGTCCATCATTGACTGTATACAGTTCTA
Organism: Macaca thibetana thibetana; assembly: GCF_024542745.1. Lineage (NCBI taxonomy): Eukaryota > Metazoa > Chordata > Mammalia > Primates > Cercopithecidae > Macaca > Macaca thibetana. The sequence goes on along the minus strand of NC_065586.1, from coordinate 102,300,247 downwards.
AATAGCTTTCCATAAGTGGCAAAGGCAAGGGCCTCTTTGGATTATCAATAAGATATTGCACTGTTACAAGAAAAATTCACATATTATCATATTAAGTCTCCTCCTCTAACATACTGTTTATCCTTTAGCCCCCAATCAAGAAGGGTTTAGTGGTCCCAGACACCACCCACATGCCTTAAGAACATGAATTTAAACATCAGCTCTAACATTTATGGTTTTTCTTTTCCTGAGCTTGCTTGCTTTTTTTTCTTTTTGGCTGAGGAGGGGTAAGATATAAATTAATTTTTTTGACTCTGTGAAAATGATCTATAAAGAGTTGACATCTTCTAACAAGTCTATACTATTTGTGATACATCTTCTTTATTTTCCATCCGCTCTTTAATTTGCTCCATTCTGTTCCAACTCCCATCTAAACTGCTCCTTTCAATGGTCAAATGAAATGGTCATTTCCTACTGTATTTATCTTGCTTTAAGTCTCAGCAGCAACATTTTAAACAGTTTTCTGTGGCATTTGACTCACTGTCCTTCTGTCTCTTGCTCCCTCTCTCTTCTAAAACTTTTCTTAGATTGTAGGAGATCACGCTCACTTAGTTCTTAGGTATCTCTTGCTTTTCAGTATCTTTTCACAGCTGCTCCTTCTTAACTTGCTCTTTGAATAGTGGGAAGGTGAGTCTTCTTATATAAAGACATATATATACACATGTACACACATATACACACATATGTGTTTTACATATACATATGTCTTTATATAAGACTCAACTTTTTATGTACACACATATATGTAAAGGCATATATGTCTTTATATATATGTATACATATGTCTTTATATATATGTATACACATATGTCTTTAAGTACCTCATTTATATGTATATTTATAGACAGACATATATATGTCTTTAAGTATCTCATTCAGTTCCAGAGCTGGAAATACTCTGATGACTCTCAGATTTGAATTTAAAGTCATGCACTCTCCCTTAAGCTTGGATTTAGAAATCAAAATGAAGATTGAAGAACTAAGCAAGATACACATTAAAGATCTCAAATTTGATATGTTCCCCAATTTCCCACAGAAACATCTTACTCTACTCTCTCCTGTCTACATAAATGGAGCTACAGTCTGCCCTCTTTATTTACTCCAAAACATAGACAGTTATACTTAACTGCTTTCTGCCCTTTATTTTTCATTTTCTCAGAGAACCTGGTCAGTTCTGTCCCTCAAATATGCCTTTAATTTGTTCCCATTTCTTCACCTCCACTGTCACTGCCACATATCACTCTCAGTTCTCACCTGATTTGCAGCAGTGGCCTTTTACCTGGTCAGCAGTTTTCCTCTCTTAACCTTCCCAAATCAGGACACCCTGCAGTCAGAGAGGGATATTTTGAAAATGAAAATCTGGCTGTGTCATTCCCCTTTGACAACTTGTCACTGGATTCCTACAACTCCTAGAATAAATTCCCAAATCCTCACCTTTGAGAAGACAACATGAACTGGCCCTCATCTAAGGCCTGGCCTCATGCAGCTTTGGTAGTCTACATCTTTAATAACGCCAACTCATTCTCTCCTTCGTGCTTAGGATAGGTGCCCCTTCCACTGGCTCTTCAAATCCCGGGCTCCTCATTAGACAAGTTTCATTTCCAATATCACTCCCTGATGAACCAAGCCTTTTCTGAACACCTTACCTATGTAGCCCCTCCCCAGTCACTCCCCCAGCCCATGGCTTCATTATCTTCCTTGTATTCATCAGTATCTAAAATTATCTGATGTATTTTTTCAATTATTTATTGTAGTTGTCTTTTCTATTAGAATGTAAGCTGTCTGTGGATGAAGACCCTTTTCATTTTGTTCATTGCTTTGCAAGCTGCCCAAGAAGAGTATCAGAGACATAGTATATTTTCAATATATATTTGGAAATGAAAGAGTGAATGTATTTTCCATGAATGTTTATTCATCCTTGCTGAATCCCGACTTAGGTGCCCTGAACAGTCATTCTGAGTTTTTGTTTCCAGTCACTAGTTTAACTCCTTGTTGCTAAGTACCTACTGTGCATTCAGGCCTAGGACTATGGCACATTAATTTTCAATTTGCATAAACCTGACAGTTTTCTTCAGGGTAGTGAAAGTTCTTGGCTGGGTGTTGTGGCTCACACCTATAAACCCAGCACTTTGGGAGGCTAAGGCAGGAGGATCACTTGAGGCCAGGAGTTTGAGATCAGCCTGGACAACATCACAAGACCCCACCTCTAATATATATATATATATATATATATATGAAAATTAGCTGGGTGATGTGTGCCTGTAGTTCCAGCTATTCTGGAGTCTGAGGCAGGAGGATAACTTGAGCCCAGGAGGTCAAGGCTTCAATGAAGGAATATCATGCCACTACGCTCTAGCCTGGGTGACAGAGTAAGACCGTGTCTCAAAAAAATGTTCTAGATGCCTATTCACAGATATAAAATCTATGTTTTTCTGGAACCCATGCCTCTATTGCATCTGCTTTCCATATGTCCAAGTAACTTATGAGCATTAAGGACCACTGGGGCTGTACTAATTCCTGAGAGCAATTCCTCCGCTCTGCTGAGGATTGAAAGATGACCTGGAATTACTGATGCCTGCCCTCCCAATGCCTGCTGTGCTTGAACTCCACCTCCTCATGTCTACTGAATACAACCTGGGGAGGGAGCAAGGCATCAGGCTGCGAGTCCTGATGAAGAGAGTCTTGGATGTGCTTAGGAAAAATGCTGTCAGAGAGAAGATATATGAATGAATTTAATGGTTCTGCTGGTTCTGGCATTGCTTCATTCAAACTGCCTTATGGCCTAGACACTGCATGCTGAAGAGGAGATTCTTATTTTTATCAGTTAGGATTAATGAGTAAAGTATCAAGGACAAAAATCAAAGGAAAGGAATGAACCCCAGATACTTAGGATGTGGTGTGTGTGCATAAGGTATTATGAGAGTGATGGTATCTAGCATGGAAGCCCAACAAGCTGGGATAGATATAGATATTTCACATGGATATTAAGTTCGAGATATATTATACATGTATATATAAATTTTCATGTGAAAGAAATGGACAACTATAGGGTTTCAGAAAAGAAAGTTACTGCATACAGTTTTGTTTATTAGGACAGACATGATGCTAAAATCCTTTTGAATGAAACTGGAGATAGGAACAAAATGTTCAAAGAAGAACCAAATCTCAGATAATATGAACCAATTAATTTTAACCAAAATATATGGTTTGTTTAGGACAGTAATAGTGGGAGGCTCTTAATGTAATGATCTATCTGGCCCAATCTCTTTAATCTCCTTAGTTTTTGTCTCATTTTCTTGATTATCCTAACAGGCTTCTGGATTTGTAACTTTTACTATATTTTTATGTTGTATGTTCAATGATGAGACCATTAAACATAATACAATGAAATTCTAATTATATTCTAAAAATGTGTCTTATGTATAATTGTTGAAAGAAATAAAAGGACACATTTCCAGACTTAGGATATTTTTACTAAAATGTTCCTCTTCTGTGAACAATTTTCATTTTAAAACCATTACATTAATGGCTGTAATTTTTATTATGAGCAGCTGACTCCACAGATGTAGCATCAGGCTCATCAGCAACCCTCATAGGAGGGGGAGGTCAAAGGGAACATGACTGAATCAGTTTGCACATGGAATCAGAGGAATTACATCTTTATTACGAGGCTTTCATTCTTGCATTTTTTACACGTAGAAATTAATTCACTCTGATGTAAGAAAATAAAACAGTGATGCATAGAATGTCAACTATCTTTATCTTATATCATCAAACTTCATGAATGGAAGTGAGTGAGCTAGTCTCTATGTTAAAATGTTTCACGTCCAACACAATTTTCAACTTGGAAAAAAGACAGGGTTGAAAAGCACGCATTTTATGTAGTTGGATTCCTAAAAAGAAAGACTTTTGGTATATTTGGAATCACATACTTTGAAACAAGAATAAATTCAGGTGAAGACGGTGTCTGTCTTCTTGGAAATTAACAAGTCCAGAGGGGGAAGAAAGGAATGTGGTTTCACAAGTATCACATGATTCTTGAACAGATGCTGTTATACCTTTTGAGGGTCAGGGGTTAATTGCAAATGCCAGTGTAAAACACAGAATTCCTATACATTTTTAGTAAAATAATTGTGAGGGAAAGCTACTCCCTGCAATTAGTCTGAAGACCGTTCTGGAAATGTATATGTTTGAAAAGCTACAGTGGCAAAAAATAAAAGAAAAAAATTGTCTGATTTTAAGGCGGCCAAGAAAAGACTGACTGATCCTCTACTCTTTATCCTACTTCTTTCTCAGAATTCCCTTCCTCTTCCCTTTCACTCGGCACTGGGAAGTATGAGAAGATGATCAGAAGAGGAGCAGAGTGTACCCCATTATCCAGCACCCACCATCTGAAGACTTTGGTGGCATTTATAAATATTTGACCCCCTCCAAAAAAAAAAAAACGGTACTTTTGGAGACAGGTGCTCCTACTTTAGATGAAATTAAGCCAGGAGTTGGCAAACTTTCTAGATGAAGCCAGATAGTAAATATTTTATGCTGTGTGGACCATATAGTTTTTGTTGCAGCTATGTAACTTTGCCATTATAGGGTAAAAGCTTCCATAGATAATATGCAAGCAAATAAACATGGCTGTGTTCCAATAATGTTTTTTTTTTTTTTTTGAGATGTATCTTGCTCTGTCACCTAAGCTGGAGTGCAGTGGTGTGATCTTGGATCACTGCAACCTCTGCTTCCTAGATCCAAACAATTCTCCCTGCCTCAGCCTCCTGAGTAGCTGGGATTACAGGTACCCACTACCACGCCAGCTAAGTTTTTTGTATTTTTAGTAGAGACGGGTCTCGATCCCTTGACTTCAGGTGATCCGCCCACCTCGGCCTCCCAAAATTCTGGGATTACAGGCGCGAGCCACCACAGCTGGCCTGACAAAACTTTATGTACTGAAACAGGTGGATGGCCAGATTTGGCCTGGAGGCCTTATGTTTCCTATCGCTGCCTTTGACTGTTGAATAATTTTTGCTAAGGGAATATTTATTAGAAAAAAAAGACAAATCTTTAGTGCAAAATTCACTAGACCCATGGTTCTAAGAACTTCGCTCACTGAGGGCATCTAGTTCATGTACACACACACACACACACACACACACACACACACACGAAAACAGAATATATGTAACCTTGTAATGTTTAGTTTTAACTGAAAATAAAAGAATGCTAATTAAAATATATAATACTATGCTATTTATGTGATGTGGGGGAATAGTAAACAGACTTCCAATATCTGAACCCTGATTTTTAGAGCTGCGCTAAAAGGAAAAACATATACTTAAATGACTCTGTTTGCTATCAACTTTTTGGAACAAATTGAGTCATACATTTGGTAATTTTTCAGTAAATCTCCTGTTAGGGCTGTAGAAATCTCTCTCCAAACTTTCTGAGAACTCTTAAGCCATGTCTGAAATCTTAAATGCTTGATGAATGTAAATAAACATGCTTAGAATCCGACGTAGCTGAAGTATGAGTTACAATTGCAATTTTTAAGAATTTACCAATCACTCTTCTAATTACATCCTTGTATATAATTGTCACTATATTCTAAGTATCTTTCACCAAAGTATCAGATTTGTAATCATTTTAGATTGGAAAAGAAACATTTCTAAATCAAGCTATTGTTAGCAATGTTAAGAAATATGCAAAATTAGGATCCAAGTAGTAAGCATATATTAACAAGCAGGTAGTTTTAGACACAAAGGGTCAAACTACCTTTTCAGTAGACTCTCAAAACTTTATACATGCCATGGAATTGAGTCCAATCTTCAGGAACTACTTAGATTTTAACCTAAAAATAATGATATATGAGACAATGAATGGAATAAAGGAACCACTGGCATAATTAGATACTAGTGAAAAGAACATGGAGCTTAGATTGTAAGGCAAGTGAGTTAAGGTCAAACCATTGAAAGACTGTTATACATTGAATGATGGATTTAAAGAAAGAGTGTGGGATTTTTTAGAATCTGTAAATTGGAGAGTTTGAAAACAATGCTTCTTACACATCGACAAAAAAGCTCTTTGGCTTTAAGATTCACAATCTTTTTACCCTGCAGGTTGGTATAATCAAAGCATCCAGCAATCCATACAGCCGTTAACAAAAAGCCCCACTGATTTACAAAGATATCTTACATAGATTTTTGTTTTGTTATGTTTCTATTTTCCCACTATGGAAGTTGGAACATGAGTGGTCCCCTAAGGAAAACATGATCTTAAGAACACAAAACTAATTATTCTGTCATTAGGATTTGAAAAAGGAAAGAAAAAGCTGTAGAATTTTTTTTTTTTTTCAGTTAGAGTACAACCAATTTTCATGTTCACCAGAGCCTATGGAATTGTTTCCATTAGTCACTGAAGCCTAGTACCACACCTCTTGCATACTGTCTAAAACACATGTAGGCAACCCACAGTCCCAGAAGAGCTGCACATATTTCTGAATTGTGTACTGTGGCTTTAACGTCTTTAAATTCTTACTTTCTATAGCAGCCTTAGTGAGAATGAAAAAGTACATTTTTATAACACACACCACGATGTGCATAACGTTTTCTCTCCAGTCCCTGTATCTTAGAAGAGTATTTTCTGTGACACACAGTATACAAGGTAAATGAGCTGTGGAGTAACAAATTAAAAAGCTTTTATAGAAACCTCTAAATACTATTTATGACTCCCCTGGTATTACCTAAACTTGTTACTGCTCAAAGAATTACAAGTTTTCCAATGAGCATGAGGTAGGCATTGTTGACTAACAATAGATGCAGTGAGCAGTGCAATTTATTTTGAAGGCTGAGTTATCAAGGTAGTTTTTATCAATGATGTCGTTTCTGAGAGACAATGAGAAAGGGCATTTTTAAAAACGGTGGTATTTTTCTGCACGGTCACAGTTCTTCCTTGGTGATAACTCCTCGATCCTGTCCCTTTTATTTAGTATATAACATCAATATTATTTTTTAAATGAGCAGATATACAGATATACTCACCTGGTTATATAGGAATTTAAACATCATGAAAAGTTTGCAGTGCATCTGTAGTTATATAATTAATACATTTAATGAGACCTATCTATAAGCTATAGTCCCAGCACTTTGGGAGACTGAGGCGGGCAGATCATTTGAGGTCAGGAATTCCAGACCAGACTGGCCAATATGGCAAAACCCCATCTCTACTAAAAATACAAAAATTAGCTGGGTGTGGTGGTGTAATCTCAGCTACTTGGGAGGCTGAGGCAGGAGAATCACTTGAACCCACGAGGTGGAGGTTGCAGTGAGCCGAGATTGTGCCACTGCACTCCAACCAGTGCTACAGACTGAGACTCCGTCTTAAAAAACAAACAACAACAACAAAAAAGAAAAGAAAAGAAAAGTGGTTTTTTACCTTAAGGGGATCATGATCTAGTAAATAATTCTTTCTTTGATTTATGATACTTTTTCAAAATAATGACAAAGTGGCATGAATTTGATTCATCCAAAATTTATTGAGCATCTACTATATATCAGCTATTGGCTAGACTCTGGGACTCAAACATTAAATTCCCTGGCCTCTGGATGTTCATGGTCTTGTGAAGGACAGAGGAGGCCACATAAATAGCACTTCTAGATGGTAGACAGGGGTAGGTGATCTGAGTTCCAATCAATATAGTATTGAAGGAGGCAAATTAAGATTCTGAGTGGATCTGAGGGGGTATTAGGAATAGATACTAGGAATAAGGTAGAAGGTGAGCTTGCAAATGTGATTTAGGACTGGGATCAAAGGGCTTTCCAGGTAAATAATGACTTATTTTGAAAAAACATACATGAAGATAAAACAAGCAGAAATATAATTTATACAAGACTGAATATCAGCCAGAATTACTGTTTGGACAGCTGTTTGATGGAATGATATAGAGTAAAATTAAAAGAAAAAGGATAATTATCGTTTTCATAATACGTGCAGCCTAAATGGAGAGTAAAAGAATACATTCTGCAGGATCAGATATGTTTCCACATGTTCTGTGTAATGATAAAAACTTGGATTTTGAAGCAAAACAGTTGTTCCCACCCTATCTGTTAGGGATTTTATGACTATAAAGAGGAACACACTTGGAGTTGCTTTATAAATTTTTAAACTTTAAATAAATGTCAACATTCTGGCATGAATTGAGAGATGTGTAAGTACTGCTTGTCCTGACATACCACACAATTGACTTCCCAGCAATTCAGCCTCTGTGTCGGACAGTGCAGACAATGCTGGCCATTTGGACATGACTAGCAGTGACAAAATAGTGTCAGTAATGATGGTGCCTCTTTGGAAGGTCAGATGACATTGTATTTCACCACATTATGAATGTCCTTTGTGCAGCTGACAATCAAGAAGTCTAGAAAGAAAGTTTCTGTCATTTACAGAGAGTGTCAATGTGGTAGTCTTTGCCTCTCAGGTTGGAAGCCTCGGGTCTGCCTCCATCCATGAGGTGGGAGACACTAGGCTGGACCTTTTAACACATAAGCCACAAAAAGTACAGAGGCAGCAACAGCACGCATGGCCAGGAATCCCATACTTGTATAGAATGCTGGATGGAACCTATTGTCATTCCTGGATGGAACCACAGGTTTTTGGTGGCTTGTTGGGTTGTTCTCTGGTTTATTCCCATGTAGGTGAGTCCAGGCTAAACAGGGCTGATCAGGAAGCCCTCTGAAATGTGGGATTATGATGGGAAGGATTACCTTGGTATGATGGAAAGGATTACCTCGGATGTAGACAGAAAAAAATGCACGTAGACACAGAGTCAATCCTAACTGATTATGTAAAGGTGGATCATTTTTCCTTTGAGACAGAGTCTCCTCTGTCACCCAGGCTGGAGTGCAGTGTGACTATCATCACCCACTGCAGCCTCTACTTAATGGGCTGCACCCCATTAAGTGTCCACCCACCTCAGCCTCCCAAGTAGCTGGGACCACAGGCAGGAATGACTATTCCTAGCTAGTTATTTTATTTTCAGTAGACATGAGGTCCTTCTATGTTGCCCAGGATGTTCTGAAACAAATGAGTTCCACTGATCCTCCCACTTCGGCTTCCCAAAGTGCTTGGGATTGTAGGCGTGAGCCACTGCACCCGGACCTGGATCCTTCTTGTGCAGCCCAGACTGTTGTTTCAAATACTCCCTACTACCCACCTGATATGGTTGGGATTTGTGTGTTCACCCAAATCTCATGTCAAATTGGAGGAAAGTATTGGTGGGAGGTGACTGGATCATGGAGGTAAATTTCCCCCTTGCTGTTCTTCTGACAGTGAGCGAGTCCTCAGGAGATCTGGTTGTTTAGAAGTGTGGCACCTCCCAGTTTTCTTTCTCTCTTCTGCTCCACTGTGGTAAAACATGCATAATTCCTCTTTGCCTTCCGCCATGATTGTACATTTCCTAAGGCCTCACAACCAGGCTTCCTATACAACCCGTGGAACTGCGAGTCAAGTAAAGTTCTTTTCTTCATAAATTACCCAGTCTCAAGTAGTTCTTTATAGCAGTAGGAGAATGGACTAATGCACTACCCATATTTTATTTTTAAAATATCTAATTTTTATATTTTTCATGTGAATCATATTAAAGTAATTATTATGCCCCCTCTAGTCCTCACACAAATCTGAGTAGATGAACACTGTATTTGATCTCTTTGCCACTTGTTGTTGTTTTCCATGGCTCCTCATTTCTCAGACCCTTTATGTATCTGCATTCTTTTTTTAAAATTTTATTTATTTCATTTTAAGTTCCAGGATACATGTGCAGGACATGCAAGTTTGTTACATAGGTAAATCTGTGTCATGGTTTGCTGCACCTATCAACTTATCACCTAGGTATTAAGCCCAGCTGCATTAGCTATTTATCCTGATGTTTTCCCTCTCCCTGCCCCACTGACAGGTCCCAGTGTGTATTGTTCCCCTCCCTGTGTCCATGTGTTCTCATTGTTCAGCTCCCACTTATGAGTGAAAACATGTGGTGTTTGGTTTTCTGTTCCTGTGTTAGCTTGCTGAGGATAATGGCTCCCAGCTCCATCCATATCCCTGCAAAGGACATGATCTTGTTCCTTTTTATGGCTGCATAGTATTCCATGGTATCTATGTACCACATTTTTTTAATCCAGTCTATCTTCAATGGGCATTTGGGTTGATTCTATGTCTTTGCTATTGTAAAAGTGTTGCAATGAACATAACATATGTGTGTATCTTTATAATAGAATGATTTACATTCCTTTGGGTATATACCCAGTAATGGGATTGCTGGGTCAAATGGTATTTCTGGTTCCAGCTCTCTAAGGAATTGCCACACAGACTTCCACAATGGTTGAACTAATTTACATTACCACCAACAGTGTAAAAGCATTCCTATTTCTCCACAGCCTCGCCAGCATCTGTTATTTCTTGACTTTTTAATAATAGTCATTCTGAATGGCATCCGATGTCATCTGATTGTGGTTTTGATTTGCATTTCTCTAATGATCAGTGATGTTGAGCTTTCTTTTCATGTTTGTTGGCCGCATAAATGTCTTTTTTAGAGAACTGTCTGTTCATGTTCTTTGCCCATTTTTTGATTTGATTGTTTGTTTCTTGTAAATTTGTTTAAGTTCCTTGTAGATTCTGGATATTAGACTTTTGTCAGATGAATAGATTGCAAAAAAATTTTCTCCCATTCTGTAGGATGTCTGTTCACTCTGACAATGGTTTCTTTTGCTGTGCAGAAGGTTTTTGTTTAATTAGATCCTGTTTGTCAAATTTTTCTTTTGTTGCAATTGCTTTGGATGTTTTCATCATGAAATCTTTGCCTGTGCCTATGTATTGAATAGTATTGCCTAGATTTTCTTCTAGGGTTTTTATAGTTTGAGTTTTACATTTAAGTCTTTAATCCATGTTGAGTTAATTTTTGTATAAGGTGTGAGGAAGGGATCCAGTTTCAGTTTTCTGCATATAGCTCACCTGTTTTCCCAGCACCATTTATTAAATAGGGAATCCTTTTCCTCATTGCTTGTTTTTATCAGGTTTGTCAAAGATCAGATGGCTGCAGATGTGCAGTCTTATTTCTGAGATCTCTTTTCTGTTCCATTGGTCTATGTGTTTGTTTTTGTACCAGTTCCATGCTGTTTTGGTTACAATAGCCTTGTAGCATAGGTTGATGTTGAGTAGCAAGATGCCTCTAGCTTTGTTCTTTTGGCTTCGGATTGCGTTGGTTCTATGGGCACTTTTTTGTTCCATGTGAATTTTAAAGTAGTTTTTTTTTTTTGTTTTCTAATTCTATGAAGACTGTGAATGGTAGTTTGATGGGAATAACATTGAATCTATAAATTACTTTGGGCCATATGGCCATTTTCACAGTATTGATTCTTCCTATCCATAAGCACGGGATATTTTTCCATTTGTTTATGTTCTCTCTGATTTCCTTGAGCAGTGGTTTGTAGTTCTCCTTGAAGAGGTCCTTCACTTCCTTTGTGAGCTGTATTCCTAGGTATTTTATTCTCTTTGTAGCAATTGTGAATGACAGTTCATTCATGATTTGCCTCTCTGCTTGTCCATTGTTGGTGTATAGGAATGCTTGGGACTTTTGTACATTGATTTTGTATCATGGGACTTTGTTGAATTTGCTTATCAGCTTAAGGAGCTTCTGGACTGAGACAATGGGGTTTTCTAGATATAGGATCATGTAGTCTGCAAATAAATAATTTGACTTTCTCTCATCCTATTTGAATACTCTTTGTTTCTTTCTCTTGCCTAATTTCCATGGCCAGAAATTCCAATACTGTGTTGAATAAAACTGGTGAGACACGGCATCCTTCTCTTGTGGCAGTTTTCAAGGGGAATGCTTCCATCTTTTGCCCATTTCAGTATGATATCTGCTGCAGGTTTGTCATAAATGGCTCTTAATAGTTTGAGATATGTTTCATCAATACCTAATTTATTGACAGTTTTTCACATAGAGGGATGTTGAATTTTATCAAAACCTTTTCTGGATCTATTGAGATAATTGTGTGGTTTTTGTCTTTAGTTCTGTTTATGTGATGAATTACACTTATTCATTTGCATATGTTGAACCAGGCTTTCATCCTGGGGATAAAGCCAACTTGATGGTGCTGGATAAGCTTTTTGATGTGCTGCTGTATTTGGTTTGCCAGTATTTTATTGTGGATTGCTCCATAGATATTCATCAGGGATATTGGCCTGAAGTTTTCTTTTTTTTGTTGTATCTCTGCCAGGTTTTGGTATCAGGAAGATGCTGGCCTCATAACATGAGGCAGGGAGAAGTCCCTCCTTTTCAATTGTTTGTAACAGTTTCAGAAGAAATGGTACCAGCTCCTCTTTGTACCTCTAGTAGAATTCAGCTGTAAATGTCTGGTCCTGGTCTTTTTATGGTTGGTAGGCTATTTTTTACTGCCTAAATTTCAGAACTTGTTATTGGTCTATTCAGGGATTCAACTTCTTCCTAGTTTAGTCTTGGGAGGGTGTATGTGTCCAGGAATGTATCCATTTCTTTTAGATTTTCTAGCTTATTTGCATAGAGCTGTTTACAGTATTCTCAGATGGTTGTTTGTATTTCTGTGGGGTCAATAGTGATACCCCCTTTATCATTTTTATTGTGTCTATTTGATTCCTCTCTCTTTTCTTCTTTATTAGTCTAGCTAGCAGTGTATTTATTTTATTAATTTTTTTCAAAACACCACCTCCTGGATTCATTGAGTTTTTGAAGGATGTTTTGTGTGTGTCTCTGTCTCCTTCAGTTCTACTCTGATCTTAGTTATTTCTTGTCTTCTGCTAGCTTTTGGAGTTGTTTGCTTTGGGATTTCTGGTTCTTTTAGTTGTGATGTTATGATGTTAATTTGAGATATTTCTAGTTTTTTGATGCAGGCATTTAGTGCTATAAATTTTCCTCTTAACACTGCTTTTGCTGCATCCCAGAGATTCTGGTATGTTGTTTCTTTGTTCTTTTTGGTTTCAAAAAACTTTTTGATTTCTGCCTTAATTTCATTATTTACACGGAAATCTTTTAGGAGTAGGTTGTTCAATTTCCATGTAGTTGTATGGTTTTGAGTGACTTTCTTGATCTTGAGTTCTAATTCAATTGCACTGTGGTCTGAGAGATTATTACAATTTCAGTTCTTTTGCATTTGCTGAGAAGTGTTTTACTTCCAATTATGTGATTGATTTTAGAATAAGTGCCATGTGGTCCTGAGAAAAATGTATATTCTGTTGGTTTTGGGTGGAGAGTTCTGTGGATATCTATCAGGTCCACTTGATCCAGAGCTATGTTCAAGTGGTGAATATTCTTGTTAATTTTCTATCTTGTTGATCTGTCTAATATTGACAGTGAAGTGTTAAAGTCTCCCACTATTATTGTGTGAGAGTCTAAGTCTCTTTGTAGGTCTCTAAGAACTTGTTTATATAAATCTGGGTGCTCCTGTATTGGGAGTATATAGATTTAGGATAGGTACTCTTCCTGTTGAATTGATCCCTTTACCATTAGGTAATGCCCTTCTTTGTCTTTTTTGATCTTTGTTGGCTTAAAGTCTGTTTTGTCCAACACTAAGATTGCAACCTCTGCTTTTTTTCTGCTTTCCATTTGCTTGGTAAATTTTCCTCTATCCCTTTGTTTTAAGCCTATATGTATCTTGCACATGAGATGGGTCTCTTGAATACAGCATACCAATGGGTCTTGACTCCTTATCCAGCTTGTGATTCTGTGTCTTTTAACTGGGGCATTTAACCCATTTACATGTAAGGTTAATATTGTTATGTGTGAATTTTATCCTGTCATCATGATGCTTGCTGGTTATTTTGCAGACTTGTTGATGTTGTGTTATTGGTTTTCATACTTCAGTGTGTTTTTGCAGTGGCTGGTAATGGTTTTTCCCTTCCATATTTAGTGCTTCTTTCAGGAGCTCTTGCAAGGCAGGCCTGGTGGTGAAGATTCCCTCAGCATTTGCTTGTTGAAAAGGATTTTACCTATTCCTTGTTTATGAAGCTTTGTTTTGCTGGATATGCAATTCTGGGTTGGAAATTATTTTCTTTAAGAATGTTGAATATTGGCCCCCAATCTCTTCTGGCTTACAGGGTTTCTGCTGAGAAGTCCATTGTTAGTCTGATGGGCTTCCCTTTGTAGGTGCCCTGGTCTTTCTCCTTTGCTGCCCTTAACTTTATTTTCCTTAATCTCAACCTTGGAGAATCTGATGATTATGTGTCTTGGGGTTGATCTTCTCATGGACTGTCTTACTAGGGTTCTCTCTGAATTTCCTGAATTTGAATATTGGCCTGTCTTGTTAGGTTGGGGAAGTTCTCCTGGGTGATATCCTGGTATGTTTTCCAACTTGATTCCATTCTCTCCATCTCTTTCAGGTACCCAAATCAGTCATAGGTTTGGTCTTTTTACATAATCCCATAGTTCTTGGAGGTTTTTTTTACTCCTTTTCATTATTTTTTTCTCTAATCTTGTCTGCCTGTCATTTAAGCAAAATAGTCTTCAAGCTCTGAAATTCTTCCCTCTACTTGGTCTATTTAGTTATTGATACATGCGTTTGCATTGTGAAGTTCTTGTGTTGTGTTTTTCAGCTCCATCAGGCCATCACTTCCTTTCTAAACTGGCTATTATGGTAACAGCTCCTGTAATGTCTTATCTTGGTTCTTGGCTTCTTTGCATTGGGTTAGAACATGCACCTTTAGCTCAGCAAAGTTTGTTATTACCCACCTTCTGAAGCCTATTTCTGTCAATTCAGTCATTTCAGCCTCTGTCCTGTTCTGTGCCCTTGCTGGAGAGGTATTTCAATCATTTGGAGGAGAAGAGGCACTCTGGTTTTTTGGGTTCTCAGCATTTTTTAACAGTCAGGCCCCTCTTCTGTAAGGCTGCTGCTGTTGGCTGGGGTTCTATTCCAGACTCTATTCACCTGGTCCTTCCTGCACCTGAAGGTGTCATGCATGGAAGCTGCAGAACAGCACAGATGTCTGCCTGCTCCTTCCTCTGGGATCTCTGTCCACACAGAGCCCTGACCTGATGTCAGTGGTAACACTACTGTATAAGGTACATTGGGGGTTCTCACCTAGTTAAGGGGTATGATATTCAGGACTCACTTAATGAAGCACTCTGGCTGCCCCTTGGTGGATGAGTTGTGCTGTTCTGGGAGGAATTCCACTCATCTGGGCTGCCCAGATTCCTCAGATCCAGCAGGGGGAAAGACTAAGTCTGCTGATCTGTGGAGACCATGGCTGTCCTTCCCTTGAGGGACTCAGTCCCAGGGAGATCAGATTTTGTCCCTGGCTGGAGTTGCTGAAATCCCTGCAGGGAGGCCCTGTCCAGTGAGGAGGGATGGGTCAGAGTCTAGCCTAAGAATGCAGTATGGCCATGATCTCCCACAGCTGCTGTGCTGCACTTGTGGGGAATTCCCCCTGGGTTCAAACCATCCAATCCCCCTGGCACCTGCAGGGAAAACATGGCAGACTGGAGATACAGTGATGGCTGCTGCCCCTCTCCCTAGGAACTCAGTCATCTTAGGCACCAGGCAGCCATAGTGATGGCAGACACGCTTCTCCCCTGGGGACGCAGTAGCCTTAGGGAGTGTCCAGAGGAGTGGCTACTGGAAATCAGCACAGCTTTGTGCTTGGGACCCAAGGCCCTGGTAGTGTGGACTCACAAGGGAAATCTCCTAATCCACAGGTTGTACAGCTGTATGGAAAAAACATGGCTTCTCTGGCAGGGTAGCACAATCGCTCACTGCCTCCCTTGGCTGGGGGTTGGAGCTCCCCTTTCCCTCTGTGGATCTCAGATGGGTGGTTGTACCACCCTGCTTTTCTTTGCTCTCCATAGGTTGTGCCAACTGACTAGTCATTCCTAACAAGAGAACCTGGATACCTCAGTTGCCGGTGCAGGATTCACTTAAGATTTTGATACTTTTCTGTGGGCGCCTCTACCACAGCTGTTTCTAGTCAGCCATCTTGGCCCCTCCCCTGCATGATTTTCTTAATGTTCCAATACGGCTTTGCTCAGTTCCCTAGATTTTCCTATTCCTGTCTTTGGACAGATAGAACCAAGGTTTGTATCTCATCCATATCATGTGTCTAAAATCAATAATGGCTACTGGCAATTATTCTAACTGGTCTCTTTACTGACACTTTCATAGCCTGAGAAAGGAGTTGGAGCATAAAAAATATACTGTTCTCTCATATTTATAGCTCACTCAAAGCCCCAGTAGATTCTAAGTCATTGGGAAATCATCAGTGTATCTCTGTGCATTGCCACATCTTTATAATCTTTAGGCAGAAATTATCAAAATTGGTGCACTGGTATCCAAAGATGATGAATAAAAATGCAAACTAGATGGGTACACATAACTCATTTACCGAATATTTAATACTAGAAGTGTGGTGCATATTACTCCAAATTTCATCCAATTGCTTTTATCTC
Organism: Macaca thibetana thibetana; assembly: GCF_024542745.1. Lineage (NCBI taxonomy): Eukaryota > Metazoa > Chordata > Mammalia > Primates > Cercopithecidae > Macaca > Macaca thibetana. The sequence continues at coordinate 102,283,758 of NC_065586.1, read as the reverse complement.
AAGTTTAAAATGACTCACAAATATTCATATAATGAGAAAGTCCAGTTATTTCAGTTAGATGTGTGCTTAGCAGAAGGTGTCTAAGACGTAACAAAAATCTTTCTATTTGTGAACATTAAAAGATTCTGCATTTTCCCATTTTCTGTGATCTTGTATGTATTTTAAATACTAAAGGATTAAGAAGCTTTAAAAAAAAAAAAAAAAAAGATTGTGAAGGGTTGACCTGCATAGATAAATAAAAGTGTTAATCTGAGAGAAGAAGATTTGAATTAGAAATGAGATAATTAAAAGTGAAGATATAATGGAACAAATAAGTAGATAAGGATGAAATATTTAGATCTACCAATAAAGAGAGTCTTAATAAGTTTGCCATGCTATCTTATTGATTAACTTAGTGCCTACAAATTGTGTATTCTCAGTGGAAACAGTAGGAAGTCTATCAGTAATGTGGTGTAAAATAAGAAAGCCAACCAGCACTTTACTTCATACAATATAATTGGGCCAATCACCAATGAACCATGACAGTAGAAACCACATTTTTAAATTAATTAATTAATTAATTGTGTGCCCTTTAAATGACCCTGGTGTCTTTGATATTACTTTCATGGTCTTTACATTCTAGCATTTGATCGCCTTTCACACAGTTTTCATAATGAGTATTAGTCTGTATTGCTTCATTTGCATCCTGAGTAGGCAATCCCTGCAGCAAAGCAATATGGGATGTATTTCCTATTGTCTGATGTGACTTCTTTTGCATGAGGTCCCAGGAGCTAACTGGGGACTATAGTTTCTTTAAAATGGATGTAGTAATATTTTGATATCTATTACTTTGAAATGCTGAGTGTGTAATTATTCCATCTAATAGGAATAGGACATCTTGGTGTTATAAAATTAATAAAATTCACGTTGGAAAATACACCAAGTGTTTAAAATTATTACCACTATCCTAAGTCTTATTTTCTATCAATAAAAAAATTTGACTTCCCTTTTTTGTTCCAAGCTACTTAGAGAGGGACTTTAATAGCAAGCTGTTGCCTTTGTCATCAGGTTATTTATTTTTTTTAGTAATATTTTATTCCCAAAAAGTTTGATAAACAAGCAGTTTTCCAAAAATACTTAAATGTTTCTCAAGAGTTTTGAATACTCTCTGGCTATACCTAAGAACATTGTGACTCTATACAAATAAAATTTCACATAACTTTGGATGGATGCTTTATTATTCTGTTTCCAGTGACTTGAATCGGATTACTGAAATGTTGATCCAAAAATAACCGTTTAAAAAATTCTACATCACCTGGTTAATTCAGCAGTGGTGAAAAAGACACTGTCTCCATCAGGGTCTGACCTATTGTGTCCTACCCCAGGTGACTTGTCTTATAAAGAAAAAGTCCAGATGGCATGTTCTGTCTGTTTCCCTATACCTGACAGTGAAGCTGCAAGGATGAGAAAATATCTGTGAAGCGTTTTGAGATTTCCAGGTTGAAAGAAATCTATAAGTGAAAAGCATCATTTTTATTACAAATGGAAATATCATGGATGCCTGGGAGGTAATTCTAGAGTCCTGATCATTTTCCAAAACATTGCAGTGCCCTTTTCCTCCCACTATCCATGATCAAACAAAGAGAAAACTCTCTCCTTTTATCCACCAAAGTGGATGTAGGGAAAACTTAAACATTTGTGCTTTGGATATTGTATTATTTTAGAAGTCAATAGATGTCCCTAACTGGCTGTATATAAATGAACATTTACTTTGACAGGTCGTTCAATATGTTCCATGCTGTCCAGCCAACATACAGTATGAAATGAAATTGCAGGGCAGCAATTTCTATCAGCAGGAATATATAATTACAATATATTTACCATGTGTATACCTTGAAGCTTTATTAAATTACTATGTAATTAAAAGGCAGTATGTCCTTCACTCAAGCTGCTACTTTTCCCAGTATGTGTGGAAGTTTCCTATAATTGTTAAAGAAATGCTGATATTTTATACAGCTGTTGAGAACACAGATGAATAATCTAAAAGTAAGTGAATGCAAGTTGTTTTCCTCAACCATTCATTGGACTTCAATTAATTCCCATTTTAATTCTGTTTCATTATTTCAGGCAAAAGAAGATAATGCTCTTTCTGGTGACCAAACACTCAGTTGGATAACATGGTAAATAGTTTATTAGACTGATAATATTTATGTTATATCCTTATTTTTTTTTATTTAGTAGAAAGAATGCAGTACCTTTTGGAAAACTTGTTCCTGAAAATACCAGGCTTATAGACTGCACTAGGTTCTGTTCCGCTTCACAGATCCTAACCCAATGGTAAAAGCAGAATGACAACTGGTCAGATGTATTATGTATTTAGGTATACATATATTAAGGAGAGAAATAGTAGATGGTGGCAAAAGAGCATTCAGTAATAAAATCTAGCAATAATTTTCTACTCTTCCCTGCCCCATATTTGGTTACTACATACTCTAGAGCAGAGATTATGAAGATCTTGTTTACTGTGTTTCCTGGGGATGACTAAGAACAGCGTATTTCAACTGGAAATGATTAAACAGTCCAAATTTTAAGTTACCCTAGAAAATATTAGGGGGAAACTAATGGTTGCAGCAGAAATTTGCAATTCAAATAGCATTCATTTTTTTCTTCTGTGCAGCAAACTGCTTTCATTCAGAAAAACAACAAAATAATGCAAAGCCAAACAACCCTATATTTACTTTGAACACCTACCATACAGAGTAATGTTGAAGTAGTGCTAATTGTTATATCACTATGATTTCTCATCTAATCGTATCAATGCTCTTCAAGGTACACTTAATGTTGTAAATTATTTTGAATTTACTAATAATTACCTGGACCTTTTTCATACTCTTGCCATTATGATTGTTAAGGTCCTATATGTAATGAGATATTTGTGTGTTAACATTGATTGGGTACTGTTTCTTTTCATCTTTCCTACACTCATAATTTGGCCTTTGGTAAGGAGTACAGCAGGAGTAATAGCACAGTTAAATTTCCTCTCGGGGTTTCTTTTACCTTCAGATGTTGTAAGATTTGCATTGTTTATTTTTTCATCAAAGCTCATTAAAAATGTCACATGTAGATCATACTACAATGCTCCAAGTCAGCTAAATAAATGGTGAGGTCAGCCATCTAAAAAACACATAAAGATGAATGTAAAAATAGACAAAATCATTGGAGATCCCATCTTACAGTTCCACAAAAGAGAACTACCTGGAATTCTACAAAAGCTGGAATTTATTTTTCAGGCATCTACCAGGATTCATCTTGTGATGAAAATAGATTTTTCAGGTGCAAAGAAAATTTGGCAGAGAGGAAAATAAGTGCTAGATAGAAGATAAAATAAAGAAAAGGTAATTTGTCTACATCATTCTAAAAGAAGTTTGAAAAGTAAAAATAAAGGTAACTGGGTATTACAGAACATATATTGGAATAAACACAAAATTGTCTGATGGTTTCTCTGAATCAATAGGTTGCTTTGTGATTATATAGACTGAGCCTGAAAGGCTATATATGAAAGGCATGCTTCACTTTCCTTCTCAGCACGGATACAAAGTTTGCACGTACTTATGCATGCCCATGCAAAGGCACACAACTTTTTTTTTTTTAACTGGAATATACTTGTATTTGGAATAGTGACAGACAGGTTTGTAGAAATAGTGAATAATTACCTTTTTGTTTTCTCTCTGATTGGGTTCCAATAAAGATACAACAAATAAAACACTAATGAGTGTTTCATATACATTCTTTTAGATTTTTACCTATGTTTGTATGTATTTTTCCCATTATTTCTCCTCTTTCTTTTTCTCGCTTCTTACTATTTTTTATTTATTGCCTCAGAGGAATGATAGAAAATAGAAAATGTACAGATCCCCCGGCTTTGGTTTCTAAAAGTCTATAAACCCTTTCAGAAACAAAGCCTTCAGAACCTCTGTGAAATGATGGAGAGAAACATAGAGTATAAAGGGCCTTGCCGTTTTAGACGAAAAACAGATTTGCTTAGCCAATGAAGCAGGCAGAAAAGTAACATAAGGAAAGACACTGATGTATTAAAGGAAAAGCAGCTCTTTGCCTTTCTCATGCACAGCTCTTGAAAAGTGTGTCCTGTAATATAAGGCAGATTGAACCACAGAAAGGCTTCGGGAAATTCCTATATACCTGGTGTGTCCTAGTTGCAGTAGAGATAATCCTATTAAACCAACATTGGCAGGGAAACATTAGAGAGAATTGATAGACAAATTTTGCCAGCAGAGCACCATCAATCTGTGCAGACCAATGACGAGAAAAATAAAAATTCACATTTGTCAATTCCTTTGCAGTACATATTCAAGTCATTTGAAATTCCAGAAGCACTCTAAAAAGACTGTGGTTCAATTTTCCCATCAAACTCCATTTTCCCAATCCTAGTAGATGAAGGCTTGAGATTAAAATAACTGTGTTTGTAGAATGCAGTGAAATGGTTACTATAAACCTGAGATTGTAAACTGCTGATTTTGCATGCAGTTAGGCTCAGTTCTCAAATGGTGTATTTTCTTAGGTTAAGTTCCCATGAAAAGAAAAGTTAGAGACAAGGACATATTTGCAGACGGTTTATTTGGGAAGTCATCCCAAGAACCCAGAGTGAGGGAGTAGGGGAAGTGAGGCAGAAAAAAAAATAAAAAACAATATAATGGTGTGTCATTGTGGGTTACTGCTGCTGATAATAAGGGCTTGATTCTTCTGGGATTTCTAAGAAACATAGCAACAGCCTCCCAGAATTGTTCACTGGCTCCCATACCCCACTGATGAAAGGTGGATTCTTGTAGGGGAAGTTTAAACTTTCACTCTGACAGTTTAATGATTGAGTCCTTCTGCTGAAATAAACTAGCAATAGACAAATTACCAGAAGAAAAGTCATACAAATTTATAAACATGAACATGAACCTGGAAGTCTGACAAATGTGAGATTCAGAGAAAAGTCAGATGGTTGAGGCTTAAATATCTTCATTAAAAGGGAAGATGGATATGGGAGAGGTGGGCACTTGTGAGGGGTAGCAAATGATTTTTAGGGGAAAATGAATGGGCCTAAACAGACAGGCCTGAAATAAAATTTTTCTGAACTCTAGGGGAGGTGGTGAGAAGGCGAGGGGAAGAACTTCACTGTGAACAAAATTATCTTATTACACAGATAAAGTCTCCCAGGTAATCTCTTGAAGCTGCTCTCAGAATAAATGAAAAGTATGTGGGGCATAATGTGTTTTAGTCTTTTCTGCTATAGTTAATATTTCCTGGTTATTTGATGAGATTCCTAGGGAGAGAGTCTTAAGACAATTGCTTTTTTTTTTTTTTTTTTTTTTTTTTGAAGAAATTTTTCTTAGATAAGGGAACATTCAGACAGCTCCCCTCCCTGCACCTGGGGAAGACAAGCAAGACAAGGTTAGAAAGTCCTTGTTTCTGAGACAGCTTCTAAGACCTTCCGATTTCCTTCAATTCAACAGTGCTCAGCATGCCAAGGCACCATACTTTGAGTGTATCATTCTCTGTGCCCCAGCACTTCTGAGAACATTAACTCTTAGATCTGTGTTGTGTTTTCACTTAGGAAGACTGGAATTCTGTGGCTTTTGAGGAGGCCCGGAAGCACAAAAGCAGAGAAAGACACACAGTAGGTGTGGAAATGTTCACCACCATGGCATCAAAAATTAGAGTTGGGTCAACCAAAAAGGATAAGGAACATAAAAAACATCTGCTATAGTCCCATTATTTCATGGCTCAGGTTCACTTTTGCTCAACATTATGTACATTTCTTATTGACTGTTGCACGTGGGGCCAGACACAACCTCTATAATAAGTTTAAATAAGGAAGAATTCCTGGCACATGCTACAGACCCTACTGTTACAGTGCTGAAACCATGTAAACTCCTCCTTTTCCTGTTTCCACTGATTGTACAGTCAGTACAATTTTGCCAGCCCTTCAGCTGTGCTGTATTACTTGCATGCTGAGGTGACTCAGCTCTCATCCCTGAGAGATCCAAGCACCAGGCTGCCTTGACTTTGATTGTCTGTAGTTGCTGACACAAAGCATCAAGAAAATTCCCCAGTGAACTTCTTGAGTCCTAAAGATGTTTTATCCTGCCCCCCATTATGAAGCAGCAACCCTTGCTCTTATGAAAAGCAAGGAAAAATAAAACAGTATGAATAGCCCAAGGTGATCAGAATGCAGCTATAATTACAGGTTTAAAGGAAAATTTGTTGTATTCTCCTTTGGAAGCACCTCCCACTCCCAACTCTCTCTCTCTCCCCCTCTCTCTCCCTCTCTCTATTGGCTACCAAGGCCTCTAATCTAAAAGATGATGATAAATACAAATGTTGAAAGTGGCTCACTAGGAGTAATGGTGAGAAAGATCAATTTTTCTTCCAAAACTTGACCACCAGACCTGTTTATTTTATATATATTCTAGCTACTGGAGACTCAGCATCATATATTGGTTACTATTTTTTGCATATATTGTATTCTAGAAGACAGAAACCCAAATCTGTAGGATGCTATTCTTGAACCTTAGGGGAGCTTTTAATTGGCCTCTCTAACATTCTTTTAGACTAATTTCATGTAAGGTGGCGTATGGTAAGATAAGTGAGTTATGTGATCATGCAATAATTGTTTTTTCTTTACTTTAAACTTGGCCAATTAGTCTGACATGATGTTATACAACAGCGGTCTTCAACCCTTTTGGCACCAAGGACTAGTTTCATGGAAGGCAATTTTTCCACGGATTGGGCATGGAGTTGGGGGGCTGGTTTCAGGATGATTTAAGCACATTACATTTACTGTGCACTTTATTTCTATTATTATTATACCATAATATATAACAAAATAATTATACAACTTACTATAGTGTAGAATCAGTGGGAGCCCTGAGCTTGTTTTCCTGCAACTAGATAGTCCCATCTGGGGGTGAAAGGAGACAGTGATAGATCAGCAGGCATTAGATTCTCATAAGGAGTGTGTAACCTAGATCCCTCACATGCATAGTTCACAATAGGGTTTGCAATCCTATGGGAATCTAATGATACTGCTGATCTGATAGGAGGTGGAGCTCAGGTGGTAATGCAAGCCATGAGGATAACTGTAAATACAGATGAAGCTTTGCTCACTTGCCCGCTGCTCACCTTCTTCTATGAAGCCTTGTTTCTAACAGGCCATGGACAGGTACCCATCCATATGATGTCCCCTAGGAGTTGTGGACCCTTGTTATACAATATTCCATGTCAATTACCAAATATTCTGTAAATACTGTAATCATGCTGCTTTTATAAAAGGCTCTTTGAGAAGAAAAACCTATGCTTAGAGTAAGTGTCAAGTCTAATAAGGATCCATAATTGCCAAAGGATCTAATATCAGCTTCACATAAAGTATCAAGTTAGTCTCCTCAAGGGATTTTACCACATCAAAGTCTCAGACTTGGATAGTGCTGTTGCTATGCCTGGTGTCCAGCCATTTCTGTAGCTGGATCAACTTACTTAGAAGGAGCCTTTGCTCTTGGAACCATCCATTTACTTCATTCAAGATAAATATACCTTTTGTAAGCCTATTGCACAAGCAATAGAGTGACAGAACACAAAAGCTGGCTAGAGTCCATTGAATGAGTAATTCTGTATACCTGCTATTGGGCGCCTTCTTTGCAGTGGGATTTCTCTGATGTTTATTTATATGATACACAAATATCCCAAACATTTTATGCCCATCTGCATAAATTCATGCATAGACATCTACCCAAAGCTCCTTAGATAGGATGTTCGCATATTTTTTTTTCAGTCCACTGACCACAGCCAGGCTCTTTGCAATTTTTCAGGAGTCTGTATACATCCCAACTTCATATCAATTATCTTACCAAACAACATTGGCAAAAAAGAAAAAAAAATGTACTTTTAAAGTTGTCCACTAAGAACAGTTAATGTTATTTGGGGCCACTTCTGGAACAAGCTGTAGAGGGGCAGAATAACATTGTTAGCTTGCCCTGATATAGTTAGACAAAGCATCACACAGCAAGCCTGAATTTTTTCTTCTTATTCACCTGGTTATAAGGAATGCTGCACAAGACCATGGCCAAGACCACTGGTGCAACCTACTTAAGCAGTATGGCTGTCTGATTTATGTGTTCATGAAACTGACTTTTACTCTCTAGACCTGCTTGTGTATGATTCTAAATGTATTGTTTTCATCATATGATAGATTGCTACTTAGTAGCATAATGTTATCAATAAAGAGTTCAAATACAGTGTTCTATAGAATGTGAAGATGATTAACATTCCTGTGTCTACATTATGATGGACGTCAGAAGACTTACTGTAGCCCTGAGTCAACTGTGTGTACATTTCTATCTTTCCCACCACATAAAAGCAAACTGAATTGTATCCTCCTTATTGATGGGGTTCGAAAAGACCATACTATCAGGCAAACAATTCCATACCAAATTGTTGATGTATTCCAAAAAATAAATCACCTCTATCAGAAAAGTTAAAACACCTCTATATCAGAAAATAGAATATAAGTTAATTAAGTGTATATAGTAATTACTAGTCATCCAAAACCATCCTCTAGTTTTTGTAAGGGTTATACTTTCTTTAAATTTTTGAAAATGGTGTTCATCTACAACATGTAATGGATTATGGGGTACCATAATCCTTCAGATTTCGCTGTCAGAATGAGGTTGGCCCTACCTACCGTAATATTAATATAGGGATCATGAAACCAATGTGAGAATCCTGGCAGCTGCTAAAAAATCAATTCCAATTAAGCTTATATCTGTACTGCACAAAATATTTAAAAAGTATTTGAAGACACTGGAGAAGAATCAAAGCAGAAAGAAATCTGAGGAAAATGATTCTTGGAAAAAGAGATGCACTAGGTAAGCTTCATACTTACCTACCTTTCTGTTTAAGGGGATTCCCTACTTTACCCCCAAACAATATGGTGCAGTCTTAGTGGACAGAGAAGAAAGAGTCATCCTTCACGGACTCTAGATTTTGTGCATTACTGGCATTCAATCAAAAATGCTGAAGTATGATTATTTTTAAAAGGGATTAGTTATTTTAAAACTAAGAAAAGCAATTAAAATGACTCAATAACGAGTTGTTTAGATATTAGAGTTAAAGCATAATTTGAACTATTAAAATATATTAAAATAGAGGAAAAGATTATCATAATTGAGGATAACAAAAAAACTCTGATTTAGAATTTAAAACATATATGCAGAATCAAAGGCCCATTGAATGGATAGTTTAAAAGTCTGGGCACAGTAGAAAACAGGATTTGTGAATTCAGTGACAGATCAATAGAAACATATCTAGACTGAAGCACAGAGAAAAATAAAATGTAAAGAATAGAACAGAGTGTAAAAGGTATGTGATACATAGTCAAAGACCTAACGTGTATAATTGACATCCTATAAAGGGAAGAGAGAGGGAATGAGGAATAAGCAATATTTGAAGAGATAATGACCAAAAATACACTAAAATTGACAAAAAATCTCAACCCACACACTGCAGAAGATCAGTGGAACCAAAACAGGAGAAATACAAAGAAAAATCCCACTTAGACATATCATAGCCAAATTGCTAAACATCATAGTTAAAGAAAACCTTAAGGGGGCTAGAGAAAATAGATACATTATCTTCAGAGAAGCAACAATAAAACTGGTGTCTGGCTTTTCAACAGAAACTATGGAATCTGAAAACAATAAAATGACATTTTTTAAAGCGTTGAACCAAAAAAGAACTCTAATCTTAAACTCCATACCTGGTGAAAATAGTCTTCAACAATGAAGTCAAAATGAAGACTTTTTCAGACAAACAAAAACTGAGAAAATTGATCATCAGAAGATCCATGCTGCATAAAATAAGTGAAATCCTAAAGAAAGTTTTTCAGGCTGAAAGAAAATAATTTCAGATAAAGGCTTTGAACTACATGAAAGAATGAAGGATTCCAGAAAGAATAAAGTTGTGACAAACACTTCATGACTAAAACACCAAAAGCAATTGCCACAAAAGCAAAAATTGATAAATGGTATCTAATCAAACTAAACAGCTTCTGCACAGCAAAAGAAACTATCATCAGAGTGAACAGAACGGGATAAAATTTTTGCAAGTTACCCATCTGACAAAGGTCTAACATGCAGAATCTACAAGGAACTTAAACACATTTACAAGAAAAAAACAACCCCATCAAAAAGTAGCTGAAGGATATGAACAGACAATTCTCAAAAGAAGACATTTATGTGGCCAAAAAACATGAAAAAAAGCTCAACAGCACTGGTCATTAGAGAAATTCAAATCAAACCCACAATGAGATACCATCTCATGCCAGTTAAAGTGGCAATTATTAAAAAGTCAGGAAACAACAGATACTGGTGAGGCTGTGGAGAAATAGGAAAGCATTTACATTGTTGGTGGGAGTGTAAATTAGTTCAACCATTGTGGAAGACAGTGTGGTGATTCCTCAGGGATCTATAACCAGAAATACCATTTGACCCAGCAATCCCATTACTGGGCATATACCCAAAGGATTATAATTCATTCTACTATAAAGACACAGGCACACATATGTTTACTGCAGCACTATTTTCAATAGAAAAGACTTGGAACCAACCCAAATGCCCATCAATGATAGACTGGATAAAGAAAATGTGGCACATTACACCATGGAATACTATGCAGCCATAGGAAAGAATGAGTTCATGTCCTTTGCAGGGACATAAATGAAGCTGGAAGCCATCATTCTCAGCAGATGAACAGAGGAACAGAAAACCAAACACCACGTGTTCTCACTCATAAGTGGGAGTTTAACAATGAGAACACATGGACACAGGGAGGGGAACATCACATACCTGGGCGTGTTGTGGGGTGGGACACAAAGGAGAGATAGCATTAGGACAAATACCTAATGCATGTGGGGCTTAAACAATAGATAACTGGTTTATAGGTGCAGCAAACCACCATGGGACATGTATACCTATGTAACAAACCTGCGTGTTCTGCACATCATGTATCCCAGGTCGTAAAGTGAAATTTAAAAACGATGTGAGTAAATATGAAAGAACACTAACTGTATAAAACAATAATAATAGCTATGCCTTGTGTAAGAGATATAGAAGGAAACTATATGATAGCAAAACCACAAAATCAGGAGGGGGTAGAATTAAACTTTTAAAGTCCCTTGCATTGTTGTAGAAGTGGTAAATATACTAATAAAAAGTAAGCAATAATAAGACAAATATACACATCTTGGATATCTGCTAAAAGAACAATACAAAAATGTTACTAAAAATTCAGTAAAATACTTCTTCAATTATAATTTTTTAGTCAAGTAGGGGAGAAAAAACCATAGAGTGTAGCTGAGGGGCCTTTGCACACACTGTTAGATGGAAGTTCACCATGACTGTATTTATCACCTGCTATTTTATAAGCTCCCACAAAATCAGAGCTCTGTAATGGTGTTTTGAGTCTCCTGGCATCAATGTCAGCTCAAACTCTGTATCTGTCACCTCTCATAAGTTATCTGATTAAGAGTTGCAGAAGAATCCTTGCAGAAGGATTGGCAGGTTGATTGTTGTATTGACTTTCAATGGCACTTCATGGTCCCTACTAGCCAAGTAGAAACTGGCCTCCCATCCAAATGGCAGGATCTGTATTTGAAAACTGGGGATGGAAATACTTTTCTATTAAGACTGCTAACATCAGCCTTCTCACAAGCTCTGTCATTTTTCTGTTTTTATAAGTCAAGCAATACCCTCACCAGCTGCTTCTCTATCTTACCCAAGAAACCCATGTTTTCTTAGCCATTAACACAGACTACTGCATTAAAAGGTACCTTGGTTGTTGCTTTAGTCTTGCTGTCATTAGAAGAAAACTATCCACTTTGCCTCTTATAGTTGAGTTTCACCACATGGTGTCTGTTACTTCCATTAATACTACGGAACTAAGCTCCAAGGAAACTCTCTCACCACCAACCCTGCAGTACAGAGGATAGTCACCCTGAACCAAGCAAGAGTTCTTGCAACCTAGGCAGTTCCCAAGAAATCACCCAGGCATTTCTACATTACTCACAAAACCGAGGGTCCCAAATAAAGGTCCAGACTTTACCCTGGGCTGCCTGTCGAGGTTTTACATTATTTACTTGGCTATTCTGCTAGCAATTAAATTCTCAGCCTAATTTTCAGCACAGCACTGACTTCACGGAAAGGCCTCTAACAATGCCAAGAAGATCTTCAGGCTTTTTTGTCATGTTCTGATACTTGAGAGACTTTGTCATTCTCTTTCTTAAAGTCTTTCAAGAAATTTAACAAAAACCACCCACCTCCTAATTTTTATTACCATTGTCCCACACCATTCAAGGGCTGGAACTAATGAATAAGTTAATATGTCTTCTTTCAATTGTATTTAATTTTAGTCCATCATAGGTGAGGCTATTGGTGGTTGTGATATTGCCTCACACATCAGAGGTTATCATCATTCTGTTTATTGCCCGTAAGAAGTGATATCTGAGCAGTGAGAGATCCAGTTCCAAAATCCCACCTTAAGAATATGTTTTTTAGGACCACTTCTGGGACAACTGTCTTTGTTTAGGCATGCTCAATTATAGAGCTTGAAAGAAAATTTGTGAGGGGAACTATAAAATAGTTGAGAGAGAGAATGAAAAAGAAAAATTTAAATTAAGGACGAGTATTCAAAGTAGGTCTGAGGGTAACAGGGACTCAATTCTACCGGCCCTTCTGAGAAGCATACAAAATACCTCCCACTATTGTATGTCCAATAAGCATGAGAGCACCCGCCTACTGAGAGTTGCCTCTGGAAGCATTAACTCCTCTGCATTTTAGGACTGAAAAAAATATGTAAACTGAACCAGTTTCTCAATTTTAGGAAAATTCTCTGAGGTTGAAAAGGAGGGAGACATTTTCATCATTTGAAATGGAAGTCTTTCAATATGCATGAAACTATCTACCACAGTTGGGGCTAAAATCAAAACTGGCCCAAGAAACAAAAATTGTGCACAAACTAATATGCTACACACAGGGTTCTGGGTCTGCCTTAATCAGGGTCTTCACAGAGTGAAAATTAAAATGTACACATTAGACCATAGTGGTTCACTCAGTCACGTGAGCTGACTTGGAACAGACAACTACCATACATTGAAGAATCTGCTGAGGAGAAGTAGCAGGATACTTTTGCGGCTCTCTTCTTCCATTTCTCTCACAAATTGTCCACAGGGCTTTAAATTCCTGCGTTTCCGAGTTGTGTCACCGGGCCTCTCTGGATATGAGTGTGGAAACTAGATGCTGTACTTAATGGAATAGTGTTTTATCTGAGTTGAGAGTTGAGTCAAATAGGAGCTTCTGTGTGTCTGGTTCTTTCAGGCTTGATTACTAATGCTACTTTTGTTCCCACCAGAGTGGACATATGCATACCATGCCAGAAAAGAACTCTAACCAGAAATCAAAACCAACTAGGGCTATTAGGTGATGTAACAGCAGTAACTGAGTCTCCTTAATGACCAAGTAGGGACTGGGAGACAAGTATCTTTGGTATGCAAATAGATTATTTCTTCTGGGACCTAGGCATCAATACAATCAGTACATACAATGCATATATATTTCACTCACAGGTTATAAGTTATTCCTAATTTATAATCAAATATCAATTCTATTTTCCCTTCAAGGAGCAAATGTACAAGTTTTAAAACAAAGTAAGGCTGGTGCTATTTTCTGTTTATTTTATTTCTTTATTTATTTTGTTACGTGTTCGACTTTTTCGCCCTGGGTCTTTATGGCTGTGGACACGGGAAATGCATAAAATGATGCCCTTGATAAGTGAATCTATGTTAAGCTGCTGTGAGACATGCCTGATCACTCAAGCTATGCTGTATTCCAGTAGAACTTTGGTGAAAATTTCCTCACTTAAAAAGTCATATATACCATATTGTTGTGGTAATATCCAGGTCAATGTGAAAGTCAAACGGCAAAACTTATTAAAAAGTGGAAACCTTTTATGTCTATTTGCTGGTTTGTAGCATGTTTATTTTTCCCCCTTTCTTTTTCTGAATAGGTGGCAAGATATATTGCACCCAAGCTAAGAATGTAAGAAAACTACCCGCAATGATATCACAATTATGTGTTGCTTCAATTATTAGTTTACTTAATCACCAGTTCCCAGCAGTTATCATTGAAATGGTTACATTATTGAAATGCTAAACAAAGATGGTACTTGTTACCATATTTACTTGAGAAAACAAAATCTGACTGGTAGGAAACTTTTATGCCTGCCATTCCTCTTTGAACTTGACATTAGGTCTGTTTTTTACACAAGAATATATCTGAGGCCTATTTGAGATAAAGGATACTACTTTGAAGATGCAAAGAATATGTGGACTTTAAGCTGGCCTTATAATAATCTTGTTCTAACATATTGCAAGCCAAATTTAGCCTGACATTTTATCAGATTGTTTAATTTCAGGAATATGCATCCAATCATTCTGATGGTTCTTTCTTTAAAATTCTCTATGAATTTTTTCTTTTTTTTAAAAAATTAAGTTGGCAGAACAGAGATCCAACCCTTATTTTCAGTAAAATCAAAGCAATTACTGATTAGAGAAAAGGGAAGAAACATTCAAACCTCATCATGATAGATGATATTACCAACCTCGAGCTTCATATAGTTACCCCTTAAGTTCCTTAACAATGGACAGATTGAAGCATCCTTTAAATCCAGTTCCCTTTTCTACTTTGAGTAATTGTTACAATGAGATTGCTTAGTGTATTTATCTCCAGAAACATCTTCAGGCATCAAAAATTTGGTTTGCATATGCAAAATGTCCCAAATTTGATATAGTTCAGAATCACATATAAAAGTTATGAGGCCCTAGTGCAAAACTTCTGGAATGGTGGAATGAAAATCTTCAAAAATCAGCTCCTCATAAAGCAATTAAATTTCTGGCAACATTGTCAAAATCAAAATTTTCACAATTCAGGAAATTAAAAACAAAATCAGTAGACACTGTCCCAGCAGGCATCCAGATGTTGGACTTAGTATACAAGACTTTACATATGATGCTTATAAATATGTTTGAAGAGCTAAGAAAACATTGCCTAAAATATGACAATGATGTCTCACCAAAAAGAGAATCTTGTTAAGAGACAGAAATTTGTAAAAGAACCAAATATGCGTTCTTGAAAAATGGGGCATTACCAATCTTATAAAAATAAAATGAATTATAACAGAATAATATGACACATTGTAATCACCACTGTCCAAAGACAAATTACAAAGGATTTTGAAAGCAGCAAGAGTGGAGACTCATCACATACAAGAGATCCTTAACATGATTCGCAGGTATTTATAACCAGAAACCATGAAGGCTGTAAGGAAGTGGGAAAACATTTAAAACGCTGAAGAAAAATTTCAAAACTCAGGAATTCTGTACTCAGCTATTATCCTTGGGAAAATGAAACAGAAAATTATCCTTGAAAAATGAAACAGAAATAATGACATTCCTGCCACTAACAGATATTCCCTACAGGAGATACTAATGGATTCAAATACTAATGGATTCAAGCCAACATGAAAATATGCTTGAATCCAAATGACAAAAATTAAACATATCAGTGTGGCAGGCTGAATAATAGCCCCTAAAGATACCAATTTCTTAACCCCTAGAACCTGTAGATGTTGCTGTATTTGACGAAAGGACTTTGCAGATGTGTTTAAATAAAGAATCTTGAGATGGAAAAAGTATACTAGATTACTAGGTAGGCTATAATTACGAGTATTTTTATAAGAGGGAAGAAGAGGAGGACTCGACCACATAGGCTGAGAAGGCAATGCAATGATGGAAAATGGATTGGAATGATGCGCTGCGAAGACAAAGGAAGAGGCCACAAGCCAAGAAATAGGGTGGGCCACTAGAAGCTGACAAACTCAAGGAAAAGATTCTCACCTAGAGCCACTAGAAAGAACTGGCCCGGCCAACAAATGTGCTTTGGCCAGGGAAATTGACTTCAAGTTCTGATCTCCAGAAATGCGATAGAACAAATGTGTGTTGTTTTAGGCCACCAAGTTTGTGGCAATTTCTTGCAGGTAAATATAGGTAAATATAAAGGAGAGTAAGTATAAACATATATTTGTAACGCTTCTGTCTGATTTAAAAGGTAGCTGTATGAAGCAATAACTATAAAACTATGTTGAGTTTCTACTGTATAAAGTTGCAATATGTATTACAAAAACAGCCTAAGGAAATTAAAAGGAATGGGGCTATATGGAAAAAATTCCGTATACTGCTGAAATTAAGTTAGTAATAAAACTAGATTTTTTTTGTTAAGATGCTAATTGTAATACCCAAGGCAACAACTAGGAAAATAACTAAAATATACAGAATAAAAGAAACAACATAATTAAAATGGTACACTGTTGGGAAGTAAGGGACCTTGAACAGAGGGACTGGCTGAGGCCCTGGCAGAAGAACATAAATTGTGAAGAGTTCACAGACATTTATCCCTTCCCCAATCAATACTCTTGTGATTTCCTATGCCCGTGTTTACTTCAATCTCTTAATCCCATCATCTTCGTAAGCTGAAGATGAATGTCGCCTCAGGACCTTGTGATGATTGCGTTAACTGCACAAATTGTTTGTAGAGCAGGTGTATTTGAACAATATGAAATCTGGGCACCGTAAGAACAGGATAACAATGATTTTCAGGGAACAAGGGAGATAACTTTAAAGTCTGATTGTCTGTGGGCCAGGCGGAACAGAGCCATATTTCTCTTATTACCAAAAACGGGTAAGATAAATATCGCTGAATTCTTTCCCCAGTAAGGAATATTAATAATTAACAGCCCTGGGAAAAGAACGCATTCCCAGAGGAAGCCTCTGAATGGCTGCCCTGGGAATGTCTGCCTTTATGCAGATGTAGACAGGGATGAAATACGCCCTAGTCTACTGCAGTGCCCTCAGGCTTGCTAGGGTCAGGAAATTCCAGCCTGGCAAATTCTAGTCAGACCGGTTCTCTGCTCTTGAACCTTGTTTATCAATGACAATGCATGCACAGCTGGACATGGAAGTTCATTAGTGATTCTAGTTTCACCCTGACCTTGTGATCTCACCCTGACATCCTACTTTGTGATCTTTTGTTGCCCTTGAAGCACATGATCTCTGTGACCCACACCCTATTTGTACACTCCCTCCCTTTTGAAAATTGCTAACAAAAACTTGCTGGTTTTTACGGCTCGGGGAATCATGGAACCTGCGGGCATGTGATGTCTCCCCTGGACACCCAGCTTTAAAATTCCTCTCTTTTGTACTCTTTCCCTTTATTTCTCAGACCAGCCGATGCTTAGGGAAATAGAAAAAAACCCATGTTAGCTGTCAGGGGCAGGTTCCCCCAATAGTACACTAGAACATACCTCGTTGACATTTAAAAATTCAATAGTGTAGAAATGGAGAAACAAAAAAAGCAGGACATATAGAAAACAATTGGAGATTGGAAGACATGAATCCTAATTTATCAATAATTACGTTAAATTATCTCATTGTTTCTTTTGTTCATATTTTTAATTATTAGTGGCTGCCTTGGATATTATGATTAGTATCTATTTATCACCACATGAAGTAAATCTAAATTAATGTTGACTGTACAAAATACTCTTACTGTCTGATCAAGTTTAAAATATACATAAAAATAAAATACGTCACAAGAACACCACAGGTGATGGTGAAAGGAAATAAAACTATTTTAGTATCCCAGTATTGCCAGAGGTAATAAAATAATAAAGTTTAGGTTTCCACTTGGGGAAGCATGATATAATTTCTGGGGTATTTTTGAAGGAAACTTTTTAAAAATATAAATAATATGCAAACAGAAAAGATAATGGATTAGCAAGAAAAATACTTCATTAATCTAATATGAGACAAGAAAGGAGACAAAAAGGGAAAAATAATGAAACACATAAAAAGTAATAAATGGTAGATATGTAACCAAATAGATCGATAATTACATAACATGTACACGAACTATTTTACCAAAAAGAAAATCATTAGACTACATAAAATATGAAACTCAACAATATGATGCTTACAAAAGACATCATTAATTAAAAGCCAGAAATGTTCTGAAATAAAATGTATGGAAAAAGAAAAAAAACATACCATTCAAACACTGACCAAAAGACAAGGCCGATTTCAAGGTAAGAAGTATTCCTATAGATTAAGAGGCATGCCATAACAATAAAATGTACAGTTCACAAAAATAATATATCAATTCTAAATTGCCACATGCTTCATATCAATTCTTATATATCTAATATATTGTCACATGCCTCATAACAAACTTATAAATATTGAAGCAAAAGCTACAATATTAAAAAGTGACTTTAACATATTTCTCTTGGTAAACATAAAAAAAGCATTTGCCTTAGTGAATCAAAGCAACTATACCAAGAACCAGAGTGACTGAAATATGACATCAAAATTAGAGATAAGGAGCTGATAAAACTTGCTTAGATTATATGAAAATATTGTGAATACCTTTTAGGTTTAAGTATATTTTGCTTTGTTTTAAAGCCTGGAATCAAGAGTTCAAGACACAGAGCCACTTATATTAGATGCAGTGATTTTACAATTTTCCTATCAGAGTTTAATGCCTTGATCAGCTGCTTATGAACATGAGTAGAAAAATCCAGGAAACTAGTCAGGCTTTCAATTTGATATTTGTGTTATTTTATATGAAGAGTCAACACAGTACCTGACAAATACAAATTATTAAATAAATGTTATTTGCCTCATTTTATCTCATTTACCCTTCACAAACACACTAAGATTTCTTATTATGTCAATTTTAAAAATAAAGAAACTGAGTCACATAGCAGAAAATTAGCAAAAGTCACATAGCTAGTGACCTGGAGCTGAGATTCAAACCCAGGTTCTCTTTTTTTTTTTTTTTTTTTTTTTTTTTTTTGAGACGGAGTCTTGCTGTGTCGCCCAGGCTGGAGTGCAGTGGCCGGATCTCAGCTCACTGCAAGCTCTGCCTCCTGGTTTTTTACGCCATTCTCCTGCCTCAGCCTCCCGAGTAGCCGGGACTACAGGCACCCGCCACCTCGCCCGGCTAGTTTTTTGTATTTTTTAGTAGAGACGGGGTTTCACCGTGTTAGCCAGGATGGTCTCGAACTCCTGACCTCGTGATCCGCCCGTCTCGGCCTCCCAAAGTGCTGGGATTACAGGCTTGAGCCACCGCGCCCGGCCCCCAGGTTCTCTAACACACACACACACACTCTCTCTCTCTCTCTCTCTTAATCACTATGCTCTATGGCCTCATAATTATTATTTCAAAAGCCAAATGTTTATTTTGTGATGATGAACAAGAGGAGAATAGTTAATATATATTAATTATTCAAAATACTATGTTTTTTCCTATACACACATACATAAGATAAAGGTTAATTTACAAATTAGGCACATTAAGAGATTAACAATTAACTATGATTATTTGACATATATCTTATTATTATATCATATTATTATAAGCAATATTAAGTAGTTTCTACTTTTATCTGTCAATAGTACCATTTTTCTCCTAATCAAATGTCATACATATGAGTATTCACATTATATAGTACTTTTTTCTCTTGAAGGCACAGAGATTTCTGGCTCAGTTTAAAATCATTTTATAATGTCTTAAATCTGTTTATTCTGAACTATTCAATATATAAATGAAATATATATGTTATAAAATGTAATAAAATGGTCAAATATGCTTCACCACTGTTAAATTGAAATATATTTGGCCTAAACCTGCTTTCATACATATTTTAAGTTTGGCGTAAAGGTTTCTCTGTAGGTGAACTGTGAACTTGTAGGTAGTGAACTTGATATATAAACAGACTGTAACACAACATGAAAGTAGACTCTTCTAACAAGTAGCCAAGTCTCAGCTAATCATAGCCACTAAGCCCCCAGCCAATCAGAGGCTGAAGGCTAACGAAACATTACCATATAAGACAAATGCCGACTGTAACCATTTAGATTATTTCTGTATGTCACTACCTTTTCTTGGGCTATAAATATAACCTGCACATGTGGTGGGTGGGATGGATCGTTACAAACCATTTTTGGTCAGGACTGCTGCCTGATTCATGAATCATTTCTTTGCTCAAATAAACTTGGCTAAATTTAATTTGTCTATTTTTTTTTTTTTAAACAACCACACAGCTTATAAAACAGAACACTATTGAAGATTGTGTTTTTCCCTGATCACATCCTCCCTTCCTTCCCAATCAGGATAACCACTATATGGGGTGTATGATGATCATTCTTTTATTTAAAGAATAATTATAAAATAGGCGAGTATTCCCATATGGGGCATGAGGCATGCTTCCAAGATCCCCAGTGGGTGCCTGAAAACACTGATAGTACTGAATGAACTCTATATATACTATGTTTTTTCCTACACACACATACATATGATAAATGTTAATTTATAAATTAGGCACAGTATACAATAACTAATGAAACAGAGCAATTATAATAATGATGTACAGCAATAAAAATTATGTGAGTGAGGTCTTTCTCTCTAGTATACAGTAGGTTATTGCATTATACCACGGGTAACTGAAACTGCAAAATGCAAAATTGTGGATAAGAGAAGGCCACTGTGCTCTTTAGTTTTATATGTTTTGAAATTTATATAAATGGGGTTAGACTGGGTTTATTCTGTGACTTGACTTTATGAAGCAACATCGTTGATGTGATTCATTCATGTTGATACCGGTAGCTCATTCATTTCCAAAGCTGTATCAAAATTTATTATCCCTTCTCCTGTCAGTGAACATTTAGTGTGTTTTCAGATTTTAACTATTATAAGGAATGCTGCTACAAACATTTTTTTGTGTCTTTTGGTGCAGTGATGCAAGAATTTGTTCAGAGTGTAGATACCTAAGAGTGAAAATAATGATTGGTGAGAATGTGCATTTTCAACTTTATAAAATATGCTATATTATTTCTCAAAGTCCTTGTACTGATTTAGATTTATTCATGTAATAGTTCTCATTGCATTATATCTTTATCAACATTTGGAGCTATTTAATTGCCTTACATCTATTTACTTATCTACCTGATAATACATATAGATAGATATAGAGAGATATGATATCTATTTAAATATCTATAGATCTATAGGTCTATATCTATCTCTATTTGTATATTAATTTTTAAACTACATCTGTCTATCTATAACAAGAGAATTTATAGCTGATTCCACACCTATATTAAAATTTGTGGTGCATGAAATAGGGATTTACCCAGGAAATCAAAAATTGGAAGTATGTGGTAAAAGGCATTTGAGGGTTTATGTAAACTTAAGAACCCTGAGCACTATGGTTCAGCCATACAAGAATACAAGAAATGCTTCAATGTCAGGAAAATAGACATCAAAAGCCTCTAAGAGCCTGAAAAATCCCTTGGGATCTGAATGATCATTCAGAATTCAACACTGCTTTTGAGAGCTAGTGCTCTCATTGTCTTTGCAGCAGTAGTAAATTATTAAACCCTACTATTGCACTCTTACTTTCTTGTTATTTTCTAAATGGTGGGATCAGAACCAGAAAGATATTCAGAAATTAACAGAATGAGAGTATACATATATACACACACACACACACACACGCACATATGTATATGTATGTATGTATTTCTAATTCAATCTAAAGCCACGTACTCATCCAATTACTTGTTATTCTAATTGGCCAAAGATCTCCTAGAAATTTGCTTAATAATTATTGTATACAAATATAAAATCAGACTCTACATTTTCATTTGTACTAGCTTTCTGCAGTTGATATATTTTAATTACAAGCCCACATTATTAGATGTTCTTCTTCAACATGATTTGGCTGCCTATAACATTCTGCATTATACTTGTATGTACTTCTGGTTCCATCTCTTACCTTCTGTTCTTTCTGGGCCCCTTTCTCTGCACACCATGTCCTCATCAACAGGACCATTTTATTGTCTGTCCTGCAGCACAGGATATTGCTCTGGTGTGCCATTCAGGCTGCTCTACTCCAGCTTCTGATCATCTCTACTTTCGTTGTTCTTCCTCCTTATATTCTGTCAATCAGAATTCACTTTTGCTGGATCCCAGTCTGATTGTTTACTCCCAGTACGGAGTACTGGGTGCTCCTAGCTGGATAAGTTACCATTCATATGTGCGTTTCTATCCTGGAGCTTTGGAGAAGATGTCCTAAGTATGATAACTGGGGGCATTTCATGGCACTGTGACAAGGTAGAGATATACTGGGATTTAAGGCACTGTGACAGGATAGAGGTGAAACAACTTGACTCTCTTTACAGGACTGAAAAATAAGGTGTAGTGTTTCTACCTTATATTTATGGCCAGCCCTCTATGTGGGCTTTTATTTTGTAACAATAAATCAAAGTAGTATCACTTAGAAATTCATTCAGATATAATGTGAATGTGCATGAGGAAAAGACTGATCACTAAAGTAAAGCCTTTTAAAACTTTTTAAAACTCATCTTACCTGTGTATGGATAACATTGCCAGAAACTAAAACAAACTGGTTGAATAAGGGGCTTTTAACTTTTTAAGGTCAAGTTTTGGTGAGATCCCTACCTATAATTTAAATTCTTTACTGAGTAAGGAAATAGACTATACATCAAATAGTCTAGATTATCAAAACTTCATAGATTAAAAGTTTCTAGATGATTTGATGATGTTACTGAAGGCTGGGAGCTTTTTAGTGAGAAAGAGAGTTCAGCTGTAACTGTCCTCTTTCAGCAACACTAGAATGAGTATCAAACTCAATTTGAATCCTGAGACAATAGTCCCTAACTTTACAGATTTTACAGATTTATTTGGATTTTGCCTTACTGAACTTACTCTTCATGCTCTATATAGCTAAATAATATTTTTCAGACCAAACCTACAAATTGAGGATCCTCAAATGATATAGGTTTCATTTCATAATACCTTAAGTCAGCAGCATGCACCAGTCACTGCCCCCGCCCCATCATGATACACATGTATAGACACAGATTACATATATCTCTATTAATCTCTATTAAAGTTGGAGTGCAATGGCGCAACCTCTGTCTCCTGGGTTCAAGCAATTCTCCTGCCTCAGCCTCCCGAGTAGCTGGGATTACAGGTTTGCACCACCACACCCAGCTAATTTTGCATTTTTAGTAGAGACAGGGTTTCTCCATATTGGTCAGGCTGGTCTTGAAATCCCAATCTCAGGTGATGAGCCCACCTCAGCCTCCAAAAGTGCTGGGATTATGGATATGAGCCACCACACCTGGCCCTTCTTCTTTGTTTTTTTGAGACACTGTCTTGCTCTGTTGCCCAGTGGTGGAATCATGGTTCACCACAGACTCAACCTCTAGGACTCAGGTGATCCTCCCACCTCAGCCTCCCAAGTAGCTGGGACTATAGGTACACACCATCATGCTTGGCTATTTTTTGTATTTTTCTTAGAGAGCAGGTTTCACCATGTTGCCCAGGCTGGTTTCAAACTCCTGGCCTCAAGCGATCCACCTGTTACTGCCCCCAAAGTGCTGAGATTATAGACATTATAAGCTGAGGAGTTTTCTTTTTATAAATCACTTAGTTCCATTATTTAACCTCCATATCCTGTGATAACCTGCATTTCATGACCTGTCCTTAAAGTCAGGAGAATAAAGTAACTGAAATTAGTGTGTGTTAGTGATCTCTTTTGTAGTTCAAGAGACTTCTAGATAAAAAGTAATGTACATGAGATCAGCTTCTCCTAGTTATGCTACTAGCCACAGGCAGTAAGTAATTGCCTGAAGAACCTCTGCCCTTGGGGAGTAAACCCAGATGGCACCTGTGGGGAGGTGGGGGGTGCAGAATATTGGAAATACTGCTGCTGTCTTTTTGGAACTATCACTGGGATCAGGAAGATTACTTATTGAAATTTGTAATTGCAGCTTATAAGGATAAAAGAAACCCAAAGAACGTTTTCCACCCTCTTTGAGTTTCCTTTATCTACTTTTTCTTTAAGTGAGAGATTAGTTTGGAGTGTGTGTCTAATTTGTTAAACAAGAAATTTTCTTTCATTGAATTCTGGAGCATTCTGCCAGACACTGGCACTCCTTTATCATCTTGACAATATTCACTGGTAATATCTTCAGTTAGTAACAAATCTAAGATTCTTTATTTATAATACCAGGTTATTAAATCTGCAAATCTCTTAATAGCCCCCAATCTCTTCTTAATTTAATGATTTTTATATTGAATAATTTTAGGATTAGATTTAATAAACATTATCAGTGATAATTTTTTATTGAGCTATCTGATTTGTTTGAATTGGAAATATTGTGATTATTTAGGTGATCAATAGGAAATCTGAGGATATACCCTTTCATTTTCTATGTCAATATTTCTCAAAGTTGTCTCTGAGCTCTTGCATGCTATTGTCCAGTGTGATTACTAAAAACTGTTTCTTAGACTGCATTTTGGACTCATTTAATCAGATTCTTGGGGAAAGGTGTGAAGAAATCTGCCTTTAACCTGCATTTAATATGCATTCCTCTTTTGTGATTATTTTGCTGACTAACATTAGCAAAGAAGTTATCTGGGGCTAAAATAAATCATACCTTAACCCATTTTATTCTGAACATATAGTTATGCTGACTATTAAATCAATTTTAGGATTTGCCAGTGCTCTCAATGCTGCCATGTCTTTGCTTGTATAATTGTTAAACTGAATTTGGCCTGAGGCTGCCTCCATAGCTTGAGTCCCTGCTCAAGGAACTGCAACCTAACTTGGTATGTACACAGACTGAAAGCCTAATTTAGGAGTTTTTTAAAATAAAAATAGTTGAGTTTCAGCCAATCACAGGCTGCCAACTGATCAGACCATGCTATTTTTTGCACCTCACTTCCTTTTATATCTATAAATACTGTCTGCCCACCTTGCAGAGAGAAGCTCTTTCAACCTCTTCTGGTTTTGAGGGCTGCCCAATTGATGAATCATTCTTTGCTCAAAATAAAAATAAAAATAAAAATAAAAAAATAAAAAAAAAAACTTTAATTGGTCAAAAGTTTTTTTCTTTTTTTACGTAATGTTGGATGGGTTGCTTCTAGTACAGTTGAAGGAGATTGGGAATTGAATTTGGTGTTCAAAATCCTGACTCTCTCGCTTACTAGCTTGGTAAATGAACAAGCTAGACAAAAACTTTTGAAACATCAGCTGCTTTATCTGAAAATGGGGTTAATTAATAATAATACCTTTTATTTAAAGTGGTTGTTTTATAGCATTTATGATGTTGGGATTTGTTTGAGTTCCTTTGCCTGATATGTTGAGGAAAACATGCAGGGAAAAATGAAGATTCAATCCAACTTATTTTTCCATAAAATCGTTCACTTTTCTCTAAAGTAGGAGCAAACAAGAAACATTGAAACTATGAGTAGTGTGTAAAACTTTCTAATAAATGCATTCCTTCACATTAAAGCCTGATTTGCAGAGCTGATTCTTTAAAATAGCTCTGAATGTCTCTATGGTGTCTCCTATTGCTGAAGATGTAGCATGCAGTGAGTTTTGCTAATTAGTCTTAATATGGTTAACAGATGGTGAAATTTAAATTTGTGGGGGAAAAATGTGTGCAAGTATGTACGGTTACCTTGAGCTATATGTGAACCCTTTAAGGATATAAAGATGTAAGTACAGTTCCATTTGTGAATATGTCAGAGTATTGTGATATCAAGAAAAGAAATATCATATGACGTTGAAATATAAAAATTACAATATACAGTCATGAGTTGCTTAACAATGGAGATACATTCTGAGAAATGTGTCTTAAGGTGATTTCAGTGTTGTGGAAACATTGAGAGTGTCCTGACACAAACCTAGATGTTATAGATTACTATACACCTAGGCTATAAGGCGTAGCCTATTGCTCCTGTGTTACAAAATTGTACAGCATGTTACTGTGCTGAATACTTTAGCCAATTGTAACACAACGGTAAGTATTTATTTGCCTAAACGTATCTAAACATGGAAAGGGTACAGCAAAAATTGTATAAAAGATTTTTTTTAAATGATACACTTTTATATGACTTACCATGAATAGAGCTTGCAGGAAAACGAAGTTGCTTTGGGTCAGTTAGTGAGTAAATGATGAGTGAATGTGAAGACCTGAGACATAACTGTACACTCCTGTAGACTTTATAAACATTGTACACTTAGGCTATACTAAATTTATAAAAAATAATTATTCATTCATCAATAATATATTAACCTTAACTTACTATAACTTTTTTACTTTATAAGGTTTTAAATTTTTGAAATTTTTTAGCTGTTTTATAATAACCCTTAGCTTAAAACACAAATATATTTTACAAGTATACAAAAATATTTTCTTTCTTTGTATCCTTATTCTGTAAGTTTTTCTACTTTAAATATTTTTTTTAACTTTTTAAACTTTTTTGTTAAAAACTAAGACACAAATATATTAGCTTAGGCCTACACAAGGTCAGAGTCACCCATGTCACAGTCTCCCAACCTCCATCTCTTATCCCACTAGAAGGCCTTCCAGGGCAAGAATATGCATGGAGCTATTATCTCCTATGATAGCAATGCCTTCTTCGACAATACTTTCTGACATACCTTCCTGAGGCTTTTTTTATAGTTCTTTTTTATATATAACAATCACATCTAAAATAATGATAAAAAGTGTAGTATGGTAAAAATAAATCACTAATGTAGTAATTCATTATTATCAAATACTAAATACTCAACCTAATTATAAGTGTTATACTTTTATATGACTGGGAGCACAGTAGATTTATTTATGCCAGCATCACCACAAACGTGAGTAATGCTTTGTACTACAATGTTATGCCAGCTACATTACTAGGTGACAGGAATTTTTCAGCTCCATTGTAGTCTTATGGGACCACCATTCCATATGTGGTCTGTCATTGACTAAAATGTCATTATGTGGCACGTGACTGTATTTATGAGGGTGTTCACTAACAAAGATAATACTAATCAAATTTATTTTCTTATTTCTTGACTAAGAACCAAAACTCCTGTTTAGAGAATGATGATTTATCTTTGGATTATTTGCTGGCTATCATTAATGAGTTGCTCATTAGAATGCATATTTTACTCTGAACCTGGCTTTAGTAGATGATCAATAAACACTAAAGAATGTTATGATAGCTATCAATATCTACAGAGGTGAATCTTAGGGTGATTGGTTAAAAAGACATCACTTCTACTTTTTTTTTTTTTGCCTTCTTAAATAACTAACAATATTTATGATTTCTGAAGTTCAGTTTAATTCTAGGTAACTAAATCATCTCAACATAGTTCAAAAATAGTTTTGAAAAGGCTACCATAGTTGCTTTCATGTCAATGTTGCTGAATTCACATTTCTTTAACTTGGAATTAAGGGACTATTTTAACAAGTGGAAGCAGTAAGACAATTTGTCACTCATCCCCCAGTAGAAGTTCTTGGAATAAAAGTGATCTTTCCCTCTGTGTCTCTAGAAAAGTTGTTCTTTGCTGTGGTATGTGTGACCAAGAGAATCTGTGGTGTTTTGAAAATCACAGGACACTGCTAATAAACTTTGAAAATGCTTTTCTTTAAAAATAAAGAAGTAGAGTGTCAAGGTTGTACCTATGACAACCCTATTCTCACACATTTGCTTTATGATATCATTTTTTAAGCAGGAAAGGAAAGTGCAAATCCTTAATTTGTGTAAATATTATCCTTATCTAGTGTATAGTTCTGAATTGAACATGTGACAGTTATGTAAGGTGTATGTCATTGCAAGAAAAAATGGCTACAAATAATTTAAATGTATGTAATATTTCTGCTTTCTGCACATTCAAAAGGGAAGATAATTAGTTTAGTAATAAATCCTTTCAATGTTTCTTCCCAGGGAAACAGTGCACTGCATCTTAAAAATTAAAAAAAAAAAAAAAAATTAAGAGGCCTGAATGTTTTCTTGGGGTATTTAGCTGAACCTTTAGAATTTGCTGCTTCCTCCTGGAACCCTTACTGATTTCCTGGTTCTAAAGTTCTCCATTAAGAGAACTTTACAGAGATGTAGATAAGGTTAATTAAACCACAGGAAATGGTGATACATCTAGGGACTAGCAACAAAGGAAAGTCATTTCCATCCCTAGTCTGATGAAAGAAGAGGAGGGAACTGTACAACAGGAGCCTTCAGAAAATGTTGAACTATGGAAGAGGAAGCATCCTCTAGAAGCTGTAAATGTTGAGCGCATCCACCAAAAGCTGTAGATGACGCAGAAAGAAGGAGAGGAAATAAATACCCCAATCTCAGTCTCCTGCCTTCCAATTCCTGCCAGTGTCTCCCATTGGCCAAATGCAAGGAAAAAATTCCAAATGATGTCTATAGGGGTCAGCACTCTAGAGCACAGAGCAGGAAAAGACCAGAGGGTGTGTCAGAGAGGAGAAAGGATCACTTTGTTACATGTGAAGCAAAAATAAAATGAGAAAAATCAGCTTCTTCCTCTTTCCTCCAGGTAACTTTGTCAACTACCTATGTCTATATACTCAGAGAATATAAGTGAATATTAACATCATGCTGGGAAAATCTGGAGCTAATATATTATCTATTTCAAATAGATTTAAGACAAGCTTTTGATAGTGATGACTCCTGGTAAGTGACATTTATAGTTGGGACATTCTAACTGTAATCAGGGGAGTCCATATTATGCAAGTTCTATGATATTTCTATATGAAAATCCAGATGGGAGTAATGCTTTTCTTTGATGGCTGGTCTGCCTTAGTCAATGCTAAGAAAGATAGACATGTCAAATGATACATTATTTTATCTGCTTCTGACAAGTGTAATACTCTATTTCAGTGTGTGTTATGACTACTTTTCCTATAAACAAAGGAAGAAAAATTATTAAGCCATTAAAAATCCTTTTGAATATTCATAACAATATGTCTGTGCATGATTCTTTAGAAGAGGAAGTCACTATCAGATAAATAAGTTAAAAATGTATAATTTTTCTTCCGTTAGCCTTATTCAGTCAGTTTTGAGACAACTACTTATAGTTTATCTTCATTATTGCTAAATTATTTTTGCTTTGGACTTTCTACTAGCAAAAGTATGTAGACTATAGGGAGCCATCCATATCAAAATTAGCACTTGAACAAATAAAGTACTTTACTTGTTATATATTAATCATGGATTAATGGGGAATAGAAATACAATTGACTCAGTAAGTGCTCAAATTTTTCTTAATCAGAAATGTGCCTGAGGAACACTTTTTAAGAGAGGAAGATAGATTAATAACAAACCTCCTAGATACAATGAAAGAAGAATATGCATAAAGAGTTTGTTATAATTTTATGGGTTTACAATAGGATGACTTGGCCAAGAGATGTTACAGACATAAATTTCCAGGCTCCCATTGCAGACATCTGCAATTGATCCAAAAATCTCTATCTGATAAGAAAAGTTTAATAAACCATACATATGCAAAATTTATATACTCAATCTAGATACAATTAGGAATACCTATGTATGGACAAAGACAATGAAGTACAGAAAATTTGGTGGTACTAACTTACCAATTAAAATACAGGAGTATGAATTATTTCATCTCTACATATTTATTTAGCATTTATAGTTTTAAAGTTTATTCTTTGAAAAACTGTTTGTAGATTTTCCCAAAGATTGTAGCTAATACGCAAATATATTTTGAGTGTCTTTCTCTATCTATTGTTTACTAGATCATGACCCCCTTGACCAAAGTAACAAGTTCCCAGCACATATCCTAGATTCTGGATCAGAGAATACTCGAAAATACTGGAATGAATACATACATGCTTTCAATCCAAGAAGTTGTCAGCGTTGATGCAAGTTACAAATGTATGACATGCCAAGTTTTATTTTGCTGTTTGTTTTTAGAGACAAGGTATTGCTCTCTTGCCCAGACTGGAGTACAGTGGTGCAATTACGGCTCATTGCAGCCTAGAATGCCAAGAGTCAAGTGATCCTCCTGCTTCAGTCTCCAGAGTAGCTGGAGTATCTTTATGTTGGTAGAGTTGGGGTACCAGAGTGTTTTTATGTTTGTAGAGTTGGGGTACCACTATGTTGCCTTCACTGATCTATAATTCCTGAGCTCAAGTGATCCTCCTGCCTCAGCCTTCCAAATGCTTAGATTACAGGCATGACCTACCATATCTGGCTTGTACCAAGTTTTAATTCAATATAATAGAAGGGAATATACATCGCGTTATTTCTTTTTCTTTTTTTAAATAGAGAACGTACTAGTGTGAAAGGAATCGATAATTCAAAAACATCTTTTTATAGTACAGGTTTCCTTTGGAAAAATGAAAATTTAGTAGAATTCATGCTACTTGTCAGTGATCCAAATAACAACAATAAAAATTAAAACTTGGATTATCACAGTTTAAATGACTAGGAGGATTATTTACTTATGTCAGTCAATAATGTCAAAGACCAAGACATATTCTATTTTTCTACTCCTTTATGTTTGCAAGGGTATTTGCAGGAGACCTGTGATGGTGATAGCCATCCTATACATATTTAAGATAGAAGTACGGGAGAAAACAGCAGTGCTTTCATACCCTTTGCTTAGGAGTGCAAAAGTTTTCTCAGAAACCTCTACCAAATTTTACTTAGTTTGCATATATTATAATTGAACAATTAGGCTATTTAGGTGTATTTTAACTGAAGAGAATCTTAAAATGCTGTAAAATAATAAAATATTGGAATGATGGATTAAAGCAAGAGTGATTCATCTCTGGGTTCTGGGTTTTTCATTGCAGACATAGCCAATTGTCTGCTCAACATCTTTGCCTGTTTCCTCCTTCATTCGTAACAAAAACTTGGGTTGGTTCATAGGAGTCCAGTGCTTAAGCCAAACCAGAAGAGGCCACTGGGGATGACCAAGCCAATGAATCATGTGATAAGATGGAATAAACACTGACATAGATGTTAGGATATTTGGATTTTGGTCTCAACTATTTCAAGAGCTAGCACATCAAAATCAGTCCTTTTTCGGGGCCTGTTAATTCATCTATAAAATTTAAAAGGTTGGAAAAGATAGGGGATTTCAAACTATGTTCTTCACATCTGAAGTTCTGCAGAAATACGGAGTGTTCCCCATGGAAATGTGAGTAAGGAGAATCTAAAAAGGAAGGACCATGACCCCCACTTATAACAGATGAAGGAGGAATTGCTTTGACTTATTTGTTGAGATTCCACCAATGTTTCACTTGCCTATATGTTGTATTTTATTTAAAATGTTTTAAAAATCACTGGGAAAGAGGCTCTCTTCGGCCTTCTCCATCTATAATATGTTTGGTAGGCTATGTTTCAATATATAAATTAGAAGAGAAATGAAACTATGTATCTCCCACGAGACCCAAAGACTTCTAATTCTAATTGTGTTTGACATGAAAATATCCCAGAAAACCATAGAACTGAATCATATGCCATTTGGATCTGAATTCTTACTTATTTTTAAAAACTTATTGTTAGAAATGTCAGTGGATTCTGAGGGAGGACAACTCCGATTCTTGTGATTGCAACATAAGTTATGAATCATTTCCTTACCTAGGAGAGAGTAGCTAAAAATCATCCAAGCGAATGGAGTATATTCCATAGGGGATAGACTAAAGTGGTTAGGATACCCAAGTTTATATATTTCAACCAAGAGTGAGTAAGATTAGAATTCATAAAATTAGGAAAAGGATTAATAGAAAGAGGACAGTTGAAGTATAGAAACAAAGAAGCTTAGATTCAAGGCAAATAAGATACGTATCTTATGCAGATAAAAATTAAGTAGAAATACATGCCTTTAAGCCTTACAAATTTTGCAGAGGTAACATAAGTTTAAACTATTTATAAGCTCATGATAAAACCGCTATAGATGACAAAGATAAGTTCGCATTTTTTGACATTGCTTTAAAAATAAATATAGTCATTGGATATGTTGTTCAACTCTGGTCTCTTTCTTATGATAAGAATTCCTTGGTATTACTAACTCATAGACTTACTGAAAGATATATTTTCAAAGTTACTATGAATTTATATTTAAAGCATATGTTCTGTGCAGTACTCCATGCTGAGCACAATTAAGTATACAAGGAGATATAAGGTACAGTACCTACCTTTACAGATGCTTAAAATCAAGTTAAGAAATTAAAATATGGAAATATAAATGAAAATACATTTAAAGATATTGCCATACAATCTGAAATATTGAAATTACTCAATAAAGTTTAACTCTTAATTCAGTGAATTCTCACAGAAACCATATTCCATGGTGTGATTATTACCCGTTTTGTAAATGGAACTGCTTTAGTTTGTGAAGTAACTTTCCAAGGACTTCATAGCAAGTAAGCAGTATGTTGGAGTTGAAGGAGGAGCTCTTTCTCTTCATTATCGAGAGGCTCATGCTCTGAACCACTGCACTAACATACATTTTAGATGACAAGTTATTTCAAACCTTTCTGTTTCCTCAGGCCTCTTCTCCAGCAGACCACATTATCTTTTCCTAACAAAGGAAATTGAAAGCTTGGATTAAAAACTCTGGGATGTGCATTTTTTCTTTCTGAAGACAATAATGAAGGAAATACAGTTGAGTACAGACAGAAATAGAAGTCCTTCCAAATAATTCTCTTACCACTGTCTTGAGGCCAGTGATTTTTACTTTCCAGACATCTTTTTACATCATTAGCCACTGTTCTCTCTCAGTCTCTCTCTCCCTGCCTACCCCCAGTGCTCTTAGTTCTCCCTCTGTTATGACTAATTTTCCTCATCATTAAAAGTGAACTCTTGCTCTAAGGAAACACAATCTTTTCTGATCTGGCCATCAGTTTTTCCATCATGACCACACTCAATAAAGAAACACTAGCCTTTAAATTTTTTTTAAAGTGACTTCTTTCTCCTAAACCCAAGATCATGGGTCTAGTCAGCAAAAGCTCTATTAAGAAAGGGTGGTGGTAAAGGAAGCGAATGAGCAGTTATTGGTCAAAGGATACCAAGTTTCAGATAGATACAAGGAGTAAGTTTTGAGATCTATTGCATAACAGGGTGACTATAGTCAAAATATCACATTGTACCTCATAAAACATATACAATTATGATTTTTCAATTAAAATAATAAAAAAAAAAGAAATGGCAAAAAATTAGCTAATAACAACCCCTTAAAAAAATGGTCTTCTAAGGATACCAATGACCTTTTGACTCTCCAATTAAAATGGAAACTGAAGAGCCCTTAGTTTAGTAGACATTATTATGGCAAATACCAAACAAATATCAAATAAAGCTTTTGATGACAACTTATTTTTTCTTGAAATTATCTCCTTTTGCTTGAACATGCATTTTTTCTCTTTGTTACCTCACTTTTTGGAATAGCCCATCACATTTACCTCTCCACATTCCCCTTTGTTGTATTTTTCTCAAATGGCAGTGATCCTCTGGAGTATGTCTTTCTTGACTTCTCTTCTTAGATTCTATACATTCCTCTGTAACAGATGTTCTGTAACAATGACCATATCTTTGTCCCACTGCTCTGTTGAACTCCAGTTCAGCCTAATGTGGGCCTCCATTCTGGTAGTTCTTTTGAACCTGAAAATCAGTTTGTCACTGTCTCAACTCCTATCTTTTCACTGAATCCTGTTCTGTTGCCTCTTTTGTCTTTAAACATGTCTCATTATTTGTCTATTTTCCCTAACAACTAATTTATCTCCAACACTTCAGTTTGTCTAGTTCTGGCCTCTCCTGGCATCCCTTTCTACCTTTTCAGGTGATGTCTCAATTGGAATGCTCCCTCATCATCTTAAAGTTATGGTCTCCGTTACGAAACTCACTCCTAACCCTATTGTATTCCATTACTATAAATGCTCCACCATAAACATCATTGCTCTGGCTTAAAATCTGTGTTGTTTGCCAAATAGTAACTGCTCATTTTTTTTTTAAAAAAAGAAAGAATATACCAATACTTTTAAAGACCTACCTGTTCCTTATATCACCACTTCCATATTAAACTAATTCAAAGTCCCTCCACAGTATCTTTTGAACTGGTGATTTCTTTCTCCCTATTGCCATTGACAGTTACCTATTGTCTATATTGCAATAGCTTTCTACCTGATTTCATTGTCTTTAGGGTCTTCACCTATTAGACACCATCTATGGTTAATGCAACTAAAGGATAGCTCTGACTATGTCTTCTCCTAGGCCCAAAATTTTTATTTGATCATTCTACCACATATTTTCATGTCCTGGACCCAATACACATTTCCATGTTTCTACCTCCATTAGCCTTATTCGGCCTATATTCAAACAGATAGATGATAGATAAATAGATAGACAGACAGATGACAGACAGATGGATACAATTGTGCCTTTGCCTTCTTTCTGCCTTTGCACCCACTGTTCACCAGTTTCTGTCATACCATGTCATCTCATGACCTGTACCTTTAAAACCCAATTAAAATGCTTCACAGCATATTCAACACTTGGTTAGATATTACCTTGACTCTGGTGATAGAACCAGAGAAGTCTTCGTATGTCCAAACTCTCCAAATTGTACACATCAAACATGTACAGTTCTTTGTATAGCAGTTCTACCTAAATAAATGTTTTGAAAATGTTTCATAAAAATTTTTATGATCTATGCAGTCAGAAACAACTCCTTTCTTCTCCAACTTCAATGGCAAATTGAATTGTGCCAACATGATGAGTATAAATACTTACCTTTCTGTAATGATTTTACTTATTCAAAATTACTTATGGAGCCTCTACTAGGTTTCAGGTTATAATGGTGAAACAAAGAGACTGAGAGTATAGCCACATAAGTTTCAAGAGCCAGTGGGAGGGAGATATTCCTACTGTCAAAAGTTCTCAGAGCAACAAATGCGTATGATAACTAATAAGGAAACTAGTCTTAAAGAAATCATGTTTTTATTGAGATATGAAGGATGGATCAATACAAGTATTTCCTCTGATAGACTTTGTTCAGGCAAGAAATTTACGTGCTTTGTCTTTTAGTCTCCTATATTAGCTTCTAGCTTGGATAGTCACATGATAAACAAGAAATATTTGTTGAATGAAGGCATCGAAATATTACCCTAGTACATAATCCTGCCACACCAGAAATTATCATTTTGGAGGAGCACTATGTGAAGGGTGGCCCCAAATGAAAGCATGCCAGCCAACCTATGCAGATAAGAGGTTCCACATGCTATGACAGCAGCACCTGTTTCTAATTAGCACTGGCATTTTATTTGTAGTTTGTGGGGCTGATGGTGACCCATGCTGTGTTGTAGAAAACCATGTCATCTTAGCTGACACAACTAAGGTGGGATACAATAACATAGATGTCTCCTCAAATCATCAGCCTGAAACATTTTTTTTTCTTCAGGAAGATAAATAAGCTGGCATTTAAGTGCCTAAGACACACAACTAGGCATGTTCTTGTCAGCAAAATAAAATGTTGTCACAAACTCGTAGGTTCCTGCTGCTCCTTAAATGCCACGGTCTTGATTTTCGCTGATCTCATAGTGAGATTGTTTTCTCTCATATAAGGCAGTTGATACAGATACAATCACTCAAGCTCTTATATGCCACTGCTTGACATGCATTGCTGAGAAATGACTCAACAGATTGCCTTCAAAGGCAGGAGACTTAGCCATCCAAGGATCTAAATCAAAACATGGAAACCAAGTAGATTTTTTCATTTCAATTGCACACTTGTATCAATCAGATGTGGTTGCCTGGAATACTCTTCAAAGAAGGATTTTAAGTGTGTGTCAGTCTCAGCAAAAACAAGGATCTCTAACTCTTCTAGCATTTAACCACCTAGCTCCTTTATTTTAAAAAATCGCAGCATACTTTCCTAACTTTTCATTTTTTACTATGTCATTCCAATATCTTAATCTCTGCCTCACTTAATTTCAGACTCAACCTAGAGTCTGAATAATCCATCAGTCCAACTGCTTCTTACTTTCAAATCCCTTTCCCCTTCATCCTGCCATCGTTCCTGCTCATTCCAAATCCAAAAACAAACCAAACAAATTAAAAGCAGAAACAAAAAACCCAACACATACTGTCATCTCTCTGGCTTACCTTAACAGTATTCACCTATGCGTTGCTTATCTTGGATGAGAGTAGAATTCCTATGACTCATGAAAGTTAAAATTAAAGTTTAAATAAGTTGTGACAGGAAGCATCTACAATGTTTCTAAAATGTATACGGTGCTATTCTACACTCTACCTGAAAGACATACATAATTTTTTTTTAAAAAGTTTACGTGCTCAGAAAGCATGACTATTCAATGTTCAGATGAGCTTCTTGTTTTGTAGTGTTTGGTGATAGTGGTTACTTATGAGTCAATATGATGCAAATTCTATTAATACTCGCATGCTAAATTGATCAAGAAAATCTTCCCAGAGTTGGTAGACCATTGTGTGAGCTTTCAAAGAGACAAGCCTGAAATTGGGTTTCCTGCATTGGGAAATGTTCCTAGGCATTTGGATCTGAATCCTTAAACTATTCTAATTCAGTTTATTCAGAGCAAAGGATTAAGTAATATCTATTTTCAATTAGCTATTGCTTTGGGTTTAATACATGCTGTGACTTTTATTCCCAGGATTTGTCTAGACTTTTCATTTCTAGCTGTGTGTGCCTGTGTGAGTGGGAGAGAGGGAGTGAGTGTCAGAGAAAGAGAGAAATGAGTGTTGACCCAGGAGAAATTTATTTAATCATATATTATTGATTACATCTGGTATTTTTAAAAATCTGCTTTCAGTAAGAGAAGGAGCTATCATAAGTTTGCAGTAGTTTTCCTTTAGAAATTGGCTAAGCTAATATCATTGAGCTTATTAGAACTTTTATGTGAAGCTACACAAAAACCCTAGAACTGAAAAGACTCATTTAAAAAAAAATTACTATATTAATGGTCTTAGATAAATCTTTTAGTTTACCACTTTACAGTTTATTTATTCATAGAATTTGATTTTATAACTTTTTTCTTCAGTTTAGAGGCAGGTGAACATTTTAACTGGTTGTTTAGTGTTTGAAAGAGACACATTGTTGCACAGAATCACTCTAACCTGAAATAAAGGGATCAAAGAGTTTGTTTAGTTTATTTTTTTATTTTTATTTTTTACACTTGCCTGTAGTATTTGTTTGTTTGTTTGTTTATTATACTTTAAGTTCTAGGGCACATGTGTTATGTGCGGTTTGTTACATGTGTATACATGTGCCATGTTGGTGTGCTGCATCCATTAACTCATCATTTACATTAGGTGTATCTACTAATGCTATCCCTCCCCCTCCACCCACCCCAAGACAGGCCCTGGTGTGTGATATTCCCCTTCCTGTGTCCAAGAGTTCTCATTTTTGAAAGGGTGAAGAAACATTCAGAAAGAAGATATCCTTGAGGAGGACTTGATTACTTAGTCAATGTGTATAAATCTAGATATTAAAGCATACAGATCCTGAAAATAACTAAAATAATGAAATCGAATGCTGTGAGAGAATCTACGTTGCCCTAAGGCTACAAAGACATCTTGAAAATGTAACTCTAGTAAGAACAAAATGCGAGACAGAGATTTAACCAAATTTTGTGACACAAACAGCTCTATCCGTGTCTTCTGATGATATTTTGATCTTAATATCCTTTTAATGTATGCTAAGTGAGTTGAATTGCCAGTTCATTGTCAGAACACTCATGATTTTGAATTCAGTAAATTAAGGCATGGCTAATAAAGTATTCCAATCTGAATTTCACCAAGTTTTAAGCTTTATGCTGTGACATCACCTACTAGTCATGCTCAATACATTTTTACCACAGTTTCATCATTTCATTAAAGAGTTAAGCAAGAGTTAGGTACGTGATTACTTAAATACAACTTGTTTGAAGATTTTCAGGTTAAAGGTTTAATAGAAGTCCAAACAAATACTAGTGCTGATTAGATGGTTTGGAGAGTTACATGTAATTCCTACCCAAATTTAGTCTACTTCTATTGTTTTAAATATTAGAATTTATGTTAATACTTTATTAACACATATTTATCTACACATACTTAAAGTTTATCTATGCATATTTATCTACACATATTTAAAGTTTCCATTTTCTCAGCCTTCCAGTGATGTTTTTTAAATTTCACAAATGGAGAAACTGGGGGAGGTTTATTGGCTTTCCACTGCAATGAAGGGTGAGTCAGTGACAGAGACAGAAATAGACACCAGGGCTTCATCTCTTCTCATCCTGGTTCACATCATGAGAAAAAGCTTTCTGCTTATAAATACATTTAATGACATGGTTCCTGGAACTGTTAATTAGGAGAGTTTTTAAAACCCACCTGGTTTTAGAGACTGATTGAAACTTCCAAAGTGGGGCATGTTTTGATGAAAAGTTTGGGAGATTTGTGTCAACTTTTTGAGAATTAGAAATTAGTTCATCACTTAAGGAAACAAAAAATATATATATCATAAAAGGTGCATATAGTTGCCTTCATATATGCTTGTCAATGTGTTCCACCCTGTTCTAGTGCTAAGATAGCTACAAAATTGTATTTATACCTATATGAGTCAAGAGTATATTGATTTTGTTGGAAACATGAACATATGAAAAGCATACACATATAAATATGGAAGAAAAACTGAGCTAAAGGGAAAACTGGGCAAAAGAAAACAGGGAACTAGGATTGATTTAGTCTGTCTTAGTGGAATATTTGATGCATGCAGATGTTCCTTAACTACAATGGGATTACACCCCCAATAAATCCTTTGTAACTTGAAAATATCATAAGTTAAAAATGCATTTAATATACGCAACCTACCAAACACTATAGCTTGACATGGCCTACCTTAAGTATGCTGAGAAATGTACATTAACCTATAGTTGGGAAAAATCATCTAACACAAAGTCTATTTTCTGATAGAGTGTTGAATATCTCATGTAATTTATTGAACATTATATGGAAACAAAAAAACAGAATGATACTATGGATATTCAAAGTAGTTTCTACTGAATGGATATCACTTTGGACCATTGTAAAATTGAAACACTGTGTATCAAGGCATCATAAGTCACGGACTCTATGTATTTAGGAGTTTCTATCAATGATGAATTTGTAAGAACAGTGAGCTCACAGAAATAATCAGGAAACAGTGGCTGCCAAAAAATGATGATGATGATAATAATAATAATGTAACTTTAAACTTTATTAAATGGAAGCATGAGGAAAGTAATGTTTTTTTCCAATTCTACTGGATAGAACATACTTCCAGAACTGTTTTAGTTTTGGATGTCTTTTTTTTTTCTTTTTTTTTAAGAGAGAGAAGGCAATTGCTTATGTTTTAAGTTAGTAGCCAGAAGAGAGAAGGCCTTTGAAAACTGTTAATTTTAAATGGAAGATATTTAACTGGAAAAAGAGAATATTCATGAGGATATTAATATTTAATGGGCTATGATGTGAAAACGGCATTAGACTCACCCCATAATGGCACCGAGAGAGATAGCTATGTGTGGGTCAGAATCATTGTGGAGGGCTTGTTAAAAACCAGATTAGTGAACTCCATCCACAAAATTTCTGAATTGGTGGGTGTCGGGTGGGTCCTGAGAATTTGCATTTCATCTCCTGGGTGATGGTGATGCTGCTGATCAACAGAAGACACAGCATGTGGATAATCACTGCTCCAACTCAGACACTCACTGGGGGAAACAGCAGAAAGTGTCTTCTAAACTATTGAAAAACTCTTTCTCTCTCTCTCTCTCTCTCTCTCTCTCTCTCTCTCTCTCTCTCTCTCTCTCTCCCTGTCACTTCTTTCCCTCTCTCTCTTTCCTCCTTCCCATAAATGAAATCACATATATGAGATCCCTGTACCTACCCAACTCTTAAGCAAGTGATATTCAAAAATTATTTTGGGCAAGACAATTAAAAGGAATAAGACATAAGTAAAATGAACATATTCTTGATGGATGAAGAGTTTCTGGGCCACGTAGGGAGAAATCCACTGATTTCACATTTCATTCCCAATCAAAGTAAACTGATCACAATCAGTCTCTTGTTGGTTTATCTTACATTAACGTTCAAATATTGTCAGTTCTGGTACTGCAGATTTAGAAGGGCAATGCCAGAACAGGGGACTAGAGAGAATTGTTACTTTAAACTTTAGAGGTCTTCTTATATGGTAAAGATTGTTCTCTAACATTTTAAATACTTTCCACTATCACGATGCCAATGGATTTAAAAGATACCTGCTTCCTTTAATGACCAACTATTTAGGCAAATAAAGTCAAGACACTGGTCTGCTTATCTCTGAACTTGTGAATAAAACAAAGCATAGCTCATCTCTTTAAGCAAGAGATGAAAAATTGAAACTACATGTGACAAGCCTAATTTATCTGTGCCAATATCCTTTTTTTTTTTTTTTTTTTTTTTTTTTTTTTTGCTAAACACCATATCCATTTTCCTAAGTACTTTATTCAGTTTGCTTCTGTAAAATTCAGTTAAAGCTCTTGTTTTAAATTGCTTTTATTTTACATTGCCCCAGATTGTTTACTTAGTTCCATTTGATTCAAACTCTGCTTTTGCTTTCAGGTCTCTTCATTCCTCTAACTATTATGCACAGGCTCCTTCCTTAAAAGTATCCTCTTGTGGGTGGGTTGTTATCGTGTCTCGAAATGGCATAGTTAAGGTTGTGTCAAAAGTGTACTTGCGTGGTAGGATAAACTACTCTTTTCTAGAATTGCTGAAATGAAAGTAATTATTTCCAGTTGCAGTGGTACCATGGTGAATCTACTGTAAGTGAAAACTGAGCATATTTAAAATTATTGGTGGAGTAAACGCAGCTTAGGCAAGTGATGGAAAAAAGGGCTGCATCTTGCCTTATAGTTATACTCCAAAATGTGTAAGAAGTGGAGGATTATTAGTTTCTACATTTACAGCAAGGCAAAATGTCTTTCATGCATTTCATGTTTGTGCATTAAAAACAGTAATTAATGAACGTTTTCACTGCATCTGGGTTGACAGATTAAGAAAAAAGAGAGATAGAGTGCAAGGTGACGTTTTTCAGGCTTTTAGGAAAATCTGTGTATACCAAATTTACATATAATCATGTTGTTATTGAGTGCATTAAGGGCTTCTTTAGATTGAGCAAAAGATAATGAGAGGTTATCTTTAAGTACTTTTTTAAACTTTTAAGTTTTACCACTGTTACTGCTTTCTGAATTACCATGTGAGGCAAAATTCACTGCAAGTAGCAGAGAACAACAGTACGAGCCTTAGCTTACTATTTGTATACTCGAAGATTATAGAACAATCCTGTCAACATCACAAATCCAAGAGAGGAATTGGCTGATGCAATAAGTGCTTAATGTTACACACACACACATATACACACACACACGTGCGCGCGCGCGCACACACACACACACACCCCTTAAATTCTGATTCTACTAAGATGAATGAGAAGGAACATAGCGTGGCTTTTTGGAGGATTTCATGCAGATGATAGTGATAATAATATCAGTCAAGGTGAGAGTGCCTATCTGCTTCTTAACAAAGGAAAATTGATTGGGTTGTCAAGAATTCATATTTAACAATTCAAGTTCCTATAATGAAGGTTGTCTTTGTCGGAGAATGGAAGGAACTCAAGTTTCCATGTAAGTCGACATAAATTGTGGTCCTTTGTCTAACAATTTCCATACAATTTCCTCCTTGTAATATAAATATTCATGTTTTTCAATCTTGAGGC
Source organism: Macaca thibetana thibetana (assembly GCF_024542745.1). Taxonomy (NCBI): domain Eukaryota; kingdom Metazoa; phylum Chordata; class Mammalia; order Primates; family Cercopithecidae; genus Macaca; species Macaca thibetana. Next base: position 102,241,947 of record NC_065586.1, on the reverse strand, counting down.
ATAAAACACTTGGTATTTGACTGCCCCAATTTTACTGTCAAATAGTTACATCAGGAATCTTATTAAAAAATCATTACATTGATATATCCTGCATAATTGGCAAAACTAACAACAAAGTAAAAGGTTCCAAAATAGGCTTGCTTTTAGGTGTGTCTTATATATTTGGAATAATTCTGTGCTTATAATTGACTCAGTTCAAGCCAAGATACACATCTTGAGTGCCAGTGATTATAAAGATACTGTACTAGACCATGCAGTGTGCAACAGGGATTGAAGTCTTTGTCTTTAAGAAGCACACAATCTAGGGGCAAAGGGAGACACAATACAGGCTCTTTATGGTAGTTAGTCTTGTATGGGATGCTTAGTTTGACGTTTTGACAAGAATCCTAGGCAGTTACAGGAAAATAAATGATTGATTATGAACAAGAGGCATTCAAGGAAATATCTTGGAGAAGTTTGGTATTTGAAATCAACTTTAAAAGGGCTCATTGATTAGCCCTCTCTACCTGCCTGGAATGCCATCTCTCATATCTTGGAATGTCAAAGGCATAAGAAATGGTAGTTCAATCTATATGCAGGTAATGGTAAGTGTTCCATTGTAATTAGAAGATGGGTGACAAAAGTGTAGCTGCAAAAGTACCTAGGAAAGCATGCGGCATAATTGGAAACATTGTTTAATTTAACTGTATTCTTACAACAACCCTATAAATTAGTTAGCACAGACACAATTTTCCTATTTTGTCAATGAGGAACTAGATAATTAAAGAGTTTAAACGTAACTCCATTGTGGTAGTTGATTAAGCAGTCTATTTAAGACTATTTTCTATGGAACTGAAGTCAGCAAGGCTAGTAGTCAGGAAAGGAAGATGGACACAAAGTGACAGATGCCAGGGACAAGTCTGAAACCATGAGAACTGTATATGTTTCTCACCTTCTATAAACAGGTGCCCTTCACCACAGAGATGTACACACATTTGTCCTGGGATTCAGAGAAGCTAACAAAATAGAGTGGAAGCTGGTTGAACTTTGGGCCCATCAACTGCCTCATTTTACAAGGTAAGCAGTAGATTAGTGAAAATGTGTGATCTGTAATAGTACCTGCCTTTAGTGACCTTCATAGCATAAAACACATCTACTTCTTCACGCATGCCTTCCAAATTCCATGCACATTGCTCTTGTGGCCAACACTAACTCAGAGCTACGTAGCGAAGGGAATTCTGAAAATGTAATCTCAGCTTAGTTAAATTGACTTGTACGAAGCCACTGCAGCTCCAGAGACTCTGGCTACTGTTAGATTACTTTGAAGAGTGGTTTTTGTACTAGAAGGAAATTCATGTGACTGAACTTTAACTTCATACTCTGTCCCCTGGTCTGTGGGCTGCCACTAAAATCTCTGCATAGCTTTTCTCAATTGACCTACTGGGGTCTTGCTGACACCTGTGTTGCTCAGCTGTCCAATTTGAGCAGATTTTATATACACTCCCTCTGTGTTTCCCCCTTTTCCTGAATTTCTCCACTAACTTTTGTCTGCCAGCTTTTATCACTGAACTCTGTCCTGTGAAACCTCAGGCCAATAGCTGCCCTGAGCCACATACATTTTCGGAACTGTCTCGACAGGTACAATCCTGTCTTGCAGGGATAGTGCTACGGACTGAATGTTTGTATTTCCCCAAAATATGTATGTTGGAGCCGCAAATCCCAATGTAATGCTATTTGGAGGAGAGGACTTTCAGAAGCAATTATGTTTAGATAGGCTCATGAAAGTGGAACCCTTGTGATGTAATCAGTGTCTTTATAAGATGAGGGAACTTTTTATCAGAGCTAACTTTCTTCTCCAAAGTGCACAAAGAAGAGATCATGTGAACACACAGCAAGACGGTGGCTGCCTACAAGCCAAAAGAAGAAGCCTCAGAATAAAATCTACCTTGAACTTGGGCTTCTCAGCCTCCAGTACTGTGAGAAATGAAAGTCTATTTTTAAGCCACTCAGTCTTTGGGATTTTGTTATGGTAGCTGAAGCAGACTAAGACAGGTAGTCTCCATCCCAGTTTCTGTCTCATACTTGTTATTCTCCGGTGCCTGCAAAAATAGTCCTATGAATGTTTTGCTACATTATATAACTGTTACCTGTGTAAGGCTTAGAGTGATAGAACTATTCCACTATTATTAGAAGTCAGAGATTTATTTTTCTTGATAACAGTATATTATTAATTGAAAAAAGTTGTCTCAAAAATATATGAAATATATGATATTCTTTAAAGTTTTCTGAATAAACACATTTATATATGCAGAGAAACAAACATCTGGGAAGTTCTGCAGCAAAACATTAAGAGTGACTTTGTTACTGTTCTAAGCCTGTGAGTATTGTTTTTCTTCTATTTGCCTATCATATTTTCTGTTTTCTTACATTGATCATGAAATATTGTGTAATTATATAAGTGAAAACTCCATCTCAACCCCAAATTTTCTTAAGCTGATTAGCAACTTGAACAAAGTCTCAGGATACAAAATTAATGTGCAAAAATCATAAGCATTCCTATACATCAACAATAGACAAGCGGAAGGCCAAATCATGAATGAACTCCCAATCACAATTGCAGAAAGAGAATAAAATACCTAGGAATACAGGTAACAAGAACAGTGAAGGACCTATTCAAGGGGAACTACAAACCATTGCTTAAGGAAGTCAGAGAGGATACAAACAAATGGAAAAACATTCCATGCTCATGGATAGGAATAATCAATGCCGTGAAAATGGCCGTACTTTCCAAAGTAATTTATAGATTCAATGCTATTTCCATTAAACTACCACTGACATTCTTCACAGAATTAGAAAAAAATACTTTAAAATTCATATGGAGCCAAAAAAAAAGAGCCTGTATAGCTAAGACAATCTTAAGCAAAGCTGGAAGGTATAATGCTACCTGACTTAAACTACACTACAAGGCTACAGTAACCAAGACAGGATGGTACTGGTACAAAAACAGACACATAGACCAATGGAACAGAATACAGATCTCAGAAATAAGACCGCACGTCTACAATCACCTGATCTTCTACAAACCTGACAAAAAACGAAAAACAAAACAAAACAAAACAAAAGCAATGGGGAAAGGAGTCCCTATTTAATATATGGTACTGGAAAAACTGGCTAGCCATATGCAGAAAATTGAAACTGGACCCCTTCCTTATGCCTTATATAAAAAATAACTCCAGATCAATTAAAGACTTAAAATGTAAAATTCAAAACTCTAAAAATTCTAGAAGAAAATCTAGGCAATAGTATTCAGGACATAGGCATGGGCAAAAATTTCATGAAGAAAACATCAAAAGCAATTATAACAAAAGCAAAAATTGACAAATGAGATCTAATTAAACTAAGCAGCTTCTGCACAGCAAAATAAACTATCATCGGAGTGAACAGACATATTAGAGAATGGGAGAAAATTTTTGCAATATATCCATCTGACAAAGGTCTAATGTCCAGATTCTACAAGGAACTTAAACAAATTTACAAGAACAACCCTATTAAAAAGTGGGCAAAGGACATGAACAGACACTTCTCAAAGCGTAACATACAAAGAAAAGCTGAACATCACCGATCATTAGATAAATGTAAATCAAAACCACAATGAAGTACCATCTGATGCCAGTCAGAATGACGATTATTAAAAAGTCAAAAAACAACAGATGCTGCCAAGGCTGTGGAGAAATAGAAATACTTTTACACTGTTTATAGGAACGTAAATTAGTTCAACCATTGTGGAAGATAGTGTTGCCATTCCTCAAAGACCTAGAACCAGAAATACCACTTGACTTAGCAATCTCATTACTGAGTATATACCCAAAGGGATATAAATCATTCTGTTATAAAGATACAGGCACACGTATGTTCACTGCAGCACTATTCACAATAGCAAAGAAATGGAATCAACCCAAATGCCCATCAATAATAGACTGGATAAAGAAAATGTGGCACATATACAATGTGGAACACTATGCAGCCATAAAAAGGAATGAGATCATGTTCTTTGCAGGGACATGGATGTAGCTGGAAGCCATTATCCTCAGCAAACTAACACAGAAACAGAAAACCAAATACCACATGATTTCACTCATAAGTGGGAGCTGAACAATGAGAACACATGGACACAGAAAGGGGAACAACACACACTGTTGCCTGCCATGCAGAGGGTGAATGGTGGGTGAAGGGAGAGCATCAGGCAAATAGCCAATGCATGCAGGGCTTAGTACCTAGGTGATGGGTTGATAGGTGCAGCAAACCACCATGGCACCCAATTATCTATGTAACAAAGCTGTACATCCTGCACATGTATCCCAGAACTTAAAATAAAATAAATATTTTTAAAAGAAAGTGTTAGAGTCAGCCTAAATCTTTTATTCTGTGATCATGAAAATGTGTTTTTAGATATTAAATAATCCTTCTCAAATCAGTTTACTATAACAATGTACTTTGGTGTTTTTAATTTTCTTCTGAAAAACTAGAATTTGTTTTCTAAATAAATGATCCATGAACTTTCTCTCTCTTTTCTTCTCTTTCTGTTTTTCTTTCCTATATCCTTTATTTTCTCTTTGTTTTTCTGTCCTTCTTCCCAATATTTACCAAGTTTATACTCCATGCTAAATATTATGCTACACTCTGGAAATCCAGAGTTGAATAAACTCTAATCTCCCTGGGAATCTGTTTGGGAAGATAGACAAGTGCATATTGCGCAATGGTGTGATGACATTATGGGCAGAAGTATGCACAGGGAGCTGAGGAAAGAGTAGGGGAGTCACTGGGCCTTCTGAGAAAATGAGAAGAGTAAAGGCTTGCTGTTCCTGTATGGCTTTCATAAGAAAAGATATGAAAAGCACAGTCAGGTAATTTATCTTCTTTCTCTCCCTTATAGATTCATCTTTTTTTGTACTCCAATTCTCTATTACTTTGAGGACTGTCTTATTAATATTTACTTAATTTTCAAGTTGACATATAAAAATATTATGTATTAATCATATGAAACATGATGTTTATAAGTATATATACATTGTGGAATGGTTACCCCTAGCTACTTAACCAATGCATCACCTCCCATGGTTACCATTTTTGTGATGAGACACTTAACATCCATCGTCTTAGCATTTTACAAGAATAGAGTATGTCAAAATTAACTACAGTCACCACAGATCTCTTGAACTTATTTCTCCTATCTATTAATACGTATTTTTGACCAACATAACCCCTATCTCCCATCCCTGCTAACCACCCAGTCTCTGGTAAGCCACTACTGTGTTGTCCATTTCTATGAGATCAACTTTTAAGATTCCACATTGTCCATTTCTACGAGATCAACTTTTAAGATTCCACATATGAGTGAGGTCATGCAGTATTTGTCTTTCTGTGCCTTGCTTATTTAGCTTAACATACTATTCTGCAGATTTATTCAAGTTGTTGCAAACAAAAGAATTTCATTCTTTTTATGGCTAAATATTGTTCCACTATGATTATATACTACATTTCTTTATCCATTCATCCATTGATGGACTCTTAAATTGAATCCATATCTTGGCTATTCTGAATAGCACTGCAATAAACATAAGAGTGCAGATACTCTTCAACATACTGATTTCATTTCCTTTGGATATACACCCAGGGTTGCTGGATCATATGTTAGGAGGTTCTATTTTTAATTTTTTGTGAAACCTTCATACTGTTTTTTGTAATAGCTTGATTCATTTAAATTCCCACCAATAGTGTGTAAGTGTTGTCATTTCTCCACATCCTCCCCAACACTTATCTTTTGCATTTTTTATGATAGCCGTCCTAATAGGAGCGAAATGATATCTCATTGTGGTTTTGATTTGCATCTCCCTAATGATTAGTGATGTTGAACATTTTTTCCACATACCTTTGGCCTTTTGTATGTCTTCTTTTGAAAAATGTCTATTCAAGGCCTTTGCCCATTTTTTAATTGAGTAATTTGATTTCTTGCTATTGAGTTGTTAACCCCTTATCAGATATATTGTGTACAAATATTTTCTCCTATTCTGTAGGTTGTCTTTTCATTTTGTTGATGGTTTCCTGTGTTGTGCAGAAGCTTTTTAGTTTAATGTGATCACACTTATCTATTTTTAAATTTGTTGCCCATCCAGAAAATCATTTTAAATTATTATTTTACATTTTAAGTTCTCTTTCAGCAGATAGAGACAGGGAACTTTTATATATTAAGCAATTTTTACCATAATCATAATTTATATTACAGAGGCATTCCTGTTTACTTTAAACTTGCTAAATGAGCCTTTATAGATACTTAAAGGGTTGATTCTGTTATGACTAGGACAATAGTGACAGAAGCACATTTATCTTACAATCTAGATCACCTACATAAAGGGTGAGGGAAATGGGGGGCTCTTAGCTGACAATAGATTTGTACGTATCAAAATGACTTCAGCATTAGCATTTGGATCAAGCTTCATTTAAAGAGACATAAAAATAAAGTTTTGCACAGTAGTTTTACATCACTTTGGATGAAGCTGATTGATCTCCTACATTAGATAGAGAAAACAAAAATCCCCCAAGGAAACACTTAACAAGAATAAAAAGCGAGGGAAAATTAATACACCATGTCTATGGGTCCTGCATATTTCATTTCTTTCATAGTTCACATCATGATTGTTGAAAACTTAGTGACTTCAACATTTTTGAAGTAAAACTCCCCTCTGACTTCATTGGGTAACATGTGCATGATAACAAATGCATTTACCCTTTAAATGAACCCAACTCACTGTAAGTGATGAGTGCTTTAAAACGAGTGATGGACAGTCCTTGGGAATCTGGGGACGTTGGTACAAGTTTCAACACTTTATCTGAAGCTAATGTGAGCTATTTGATTCAGCTTATGAGATCGAAAGTCTCATAGGAGTAGGAATTAGCACACTCAGCAACCTCACAATATTATAGAAGTTAACATTTGTTGGGCAGATGAATTTTTGTTGTCAAACATAAAAATAGATTTTCTTTTCTGTAACCCACTGTAGAGATCCATGTGGAATCATAAATCTGAAATATTGTGAATTTTCAAAAGAGAATGTCAAAGATTAATTACTTCTAAGAGAATAGCACTGAGCTTTTGCATGATTCAAAATGACAGGGAGAAGTTTATCCCCGGTAATTTGAAAGGGAAAAAAATGTATATTTCTTTTCATATAGTCAGAAGACGAAAACCTTGAAAGACAAAGTCATCATCATATATGATTTACAATTTTTAAAATATTCATCTTTTCAAAGAATAAATATAGGTATGCCTTTTTATTCCCACATGTACTCTTTAAATTAAGACATGAGAAACTCAACTAATTGAGTTTTTATTCTTCATTTTGTAAATTCAATAAACACTGATTTCTCTGTGATGCTACCTTCCACATTGCCAATACCACAAACCAGATACAGTCTTACTCTGACAAATTGAATCAACAGGAACAGGTTACATTTATTTCAGCATCTCAGTGCCTCTATGCCTTCCTGTACTGTGAATTAGGCAAAACAGGAAAGCAAACAGGATATAAAAGAAGTAGTTAAGCTCAATTCGAGCCAAGAAAATCTATCCTCGTATTAACTTCCTCCACAATATGGCTTATTCTCTAGGCATGAGGGTGAGTTTGCTGTGATGCCACCAAGCTCCTTGTCCTGGTTTATTCCTAAATTTAGTTTGTTGTGACATTATGAGCTTCGGATTTCTGGGGGTCCTTGGATCAAGTCTGGACTAGCTTACAAGGCAACAAGGTACTTGGTGGGCCCTAGAGGAAGGCAGGAGACTCCCATCCCACACAGTGTAATGTTGACCAACTTTGAGTTCATTCAGAAAACATCCTGCATTTTGAAGAGTTATTCAACACAGATGGGGAGCAAAGAGGGAGGGAACCGAGCTGGGGAAATAATCAAGCTTGGTTTTGCCATTGCTCAGTAATGGTTTTTGGAAAATGTTTTTGAGGTATTTAATGGGAAAACAAAGGGAAAGAAAAAAATAGAGCAGAGAAGGAGGAAACAGGTGGAGTGATGAAGGGCTCAGACTTTGGAAGAATGCAGCTGGAGCTTCACTGCCTGCCCCGTCACTCTACTTTTGTGGCTTCAGACGCATTTCATAACTAAGTTCCAGAATTTTATTTTGCATCTGTACACATGGTACATTTATAGTATCTATCCCATATGGTTATTGTGATATTTAAAATGAAATAACAATAGTAATAACAAAGCTGGACTATAGCATTTAATGATTTTACATTTAACATGGTTATCATAGTCCCTGGCAAATATTACCTTTAACATCATTATCTTTATTAGGGTGCTACTCTGATTTTTATATCAGCTCTGCTTTTATCTTTGCAATATTGGTTAGATAACTCTCTCTATTTCTCCAGAACTTTGTTTCCCCATCTAAGAGATGGCAGGGATGGATCAAGTAGGCTCCAGGGCACTGTTAAACTCTAACAATCTATAACTTGATCTTTTTTAGAGACTGCACTTTTGAGAGTCACCAGCTATGCATGCATATTCTTCCGGAATTCCAAATTGGGAGACATTATTCAGGGAATAGAAATGGGGGAAAAAAATCCAAGGAAATCATGACAGAAAGAACATAATGATAGAAAGGGCACATAAAATCTCTGCCTATTTCCAAAGTCTGTTTTTACACTTATGCATTCCTCATGAGACTGCCCCAAATGCAATTTAAAGAAACACTGAATTGGATTCAGAAAGTTGAGCATTTTATGAATTTTTGTCTCTAAGTGACATATGCCTTTCTACAAAATCAGAAAATAGATTTGTTCGGTGCATGGAGTGGAGTATTACTGACGTAATTGGGTAAGGCTGGCAAAATGTCTTCGGTTTTAGTTGATGACACTGAATAAATCTCCTGTCAGGAATAAATTGAGTATTCATGGAAGCTTCAGTGTACCTATGAACACAGTCTAGCACTGAAATTTGAGAGCTTGATCAGATTTTCTTATATAGATTCAAAGCATTATGAAAATGGACTTAAATGTAGAGGAAAATGCAACCACTGAAACCTAACGAAACCATGGTTCAGTTTCTAAGACAACGGCCTCTGTCTAGATAGAGAAAGGGAACCCATTGGCATTGTGCGTGTACATTAGCTGGTGTGTCATGTTATAACACAAAAGTGTACCATGAAGCCTCGTCCTTTAGATCTCATATTTAAACTTAGCTTGTATGAGAAATTTGTTACTAGAGTGGAAGTTGCTTCTGCCTGTAATATTTAGAGAAGCTTTAAATTTGTAAATCTGTTTTGCAGCAACTAGCAGTAACAGGTAGCTCATTGGATTTAATAGCTGTCATTACACTTGAAACAATTACCACATTTTTTTTCAGAATCCCACAAAATGACCTAAATCTCAGAGAGAGAGAAGACTAAATACAGAAACTGAAAAATTAAGAGGATTTCTGTTCTTTCTTGTTCTAAGTGACAGAAATCCCAGTGCATTTCATTTGATTACATTTATAGAGAATGAGACGGTGGTCAAAATTTCATCTTTACAGTTTCCTAGCAAATAGGACTGAGGATGAACTGCAACCTGTGATTAAGACACAATAGGCATTATACTCAAAAGGCTATTTTAATACCTCTGAAAAAAAATCCATGTACTGATATCTAGGATGCAATGCAAACAGAAATAACTTTTAACAGGGTTTATGAATCCATGCCAACCATTTTTATTTCAACCTGAAAAAAAAAAATCACTATACTTAGTACTAAAAGAAAAAGCCAGGAAGTCTTTTAATCCCCAAGAATATCACCTTATATTGGTCACTGCATGGAGGAAAAGCTTTGGGGCTTTGGAGCTAATTTCCTCAGGGAAGGGACCATTGCCTCTGTGTAACACAAGGTGAGATTCATTAACATTTGAGTACAGGAAGAAAAGGAGGCTTCTTTTTCTCTATTTCTCTCTAACTTCTTTCCATAAACTAGAAAGAATGTGAGCTGTGAAGTCCCATGAAGTACAAATACTTGGATTTATATTGAGGCTTATCATTTACTAGGTTTGTGACTTTGGGCTAATTAACTTGCCTCATTTAGCTTTGTTTGTCTTATCTGTAAAGAGTAAAATCTGAATGCATTTAAAAATGTACATGAAAGCTCTTTGCAAGACAGAAAGTACAAAAAACAGCAAAGTGCAATGTTAAATTCTGTTAAGATCTACCATCAAACCTCATGGGTTCAAAGCCAAACTGTATTGCTTAGAAACAATATGATTTGAGCAATTTTCTCAGTTTTCACATATTTCTAATATAAATAATAATAGTCCATACTTATTAACATCATGGAGTGGATTCAAAATAATCTCTGATTAAAATATTTAAACACATGTAAATTAGTGCAGCTATTATGGAAAACAATATGGTGGTTCCTCAAAAAATTAAAAATAGAACTACCATATAATTCAGCATTTCCATTAACAGGTATATACATCCAAAGAAAATGAAATCAGCATGTTGAAGAGATATCTGCACTCTCATGTTTCTTGCAGCATTATTCACAATAACCAAGATATGGAATCAACCTAAATGATTCAATGGATGAAGAAAATGTTATACAAATATATATGCACACAGTGGGACACTATTCAGCTAAACAAAGAAGGAAATTCTTTGTTTCAACATAGAATTTGCAACAACATAGATGAACCTGGAAGACATTATGTTAAGTGAAATAAGCAAGGCCCAGAAAGAAAACACATGATCTTAATTTCCTTTGGCTCTATATTATTTCACTCATATGTGGAATCTAAAAACAAGTTGATCTTGCAGAAGAAGAGAGCACAAGACTGGCTATCAGAGGCTGGGGCAGGGAGGTGAGGAGAGATGGGTAGAGGTTGGTCAAAAGATACACAATTACAGTTAGATAGGAGGAATAAGTTTAAGAGACAGCAAAGAAAGTGAATGTTGAGTGTTCCCACCACACAAATGATAACCATGTGAGGTAATGCATTTCTTAATTTAGTAGAGTTAACTATTCCACAATGTATATATATGCTGGAAACATTAAGTTGTACATGATTATGTTCTACAGTATATGTACATTTTCATTACAATATGTAAATACATACAATGTTATCTGTCAAATTTTTAAAAATAAAAACTTGTAGCAGTGGGTAAGCCCTCAATAAACCTGAATTATTATTTTGATGTTGAAGATTATAGAAATGTGATCTTTTTGCGTTTTGTTCTTCTCCTTTTAGTCTCCCCATTTCCTTTGTCTTTCATTTTTCTTTTTGAGATAGAGTCTCACTCTGTTGCCCAGGCTGGAGTGCAGTGGTGTGCTAGGCTCACTGCAACCTCCACCTCCCAGGTTCACATGATTCTCCTGCCTCAGCCTCCTGAGTAGCTGGGACTACAGGCATGTGCCACCGTGTCCAGCTAATTTCTGTATTTTTAGTAGAAACGGGGTTTCACCATGTTGGTCAGGCTGGTCTTGAACTCCTGACCTCAGGTAATCTGTCCACCTTGGCCCCGCAAAGTGTTGGGATTACGGGCGTGAGCCACCATGCCTGGCCCTGTCTTCTTTTTTAATTCCTGTTTAGTTGTTATATTCCCTTTCTCTAAACTTTCCTTACTCCCTTAATCTGTGGAATAGGTAGAAACTTGTGTATTCTAAGAGAGAATGTGTTCATAGCCAACTAAAGACTCCTGGGGCTATACAGATATCTGACGATGGAATGTATTTCATGCCTCAAGCTTTGTCTTACCAAATGGAGAGATTCATTCAGAAAGATCTACAAGTTACTACTTACCCAATTAATATGTGTTTTTTAGTATTTTACAGCAAATTTCTTTCCTTGAAGCTATTCAAAAAATATTCATTAGGCAGGCAATATTTCAGTCACAGGGAGTGCAGAGATGAATGAGACTGATATATTCTCTGTGCTTATTTGGCTTACATTCTGGTAGAAGAACTACCAGAGTTATGAGACCCCAGATACCTTGTTCAAGGCAGGGAGAAATTCTAAAGTGGACTGTTGGCCTGAAATCATACATTTGCTTGGTTTCTTCATTTTTCCTATTCCACTTCTATCCCTCTTACTCTTTTCTCCTGGAGAACTGTTTCTTTTCCTCTTTTTTTTTTTTTTTTTTTTTTTTTTTTTTTAGATGGAGTCTTGCTCTGTCACCAGGCTGGGAACTGTTTCTTGATGTTTCACTTACATGAAATTCATACCCCAGGATCTATTTCCAGGGAATCCACCCTAAGAAAACATTCAACAGGAAAAGGTTAACAAGCTAATGAATATAATGTCACTGATTCCCTGAGTCAACAAGTGTCAACAAATGGCTTATCTTAATGACTTATGAAAATTTCCTTTGGTTCTATGTTATTGGTTAAAGATGATTGAGCAGTTAAAGTTAGCTCTAGGACAAGAGTTCGGAGTGTCAAATTCTTAACCTAGTCCAGAAAAATGTATCAGTTTACATAATCGCCTCCAAAACAGCACACTTATGGGGAAGGGACGTGCCATTGGTGGCAGTGGAATGGCTTCCTCTCTCAGAATTAATCTTCCATTAGAGAGAAGACAGTGATGTTATGAGAATAAGAATAAAGGCCGGGCGCGGTGGCTCAAGCCTGTAATCCCAGCACTTTGGGAGGCCGAGACGGGCGGATCACGAGGTCAGGAGATCGAGACCATCCTGGCGAACACGGTGAAACCCCGTCTCTACTAAAAAATACAAAAAACTAGCCGGGCGAGGTGGCGGGCGCCTGTGGTCCCAGCTACTCGGGAGGCTGAGGCAGGAGAATGACGTAAACCCGGGAGGCGGAGCTTGCAGTGAGCCGAGATCGCGCCACTGCACTCCAGCCCGGGCGACAGAGCAAGACTCCGTCTCAAAAAAAAAAAAAAAAAAAAAAAAAAAGAGAATAAGAATAATAGTGGCAAACCATATAGCACTTACAATGTCAGAAAGTTTTTCCTATGTGCTTTTTAAATGTGAACTTATTTTGACCTCTTAAAAGCTTTCATAGATCATGATCATTATTCCCATTTAACATATGAAGAAACTGAGACATAAACAGACAAAGTGGCTTGTCTAAACTCACATAGCTAATGAGTGGCAAACCTGGAATTTGAACACAGATACTCTGGCTTTAGAGAATGTGCTGTTAATCACAATATAATATAGCCTTTCATCTAATGAAATAATGGAATGATAACTAATATTAGCATAATCATCAGTAAAACAGTAGCAGCAGCACTGAGTATATACTATATGTCAACATGTCCAGGCACAATTCTATAGGTTTTACATATATTATCTTATCCAAACCCCATAAAGAGTTAGATAATAATACTGTATCCATTTTTAGAATTGGGAAGCTGAATCTGAGAGGGTTTAAGTAATTTATCCAAAGTCACAGTTAGATAGAGGCAAAGTCAGAATGAGAGTAAAATATATTGCATTTTCACCAGAAAATTATGGGCATTGTAATGCAAAACCACTTATCTTACTCTTTGTCTTGTAGCAACTGAATTATCTTAGAAAAGGAAAGTACGTTTTTGAAATTTTACTTAGAAGTAAATTATATTATCTAAAACTTTTTACTACTCTTATTTACTAGAAAAAACAGGAAGAACATTTCTACATTTAAAAATCATTTCATTTTGATTACAGAGATGTTCTTTTATGTTCTCCTATATGTTTTATAGTTTTATTTTTTACATTGAAGTTTATGATGCACTTCAAATATTTTTGCATATGCTATGAATTAGAAGTGGAGGGTTTGCTTCTTTCTTCTGGTGTGGAGAGTCCAGGACTATTTATGAAAGTGGTATATTTCCCTATTGACTTACCTTGACCATATATGTGTAAGTCTATTTCTAGATTCCTTATTTCAGTACCACTTTATGTTTATTATTGTAGCTTTGTAGTAAGACATAAAATCAGTAGTGTACCTCCTCTAAATTTGTCCTTTATTTTCAAACTTGTTTTGCTATTCTAGGTCCTTTGAATTTTCATATGAATATTAGGAACAACTTGTCAATTTCTTATAAAAGATCTGCTGTAATTATGTATGGGACTGTGTTGAAACTATAGATTAATTTAGAGAGAATGAAAATAATAACCCCATTGTTTTTCTGTCCACAAACTTATATATCACTTCATTTATTTAGTTTATTTTAACTTTTATCATTATTCTTTTGTAGTTTGCCCATCTTTGATTCAATTTATACCTAAATAGTTTGTGTTTTATTGATTTAACTTTTAATATTTTTAAGTATTATGCTCTAATCATTTGTTGTTAATATATCAAAATTCAATTAATTTTTATAATGACTTTATATCCTGCAACTTGGCTAAATCATTTATTGGTTCTCGTAGGTTTTTATATTTTCTAAAATTTTCTATGCGTAAAATCATATTATCTATACCTAGAGAGTTTTACAAGTTCTTACTTTCTACTCATTAGGCCATTTACTATTTTTTTTCTTACTCTACTAAAATGGCTGAGGCCTCCAGTTAAATATTTAAAAAGAGTCATTAGAGTAAGCCTCATATATATCATCCAATTTATTTTTGTTTACAGTGGCAGGGCTAGTCTGGTATCAGTTGCTCCATCATGGTGAGAAACGGACAGCTCTAAGAAGATGCTTTTACATTTTATAATACCAAATTACACCTCATTTAAACCTAATAAGGCCATCATAATTGAAAATGCAATAAGTAGCCATTGATAATAACCACATATGATTTTATGTATATTTTTTCTCATTGATAATCCTATCTATTCTGGTACTATTTTGTTCTATTCAGAGTTTCTTAAAATGCCTGAGCCTAGTAACAATTCTCAATAAAATGTTCTCCAGCAATATATCCCAATATTCTTGACCGATACAGGCCTTTTTTATGCTCTTCATAATACCTTTCTTTAATAGTCCATTATTTAAGGTCCCTGTTCTATGCCACCCATATGAATAGGAAATCCACTATGACATAGTATAAAAAGTATGGACTTTAACTCAAAAGGAATTTACTTTCAGTTAATGCCAGTAGTACTTACTAGCTGGGGGTCAGAAGGCTTTCTTAAGCCTGAATTTTCTCATTTATAAAGTAAGAGAGCATTGTTAAGAGCATCAGGGATGCTATGTTTACAGTGCCTATCACAGTTCTTGACATGAAGAAGATTGTTGAGAAAACAGAATCAGTTCTGTGACATTAATTTCAGTATTTATATTGAACATCAATTTCATATAATGTTATCCATAAGAATGGAGATCCTCCATCTCCATTTCACGTTCCTGGGACTTGTCCATTTAAAAGTGATGTTCCTTCCAGCCTGCACCAAAATCCAGTCCCCCACAGTGGTTCTATTCTGGATTATCTAATCAAACCTTTGTAGAGTCCCAGTCATCCTAGCTCAGTCTCTTCAATTCCCCACTCCTAACTAAAAACTCATTCCCTGAAAACTTTGTTCTTCAACCCACCTTAATATTCCCAGTTATACAATTGTATGCCTTGACACAAAACTCCATTCTCATCTTTTATGTTAAAATTGGCCTATTTGAACCAGAACCTGAAACATTAGTAAATAACATTTTTTTTAAGGTTATGGGAGCTCAGTATTTAAACAGTATGCCTTATCTCAGCCCCCTAAAGGAAAGGACTCTGGGTGCCCCCTGGTTGTGGATGATGCAGTACCTGCAGTACCTGCCTCTTCCTCACCCTTAAGATATGTATACATATGTAACAAACCTGCACGTTGTGCAACATGTACCCTAGAACTTAAAGTATAATAATAAATAAATAAATAAATAAATAAATAAAATAAAAATGCAGACAACCATGACAATGAAAAAACAATTGCTGCTATATTAGAAAGAAAAAGAAAGGGAAGGGAAGGGAAGGGAAGGGAAGAAGGAAGGGAAAGGAAGGGAAGGGAAGGGAAGGAAGGGAAGGGAAGGGAAGGGAAAAGGGAAGGGAGAAAGAAAGAAAGGGAAAGAAAAGAAAGGGAAGAAAGGGAAGGGAAGAAGGGAAGGGAAGAAGGGAAGGGAAAGAAAAGGGAAGGGAAGGGAAGAAAAGAAGGGAGAAAGGGAAGAAGGGAAGGGAAGAGAAGGGAAGGGAAGAAAGAAAGAAAAAGAAAGAAAGAAAGAAAGAAAGAAAGAAAGAAAGAAAGAAAGAAAGAAAGAAAAAAGAAAGAGAAAAAGAAAGGCAGACGGGCGAGAGAACATCTCCCTGAACAGGTTAATAACAGGTTCAAGGGAAGCACCTCACAAGATATAAAAACAATACAAACGTTAAAATAATAAAAAATTATTTCAAGTCAACTGTTACATAGGTGTCTTACCCCAGATTCCCCCAAAGCTAAGCCTGAGCCAGAGATTTACAGGCAAATATGTTTTCTCCTTGGAGGAGGAGGGATTGAAACTGGGTAGCGGGAGCAAGAGACAGAAGTTACACTGGAAAGATGGAAAGCCAAGATAGAAATATGTTACTCCATTTGTTACCACTATTGGCAACTATTGCTTCTTCTTCCAAAACATTCTGAACAGGTTTATAAAATACATTTTAGAACTTTCCACTCAGGGAACAAGAGAGAGAAACATTCATCCAATGGTTTACATTGGTTAAAGATTGGCTCCCCAATTACCATTTTTCTTATGCTTCTGAGTGACACATATCTGAGTGCTGGAAGAGTTCTCATAAGAGCCCCATGGTACAGTGTCAAAGAAACCATTGGTGAAAACAGAGGCAAACAGAAGAGACACCAGGTGAGACACTCTGGAAGTCTGTAGTCTTTAACCTGAAGAAATCTGATTAAATTCTACATAAAACTGGTTGCAGAAATAGTGTCTGGAATAAGAGGGGAATTTGAGACGATCTGAACTGGTGCACAGAAAGTGTTTAATAGACTAGGGTTTTTCCTGTCACTGACGGTAGTTCTTTTAAAACGACTTCTGCAAATGGAATTTGCTAATTAGTTGCCCTATTGAAATTGAATGTCAGCATGAGAGTAGACAATTAAAATCTTCTCCTGTTCCCAATCTCGTTGCTCTGCTTGCACCAGGAAAACTTTTAAAATGATGCCCCTGAAGATATATCATCACACTCCACTATAGAGGTATCAGATTTCTCCATCTCTTCCTTGTCCTTCTGTGTTACAACTCTTTCTTCTTAAAACATGAAACATTAAAAGTGTTTGTTGAGTGGGGTAGCAGAATGGAAAGAGGGTATCTGGTGAGATATGAAGAGTTTTAAAATCTACCAATACGTAATGTTGAATATATTTCCATTTGTGTCACTAATCTACATAAATGTTAAATATTTGCCTAATAGAGTAATCAGAGGGCATCTCTATTGAGGACATTGATTTGAGTGGTGTTTGTGTGTCCAGGCACAGTGCTCTATGTCAACAGCCCTGAGTTCAAGCTGTTGGTTTTCTGTGACCTCCATATGTGTATAAAGCATCCAGAAATGACTTGGTGGCCCAGAGAAGGTTTGGGGAAGTACTAAGAACACAGGTGAACCAACAGAGGTCTGAGATAGATCTTCCCAGAGAGTCGACATGATCATGACAATGAACTTCCACAATGGGTACTAATTCAATGCACCGAAGAGACAGTTAGGGCCAATTGTCCCTTTGCAAATCCACCTACAACTCAGGTTAGACTAGCAACACCTAGGAAGAGGAAAACTTACGGGTCTCTTCACTTGGTTTCTAAAGTAAAGCAGCTCCATACATCCTACCCTCAAACATCCAGATACCATCTTTAGAAGAACAATGGAATGAAGAGGAACTCTTAAAACCTAAAACTAATTTACCCTAAAGAGACTAATATATTTGAACAACAGTATCGTAGAGAAAGAGTGTGAGTTGTTATTAGTTGACAATTTACATTATCTTTGTGTTTATGTGTGGGTGAATATTTTTTAAACCTTGCTATATAAACTAGCAAAATGGAACTAAATTCCAGGCTGTGTAGCTAGAAAGGAGGGAAAAACTCTAGCATAAGCAAGTGCCCACCAAGAACTCTCAAAACTGTATTACAGGAGAAACTGTGGGTGACTTGGAGGTTCAGGCAAGGGAGGGGCATGTAAGATGTGGATACACTCATATATACGCAGTTTCCTCATTATTTCTCTTTGAGAAAAAAAAATTTACTAATTGTCCCCTCTGGACAATGGGAACTTTGATATTTTGAGTGTGCCATAGGGAAACCTGGATTTTATTTTCTTGATGTACAGTACAATTGCTCTTTATCCAGCCCTCATTGCAACACATAGTGTCTCCTCTAAAAGTCTGGGCAAATCTAAAAGTGTATTTATGTTAGCTTTAGCATTTCTCAAAAAACAAGAACTTCTCAATAACATTATCTGTACTAAAATATTTCATTGTAAGCATCTTTCATATTAGCCAATTTTATGCTCTGTGAATGTATCTCTTGTTGTCAGGGAATTTGGGCTTCACATTTTTTTATGAAACACAATAAATTATACATACAACATATTTCATATCCTTATAGCCAGAAAGTAAACCTGTCACCATGCAATTGAAAATGGGGCCCTGATTGATATAGTACTTTGCCAAGTAGCCTCCGTGAAGTGACTGACCCTCTTGTGATTTAAAAATTTATGCATCTCAGCAGTGATTATTCATCTGTCCATGCATCCTTTTTATATGACATTATTACTTTTGTGTTCTATTTAATTCAACAAACCTGTATTGAATATATTCTGTACATCAGTAGCTCTTCTTTGCTCTGGGGATGAGAGATTAAGACATTGTTTCTGTCCTTGCAGAACCCACAGTCTAATGAAAGAATTAGACATGTGAAAATTCCTATATTATAAGAAAAATTATAATTAAATAGATGATAAATCCCAGAAACTCCAACTATAGAATAAATCAAATGTGTCTGAAGATAAGGGAAAATGGGTGTATTGCAGAAGAAAATTAACACTGAGATAGGTTATTTAAAGTTATGTAGGAGTTTGAGGTTATTTAAGATTATGTAGGAGTTTGCCAAGTGGACATGAGACAGGTAAAGTGAAGGAGGTGCAGATTTTCCTGAGATAGAGTGGTACATGCATAAAGACACTGGCAAGTGAAGTAACCTGCTGTGTTTGGGGAGTGGCAAGTCTATCCACTGAATGAATAGAAAAAAATTGAGTACGAAAAGGAAGGAAGAAATCTAGTTATGAAGGGCACTGAAGCCCATGCCAAGGAATCTGGAATGACGTTTAATGAGATGTCTGGAGATGTTACAAGTAACACCTTGCCAGCCAAGCACGAGGCTAAAATTAGATGTTTTCCTCCTTCAACCTGAAAAGTTTTTCAATATGGCCCCCAGTCTTCTTAAAATTCAGAAGTAAACCATGAAATCTCTAGATTTGAGGCTTGGGAAGAAGAGAGAAATTTCATTAGGATTGGAATAGAATTTTGAATATCAAAATTCTCTATTGAACAATACTATCTTTGACTTCAGGCTGAAAAATAATTCATTGGCTCTGTCCAGTTGCATTAGAGCAGCAATACCTTACCATTAATTATTTTGTATAATTGTTCAAGTGAAAGCAAGTGAAAAAGATTTCAGTACGTTCAAGTATGTACACTGAATCTAACTCTAGTTCTTGGAAGAAGAAAGCTCATAAGCAGATTTCCCCAGAAGGGATAGTACAGAGAGAAAATGAAGACATAAAATCAGTAAACAAATACATGAGGTCTGCCAAATGATTCTGTTTCCCCTCGAATGCTGTATCTGCTCTAAATGCACAGTGATGACGAATGGAATGCCGCCATTTACTAGCAGGTTGATCCAGAGGACCCACAATTTCTGATGTATCACTCCAATTCGCATATTCAGAAAACTATCCTCTCCTTACAAAGCTCTTTAGAACTCTCCCTTGGGGCTTTGTTGCCTACAGTGATCAAAAGACAGTCAACAAAAGGGAAGCATCAAATGGAACCAAAATGAGGAGAATAAACATAAAGGGACTTTCCAAAGGCGATTTGTTGCTAAATGAGCGCAGTCCTGTGCTATTGTGCATATGTCATTCGATCCGTGTTCAGCCTGGTCCCGGAGATCAATATGCATTACTAATCAAAATGGCATAGGAATCATAGCGCTACAATCACCTAAGTGTTACCAAGTGGCTTTTATTGTAGTTTCAACATTGACAGACACATATGTTCTATTGAAATTCTTCAAAGGCAAAAATCAGTGAAAGGAAAAATTCTCAGTCAGTGTTGGGAGAGTGTTTTTGTGCTCTGAACTAATGTTTCCATGTGCAGGAATATTCCAAGAGCAACACACATGGCCTAGAATTTCACTCCTAACTCACTCTCCACGCATGGCTACTTATTGTGGGTTACACAATATTGTGGGTACGCTTTTCTCAGTTGGGAAGAGATAATTTATTATAAGGCAGTGAAGATTCAGTCTCTTTTCTTCCATCTCTTATCTGGGCCATTGAAGGATACTTATTTGAGATCTGCTCTGAAAATTTTTCCTGAGATGTATTGCCCCAAAGATAGATAGGGGAAGAGGTGTGGCCTGTTCCCCACCTGTTGGGGATCAAGCTCAGGAGAGGAAGAAGCTTTTGAAAGCCAATTTGTCCCTCAGACCTAAGCCAAATTTCACAACCAGCATTATCTATCATACAGATGATATTTCTGTTTTTATGTTTCATATGCTTCCATATGCCTTCGCATTTAATCCAGACTAATGCAGAATACAGAATCCAGACTAATGCATACTACACATAAGTTATAGAAGATACAGTATCCTAGGGAGTAAATTCAGTACAATGAGATATCACCTCATACCCATTAGGTTGGCTACTAACTAAAATGAAAAAAATTAGTGTTGATGAGGATGTGAGAAATTAGAACCCTTATGCACTGTTAATGGGATTGTGAAAGGTTCAACCACTATGCAAAATAATATGAATGTTCCTCAAAAAATTAGAAATGGATTACCATACGATCCAGCAATCCCACTACTGGGCACATATGCAAAGGATATGAGATCAGTATGTCGAACAGATATTTGCTCTCCTATGTTCATTGCAGCATTATTAACAATAGCCAAGATACGGACTCAAGCTAAGTGTCCATTGACAGACGCATGGATCAAGAAAATGTGGTATAAGATATGTGCATGCATATATTCATTGCAGCACTATTCACAATAGCAAAGACATGGAATCAACCCAAATTCCCATCAGTGATAGACTGGATAAAGAAAATGTGGTACGTATATGCCATGGAATACTATGCAGCCATAAAAAGAAATGAGATCGTGTACTTTACAAAGATATGGATGGAGCTTGGAGCAATCATCCTCAGCAAACTAAAACAAGATCAGAAAACAAACACCGCATGTTCTCACTTATAAGTGGGATCTGAACAATGAAAACACATGGGCATAGGGAGGGCAACAACACACACTGGGGCCTGACAGGAAAGGGTCAGGGGAGCATTAGGAGAAAGAGCTAATGCATGCGGGGCTTAAAACCTAGGTGATGGGTTGATAGGTGCAGCAAACCACCATGGCATACTTTTACAAATGTAACAAACCTGCACATTCTGCACATGTACCCCAGAACTTAAAAAAAAAAAAAAGAAAATATGGTATATATACACAATAGGTATTACCCTTAAAAAAGAAAAAAGAATATCCCATTATTTGCAACAACATGGAAGAACCTAGAGGACACTATATTAAGCAAACTAAACCAGCCACGGGAAGATGATCTCATTTATACGTGAAGTGTAAAAATGTTAGTATGCAAAGAGAGAGTAAAGTGGTTCCCAAAGGCCGGCTTAAGGGAGGAGATTGGAAAGATGTTGGTCAAAGGACATAAATTTTTTAGAAAGGAAAAATTAGTTCAAGAGATGTGTTGTTCGTCTTGGTGACTACAATTGATAACAATGTATAATGTATATGAAGCCTGCAAAAAGAGATTTTGTGTTCTTATCACATACAAAAAAATGTGAAACAATGCAGACATTAAATAGCTTGATACAGCCATTTCACAATGTATACATATAACTAAGCATCATGGCGTACACCATAAATACCATAAATATAAACCATTTTACTTGTCAGTTAAAAAATAAATTAAAAAGAAAATATAGAATCCCCAAAAATATCACTGCGATTCAGAAGCAGTTTTATCTACTTCCTTTGTAATACCTTGATGTGTGTGTGTGTGTGTGTGTGTGTGTGTGTGTGTGTGTGTGTGTGTAAAACTAAACAGAAAGTTTATAAAAGGCCATGGAAGTGTAGCGTGATAGTGAAGATAATAAACTGGGTTATGGCTATGCTATTAACTAGCTGGGTAACTTGGATAAGTGGGTTAAACTCTATTGTTCTCTAGTCCTCTTTTATAGTATTTATTGAATACAATCTCTTTATTTAAAATATTTAGCATTCTGTGATTCCAAAATACTAGTTCTTTGTTCACTATTTACATGACTCACTTTTCCTTTCCCAGGTCACTGATAGCTGTGATTCATTGGTGGTCACATATATAATGATGCTTAGAGAATGGAAAGACCAAGTAGTGAAACTCTACTGAATATGTTGAATCATTTATTTGACAAGAGGAGAAAAACAAGTGAATTCTATCCTTAAAGTTTGAATGGTGGTAGACTGATAGAGCGTTACTGAAAATAATAACTTAAAGACTATGAAAGGTTAGATTACTAATGAGCAAATATTTATCCTTTCCTTCAACTATTAATGGAAGATTACACTTCCCCATCCAAAAAATGTTGAACTTGGCAATAGGACTGACTTTAGGTAAAGGAATATAGAGAAAAGTGAGTTTACAATTCTTAATGGGAGACTTAAGAAACATGGTACTTTTCTTCTACCCTTGTCTTTCACTCCTGCATTTTCACCATAAGAAGAACATGCTTTGAGTATCTGCTGGTCCAAAGAGAATGAAGGTATGTGAAGAAGAACTGGAACTGGACTCAACTCAGAACCTAGGGCCAAGTCAAGCTGAGCCTAACCTAGGTAAACCAAAATCCAGATGATTCACAGATACCAAACTAAGAAAGAAATGCCTATTATTTTATGCATTGATATATTGTGGTCACTTATCATGCAGCAGCATTGAGTAGATAACTCATGCCAAGACTCAACAAGTTCAATTGCATTCTTAATTTTTATGATATTCTAAGTCAAAACACAGTCAATGTATGCATTTGATATATTTTTTTAAATGTTTCTCTGGATAATTCTACCCATTATAGGAAAAACAACCTGACTGAGGGAGGACCTTCCTCTACCACACTAACTTTGAATGGAAATGCAAAATTAGCTCCTTTCACTTTTCTATTTGGGAAACATGAGTTGAGACTCCCCCATTTGGGAAAAGCTCAACTGTTCCTCCAAGACTCTTTAAAAGTTATAACTAAGGCTCAGGGGAGAAGGTTGACTTATTAAACACAACCTTTAGTACTTCTTCATAACACAGTGAGACTTGCTGAGGCCTTGAACCTGCTGGAAATAGTTTTACCAAACTAGAAAGGAGCTCAATTTCAAAGAATGTCTGGAGAGCATTTGTATCTTTAGCACAGAGTGCCCTGCTACACTCTATGTTATCAGCCACCTAGAGCTTTAGGTTACTTTTAGCAAGAAAGACTACATTTTTTTCTTCACAGGCATTAAAACATTCCACAGGCATTCTTCTGCAGATCGGGAGCTTCAATTTGTTACATGGATCTGATTTCCAGAGCACACAAATCACAGGGCCTTGAAAATGTGCATGGGCATTTTACAGAATGGTTTAGCTAGAAGAAAATTTTCCTATACTACATTTTTTTTGAGGAATAGCTGGATTGTACCAATATTAGAAGCCAAGTATAAGGCCACTTAAATAGATATTTACGTACATTGCTTTTTCTGGTGAAGTGAGCAGTTTTCAAGGCCAGAAAGTCTTATCTTCTGTCTTAGCTCTAAGGTTTACAAGTCACTTTAATTCTCTAATCTCAGATTCCTGATCCATAAATTGACCATATAATGGTCCCTACCTAATTAACATGTGAGGAAAAACAAAGTTGAAAGATGTGAAAAGCTGAGCATATCATAAACCCTTGATAAATGTATCCTAGAGTAAGTGTTATTATTTTGGATCTGAAAGATGTGTCCTCAATAGAGCCATTTTCAACTTTAGCTGACAATTTTGGAGAACAGAGACCATTCCTCAATTATTAGAAATCAGACTAAATGAAATATAACCATATAAGCTTATATATAATGCTTAGCATCATAATTTGGTTCTTTCTACATTTTTGGCATAATAGTACCCACTTAGGAAGAAAAGGCTGCCCTGTGCTGAAATCCTGCAGAGTGTCAAGTGCTATGTATGTATATAAAGTGATTCATTAACTCTCAGATCAAATCTCATACCTAACAAATGACTAGATTGGACTCTGCTTTTAAAGTGTGCTGCTATTATAAAATGCTATTTCCCCTCAGTTTTTCTTGACGACTTTATCCTTTTATTTTTTTTCCTCTCTGATTCTTTCATGATAAACTCTGCACTTAACTATTGTCCATTCTAAATATCACATTTATAGCATTACTTATTTTTTTTCCATTTTTGGGTGGTGGAAATTGAGTCTTTGGAATTGTTACATATAATAAGAACTAAAGAAAATCTTATGACTAGGTACTAGACTACCTGAAAGCTTGATTGGCAGAAATGGAAGAAGTTGGCATTGGAAGACATTCACTCTTCCTCCCCAGTTTAGGAGTGAGGAATTAGGTTTGTCTAAATTAGGAACTGGTAGGTATTTCTAATATCCTAAATAAGCCCTAACTGGAATCTTAACTCATTAATTCTTATTTCTAGTCCCCATCAGGATTTAGAGTGTTTATTAGACATTTGAGTTCCAAAGATCAGTAGTCCCACAGTCAATTCTGTTTTGTTCAATGCTGAGACTGTAGGCCCTCTGTCTGATGCATAATAATAATTTTAATCTTCATGTTCATAATTGAATTCATAAAAATGATGTTAATCATGTTGATTAGAATAGGTGTGCTGGAACCTTATCCTGTCCCAGATGATATGAAAGGTTCTTTCTTTACCCTAAAACAGTTTTCTCAGTGTATTTTGAAGACTGTCTTACCACTGCCTAGTGCTTGGTGAGTTTTGCCTATAATATGCCATCCAAAAATTCAATGAAAAGATGTTACTGATTATAATATTCACAATTTCAGCATGAAACTGATTACAATTTCAAATGGGGGTAATTTAAGAAAAGTTTAATAAAAGACTAATGTATAAAGGTATGAGCAGTGTTTAAGGAAGCTAACAAGGAATAGCGCAGTAGCCCTGGGCTAGTATCAGCTAGGTAGGCATGAACACCTTTATACCTGAAAAAGCAAGGGAAAGAAGCAAAGACCTGAACTCTTGCTGCTTAATGAGAGGTAGAGGATTGCTTAACAGCAATCTGCCAGAGAAGGAGCTGGGTAATAGATTCCTGGAACTCAATTTCCTCCAGCCACACCCCTTAATTTTTCATTCTTCTTTTTCTCTTGATTCAAGTTCGAGGGTAAGGACAGTACCATGTTGATGCTGTCCATGTAGGTAAACTCAGGACACAGAGCAGGATGAAAATGGTAAGAAAGTGGATCTAGAGGGACAAATGGAAGATATCTTGCATAATAATTGGTAGAACTTCTCAGAGAACAAAGACAAAGGAAAACTCAAATACTTATTTTTACAGGAAAGTTAAGTAGGACTTATTGAACGATAAATCTTTTATATCGAAAAGGGTAAAAATAGTGATATATCTGTTAAAAAATGAACATTTGAAATCACTGATTTCAGGGTAGATATGTGAAGCAATGGATCAGATGAAGAGAGGCAGAACATAAAGTGTTTATACTCCCATGACACAAAAGCAAGGTGAGACAAGAATATAAATGCAATTCAAACATGTGGAATAGAAAGTCCATTTGAGATCTAGACACCATTTCCAATGGCCTTGGTTATGGGAACCTTTCCTCAATGTTAGTTATATTATGATGAAAGATGCAACAAATAAATGAAATATACTGAAATTAAGAAGAAATATCAAGTTAAGGAACTTACTGCCGGAAATGTCTGCAGACCAGCAACATGGCATCAACTGGAAGTTAGAAATTTAGAATCTTAGGTGTTAGTCTAAGGATTATTGAATCCAAATCTGTATTTTAACAAATCCACAGATTTATTTGCTTTTAAATTTGAGAAACACTGATCTAGTTGTTTCTTCTTTCCTAAGTTGGGGAGGTGATTGTGCAATGAATAAATGATGGGAAGAAAGTGCTGTGACATGGTCCTGTATGCTAAGTGGGGACAAGGCTGGACAGAAATATTAGGCTAGGTTGTGGGGGAACCTGTGGACAGCCCAAGAAGGTGGCTCATGCCTGTAATCCCAGCACTTTGGGAGGCCGAGGCGGGATTATCTTTTGAGGTCAGGAGTTCAAGGTCAACCTGGCCATCATGGTGAAACCCACCTCTACTAAAAACACAAAAATTAGCTAGGTGTGGTGACATGCACTGTAGTCCCAGTTACTTGGGAGGCTGAGGCAGAAAAATCAGTTGAACCTAGGATGTGGAAGTTGCAGTGAGCCAACACTCCAGCGTGGGCAACAGAGGGAGACTGTCTCAAAAAAAAAAAAAAAAAAAAAGAAAGAAAAAAAAAGAAGAAGAAGCCTGAACTTCACCCTAGTCAATTGTGTACCACAGTTATCAGAATATAATTATTTGATGTTAGAGTGTCTATTTCATGGGTACTCTTTAATCTTAGATAAGTCTCCTAATTAATCTACTTGTATTTGAAATGTTTCTGGTAATTTGGTATTCTTTCTTTAATAAGCTGTTGATTTGTGTGTTAACTTTATTATATTTCTGCAAGTTTGCAGCTTTGTTATAGATCTTTGCTCTTTTAATTTGGAGTTGGTCCAAATCTGAGATAGGACTGATAATATCCATCTTAGTGTGTTAACTTTTTAGAGAATTAATCTAGAATTTCTGTCCTGGAAAATTTTTTAAAGTATATTCGGCCTGGGGCAGTGGCTCACACCTGTAATCCCAGCACTTTGGGAGGCTGAGGCAGGTAGATCACCTGAGGTCAGGAGTTGGGGACCAACCTGGCCAACATGGAGAAACCCCGTTCCTACTAAAAATACAAAAATTAGCTGGGCATGGTGGTGGGCACCTGTAATCCCAGCTACTCGGGAGACTGAGGCAGGAGAATCGCTTGAACCCGGGAGGCGGAGGTTGCAGTGAGCCGAGATTCCACCACTGTACTCTAGCCTGGGTGACAGAGTGAGACTCCATCTCAAAAAAAATAAATAAATAAAATAAATATTTTCATTGAGTTATCATATTATTTCCTATTTTCCAGAATTTCTCCATGAGCTGTATTCTTTTGCAGTTTGAATTGATTTGTCATGCTTTGGGGTTTTTTTTTTTTTTTTCCAGAAGTAAACTTTCTCAGTATATCCTAAAAGGATATTGTGTAGAAAATAGCCACATGAACTTTATTAGCTTCGTATTGGAATTCCCTCTCAGAACACAATCTAATCCATATTTCAATATACAATAACCAAAGCCCACACTGTCCAATGATAAACTGCACTAATAAGACCCTCTGGACTGTTTCTAAGGTAGCACTATGAAGAAAAAAAAAATCAAATGCCCTTAAAGATCCTTTTTTTTTTTTTTTTTTTTTAAATACTTCACGTTCTAGGGTACATGTGCACAACATGCAGGTTTGTTACATATGTATACATGTGCCTTGTTGGTGTGCTGCACCCATTAACTCGTCATTTACATTAGGTATATCTCCTAATGCTATCCTTCCCCCCACCCCCTCCCCACAATAGGACCCGGTGTGTGATGTTCCCCTTCCTGTGTCCAAGTGATCTCATTGTTCAATTCCCGCCTATGAGTGAGAACATGCGGTATTTGGTTTTCTGTTCTTGCGATAGTTTGCTGAGAATGATGGTTTCCAGCTGCATCCGTGTCCGTACAAAGGACACGAACTCATCTTTTTTATGGCTACGTAGTATTCCATGGTGTATATGTGCCACATTTTCTTAATCCAGTCTGTCACTGATGGACATTTGGGTTGATTCCAAGTCTTTGCTATTGTGAATAGTGCCGCAAAAAGCATACGTGTGCATGTGTCTTTATAGCAGCATGACTTATAATCCTGTGGGTATATCCCCAGTAATTGGATGGCTGGGTCAAATGGTATTTCTAGTTCTAGATCCTTGAGGAATCGCCACACTGTTTTCCACAATGGTTGAACTAGTTTACAGTCCCACCAACAGTGTAAAAGTGTTCCTATTTCTCCACATCCTCTCCAGCACCTGTTGTTTCCTGATTTTTTAATGATTGCCATTCTAACTGGTGTGAGATGGTATCTCATTGTGGTTTTGATTTGCATTTCTCTGATGGTGAGTGATGATGAGCAATCCTTTTTAAAGCAAAACCACCTGCTTTCCCAAATGGAGAGTCTTGGAAATCAGTGCGCATTTATTTTTGCAGTATATTTGGCCTTGGCTTTAGGAAGCATCAGGTGAATGTTACAGAAACTCAGTGAGTCATTCTCCCTTACCACTCTTCCCACCCCCACCCCACCCACTGCAGGGATTAAAAAATAAGATTATTCTTAGAAAAATACACCTACTTCAGAGAGCTGTTCTGTTGACTGAGTGCTCTTACAAAGTAAAGGGGCTATTTTTTCTCTGCCCATACTGATTTTGTCTTGTATGTATGTATGTATTTGTTTATTTATCTGCTTGTTCATATTTTGTGCATTCAGGTATCCATTTATTTAGTAGAGGTGACTAGGTGCATTTTCTGATTTTTTTCTCTTTTTTTCATTCACATCTCTTCTTTTTAAGCATGTAGTCTTCTCTTTCAAGGGGAGATATCCTCAACTACTAAATAACTGTTCATCTCATTAACAAACTACATGGATATAGTCAGTGTTGGGAAAATATGATTAAAAGCAAAATCTTCTCCCAATCTAAAATAACTTCTCCACATATGGTTTTCCACAAGAACAAAAAATAATTTTATTATTGAATAAGCATTAAACCAAAAATGTGATGTGCATCACAGGCAATCCACTGAAGAGATTGCAAATGCAGAAATAAATCTCAGTATTATACAGCCAATCAGACAGAACACATTACATACGTGTTCTCAAGATAAACAATCACTAGTTCTCAAGGAAGAGGACTTGACAGCACCATTTGTCACACATAGTTTATTCTAGATTCGCTTGGTAATTGGGGTGGCCATCTGTGTTAGCTAATTGGCTTTATCTAAAGGAGAAGTAAAATTCTCATATCATTATGACAGGAAGTTGTTTTATAGAAGGACACCTGGCCCCTGAAGTTAGGCTACTGCTCTCCCACAAACTAAGAGGTAGAGGCACTATCTTCTTTGATGATTACATTTGAAAGATGTGGTTCCCAGATTCTTGAGAAAGATATTCCTGGACCCTAAAGCTGGTGAGAGGCCTTACTTAATCTATAGAAAGATTTCCATGCATTTCAAAGAGACATAGAGCTTACAATTACAAGTCTTCTAAAGTAAATGCTCTAAGAAAAGTGAGTGGGGTGAAGGTTCTTCCCTTATTTTCCAGAGGGAGAGTTAAGCTTCTCATTTTTAACTTGTACTTATCCTTACATCAGCCAAACACATCTCACCAGGAATCAGAAGCTCAAGGCGTTGGTGCTTGCTTTCTCACTCAGTGGCTGTTGCTTATTCTGTGAGTTTTATTTTCCGTCTATGAGAAACTTAGTTAGAAACTGCATAATGTCAAAGGGCTTACACACAATGTGTGGTTCATGAACCAATAACAGTAGAGATTGTTGGAAAACAGAATTCTAGGCTCTCTCCCAAGACTGAATCAGAGTGCATATTTTAACAGTACTTCTAGTGATTCAATGTGCATTTAAGAGTCAGAAGCACTAGTCTATGACCATGGTTCTCTATAGTTAACTATGTTTTACCCATTTTAAATTGTACTTTTTACAATTATTGAGCTGTGTTTTTAATATGCTCTGGATAATGATGTTTATTGGATATGCATTTTAAGATGTATTCTCCAAGCTTTGGGGTTGTATTTTCAATTTTTTGATACTGGTTTTCAAAGAACAGTTTTAATTTTGATGAAGTCTAACTTACCAAGTTGTTTTCTCTCATGATTCTTGCCATTTTTGTCTCATCTAAGTCATATCTGCATAAACCAAAGTCACAGAGACATTATACCATGTTTCCTTCTGAAGGATTTGTCAGTTTTGGTTTTATATTTAGGTTTATAATGTAATTATAGTTAATTTTTATATATGATATAAGCCATAGGACATGGTTTATTGAATGTTTTCGCAAAAGTCTTTGCAATTGTAATTGCAACTTATTTAATTATTCTAGCACCATTTGTTGAAGACTAGCCTTTCCTTGATTAACTACCTGAGCATTTGTTTAAAAAATAGTTGATTAAATGTATTTACAGTTTTACTTCAAGATTTTCTATTCTGTCCCATTGATTACGTTTTTTTAAAACAACAACAGAACCACAGCTTACAATGATTTATATTTTATTATTTAGTCAATACCACTCTGTCTTGATTACTATAGCATTATATTACATTTTTGACATTTAGATATTCTTTATATGCATTCTGGATATTATTCTTTTATTAGATATATGATTTGAAAATATTTTCTCCTATTATCTGTGTTGCCTTTTTACTCTGTTGATAGTGTCTTTTGATGCACAATTTAAAATAATTCATGAACTTCAATTTATTTTTTCTTATTTTTACCTATGCCTTTAGTGCTGTACCCTAAAAATCATTGTCAAATTCAGTGTTGTGAAGACTTTGCCCTATGTTTTCATTTAAGAATTTTATAGTTTTAGGTCTTATATTTAAGTCATTAATTCATTTTGATTAATTTTTTGCATATGGTGTTAGGCAAGAGTCCAACTTCATTATTTTGCATATGGATATCCAGTTTCCCAGACCATTTGTTGAAAAGACTATCCTTTCCCCATTATTGATCTTGGCCCCCTTGTCCAAAATCATTCAACCATGTATGTGAGAGTTTATTTCTGAATTCCTTATTCCATTCCATTGATGCATATGTCTGTCTTGATGCTAGATTACACAGTTTTGATAACTGTAGCTTTGTAGTTTTGAAATTAGGATGTGTGAGTCCCCCCAACTTTGTTTCTCTTTTTCAAGATTGTTTAGCTATTTACAGTCTCCTGCAATTCCATATAAATTTTTGGATGGGTTTTTCTATTAATACAAAATTTTAAAATATCTTTGGAATTTTGTTAGGTATGGCATTGAATTTATAGATTTTTTTTGTAGTATAGACATCTTAACATTATTCATTCTTCCAATCCATTAATATGGGATGAGTTTTTATTTATTTACATCTTTAATTTCTTTCAGTAATGTTTTATAGTTTTTCTTCTACAAGTCTTTTACTTCCTTGGTTAAGTTAATTCCTAAAATTTTTATTTTTCTTAAGGATGTTGTACATTGAATTGCTTTTGTAATTTTCTTTTCTGGTTGTTCATTGTTAGTACACAGAAATGCAACTGATTTTTGGGTGTGAACTGTATATCCTGCTAATTTTCTAAATTTATATAAATACATATAAGGTCATACTATCCGCAAACGGAGATAATCTTATTTCTTCCTTTCCAATTTAGATGTCTATTATTTCTTTTTCTTGCATAATTGCTATGTGTAGGACTTCCAGTACTATGTTGAGTAGAAATAGAAGTGGCAAATGGCCATCTTTCTCTTGTTATTGATTTTAGAAAAAAAAAAGCTTTTAATTTTGAACCAAAGGTTATTATGTTGACATAGTTTGTTTTGATTTGTAGTTTGTTGAGTTTTTTTTTTTTTTTTACCCTGAAATGGTGTTGAATTTTGCCAAAGGACTTTTCTGCACCAATCAAGGCTATGCTTTTTTAAAATTTATTCTGTTAATGTGATAGTACACTGGTTTTCATGTGTTACATCATTCTTGAAACCCAAGGATAAATATCCCATTTGGTCATGGTGTATAGTTGTTCTAACATATGCTGAATTCAGTTTGCTATTATATTGTTCAGGGTTTTGCATTAGTATTCCTAAGGGATATTTGATCTGTAGTTTTCTCCTCTTGTGGTGTCTTCGTCTGGCTTTGGTATTATGGTAATGCTGACCTCATAGAAGAAGTTAAAAAGTGTGCCCACACAGCTAAATTTTTTGGAAAAGTTTGAGAAAAATTTGTGTTAGTTCTTTAAATCTTTGGTAGAATTCACCTATAAAGCCATCAGGTCCAGAACTGTTCTTCACTGGGAATTTTTCTTTATTGACTCAATCTCTTTACTAGTTATAGATTTATTCAGATTTTCTATTTTTTATAACTTAATCTTGGGAGGCTTTGTATTCCTCAGAATTTGTTCATTTCATGTACTTTGTCCAAATATTTGTTGTACAATTATTCACAGTACTCATAATCTTTATTTCTGTAGAAAGCAGTAATGTCTCCACTTTCATTACTAATTTTAGTAACTTGAGTATTCTCTTTTTATCTTAGTCCATTTAGCTAAAATTATTTCAATTTTGTTTACCTTTTTAAAGAGCCAACTCTTGATTTTGCTGATTTTCTATATTATTTTTCTATTTTCTATATTATTTACCCCTGCTCTACTCTTTATTATTTCGTTCCTTATGCTATATACCTTTGGGTTTAGTTTGTTCTTTTCTAGTTTTTTAAGTTGTAAAGAGTTTTGTTGTTTTGAGATATTTCTTATTTTTTAAAAATACATAAACACTTATAGCTATAAATTTCCCCCTTAGTAATCCTTTCACTGTGTCCCATAAGTTTTAATATGTCATGTTTATATTTTCATTCATCTTTAAGTATTTTCTAATTTCCCTTGTTATTTCTTTCTTTGGCCATTGTTTGTTTAATAGTCTTGTATAATTTCCACGGTTTTATGTATTTTCCGAGTTTTACTTATGTTATTAATTTCTAACTTCATTCTACTGTGACCAGAGAAGATAATTTGTATGTTATCTTTCCTTTCAAATATAGTGAGACCTAATTTCTGGCTTAAAACATGTGATCTATCCTGGAAAATGTCCCATGTATACTTGACAAGAATGTGTATGCTGTTGCTTTAGAGTAAGATGTTGTGCATGTGTCTGTAAAATCTAGTTGGGTTATTGCTTTCTTTAAGTCTTCTATTTCCTTACTTATCTTCTATCTGACTGTTCTATTCATTATTGAGAGTTGAGTGTCAAAATCTCCAACTATTATTGTAAAACTGTTTCTCTTTTGCATTCTTTCAGTTTTTGCTTTATATAATGTTAATCTGTTCTTAATTATGTAAATCTTTATATTTTCAACATTTATTGCTGAATTGAAGCTTTTATTAATATATTGTTTTAATGTCCTTTGTGTCTCTTATAAACATTTTGTGATTTAAAGTCTATTTTGTTTGACATTAGTGTATTAGGTTCTCCAGAGAAATACAATCAATACACACATATATGTACACATATAATATACAAATACATATATGAATATATATGCATACATACTATATAATATATAAGTATATTATATATATGCATATGTAACCATGTGTATGTATATATTTTATATGAAATAGTTCACATGGTTATAGAGGCGAGGAAGTACCACATATTGCTATGTACAAGCTGGAAAACCATGAAAACCAGGGGCATAACTTATCCCAGACACAGAAGTCTGAGAATCAGGGCTCTAACAGTATAAGTCCTGATCTGAGTCCAAAAGCCAAACAACTAGGAGTGTTAATGTCTGACAGCAGGAGGAGATAGAGGTCCCTGCTTAAGCAGAGAGATGAAATTTGCCATTCCTCCACCTTTTTGTTCTATTCATGCCCTCAGCAAATTGGAGATGTCCACCCATATGGTGAAGGCAAATTTTTTTATTCAGTCTACTAACTAAAATGTTAGTCTCTTCCAGAGATACCTTCGTAGACACATTCAGAAATAATATTTTACTAGCATCTCTTTTCTCAGTCAAGTGGACATATAAAATTAACCATAAAAAGTCCACTTCTTGTTATCTTGCTATCCATATGCATTACCTTAAATAATATCTAATATCAAAATAAAGACAATAACAAGGTCGTAATTCCATCTAATATGATATAACTATCTTGCATGCAACTTAAAATGTACTAATTCCTTCTCCAGAATGGGAGGTAAAGTCCTTCATATAATGAATATAAGTCAGTTAATATTATCTATTTATTCTTGAGTAGTCCTTGGTAGTTCATGTCTTTCGAGGGACATGTCCCTCACTTTATCTAGGTTGTAAAATTTATTGGCCTAAAATTGTTCATGACAGTTTCTTATCATCAAAATGTTATGACTTCTAGTTTCTAGTCATATAAGTAAAGAGCCTGGAAGTCATCACTCTCATTCTCAGAGGAAGAAAATCTGAACACATTAAAAATCATCAACTTTGCTTATATTTTTTAGAAGAATGAGGACACAGGGAAAACTGCTGTCCTGAAAAAACTGAAGAGAGGTACATACCGAGAACAAGAGCTTTCTGGATGTAGAAGATGCCCGCTACTAGAGCAAGCACTGGTAGGACCAAAACTGTGACTGATAAATTTCTAGAGGAAATTGTGGAGTAGCTCAAGAGTTAAATTCCAGGTGGGAGTGAGGAGCCATCTTTGGGGAACACCCACACTTTGAGGAGTTTTATTTCCTGAGGAACTTCCACACTATCATGAGTTTTACTTCCAAGCCCACCAAGTTCCTTGAGTAAAGATAAAAGAAAAATCCTCTCTTGCTTTTCACAAGAAGAGGGGAAACAGTAATCAATTTAAAATATACCTAGAACATTATTTTCTCCTTAACAAAAGCCTGTCCTCAAGGGAAACTATTTTACCAGAGGCCCATAAACCTTGGAAAAAAAATCCACTTCTAGCAACTTCTAGTCTTCCTGTCTCACCAAAGGGGGAGAAAAAGAAATAATAAGCACTTATAAAGGTCACAGCCCAGGGATACAGCAAAGTTATTCATAGGATTATAGAATGCTTCTCTTTCCCACTACTTGCCACCATATCAATAGGGCTCCTGTACAGTAACAAAGTACTGCAACTGAAAGAACTCCAAGGCTTAGACCAAAGACAATAAAAGAGACAAAAACAAGAACACTAGAATAATTTTAGTCTCTTGTATCACAGTTATAGCAAATGGTATACACAGCACAACTCCTACCTGGAAAAATATAAAAAGACACACAATAGGCCTATTTACTATAGTTTATTTAACCCAATACATTACTTCCAGCATCTAAGAAAAAATTATAAGGCATGCTGATAGGTAAACACACATACACACAGTCTGAAGAAACAAAGCAAGCATCACAACCAGAATCAGATATAGCAGATATTTTGACATTATGAGACTGGGAATACAAAACAACTATGACTAATATGCTGAGACATCTAATGGAAAAAGTGGATATCGTGCAATAATAGATGACTAATGTAAACAGAGATAGGAAACTGTAAGACAGAATCAAAGAAAATGCTAGAAATACAAAACACTTTGAGAGAAATAATGAATGACT
Organism: Macaca thibetana thibetana; assembly: GCF_024542745.1. Classification (NCBI taxonomy): domain Eukaryota; kingdom Metazoa; phylum Chordata; class Mammalia; order Primates; family Cercopithecidae; genus Macaca; species Macaca thibetana. The sequence continues at coordinate 102,206,268 of NC_065586.1, read as the reverse complement.
TTTATGAATTAATGAATAAACTGGATACAGCTGAGGGAAAAATATTAATGATCTTGAAGAAAAAGAGAACAGAAAAAAAAAGGAACACAATATCCAAGAATTGAAGGACAATTTAAAACAAAACATAATGTGCACATAATTGAAATATCATAAAGACAATAAAAAAGGAACAGAAAAACCATTTAAAGTAAAAATCACAAACAATTTTCCAAAATTAAGACAGACACCAGCCCACAGAACCAGAAATCCCTGAGAACACCAATCAGGAGATTATATATATATCTCTCCTGTGTGTGTGTGTATATGTGTAATATATATATCTCCTGTGTGTATGTGTGTGTGTATATGTATATTAGTAATATATACACATATACATACACATATACATATATGTATATACACATATACACACACAGGCATAAATACATATATATGCACATATGTATACACACATATATATATACCAATCAGGAGATTTTATATATATATATCTCCTGTGTGATATTTTATATATATATTATATATATATTTATCTCCAGGCATGCAAGCCCCTTCCTAGTCTCTCTCTGCAGACTCCTTTCCCTCTGCCTCCAAACCAAAACCATATAATCTGATCTAAAATTATGTGTATAGGTTCTAAAATTATATATGTATATATGCCTGTGTGTGTATATGTGTATATGTGTATAGGAGGAGATATCTATATATATAATCTGATCTAATTTTAGAGATATATATATATATATATATCTCCTCCTATACACATATACACACACAGGCATATATACCTTTACACATATACACATATACACACACAGGCATATATACATATATATATATATGCAGGCATATATTCAAACTGCAGAAAATCAAAGATAAAGAGAAAATCTAGAAAGAATTTAGAGAATAAAAGGCACATTACATATAGAGGAACAAAGATAAGAGTTACATTGGACTTATCTTCAGAAGCTGTGCAAGCAAGAAGAGAATAGAGTGAAATATTTAAAGTTTTGGAAGACAGAATCTACCAACATAAAGTTCTGTATCCAGAAACCTTTCCAAAGTGAAAGAGAAATAAACAACTTCTTAGACAAATAAAAATTGAGGGAATTTCTCACCATTAGACCTGCCTTGCAAGACATGTTAAAAGATCTTCTTCAGAGGGAAGAAAAATTATATAGGTCAGAAACTTAGATAGTCATAAAGAAAAAAAGAGTATATAGGTCAGAAACTTAGATAGTCATAAAGAAAAAAAGAGTATTAGAGAAGGAATAAATGAAGGTAAACTAAAATCTTTTCTTTTCCTTATTGTTAATTGAGCTAACAGGTAACAACTTGTTCAACAAAATAATGTCAACAATGTGGTCAGTGATTATAGCTTACAGATAAATGAAATGATGACATAAATGTAATGAGGAATTGGAGGGAGGAATTAGGAATTCTGTTACAAGGTAACTGCACTACCCAAAGTACCTGCACAAACTCTAGGGAAGCTTCCAAAAATTGTATAAAAACCAGTATAATTTATATGTATTAAGAAAGAAAAGAAAATAGAATCATAAAAGATATGCGTTTAAAACTGGAGAAAGCAGAAAAAAGGTAGAAAAAAATGAACAACTAATACAAAACAGTTATCAACATGGTAAATTTAAATCATTTGCATCAATAATCACTGTATATTAATGGTATAAATATGATCAATTAAAATGCTAAGACAATAAGAGTTGATTAAAAAGAAAAGGCCCAATTATATGTTGTCTAAAGGAGATACACTTTAAATGTAATGATAAAGACAGATTAAAGGAATGATATGTAGAAAGATGTATCATTTTAGCAGAAATGAAAAGAAAGCTGAGGTAACCAACATCAATTTCAGACAATGTAGACTTTAGAGCAAGAGAAATTATCAGGGATAAAGAGGGAAATTTCATAATAAAAAAGTGTCAATTCTCCAAGAAAGCTATCTTAAATGTGTATATGCATAAAAACAATCAAAATACAAGAGGCAGAAACTGATAGAACTACAAGAAGAAATAGATAAATCCACTATTACAGTTGGTATCTTCAACACTCATCTAATAGTAATTGACAGACCTAGCAGGCATAAAATCAGTAAGGATAGAGTTACCTAAACAGTACTCAATTAATTGGACATAATTAGCATTTATAGAAATTTCATTTGACAATGGCAAAATACATCTTCTCAAGGTTTTATGAAATTTGCCAAGATAGAACACTATCTAGGTCATAAAACACGCTGACAAATTAAATAAATCATACAAGGCATGTTCTCAAACCACAATAAACTAGAAATCAATAGTAGATAAATGTAGGGTCCCAAAATAATTAGAGAATAAATGATACAATTGTAAATAACACATGGCTAAAAGAAAAAGTCTCAAGAGAAATTAAAAGAAAATATTTTGAATTAAATGAAAATGAAAATATAAATTAAAATTTGTGAGATGTAGTTAAAGCAGTGCTTAGCGAGAAATTTAGAGCATTGAATTTAAATGTTAGAAAAGAAGAATGATCCAAATATATAATCTAAGTGTTAACCTGAAAAATGAGAAAACAATGAGGAAATTAAATCCAAAGTCAGGTGAATGAGAAATAATAAAATTAGATCAGAAATTAATGAAATCAATGACAGAAAATTAATAGAGAAAATCAATGAGACCAAAGACTAGTTCTTTGAATAAATAATAAGATTGGAAAACCTCTAGTTAGGTAACAAATGAACAAAATGCCAATAAAACAAAAAAGAGAGTGAGAGCAGACACAAATTAGTAACAACAGAAATTAAAGAGGGACCACTACTACTGATGCCATGGACATTATAAAGATAATAAGATAGTGTTTTGAGCAATTCTATGCCCCAATATTTCAATATCTAAATGAAATAGACCAAATTTTTGAAAGACACAGTGTTCCAAAACTCACACAAAGAGAAGTACATAATTGGAATAAGCCCATATCTATTAAATAAATTGAATCACTAATTATTAGTCTTCCAAAACAAAATATTTCAGGTTCAAGTGGGTTCACTGGTGAATTCTACCAAATATTAAAAGAAGAATTGATATCAATTCTTTACAGTCTGCTCCAGAAAAACAAACAAAAATGTCACTTCCTTTAAGGCCAACATTACCTTAATACTGAAATCAAATACGTTACAAGAAAAGAAAGTTATAGGACAATATATCTTATAAACATAGATGCAAATGTGATTTTTAAAAAAGTATTAGCAAAATAAGTATACACCATGAGCAGGTGTTAATTATCTCAGTAATGCAAAGCTGGTTCAACATTCCAATATTAATTAATATGGTCTACCACATCAGTGGGCTAAAGAAAAGCAAATTACATGATCATATCAATAGATTCATTTAAAAATGACAAAATACAACATTCATTCATGATAAAAACACTCAGCACACTAGAAATAAAAGAAAACTTCTTAAGCTTGATAGAGAACATCTACAAAAAAAACCTATAATTAAAATCATAGTTAACGGTAAGAAATTAGTTTTTTTCCTACAAAGGACTAGACAAGGGTGCCCACACTTACCATTATACTGGAAGTCCTAGCTAATGCAATAAGACAAGAAAAAGAAAGGAAAATTTTACAGATAAGGAGGGAAAAATAAAATAAACTTTTTCTTAGATGCCATGCTCGTCTATGTGCAAAATTCCAAATAATCAACTAAAAAAACCTCTTAGAATTAGTAAGTAATCATAAGAAGTTTGCAGGATGCAAGATTAATATATGAAAGTTAGTTGCTTTTCTTTGTACCAGCAATGAAATATTGAAATTTGAATTTTAAAATACCATACCATGTACATTACTTCTTCCCTCCAAAGAATATTTAAGTATAAATCAAAGAAAATACATACTTAATCTATATTAGGGTAATGACAAACTTCTTGTGAAATAAATCAAAGGAGATCTGAATAGAGAGATATTTCTTGTTCATAAAAATACTCAATATTTTCAATGTCAGTTCTTCACAACTTTTGAGCTATATACTCATTATAATGCCAATAACATTGACAGTTATATCCCTGCTTTAACTCCTAATCTTATATTTATTTTCTGTACTTTATAGTTTGTTTTCCACGGCATTGATTTTGGCTGTAATTTTTATTATTTTCTTTCATTTAATTTGTTCTACTTTCTCTTATCTTTTTAAAATTTCTTCTGCTCCTATCTCTCTCTCTCTCTCTCTCTGTCTCTCTCGCTCTCTGTCTCTCTCTCTCTCTCTCTCGCCTTCTCTTTCTCTTCCATCTCCCTGTCTCTTTCGCTATCTCATTTTTCCCGGTGTTTCAAATTAAGTACTTTCCTTTGATTATCTTACAGTTCACTGTTTTCCACTTGGCTATGTTGAGTGTACTGAGGAAATTTTTATATCTGATATAATTACATATAAATGTTGTATCTTTTATGAGTTATAATAATATATAATATACTGATGAGATTTTTATATCTGATGTGGTTATATATTATATATATAATTTTCACTTTATTAGTTCCACGTCTCTGATTAAATTATTCATGTCTCCATGCATGTTGTGTACTTTTTCCACTAGATCTTTAAAAATTAATCATGGTTATTTTAAAGTGTCTGTCTGATGGTTTCATATACTACATCATCTGTGAATCGAGCCCTTTTTATTGCATTTTGCAAATTTTTTCTTTTTAATTGCCTTCTCTGTGTCTTAATTTTTTATTCAGTTTGATTCAATTCTAGACATTATAACATTCTGTATAGTATATTGGAAACTGATAGATATATGGTATTTATGTGTAAAAATATACTTGTCTTTTCTCAGTCAATGAGTGTGGAAGATTGAATCAATCTTAACAGTAATTCAGCTGAGTAAGTTTTCTTGTTGCTCTGTTTGCCTTTAGTTCGCTACAAACTTCACATTTCTTTAATGATGCCTGGTGTTTATAATGGGGGTTCTGAATGCTGAAGAGTTTTTGCCAACATTTGTGCTCTGCCCTCACCTTTCAGCTATTACTATACATTTCTGCTGCAGAGGTAGTGTCTTTCTATGATCCTGGCCGTCTCTGAAAGTAAACATTGCTTGCTGCTCGATGTTTGCCAGACTGATGGTGAGAAACAGAGGCAATTCTGTCCTGGTCCAGCCTAGGTCTCAGGTATGTTCTGTGTTCCTGAGCTTTGGAAGTGGAATTCTCTCAGCATTCTTTTCACCTTATGCCCATGACAGAAAGCCAGATTCTGCCTTGTCTCTGCAGTAGATCCTGTCCAGGAGAGCTTATTATTTTCTCCTCCTCTCGGCGGTATAAAGACCTCAAATGATATTATTACAGGATTCTGGCTTAGTATATTTTCCTGTGATTTTAGTAAATGGTTAGAGTTTCCCATTGGTAATTGGTTCCCTTTTATATTACATGTTATTCAGATAAATCTTCATTCAGTTCTCTTTACTTTTAGGTCCTTTGGAAATCACATTAGGTGAAACTGCTCAGAAATATAAAGAGCCAAACAATTCAAATCAAACATATATTTCTCTTGCTATATTATTGTTGACAACCAGCATTTGCCTTTTATTTCCTCCTATTTGTAGTTTTATAAGATCTCTGAAATAAGTTTTCTGGATTCTAGACATTCTTACATTTTCACTGGAGATTTACTTTGCTTAATTGAATCCCACTCCACCTGAGAGTGGTTAATTATTAGAGTAGCCATTGTGACCACTAAGTCCCTGGAGTATTACTGATGTTTTCCAAATCACATATGTGAGTGACTTATTCTTTGTGAGGTCAGTCAGGCAGAAGAATGTAGGTGGATAATTTAGAAATTATATATGAGCAAAAGAAATCTATACACAACTACGATTCAAAGTCTTCCTGTCCAGTGGCTAGTCTAATCAAGTATTCCTGTGGAATTCACATAGTCTACTTATCTCTTGTGCTGAAGAGTTGAAAGCTAAGATTAATGAAGGCAATAGGGTGGCTTTTGCAGGTGATGGTAACAAGATATCCTTGGAGAATCTTTTCAGTGTTATCCAAAGTCTTCTAATAGATTGACATAAAAGTAGAGATATTTTGGTTACTTAATTTTCTAATTTGGGTGTAAATGTTAAAATTATATGAATTATCCAGACAAATTATTTCTACTATTATTTATTCTTTAGCTAAATGATTCATTAATTTATAGCTAATTCATTTTTTTTTTTTTGACACCACTGTATTGGCCATAACAAATTCAATGGACTTTTTCCTGGCCATTTTTATAATCTTTCACTGCAATTTGTTCCATCTTGTTTGAAACAAAAATTTTAGATGACATTAAATTCTAAGATGGTAAGAAGTTACAATCATGATTAAGATACTTATGTTATCATAATTTTGACTGTTCTGATTTATTTAAAGAGTGGCGATAATAAGGATATCACCTTATAATCAATATGATTGCAGTTTGAGAAATAAAAAGAAAAATTTAACTAAAACAAAACCTCTGTTTCTTCTCTTATGTATGCTTCTGCAAGACCAGCTGTAACATATATACAATATAGGAAAGAAAGTTATATAGATAATATTTTTAAAGCATTTTTTGGTACACCACAACCTGGGGGGCAAAAGTTCAACTTCTGGCACGCATGGCGTTGAAATGCCTATGTAAACCATGTCATCTATCTTTCTACCCTCCAAACAGGAAGTGCCCTTTTAGAACTCTCTGCCTACATATATGCCGCTTACATTCCCTGGAATATTCTTCCTATGGCTGCCCACTACTCAGTTTTAGTGTCTGTACGACTGTCACTTTGTATTGCTGCCTTTTAGTTTTTAGCAATACTAAATGTATTCTTCCAGTACATTATCAATTCTACTGTGTTATAATTTTCTTTTTTATATTTCTATTTTATAGAAGTTTTACTTCATATTTCTCCTCTTCTAGGTTGATTAGTAGAGGGGAACTATATTATTATTTTTATATTCTCAGTGTCCTAGGATATTACTTCTCATCTAATGTGTACTCACTGAGTAATAAATGGAAGGAATTACATATTTGATGATGGATTGACTAACTTAATAAATTAAAAACTGAATTTGTATTATTAGTATTGAGTTGATTTAAAGAGAAAGTTTGACAGGATCAGCACAGTGACATTTCTGCTTGGGGATGAAAAGCTTACCATATATTGTGTTTTGGCAGTGACCCTGTTACTTATCTGTAGAGTTTTTTTAAAAAAAAACTTTTAAAAATGGAAAGGTATACACCAAATACATTGTCATGTCCCCCATCCCAATGCAGAGAGCATCTTTATTTCGTAAAGTTCAAGTACTTTATCATAATTGTGTTGTTATTGTTATTAAATAGCATATAATTAATACTGTGTATTATGCTATGCATTTTGAAGCAGTTAATTTTTACAGCAACTTGTGATAAGAGTTCTATTAACCTGACAAGTGCTAAAGAGTTCATAAGCATCAGAGCCCAGGTGGTTCATGCTGGTGGTTCTTAAGTCTAGCTGCGTCTACCGATAACCTCGTTGGAGTACTAGAGTGGCTTAGATTCAGAGATGCTGGCTCGTGCTAACCAAACCAAAAACAAATCAACATGTCAAACCAGAGTCAACGTTAGCTAATTTTCCATGAGATATGCAATATTCTGCGTGAATCAACAATAATGTCAGTTTAACTAGGACTGTCTTCCTGTAAGCTAGTTACATAAAGGCCAAAGTAGTGTCAAAAGTGTTTTTGGTGATCAAAATTAAATAAAGGAAAAATGGAATTATAATATGCACTGTATAATTAATGGCATTGGATTCTAATGGGCTTGACAGGCAGCCCACCTAATAACTTCAGTCTGATAAGGGCAGCCTCTCCCGCTGGCCAGTTTGAATATTCATTGCCAATGCTTTACTTTGTCACTCACTTCTATATTTATCCCTTCAGTGATGATCTACTCACCTTATGGTGAGTCCTTCTTCTGGTATGACAATATCTTCAGTTTATCCTCACATTTTGCTGGCCAGGAATCTCCTTAAGGCAGTCAATTCTGAATATCTCTATTGTAAACCATTACAACATGAGTTGGCATTTATCATAGTTACAAAATATTTTGTATGAAATATTACAAGGTGCAAAAGTAATTGAGGTTTTTGCCATTTAAAAGTAATGACAGAAACCACAATTACTTTTGTACCAACATACATATTTTTCTTATTAAAAATTAATTTTCACAAAAACTCTTGAGATAGATACTTTTTGTTCATCCGTGTTATACATAAAGGAAACAAAGTCTTGAAGAATTTGCATAACCTCCTCACGAACATCAAGTATTATGTAGAGGAGTAAGGATAAGAATCTGGCTCTATCCGTTTTCAGAGCCTGAGATCTTAACATTTGTGTAAATGTGAGTTGTTCTCATTACTTAACTCTCAGTAAGTTTATTTTTTTTTCTATATTCCTAAGACATGTCATTGTCACCACTACATGGGTCTTGCAGCAGCTATTATTAGAGCCTTTTAACAAATGAGGAAACTGATGCCCAGGGAAATTAGGTGAATTGCACAAAGTCACATGGCCAGGAAGTAGCGCAACAGCTTTTAGAATCCAGACTTTCTTGGCTTTAACTTCTTTGACCTTTTTACATTATCATTCTGCTGAAAAGTTTGCCCGTCTACTCAAATTCACCAAGAAAATGGAAGTGATTTCAGACCACAGTTGGAAAAATGTGGTTTTCTAGTAGCTTGGTCATGTGCAGGGGTTACACTATCCTAGGACACTCAGCAATAGGTATTTTGACACCGTGTGTCCTGGATTTTTTACTCACCTTAGATACTGACATTTAAGCACTTAAAATCCTTCAGGAAAAAGTTAATCCTTCCAGAGAAATAAAGCAGCAGTTTTTCATGTTGGTAGTAAACAGAGCAGACTGGAAAAAAAAAATCTGTAAAATATCATATAATATGTAAATATACTGTTATATGGTAATATAACCAATATTGAATTGGAAAGAAAAGATACTATTTAGTCCTTCTCATGGAATTCCGCATTCCTCCCCACTCATGACAGATGTCTATTGGGTTTTTCTATGCATAACATATACATGAGTTAGGTTATGTTTCTTACAAGCCCAAATTATTTACAACTAAATGTTCTCAAATATTTAAGATCCATAGATGATTTCACTGGTTGAAGAACATAAACAAGCCTGTCCTCCTGCATTATTTGTTCACTGAGCTTTCAAATGACAACATGTTTGAGAGAAAAGTCTTGCTACTTTGGATTGAACAGTGGTGTGGCAGGGGGAAAACACATTACTTAGAGAGTTAAGAGTCTTAATTTTCATTCTTATTAACAACAGTATATATAGCTAACAAAACTAATACCAACACAGTTACCAGTCACAGAACAGTTATATGTTTTTAAGCTCCAATTATGTAGGTATCGGAGAAAGTTATCTTTCATCTTTACAGCAGGCACATAGGCGGTTGTCTTATTTCAGGCTGCTATAACAAAATACCATAATCCGGGTAACTTATAAACAGCAGATATTTATTTCTCATAGTCCTGCAGGCTGGAAGTCTGAGATGAAGTTCCCAGCTTGGTCCAGTTCTGGTGAGGACCCTTTTCCAGATTTCAGACTGCTGACTTACTGCATCCTCACATGGCAGAAATAAATCAAAAGAGCTCCCTGGTTTCCTTTCTATAAGGGCCCTAACCTCATTCATGAAGGCTTCACCCACATGACCTTATTATCCCCCAAAGGTGCCACCTCCTAATACTATCACCTTGGGAATCAGGATTCCAACATATGAATTATGTGGGAACACAAACATTCAGTCCATTGCAGGAGCTATTTTAGTTCCATTTGTAAAGTGAGGAGGGAAGAAAAAGACTGAGCCATAATCTTAAGTAACTTGCTCAAAATCACAATTAATGTACCAAGCATGGTCCCACTAGGAAAACAAAAACAGGTTACCCAACGCAAGGAGTGGATCACACAGGTAGCAAAAAGACAGAAAGAAGGCAATGAATCAGCCCAGAGATTCAGGGCATCAGGAAGCTATCCTAGATTGGAGGGAAGAAAGGAGGAGGCAGTGTCATACCCAAGTAACTGAATGGAGGCTATAAAATGCAGAAAGCCTGACTGTCAGAGCTAGAGCCAGATGGGTGTAGCTGCTGTTTGACATGTTGTCAAAAGCAGCGTGTGGAGAGTATTTACTTTTGCTATTAGGGAAAGTAGACCGAACAGTACATGGAGTGATTATAATTTTGATTAACTTTAAGTATGCTTTTTCCAGGTCATCATGCTAATTGTATGTATTGTCAAAGCACTTGCAATACGATTTGGGGCAAAAGGCTTAAGTCTCTGGGCCTTTAGTTCCTTGCTTTGAAGAACTTTTGTGAAGCTAATTGGTGACAGAACTGGTCTAGGACTCAGATCTCCTGAAACTATCAGTCTGGGATCTTCTTGCTACATTTATCTATCTAGCTCTATAACCTTTAGATGACTAAGGTTTTGTATTTTAATTGAAATAATTGTCTTCCCATTGCATTGGTTTTCTGATTGAACAGTATCAACTATTGGATGGTAGATTTGAGAAAAATGTGGAAAAAACTCAACTACGAGTTGAGAGTTGAAGGTTTTATAATGGCTTGTTCATCTTAATAGTCTGCTGGGTCTGTTCAGTCAGAGCTATACCCCCAAGTAAAATGCCTGTGTCATTAGAATTACATTTACCAGGGACTGAGCTTAAGAAGTAGTGTGGTGACAGCCCAGGTCATTGATATGACTTGGCTCTGTCCTCACCGAAATCTCCTCTTGAATTGTAGCTCCCATAATTCCCATCAGTTGTGGGAGGGACGCCGGGAAAGATAATGGAATCACTGGGGTGGTTCCCCCTTCTCGTTCACGTGGTAGTGAATTAGTCTCATGAGATCTAATGGTTTTATCGGGGAAACCATTTTGGCTTGGTTCGCATTCTCTCTTGCCACCACCGTATAAGAAGTACTTTTGCCGTCAGGCACAATTGTGAGGCCTCCCCCGTCATGTGGAACTGTAAGTCCATTAAACCTCCTTTTCTTTATAAATTACCCAGTCTCAGGTATGTTTTTATCAGCAGTGTGAGAATGGACTAATGCACTCATGAAAGTGCTAAAGGCCATGAAAACTTTGGTAACTGGGCACACAATCAAAACATAAAGTTGTATTCTAGGACAAGCAAGATCTAGATAATCTGCTACAAATTCTTTTGAATTCTTTCCAAGAATTTTGTTGGATTATAGCTAATCAGCAACTTTAGGAATGTCATTCATGGGCAGGCAGAATCCAGGCATGTTTTACTTTTTTTTTTTTTTTTTTTTTTTTTTTTTTTGAGACGGAGTCTCGCTCTGTAGCCCAGGCTGGAGCGCAGTGGCCGGATCTCAGCTCACTGCAAGCTCCGCCTCCCGGGTTCACGCCATTCTCCGGCCTCAGCCTCCCGAGTAGCTGGGACTACAGGCGCCCGCCACCTCGCCCGGCTAGTTTTTTTTTGTATTTCTTAGTAGAGACGGGGTTTCACCGTGTTAGCCAGGATGGTCTCGATCTCCTGACCTCGTGATCCACCCATCTCGGCCTCCCAAAGTGCTGAGATTACAGGCTTGAGCCACCGCGCCCGGCCATGTTTTACTTTTTACAAGAATCAAAGAGGAACCAACAGTAGATACTGCCAGCACTAGTTCAAAAGAAACCCTTGATCACTAAGTCCATTTGAATACCAGGGAATAGGGGAATTAGGAGATTAGAGAACCAGTCTAATCCTAATCTTTATTCTGCACCATTTTTTCACTAAGGTGAGAAGACCAGCAACAGCTTTATGACAAGAGACTTGCTGAAAATGTAACCATGGCAAGCAGAGTTGCGCAAACTAGACGACAATTGATATCAAGGAGGAGAATATCAATTGCATGGCTATCCATTCCAATCTGAATCCACAGACACCTTCCTTTTACAAGCACACTGGGAAAACCAGCGATCTCGAAGAGTAAATCAGACTAAGCCCCAGAATATTTTTCTCCTCTTGGTGGGGAAGAAATGGGATATGGAATTAGGAGAACTCAGAGAGAAGAAAATTATACAATTTAATCATCTTTGGTAAGTTATTAATGCATCAGTACATAGAAAAGATAGGGCATTGATGAGAAATGATAATATCAAAAGATATAAGGATGAACAATGTGCTGAATTCATTTGAAGGTCTATCGACTATGTACATTGTCATTGATACATATCTAATAAAGAATATATGAAGTAGTCTTGATAATTAACTACAAAAGTTTTGCCATAATAACATAATGCCTTATTATGTGACTCTCATTTTTCTCTGGATTTGTAGTTAGAAAGATCTGACCTAAGGCAGTTTGGAGACTTTTACTCTATAGTAGGTAGGGGAGTGTGAAGTGGCTGTTTATTCTAGCATCTTTACATTGATATGGCCAAAGATTCTGCACTTAACTATGGTGTTTAGTTTTCTTTATAGGGCCTGAAATCGGCTGTATACTTTCTCTTCCTTCACTAAAAGGGCAATTAGACTAAAAGATAACTAGCTCTTGAGAACAGCATTAATATCAATGTACTTTATAGGCCATTTACTCCCCATAACTCTCTTTCCAATTTTTATTTGATACCGGATGCATAAACTATGAACAGCCTGTTTGGAATTGTTAGAGCTAAGGGAATTGAAGAAACTATTGATAAAAAGTATTATCTAAGGTAGAAAAAAGTCACCAATTAAAGGGAGAACTTGTTAATATCATGTCAAAATAAGTTAATCTCACTAAACATTTTGGCTCTGCATGTTTATTAGAAAGGCTGCTTATCTAGAAGTGTATAGACTTTTGAAATCAATGTTTTTTATGTTCTGGATTTTCTAAGATATTGAACAATTGTATTTCCAGAATGTTAGAACCCTAAAGGACCTTGGGAATTCAATTCTGTGCCATCATTTTCTGATAAGGAGAAAGAAGGCTGCTCCTCCAAACTTGTTTAACAATTAAGAGTCAAAAGAATGTCCATATGCCTATGAGCTTTGAAATGTTGTTCCAGCAGAAATTTTATTAGCGATAGTGCCTACAATTTTCAGAAAGACTAATATGAAAAAATAGAAACCAGTAAATTCCACCAGAAGAGGAAAAAATTGGACAGGCCTTGTGGAGAGTTTAGTGGTGACTCAGAGGGATGGTACACAGAAATAATAATTGGTCAGTGAGAATGAAGAGGGAATTGTCATATTCTGCCTCCCCCTATCTGTGGGGATAGTGCCTGTTTGGTTTTATGTTCTTTCACTTATGACCTCAAACTTCTCTCTCTGACCGCCAATGTTCCTAATGACCGACTTTCCAGACCCCAATTTGTATAATCCTAAGCCCAGATCCCTTCAGTTGATAGGTTGGTCAAGGTAAAAAAAAAAAATCTGAAAAAAAAAAGCTATTAATATTTAACTAATTCCTAGGATTAACAGGCAGTTACTGTCCTACAGTCTATTGTCCTCTTCCTAGGCTAACCAAACACTTATGCATGGCCTATGAAGAATTCTGTAATATACAGTTGTCCCTTAAACAACACAGAGATTAGCAGAGACTGATCTTCTGTGTATTTTTCAATCCAAATACAGCTTTTGACTCCCCAGGAAATTAAGTACTAATAGTCTAGAGTTGGCTGGAAGCCTTACCAATAACATGAACAGCCATTTAACACGTATTGTACATGTTATATGTATTACATATGGTAGTCTTATGATAAAGTAAGCTGGAGAAAAGAAAATGTTAAGAAAGTCACAAGGAAGAGAAAATGTATTTACTATTTATTAAGTGGAAGTGGACCATCATAAAGGACTTCACCTGTGGTCTTCATGTTGAGTAGGCTGAGGAGGAGGAGGAAATGGAGGGGTTAGTCTTGCTATCTAAGGGCTGGCAGAGGTAGAAGAAAATCTGTGTGTAAGTGGACCTGTGCAATTCAAACCCATGCTTTTCAAGGGTCAGTTGTACTTAGCTTCTCTCTGAAACTTACCTTGAAAGAAGCATTTATTTTTGTAGACAAAAAAATAGAGTTGGGATTTGGAAATACTGAGTGTCCAGAATAATGTTCAATGCCTGGTCCATTCTAATCCTAAATAGGCATCAGTCAGATGAACTGCATAGCTGCATTCCTTATCCTGCCTGTTGAGCCTCAGCAATCCCAGATTGATTGCTAGCTAACAAATAAAGATCCTCTCTTCCTTTCTTATAATAGCTAACTATTATGTTTATACTTCCAAATGGAAATGATACTTCAGCTAGCCAAACGTGAAGTTCACCCCAAAGCAAACAGGCAGTTAGCTAGGCAATTGCTTCATTTTCAAAAGTTCTACATTAAATTCAAATGTTATTCGAGGTTCACTGCCATTCAGATTAAATTGACATTTAGAAAGAAAATATGCATTATTTCCTAACCTTTAGAAATAACATAGGATTTAGACATTTCAATCTTGTTTTGTTCTCCTTTACTTGTGTTTCTTATCCATTTATTCCGTTCTCAAACAATTATTTCTTAACCTTTGATAGAAAGTGATGAGCTGGTCTGAAAACAGCAACTTTTAGAGACACTTCAGTATTGCAGTAGAGCTGCTGAGAACACTTTATCTCATTTTCTCTGTGATTTTATTTAGCCCAGGTTTTGAAAATCAATTAAAATGGAGAACAAAATAATACGTTTATTTTTCCTTTGAAGGGTGAGGTTCAACCTGCTCTTAAACCAAACAGAAATAGTTTCTATCTGAGCAAAGAAAAATAAAGCAATGATTTTTAACATGTGTATTATCAAATTACTCTCCCCAGACTTTAACCAAAGATAAAATCAGAGTCGCTTCTTTTACTTGAAATGTTAAGAGTTGGACATAATATTTTCCACGCAAAAAGGTAAGGCCACAAAATTAACGGTGGAGAACGTTCACCAAGCATTTCTTCCAGATGAGCATGGAGCACTATGGGGTCAGGAGTCAGGCCTCACGTGAAGTTCATTCATGGATTATTCATGCAAAAGAAAGAACACTGAAATTTGATGGCCAAGGAAATTAAAAAGAGAAAGGAGCATTTGCTCTTTAAGAGCTAGTTATAAGATACTCATGCAACTACAGAGCTGAGGCAGACATGTGTAATCCAAAAGTCATTTTAAAATGATTTTAAAGAATAAAGGCATATGATTTAAAGGCACAATTTATAAGTTGTAGAGTAGATTGATGTGAAATTCCTCCAGAGGTTATCCTATAGTCCAATTTCTCTGACCACATGTATGAAGAGAAAGTAGCTATATTGACACAATGTTTGAATAGAAAGCAGAAGTTCAGGGAACCTAAGTTATGAGCTGTATCCTGTCATTCACTGAGTGTGAGCCCTTGAGCCCTTGGGAAAATAATATGTTTAAAATGTGGTTACACCTAATCCTTCATAGAATCAGCAAGATGGCTGGATCTAGTTACCTAGGGCTTGCCCCATCCTCACAGAAGTGGACAGAAACAAAAAATAATTATATTTTGAGTAGAGTGACTGCAGAAGTACACTGAAGAACACCATGGAAGCAGCAAAATTCATGTGAAGTGTGGAAGTCCAGGATAGCACCATAGTTCGGTTATCTAGGTGTTGTTCTGTCTCTGCTCTACAGTCTCGTTGGTAGGGATTGACTTGGATTCAGGTAGGACTTCTTTATACAAGGAAAAGGTAATATTGATATTCCAAGTGGTCTCCACTTCCACCACAAACATCAGCAATTGTGGCTGCAAGAGGATCCCCCAGTTTACAGAGACCCCAGGTCCAGTTTAGAAAGTAGGCAGGCATTTGCACAGCCACATTGTCTCAGAGTAAGAGCTCACATTGAGTACTTGATATCATTTGGCTGTGTCTCCACCCAAATCTCATCTTCAATTGTATTTCCCATAACCCCTATGTGTCGTGGGAGAGAGCCGGTGGGAAGTAATTGAATTATGGGGGCGATTTCCCTCCATGCTGTTCTCATGAAAGTAAGTTATCATGAGATCTGATGGTTTTATAAGGGATTTCCACCCCCCCACCCCTGCCCATTGTTCTGCACTTCTTTCTCCTGTGAAGAAGGATATGTTTGCTTCCCCTTCTGCCATGACTATAAGTTTCCTGAGGTGTCTCCATCAATGTACAACTGTGAGTCAATTAAACATCTTTCCTTTATAAATTAACCAGTCTCAGGCAGTTCTTTATTGCAGCGTGAAAATGGACTTATACAGCAAATTGTTACCAGGGTAGTGGGGCGCTGCTATAAAGATACCTGAAAATGTGGAAGCAACTTTGGAACTGGGTAATAGGCAAAGGTTTGAACAGTTTGGAGGGATCAGAAGAAGACAGGAAAACGTGGGAAAGTTTGGAACTTCCTAGAGTCTTGTTGAATGTCTTTGACCAAAATGCTGATAGCGATATGGACAATGAAGTCCAGGCTGAGGTGGTCTCAATGGAGATGGGGAACTTGTTGGGAAATGGAGTAAAGGTCACTCTTGCTATGCAAAGAGACTGGTGGCATTTTGCCACTGCCCTAGAGATCTGTGTAACTTTGAACCTGAGAGAGATGATTTAGGGTATCTGGAAGAAGAAATTTCTAAGCATTAAAGGATTCAAGAGGAAGCAAAGCAAAAAAGTTTGGAAAATTTGCAGCCTAATGATGAAAAAAACCATTTTCTGGGGAGAAATTCAGGCCAGCTGTAGAAACGCATAAGTAATGAGGAGTTGAATGCTAATCACCAAGACAATGGGGAAAGTGTCTCCAGGGCATGTCAGAGACCTTCACAGCAGCCCCTCCCATCACAGCCTGGAAGCCTAAAATAGTTCCACAGGTTGGGGCCCAGACCCCCCTGCTTCTCTGTACAGCCTTGGAATTTGGTTCCCTGAATCCCAGCTGTGGCTAAAAGAGGTCAAGGTATAGCTCAAGCCATTGTTTCAAAGGGTGCAAGCCCCAAGCCTTTGTAGCTTACACATGGTGTTGGCTGTGGGGACACAGAAGTCAAGAATTGAGGTTTGAGAACCTTCACCTAGATTTCAGAGGCCATATGGAAATGCCTGGATGTCTAGGCAGAAGTTCGTTGCAGGAGCAGAGACCTTATGAATAGCCTCTGCTAGGGCAGTGAGGAAGGGAAATGGGGGTTGGAGCACCCATACAGAGTACCCCCTTGGCACTGCCTAGTGGAGCTATGAGAAGAGGGCCACCATCCTCCAGACCCCAGAGGGCCACCATCCTCCAGACCCCAGAATGATAGATCCATGACAGCTTGAACTGTGTGCCTGGAAAAATCACAGACACTCAATGCCAGCCTATGAAAGCATCCAGGAGAGTGACTGTACCCTGCAAAGCCACAGGGTCTGAGTTACCCAAGCCCATGGGAGGCCACCTCTTGAATCGGCATGACCTGGTTGTGATTTATGGAGTCAAGGAGATCATTTTGGAACTTTAAGATTTAATGACTGCCCTATTGGATTATGGACTTGCATGGGGCCTGTAGCCCCTTTGTTTTAGCCAATTTCTCCCATTTGGAATGGGTGTATTTACCCAATGTCTGTACCTCCGTTTTATCTAGGAGTAATTAACTTGCTTTTGATTTTACAAGTTCATTGGTGGAGTGGATTTGCCTTGTCTCAGATGAAATTTTAGATTTGGACTTTTGGGCTAGTGCTAGAATGAATGAAGAATTTGGGGAACTGTTGGAGAGGCATGATTGTGTTTTGAAATGTGAGAACATAAGATTTGGGAGGGGTCAGAGGTGGAATTATATGGTTTGGCTGTGTTCCCACTTAAATCTCATCTTGAATTGTAGTTATCATAATCCCCATGTGTCATGGGAGGGACCTGGTGGTAGGCAATTAAATCATGGGGACAGTTTCCCCTCATGCTGTACTCATGATAGTGAGAGAATACTCCTGAGATCTGGTGGTTGTATAAGGGGCTTTTTCCCCTTCACTCTGCACTTGTCTCTCCTGCTGCCATGTGAAGAAGAATATTTGCTTCCTTTTCCACCAGGAATTTGTTTCCTGAGGCCTCCCCAGCAATACATAACTGTGAGTCTTGTTGGTATCTTGAGTGCTTGGTGGTATCTTGACACTGAACCCACTACTGGAGTGCATCTTGCCCTAGGGGACACTAGCGGCTGCCAGTGCTTGTCCTTGAGGCCCCACTATCATTCCACTACATTCATACTGGTAACTGCAGTACCCTATCCCGGCTGCCAGAGCCGAGGCAGATGGTATGACTGAGAACCTAGTATCTGAACCCACACAGCAAACCATACACTCAAGAAACAGGTGGATCTGTACCATAGGGAAGTCACCCAACAGCTGGCCATCCATGTCACCCCTGGGCATCTGCAGATTGCTTCAAAAGACTTCCATTGAAGTTCAGAAATTCTTCTGCTCGATCTAGCTTATTATCAAAGTCGTTGACTGTATTTTTTATTTCATTCATTGAATTATTTATTTCCAAGATTTCTGTTTAGTCCTGTTTTATGATATCTTTCTCTTTATTGAATTTCACAATCAGATCGAGTTGTCTTCCATATTTTGTTGAATTGTCTACCTGTATTATCTTGTATTTCACTGAGTTTTCTTAAGAGCATTATTTTGAATTTCTTTTCAGGCATTTTGTAAATATCTTTTAGGGTCTTTGATTGGAGACATAATCCTCTGAAGGTGTCGTATTTCCTTGCTTTTTATGGTTTTTGGTTCCTACATTAATATCTGTGCATCTAGTAGAAGAGTTACTTTTCAAAATTTTATGAATTATCTTTCATAGAGAGAGACTTTTTCTTGT
The DNA here is from genome assembly GCF_024542745.1 of Macaca thibetana thibetana. Lineage (NCBI taxonomy): Eukaryota > Metazoa > Chordata > Mammalia > Primates > Cercopithecidae > Macaca > Macaca thibetana. The sequence continues at coordinate 102,187,450 of NC_065586.1, read as the reverse complement.
AGAGAGGTCCTAGGGTGTTCAGTGGGTATCATGCATTGGCTTTAGTTTTGGGTAGATTCACTGATGTGATCTTTATGCAGTTGTAGTTTCTTCAGCTATAATCCTCATCAGTGAGGCCTCAGTGGCCTAGGCTGTGGAAGTTTGTGATGGTGACAAAAAACTAAATAAATACAAAGTAGAGAAAAGTAAAGAAAGCCTACAAGACTTGTGGTATACCAAAAATCAAATACATTTTCACATCATGAAAATTACATAAAGATAAGAGAGTCAGGGAAAGGCATAGAAAACCTATTTATTTAAATAATAAGGGAAAGCTTCCCATGTCTGAGGACATATGTGGGTATCCAGATCCAAAATGTTTCAATAGTCCCAAATATGTTCCACCTAAAAAGGCACTCTCCAAGCCACATTATAGTTAAAACTGTCAAAGTTCAAAGATCATGAGAATTCTAAAAACATCAAGAAAATGTATTAAGTCATATGTTAAGGAATCCCCATTAGGCTAATAGTGGACTTCTCCATAGAAACCTTACAGGCCAGAAAACAATAGGATAATATATTTAAAGGACTGAGAGAAAAAAATCTGCCAGTCAAGACTACTACATCGGCTGGGCGCAGTGGCTCACGCCTGTAATCCCAGCACTTTGGGAGGCCAAGGCAGGTGGATTACTTGAGGTCAGGAGTTCAAGACCAGCCTGGCCAACATGGCAAAACCCCATCTCTACTGAAAGTACAAAAATTAGCTGGGTATGGTGGTGCATGCCTGTAATCTTAGCTACTAGGGAGGCGGAGGCAGGAGAATCGCTTGAACCAGGGAGGTAGGGGTTACTGATTATGCCACTGCATTCTACACTGGGTGAGAGAGGGAGACTCTGTCTCAAAAAAAAAAAAAAAAAAAAAAAAAGACACAAAAAGAAAAATACAAGAAACAAACAAACAAACAAAAACTACTACACCCAGCACAGCTATCTCCTTCAGAAATGCAGAAAAAATTAAGCAGATAAGCAAATTTTCCAGATAAGCAAAACCTGAGAGAATTTATCACCACTAGACTGGAACTACAAGAAATGCTTAAGGAAGTTCTACATCTGGAAAAGGAAAAACAAAAAAATGCTATCATAAAAATTCACAAAAGAATAAAAATTACTGGAAGAGTAGTTACACAAATGAAAAATAGAAAGGAATAAAACTTTATCACTACAGAAAACCACCAAACTGCAAGATAAACAATATGAGGGGAAGAAAGAAACAAGTAATAGGCAAAGCAAATAGAAAACAATTGTTAAAATGACAGACGTCAGTTCACACATAAAAATAACAATCTTGAATGTAAGTAATTTAAATTCCTAAACTGAAAGACATGGACTTGCTGAAAGGGAAGAAAAATAAGACCCACAGAAAACACACTCATCTGTAAAGAAAGATATAAACTGAAAGTGAAAGAATGAAAAAAGATATACCCTGTACACAGAAACAAAAAACAAGCAGGAATAGCTATAATTACAATTATTATTATAATTATGTCACATAAAATAGACTTTAAGCCAAGAAAATGTAAAAAGGGACAAAGAAGGTCATTATACAACAATAAAGTGACAAATTCAGCAAGGTTTAATTCTAAATATATATACATCCAATTTCTGAAAAATTGAAAACATACAGAAAATACTATTGGAGGTAAAGGGAGAGATAGACTATAATTCAATAATAGTTGGGGACTTTAACATCCCACTCTCAGGATTGGACAGATCGTCTAGACATACAAACAACAAAGAAACAGAATTTAAACTGCATTTTAGACTGAAGGAACCTAACAGACATTTATGTCATATTTCATCCAATGGCTGCAGAATACAAACTCTTATCATCAGCACATAGAACGTTCTCCACAATAGGCCATATATTAGGGCACAAAAAAGTTTTATTAAATTTTTAAAATCAGGTCTGACCAGAAGGGAAGAGCAAGATAGCTGAATAGAAGCCTCCACCAATCATCCCCATCGCAAGGACACCAATTTAACAACAACCTACATACAAATAAAAACCTTTGTAAGAACCAAAAATTAGGTGAGCACTCACAGTACCTGGTTTTAATTTCATATTGCTGCAAGAGGCATTGAAGAGGTAAAAAAGACAGTCTTGAATTGCTAATGCCACTCCTCCCCAGCCTCAGGCAGCTGCTGTGTGGTGCTTAGAGAGAATCTATTTGCTTGGAAGAGGAAGAGTGCAGCAATTGTGAGACACTGCCTTGAATTCAGTGCTGCTCTGACACTGCAGAAAGCAAAACTGGGCTGAACTCAGCTGATATCCACCCATGTAGGGAGTATTTATTCCAGTTCTAGCCAGAGGGGAATTGCCCATCTCAGTAGTCAGAACTTCAGTTCTGACTGTGGGCTAAAGCACTGTGGGTCCCTAAATAAACTTGAAAGGCAGTCTAGACCAAAAGGACTGCAACTCCTAGGTGGTTCCTAGCGCTGAACTGGGCTCAGAGTCAGTGGACTGCAGGGTCACATGATCTACTGAAATACCAACCAGGACAACAAAGGGGGTGCTTGTACCACCCTCCCCCAACCCCAGACTGCACAGCTCATGGCTCTAGAAGAGACTTCGTCTTTCTACTTGAGGAGAGGGAAGGGTAAATAAAATTTTGTCTTGCATTTTGGATACCAGCTCAGCCACAATAGAATAGGACACCAGTCAGACTCTTGAGGCACCTTTTCAAGCACTAGCTCTTACGTGATATTTTTAGACACACCCTGGGCCAAAAGGAAACCCACTGCCTTGAAGGGAAGGACACAGTCCAGGAAGGATCTATCACATGCTGACTAAAGATCCCTTGTGGTCTAAATAAAAAGCAGTGATACCCAGGTTGTGTACTGTGGGCCTTGGTGAGACTCTGAGACTAACTGGCTTCAGGTGAGACTCATCATATTCCTAGCTCTACTAACTATGGGGATAAACTCCTTTTTCTAGAGAAAAGCAGAAGGAAAAGTAAAGGTGACTTTGTCATGCACCTTAGATACCAACTGGGCCACCAGGGATAGAATACCAAGTAGGCTCTTGGGGTCTCCAATTCTAGGACTTGCCTCTTGGATGGCCCATCCCTGGGCTAAAGGGGTCCCACTGCCATAAAACGTGAGTTTCAGGCTAGACAGCCTTCATGACAACTTGACGGAAGAGCCTTTGGATCTTAAGGGAACATCGACAATAGCCTGGCAGTATTTCCCGTGAGTCTGTGGTGGTGGTGGCCATCGGGTAAGGCTCCTCTGCTTATGGAAAGGGGAGAAAGAATGTGAAGAACTGTATGTATCTTGTGGTTTGAGTCCCAGCTCAGCTGCAGTACAATAGAACACCAGGTAGATGTCTAAGGTTTTTTACTCTAGTCCCTTGCTCCTGGACAGCACCTCTGAACCTGCCTGAGACCTGGGGGAACTCACTACCCTGAAGGGAAGGACACAAGCCTGGCTGGCTTGGCCACCTGCTGATTGTAGAGCACCAGGGCCTTGAGGGGACATAGGCAGCAGCCGGGTGATGGTCACAGCAGGCCTTGGGTGAGACCCAGTGTTGTGCTGGCTTCAGGTCTGACCCAGTGCAGTCCCAATGGTGGTGGTCACAGGGGTGCTTATGTCACGCCACCCCCAGCTCAAGGCAGCTCAGAACAGAGAGAGAGAGATTTCATTTATTTGGAGAAAATAAGGGAAGAGAACAGAGTCTCTGCCTGGTAATCCAGATAAGTTTTGAGATCTTACCCAAGACCATCAAGGCAATACCTCTAGGGGGTCTGTAAGAACCATGGCTTTACTAGACTTGCAGAAGCTCCCCTAATGCAGGCTGAGATTACAATACCCAAGTCCTTTCAATTATCTGAAAGCCTTTTCAAGAGGGATGAGTACAAACAAGCCTAGATGGTAAACACTACAATAAATACCTAATTCTTCAATGCCTAGATACAGATGAACATCCATAAGCATCAAAACTCTCCAGGAATGCATGACCTCAAAAAATGCACTGGGTCAGACATGAAGCCACCATAGCACTGGATCTCACTCAAGGAAGTAGGGATCAATATTGGAGAAATAGAGATATCTGACATTTCAGATAAAGAATTCAAAATTCTTTAGTGATTTTGAGGAAACTCAAAGAAATTTGAGATAATACAGAGAAACTGTCACAGCCCAGAGGACCCTATGGAGACAATTAAATGTATCCCAGATGAGATTTACAAAAGAAAAAGGATATTAGGGGAAAACTAATAAAATCCAAATAGTTTGAGTTAATAACAATGGATCAATATTGGCTTATTATTTGGGATGAATGTATTGTAGTAATGAAAGATATTAATAGAGGAGACTGGGTACAAAATTTTCAGAAACTCTTTGTACTCTCTTTGATGCTTTTCTATACATTATTTGAAAAGAAAAAATGTATTTACATATTTTAAGAAGTAGTTACACTTGTATTTTTTTAAGACGCCTTTCAGCTCTGATACCCTATGATGCTGAAATTTTTACATGGATTTTTAGATAATTGTGAACTTTACTAAGAAAGATGTTTGGATTTTAACAAGGAAGTTTCTGCAGATATATCATATATTTGCATCAAGCAAGCAAATAAGTCATCTTACATCTTGAAAATGTACTAAAGTAAATATATAACAAAATTTAGAAAGTTTTAAATAAGCGTTAAAACAATCATTTTAAAACATCACTTTGCTTTCATTCTTGTGTGTAAATGTATTTTCATTGTAGCAATGCCATAGCATGAGGACATAGCATGTCCTCATATTATGACAAGAATCTTCCATATAACAATTTTAATGTTGATGAACCTCAATATACTGAAATTTAAACTAATTCCAAAGTATTTCTTTTGCAGGTTCCATCACAGTAAACACTATAGTTAATATATACTTTTGTTTCTGTTAAATTACTTTCATGGGAGGGAAAACATTGGGTCAATGTGTGGAACCAATCTGATAATTTATTAACCATATTTCTATCTAGTTGTTAATTTTGTTAGTTCAGATTTAAGTGGTCAAAACAAATTTTAATGACTCTTGTTAATTTACCAGAAACTAGATTGCATTTTTATTCACATTTTAACTTTGGAAAATGAAAATTTTCTTAATGAAATTCTGGAATGAACTTTGATTTGCATATATGTTTTATGATTTGTTTATGCTTGACTAGCTCTTAGGGCAAAGATTGCAGTTGAACATTCAGCAGTATTTTTTTCTATAGTTTAAAAAAATCATGGTCTTCCAATACAAATATGTAAGAATGTATGATCCTCGTTGATATTCCAATTGTTTTCTCAAGAAAATACTGGATAAGTAACTTTCAAAATTCTCTTACTCTTTGGATGGATAATAAAACCAAAAGGCTATCCCAAATAGTTTTGCTCTCCTGGGCCACCATCACTACTACTATAGATGAATTTAGTAAGTAAGCTGTATACAGGATTTTATCTTGAATCCAATTAAGAAACTCTATCTAAATGTAAAATTAATCCACACTTTCTCATTTTCTTCTTTCAGTCTGTAAATAGAGATATCAAAATCTGGAAATTAGAGATCAAATAGATTTTTTAAAAGAATTAAATGATTTACAAATCGCTTTAAATCTTTTTATTTTAAATTAGATGCTGCTTATAAAAATTTACTTGTATGTATTAAAGAGTATAAAACAAACTTCATATAAAAGGAACAACCTCACACAATAGGTTTGATACTGTCATTAGAGAGAAATTATTAAATAAAAATTATAAAAACATACATAAAGCTGCTGAGTTGATGATTTAACAGGCTTGGGAGTCTGTCATCATTTTTCTTATCACCCAAATTATGTCTTCTGCTCATATTGGAAACACTTTAATTATCAAGGCTGACTTTGGGCTTCTATCCTTCAAAAATGAAGAGGGTTAAGAATAAGATTTGGGTCACTTATTGACACCATTTCACCTTTAACTCTTTGAATTCTGAGCCATGCTTAGCTCTCTCTAATAATGTGTTTGCATAATGCATCATTGTGGATATCAAAATTTCTGCCATAGCCAGCGGATTCACTTTATGATGGATTGTTTTTTTGGATGGTTGAAGTAAACTTTGTATTACAGACAATGTGGTGTGATAGAAAGAGCACTAGATAAAGTAATTAACTTCCATGTGCCAGACAACATTCCACCTGCTATGGTCATACATATACCATTATTGGGGAAAATAGAATACAAAAGAGTAGTAAACAAATGGTTTTTAAATATCCTAATTTGTTGTTTAATATACAAATGTATAAACTGCATATGAACATATAGGAAACAATAATAATTCTGCATGAGAAAAATCAAAATTTTATGAGGAAGTAATAGCTGATATTGAAAGAAGAGTGGACGTTTGAAAAAAGACAATAAAGTTAGTAAAAAGTCTATGGAGAGAAAAACCTTAAGGCTTAAACATTCATAATGTTTGGGAGTCTCAGTGGGTAATTCAAAATGAATGATGAAGCCAGAAAGGGAAAAAAACAAGATAAAGTTAGGATTTAGATTGGGGGTAGTTTGGGAGGAGCTGCACATACATGTTATGACTAGGAGTGTGATAGCAAGTTATTGAATAGCTTTAGTCTCAAAATAAGGATGTTAAAATGCTTTTAAAAGTATAATGTTGGATACAGCATGAAGAGTGGATTATAGAAGAAGAAGAAAAAAGCCAGGGTAGTAAGTTGGAGGTTGTTTCAATCAAGCTAGAAAAGATAGTGATGGCCGGGCGCAGTGGCTCACGCCTGTAATCCCAGCACTTTGGGAGGCCGAGACGGGTGGATCACGAGGTCAGGAGATGGAGACCATCCTGGCTAACACTGTGAACCCACGTCTCTACTAAAAATACAAAAAAAAAACTAGCCGGGCGAGGTGGCGGGCACCTGTAGTCCCAGCTACTCGGGAGGCTGAGGCAGGAGAATGGCCTGAACCTGGGAGGTGGAGCTTGCAGTGAGCTGAGATCGTGCCACTGCACTCCAGACTGGGCGACAGAGCGAGACTCCGTCTCAAAAAAAAGAAAAAAAAAAAAAAAAAAAGAAAACATAGTGATGTCCTGAAAACTTGGCAATGAGAATAGAGAAGATTTCTAAGAAAATATTCAGGGAAGTAATCTGCTGGACTTACATTCTGATTTATTATAAGAAAGGTGGGAAGAAAATCTGTTTGGGGCTAGGAATTCTAACAAAGAGGAATTATAACACAGAGGAAACCTAAGGAGAAATAGATTAAGATAGTCCAGTTCCAGAAAGATTACATGTGAAATTATATAGGAATATCTATAGGAAAATATAATATGGACTGTTAGAATTTGGATGTGGAGCTCTGGAAAGAACTGAAGTTACAGATTTTAGTGTCATTAGTTTATGAGAGTCCAGCAAAGGAAATGAAGCTCTTCATGGAGAACAGAAAGGCAACGTCATTAGTGTGACTTGAATCAGAAAGCCTAGGTTTGAGTGCCAGGCTCTGCCATTAACTATCTCTGTGACCTTGACTTCGTATTTTTCATAAATAGATGCCTTCCTGACCACTCAGAGTTGCTTAAAATATTCAACAAAATAACATGCAAATGTGCTTTGGGAATTCTTAAAATATTTTCATTACTTTCGGGTGTGATATACATCCAGCAGCACCTATGTATTAAAATGGTCACTGAAACATTTCAATGATTAATTGGAAATGACCTAAATAACTGTAGGTAGAAATCATTTATTTAAAAATAATACCTCAATTTACATGTAATTATTAATATGCTGACAGTAACTTGTGTTGCTATAGGGATTGTGACAACAGTAATTATTTACACTATGACATCAAGGGAACCAAGGTAACTAAATAATATCTAAAACATATTTATTACTATCTAAAAATCGATACAGAGAGGAAAGAAAAGCTGGAAAGAGGTTTTCTAAAATCTTAGCCATTATTGTTTTGGGGAGATGATACTATGGGTGACATCTTTCCACTTTAGTGCTGCTACACTTATTGGTGGGGACGGAAGGGTGCAGAGTTTAAATGTTTCTTTAAAAAATGGATTCACCTGTGAAGCAAATTGACTTTTAACATGTAAAATCTTAATTACATTTGGTCGTATACAGAATCTTAACTCTGAAAATAAATTTTAAATTATTCTGGTCCAATTGTCTCATACCCATCAAGTATAGGTAGTTAACTTAAAACTTCAAGAAGGGACATTTTCCTTGAGTCACAGATTTCATGGCAGAACTGATGACAATGATTATGATGATGATGAGAATGAAGAGACTTTTCTTTTCAGGTCGCTGCAGAAAAATGTGGTTATTTTTCCCTTGGAATTTTTAAAGAAGCTTTCAGAGATAACTGTGTATTTTAATTACGTGTGTATATGGCTTTCTCGTCCTACTTAACTGCAAACATCATGAATACAGAGTTCTTTCTTCTGACTTATTCTGTGCTTATTGGCCAATGAATGGATTGCAGTAACTCACAACTGCTTATGTGTATATTACAGTAGGTGGAATTTGAAAAAAAAAAAAAGAGGTTTTCTGCAAGAGGCCATTTCACTTTTTCCTGTAGGGGACAGATGGGGAAAACACTGCATTTAATTTAGCTGGCTGCTTCTGGTTTCTTTTCATAGATTTTTTCTTTCTTTCTTGAGGGGGAAACTGTTTTTTTTGTTTGTTTGTTTTTGCTTTTTACATTTTTTTGATGGATTCTGTCTGGTGTTCTCTATAAGACTTTTAAATTTGCTTTTCAGTAGAGTAGAATTGCCCTCCAGATATTTTAAGGAGGTTGACTGATAAGGTTTAGGAACAGCTAACATTCTGCATCTTGGCAAAAGCTGACTGATATTTAGTAAATGTGATAAGCAGTGGTCAGAAGATTAATTTTAAAGAATAGATTTGAGGTGTTCTTGGCAACATGCATGATGTACGTTACTACAGCCTTGATGCCAGGAGTGTGTCTGTAGAACTTAATTTATGTGGGGGTAGGGCATATATGTTCTCATAGTCACAGATCTGTAAGAAAATAGAAACCATAAGAATTGCAACTATAATTATTGTGTAATTTATTATTATAGTTGTAACTCCAGAGAGATTGGTATTCAATAAAGTAAAATCTACTGGAAGAATTATCACTCTAGAGCTACTGATGTTATAATGTGGATGTGTGAAAAACAAAAATCACTTGGGTTGCAGAATTTCTGCATTAGTATCCATGAGGGACTTGGTTTACTGCAGCAGAACATGCCGGAGTACTGTGATCCAAAGAAGTACTTTGACTAGAGCAGCTCTTGTTTTCTATGACTTAAATCACATCATGATATATGACACTGAATAACAGAACACAGGGTCTCAAATCTTATACTGTAAACATTGATAGATGACAACTTTAGGGTAGATAAACCCTATATACCATGTAATGTTTGGAGAAATAACGTATTTTCCTAGTATATTTCTCTTCAACATATAGTGAAACAGCAATTCACATTTTATAGGTGTAAACACTGAGCTATTGGCTAAAATCTGTTTTGATAATTTACAAGAAATTATAGTTAGAAGATCAATTCTCAGTTCACATGATCCAGCGTAATTTATATTTTTTCTTCATTATTTAAGAATTATGGGCTGGGCATGGTGGCTCAGACCTAGAATCCAAGCGCTTTGGGAGGCCGAGGTGAGCAGATCACCTGAGGTCAGGAGTTTGAGAACAGCCTGGCCAACATGCTGAAAACCCGTCTCCATTAAAAATACAAAAAACTAGCTGGGCATGGTGGCAGGTACCTGTAATTCCAGCCACTCAGGAGGCTGAGGCAGGAGAATCACTTGAACCCAGAAAGCAGAGGTTGCAGTGAGCTGAGATCGTGCCATTGCACTCTAGTCTGGTCAACAAGAGCAAAACTCCATCTCAAAAAAAAAAAAAAAAAGGATTATATGGTTATACGGGTATTTTGTCTCCTATTTTAAGTTACTCATTCATTTAAACAGCAATTATTGAGATCTTGCTATGTGTAAATTGCTCATCTTTCTAGGGGAGTTGGATATTTATGATCTTATTGATAGTTTACAAACCTCATTATTATTTTACATTTAAATGTTATGTTTAAAATAATACATTTGTGGTAAAAAAATGCAAGTAGTGCATTATTGTGAAATTAAAAATAGCACTCTATTCGTACAGGCTATCTTTATTGAAATGTTTATATAATTGTTTTTATATTAATGATATCATATGATACATATTATTTTGCACCTTGTTTTTCTTCTCTCAATAGTAAATGATGAATTTCTTTACATGTCAGTAAATACAGGTGGAATTTTCTTGCTTTTTAAAATAACTGACTAGTGTTCCTTCCTATGATAGTAACTACTTCTCTATTAATCTAATAACTATTTATCTCTGGCTGGTACGGAGTGAAAAAAAATAACTATTTTTCAAGTTCTTTATTAATAGACTTTTTCTTTTACCTATTGATACCTCTAGATTCAGTTCCCTGTTTTATTTCCTAGCTCATATAACCATTATTTCAAGACCAGAGTATCATCTCACATGTATATGGACTGCATTTTTTTCCTGCTAAGCTACTCACTCATAACATCTTACCTTTCATCTTACCTGCACATGGCTACCATGATCATGATATTAGAGCAGCAGGGTAACCAATAACCTTTTACTCACTACTAAATGAAATGCACACCTGCTATAAAATTCAGTACTTTTTGGTATCTGCCAATTTGATGTTCCATCCCTTCCCCTTACACAAACTTTCTATTTCTAGTCAAATTAGACTGTATCTCTACATTTAATAACATGATTTTTTTTTCTGCCCCAATCTTCCTGTTTATCTTGAACTCCTGAAATCTTCACTATCTTTTAAACCATAGTTCAAATTCTAGACCCTTTTGGGAGTCTTTCTTCCCCTCATTTTTATCAATATCCCAATAACTTAGTCCTCCCTTTTCTGGGCTATCATAGCAAACTGTTTAAGGCCACATCGTCTTGGTATATTACAAGAAACATAAAATTTAGTAGGAAGGATAACCTTATCACACGTAACTATAATATAAAACTCAGAATGTGATACATGTTTTTCACATGTCCCATCGACTTTGTGTAGATGTGCTTGTGCATGTAAGTGATAAATATAGTAATAATAATTAAATTTTACTGAGTGTTTATTACGGGTATTAGGTTGGTGCAAAATTGAGGTTTTTGCCATTACTTTTAATGGCAGAACCCACAATTACCTTTACAACAACCTACTACTGGATAGCATACCAAATACTTTAAGCAATCATTTCATTTAATCCTCACAATAAGCACACAAGACAGTTGCTATTGTTTTTCTTACGTTACAGATGAGAAAATAGGCTGCAAGGGTTTAGCTACTGACCTAAGGTCACATAGCTACTAGGTAATAAAGCCAGAATTTGAATCCAGGTTGTCAGAATTCCTACACTGTATTATATTTCTTTACTTAAAATTTATATGTTCAATCAATAAAAGTCTTTGGAAGAACTAAATTGGTAGCCTATGACCCATAGCCCATGACATAGGAAAATGTATGAGAGTGCCATTAAAGCCAAGCCATGAGAAAACATTATCCTCTAGAGACTGATAATTAACTAATAATGACATGTTATTAATAGCTAATTAAAAGAATTATATTATCAAAATATTAGGTAAATTGCTCACTAATTTAATCAAAAGAATTTTTTTCCGGGCCTCAATAGTCTAGATAGATTGTCATTTTTCTTTCCCATTGCCCCATTCATTCTGAACCTAAAAGGATATAGTTCTTCATTGAAGGATATTGGCCACAAATGGGCAATTCATCTTTGTTCAAAGCAAATTATATTTCATGTTCTTCTGGAAAATTTAATCATTAGGGCAAATTCTTCCTATATTTACTCTTTCTAGGGAAACCATTCGTTTGTCAGAATGAATGACCACTTTCCACAAAATATTTTCTTTGATATGAATTAAAGTAGCCTCTTCATTTATCTCTCTGCCAGCAGTTTCACCATCTGTATTTGTTGGCCATGGTTGCTGTAACAAATTACCACAAACTTAGTAGCTTAAAACAACACAAATTAATTTTCTTATAGCTCTGTAGTTAAAAGTCCCAAATGGGCTAAAAGCCAGGTGTCAGCAGGGTGGCTTCGTTTCTGGAAGTTTGAGGGGAAAATCTGTATTCTTGCTTTTTCCAGCTTTTAGGGCCACCAGCATTCTGTGGCTCGTGGTCCTCCTCCTCCATTTTAAAACCCAGGATGAGGAGTTTGAGTTTTCATATTGCTTCACTCTGCTATCTTCTTCTACCTACCTGGCTAATCCAGTTTAATTTTCCCATCTCAGTGTCCTTAACAACATCTGTAAGTCCCTTTTGCCATGTAAGGCAACATATTCACAGAGTCAGGGGACTAGGATATGGACATCTTTGTTGGGTTATTATTCTACCTGCCACACTATTCCTCATTTTCATCTATTCTCCAAATCATTATCAGAGTAGACTTTCTCAAATGTACGTATGAACATTCCTGTCCATATGCAAGCTTTTTCCATAGCTTACCCTTTCACACACTGCAGACAAGGTACTCCTATTCCACTACTCTTACTGAACTATTTTTGTTTCCACTTTCATTCTCTTCATAGTGCCCTTTTGTTTCTTCTTTTTGTGGCATGGGGGATAGTCAAGTTAAAAAATGAGAAAGCATGCTATACAAGTTCTAAAAGCCATATCACTAGGCTGTTCCCTTTGCCAATTTCCTCCTCTTTAATCACCTTTAAAATTCCTATTCATTCTTCAAGTCTTAGCTCAAGGGTTACCCTGTTTTATATCATTCTTTTCCTCTGACTCTTCCCAGGGAGTATTCCTTGCCCTCTCTCCTTGATCCGTCCTGAGTGTTCTGTATATATAGTGTCTAGGCATACCATTAAGTAGTTTATCCTGCTGTACAGATGCTAGGGAGTGCTGATAGTTGAGTCACACCTGACTCAGGCTAGCTATATCCAAAGACCTATAGGGAAGCCATAATCTCAAGTAGTGCCTGTGGTGATTAACTTTGACTATAAGAAAGATCTTTATTGACAAATATAGCAGCTGTGGAGGGCCTATGTAAGAAAGTCATCTTGGGTTATCTACTCCTGTTTCTCCCCTGGGATGCCTCGCTCGGTGCCTATTTAGAGAAGTCCATCCTCCACTCACATGCCAATTTATTGCAGCACTAGAGTTGGGATTCAGAATTTAGGTCAGGGTATGCCTATGTGGCATCAGAACCCCACCTTTTCTTCTCCTTTCCTAGGGCCTGTGATGTTTTGTCTTTGGACTTTTAAACACGAAGAGCAGTTGCCTTAGTGTCTTCAGTCTGGATGTTTCCCTTTCTTAAACTTCATCTGGAAAGGGATGGCTGCATTTCATTTTCTGGACAATAAGGTTGTTTGCCTACACTCCTGTGAAGAGATATTCTCATTGCCTTCTAACACACATGGCTTCAGGTCACCACTCATGGTTAGGGATCAAGGTAATTATTGTGTTTCTCAAATATCAAGGCAAACTTCTGGTAACAGTCTGACTGTAGAAAAAAGTAAAAGACAACAGCAGCGACAATAAGCTCAATTTCTTGCAGGGTCCTTTACTATAGCATATACTGATTCATCTGCAACTAGTAGATGGTGATTTTCTTAAGGTAACACAATTTATTTTCTTCATGGAATCTTTAGACCCCTGTAAGCTATCTGAAACAAAAGGATCCAGATTTGTGTATTTTCACTACTTATAGTATATTTGTATTCCTGCTGGCTATAAATTAAAGTGGTATCTTTGTTCAAGTAGCATGGTAGGGAAATAGGAATGAATGGCAATCAAAATTTATGTTAGAAGGCAAATGGCCAAAAATAGTCAAGATAATCCTGAAAAATTAAGGTAGGATGATGACTTATCTTACTAGAAGGAGATTTGTCATAAATTTCTAAAAATCTAGGCAGGTTGTTATCACGGCAGTTCTAAAAATCTAGGCAGGTTTTGATGTGATCAGATAGAGCACATAAACATGGAAACTTTATATATGTTATAAAGTCACTAGAGACCAGTGAGAAAGAGGTTATCTATACAATATATGATGCTGAAATAACTGCTTTTCTAAGAAAGAAAGAGAGAGAGAAAGGTAGGAAAGGAGGAAAAAGAAAGCAAAGGAAAGGAGAAGGGAAAGGGAAAGAGAAAGGGAAAGGAGAGGAAAGGTAAAGAGGAAAAAAGGAAGGGTCAGTCATGGTGGTTCACACCTTCAATCCTAGCACTTTTGGAGGCTGATGCAGAGGGATCGCTGGAGCCCAGGAATTTGAGATCAACTTGAGTAACATGGCAAAACCCCATTTCTACAAAAAATACAAAAATTAGTTCAAGTGGTGGGCAACAGAGCGAGACTCCATCTCAAAAAAAAAGAAAAAAAGCCGGGTGTGGTGGCGGACACCTGTCATCCCAGCTATTCAGCTATTCAGGAGGCTGAGGTAGGATGATCACCTGAGCCCTGGAGATTGAGGCTGTAGTGAGCTGTGATCATGCCACTGTACTCCAGTCTGGGTGACAGTGAGGCCCAGTCTCAAAAAAGAAAAAAACAAAAAAACTGGGTCCCTACCTCACAGCAATACGTAAAAGGTATTACCAAGCTTCAGCGTAAAAGGAAAACCATAAAACATTTAGAGTAAAAGATGAGATCATGTGTCTATAAACCTGGAGTAAGGAAGAATTGACACACAGACGCACACCCCTAACCATAAAAGGAAAGATCAATAAATTATAACAAATTAAAATTAAGAGTTTCTGCACATCAAAAGAAATAATAAATTGTGTGAAAAGAAGGAAATGAAAGCACAAAGAATTGTAACTTAGAATAAATAAAGATCTCCAAATTTGTAAGAGGAAGGCTTTTGATGCAATAGAAAAATAGCAACTATGTATCAGCCAGTCGTTGCCACAACAGTGCTGTACAACAAGCAATCTTAAACATTCTGTGGCATACAAGAATGAGCATTTATTTATCACTCACGTGTCTGTGGGTGCACCGGGGCAACTCTGACCATGTCACTCATTCCAGCGCCCAAGGTGGAAGGGGATAAATAGTGGTTACTTGGAGTTCCCCACCCCCATGGCATAGCCGAATGCTCAAGAGGCCAGCCCTAATACCCAAGCGCATTTTGAGTTACCATTCACATCACTTTCTTTCACATCATATTGGCCAAAAAAACTTACGTAACCAAGTCCAGAGTGAAGAGTCTTTCTGTTCACTTTGTAGAAAGTAAAGACATGGACAGGAATTTTAGAAAGTAAAATTAAGAGTAGGAAGCTGGGAAGTGATCAGTAATAGCCACTAATTCACTCCCCTGCAATAGTGCTATATAGCCACACCCTTGTTGAAGAGGCTGCAACCAGGATGTGGCCATATAACACTGTTACAGGGAGATGAAAAGATGAAGCAAGAATCATTCAGCTGCATACATGAACAGGGATTTTAGAGAATAGCAACACAAGTGAGGAGTAAACTGAGTAAATACAAGACAAATTGTTCAAGCTCATTGGCCATTAGAAAAAAAAATAGTTAAAAATGAAAATAGCAATTTGCTTCTGTCAGTTTGCTGAAATATGAAAGTTAAATGTTAAGGGCTACCTGACTTTGCTGCAGACCTCAGCAGCAGGCCTGCCCCAGCGAACCCCAGCAATAGGCTGTCCCAATAGCCCCAGGCTCTAGGGTGGTCCCCAAGGACTCAGGTTCTAGGCCGTTGTCCGCACCAGGCCAGCTCCTGCAGCTCCAGGATTGAGGCCCATTCAGGCGGACCCAGGCTCCAAGTTCACTTCAGCACCAATGCCAGTACCCACAGCTGCAGACTCCAGGCCACTCAAAAGATAACAAGTGTAGGCAAGAATGTAGAGGGGAAAAATGAAGTTCTGTACACTGTTGGTGGGAATGTAAATTGCTGGAGACATTATGAAAAACAGTATAGAGTTTCCTCAAAAAGTTAAAAATAGAACTACCATATGATCCAGAAATTCGTTCTTGGTATTTATCTAAAGAAAATGAAATCAGTATGTTGAAGAGATATCTGCATTCCCATGTTCATTGCAGCATTTTTCACGATAGTCAAGATGTGGAATCAACCTAAGTGTCTGTCAATGGATGAATGGATAAAGACAATCTCTCTCTCACACACACACACACACACACACACACACACACACGCACAATGGGATATTATTGGCCTTGAAAAAGAAGGTCTTGTCATTTGCACATTTTTAACAATATGAATGAATCTGTAAAACATGCTGAGTGAAATAAGCTAGGCACAGAAAGACAAATACTCCATTATCTCACTTGTATGTGGAATCTAAAAAAGTCAAACTCATAGAAGCAGAGAGTAGAAGGGTGAGTGGTAGGGGCTGCAATGCGGGAGAAATGAAGAGATGTTGGTTGAAGGACCAAAGTTTTAGTTAGGCAGGATGAATAATTCTAGAGATCTAGTGTGTAGCATAGTGACTCAAATTAAAAATATTGTATTATATACTTGGAATTTGATAAAAGCATAGATCTTATTCTCACCATTTTAAAAGGTAAATACATAAGGTGATAAATTTACTAAAACTTGATAATCAAAATGTAATAATTTCACAGTGTATACACATATAAAAACATCATGTTGTACACTGAAATTGTATATAATATTTATTTGTCAATTTTGCCTCAATAAACCTGAAAAAATAAAAATCATTTGCAAAAATAAAAGAATTCAAGTGCTGGCAAAGGTAAAGAACAATGAAAATTCTTCTGCATTGCTGCTAAGTGTGTAAAATTTCTCAACATCATGGGAAAACAATTTGGCATCTACTAAGGTTGAGGGTGCACATACCCCACAATTCAACAGTTCTACCCTTGGGTGTATGTGCACAGGAAAGTCTTGGCATGAATGTACTCCTGGAAACATAGGTAAGACATTTTACAGTAGTTATGTTTATAACACACACACACACAAACAGACAAACAGAAAGCAAAACAAAAATACTAGGAACAAGCTTGGTGTTTATCATGGAAGAAGACAGAAACAGATAAATACATTGTGGAAAATTAATGCAGATTCTATTCAGGAAGTAAAAACGTTGAACCACCTCTACATATATTAGCATGGATGTAATTCACTAATATAATGCTGAGTGATAAAGTGATAAAATTGCATGATTCCATGAGAACACATGGACATACAGAGGTGATCAACACACACTAGGGCCTTTTGGGGGGTGTAGGGTGGGAGGAAGGAGCAGATCAGGAAAAACAGCTGATGGGTACTAGGCTTAATACCTGGGTGATGAAATAATGTATACAACAAACCCTCATGACACAAGTTTACCTATGTAACAAATCTGCACTTGTACCCCTGAACTTAAAATAAAAGTTAAAAAAATAGAAAACTAAATAATTTACTATTTAAGAATATATAAAGTAAAATATTTCACCTATGCATGTTTCAGAAATAGAATCAAATATAATAAAGTTAAAATATGAGTATTCATTATATTCATTGAAATATGAGTTGATTGAAACATGAGTATTCATTCAAGCTGATTGAAATATGAGTATTCATTTAGTATACTAATAATCAGGGAGTTAGCATCTCTACCCCCATTAAAAATAATTTAAAACAAACACCAATTCTTTGTTCATTTTGTTTCAAGTGATGTGTGGCAATTCTCTTCTATTATTTTAAAATATTTAACTGACAAAGATTGAATATATTCAAGGTGTACAAACGATGATTTGATATGCCTATACATTGTGTAATGATCACCACAATCCGGTTAATTAATACACTCATCACCAGCCATGTAATTCTTTAAAGAGTCCTAGTTAGTCCTCTGCGTCTCATTTCCTCAGTCTCCAATTGCAGCTACCTCTTCCCTTTCTTTAGTGGTCCTTTGAGATTTTTAGCTCTAATGTGATCTTCTATCCTTTTCCAGGCAGGTCGATCAGTCCCATGAATGAGTTACTTCCACTGTGTGAACTACATTTTCAGGGGTCTCGTGCTACTTAATAGGCTTGCAGGGCCAGCCATTTTATAAGAGGGCACAAAGCTCATTAGGGAAGGAGAACTCTTCCTACTGTGGTATTGATGGCCAAAATTTATAGAGTCTGCTTTGCAGGTCACAGATCCATCATCTCATATACACACTATCCTATCTCCCAGAGTTTTATTTTCCTCCAGGGCATTTTGCTGATAGCTTCATTCTTTCAAAATGTATTTGTCACATCAGGTGTTGATGCTGGAATGCAGGCTTCAAGCCACATATAATGTGAGATTTATCTACAGTCTCTTTTTACTCTTTTGGAGTAATTACCATAAGTGAACTTTGATGTGGAAAAGAAATGAAAAGTGTGGTTTGCATTGCTGAGATAGAAAAGAAATCTTCGAACAACGTATGCAGACATGTTTATAGATGAATGCTAGTCAAACAGAGACCAAAAGGAACACACACTTTTAGAAAGTTTCCTTCAGCAGAACTTTCTTTATAATGAAAAAGAGTTGGTAACACAAGACTGTATCATGCTTTACTATATCCAAACTTCCTTATCCTAACGGTTTCCTATTCTATCTGGCTAGAAATTCTTGAACATGTAATCAAAACACGCTGATGAATATACATGTAGAGTGTTTAAAAAAGGGTTGCGCCATGCATTTCTACTTTGATGCTCTAGGTCATCTTTCACCCAGAAACCAGATCTTAAAAGTTCATCCGGGCCGGGCGCGGTGGCTCACGCGTGTAATCCCAGCACTTTGGGAGGCCGAGACGGGCGGATCACGAGGTCAGGAGATCAAGACCATCCTGGCTAACACGGTGAAACCCCGTCTCTACCAAAAATACAAAAGAATTAGCCGGGCGTGGCGGCGGGCGCCTGTAGTCCCAGCTACTTGGGAGGCTGAGGCAGGAGAATGGCGTGATCCCGGGAGGCGGAGCTTGCAGGGAGCCGAGATTGCGCCACTGCACTCCAGCCTGGGCGACAGAGCGAGACTCCGTCTCAAAGAAAAAAGAAAAAAAAGATTCGTCTGAAAAATTAACAGAAGAACAAAGCTAATTCTGTACCTGAAAAGGAAGAAAGATGCTCAACTATTGGGAATGTTCTTTCCCAATAGTATATATAAATAGACACAAGTTCTTTCCCAATAGTCTATATAAATAGACACAAGTATAAATAAACACAAGTATATAATAGACAAGTATATAATAGACAAGTATGTAATAGACACAAGTAGTATAAATACACACAAGTCTCCTGTGCCCTATTTATACTATTAGTGATGGCCAGTCCAATCACAACCAAAGTACTTACAGCTGTTCTTTCTACTAACAGGTGAAAGTGACTATCCTTTCCCAAGCATATTCTAGGGAGGTTAATCATAGTTTTTCCCTCAGTGTTCAATCAAGCAGTAAAAAAGCACCATGCCCTTCCAGTTACGGTCATGAGCATGCTGGTTTGCTACACTGCAATTTCTAGTTCTATAATCCAGATGAAATCAAAGTGCAGCAAGAGCAGTGAACTGTGAAATACACACCTTTTGTAGGTAAGTTTGGTGTAAAGTCCTGGCTCACATTTCAGTTGTGAGACCTCTGGCAATTCACCAAATCCCTAGAGGCTTCCATTCCTTCGTCTTTAAAGGAAGCTGTGTGGATTAAATTACCTGTGATATTTCATCCAGAACTAAACACTGGGATCACCATCACTATGTTCCTAAATAACAATCCTGGCTCTGACCAATTGTAAACTCCCCGATGTTTAGACGTCCTTCCGTAACTATTCATTAAATAATTATTTAAAAATTCATGATCTGCAAAATATTATATGCTTTTTAGGAGGGCTAGAGGCCCTGCTCTAAAAATGTGACCATCACACAGCTATCTTTAAAACAGGTGTTTGATACAACATAGGAGAGTTCCGTATTATCCTTCTGTTTTTTCCTTCCTGGATATTATCATTATTTAATGCTATTCTATTTGGTTGCCAATTTTTTTTTTAACCTATTTCAAGGCTGTAATAAGTGGATGGATATCTTGCTTTGATATAGCAAACTGAGCTACACATTCAATGTAAATTATCTTTGGACATGGGTTTTAGACGTTCACCACCTTTACAAAAATCAGTCGGAAATTTCTAACGATCGTATATGCCAGGTTGTCACGTTGAAACCATGATTTGTGTTTTTCAGTTTAAAAATATTGTCTCCAATAGCTCTATTTTGCATCTCCTCACTCTATGTACTTTCTATGTGTATCTCTGAAAAGGTGTGAATTAATTACAAAGAGGGAAGATTCAGTTAATCTCACCTCATGTAATACAGCTCTCCAGCCCAGCCCATGCTGCGCATAAGCTCTACTGCTCCTGAAGAAGCAGCCACTCAGCATTCGAGTCCGACATGGTATGATTTTCCTCTTCTGGTGTGTTGGGGTAACTATGGGTCCAGAAATTACTATGGCAATGTTAGAGAATAATAGATTTATGAAAATTGGAATATGTTTGCACAGTAGATAATATTTGGTTTTGATCCTGAAGTAAACATAAGTGGCTTCAATTATCATAGTAAATGTTCTTATTACTCAGTTATTTTAGGTGGATGCTTCCGGATAACGGATTTATTATAGCACCTCGCAAGCATTGCTAAAGTCATGGTTGAGGAAACAGTTTCATTATACCTCCGTCGTAATTAGAGTATGTATTCCTTTTCTTTTTTCTTAATCTTCTGCTGCCTTTAAAATAAAACTGCAATATGAGACATTATGTGTCATTGTTGTTTTAATCTAGGGATGAAAGTTGGTAATTCTTTCAAGTCTGTTTAAATGAAGAGCAGCAGATAGGATAGGTCAAGTTCCTGTCATTCACTATTCTCCAATTGTATCCCTTAAAGGTCAGAGATTCTAACCTTTATATAGGCAATCAATACCTATGGCTGCATTGATTTGTTGGGCTACTGGAAGAAGGTAACTTACTATTAAATCAGGTATTTCTTCTCCCTCTCTGCATTACAATAAAAGCACTTGCATTTTTATTTTTAAAACACTTTGGAAAACATCAACAATTTTGTATAAAATTAGAATTTTTTACTATAGAATTTAATTGTTTTCATTTTTAATTACTTTGAGGCAGATTAATGTAATATATGAGACAATTTGGGGAAATATAAGAAAATTTTGTTTATTTCAATGTGTATGTTATAAATTTAAACAAGCACATCCAATTCATATTTTCATAGATATTATTTAAACTGAAGTTTAAGTAGTATTTTAGGTCTTTTTAAATTGAGTGGCTTAGAGATACAAATAGTAGGCAAATATAGTACATGGCATATGGAGCAATAGTAAAAATAATAGGGATGAGTCAACAATCTCACCATTTTAAGAAACACTGGTATAAAAATCTTAATCATCACCTTGGTCTAACCTATTATTTTGTAATGAGAAGTAGATGCTCAAAGATGTGAAACAAATGCTCAAAGTCAGAGAGCAAGGAGCAGATTAAGGAATGCATGAGCAACCTGCCAGAGTACTCATAATGCACCAAGTGTCACACATTCACAAGGGCAAATGAAGACAGAAGACCTTTGCAACTTCCCTGTTCTTTAGACAAACTATTTGATTTGTTCATCTATAAGGCCTCCTGCACAACAGATAAATATATCTGCCTAAATAAACATGGGAAGGAATTCCTGCTATTTTACTTGTCCCTCTTCCATGGTAACAGCTTGTTCAGTAACTTGGGGTATAACCTTTGTATTTATAGATCTGTTTTTCATTAGTTAATATTTTCCATTCCCTCTTGTAATCATGTCCTTTTGATAATGAATGGTTTTTACTGATACACAATGTTTATATATATTTATAGGGTACACGTGATGTTTTGTTACATACATAGATTGTGTAATAATCAAGTCAGGGTATTGAGAATATGCATCACCTCAAGCATTTATCATTTTGATGTGTCAGGAATATTTCAAATCCTCTCTTCTAGTTATTTTGAGATATACATATATATTGTTGTTAACTCTAGGTACCCTACTCTGCTATTAAACATTAAAGCTTATTTCTTCTAACAAACTGTATGTGTGTACCCATTAGCCAAATTATCTTCAATCCTATCCCCAACTCACACCCCCTTCCCAGACTCTGGTAACTATCATACTACTTTCTATTGCCATCAGGTCAACATTTTTAGCTCCCACATAAGAGTGAGAACATGTGATATGTGTCTTTCTGCACTTTGGCTTATCTCAACATAATGAACTCTAGTTCCATCCATGTTGCTGCAATGACAGGATTTTCTTCTATTTTACAACTAAATAGTATTCCATTGTGTATACGTACCACATTTGCCTTATCCATTCATCCATTGATGGATACTTAGATCTCATATCTTTGCATTTGTGAATAGTGCTGCAAGAAACATGAGTGTGTAGATACCTCTTGGAAATACTGATTTTCTTTCTTTTGTATAAATACTTAGTAATGAGATTACTATGTTATATGGTAGTTCTAGTTTTAGTTTTTTGAAAAAATTCTGTACTGTTTTCCATAATGGCTGTACTAATTTACATTCAAAGCAATAATGTATAAGTCACCTTCTCTCTACGTTCTCACCAGCATCTGTTATTTTTGTCTTTGCAACGACAGCCATTTTAACTGAGAGAAGAGGTTTTCTCATTGTGGTTTTTATTTGCATTACTCTGATATTTAGTGGTGTTGAGCATTTTTCATATATGTGTTGGCCATTTGTATGTCATCCTTTGAGAAATGTCTGCTCATGCCCTTTGCCCCTTTTTTATTGGAATTATTAATAATTATTATTATTTCACTATTGAGTTGTTTGAGTTTCTTGCATGTTCTCTATATTATTCCCTTGTCAGATTAATAGTTTACAAATATTTTCTCCTGTCCTACAGGTTGTCTCTTCACTCTGTTGATTGCTTCCTTTGCTTTGCAAAAGCTCTTTAGTTACTGTGCTCTTTTTTTTTTTTTTTTTTTTAATTATTATACTTTAAGTTCTAGGGTACATGTGCATAACGTGCAGGTTTGTTACATATGTATACTTGTGGTCATGTTGCTGTGCTGCACCCATCAACTCGTCATTTACATCAGGTATAACTCCCAATGCAATCCCTTCCCCCCCTTCCCATGATAGGCCCCGGTGTGTGATGTTCCCCTTCCCGAGTCCAAGTGATCTCATTGTTCAGTTCCCACCTATGAGTGAGAACATGCGGTGTTTGGTTTTCTGTTCTTGCGATAGTTTGCTGAGAATGATGGTTTCCGGCTGCATCCATGTCCCTACAAAGGACACAAACTCATCCTTTTTTATGGCTGCATAGTATTCCATGGTGTATATGTGCCACATTTTCTTAATCCAGTCTGTCACTGATGGACATTTGGGTTGATTCCAAGTCTTTGCTATTGTGAATAGTGCCGCAATAAACATACGTGTGCATGTGTCTTTATAGCAGCATGATTTATAATCCTTTGGGTATATACCCAGTAATGGGATGGCTGGGTCATATGGTACATCTAGTTCTAGATCCTTGAGGAATCGCCATACTGTTTTCCATAATGGTTGAACTAGTTTACAATCCCACCAACAGTGTAAAAGTGTTCCTATTTCTCCACATCCTCTCCAGCACCTGTTGTTTCCTGACTTTTTAATGATCACCATTCTAACTGGTGTGAGATGGTATCTCATTGTGGTTTTGATTTGCATTTCTCTGATGGCCAGTGATGATGAGCATTTTTTCATGTGTCTGTTGGCTGTATGAATGTCTTCTTTTGAGAACTGTCTGTTCACATCCTTTGCCCACATTGTGATGGGGTTGTTTTTTTCTTGTAAATTTGTTTGAGTTCTTTGTAGGTTCTGGATATTAGCCCTTTGTCAGATGAGTAGATTGCAAAAATTTTCTCCCATTCTGTAGGTTGCCTGTTCACTCTGATGGTAGTTTCTTTTGCTGTGCAGAAGCTCTTTAGTTTAATGAGATCCCATTTGTCAATTTTGGATTTTGCTGCCGTTGCTTTTGGTGTTTTAGACATGAAGTCTTTGCCCATGCCTATGTCCTGAATGGTACTACCTAGGTTTTCCTCTAGGGTTTTTATGGTATTAGGTCTAACATTTAAGTCTCTAATCCATCTTGAATTAATTTTCGTATAAGGAGTAAGGAAAGGATCCAGTTTCAGCTTTCTACTTATGGCTAGCCAATTTTCCCAGCACCATTTATTAAATAGGGAATCCTTTCCCCATTTCTTGTTTCTCTCAGGTTTGTCAAAGATCAGATGGCTGTAGATGTGTGGTATTATTTCTGAGGACTCTGTTCTGTTCCATTGGTCTATATCTCTGCTTTGGTACCAGTACCATGCTGTTTTGGTTACTGTAGCCTTGTAGTATAGTTTGAAGTCAGGTAGCATGATGCCTCCAGCTTTGTTCCCTTGATTTAGGATTGTCTTGGAGATGCGGGCTCTTTTTTGGTTCCATATGAACTTTAAAGCAGTTTTTTCCAATTCTGTGAAGAAACTCATTGGTAGCTTAATGAGGATGGCATTGAATCTATAAATTACCTTGGGTAGTATGGCCATTTTCACGATATTGATTCTTCCTATCCATGAGCATGGTATGTTCTTCCATTTGTTTGTGTCCTCTTTTATTTCACTGAGCAGTGGTTTGTAGTTCTTCTTGAAGAGGTCCTTTACATCCCTTGTAAGTTGGATTCCTAGGTATTTTATTCTCTTTGAAGCAATTGTGAATGGAAGTTCATTCATGATTTGGCTCTCTGTTTGTCTGTTACTGGTGTATAAGAATGCTTGTGATTTTTGCACATTAATTTTGTATCCTGAGACTTTGCTGAAGTTGCTTATCAGCTTAAGGAGATTTTGGGCTGAGACAATGGGGTTTTCTAAATATACAATCATGTCATCTGCAAACAGGGACAATTTGATTTCTTCATTTCCTAACTGAATACCCTTGATTTCTTTCTCTTGCCTGATTGCCATAGCCAGAACTTCCAACATTATGTTGAATAGGAGTGGTGAGAGAGGGCATCCCTGTCTTGTGCCAGTTTTCAAAGGGAATTTTTCCAGTTTTTGCCCATTCAGTATGATATTGGCTGTGGGTTTGTCATAAATAGCTGTTATTATTTTGAGGTACGTTCCAACAATACCGAATTTATTGAGTGTTTTTAGCATGAAGGGCTGTTGAATTTTGTCAAAAGCCTTTTCTGCATCTATTGAGATAATCATGTGGTTCTTGTCTTTGGTTCTTTTTATATGCTGGATTATGTTTATTGATTTGCGAATGTTGAACCAGCCTTGCATCCCAGGGATGAAGCCCACTTGATCATGGTGGATAAGCTTTTTGATGTGCTGCTGAATCTGGTTTGCCAGTATTTTATTGAGGATTTTTGCATCGATGTTCATCAGGGATATTGGTCTAAAATTCTCTTTTTTTGTTGTGTCTCTGCCAGGCTTTGGTATCAGGATGATGTTGGCCTCATAAAATGAGTTAGGGAGGATTCCCTCTTTTTCTATTGATTGGAATAGTTTCAGAAGGAATGGTACCAGCTCCTCCTTGTACCTCTCGTAGAATTCAGCTGTGAATCCATCTGGTCCTGGACTTTTTTTGGTTGGTAGGCTATTAATTATTGCCTCAATTTCAAAGCCTGCTATTGGTCTATTCAGGGATTCAACTTCTTCCTGGTTTAGTCTTGGAAGAGTGTAAGTGTCCAGGAAATTATCCATTTCTTCTAGATTTTCCAGTTTATTTGCGTAGAGGTGTTTATAGTATTCTCTGATGGTAGTTTGTATTTCTGTGGGGTCGGTGGTGATATCCCCTTTATCATTTTTAATTGGGTCGATTTGATTCTTCTCTCTTTTCTTCTTTATTAGTCTTGCTAGTGGTCTGTCAATTTTGTTGATCTTTTCAAAAAACCAACTCCTGGATTCATTTTTTGGAGGGTTTTTTGTGTCTCTATCTCCTTCAGTTCTGCTCTGATCTTAGTTATTTCTTGCCTTCTGCTAGCTTTTGAATGTGTTTGCTCTTGCTTCTCTAGTTCTTTTAATTGTGATGTTAAAGTGTCAATTTTAGATCTTTCCTGCTTTCTCTGTGTGCATTTAGTGCTATAAATTTCCCTCTACACACTGCTTTAAATGTGTCCCAGAGATTCTGGTATGTTGTATCTTTGTTCTCATTGGTTTCAAAGAACATCTTTGTTTCTGCCTTCATTTCGTTATGTACCCAGTAGTCATTCAGGAGCAGGTTGTTCAGTTTCCATGTAGTTGAGCAGTTTTGATTGAGTTTCTTAGTCTTGAGTTCTAGTTTGATTGCACTGTGGTCTGAGAGACAGTTTGTTATAATTTCTGTTCTTTTACATTTGCTGAGGAGTGCTTTACTTCCAATTACGTGGTCAATTTTGGAATAAGTGCAATGTGGTGCTGAGAAGAATGTATATTCTGTTGATTTGGGGTGGAGAGTTCTATAGATGTCTATTAGGTCTGCTTGCTGCAGAGATGAGTTCAATTCCTGGATATCCTTGTTAACTTTCTGTCTCGTTGATCTGTCTAATGTTGACAGTGGAGTGTTGAAGTCTCCCATTATTATTGTATGGGAGTCTAAGTCTCTCTGTAAGTCTCTAAGGACTTGCTTTATGAATCTGGGTGCTCCTGTATTGGGTGCATATATATTTAGGATAGTTAGCTCTTCCTGTTGAATTGATCCTTTTACCATTATGTAATGGCCTTCTTTGTCTCTTTTGATCTTTGATGGTTTAAAGTCTGTTTTATCAGAGACTAGTATTGCAAACCCTGCTTTTTTTTGTTCTCCATTTGCTTGGTAAATCTTCCTCCATCCCTTTATTTTGAGCCTATGTATGTCTCTGCGTGTGAGATGGGTCTACTGAATACAGCAGACTGATGGGTCTTGACTCTTTATCCAGTTTGCCAGTCTGTGTCTTTTAATTGGAGCATTTACTCCATTTACATTTAAGGTTAAGATTGTTATGTGTGAACTTGATCCTGCCATTATGATATTAACTGGTTGTTTTGCTCGTTAGTTGATGCAGTTTCTTCCTAGCCTCGATGGTCTTTACATTTTGGCATGTTTTTGCAATGGCTGGTACCGGTTGTTCCTTTCCATGTTTAGTGCTTCCTTCAGGGTCTCTTGTAAGGCAGGTCTAGTGGTGACAAAATCTCTAAGCATTTGCTTATCTGTAAAGGATTTTATTTCTCCTTCACTTATGAAACTTAGTTTGGCTGGATATGAAATTCTGGGTTTAAAATTCTTTTCTTTAAGAATGTTGAATATTGGCCCCCACTCTCTTCTGGCTTGGAGAGTTTCTGCCGAGAGATCTGCTGTTAGTCTGATGGGCTTCCCTTTGTGGGTAACCCGACCTTTCTCTCTGGCTGCCCTTAAGATTTTTTCCTTCATTTCAACTTTGGTGAATCTGGCAATTATGTGTCTTGGAGTTGCTCTTCTCGAGGAGTATCTTTGTGGCGTTCTCTGTATTTCCTGGATTTGAATGTTGGCCTGCCCTACTAGATTGGGGAAGTTCTCCTGGATGATATCCTGAAGAGTGTTTTCCAACTTGATTCCATTTTCCCCCTCACTTTCAGGCACCCCAATCAGATGTAGATTTGGTCTTTTTACATAATCCCATACTTCTTGCAGGCTTTGTTCATTTCTTTTTCTTCTTTTTTCTTCTGGTTTCTCTTCTCACTTCATTTCGTTCATTTGATCCTCAATTGCTGATACTCTTTCTTCCAGTTGATCGAGTCGGTTACTGAAGCTTGTGCATTTGTCACGTATTTCTCGTGTCATGGTTTTCATCTCTTTCATTTCGTTTATGACCTTCTCTGCATTAATTACTCTAGCCATCAATTCTTCCACTTTTTTTTTCAAGATTTTTGGTTTCTTTGTGCTGGGTACGTAATTCCTCCTTTAGCTCTGAGAAGTTTGATGGACTGAAGCCTTCTTCTCTCATCTCGTCAAAGTCATTCTCCATCAAGCTTTGATCCATGTTGGGCGATGAGCTGCACTCCTTTGCCGGGGGAGATGTGCTCTTATTTTTTGAATTTCCAGCTTTTCTGCCCTGCTTTTTCCCCATCTTTGTGGTTTTATCTGCCTCTGGTCTTTGATGATGGTGACGTACTGATGGGGTTTTGGTGTAGGTGTCCTTCCTGTTTGATAGTTTTCCTTCTAACAGTCAGGACCCTCAGCTGTAGGTCTGTTGGAGATTGCTTGAGGTCCACTCCAGACCCTGTTTGCCTGGGTGTCAGCAGCAGAGGCTGCAGAAGATAGAATATTGCTGAACAGCGAGTGTACCTGTCTGATTCTTGCTTTGGAGGCTTCCTCTCAGGGGTGTACTCCACCCTGTGAGGTGTGGGGTGTCAGACTGCCCCTAGTGGGGGATGTCTCCCAGTTAGGCTACTCAGGGGTCAGGGACCCACTTAAGCAGGCAGTCTGTCCCTTCTCAGATCTCAACCTCCGTGTTGGGAGATCCACTGCTCTCTTCAAAGCTGTCAAACAGAGTCATTTGCGTCTGCAGAGGTTTCTGCTCCTTTTGTGGTTGTTTACTGTGCCCTGTCCCCAGAGGTGGAGTCTACAGAGACCGGCAGGTTTCCTTGAGCTGCTGTGAGCTCCACCCAGTTCGAGCTTCCCAGAGGCTTTGTTTACCTACTTAAGCCTCAGCAATGGCGGGTGCCCCTCCCCCAGCCTCACTGCTGCCTTGCCGCGATATCGCAGACTGCTGTGCTAGCAATAAGGGAGGCTCCGTGGGCGTGGGACCCTCCCAGCCAGGTGTGGGATATAATCTCCTGGTGTGCCTTTTTGCTTAAAGCACAGTATTGGGGTGGGAGTTACCCGATTTTCTAGGTGTTGTGTGTCTCAGTTCCCCTAGCTAGGAAAAGGGATTCCCTTTCCCCTTGTGCTTCCCAGGTGAGGCGATGCCTCGCCCTGCTTCAGCTCTCGCTGGTTGGGCTGCAGCAGCCGACTAGCACCGATTGTCCAGCACTCCCTAGTGAGATGAACCCAGTACCTCAGTTGAAAATGCAGAAATCACCCGTCTTCTGTGTCGCTCGCGCTGGGAGCTGGAGACTGGAGCTGTTCCTATTTGGCCATCTTGCTCCCGAAAATCAGTTACTGTGCTCTTAATTGTCTATTTTTGTTTTTGTTGCCTATGTTTTTGAGGTTTTAGCCATAAAATCTTTGCCTAGACCAACATCCTGGAGTGTTTCTTCTACATTTTCTTCTAGTAATTTTATACTTTTGAGTCTTATATTTAAGTCTAATTCGTTTTGTGTTGAGTTTTGTATATGGTGACAGATAGGGGTTAAGTTTCATTCTTCAGCACATGAATATCCAGTTTTTTCAGCACCATTTATTGAAGAAGTGTCCTTTCCCCAATGTATGTTCTAGGAGCCTTTGTTGAAAATCAGTTGGCTATAAGTTACGTGGATTTATTTCTGGCTTATCTATGCTATTACTTTGGTCTATGTGTCTGTTTTTATACCAATACCATACTGTTTTTATTACTGTAAGCTTGTATTATATTTTGTGGTTAGGTACTATACTTCCAGCTTTGTTCTTTTTGGTCAGGAATGCTTTCCTTATTTAAACTATTTGTGGGTTCCATACACATTTTAAGATTTTTTTTCTATTTCTGTGAAAATTTTCATTGGCCTTTTGATAGAGATTGCACTGAATCTGTAGATTGCTTTAGGTAGTACAATCATTTTGACAATATTCTTATAATCCATGAGTATGGTATGTCTTTCATTTGTTTGTGTCCCCTTCAATGTCTTTCACCAGTGTTTTATGGTTTTCCTTGTACAGATCTTTCACCTTCTTTATTAAATCTATTCCTGGGTAGTTAATATTTTTTTGTAGCTGTTATAAATTGGAATGCCTTATTTATTTATTTTTTTTAGTTTATTATTGGTGTACGGAAATGCTACTGATGTTTCTATGTTAATTTTGTATCCTGCAAATTTACTGAAGTTATCAGAGCAGAGTTTTTTCGATAGAATCTTTATGTTTTTCTAAATATAAAAATATGTTATTTCCAAACAAAGACAGTTTGACTTCTTTTTTTCCAGTTTGGATTTCTTTTAGTTCTTTCACCTGCCTGACTGCTGTGGCTAGAACTTCTAGTACTGTATTTAATAGGGGTGGTACAAATGGGTCTCATTGTCTTGTTCCAATTCTTACAAGAGAGACTTTCTGCTTTTTCCCATCCAGTGTGATGTTGGTTTGTTTGTTATGTATGACCTTCATTATATTGAGGTATGTTCCTTCCATGCCTAGTTTATTGAGGATTTTTGTCATGAAGGGATGATTAATTTTATTGAATGCTTACTCTGCATTGACTAAGAAATCATATGCCTTTTGTCCTTCTTTAAGTTGATGTGATAGTTCATGTTTATTGATTTGCCTATGCTGAGATGTCTTTGCATTCCTGGAATAAATCCCACTTGATCATGGCGTATTATCTTTTTAATGTGCTGTTGGATTCAGTTTACTTGTATTTTGTTGAGAATTTTTGCATCTACATTCATCGGGGTAGAGTTTTTGTTTTTTGTTGTGTCCTTTTCTGGCTATGATATCAGGGTTGTGCTGGCCTCATAGAAAGAGTTAGGGAGAATTCCTTCTGTGTAATTTTTTGGAATTATCTTTAAAAAGCATCAGTGGTATCTTTCCTCACTGGCTTGGGCTGTTGTTGTTAGTGGAAGTTGTAATGAAGTTTTTCTGGGACAAATATACCAGGAGAACCATTCCTTGCGCCCCAGTGCTGGCAGCAGTGAGCTGAGCATACCTGTCCTTGGACTCTCAGGGTGCATATATAAGCACTGGTGTTTGCAGGCTGCAGCAGGCCAATTCTTAGCCCTCCAGACGTCTTGTTCAGGTGCTGGCAGTGGCAGTGGTAGGTGGAGAGGGTGGATAGATCCTTGGGCCCCTGGGCCACATGCATTATGTGGGCAGTAGTGATGGTGGGACAACCCTTGGGCTCCCAGCCAGAAAGTACTGGTTGCAGTCGTGGCTGTGATGGGCCAAGCAAACCAGTCCCCTGGCTCTCAGGGGTTGCATGCAGGTGCTGGCAGTGATCATGGCAGAAGGCTGTGTGGGTCTGTCCTCAGGCTGAGAGGAGTGCACAGTTGCCAGAGGTGGTGGACAGGGTGGGGCAATCCCCAGGCCTCTGGACAGTGTGCTTGGTCACCGGAACTATTGTTAGGTCGCCTGGTGGTATGCATGCACAACCAGGGCAACCGATGGATAAGTGATCCTCAGGCCCCTGGGTAGCATGTTCAAGGTAGGCAGACCTGTACTTAGGCCATGTGATGGTATGCTTGGGCACAGGCTGTGGTGGGCA
Source organism: Macaca thibetana thibetana (assembly GCF_024542745.1). Classification (NCBI taxonomy): domain Eukaryota; kingdom Metazoa; phylum Chordata; class Mammalia; order Primates; family Cercopithecidae; genus Macaca; species Macaca thibetana. The sequence goes on along the minus strand of NC_065586.1, from coordinate 102,156,034 downwards.
TGGCAGGTGATCCTGATCCCCCGGCCCCCAGTCATCATGCTTGGGTGGCAGCAACAACACTGCTGGTGGGAGAGGAGAGCCTGCCCTCAGGGAATGTACACACGTCTGGGGGCCATGCTGCTGACTGGGAGTGCATTGCCATCAGTGGCGGCACCCCCAGGTAGGCAGTTCTCAGGCTCCAGGGAGTGCATGCTTTGGCTCCTTTGTCCTAGCAGCAGGCTACATGGTGTGCTGCACTGCTCATTCCCAGGTGTGTGAGATATTGTGTGTACTAGAGTGCTGAGGACCTTGCTGTTTTGCTGGGTGCAACCTGCAATGTGTCACTGAAGCCCTTTGCATGGACACATAGGGATGTCGGTGCAGCTCCAGGGATGTGGAGATGTAGGGGCGGTTGGGTCCCAAGGCAGAATGCAGTCTGGTGAGGACTGGGCCCTCAAAATGGCACCATGCTTCAGCTTCTTGGGTCTTAAAGGGTGTGTGGTACCCAGTTTGAGCTCTTTCTCTGGAGTAATGCTATCGCATGGACTGGAGGAAGCTTCCTATAGAAGTCTCAGAGCCTGCTAGGGTCAAGGGACTTTCCTGTGGTTAGGATTGCAGGAGTCCATGGTGGGAATGTAGACTGTGGGGGATATTTTACTTATCCTTTCCCCACACTGAGGAGCCTCTCCAGACTCCCAGCCAATCCTGGCCAGGCTGGCTGCCACCTCGTTTCCTTCTCTTCCTGCACCTCAGGTGTTCCCTGTCACTTCTCTACAGAATTCCAGTGTTCTCCTTAGATGCTCTGTTTAAAGTATGATTATGTATGAGCTATTTTGGGTTTTTTGTTGTTGTTGAGCAGGATAGCGTTGGGTGCCTCTAGTCAGCCACCTTGAAGCCCCCTCCATCATGATGAATTTAATCTGCTCTTACGTAATCTTAAATAAGACACTGCTTCATGGAATTAAACGTATTCATATTGCAAGGATATTCTTCAAATCTTTCTTAGTAAGGAGTGCTGAATTTCCCTGCAATCTTAATATTGCAAATGAATACCAACTCAAGGCCAGAGAGGGTAATGGGTACCTGTTTCTGTTACTGGCTTTGAGAGTGAGCAAATCGGAAACACTTTAATCACACAATAATATGGTGTGTTTGGGGGAGACTTAACTCCCCAGACTCCTGTAAAGTTACAGAGCTAGTCAAGCAAGTTGTTCCAACTCAGTCTCTAGTGTGCAGTGAAAATCCCACTGGAGAAGAAGGATATTGCCACTAATTAGACCTTACAAATTGGGAGAGCCAGAAAATCTGGACTAGCAGGCAGCTTTAATATTGGTGATTGTGGACTACTGTGTTGAGCACTAAATAGTAACGACATAATAGAACAAGGTGTAATAACTTCCAAAACAAGAAAATAGAAAAAGAAAGGAAATTTTAAGAAATCTCACAAATGTAAAGACTCTTTAGACTCTTAATCTTACCAGGTCACTCTACCATAGACCTTTTTTTTTTTTTTTTTTTTTTTTTTTTAAGAGGAGTCTTGCTCTGTCACCCAGGCTGGAGTGCAGTAGCGTGATCTCGGCTCACTGCGACCTCTGCCTCCCTGGTGCAAGCAATTCTCCTGACTCAGCCTCTCAAGTAGCTGGGATTACAGATGCGTGCCAGCACATCAGGCTAATTTTTGTATTTTTAGTTGAGATAGGGTTTCACATGTTGGCCTGGCTGGTCTCAAACTCCTGACCTCAGATGATCTGCTCTCCTCAGCTTCCCAAAGTGCTGGGATTACAGGCATGAGCCACCATGCCCAGCCTATACCATAGACTCTTGAGCCACCCATGACTGACAAAGTCTTTCTCTGTAATAAAAATCTTTCCTGGTTTTAGATACAAACAAGAAAATTCTCCTCCTGCTTTTTTTTTTTTTTTTTTTTTTCTCATCTCTATAAAGAATTGTTAGGACTCTTCCAAGACCAAGAAGATGGTTGAAAGCCTGGAATGTGTTGCCTAGTTGAGTACCCATCACAGGACCCTCTGTCATCCTCCAGGTTAGAAACATCCATGTCAAGCAGTCACTCGCTGCTTCTGTAAGTCTGTGTTCTGCTCTCTGAAAACTGCCTCTCTGACTCTCACTGGGGTAAAGAGAGAAGAAAGGACCGTGAGGAGGGTCTTTTAGTGCTTATCATACAACACATGAAATCGTGCTCATGTTTTAATCTCTGGGCTGGACTGTACTGGTGGGACACATTGGGTCTCTGGATTGACCTCCTGCAAGAACCAGATGGAGACTGAAATGTCTCTCATCATGAATCAGGAGAACAACTGTCAGCTTCAGGGAAAGTCCATTCCGGCATGCTGGCCTGAATTCACAAGGGTCTGCTCTATACCACTTCAGATCTTCTGAAGCATGCAGTTGTCTTAGAATTATTACTGACTAAATAAATAAATAAAGATTTTTTAAAAGTACTCACTTCGATTGATTATTGCCTTTTCCCTCATATTGCTTAACTGAGAATGGGATAAGGATTACAATCATTTCTTAAAACAATATTTTGAAGTAATTACTAGATGAAAATGTGGAGAAGTAAACATGCTTTCTATAAGGCAGTTTGAGTTTGTGAGCAGGTGTTGAACATTCTACATTGTTTGAGTCACTGTTTCTTCTCTCGTTCCTACCTTCATCTCAAAGAGACTTTTTAAACAAGTTGTTTGGTGTGTATGTGTTCCTATGTCTCAATATGCTTCTCTACGAAGTTCACAGGCAGAGCAGTCTGTCTGATGTGTTAGATACTACAATACAGCTGGGAAGCTGTGGCTCTGTCCCAAACTGGTTTAGGTCATCTCCAAATGCCATGAAGTTGAGCCTGGATCCTACAGCAAAAGGAGGACTGACTTCCTTCATCCTGAAAGGTGGGCATTTTTAGCAAAATTGTTTTCTCTCCAGGCTTCTTGGCAACAGACTGGCCTCCCCATGTCAGATGGATGATGTGATTAACATAATTAAGTCTATAGACACCCAGGGGACCGCCCTGTTAGGCAACAGTTACTGATATTTCCATGTGCCTGCCTGCCTCTTTCTAAGGCATCTATTTTATGTCAAATTGTCTAATTTTACTCCCCGGGCAGGTTTGTGAGCTGCGTTTGCTGTAATTGAGAAAGAATGCTGTGGGGGATTCACAGAAATCAACATAGGGAAAGAGCGTAGGAGGTCAAGCTTGAGCAACAGCTGGATTCCATTTTTGTAGGGCTCATTTGTCAGTGGGTCTAAGATGGTGCCTTCCCTCCTTCATCATTTAAGATTTTTGTATGGTTGTCCCCTGCTGAGGCCATTTTCATGTTAGAAAGAAAAAGTGGCTGTTAGCTCTCAGGTGCTGGTACCACACTTAGAATCTTCAATGGATGAAAAGTACCTTCCAAGAGTCCAGAAACAACAGGTATTGTTCAAGAAACTCTGCAGCCCGCTTGATTTAGGACTAGGATCAGCAAACTATGACCTGTGGCCCAAATCCAGTTCACAACCTAATTTTATACCTTTTATTGGAATCCAGCCAAGTCCATTTGTTTACATATTATCTATGGCTACTTTTGTATTACAACAGCAGAATTGAGTGGTTGACAGAAACTATGGCCTATAAATCCAAAATATTTATCACCTGGCCCATTTCAGAAAAAGTTTGCAGTCTCATGACGTAGAAATTTGGATCAAATTTGAAAGACAACAAGTTATCTAAATATAGGGAAATGCTGCCAAGACAAAACTTGGCAAGTTATAAGAATTAATGGTAGACATTTTATGACAGTTGCCTGAGTCTGGGAGGTTTGGAAAATACTGATTTGCTATTGACAGGTATAAAGTTTCAGTTATTCAAGATGATTAAGTTCCAGATAACTACTGTACAGTATTGTGTCTATACTTAACAATGCTGTATTGTACACTTAAACATCTGTTAAGAGGATAGATCTCATGTTAAACATTTTCGCCACAATTAACACAAAACAACATATTCATGGTAGCTATATCAGCAGTGTGCTGGAATTAGCTTTTCCTGATTAAGAGAGTTGATTTTTAAATAATCAGGAATTTTGCAAGCCAGTTGTTAAATCATTGATAAGCTGAAATCAGCCATGATCAAGGGGGATTACTTGTACCACAGAAATCAGAAACACTACAAACCTGGACCTCATGCTTGTTTGTTTGTTTACTGGAGAGTCAGTTTACCAGTACATTGCAATGCACGAACCTTATGCTCCCTGTGATGAAAAAAGAGGACGCTAACAATAGGTCTTGAGAAGAAACAGAATGAAGAAAGTCTAACTCTGTGTGTTTTCCTTATGCCTTGGACATGACTGCCCCTAAGACTATTCAAAGAGTAGATGTTTCACATGGCTATCAGTAATACCACACATATTAGATGTTACTAGCTACAGGAATCACACAATCTTTTTATGTTTAAACAGAAGCCATGGCAAATAGAAGCTTGCACATTTGGCAAAGGAGCCTAAGTCGTTACTATCTCTCAAGATTGGATGCATGCAGAAGAATTATATCAACTTCTCAAGGCAGGACATTATGCAAAACACTCTACCTTTCTGACTTTCTACCTTCATATTCCAACGTCTTAACTACATACTTTTTCCCCCAAAATAATGGTACCCAAACTTCAATGAGCATAAAAATCATTCACTGTGTTTGTTAAAATCGATATTTCCCAGCTCAATCTGGAAAAACAAAAATGTAATGGACCTGGGGCAGGACCTAGGAACCTACATTTTTAACAATTATTTCAATTGATTCTTTTTGCATTGGTCCACAAATAAAAGCCCCCAATTTTTTTTTTTCTCTAACTGACTCTTAAAACCTTTATCTAACTATAAATTCCAGGCATATAAAAGACCTAAGATGATGTCCAGGATGCATTAACACTGAATTTATTTCAGTTTACTCCCTTTTCCTCTTTGCTCGGGATTATGCCGTAAGACTGAAGAAACTTGAAAATCTGCCCTTTCATGTATTTGAGACTATTTTTCTCCTCTGAATACACAGCCTGTGCTTCTTGACAACCCTGATTCCAACTTCGTCATTGCTCCACATTTGTGAACGCTGTGAAGTAATAATTTTCAAAGCCAATGTGAACAAAGAAGTATAGTCATGTGTGGTGTTGAATAGAGTGTTCAGTACCCCTTTCTTATCATTTGTAAGGGGTATCATTGGTGTTGGGGTACACCACTCAGATCCCACCCCTTCAACATGAAGTCCCCTATTTTCCATATTCTGAGATGGTGTCTGCTCACAGCTGAGTTCCTGCTCACAGCTGAGTCCCTTTCAGGAATTATGCTGGTCCAGATTTGCTGCCTTTCCCAAAGTTCTGCCTATTCCCAGGGTCATTATGCATCTATTGACAAAGGGCAGGAAGGCACCCTCTATCTTCAATTCAAGACGACTGTAAAGTGCTCTCTCAGCTCTAAAGCTCCTGGCAGGATCAACCAAGACTTTGGTTGCTTCTACCTTATATAACTTCTCCCTTTGCCCACTCCTCCTTCCCTTACCTTCTCTTCTTTCCCCCAGCCACTGTCGCTGAAAGCGCTACTCAATAAACTGCATGAATATGAATCTCTGTCTCAAAGCCTGTTTACCTAGAAACCTAATCTAATGCAATATCCAATAACTTTGTTTTTAAGGACCAATTCTAACTCCATCTTGAGTTGAATCGCTGGATTTGGGAATCCAGCTACTTCCCCAAATTCCCTTGTCCAGTTTAAAATACCTTGAGTGGAATACAGCTGTAAGGAAAAATAAATAAATAAAAGGAAATGTTCCTTTTTTGACCTGTGTTATAAATTTAGGTATTCCTGACACAAGTATATATTATACTCTGTATAAGATACTATATTTGACCCTTCTGGGAATATAAGGACTTATTTTGAAAGATACACAAATTACTCTAATGTAAAACAAAAATGATGGAAGGCAGAAGAGCAGCATATACTTGAGTAAGAAGTGAGTACACATTTTGAGTATAGAAGAGGGTAAGTCATGACACTCAAAGATGATATGAACATAGACCTAAAGATAGAAAAGTACTTACTTTCGTGCTACCGTAACACAGAAAAATAAGAATGCCCATTTTAAAAGACCTCTAAGAAGACAATTTTTTAAGATTCCCACTGAGCTAGATATAGAAACTTCTCATAATCAGAATTCCAATATGCAGTAGACCCAGTAAATGACTCCACCTTAATAAAGCTGAATATTATTCTAAAATGTTCATTGTTTTAACTCTAAATGGAAGTGGTCTGCTTGATCAGTCATCAGTAATTATCCCTTCTGCTGTGACTTGACTTGGGAAGCAGTTTTGGCACATTTGGCAAAGATGCATAAGTCATTACTATCTCTCAAGATTGGATGCATGCAGAATAATTATATCAACTTCTCAAGGCAGGACATTCTGCAAAACACTCTACCTTTCTCTTTCTACCTTCACATTCCAACGTCTTAATTGCATAATTTTTGGATTGAACCTCAGATGGACCAGGATTTGGGTTTGACACTTATTTTATGTAACCTTGGGAAAATTACATACCTTGTTTGAACCCCAGTCTTTTCATCTGTAAAATGGAGATAATAATATATCACTAAAAGCTTAGTAGCCAAAAAGGTTGATAAAGCGGTTTGCACAAAATAGGTCCTGAATACATAGCACACCTATCTCTTTTTTCTCCACCATTGTATATGTAAAGGGACAGAGCTTGGTGAAGGAAGGTTAAGTAACTCATGCAAGCTACTGAAGCTAATTAATAGTAGAGACAGAATCAGAAACCAGGTTTTCTGGTTCTGAGATGGCATTTTCTTCAATTACCCTGATACTCTACTCAAAATTGCAACCCATCTTACTCCCGTACTTCCTCATAACCAAAGCTCTCCATTCTCCTACTCCACTTTTACCTATAACACGTCTCATCTTCTCATATACAATGCAGTGTATCTAGTAGTTGGATATATTATTTATTGTCTGTCTCCATCTGCTTGTATATGAACTTTACAAGGGAAGTTCGCAGATCAAATTTTCATCGAAATGTCCCTTTTTAGTATGTAAGGAGCCAAATTAAATTAATTATCTATAGATATTTTCTAATGTTTATAGTACATTAGAAAAAAAAGACATCCTTATCTATGACATCCAAGTAAAGGGCAAGTTATTTTAAAAATTTCTATTATATAAAATAAAAGTAAAAACAGAAAGGCTTAATTCTTATTATTCCACACATTTTTAAGTGTTCCTCAATAATTAATATGAATATGATAAGGACACATCTCTTTGTGTGGACCTACTTTACACTGGATCAGATACCTTCCCCCTCATTTGCAAATTCAGACTGGAAAAATGCAGTGGTTGTTCAATATCTGATGTTTTCACAGATGCTGCTTCTGAAGTGTCAATCTGAAGCACAAAGACAGGCTACAGAGATCCACATGGAACAAGGATAACCAGGGTTAACAGGAACTCATAGCATCAATCACTTTTATTGGCCCCAAGACAGTGTTTCCATTATTTATGCTGCTGGGTGATCTGCTATATTTATGATACATCTAGTTGTCAGGCTTTAAAAATATGATGGATTCCTAAATTAATCCAGTATTCCTTGTCTTGGGCTTGAAGCATGGACAGTCACAAGGAGTACAGAGGTATCTATAATCACAAAGTTAAAGGCCCATGGGTCATGATGAAGAAGATTGGCCATTATGTCCTGAGTGGGTTTGTGTTAATAATGCTAAAGCTCTCTATGTTTACAAATTGAGTGCCAAAACGTATTCTATCAATATGTATTAGTGCACTGATATTCCAAGATCTTCGGGGGAAATTAAAGCATAAATATGACACAGATTTACCCCTCTCCCCCTGTGCATTTCTGAATCCACTTAAAATTAGTATTTGATAGCATGGAATCTGTCTTGGATATGAAAACAAAGTGATGGGAATTTTGGAAACGTGAGAGACAATTTGTTGCTGGGATTAGTAGTGATTATAAAGATGATTGTGGCATTTGGGGAGATCAAAGAATGGATAAGGTGATAACAAGAGAAAATTGGAAACAATTTGTATTTAGAGAATGGCATGAGCAAAGGCTTAGAAATTGGAGTGAAAGATTGAAAGGTGCATAGGAAAGTACCAGGTTGAAGAGTACATGGAAACCAGATCCTAAAAGATAGAGAAGTTTTGACTTAATTTGAGAAGCAGTGATGTTCCTAGATGGTGTTTTTTTGTTGTTGTTGTTGTTGCTGTCATTTTTGTTTTACAATGAAAGAGCTGCCTGCACCTTAGGTAAGCAAATTTGCTCTCAAAATAAAAATTAAGGAGCTTAGTGTGAGAATACAAGTAGTAGGAAGGGACAGAGTAGAAACAGGACTGGAAAATTTTAAGTCATGTGAAAAGGAATGATAAAACATAGACAACGGACGCTAAAATTGCTGTTGAAATTTGACCGCATGTCAAGTAGCCAAAGTCTGTACTATGGTCTACAGTAACTTACATGATGTGGGGCACTGTTGATAAATCGAATGTCCTATGACTCTTCTCACCTATCCACTCCACACTAGATACACTGGTTTCCTTCCAATCCCTCAAATGTGGTAACCACACTCCACATAAGGGCCTATGCACTAGAGAAGGGAGAGCTCTTCCCCCAAGATATCTTCCCCAAATATGACTCATTCCCTCATCTTTTCTGGCTCTCAGTTCAAATGTCCCTTCTCAATGACAATTACCCTGATACCCTACTCAAAATTGCAACCCATCTTACTCCCGTCCTTCCTCAAAACCAAAGCTCTCCATTCTCCTACTCCACTTTTATCTATAACACCTCTCATCTTCTCATATACAATGCAGTGTATCTAGTAGTTGGATATATTATTTATTGTCTGTCTCCATCTACTTGTATATGAACTTCACAAGGGAAGGGATCTTCTTCCATTTTGTTTACTCATGTGTGCCGACTGCCTAGAAGTGTACCTGACATATAATGGGCAGCCAGGAAAGTCTGTTGAATGAATAAACCGGTGCAGCGTATTGACTATGTGTCCTTGTGAGTTATTCTTGGATCCCATGGACCCTCATCATGGTTTACTAGTCCATTTTTGTATTTCCGTGCAGCACATGAGGCTTTTCCAGTTTCTTGTATCACTGACAGCAGTTCCAAGTTTGACTTTGTTGGATTTACAACTAGGACAGGGATGTCCTGTTTCAGTGGATGGAGGCTCTCTGAAATCATTTTTAAAATGGACCTACTTTTATGTACACTTGGGAATCTGACTCCTGCCTTGATGCCTGGTAGGCTGTTACAAAGAAATCCCTCATGTTTTCTCATCATTCACATCTCACATTATATTTAGGATACTTCGAAATTTTAATTAGGAAATCTCTTTGAATTCAGTCCATAGTAATTAATAGCTGTGATTAGAAACAGTTTTCCATTTTCATCATATTCCCTTTAAATCAACTGAACATATTGGCAGAACTTTGGCAGAAACAAAGGAAGTGAATTTAATGTGATTTGCAGCAGATACCCCCAAGTAATTTTCATCTTTCCTCTAGTGTCTTCCCCAGAGTGGGAGCACCATTTAACTTGTCATCCCAGAATCTACTCAGTTGTCAGTGTGTCAATACCGATACCAATGATCATTCAGAATTATGGTCATTTCTAAGTGGGAAGACAGGTGAGTTAAGAGATGAAAAATTTAGAGTAATATCCACTAAGTTCTATGTGGACTTCCACTGATATCTTGCCATGCATTTTCTCTTGGCATGTACTCAGCCATTACTATGACCTTGCTTAGGACATAAACTTTAGTATGAGCAAATCAGACATGTTAGTGATTTCAAGGATGTATTTGGAGTGCTTAAATTCCTTCCATATAATCTGTATGGAAATTCAATACAGACCAAAAATTGAAAAACAATCCACAGGTAGATCTGAGTAACCATCATGTGCCTCACAAAGTGCTAGGAAATGTCGAGTTGTAAAAATTTTCCTCTAGTGAGTACTTCCAGAGAAACAAGTAAATTGTGACCAAATGAAAGGAATAAGGAATAAAAAATCATGCAAACAGACACCAAATTTTTGGTATTTTCCATGAGTTACAAAAGCAAAAGTGATAGATCTAAGTTGTTCTGGACTTTTGAAAGTTTTTAAACATGACTTTATTATACAAGTCATACATAGAAGTTACCAAAAAAATAAGAAAAAGGAAATTTAAAAATAAGGAAAATAGGCCAGGTGCGGTGGTTCACGCTTGTGATTCCAGCACTTTGGGAGGCCGAGGCGGGTGGATCACGAGGTCAGGAGATCGAGACCAACTTGGCTAACATGATGAAACGCTGTCTCTACTAAAAATTAACCAGGCATGGTGGCACACACCTATAGTCCCAGCTACTAGGGAGGTTGACACAGGAGAATCAATTGAGCCTGGGAGGCAGAGGTTGCAGTGAGCCGAGATCGCGCCACTGCACTCCAGTCTGGGCAAAAGAGCGAGACTCCGTCTCAAAAAAAAAAAAAAGGGAAAATAAAATTTGCTGTAATAACAACTCCAGAAATATGCAGTTTGAATATTTTGGTGTGTATCCATTTAGCATTTAGTGTATTTTCTCTCACGCTCTTTTTCTCTTTCATGTGTCATGAGTAGTTTTTGGTGCTTGTTGAATACTTTTATAAGTAAATAAGAGGCCGGGCATGGTGGCTCACGCCTGTAATCCCAGTCCTCTGGGAGGGCGAGGCAGGTGGATCACAAGGTCAGGAGTTCAAGACCAGCCTGGCCAACATGGTGAAACCCCATCTCTACTAAAAATACAAAAATTAGCTGGGCATGGTGGCAGGCACCTGTAATCCAGCTACTCAGGGGAGCTGAGGCAGGATAATCATTTAAACCCAGGAGGCAGAGGTTGCAGTGAGCCGAGATCTTACCATTGCCCTCCAGCCTGGGTGACAGGGAGAGACTCCATCTAAAAAAAAAAAAAAAAAAAAAGAGAGAGAGAGAGAGACATAATAAGAACACTTAGAATACCTATCTTTGAAAATCCCTAAAGGAAGACAAAGCTTTGGCACACGTGCTATGCTGACACTTTTCTAAGATCAAAACGTGATTACAGAATGCTTTCTTAGGAGTGAATTTTAGAGATGAAAAGTGGCTTAATGATTACAGAGTGGATGTCAAAATATGCCGTCATCATGATCATCAATGAGAATTGCTGAGGTGACCTCCACACTCATAGAAAATATAAATAGTTGAGTATATAGGGTACATGTCTGGAAGTGTGATCAATAGCAGAGTGTAGCACTTAGTGAGTGAGAGTCAAACACAAAGTGAAGACCTTTCAGTTTACACATTGTCAGCATCAGGCATATGCCTGGGACCTTGTTAAAAATGCAGAAACTCAGCCACTATCTCAGATTCCGAGTAAGAATCTGCATTTTTTCCAAGATCCGTAGGTGATTCCTTTGCATATAAAGTTTGAAAGCGCTTTCAAATATATGTCAAGACTATTCACCAGAGGGAATGATCAATGAAACCAGTGAAGTTACAGAAACTTAGAGAAACTCTATGTGTACCATAAAAATTTAAACCTGAGTAACAAAGAAAACAAGCAATAGCAGCAAAGTGTAATACAACCAAAACAGGATCCAGAAGTGTACATACACACTGTGGAGACAATCACCATAGATATGCTATAGCAAGGGACTAATAATGGTGTAAACACAGCTAATGGATGGCAAAATTGAAATTGAGAATAATCCACCCATTCATGTATTTTTCTGTGCCATTTTGGGAAAGACAACGTAAAAATATTTTTAAAGGTGTTACTGGAAATTACCAACCAAAGATCATTATTTGAGAATCACTAACTAATGTCAGGGCTGAAAAAATATTATTGTCCCACATGTAGGAAATTATCGTTAAATACATGCCAACTAAGTGCTTAATTTTCATCAAAGACAGAGTCAGTCAAAATGCACAAAGCCAGAGTAGAGAAACAAGGCTACTAGGACAGTTGAGAATATAACACTTTATGATTTATTGGATATACAGGGAGAAAATATTACAACTATAGTTGTGTATTTTATCATATTTTAAATTTATGTTATTGTTTCTACTTCATAATGTACATAATATTGGGAAAATTTTTTGTTAACATAGTCAATAGCAATCATTATAAATATATTGGGAGGTTCATATTAAAATGTTTTGCTAATAGGGATATACTTATCACAAAATCATATATTTATTGATTTTAGTGTAATATTTTTTTACCACAGTGTTCCTCAAAAAGTTTGCCAATACTTCGCTATCTAAGTTTAGGAAATAGTAATTTCATGGTTTTGTATTTGTATTTTAAAGAAGGCTGAGTCTACAGGTAAGAATAATTGTTTTTTAATAGAATCTTTCAGCAATTTTCATTGATGATTTATGCCAATAAGCTTTGTTTTCACCTTATCCATTAAGGCATGTAAGAACCAAAAATTACCATTTTACTGGATAGAGCTGCAGCAGCAACAGAGAAGAAAAAAATGCAAATACTTCATAGCAGCATACACACACATTATTTTTGAACATATTTGTCCCTACATAAGTATCAGTTAGTTGATGGGTTGATTATTCAAGTAATTACTTGCCTCTCAGGCATGATGAATAGCAGTAGAATATTTATTTATTTATTTTCTGTATTTAGGAGGTACAAGTAAGTGCAATTTTCTTACATACATGTATTGTGCAGTGGTGAAATCCAGGCTGTCAGTGTACCCATCACTTGAATAGTGAACATTGTACCCAATAGGGATGTTTTCAACCCTCATCCTCCTCCCAGACTAGAAACTCTAGAGGAAATCGATAAATTCCTGGGGAATGCACAACCTCTCAAGATTGAACCAGGAAGAAATAGAACTCTTGAACAGACCAATAATGAGTAGCAAGACTGAGTCTGTAATAAAAGCAAATCTCTCAACAACAAAAAGCCCAGAACCAGATGGATTCACAGTTGAATTCTACTGAACATACAAAGAAAAAGTAATACTAATTCTCCTAAAACTATTCCAAAATATCAAGGAGGAGGGAATTCTCACTAACTTATTCTACAAGGTCAGTATTACCCTAATACCAAAATCAGACAAGGAAACAACAAAAAAGAAAACTATAGACCAATATTCCTGATGAACATAGATACAAAAATCCTCAACAAAATACTAGCAAATCAAATCCAACAGCACATCAAAAAGACAATACACCATGGTAGCTGGTATTTTTCCCAGGGATGAAGGATGTGTCACCATACACAAATTAATAAACATGATAGATCACATAAACAGAATTAAGGACAAAAATCATATGATCACCTCAATAAATATAGAAAAAAATCAATAAAATTCAGAATCCCTTCATGATAAAAATCCTCAACAAACTAGGCACAGAAGGAGCATACTTCAACATAATAAATGCCATATATGACAAACCCACAGCCAATATGATACTTAATGGGGGAAAGTTGAAAGCATTTCCTCTAAGAACTTGAAAAAGACAAAAATGCCCACTTTCACTACTCTTAATGAATAGCAGTAGAACTTAAATCAGTGTTTCTCAAAATGTTTCCTAGTTTGTCTGTATTAGATTCACCCAGAGCCCAAGACCAAGCCTATTTGATCAGAATCTCCATGGACAGAATCCATAAATCTGTATTTACCGAAGTGCACCCCAGATGATTCTCATGCATATTAATGTTTGGAAACCCATGAGATTCTAGATCTTTACATTGATATAAAGGACGATTTCCTTTTGGGACCAAAATACCACAAAATTATTGCTATCTTTATTTCTAGCATTTCCATAACTTTCTAATAAAACTATTCTGGAAGGATATAGCACACCGTACTGATTATTGACATCTTGTTTTGGTAGTTTTCAAGTTATCAAGATTTATTGTAGCAGAGGGGTAAATACTGACCTCAGCATTGGCCTATTATTTATCCATTAAGTGTGTTCATCTTCTTTGCCTCAGCAAGAGACATTCTGATGTGTCTTTAACTGTGGTCACACTGCTTTAACCATCTACCTGAAATACATGGGAGGAATTGAAAAGCAACAATATTGATGAGGAGAAGAGTAGAGAAAATTGATTCATGTAGTAAGATAAATGACCCACATTTTAAAAAAATCAAATGGCACTTGAATTTTAAGGAAACAGCTTGAATCATAAAACTCAGATGCAAAAAGAAAAAGCGCACGCACACCAAAACACCTACAAGAAAAATCCGAATGTAGAAAATTGTCTTTACAATGGAAGCATACTGACCTTTACAATAGAGTTCAGACAATTTTTATGGAATGAATGAATCAATTTTCAAAGGAAATGTTGTCTATTCATAATAGCCAACACAAGTTTGCAGGGAGGCAGTCCTGTAAGGAGAAACTTTAAAATAAAGCAAAACAGTGTAGATGATGGATTCTGTAGGCCTCTGGCCGAGTCTCCCAGGAAAATAAATAAAGTAGCTCTTTATTTCCAAGTAAATCTGAACAGAATAGTTGGAGGCTTAGTGTGAGGATCAATGTGGTGTAGCCTCTGGGGGAGGAGCAGGGCAGGTGGAAAGGAAAGAGGTAGAGATTGCATTTCAGCAACATCGTCTAGTCCCTAGTTCTTCCTCACACACCCTTAGATAAGCTAATTTCATCAAACAACATGTAACCCTCCATTCTGAAGAGATGGAAACACTTCCTAGAAGTGTTTTTTGTTTGCTTATTTCTTTGCATTTTGTTTGGATTTTCTCCAACACTCTAGCCTTTACATGAAAATCAGCAAAGCAGCCTAAATATAACTTTTTTGTGAAAACACATGCACTTGAAATCTAGGGTATCATTCTCAAAAGCATGTTGAACGCCCTACAAGGATACAGTTTTTATCTGTTTTCTGCAGTAATATCCCAACATCCATTTGTGACAATGTAGTTTGTCCTCATGGTTCTTGAGACGCATTTGGGAAATCTGACTTCATTTCTGAACAAAGCTGCCACCCAAGGAAGTCACCTGCATGTGACATAGCTGAAAGGCACCAGCCTTGTGAATATGCTAGAGCTGCCGCGTCCTTTCAAAGCTTCCCCTGTGGCATTTGGCTAACTTTTTGTGAGCTTCTCCCAATTGTCAGCTTTTCAGAAATATGTTTCTGGCTGTCAAGCCCCAATGCTGCCTAATTTACACAGATAAGGAGTTCTAATAAGATACTTTAGAAAGTCACTTATGCCATAAGGTACTCACATTATCTCAAGACATTTCTATTTGGCTAATAGAAAATGAAAGTGTGGATTAATGCCTTTCGCATGCCATTAAAAACGGAAAGGGAGAAGCCTCATTTTGGCCACCAGGGGCCTCCTTCTCATGTCTGTTCTCTGCCATCTCAGCTAATCGCTTTCGGTGCTTTCGAAAGCGAAGGATGAGTTTTGACTTCATAGAAAATGAGTTGAAACCGGAAGGTCCATGTGGCCTTCAAATGTTGGATTATTGCCATGGCACGCTGCATTTCACCTTTGATTTAAAGACAGAGAACATGTGGCTTCCTAAAAATGAAAAACTCTGTAGCTGGATTCCCAGAAGGCTAATGGAGCAGCTGTTAAAGAAGAAATAAAAAGACAGACACCAGAATCCCAAATAAGCAAAACGTAGTGAAATTAGGTTGCCAAGTACCTCTCTGATAACCCTGAGAAACCAGGATAGCAAATACGTCTCTGTCTATCTGAGGAAGATTAGATATATAATTGTTAAATGTCCCGGTAAGTATCAATCTTATAGAATGTGAGCTTGGTAACATTGTTGTTATTTTCATTAACTAGCATCATTAAGTGATTTAGAACTGAGCACTGTGCTAAGTATCTTAGATGTAATATTTCATTAAATCCTACCAAACTTGTGAGCTAAAAATTCGTATTATTATCCCATTTTAAAGATAAAGAAAATTAAGTACATATATTTTCACTGCTAGTGCATGAGATAGTTGATACTGGAGGCAACATAGTCTGATTCTTTAGCACTGATCTTTAACTGCACTTAACCAAATGAAGGTTACAAGTAATTAATTTTCTGTAAAAGTTACTTTCTGCATGGGACAATGTCTCAACAGATCCTCAAAGAATTTCTCAAACAATAGCAAGAGACCTGAATAATGAAACTGTTGCAGGCCCTAACAGGCTCTTTCAGTAAAGCAGATGACAGTGAGTGAGAATAGCACCCCTCTCCACAGAGCCCAGTCACTTCTACATGAAGGCAGAAAGTTCATTCGGTGGCATTAAAGTGCTACTCCATATATATCCCGTGGGCCTGGAGAGTAAGAAAAATGGCATTTAGATGGGGCGGGAGTGCGGGAAGGTGAGGGTGGGGCTAACCTGCTATCTTATAGGAGGGTCTCCTTTTTCCTTTCAGATAACATGCAAGTCTTAACCTGAATTTCTCTTTTATGAAATAGATCCTTTTTAGTTGGTGGACTCCAAAGATGAGCTTCAGCATGTGAAAATTCATTCTACTCATCCTAGAACCTAGACTAATGCCTACTCTTTCCCCAGAGACCTGTTTTATGTACTCCAAAGGACTGGAGATTTGTAGACCATCTGCCACAAGAGAAATGTAGCTCCCACCAAGATCCACTTTCTTCATTTTCCCATCCTGGAGCCCCTCCTCCTTGCGGCAACCATCCCAGCAAGCCAGAACTGTCACACTGACTTCTCAGCGAAAGAGAAAGGGCTTTGAGTTAGGCTGCGAGGAGAAGCATGCCATAAAGTTACCAGCTTAATTAAGCCATTACAGTTTTTAGGGGTTTTTAAATACAGGCAATTTGAATGTATAATTGAGCCTGCGCACAGCCTCATCCTGTGTTTTCCTTGGTCTACTCAGAGCCAGATTGTGAATGGAAAGCAGCTGGGGTAACATCCTGTGGGGGTGGAGCCAGTACTTCATTTCTACTGCGGTCTCCACAATGGATTTTTGAATTGCTATTTCTTCTCTAGGTTTGACCCAAAAGGGAGGGGCTCGGGCCCTCAAAATGTCAGGTACAGAGGCCAACCCAGGGACAATGCTTGTGTGACTGGGAGCCTGTCCTGGGTGATCTCAGGAACATCATTCTACAGATTCTTCTGTAGAAAAGGCTACAGAATATGCTTGAGGGAAATGTTCTCTTTGGAAAAATGATTCTGAACTTCAGCCCTGAGGTTAAAGAGAGAAAACTAAGGAAAGAGATTGCAACTCAATGTTCTTCAAGTTTGACTAGCAGAAGTAAAGGTCAATTTAAATATCCCCTTAGGAGGGAAGTGTACGTTTGGGGAAGTACAAAATGCCCATCACATATGCTGTGAACATAATTCAGCACTCTGCAGACCAGGCAATTTTCCTAGCTTACTCCAACAGGATATAATATTTCTCGTTTAGAGGCACATTCAGCGGATTAGTGTGTATCTTAGATTAACTCCAATTCCCAGCCAATACACATGCACATATGTAAACAAATACACAAGAACACTGAGGTGCTGAAAGAAACTTTGCCAGGTACGAGCTGGTGATAAAACAGAGGTAGTCCTAAATCCCACATGCACCCTTTCAACTGTGGGCAATTTCACTTCTGTCCTTAAAACCAGTTCAGCATCAACATGAGAGAGGTGGTATGGAGAAACTGGCTCATAATCGGTCACAAAGAAAAATGTTAACATCACTGATTTAAGAATACCTGTATATTTCTTTCAGTTTTAGTAATTTTTTACATTAGCATGCTTTCATAGTGACGAAATAGTTTGTTACTAGATCATCTGAATAATCCCTTGAACTTGGCATGGGATCACATGTTGAATTTATCAGTGAAGAAAGTTAAATCCCAGACAAGGAAATATATATATACATAGATCTATAATATTGTTATATATTATATATATTCACATTAACACCAGAAAATTACCATATATCTACAGTCATTATATATTGTTATTTTATGTAATTTATTTATAATTTTATATATATACTCTATAGATATAGTAATTTTCTGCTGATTAGAACTGAAGTCCTCTATTTCCTGATAACCAGGCTAGGTTAATTTGGACTTTAGTTTCACTTTTGTTTGCAGAAAAGTTTATTTATGGCTTCTCAAAAATGTAGACTACCAGGAAATGTTTCTGTAAATTTTAAACCACGTGCCCATTTTCCCTGTGTCTTTCCTCCTAAATGTTAACTTGATTAAATCCTACTCTGTGCGGCCGGGCGCGGTGGCTCACACCTGTAATCCCAGCGCTTTGGGAGGCCGAGGCGGGCGGATCACAAGGTCAGGAGATCGAGACCACGGTGAAACCCCGTCTCTACTAAAAAATACAAAAAATTAGCCGGGCGCGGTTGTGGGCGCCTGTAGTCCCAGCTACTCTGAGGCAGGAGAATGGCGTGAACCTGGGAGGCGGAGCTTGCAGTGAGCCGAGATCGCGCCACTGCACTCCAGCCTGGGCGACAGAGCGAGACTCCGTCTCAAAAAAAAAAAAAAAAAAAAAAAAAATCCTACTCTGTGCAAATTTGGTTATAGGAAAACTTAGATTTGTTAAAATAAAATGAGCTATACACCATTAAATGTATTTCAAACAGGATCTTTGGAGAGTTCTTTTAAACAATGCATTCCTCTAATAAGGTTACATGCTTGGATTAGAACAAAACTGAAATGGATGCACAGTTTCAAAGGTAAGTATCCTGCATTCCAGAAAGATAACTATACCATTACAAGGTAGCTTTTGGAGCAGGGATGAGTGTCAAATGAAAATGTTCATTCTTCTTAAGGAGGCTGAATCCCAAAGCAGGTTTCCCTAAAATATATTTGTGCACAATAGATAGATAAATCAGTTCTTAAAATTGGGCTAGTGTTGGCATTGTTCTTTCCATTATTATTATTTTATTTTTAGATATAGCTCTTTTTAATGTGTACCTTACACAAAATAGGACCTCATAAATATTTACTGGGAGGATCCCCGAAAAACTAAGTGCCTGCGATAAAATGAAATTGGAGGAAAATACCAACCAAATATGAATAGTCAAATCTTAAAAAAATGAAATACTGGTTGTGATACTACGTCCCTCCTTTACCAGTCCCAGGTTTTACCAGTTCATATTTAGAACCTTTGATTTTCTTCAGCTACCTTGGACCACATGGGAGAACAGCATTGTGTATTACCAAATGCACCTTCAGAGATAAGTATTGTCCGTTTGAAATGAGGTCACCAAATCCCACAATTCCTGAGACCAGATTGGGATGAGTGGTTGTTCCTTAGTGTTACCAGTTAGTCCAAGGTTTACTGCCAAATACCACTGTTTCAATTACTCAGAGGGGTGGTTCTCAAACTTTAGGGAGCTTTGGAATCTCTAGGAGGGCTTGTTAAAACACAACTTTCTGAACTCCCCCCCCCAGATTAAGATTTCTGATTAAGCAGGTCTGCTACAGCACCCAAGATTTAATTTCTAACACATTCCCAGGTGATGGAGAATCTGATGCTACTAGTCTCGTATGGGGACTACACTTTGAAGAACTCTGACCTAGAAAGCCCAGTTGCCTGTATGAGATGCACAGTAGCTATTCTAGAGATGTCTGTCAGCAGAACTCCTCAACTGTGGCCTCAGTGAGGATTGGAGTGGGTGTAATAGGAGGCATGGGCTATAAGCAGGAGGTGAGAAGGTCAAATGCATTAGATTTCTACTCCATCCATCCTCTAGCTCTAGGGCTAAAAACTAGAGGTATTCTAGGTGCCCTGTGGGTTTTCAGGTTATTAAGCTTTTAAAGGATGAAGCCTGCCAGCTTGCAGTTTGAAGGCAAGCAGCCAAAAACTTTGAGAGGAAAAAAATATATATGGCCTTAAGGTGCTTACCCAAAAGCTTTGAATTTATCTGATAAACCAGGTCATGACTTGAGGGGAAAGAAATTCTCCTTGTTGAAATAATCAGTTACATTTCCTAACATCTGAGGAGAAGACCCCAGGGAAAAGTAGTTCCCTTTAAACTCTATAGGTTTGTGGATTGTGTCACCTCACAGCTGTAGCTCTTTGAGACCTTGTAATTAAGAAGAATGAAATCGTTTAGGAACGATCTGCATAAGGAATTGGAATGAGGAGAAGGATCACATCTGTCAGAAAGGAACTGGTGTTAGGCACATGTAATCATAGCTTGATTCTTAAACTATTGTAAATAGAAATAGAAATGGAGCTAATACATATTACAGAGATATTTCTGGGCTGAGGCTTGAAGGACAAGTAGGGCTTTGCCTTTGCATTTGTCCATGGTACTCAAGTAATTTGGAAAGATATTCTCGTAGTGTAGTCATTGTGGGACCTTGGTTTTTATTTTCTTTCTACGTTTTTCCTTTTTCAATATTATAGATACATTCTCAGTTCCCACTATGTGCAAGGAAGTATATCAGGCCCTTTGTTTATTACAGATATAGGTAGAACATAATCTCTACTCTCAAATATGAAATGGTGATAGGGTTTGCCTCTGTGTCCTCATCCAAATCTCACCTCGAATTCTGATCCCCACGTGTGGAAGGAGGGAGGTGATTGGATCATGGAGGCAGTTTTCTCCATGCTGTTCTCGTGATAGTGAATGCGTTCTCACGAGATCTGATGGTTTTATAAGTGTTGGCAGTTCCTCCTTCGTTCTTCTTTCTCTTGCTGCCTTGTGAGGAAGGTGCCTGCTGCTTCTTCTGCCATGATTGTAAATTTCCTGAGGCCTCTCCAGCCATGCAGAACTGTGAGTCAATTAACCTCTTTCCTTTATAAGTTACCCAATCTTAGGAAAGTTTCTTATGGCAGTGTGAAAAGGAACTAATACAAATGGTAATGCCTATCAAATTACAGAGTATTATAGAATGCCATAAACACGTGGAGAGAGGTATAGGAGATATCATCTGGGAAATGTAAAGGAGATGTTATCATGCTTTTACGAAACTCCTCCATTAAGAGAGCCACCCTGATTCACGAAGGGCTTCAATGAGACTGGTCAGTTAAATTAATTATGGACTTTCCATATTGACTCCATAATTAGTAACGGAGCCAGCTGGGCTCAAGAATCAGAAATAGAAGACTAGTATACCCTCCTTTTAAAAATTAATCCCTATGACCCAGAAATTGGACTCCCACAGGGACCCTAATCCCTTAGCCAACCTCTTCAGAGTCCAGTCTGCTGGACTCTAATCTAGTCCTGTAACCTGTACATCTGGGCTATATTTGTGCACACAGCTTGTTTTGTCATGCTATTCTTTCTTCCTGTGGATGCAGAATCTCTTTATTGCTTTTTTCCTCCTTTCCAGGACATTGGTTCTATGTCTTTTTTCTTGCAAGGCCAGCTACTAATACAGATTTTCTTCTCTCAGAAACATAACTTTTTAATTGCTTGTTCATGAGAACTAAAATGTACAATCCTAAACAAAGATGTTAGGGATAATTGGAGTCCCCTTTCAATTTGTTATGATTTGGAGTCCCTGAAGAGACAAGCATAGAGAATGCAAGTGATCACTCCAGCAAACTTTCTGATTGTGTGTTCAAGAGAACTGAGATTTGAAAAAGACTTCAAATAATTGGTGGCATTTAAGATAGTTTTAAAACTAATTGGAGTAGGGATATTTGTATAAGCATATGGATTTATGTGTACGGTGATGGTTTCTAGAAGTTAAGAGTATTATATTTACCTGATTTACTCTTCTAGCATGGGCTACCTAAATGACCTGCAACTCAATCTAAGTACAAAATTTCTGTCATTCCTGCTTGACTCATTCAATTGATTTTTTGATCAATTCATTCTGTTTTCAGTTCTCAATTTAAAAAAAAACAGTCTTACTTTCTAACATTCTGCATGTGTTTTTCATTTTCTTGCCCTGTTATTAGAATGGAATAAATTGTAGTCAATGGCAAATCTTTTTGGGAATGTAGTTGGGATAATTAAAAAGCCTTCTTTAGGAAAAAGATTGTATGAAACAGTCCTGCTTCTCAATTACATTGTTATTTTTGGGAAAATGGGAAAATGATTTTCATTAGTTGACTTGGTGACCAATACTGTTCTCTGACTGGACAACTTTCAGTAATTAAGGTTGTTTTCCAAGAATATCCTAATAATCAACCACAAAAATATCATCAGTGATTCTCTAGTGGTCATTCTGTTAGGGAGCAACTGGAGGTAGCCCCTCATCTCAGAGGTAAACACATGAAACTTCTCTTAACCAATGAATTAATTTGTTATACGATGTTATTGTGTGAAAAAGATGCCATCTAATGGGAATAGTTCTTGCAAGTTATGTGCCTTGACGGGTTGGTTCAGATCCAGAGATACTACCTATCAGTAAGGTTCTTCTCCCCGTCCCAGCTGCATTCTGAGCACTTCATTTGGAGTACTATGGCACTTCATCAGTAGGATTTAAGAAAGAACCCAACTACTCAGAATAATATTGCCTCCACCATTCTAGCCTTCAGGCTTCTATATACACCAGTGAAGAGCTGGGTCTCAGATCTGGATCTCACTTCTTACCACCCCTCTCCACCCTGACCCCACATACATACTTATAACCTCACAGTTACTGTATGTCTGGAAATCATCAAGTTAATCTCACTATTTCGTTTGGTCCCATTCAAGTCAGACACAAGAAACTCTAGCCTCCCAGTTCATACCTTGGCACAAGCCACTGTCATTTCACCTGATGACAGTGGTGGCATTTTAACTGTCTCCCTGCTTTCACTTACACTCAGCAGCCAGAGTGATCCTTTTAAAGTTGTTACCTATGCCTCTACTCAAAAACTTCTATGGTTTTCCTCTACTTCAATGTAAGGTTCATAAGAGGTTTTTTTTATTATTATTATTATGTTCAGTGCTAGCTCCACAATGTCTAGAACAACAACTAGCACATAATGCATGCTCAGCAACATGGCACAAGTATACATATGTAACAAACCTGCTGCAGTAACAACTTAAAGTTAATAATAAATAAATTAAAAAAAAAATATTTGTCAGATAAATAAAGGAAGGAACAGCCCCCTCCACTCAATGTTCCTTCAGCTTCCTTAGTCTTTTTTTTTTTATCTAACTTCATCTTTTTTATCTTAACTAAGTCTTTTTTATCCCACATTGCTTATTCTAAATATAAATATAATGGTAAATATAGAAAAAATAAATCATGTAAGATTAACAAAAGTCTTGAACCATGCTTTATTGTAAACACATCCCATAGTAATAGTTTCTTTCATTATATCTCTTCCCAAGTCATACCTCTATATCAAACAAATTCTTCATGTTGTCACCACTTACATTTGTTTCCTGTGGCTGCCATAACACGTTATCTCAAACTGGTGGTTTAAAACAACAGAAACCCTTTCTTTCGTAGGCTTGAGGCCAGAAGTCTGGCATCAGGTTGCTGGAAGTGCTGCCCACCCTCTGGGGTTCTAGGGGAAGCTGCTTTCTTTACCTCTTGCAGTTTCAGGTGGTTGCTAGCTCTCTTGGCTTGCAGCCACATTTCTCTGCTGTGTCTTCACATTGACTTCTGTTGTATGTTTCTGTTATCCTTTGTCTCTTTTCCCAGATTTATTGAGGTATAATTGACAAATACAATGATGTGTATTTAAGGTATACAGTGTATGATTTGATATACATATGCATTGTGAAATGATTACCACTATCAAATTAACAATTCTGTAACCTCACATAGTTACCGTGTGTGTTTGTGTGTGTGTGGTGAGAACACTTAAGATCTAATCTCTTAGCAAATACAATACAGTATTATTTACTATGGTCAGCAGACTATATGTTAGATTCCCAGAGCTTGTTTCTCTTATAACTGAAGGTCTGTACCTTCTTTCTATCCCTTATAAGGACACTTTTCATCAGATTTAGGGTCAACCCAGATAATCCAGGGTGAACTCATTTTAAGATTCTTAACTTAATGGCATCTGCAAAGACTTTCCCAAGTAAGATCACATTCACAGGTTTCAAGGATTTGATGTGGACATATCTTTTGGAAAGGGTCAGCATTCAACCCACTGCACCAGTGTTGAGTTCCTATAATGACATAAATCTGAATTGCTGTTGTGATTAAAATCCTTCAGTAGTTCTCCATTACCTAAGGAGTTCGGACTCTTCTGCATGTCACCAAAAGTACTTATATCTGACCCTTTCCTAATGCTCCAGGAAAATAGGTTTCATGTTGGCAGATAATCTACCATGGCCACTCCATTTCAATGATGTGTAGAGAGAAAGTAGGGGAGGAGATACCCTTGGGAAACTGGGCTGCCTGCTTGTCAAGCAGTTAGAGGTACAGAATATTGGCATCTGGTATGCTGTGTAACTGTGACCACCTGAATTCACTGGTGGGGCAGATGAGGGATCATAGAAATTAATTTGCACTTATATTTTTCATCAGATGACACATTAATTAATTGACAGTAATACATTATTAATATGTTTTGTTGAATGAAGTGAATAGATACCAGCTACTGAATTTCTGGTTCAATGACTCAAACCCTCCTTTACTCACTAAATGTTTACCTTTTGCTTCTCTCCCTGGCTAAGGTCCTTTTCTATACATTTGCTATTGAATTTCTCTTCTAAAAGACTGTATTTGTTTATGTCTCATTCAATTAATTTTTCCAAAAAGTAGCACATCCTCCATGCTCTTCTCTATTGTCCAGATGTTGCGTCAGTGCAGGGTGATAGAAGCAAGGCAGAAACGATGCTAAGTGACAAAGTGTGAAGTGTGAAATTCACGTGTATTATTTTCCCTCTTCTCCCTTTCTCCTAATGCATTAAAGGTAATAGTCTGAATCAAGCCTCTGAACTTGTTAACTCCTTTCTGACAGAATTAGCTGGGGCAGTTCAGTCTCTCGGATTTATTGTTGAGTCTCATCACTATCCATTGCTTTCAGGCATTTTTTTTCATTCTCTTAAAAAAAATAAAATTGCCCAGAGACCTCCTCTATGGTTATTCGGTTTGACAAATTTATCAGTGGATATAGAGCATGGCTTAGAGTAGATCATATTTGTCCTGGTGTGTTTGTGACACAATAACATCAAGATTATGTGGAATTGTTCTGAGATGGTGAGAGATGAAACCCCAGAAGGAAGCAGAATAGTGGCTGGGTACCAAGGGAAAGCAGTGGGGTGGGCTGCCCCAGCGCAGGCAATAATGGGGTGGGGGACATTGTCTTTGGAGAATTTAAAAATAATAATAAAACCAAATAATGTAAGTCTACCTTTTATGATCACTCTGAGCCAATAATTCTAAACAATATCGGTTATGAAATACTTCTCCCAGGGGCAAAATATTTTATTGGTCTAAGTTCCAAACAATTATTCCAGTTTTTGCTGCGTTAAAAAATACAGATGTATAAGATCCAAATTAACATATGTTTAGCACTTATTATTTAATAAACATTGTGTTCTACATGGAAAGCATCTCTGCTACCTACACACGTTAGTTCTGAGTTTGACATTCATGAGAATTATTTACTATTACTGCAGGCACTGTTTATCTCTAAGCCCTCCAACACATATTTTTGCATTAAAAAGTAGATTTAAAATAAGAATAACACAGTGATTGCAAAGATACAGAACTTGATCTATGTGATTCTACCATTCTATCTGACCACCTGGAATTTGTTATTTGTGTTTAAACCTTTTCAAATAAAGTAACTTTTAAAATCTGTCAGAATCAATCCATAAGAAAAATTTATAGAAAGTATGGCAACTTCTGGACTATATTGTGGAAAAGGAATTTATATAACTCTGACAAACTTATCCTAGAGTTTAGGACATTTCCTAATTATTTGCGCAACTTTTGCTTCATACGAAAGAAACTTCTGAAATTAAAATTAATAAAATGTGCTCTTCAACTTTGAAAACAGATTTAGATAGATTGACAAATCTGGCTATCCTGTCTACAGAACAAGGATATGTAAAAAACAAGATAAATTTTATGGGGTTATTTCCTAATTTGCAGAAGACAAGGTATAAAAACAGAAAAATACCACGTTATTCATTATTGTAACTAACCAGTATATAACTATATGATTTCTCTCTTTTTTCAAAACATAAATAATGTGCCTAAAATTGTTATTTATTACCCTTTTTTCTTTTTAATAGTGTAGTATTTTATTTTTTTAACTGGGATGATATATACTATATATATGAATATATGTATGTATGTATGTATGTGTATATGTGTGTGTGTGTGTGTATACATATATATGAATTGTAATAAAAGGAAAATTCAGTTTGTGTTTTCCTCCCCAATCTCAACTATTAGTTTTGGTTTATCTTTTCATTTCATAAATATTACTGAAAATAAATTCATTGTTGTATGGAGGAAGAAAATGTTACATTGTTCTGGCTATCAACTATGCTGAGTATACCACTTAAGCAGTAAAGTTAACTTGATGGCTAAAATGTTGAACTGGCAAGGTACAGGTTTCAGGGAATGTCAGTGAACAAAGAGGAAGCTATAAGAATGTTCTAACCCAAATTCAATAAGGAAGGACCAAAAATGTGCTACGGCAGGATCTTTCATTTCTTTTCAGTCCCTGCTTAAAAACAAATGATTTCCTCCCAGACACTTTCTACTTGGTGATGTCATACCACTTCCTTTTGCAATACATAACTCTTGGTAGTCTTGTTCCTCTTGGGAATCTTGTTCCAATAAACAACTGGTTTTAGATTGGTCACCTATAAGTGTGTTGGTTCCTATTTTTTGAGGTAATGGATGTCACTTGGTAAATATAAAACATTAACTATGTGAACAGATATTTCAAATTAATGGCAGGTCTAGCTTTCAATCAAGACTAAATAACTTTTTTAAAAGCTAAGAGAAAACCCTGCAAGAACTTCTAAAAACAAATTATAACAGTGTCTGTGTAGTCAATAGTTTCTATCCAATGGAAAATTGCATTCTATCTTCCAGCAAGGTAGGGCTGGCTTATCTAATGCCTGCTTTGAGGGTCAGGTGGTGCTCCCATAAAGAGGCTATGTGGAGTGGGTGATATACTGAAGACATCCAGTCTCTACCTCAGAGATTACTGAGCTACTTCAAAAATAATCCTAATACTTGGCTGGTTTTTAGAAGAGCCAATGAGCCTAAACAAACAGGCTTGTCAGCATCTGGGAGGAAGTGGCTGAATGAATTTGCTAAGCCCATAAAACAAGTAAATCTTTGCTTAAGACTTGCACATGCCATTAATTAAACATTTTTATCGTGTGCTTGGTTAGAAAAAAAAGAAAACAAAAAGCAACACCTTCCATTATGTGAGCAAGTCTATTAATAATGAATGGATTGCCCAATTTCAGCTCAACGTCAACAAATCTTTGCTGGATCCTGCAGAAATGCAGTGCCCTTTTTACTGCCTGTCATTAAAAGAAAAGGACTTTAACACTTTCCTAAAAGACACAAGCAAGAAGGGGGAATGTAGGTGCTAGAAAGGACTGATTAAAAGGCAAACCACTGATGTAGCCTTTTACATCTGAAAAAATGTACTTAGGCTCCAGATACAGAGCTTGACTGCGCTTTCGTCAAGTCCCAAGTCTGTTTCAAGCATTATATAAAATACCTGAAGTACATTTCTTGAGGACGAAAATTAGGTTAGGTAATTCTCAGTTATATACCTCATTATTTATAATTATCACAACCATTGCTTGCCCAAGTCTTGCTCTTGACAGATGCTTAGCAATAATTCTAATAACCAGTTGTGAATTTATATTCACCATGCACCATGCATTGCACTGAACACTTTAAATAATTTGTCTTATTTAATTCTCCCAACAAAACTATAAATTAGGCAGGATTATCATGTCATTTTAACAATGCACAGAAAAACCATTGCTTTATAAACTCGTACCAATTAAGATAACTCCTACACTTCAGACTGACTGAGGATTCACAAACAGGATTATGTGACTCAAAAGATACCTATATTTTGCCTCCATTTACTATACAAAAGTCAATAGGCCTTTCTTCCACTGCTTTCTTTTGGCTAACCCAGCTGCTCATGACTTCCCATAATGATACTTTTTACTTGAGTCAATTCTTCTATGTTCCCTCAACTTTCTCTCTTCTTGTAGAACCCAGAACAAACATCTTTATCTATAACCTATGGCTTGGAAGTCATCTATGTAAAGGCAGTCTTAGACTACCAGATAAACAAGTCTATACTACAGTAGTCCCCCTAAATCCCCAGTGGATGCCCGAAACAAAGGATAGTGCTGAACCCTATATACCTGGTGTTTTTTCCTATACAGTAACGGGCAGGTTGCGTTTATAGCGTGGATATACTAAAGGGATGATGCATGTCCGGGGTAGGATGGCACAAGATTTCATCATGATACTCAGAACGACATGCAATATAAAACTTATTAATTGTTTATCTCTGGAATTTTTCACTTAATGTTTTTCAGACTGAATCCTCAGAAAGCAACACCATGGGTGAGTAGGGACTACTGCATTGTGTTAATGCCTGCTAGCTAATGTGAATACATGGTACCAAGAAGTTTCTTAAAGGAATCTTCTTCACATGGTCCTCACTGATGTCACCTCTATCCAGTTAGGGATTCTTTAGGTGCAAGTTGAATTATTTAAGACAGCTTAACAAGTATTACTTAATGCAACACGGCATGCCAATTCCCTCTTTTTTTTTTTTTTTTTTTTTTTGAGACGGAGTCTTGCTCTGTCACCCAGGCTGGAGTGCAGTGGCCGGATCTCAGCTCACTGCAAGCTCCGCCTCCCGGGTTTATGCCATTCTCCTGCCTCAGCCTCCTGAGTAGCTGGGACTACAGGCGCCCGCCACCTCGCCCGGGTAGTTTTTTTTTTTTTTTTTTTTTTTTTTTTTTTTTTTTTGTATTTTTCAGTAGAGACGGGGTTTCACTGTATTAGCCAGGATGGTCTCGATCTCCTGACCTCGTGATCCGCCCGTCTCGGCCTCCCAAAGTGCTGGGATTACAGGCTTGAGCCACCGCGCCCGGCTTCCAATTCCCTCTTTAAATCTGTAGTTTTAACTCAGTATGTTAAGTAGTATTACTAAAA
This sequence comes from Macaca thibetana thibetana, assembly GCF_024542745.1. Classification (NCBI taxonomy): domain Eukaryota; kingdom Metazoa; phylum Chordata; class Mammalia; order Primates; family Cercopithecidae; genus Macaca; species Macaca thibetana. Next base: position 102,126,987 of record NC_065586.1, on the reverse strand, counting down.
CACCAGGATGTTTTTATTAGAATATAATATTTTCATGAACACTTACTATACACTAGTGAGCACCTTACATGAATTAAAGTATTTAATCCTTTAAATAACCTTATAAAGTTGGTCCTATTATCTTTTTTAGTGTATAGCTCAGAATGTGAGTCACAGAGACAGGGCCAGGCTGTAGTGCATGCTGCAGTGAGTACCTTAAGGAATAAGGTATTTTTTCTCCTTGCTGTTGCAAATATTGGTGGCTGCTCAGAGCTGAGCCCCTCTTTGAGAACTGTCTTCAATGTGGAAGTCATCTATCTCAAAGTGATGTCCCATCCTCAGTGGTAGCCTTTATCCAATACCTTGTTGTTAGGGGTTGTATAAGTCTGCCCCCCCTACCTTAAAAGATGCAATTGTGAAGATCCATCCCAGCTCCACAGCTCCCAGTGGGACTGGCTGAGGCCTTTGTTGCAAATGCATTATAACACAACTCCTCTTTCTGCCTAGTCTTACTGCCTTCTTGCTCTATAGGTATTGTTCCAAGGGGCACTGCTTAATACACTTACATTCAAATTTCCTTCCTATAGTCTATTTCTGAGAAATCAATCTAAGACAGTTGTTAGCAGAAGTGGCCCAAGGAGGAAAACTCTAAAATGAGCTTTAAAGCTGGATTCGCCATCTTGGTAGAAATAAAAAGCCCCGATGTTAGGTGGAGCAGTTAAATTAATAAATCCTAATATGGGCCGGGTGCGGTGACTCATGCCTGTAATCCCAGCACTTTGGGAAGCCTAGGTGGGTGGATCACCTGAGGTCAGGAGTTCAAGACCAGCCTGCCCAACATGGTGAAACCCTGTGTCTACTAAAAATACAAAAATTAGCCAGGCGTGGTGGCACACGCCTGTAGTCCTAGATACTCGGGAGGCTGAGGCAGGACAATCGCTTGAACCTAGGAGGAGGAGGTTGCAGTGAGCCAAGATCACACTACTGCAGTCCAGCCTGGCCAATAGAGTGGGACTCCATCTCAAAAAATAAAAATAAACAAATGAATAAATAAATCCTAGTATGCTATAGGGATGCAATTGTAACATTTTCAAAGTAATGAACTTGGACTGGAAATTGGTGGAAGAGAATGGTGGTAGGAGTAATATGAGAATATCTGGTAAATACCAGTTATAATGAGAAGGTAATCTGATGGGTTTTGCTCAGTGCCAGTGATGTATTGGAGAAAGACAACAAAAGATTAAGCATGGTTAATCTCCAACTGAAAGTAAAGTGTGGAAGTCAAAGATCCTCACTGGTAACAAATAAGGGGACTTACCACCTGAGTCTGAAGGTGGGGAACATTGAGACTCGTGGTCAGGAATTAACTTTAAGAGTAATATAACTCTAGCAAAAGTTAAGTTCTCAGCCCTAGCTAGTCTGCTGTGCAAGGTAAGGAATAGGTCCGTGGACCTACTTGGGAAGGAGTAGGACCCTGAGACTTGGCATAGGGATGTCTGGATCTATGCACTCAAAAACCTTGAAGTCTCAGATCCCTCTAAACTCTCTTTACTTGCAGAAGTGGCTCATTTTTCCCTCTGATAGCCTAGACCTCGCCTCTTGCTTAAAGGCAATTTAGAGGCCACTGCCTTGCCTCCGCCTCTCTTCCAGGCCATTAGACCGAAAACGGGGGTCAAATCTATATAACCTGGCCAGGAAAGTGTTGGATCTTCTAAAGGCGAAAAAAAACTGTAGCTGGAAGAAGCTACAGAATTCAGACAACATGTATAGAAAAAGCCAGGTGAAAATGTATGAGATTGGATTCTGATGGTGCTGAATCAATGAGAACAGAAAATAGGGTGGGATCATCAACAGCGTGGGCACTCTCCTACAATATGGAATTTAATACCTGGTAAGGGTCCTAAAAGATGGTGCTAACATGTCTTAGGAGGACTCTTGGAAGCCTTTTGAAAGTGATATAGAAATTTCATGCCTAGTGGGGTAGGTACTGGAATAAAGAACCAAAAGATGGAGAAATAGCATGCTACGATAGACATGTTTTTAAGGCTAAAAAATACACCAGCTGAGCAGTTCAGCAGGAGGGCCCCAACATACCCCATTTACCAATGTAATAAGGAATGTGCTGGGGGGAGGAACACCAGTATCATTGAAAAACTCAATGGTAGCTGTACTTTGTAGGCAGGGATGACAGTGGAAGATGTTGCACAGCTGGTTTCAGTTATGGCAACGGGTATAACAGAATCTTGAAAAAAATAGAGGCTAGTTGGTAGAACTTTCATAATAAGCAAGGTGTACACAATTACAATGAGTGTATTAGTCTGCCTGAGCTGCTAAAATAGAATACCATGTAGACTGAGTTTTCTGCTTAAATGACGTAAATTTATTTTTTCACAGTTCTGAATATTGTGAAATCTTGGAAGATCTAAGGCTAAGATGCCAGCAGTGTTGGTTTCTAGTGAGGCCTCTCTTCCTAGATTGCAGGCAGTCACCTTCTTGCTGTGTCCTCATATGGTTTTTCCTTTGTATGCATGCAGGAGGAGGGAGGGAGATGAGAGAGAGAAAGAGAGAGAAAGAGAGAGAGAGAGCTCTCTTGTCTCGTAGTCTTCTTACAAAACACCGGTCCTATCAGATTAAGGCCACATCCTTATTACCTCAGTTAACCTGAATTACCATTTCCCTATCTCCAAGTATAGTCACATCAGGGGTTGGGGATTCACTACATAAATAGGGGAGAATACAATTCAGCCCATACAATAAACATTTGGACCAGTAGCATTATGATCTGATCTTCAGAAAGCTATGAAAAGGGTAAATAGTGCATGGCTTCCTGGTAAGCCTCTTCATGTTTTCGAGGTAAAATATTTCATACTTGAAAATACTATTCTGGCAAAAGAATACCAGCTTTGACTTAGATCCAAAATAAAAAGACTCTGCGAAAGGTTTAGGCTGTGGTGCAAGTAGTTCTTCCACTTGGGCCACAAATCCAGAAAATACTATAGTATTAGAAATATCTGTGGTAGGAAAAGATGTCTTAGTCTTCTTGGACTGTTATAACAAAACATATTCGATAATTTATAAACAACAAAAATTTACTTCTCAGAGTTCTGGAGGCTACGAAGTCCAAGATCAAGGTACCAGTAGATTCTGTGTCTGGTACAGGCCTGATACTGATAGATGACTCTTCCTCTGTGTTCTCACATGTTGGAAGGAGCAAGGCAGCTCCCTTCAACTTCTTTTATAAGGGTATCAAATTCCATTCATGAAGGCAGAGTCTTTATGGCTACATCACTTCCCAGAAGGCTTTGCTTCTTAATACAATCACATTGAGTATTAGATTCCAACGTATGGATTTTGGTGGGGCACTGACATTCAGAACATAGCATATGTCATATAGAATTTTGAGGAAGCTCTAAAAACTGACAACATAGGGTTGTGGAGCACCATAAGGTTTTTGGAGCAAGGCTATGCCATCTGCAGTAGAAAATTATACTTTGGAAAAGTAACTCCTGTTGTGTTACTGGGTCTGGATGAAGCTACAGAGCTCTTGACAAACAGGGCTTGAATTAATCAGATGTCCATAATAACTTATCGTGAGTTGAGTTTGATCCGACCAACCTATATTCATAAGATATAAGTCATATATTTGGGAGAATAAGCAAGTTTGCACATACAGGTGGTCCAGACTTTTTATCAACAGCCATTGTTAAATGGGTTCCTCTTTTTGGTCCACCGCTATTGTCACAGTCTGAGGGGAGTCACTTATGACCAGTTGACAGGGGAGGAACAAAACCAAGTTTCATTCATAAAAGTGAGTCTCATTTTACTCACTTGGTATGTGAGTGAAAACCAAAAATAGATGGCTGATGCACTATAGCCATGCCGGAAAGTGACCCTAAAAGGCAGCAGTGAGGTGAAATACTCCCAGTGGGCCAAAGTTTTGACCAGTGTACTTTATTGTTCTCTTTGAATGGATAGAGAAGTGGCCTGGGGGAAGAATATCTACAGACTCATGGATAGAGACATATGAGTTGGCTAGTTGCTCCGGACTTTGCAGATGAAGGAATGGAAGATTAGGAACAATGAATCCAGCTAAAAGGACTGTAGTGGACCTCTGACAGCAGGCATGAAGTGTAAAGATCTTGATATTACATATTAATGCCAACATCAACCAAAGAGCATCTATCACAGAGGAGCCACCAAACAACCAAGCAGGCAGAATGATTTGGCCAGATGATATCAATCAGTCTCTATAACTGGCTGCTCCTGGGCTTTGTTTCCAACATTGCTGTGGTGGTAGGAATAGAGGGCATGCATATGAGTAAAACCACACAGCATTTTACTCATCAAGGATGACTTAGCTACTGTAAATGCCAACTGTTTATTCATTTGTCAACAGAAACCAATACTGAGTGGCCAGCATGGAACCATCTCTCAAGAACACCAGTCAGCCACTTTTTGACAAGTTAATTACATTGGACATTTTTCACTCTTGTAAGAGCAAGAATTCATCTTGACTAGAATAAAGACATAAACTGACTGGTGGATTTGCATTTGCTGCTCACAGGGCCTCAACTGGTACCACAATCTTAAGGATTACAGAGAATTTAATCCACTGACACAGGGTCCTGCCTACCATCACATCAGCCCAAGAATCCCTCTTTACAATGAAGATGTAGCAATTGGACTATGACCATGGACCCATTGGTCTTATCTCATGCAATACCTTTGAGAAGCAGTTGAGATACCTATACAAGGCACAGCTGATATGCCCATGTGGAGACAAAGCACTATCATCGAAGATACAGAGTACCTTCAGTATGCAATGGTTGTCATTAACAACTATTTTATAGCCGTCTTCAACACATAGAGTGCATTAGTCTTAAAATTAAGGAGTGAGTGACATTGGAGTGGTGCTCTTTACTATCATTCCAGGTGATACCTTGGGAGAACTTGACGCTTCCCATGCACACAACTCTGCACTTTCAGGTTTACAGACCCTAGTTTCCAGGAAGAAGTGCTTTCACCAGGGAACAGAAAAGTGTCTTAATATACTTCAAATCATGGTTTTTGCCACATTGCTTTGGTCTTCTCATGTTAAGTGCATAGCAGGAAAGGGAAGGGTAACTGATTCTGGTCATGTGCCTGAGACAGCATAACTGTTATACAACGGGGACAGGAAAGAGTATGCTTAGCATCCAGGTCATCCTCCAGAGTGTCTCTTGCTAATTTTTTTTTTTTACTTTTATTTTAAGTTCAGGGGTATAAGTGCAGGTTTATTAAACTTGTATCATTGAGGTTTGTTGTTTCTGATAGTGAGCATGCAAGAGCAGTGGCCATGGCCTGAGCAGAGCAGAATGACCAAGGATTCAGATCACTCAGATCTGATGAAGGTATAGCCACCCCACCAAGTTAGCTCCTGATACCAACGGCAGTGCTAGCTGAGGGTGCTGAGAATTGAGAATGGGTAGTAGGAGAGAGCTATGGTGAGTTTCAGTTGTGACTTTTAGTTTAGCTGCAACATTTGGGGCCACAGTTTGTTTCACTAAACTGTCTTTCCCATTTCCCTAGTAAAAGAGAACAACAGAATCCTAATGATGCTATTCACAGAACATATATGAAGCAATTGGATCTCAGTGGCATCAGTGGTCGACCATAAAGGATATTTTGTGCAGCAAGAGTCCTCCTTCAAGGCGGAGGTACTCTTTCACTTAGTTGCTGGAAGTGTTGTTCTCTTACCTGGAAAAAGATCACTTAGCCCAAAGTGTTCCCCTCTCCAGAAACAGCCTGAATCAAATGACAGGTCAGTATAGGGAAATGAGACTAGGCACACCCACTTCACTGGTAATTCCAGAAGGTCATACTAACTCCAGAGCAAGCTGTAGGACCCTTTCTTGTGCCTGCATCCTACGAATTCAACTCCTCTTTCAGCCTCACTCTACTCCTTCATTCTTCTACAGATTTTGATTTAAAAGCACACCCCAATAACTCTGTGCAATCATATGTTTGGATCAGAGTCTGATTCCCAGGAAATCTATTTAAAATAACTGCAGAGGCACAACTGTGGTCCAGGCAATCTGAATCCAGAGCCTTCTGAGTAGCCAGGCTAATCTCTTCTCTCTCTCTATTTTCTGTTCATTTTTGACTACCAAATCACTTTTATGACATTCTTTTGACAGCTAGTGGTATACTACTTGTGGTTTATTTTCCTCTGGTCATGCCCATAGGTTGCACTGACTTTCAAAGCCTGCTGTGCAAAATATTTAACCAGGGACAAGTAGGAATATTATACATCCAAACTGAGGTCCCTGAGCTAAATTCAGAGCCCTTCTGCATATCATGGCAGTAGATGGCACCCCTCTCTGGCTAATCTACTGCCAGGATCTTTAATCAAACAGTTATGGACAGCTTTATGCAGCTATGGTATCACCACTAGACAGTGTCTCAAAGGGTACTTTTATACGCCAGTGATTGGTGCTGGGATCTGTGGATGTGAGGAGCACATACTCATTGCTGACACTGAGGATGCATACGTATTTGAGAGTTGAAGAAGCTTAGGGGTCTGGGCCTACATCACATCCTCCTCTGATGGCTTTGGGAATGGCATGGTGGAAAACCAAAACAGGGCTTGAAGTTGAAAGGACTGATTCCAGCTGTACATTCTTTCTGTGAGACCTTGAGCAAGTGGCTTTGTCCTGCCATGCCTCATTTTTTACATCTTCTACTTTGGTGGTGTAGAACAAGGAGTACCTCCTGGGTGTTTGGGGTCACCTGCACCCACCTTGTCAGTGCCCTGTTCTCCACCTCTTTGAAGAAGACCATGAAGACACCTTCAAGACAGGTTGAGACATAAATGATCCCAGCCAGGGTGCAGACTTCTCCAGACCCCAAGGCTCCCCTGGGAGCATATGTCCTCCTGCATCAGGTGGAGTCAGGGACTGATCTAGTAGTAGGAGATGGTAAGGTCCTTGTAGTAAGTGCTTACGTGTCTGAAGCATTAGTTGGAGGAGGTAGACTAGAAGAATCAGCAAAAGATCCCTTCTATCATGCTAAAAAGGGAGACAGGTGTGTGTGCATGTGTGTGTGTGTTTGTGTACGTCAGAGGACAAAGTAGAATCAGCTATATCAGTTTTTTTGAACGTCCACTAGTATTTTACTCTAGAATACTACTTTAATATTTTCATGAAGATTTCATTCTGACACACATTTTTATATCCTCAACCTGCATTTATCTAGGCCTTTTCTGAGCACTTAAGGAAAACAAAAAAAAATGCTTCAAAAGTCAGACTCTATATTATTATCTTATTTTTGACCATTAGATCCCCTCAACCTTTTTCTTTCAACCATGACCAGAATTTCTATGTGTCAATATTTTAGAGCACAGAATATTTGCTTTTTTATTCTCTTCTTGTCCACTGTTCCCCTGTTGCAGTCCATCTGACTTCCCAAGGAGAGATGACTGCCCACATAGGGGCTATAATATAGGGCTCCTTATTCTTGATTTCGTCAACTGATTCAATCATAGGCTCTTAAAATTCTGGGACTGCAGATTCCTGACACAGTTTACCACTAAAGCAATAAACAGTTCAGTTATTAAATACCAGAAGGGAAAGGTAGAAATGGGCAAGTTATTCCATCAAATAATGAAGACCTCTGGTTAATATATAATTAAGAGGAGTATTTGTTCATTGTAGATTCATTCTCGTCTCCCTTCCTACCTGCTTCTACCACCTGCTCACAACCAAGGCACCTCCTTCCTCCAGTTCTTTCCTTTGCCCTAAATTCTATTCTAAAACGGTGCTCAAATTAACTAGAGCTCAAATGTTAATAAACCTATAAGTCAGGAATATATTTAGCTTACTTCTCCCTGCTTAGAGGCATAACACAATTACCAACTTACTAGAGCTAATGGGCAATTCTTCCCATGAGGAAGAGATGTAATGAAAATTTCTAGCTAGAAGAGTTTTTTTTTTTTTTTTTTTTTTTTTTTTTTTTGTGGCAGGATGGAAATGAGCAAGTGTCTTATTACAGCCATATGTACAGAGCCTTATTCTCCCAAACACACTGACTATCCTCCTGTATACCTGGTATTGTGTCGAGGTCTAAGTGACAAAAAGGGGCAGACCTGAAATTCAAAGCCAAATCTGTTTGACCCCAAATACCATGGTCTCATTTAGACTATCAATCAACTCACTATCTTCTAAACTCATTTAAAGTAGGGTCCATAGGTGCTTTAGCTCATGGTTTTGTCTTCAGCACCAAACTCAGTGTCTGACACCTAGGAGATCTAATCAATGAATAAATACTTCTGAACACGAGTCATCTCTAAGTGGGGACACAGTGACAGTCCATTGACATACACCATAATCATTAACAACTATCTTCCCTCTAGGGATGTATTAGGCTCTTTTCATCAGGGACCACAAAGATTTTTAATATTACATTACAACAAATTTATATGGTTTTCTGAACATACCATATGCAGAGTAGCAATGTTTTCTCATGAAAAATAGAGCAAAATGAGTGAGTTACGCAGATTGTAAAATAAATACAATTAAATCAATCAGTTTCTGTGTAATTCATTCTGGCTCACTTCTCACAGAGTCCTCACAGGTGAGTTCAAAAGACAGAAACCATTCCCTTTGTCTTTATATTCAGTAAATACATACAAAGAAACACTGCTTTGGACCTAGATTAAACCTTAAAGGTTATCTAATCATATTTCATGTTATGACACCACACCACAGAGAGAGAAATGACTTGTCTGAAGTCTCATAGCTAATTAATGATGGGAACAGGATTTGATTCCAATGTGCTCAGGGTTCTTCAGAAAAGTTTTTCTGTGGTGGCTGAAGATGGTGAAATGATGGGCAACATTCAGCAAAAGCTGAATAGTAGGTGAAGTGACACTCAAAATATTTAACCGAATATTTAAACTATGGCAAACACATTAACCAATCGGAAAAATGTGCCAGCAAGCATGTGATACTGCAATGATGCTATTCAGAGAAGAAATACCAGTCTCACATTCCAAAACAGGTGTCTGGACTCTGTTCACTTCACACCCTTCTATTCCTTTTTTGCTTGGGTTGGTTAGTTCATCTGTAAGTTTACCAGAATTTATTATCCTCCACTTACCCATCACCTTTCTCTTATGTTATCAGTGGAAAGGCTGTAACTAAATGTTTGGGAGAAGAAAGGACAATTTCATGTGGCTAATGGTGTGATTGGCTTGGGGTGGATCTTGAGAAGCCCATTGCATAAGGAGATACCAAGCTTTACCTTTAACCAAGCTATGACAGGTAAGCTTTGATAAGTGACAGGGAAAATAAAACCAGCAACCTGAAGGCCATGGTAGACTCTGTTGCCAAGTACCCCAGCAACCTTGCATCTAGGGAAATGAAAATTTATTGACACAAAATGTTGAGAGGCAAAGGATGGATTTGAGTATCTTCCCTCTGGGGATGTATTTGGCTCTTTTCATCAGGGACCACAAAGATTTTTAATATTACATGACAATAAGTGTATACGGTTTTCTGAACATACAATATGCTGAGTAGTAATGTTTTTTCATGAGAAATAGTAGAGCAAAATGTGTGAATTATGCAGATTGTAAAAGAAATACAATTATATCAATTAGTTTCTGTGTAATTCATTCTGGCTCACTTCTCACAGAGTCCTCACAGGTGAGTTCAAAAGATAGAAACCATTCTCATTCTGACCCAGCCAAGGGTGATCTTGAGAAGTGAGTTGTGCAGTGTACATGAATACACTTCATCACAAGAGCACTACACACCCAAAGAAATAAACATTTCAAACACCAGACAAGGAAGTTACTTCAAAGCCTTCACAGTATTAAAGTAGGAAATCTCACCAGTCAGGAAGAAAATTAAATAAACATCAAAAGACTAATTCCTTACCTTGTGGCATGAATATTGGTTTTGTTTGTTTGTTTGTTGTTTTGTTTTTTGTTTTGTTTTGTTTTCTCCCTACGGAGAAAACTGATTTCAGGCTGGGAACCAGGTGGCCTGCCCTACATGAAGGTAAAAGAAAGCAGAAGCAAGCTGATAATTAAACCACAATGGGGAAAAAGAAACTGTGTTCCCTAGCTGGCTGTAGAGAAATTTTCAAAATGTTTTCAATATCTGAAGATTCTGTCAACATACATGCGGTGACCTCGGATATGGTTGCCAGGAGCGTTTGGGACCAAATAGGGCAGGCAACTCTTCTCTCACCAAAGCTTAGAAATAAATTGAAGTCTATACTGAACTGATGCTTCACTTCTCATGGGTTCTGTTTTTGTTTTGACTTAAACATTTATTATGTAAAACTACATCTTCTGTCCCAAAGGACTATGACCTATTTGAAAACTAAGTCCATGTTTTAATCTTTTTTGTGATGAAAATTGGTTGAGTAAAATTAAAAGAAATTTCCTCTCAGAAGGGATGTAATCCCAAGCCAATGTGCTAATGAATTGGAATAACAGAAGTATCGAATTTAAGCTTTGGAAGTGTTTAAAGAAAAAACTTTAGACAAACTAAATTTAGCAGAGTTTATCTGAGCAAAGAAGATTCATGAATTCAGCAGCACTCAGAACCAAGAGCGGTTCAGAGAGCTTCACCCAGCAATGTGAGCAGGCGGTATTTACAGACTGAAAAAGGAAGTGGTATGCAGACACAGCTTGATTGGTTGCAGCTTAGCATTTGCCTTGTTCAGACATGCCTGAGCAGTTTGCAGCCCGTGACTGCCTGAAAGTTCGGCTGCTGAGATTGGCTGAAACTCTTACTTTTTATAAGAATGTACTCTCAAGTTAGGTTGCAATTTGTTTACATGTTACACTAGGTTACCATTTGGTAGGTATGGAGGCAGCTTTTGGTCAAACAATGTAATTCAGCAGAAGGAACTGTGAATACTCTAACTCCTTCTTTAAAGTAGGAATCCTCTCTACAGACACTTCCAGTTTACATGTAGCCTTCCATTTCTTTAGTCCCTTCTGTGGCCAGAATGCAAATGACCCCTCTATTGATATCATTTTTTAAAGGCTTGTAATAAAATACATAATTTTAACCATGGTAATAATTTTAAAGTGTAAAATTCACTGCCATTAAATACATTCACAGTGTTGTACAACCATCACCACTATATAGTTGCAGAACTTTTTCATCAGCTCATTGATTTTTAAAACCAAAGTCTTTATGACTTTCTCTTTCTCTGGATGTTAATTGACAATCAGCAAGTATCACAGACTATCAGTGAAACAAAGTGAAACAGAGTAGTATCAGACATTCATCCAGCAAGCATTTACTAAACACCTAGTATGGATAGCTCATCTAAGACTATCAAGTGGGGTTGGAAATCAGGACCCTAAATTCCAGTTTCAGGTTATTCAGCCACTGTGTGTACCTACCTTCCCCCTACTCCATGTCGACAATGGAGGACTTGTAAATAAACTGACCTCTCAGGCCCAAGGTGAGAATCAAATAAGATTATGTGTGTCAATCAACTTTGAGAAGCATAAGGTGCTATGCAAATGCAAGAGGAAAAGAGTGAAAGCTGTTTTGAAAAATTAAAAATCTCATTTGTGGTCCTCCAGAGAGAGCCATATCCAGGAGGTGATTAACAGACATGCATAACATTGGCTTGCTAATGAATTATCACTAATGAGAAGTCAGATAATTACATGGCTTGTTAGCATCATTTTGGAGCTTGCTTCAAACTGGTATCTAAAAGATATATCAAAACCTCTCTAGTGTCTATAGGCTTATTATTTTTCTTAATCTTCCTTTCTACTCATCCAAACAAGACTCACATTGTCAGCTACATAGGACCTTATGTCTTTGTTAAGTATCTATCTGTGTGAATGAATGATGGACTGTGTGAATGTATGAATAAATTATCTGTATGCTATAAACGGATGAATTTGCTAGGGAAGCAATGAGCGGTTCATGGTGAATTGAGTTTTTCTGTAATTTGTGTGGAGAGGAGGCATCGGCCCATAAAATTAGGAGAAGAGAGGAAACACCATTTCCTTTTTCATTCCAAAGTTAGAAATGAAAAACACTTGTTCTACATGAAGTTAGTCTGTGTAATGCTGACTTGTCCCAAAGATCAGCACTTTATCTCCAATCTGCCAATTTGAGGCAGAAAGAAATGTTACTTTTCTAAAGAACTCCTTGCTCCCTCTGCTGGCCACACAGAGTACACCACATACACTAGAAGCTTCTATCATTCTCAAGGGTATGAAAATGAAGATCACGCAGGGCCTTTGGGATGCAAAATCTATTTGGTTGAGATAAAGTGAAGAGTCTCTTACCAGCTGCAACAAAATAACGGCAGAAAACAATAATTAACATGAAAATAATGACTAATATTTGTTAAAACTGACTCTATTCCAAGGACAATTTGTAGCGTTTTACATGCATTTTCCTTTTGAGGAGTTTTCTCTGTGGCTGGTGACAGATTACTATAATTTGGGTAGGGGTAGGAACAGAAAATAACTATTGGTCAGACACATTAAAAAAATGTTCCGTTTGGCATCAGTTTTAGACCATCACTTTTAAAGAGAGATTTCATTTCAATCTTAAAGATTCAGAATCAAGTAGGGGTCTCTCAGGTTAAAAGTCATGGTATAGACATAAATGATGAACTTATTTAGTTGGAGTTTTTTTGTGTTTTATACACTTAAGACAGGCATTATAGACCAGACATCTAGTTTTAAGAGCCCAAGCGGATGTTAAAATTGGTGCGTCAATCGAAAATGTATCTACGTTCTCAAAGCACACATTGGAAAAGTTCCTAGATGGACCTCAGTAAAAGGAAACATTCTTCTGTTAGTGTTTTGTTTTCCATCAACTTTTTTTGTTCCTGCTTCAAAATGCCAAATGCTTTGGCAGGAGCTAGTGGAATCATGTTAATATAATTTTAATGTGGATATGTTTTATTTTACAAATATTGTGAGAATATGTAGTTAAGATTGTATGACGGATGAAAAGATGACAGGCGTAGAAATCAAGCAGATGTGGTTTTAAATGTTCTGGAGCACAGGGAAGATTGTAATAGACAGTGCTGTTGAAAGGCTGGAGATAACAGTGCCTAACTGGGTTCATGGAGGATAGTGGGTGTGTTCGGGCTCAATAGAAAAAGATAAATGATGATGATGAAGGTGGGTGGATGGATGGATGGATGGATGGATGGATGGATGGATGGATAGATGGAAAGAAGGTTAGATAGATTAGATAGGCAGAAGTAGATTTGCATAATGATTTGTGCTTAAGCAATTGCAAAAGCTGGTTAACCAACTTCTGTAAGGCTATTGCTTCAGAGACTGATGCTAGAGCTCAAAGTCCACAAGGCAGGCAGACAGGAAGGGAAGACAGATGTAAAGTAGAGAAGAACAAGGACAAGCAAGAATCGACCAGCAAGACCTGGAACTCAGGAACTCAGTAGGACAAACTACAAACTGTCAGGTCTTATGGCTGTTGCCTTAGTGGTGTGGATGTCCTGCAGAAACTGGGTTTTTTTGCAAGAGAGCTAAACATGCACATCCAGCCCAGGAGTCCAATAAGCTAATGGAGAATCCAGTGGAAGGTGAAACCATTGCAGTCTTAGTGTCTGTATCATGTCAATTAGGTAAGCAAACAAGTAAACAGCAATACATATGAGCTATCAAAGACTTGCTGCTTTATTCTTTCCAAATCTCACAAAAGAATCTCTTTTTTGGCCCACCCAAGCCAGAAAAGGGAACCTGGAAAGGTAGTTCAGCCTAGCCAAGTTGACAGATTGCAAAGCCACCACTGTAGGAATCCATTAACTGATAGCTCTTGGCATCTGTGCATTATTCATGAGAAAAGCCTACCATTAAAAAGTTTAATTATAGGTAACATTATTTAGTTGTGTGGCTTTATTATATGTCTAGTAATGAGGAAGATGAGATATATTCAGGACAAACAATGAAATACACTGTAGCCTATGAAGTGGCAAATACGGATGGCAAATAGATTTAATCTTGAATTCTAATACCAATTCATTAAGAGTGCTGGGCAGTAGTTCTACACTGACAAGGATTCTAAACTATGTTTATTTAACAAACTTATACTGAGTGCCTACTATATGTGAAACGCTATTCTAAATGCTGAGGATATAGCAGTGAACAAAGAGTCAAAACTTCCTGCTTTCATTCTAGTAAGGGAAGATAGTTAATAAGTAAATAAATAAGCCCAACATGTAATATAATAAATATATTTGATCCTTGAAGAAACGATGCTGTGATCCATGGGCAATGCCTGAGGTTGGAAGTGGTTTCTTAGAGCATGCATATTTCATTCTCATTTAGAAGATCAACAACATGACAGTGATGCTTCTTGGGAGTTTTCAGAAAGCCCTGAGAATTCTGTCCATTGAAATCAAATCCATCTTTCAAATTTCAATTGAAAGATGATTTTCTACTTTCAGAGGTCTCTGCTCTAAGAAATACATATGGTATTATGTGGCAGTGCATTGGTCAGAATTGTTGAAGGAGAGAGTCTTTATGGAACAGCTGTAGAAGATGTGACTGAAAAGGAAGACTAAGGTCATGTTGAAGAGGACTTGAGTGTAAGGCCTGTTACATAATATCGGATTTAAGTTGTACAGGATGAATTTTTCCAGAAACTCATGAAGCCAGCTGTGATAAGGCCCATGTTGGAGTCCAATCTTCCTTCTCTATATGTGCTTGATTGTGAAGACAAAAATCAATAGGCAATTTAGGTGGTTCTTGTTACAACTTAATTGGAATGATTGACTTTCCTCTGGAACATTTAGATTCCAGAAATCTGTGGGCCTCATTATGGACAGATAAATATTTACTCTTAAAATTTTACAGCATAGAAAAAAGCAGATGCAATCCAAATATTGTGGGGAAAAATGCAAGAAACTAAGTCTTTATGCAACAATGTAAGGTAATAATGTGTCCAATAAAGAGGGGTTAATGTGCCCTGACTACTGTGAGAACAAATTTATTTGTCAAAATAAAAGTTCAGACACTGGTAAACTCGGGGAGAGGGGAGAGTTATGATCTATAGTGAATGATTCCGGTGTTCTTGAACAAAATGGGTTCCTCTCCACCCCTAGAAGCCTCTACTCCTAGAAGTAAAACATTTTTTTTTTTCTTGAGTCAGTAAGTACATCAGACTAGTGGACAGGGTTTATACGAGGCAAAAATAGATATGTCTGAACAGGTTCTTCAAGTCACTGTAGGATCTGTGGATGTTGTCTAGGCAGTGTCATATATGATGCAAAGAGCACCTACTAATAAAATACAAATGCCATTATTAGAAAGAAAAAAGAAAAGAAATAAAAGAAGGTTCAGTCTCAATGATTTGCATTAACTGAAGTGGGATAGCTTGGTAGAAGTTCAGATGGCCTAGCAGGGAAGAAAAAATCAAATGCTTCAAGTGATATAGAAATGTAAAGTTCCAAAGTCCTTTAGGATTGAAATTCCAATTTCTGAAACTTCAAGGTCAATACAAATGTTTTATAAGACAATTTCTAAATGTTAGGTAATGAATTATTTAGTTATTACATCGTAATTCAAATGATGATTTTAGGTAATACTCTATGATCAATCTTTCCCTTCCTAGTCTTAGACCTGGTACCAGGCCTCGGGGTATTCCGTTTTCAGACCATGCTTTATTTCTGTGAATAAATAGAAATACTTATTTCTATAAATATTTTTAGAAATATTTTTTCTAAATATTTCTATTATATAGAAATATATAACTATATATATATAACTATATATATATATACACACACACACCAAATATATACCAAAGCTTGGACTCCACTAATCCAAACAAACTTGAGGCTTCAGAGCCTAAAACTTCTCCATTAGAGGATTGTTCCTGTCATAGTTACTCAGTCCTATTTATACTGACATGTTCTACAGTTTATCTGGATTAATGTTTCAACAAGACGTTCAGAAAAGATAAATTTGTACATATTCTCTGACCCAAATGTGAAGATAACTTTAGTACTGGACAGCATATCTCAATGAATTTTGTGATCAATTTGTGGGAGAAGAAATAGAATTAAAGCACATGTTACTGGACGGGAGTCTTCTGGTTGGTTCATCTGATGGTTTTTTGCCTACTCACCTATCTGTTTTCCCTTCTAATGTCAGCACTCTATTTTCCTCTGGGGAACTTCTCTTTCACATGGCACCACTCCTTGTCTTTAGCAATGGATGAAGGCCCAGGTTTGTCCAACCAAACTACCATATGCCCTTGGCCACAGTAATTGTTCTGTTAAACACAAATGCGGCTCAAAGCCACTCCTCAGGTGTTTTCCCAAAAGTTCCAATGTGAGGTACTCTCCTTTCACTGGATTGCCAAGAAGATTAGATATAAATATGAAGCTATTTTGGCCACCTTGCTTGTTTGAGAATGAAGCCAACATACTGAAAAATACAATTGAGAGCTAGAAAAAGACCAATTTGTGATATTGAAAGAGAATCTAAATGCAATTTGTGAGCCAGTGAATTATGTTTTTAGTTTAAGATAGAATGGATTATTTTTAGCTACAAATAGCAAAAATTTAATTCGCTTAATATACATATAAAGAAAATAAGCAGAAAACATATCCTAAATAAATAAAAATCTTATAAAAATAAAACTGATGTGACATGATCTAATCTCATGTATAAATTAAGATTTGAGGCAGAAAAAATTTGCTTAGTTGATTTATCCAAAGCCTCGTAACAGCTAATATTATGGTTAGGAATAGAACTCACTTCTTTGGTACATAGTTTCTTAAAGTCTGAAAATAAATTTTTTTCAGTGGGGGGAGGGTGGTTAAGAGCATAAATGCTACCCAGATTGTTGGTTATTAATGTAGGTTATAACTGCAAAGCTAGGGTAAGACCGTGTACCATTTCTAAACATATGAAAATTTTCTCTTAATGTGAAAATATGCTTTTCACAGTTTCTTCAGGACTTCTTTAAAAACTGGAAGCATTTGATACTCTTTTTCACAGATGAATAACACAATCTATGTGCAGTAATTCAAACAATAATGATTAAATTAAGTTACCCCTCATAATCAACATCCCACTTTTAACCAATGAGCTGCCCACAACTGTCTGAAAATGTCTTTAATTCCAAAGTACAATTTGAGTTAATTATCACACTTCATAACCAAAGATGATTACATTCATTTAAAAAATGAAAGATACTGTCAAATTGGAGGTCCAAAAAATCTAGCGTTAAATTATTCCTTTATGATATATGGGATATTCAAAATCTGGATAGTGGTATGAAATTAAAAATGCTGAAAGAGAGGTTGATCAATTTAATCTTTTTATACAATTTAGGAATCAAAAGTAAAAATTATTATAGTTCGCCAGTTATTGACATAATAACTGTGTACACCATGAATTTAGAATGTACCTTCCAACTATGGAGTTGGGTGTGCTTTTCATTACTTTTATCTTTTTAAGTGTCTTCACACCTAATAGATAAAATATATGTCTGGAGCTCTTTCTCCCATTTTATAGATTGAAAATATAAGTTCCATAAAGAAGATTTAAAGAGCAAATTGAAAATTAGGAGGTAGCTTCAAAAAAAAAAACAAATGTCAAACATCGTTTGTGGACAAATAATTCATACACTTTCATGATGCATAAATAAGAAAAACACAAATATTGTAATTTTAAAAGGGAAAGGAAATTAATAAACAACACAAAAATACAGCTGAATAGCTATTAGAAAATGTTCAAAATAACTGGTAGTCAAACAATAAGTTCTAGTATTCTATACTGCTGTAGGATGACTATAGTTAAAAATAATACAATATATACTTGCAAACAGCAGAAGGAGGATATTGAATGTTTTCACTAGAAAGAAATGATAAGTATTTGAGGTGATGAGTCTGATCACTATATGTTATATGTATCAAAGTATAACTATGTACCCATAAATATGTACAATTATTTTGTTATCAATTAAAAATAAAAACAAAAATGTAATAGAAACAGAAAACAAATTAAAGTTAAACAGTAATGATACATCAGTTTTTTTCTGGTACATGAACTATTGGTATAAAAGGAAAAACACACTAGAAAGAATTCAAGTATAATATTTGGTGGGATAAACATCAATTTGCCTTCGGTCTTACAAGTATTGCTCAAAATTTCTGCTCTACTGAGGTCATGCTAACTCTTCCCTCCCACCCATAGAGTTAGGCTGAATTTCTTTAAAAAATTTTTTTCCTGCTATTTTAAGTGGCTTGGGTTAGCGAAATGAAGCCACATATACTAAGACCGTCAACATCTACCTTAAAGAATTTATATATGTTCACACACACATGCACACACACACGTATAACTTGTAATAATAAAATAATATATATCTTATACATTATATTATACATATTATATAATAGAACTGAAATAATGATTGTATATACCATACATGAAATACTATTATATTTAGCAGTATAATTTTTTCAGATCATATTTTACATAGAATAGTGAAGCATGAAACAGATGAGTGAAACTGCCTTGTCTATAGTGTGCAGTGGAGCCCAGGGTCCTACAGTCTCGTCTTCCCCCTAACCTCCTCTCACAGAGTGGATATCCCTTTTAGTGACTATCTTCTATGGTGGGAAGAAGATAGGAAAAATAGGTAGCAGTAAAGGGAATTAAGAGATGACTCACATGACATGGAAAGCTGAATTCATATTAATGTTGCTGCTTTCTTGTCTCCTCTAATATTTTGATGAAGACCCCTTGTGAAAACCATTAATCAGGTGTGTATTTTGTGTCAATTTTATATACATTTACAGTAGCAAAGACATGGAATCAACCCAAATGCCCATCAACAGTAGACTGGATAAAGAAAATGTCATACCTGTATACCATGGAATACTATGCAGCCATAAAAAGGAATGAGATCATGTCCTTTGCAAGGACATGGATGGAGCTGGCAGCTGCTGTTACCAGCAAACTAATGCAGGAACAGAAAACCAAACACCACGTTTTCACTTATAAGTAGGAGCTAAATGATGAGAACACATGGACACATGGTGGGGAGCAACACACACTAGGGCCTATTGAGGGGGCGGGGCGAGGGGAGGAAGAGCATCAGCAAGAACAGCTAATGGGTGCTGGGCTTAATACCTGGGTGATGGGTTGATCTTTGCAGCAAACCATGGTTACCTGTGTAATAAACCTGCACATCCTGCACATGTACCCTGGAACTTAAAAGTTGATTTAAAAAAATAGAGGAAGTATCATGTATAACTTCCTCTTAAACTGTAGTAAAAGGAGATGGCTCCACCTGTTCTATATAGGAGTTATATATGAGAGGCCAAGTTTTGCAACCCGAATCTAAGTTAGCCCTGGGGGGCTTTTAATATCAGTTCCCACAGCAATCACACTGTTTCTTAAATCCCCTTCCCATACTCATCACCTTTGTCCCAACCAAACTTGATGCTAACTTGGGTGAGATGGAATTCTATTTAAGAATGTTTTAAATTCCTTCAAGTAAAAAGATCTAATGTTATTCAAACCTCAACTGTTCCTAAAACATAAAGCTCCGACTGCCTGTCAACCTGTAAATCTGCATGCTTTTTCTTAGTATTTCCTTAATTTATGATAGAGCAAGACTCTGTATAATGAATTTAAATTACTCAACCCTAACAAAACACAACTGTCCAGAAAAAAAAAAATGTTAAAATTGGGACACTTTAAAATAATGACCCAATCATAGTAAATTTTCTTGGTATTTACTCTAATAACAAGACTCCTGATGAACAATTTGGTATTAATGTGGATGCCAGTCACTTGCACTTTTACAGAATTTTGACTTGAATTCAACTATAATTAACTAGACCATTAATTTAAAGTGTAAGTGCACAAAATAATAAAATATCAGTTCATGTATAAGAGATATCTTAGTTCTCCATGAAGACAAAAGACTGTCTCATACAATTGCTGTTTAATTTGTCTCAGTCACAGACAGAGACAAAATCAGCACAGATCTGTTTTGAATAAAACTTTCAGACCAAATGGTTCTACCTTTGGCTTGGTGCCATTGGTACAAACATTCTATTTGCATTATAAAAACATAAAATACCATTATATTTACTAATGGTATTGCTTTTTCTAAGTTGTACCAAAACAGGTAGGGCTCCTCATGGGCTCAGTAGGTAAAGAAGAAAAGAAATGTACTTACTTACCAATAAGGCAAATAATAGCATATCGGAGACTTTAGCTTTTCTGTATATTTGTCACCAGTTAATAGCAATGTTAAGGTTTGCTCAAGGCTTTAACAAACCAGCTTACAGATACAAAGAACTGAGAAATTTGCTAGGGTATTAAATATCTGTTCCTCTGTTTTTCAGCAAGTCTAAATATACCAACTTCTGGGCGGGGCGGGGGATGGAGAGGGGGAAAGAACTTCAAAATCCGAAACATACACATACACAAGGAATTTGAAAACTTAGAATTACCATGATCAGAATACTGTTTTCTTTCTCTTTTCTTGAAAATATTTGTTTTCTTAGAAGTGTGAGCTGGAGATGAGGTGATTCCTGCTCAAAATTATCTACCATGTTCTATATGCCCATTGCCATTATTAGATAGCTATCTGGCTTCTTTTATGGAAATTCAGTTCATCTTAATAATCTCCTCTGAATTCTTTCCAAACCTTTTGTATCCCTCCATATTTCTGGAATACAGATATAAAATTAATTATAATTAATTAATATTTTGCAAGCCTAAAACAAAAATTCCTTTATCAATGTATAAAACGGATGTAATTGTACTTTATAAGGCAGCTAGCTTTTCCTCTTGCACATTTTTTTAAATCTTCCCCTAAAAAGTCTTCTAGTCTATGCTTAAATGAATATTTCCTAAAATGAATATAGCATTTTCATGTATGTATACATACTGCATATTCAACAGAAATGAAGACAATGGAGAAGAACATTGACAAATGCAGTTAGAGTCAAGTGCAAACAAAAGAAAAAGAAAAGAAAAGCCTCATCTACCATATCTAAAGATCACATGTATACACATCTGCAATGACAAGGGTGACATTTTGATCTCCAAATAGAGGTCAGAATAGGAGGCAATAGAAAGATAAGCAAATAGGGCAGATAAATATGAGAGAGAGAGAGAGAGAGAGAGACTCACAAAGGCAAATCACACAAATCTCATCTTTAGTCACTGGGAAAGCATGTTTAGGAGCTTTAACTTATCTTTACGTACATGGAAATTTTTCCAGCAATGGGACTTCTTAAGTAATGTAAATCTCTAGACAAGCTAGTTGGAGACATCTTTAACATTATGGAAGACATATCTAGCAGTTTACACATACTGCAGGGAGCAGGGCAGCACTTAACCGTTGTTTAATGGAAGTTTTATGTAGAAGAAAAAAGATGCTTCTGGCCTTTATAATTGTGAATAAACATGGTTGTAGAAGCTTGTTGAAATTATAGGACATATATATTTTATATTACTTTAAGAGGAGTTTATGATATATGGTAATTAAAACTTTGACCTATTATTGTCCAAGGCAAAGGGGAAAATCTGCTTTTAAAAATGGAATGCCAGGACAATAAAATACTCATATAAATTAAATAGTTTGGAACCTATAAATTTGGGTATTCACTTTTAGAATATTCAAAGAACAAAACTCTTTTAGCTGTCTAAGTTAGGTGTAAGAATATAAAGGCAGTTCCTAAGTTATTAGTGATTCTGATTTCCAGCCTACTGCCTTGCCAGCAGACATTCCTAACAAAGAACTCTAGCACACAGTGCAGTGTGGAACTGGCCAGTCTTCAAAGGTTGAACACGTCCTGATACATCTATATGCTTCTCTGCTGTTTGAATTCCTACTACACACTGTCAAAGCTATCCATAAATAATCTCCTTTAATCCTCATATCAACACTCCATCACTTTCAAGTAGAGAAAACTGACTCTTTGAGAGTTTAAACAGCTTGCCCAGGTCACATGCCAACCCAGGTGCTTAATGATCATCTGCCTAGACAGATATTTGAAAAAAGATATCTTACTCAAAGCAGAATTTGATTAGTCCCAGAATATAGGCAATTCCAGGGGCAGAAGTTTAGAGATTTCAGTAGCAAACTTTGGCATCATTCATTTATTCATTAATACAGTTTCCAGATACTATTGAGCACTGCCTATGTACCGTGCACTGTGCTCATGTTAATTATACTCTTAGAGAAGGAGATATGCTGAAAGCTGCTGTATATGTCTTCTAGCAGGTCAGGAGAGAAGATAGGCTGTTCCTAGGAAACTATAGTTGAGTGTCCAGAAGAAGCTTAGGGAACTATGGCATGAACAGTTGGTCACAGATAGGGTGTTTATGAGTCAAGAGTGTTTGTTGCAGACCTATGAAAGTGAGTATTTCATTTTGAGGACCATAAATAATTTACATGTGTATATAGAAACACAGAGAAAAATATGTAAGCAGTGGAAAAGAGTACAAAGAAAGAAAAAATTCAAACAACTCATTTTTTTAATGCTTTCCTAAGCAGCAGCTATGGCAAAGATTTGAGTGCAACTGACCTATGCGGAAGGTGAAATCAGGAAGTACTCTTAGCAGAGTGTGGAATAAAGACAGTGGAAAGAATCCAATGAGGGTGCCTTAATGAATAGCTGACTGCTGAAAACAACTGGAGTTCAATCTGCTGGGGACCTCTGGGAGACAACAGGGACCATTCCTCACAGCTGTAACCCCCTGTACCCAAGGGGGAAGAAGCTGGAGTGTTTATGCTCTAAATACCATTTATCATTCCCAGAGGGCTGTCCTCCCAACCTTTGTTTTTCCTCACTTCCTGATTATTCCACATATAGGGCTGGAGAAAGATGGGAAGCGGAGTTCCAGAAATTGCCAGTAGAGTACCACAAAGCTTGTATAGGAAAAACAAAAGCTAGGGGGTATGGAAAGAGCATTGACAACATCTGCTAAGACCCTCCATTCATAGAAAACCACTGTCAACATTCTGGTGAATTTTCTCTATTCCATTTCTCCATTCCAGTCACACATCAATAAATGCATTTAGCCAATAGTTTCAGTAATATATTTGTGTTAGTTCACTCATGTCTTAGATATCTCCCAAAAAACTCTGTAATTTTAAGCAGCTGCATAATGTTTTATTATGTATGGCTTATAAATAATTTGTCCGGTTCTTTTATTGATGGACACAATTTGTTTTCAGTTCTTTTCAGTAGTACAGACATTAATGCCATGAACATATTTTCACACGTATTTTCTCTTTGCTTGAATACATTTCTAGATTAATGTGCATGCATATTTTAAGATAAATATAGTACCATTCTCTAGAAATGCTACACAATTTACACAGTTACCGAAAGGGAATAGATGTGCCTATTTCAAATTATCCTTGGCAACAGTGAACTCTGTCTTGTACATACTGGACTTTTTTTATTTTATTTATGAATATCTTTTTGTGTGTTCACTGATTATTGCATTCTAAAATCTCCTTTCAGATGTTTTGGTATGTATTAATGTATTCAATGTTTTCAACTGACAAGTAAAATTTGTATATATTTATTGTGTATTATATGTTGCTTGGAAATATGTATAGATTATGGAATGGCTAGATCAAGCTAATTAACTATGTATTACCTCACATAGTTATTTTTTGTAGTGAGAGCACTTACAGTCTACTCTGTTAGTAATTATAAAGAATACAATACATTGTTTTCAATTATACTCACCATGTTATACAAGAGATTTACTGAATTTACTTCTCCTACCTAATTGAAATTTTGAATCTTTGACCAGTATCTCCTCAGTATTCCCTCACCCCTAGCCTATGCTAATCACCATTCTACTTTCTGCTTCTATGAGATCAACATTTTCAGATTACACTTATAAGTGAGATTATACTTTCTGCACCTGGATTATATTACTTAAAATAATGTCCTCCAGGTTCATCCATTTGTCCCAAATGGCAGGACTTTTTTTCATATTTACAGTTAACTAGTAGTTCATTGTGTATATATACCACATTTTCTTCATCCATTCATCTACTTAGGTTGATTCTGTATCTTGACTATTGTGCTGCAATAAATATGGGAATGCAGATATCTCTTCAATATATTGATTTACTTTCCTTTAGATATACACCCAGTAGTGGAATTGCTCAATCATATGCAAGATTTTTTTTTTATTTTTGTGGAATCCCCATACTGTTTTCTATAATTACTATATTAATTTACATTCCCACGAACAGTGTTCAAGGGTTGCCTTTTCTCCACATTCTCACCAATAATCGTTATCATTCATCATTTTATCATAGTCATTGTAACAGATGTCAGGTGATATTACACTGTGTTTTGATTTTCATTTCTCTAATGAATAGTGATGTTGAGCATTTTTAATATACCTATTGACCATATGTATGTCTTATTTTAATAAATGTGTATTCAGCTTCTTTTCCCATTTTAAAAATCTGGTAATAGTCTTTCAAGTTCCTTGCGTATTTTGGATATTAACCCCCTATTAGCTGCATGGCTTGTAAATATTTTATCCGATTTCATAGGTTGTCTCTTCACTCTATTGACTGTTTCCTTGACTGTACAAAAACTTCTTAGTTTGATGTCATTCCATTTGTTTATTTTTGCTTTTGTTGCTTATGCTTTTGGGTTCATATAAAAAATTCATTGCCTAGACCCATGTCATGGATAGAGCTTTTACAGTTTAAGTTCTTACATTTAAGTCTTTAATTCATTTGAAGTTGATTTTTGTATACAATGTGAGATAAAGATGTGATTTTATTTTTTTACCTTTTCATATCTAGTTTTTCCAACACCATTTATTGAAGAGATTGTCTATTCCTTATTGTGTGTTCTTGGAAACTTTGTTGAAAATCAATTGACTATAAATATGTGGATTTATTTCTGTCTATCTGTTCTATTACATTGGTCTGTATATCTGTTTTATGAAATAAATGGTTTTTACTATAACTTTTTTTGTTTTATGCTACAAATGGTTTTTACTATAACATTGTGGTATATTTGGAAGTCAGGTAGTGTGATACCTCCAGTTTTGTTCTTTTTGTTCAATGTCTATTTGGCTATTCAAAATCTTCTGTGATTTCGTACACACTTTGGAATTTTTTTCCTATTTCTGTGAAAAATGTCATGGAATTTTGGTAGAGAGTACATTGACCCTGTAGATAACTTTGTGCAGTATGGATGTTTGACAATATTCATTCCTTGAAACCATGAACACAGAATATCATTCCATTTATTTGTGTCCTCTACAGTTTTTTTCTTCAATGTTTCATAATTTTGAGTATACAGGCCATTCCCCTCCTTGGTTAAATTTAGCCCTATTTTATTTATTTTTTTTTTTTGTAGCTATCATAAATGAGATTTTGTTTCTTTCTCAGATAGTTTGTTTTTAATGTATAGACATGCTACTGATTTATATATCTTGATTTAATATTCTGCAACTTTACTGAATTTGTTTATTAGTTTTAATAGGTTTTTGGCAAAATATTTAGGGTGTTCTATATATAAGATTATATGGGAAAATTTAATCATTCCTTTCCAATTTGGATGCCTTTTATTTCTTTTTCTTGCCCAATTGCTCTGGTTAGGACTTCCAGTATCATGTTGAATGAAACGCTGAGAGAAACCATCCTTGTCTTGTTCTCTTATAGAGGGAAAGCTTTCAAGTTTCACCATTGAGTACAATGACCCATTGGTCATTCTGAAGCAGATTGTTTAAGTTCCATGTACTTGTGAATTTTCTAAAACTACTCCTATTATTGATTTATAGTTTTATACCATTCTAGTCAGAAAAGATATGAGGTATGACTTCAGTCTTCTTAAGTTTGTTATAACTTGTTTTGTGACCTAACACATGACCTGTTCTGGAGAATGCTCCATGTACACTTGAGAAGAGCATGTATTCTGTTGTTGTTGGATGGAATATTCTATATACGTCTTAGACTAAATGGATAACCATTTAGTCTAAAGTGTAGTTTCCATTAGTCCATTATCATGCTGGTATAAAGAAACACCTGAGAGTGCATAATTTTTAGAGAATAGGTCTAATTGGCTCACTGTTCCACAGGCTGTACAGGAAGCATAGACACTTCAGCTTCTAGAGAAGCCTCAGGAAGCTTCCAATAATGGTGGAAGACAAAGGGGGAGCAAGAATCTCAAATGGCAGGAGCAGAAGCAAGAGCGAACAAGGAGGGAGGTGCACACCTTTAAACAACCAGATCTCAAGAGAACTCAGTCACTACACTGCGAACAGCACCAAGGGGATGGCGCTAAACCATTCAGGAGAAATCCACTCCCAAGATCCAACCACCTCCCACCAGTCTCCATCTCCAACACTGGGGACCACAATTCAACATGAGACTTAGTGGGGACACAAATTCAAACCATATTATTCCACCCCTGGCCTCCCAAATCTCATGCCCTTCTCAAATACAATAATCCCTTCTCATTAGTCCCCCAAAGTCTTAACTCATTCTTGCATTAATTCAAAAGTCCAAAGTCCAAAGTCTCTTCTGAGATGAGGTTAGCTGCTTTTGCCTATGGACCTGTAAAATCAAAAACAAGTTAGTTACCTCCAAGATACAATGAAAATATAGGCATTTGGTAAATATTCCCATTCCAAAGGGAGAAATCAGCCAAAAGAAAGGGGATATAGGCCAGGCGCTGTGGCTTATGCCTATAATCCCAGCACTTTGGGAAGCAGACAAGAGCAGATTACCTGAGGTCAGAAGTTTGAGACCAGCCTGGACAATGTGATGAAACCCCGTCTCTACTAAAAATACAAAAATTAGCCGAGTATGGTGGCACACGCCTATAATCCCAGCTACTCGGGAAGCTGAGGCAGGAGAATCACTTGAACCTGGGAGGTGGAGGTTGCAGTGAGCTGAGATCATGCCATTGCACTCCAGCCTGGGCAAGAAGAGTGAAACTCTGTCTCAAAAAAAAAAAAAAAAAAAAAAAAAGAAAAGAAAAAGAAAAAGAAAGGGGATAGGCCCCATGCAAGTCTGAAACCCGGCAGGGCAGTCATTAAATCTTAAAACTCCAAAATAATCTCCTTTGACTCCATGTTTCACATCCAAGGCATACTGATGCAAGAGTTGGGTTCTGAAGACTGTGGGCAACTCTGCCTCTGTGGCTTTGCAGGGCTCAGTCCTCATGGTCTCTCTCACATGCTGACATTGAGCACCTGTGGCTTTTCCAGGCTGAGGGTGCAAACTGCTGGTAGATCTACCATTTTGGGGTCTGGAAGAAGGCGGCCCTTTTCTCACAGCTCCACTATGCAGTTCACCAGTGGGGACTCTGCAGAAGCTCCAACCCCACATTTCTCCTCTACACTGCCCTAAGTACAGGTTCTCCATGAGGACTCTGCCCCTGCAAAAAGCTTTTGCCTGGACACCCAGAATTTTCCATACATCCTCTGAAATCTAAGCAGAGGCTCTCAAACCTCAACTCTTTCATTCTGCCCACCCACATGCTTAACACCACAAGGAAGCTACCAAGGCTAAGAGCTTGCACCCTCTGAGGCAGCATTCTGACCTGTACCTGGGCCTCTCTTAGCCAATGTTGGAAATGAAGTGGCTGGGATTCAGTAAGCAGTGTCCCAAGGCTGTGCAGTGTAGCAGGGTCCTGGACTCAGCCCAGGAAACCATTCTGTCCTCCTAGACCTCTGAGCCTATGATGGGAGGGGCTACCCCAAATGTCTCTGAAATGCCTTAGGGGCCTTTTCCTCATTGTCTTGACCATTAGCACTTGGGTCCTTCTTACTTCTGCAAATTTCTACAGACCACTTGACATTCTGCCCTGAAAATGAGCTTTGCTTTTCTACTGCTTGGCCAGGCTGCAAATTTTCTAAACTTGTATGCTTGGCTCCCTCTTTAAAAATAAGTGCCAACATCAGGTCATTTCTCTGCTCAGGCATATGAGCTCATGTTAGCAGCCAATCCACTTCTTGAACACATTGCTGCTTAGAAATTTCTTCCACCAGAAACCCTAAATCATCACCCTGAAGTCCAAAGTTCCACAGATCACTAGAGCAGGGGCACAATGCAGTCAAATTATTTGTTAAGGTATAATAAAAGTGACCTTTACTCCAGTTCGCAATAAGTTCCTCATTTCCGTCTGAGACCTCCTCAGCCTGGCCTTCACTGTCCGTATCACTACAAGCATTTTGGTTAGGATCATTCAACCAGTCTCTAGAAAGTTCCAAACTTTCCCTCATCTTTATGTCTTCCTCTGAAATCCTCCACACTCTGCCTGTTACCCAGTTCCAAAGTTGCTTCTACATGTTCAGTTATCTTCATAGCAGTGCCCACTCCTAGGTACTGATTTTCTGTATTAGTCCATTATTGCATTGCTATAAAGAAATACCTGAGACTGGGTAATTTGTAGAAAAAGGTTTAATTGACTCATGGTTATTCATGCTGTACAGGAAGCATAGTGGCTTCTGCTTCTGGGGAGGTCTCAGGAAGCTTCCAGTCGTGGTGGAAGGCAAAGGGGGATTGAGGCATCTTATATAGTGGGAGCAGGAGCAAGAGAGAGTGATGGCAAAGGGCTGCACACCTTTAAACAACCAGATCTTTCAAGAACTTACTCACTAGGACAAGAACAGCACCAAGGAGATGGTGTGAAACCATTCATGAGTAAACCATTCATGAGAAATGCACTCCCATGATCTAACCACCCCCAACAGTCTCTATATTGGGGATTATAATTTGACATGAGATTTGGTGAAGACACAGAGTCAAACCAAAGGTCAATGTTTCTTTATAAATTTTCTGTCTGGATAATCTATCCATTGTCAAAAGTGGGATTTTGAATTCCTCTAATGGTATTGTATTACAGTCTATATTGTATTACAGTCTCCTTTTAGATCTATTAATGTTTCTTTACATATTTTAGGTACTCCGATGTTGGGTGCATATGTAATTTTTCCTTTTGATAAATTGACCCCTTTATTATTATCTAATGACCTTCTTTGTCTCATTTTCCAGTTTTGACTTAGTCTATTTTATCTGATACGAGTATAGCTACCCCAATCTCTTCTGCTTTCTATTTGCATAGAGTTATATCTTTTCCACCCTTTCATTTTCAATATATGTGTGTTCCTAAAAGTGAAGTTAGTCTGTTATAGGCAGCATATAGCTGCATGCCATTTTATGTCTTTTTATGGGAGAATTTAATTTATTTACATTATAGGTAATGATTTACAGTCAAGGCCTTACTATAGTCATTTTGTTAATTGCTATTTGGTTGCTTTGGAGATTTTTTATTCATTTCTCCCTCTTTTACTGTCTTCTTTTGTGAGTAATTAATTTTCTCTAACTGTATGTTTTGGTTCTTTACTTTTTTATCTTTCATGTATCTATTAAAGGTTTTTAATTTTTAGTTATGAGGCTTACAGAAAACATCTTGTAATAGACTATTTTAAGTTAATAACTTAAATTTGATTGCATGAAAATCTCCACACTTTCATTCCACCACTACTACACATTTAAAAATTTTTATATCACAATTTAAATATTTGTATATTATATATCCCTTAACCAATTATTGTAGTTATTTTTAATATGTTGTCTTTAACTTTCATATTAAAAATATAAGTGATTCATATAACACCAATACAATATTAAAGTATTCTGAATTTGACTGTGTACATTCTCTTGCCAGTGAGTTTTATACTTTCAAACGTTTTTGGTGTTGTTTGTTTGTTTTATGACAGGGTCTTGCTCCATTGCCCAAGCTGGAGTGTAGTGGCATGATCTCGGCTCACTACAACCTCCACCTCCTGGGTTCAAGCAATTCTAGTACCTCAGCCACTTAGGTAGCTGGAACTACAGGCTCATGCCACCACACCTAGCTAATATTTGTGTGTGTGTGTGTGTGTGTGTTTATTTTTGTAAAGATGGGGTTTCACTGTGTTGGCCAGGCTAGTCTCAGACTCCTGACCTCAAGCAATCTGCCTATCTTGGCCTCCCAAAGTGCTGGAATTACAGGCATGAGCAACCATGCCTGGCCTATACTTTCAAATCTTTTTTATTACTAATTAGTGTCCTTCAAGCTTGAAGAAATTTCTTTAGCATTTTTTTTTTTTTTGTAGGATGGGTGGGGATGAACACATCCTCAGCTTATGTTTGACTGACAAAGATTTTATCGCTTCTTCATTTATGAAGTATGACTTTGCTAGGTACAGTTTTCTTCAGAGGCAGTTTTGTTTTTTGTTTTTTTTTTTTTTTTTTTTTTTCCTTCAGCACTTTCAGTAAATATGTCATTCCACTTTCTCCTGACCTATAAGGTTTCTGCTGAGAAGCCCGCTGTTAGCCTTTATGGAAATTCTTATTTGTAATCTACTTCTTGTCTTTTGTTGCATCTAAGATCCTCTCTTTTCTCTTGATTTTTGAAAGTTTGGTAATAATATGTATGTGTCCTCTTGTGTAGATTAAATGTGATTGAAGACTTTGGCCTTCTTATACTTGGATTTTATATATTTATCCAAATTTGGAAAGTTTTCCATTACTTCTTTAAATAAATTTTCCACCCCTTTGTCTTTATTCTTCTTTACAAACTCAAACTTTTTATACTTTTGATGCTGTTCAATAAAACCTGTAAGCTTTCTTCATTTTTTTAAAGATATTTCTTTAATTATTTTATTAATAAATCTAAATATATTTCACTTTTCTATGATATATAAATAATTCAGACATCTTATGATTCCCTATTAATTTATCATAACATGCTTTAAGATTTAGTTACTGAAAAAAATTTTGAAGCTGTGGAAAGTTTATTTATATACTTCTATTGTATTTACCATTCATTTCATGTAATTTATTCATTTATTCTTTCCTTCATTTCAATAGGTTTTTGGGGAACAGGTGATGATTGGTTACACAAATAAGTTAGTGGTGATTTCTAAGATTTTGGTGTACCCATCACCTAAGCAGTGTACACTGTACCCAATGTGTAGTCATTTTTCTCTCACCTGCCTCTCACCCTTTCCCCCATGTCCTCAAAGTCAATTGTGTCATTCTTATGCCTTTTCATCCTCATAGCTTAGCTCCTACTTATGAGTGAGAACACACAATGTTTGGCTTTCCATTCCTTAGTTAGTTCACTTAGAATAATGATCTCCAATTCCATCCACGTTGCTGTGAAAATCATTATTTCATTCCTTTTTATGTGATATATATATATCTATATATCACACAAAATTATATATATAAAATTGTGATATATAGATATATAGATATCACAATTTCTTTATCCACTTACTGATTGATGGGCATTTGGGCTGCTTCCATATTTTTGCAATTGCAAATTGTGTTGCTATAAACATGCATGTGCAAGTATCTTTTTCATATAATGACTTCTTTTCCTCTGGGTACAGTAGTGGGATTTCTGGATCAAATGGATTTCTACTTTTAGTTCTTTAAGGAATCTCTACACTGTTTTGCATAGTGATTGTACTAGTTTACAGTCCCACCAGCAGTGTAAAAGTATTCCCTTTTTGCCACTTCCCTGCCAACATCTTTTTTTTTTTTTTTTTTTTTTTTATGGCCATTCCTGCAGGAGTAAGGTGATACTGCATTGTGGTTTTGATTTGCATTTCTCTGATCATTAGTGACGCTGAGTATTTTTTCATATGTTTGTTGGCCATTTCTATATCTTCTTTTTAGAATTTTCTATCCATGTCCTTAGCCCGCTGTTTGCTGGAATTGTTTGTTTTTTGCTTGTGGATTTGTTTGAGTTTCTTGTAGATTCTGGATATTAGTCCTTCATCGGGTGTATAGATTGCAAAGATGTTCTTCCACTCTGTGGAATGTCTGTTTACTCTGCTGATTGTTTCTTTTGCTGTGCAGAAGCTTTAGAGTTTAATTATGTCCCGTCTATTTATCTTTCTTTTTGTTGGATTTGCCTTTGGGTTCTTGGTCATGAAGCATTTGCCTAAGCCAATATCTAGAAGGGTTTTTTCGGCATTATCTTCTAGAATTTTTATGGTTTCAGGTCTTAGATTTAAGGCCTTGATCCATCTTGAGTTGATTTTTGTGTAAGGTGGGAGAAGAGGATCCAGCTTCATTCTCCTACATGTGGCTTGCCGATTATCCCAGTACCACTTGTTGAATAGGGTGTCCATTCCCCACCTTTGCTTTGTCAAAGATCAATTGGCTGTAAGTATTTGGCTTTATTTCTGGGTTCTCTATTCTGTTCCATTGGTCTATGTGCCTATTTTTATACCAGTATCATGCTGTTTTAGTGACTATGGCCTTACAGTATAATTTGATGTTGGGTAATGTGATGCTTCCAGATTTGTTCTTTTTGCTTAGTCTTGCTTTGACTATGTGGGCTCTTTTTTCTTTCCATATGAATTTTAGGATTTTTTTTCCTAGTTCTGTGAAGAATGATGGTGGTATTTTGATAGGAATTGCATTGAATTTGTAGATTGTTTTCGACAGTTTGATCTTTTTCACAATACTGATTCTACTCATCCATGAGCATAGGAGATGTTTCAACTAGTTTGTGTCATCTGTTATTTCTTTCAGCAGTGTTTTGTAGTTTTCCTTGTAGAGGTTTTTTTTTTATTTCCTTGGTTCAGTATATTCCTAAGTATTTTGCTTTATTTTTGCAGCTATTATAAAATGGGTTGAATTCTTTATTTGATTCTCAGCATGGTTACTGATGGTGTATAGCAGAGCTACTGATTCATGTACATTAATTCTGTATCCTTTGCTGAATTCATTTATCAGTTCTAGGGGCTTTTTGGGGGAGTCTTTAGGGTTTTCTAGGTATACAATTATATCATCAGCAAACAGCAACAGTTTGACTTCCTCTTTACTGGTTTGAATGTTCCTTATTTCCTTCTCTTGTCTGATTGCTTTGACTCAGAATTCCAGTACTATGTTAAATAGAAGTGGTGAGAGTGGACATCCTTGTCTTGTTCCAGTTCCAGAGGAATGCTTTCAACTTTTCCTCATTCAATATAATGTTGCCTGTGGGTTATTCATAGATGGCTTTTATTGCATTAAGGTATGTCCCTTCTATGTGGATTTTGCTGAGGGTTTTAATCATGATGCTGGATTATGTCAAATGATTTTTCTGCATCTATTGAGATGATCATGTGATGTTTTGTTTTTAATTCTGTTTATGTGATGTGTCACACTGACTTGCAAGTGTTAAACCATCCCTGCATACCTGGTATGAAATCCACTTGATCATGGTGGATTATCTTTTGGATATGCTGTGCAATTTGGTTAGCTAATATTTTGTTAAGAACTTTTGCATCTATATTCATCAGGGATATTGGTCTGTAGTTTTCTTTTTTGTTATGTCCTTTCCTGGTTTTGGTATTAGGGTGATACTGGCTTCATAGAATGATTTAGGGAGGATTCCCTCTTTCTCTATCCTGTGGAATGGTGTCAATAGGATTGATACCAATTCATTTTTAAATGTCTGCTATAATTCAGTTGTGAATCTGTCTGGTCTTGGACCATTTTTGTATCAATTTTTTAATTAACATTTCATTCTCTCTGTTACAGGTCTGAGTTTCTATTTATTTTGGGTTTAATCTAGGAGGGTTGTATATTTTCAGGAATGTATCCATCTCCTCTAGATTTTCAAGTGTATGCATGTGAACGTGTTCATAGTAGTCTTGAATGATCTTTTGTATTTCTGTTGTATTGGTTGTAATACCTACTGTTTCATTTGTAATTGAACTTACTTTGATCTTCTCTTTTCTTGGTTAATCTCACTAATGGTCTATTAATTTTACATTTCTTTTAGAAGAACCAGCTTTTTGTTTCATTTATCTTTTGCATTTTTTGTTTCAATTTCATTTAGTTCCTCTAATTTTTGTTATTTCTTTTTATCTGCTGGGTTTAGGTTTCATTTGTTCTTTCTGTAGTTCCTTGACATGTGACCTTAAATTGTCTATCGGTGCTCTTTCAGACTGTGAACTTTCCTCTCAATATCACCTTTGCTGTATCCCAGAGGTTTTGATAGGTTGTGTCACTATTATCATTCCATTCAAATTTTTTTTTTTTTTTTTTTTTTTTGGAAACGGAGTTTTGCTCTTGTTGCCCAGGCTGGAGTGCAATGGTATGATCTCAGCTCACTGCAACCTCTACCTCCCAGGTTCAAGCGATTCTCCTGCCTCAGCCTCCCGAGTAGCTGGGATTACAGGCATGTGCCACCACCCTGGCTAATTTTGTATTTTTAGTAGAAACAGGGGTTTTCCATGTTGGTCAGGCTGATCTCAAACTCCCAACCTCAGGAGATCCACCCAAAGGTGGATCTTGGCCTCCCAAAGTGCTGGGTACAGGGGTGAGCCACCACACCCAGCCTCCATTCAAATAATTTTTTAGATTCCCATCTTGATTTCACTGTTGTCCCAGCAATCATTGAGAAGCAGGTTATTTAATTCCCATGTATTTGCCTGGTTTTGAGAGTTCCTTTTGGAGTTGATTTCCAGTTTTATTCCACTGTGGTCTGAGAAAGTACT
Source organism: Macaca thibetana thibetana (assembly GCF_024542745.1). Taxonomy (NCBI): domain Eukaryota; kingdom Metazoa; phylum Chordata; class Mammalia; order Primates; family Cercopithecidae; genus Macaca; species Macaca thibetana. The sequence continues at coordinate 102,092,474 of NC_065586.1, read as the reverse complement.
TGATATAATTTCAGTTTTATTAAATTTTTTGATACTTGTTTCATGGCCTATCATATGTTCTATCATGGAGAATGTTCCATATGCTGATGAATAGAATATATATTCTAAAGTTGTTGCATAGAATGTTCTGTAAATATCTGTTAAGTCCATTTGTTCCGGGGTGTAGTTTAAATCTGTTGTTTCTCTGTTGACTTTCTGTCTTGATGACCTGTCTAGTGCTGTCAGTGGAGTACTAAAGTCCCTCACTATTATTGTGTTGGTTTCTATTTAATTTCTTAGGTCTAATAGTAATTATTTTATAAATTTAATAGCTCCAGTGTTAGGTGCATATATATTTAGGATTGTGATATTTTCTTATTGGACAAGTTCTTTTATCATCATGTAATGCCTCTCTTTGTCTTTTTTAACTGCTGTTGTTTTAAGTTTTTTTCTGATATAAGAATAGCTACCCCTGCTCACTTTTGGTGTCCATTTGCATGAAATATCTTTTTCTAGTCCTTTACCTTAAATTTATGTGAGTCCTTATGTGTTAGGTGAGTCTCTGATACTTGGTTGGTGAATGCTTATCCATTCTGCCATTCTGTTTCTAAGTGGAGCATTTAGACCATTTACGTTCAATGTTAGTATTGAGATGTGAAGTACTGTTCTAGTCATTGTGTTATTTGTGGCATGTATACCTTGCTTTGTTATATTTATTTCATCTTTGTTTTATAGGTCTTGTGAGATTTAAGGGAGGTTCTATTTTGGTGTTTTTTGAGGATTTGTTTCAAGATTTAGAGCTCCTTTTAGCAGTTCTTTTAGTGCTGGCTTGGTAGTGGTGAATTCTCTCAGAATTTGTTTGTCTGAAAACAATTGTATCTGTCCTTTATTTATGAAGCTTAGTTTTGCTGAATACAAAATTATTGGCTAATAATTATTTTGTCTAAGGAGGCTGAAGATAGGGCCCCAAACACTTCTAGCTTGTAGGGTTTCTGCTGAAAAATCTGCTGTTATTCTGATAGGTTTTCCTTTATAGGTTACCTGGTGCTTTTTCCTCATAGCTTTTAGGATTCTCTCTTTCATCTCACCTTTAGATAACCTGATGATTATGTGCCTAGGTGATGATCTTTTGGCAATAAATTTTCCATTTTTTTCAGCTTCTTGTTTTGGACGCCTAGATCTCTAGCAAAACCAGGGAAGTTTTCCTCATTTGTTCTCTCAAATATGTTTTCCAAACTTTTAGATTTAGCTTCTTCCACAGAGATTATTCTTAGGTTTTGTTGTTTAACAGAATCCCAAATTTCTTGCAGGCTTTGTTCATTTAAAAAATTCTTTTTTTTTTTTTTTTTGATACAGAGCCTTGCTCTGTCACCCAGGCTGGTATGCAGCGGCATGATCTCATCTCACTGCAGCCTCTGCCTCCTGGGTTCAGGTGATTATCCTGCCTTAGTCTCCTGGATAGCTAGGACTACAGGTGTGTGCCACCATGCTCAGCTAATTTTTTTTAATTTTAGTAGAGATGGGATTTCACCATGTTGGCCAGGATGGTCTTGATCTCCTGACCTCATGATTCACTTGCCTCAGCCTCCCAAAGTGCTGGGATTACAGGCATGAGCCACTGCACCCGGCCCAAAAAATTCTTTCTTCCTTGTTTTTGTTGGATTGGGTTAATTCGAAAACCTTGTCTTGGAGCTCTGACGTTCTTTCTTCTGCTTGTTCTATTCTATTGCTGAGAATTTCCTGTGCATTTTGCATTTCTCTAAGTGTATCCTTCATTTCCAGAAGTTGTGATGGTTTTTTATTTATGCTGTCTATTTCACTGAAGATTTTTCCCTTCATATCTTGTATCTTTTTTTGATTTTCTTAAATTAGACTACACCTTTCTCTGGTGCCTCCTTGCTTGGCTTAATAATCAACCTCCTGAATTCTTTTTCTGTCAATTCAGGGATTTCTTCTTGGTTTGGATCCATTGCTGGTGAGCTAGTGTGGTCTATTGGGGGTGTTAAATAACCTTGTGTTGTCATATTCCCCGAATTCTTTTTCTGGTTCCTTCTAATTTAGGTAGACTATGTCAGAGGGAAAATCTGGAGCTCAAGCGCTCCTGTTCAGATTCTTTAGTCTCCCTTGATGTAGTTGCTCCCTACATTTGGACTGCGTTCTCCCTTGATGTAGTGCTCTCCCCTTTCTCCTAGGGATGTGGCTTCCTGAGAGCCAAACTGTAGTGATTGTTATTTGTCTTCTGGATCTAGCCACCCAGCAGAGCTACCGGACTTCGGGCCGGTACTGAAGGGTGTCTGCACAGAGTCCTGTAATGTGAACTGTCTTCATGTCTGTCAGCCATGGATAGCAGCACTTGTGCTGGTGAAGGTGGCAGGGAAGTAAAATGGACTCTGTGAAGATCCTTGGTTGCAGTTTTGTTTATTGCACTAGTTTTGTGTTGCTTGGGCAACTGCCAGGAGGTGGCACTTTCAAGAGAGAATCAGCTGCCTTGGAAGGGTAGGGAGGATCAGGTGGTGGGTAGAGAAAGACCAGCAGGTTGGGGCAGGATTAAGTGTCTGAGCTCAGACTCTCCTTGGATGGGACTTGCTGCAGCTGCTGTGGGAGATGGGAGTGTGGTTCTTAGGCCAATGGAGTAGGGTTCCCAGGGGGATTATGGCTGCCCTGGTGTGTCATGCAGGTTGCCAGGGAAGTTGGAGAAAGCTGGCAGTTACAGGCCTTACATGGCTCCCCCACGCAGCCCAAAAGGCCAGTCTTACTCCCACTGTGCCCTCACAACAGGATCAAGTTTTTTCTGGGCAACAGGTGAGCAAAGGCTGAGAAAGCAAGCAGGACCTTTAAGCTTCATGCCTCCCTGCCTGCTGCCCCACCCGTTTCAGCTTCTGTGCTGTGTCTGCACTCCCAATTCACCCCCTCCCCTGAGTTCTGTCCAGAAAACTTTGTATTCAGTTGAAATTGTTACAAAGTACAGCTGGAAGTTTCCTTCTCCCTGTGGTCTTTTCCCCGTTCCTCTGACAGCCATCCCCAAGAACCTCTTCAAGACAAAGTCAGAAATGGCTTCCCTGGGGACGGAGAGAGCCCACAGGGCTCTTCCCACTGCTTCTTCTACCCCTGTATTTCACTCAGCTCTCCAAATTGGTCTCAGCTCCAGGTAAGGTCAAAGCCTTCTGTGATCTGAACTTTCAGGTTCCACAGTGAAGGTCTACTTTTGGGGGCAGATGTTCCCCCTTTAACATCTCTCCTGCTAATCTTTCTAATCTAGGCTGACCCTTGGATTCATCTCAATTACTGAGATAAATCAAGCGTTTGGGCATGTTCTACTTCCTAAGAACCCAACAGAATCAATTATAAATTATTTAATAGTATTCTCTTTTGCCAAGTGTTATTGCTCTCATTTATGCTTATTTCATGGAGACACAAAAACAAAGTTGGTTGATATTAATGTTGCAATATGAACAATGAAAAAATCATAAAGTAATACCCAGGAAGCCTCAGGAAAATACCTTGTAAGATTGGTAGCGGTGGCTCACACCTGTAATCCCAACACTTTGGGAGTCCCAGGCGGGCAGATCACCTAAGGTCAGGAGTTCGGGGCCAGTTTGGCCAACATGGCGGAACCCCATCTCTACTAAAAGTACAAAAATTAGTCGAGCATGGTGGCAGGCACCTGTAATCCCAGCTACTCTGTGGGCTGAGGCAGGAGAATTGCTTGAACCCAGGCGGTGGAGGTTACAGTGAACCGAAATCACACCACTGCACTCCAACCTGGGTGAAAAGAGCAAAACTCCATCCAAAAAAAAAAAAAAAAAAAAAAAAGAACATATCTTATAAGTTGTTGGATTTTTAACAGCTGAAAGCAAATGTAAAGGAGTTGACTGGCCATTAGCATCACCTACTAGGACAAGCTGAGAAGTGGGTTGGCTTGCCTCAGAGGGCAACACAGAGGAGTCTCAATAAGTCTTCCTGAATAGAGCATTTGTGTTAATTCTTTTAAAAAAGTACACTTTGACAACAAAAAATGCTGCTGAAAAGTTGTAGCACTGAGGCTGAAATAAGATTTCATAAATATGAAGACAATTATTACAAAGTAAAAAAAATTTTTTTTTTGTTTTGTTTTTGAGGCGGAGTCTCGCTCTGTCGCCCAGGCTGGAGTGCAGTGGCTGCATCTCGGCTCACTGCAAGCTCTGCCTCCCGGGTTTACGCCATTCTCCTGCCTCAGCCTCCCGAGTAGCTGGGACTACAGGCGCCCACCACCTCGCCCGGCTAGTTTTTTGTATTTTTTTTTCTTTTTAGTAGAGACAGGGTTTCACCGTGTTAGCCAGGATGGTCTCAATCGCCTGACCTCGTGATCCGCCCGTCTCGGCCTCCCAAAGTGCTGGGATTATAGGCTTGAGCCACCGCGCCCGGCCAGTAAAAAAATTTTTAAAAGACAGTTAAAATTCTACCACAAGTTAAATTCTATAAAATACCAACATTTCATGATGCAGGACTAGAGGCAGAAAACTATGAACTCATTGCTCATTTCTGTTATAAACACATTAGAGAAATGTAGGTATACCTTCTGTCTCATCTGTAAAACAGAAGTTGACTTTGTGCCTCTCTTAACAGATTAAATTATTTTCTAACTACAGAGTTTTAGATAACTTTTCTAGGAAGATCCTTGGATATTGGATGAAGGGAGGAAATAACTTCAGGTTCTTAGATTTAGTAAAATTTCTCTCTATGCAATATATAAAGCAGAAAATATATATTAAGTAGACATAAAAATAAGAAACTATGTAAATGAATCTAATGGTTCTCAGGGAAATATAAGTCAATCATATTTTAAAGTAAACTTTTTTTCCCCACGGGCTTACCTGTATTTTGAGAAAGACAAGTGATTCTATGAAGATGAAAGTTTATGAAAAGCTTTGGTCAGACTCATATAGCTGTTCTTTTTTTTTTTTTTTTTGGAGACATAGTCTTCATATAGCTGTTCTAAAGACAAATTTTATGCATCACAAATAGAACAAACTTCTCTGAAGCCCTTTCATCACTAGAAATAAAGTTTAGTTTTCTTCTGAGATCATATCTAAGGGGAAGAAATATATATGTTGTTTTTCAGAGAAAATATATATGTATTTGCAGAGAATAATATATGTGTGTGTGTGTGTATACACACATATACATATCTGTTTGTGTGTGTGTGTGTGTATTTATTTCCCAGTTGTAAAGTTACTTAAAAGAACAAGTATCCTTCTAATGAAAGGGTGAATTTGATTTAAGATAAATAATTATTTAATTGGAGGAGTGTCTGGGATGTGTGTATCAGACACGTTTTTGTGCTTTCCCTGTGATAGAATTCTCAGGTAGCACAAGTCGTATTGCTGCTTATGCAGTCATCTTCCAAGGACATTTATGCACTGTTTGCTATTTCTAGAGCATTGTAAATCCCTCCCAGGCATGCTGGGGAAGTGGCATACTTCAGAAATTGGGCAGCTTTGTCTCATCCCCCCTGATGGGAGCATTTCTGTTTAATAGGGTGCTGTCAACAGGAAGGCAGAAGGAGTCAGTGTGGTTTGCTTTGAGTATCAGATTTAAGCATTGGGAATAATAAATTTTCACTCCTTATGACTACATAAGTTTCTTCTTATTAAAAGTAAAGGTCACTGATAATAATGAACTTTCATTTTACCAATTCAGGTAAGAAACTTAGAAGAAGTAATAGCTAATATTGTCAAATTCTCCTCTCACTTGCTAGATTTTTTTTCTTTTATGTTCTTTAACCCCCCAAGACAAATTTGAAGCCTAATTTCTATTCAATTATATCTATGTTACAGCAGGAAAGAGAAATAAAGTTGCTCAAGTTCACCCAGTCAATAAGTGGAGGAACTAGAACTGAAACCCAGGTTTGTCTTAGGCGCAAATTCTTAAGCATGGCATTAGGCTGTTCTATAGAAATGCAGGAGGAGAAACAAGAATACTCCAGTTTTTGCTATCCTTGAATAGTAGCAGTTTATTTGTTCAATCATGTATTAAGGTATTTATTCAATAATGGTTCAACCAGAATCAACTTTATTTCCCAGAAGAATTCTAATAGAGCATAATAAGCTCCATGAGGATGGGAGGGAGAAAACAAAAGTTTACTGTTGAATTTTTAGCCAGGTAGAATGCCTAACATGTAGCAGTTCTTCAATAAGTATTTGTTGAAGGAATTGAGAATCCAGGCAAGAGTTGAAGGACTTTTCAGATCATGGAATATTGGGTGGAACTGAGTAATTGATAATGTTTTCCTGGGGTCTCTTTTCATGAAATTGGAAATTTGACCTTAGAGTAGTGGAAGATGATGTGGAAGAGGAAGTCAGGAAAAGGTTCTAAAATATCTGCTGTTTTTAGAGCTTAATAAGTCTTTACTAGTCATGTAGAAAAAACAACAACAACAACAACACATTTTTCAGAATGTGAGCTAATTTTTCCCTTTGTCTTCAGCTTTCACTTATGGCTCTTGGAAAGCAGGACCCTCTCAGTCTTCCTTGCTGCCTTCAGATGCAAGGTGAAATAATTCTTCCTGTCTCAGAACTATTCCCAGGAATGTTTGGATGTATTTGTAGTATGTGGAGTGTTACCGCCCATAGGCATTTCACAGAAGATAGAGCCTTAAATCCATCAATGAATGTCTAATTGTAGGATTTTACATGTCAGAAATCCTTTGGGAATTATAGTCAGAGTAAGGAAACCAAGGCTGAATATTGCAGATGAAATGCATTCTGTGGTGCTTGAATTGATCCGACCGAGGGATACAATAATTTTTTCTGCTGTTTAGTCAGTCCTTCCATGCTGCAGCACTCTAGTAATCTCCATCTATTTTCTCTACTTTTCTGCCACAAGAATTCGTTCATTCATTTCTTCATTCATTTGTTCAATTACCATCTTCTGTGCCAGGCACTGAAGATATAATGATGAGAGAAAGGAATACAATTCTTGTCCCAAGGGAACTTGCAGTCAGAGGAGAAAGCAACAAGTAAACACATCCAATATGGCTAAAATGGGATAGGAGCAATAATAGACATATAATAGGCTGGAAAGCACATCCCAGACAACTTCAGTCTGATCAAAGAGAATCAGGACAACATTTCTGTAATTTGATGTTTTTAAATTAGATCTGAAGGGTAACTGGTTAATAACCAGGCCAAATGTACAGGGAAGATGGTGTCAGTCCATTGAATTTTTTATCTTCTGGTCTTCTTTTTCTTCTTCAAAGTTCAGTTTGGCTGGGTGGTTAGAAATAAGGTGATGAATGATGAAAGACAAGACTAGAAAAATACTTTCAGAAGCTACGGGTGTAATATGCTAAAGAATGTGGACTTTAACCTCAGCCCTTTGTGAAGCTTCCCGTGGGTTTTTGACAGAAGGTTGGTTTGATCCGCTTGGTGTCTTGGAAGCATTACTCTGTCTGCAGTATGCAGACAGGATTAGGGAGGCACAAGGCTGGATTAAAGGGGCCCAGTAAGAAGGCTGCCGAGTAATTCCTATGAGATGATTGTGGCCAAGGGATACTGCTGGTTTCCAAAATGGCTAACCTAGAGTACAAACTTTGTAATAGAATAAAAGTATCTTTAAAAGTTAACCAATCCTCATTCTTTGCTGATTCTACACTTAGCACCAATGAACTGCTTGTCACAAAATGGATTTGACCCTACCTGCCTAAGAGCTGTTTTCAACCACTTTGCTTAAATGTAGGTGATGTTCTTTCCCAGAGGATGCTCCTTTTCCTTGCAGAAAATATTTTCTTCTCACCGTCAGCTCTGTAAAAATCCTAGGAAGTGCAACACACAACAGTTACATTAATGAAGTTCCTTTTCTGAATTTAGCAGCTCTAGCAAAAGCAGAGTTCGTTTCTGGAGCTCTCCTTCTCTAGGATGAGAATAGAATGTCAAATTATAAAAATCACTATGCTGTCAAAACAATAAGGAGGGCTATAGAGATATAAAGGCATGCATCGTGCTCTCTTACATACAGCATGAAGTAAGCAGAGTTCTTAGCATTTCTTGAGTAAAATACATAATTTATCCTTCTGTGCCGGGGTTATTATTTTTTTTTTATTCCCAGAGGGAGGTCATTTGCTAAATGGAATCCAGTTGCTCTAAAAGGGGCAGAGGCCTTCAAAGAAAAGAAAGCATTTCATTCTCTTCTTTATCCCTTATTATTGCAGCTTTTAAATGACCCTCCAGCGACTAGTATATAGCTTAGTGTTCAGTTCATGTGGCTCTTCATAGTCTTTAATATTTAGTGGACCTTTTGTTGGGGGTGGGGTTCAGGGGAGGTACATGTCATCATATGGACATGTGAGTAAATGAATGAATAAAAGCTAAGGCAGTTCTTGAAGTTGGCTGAACAACACAACCAAGAGAGTGTAACTCCCTGATTTAACTACCTAGCTGTTTCTCTGGATTTCTTCCCTTATGAGCTTTCAAAATCGATCGAGGCTCTGGCTGTGAGCTAACCTGCAAAAAGAGATCTGGTCTCATGTGGATAAAAATTGTGCAAAGCTGCTTGCAAGAAATAAAATATACCCTTAAAAGAAATGTTTAATGTAGAGCCAGCCCTAGTGGTTAGGGTGGGCTGCATCAAAGAGATTTTGAAAGCCCAGAGAGTCACTTATTTTAACAACAGCTCCAATGCCTCACAAATTGACTAGCTATTTTAAATATTAACTCAGAGAAAAAGAAATGTTGGTAAGACTGAAAATGTTGATTAAAAAGTTGTTTCTGAAGGATAAAAATGGCAGAGTGGCTTACAGTCTTGCCTTGTTATCTTGTGACATCAATTTTGAGGACCAATTTGAATACTTCAGTCGTATTTACATCATTATATTTGCATGCAGTTGTGGTTGCTGTTAAAATGGCAGAGTGTTTATTAACATGAGCAATAAGGTGAGGACGCACTTTAAGGTGCATGCAGTGAAGCTCGCCACCTGTGGTGTGCTCCTGGGATGCCCAGCAGCTCTCTGATTGATGGATGTGCTCTCTGCTGCATTTGAAAGATAGCAAAATGGTATGTGGGGAGAGTGAAAGAGAGGGAGTAGCTTAATCCACTTTCAAGTTTTCACTGAAATTGGCCCTTGTGGTATTTTTAATTGACATCTGGAGGAAAATAAATGTGGCCACCATTATTAACACATTCTGAAAGAAATAAGTCAAGAGCTACTTAGACTGCACAGGTGTCTGTTATCAAAATCTCAGCAGAAGAGTGTTAATATGGTGTGTGTTATTTTAGACTCCTGCAGCTAAGAAGAGGAGAGAAAAGCACTAAGGGGGTGCTTAATAGAAAAATGTTAATTTTGAAAGAAAGAAAATTAGTGAAAGAGATTATAGGATTCCATTGGTACATGAGTTGGAGACTTCAAAGGATAACACAGGAAAATATAAAGCAAATGGCCATTTTACCAGGCAGAAACCTTCTAAAGAGATATTCTGTAGCAGAGAAAAATACCTCCCTGGTTTCTGTGTCAGGAGAGTCTGCAGTTGATTCAATGCCTTCCTGACAGCTCTTTACTCTTGACCAATTCATAAATGCCTAATCAAATAATATCACTTTGAGTAGAAAACTATTTACTGAGAATCTTACTGCATGGGTGGATTTTTTTATTTGGTATTATTGAAATATTTCAATCACCCTCTGTTTCTTAGGCTTTCTATCTAGAATCAAAAAGCTTGGAAATTAGTTTTATAGGGCTCTGATTTGGATATTACATGGTATTGGAATTATAAATGGGGTTACCTTTCAAAACGTAAATGGTAAGTCACATATTAGAACCATCTCATATTGAATGCAAGATCCCTCCCCTAGGAGAATAATGTAGAACATGAAGCTAAAGACAGTGCATGCCTTGCCAAAATAACATGCTGCTAAGCAGTGGCCTGTCTGAAGGCACCTCCCATATTTTGATCATCACACTCACACATCAAACTTTGGCATGTCATGCGGTATGTTTTACATCCTGCATCCAACATTTGGAAGGCAACAAGGATTACAGTTTGTCCATGCGGGAAATTACAGTGTAGACACATGATAAGAGGTTGCAACCTGTGGTAGAGTATGACCTACTGTGTGTTTGTGAGTGTGTGTGTGTTTGCGAATGTGTGTGTGGTTGATGGGGGTACAGAAGTGTGTAGGCAGAGAAAGGTTTACTTAGTATAAGAAAATGTCATTACATGTAGATAGACAATTTAGCCACTATTGTTTAGCTTTCTCTATGGCAACCAAGCTCTCATTTGAAATTATCACTTGATTTCTCGTTATTGTAACTGTTGTTTAAGAAGTGATTAATGGACCTGAGTCAATCTGCTCTTTCAAGAAAGGAAGCATTTCAGTCTCTTAGCCAACTACATGGTGGTACCATTTCCTAGCTGATAAGTAGGAGAGGGACTAATGTATTTGTAATAAAATAGATGCAGTGGAACCAGAGCAATGATTTTGTAAAAAATGAACATTCAGCAGCTCTACAGATTTCTCCTGTGAATTAGGGCTGATTCAGAGAAACACACACACACACACACACACACACGCACACACACACAAACCCAGATCATTGCAGATTTTCTGAGATTAATTTCAGTATTCAGGAGGGTCTTAGTTTCTTCCTTAGCAGACAACAACACAGACATCAAGTAAGGGAGATTTACAGACCTCAGAAATGGGCCAGGACAAGGGTCTGGTCCTTGTGGTACAGATGCCACCACCACCCAGAATTTGGCAAGCTGGATGCCACCAAGGATAGTGCACTCCAGTTGAAAATAAAGCTGTTTACGTAAGATTATTAATGAGTTCTATCCTCAAATGATCCCTGCTGTATCACTGTTGCCTGTTAAGTAAGTATCTTCTCCTCCCTTTGGAGATTTAAAAAAATACAATTCTGTTTCTTCAACAGACTAAAAGCCATGTAACAATAGACATTATATGCAAAACATGTAAAATTCTTCCCAAAGGGCCAAATGTGTGCTGAAGTGGCTTATAATGAGGAAACCTAGGGAGAATCCTCCAACAAATAAGCACTATCATAAAGGAGGAGCCATGAGGTCTAATTAATGGACTTGAGTTTATAGAGAGACAGCTTAATAGGTTTTAAGTACCCTCATTAAATTAAATTAAATAATTAATATAAAATAATTTAATTTAAAAGGTAGAGTTAGAAGAATAATACATTTCACAATTATATTTAACCATAGCTGTATTGAGAATGTAACACACAAACTATAAAATTCACCCATTTAAAGTACACAATGCAGTGCTTTTTACAATATTGACAGAATTGTGCCACTATCAACACTATTTAATCATGAAAAATTATTATTATTTGTATAAAACCTGAGTTCTACAAAAGCATACTACTTAGAAGCTTTACCAAACCACTTAATCTCTCTAGACTTTTATTTTTTGGTATGTGTACAGAAGAAAAATGAAATATTTGTTGAAAATCCACTGTGTAAACTGGATGCCCTGATGGGGAGCAGTAAGGTAGAGTGACCACTCTATGTGAACAGCTCTGTGAGAAGCTACATTTGAGCTGGAATCAAACATTTAAAAAGAGACAAGCAAGTAAAAATCTGGGAATAAAGCCTTACAGGCAGAGAGGTAAAGCAACAGTAAAGACGATAAGGTTAGACTAACTTCCTGGGCTGAAGGACAGAAAGAAGCCCAGAGAGGCTAGTGCCAACTGAGTGACGGAAGAATAGTCATGGAGGGTTACCTGGGAAGCTCTCAAGGTCTGTGTAGTAGAAGGCCTTGTTGGAATCTGCAATAGACTTGGATTCTATTCTAAGTTCAATGGAGAGGCATTAACTGGTTCTGAACAACAGTCTCATGTTTATGTTTTTAATAGATTACTGCTATGTGAAGGAGGGATTTTAGGGAGGGAGTGAAGGAATTAGGAAGATACTACAGGAACCTACTGTGGTAGTCCAGGCAAGTTGTGATGCTGGCTTGGACTAGGGTAGTAGCAGTAGAGCTGAGAAGGAAAAATAATACCTGCCTCCAACTACTGGCTTCTTATAGTCTTAATGAGGTTCAAATGAGCAAAAGGGAACTTACATTTATTTTATTATAAATTTTTTTGAGATGGAGTCTTGCTCTGTCTCCCAGGCAGGAGTGCAGTGGTGCTATCTCGGCTCACTGCAAACTCCGCCTCCCGGGTTCAAGTAATTCTCTTGCCTCAGCCTCCTGAGTAGCTGGGATTACAGGCACCCGCCACCAGGCCCGGCTAATTTTTGTACTTTTAGTAGAGACAGGGTTTCACCATGTTGGTCAGGCTGGTCTCGAACTCCTGACCTTGTGATCTGCCTGCCTTGGCCTCCCAAAGTGCTGGGATTACAGGCATGACCCACTGTGCCCGGCCAGGTACTTATATTTATTAATAAAGTGTTAGGACTGGGCGCCATGGCTCACGCCTGTAATCCCAGCACTTTGGGAGGCTGAGGCGGGTAGATGACGAGGTCAGGAGATCAAGACCATCCTGGCTAACACGGTGAGACCCAGTCTCTACTAAAAATACAAAAAATTAGCCAGGCATGGTGGTGAGTGCCTGTAGTCCCAGCTACTTGGGAGGCTGAGGCAGGAGAATGGCGTGAACCCGGGAGGTGGAGATTGCAGTGAGCTGAGATCGCCCCACTGCACTCCAGCCTGGGCTATAGAGCAAGACTCCATCTCAAAAAAAAAAAAAAAAAAAGTGTTATATGTTGGTCTCTCTGGGCAACATTTTAAAAATATATTTTATTAAATCTTCCCAACAAGCCAATGAGACTGGTAACCAACAAATGCGACCAAATTGGAAGGTTGTAAAGTGCTTTGCAAATCTAAGAAGCTGGTATAATTACTATTACTGTCATGATTATTTATAGGTTTAGGACTAGATGTGGAAGCTGCAGTAGGGCTGAAAATGAGTTGTGTCACACATGCCCTCTTCAAAGAGAAAATTGGTTCCCCTCTTATATTTACCATGAATCTTTTTAAAGCTATGATTGAAGAGGGCTAAACTTAACTGTAAAGTTAATCAGATGTCAAATTTAAGCGCTAAATCTTGTCCATACAGCATGTCATGTATTCAAAAATCAAAGAGCACCATCTTTTCTTTTGTATGAATGAAAAAAGTAAAACAAAATAAAACAAATTTGTTCAATAAATGCTTTCATTGTTTTCCAACTTCAATGAGGTATAATTGCCAAGTAAAAATGTGCTCATATTCTAGGTGTACAATGTGATGATTTGGTATGTGTCTACCTTGTGAAATAAAGTCACTACAACCAAATTAATAAGCACATCTGCAACCACATGTAATTATCATTGTGTGTGTGTGTGTGTGTGTGGTGAGGACTCTTAAGATGTACTCTTTTAACAATTTTCAAGTAAAAAATACAGTATTACTAATGATAGTCACTATGCTGCACATTAGATCCCCAGAACTGACTCATCTTATAACTGAAACTTGCTACCCTTCGACCATCCACCCATTTTTCATACCCTCCTGACCCTAGAAACTACCATTCTCCTCTCTTCTCATATGAATTTAACCTTTTTGCTTTTTGTAAGATTCCACATAAAAATGAGATCATACACTATTTTTCTTTCTGTATCTGTCTTATCTCACTTAGCATAATGTCCTCCAGATTTATCTATTTCGTAGGAAATGGAAAGGGTTTTTTTGGCTGAATAACATTCCATTGTATATATACCACCTTTTCTTTATTCATCTGTTGAGAGACACTTAGGTTTGTGCCATATAATGGCTATTGTGAGTAATGTGATGAACAAGGGAGTGCAAATATCTCTTCAAAGTCCAGATATTAATTTCCTTGGATACATACTCAGAAGTGTGATTGCTGGATAATATGGTAATTCTATTTTTAGTTTTTTGAGGAATCTTCATATTGTTTTCCAAAATGGCTCTACCAACTTACATTCCTACTAACAGTATATGAGAGTTCTCTTTTCTCCACGCCATCAACATTTGCCATCTCTTGTCTTTCTTGATAATGGTTAGCAAAATGGGTATGAGGTGATGATTCATAGTGGTTTTGAATTCCATGTCTCTGATGATTAGTGATGTTGAACATCTTTTCATACCTGTCATTTGCTTGTCTTCCTTTGAAAAATGTCTTTGCCAGTTTTTAAATGGGTTATATATTTTCTTGTTATAGAGTTGTATGAGTTCCTTATATATTTTGAATATTAACCCCGTTATCAGATATATTATTTGAAAATATGTTTTCTAGTCTGTGAGTTGCCTTTTCATTTTGTTGATTGTTTCCTTTGCTGTGAAGAAGTTTTTAGTTTGATATGGTCCCATTTGTTTATTTTTATTTATTGTTTTGAGACAGAATTTTACTCTGTCATACAGGCTGAAGTGCAGTGGTGCCATCTTGGCTCACTGCAACCTCCACCTCCTGGGTTCAAGTGATTCTCCTGCCTCAGCCTCCTGAGTAGCTGGGGTTACAGGCATGAGCCATCACATCTGGCCAATTTTTGTGTTTTTCGTAGAGACAGGGTTTTATCATGTTGGCCAGGTTGGTCAGAAACTCCTGACCACAAGTGATCTGCCCACCTCAGCCCCCAAAGTGCTGGGATTACAGGCCTGAGCTACCATGCCTGGCCTCTATTTTTGTTTTGTAGCCTGTGCTTTTGGGGTCATATCTAAAATAATTTTGCCAATACTAATGTCAAAGAGCTTTTTCCCTATGTTTTATTCTAGGAGTTTCATGGTTTTGAGTCTTATATTTAAGACTTTGATTTCAGTTGATTTTTGTATACAGTGTTCATTTTCATGATTTTCATGTGCATGTCCAGCTTTTCCAACACTATTTATTGAAGAGACTATGCTTTCCCCAATGTGTATTTTTGGCATCTTGGCAGAGATTAGTTGGTCATATATATGTGGGTTTATTTCTAGACTATTCTGGTCCATTGGTGTATGTGTCTGGTTTTTTGTGCTGGTGCCATACTTTTTTTATTACTATAGCTTTGCAATATAAATTAAGATCAGAAAGTGCGATGCCTCTAGGTTTGTTCTTTTTCTTCAGGATTGCTTTGACTATTTGGGGTCATTTGTAGTTCCATATGAATTTTAGGATTGTTTTGTCAGTTTATGTGAAGAATATCATTGGTGTTTTGATAGAGATTTAATTGAATCTATAGACTGACTGCTTTGGATAGTATGGACATTTTTAACATTATTAATTCTTACAATCCACAAACGGATTCTTTCCATTTATGTGTGTCTTCAATTTCTTTCATTAATGTCTTATAGATTTCATTGTCATGAATGTCTTAAAGATTGCAGTTACAGATCTCACTTCCTTGGTTAAATTTATTCCTAAGTATTTTATTCTTTTTGATGCTATTATAAATGGGACTGTTTTCTTAATTTCTTTTTTAGATAGTTTGTTGTTAGTATATAGAAACACAGCTTATTTTTGCATGTTGATTTTGTGTCCTGTAACTTAAGTAAATTCATTCATTAGTGCTAGCAGGGTTTCTTTGTGCATATAGAGATAATTTCACTTATTTCCAGTTTATATGTCTCTTATTTCTTTTTCTTTCCTAATTGCTCTGGATCAAACTTCTAGTACTATGTTGTTTACAAATGGTGAGACTGGACACTGCCTTGTTCTTTATCTTGGGGAAAATCTTCCAGATTTTCACCATTTAGTATGATGAATAGATCCTTTGAAATGAGGATGTGTCTTCAGTAGACTAAAAAAACACATACTCTGCTCTCAAGGAGCTCATTGTGTAGTGGATATGAAAATAATTAGCTTAATAAGTACAGTAATAATAATCATCATAATTAGCATCTATTGAGATCTTACCATGTGTCAGGCATTATTCTAAATATTTTACATTTAAAATCATATTCAATCCTCATAAAAACCTCTAGTTTGGCAATATAAATAGTCCCATTTTATAGGTAACAATTTTCAGATGATTCAAGTGATAAGTATTCTGAAAAAAATAGGCTGAAGGAGCACAGAACAGAGTGCTTAGATCATTTTTTTAAATAGATATGTGTGCTCCCTACAAAAATCTCCAGTTTTTTTCAAAGCATCTTAGAAGGCCGGGCACAGTGGTTGACACCTATAATCCCAGCACTTTGGGAGGCCAAGGTGGGCAGATCACCTGAGGTCAGGAGTTTAAGACCAGCCTTGTCAACATGGCAAAACCCTGTCTCTACTAAAAATACAAAAATTAGCTGGGTGTGATGGTGGGCGCCTGTAATCCCAGCTACTTGGGAGACTGAGGCAGGAGAATCACTTGAACCTGGAAGGCGGAGGTTGCAATGAGCTGAGATTACTCCATTGTACTCTAGCCTGGGCAACAAGAGCGGAATTCCATCTCAAAAAAACAAAAACAGAAACAAAACAAAACAAACAAACAACATCTTAAAATTGAATTAACCTTCACCCCAACATAGTTTCTGCCAATCTATTTTACAGACTCATTGCTACAATCACTTGTTCATCAAGATCAAAACAATTAAGTGACTTAAACTAGTATTAAAGAAGAGAAGTCAGAGATAAAGGAAAACATGGAGTTGGTTGTCAGTAAAAGTATCATTCATTTTTGCTCCCTATTATCAGAGATTAAGAAATTTTTACATTATCCGGAGTGACAAATATATCTAACTGGGTCTATAATGCAGTATGCATATTATTCAGACCTTTTACATTCCAAATAAATGTAATCCTTCCATTTCAAGTTTATGAAACTATACAGCTGTACTTATTCTTTGGATTTAGAAAGGATAGCATGTTAAAGATAAAAATGTTGTGGTCTAGTGGAGTTAAATGACTTGCTCAAGTTCACAAAGCAAGTATTGTATCTGAGACATATCTGCAATTTTGTTCTTGTTACTCCTGCCATTTCACTCCTGACATTTATCCACTCATGTATTCATTCAACTTTTTATTTATACATTTATTCTTCTAGTTTTTATTAAGCACATACTGTGTGCCAGATCCTGTCCTAGGTGGAGGATCACAGCAGTGAATCTCCTACTACCACAGAGCTTATATTTTAATGTATGAGATGGAAATAAACAAAATAAATGAGTAGTAAATATAGATCATATTAGACGCTGATAGACATTAATGGTAAAATTTAGTAGATAAATGCAATCGGATTTTTTTTTCCAGGGGAGGGGTAGAATATTTTAGATACGTTGACAAGGAAATCCCTCATTGAGAATGTAACTTTTGAGAAAAGCCTTGAAAGCAAGCATAGGAGTGAGTCTTGGGAACAATTATAAGCAGATGGAATAGCTTAGCGAAAATTTGAGGCGCACATGTGATTGCCACATTTGAGGAATAATAAAGAGCCCAATATAGCAGCAATAGGGTAAGCAAGGGTGAAAGTGGTGAGAGAAAATATCAGACATATAAGAGGGGGTCAAATCATGTTCTTCTCTGAAGGTAGCAGTTAGGATTTGGATTTTCATGTGAGTGAGATGGGTTGCCCATGGAGAGTAGTTTCCCATCTCATTTACATTATGCCATAGTGGTATGAGTAGCTTCGCCCTTTTATAGGGCAAACTGCCTTTTTTAGTAAAATGGCTTTAGCCCAGTTACAGAAAATAATAATGTACATGCCCTTTCACTTTATGAACCCTATAGTCCTATGAATGATAAGGAATATTAAATAGAAGAGAAAAGCATGTAGAATTGATTTTGAATTCACTTTAAGACTTCAGTAGAAGGGGTGATATAATTTCTTCAGTTATATCTTTGAAAGAAGCACTGAGCTACATTTCTAAAGGTGCTAAGACAAATAACATTAAGAATATATCTTGAATGATTGAAAAATCAAAGCAAGCTGGCATTAAGTCTTAAATTCTCATGGCTTTATATTAAAAAATGCACTAGAAGGACTTAGTTCCCATTATGTTCCAACACAATGAAATATGGCATTTTAATGAGAAATGCCACTTTTCTGGGTTATAAAAGGACAAAAAAATGTTACAACCAGTCAAACTTACTGTGTTCTTCCCTCCCATCCTTTCATATAGAGGAAATATTGCTCAACATTTACTTATGGCTGTCATTGTTTTTAATATCGAACAGATATAGAATGAATTTTCTCTATGTGTTTGTTGTTCTTAATCAAAATCTGTAATAATAAACTTTATTTTTTTTGAATCCTAGATGTCCTTTACAAATATTACTTACTCCAACTTTATTGCTCTCTGGAGAAGGTGGTTTGTGCTGGGTATAACTCTCTTATTGACAAGTAAATTAAGATACCAAGACACTGTCGCCACTCACTGGGCAGAAGAGAGAAGCAGAAACAGGCAGCTTAAGTGTGCTTCCTAGATTTTACTTCAGTATGGAGCACATTTTATAAGTGGTGTACTAATTCCACAAAGGTAACAGGAATTTGATAGACAATAACCAATTTGGGAAAACATGGAGGAATTCATAGAGAAGACCAGACCTGAGGACACTATCTCTTGTTAGTTAGTTATAAAGAGTCCTAAAAGGAGGTAGCTATGTTAATAAAGAAGCAAAACAACCTTCTTGTAACAGATCAAACTGAATCTTATATTATTGACTCCCTTTTGAATTGTCTGGCCCATTAGAGTCGTAGAGTGTTTTATGCAGTCTAATCAAACCACTTGGGAAATTTTATTTTCACCTGTACAGCCAATGAGCTAGATAAGGGACATAAAGTAGTCTCACAGGGATTCACTTTTGTCCAAGATTTATGAAGCTCAAAGAAATCTCTTTTTTCTTTCAGCATTTCACATTTTCTTCTGATTTCAGCCCTCTAGTAAAAACAAAACAAAACAAAAACAGCAACAAACCCACCATACATAAATACCACAAGCGGCAGATGTGGATAATGAAGGAAACATTATTAGGACAGTATATTTTACATTTCATACCAAAACCAACTTTTAACCCTAGGAAATTAATGTAAATGTTTGACCTCTTATATTCTTCAGCCTCTGCCCATAAATGCTGAAGATTCTAGTTGAGAAATCAAATATTCAGCATGCCACGGATAATACACATCTCCCAGGAGAGCAATGCAATATTCTAAGACATTGGAAGAGGAGGTTGTCATACTGTGGCTGTGCTTGATAGATAATGAGACCCATGCTGGAGAACTCTGAAATTACTTCCTGCAAAATGACGGGGAGTTGATATATAGTTTGGAAATGATTCCAGACCTCCATTGCTTAAGAGGAAAGTCCCAATGACTTAATAAGAATCCTTGTGGGTTGTTTCAATTATCCATGTTTGGATTGTCCATCTCTACCTGAAAATAAATGTCTGCTACTCAGGTTAATATTTACTCTTCTGAGATTCAAACATTTCAATAATATAGATTATTGAATCTAGCTTTCACCTTTTCCAGCTGAGATCTGGAGTAGTCACATCTCATAAGTGTTTGGTGGATGACCTGTTCAATCCAGAAAAACAGCCATGATACAGTGTGAAATAATGCATGCATGCCTACATACGCACTTTAGTCTACAAGCATTTATTTTAGCAAACACCTACCATATACCAAGTACTGTATGCCTTGTGTCTATTCTCCGTGTAACCAGTCCCTGCTCACTTTATAAAACTCAGCTAAAGCATTACCTCCTCCAAATTTCACCTCCAGCCTGATTTAGAGATTTCTTTGCTATTCTCCCATAGCACAAATGCAGGTCTTTATCAGCTCACATCATCACACTGAAAGGTAACTTTTGAATTACTCGCCTGCTGCCCCTCACACACCCCACTAAACTCTAGCCATGAAAACCGGGATCATGTTTGTATTTACTACAAAATCCTTTTTGTATGATAAACTAATGAATTTAAACTTCATCCTGAAACCATTGGAAAGACAAATAATACTTTTATGTAAGGAAGTGATAGAAACAGGTTTGTGTTTCCAAGTGTTCACAACATATGCCACGGTGTAGACTATGGCTTTTATCCGTACTTTATAGTCATGAATGGCGGTAAGAACAACTGGACAATTATTTTAGTAATCCAAGTAATAAAGCATGGAGTTTGAATAAAGGCAAGATATTGACAGAAAGTAGGGTTGAGAGAGAAAGAAAAGATTTTTAATATTAAAGCTTTTAGAGATTTGGAGAGTGAATCTACTCTTTAACTACTTATATTCAATCAAGGGTATTCATGTGGGTTTCTAGCTTGCACTTTTGATGGCAACAATTTGTGAAACAATAAATAAAACATACAAAATATAATACATTTTGTTTTTAACATGCTTACCTTGGACTATTTATTTGTTTGTCCCTCAGGGGTCTCAAAATGGAAGGGAGCATGACATCATCCAGGAAGAGTATATCACACAGGACATAGATGGAATTTAAAAGAAATAAGAATACTAAATTTTGAGGACTTGGGGGATTCTAGGGAGAGCCATCCGACTGGTTGGCAACAGAAAGAGTAGTGAAAGAGAAGTTGTTCATTAGCCTCAGGACAACAGCTTAGGCTCAATTAACTTAGGCAAGTTAAGAATGACATTAGGCTACACCTTACGCCATTCTTTTTTTTTTTTTTTCTTGAGACAGAGTCTTGCCTGGGCTGGACTGCAGTGGCCCCATCTCGGCTCACTGCAACCTCCGCTTCCCAAGTTCAAGCAATTCTCCTGCCTCAGCCTCCTAAATAGCTGGGATTACAGGCACGCACCACCACACCCAGCATTTTTTGTATTTTTAGTAGAGACAGGGTTTCACTATGTTGGCCAGGATGGTCTCAAACTCCTGATGTCATGATCCGCCCACCTCCACCTCCCAAAGTACTCAGATTACAGGCGTGAGTCACCTACCTTACGCCATTCTTAATCAGCATTGCTCTCATGGGATCTCGCTCATCAAGAGTTCATCTCTTCCATTCTTAATCTATAACAGCAGTCCCCAACCTTTTTGGCACCAAGGACGGATTTCATGAAAGACAGTTTTTTCAAGGACCAGGAGGGCAGGTCATGGGGGATGGTGTCAGGATGATTCAAGTGCATTACATTTATTGTGCACTTTATTATTATTATGTTGTAATATGTAATGAAATAATTATACAACTCACCATAATGTAGAATCAGCGGGAACCCTGAGCTTGTTTTTCTGCCACTAGTTGGTCCCATCGGGGGGTGATGGGAGACAGTGACAGATCACCAGGCATTAGATTCTCATAAGGAGCTCACAACTTAGCTCCTTATGAGACCTAGTACACATTGCTTGCATGTGCAGTTCACAGTAGGGTTCGTACTCTTAAGAGAATCTAATGTCACCACTGCTCTGACAGGAGGCTGTGCTTAGGCAGCAATACAAGCAATGGGGAGTGGCTGTAAATACAGATGAAGCTTTGCTCACTAGCCTGCCACTCATCTCCTGCTGTGCAGCCCACTTCCTAACAGGCCACAGACTAGGGACTCCTCATCTCTAATCCTGTTCTGCTGAATACTATATTAAGAACAAACTGTTATTCTCCAATGAGCATACAGTGAAGACCAAAGATTGGGTGAGACTGTCTCTTTTCTGTTCCCAGCATGGTTCTTTCATAATAAACCAATTCTTACTTTCATTCCCCCTCTGAAAAACTCAATTCATTGTAAATTGAAACAAATAAAACCCTACATAATACAAATTGCATTCAAGGTGTTCAGTGATTTGTTGGCTGATGATATCAAGAGGTTGTTTTATCAGCTCTGAAAGCAATATTCATCACCATTTTGGCAGCTTTGTCACATTTGGAAGCATCCCTTATGTTTAACTGAGGAGAAAGGCAAGGATGAGCTCTTAACATAAAAGTGTAAAGGTGCAATCATTCTAGGCTTTTCTGCTTAACTTCTCAGATTAAGAAAACAAACAAAAAAAGTGAATAATTCCAACCTAAAAATGTCAATGTTAAGTTCAGGTTGTTATCTCATGCCCTGTAAACATGTGGATGATAATTTCATTTTCCCTGAGGCAAAATATAGAAAATATCAGGTCATGTTAGTAACAAAGTTTGGTCCAGTTGAAGTTGCTGCTTCAGAACTCTTGCCTCAAGTTTTGGCAGTTAAGAAGTTGGTCTGAAGGCACAGCTCCCCAATATGAAGCTTTAAGAACAGAGTCACTCATAAGCCCATTTTTTAAAATCACTTTTGTGTTGCAAGAGCAGTGAAATTTTGCATGAGAAGTTCACAGAACCTGTTTTTGAAGAATGGCAAAAAAAAGTATCAAAAAGCTAGAGGTTATTTCTTCATTCTGTGGTTAATGGTAGCATCTTATTTCAACATTAGATGTAGGCTCTCTTTCCTTACTACATTGCAGGAGTTTAGGCAAAGGTAATGGCAGCTACAAGTGTTCTTTAGGAAACAGAATTCCTACTGGGCTTTTAAGAAAAGTGTCCACAAACTCTTTGCCTTCAGGACATATCCGGTCCTCATCTCTAATTTAGAACACAATCCACTCTTCTTTGCTCACTTGGGTTACCCCATGCTATTTACCCAGCATATTTGAAGAGTACACTTTGCCAACTAGTGTTCTGCAGACGACGTACTAAGACTTTAAAATCTTAATTGTTCTGTTGCTTTCATATAATAGAAAGCCAGCGATACAGGGTTTAGGCAAAAATATTATATTTCACTAGTTGGATGCAGTGTAGAAGGTATAGATTTCCATACCTCATATTCTTTGACTAGCTGTCCGCACTCTTTTCAATTGCAGAGAGCTGAAAGTGTAAAAGGTTGCTCAGGCTTTGTCTCTCTAATGGCAAGTAGCTGCTTAGTTTAGCTTCAACGCTTAGTGAGCAAAAGGTGAAGAGTCAAACAAAGCCATTTTCATGTGTGCTTACAGTAGTCAAGGAAGAATTTAAATATATATATACATATATATATATATTTTTTTTTGCTAGAGATGAAGAAAAGGAGTGCAAAGAAGGGAAATAACACATTTAGAGTCACTGTATGCATTGTACCAAGCATTTTCTATTCTCCTTTGAAGTTTCATGATAGTATTATTATTTTCTTGCTTTCAGGAGTGTTGGTGTGGTCATGTGACTTGTTTTGTCCAATGAAAATTTAGCAAAAGTAATATGGGTTACTTTCATTTAGAAGCATTAAAAGTCATGTGTAAGTTTTTGTACCCATTTTTCTATCAGGGAAAACATGGAAGCAGGGAGATGCAACATCCCTCTGGCTCAGTCCCTGAGTGAGGACAAGTTAGAGCAAAGCCTCCTAGCTGACTCATAATGGGCAAGTACTGAGAGCAAACAATACACTTTTTAATGTTTTAAGCCACTGAAACCTGGAGATTGTTTATTTTATTTTATTTTTAGCACTTCTTGTTTGTTTATTTATTTATTATTATAATTTAAGTTCTAGGGTACATATGCACAATGTGCAGGTTTGTTACGTATGTTTATGTGTGGCATGTTGGTGTGCTGCATCCATTAACTTGTCATTTACATTAGGTATATCTCCTTAATGCTATCCCTCCCCACTCCCGTCACCACACAACAGGCCCTGGTGTGTGATGTTCCCCTTCCTGTGTCCAAGTGTTCTCATTGTTCAGATCCCATCTATGAGTGAGAACATGCAGGGTTTGGTTTTCTGTTCTTGCAATAGTTTGCTGAGAATGATGGTTTCCAGCTGCATCCATGTCCCTACAAAGGACACAAACTCATCCTTTTTCTATTGATTGGAATAGTTTCAGAAGGAATGGTACCAGCTCCTTCTTGTACCTCTGGTAGAATTTGGCTGTGAATCCATCTGGTCCTGGACTTTTTTTGGTTGGTAGGCTGTTAATTATTGCCTCAATTTCAGAGCCTGTTATTGATCTATTCAGGGTTTCAACTTCTTCCTGGTTTAGTCTTGTGAGAGTGTATGTGTCCAGGAATTTATCCATTTCTTCTAGGTTTTCTAGTTTATTTGTATAGAGGTGTTTATAGTATTCTCTGATGGTAGTTTGTATTTCTGTGGGATTGGTGGTGATATTCCCTTTATCATTTTTTATTGCATCTTTTTTATTCTTCTCTCTTCTTCTTTATTAATCTTGTTAGTGGTCTATCAATTTTGTTGATCTTTTCAAAAAACCAGCTCCTAGATTCATTGATTTTTTGAAGGTTTTTTCATGTCTCTATCTCCTTCAGTTCTGCTCTGATCTTAGTTATTTCTTGCCTTCTGCAAGCTTTCGAATGTGTTTGCTCTTGCTTCTCTAGTTCTTTTAATTGTGATGTTAGGGTGTCAATTTTAGATCTTTCCTGCTTTCTCTTGTGGGCATTTAGTGCTATAAATTTTCCTCTACACACTGCTTTAAATGTGTCCCAGAGACTCTGGTACATTGTGTCTTCATTCTCATTGATTTCAAAGAACATCTTTATTTCTGCCTTCATTTTGTTACGTACCCAGTAGTCATTCAGGAGCAGGTTGTTCAGTTTTCTTGTGGTCGAGTGGTTTTGAGTGAGTTTCTTAATCCTGAGTTCTAGTTTGATTGCACTGTGGTCTGAGAGTCAGTTTATTATAATTTCTGTTCTTTTACATTTGCTGAGGACTGCTTTACTTCCAACTATGTGGTCAATTTTGGAATAAGTGCAATGTGGTGCTGAGAAGAATGTATATTCTGTTGATTTGGGGTGGAGAGTTCTGTAGATGTCTATTAGGTTCACTTGGTGCAGAGCTGAGTTCAATTCCTGGATATCCTTGTTAACTTTCATTCTCATTGATCTGTGTAATGTTGACAATGGGGTGTTAAAGCCTCCCATTATTATTGTGTGGGAGTCTAAGTCTCTTTTCAGGTCTCTAAGGACTTGCTTTATGAATCTGGGTGCTCCTGTATTGGGTGCATATATATTTAGGATGGTTAGCTCTTCTTGTTTAATTGATCCCTTTACCATTATATAATGGCCTTCTTTGTCTCTTTTGATCTTTGTTGGTATAAAGTCTGTTTTATCAGAGACTAGGATTGCAACCCCTGTCTTTTTTTGTTTTCCATTTGCTTGGTAGATCTTCCTCCATCCCTTTATTTTGAGCCTATGTGTGTCTGTACATGTGAGATGGGTCTCCTGAATACAGCACACTGATGGGTCTTGACTCTTTATCTAATTTGCCAGTCTGTGTCTTTAATTGGAGCATTTAGCCCATTTACATTTAAGGTTAATATTGTTATGTATGAATTTGATCCTGTCATTATGATGTTAGCTGGTTATTTTGCTCGTTAGTTGATGCAGTTTCTTCCTGGCATTGATGGTCTTTACATTTTGGCCTGTTTGTGCAATGGCTGGTACCAGTTGTTCCTTTCCATGTTTAGTGTTTCCTTCAGGAGCTCTTGAAGAGCAGGCCTGGTGGTGATAAAATCTCTCAGCATTTGCTTGTCTGTAAAGGATTTTATTTCTTCTTCACTTATGAAACTTAGTTTGGCTACATATGAAATTCTGGGTTGAAAATTCTTTTCTTTAAGAATGTTGAATATTGTCCCCCACTCTCTTCTGGCTTGTAGAGTTTCTGCTGAGAGATCTACTGTTAGTCTCATGCACTTCCCTTTGTGGGTAACCCGACTTTTCTCTCTGGCTGCCCTTAACATTTTTTCCCTCATTTCAACTTTGGTGAATCTGACAATTATGTGTCTTGGAGTTGCTCTTCTCAAGGAATATCTCTGTGGTGTTCTCTGTATTTCCTGAATTTGAATGTTGGCCTGCCTTACTAGGTTGGGGAAGTTCTCCTGGGTAATATCCTGCAGCATGTTTTCCAACTTGGTTCCATTCTCCCTGTCACTTTCAGGTACACCAATCAGATGTAGATTTGGTCTTTTCACATAGTCCCATATTTCTTGGAGACTTTGTTCATTTATTTTTACTCTTTTTTCTCTAAACTTCTCTTCTTGCTTCATTTCATTCATTTGATCTTCAATCACTGATACCCTTTCTTCCACTTGATCGAATTGGCTACTGAAGCTTGTGCATTTGTCACGTAGTTCTCATGCCATGGTTTTCAGCTCCGTCAGTTCATTTAAGGACTTCTCTACATTGGTTATTCTAGTTAGCCATTCGTCTAATCTTTTTTCAAGGTTTTCAGCTTCTTCGCGATGGGTTCAAACTTCCTCCTTTAGCTCTGATAAGGTTGATCATCAGAAGCCTTCTTCTCTCAACTTGTCAAAGTCATTCTCCCTCCAGCTTTGTTCCATTGCTGGTGAGGAGCTGCATTCCTTTGGAGAGGGAGAGATGCTCTGATTTTTAGAATTTTCAGCTTTTCTGCTCTGTTTTTTCCCCATCTTTGTGGTTTTATCTACCTTTGGTCGTTGATGATGCTGATGTACAGATGGGGTTTTGGTGTGGATGTCCTTTCTGTATGTTAGTTTTCTTTCTAACAGTCACGACCCTCAGCTGTAGGTCTGTTGGAGTTTGCTTGAAGTCCACTCCAGACCCTGTTTGCCTGGGTATCACCAGCCAAGGCTGCAGAAGAGTGAATATTGCTGAACAGCCAATGGTGCTGCCTGATCGTTCCTCTGGAAGCTTCATCTCAGAGGGGTACCCAGCCGTGTGAGGTGTCGGTCTGCCCCACTGGGGAGTGACTCCCAGTTAGGCTACTCAGAGGTCAGGGATCCACTTGAGGAGGCAGTCTGTCCGTTCTTAGATCTCAAACTCCATGCTGGGGGAACCACTACTCTCTTCAAAGCTCAGACAGGGACATTTAAATCTGCGGAGGTTTCTGCTGCCTTTTGTTTGACTATGCCCTGACCCCAGAGGTGGAGTCTACAGAGGCTGGCAGGCCTCCTTGAGCTGTGCTGGGCTCCACCCAGTTCAAGCTTCCTGCTGCTTTGTTTACCTACTCAAGCCTCAGCAGTGGTGGGCGCCCCTCCCCAAGTCTTGCTGCTGCATTGCCGTTAGATCTCAGACTCCAATGCTAGCAATAAGGGAGGCCCCGTGGGTGTAGGACCCTCTGATCCAGGCACAGGATATAATCTCCTGGTGTGCAGTTTGCTAAGACCCTTGGAAAAAAGCAGTATTCAGGTGGGAGTGACCTGATTTTCCAGGTGCTGTGTGTCTTGGTTTCCCCTGGCTAGGAAAGGGAATTCCCTTACCCCTTGCACTTCCTGTGTGAGGTGATGCCTCGCCCTGCTTTGGCTCTTGCTCGGTGGGCTGCTCCCACCGTCCTGCACCCACTGTCCAACACGCCCCAATGAGATGAACCTGGTACCTCCGTTCGAAATGCAGAAATCACCCATCTTCTGTGTCGCTCACACTGGGAGCTGTAGCCTGGAGCTGTTCCTATTCAACCATCCAACACTTATTGTTTTATTGCAGCACAATCTAGCCTATCCTGACTAATATATTCATCTAGTAAGTGGAATAGCCAGAGATAGAACCCAAATGTCTTACTTGTATCAGGTCTTGGCCTGTATAAAGCTTTGTGTAAAAATGCACACCAACACTTGTGCCCAGTCACATATGGTCAAAGGGATAAGGCAGCAATTCTGTGTGTTAGATAAGTGATGTTTATGGCTGCTGCATTGACTGGCCTTTAGAAACCATGTACAGCCTTCATAGTGACACCCACAGTTTAGATGTCACAGAGAAGTGCAACCTTGTCCAAAAGTATGATCAAGGAAGGAATTCTTCTCTTGCCCTTTAGCCTTGCATTTATCTCTCTACAACTCAACCCTAACCCTCTTTCTCATGTTCATGTGTCTACTGGGATTGTTTATAATTATCTGTTGAGACTGAATTCAATTGTAAATTACAACAAAAACCAAACTAACAGTACCTTAAACAAATAAGAATTTTTTTTCACATATCAAATATTTAGAGGTTAGCAGCTGTTGATGATATCTTTGAAGTCCAGATCCTTTCTTTATTTTCAGTCTTTGGCATATTACCTTCACTCTTCTGCTTGCAGGAACATGGTTGCAAAATGAATGTTGCAGCTCTAGTCATCACAGCCACATTTGGAGCAGGACTAATGAAAACATAAAGGAGGACAGTGCTTACAGAGTTCAGTTTAGTCTCGTTGGGCAAGACTGAGACTTATGCATGCTCCCTGGGACAAGAGAGGATGGCAAACTGCAAACCAGAATTTTTTTTTGTTATCATAGAGTAATCCATGATTTGAAAGTGAGCATATTCTTGTCCAGAACAACACTGGGGTTCTTACCAGCAAGGAAAAAGAGGAAAATGAGTACAGTATTTATCATGCCACCTGTTCAGGTTTATTCCAGGTCCTGATATGAAAGATGATGTCACCTCAGTATATCTGATGAAAAAGTGTATATCCCAATGCTCCGCAATTGTTAATGTAAGAGCATAGAAATCGAATGTGCTCTAGGACAATGAAAATTGTATATAGGCCTTCTACTGAAGGTTCATACAATTCTAGTTACTTTTGTCTTCATGAATTAAGGTCCTTGAGTCATGTTAGAACAAAGATTGAGAGTGCTTGCCTGCATAGCATTGTTGGAAAATTATAGGAATATACTCAATGAGAGATATGACTCATTAATTCTAGTTCTTGCTAAGTTCATTGGAGTCGTAACAAGCACCAGGCTTTGGATTCATTTAAACCTGGATTTGCCTTAAGGATTTGCTATTTGACAGTTGTATGACCCCTTGTATAGGTCATTTTGCCTCTGTGATTTTCACTTTTATATGTGGATGATAATCCTCAACTTTAGGACTTTCAAGTAATTTAAATTATAATAGAAAACTAGTATCTACGAACATTACTCATATGTTCTTCACAAAATAAAAGCACTAGGGAAAACTTAGAAAGTGATACAGTGGAAGGAAAATCATGAGAAGGTTGCATTTCTTGGTAATAAAATGTTGGCCCCATGTTCTACCAGGAATTCTATTTTTCTTCACTAGTTCAAACACTCCCCATAACCTATGGACAGAAAAAAATATATAAAAATTCCTCCTATTTCTTCCCATTTCTCTAAGCCTTAGCTATTGGTTCTCTAAGTGATTCTTTAAATTATTCCTTATGCCATAGTGTTGTATAATTTATAAAGAACACTCTCTCCTGTCTTGTATTATTTAATTCTCCAACGTGTTTGGAGAGAGGATTTTATATGAAAGCAGTGACACAAAATAAAGCGGCATTGTACCAGTGTCTTGCATCTTTAATAAAGTTGCTCTCAAACAGCATTTCAGTAAATGAAATGTACCCAGGAATGACAAATTTTCATATATCAAAGGTATGCTCCGACCTGCTCTGGGACATAAAGCCTAATGTCATAATAGAGCCCAGAGGTTTGTGTTTGATTTGATTTGTCTTTCTTTTGTTCTTTCCTTCTAAAGGAACATTACCTACTTTCCAAAATAATAATCCTAAGAGTAAAAACCCATCTCATCCAATGGCAGAAAAAAAAATCACTATTAAGATGGGAGAGTCAGTGACACTGTTCTATCTGAAGTTTTATTGGAAAATGCACACACACACCCCCCCGCCCACAATACAAACACACAGGGAAAGTAAAGGGGGCTTTGTCAACTTTAATTATTTATCATACATATCTAGCAGTGTTCCAAACTTCATTCTGCAAGAAACTGACAAACATGAAACAAAGAAAAAGGAGAGAATCCCTGAAGGATTTAGTGTATTATGAGTGAGAGCTATAATAAGGATATGTGGGTATAGATTGAATGGCTAAAATGTAGCTAGGGAAGAAAATGGAGTCAACCCTATTTGGAGTGAGATGGCAGAAAATGCTTGATGACTATGATGTCCCCATCCTGATGATAAGCATCATGTGACAGCCATGCCACTAATCAGCCAGCCTCCTTCTCATTCCAGAGTGAGCTACTAATTGTAATGGGAAATAAGACTCTTTTAAGGCCATAGAAATGCCATGTTTGTCATCTACGGGAGAGATTTCCTCTTTCCTCAGGCAGGTGTCTCCATGGTAAAAATTGAAGGACATGGAACAGAAAGCACTGCTTCTACACAATGACTGATAGGGAACCAAAGTGTGCAAGGCAGTGCGATACTGGTCCATTAAGTCACTTTCTTTTAGAATATGGAAACGTGTTAATCTCCAAGTTCAAGTTTCTTCTGTTGAAAAGTAATTATCTCTTGGAATAATAATACCAAAGAGGCTGTCAGGTAACTCACAGGGCAAAGGTCCTATGATGGTGAGAGTAGTAACATGATCTGATATAAGAGCTGGTAAGAAGTGCTCAAAGTCCGAATGTATTTTAGCTACAGCCAACAGGATATACCAATGGATTAAATGTGGGTGCATGAAAAAGAAATGTCAAGAAAGCTTCCACCTGCTAAAATACCAAAATGTGGATTTGGGAGCATGCATACCCTCTGTTCTGGCAATTGGCCCTGGAAAGGGCTGAGGATGGAAACGGAATAGAGGACGAGGAGGATTTCAAGGTCATCGATATGTTCTACTTATCATATATGCAAAAACACAAAATAAAAATAAAACATAAAAATAAATAATTTATTAATTTGGACATGAGCTACTAAAAACATGTTGTTCACCAAGAGTCTGGGTGAAAATAGGAATATCCTGAAGCGTTAAATCTGCCTGTAGTTTTGATCTACAACCTTGGCCTATTCAGCTTGTAAATTTTGTCACCCTCTTTCTCTTGGTTTAGACCTCTTACATTGGGACACAAGAGACACGGTCACCCAATTTATACTGCATTATGAATTTGTGGCTCATACAAATTGGCCTCAGGGCAAGGTTTATTTTGCTTCATTCCACCTAGTTTGTTTAAATTCTTAACAATTGTGTAAATCTGTATCTGCGTAATAAACCCTTTGGAAGTAGAAGTGTCATGTTTAATGGTCAAAATGAATCAGTGATTTCAGTTTCTTTTACTACATGAGAAATGTTTGTAAGAGGGAAATTTTACAGTGATGTTGCCATTGTTCAATCTAACTAGAAAACCTGATATGTGAAAACAAAGCCAAAAAGCCTGTGTTTTATTCTCAAGTTATTCCATCAAATAAGAATGTCTATTTGCTGTAAAGCCAAACTTTTCGAGAAATGACCAGGCAAGGAAGAACTAATTCTAAACTTTTAGAACTCCTGTGACTGCGTAATGCTAAGTTAAAATCAAATTTTCTTTGAGAGGGAGGTGGTTCCTTCATCCCCTCAAAGCAAGAAATTCTTCTCAAATTATTGTAATCTTGTCTTGAACTCAAGTATGCTAGGATGGAGTTCAATATTGAGCTCCTAAGCTGGAGTACAGACCATCTAGAATCACAGAGTTCTCCAACTCATTCATTTCCCAGTACTCGTGGAGTAGTGTCTGGTCTGTGATGTGTGGCTTCAGGGATCTGCAGAAAACTGGTTTCAATAGAAGATACCCCTTTAATCTCAAAATCCTATTATTTAAGGCTTAATGCAGTATCTCCAAGAGCTTTTCCACAGTTTACTTCCATCCTCCTTATCGTCTTTCTTTCTTCATGCTCTAAACTTTAACTGCCTGGATTCAAATCTTAGTCTCACCCTTCATTAGTAGGATGACCTCAGGCAAGTTACTCAATCTCAGTCAGCCTCAATTCTCATCTAAAATGAAAAATTCAGAGGGGAGCAAGGTGAACATACAGTACTGCCTCAGCACATGTGAACATTTTCACATCAACTGAGTTCTGGGCAGACACATATTGAAGTCGAAAAGACAGAGAAATAATGAGACATGGCCTAATCAAGACCAAGATGCATTATTGATATGTGAATTGCATTGATACCATGGGAACAAAGTGGAAAAATGGAGGCATTGAAACACAGTATTTGCTAGTCTTTCCTAGCATGGGACAACAGTGTGTTAAAGATTTCATTAAGCATTGACTACATGTGGACATTAGTGGCTTTGTGCTAAATGTGTGTATCTGTACTTCTTCAAAGATATTCTCTTTGTATAAGTCCTTCAGTTATGTACGTTCAAATCATTTGTCCTAGATTCTGTGTAATTGTTCTCCAGACTGTACAATTAAGAGTTATTTATGATTGACGTAAATGGCCTGCCTCTATTAGTGAGGAACACCATTATGTTTTAAAGTAAGAACCTTGATGAATTTTTTTTCATTAGATTTCAATTGAAAAACTAATTCTGCTCATTATTGGCTATCTAAATTACAAAGAAAAAAAGAATGAAATTAAAATTCCATTTAACGCTGCATAAACTTGGAGTTGAATACATTATTATTTTGATTAATAAAATTCTGACCTTCTTTCTTATTTTATGTGTATGCAGGTATTTGTAGATATATCCGTGTATTTGGTTGAGTACAGATTTTTAAGCAAGTACAGAATTGTGTGGATATATATTATTTTTTAAGACAGCCTTTTGAAAAGTTAATATTACTGATTAGTTTCTTATTTCAGAAGTAACAAATTATCACAAACTTGGTGGCTTAAAACAACATGAGTTTATTATGTTACAGTTACGGAGGTCAGAAGTTTGAAATGAGTCTTACAGGCTAAAATCAAGATATTGGCAGAACTACATTCTCTCTGTAGCTTCAGGGACAATCTGTTTTCTTGCCTTTTTCGAGCTTCTAGAGAACACCTGCATTCCTTGTCTGTGGTTCCTTTCTCCAATTTCAAAGCCAAGCCAGTGGTAGCATCTCTCTCTCTCTCTCTCTCTCTCTGCCTCTCTCCCTCTCTCCCTCTCTCTTTACCTCCCTCCCTCTCTCCCTGTTCCCCCATCTCCCTCTCTCTCCCTGTTTCTCCTTCTTTCTCTCTCCCATTTCTGTTTCTGTTACCACACTCTCTGATACCTGCATAATTCAAGTTTATCCTCCCATCTCAAGACCTTTACTGTAATCACATTTGCAGATTCTTTTTTTCTATGTAAAGTAACCCATTGACAGGTTCTGGAGATTAGGACATAGACATCTTTGCAAGGGGTACAGTATCCTCTCTGCCACAATTACATTGCACATCTTTGTATTATATGGAAGATTTAACACACACATTTTTGTATAGGACTCTGCTAATGAAACAATAGAAAGGGGCAAATACATTTTATCTAAAGCTATGAACCCCACACGTCTAATGGAATGGGAGAGTAGACCACAGCAATTAAGCAATTTAAAGAGTTTTAGTAGATGGGGAAAATGCAAAATGATTAAACAGAAAGGAGAAAGTTGAAACATAAGTGCCTACTGTGGAATGATGTCAACAAAATGAAGCTTAATCATGCTCAGTATCCAGGAAAAGTCCTGGATACAGTAGTGTTTGGAAACTCTTAAAAATGTGACGAAAACAAAATGAACTCCTAAAAGATTATAAGAGAAGCTATTAAACTACCAGAGATACCCTCTTTCTCTTCAGTTAGGCAAACATACCTACTCTTTCCAGGCTGGTAAGAATTCCCTGGAGAATAATAACTGGAAAGTCTTTAAAGATATGTGGAAGCTCAGCATTGGAGGACAGAGTGACATAGTTCACTGACAATTAGGGATTAGCTAACACTCCGCATATAAATAAGTATGACCTCCATTCTCCTTCTTTTATTCAATCTACAGAATACTGGCTCTGAGGCAGTAAGATGTCTCTGGTAAGAGGATTACAGAATTCTTCTCTGGAGTAAGTGATTAGTCCCCTCAAAAATATTCCACCCAACGTCACTCAGGTTTCTCCAATAAAATGGCTCCCTGATCAACCAACAATCAGACCTACTATCAACAAATATGGATCTTCCAATCAGCTTTTCAGTGACTTACTGTAACCTATGAATAGACACTAAATCACAGCAGATATTTGAGTGAGGAAGAAAGATATAAAATAACCAATTAAAAAGAAACAAATGGTCATTGGATAAATAAAAGATAAGTTCTAAAATAAGATAATTGTTAATAATGTATTGTGTATTTCAAAACTGCTAGAAGAGATAATTTTATCCAAATGATATCTTTAATTGTATATACTTTAGTGATGAGTATTTTCATCAGAAATGGCAAGTAGTTGAGTTGATAGATACATTCATTTCCCTGATTTGATCATTATGCAATGTATACATGTGTTGAAACATAACAGTGTACTCCATAAACAGGTACAATTATTAAGCATCATTTAAAAACAAAATGAATCTATAAATTACTTTGGGCAGTATGGCTATTTTCATGATATTGATTCTTTTGAGGATGGAATGTTTCTCCATTTGTTTGTGTCCTCTCTTATTTCCTTGAGCAGTGGTTTGTAGTTCTCCTTGAAGTGGTCCTTTACGTCCCTTGTAAGCTGTATTCCTAGGTATTTTATTCTCTTTGCAGCAATTGTGAATGGGAGTTCACTCATGATTTGGCTCTCTGTCTATTATTGGTATATAGGAATGCTGGTGATATTTGCACATTGATTTTGTATCCTGAGACTTTGCTGAAGTTGCTTATCACCTCAAGGAGTTTTGGGGCTAAGACGATGGGATTTTATAATATATACAATTATGTCATCTGCAAACAGAGACAATTTGACCTTTTCTCTTCCTATTTGAATACGCTTTATTTCTTTCTTTTGCCTGATTGCCCTAGTCAGAACTTCCAATACTATGTTGAATAGGAGTGGTGAGAGAGGGCATCCTTGTCTTGTGCCGGCTTTCAAAAGGAATGCTTCCAGCTTTTGCCCATTCAGTATGATATTGGCTATAGGTTTGTCATAGACAGCTCTTATTATTTTGAGATATGTTCCATCAATACCTAGTTTATTGAGAGTTTTTAGTATGAAGGGATGTTGAATTTGATCAAAGGCCTTTTCTGCATCTATTGAGATAATCATGTGGTTTTTGTCATTGGTTCTGTTTATATGCTGGATTATGTTTATTGATCTGCATATGTTGAACCAGCCTTGCATCCCAGGGATGAAGCCCACTTGACTGTGGCGGATAAGCTTTCTGATGTGCTGCTGGATTCATTTTGCCAGTATTATATTGAGGATTTTCGCATCTATGTTCATCAGGAATATTTTGCCTGTATGTTCGTCAGGAATCTTGTTGTCTCTCTGCCAGATTTTGGTATCAGGATGATGCTGGCCTCATAAAATGAATTAGGGAGGAGTCCCTCTTTTTCTACTGTCTGTAATAGTTTCTGGCTGTGAATCCAGCTGGTCCTGAGTTTTCTTTTCTTTTTTTTTTTTTTTTTTTTTTTGGTTCATAGGCTATTAACTACTGCCTCAATTTCAGAACTTATTATTGTTAATAATATTAACAATTTGACTTCTTCCTGGTTTAGTCTTGGGAGGGTGTATGTGTCTAGGAATTTATCCATTTCTTCTAGATTTTCTAGTTTATTTGTGTAGAGGTGTTTATAGTATTCTCTGATGGTAGTTTGTATTCCTGTGGGATCAGTGGAGATATCCCCTTTATCATTTTTATTGTGTCTATTTGATTCATCTCTCTTTTCTTCTTTATTAGTCTGGCTAGTGGTCTATCTATTTTGTTAATCTTTTCAAAAAACCACCTCCTGGATTCATTGATTTTTTGAAGGGTGTTTCACGTCTCTATCTCCTTCAGTTCTGTTCTGATCTTAGTTATTTCTTGTCTTCTGCTAGCCTTTGAATTTGTTTGCTCTTGCTTCTCTAGTTCTTTTCGTTGTGATGTTAGGGTGTTGATTTCAGATCTTTCCCATTTCCTGCTGTGGGCATTTAGTGCCATAAATTTCCCTCTAAACACTGCTTTAAATGTATCCCAGAGACTCTGGTACATTGTGTCTTCATTCTCATTGGTTTCAAAGAACTTCTTTATTTCTGCCTTCATTTCGTTATTCACCCAATAGTCATTCAGGAGCCGATTGTTCAGTTTCCATGTAGTTGTGCAGTTTTGAGTGAGTTTCTTAATCCTGACTTCTAATTTGATTGCACTGTGGTCTGAGAGACTGTTTGTTATGATTTCCATTCTTTTGTATTTGCTGAGGAGTGTTTTACTTCAAATTATGTGGCCGATTTTAGAATAAGTGTGATGTGGTGTTGAGAAGAACATATATTCTGTTGATTTGCGGTGAAGAGTTCTGTAGATGTCTGTTAGGTCCACTTGGTCCAGAACTGAGTTCAAGCCTGAATATCTTGTCAATTTTCTGTCTCTTTGATCTGTCTAATATTGACAGTGGAGTATTAAAGTCTCCCACTATTATTGTGTGAGAGTCTAATCTCTTTGTAGGTCTCTAAGAACTTGTTTTATGAATGTAGGTGTTTCTGTATTGGGTGCATATATATTTAGGATAGTTAGCTCTTCTTGTAGCATTGATCTCTTTACCATTATGTAATGCCCTTCTTTGTCTTTTTTCATCTTTGTTGGTTTAAAGTCTGTTTTAACAGAGATGAAGATTGAATGCAACCCCTGTTTTGTTTTTTTCTTTCCAGTTGCTTCGTGAATATTCTTCCATCCCTTAATTTTGAGTCCATGTGTTCCTTTGCACATGAGATGGGTTTCCTGAATATAGCACACTGATGGGTCTTGACTCTTTATCCAATTTGCCAGTCTGTATCTTTTAATTGGGACACTTAGCCCATTTACATTTAAGGTTAATATTGTTATGTGTGAATTTGATCTTGTCATCAGAATACTAGCTGGTTATTTTACACAATAGTGGATGCAGTTTCTTCATAGTATCATTGGTCTTTATAATTTGGTGGGTTTTTTCAGTGGCTGGTACTGGTTTTTCCTTTCCATATTTAGTGCTTCCTTCAGGAACTCTTGTAAGGCAGGCCTGGTGGTGACAAAATCTCTCACCATTTGCTTGTATGTAAAGGATTTTGTTTCTCCTTCGTTTTTTGAAGCTTAATTTGGCTAGATATGAAATTCTGGGTTGAAAATTCTTTTCTTTAAGAATGTTAAATATTGGCCCTGACTTTCTTCTGGTTGTTGGGTTTCTGCAGAGAGATCCACTATTAGTCTGATGGGCTTCCCTTTGTAGGTAACCTGACCTTTCTTTCTGGCTGCCCTTAACATTTTCTCCTTCATTGAAACCTTGGTGAATCTGACAATTATGTGTCTTGGGGTTGCTCCTCTCGAGGAGTGTCTTAGTGGTGTTTCTGTGTTTCCTGAATTTGAATGTTGGCCTGTCTTGCTAGGTTGGGGAAGTTCTCCTGGATGATATCCCAAAGTTTCAGCTTGGTTCCATTCTCCCCATCACTTTCAGGGACTCCAATCCATCGTAGGTTTGGTTTTTTCACATAGCCCCATATTTCTTGGAGGCTTTGTTTGTGCCTTTGTATTCTTTTTTCTCTAATCTTATCTTCACGCCTTATTTCAGTAATTTGATCGTCAATCTCTCATATCATTTCTTCTGCTTTATTGATTTGGCTATTGATACTTGTGTATGCTTCATGAAGTTCTCGTGCTGTGCTTTTCAGCTCCATCAGGTCATTTATGTTCTTCTCTAAACCAATTATTCTAATTAGTAGTTCTTATAACCTTTTATCAAGGTTCTTAGCTTCCCTACATTGGGTTAGAATGTGCATCTTTAGCTCAGAGGAGTTTGTTATTACCCACCTTCTGAAGCCTACTTCTGTCAGTTCATCAAACTCATTCTCCATCCAATTTTGTGTCCTTGCTGGAGAGGAGTTGCGAATACTTGGAGAAGAGACGTTCTGGTTTTTGGAATTTTCAGCATTTTTGCGCTGGTTTTTCCTCTTCTTTGTGGATTTATCTACCTTTGATCTGTGAGGCTGATGACCATAGGATGGGGTTTTTGTGTGGGGGTGTTCTTTTTGTTGATGTTGACATTATTGCTTTCTGTTTGTTAGTTTTTCTTCTAACATTCAGGCCTCTCTTCTGCAGGTCTGCTGCAGTTTGCTGGAGGTCCATTCCAGACCCTGTTTTCCTGGGTATCACCAGTGGAGGCTGCAGAACAGCAAAAATTGCTGCCTGCTCCTTCTTCTGGAAGCTTTGTCCCAGAACATCACTGGCCTGATGCCAGCTGGAGCTCTCCTGTATGAGGTGTCTGTCGACCCCTGCTGGGATGTCTCTCCCAGTCAGGAGGCACGGGGGTCAGGGACCAACTTGAGGATGCAGTCTGTCCCTTAGCAGAGCTCGAGCCCTGTACTGGGAGAATCCTCCTTGTCAGTATCCACTGCTCTCTTCAGAGCCAGCAGGCAGGAATGTTTAAGACCATGGAAGCTATGCCCATTTCCAACCCTTCCCCCAGGTGCTGTGTCCCAGGGAGATGGAAGTTTTATCTATCAGCCCCTGACTGAGGCTGCTGCCTTTCTTTCAGAGATGCCCTGCCCAGTGAGGAGGCATCTAGAGAGGTAGTCTGACCACAGTTGCTTTGCCATGCTGTGGTGAGTTCTGCCCAGTCCAAACTTCCAGACCTCCTTAGCACTGTCATGGGAAAATGACCTATTCAAGCCTCAGTAATGATGGGTGCCCCTCCCCCACCAAACTCAATCATCCCAGGTCAACTTCAGACTGCTATGCTAGCAGTGAGAATTTCAAGTCAGTGGTTCTTAGCTTTCTGGGCTCCATGGGAGTGGGCCCTGCTGAGAGAGACCACTTGGCTCCCTGGCTTCAGCCCCCTTTCCAGGGGAGTGAATGATTCTGTTTCACTGGAGTTCCAGGCTGTTCTATCAAGCTACCATTGGATTTCTTCACAGAATTAGAAAAAAACTACTTTAAATTTCATATGAAACCAAAAAAGAGCCATATAGCCAAGACAATCCTAAGCAAAAAGAACAAAGCTGGAGGCATCACACTACCTGACTTCAAACTATACTACAAGGCTACAGTAACCAAAACAGCATGGTACTGGTACCAAGACAGATATATAGACAGTTGGAATAGAACAGAGGCCTCAGAAACAACACCACACATCTACAAACATCTGATCTTTAACAAACCTGACAAAAACAAGCAATGGGGAAAGGATTCCCTAATATTGCTGGGAAAATGGGCTAGCCATATGCAGAAAACAGAAACTGGACCCCTTCTTTACACCATATACAAAAATTAACACAAGATGGATTAAAGACTTAAGTGTAAAACCTAAAACCATAAAAACCATAGAAGGAAACCTAGGGAATACCATTCAGGACATAGACATGGGCAAATGACTAAAACACCAAAAGCAATTGCAATGGCCGAAACTGACAAATGGGCTCTAATTGAATTAAAGATCTTCTGCACAGCAAAAGGAACTATCATCAGAGTAAACAGTAACCAACAGAATGGGAAAAAATTTTTGCAATTTATCCATCTGAGAAAGGTCTAATATACAGAATCTACAAGGAACTTAAACAAATGTACTTAAAAAAATAAAAACAACCCCATCAAAAAGTGGGTGAAGTATGTGAACAGACACTTCTTAAAAGAAGACATTTATGTGGCCAACAAACATATGAAAAAAAGCTCATCATTACTGGTCGTTAGAGAAATGCAAATCAAAACCACAATGATATACCATCTCACACCAGTTAGAATGGCGATCATTAAAAAAAAATATTCAGGCTGGGCGTCATGGTTTATGCCTGTGGTCCCAGCACTTTGGGAGGCCGAGGTGGGCAGATCATGAGGTCAGGAGATTGAGACCATCCTGGCCAAGGTGATGAAGCCTCGTCTCTACTAGAAATGCAAAAATTGGCTGCGTATGGTGGCATATGCCTATGGTCCTGGCTGTTTGAGGGGCTGGGGCAGGAGAGTCGCTTGAACCTGGAAGGGGGATGTTGCGGTGAGCCAAGATCATGCCACTGCCCTCTAACCTGGCAACAGACTGAGACTCCATCTCAAAAACAACAACAATAATAATAATGATAATAATAATTCAACCAGGAAGGTAGATGTCATAAGTAGGAGGGTCTGTCTTCTCTAGGGAGCACCACTCATTCTCTTCCTGAGAATGTTAGTTTTACATGAATTTTCTTTAAACATCACTTGGAAACACTATAAATAATGCAGCTAAGTGTTTAAGCAATTAGGAAATAGGAATGTTTTAAATACAGAGTTTTGTACTGCAAAGTATTTACAAGTATTAAGATATTGTAGTACACAACTTTGCTGTAAGACTCTAGTAATGTAAATTGATACTAAAGAAAACAAACCCAGAAAGATCAAGTGACTTGGATCACACAGCACAACAATTAAGAAAAGGAGGAAATTAGTATTCTTTGTTGAATATTTTCCATTTGAATAGTTACAAGAAAATTAAGTATTTGCATATTATATAAAAATTAATGTGTATTGACATAGTGGAAAATAACCATGTGTAAATCTGGAACAATACTCAATATACTTCGGAACAATATTTGATATACCTACTAATAAATGAAAATTGAAAGTTAAAAAAAAAAGTCAGGAAATGACAGATGCTGGCGAGGATGTAGAGAAATAGGAGCACTTTTACACTGTTGGTGGAAGTGTAAATTAGTTCAACCATTGTGGGAGACAGAGTAGCGATTCCTCAAGGATCTAGAACCAGAAATATCATTTGACCCAGCAATCCCATTACTGGGTATATACCCAAAGGATTATAAACCATTCTACTATAAAGACACATGCACACATATGTTTATTGCAGCACTATTTACAGTAGCAAAGACTTGGAACCAACGCAAATGCCCATCAATGATAGACTGGATAAAGAAAATGTGGAACATATACACCATGGAATACTATGTAGTCATAAAAAAGGATGAGTTCATGTCCTTTGCAGGGACATGGGTGAAGCTGGAAATCATCATTCTTAGCAAACTAACACAGGAACAGAAAACCAAACACCACATATTCTCACTCATAAGTGGGAGTTGTATAATGAGAACACATGGACACAGGGAGGGGAACATCATACACTGTGGCCTGTCGGGGGTTTGGGGGCAAGGAGAGAGAGAACATTAGGACAAATATCTAATGCATGTGGATAGATAGATAGACAAATATCTAGATGATTGGTTGATAGGTGCAGCAAACCACCATGGCACATGTATACCTATGTAACAAATCTGCACATTCTGCACATGTATCACTTAAAGTAAAAAGAAAAGAAAGAAAAACAATGAAGTAAATATAAAATCTTTAAAAATAAGATAACTAACACAAGTAAGAGAAACCAGCCTTTATATAAAAAAGACAAACAGGAAATAATAATACTATGAACACTACAAACAGGATAGCAGAAATTTAAAAATCAACAGAAGGATTGGACGATAACTCTGGAGAAACATTACTTAAAACGGAATGATTGGCAATCTATTGGTTTCCTTGTGCTCCTGCAACAAATTTCCCCAAAGTTGGTGACTTAAAGCAACAGAAATTTTTTTTTTCCTCACACTTCTAAAGACTAAAATTCTGCAGTCATGCTGTTGACAGGGTCCCACTCCCACTGAAGCTCTGGAGGCAAATTCATCCTTATTTCTTGTAGATTCTTGTGGCTCTGGGAATTCCATTGCTTGTGATCGCACCATTTCAATCTCTGCCTCCATCTTCACAGGGCCTTCTCTTCTCTCTGTATGTCTATGTCTCTCCTTTGCCTTTTTTTTTTTTCCCCGAGATAGAGATTTACTCTGTTGCCCAGGCCAGAGTACAGTGACATGATCTCAGCCAGCTCACTGCAACCTCCGCCTCCTGGGTTCAAGCTATTCTCCTGCCGCCCCCGCCTGAGTAACTGGGATTATATGTGGACACCACACCTGGCTAATGTTTTGTAATTTAGTAGAGACGGGGTTTCACCATGTTGGCCAGGCTAGTCTTGAACTCCTGACCTCAAGTGATCCACCCACCTCAGTCTCCCAAAGTGCTGGGATTACAGGTGTGAGCAGCTACACCCAGCCTTGCATGTCTCTTAATAGGATATTTGTCACTGAATTTATGACTCACCTGGATAATCCAAGATAATCTCATCAAGAAATCTTGCGCTTAATTGCATCTGTGAAGAGCCTTTTTTCAAATACGGTCATACTTCTAGGTTTTGAAGATTATGATATGGACATACCCTTTTAAAGGCCACCATTAAACCCACCACAGGGAGAAACAGGGTACGGTAGAAAAGGATACAAGAAAATTAGGAGATCAATTTAAGAGGCTTAACATCTCGGTAAAAGAAATTCCAGGAAAATAGAAAATAGAAGGTAAGAAATTGTCAAATGTTACATAAAAATTCTCAGAACTAATGGGCATGAGTTTTCAAATGAAAAATTCTACTTCCAGTTTTAGTTTTAACATGTAAAGAATTTCGAAGTCATTGTTCCCATGCTAACATCAAGAAAAAAGCTGCACAAATTTAAAATTAATGATTTTTTTTCTTTTGGTCCATCAGACACCTAAGTTTGCAGGGTGAGCTGCCTCCTAAAACTCTGGAGAAGCAGGCAAATCAAAAAGTCACAGATGGGATCTGTTCACCTGGAGCAGAAGCTACTGGAAGCATTAACTGGTAGACACAAGGAATGGCAATTGTGATGAATTGTTGAAGTCTGAACGTAGACTAGACTGAGTCAGAAACTCCTGAGAGCCTCAATCTTAGGAAAAGCATCCACACTTTCATGGTCTTTACCTTTAACAACCTCACTAGATTCCTAAGAATGATGATCTCATAAACATACCCTACTGGCTTAATAGGGAAAGATAAATAATCATATACCAAAACCAAGGGAAATTTATTACATATATGCAAAGATGGTTTTTCATTAGAAAGCCAATGAAATACATCAAAGGAACAGATTAAGGAAGAAAAATTATGTGATTATATCAATTGATGCAGAAAAAGCATTTTTAAAAATCCTAAAAATACTCATTCATTTAAAAAAAAACTCAGCAAACTTGGAAGATGAGAGATTTCCTCTACTTGGTTAAGAACATCTATATAAAATCTGCATTTTATATTATATTCAATGAGAAGAGTCTGGACACTGTCTTTCTAAGATTGGTAACTAGGAAAGGATGTTCTCTCTCACTCTTCTATTCAATATCATAGTAGAAGTCCTAGACAGTGTAATAAGAAAAGAAAATAAAGGCACAAATATTGGGAAGAAATAAAATTGTCTCTCTTCTTAATTGTAAAAACAAATCCCAAATAATTGACCAAAAACATCTGGAACTAATAAGTATGGCAAGGCCATAGGACACAAGACTAGAACACAAAATCTAAATACTAGTAATGTAAAAGTAGAACTTTAAATTTAAAAAGCTAGAGCATTTATAATAGCACCAAATCCATAAAGCATTTACATGTATTATGTGAGTAGAATATAGGTAT
The DNA here is from genome assembly GCF_024542745.1 of Macaca thibetana thibetana. Classification (NCBI taxonomy): domain Eukaryota; kingdom Metazoa; phylum Chordata; class Mammalia; order Primates; family Cercopithecidae; genus Macaca; species Macaca thibetana. The sequence goes on along the minus strand of NC_065586.1, from coordinate 102,049,403 downwards.
AACTCTAACAAAAATTTATATGTGAAAATCTACAAAACTTTAATAAAACATTTACATAAATGAGAGATATTCCACATTTATAGATTATAGGACTCAATATTTTAAGATACCAAATTTTCCTATCTTGATCTATGTGTGGAACATGATCTCGGTCAAAATCCCAGCAAGGATATCGACAAACTAATACTGAAGTTTTTAAGAAAAGGCAAAATTCTAGAATAGCCAACACAATACTGAAGAAAAAAATGTTAGAGGACTCAATACTACCTGATTTATTACATACTATTATATAGTAATGCAGACAGTGTGATGTTGGCAAAAGAATAGACACATATGTAAGTGGAACAGTGTAAGAGTCCAGAAATGGACCCACACAATGTGGTCGGCAACTCTTTAACAAAGGAGCAAAGAGCAAAGTCAATTCAATGGAGAAGGGATGTTTTTTTCAACAATTGGAAGAATCCATATGCAAACAAAGAAGAAATGGAACCTGGAGACAGACTCTCTAGCTCACACAAAAATTAACTAAAAATGAATCATAGACCTAAATCTAATACCGACAGCTTCGGTTTGGAGATAAGCAGTTAAATATAATTCCAACAATGCAATTCATGAAAAACTTGATACATTTAACTTTATTAAAATAAAAACATAGTAAAGAGGATGAAAATGCAAACCGTAGATGGGTAGAAATATTTGCAAAATATATATCTGATAAAGGACTTATATTAAAATTTACGTATAAAACTGAACAAGAAGAAAATAACCACCCAATTGAAAATGGGCATAAGATCTGAGCGATAACTCACCAGAGAAGATTTACAGACCAAATATTCATATGAAAATATACTCAACATCATTTGTCATTAGGAAATTGTAAATTAAAATAACAGTGAGATATTACAAAACATCTGTTAGAATGGCTAAAATCCAACATCACCAAATGCTGTAGAGCAACAGGAATTCATTCACTGCTGATGAGAATGCAACTGGTGTAGCCACTGTGGAAGACATTTGTCAATTTCTTATAAATCTAAACGAAATATTTCCATATAATCTATAATTTTGCTCATATGTTTACCTACATTATTTGAAAACTTATGTCCACGTAGAAACATGCTTGTGCATGTTTATTTTAGCTGTATGCACAATGGCCAAAATCTAGAAGCAACCAAGGTGTCCTCAAGAGGAAAATGAATATATAAAATATGGCACATCCACACAATGAAAAATAATTTAATAATTTAAAAAAATGAGCTCTCAGCCATGAAGAGACATAGATGAATCATAAATACATATTGCTAAGTTAAGGAAGCTAGCATGAAAAGGCTTACATACCACATGATTTCAATTGCTTGATATTCTGGAAAAGGCATAGAGATGGGGGATGGGAGGGAGGGTTGAGTAGCTGCAGCACAAGAGAATCTTTAACGTAGTGAAACTACTATGTATGAAACCAAAATGGTGCATATGAGTTATTTTGCATTTGTCAAACTGTATATGTCAAACTGTACAACACAAATAGTGAATCTTAATATATATACACATTAAAAACATACATATTTGGAGATCAGGGAATCCCAGAATGGAAGAAAGAATGTGATAAAAGAATCTAATGTTATTACATATATATGAAACAACCTCACTAGGGTGGATAGGGCTATAAGCTACTGGCTTAAGTACTTCAGAAATATTTGGACTCTAGAAGACAAAAGGTATGGTGGCTCATTCCTGTAATCCCAGCACTTTGGGAGGCCGAGGCAGGTGGATCACAAGGTCAAGAGATCAAGACCATCCTGGCCGACATGGTGAAACCCCATCTCTACTAAAAAAATACAAAAAATTAGCTGGGTGTGGTGGCGTACACCTGTAGTCCCAGTTACTCAGGTGGCTAAGACACGAAAATTGCTTGAACTCAGGAGGCAGAGGTTGCAGTGAGCTGAGATAGTGTCACTGCACTCCAGCCTGGAGACAGAGCAAGACTCCATCTCAAAAAAAAAAAAAAAAAAACAAAAAAAAAAAAAAAAAAAACAGAGAGAGAAGAAAGAAAAGAAAAGGTAAAAGAAACTATATATAAGTACTGTACTCTCATTGATAAAGTCCTCCCCCTCCCCTGAGATACAGGTTAATAATTCCGAAATCACTATACACAAGTATTGGAATTAACCATTTCATAAATAAATGATAGATGATAGGAGCCAGGTTTCTCACTTTTGGAATGGGAACTTACAGATAAGCAAGAGCAAGGGACTAAAATGATCATTGTAGTAATGGTAATGGCTTAGGGTTAGAAACATCATTATAAACTCATGTTTACTTAAATATAAATATCAATACTGAGATAAGTGTGTGTGTGTGCATGTGCACACATGTATATATGCAGGTTTAGAACCCACACATCTATCTTCATGCTCTGTTAGCTGAAAGTGCCTAGAAACAACCTCACTAGTACAACAAACATATCTAGTGCCTAGATCTTGGTTTCTAATAGCATTCATTAGAAAGAAGAACAAGGGCTCTTTGAAAAAAATGGGTTATTCTAGGTCTGGTGCCAGAAATATATAAAATATGCCTGGACCATCATAGTGCCAGAAAGTAAGGAAGTGCTCAAACACACACACATGCACGTGTACACTCACGATGATAGAGGTATGTTAAAGGGAGATAGAAGACAACTGAAAGAGACCCAGTGACCAAATATTTTGAGCATCAAGAGAAAAAGAATATTGGGTTATAACCCCAATAATAAAATAAATATCCATTTTTTTCATATTTTCATATAAATGATTGAATAAATACATAAATATGACAGAGTAGATAAATATTTCATACAGAAGAGTTTAAATAATTTACATAAATACTCATCCTTAAGGAATTTGAACATAACTTTTCAGTTCTTAAATATGAGCTGGGCATAGTGGCTTTATTCCAAAGAGAACAGTATGGAAAATGAGAAAAAATATCAAAGCTGTACAGTGAAGAAACCTGACAAATACTATATCAAGCCATGTGATCACAGTTAACATCAACAATGATGAGACATGCTGCTAATATGAACCCTCTATATGATATGATAAAAAATAGTATTTTATGTCTGTCTTCTTCCCCAAAACAAGACTAGCACCAGAAGAATCCCCACTTAGGATCAGTCAACAAAATATCTAACCAGCGCTCTTCTCAAAATTGTCAGTCACAAAAAACAAGAAATGTCTGAGAAATTATCACAGCTGAAAGAACTTTAAGATATGACTAGGGATAATGTGAATTACATTAATGTGACTAGGTGAATGCAATCCTATAACAGAAAAAGGACTTTAGGGAAAAACTGAGAAAATCTAAAGAAAAAGCATGAACTTTAGTTAATAATAATGTATCAATATTATTTTATTAATTGATACAAACATACCATACTATTGTATAATAATAATAGGGGCAACTGGCTGTAGAATGTACAAGGGACTTCTGTACTACTTCATAGTATTTCTGTAAATTTTACCTGGGATAAAATAAAAATTTTATTAAAAGAAAGAAAGGTGCCATAAAGTAAATGTTCAACCCGATGAGTGAAAAATATAGTAAAGCACATCTTTACACAACTTATAACACTGGGATATTTCATCATACTCTTCAACAACAATACTGAAAATGTTATGAAAATGGAACAATGTTTTTTGACTTTCATTATGCTCTTTTCTATTAAAGAGTGTAAAAATAGCAGGGTGAAGGAGAGATAGTGCCCTGATTCATTTAGATCTCACAACTTACAGGGGAATTGATAATCTAATCCATCTTTATCTGATACCTAAACAAGTGTTTCCAAAAGCAGTTCTGCAAAGCAAATCACGTGTCAGGAGGTATTTTCTAAAGAAAAGACTCCATGGTCAAATTAATTTGTAAAATGATGAGTAAAACCATGGTAAGCTTTTGCTTTGTCTCTCTGCTTTGTGAAGCTCCAAAGGGAAAATCAGTGCAGTATTTCCCAGACATATGCAATATGGGAGCCAGCTTTTCACAAAGCATCTGGAGGGTAGATCCTAGCATTTTGGGACATTCTGCTCTAACATTCTAAATAGTAAATATTAGGTACCAGAAATATATGTTTCTAAATATTATTTCTAGAGTAACTGAAAAATATCAGTAATAATTCAAGAAAAGCCAGGAATTCTAAGTATTAAGACTTAAAGAGGAGCAAAACATTACAATATTGGAGGTGGGCATAGGAAGGAAGAAGGAAAAGAAGGGGGAGAAAAAGGAGGAGACCTCTAAAGGGGTCACGTCAGGTCAGACATTCTTTTACCTGACCCTTCTACAAACCTTGTTTTATACCTTGCTTGCAGTTTTTTCCCTTTGGTTTTTTTTTTTTTTCCTTTCTTCCTTCTTTCCTTCCTTCCTTCTTTCCTTCCTTCCTCCCTCCCTCCCTCCCTCCCTCCCTCCCTCCCTCCCTCCCTCCCTCCCTTCCCTTCCTTCCTTCCTTCCTTCCTTCCTTCCTTCCTTCCTTCCTTCCTTCCTTCCTCCTTTCTTCCTTTCCTTTCCTTTTCTTTCTTTTTTTCTTTTTTCTATGAGAGATAGGGTTTATCTCTGTTGCCCTGGCTGAACTGGCACAGTCATAGCTCACCACAGCCTCACATTCCTGACTTGGCTCAAGCAATCCCCTCACCTCAGCCTCTGGATTAGCCAGGAATATAGGCATGCCACCATGCCCCACTTTTTTTTTTTTTTTTTTTTTTTTGGTAGAGAAGGGGGTCTCACTATGTTGCCCAGGCTGGTCTTGAACTCCTGAACTCAAGTAGTTTTTACTCTTTCTAGAGCAACTTAACCTGCAATGAACTGAAGCTGAAGAGATGAAATGTGATCTCAGAGTGCTACTGGAATTTCACTGTAGCATATTCATTTCCATTTGCATTTTAGGAATCTTTGTCAGGAAGTCATTATTCTTCTGTCAAAATATTGCAACCTCATTTTGATCAGCCATTTCTGCACAACAGGGAAACAGAAATGAAGTTAAAAGCTTAATTAGGTTCAGGGACTCCCTAGCCTCTGTGCTCACTATGGTCTTAAATATAGACTGACGTACTGTGTATTAGTACTTACTCCTGGTTGGTCATGTTGATGCAGTTGAGAATTCTGGACCTAGTTTAAGTTTCACTTGCATTTTATTTTATTTTATTTTTTGCCTTTACATATGTGAAAGGGAAATAACATTCAGTGTGCACCAGCTATATGTTTTGCCCTGTGCAAGAGATTTTTATCCACATGAATCATTTAATCAGCACAAAAAACCTGGAAGGCCATTGTAAAGGAACTTTAGTTTGGTCACTCAGGAATGGTCTTTATTTGCTTATCACCATTTTCTATGTCCTACAGGTAGAAGATTGGATAGCTTCTCTATATTAATGTGCTATAAGATTTTATCACTTTTGCTTTGAATGTGTTCTAGCAGGGTAAAGTATCTGCAGAATGCCAATCCTGACCTTAAACTCTCAGTCCTAGACTGCTTATGAAATGTCGTCCAATATCTACTTTGGTCTTATAGCTCTTGTGAAAAGAAAATCCTCTGCCTTCAATTTCAGTATCCAAAACACATATTCTTAGAAAATCTTATTATGTCTAATCCAGGGGTTCTCAAATATGAGTCTGCCATGGAATCAACTGTGGGATTTTTTTTTTTAATTGGCAAGAGACTCCAATGCAACAGATCTAGGATATGGACCAGACTTCTACACTTCTAAGACATTCCATCAGTGCTTCTGGAGCTCACTACCTAATAAAGCACTAATCTCATTATGCTTAGAACATAGGTCACACAAGTAAATTTTAGTAAAATTCTATCTATGATGCAGCACAAGTCTGGCTGACAAGCAGAATAATAGGAATAATATTACTATCTGTGGAAAAAGGAACAGAGCACCAGAACGAGCCTGTGAGACCATAGAAGCAGTTGAGTTTCAAACAGTGACATGTTGTTAAACATTTGATATATTTGAAATTGAGTAGGTTTCCCAATGTGAACTGATGCAGACTTCTGGGAGCATTTTACCCAAGCCATCTCACACTGGTACTTGAAATCTGCAGTGAAACTGGAATGGAAGGCTTTGTTTCAATCTGTTCCAATATTCCCTGGCATGCACATGAATCCCCATGTAGGATAAATTAACCAGAGAGAATAGGAGCTGAATGAGTAGGACTGGCAGGCAGTCTTTTAAAATCACATACCAGATCCATATTTACACTTTCTATTTGTAACTTCCCTCGTAGAAATGGACTCATGTGTGAAACAGGAGAAACATTGGTTAAACTATACCTTAGAGATGATGACAAGAGAAGCAAGTGATGGATGGGTAGCACAGATGCCTACTTAGGATCCATTACCAAACGAATAAGCATTCTTTTATGTACTGAATTTCTCTAATAATTTGTGTTGATGATGATTTGGCAGCAAATTAAGATCAATTGATGCAAATTTCCTTTCTTACTGTTCTGAAGAGGTAGGAGAGGGATTGAAGCAGGGAACTTCCAACTCTGTGCTCTGTTAATTTATCTTCTGCGATTTAGTTACCTTTTTGCTACCCAGATTCAGAACATGAAGCCTTTCTTTTGCTTGTGGTGTTTCTATAGTACTCTGCTATTTAATATGTGCTCTGGTATCAGCAATATTAGTACCATGAGGAAGGTTGTTGTAAATATAGAGTCCCAGACTTCATTCCAGACTTATGGAATCAGAATTTGCATTTTACCAACATCTCAGATGATATAGGTATGAACCAAAGATGATATAGGTATAAACCATGTTATGGAGGAATTTACCGTCTGGCAAGCCACACTGATAGATAACTTCAGTACAATGAGGCAAGTGCTATGATATAAAAAACTATTCCAGAGATGTTGGAGAAGCATGAAAAAGGGGGCGGGGGCATTTGCCACATTTAGGGATTAGTATGTGCGTCATTACAGTTTGTGGAACACTGATCTAAAAGACACAAGTGATAATGTCCTGCTACATAGACCATGAACTTGAGATTGTTACACTTAGTTAAATTACCCTGGGGCCAGGGTTTATTTCTTGTATTGAAGGCATGGTACTTTGATAATCAGCTGTTCCAGAAATGATTTGCACATGGTTTATGCTTCTCGGCCTGCAGCCCAGGATTTTTTAGCTTCAGATGCTCCTCCTGCTTTGACTCATGCTATTTCTTCAACATCCCTACATTGTCTCCATGCCCAAATGTGGTAAATGCCCATTTTTTTTGTGCTTCTCCAACATCCCTGGAATAGTTTTTTATATCATAGCACTTGCCTCATTGCACTGAAGTTATCTATCAGTAGGGCCTTTGCCAGACCATAAATTCCTCCATAACATGTGTAAGGCACTAACAGCAACAGTATGTGAAACACTGTGGACACCAAGAGTACTCGTAATGAATACTGGTTTAAGTGAACAAATAACTTCATCAGCAGAAAAGGAGGCATAGGCTGGGTGACTGGGTGATATAATCAGACAGGTGGCTGCCAAGTGAACATGTGCATATTCAGCAGCCTTGATGAACAAGTGATATCCAGGCAAAGGAAAATAATAATGTAGGCCTACCCTGCCCACATCTTTTTCATTAAGTTCAATTCTGAGTTTTAATCTCTAAGAATTTTCATATTATTATCAAATCTAACATTGTAAAAACCACTCCAATCTGGGCATCACTCCAGACCAGCTGAATTAAAAAGTCTTGGAGGTGGGGGCTAAGGCTTTATTGTTTTTAAACCCCTAAGGAAATGTTCATAATTCACTTTTCTATGAGGATTGTCTAAAATCATTATAGGCAGAATAGAAACTGAGACACTGAAAGCTTTAGGAAATAAGAAATAGAATTATAAGCCAGATTATTGTGACCATCTTCATCCTGGAAAAGATATGACTCAGAGGAAGGATAAGTTTTCTTTAAGTTCTATAGGAGAGGAGCTATCATGTGGAAAATGATATTTTTAGTGACTCCAGAAGGTACAATAAATATAAGTAAAGAGAAATTTAAGGGAGTTCAATTTAATTCAATACGTAGCAGCTGTAACATTTTTTCAAGATTCATATATATTTAGATGTACAAACAAACAAAAAGAAAATATAATTAATATCTTCATTGTTTTATCTTTCTGAAACTCAATCTCTGTATTGAACTTCTACTTAATGCCATAACATGTGAATTTGATGTCAGAATGTATAATTTTTGTCACTTCTGGGTAAATCCAGGTGCTTCAGTGTCTTCTCAGTTATTTCAACTTCAGTTTGGTGAAATCAGCATTTTTCCCATCTCCCTTCTTTTCCTTATGTTCACAACTACATTTTGTATGGTTTGTCCAGAATCTTGGTTTTTTGAGAGTCAGGGGGAAAGACATGTATTTCATCCTCTGTTCAAGGTAGCCATTTGCTGAGAATTAACTACTTTGGTCACTGAATGGGTATGTCCAGTAAAATGTTCATATCTCCATTTTGTGCTCAGTTTTATGATCCACAGAGCTTTTCAGCTCTTGTATACACCCTTCAGGATACATCAACTCTCTCTCAGCCAGGCTTTGGCTGAACCTTTCTTAGGGACACAGGAAAATCTAGCTGTCTGTGAAATTATTTCGACACTGTGGAGCTTTTAGAGCTACCTTTTCTGCATTGGCCTCACATTAAGTTAACGCTACTGCTTCCTTCCAGAGTTTCAGATGGAAACTTCGAAGTTTTCTTCCTCAAATACATTTGCGGATTCATTCTTCCGAAAACACATCCAAGTGTAAAAATCATAAGGTAACACTTCAAAAGTATGATTAAATCATGGAAAGGAAGATCTTTTGTCAAGAGTATCTATCAAAAATAAAATGTACCAGATCAAAATGTATTCTATGTCATATTACAGGAAATTTAAACAGTGTCTAAGTGACCGGTTTTACGGATACGGTTAAGGAAATCCAAGATTATTTTAGAGGGTTGGATTAAACCACTGGTTCCTAAATATAGTTATGCAGTAGAATCCCCTAGAGATGTCAAAGCTTAAATTCTAAGGTCCTCTCCATTTTTGCTTATTCAGAAATTTGGAGAAGAAAGGGTATTTATTTGTCAATATAGCCTCACTACCATAACTGGAATAGCACTGCATGGTTTTTATCCAGAGAATTTTTCTCTCCCTGGTAAACATTCTGTGGCAGATCTGTTGACTTTATCTTTTTTGTGTGTGTGTGTGGTATCTCTTTATTTTTATTACTTTTGAAGAAAATTATATTACTTTATAATATAATTAGATTTGAGCACAATGATTGGGATTCAAGTGAAAAACTACAGAAAAATTATAGAAATTATTTGACAAAGGGCCGGGAGTGGTGGCTCATGCCTGTAATCCCAGTACTTTGGGAGGCTTAGGTAGGCGGATCACTGACGTCAGGAGTTCGAGACCAGCCTGACCAACATTGAGAAACCTCTTCTCCACTAAAAATACAAAATTAGCCGGGCATGGTGGTGCAGGCCTGTAATCCCAGCTACTGGGGAGGCTGAGGCAGGAGAATTGCTTGAACCTGGGAGGTGGAGGTTGCAGTGAGCTGAGGAAAAAAACAAAGAGGGCCCAGTGAGCACTGAAGAGTCCTTGTGAGCCATGCCTGTGACCGGCTCCTGGTGTCACCCTCTTGGGTTTCCATGGCTTTAGACTCTTCTGCTTGTCTGAGTAAAATGAGTTGGTGAGTGAGGAAGATCAGGGTTACAACCCTTAAAAGAGAAGCAGGAGGACAATCAGTGTGGCTTTGCTGACGTACTTCTGCTAAGCTCCGCTTCTGGAGAACAGCCATTCAGAAAACAACCTGGTTTTCTTTCGGGTAAAAGGCAACTTTCTCTCTTCTCAAGAGAAAAGAAAAAGGATGTATCAAAACCAAATTCCCCTCACTTCTCTCAGGGAGATTTTGGATGTTCACGTTAGGCTATTTTTGAGATATCTGCACATGGTTGACAGATAAATGTGATGTGTCTGTCCAGTGTGGACATATTCCTTGCCTCCTCCTAACCACAGGAACAGTTTTTCATTCAAGTGTTTTTGCATTGCAGAGGTTATCTGAGAAAGATGACAGTAGATATATTTTTATATCATAAGTGCAGCAGTAAACCAGACCATTCATACATAATCCGGTTTATTTTGTTTAACAACAGATATTATTAAATATTTATCTCAAGTCAGGCTAGTCAACACTATTCCTTTCTGATACTTTCACCACCAACTAAATATATCTTCTCCTTATTTTTTTGTTTGTTTGTTTGTTTGTTTGTTTTTAGGGTATGAGAATCTAAGGTCTATTTTTAAGCCTGGGGAAAAGGACAATTGCAGAGAAAAGACCGAAAAAATGAAAGAAAGGCTCGTAACAAACATGATGCCCTGATAGTGCCTAGGGATGCCCCTGGCCAGGCCAGAGACCTCCCAGAGTCTGTTTTTTGTTTTCTGTTTTGTTTTTTTGAGATGGAGTCTCACTCTGTCGCCCAGGTTGGAGTGCAGTGGCGCCATCTTTGCTCACTGCAAGCTCCGCCTCCCTGATTCAGGCCACTCTCCTGCCTCAACCTCCTGAGTAGCTGGGACTACAGGCACCCGCCACCACGCCCGGCTAATTTTTTTTTTTTTTGTATTTTTAGTAGAGACAAGGTTTCACCGTGGTAGCCAGGATGATCTCAATCTCCTGATTGCGTGATCCGCCCGCCTCAGCCTCCCAAAGTGCTGGGATTACAGGCATGAACCACCCCACCCGGCCCAGAGTCTGGTTTTAATTCCTGAATTATGGAGTCTGGAGTTCTCCACCAGAGTTTCTCTTCCCTGTGACTACTCCTCCCTCTGGGGACAATGATGTTTTCTCCATGCCCTTTGAACATCCCTGAGCCCCACTCATCCCATATCGAGGGCACAGTATGGTCCATGCTTGGTAAGGATGTACATCTTTACGAGTAGGAAGTTGAGAATAGTATACAACCAGTCCAAAAAATGAAAACTGTACTTCTTTGTTTTTAGCTGCTTACATCTCCTTAGAGATAAGTAGGATAGAAGGAAGTCCTGCAATTATTTCTGTTAAGTTACCACCCTTTAGTTAGAAAAGACCTTTAACAGACCGGGCGTGGTGGCTCATGTCTGTAATCCCACCACTTTGGGAGGCCAAGGCGGGCAGATCACTTGAGGTCAGGAGTTTGAGACCAGCCTGGCCAACATGGTGAAACCCTGTCTCTACCAAAAATTCAGAAATTACTCAGACATGGTGGCAGACGCATCTGTAATCCCAGCTACTGGGGAGACTGAAGCAATATAATCACTTGAACCTGGGAGGTGGAGGTTGCAGTAAGCCGAGATTGTGCGGCTGCACTCCAGCCTGAGCCACAAAGCAAGACTTCGTCTCCAAAAGAAAAAGAAAAGGAGAGGAGAGAAAAAGATCTTTAACAAAAGAAAAGCGTGGATAATGAGAGGCAGATAAGAGAAAATCAAAATGAATTATCTTATACTGTGAGCACCTAATCCCTTCAGTCACTACAGGCCCAAATCAAGAGTTAGTTTGTTGTCCCTGACAAAAAAAGGAGCTAGTTAGAAAAAAACAAAAAAAGGAGAGAAAAGTGAAAGGAAAATAAAAGTCAGAAAATGGCTAAAACAAAACCAACGGAATCTATTCCAATTTTATGAACAATAAGGGAGAAACAAACAAATTTCCAAATAGTTTTGTTGTTTTTAATTTTCTTTGACCTTCTCATATTTAAATTACGCAATACTGCTAGGTTTCCTTTTAGACCCAAAAAGGAAATGCTTTGTAATAGGACCAAAAATGTAAGTAATTTGATCCAGACAGTACAATTAAGTGAGTGGACGGGCGGGTCAAGATTTAAACTCCACTTTCAGCCTCAAAGTCCTCTTGTGCAAACTGGACAATTGTACTTACGTGATAGAATCATAGTGAGGATTCAATCTGATTACATACAGAAATTGTGTAGAGCAGACTTCATGATAGAATAAGTCTTCAAAAGTTGATGCTTAACCATTATTATTATTATTATTAACTAGCAGCTCAAAAGACTGTTAGCTCATCAAACAGGTACTAACTTTCTTTTCATTTTTTGGAAAGAACTCAGAAGCAAAGATGAGATTCCTATTAACAATGATAATAATAATAATATCAGAAAGAATAAGTTGGTTTAGGCTGCAGTAACAAAGAAGGCTCAAATCTCAGTGGATTAAAACAAAGACCCACTTCTTGAGAGTCAGCTGGGAGCACTGTTCCACATCATTCTGTTCTGATTCTATGCTGATGAACCATCCCCTTCTTTCAATGATGTGCTGATCACTGTGGCAGAGGATGAAAGACAGCAGGATTAAGCACACCCATGCCCTTAAAGCTTCTACCTAGAAATAACAGGGCACTTCCACCTTTATTTCATTCACTGAAATAGTCACCTGGGTGGGGAATTACAGTACTCTGTGTGTCCAGATAGAAAGAGAACCAGAGTACCAGTGACAGCCCTACAGCAGCAGTCATACTGTCTGTGTATTGAAGACCCACAAGACAGGAATTATGATGTAATTTTTATACATTATGTCATCCTCATGATACTTCTCAATGAGGGCTGCTTTAATCCACAATTTAAAGATAAGGAAGCTGAAGTCCAGAGCATTTGGAAGAGTAACCCAAGTGCAAGGAACTAATAAATGACAGAGCCAAGATCTGAATTCAGATATTCTGCTACAGACAATAGTGCCTCCCTTATCTATACGTGGACTTGGGGATGGTTTAATCTGGATGCCTTCCTTGTTTGAGAGGTACTGTAGAAAAGAGGACACATTTTGAATATGGTGCCATAGCTTTAGAACCAAAGTGTAAACAAAAGTGCTCAGCAGTAATGTTTTTTTGTTTGTTTGTTTGTTTATAAAAAAAAAGGCCTCTGAATTATAATTCTGCTTCACCTTAATCTTCAATGTCATCATCATTCTTTTATATTAAAAAGAATGTCAGGTTCTTGACAGAACAGAGCTGCCATGCACAATTTGGAAATTATGATTCAACTAATAGGAGCTGCTAAGGTGAGCTAGCAAATGTACTAACATCTTTATACATTAGCTCGGTTGGTCTTCCCAGCAACTCTTTGAGAAAGATATTATTATCTCCACTTTCATATAAGGAAACTGTGGCTGAGAGATATTTTGTACTTTGCCAACATACCATAGTCTGCTTAGTTTTGGCTGTGCCATCTTTAAATCCTATAGCCTGTGCTTTTACCCACCACATATTCTTACTTCCTTAGCCCCTGAACACTGTGAACATGTGCTTTTGAGATGTTTATCTTGGATACTCAATCCTAGTCGCTCTGTGTACATTTCTTTATCTCCAAGACATACTATGCTTTTTCCTTACCTGTTTGTGCTGCCCAAATAGGCTTTCTGAAAATTTTCCAGTTTTAGACACCCACATCTCACTGAACATTTAAAAGGCATGTCAAAAAAAATGAGAGTACATCAAACTTAAAAGCTTTTGCACTCCAAAGAAAACACTCAACAAAATAAAAAGAACAACCTTCAGATTGGGGAAAAATATTTGTAAACTATACATCTGATGAGGGGTTAATATCCAAAATTTGTAAAGAATGTATGCAACTCAATAGTGAGAAAACATATAACCCAATTTTAAAAATGGGCGAAGGACCTGAATAAACATTACTTTAAAGAAGATATAAAAATGGTCAATAGGTGTATATATATACACACACACACACACCCCATATATATATATACACACCATATATATATATACACACACACATATATATATCTGCTCAAAATTACTAATCATTAGGGAAATGCACATCAAAACCACTGTGAAATATCACCACATATCCATTATGATGGCTATTACCAAAAAAGACAAGAAAGAGCAAGTGTTGGTGAGGGTGTGGAGGAAAGGAAACATTTGTGCCCTGTTGGTGGGAATGTAGTTTGGTGTAACTATTGTGAAAAATAGTATAGAGGTTCCTAAAGAAGTTAAAAATTAAATTCCCGTGTGACTCAACAATCCCTCTCTTGAATATATAACAAAGGAAATAAAATCATCACCTTGTAAAAATACATGTACTCTAATGTTTAATGCAGCGTAATTCGCAATAGGCAAGGCAGGGAAACAATCTAAGTGTCCATTGATGGAAAAATGGATAAAGAATGTGATATAGATAGATAGATAGATAGATAGATAGATAGATAGATAGGTAGATAGATAGATATAGATATATATGTAATGGAATATTATTTAGCCTTTTAAAAAGCCGGACATCATGCCATTTGCACACATGGATGAATGTGGAAGACATTATGCTAAGTAAAATAAGTCGGATGCAGAAAGAAACATAGTGCATGAGGACTATAGTTCATAAAGGCATACCTCATTTTACAGCACTTCACAGATATTGCCTTTTTTTGCAAGTGGGAAATTTGTTACAACTCTGCATCATGTGAGTCTATTGGCACTGTTTTTTCAACAGCATGTGGTCACTTTGTTCTCTCTAAGTTTGGTAATTCTCACAATAATTCAAACAATTTTATTTGTATATCTGTTATGATAATCTGTGATCAGTGCTCTTTGATGTTACAGATTGTTTTGGGGCACAGAATACCTTGCCCACATATGACAGCAAACGTAATTGGTAAATGTTGTATATGTTCTGACTTCTCTACCAACTGGCTGTTCCCTCATTTCTCTCCCTCTCCTGGGACTTTCCTATATCTTGAGATACAACAATATTGAAGTTAGGCCAGTTTACACATTACAATGGCCTCTAAGTGTTCAAGTAAAAGGAGAGAATAACATGCCTCTCACTTTAAGTCAAAAACTAGAAATCATTAAGCTTAGTGAATAAGGCATGTTGAAAGCTGAGACAGGCTAAACTCTAGGCCTCTTATGCCACACAGTTAGCCAAGTCGTGAATGCAAAGAAGTTGTTCTCGGAGAAAATTAAAAGTGCTACTGCAGTGAATGCACATAAGAGAGTGGAACAATCTCATTGCTGATATGGAGAAAGTTTCAGTGCTCTGAATAGAAGATCAAACCAGTCACAACATCTTCTTTTCATGAAAGTCTGCTGTTGATGATTTCTTTTAGTTTTTGTATGTTTTGTTTTGTATGTTTGAAAAGTCTTTATTTTATCAGGATTTTAAAAACCTATTTTCCTTTTTTAGCTTTTATTTTAAGTTCAGTGGTACACGTGCAAATTTGTTATATAGGTAAACTTGTGTCTTGGGGGGGCGTTTGTTGTACAGATTATTTCATTACCCAGGTATTAAGCCTAGTACCCATTATTTCTTTTACTGATCCTTTTCCTCCTTACAACCTCTGCTCTCTAGTTGGCACAACATTTTCTTAAGCCAGAACCTAATCCAGAGCAAGGCTCTAACTCTTTTCAGTTCTATGAAGGCTGACAGAAGTGAGGAAAATGCAGAAGAAAAGTGTAAAGTTAGCAGAGGTTGGTTCATAATGGCTAAGGAAAGAAGCCATCTCTACAACATAAAAGTGCAAACTGAAAGAGCACATGCTCAAGTAGAAGCTACAGCAAGTTATCCGGAAGATCCAGCTACTGTAATCAATTCAGGTGGCTACACTAAACAACAGATTTTCAATGGAGACTAAATTGCTGTATATTGAAGAAAGAGGCCATCTAGGACTTTCATAGCTAAAGAGGAGAAGTCAATGCCTGGCTTCAAAGTTTCAAGGGACAGACTAACTCTTTTTGTAGGGACTAATGCAGCTGGTGACTTTAAGTTGATGCCAATGCTCATTTACTGCTCCAAAAATGCTAGGGCCCCAAAGAATTATGCTAAATCTACTTTGCCTATACTCTATAAATGTGACAACATAGCCTGGAAGACAGCACATCTGTTTGCAGCATGGTTTTGTGAATATTTTAAGCATACTTTGAGACCTACTGTTCAGAGGGAAAAAAAAAATGCTTTGAAAATATTATTGCTCATTGACAATATACCTAGTAATCCAAGAGCTCTAATGGAGATCTACAAGGAAATTTATGTTGTTTTCATGCCTTCTAACACAACATCCCTCCTGTAACCCAAGGATCAAGGAGTAGTTTCAACTTTCGAGTCTTATATAAGAAATACATTTCATAAGGCTGTGGCTGTAATAGGTAGTGATTCCTCTGATGGATCTTGTCAAAATAATTTGAAAACTTGCTGCAAAGGATTCACTATTCTAGATGCTATTAAGAACATCCATGACTTATGGACAGAGGTCAAAATATCAACTTTAATAGGAGTTTGATATAAGTTAATTCCAATCCTTGTGGATGATTTTGAGGAGTTTAAGACTTCAGTGGAGGAAATAGCTGCATATGTGGTGGAAACAGCAAGAGATATAGAATTAGAAGTGGAACCTGAAGATGTCACTGAATTGCTGCAATCTCATGATAAAACTTTAATGGATGATGAATTGCTTTTTATGAATGATCAGAGAAAGTGGTTTCTTGAGATGGAATCTACTCCTGGTAAAGATTATGTAAACATTGTCAAAATGACAACAAAGAATTTAGCATATCACATCAACTTAGTTCATAAAGTAGCAGCAGGTTTTGTGAGAATTGACTCCAATTGTGAAAAAAGTCCTGCTGTGGATAAAATGTCAACAAACAGCATCACATGCTACAGAGAAATCTCTTATGAAAAAACCAATCAATAGAGGCAGCAAACTTAATTGTCTTATTTTAAGAAATTGCCACAGTCATCCCAGCCTTCATCAGTCACCACCCTAATCAGTCAGCAGCTATCAACATCGAGGCAATTCTCTCCATATGGAAAAGATTACAATTCATTGAAAGTTCAGATGATCATTAGCAATAAAGCATTTTTAATTAATATATGTATATTGTTTTTCTAGACATAGTGCTAATGCACACTTAATAGATTACAATATTCCGAAAACAACTTTTATATTCACTGAGAAACCAAAAAAAAAAAATAGTGTGACTAGCTTTATTTCAATATTTGCTTTATCGTGGGTGGTATGGAACCAAATCAGTATCTCCAAGGTATGCCCGTAATAGTGTATTGCATTCAGAATTTTTGATTAATGAATAGATTGCAGCTGCTCTTGCCAAGGGGTAGGGAAATGGGTAATTATGGGAGATGATGTATATGTGAATTTGTTTTACTATAGGAACTATTTTACTATATATATTACATATTTATTATGTATATAGTATAAGATCATGTTGTATACCTTAAATATACACAATAAAATGTATCTTTTAAAGTTGTATCATTAACCTCTTTTATGAGTAGCACATAAGGAACTTCAATAATAAATGTGACATCAGTGCCTGGCATAAAATAAGTGTTCAATGCATCTTTACCAGATAATATTGTAGGAAAGCATATGGAGACTAAGAAAGTTCAATTCCCCCATTAAAAAAAAAAAAATGTGTTGACCACCTACTGTGAGCCATTGTTCAGATAATATACAAAATACTTGAGCAGGCCTGGTGGCTCACTCCTGTAATCCCAGCACTTTGGGAGGCTGAGGAGGGCAGATCATTTGAGCCCAGGAGTTCAAGATCAGTCTGGGCAACATGGCAAAACTCTGTCTCTACAAAAAAAAATACAAAAAAGTGGCAGGGCATTGTAGCACAAGCCTGTAGTCCCAGCTACCCAGGAGGCGGAGGTGGGAGGATCACTTGAGCCCAGTGGTCAAGGCTGCACTGAACCACAATCTCGCCACTGCACTCCAGATTGGGCAACAGAGCAAGACCCTGTCTCAAACAAACAAATTTAAGTCGTAACTCATAAGAGTTCTCAATAAAGTAAGGAAATTTAGAATATAGTTACATGTTTATTTTATCACACCACACATTTAATTTCCCAAAATATCTAGGAATGATGAGAACTATAATTTATTTAAGAAAATAATATCCCATTTGACTCTGTCCTGCTATATATGAGACTTAGTCTTCTCCTACAGGTGGAAATGATAGAAAAAGCAGGTTTTTTGCAATGCCTTTCACTAGCCTTGAGGGCTTTGTCTTCATTCAAAAGCACCCATGTTTTAAGGAACAGAGCCAGATAGAATTGGAAATTGCACAGCTATAGGTAGACTTTCAGTGCATTAAGGAATGATTTTCACTTGATCATTGTTTCCAATAAAATAGAAACTGAAGTATTCCGCTATAGCATTGTTTGGGGAATGATGATTTTGTTCTATTGCTTTTATTGACTTGACTTTCTGGGTTTTTTCTCCAGAACATCATTGCCTTTAAATTGTTTAAGTTAAAATAAGTTAAAACCATAGTGATTAGCTATTTGATGGAATTGGGAAAACAAGTGGAGGCAGATCAGAGCATTAATAATGAGAGGGCATTTTAAGGATGCACAAAGAGCACAGATGTTCCACAGAGTAACATCAAGTTTTCTCATCTATTAGGGGTTCATATGTGAAGTTGATAGAGATTGATTGTATCTCTCTCACATCCTTACCTGTATTAATCTACTTCACTTTAGAGTAGCCTGAAAACTGCTTATCGACAGCACTTGGCAGAGAACACCCCTTTCAGAAGTAGCTCAATATATTTAAACATTTGATGTTAGCAGCCTGCTAAAGTGAGTCGAAACACAGCCCAAAGTCTGGAGAGGTTAAGTATAGGTGAGTGGTTAAGAAGACCGGTTCTAGTAACACATTTCCTGGTTTTCATCATGGCTTTATTACTTAACTATTATAATAACTCTGGACCTTTTTCTCTATCTGTGCAATGGAGTTACAAGTGGTGTTAATCTTGTTGGGTCGTAATGAGAGTAAAATAACATAGTACAAGCAAAATGCCTATAAGAAACAGTGCCTGGCAAAGAATCTGATAAGTGTTATTTATTATTACAGTGCAAGGGTCTCCCAAATACATTTCTTGGTGACTAAGTGACACTCTGTGTATCCTGCTTTTTAATAGGTATTTATGTGAAAGAAGAATTATTTCTACTTAAGATATGGGTAAAACTAAAAACTCATAAGTGCCTGTTAACAAGAGCTTGCATTAGAGTACAGACAGACTCTGGGGCCAAGTCTAAGGTCCAGCTTTCTCTCCTTTTGTTTTTTTGTCTCTAATAACAATACAAAGAACTCTTTATTTCCCCTATGAACAAAATAGTAGGCTTAGCTAAGCCAAGTCCAAAGCTTTTGGGAGAGAAGGGCTGGGGGCAGGAGGCCCATGAGTAGTTATGTTGTGTAATGCCAGAGAACTCAAGCAAGTATAGACTGTTGCGGTCTCAGAGCCCTCAGTAATGGTGCTGTCATCTAGACTTTAGTTAACTTCAGGGGCATTTGCAGAACAAGGCCCTTATTACATTCATTGACAGCCTCATCTCTCCAGTCCCCAAATTTGGACCATACTGGGGCAATTGTAGATTCTTCACTCTCTTGGAGGAAGCTACTAATGGACACCCAGTACATCATCTTCATTCTAGAAAGGTGTGAACACTCTACCCTGTTTTGATGGATGTCTGAAGCATGATTTGGGTTTCATCACATCCACCTTTCCAAAACAGATATTTTGGGGAGAAAGAACTACATATTTTAAAATATGGAAGTGTGAAAAGTACACTGGTTTTCTATAAATATATGTCGATGGCTTTAGCTTATTGCTCCCATTGTCCTCAAACTACAACATTATTGCTCCCATTGTCCTCAAACTACAACGTAAGTGTCACATGTTGACTGTGTCTTTAATTAAAGTGGGATATATAACTGGTATAATGGTAAAATCCTCAGTTGATGGCCCAATTTTGTGTGCTTGAGACTTGACTTCACCACTTACCAATTTTGTCAATTTGAACAATTTGTTGGTTTCTGTAAGCCTCAGGGGTTGAACCTACTGGTCTAATAGCAAGACATTGATTATATCTATTTATTGGGTCGTTGGAAGGATTCAATGTGGTGATATATTCAAAGTGTTCAGCATAGTACGTGGTTATGCATAAATGCTCAAAGACTTTGGCTGTTAATTTCCAGGCTGTGAGTAGCAAACTAAACAGCATTTATAAAGCTGCTTTGACAAGTTGAAATAAAACACAAATAAAGATACAAATTCCTGTAAGATATTTTGCTTATACTGTTGAAAAATAGGTTCTACAGGAAAAAAATCAAAATATCTGCAAATTTCTCTTAAAATGAGATTCTTAGAAACTGAATAATGTCCAAAAATATCTAGGAATGATTTGAACTATTTATGTTCATGTTCACCTTATTTTTATTTTTAATTGATATATAATACTTGTACATATTTTAGGGGTACATGTGATATTTTGATACCTGTATAGAGTGTGTAATCATCAAATCAGGGTAATTGGGAAATCTATGACCTTAAACATTTATCTTTTTTTTGTATTAGAGCATTATAATTCTTCTCTTCTAGCTATTTGAAATATATAGTAAATTATTGTTAACTCTAATTTCCCTACTGTACTATCAAATATTAGAATGTATTTTTAACTGGAAATTCAAATGTATTTCCTTCAATTGAAATGTTGCTGAATATATTTTAGTAAATATTAAACTATGGGAAATTCTTTAGTCATTGTTAATTTGAACAGTGCTTTCCAAATTTGGATTATTATCCGAATTGTCCAGGGGCTTTTACATACAGATTCCTGGAATCTATCCTAAGAAATTATGAAATGTGAATCTATAAGTTACAGAAATGTTTTGAAAAACCTTCAGAATTGATTCCAATGACTTGTGAGATTTTTGGGAAAAAAAAAAACCCACTAAATTCCTTCATATGTTTCAGGTCAGGTCTGAAGTCTACACATTTCTTTGCTTTACACTCATGAAGTCCAATATAGTTAATTATTTGTGTAAAATCTCTCTGACTTGTAATATTTTTTTCCTTTGGCCTGCATCTATCCTAATCTAAATCATGATCTTAGTCTAAATCAGTACCTAAGCTATCACTGACGTAGCTTCACAGCTGTCACTCTACCTCTAGTGTCTCTGTACTCAAAGTCATCCTTCCCTAAGGACTTAGTAATTCCATTGTCATTTTCTTTACAAGTAGTGAAAATATATTTTGTAGCAAAGAAAGGTAAGGTGTAGTCAGGGGGTAAATATGAGATAGGTGACCACTATGGATCAAATAGTGTTCCCCCAAATTTTTATGCTGAAACCCTAACCTGAAATATGACTGTGTTTAAGCTTTTAGGAGGTAATTACAGTTAATGAAGTCATAAGGATGGGGTCTTAATCTGATAGAATTGGTGGACTTGAAAGAAGAAGAGAGAAAGATCTATCTCTGTAGCCACCCACATGCACTGAACAAAGGCCACACGAAGACACAGCAAAAAGTCATCTGTCTGCAAGCCAAGAAAGAGCCCACTCCAGAACCCAACCATGCTGGCACCCTGATCTCAGATTTCCATTGTCCAGAACAGATTAAAAAACAAATTTCTGTGGTTTAAGCCACCAAGTCTATGTTATTTTGTTACAACAGCCTGAACTGACTAATACAGTGATAAACAGTGAAACGATTATTTTGAGTATATACATATTAGATTTTGTAAGAACAGATAAGACAATATAATATGACAGCAAGGTACAAATAAGTAAAGATGCCACTAGCATTGCTATGTAACATACATAATTCCATAAAATATATGAGAAAAGTCAATTGTTCATTGTTGCTACTAATCTTCCATATTCAAGCAGAAGCAGATTCCAGGTAAACATGAGAAGAATAGTGTTCTGCTGTATTCTGCAGAGGGCAGAAGGGTTGATGCCTAGAGCTAACAAAACCTCTCTTGAAAGCATCCAATCAACTCCTGTCCTTCATATGCAAACTCTATCCAAGAGACCACGTGGAATAAAGGATGCTTATGCTTCTTTCCCACCCTTGTTATTTTCTCTAGGACACATTTTGATAAGTGCAAATACCATGTGGCTTGGTAATTGCAAAATAAATGCTGCTATTTTGACATGGAGAGGTGGATCAAGGAGATGAAAAGACCTTGTGACTCAGAATATAAAATTTCATCTGTGTGAGAATCAAAATCTATTTACATATTTTGGTTTACTTAATGTTGTTTTTCAAATATAAAGAAATAACCTTTTCTAAAAGTACATTGATATCTCTATTTCTTTTTTTTTTTTTTTTTGAGACGGAGTCATGCTCTGTCGCCCAGGCTGGAGTGCAGTGGCCGGATCTCAGCTCACTGCAAGCTCCGCCTCCCGGGTTTACGCCATTCTCCTGCCTCAGCCTCCCAAGTAGCTGGGACTACAGGCGCCCGCCACTTCGCCCGGCTAGTTTTTTGTATTTTTTAGTAGAGACGGGGTTTCACCGTGTTAGCCAGGATGGTCTCGATCTCCTGACCTCGTGATCCGCCCGTCTTGGCCTCCCAAAGTGCTGGGATTACAGGCTTGAGCCACCGCGCCCGGCCGATATCTCTATTTCTTGAGAACTAGAAATGCATATCACATTTAAATGTAAAGTGTGTATTTTTTTGTGTTTATGTTTTCTATCATCAAAGTTTCAAAAATCCAAAGATGAGTCTTTCAGCCTAGGCCTACATGCAGAATACAGCTTTGTGGGGCCATTTACAGTTGCTAGGTTCAGTGCAGTACCCAGGTTGTCATTTTTAAATTTTACCACTGGACATAAATGGAAGTTATTGATTTTCTGCCCCACTGAATAATATAATAAAAATTCATTTTAGGGGTTATTTTATTGCTTCTCTGCAACTTGTAGAATGGTGTGTGGTAAAAGTTGAGGTGAATGAATGTCACAATATATATTAAAGAAATTTAATGGAGAGAACAAAAATGCAATGATCTAAGGATTCAAGGAGCCTACATGGAAAAGTGGGCTTGATAGTTGGGTATGGTTTGAATTTGCAGAGATTTCCAGTCAGGAAGATTAATGCATACATGGCATTGGAAGCAAACTCTAAACACGGTTTAAATTACCTGGTTTATATATTTGGTTTTGTGTTTGCTGCTTATTTTTTCTGTGTACATTTTAATTGAGGCATATTATGAAGTATACAACATGTTGTGTACTTCACAAGTATGTATATCATGAAGTACACATACTTGTGTAACTACTAAAGAGATGGACCACATAGGCATCTTCAGCACTCAATTTTGCTCCTTTATACCCCTTTCCAGGCAATATTCAAGCTCCCACCAAATATGATGACTTCAGTTACTTAGAATAATTTTCTTTGTGTCTCTCTCTCTCTTTCTTTTTTTTTTTTTTTTTTTTTTTGAGATGGAGTCTTGCTCTGTTGCCAGACTGGAGTGCAGTCGTACGATCTCTGCTCACTGCAACCTCCGTCTCCCGGGTTCAAGCAATTCTCCTGCCTCAGCCTTCTGAGTAGCTGGGACTACAGGAGCACACCATCACACCTGACTGATTTTTTATATTTAGTAGAGACAGGATTTCTCCATGTTGGTCAGGATGGTCTCGAACTCCTGACCTCGTGATCCGCCCACCTCGGCCTCCCAAAGGGGTGGGATTACAGGCATGAGCCGCTGTGCACAATCCCTTAGAATAATTTTCTAATTCTTGATCTTCATAGACAGAAAATCACGTAATACATACTCTTTTTCATCTTGCTTCTTTCAGGGCTTTGAGATGCATACATGTTGTTTCATGTAGCTCTGGACTTGCCAATTTAAGTGCTTTTTAGTATTTCATTGTATGAATAAACCAAAATGTACTTACTCATTCTCTGTTGGATATTCAGATTGAGTTTTTTTTTTTCAATTTTGATCTTCTGTGAACATTCTGGTAATTGTCTTTCAGTGAATATAGGCTTTCATATTTTCTGGAAATACGCCTAGGAGTACATATGCTGGTTCATAAAGCAGGTATATGTTTTACTTCAGATGAAATTGCCATACCGTTTACAAACATGGTTGTAACTATTTACTTTCCCAGCAGCAGTGTTTGCGAGGTCCAGTGTCCCACACCTTCATCAACATTTAGTATTGTCAGTCTCGTAATTTTTACTCTCTTGATGGGCAGATAGTATTTTGTGTAGTTTTAATTTTCATATTCCTCATGATTAATACTGTTGAGATCCATTTCGTATGGTTTTTGGACATTGCATATCTCTTTGGTGAAGTATCTGTTGAATATTCTGCCCTTTTAATGATGTTGCCCTTTTCGTATTGATTTATACATGTTATTTATATATTCAAGATATTAGTTTTTGGTTAAATATATGTACCCAAATCTTTTACCAGTCTAAGATTTGTCTTTTCTCCCTCTTTATAGTGTTTTATGATGAAAGAAATACTTAGTAAAATGATTTTATTCTTTTTCAATATTTTAGTGTTTGTATCTATTTTATATTTTTTGAATGTTTTATTACAACAAATTTAGAATTATCTTTCCTGTAGACTGTTTTTTTCATTATGTAATATCTTTCTATAATTCTAGTAGTACTTACTGTGTTAAAGTTTATAATGTCTCATTTTAGTATAATTACCCAAGTTTTCTTTTGGTTAGTGTTTATACCTTTTTTAATCCTTTTGTTCTCTGTTCTTTATTTCAATTGTGTCTCTTATAAGCACTAACGTTTTTATCCTGCTAAAAGTCTTTATCCTTTAACTGAATTATTAATATTTAGATTTTCCACATTTAATGCAATAGGTAGTATATTTGAGTTTATATTTACCATAATAATATTCATGTCTATGTTTCTCATGTGTTTTTATTCTCTATTTTATATTTTGTTTTATTTTCTCACCTTTGTTTGCATTAATCAAATATTGTTATTATTGTTATCATCATTATCATATTCTCGTTTCTATTGACGAGAGTACTGTACTTTTGTTGTTGTTATTAGTTTAGGGTTATCCTAGACAGTACAATCTGTATCATATAAACATTAACATTTTGATTCTGATATAAATTTTAGTACCCCCTGGACAATGCAAGAACCTCATAAATTTTAACTTCATTTATCCCCTTCATATTTATGTGCTACTGTTGTCCTTTATTTTATTTGTAAATTTTAATTATATGATACATTTAAATTAATTTGCATACAACAAACATAATTTAAATTGACTCATATTTATACATGTATTGCCTTTGATTACTTCCCATATTATTGTGCTTCCAACTAATTTTTGCGTAAAGAATTTGCTCAAGCATTTTGGATGAGGGTGAGATTGTTGACATAAAATTTATCTGCTTTTATTTGCCTGAAAATGTGTTGACTTTGCCTTAATTTTTGACAGATGTTACTGATGGATATAGAATTTTAGGCTGTCCACAATATTATTTTAGCCCATTTCGGATAACATTTTATTTCTTCCTATATCCAGTCTCATTCACAAATGAGTTGTCTATCTTTTGTTACACTTTTAAGAGTAATAATGTTCTCTTTGGCTTATTTAAAGACTACGTCTTTATATTTGATCCTTAATAGTTTTTTAATGTATTTTTTTAGTGTGCCTATGTGTATTTTTCTTTGATTACCCTGTTTGAGTCCACAGTCTAACATCAAATATAAATTTTGGGGGAGTCAATATCTCTTCAAATATTGCATGTTTCTTTCTCTTATCTCCATCAAGCTCCAAAATGCATTTGTTAGATTTTTGTTGTATGGTTCATCAACCCTTACTCTCTTTTCTGTATTTTTCATCCTTTTAAACAAATCTTCATTCTGAATATTTTGTCCTGGCTTCTTTTTCTAATTCATTAATCTTTTCTTATAATTTGTCTAATATACTATTACACCCATTACTTTTTAAAATTTAATTAATGGTATTTTAGTTCAATAATTTCCCTTTTTTTATTCTTTTATTTTTATTTATTTGTTTATTTATTTATTATTCATTAATTTATTTTTGAGACGAAGTCTCACTCTTTTCTCCCAGGCTAGAGTACAGTGGCACCATCTCAGCTCACTGCAACCTCCACCTACCGGGTTCAAGCCGTTTTCCTGCCTCAGCCTCCTGAGTAGCTGGGATTACAGGCATGTGCCACCATTCCCAGCTAAGTTTTGTATTTTTAGTAGAGAGAGAGTTTCACCATATTGGCCAGGCTGGTCTCAAACTCCTGACCTCAGGTGATCAGCCTGCCTCAGCCTCCCAAAGTGCTGGGATTACAGGCGTGAGCCACCGCGCCCAGCCTTATTTTTTGTAAATGTAGCTCTTTGGTAAAATTTATTATCCTCTTAGTTTTTTCTTAAAAAATTAAATATCAGTTATTTTAAAATCTGTATCTGAAAACTACAGATCTGAGTCTATTTCTATTATATGGTTGCTTTTTACTGTTGTTTGGTTTGATATCTTGTTTGTTATTTTTCCCTCTTTTCTTATTGGATTGTTATTACTTGGTCCTGTCTCCAAGTATATCTGGTGTTCTTGTTTTAAGCTGAATTCTGACCCTGTGGACAAGAATTTTCAGACTCTAAGGTGTTATCTGTATCTAGAGAGGGTTTTGTGTTCTCCTTGCATATTTAATGTAAAGGAAGATGGCCTTAATCCAGTTAGCTTTTCAAGTGACTCAAGCCTGCAGCTTGGTCTTTGTGAAGGTGTCTGAAATGTGTGCGCTGTGTGGAGGTAGCATTTTTACATTCTCAACTGAAAATCTGGGTTTTACCAGGGCTTCAACTCCCTGTTGCTGTCTGCTCCAATTTTCATTCTCTCAGTACTGTGAGATTACCAGAAGCTCAGCCTAGCTTTTCAAATTCTTACTTTTCCCTTTCTCCTGCCTTCTGGCCTTCTTGCCTCACAAAGGTTAGGACGCAGCTAATGCCTTGCGGAGAAGTGATGCTGAACACCAGACTTCCTCGTACAGATTTCCTTTGCTCCGGGATTTTGCCCTTGGTAATACCAATTTCTAGTTTGTATATCCCCAGCCCTATGAGATTGCTGAAAGCTCAGATCCCACAACTTTGACGACCATGTTATGCCGGTGTTTAGACATGACAACTGCCTTGAGGGAAAACATGACAGAGAATTTATGGCTCACATCACTGTGACCAATCACTTAGGGCTCAAGATCCCTCAAATCCTGACCCTCTTGGTTGATTTCTGGTGCCTTCAAAAAGCTGTTTTTGTATTTCTTTAAACTTTTATAGCTTTTCTCTGTAGAAATGGTTTGATTAAAATTACTCTGCCTTACTGAAAATCATTTTTCACTTGCAGCCTTTTTAATTTTGTCAAGCAATCAGGTATCAAGGTATTCAGTTTACAAAATGAGTTAAACTAAATATGACAATCAAACCTTTATTTACTGACTGATACAGTACTAGCAAGGGGCCAAACAAGCCCCCCTGTTCTGTTCCATTGCTTCCCGGGGAAGGATACCAGGAAAGGGTCAGGTGGATGCCACACAGACATAGGGGAATCATCCCACTTCTAGGGATCCCTGAACAAAATGATCTTGTCTCTTTATGGGCCCCTGGGCAGAGGCAAGGGTATAGGGAAGGCATAGGAGTGAAAAGGTACTGAATCAAACTGGAACAAAGTTCTTCAGCCAAAAGCCCCAAAAAGGTAAACTTGGTGAAGATGCCAGAGAGGGACTTTACCTGAGGCACCTAATAAGGTGGTGTATTAGTCAAGATTCTCTAGAGGGACAGACCTAATGCTATATATATGTGTGTGTGTGTGTGTGTGTGTGTGTATAGTTATATACATATAGTGCTATATACATACATATATATATATATTTGAGTTTATTAAGTATTAACTCACATGATCACAAGGTTCCACAATAGGCCCTCTGCAGACTGAGGAGCAAGGAGAGTCAGTCTGAGTTCCAAAACTGAAGAACTTGGAGTCTGATGTTTGAGGGCAGGAAGCATTCAGCATGGGAGAAAGATGTATGCTGGGAGGCTGGGCCAGTCTCTCTTTTCACATTTTTCTGCCTGCTTATATTCTAGCTGAGTTGGCAGCTGATTAGATGGTGCCCACCCAGATTGAGGGTGGGTCTGCCTCTCCCAGTCCACTGACTCAAATGTTAATCTCCTTTGGCAACACCCTCACAGACACACCCAGGACCAGTACTTTGTATCCTTCAGTCCCATCAAGTTGACACTCAGTATTGACCATCGCAGGTAGCTTCTTAATAAAGGACTGAGTCCTTGACTGCAATTTCCTTCCTTCACATCCAGGCACTTGCAGAACACCAAGTCTGGTGTGTGAAGGGTAACTTCCTCCCATGAAGGACAGGCAAATCTTTGTTAATTGCCTTTTGTTAATTGAAGGATCACACATAAAATTTTGGCCTATAGCCAAAATGGAGCACGAGGAGCCAGTGCATCTATATCCCCCATGTGGCTACTGTTCAAACCATACACATTCCTCAGCCCCATCTACTTTTACTTTCTATGGTTTTTGTTGTTGTTAGAAAGTTCAGTACAGCCTACTTGGCTAAGTATACACCATTTCCTTCTGATTCAGGAGTCTGTCTTCCTATGAAGATAACTCCAGGCATTGACAATCCAGGCCCTATATTTAGAGTCTGTTAGGTTCATCCAACATCCAGTTTCTTTATGGGCATTAGTTAAACTTCATTTTGTTAATACATATGTTATATCTATATTTTTATATGTATGTATATGTAACATATGTGCATATATATGCACACATAATATATGTACATATGTAATAAATACTATGTATATGCTAACAAGTTGATAGATCATTCTCTGAGAGAAATTTTATATACAGACTAGTTTTTAAAATTTAGTAGAATAGTAGAGAAATAAATTTTACAACTTCTACATCTGCAAGCGTTTATCCTTCTGTCTTGATTTTTAAAGATATCTTTATTCCTGCCTGTTAAAGAAGAAATGCCTGAAATCAGTAGTCCCTG
This sequence comes from Macaca thibetana thibetana, assembly GCF_024542745.1. Classification (NCBI taxonomy): domain Eukaryota; kingdom Metazoa; phylum Chordata; class Mammalia; order Primates; family Cercopithecidae; genus Macaca; species Macaca thibetana. The sequence goes on along the minus strand of NC_065586.1, from coordinate 102,020,570 downwards.
GATGACACTGCTTGAGGTTTTACTTTTCAAAAGTATGAGTAGTATCTCTTAAATTCTGTTTACTCATTAGGGGATTTAGTCGGCCCAGGAGTCCGACTTAGCACATCCTCTCCTTAGTAGAAAGTGGCTCCCTGTGGTGGTGTTGCAAGGCTAATTTTCTGGTCATTAGACAAGAGAAGATGACTTAAATTTTAGAAAAGCAATATTGTGCAGCAGAAATATAGCATATTATTGCATGCAGCTAAAATAATCATACCTACTACTCTGTGCAAGATAAGTGTTTCCCCAAATCTGCTTTCATTTCCATTAGTGCTGCATCATCATCTTTTCTCCCATATCAGATTTATAGCATATATACAGTCTGAGGAAATAAGATTTGGAGTTTCTATTAATAACATAACTTGCAGCCCAAACTCCTTGACCTAGTAATTCTCAATTTCTTTGTCTATTTTAACATTTCAACAAAATAAAAATGATTCTCACTTGCCCCTATCCCTCATCCCCACCATGGCACATACACCTATTGTCTGGTTTAATCAGGTGCTGCAGTCATTCTCCAACATTTACCAAAGGAAAGGAAGGATGAAATCAGATTTGGTGAGGTCTTCAGACTGCGTGCAGGATTGACTGCTGACATTGCCACATTGATGGTGGCTACAAACACACATGCACGAGATCATGAATATGGAAGACAAAGTTAAATGCAATAGTCCTCTGCTTTATCTGGGACTCAACGGAGGCTGAGCCAGGAGAATGGCGTAAACCCGGGAGGCGGAGCTTGCAGTGAGCTGAGATCTGGCCACTGCACTCCAGCCTGGGCGACAGAGCGAGACTCGGTCTCAAACAAAAACAAAAACAAAAACAAAAACAAACAAACAAACAAAATATATTTCCCTTATTTTTGATCCTTGAATCTGAGAACCGAGGTCTGTTTACTGATATAAGGGCTCCCACAAACTAAGGAAGAAGGCCATTTAAATGTGCTAAGATGAACACCACACGGGATATTCAAGGTATGTGTGCATGTGAAGTAGCAGGAAAATGCTGGCGAGAGCATCTTGAACCTTTCAGGTAAACCTAAAATGAGGTCAATTTCTCTGTGACATGTTTCTTATCTTTAAGTTCAAAACCTGAAGTTCAATTTAGTAAAAGGTTCTTGGTCTTTCAAAACTAGTAAGATGACCTTGTGAGTCTCTCAAGGTCAGGGAATATTTCTACCTTATCAGTTATGTCTTTGCTCTTATATTCTACATTGCCTTGCCAGGAGTGCTCATGTAAAACGAATTTAATATTTGTTCATTCTTGGTGGAGAATTCAGAAATCTTTCTCAACCTTGACTCCCACTGATAAGAAGAAGTAGGGCATGGAAAAGGGAGTTCTGAGATCACCTCTCTTATGTGCTCAACCTAAGGACTCCTAGATTATCCTCCTGTGTTTTCCTTGGACATTGAATGCCTTTAAGACATCTTGGTACTTCACCAACATACAATTGCTGATTAGACACGCATTTCCATCTTTTTCTTGAGCATGTAGAGTTTAGCTGTAAATCTCACACCATTCTGTATGCAGCCTGCTTAGCAGGCTTGTTAACTGCCACACAAGGGGGTAAGCATTTGCAAATAAAGCATCTGTCCTCTCAAATCAATCCATGTGCCCAGAGCTTACAAATCTGAGTATGTAAACACCAGCAGTACTACACAAAGCAGACATGGGCTCTAACCATAGCAAGGATTATTTATGTGGAACATTTTAGCAAAAATTACTGAAATAAAAATAATTTCAGGGGTAAATTTTGTGAGTTGACTTTTTAAAGTATGCATTCCCTTGAAATAAAATCCATACGATTAACAAACATGTTTACAAATCAAGTTTACAGCTAGATACATTTTCATAAAAAGAAACAAAACCTTCCAACATACACAAGGATCAAGAAACAAAAGTTACCAGCACTCCAGACCACACTCATTCATTTCTGAACTTTTACATAAATGGGGTCAAGCAGTTTGTCCTCTTTCGTGTCTGACTTATTGTGTTCAATATTGTGAGATTCATGTGCACTTTTGCTTGAATCATAGTTTATTATTATTTCAGTCTACTTTTTATTATGTGAATATACTACAAGTTAATCATTCTACTTTTAGACATTTTAGTTTTCTTTAGTTTGGAGATTATCAAGAAGAGTTGCTCAAGGCATGAGCAATCCTGTGTGCTTTTTGGTAAACATATGTCCTCCAATTTGTTGGGTAGAATTCTGAAAACTCAGGAGTAGAATTTCTGGGTGAAAGTTTATACATATGATCAACTTTGATATTCTTGCCAAATATTTTTCAAAAGTAGTTGTAGAACACATAGTGTAGAACATGTAGAACATAGTGTTCTACAACTACTTTTGGACAAAAATAATGTATATACACATTTCCATATACAGAGAGAAATATTTCTATATATATAATATAAATAGAAATATTCCTAAATAGATTCTATATATAGACATATTTTTCTAAAGTAATTATAAAACACTATATATATACGTGTGTGTATATATATATGTGCAATTTTTGTCATTTAAAGCATGATTTTTAAAAGTGGTAATACAGATTTATCCTCCCTCAGAAGAGTGTGACACTCTCAGCTGCTTCATGCCTCCACTAATGCTTTGGTATTCCCTGTTTTTACAGTTCACCCTTCTGGCAGGCATTCAGTTGCAGGGCATTGTGGTTTTGCTATAACAACATGAAGTTGAGAAACTTTTCAATGTATTTTCATCATTTGAAATAGCCTTCGCTGTAAAGTATTCATTCAAGTTGTTTGACAATTTTTACTTGGTCTCTTTTACCCTATTTTTTAAAAATTTTTTATTTTTATTTTTTTTGAGACAGAGTCTTGCTCTGTCGCCCAGGCTGGAGTGCAGTAGCCAGATCTCGGCTCACTGTAGGCTCTGCCTGCCTCCCAGGTTCACGCCATTCTCCTGCCTTAGCCTCCTGAGTAGCTGGAACTACAGGTACCCACCACCATGCCCGGCTAATTTTTTGCATTTTTAGTAGAGACAGGGTTTCACCATGTTACCCAGGATGGTCTCGATCTCCTGACCTCGTGATTCACCTGCCTCGGCCTCCCAAAGTGCTGGGATTACAGGCATGAGCCACCACACCCAGCCCACTCTAGGGAGTTTTTTGTTTTTTTTTTTTTTTTTTTTTTTTTTTTTTTTTTTTTTTTTTTTTTTTTTTTGAGACGGAGTCTCGCTCTGTCACCCAGGCTGGAGTGCAGTGGCCGGATCTCAGCTCACTGCAAGCTCCGCCTCCCGGGTTTACGCCATTCTCCTGCCTCAGCCTCCCGAGTAGCTGGGACTACAGGCGCCAGCCACCTCGCCCGGCTAGTTTTTTGTATTTTTTAGTAGAGACGGGGTTTCACCGTGTTATCCAGGACGGTCTCGATCTCCGGACCTTGTGATCCGCCCGTCTCGGCCTCCCTAAGTGCTGGGATTACAGGCTTGAGCCACCGCGCCCGGCCTCTAGGGAGTTTTTAACAACATTTTTGATGAGTCCTTTGCTTTGTCAATCTCATTACATGACTTACCTATGGTAGATTTGGATTAACAGAAGTTCTTATTTAAAGAAATGCAAATTTCCATTTTATTACATAGTAGTACATTTGTGTTCTGTTTATGAAATATCTGTTTATATTCAGTGTCATGAAAATAGCCTATATTTTTTTCTAAAACTTTTATGCTTTTACCTTTTATTTGTAGATCTACAACATATCTATAATTTATTTTTATAAAGAGTGGGATGTAGGAGTCAAGATTCCTTTTTTACCCTATGAAGGTATTTAATTGGTTTAGCCACAGTTATTGTAAAGGCCATCTTTTTCCCTACAACACAGCAGTGTCATTTTGTCATAAACTAGGTAAATCTGCTTATGAGTTCTCTATTCTATTCCACTGGTTTATTTATTCTCAGAGCAATACTATCCTGTCTTGATTATTATAGCTTTAAAATAAGCCTTAATATTTGGTAGTATGATGCTTCAGCTTTGTTGTTTTTCTTCAAGTTTTTCTTGGCTCTTCTTGAGCAAATTTCTTGACTATTCTTGAGTTTTGTATTTCCTTATAAATTTTAGAATCAGCTTGTCAGTTTTTACCCCCAAAACGTTTGGCAATAATTGATTGAAATTCTTTTAAATCTAAATCTATAGGTCAACTTGGTAAGAATGAACATCCTCATAATATTAAGTTTTCAATACAAAATATGATGTATTATTACATCTTATCAGGTCTCTATTTCCTCACAGTAATGTTTGTAACATTTGGTGGAGAGGTCTTCCACATCTTTTATTAGATTTATTTCTAGGTATTTGATGCTTTTTGAAGCTATGGTGATGAGTTCGGTTTTAATCTAAAATATTATGAACTAGAACCCACATCTTCAGAGAAAATCATTGGCGAAGAATAGTCAAATAGTGAGAGAGCTACCTATCCACTGACAGGTCATTCCCAACATAAAGTTAGTACAAATGTTCTAAAATTAGACTGTCCAGATTTGGAATCTTAACTCTACCATTAACACATTTATAGCATTTGGTATTTTATCATTATTTCTGTGTGTCCGTTTCCTCATCTGTAAAATGGGGTGATGACAATATGTACCTCCTTTTGTCTTCAGTGGCTTAGAGACACTTCTTGCAAAGCACCTAACATATAGCCTAGCAAATAATAAGTGCTAAACAGATGATTATGATTTTAATGATAATGAAGATGATGAGGATAATGGTGATAGTTGTTGTGATTTTAATGATAATAATTATCATTACATATTTATGAGTCTTGAAAGAAAGTTTTCCCTCCAACTGTTACTGGTCTTGTTCAGAACTCATCACACATGTTCCAAGGGCACTGCTGTTATCTTTACCTTCTATACTCATATACATGCAGGTCCTGAAGATGCACAAGTGACATTTCTCTAGCAAATCACATTTGGAGGATCAGCAATTCACCAAGCCCCTCCTTGATTTTCATGTTAATTATAACAGTATATTGACACATTTCAACAAAATAACATAATTTAGAAAGGATATTCTTACACAGTTATCCCAGAAAGTGTCAGACTTGATTTACATTACAGAAGACCACCACTTGGAGTGTGGTCATCACGGAATGTTGGAGTGTACTGAAATATCTTGAAAGAGGTAAGTGAAACAGATATTTCTATGTTGCTCTTTTTTCCTTTTTTTTTTTTTTTTAACTGTTTGCGCAAAGGCATTTCCCTGAATGAATAATCTTGTAGATTATCAACTTAGGGTTTTAAAATTCTGTTGACAGAAATTGAAAGTTTCACTCTACCACCTGCATTCCTAAATATCGTCTGAAGTATGTCCTCTATTAACCAAGCAGTTATATGCAATGCAATGTATGATAAGGTAGAAGTTCTTCCGCCTTTGTGCTCTTGCTACTGCTCCCACCTCTTCATGCACTTTGTCTAGTAAAGAACTGCATGTGAAATCACAAGCCCTACTTCTTCTCTGAAGCCTTTCCTGGATTGTAGTTTTTCCCTTTTGAAGTCTTTATGTGCCATGATTATGCAACAACAAAAATAATAATAATAATTTTCTCTGAGGTTTCTTAACAAATCTTTCCACTCTCCATGTCCACAGACTCTACATGTACAAAGGTCAGTATGTGTATTTTTTCAATGACTGTATTATTCATAATATGTAGTATATTTCTTTTAGGATTTGAGACCAGCTTATGCCACTACCCCATTTTGAGGTATTTCTTTCCACAGAAAGAGCCCTCTGCCATGTTTGCACTCTCTGCATGGTCTGTGTCCTGGCCATTGTTAAGAGGATCAGAAAAAGGGACTGAACCCTATACAGGCTAAAATAATTTGTCCTGAGAATCTGAAGAAAGGTTCAGAGGTACTAGTTGGTTTTTGCACATGCTAAAATTGGGAAGTGTTGCGAAGTCAGGATGAGAGCCGCCACATCTGGCATATCCATGCCATGGAGGGAAAGTCAGTCTAGAGAGAGGAAATGTGGAGATGGCACTTTGAAGCAAATCAGTAAGCCCATGGGGTGCTAAAGAAAGTGAAACAGTAACACTTGATTCTAGCTTTCTGTCTGTTGATTCATTTCCTCAGGACTCCCTATGCAATTATTTACTTTTGGATTACCTGGCTTTCTAAGATATTCCCCAAATTCTTCCAATATAATTCTCTTCTCTCCCCCATTTTATGTATAGCAATTTATGCTTTTCTGCTACTTGCAGCTAAGAAGAGTCTTAACAAATATATGGTAAGATTATGCATGAGAGATCAGACAATTCTCCTTCCCTCTCAGCGACCTTTCCAGATTGTCCTTAGCAAAGCTACGGACCAGAGGAGGTTGGATTCCACTTGGAGTTCTGACATCCCAGGTTTTCTCATTTTCTCATTTCTTCTACCCTCAGTCTCGTTTCTCTCAAATGTACTTATTACAATCATGTTTCAAGTCTAAATATCTTAACTCTCGTGGGAAATGTGCATTTTAAAACAGCAATCTGCAGATGTAGGTTAATTCAAAGAAATGCCACAATTAATATAATTCATATATTAATACTTCCTTATATTTATATAAGATATATAAATATACATCATGTGAATTTTTTTATTGTTATTATACTTTAAGTTCTAGGATACATGTGCACAACGTGCAGTTTTGTTACATAGGTATACATGTGCCATGTTGGTTGCTACATCCATCAACTCTTTATTTACATTAGGTATTTCTCCTACTGCTATCCCTCTCCCAGTCCCCCACCCCCTGACAGGCTCCGGTGTGTGATGTTCCCCGCCCTGTATCCAAGTGTTCTCCTTGTTCAATTCCCACCTATGAGTGAGAACATGCATTGTTTGGTTTTCTGTCCTTGTGATAGTTTGCTGAGAATGATGGTTTCCAGCTTCATCCATGTCCCTGCAAAGGACATGAACTCATCCTTTTTTATGGCTGCATAGTATTCCTTGGTGTATATGTGCCACATTTTCTTTATCCAGTCTATCATTGATGGACATTTGGGTTGGTTCCAAGTCTTTGCTATTGTGAATAGTGCCGCAATAAACATATGTGTGCATGTGTCTTTATAGTAACATGATTTATAATCCTTTGGGTATATCCCCAGTAATGGGATGGCTGGGTCAAATGGTATTTCTAGTTCTAGATCCTTGAGGAATCGCCACACTGTCTTCCATAATGGTTGAACTAATTTACACTCCTACCAACAGTGTAAAAGCATTCCTATTTCTCCACATCCTTTGCAGCATCTGTTGTTTCCTGAGTTTTTAATGATCGCCATTGTAACTGGTATGAGATGGTATCTCATTGTGGTTTTGATTTGCATTTCTCTGATGACCAGTGATGATGAGCAGTTTTTCATGTGTCTGTTGGCTGCATAAATGTCTTCTTTTGAGAAGTGTGTGTTCACATCCTTTGGCCACTTTTTGATGGGGTTGTTTTTTTCTTATAAATTTGTTTAAGTTCTTTGTAGATTCTGGATATTAGCCCTTCGTCAGATGGGTAGATTGCAAAAAAATTTTCTCCCATTCTGTAAGTTGCCTGTTCACTCTGATGGTAGTTTATTTTGCTGTGCAGAAGCTCTTTAGTTTGATTAGATCCCATTTGTCAGTTTTAGCTTTTGTTGCCATTGCTTTTGGTGTTTTAGTCATGAAGTCCTTGCCCATGCCTATGTCCTGAATGGTATTGCCTAGGTTTTCTTCTAGGGTTTTATGGTTTTAGGACTAACATTTAAGTCTTTAATCCATCTTGAATTAATTTTTGTCTAAGGTATAAGGAAGGGATCCAGTTTCAGCTTTCTACATATGACTAGCCAGTTTTCCCAGCACCGTTTATTAAATAGGGAATCCTTTCCCCACTTCTCATTTTTGTCAGATTTATCAAAGAGCAGATGGTTGTAGATGTGTGGTGTTATTTCTGAGGCCTCTGTTATGTTCCATTGGTCTATACATCTGTTTTGGTACCAGTACCATGCTGTTTTGTTTACTATGGCCTTGTAGTATAGTTTGAAGTCAAGTAACGTGATGCATCCAACTTTGTTCTTTTGCTTAAGATTGTCTTGGCAATGTGGGCTATTTTTGGTTCCATATGGACTTTATAGTTTTTTCTAACCCTGTGAAGAAAGTCATTGGGAGCTTGATGGGAATGGCATTGAATCTATAAATTACCTTGGGCAGTATGGCCATTTTCATGATATTGATTCTTCTTATGCATGGGCATGAAATCTTCTATTTGTTTGTGTTCTCTTTTATTTCATTGAGCAGTAGTTTGTATTTCTCCTTGAAGATGTCCTTCACATCCCTTGTAAGTTGGATTCCTAGGTATTTTATTCTCTTTGTAGCAACTGTGAATGGAAGTTCACTCATGATCTGGCTCTCTGTCTGTTATTTGTGTATAGGAATGCTTGTGATTTTTGCACATGGATTTTGTATACTGTACTCTTTTTTCTCTAAACTTCTTGCTTTATTTCATTAATTTGATCATCAATCATTAATACCCTTTCTTCCACTTGATCAAATCAACTATTGAAACTTATGCATGCATCACGAAGTTCTCATGCCATGGTTTTCAGCTCCATCTGGTCATTTAAGGTCTTCTCTACACTGTTTATTCTAGTTAGCCATTTGTCTAACCTTTTTTCAAGATTTTTAGCTTCCTTGAAATGGGTTCAAACATGTTCCTTTGCCTCAAAGAAGTTTGTTATTACCTACCTTCTGAAGCCTACTTCTGTGAAATTGTCAAAGTCATTCTCTGTCCAGCTTTGTTCTGTTGCTGGAGAGGAGCTGCAATACTTTGGAGGATAAGAGGTGCTCTGGTTTTTTAGAATTTTCAGCTTTTCTGCTCTAGTTTCTCCCCATTTTGTTGTTTTATCTACCTTTGGTCTTTGATGTTGGTGACCTACACATGGGGTTTTGGTGTAGATGTCCTCTTTGTTAATATTGATGCTATTCCTTTCTGTTTGTTAGTTTTCCTTCTAACAGTCAGGTCCCTCAGCTGCAGGTCTGTTGGAGTTTGCTGGAGGTCCACTCCAGACACTGTTTGCCAGGGTATCACCAGTGGAGGCTGCAGAACAGAAAATATTGCAGAAGAGCAAATATTGCTTCCTGATCCTTCCTCTGGAAGCTTCGACCCAGAGGGGCACCTGCCTGTATGAGTTGTCTGTCTGCCCCTACTGGGAGGTATCTCCCAGTTAGGCTACGTGGGAGTCAGGGACCCACTTGAGGAGGCCATCTGTCCATTCTCAGAACTCAAATGCCATGCTGGGAGAATCACTGTTCTCTTCAGAGCTGCCAGACAGGGACGTTTAAGTCTGCAGAAGTTTCTCTGCCTTTTGTTCAGACATGCCCTGCCCACAGAGGTGGAGTCTATAGAGGCAGTAGGCCTTGCTGAACTGCAGTGGGCTCTGCCCAGTTTGAGCTGCCTGGCCTCTTTGTTTGCCTACTCAAACCTCAGCAATGGTGGATGCCCCTCCCCTAGCCAGGCTCCAGCCTGGCAGGTTGATCTCAGACTGCTGCGCTAGCAGTGAGCAAGGCTCCTTGGGCATGGGACCCACCAAGCCAGTCACAGGAGAGAATCTCCTGGTCTGCCAGTTGCTAAGACCATGGGAAAAGTGCTGTATTTGGGTGAGGGTGTCTTGTTTTTCCAGGTACAGTCTGTCATGGCTTTCCTTGGCTAGGAAAGGGAAATCCCCTGACCCCTGGCGCTTCCCAGGTGAGGCAATGCCCCATCCTGCTTCAGCTCACCATCCATGGGCTGCACCCACTGTCCAACCAGTCCCAATGAGATGAACCAAGTACCTCAGTTGGAAATGCAGAAATCACCCATTTTCTGTGTCGATCACACTGGGAGCTTTAGACCACAGCTGTTCCTATTTGGCCATCTTGGAACGGAGCCCCTCACATGGTTTTTGAAGCAACTTTGACGTGGATTTTCTTTCACACGTAAGACACATTCTGAGGGGAACTAGAAGTCCCATCCTTTCAAAATATCTCTGTAGCTGCTTTCCTGATACATGTACTCAGTATCACTGATGGACATTGGGATCTATCACGTTGTTAAACTGCTTCCTTTATGATGCAGTTATTCTGCATGTAAGGGCTACAGGACAGGAATGAGTATAAAGTGTACTGGACTTGCTCCATGTTTTTTATTACCATTTCTGAAATTTCCTGGGTGTGTGGCTTGAGACAAGTTGCTTTGGAAGCAAAGTTTCCCACCTCATCACATAGGTGTGGCAAGTCCTGGCGGGGCACCATGCCTGATGCAGTGACCCAAATCAACTCATTTTTCAAGGTCAGTGCCTGCATGACACTTTCTCCAGGTATTGCAGTGATCTCTCCTTGCTCTGAATTCTGAAATTTAGATAGCTTTATCCAAATATATAGGACTCAATTCCAAACCAGCTTCTTCCAAATTGTTTGTATTCTGGAAGAGTACTCAGCAGAATGTTAATAGATACTGAAAAAAGCTGTGTGTGTGTGTGTGTGTGTGTGTGTATTGTAAATATGTTTCCACCTCATACAAGTCTAAGTAAGACAGAGTTGAATAAGTTCTCTTTATTTACTGCAAGACTTCTCAGAGGGTTTGATGTGTTAATATACCATGTGGACTTCCAAAAGGAGATTATAGTACCAAGTGTTCCACTCGACTCTAGAATTAGGGGAGGGCAGACATGGCATAGCCACTGTGATATCTTAGAACATCATTCCTTAAAACATAGTTTGGGAAATGTCAGTCAAAATACCTTCATTTTTTATTCAAATTATAAGTAGTCACCTTATCTAAAAAGTTTAGGAAAATAATCAAAGTTACCTAATCCTTTAATATTCTGTTGTGTGAGTTACCTAGAAAACATGCTTTCTAGAAAAGGCCTTTTTGGGAAAGGTCTTCGAAAATCACGGAATTAAGGAACTTATGGGGATCTTAGAGAATTATTACTGTTGTTTATAAAAATGACTGTTAGTAGAATAACTTACTGAGTCTAGAAATATTAAGCAACTTGACCAGGATTATTCAGGTAGCTAGTGATTGAGCCAGGGCGTGAATCCAGCCCACAACACGAGCAGTTCATTGTCTTTCTGTCAGTTCACCAGGACAGGTCATACAGGATCACCTGGGAAGGAATTGCCATCTGAAGCCAGGGTCCTTTACAAATCTCCAGAACACTGGCCACATGGCTGGAAAAAACTGAACCATGCAAGCATAGGGTCATCTCTCCATGCTCTTCCAGGAATAAGAGAAAGCCTTAGTGCTTTTCCACATGGATGTCAACAAATTCAAATTATGACTGACAAACGAAGAAATTAGATTGGTACTTGGGGACAATAGAATTCATTTACAAAACAATTATTTCTATGTATTGGCTTCATTAAACAATACACACACACATACACACACAGGCTTATAGGATATAGATTAGAAATAGGGAAGAGTAGCCTTCTGAATTGATAAATGTTTTGGAAATAAATTCCAAAAGCCAATAAAATTTATTATATGTGATAAAGATGGAAAAAAGTTGGAGGAGGAGGAACTAACTGGGTGCATGATCCTCCAAACAAATAAATAAAAAAACAGCAATACAAAGAGTTTTAGAAAAAGTTGAAATAAATTAAGACTTTTGAGGAGGTAGAAAAAGAGTTACAACAAAACTTCTCAATGCTACAGTAACCAAAACAGTGTGGTACTGGTACAAAAACAGACACATAAGCCAATGGAACAGAATAAAGAACTCGGAAACAAAACTACACATCTATGACTAGCTGATCTTCGACAAACCTGACAAAAACAAGCAATAGGGAAAGAATTCCTTATTCAATAAATGGTGCTGAGATAATTGGCTAGCCATATGCATAAGATTGAAACTGGACCCCTTCCTTACACCTTATACAAAAATTATCTCAAGATAGATTAAAGACTTAAATGGAAAACCCAAAACTATAAAAACCCTGGAAGATAACCTAGGCAATACCATTCAGGACATAGGCATGGACAAAGATTTTATAATGAAGATACCAAAAGCAATTTAAACTAAAGCAAAAATTGACAAATGGGATCTAGTTAAATTAAAGGGCTGCTTCTGCACAGCAAAAAAAGCTATCATCAGCATGAATGGACAACCTACAGAATAAGAGAAAATTGTTGCAAACTATGCATCTGACAAAGGTCTAATATCAAGTAACTATAAGGGACTTAACTTTACAAAAAGAAAAAGAAACAATCCCATTAAAAATTGGCCAAAGAACATGAACAGAAGAAGATATACATACTTCTCAAAAGAAGATATACATATGGACAACAATCACATGAAAAAAAATCTCAGCTGGGTGCGGTGACTCATGCCTGTAATCCCAGCACTTTGGAAGGCTGAGGTGGGTAGATCACCTGAGGTCAGGAGTTTGAGACCAGGCTGACCAACATGGTGAAATCCCCGTCTACTAAAAATACCAAAAAAAATTGGCTTGGTATGGTGGCACACACCTCTAGTCCCAGCTACTCGGAAGGCTGAGGCAGAAGAATCGCTTAAACATGGGAGGCAGAGATTTCAGGGAGCTGAGATCACACCATTGTACTCCAGCCTGGGCAACATGAGAAAACTCCATCAAAAAAAAAAAAAAAAAAAAACAAGCAAGCTCAACAGCATTCACGCATTCATTGACCATTAGAGAAATGCAGATCAAAACCATAATGATATACCATCTCACACCAGTCAAAATGGCATTATAAAGAAGTCAAAAACTAACAGATGTTGGCAAGGTTCTGGAGAAAAATGAACGCGTATACACTGTTGGTGGGAGTGTAAATTAGTTCAGCCATTGTGAAAGACAGTGTGGCAATTCCTCAAAGACCTAAAGACAGAATTACCATTTGACCCAGCAATCCCATTACTGAGTATATACCCAAAGGAATATAAATTGTTCTATTATAAAGACACATCCACGTGTATGTTTATTGCAGCACTATTCACAACAGCAAAGACATGGAATCAACCTAAATGCCCCTCAATGATAGATGGGATAAAGAAAATGTGGTACATAAACACCTTGGAAAACAATGCAGCCATAAAAAAGAATGAGATCATGTCCTTTGCAGGGACATGAATGGAGCTGGAGGCCATTATCCTTAGCAAACTAACACAGGAACAGAAAACCAAATACTGAGTGTTCTCACTTATAAGTGGGAACTAAATGATGAGAACATATGGACACATGAAGGAAAACAACACACACTGGGGCCTATCAGAAGGTGGAGGGTGGGAGGAGGGAGTAGATCAGGAAAAATAACTAATGGTTACCAGGGTAGATACCTGGGTGATTAAATAATCTATACAACAAACCCCCATGACAGCAGTTTACCTAGGTAACAAACCTGAACCTGTACCCCTGAACTTAAAATAAAAGTTTAACAAAACAAGAAAAAAGATGGTGTATTTACACAGACATATATCATATTGATTGATTGCTAAATGGCAGCACCATATGAACTAAAGATTTTTGGGTTTTTTTTGTTTTGTTTTGTTTTGTTTTGTTTTGTTTTTGAGACAGGGTCTTGCTCTGTCACCCAGGCTGGAGTGCAATGGCAGGATCTCAGCTCACTGCAATCTCCACCTCCCAGGCTCGAGGGATCCACCCATCTCAGCCTCCCAAATAGCTGGGATTACGGCTGCACACCACCATGCCCAGGTAGTTTTTGTATTTTTAGTAGAGATGGGGTTTTGCCATGTTGCCCAGGCCGGTCTCCAACTCCTGAGCTCAAGCGATCCACTGACCTCGGCCTCCCAAAGTGAACTAGAGATTTTTAATACATTATCTTATCTAATCCTCACAATATCACTATGCCGTAGACCACAGTGTGGCCCCCACCCAGACCAGCACAATCAGAAACATGTGGTAATGTTTTAAAAATGCAAATTTGCAGTCCTCAACTCAGAATTTCTGAATCAGAAGCCCTGGGATGTGACTCTGCCATTGCCTGGTGCACTGATCCAAACTCTCCAGGTGATTCTGACGCATTCTGAAGTTTGAGTATTCCTGCATTATGTTCATCTTAAAGATGCAAAAATTAAGGATATAGGAACTTAGACAATTTCCCTTACAGTCATTCAGCTCAAATGCAGGCGAGAGGGCACTTAGACATGTGTTCCTCTACATCTAATGCCCATGCTCTGAATCAACATAATGTATTGCCCGTCTCTGATAACAGTATTCTTTTGTATTGAAGGCCTTCTCAGAGCTTTGACGCATAAGCAAATAAGGTATTAGGATAGAAAATGAATTCTCCCAGGGAAAGAAACAAGGGAAAGAAGGTAATAAAGCCTTCCTAGCAGGCCACAGAAAGAGACAGCTGCAGAATCTATTCACCTCCATGTAAACAGCTCACCAAGAGGGAGGCGTTCAGGAAGGCAATTGGGGTGAAAGCCCTGAAAAATGCCCCAGTCTTTCCCTGCAGGGTTTATGAACCACTTTGGCAGGCTAACAGCAGCACATTATATGTAATTGCTGGTTTACTCTACCTTGTCTGCCTTTTATTTTCACAAGGAATCCTTGTTATTCAGTGGAATTAGCAAAGGAATCCATTAAGTGGTGGCTACAAAGACTGCACAGTATTTATTCCAGTAATAAAAAGTCTAATTTTGCAATAACATGGCAATCTTTGGGAAGCGCTGGCTGATGGAATCCAAGTCTGGCAAAATTAGCCTCTTTTGGTGGTGCTTACTATTATGGTGCCTATGAGAAGGAAGAGGAGGGGGAGGTTATTTGCCAAGTAAGCACTTTTGCAAAACAAAACAAATTCTCTTTCACACAATTCTAAAATGGAAAAATGGGGAATGAGCCATCAGGCTCAGAGAGCAGAGACAGCAAGGGGGCAGGCTCTTAATTAATGTAGGCTAAGGCTAACTGCATTTAGAGGCAGGGATGTGTTCTTGGCAAATGTGGAGAGTAGTTTGCCACCTGGTCCTATTCCTCCCTTCCTGAGCCATTGGCAGGTGCCTGGGGCCATCAACATGCCTGTGGGCTCTCAGTACCATTTATGATTCAGTGAAAATCAAACTTCGCTTAGCGATTCACAGAATTTCAGAGCTTAAAGGGACCTTAGACCTTACAGATAGTTAATAGGTAATGTTAGTTATTAAAGACACAGCACCAGGGCTTTAAATCAGGTTACTAATATTTCGTTTCCCCTTTCGTTTCCCACAGTTTCATCAATTAGTGTTGATTTCACATCACTGTTTCTTCATTGTACCATTAACATGGAAGCTCTAGACCACATGAAAGTGGAACCATACATTCAGAACTGCTTGTTTCAGAAGTGGAAATCCCCTTGGTATTTATTGATTAGGATGGCAGTTGCTTCTTTCTTGATCCGAAAGATGTTTTAAAATTCAAATTCCAGCCTGAAAAATATGAGCTATGCATCTCCAGAGTCTGCCAAGTCTAGATTGAAGACAACCTTTAGTTCTCATTCTACATGCCTCAAGAGGCATAAACTACAAACGTACTTGCTTTTGTTTCTTAAACAATGGCTTTGGGTGCTGGAATAATTTAATAAGCTTGCTGCAAAGCCTTAGTTCTTATTGCAAAAAAATAAATGGGACCGACATGTTGTGACTGCATATATATCTAACATTCCAATTAACCCAGAGACTCTAGGATCTCAGAGAGACAGCTTCATTTTATACACATAGTCTCGCTAAAACACAAACTCAGGTTACTATCAGTGGGAGTGGTTATCATAAAAATTAGCCAGAGATTACTAGCTGCAGTCCAAAATAGAAAGAACAAGCATTGTAAAGCACCTGATATAGTAATCGGAACACAAATAGAAATTTAAATCATGTCTACTTAAGGTTATGTCTTCTACTTATCCTACATATTCCTAATTTAACACCCATTCTTAACATCAACAACGATTAACATTTCGTATGCCATTACTTAGTAAAATGGAGAGTAGATTCATATTATTTTAGTATAACTAAATATCATCCCACTTATGCAATTTATACTGAAATTGATGAGCCCAAAATTAATTTAGATTTTAGTCAGAAACCATCAAGGGGAAAAATGGACTCCTGGTTTATGTTTATGATGAAGGATAAATGATGCTTCAGTTTTTGTCCCCACTGACAAAGCTATTATGTGAGTTTTGCTTGTAAAAGCTTCTTTCTAGGTTATAACCACTAGTGGTCATTAGGAATTGTTAGTAAATGAACATGTGTTTGAAATTCATAAGTATATTTGTAACATCTAAGTTTATTCAGCAGTTTAACTCATGGGTGCCTCTGATAAAGCACGTTTCAGATAAGGAACAGTTTAACTTGAACAGTTAACTTGAGCTGTGGCTTTGCTTGTTCTTATTCTTGTGCCATTGCCTACATCCTTCACAGCCTGGGCCTTAACCCTTTCCCTCCCTTTTGACTTTCCTGTCACCTTTGGTGGAACGTTATGGCCTTCAATGAAAGTTCTAAAATAAAAGGGACATACTGATTATCTAAATTCTAGTAGGTTCTTTTGTACATTGCCAGGTCCATGGACTCTGTAATTGCTTATAATAACATAGTGGCAAAAGGAAAATCAAAAACAAGTGTTGTATTTTCAGGACAAGCTTTTAGCTATCACTTGGTAACAACAGTTCAGAATGTAAGTAACATTTAATGGAAAAGACATGGAAAGGAATGTGATGTATGTTTTTTGGTAACTAGCATCCCTCTAATCCTATCCAACCCTCCTCTACCACACAGACACACACACACACACACACACACACACACACACAAATAAACATCTTAGACTCACAAAGGATTGAGTCACTTATGTTATTGTCACTGATATTATAATTATTAATATTTCACATGGATTCCAGGGGCTCTACAAGAGATCCAACAAGGATTTAATACCTCTATGTAGTAAACACTAAGGAATAGCTTCTTTATTTCTCTTAATTGAGAGAGGATAAAAGTACCATTGGTCAGAAAGATGAATGTAAGCTTTGTTTGGGTATTTTGCAAACAACTGATTCTGAAAAGAAGAGATACTTCCACTACACAAATCTTCCTGGACAAGATTTTATAATTTCTTTAAGGATAGAAGAAATGCAATTGTGGATAAACAAGCATAATGATAATACTTTTTCAGATCTTGCTCTAATGTAACCACAACAGAAAGACATTTAAGAGAGCACAAAGTTTTTAAGTCATTGTGCTGTTCTATTTCCCACATTCCTGTTCTGCAACAGCAGTGCTCTTTGACTGTTCATCCTGCCACCCACACAGCAATGTATTCATGTGTAAAGGTTAAAGCTGCATAATTATGGTAGAAACACATAAAAGCTACACAGTCTCACAGCCTGATATGTTCAGCACATAATATTGGAGAGAGTAAGGGACTCTATATATATATGTATATAAAACATATATACACATACATATATATGCACACACATACATACACATGCATTCATGCATATATATGTGCAAAAGAGAAATAGACAGAGACAGACAGAAACAGACAGATAAAGAGAAATAGGGGTCAGACAGAAACAGACAGATAAAGAGAAATAGGGCTGGGGGGATTTTTCCATGTTGGATATAATTTTTTTCCTACAGAAAAATTAAAGTTTGCAGTTCTGCATTAGAAAATGGCCACATGTTCCCAACTAGGCTAAAAGCAAATCTGTCTCTAGGTTTGGAAGAAATCTTTGCTTCCCAGACACCCAACGACTATTTCTCTAAGGAACAACTCACGATAATACCTGTGATAGTTTTAACTTACCAATGGTGCATACTGATTCTAGCAAGGATCCAAGTGGTCTAGTTAAGGATTTCTTTTTAGAAAAGGCACTCATTTAGGCACATAGTAGTCACAGAGTACATGCTGGTTGAATGAAATAACTTTTATCTGGGAAATTATGTTACAGATGTATAGTTGCATTAGTTTGAACTAAAATATATTTCTGGGGAGAATTCCTGAAAAGTCATTAAACCTTATAAAAGACTTTGCTGCCAATGAATTGGGAATTAGTTCTGGAAGATGTAATCTGACAGAAAAGGAACATAGATTGGTAAAAGAGGGAAAATCACTTGTAGAGTAGAAATTTTAATGGCAGTGATTGCCTTCCTTACAAACAAACAAGAAATTAGTGCCTTGAGTGTAACTTACACACTGTAACTAAAAGAAGACCCTGATGAGATGTTCAGTACTTACATTATACATCCTTACGTTAGATTCTTTTTGCTTTTTAATGCAAGAGGCCTTTAATGACAAAATTTCAGATAATTCCTACAAGCATGATCCCAGCAGCACCATTGTATTTCATGGAATAGCATAATTCACTTGACAGAAACTGAATAATAATTTTCAACACGTTGACATGACATTTATTGATTTCTTATAACTGGTCCAAGTTGAGAGAGAAAGGAAGGAGAATAACCTATAACCCCAAGGCATTTAATGCTGGAACTGCAAGTGATCTTTTGATTTATTTAATGTAAAATGCCTATATTATGAATGACATGAAAAAAGCCCTCAATGATTGCCTAATTTTGTAAGTGAGGAAATGAATGCTCACGAAATAATCAGACCTGTCTCTTCTGGCTTTTCTTTCAGAGCTTCTTTGCCATGCTCATTCATGAACTAGAAAATCGCAGGCAAAGTTAATAGCATCCACAGGTCCTAGTGTTTATCAGTGTTACTGCTCATTCTTGCCTAACTGCTAGTCAGTTTTCTTCCTAACTTAAGCCATAGAAATTTATGGAATTCCATCTCCTGGTAGAAGTAATGTTCTTCTCTAAAACCTGGAAGTGTAGGGTTACTTATAGACAGAGACATCCTGGGCTTAGGAAGAGTTTTTGATGATTGGTTCATTTATAAAGCAGTGACAACTGGCTTGAGTGTACAGATCTAAATGAAGACAGGATAATGCTGATGAAGATAATGATGATGGCTGTAACAGCTCACATATGTTCCTGTCACTGTGCTAGGCACTCAGTCATTACAACTCTATCAGCACTCTCCATTTATAGTGAAAAACCAAGATGGAGAGAGAGAGATTAAGGATGTGCATGGCAGAATCCAGATCTAAATCTGGGTCTCACTGACTCAAAGCACAGAGCCTTAACCACTATAAAATATTGCCACCCACATGGAGAAATCATAGAAATAATCCTCATCTCAAATCCAGCTGGATCACTGGAAATTTCCCCAGAAATCCTCTTCCTGATGCTCTTTCTCCAGAGGAGTTAGATATGTTCTTATTTATTAATACAGTTTTCTTGAAAGCCACACAGGGTGGTATGTTATTGGTCTTATTTATTGGCTGAGGAACTAGAAAGAGAAAAACATAATAAGGTCAGTGATGAAGTCTACCATTGAATCACTCAAATCCCCATCCACTTTCCTAATCTAGGTATCTTACTAAATAATTATTTATACCACATTTAAAATATGTGCATATACAAATATACTTTACCATTTAAATTTGATTTTAGTTCTAAATTCTTCCATTCCAAAAGTTATTATCAATAAATTGCCATGCAGTTGCTTTTCTTAACCATGCTGATGAGTAACATGTGGCTACAGAGAAAATGAAAGTATAAAATCACTCAGACAGTGTGACTATGGAGCCATGATGGTGGAAATAAAATATTCAATTCTTATTTATAAACGTGGAAGTATTACAAAACCCTCTGGACTTTCAACCTGATCCAGTTATAATGAAAATCCAGTAAGTTCCTAGAGACTTGGAATTCTTCATCTTGTTTTAGAAATCTTCTGGATTAACTTTGCCAGTCTACTTTTTTTTCCTTGGCATTATTGCTTAAATATAAGACTCTATTGGTCTGAAGTTGGGGCAGAGGGAGAAAGCGTGGAGTCATCATCCCTTACTAACCCCACCTGGATGAACTTCCAGCAGCACAAAATCCTAGGTTCTGTTCAGTGAGAAACTCTGACATTCAATGGAACTAAAAAAACAAGTATTTTTTTAAAATATTAACTTCTATGGCTACTCAAAAATGTAAATGTTTCTGTCCTACAGGGGTGGGGTTAGGATAATTCTGAGGTTTGAATGAAGATATTCACTTCTGACTTTTTAATTTTATTGGTATACTTAGTATTGTTGAACACATAACCACAATAAAACATTTAAAAAATGCAAAATTACTGGGAAAATCGAACCGAAAAATAATAGTAGAAGATATGTATTTGACATTTATTTTGCATAATTCACTTGTCTATGCACTGTACATGGATTATCTCATTTAATCTTTGCAACAACTTCAGGAGACAATAGTTTTAGTGTTCTCATTTTATAGATCAGAAAACCAAGAATTAGCAAGGTTTAAATGATTCATCCCATATCATCCAACAGATAAATTGCAATTAAGCCATAATTTCATATTGCATGCTTCCAAAATGAATGCTACCACTATCTTATCTTGTGTAGCTATTTCATGGGAAGCGATCAAGCCTTTATTTAAAAGCGATTCCTCAGATTTTCATTGAAGAAAGAAATACAGGCTATTCTAGTCTCCAAAAAAATAATAATTCAACTAGAAGAAATCAAACATAAAGAAATTCCAGTCCTAATGTAATATTTTGAAGAAAGTTAAAATGCAGAAATAGAGGCTGTATGTGTAATAGCCATCTCAGTCTTAACTGTCCTGCCTTTACTTCCTGACTCTAATTTTGTCTCAGGTTCATGTTTCACACATATGGAAAATACCAGTTATTCCCAGAAACATGTAATAAACGGTTAGGAAAAGTTATGATTTCTTCTTCCCTTAAAGTATATGCCCCTTTGGACAAAACTACCATTAATTTCCCTACTGCTCTTCTTTTGCTGAATTTCAAGATTGTACGAGATTTTGTGACTTGCTTCCAGAGCAACTGAAATTGGAAAATGTTAAAATAAGTGTACATTTTCAACTTGATCATTTTTCTTTACCTTGCTTCCTTCTCTGTATAAGAAACAGTTTTTTACCTCAAATCTTTTCTGCATCTCAAAGACTTTCAGAAAGGTGTGGAGTTAAGAGAAAGTTTTCTTTTGCCAGTCTACACTAGTCTAAACAGAGACAAAGTATAGTACTTTCACTTTCATTACAGACACTGCCTCTTTAAGGCAAAACTAATGAATTTGACAGATCTTGCTCACTCCACTACATCTATGAGAGGTTGCTTAGCAACCACAGGGCATTGGAGAGAGGGCAATGTTAGAGCAGGTTGCAGAAAGAAGGAACTATCATTAACTCTGCAGATGTTAGATACGACCCATCCGCTATCTCCCTTTCTTTCATGTTACCTATCGGTCATTTCAAATGGCAGGTCCTACTGCTACCTAGAACTCAAGATTTACAATTTCGTCTTTTACCTTCCAAGCCAATGATCTGACCCAAGCAAAGATCCTGTGAAAAGCATTCTTTCACAGAGTGGAGGGAGCGTTACAGTTAAAAATAACAATGACCTCTTTGAATCTTATGTCTCTGATCTTTCTCACATTTTTCAAGTGAGAAAAAAAATTAACCAAAAAGCAAAATATTTTCAATGGTTTCATTGGCTAATTTTGGTTTTGCACATTTCACTTTGCTATAGGATATTGGACCTATTCTCTTGCTCATAAGATGGACTTGACCTTATTAGAATCTGATTTATATGAGGTTTTTTAGTCCACTTATGTGAGCTCCTGATTCCCTTGAGAGCTTGCTGCTACAGGGTTCTTTCATTATTGGTTTATACGTTTAATCCTCTATGTACATAAATAATACTTATTAACCTTTATTTGACTGATATATCTTACTAATTTCAAAAAACTGTACTTTTTAGTTCTGGAAATAGATATTCAAATTTAAAATCAATTCTAAGATCATAAAGTATGGGAGATCAAATTTACTTCCTGGGATAAAGAGTGACAAATGAGGGCAAATATTTATGCTGTATTTACTATGTGCCAGGCTCAGAGCTAATTCCTTTAACAAAATATAGCATTTATTTCTCATGGCAACCCTATAACATAAGTACTATTATTATTAGTCATTTTAAGAAAAAGGAAACCAAGGTTTACTATCTTATTCAAGATCGTAGTAATGTTAGTCATGAAAGCAGTGATTGAGCCTAAGTCTACCTATACCAAGAAGCCAAACTGGGAACCCAAACGCTATTCTATCTCTCTAAATGTTAAAGGCTCCACAACTGATTCTTCAAAAATAATAACAAAAAAGACAGAAAGAAAGAAAGGAGGAAGGGGGAGAAAGGAAGAAAAGAAACAGCAAAAAATATTATCACCTTGTATTAGGATCTTAACAAACAAGAAAATGGTTAAAAAAAAAAAAAAAAAAAATGCCCTCACCTTTCAATAGGGGTCAGAGAAAAATCATCAGATCACTTCTACATGATAAAATCCAGGAAATGTAAATATTAAAACATAAACCAGAGATGTTTATGGTATGGTGAAAGCATTCGTGTTTTTTACTCCAACAGATCTGAATTCAAGTCCAATTTCTATTCCTGGTTCTGCAGTTAACCTCTAAACTTCTCTTAACTTCTCTAGACTTCAGATTCACAATCTATAAAATAGTTATAGCAATTCTAGGTTTGTTATGAGAAAGTGAGATTACGTACCAAAATTGCCTTGTTCATTTCCTGTAAGTAAAAGGCACTCAACAAATATTGGTTAATATTTTTAGAAAAATGAAATAAATGTGGGTAAATAAGGAACTACAAAAATAAATGAGAAGAGTAAATAATCTCTGATGTTATTATGAGAAATCCCACAAGACTGTCCATTATTGATTTCCATGGTTTCCTAATTATTTACACCTATTTAATTGTTCTAGAAGTGATACCTATTCTTTAAATGCAAAATTCATCTATACACACTGTAACACCCATTCTTTATTTTTTTTTAACTATAAGTTCTAGGGTACATATGCACAATGTGCAGATTTGTTACATAGGTATACATGTGCCATGTTGTTTTGCTGTACCCATCAACTCATCATTTACATTAGGTATTTCTCCTAATGCTATCCCTCCTCCAGCCCCCCACCCCCTGACAGGCCCTGGTGTGTGATGTTCCCCTCCCGCATGTGTCCAAGTGTTCTCATTGTTCAATTCCCACCTATGAGTGAGAACATGCGGTGTAACACCCCTTCATAATGACACACTTTCTGTATGCAACATGCTGTGCTATATTTTGTGTTCAAATCCGGTACAAGAACCACACAGTCCCTTTCATCAAGGGTTATAAAAGGAGAAGGAAGGCACACACACAAATAAATACAACAAGGCAAACAAACAAAACTGCTTAGCAGAGTTTGGAGAGAAAGTTTTCACTCCTGGCTGGGATGTCAGAAAACAGTTCCTAAACGAAAGAAAATATAAACAAGGTTTCCTCGGTAGGCATTTGTAGTTTGGTGATGGATTTTTATTTTTTTCATGTAGCAACCACTTATCCCATCTGCTACAACAGATTCTTATGATCTCCCTTTCATGTGAGGAATTCCCTGTCTAGAGCTCACTCTTGGCTCTTGTGATTTGGTGCTGCTAATTCTATCCAGTGATACTTGAGCACCCAGCAAGATTTGGGCCAGTCAACAGAGTCCATGGCCCTGGTCACAATGTTTGGTTCAGTGGTGAAAACATAATCCATAACAAGTCAATCAGCCTAGTTCTATCTTTGACCCAACAGGAAAGCTTCTTTTCTCTTCTACAGGATTAAGTGCCTTTCCATGGTATGGCTGTGTTTCTATACCTAAGCTCTATTCTCACATTACTATTGTTGATATCATTTAAACATTGAACTCAGCTATACTCAAAGCTGAACCTCCATCTCTGGACTTGCCTGTGTATTTTAATTATCTAAGTCCACATATATTTTGTCCTACCTGTTGATTTTGTTTTACTTTTTGCGGGAAATGAAACACAGTTTATATCCCCAACTGAAAAAGCTTTGAAGTACAACTAAAATTTCAGCAGGTGGAGAGGGTGGAAAAGGGCATACAAATAGGAAAAACACAGGTGAGGCATAGGCTGGAGAACCTATTCAGGGAGAGGGAGCCCAATGTCCAGTCACCCTCCTGCTGTCCTCCTGCCTATACCCACTAATCCATGTCCCCTTTTACTGGTGTCACTGAGCTAAATGAAACCCATTGCCTTGCAGCTTAGGGTCTGGGACTTTTTGACCATCTCTGGAACACCAGCATCAAGCTTTTTCATGTGTTTTCTAACCTTTCCTGTGTAGCCATCTGGACTCCAGTGAAGAAGAGAATACATTTAGTATCACCACATAAAGAAGCAGCTGTCGCCCTATCAAACAACCTCATAAAGTTAATTAGATGGGATGAGTTCTTTTTGTTCACGTTTATCTACTAAACCTGAAAAGAATGTTGGAGAGACTTGCTTGGCAGAGTTCATCACCCACCCCACAACTCCCACAGATGGGAGGAATGACACATATAGCTGGAAAATGCGCTCAAATTCTTCTCTTTTCTTATCAAGATATCTCCTCTTGCATACTTTTCTGGAGAGTTTAGTGAGTAGATAAAGGAATGTGTAGCAGTTAATTAGACAGAAAAGTGACCCACACTTCTTTCTCCCAAATGTCAGCTCACTGCCTTTCATTCTGTTTCATAGGATCAGTGTTAAGGTCTAGAGAGAGTGGCATGTTCAACATCTGGCCATTAATGGGATGGCTGTATCCTCTCTTTTCTGACCCACTCATTAAAAGCTTGGCTCAGACCTCACCTGCTCCATATTGCCTTCCCAGAACACTCCAGCCACAACCTACAGCTATGGGACCCAGACCCTGCTGTGGAATCACACTAAGGTGGCAGGGGAGGCAGTGAAGTGTCACAAGTCATCCATTACTAGCAAGTCATTTGTGAATAATTTATATTTTCACAATTTAGGTCAAATTCAAGCTTAGCCCTATAGAAACAATATTCTCACTCTTTTAGATACTGTCAGAAAATTCTCTCATTTCTACATTATGTATCTCAAATCCTACACAGTCCTTACCTCTACCATTCATCCTCCCAAGTCCCAGCTTTCATTTGAACTGCAAGAAATCCCTGTGATTTTGCTTCTACTATTGGTCTGATGCCTACCCTGGACTGTAAACCACACATTTATTTACCTCTCAAATACTTCCCAAATGTATATGAGATCATTCCATGTCATGGCCCATAATCCTCCAATAACTTGCCTATACATTGAGACTAAAACCCTTGTCCACCAGCTTCTATGGGATCTGGTCCCTGGCCTTCTCGTTACACTAATTTCCCTCACTCTGTCTTTGTTTACTCCACATCAAACCAACTGACCTCCTCGTTTGTCCTTGAAAACACCAAGTACATTCCAGTCTTGGGAACTTTGCACTCACCATTCCTTTGACAGGAATGTTTATCCCCCAAATAGTAACATAGCCTTTCTCCTTCACTAACCCCAGGACTCTGCTTATAGACAAACTCTTCAGAATTATTTCCTGATGGTGCAATTTAAAATGGTACCTGCTCCACTCATTATACCTTTACCATCAGAGCAGGCATTATCGTTTGACATCCTCAGACCATATATCCCTTTACCTGCCTCCCAACCAGATTATAAGCTCCATGATGGCAAAGACTTTGTAATAATTACTACACATAACAGTATCTTGAACAATGATTAAAGAAAGTAAGTACTCGGTACTTATTATTAAACCAAATAAATAGCCTATATTATGTCTTCTCTATTTCAAAGCCAGTGATGTGTTTAACGTGTAAAGGATAATTATGATGTGTTTCCTGTACAAAACTGTGGTACCTGGTTATGCCACCGTTTACTTATACTAACAACACCAAAGCTTAGAATAACACTTGGAACATAGTCAACACTACATAAGTATATGCAGAGTGTTTTAATATATAATACGAATTTAATTCTCACAGCTCTGTCAGATAGGCACTATAATTGTCCACATGTTAAATATATGGAATCTGAAGCACATATAGTTCAAAGATCTTGACTAAGGTCATGCAGTTAGTATACAGCAGAACTAGGATTTGAACCCAAGTAGGGGGGGGCTCCAGATTCTGTCATCTTAACTAGCTGGCTGCATACTATGGTATTACTAAATTGTTTGAAATGACATTATGTAAGACAGTGATTTTATCAATGGTACTTAATCAGGTATGATTTTTATTTTATTACTCTTTATACCATCTTTCATCTACTCAATGAAGATAATATACACAGTGAGGATTTGTTGATTGATTGTTTAAAATGTGTATGCCCTGGAGGGACTAGATCTCAACCTTTTTTTTTTTTTTTTTTTTTTTTTTTTTATGGAGTCTTGCTCTGTCGCCCAGGCTGGAGTGCAGTGGCACGATCGGTCCGCTGCAACCTCCATCTCCCGAGTTCAAGCAGTTCTCCTGCCTCAGCCTCCCGAGTAGCTAGGACTACAGGCGTGTGCCACCACACCCAGTTAATTTTTGTATTTTCAGTAGAGACAGGTTTCACCATGTTGGCCAGGATGGTCTCAATCCCTTGACCTCGTTATCCAACTGCCTTGGCCTCTCAAAGTGCTGGGATTACTGGCATGAGCCACTGCGCCCGTTCAGCCTACACGTTTATTGACTCATAGTTGAGAATAAAATTTTTAAAAACCAGAACTCTTGGCATAAACACCTAGTTGTGAGGGAACAATAAGGAATATGTGAACAGAGAAGGGAAGAGAGAATACTTATATCTAACTTGGTCTTCCTTATAATTCTGTTAATGGAGTTACTGTTTTTTCTTTTTTGTTCTTTGGAGTAAACACAAAATGAAGGAACTTCTCTTTTAAGACATGTGTATCTAAAGAAACAGTTTCTGAAACAGAACATACTAGGGCCAATTCAAATTTGTACGTTAGCACCTTCTCATGCTTCTGTGAACCAGGCGTATGCCTCTATGCACGGGCTTTCTTAACTAAATGAATTGTCCTGTGACAGCACCATGTCAGGCATTAACATTACATACATTTTTCAAAATCTATTTTAAGAAGGAGTAATTTTCCATAAAAAATATTTGCAATAACAAATGTTCAAAATCATTATGGTTCTTCCATGGTGAAATAATCTAAAATGGTAACATCAATTGAATCAGTCATTTATACTAATGGTATTCATACTGCATTCTTTGGCCTTTTCCTATTCAGCATATGCTATTTTATTTGAAAGCAGTCACAATGACATTTATTGGACAATTCAAAGGTCTTTTACAGCTAAATTTAGCCCTTTCTCCTATTTAAATAGAAAGGATAAAAATGTTTCTTCCTGGGAGCTTCTTAAAACATTCCCCTAGATTAACTTGCCTTCCTTCTTCTGAAAGAAAATGTTATATTCTGTTTAGGAGGTCTTAAGTCAGAGATCTAGAGATTTAAACTAATCCTGATTTGAAAATTTTAGCTGTGACCCCAGAAATCTTTCAAAATGTCTCGCCTTGATATTTGAAATAGATATTCAAGATAAGAACTGAATCCATCAGCGAGGATTTCCTAACTTGCCCTTAGCATCCTTCTGATCGGCAAAAGTGATGCTCCCCCCACTCCAGCTTTCCTGTCTGTCTTTATTTTTTACCCTGTTAATATCTCAAGTCCTTAGCACTTTTCCTTCTTTCTTCCTTTCCCTCATTTTCTACCATTTTAAATAGAAGGAACTTTATGAGTATTAACCTGACTCAGTTTCTTCTGACTTAATAGAGCTAGGCAATAACACAATACACAAAATTATCCCCCTGAGAATGCTAAATATCAAGGCAAAATTTAAAATGTAAAAAATGTCATCTGGACAGCTAAATGCAATAGGAAGATTGTATATGTGCATGTGTGATTGTGTGTGTGCACACACACACACTTTCTGCCTTTATGGATGAGTAAATTCTAGTCATGTAGTACAATTTAGGTAAGCAATGCTCTCTTTAAACACCTAGGGTCTTCTCTAAATGATGGCACCACAAATGTTTGATTGAGTCAATTTAGTGAGAAAATCAGTCAAAGCAGATATTTGGCACCACGCAGACAAAATGATGAGCTGATTAACTAAGTTTTCCCACTTAACTCGTGGTTGTTGGGTATCACGTAGGCTTGGTCCCATAGCAACAAGCTAAAAGTATAGCCTTTCTGATATTTACTAAGTAGTTATTTTAGTGTTAATCCCTTGAAATTCTGTACATTATCACAATAGTTTTAAACTATTTTCCAGTGAAACCTTTATTCCACATCATTGATTTACAGACTACCACAGATGAAATGTGCAAAATATTTAGTTATAACCTAAAAATTCATAGGCTCCTTTGATATATACCAAGGAGGATTACTGTGTTCCTGTTCTCAGCTCTATCAGGCTATGAGCTCCATTTACCTGACAACATATTGAAACAGTTATCTACATTCCCTGCCTCATATTTTTCACTTCCCATTTATTCCTTAACCAAATGAAGTTTTGCATCATCATCTCTCCAAGGCTGCTCTCTCAAAAGTTAGCAGTAATCTCGGCATTGTCCGATGCAGTGACTTTTTCTCAGCCTTTATCTAGTTTCAAGTCTATGTAACTTGACTCAAGTGCCTCCTTTTTGAAACGTTATACTTTGGCTTTTACGGAACAATTCTCTTCTCTTTTTCTAGTGCTTTGGCCTGTCTCTCTCAGTATCTTCCACTGGCTCCTTTACCTCAAGCTGCTCCTTAAGAGTTAGTATCAACAGAAACACAAAAATAGCATTTTATCACTTCTGTGTGAAATGTAAAAGGGTCAAACTTAGAAAACTGGAAGGAGAATGGTGGCTGACTGAGGCTACGGGGTGGGGGAAATGGGAAGATATTGGTCAAAAGGGTATAAAATTTCAGCTATAAGATGAATAAATCCTAGAAGATCTAATGGACAGTAATGATAACTATAGCTAACAATAACATATTGTACACAGAAAACGTGTAAGTAAATTGTAAGTGTCCTCACCATACATACACACATACACACACGTACACGCTGACATAGTTTGTATATTTGCCCCTGCCCAAATCTCATGTTGAATTGTAATCCCCAGTATTGGAGGAGGGGCCTGTGGGAGGTGACTGGATCGTGGACCTGGAGTGTGGATTTCTCACAAACAGTTTAGCACCACCCTCTTGATGCTGTCCTCAGTGGCTTCTCTCGAGATGTGGCTGTTTAAAACTGTGTAGCACCTCCCTCCCTCTCTTGCTCTTGCTCCCACTGTGTAAGAAGTCTGCTCCCCCTTCACTTTCCACTGTGATTGGAGGCTTCCTGAGGCCTTCCCCAAAGCAGATACTGGCGCTGTGCTTCCTGTGCAGCCTGCAGAACCATGAGCTACTGAAACTCCTTTTCTTAAAAATTACCAAGCCTCATTATTTCTTTATAACAATGTAAGAATGGCCTAATTCATACACACACACACACACACACACACACACACACACACACACAGGTAACTTATGTGAGGTGGTGGGTATGTGACAGCTTGATAGTGGGAATCATCACACAAGGTCTGCTTATCCAAAGACTGCATTCTATGCCTTAAATATACACAATTTTGATTTATCAGTTATAGCTCAATAAAACTGAATAAAAAGGAGTAGGTGTCAAAAGTAAAGAACTTACTGTTTTTTGACCTCTTCCCTCTTCCCACACACAATTTTTGTTCATGGCTAATCTCAGTCATTTATAGATGTAAAATCTATATAGGTAGCCTGTCAAATAGAATGCCCCTAGCATAGATCTCCCTCTATACTGGATTTAAAAATTTGAACTGCCTGCCCAACATTGATACCTGTATATCCTATGGACACTTAACACTCAACGCACTCCATACCAAATTTTTTATCTTTTCCTCCAGATTTCATCACCCACCTCTAAAGAGTAAATGGATATTAATATACTCTCCATTAATTACACTCTGAAGATTTAACACATACAAGTTCTTCCCATGTTCAAGGGATTTTACATATAATGCCATTAAATCCTTATAACTACCCTTTAAGATAAGTACTACCATTATGATTGTTTTTAATGAAACACAGAACAGTTGAATAATTGTCTAAATTCATACAACTAGATAGTAGCGGACCTTGGCTTTGCACTCAATCTGGCTAACTGTGTGTTCTTAAGATACATACTAAACTAGAGAAAGGAGGTAAAGGCAGAAAAAAAGGAACAGAAAGAGCACTTCTTAAGCAAAAAGTTGACAGAAATATTTTATTCATTGCATTCTTCGCTTTACTGCAACCTAATTCAAACTGTATTTAGTAAAACCTGTGTTGACATATACACTAGGAGTGATTTAGTTTTGAGGGCTATGTCTTGCAAACATTTGTTTTATTGTTGAACCATCCCTTTGATATAGATGCCTATATATGTATATATGTGTGTGTATATATATATATAGAGAGAGATGTAGATACTTTCCTCATTATTTTTAATCTTGTTCTTAAATAGTAACAGATCTTCAGGGGTGAACGATGTTAGCAATCATCTAGGATTTCTTTATTTTATAAAGGGGTCTAGGGAGTTTAAGTGATTTGTCCATAGTCACAGAGCAAGTTAGTAACTGAGTCAAAAATAGAATCCAGATCTTGAACCATTTCATATTGTGTTTATTCCAATACTCAATATACATACATATATATGTGTGTGTGTTTCATAACATATGGTACATAAGAATAATAGTGTCTTCTGTGTTTAAAGTACTAATTCACAATTTGAATCTTATGTTAACTTTGTAGTGTAGAGTTTTGTCCCTTCTTAGTTAGCCAATAGATTGATTAAAGATCTGATTGGCCATCTGTTATGTGCAGAGACTTGTTTTATTCACATCCCAAGCAGCTTTTAGCAGGCTTCTTGCTCCTGAAGAGCCTGTAGAGGATTAGAGAAGCTCAGCATGAATTCTTCTAAAAGCTGGGCCTGAACTGCCCCTGGCTGTGTCCAGGAAATAGGACCTGGTTGAAGAGAATAGAGTTAAGTATCAAGGGAGACAGTGTGTGCAGCAGAGCTGAAAAATGAGGGTAGGAGAAGATAGAGTTCAAGTTGGCAGCTCTACCTTTTTCCTGTCTGAATCACTCCCAGGTGGTAAAGAAACAAAGAATGGGCCCTGTCGTGCCTGAAGAAAGACAACCATGCATCAGCAGCATCTAGCTGATCCGCCACTATTCTGGCTAAGGCGTCCATTCCTCAGAATCAATCACGGGACCAGCTAACAGGCTGCATCTCCTGTAATAGGAGATAATGACCCTCTCTGCAAGAGTTTATACCCTTGACTTATGCAGATTATAAATCAAGCAACAACCATTATCACTTGACTTTTTACATTTTTTTATTTTTAATTTTTATGGATACATAGTACGTATATATATATATATTTGGGGTACATGAGATATTTTGACACAGGCATATGATATGTAATAATCATATCAAGGTAAATGGAGCATCAGTCACCTCAAGCATCTATCATTCTCTGTGACTTAAAAAAATATTATACATTGGGAGCTGAATGTGGTAGCTCATGCTTGTAATTCCAGCTACTTGGGAAGCTGAGGCGGGACGATTGCTTGAGCCAGGAGTTTGAGACCAGACTGAGCAAAATATCAGAATCATATCTCTAAAAAAATGGTGGTATACACCTACTAGAGAGGTTGAAGCAGGAGGATCACTTGAACTCAGGAGTTCCAGGTTGCAGTGAACTAGAATCATACCATTGCACTCCAGCCAGGGCACTAGAGAAAGACCCCATTTCCATTAAAATAAATAAAGTCTACATTGCTTTATTGTGGACTGGGTTTGCAATATACAGAGCCCGTTCATGAATCTCCTTTTATTTGATTCCTACAGAAGCCAAAGGGTTGCAGCAGGGCAAGGGTTATTACTCCACTTACACTTAAGGAAATTGGCTAAGCTCTACACTAACTATCAGAAAACCAGAGATGATTCTGGCTTCACCACCAACTAACTTTACAAGTCACTTTAGTTCTTCAGAATCAGTTCCTCTTTTTCTGTGTACCTTTCAGTCCTAACATTCTGAATCTAGGATTCTCAAGTTAATGGTATAGTAATGATACTCTTATCAATTCCCTCTGTTCTTATTGAGAGGGAGAAATAAACAAATGCCTAATAATTTTTATAATTATTTGACTTTCCTTTAATCTTTAAGTTATTGCCAAAGAAACATGCTCAGAAAAAAACTGAGTATTGTGTTCCTTTCCCAAGAAGAAAGTCAGGCGGACAGACTGAGTATTTGTTCCTCCACTATAGTGAATACTAGGGACAGATTTGTGGACAAGTCCTCGGGCATTAAAGAAAAGAGTTATATTTAAAAAATAGTATAGCTTCAACAGCATTCTTTGCTTCTCATATCTGATTTTGGTGCTACATCTATTTGCGCAGATTAGAGGTGACCTTAGCTAGTTCTGCTCTAGGTCTTGTCCATATGCAAATATTATATTTATTTAATAACCGTGACACAAATACAACTTTCCTTCTTTTTTCACTTACAATCATAGCAAAACCATGAATGTTAGTGCCATCTCCTCTAGCTGCCTAATTATGCAACTAGTTAAGGCAGCAAAATCTAATTGTTGGATATTTAAATTATTTTCAAGCTTTTGAAAAGTGTTATCATAAGCAATCCTGAAATAATACATCGTTTTATGCCTGTAGCATATATACCTTTGGTGATACAAATTTCCCTTAATTCCTACAAGTGGAATTAATGAGCCAAAGCCTATGACTGTTGTTACAGTTTTTTTTTAATATATTAAGAAATTACTTTATAAAAGTACTATAACAATTCAAAAGTTTGGATTCCCACTAAGTCAACACAGTTGACCATCAGCAAAATTAAAAATCTCCTCTAGTTCCTGGAAACCTCAAAAACAGGGAATACAATTTTATTTTCATGTCCTAATGAAGTGCTAGAATTAGGTCTATCATGTATCACTTAATAGTTCTAAATGGAGGCTTATTCACTAACAGTGGGATGTGATTGATTGACTCAACACTTGACTCAACACCATGAGTTCAGCATTATAAAACATCAGAATTAGAGAGTGGTGCTTTAATGCATCATAGATATGGTGTTTTCTTAGGTTCTACACAAGTATACCCTGAGATAAAGACTTAGGTACAATTTGAGAGTAGATCCCAGGAAACTCAAGTAAATGGAGTGGGAAAAGTCTAACAGGTAACAGAGGGAGCCGATAAAAGGTGTGCTAATGAGTGAGTGACGCCTTGGGAACCACTAGTTGCCTTTTAAAATGTTCTACATAATTACCTGTCATAGAAGTTGGGAAAACTGAGTATTTTTCTATCACCTTTAATCAGGTTGTCCTGGGTGTGTCACATTCCAGTATTTTCAGGATGTTCTGTTCTCCTGGCATTGGAGAAATTTGTCAGACAGGGAAACAAAAATACAACCCTCTGTAGTGAGAGGCTGTTAAGGTGTTTAGGATGTGTCCACTGAAGCTATAAGTGAATTCAGAGGTGGCCAAGTGAATATGTAGCATCTGCTGCCCCTGGGAATGAGGACCTCTTGCTAATAGTGTTTAATCCAAAGGAAGAATGAAACGAAAAACTCAGGACTTTCCTCTAGGAATTTGCCAAGCCTACAGCAAGCTCTGGCCATTATACTATGATCGAAAGTATAAGAGCTATTATTATATTATAGACTTGGTATAAATGTGAATATATCAATTGGTCAGAAGACTTTGGAATAGGAGAATCTGGTAAACTGAATTTTCAAGTTAAACAAAAAAAATTTAAAATAAAAGTTAAATATCTGGTTTTAATACTTGATAAAAATAGTTTTCCACAGTCAGAGTTGTTTTACCTGTGTTTTTAAGTCAAATTTTTCATTTTGAAATAATTGCAGATTCATATGTAATCATAAAAATGTAGAAAGAGCCTATGTATCTTTTACCCAGTTTCCCCTAGTAATAACTTTTGCAAAACTATCATAGAGTATCAAAACCAGAATATCAAGAGTAATACAGTCAAGGCACAGCATTTCTATCACCACAAATATCCTTCCTGTTGCCCCTTTATAGCAACACCCACTTCACACTACCCTCTCCTCTTCCTTAACCCAAGGCAGGTTTACAAGGTTTACAAGGTTCTACAGCAATACCACTATCTAATTCGAGCATATTTTCATCACCCCAGAAAGAAATATCATACCCGTTAGCAGTCACTCTTCTTTCCTCCCTTTCCCCAGCATGTGGCAATCACTAATTCACTTTCTGTTTTGTTTCTATGGATTTGCCTATTACAAGGGACATACAATGTGTGCTCATTTGTATCCGGCTTCTTCATTTAGCATAATATCTTCAGCCATGTGGTAGTATGTGTTAGAATTTAGTTCCTTTATATAGCTGCATAATATTTCATTGTACAGATATACCACATTTAGTGTGTCCATTCATTAGTTGGTGGATATTTAGGTTGTTTTGGCTATTATGAAAAATGCTGCTCTGAACATTTGTGCACACGTTTTTGTGTGAATGTTTTCTTTTCTTGTTTGTTTTATCTGTTTTAAAAAGGACAATTCAATACATGTGAGTAAATAGTTTGATGTTTAGGACCTGAGAAATTATTGAGATTATCTTTCTGAGAATCAATTGTTTTAGTACACAGACCAGGTATGAAAAACCGTATGGAAGTTTGAGTTGAACATGAGTTAAGTGTAGGATATACCCTCAGGTTTTATAATTCCTTTAACAAATCGTTATTTATTGATATTTGTTAATGTTTTTAATAAGCAAAGTGTACAGATGTAAGTGAATATACACACGAAGTCATACTTTTTATGTTCTAGTTCTTTGAGATTTTTACATGACTGAGTTAATAACACACGGAAATGCTTGGAACTTGAACTGCTCTCTGAGCAAGAATCTAAAGATGAATTACAAAAGTTAGTAGAAATCATTTTAAAGAAATAGAGATTTTGGTTAAAGTAAAGCTAAACTAAAAATATTCAACATACTATTACAAAATAAAGATAATTCTGCCAGGTGCGGCGGCTCACGCCTGTAATCCCAACACTTTGGGAGGCCGAGGTGGGCGGATCACAAGGTCAGGAGATCGAGACCATCCTGGTTAACACAGTGAAACCCCGTCTCTATGAAAAATACAAAAAATTAGCCGGGCGTGGTGGCGGGCACCTGTAGTCCCAGCTACTCGGGAGGCTGAGGCAGGAGAATGGCGTGAACCCGGCAGGCAGAGCTTGCAGTGAGCCGAGATAGCGCCACTGCACTCCAGCCTGGGCGACAGAGTGAGACTCCGTCTCAAATAAATAAATAAATAAATAAATAAATAAATAAATAAAAAGATAATTCTGTTTAACATAAGCGAGATTGGTCTGAAAACAGCGAGAGAAAAATCATAATCACAAGAAAAAAGTTGGCTGTGTCTCTCCAAGCTCCACTGGAACACAGAGAATTAGGTCAGCAATATTTGAGTATTATACTGCCATTTGAAAGGCTATCCCTGCTGTGCAGATGGACATATCAGGCTGTTTTTGTCTCACACCGTTAAGCCTAAAATCGTCTAATTCACTCTCTTTATTCTAATTCCATACTAATCAAGCAACCTTCTGATTATAATTTGGTTTCCCGCACTGGTCTGCCTACAGGGTGAAAATGTGCTGGCCATTCTAATGCGAGTATTCCAGGCCACAGGGTGACTGCATTTCTCACTGTAAGTTAATGAATCATCATCCTGATCTACATTATTCTTGTGAGACACAAGGCTTGTCTTGTGATGATGTGATCTGGTTTGTATGCCCAGAAGACTGAGGTCCACAGATAGCTTTTCACCACAGACGCTTCTCAGTGGGGCTTCTCAAGGTATCCCCATTGAGCCCCAGGTCCCAAACTCCAACATCACCCTTCACTGACCATTTCCTATTCAAACATCTGTTTGCTGTTGGTCATGACTATCAGGCTGAAAACGCCCACAGGTAAAACTTTTACTGTAAAAATTCAAAAGGTCTTCGTCTCTCATTACCATCTATTTCAGTACTTCTTTACTGATGAGACAGGAAAAAAAGAGGAGATTTTTAAAAAATTATTTCTGGACATCATTTCTGAAATCATTCGACAACTTCATACAAACTCAGTTCCCAAACTTCCTGAGAAGAGGAAAGGTCAGAGAGGGAGAGGACAAGAGACTATGTGGCAGCTCAGGGGAGTATGTGAGATCAGAGACCCTGGAATCTCGCTGCTTGGATTTTAATTCTGGCCTCACCACATGTGATCTTTACCAAGATACATGAGGTTTTCTATGCTGTAGTGTCCACATCTGTATTAATAAAATGGAGCATTGATAGCATCTGGCTTGTAGAGTTGTTATGAGCATTAAATTCAGTAAAAAGTTTTAGTTAAATGAACACATAGTGAGTCTTCGCACCTTTTTTTTTTTTTTTTTTTTAACTTATTGTACCTACCAAATATGTTAAACTGTTGGCTTAACCTTCCAAGATTTGACCTACCAGTTTTATAGGCCTTGAGTACCAATCTGCAACATTACTTTTCTGGGTGGCTGTTGTAAAGCAGTGTTAACTTTGCACCTCTGTTAAGCTCACATTAGAAGCCTCTTTGATTCATTCTCTGGGATTTCAGCTAACGCAAGGTTACGATGCGGAGGTAGAGGATTTGCCTCTGTGCAGTGTTGTTGGACTGTACTCTCAGATCTGCCAAGGGGAGCTTTCTAACTTGGTCTTTATCTGAAACCCTAGTCTACGCTCCCAGATTCAGTGGAAGAATCAAAATGACAAGTAACGGCTGAATTTATTGACCTCTAAGATTCCTTCCAACTCTGGCCCCTAGGAGCCATGTCTGTTAACATCCATGCAATTTCTTTTCCCTCTTACTGGTCAGTGGTCTCAGATCAAGCTGAATCCATGTGCGAACCAGTGGGGATTCTTCCAGAGAATAAGAAACCTGATGGCCTGCTATTGCTCTGGATTATGATGTAGGTTCCCACAATTTTGGAACACAAAGACCTGAGGTTTGAATTAATGTTATGTAAGCATTTTATTTTCCTGTAGGCAAAAAAAAAAAAAGCTTGTGGTAATTTTTATCTTAATCTGTTGACAGTTGTTGCTACTGTCCTGCAGTGTAGACAATACCAGAAGTGGGCATGTTTAAAAAACAATAATTTCCATAGCATTTTCTGGACTTATTTGCATTACAATTTGGCAGCAACAATTATTCTATAGGTCTTAAACACAATAGATAGCCTACTTGGGCATTTTCCAAGTGATAGTGAAATGACTAAAAAGAGAAATTTTCTGTCTTCCCACATTCCTATACCTTGCTTATTGTCAGTGGAGTTGCTCCAGGTATAATCTCAAGTATTAAAATTGGAAGAATGTCAGTTTCACTAGCTGTTTGCCAGATTCAATGTGATGTAAAGTATTTTAAAATCTGCAGTGATGACTTTTTGTGTAATGCACTATTCTGTCTCAACTGAAGGAAACAATTACATTTTAGTGTTAGGTAGATAATTGTCTTTTTATGTTAACATGATTCAGACTTATGCACCTACCTTTGCAATTCAGAATATTACTTTTGTGTAGCAAAAGTGAACATCTTTAGGATTTCTTAATATAAAGGCAGCACTGGAAACTTCACTTTAAAAATATATGCAACATATGCTGGAAATATTGTGATAGAGATATTTACTCTTACTACTCAGTTTACAGAAAAGCAATATATTTGCTTCCCAAGTGCCTAGTTCTTACACTCAATGAACCTAAATCATTCTGTAACATTCACAGGAAATGAAAATTTATTTTTGGAAAAGCAGTAGATTAAAAGTAAAAAGAAGATGAGCCAGAAGGTGTTATCTCTTCATCCTGAGCGTCTGTGTATTCAATGTCTTCCAAACTTCTGCCAAGTTCTTCTCAAATTTTGGGCCTTCCAGGTTGTCCTTCCTGCATAAATGGAAATAGTCTTCAGGATAAAATGTCTCAGCAATTCGGTTTCTATATTAAAAGCATAGTTTTTGTTTTTAAATCAGTGACTTCTGCAAACAGCACTGGAATACACCTGTGGTCCCCAAACTTCGTTCCAAATAGCAGCTTGTAAGTCTACCGTTAAAATAGAATCATTTTGTTAACCATTTTCTGTTTCCCATCAAAAACACAGGTCACTAGAGAGACCAAACCCTGCTATTAACATCTTGGTGACTTTATTAGTTTACTTAGCAACATTTATTGAGTATATATTATGTTCCAATCATTGAGCTGGGGGAGAATTGGCATTCCCAGTGAGTATGTGATGCCTCTACCTAAAAACATCCTGTTTATTTTGCCCATGTAGAAGAAAGATCCATATGCAAAGCTTCTATGCAGAAATGTACTCTGGTGTAGTGGCAGAGCAGGCCTTATTTAAATCCACTTCATGAACTGTTTTAACAACTGGCAGTTCCACAGTCTTACCTCCTTGTCTCCCTTGGTTCATTTATAAATAATTTGCATGCTGCTTCAGTTCTGTGTTTGGGGAGTAAACTGAAATCTATTTACCAAAATGATTAATATCCACTCCTACTCAGTGGTATATATAAAAAACTTATTTTTTGCGAATAACTCATTTACTTGAAAAATCGAGTATATTAAAAAAGGGTGAAAAGATCTGTTTTTGTTATCTGTGTTCCATGGATCTTTGAAGTAAAAGTAGAAAGGCTCTTGGGGATCCTCAATTCACCCCCCTTATACTACTCATGAGGGATGAAGGGACTGGGAGCTGACACCCCCAAGATCTCTTTCTATATCCTCAGACAGTTCCTTTGAGATGTGAAAATATTTCCTCCTTAGATTGTTCAATCCCTGATTTTAGCAAAGAAGAAAACAAACAAACAAAAAACAAGGATGTCAAACTATAACAGAATGCCATTTTTCCTTGGGTGTAGTTCATTAGAAAAGATGCATAGCCCAAAATATCATAAATTTAGAGTGTAAAAATGACTAACATTTACACTGTTAATTATTTGTTTTGTGTGTCTACTTTGTGGACTGACTGGGTTAGTTCCTCTTTTTCTTCAGTGATAAGGAATTCCGCAAGTACAATTCTGATATTCTTTAAGTTTTTTTCTACCTTAAGTGGTGCGTTTAGCCTTTGTACTAATGAAAAAAAAAAAAAAATAATGTTCTTGGGATCTGGGTCCTGCCTGTTCTACCGCTGACTTGCTGTGTGATCCTAGGTACGTTATTTGTCCTCTCTGGGCCTCGGTTTTCTCTTTAGTATAAAGAGTGACAGGCAATGGCCAATGGCTTCTACAATCCCTTTCATCTTAGACAGTCCAGGATTGGGATACCGTGACACCAAGCCCCTTCCTTGGTTGTCTGGCACAGTGCTGCCATGTATCATCTCAGGAACTTTCATTTATTTCCCTTTGTGTCCAAACACCAGAAAGACTTTCTGAGTTGCTTGGTAAGGTCAACTCTCTGGAAAAAGGAGTTTAACCTGTTATTTTGCCCCCAGGTATAACACTGTCAATTTGTTTTTAAAAATAAAATTTGGATGTTATTTTTATCCTGCTTTAAAACATTTTTTTTTTTTTGAGATGGAGTCTCTGTCACCCAGCCTGGTGTGCAGTGGCACAATCTTGGCTCACGGCAAGCTCTGCCTCCTGGGTTCACACCATTCTCCTGCTTTAGCCTCCCAAGTGGCTGGGATTACAGGTGCCCGCCACCATGCCTGGCTAATTTTTTGTATTTTTCTTTTTTTTTTTTTTTTTTTTTGTAGAGGCAGGGTTTCACCATGTTAGCCAGGATGGTCTTGATCTCCTGACCTCGTGATCCACCCACCTCAGCCTCCCAAAGTTCTGGGATTACAGGTGTGAGCCACTGCACCTGTCCCTTTAAAACATTTTTGAGAACTCCTTAACAAGGCCCCTAAGCCCACAGAATGTCATTCTTGAGTACCTTTCTCTACTCATTTCTCACCACTTCCTCCTTTCCTTTCATGCTCTAGGCATAATTAAATGTTCTCAACTCCCATATTAACACTAACATGCTGCCTTCTGCCTTATCCCAGCAAACCTCTTGTCCTCTGTGATTGGCCTGACTCCTACTGATCATCCACATTATAGCTTCAGTGTTGCTTCTGGGACATATTTCCCGAATACCTAACACTGCAAAGACAGGTCCTGGTGCTCATTGTAGGTGCCCCCACAGCTCCCTGGATCACTTTCTAATATTTTTTTACCCATTATTTCAAATATCACTTGTATTTTTTCCACTTCCATTTTATTTTCTGTTGCATGCTGTAGTTCTAATTATAGGGCAGGATGTAGAACAGGCACTCAGTAAATATTTGCAGCATAAATGAATAAAGAAAAGAACAAATGGAATTAGAAAGAAACTTATAATGCTTAAGAGTTCAAAAGGTATCTCTCTCCATCTCCCAATTAGCCAAGGTGTTCTTCAGCCTTCCCTAGACTAAACTTTGTCCACTGGATCAATAGCAGGTTGTCAACAAAGACAAGAACACGATCTTCAGAATGACCCAGATCATCTTCTTGGGTAGCCCTTTTTGGACATCTCTATGAAATTCTGCAGGTATTGTGCCATTCTCCTGCTTCAATACCCTGATTGTCTCCCTATTTCCAATTATTTCTATTCACAATTTTTTCTCTGGCTGGTATGAAATATCTTCCATGATCACAACCCATGCAGCCTATTTAATATCCTTTTCCTTTTCCTCCGCAGTTGGTACTATATACTCCAAATATTGGGACATCTCACTGTCACATCCCCATGTTCATCTTAAGCATGGTTTTTCTACTTGAGATGTTCCCATTTCCTTCCAGAAATCCTAACCCTACTTACTCCTCAAGGAGCATTGTGAGCTTCTGTTACATCATTTGAATTGTGCAGCTTACCGGACTCACCAGTTGGCATTGAGGGAACCTCTACATCTGGCGGGGAGTGGGGGGGTCTCAATTTACCTTTGTCCAAGTTCAATCCAGAGAAAGGTTTTGTGGTACTCAGGTTAGGTTTTTAAAAACGTAATTTTTTGCCAAAGTTCAAAAAACAAGAGGGCGTGCACTAAAATAAGAATTTATTGGGCATCTCTTGTAAAATATCAGGAGAGCTAGCAATAGCAGGTTGCCAGAGGCTAAACTTTCATAGAGCAACATTTGATGCTGAATTGCACCCTTCCCCTCAAATGGGCCATGACCTATCGAGTTGCCATCATCTCACCTAATCCAAGTATGTTACTTGCTAGGCCCCACATGCATTTGAGTTTGAAGACCCTGTTTTCCCTTTCCCAGTTTGGGAAAGGCATAAGACAATTACTCCCTGAATGAGGAGCAGTGCTCACTATGCACACATAAATTTATCTTTTGACTGATTTTTTTCTCTTAACATTATTCAGGTAACATGAGTACTGAAAGAATTCATTGTCTCCATCTTCCTTGTACAGAATGTTCACAGATTCTTGGTGGCCACTGAGATAACAGGGAGGTGCAGACAGAGAGAGATTTCAAATGCTTCAAGCTATTGCTTAACAACATACACTCCTTTAAAAATACAGAAATTCATAAAAATGCCAACCGTTGGAAATTCAGTTTTCTTTTATAAATCATTCTCTCTCTCTTTTTTTGGCAGCTGAAAGCTGACACACATAATTATTTCCTGTAAGATACTGAAGAAAAAAAAGCCCAGGAGATATTGTCGAGGCTGTTTCTGGGGTGGGATCGGGGAATAGGAGATGAGTAAGTAATGAAGACTTTCCTGCATAATAGCAAAATTGTTATTCATACTGTATGACAATTATTAGTTATTAGTTACTTACATTTTCTCAAAACACAATACCATTCTAATTCATCTGTGCCCAATTTAGAGAGTAGCTCTAACTTCTTCCATAATATTATTGCTGTAATTTTTTGTGAATACCTCCTAGACCATTCAGTGGACAGCAAACAGTGGCCAGCTCAGGAGACACTGACAAGGACAGAGAAGCCACAAAAGATTTACACTTGAAAGCAAGATTTAGTTTATTCTAGAGGTGCCCAGAATCAGGAAAATAGATAGAAATTGAGAAGTTGGAGATTTAGACTTAATATATTAAAGCATTTTAAACTACATCAAGTAATCTGAAAATAGTCTAGGCTTTCTTGAGAGTTGATGAGTTACCTGTCAAAAGAGATGTTCTAGAAGACATGGGGGCAGGGGGGTGGGACAGAGATGGATGAGGAAAAATTACATTTTTATTTTTATTTTTTTAAGACAGAGTCTTGCTCTGTCACTCAGGCTGGAGTTCAATGATGCGATCTCGGCTCACTGCTACCTCTGCCTCCTGGGTTCAAGTGATACTCCTGCCTCAGCCTCCCAAGTAGGTGGGATTACAGGCACCCGCCACTACGCCCAGCTAATTTTTGTATTTTTAATAGAGACGGAGTTTCACCATGTTGGTCAGGCTGGTCTCAAACTCCCAACCTCAGGTGATCTGCCCGCCTCAGCCTCCCAAAGTGCTGGGACTACAGGTGTGAGGCATGGTGTGTGGCCGATGACAAATTACTTAATGGGGACAGTGTAC
The DNA here is from genome assembly GCF_024542745.1 of Macaca thibetana thibetana. Lineage (NCBI taxonomy): Eukaryota > Metazoa > Chordata > Mammalia > Primates > Cercopithecidae > Macaca > Macaca thibetana. Next base: position 101,977,976 of record NC_065586.1, on the reverse strand, counting down.
TTTTTTTCTGGTTATGGATACCCTGAAAGTCTGACTTCACTGCTAGGCAATCTACACATGTAACAAAATTGTACCTGTACACCACAGATTTATAGAAAACAAAATACATAAATCTATTTTTAAGAAAAGAATACATTGGATTGCCATCTGTAGGTAGTAGGTACTGAAACACCTTCTGTAGGTTGGTTCATAACCTCCCAGGTCACAGGTCACTTCTAGCCTAGCTACATAAGGCAATTTTATGCCTCTCAAACTCTAAAAAGAAATCCGTTCATATTTATTAAAATTTTAATCATGGTTTATACTAGTTGTTAGAGTTATGAGTCCTTTTAAATTTCTTCTTTAGAACCTTCTGAATATTCTAAAAATGAGCACACATAATTTCTCAAACAGAAAAAATAACAAGTTTCAAAGAGAAAGTATTTCCTTTGGGTTGCCTAAGGAAGCCAGCACTGCTACTTGAACTTAGACTATCAAAAATACAACTTTGAATCTTTGCAATAGCTAGGTATTGCATAAGAATAGCTGCGCTATAATGGAGCTTCAAAACCTCTAATTTAAAGACCACCTTCTCCATAAAGTGTGTCCTGGTTATCTCAAGAGGGCAGGATCTCTTCCTCCAGAATTCCTTATAGCTAGCATCTATGTAACTACTTACAGCCTGAAATTAATTGTTATCCTCTCTTGTGTGCTTATTCTGCTTACCCAACTAGGCTGTAAACCTTGAGAAAGTCAAGTGTCCCGTGGCAGCAATTAGCAGAGTATTTAGGGGACTTGTAGATATATAATTTAAATGCCTCCAGAGTGTCCATTTTCAAACAAAGATAACCAGGTCTCTCTGGCAGGTTTATTTTTGTTCTTCTTTATAATATTATAGATTTCATTCCATTACAAAAAATAACTAAAAATAAATACATTGAAAACATATGCATGAAGTTTTGCACAGATATAATTATAGGGTTTTTCACAAACAAAGAATATTTGATGTATGTGTGTCTATGTGTGTGTGAGTATTCCCTCAATACACGGGGAAATTATGGTGCATTACCTCACACACTAATCAGAAAGTTATTTGCATTGGGTTTTAGAGTGGAATATATTTCTTTATAATATTCTCTTGCCATTCTCAAGCTAAACTACTTGTCTTTGTTTGAGATAATGTTCTCCCATCCTTGCTATTCTTATTATCATTTTCACTTTTCCTAAGCACAAACAAACAAATGAGAAAAGAGGACAGGAGACATACTTCAAGTGTATATTGTAGATCAGGGCTGTTAACTATTCTCAAACACATTAATATATATTCTCATTGTGGAGAAAAGTACAAATTTAAGAGATGTCTTGTGAAATTATGCTTGGGAGCATAGTTATAGTCAAAGAACACTTAGAAATGTCACTAATTTAATTTCCATTAAAATATCTTTTTCCAAAATACTGCACTTTAAACAGATGAGTTTTGTGTGCTAAACCAGGGTAATGCTGATATTGGTCATTTTTGGTGTGTTTCTGTTTTCATGATGATAATTATCTCTGGATAAAACATATTAAGCCAATCAAGCTCATCCAATTTTTCTTTTGAAGAAATAGTAAACCAACTATTTTTGGTGCAGCTCAATGTAGGCAATTTTCAACCCACCCTACAGTAGCTGTTAGATAATAATTGATCAATGTGAGGTACAAAAGCATGGTTCTGTTGCCTCAAAGCTTGACAAATTCCATGGTGTGATTTACATGTTGGTGCTTCTCAAGGGAGCAGCGTGAGGATAGACCTCATCTGAATCCATGTGTTTGCTGCTCTTTTCTCTTCTCTAATCGGCTTCTTGCACTCACAGATTTCTCCATGGAACACTCCTTTGACAAATGGCTTGCACACAAATCCCTCTCTCTGGCTCTTCTTTTCAGGAATAAAACCTAAGACAAATAACCTTAAAATTAGAGTGAAGGAAATAAATTATGTGCTTTGACAATAAGTGTTTGAAAATAATACTTATAGTAGGTAAGTGATATAGTTTGAATGTGTGTCCCCACCAAATCTCATGTTGAAACATAATCCCCAATATTGGAGATGGGACCTGGTGGGAGGTGTTCAGATTATGAGGGCGGATTCCTCATGAACGGCTTGGACCATCCCCTTGGTGATAAATGAGCTCTCTCTCTCTTTGTTCTCAGGAGATCTGGTGGTTTAAAAACGTGTGGCACCTCTCCCTCTCACTCTCTCTTGTTTGCTCTTTTTCTTGGCATGTGACGTGCCTGTTCCCCCTTTGCCTTCTGCCATGATTAGAAGCTTCCTAATACTGCTATGCTTCCTGTGTAGTCTACAGAACCCTGAGCCAGTTAAACTTCTTTCCTTATAAATTACCCAGTCTCATGTATTTATTTATAGCAGTGCAAGAATGGCCTAATACAATAAGAATGTCTGGGATAGCCAAAATAGAGAAGTAACAGAGGTTTTGACTTTAGAGCAGTGGTTCCCAATTGGGAGAAATTTACCCAACGCAGGGCATTTGGCAACATCTGGAGACATTTTGGTTGTGATGAGCCTGGGGATGGAAGTAGATGCTAGCAAGCATCTAGTGCATCGAAGTGAGGGATGCTACTAAGCATTCTGCAATGCACAGGACATCCACCTACAGCAAAAAGTTACCAGGCTCAAAATGTCCATAGCACTGCTGCTGAGAAACACTGCTGCAGACCCAGCATCCTTGCTAATTCTTTGCATGTATGTGAATGTGCCATATACGGTCCTTTAGTCACACTACATTGACCCCACTTCAGATTTAAAGGGAGTTTATCCACTTTTGTGCCTCTGACTTCATAGAATTTTATGAAAGACATATGCAATTTAGAGGTCAAAAAAATCTACCCAGCTGGGCGCGGTGGCTCACGCCTCTAATCCCAGCACTTTGGGAGGCTGAGGCGGGCGGATCACCTGAGGGCAGGAGTTTGAGACGAGCCTGACCAACACGGAGAAACCTCGTCTCTACTAAAAATACAAAATTAGCTGGGCATGGTGACTCGTGCCTGTAATCCCAGCTACTCGGGAGGCTGAGGCAGGAGAATCAGTTGAACCCGGAAGGAGGAGGTTGCGATGAGCTGAGATCGCGCCATTGCACTCCAGCCTGGGCAACAAAAGTGAAACTCTGTCTCAAAAAAATCTACCCAGACATAGGTTGGAATGCATTCAGAAAACAGCTATAGGGAATACTTGATGGACCAAATCAAACTTTTCTTTTTGAGAAACTAAACTTTCCTTTTTGATATTTAATTTTCTTCAGTGAGGTAATTGCCCCTTTCTTCTCACTCTGCACCTCCAATGCCTAGCACCATTCTTGTTTGAGAAAAGGACCAACTCAGATCTAGCTTGATTTGTATCATGTACCTGCAAAGCAATTAACTGGGGTAAATTTTGTTTTGTTTTATTGTATTTTTTAGATTTTTCTGACACAATGAAGTTAGAATGTTTTGTTCTGAATGCATTTGTGTATCATATCTGTGTAAATATATGTGTGTGTGTGTATATGAATATGCATACTCATATGTCTATGCCATTCTATAATAATTATTCATATTAATATCCTCAAAGAATATGAATCCTTCTTTAGGGAAAAAAAGTAAAATTAAGTATGAAATTCTATTTGGGAACTCTAGAACTGGTGCATCTGTTATGAACATCCTTGGTAATCTCAGGTATTCTAACCACACACCCAAAAACAACAGTGAATATGATTTCTGCTACCTTATTTCTTTTCTGGGACAATACACAGTCTCACTGTGTTTGAAATATATCACTCAAATCATCCTATGTGCAGGGGCATTTTGAGTTGGCTGACTCCCTTTTGCGTTGGTTCTGAATCCATCCGGTGCTCCAGTGCAATGGATTTCCAAAGATTATATGACAGAAGTAGAGCTATTAGACCAGTGGCTGACAGCCCCCGTCTAGCTCATCATGGGGTCAAATGGAATTCAGGAGGGGGCTGGCACACAGGAAGTGGGGCACTGCAGTGGCAACTTAGGCAAATTTGATCTGTGAAAATTCAGGTTTATGCAAATGCTAAATCGATTATTGAAAATAATTCTTCACTTTGTAGATTTAATGATAGAGTTTCTTTAAATTGCATTACTCCAAGAATATTTACAATATAACTTAATTTTCAACAAAAAAATTATACAGAATGTTCCAGGAAATGGTTCTTTTCAGCACTAAAATTATAAATCACAGGCAGTGTTAGGAGAGATCTTATTGATTACACAGCTTAAATTCTAACATTTTAGCTCTGAGGAGAAGTTCTTTAAGAAGGATAATGTCCAGTATTTGAGATATCATGGAAACTGACTGGAAAGTTTCTGCTTTATAAATAAGGGACCATATACCTAGAGGGCCTTGGCCTGGGCTAATGATGACTTTCCTGCACAGAGTATTTCTTTTTTTTTTTTTTTTTTTTTTTTTTTTTTTTTTTTTTTTGGAGAATTTCCACAGGTACTGTCCAATCTGGGAATCACAACTCCCTAACGACTCTTACAACTCCTAAGTCTGTTACTAGCCTCAATACCAAAATTATCAGCCTTTCTAGGGAGATAATCTATCAACCTGATGGTTCAATAAATGCTTGTTAAATTGCATTGAACCAGGTTTGTTCACCCATCCATCCCACTGTGATAGACTCTGGGGATACCATGGCGAAAACATGCAGAGAAGTTTAAGTAGACCAGCTACTCTCTGATGGGTAATTGTGGCACAATTCTAAGACAAAGACTGAGAAAGGCCTTAGCACTTCAAAACACTTTCCTCATCTGCTCTCTGAAGCTTGAAGTTCTTTAAATAGTAATGGGCATCTTTAGGAGGAAATGTATTCTATGGAAAGCAAAGTTGCTTAAGCATTTAACTGAAATAGAGAGTGAAAAGTGATTCAAGTATTAGGCAAAAGTGCTAGGTTAGATGTCCATTGTCCTGGACCTCAAGGGTACTTGTCTTCCCTACAGCTCTTCCTCCCTCTTTCTAGTAACAGACACAGGCTACTTGGTGATAGGGGCTGGCCAGAACCTCCTCTGAGTAAGTGGATTATCTCTACACCTTGACTACGTTTATTTATCCAAGGATGGACTCATGACCTATATTGGGCCAGTAAAGGCATTTCCTAAGATTTTTAAACTGGGATCTGGGATTTTCTCAGAGGCCAGAACTGCCAGTGACCCTACTTCTTGCCAAAAGTAGGAAACAGAGCTGCAAGTCAGCCTTGAGAGAAGGAGCCTTCATGCATGATAATGTCTATATCCAGAAAGAATTAAGGATGGTTAAGTGGTTAAAAATGCAGGTTTTAGAGTCAGATGCCGAAGGTCAACCCTATAGCTTCCCATTAATTCTGTGACCGTAATAAAGTTATGTGTTTTCTTTTTAGCTCAGTTTCACCTTCAGTAATGTGGGAATAACAGTGTCTTATCCCATAGGGCTGTAGCAGATTAAAGATATCTCAAAAGCTTTGATATTCCTCCCATGGAGAATTGGGGTCTATGCCTCCTCTTCTTGAGTCTTGGAGGGCCCTGTGACTGCTTTAGAATACAGGTTCTTCTGGCCCAGGCCTGAAGAATCTGGCACTTTTGCTTTCTCTCTTGTAAGACCCCTTTTCATATCACTGAGGCACCTTGTAAAAAGTCTATACTCTACTGGAGGGACAAGGGAGAGGTTCTGAAACCACATGGAGAATGAAAGAACCAGTCTTCCAGCCGAGCCCAGCATTCTAGTCATTCCCACACATGTGCTATGGATGTGAGAAGAACCATCTTGGATAGTCTAGACCTGCCCAGCCTCAGTGGAATAGCAACAAGTGACTTATGCCAATGCTGTATGGCATATATAGTGTAGTGCCACACCTGCATGAATTTCTGACCTACACACTCTTGAGATATGATAAAGTGGCTGTTGCTTCAAGTTACCAAGATGACTCAACAGAGTTGTTTTAAGATGAAATAAGTTAAAATAAAGTTCTGTAAATAGTGGCCTGCCAATAGCAATGTTTGATAAACTAGTTATCATTGTTGCCCTGGTTCTGATCATTCCCAAAATTTCATTGTTTCACTCCTTATTCAATACTGAGCAACCCCACTATTGTATTGTGTTAGGCCATTCTTGTATTGCTACAAAGGAATACCCGACATTAGATAATTTATAAAGAAGACAGGTTTAATTGGTCCTGCAGGCTACGCAGGAGCATAACACTGGCATCTGCTCAGCTTCTGCTGAGGCTTCAGAAAGTTTAATATCATGGCAGAAGACAAAGTGGAAGCAGGCATCTCACATGGCGAGAACAGGAGCAAGAGAGAGTGGCGTGGGAGGTGCCACACACCTAAACAACCAGATCTCGTAGGTACTCACTATTGCAAAGACAGAACCCGGCTGTGAAACATTGGCCTCTATGATCAAAATACCTCCCACTAGTCCCCAACTTCAACACTGGGGATTACATTTCAACATGAGATTTATGTGAGGACAAATATCCAAACTATATCACTAATAAATTCCTAAGTTTCCTTTTAATCTCTTTAGAGTCAGGGTGCTGCCACTTGTCTTAAACTGGGTTCAGCTTCATGCTAATATGATGTTTAAGATACGTATCAACCCTGAGATTCTAACTCTACATGGATGGTCTATAACACAAGTCACACAAATCTGTGTGACGTGTTACAGAATTTTCTCCTTCATCTTTGTTGTGTCTTTTTAAATCTGTCATTTTTTTATGATGTGCCACCAATCTGTAACCTCGTAAAGGAAACTTTTTTTTTTTGAGAGGGAGTCTCGCTCTGTTGCCTAGGCTGGAGTACAGTGGCGCAATCTTGGCTTACTGCGTCCTCCACCTCCCAGGTTTAAGCAATTCTCCTGCCTCAGTCTCTCTAGTAGCTGAGATTACAGGCACCTGAAACCATGTTGGGCTAATTTTTGTATTTTTAGTAGTGGTGGGGTTTCACCATGTTGGCCAGGCTGGTCTTGAACTCCTGACCTCAGGTGATCCAAAGTGTTGGGATTACAGGTGTGAGCCACTGCGTTTGGCCCTAAAAGAAACGTTTTACATCCAAAACTTACATAGGCACAAGTTCTGCCTTTTGCCTTTTTTTCCACTAGTATATAATTTGTAGAGAGTAGTACTCTCCATGTTAGCAAACATAGCAATGAAGAATTCACTGCTTATGGTCCTGTGCACTGAAGCAATAAAATAGAGAAATGAAGAGAGAGATGGAGAGACAAGAAAAATCAGCTCAAGAGAGAACCAGTAGTGGTGATGAAGATAAGCTGACAGAACCAAATAGATGTCCACGAGTTTGTGAGGAAGCTAACTGGAGTGGGTACATAAGTGTGTATTAACAAATCCAGATGCTGTATCCAAACTTAAGCCTTATTTGCAAAGAGAAGTAGGAATGGGGGAGCTTTTTTCCAATATTTTTGGAAAATTTAGATGCCATGTGTTTCTGAGTTTTTGAAAAACATTTTCCTAAAAGTGCATCAACCTGTTTGCTTTTGGTTGCTCTCTTTTTTAAAAGTCACTCTGAGAGATTTGGGGAAGGGGCATCTAAATTGCTCAGACTCTGATTTGGGGATTTGGGAGTCTGGGACAAAATTAAAGGTGATTCTGGTTAAGGGATCAGCAGAAAACACATATACACCTTTTTTTCCTATGTTCGCAGCCATCCAGACCCACAGGAAATGGGCATTCTTGCTGAAAGTCATGAAAGTAACTGATTATCTGCTAAGTGGAACTCCAGGCAGCATGTTCATCCTTACATCTTACAGAGGAGGCGACTTTGCCGTCCAATTAGTCCTATTACCTTCTCACTGGATCACAAAGGCATTTATGGGAACAAGTCATTTTTTAAAGGAAGAGAGAAGTGCATTCAACATGAATAGTTGTCTAATAGCATCATTTCCCCATTTCTCCTTCCCAAAAAAGAACCCCAGGTAGCCTTTGTGCCTGGAGGTGGGGTGGGTTATTTCATTCACAGTTCCAAAGATAGGGCTGACTGGCCTGGGCGGGAGCCGGAGGAGTGGGATGGGGGTGGGGAGGTAATACGCTCAAACAGTGCGTGGTCTGGAATTGGGCGTTTTATTAGATCTAATAGGCTGATCACTTACTCTGTAATTGGGAGAATTTTTTTGCTCTGAATTTTTGGCTGCTTGATGTGAATGAAGAAACAGCTAGGACAATTGTTATAGGCAGCCATCTGTCCATAAGTGCAACCAGACTGAGGATTAAGCCAATGCAGTAACTGGCAGAACAGGCCCCTGCTAACACTACTGAGCTGTGAGATTGACGTACCTGAATCCTGCCCTAATACAGAACTTATACTTTACAATTCATTTCCTAATCTTTAAGGTGGTTAGAGAAGGCTTTCCTGATACTTATAGAAAAATCTTCTTAAATTGAAAAAGAAATGATATTTGAATACTAAGAACTCATTCCTTATTTTCTGCAACTAAATTTTAATATGGGGAAGAGAAAGTGAAAGAACATATGAGGACCCAAGATGACAGATGAGAGGTCTGGGAAAGGAGGGTTGAAAGGTCACAGAAAGTAGAAACTGGCAGAGCTCAAAGAAAAGCTTATTGAATTCACAATTTCTGCATGAGTTATTGTTTGTTTTTTGTTTTTGTTTTTGTTTTTGTTTTGATGGAGTCTCATCTGTTGCCCAGGTTGGAATGCAATGGCGTGATCTCGGCTCACTACAACCTCCGCATCCCGGGTTCAAGTTATTCTCCTGCCTCAGCCTCTCGAGTAGCTTGGACTACAGGCATGTGGCACCATGCCCAGCTAATTTTTGTATTTAGCAGAGACGGGGTTTCACCATGTTGGTCAGGCTGGTCTTGTTCTCCTGACCTCACGATCTGCCTGCCTCAGCCTCCCAATGTGCTGGGATTACAGGCATGAGTCACCATGCCACCATGCCCCACCATGAGCTGTTTTAAACATAGCTAACTCTAGACTAGAGGGCTGCTTCTCTCTCTATATATAGAGAGAGAATATAATGGTTTAAAACATATATGTAGATTACATATACATATATTATGTATATGTTTTAAATCTCTACCATGTACTAAAAAGAAATACAAAAATTAACAAGATAAACATTTCACCAAGATAAACATTCATTTAGAAATTCACAATATTAAAAAATCTATAATAATATTTAAATCTGTAATAGCTCCTTAGAATTGTATTACCTCATCTAATTCTTAGAATAACCCTGTGGGAATGTGCGTATTTCTCCATTTTATAGGAAGGAATCAAAGACTCAAGTTGCCATAGCCATATAATAAGCAAGTTGTGAAACTAGGGTTTCTATCTCAGTCTACCTGATTCTTACGAATCCAACCTCATTTCTTACACAGTACTATCCTCCTTGGAGAATAGGAGATTAGAATTCACCATATCCAACCGCTTTAGGTATAGTAATCCCATTTGGTAGAGGAAATTTTTAGGTAATACAGTGATAGTAGGATTCTCCTAAGACCCAAAGCTCTGAATCACATAAGGAGGGGGAAGGATACTTCAACAGGACAAAGTTGTTCATTTGTTAGATGGCTTGAGATGATTTAAAATATGATCTTCAGCCACAGAACTGTAAAAGGGATAATGGCTTAAAGCAAGATTGAATTCATTAGCTCTGGATTCTAATGACTTAGCACTGCCTCAGAACTTGCACACAGTACTCCTATAAACGAACCAGAACAAGTCCTTTGCTTCACGATGGTACTTCATCTTTTCTGAGTGGAGGTGGAAGACAAAATTTTGAATCACAATTTGTGAGAGTTGTTAGTGTACTAAATAACAGTGAATATGCTCTGCTGTTTGAAAAAAAAAAAAGACTGCAAGAAATATGTGCAAATTGCAATGTAATTGGCTAAATAATCATAAAACAACAAGGGAACTAGTTGGATCATGAAGGACAGAGTGGACAAGATACTACGAAGCATTAGTAGAGAACTGTTTGTGATTTTTTTCTTACATGGCTCCATATATCTATCATATCCTAGCTGAAGGCTATTCTGTGGCTGATCATTGTCCCTAGGTTAATGTCTAAGCTCCTTGACATGCCATATACTGTCCTTATGATCCGGCTAATGTCAAACTTTATGCCTATTCTTATCACCTTCTTTCTAGCATCATATTTAGTTCTCTAAATTTACCTAATTCTCTTCTATCTCCAGGCTTTCACTATTTCTATTTTATCCAGCTAGAATTTCTCTTTTCTTCTCTTAGAAATTATAACTCCTAATATGCCATTTACTCACATTCATTCAGATTATAGTAGCTATCTCACTTGTAGACTACCCTGTTGTCAATCCTATTGAAGCCCTTTTAATATTCTTTTAATATTTACTTATTTGAATTCCCTACCACTTTGGATGATTCACTGTTGTACTCCAAGTACTTGATAGGTACTTGTCAGGAAGTACTCTTTCAGGAAGAAGTACTCCGTGAGGAGGAAGAGTTTTCTGGACTGAGTGATAGCATAGAGTTAATATCATTCAATAAAATCTTATTGCATTAGAAGTATATGATTTAATGTATTATTAATGAAAATTATGTTGCATCTACCTTATAGTTTAAGATGGCATGTATACTTGATCAGACTGTATATCTATATAGACATGTATATAGATATAGTACATTCCTCCAGCCCCACAAAAATGACAAAAATGTTTAAGGCATAAAACACAAAGGAATGAAATAATGGAGGGTGAGACATAGACAAGATTTTGGAAGCTAAAAGCAAATGGGAAAGTGAAAACCGACTTAGCATGACCAAGAAAATTTAATTCTGTGCTTGAAGTAAGAAGGCCAAGAAGAAACCTCATGTGTAAAGGTGAATCCCTAAAAGGTGTAGGATTTGAGAAAAACAGGTATCTTGGAAGTGGGTTTAACATGGGCCTAAGCAGGTTGTTTGAAGATCTTTTTGAGGAGGGATAAGACTCCCAGGTATGCTCCCTGACTCTACACAGTCACATGCTGACCCTCCTCAACCTGGATTGATGACTAAGATTTTATTCTCTGAAGAGAGTGAAATAGAGAGCCTATACTGGGGATTCCAGACATATTTAATGGGAGAAATCCATATCTAAAAAATAAAAAATAATAGAGTTAAATGTAAGTTTCACAGGGCATATTGAATTCTCCTATTCTAGTCTTCTCCTACATGGCTCCCAAAAAACTGGCAGCCAGCTTGTACCCTTCCAATAGGAGTCAAAAGCAGTTCTCCTCTAATATTATCTGACCAACTGAACCTAAAAGACCTAAAAGTACTGACATTAAGGATTCCCAAAAGAAACAGCCCATTCAGATAATGTTAGAGATATGACCATCACCAAAAATTCCAACTGAATGCATAGAGTTTCTAATCAACATTTTGTTTCTCACTCTTTAATATAAGCAAAAACAAGGATGACTACACATTTGAAGCAGGCATTGGATACGGAAAATAAAGAAGAAAACAAACACGTAACTTTTCAACCTTAGTATCTTTAGTTTATAAGCTGAACAGTTTTTATCATTTATATTCTCAGAAATATAATTACATATCATCCACAAGAAAATAACAGAGTGCCACATAAAAGAATATGCAAGGAATATAAATGAGTTCTTGGTGATAGAAAAAATAAGTTAAAATAATAAAACATTTATAACAAAGTTAAAGAAATCTTTTAGAGAAAGAACAAAGGAAACGTGATGAAGAAAAGAAGTTTTAAAAAAAGGAAAAAAAACCTGAAAAATTAAAGGACCAATTCAGGAGATGCACTGTTTGAATAATGAATGGTTCAGAATAAAGAGAAAGAAGAAAATGGGGGTGGAGGGTACCATCAAAGATAAAATTCAATCTTCTTTTCAGAACTAGAGGACCTGATTATATAGACTGGGTCCATAAGGTGGCCAGTATGTTGGATAAAAGCAAACAGCAAAGTGCATTACTGCACATTTAAAGACATGGTTGATAAAAGGAAAGTTCTAGAAGCTTCCAGGTAAAAAGAAAAAATTCACATGAAGAATTAGAAATGATAGTTGCTTAGGATTTCTCTGCATAATAGCAACTCCAGAAGCTGGAACACAAGAGAGAAATATCTTCACAACTCTGAGGAAATATTTTTCAACACAGGGTTGTATGTTTTAGGTATGCCAGATTGTCAAGATATTTTCAGTTATGCCAAAAAAAAAAAATGCTTGTGTATGCATTCTATCTCAGGAAGCTATTGGAAAGTGAGTTGTATCAATATGAAGGAGAAAACCAAGAAAGAAGACGAAACAGGATATGAGAAATAGGAGAGTCAGCAAAAGAGACAGGCAGGAATGTTCTTTATGGTGATATTAAAAGAGTTTGCACAATGGCAGTTATTCAGCAGGGTTAGAGAGCTACTTTCCAGATTAGAGGTGGTTGAAAGGGAGATTTAAAAAAAAAAAAGACAAAATGGATAAAAAATTTAGTTTGTTTGATGGTATTGAGAGAAGATTTACCCAGCTGGTGAAGATTTGGGAGCTGGGCTCATGATAAATACTTAGAAAATTAGGAAAGTAAGAAGAGAGAGAAGAATGAAGAGGATGAGGTGGAAGATTAAGTAAATTATCAATTGCAGATAAAACAAACTCTTGTACAGGGAAGGAAAGCTACCTATGTTATATAACTCAAGTCTCAGCTATGAACAATCTTAAGAGAGTAAAAATTACTTAAATAATAAATATATTGACCTGAACAATCGTACACTATCATCATGTAAGGTAGGATAGTTGTAAAAGAAAGCTACATTCTCATCTTCCATATTGAGAAATCAAGAGATACTTTTTTAAACTGAAAAAAAAAATAGAACTAGTAATATAGGCTTGTTATTTAGAGATTTTGACGTAAATACCAAAGTAAGCAATTTACAGGGAAAATATTTGCCTCTGGGAAGCGGATAATGGAGGTGGCAAGAGAGTACTACAGCTGTAAGATTGTGTATTATTGTCAGGGTAACACTAATTGCTATAACAAACAAACCCCCATGTTATCATGGACTCAAACACAATGCAAGTTTATTTCTCACTCATTTAACAGCCCAAGGTGCTTGTTTCTGTAAGGTGGATATGGCCGTCTTTCATGTGCTCCACAAGGACGAAGAAACTCTGCCTTCAACTTCATGTCCGGGGTCACTATGTTTATCACTGTCCAAGTCTGTCAGGTGAACAAAGAGCATGGGGAATTTTCAAAGGTGGGGCTGCGAAAGTCACACCACATCTGCGTCAGCTGCATTGACAGAACTCGGTCATAGGGCTGCTCCTAACAGCCACAGAGGTTGGAAAATGTAGCCTAGCTGTGTACTTAGGAAAAATAGGAGGACACAAATTTTGGTGAATGGTTAGCAGTCTTGCCAGAATTTGTAAAACTATTGGACTCTTTAAATTAAGTGTATTACAGGTTGTTGCTGTAATTGTAGTTTTGTTCTAAAATGATAAAAGGAAACAATCCAGCAGATGTCATTAAAATTTAACAATTGTTAGATTTTGATAATATTTTTTACCAAGCATTTTTTAAATGATAAAATTTTATTGAAGATATAGAAAGTTCTTGTCTCAATTCACCTTGCTCCATACTTCTAATAGGGGAAGGTCAAATGGCATTTCCTATGAAGACAAACACTAAAATCCAGTTTCTTCATCTGCCAAATGAAACCCAGATAATGAGGCAATGTCAACTTCTCTGTCATTATTTTAAGATTATATAACGGGATTATTATTATATATAATAGAATTATATAGGATTATATGTATATATAACATAATAGGATTATTTAATCCTGAAATCTATATTATTTTATATATTATATATTATGCATTATATAAACTATATATTTTTATTACTATATATAATATATAATAGGATTTATAATCCTAAAATAATGGCAAAGGAGGTGACAGTGCTTCACTCTCTGGGTTTTATTTTACAGATGAAGCAACTGGATTTTTGAATAACTAAGTGGTGAACCCAAAGTTGGTTATTCACTCATTCATTACACTGATATTTATTAGAGCCTCTACCATGGACAAGTCACTGCTTATGTGAAGATGATAACAGCAGCAAACAATCTAGATAAGCTCTCCTTTCACACAGAGCTTTAATCCTAGGGAGGATGCCCAGTGGCAGTGAGGACTCTAACCTGGGTCTTCAAACTGGAAATTCAAAAGATCCCAGCCGCTCATGCTGGGTCTCTCCAGCTGTTAGACTTTTCATATATCGTGTCACATCTGTTACACTGAAATAAGCTTCCTGCAGCTATATGATCAGATCCCTATTTACGTAGTGAACAAAACTTGCAAACTATCTTTGGGAAAGTCCCTGTGAATCAAAAATGACCTCCGTTTCCCCTTAATAGCTTTTGGGAGATGTCTCAGATTAGTGGAGAGAAAAACATGTGCACATTCCCCGTATAGTTCGCCATTCTTTTCTTCCAGCTATTAGAGGCACTTCTGACAGGTACCTTTTCTGGCAACTTCTAAAACTTGTGAGATATGCTCTCCTATTTAAACAGGCCTAAAGAAGTGTTGTTTCATGAATTGCAATATCTATAAGATATTCATCCAGCTGCCTGAAAATCATCTCTGCTTCCTTCATTCAGAAAAATGTCACCACTGACATGCCCTGCTTGCACTAAAATGATGTATGCTTAGTTGGTGCAAGGTTTGGTGAATAAGAATGTTTGAAGAAAAACTTTAAGCTTTCACTGGACATGAGGTCAATTGCAAAGAATAGAGGTCCTAGAAGAGTTGTCTTCAAGGGATTGTCATACAATATATTGTCCCAAATGTAACACTTCGAGAGTGGGAGGTGATGCTGTTAACAATGATGCTGAGACAAAAGGCATAAATAGAACTCCAGGCAAACAGGAAACATTAGCATTAAAGATTGACATTCGCTTTCCTTGATGCATGAGTTGATAAAATTTGGTATGTATGTGTGTATTTATATATTATTTGTGTGTATACATATATACATGTATGTGTGTGTATATATACTGATACATAAATACATACATACATAAATATTGTATATATACTGATATATGAATACATACATACATATGTGTATATATATCAGTATATATTATTTAACCTTGAAAAGGAAGGAAATTCTGACACATGCTACAACATGGGAGAAACTTCAAGACATTACAGGAAGTGAAATAAGTCAGTCACAAAAGAACAAATAATGTTTAATTCCACTTACATGATACCTAGAGTAGCCAAATTCATAGAGACAGAAAACAGAATGGTGGCTGCCAAGGGCTGAGGGAAGGAGGGAATGGAGATTGCTTGTGTAATGGTTCAGAGCTTCAGGAGATAAACACATTCTGAGGATGGATGGTGGTATAATTGCACAACATTGTGAATGCATGTAAAGTCACTGAACTGTACACTTAAAAGTAGTTTAAATGAGAGATTTGGTTATATATAACAAAATCTACTACAATAAAAATTGGTTGACTTCACTCTCTTTATTTGGAAAATGATGAAACCTAGACAAGAGTTTCCCTTTGGGTCTTTGTCTCAGGCATAGCATGTTATGATCTTAATAGAGATTCATTGAGATTAAAACACAGTTAAATCACCCGCTGCTCCCTGCTGTGTTGTGACCACTTGGGAAAAGACAGGAAGAGTCAAATGGGGATTAACATCCTGGCAAAGCTGACCAGAGAACTCAGCAAGTCCTCCCACTTGCCTTCTTAATCTAAACTTGAGTACAGTCCAGACTTAAGCCAAGAAGGGCAGGCAGAGAATTTGGAACTAAGAGAGCAATGACCTGCTGGATCCTCAGCAGCAAACTCTGTTTGATTTGCTTATCACATGGAGTAAGGCAAACTATCTATTTCTAAGAATAGGATACCCAAGAAGCCAAGAGAAAAAAAGGAACAAGGGGACCAGGAGGACAATGGCCCCACTGTCTTGGTATCAGATAGTGGCTCTGCCTGCCATTCTAATAAAGCTTCACAGATGCCAGGTTCTCCCCAGGTTCAGTAACCACACAAGGAGCTCCCACACACTACAACCAATGAGGAGAGACACATAGAAGGATTGAAGAGAGAACTGAAAATAAAGATTCCTGTGGGGGGGGGAACCCTCTAACCTTTGCTTTTCCTGTGCCTTCTCAGATATACAGCAAACCTTTTCCTTCTTATTAACACATGATGTTGGAGAACGTTGTCTTTTCTTCTTTACCCTGTAGCCCATCATCTTCTGCGGGCACCAAGCAACTTCCCATGTTTACTCCAAAGGCTATTCACATAAGTGAAACCATTTACACTGTGCATTATAAAGGAAGGGAGGTTATGGCCCTTGGATCCAAGTTGCATAATTCAGACACAGTCTCATTCTAACACATCACTCCCCCTTATTCAACCCTGCATTGTTATTTTTATTTATTTTTTTTCTTTTGAGATGGAGTGTAGCTCTGTTGCCCAGGCTGGAGTACAATGGCACAATCTCAGCTCACTGCAACCTCTGCTTCCTGGGTTCAAGCGTTCAATTCTCCTGCCTCAGCCTCCCCAGTAGCTGGGACTACAGGTGTCCACCAGCATGCCAGGCTAATTTTTGTATTTTTAGTAGAGATGGGGTTTTACCATGTTGGTCAGCCTGGTCTCGAACTCCTGACCTCAAATGATCTGCCCACCTCGGCCTCCCAAGGTGCTGGGATTACAGGCATGAGCCACCGCACCCAGACTCCTGCATTGTTGACTAATTGATTTATATGTCTATGACCCACCCTATCCCTGAGCCCTAACTTTAAAGCGAGATCCCAAAGGGAGCATAGCATGTTGGTTGGCTGTCAAGACCTTCTTTCCACAACAGTCCATACCAGCACACCATGGGGATTCCATAAATGCCTATGCTCCTGAACCATTTATTAAGACTCTGTGTATGCCTAGGGCAGGGCCAGGTCCTTGCCCTGAGGGAACCCATTATTTCATAACAACCTATAAATTCTGGAGTTGCTGGTGGCAGGGATGCTTTCTCACAGGTCCCATGGGCTTCAGGGAGGGAAGATTTTCAAGAAGGTTAGGAGATGAATGTGTTTTGAAAAACAGTACAGAGTTAGCCTTGACTGCAAAGTGGACATTTTACTGCATTTGTCAGATGGATAATCACAGATAAAGACTTTGATCTTTATCCCCACGGCAGCAATAAGAAAAAGGCGGGAACTTTGTGTACTATCTTTTATTTCTTTTCTCTGCAGTTCTGGGAAAAATCGAGCCTATTAAAAACTCAGAATCTCCTTGTCGTGCTCTTAAATGTTGCCGGGCGTTAACTGCTCTGTCGTTGTCCCCGATAATACCAAGATAAGAAAGAGATAGGGGAGGGACTATGAAGCTCTTCTCTCTCAGCAGAAAGACTAATGGATGGGGAAGAATGAGAATCTTGAAAGGAAAGAAAAGGAAGAATAGAGGATTAAATGCTGAGTGTCATGGAAAAGATCAAGGGAAGCATTACAACAGCAGTGCGGCATCACAGTCCCAATGAATGCAAGAGATCAGATTGGGGCTTTATTCTTCAGACACAAGATGCTGAGGGTCTGTGGCCCAGGTTGGCAACATCAGGACCTTTTGCATAGGTTCTCCGCTCATGATCAAACCAAGTGAAATATTCCACAATTAAACTTGTGAACTGACTCAAAAAAAAAAAAAAAAAAAAAAAAGCCATGTGGAAAAGCTAAAATGGGATTCAAGGAGTTTGGTAATACAAGACGAAGCTTCTTCCCTCCCACGATGTATTTAACTGACTGCACTGGCCATTGAATCACTATGTTTGTTGATCATGTTTATCAAGGGCAGAAAGTAACTTTCACTCTAAAATGAAGACTATATTAACTCTTATTTATCCTTACAAAGGAGTTGGCCAAATGCCAGGTCCTTCAAGACTTGCGATGAAGTCTGATGCACTAGAGCAGATGTACGCAGGTGGTACACATAGGTACCAGGGTGCAAGCACACAGGCCCACTCATCCTAGGCGGGTGGAATATGCTGCTGAGCCACAAGTGTCTGACCCTGTTTGGACAAAGAAACTTAAATGTAGACATTATTTACCACCATATCCAAAAGGGATTACATGCAGGATCATTTCATTTTCATGCTAACTTGTGGGATACTTTATATGATTAGTTTTGAGTCTAATAAATTTTAAGTCTTTATTTCCCCATGTTTTAATGTAACCATAACATTGTAACTAGCCCGGACCTCATTGACTTTTGTAATGCCCTGTGTGTATGTGTGTGTGTGCACACATGCACGTTAGACAGAGCAGTGGAAGGGTCTTAAAGCGAAAGGAATTCTATGTTGAAAATTAAGTTACGCAGAATGTAAAAAGAATTGCCAGTTTCACTCACCAGCCCTTTATTTATTTTTCAACAGCAGCACAAATCCCACAGCAATTAATTCTGTACCAAGCTGCCGGAACCACAGATACACCCAATACAGTGTGTAGCAGTAGTTAAAACTTCTGGAAAGAAAACAAACTTCTAAGATTGCCTCATAATCAGGTCCCTCTTCTAACATGATTTTGAATGACACATGTAAAAGATTGACCTCTAGTGGTTAGATGCCAAACCTACAGTGTTTTAATTAAGAACCAGATCTTAATGGGCAGGGGTGGGATGGTGTTCAAGCAGTTATTATACAAAGCAGCATGAGGCATCCTAATAGAGAACACACACCCGCCCAACTTTCTCTCTTATAATTTGGCAATTATACTGGAGAGACATCAAAGGTCACATATCTCATAGAAGCCTAGAATTAGATCGGGGCTTATAGCTTCTTTCTCAATATAACACTATACACGGTATTACTTTCACTTGCTCATACTTCTGCTTAAAGAGTCCCAGTTACTAAACACATTGTACTGGTAATTTCTCTTTATTTTATTTTTCTTTTATTATTATTATACTTTAAGTTCTAGGGTACGTGTGCACAATGTGCAGGTTTGTTACATATGTATGCACGTGCCATGTTAGTGTGCTGCAACCATTAACTCGTCATTTACATTTGGTATATCTCCTAATGCTATCTCTCTCAGCGCCCCCCCACCCCACCCCATGATAGACTCTGGTGTGTGATGATCCCCACCCTGTGTCCAAGTGATCTCATTGTTCAATTCCCACCTATGAGTGAGAACATGTGGTGTTTGGTTTTCTGTCCTTGAGATAGTTTGCTGAGAATGATAGTTTCCAGCTTCATCCATGTCCCTCCAAAGGACATGAACTCATCCATTTTTATGGCTGCATAGTATCCCATGGTGTATATGTGCCACATTTTCATAATCCAGTCTACCATTGATGGACATTTGGGTTGGTTCCAAGTCTTTGCTATTGTGAATAGTGCCGCAATAAACATATGTGTGCATGTGTCTTTATAGTAACATGATTTATAATCCTTTGGGTATATCCCCAGTAATGGGATGGCTGGGTCAAATGGTATTTCTAGTTCTAGATCCTTGAGGAATCCCGCACTGCCTTCCATAATGGTTGAAGTAGTTTACAATCCCACCAACAGTGTAAAAGTGTTCCTATTTCACCACATCCTCTGCAGCACCTGTTGTTTTCTGACTTTTTAATGATCGCCATTCTAACTGGTGTGAGAGAGAATCTCATTGTGGTTTTGATTTGCATTTCTCTGATGGCCAGTGATGACAAGCATTTTTTCAAATGTCTGTTGGCTCCATAAATGTCTTCTTTTGAGAAGTGTCTGTTCATATCCTTTGCCCACTTTTTGATAGGGTTGTTTTTTTTTTTTCTTGCAAATTTGTTTAAGTTCTTTGTAGATGCTGGATATTAGCCCTTTGTCACATGGGTCAATTTTTAAAAAATTTTCTCCCATTCTGTAGGTTCCCTGTTCACTCTGATGGTAGTTTCTTTTGCTGTGCAGAAGCTCTTTAGTTGAATTAGATCCCATTTGTCAGTTTTAGCTTTTGTTGCCATTGCTTTTGGTGTTTTAGTCATGAAGTCCTTGCCCATGCCTATATCCTGAATGGTATTGCCTAGGTTTTCTTCTACGGTTTTTATGGTTTTAGGTCTAACATTTAAGTCTTTAATCCATCTTGAATTAATTTTTGTATAAGGTGTAAGGAAGGGATCCAGTTTCAGCTTTCTACATAGGGTTAGCTAGTTTTCCCAGCACCATTTATTAAATAGGGAATCCTTTCCCCATTTCTTCTTTTTGTCAGGTTTGTCAAAGATCAGATGGTTGTAGATGTGTGATGTTATTTCTGAGGGCTCTGTTCTGTTCTATTGGTCTATATCTCTGTTTTGGTACCAGTACCATGCTGTTTTGGTTACTGTAGCCTTGTAGTATAGTTTGAAGTCAGGTAGCGTGATGCCTCCAGCTTCATTCTTTTGGCTTAGGATTGTCTTGGCAATGTGGGCTCTTTTTTGGTTCCATATGAACTTTAAAGTAGTTTTTTCCAATTCTCTGAAGAAAGTCATTGGTAGCTTGATTGGGATGGCATTGAATCTATAAATTACCTTGGGCAATATCACCATTTTCACGATATTGATTCTTTCTGTCCATAAGCATGGCATCTTCTTCCATTTGTTTATGTCCTCTTTTATTTCATTGAGCAGTGGTTTGTAGTTCTCCTTGAAGAGGTCCTTCACATCCCTTGTAAGTTGAATTCCTAGGTATTTTATTGTCTTTGAAGCAATTGAGAATGGGAGTTCACTCATGATTTGGCTCTCTGTTTGTCTGTTATTGGTGTATAAGAATGCTTGTGATTTTTGCACATTGATTTTGTATCCTGAGACTTTGCTGAAGTTGCTTATCAGCTTAAGGAGACTTGGGGCTGAGACAATGGGGTTTTCTAAATATACAATCGTGTCATCTGCAAACAGGGACAATTTGACTTCCTCTTTTCCTAACTGAATACCTTTTATTTCTTTGTCCTGGCTAATTGCCCTGACCAGAACTTCCAACCCTATGTTGAATAGGACTGGTGAGAGAGGGCATCCCTGTCTTATGCCACTTTTCAAAGGGAATGCTTCCAGTTTTTGCCCATTCAGTATGATATTGACTGGGTTTGTCATAAATAGCTCTTATTATTTTGAGATATGTCCCATCAATACCCAGTTTATTGACAGTTTTTAGCGTGAAGGGCTGTTGAATTTTGTTGAAGGTCTTTTCTGCATCTATTGAGATAATCATGGGGTTTTTGTCTTCGGTTCTGCTTATATGATGGATTATGTTTATTGATTTGCATATGTTGAACCAGCCTTGCATCCTAGGATGAAGCCAAATTGGTCATGTTGGATAAGCTTTTTGACGTGCTGCTGGATTCAGTTTGCCAGTATTTTATTGAGGATTTTTGCATCGATGTTCATCAGGGATATTGGTCTAAAATTCTCTTTTTTTGTTGTGTTTCTGCCAGGCTTTGGTATTAGGATGATGCTGGCCTCATAAAATGAGCTAGAGAGGATTCCCTCTTTTTCTAGTGATTAGAATAGTTTCAGAAGGAACGGCACCAGCTCCTCTTTGTACCTCTGGTAGAAATCAGCTATGAATCTGTCTGGTCCTGGACTTTTTTTGTTGGTAGGCTATTAATTATTGCCTCAATTTCAGACCGTATTATTGGTCTATTCAGGGATTCAACTTCTTCCTGGTCTTGGGAGGGTGTATATGTCCAGAAATGTATCCATTTCTTCTAGATTTTCTAGTTTATTTGCGTAGAAGTGTTTATAATATTCTCTGATGCTAGTTTGTATTTCTGTGGGATCAGTGGTGATATCCCCTTTATCAATTTTATTGCTCCTATTTGATTCTTCTCTCTTTTCTTCTTTATTAGTCTTGCTTGTGGTCTATCAATTTTGTGGATCCTTTCAAAAAATCAGCTCCTGGATTCATTGATATTTTGAAGGGATTTTTGTGTCTCTATCTCCTTCAGTTCCTCTCTGATCTTAGTTATTTCTTGCCTTCTGCTAGCTTTCGAATGTGTTTGCTCTTGCTTCTCTAGTTCTTTTAATTGTGATGTTAGGATGTCAATTTTAGATCTTTCCAGCTTTCTCTTGTGGGCACTTAGTGCTATAAATTTCCCTCTACACACTGCTTTAAATGTGTCCCAGAGGTTCTGGTATGCTGTGTCTTTGTTCTCATTGGTTTCAAAGAACATCTTTGTTTCTACCTTGATTTCATTATGTACCCAGTAGTTATTCAGGAGCAGGTTTTTCAGTTTCCATGTAGTTGAGTGGTTTTGAGTGAGTTTCTTAATCCTGAGGTCTAGCTTGATTGCACTGTGGTCTGAGAGACAGTTTGTTATAATTTCTGTTCTTTTACATTTGCTGAGGAGTGCTTTACATGCAACTACATGGTCAATTTTTGAATAAGTGCGGTGTGGTGCTGAGAAGAATGTATATTCTGTTGATTTTGGGTGGAGAGTTCTATAGATGTCAATTAGGTTCTCTTGGTGCAGAGCTGAGTTCAATTCCTGGATATCCTTGTTAACTTTCATTCTCGTTGATCTGTGTAATGTCAGCAGCAGGGTGTCAAAGTCTCCAATTATTATTGTGTGGGAGTCTAAGTCTCTTTTCAGGTCTCTAAGGACTTGCTTTATGAGTCTGGTTGCTCCTGTATTGGGTGCATATATATTTCAAATAGTTAGCTCTTCTTGTTGAATTGATCCCTTTACCATTACATAATGGCCTTCTTTGTCTCTTTTGATCTTTGTTCGTTTAAAGTCTATTTTATCAGAGACTGGGATTTCAACCCCTGTTTTTTTTTGTTTGTTTGTTTGTTTTCCATTTGCTTGGTAGATCTTCCTCCATCTCTTTATTTTGAGCCTATGTGTGTCTGTGCACGTGAGATGGGTCTCCTGAATACAGCACACTGATGGGTCTTGACTGTTTATCCAATTTGCCCGTCTGTGTCTTTTAATTGGAGCATTTAGCCCATTTACATTTAAGGTTAATATTGTTATGTATGAATTTGATCCTGTCATTATGATGTTAGCTGGTTATTTTGCTCGTTAGTTGATGCAGTTTCTTCCTGGCATTGATGGTCTTTATATTTTGGCATGTTTTTGCAGTGGCTGGTACCAGTTGTTCCTTTCTGTGTTTAGTGTTTCCTTCAGGAGCTCCTGTAGGGCAGGCCTAGTGGTGATAAAATCTCTCAGCATTTGCTTGTCTGTAAAGGATTTTATTTCTTCTTCACTTATGAAACTTAATTTGGCTAGATATGAAATTCTGGGTTGAAAATTGTTTTCTTTAAGAATGTTGAATATTGGCTCCCATTCTCTTCTGGCTTGTAGAGTTTCTGCTGAGAGATCTACTGTTAGTCTTATGCACTTCCCTTTGTGGGTAACCCGACTTTTCTCTCTGGCTGCCCTTAACATTTTTTCCCTCATTTCAACTTTGGTGACTCTGACAATTATGTGTCTTGGAGTTGCTCTTCTCCAGGAGTATCTCTGTGGCATTCTCTGTATTCTTGAATTTGAATGTTGGCCTGCCTTGCTAGGTTGGGGAAGTTCTCCTGGATAATATCCTGCAGAGTGTTTTCCAGCTTGGTTCCATTCTCCTGTCACTTTTGGGTATACCAATCAGACATAGATGGTCTTTACATTTTGGCATGTTTTTGCAGTTGCTGGTACCAGTTGTTCCTTTCCATGTTTAGTGTTTCCTTCAGGATCTCTTGTAGGACAGGCCTGGTGGTGACAAAATCTCTCAGCGTTTGCTTGTCTGTATTTTATTTCTCCTTCACTTATGAAGCTTTGTTTGGCTCGATATGAAATTCTGGGTTGAAAATTGTTTTCTTTAAGAATGTTGAATATTGGCCCCCATTCTCTTCTGGCTTGTAGAGTTTCTGCTGAGAGATACACTGTTAGTCTGATGGGCTTCCCTTTGTGGTTAAGCTGACGTTTCTCTCTTGCTGCCCTTCCCCAACATTTTACCATTCATTTCAACTTTGATGAATCTGACAATTATGTGTCTTGGAGTTGCTCTTCTCAAGGAGTATCTTTATGGTATTCTCTATATTTCCTGAACTTGAATGTTGGCCTGCATTGCTAGGTTGGGGAAGTTCTCCTGGATAATATCCTGAAGAGTGTTTTCCAACTTGGTTCCATTCTCCCCATCACTTTCGGGTACACCAATCAGACATAGATTTGGTCTTTTCATATAGTCCCATATTTCTTGGAGGCTTTGTTCATTTCTTTTTACTCTTTTTTCTCTAAACTTCTCTTCTTGCTTCATTTCATTTATTTGATCTTCAGTCACTGATATCCTTTCTTCCACCTGATCAAATTGGCTACTGAAGCTTGCACATGTGTCAAGTAGTTCTCATGTCATGGTTTTCAGCTCTTTCAGGTTATTTAAGGTCTTCTATATGCTGTTTATTCTAGATAGCCATTCATCTAATATTTTTTCAAGGTTTTTAGCTTCTTTGCAGTGGGTTCAAACATCCTCCTTTAGCTCTCAGAAGTGTTATTACTGATCATCTCAAGCCTTCTTCTTTCAACTCATCAAAGTAATTCTCCATCTAGCTTTGTTCTCTTGCTGGTGAGGAACTGAGTTCCTTTGGAGGAGAAGAGGCACTCTGATTTTTAGAATTTTCAGCTTTTCTCTTCTGGTTTCTCCCCATCTTTGTGGTTTTATCTACCTTTGGTCTTTGATGATGGTGAATACAGATAGGGTTTTAGTGTGGATGTCCTTTCTGTTTGTTAGTTTTCCTTTTAACAGTCAGGACCCTCAGCTGCAGGTCTGTTGAAGTTTGCTGGATGTCCATTCTAGACCCTGTTTGCCTGGGTATCACCAGCCGAGGCTGCAGAGCAGCAAATATTGCAGAACGCCAAATGTTGCTGCCTGATCCTTCCTCTGGAAACTTCATCTCAGAGGGGCACCCGGCTGTATGAGGTGTCAGTCGGCCGCTACTGGGAGGTGTCTCCCAGTTAGGCTACTTGGTGGTCAGGAACCCACTTGAGGAGGCAGTCTGTCTGTTCTCAGATCTCAAACTCCATGCTGGGAGAACCACTACTCTCTTCAAAGCTGTCATACAGGGACGTTTAAGTCTGCAGAAGTTTCTGCTGCCTTTTGTTCAGCTATACCCTGCCCCCAGAGGTGAAGTCTACAGAGGCAGGCAGGCCTCTTTGAGCTGTGGTGGACTCCACCCAGTTTGAGCTTCCTGGCCACTTTGTTTACCTACTCAATCCTCAGCAATGGTGGACACCCCTCCCCGAGCCTGGCTGCCATCTTGCAGTTCAATCTCAGACTGCTGTGCTAGCAGTGAGCGAGGCTCCGTGGGTGTGGCACCCTTTGAGCCAGGCGTGGGATATAATCTCCTGGTGTGCCATTTGCTAAGACCATGGGAAAAGCACAGTATCAGGGTGGGAGTGTCCCAAATTTCCAGGTACCGTCTGTCATGGCTTCCCTTGGCTAGGAAAGGGAATTCTCTGACCCCTTGTACTTCCTAGGTGAGGTGATGCCCTGCCATGCTTTGGCTCACACTCCATGGGTTGCACACACTGACAAGCCCAAGTGAGATGAACCTGGTACCTCAGTTGGAAATGCAGAAATCACCCATCTTCTGTGTTGCTCACGCTGGGAGCTGTAGGCTGGAGCTGTTCCTATTTGGCCATCTTGGAACTTCCCTTTATTTTATTTTTCTTCCTGCGTAATAATAAACCCTGTTTTTCTTTAAGGAATAATTTTCCCATGTGCCTAATTTAGGGAAAGGGAGTGGGAAATAGAGCCTATTATTCTACATCTCAGTGTAAAAGTGAAATGTGGAAAATCTCTTCCTCTTCCCTTGCAGCTAGAATCAAAGCTCATGAACTAAGAGTAATTAGTCATCTTCCTTCCCAAGAATTCAAATCTGGAATGAGGGGATTGGTGATTGATAGTGGCAGTTAGGTGCATGCCCAAAGGAAGTATCTAGAAGTAGAGGCAATGTCTAATGGGTTTTGCAGTAGTTATGTCTGATGCATCTAGCAGGTTTTGCATCATTTTCAGGCCAGAGTATTCACCCAGAACAGTATCATTTCTTTATTCTACCTCTTCTTAAAGCTTGGTCTTTCAGACTCCCAACATTCTGTCGTATGCCAGTAATTTTATTGCTTAGACAACCAAAATTGTTTTCTCTTGCTTGCAATCAAGAGTAAACTAGGCCAATCTATTTCATCAATGGTATACACCTCCTTATTATAGACACTCCCAGATCTGATGCTACCTTCTTCTGCAATTTGATATTTCTGTGGTATAAGCTGAAAGTCTTAATGTGTTCATATTATTTTTCAAAGCCTTGGTGTTTCTGTGCTAACACTTCTACAGAGAAAGAAAATCATTTGCTAAAATTTAAGTAACCAGAAGACAATTGCTTAGCTATTTTAATTAATTTGGGGTGGGGTGTGCTGTTATTGTTTTTGTACCTCCACTTTGAGGTGAGATAAACAAAAGAAACAAAAACGTGCACATTGAGAATTGGGTTAAAAATAATAACCTGAGACCTCTGTGAATGGGGTATATATATTTCCTTCTACACAGGTATATTTCTCATATAGACTTCTATACAGGTATATTTCCTGTACAGACTTCTAATTTTAACCATGAACTCCTTGGAATTTCAGGGAAATAAAAATATAAAATAAGCCAGTTTTTCTTGTAATGTCTTAGGAAAATCTGTTGATCTTATGGTGCCTCCCAACACCATGGGAAAAGGCAACATGATGGCCTTAGTCCAACTCAAAGGTATGAGATGTCTCATTATTCCTTCCATGAAGGGTTTTTTCTGTAATCTTTCAGTTCTCTAACCAGCCACTTTCACCTATGTCCCACCCACTCTTATCATGATAGCATTCTATATCTCACATTAACAGGAAAGACAGAAAAGAGAGACTTTGTCTATTTTTCCCACCAATATATGCCTCCAATAGTTCTATGACTTTCTTATGTACACCAGAACCTTTAAACCTTTCAAATTCATCTGGATTATGTACTAGCATCCCCATATGAAAATAAGACTGGGCCAGTGTTATGTAAATCCTCCACAGCAAATAGAATAAAAATTATGCACAGTATTAGGTTAGACTTCATGGGAAAGAAGATCTAAAGATTGCCTTGGAAACATATGAAGTTAGAGGTGACATATACCCAGAAAAGTTTCAAGGCAGAAGAAAGGAAGGCTCTGACCAGTCAACAATCCTTAGTACTATAAGTTGGATAATCAGCACAGCTCATTCCAATTCAATTTGACTCTCCTTTTTAAAACTGAATAAAATAGTAAATATTTCTATCCAGAGTGTTACATCTTTAACATCTTTCATTCTCATTGTACAAAAATAATATTCACTATAGGGGGAACCCACCCACGATAATTCAATGTTATTTCACATAGGTTCTTTTCTATTTCCCTAAGTGTGGGCCAGTCTGAGAAATAAAGAGAAAGAGTACAGAAGAGAGAGATTTTAAAGATGGGTGTCTGGGGGAGACATCACATGTCGGCAGGTTCCATCATGCCCCCCAAGCTGCAAAACCAGAAAGTTTTTGTTAGTGATTTTCAAAGTGGAGGGAGTGTAGGAATAGGGGTGTGGGTCACAGAGATCACATGCGTCACAAGGTAATAAAATATTACAAGGCAAATGGAGGGAGGGCGAGATTACAGGACCAGGGTGAAATTAAAATTGCTAATGAAGTTTCAGGCATGCATTGTCATTGATAACATCAGGAGACAGGGTTTGAGAGCAGACAACCAGTCTGATCAAAATTTACTAGGCAGGAATTTCCTTGTCCTAATAGGCCCAGGAGCACTACAGGGAGACCAGGGCTTATTTCATCCCTTATCTGCAATCGCAAAAGACAGACATTCCTAGAGTGGCCATTTTAGAGACCTCCCCCTAGGAACGCATTCTCTTTCTCAGGGCTGTTCCTTGCTGAGATAAAGAATTCAGCAATCTTTCTCCTATTTGCTTTTGAAAGAAGAGAAATATGACTGTGTTCTGCCTGGCTCTCAGGCAGCCAGACCTAATGGTTATCTCCCTTGTTCCCTGAACATTGCTGTTATCCTGTTCTTTTTTCAAGGTGCCCAGATTTCATATTGTTTAAACACACATGCTTACGAACAATTTGTGCAGTTAATGCAATCATCACAGGGTCCTGAGGTGACATACATCCTCAACTTACGAAGATGACAGGATTAAGAGATTAAAGACAGGCATAGGAAATCAAAGAGTATTGATTGAGGAAGTGATAAATGTCCATGAAATCTTCACAATTTATGTTCAGAGATTTCAGTAAAGACAGGCATAAGAAATTATAAAAGTATTAATTTGGGGAACTAATAAATGTACATGAAATCTTCACAATTTATGTTCTTCTGCCATGGCTTCAGCTGGTCCCTCTGTTCGGGGTGCCTGACTTCCCACAACAATTCAACTTGAATATCAACAATATTTAGTAGGTCGAAGGATACAAAGTTGTAGTTATATGGGATAAACAAGTCTAGAGATCTAATTGTACAGCATGTGCACTATAGTTAATAAAATTGTATTGTGTTGGGGTTTTTTGTCAAATAAGTAGATTTTAGCTATTGTTATCACAAAGAAAGTAACTATATGAGATGATAGATGCATTAATTTGCCTTACTCTTGTAACTATTTTACTACCTACATGTATGCCATAACACATACTGTAAACCTCAAATGTGCACAGTAAAATTTACTTAAAAAAAAAAGAAAATCAACAATATCCAGAACTGTCAGAGTAAAACTCCATTTTGTTCACAATAGTGTACTTACTGTCCACTCCCCTAGCAAAATAAACTTGAACATGGTAGATTTGATGATGTTTTACAACAAAGACAGGTTTTAAAATGCTTCTGTTAGCCAGAAAACAAGCGTAAGCATAAAGGGCTTTGCCTTATCCTTCAGATTACCAGTGTTGCCATGTGTTTCCTCTTCCAGCTCTACATACAGGAATTGAACAGCCTCTGAACATCTCCCTTTGAATAGGCAGTGTATTAATTGCTTTGAAAATACAGTATTTATTGGAAATTACCATAGATCTTCTCTAAACCTATCACCCATTTTAGCAAAACATTCAGAAGCAGTCAATTATCCTACTGAACAAATATTACCAACCTTTCTGTAGCCGGGTCTTACCACACATGCATCAAAAACACAAAATAGTATGTCATAATGAACATTTGTAGAAGTTAGGATCAATTGGAGTTGTTTGTAGGAAAAAAAAAATGGCCAAGAAACTCAAGTGACCTTATAAGCAGAGAAAGAAAATACTGAGAATATTGATAGCAAGAAATCAAAGTATCAATCCATAGAAAGCAAGAGGGAGGCAGAATAAATATAAAGGGTCCCTTAGTTCCTGGACTATATCCCTCTAGAGCAGTGCTCCAACACACATGTAAACACACACCCACAAGCAATACTTACCTTCATGTTGGGTAATCTTGACCCAGTAGACACAGACACACATGCACACACACACACATACCCCGTACCCTTAAATCAGGTTATGTCCTGACATTTCCCTACTTTTGCTATTATGGAGGAATAATTTATGCACAGCAAAGTACATAGATTTTCAGTGTACAGTTGGATCAGTTTCAACACACATTTTTAAGTTTCTCCTGGCTCTCAGGCACTTTTTTGTAGGCACTGAGATTGTTAGCCATATGTAAAACAAATCCCCTGACTTCAAGGAACTTACGTTCTAGCAGAACATGCAGATAGTAAACTTATAAATATATAGAAAAACAGACTATAAATCAGAGTGAAAAGGGAAGGTGCATTATTCATAAATGGGGGTAATGGAACTTCTCAATAAGATGACATTTCAACAGATCTGAAAGGAGTGAGAATTTGAGCCATCTAATTCTCTAATGAGGGCAAATGCAGGCAGAAGAGAATGTATACACTTATGTTGCCATCACCCAAACAAGATATAGGACTTTCCCAACACTCCAAAATGTTTCTGTACCCTTTTCAGTCAGCCTTCTCCCCTACCCAGATAACTACTATTCTGATTTCTTCTATCATAGATTATTTGTGCCTATTTATGAACTGTATATAAATGGAATCATACAGTATACACTCATTTGCGTTACCCAATGCGTTTCACTAAATTCATTTTTAGCTCCCTAGTGGGTTGCAACCCAATTTGAAAAACAGATTGATTTAACATATATCATACATCAAATTGACTTGGTGGGCTTAAAAAAATGCAAATTCTCAGACCCCACAGAGATTCTGATTGAAATGTAGATTACTGGGCCCACTCCAGACCAACAAAAGCACACATCCTAGTGTGGTGCTGCAGGTTGTTCAAAGACTGCACTCTAATATGGTTTACAGATGAGTTTGCTTTCACCGTGTCCCCAACTCTATCCCAGCTAAGAAAATACAATGACTCCTTGTTTACTGCTTACTGAATCAAGTCAAGTACCCTTGTCAGACATGTGAAGGCTTCCATCGAGGAGTCTTACTTTTCTGGCTGATACACCTTCCTGTTACTCAGCAACAGCAATCAGAATCTCATCTGTTTACTGACCCCCTCCTGCCCAGTCATCCCTCCACTGCAGAATTGAATGCTAAATTTCTACTGCATGCAAGAACCTATTACTGCTTGTTAAGTTGAATGACAGCCTCAGATTTATATTCCCTGGAAACTGTGTTGGTCATGGGTGGATCTGTGAATAATAGCCAAGTCTGTAAGGCATCACAGGTTCATTCAGAGGTAGATTGGTTGACTTGTATTGTTAATTCTCCTCCATGCAATTGTGTTCTGTGCTATTTCTCTGTTAAAGAGAGCATTCTTTGGCTCTACCACCTTGTTAGAACATGGGTACTGTGTGGTCTCCTGGGTATATCTGGGAACAGATTGGCCTCATTTCTGCTTTATGCTTTCTCACTCTAGAAATAGGAGAAAAAAAAGGCTCTTTGAGTTATGGTTGAAACAAAAGTTGTAGAAATATATCACTAAAGGCAGGAAATAAGGGGTAGAATAAAGAGAGGAGGCAGGGAATTAAAGGAAACCTTCAATTTCTAGTCTCTGTGTTTTATTCTCTTCTCTCTGACCCATATAAAACATTGTACAAATGCATAGTTATCAGGTTTCAATGCCCCTTCTCAGTTACATTCATTCATTTACTTTTTCTTTCGTTTATTTAACATACCTTTTTAAGTTTCACCTGGCTCTCAGGCACTTTTGTAGGCACTGAGATTGTTAGCCATAAGAAAAACAAAGCCCCTGCCTTCAAGGAACTTTCATTCTATTGGAACATGCAGGTAGTAAACATATAAACATACAGCAAACTATAAATAAGGATGAAAAGGGAAGGGTGCATTATTCACAAATGGAGGTAATGGAAGTTCTCAGTAAGGTGGCATTTCAATATCTCTGAGAGGGGTGAGAGATTAACCCATTCAGCTCTCTAAAGAGGACAAATTCAGGCAGAAGAGAATTGCAAAGGCCCCAAGGTGGGGCCTTCTTCCTGTGTTTGAGCAATAGCAGCAAAGTTGTTGTGAGGGAGGTCAGAAAAGGATCGTGGAAGTAGACCACAAAGGGACCAATGGGCCATTGTGAGAACTCTGGCATTTATTCTGAGTTCATTAAAATAAAACAGAGGATTTTGAGCTGAGACACACGTAACGTATTTTATGTTTTCATAGATTTACTCTTACTACTGTGTTGAAAATAGCTAACGGGCAGAAAGGAGGAATTGGGGCAGCTATTATAAGAAGACAAGTAAACAGCAATGGTAACTTGCAACAGGGCAGTGGGATTACAAATAGTAGGATTATGATTATATTCTCAAGGTGGCAATGACAAGATTTGTTGAAATGTGGGGTATAAGAAAAAGAGGCTATCCCAGGATAATTCCAAGGCTTTTGGCCTGAACAACATGAGATATGAGGTTACCATTTACTGACACTATAGAAGGATTGAATTGGAAGAGAGTCTGGGAAGTCATTTTTGAACACCTTTTAGATATCCAAACAATGATGTCCAGAAGACAGCACATATAATACTGTAGCATTGACATGATATGTTTAGTCAGAGATATAAACCTTGGATTTGTCAATTTATGGATGGCACATATATGCATAGGATATATATATATATATTTATAGATGGCATATATATTGGATTTGTCAATTTATAGATAGCATATCTATATATGCATCATATATGTAATCTATAAATTTACAAATCCAATATATATGCCATCTGTCTATCTACCTCCATGAGGTTGGATGGTTGTACAAAGAGAAGGAACATTGTCCAAGCACTGAGCTCTGAGATATTTCCAATATATGGCTGTCAGAGAGATGCAGAGACACAAATAAAGAAGACAGAAAAGAAATGTTCAGTTATAGAAAAGGAGAAACAAGAGGAAGTCAGATCCCAGAAGCCAAATGAAAAGAAGATTTTAACAAGGAGCATGTGATCATAAAATGATATCAAATGCTCCTGATAGGTTAAGTCAAATGAGGTCTGAGAATTAATTACTGAATTTAGGAACATGGAATTCATTAGTGATTTTGACAAGAGCACAGGCAGTGGAATTAGAAGGGATGAAATCCTCATAGAAATGGGTTGAATGCTGAATTGAAGGAGATCAATTAGAGACAGGTTTTCTGTCTGAGAGTTAGAAATAAGTCTCTCAAGGAGATTTGCTATAAAGTGGGTAGAGAAATGGTAAAGTAGTTGAACTATATGAACAGATACACACATATGTATCTCATCTTAAATAAACATCCAGTACATTTGTGAGCTCAGGAAATAATCTAGTTGAGATATGAAAGAGCTGAAGATTCACGAGAGAAGAGGGGGAGTGAAACATATCCTTGAAGTGATGTACTTAAGTAGATGACAGACAATGAAATCTGGAGCAGAGGGGAGGTGCTGGTCTTGGAAGCATGGAGAACTCACCTATTGTACCAGGAAGGAAAGGGAAATGCATGGACATTGATGTTGCACATATGGTCGGGGAAGCTGGCAGAAGTTTTCTTCCAATTACTACTGTTTCATCCATGAAATAGAAACTGAGGTCATCAGCTGAAACTGAAGATGAAAAAGGAGGTATTGGAGGAGGAAGAGAATACATAAGTCCTCTAGAAGAATTAGACCACGTAGGGATGAGGGAAATGCAGTAGGATTTCTCAGCATCACTGAGAGCCCATGGGAGGATAGTCATCAGAGTAAAATGTGAGTTAGAACTTCATATGAGTTCATCTTTATCAGACCCATTTGCAGATGAAATAGACCCCATCATGTGATACAATTGCCAGAGGACACATAACCAACACCAGAGATATTCCAGGTCCTAGTTCACTGTCCCTACCTATACGCTCTTGTGTTTTGTCTTCAGTGTCATGTGTGTTGGTTTGCTCCTCTAAGCAGATCTAAAACCCCTCCTGGACAGTGTCTCCTATGCTACTTGAGACTTTCACAGTGCCTTACACTGTAGAGGACATAAACTTACTTAATTCCATCATTTATGTCTTTAGCAAGTGGTTATTTTCCGACTATCAGAATTGTGACAGATGGTAAAGCATACCAGGTCTTATTCCCTAGGGGAATGCTATAAAGTGACTATTCCCTAATTAGAGAGAAAATGAATCTAGGGAAAAGAAAAATCTACATAAGCAAAGAAACATGAGTGATAACCCCTCCCTCACCATTAAGATTTTGTACACAGGAGGCAGGGGACTCCAGGTAGAATGAGAGGCCTCTTTGTTTTAGATAAGAATAGCAGTGGAATATTATTTTATTAAACTTGTAATCATAAAACATTACAGCTGGTAGGAACTTTTTGATTTTCTCATGCTGAAAAGAGGTCCGAAAATGTTAGCAATGTGCTTAATTGTTATTGATAGAAAACAGCATTGGAACCTATGATGCTGGATTATCAGTCCAATTCTCTCCTTACAAAATAAAAGAGAGGAACCAGAAACTAAAGATGTTCTCCCACTGCCCCTCTAGGTAACCAGACTGCTTTGCTCTCTCCCTCTCAGGTTTGGGCTTGAAGGACTGAATTAAGACGATGCATTTCTTTATCTCTTTTTTGTTGTCTTTTTTTTTTCTCATTTGTAAAAATGTGTGGGGTACATGAGAATATTTTTTTTGAGACGGAGTCTCGCTCTGTCACCCAGGCTGGAGTGCAGTGGCGTGATCTTGGCTCACTGCAAGCTTCGCCTCCCGGGTTCACGCCATTCTCCTGCCTCAGCCTCCCGAGTAGCTGGGACTACAGCCGCCCGCCACCACACCCGGCGAATTTTTTGTATTTTTTTTAGTAGAGACGAGGTTTCACCGTGTAGCCAGGATGGTCTCTATCTCTTGACCTTGTGATCCTCCCGACTCGGCCTCCCACAGTGCTGGAATTACAGGCATGAGCCACTGTGCCCGGCCGAGAAATTATTACATATATATAATTTGTATATAATGTATAGTACTCAAGTCAGAGTATAAATGTCCATCACCTACATTTTTTAAGCTATTGTCATCCTACTCTGCTGTCAAACATTGAACTTATTCCTTCCATCTTACTGTATGTTTGCACCATTTAACCTACTTCTCTTCATCCTCCCCTCTTTTCTTCACTTACTCTTCCCAGTCTGTTATCAATTTTTCCACTCTGTACCTCAATGTGTAAAAAGTTTCTAAATTCCCACATATAAATGAGAACATATAATATTAGTCTTTCTGTGCCTTATTTCACTTAAGATAATGACCTCCAGTTCTATCCATGTTGCCACAAATGACAGGATTTCATTCTTTTTATGGCTGAGTAGTA
Organism: Macaca thibetana thibetana; assembly: GCF_024542745.1. Classification (NCBI taxonomy): domain Eukaryota; kingdom Metazoa; phylum Chordata; class Mammalia; order Primates; family Cercopithecidae; genus Macaca; species Macaca thibetana. Next base: position 101,943,198 of record NC_065586.1, on the reverse strand, counting down.
CTCCATTGTGTATATGAAGCAGATTTCTCTTTGTCCATTCATCCACTGATAGACACTTAGGTTGATTCCATATCTTTGTATCATGAGCAGTGCTGCAACAAACATGTGAATTCAAGTATCCGTTTGATATATTGATTTATTTTTCTTTGCGTAGATATACCCAGCAGGGTGGAATGGTACTTCTGTTTTCCTTTGGGTAGATACTCAGTTGGATGGAATGGTAGTTCTTTTCTCATTTTGGGGGAGAAATCTTTATACTGTTTTCCATAGTGACTATACTAGTTTACATTTCCACAAACAGTGTTTAAGAGTTCCCTTTTCTTTACATCTTCACCAGCATCTGTTATTTTTTGTCTTTTTAATAATAGCCATTCTGACTGGGGAAAGATGATGGCTCATTGTGGTTTTGATTTGCATTACCTTGATGATCAGTGGTGCTCAGCATTTTTTCAGACATTTGTTGGGCATTTGTGTGTCTTCTTTTAGAAATGTCTAATCATGTTCTTTGTCTACTTTTTAATGAGATTATTAGTTTTTTCCTGTTTTCCTTTTGAGTTTCTTGTATATTCTGGATATTAGTTCTCCTGTTGGATAAATACTTTGCATATTTTCTCCCATTCAATAGGTTATCTGTTCATTCTGTTGATTATTTATTTTGTTGTGTAGAAGCTTTTTTATTTAATTATGTCTGATTTGTCTATTCCTATTTTTGCTTCCTGTGCTTTTGAGGTCTTATTCATAAATTCTTTGCTTAGACCAGTGTCCAGGAGAGTTTTCCCTAGATTTGCTTTTAGTATTTTTATAGTTTCAGGTCTTACCTTTAAATATTTGGTCCTTTAAGAGTTGATTTTTGTACATAGTGAGAGATGGGGGTACAGTTTCATTCTTCTGCCTGAGTCTATCAAATTTTCCCAGCACCAATATGGTGCATTTCTGAGCTCTCACAAGAGGAAACATTTAACTGTGGCACACCACATTTGCAACAATTGAACTCTAATGCATCTGTTCTCAATACATGGTCTGTCAAGGTCTTTCAGATCACAGATGCACTGGACCTTCCTAGTATTAATGTTATAAGAAGGAGAAGGAGAAAGAGGAGAAGGAGAAGGAGAAAGAGGAGAAGGAGAATGAGAACGAGAAGAAGGAAAAGGAAGAGAAGCAGGAGAAGGAGAAGGAGAAAGAGAAGAAGGAGAAGGAGAATGACAATGAGAAGGAGAAGGAGGAGAAGGAACAGGAGGAGGAGGAGGAGGAGGGGAAGGAGATGGAGGAAGTGAAGGAGGAGGAAGAGGAGATGGAAGAGAAGGAGGAAAAATGAGGGAAATGGAAAGGGAAATGACAAGAAAACAAAGGAGAAGAAAGAGGAGAAGAAGACAATGATCAAAGTTTCTTCTTCATTGTGAATAATTTACTCATGGAATTGAGTAAAAACCAGGCTTGTCTTTACTTGAGTCTCAGAATAAAGTCAGAACAGGTGTTTCCATCCAACCTGACTGGATTTTTTTGAAGCTGATCAAAATATATTTTTAAAGCACCTACTAATTCAAGTTACTGGCCTAAACATGGGACTCATAAGAATGAGTTTCCATATACCCTAGTGGCTAAAAACATTGTCTTTAGACTAAATAGACTTGGGGCTAAGCCCCATGCCACCATTTACTTTCTCTGTGATCCTAGGCAATTCCATTTACTTCTGTAAGTTTTATTGTCTGGGAAATAAAAATAATGTTATTGTAACGCTCATTAGCTATATTCACTAAATATTTCTGGGTCTCTCACCTTTTAGGCACATGGTTAATTATGCTTCCTCACCCCTTTGAAGTTACATGTGGTCCTGTGACCTGCTTGACCTATAAATTATAAGTTATAGAAGCTTTAAAACACCTATGCAAGATTTCTCTCACTCTTTTCTCCTCTAGCACACATATCACTGATATTCAAAATGGATGGCAGCTGCACCATTAGTCTAGGTTCCTGATATGGTTTGGCTGTGTCTCCACACAAATCTTATCTTGAACTGTAGTTCCCATAATCCCCATGTGTCATGGGAGGGACCAGGTGGAGATAATTGAATCACAGGGGTGGTTTCCCCCATCCTGTTTTCATGATAGTGAGTTAGTTCTCAGGAGATGAGATGATATGATGGTTTTATAAGGGACTTTCCCCTTCACTGGGCACTCATTTCTCTCTCCTGCCACCAAGTGAAGGAGGATGTGTTTGCTTCCCTTTCCACCATGATTGTAAGTTTCCTGAGGTCTCTCCAGTCCTGTGGAACTGTGAGCCAATTAAACCTCTTTCCTTCATAAATTACCCAGTCTTGGGCAGTTCTTTATAGCAGCATAAGAACAGACTAATACAGTCCCTCAGCAGGTGTGATAGAAAAGGCCCATGATAGACATGTAGCATAAAGTAAGAAATGGTTGTCTTAAGTCACTGATGTGTTCATGCAGTGTGTGCATGTGTGTGTCTGTGTGTTTTAATGATAGTATTACTCATTTAATCCTTATATCACTCACATAAAGTAGTGGTATGGATTAACTTGTGTTCCCTCAAGATTTATGTATTAAAGTTCTAACTCCCACTACCCCAAAATGTGACCATATTTGAAGATAAGGCCTTTAATAAGGTAATGCTGAGATGAGGTCAATAGGGTGTGTCCTAATCCAATCTGACTGGTGCCTTGTAAGAAGAGGAGATTAGGACACTCAGAAAAACACCAAGTACGCATGTGCACAGAAGAAAGACCACATGGACACAGACAGAAGGTGGCCATCTGCAAGCCAAGGGAAGAGGCCTCAGAAGAAACCAAACCTGCAGACATCTTTTTCTTGTACTTCTAGCCTCCAGAACTGTGAGAAAATAAATTTCTGATGTTTATGCCACCCAATCTGTGTCATTTTGTGATGGTAGCCTGATATGGTTCAGATATTTTTCCCCTTCAAATATCATATTGAAATGTGATCCTCAATGTTGGACATGGGGCATGGTGAGAGATGTTTAGGTCATGGAGGTGGATCTCCCTTGAGTGACTTGGTGCCCTCCCCATGGTAATAAATGAGTTCTTGCTCTGTTAGCTCATGTAAGAGCTGATTGTTTAAATAAGGCTGGCACCTCCTCCTCTCTTGTTCACTTTCTCACCATATAATATACTAGCTTCCCCTTTGCTTTCCACCATGATAGGATGCTTTTTGAGGCCTTACCAGAAGCCAAGCAGATGCTGGTGCCATGCTTGTACAGCCTGCAGAACCACCATATTAGTCCATTCTCACATTGCTATGAAGAAATACACAAGACTAGGTAATTTATAAAAGCAAGAGGTTTAGTTGACTCACAGTTCTGCATGCTGGGGAAGCCTCAGGAAACTTACAATCATGACAGAGGGCAAAGGAGAAGTAGGCACCTTCTTCACAGGGTGGCGAGACAGAGTGAGTGCAAGCAAGAGAAATGTCAGACACTATAAAACATCGGATCTTGTGAGAACTCACTATCATGAAAAAAGCACAGAGGAACCACTCCCATGATCCAATTACCTTCACCTGGTCCTGCCCTTCACATGTGGGAATTACGGAGATTACAATTTGAGGTGAAATTTGGGTAGGGACACAGAGCCAAACTATATCAACCCTGAACCAAACAAACTTCGTTTCTTTATAAATTACCCAGTCTCAAGTATTCCTTTTTAGCAATGCAGAATGGACTCACACACAGCCCTAGCAAGTAAATACAAGTAGGTACCACAGATCTCCCCATTTTACACATGGAGAAACTAAGATTAACTATTTGCTTAAGGTGATACAATCAGAAAGTAGTGGAGCCAGGGTTAGAACTGGGCACTATTGAGCCTAAAATCCCTGGTCTAGAATCCCACTGTGAAAGATCTCTTTTCTAATTAGTTAGTTAATTTCTGACATCCCAACTAGATTAAAAATTCCATGAACAAAGCAATCCTACCTGTTCTGCCCACAGCTGAACACCTACATCCTTGAAAAGAATAAGCAAAATAAACACTTGTTGAATAAAAACATATAGAAAGTATCAGACACATAAAATAAACAGCAGAATGAGGTGGTATTTTAAGGAGGATTTAATGAAAAAACAACCAGCAGCGGTATGGGCAGGTTTGAAAAGACCATCAAACTATGCTAAAGTACCTTGGAATTAGCAGCAGTAATTACCATTACTACATCCAGACCTGGAAAAACAAAATTACCAGGGCTTGGTGATAAAAGAGCCAAGGAAGGGAGGGTTGTTCCCTGCAAAAGAATGTAGTTATGGAGGACTTCAGCCAATACCAGAAATGTGCACCAAAGCAGGGAGGAAGTGGGGCAAGAAAAAAAATGCCTGTCTCTTCCTACACTCCATTCTCCTTGTGATTCTCACTAAGCAAACCTGATGGCAACCCAAAAGGCAAGAGTGAGTGATGCAGTTCATAGGAGTCAGTCTCCCAGGATACCAAAGCCAGAGAAGAGCAAAGATTTAGGAAGTAGAGAAGCAGAGGTTTGCTGTGAAGAATAAGCAACGCCCTGGTAGTATTAAGCAAGGTATCATTGATATCTTAATATTCATTTTCAAGAACAAAATGTAAACACATGGAAAGACTTGATAAAGGAGTGGTAGTAAAATGTTTTAGTCTAGCCATTCTTCAGACAACTCCAACAAATGAAATGCTAATTAACCTGAAAGAAATAGAACACTATCCAGAATTTATAAAAATTGACACCTTGCTATAAAGGATTATCACTCTAAGTTGCTAAGAGTTCAGAGTTTGTCCTTTAGCATCCCCTCTAATCTAAATATACTCAGCAAGGAAATTATACAGCTCAAATGTTTCCTTCCTCCCCAGCAGCCCAGTCCAACCATTGCTCAGTTCAACCAATTAGCAATTTGCAGGGAGAAATGTGAACAAATTAATGCTGATGACTTGGGGCCACTAATTGGCTGCTGGGCTGTCTGAGTGGCAGCAGAGTTGCTAAATCGAATTGATGGCTAAAGGCTGTGAACTGTTCAGCCGTCTGCTCTTCTCATTTGGGGCTTCAAGGCCGAGGAAGAAGAGTGTTTGCTGTGGCATTTAGGTCAATCTGCCATGACCGGCTCATCATCCCCACGGCTGTGTATGGTCAGTGTGTTTACTGGTAATTGCGGGGCTGGTTATGACGCTGTGGCTCTGAAAAGGCAAGAGGCTGCCACTCTTGGAGAGATGCTCTCATCGTTTCTGACAGGCAGCAAGGCATCTGAGGTGAACTGTGACGCTGACGCTGTACGAGAGAAGCAGAGTGAATCCTCAGAGGCCACATGTTGGAGGGCAGGTGCAGAGGCTAGAAGGAAAGTAGAAGGAACCATCTGAAGAAGTAGAAGAAGGGGCACCAAAGAAAGAATACAGGCCTCTCAGGCAGGACTCCTGGGAGCAAGTTAAGTCACTTCACCCACTTCACTATTTGTCCCCTGGGTCCCTTTCTTATTTGAGAAATGAGAAGATTCATAAGAAGCACTGCTGGCCTTTACAGAGGAAGATGTACTACATGACAATGAAATGAGGAGTTTAATTTATTTTCTTAAATTTAAACTCACAAGAACTTCAACATCAAAATCGGTGTTGTTCCCTATGAAGTAGTCCTCTTATGAAGGAGTTACTTATTCCAGAGATGCTATTGTTTCTCAAATCCTGCCTAGGTATCTTTTTCGAGAACTGTCAGAGAAACAAACACTTGCAGCTCATTTAAGAAACAACGTTCCTAATGGTTTACAACAGTGACTCTTCAGCAGGGATGATTTTGCTCCAGGTCTCACCACCCATTTGGCAATGCCTGGGGACATTTCTGTTTGTTACATCTCCAGGCTGGAGGGGGTGGGAGGATGCTTTGATATTTAGTGGTTAGAGACCAGGGATGTTACTAAACAACAATGCACTGGACAACCCTCTAACAACAAGTAATTATCCAGTCCAAAATGTCCACAATGCCAAGACTGAGAAATCCTGATTTACACTAATGTCCATCAAAAGTTAATTTGGTTGACTTTGTGGATTTATCCAAAGGTCAGTTGAAACTAAGTCTCATGATTGAGGTGGTTCATCAAGCTAAATAATACCATTCCTGGACTGAAATGAAGAGTGATTATAGAATAATGAGACTGATTTTCTTTCTTGTCAGTTTCCAACATGGGGTCCACAAAAAAGGTTTCAAGCAATATTGGCATTCATGTATTAATTCCTCTATTCATTAAATATTTTTTAAACATTTAATATGCACCAGGAACTGGCCCGGCATGGTGGCTGATGTCTGTAATCCCAGCACTTTGGGAGGCTGATGCAGGCAGATCACGAGGTCAGGAGATTGAGACCATCCTGGCTAACACAGTGAAACTCCGTCTCTACTAAAAAATACAAAAAAAAAAAAAAAATTAGCTGGGCATGGTGGCAGATGCCTGTAGTCCCACTGTAGTCCCAGCTACTCGGGAGGATGAGGCAGGAGAATGGCGTGAACCCGGGAGGCGGAGCTTGCAGTGAGCTGAGATCGCGCCACTGCACTCCAGCCTGGGCGACAGAGCAAGACTAAGTCTCAAAAAAAAAAAAAAAAAAAAAAAGAGAAAGAAAATTCGTATGTTCAAGGTGTTCTTGGTCTAGAGGAATACAGGGTAATAAATCAGGGCTGTCTGGCAGGGCACACCCTTTCAACCCCTTCACTGCTCTGCTTCGCCAAAGGTTGTTTCCTATAAGGATTACATGAATTAATACAGGTAAAATATTTAGAACATTCTATAAGCATTCAATAATGTTAGATATGAGTTATTATTACTAAAAATATAATAACCATAGATGACTTCCTAAATGGATTTCTTTAAGGAATACATATTATCTAGGAGTACACACTTGGGCATCCCTGAAAATATATAGATACTGACAATCATGCATTTTCTATGTTAGGCTGTGATTGACAATGTTCTCCACCAGAGGAAATATGATTACTTCCTCAATGGAGATGGTTAGTTCAAGGAAATAAAAATCAAGCATTTTGTGGATACTCATTAGCATTTCTGATCTGGAAGAATCTATTTGGGTTACTGTCATAGATATAAACTATTAATATAGTCAACTATCTCTGTCCTCATTTGACTTTCAATAATCTTGAGAGATAAACCACAAGATAATTAACCAGGAGAAATGAGCAAAACCAATAAATGGTGGAGAGTTTCAAAAGAGGCGATCCCTCTAGGCTAAAATGACAGCTTCCAGAGTAATGTCACTGAGAGAAGGAGGAGCAAAACAGAAAGAGAGACTTTGGTCCTTCATGCTTCTCATCCATGGAGGTCTCAGCAAAATGTAAGAGTAGTAAATCAGATGATGTGCCAGGAAAATTTGTTGCAAGATAAGGTTGGAATGGAGCCTTGGACAGGAAAGAAAATGGAAGCGTTGAGCTGACTGGAAGCTAAGAACTTTGGTTTGACTGCTGATTCAGAATTATCTTAGGCTGATTTGATAGAGCCAGGGAGGCCTGCAGTGGCTCAGTGAGGAAACTCAAAGCTGGATGCTCTAGAAGCCTCACTGCTATTTTCAGAAACCGGGCTTCTTTCCTAAGCTAGGAGCACCTTGCTGATACTTCCTGAGACTGGGCATAAATTGAATATTCATGAGTATCTGCTAGAATATGTTTAGCATTAGGCAAAAGAAAAAGTAGAAAAAGGTGATATGTAAATCGTATCTCTGCACATCGAACCCTACTTGAAATGCACTAAGGAGGTTCATTATTTAAAAGAACTTTGTAGTAAATCCTTATGAAAAGCAAGTAAGACCTTTGGGATTGTCCCAGCTCAACCATCTCCCAGCTGGGAAACTTGAAGTAAGTGGTTTCAGTTCACTGAGACTTATTAGGACCCCATATTATAAATAAAGAGATTTTTTTCTTCAACCTTTTCCAAGAGGTTCTTACAAGCCTCAGATGAGTTAATATATGTGATGTCACCTCGTAGAGTGGTAAGCCACCTCAGTTTCTTGAAGATAATTAATTTGCATCTGACTGGTTTTCTTAGAATGAAACTGCTTTCTATTAAGTTGAATCAGATTTATGGGTTAAGAAAAATCTGAATTCTGGCAAAGATTTAACCTAATTATTTCAGCCTTCTCTGTACATGAAATAGTATCACTGAAGTCAACATCGAGCAACTGTTTAAGACTTAAGCACTATGAGTCATTCCCCTCGACTTGAAAACATCGAGGAAATAATGCCAAAACCCTTTGCTCTATAGAATTTTGGTAAAATAAAACGTGCTAATGGATAAGGAAATGTTTTTAAGTTAATACTATGAAATCATTGCTATACACAGAAGCAATGCTACCTTTTTCTTCCTATAGTATGAATTTGAGCTGAACTTAAAAGTCATAGGGTGGAGGTATATCTCAGTAGAAATTAAGGTTACTTAGATAGAACCTCCTCTCACTCCAGTCCACATGCACAGGATGCTCTAGAATGTGTTTTGGGAATCGCAGTCACTCCAGTTGTAAAATAATCTTGTAGTAAATCTTCATGAAAAACAAATACAATTTTGTGTTGTCCCAGCTTTATCACCTCCAGGTATGTGAGAATAGAAAGAAAACTCTACTTCCATGCTGCCATTTATCTATCAGAAACTGTACAATAATAAAATTCCATGGCTGGAAGGACTTTTATCTAAATAAAACCCATATGTTTATGCTTTCCAGTTTCCAGGAAGTAAGGAACTCACATAGTGATTATTCTTAGTGTTCTATTAAACCAGTTCCAGACTGTTTGGTCCCCAGCAGGAATTGCCTGATGAAAAGGATAGATCTAGGATGGCTCTAGCAGCCCAGCAAGCTAATTGCTTTGTAAGTGCTTTAACACAGTTTCAGGAGGCAACGGAAACAGATGAACCATCAAAGGGAAAAGCAGGACTTTCATTGTCCCTCCCTCCTCATTGGCTGAGCTCTCTGCTCATAGGTTACCTAGAGGCTGGGAGTCAGCAATTAAGTTACACATCCACCTCAAGGGAAGAAACCATCAATTACCAGAAACAAAACAAACAAACAAATAAATAAATAACCAAACCTAACCAAACTTCTCTCCATTAATTTCATGTCTTAGCATTTCCCAGGCAACAATTGTGCCCCAAACAGCACGCTTGATTCTTCTTGACAGTGATTCATTTTAATGTTTAGTCTTCAGTCTCAAATATCTGTGTGCATGAATTTGTGTTTGATGAAAGAAGAAAATCTATAAGCTAAAAATGCCAAATACCATGAGCTGAAATGAAGGATAAGATACCAAGTCAAGTCAAGGCCAAGGCTGTCATGGAGACGGGGGACAATGATTAACCACCTTGAAGTGTGATGGTGAGAATAATCATGGCAATCCCTGAAAATAAAAGTGCCTTTTATATTCTACAGAAGCCTTGAGATCCATTGCCTATTTCATTCAATCAACCTTAGGATCACTTCTTATGTTACAGACATTTTCTAGGCGCTGGAATGCAATGATGATAAACACACTGAACAAGGTAAATATTTCCTGGGAGCCTAAATTCTAGATGGAAGAATGCACACACAATAAAACAGCACTGACAAGTGCAGTGATGAAACTGAACAGTCGCCATCATAAACCAGTGAAACAGCTCAAGTGGGCAACTGGGATTTCTATTTTGTACAAAATTAACAAAATGTCCTGATTAAGCCAAGTTCAAATAGCCAGGAATCACCAAATCAAGGATTAGCTCCATGTCCAAACCTCTGCTATCTATGCCATACTGCCTTTTAGAAGCATCTTATTTTTCATACCTACACATGGCTAGATGTTTGCACACACTGCGATCCCAGCCTTATGGGGTTAGCTTGACATCAGCATTGAAGACTCAGGATTGAAATTTACCAAACAATTAATAAAGACTCTAAAGTCAGAGCCAACTTTAAATTCTGACTTCTCCACTTACTGTCCGTGTAAACTTGGACCTCTGTAAGTTTTCATTTTCCTATCTGTTAATAGGGACAATAGTTCTCTATAGATTATAAGTTGTTGAAAAGGTTGAAAGAAGATCTTATTTTTATGTTTCAATATTACCTAGCACCGAGTTGTAGAATTGGTTGAATAAATCAAATCCTGTAGGATAAAGAGCAGGATGGATATTGTATTAATTGATTTCCTATTACCCATGCTCTGAGAGGCAATTAAACATCCCTAAGAAAACTTTCAGATGTTAAAAGCTCAATGTCAGTTCTTGATATGCTGGAATGTTGGTTATGTACTGAAAATTTTCAAATTTGCCTCTCTTTTTCACAATCTTAAGTTCAAATTGTAAGAAAAATATTTTTATCTTTAAGAACTCAAGACTATTATAGCTGTCACCTGAAGTTATAACTGAATAAAAAAGGACTAACACTAAAATATCAATCATACTAATTATTTCTGAACTTGAAAAATTTGGATTTCATAAGACTTTTATAGACCTCCAAATCAGATTAAAGATCAAGTCACCTGTATCTTAGAGTGATGAGCTAAATTGATCAAGCTTCCAGCAAAGTAGAAGCACACTTCCAAGGATATGTAAAGAAATGAAATTCACTCTTGCTGCAAAATGTCTATCAGTTGAGTATTTTTTAGCAGCTTTCATGTATATCCAGTCAGCTGAGTTTCAAAAAGCAGTTTATGCATAGTTTCATGCTCCTTGTCGGGAACCAGTGATTTATTTTAGTATCTACATTTTAGATTATTTAATTAAATAAGGCTAATTATAAGCCTCAACTTATAAGTAAGTTTGGGATTTTTTCCAACCTCATTGAGGTATTATTGACAATGGAAGTTTGTTTTGAAGGAAGTTTAAGAAAGATAATTTACCTCACTTATCACAGGATCTGGCACATAACAGGCACTCAATAAATGTTAGATATTATTATTATTATTACTATGAATCTCAAGAAGTTGAGTCCATAAAAAAATTTAAAGTGAAGCTAAAATAAAAGTTGCACAAAAGCAGAAATTGGAATGCTAATCATTTTTAGAACTTTCTTCCCCTAGTGGCTGTGAAGTAGTGAAAGAGAATCTGCTTCTGTTTATATTTTTGTGTTTATAGTTTTCTTAAGAAAAAAAATCACCTTCTCAACCTCATTTACAAATATTGAATAAATATTTAAGAAATAGTAAATGGTAATGGAGCTCAATTATTGGCTTGCTTGAGACTTTCACATGTCCTGGCCAGCTTTTTTATATAGAATATATTGCTGGAACATCCATTATTTTATTTTACTCATTTTTAACTACTGCTGTCTTTCCCAGTTCCCTAATTCCTAAACATCTGGTATCTCTTCCAATTGTGTGGTCAGTGTTTACAGGATGCCTGTTATAACGATTATTTCTGTGTCTGTCTGGATTCCCGACTTCAAGAAATATCCACTAGAGAAATGGAGACAAGCCATATGTATGTCTGTAACCTTCATAGGATGTAACACTGGCACCTCCACATTGCATGGCTAAGTGAATGCCGGACACATGAATAGTATTGTCTCCAGAGAGTGAAGAGAAGTGATGAAAAGTTATGAGGAACCTTAAAGTGCTCTTTAGATACCTTTACTATGCCTTTCTATTGATTAAAAGGGATAAGACTGATTTTTTTCTTTATAAAACCCATAGAATCTAGAGACTGCCTGTATTTTACCATAATATTCCTGACTCATGAATACAAATGTAGGTTTCCGGATAGTGATACAGTAACTGAATTGTGTAGAAAGTTGAATTCAGCAAGGCTCTTTCCCTGAACCATATTGAACAGGGACTTTGAATGGATTTCTCTGTTTCTATGAGCACTAAGCCAAGAGAACATCTTCCATTAGAATCCTGTTTATTCTGCTGTTTGCTTGTGTGTATTGCTAAAAAGCAAGCTGAGATACTGTCTGAGTGTTTCTTTCAGATTTCTTCCTTTTTTCTGTTTTTCCTGCTTGTTTATTGTATTTGTCTAATGCTATGTTTTATCAGCATGTTGGAAATGAGATTCCTACTACCGATATTACAGGATGCAAATCAGCTTTGATTGAACTCTTGCAGACACATATTTGCCTAAATACAGTCATTTGCTATGAGCTCCTTTCTCAGGACACAAAAGAAGGGGGAAATGTGTAAGTACTTGGTTAATCCCAACCTCAGTTAATCCCAGCCTCCCCTGGGCATTCCTCAGCCACTGACTAATAAGTACAGGAAAATTAAAACCCACCCCCATCACCTCGATGAATTCAGAACAAACTCCAAAGTGCAATTCACACCCCAGAGTTCCTCTGCAAGATTCCTCTGAGACCAGCTCTTTGCCTGAAATCTCTTCCTTGCTTGGCTTCTTCCCTTTCCTTGTCTTTGTTTCACCACTCTCTTCTTGGATTTTCTGTGGGGGGTGTCTCCTTCATATATCACTTGACTATAAATCATAGTATCAGAATCTACTTCTCAGCCACCTGCCTTAAAAGCTTATCTCTGTTTTAACAGAGCAGTAAATGACTGCCGTGGAAGCAGGTTCAAGGTGGAGGGGAGTTCTATTTTCAGCAAGTTCAAAATACACAGCATAACGATCTGCTTCAGCTGTGTCCTAGGCACTGAGTCAGCCCACCTCTGAGCATGCAGGGCTTTTCCAGGCACCACGTTCCTCAAGGACTACAGAGTGCTGTTGGGTTTAGTACCTTATTAGCAGTCATTAGGGCAAATCTAGGTTTGCTTCTTAGCCTACACACTCCTTACCTTTAGAATCATGTTTTAATCAATCACATTTTACTTTAAACTTGGAAATTTTGCTGCGGAACTGCAGTGTGTCGTCAGAAGCTAACAGGGGTTTACATCATGAGTGTTAGATAGGAATCGATGTCCTGTACAGATACTATCAGTCCTATTAATAGCTACTAGCAACATATAAATCTTAATTAATGAACTGTCTAATCTGTATCCTTTCACCACATATTCTACTCTAAACTGGAGCCCCGACAGCATTTTCTCTTGTCATTGGAGGGATGTCAGCCATATAGAACTTTCCAACCCAGTAGGACCCCTCAGTCCCATTATAGACAGAGCTTGGCCACCACAATCTAAAATGGTTTGGATTAATGGTCTTTTCGTTAAGAGTCAATAAACAAGTTCCTGGGTCCACACAAGCTTCTTATAGCAAAAGCTCAATGTTGCCATTCATCATTGCCACCAGAGGACCAGAAACTCCATTTGTTTTCTCTGCTGCTGACAAATGTAATTTACAGGCTTTAAAGACCTCATTATTTTCTGTGATGCAGGATTAAATCTGAACACTTCTACTGGACAGGTGAAAGAGGTGGTGGATATCTTGGAAGTCAGGCCTCCAAACTCTGTTTCAGATTCTCAGGTGAGAGGAAGTAGTGGTTAAAAAATTGCAAGTTCAGGCCAATATGAAAAGAGGGCAAAAAATAATGTTCTTATAAACCCGCTGCCCGGCAGAAGCATTTACTACTGATGTTCATTCCAGATGCCCTCAAATATTACTGTCCATCCATGTCCTGGCTTTTTTATTTTGGGTTCTATCTCCAAGTCCTACTCAGAGGACTGCCTAAGGGCTGTTTTGCCTTCCAGCCTGGAGAGCTAGAAGTGCCTGGAAGTTTACTTTCTTACTCTCTCCCCTGGGCATTCCTCAGCCAGTGACTAGTAAGTACAGGAAAATTAAAACCCACCCCCACCACCTTGATGAATTCAGAACAAACTCCAAAGTGCAATTCACCCCCCAGAGTTCCTCTGCAAGATTCCTCTGAGACCAGCTGTTTGCCTGAAATCTCTTCCTTGCTTGGCTTCTTCCCTTTCCTTGTCTTTGTTTCGCCACTCTCTTCCTGGATTTTCTGTGGGGGGTGTCTCCTTCATAAATCACTTGACTATAAATCATAGTATCAGAATCTACTTCTCAGCCACCTGCCTTAAAAGCTTACCCACGGCCGGGCGCGGTGGCTCAAGCCTGTAATCCCAGCACTTTGGGAGGCCGAGACGGGCGGATCACGAGGTCAGGAGATCGAGACCATCCTGGGTAACACAGTGAAACCCCGTCTCTACTAAAAATACAAAAACTTAGCCGGGCGAGGTGGCAGGCGCCTGTAGTCCCAGCTACTCGGGAGGCTGAGGCAGGAGAATGGCGTGAACCCGGGAGGCGGAGCTTGCAGTGAGCTGAGATCCGGCCACTGCACTCCAGCCTGGGTGACAGAGCGAGACTCCGTCTCAAAAAAAAAAAAAAAAAAAAAAAAAAAAAAAAAAAAAAAAAAACCTTACCCACAAACCAGGTTTATTGTAAAGAAAGTACCCAAATGACATTGAAAAAGAGGGGTGGAAATAGCTATTAGTGTCCAAAAAAGATACTTGACAATAAGAACATTCACAATCTGTGTCTGTCCTGGGTTAATCCCATTTTAAACCTGTTCTTGGCCAATTCTCTCCTAGAAAGGGTTGGCTTGGTAGGGGAGAGTCTGCTAAAGGACCCCATTACCATTGCAGGTGCTAAATCACCTCACACATGGGTGTGGCTTCAGCTGACTGGCCATGACAACAGTGCTCAAACAAAATTGTAGATGCTTGATTCCTAAAACATCAAGTGCAGGCACCACTCTGTGTGCTTGAAGATTTCCATGACCTTTCCTTACCTCCCACCTGGTCAACTTCAATTTCTACATTACTCAGCATGCATCCTCTATTCCCCAAAATATACTGACTCTTTACTGTCCCCAATGTTTCATCCTCACACCAACTCAGTGCCTTTGTTCATATTCTTTGTATATCTAGAATGCATTCTCTTTCTACCAGTGACTAATCTACCATAAATTAATTTTGACCCCCAACACAGACTTCAAATTCTTTTTTCGACATAAATTCTTCAAATTCTTTTTCCTTCAACACAGACTTGAAATTCCTTTTCCTTCTTTCTTATTGTCAAAGTCCCTTTCTTTGGCAATCTTTTACTTTTCTGAATGTGAGATTTTTCTTTCCTAGATGTTGTATAAATTCCCGGTATTTAATTGGAAAACATTACTTCGGTTTCCTTCTGATTCCAGATGAGTTCAGTTTCACTAAGTAATTTATTAGAGACTAAGAAATGAATTCAAATATATATATAATATTATATATATAAAATATTATGTATTATATAATATATATCATATATGATGTATATATAATAGATATAATGTATATATATAAAATGTTATATATAATATATAAAATGTTCCCCACCCCTTAAACTGCAGAAAATAAAAGTCTGGCTAAATCACTTTGTATGTCACTTGAACTTAAACCAGAAAGGTATAAGGGAAACTTGTCAGAAGCCTTAATAAAGAGGTTATATTTATCTAGAAATTAACTGAGAGCACAGCCAATTTGTTTATTGTAAAGAAAGACCACCTACTTCTTCCAATCTACTCGACTGAAATATAGAATAACATAGGTGTGTCTCTTTGTCAGAGAAGTTAACAGTATATGGAAAACTATAGAGAAAACTCTTATCTCCAGATAAATTAAATAAGTCATCTCTGACAGACCAGAAAATAAACCAGTCCACCCCATGTGTATGTATCTCTGGGCAGGTAGGAAAATAAGTGAGCTCTTGCCCTCTTTGTGTGTGTTTATTTCTGAGACCTCTGTCCACTGAGCAACAATTGACTTCATCCACGGAATATAGGCTGGGTAATTGTTTGTTATTAGCAGATTCTGAATCTCTTCTTGGGACCTAAGTCTGTTTATGTGACTTTATAGCATATTATTTAAACTTTGTTACAATGTTGTTGTTATTTTTCAACAAGGCTAATTTTCTTTTTTGTTGTTGTTGTTGTTTTTTAATTATTATTATACTTTAAGTTCTAGGGTACATGTGCACAACGTGCAGGTTTGTTACATACATATACATGTTTAAGCAGAATCTAATTCAATAGGAATGTATCTCAAGGAAATTCATAGAATTTGTCATCAAACCCTTTTCTCTCTCCTTTTGCAATGATAAAAATTGTTTCTACTTTTAGCAGTGCACTGAGATGCTATGAAGTTTTTATCTTGTTTGGGTTGGATAACTTCACCATATCTCCAATTTTCCTGTCTGGAAAATTGAAGAAATCAAATCTGATCATATTTTTTTCTTCTTGATTCTGTTGAGAGAGACTGGTCTTAAAAATTTTCATTTTAAGCAATAAAATATTGCCATAACTTAAAGATTATAAAGAACATTGAGGAATTATTGTGGTGCTGTGATAGTCTTGGGTGACAGCTACTATTTAAATACTAATTTCTTCTCCTAGATTTTCTGTATCTGTATATTGTTGCGGTGAAATATATTTCTCATGTAGGAGATTGGAATGTATGCTTCCTTTATATATGTGAGAAGAAGCAATTAAGAATTTTATATTACTTTACAAAGACTATTTTATCATTCTGAAAAAAACATATAGATATAGTGTGAGCTCATCACATCATTTTAAATGATGGCAACTATCTCTCCACAACTGCTTTTGGGGAGGACAAGCAATATTTTAAACTGTTCAGTGTGCGCTTTGCTGAAATGAATAGATGACTACAGTGATTATAGCAGCTAGGTTATGATCACAGAATAAGCCACTTACACATTGCATCTGTTGGGGAGATGTAAGGATGTTTTAAAAACAATGCTCCCAGCTTCAAAATTTTAAAACAAGCTAATAATTATTGATGGCCTATTACGTGCCAGATTTTAGGATTTCTTTTATTGATCCCGGCAACAACCTTGTAAAGTTACTATGGTAATTATCCTCATTTTATATAATAGAAAATGAGGTCCAGAAAAGTAAAGTTATCCCTCGTCTAAAATCACACTGCCAGTAAGAGGCTGAGTAAGAATTCAAACCAGGTGGTATGACATTACAGAACTCCCACTCCTAACCATTGTACAATACAGTCTCTCATAGGCAGCCACATTTCACCTTCAACCTCAAAGAGTATGGAGTCAGATGTTCTACATATGGGACTGTATTATACAAGACACTTTCCTAGCACTTTGGGATGCCAAGGTGGGAAGATCGTTTAAAGCCGAGAGGTCGAGACCAGCCTGGGCAACATAGCAAGACCTAGTCTTCACAAAAAAAAAAAAAAAAAAAAAAAAAAAAGTAGAAAGTTAGCTGGGCATGGTGGCACACTCCTGTAGTCCCAGCTACTTGGGGGGCTGTGGTGGAAGGATTGCTTGAGTTCCAGGCTGCAGTGAGCTGTGATTATGACACTAAACCTGGGCAGCAGAGCAAGACCCTGCCCCTTAAAATAATTTTTTTAAAGACATTTATCCAGGCACTTCTGCATTTGGGAGAGAGCAGACTAATAGTAACCAGAGCAGACAGAAAAGATCTGTTACCTGGAATATCAGGGAATGGGTTTGTAAGATTAGCCAATCCCGAAATGAGAATAAATGAGGATATGTGGAGAATAAGAGAAAGAACAGCACACAAATCTCTCATTTCCGATTACTCATGTAAAATAAAGTAAGTCAGCCTGAGATAAACTATCCAAAACATTATAATCCAATAGGGAACAGGAACAAGAGACTGTTGGGTGAGGTCCTCACTCTTGCCTTAATAAATGCAATAATTATATCTAGAAACTTCCAAACTTCTCATTTCTGTCATGTTCTTTTTTCATAATTTTTAAATGTAGTTTTCAACCAAACCCTAGAAGGTACTAATAAAACCCGTCAAAGAGGGTCATTTATTTGTTTATCATTTACCCTTTGTACAGAAAAGGAAAACTTATGTGTAAAATGAGTGTTCCAGATGGATAGGTTCTAGATAGCTTAAGTCACCTTGTATTTGGAATCAGCCAAAAGACATTGCTGCTTTGAAACATGGAAAAGGCACTTTGGTAGTTGAAGAACAGACATGCCTTGAGGTAAGGGAGACAGAGAATTACATGACTTTCAGCCATTTCGAGCATGGCGTGATTTTGTTCCACTTCTCAGTACAGGGTGGCAATGCAGAAGGACAGGACTGTACAAGGGGAAGGACATTTGACTGAACGTGGTGGCGGCAGGCTAAATAATTCCCCCAATATATATCCATGTCTTAATCTCCGGGAGTTGTGAATATTACCTTATGTAGCAAAGGAGTCTTTGCAGTTGTGATTGAGTTAAGAATCATGAGATGGGGGAGAATATCCTGGCTTATCCATGTGGGACCAGGATCCTCACAATAGTCCTTATAAGAGAGATACAGGAGGAGCCAGGTCACTCCAGATGACGGAGTCAGAGCATAGGATGAAGGAAGCAGAAATTTAAAGTGATGCATTTTGAAGACGAAGGAAAAGACCACAAGCCAGGGAACATTTCCAGGTGGCTACTAGACACCAAAAAAGACAAGGAAATAGATTCTCCCCTCAGGCCTTCTAGAAGAAGCTACTTCTGCAGACATCTTGATTTTTTAACACATTGGTTTTAGCCCAGGGAAACTGATTGTGGACTTCTGAACTCCAGAATAGTAATAAAATAAACTTATGTTGTTCTAATTTGCTAAATTTGTTACAGCAGAAATGGGAAACTAATACAATGTTCAAGGCGATTACTAGTCTTTACTCTTGCCAGACCCTTTGCCTCTCTGGCCACCTTTTCTAGCTCTTTAAATTAAGCCCCTACAAAACTAGAAACTTCTGTTTCTGGATGACAGTGATCTCCTCCCAGTCCAGCACTTCCCAGTATTCTAGACCTTCTTAAAGCTGGTCCCTAGTTCGGCATCATCATCACTTGAGAACTTATTGGAAAAGCAAATCCTCTCATTCTAAAATGCCCAAGTGCTCTGGGGCTGGGGGTGGGGACAGCAAGAGCTGTTGAAGCAAGCCTTCCAGGTGATTTTGATGCATGATCTTGAAAGCATGAGCACACCCACACGATGAAGCCCTGAGAGCCACTCTCTACCCACCTTCCCTTTAACCTCTTTCCTCCTTCCCTCCACAGCATGGTCACCTGGTCTTCCATCTTTGTCCATCTTCATCCTTCCCTCATTATTCATTCTTTCTTCATGACTTTGCCCCAGCTAATTTGAGACTGAGATGGACTAGAAGTCTGATTCCTTTTTGTAAATGTGCTGGACCACAGCCCGTCTTTCTGTAGGGTGCTGGTGCAGAAAAGGAAGGCAGGCAGGTTACCACAATTTCTAGAATAAAAAGCAGTTCACTCTGGATGATGGAGTGCTTATTTTATTCCAGGTGGTTTTATCAACATCCTCCCTCACATATCTTTTTCCCTTCACCAAGGCTTCATATGAAGTTCTGGATCATGTGCCTTCTGAGACCTCATCATCCATACTTAGACCCTTCTCCAGAAAGATCACACCTTTTGCTTCAAAAAATAATTCTAAAATTTTCTTTCAGAGGATAAGCGTCCTATGTGCATGAATGCATGGGTAATGAGAGGAGAATGTGCCCAACTAGCTTAGTTGTTGTTGTTGTTGTTGTTATTTTGTTTGTTTGAGACGGAGTCTTGCTCTGTTGCCCAGGCTGCAGTGCAATGATGCCATCTCGGCTCATTGCAACCTCCGCCTCCCAGGTTCAAGCGATTCTCCTGCCTCAGCCTCCTGAGCAGCTGGGACTACAGGTGCGTGCCACCATGCCCGGCTAATTTTTTTTTTTTTTTTTTTTTTTTTTAGTAGAGATGGGGTTTTAAAAGCAGTTCACAATCAGTTATTCTGAGGATTGCCCCAAGCGACTCCTGTCCTTTATGTTAGCTGACAAAGTTTGAGCATCTCACCAGGTGTCTATGACTTTCCCCTCCTTAATTTTACCTTTTATTATACCTTGAATCTGACTTAGACTGCTCTCTATCTTCCAATATTTACTGAAAATAAATGATCTTCAGTGGCTGCTTTTCTTGGTTTGCAGCACTATTATAGTGTCATTATTTTTACATGTATTTCCTGGTACCTTAATGTCTTCTCTCATCCTTTACCATTGAATGCTATTCACTAGATTTTTATTTTGAGAGCCCATCCTGAAATCTTTTTAAGAGATGAGGTCTGTGTCCTGTCCTTTGGTGATAATTCTGGCTTCAGCTATCCTCTGTCTATTGAGAAACCCCAATTTAAATCCATAATGCTGCCAACTCTTCCTTGAACTTTACATCTATTCATCCAGGTTTTGCTCATCATCCCTGCTTGTACCCAGATTTTTGCATGTATTGCAAAAATCCAATGTATCTCCCTTTCTTCACATAACCTCTACTTTCTGACCACAAGGGTGAGTGGGGGAGAAAAGATCATGACTAAAACATAGGCGGTTTTTCTTTCCTCTCACTCATTTTCTTCTTTCTGTATCCTCCTCTCTCAATCAGCAAAGCATTGTACTTGTTTTTCTTCCTGACATTTCTCTATTTCTGTATTATTCCCTTAGCTTTGACCTCCATTACTTTTTGCCTGAAATATTATGTACTTGACTACTAAGACGTCTTACCTCTAGTTTCGGTATTCATCTTCCTAAGGTAAAGCTCTGACCATTCTCCAACTTACATCTTTAATTAAGTTCTCATTTCACTCACTGCCTTGAGATTAACACTGTTTGGTTCCACTTATTCTTCATAATCTAATCACAATTTGGATGGTTGAAATGTAACCTCTATATCCAGCAAACTGGAATTTTTAATTAAAATATGACTGTTTCCTCCCACTTTTATACCTTTGGTGTGCCCTATGTGAGAATATACACTCCTCCCCTGTTCCACCTGGAAGAATCTACATTCTTCTTTAAAGTTCCCTTAATACTGTTTATCTTCCATTCTGTATTTTTTCAGCTCATCAGATTGAAGCCATTTATCTTTCCTATAATTATAATGCTCCTATATATTTCTTATCTTATTCTGCCATATATAATAAGTTTACCTGTCTTAGGAAATAAATTTCTTTAGAACAAAGACAAGTCATCATTTTTTAACACCCTAGTGATTTGCACATTTTTAAGAACAAAAATTTGAACTGAATTAATTGAAATCAACAGTTGCCTTTAGGCCAGGGTGACTAAAGATGTATAGTTTAGTAGAGTAGTTAATATCTACTTCCTTTACACAGGTCATAAAAATGTAGGAGTTAACAGAGGACCAAAGTAGCAACAAGAAAATTAGAATGATAAGATAAAAATAGATCCCTGTGGCCGGGCGCGGTGGCTCAAGCCTGTAATCCCAGCACTTTGGGAGGCCGAGACGGGCAGATCACGAGGTCATAAGATCGAGACCATCCTGGCTAACACGGTAAAACCCCGTCTCTACTAAAAAATACAAAAACTAGCCAGGCGAGGTGGCGGGCGTCTGTAGTCCCAGCTACTCGGGAGGCTGAGGCAGGAGAATGGCATAAACCCGGGAGGCGGAGCTTGCAGTGAGCTGAGATCCGGCCACTGCACTCCAGCCTGGGCGACAGAGCGAGACTCCGTCTCAAAACAAAACAAAACAAAACAAAAGATCCCTGTGAATATTGTAACATATGTGAGACAGAGGGAGAACTGCTACTCCAAAAGTGAGCTTGTGTCTTTTTCCTCTGCAAATTATTCTCTGTACACATTCCAGATTATGTTAGATCAGCAGTTTAAGTTTCAGATAATTTGACTGGACTTGCACCATATCTAAGTCCCTGAAAATACAATTATTAGAGTGTGATTATTGTGCTTTTATTAGAAAATACCTATTTATATTAATATTAATAACATAGATTATCATCCTAAATCTGGGTAGACACTTAATGATTTGAGATATCTAATTTAATCCTCCCCAAATTCACCTCCAAATTTCATTATCAACAGTTACATATGTTTCTAACAGATATGGGGCTGATTGTTTTTACAGGTATTAGCTTATTTAATTCTCAAAACAATTTAACTTCATAGATGAGGAAACTGAGACTAATAGAAATCTGAATATTGCCCAAGGTAGCAAAGCTACAGAAACAGCATTCAAAGAGTTGCTTTTCTGTTGCAGAGCCCATAACCCATAAAGCAATGTCTAATTCACTGGAATTCCTGTTTTCTTTTGATGTTCCCTTACAAATTAGAGACTACTGAGGTGATACATGAGCCTTGAACTGCATAAGAAAGTTAAAAGGACACTAAAAACCTCTATTGATTGATTAGAAGAATCAATGCGTCATAATAGATTCAGATCCTCATATTCTATGTAATAGTGAACTATATATTTTCTCTTATCAATAGAACATTCTCAAATATCTAATATAAAACAAAAATGTATATTGTGCAATTCTGTGTTAGATTTTTGCTTTAGTTTCTGTTCTTCAAAAGGAGACCCAAGGGGCTCTTGAAATGTCTACACCTGCAGCCTGAAGAAAGTGCCTTAGCTCGGATGAGTTCCTCTGAGAGATTATGCTCACCCATCTGTTTTCATAAAAGTTTAATGCCAGATAGCAAACTCATATATTGTTTTGTTTTAACTTAATTTTTATTTAATCTGTTGTCAGAAACCAGACTTCAGCAATCTGGCAGCAGGTGCACAGTAACACACGTACAATGTGTTCTCTCTGTGCTTCCCCAAGGAACGGTTCACAGATGCACTGACTCTACTACACATGGCAATAATTTGGACCCTTGCTGGGAGGCAGTCATTGACCCTGAAGGTTTATATCTTCCCATCTTAATCAGTACATCTCTCATTACTTAACCAACTCCAAGCACCATGGTTTTTTTCCTCCCTTTGCCTTGTAAAATCTAGAGCCCAGTAGAACTGCCCTCATGTCACCACCTCACTGACCCTCAACCAACAGCAAGCAAGTCATTTGCTTTAGTCCTGCAGTGGAAACTTCCCTGCTGAGTCTCAAGTTTATGTCCAGCACCAATAGCCTCTGGCATTATTTTAATAATCCTCATTGTGTAGATAAGGAGACATTTTTGTTCAGTTTTTATTATATGCTGTTACACTTCTGAGGAAGTTTCCCTCAACTTCCAGATATCATACTGTTTCCCTTCCAGTCAGCCGTAGCACATGATGTTAGCAATGATTTGTCATCCTTACATTTTATCTGTGAATCAAGAATAGTAGAATAGCTATAAATTCCAGGCCCCTCCACATAACACAGAGACCCTGACCCTCAGCAGATAACTAAATAATCAGCTTTCTAGCAGTAAGAGTTGTGTCTCTTTTCAATTAACTCCCTGTCAAAGAAGTTCCCATCTCACACACACACACACACACACACACAAAGAAAAGAAAAGAAAAGAAAAGAAAAGAAAAGAAAAGAAAAAACAAAGAAGTTCCCATCAGGAAAGGTGATGGATGTAGTTGGATAAAACTTCTGTGTATGGTTTTGATGGCCTTGTCACTGAAAGTGATGAGTACTTGCAACTAATATTTAGTAACTATCCATTATCATTTTATTCATTTTTCATCAAGATATAGAGATGAGATTGACTCCAAGATAAGGCTGGGATTAATATATGGGTAGAGTTTACATGATCTCAGTTGGAGAGATTACAGCAAAGGATTCAACCAAAGGGAGCTTGGGAAAATACACACACATAAGAATAGGACTCCACCAGTACCGATACTTCTTAATACTAGGATAGAGAGAGGCAAAAAAATAAAGCAACTCATTGTTTTAGTGTCATGATTCTCAAACTTTAGTGTGCACCAGAATAACCTGATGGGTTTGGTGAAAAACAGATTGCTGGGCCCAACCCCTAGAGCTTCTGATTCAGCCTGTTTGAATCAGAGCCCAATATTTTCTAAGAGGTTCCCAGGTGATGCCCATGCTCCTGGTCTGGGGCCCAGGCTGTTCCAGTGATTCTCAAGTCCAGTTGCACAAGACTCACCTGGGGAGCATTTATAAAGCACAGATGATTTGACCCCATCCTAGGCCAATTAAATTAGAATCCCCGTTCTCAGTATTATTGTATCCCTGTTCTCGGTATTATTGTTTTCAAGAGCTCCTTGGGCATCTGGCAAACTTTGAGAACTACTCCAGTATAATTGTATAAGACCAACTTTCTGCTGGACTTGTTCTCACTTTGTGCCTTACATTTCCAGGAAGAGGCTCTGATACTTCTTTCAACCTTAGATCACAGTTCTTCCAGAACATGCTCTACTTGGCATCTTCAACTTATCAGATCTAGGTGAGACATTTATTGAATAGAAAACTCCATTTTGTGCTATGGGCAATGTAGAAAGATGGAAATCTCGTTCAGGAAAAGGAATTGTCTCCTACATTTCCAAATCTCTCTCCCTTTTCTTCCTGCTTTCCATCTTTACATGGGAGAGACTTACTTTTTTTTTTTTCCATTTTCTTAGCTCAGTGTTGGGTCTGACAGAGGGCAGGAAAGGAGATTGAGGCTCCCGTTGCGTGATATACAAAGTCCAATACCCCCCATAGAGCATATTCATTCCCTTGCAGGAGCAAAGGGTGTCAGCTAATTGCTCTATACTGGAGAGACACCTCGAGTCAGAAATTCAGCTGAATTAATTGGCAACTCTGAAAATAATGGCTTGTTGTGGTGCTGGGACTCAGCTGGAGAGAGCACATCACAACAGACTAATTAACCATCCCCCAGCCCTCACTGTTCTCTGGCTTTTCCCTACAAAGCTCCTTATTGCTTCTCATCTCCCCCACTCCCTGGGTCTGGGATGGAAGTAGACGGTCAGCGCTAAAGGTAGTTTGAGCAATGCTCCTTATATACTGTCAACTGAGATGAGAAACGCCCTGAGCCTGGGCCTGTGGATAGTCAACCAAATGAGCAAATAAATCATGTAGTCCAAAAGGCTGGAGAGATACTCTGTTTTCTATAAAAGCCTAGGAGTTAGAGGTTAGAAGACTGCAGCTTCTGGGGAAAGGTGTGTTTTCTAACTCCCTGGCTCATTAGGAAAGATTTATCTGGGTTGAACTAAACATGCCCTGAATTTTATTTTTTTATTTTATTTTTTTTTTTTGAGACGGAGTCTCACGCTGTTGCCCAGGCTGGAGTGCAGTGGCGCGATCTCGGCTCACTGCAAGCTCCGCCTCCCGGGTTCCCGCCATTCTCCTGCCTCAGCCTCCTGAGTAGCTGGGACTACAGGCGCCCGCCACCGCGCCCGGCTAATTTTTTTGTATTTTTAGTAGAGACGGGGTTTCACTGTGGTCTCGATCTCCTGACCTTGTGATCCGCCCGCCTCGGCCTCCCAAAGTGCTGGGATTACAGGCTTGAGCCACCGCGCCCGGCCCTGAATTTTATTTTGGACACCTAAAAGACTGGAGTTTTTCTGAGTCTGAGTGTGTCAGCATCTGAAATGTTGACACAATTTTCTTCTTTACCTTAGAAAGGAGCGAGAGAGTAGGAGAGGATGAGATAAGCCTGGTTACAAGAGTTTGCTTTTATTTTCCTTTCCGGCCAATTTGGACCTTTGTCTAAATCAAGGTTTCTCAACATCATCACTCCTGACATTTTGAACTGGATCATTCTTTGTTGTGGGGGCTGTTCTGTGCATTATAGGATGTTTAGCTTCCCTTTTCTCTACTAACTAGTTGCCAATAGCAGACAACACACCCACCCACCAAGTTTTGACAGCCAACAATGTCTACCAGGGAGAGGGAGAGGGAAATCACCACTTTGGTTAACCACTGGTCTTAAGTACATCATCCATTTCTTTTGACAAGCTTCATATGGGTTCAGATAGTCTGGCACCTGCAGAGGATTTTAATCTTTAAAAGTGTTTTTTGTGCACATTTGCTTATTTGATCCTTACAAGTGATGTACAAGGTTGAAAGGAGAGCAGGTAATTATGGAAACCAGAAGAAATGGAGGATCTTGCTTGAGGCCATACCTCGAATTCATGACAGAGCTGGGATAAGAGCCTAGATCTCTAGATTTACAGCTCTACGCTGTGTCACTGCCACCATTCTAAGTGGGCCGTGAGCCTATCGCCATGGTGTCATATTTACACTGAGAATTGTGACTGTCTTGAGACCCTCCTTACTACAATATCCTCATACATTTACATGGACTTGCATACTGAGTAGAATCTACAGTGGGTAGAATGTGTTTATCTGGCTATGGTTAAGGCCCATCCATTGTTGCACTTTGTAGTTTGGAAAGGAAAATGTAGACTAAGGGGAAGTGATGATATATTCTCCTGTCTTTGGGTCTTTGTCAACTATAAAGTGCTTTCCTAAAATATTATTTGTATGGTCTCAAGAGTCAAAAACATATTCACATACCTTACATCTCTGAGCCTTAATCTTCTCACCCCACATATATTGTTGAAGATTAAGCACGACCAACACACTTGTCTAAGAGCCTGGATATTATCTAGTTGTACATACTTGGTTTGTCAATGATGCCCAAGGCTATAAAAGTTGAGTTACCGGAGGTCACCAAAGCAGTCAGGGAAGTGACATAACCAAGATAAAGCCTAAGAGCTTAAATCAGCTCTCCTCTTTTCCCTAGAGGAAGGTGGTAGAAGAGAAAGGAATAAGCCAACCCAGTTATATGGATTGCTTATAGCATTCAAAAAAAAAAAAAAAAAAAAAAAAAACTAGTGTATTCTCTGGGCAAGGCATTGTGCAGTGCTGCCTCTCTTGAGTTCTGTTTTGTAAACCACTTCAAGGCTGCACTCAAGATTAAAGACGCACTGAGAAGCTGTCAGTCATGTGTTTGTTCATGATCTGTTGCTTCTTCATAAACCTCTTAATATTTCTGTATTTCATTATTATTCTATTAAATTTGCAAGTCTTATTCTACTAACTGTTCACAGGTATGTGTGTGTCATCACATCTAACCATAGCTCTCTATTTTCGTAATGTTTTCAAGTGGTCCATTCTAACTTTTAGTCAATTTACAGAGGTTTGTACATACAAAGAGTTAAACTTTTTTCTAACTTCAATGAAATAGTTTTTGGCTTTATTATTATCATCGGCTACTTCTCCATTAAAGAGAGAGACTAAGTGATAGTGTTAATGAGCAATGTTGTTTTGTTGTTGTAGTTGTTCAAATAAAGACCTAAAATTTAACATGGAAGAATTCTTAATTTCCATTGGGTGTGGCTTGCTTAGATTAAGAGAAAAACAAACCCCCGCCCCCCGCAAAAAAAAACCTCGCAGCTCTTTTACTTTCCAAGCATGATGGGAAGGGCTCCTTTAACTTACTCTGTATTGATTGGAAGTGAACTGAATGGTGACAGGAAAGGAATAGGACTTATTAAGTAGGTGGCCTTAATTTATGAAGAGATTGGGATGGATGGGCCAACTGCCAGCCCTGAGTCTGACTTACATGCCCCAGCTACCTGGAACCAGACAGGCCAAAGTAGATTTTTTTCTCTCTCATATTCCTTTTTGATCGAAGTTGGCTGTTCCAGAGTATCATATGTTATTTGTCCTGTGAATTCTTCTCCTAATCACTCATCCTGAGTAGAAAATATCAATCAACAAACCACTAAAAGTCACATTACTTTAAAAATTAATTTCAAGCTTTAAAACCATCTGTTGAACTTTATTTTTAAAGGCTACAGTTCTCTACAAAGAGCCTTGGCAGGGGTGAAATATTTTCTTTTTGAAGAGGCTTTAAAAAAAAAATCGAGCAAAAATATTGGCAACCGTCTCTGAGTTCTTCAGCAAATATAATTTCATTCCTCAGCATTAACTAAAAACTAGAAATGAAGAAAGGGCGTATTTACCTTCTTCCTTTGATGTAGTAGACCAACAGGGTTTTCACTTTGAGAAATGTCAAAATGTTCTAATGCCTCATTGCATATTTTAATTTACAAGTCTGTTATTTGTTTTCTTTTTTCCTCCTCTATTTTTTAACTAGATTACTGCAACCTTTGAGTTTTGTATTGAACTACTTAGCCCCCAATATTTTCCTTTGTTTTTTTTATTTTTTTTTTGTTTGTTTTCCTTTAAGAACTCCACCGATGCTTTTTCCCATTTATAGTTAGGCAAATGAGCAAAGCTTTGTCGATTGTGTCAGTCCCCTGTTAAGCTTTAATTTATGGAGTGACTTTGAGATTTGGAACACAGTAATTGGTGGAGTAGTGAACACTGTGGGAAATGTTTTACATGAATAAAAAAGGGAAAATTAGTTAACAAATATTTATTTACCAGCTGCTGTGTTCAGAACCCTTTGCTCAGCAACTCAGTAGATAAGAAGGTGGTGAAAGAAACTAGAAGTATACTGAGAGGCTTCCTCTACAGGTGGGGACCCGTGGTCAGGAAAGTATTAAAATAACTTACAAAGGCACATAACAAAGGGCAAAGTCACATAAGACAAGCTAGAGCAGAATTCAATAAGCAAAATAAAATGTCAGGATGATTATGAGCTCATTCTAATACACTTGTGTTTAAAACATGGTTTCATCATCTAATGGCCACATGAACTTTGGAAATTTACATACCGTATACTCTTCCAATGTCATTACCCAGAAGTAAAATAGGCATGATAGTCTTTAGATAACAGGGTCAGAGATGCAGAGATGATATCTGTGAAGCATCTTGTACAATACTTGGCACATAGGTAGGCACTGAAAATGTAATAACTTGTGGAGACGGTGGTGGGGGTTGTCATTAACTATGATGACTATGGTTGTTGCTAATACTAGCACCACCACTGCTTTCATTACTACAGTTATTGCTTTGTTCTTCCAATCGTAACCCAAACACTTGGAAGGAACTATTAAAACTTCTTTTTTTTTTTTTTTTTTTTGGCTGGGTACAGTGGCTTATGTATGTAATCCCAGCACTTTGGGAGGCTAAGATGGGCAGATTGCGTGAGTCCAGGAGTTTGAGACCAGCCTGGGCATGTCAAAACCCTGTCTCTACAAATACAATATAAAAATTAGCTGAGTTTGGTGGTGTGCACCTGTAGTCCCAGATGCTTGGGAGGCTGAGGTGACAGGATCACCTGAACCAGAGAGTTGGAGGCTGCAGTGAGTCGAGATCACACCACTGCCTTCCAGCCTGGACAACACAGAGAGACCTTGTCTCAAACAAACAAACAAACAAAAACAAAACAAAACTTCATTTTTGGCTAAGGGATATGTGAGTACACAAGGTGTGTTTTAAATGCCACCTGATGGCGCAATCTGAAGTTTAAAGTTTACAATGTTACATTTTGGAATTTTAGTAGTCATACTTAGGAAAGCAATCAGTCTTCCTAAGTCAAGGAGAAAAGAAGAAAGCCAGCAGAGGAAACCACACTAACTTTGTTGCAGGTAAAATGCTAGGCTATCAGTAGTAGCATCTCATATGGAGCATCACTGGGTCAGGTGCTGCCAAAGTCGCCTGTACTGCTAGTAACACATTGCTTTTGAGAGGAGAGAGGAGAACCCCCAGGAGCATGCCTTGGTGGTGAAGATTAGACATAAAGACTCATGGTGGAGTAGAATTGCTACTCAAGTACAAATAATCCATGTGGAAACTACCTGAGTGAGGCATGGCCTAAACTGAAGGTTCTCAGTTTGTCATAACCAGAAATGGGAATGTCTCAGTTGATCAAGAAGACTGACTCAATTGAAATAACACTTTAACTTTTCCTATGTCTAAAATGCTCTTATTTACTTTTCAGTATATGCCATCATAATGTCAGAAATACCTGAAAAGCTAGTTTGGTAATTTTAAGTCTACATTTCTTTATCTTAATCCCTTGATACAGTATGTTTTTAAGAATTCAGAATTGTTTGGATTTCCAAATGGTGATATAGTATTTTTCATGGACTTAGCCTTCCACCCCCACTGCACTTCGTAGCAGGGGTGGAAGTTGGAGGGAAATAATGACTAAAAATAGTCTCACCTTAGTACAGTTCAGTTTTTTGCCACCAAATGAATTTCTTACAAAAATTACAAAGGAAGGAAGGAAGGGAAGGAAGGAAGGAGAAAGGGAGAAAGAGAGAGAAAGAAAGATGGAAGAAAGAGAAAGAAAAAGGCAGGAGGAGTTTGGTTTGAGAACTATTGGGATTTCAAATGAAAGTTTGTGGACCTGTAGAATAGTGCGTGAAATGCAGAAAATCTGATTTATTTACTTAGTGAAAATTTATCCTAACTATAGAAAAGCCTGGTGAACAGGTCTGCCCAATAATGGAATATACATCTCTAGAGACAGAAAACTAACAGAAAATAAACAGACTTTCTTTCACCTTTGAAAGTAGAGAATACACTCTTTAGGGGCTTTTTCTTCTGGATTATACATAAACCATCTGCCTTCTTTGATATTTTTAAATTTAAGTAATGAAAACTTTAGTTTTAGTTAAAACAAATTATGATTCCTTAAAAAAAAGATTGTCACCATTTTTGAACCCTTAGAATGTACCATGCTCTCTGCTAAGTAGTTTATAGAAACTATCTCAAGTGCCTCCTAACAATATTATAAGGCAAGAATTGCATTTACTAATAAGAATACGCATTTACTAATATGAAAACTGAGATTTGGAAAAGCTAATTTACCAAGATCAGATACCTGGTAACAGAGCCAGAATTTTCAAATGAATGTCCATCAACAAAATATTTAACTGCAACTCTAGGGTACCCCTGATTAATCTCCAATCATTTTTTAAATGCATAAGAAATATGCTTTTATATGGATTACTTCTGAGGAAGGTCAGTGTTTTGCTACTGTTTATGTTGAATTTCTTTCTTTTCTTTTTTTTTTTTCATTTATGAAATAGCTTTATCAGTACTTCATCCTCAAAACCTGAACTTGCCTTCATCCCATAAGAATCAGAGGGAACTTAAGGTCTTGAACCACTACTACTTCTTGTTATCCTGAAGAGCCTAGTCACTTTATGGTTCTCTGGCATAGAGCTAGACAAAGCAATGCCTTCAATGTTTTTGATGGCCCCAGCTAATGCTGCTGTTAAATACCTGATTGTGCAATAGCAGCAATCAACACCAAGCCACCGAAATGCTACTATATCCATGAGCCAAAGGGGAAAGGGTGATTACTTTGGGCCCCTTCCATCTTGGAAAGACATCTGATTTCTTTTTACCAAAAATAACTTGATTTAAGATTGGTGGCCAGGAACAGTGGCTCAGGCCTATAGTTCTAACACATTGGGAGACTAGGCAGGAGACTCGCTTGAGCCCAGGAGCTCAAGATAAGCAAGGTCCCATGTTTGTGCCACTGCACTCCAGCCTTGGCG
This sequence comes from Macaca thibetana thibetana, assembly GCF_024542745.1. NCBI lineage: Eukaryota > Metazoa > Chordata > Mammalia > Primates > Cercopithecidae > Macaca > Macaca thibetana. The sequence continues at coordinate 101,912,148 of NC_065586.1, read as the reverse complement.
ACAGAGCAAGATTCCATCTCAAAAACTAAAAGTGAAATCAAATGAAATTGGTTATCCCTTTTCTGCCTGCTGTGTTTCTGTCAAGATCATAATCCATACAATTATAGGATGTCTTACTCATCATTATAGCATCCAATACTATGTTGCTTCTAATCAGAAAATCATGGTGAAAGATGCAAAGCAGTTCTTTCATTAGCATAATATAAGGGATAGAAGAGAGCATGCAGTTGTCACTATTCTAAATAAACATGTATTTACAATACTGTTTTAAATTATTCCTTTGTTTTAACTTAAAACATCCATAGTCAGGAGAGAACTCTTCCACCACACACAGAAAAAAAAAACAACAATGATTTCTTTGAAATGAAGCTGAGACTGCCACCTGACCAGGTATTCCCAACCTGGCAAAAAAGGCAAAATGGTGAGGGAGTTACAGTGCTCCCTGGGATGGTCGATTCCCACTGGCAAGGGATTTAAGGCATGCTGTTGTACAATAGGAGCAAGAACGAATGTGGAGTCTTAGAGGATCCCTCTAGATGTTAGTACTGCTTTCTTCAGTGGTATATTTTAATGGAAGACCGCAGGTAATCCCATATATGCAGAAACATTAAAAGCTCACATCTCTCAGGAGAACTTCCAGTAGTACTTGCTGAGGGAAGTTTGAATGTGGTGTGAATAGTAGAGACATTATTTTAAGTACTAATGCCTTTGGGCCAGTTACAGAAACAAAAACTGTAACATCTGCATTTTCTGCCATGTATATACATGCATGCATATATATTCACCTATAGAATTATCTCTTTAAACTCATTTTCCTCTTCATTCTTCATTGCCCCATCATTTGATATATGGTGGTATATCGAAGGTTAACTTATGAGTGTAGTCCATGGATTATAGGACATTAAGACAGGATCACTGTAGTGGTTATATGAATACCCCCCACAGATTCTCAACCACAGGGAATATAATTGACCAAGGTTCCCAGCTGCTGTGCTCTGAAGTCCAAAACTGCATTTCTGCTGGGGCAGTGCTTTTCATGGACTGCTTCTAGCCAATGACCAAGTATAGCAGTGATGCTAACATAGGCTTTTTCCAAGGAGATATGGCTCTCATCTAATGCAAAGCTTCAGCTCAGGACTCTTCCATGGCCTTGCCTAGACTACACATTCCCCAGACTACACAGAAGTTCAGGATGATTCCACTCAACCTTCCTTCCCACCTTCCTTTATTGTGGAGGCTGGTGGGAGACCTCCGCCATACTCTGGCACCTTTCCAACCCTCACCCAGCATCCACCTCATTGTCTTTTACAAGGGTTTCCTGGGTAACCCCTTGCATATTTAATCCTTGGATGTTTTAATATGCATGAAACATTGCTCATTTAATCCCATCTTGTACTTTTCTTCCTAGACCAAAAAAATCATTGTAGAATAAGGAAAAGAATAAGCATCACACAGACTCTGGTCTCAGAATTGGAGGCAGTAATTGATAAGTTTCTGGGCTGAGTTTTTTTGATAAGAAGGTAAGAGGGTTTTGTAAGGAACATTAATTTAGATAAGAACTGTCTTTCTTTATGTTTCTTTTAATAACTAGAAGTTAGGAAGAAGGCTATGTGGGTAGCCAAAATAGTCAGTCTTACAGATGCTTGCCAGCATCTGTAACCTCTTTTCCTTAGGTTCAAGTATGTGGTTGGCAGTGTCCAGGTCTGGCATTGATGGTGTCAGCAGTACAAGCTGGTGTGTCTGTACTTAGTAATAGCAGCACAAGAGTTTTCAGGGATGAGTTTTTCAGCACCATAGTTGGCTTTGTTCTTGCAGCTTAGCCAGTGCTCCTGACTTTCCAGCACTTACAGGTTGTGGGAGCTTTAATAATTCCTCCTTTGCTTTAAATTGCCAATTTTTCTTCCTGATGTTTACATGGAAGTACTCTGACTGTCAGTCCAGATTTTTATGTGAAAGAAATGATGCAGTCAAAAGGATAACTGGAGATAAATAAACACTTTTGACAAAGGTGTGGACAGTGTTCAGAGAAAACTGCAAAGGATGGTGAAGCCTCTTGCAGCTAGCAATAGCAAGGAGTCAATACCCCTACCATCTCTGAGGGAGCCAGGGATGATCACTAAAACTTAGAATGACGTTTGTAGCTAAAGGATATGGCTCTAGCAAGGAGCCTGGCCTTTGGGGAGGAATACAGCCATGGACAATCTTTAGCACAGCAGGGAGGCAACTAGGGCAATAAAGAGCCATTCTCTCTCCTTTCACTCCCCAGTCTCCTACTGGTATCTTCCAGGGGTTGCACCCAGCTAGAAGCTGGAAGACAAGTGAGGCTGCCAATACCTTTCATAAACATCAGCATCCCAGGGCAGAAAGAGGGTAGGAAATGATGGAGACAAATGGAGAAAAAAGAAAATATTCAGTGCATTGGCTGACAGAAGAGAAAAATGTTAATCTTTCAGCTTCGCTTAATTTAAAATGTAAGCGTATTTTTCTTAATAGATCTACAAGAAGAATCTTCTGGCAGGATTTACCTGATCAGTTGATTATGACATGACACTTTTACAATCATCTATGGTTTATACCACATAATTCAGAAAGGTCAGTGAGGCTATTGCTTCACCCTTAATTTTGACAAATAATTTCACTGAATGTAGAATTCTGGATTCACTTTTTTTGTTGCACATTAAAAATGTCATACTCTTGTCTTCTGGTCTGCATTGTTTCTGTGGAAAAGTTGGCTGTCATTTATATTGCCATTCACCTATATCTAAGGTGTCTTTTTACCGCTAGTTGATTTTAAAATATTCTGTTTTTATTTTGGTTTTAGTCATTTAATTATTGATCTCGCTTACTTTTTACTAAGATATTAATGTGTTTCCCGTCTCTCCAGATCGAAAGTCTTATATTGCCTGTTGTCAATGATTGTATTAGTTCATTTTCATGCTGCTATGAAGAAATACCCAAGACTGGGTAATTTATAAAGGAAAGAGTTTTAACTGATCACAGTTCTGTAGGGCTGGGGAGGCCTCAGTAAACTTACAATTATGGCGGAAGGGGAAGCAAATACATCCTTCTTCACATGTTGGCAGCAAGAAGAAGAATGAGATCCCAGTGAAGGGGAAAGCCCCTTATAAAACCATCAGATCTCATGAGACCTAACTCACTATCAGGAGAACAGAATGGACGAAACTGCCCCCGTGATTCAATTATCTCCACTTGGTCCCTCCCAAGCCATGTGGAAATTATAGGACCTACAATTCAAGATGAGATTTGGGTGGGAACAGGGTGAAACCACATCAATGACATATATATACACACACACACATATACATATATGCATATATATCTAGTACACATGTGTGTATATGTACACATATGTATGTGTGTATATATACATACACATACATATACACATATATAAATAATACACACATATATGTATGTGTATGTATATGTATGTTTGTATGTATATATATGTATACACATATACACATACATATACACACATATACATATATAGTGAAGAATTGGGAAACTTTTCTTTTTCTATGCTCTGGAATAGGAAATCAGAGAAATGCAAATAAAAAACATAGTATAACATTTCACATGTATCAGATAAAGCACGATTAAAATCTATCAGTTCCACATGCTAGGAAAGATGTGGAGCCATGCAACCTGCTACTAGGAGCATAAATTGGTAACACCAATTTGAAGAGCAGTTTAGTAAATTCTAGCAAATATTAAGGGTATATACCCTACAAACAACCAGTTACACTCTCAGGAAGATAACTTACAAAAACTCTTACACATGTTTATAAAATACTTATAAAGGCATGTTTTTAGAACTATTGTTGTAAAGCAAAATGTTGAAACCACATAACTGTGTATCAACAAGAGAACTGATAAGTCAATAGTGCCTAAGCTATATTTAAAATAAGTTGAAGCTATGAGTTAAGTATGAGAAATACATTATCAATATTAGAAAGCATGTTACAGAAGGATAGCAGTTTAATGTCACCTACAGAAAATATTTAAAATATGCAAAGGAAATTTTTTTAAGGTAAATATGTAGTTAGACTATAAAGACATGCATTAAGTCAGGAATGGATCTCAGAATTTAATGCCTCATTGAATTTTAATGTCTTTTAAACATTTATGGACAAGATTTTCTTTACTTAGACTATTATAGTGAAATACATCAATAAATCTGATTTTGAAAGATTATTATATTCTTGTGGTAAAATACACTTAAGTGTCAGTTATTATTTTAATATGTTGCAGGGTTACATTCATCTGGAATTTTTGCACTGACATTCATAAAAGATTAGTCTGTATTATCATTTCGTAATATTTTTATTAAAATTCAATAATAATATTATGCTGACTTTATTGTCATTATGCTGTGCATTACAGCTACATAATGTATTTATCCTGCATATCTGGAATTTCATATCCTCTGACCAACATTGTCCCTTTTCCCTGAACCCACAGCCCTTGGTAAATCACCAATCTACTTTCTGCTTTTATGAGTTTAAATTTTTAGATTCCACATGTAAATGAGATCATGCTGTATTTGTTTTCCCATATCTGGCTTATTTCACTTAGTATAATATATTTCAGGTCCATCCATATTGTCCCAATTGGCAGGATTTTATTCTTGTTTGTGTTTGGATAGTCTTCCACTGTATGTATGTATATATACACATAACACATTTTCTTTATCTGTTCATCTGCCCATGGGCACTAAGTTCATTTCTGTATCTTACTACTGTGAATACTGCTGCAATTAACATATACCTTTTTAAGATGCTGACTTTATTTCCTTTGGGCATAAGTGCGGGATCATGTGGTAGTGCTATTTTTAATATTTTAGGAACCTCCATATTCTTTTCCATAATGGCTCTACTACTTTACATTGCCACCAATAGTTTACAAGGGTTCCATTTTCTCCAGATTCTTGCCAACACTTTTTATCACTCATATTTTTTATAATAGCCACCCTAACAGATGTGAAGTTATATCTCATTGGGCATATGGTGTTAGATACAGATCCAATTGTATTCTTCTACATGTGGATATTCAGTTTTCCCAATACCATTTATTGAATATACTACCTTTTCTCCATCATGTAGTTGTGGAATGCTTGTTGAAAATGAATCAACCATATATGCATGAATTTATTTCAATTCTGTTCTGTTAGTTTATATATCTACTTTTGTTCTGGTATCATACTGTTTTGATTACCAAGACTTTGTAATATGTTTTAAAATCAGAAAATGTGATGCCTCCAACTTTGTGTTTGATTTTTTTTTTCACAAGATGGCTATTTAGGGTGTTTTGTGGTTCCATACAAATTTTACCATACTACATGGTAGTATGGATATTTAACAATAATAATTCTTCTAATCCATGAACACAGAAAATCTTTCCACTGATTTCTGTCTTCAGTAATTATTTCGTTTATCAATGTTTTATAGTTTTCATTGTACAGATACTTCACCTCTAAGTTAATTCCTAAGTATTTTTTTCTTTTTGATGGTATTGCAAACAGCATTGTTTCATTAATTTATTTTGGGAGTAGTTTTTTGCTAGTATAAAGAACCACAACTGACTTTGGCTATTGATTTTGTATCCTGAAACTTTACTGAATTTGTTTATTAGTTACAATGATTTTTTGGTGGAATACTTAGGTTTTTTCTACACATAAGATCATGTTATCTACAAACAAGGACACTTTTTACTCCTTCCTTTTCAATTTGGATGCCTTTTTTTTTTTTTTTTTTTTTAGACAGGGTCTCAGTCTGTCACCCAAGCTGAGTGCAGTAGCATGATCATGACTCACTGCAGCCTCCGCCTCCGGGGCTCAAGAGATGCTCGTGCCTCAGCTTCCTAAGTAGCTGCGACCACAGACGTGTGCTACCTACCCTAGCTAAATTTTTCATTTTTTTGTAGAAATGGGGTCCTGCTATGCTACCCAGGCTGGTCTCAAACTTCTGGGCTCAAGCAATCCTCCTGCCTTAGCTCCCAAAGTGCTGGGATGGCAGCCTGAGCCACTGCACCTGACTGTTTCTTTTTCTTACTTAATTGTTTGGCTAGGACTTCCAGTACTACGTCGGATGGAAGTGGCAAGAATGGGCATCCTTGTCTTGCTCCTGATCTTAGAAGAAAAGCTTTCAACTTTCCACAGTGTGACTTTTGCTATGTGCTTATCATACATAGTCTTTATTTGCTGAGTTTTTTGTTTTTCATCTATGTTCAAGTGAGTTTAAATAGCTTTTTTGTTGTTGTTGTTTTCTTTAAGAGATGGAGTCTTGCTCTGTTGCCCAGGTTGGAGTATAATGATGCATTCATGATTCACTTCACCCTTGAATTCCTAGGTTCAAAAGATTCTCCCACCTCAGCCTCCAGAATAGCTGGGACTACTGGTGCATGCCACCACACCCAGATGATGTTTCTATCTTTGTACAGACAGGGTCTCCCCATATTGCCCAGGCTGGTCTCAAGTTCCTGGCTTCAAGCGATCCTCCTGCCTCAGCCTCGCAAAGTGCTGGGATTGCAGACAAGAACCACAGCACCCAGCCTAAATAGCATTTCTTTATCTATTCCTAAAGCTTTAGCAGGATTTACTTATAAAACCATTGATCTTGGTAGTCTTTTGATAACACTTGAATAATTTTTCACTATTACTCTATTTGCCTATTTTATTATCTTCTGTGGATAGACATAGGAAATTTTATTTGCTAAGGAAAGCATTTATTTCATATGGATTTCAATTATATTTTCAAAAACTTGAGCTAAGATGTTTTAGTTTAATAACATTTTGTACCAATAGTTATTTCCTTGGTTCCATTTATTTTATAAGTGTGCTTTCTCCCTCTTTTAATTTTATTTCAATGGATAATCAATTTTTTATTTGATCCAATTTTCAAATGAAAAGCAGATAGATTTATTTATTATGTTTCCTACTTTTCTCCAAGTCTTTTTAATTATATCTTTACTAATAAATTCTTCTCTTTTCATAAGTTTTTATTGTTGGTCACTTTTAACTTGTTGATATAAATGCTTAGTTTTTACTTTTTATTATTTGATAATTATTTACATTTTACATTGCTTTAGCTTTAGCTATATCTCATATGTTAAAATATAAACTTTTTAAACTTTACCTTCTATAAGTCTTGTGGTTTCATTTTTTATTCTCTCTTTGCATTTTTTGCTTTCTAGCTTGTATAGATTAATTAGTTTTTTACTAAAGAATATCATCTGTGCCATTCTGCTTTTTGGAATTCATTAAAATTTTCTTCATTATTATAAGTTCAATTTTATTAGTGTTCCAGGTTACTTGAAATGTAGTGTATTTTCCCTTTTTGCGAAATATATCAGACCACATTAGTTAGGTTATTTTAACCATCTCAATTTTTACTTTTTCAGGCTATGTGATCTCTCATGAACATAGTTATGATTTGACATTATTTTTAATGTGTGGTCTGTATCCTCTAAATAGTATTTATAGCTAAATAAAAGGCTTTTTAAACAACATAATAAGTATTATACATGAGGAAATAGTGTGATTTTTTATTTTTAGAGTATCAAAGATCAGTCAATAAAAAATCCCACTTGTTTGTCTCCTACAGTGAATTATGTTATATTTAAAGAATATAGAGAAAACAAGTGGATTCAATTATTTCTAGTGTTTGCTCTGGTGAGAGTGAGAAGACTAGTTAAATACACACACACACACACACACACAAATATTCACATATACATGCAACTATCATATCCCCTGGATTTGCTCACATTTGTGTAAAGCACTCTTTACAAACTAGTAAACACTGTCATTACTTACAAGGCTTGTTTACATGCTGTTACAAAGTCAGGATAAGTAAACATTCATAAGTTCTTTTCTGTTTTGCTATCATATATACAAAATAAAATGGCATGTACATTTTTAGACTCACTATGTGTTTCCTTCGCAAGATATGCTCACTTTATCTGTGAATGAGTTCACAGGTGGTTGCATATTTTAAATACACCTGAAGAACCAACACGCATAACTTAGTTATGAGTTGGAGAGTGGAAGTGGTGAGAACAAGAAAATCAGTGTGAAGGTGGTTAAAGAGGAAACGTCTTGAATTCAGAGCTAGTAGGGGGTAGGTTTTTATTTCGTCAGCATCACAATTGAATAACTGTAAAAACTACAATTATATTTATATCTTCTAGTTTTGCCATCTGTATAATAGGTGTAATTGCCATTTTCCTGCATACTTCATTGTATTGATTCACAAAAAATGAGATGTATTTTGACAACTCTGAAGCCAAGAAGCCTCTAGGTTCAAAATGATGGGTGATATTGGCATTTCCTCCTAACCTCCTACCCCTAGAACAGGTGTATTTGTCCTCCTCTCCACTCCACACTTGAATGCATTGTATGTTACAGTTTTCAGCTAAACTTGTGTTTATCTTCTCCACCTGCTCAGTAAATCTCCTTTACTGTTTTGTTTACTAGCTCAAAATTAGGGGGTTTATATTCTAAGTGTATCTTCACAGAAATACAAATGGATTTTATCATAGCTAAAGTCAGCTGCTCAAGCACACTAGTTTGCTGACCTTCTGTGGTTGGTTTGGAGCTCAGGACATTTAAGAGCCAAAATAAAGACAGGTCACCTGTCTGTGCATGCAGCTCTACTCATTTTCAACAAATATTCACTTCTTACACGCTCTAACAAACCCTTATGTTAGGTGCTTGGGGAATAAGCAAAGTTGATTAAGATTATGTCCTCCAAGAGCTTCCAGTCAATTGCAGTTAATCTTGCTATTTTTTCTCCTTACAAAAATACACTATCACAGGAAGCAAAATCATGTGGAAACCTCACATTGGAGCCAAGAAGAAAATGAAAGTTTCTAGAGTAACTTTCACCGTTCTTAATGTCATTAGCCTATTTCAAAATACATAAGAAACTACCAGGATTGTGGTGAGCCCATGTGATAACAGAAGCCTAAACACTCATAATGAACTGTCCTATAAAGAAGGAAAGTCAGCAATTTCTATGTAGTTTCTGTCAGGCTTTCTCCAAGGCAATGAGTGGAATATAGGAATCATTATGTAGGCAAATTAGGTTGGCATTAAGCACAAAAAGTTGCACTGGGAATAACAAATGTACTAATGCTCATTAATTTTTTTGGCTTATTAGCTTAAAAATATAGGAAAAAGAATTCTATTTCTTTTCCTATGTTTGGGTTTGTTATTTGTGTTACAAAATGCAAAGTGCAAAAGAACCATATCTAGTGCTACTCATTTTCAACAAATGGCTCCATAATGGCTGCACCATTTTGCATTTTTACTGGCAGTATACAAGGGTTCTGGTTTTGTAACATGCTCACCAACACCTGTTGCCTTTTGTTTTGTTTTGTTTTGTTTTGTTTTTAATAATAGCCACCCTAACAAAGAAAGAAATCCTGCAATATGTGACAACATGGGTGAACCTGGGGGAATTATGCTAAGTGAAATAAGCCAGTCGGAGAAAGACAAATACAATAATCCTTCTCGCATGAGGTATCTAAAATAGCCAAATGCGTAGAAGCAGAGAATAGAATGTTGGTTGCCAGGAGAAGGGGAAAGGGGGCAATGGGGAGTTGCAAGTCAACAGTTACAGTTTCAGTAACACAAGAGAAGTGAGTTCTCAAGATCTGGTGTACAACATTGTGCCTATACTTAACGATATTGTATTGTATACTTAAACATCTGTTAGGAGGGTAGATCTCATATTAAGTGTTCTCACCACAGTAAAGATAATGTTTTAAATGGCAGAGTCTTCAGGTCACTTTGTTCTTTCTTGAGGTGACTGTAAAACTACGGAACCATTCTTAGGGTCCCCACCATGGTGTTCGTGAGTAGGATAGTGTATAAACATCAATGCATTTTCAGCTACCATGTCTGAGTAAGAAGAATCTGAAAACATTTAGGTGGCCAAATGCAAAATACAACATCATTCTTTATCTCTGTCCACTATTTGGGGAAATAAATCCCTGCCAATTCTGAGCAGCTTCAGGAAAGGTATTTATTGTGACTAATTATTCTGGGGATCCAGAATATCTAGGCAGCTTTCCTGGTCTCACACGCCTCAGCTATTTGCCAGTACATATAACATGCATGAGCACTACAATTGGGTTCTTAATGCCTGGTCTCATTAAATCAGTTTTATTCTTTGTTTTAGGGGTTATTGTATTTGTAGGATTCTATTCCTTTAAACATGTGTTCTCACACACCCAAGTCTGAGTGTTTAATAGAACATAGGTGACTCCAGTAACTATCTCACTGATTGCATCCATAAATAACTAACATGAAAACAAATCATTTTTACATTCAGGTGCTTTTTTCCTAACCCCTCTTGCTCTTCCATTTTTCCTCATAGTTGCTGTTGAACATTACCCTGTCAACTCTTCAAGTATTTGACTACAAAATATGCTTGGTAAATAATATAGGGAGATTAACTAAATGGCACATAATTACCACAAATTTAGAGTCCTGTAAAAGAATATATTTTATCCATGATTAGAAGGCTTACAGACTTTCCAAATCCATTTTAATATATTTGACAGTAAGCCATGGGAAATTTTAAACAGCAGACAACGCTTATTCAGAATTTATAATAAGTCGGCCCTAGATTACCGTATTATTAAAGACTTCAGCACATGAAGCTGCTAATTTGTTTCCTTTCCTAAACACACATTCTCCCTCCCAGCACATTGTTACCACCCCCATCAGCAACAACTGTAAACCTCTCTGTGTTGAAGGCTGCATGGAATTGAAATGTAAGTCGATTTTTAAACTTTGCCACACTAACAAGATATATCCAGTTCTGGCACACACTCAAACGAGTCAATTAAGTAAAGCAATGAAGCAGTACAAGAAACTCTAAATTTTTCCCTTTTTTTTTCCCTTTACTTAACTGGTGCCAGGGAAGGCTGGGCCCACTCTGTCTGGCAAGGGAAAATGTCCATGTAGTAATTGTCTGAATAGCTTTGAAATGTCACTAAAAAAACTTCATCTTCTCATAACAGGTCTAGGACCATGAAACCAGCATGCCTATCTAGGAGCAACTGGGGAGCCCCACTAAGAACGTGCACAGTTGTTTTAAACTGGTCGTCAAATGGACCAAAATTGATAAATACATCATATCTCTATCCATTCTTTCTCTCCAAAAATGTTTTTTCATGCTGAAACAGTAGTGCCATCTTTATCTCATCCAGGACTCCTTGGCATTGACTCTTCCACCAGCAGCTGGTGGCATGACTCTTTGCTAAAACCTTCCTTTGCTAAAGCCTTCCATGAGATTGTGCTCAGTTCCCATTGTGCTAGACATTTAGGCTAGACATGCATGAGGGTAGACACCCCAGGAACAACCCTAAAGAAGTAGGAGCTAGTGGATCAGCTTCCTTGCTAATCGGGTGGTGTGATTCTGATTCTGCACCATCTCCCAGTGGGCCCCAGCAGGGTGAGTCCCAGCCCAGCAGTAACCTGCTCATTAATGCATCCTGTCATTGGTGTCCTTCCCTTCTCTCTCTTGTTCTTCAATTCTCTTACCAATGCTTCTTAGATCACTTCCCAAATAAACTACACTTAAATATTTTCCTCAAGCCCTTCTTCCATGGGAACCCAATCAAAGGCAAAACTTATTATAACTAAGGTGACAAGAACATGGATTCTGGAGTCAAAATACCAGGGTTGCAACTTTGTCTCCATCAGACTAGCTGTATGATCTTGGGAAACAAACTTATCTTTTCGTCGTTTTGCCTCAGTTTACTCATCTTTTGTGATTAGCACATGGAATAATGTATGCAAAACACACTTAAAATATTACCTGGCACGTAGTAAATATCAAACAAGTATTAAGCTAAAATTAATTACTATTACTACTATTATTGTTTTGGCCAAACATTGGGCTAAGTGCTGGGATAAAACAAGTTAACAAATTAGTTAAATAAGATAAAAATCATATCCTCAAATTGCTAATAATCTAGAGGAAAGCTAGACATGCAAACAAATGTCAGAATAAAATCAGTAAAACCTTTTGTGTGTTAAATAGAGTTTGCTTTTATCTTCCATGAATATGTGGATGGATTTCTACTTGACATAAACATGTGTTTATCTACAAGAATAATTGAGTATAAATATAATTTCCTTGTTATTTAAGTGAAATACTATAGAGTTCTTCCAAAATTAACATGAAAGAATCCTGCTGGATATTAGCCCTTTGTCAGATGAGTAGATTGCAAAAATTTTCTCCCATTCTGTAGGTTGCCTGTTCACTCTGATGGTAGTTTCTTTTGCTGTGCAGAAGCTCTTTAGTTTAATGAGATCCCATTTGTCAATTTTGGCTTTTGCTGCCGTTGCTTTTGGTGTTTTAGACATGAAGTCTTTGCCCATGCCTATGTCCTGAATGGTACTACCTAATAATAATAAATAAATAAATAAATAAATAAAGAATCCTGCTTTAAATTAAATTTAGCAAACATTGATGCCTTGATTAATCAACTTACATATTTTGTATGTCATGTTCCCTTAAAATTAAGCTAACCTGTATTGAAACACTTGTCAACTGCTGCTTGTAGCCTCCATTCATACCATGGTCCCCCCTTCAGTCCAATAAGCGGAGAGGTTGCAAGAGGACGAAGGACATGGCCATCTGTAGGTTGATTGATACACTAATGCAACCATTCCATTTCATCAGAACATTTCCATTGTTTATCCCTGGAAATATCAAAAGTCAGTCTTCAGAGGAGTCTTTCATATTGTCCCAAAGGACAACATTGATACAGGATAACAAGGAAGAGACGGACAGTGGAGCAGGAGTGCTTAAACCAACCCCGACAATGCAGTGTACCACACTATGCTTCTCAGTGTGCACTATGCCCACTTTATTAGACAGAAATGTACCTAATGGAACAGTTTTAATGAGGAGGTTTTCTTATCCATTGGGCCAGGACCCAGTTGGTATCATGATGAACCTATGTTTGGTTCTGGGATAGAGGCCAGTGTCATGTGGTATATTCAGAGTATTGAGAGAAAAGTTTGTTCACTGGCCCAAATCCAGAAACGAGTCTGACAATAGCAGCACCAGCTCTAATTAAAAGGGAAAAGTCTGTTTGTTCCTTCTGTGTGCTGTCTCCTTCCCTTCCTCCAGTCACCTCAAGTAATGATAATAATATTAATAATAAATTTTCAAAGAAAAATATAAAGATAATAAAGGTTTGTGACCCTGGTTCTCATCCACAACTTGGAGCTGGTGCCTGCAAAATATCAAGTATCAAAAAAGGACGGGGTGTTTGCCCTTTAACAGACAGCATTTTCCTCCAAGCATGTTTATAGATTGACTATATCTGGCATGAGCTCACAGGTATGGCTGGTTTCTATAGATGATCAGTTCCTTTAGTCCCTTTGAAAACATATGTGTTTGAACTGATGAAAGAAGTTTTGTTTTTGGTAACAGGGAGACCTGCCATGCTATAACTTGAAAGTCCACCTGCACTTTAAAATTGAAATTTTGGCCCAGCCCGTGGGAAAAAATAAATTAAAAAGAGCAGTTCTGTTTTGCTTTGAGAAAAATCTCAAGTTTCAAGAGTGAATAATTAGAGAAAATCACGGTTGTGCCTTGCAGCTTTTTTTTTTTTTTTTAAATTTCTGTGTTCTCCTTGGCAAGACCTTGACATTAACCACAGATTATTCTTTCCTTCTAAGCTTATGTAACTCCAAATATGGACACGCCCTAATGGCTGTGGCACACAGACCTCTGAGTCTGGCATCAGTGCCGTGTGGCTTTAGAAACTCATGGTTAGGCACTTTGTTCTTATTGAATGACACTCCCACTGAGGATCATGAGGTGCCTTCATTAGGACCTAAGAGAATTTATGAAATAATTTTTTCTTCAAATTATGACAGTATTTATTTCCTACACTGCTCATTCTGAAACAGAATTGTCTCATCTTGGAACCAGCCCAGATAGAACTACTTAGTATTCACTGACCACCCACCCTGATACTTTCCTCTTTGCTTGTGTGTTGTCTTCATTTAGAGTGCTAGTCTCAAATATCCATATGCTCTTAAAACAACAGTTTTGTTGTTTTATCCTTCAAAGTGCAAATCAACTTATTTCATAAAGCAATCTTTATTTTTTCAGATATAGGATCTTTCCTTCCTCCCTATAACATGCTCTTTTTACTTATTTTTAAATGAGCCTTATTTATTTTGTCTATTTGTAGAAGCTTCCTATTTGACACCTCCTGGTTAGGTCAGGAGGCTGAAATAAGCAATTCTAGAAGACAGAATAAAAGGCAATCTAGAGAAGAGGCATGTGGATGGATCTAAAGGAACAGCCAAAGTGTGCAGATCTTTGAGTCTTACTTCAGTACCCAACAAAGATCTTCAACTGTGTATGAGGGATTAAAGAATCCAGTGGATAAATGACTCATCCAGTGGCTATTAGCTAGCTTCTGTGGTAGGCCACTCCAGGCCTCGTACAATGGGGCTATGAAAGAAACAGTCCTGGTGGCTGAGATAAAAGCTCTGTATGGGCTCTCTTGTGAAAGCTGATCTAGCCACTGCTGATAGCCAGTCAACAACAGTGACAGAATCTGAGTGCTCAATATGGGACTATCCCTAAAGACGATCAAATAGCCACTTGGTGGCACACTGATCCAGTTGGAATCTTTCAACCCTGAAGAAGCAGTGATTCTTCCTTACTAAAAATGACAACTATTTCAAATATGGGTTTAGCCTGCCTCTCTACTATACTCTCTCAGCTTTACTATCTGAGGGCTTACAAGTTATTAAGATTATCATGATTTAGTGATATGGATCCTATATAATATTGCTTTGGAACAAGAGACCCACTTTAAAGCAAGTGAAATATGACGATGGACCCATGACCTGAGTATTAACTCTTCCTACCATATACTTTATCACCTCAAAGCAGATGTCTTGATAAATTTTAATACATTATTAAAGGCTCAGCTAAGGCACCAGCTTGAGAAAGACACACTAAGGGAGTGGGCAGTTCTTCTGAAGGATGCTATGCTATGCACCAAAGCAATCAGAAGACATTGAGTACGTCATACTGGACACCAAAAGCGAGATGTATGATTGACCTCTTTGTTACTCCAAGCAGCCAAGTACAAAATTTGTACTTTCTGGCCTCACAATGTTAAGCTTTGCTGGATTAAAAGCCCTGTTTTCCTGCAAGGAATAAATATTTCCATCAAGAGTCACAGTAAGAATTCTATTGAGCTATAAGTTACAATTCCATTTGGTAACTTTAGGCACCACATGCAGATAGGCTGGCCAACAGGCAACAAAAGGTTGAGATTTTCTGTGGCCTGAATTTTTGCCAACATTCATATGTTGAAGCCCTAGTCCCTTGTGCAATTTGGAGCTGAGGCCTTTGAGAGCTAAGTAGTTCATAAGACTGGAGCCCTCATGGTGGGAGTAATGCCCTTATAAAAAGACAACAAGAAAGACAATCTATCTCTTTCCCTCCCTCTCTTTCTTTCTCCTCTCTGCCATGTGAGAATACAGCAAGCAGCAGGTCATCTAAAAACCAGTGACAGGGCTTTCACCAGGAACCAAATTGGCTGGTACTCTGGGATCGTGGACTTCTCAGCCTCCAGAACTATAAAAAAATAAATGTTGGTTGTTTAAGGCAACCAGTCAATGGTATTTGTTCAGGGATAGCAGCCTGAACTAAGACAGGATTATTAACACTGCATGAGAAGCTGGGGTTGCTACCATATCATGGAGCTGAGAAAGACTATATGCAGAACTATGGGAATTTACTAGAATGTATATTTGGGCTTTATGTCTGGTGTTAGCACTGAGAAGAAAATTGAGGCAAATAGTCTGATGAGTATGAGAAAATAAAGGAATTATCCCTCAAGGATGAAGGATTAGATCACCACAACATGTAAGCAACCTAGTGACTCAATTTTTCCCTGAAGGTGAGGGAAATCTACAAAAGGTATGTCGAGCTATAAGGAAGAAAGCTGAGGAAAAATTAATACAAGTAGAGAGTTTATTTGGGCCAAGTATGAAGACTGCAACCCAGGAGTATAGATTATCAGTATAGAGTCTTTTCAACCTTGAAAAAACTCTCTGATTGCCAGCAGTTACAAATGGATTTTTTTTTTTTTTTTTTTTTTTGTAGTGATGGGGTCTCATTATGTTTTCCAGGCTGGTCTCAAACTCCTGGCCTCAAGTTATGAATCTTCAGCAGTTACAAATGGATTTTTTTTTTTTTTTTTTGTAGTGATGGGGTCTCATTATGTTTTCCAGGCTGGTCTCAAACTCCTGGCCTCAAGTTATGAATCTTCCTACTACAGCCTCCCAAAGTGCTGGAACTGTAGGCATGAGCCACCCTACCTGGCCACAAGTCAATTTTTAAAGAAAAAGTAGGGACAGTTCCTGAGTAGTTTCCTAAGAATTTACATTAAGCTATTGATTGTTACTTGTATCACACATTCCAGGAACATGGAGATAATCGGTGAGGCAGCTAGTCGGAACTAAGAAGACTTTAAACAATTGCCCCCAAGCATAAAGGAGAGGGCATGATGAAACTGCTATACTCTTGTCTTTCTGGGCCTGCATACTTCACATAACTTGGACTGCCATAAGATATTTTTATTTTCTCAGGTGGTAACACTCTCAGAACTTATTGTTGTAGGATAGCTGCATTGTATTCCATTAAACTCTGCTTTTTTTTTTTTTCTTTTCTGCTACTCTTTTCAGAGATCCTTGCCAACTTCAGCGCTCTTTGCCAACACCAGCACCTTCATAACACGTCTTTATTGAATTTCTTCCTTTTCTGTCTCAGTCTCCCCACTGTCACTGCTTCTTTTTGGAATTATTTTCCAAAGAAAGTATCCCAAATTAGGTCTTTATCTCGGGTTCTACTCTTGGCAGAATCCAAATAAGGGAAACACTATTTTTATACACTTTATAAACACATATACTTTGAAATGTAATACATGTCACGCGTGTCCATGTGAAGAGACCACCACACAGGCTTTGTGTGAGCAATAAAGCTGTTTATTTCACCTGGGTGCAGGTGGGCTGAGTCCAAAAAAGGAGTTAGCGAAAGGAGATAGGGGTGGGGCCATTTTATAGGATTTGGGGAGGTAATGGAAAATTACTGTCAAAGGGGGTTTTTCTCTTGAGGGCAGGGGGGGGTTCACAAGGTGCTCAGTCAGGGAGCTTCAGAGCCAGGAGAAGGAATTTCACAAGGTGATGTCATCAGCTAAGGCAGGAACTGACCCTTTTCACTTCTTTTGTGATGCTTCACTTGCTTCAGGCCATCTGGATGTATATGTGCAGGCTTGGGCTCAGAGGCCTGACATTCCTGTCCTTTTACATTAATAAGAAAAATAAAACAAAATAGTGTTGAAGTGTTGGGGTGGTGAAAATGTTTGGCGGTGGTATGGAGAGATAATTGGCGATGTTTTTCAGGGCTGCTTCAAGCAGGATTAGAGGTGGTGTGGGAACCTAGATGGGAGAGATTAAGCAGAAGGAAGATTTTGTGGTAAGGGGTGATACTGTGGGGTTGTTAGAGGGAGCATTTGTCATATAGAATAATTGGTGATGGCCTGATACGGTTTTAGATGAACTGAGAAACTAAACAGAAGACACAAGGTATGAATAAGAGAAGGAGAAAAACAGGTATTAAAGGACTAAGAATTGGGAGGACCCAGGACATCCAATTAGGAGAGTGCCCAAGGGGATTCAACATAATTACTTGCTTAGTTGGCGAGTTTTTGACTCTATCCTTGAGTTTGTTTATGTTGTCATATACTAGGCTGATTGATTTAGTAAAAACAACACTTTTCATTTAAAAATATACAGAGTCCTCTTTTTTTAGCAGTGAGTAAGTTGAGGCCTCGGTGATTTTGGAGGAAAGAGAAATGCAAAGCCAGCACTTGTTTGTTAAAAGAGGATTAGAAATGGCTAGGAGAGAGTGAGTGAGATTGATAGTGTGGTGGAGATAGCTGAGGAGAGGTAGAAGGTGGCATAAGAATGGGAACGAGAATAAGAGTGAGTATAAAAGTAAAGAATAGGATTCATCAGGGTGAAAGTATTGGAGTGTACTCTATCAGCAAAGATTATCCACTTTAAGAGAGACTTAAGGGTGGCAGTTTGAGGTAAAACCAGGAGATATCAGTTATGATGGTTTGAAGGAAAAGTGTAAACTGGCAGTGTAAACAAAGGCAAGCTATTTATGAGTAGTTAAGAATGGTGAATAGGAGTACGACTAGACAGAAGATAGTAGGGATGACAAGTTTTAGGGTGCAGTTCAAGTTTGGCTGAAATGAGGCTGGGGCCTAATAAAAAGGAACATCCATATAGGAGCTCAAATGGGCTGTACCCTGCAGCATCCCGAGGACAGGTCTGAGTTCTGAGAAGGGCAGGTGGTGAAAGTATTGTCCAGTCCTTTTTAAGTTGGAGGCAGAGCTTGGTGAGGTATGTTTTTAAAAGACCATTAGTCTGTTTTACCTTTCATGAAGATTGAGAACAGTAAGGGATATGAAGGTTCCATTGAATACCAAGAGCCTGAGAAACCGCTTGGGTGATTTGACTAGTAAAGTCTGGTCCATTATCAGACTATATAGAGGTGGAAAGGCCAAACTGAGGAATTATGTCTGACAGAAGGGAAGAAATGACAGCGGTGGCCTTCTCAGACCCTGTGGGAAAGGCCTCTACCCATCCAGTCAAAGTGTCTACCTAGACCAGGAGGTATTTTAGTTTCCTGAGTCAGGGCATGTGAGTAAAGTCAATTTGCCAGTCCTGGGCAGGGGCAAATCCCCGAGCTTGATGTGTAGGGAAGGGAGGGGGCCTGAGAAATTCCTGAGGAGTAGTAGAATAGCAGATGGAACACTGAGAAGTCATTTTTGAGGATAGATTTTTACAATGGAAAGGAAAAGAGAGGTTTAAAGAGGTGGGCTAGTGGCTTGTAACATACATGGAAGAGGTTATGAAAACGACAAAAGAATAGAATGGGCCTGTGAGGCTGGAAGGAGATATTTTCCTTGGTCCAAGAACCATTTGCCTTGTCTGGAAAGAGATTGATAGGTGGAAGTTTCAGTGGGAGAGTAGGTCGGGATGAGAAGGAGAAAAACTGGCTGTGAGGGATAGAAGTTGGAACGCTAGCTGCTTCTTTAGCTACCTTATCAGCATAAGCATTGCCCTGAGCAATGGGATCTGATGCCTTTTGAGGGCCTTTGCAGTGAATGACTCCAGCTTCCTTTGGAAGTAAAGTGGCCTTGAGAATAGTTTTTATTAAAGAGGCATTAATGATGGAGGACCCTTGCATAGTGAGGAAACCTCTTTCAGCCCATATAACAGCATGGTGGTGCAGGATATGGAAGGCATATTTAGAGTCAGTATAAATATTGATGTGTACTCCCTTTGCAAGAGGGAGGGCTTGAGTTAAGGCAATGAGTTCGGCTTGCTGAGAGGTGGTAGAGGGCGGCAGAGCAGTAGCCACAAGGATAGATGTGGAAGATACTACTATAGCATAGCCTGCCTTTGCTGGTGAGTGGTGATTAGGCCTGGTGGAACTGCCGTCAATAAACCAAGTGTGATCAGGGTGAGAAACAGGAAAGAAGGAAATATGGGGAAATTGAGTGAATGTCAGGTGGATCAGAGAGATACAGTCATGAGGGTCAGGTGTGGTATCTGGAATAATGTGGGAGGCCAGATTGACGTCTGGGCCAGGAACAATGGTAATTGTGGGAGACTCAACAAAGAGTGAGTATAGCTGAAGGAGCTGGGGAGCAGAAAGTATATGTATCAGCTGTGAGAAAGAAAATCAATTTTGGAAGTTATAAGAACTGTAGACAGTGAGTTGAGCATAGTTTGTGATTTTGAGGGCCTCTAAAAGTATTAAAGCAGTGGCAGCCACTGCACACAGACATGAAGGCTAGGGTAAAACAGTAAAGTCAAGTTGTTTGAACAGAAAGGCTACAGGGCACAGTCCCACCTCTTGTGTAAGAATTCTGACTGCACAGCCCTGTATTTTGGCTGCGTGTAATGAAAAGGGTTGTCATGAGTTAGGGAGAGTTAGTGTGGGAGCAGCTTTTAGGGCTGTTTTTAAGGAATGGAAAGGGGAGTGGGGAAAGGATTTAGGATTTATTGGGTCAGCTAGGTTTATCTAGAACAGAATAACAGGTTGTGGAGGGAGGTATTGAGGATAGGAGAGTATATGGGTTTGGCACCACAGGGTGTGATAGGCAAGAAAATTTGGTTAATAAGGTGCAGATCCTGAACTAACCTGTAAGACGTGTCCGGTTTATGGACAGGTAAAATGGGGGGGAATTGTAAGGAGAGCTTATAGGCTTTAGAAAGCCATGCTGTGGCAGGCAAGTGATAACAGGCTTTAATCCTTTTAAAGCGTGCTGTGGGATAGGATTCTGTCATTGAGCGGGGTAAGGGTGATTAGGTTTTAATGGGATGGTAAGGGGTGCATGATTAGTCACCAAGGAGGGAGTAGAGGTGTCCCATACTTGTGGATTAAGGTGGTGAGATACAAGGGGATGACGTGAAGGAGGCTTCGAACTGGGGAAAGGGCAGCAATGATATGTGGCTGTAGCCCAGGAATAGTCAGGGAAGTATATAATTTAGTTAAAATATCTTGGCCTAATAAGGGAACTGGGTAGGTGGGGATAACTAAAAAGGAGTGCATAAAAGAATATTGTCCAAGTTGGCACCAGAGTTGGGGAGTTTTAAGAGGTTTGGAAGCCTGACTGTCAATACCCACAACAGTTATGGAGGCAAAGGAAATATGCCCTTGAAAAGAAGGTAATGTGGAGTGGGTAGTCTCCGTATTGATTAAGAAGAGGACAGACTTACCTTCCACTGTAAGAGTTACCCAAAGCATCTGTGATGGTCCAGGAGGCTTCCAAGGCAATCAGGCAGCATCAGTCTTCAGCCACTAAGCCGAGAAGATCTGGGAAGGAGTCAGTCAGAGAGCCTTGGGCCAGAGTTCCAGGGGCTCTGGGAGTGGCTGCTGGGCGAGTTGGATGGTCTGATATCCAGTGGGGTCCTGCACAGATGGGACATGGCTTAGGAGGAATCCCGGGCTGCGGGCATTCCTTGGCCCCGTAGCCAGATTTCTGGCACTTGAAGCAAGATCCTGATGGAGGAGGTCCTGAAGGGAATGCTTGACTGCTGCGGCTTAGGCATTTTGAAGTTTTTGTGTGCTGGAGGTGTGGCTGGGTTTTGTCTCACAACAGAGGCAAGTAATTGTAACTCTTCTCTATTATTGTACACCTTGAAGGTGAGGTTAATTAAGTCCTGTTGTGGGATTTGAGGGCCAGAATCTAATTTTTGGAGCTTTA
The DNA here is from genome assembly GCF_024542745.1 of Macaca thibetana thibetana. Classification (NCBI taxonomy): domain Eukaryota; kingdom Metazoa; phylum Chordata; class Mammalia; order Primates; family Cercopithecidae; genus Macaca; species Macaca thibetana. The sequence goes on along the minus strand of NC_065586.1, from coordinate 101,890,779 downwards.
TTTAATGCCGGGAGTGGATTGGGTAATAAAATGCATATTTAGAATGAGGTGTCCTTCTGACCCTTCAGGGTCTAGACTCGTTATAACGAGTCTCAGGGTTGCTGCCAAATGAGCCATGAACTGGGCTGGGTTTTCACATTTGATAAAAAATAAATACCTAAATGCTAACTGATTTGGGAGAGATTGAATAAAGAGAAACAAGCATTAACCTTGACTATGCCTTTAGCTCCAGCCACCTCTTTAAGAGTAAATTGTTGGGCAGACTGGGGAGGGCTAGTCACAAAACAAAACTGTAAGCTGGATTGGGTGTGAGGAGGGGTGGTGATAGAAGAATTATAGGGTTGGGGAGCAGAGGCTAAGGAAGAATTGGAGCCTGATTCAGCCTGGTGGGGAGTGACCTGAGGAGGAGCAGTCTGGGGAGGAAGGGAGAGGTCAGATGGATCAGTAGAAAAGATTGAAAAGAATCAGTGATACTTGGGGTTGGGACTGAGGGAAAAGGCAGGAGGGAAAAAAGGAAGATTTGGGATGAGTCGCATTGGGAACAGAGGTTAGGGAGGGACTGATATGGAAAAGAATGCCTGGACATCAGGCACCTCAGACCATCTACCCATTTTATGACAAGAATTATCTAGATCTTATAGGATGGAAAAATCGAAAGTGCTGTTTTCTGGCTACTTGGAACCATTGTCAAGTTTGTATGGAGGTCAAGCAGCATTGCAGAAGAAAATAAGGCGTTTAGGTTTTAGGTCAGGTGTGAGTTGAAAAGGTTTTAAGTTTTTGAGAACACAGGCTAAGGGAGAAGAGGGAGGAATGGAGGGTGGAAGTTTGCCCATAATGAAGGAGGCAAGCCCAGAGAAAAGAGAGGGTAGAGACACGGAGAGAAGGTGTAGGGGGTACTTGCCCCCCAGGGGAGGTGGTGCTTGTCTGCCAGGAAAGTGGTACTTACCACTAAGGGTGAAGGATCAAGGCAGGTGTCCCCGTGGTGATCAGACACCTCTGAAACCTGGGTGAATAATCAAGCAGGTGTCCCCTCAGTGATTAAACACCAAGGGAAGACTCTTCCCGAGTCCATGACCGGCACCAGAATTTTGGGTTCATGGATAAAACGTGTCTCCTCTGTCTCTACCAGAGAAGGAAAGAAACTGAAATTAACAGAAGGGAGAGATTGAAGGGTGGCGCCAAGATTGAAAGGAGAAAGAGGTTGAGGGATAGTGAGAGAGGTTGAAGAAGAGAGTAAAAAGAGGCCGCTTACCCTATTTAAAATTAGTGAGATGTTCCTTGGGCTGGGCGGTCTGAGGATCTGAGGTTGTAGGTGGATCTTTCTCATGGAGCAAAGAGCAGGAGGACAGGGGATTGATCTCCCAAGGGAGGTGCCCTGATCCAAGTCACAGCACCAAATGTCATGCATGTCCATTTGAAGAGACCACCAAACGAGCTTTGTGTGAGCAATAAAGCTGTTTATTTCACCTGGGTTCAGGTGGCTGAGTCCAAAAAGAGAGTCAGCAAAAGGAGATAGGGGTGGAGTCATTATAGAATTTGGGTAGGTCATGGAAAATTATAGTCAAAGGGGGTTATTCTCTGGCGAGCAGGGGCAGGGGTCACAAGGTGCTCAGTAGGGGAGCTTCTGAGCCAGAAGAAGGAATTCCACAAGGTAATGTCATCAGCGAAGGCAGGAACCAGTCATTTTCACTTCTTTTGTGATTCTTCACTTGCTTCAGGCCATCTGCATGTATACATGCAGGCTTGGGCTCAGAGGCCTGACAATACATACATAATATGATTTTTAAGTAAAGTTATATTTTGGAAAAAATACTATACTGATGGCAAGTTGCTTCTGACTGTCTTGACCAAGTCAACTTTAAGGTTTCCCTCAGCTTAATCAGACTTTACACCCTTCTCTCCCTGTCTCAAGGCCCCTGGCCTCCCTTTCCTTAAGTTAGAAAACTTGTAATTGCAAATTCTTTATCTGTCCCTTTGAGATATAAATCTTATTCCAGTCTCTGGTCAGTTTTACAACCCAGGAATGTCTTTCTCAAGGACCAGGAGCCACCCTTTGAAATGGAATCAACAAGATAAATAATGCCTCTTTCTCCAAGTCTCTGAGGGAGCATAAAAGCCTAATGGCCTTGGGTGTCTTGCTCCCAGTTGTAAAAATATCTGATGCCATGAAGATAGGAGAAAGTTTTCTTTTCTTTTAGGTATGGCCAATTAGCCAATACAAGTGAAATCAGATCGGGCCCCACCAGCTCTGAAAACCTCTCCAACTTCTTGTTTCAGCTGGATCAAATTCACACTGAGTTCTAGTTTCTCCCTGCTATTGCATTACTCTTGAATAAAGTCTTTTCATAACCTTTTAACACTGTCCAGTGCACTTTTTGGCTTGCCAGCTCTAAGAAATCCCAGTCTTCTTCTGTGGGCAGTGACTGTCACATATTTTTTTTCCTACAAGACCCTGCACAAAACTGTTGACATAATATGTGTCCACTATGTACTAGCTAAATAGTAATATATTTGGTCTGGCTACCACTATCTCGCCTCTGCCTACCTCAGCTCTTCCAAGCCTCAGTCTTGGAAGACTGCCTGCATACAACATTTCAATGCCAGGAAATCCTTTGTTCATGAGGTAAAGTTCAAAATTAGCATGATATGCATGATTTTGCAAGATCTAGCTCTACCTTGCCTTTCTAGATTTTTCAGTGATCACGCTCCTTCTCAAAATGTATACATGAAGTAAGTTGCACAAATATATTATCTTAGCACATATCACTCTTTCCATCTTGAAAACTTTTCCTCTCCAGTGCTCATTTGAATCCCATCCTTCAGGTCTCAATAGAGATATTTCCTTTGAGAAGCTTTTGAACTGCAAGTCTGAATTAGATGTCCTCTCATAGATCTTTGAATTTTTACTATTTTATTTTGTATTTTATTTATTTGTTTATTTATTTATTTATTTATTTTTGAGACAGAATTTTCACTCTTATTGCCCAGGCTGGAGTGCAATGGTGTGATCTCAGCTCACTGCAACCACCACCTCCCAGGTTCAAGTGATTCTCTTGCCTCACCCTCCCGAGTAGCTGGGATTACAGGCACCTGCCACCACACACACCTAATTTTTTGTATTTTTATTAGAGGTGGGGTTTCACCATGTTAGCCAGGCTGGTCTCGAACTCCTGACCTCAGGTGATCCACCTGCCTCTGCCTCCCAAAGTTCTGGGATTACAAGCAACTTTTCCTATTTTAGCACTTCATATTTACTATTCCCTGTGGACTTGTCTCCCTGCCACATCCACCCTTCCCTTCAAACTATGAGGATCCTAGTGTCCAGCATATAATAAGCACAAAATAAATATTTGCTGAATGAATGACTAAGAACCTTCATTTTTTATCGTGGTCATATGCTACCTTTGGCTGATTGATATTTGATGTAATAGACAAGTCCTCAAATATAATAGAAGGAAGAAAAACAAGCTTCACTTTAGAAAACATATTTCCAGTCTGGAAGAAACAAATGAGAATTTGAGGAGGCTTTATTTTATTTAATTCCTATGCTTTTCTAGAAATTACCAAAAACATTGATACTTACTTTCTGGTGTCTGATTTATGTAATTTATATACTTTCTCCTAATACAAGAAAATATTTCCCAAAGGAGAAATCACCCACTGAAGTAGGGGGCTAGGACTCTCCTGTCCAACTTAAAGACCCTTGGAGGCTATTAATTCCACCTGCTAATGAAGAAATCAAACTTTTTTGATACAGGAAAGAAAATAATTCAGATTACAAAAACTTAATCTATCAGAGCATTGGTTCTCATAGAATGATAGGCAAGTCTTTGAAAATCATAATAGCAATCAGTTAACATCAGTTTATTAAAAATTACTTACATGGAACATTCATATACCTGTTTTTTAATGCTGTAACCACATTGTGAGATTCACATTATCATTATACAGATAAGGAAACAGGGCTCAGGAGATCTGTAACGCATGGGCTTAGGTCCATCAGAGGCTCTGGCACTGGCCACCACTCTCTGTGGCCACTGACTATTGAAAGGAGTTGTTACTCACCTTGACCCTCCTCCGCCATCCATAATCTACATGTCCATGATTAGTTCGTAAGCCTGCTGCCCACCCTCACCCTCAGGTTGCCTGTGATCAGATATACTTGATATCCTCATAATGGCTCAATTGAAGAGGTAGGTGTCTCTTCCTCCTAATATGTGGAGAGTTTTTACCATCTGCCGCAAGAAGCACACACACAACCCCTCTGAAAGGCTGAAAGCAGCGTTCCACTTGGTGTCAGGTCAAATGGTCATACAGAATTGTTACCAATGTTGAGAGCCTTCAAAAGCCAATCCAGATTGCTACCATAACTTCTTGTTTACGACAGCAATGGGTACTAACAGGCAGAAATGAAAATACAGAGATGTGTGAGAGATAACCCACCCCACAGATTCAAGGACTGGTCATTTTCTGATGTCATTAGGTTGCGTTTTATTTGCTGATAAATGTTCACCCTGGTGTGGAGTGGAGGCTGAGGAACTGCATCATACTGCCATGAGTCACAAGCAGTGTGTTTTTTCACAAATTAGTGTATACCATTTATTTATACAGTCAGGAGAATCAGACATAGCCAAAGATTGGGGAAATTAAAATCCCACAATTTGTGCTTGATGGGTTTTTACCTCTTGTTTTACTTCACTTCCCTCCCTATCTCCTGATTCCCACAAACCCCTGTTATATACGGTTGGTTTTTTTTGTTTGTTTTTGTTTTGTTTTGTTTTGTTTGCACATTATTACTATATATCACTTATTGAGTTTTCATTTATGGGGCACTGTGATAAATATTTTGTTTTGTTTTGTTTTTTCAATTAAATTCCCCACAACACTATGAAGTGATGTTAGTAAATCTCTCATCTTACAGAAAAGGAAACTGAGGCCCAGAATGTTAGAAAACTTGGCCAAGGCAACATAACTAGTAAATATTAAGAAAAGGTTTTGAACATGTATTGGACTCTTCAACACTCATGCAATAATATTACCCAGAATCTTCTGCTAAGATGACCAATTCCTGCCTATGATATTGCTTTGATTACAAGTGTATGTATTTTTCCAACCAAATATGATTTTATTTTAATAGGTCATAATGACTTTCCCTCCAAGAAATATTGGAAAAAAGTTAGGCATTAAGGGCAAAAACAATATCTATTTCCAACACTAGGCATATCGATGCCTCTTCATATGGTGGAGGTCTAAGTTTCAAGTTGTGGTGTGTGAAGTATTAATCACTCTGGAATTGGAATGCTTATCTAGAGTTGGATCTGGAATTGGAGTGTTTACCTAGAGCTCAGCTCAGTACTGATATGCACAATAACAAAATTGCATCTCTCCATCAGACAAACTCCCTGAAAACCTTAGTGGAATATGTGAGGTGCTGGATTAGGCAGTTTGGTAGATACACACATGATTCATATAGGGAACTTTTGGGAGCTCAGAACAAAAAATGAAATGTCTACATATATAACTTGCACAATATTGAGAATAAAAACGCTAAAAAGGAAGTTTAGATACAGAATGGTGAACGTTCAGGGTAAGGTAACATTACTTTTGAAGTCACGTTTGTAGTGGATGAAGAAGTGATTTTAGAGCCACACAGACCAAGGTAGGAAAAAATCCCAGCTCTTGAACATCAACTTCATGTCAAGCTAAACAAGTCACTTAATCTCATTGTGCTAGGTTTTTTATCTATAAAATGAAGATTAAATGTATTCTTTATGTTAGAAATAATCTGTTCTATATAGATATAAGTATCTATACATACCCACACACACATCATAGTCCATGGCTTACTGTAAGAACTCTGTAAATAATGTTTTCTTTTCAATTGTGGGATAAGAGAAGAAGCCATAGAGAAATAGCAAAGCAAGAGGTCTGAAAAGATCAAGAGAATTTGTCAGAGCCAAGATGCGTTTGTTAGACAGAAAGAGGGAGAGAGGATGAATCTGGGAATAGTGAAAATCCTAAGTGAAGTTAAGGGGAAGAAAATACTGTGAGTTGCATCTTCAAGCTAAGTCGCTTCTACATTTGTTAGTACAAAGGTAAGTCAATTTGGAAAGACAGTTTAGAACCAAGTAGGAGAGGACATGGCAATAGACTAAAGAGTTTAGAAATCTTCGTGAATATCACAGAGAATCAAGGGAGTCTCTGGGTGAAGTATAGGGATGTCATGTTGTCATGATCACATATATGCTTCTGGAAAACTATTTAAAAAAAAAAGAATTTCCATAACTGATTAGAAGAGGGAAAGATTGTAGCCCAGGAGATCATAATAGTAGCCAGAGCATTGATCTAGGCAAAACTATTGAGTGACTAAATTTGGGAAATGACTGTCAATGAGGTAATTAGGCCAGGATAAGATAGCTTTTGGGAAGAGTGGAGTAGCACTCAGTGACATCGTGCTCAGATCAGAGATTACATTGGCATTTGACACTAAAAGATTTGGAATGTAGTGTTATGTATAATAGAAAATTATTTTGGAGTATACAGTAAGGTTAGAGGAAATGATCTGTTTGGGGATTTGAATTTTCAAGTTCCAGATAAATTTATCAAAGTAAGTAAGAGAAAGGCAGGAAAAAATACAATCTTTTAGCTTGGGAGAGAGGCTGAAACTCTAAAAACAGGCTGTATTTCTCATTTCCATAGAGGTCATACTGGAAGTTGTAGAGTTATGTGAAGAAATAATAGAAATTGTTTTATTTAGGGAGAGGTCCATAGAGTCTTACATTGGAGATGCAGAAGGATAAAAGATTTGAGAGTGAAAATAATCATAGAAGTCAGATGCAAAGCAGAAGATAGAACCTCCTGGGAGCCAAAGTAGGTGTAAATCAAGAGGGATTTTTAAAAGCTGGATAAAAAACAAAAATGATGAAGATATGCCACATAGTCATCGCAGTTGGTGGGCAATAAACTTCACAGAGAACTATTACTGACTAATGATATACAAGTCAAATTATAGGATATAGGAATAAGTGCATGGAGAGTACATAGAAATAATTAGTGAAGAACAATAGTTCTTTTTTTTTTTTTTTTTTTTTTTTTTTGAGACGGAGTCTCGCTCTGTCGCCCAGGCTAGAGTGCAGTGGCACAATCTCGGCTCACTGCAAGCTCCGACTCCCGGGTTCACGCCATTCTCCGGCCTCAGCCTCCGGATTAGCTGGGACTACAGGCGCCCGCCACTGTGCCCGGCTAATTTTTTCTATTTTTAGTAGAGACGGGGTTTCACCATGGTCTCGATCTCCTGACCTTGTGATCCGCCCGCCTCGGCCTCCCAAAGTGCTGGGATTACAGGCGTGAGCCACCGCGCCCGGCCCGTGAAGAACAATAGTTCTTAACTGGAGGTGATTTTGCTTCCAAGAAATATTTGGCACTCTCTGGAGATGTACTTGGCTATGACAATGGCAGGGTATGGGGTCTGCTAGTGACACCTATTGAGTAGAGCCCAATGATGGTGTTAATCATTCTATAACACAGAAGACAGCCCCCACAACAAAGACTTATTTGGCCCTAATGTCAATAGTGCTGAGGGTAAGAAACTGGTGTAGAATGAAGGGAGAGACTTATTGGGAGTTTGGGAGAACAAGATCAAAGATGAATTTCTTATTGTGCCGTTAAGTAATGTTGGCGAGTGTAGGTGAAGTAGACATTGGAGAGGAAATACTAAGTGTTCAATTGAGAAAAGTCTTAATTGGTGGAATATTCCAGATGAGATGGCTATGAGATCAAATCAAGGGCATGGTTGGAGGACTTTGCCTTAAAGGGATTTGCTTTCTCAAAGATGCCCAATCCAACAATATTTCAACCACACCTATTTGTCCACTGTTCACTCTCTTGACTCTATTATTCCATTCCTTCTCTCATTTTCCTTCTCACTCAACTTAAATTCTATAGTCATTATAACCACTCTTGCAAACAACCATAACTTCCTGAACCTCCGCTTTTTCTATTATATTCACTTACCATACCACCAAATATTAGTAAAATCCTATTGGTCCCACTTTAGACATATGATGTCAAATTTTAAAATGGGCTGTTAACATTGTCCAACCTCTCTTCTATAGTGCGTTTACACTTCCACTTTTTGAAATGATAATTTCATAATTATCTCTCTAAACTTACTTTACTCTTTTACCTTCCTTAATCTCAGATGATGATATAGCCCCAAACTTCAGTTATAAAATAGGAATAGACAAAAACTTCTTAAATTTCTATCACTAATCTGTCATTTACTTGCACCTACTTCCAAATCTCTGCCTCTCCTCTAGTTGCAATGAAATAAATACCCTTACCCTCATCAAAGGCTAATCCCTTTATTTGCACCTGGTTCCCCCCACCCATATGTATATATATATATATGCGTTATTATCTTCATAATACTCATAATTATCTAAAACTATCTTATTTATTTATTTGTTTTTAAAGGTTTATCTTTTTATATTTAGGGTTTAATTTCTAAAGAAATAGAGAATTTTCCTTTCTTCCTGCTTGCATCCAAGAAGCTAGAACAGTACCTGGACAGAATAGGTTCCTATTTATATGCTTAATGAAAAAAAATGCAAAAAAAGGAAGAAAATGATTGTATCTTTCTCTTAGTAGTAAAAGAAGTCTGAAAGGATATATTTCCAGCAAGATTAAAGTTGTAGATATTCAAATTATTTTACCTCTATTTTGGGACTGTGTCTTATTCATCTCGGTCCCTTCCAACTATAACAATGCCTAACTCATAATGGATACATATGTGTATATATGTGTATATATATATATATATATATATATATATTTTTTTTTTTTTTTTTTTTTTTTTTTTTGAGATGGAGTCTTGCTCTGTCACCCAGGCTGGAGTGCAGTGGCACCATCTCGACTCACTGCAAGCTCCACCTCCCGGGTTCACGCCATTCTCCTGCCTCAGCCTCCCATGTAGCTGGGACTACAGGCACCCACCACTGCACCCGGCTAATATTTTGTATTTTTAGTAGAGATGGGGTTTCACCGTGTTAACCAGGATGGTCTTGATCTTCTGACCCCGTGATCCGCCCGTCTCAGCTTCCCGAAGTGCTGGGATTACAGGCGTGAGCCACCACGCCTGGCCTAAATATATTTTAAGGAACTAGAAAACCAGGGGATGCAGTCTTTTTCAGATGTCAGGATTGAAGCAGCAGAGTTAAAGCCTCAAAAATAAGGGCCATGGATAATTGAGAGACCTCAGGTAAAGAAAATGCAGTTGAGTTGAATATCATGGATTTGTCATAATGTCACAGCACCAGAAACCCTTAATGTACAAAGGTCATCAGTCTAAGAATCCTTGGCTATCTCCAAACAACACAGCATGTTTGCTATAAGGGAGTTCTTAATAAGGAGCTACAGCTCAAGAAAATTAAATACTAATGAATATGCTTTTTCCATCAACAATCTATAGCTCCCTTAACACCATTTAAAAAGCCTTTAGAGTAAACAGAATCATCTTTGTCTCTGGAGTCAATCTCAGCCTAGTAATCATTTGCCATGTGCAGGACTGGAGGCCTCTGTGAGGTGTCTATGTGTATCAGCATCAACCATGGCTCTCACATATGTCCACACAAGAGTTGGCAGTAATTGGCATGTGGAGAGGAAGCGCTGGCTTAAAAACTGAACAGTTCCTTATCAAAAATGTACCTGCCAGACAAAATTGAGGCCTGGCTGCAAAAACTGGAAAAAAGAGAACATCTTTTTTCTCTTGAAACATTTCCAGAAAGAGTAGAATTCTTAACAGCTGGCAAAGTTACCCCAGTATTATGCATTATTTGGACTCAAAGAACATTGAACTGCTGGATAGTACAGTGGCTTGAAACTTTATTTATGATTGTCATCTATTATGGACTCAATGTTTGCATTCCTCAGATTCCTATGTTGAAATCCTAACCCCCAGTGTGATGATATTTGGGGATGGGGCCTTTGGGAGGTAATTAGGGTTAGATTATGCCATGAGGTTCAGGCCCACATGAATGGAATTCACACCCTTATAAAAAGAGGAGACACAGGATCTCTCTCTCTCTCTCTCTCTCACACACACACACACACACACACACACACACACACACCATTCTGCTATGTAATGACACAACAAGAAGACAGCCATCTGCAAATAAGGAAGTGAGCCTTCACCAGACATGCTGGCATCTTAGTGCTGGATTTCCCAGTCTCTAGAACTGTAAAACACAAATGTTTGGTGTTGCAACCAGGGGTTCCCCATTCTCCGGGTCACATACAGTACCAGTCCATGGCCTGTTAGGAACTGGGCCACATAGTACAAGGTGAGCAGCAGGCAATCCAGCATTATTGCCTGAGTTCTACCTCCTGTTAGATAAGTGATGGCATTAGATTTTCATAGAACCCTATTGTGAACTGCACATGCAAGGAATGTAGGTTGCATGCTCCTTATAAGAATCTAATGCCTGGTGATCTGAAGTGAAATAGTTTCATCCCAAACCATCTCCCTATCCCCACCTCCATCCGTGGAAAAATTGTCTTCCATGGAACCAGTCCCTGGTTACAAAAAGGTTGGTGACAGCTGGTTTAAACCACCTAATCTACTGTAATTTGTTATAGCAGCCCAAACCAGCTAGGACATATCTTGCCACATTCTCTGCCCTTGTGCTTAAACACACACACACACACACACACACACACACACACATGGTTTGAGAGACCTCTGTGTGTCTGGTTTGTCCTCTATGATTTGGGGGACACAGAGGAAGCAGAACACAAGTTATATTTTTTAGTTATGATTTTTCCCCCCAAAAAGTTAGAAATTACTACAGCAAGACACAGCACTCTGGAAGCCAGGTGGGGGGAATTTTTGAGAAAATTAGCTATAATGTGAGTCAGAATAATGCAGAGGTGACAGTGTCTGAGTTTGATTCAATAATCGGAGATTAAGGCCAAATAAAGATGTGGCAAATTCAACCTAGTCTTCAGGCAGACATCCAGATCTAGAAGGACATGGTTCAGAGAACATGGTGGAGTGAGAAATTGTACAAAGGAGGACAAATTGCAGTTTTTCAAGTAGCTCTGGAAAAAAGAAACACGTAGGTTATCTCTATATACCCAGAGGCATGAAAACATGGTGCCCCAGAGGGCCTGACTAATCCATAATTAGTTCCATGGGAAAGTGAGTACTCTTTCCAGAATGGCTGGGATATTGTGCAGCTGTGGAAGGCTCAGATCAAGAGATTACTAGAGATGAAAAATTAAAGAATAGAGACTCAAATGTCAGTCCTGAGCACTGAGACTGTCTTGTAATCAATGCTTTGCCAGATATGAAATGGCTTCCTTTTTCTCTGGAAGAATTTCTTTATTGTGTCTCTTAATAAATAGTTCTGAATGAAGATTAACAATTCTTCCAAAACAGTAGCCAAATCAATCATTTATTCAATAGATTTGTGTTTAACCCACATTTTATGAAAGGCATGGTGCCATGGGCTGGGCATACAGAAGGGAGCTGCAAGTTCAGCAAACTTCTCACATGCAAGTCTGTGAGAGGAGGAAGTGAGAAAGCAGGTAGTTAGAAAATGAAAGTGTGCTAAAGCAGTAGATAGAAGGACTCCAAACCCAAGCTCCAGGGGAGGTTCCCTGGAAAAAGTGTTATCTAAACTGATTTCTGAAAGTAGAATTGGATAGCTGGATATCAAAGAGATTGATGGATAATGTTCTGTGCAAAAGAAAGAGCATCCAAAGACTTGAAGATAATACAGAGTTATGGAGCATTTAAGGGACAGGACAAAGTTTGGTATAGCTGAGTTGTGGCATGAAAAGAGGTTGCAAGGGAGAAGAATGGAGAGAGACGAGATGGAAGAAGTAAGTGGGTATGGATTGTGTAGAGCCATAGAAGTCTTGATCAAGCCAAGGAGCTTGACCACAAAGCCCCTGTCCTCCTCAGGTTTCCTCTGATATTTACTAATTGTGCCAAGACATTTGCACTTAATCCACCCTCTGGTATTGTTATCTTTTTGTGTGTGCTCCATATTCCCAACTAGTATATAAGGACCTGGAGGAAAGTAATCAGCATTTGCAATTCTTTGGATGTCCCCAGACGTGTTTAGACCATGTAGGAATTTGATCAATATTGGCAATTGATTGGTTAATCCCAGTGAATGTTTCATGACAATCAACCCACTACTGTGAACTAGATGGAACAAGTCTGCACACAGATGAGATCATCAAGGCTTTGGGGAGAGAGGGTCACAAGAGGAGGCCAAAGGACAAGCAGGAGCAGGCAAGGTTCAAGGTGGCCAGAACAGCCTACACACATCAACATGAACAAAAACAGTGCTAACATTTTTAGTCCTTGTAAGGTGCTACTCTGTGTTCTAAATTCTTTTATTTTTTATTTTATTTATTTTATTTTTGAGAACTCTATCACCCAGGCTGGAGTGCAGTGGCGCAATCTCAGCTCACTACAAGCTCCGCCTTCCAAGTTCACGCCATTCTCCTGCCTAAGCCTCCCGAGTAGCTGGGACGACAGGTACCCGCCACCATGCCTGGCTAATTTTTTGTATTTTTAGTAGAGACGGGGTTTCACCGTGTGATCCAGGATGGTCTCGATCTCCTGACCTCGTGATTTGCCTGCCTTGGCCTCCCAAAGTGCTGGGATTACAGACATGAGCCACTGCACCTGGCCGTGTTCTAAGTCCTTTACATGTATTAACTCACTTCTTCTCGAAATAACCTAATGAGATCAGAAGGATTACTATCTTCCATTTTCCAGGTAAAGAAACAGAGGCACAAAGAAGGTAAGTAGCTCACCCACAGTCACTCATATGAAATGCCAAAGTGGGGACTGAAAATCAAGCATTCCGACTCTTCCATCCATACTTCATCTCTGGGGAATGCTGGATCCCAACACACACACATACAGAAAGAAGCATGGTGGGATGTGCACTAAGCCATTACTCATATCCATCTCTTGGAAGTTTTCTTTTTAATTATCTGTATCTGCTACTGTCTTATTATCTGTGCATCACAGGTGGAGTAGTGAACAATATGAAGGCTGTAGAATTCCAGAGCATCAAATCAAAAAGGCACTTGACAAAACCTAAAATCTAAGACCTTAATTGTAAAAGAAAGAAAGAGGAAGGAAAGAAGGAAGGAAGGAAGGAAGGAAGGAAGGAAGGAAGGAAGGAAGGAGGGAAGGAGGGAAGGTAGGGAAAGAGAGAAAGAGAGAGAGAAAGAAAGAAAGAAAGAAAGAAAGAAAGAAAGAAAGAAAGAAAGAAAGAAAGAAAGAAAGAAAGAAAGAAAGAAACAAAGAAAGAAAGAAATAAAAAAGAAAGAAAGAGAGAGAGAGAAAGAAAGAAAGATAGAAAGAAAGAAAGAAAGAAAGAAAGAAAGAAAAGAAACAAAGAAAGAAAAGAAACAAAGAAAGAGAAAGAGAAAAGAAAAGAAAGAGGAAGAAGAAGGAGGGAAGGAAGGAAGGGAGGGAAGGAAAGAGAAAGAGAGAGAGACAGAGAAAGCAAGCAAGCAAGAGAAGATAAAAGATAGCAAAAGAAAATAAAGGAAAGAAAGGAAGAAATAAAGAGAAATAAAGAAAGAAGGAAATAAAAAAAAAAGGAACTAAACCAAATGAAGTGAAGTGACACAGATCCTTTATGCAGGCAGTGCCTGCTCTGTGCCAGGAAGCGCTAGGCACAGTGAATGTGTGGTAAACAAGAGCAATCAAAACAACAAGCCAAAGCCATCCTTGGATAGGACTGTCATCCTCCTGGGGAAGAACAGCAATAACAAGTAAAATAAAAGGTAGTGTCAGGTAGATATGAGTCATTGAAAATAATGTAGAGTTATTTTCAATAATGGAGGGTGTTAGGGGAAGCCCAGCTGGAGAGGGTGGTGAGAAAAGCCTCTCTGAGGAGACCATGTTCCAGTGCCAGCCTTGTGAGGAGCCCAAGAAGGGTGTCCATTGGAGTTCCCAGCACAGGGAGGCTCCAGGCAGAAACACGTCTGTTGATGAGCAAGGGAGCCAGTGTGGCTGGAGCCCAGTGAAGAAGGGAAACAGTGGCAGAAAAATTGGGTGAGTGAGTCAGGGACTGTGTCCTTTAGGATGTGGTAAGAGTTTTGGAGAATGTTCAAAGTGAGGTTTGAAGCAGGAGAATAATCTAATTTTATTTTTGTTTTAGAAAGAGCATTCTAGCCAGGGGCAGTGACTCACGCTTGTAATTTCAGCACTTTGGGAGGTAGAGGTGGGCGATTGCTTGAGCTCAGGAGTTCAAGACAACCTGGGCAAGATAGTGAGACTCCATTTTTACAAACAAACAAAAAAAAATTAGCCAAGCATGGTGGCACACACCTATAGACCTAGCTACTTGGGAGGCTGAGGGGAGAGGGTAACTTGAGCCCAAGAGTTTGAGGCTTCAGTGAGCTATGATCACACCACTGCACTCCAGCCTGGACAACAGAGTGAGACCCTGTCTTTCTAAAATTAAAAAAAAACTACATTCACATAATGCAATACTATACAGCAGAACAAAAAAGAAAGAGTATTTTGGTGGCTGTGTGTAAAGATGATAGCAACACGAACTTTCACAGAATAATGATAAAGATGGTAAGAAATATTTCAATTTCCTGATGGAAGAAATGAGAAATACAAGAGAAACAGGCACAAAGGGTTTGGGGTCTGAGTAACTGAATATTGGAAGTAGAACTAAAAATCAGACCTGGGTTCTTGACTTTTCAACTAAAGTTTTTGCTACTACTCCTTAATGGTAGAAGCCATAAACATTATTGTCATTTAACTCTAGAGGAAAATAATGATGGAAAAGCTGCAGTTAATAATGACACTTTTGTTTTAAATAAAAAGGTAAGAAAACATTAGAGGGATTTCACATTTCCCTACTTTCCTCACTCCCTTCAGAATTCAGGGTAAAGGGAATTATACCTTAAATGCCGTAGACAGGCAATAACAATTTCATACATAAATTGGAGACTTTGGAATGTATGCTTTTGGCTTAGCAGTGGCTGCCATTTAAAATCCCCTCCTCTCCAGGGTAAGAATGGCAATGGTTTTTTTCTTTTTTTTTTTTTGGTGGGGGAGGGGGGTTTGGTTGTTGTTTTGTTATGTTTAAGCTCCTGGCTTGGTAAACTCAGGTTTTAGCAGAAACATAATGCATCAGCTGTAGTCTGAGTGTTAACAGAACAATCCAGAGAGCGGTTGCTTTCAGATTCCTGAAATAGCTTTTGGGCAGCGTGCTCATTCGAGCTAGACAGAGTTCATTTGTACACCTTGTCTTCAGCCGGCCTTGTCTTTCTTCCCTGTCCTCTGAGATTCTTGTAAGCACAGAAACTGATCTCTAACTGGAATTTTCAGAGCAGATTTGAGAAGAAATTATTATTTCCAGTGAGACATTGCTGCAAGTCCCCGTATTAGGGACCTTATATGAACAAAGCCCCTAGTTCCACTGTCTGGTCAGAGGTTCCACTTCTATGCAGCTGGCACATGACTCCTACTGGAAAACCATCAATCACTAAGCCAAAAGCATCCAATCTAAGCCCACAATCATTACACGTGTTATCATGTGAACTTATTACCAACAATAACCTTTTGAATCTCCATTTCTCATGGTTCCAAGAGTAATGATGATTTTTTTCCCCATTCTTTCTAATGCCACCATTATGAGTGCCATTACAGAGGTAATAGCTGATGGAACAGAATGGAAACATTTTGTTTCTCACTTTTCACCCACTCTCCTTGATAGAGAATACGGGGCTCAATTAAAAGAACATCGTTATGTGTTAGAGCGGACAATGGGGTCGCCCTCAGTGAACAAGTCAGTCTGGGCCGTGACCTTACCCTTTATCAGAAAGTCCTCACTAAAGTTCTTTTGCATTTTTTTCATAACATGCTTCTGGGAAGCAGTGAGACTGGGCCAGTTTTCTAAGAGGAATTGAATGCAGTTTCTAAGCATTGTTCATCAAGTCTCTGTTTTTAACAATATATTGTTTAATCCAGTGAGTCCTAACTTTTGGTGGAGACTGAGGAAGGGAGTGGGTTACCCTGTTAAAAAAGTAGGCCATGTAGTGAAATGCTTAGAGAGATTTTACAAAGTGAAGCAAACATTAAAAAATAGATGGTAGTGTTATCAGTCACTACTCAGTTTGTGTGAAACCCACTCTGAATTTCTACTGCTGTTAGGTGACTCTACTTTCTATTGTGGTCAAATCTGACTCTTCATAGTTTCTCAGGCAAGGTTCTCACATGGATGGGATTGAGGGTGATCAGGTTTTTATTCTTTTGAATGGCTGCTGTAGGCCAGCTGCTCTGAAAAAAACAGAAGTGCTAGTGGACTTAGGGACAGAAAGAATGAGGAAAAAAATGTTGAGATGGTTTGAAAGTGTCTGACTCTGCCCAAAAGAGTGGGCCAGATAGGAAATTACAGTAGAGTTTCTAGAGAGCCACAGAGCCACGTGAGTGTTATGCAGCAACAGAATGGCAGGGAAGCAAAATTTCCTAGAGATGGATGAGAAGGAGAGCAGTTCTTAAAGAAAGCAAAGAAAGGCATGAGTTTTAACATGAGATACTTTATGTTTAGAGTCTTGCTCTGTCACCCAGGTTGAAGTGCAGTGATGTCATCATAATTCACTGCAGGCTTGAACTCCTGAGCTCAGGTGATCCTCCTCCCGCCTCAGCCTCCTGAGTAGCTGGGATTACAGGCATGGGCCATCACGCCCATGAGATAGATTTTGATTAACTGTTGGTTCTACCATTTGCTAGCATTGGGACCTTAAGCAAGTAACTTACTTGTTTTAGAATCCTGAACAGGAATAAAAGTACCTAAGTCATAGAGTTGTTATAAGTGTGAAAAGTGTTCATGCTAGAATACTTAGCACTGGATCTAGCACATGGGAAGCATTTAATAAATGTCACTTATCATCATCATCATTGATACCAATAATAGATTTATAGCAACTTTACTTTAGGACTGGACATGAAAGAGGAAGAATCAGAAGGATTTTTGTACCTAAAATGGAAACAGAAAGCCTAGAAAGAGAAAAGCAAGTCAATGTAAACAATAGGAACGTGCCCACATAAAATGATAAAAAATATGGCACTGACCCAAACCTTGGGAAAGATTCTTTTAGTCATCCATTTCCCAGGGACCTTAGAGTCCCATAGTGAAATAATTTTTAAGATGATTTTTCTGTCTCTTTGATTCTGTTTTCATCCACAAGAATTGAAAGGGAGTGGGATACAAAAAGGTTTGAAGTCTCCAAACATTTGTAAGTTAACAGCCCATTATTATTAGAGTCGTGGCTATATTGAAATTTTATTCAATAAAATATACACTCTAAAGGAGAGGGACACCCTGCTTTCTGTTCATCACACAGGGAGAAAGGAAAGCTAAAATTCAGGGAAAGGGCTCAGTGTATTAGAAAGAGCATCAACTTTGGAAGCCTGGAGAGAGGGATTCCACCAGATACTCTATCACTTTCTAATGATACTCCCTTGAGAAAATTACATTGAATTTCTAAAGCTGAACTTCCTCATATGCAAAACAGAAGATGATAAAGTAGAGAAAAATAAAGATGTGATATCAATAGCAGATGGAAATAAACCATCAATTAACTTTTCTGGTAGCTTGGAACTTTGTGGAGGTGAAACAGGAGGGACAATTCCACAAATGAATTACCTTAGTTTCCCATGGCTGCTGTAAAAAGGACCACACACCTGGTGGTTAAAAGAACCTACATTTATTCTCTAACAGTTCTGGAGGCCAGAAGTCTGAAATCGAGTTCACTGGGTAAAGCAAAAATATTGGTAGGGCTGGTTTCTTTGGGGTTGGGGGTCTGGGGAGAACCTGCTTTCTTATTTTGTCTCACTTCTGAAGGCTGCCTGCATTTTTTTGGCCATGGCCTCTTCCTTGTATCGCTCCAACCTCTTTGTTCCATCATTTTACCTTCTGCTTCCTTTTCTGTAACCAAATCTTTTTCTGCCTCCCTCTTATGAAGACATGTGATGACATTTCGGCCCACCCAGACAATCCAGAAAAATCCCTCCCTCTGAAGATCTGTCGTTTAATCACATCTGCATGTTCCTTTTGTGATAGAAGGGAACATTCACAGCCTCCAGGGATTCAGATGTGAACATCTTAAGGGCTATTAGTTAGCCTGCCGTGAGAGCCATTTACCTATTTCTTCACCTGCCTAGTCAAAGGAACACTAGGCAAACACACAGCCCAGCGGTCCAGGATATAGGAATGAGAAGACACATAAATCATGGGATGAAGAGGGAGATATAGGGCCAATGTTGAGTTCAACTTTAATAAAGATTTTGAAGAGCCTGGATTTGAGAGGCCTAAGATGTGGAGGATGAATATATCACAGAGTAGAAAATGAGGGTTAGCCTCAGTCAGACGCACCAGCAGCTGCTCAGAGTGAGCTCTTCATCTCCCAAATTGCCTCAGCTCTGAGCCATCTAATCCACATCAGTGACTGACAGCTATGCCCCGAGTAAGGTTATCATGAAAGTAACACCTCAGCACTGTCTTGAGACAAGCATGAGCATAAGTATCATAACTAATCAATAGTGGAACTGAACTTTCCAGCAGAAGACAACACCATAAAGACTAATGTTTTTTTACAGACAGACTGTTAAAACAAGACTAGATGAAAACAAGCAAAAAGTACCATATTGTGTGAACTATGCTAACATTTTGAATTCCCAACTATTTACTTGATACGGGCTGATAATTTTATTCCTAATTCAATGTCAGATACTCAAATGAGCAGAGCCCTTGAAAGTCAGGTGACTTACTTTGTCAAAATGTAGGCATACTTTGGAGACACTGTGGATTCAGTTCCAGATTACTGCAATAAAGCAAAAATTTCGATAAAGAAAGTTGCACATTATTTTATTTTCCTAGTAAATATAAGAGTTATATTTGTGCTATACTGTAAGTCTAAGTGTGCAGTAGCACTATATCTATAAACTGTACATACTTCAAAAATACTTTATTGCTAAAAAATGCTCACAATCATCTGAGCCTTCAATGAGTTGTAAAATCTTTTTGCTGGTAGAGGGTCTTGCCTCAGTGTTGATCACTGCTGACGGAATAGGATGGTGCTAAAGTTTTAGGTGGCTGTAGCGATTTCTTAAAATATGACAATAAAGTTTACCAATTGACTCTTCCTTTTACCAAAGATTTATTTGTACATGTTTGATATCATTTCACCCACAGTAGAAATTCTTTCAAAATTAAAGCCAATTCTCTTAAAATCTGTCACTGCTTTATCAACTAAATTTACGTAATATTCTTTTCTTGATGCACTTCTTATTTATTTATTAATGTTTGAAATTATTTTTTATTTTTATGGATTTAGGGGTGCAAGTGTGGTTACATTAAATAACTATATTGCATAATGGTGAAATCTGGGCTTTTAGTGTACACATCACCCAAAGAGTGTACATTCTACCCAATAGGGTGGTATTTCATTCCTTACCCTCCTCTCACCCAATTTATGTAATATGCTAAATCCTTTGTCATTTCAACAATGTTCACAGGATCTTTACCAGGAGTGGATTCCATCTCAAGAAAATATTTTCTTTGCACTTCCATAAAAGCAACTCTCATCTGTTCAAATTTTCTCATGAGATTGCAACAATTCAGTCACATCTTCAGCTTCCACTTTTAATCCTAGTTCTCTTGCTGTTTCCACCACATCTGCAGTTACTTTCTTCACTGAAGTCTTAAAGCCCTCCAAGTGATACATGAAGGCTGGAATCAACCTCTTTCAAACTCTTATTAATGTCAATATGTTGACCTTTTCCCGTGAATCACAAATGTCCTTAATAGCATCTAGAATATTGAATCCTTTCCAAAAGGTTTTCAGTTTACTTTGCCCAGATCCGTTGGAGGAATCATTATGTATGTCAGTTATAACTTTATGAAACTTACTTCTTCAATAATAAGACTTGAAAGTTGAAATTGCTCCTTGGTTCATGGGCTGCAGAATGGATGTTGTGTTATCAGGCATAAAAGCAACATTAATTTTCTTGTATATCTCCATCAGAGCTCTTGGGTGACTGGGTGTGTTGTCAATGAACAGTAATATTTTGAAAGGAGTCTTCTTCCTGAGCAGTAGTTCTCAACAATGGCTTTAAAATATTCAGTAAAGCATGCTGTAGACAGATATGCTATCATGCAGACTTAGTTGCTTCTTTTCAGGAGCACAGGCAGAATAAATGTGTCATAATTCTTAAGGGCCCTAGAATTTTTGCAATGGTAAATGAATGTTGGCTTCAAGTTAAAAATCACCAGTTGCGTTGACCCCAACCAAGATCATCAGCCTGTCCTTTGAAGCTTTGAAGCCCGGCCTTGACTTCTCCTTTCTAGCTATGAAATCCTAGATGGCATCTTTTATTTATTTGTTTTTTAATAGAATGCTCTTTCATCTACATTGAAAATCTATTGTTTTGTGCAGTCACTTTCATCAATTATCTTAGATCTGGATAATATGCTGTAGTTTCTCCCTCAGCTCTTGTTGCTTCACCTTGCACTTTTATGTTGTGTATAGAGAAGACATCTTTCCTTAAATTGATGAACCAACCTCTGCTAGCTTCAAACTTTTCTTGTGTTGCTTTCTCATCTCTCTCAGCCTTCATAGAATTGAAGAGAGTTAGCACCACTTGCTCCAAATTGTGCTGTAGCTTAAGGAAATGTTCTGGCTGGTTCGATCTTCCAGCCAGACCACTACAACTTTCTCCGTAGCACCTATAAAGCTGTTTTGCTTCTTACTATTGTGTGTTCACTGGAGTACCATTTTTAAATTCCTCCAAGAACTTTTCCTTTGCATTCAGAACTTGGCAAACTATGTGGTGCAAAAGGCCTAGCTATCAGCCTGCTTTGGCTTTTGACATGCCTTGCTCACTAAGCTTAATCATGTCTAACTTTTGATTTAAAGTGAGAGATATGTGGCTTTTCCTTCACTTGAACACCTAGAGGCCATTTGAAGGGTTATTAATTGGCCTAATTTCAATATAGTTGTGTCTCAGAGAATAAGATGGCCCAAAGAGAGGGAGAGAGACAGGACACAGCTGGTCAATGGAGCAGTCAGAACACACACAACGTTGATTAATTAAATTTGCCGTCTTACATGCGTGAGGTTTGTGGTGCCCCAAAATAATTATGATAGTAACATAAAAGATCACTGATCACAGATCACTGTAACAGATATAATCATTATGAAAAATGTTTGAAATATTGTGAGAATTACCAATATATGACACATAGACACAAAGTGGGCACATGCTGGTAGAATGTAGCACTAGTAGAATTGCACTAGTGGAATGCAGCACTAGTAGAATGTAGCACCAGTAGAATTGCAAGATGCAGGCCAGGCATGGTGGCTCACACCTGCAATCCCAGCATTTTGGAAGGCCGAGGTGGGCAGATCACCTGAGGTCAGGAGTTCAAGACCAGCCTGGCCACCACAGCAAAACCCATTCTCTACTAAAAATACAAAAATGATACAGGCATGGTAGCTTGCGCCTGTAATCCCAGCTACTCGGGAGGCTGAGGCAGGAGAATTGCTTGAACCCAGGAGGCAGAGGTTGCAGTGAGTCGAGATCATGCCATTGCACTCTAGCCTGGGTGACAGGAGCAAGACTCCATTAAAAAAAAAAAAAAAAGAATTGCAAGATGCAGGATTGCCACACACCATCAATTTGTAAAAAAATGCATTTTCCATGAAGTGCAATAAAACAAGTCATGCTTATATCATTCCTGGAGTTCAGTTCTTTTGTTGCGTGATCTTCCATTTTGATTGGGATTCAAAGTTTTCTTTTTGTGTGTGTGTTTTGTTTTGTTTTGTTTTGTTTGTAAATATTCTTATTTCTACTTGGATAAGTAACTGGCCTATTTAACTAATGAGCTACATAACTTTGGGAAAGTCTTTAAACTTCTCTGGGTTCTGGTTACACTTTTCACAAAGCAATGGGGTACATAAAATGGTCTCTTTAGTCAGTGGTCCCAATCATTGTTCACCTTACAACTCACATAGAACAAAATATTGTAATGGCTTGTTGGAGTCAACAGAAGAGACAATCCAAGGCCAGTGGTTCCTGGCCCAGGGGCTCTGCTCTCCAAAGCCCTACATGTTGCCCAAAGGCTAAGAGGATCAATATATCTGCACATCTATAGCCCTCTGTGAGAGGAGGCACACAGAGGGTAGCACTGAGTAAAAGAATTAAAAGTGTATGGGATGGCAGTTTGGTAATGTCCTAAACAGATAATCTTTCTTAACTTTGAACCTTTCTACTTCCTTAAGTTACGTCATCACTAAAATCATCAGTTATATGTACAGAAAGAGACATATTAGGCACCTTGTTACTTTTTTCCATTTGCTTTTACCTCTGTCTGTGCCTCACCCCAACAGACCTATTCTGTAATTCATTTGCTTAATATTTATGTTGCTGGTCTCCCAAGCTTATTGTTTTCCTTTGGGTTTTTTTTTTTTTTTTTCCTTTTCTTTTCTTTTTCTTTTTCTTTTTTATTATACTTTAAGTTCTAGGGTACATGTGCACAACGTGCAGGTTTGTTACATATGTATACATGTGCCATGTTGGTGTGCTGCACCCATTAACTCGTCATTTACATTAGGTATATCTCCTAATGCTATCCCTCCCCACTCCCCACTCCCACAATAGGACCCAGTGTGATGTTCCCCTTCCTGTGTCCAAGTGATCTCATTGTTCAACTCCCACTTATGAGTGAGAACATGCGGTATTTGGTTTTCTGTTCTTGCAATAGTTTGCTGAGAATGATGGTTTCCAGCTGTATCCATGTCCCTACAAAGGACACGAACTCATCCTTTTTTATGGCTGCATAGTATTCCATGGTGTATATGTGCCAGATTTTCTTAATCCAGTCTGTCACTGATGGACATTTGGGTTGATTCCAAGTCTTTGCTATTGTGAATAGTGTCACAATATACCTGAATGTTTTGGGATTCATGTCATTGTCAAAAGGCAAGCCATCCAAAAAAGTGAAAGGGAAAACTAAAACACCCCCAATTTAACTACCTGGAAGTGACAGCTCTTCACATTTTAGGGAAATCCTTCCAGGCTTTTCTTTATGCCAATAGCGTATTTGCATTCAATCTTTTATATATGAGATTATCTTTACCCATCCTTGCTATTAAGTGGTCTGTTGTAGGTGGGCATTCATCTTCACTTTTAATGATGAAATAGAATTACTTTGTATATATTATGTTGTTGAACATTTAGATAACTTATTTTCCCTACTTAAAAACAATATTTCAGATAAGCATTTTTGTGCATTTTTTTTTTTTGTAAGGCATGGCCCATTTACGTTTTGATAGATGTTGACTGAGCCTGCTTCCAAGGATGCATGAACACATCCTCTTAATGTTTTCTCTATTTTCCTAGCATCATACTCCTGCCTGACACCCACAGCTGTCAAGAACTATCCAGCCCTACGCTTCAGTTATAGTGTTACTGCTTCAGGGAAGCCTTTCTTACCTTACTCAGAAATTTACTATTTTCTTCTTGTGTTCTCAGACAGACCCTTCTATATACCTCTATTGTGGCATTTATTAAATGCACACAACGTATTCTGCATGTCTGTCTCATCCACAGCTGTTGGTCCCGAAAGTACAGAGATCATAGGAGGCCATATACGGAACACCACGGTAATATCTTGAGCTCTGGTTTCAATTGTCTGGACTCAAATATTTGCTCTGTCACTTAATAGCTGTGTACTGTTGAGCAAGCTATTTACTCTCCTCAACTTTTTTATTTCCTCATCTGTAAAACATAGACAGATATAGTGCCTACTTCATAGGATAGGTGTGAGAACTTCAATGAGATAATGCACAAAGCAGTTAGACTCCATGACAAAAATGGAGACCCAAAAAAACTTCATTCAATATTCATTTGGTGCCAAGCACTATGGTGATACATAACTGATGCCCACTGTATTTTAGATGAATGAAGAGCTCTGAAATCCTAATTATTTGGACCTATGCTTTTTCAATTAGCATACTCAAGTTGTAAACCACGCAATTTGTGTATAGTGAGGTTTTTTTACCAGGGTTGATTTTATGTACACATACACACAGGCCATTTATCATTGCCTCTTTTCCCTATTACCTTTCTGCTAGATCTCTGGTCATTGAGGGTTTGCACTCACCCCCTGATTATTCATTATTTTATTCATACACGTCCCCTGTAGTATTTTCTTCTTCATATGGGGCCTATTCCAGAACAAGGAGGGAAATAATTGTTCGTTGGAGAGAAGGAAGAGGGAACAAGAGCTCAAATCTATTTTTTTTTAATTTATTAATTATTATTATACTTTAAGTTGTAGGGTACATGTGCATAACGTGCAGGTTTGTTACATATGTATACTTGTGCCATGTTGGTGTGCTGCACCCATCAACTCGTCAGCACCCATCAACTCATCATTTACATCAGGTATAACTCCCAATACAATCCGTCCCCCCTCCCCCCTTCCCATGATAGGCCCGGGTGTGTGATGTTCCCCTTCGTGAGTCCAAGTGATCTCATTGTTCAGTTCCCACCTATGAGTGAGAACATGCAGTGTTTGGTTTTCTGTTCTTGTGATAGTTTGCTAAGAATGATGGTTTCCAGCTGCATCCACGTCCCTACAAAGAACACAAACTCATCCTTTTTGATGGCTGCATAGTATTCCATGGTGTATATGTGCCACATTTTCTTAATCCAGTATGTCACTGATGGACATTTGGGTTGATTCCAAGTCTTTGCTATTGTGAATAGTGCCGCAATAAACGTACGTGTGCATGTGTCTTTATAGCAGCATAATTTATAATCCTTTGGGTATATACCCAGTAATGGGATGGCTGGGTCATATGGTACATCTAGTTCTAGATCCTTGAGGAATCGCCATACTGTTTTCCATAATGGTTGAACTAGTTTACAATCCCACCAACAGCGTAAAAGTGTTCCTATTTCTCCACATCCTCTCCAGCACCTGTTGTTTCCTGACTTTTTAATGATCGCCATTCTAACTGGTGTGAGATGGTATCTCATTGTGGTTTTGATTTGCATTTCTCTGATGGCCAGTGATGATGAGCATTTTTTCATGTGTCTGTTGGCTGTATGAATGTCTTCTTTTGAGAAATGTCTGTTCATATCCTTTGCCCACTTTTTGATGGGGTTGTCTGTTTTTTTCTTGTAAATTTGTTTGAGTTCTTTGTAGGTTCTGGATATTAGCCCTTTGCAGATGAGTAGATTGCAAAAATTTTCTCCCATTCTGTAGGTTGCCTGTTCACTCTGATGGTAGTTTCTTTTGCTGTGCAGAAGCTCTTTAGTTTAATGAGATCCCATTTGTCAATTTTGGCTTTTGCTGCCGTTGCTTTTGGTGTTTTAGACATGAAGTCTTTGCCCATGCCTATGTCCTGAATGGTACTACCTAGGTTTTCCTCTAGGGTTTTTATGGTATTAGGTCTAACATTTAAGTCTCTAATCCATCTTGAATTAATTTTCGTATAAGGAGTAAGGAAAGGATCCAGTTTCAGCCTTCTACTTATGGCTAGCCAATTTTCCCAGCACCATTTATTAAATAGGGAATCCTTTCCCCATTTCTTGTTTCTCTCAGGTTTGTCAAAGATCAGATGGCTGTAGATGTGCGGTATTATTTCTGAGGACTCTGTTCTGTTCCATTGGTCTATATCTCTGTTTTGGTACCAGTACCATGCTGTTTGGGTTACTGTAGCCTTGTAGTATACTTTGAAGTCAGGTAGCGTGATGCCTCCAGCTTTGTTCTTTTGACTTAGGATTGTCTTGGAGATGCGGGCTCTTTTTTGGTTCCATATGAACTTTAAAGCAGTTTTTTCCAACTCTGTGAAGAAACTCATTGGTAGCTTGATGGGGATGGCATTGAATCTATAAATTACCTTGGGCAGTATGGCCATTTTCACGATATTGATTCTTCCTATCCATGAGCATGGTATGTTCTTCCATTTGTTTGTGTCCTCTTTTATTTCACTGAACAGTGGTTTGTAGTTCTCCTTGAAGAGGTCCTTTACATCCCTTGTCAGTTGGATTCCTAGGTATTTGATTCTCTTTGAAGCAATTGTAAATGGAAGTTCATTCCTGATTTGGCTCTCTGTTTGTCTGTTACTGGTGTATAAGAATGCTTGTGATTTTTGCACATTAATTTTGTATCCTGAGACTTTGCTGAAGTTGCTTATCAGCTTAAGGAGATTTTGGGCTGAGACAATGGGGTTTTCTAAATATACAATCATGTCATCTGCAAACAGGGACAATTTGACTTCTTCTTTTCCTAACTGAATACCCTTGATTTCTTTCTCTTGCCTGATTGCCCTAGCCAGAACTTCCAACACTATGTTGAATAGGAGTGGTGAGAGAGGGCATCCTTGTCTTGTGCCAGTTTTCAAAGGGAATTTTTCCAGTTTTTGCCCATTCAGTATGATATTGGCTGTGGGTTTGTCATAAATAGCTCTTATTATTTTGAGGTACATTCCATCAATACCGAATTTATTGAGCGTTTTTAGCATGAAGGGCTGTTGAATTTTGTCAAAAGCCTTTTCTGCATCTATTGAGATAATCATGTGGTTCTCGTCTTTGGTTCTGTTTATATGCTGGATTATGTTTATTGATTTGCGAATGTTGAACCAGCCTTGCATCCCAGGGATGAAGCCCACTTGATCATGGTGGATAAGCTTTTTGATGTGTTGCTGAATCCGGTTTGCCAGTATTTTATTGAGGATTTTTGCATCGATGTTCATCAGGGATATTGGTCTAAAATTCTCTTTTTTTGTTGTGTCTCTGCCAGGCTTTGGTATCAGGATGATGTTGGCCTCATAAAATGAGTTAGGGAGGATTCCCTCTTTTTCTATTGATTGGAATAGTTTCAGAAGGAATGGTACCAGCTCCTCCTTGTACCTCTGGTAGAATTCAGCTGTGAATCCATCTGGTCCTGGACTTTTTTTGGTTGGTAGGCTATTAATTATTGCCTCAATTTCAGAGCCTGCTATTGGTCTATTCAGGGATTCAACTTCTTCCTGGTTTAGTCTTGGAAGAGTGTAAGTGTCCAGGAAATTATCCATTTCTTCTAGATTTTCCAGTTTATTTGCGTAGAGGTGTTTATAGTATTCTCTGATGGTAGTTTGTATTTCTGTGGGGTCGGTGGTGATATCTCCTTTATCATATTTTATTGCGTCGATTTGATTCTTCTCTCTTTTCTTCTTTATTAGTCTTGCTCTAGTGGTCTGTCAATTGTGTTGATCTTTTCAAAAAACCAACTCCTGGATTCATTGATTTTTTGGAGGGTTTCTTGTGTCTCTATCTCCTTCAGTTCTGCTCTGATCTTAGTTATTTCTTGCCTTCTGCTAGCTTTCGAATGTGTTTGCTCTTGCTTCTCTAGTTCTTTTAATTGCGATGTTAGAGTGTCAATTTTAGATCTTTCCTGCTTTCTCTTGTGGGCATTTAGTGCTATAAATTTCCCTCTACACACTGCTTTAAATGTGTCCCAGAGATTCTGGTATGTTGTATCTTTGTTCTCATTGGTTTCAAAGAACATCTTTATTTCTGCCTTCATTTCGTTATGTACCCAGTAGTCATTCAGGAGCAGGTTGTTCAGTTTCCATGTAGTTGAGCGGTTTTGATTGAGTTTCTTAGTCCTGAGTTCTAGTTTGATTGCACTGTGGTCTGAGAGACAGTTTGTTATAATTTCTGTTCTTGTACATTTGCTGAGGAGTGCTTTACTTCCAATTATGTGGTCGATTTTGGAGTAAGTACGATGTGGTGCTGAGAAGAATGTATATTCTGTTGATTTGAGGTGGAGAGTTCTATAGATGTCTATTAGGTCCACTTGGTGCAGAGATGAGTTCAATTCCTGGATATCCTTGTTAACTTTCTGTCTCGTTGATCTGTCTAATGTTGACAGTGGAGTGTTGAAGTCTCCCATTATTATTGTATGGGAGTCTAAGTCTCTCTGTAAGTCTCTAAGGACTTGCTTGATGAATCTGGGTGCTCCTGTATTGGGTGCATATATATTTAGGATAGTTAGCTCTTCCTGTTGAATTGATCCCTTTACCATTATGTAATGGCCTTCTTTGTCTATTTTGATCTTTGATGGTTTAAAGTCTGTTTTATCAGAGACTAGTATTGCAAACCCTGCTTTTTTTTGTTCTCCATTTGCTTGGTAAATCTTCCTCCATCCCTTTATTTTGAGCCTATGTATGTCTCCGTGTGTGAGATGGGTCTCCTGAATACAGCAGACCGATGGGTCTTGACTCTTTATCCAGTTTGCCAGTCTGTGTCTTTTAATTGGAGCATTTAGTCCATTTACATTTAAGGTTAAGATTGTTATGTGTGAACTTGATCCTGCCATTATGATATTAACTGGTTATTTTGCTCGTTAGTTGATGCAGTTTCTTCCTAGCCTCGATGGTCTTTATATTTTGGCATGTTTTTGCAATGGCTGGTACCGGTTGTTCCTTTCCATGTTTAGTGCTTCCTTCAGGGTCTCTTGTAAGGCAGGCCTAGTGGTGACAAAATCTCTAAGCATTTGCTTATCTGTAAAGGATTTTATTTCTCCTTCACTTATGAAACTTAGTTTGGCTGGATATGAAATTCTGGGTTTAAAATTCTTTTCTTTAAGAATGTTGAATATTGGCCCCCACTCTCTTCTGGCTTGGAGAGTTTCTGCCGAGAGATCTGCTGTTAGTCTGATGGGCTTCCCTTTGTGGGTAACCCGACCTTTCTCTCTGGCTGCCCTTAACATTTTTTCCTTCATTTCAACTTTGGTGAATCTGGCAATTATGTGTCTTGGAGTTGCTCTTCTTGAGGAGTATCTTTGTGGTGTTCTCTGTATTTCCTGGATTTGAATGTTGGCCTGCCCTACTAGGTTGGGGAAGTTCTCCTGGATGATATCCTGAAGAGTGTTTTCCAACTTGGTTCCATTTTCCCCCTCACTTTCAGGCACTCCAATCAGACGTAGATGTGGTCTTTTTACATAATCCCATACTTCTTGCAGGCTTTGTTCATTTCTTTTTCTTCTTTTTTCTTTTGGTTTCTCTTCTCGCTTCATTTCATTCATTTGATCCTCAATCGCTGATACTCTTTCTTCCAGTTGATCGAGTTGGTTACTGAAGCTTGTGCATTTGTCATGTATTTCTCGTGTCATGGTTTTCATCTCTTTCATTTCGTTTTTGACCCTCTCTGCATTAATTACTCTAGCCATCAGTTCTTCCACTTTTTTTTCAAGATTTTTAGTTTCTTTGCACTGGGTACGTAATTCCTCCTTTAGCTCTGAGAAATTTGATGGACTGAAGCCTTCTTCTCTCATCTCGTCAAAGTCATTCTCCGTCCAGCTTTGATCCATTGCTGGCGATGAGCTGCGCTCCTTTGCCGGGGGAGATGCGCTCTTATTTTTTGAATTTCCAGCTTTTCTGCCCTGCTTTTTCCCCATCTTTGTGGTTTTATCTGCCTCTGGTCTTTGATGATGGTGATGTACTGATGGGGTTTTGGTCTAGGTGTCCTTCCTGTTTGATAGTTTTCCTTTTAACCGTCAGGACCCTCAGCTGTAGGTCTGTTGGAGATTGCTTGAGGTCCACTCCAGACCCTGTTTGCCTGGGTATCAGCAGCAGAGGCTGCAGAAGATAGAATATTGCTGAACAGCGAGTGTACCTGTCTGATTCTTTTTTTGGAAGCTTCCTCTCAGGGGTGTACTCCACCCTGTGAGGTGTGGGGTGTCAGACTGCCCGTAGTGGGCGATGTCTCCCAGTTAGGCTACTCAGGGGTCAGGGACCCACTTGAGCAGGGAGTCTGTCCCTTCTCAGATCTCAACCTCCGTGTTGGGAGATCCACTGCTCTCTTCAAAGCTGTCAGACAGAGTCGTTTGCGTCTGCAGAGGTTTCTGCTGCTTTTGTTATTGTTTACTGTGCCCTGTCCCCAGAGGTGGAGTCTACAGAGACAGGCAGGTTTCCTTGAGCTGCTGTGAGCTCCACCCAGTTCGAGCTTCCCAGCAGCTTTGTTTACCTGCTTAAGCCTCAGCAATGGCGGGCGCCCCTCCCCCAGCCTCGCTGCTGCCTTGCAGGTAGATCACAGACTGCTGTGCTAGCAATGAGGGAGGCTCCGTGGGCGTGGGACCTTCCCGGCCAGGTGTGGGATATGATCTCCTTGTGTGCCTGTTTGCTTAAAGTGCAGTATTGGGGTGGGAATTACCCGATTTTCCAGGTGTTGTGTGTCTCAGTTCCCCTGGCTAGGAAAAGGGATTCCCTTCCCACTTGCGCTTCCCAGGTGAGGCGATGCCTCGCCCTGCTTCAGCTCTCGCTGGTCGGGCTGCAGCAGCTGACCAGCACCGATCGTCCGGCACTCCCCAGTGAGATGAACCCAGTACCTCAGTTGAAAATGCAGAAATCCCAGGTGTCGCTCGCGCTGGGAGTTGGAGACTGGAGCTGTTCCTATTCGGCCATCTTGCTCCGCCCCAAGAGCTCAAATCTATTAAGCTGTTTAGCTTGACTGTTAAGTTGCAAAGAAGGACAACTATAGTAGTAAGGTCCTTTTAATTTTATTGTTCTTAGCACTTTATTTCAAAGCAGCATGATGCTCAATCTCTCCAGTTAAGTTAACCATAGTAAAAACTAACAGTTATTTCCTATGCATATTACTTCTTGAGTTAAGTTATGCTTTTCTTACCCTTTTCCCCATTAAGACTTGTACATTTGGCAGCCTCTTTCTCCACTATCTGCTACTGTACCTTGTGTTAACTCAGACACTTGACTCTATTGGGAACTTCCAGTCTACTCGGAGGTCCTCCTTTGACTTTTCTGCACCTGTCCCTAACACCCACTCAAATTTCTGTCTCCCTTCTAAAATTTAAAGCACACTGTTTCTTTGCTTGTTTGTTTCCTTGTATTTTGAGTTTTTACATGTGGGTCACATCTCCCCACTGGATGTGAGCTTCCTGAGACAAGAGAGAAACTACATCTTACTCACATTTTATCTTTCTACATGATTAGCAAAGTTACTAGAATATGGTAAGCATTTCTCCCAAAATGTAAGCAATTTTATATAGGTATTGCCTACCCTAATAATAGAAGCTAACATTTTTTGAAAGCTTTTTATGTAAATGATGATGTTAAAGACTTTACATATGTATCTTTTCTATTCTTCTCAATTTCTCTGACTCAGTTGCTATTATTATTCTCACATTCTCTTTATTGAAGAAAATAACCCAGGCACAGAGAGGTTCTGTTAATTTGCCTAATGTCACACAGCTGCTAACTGGTAAAGACAGTGTTTGAGCCAAGTCAGTATGACTCCAGAGACTCAGTTTTAGCAGAAATAGAATGTTGCTGACCAGAGGGGATGTGTCTGTGGGGAAAGTGCAGGAAGGTTAAACCAGACACCTGCATCAGGAAATAAAGTATAGCTCTCCTTCAGAGAGCTTAATCCAGCGGGACTACCCCAGCTTAAAGGGGCAAACAAGCCAAAAAGTCTTCTTCCAAAAGGATAGTGTCTTTCTTGGTATCCCATACTTGTCTTGTTTGGCTTCTAGAATTCGCATCACCTAGGGGTTAGTGTGTCCCATCAATAACCCCTAAATGCAGACGCTTTTAAAAATGTCAGTACAAATCACAGCTGTTACATTTATGGAGAGTGCAAAAGAATCACTGCACTTAACTCTATATAGAAATAAAAAGTAACAAAATTTATTCCTATTGTTCTCCTTATTGACTAATGAATAGAATGATGAAATGATGCCTGCAGGCATCCAGAAGGTCACCACCACATCGAAACTGATCTTGAGACCTACTGCTTTCACCTGTACACAGCTTAAATCTACAGTAATAACCCACATTTTATTTTAGAAAAAAGGCGAGAAGACAGTGAAATATCACTGCTGCTGATTTTAGGGAACATGTATTACTAGTTGTTATTTGGGAAGAATTAATCCCAAATTGTAGCCTTATCAAGATACTTTACAAGTGAGTGGTTGGCGGACTCCCCCAAGGGCTCTACACCTATGCCATGAAACATTGTAGCAGATATGCTAGAAATTAGCCAGCCCTGACCCAAGAACCACTCTATCAGTACATACATATTCAGTGCCATGATACAACTAGAACGGGGCTGGGCACTGCATTAATTAACGAAGTCTGTGAGCCAAGTGCTAGAGTGTTGGCCCAGGTGCTTTGCACTACTAAATCAAGAAGGCATTTAGGATTTATTGAGCAGTAGATATCATGCCACAATAACCTTATTGGGTGAGCATGTTTTTAATCTCTCTTTTGGTAATGAGGGATTGAGACTTTGTATCCTTCAGGGTTTGGTCAAGAAGACTAAAGACTCTCCAACTAGTCCGAGTAAACCTCTTTTTATACAGGAACTAGAGGTTTGCACAATTGTTGGGATCTCTTCCTGGATAAGGGAGCTGAAAATCAGAGAAGCTTCTAGTGGAATTCCAAAATCAAGAAACCTGTGCACAGGATCTCATCACCTGTGGCACTAAAGCAGGAATTAAAGGCGTTCATCCAGAGGAAGACGCACACATCAACAATCACAGGGAAGAGCTGCCAGGGATTTCCACTGTCTGTGTCACCTGTGTGGGTACTTCTCCAGACACCCTAGGTCATAGTTATGACATTCTTGTCTGCCCGTGTTTCTGCCTGCAACAACCACCAGAGAAGAAATGCTCTCCTTCTCATCCAATGTTTAAATCTCACAAACATAATGGAATCGATCTTAGGACCATAAAGGAAAAATGTTTCTGGGTATTATTGTTACGGACTTTCCCCCTTCTATACAGAGGACAATGTAAAAGGGGCTGGTAATGATTCCAAATTGACAACAGAACATCAGAAATGTGCTGGTAAATGTGGCGAAGCTTGTCCAACAGCATACAAGTCATTAGTAGCAGGAGTGTCAGGAATGGAACCCACAGTGGTCTCACTCTAATGTGTGTTCCACTGAATGACTGAAATATATTACAAGAAATACAATACAGAAAATATTATATTACAAATATAATACAAGAACATTAGCCTAGGTAGCCATGAAAATCTTCAAAGAATAGATATAATTTGAGTTGGTCAGTAAAGTTCTTTTTCTTTCTTTCTTTCTTTCGACAGGATTTTGCTCTATTGCCAAAGCTGGGGTACAGTGGCACAATCATAACTCACTGTAACCCCCAACTCCTGGTCTCAAGCAATCTTCCTGCCTCAGTCTGCCAAGTAGTTAGGACTATAGGTGCATACACCTAGCTAATTTGATTTTTGTAGAGATGGTGTCTCATTATGTCACCCGGGCTGGTTTTGGACTTCTGGGATCAAGCAATTCTCCCTTTGACCTCTCAAAGCACCGAGATTATAGGTATGAGCCACCTTGTCTGCCCTCAGTAGGGTTCTAACGAGTAGATAGGAGCATTGTGAATATGCCAAAAGCTTAAATTGGCCTGAGGAATCAGAGAGAAGAGTGTTGGTACATAACAAATCAATCTGAAGGACTGTAAATCTGAAAGTGCATTTTTGTCAGTTCTTGTCTCTGTCTCCAGTTCCCAGACTACCCTGGGCAGTGAATGAATAATTGCTGAAAATAATGACAATGACCTGTAATCAGCCATGTTTAGAAACATCTGGATCCCTTCAGGCAGTGACAGTGGACTGAAAGGGCACATGTTATGCTCCTGCCTTCTGTTATCCCTGGCCGAAAAACAAGGTGGGTTGGGAAAAAAGTCCAAGACCAGCGTAAGTGAATGAGTTGCTTCTAATCTCAAAAAAATGTTATGGTGAGGCTGGGATATTTTGCTCTTTTTTTCACACGGGTTTTTTTTTTTTTTAAATCCTATATCTACATAAATATGACAAGATAGAAGAGGAAAGAAACAAAATGATAAACTAGATATTTAGATGTAAATATGAAACCCAAACTTTTCTGCATTCAAGAGATACAGGATTTGACAATCATTACTTTGAGAACAGCTTTAGCTTGCTGCAGATTTTTTCTCTTCTCTGCCCATTTCCAGCGACAGAGCCATCATGAAGAAGGATGTTCGAAGACATCACATCTATAACCTTTGCCAAAGGCACACACAATCTTTGGAAGGAAGACTTTTATTTTCCCTGTCACCTTTAATGCTGGATATACCAGCTGAAAGCTGAATTCCAAGTATAAGGTCACTGCACGGAGGCTTCCTAAAGACATAGAGCTTGAAAAGAAATCTTTTCTGAATGTCACTCTCATTTCAGCTCACATTTTCCTGATACAGCACAGATGTACTAATTGGCCTTGCTGTCGACAGAAATAAACAAAACAAAACATTATTTGCCAACATCCCCCATAGAGGCATTCATGCCCATAATAAGCACAGGTCTCAGTTCAGGGTAATTAATTAAGATACACACAGGAAATGTCTAATGTACAATTTCCTTGTTCACATATTGTATGAATGGCCGTGTTTGTTCTTTAGAATAGAATCCTGTGCATTTTGTCTCACCTGAGATTTTGAAAAAGCCACTTAGAAGAGATCAAAGTATAGGAATCAGATGGTGAGAGTTTACATTTTTTCTCCACACTTTGAGAATTTTGCTTTTTATTATTTTATAATTTACATTTCACAACACTCCCTTAAATAATGCCTACTCTCCTCTTGCAGTAATCATAACAAGGCCTGCTGTCTTAAACTGGTGGCCTACTGACCACATTTATCTGACACATGGGTCTCAGAATTTTAAGCAAAAATAGCAAATTGGATTCTTGCAACTAAAAATTTCACCAAAATTCAGATGATTTACAACAATAGTAGGCCTCTATTCTTGCATAGAAATTGGCTGAAATTAAGTCACCTCCAATTCCTTTTAGTGAAGCAGACCCTTCAATGTAGAATCCTCTTAGCCCTGTTCACCTTCCTGTGTTACTCACAGTGTCGCTCACAGAGCCGCAGGTCAGCATCCCCTTGAAGTTTATTAGAAATGCAAATTCAGGGCTGGGCACCGTGGCTCACGCCTGTAATCCTAGCACATTGGGAGGCCGAGGCAGGTGGATCACGAGGTAAGGAGATCGAGACCATCCTGGCCAACATGGTGAAACCCCGTCTCTATTAAAAATACAAAAATTAGCCGGGTGTGGTGGCACGCCCCTGTAGTTCCAACTACTTGTGAGGCTGAGTCAGGAGAATCGCTTGAACCTGGAAGGTGGAGGTTGCAATGAGCTGAGATCATGCCACTGCACTCCATCCTGGCAACAAAGGGAGGCTCCATCCCCCTGCCCCCCGTCAAAAAAAAAAAAGAAAAAAAGAAATGCAAATTCACTGGCCCCACTCCAAACAATTCAATCAGAATATCCAGGGAAAAGGCCCAGCAATCTGAGTTTTAATAAGATCCCAGGTGATTCATATGAATATTAGAGTTTGACAAATCCTGCTCTCTACTAATCCACTTACCTGCCCAACTTTGGTTAGCATTTAGATTTATGCCACTAACCTGGGCCCAGCAAACACTGTTATTTCCCTAGGTTTCCATTACCTTAGGAATCTCATGAGAAGAGCAAAACCAAAAACACTAGTCTTTATCTAAAGTAGGTTAATTATATTTGATGAAATTTCCTTTTCCCCAGCCTGGATTATATTGCAAGCACCCAGTTGCTTTGTGACTTGACGGAACATGTGGACTTAGTGATAGTGGGTGAGTAAAAGCCATTGACACCTTTGGTTATTAGTCAGTGAGGTATCCCTGATTTGTTTTGCTTTGGGGGATCACTGAAAACTGCCAGATATATTTCTTTGTTTTCTGGAGTTCAGTTATTTTGTCACTCAGATTTTATCTCCTCCCCAAGGGCAGCAAACTGGCTTCAGGCTAAAGCGAAAAAGAAGGCAAAGTAGAGTGGTCTTGTCTCTTCCCCAACCATGTTTAATCGCACGAGGTCCTCCGGCTAGAGCCATGTGCCTACACTAGAATATAAAATTAGACCTCTCCCAGCGGCGGTAGAAGCTTAGCGTCCGTCCTTCAATCACCATTCAAAGCTAGATCTTCTCTGCCCTAAAAAAGCAGTTTCAAATGGCAGCCCCACTGAGTAACATCATAGCTGATAATAGCTCTGTTAGATGCTATGTAAAGCATCTTGGCTAAACTCTTCATTACCATTTGAAAACATCAGATGCTTTAGAATTGCTTCAGGTCTTTAAAAATCTGATCTTCTACTCCTGGCAGGACTAAAAGATTCAGTAAGCTGGAGTCATGCCTCAGCCCAGAGATTCAAAATCACTATGCCATGTAATGGTATTTCACGTCTCTCTTTAGATCACCTAAAGCTGAATAGTCTAATTGTTCATGCTCAATTTATTTGTGCTCTCGGTTGCCTTCACTATGGGCAGCGTGGACAGTGTAAAGGGGGAGCAGAGTGTAAAAAGCATTCAAATTAGCAACTGATAGTTACAGTAATTGAGGAATCAGCCTCGAGGTTAAGGTATTGATTCATTTTGATAATATTACACATACGGTGAAATTTTCTGATAGTTAAACCATTAGTGAGATCTACTGAGGAACTAATATGCACTTAATAACGTTTCACCCAACACCACAGATTTGAAAATGCATTTCAAAATTTGCAGTTTCCAGCTCTGCCATAAATTAGCATACAGGGATTCTGTGGACACTGGCATCAGCTCAGAATTTCAGAGTTTTAGAAAACATCCCTGGCTTCAGCAGAGCCGGTGATGTTTTCCTAGCAATAACTTCAGAATGAAAAAAAAAAATCTGTCTCCTCGTCTCCTTGCACCAAAATGGAACTTAAAATATAGTCGCTGTACTCAGGATCCAGGCCAGAACTGCCATGGTCATCTCTGAGCTTGACAGAAAAAGACACACAGGAAAACCACAGGGTGCCTCTAGGTACTCAGCACTGGAAACTGGCTTTCCTAATAAAGAGAGAGTATCACCTACAGCAGCTACTGGTATGTGTCCCTAAATGTGTGAGGATACTCGCCTCCTGGGACCACTGGGGAGGAATGCTGCAAAGGACTCAGACTTGGAGGAAAAGCAACTGAGAATATATTCTCTGAGGCGCTAGCTTGAAATGTTTGTCAGCACAACTGAGATTCCGTCTTAGAGCACAGGGGCTTAAGAGAACAAATGAAAATGGTGTCTAACTTGTGTTGGGTGAAGCCCAAACTGTTTACTCCAGCATTCAAGGCCTACCAGTTCTGGTCTCTCCCTCTAACTTTGTCTCTTATGGCTCTGCAGCAGGGACCGTGTGCCCCACCCATCTCCTAGGGACAAACTGTGCTTGTCTGCCTATTTGTCTGCAGAGCATACTCACAGACTTAGCCCCTACCTGGAGAACATCACACTTTCTTTATGCATCTGAGGCTTTCTTTTCTTTTTAAGACTAACTCTGTCCCATGTTCCTTCTCCAGAAATCTTCTCCTACAGCCCCAGGCCTCCCTCCTTCCCTTCTTCCCTCTGCTGAGCTGGATCACACAGGCATATGGTGGGTCCCATGCAGTCAGTTGCCTTGCTGTCCTTTGCAGGATACAGACTCAGTGAGCACTTGTTCTGGGGGAGATGTACCTTTTACTTCTATTGTTTGTTCTCGTTGTTTATGTGGCAGGTGGAAGACCTCTGCATATCATACACTGGTTTGGCACTTTCACTCACCATTTTGAAGGCAGCAACATTTCTTCTCGCTAATATTACTAAAAACCAAGCGTGCGGGGAGGGGAGTGGGAGGCAGGTGATATGTGTAATGCAGTTCTCCTGGGACTTAGCAATATGTATGTGGTGGAGGGTGGGGAGAGCTCAGCCGTCTGAGTCGGTGCAAGCTTAATAAATCAGGGAGCCGAGAATAAATCAGGGAGTGTGTGGAGAACTCCACCAAACATTCATCCTTCTGAATATGATCTAAGCCAGGCCAACAAAGGTAAGGGAGTTTATTCACAAAAGCAAGCTTAAAATCTCCAGGTTTTGAATAAATTCCAGCATTGATTACTTATTAATTCAACAAATATTCGTTGAGCATTTATTCTATGAAAAGAGCTGTTCTGAGTGCAGAAGTTGGGGTAATTTACAAGGCAAACACTTTCCCTGTCCTCATGTACCATGCATATCAGTAGCAACAATACTCCATAAGGGTGGTAGAGGGATTCAGTTTCTTCTGCGTCTCTAGGATTTAGGTTTGGAGATGGGTTTTGCAGGATGCATAGGAGACTTTGAGGAGAGAACAGCATACACAAAAGCATAAAAATGTAAAGCTCTGTGACTTAATTGGGAAAATGCAAATAGAGATTCAAAGACAAGAGCAGATGCTGGAATGGCCAGGACCCTGTTCATAGAGAGCCTCAAATTCCCACCAAGCCAGAGAACTCAGAATCACAGTAATAATGTGAATATAGAGTTGTTGTAGCCTTTTCCCTCTCTGAATTAAAGCACAAAATAAACTTAAAAATCATCGTATTCTGCTTCAATGTCCACTCTGGCTTCAGAGGTAGCAGATGGTAGATTGTATATGTTGAAAAAGCACATAGAGCTCATAGCTCCTTTTTTTTCTGGATCACCCTCCAGGTCTCCTTTGGGGTCCAGTACATAGTAATAAGGTTTTTGCCAGATTATCTTAAAGTAGACACAGCTGATGCATAGAAAGGAAGAAAAAAGAGTGATCAAATGCCCCCCCCCCCCAAGCTCATACCCATTTTACTGTGATGTCTTCCCTTCCTAATGGGGAGACCATAGCCAGAGAAGTGGCTCCCCACATTTCCTCTGGTCACCATCAGTACATCTTTATGTTCTGGATAAAATACATCCTTTATCTCATTAAATTCATGTGCTCAATGGTTATTGAAATGGTGCACCATTCCAATAACTTTGTTTGTGGTAGTGTGCTGGGTAAATATTTTATTTTCTGACGAGTGCTTGAGTTTTATTTGCCAGCATTAAAACTTGGGCAGAGTGACTGCAGATACGAATAGAGAAATTTACCAGCACAAGGAGATGATACACAGATGTTACTGAAAGCTCTGGGGGTAGTTTTCCGGGTCGTTGAATGTAATTTCTCACACTCCCAAATGGCTATAATAGGGAAACACCCTGAAAAGAATTCTCTAATGTCTGTGCATATGCAGCAGAGGATCATTGGGAAGTTAATGTGCTATGCAAAGCAGATATTCATTCATTCATTCATCTGGTATGGTGTAAGGCATAGAACTGAACACTGGATCTTTTGTGCCTCTCTGTCTGTCCATTTCGTTTCCTTACCCCAAATCCCCATTTCTGCCAAGTTAGCTTCCCTTTGAAGGTCAAGGCTAAAGCTCATATTTTACCTCCTCTTAGCACCTTTCTGAACCTCCCAGACTGACTCATCTCCACTCATAGAGAACCATAGACACACTTCTGTTAGAATAATTTGTACATTTATTAACTCTTTGTTTATCTCCTTGTGTAGTTCACTGGATTATTGTTGCTTAAAAGCAGAAAGCATGCTTGTTCTTCATTGTATTTACTCCATAACCCCTTTCCAATGTGCCCTGTATTTAGCAAAGAGATCACCATGTGTTAATCTACCCTCTCATTATTCCTGGTACCAAATATGTGTTTATTGAAAGAAAAATCAGTCAGCGAGTCAGGAGATCTTGGCTGACTCTACAAAAGCCATCTGACCTTTTCTGTAATTTTTAAAAGCTTTATGGGCTAGAAGTCATTTATGTGTTCACTCATTTTATAAGCATTTAATATGTCCTTAACATGAGCCAAACACTAGGAAGATGAAAGCATCTACTCTCAAACTCCCTGGAATCCTGGAGGAAGTAGTAGGAGCCATTGCCAAACAAATATAAATGTATGTTGTTGAAACTGTAGCTAGAAAATTTTGAGAAAATACAAAGTAAGGTCATGATCAAGACCGTATAATTTTGCTTCTAACTTCTTACAACTACCCATGATTCTAGAAAATGGCTAGTTGTTCCTTGCAGGCGCAAGGCACAAAATATATAATTGACCTTTGTCAATTCCCAAATCCAAATTCTGGCTCCAAGATGATAATTTTTGTATGAAGGAGAACCTAGCCCAGCAAAATCTCAATTGTTCACTTTATGCTGAAGATAAGACCCCAACCAATGATCTGATCCTAATCAGTAGTCAGATCTATACCTCTGAGACTCATGCATCTGTTTGTATATTTACCTAGGACACTTCTTTAAACCATATTTCCTCCACCCAGTGCACATTAGATGGGTTCAGTCTTCTTGAGGAAACTTCCTGTGCCTGAAAATGGAAGTCTCTTACAATAAAGATTGCAGTTCTCGTCTCCATAAAGAGCCTCATGCACTATGTCGATCCTTTCCATTCCTAGCTACTGTTCATTACACATGCCACATAGTCTCTTGAAATAATTTGGCACAAACACCATGGCTATTATCTAAAAAGCAAAAGAGAACACAGTAATTGATAACACAACCCTAAGAAAATTAATTATCCCCTTTTCTGATTTTCACTTAGAGCAAAGTACACAGTAACATTGCAGTCTATCCCCCATCCCAACCTACTCCAGCAACTCCCTACTGAATGAGCAATTAGACTAAATGTATATTCCATGCCAAGCAAACCCTGCCATGATAAAAGAACTTGTTTCATGTTATCTTTTCTTTTGTATGCCAAAGATTAGAGAATACAAATTCAAGTGACTGAATTATATACAATACAAATTGCTGATAATTTTTTAACATGCCCTCAACTATATGCAAGAAGGAGAAGAGTAAAGAAACTAGAAATGAGTGCCTTATCACAAAAACCCATCTGTATATTTCATGCAAAAAAAATAAGATGACATGATTTTGAAAATAAACTGATGAGAGGCCTAGACTTAATTTGGGGTTTGGAAGTAGGGAAAATGCCAAATCATCTGTAACAAAGGTCGACTGAAAGAGCAAGCGTGCAGATATGCCTGCCTTCTGGCTTTCTCAAAGGAGAGTCTTCATCATTGTGATCTGCTTAGATTCTCTGGGGAAAAAATAGAAGAAGAAGAAGAATACTGGATCAAAGCAATTAGGTGTTCTGACAGGAATGCACTTCCAGACTGAAATGTGTAACTATCTCTGCCACTTTGTTTTGCTTTTGCATATATTGAGACAGAAACGCCTGGAAGACCAGCCTTTGGAACAGTCTAAACAAGTATAAAAAGGATGTCTATCCTTTCATTTTCCTCATAGTCTCTTCAGCTGGGAAAGTCCTTATCTTCAACACCATGCATAGCATCCCCGCCTGCTCCCTGCCACCTAGAAGCTCAAACATGATTTTGGCATGTCACATGTAGGTCAGCTGTGTCCTCACTCCTCACCATCTCATAAGGTCCTCAGCTCTCTTTTGCTGTATTTGTCATTTTCTTATTTTATTCCCTTATCCCTCCATCTAGTTCCCTTATCCCTCCATCTGACTTTTCAACTAGTTTTTTACTCCTATCAAACCACCTTAGCAATAGCCTTCCAAATGATATGTTAAAGTTATAGTTTAAATACAACAATTTAATAATAATCTTTGAATTATAAGGACCTTCTTTTTCTGCTATTACTACTTAAAGTCATGCTTAATATTCCAAATGTTAATCATTTTGCATTTCTTGCAAAATTTAATGCAAGAGAGGCTGCAAACTTTTGGTGCATGGAAGTGAGAGAATAAACAAATGGTTTGGCACGGTTTAATTTTCACTGTGGAGTAAAGAGAAGAACCACTCAATTCATCTCTGGAAAACAAATGTTTATCATGTGTGATGAAGAATTAATATTAGGGGACAGATATAACACCTTATATATTACTTAATTTAGTCCTTACATATTTTGCAAATGAAGAAAATTCAGAGACAGGTCCAATAATTTGCCCAAGAGCATCTTTGTAGCAAATGGCTGAAACAGGATTCAAATTATTTGTTTGCTTTGTTGATAGATGTCTATATAATATGAATTCAGTAGGAAAGGAGGAAGGGTAAGAAAGGGGGTTCAAAAGGAATTCATGCCCTATCTATATACATCCCCTACAAACTCTCCAAAAAGACTTGAAATTCCAGAATAAAAGTTTCAATTCCTTTGCTTAAAATGTTGTTCTGTTAAAAGGCAAATAAAAGTGATGTTAGAAAGATTAACTTTCAGCTTTCTGTCACTGTCACATTCATGACAGTTACCTTTGGAACTCTTCCTGAAAGTTGACTTTAATAGGCAAAAGAGACAGTGTGCCAGAGAGAGCTAGTACCCTATATAAAGAGCCTCAGGCTTAGGGGTGAGGTGGGACCTGCTTTGGTATTTTGGTCCTGGCACTATGCAATGTATGCCTTTCCTAGATGGTCCCAAGGAAGTGGCCATAACTTAAGAAAACCTAATTTAAAAAAGAGTTAGAAAAAGATAATGATTGAAACACCTCTGCCCTGATTCAGTATATAACACTAATTTCCCGCTGCTAAAGAGATGTTTATGCCATCTGTTTGATGCTGCCTACACGGCCAGCTTCACAATAGTTTATTCTTGGTCTCTTTGTATATACTGCATTTCTTAAGGGTTATTAACGAAAAGGCTTTTTGCTTTCAGATATGACTCCTGGTTCATAACAATTCAAGAGCAAACAGATTAATGCTATAGAGTTTAAAGAGGTGCCCATCCTAGAACTAAACAAGGACCAACCAAAGATCATAGAGAAGGTCTACAGATTTTTAAATAGCTGTGTCTTAGAAATAAAAAGAAAAAAAAAAAAGAAAACAAAGAGAGGAATGGAGGAAAGAAAGAAAGGAAGAAAGGAGGGAAGGGAGCAAGGGAGGGAGGTGGGAAGAAAAGGAAAAGTTTATCTTAAAACTCTGTCTTTTGTTCTATACATTATCTTTTCCAGCCTATTTCTAG
Source organism: Macaca thibetana thibetana (assembly GCF_024542745.1). Taxonomy (NCBI): domain Eukaryota; kingdom Metazoa; phylum Chordata; class Mammalia; order Primates; family Cercopithecidae; genus Macaca; species Macaca thibetana. The sequence continues at coordinate 101,847,868 of NC_065586.1, read as the reverse complement.
AGACTTCAAACAATACTATCTACACAGCCCACAAAGCTGAGCTGAGCTGAGCTGAAAGCTACCTCAAGATCCATGTTTTGTTTGTTTGTTTGTTTTGTTTTGTTTTTTGAGACAAAATCTCGCTCTCATCACCCAGGCTGGAGTGCAATGATGTGATCTCAGCTCACTGCAACCTCTGCCTCACAGGTTCAAGCAATTCTCCTGCCTCAGCCTCTCAGTAGCTGGGATTACAGGTGCCTGCCATCACGCTTGGCTAATTTTTGTATTTTTAGTAGAGATGGGGTTTCACCATGTTGTCCAAGCTGATCTCGAACTCCTGACCTCAGGCTATCTGCCTGCCTTGGCCTCCCAAAGTGCTGGGATTACAGGCATGAGCCACCGTGCCCATCAAAGCTCCATGTTTTTATTGGGAGATTTTATTTTCTTGTGTACTATCATCAACTTAATGACACAAACAAAATTTACTCCCCAATACCAAAGCAGTGGGTTTTTTCTTTATTAGACCTCTAATTCCCCAAACTTATTTCCAACTTGGCTATTGCCTGCAAAGAAACAGAGAAGAGTTAAACATGATGAATGACCAATAAATGTCAACTATAATGATGATGATTGATAATGATGATTGAGATCATTTTTGCTAATGAGTATTTAAAAGACATAATTCACATCATGTGACTGTTGCAATTTCCATTTCTGCATGTACCTTTTTGTCTACTTAATTTTAAAGTACTCATTGCACAAGTATGCGTTTGGATAGGTACAGATAGTCTACAATTTTGAAATTTTTAGTTTAATGTGATCCAAGGAACCTAAAACTTATCATTTAAAAAATTTGCATTTGTCATTTCTACTTTTCTACCCCCAAAAGGGAAGTAAATAGTGCTTCTTAAAAGATAGTATTCCCCAACTCACTCATAACTCACCCAGGGCTCCTTCCACTGCAACCCAAAGGCCTCCCAGAATAGCACTGCTCTCATTCTTGGGAACCTCATACCTATGAGGATGATGGACAGAATTTTAGTTCTCCCTCCTAGGAGAGTTGGCAGAACCCATATTCCTGTAACAAGTCAGAGCCTCAGAGAAGAACAGCATTCTCAATACTTAGTCTGGGTCAGCTTGTGTTGACTTAAGGGTCTGGGAGTATGCTTGGGGAACTTCATGTCCTCTTTTTAAGAAAAAGGTATTATTTGGGGCTATTAAGTAGTTTCAGAACACAAATTATAAAAGTCATCTACCCTATGTGTTACATTTTTTTTTTAACCATATGCAAAAGTCAAGTATGGAAACATACCAAACAAGGTACCTCACATCTTTCTCTGTATCTACAGATATTCTTATTATGGTGTACATGACAGACACCTAATACATTATGTCCAATAGTCAATTAATAAGATGCTATCCCTAAGAAACCTCATGAGCACTGATGTTCAAGAGGGAAAGAAAGCTTTAAAAAAAGGTCTGTTTATGGTGAACACAGACTTCGAACCCATCACCAAATCTTCAGAGTGAGTGAAAATGAAGTTTATTGAGAAACAGACTTCAGGCACTTTAAAAGCTTGGATCCATGTAGCATCCTATAAATCAGAACAGTGGTGGGATTTTAAGTTAATTAGGGCATGATCAAGAGTACTCAAAGAAGGTTTACAAAGACCACCTGCTTAAGGTGCATATAATAAATCTGGGAAAATCCTCCCAGTAGAGGGGGCTATAGGCTTAAGAGTTGTACCTGTCACACTATGCAAATAGGGCAAATCTTAAGATTCCATTTATCTGTAGATCCCTAGAACATTCTTGCTATATAGCAAGATACATGTCAAATATATGTATCCTATATCAAATACACACATATCTATTTATCTATTCATCTACTTATCAATACTTTTATCGTCATCACAATATAGAAATTAGACTTCTGAATTGGGTCTTAGGTGTGGAGAGTAACAAAAGGAAGGTTGCATTTAACTCTAGGAAATGATAAGGGGGAAAAGTAAGGAACTGGAAAGAAATATTTTATAGAGTTTTCCAAAAGTACAGGAAGGTGAAAAATCACTAGAGTCATTTATGACAACATAGATGGAATTGGAGGACATCATGCTAAGTGAAATAAGCTAAACACATAAAGACAAATACCGAATGTCCTCACTGACGTGTGGAGTCTAAAACAATTGAACTCATAGAAACAAATAGGGAAGAGGTGTTTACCTGAGACTGGATGGTGGAGGAATGGCGACACGATAACAAAGGGTGCAAAGCCTTAGATAGGAAGAATGAGTTTGTTTTTGGTTTTTGTTGTTGTGGTTTGTTTGTGTTTTGAGATCTATTGCACAGTGTGGCGAATGTAGTTAATCACTGAGTATTGCATATTTCAATATAGCTAAGAGAGTAAGCCACAAATGTTTCTTATCACAAAAATGCCAAATATTTGAGGTGATGAATAGGTTAATTAGCTTGATTTAAACATTCCACATTGCATTCAAATATCATTACATAGCTTTTTACTCCATAAATATATACAACTATAATTTGTCAATATATCATTTTTTTTTTTTTTTTTTTTTTTTTTTTTTTTTTTGAGACGGAGTCTCGCTCTGTCGCCCAGGCTGGAGTGCAGTGGCGCAATCTCGGCTCACTGCAAGCTCCGCCTCCCGGGTTCACGCCATTCTCCGGCCTCAGCCTCCCGAGTAGCTGGGACTACAGGCGCCCGCCACTGCGCCCGGCTAATTTTTTCTATTTTTAGTAGAGACGGGGTTTCACCATGGTCTCGATCTCCTGACCTTGTGATCCGCCCGCCTCGGCCTTCCAAAGTGCTGGGATTACAGGCGTGAGCCACCGCGCCCGGCCAATATATCATTTTTAAAAATCATTAGAGTGAATCAATTTTCTTGATCCTTGTGGGATTGATAACAAGCTCATGCTGCACTTGGAATGTTCTGGCTTACTAGGAACATGATTCCTGAGGTCAAGGTGGAGTGGGATGGTGGCTAATATGCATATCTATTTCCAAAAATCTGGCACTAGCAAGCACTATTCAGGTTGTTTGGAAGCAACTATAAAGGACCTCTGTGGAAAATGTTAAGTCTGAGGAAGAAGTACCCGGTACATAGGAATCATGACTCTAAACAAATAAAGAGACAAAAGAGACTTATCCAGAAAAGTGATTAGCAAAGTACTTGAAGCAAGCTCTAAAGCTGATTGTTAGTGGGACAGATACAGTTAGTTGTAACAATCAATTGTTTTCTGATCTACATGCAACGAGCTGTTGATCCCAGTTCATCAAAGATGAAAAAAACAAAACAGTAAATCTAACTCATAGGAAAGTCATTAATAATTACAGCAATGATAGAAAAATGTCCCTTTCTTCTCCTATTGAGTAGCATAGGGAACTATAGCCATCAAGGCCCCAGGGTCCAGCATGACTAGCATTTGAAGACAGGACATAACCATTGTGCTAGGGGCTTGAGGCGCAGGAAGGAATAAGGCCAGGAGGTGTCACAGTGGAAACCGATAAGCAGCTCTAATTGGCCTATTGTAACGGCTCCCAAGAAGATTGTGTAAGGGCCCAGCAATCTCCCATTGCAAGAGAGAATTTTAAAGTCCTGGTAATTCCAGTAGTGGTAGCTTAGAGCCAAATAGATTCCTATCACCCTCAGTTTTATTATTCACACTAAAAATAAAAACACTTCAAGCTACATCTATCTAAAACAAAATAAACGAAAAGCGATAAATTGGCTTGTTGCAGGTTCATGAGTTGCCTCTGCCAGTGAAGACATATTGTCAATTTGCTCTGTAAACTTTCCACAGGCAAAGTGGCTATTTCAAAATATTTTCAGTGGGTTCTTCATAATAGAATAGCAGAAATGTGAGATTTGCAGTGACCTTTTCATATGCCTTTAAGATATTTTCTTGAATTGATCAAGTAACAAAATGGAAAACTTGTTGTTTAATTCAATGTCACTGCTTTCACTGAGTAAGATATCCACCCCCTTCTTGCTCCCTGCCCCCAGTATAACAACAGATTTCATTACACACATTTTAATAAATGGCCAGCATTTCACAATATACATTTATATTATCTTAAACCTGTAATCCCTTAAATATGTGGAGCATAATAACTTCATGCAAGAGAAAAAATAATTTTAGAACTAATGTAGACTTTAGGAAACATACAGTTAATGCAACCATCTATAGATTTAAAAAATAGACTAAGGGATATTATTCAACTTTCCTAAAGTGATTTAGCAGGGCCAAAAGTACATTTTAATCTTTTAATTCCAAGTCTTCTATTTTTTTTCTCCATTGCACTTTTATTTGAATGTAATATTTGGGACAATTATCCAAAAGGGCCAATAGTCCCCAATTGAATCTGCAGTCACAATAAAAAAAGCAACAAAACAGTGTTTGGGATTTCAGTTTCTCGCCCTTATCATCAAGACTCACTACCTCCCATCATCAATATTTATTGAGCATTTACAGTGTACTAGGCACAATAGAACATACAGAAAACATTTTCCCTGCTCTTGAGGAGCTTACATCCTAAAAGAAAAACACAACTCTTAAAATGGCATTTTTGTCTGATGTTTTCTGCAAAGTACTGAGGAAATATTTTGTAAAGTGAGCTTTGGGTATAACTTAGTCTCAACATTATTTAGAGAATAGAGGAAGAGAAAGACGACGGATTTTTTTTTAAGTAATTTATTATTATTATTATACTTTAAGTTCTAGGGTACATGTGCATAATGTGCAGGTTTGTTACATATGTATACTTGTGCCATGTTGCTGTGCTGCACCCATCAACTCGTCAGCACCCATCAACTCGTCATTTACATCAGGTATAACTCCCAATGCAATCCCTCCCCCCTCCCCCCTTCCCATGATAGGCCCCGGTGTGTGATGTTCCCCTTCCCGAGTCCAAGTGATCTCATTGTTCAATTCCCACCTATGAGTGAGAACATGCGGTGTTTGGTTTTCTGTTCTTGTAATAGTTTGCTAAGAATGATGGTTTCCAGCTGCATCCATGTCCCTACAAAGGACACAAACTCATCCTTTTTGATGGCTGCATAGTATTCCATGGTGTATATGTGCCACATTTTCTTAATCCAGTCTGTCACTGATGGACATTTGGGTTGATTCCAAGTCTTTGCTATTGTGAATAGTGCCGCAATAAACATACGTGTGCATGTGTCTTTATAGCAGCATGATTTATAATCCTTTGGGTATATACCCAGTAATGGAATGGCTGGGTCATATGGTACATCTAGTTCTAGATCCTTGAGGAATCGCCATACTGTTTTCCATAATGGTTGAACTAGTTTACAATCCCACCAACAGTGTAAAAATGTTCCTGTTTCTCCACATCCTCTCCAGCACCTGTTGTTTCCTGACTTTTTAATGATCGCCATTCTAACTGGTGTGAGATGGTATCTCATTGTGGTTTTGATTTGCATTTCTCTGATGGCCAGTGATGATGAGCATTTTTTCATGTGTCTGTTGGCTGTATGAATGTCTTCTTTTGAGAAATGTCTGTTCATATCCTTTGCCCACTTTTTGATGGGGTTGTTTGTTTTTTTTTCTTGTAAATTTGTTTGAGTTCTTTGTAGGTTCTGGATATTAGCCCTTTGTCAGATGAGTAGATTGCAAAAATTTTCTCCCATTCTGTAGGTTGCCTGTTCACTCTGATGGTAGTTTCTTTTGCTGTGCAGAAGCTCTTTAGTTTAATGAGATCCCATTTGTCAATTTTGGCTTTTGCTGCCGTTGCTTTTGGTGTTTTAGACATGAAGTCTTTGCCCATGCCTATGTCCTGAATGGTACTACCTAGGTTTTCCTCTAGGATTTTTATGGTATTAGGTCTAACATTTAAGTCTCTAATCCATCTTGAATTAATTTTCGTATAAGGAGTAAGGAAAGATCCAGTTTCAGCTTTCTACTTATGGCTAGCCAATTTTCCCAGCACCATTTATTAAATAGGGAATCCTTTCCCCATTTCTTGTTTCTCTCAGGTTTGTCAAAGATCAGATGGCTGTAGATGTGTGGTATTATTTCTGAGGACTCTGTTCTGTTCCATTGGTCTATATCTCTGTTTTGGTACCAGTACCATGCTGTTTTGGTTACTATAGCCTTGTAGTATAGTTTGAAGTCAGGTAGCGTGATGCCTCCAGCTTTGTTTTTTTGACTTAGGATTGTCTTGGAGATGCGGGCTCTTTTTTGGTTCCATATGAACTTTAAAGCAGTTTTTTCCAATTCTGTGAAGAAACTCATTGGTAGCTTAATGGGGATGGCATTGAATCTATAAATAACCTTGGGCAGTATGGCCATTTTCACGATATTGATTCTTCCTATCCATGAGCATGGTATGTTCTTTCATTTGTTTGTGTCCTCTTTTATTTCACTGAGCAGTGGTTTGTAGTTCTCCTTGAAGAGGTCCTTTACATCCCTTGTCAGTTGGATTCCTAGGTATTTTATTCTCTTTGAAGCAATTGTGAATGGAAGTTCATTCCTGATTTGGCTCTCTGTTTGTCTGTTACTGGTGTATAAGAATGCTTGTGATTTTTGCACATTAATTTTGTATCCTGAGACTTTGCTGAAGTTGCTTATCAGCTTAAGGAGATTTTGGGCTGAGACAATGGGGTTTTCTAAATATACAATCACGTCATCTGCAAAGAGGGACAATTTGACTTCTTCTTTTCCTAACTGAATACCCTTGATTTCTTTCTCTTGCCTGATTGCCCTAGCCAGAACTTCCAACACTATGTTGAATAGGAGTGGTGAGAGAGGGCATCCCTGTCTTGTGCCAGTTTTCAAAGGGAATTTTTCCAGTTTTTGCCCATTCAGTATGATATTGGCTGTGGATTTGTCATAAATAGCTCTTATTATTTTGAGGTACGTTCCATCAATACCGAATTTATTGAGAGTTTTTAGCATGAAGGGCTGTTGAATTTTGTCAAAAGCCTTTTCTGCATCTATTGAGATAATCATGTGGTTCTTGTCTTTGGTTCTGTTTATATGCTGGATTATGTTTATTGATTTGCGAATGTTGAACCAGCCTTGCATCCCAGGGATGAAGCCCACTTGATCATGGTGGATAAGCTTGTTGATGTGCTGCTGAATCCAGTTTGCCAGTATTTTATTGAGGATTTTTGCATCGATGTTCATCGGGGATATTGGTCTAAAATTCTCTTTTTTTGTTGTGTCTCTGCCAGGCTTTGGTATCAGGATGATGTTGGCCTCATAAAATGAGTTAGGGAGGATTCCCTCTTTTTCTATTGATTGGAATAGTTTCAGAAGGAATGGTACCAACTCCTCCTTGTACCTCTGGTAGAATTCAGCTGTGAATCCATCTGGTCCTGGACTTTTTTTGGTTGGTAGGCTATTAATTATTGCCTCAATTTCAGAGCCTGCTATTGGTCTATTCAGGGATTCAACTTCTTCCTGGTTTAGTCTTGGAAGAGTGTAAGTGTCCAGGAAATTATCCATTTCTTCTAGATTTTCTAGTTTATTTGCGTAGAGGTGTTTATAGTATTCTCTGATGGTAGTTTGTATTTCTGTGGGGTCGGTGGTGATATCCCCTTTATCATATTTTATTGCGTCGATTTGATTCTTCTCTCTTTTCTTCTTTATTAGTCTTGCTAGTGGTCTGTCAATATTGTTGATCTTTTCAAAAAACCAACTCCTGGATTCATTGATTTTTTGGAGGGTTTTTTGTGTCTCTATCTCCTTCAGTTCTGCTCTGATCTTAGTTATTTCTTGTCTTCTGCTAGCTTTCGAATGTGTTTGCTCTTGCTTCTCTAGTTCTTTTAATTGTGATGTTAGAGTGTCAATTTTAGATCTTTCCTGCTTTCTCTTGTGGGCATTTAGTGCTATAAATTTCCCTCTACACACTGCTTTAAATGTGTCCCAGAGATTCTGGTATGTTGTATCTTTGTTCTCATTGGTTTCCAAGAACATCTTTATTTCTGCCTTCATTTCGTTATGTACCCAGTAGTCATTCAGGAGCAGGTTGTTCAGTTTCCATGTAGTTGAGCGGTTTTGATTGAGTTTCTTAGTCCTGAGTTCTAGTTTGATTGCACTGTGGTCTGAGAGACAGTTTGTTATAATTTCTGTTCTTGTACATTTGCTGAGGAGTGCTTTACTTCCAATTACGTGGTCAATTTTGGAGTAAGTACGATGTGGTGCTGAGAAGAATGTATATTCTGTTGATTTGGGGTGGAGAGTTCTATAGATGTCTATTAGGTCTGCTTGCTGCAGAGATGAGTTCAATTCTTGGATATCCTTGTTAACTTTCTGTCTCATTGATCTGTCTAATGTTGACAGTGGAGTGTTGAAGTCTCCCATTATTATTGTATGGGAGTCTAAGTCTCTTTGTAAGTCTCTAAAACTTGCTTTATGAATCTGGGTGCTCCTGTATTGGGTGCATACATATTTAGGATAGTTATCTCTTCCTGTTGAATTGATCCCTTTACCATTATGTAATGGCCTTCTTTGTCTCTTTTGATCTTTGATGGTTTAAAGTCTGTTTTATCAGAGACTAGTACTGCAATCCCTGCTTTTTTTGTTCTCCATTTGCTTGATAAATCTTCCTCCATCCCTTTATTTTGAGCCTATGTATGTCTCTGCATGTGAGATGGGTCTCCTGAATACAGCAGACTGATGGGTCTTGACTCTTTATCCAGTTTGCCAGTCTGTGTCTTTTAATTGGAGCATTTAGTCCATTTACATTTAAGGTTAATATTGTTATGTGTGAACTTGATCCTGCCATTATGATATTAACTGGTTATTTTGCTGGTTATTTGATGCAGTTTCTTCCTAGCCTTGATGGTCTTTACATTTTGGCATATTTTTGCAATGGCTGGTACCGGTTGTTCCTTTCCATGTTTAGTGCTTCCTTCAGGGTCTCTTGTAAGGCAGGCCTAGTGGTGACAAAATCTCTAAGCATTTGCTTATCTGTAAAGGATTTTATTTCTCCTTCACTTATGAAACAGTTTGGCTGGATATGAAATTCTGGGTTTAAAATTCTTTTCTTTAAGAATGTTGAATATTGGCCCCCACTCTCTTCTGGCTTGTAGAGTTTCTGCCGAGAGATCTGCTGTTAGTCTGATGGGCTTCCCTTTGTGGGTAACCCGACCTTTCTCTCTGGCTGCCCTTAAGATTTTTTCCTTCATTTCAACTTTGGTGAATCTGGCAATTATGTGTCTTGGAGTTGCTGTTCTCAAGGAGTATCTTTGTGGTGTTCTCTGTATTTCCTGGATTTGAATGTTGGCCTGCCCTACTAGGTTGGGGAAGTTCTCCTGGATGATATCCTGAAGAGTGTTTTCCAACTTGGTTCCATTTTCCCCCTCACTTTCAGGCACTCCAATCAGACGTAGATTTGGTCTTTTTACATAATCCCATACTTCTTGCAGGCTTTGTTCATTTCTTTTTCTTCTTTTTTCTTTTGGTTTCTCTTCTCGCTTCATTTCATTCATTTGATCCTCAATCGCTGATACTCTTTCTTCCAGTTGATCGAGTCAGTTACTGAAGCTTGTGCATTTGTCATGTATTTCTCGTGTCATGGTTTTCATCTCTTTCATTTCGTTTATGACCTTCTCTGCATTAATTACTCTAGCTATCAATTCTTCCACTTTTTTTTCAAGATTTTTAGTTTCTTTGCACTGGGTACGTAATTCCTCCTTTAGCTCTGAGAAGTTTAATGGACTGAAGCCTTCTTCTCTCATCTCGTCAAAGTCATTCTCTGTCCAGCTTTGATCCGTTGCTGGTGATGAGCTGCGCTCCTTTGCCGGGGGAGATGCGCTCTTATTTTTTGAATTTCCAGCTTTTCTGCCCTGCTTTTTCCCCATCTTTGTGGTTTTATCTGCCTCTGGTCTTTGATGATGGTGACGTACTGATGGGGTTTTGGTCTAGGTGTCCTTCCTGTTTGATAGTTTTCCTTCTGACAGTCAGGACCCTCAGTTGTAGGTCTGTTGGAGATTGCTTGAGGTCCACTCCAGACCCTGTTTGCCTAGGTATCAGCAGCAGAGGCTGCAGAAGATAGAATATTGCTGAACAGCGAGTGTACCTGTCTGATTCTTGCTTTGGAAGCTTCCTCTCAGGGTTGTACTCCACCCTGTGAGGTGTGGGGTGTCAGACTACCCCTAGTGGGGGATGTCTCCCAGTTAGGCTACTCAGGGGTCAGGGACCCACTTGAACAGGCAGTCTGTCCCTTCTCCGATCTCAAGCTCCGCGTTGGGAGATCCACTGCTCTCTTCAAAGCTGTCAGACAGTGTTGTTTGTGTCTGCAGAGGTTTCTGCTGCTTTTGTTGTTGTTTAGCTGTGCCCTGTCCCCAGAGGTGGAGTCTCAGTTGAAAATGCAGAAATCACCGGTCTCCTGTGTCGCTCGCGCTGGGAGTTGGAGACTGGAGCTGTTCCTATTTGGCCATCTTGCTCCGTCCCCAGACTTGCCTTTTCAAGTCAAGAGGAAGGATTTTAAAGGCAGACAATGACAGACCATTCAGGATAGGTAGGATTTTAAAAGGAGATTAAACACAATCTCATCAACTAAGGAGAGATTTGTTGCAGTAAATAGGATGAGGGAAGTAGTTTGTGGGATGCAAGCAAAGGAAGCAGGGTGCCTTAGACATTGAATGGAGCCAGAAAGATCATGGCCACCAAGTAAGAATGACTGGTGACAAGACAGAAGGCTAAAAAAGGAAGGTGATCTTCTGCCCCTGACACATAGAATAAGGGATCAAAATTGAAGGCAGGCTATAAGAGTATCAAGAAATTCTTAAAAACCAAAAAGTGATTTAGAAACAAAAAACTTATAGTTAATGCTACCCAACATCATGATAGGCCAAGAACATTGTGGCTTCCTAAGTTAGAAAATGCCATATACCAAAATTTTAAATGGAACTGGAACATACTCCTTTTTTTTCCTAATCAATCTCCCCCTCTCCCAGAACAAATAGGAGCTAATTTTTTTCAGGGTGGGAAGAGAAGGGATCATGGGACATGGTTGGAAACAGTAGTGATATTAGTAGTATTTTTGTTGTTATGATAAACTTTGAGAGGGGATCTTGAGACATGGTTGCAAATAGTAGTGATATTAGTAGTATTTTTGATGTTATCATAAACTTTGTGTTTAAACTTGGAAAAGACCATTAACTGCCAACAGGGAATAAGGAATAAATTTCAAAAAAATGTACAATTTTCTTTAGAGAAGTTTCAGAACCAAAAGACTAAGTTACATGAAAAGCTGTGGAAAAAGTAGTTGAAAAGTCCATTCATAAAACTTCTATTCCACTTACATGAATTTAATACATGTGTTCTTAACAATTATGCTTGGATTGTTCATGAGCATTTCGTAAGACATTAAACCAAGCTGGCCATCATTTCCAGTTATTTCCCTGTTAACTATTTTTACAGCACATGCATGTTAGGCAAGTATCAAAAAAAAAATCACAAAAGCAAAAAACCTAAAAAAAAAAAAGCTAAATATATGGATTTTTATTTTACTGCTGTGCTTGATATACATGAAGTAATGAATATCAAGCAATTAATTTTTACTGCATCTTTACTTTTTCATTTGTTCTTAGGTTGCCTAAAATTTTAAATACAAATAAAATGAATGTAGCAAAAATAATGAAAGCTAACAGCAGGTAACTTTACAAATAATGAAATGTGAACCATTTCTGCACTTACCCAGAGTAAAATGGGTCACAGCTTTATCTAAAGGAACACTTCTGCAGCTGTAGTGAAAGGTGTGCACAGTGAGATTGAGTATTCCACAGATATATATGGTTTAACATGTGTATTTATGGGATATCTGTTTCTACCACAGCCTTGTAAGTGCTCCAAACACTCAAGTACCCACAATTAATACACCTGTGACTGGAACCAGTGATCCTTTTTATTCCCCACCAGGACAAGCCAATATGTAGGCAATTTTCTTTGGTTAGATATGGAAGCAGTTTTAACACTGGACCTTGTGAAGCCACAATGTACTGAAAGTACCATACCAAACATTTATAACTTGTATAAAAATCCCACATCCCCATATTGGCCACCTCAAGATGAAAACAGATAACTCCCTAAATGTTAACTGGCTTTACTCCCCAAATATATATATTATATATATGTATATGTGTGTATGTATATATGTGTGTGTATATATATGTGTGTGTGTGTATGTGAGACAAAGTCTCACTCTTGTCCCCCAGACTGGAGTGCAATGGTGTGATCCTGGCTCACTGCAACCTCTGCCTCCCGGGTTCAAGCGATTCTCCTGCCTCAGCCTCCTGGGTAGCTGGGATTACAGGCACCTGCCACCACGCCTGGCTAATTTTTGTATTTTCAGTAGAGACGGGGTTTCACCATGTTGGCCAGGCTGGTCTCGAACTTCTGACCTCAGGTGATTGACCCACCTCGGCTTCCCAAAGTGCTGGGATTACAGGCATGAATCACTATGCCTGACCACTACTCCCCTAATATTAAACATAAAAACAACATGGGAAATACAGAAATTCAAATAGAAGTAACACAAACCTGTCATAAATTATAAACAAAAAACTATTTGTGGGACACCATGGATGACAAGTGGTCTACTGTGTAAATTTTAGAATGAGGCAGACTAAAATTGGAGGCCGGTTAATTTTCCCATTTCTCCTGCTTCAGCTTTGTCTCCTTAGGTATCCAATGTCCACAATGTCAAGTCGTCTCTCGGTAATTGCATTATTAGTGTGCTGTCTTTGTATGACTCTTCACTTAATGTATCAGGTTCAGCAATGGCTTCATCAAAAGCCATCTTTGCAAGGGAGCAGGCTTTATCTGGGGAGTTCAGAATCTCATAATAGAACAAGAGAAGTTAAGGGCCCGACCCAGTCTGATAGGATATGTCGGCTGCATTTCCTTTTCACTGATTTCAAAAGCTTCTTGGTATGCTTGTTGTGACTGATCCACAATCCCTTTCTTGTCATCACCAGTGGCAACCTCAGCCAAGTAATGGTAGTAATCTCCTTTCATTTTCAAATAGAAAACTTTGCTCTCTGCTTGTGAAGCGCTGGGGATCAAGAACTTTTCCAAAAGAGACAGTACATCATTGTAGATATCTCTTAGCTCCATCTCAATTTTCTCTCTGTATTCTCGAGCCATCTGCTGTTTTTCCTCAGCATCTTCCGTCTTTTGTTCAATACTTGAGATGACCATCTAAGATGACCTACGGGCTCCTACAACATTTTTATAAGCAACTGAGAGAAGATTCTTCTCCTCATTGGATAATTCAGCTCCTTGCTCAGATACAGATTTCATGCAGGCTGCCATGCTATCATATCGCTCAGCCTGCTCAGCCAGTTTGGTCTTCTGAACCAGCTCATTTTTATCCATGACTGGATGTTCTGTGTCCAGAGTGGGTGGTGGCGGCAGATGGACAGGGGTTCAGCAGTCTCAGGACAGTGGTGGCAGCAGCGGTGAGGTTGAGACTCTGTCGCCAAGTCTTCTACCTTTTATGGTTAATGTAAGTTTTATCTAAATAAAAAAAATAGCAGGAATAATAAGAGTAATGATTCCAAGCTTCTAATCACTCCATTTTATTTTAAATGCTTTCAGAAATTTAATTTCTTAAAGCAAATGTTTTAATCATAGGCTAAATATCTGGTTCATGGGTAAAATTCATTCAAATATGACTGGGGCTCCGTCAAGGTATTGAATGGCTTGAGCAGCGATTGCTTGAATTTTTAAAGACCAGCAAACAGAAATAAAAGTAGTCAAATAATTTGGATTATTCAAAAAAACTTTCAGCTTTGAAGGTGCCGACACTACCTGGAGCCCCTTGCCACCAGCCATGGTCAACCTCACTGTGTTCTTCAACAACACTATTGCTGGTGAGCCCTTGGGCTAAGTTTCCTTCAAGCTGTTTGTAGACAAAGTTCCAAAGACCGCAAAAAATGTTCATGCTCTGAGCACTGGAGAGAAAGGATTTGGTTGTAAGGGTTTCTGCTTTCCCAGAATTATTCCAAGGTTTATGTGTGAGGGTGGTGACTTCACATGTCATAATGGCAGTGGTGGCAAGTCCATCTATGGGGGGAAATTTGATGATGAGAATCCTGAAGCATACAGGTCCTGGCATCTTGTCCATGACAAATGCCGGACCCAACACAAACAGTTTCCTGTGTTTCATCTGCACTGCCACGACTGAGTGATTGAATGGCAAGCATGTAGTCTTTGCAAAGTGAAGGAAGTCAAGAATATCATGGAAGCCGTGGAGCACTTTGGGTCCAGGAATGGTAAGACTAGCAAGTAGATCACCATTGCTGACTATGGACAAATCTAATAAATTGAACTTGTGTTTTATCTTAATCACCAGACCATTCCTTCTGTAGGTCAGGAGAGAACTTCTTCACCCCATTTGCTCACAGTGTCCTATAATCTTTGGGGTCTTACTGCAGTCCCTTTGGGTTCCATATTTTTCTTATTCCCTTGCATGCCTAGTGGAATAGCAGAGTTAAGTTCACGCTTATAAAAAAACTAAACAAAAATACTCACAGTTCATTTCAGAAAGGTTTTACTTAAAAGGAAGAATAACAACATATTTCCTCATACCATCCATTAATAGATACCTAGAAGAAGGAAAAAATCACTGGGGTCATATAAAGTTTACAGATTATAGACTGGTAGTGAGGGTCACTCCACCAGATCACTAAAATAGAACCTAAGATGGAAACAAATTAGACAAAATATCATATATGATGCAGTGCATATGCTTTGCCTTCTCTGCATTGGCTTGGTGATTAAGTGGGGCTAGCTGAGTGGCCAGCCTATTTAGACTGAAAATAGCTGCCCCATACCCAGAGGAAGAAAATTGAAGTTCCATATAAGGGAAGGCAGTGAAAGAACAGAAGGAAATGTTATGCCATATCTGTGTAGTGCATAACCAATGAGTCCAGTGTCATAAGAACAGTGTGATGGGGCAGAAGGTTGGAGAAGTCAGAGGACAAATGGGAAGCTTCCTTTTCTGTGCAGTGGTGGTGAAGATAGAAACCTATTTCCTTCTCTAGATTTTTTTTCTTTCTTCTTTTTTCTTTTTTTCTCCCAATTCATTTAATCCCAAACCAAGGAAAGGATATTGCCATTAGTTGTGTAGATGTAAGTCCGGAATAAGTGTAATTCCAAAACAAGATGAAGCATAGCTATTATATACACTTCATTTATTCATATATGTGTTAACTTAATGTAGATCTGTAAGTAAAAGCTGTCATTCTTGATAGGGATAGAGATATGATGACTATTTTTAATCTGTTGAAGTTATAAGTTTAATCAGAAAATCAGCCTAACAAATATGAGTTTATAATGTGAGAAACTGTTCCAGAAAAAGACCTTAATGAATCCCAAATTGTAATAAAAGTCATTTGCAATTTATAAAAACAACAAAATTAGAGTGAATAAGCAGCAAATCAAAAATGTCGAAGGCTTTCTAGAAGATAGAACACTGATGAATTGAATGAAAGAAGGAGACCACAGACCAAAACACATTGAAAAAAGATAATTAAAAGGGAGGCATCATTTCAGAGGTTGTTTAGTCTCAGGTATGATGAAATTAGAGAAAAGAAAAGGGCTCTGGGAAAATAATCAGGATGCTTAACTGAAAACTTTTTTAGAGCACAAGGCTGGTGGAACCTCCACTTCTTCATGCATTTGTTGATGAAGGATTTCATCATTTGGAAGGAGAATCAGGGCAATGTATCAGGAGAAACAGATTCTTCACCCCAAATGCAAAGCATTGAGCACAACCTCTTCAGTAGCATATCCAGCAAAACTCTTAAAAATTTCAGAAAAAATCTTCTGTAGTCAGAAATGGCATCCACATAAAGTAGAGCAGGGATCCTGAATGGCAAATATAACCAAACATTTGAAGAGGACCTACACCTCAAAAGAATGGCAACTTACTCCACAAATGAAAGAACTAATACCCAAGGAGGCAAGACACGTTTAACTTATTTTAAGATCTTCCTATAATTTGTTTCGAATCTTAAATATTCTAGAGGATATTACATTCCATCCATTTAAAAAGTACCCAGAAATCACAGAAATAAAAACATAATTATAAAAACAAAAACCTAAGACTTCTAGTTTCAGCTTCAACAAGTCAAGTTTGGAAGTCATCACTCCTGTTCATACCACAAGAAAAAACTAAACAAACTAAAACTCAATATTTTTTCTTGGATGCATTAGAGAAATGAGAGTGCCCCAAATCTGGAAAAATAGGCAAATCCAGCGAGTCACAGCTAAGATCTGCTTACCTGAAGAAAAAGCCACTGTAGCCACACTTGGTGGGGATATTCAACTTGTAATGTTAATCAACTGCTGGAGCTGAACGTAGACTAGCTTGAAAGTGAGAAATCCTGGAGTGGAGGAATGCTATGCTGCTAGGAGGACCCTGCATTTTTGTGGGTTTTATCTTCAGGAACTAAACTAGATGCTTACTGTGAAAAGCTAAGAAAGATTCTCCACTGGCTTTATCAAGGGAAGAGAAGAGTAACCATTGTGAAAAACACACCGAGTATTCTCCAGAGCAAAGGCCTTATTCTTCGGGGGAAATGACCTTACTAGTCTTATCTCATCTGGGGGAAGGGCATTTCTCCCACCCTGGCCCCCTCTGACCTTTCTGTCTCATCTAAGGGGGAAGAAAAAGGCTAAGAGATCTAAGCATAGGTCACACAGCCTTGGAACACAGGCACACTGATAAAACTGAGATTTAATTATATGATTATAGAATATCCCTTCTTCCTCTCACTTTACCAGCATACCAACAGGGCTCCACTACAACAATAGTAGCTGAAAGAGCTGCAAGATGCAAATTCCGTCTGAGAATGAGTTTTTAGGAAATCCCAAAAAAACACAGGAGACAAAAATAAGGATACAAGAGAAATGTAAAGCGTTTGGCACCCACAGCGACAGTAAACATAAAACACAGCACAGCTCTTAGCCAAATTAACATAAGACCACATACTAAAGGCCTAGAAAAAATATCTAAATTTTTATTACATGACGTATCACGTCCAGCTTTAATTAGAAAATTACAAGTCACACCAAAAGACAGGAAAAATCACAAATTAAGCATCAGAACCATGCTCAGATATGACATAGAACAGGAAATGTAAAGTAATTGTGAATAATATGTTAAGGGATCTAATGGAAAAAATAGGTAAAAGCAAGAAAATACGGGCAAACTATGCAAAGACATTTAGATTGTGAGAGAGTGTCAATAGAAAATGCTGGAAAACAAAAACACTACAACAAAAATGAAGAATGTCTATGATATACTTATCACTAGGTTGAACATCAAGAAAATAGTGAGCATGAAGATACGTCAATAGAAATTTCCCAAAATAAAATACAAAGAGAAAAATAATACTAAAACATTATCTCAGAAATGTAGTATACTTTGTTTAATGTGACATGTGGAATTAGAATAGCAGTGGAGAAGAGAGAACACAGCAGAAGAAATATTTCAAGTAATAGCAGAGGAGAATTTTTCAAAATAAATGACATATACCAAACCACAGATCCAGAAAGCTTACAGAACACCAGCCAGGAAAAATGCCAAAGAAAACTACAACAAGTTATATCATATTCAAACTGAAGAAAACCAGACAAAGAGAAAAATATTGAAAGAAGCCAAAGAAAATGAAATGCTTTACATAGAAAGGAAAAAACATGAGAATTACAGTAGACTTCTTGTCACAAACCATGCAAGCAAGGAGAGAGTGGACTAAAATATTAGAAGAATTCAAAGAAAAACCACCATCCTAGGATTCTGTATCCTGTTAGATTGCCCTGCAAATTACAGAGAATTAAAGACTTTCTCCAAAAAACAAGAACTGAGGGAATTCATCACGAGCAGTGCTGCCCTAGAAGAAAGGTAAAAAAGGATAATGAAATGAAAATTGTAGGCCGGGCGCGGTGGCTCAAGCTTTTAATCCCAGCACTTTGGGGGGCCGAGACGGGCAGATCATGAGGTCAGGAGATCGAGACCATCCTGGCTAACACGGTGAAACCCCATCTCTACTACAAAATACAAAAAAAACCTAGCCGGGTGAGGTGGCAGGCGCCTGTACTCCCAGCTACTCAGGAGGCTGAGGCAGGAGAATGGCGTAAGCCCAGGCGGCAGAGCTTGCAGTGAGCCGAGATCCGGCCACTGCACTCCAGCCTGGGCTACAGAGCGAGACTCCATCTCAAAAAAAAAGAAAATTGTATAGGCTGGAAACTTTGATTTACATAAAGAAGGAAGGAGCATCAGGAAAGAAATAAATGAAGGCATAATTTTTAAAAATTGATAAGTAACTTAAAATATGTTTTTGTTTAAAGTAATAATGGTAACAATGTAATGGGTGATTTTAGCATATGGATAAGTAAAATAAATGACAGCAATTTCACAAGGTATGGGAGGGAGTTACTGGGGATATTCTGTTATACAGTATGTGAACAACATGTGAAATGGTATAGAGTTATTTCAAAGTAGACTAAGATTAGTTTAATATTATTTAATACATTGGAAAACACTAAAAACTGTTTTTAAATGAGAATAATTGATATGCTAACGTTACAGGAAAGGGGTCTGGATCCAAACCCCAAGAGAGGGTTCTTGGATCTCACACAAGGAAGAATTCAGGACAAGTCCACAGTACAAAGTGAAAGCAAGTTTATTAAGAAAGTAAAGGAATAAAAGAATGGCTACTCCATAAACAGAGCAGCCCCAAGGGCTGCTGATTGCCAAATAGCCTGTCTGCAAGCACACTAATTCTTTCTTCCACTATTAAAAGACTATGATGTTCAGTATACCAGCTGCAATTTTCAGCTCCTGAATTTCTGCTCATTTCTTTTTAATTATTTCAATCTCTTTGTTAAGTTTATCTGACAGAGTTCTGAATTCTTTCTCTGTGTTATCTTGAATATTTTTGAGTTTCTTCAAAATAGCTATTTTGAATTCTGTCTAAAAGGTCCCATGTCTCTGTTTCTCCAGGACTGATTCCTGATGCCTTATGTAGTTCATTTAGTGAGGTCATGTTTTCCTCGGTCATCTTGATACTTGTGGATGTTCATCTGTGTCTGGGCATTGAAGGGCTAGGTATTTATTGTAGTCTTTGCAGTCAAGGCTTGTTTGTACCCTTCTTTCTTGGGAAGGCTTTTCAGATATTTAAAAGAACTTTGGCATTGTTGTCTAAGCTATATCTGCTTTAGGGGGAATCCCAGACCCAGTAACACTGCAGTTCTTGCAGACTTGTATAGGTACCGCCTTGAAGTTCTTGGCAAAAATTGGTAATAATTCTCTGGATTACTAGGCAGAGACTCTTGTTCTCTTCCCTTACATTCTCCAAAACAAATGAAGTTTCTTTCTCTGTTCTGAGCCACCTGAACAGGGGTGGAGTGACATAAGCACCTCTGTGGCTACCAGTCCTAGAACTGTGCTGGGTCCAACCTAAAGCCAGCACAGCACTGAGTCTCAACAAAGCCCTGCTCTAACCACTTGCTGGTTACTACCTATGTTTTCTCAAAGCCCTGGGGTCTCATGATCAGCAGGTAGCTAAGCCAGCCAGGCCTGTGTCCTTTCCTTCAGGGTGGCAAGTTCCTCCAGGACCCTGGTGAATCTAGAGGTGCCATTCGGGAGCCAGGGATTAGAGTAAAACACCTTACATCTAATACAGTAGAACACCTGGTGTTCTATTGTATTAAGGCCGAGGTGGCACTGAAACCATAAGATGCAGTCTTTCACACTCTTTCCTACCCTTTCTAAAGGCAGAGGAGCCTCACCGTATGGCCACCACCACCTCAAATCAATGGGGAGTACTGCCAGACTACCATCAATGTTTTCTTAAAGCTCAAGGCCTTTTAAGTCAGTTTGTGGTGAATGCTCTCTGGCCTGGGACTCACCCTTTAAGGCACTGGGCTCCCCTCTGGTCCGGGGCACATCCAGAAATTCTGTCCAAGAGCCAAGTTCTAGAATCAAGGATCCCAAGAGCTCACTAGTGCTCTGCCCCCAGTGGCTGAGCTGGTACCTGAAGTGCAAGACGAAGACTCCTTTATTTTTCTTTCTACTTTTCTCAGGCAGAAGGAGTCTTTCACTGTAGCCACCACAGCTGGGAATGTGCTAAGTCTCACCAGAAACCAACAAATCTCAATGTCTCACCTAAATTCCTTAATATAACTGGACATCACTGCTGTTTATTTAAGGCCCAAGGCCTCTTTAGTTAGTAGGTGTTAAATTCTGCCAGGACTGAGTCCTTCCCTACAGGGAAGTGGATTTCCTTCTGGCCCAGTGTGTCTAGAAATGTTGCTTGGAAGCAAGGGCCTGGAAAGGGGGACCTCATGACTCTGACCAGGGACCTAGCCTGCTATGTCTGAGCTGGTATCCAAAATACAAGAAAAAGTTCTCTCTACTCTTTCATCTCCTCTCCTCAAGCAAAAAGAAGGGGTGTCTTTTAGAACTACAAGCTGTGCAACCTGGAATTAGAGAAGGGGTGATTCCAGCACTCCCTTGGCTGTTTCAGCTGGTGTCTCAGTAGGTCATGTCCTCCCTAGTCCATTGTCTATGGGTCCAATTCAGCACTAGGAATTACCTGGGAAGTTACAATTCTTGTGGCCTAGACTGTCTTTCAAGTTTATTTGTGACCCCAGAACACTGTAGCCTGTGGCGCTGAGGCTTGTGGGAGCTCAAGTTCTGACCACTGGGATCTGTGATTCTGCTCTGACTAGGGCTGGTTTAAAGGCTCCCTCCTTGGGTGTCAGCTGAGTTTTGTCTTGTTTTGCTTCATGCTCTTCCTCTCACTAGTGCACAGAAATACTCTCCATACCACACCACCACTGCTGGGGGATGCAGGAGAGGTGATGCTGGTGATTCAAAGCTGTTTTCTCTATTTCTTCAGTGTCTCTTTCAGTAATATGAACTTAAAACCAGGTACTATGAGGGCTGTCCTGATTCTTGACCCTTATGCATGTCCTTTTTTTGTGTGTAGATAGTTGTTAAATTGGTGTTTTTATGAAGGGACAATTGGTGGAGGCTTCTATCTGCCATCTTTCCGATTCTTTACAGAATTGGAAAAAAACATTTTAAAATTCATATGGAACGAAAAAAATAGCCAAGACAGTCCTAAGCAAAAAAAGCAAAGCTGGAGGCATCATGTTACTTGACTTGAAACTACATCACAAGGCTACAGTAACCCAAACAGCATGGTACTGGTACAAAAACAGACATATAGACAAATGGAACAGGCAAGAGAGCTCATAAATAATGCTGCACACCTACAACCATCTGGTCTTTGACAAATCTTACAAAAACAAGCAATGGGGAAAGGATTCCCTATTTAATAAATGCTACTGTGATAACAGACTAACCATTGGCAGAAGACTAAAATTGGACTCCTTTCTTAGACCATATACAACAATCAACTCAAGATAGATTGTAGACTTAAATGTAAAACCTAAAACTATAAAAACCCTAGGAGATAACCTAGGGAGTACCATTCTGGACATACACCCTGGCAAAGATTTCATGAAGAAGACACCAAAAGAATTTGCAACAAAACCAAAAATTGACAAGTGGGACCTAATTAAACCAAAGAGGTTCTGCACTGCAAAAGAAACTATCAACAGAGTAAACAGACAGCCTACAGAATGGGAGAAAATGTCTGCAAACTATGCATCCAACAAAGGTCTAATATCCAGAATTTATAAGGAACTTAAACAAATTAAAGAGCAAAAACCAAACAACCCAATTACAAAGTGGGCAAAGGACATGAACAGACACTTTTCAAAAGAAGATATATGTGTGTCCAATAAGCATATGAAAAAATGCTCATCTTTATGAATCATTAGAGCAACGCAAATCAACACCACTATGAGATACCATCACACCAGTCAGAGTGGCTATTTTTAAAAAGTCAAAAAATAACAAATCATGGCCAGGTTGTGGAGAAAAAGAAAGCTTATATGCTGCTGTATAGTGTAAATTAGTTATATGGGAATTTAAATTAGTTCAGCCATTGTTTGGTGGTTTCTTAAAGACTTAAAACTGAATTACCGGAAGAAGAAGAGGCGAGAACGACCCCCAGACCGACCAAAGCCCGTGCGCGCTGCATCCTGCGTCCAGCACCTACGTCCCGCCGCCGTCGCCACCATGCCCAAGAGAAAGGCTGAAGGGGATGCTAAAGGAGATAAAGCCAAGGTGAAGGACGAACCACAGAGAAGATCCGCGAGGTTGTCTGCTAAACCTGCTCCTCCAAAGCCAGAGCCCAAGCCTAAAAAGGCCCCTGCAAAGAAGGGAGAGAAGGTACCCAAAGGGAAAAAGGGAAAAGCTGATGCTGGCAAGGAGGGGAATAACCCTGCAGAAAACGGAGATGCCAAAACAGATCAGGCACAGAAAGCTGAAGGGGCTGGAGATGCCAAGTGAAGTGTGTGCATTTTTGATAACTGTGTACTTCTGGTGACTGTACAGTTTGAAATACTATTTTTTATCAAGTTTTATAAAAATGCAGATTTTTGTTTTACTTTTTTTTTTTTTTTTTTTTTAAAGCTATGTTGTTAGCACACAGAACACTTCATTGTTTTTGGGGGAAGGGGCATATGTCACTAATAGAATGTCTCCACAGCTGGATTGATGTGGGGAAAACACCTTTCCCTTCTAGTTTTGAGAGACTTCCTCTTGGCTCCCAGGAGGAGGGATTCCCTGACTTTGACACACATGGCCACCTTGGCACAAAAGCCTTGTGGTATGGAAAAACGAATTTGTTTTTATGTCCTCTTCTCCCTTTCCATCTTTCAGCATAGACTTAACTCCCTTAAGCCCAGACATCTGTTGGGACTTGACCCCTAGTCATTGGTTACCAGTGTGTCAGGCAATCTGGACTTTCCAGTGATGCCACTGAGATGGCACCTGTCAAAACAGCATTGGTTCCATTTCTATATTGTGGATCTTCAGACAAATTCTGCCATTTTTATTTCACTTCCTGAAAGTCGGGGTGGGCTTGTGAAAAGTTGTTAAACAACATGCTAAATGTGAAATGTCAACCCTCAGTCTAAACTTTCCCTGTTCAGAGCATCAGATGAAGACTTCATTGGGTTTTATAGTGGCTTTCTAATTTTTGGTAGTCCATTGAAGAAGGGAGTTTGAAAGTTGTTGTATACTGTTAATGATTGTCTGCCCATATCCTGCCTGAAATACCATGATTGTTTATGGAAAGTATCTTTAATAAAGCTGGATACAGTTTGGCTTGGAAAAAAAAAAAAAAACTGAATTACCATTTGACCCAGCAATCCCATTATTGGATATATACCAAAAGGAATATAAATTGTTATACCATAAAGACTCATGGAATCATATGTTCATTGCAGCACTATTCACAATAGCAAAGACATGGAATCAACCTTAATACCCATCAAAAGTAGAATGGATAAAGAAAATTTGGTACATATACACAGTGGAATACTATGCAGTAATAAAAATGAATGAGATTATGTCCCTTGCAGCAACATGAGTGGAGCTGGAGGCCATTATCCTAAGCAAACTAACAGGAACAGAAAACCAAATACCTCGTGTTGTCACTTATAAGTAGGAACTAATTATTGAATACACATGGAAACAAAAATGGAACAACAGACAATAGGGCCTACCTGAGGTTGGAGAGTAGGAGGAGGGTGCAGGATAGAGCACCTACCTATGGGGTACTATGCTGATTAAATCGATGATAAAATAATCTGCACATCAAAGCCCTGTGACATACAATTTACATGTATAACAAACTTATACCTGTACCCCTGAACCTAAAATAAAAGAAGAAAGAAAGAAAGGAAGGAGGGAAGGGAGGGAGGGAGGAAAGAAGGAAGGAAGGAAGGAAGGAAGGAAGGAAGGAAGGAAGGAAGGAAGGAAGGAAGGAAGGAAGGAAGGAAGGAAGGAAGGAAGACAGACAAGAGAGAGAAAGAAAGAGAACCATCTTTTTTGAGATCGAGTCTCACTCTGTTGCCCAGGCTGGAGTGCAGTGGTGCAGTCTCAGCTCACTGTAACCTCTACCTTCCGGGTTCAACACAAGCAAGAAAGAATTCAGGGCAAGTCCATAGAGTATAATGAAAGTAAGTTTATTAGAAAAGTAAAGAAATAAAGAATGGCTACTCCATAGACAGAGCAGCCACTTGTTTCCCACTTTTATGGTTATTTTTTATGATATGCTAAACAAGGGGTGGATTATTCATGCCTCTCCTTTTTAGACCACATAGGGTAACTTCCTTTATATTTCTTTATATATATTATATATATTTATATATTATATATTTATATAAAGAAATTGGCTGGATGTAATGGTTCATGCTATAATCCCAGCCATTTGGGAGGCTAAGTTAGGAGGATCACTTCAGGCCAGGAGTTCAAGACCATCCTGGATAATATAGACCTAATCCTCAGAAAAAACATTTTTTTAAATAAAATCTTTTTCAAAAAATCAATAAAAAGATTGAAATCTTTATAGAATCTTCTGCACATTAATAGGAATTCCTTGGTTAGCCTAATTTGGGAGTCCTCATTTTTAAATCCACTTTTTAAAATGTAATGTTCATTTGGAACATTCCACTGAAATTTTAAATTATCTTTATTAATATTTTGCCATTTCTGTTAGAGTTTGTTGCTTCAGGGCTTAATACTTGTATATGTAAAGACAGGCATAGCTGGAAGGTGGGGTACTCACTTCTTCAGAAATTAAGTTTCCTTTTTTATTTTTTGAGACAGAGTCTCACACTGTCCCCGGGCTGGAGTTCAATGATGCAATCTTGGCTCATTGCAACTTCTGCCTTCCAGGTTCAAGTGATTCTCCTGCCTCAGCCTCCCGAGTAGCTGGGATTACAGGCATGCGCCACCATGCCTGACCAATATTTTGTATTTTTAGTAGAGACGGGGTTTCACTACATTGGCCAGGCTGGTCTCAAACTCCTGACCTAGTGATCCACCTGCCTCGGCCTCCCAAAGTGCTGGGATGGGATTACAAGTGTGAGCCACTGCGCCTGGTCAAGGTTCCCATTTTTATGCTACATCTTGGCTTTGACTCTGAGCTCCCTTGATCAGTTTAGCCAATGATTTTTCCCTACCTAAA
Source organism: Macaca thibetana thibetana (assembly GCF_024542745.1). NCBI lineage: Eukaryota > Metazoa > Chordata > Mammalia > Primates > Cercopithecidae > Macaca > Macaca thibetana. Next base: position 101,822,774 of record NC_065586.1, on the reverse strand, counting down.
CATGCAAGAAGAAACAAAGGGGATAGAACACAAAAATCCCTGTGAATTTCCTAAAGCCAAAATTTACATCCTCTGCATGATTATCCATTTACTGCCAGTTTCTATCTGAGCCAGTCAGACATCTAAAGCCTCTGGCTGGATCTAATCCAATTAATTATTGGATTTAATCTGATCCTGGATCCAGTCTAGTTTCTGTCGAGACTTCTGAACACAGTTCACATAAAAAATTTGCTGAAACAAACTCAGATAGCACAAAACACAAATTTGTGAAGCTTCAGAATCTGAGAGGGAACTTACCCATGATCCTCAGTTGCTGTGCGAGAACAATGGATGCAATGGGTCCTGATGGGGTCAGGGGTTACCTCTCTGGGTCACTTGATGCTCCCAGGGGTTACTGGAAGCTCTACTTCATGTTCCAATTCTGACACTCTCTGTTAAAAGAAAAACTTTGGAAAAATTCAATAACAAAGTTTAATTGAGCAATTTTATAGAGTTTAATTCATGAATCAAACAGCCCCCTGAGCCAGAATAGGCTCAGAGAGACCCCAGCACTGCCATGTGGTTGGAGAGGATTTGTGAACAAAAAAAGAAAGTCATGTACAGAAAGCAAAAGTGAGGTACAGAAATAGCTGATTGCTTACAGCTTGGCATTTGCCTTATTTGAACTTGGTTTGAGCAGTTTGCTGCCTTTGATTGGCAGAAAGTTGGTGATTGGTACAAGAGTATGTTACAGTGTGTTTACCCATCCAGTTAGGTTACAATTCACTGTGTGCAGAGAAAACTTTAGGCCAAACTTAAAATATTTAACGAGGCAGCTTTAGGTTAGATTTAATTTAACAATTTAAAAACTGATTGCCAAACCTGAGGTTACCCAAATTTTCTTCTATGTTTTACTAAAAGTTTTCTAATTTTGTATTTTATATTTTGGTCTATGATACAACTTACACTGTTTTCTGTAAGAGATGTGAGTAATGCTTGTAGGTTGTTTTGTTTTGTTTTATAATGTAGACATCCAGTTGTCCCAAAACGATTTGTTAAAAAGACTATCTTTTCTTCATTGAATTGTCTTTGCTCCTTGTCAAAGATCAGTTGACTATGTTTGTGTGGGTCAATGTCTGGACTCTCTATTCTGATCCATTGATCTATGTAACTAATCTACCAGTACCACACTGTCTTTGTTACTGGGAAGGGGTCCCAATCCAGACCCCAAGGGAGAGTTCTTGGATCTCAAACAAGAAAGAATTCAGGGCAAGTTCATAGAGTATAATGAAAGTAAGTTTATTTTCGAAAAGTAAAGAAATAAAGAATGGCTATTCCATAGACAGAGCAGCCCCAAGGGCCGCTTGTTTCCCATTTTTATGGTTATTTTTTATGATATGCTAAACAAGGGGTGGATTATTCATGCCTCTCCTTTTTAGACCACACAGGGTAACTTCTTGATGTTGCCATGGCATTTGTAAACTGCCATAGTGCTGATGGGAGTATAACAGTGAGAACGACCAGAGGTCACTCTTGTCATCATCTTGGTTTTGGATTTTGACTGACTTCTTTATTGCAACCTATTTTATCAGCAAGGTCTTTATGACCTGTATCTTGTGCCAACCTCCTACTTCATCCTGTGAGTTAGAATGTCTTAACCATCTGCGAATGCAGTCTAGTAGGTTTTAGCCTTATTTTACCCAGCCCCTATTCAAGATGGAGTTGCTGTGGTTCAAATGCCTCTGACATCTTGGTTACTATTGCCTTAAAATAAATCCTGACATCTGGTAGTAGAAGTCTAATTATGTTTTTCTTCACTATTATGTTGACTATGATAGGTCTTTTACCTTTCCAGATAAACATAGCAATCAGTTTATTGATACCTACACAACAGCTAGCTACGATTTTGATTGGGATTGTGTAAAATCTATAGATTGAGTTGGGAAGAATTGACATATTAACATCATTGGATCTTCCAATGTATAAAAACAGTATGTCTCTTCACTTATTTAGGTCTTTTGTTTATTTCATTAGAGTTTTATAGTTATTCACATATAGATTCTAAACTTAAAAAAATTATATCTAGATATTTTATTCTATTTTCAGTTTGATTGTAGAGTAAACCAAAAATTGTCTATCCCAAAATATATTTCTATGACATATTTTGATATGGCTATTCAGAGAGCCTGCAGACAGGAATAGCCCTGGAAAGCTGCCTTTTGTGGAGGAGATTTGCATCTGTAGAGAAAATCTGCATTAGTGAAGTAAATAGCCAGGCTTTCTCTGAGCCCCTCCCCCATTGTCTGCATCTAAGAAAGATTAACTCAACCACAGGCTATAATCTATTCTTTCTAAGAGCTGCTACCTGTGCAGCAGGTACATAACAAGACCACCTTTGCAAGCCATTCCTTTTCTCTTCTCTCCCTCTGTTAACATGTCTTGCCATGTTCCAAGCTCCTATTCTTTCTGTACCCTCAAGATGGTACAAAAGGATCAACTATCTGGCTCTTCCTTTGAGTTTTTATATTTTGTATGACTCCAGTGCCTGGGCAACAAGAGTGAAACTTTGCCTCAAAAACAAAAAAGATTTACTCAACCTTGTACCCATTAATGGAAACTACTTTACCAGAGCATTCTGTCACTATTTTCCAATCTGGACTGTTTTCTCTGTAGGCCTGCTCCACAGTTTTCATTTTTTTTAAAATTTTAGACATAATTTTAAATTTAATTATAATTAAAATTTCTGCAAATATGTTCTTGTTTTTTGATTTTCTGCAAATATATTCTTTTTTATTACTTTTGGTTGCATTTTCTGCAAATACGTTCTTGTTTTTTGATTTTTTTATTGCATTTTCTGCAAATATGTTCTTGTTTTTTGATTATTTCTTTTTCATAGCATTTTGTTTTTGTTTTATAGATGTTATTTTTAAAATATTTCTGAGTTTACTCATTATTATACCCTCCCCCAATTTCTTTTATGATGTCTAAGTTATCTTTATTTCTTCTGATGTCAATTTTCAGTTCCTTAATTTTGACCATTCTATCTCATTCTGCTGCTTTACTCCTATGTCTGGTAATACCAATTATTTAAAAAAAACTATCATTAATAAAAGTCCACTACTTTTGTGTTAAAACTAATTTCCATTTGGAATTCTCACCTGGAGTTCTGTGTGAAGTGTAAGCAAACACCAGATTTTGATTTAGGTGGATCAGTAAGAGAACTAGGAAGTCATCTGCCAGGCGACAGGGTTCACTCAAATTCAAGAGTGAAGGTTTCACCAGGGACCTGGCATTTGTTCAATTTCACTGAGAAAGTGTCAACTGTTTTTGCTGGAGGTAAATGCCAGCTGCCTGCTTTTTGTCTGCATTACAGATGCAGAAACAAGTGAAAAAGTTACTGTTTTGCAGACCTTTGATTAATCCCTTTATCTTCAGTTTCTTTTTCTCATCCATCTTAAACCTTTTATTTTTAATTACATTTATCCAATATGGATCTACAAAAACACACAACTTTATTTCAGATGTTTATTTTGTTCTCTTTGGATTTGGCTTATTTTATATAAAGGATATAATCTTTACATATTAATCTGCATGTTTCTTCTTTTTACTGAACACTTGGAGTGAAACATCTTCCACTTGGATGTCTGTCCATATCAGGATATAAACCTACCTCATTTTACTTAACTGCTCTTTATTCCAATATTCTATTGTTTATCTTACAATTTTCCTATTGATGAATATTAAGTTGCATCTGAATTTTAGGCTACTGTGAGCATGTTTATGCATGCTACCTTGTGCACATGTGTGATTTATTTCTGCTGGATACACAGGTACCTGCAAGTGATTGTTAGAATAAGGAGTATGCTATTTTCAAATGCATTAGCTTATGACATATTGATTTCCAAGTGGTTGTACACATTTATCAGCGTAGTATGAGGTAGTATTTTCCTTCAGTTTCACCAACATTTGATATTAAACTAATTAATATTTGCCAAATGATGAGTGAAATCTTATATTAGTATAATTTCCTTTTTTATTATTATCAAATTAGTTATCTTTCATGTTTATTGTCCACTTGGGTTTGCAGTTTTGTGAATTGCCCCATTTGATAGTAGATTTATCTGGGCTTTTGTTTTGCTTTTTGTCTTATTGGCTTGTAGAATTTATTGTATGAATTTTGTAACTTAATACTTTGTATGTCATATATATGGTAAATAATTTTACCCAATATGACAGTTGTCTTTTGATTTTTAAATAATACATTGCATCATTCTCCCATTTGGACTTTTAAACATACATATTCATATGTTGTAGAGAATAAGGCATTATAAAATTATTTTGACTATGAAAGTAAGACAAAAGTAGGAAATATCTAAAATAGAGGTCAACCAATATAGGGCAAAAGGGGCCAAAAGACACACACACACAAACACACACACAGAGGTAAAATGCCTCTGACAATCTCAAAGGGAAAAAGGAATAACTGTGACAAGGTCCTGGAGCAGGTGGCAAAGTTAATAGGGTCAGGTTTGCCAAGGAGAACAGAAGCCTTCTATTCCTCTGAGAAGAAGGAAAGATAAGAAGACTGACTTGGAATCAGAGTTAGACAGGGGAATAGAAGATGATAAAGTAGTGAAGATTATATATAGCATTACTAGATTTAACCAATAAAAATATAAGATATCCAGTTAAATTCGTATTCCATCCAGTAAGATTTGTATCATGAAATACCCAGTTAAATTAGTAATTTTTTAGTGAAAGTATATCTCAAACAATATTGGGATATACTGTACACAAAAAGGTATTCATTGTTTAAATTCAAATGTAACTGGACATCCTGCGTGCTATCTGGCAATCCTACTCATGCTGTGTCCTTATTATTGATCTAAGAGCAAGATCAGCTATGAAAACTTGCAGCTTTAGTCTGAGAAATATTTATCTACAGGATATCTTAATGGCTAGTAATGACTCACAGACTTCCCAACACATTATATTAAAAAACAAACTCCTAGGCTATGCACAGTGGCTCATGCCTGTAATTCCAGCACTTTGGGAGCCTGAGGTGGGAGGATTGTTTGAGGTTCAGAGTTTGAGAGCAGCCCAGGCAACAAAGCAAGACCCCATCTTTATAAAAAATGAAATGACATCTTGAATTACTCAAGTCAGAAGCCCTTCCTTGATGTCTTCTTCTACCTTACTGCCAATATATAATTCATCAGCAAATGCTGACAAATCTGCCTTCAAGATATATCTGAAACACCATACGTTTCTTTCCATCCCCACTTCGTCATCTGTACTGAGGTCACCTAATCCCAGGACTGGATTAATCCAGTTGACCAAAGTGAACTTCAGTCCTTCCCTCACCACACATCCAGAGTGGACCATTTTTCCCCCAGCATATAAACCTTTAGTTGGTTCCCTGCAAATCCATACAAAATCAAACTCCTTACTACAGCCTACAAGACTGAATATGAGCCAGCTCTTGCCCATCTCTCCATTGTTACCTTGTGCTGTCCACCCACCCACCCCAGCTCACTTGGTTTCTGCACCTGTTATCTTTAATCTTAGTTCAGTTTCTTTCCTTCCTTGTTAACCCATTTGTATACACTGCATTCTTGGTTTTCTTTAGATTTTAGCTGAATATTACCACTGCAGGACACCCTTCTTCCTGACCTTATTCAATGTTGGCCTATCAGGCTAGGCACAGATTTTACTTCCTCCACGGATACCACCCTTGAGAAAAAAAGCATGAGTGACTTTGAAGGATGTAATTCTGAACCCCACAAAAATGAATGACATGAGCACATTCTGGTCTCAATTCTCTCTTACTTTATTTTCCTTGTGGAGTTTCTGCTCCAAGCAAACTAGGTTATTCACTTCCCCAGACCATTCCACATGCATGTATTGGCAAACATCCTTTCCCTTATCAGATTGCCTCCTCCAACCTCTTGTTTGTCAGGGTAACATATTTTTCCTCAAGTCCAACTGAAATTCTGCTCCCTCCATGAAATCCTGGGGCATTCCTTCTGCCTTCTCTAATTTTTACCTCCCTTGAACTACTATCATTCCGAGTATTGTATTCTGAGGCAGAGAATGCATGGAGCCAGACATTCTTGGTTTCAGTCCCACCATTGCCACTTACAAACTTTGTTACTTAACTTTTCAGAGCTTTAGGTTCCTCAACTATGAAATATGGATGACAAGATGATGCCTACAGATTTGGAGGAAATAAAACAAGATGTAATAGCAGAGTTCCTGGCACACAGCAGACAATTTACATTAGTTTCTGTTTTCCTTTCCCTTCCTTTTGTTTGATATGCAGAATATGCCATCGTAAGATCTGATGAGTTAATATAAATTGATAAGAGCATACTGATAAGGAAGAAAATTAATAGAGTACCAGGACCAACAGAAATCTTGGAGGTCATGGAACCCTTGATTAGCACTCTCCTTAGGTCATTCCAGGCTATTCCACAAGAACAGCTATTCTCTTCTAAAATGCCCCTGTAAAGATTTTATTACGGACTCATCTCCAAGAGGCTCCTAAAGAAGTTAGATACTGAAATTTATTCTTGTCTCATCATAGGAACCACTGGAAGATGAACATCCTTTTCCTTCTTATCCCTGCTACAAATGCATCATCTAATTCTGTCTCAAATATGGAAGATTCTGATAAACTAAAAATATTGTTTTTGAAGTGTTTACTCTTTAAGACAGATACCTTTAAGATACTGATACTGATATTTTTAATACAGGTATCAGTTTTAGCTAATTGGGGTCATTATACTTGCTTCCAAATTACATTTACTTTAGTCCAAAGTGAACAGTTTCAACTTCTAAATGTTTTGCTTTTGATGTCTAAAAAAATATTTTAAATATATTTTAACTTGAAAAAGTTGTTTATCTCTTTCTCCTTGGATCATAACAAGGAAGAATTTTCAATGAAGGGAAAGAAGAGATAATTTTGTGGATTTTTTTCTTTTAAAAGTGTCTGTATTCTGAAAATGGGAAACATAAATTTTAATTCTGAAGGAGAAAAAAATCACAATGTAGATTGTATATAAAGTTATTACATGTACAATGACTAGAAAGCATCATACTACAGTTTAATTGGCATGAAGTATTCATTTCTTACCACTGTCTTAGTTAATGGCAAAGTGAAATCTGGGCAGATAATTTACCTTAGTGTGGGATACCTTAGTGCATTCTCCAGTCATTGAAAGTCTCTGGAGCCTGAGCATCTTCTCTTTCCAGTCTCTCTAATGGTCCCTACCTGGATGCAGTACAAGAGGCTGAGCCTCCTCTTTGCATATCAGATTCTGCTTAATGCCAATTGTAAGGTGAACAGATTGGCTGATACAACAATGTTGTCCTTCTCATTTCCTTTTCCAAAGTTTCTTCATTGGCTGGGGAGAAACAGAAATTGAACTCTTTCAGGTTCTGTTTGGATGATAATAAGACTTTGAGAAGCCAGATTAGGAAGGTTGAAAAAGGAAACTCCATTTTCTAAGCAGATTTGGTTCTAATCAGTCTGTTTCTGCAGAGAAATCTTTAAGTGGAGGGAAGGGGATGACTTGATCAGCTAGGTTGGACCTATCAAAGAGTTGGATTTATTTGTATTTATTTTACATTTGTGCCAGCAGGGGAACCTCTTGAGGAAAGTACACTGTACATACATACTAAATATCAGTTACATCGGTTCCCATGTTCACATTCCTCATAAAACATGATTGGAGCACAATAAATATGGAAATATGAAATGCATTAAATTAAAATGTTATTAGTTGAAGCAGTTGTAAGAATTTCTTATGCATAAACATAAAGCCATGGCTCCCATGAGAGCATCAGGAAGGATGTTTCAGGCAATTTTTCCCATGGAGACCTGGAAAGTATTGGACATTATAAAAATCCTTCATCATTTAAAATAGATTTATATCAGCCACTGAAAAGATCGAAACTATCGTCACTTTCTATGTCTTACATGATAGACTTTGTTTCCGGGTGAAAAAACTACAAATGCCAAAAGAAATGTTGGGCTCTCATTTTGTTTTGGAATTAACCAACACTAATGCTGGAGAGAGTGATTTTCTAGTTTTTATCATCTATATATAACATATAAAAGAATAATGATTAATTTAATTCATTTTAAATGTATCTCTTCAATAAGTAGCTTGCAATGTGACTTTAGGCAAGTCTTATATATTTTCTAATGTCTCTCTTTCCCCAATAATTTAGGACTGGAATGGAGTTGGTAGGAAGGAACAGTCTTTGAAGTTAGATTCGCAAGGTTGTAACCCCACTTCCACCAATTAGTAGGTCTGTTACTTTATGCTGTTTACATAACTTCTCTGGACCTCTTTCTTTTAAGGTTTAGATAAGAGGGTAGGTGAGTAGAGTAGGATGATAACCGGTGCCTAATAAATATTAAGGAGATAATAAATATTAACATATAGCGTCAGGTTGAGTAGCTATTATTGTAACATTTATATATGTCATATACCTTGACAGACATATTATAGGAATATGGATTCCAAGATGTCAACTAAGTGTAATCGTATATCAAGCACCTACCAAAAGAAAAACACTCTATGAAACATTTTTTTCTTTTTTTTTTTTTTTTTTTGAAATGGAGTTTCACTCTTGTTGCCCAAGCTGGAGTACAATGGTGTGATCTCGGCTCAACGCTACCTCCACCTCCAAGGTTCAAAAGGTTCTCCTGCCTCACCCTCCTGAGTAGCTGGGATTACAGGTGCATGCCACCACGCCCAACTAATTTTTTGTGTTTTTAGTAAAAACGGGGTTTCTCCATGTTGATCAGACTGGTCTTGAACTCTTGACCTCAGGTGATCCACCTGCCTCGGCCTCCCAAAGTGCTGGGTTTATAGGCATGAGCCACCGCACCCAGCCTCTATGAAACTTTGTAAAACCACAAAAGATGTATGGGATAAAGTACTGCACTTTAGGATTCTTTAAAAAAGGAGGAAGCAAGTCTAATCCTCTCAAGAACATCGCAGACAGATAAATATTGCTGGCATACATCTTCAGTATCTAGCAAAGAGCACTAGATCTCTGGATAGAGGCAGTCAAGCATGACTTCACAAAAATGATGACACTTGAGGGAGGGAAAGATAGAAAGAAAACAAAGGTTCAAAAAAGTGTTTCAGACAGGATGAAGAACATGAACTAAAGCATTGAGTCAAAAAGTATATAGCAGCACATTTGGGGTCTGGGGAAGTAGGCATCTCAGCTGAAGGAGAGGTTTTATTTAGGCCCTAGCAGGAAGAAAGCAAGACAGCTAGGCTTGGGCTTGTAGCCACATAAATTCCAGAGCTACAGCAGTCCCTAAATTAAGGAAACAGAGTCTGGAGTCACCATAAATCATGGTTATTAGTTTTTTCACTGTAGTGAAGATTCTAGCAAATACCACATGGGACTACCCAAGGTGGTGGTTAGAGAAGAGAAAATGTCTGGGAGGGAACTGGGCGAACAGGATGAGAGGGATGCCAAGAGCCAGGTCTGTGGGTCTATCTTTAATTATTCCATTTCATTTCCAAAGAGGAGTATCCACAGGCATTCACTGACAAACCCTTGTCTTTGTAGATATATGTTATGGGTCCAATGATTAGCTTGAATTATTTAACAGGCAAGCTAGGTCTCTTCTTGCAAGAACCATTGTTCCTTTCTTTTCTATTATTTTCTTTTCTATTTTCCCCTGTACTAAGATTTACCCTTGTCTTTGCTGGACACCATTAAACTTCTTGTTCTCTTCCTAGAGAGCTTGAGAAAATGTGCTTTTCAAAAGCCCATAAGAGCAAATTGGTGAAATGGCACTGAAAGTGAATGTGTTACACAACTAATAAGCCCTGTTACTCTCCATCCACCCCCCAGGCAGTAAGGTCTGAGCAAAGAGCCTTCCACAGGAGCTCCCCCGTGAACCCCCCTCCCCACCACCCCGCCGCCTGCCACCCCCATAAATGGTGTGAAGCACCTGCTTAGCACTCAGTCTTTGTTGGCTGAGATCTGATAGTTAACTTTGAGCACTGATTCCACAAAGGTTGAGAGCAACATAAGGTGGCTCCAGAGACTTGAGGCTTCATCAGGAGTGGAAGAAAGAAGCCATGCTTGTGGTTGTTGTTAACACTGGGGCCTACTACAGCGAACTAGTCCTGAGAGAGAACCTAACTGCAAACTGGGCAAGCCCATGAAAAATCTGTGATTCAACAGAATAAGAGAAGTAGTCAGTGAAAGAATTTGTAGGCCAGCAGGTTCCCATTTTGTCTTTTGCCCTAAGGTGCTAGTTCTCAAAGTGAGATTCTCATGTCAGCATTAGCATCACCTGGGAACCTATTACCAATGCCAAATCTCACCTCCGCGCCCGACCTGACCTACTGAATCAGGAATTCTGAAACTGGAGCCCATAAACTAGGTTTAACAAACCCTCTAAGCTCAAGAACTACTGCCCTAGGGAATAAACTCAGCCCCCAGATATTTTCCTTTTGGTGCTAGGAACCTATGAGATTTAACTTAGAAGTTAGTGTATTACAGAACTGAAGTCAGAATTCTAGGCTTTTCATTTCTGTCCAGTGATCTTTTTATAATGGTTTGATGAGTCTAATCCAGTACTAATGCAAATCAGCATTAGAATGACACTGTTTCAAAACTTCCAAAGGTTGTTGACAGGAATAATTAGAAAACTCATGCTAAAACTTCCTATCTGGTTATGCAATTGCTCCTAAATTCTACTGCATTTTGAAATTCAGTCCAAGATTTTATTCTATTTTAGGCATTTTGTTCTATAGTAATAGGCACTTAAGAATCTTGTGGTCTTTTATGCATTTTTGAAGACATGCTTTGTCATCTGATTGATTTTTTGCATTTCGGCAAAGTAAAGGATGTATTTTTCTAGATAATTATATCTTTAGAACAAGACTGGTCACATATACTGGCCTGCTATCAAATGACTACTTCTAATTTTGACTGTGTTGTAGATGAGCACTCACTCAATCAGGGCTAGTTTATTAAGAGCTTTTTTTTTTTTTTTAACCCAAGAATGTACTGGTCTTCTGAGTATACTGAATTAAATACAAAGCCACTACCCTCAAATAAATTTAGATTTACATAAGGATAAAGCTGTCAGAAAATATATGAAAATGTCAGAAAATATACCAAACTATATTCAAAGGTAGCTGATGTAGTACAGCCTGGAAATTCCATAGGAGGTGCCAAGATTCCTTATTTTCATTTGATTCTAATTGGAGAACTAGCAATCTGAGTTCTCCTTTATTTTTTTGTATGATATAAATGCTATCTTCTGAAACTATTATTCTCCCAATGCTCGATTGTGTTATTCATGCCTGCTCTCACCTGTTTATGCCTGAATATCTTGATTCAAGTCAACCATTTATTGAAATTACATTTGAGAAATCAAAAGAGTAGCTTGTCTATGGGATAAAAAAGTGAGAGTAGGGGGTTAGTGTGGGGCTGACAAGTGGTGTATGCAGGTAATTCCACCTGAGACAATTGATGCTCCTCTACAATAGGAAACCAAATGAAATGAGATTTTCCCCAGTCCTCTGGGGAAATCATTCAAATATACACTCTTATCAAACTCTAATATTGTTCTTGCTTTTGCCTGTTTGCTTTGATGAAGCTGATAATAACAGAAATTTACATTTATTTGCATTTTTCTACTAGAAGTCACTGAAGCATCTCAGAACATCATTTTCAAGTGCATATGCCAATAAGTGGCAAAAACATGAAATGTCATACAAATGTGGGCAGGGAAGTTCAGAAATAGAATCATTTCAAGAATGAGCTGTGAGCTTGCATCCCTCTTTGTTTTTGAACTGGGTAGTACGTAAGGAAGCATCTTTTTTTGTGAGTCTTCTTCAAGCTAAAGAGATTATAAAAAGCATTTCTTCCCAACTAACTAAAGCTTCTCCCATTTCCGCTTCCATTTCTAACAATCCCCAAAACACACACACACACACACACACACACAAACTGATTGGAAATAATAGAGAGACAAAGAGTTTTAAAGGTCATCTATTACATTTATTTCACTTTACAGATTTGAACAGTCTATCTCAGAGAAAATAAATGATCACTCCAAGGCCACAGAGCCAAATCAAAAAGCAGATAGAGGAGGAAAGAAGGAAAGCTGCCCCATTCCCATAGCTGTACCCTCCAACACCTCACCATCCTGAAGGCTCCATGCTCAAGCTCAAAACTCATATTAGGGAATCTCACCTGCTTTTTTAAAATTCCATTTCTAATTTTATGCTCTTTCTCGATGCAAATTGCCTTTTTCACTTGATTGACTAGTTGTGAAAGAACACTGGTCCCTTCCAGCTCTGAAATGTTGAGATTCTGTGATTCAGGTTAATTTGCGTGCGTCAATTCTAAAGGCATTTGCTGGAGCTGACGCAGAATGAAAATAGACCTTGCCAGTTTCAGAGTCAGCTACTCCCTTCTTATACGTTTGTAATTTTGTGATTTACTTCCTAAGACTTCTAAGGTACATTGGTGGCCATGGGGAGGCATGATTTTAAAGAGAAATTAAAATAGAAACTTTGGAAAACTTACGAAAATTAAAGGCAAAACCTGAGTTAACAGTTTAAAAAACAAAACAAAACAAAACTTCCTGCCACTACAAAGCACAGAAAGTCCCCATCAGTATCTCAGAAAGTTTCCATCCGTTTTTCAGCTACTCTTAGAGCAGTTGAAAAGAGCATTTAGAGACACTCTCCTATCAACTGGCAGAGAGCCTAGCAGACTGTGTGGCAACGTGTGGCACCATCACCAGTACTATAAGGGGGTGATGTTAGACAAGTTACTTAACTTCTCTGTACCTGGGCATCTTCATCTATGAAAGGAACAACACTAGTACACGCTTAGACATTTGTTGTGAAAAATGAGTTCGTACTTGCAAAGCTCTTAGAAAAGCATGTGAAATAATAAGTGCTCAAAGATGTTAGTAATTTTTTTAGTTATTATTATTAATGCTGAATATAAAGTACATCAAGTTGGTAAAGCCAGTTTTCTACAAAATAATAAAACATTCTCTGGTGCTTTTCAGTGCACAAGGTCTTTTCTGCTACCTGATCTTATTTGTTCATCACACTAAACTTTGAGGGAGGAGAAAAGATCTTCATTATCCCCAGTTTATAGATTACATAACTGAGACTAAAATTTAAAAAGGGGAATATACCCACTTTTACACAGGAAAATGGGATTTGAACTCCTGACTCAAATCTCATGTTCTTTGCATTTACCATGTTTAGTTACTTAAAGGCAAATGTTGCTATTTCAAATTCCTGGATTGAAGTTAGAGTGAATGTTCCCAAACTAAAATAGTGCTGATCGTATGAACTAAGGTAATGTATTAGTTGTATGTAACTAACTTTCAAAAAATTATTATTCATGCATTATAAAAATTGAAAATAATATAATAGTATAAATGATTTAAAAATTTAGTCCCTATCCCAAGATTCTGATATCAGAATCTACATCTAAAACCAAAATTATAGTTTCAGAATAAATTCATGCAGGAATTGAACATAACATACGTATGGTTCTGCAACTTGTTGGGTTTGTTTTGTTTGGGGTTTTTAGATTAACAATATGTGTTGGACATGATTCCATGCAAGGATACATATTTCTAATTATTTTCAGTGTTACAAAGTATAGCACTGTGTGGATATAGAGTATCTTAATCAGTCATTTTCCTCAGTCTTTTACTATAATACAAAATGCTATCAATATGGACCTGTAGGGCTTTTGGAAACACAAATATTTTTCTCTTTGAAGTTTACCTATCAGACTTAATGTGTTCAAGTTTCACATTGCAGCAACTGCTTTCATGAGTTGACCCTTCCTGAGAAAGTCTTTGAATATTCTCAGCATTTTGGGAGTCTTTATTTCACTCCCACAGGAACAAAGCAACCATTAACCAAGGGGACAATGAAAGGGTAAAGAATGCAGAGAAGAGCTTTCATTTGTGTTTCATTCTCTTCATGATGATGGGGTCAACTGTGGGAGGAACAGAACATTGTAGTCATATATCTGAATCTTATCATGAATATAGATGCCACGTCTTATTCTAGGGCCATTTGAACACCATCCAACAGACAAAAAAGTGATAACAATAAGACAAAGAGCATCACTTTTTTAAAACCTAAAATGAAATCTTATTCTGCAGCCAACTGTTTCTTTGTTAACATTAAAGGAACTCCCTCAGTGAAGGAAAAAAACATTTTTTATGTTACTTTATTTTATTTTATTTTTTTAATTTTACCATTTAGCTTGTTTAAAATTAATTTTTATTTTTTTAATCATAGTGTCATTTATCTATCTCTGGTAAAAATTATCATTTTTAACTGTTTATTCTTCTTTGATCTTCCATCTTAATACAATTGCATTTTACTGTGTTTTTCCCACAATTTTGTAATATTTGTTTCTTGTTAAAATGGTTAAGAATTTTTAGCTCTATACCATACATACCCTATACAATTTGTGCAATTGTTCCTTCCACGGCTGAAATCTTTCCAACACAATTGTATCACTCTTGAGAGAAACTTAACCAATTAAGTTTGGCATTACTGTAACTATTTGCATGTGGTACTACAAATCTAGAATATATACGATTATATTTGTGTTCTTACAGTTCTTTTTCTTTCTCCTTTGTGTAATAATGGTTTTTCCCTCTAAACTTTTTATGTTTTGTTACCAAGCTTTTTTATTATTTGTTTTTTCCCCGAAATGTTCTAAAATATTTGTCAAATGTCTGTAAGTTTGGTCCAAATGCTCAAATATTTTCGAACACAATATAGGATTCTAATTCTTTTTTCTTTGAAGCCATCCCTCTTGTAGTCCTTCAATTTCCTGCTTTAATGTAAACTGTTTGCTGTCTACTGCACAGCAGTGGACCTGGCACCTCTCATCTGGATGGGATTTCCTGTTTCTTGGATCCTAAATCTCATTATTTTTTTCTTTATGTTGCTGAGGGCACTTGCTAGTAGCTTATCAAGAAAGGGTGCCTGGAAGCATATTTTTAAAGTACTTTTATTTATAGAAATGTATCAATTATACATGAAACCAATAGTAATAGTTAGTTAGATAAAAAATTAAAGTTTGAAAATTATTTTTTGTTAATATTTTGAAGATATAAGTCTCCAGCCTCCAGGCATGTGCCATGGCTGGAACAGGTAATGCTATTCTTCCTCTTGGTCCTTTGTAAACTCCATTCTGCTTTTGCTGTTGCAGTGGAGCCTGATAAGATGGCCTGGTGTGGATTTTTTCTCTCTCTCAGTGGCCTTTTTCAATCCTGAGAATACATATCCTGCTGTCCTGGGAATTGTTTCTTCTGATTTATTTGAAAATCCCCTATGCTTCATTTTATCTGTGCTCTCTCTTTCTGGGGAATTTCCTTGACTCTATCTTCTAATCTCTTTGCTGTTGTTTTGTTTTTGTTCTTATTTTCTTTGCTATCATATTTGTAATTTCTAAGAGCTCATTTTTGCTTTTTGTTTTCTTATCTCCCTTAACTTTTATGTCATTTATAGCATCCTGTTTTTATTTCATGGCTTGTATTAGTCCATTCTCACACTGCTATAAAAGAAATACCTGAGACTGGATAATTTATAAATAAAAGAGGTTTAATTGGCTCATGGTTGTGCAGTCTGTACAGAAAGCATAGTGACTTCTGCTTCTGGGGAGGCCTCAGGAAACTTCCAATCATGGTAGAAGGCAAAGGGGAAGTGAGGTGTCTCATATGGTGGGAGCAGGAGCAAGAGGGGACAGGTGCTATACACTTATAAATGATCA
The DNA here is from genome assembly GCF_024542745.1 of Macaca thibetana thibetana. Classification (NCBI taxonomy): domain Eukaryota; kingdom Metazoa; phylum Chordata; class Mammalia; order Primates; family Cercopithecidae; genus Macaca; species Macaca thibetana. Next base: position 101,806,970 of record NC_065586.1, on the reverse strand, counting down.
GATCTTATGAGAACTCACTCACTATAACAAGAACAGCACCAAGAGGATGGTGCTAAATCATTCATGAGAAATCCACCCTCATGATCCAATTACCTCCCACCAGGCCCCACCTCCAACACTGGGGATTACAATTCAACATGAGATTTGGATGCAGACACAAGATCCAAACCATATCATGGCTATTAAATCTTGCCTTAATTCTCTAAACAAATTAACAATAGACTTTTCTTTTAAATTGTATTCTTCTCCCTGTGTAGAATCAATTTTTCTGAAGTCTCTTTCCTTTGGACTCCATCTTACATATTGAGGTTCTCATCAAGTATCTGATAATCCTTGGTTATTTATTTGAATTATAGAATAAGACATTAAATCTCTGATAGAATCTCTAGATGCAGCGGAAGTTCTTTCTGACTTGAGGACTTTATAGGAGATTGGATAACAATTCTCTTATTATAAACCCTTCAAATGCTAATATCTGTTTTCTTTAGGGTTATTCTATTTCCCTTAAAAAAATCCTCAAGTCCATTCCCTGGGTGTTTCTTGTGCTTTGGATGGATGGGTGGGTAGTATATCTCACCAACCTTACTCTGGGAACAGGGAAGGGTAAGAAGATTGGGTGACTTATGATTCACTTCACATACTTTCCTAATGCTCATGTTTTCTCTCTTGTACCTCAATACAATTTACCTACCACAAACACCAGTACCAACTACATAATTTATAGGGCCCAGTGCAAACTAAAAATATGGGACTTCTTCAAAATGATTAAGAATTTCAGTTATGACATTAGAGTATTAAACAAGTATGAGGTGCTTCTGAGCATGGTATTCTGTATAATTGCACAGGTTTTACACCCATGAATTTGGTCCACACAAACACATACTCTGTCCTCTGCTTGGTTCAGTTTCTCCAGAAAAGAATGAATATCCTGCCTTCTGAGAGGTTATAAAAGGAATAATAATCTGGCTAAGAGGCATGAGAGTTAGGATCTGGGGAATGAACTTTAAGCCAATCCAGTCTTATACCTGACTCTCATTTCTATGACTCTTGGCACCACTAATATTCAGTCTTTTCAGGATTCTATGGGACAAAACAGTTCATTTCTCCCATTTTCATAATGATCACCCTCTGTAGGCATGGTCTAGTCTTCAAAATAAGTTGCTTCTTCACATTTTTCAAAACTCCGCTGATAATGATCATCAGTATAGTCTCCATTCTCACTATGTTTGTCCTTATGTGCTTATATCTTTTATTTTTAATGTAATTTTGTGAGAATATCAAATGGAATATATGTAAAAGCATTTTGTTTCCCGAATTGTCATGTCTAACCAGAACAATGATATAGTACTTAGTCATTTTCTTCTTTTAGTGTATTTATAAAAGATACCTCATTTTACCCTCAAATGACTTAATATATGTCCACCTTTGGCTAAATTTTACTTCACTGAGTCATTTAAGATTTTGAGATCTAAGTTTGAATGCATTTTGTTCTCAAATGCCTCCTATTTTCACCTCCTCCTCCAAATCCTTTTTAAAAAGGTGGGTAGGTGTCACTTTTTCTGGAAAATAGAATAGATTATGTGGTATATTCATTGACCCAAATATTTCAGGACAGTATATGTCTTGTTCCAACCAAACTGCTGCCTGAAGAAGATAAGATATTGAATTTTTAATTGCAAGCCATTATGAAACTAGCTGTTTTGTATCAACTAACATATAATCAGTAATTAACGATTCTCCATTGGTTAAAAGACAAAAACCTCAAATTTAATTAGGACTCTGAGGCATAGCCAAGAATTTGGTGACTGATAACCATTCTGACAGAACTAAAACTTGAGGAAGTAGAATGGCAGTAGAAACCTTGAGTCCTAATGAGGCAATTGATTATTTTCACCTTAGAGTGTTTGCATATACCAGTGCAATACCATTTTAAACAGAATTCTTGGTTGAGATTGCAAACAGCATTATTTCAACTCTTCCTTGCTAGAGCTTCACTTAAAATTAATATTAGTGTGCTGTGTCAGTACCCAATTGTCTAGCATAACTGAAGAGATAGTAAACTATCAAGAAAATTAATTGGACCAGGTTCAACTTGTCAATGATCTCAGCCATCTCAGAATCATAGAAGCCTAATAGAACCCAGCTCTCCCAATTGGTTGTGTATTGACTGTCTAATTAAGAAGCAAAACTGTCTAAGGTGATTTAAGATCTAGCCTCATTCAACAGTGAGATGGATGTCTTGTCAAAAATCTGATAAAATATTCATCACCACAACCTTTTCAACCCAGATGCCACTCAGTCAAATGTGGAAACAAGAGTGGAAAAAAGAACATATATTTTTTGTGTGAAGTTTTAAAAAAAATTGTGTAAGCACTGTTGTCCTATTTTATTTCCCTAGGACTGAATGAATATCGTCACTACATTTCTTAGAACTAGGAAAATAAACAAGTATCTATGGGCAGATTTGTCAGATAACTATTTTGAGGGAAGGTGATTATGATTTTCTTCTTGTAGTATGACCTGCTCTACCCTGGCCTCTTTTAAGAGAAGGAAGCAGAAGTGAAAGTCCAGAACTAAGTATCTTGTTACCCCTGACAACAGAGAACCAAAAACTTTGAAGAGGTCTTTCTTCACATCTCCCTGCCAAAGGACTTTCCAAAGTTACTCTCCATGAAATTTAAGGCTACTGCATTTAACTCTTATGAAGCCAAAGCACTTCACTTTTATTTTTCCAGCAATGAAAAATACCCTAAGCACTCTTGATTTAACAAAAATAAAATATAAAGAATGAAGAATGATGAATTCTCTTTATCACCTTTTTATAGGTGCGGCATTCCACAACAACATGTGACTTGATGTTCCCCAAAGCAGGGTAAGTTTGTGATAATGTAGAAAGAACACCTACCTACCTGGAAATTTGGGTGTGTTCAGTTCTTTGATCTTCTAGCTGTATAGCCTTAGATAAATCTGTTAGGTTCTTTGGCTCTCAGTAGTCACTTTTTAAATTGAGAATAATAACACCTGCTCAATTGTTTGTGGAAGTTATTAAATGTTTCCTCTATGTCATACCTTTTGCTATATGCTCATATTAAAGCTATTATTTTATTTTAGTCTGCACAATAATCCTACTATTAGCTGTAACATCAATATAAGGTTCAGATAAGTTAAGTTACTTAAGGAAGGTCACACAGTTTATAAGCAGGAGAACCAAGATTCATAGTTAAGTCAGTACAGCAATGCAATTTATAACCCAAAACCATACTGTTCTATATGACTATAGACCAACCATTCCATATCTTTTTGACATTAGGTCCTTATCTATGAAGTGGAGCAAATAGAATTACTATTGTGTAGGGTTATGAAAAGATTAAATAAGGCAATGTATGCACAATAATTAGACCTGTGCACACATGAAATAAAATTGTTGTTGATATAATTATTATAATAATAAAAACAACAAGTATTAGTAAATGTTTTTAGCATCTTCAGGGCTTATCACTTAGGATCTGTTGCCATTCATTAGCTGACTGAGACCATTCTAAATTAGGAGTATGCAGGACTTCATGCTAATCATGGGGGCTTAGAAGCCCATTATGCCCCATTGTCTTTAGGGCATTTCATCTACCATTCCTAGAGGAAGTCTGAGCACTGTACTCTTTCTCAGTTTGTATCAGCAATAACAAGCCGTCCCTGTTAGCCAAAACTCCCGTGCTGATACCAGAAAGTGTTTGGGACAAAGCAGATGGTTGTTCTCTTCCCCAGTTTCAGGAAATCTTTCCTGAGACTAGGCAGATTATACATAGTTTGGGCTTGGAAAGGAAGAGTATTCTAAATACTAGGGTATCCTAAAGATGGTCTAAGAACTGTGATTCATGTTAGTAGGTTTCCTTTTTTATCATGTGAGCATTACTTCTTCCCACTCAGATCCCCAGCGTGATGATACACTGCATGACTTCTCAAAAACCAAACTCTGTAAGGCCACTGCAGGTGGAGTGGTATTCTGGTAACCAGAGCCCATTCTAACTTTCTGCAAACATACTGGTTAATTCCTGTAAGTGCTGAAGTGATGGTGCTGCAGACTGTGAGTGGGCCATTTTAGACTGAGATGTGTGCATTTGCTCAGATTAGGACTTCCAGAGCATCAACAAATCACATTAGGGTTTAGGTTGCTGTCCAAGTCCCGCTTTGCTATTCCTCCCCTCTTCCTGGCCCCCCATCATTATATGAAACTCTGATCTCATCTCAGTTAAACAGGCAGCTGCACAGGCCCCTGGAAAGCCAACAGATATATTGAAGTTTTGTTTCTGCAGCACAGCCCTCAGGGTGTCTGTGGAACTGTCAGGATTGATGTGCTTTAATGGTCTTCTTGCAAGAAGCCGCCTTGTGTGAAATAGTTGCCTCTTGAACTGGTCAAATACTTGTTACTGGTCTCCCCTGCTGTGAGGTGGGATGAACCCTGACAGATAAATAAGAGCCTGAGTTAAAAGGAAGCCTCTTAAAATAAAAGCAATTCATTTCCCTTTTCTATTTTAAAGTGCAGTTTGCAAGGGGCCCTCGCCTCATCTTCCTTTTCCTTGTTGCAGCAGCCCCCATAATGAACTCCCCACATATAATGAGAATGTTTGTATGTATGTCGGGCAGGAAGGCCTGCCCCTATTCTGGGAGAGCAGAGTGACAATTGCTGCTTGTTTATTACTTATTACTGAAAGCTACAAAAGAGGCTGCTGCCACAAAGCAGCCTCTGAAGAATCAGTTGGGGGAAGGTCAAAGCCCCCAGAATGAATCTGTATTTATGGAAGGATAGAGATGGTTTATCAGAGGGTCTCTTAGAAGAAAATGCAGTAATCAGAGTGTGCTGGGGCCCATTTTAACAGTTTGTTCAAAATATATGTGTTTCTTACCAAAGCTGGTGTTTTTGTAGATTAGTTTCCTAATGGATTCCATAAATAGAACAGAGGTAAGCCCTTAAAAGGAAAAATCAGAGGCAAAGATTATGGTGAGGAAGAGGAGATGGGGGACAATATAACAATTTTAAACATGGCATTTGGAAGAAAGAAGAGACTTGAAGAAGGCAAGGAATTAAACCACGAATGGGTTACGTGGGCAGTTTCTGTTTGCCAGTGTCTCTGCAGCACGATAGGGGTCTTGCTTTAAATATTTTTGCCTAAAGAGTGACCCAAGCACAGACACAGTATAGTTATTTTAGTCTCTGAGCCATTTTTGGCAGAAGAGTCATTCGTGCATTAATTCTGGAGGCCAAAGGAAGAGATTGCAAGCAAATACTAAGTTAAGATAGCTGGTCAGGCAAGCTGGGGAAAAATAAAAAATAGAAAAACAAATTTTTTTTAAACTACCTTAGGACACTTGCCTGGCTTTGAATAATAAATGTCTTCCAAATAACACTGTGGATTCAGTTAAGGACAAGATTGACTCTTGTCAATAGCAGTAAAAATGGAGAATTAGCAAAATATTTCACACTTCTCTTGATTTCAAAGGTGGAATTTTGTAAGTATCTGGAATTGTTGAGGCAAATAGTTTTGTTTGGAGTATTTTGAGTTCATCTGTGCAATAGTAAATTGCTTTAGACTTTAAGATACATTTCCAATTCAGTATACAGGTGGAAAACAACTTTCTTCCTCACTTTTCAGCAGGTCTGTATATGCTGGAAACCAATTTTTAATATTTTAGATGTGAATCTGTTAAGCTGTTAAGTGTGAGGATTTTCAATTACATGGAGATTATTCTGGATAAGAAAAACTTGACTACAGGTAACAGTACTTGGTCTCAGTAGAATTTACAAACTAAAATAAATTAGGTTTATGTTATCAAATAGCTATTTATGTCTTATTAACTATCTTTATTTATTGGGAAATGATGGCATCTGCTAATCCATAACACATAAGCACTCTTGATAATCAAAAGAGCAAAACACTTTCTAAAACATCATTTGCTAGGAGATGATGTTTTAAATGAGTTTAAGATTTAGCAGCTCAGTTTCACTTCCTGTTGTCTAATTTAGGCCAACTCTAAAATCGCAATGTGGGGGCAATCCCTAACAGCTTTATGCCATGAGATTTTAACAATGAAAGATCCCTGTTTAAGGATTCAATTTTCCCATCCACTGACATAGGTCTGAGGCAGTTTGAGTTAAATTGCCTTGCAGAGTAAGGTTAAAGACTTTTGAATGGGATCAGATGTAGGTTGATGAATTCGGGATTGCAGATATTTTCATTACGAGGAGCACTACCTTGCTGCAGCTGGAACAATTGTTTTTAATTAATCTGAATAAACAGTGGGGCTTTGACAAACAAATAATAACCATCAAATTAAATAGCTTTCTGGGAGGAAAACCTTCCAAAATGGCAGTATTGCCTTTGGGCTTTTGAGAGATTATATTTAATAAGAGGCTTACTGCATTTTTTTTTTTTTTTTTGAGATGGAGTTTCATTCTTGTTGCCCAGGCTGGAGTGCAATGGTGTGATCCTGGCTCACTGCAACCTCTGCCTCCCGGGTTCAAGCAATTCTCCTGCCTCAGCCTCCTGAGTAGCTGGGATTACAGGCACCTGCCACCACACCTGGCTAATTTTTTGTATTTTTAGTAGAAATGGGATTTCACCATGTTAACCAGGCTGGTCTGGAACTCCTGACCTCAGGTGATCCACCCACCTTGGCCTCCCAAAGTGCTGGGATTACAACGTGAGCCACCACACCCGACCAGCTCACTGCATTTTTTGAGGAAGAAAGGGAAATCAAGTTCCTGTATTGAGATGCAGGTAGAAGTATGGGATTTACCTGGAATTGTAGGAATGTGAGAACAATGGGATTTTGGAGCTGAATGGGATTTTGGTCATTATGTATACCACCTAGTCCCTTACAATGTCCAAAATGGGAAAAACATTGAACTGCAAAGAGCAAACAAAACTTGCTCAAGGTCTTATGTTTCATATTCATAAGAATAATCATAGATTATAGGAGTGGGCGAATCTACATTCAGCTTATTCAGGAAAGGGATTGTAGGGGGCAAAGGGAATACCTCCCTTTTGCCTTCTACAGTTTCAGTGAAAAATCAACTGAAAAAAGGCAGATTAATAGAATAAAAAGTATGAAAATTTATTTAATCATAGTTTTATGTCACACAGGAGACTTCAGAATGAAGACCAACAGATACAGAGAAAACTTTCCATTTTTAGGCTTAGGTTTAATAAAGTATGGACAGCTGTGTAGAACTGTGATTGAACAAAAAGGGTATGAGCTCATGCTGATAGATGGCATGGGAAAACCCAGCAAGTCCTGTCTGCTTAGATTCTTCTTGGCCTCTCTGTCCAGCCTTCCTTCCTTATGGGTGTGGGGCTGGACCCTCTCCAGAAGGAGGTCTGATGACCTACAATCAAACTAGGTAGGTCAGATGATTTTTTTTACAGCCAGCTCTTACACAGAAAGGTAAAGGAAAGGTAGAGTCATAGCTTTAGGTTTTATGACTGGCTTTGGGGAAAACGGGTTCTGGTTTCTACAATCTGGCTTGGAGAAGAGGGATTCTAGTTTCTATGGCTAGCCTTGGGGAAAAGTGAGGAGCAAGAGATAAGAGGACAGGAGAAGGTCAGAGAGAAACTTGCTTCTGAGGCTACTTCTGAGGCTTTCACTTTGGCATATTATTTTCTGATTCCAAACATAATGCAATTAAAAACCTTATAAATCTTAATAACAAGGTTCTGAGTTTCCAATAACTAGAAATTCATGATATCCATGATATCTCCAGAGGTTTACATTAATGAGGGACCACTGACCTAAGTCATATATTGGGCAGAATCATTATCAAATGTATTATCCCAAGAGATCTATGTCATCAAGATTTAACTCAGATCACCATATTCTAGAACGTGGTGTTTTGAATAGAAGCATTACATCTATCTAACCACCTTTCCCCATCTGTGGAATCCAGGCAGTTTCATTAGAAAGGACTTCTTAGTAAAAGCAGCATTACCAGCCAGCTCAGCCTGCTATGACCCTGCTCACCATTGCTATTCTCCCTGATCTCCCATATAAAAAGATGAAAGGCCAGACCACTGTGTCTCCTCTAAGAGGCAGTTCCTTCAATCCTGGGGTGTGAGTTGTGACACAACACCAATAAAAATTCTAATCAGTCATTTTCCACCTTCAGTCACCTCCTCCAGCTCCACATTCACCTCTCCATTTTGGCTGGGATTTATTGCCACCTTTTGTTAAGCTATGAGCAAAGGGAAGGATGATGACCAAAATCTAAAGTGAAAAACAAACTCTCTAGAAAATCAAAAAGGGGTCTATAAAGGTAGCACAATCTCTATTTGTACCTAAATTATTATTTTGTTACCCTTGTAATTATTATTTTTTGTTTTATCAAATGTTTCTCTTGTCTTTTTTGAGACCAAGGCTCACTCTGTCACCCAGGCTGGAGTGCAGTGGCTCAATCTTGGTTCACCGCAACCTCTGCCTCCTGAGTTCATATGATTCTCATGCCTCAGCATCCCGAGTAGCTGGGACTACAGGTGCCCGCCACCACACCCAGCTAATTTTTGTATTTTTAGTAGAGACAAGGTTTCACCACGTTGGCCATGCTACTCTCAAACTCCTATCCTCAGTTAATCCGCCCTCCTCAGCCTCCCAAAGTGTTGGAATTACGGGTATGAGCCTCTACGACCAATTAAATGTTTCTTTCTTGAGGCCAGCAGAGTCTTGGGATGTCCCGAAACATTTAAGTTGGGTTTATTGGAAGGTTTACTGTACAGACAGGATATAGATGCATTATTTGGGTGGCAAGTGTATTAATGTAGAAGCTAAGACAAACAGCTTCAAAGTGTCTTTTTTAATGTTTCATTGTGTCATGGTGAAGTCCTTCTATGTGAAAAGACACATCTTCTCCCTTAAGATGAACATAAAATACAGTTCCAGTTCTTACAAGTTTTTTTAAATCCTACCTTAATCACAGGAAGATGGATATAGAATGTCTTCAATGGAGGAAGAATGGGGTGGAGGATGGTAGTAATGAGGGTCTGAGGCTGGTAGCAGCAAGGAGGAGAAAGACACAATTCAGCTTTCTCACGGAGGAGAAAGACACAGGAGCAGCTTTTGTTGCCTCCGTCTTTTTCATAAATACCCTCATTGTACTTTACCTCCCACACCAATATGTGCTTGCTAGCAATTTATGCCATCCTACATGCATGGCACATGCACACACACATACATACACACATTCATACAAATACTCACAATCTTGCATCCACAGCATTCACCTACCAAAAGAGTCACATATATCTTCTACAGCAACATCCCAAATTTTTTACCGTCTTCAAAGCCAACACTTACTTTCTCCCATCTCTGTTATCTCCCAGAGTGCCTAATAAAATATATGTGCTGATGAATGTTATCAAATATTTCCAGGACCATCTAAGATTATGTGCTAGTATTCATCTGGTCACAGCAGCCCTAGAAGTTTTTGGCTCATTTAAAAAATGAGACATCTAGAGAAGAAATATTTGGCTAAAATCAAGACCCAGAAGGCCAGTCCCACTCTTGAATGTTGCAGTTGAAGTTTGCTTCACTGGTGGTGAAATCAGTTTGTGATTCTACATTCCTCCTGCACTGTCCAGTAAAGAGCATCCCGGGAAGAGCTTCCACAGTTTGCTGACCACAGGCAGAAACTTCCATCAAATCCTCAGATTAGACCCCTGGCAATGGTGTGTGTGACCATGCGCACGTGATTGTGTCAATGAGTGTGTTAAACTTTTCCCCACTGCAGGGAAACAGAGAGAACCTTCCACTGGGAAACTTTTCAGCAAGGATTAAGCGATAAAAGTATGATAAACAGAACTTTTTTTCTTGCTCTCAAAGACAGTTGGATGATTGTTCTCTACTGAGAGTTCTCCACTTTGCAAAATGAGATGAAAAAATGCATAATATATTTTTTCTCCCGCAAAATACAAAATATAGGGCATGGAGTAAGTAATTTGACTCCAACAGTGAGATGTGGAAGAGTGACTTAAAAATAACTCGTTTGCATTTATTTACTATCTACTAGTATGGATGAAATACTATATTGAGCATTATATATTCCTTGTATGTAAAATGGCCAAGATTATCCAAAGCTGGGTCAGCTGGTTCTGTCATCCACATTTCCCATTGTACTGTTAGCAGCCTTTCTTGGAACACACCTGTATTAGTCAGGGTTCTCTAGAGGGACAGAACTAGTAGGATATATGTATACATGAAAGGGAGTTTATTAAGGAGAATTGACTCACATGATCACAAGGTGAAGTCCCGTGATAGGTCATATGCAAGTTGAGGAGCAAGGACGCCAGTAGTGGCTCAGTCCAGGTCCCAAAACCTCAAAAGTGGGAAAGCTAACAGTGCAGCCTTCAGTCTGTGGCCAAATGCCAAAAGTCCCTGCCTGGCAAACCACTGATGTAAGTCCAAGAGTTCAAAAACTGAAGAATTTGGAGTCTGATGTTCAAGGGCAAGAAGCATCCAGCATGGGAGAAAGGTGAAGGCGGGAAAACTAAGCAAGTTAGCTTCTTCCTGCTTTTTCTAGCTGCTCTGGCAGCTGATTTTATGGTGCCCACCCACATGGGCCTGCCCCTCCCAGTCCACTGACTTAAATATTAATCTCATCTAGCAACACCCAGAAACACCCAGATACATCCAGAAACAATACTTTCCATGCTTCAGTCCAATCAAGTTGACACTTAATATTAGCCATCACAGCACCTATTAAAAATGACAAAGTCATGTCAAAGAAATGGAGGATTTTTACATAAAAGGCTTCCCAAATAGTAACGCTTCTTGAATAGGAAGCATTTTGTTCTCTTTTACAGCAGAGTTGATTTAGGATGAATATGAGGATGTATGTGAGAAACAGATAAAAACTAAAAAATTAATTTTTAACCTATGAGCTGCCCAGCCATGGAACAGGGACAGCCACGGGAAAAACATGACCATCTGTTCAGAATTCTACAGAAGAGGATCGTATGTCTGTATCCGAGTAACTGGTTGTCAGGGAACTCCCAAGTTGTAAAGTTCAGTGATTCTGCTAACTGGTAATAGTGTTTCCCAAGCTTGGGAAATTTTATTTGCCTGCACTGCACCTTCCAAGCTAATGTCAAATTTACTCTGACTGCATTAAATAACTTTTGTATTGCAAATTTCATGCTTGCTATTTTACAGTTAAATATTAATGAATCCATATTTTAATTTTTGAGTATTTTTGTAAGCAGCATTTGAGAAGGCCTTAGGGGCAGTGTAGTATATGCTTCTGTGGTCACAGTGATAAAATTATAATTATTTCTTTGAGATCAGAACTTTAATCAATAAAATGAATACTCCTGAAAAATATTAAGAGATGTATAAACCACCAGAATCATCAAGTCTTTAGCATGCGATATTCCATGTGACTGTTACAGGAAAGGGGTCCCCATCCAGACCCCAAGACTGGGCTCTTGGATCTTGCACAAGAAAGAATTTAGGGTGAGTCCATAGAGGAAACTGAAAGCAAGTTTATTAAGAAAGTAGAGGAATAAAAGAATGGCTACTGTACGGGCATGGTGGCACATGCCTATAATCCCAGCTACTTGGGAGGCTAAGACAGGAGAATCACTTGAACACAGGAGGCGGAGGTTGCGGTGAGCTGAGATTGAGCCATTGTACTTCAGCGTGGGCAACAAGACCGAAACTCCGTCTCAAAAAGGAAAAAAAGAATGGCTACTTTATAGACAGAACAGCCCCATTTTAATGGTTATTTCTTGATGTTGTCTCAACAAGGAGTGGATTATTCATGCTTCCTCCTTTTAGACCACATAGGGTAACTTCCTGATGTTACCATGGCATTTGCAAACTGTCATGGTACTGGTGGGAGTGTAGCAGTGAGGCTGACCAGAGGTCACTCTTGTGGCCATCTTGGTTTTGGTGGGTTTTAGCCGGCTTCTTTACTGCAACCTGTTTTATTAGCAAGGTCTTTATGACCTATATTTTGTGCTGACCTCATATCTCATCCTGTGACTTAGAATGCCTAACTCCCTGGGAATGTAGCCCATTAGGTGTCTGCCTCATTTTACTCAGCCCCTATTCAAGATGGAGTTGCTCTGGTTCACACACCTCTGACATGACCTCCAACAAGTTGTGAACATTGGTAAGAATGAGGTCTAGCTTGTTATAAGAAATATCTTGAATTTAGTGCACTTTAGGTCACATGTCACAAAAATAATCAGAGATTTGGACAAAACAATGTCTTTTATCCAGGAACCATAAGTTTACCTTAGAAGTTCATTTAGAACTTATAAAGACCATAGAGTTCATTAACTTCTTTATCTCCTTTATTTGTATACACATTCACAACAGCATTTTACTAGTTTCACATAACACATCCCTCATCTCTATTTTGCATACATTTTGGTATATTCCCATCAGATTATATTATTTGAAATGTTGTGCTATTTATCAATATTAAACACTATTAGTCTTATTTTGGTTCTCAGTAACAGAAAATTAGCTGAAGCAAAATAGGGAGATTAAATTTAGGATATATGTGTGGTTCAATGAGCCCCGAAAACACGACCTCGAAAGTGAGCTTAGGACCTTCAGTGCTGTGGGAAAGATCTCTCTTTTTCTGTTGTTTTATAGTGTGGTTGGTTGGTTGATTTTGCTTTGATCTTATAGGTATGTCTACTTCATTCAACTCATACTGTCTTCAGGTCAGTTTTATATATCTCCAATTCACTTGGAAACAAAAATTAAAAGCCACTGCCAACAGACCACAAATCTACCCATGCAAATCTGACAATTGAAAGACAACCTGACCTCTCTCAGACTCAATTGCAAAGTTTCAGGAAAGAAAAGCAGATGGGCTAGATTGGGAGAAGCCAAATTGATTCTGGCCAGAATGATTCATGTTTTGCAAAGATGGCTTCTAGGAGCTGCAAAGTAAGTATGTGGATTGAAAAATAAGGCACGATTCCCCGAAGACCCGCAGAGGTCTGTCTAGACAAACCAAGAATGACAGACAGCATAGTGCAGTAGTCTTAAGCAAGGGTTGTATAGACATATTGCTTGAGTTAAAGTCCAAGATCTGCTACTTAATAACTGCGTTGTCATGGACAAGTTATATAAATCCTTTTTTGCTAGCTTCTACCACTTGTCATATGCAAATAATAAATATCTACCTCATAAGGTTGTTGTGAAGATTAATAAATATATGTAGAATGCTTTGAAGAGTGCCTTGCATATAGTACACATGTAGTGAAAACAGGGTAATGTTAGCTGTGATTCATCCCAACTTCTGATGGGGAGAACACATCCAGAGATTGTCTTGCCTTCCATAAGATTGGGTCTGATGGTAAATTGTAGGCCCCCCAAAATAAAAAGATTCTAATGTTAAAAACGGTGTTTAAATATAAATATCTCAGTCATTCTTTGCTCCCTCTCCCTTTCCTTTTTTTTTTTTTTTTTTGGTTCAAGTATAAATTAAAGCAAATCCAAGAAAAAAAATTCACAATAAATCTGGCACACATTCCCAAAATGCTTATTTTCAATATTCCCTTGTAGACTTCAAACATAGATTGAAATAATTTATGTGGCTTTAATTCCAGTATAGATATAATTATTTATTCAGCTTCTCTTCCACTTACATCAAACATTTTTTCATGTTACTTCATTTTAAAAGTTGTTTTAATGGTTAAATGATATTTTAAAATGTTAATTTATCATAATTTTATTCCATTTTTCATTCCACTATTGGAATATTGCTGGATATGTGTACATTTCTTTTTGTTATAATGAAGATATAATGGTCAAATTGTTTTCTAAGACAAGGTAGGAGCTGTATTTATAAATAATCATTGACTCAAAATCCATCAGTTTTTGCTAATTAAAATGTTGCTTTCACAAGTAAATTGAAGAATCAGCTAAGAACAGAGAATTTGAGGAACAATACAGATGATAATGTAAATGATAAAGTTTTTTTAGAGAATTCACACAATTTTTATGTAAATGTGAGATGTCATAAAATGCTCCATATTATACATATTTGCTGAAATTTATTATTATAAAAAAAGCATGAGCTTTAAACATCAGCTTCACTGATGTGGATTTGTTTGAGTAAGCCTAAATAATATTTATAAAAACATTTTAACTAAATTTATTGCTTTCAAATACCTATAGCAACCAATTATAAATACGTGCTTCTGAGCAAAAGCATGGTAGACCCTAATTACTTGATAACTAGTTATAAATAAAAGTCCTTTGCATACAACCAATTAATGAACTTAAGTCCTTAGAACAGTTGATTCTTTTTAGTAGGTTACATATATTTTTATACAATGTCACTTATACTAAGCAAAACTTAGCAAAGCTTTTCTTCTTATTGAGAGTCAAAAGTAAGTTTAAGGCCAAGCTAAATCAAATGAGGACTAACTTCCCAATTATTAGAGAATGAATTAATGTAATTTTTTTTATGTTACCATAGGTGGAGAAAGAATGTATAATTATTTGATTCTTAAGGCACTTTTCCTTTTTAAAAATAAGTAGTAAGTACAAGGTCTGACGCTGACTTGAACCATATTGTGGTTGGCGATGACTTAGAAAGCCTCTGCTTCTAAAATCTAGACTCATTAGGTCATCTTTATATAATTATCATCTCATAAATGAATATAAATATTTCTTATTAGAGTCAATGAAGTTGCAAACAGATATTGAGGAAAAGCCAGTTGGGTTTAAACTTACAGGGTCTCTTAGTAACTCTAGAGGTAGTCTTTATTCTCCTGTTAACTCAAAGCAGTGATAAAGATTTTCTTATTGAGGCTGTTGAACATTCTCAGCCCTGACCTTCTTGGGTAGTGAGGCTAACATGTTTTGAAAATGTGGCCCTTTTTTTGCACGTGGATATATGATGCTATAGTAAAATGGATCCAGGAGTAAAAGCAGTCCTCAAAATGTGTGCCTCACCTTCCCAATGATGATGATAATGATGATGACACAGACAATACTATTATTATGTGCTTACTGTCTTCACTGACATTCATCTAAGTGCATTGTATATTTTTCATTCTTTGATCATCACAAGTCAATGAGGTTAATAATGTTTTTATTCTCATTCTACAGATGAGGAAACAAGCTTAAGCTCATGATTATCCAGACATGTATTGGAGACTGGATTGGCTCCAAGGCAGTCTGGTTTCAGTGTCTACTCTGGTTTTCTGCTGTTGGTAGATATTAACTATTAATGTTGGTAGACATTAACACATTAACTATGAAACTACCAAGTTGTCTGAAAGTGCTGGAAAAAAGCCATTTCACTTAGTGCTTATCAACTACTTATGGGCTCAGCATTCAGTATGTATTTATAGAAGTCTTAGAGAGACAAGTCAAGCCACAACATCTGGTTTTGTTTAGGCAACTGTCTTAGTCTGCTCAGGATGCCATAACAAAATACCATAGACTGTGTGGCACAAATAGCAGAACTTTATTTCTCACAGTTCTGGAGACTGTGAAGTCCAAGATCAAAGTACTGCTAATTCAGTTCTTGGGAAGGCTCTTTCCCTGGCTTGCAGATGGCTGCTTTCTCTCTGTGTGCCTGTATTAGTCCATTTTCACACTGCTGATAAAGACATACCTGAGACTGGGCAATTTACAAAAGAAAGAGGTTTAATGGATTTACAGTTCCACATGGCTGGGGAGGCCTCACAATCATGGCAGAAGGCAAGGAGGAGCAAGTCATGTCTTGCATGGATGGCAGCAGGCACAGAGGGAGCTGGAGCTTGTGCAGGGAAACTCCCGTTTATAAAACCAACAGATCTCATGAGACCCACTCACCACCATGAGAACAGCATGGGAAAGACATGCCCCCACAGTTCAAGTATCTCCCACTGGGTCCCTCCCACAACACGTGGGGATCATCAGAGCCACAAGATGAGATTTGGGTGGGGACACAGAGCCAAACCACATCAGTGCCCATATATCTTTTCCTTGTTGCATAAATGTGTTTTGTCTCATCTTATAAGGGCACTAAACCTATCATTAGAGCCATACCATGGTAACTTCATCTAAACTTCATTACCTCCCACAGGCCCCATCTCCAGATACTATCACATTGGGAGTTAGAGCTTTAACATATGGATTTGGGTAGGGACACAATTCAGTTCATAGCAACAACATTTGAAAACGTAAACTTCTATTATCTTTCTATCATCATCTCCCAGTAAATTAATCATCTTATCAAGGATGTAATAGAAGATAGTCTGATTTGGAAGGAGTTGGACTCTTTTTTTCTCTAAAGTCCCTTTTAATTCTAGAATGTTGTAATTCCATCAAGTTAATTCTCTATAGTCATCACCTGTAGAAGTTTGTCTTTTTTTGTTTGTTTGTTTGTTTGTTTTGGAGATGTAGATGATTATAACTCTAGATTCTTTTAAAAATATGAGCCTGATGTAGTAACTTGGATTTCTGAAGCCTTTTTGCCATATCTTAGATCAGAATCATGTGCAAGCACATGCCTTCTGACTAACATTGTCACTGGTTGATTCACCAGGAATACCTACTTGTTGGTGGAAACAGAAAACTTGGTATATTGGCAAAATCTGTGTACTGTTATTTTATTAATTTGTTAATGCAGGGCTTCTTTAAGGGTTCCAATGGCATAGTTGAATGTAGGATTAAAGACTATTAGCTCTTTAATAAAATGGTGAGATGTGAACCATAGAAACACAGCACAGGTTAGGATATCTTTTGTGGACATATGAGATGAAAATGTCATTCTTGAACTTCTATTACAAATTAGCAAAACATGTTGGATTTATAGAAATTAGATTTATTTTTGTCCCTTCAAGTGTACAGATGCTGCAAAAAGTGAAATATGCCTATGTCAATAAGGAAATGTTTGCAGAAGAATTTAATGATGTCAAAATCTTGTGCTTTGAAAGTCTTCATGATGATTTGATGTCAGTTTCTCAGTAGAGGCCAGGAGACTCAGATTCTGAATAGGCATAATCCAGAGTCCAAGGGAACATGACCTTCAGTACATTTTTTTTACTTTCTTTAATTCCCCTTATCTTTTTATGTAAAATAGACAAATATTGGTACCTTCTTGTTGCACCAGCCACAAACCTTAGGTTCTTTTTTCTTGGATAAAAATAACCCTCTAAGAAATGTGAAATAGCAGAGAGCAAGGAAGTAAGTCAATTTAAACTAATACCTCTGTGTGAATTGCAAAAGATATCCCCTTCTGGATGGACAAAGTGAAAAACAAACAAACAAAGAAAAGGGTATTCTCTTGGAGTTTCTGCTGCCCTGACTGGAACAGAGCTATTGGAGAACAAGGCTGGATTCAGCTTCTACATGCTATCTTGGCATAAAAGCCACAAGCAAAACACACACTTTACAAACAAATGTTATGACTTTATACAGGGTTACAGTCTCACTAATGGGCTATAATGGAGCCAGTTCAGAGGAAATTCTACTGCATATAGTGACATGTACTGAGTATTCCATAGTAATTAGGAAAAATAACTGTTCTGTAAACTCAAAGTTCACCTCTCTCTCCCTTTAGATGTTCCAACTACTCTTTGCATGAAATGTTCAGCGAGACAGAAGAAACAATATTCCAGAGACAGGGTACTGTTTTTCCAGTGATTAGCATAAGGCAGTTAGAAATTCTCCAAACCAATGGTACATGTCTGTTTAAGAATAGAATCTCAAATGCCAGCTCCAGAAACAGAGCAGACTCCACCAGGTTCTTATATTCTGTTTTGCAAGAGAGGGGGAGAATCTCAGTATTTTAGCTATTGCATCTATTGAAAATTTTCATGGCATCGACGAAAGCCCACTTCTAACATTTGTTATGCCTTTTAGTAAACTTATAATTTCATCAATAAAGTCTACTTCTGAAATTGCTAATTAATGAAGCATTTAGTGTTTTATTGGATATGAATAACAAAAATGTTTAGAGTAGTTGCCTCTGAAGCATGAGCTTCCTGATTAGATGGCTAGCTCACTACTGCCAGAGTATGTATTCCCATTAAAACCAACTATACCTAAGTTGCTGCGTAAGAAACAACCATACACACATAAAATCAAAAACATTCCTGCACATATAATGCACTGTCATACTCAATGACACAAACTACAAAGCAAGTGATACCACTCAGACTATCCTAGAGGCAGAATTTGATATCATTTATGCAAATGTTTACCATGGTTGCTAGTAAAAATAAAAACTTGAACTTGAGAGATTTTCCTATCTCACTGAATAGAAAACATTTATTGTAAGATGCACCATTGTTTCATATATTTCAGAGAGAAAACTCAAACTGCCCAAGACGGGGAAGTTAGTGAGAAAGTGGTGCCAAAAGCCATGGTACCAAAGAGCTCTAGGCTTCTTGAAAGGGTAAGCAGAAATAAACCCACCATGCAGAAAGGGATCTCAAGTAAGCATGCATATCTCAAACGACACCAAGTACAAGGAGCAGAAAGAAAAATCTCCACTGAGTCTTTTTTTTTTAACCAAGCGTGTACTCATGCAGGTTTAAAGTCTGAATGTAGACTACCAGTACAGTTCCAAAACTTTAATTTAATTTAAAGCGATCTCAAGTGAGCAGTGTCCCTAGTTAACTGACAGCAGTCAATGTAAATCCTCTCTGAAAAAAACAATTTCTGTCCCAGCAATGGAAAGACAATTGATTTTTTTCCCTTTTTTTTTTTTTTTTAAGCAGGGTCTTGCTCTGTTGCTCAGGCTGGAGTACAGTAGCATGATCATATTCTACTGTAAACTCAAACTCCTGGGCTTAAGCGATCCTCCTGCCTCAGCCTCCCAAGTAGCTGGGACTACAAGCACGCACAACCACTGTATATATAGTGGTGCTGCTATATAGATAAATATATATACAGCCTGGAGTGGTACAGCACACCTGCATTCCAGCTACCTGGGAGACTGAGGCAGGAAAATTTCAGAGATATTAACATGTGAAAAATATGTGCATCTTATAGCCAATGAAAATGTGGTTTATTTATTTATTCCTTTGTATACTTACTGCATTGAAGAATCTGTAGACAGTGGGTTTCCTTTACAATGGCCATTGAAATGCTACAGTGTAGTTAATTATATTCTGGGTGCAGTTAACTATTATTGGCTATACCTATGGTGCCAAAGGAATTGTGATGAGTGTGGTGGAAGGAGATAATTTCACAGCTGTATTCTATCATCTCAGTGGCATTAAAGTCACCTGGATCGAAGAGAAAGACTTTCCTTTTGCTGACTTCTCATCAGTCTTCTCTAATGGAAAAGAAACCCTTTGGAGAGAAGGCCTCTAGGAAGCCACTTTTATAATATTAAGTTCTTTCAGGTTCATCGTTTGATTTTTCAGTAGATCTCTAGCAGATAGTTCTGTGCCTCTGAAGTACAGTTGTTAGGAGTTTTAACTTGATTAAGCTGTCACTCAAAATTGTTGTTTATATTATTGATCCAACATCAAAAAGCTGCCACGTCGTTGATCTGATGTCAACAAGTTTCAGAGTGACAGGAGCAGATGGAGTGTTATAGCTTGGATGCTCATTTCTAAACCTCTATGAGGTTACCACAACTACCTGTGGAAAAGTCAGATCCTTAGATTAACCTCAGGACATGTACAGAGAAAACTGAATAAAGTCTGAGCTGGGAGATCATTTGAACTGGTAGGCTTCTCAACCTTATATTTGAAAAAATAACTGGAAATCCAGAGTGAACAGGCAACCTACAGAATGGGAGAAAATTTTTGCAATCTACTCATCTGACAAAGGGCTAATATCCAGAATCTACAAAGAACTTAAACAAATTTACAAGAAAAAAATCAAACAACCCCATCAAAACGTGGGCGAAGGATATGAACAGACACTTCTCAAAAGAAGACATTTATGCAGCCAACAGACACATGAAAAAATGCTCATCATCACTGGCCATCAGAGAAATGCAAATTGAAACCACAATGAGATACCATCTCACACCAGTTAAAATGGCGATCATTAAAAAGTCAGGAAACAACAGGTGCTGGAGAAGATGTGGAGAAATAGGAACACTTTTACACTGTTGGTGGGTGTGTAAATAGTTCAACCATTGTGGAAGATAGTGTGGCAACTCCTCAAGGATCTAGAACTAGAAATACCATTTGATCCAGCAATCCCATTACTGGGTATATACCCAAAGGATTATAAATCATGTTACTATAAAGATATATGCACACGTATGTTTACTGCAGCACTATTCACAGTAGCAAAGACTTGGAATCAACCCAAATGTCCATCAATGATAGACTGGATTAAGAAAATGTGGCACATATACACCATGGAATATTATGCAACCATAAAAAAGGATGAGTTTGTGTCCTTTGTAGGGACATGGATGAAGCTGGAAACCATCATTCTCAGCAAACTATCGCAAAGACAGAAAACCAAGCACCGCATGTTCTCACTCATAGGTGGGAATTGAACAATGAGAACACTTAGACACAGGAAGGGGAACATCACACACCAGGGCCTGTCATGGGGTAGGGGGAGAGGGGAGGAATAGCATTAGGAGATATACCTAATGTAAATGACGAGTTAATGGTTGCAGCACACCAACATGGCACATGTATACATATGTAACAAACCTGCAAGTAGTGCACATGTACCCTAGAACTTAAAGTATAATTTAAAAAAAGAAAAAAGAACTGGATATCAAAATATTTTTTATAATAAACTTTTTATGTTGTAATAATTTTAGATTCAGAGAAAAGTTCCAAAGCTAATTGATCTCTCATTTACCCCTCACCTAGTTTCCCCTAATGGTTTCATTACCATGGTACATTTGTCAAAACTATGAAACCAACATCCATACATTTAAAGCCTTTGAAAATAGTCAGTACCCACTGTGAAGCTCCAATAATACATAAATACAACAGAGAATCTACAAAACAGCCAAGCTTCTTATGTATGCTAAGCTCTATTTATGTCTCACTTTGTTTATGCTATTCCCCTCTCTACCCACTTCCTCCTATCTAACATTTAGATAAAGAACCTTACTAAGGTTCAATTTAAGACTAGCTTTTCCATGTTTTGCTCTTACTATCAGGGACTTACTGTTCCCCAAACTCCTCTTCTGTATATGGAGTCCTACACAAATTCGCAACTATTTTATTTTTGATTCATATAAACATATTGTCATTCATAAATATATTCTAAGCTGGGAGTTTGGGATATATTCTAAACCTGGGTTTTTATCCTGATTCCTCTATCTCCCATAGCTGTATAATCTTGACAAGTAGGAATAGTATTGCTGCCATCTACCTGTTAAGAAATGTTAATATTTAACTCTTACAGTGCTTAGTACTTGGGACATAGGATAGAGCCAATAAATATTAACTATGCCTACTAATACCATCATTACTACAATAACGCGGTTCAGCAAACTATGATCCATGGGCCAAAACCTTCCCACTGCTGGCTTTGCAATAGTCCATAAGTTAAAAATGGTTTTGCATTTTTAAGTAAATGAAAACAATTTAGAAGAAGAAGAATATTTGGTGACATGTGAAACCTATGTGAAATTCAAATTCAGTGTCCACAAATAATTTTATTTCAACAGAACAATGCTCATTGGTTTAGGACATTTTTATTGATGTTTTTGAGCTACAAGGACAGAGCTGACTAGCTGCAACAGATACCACATGACCTGCAAAACTTAAAATATCTACTATCCAGACCTCTTCAGAAAAAGGTTGCTGCTGCTTGCTTTATAAGTTTTGTTTCATATGTTCCTCATATTGCTCTCTGTAGAAGAATAATGATATCATATTGGCTTATTTACTTTCTAAGCTGTGGATACTACCTGTCTTAGTCTAATGGGGCTTCTATAACAAAATACCATAAACTAGATGACTTATAAACAACAGAAATCTATTTCTCACAATTCTGGGGGCCAGGAAGTTCAAGATTATGGTGTCCATAGATTTGATATCTGGTGAGGGCTCACTTTCACCTTCTGTGGTCTCACATACTAAAAGGAGCAAAGCAGCTCTGTGGGGCCTCTTTTACAAGGGCACTAATCCTTAGGAAGGACTCTGACCTCATGACCTTGTTACTTCCCACAGACCCCGCCTCTTAATGCCATCATATTGGTGATTAGGTTTCAATACATGAATTTTGGGAGGACACAAACATTCAAACCATAGCACTACTTAAGGGGAGCATAACTAGATCACAACATCACTCTGAACCAGAGTTTCTTCCTCTTAAAATGGAGGCAATAATAAATATCACCTGTCTCACATAATTAATGAGGATTAAATGAGAATGCATATGAAATGCCTGTCAATGTTTCAGTCACAAAGTGCTAAACGAAAAGAGTGTTTTTCTTTGAATCTCTCTGGGTGACTTTTCTAGATAATGGAAACCCCTTAGTGCTATTTATGACAAACCCACAGCCAATATAATACTGAATGGGCAAAAGCTGGAAGCATTCCCTTTGAAAACCAGCACAAGACAAGGATGCCCTCTGTCACCACTCCTGTTCAACCATAGTATTTGAAGTTGTTACCAGGAAAATCAGGCAAGAGAAAGAAATAAAGAATATTCAAATAGGAAGAGAGGAACTCAAATTGTCTTTGTTGGCAGACAACATGATCCTATATCTAGAAAACCCCATTAACTCAGTCCAAAAACTCCTTAAAATGATAAGCAACTTTAGCAAAGTCTCAGGATACAAAATCAATGTGCAAAAATCACAAGCATTCCTATATACCAACAATAGACAAGCAGAGAGCCAAATCATGAACTTCCATTCACAATTGCAACAAAGAGAATAAAATACCTGGGAATACAGCTAACAAGGGAAGTGAAAAACCTCAAGCAGAACTACAAATCACTACTCAAGGAAATGAGACAGGACACAAACAAATGGAAAAACATTCCATCTTCGTGGGTAGGAAGAATCGATATCGTCAAAATGGCCATACTGCCAAAGGAATTTATAGATTCAATGTTATTCCCATCAAACTACCATTGACATACTTAGAGAAAACCACTTTAAAATTCATATGGAACAAAAAAAGAGCCCATATAGCAAGACAATCCTAAGCAAAAAGAACAAAGCTGGAGGCATCATGCTACCTGACTTCAAACTATACTAAAAGGATACAGTAAGCAAAACAGCATGCTACTGTTACCAAAACAGACACATAGACCAATGGAACAGAATAGAGATCTCAGAAGTAAGACTGTACATCTACAACCATCTGATCTTTGATAAACCTCACAAAAACAAGCAATGGTGAAAGGATTCCCTATTTAATAAATGGTGCTGAGAAAGCTGCCTAGCCATATGCAGAAAACTGAAACTGGACCACTTCCTTTCACCTTATAGAAAAACTAACTCAAGATGGATTAAAGACTTAATATAAAACCCAAAACCATAAAAACCCTAGAAGAAAATCTAGGCAATACCATTCAGGACATAGGCTTGGGCAAAAATTTTATGATGAAATCACCAAAAGCAATTGCAACAAAAGCTAAAATTGATCTAATTAAACTGATGATCTTCTGCACAGCAAAAGAATCTATCATCAGAGTGAATAGATGACCTACAGAATGGGAGAAAACTTTTGTAATCTACCCATCTGACAAAGGTCTAATACCCAGAGTCTAGGAAGAACTTAAACAAACTTACAAGAAACAAACAGCCCCATTAAAAAGTGAGCAAAGAACATGAACAGACACTTCTCAAAATAAGACATTTATGTGGCCAAGAAACATATGAAAAAAAGCTCAACATCCATCACTGATCATTAGAGAAATGCAAATCAAAACCACAATGAATACCATCTCACACCAGTCAGAATGCTTATTATTAAAAAGTCAAGAAACAGCAGATGCTGGCAAGGCTGTGGAGAAATAAGAATGCTTTTACATTCTTGGTGGGAATGTAAATTAGTTTAACCACTGTGGAAAACAGTGTGGCGATTCCTCAAGGATCTAGAACAAGGAATGCCACTTGACCCAACAATCCCATTACTTATGTAATGGGATTCCCAGAGGAATATAAATCATTCTATTATAAAGATACGTGCACACATATGTTTACTGCAGTAGTAATCACAATAGCAAAAACTTGGAACCAATCCTAATGCTCATCAATGATAAACTGAATTAAAAAAATGTGGTACAAGCCGGGATCGGTGGCTCACGCCTGTAATCCCAGCACTTTGGGAGGCCGAGGTGGGTGGCATGAGGTCAGGAAATTGGGACCATCCTGGCTAACACAGTGAAACCCTGTGTCTGCTAAAAACACAAAAAATTAGCTGGGCCTGGTGGTGGGCGCCTGTAGTCCCAGCTACTCGGGAGGCTGAGGCAGGAGAATGGCGTGAACCTGAGAGGCAGAGCTTGCAGTGAGCAGAGATCACGCCACTGCACTCCAGCCTGGGCGACAGAGCGAGACTCCGTCTCAAAGAAAAAAAAAGAAAGAAAAGGAAGAAAATGTGATACATATACACCATGGAATACTATGCAGCCATAAAAACGAATGAGATCTTGTCCGTTGCAGGGACATGAATGAAGCTGGAAGCCAGCATCCTCAGCAAACTAACATGGGAACAGAAAACCAAACACTGTATGTTTTCACTCATAAGTGGGAGCTGAACAATGAGAACACATGGACACAGGGAGGGGAACAACACATGCCAGGGCCTATCAGGGGGTGGGGGAAAGTAGAGCATCAGGATAAATAGCTAATGCATGTGGGGCTTAATACTTAGATGAGGGGTTGGTAGGTACAGTAAACCACCATGGCACACTTACCCGTGTAGCAAACCTGCATATTTTGCATATGTATCCCAGAACCTAAAATAAAATAAAAATTTAAAAAAAAAGTTCAAACCTCAGACAATTCTTTCTTAAGCTGATCTTCGTACTATACGGAATGCCACATGATCAGGGTTCAGTGTGTATAGGCTCCTAATATCTACAAACACTAAAACACATTCAATATAGCTCATAATACAGTACTGTCACAGGGTACTTTTTCAGTTACTACCCACTTATTCTCATTTCCAAGTGGCTTATCAGAGACTAATTGGTAGAAAACAATTACTTTTTATGTTAACTGAAGTTAGTATGGTTCTTGTTTAATCTTGATCACATACCTGACACACTTGCATTCATTGAATTCTGGACTTTTCAGAATGAATCATGTGTTTGTTATTTGAAATTATTAAATGAGTGCAACACTAGGCATAGTACTATTTGCAGGGGATAAAATAATGAAACCAAACAGACTCAATAGAATTTACAGTCTAGTGAGAAAACAGGCATTATTGATATGGCATACATGGGCATACTATATCATCCCTGTGTTAAATGCTATGAAAAAGTATAGGGAGTTATGAAAACCTTTGAATCGGTCAGAGATAGGAATGAAGGATGACTTGGAGTTGACTATGCTTCAGGAGATGAGATTTAGAGTAGACATAGCAGTAGAGTAGAGTAGAATATACAAAGGCCCAGTGGTTTAAGGGAGGACAGAGAACATGAAAAGTGCCAGGTGGAAGGATAATTAAAAAGGACAGCCTAGCACTTTGTCAAGTCTTCTTTGGTCCAGTCCCTAGTTCCTTCTCCAGTCACACCAAAGAACTTGACCAACTGCTAGGTTGTTCCCTTTCAATTATAAGAGTAATAGATGTCAAGGCACTATTACCATCGCTCTGGGTGTCTCTGCTGCAAAGTAAAATAATTCATTTATTTAGTAAATATTTGTCAAGTACCTACCATGTGTCAAGCAGGCTCTAAGCACTGAGGGTACAGCAGTGAAAGAAAAAAAACCAAAACAGGCCTAAATTCTTGTGCTTAAGGAACTTAAATTCTAGTGGATTCCTACATAAGACTTAGGAAAGGATTATATAGCACAATGTTTGTCAACAACAAAAAAAAACATTTTTTTTATTACCATCCCCTACCCCCAACACACACAAGGAGCCCTTGAGACATTTTTTACCTGATTATTCCCTCCATGAAATTTTAATACCAGAGATATACCATATACCTGTTTAGGTACTATATGTGTTTCTGTGTTTATACGAAAAACAAGTAAGAGATTTGGCCCTCCAAGAATCAATTTTTACTACCTTGAAGGCAATATCACTTACATTAAGAAGACATGATATACAAGTATGTGCTTATGATAAAAAAAGAAATTTCCATTTGGTAATAGCTGACCAGAGCTTATCTATGAGGCCACTTGACTAATATTAATTCTGTATATTTGTCACTGCCTTGATTAAAATGATAAATTAGTAATGTTTGTGTTAGCTCCCTGTTATTGCCCAATTTGATTTCCTGACCCATTTCCCTATTCTGTGTATGTCTATTTGTCTCAGTATCTCAAAGCGTCCCATTATCCTTGCTTCCTTAGTCAAAACCTTTTTACTCTTAGCACTATCTACCTGAAGACCTACTTTCAAATTATTCTTTATTAGAATAAATTTATAAATTTAGTGATTCTATAATTTTATGTCACTAGTCTAATTCTATGCCCCAAAATGTTCATTTATTTTATTTAGTTTACATTATTATTCATGAAAATAACATGTAAACAACAAGACTATGAGTGGTTTACATGATAAAGAAAAGTTCAGAACTATGGGTAGTTCATTTGTTTGCAAATACGTTAGTCACTGTGCATATTTAGTGAAAAATTAGTAAATGACTTCATAAAATGCAAGATAATTGGGAAACACCAAAACGGGTAAATTCTAAATTGTTTTGCAAACTTTATATAGATGTGTTGAGCAAATCATATTTTAGGCTGCCAGTTTTTAGTGCTGTAAAATGCATTACAAAGTGCTGGCCATATATCTTGGATTTTGTTTTCTCTTTGTAGAATTTAATTCCAGATTTGCTTTGATCTCATTCTTGTATTTACATCTTGCTCCTTTGTTTAAACTGTCTCCTTTTATTTACAATATGCAGAGAGGGAAGCAGGTTTAAGTCCAATTACCATAATTTCTGCTTGACTTATGTGCACTTAAGCAGTTTAAATCTTGCTTTGGTGACAGGAGACTTTTCCTTCAGGATTCCACAATAAATCCTTCCAAACGGATGAATAATTGGATTCATAGTCAATCCCTTCAGTGCACAAAGTACTTCGGTTCCTGGGTCTCACTAAGTTTGAGGAGCAGGCCTTGCATCTGGAACACAAGTCAACAGTAGAAACATCCCTTGGCCGTGCCAAGTCCCTAACACATCAAACTGCTGTGCACAATTCCCTTTGTCTCTGAAAATATCATAAATTCTCAACTGCTGAATCAAGTTGCAAGTTCCTTAGTTTGAAATTTCTTAAGGTTCTTCATGAAGTGGCTCCCCACTTCTACTGACTCCTGTCATATTACCCTCAGATCAAATGTTTGGCTTCAGTGGGGTCTTTGTCTGTTCCATCTCCAGGCGCTTCCTTGTGCTGTGCACCCTACTTGGTGTAC
The DNA here is from genome assembly GCF_024542745.1 of Macaca thibetana thibetana. Lineage (NCBI taxonomy): Eukaryota > Metazoa > Chordata > Mammalia > Primates > Cercopithecidae > Macaca > Macaca thibetana. The sequence continues at coordinate 101,779,482 of NC_065586.1, read as the reverse complement.
TATTCTGTATCTCTCTACCCAAATCCTACTCATCATTCAAGGGCAAGCTCACATTTCAATCTCCCTTGGCCACTTCAGCTCCTGTCTATCTAACCCTTCTCTAACTCTTATAGAAGTTTATTGGTATTCATTTATTTTCACCAAAATCCTCACACAATTTTGTTTTATTATTATTAGAATGTTCAACATGAGTCTGTAAAGGCAAGCAGTGCCATTATGCAAACTTGAATCCAAAAAGTCACCTATCATAGTTTTACTGTGTATGCACAATTTTGGCACTCTTGTCTTCAAAAGGTGAACGTAATTCCCATCCCCTTGAGTATGGCCAGATTAATGACTCATTTCTCATGAGGAGGACAAGGTGAAAGTCAGTGTGTGACTTCTGAGGCTAGTTTATAAAAGGTTACTGCAGGATCTAGGCTAGTTTATAAAAGGTTACTGCAAGATATAACTTGCTCTGCTCTTGGATCACTTATTCTGGAAAAAAACAGCTGCCATTTTATAAGGGCATTCAAGCAGCCCTATGAAGATGCCCATGCATGGAGAAATAGGAGGCCTCAGCCAGCGGCCATATAAGTGTGCCATTTTGGAAACAGGTCTTCCAGCGCCAGTCAAGCCTTCAGATGGCTGAAGCTTCAGCTGATGTCTTGACTGCAACCCAGCTGAGTGCACCCAAAATTCTAACCTATAGAAATTGTGATATGATAAATGTTCATTGTTTTAAATTGCTATGTTTGGGGGTAATTTGTTATGCAGTAATAGATAACAATACAGCATCCTTTACTCTTCCTCTCTTACCTTGCTACATACTTCCTACCCATCATTAAGGCCTGCCTAGTTTTTCTCCAATATATATCTATAAACCGTGAAATTTTCTTCACTTCCACTGCCAGCATCAGCTCTCATTATGACATTATTATGGCATTATCTATCCAACTGTTATTCCTGTTTTATTATTTATTTTCTCTCACCACATTTTACTCCCCAACCCCTAGTAAATCCTTCCTACTGCATCCAGAGGGATCTTTATGCAACCCAGTTGTATAAAGTAGCTGTATTTTGCAATGGCTGAAAAGCATACTGAAATAGGCAGGATTCTAAGATGACCCCAAATATACTTGTCCCCTGTTATATTGCCTTGTATGATCCCTGCCATTTGAAGGTGGTTAGGACAGTGAATATGAATATGACTGTCACGCTTGTGATTAAGTTATATTGTAGGAGAAAGGTAAAGGGATTTTGCAAATATCATTAAGGTCCCAAATTATTTGAGCTTTCATTAATCAGACGTAATTATCCTGGGTGGGCCTACCTGAATCAAGTGAATCCTTAAAAGGTACTGAGTCCCTCCTAAAGGGAGAGATTTGAAGCATGAAAGATTCTTCTGCTCAATTTGAAAAAGTAAGCTACCATGTTGTAGAGAGAGTCATGTGGCAGGAAACAGTGGGTGGCCTCAAGTTGCTGAGGGCCTCCATTCCTACAATTATAAGAAGCTAAAGCCTGGGTGCAGTGGCTCATGCCTGTAATCCCAGCACTTTGGGAGGCCGAGGTGAGCAGATCACCTGAGGTCAGGAGTTTGAGACCAGCCTGGCCAACATGGTGAAAGCCTGTGTCTACTAAAGATACAAAAATTAGCCTGGCATGATGGCGGGTGCCTGCAATCCCAGCTACTCGGGAGGCTGAGGGAGGAGAATCACTTGAACCCAGTAGGCAGAGGTTGCAGTGAGCCATGATTGCACCACTGTGCTCTAGCCTGGGTGACAGAGTTAGACTCCATTTCAAAAAAAAAAAAAAAAAAAAGCAGCTAAGTTCTGCCAACCACTGAGCATGACAAGGAACTTATGCCTCACATGAGACCATAGCTCCAGGTGACCTCTCGATTTGAGCCTTGTGAGATTCAGGCAGAGAACCCAGCTGTGTTACACTTACCTGCTGACCCACGGAAAATGTGGGACAATACATTTGTCTTGTTAAGCTGCCAAATTTGTTATGCAGCAATAGAAACCTAATGGATGTATAGAACCCGTCACCACCCAAAAATACGCAAGTACATCAGTAATCCAGTGGCGTAATTCTTGATTCATATATTTGATCCAGCAATTTCTTATTCACATTGCTGCACTTAAGTCTAACTTGAAAAGGTATTTATCACCCAATCCTCACATTCTTCACAATAGACTGTATATTTATTTAAGAAGCAATATTATAGATCTTACTATGTTCCAGGTACTGTCTAAGTGCTTTAGCACTATTACCCCTTTTAGTTCTCCTAACAATCCTAGGATATCGATACTGTTATTATCCCTATGTCAAAGATGAGAATGTGCCATACGGCTGTGATCTCAGTCACAAAGCTCTGGGGCTGACAAGAGGTTCTTGTTCATTAAGAGCCACTATTTATTTAGGGAATGAGGGTGTCACTCGTTTCTGGTAGTAAGGATGTGGCCGAAACAGTGAAATAAAGAAAATGGAGAAACCGGGAAGATGTGAATCTAATAAAGTTCCCACTTGAAATCTCTGAGGTTTTTTTTCCTCAATACATTAAAGATAAAATCTGAAATCCTTATTTTGCCTCCATGCCAATGCATAATCTTGTCTTTTCCTCTTCATTACACAGAATATAATTAGCAAATTTCCATGCCTTAGTTATATTGACAAATCTCTGTATACAGAGCAGGTGTATATAGGAAATTTACTATGTGCTAAATCAAAGGAATCCAAGAATTATGACATGGCCCCTACTCTCAAGCCATCAAGTAGAGCGGATAAGCATATAAATGCTTATGGTATCGATTTGATAAGCATGAGCTGGAGAAATGCGGATCTCTGCAGAATCAACTTTGCCATTTTATATTCTTATTGGTCGTAATGCAAAAATAGAAAGATTGTGATAACATTTCAAGCAGTGTTTTTTTATACTAAAAAAAAAAGCCCATAATTCTCAGTTAAAAAAAAAAAAGCAATTATCCTGGTTTCACTGAGAATAAGAGGTTACCCAGGAAGTGGGACTTTCGGGGCTAAAATCAGGATAGTCCCAGGCAAACTGAGATGTTTGGACACTCTGCATTTACACCACACCCAGTCAAACATAACCCATATGTTTCTACTTACATGGATATAACTGCAATATGTTTTATCAGACTAATTATTCATACGGCATGTATTAAATTCCAACATTTTCCTTTCCAACATTTTCTTTTTTTAAATGACCTGCATGGCTTACTAAATTAATTTTTATAATATCTTCCTTGATTTTGATTTGAAATTTGAATCAAAGGGTTCTCAAAGTTTTTAATTTGTTATTTTTGTCCCCTAATTCGTAAGTTACTTATAAGTACAGACTGAGCATTTCTATTTTATTTTATTTTATTTTATTTTTTTCTTAGGGCTTGACAGTGAGGTTAGATTTATTGAGGTATAGTTCACATAGAGTAAAATTCACACTTTTTAGTTAAACTATGAGTTTTAGCAAATACATACAGTCATGTAACCACCACCTAATCAAGATACAGAGTAGTTTCATCATACCCGCACCTCCATAAATCCTCTATTTTTTATCTTTTAAATGTATTGCATTATTTTTTCTTCATTGCACTATTCTTAATATGTATTAAGTGCTCAAGAGATGTTAACTGTTGTGTTTGTTAATTAGCCTTTGTTGTTAATTTTGTTGAAAATTAATCTCCGTTGTTAATCTTGCAAAAACAAGGGAATGAATTGTTGGTTGAGCCAGTAGCAGCAATCAGGCATGTATCACTAACTGTTATGGTCTTCTGTAAAAATTAGGCCTGGTTTTTAGCAGGAAGGAGGCTAGAATTTTGAAACTGCCACCAGAGATTTATTGCTGTGGTACTGCAGGGCATTAGTCCTTCTCCATGTGTTGGTGAATATCACATTCAGAGAATAGGATCTTCACTAAGAAAATACCAGATTTTTACTTACAGAAGAATCAAGCCCAAGTATTTCCTGTGCGATACTATGACCCAGCACCTCACCTAGGTGCCCCAGAGCCGCAACAAAATAGCATTACCAATGATATTTTGTCCTCAGTTTACAGATATGACAAGAATACAAGGGTAACATACAAAAGAACAAATAATATATGGTCCTTAGTTCAAGATGTTCTGAGGAGAAGGAACCATTGAGTATGAGCTGGAAGAGTCAAAACAAGCTTCCTTGGAGACAGGTTTAAACTGATTTATCAGGCATGGAGCCCTTGCCCTCTGCTTGACAACATCCCATTTAATCTCGGTATCTGTAAGAATTCTCTTTAGCAGCATACAACAGCAGACTTTTTAGATGCCTTTTAGATAAGAAAGGGGCTTATTTTTTTCTCACATAATAAGAAATCCATATGTAGAAAGTCTAGGCAAGCTGTAGTACCTTCAAGATGTCATGAGGACCCCATCTCCTGTGTTTCTTGCTCTGTTATAATTTACATGAGGCCTTCATCCTCATGTTCTCAAGTTATTTGCTGCTTCCACTCCTAGGTATTTACCAAAGAGAAAGAAAATATATGTGCATGCAAAAACTTGTACACAAAGGTTTATAGCAGCATCATTTATAATAGCCAAAAAGTGAAAATAAATCACATGTCCACTAATTGATGAGTGAATAAATAAAATATAAACTATCCACACAATGGAATATTATTCAGTCATCAAAGAAAATGATGCACTGATGTGTGCTACAACATAGATAAATCTTAAAAGTGTGCTTAGGAGGCCAACCGTGTTGGCTCATGCTTGTAATCCCAGCACTTTGGGAGGCTGACGCAGGAGGATTGCTTGAGGCCAGCAGTTACAGACTAGCATTGGCAACATAGTGAGACCTCACCTCTACTAAAAACATTTTAAAAATTAACTGCATGTATGGTGGTGTACACCTGTAGTCCTGGCAACTCAGGAGGCTGAGGCTGAAGGCTCACTTAAGCCTAGGAGCTGAAGGCTGCAGTGAACCATAATAGTATCACTGCACTCCAGACTGGGTGACAGAGCAAGACCCTACCCTTAAATAATGAGATCTTCCTTTTTGTTTTTTTTTTTTTTAATTTTACTTTAAGTTCCAGGGTGCACGTGCAGGTTTGTTATATAGGTAAACATGTGCCATGGTGGTTTGCTGCACCTATCAATCCATCACCTGAGAATTAAGCCCAGCATGCATTAGATATTTTTCCTGATTCTCTCCCTCCCCTCATGTGTGTTGTTCCCCTCCCTGTATCTGTGTGTTCTCACTGTTCAGCTCCGACCTACAAGTGAATACATGCAGTGTTTGGTTTTCTGTTCCTATGCTAGTTTGCTGAGGATAATGGCTTTCAGCTTCACCCTTGTCCCTGCAAAGGACATGATCTCATTCCTTTTTATGGCTGCATAGTATTCCATGGTATATATGTACAACATTTTCTTTATCCAGTCTATTACTGATGGAAATTTGGGTTGATTCCATTCTTTAGTATTGTGAACAGTGCTGCAATGAACATATACATGCATGTCTTTATAGAAGAATGATTTATTATGCTACTATATTATAAATATAATATATTCCTTTGGGTATATACACAGTAATGGGATTGCTGGGTCAAATGGTATTTCTGGGTTCGGGAATGGTTAAACTAATTTACATTCCCACCAATAGTGTAAAAGTGTTCCTATTTCTCTATAGCCTAGCCAGTATTTGTTGTTTCTTGACTTGTTAATAATTGCCATTCTGATGGGTGTGACATGGGATCTCACTGTGGTTTTGATTTGCATTTCTCTAATGATCAGTGATGTTGAGCTTTTTTTATATGTTTGTTGGCTACATAAATGTCTTCTTTTGAGAAGTGTCTGTTCATGTCCTTTGCCAACTTTTTAATGGGGTTGTTTGTTTTTTCTTGTAAATTTGTTTAAGTTCTTTGTAGATAAACTTATCCACTGTTGCAAAAATTTTCTCCTATTCTGTAGGTTGTCTGTTCACTCTGATGATTTTTCTTTTGCTGTGCAGAAGCTCTTTAGAGTAGATCTCATTTGTCAATTTTTGGTTTTGTTGTAATTGCTTTGGACATTTTCATCATGAAATCTTTGCCAGTGCCTATGTCCTGAATGGTATTGCCTAGGTTTTCTCCCAGGGTTTTTATGGTTTTGGGTTTTACATTTAAGTCTTTAATCCATCTTGAGTTAATTTTCATATTAGGTATAAGGAAGAGGTCCAGTTTCAACTTTCTGCATATGGCTAGCCAGTTTTCCCAGCACCATTTATTAAATAGGGAATCCTTTCCCCTGTGCTTGTTTTTGTGAGGTTCGTCAAAGATCAGGCGGTTGCAGATGTGGTCCTATTTTCGAGTTCTTTATTCTGTTCTTAAAAAACATCCAAAAATATGTAAGGGAAAGAAGGTAAACACAAAGGTCATATATTGTATGATTCCATTTATAGGAAATGTCCAGAATAGGCAAAGCTATAGAGACAGAAAATACATTAATCGTTGCCCAGGGTCGGGGTCAGAAGTTGGAGTCACGAAGAGTCACTGCTAATGGGTACAGGGTTCATTTGGGGGTGATGAAAATGTTCCCGAATTGATTATGGTGATGGTTGCACAACTCTGTGAATGCACTAAAAACCACTGAATTGTATACTTTAAAGATCAGATGTATGGTATGTGAATCACAGCTTAATATAGCTATTACACATATGTGGTAATATGAATAAATATGTGTGTATATAAAAATTGCAAAATTTATTTTCATAATTGAAATAAACAGAATATACAATAATTTTTCAAAGGATATTTGCTGTATCTCTTATCATTATTGTCACCCTCTGGGCAAGTTTAGTGGAGTATTGGAAAAAGGCACATCCAGCCAAATCTGACCCTTTAAGAAGCTTTCTGAGAAACCTCACCCAGAATCTTTGACTTATATCTCATTGCCCAGAAGGAGGTCATACGGACACTCCTAGCTCCAAGGGAGTCTGGAGAATGAGTGTTTTAGTCGAGCATACTGTCATTACCTTTCTTTCAAAAGGAAGGAGAGGCCAGGTGTGGTGGCTTATGCTTATAATCCCAGCATTTTGGGAGGCTGAGGCAGGAGGATTGCTTGAACCCAGGAATTCGAGACCAGCCTGGACAAGATGGTGAAATCCTGCCTCTATTTTAAAAATAACAAATAAATAAAAAATAAAAGAAAGGAGAGAAGAGAGATTGAGAAGACAACCGATAGTGTATGCCACAATCCTCAAAACAAACAAACATCTCGAAAAGTGTCACGGCCAGGAAGAGCTAGGGAGGCATATGATAATTGAATGTAATGTTGTACCTGGATGAAATCCGGGAACCAAAAAAAAGGCTCTTAGGTAAAAACTAAAAAAATTCTGAATAAAATATGGATTTTAGTTAATAATATAATATGTGTATATGTATATGGAATGATAATATATAATATCATATAATAATATTGGTTAATTAATTATGAATATGCACTATATAAGTTAATAATCAGGGTACTCTCTATGGGTATATATGGGAACTCTACTATTTTTGCAACCTTTCTGCAAATCCAAAGCTATTCTAAAATAAAAAATTATTTTTAAAAGCAGTCAGAAACACACTCTGATGTCACTTTTATTGCCTCCATTTTACTGTTGCAAAAACAGACTCCAAACATTGAAGAGCGTTATCAAGGTCAAATAGCAATTAGAGCCCAGCATAGTGACTCATGCCTGTAGTCCCAGCTACTCAAGAGGCTAAGGCAGGATGATGGCTTGAACCTAGGAGTTTGAGGCTGCAGTGAGCTATGATCATACCACTGCACTCCAGCCTGAGCAACAGAGATCCTGACTCCAAAAAATAAAATAATAATAATAACAATTTTAGAAACAGCAATTAAGAGCAGGATCTAAGCGCAGTCTCAGTGTATTATATTGCATTATTTTCTTAAGAGGAATCCCTCTTGAGAATCAGGGCAAGTGCTCATCAAATCGCCAGAGTCCTCAGTGGATGAACTGATTTCTCTTGTGACTGCCCCACGTGTTTTAGATGGCAAAAGGCCTGCACCAAGCTTGCCTTAGAAACAGGTGCTAAGAAAACCTAGGAAATCCAAGCCAGAGTAATTTATAAGAGAAATAAACATTTACAACAACAAAGTTCAGAGCATTTAAGGCATACTGCCTGCTATTAGATGTTTGCTAACACTGTAAACTCCAAGAGGACTCTGAAATTTGGACTGTGACTTATACCCTTGATAGTACCCACAGCGTATATTACAGATTAGACACTCTTAAACGTGCTCATTGATCGAATACATCTGTCCTGAACACCATATTGGTAAATCAAATACTAAAAGGTACAGTGAGAGAAAACTCAGACTGAAGTCCAAAGATTTCATGTTCTATGTGAGATACTGAGTGCTTAAACTTTTTTGGCTGCCTTCTTCCTTCATCATACATTTAGGCTGTTCGCTGTCACATTACAAATAAAATCTAATTATAATTTTTTCATAAAACAGTGCCCTTTGATTCTTTTCTATAAAAAAGCCAGGATATCAACTTCTATTATCTGCTGCAGAGCACCAGCTTTTCCTTGTGGGGTCAATGCCTGTCTGAAGTGGCTGCGCTCTTGAGGTGTCCCTGGCTTATCCTGTAAAAAGAAGCAAATTTTTCCATGTATTCCAGCAACGATCATGTTATTTAAAAAATAATTAATTAGGCCGGGCGCGGTGGCTCAAGCCTGTAATCCCAGCACTTTGGGAGGCCGAGACGGGCGGATCACGAAGTCAGGAGATCGAGACCATCCTGGCTAACACGGTGAAACCCCGTCTCTACTAAAAAATACAAAAAACTAGCCGGGCGCGGTGGCGGGCGCCTGTAGTCCCAACTACTCGGGAGGCTGAGGCAGGAGAATGGCGGGAACCCGGGAGGCGGAGCTTGCAGTGAGCTGAGATCCGGCCACTGCACTCCAGCCTGGGCGGCAGAGCGAGACTCCGTCTCAAAAAAAAAAAAAAAAAAAAAAAAAAAAAAAAAAAAAAAAAAATTAATTAATTTAGAGACAGGGTTTTGCTCTGTTGCCCAGGCTGGAGTGCAGTGGTGTGACCATGGCTAACCACAGCCTTGACTCACTGGGCTCAAGTGATCCTCCTACCTCAGCCTCTTGAGTAGCTGGGACTAGAGGAATGCACCACCATGCCTGGCTAAATTTTACATTTTTTTGTAGAGATGGGGTCTTGCTATGTTGCCCAAGCTGATCTTGAACTCCTGGCCTTAAGCAATCCTCCCACCCCAGCCACCTAAACCGCTAGGATTACAGGTGTGAGCCACTACACCCCGCCTTGACAATCATTTTCTGACTGCTCATTCTGTACCAGGCTCCACGCTAGGCAGTAGAGACAGAAGGGTGAAAAAGATGAAGCATCTCCTTCACAGACTGCAGCTTTTTGCAGGGCAAACAGACAATTTACATATGTTAGGCAAATAATGATATCAGTGTCACTGTGACAAATGCCATGGTGGAGAGGGTACTATGAAAGGCTTTGAGTGCTTGTAGTAGGTGGTATAATAGGCTGGCATGTTGTACATTTAGGGAGCACACAGAATGAAACCCTCTCTCTTCTGTGCTTGTGATTAAGTGCAACTGAGAGGTAGAAGAGTCATAAAGTTGAAGAATTTTTTAAAGTTACATTTAGTAATAAAAATATCAGAGCCGATATGTGGCTTCTGCAGAAAGGTAAGTCCCAAGCAGTTAGAGGGGAAAGAATGGTTGAGCCACATGTGTCCAGTTTCTTCTCCCAACTTTCCCAATCAGATAAGTGCATCCTCCTCTCTTAGGACAGGATGAGTGAGGCCACAGAGAAGTGAAGAACAGCGTTCCAGGGAGTGGAAGCTTAGGAGAGGGCAGGAGAGAAAAAGCACACGGGAAACTCAGTCACGTTGTGCATGGGAGCTTGGAAGGCATATGGGCAGCAAGACCCGATCAAACAAGGTTTTAGGTCCTGTTAAGAACTGTTTCCCCTTGCATTCTAAATGGACATATAATTTTTGACTGGGGAACAGAGTGCACATCTTCAGATTTGCATCTAAGAAGTAGTTCTTTGGTAAAACAATAGAAAATTTTGACTGTTTTCATGGTACAGTGATAAATGATGGTGGTTGGAACCAGATGATGACTGTGAAGATCAAGAATATTTGTCAGCTTTGGAAATTATTTACAAGGAAAATATAAAGATTAGTTTGTTGGACGTCAGTAGACTGGTGAGGACAAAAAATGTACTAAGCATGGCATCTGGGACTTTAACCAACAAAGGGAAAGGTGTTTCCATTTATCAAGTGGGGGGTGGGGGCACTGGATGAAGTCTGGGTATAAGATGTGAGCTTTGCTTTTGACTGTTTAGCTTTAAGTGCCTTATGCTATCCGAGGAAGATGGAAAGTAGACAGTGGGTTATGCCCATCAGGATTTTGGAAGACCCATTGCTGCTTCTTGCTATTGTGAATTTCTGGGTTGCCTTGCTATCCTCTATTTGCATCCTTTGTGCTTTCAGCACTTGTGTAACAAAATCAATGTATTAATTTTTTTGTCCAAAGCATTTATTGTGGTTTCTGTTTTAATGTCTGGACCCTGGATGAGGTTCAGGTTTGAGCACAGAGCTGTCCCCACAAAAAACACTAGGTGGAGCAGAGAAAGCCAGAAGAAGACACTGAGAAAATCTAAAAGAAGAACGAACACTTTAAGTGTTTGTTTTCATGGACGCTAAGAGAAAGTACTATTTCAATAAGGGAATCCGTGAATGTATTAAAAACGCTGATGTGGAATGAAAACGTCCTGAGTTTGGTACGATGGGTGTCATTGGTGATCTGAGCTGTGACAAATTTGGTATGATGGTGAATGCAGAAGCCAGATTTAGAAAGGAAAGAAGGCCATGGAAAAGGAAGTACGGGATATGTATATTCAACTATTTTGAGTAATTCTGCTGTAACAGGAGAGGGAGAGAGAGAGAGAGAGAGAGAGAGAGAGAGAGAGAGATTGAGACCGCAGGAGAAATAATGGAGCGAGAGAGAGAGAGGAAGCGAAGCAACGTATAGGATCTGGGAAGGTTTCTTTCGGATAAATTTGTGTTTGGGTTATTTCGTTTAGTTTGGTTTGTTGGTTTGATTGTTGATTAATTTTCAGTTTTCTGCTATTACTAATTACCACAAATTCAAACCAACAAATTACCACAAGCTCAATAAACACAAATTATTATGTTACAGTTGTGTAGGTCAGAAAACTAATGCGGGTCTCACCAGGCAGAAATCAGAGTATCTTTAGGGCTGTAATTCTTTTTTTTTTTTTTTTTTTTTTTTTTTTTTTTTTTTTTTGAGGCAGAGTCTCACTGTGTCGCCCAGACTGGAGCGCAGTGGCGCGATCTCGGCTCACTGCAAGTTCTGCCTCCCGGGTTTACGCCATTCTCCAGCCTCAGCCTCCCGAGTAGCTGGGACTACAGGCGCCCGCCACCTCGCCCGGCTAGTTTTTGTACTTTTTAGTAGAGACGGGGTTTCACCGTATTAGCCAGGATGGTCTCGATCTCTTGACCTCGTGATCCGCCCGCCTCGGCCTCCCAAAGTGCTGGGATTACAGGCATGAGCCACCGCGCTCGGCCAGGGCTGCATTTCTTCCTTTCCAGGTACTTAAAGCCACCCACGTTCCTTCGCTCATGGCTCCCTTCCTCCATCTTTGAAGCCAACAAACTCACGTTGAGGCCTTCTCACGGTGCATCACCCTGACCTCCTCTGCTGCGTTTCTTGTCCACTTTGTAAAGAACCTTTACGGCTATATTTGGTTCACCTGGATAAGCTAGGATAGTTTTCCTATTTCTGAGTGAGCTGATTAGCTAGCAACTTAAATTCTACCCAGAACTTCAATTCCCCCTTGCCGTGTAACTTAAATCTATTCACCATTTCCAAAAATTAGGAGCTAGCTATTTGGCAGATGGGGGAAGGAGAATTATTTGGCCTGCCACAACAATTTTTATGTGCTGGATATAAAAATAAAAATCTAATCTGACCGTTTATCTTTTTTTTTTTTTCTTCATGAAGAACGAAGCCAAGCCATTGACTGAAGGAGAAAGGTGGAGGGAGGACTCGGATGTCTGAGGGGTGTAGAGAAGATATGAAGTCATCATTTAGGAGACGCTTAAGAGGCAGACAGAGAACAAGCTACAAACACAGAAGTATGCTAAGGGTCAAATAGCCGATTCCAACTAAACCTCAAAACTAGAAAAATAATTTTATAAATTCCTTTTTTAGGTTCAATATTTACTTTTGATATGGACCAACCTAAGTTTTATACAAAATGCATCTTAATTTTGTGAAATGCTACTAAAATGTGGAAGAAAGAAAATTAGAATAAAATGAACATCAGAAAAAAATAAAAATGAGTCATTAGGTAGAAAATGAATATTTCCAGATATACTACATAGTTACCCCTAGAAAAAGGGAATGAATAAATAGTCCATTGGCATTACAAAGACATATATGATGCCACATAATTAAAAAAATTGAAATAAAAAAGTGTGCAGGAGGGAAGAGGGTGAAACACAAAGATTTGAACTTTATTTTTTAATGTTTGCCCTGTCTGAGCAAGTTATGATCCAAAAACTGAGTATCCTGAAATACTGTAAAAATGCTTTCTTTGGGAGTCCGAGGAAAGGTGCCAGGATATGCTCCACCAGGATCTCTCCTTATGTGCTCTCTCTAGCATTCTCCTTCTCCTCTTACTGAATTATCTTGGAAGCTTCACTCTCAGTAGTGACTATGGCCCATTCAGTTACGCTCACTTGAAAGGAATGGCTGACCTTCTTGATCACTGAAATGAGCATTGCCTAAAAACCTCAATCTGTAGACAGGCTTGGCCTCAAATCCTCATAAATAGCGATAAGAAACATAGCTGCGTGCCACTGAATCTTTCATCCAAGGGAGAATAAATTGTTTTAATACCAGGAATGCAGAAAAAGGGAAAGAAAAAAAGAAAGTATTTGAACAGAAAGCCAACAAAAGTTCCTTTGATGCAGTTCCTGCTGACACCCTGGGCAAGATGTTCATTGTGTAAGATAGATCACAAAATGCATTAAGAGATATTATGCCATACACTCCAATTAGCATCACCAGTATCCTTTTGCTGGCTCACTGTCCAAAAAATTAATTTTATTGCTTCCAGAACTTTGAACAAACTCATATAATCCTTCAAGCAGATGTACGAGGCATTAAAAACCACAATTACATTACTTCAAAGCCATAATTAAAAAGTTTGGTCCTTGTTCCAGGCCTACCATTGATTTCTAAGAGAAACATACTTCAGATCTGATGTAAGCCTTAATAAATTACCAGCTTTGAGCAAAATAAGTTTAACTTCCCATAAAGAATAAAACAGGGTTTTATTGTGGGAAAAAGAGAAGACTAAATGATTGTAAATTTGCATTGCATTTTTATAACCACTTGGGTTTGAAGTCAAATATAATTTGACATTTTATTGATATTTCCAGTGTTTAAAACTGACAAGAAGTACATTAAATTTTACCATGTAAATCTGATATGACAATAAAAATCCTTTTGCACTTCTCATTGGAATTGTTGCAGTAAAATGAAATAAGAAGTGCCATCAAAAAATAATTTTTTTAAAAAGAAGGCCTGAGCTGTCAGGAGTTCAGGTGTCCATTTTTTGGTAGGGATAGACTTTTCCTCCAAAGGCGTGACACTTCCAACACGTGCAAGTTGGCCCCACGATTTGCCTCACACCTAGCTCATCCCTCGGTGGCTCTATTCTATTGTTCTTCTGATAGTAACAATAAAAATTGTAACAATCTGTCTTAGCTTCTTAGGGGTACTGTAATGAAGTGCCACAAACTGGGCAGCTTAAAACAACAGATTTTTTTTTTTAGTAATTTCAACTTTTATTTTAGATTCGGGGGGGTACATGTGCAGGTTTGTTACATGGGTATATTGTGTGAATGCCCAGGTTGTCAGCATGGTACCCAATAGGTAGTTTTTCAACCCACATCTGCCTTCCTCCCTCCCCACTCCAGTAGTCCCCAGTATTCCCGAGTATATTGTTCCTATATATGTATCTATATATATGTGTATCTATCTATCTATCTATCTATCTATCTATCTATCTATCTATCTATATTTTATATATATATATATATATATATATATATATATATTTTTTTTTTTCCCCCGGGGACAGAGTCTCACTCTGCTGCCAAGGCTGAAGTGAAGTGGCACAGTCTCAACTCAGTGCAAACTCCACCTCCCTGGTTCAAGCTACTCTCACGCCTCAACCTCCCAAGTAACTGGAATTACAGGTGCACACCACCATGCTCAGCTTATTTTTGTATTTTCAGTAGAGACAGAGTTTTGCCATGTTGGCCAGGCTGGTCTGAAACTCCTGACTTCAAGTGATCCACCCCCCTCAGCCTCCTAAAGTGCTGGGATTACAGGTGTGAGCCACCATGCCTGGCCTATAGTTCCCATCTTTATATTTGTGTGTACTCAATGTTTAGCTCGTACTTATACGTGAGAACATGCTGTATTTGTTTTTTTGAACAACAGAAACATATCGTCTTACAGTTCTGGAGGCTGGAAGCCCATAATCAAAGTGTCGGCATGGCCATGCTCTCCCTGACAGAAATAGAACCCTTTCTTGACTCTTCCTAGCTTCTGGTGCTTTGCCGGCAACCTTCAACATTTCTTGGCTCACAGCTGCCTAACTCCAATCTTTGCCTTTTTTGTCACATGACATTCCCCCTGTATGTCTCTGTCTTCACATTGCTGACTTCTTATGTGGATAACAGTCACATAAGATTAGGAGCCACATTATTCCAGTATGACTTCATGTCCAGGTAACCAGTCACAATCTGCAAAGACCCTATTTCCAAACAAGGCCACATTCTGAGGTACCAGGCCTTAGTTTCTCAAGATATCTTTTTTTGGGGAAAGTGTACAATTCAACTATACCACAACCTTTATTGCAAATCAACGATGCAAAGAGATCAACTTCCATTGCAGCACACAGATACGGTCCTCAGAGGGGTCTCTGCATTAAGCATATGCTGCTGTCAAGCTGTTTTTAAAAAGTTATACTTAGTGAAACCAGAACCTGAGGTTTCTCTTGCCTGGTGTTCACAGCCTGTCACATAACAACCCATCTGAAGCCACACCAAAAACATCAGTTGACATTGATGAAATTAAACATGGAGTAGGAATGTAATGCAATATACTTGGCAGCAATCTCAACCAGAATTGGCCAGGACATACGATCTAGCAGGGTTGAGCAGGATCAAAAATTAAGCTTATTCCTGAACACAAAGGTAATATTTCCGTCTTTCCAAGACTAACAACAAAATCCTCAACCTGTGATTAAGGTTGCCAGATACTATACAAGATATCAAGTTTATATTTGAATTTCAGAAACATCTAGTAATAGGATTATTTTGTTATGTTTTTGGTGACAGGGTCTCTTTCTGTCACCCAGGCTGCAATCCTCCGACCTCAGCCTCCTGAGTAGCCGGGACTACGGGCGCATACCTCCATGCCCCGTTTTTGTCATTGTCGTTTTTGTCGAGATAGGGCCTCACTGCATTGCCCAGGTAGGTCTCAAACTCCTGGTCTCAAGCCATCATCTCACCTCAGTCTTCCAAAGTGTTTACAGGAATGAGCCACCATGGCCAGCCCAAATAATAGGTTTTCAGCATATCCCAAGCAATATTTGTTTATATAAAATTAAAACTTAAATGGTATCTTTTTTTTTTTTTTTTTTCCCCGATCTGGCAACCATTATATATGACGCAATGACTGCCTACTTAGTGTTTTTTAGTTATTTTCCTGGTGTGTATGTGGAGTATGGTGGCGGGTGAGAGGGAGCACATAAAGGAATAAGCATCTGCAAGGTTCACTCATCTTTTGCAATGTTTCACTTCAAAGGTCACACATTTACCAAGGTTGAGGATAGAAATATAAATGTGCATGTGTGAGTGTGTGTGCATATGCATTCATATACATGTTATGCACTAAATTGCATCCTCCCAAAATTCATACGTTGAAATCCTGACCCCCAGTGTGACTATATTTGGAGACAGGGCATTTAAAGATGTAATTAGGTTAAATTAGGTCATATGAGCAAAGCCCTAATCCAACAGGACTGGTATCCATATAAAAAGAGAAAGAATCACCAGAGAGCTTTCTTTCTCTCCGTGGCACAGGGAAAAGGACAGGACTCAGCAAAAAGAAGCTGTCTGGCCGGGCATAGTGACTCATGCCTGTAATCCCAGCACTTTGGGAGGCCAAGGAGGGTGGATCACGAGGTCAGGAGATCGACACCGTCCTGGCTAATATGGTGAAACCCCATCTCTACTAAAAATACAAAAAATTAGCTGGGTGTGGTGGCGGGTGCCTGTAGTCCCAGCTACTCGGGAGGCTGAGGCAGGAGAATGGCATGAACCCGGGAGGCAGAGCTTGCAGTGAGCTGAGGTCATGCTATTGTACTCCAGCCTGGGCAACAGAGCGAGACACCGTCTCAAAAAAAAAAAAAAAAAAAAAAAAAAGGAAGCGTCTGCAAGCTCAACCTCACCAACCCCTGACCACCTTGATCTTGGACTTCCATCCTCCAGAACTCTGAGAAAATAAATTTCTATTTTGAGCCGCCAAGTCTGTCTGTGGTATTTTTGCTAAGGCAGCCTGAGCAGACTAACACATTAGTGGTAGCCATCAGAAAGACATTATTTCTGGAAAATTTTAGAACATTCAGAACTAAATACACTATTTTAAGTTTAAAAAGTCCTTACTGATAATCAATGACATCGGTTTCTGATGTTAACTTGAAATTATTCATTATCTATATGGATATTTCTTACCTTTTTGTAAGCTGAAGACTTAACTTTTAGGATGGATTAGAATACATATATTTTTGTACTTCCTTATAAAATTTTAATATCATTCTTTTGTCTCCTTACATGAATTTTGTGTTTATTTCACATATGAGATTTATAAAAAGATATATTCAGTACAATGCACACTGGATTAAAGAAGAATTTATTTGTATGTTTAACTGCAAAGATTAGGTATAAAGATTTGATTTAGTAGCTTTACAGTGGTGGCAAGAAGGACCTACTTTTCTTCTGCTAGGTTTTCTCTGGTCATTTTTAAATGACTCTCAACAATTTTTAAGTATAGCCTTCTTCTACAACCCAAGAGAAAGATCAGATGGTTTCAGAAACTCTCCAAAGAGTGAGGAAATTTCCTTCCCCTGAAGATGTCAACAAACTTCACTCAAATCTTAATAGTCTATCTTTGTATATATCTTCTTACTTGAATCAGTAGCTATGGCTAAGGGATTAGACTATCTGATTAACTTAAACTTGAGCTGACTGTCTTGACCTATATCCCTAGATACAGAAAAACAGTAGCTTTGTACAAATTCAAGAGCTATACAAGTGCACTATATGTCCTGGATATTCTCAGCCTTCCTGAGGAGACATATTACATTGTTTTTATTTACCAATATTTTATTGTGAAAATTCTCAAACATAAAGAAAATTTGAAAGAGTTGTATAATGAACACCCATATACTCACTATATAGATTCTGCAATTTATGTTTTGTTATATTTGCCTTATTACATATCTAGTCATCTATCCATTGCATGAGATTTTGATGATCGAATAAAAGTATTGGTGCTTACAAAATCCAACACGTTTCTAAAGTTGATTACATTTATATGAGCTTACGTTTGTTCTCAAACTCCTTTCACAAGATAAGCGAAAGTTAATCATCAAGCTGTACATTCTGCATTCAAAGCTATCTAAACATGTTACAGCTTCCAGTTTCTCAAGGTTCTGCTTCTACATTTGATCACTTTTACTGATTCTAATGGGTTTCAAATATTTGCTCATTCAAAGCTCAGTTCAATTTTCACCTCCCCCCATACAGTTACCAGACTTCTATACTTAGCCTTAGGCTAATCTGTCAGCCTGAGTGTAATTGTACATTTTGTTATGATAACACTTATCATGTTATAATTATTTGTTTATGAGCGTATATCCTTGACTAGAGTACTTTTATTATCTAGCTCTGCCTTTGTGATTCCTGTCACATAGTGGGTTGTCTGTAAAGGTCTGTAGAATTAAAGTCAACAGATATATGTTGGACGTGCGATTCTTCAACATTTGAAACTAATAAGAAGGAAAGCTTCATACTTAATTACTTTTAAAAATCCCCATTAGATTCTTCAGAAATCAAAATCAGTTAGGCAGTATGTCAACTTGTTATAAATATCACTCTTCCTAAAATCATGTAAGAAAAAATTACCCTAGGTATTGTACTTTTTAAAAGCCACAAGTGGCATAGAGAATAAGATTAACCAACATGGAAAAGTGGTGGGTCCAAGAGATAAAGTGCTGGAGTTCAAGTACAGGCTCTGCTCCTTTTTAGCTGTAAGACCTTGAACAAATTACTGAAACTTTTGCTGCTCAGTTTCCTCCTCTGTAAAATGAAGATAACAGTACCTACTGCACAGGGTTGTTGGGAATATTAAGTTAATTCAGGAGAAATTTACATTGCCTGACACACAGTAAGTGTCCAGTAGGCACTGGGTTTTAAAAGAAAAGGTATGGTAGACAATATCGACTGTTTAAACAACATCCAAACCTCCCCAATCCCATTTCTCTCTTCTAACAAAATCCACATTTATTCAGGTGGCAGAGAGCCCTTTAACTCAGGATGGCTGGACTCCCTCAGACTCCCAGAGTATAAACCATGATGCTTTAATCCAGCCTTGCTACTCTCCTAACAGTTGGCTGTGATTTGAGTAGGAGTGGCCAACAGGTAAGTGGGAGGATCTGAGTGTGGCATCAAGGAAAGGTTATTCTTAGTTATTAAAATGGATAGGTATGACTGTCTTGGGCCTCTCCCTTTTTCCCTTTCTCCTTCTTGCTGCCTACATTGCCAAGGGAAGCAACTATGTAGTCACCATGAGGAAGCAAAAAGGAAGAAAAATGTCAGCATTCCAAGAAAGGTGAAGACAAATGGAAAGAGTCTAAGTCCTCAACAACATCGCTGAGCCAGTGCAGCAACACTAGATCACCTACCTTTCGACTTCTTGTTACATGGAAAACGATACCTGTATTTTGTAATCGTTGTGGTGGAGTTTTCTAACACTCCTAGTTAATACAGCCTGACTGGTACAATGCTACACAGCCCAGTTTGGTGCTGTGGGACTTACTGGGTAGTCTATGTATCTTTACATGATAATAACATTCTCAATGATAAGAAATTTTTTTAAAAGCTAGACTTGTAGGCTGGGTGTGCTGGCTCACACCTGTAATCCCAGCACTTTGAGAGGCCGAGGTAGGTGGATCACCTGAGGTCAGAAGTTTGAGACAAGCCTGACCAACATGGACAAACCCCATCTCTACTAAAAAATACAAAATTAGCCAGGCGTGGTGGTGCATGCCTGTAATAGGAGGCTAAGGCAGCAGAATCCCTTGAACCCAGGAGGCTGAGGTTGCAGTGAGCCGAGATCACGCCATTGCACTCCAGTCCAGGCAACAAGAGCGAAACTCCGTCTCAAAAAAAAAAAAAAAAAAAAAAAAAAAAAAAAAAAACTAGACTAGTAAATACCATGTTTGTTTTAAATGCTTTATTTTGTTACAGGTTCATTTCATTGGTCATTAAGAGTTCAGTCCCTACATGATCCTTTAATTTCCCCTCTCTGCTACAGATAAAAGTTATACCATCACTCTTGGAAGTCTCTTGTTGTCTCAGCTTGGCCTTTAATTACAACGAACTAGAGAGGAGGACAAAATAAGTGACTTGGAACAGATTCCCCACCCTCGACTGAAAAGATAAATCAAACAAATAGCCTCCTGTTTGAATGCATAAATAGCAGTTTGAAGTACCCAGGAAGACATTTCTAAAGTGACATAATTAAAAAATCAGGAAATTGGCATTTATGTCAGCCAATGACAAAACCATAAAACAAATGTGAGAATATTCAACTTTGGAATTTGTTTAATATTCAACAAATATTTACTAGGTGTGTATTACATGCAAGGCACTGTGAGCAAAACAAACCTCATCTTTGTGCTCACTGAGGTTACTGTCTTATGAAGAAGAAATGTTTTGGAGGTTTTTTTATTTTTATTTTGTAATTTTTATTTTTTTGAGACAGAGTTTAGCTCTATTGCCCAAGCTGGAGTGCAGTGGCACCATCTCAGCTCCTTGCAACCTCCGCCTCCTTGGTTTTTAAGCAATTCTCCCTGCTTCAGCCTCTCAAGTAGCTGGGATTACAGGCACTTGCCACCACATCCAGCTAGTTTTTGTATTTTTAGTAGAGACAGGGTTTCACCATGTTGGCCACGCTGGTCTTGAACTTCTGACCTCAGGTGATCCACCCGCCTTGGCCTCCCAAAGTGCTGGGATTACAGGTGTGAGCCACCATGCCTGCCAGAAATTTCATAATATAAGCAAGGGACAAATTAATGTTGAACCCTAAGTTATGAGGAAGGCCAAGATGAGGTTGGAGACTAGCTTCTTTTCACATAAATGAAAGATGTGATCATAAGACAAGCTGTTAATTATTGATGCCAACAGCAGAGAAAATGTTTGAACCTCTGATAGGAATCAGCTTCTGACACTGTTTCCATTTATAGAATCAAAAGACCCTCACAGAATTTGCTCTCCACCTGCCTCAGTTATATACATTTCTCCCATTTTTTGGTTCATTTTTTTTTGAGTTCAGAAGTATTAAATCTAGCCAGAACTCTGGCTGGACCTTTAGGGAATTCCCAGCTTGAAAGTATAGGAGCTGCTAAATATTACAAGTGCTATTATATTAAGGGGGGTAGGGGTGTGTGGCAGGGTGTGGAGGAGGTTCTCCAATATCAGGATAAACTGCAACTACATGCACTTACACGGAAAGCAATATTTTGTTGAGTTTTGTAGATGAAAAATTATACCAGTCCAATTAAAATGCAAGGAAGACTTTATTCAAGACTATTGCAGTAGAGGAGAGAGATTGACCTCAACTCCACAAGAACAAAAAGCTAGTGGTAAAGTACTGAAGGATATTAGCGGGAAGACTGTCTATGTGGTTCAGCCCCCTGTGTTTGCTAATTGGTGTTCATCAAAGTTATTCTCCTCCTCTCTCATGGAGCCTGGGATCTAGTGGGTATTTTTCTTGATGATTGCATTTGAAGTAGATTTCGAAAGACTTGATTTGTACGAGATTTACAGCTCAAAGGGGCAGAGAAAGAATTTGTCATTTCATGTTTTCTAAAGCAAACAGTCTAAGTAAAGGGAAGTTAGGTACATTTAGTCAGGAAGAAACCTGTCTCAACTTTAGTCAGTCTGGAGGGAACTACTCAACTTAGAAAATCATTTTAAGGATGTCCGGTCAGTTTCTAACCATCATCCACAGAGTTGGTAGCACCCAGCACTGTTCAGTGAAGGAAAGGTATCTTCCCTTTTTATTTATTTATTTCTTATTTGGAGTCTCGCTCTGTTCCCCAGTCTGGACTGCAGTGGCTCGATATCAGCTCACTGCAAGCTCCACCTCCCAAGTTCACGCCATTCTCCCGCCTCAGCCTCCCGAGTAGGTGGGACTACAGGTGCCCGCCACCTCGCTCAGCTAATTTGCTTTTTGTAGTTTTGGTAGAGATGGGGTTTCACCATGTTAGCCAGGTATCTTCCCTTTTATTAAGCCACTTGCCCAAATTACTTTTAAACTTATTAATTAAAAAAAAAATGTTCAAATCTTATCTCTGTTACAAAAGTTTCCTTTTACTTTTTTCTTTACCTTTAAAACAGAAGTTTAAAGCAGGGTAGAGTCAGAATGGAAGAGATATATTGATACATGTTTAAATGCCTTGAAATAAATGAAGACATAGGTGGAAAAAGAAATATCTCCCAAAGCCAGACTTCTCCCTATTTTCTGCCCATTTTCTCCATGTATGTTCAATTGAATTAATTTTGTCTCTTCTGTCTCATTTCATTCCCAGCATTTAGAACAAACACATAATTTTATGTTCAACAATGTCAATTATTAGCTTATGTTAGGTTACAAACCATAAAACTATAGTAATAACACAGATGTTTATGTCCCTCAGTTAGGTTTATACAGGATTAAAAAGCAGTTTTATAAAAGTTTTCTTGATGAGTATTCTTATTAATCCTTAATTTTGTTCTTGGCTAAAGACAAATAATGCATAGGTATCTCTACCCCTTCTTTGTTCTTCTGTTACCACACACGAAAACTGTTGATCACAACATCACCTCTTTTGTCTGGGGCTTTATCTGACTTTGCTTGCTCCTTTTCTATCCCTCTCTGGTTCCTATTGTATTCTGTTCTGGAAAGAATATGGAAATCTGGGCCAGGTGCAATGGCTCACACCTGTAATCCCAGCATTATGGGAGACCAAGACAGGCGAGTCACTTGAGGTCAGGAGTTTGAGACCAGCCTGGTCAACATGGCAAAACCCTGTCTCTGCTAAAAATACAAAAATTAGCCAACCATGGTAGCACATGCCTGTAGTCCCAGCTACTTGGGAGGCTGAAGCAGGAGAATTGCTTGAACCCAGGAAGCGGAGCTTGCAGTAAGCCAAGATCGCACCACTGCACTCTAGCCTGGGTGACAAAGCGAGACTCTGTCTCAAAAAAGTTTAAAAAAAGAATATGGAAATTTATTCTTGACTGTGGGAAGACTGACAGTTCTGTGTGTAGCTATTATGAACCTCTGTATAAACTCAAGGAATTGGAGAGTGTAATGAAAGACACCATTGCTAATCCTAAACAGGTTTTCTACTACCTCTGTCTCAGAAAAGAGAAAAATCACAAATGTAACCTCTGGCAGGGTATCATGCCACATACCCATGCTTTTTTTCTTACAACATCTGCCTTCTGGCAATGCAATTCTCATTTGCATTTCAAAAGCAGCTCCTATTGGCTTTGACTACATTTCTAAAAATACTTAAGCTCTGTCTCCATTTATATGTGAACCCGAATGACTCTGCCTACCATGTCTAGGGTTGCTCTCGGAAGGATAATGAAAGGCATATCCCTTTACAGGATAGTGGACAAAACATATTATATTATGCTTCTATAAAAACAGAGAAGAGCAGTTAGACTTGCCTAGAGATCAGGATTTTGGTAAAAGTTTAATATGTTTAAAAAGAGTAGTAGGGGGTGTGATTTGCACAAAGGATTCCTAAGAACTGAACTGATCAGAAAAACAAAGACATTTTCTTTTGGTCTCATAATGAGATGTATTTCACAAAAACCAGCCATAGTTGCTCAGGACTATGGAACTGTTAAAGGAAATATAAAAATAGAGCTGAAGCTAGGAACTTGCAAAAGAGAACATATGATAATGAAGATTTAACATTTGGCATGTCCTAGTCATTTCTCCAGAGTATTCACATCTAATCACAAACTGAGGTGATGAGTTCTCTAATACCCTCCAACAGAATTGCCTAAAATGTAATTAAAGGGTGCAGCATTAACTTGCTGACAAGAGTCAGAATTTCTCCTTCTCAAGGAATGTAAAATCAGTGTTGCCATTAATTCCTAAATGGCTTATGTTTATATTTGTTAAAATAAACTTTTCATTGGAAAATAACATAATATATATTTGTGGCTCTACTCTCTCTATATATATATAATATACTATATATATAATATTGATATATAATATATATTTTATATATATAATATATATATAGGCCACAAATCATAAGGGTACTCATATATTCAATGAATTTTCACAAAGACAACACCCTCATTTATATAACACCCCCCAATCAAGAGAGAGCATTCCGCACACTGTGGAATGGCACCTGTTGTCCCTGGCCAGGCACTACATGCACCACTTTTCTTAAGGCAACTACGAATATCCTGACCTCTCATACCACAAATGGGTTTTCCTTGATTTTGACTGTATGTAAATGGAGCCATACAATATGTATTCTCTGTCTGGTATTTTCCTCTCAATGTGATGTCTGCACACTTCATCCATATTGCTGCATAGGACAGTGGTTTATTCATTCTCATTGCTTATATTTTTCTTATAACATAATACAGTATATTTATGTATACTACTATCATGGACATTAATTTTTTTCACCAGTTTGGGGCTGTTAAAATTAATGCTGCCACGGATATTCTTGTTCATGTCTCTAGTATTCATGTGTTTGTATTTTTGTTAGTTATATCCCTAGATATTGATGATCTGGGTTATAAGGTAAAGCAGAGGCTCCTGGTATTTCACTCATAACCACATGGTTCTTACCATTTCTATCCTTTGCAGGAGGGCTTTCTGTGCCCACTGGAACTGGCTGAACACACTGCTCCCCAGACACATACACACATATACACACAGTCACACATGCACACGGTGGGCTGGAAGTCAGGGGATTAACATCTCTGGTAGCAGCCCTTAAACAATGACTGACTGTAATCCCAGTACATCTTCCACACTGTCTCCCAAAGTTCTCTAGTCAGCTTCAATTGTCAACCCTGGTAATTTGCTTAAGTATTCACACACTCTTTAGTTTTCTTCTCTACCCTGTCTCCCTTGTTCAAATAAACCCCTTGCAAAAGGATCGTCTGTGTTTGATTTTAGGGGAGTGTAATCTAAAACAAAAGGTATGGATATGTTCAGTTTTAGTGTTGGTGCCGGTTAATAACCCCACCAGTACTAGAGTATATGTGAGTTATAGGCGCTCCACATCTTCACAAAATCTTGGCATTGAGTCTTGACAGTCTCTTAAATTTTAGCTATTATGATTGTGATGCTGCACTCCAGCTTGGGTGATAGAGCAAGACTCAGCTGCTGAAAATAGATAGATAGATAGATAGATAGATAGATAGATAGATAGATAGATAGATAGATAGATGATAAAGTTTAGCTATTTTGGTGGCATATGGTGTGTACTTCAATTTTTTTTCTTTTCCACATTTGTATTCATGAATGATGCTGAGATATATACACATGCGTGTGTGTGTGTGTGTGTGTGTGTGTGGTTTAGATATTCTGTTTTGTGAAATGCCTATTCAAAACTTTCTTTCTCGATTGAATTTCTCACTGACCTGTAAGATTTCTTTACATGTTTTGTTTACAATCCCCTTTCTGGATATTTGTGTTACAAATGTTTTATTTTGCAGCTTTTTTTCATGCTTGGAATGGTGTTTTTTAATGGATAGAAATTTTTCTTTTTGATCTACTTAATTTGTCATTCTTTTTAAAGTTTAGTGCTTGTTGTTTCACATATAAGTAGTCTTTGTCTAACTCAAGTCTTGAACATATTCACTTTTATTACCTTCTAGAGGCTTTATTGTCTAATTTACACCTATAATCAAGTTGGAATTGATTTTTTTGTGTTGTATGAGGTAGGGTCAAGAAATATATTTTCCCTACTGGTATCCTATTGACCCAGTTCCATTAATTTAAGAGGCCACCCTTTCCCAAAGCTAGGTACTCTCCTCTTGGTATGACATCCCGTTGGTAGCATCATAAATCAACCAATTATATGGGTGTGATCTATTTCTGTAGTCTCTGTTGTGTTCCATTGGTCTATTTGTTTATCCTTATGAATGTAAGTGTTTTAACTATAGCTTTTCAAAGTGTCTTAAAATCTAATAGTGTGTTCTCTTATTTTTTGTATATCTAAAAATGTTTTCATTTAACCTTATTTTCACTACATAAAGAACAATAAGCAAATTATTATTTTCTTTAAGTATTTAAAAATTGTTATTTTCTCATGTTTGGTTTTGGTATTTCTATCAAACTCAATCAACTGTCAGCCCTATTCTTCCTTGAAAATAGTATATCTTATTTTTCTCTGTCTTCTTCAACTAGAAGTAGACAGAAAAAGTCGTTTTTTCTTCTTTGATTATCTTTGGGTTCACTAGTTTTACTCTGACTTTCTTAGAAATGGCTTTGCTTATTTTTCTCCATTGAGGTTTGCAGCACTACTTAACTATGTACATTAATCTCTTTTCAATCTATTCAAAAATGTTTAGCCATTATCCTTTCAAATACCATACTCCCCCATTCTCTCTCTATTCTTGTCCTGGGACTCCTACCACAGATTTTCACCACCGCCTACTTGTCTATTATGCTTTTCTGTATTTTCTGCCTTTTTTCTGTTTTCATGGTTCAACTTGGATATTTCTATCAGTCTTTCATCTAGTTCACTGATATCCTCTTCAGCTATGTCTAAACTGATATTAAACATGTGTAAATTCTTCATTTCAGTTACTATGTTTTTCAGTTCTAAAAGTTCCATTTTATTATTTTTACAAATCTCTTTTCTCTGTTGAAATCTCCCACTCTCTCAGGTATTTTATTGAAGATATAAATTACTAATATTATAAATCTATGTCTAAGAACTCCAGTATCTGAATTGTCCCTGGATCTGTTTATATTGAGGACATTTTTACCTGTTTTCAGTTGTTTAGTTTTATCTTATGCTATACATAGTAAATTAATTAAATGGTGAATATTGTATGTAAAAAATTATAGAAATACTTTAATACTCTGGATGATATTGTGTTCCACCAAAGAGGATTTACTTTTGATTATTGTGGACTGATAGAGAAAGCATAGGTCAACTTACTCAATCTGGGTTTGGGCTGATTTAGAGCTGGCTCTAAGTCTCTATAAGGGCTGCCCTAATTTTGGCTGATCCTTAGGCCCTACTTTCCTAATGAAAGCTATGGTACAGCTAAAGTATTGTCCAGAATCCTTCCCTATAGGCCTTAACCCCCTCTCTCTGCAGATAGATAGATAGATAGATAGATAGATAGATAGATAGATAGATAACAGAGACAGATGACAGATGATAGAGTTGATAGATAGACAGATGATAGATAGACTATAGATAATACATTATACATTTACATATATATACAGTCATCCCTTGGTATCCACAAATTTTGCATCTGTGGATTCAATCAACCACAAATAAAAAATTATTTTAAAAAATACAAAATAACAATACAATAAAAATAAAACAAACAATGCAGTATAACAACTTTTTTTTTTTTTTGGAGACAGAGTCTCACTCCGTAGCCCAGGCTGGAGTGCAGCAGCGTGATCTCGGCTCACTGCAACCTCTGCTTCCTGGGTCCTGGTTCAAGCTATTTTGCCTCAGCCTCCCAAGTAGCTGGGATTACAGGCACACGCCACCATGTCCAGCTAATTTTTGTATTTTTAGTAGAGACAGGGTTTCACCACATTGGCCAGGCTGGTCTTGAACTCCTGACCTTGTGATCTACCACCTCAGCCTCCCAAAGTGCTGGGATTACAGGCGTGAGCCACCATGCTCGGCCAACTATTTTCATGGCATTTTTAATGTATTAGGTATTATAAGTAATCTAGTGATGATTTAAAGCGTACGAGAGGATATGCATAGACCATATGCAAATGCTATGTCACATCATATCAGGGACTTGCGTATCTGCAGATTTTGGAATCTGCAGGGGTCCTGGTATCCATCCCTTGCAAATACTAAGGAAAGATGGTATATGTATACATGTGGAGAGACAGAGAGAGAGATTCAAGACTGCTATTATCTCTGCTAAGTTTTTCAGTTTCTTAGCTATTATTTGTTGATATTGTTTGTTCCTGAGAAAAGACAGCTAAGGTTAAAGGATACCAAATATCAGGTTCACCTCAATGGGATTTGGCTTTCTCTGTTATTATAACCCCCAAGTCCTGGCTGTCTGAAGCTCTGGGCTACAATTATTGTCTTCCCAGCTGAAACTGTTGACAAATTATTGGTTTTCTCAGTCTCATAGCAACTGCTTTCACCTTGATTTCTTAGCCTCTTGGTTCTACTTCTCTTGGATATCTTGGTCCTTCAAGCCTTGGATCTGTAGTTAGTTCTGTGAGGATAACATGCCTTCATGCACAGTTTTAAAAATTATATTTATCTTGTATAGTTTATCTTGACAGACAGTTTCTCTGCTACGAGCTAATATGTCATAGTTCAAAGAAGATATTTTTTACAATGTAGTATTTATTCAAAAGAGTCTGCAATACCTAAATGGATAGCATCTATTAATTTCCAAACCTGTGTATTCAGTACCCAGATTAAGAAATATAACAACCCCCATGACACAAGTTTACCTGTGGAACAAACCTGCACTTGTACCCCTGAACTTAAAATAAAAGTTTTAAAAAAAAGAAACATAACATGACTGGAATGCAGAAACCTTCTTTGTGCCTTCTCGCGTCACAACTTCCCCCAAAGGACCTTTACTCTGATTCTAACACCTTTGATTCATTTTTCCTGGTTTTGAAATTCATGCCAATGGTATTACAGAATATGTATCCTTTTTTGGTCTGGCTTCTTTCATTCAATATTAGGGATATGAGATTCACTCATGCTTTTTTTAATATAGAATCATCATTCATACTACGTATAGTATTTCATTATATGTTTATACAATAATTTATTTATCCTTTCTGCTAAAGGTAGAAATTTGGATAGTTTCCAGTTTTTGGCTATTACTAACAGTTCTGCTTTATGATTTAATAAATGTATTTTGATAGATCTACACATGAATTGCATTAGTTATACGTCTCTCATTTATATTTGATGCAAAGAACACTCCTAAGTCTCCTGTTTGCAATTAGTCAAAGAATGCTTCCCCTCAGCTTTGGTATCTGCTTTTGTGATTGTATTCCACAAGACCCTATTACATGATGCACTGATTTCTTCCTAAAATTCATCTAGCATCATGCAGAAGAACCAACATTTTTGCTTGTCCACTGCATTTCTAAGTTGGGAAAATAGTTTAAAAGTTCACATATCTCCCTAAAATGACCACCCCCCTCTTCACTTCAGCCTACAACCCATCTCTTCATTTTCAACACAGATGGATGTTTTTCAGAGTGAAAGAGAGGTTGGTTTTTTAGCAAACCGCATCCTAGGGGGTCAAGATAGATATTCTACCTTTTCTACCTGTCCTAAAATATTCCCAGTGGTACCCCATATCTGCTAACTAAACATCTTGGTCTCATTATTTCTTGACTTTTTCACGTTGGTCTGTCTTCTGTGTCTACGTCAACACCCTAGAACTCATCATCACTGAGGACTGGGACATCTCAGACATTCCAGTCTCATTTGATGAGCCTTTCATTCTTCCCTCTGCCTTGGGCACTCACTCTCATGAAACTTTCCTTGGGCTTTTTAGTGTCCATAGCTCGTTGATCTCTTGATGTTCTCGGGTCCATCAGACTACACAGGGATCATTATTGTTAATACACTCTCTACTTGTATTCTTGTCTCAGCACTTCCTTTCTTGCACCCCTGTCCTTTAAACATATATCTCTTGCCTCTCCTGCCACAATCTACATCCAGTAGAGTCCTACATAGTCTCTTAAGCATTGTTCAGCAAAAGAAATATGTAAGTAAATAAATAAATGGATAAATTAAAAAAATTCACAACTCCACGGCTCTTCAGATTGCTGCCCTGAATAATTAATGGCCATCACACCAGCCAGGATCCTGACATCACTCAATGATTATTTGAATTATCAATTTATTCTGCCGTTCCATTCAGCAACTATTTAAAACTTCACTATTCTACTCAAGTTCCTATTTAAGACCCAGTTATCTCACTCTTACTGGGTAATTTTCTTCATAAAATTGAGAGTGGGTGAGACAATTAGGAATGGATTTCCTTAATTTACTACATCCATTATATTTATTTTTATTCAGACTATTGTTTAGTCTCAGAAGACCTAGTATCTCTCTTGGAACTCATGATCTATCTCTCTATTGTTAAAGTTGATCTGATTCCATCTTAATTTCTCCATGCCTTTCTTTATCAGCTACTATCATTCTCCCCTCATTGTATTGTCAATATTTTAAATATTTCTGACTCTACTTGACTATGGAAAAGTTCAAATCAATCTAATAATAATTCTTTTAAACACTGGTTTAAATTATTTTCTTCACTTTAGCTCTACCTTTCATTTTTCTCATTAACTTCATAGCCATGTGATTTGGGAACATGGTTTGTACTTACTATTTTGTGCTTCTTCCTTACCTCTTAATTATGCCTCAGCCAACAGCAATTTATCTCCTGCCCCTAATGATTTCACAGGAACTGTTCTTGTCTATGGAAATGGCTTCCTCGAAACCCTCTCAGCACTCTGGGATTCCATAAAAACATATTATTTTAATTATTTTCCTAGAGTTTTTAATTCCATTCTTTCCTAAGCCATTCTTTTCCTTCTTTCTAAATATGTCCCTTGAATACTGATGTTTCCTAAGGCTCATCATTGACCCACTAATCTCATTTCAAACATTCCATGAAACAACTCACTTATCATCAGGACTTTTTTTTTCCTCCTTCTAATTATAAAATAATGCATACTTATTATAAAAAAAAGACATTAATAAAAATTTAATGAACAAACTTAATTAACTGTAATCCTGTGTTCAATAAATAACTGTAATTATTATATTTACTATAATTTTTCAGTCTTTACAGGTCATTTAGGTGTTTTGGATTGAGCAGAGGGAGAAGTTGAACTGCCATGCAGTTTTAAAGGAAATCTCAGCAGACTAAGGAATTCTAAGGTTTATCCCTCAGAGTTATTCCAAGTGGACTGGAGGATGTAGGCTTGTATGCTCCGGTGTCACTTAGTCACTGGGTATGAGCCATTCCGAGAATGGGGCATAATCTTGATTGAGGCAGCTCTATTCAGTAGAGGTAGTCTCTGCAAGGAGGTGACAGTCAAGGGATGGCGCTGCAAGTCCTTCACTCCTGAAGAAGATCTGGGCCATGTATTGCAATATCAGTCACAAAAGTATATAGTCATTTCTTCATGTTTTTTGAAAACCATTGCCATCAAGTTTTACATTTTAAAAGTGAAAAAAGTTAAATACTTTTAAGATATAGTCTTGGAAGATAATTAAGTTCCTAGTACTCATTTTAGAAATGGAAGTTCCATGGACCTCAGTAACCAGTGAAACATTTCAACAATGAAATTATTTCTATTGTGATCCATCATTCACATTTACTCAGCATTTTGAAGTCATTCGCAAAATAATCCAAGAGTCTTCTTTGTAAATGGAACTCAGGAACCCACATTGTTGTTACCAGTGAGAAAACATCTGTTCTTCCTAAACTAAAATGTTCAGATATCCTTGTGAAATCTTGTTCTTTATCTTCCCAATAATTATAATGTTTCTGTTTCCTTATATGCTTTTCTGCTTAGAAATTTTAGAAAATGCTATGAAAGTTTGTATCCTCATTTGTGGAAACATATATAGAGAGCGTATATTCTTTTTTGCTATGCTCAAATACAGCAAAATGTAATTTGACAATCTTATTGCCTAATGAAGGTACTTATAAGTAATCCCTATGGTGTATGCATATTTATTTATTTATTTTCTACAAGAGTGTAGGAAGGGAAGAAGAGAAAGCTGAGTGAATTTGGGGATGTAATTAGTCTTGGCATAGCCCTGGGCCACAGCTCTTGCTCACTGTACGAGCAGTTGGGAGATACATAAATAAAGCCGGTATCCCTACACCAGTGATTGCACTATAAAATAAGCCTTCACATAAATTTGTCAAGACTGTTGTTCATGTGAGCTACAAGCCTTGGCTTTAACCCAACTAAATCAGAAGTGTTTGGTTTAGTCACCAATTAAGTTATATGGGAGGTCCAAATTCATTTATGGCTAACAAAACCATAACCCCTCCCCACTCCAAGGCATCATAAGGACAATGTACAGGACAGAAATAATTTACATGCCTATTTTCTCTTCACTCCTATTCAACAAATAAAAAAAAAATCCCATTGAGGCATACAGAAAGTTCCTTCTAACAGATACAGGCAAGGGCATTAATAAATTATGACCATTATTAGAATTCTTAAGTCAATATTTGCAATCAGGCATGCTTCTTGTTATCAGTTTTAGAATTAGATAGAAATATTGCATATATGGAATGTTAATTAATGAAATCGTTACAGTTGACTAGTTGCTGAAGATTACTAGCAACACAATCATGGTTTGAAAAACAGTCAAGAAATTTGACTTGCAAAATGTCTGTGGAGACAGGTTGCTGTTAATAAATTTGCACATCTCGTACCCATACACACAACCCTTGGGCAGAGTGAGGTGACCCTAATTGTTTTTGTGTTTGTGCATAAGCTCTCCATCTGACCCCAACCTTAATCAACTGTGTCTATGAATTCATGTGATTATATATGCAGATTGTGCACAGCAAAGCCACATAGGTATAAACTGGGATTTGAAGAACCAGATGAAATTGTATCATTTTAAGTGCTGTGCAGCTTCTAGCAGATGCTGGGAGCTAAAGTTTCTACACAAATGGCATTAGCAAATTAGTGATAGTCACAAATATGACACCAATTACATCAGCAAGCTCCACAATACCAAGCTTAAGTTTCTGATATAAGATTTTAAAGAGGCCACAAAATCAAATTAACATTTTAGCAGCTTCCGAATCCTTTAGTCTACAAATCCTTCTTAATTCTAATTGAAATGGAAAATATTTTTTTTGTCTGTTTTAGTTCTAGCAGTATAGGGGACAATTTTAGAAAACTGGCCAGGTGCGGTAGCTCACACCTCCCAGTACTTTGGGAGTCTGACGTGGGAGGATCACTTGAGGTCAAGAGTTTGAGACCAGCCTGGCCAATGGGGTAAAACCTGTCTCTACGAAAAATACAAAAATTAGCCAGGTGCAGTGTCGGGTGCCTGTAATCCCAGCTACTCAGGAGGCTTGAACCCAGGAGTCAGAGGTTGCAGTGAGCGGAGATCGTGTCACTGCATTCCAGCCTGAGCAACAAAGCAGACCCTGTCTCACAAAACAAAACAAACAAACAAACAACAAAAAAAGAAAAGAAAAGAAAAGGAAATTGTATTGATGTTTGTATTTATTTATTTAAATTTATTTTTATTAAAGAGATCGGGTCTCATTCTGTCACCCAGGCTGGAGTGCAGTAACGCAAACACGGCTCACTGTAGCCTTGAACCCCTGGGCTCAAACAATCCTCCCGCCTCAGACCCCAAGTTGCTGGGACTACAGGCACAGGCCACTATGCTCGGCTGTGTCAATGTTTTAATAAGACAAAATTATATGGAAAATAATAAGCATGCATTACATGAAAGCCACCCATCCCTATCTATCCTACAAGTACTGAACTGATTTTTAAAACTTTATTTAATTTTTTTTGTTTTAAAGTATGCTGATACCTTTAGCTATTTATGATAAGCACTTAAAATATTAAGGGGTTTTGTCTAAATGCGTTTTTCTTTGGAAGGATGATATCTTCAAAGGCTCTTAACAACATACTGTTATTCAGCCCCTTGTTGTGTCCACATATCTGTCAAGTGAACATGTAGTTAGGACCACAGTAAAGTGGGTATTATTTACTCAATAAACCTTAATAGCTTTATGAAAACACTCTAGATTTAGTTCCTATGAAATAAAGGTTGTTTACAGCATGGGAGCTTTTGTCTTTGATGGACTCTGTCTAACAGAATTCAAGTATCTGTAGCAAAGGATTGTTTCTGCAACAATTCAATCATAAGCATAAGTTGTCATTCATTTTCAAACTGCTTAAGGAAGTGAGGAGGAGATGGTAGTTTATGGTTTAACTTTAAAGCGAATTCTCTGTCATGGTGGGCTAGATTTTGGCAATTCTTTGAGTAAGACATTAAGGCCCTGTTAGACTGCCCTTTTCATGTTAAAATCACTCCCCTTTTCTGGGAATAAATAGACTAATGAAAACATTCATGCACAATGAAGTGTAACTTTTTAAATTTTAAGTCAGCCGGTGCTCAATTCAGAAATGATGTTTTCAATTGTTGTAAATATAGACTCAAGTACTATCACCAAGTGCAGTATCACCCTAGCTGTGGGAAGACCCGTACATATTGTACAAAGACTCAAGTTGGAGTTAGTTATAAAGATTAAATCTAAAGAGATTTCTCTTGTCCTGGATCTTAAAACTTATTGTGTCCTCCTGTCTGAAAAGTTGTTAAATCTGTCTATATCTTTATTCTAGGTCACTTTGCCCTTGCTCTGTAATCTTTGTCTAATTCTTCCTCTTTTCATTGTATAAAGAAAAGGGCTTAGTCTTTAAGTAAAAGTAGATAACATGTTGAGGTGCCCTAGCCTTGCTAACAAATTCTATCTTCTTCCTTTAATTGTCATCACCTTAAAGTGAATTGGGAGCAGGGAGAGGCTGTTAGTCACTGAAGAGTGGAAAGGGAGAGAATTGCACTAAATTCTGCAGAAGAGAGAAAGAGGTTTTTTTTTAAAAAAAGAGTCATCACTCCAAATAAAGCTAGGTGGCCAGTAGCAGATACTTATTATAATTAGAACTTTGCTGTTTCACCCCTACAATGAAACAGAGAGAAAGAAAATCTAAATTTTAATTTTGGGAAGCAATTCAAAAAATACATCTCTAATAACGAGTGTTGGATTAATCATCTAATGGAAGTATCTTGACTCATATGATTGATGCTATACTTTGCTAGATAACAGAAAAGTCTGACTGTTATTAGTGATGCAGAAAATCTAGTTTCACCTTTAGCTAAGCAAGGTTTCGTTACCAGTCTTTTTAACTGATTCATTCATTATTCATTCGTTCAAGAACATTATTTATTAAGGACCCGCCAAGTGCCAAGTATTATTCTGGACACTGGGGATAATAATAGTGAGCAACACACTTTCTGCTGTCAATGAATTTCTAGTTTTGTAGAGGAGGAGAAGAAAATAAACCTGTATACAAATAGATGATTTAAATTTTCAGGTACTAGTCAATGCCCTGGAGGCTAGAGTATAATTGGAAGTATAGAGACAACATAAGATTATGTGACCAGGGACACCTGCCTAAGGAAGTGATGTTGGTGGTGAGACTGCCATGATAAAAAGGCGAAGGGCAGGGAAAGAGTGCTCTAAGTGGCAGAAATGACAAAGGACTTGAGATGGAAACAAGCTCAGTGTGTTTGGAGGTTAGAAAAATGGCCAGTGTGACAGAACCATGTCAGCAAGGGAGGTGGTATGAGACAGATGCACAGGCAAGTAGAAGCCAAGGCATATAAAGCCTTGGGCACATGATAAAAATGTGGATTTTGTTAAAATGATGCTTTAAATCCATTGAAGAGTCTCATTTATTCTTTAAGAAGAACATTTTCACTAGCTGTTGTGTGGACAATTAACTATAAAGAGAGAAGATTTGAGGTGAAAAATCCATATGTAACAGTACTTTTGAACCTAGGAAAGTCCGTGGTTTGGACTATGGTGATAACAACAGAGATGGAGAAAGCAGGCATATTCAAGATAGATGATGGAATTAAAGTCAGTGGGAAACTCTGGGTTGAGGGGGTTGGATGTGGGACAAGTGATTTTAAAAAACAACACTCACGGCCTGGTGCAGTGGCTCATGCCTCTAATCCCAGGACTTTGAGAGGCTGAGTGGGGCGGATCATAAGTTCAGGAGATTGAGACCATCCCAGCTAACATCGTGAAACCCCATCTCTACTAAACATATGAAAAATTAGCCGGGCGTGGTGGCGCATATCTGTAGTTCCAGCTACTCGGGGGGCTGAGGCAGGAGAATCACTTGAACCCAGGAGGTGGAGGTTGCAGTGAGCTGAAACTGTGCCACTGCACTCCAGCCTGGGTGACAGAGCAAGACTCCGTCTCAAAAAAAAAAAAAAAAAAAAAAAAAAAAGAAAAAGAAAAGCAACCACAACAACAATCACATATAACTTGTAGGTTTTAAATCTGTACACTAATTAGAGTTACAAAGAAATATTACAACGGAGAAATTAAAGTACAGATGCTAAAGACATTACTAAAAGTCCCACAGCCAGCTAATTTCAGGGCTGGGACTGCTACAACCCCCTGAGAATGTATTCCAGTTCATTCTCCTCATTTTAGGTAGCTCCCCAGTGACCTTTTCTTCTATGATTTCCTTTGCTTTCTTTTCTCTAGGTAGAAAGAAAAAAAAAATCATTCTAATAGGTAAACATTGTGTGTTCTCGGCAATTATTTCTTTTACTTCTCTCTCTTCCCCACTTTGTTCATGTTTTGTTCAATTTCCTCTACTAACATTAATCATTTTACAAGATCCAACTAAGGCTACATAGGAAAAGGAAGTATTTTATCAGATTTATGGCAAAATATCAATTCACTTTTAATAAATTGATAGAGCCCATATGCTCAGGACAAGTGAGTCTCACATAGGGGGTTTGCTATATACAGTTCTTTGTCCCAGAAAGATAAGACCAAATTCTCAATCCTGTTTCCTTTGTTTTTGATCATCTTTCTCCTTTAAGTGTCTTTCATCCTTTTGTTGTCTGACTCTGCCATCCTTACAAATTAGTAGCAGTATGAGTATAGAAAGTCAAAAGAAATAGAAGATGTGTTGCAATATTTCCTGTGACTTCTTTTATCCCACTAAGGAGTTCTTAAGTGAGTGAAGGGAAAACCTAGGCATGCCACTAAATTTTTGAACATAATAATGACTAGGGTATATTCTTAGGGAAGACTTAACCAGTCCATGAAATGTGAGCAGTGGCTTAAAGTTAAGGCAGTATTAAACATGCATTTATGTTAAAGATATATAGAATGTTATGCATGTAAATGTAGATTTGACATGTATTTAGCACTCTTTGGCCTATGTCTACTATAAATAATGTTTTTGAGATGCAGTGTTCAACCCATATCTCGAGTCTTCCTTTTAACACATCTCTGTGAAACAACAAGTTGTTAGACTTTAAGAATTTATGAGAACATAAAACATTTTCAACCAATCTACAAAGTTTTGGGCACTATTCTGGGAGTTGGTATTTTAACAGTGATAGGAAAATGTCTGGTCCTAATGTAGTCTGTATTTCAGTATGGGAACAGACAGGAAACATATAAAAATGATTTTTAGAGAGGGAGAAGATTTATCAGTAAAATATAGTAAAAGAACAGAGGGTTCATCTAGGAGAGCTACTTTAATTAATTAGGAGAGGGTAGGGAAGAACTTCCTGAGCAGGCAATCTTTCAGAGGAGACCTGGATAAGATGGAACAGCAAAAGCAATGTAAGGAACCACATTCCAAGAAGAGTCTTTTGGCAAAATTAAAGCCAACATAAATGAGGTTTGGCTGTGATTCTCTCTTAATTTTCTTCACTTTCAAGTACTTTCTGTCGTGTATCCCTTAACACTTGTTACTCTGAAATTTGAGTCCACTCATGACCCAGACTTGAAAATGATATCTCCCTCCTCCTTCCTCCTCATCCTCCCCACAACTGGCTACTCTCTGAAGAGGGAATTTAATTTCAGGAGTTAGGAGAAGGGGCTCACTGCATCTATTTACAAAAAGTTCTAAACAAACAGAAGTCAACTAAATGTTTAACTCTCCACCATATTTTTAAAAGAGTCTGTCAACACTAAGAAAAGAGTTAACAGATTCTATTGTTAGAATCTGAGAATCTTTATTTTGGGGTGGTGAAAGCAGAAAAGAGGCAGGGTCATGTGTACTTGTCTGGTTATATTGTATTGTGTGGGCGAATGGCTCATCGATTCCATCTTACTACACTGATTCCCATTTTTTGAAGGTATTTTCCTTTACACCCTTCCAGATATCTTCTGACATGTATTTGTTACAGGAAAACATGTAATACAGTCAACAGTGGAGGTAAACAGAGTCAAAACATCCAAAACAGACACTACCGCAGTTATTTATGTCCTCTTGAGTTAATTTTATGTATAGATGCTTTGTTTTTACATACACTGAATAAACAAGATCCTTATTGATAATTTTATTTTTAAAATATTTATCTAAAAGTGGTAGGAGTTTTGTTTCAAAGAGTGTCCTCTTTACTGCAGCTAATGTGAAGCATTGGATGTCATGCAATTATTTTAGTCTCAGCCAATTTATTGTTAACCTATTGGGTGTTTGCTGAACTTATAATTAGTTTTAGGCTTTTCAGTATTTTTTTAAATGAATCTTAGGGTGTTAACCATCATATCTGATAAGTGAAAGAGCAGTGAGAGCATGAAAGAGTTTGTAGGTAAATCCTGAAATTACAACAGAAATTTTGAAAATGGAGGTGACTCAAGGAGCAAACCTATGGGATAAAGTGTTTGGCAGGGGCTTTGTGCTTGCTCCAGGATTGTGTGTTCATGATCAGTTGTATAAGAAGTTTCCCAGCATTCAGCCCACATGACTGCACTCCACCTCACTCTGTGTGCAGATGTCCCCAGGATTTCTGTAGAACAATAATGTATTGGCATTTCCTATGTTAAATGTTGAAAAGTCTGAAGGAAAACAATTTGAGGATCCCTCCTTAAAAGAAAGAATACAAAATTTCAACCATCAAATGTGATACAAATGTGATTACTGAGACAAATCAGAATAAAATCAGCAGAAATGTTTAAAGCTTCCATTGTTAACAAGAGGTTGGAAAAGGTGTTTTCAGTTTTAAAGCTTATCATTGGTTATGCCATGCTCATTTCAGGCTTCTTAATCACATTTCTTTCATATGTGACCTATAAAATCTCAAGGCACTTTAATTGTTCTTAGGAATGACTAATATTAAATAATCTTTCAATGATCATACTCATTAACCAGTTTGTCAATGACACACTTGTCATAATGCTTCATGAATTTAATATATTCACTTACTTTAGTCATTTATTTTAAATTCGCAATAAACCCAAGCCTTTTTCTTTTGCATTTACATGATTCACTCCTCTTCATTAAGTGGGTTATCAAACAGTTCAAGAGCTTTATTTATTCATTTAATTACTCTTTAAAATTCATAAAAATATTTAAATAAGGTACACACAAAAGCAAGTGTATGTAAAATAGTCATTACATACTATTGAGCCACATAATTGCATAATCAAATAATTATCATGTTACATACATTAACTTACTGGTGAATATATGTGGAAGTTTTGTAATTGGCACACTTGTTTTTTCAGGCTTTTCCCCTTTGTTGGTAACAATGTTGTTTGCCTTTTTGCCTGAACTAACAGAATTCTCTTCAGGATAAACTATATCAGATATGCTCAAAGTCTCATATGTTGGGATGCATCAGTGCTGTGGCTACACACAAGCAAACATACTTAGCTTTTGCAGTATTTATGTAGCTTTGTGCCTTACAAACACAAAATTTTGATTATATTTCATGTGACTTCAATAAAAAGTAATAAGCTATGTTTTTAATTGCATATTGTCTACATTATCGAGCATATTTCGTATAAATGTGAACTTTTGATTGATGAAAACTGATTCTATCACTTATACTTTTCTGATTCTATCACTTATACTTTCACATGTCTAAAGATTAGAAGAATATTCTATAGACTAGCTTCTGGTCTGTACATTTCAAATCTGGTTTCTTTTCCACTACATATGTGCTTCTAGTGCCCGGCATCAAAGAACTTATCATATTCCTACTGTACAACCTCTGGCCCTGCACTGTCATGCTACCACACCAGAGAAGTTGGTACAGTGGATGGTCGGAATATTCTTAGAAGCCATTCCTATACCAGAATAACTAGCAACAATATAATTAAACACAGTCAACATAAACTTCATAGATACATCCCACTAAACCAAAACTAAATGTATCTTTATTACAACTTTCTCAGTTTAACTATGGTAGTCACTAAACAGTCTCTTATGACACTTGGAAAGATCATTAAGAAAGAGATTACACCA
Source organism: Macaca thibetana thibetana (assembly GCF_024542745.1). Lineage (NCBI taxonomy): Eukaryota > Metazoa > Chordata > Mammalia > Primates > Cercopithecidae > Macaca > Macaca thibetana. The sequence continues at coordinate 101,739,770 of NC_065586.1, read as the reverse complement.
TTGAACATATTTTCAGAGTACTTTAAATTGGTGTATTTTGAAAAAATAAAAAACCCTATTCAAATTTTTCAGCCATGGAAAAGTATGCCAGATTTTAAATTGCATTTAAACTTCTATTTTCTTTTCAACTTATACACATCAGGGACATCATCAAAAATATAAAAACACAAGTCACACGCTGAGAGAAAATATTCACAATGTACATATCTGACAAAGCACCTGTATCCAAAATATATGACCATTAAAACTCAATAATAAGAGTACAAATAACTCTACTTTTAAAAATGAGAAAAATATTTAAACAGACACTTAATACAAGCAGATATACAAATGGCCAATCAGCTCATAGAAAAGGTAGTCAACATCACTAATCATCAGTAAATGCAAATTAAAATCATGGTGAAGGCTGGGCGCAGTGGCTCACACCTGTAATCCCAGCACTTTGGGAGGCTGAGGCGGGTGGATCACAAGGTCAGGAGACTGAGACCATCCTGGCAAACACGGTGAAACCCCATCTCTACTAAAAATACAAAAAAGTAGCCGGGTGTGGTGGTGGGTGCCTATAGTCCCGGCTACTCGGGAGGCTGAGGCAGGAGAATGGCATGAACGTGGGAGGTGGAGTTTGCAGTGAGCCGAGATCAAGCCACTGCTCTGCAGCCTGGGCGACAGAGAAAGACTCCGTCTCAAAAAAAAAAAAAAAAAAAAAAAAAAAAAAAAAAAAAAAAAAAAAAAAAAGGCACGGTGAAATACTAGTAATTATTTACCAGAATGGCTAAAATTAAAATGACTAGCAATGCCAAGCCTTGGCAAAGATATGGAGGGAGCAACTAGAATTTTCGTGTTTTGTTAGTGAAATTGTAAAATAGTATGAAAACTTTGGTTTAAAAAATCTAGCAATTTCTTATACAAATATACACGCCTACCTTATTACTCAGCCATTTTACCCCTAGGTATTTACCCAAGAGCAATAAAATATGTCTACAAGAAAATTTTTTAAAGAATGTTCAAAAACTTTATTTGAAAATAACCAAAAGCTGCGAACAATCCAAATGCTTATCAATGGAAGAATGGATAAACAAATTGTAATACACTCACCTAATTACAGTTCAGCAAAAAAAAAAAAAAAAAAAAGGAATGAACTATGATACTTGCAACAACATGCATGACTCTACAAGGCCAGTTTATTAAGCAAAAGAAGTCAGACACAAAAGAGCACACGCTCCAAGATTCTAAATAAATGAAGTTCAAGAACAGGCAAGATAAACAAACAAAAAAACATCAGTCATGATGTATATTAGAAAAGCAATTACTATGAAAGTGTAGGGGTAAGGGCTGACTGGGAAATGGCATGACAGTACTTTCTGGTTTAATAAAAACATACTCTATTTTGACTTGGGTGGTAGTAACGAGGGTGCATACACTTGTCAAAACTTATCAAACTGTACACTCAAGATCTGTGTTTTTCTGTATATCCACATTATACCTTAATTTAAAAAAAAAAAAAGTATTTGGAGATGGCCAGCCTAAACAGTTTTTAATCTCCTTGAACTCACCAATAAATGCACTGATGCCTTTGAGATCCCAGCCTGCTTCTAAGGAAAAACAAAATAAAACAAAAAAAACCCCACTTCTGTTTACAATTTCAGAGGTACAAAAATGGCCAAGAGAAGTCTAATTTGTATTTTACAAGTTTAAACGTATAACTGCAAAGCATTTTCTATCTAAGCTATGATATCTAAAGTGGCACCTACCAATGACATTTTAGGTATTTTCTACTAGCTTTCCTTGTACCCAGGGCAGGGTCAGAGGGAATCATAAACAAAAATCACTAGAACACAATACCATAAATCAGGATCTTGTCCTCTATGCAAAACAGATCATGGGGAAGAACAAAGAAAAGAAAATGGGAGATAGATTCACATCTTTTAAAATGTCATGAAACACGGAAATACTCTCAAAGTCCTGTAGAATTACTTTTGGTCAGATAATTTTTCGAAGGTCATTATTATGAGATATAGTAACATAGATTTCCTGAGTTGCCCATTATTCCCCTATTTCCTAAGAGATTTTGGATCTTTTAAGGAATAATCTTTTTTTTTTTTTTTTAATCTTTATTGCTAAAAAACCTAGACAGAAAAGGTAGAATCAGGCTGTCCCCTGTGAAAACAGAAATGGTGAACTTAATATTTAAAATTCTGCTCTGAATGGAAAAATAATTGAGATTAGAGACTCAATTGTTGGCTGAGAAATTGTTAATGAAGCCATCAAAATATGTGAAAATGTTGACACAGTTCTTAGAGAAGCAATCCCGGGTTGTTGTCATATCTTGTTAGATCAGTAGAGAAAAAGATCAGGTATATATTTCCATACCTGTTTTCATGGAACTTCAGATAAATTTATATTTATTTTGTATCTTGTAAACATAAGTTGCATTTCTCTCTGACTTTTAACTAAGAAACACAAAGGTCTTAGTTTCTTTAAATAAATGAGAACCATTGACTTCTAAACGTAAGATCAAAATTTGTTATAAAAAGTCCCAAAGTTACTATGAAGAAAACCATCCATTTATATTAATCTATGCTTTTCATAAGAAGTTAACTTTACTGACCAAAACTTTGGTAGTAATTAAATTTTCATAACCTTGTTATCAAGCTCTAATTAATTCAAATATATGTTAAAGAGACTGTGTTTAGTCTTTTAAAAATGGTAACATAGCTAAAAGCAGTTTCTTCTTCTATAAATATAGTTTATAAGTAAAAACACAGTGACTCAGACTGAGAATCTCAATTTGCTTTGACAGACTCTAGTCTAAATATTGGAACCAATGAAGGTTGAGAGTTGATTCGTTAGTTTTACAGAAATGATCATATTCACCCATTCAGCCAAAGGCTCAGAAGGTGTAGAACTGTATTTCAACTTCCCAACCAGCTCAGCTTTCACCCTCAGCACCATTTCTATCACCTCAAAAGTGACTACTAAGTCCGTGCAAAAGACTCCATTTCCAGTTAACAAGCAGGAAGATCCAGAAGAGACAGGTGGAGAGAATGTGCTGCCAATGCTCAGAACTCTTCCCCCTGTATTACCCACCACTCAAGTCATTCCTCCTCTGTTGGGCAGAAATGAGTCATCGAAAAGGCAGAAACAATATTTTCATACTTCCCACATGGTACAGTTCCAATTTTATGGACCTGGACAGAATAACCAAGAAAGAGGATAAACGTTTCTCCATAAATGTATCTGCCTCGGATGTGTTTCAGAAAGTCTCATCTCTCTGTGATACAGACATCTATGGAAAACAGACTTACTTTAAAACTGATACTGGCAGGGAGTGTATTTATATTTTCCAAAATGAAGATTTATGTATATTTTTTCCATATTTATTTTATAAATTATTTTTCATTTAAGCTCATTTAGTTTGCTTTTCCCCAGAACATTCAAAGTGGGAAGCAAACAAGAAAACCTAAGACCATGCTGATTTAATATAAAAATTTTATGGAACATCTACTATGAAAAAGAGAGAGAGAGAGAGAACTGATATTTGTGGAAGATATTCAATGATTCAAGATTATGCAAAATAACTCCTGTATTCTTTCAGAATCTTGCAAGTTAGATTCTTTTTAATTGTGGGATTCTGGAAAAAAACCAGATCATTCCTTGTTCAAATGATAACAAAGACTCCAGTGATGTTGGTAATTGAGAATAATAACTCCTGGCATGCTCTAGCAACAAAATTCCTATAATACTCACATGTGATGGATTGGGATGATGGCGCAGTGGAAGGTGAAGTACTAGTTTATATAGTAATGCAGGAATATAAAGACCTTCAGGAATGTAAACATGGTTGTTTTGGAAATCTTAAATAAAGAAAATGACAAGCTATGAAAATCAGAAGACATCCATAGCAGTGTTTGAAGAGATCCTTATCTCCCACAGCATGAGAGCAGACTGGGCTCAAATTCATAACCAGGATTTAATTGTAGAGGTGGCAGAGCTGCAAAGGAGACTGAACATATAACTTAATAGGAATTGGTCTCTTAGGTTATACAGTCAGGGCTGTTATAGTAGGACATAGTACTTGTAATCTGAACTCAGGACACTTGAGTGACAAGCCTGAGAATCTTAAATTTCCATCTTGCTCTGACACAGGGGCCTAGCAGAAGTAGACCTCATCTCTTTACCTCTTTACCCTGCTCCTACTCATGGCCTTCAGACCACTAATGAAGGACAAGTTTCAACATAACCTGCACAGGAAAATATAATCCCTGTTTGGAGGGAAAATAGCTTGATTGCCAAAATAACTGCAGGGCTTGGCTGATGCAGGGACAAGTGTAGGAGTGGATCATGAGGATGAAGAAGGGAGAGTATTACATGGGAACATTCTTCTATGACTCAGAATTTAATGTCACAGCAGACACACCTGGAGCCTATTCTAATGTGTTGTTGGGGTGGTGGCTTATCCAGGAAATGAGGTGAAGACACTGCAACAGTCTCTTAGAATGAATTACCTGAGAGCAAAGAAACCAACATGACTAAATTTCCTAAGAGGGCCCGAAGAACACCTCCCTCATCAAGACAATAAAAAATCCAATGGGGAACCACTAGCACCCAATATGGAAGACCTCAACAGTCTTTGAATATCTAGAAAGGGTAAGATTTTACCCTTTGAGGCAAGAGAGAACAAACTATTTACAATTTCAACACTGCTATCATAGATGATACAACTGATTTGTTCTTAAATCAGAAAGTTAAATTTAACCAAATTGGGGGCAGTGGTAGTGGTTAGAATGTAGAGACTTATTCTCAAGGTGAAAGAAAGCTATCAGAAAGATTTGGGGACAATGAATAACATTAGCAGACTGTTTGGGAAGATCCACTTGGCAATGATTAAATTCACTTGAAAAATATTGGATGGGTAGATCTTAGAAGTAGGAAGATTATAAAGTTGGCTTTTGGATTAGTCCAGACTTGAGGCTTCCAGATCCTGAATTAGAATAGGAAGTGTAAATTTTTTAAAATTATGCATTTATTTCAAATTAACCATTTTCCAATGAGTTTTAACTATGCTTAAGACACGATCCAAGATACTAAGATACTGTAAGTTGTGCTCTCGATTTCACTCAGATGAATATGTTTATATCTAGAGGTAGTGGTTTATATTGAGAGGTAATCATCTTTTAAAAAGGATTTAGTGAACCTTTATTCTTCAGTGGGCAAAACTACCACTTAAATTATATTTAGAGGTAAATGCATTATTACCTTCATCTCCAATTTTCCCACATTCATTCTCTAATCTTGAAGTAGAGCCAAGGTGGTACTTCAATACCAAGACCTAGAGACTTGGGACACATTTAGAAGGAGAAAATTCATGAAGCATTTGTATGCTGGTGCTTATGGTAGTATATCAAGCAATTTTAAAGGTCATCTTTCTGAGAAGGCGTATTAGTTTTAACATAAGAAAGAAACAATTGAGTGGACAAATGTTAACCCTGGGTTTCTGGAGTTTCCACATTGCTCCAATTTTTTAATGTAATTAATGTCAGACTACAAATGCTACATGGGTATGGGGGGCAGAAATTGAATAGCCAATTGATAGAGAGCAAAATTAAAAAACAAAGTTTTACAGAAATAGATTACTATGTGTGTATCCATAGTCTAAAACCATAAAATAATTTGCTCTCTCGGATTGGTCAGTGATTCATTTTGCTATGGTGTGAAATCTATACGAATTAACACTGATTTCTTTTAACCCCAACGTCATAACACATCTTCCCCTGCGCAGAAAAGAGCTAACACAGAAGGTCTGAGACTGCCAGCCCTAAAAAGACTTGCTTGCAAGGGGTTGGCCCTTGGTTGGCATCTGAGAATGTGGCTCTTGGAGTATTCCCAGTCAGGAGCTAACTAAGAAGGGTGAATCATTGTGCCAGGCTGTTTGTGCAAACAATATAGTTTATGCTGAACACCTGCTTTATTTCTGGGCATCTGAAATTTTGGTACTTCTTAGGCAGACAGTGCCTTTGGGACCAGCCTCCAATAAAAACCTTGGATGCCGATTCTCTAATAGACTTTCCTGGGTAGAAACATCACAAACATGTTGCTGCATTTTCATTGCTGGGGGGAAAAGTGTGCTCTGTGTGACCCTTCATGGGAGGGAGAGAACATGAGGAAGTCTATACGTGGATTCCACCAAACTCCACCTGTGTCTTTTCCCCTTTTGATGCAGCTGTATATCCTTAATACTATCCTGCTATAATAAATCTTAGCTGTAAGTACAACTATATGCTAAGTCCCAGGAGTCCTTTCCAGCCAACCTCCAAACGTGAGGGTGGTCTAGTCTTGGAAAGTCCCAACACAACCCTGTTCTCATGGATTCGATGATTCCAGGCGAGGGCATTTCATCATCTGCTAAAGTGAGAAATAGCACTTTTTGTATCTAGCTGAAGATCAGCTTTTCTTTTTTAGGTAGAAAAATAGATACTTCTTAAAGAAAAAGCCAGTGTTAGCCAGAAGTACAGAATTTATTTTTCTACCTACTTGGGTTATAAAATGCTATCCTTATTTGCACACAAATGTTTAATTGCTTCAGTAATCTTCCTTGGCAATCTACAGCCAGTGTCTTGAGTTCATTATAAGCTGTGAAGTTTCCTTTCATTTGTTTTAAACGTGCAGCTTTTTGATTTCCCAATTGAGTGAGTGCCCTCTTGTTGTTCTGTTATGGGAAAGGGTAAATAAAAATGCCAACTGGCCTTCCCCAAACCATCTATCATGCTTTACTACCTGTGTCATAATTCTTTCCTATTTTCAGTACCGCTGAATGGTACTCAATTCCCTCTCCAGAAAAAAGCTGCTTTCCTCTTCTTCCCTGAAGAGCGTGACTAGAGATATTGTAAGCTGTTCCCAGGTCATCATTTGGGTGGCTTCGGAGCAAGCTTTTAGGACAATTATAGATTACAGGTTGGCAGTCAAGCAAAGCATCTGGGTACTAAGGTACCCTATTAAGGTTAAAACAACTTCTACCTTCCCCTCTTCACCCTTCATCAGATTGCAATCAATTTATTTACCAAGGGTGCTGAAAGCTGACAATTTTGTCCAGGACTGTCAGAAGCTATAACCAACAAAAAATAGAAGTCCATCATCTCTACTCTATATTGCTACTTTTGATCATCCCAATACCATTAACAGAATCTTGAAACATTGTCTAAACAAAGGGTGTTTATATATTAGTAATTGTCACATATGTATGTGCATCAGAATTTTCTATTAAATTTTGAAAATATACATTCTCAGCTCACACTCCCCTGGGACTCTGCTTTTGTACATCTAAAAAGGGACCCAGAAATTTATATTTTTTAACAAGTTCCCCTGATAATGCTCTATATAAAGGGATGTGATATAAATGTAAAAAGTTTTAACTGTAATTTGAGAAAAATGTCAGAAAAAACAACATTTCCATGTATTTCTTTTGCTCTTACATGGTTATCTTAAAGAGATGAAAAGAGAGGCAGTGAACAAGCTGACTAGCCATGGCTTTTAAACCCAAGAGCTTTCTGCAATGTGTATGCAGCAGGAAGACACAGATAAATGAACTGACCTCTTTGGGAATTATCTTTTCTTCCCCTTCTCCTCCCACTCTTCTGTGAATTTGCATAGATTTTCATAATCTCCCAGTCTCTAAATAGAGCTGTTTCTTTCTTTCTTTTTCTTTTTTTTTTTTTTTTTCTTAAGCATTAGCGATGAACACAGTTTGATGAGCATTGATGGTAAGGAAGGACCTGGAACGGCAAGTCCTCAAAGGACTAAACCTAAGAAATAAAGAAGGGGCACAGAGAAATCTAATCTATTTGCCTGCTTGTTTGGTGGCCTTTATAATTAAGGGAAACATGCAACGCACAAAACTATTTAGTAATTATAATGCATAAAAACAGATCAGACTTAATCCATCCTGGGTCACAAATGACATGACACGCATATTTTATAAATACCTCTGCTAAATTAATTTGAGATTCTTGAGACACCAACCTTTCAGGAGTTGGTACAGATGCTTTCAAAAGGAAGGAAATCTACTTTTTCACTTTTCCAGTTGGCCATCTAATGCATGAAGACAGCTGCCCAGGATACACCTCATTTAATTGCAATTTTTGTGCATAAGTTTACGATTCTCTCTGAAATGTGGAGCCATCATTTAGACTCTCATTTGTTCCCACTATCTCTCAGACACTCTTGCTAACCTTCACTTAAGTTGTTTATTTTTCTCCCTATGTCCTAGTGGCTTGCGCTCTCTCTCTCTCTCCCCCTCTCTCTCTGCTGTCAACATTTTGTTTTCTTCTCTCTCTATTATGTGTTCTTCTGACTTTGGATGGAATAATAGAACAAGGGAAAGAGCTGCCTTGACTATTTGACCTAAGCACAGACCCAGTCCAGATATCCATTGCATACTTCTTCCAGTATCTCTTTTGTTAATTCTATTGTCAGGAAGCTTACTAACTCTTAAGGTGTTTTGCTCCACTACTGGGCAAACCTAAATTTTTTTTTAAGTTGAGTTGAAATATATCTCACTAAAATTGCCAAGGCTTGCCTTGATTCTGCTTTATGAATACTAAAGATTTGAAAGATAATTAATTAAATAAATGACTTGGTTTAGGCATAAAATAATAAATTATATTTAAAGGTGGGGGGGAAGGGAGACTTTGGTGAAATGAAATATGCCTTTTCCTTCTAAGGGAGCTACCAGCCCTGGTAATTATTGTGAAAAAGTGTGGCCTAGAGTCATCAGATTTTCCGGTTCTTTAGGAAAGACCAGAAAATTAGATTCATACATCAAAAATCCCAGTTTTTGAATATTGGTAATAAATTCAAATTTGAAACCTATGTAGGCTAATACTAGTGGCCAAACAAAATGCATTGACACCTGGATTTAAGCACTGCCATTTCCCTTAAACTCTGTATCTTGTCTTGCCAAACAGCTTTAAAATGTTTGGAAAGACAGCTCTCACATTCTAACTTCTTTTTTTTTTTTTTCCAGGCTAAGTTTTGTACCGTTTCTTCTGATTATCAATATAAAAGCTCATTTCTAGAACCCTTATTTTCACTGTGGCCCTTCTTGGTCTCTCTTTTATTTACCACCATTTCTTAAAATGAACTAGAGCAGACTCAGTACTAATGAGGGATCTGACGTGTAACCTTTCTAACAGTGCATCACACTCTGCATCCATCTGGGAAGAATATTAAGTCAGGAAATCTATCCTTCTCTGTGCATGCATTTATAAGTATACACACACATACATGCAGAAACAATCACGTGTATATATGTGTGTATGTACTTTAACTTAGTAGACAAGTTCATAATTTCCACTGTTAGATTATACATTATAAATATGACCTTTAATTGTAGTCTGTTTAATTCATATTAATTCTGACTCTGTCATTCCATATTTGTACTTAATCATAGCTTTATGCCATTCACAAATTTAATAAAATATTTCTAATGGCAGCAGTGGGCTGTCTTGAGCAGCTGCTGCCATCACACCAGCTGCAGCAGGGAGGTGAGGCTGGGGCTGCAGGCTCCATGGAGCCTGCATGTACCGGGAATAAGCAGGAACTGTGCACCTTCCAAGATGGGGACAGGAGCTCCTTGGGTGCCACTTCAGCTGCCCAAATTACAGCTGTGGACCCAGGCATCCCTGCATTCTTGGGGGCCGAGGAAGGCCCCACCCAATCCTGCCCTTGTTGGCTCAGAAGTGCCTGCTCCCATTGCCTGGCTTCTCCCTGCTGTCAATACCCACTCAGATTTTGGAGCAAAGTCAGGCTAAGCCCAGGCACCATGAATGGCAGCAGGAGGTAGATTCCTGGGCAGAATGGGGAGGGCTCCCAGTAAGGCTCCACCTTCAGGCCTGGGGGCACCTGAAGGCTGGGGCCAGGCTGCCAGTCCCATGGACTTGAGTGGGGACTTGTGGTACCTTTTCGGAGCCTGCCTATGGCTGCCCATGGACCATTCGGTGCCCACTTTCTCCCCTCTGAGGCCTATAAAAGCCCTAGGCTCAGTCAAAGCTAAGCTGACATCAGGACAACCAGCTGCAGAGAGGAACTTACCACTCCAGGCCCCACTCTGAGCTATTGTAGCTCAATAAAGCTCCTCTTCATCTTGCTCACCCTCCATTTGGCTGAGTACCTCATTCTTCATGGGCATGGGACAAGAACTCGGGACCTGCCAAATGAGGCTAAAAGAACTGTAACACAGACATGGTTGAAACATGGCCCTTGCTCACCACGTTGCAGTCAAATAGGAGAGAAGAGCTATATCCCTTTGGGAAGCCCAGACCTGAGAGCTCCCTGAGTCAAGGCTGTGACTCTCTCTTTGAGTCCTGTGGCTCCTGGTGTCTTCAAGCTGCTAGGTGCCGCTATGTTCCCAGGTGCCAGCTGTGGAAACTGCTTGTGGTGTGCCTGGTCTGGCTGCACTCTTGTAGAGAGCTGGTGTCCATGTCGGCACCTGGAGCTGCCTGCCCTGCTGCAGCTGCTGGCATGTGCACAGTGGCTGGACCCCGTGCTCGCTCAGACACCTCTCACTGTTCCATGCCTGGCTTGTCCTTGGCAGACATGGGACCTGGGCCAGTAGCATGAACTGAGCTCATCCTGCCAGGCTGAGCCCAGCAGGCCCAAGCAAAACTTGGGCAAAGGCGCCACTGGCCATAGGTTTCCTGCCAGAACAAATGACACTCCAAAGTTCTCGTAACATTTCTATGTCTTTATTCAAAGAATTGTTCAACGTTGACTATGGTGAGTACAAAGATAGAACCCAGAGGCATAATACTAAAGACTAACTTACTTGTAGTTATTGAACTTTAAACATACACTTTCAAGGTATAGTGATGAACCACTGAAAGTCTACCTAACTTCTCCACCTCTTCTGTGAGGATATAATGCTTTCTTGAATTCTAAATGTCCATTATTTCCCCAGTACTCTAGTTCAGAATGGGAATCTTAGAAAAACAACTGCACCAGACCCTATACTTCTCCCCACTACCCATGGTCCCACAGAGTCCCAGGCCACCATGGAGAAGACCAGAAATACTAACTTTCAGAATTTTTTAATTTGGGGACCTCATGTTTTCTGGCAGTACTTCATGCAAAAAATATGATGTCCCAAAGTTGCTTCAGTGAAATACAGTTTGATGAAGAAATTCCAAGAAACCTCTCCATTCTGACCTTTTCATTCCAGAAATAGAAATCTGTACTTGATCTTCCTTCTGACTTCATGGATGGCGTCTTGTCATCCTAGTTTCAGTTCAAATACCACCTTCTCTAGAGGCAGTTCTTACTATCTTATCTCAGTCTCTTACAAGCTATGAGACCCTGCCAAGCTACTTAATGTCTCTAGGCTTCTGTTTCCCCCTCTATAAAGGAAGAGTAAAAGTTCTACCTACTTCACCGAGCTTTTGTGAGAATTAGATGATTAGTCAATGTAATTCTCTTCAAAGAGTATCTTTGCATGTTAAACACTATTATAGTAATAAATTGCTATTATTACTGTTGCTATTTGAACACTTACTTCCTTTTCTCCCAGTGACTATCACACTTTTACCTATTTAATTTTCTTTGAAGCATTATTACTATCTCAAATGACCTCATTCACTGTTTGCTTGCAGATTGTAGAGCAACCTCAACCTGACAGATGGGTGCCTTGAGAACACACTTGTCTCTGCATGGCTGCATATCTGTTGACCAGAATGGTGTCTGGCATAAAGTGAGCACTCAACACTGTCAGTTGACTGAAAAAAATGCAAGTACAAATGAATGAAAGACAGTCTCCTCTAGAATAGTGTTATATCTCTACTATTTCTTGGCATATGGAAACACCAAATACATTGTTTTTCAAGTTGAACTTGAAAAACTAGCCATCCTAGACTTCAAGAGATCTAGGAGATTTATGTTCCTAAATTTGGCCTGTATGTGTCTCATAATTATCATATCAGATGAGGAAAGAAGAGACAGGATTATATTCACGATTGAGAATGATGGACTATTTTTGTAGAGAAAAGTCCTGAGAGTAGGACTTGCCAGCATGCGAGATAAAGCAATTCAGTAGCTCTCAAAAGGAAACATAGAACACATCAGACAAATGGAAACACTGGACTATTTGAGGCTAGTTTATCCGAAGAAAATGACCCAATCTGGCCGGGTGCAGTGGCTCATGCCTGTAATCTTGGCACATTAGGAAGCTGATCCTGGCAGACCACTAGAGGTTAGAAGTTTGAGACCAGTCTGGCCAACATGGTGAAACCCCGTCTCTACTAAAAATACAAACAATTAGTCAGGTGTGGTGGTGGGCACCTGTAATCCCAGCTACTTGGGAGGTTGAGGCAGGAGAACCACTTGAACCCAAGAGGCAGAGGTTGCAGTGAGCTGAGATCGCGCCACTGCACTCTGTCCCCCACCCCCCTCCAAAAAAAACCCAAATAACAAACAACAACAACACAGCAACAACAACAACAACAAAACCCCTTGATTCACACACAAAAGAAAAGAAACGGGTTTTATAGTATTCTGATGAAATAAACTGTGATATTTTATACAATGAAATATTCTGCAGAACTCAGTAAAAAAAAACTTAGATCTTTATTTATGCATTGACAAATATGTGTTAGTATTTTTGAATAAAAGATTCAGAATAGTTTTAAGAAAATATGACATATTTTGTGCAATAAAAATTTACTCAAAATATTAATATTTATTTTATCAACTCATTAGTGTGTGTGTAAATAAATTGGAGAAATAATGAAAATTTACTCAAAATATCATTTTATCCACTTATGAGTGAGTGTGTGTGTGTATGTGTGTGTAAACAAATAGGAGAAGGTATGGAATAATACAATTTCCAGTGGTGATCATTTTTAGGAAGGGGCTGAGGAGAACAGGATTGGTTGAGGTAATCATAGGAGTCTTCAGACTCACTGATAATATAAAATTATTTACAAGGAACTATATATTTCTGCCTTGTTCGATTGATGAATTGTTTTTAATGGAAAAGTAAAAAATAAAATACATTTTCCATAAGTGTCGGTACTGCCCTCAAATTCTCTTTGCATATTAGACTTCTGTATGGTTACCACAACCATACTACTTACCAATACCACTTAACAGAAAGGAGATAGTTTGGCACATATTATCCTGAATAAACGTATGCTAGACTGAAATGAATGCAGTTTTCTTTTTCAAGTGCATATACACATCTGTTTATATGTTTTAAAATTTGGCAGTAGGCTGTTAGAAAACTAATGAGGATTTCTTCCCCATGATCTGTTTTTCTGTCCCTTTAAAAATAAACTTTTTTTTTCTACTTTCAGTTATGGGGCTTCCCTTCCAAACTCAAAAACCCATCACAAATTACTGACGGTTTCAACATGAAAACCTTTATTAATTTTTCTCCATACCCTTGAATTAATACTATCTGGATTTGGAGACATAAGCTCATTTACTATGGCTGAAAAAGAAAAGTATTTCTCTATGCAAATCAAGATCACAATGAGATACAATCTCATACCAGTCAGAATGACAATTATTAAAAAAGTCAAAAAATAACAGATGCTGGTGAGATCATGGAGAAAAAGGAATGCTTTACACTCTTGGTGGGAGTGTAAATTAGTTCAACCATTGTGGAAGACGGTGTGGTGATTCCTCAAAGTTTTAGAGGCAGAAATACCATTTGATCCAGCAATCCCTTACTAGGTACATACCCAAAAGAATAGAAATCATTCTGTTATAAAAATACATGGACACATATGTTTATTGCAGCAGTATTCACATTAGCAAAGACATGGAATCAACTCAAATGCTCATCAATGATAGACTGGATAAAGAAAATTTTGTACATGTCCACCATGGAATACTATGCAGCCATGAAAAGGAATGAGATCATGTCCTTTGCAGGGACATGGATGGAGCTGGAAGCTTTTATCCTCAGCAAACTAATGCAGGAATGGAAAACCAAACACATGTTCTCACTTATAAGTGGGAGATGAACAATGAGAACACGTAGACAAATTGAGGGGAACAACACACACTGGGGCCTGTCAGGCCATGGGGAGGGAGAGCATCAGGAAGAATAGCTAATGGATGCTGGGCTTAATACCTACGTGATGGGATGATCTGTGTAGCAAACCAACATAACACACGTTTACGTATGTAACACACTTGAATATCCTGCACATGTACTCCTGAACTTAAAAGTTGAAGAAAAAATATAAATTAAAAATCTGAAAAACAAAAAAGTATTTCTCTTTCTACATTGGATTTCTGTTTCTTTCTCATAATGAGAATCAATGCTTGTTGTAGTTTTTCCAGCTGGGGATAAAAATATCTGGAAAAGGTTAGAAAATTAAGAATATGTAGGTGTGTCTCTTTCTGTCACAGGTAAATATACTGCTCTGTCCCACTAGATGGGCTGTCTCTCTTTCTTTTTAGTTTGTTGCCCTGCTTGTTACAGAAATCCCAGTTAATTTAGTCCTTTGCACCCTGATTCTCTCTTAGATCTGTATCCCTTTTTAGATTCAGTCCTTTCTTCTATCTCATAGAGTTCCCATTTTTAATGGAACTCACCCAGAATTCCCCAAGATGTGGCATTGGTTTTCTTAGCTGATTCTCTCTTTTCTTCCTGGTGTTTAATACTTGTGATGGATTATACAGTCAGATTTTCAGTTTTTAATCTTCTATTCCATTTGAGCCACATCCTGTCATAACCACTAGTTACAAAATCCTCCATTTTCGTGAACGTTTTGAAATCTGCTCTTCATTCTCCTGTTGCCCACAATAAAATCTCCACTGACATGGTCACTTTCTCCCGCAGTTTGCATACCCACAGACACCAATACATTCTTCTTTGTTGGCCATACTTATATCCAGAGGGGCGGCTACCCTCACTTCTTTCTCCACCACCGACATTGTCAGATGCTTGGCTCTAATGCGAATGAAATTTCCAGCCGGTATCTGGATAACTGGTGTTTGTAGCACTATGATGTTTGACGATGTTTGTATCTTTTTCTGGCAAGAAAGTCCCGTCGTAATTATCATTAGCGGATTTTTTGTTGTTGTTTCTATTTCCTTTAAACTTCATCCAAATACTGTACCATGTGTGGGGCCTGAGAATTTTGACTGCTACATGTAAAGATTTATTTCTCCAACTGGAAAGCAAATGGGATTAAAAAAAAAAAAAAAAAACTGTTGCTGCTTTTCTGTTCTTAAGCAGAATAATCTTTGTGTCTCTCCCAAGAGATAAGCTGCAATAAGGAAGAAAACACATGCAAAGGCTGAAAATTCCCTGTTACATGTCTCTTTTGCTTAGAATTTTTAAAAATAATTCTATAAAAGAATAAGGAAGAACAGCTGTGACAGACACTGCTGTGTGCTCACTATTTGTATTCCTATTTCTTCTTCCTCCTGTGTGTGCAGGTCCATTATATTTTCCAGTTGCCCTGGCAGGTATAGGTGATTGTATTAGTCTGTTTTCACACTGCTAATAAAGACATACTCGAGACTGGGTAATTTATAAAGAAAAGGAGGTTTAATGGACTACCAGTTCCATGTGGCTGGGGAGGCGTCACAATCATGGCAGAAGGTGAAAGGCACATCTTACCTGGCGGCAGACGAGAGAGAATGAGAGCCAAGTGAAAGAGGCAACCCCTTATAAAACCATAAGATCTCGTGAGATTTATTCCCTACCACCAGAACACTATGGGGGACCACACCCATGATTCAATTATCTCCCTTTGGGTCCCTCCCACAACACATGGGAATTATGGTAGCTACAATTCAAAATGAGATTTGGGTGGGGACACAGCCAAACCATATCAGAGGTCATACAATTGGGTTCTGGCTGGTAGAATGTAAGTGATGGGATGAGCGTAATTTCAGGGTCTTGCCCCTGTAATACTTCCCACGTGGTCCTCCATGCTCTGGCTTTTGCACAGCCTCTGAATGAATCATGGGATGATGGTGCCAGATCCAGAAGATGGTGGCAGAGCCATACCATGGAGGGAGCTTTTGTCCCTGCATGACTGTATGGAGCAGAATTCTCATTCTGTCAATTAATCCACTTCAGTCTGGCACCAGTATTCACAGCCCACCCAAACCTTATTTACTGACTTTATGGTATTAAATCCAAGTTTTTTTTTTTTTAACTCATGAACTTTTGCTCCCTCATCGTATTGTTCCCGTTGGCCAAACCTTGCTTCATCAACATCTCTCCATCCTTGAATGCTATGGTATTACCTTTCCACGTTCTCATGCTCCCTCTCTAAAGATATTCTATACTTCTATGAGTTCTTCTTTCAATGGGGATATTTGTGAAGTTCTGTTATCATCTACGTTTGTGCAGCATGCTCTTTTCAGTGTTCAATTATATTTTTATTGTTTTTAACTAACAATAGCACATTTCAAAATCTGGCCCCAAGTTGTCTCCAACTTCATATATTTTTACAACATACTCTGCCTTCACCTTGTGTAGTGGTACTAGTGTATGCCTTACACTTCCATGGATATGCCACATTATTGTGTATGCCTCTCTTTTCTCATATGGGCTTCTATGTCTTTCATTATCAAACTCCTATCTTCTTCTCAAGGAGATCAATCACCTTGAGTTTCTCTGAAGATTTTTCTGTCACTCTCTAAGCAGAATTGGGCTCTCCTTTATGATCAAACAGTAATATCCACTCATCTATATTATTAACACTTTTCACAATTATTTTTACATACTGTATTTATGCAGCCACCAAACCTGTGAATTCTTCAAGGGTAGGTTTTACATCGTACTAATTTTTTTTTGTATCTCATTTTTGAGCAGAGTACCTGCCTGCCACATTAAAGGAATCCAGTGAAGGTGAATGAAAAAATTATGAAATGAAAATATAATTCACTAAAACTATTTTCTGTACATACCAAAATTTGAAAGGATTTAATTTCCTGGGCTAGACTCCAGCAATCTATGGATAACATACTCTGCTTTTGTCTTCTTCCAAAAATAACAAGAAACAATTTTTTTTTTGTTAGTCTGGTGTAATGTGGTTTGATTGGTGGTTGTGATAGACACAGAATGGTTTTGCTTCCAGTCTATACTGCAGGCCTCTATGGCAAGTACTGGGTTTTACAAAGTGTTTGAGCATTGAGGAGTAAGGAGAGATGTATAGGAATACCCTCCTAGGGACAGAAATTATTGTGAGTACATAATTATATTTTTTATAATTCTCTGATTTCACTTGGGAATCAAAAGCCAATATATTACTTATTACTTAGGGAACACTGACTATAATAACCAAAAATTTAAAACCTAAGTAGTTATTTATATCACCGTAGAGAGAACAAGTCTAGAGAAGACTCTATCCATAGGCTTGAGTAAAAGGAAGGAGAGATGGAAATCTGCAATTGAATAAGGAAGATAAAGATAGAGAAATTTTATTTTATTTCCTTCACTACATTCCTCATTGGTTTTAGGATAAAAATTGAGCACATATCTACTGAGGCTTTTTTTTTTTTAACTTTCATTTTAGGATCGGGATACATGTGCAGGTTTCATATATAGGTAAACTGCATGTCACAGGGGTTTGGTACACAGATTGTTTCCTCACCAAGGTACTAAGCGTAGTACCCAACATGTAGTTTTTCAGTCTTGTCCCTCCTTCCACTCTCCATCCTCAAGCAGGCTCCAGTGTCTGTTGTTGCCTTCTTGGTGTCCATGTGTACTCAATGTTTAGTTCCCATTTGTAAGTGAGAACATACAATATTTGGTTTTCTGTTCCTGCATTAGTTCACTTAGGATTATGGCCTCCAGCTCCATCCTTGTCACTGCAAAGGACATGATCTCATTCTTTTAAATGATTGTGTAGTATTCCATGGTGTATATGTACGTTTTCTCTATACAGTCAGTCACTGATGGGCATTTAGGCTGATTCCATGACTTTGCTATTGTGCATAGTGCTGCAATGAACATATGACTGCCTGTGTCTTTATTGTATAATGATTTACATTCTTTTGGGTATATATTCAACAATGGGATTGCTAGATCGAATGGTTCTTCTGTTATATGTTATTTGAGAAATCACCAAACTTCTTTCTACAATGACTGAACTAATTTACATTGCCACCAGCAGTGTATAAGTGTTCCCTTTTCTCCACAAGCTTGCTAGCATTTGTTATTTTTTGACATTTTCATAATAGCCATTCTGACTGGTGTTAGATGGTCTCTCATTGTGGTTTTGATTTGCATTTCTCTAATTATTAGTGATGATGAGCATTTTTTAAATTTGCTTATTGGCCTCGTGTATGTCTTCTTTTGAAAAGTGTCTGTTCATGTTCTTTTCTTACTTTTTAATGGGGTTTTTTTTTTTTGCTTGTTAATTTGTTTAAGTTCTTTATATATTCTGGATATTAGACCTTTGTCAATGCATACTTTGCAAATATGTTCTCCCATTCTGTAGGCTGTTTATTGATAGTTTCTTTTGCTGTACAGAAGCTCTTTAATTTAATTAGGGCCAATTTGTCCATTTTCGTTTCTGTTACAATTGCTTTGGTGTCTCTGTCATGAAACCTTTGCCTGGGTCTATGTCCAGAATGGTATTTCCTAGGTTATCTTCTAGAGTTTTTATAGTCTGCAGTTTTACATTTAAGTCTTTAATCCATTTTTAGTTGATTTTTGTATATGGTGGAAGGAAGGAGTCCAGCTTCAATCTTTTGGATATGGCTAGCCAGTTATCCCAGTAGAATTTATTGAACAGAGAGTCATCTCCCCACTGCTCGTTCTGGTCGACTTTGTCAAAGATGAGATGGTTGTGAGTATGCAGCGTTGTTTCTGGGCTCTCTATTCTGTTGGTCTGTGTGTCTGTTTTTGTATCAGTACCATGCTGTTTTGGTTACTGTAGGTGATATGGTTTGGCTGTGTCCCCACCCAAATCTCATCTTGAATTGTAGCTCCCATAATTCCCACGCAACATGGGAGCAACCCTGTAGGAGGTAATTGAATCATGGGGGTGCAACTTTCCCATGCTATTTTCATGGTAGTGAATAAGTCTCACAAGATCTGATGGTTTTATAAAGGAGAGTTCCCCTGCACACACTCTCTTTGTCTGTCACCATGTAAGACATGGCTTTGCTCCTCCTTCACTTTTCACCATGATTGTGAGGCCTCCCCAGCCATGTGGAACTGTGAATCCATTAAATCTCTTTTTTCTTTATGAATTACCCAGTTTCAGGTATGTCTTTATTTGCAGCGTGAGAATGGACTAATATGGTAAGCTTGTAGCATGGTTTGAAGTCAGGTAACGTGATGCCTCCAGCTTTGTTCTTTTGCTTAAAATTGCCTTGGCTATTCAAGCTCTTCTTTGGTTCCATATGAATTTTTAGTTGCCTGTGCTTGTTGGGTATTGCTCAAGAAGTCTTTGTCCAGGCCAGTGTCCTGGAGATTTTCCCCAATGGTTTCTTGTAGTAGTTTCACAGCTTGAGGTCTTAGATTTAAGTCTTTAACCCATGTTGATTTGATTTTTGTATATTGTGAGAGATATGAGTTTAGTTTAATTCTTTTGCAAATGGATATCCAGTTTTCCCAGCACCATTTATGGAAGAGATTGTCTTTTCCCCAGTGTGTGTTATTGGCACTTTTGTCAAAAATGAGTTCACTGTAAGTGTGTGGATTTGTTTGTGTGTTTTCCATTCTGTTCCATTGGTCTGTGTGCCTGTTTTTACACCAGTACCATGCTGTTTTGGTTATTATATCTCTGTAGTATAATTTGAAGTTGGTAATGTAATTCTTCCAGTTTTGTTCTTTTTGCTTAGGATGGTTTTTGCTATCCTGGGTCTTTTGTGGTTCCATATAAATTTTAGGATTTTTTTTTTCTATTTCTGTGAAAAATGCCAGTTGGTATTTTGATAGTGATTGCATTGTATCTGTAGATTGCTTTGGGTATTATGGACATTTTAACAATATTGATTCTTCCAATCCAAGAACATGGAATATTTTTCTATCTTTTGGTGTCTTATTCAATTTCTTTTTTCAGTGTTTTACAGTGTTCATTATAGAGATCTTTCACTTCTTTGGTTAATTCCTAGGTATTTGATTTTCAGTGTGGCTATTGTAAATAGGATTACTTTCCTATTTCTTTTTTACATTACTCACTGTTGGTATATAGAATCATATAAATTTGTAAATAGTTTTTTTTTCTAAATTTATGAAGAATGCCATTGGTAATTTGAAATAAATAGCATTGAATCCATAAATTGCTTTGGGCAGTATGGACATTTTAACAATATTGATTCTTCCTATCCATGAGCATGGAATGTTTTTCCAATTGTTTGTGTCATCTCAACTGAGGCTTTCTTTATTAAGAGGAGGAACACCCTAAGAATAGATCGTTAAGGAAAATTCCACGAAAAAAAGACAGTGATAGTATCCACATTTTATTTTATTTTATTTTTAACTTTTAAGTTTGGGAGTATAAGTGCAGGTTTGTTGCACAGCTAAACTTGTATCATGGGGGTTTGTTGTGCAGATTATTTCATCACACAGGTATAAAACCTAGTACTCATTAGCTATTTCTCCTGATCTTCTCCCTCCTTTCATCCTCCACCCTCCAAAAGGCCTCAGTGTGTGTTGTTCCCCTCTATGTCTCTACATTTTATATGGTAGGTTAGCTTTGCCTAGGAAGAGATGCACCACAAGATGAAATTAAAAACTTTGTGTCAACCAACAGGTAATGGTTTTAAGCAATACCAATCTTGTTACCAGTGGATGGTGTCTAGATTCTTGGTGTTTTGAACAAAGAATTGGACAAAATGCACAAACGAAGTAAAGAAAGAATGAAGCAACAAAAGCAGAGATTTATTGAAAAATAAAGTACACTTCACAGGGCGGGAGCAGGCCTGAGCATAGGGGCTTAAGAGCCCAGTTACAGAATTTTCTGGAGTTTAAATAACCTCTAGAGGTTTCCCGTTAGCCACTTGGTGTACGCTCCTTGCAAATGAAGTAGTGGCCCACAATCAGAGGCTGAAGCAAAGTTACAAAGTTACATTCCACATCGCCTATAGGGAAAGCAATCAATCAGAGGTACTTTCAATTTTCCATCTGCAATAGAGAAAAAGGGGGGCAGAGGTTGCAAAGGGAGTGGCCTCCCATCCTTTTGTTACTTAGGTGTGGAAACTTGGGGTTTTCTTTTTCATTTAGTTCTAATAAGTCAGTGTGAATTGGCCTTAGATTCCCCGCTTCCAACCCTATTCTCCTGCCTCAATCTTACCTATGTTCAGAAGATAACCAGCTCAAATGCCACCTCTTCTATGAAGTCTTTCTTGGTTCTTCCTAACCAGGGGCAAACTTTCCCTGTTCTGAGCTCAGCAGTGTTTAGATTCTGTTTCTCTAGTGATATTTACGACAATTTTCATTGCCTTGGCATATCCACTATGCCACTCTGATAACTCTTTAAGTTCAGGAACAATACCTAATTTTTCATCTTGGTACAATCAATAGTACCTAGGGTGGTGTCTGATGCATTGTAGTTTTCAAAAGGTATTTATTAAATTCACATTAATAACCAGTTTTTTTCTTACGTCAGAATGAAGCCTATAAAAAAAAAAAAAAAACTATCCTCACTTCTTCCTGTACATGCAAATTTCCTAGCAAGAAAATTTAAGAATATTTATCATAGGCACTTCTTTGTGTGAGATGAAACTTCCAGCAGGCATCTGCTGGAATTAAACCAACATTGAACACCTAGTGAAAATGAAGGATTTAGAGAGACTGGTGTTTAGAGTCAGCCTTTTGAAATTTCAGATACTTGTATCTGGGAAGAATGAAATTCCTTTAGCTAGTAACTCTAATCACTTGGCAATGATGAAGAGAAAGTCCTTGGTTAGATATTGTATACGTGTCCCAGAGAAATTCAGAGAGAAAATATAAATGATTCTTGGAAGATCTAGATTCAATAGTCCAGGTTAAGTTTCCCTACAGAGGCAACTACTGTGTTTTGCATGTTCATACTCTCCAGTTAATTCAAACAAATGCTGAGTGGAAATGGAAAGCTGGTTTGTTATCACTGAACATGGGTGATAATGACTTTGGAATCGATACCTGCTGAATCTTTCTCCCTTTTCTCTTTAAACATACAGATGCTGCTCAATCAAAGGCAGGATTTTTACAAAAGGATTGATTTCCCATTTCCCAATACACGTGGCTTATCTTGCAGCCAATTATGTGAGCTACCTTCAACCCTTTTCTGGTAGGAAGAATACTGTAAGTAAACAAATAAGGGGGTTGTGTTTTTCTACCTTCATAAGAGTGGATTTCTGAACTCCCTTCTTTCTGGAAAAATTGATGCAGTATGTTCCGCTTCCAGCTCCACACTGTAAATAACATTTTGACTTTGGGCATCTTGGTGAAATATACTTAAAAATAAATCAGATGGGGCTCTAGGCAAAGATAAATTTGGAACTGGATACCTGCTATGGCTTTGCACTCAGTTGCCATAGGGCTATGCAGCCCAAACTATATTCCTCTTTAGGCCATAAAAATAGAAATGTGTGTTTGCAAATTATTGTGTGGGTGTTTTTTTGCCTATTGCTACCTCATGCATGGGTTTCCTGGGGATGTCAATAGAATGGGTTAGCAAAATAATGACAGGTGGCGGGGAAATAATTCTGAAGTTTTTTTGTTTTTATTATTATAGTAATGCAACTATTATAGACACCCCACTGCACTCATTTTTAGCAAGAGATTTTGCCATTAGTTTTCTTCACTCCTTACAGCCAGTTGAAATTCCTTGCTCTAACAAGGGCAAGTGGTAAGCACTTTGATACTCTTTCAGACTTTTCAAAATTTGAGAGAAATGACTGTAAGCCAGGCACTCAAAGTGCAGGAGAGAAACTAAGGTGATAAAACGTCTGGTGTAAAAATTGATTGCAAAACTAGTTCAAATTCTCTCTCCTTCCCTAGACCCATGTACTTTGGGTTGTGAACTTCCCCATTCCTGTCGTCAAGGGGTGGAAATTATTTTCCTGTTCCTTGAATCTGGCTTTTGTGACTTGCTTTGCCCAGTAGAATTCAGTAGACAAATAGAAAGCTAGTTTTGAACTCAGAGCTCAACAGGCCCTGTGGGCTAGAATCTGCTGTCTCAGAACTCTGCCACTATCATGTGAGCAAGTCAGATCCATTCTGTGGGAGTATAAGAGATGACGTGGATGATAGCTCTGTTGTCCCAGCTAAGGTGATCCCAGACTAGCCTATACCCAGCCAACTTGGAAACACATGAGAAAATATGAGAAAGGCCAGCTAAGGGCAGCAGAGTTGCCTCTCCCAGCACATACTGACAAGAGATACCTGGTTGAATCCACTGTAGATCAGAAGAACTAGCCAACTGAGCCAAACCTTGAATGCTGAGCTGAAGAAGCATGAGGTAATTCAATGGGGGTTGTTTTAAGCTATCAAGTTTTGGGGTATTTTTAATGCAGAGATAGCTAACTAAAATATATGACATAATGGAAATGGAAGCAGCTATTTAGTTAGATGAGCTGGTGTTCAACTCTTGGCTGTAGTATGCAAAAAGCTTGCTTTGTAAAAAATTTAACCTAATTTTCTCATTTAAAAATTAGTGATGATATAACATTTACATTTGTGTTGTTTCTAAGGAAAACAAATTATACATGTAAAGCACTTAATCCTAATCATATGATAGCTTTTACAATTAAAGAGAAGTAATTATGGGTGACGAAGTAGAAAGAACAAGAATGAGAGAGGTATGAGAATATCATAGGATAGAGAGAAGAGAAAATAATAGGAGAGGG
This sequence comes from Macaca thibetana thibetana, assembly GCF_024542745.1. Lineage (NCBI taxonomy): Eukaryota > Metazoa > Chordata > Mammalia > Primates > Cercopithecidae > Macaca > Macaca thibetana. Next base: position 101,715,968 of record NC_065586.1, on the reverse strand, counting down.
GAAAGAAAGAGAGAGAGAGAGAGAGAGAGAGAGAAAGATTTAATATTGAAGTAGAATAATCCAGGATACAGAAAATTGTGATTGGAAGACTGGCTTCAGCTTTTTTCTCAAACTGATCCTATGGTTGCCATCTGTGTGCATATACCATATTACTAGATTAATAACAGAAAAACACAGCTATTATTTATTGATCTCATAATATAATTTGGGGATCTCTCAGCTAAGGCCTTCAGAAATAATATTTCACTTAATCCTCATGGTACTCCTATTAAGTAGTTATGATTGTTAGCCTCATATTACAAATAGAAAACTGAAGTTTAGAAAAAACTGAGGTTTGAGGGCCTGCCTGAGGTCACACACCTGGTGAGGGACAGGTGAGGGACAGGGCCAAGACATGAGTTCTGAGTGACGATAGGTCCTTAAGCACCAAGTACCCCCTGTTTTTGTAGAAAGGCTGTATTCAGTGGGTAATCTGAGATTGCCAAATCTATCATAATAGATCAAGAAAAGACTCCTCTATAATCAAGAAAGCTTTGTAAATCAACTGTCCTAAGTGCATATGAAGCTTCAGAAATTGGACACTCCTTAATTGCATTGACCAAGATGTTAGGCACATCTTTAAAACATCAGGGAACCTCATGGGGGCTTAGTTGGTTCTTGGTGACAATTCCTTTGTTTTCCTCCTTCTCTTCTCTTAATCCTAAGAATATGATAGCTATTACAATTAAAACAGGAGTAATTATGGGTTAGGAAGTATAAAGAACCAGAATGAGAGACATATGAGAATATCATAGGATAGAGAGAAGAGAAAATAATAGGAGAGGGGAAAAAAGAGAAAAAAAGAAAAAAAGTGACATTTACATTAGAGCCAGAACTTGGCAAGTTGGCAGGTACATATTTTATAGCCATTAATGCAGGAACTAGAATTTTATATGAACTAGGTCAGAAGCATTACTTGAGCATTATATCCTGAACTTAGAAACCAGTTACATGATGCTATGGTTTGAATGTTGTCCCCTTCAAAACTCATATTAAAACTTAACCCCAGTGTGGCAGAATTGACAGGCAGGGCCTTTAAGGGGCGATTATTGGGTCATGAGGGCTCCACTCCTATAAATGGATTAATACATTCATGGATTAATGGATGAATGAGTTAATGGATTTATGGGTTATCATGGGAATGGGACTGGTGCCTTTATAAGAAGAGAAAGAGAGATCTGAGCTAGCACATGCAGCCACTTCGCCCTGTGATATCCTGTGCCACCTCAGGACTCTGCAGAGAGTCCCCATCAGCAAGAAGACCCTTAGTGCATGCAGTCCCTACACCTTGGACATCCCAGCCTCCATAACTACAAGAAATAAATTCCTTTTCTTTATAAATTATCCTGTTTCAGATATTCTGTTATAAGCAACATAAAATACACTAAGACACGTAATATTTTAGTTAACACCACATTTGCTATTTGACATCTTTCCCCAACTGGAAGAAAGGTAATCTGGAACAAACTCAGAAAGCCCAAGGGATTTTGCTGTCTCACCTTTTGAATATGGAAGTAAGAGATCAAATATATTTTATTTCTAAGCCTTGACAGTTTTCCACAATTCTGAGCTGTCATTTTCTTTACTCCATTCAACACATGACATGACTCTCCTTACCATTACACAATTTGATGAATACATTTCTGTCTCTGAATTTGTGTTTCAAAAAAATTATTTTACACATTGCTAGAACACCAGACTTGTGAGTTTTTGTAAGTAATTTAAAGAATATAAATACATACACACATACATATATATAATACGTATAACATGTATCACACATGCACACACACATATATATATGTATGAATGTATTTGAGCTGATTTATAACCTCAAGGTATTTATTTATTACATGGATGAACCCACATTTGAAAACTGCAGTCTTATTCCCTTCAAATAACTTATAATTCAGAATTGTGGTGAAGCACCACAGTTTCCAGGAGCTAAGAGAAGTCTTACACTGGCAAGGGTTTCAAGTGAACCATCTTAGACAAAATCAAATGTGCTTATAAAATAATCTCCAAAGCTCTTATGCATATCCCAGAGTGTTGTCCTCTCAGAGAGAAAAAGCTTCTAAGCACAGCAGGGTCTGAATTGATGGCAAGACCATTACACAGTTGATTGTAGCAGAACCAAAGAAAAGGGAAAGGCATCTTTCATGTTTTTCAGGACGTGAAAAATCAAATGTAAAAACCTGAGAGTGTTTCAGTCACTTTTCTTAGAATGGTCTGCCCATGACTTAACCAAAAAAAATCCTCAATATTCAAAGAACCCAAATTTAAATAAACAATTTTTACCTTCCAGAAAGATTTGCCCAGAACCTTCCTCTGTATGCATTGTTTATTTTTAAACTCGACTTTTCAACTGACTAAGGAAATCTTCTTAAAATGAAGACTCGCTTGAAAGCCACAGCCAGACTTCTGTCTGGTTGTTGACTTAATGGCAATGCTATTTTATAAAACCAGGTATGCTTTGAGATGCTGTGACTGCTCCCAAACCATTGCCATTTAGGAAAAAGGGCATTTCTTTTTTAATTTAATTTTATTTTTTAAGTTCCAGGGTACACATGCAGGATGTGCAGGTTTGTTATGTAGGTAAACGTGTGCCATGGTGGTTTGCTGCACCTATCAACCCATCACCTAGGTATTAAGACCAGCATGCATTAGCTCTTTGCCGTAGTGCTCTCCCCTCCTGCCTTCCCTTGACAGGCCCCAGAGTGTGTTGTTGGCCTCCCTCTGTCCATATGTTCTCATTGTTCAGTTCCCATTTATAAGAGAGAACGTGTAGTGTTTGGTTTTATGTTTCTGTGTTAGTTTACTGAGGATAATGGCTTCCAGCTTCATCCATGTTCCTTCAAAGGACATGATCTCATTCCTTTTCATGGCTGCATAGTATTCCATGGTGTATATGTGCCACATTTTCTTTATCCAGTCTATCATTGAGGGCATTTGAGTTGCTTCTATGTCTTTGCTATTGTGAATAGTGCTGCAATGAGCATATGCGTGTATGTATCTATGCTGGTGAGGCTGTGGAGAAATAGGAATGCTTTTACACTGTTGGTGGGAATGTAAATTAGTGGAAGACCATGTGGTGATTCCTCAAAGATTTAGAAATGGAAATACCATTTGACCCAGAAATCACATTACTGGGTATATACCCAAAGATTTTCACTTAATTCTAATAACTACCCACTGCAACAGTTATTACTATCTCCCATTTTAGTGCATGAGAAAATGGAAGGCAATCACTTGCTTAAGGATGGGTGATACTAAGGAAGTCCTCGCATAGAGATCCTGGTCTTCATCTACCTGGGTCCCAATTTCCTGTTCTTTCCCCCTCATCTTGTTGCCTTTCTGAGTATGTATGTTACTGAATATCCTCCTTCTCTCTTGAGAACTTAAGAAGTGATAGGAATGAAGTAATCCGATACTTGCTTGTTTCTCACAGTTCTACTAGAAAAAAAAATGTGTTTGATCCCCTCTATTTTCTACTTTGCTATCCTTTTGTCCTTGTTACTTTATAACCCTAATTTTAATACTGTCTGGATTTCTGTTCTACTAAAAAAGGCACTTCTTCTGTGCAAGTAATCTTCCCACCGCTCCCAGAAGACCCAGATTTTTCCTGTCACTCTGGAGGGCAGATAATAATCCAGTGACTATGGAAATAGCACTGTACACAAAACAGGCCTAGGAAATCAGTGAACCATGAGTACAACAAGAACAGTGAAGCTCAAAAATGCAGTTATTAATTCATACCATCAGGATTATTGCTTTGTGTAAAGGTATTTTTAATGAGGGGAGATAAACAAAGCTTTTAAAAATGTATGCCACTGTAACTCTGGATCACTGATTTTTAATGATTTCCTGGGGGTGTAAGTATGCTAATAAAAATTTTGTGGTAGGGGCGAGATGTTTGTATTACATAAATTGATATGGGCAGAAAGGTCTTCTGCTTTCTTAGAGACAAGGGACATTTATATTATTATTCATTTTTATTTATGTAACTGTTATCATAGACTTCCTGAAGAAAACCTGAGTGCATGCGTGCATGAGTGTGTATTCTTTTTAACCCCTCTAAATTCCCGTACGTGGAAAGAACACTCTTTGAATTCTAATGTGTAAGACACAAGTCTCTATCAGTGTTTAGCTCTAAGTGTGTGTGGCTCTAAGTGTGTGTGTGTGTTCATGTGTGCATTAAGTGCATGCTGAAAGTCTTGCATTTTTATTTATACAACACTCAATGTGCTTATGAGACCCAGTGAGTCCTCCAAGAGTTTATAAGAGCAGTTGCCTCAGGGATGCCAGTCTTTACCCACTCTTTCGAAATGATCAGCTATATTGTAGCCCTCCTGATTTCTTCATAACATTTCTGTTTTGAAATACTACAACTCACTTATGAACATAGCTTGCCGGACTTGGCAAATGTGTAATAGCAGACATATTCCAGTTTAATTGAACATCAAATTATGAAAAAACAAGAAGACCCTAGAGCTCCTTATTTATAAAAATCTATTTTAAATTGGAGACAGTATTTTTCTTTCAGAAAAAGAAATATCAAAATAAAGAGATTTTTTAGGGGGAGGTATCAGGTATCAGGATAACCATGTGTGTGTAGCTAGAAGTTTAGATAACCTGTCCCAGGTCCTGCAAGACATAAGAATCATGAAGAGATCTGACTACAAATCTCTTAATCTTCCTGTTGCTCTTAACTGAAGTTTGAAAGAGGACAATTATGCAAGATATACAGAAAGAGGTCCTTAAAACTTGGATCAGACTCTCTATCACTAGAGCAGAGAAAGCCCTTGGTTCAGTCTATAAAACCAGGCAGGACTAGGGCCACATCTAGCTTACTCCCTGCTGAATCTCCAGCATTTAGGACAATATCTAGGACATGGTCTTGTTTTAAAATACGGTTGTATTATTATTCACATATGGTGAGGCTAACAGATCAGAAGACAATTGTTATTAAAAAGATAGTTTCTTTCTTTCCTTCTTTCTTCTTTCTTTCTTTCTTTCTTTCTTTCTTTCTTTCTTTCTTTCTTTCTCTCTCTCTCTCTCTCTTTTTTTTTTTTTTTTTCGAGGTTTCGTTCTTGTTGGCCAGGGTAGAGTGCAGTGGCGTGATCCCAGCTCACTGCAATCTCTGCCTCCTGGGTTCAAGTGATTCTCCTGCGTTAGCCTCCCAAGTATCCGGGATTACAGGCACGCACCACCATACCTAGTTAATTTTGTATTTTTAATAGAGGTAGGATTTCACCATGTTGGCCAGGCTGGACTCGAACTTCTGACCTCAGGTGATCCACCTTCCTTGGCCTCCCAAACTGCTGGGATTATAGGCATGAGCCACTGTGCCCGGCCCTAAAAAGATAGTTTCTTACTCATGGTTCCCAAGAAGAAGACAGGTCATGCTATGCTATACAGGAACACATGGGGAAGCACCAGGGTTTGTCAGGAGGCAGGAGGAGTGAGGGAAAACTGCGGGCAAAATTTTTTATTGTGATTTTTGTGGAAAGGATTAGGGGAGGCAAAGTAAGCCAGTTTGGGATTGTCTAGTTTGAATACTTTCAGTGGGCTCTGGATTACAGGGGCTGTCCTGAGTTGTCTGGTGCTTGACCCCACATTGATTAAGGCAGGGGAATATTGGGCTGGCAAGTGAGAGTTCAATAAAGGAAGTGGTTGTGGAATATGGGCAAAAAAAGATTAATGCAACCATGCAATACTTATATATTAAATGAATGAATAAGTGAATGAATGAATAGCTGATTGTTGCAACTCTGGGTTATAAGCTTTGTTCACATCTTCTCTAACTCCTCTGAAAATGAACAAACAATCTTAAAGAAAGCTGAGTACAGACATGTCCCAAACTTTGCCATTCCAAATGTTATTTGAATTATTCAAGTTACAGATTGTATGAGCAAATATGGAGTATCTAGTTACGTCTGCATCTAAAAATCAGAATCCCCCAACGCTGAGTACATCTAGGTACTGTGTGACACGGAATGATTCATTTTTCTACTCTGAGTCTTAGGTTCCCACCTATCAAATAAGTCAGATCCTTACATTAAGTAAATGTCAGGGGCACTGAGACAAACTGTAAGCTTTCAGAGAACTAATTTGAAGTGAATATTTTAAGAAATAAATGAAAAAAGAAGGTACTTATTTTAATTTCTGGAGGCCTTTAATGACTATATGATACACATTGAAACCACCAGATAGTAGCACTGCTATTGGAACTTTGTTCACATAAATAAATTTGCAAGGACAGTTTAATAACATTTGCAATTAAAATTATTCTCCAGCACTGGAAGGACGGCTTTCAATTACATGTAGATCATTGGATTCATTTAATTCATATGACTTGTAAATTTGAGAGTCTGTGCTTCTAAAAATAAAGCCATGAAATCCTTCCTGAATATACACAACTCCATTAACGACTTCCTTAATTAAAATTATCAACAGTAAATACGTTTGATTACAGTTGCTATATATCACGCCTTATTTAATGTTCCATCTATTTTATATACTACCATATTTGAATTTCCAACTATTACCTTCATTTTCATATATTCAGGCTTAATAGAACTTTATTTAAATTTTATTTCCTTTTTTAAATGGAAAAGTTTATGCACTGTGTTTTACTCACAGGCGTTTATGTTCAATCCGGTGGAAAAAATTAGTCAAGAAGCAAAAAATAGTCAGTTGGTCAGTCTACTTCAGTAGGTTAGCCTAGTCAAGAAGGATCATGAAAGGTCAGATGCTTAGATAGGCAAGTCCAGAGTCTGAGAGGAAGGATACAGAGAGAATGGCGATAGCAAAGGGAGGTGGGCTTTTGGAAGCTCTCAGCTGAATTGGTATGATTGGGATTTGCTATATGCGTGAGAGAGAAGATTTGCAGTGAGCATCTTGTTTCTGCCAGATGCAGAAAGAAAGGTTAATCTCATAGAGAAGCTCTTACTGCCGTTTTGCAGCATTGCCAAGTAAGCGAAACGGCATATACCTAAGGCAGAACAGCTAAGGTTTGGTTTAAGAGTGATTCTTTATTCATCTCCAATGACATTCATGTATATTCCATTAGTCAAATTTGTGTATTTTGTTATGGCTGTCTGACAGAAACAGGCCTTGTGGCAAACTGGCAAATGAGATCTGCACTTTAAAATGACTGGATTTATAAAAATTATTTTCAGATTAGAAAAGCATCAAAGTATATTAAGCTATGTCTCTTTCAAATAAATAATTTATTTAATATCATTAATAAGAGTGCATCTTGAGATGAATAGGAGTGGTCTTGGGATTCAGGCATAGCCAGCCATGTATGGGGCACGGTCACCAGAAGTCTGCTTACATGAGATTGAAAAAGCTCCCTGGAAGAAACTCATCCTTGGACAAGTGAGCTGCAGCTACTGTCTCGTGTTAATACCAGCAGGTGATTGAGTTCATTACGGTACTTGCCATACAAACTATCCTGTTGCCCAGCCACTAGGGAGGTTTGCTTAGGATAAAGAAGAAAAAAATAATGCTAAAAGAATATCTCTCTACAATACCCATGTATCATGGAGCTCAGCCCAATGTTAACAGGATTGGCATTTCAGCCTCAACATTATCGGAGGGATCTGCATTAGCGCCAGAGGTTTTTGCATGCTGGTGTTAGGAAGAATGAACAAGGGTTAGAGGAAGGCCTGAGGACTGTGGTATAATAGAAGCCAACAAAAAGATTTTTCAAAGAGGAGCAGATTTTTGACTACGTACAATTACAATACTATAGATATGATACATACACCCCAGTGAGAGGTCAAGTAAGAAGTATATATATGTACAGGATTGCTATATTGAAGAGGAGGTGAAGGGACACCGTCTCTACTATAACCAAAAGGAAGAATAAAGGTAGATTTATCGGGTCACTGGAAGATTAGAATGTATAATAGCAGACATATTCCAGTTTAATTGAACATCAAATTATGAAATAACAAGAAGACCCTAGAGCTCCTTATTTATAAAAAACTATTTTAAATTAGAGACAGTATTTTTCTTTCAGAAAAAGAAATACCAAAATAAAGAGACTTTTTTGGGGGGAGGTATTTTATTGTTTTATGATCTTATTTTCCAGCATGCTTCTTCTGTTCTTCCTGCCTGTGGTGCTGAATGTCTCAGTGTACCCACTTCCTAACAGAGGCATCATTATATATTCCATAATATCCTGTCAGGTACGATTTAATTCTGAAAACTCATCGAGGGGTCTCTAGCCTCCAGAGCTTAAGGAAATCAAGGTGTATTAGGTCTACAATTTGGAAATAAATATAGCCTCAGTCATGAGTCTGGAATTTGTTAAAAGAGAAAGTTCCTTGGGAGCTGAGAGAAGCACAACCTCATACTTTGTAAAATATAGAACTTTTGGTCAGCTTTCCCTAAAATGATATCAAGTATATCTTCCTTTAGGAAATTCCTGGATATTAAAATTATTCAAAGCAGATCATCAAAGCACATGAATGATATTTTTATCCTTCATTACTGAATATAGTTTGAAGCATAGCAATATATTATTAGAGTTAATATTTATAGAGTATAGTATTAGATTCTGGGGTACTAAATAGTAAATTCACATAGAACTTACTTTCAAATGGCTTACTAACTTAGTTGAGAGCAGCTTAATTAGATATTTTAAAACAGAAGCTAATATTATAGTTTTTACTGATAATTTTAAAGGCTTTAGTGCTTCAGGAATTAAATGGTTGCATTAGTCGGGATTCTCCAGAGAATCAGAACAAATAGGATATAGATATAGATGTAAATATATAGATATAGATACACAAACTTATCATAAGGACTTGGATAACATGATTATGACCTGAGATATTCCAGCCTAGGTCCAAAGGCCTGAGAAAGAGGAGAGCCAATGGTTTGTAAGTTCCAGTCTAAATCCAAGTTTGAAGTCGGGAGAAGACCAATGTCTCAGCTCAGGACTATCAGGCAGAGACAAAGAATTCTTCTTCTTTGTTTTTTGTTTTGATTTTTGTTTTTTGAGAGTGAATTCCCTCTCATTCAGCCTTTTGTTGTATTCAGGCCTTCAGCAGATTGGAAGAGATCTGTCCACACTGGGGAGGGCAATCTGCTTTTCTCAGTCTACCAATTCAAACATTAGTATCATTCAGGAAAACACTCACAGATACACCCAGAATAATGTTTAACCAAATCCAGGAACCCTGCGACCCAGTCAAGTTGACACATAAAATAAACCATCACAGGTGTGAACAGTCATTGAGAAATCAGATACTCAAAGAAGGCCTTACTGAGAAATCGTAGCTGGCTGGGTAATGTTCCCTAACGTTGTCATTCTAGGTCTAACAACATGCAGCAGTATCCACACAGCAGTGAAGTTCTGTACGTGTTTCTAATGCAGTTCTGCCATTTATTACCCAGAGCAGGTACGCTTCACAGGTTGGGGGCAGAGTCCTCCATAAGACTCCCATCACTCCAGACGCCAGCTATGTATTCTTAGGCCACCCACAGTTAAGACCAACCAGCTACAAATTTGAGGGTTCCCACCACCTTTGCAGGTTGAATAATTATCTGAAACAACTCACAGAAGTCAGGAAAGTGTTTTACTTATGATTATAGTTCAAAATCCTAACCCCCAATGTAACTGGACTTGGAGATAGGACCATTAACGAAATAATTAAGGTAAAATGAGCTCATAAAGATGGACCCCTGATCTGACAGAACTGGCACCCTTTTAAGAAGAGGAAAGGACACCTGTGATCAATCTCTCTCTCTCTCTCTCTCTCTCTCTCTCTCTCTGTATCTCTCTCTCTCTCTCTCTCTCTCTACATGTGCACAGAGGAAGGGCCATATGAGAACACCATCAGAAGGTGGCTTCACCAGAAAAAAATCCTAATGGCACCTTGATCTTGAAATTCTAGCCTCCAGAGCTGTGAGAAAATAAATGTCTGTTGTTTAAGCCACCAGCAAGTGGTATCTCGCTAAGGCACGGTCACCAGAAGTCTGCTTACATGAGGTTGAAAAAGCTCCCTGGAAGAAACTCGTCCTCAGACAAGTGACCTGCAGCTACTGTCTCGTGTTAATAACAGCAGGTGATTGAGTTCATTACGGTATCTGCCATACAAATTATCCTGTTGCCCAGCCACTAGGGCTGTAACATCTATTAATGTTACAAATTCAACAATTATTATTCTAATTATTACCTTACTCTCTCTTATCTCCTCAGCCCATTGCACTTTTGCTTCCACCTTCTTTGTGCTGTTATGGATAAAATTTTTTCTTTGAGCACTTTGTTCTTCTGCTGCCTTCCATTGTTTCTGCTGAGAAGTAATCTTTTAATCTTATTGAGATTCCTTCATAAATGATGAGTCATTCTTCTCTTGCTGCTTTCAAGATTTTCTCCTTATCTTTGACTTTCAGCATTTTTGCTATGTGTCTGTTGGTGGACATCTTTGTATTTATCCTAGTTGGAGTTCTTTGAGCTCCCTGGATATGTAGGTTGTTGTTTTCAGTAAATTGGGAAGTTTTATGTCAACCATGAATTCCACGTCTAACAAATCTATCTTTCAAAATCAAAGAAAAGAGAAGGACTTAGATAAACACAAACTAGGAGAATTCGTTGCTAGCAGACAGTGATGGTTAATTTTATGTATCCGTTAGAACTATAATATATACATAGGAAATTTATGTATATTTGCCTTTCATCACAACCTTCACTGTTCTTCAGAGCACCCTTAGGTTTAAACTTCTCCACACTCGGTTTAAATGAAATTAGTTATTTTGGGAAGAGATTAGAAGCTATCTTTTTAATGGGCTTGTTCTCGCCAGGCAAAAACTCCTGAGCCAGAGATCTGGAGCTGTGGTTAGGAACAATGGCAAGCTGCTCTTTGAGGCACGCTTTTGAAGTCCATGCTGAGCACTTGGTAATGAGAAACAGCAGCAGCCTGAGATCCTCTGGGCCTGTCTCTTCTGGTACGGAAGCACCTCTTCACAAACCAGAATATAAATAATCAGAGCCCTAGAATTGTCAACATTGTTGAACTTCTAGTAGAGCCTCCATTCCATGAGTTAGAAAGCAGGAGGCCCCAACCTCTCAACTGCACTTACCCAGGATTTAGCCTCAACTTTAGGAGGCTTTGGTCAGGATAAAAATAATATAGTCCTACTCTTCTCAGGAAGATAGCTCTACAACTGGGACTGAGAGAGAGAGAAGGAGCCTTGTATGTTTTGAGATGAGAAAATGGGGATAGTTTTGATTCAAGTACCACAGAATCTTGCCTTTCTTACAGAATTTTCATAGTTTTTTTAAAATAAATATTTCTTCTTTTGGCATTTACCTTATGACCATTTCAAGAAGCTTTAAATTTTTAAATGTTATTAGAAAGCAGGGTAGTGGAGGCGCTTTCAGTATCATTGTACCAGAGATTAGTTTGTTGTGACCTTAAAATCTTTTAAATTAAATAAAGCAACAATGTGATTAGAACACCATCTTGATATAATAAACATTCCGGCGGAGCAAGATGGCCGAATAGGAACAGCTCCAGTCTCCAATTCCCAGCGCGAGCGACACAGAAGACCGGTGATTTCTGCATTTTCAACTGAGGTACTGGGTTCATCTCACTGGGGAGTGCCGGACGATTGGTGCTGGTCAGCTGCTGCAGCCCGACCAGCGAGAGCTGAAGCAGGGCGAGGCATTGCCTCACCTGGGAAGCACAAGGGGGAAGGGAATCCCTTTTCCTAGCCAGGGGAACTGAGACACACAACACCTGGAAAATCGGGTAACTCCCACCCCAATACTGCGCTTTAAGCAAACAGGCACACCAGGATATCATATCCCACACCTGGCCGGGAGGGTCCCACACCCAGGGAGCCTCCCTCATTGCTAGCACAGCAGTCTGTGATCTACCTGCAAGGCAGCAGCGAGGCTGGGGGAGGGGCGCCCGCCATTGCTGAGGCTTAAGTAGGTAAACAAAGCTGCTGGGAAGCTCGAACTGGGTGGAGCTCACAGCAGCTCAAGGAAACCTGCCTGTCTCTGTAGACTCCACCTCTGGGGCAGGGCAATAACAAATGCAGCCGAAACCTCTGCAGACACAAACAACTCTGTCTGACAGCTTTGAAGAGAGCAGTGGATCTCCCAACACGGAGGTTGAGATCTGAGAAGGGACAGACTCCCTGCTCAAGTGGGTCCCTGACCCCTGAGTAGCCTAACTGGGAGACATCCCTCACTAGGGGCAGTCTGACACCCCACACCTCACAGGGTGGAGTACACCCCTGAGAGGAAGCTTCCAAAGCAAGAATCAGACAGGTACACTCGCTGTTCAGAAATATTCTATCTTCTGCAGCCTCTGCTGCTGATACCCAGGCAAACAGGGTCTGGAGTGGACCTCAAGCAATCTCCAACAGACCTACAGCTGAGGGTCCTGACTGTTAGAAGGAAAACTATCAAACAGGAAGGACACCTACACCAAAACCCCATCAGTACATCACCATCATCAAAGACCAGAGGCAGATAAAACCACAAAGATGGGGAAAAAGCAGGGCAGAAAAGCTGGAAATTCAAAAAATAAGAGCGCATCTCCCCCGGCAAAGGAGCGCAGCTCATCGCCAGCAACGGATCAAAGCTGGACGGAGAATGACTTTGACGAGATGAGAGAAGAAGGCTTCAGTCCATCAAATTTCTCAGAGCTAAAGGAGGAATTACGTACCCAGCGCAAAGAAACTAAAAATCTTGAAAAAAAAGTGGAAGAACTGATGGCTAGAGTAATTAATGCAGAGAAGGTCATAAACGAAATGAAAGAGATGAAAACCATGACATGAGAAATACGTGACAAATGCACAAGCTTCAGTAACCGACTCGATCAACTGGAAGAAAGAGTATCTGCGATTGAGGATCAAATGAATCAAATGAAGCGAGAAGAGAAACCAAAAGAAAAAAGAAGAAAAAGAAATGAACAAAGCCTGCAAGAAGTATGGGATTATGTAAAAAGACCAAATCTACGTCTGATTGGGGTGCCTGAAAGTGAGGGGGAAAATGGAACCAAGTTGGAAAACACTCTTCAGGATATCATCCAGGAGAACTTCCCCAACCTAGTAGGGCAGGCCAACATTCAAAACCAGGAAATACAGAGAACGCCACAAAGATACTCCTCGAGAAGAGCAACTCCAAGACACATAATTGCCAGATTCACCAAAGTTGAAATGAAGGAAAAAATCTTAAGGGCAGCCAGAGAGAAAGGTCGGGTTACCCACAAAGGGAAGCCCATCAGACTAACAGCAGATCTCTCGGCAGAAACTCTCCAAGCCAAAAGAGAGTGGGGGCCAATATTCAACATTCTTAAAGAAAAGAATTTTAAACCCAGAATTTCATATCCAGCCAAACTAAGTTTCATAAGTGAAGGAGAAATAAAATCCTTTACAGATAAGCAAATGCTTAGAGATTTTGTCACCACTAGGCCTGCCTTACAAGAGACCCTGAAGGAAGCACTAAACATGGAAAGGAACAACCGGTACCAGCCATTGCAAACACATGCCAAAATGTAAAGACCATCGAGGCAAGGAAGAAACTGCATCAACTAACGAGCAAAATAACCAGTTAATATCATAATGGCAGGATCAAGTTCACACATAACAATCTTAACCTTAAATGTAAATGGACTAAATGCTCCAATTAAAAGACACAGACTGGCAAACTGGATAAAGAGTCAAGACCCATCAGTCTGCTGTATTCAGGAGACCCATCTCACACGCAGAGACATACATAGGCTCAAAATAAAGGGATGGAGGAAGATTTACCAAGCAAATGGAGAACAAAAAAAAGTGGGGGTTGCAATACTAGTCTCTGATAAAACAGACTTTAAACCATCAAAGATCAAAAGAGACAAAGAAGGCCATTACATAATGGTAAAGGGATCAATTCAACAGGAAGAGCTAACTATCCTAAATATATATGCACCCAATACAGGAGCACCCAGATTCATAAAGCAAGTCCTTAGAGACTTACAAAGAGACTTAGACTCCCATACAATAATAATGGGAGACTTCAACACTCCACTGTCAACATTAGACAGATCAACGAGACAGAAAGTTAACAAGGATATCCAGGAATTGAACTCATCTCTGCAGCAAGCAGACCTAATAGACATCTATAGAACTCTCCACCCCAAATCAACAGAATATACATTCTTCTCAGCACCACATCGTACTTACTCCAAAATCGACCACGTAATTGGAAGTAAAGCACTCCTCAGCAAATGGACAAGAACAGAAATTATAACAAACTGTCTCTCAGACCACAGTGCAATCAAACTAGAACTCAGGACTAAGAAACTCAATCAAAACCGCTCAACTACATGGAAACTGAACAACCTGCTCCTGAATGACTACTGGGTACATAACGAAATGAAGGCAGAAATAAAGATGTTCTTGGAAACCAATGAGAACAAAGATACAACATACCAGAATCTCTGGGACACATTTAAAGCAGTGTGTAGAGGGAAATTTATAGCACTAAATGCCCACAAGAGAAAGCAGGAAAGATCTAAAATTGACACTCTAACATCGCAATTAAAAGAACTAGAGAAGCAAGAGCAAACACATTCGAAAGCTAGCAGAAGGCAAGAAATAACTAAGATCAGAGCAGAACTGAAGGAGATAGAGGCACAAAAATCCCTCCAAAAAATCAATGAATGCAGGAGTTGGTTTTTGAAAAGATCAACAAAATTGACAGACCACTAGCAAGACTAATAAAGAAGAAAAGAGAGAAGAATCAAATCGACGCAATTAAAAATGATAAAGGGGATATCACCACCGACCCCACAGAAATACAAACTACCATCAGAGAATACTATAAACACCTCTACGCAAATAAACTAGAAAATCTAGAAGAAATGGATAATTTCCTGGACACTTACACTCTTCCAGGACTAAACCAGGAAGAAGTTGAATCCCTGAATAGACCAATAGCAGGCTCTGAAATTGAGGCAATAATTAATAGCCTACCAACCAAAAAAAGTCCAGGACCAGATGGATTCACAGCTGAATTCTACCAGAGGTACAAGGAGGAGTTGGTACCATTCCTTCTGAAACTATTCCAATCAATAGAAAAAGAGGGAATCCTCCCTAACTCATTTTATGAGGCCAACATCATCCTGATACCAAAGCCTGGCAGAGACACAACAAAAAAAGAGAATTTTAGACCAATATCCCTGATGAACATCGATGCAAAAATCCTCAATAAAATACTGGCAAACCGGATTCAGCAACACATCAAAAAGCTTATCCACCATGATCAAGTGGGCTTCATCCCTGGGATGCAAGGCTGGTTCAACATTCGCAAATCAATAAACGTAATCCAGCATATAAACAGAACCAAAGACAAGAACCACATGATTATCTCAATAGATGCAGAAAAGGCTTTTGACAAAATTCCATAGCCCTTCATGCTAAAAACGCTCAATAAATTCGGTATTGATGGAACGTACCTCAAAATAATAAGAGCTATTTATGACAAACCCACAGCCAATATCATACTGAATGGGCAAAAACTGGAAAAATTCCCTTTGAAAACTGGCACAAGACAGGGATGCCCTCTCTCACCACTCCTATTCAACATAGTGTTGGAAGTTCTGGCTAGGGCAATTAGGCAAGAGAAAGAAATCAAGGGTATTCAGTTAGGAAAAGAAGAAGTCAAATTGTCCCTGTTTGCAGATGACATGATTGTATATTTAGAAAACCCCATTGTCTCAGCCCAAAATCTCCTTAAGCTGATAAGCAACTTCAGCAAAGTCTCAGGATACAAAATTAATGTGCAAAAATCACAAGCATCCTTATACACCAGTAACAGACAAACAGAGAGCCAAATCAGGAATGAACTTCCATTCACAATTGCTTCAAAGAGAATCAAATACCTAGGAATCCAACTGACAAGGGATGTAAAGGACCTCTTCAAGGAGAACTACAAACCACTGCTCAGTGAAATCAAAGAGGACACAAACAAATGGAAGAACATACCATGCTCATGGATAGGAAGAATCAATATCGTGAAAATGGCCATGCTGCCCAAGGTAATTTATAGATTCAATGCCATCCCCATCAAGCTACCAATGAGTTTCTTCACAGAATTGGAAAAAACTGCTTTAAAGTTCATATGGAACCAAAAAAGAGCCCGCATCTCCAAGACAATCCTAAGTCAAAAGAACAAAGCTGGAGGCATCACGCTACCTGACTTCAAACTATACTACAAGGCTACAGTAACCAAAACAGCATGGTACTGGTACCAAAACAGAGATATAGACCAATGGAACAGAACAGAGTCCTCAGAAATAATACCACACATCTACAGCCATCTGATCTTTGACAAACCTGAGAGAAACAAGAAATGGGGAAAGGATTCCCTATTTAATAAATGGTGCTGGGAAAATTGGCTAGCCATAAGTAGAAAGCTGAAACTGGATCCTTTCCTTACTCCTTATACGAAAATTAATTCAAGATGGATTAGAGACTTAAATGTTAGACCTAATACCATAAAAATCCTAGAGGAAAACCTAGGTAGTACCATTCAGGACATAGGCATGGGCAAAGACTTCATGTCTAAAACACCAAAAGCAACGGCAGCAAAAGCCAAAATTGACAAATGGGATCTAATTAAACTAAAGAGCTTCTGCACAGCAAAAGAAACTACCATCAGAGTGAACAGGCAACCTACAGAATGGGAGAAAATTTTTGCAATCTACTCATCTGACAAAGGGCTAATATCCAGAACCTACAAAGAACTCAAACAAATTTACAAGAAAAAAACAAACAACCCCATCAAAAAGTGGGCAAAGGATATGAACAGACATTTCTCAAAAGAAGACATTCATACAGCCAACAGACACATGAAAAAATGCTCATCATCACTGGCCATCAGAGAAATGCAAATCAAAACCACAATGAGATACCATCTCACACCCGTTAGAATGGCGATCATTAAAAAGTCAGGAAACAACAGATGCTGGAGAGGATGTGGAGAAATAGGAACACTTTTACACTGTTGGTGGGATTGTAAACTAGTTCAACCATTATGGAAAACAGTATGGCGATTCCTCAAGGATCTAGCACTAGATGTACCATATGACCCAGCCATCCCATTACTGGGTATATACCCAAAGGATTATAAATTATGCTGCTATAAAGACACATGCACACGTATGTTTATTGCAGCACTATTCACAATAGCAAAGTCTTGGAATCAACCCAAATGTCCATCAGTGACAGATTGGATTAAGAAAATGTGGCACATATACACCATGGAATACTATGCAGCCATCAAAAAGGATGAGTTTGTGTCCTTTGTAGGGACATGGATGCAGCTGGAAACCATCATTCTTGGCAAACTATCACAAGAACAGAAAACCAAACACTGCATGTTCTCACTCATAGGTGGGAACTGAACAATGAGATCACTTGGACTCAGGAAGGGGAACATCACACACCGGGGCCTATCATGGGGAGGGGGCGGGGGAGGGATTGCACTGGGAGTTATTCCTGATGTAAATGACGAGTTGATGGGTGCAGCACACCAACATGGCACAAGTATACATATGTAACAAACCTGCACGTTATGCACATGTACCCTACAACTTAAAGTATAATAATAAATAAATTTAAAAAAAATAAAAAATAAAAAAATAAACATTCCATAAATTATGATGTATAATTATTATTAGACTATTCCAGCTGACATTTTTTTTGCCCCAGTTTCACTCTTCAGATTTAACCCTTGGCATTTTTTTCAATTGCCAACTTAGATCTCTTTAGTAATAATTCTTGTTATCAAACTCAGTTATACTGCTTCAGACTGAGGTGAATACAATTTTTTGTCTCTATACAAATGTTGTCAAAGTTCAGCATTCTCACTGGATTTCTCTCCTTTTCTCAAAAAAAAAAAAAATCCACCCAAAAACCAGATAGGCAGAAAGGGATATGTGTCCTTAGATGAGGTTAATATTTGGAGCAAGGGAGAGATGGAACATGCATGAGATAGTCACAGAATATGAGTCAATTATTTTAGCAGTAGATTCTTTTAGGTAGGGAGTACGTGAAGTGAAGAGCAAACTGATGGCCTTAAGTGGTATAATGAGGAGTTAGGATAATATTCTGAAAGAAACTTAGGAGCTATAGCCCAAAAGACTAACAGTAAAGGAAGTTTTTCTCAACTATCAAAATCCAACTACAGTACTAAAATCTTAGCTGGACATTGTGATTGTGGGCATAATTTCAAAGTTTTTTATCCCACCCATTCAATAATTAGCTAAATACAGTGAGAGGCCATAAGTTAAGTCAATCTTCCACATGTAGGCCAGGTATCACTATTAGATGCTATTACAGAAATAATAAACCTCTCTGTATTAGTCCATTTTCACACTGCTATAAAGAACAACCTCAGACTGGGTAATTTGTGAAGAAGAGGTTTAAGTGACTCAGAATTCGGCAGCTGTAAAAGAAACATGACTTGGAGACCTCAGGTAACTTGCAATCATGTCAGAAGGTGAAGCAAACACGTTTTATCATGGAAGAGTAGGAGAGAGAGAGAGAAGAGGGAAGTTCTGCACACTTTTAAACAATTAGATCTTGTGAAAACTCACTTACGATTGTGAGAACAGAAGGGAGAAATGTGCACCCATGATCCAGTCACCTCCCACCAGGTCCCTTCCCCAGCATTGGGAATTACAATTTGACATGAGATTCAGGTGGGGACATAGAGCCAAACCGTATTACTCTCATTCATGGTAGTGATCACAACTATAACTTCACATTTACTGTGTGTTTATTTGATTTATGTCTACCTTCTCACAAATATGAAATCTGGAGGGCAGGAAATGCATAGTGTGTATTTGTTTGTCATTTATATCTCCGCTGTCTACTTCAATGTCTGGGTAATGGTACAAGCTCAATACACAATCCTTGCATAAGTAAGTAGATAGGTGGACAGAAGATGGATAAACTAATAAATGAATGAGTAGATTTTTTTAAATCACCAATCATCTTAGTTTGCTGCATGTTAAATTTGAGATGTTTGAGGCCTTTTTCCTATTGTCAAACTCAGCAAAGATAAAAACCTGTATTCCTTTAATTGCAAAAAGACCTTATATATCTTTTCTTGGAGATGGTCTACCTATCCAGAGGTTGGTGAAGCTCACCAAATGAGAGGCACCCCTGGAGACAGTTAAAGGTTTATGTTACCAAATGAACTGACCATGCTGGCTAGGGCCATGTAAAATCATTCTAAGAACTCTACCTTTAAATAATCATTTTTATTCTTAATAAAATATAGATAACCTCCCCAATGCAAAACTGCTGAGCACTGTTTTTCCAATCCATCAAAGTGTAAAGCCAGTCTATACACAAATCAATTTTGGGGGTGTGCAAAGGGGAGGAGAGGAAACTACCAAGACAAAAATATCCATTAAAAGTGCAAAGTGCAGTAATGATTAGGAGTCTATACATACTCAACCCTCACAAATGGCAGCAACCAAATTTCTCAGTAATCCTCCCTTGAGTAGGTCAAGGCAGAAAGGATTAGCTGAAGGTGAATGGACAGTAATGGAATCTGATCAATTGCCCTCAGTATGCTTTAGGCATCCCAAAGTGTCAAAGCAGCTTGATCCAATTGGTTGTGTCAAGGGTTGTCTTGTCAGAAATTCAATTCAACCAAGTTGAGAAACCAAACAAACTTATACTTCTCAAGGGCAAGCTTTGTTGGAAACAGGAAGCAGATACCCTGCAGATTTCAAACAATTTGCATGGGATACATCCTAATATTAATGTTTTCCATTTACAGGCAAAAAAAAATGGTCTCATCTAACACCACGTCCCCAAAGTCTCCTGCTATCTTTAGATCCAGTTATGGTGGATTTTATCTCACTTAACATTGGCAACCAAATTTTATTTCTTTTTTACTTTTTTTAAGCTCATGAAACCAAGCTAAAGAAGTATTATCAGGCCAGGTGTGGTGGCTCATGCCTGTAATCCCAGCACTTTGGGAGGTCGAGGTGGGCGGATCACCTGAGGTCAGGACTTCAAGAACAGCCTTGCCAACATGGTGAAATGCAAAAATGCAAAAGTTACTAAAAATGCAAAAGTTATCCAGGCATGGTCACACATACCTGTAATCCCAGCTACTCGGGAGGCTGAGGCAGGAGAGTCACCTGAACCCAGGAGGAGGAGGCTACAGCAAGCCAAGATTGTGCCACTGGACTCCAGCCTGGGCAACAGAGTAAGACTCTGTCTGAAAAAATAATTAAAGAAGCATTATCAAATCTTGGGTCTATGCCCACCATAGCCAGATAACTTCTAGCAAGGACAGACTCAGAGATCTAGGACTTAGCAGAAGACTAAACATGCCCAGGAGAGGGGTTCACTCTGGACAGAGCAGCTCTAAATGCTGGTGTTGAAGGAAGCATCACTCTGACTGGCTAACCTGACACAATGTTGTGGCATAAAATGAAGCAGTCCTAGCTGGGAGTGGTCTACTCTAGAAGATTAGAGTATAGCATATAAAGAGAGACCCAGCAGAGAAAGACCATCATGGACCCTAAGAAGCAGACAATTAACATTAAAGATAGCACCTTAGGCATGACTATAGTCCTAGCAAGCATTTTTTTTCCTTCCTTCCTCCATTCACTCACTCAACAATATTTTTGAGTACCTATTAAGTGACAAGCACTAGGAATATATGTGTTTAAAAAGGTGGTTTGTTGCAGTGCCAGTTATGTGGAAGGCTGAGACAGGAGGATTGCTTGAGCTCAGAAGTTTGAGTCCAGCTTAGACAACATAGTGAAACTCCCATCTCTATTTTTGTTTTACCATGATTCTTGCCCTCATAGATTTTACTGTCTATTGGGGGAGACACATGTTCTTATAAAAAGCATGCAACAGATGCATTATCGTAAACAATGTTTAAGTATAAGAATCAGAATCTCATAGGACTATGAGTGTGATAATAAGAAGCACTGAAGCAAACTGGTTTGTATGGTGAAGACTTGTTTCTCAGGAGGAGACATGTGAACTAAGATATGAAGAACCAGAAAGAAAATGGGACCCAAGAGACATTCTTAAAGGAGGCTCGGGGCCCTTAGATGGAAGATAATTGTGCATTTGAGGGATGAGAGGAGGCCAGGGAAGGTGAATCCAGAAAACAAGAAGGAGAGTGATAAAGGGGCTGAGGAGGAAGCAAGCTTGTGAATCATGATAAGGATTTTGGTCTTTATTTTAAAATAAATATGAAGATATTGAATGTTTTAAATGAAATGATGACGTGATTGGGTGTGTTTTTAAAAGATGACTCTGATTGAAACCTGTGGAAAGCTTGTGGATCAGGAGGGTGGAAAGAGAAAGAAAAAAGTGATCCTGGGGGTGGGGGAACTTAGAAAGCTTTTTGTGTTTATTTGTTTTCTGATGAGAAATGATAGCTTGGATTAGGGTGCTGCAGGAGATGATGCAGGGAGGTTGACATATTGGAGTAGGTAAGATCAACAAGAGTGGTGATGGATTGAATGGGGTGTGGGTGGCTAATAGAGAGGTGTCAGAATTACTCCTCCTTTATTGCAGAAGTACCTAGATAACAGTAAGGGTTACCAAAATAAAGAAGATGAGGTTGGGATAGTGTAGAAGAGAGGATTGAGTGCAGTTTTAGACATCCTAAATATGAATTCCCTTGAGACAGTCTAGGAGAGATGGAGAGAAAATAGTTGGACATTTGAGTCTACGGCTCAGAGTAGAGATCTGGGCTAGTCACATAACATTGGGATTTATTTGTGTACGGGTGATTGTTGATGGTGGAAGCATTTGGTGAGTGCCAGATTGCCTAGGGAGAGAGTACAGAGTAAGGGGAAAAAAAAGCTCTAAGAACCAAGCCTTGAAAACTACCAACACTTAGAGTTTAGGAACAACAAAATGAACTAAAAAGATACTAGAAGTAGTGGGCAGAGTTATAGGAAAGAAGTCAGAAGTGTGCGTGATATATCACAGAAAACAAGGAAAGAGTATTTTAAGAAGGAGGAGTGATCAACAATATTGAATGCTGGTAAGAAATCAAGCACGATGAGGACTGAAAAACTGTTCATTTAATAGTGACGTGGAGGTCACTGGTAACTAAACTACAAAAAGGTTTTTTAGTGGAATTTTTGTGATTGTTGATATTGTTTTCTCTCCAGATCAATGAGCCTCTTTCTCTCGCAATCAATAAACCTATTGCCTTGCTGATTAATGAATTAACAAAGAATTTCAGCATAAAGCAAGTTTGAAAGGCAGAAGGTAGGAGGCAGATGAGGGAAGGAAGGAAGATGTGCGGTGGAGATATTCTAGGAAGCATGTTAAAAATGCAGATAACCTGTATCCAACTTCCAAAGATTTTTATGCAATAGGTCTAGGGTGGGGTAAAGGAAGCCCTCTGTAGGTAGGTCCCATGACCATGTCTCCCAGTATTCTTGCCCCATAGGGTTCTCCATACTGGCTCTGGGGCTTGTCCATCTGATTGACTTAGGCTAGTGGGACATTAGTGTGAAGCAAGTGAAGGCATGAGAAGTGCTGACCTGCTGGAGCCTGTCATCTGAGAATGTTCCTTCTTGGAACCCGGCCAGCAACGGTGAGAAAGCCCTGACTGCACAGTGAAGAAGCCCACTGGGGGAACTGTAACCTAGCTAAGCTGAAAGCCCCAGCTGAGTTTGCAGCAAGCAATGAGTACCAGTTGGGGGAGGGAGGCTATTTTGAGCCTTTCCCAGACTCCGGCCTCTCTGTCAACCCTACTTGATGCAGAACTACCTGTTCGGCTCACAAAATCACGAAAACATAACGGCTTGTTTTTGTTTTACAACATTAAGTTTTGGAATGCTGTGTTGTGCATCAGTGGAAACTGAAAGTGTCCCCATTTTAGCAAACTCCCCAGGTGATTCTAATGATAGTTTTCTGCAACATAATGTATTAGCCCATTTCACATTTGCCACCATCTTCTATCCTCTTGTTCCTTCTCTCCTTTCTTCAGATTCTGCTCTTTTCAGCTCCCTGAATGGAGGCTTGGAAGATGAGAGGATTGAGCAGTAATCTGAAATATTCCCTCACTAATTGACTTAATTGCAGTAGCCCCCCTTTCCTCATTTCTAAAATACAGATGGCATCCACTCTATCAGAGGGAAAAGTTAGGTGATATGAATGTGGGATCTGACATTTGGGAAACTTAGCTCCCTTTTCCCTGTCACCTGTTTGTTTTTTTCCTTTGAAGTACTCCTTAGCATATACGTCCAAGCTATTTTACTACTCTTTGACAACCTCCACTTTTATTGTCTTCACAGTTATCTGTGCTTATAAAATATAGTGCTTTCTATAGATTTACAAATACAGTACTAATAGGATTTCTGGAGGGATTGGTCTCTTTCCTGAAAATCGTCTATACTAAAATGCCGTCTTATAGTAAAGCAATCATTTGATGAAGTCAGGTTAGGTGGAGGCTGCAGGATGAGTGCTCTCTCCCTGCACCTGAAGGTTTCAAGCACTGTGGATTTTGCATAATAGAAAACTTCTGGCTTTAGAGACATCCAAGAGAAGCCAAAGTTCCTATTATGTTTCTAAGCTCTTCTTTTCTGCTTGAACAAGTAACAGTATCACTCACCTATACAAGCTATCAGTAGGAAATTTTGATATTCTCTCCCTCAGGACAAATCTAAAATAAATCGTCAGGAGCCTGTAATGGTACCAGGCTCTCAAACAACTGGAGTCCCCAGGCATGTCTCAGGATGGATAAGGAACTTGTGAAACTCATTGTGTTCCCCCTTCTCCTCTGAGCCCTCGGTGACCTGTTATTGTGGCAGATCACTGGTTGTTCTGCTTCAGAGTTGCTCATGCAAGTGATTGGAGGTAGAGCACAGGCTGCAACCTAATCAAGTCAAGGGCTGTGCAGCTGGGAATTCACTTGTGCGGCTGGGTTTAGTAATATGCATCACAGTGACACTGGACAGCTCAAGGAACTTAGTGGGGAATTTGGATTACTGGGGAAGTGGGGGAAGGCTTTAGTTTTCTAAAATCACTAAAGGGGGACCTTGTGAAATCTGCCACCAGCTTGCTAGTACACCATTTCACACCACTCATTTGACACATAATCCTTTAACAGGTAAGAAGGTGACACAGCTGACATGAGTTAGAAAGATGGTAGGCAGGATCACCCTAGAGTCTGAATCACTTAAATTTTTTTTCTGAAATTTATTCTAGAGGTTAGTAAAAAACAAACAAACAAACAAAAAAACCCCAAAACAAAACAAACAAACAAACAAAAACAATAGTCCCTTGTTTCCAAGTAGACTAAGAGATGCTATAGCTGAATTGCCAGGAAATGCAGATTCCTGGTCCTCATATCCAGAAATTGTAATTCAAAGGGTCTAGGAGGGGCTTAGGAATCTTTGTTTACTAAGCCTGCTTAAGGCAGTGCTGTTGCAAGGGATGGTGGCAGTATCATCTGTCTCACTCAATGCCTTTCTCTGGGATACTAAAGGAAGTTTGCTAAGAGCATCATCTTCTCTTTGCCTCTACTCTTAACTCTCCAGTCACTGATAAACAAATAATTAGTCATTCATTCATTCATAAGTATTCACTATGTGTAGACCCTGTTAGATGTTGAGGATACAGAAATGAATATGACATGGTCCCAATAAAATAAGCAGATTACTAGGGAGAATAGACATGTAATCATGAAAGTTTACACAAGATAAGTGATAGCTCCAAGAGTAGAGTGATTAACTCTGCCTGAAACTGTCAAAAAAAAGTCTTTGGAGAAATGATGCCACTCGATCTGAATTCCGTAGGAGGCATGGGAATTCTCTGGGAGACAGAGGTAGAACTCACCTCGTTGCGAAAACACCCCAAGTATCATTTCTTTCTCCTCATAACCAATGACGCATCTGCATTCCTGGTTCATGGCCTGGGAATGTGTAAGAATCACCAGTGGGGCTAAAACCAAACCAAACAAAATTTTACTCAGTGTGGTGGACCCTGTAAGGTACTGCTCATATCTGCCTTCGGGTTTCTGGCAGAGGGCCTTTCACTGTGAGTCCCTGTATAGATTTCAAAGGCTAAAGACTAAGGTCTCATTTCCTTCCCTGGGGGAGCCACTTCCCATGACTAATCAGTGTGGAGGTTTAAACGTCCAGTTCCCTCATCCCAGATAAGAACAACTCTAAAAGGTCATCTGAGGTTCACAATCCTGTGGATTGGCTGAGGCCTCTGTTGAGATGGCTTCACAGCTCATCTCTCTGCCCAATCTCCTTCCCTTTCAGAGATGTCACTCTCCAGAGCCCTCCTTAATAGATCCCTGAACACTACTCTTTTTTCCTGGGGAACTCATTAGATGACACTGGCCTCATTCCACAGAACCCTGAGTACAATCGTTCTGACAGCACTAGCTGGCATAGTTTTGTAAAGCTCCACAGGTGATTCTGAGGCATATCTCTTTAAGAGCCACTAAGTGGTCTTCTCAAAATGAGATCTGAAAACCTCTTGCAACAGAATCATCTTAAGCGCGTTTATTAAATGAAGATTCCTGGACCCCCTCCTAGACCCTTTGAATTTGAATTTCTGGATGCAAAAACAGGGAATCTGCATTTTTAACAAGTTCCTGGCTTTCTTCATAGGCACACTGCTGTGTGAAACCACTAAAGCTAGTCTCAGGACTTCATGAATGTATGTATAATTTCATAGTTAAGCAAATAAAGGAATAGGATCTTCCTCCCAGACCATAAGACTCTGTGCTCCTTGTATCACATGCAGACTTGGGTAAACAAGATTCAGCAAGAGAAATGCTGGGGTTACACCTGGACCAGCTGTTATCCACCTATGCTCAGTATCTGGGTCTTGATTCAGTGACCTCTGGCCATGTAGAGCCAGAAGAGGATGTGCCTTTTAAGGACTTTTTTTTTTCTTTCGCATCTGAACATTTCTGTTTGGTAGCCCTAGTGCACACTAGGTCTCTGATTTTGATCACTGCATTTTTCCCCGCTGGCAAGCAGTCAACGTCAGAGATAGAGGCACATTGCTCAATGTATCCTAACCCTTTCAAGTGGAAGCCTCTGGATAATCAAGCATGACTCCTGGCAGCTCTTCCAGGCCCTTTCTCTGTCTTTTCCCCTAATATACTTTGTTAATACGTTTTAAAATTATCTCCAGCCATGTTGCCTCAATAACCTTTCCTTGGCAGGCACTCCATTGTCTGAATGGACTCCTAACGTATTTTCCTTCTTACTTCCATCTTTGCTCACTCTTTACGAAGGAAGGAAGGAAGGAAGGAAGGAAGGAAGGAAGGAAGGAAGGAAGGAAGGAAGGAAGGAAGGAAGGAAGGAAGGAAGGAAGGAAGGAAGAGGGAGGGAGGGAGGGAGGGAGGGAGGGAGGGAAGGAAGGAAGGAAGGAGAAAAGAAAAAAGAAAAGAAAAGAAAAAAGAAAAGAGAGAAAAGAAAGAAAAAGAAAGAGGACAACAATAAAAACAAAGGCTATTCCTTCTTTATATTCTTTTATTCTTCAAATGTTGCTCTAAAAAGAGAACAGAGATAGAGACAGTGTGGTGCAGTTGTTAGCTAAGCCTCTGATATCAAACTCCTAGGGCTCGAATCCTGGTCCTGTTGTTACTAGCTGTATGATTTTGAGCGAGTTGCATAATCCCTGTTTCTTTGCTTTTTTGGTCTATAAGTTTGAGGTAATAGTGCCTACCGCCTGGAGCTGTCATGAGGATTCAGTGAATTCTCACATATAATGAACTTTAAGCAGTACCAGGCATGGAGGAGGTGGTATTCAATGCATTCTATCATTATCATGAATGTGGGCAAATGGGAACCAAGCTACTTGCCTATTTTTCATTTCTTGGTTCTGTTTGCATCTTTCAAAATTAATTCAAAATAAAACTCATCAAATTCATAAGAAATGGGCAGAAAAGATTTGATCAGAGTGACTTTTCACAGAGATCAATAGAATCATGGAGGGTAAATGTACTTAACCCCAGTAAGAACCCAAGAACATGTCAAGGTTAAGAGGTTTCAGATCTAATGCCCCTGAAGACAATTTTTTACCCCAAGCATTTAAGAGATCAGTGTAGGTTTGAATCCTGTGTTGCAAAGCTATCTGGGTAGTTGTGGACAAATTATTTAACCACTCAGAACCTCAGTTTCATATTTAAATTGAAATCACTCATCTGCTCCTCACTGGACAGTAGTAAAGGGAAGTGACAGGTGTATGCCAGCTCTGGCCACAGAGTTAGCATTAATTAAGCATGAGAGAAATCCAGTGAATATTAAGACAGAGGGAGTTGGAGATGCAGGAAGAAGCAGAGAACGCCCACTGTGAATGCCAGAAAGGGAAGGCTTAACGCTGGCCCTGCATGAGCCATGGTGCTACAAACCCAGTGTGGTCTATTTAACTCCTCTCTGTTTTGATGCTCCCAGTGGTGGCTCCCTCAGGAGTAAATACTGAGGACTAAGAAATGTATTTGACAAGTGAAAGTCAGTGATGGTCACTCTCCCACACAGCAGGCAGCCCCTGGAACAGGCAACTTCTTCCTGTGCCACAGTCCCTGGAGGGAATCATAGCAGATCTTATTTTTAAAAGGTGAATTTCTGACTGTGCACCCCTGCTTTGAATTCCACACACCATTGGGCTTTAATGAACAAAAGGAGCCAGCCGCAGGATCCCCTGCACAGGACTCATTAAATAGACCTGAGTAGATGCCACAAGGTTGCTTTTTCCCCCCTATACAATTACCCTGATGAATTGCACATATCCACAAGCTTGGGTACATGTTTCCTCCCCTTCGATTACCTTTCACCTTTATCTTCAGCGATATGTGGGCAAAGAGAAATAATTAGCACATGTAAAAATAAAAACAGTGTTTCCTAAGAATTTCCTATGTGTCAACACCTTTATGCTTTATCTTTAATTTTCACAACAGCAACAACTTAATATAGATAGTCTAGTCCAAATTTTACAGCTAACGATGCTGTAAATAGGTGCAGAGGTGTATAGTCATTTGTCCTAGGTCACACAGCGAGTGAGTAGTTGGCTGGAATGCAGGGGTTTTTTTTTCCTGGACTCAAGGCCCATGTTATTTCCATCACAGCATGCTGCCCTTCCTTGGAAATCTTTGAGGCTGATGACGATAATAAACAAGAAAGAGAGAGAATAGAGTTTCCCTCATTTGCAAGTAGTCCAAGAGTCTCTCTGGTCATTTAAATCTAGGTTGACTGTTTCTGCCTATTGACTCCCTAAGAATCAAATGACAAATAAAACCATTACCTAAGGGCCATGCTTGGGATAGTCTTGCAGTGCTGCTTTGGTTATAAAGTGATTCAGAGAGATCTAGTAGTGAAGAATTTGTTCTACTTGGCCTCTTGGAAAAACAGAGTTTAAGCACTTGATTTCTGGCATCGCATAAATATATTCAAATATTTTCATCTGTGTTATCCAGAAGAAAGGGATTCAGACATTAAACAAACATCTATTGAGCCTCTACCGTGTGACAGTTGCCATTCTAGCACTTGAGGTGTATCATTGAATAAAACAGATAAAGATATCTGTCTTCAGTGAGCTTATTTTGTCAGATACTCATAAATCCCAAGAATCAGGGAGTCTTAGAAGAAGAGAGGTTGAAGTGACTAGTACTATGAAGTGAGTTCCAATTTTTGATACATGGGAATAGCAAATATGTTTTAAGTTTCCATAGTTCTAGGTGTCTATGACATAGTAAGCCAAGAGCTGTTGCAAATGGGCCTTTGTAACATACAAAAAGATGTTCTTTGACAACTGCAATGTGTTGAGTAAAGAAGACAAAGGCATAAGGTGTACTTAGAGGTAAATTTCTGGTAGCAACAGCAATTCAGTGGTGTACAACGATAACAACTCTGGGGTTATTTTACAACTAGACCTGGTATAAGAGCAGTTGCCTATAGTGACTTGTGCTATGGCGCAAAGAGGAACTGATGCCAGTCCAAATTCCAACTCTGCCACTTGTGGTGTAACCTGGGACAAGTCAATTGGCCTCTGTAAATTTTTCTTATCATCCAAGAAACATGAATTGTGTCTACATTATTTTGATTTCATTTTTTGTGTGTAAGTGTGTCTTTTTTCTTTTCAAACAAAATGAAAGGTGTGCATAGTGTCATACATTTGCATAACTCTTTATAGCTTACAAAGTAACTTTAATCACTAATGACACCAGGGTAAATTTCTTGTCATCCTGCCATCTCCTTTTCTTATCATAATTCAGTATTTCCTTTATGTTGTTTCACAGTTTCTTTTCTTTTCCTATTGCGGTAGTGCAGGTTCCCAAAGTCTCACTCCTGGAATACTGTAATAGTTGAGCAACTTTTTGGCTCTACTCATTGCCTCTTCCAATTCCATCTATTTTTGACAGATGAATCTAAATTAAAATAGTTCTTTCATTGGCAATCCTATTTTTCTAATATCTCTCAATGTCCCATGTTATACATAAAAATAAAGCACAAAGTTTGTATATTAGGTCATAAGTTATTTTTCTAGACTTATATGTCTTTACTCATCAGACACTAAGATTCTCTATTTCTGAATATGTCTCATACTTTCTTACATTAGAGTCTGCTCAGACCCCTCTCATTGAGCAGAATCTGGCTTTCCCCATCTCTGTGAGTTACTCTTGACTGTGTATGTGTCTGACATCTCTGAAACATATAAGAATTTTATTTTATTCTTATCACTGTCACTAGTGCCTGGTACCAAGTGGGATTTTGCTGAATGCTTGTCAAGTTGAAAAGAAAAGAACATGTCAATGCATGTTTAATTGATGAATTGATTGATTCACTCTTCTCAGTGTAATTTCCAGGTATTCTATGAATTTCTGAAATTTCTGGGTATTTCTGGAATTTTCAGTTCATTCTTTGATCCCATAAAAAACTACATTTCTATGGCATTGTTAGCATCTGACAAATTATCTAATGACATCATGAAGACCACCAAGATGAATTCAATAATTCAATTCTATTATTTCTTTGGCCTATAAATCATTGTATTTCCCATCATTCAACACCTAACTCATTATGGACAAACAACAATACTCAACATTGCCTAATTATCTTGTGTTTTAAAACACGTAATGATATGGAGTAAATACTTTATTTTTATTTCCATTTAAATCCCGGGAAAGGAATATCATTTTATCCTTCTTTTGCAGGTAAAAATTTGAAACAATAAATTAAAAAATTATTCAAACTCATATATTTGCCAGAGGCAGAACAAGATTTGAACCCAGATCTTTATAACCCACAGTCTATACAATTATTCAGTAAATAAGATGACGTGTCTATGTGTGTTTATCCATTTAGGTTATACCGTCTCTTGTCTTGCTCCCTCAAACAGACATTCCATAATGCTTTCAGAAATTATGTTCAGATATCAAATGTTTCTCCTTCACTGGACATCCTTTAGAGGCTCTCCAAGCCCTGCTAATGTTCACATTCATAAGGCCCTTCCTGACATGGGTCCTGCCTTTCCAACTCAGGAACTCCTCCACAACCACTCATTCCACTAAATATACCCCATAAGATTCTGTCCTCCTTTGAGTTTTGTTGCCTGTGGGGTTTGTCCCAGGCTCATTGGTTGGACAGTTAGCTTCTCATTATGGATCAGAAGAATGCATAACCGTGACCCCTCCATCCAGAACGCAGGCCTAAGGGAGGCTGCCTGGAGAGTGCAGCTCACTCCGTCAGTGGAGTCCAACCCCTATCATTTGGAAAAAAAAAAAAAAATCACGGTTGAACAGAACACAACCTGACAATATCTTTGTTATGTGCATAAACATTTCAGTCATTGGAAAAAAAATCTTGATTTTACTTGACAGACTTGCAGCATCTATCATGAAAGAAAAGCAAATGTGTGACAGGTTGTAAAACGGAAGGCAATATCGCCTCATTAGAGTTCATTTTAAGTTGGGTTTAAATGATGCCTTGTCATGCATCTAAATAACTTAAGTGGATACTGGGAATGTGTTTATCATATTGCTTGGAATAAGTGTTTTGTTTTGTTTTTTTTTTTTTACTCCCCTAAATATATCCCTTCTCACAATTGCAAAGGTAAAAAAGAGCCTCCTTCCCTACAGGAGGCGGTGAGTGTAATCAGGACTTTAATGACATTTTCCCCTCATAGCCTGCCCTTGTCTATTACCAGGAGTGACTCTGAGCAAGGAAAGCTAGGAAGTCACCGTTCTGATCGTTTCCTTCTTCCTCTTTTAGGCTCGTGTCTCCCTTGGTGTTTTTATATAATTTTGTTGAAAACACTACAAAAGATGCAGTTTATAGAGTGGCTGAGGGTGTGGCCCCTTCACATGAGACTGCTTTGGTTCTAATTCTGGCTCTGCCACTTAATAGCTATGTGACCTTGGAAAAGTTACATGTTCTTTCTGCGACCCTTTTTTTTTTTTTAAATAACAACTTTGTTGAGATGTAATTCATGTATCATACCATTTGAGATGTACAATTCAATTATTATTTTTAAATTTTATTTTGCAAATGCATTTCATACACAGATATTTTTCTTTTCTTATACTTTAAGTTCTGGGGTACCAGTACCATGCTGTTTTGGTTACTGTAGCCTTGTAGTATAATTTGAAGTCAGGTAGCATGATGCCTCCAGCTTTGGTCTTTTGGCTTAGGATTGTCTTGGCAATGTGGGCTATTTTTTGGTTCCATATGATCTTTAAAGTAGTTTTGTCCAATTCTGTGAAGAAAGTCATTGGTAGCTTAATGGGGATGGCATTAAATCTATAAATTACCTTGGGCAATATGGCCATTTTCATGATATTGATTCTTTCTATCCATGAGCATGGAATGTTCTTCCATTTGTTTGTATCCTCTTTTATTTCGTTGAGCAGTGGTTTGTAGTTCTCCTTGAACAGGTCCTTCATACCCCTTGTAAGTTGGATTCCTAGGTATTTTATTCTCTTTCAAGCAAACGTGAATGGGAGTTCACTCACAATTTGGCTCTCTGTTTGTCTATTATTGGTGTATAAGAATGCTTGTGATTTTTTCACATTGATTTTTGTATCCTGAGACTTTGCTGAAGTTGCTTAACAGCTTATGGAGATTTTGGGCTGAGACGATGGGGTTTTCTAAATATACAATCATGTCATCTGCAAACAGGGACAATTTGACTTCTTCTTTTCCTAATTGAATACTTGTATTTCCTTCTCCTGCCTGATTGCCCTGGCCAGAACTTCCAACACTATGTTGAATAGGAGTGGTGAGAGAGGGCATCCCTGTCTTGTGCCAGTTTTCAAAGGGAATGCTTCCAGTTTTTGCCCATTCAGTATGATATTGGCTGTGGATTTGTCATAAATAGCTCTTATTATTTTGAGATACGTCCCATCAATACCTAATTTACTGAGAGTTTTCAGCGTGAAGGGCTGTTGAATTTTGTCAAAGGACTTTTCTGCATCTATTGAGATAATCATGTGGTTTTTGTCTTTGGTTCTGTTTATATGCTGGATTACGTTTATTGATTTGCATATGTTGAACCATGGTATTGGTACCAAAACAGAGATATACACCAATGGAACATAACAGAGTCCTCAGAAATAATACCACACATCTAAAACCATCTGATCTTTGACAAACCTGACAAAAACAAGAAATGGGGAAAGGATTCCCTATTTAATAAATGGTGCTGGGAAAACTGGTTAGCCATATGAAGAAAGCTGAACCTGGATCCCTTCCTTACACTTTATACAAAAATTAATTCAAGATGGATTAAAGACTTAAATGTTAGACCTAATACCATAAAAACCCTAGAAGAAAACCGAGGCAATACCAGTCAGGACATAGGCATGGGCAAGGACTTCATGTCTAAAACACCAAAAGCAATGGCAACAAAAGCCAAAATTGACAAATGGGATCTAATTAAACTAAAGAGCTTCTGCACAGCAAAAGAAACTACCATCAGAGTGAACAGGCAACCTACAGAATGGGAGAAAATTTTCACAATCTACTCATCTGACAAAGGACTAATATCCAGAATCTACAAAGAACTCAAACAAATCTGCAAGAAAAAAAAACCAACCCCATCCAGAAGTGGGTAAAGGTATGAACAGACACTTCTCAAAAGAAGACATTTATGAAGCCAACAGACATATGAAAAAATGCTCATCATCACTGGCCATCAGAGAAATGCATATCAAAACCACAATAAGATGCCATCTCACACCAGTTAAAATGGTGATCATTAAAAAGTCAGGAAACGGCCGGGTGCGGTGGCTCAAGCCTGTAATCCCAGCACTTTGGGAGGCCGAGACGGGCGGATCATGAGGTCAGGAGTTTGAGACCATCCTGGCTAACACGGTGAAACCCCGTCTCTACTAAAAAATATGAAAAAAACTAGCCGGGCGAGGTGGCGGGCGCCTGTAGTCCCGGCTACTCGGGAGGCTGAGGCAGGAGAATGGCGTAAAAACCCAGGAGGCAGAGCTTGCAGTGAGCTGAGATCCGGCCACTGCACTCCAGCCTGGGCGACACAGCGAGACTCCGTCTCAAAAAAAAAAAAAAAAAGAAAAGTCAGGAAACAACAGGTACTGGAGAAGATGTGGAGAAATAGGAATACTTTTACACTGTTGGTAGGACTGTAAACTAGTTCAACCATTGTGGAAGACAGTGGGGCGATTCCTCAAGGATCTAGAACTAGAAATACCATTTCATCCAGCAATCCCATTACTAGGTATATACCCAAAGGATTATAAATCATGTTACTATAAAGATATATGCACATGTATGTTTACTGTGGCACTATTCACAATAGCAAAGAATTGGAACCAACCCAAATGTCCATCAATGATAGACTGGATTAAGAAAATGTGGCACATATACACCATGGAATACTATGCACCCATAAAAAGGATGAGTTCATGTCCTTTGTAGGGACATGGATGAAGCTGGAAACCATCATTCTCAGCAACTTATTGCAAGGACAAAAAACCAAACACCATGTGTTCTCGCTTATAGGTGGGAATTGAACAATGAGAACACTTGGATACAGGACGGGGAATATCACACACTGGGGCCTGTCTTGGGGTGGGGGGAGGGGGGAGGGATAGCATTAGGAGATAAACCTAACATAAATGACGAGTTAATGGGTGCAGCACACCAACATGGCACATGTATACATATGTAACAAACCCGCAAGTTGTGCACATGTACCCTAGAACTTGAAGTATAATAAATAAATAAATAAAATTTTAAAAAGAGCAAAAAAGAAAAGTTCTGGGGTACATGTGCACAATGTGCACGTCTGTTACATAGGTATACACGTGCCATGGTGGTTTGCTGCACCCATCAACCCATCATATACATTAGGTATTTCTCCTAGTGCTATCCCTCCCCTAACCACCCCCACCACCCCAAAAGGCCCCAGTGTGTGATGTTCCCCTCCCTGTGTCCATGTGTTCTCATTGTTCAATTCCCACTAAAAATATGGAACGCTTCATGAATTTGCGTGTCATCCTTGTACAGGGGCCATGCTAATCTTCTCGGTATTGTTCCAATTTTAGTATATGTGCTACCGAAACGAGCACACAATTCAATTATTTTTAGTATATTGACAGGGCTGTATAACCAACATCACAACCCATTTTAGAACATGTTCATCACCCCTTAAAAAGAATCCTGTACCCATTCATCAGCCGTCACTCCCCATTTCCTCTCTTCATTTCCTCCAGCCCTAGACATCCACCAATCTACCTTCTGTCTCTATGGATTTGCCCATTCTGGACATCTCATATAAATGAAGGCATACAATGTGTAGTTTTTGTGACTGGTTTCTTTTACTAAGTGTGTTTTTTTCAGGCTCCATCTGTGTTATAACATCTATCAGGGATAGATAGACTTCATTTCTTTTATATCACATTTTTTGTCTTACTCATCAGTTGATGCACATTTGGCTTCTTTCCATGTTTTGGCTATTATGAATAATGCTGCTAAGAACATTCATGTGCAAGTTTTTGGGTGGACATACGTTTTTACTTTGCTTGGATATATACCTAGGAATGGAATTACTGGGCCATATGGTAATTCTGTGTTTAACCTCTTGAGGAACTACCACACTGTTTTCCAAAGCAATTGCTTGATTTTAAATTCCCATCAGTAGTGTATGAGCATTCCAATTTACCCACATCCTTGTCAACACTCATTATTATTTGTTATTTTTTATTATAACTATTATTGTTGGTATGAAATAGCATCTCATGTGGCTTTTGTTTGCTTTATAAATCATTCTACTATAAAGATGCATTCACATGTTATGTTTATTGCAGCACTACTTACAATTGCAAAGACTTGGAACCAACCTAAATGCCCATCAATGATAGACTGGATAAAGAAAATGTGGCACATATACACCATGGAATACTATGTAGCCATAAGAAAGAATGAATTCATGTCCTTCGCAGGGACATGGATGGAACTGGAAACCATCATTCTCAGCAAACAAACACAGGAACAGAAAAATCAAACAGCACATGTTCTCACTCATAAGTGGGAGTTGAACAATGAGAACACATGGGCACAGGGAGGGGAACATCACATACCGGGGCCTGTTGGGGGGTGGGGGTAAGGGGAGGGAGAGCATTAGGGCAAATACCGAATGCAAGCGGGACTTAAAAACCAGATGACTGGTTGATAGGTGCAGCAAACCACCATGGCACTTGTATATCTATGTAACAAACCTACATATTCTGCACATGTATCCCGGAACTTAAAGTAAAATTAAAAAAAAAAATTAGTAGGCGTAATGTTTTAAATCAGTTTAGATTTATAAAAAAAATGAGCAGATAGTACAGAGGGTTTCCATGTAACTCCCTGCCCTCCAACACACACAGTTTCCTCTATTATTAATATCTTACATTTGTGGGGTACCATATGAGTTTTCTAGGGCTACTGTAACAAATTACCACACACTCAGTAGCTTAAAACAACGGAAATCAACTCTTCCAGTTCTCAGGGCTAGAAGCCTGAAAATAAGGTGCCAGCGGGGCCATGTACCCTCTGAAGTCTCCAGAAAGAATCCCTCCTAGCCTCTTCCTAGCTGCAGGTGGTTGCTGGCAATCTTTGGCATTCCTTGGCTTGTGGCTGCATCACTCCCATTTCTGCTTCTGTCTTCACCTGGTCATCTTCCTTGTGTGTGTGCCTGTGTCTCTCATGGCCTTTTTAGAAGGATACTAGTCATTGGATTTAGGGCCCACTATAATCCAGTATGACTTCATTTGAACTTAATTCCATCTGCAAAGACTTCATTTCTAAATAAAGTTACATTCACAGTACCTAAGGTTAGAATTTTAACATATCTTTTTTGTGGAACACAATTCAATCCTCAACAGGTATATTTGTTATAATTAATGAACCAATATTGTTGCATTATTGTTATTAGCTAAGATCCACAGTTTATTCAGATTGCCTTAAATTTTACCTAATGTCCTTTGTCTGTTCCAGAATTCCAGTCATGATACCACATTACATTTTGTGGTCATGTTTCCTTAAGCTACTCTTGAAAATAAGTTTCTTTGTGACTTTGGTTACTTTTGATGACCTTGACAGTTTTGACTAGTCAGGTATGTTATAGGATAACCCTCTATTGGAATTTGTCTGATGTTTTTCTTATCATTAGACTGGGGTTATAGATATTTGGGAAGAAGACCACAGAGTCTTTGAGAGGAAGACCGCACAGTGCCATTTTGATTGCATCACATCAAGGGTACATACTATCAACATAACTTGTCATTGTTGAACATAACCTTTATCACCCAGGTGAAATATTGTTTCTAAAATTACAAAGACCCCCCTCCGTTACACATATACTCTTCGAAAGAAAGTCACTCCTTGAAGCTCACACTTGAATAGGGGATTTTTCTCACTGTCCTTGTGATCCACATTTTCATTTGTGAATTGGGGCTAAAAATAGTACCGATCAATTCAGAGAGATGAGGTACAGGTTTATAAGTTAATTATGTAAAGTTCTAGGAACAATTACTTTCACTGGGTAATAATAAACATTAATGATTATTAGCATTATTATCATCATTATGAAAGTTCTTACCACCTTTTGCCTTTTATTATTATAGGTTTGTGTGTGTGTGCCCTCTCCTTAGTATAGTAATTTCTGTGAGTTTAAACATACATTATTTGAATATTTCCATAATCTCCAGAAATGGCAGTATATCCTCCGTAAAGTGGATGTTCAGTTTAAAAAGTATGTATATGTATGTATCTATATCAATATATGTCTACATCTTAATAAATCCCCATCTTGTCCCCAGTATCTTTAGCTTGTTAGGTTACTGTAAGAAGAAAGCATCATTTAACTGACCTTGAATGGATGACAATAGAAATTGAGGGATCCTTATTTGAGGACCACTGCTCCAACATATTCGTTAAATGCTCATGTGCCATCATTGTAATTCATCTCCTTAGTGGCCTGAAGAATTTTTATCTTCAGTTTCCAAGTTCTGAGGGCAACAGGGAGACATTAAAAGATGATGTGCAACTTTGTAGGCCCAAAGTGGGTTTTATTGAGGAGAGAAAACACATGGTTTTGGTGGAGAAAACATGTATTAGGTTTACTTAGCTTAAATACTTTTAGAGAAACAACACATATTGGAAATAACTTGTTGAAAAGAAGACAAGAAAAGGAAAGGGAAATTGCAAAATGTTCACATTCTTATGCCCTTAAGAATGAAATGAGTTGGGTGCAATGGCTCATGCCTGTAATCCCAACTACTCAGTAGGGTAAGTCAGGCGGATCACTTGAAGCCAGGAGTTCAAGACCAGCCTGGGCAACATATCAAGTCGCCATCTCTACAAACGTTGTATTTAAAAATTAGCGAGGCATGGTAGCATGTACCTGTAGTCCCAGCTGCTTGGGAGGCTGACACGAAGGATCACTTGATTCCACGAGTTCAAGGCTACAGTAAACCATGATCATATCACTGCACTCCAGCCTGAATAGAGCAAGACTCTATCTCTTAAGAAAAATTTTAAAAACCCACAAAATTATGCAAATGAACAAGTTGCCCAGACGACCTAACCATCCCAGTCTTCATATGTTTGTTGCTTTAATAAAGATGCTTCCTACTCACATTATTATTATAATGAAAAAAACAAAAAAAAAACCTCTAATGAAGTGGGTTCAATGTATGGCCCAGTTAACTCTGCCTTATAGGAAAAACTAGAGGAGTGTAGAAGGTGTTGGTGCAATAAAAATAAATAATAAATATCCTTTGGATTTGGCTTAAAATAAAGATGAATATACTAAACATAATCAAGAAATTCTTGGTATTACAGACAAGTTGCATTCGCTGCTAACTTAATCATGGTCAGTTTTTATAAACAATACTTCTGTGTATCCCTGTGGAGATCATTTGTCCTCCTTTCTGATGCCATCATGAATTAAACAGGCTGATAACGTGGGGAAATCCATGAGGGAAGTAGGGCTCAGGGGTCCATAGTCAGAAAGCTTATTTTGACCATAGTATTTGGAATAGATTGGAGGAGAGGAGGACTGAAGTGAGGAAATCTGGAGAGTGTTTCAGTCAGTTGTAAGAGATAATAAGAGACTGAATAAAGCAATTAATTTTTAAAGTATTTTCTTTAAAATTGTAGATATCCCTGGGAGAAGTAATAGCTTAGGCAATCTCATAATTATGCATTCTAGCTATAGAGACACAAATGTTAGATTTAGAAGGCACCCCTTCTATTGAAAGGCCTTGTTCATCCCTCTCCATTAAAGAAGGAAAAACAGAGGCTTAGAGATGAGGAATAAAATATTCAGGTCTCTAGGAGAATTAGAGGAATAATTGGGATCAAAACTGAAGGCTATGGCTTCCTGACCAGTCTGTCTTCCAAAATACCATATTTGCCAGTTATAAATCTAGAGGACTGGTAGCAGACTGAAGGAAAGAATGAGGAATAAACAGGACCCAAGTGATGAGGAATGTGGAATCAGCAGCAATAATTATAATTATTAACTCTTAATATTTTAATATTAAAATAATTAAAAGGAAGAGAAGAAGTCGGAGAAAAATGAACTTTGCCAACTCACATTTTTGCCAAGAGGTAGCCCATTAAGCCATCATCATAACTTCCAGCCCATGAAAAAAATGTACATAGAATTATCTTTTTAATAAAAATGGATTTGCCTTGAGACCCTATTCCTTCCTAGGCACCAAACATAGTCTAACATTTTAATTTTCTTTTTAACTTCTCCAAGCATCACTGATTTACAACCAGTCCCCTGAAGGGTGAAATGATCAGAGTTAGCATTTTCTAAAGACCATACCTTAGAATGATTATCAAGATTTAAAAAAAAACAAAAAATGATTCCAGGCCAACGTAACAGATATTATGTGAATAAGTATGACTAAGAGATAGGTAAAATGTCTTTATCCATGATGATGACTCCTTTCTGTGTGAACTAGAGATAGTCACATGACTTGTTTCCTTATCCATAACATGAAAATGATGATATAAACCTGCTTTAGTGGGCATTTATAAAGGCTTATGGCAACATACTTTTAAGAGTGAAAGCTCAAGGTAAATCGCATTGCACTGTAAGTTGTTAATGCACTCCCAAGTTCTTTCAGTCATACATTAAAGCATCTTTAATTTAGGTTAAATTAACTCAAGCTTTGTAAGAATTCCAGCAGAAGGTAGGATGAAGATTGTTTTATGTTTGTTTTGTTTTGCATATAAACGTTATATATAGTTGGTGTAGAAATCTGTAAAATTAGAACCAGACTAAGAGAAGCAGTGAAGCACAATGATTAAGTAACACCTGACTCTGCCATTTATAAGCAGTTTGGCCCTGTACTTTAAGTAACATCTCTGAGCATGGGCCATTTTTGCTCTTTAAAAGGAGAAAGTAACAATGGCTGCTTCTTAGTGTTGTGGTGAGAATTTAAGTTCTTGTAGTAAGCTGTAAAGCTCTTAAGAATTATTCTTGGTTCCAAGTAAGTACTCAATAAATGTTAGTAACTGTTATTATTATTATTTTTCTTACCTTAATGGTAGATGATTTACATAAGTAAATTATGCATGCAAGATAGATAACAACAAGGGTTAAGAATTAGAAACACTTAATTGGCACTTTTTTTCTTTTTTCTTTTTTTTTTTTAATTTATTTACTATTATTATACTTTAAGTTGTAGGGTACATGTGCATAACGTGCAGGTTTGTTACATATGTATACTTGTGCCATGTTGGTGTGCTGCACCCATCAACTTGTCATTTACATAAGGTATAACTCCCAATGCAATCCCTCCCCCCTCCCCCCTCCCCATGATAGGCCCCGGTGTGTGATGTTCCCCTTCCTGAGTCCAAGTGATCTCATTGTTCAGTTCCCACCTATGAGTGAGAACATGCGGTGTTTGGTTTTCTGTTCTTGTGATAGTTTGCTAAGAATGATGGTTTCCAGCTGCATCCATGTCCCTACAAAGGACACAAACTCATCCTTTTTGATGGCTGCATAGTATTCCATGGTGTATATGTGCCACATTTTCTTAATCCAATCTGTCACTGATGGACATTTGGGTTGATTCCAAGTCTTTGCTATTGTGAATAGTGCTGCAATAAACATACGTGTGCATGTGTCTTTATAGCAGCATAATTTATAATCCTTTGGGTATATACCCAGTAATGGGATGGCTGGGTCATATGGTACATCTAGTTCTAGATCCTTGAGGAATCGCCATACTGTTTTCCATAATGGTTGAACTAGTTTACAATCCCACCAACAGTGTAAAAGTGTTCCTATTTCTCCACATCCTCTCCAGCATCTGTTGTTTCCTGACTTTTTAATGATCGCCATTCTAACGGGTGTGAGATGGTATCTCATTGTGGTTTTGATTTGCATTTCTCTGATGGCCAGTGATGATGAGCATTTTTTCATGTGTCTGTTGGCTGTATGAATGTCTTCTTTTGAGAAATGTCTGTTCATATCCTTTGCCCACTTTTTGATGGGGTTGTTTGTTTTTTTCTTGTAAATTTGTTTGAGTTCTTTGTAGGTTCTGGATATTAGCCCTTTGCAGATGAGTAGATTGCAAAAATTTTCTCCCATTCTGTAGGTTGCCTGTTCACTCTGATGGTAGTTTCTTTTGCTGTGCAGAAGCTCTTTAGTTTAATGAGATCCCCATTTGTCAATTTTGGCTTTTGCTGCCGTTGCTTTTGGTGTTTTAGACATGAAGTCTTTGCCCATGCCTATGTCCTGAATGGTACTACCTAGGTTTTCGTCTAGGATTTTTATGGTATTAGGTCTAACATTTAAGTCTCTAATCCATCTTGAATTAATTTTCGTATAAGGAGTAAGGAAAGGATCCAGTTTCAGCTTTCTACTTATGGCTAGCCAATTTTCCCAGCACCATTTATTAAATAGGGAATCCTTTCCCCATTTCTTGTTTCTCTCAGGTTTGTCAAAGATCAGATGGCTGTAGATGTGTGGTATTATTTCTGAGGACTCTGTTCTGTTCCATTGGTCTATATCTCTGTTTTGGTACCAGTACCATGCTGTTTTGGTTACTGTAACCTTGTAGTATAGTTTGAAGTCAGGTAGCGTGATGCCTCCAGCTTTGTTCTTTTGACTTAGGATTGTCTTGGAGATGCGGGCTCTTTTTTGGTTCCATATGAACTTTAAAGCAGTTTTTTCCAATTCTGTGAAGAAACTCATTGGTAGCTTGATGGGGATGGCATTGAATCTATAAATTACCTTGGGCAGTATGGCCATTTTCACGATATTGATTCTTCCTATCCATGAGCATGGTATGTTCTTCCATTTGTTTGTGTCCTCTTTGATTTCACTGAGCAGTGGTTTGTAGTTCTCCTTGAAGAGGTCCTTTACATCCCTTGTCAGTTGGATTCCTAGGTATTTTATTCTCTTTGAAGCAATTGTGAATGGAAGTTCATTCCTGATTTGGCTCTCTGTTTGTCTGTTACTGGTGTATAAGGATGCTTGTGATTTTTGCACATTAATTTTGTATCCTGAGACTTTGCTGAAGTTGCTTATCAGCTTAAGGAGATTTTGGGCTGAGACAATGGGGTTTTCTAAATATACAATCATGTCATCTGCAACTGGAAGAAAGAGTGTCTGCGATTGAGGATCAAATGAATGAAATGAAGCGAGAAGAGAAACCAAAAGAAAAAAGAAGAAAAAGAAATGAACAAAGCCTGCAAGAAGTATGGGATTATGTAAAAAGACCAAATCTACATCTGATTGGGGTGCCTGAAAGTGAGGGGGAAAATGGAACCAAGTTGGAAAACACTCTTCAGGATATTATCCAGGAGAACTTCCCCAACCTAGTAGGGCAGGCCAACATTCAAATCCAGGAAATACAGAGAACACCACAAAGATACTCCTTGAGAAGAGCAACTCCAAGACACATAATTGCCAGATTCACCAAAGTTGAAATGAAGGAAAAAATCTTAAGGGCAGCCAGAGAGAAAGGTCGGGTTACCCACAAAGGGAAGCCCATCAGACTAACAGCAGATCTCTCAGCAGAAACTCTCCAAGCCAGAAGAGAGTGGGGGCCAATATTCAACATTCTTAAAGAAAAGAATTTTAAACCCAGAATTTCATATCCAGCCAAACTAAGTTTCATAAGTGAAGGAGAAATAAAATCCTTTACAGATAAGCAAATGCTTAGAGATTTTGTCACCACTAGGCCTGCCTTACAAGAGACCCTGAAGGAAGCACTAAACATGGAAAGGAACAACCGGTACCAGCCATTGCAAACACATGCCAAAATGTAAAGACCATCGAGGCAAGGAAGAAACTGCATCAACTAACGAGCAAAATAACCAGTTAATATCATAATGGCAGGATCAAGTTCACACATAACAATCTTAACCTTAAATGTAAATGGACTAAATGCTCCAATTAAAAGACACAGACTGGCAAACTGGATAAAGAGTCAAGACCCATCAGTCTGCTGTATTCAGGAGACCCATCTCACACGCAGAGACATACATAGGCTCAAAATAAAGGGATGGAGGAAGATTTACCAAGCAAATGGAGAACAAAAAAAAGTGGGGGTTGCAATACTAGTCTCTGATAAAACAGACTTTAAACCATCAAAGATCAAAAGAGACAAAGAAGGCCATTACATAATGGTAAAGGGATCAATTCAACAGGAAGAGCTAACTATCCTAAATATATATGCACCCAATACAGGAGCACCCAGATTCATAAAGCAAGTCCTTAGAGACTTACAAAGAGACTTAGACTCCCATACAATAATAATGGGAGACTTCAACACTCCACTGTCAACATTAGACAGATCAACGAGACAGAAAGTTAACAAGGATATCCAGGAATTGAACTCATCTCTGCAGCAAGCAGACCTAATAGACATCTATAGAACTCTCCACCCCAAATCAACAGAATATACATTCTTCTCAGCACCACATCGTACTTACTCCAAAATCGACCACGTAATTGGAAGTAAAGCACTCCTCAGCAAATGGACAAGAACAGAAATTATAACAAACTGTCTCTCAGACCACAGTGCAATCAAACTAGAACTCAGGACTAAGAAACTCAATCAAAACCGCTCAACTACATGGAAACTGAACAACCTGCTCCTGAATGACTACTGGGTACATAACGAAATGAAGGCAGAAATAAAGATGTTCTTGGAAACCAATGAGAACAAAGATACAACATACCAGAATCTCTGGGACACATTTAAAGCAG
Source organism: Macaca thibetana thibetana (assembly GCF_024542745.1). Taxonomy (NCBI): domain Eukaryota; kingdom Metazoa; phylum Chordata; class Mammalia; order Primates; family Cercopithecidae; genus Macaca; species Macaca thibetana. The sequence goes on along the minus strand of NC_065586.1, from coordinate 101,672,192 downwards.
TGTGTAGAGGGAAATTTATAGCACTAAATGCCCACAAGAGAAAGCAGGAAAGATCTAAAATTGACACTCTAACATCGCAATTAAAAGAACTAGAGAAGCAAGAGCAAACACATTCGAAAGCTAGCAGAAGGCAAGAAATAACTAAGATCAGAGCAGAACTGAAGGAGATAGAGACACAAAAAACCCTCCAAAAAATCAATGAATCCAGGAGTTGGTTTTTTGAAAAGATCAACACAATTGACAGACCACTAGCAAGACTAATAAAGAAGAAAAGAGAGAAGAATCAAATCGACGCAATTAAAAATGATAAAGGGGATATCACCACCGACCCCACAGAAATACAAACTACCATCAGAGAATACTATAAACACCTCTACGCAAATAAACTGGAAAATCTAGAAGAAATGGATAATTTCCTGGACACTTACACTCTTCCAAGACTAAACCAGGAAGAAGTTGAATCCCTGAATAGACCAATAGCAGGCTCTGAAATTGAGGCAATAATAGCCTACCAACCAAAAAAAGTCCAGGTCCAGATGGATTCACAGCTGAATTCTACCAGAGGTACAAGGAGGAGTTGGTACCATTCCTTCTGAAACTATTCCAATCAATAGAAAAAGAGGGAATCCTCCCTAACTCATTTTATGAGGCCAGCATCATCCTGATACCAAAGCCTGGCAGAGACACAACAAAATTAATTGGCACTTTTGAAGCCTTACCCCTCTTCGTGATTTCAAGTCTCTCTATCCCAATGTCCTGAATTTGGTGTATATTATGTCGTTGTTATATTTCTTAGACTCTTTTTAAACCACAGTTATGTGTATTCCTAAGCAGTTTTATATAAATAAATTTATGCTGGTGTATTCTGTAACCAGACTTTTTTTCTCACAATATTATTTTCCTGAAGTCCATTCAATTGATTCACGGAGTTGTAGATCATTCTTCCTCTCTGCTGCATGGTATTCTATCATATTCCATAGAAAACATTTCAATTGAAAATTTATTATAGGTTCCAGTGTTTTTGTTTCTTTATTTCTATGGCTTATAATGTTGCTATTAATTTTCTTGCACATGTTTCCTGAGGTATCGATACAAGATTTTCTCTAGGGTAAACACCTAGGAGTAGAATGGTTAGGTTGTAAGGTATGCATCCAAACTTTAACACTTTTCTCTTAATAGTTTGTTAATTATTAATCATTAATTATTTATCATAATTAGGCTTAGATATCAGTCATAAGTTGAAACTGTTCCAGGGAAAGTGGGAGGTGTGGTCACTCAAACTCTTCTAGATAATGCCACATTGCTTTCTAAAGTATTCGAATTTATACTTTTATCAGCAAAGCATTTTAAACAATTAATTAATTTTAACATACAAATAATACTTGTGTATATTTATGTGATATAAATGTGATGTTGTGATCTATGTTTTCATCATAGGTTCCATCAAGCTAATTAACATATTCATTGCAACACCGTTTTATTATTTTTTTTGCAATGAGAATATTTAAATTGTATTTCAGCATTTTTGAAATATACAAAACATTATTATTAACTTTGGTCAACATGCAGTGCAATAGGTCACTAAAGCTTATTTTCCAATCTAACTGAAACTTTGTACCCTTGATCAATACCTTCCTTTTCCTCATCTTCCCCCCCCCTTCCCTCAGACTCTGATAACTACCTTTCTACTCTCTGTTTCTATGAGATTGACTTTAAAAATTTTTGCATATAAGTGAGATCAGACAGTATTTGCCTTTCTGTGCCTGGCTTATTTCACTTATCATAATATTCTCTAGTTTAATTCCTGCTGTTGCAAATGAAAGAATTTCCTTCTTTTTTAAGGCTGTATAGTATTTCATTGTGTATATATGCCACATTTTCTTCATTCATTCATTGATGGAAACTTAGTTTGCTTTCATATCATGGATATTGTGAATAATGCTGAAATGAACATGAAAATGCAGTTATATATTTGATATCTATTTCAATTTCTTTGGATATATAGCTGGAAGTGGATTGCTGGATTATATGATAATTCTATTTTTTGTTTTCTAAGGGACTTCTTTACTATTTCCCAAAATGCCTGTAATAATTTACATCCTCATCAACAGTGTATAAGTGTTCCTTTTTTCCCCCCATATCCTTGCACATACTTATCATTGGTCTTTTTTTTCTGAGTTTTTTTTTTTTTTTTTTTTTGATAGAAAATTATGGAGTGCAAGTGCAATTTCTTGTTACATACATAGATTACACAGTAGTCAAGTCAGAACTTTTAGGTCATCCATCACCTGAATAATGCACATTGTATTCTTTAAGTAATTTCTCATAGTTTTGGTCTCTTTGACAATATCGATTCTAACTGGTGTAAAGTGATATCTCACTGAGGTTTTGATTTGCATTTCTCTGATGATTAGAAATGTTGAACATTTTTTTCATGTATCTGTTGGCCATTTCTGTCTTCTTTTGAGAAATGTCTATTCAGATTATTTTCAAAATTTTGTTCTTATTGTCTTTTTTGAAACTTTTAAGTTCAGGGGTACCTAAATGTGCAGGTTTGTTACAAGGGTAAACTTCAGCCATGGAGGTTGTACAGATGATTTCATCATTGAGGTATTAAGCCTAGTAGCCATTAATTATTTTTCCTGATCTCTCCCTCCTTCAACCCTCCGCCCTCTGGTAGGCCTCAGCATGTATTGTTCCCCTCTATGTGTCCATGTGTCCTCATTGTTTAGCTTCCACTTATAAGTGAGGACATGCAGTATTTTGTTTTCTGTTCCTGTGTGTTAGTTTGCTAAGGATAATGGCCTCCAGCTCCATCTATGTCCCTGCAAAGGGTATGATTTTGTTCTTTTTTGTGGCTGCATACTATTCCATGGTGTTTGCTGATTTTAAAAAATGGATTGTTTTCTTGCCATTGAATTGTTTGAGTTCCTTATATATTCCGGATATTAGCCCTTTATCAGACATATGGATTAAAAATATTTTCTCCAATCTGTGTGTTGCCTCTTCACTCTGTTAATTGTTTCTTTTTTTGTGAGGAAGCCTTTTAAAGTTTGATGAAATCCCATTTATTTATATTTGCTTTTATTGCCTGTGCTTTTGGGGTCATATCCAAGAAATCGTTGCCCAGACCAGCATTGTGGAGTCTTTCTCCTATGTTTTCTTCTAGTAGTTTTACAGCTCCACATCCTACATTTAGTCTTTTATCTACTTTCAGTTGATTTTTGTATGATGTGAGATAAGGGACAAATTTCATTCTTCTGCATGTTTCTTTTAGAACCAAAATAGCCAAAGCAATCTTGAACTAAAAGAACAAAGCTGGAGGCATCATACTTCCTGATTTAAAAATATATTATAGCCGGGCGCGGTGGCTCACGCCTGTAATCCCAGCACTTTGGGAGGCCGAGGCGGGCAGATCACAAGGTCAGGAGATCGAGACCACGGTGAAACCCCGTCTCAACTAAAAAAATACAAAAAATTAGCCGGGCACGGTTGTGGGCGCCTGTAGTCCCAGCTACTGGGGAGGCTGAGGCAGGAGAATGGCGTGAACCCGGGAGGCGGAGCTTGCAGTGAGCCGAGATTGCACCACTGCACTCCAGCCTGGGCGACAGAGCGAGACTCCGTCTCAAAAAAAAAAAAAAAAAAAAAAAAATACATTATAAAGCCATTGTGAGCAAAACAGCATGATAGTGGCACAAAAACAGACACATTGACCAATGAAACAAAATAGAAAGCCCAGAAATAAATCCAAGTATTTATGGCCAATTGGTTTTTGATAAATTTGTTGCACAATAGGGAAAGGACAGTTTCTTCATAAAAGGCATTTTTGTTTTTGGCTACTTTTTGAGTTAACTTTGGTTAGTTAGCAAAATGTATTTTTCGAGTAATTGGCAAATTTTCTAAGTTTTCAAACTTACTGGAATAAAATGTTTAAAAAAATCTTTATTTCCTTTCATTATCAGTAAAAATATTTGTGTTGTCATTTCTAATATTGTTTTTGTGTCCTTTACTTTTTTGAATGCTCAGTCTTGCAAAAGATCGGTACCCTGAAAAGGCTAAAAACAATTAACACATATTTGTCTTTTTTTGATCTTCTTTAACTATAGGTGTATTTTCTAGTTTTAAAATTTGTGTTATTATTACTACTTTAATTTTTAGTTCATTTTTCTAACTGTATAAGTTTAGTATTTAGTTTAATTTAAACCTATGTTCTTTTCCAAAATATGGGTTTAAGTCTTTCTGCCTGTAGATTTCTCTCAAGAATTAGTTTCATCTCATGATGAGTATTTTTGTTGTTGTTTGGTTCTAAATTTTCTAATTTTCTAATTTATTTTATTTTTTCATTGGCTTATAAAATCTTTTAAAAATCCGTAAAAATCACTTCTGATTTTTAATCAATAATAATTATTTTTTTCAATTATCATTTTATTATATCTCACAATTTTGTGAGTAAGAAATTCTGACAGGGCTCAGCAGGCAATTTTATGCTCCTAATGGCTTTAACAGGAGTTAGTCTGATGCTAGGCTAGGGTAGAAGATCCAAGATGACTTCATTCATGTGCCTTGGCATAATGTTGGAAGTCTGGGTTTAGCCTCTCCCCTCTCCATTTCCATGTAGTCTCAGAGCCTCTCCACGTGCCCTCTCCCGGAAGCTTGAGCTTCTCAAAACACGGTGGTCTCGGGGAAGTTGGACTTGTTATAAGGAGGCTCAAGGCTCTAAGTGGGAGTTTTCCAAGGCTCCTGGGCAGAAGATACAAGGTTTCTTACGGCTTGGCCTCAAAGGTCCAAGAACATCACTTCTGCCAGATTCTATTGATCAAGAACATCACTAAGGCAAGCCCAGATTCAGTGTGAGGAAGATTTAATTCTACCACTGGTTATGAGGAGTAACAAAGAATCTATGGTTCTCCTAGTTCTATCACACCAGTAACTCCAGTGTATCCAACTCAAGGTTCAAGGTCTCTCAGTTATGTATATTCTGCATCATCAGGTACAGATATGGCTTTTCATTTGCTGGTGACCAATGAACTAAAAAGATAAGTCAACTGTCCCACACTCAGTATTTAGTATGGTACATAGTCAGGATAATCCCCAAAATACGTCTCTTTGAAAAAAGTAAGAATGTGAAATATAGAACAATCACTTGTCTATAGTCGTTCCAAAATCCTAACGATGAGAGAAGTTCCTCTTTTAGGCTCTGGTTCTCTGCTCTGGAAGTGGTACCTTTGCACATTTTTTTCTTCATGGCTTCATCCACAGATAGTTATTTTCTGTTTTCCATGATCCCATTTGCTATGTCTGCAGGAGAATAGGTTTACATTTTTGAAGCCTGCTTCTTGCTCATGAAAATATGGTAGCGTAAAGTGGTTGTTTTAACTTTTAATTAGTCAAATAGTTTAGCCTAGGTTGAATTTTGTTTTGTTTTTTCAATTACATCCTTCCAGCACTTGGCGTGTTTCACGTCCGTTTCTTTCCAGTTAATTTCCTGGGCCAACAACTAAATCCAAAGACCCTTTTTAAGTTCCCAGGTAATCTGTCTTTGTCTTTCTTTGTTTCCTCATTCCCTTGCTTCTGTACATGGTGACTACTCATAGTGATGGCGAATAGCTGACACTCTCATACCCACCCTTAATCTGATACTCATGACAAGACTGGCTCTTACTACATGTTTGTTTACAGATTCCCCCAATATTATTTTCTGATCTTTGTTGTCCAGAAGCAGTAGGATTTTTCAAATCCTAGAGGTTTCAAATTTCTTCGCTTTCTATATTTGCTTTTATTTTTGATTGCAAATTAACCCTTTCTTTCCTGAGTATTTTGTCTTATAAGACTTTGCCAAAAGAAAATAATAGTTGCCAACACAAACTAAAGATTTTATTCATGCCAACCTCTTACCCTGGAGCTTCCAACTCAATCAGTACATGATTGGATTCCTAGGTACCAAGGCCTCAATTTTACCAAATGTTTATCGTCATAAGTCATAACTCCGTCATAAAGCTTCTAATATCAGTTTCCTCCCTGCTCACTACACAATTATTAAGCCAATGTCCTACTTGAGGATCTTAACTTCTGTAATAGATAGCATAAGTAATAGTAGGTGCTGAAATAAGCAACTCCCTAAATATCCATAGCTAAACACAACCAAAGTTTATTTCTTATTTATATCACAGTCTAATACAAGTCAACAGGTGAGTAGACTCTGATTCACTCAATCATACAGGGATTCAGGGTCCTTCTATGCTGAGGCTCCGTCATTTTTAACATGCGCCTTCATAGTCATCCCGGTATGCTTCAGATAACAAATGTTGTGTGATGGGGTGGGTGGGTAGAGAATTTGGAGAAGGTAAGTCTCTTCATAACTGGCTTGAACTGGAAGTGACACATCAATTCACATTCCATAGACAGGAAATGCAGAGATCATCCTACCTAAATTCAAGAGGGCTGGAAAGTATACTTTAGCTACATACGCAGAGAGAGGAAACAAGATGGTGAACATCTAGCCAGTTCCTGCCACAAATTTTATGTGTGAGTTTTAGTTGTTTTCAATAGGAGACTTTTTCAGAATACCTAGTCTGGCTCCTAGCTAAAAATGAAAGTGCATTTTTATTTTCATTATTCTTGATCTAGTTTGAAATTATAGTTTTTGACTTCCTTATGATCTAATGGTTCCATAAGGGATTTATGTTTAATTCTCCGGGTAACAGATTTTTTTTCTTTCTATTGTTAATTACTATTTTATGTCATTATGTGAAAAGAATGTGGCCTGTATAATTTATGTCATTTGGAACTTAATGATGCCTACATTTGGCCTAATATGTGGTCATTAAAAAATAAATGTTACATGAACGATGGAAAATAAGGTAAATGAGAAAATGAGAGGCTTAATTACCAATTACTTCCCATCTCACTTAAATAAAATTCTACTTCTCATAAAGCTCTAAATGACCTGATCCCTGTCTATCTCCTCACACTTATCTCAATCACTTTCCTTCCACTTACCTACGAAACTCCAGTCACAATGGCTTCTTTTTTCTTCCTGCCTTGGGTCTTTGCACCTGCTATTTCTACTGGAAAAGGCCTAGCCCTTTTCTGTCATTTAGCTCTAGTTCGAATGTTTTTCTGAAAGTATTTCCTAGGCCAACCCAGTAACATGCTATTATAACACCTTATTTTATTCTTTTCACAGCATTCATCACTATCCAAAATTAAACTGTTAACTTGTTTATACATTATATGTCCTCTCCATCTAAAATGTAATTTTATGAGAGGAACTTTTGCCTTTCTCATTTACTGTTTTATTCCTAATGCTTACTAGAGTACTGAGAATATAATAAACACTAAATGAATGTATGTTGAATGAATGAATGTATAACTTATCTCACTTTCTTATCCATGCCTAACTCAAGATGCACTGAACCATTCAAAGCTACTGTTGCCTCTCTCTCTCTCTCTCTCTCTCTTTTTCTCTCCACCTCTTTCTTCTTCCCTGTATCACCCCTCCTTCTCTTTCGTCCATTGCTCCTTCTTCTTTTCCATGTTTGGAGAAGTTTGTCTTGCTAATGTGAGATGTGCATTGAAAAATACATTTATCAACATAAAACTTTTGACTGGGATTTGCTGAATGACATTTTAAAAAATGTTTTATTTATGGCTCTATTATCACATTTTATCTTATGTATCTTTATTTCTTGTTTTTGTAAAACAACAAGAAATGTCTCAGTGACATTGAACCATTTACCATGCTTTTCCATAACTCGAACAGAGGTTTAACTGTACCATATTCTTCAAATTTTTTTTGGAAAAAAAAAAAGAACCAACTATATAAAATATCAGGAACAAATGGGAGCTTTTCATGCAAATACGCTTTTCAAATGTTATACCAGCATTCATTTACATAGACTTGACATCTTGCAATGAATCAGTCTTAATCTCTTTATGGAAGCAATGCACTCAAGCAATACTGCCTTGGTGACACAATGTTGCAATTGCCTGTGGAATTGGGTAAAAACAATTTTATTCCCCCTAAAACTCATTTTTAAATTCAAGTTTCCGTATCTTTAGTTATCTACCTACCTAATTACTTCAAACTAATAATGTTTCATTGAAAAACAAATTAATATGATACTAGGTCCAACTCACTGTGAAGAGTACATGTCAGAGAGAAGGTAGCAGAACCATGTGCGTCTGGCATGGAGGTTGGGGGAGGACGCGAGGACTTTTTCCAGTGAAGAAAATGAAAACTGATTCAAACTGTGAGCAGTGTTTTGTAAACGTGTCTCATGGGCGACGGCTGGTGGCCCAGGAAAATTTCCTGTTATTCAGGTCCCTTAAGAATAGCGGGGTTATTTTCAAGATAATCTGTGTGGAAGGGGCCAGGTACTGCCTTCAAATTGATGTTCATTTGGAATGAAAACTGCCAGAGCAGTTTATGCACATCCTGTCCCGCATCCTTTCTGGTCCTGATTGGTCTGTCCAAGGTAAGGTATCTTGAATTCTGTGGAAAGCGCAGAATATGAGCCTCATGTTTTACTTATAAGAAGCATCCTAGCTAAAGGAGGAGTTGGTAGGTTGGAAATTCATACAGGATCCTTACAGAATTGCCTTTTGTTCTTTCTGGGGATGAGCACTATTCAGTAAAAGGGTGATTTCCTCGGCGTCTATAAGGTTGAAAGTAATTAATGAAAATAACATAACAACAGAAGAACTATTGAGCATGTTTTTTGAGTACCAATGGTTAGCAGGTACATAATTAATATTTGAATGAAACAACAACTATTACGTTTAACACTGAGTGATTACTACATTCTTGACCCAGTGTTAGGCATTTTAACACTGTAACTCCTTCATTCACAGCAAGGACTCCATGGGGGTAATTACTATTACTACTTCCATTTTATACAAGAGAAAACTGCAGCTTAGGAAGGTTAAGTAAATTGTCTAAGTTTGTATTGTTACTAAGTTGAGGTTCAAGATTCAGAAATCAAGCAATGAAACTCCAAGGCTCATGCTTTACCTGATCATGTGGATGGATGGATGGATGGATGGATGGATGGATGGATGGATGGATGGGTGGAAGGAAAATAAATGACAATTGAATGGATGGATAAACGTTTGAGTTAATTCTTAAATGATGTCAAATAAAAGTAGGGGAATCACATGTATTTGAAAACTTGGTTTTACATTGATTTTAATAACCTTGCAATTAAAAAGACACTAATTTTTCTCAAAGGGCCAGTTGCAATGCTGTCTTCTATAAAGTGTCTACACTTTATTGAAGCTGTGGAACAGCTTTAATCTCTCATTAGCACAGAGGAACTTCCTACACATAGAGTTACCTGTCCCAAACGAAAAGAGCTGGTGGTCAGCGTTGCTCATTCATTAGCACCATCTGAGTGCCAAATCAATGTTTTACATTATTTACATGCCTCTCATTAGAAGCAAGGATAGAGCACCATCCAATTCTCAGAGCAAAACAAACCAGGGCTTTCTCACATACAATTGCACATCATATAATGTTAAGGCTTGTTAAAATACCACATGCTTGCAAAATTGTTCAATAATTGCCACAAATATTCACCAGCAGGAGAATGTTTATTCATTTGCTTAATTTCTAACAGTATTTTCTGCTACTGTAATATTTTGTTAGTCTCTCTACATTTAATTTGGCATCTGATCAATTGGATTTATACTTTTTAGCAAACAGTACAGGCTTTGAACGTTTAGTATCTCATTCATGTTATTTGTTCTTAGATTTAGTACCCATATAGCCTGTTGGCCATGTTATTTTCTAATGAGAATTTTATAAAATGCCTTGGAGGCTCATTACAGTTTGAGTGTCTTTCTTTCCATTCAAATAAGCCCCATTTTAAAATACTGCAATTCTTGCCACTGAATGAATTTTGGCTCTAGAGAACACAGGCTTTTCTCTATAGAGTCCAAGTTGCTGCTGGAACTGACAATGCCAGCCACATGTGTGATGTTAAAGCTCACTCTTCTAACCCAAGAAAACTTTGCTTCATTTAAAAATCTTGATATACCTTCTACCTCTTAGTAACTATGGTGAATGTTGATAGCAGGACGTTTAGTACTCCTGAAGATTCATATACAGTCTTATATCTTGTAATTCTTGCATTAACTGAGAATATTACCATTATTCTGTTGAGAAAACTGAGACTCAGAGATGTCAGACAACTTGTCAGTTATCATCCAGCTAGAAATTCTAGGGTCTACATTCACGCACATATTCTCTAACTCAAAAATCCCATGCTCTGTTTCTCTAACCCCCCAAAGTACACTGATATCTTTAGTATCATTCTACCTCACTCCAAGATACACATTCCTTATGTGAACAGATTTTAATACCAAAAATGTGTTTTAATGACTTCAACCATGGATTTTTATTTCTCCCTGTTATTTCTCACAGAATTAACTCTCAGCTGTCTTCCACATGAACATTTTGAAGTACTAGGATATAGAATATATAGCATAATTTCTTTTTTTGCTATTCTACTAATAAAATTATCTAATTCCTTTATCTGTGACTCTCTTTCTAGTATAGGTTACAGTTCGCCTAGCTGTCATGGCCACCTTTCTTGTATCCTAGTCTGCATTGTGTAAACTGACCTATGCAGAGGAAAATTGTATGAGCATCTAGCTATTTCTAGACACTCTATTCTGGTTAATGCTACCAATGTAGTATTGTTTTTGTTTGGTTTTGCTTGGGCACTACATGACATGGTTAACCCATGTCATTTTTACCATAGGCTATGTCCCCTAAATCATTCTCACGTATGTTGCTAAAGAGGCCCTTCTCCTCTACCTTGCATTTTTACATCTAATGGAGAAAATGCTTTGAATCAGACATTTCTTATGCATGACACTTACTACATCCAGCCACTGCTGCAGAGGCCAACTCTGCATGGTTCTGTCCTTCTGCATGCAGGGAAAACCCAACAGTATCTCACTTCCTTCCCCTGCCACCTCTTTTGCCCCTTGCACCAGATTTTTGACCTGCAGCAAAGGGGCAGTGGGAGACTTCACATGGATCCCCATTTGTGCAAATCAGAAATGTCGGGGGGTGGGAGTTAACAGCTTTTGGAGTGAATTTTGACCGATAGGATGCAGGTGCTGATGGATAAATCCTCACCCCAGACAAGCTGTTTGAGATGCAGCTTATGATGCTTCTCAGAAGGTGGTTCCACAACATCGATAGTCTTTCTCTGTGGGGACAGCTCAATAAACGCTCTTGTGCTGGTGCTCCCTCCTGCTCTGCTCCTCTCTCTTTTGTTCACTCCTGCTTTTCTCTAATTTTATTTGCTCATAAAATACTTTTACATAAACCTTGAGATCAAGCTCTACTTTCTGGAAATTCTAGCCTAAGATCAATTTCAGAATTGTTAACATCTTGGAAGTTTACTGTATTTTAGATTTTAAGCATGCAAGTGTATAAAATATTTTAATTCTTTTATGTAGAATATTTATTCTTACCTTTCTGTTCTTTATTGGGTAAGAATTTTCAAATATATGATAAAGTGTTGAACATATTTATACTAATTGGAACCTATGTAGCTGGATAACTTTTTAGTGTCAAGATGTCTTTCTAAGCAAAAATCCTTTCTTATGAAGTGGATAGGGGAATGAAGGAAAAGCAGCTCAGCATAGTTAGTACCTATACTGGGTAAAGGTACAGGGGAAATATCATTTTCACTACAAAGATTCCAAATTTAGGCACATCTAGCAGGATTCAAAGACCCACATATTCTGCTCTAATAGGTGCTATTTGCCATTCTTTTGCAGAAATTTTACTTGCTAAACCATATCAACTTCCAGGATCTATTCTAATGTTAGTGAGGTAATGATACCATCAATGACCATTTTCAGTTTTAGAAAATATATCTGACTATAGACTGCTTACATATGTTAAAATTAAACCTTACAGCTTACTAAACATGACCCTTTGCTTAAAGAGTTAGTTGGAAAGAACCTGAAATATTTTCCAATTTTTGCTCCTCACTTACACATTTCAAAAGAGGAAACTAAGGCCCAGAGAGGTAGAAAAACCTTTTCTAGGTCACCAGGAAAAATCAGCATTAGAGCTTGGACCAGATTCCTAGACCCAAGGGCTTTTTCACACACTAATTTCTGAGCTTTAAAGGAGTAAAGGCTTTTTGTCCTATTCTCAGGAATTCCTACTGGGAATCGTTCATTAAACTGTGGAAATGTGGCTGAGAAAAATACAGTTTGCAACACCTATTTTTGGTATTATAGCATTTTAAGTGTCTCCTTAACCCTTGAATGTAAGTGTCTTCTCTTATCATTATATACCACAATTCACTTAATCCCCCATCTTACAGCTGTAGTTCAAGATCATATCCTGAATCTGAGCATCCTCACCTTCCCCACCCTTAAACTGTAGTCCAAAATATCATCATCTCCTGAAATAGCATTTAATTAGCCTCCCTTCCTCCTCTTTTGCATCTTTATAGAGTATTTTCCACATAACACTGAGTGTGATCTTTCTAAAATGTAAATCTGACTATGCCATCCCTTTGCTCAAAATCTCTAAGTAGCCTCACAATTAAAATTTGAAGAAGGCCTCCAGGCTCTGTATGGCCTGGTTTCTGTCTGCCTTTTCCATCTCATTGTCTAGAACTTTCTCTTCGCTCATTTACAGAAGCCAATGTGGCCATTTAGCATTGCCATATGCATCCCTCTCCCAGATTCATCATTTCCTCCTCCATATCATTCAGGCTGTTGCTCACGGCACTTTCAGAGTCCTTTCCTGACCTTGTAACACCTCTTTCTACTGCTCTATTGTCTGATTTGCACCCTGTCTTTATAGTAATTATGATTATCTGAAACCAGATTATAACAACAGTTAAATACATAAATTTTGTGTGTTGCTTACTAGAATATAACCTCCATGAGGTCAGGGAATTTGTATTGTTTATCTCAGTAAGCACAGCACCTAAAGCAATGCCTCATGCCAGAATGGTGATGAATAAATGTTTATTAAATGGATGAATGCATACATTTATAAATGTTTACTATAGAGAAGTCATTTTCTGCCAACATATGCCATTATGATTTTACTTCTCATTCCTCAGCAGTTATCTTGTTAACTAATTAAACAATTTATCACTAATAGAGTCTATCAGGAAAGCAAGTCTTCAGTTCAAGCTATGAGTGCACTGAATTACCTTCTACAATAGAATGCTTGGAACCTGAATGTCAAAGCTATTTGGCTGATGTTATTTACCGCTTTCGGACCACAGAGATGGTTAGTTTTAAATGGTCTCATAATAGCAGAAGAGCTCCTGGATGGTTTATCATTAGTTATATTATTACTTTATGTTCTGTGAGCAATATCTATTTAATCCCCAAAGCATCCCTGGTTGGGAGCACAGGGAACTGAAAATTCTTTTTGATAGACATCGTCATGGGTGGCTTCAGTGCATAAATGAGACTCTGGGTATTCAAATAACAAGCCTGCTTCTCTCTTTTAGACCTGCTATATCCAGCTTATAATATTCACTGAACAAATAGTGTGTAGTGAATCTTCATCTATTTATATTTCTTGCCTAATTTATGAAGTTGGAGTTAACCTGTAAGATATTAGGAAGCAAAAGTTTTCTAAATGAACCTTTAATGATGCACTGTCAGGGGTAAGGATTTCACTAGGGAGTGGAAGAAACTTAGTGGCAATATAGTATAGTGGATGACTGGATTCAGCCAGAATTAAATTCAAGTCCATGCCCCGGACTTTCCTACCAATACATTTGGGGGATCTTAGTGACCTTGCTTGAGACTCATTGTCTTTATCTTTAAAATTGAGATGACAGTAGAACGCATTTCACATAGTGTTGTGATGACTAGAAGCAGACAACACATGAAAGCAATTAGTAAAATGGCTAGCACAGTGTGGGTGCTCTCTATATGTTATCTATTATTACCTTATTTTGTATTTTTCAGCATAAATCAACAGGTATTTATTGAGGGATGTACTAAATTAATATAATGTAATTGAGTAATATAATTAACAATGTAACTGACTGTTTTATAAGAAGTTATGATTACTTTGATGAAATATGCACACCCTGAATGAAACGTAATAATAAAAACAGCAAATATGATTAAATATATATATATGGTAATAAAAGTTGGATGCAAGAGATTTTTAGGCTAAGATGACCTGTTTTGTCTCACAAAGGAGGACAAAATTCGGGGAGTATTGAAAGAAACGTGAGATTTGAAAAGTTAGAAATAGAAGTAAAGAGATTCTTTGGTGGAATAAATTATGCTAATTTCAAGTTCCTATTATCCAGGTTCATTGCTGTTTATCTTGTGGTTGTTCCCGTTGTATGCAAGTCCTCTTAGAGAATTCCATTTTGGAAATACTTTGTTAGCCTGATTCTGATAACATATTTCCAAAAATAAGAGAATTACGTTTGTTCAAGAACTTTATTTTACGACATATCTAACACCTTATTTTTGCATATCTGAAGATTCAAGTGTCCCTTACAGTTACTTTTTGTTCGTTGTATTATAATAGCTAGTTGAATAGATACAGTGAGTCACAAGTAAGTATTAGAGACATGAATAAGTAAGCTTGTTCTTCAAGGGGAAAATAAATGACCCTACTTCCAGACCACACAAAAGAAGGAAAAAGATGAGTGGATGTGATGCTTTTTCCCCTACGTTTCTCCTGAATGCATTTTTTTCTTTGCTAGTTAACACAAATTACATTGCATTATGCTTGTTAAATATTTCAATAAAAAGTGGGACTCTAGCACAAAATGACTGCCGTATACTGAAAATGGAATTTTTTACAGGGCTTTTATGGGGTGTGACCTCGTTCCATTATTAATAATGCACTTTGTGAGTTTTCTTTCATCCACTGATCTTGTAGAAGCATTGCTAACATTAACTAATTAATCCTCTTGTCATCGCCATGAGAAAGGTGAGGCATTTATTTAAAGGCTCACTCAGCTGTGGTGAAACTTATATGAAAATTGTTTGACAGTGTTTGATGAGTATGTGGTGCCAGGTGACGAGGAGAGTGGACTTTTAAAAGAAAATGGCTGATTCAACTTTCCTGGCACAGGCCCCTCTATCTCAGAAGCAATCTGACCACTTTCTTCATATATTCTTATTGGCTCAAATCTATCCCCATCTGTTTGGAAGGCATAGTGCCCAACCAGGCATTGGTCAGATCCTTGGTGCTGATCTTGGGAGATGAGCACTTTCTGGGCATTCTGTATCTCCCTGCCACGTTGCATCTGTTTTACCAGATGTCTCACCTCTGGGTCCATTGGCATGCCAGCCCTGTTGCTGCATGTCTATTTACAGCACATCTGCTGCTGTGTAAATGCCAAGCAGCAAAGTAAATGGTAGAGCTGTGTGTGTATGTGTGTGTGTGCACGCGCGCATGTGTGTGTGAGTGTGCGTGTGCGTTGGGATGGGGGTTGGCAGACAACTAGAGCACAAAATTCATGATGCACTCACATAGCATTGCCCCTAAAGGCCTTCTCTTGATGGTGTTTGCTGCAGGATACAGCTGGGGAACATTAAGACACCTGCCTTTAGCCGTCAAAATAAATGCCTCAAAGTATATTGCTTATTGCTTCCAGAATCAAATAGTGTGTAAGACTTCAGACTCACAAGTCTGGATCACAAAGTTAAAAGGGATGTAACACCTCTTCTAAATGGAAGCAGTAAGAAGGCATGTTGGAGCTCACCTTAATGGTTCCTTCATGTCATCATTTATTCATTTATTTAACAGATATCTATTGAGTACCTCCAAGGTATGCAGTCCTGTAGTAGATGAATAAAAAGCTATAGAGAAATGATACTTGACCTCCACCTGGGGAAACAGGATACAAACATATGAAAGAGTTGAGTGACCAAACAAGGTAGTCAGTGGTAGGTGTCCAAAGAAGAGTTTTTTGTGGGTTACAGGGTAAAAAGAATGATGCCTGCATGGTGAAGGTGAATTTCCATTACACTTGCCTTAGAAAGAAACAGAAAAAATATTCTGGACACAGAGGAACAGCCCCAGAGATGGCATGAAGGAAGACATATATCTATGTTGTATTATCTTCATATATAAATAGTGAAATGTATGTGCTTGCACTGTTCAACTCTATTCTACACTCTAGGGTCAGTTAGATAAAATCTGAAGAATTTTCATCAGAGAGGTATACTCCAAAGTACTCCAAGAGTATTTAGCTAGGAAATAGACTAGCCCAAGAAAGAATTAACACATTCAAATGTGGCTATTTAGTTCTTCATGTATCTTTGTCAAAATCCACACCAGAGAAGTTGTTTTTTTTTTTTTTTTTTTAATTAGCCTAGTGATATTACAAATTAGAATTTGGTTAGAAAGATTGCTTGGGCTTTGCCAACCTTTGAGAAATTTAGGAACTCACAAACTTTGCTGTCCCATAACATCAGGGCAACATTTGAGTTTCAGAGCCTTCTTGGACTCACATCCTTCAACAACCCTGCCAGTTGGCTCAATTACACGGTTAGTGGATCCTGTCATCAGAGTTTACTGTATCTACCTTGGAAAACGCTTTATATGTAAGGTGACTGTCAAAGTACCTCAGAGCAGAGAGTAGGAATTTTCTGACCAAGAGTACAAGTCATAATTCTGGGTCAGTTTACCAATGCATGTTTGAACACTCAGAATTTGCTCTATATCTTGCTTTTGTTGTAATGTGCAAACTGATATGACACCTATACCTCTCCCAAGCTCACCTCTAATACTGCAGTTTAACCGTAACTACTCAAAGAATTTGATATTGACTCAACAGAAAACTGACTTCAGTGTGTTCTTTAGTGTGAAGAATGGTTAGTAGTTGAGTTTACAGCCAATAGGCAGAGGAAGGGCACATGAAGCATAAAACATAAAATTCCATAACTCACCGAAAATCATGGTTTACAACTATTGACACTCACACAGGATAATTAAACAACTATGACTAAATTAGCAGAGCTTGCTTCCAATCCTTCTCTTATTTCCCCCATCCCACCTTGTATATGTACCTGGCATAAATTTTAAACCATTGAGAGTCCTAAACTCACTCTTCTCCTGAGAATGGGTTATCTTTTAGCAGTCATGATGCCCTGACATTTATAATAGCAATTGACATCTTTTTGAAATAATGATGGTGCCTTCTTCCTTTTGATTCCTACCAACAGATGGTATTTTAATAGATTAAAGCTACGCTGAAGTTTTCTATTCAGCTTTTCAATTTAAATTTTACTAACATTTTATTCTTAGAAACTAAGAATTCAAAGTAAGAAAATACATTCTTTCAGCTTTATTGATAAGGTTTGATAAACTCTGACTGTGGACGTATCTATTACAGCTCATCAGTCCTAGGGTGTTTTGCTTATTTGTTTCCTTCTTAGTTTTACTAATTCCTTCTGATTTTATGGGGTATTTTTAAACTCCAAGGGAATGATGCAAAGTTGGAATCCAGCTGAAATGCTTCTACCCATCAAATCTTTCAGTAATTCTCCCACTTTTATAAAGAGTTCTGTGGGAATGCTTGGTAATTTCATCTGTAGGTGGGATATTTAAATGAACAAATGCAGGAGAAATGGGTTTTCAGTCATGCAAATCAGTTCCTTTTCTTTCTCTTATGTGCCTTCCCCTTACTTTTTTTAAACATAGTTCTTTTTCCGGTACCAAATCATAGTACACATTTACAAGACATTTTCTAAGGACATTAACTGTATGTATATGATCATTTTGTTCTTGAGGAGAATAGCTACTATTAAAAATTTTGGCAATAGGCCTGTCGAAAATGTCGAATTAGGTTCACTCGAGGGACAACCATGAAGACTTTTTTTGTGTGTGTGGCATACAATCCTAGAACATGTCATTTAAGGAAATCCCAAGATCACAGAGCAGAAACAGGTTAACCCAGTTGTTGATTCCATTCTTGAAATGTTAATCTTGGAACAGTGGCTAATGTGGATGATAAATGTCTTTTTAAATGTGACAATCTTGACAACTATTCGGGTGTATGTTGAAATGGCAATGCCAAGAAATACTAATGGGGCATGCACTTCAGCTCCAGAAATGATCAGAAAACGTAGCAGGGGAAGGTGAAGGAAACATGGGATTTTGATTTGTAGACTATTATCTCACCATCATGGAGCTTTAGTCTTCTCATCTTTAAAATAGGAACCATAACAATCATTCTTTTAGGTTGACATAGACAAAACACGCAGGGAACACTGTGAATTGGCACACTCCACACCTATTCTAAATATTTTCTAGCAAAATTCCTATACTGCAGGGCTGGAAAATCCAAACTCTTTATTTTAGAGACTTGCTTGCAGTTAAGCCCGCAGCTGCTACCTAAATTCTGCCACATGGGCACCCTTGCATAAAGTTGGGAAGGAAGAAGTGAGAAGTTGGCATTATTCAGCCACACAGATGCATTCTGCTTGCAAGAATGAGGGGCACAAGCACTTGGTTCTTATGGCAACTATGGTAAAAGTTTGGTCACCAGACCCAGAGTATCACAGGCTCCAACCCACAGCCTAGGGGGCCACTGAATTTTCCCTAAAACCCTTTTTCTCCTGGTTGTTCTTGCTATCAGTGTAGCATTCACATATAATCCCCTAATCTTCCTAGAAATTGTTATAAGCTACTTAATACCATCTAACAAATCTCTTCCTATTTAAACTTATGGAAATTAATCATGAGAACTGCAAACATGATCCCTAACTGAAGCAATATCTGAATAATATGTTGAAAATGATAAAGACACATTAGCTATTTTTCAAAGAAAGAATCATGTTACAATTGCATTTATTTATTTCAAAGTATAATAACATTATCTCAAGAAACTAACTTTCAGAATCAGATTGTTGGGAATGTAACTCTTTAATATGCCTCAGCACAGGTATTTTACTAATAAGGGCTCTATTTCCCCGGTAGAAATTGGATTAAAATTCTTACCGGATATACCTAAAAGTTACTTTATAACACATGATTTAAACTGCCTTTGCAAAATTTTGACAGTGAGAAAAATCTGGCATAGTCGACTCCATCTTGCTTCTGAACTCCAAGCTGCCCTTGATCATTCCTGAGCATAGGCCAAGCTAACTTTGGGAAGAATTTAAATTTAACTTTGGAGCAAGGATGATAATGATAGAGACAGGAGACAGCCAAGGGTCCCCAGCGAAACCCCACCTTCAAGCCTAAAACAGCCTGAAGGCTGGAAAATTGGACTGCTGGTCCCGGATGAAGCCCATCCTTTCCCAGAGGATATTCTCAGAATAATGCCCACATGTGCACTGGGGGAATGAGGTGGAACCTCCAGAAATGGGCACCTTTTAGCAGGGGAGGAGCCTGGCCTCTTCTGTTCCCGGTCATGGCCTGGGATTCAATCGCTGGGGTGGGAGCCTGTTAACAGGACTCCCTCTTGCTCTACTGAGAATTTTTCTTTTTCCTTTTCACCCAATAAATTTCATTTTTTTCTCACCCTTATATGTGCCTATGAGCCTAAACTTTCCTAGTCATGTGACAAGAACCCAGTTTTAGCTGAACTAAGGAGGACGTTTGCAACAACAATGCACCCTCCCTAAAACTAATCCTCTCTCTCTTCTGGAGCTGAAACTCCCTTGTAAGACTAATTAAAGGCCACAAGAATAGGAGGTTTCTGCTAAAGTGTAGGTGTAGTTTCTATAATCTGTTATTGCTCAGGAGTCATGTGGCTGGAGGTCACAAGATTTGTCATTTCCCCAGTTGTTCCCGTGGATAATATCACTATTGTAGAGCCGAAGACTGGCTTTTTTAGATGTCTTTTAGACTGATCGCACTTGGACTTGTGACTCATGACTCAGTCAGTCCTGTGGCCCCGCCCAGAAGCAGACTCCGCACACAATGACCATTTCCCATACTCCAATGATTTAATCCCCAGTCAATCAGTGGCACCCATTCCCTAGCCTTCTGCCCACCACTGTCCGTAAAAACCCTCACCATTGAGCCTGATTTGAGTAATAATTCTCTCTCACGTGGTCAGCCTGGCATCAATTAAACTCTGTCTTTACTGCAATGCCTTGGTCTCAGTGAATTGATTTTGTCTGTGTGGCAGTCAGGAAGAACCCATCAAGCAATTACATAATGACTCTCTTTTTTAGCTATGCTTTATTGGCAGCCCCACATCTACTCCCACTCTCACTTGCCCCAATTCACACCTGCAGGAAAGTCTGATGTTTGGAGTAAAAGTAAATATATACGTGTACAAGATACTAAAGAGCATCAATAAGAAATACTTGTATAATCATATAACACTGCTGTTTGGGCTCAGAAACAATACCCAAAGTCTGGTGCTTTGGCATGTTGAATCCTTTGAACTAAAGGAAATTGGAAGGCCTTAGAAGCAGCCCTACAACCATGTTCTCTGATCTTCTCCTTTCCTCCTGTCTCTTGCCCTTCTTTTTCCCCTAACGCACATGAAAGGTCTCTCCAAAATGTCCATATCTGCCTAAAGAAAGGTCCTCCAGAAATAATACAATTGTCATGAGTTCCCTCCCTGAGAATCTCATTAACCAGGGAAGAGGAACTTATTAGAGAGGAGACTATTCAGGAGGCTGAGTTGGGAGGATTGCTTAAGGAAAGAAGTGTGAGGTTGCAGTAAGCTTTGATTGCTCTACTGCACTTCACCCTGGGTGACAGAGTAAGACACAGTCTTTAATAATTTTTTTAATTAAAATAAAAAATAAGAGACTAGAGGTCTATGTCTGACACAAATCAGACTTTTCCACAGACTACACCTATTCTGAGGGCTGCCTAGAGACCATTTTTATTACTCAGGAGACATTTTGGCTGCATAACAAGACAATCTTTGTTTACCATGCATTCTCTCCCTTCAGCCTTCCATTACTCATGTCACAATGCCCTACCTTCTGCCCTGGGAATCCCCATGCCCCTGTTTCTTCCTGTAGTTCAGGATGCTTTATAAGTTTCAATCATCTGACCCTTTTTTTGAGTCTCATGTACATACAAAGTAGAACTCCCTTGGGTATGCATGTAATTAAAATCACTTTTCTCCTGTTAATCTGTCCACCTGTCAGTTTATTTCATAGACTTAATTATCAAACCCTCAAAGGGCAGAGAGACAGTTTTCTTTCCTCTACACTGGCATTCAAATACAGATATTATCTATAAGAAGTTGACCATTGGCCGGGTGTGGTGGCTCACGCCTGTAATCCCAGCACTTTGGGAGGCTGAGGTGGGCGGATCACATGAGGTCAGGAGTCCAAGACCAGCCTGATCAACATGGTGAAACGCTGTCTCTACTAAAAATACAAAAAAATTAGCTGGGTGTGGTGGTGCATGCCTGTGTCCCAGCTAATTGGGAGGCTGAGGCAGGAGAATCACTTGAACCCAGGAGGCAGAGGTTGCAGTGAGCCGAGATCATGCCACTACACTACAGCATAGGTGACAGAGTGAGACACTGTCTCAAAAAAAAAAAAAAAAGTTGATGAATAAGGAGTATTGGTAGTAAAACATAGGTTCAAATCAGAAATCGAAAAAAAAATGCATTTATTGGTCTTTGTATCTGGCACAACTAAGGGTAGGAACTTGGAGTTCACCTTCACCCCTCTTCTTTCTTTGCATTTGTCTCAATTCCAACTACTTGCGGGGAAGATTCCTTCTTCCACTACCCTATTAATATACTCCCAGAAACAAAATCAAAAGGTACAATGCCTTTTCTTAAGCTCTAAATGAAAACTACTTAGGAAAATACTGATTACTAACATAAAACTCATGCTCAACCTGGAATCAGTCCCTATGGTCTGGACATGGCCTGTCCTAGACTAGGGCTGGATCCTAAAGGTACCAGAGACTTTCAGAACTGTGGTTGGCAGTCCCAGCAGAAGAAATTTCCCAAAGGAAGTTTGGGTACTAAATAGAAGAAAGACAAAGATCTGCTCCAAGGTATTCCTTAATTTAGAAGAACGAAAGGCATTCCCAATGCTCATTCCTATTATAAAATACATCGCTGGGTGTTCCTTTATTATTGAAGATATAATTTCCATATCCCTTACCTACTTATGTTAGCATGTGAATTCCTTTTCTCCAAATGAGATAGTCAAGATATAATCACACTCACTCACTAAAAGAATTTTTAAGGGAAATCTAAACAAAAGAACAATACATACTCTTAGATTGCATTTGAGCACCTCTCAAAATACAGGACAATGCTATCTGGGAACAACTTCAGTTTTTAACATTATATGGCCCTTTATAATCAAAAGTGAGTATCTTATCTCCTTTAATCTTTGCAATAATTCTTTCAGGTAGGTAATGACAATGATGAGTGTGATGAGGATGATTTTTATCCATTTTATTACAATAATAATTTTTATTATTTCCACCTATTTACAGAGGAGAATACAAATAGAGGTAGGTAAAATAGATAGTTAAATTCATAGAACCACTAAGAGGCAAATAAAGGATTTTTATCTGGGTAATGAGATACCCAAATAACTTGTTTTTTCCACTCTACTTAAAATAGACCAGACATGGAGGTCAATTGTGGAAGATAAATTGATTAAATCTTTCTGATGAATTGTGAAATACCTTGAGAACTTCAGATAAAGTGGCACGACTCTTTGGGCTGCCCAATTTAAAGAGAATTACATTGAACGGAAAAACTCAGAGAGCTTTCAGAAGCACTATTATGCGATATGTTATTGAAAGGTCCAGATTTCTAACAGCCTACAGGAAAGGAAGCTCCTAGTGTGTCTCCTCCCAGGCTTTGCACATACCAGCAATCATAGGAAGCATCTCTCAAACACATCGGAATCAGGGATGCAGATCACTTCGCTAATGTCCCCATCTAGCCACAAGCAGAACCTGCTGAACTATCTTGATGAGAAATGCTTATCTTATCCTTAGGTCCCTAGAGACCGACAGATGGCCCTGGACGTATGCTAGGATTCATACCAATAAACCCATCTTACATTGGAAATATCTTAAGTCAATAATGCATTTAATACACCTGGTCTACCTAGCATCATAGCTTAGCTTAGCCTACCTTAAATGTGCTCATGAAACTTACATTATCCTACAGCTGGGAAAAATCATCTGGTAACACAGTACACTGTAAAGTATCAGTTGTTTACCCTCCTGATCACATGGCTGACAGGGAGCTGGGGCTCGCCACCACTGTCCAGCATCAAAAGAGTATAATACTGCATATTTCTAGCCTGGGAGAATATCAGAATTTAAAATTCACAGTACAATTTCTACTGAATGTATATCATTTTTGCATCCTCATAAAATCAAAATAATAAATCAAACGGCTGTAAGTTGGGGACCATCTGTATTTCAGCCCACCACTCAGATTTCCTTGGAAGTGTGTGTTTAGCCCCCACAGTGTGCCAGACTCACAAGGGAAGTTGTTTTCTGTTATTATTTTTGAAATTTCTTATGTCAGCTTCTCCCCTGATAGTACTTTCTCTCTCTAGGGATAGCTAAGTGATTTTTGATTCCCCATAAACCTCTATTGTAAGTAATGTTTATGACTTAAAAGAGAGAAAAAGAAAGTCTTGCATTTGTCTTGTGCAAAATACTTTCCAAATGTCACACTTCCAGGTCTTCACAACATCCCTGTAAGACGTGCAGGACAGATATGCATATCTTTCCAAGATTGCTGAAGAAACCTAAACCCCAGAGTAAGCGACTTACCAAACTTCTCTACTTATTTAGTACAAGTGAAGAGAAGCAGTCAAACGTCCTCCATCCCAGTCCCAGATCTAAGCTTTCTCTATAACAAGGCTGGTGGATTTCACATATATTTTTTAATAGAATCCTTCTTTTCAAATAAAATCTGACATTGATGCTCAATATATAAAACAGATGATAAGAGCGTTACTTATATTGAGGTCAGAGGACCAGGAAATTCAGCCTCATGACAGCAACTCCTGAGTGTTCTTGCAAAAGGCCTATTGAAATATTGTTTGAGAACCACAGAACTAGCCCAAGTAACCATCCCCTCCGAACCACATAACTAGCCCAGGTTATCATCTCCTCCTGTCTCTCTAGTCCAATATTGCTGAGCACAGCTTCTCAATTGGGATGCCACAAACGTTTTAAAGATGTGCTAAAATGTTGAACCTCTCAGCCATCAGGACAGCCCAAGAAGCCTAAACCCTCTGGGGTTGATCTTTACCCAGTAACAGCCTTCTCTGTTTACTCCAATGTGCTATACAAATGTAACTTATATGTACAAATGGAATTTTCACTGTAGAATATTTAGAAGGGCTCAGAACACGGAAGGCTATTTTTCTCACTAGATTCAAATTAACATCAGTGATATTTCTTGTAATGCGCTCTCCCTTACCTGAATAAGATCATCTTTTCTACTTTTGTTATTGACTGAATGAATCTTTACATTTCTCTAAAGCAGATGTTCTCAACAAAAATTTGGGTTTCCATAAAATTCCTACTTGGCCTTTTGTCTGATGTCTAATTAATTAATCTCTTGGCTGATATTCATTGGGGGTGATCTCAGTTACCACTATGTTTTTAGTAGTTCTTTATATTGCTTCTCTAGTTGTTTTTATTATACCAGATGATGCATAATAAAATTCTTTCTTGGCTTCCCTTTAACATTAGTAATTTTTTTTTCAGTTTTAGCAAGCCCTTACATAGTCTTCTATCATTATAGAAATATACCACTTATTCATTCCGTGTTTCAGTTCCATTAATGAGCCACTATCCTTCCTGCCACAGGGCCTTTGCACATACTATTGCTCACACTTGGATGCCATTCACCTCCTCTCTGTCAAGCCAGTTTTGCTCATCTTTGAGCCTTCAGCTCAGATGTCACTTCCTGGAGGAGCCTTCCTTGATGCTACAGGTCTGAGTGGGCCTTCCCATTATGCACCATGTGCCTTTTCTTCATGGTATGTTTTATATTGTAATTTCACATTCTTTTTCATATTTAATTATTGCTGGTCACCCAAATAGACTGTAAGCTCTGTGATAGTAGGTAGCATGCCAGGTTTTTTTTCACCATTAATTCTCATGCTTGGTATATAGCAGAGCCTCAAACACTTGCTGAATGGATTAATAAAAGAAGTCATTAACTGATGATGGTGATGACAATGATGGTGACAAGAACTATGGCAGGAAGAGGGAGGGGACTAGGCAAATTTACCCCTTACGTGTCCATTTTTGATTCACGGCAGAGCCATATAGGAAATCTATTACAAATCTCTTCCTCTTGGGGAGATGAAGGGAATGCAGGAATTAAAGAGAAAAAAATGCTACAATCCTAAATATCAACAAAAACAACAATAATGATGATAATAATGATTTTTTAAAAATCTTCAAGTTATTAACTCAGCTTGATATTGCCCATTTCCCCAAGAGTGAATGAACCTTGTCTATCCATTAAATTTATAATTGCCTCACTTTGAAGGGTTACCCCAGGCAGAATACATTTCAACTCATTCCCTATCTTGCTGTATATCTTTTGCACAGCTCCTTTGACTTTCTTTACATTATATATATTTTTTATTTGCCAAAAGGGGATGAAAATATCTACATAACTATTTCACAGGATTGTAGTTTTTTATCCCACTTTCTGGACTGCAAGGGTCAGGAAATGCTGCTGACCTACCCAGGTCTTGGTAAGGGAGCCTAGAAAACAGCAAATCCTTTCTTATGCTGAGTGGACTTCAGGGGCAGAAACAGAGCCAGGTTCTAACCTAGCAGCCTGTCCCCAACACAGCTGATTGTGCAGAGGAGCTTTGGAAGAAACAGGGTGTAAAACTAGAGACCATAGGAAAATAACAAGAGAGAAAATTTCAACAGAGGATGGTGAGTCCCTAATACCAAAGTAATTCTAAAGCTGAACAGAAGGTGCAATATTCTGTCTGTTTTGGGGGGTTTTATTTTATTTCTTTGTTATAATCCTGTTTTCTACAGCCTCTGGAAGAAACATGCCAAAAACTCTTTAGGTAAAAGTCAAAGGCAAACTTTATAATGGATAGATTAGATTGATAACATCTGAAGGTGATGCTCACCCTTAATATTATAAAAAGGAGAAACACCCAGACATTGTTTCTACCAATATGATGAAATAGGTAGTATCCACCACAACCTATGAAATAGTCTCATTGAAAATATCAAAGTCTTTCGGTCTGACCAAGTCACTTGATTAAATTGATAATTTATAGAAAATGCAGAGGATAGACAAACTCATTAAGAACACCACTGGAACGTAATCAGCCAAGTCTAGGATATAGGAAATTCTGAAGGATTTTCTGAAAAAAATTCTGTGAACTCAAGTTCTTCCACATATAATTTGCAAGAATGAAAAAGAAAGAAAAGGACAGCGGGGAGGGCCCGTGACAGAGCAAAATGAACGATGAAAATTAGTATTAAAAGACATTCACAGGATAATTGGTGAAAATTGAACAAAGTTTGGATAATGGTTGAAATCCATTCTAGTAAAGTTAGCAATAATAATGTTGTCAGCATTAACAAATAGTGTTAATTAGATTAATAAAGTTATTATTTTTAGTTATGATAATGTGCCGGATTAATAGAAGTCATTATGGTCTCAGAAATACAAATATAATTACATATCTGTATGGTAAATACAATTACATAATATGTCATCTAAGAGGGTCAAAATCAGATTGGCCATATGTTACTAACTGTTGAAGCTGGATGATAGGCACACAGGGATTTACTATATTATTCCCTCTACTTTTGTGTGCTTTCGAAAATTTCTACACTAAAGAGTTAAGAAGAAACAAATAAGCACAATTTCTAAGAAAATATTAGGGACCAATGACCAAAACAGCAATAAATCAATGAATTCACTAACAGCTTATGAAATAATTTGTAGGTTCCAAGGGGAGCCAGGGTGGAACCCAGCAAGGTGATTTTTTAAAAAAGAAAATGAAGTAATAAATTACCTTTGTGACCTGAAATAAAGGTGGTAATGGAAGCAATGTGAAGAGTTTTGAGAATCAAAGGTAATCAGAGAAAGTGCCTTGAGTAACTCAAACTGCAAAGCTGCAAGTACAGTCTTATAATTAACACTGAAAGTCAATTTGGAAGTTAACTATAAATTATTAAGAAGCTTTTTAAAATTCTTTTTTCAAAAGCAATTTATCTTCCATGCCTTATTAAAATTATCATCCATACCCTTTTTTCCTTTCTTTTTAGTGGTAACTTTGTTAGACAAGCCTCAAATTTTACCACTGTACCAAGAAATGAAAGCCAGGATGTGGAATTGGAGCTAGCAATGACGACGTCAGGACAGGTTCAAAGGAAGCCCATTGCTTGAGTAAAAATTTATAGCCCTGCTTGTGCTGTGCTGTGCCGTGCTGTGCTGTGAGTTTCAGTTCAGGGCCAGCCAAAGATTTATCAAAGGAAAGCAACAAGGTATGTGGAAATAGAAGGTAAGAGTTTTAAAAGCCTTTATGAACCAGAGTAAATCTTGACTCTTTGGGTTTCATCTCTGAAAGCTGGACTTCCAGGTGTAATTATATGTTAACATTTGACACATTGAGTAGGTGGAAAAAGTGAGACACTAAGAAAGTTTATCTCTAATAAAGTTTGGAAGGCTCCATTACAAGGTTAAGGTATGCAGAGACCAATGGAAACAAGACAAGTGACATTACTAGGATGGCAATCAGGACCAGGCTCAGTGTCCAGGAGCAAAAATCAGTGATGGAGATGGGAACAAAGCTGGATCACATGCTCCTTCAAGAAGGTGTCCCCTGCATCTCAGTTCTAGCCAATGCTTACCATGTTCAAACATAGGCCTTTCATGCAGTTTTTCCTATTTTTAGGAGCAGTCAGAAATCTAGATGATGGTGTAAAATCTTCCAGTCTTGTAATGTCAGCAAGATGTTTAGATTTATAAAATCTCTTTATAGGTCAACTGTATGCCTATCAAACAAAGCCCACCTGTAGACCATGCTCTGCCTGAGAATCACATTTGCAAAACTTGTTCTAAGTCAAACCATTTTTTGGTCATATTCCTTCTATTGTTTTTTATGTTTAACTTGGCTCAGAGCAAACTGTAATATTTTCCCCTTATTCAATTTATTATCTTAAACTCTGATAACACACTTTAATCTTTCACTGGTGCTCTCAACTTTTTAAAAAATGCTGTTTCTGAGTCCTTCATTTTTGTGTGTGTCAAATATTTTCCAAAAGAATATAAAAGAATAAAAATGAACATATGAGAAGAAGTTGGTGGGGAGAAACTGTTGACCAATCTATAAAATGTTTGTAAATTCTTCCTTTTCTTGGGCCAATTAGATATTGGTGCTAATAAAATCCATGTGAAACTTTTCATTTTTATATTTTTATGTGAACTTTCAAAGAGTAAATTATATTTCCCTCATCAGAGTTGAAGAGATTGTGGACTGTGTATACCCAATACTCTAGACAAACAAACAAACAAAAAACTAAGATGACCGTACCATTGGTTAGCTAATAATTCTGTATCCACATTAGATAGTAACAGAATATCTCTGATCTTAACCTTTGGCATATCTAGACATGTAAATGAAAGAAACATTTAGAAGTAAGTCTGGCATCACCTTGGTGATTCCTTATTGAGTCTTCAAGGCCGTGATGATATAAAATGGGAAACCACGAATGCATGGGAGAGACAGGATGTTATGAAGAGAAGATTGGGCTGGGAATTGGAAGTTAGGTTCCAGTCCCAGCTCTGTTTCCAACAAGCTGTAAAACTTCTCTGCATCTCAGTTCATTATTTATTTACTATTTATACATTGCCTATTTTCCAAAACAGATTGGAGGTGGCTTTCAATAAAAACCACTAATGTATCAGAACTCTTTTACAAGGTAATAAGCCAAAATAAAAGAAAAAAGAAAGAAGGATAGTTATAGCAGCAAATCTAAGCTTGGGGAATACACTGTAGCAGCATACAAAACGCTGCTGTGTCACAGTCAGAATCAAGCAAGAAACAACTTGTACCACGATCATCACCCATGGGTCTCAGTTTTTGTATTTACAAAATGGGTGAAAAATGAAAGTTGGATGAAATAACTTTTAAGGTATTTTTCAAGTTCAGGTATTTCTGTTAAAAACCAATACGTACATTCCTGAAAATATTTCCTCTATTTCCACATAATGAAGCACTATCACAAGTCTTAAGGAAAAATTTGGGATCAAGCAGCTCACTCATAACCTGTGTAACTTTGTAATCGGAGAAATATATGAATAAATAATAATGATGATGAAAATACTAGCATGGTTTAAAAGGAATGTTAAATTACAAACAAATGAAGGAATACTACAGTATGTAGAAGAATTTACCTATAAAAATAAAGGGGCTAGGGGATGAATATTTGTTGATAGAAGCCTGTGTAAGGAAAGGTTGAAACTTATGAGTTCAAGGACAAAGTGCACACGGATGAGGCGAAACATATAATTAAAACTTTAAGGGACAGCGTGAAGCCAAATTGAGGCAAGAAGAAGTACGTAGAGTGAAAAGTCATACTGTACAGTATTACAATCCTTAGCTGACTGCTGTATTCAGCTGTGCTCACATACTTTGAATTCAATTACTGTCATTTCATGGGGCCAACTATTAAAGAGGTGGGGAAAAAATGAGCCAACATGACTTGTACATTGTTTGACATTATATCCCTATTTGCCAATCAGTATGAAATGTTTTACTTTAAGGAAACACAATGTAACAGAACAGACTGTATAATGCTTTTTGAATCCAAATAGAAATATGCAGATAAATAGGAAGAAAAGCATCTGTGACTAGGACTTGATCAGTGTTTCTATCAAGATACCAAAGAGTTTCTATATTGGACTAGACACACTTGGAATGTTCAGGTATGCATAGTATTGATTTGGCTATTACTGTGTAGAGAAAGACTAAAAGGCTAGTAAGGCTAGAAAGACAAAGAAACAATACAGGAGAGTTATGGCCATGAGGAGACTATCATCTAAAATGATGACTGGGAGAATGTGGGGTAATTTTGAAAAAAAAAAAAAAAAAAAAAAAAAAAAAACAAAGCAAAACAAAACAAAATGTGAAAAGGGCATTAGAAGATGGAGATGAAAATCATAAATAAATTCCAAGTGGCCATAGCAAATCAAATAAAGAAAATTTGTTTGCCCCAAAGAGAGTTCATGGAAGATTCAAGTATCGAGCAGCTTTGAGGAAAGGAAAAGGAATTGTCCAGCCATTCCCACTTTCTGCACGAAATTCCCATAATTTTCAATCGGGGGAAATTTTGCCTCCCCAGAGTGTATTCAGCAACATCTGCAGACATTTTTGGTTGTTGCAACTGGGGAGGTGCTACTGGCATATAATAAGTAGAAGCCAGCAGTGCTGGTAAACAACCCACAATACACAGGTGAGGCCCCTAAAACGAATGATCTGGCCCAAAATGGGCCAGTAGTGCCATGGTTGAGAATCTTAAAAAAAGGCAAGACTGCAGAGTAAGTTCATCTATCCTAGAGGCAATTTTCTACGTACCAGTCTCCTTCTCATGGCCTAAGTGGAAGTTGTAAATTTTTTTTGAATTCCTTAATGTGATACCTCTAAGATCCATCCATTCCCACCAATCTCATCTTTGATACCTTTAGCTTAAGTTTGGCTTAACCATAATCCATATCTGATGTCCTTAAAAGTATTCCCATTTATTTCCTTCTCTTTTCTGTGACTTAGTTATTTTGACCCCTTATGAATTAGTATTTTGACTTATGGGGTCATATCCCTTTCTCTTCTTTAGTTGTACTCCTTCTCTGATGTCCTGAATTTTATTGCTCTCAAATGGTATTCAAGATGTTTGTTCACTTAAGTGAACAAAAAAACTAACTTGAACATGTTTAGTGTGCAACTAAGTTTCTCAATATTTGAAGTCCTTTTTGTATCTCTCAAGATACTATCTTTATGGCAAACGTAGTCTTAACTATGCCAAAATTATGAAAATAGTCCTTAGACTTGCGAATACTTTGACTTGAAGGAGATAAAGTGAACCAGAGGAAAACAAAAGGACTAGAATCAAAAGCACTGCTTCTAAACAAGGAGAAATACGTTCTTGTCATCACATGAGGAGGAAGATAATGGGACAAACAATGAGCTTCAGGATTTCTTTTTTTCTTTTCTGATATTCACACCAAATTTCTGCATGCTGGAAGTTTACTTAACCTAAATATTTTTAGTCCAGAAATCAGTAGAAACTCAGTTGACTGTTTTGGGGGACCTCGTGTGTCGACAGTGGATTTGATTTAAATGGGACAATATTGTGGAAAAGTCTGCCCTTTACTAGCTGTTCCAAATGTCAATTCCATCTGAGCCTTCTTCTATAAGGGGACATTAATTTCTTTTTCCGACATTTTTCCTCATGATTGACATTCACTAGACCTTTCTCCCGATCTATTAGTTTCATTAACATTATTATTGCATTTGGTTGGCATTCTTTCCTCTGCCTAATTCTGTAAAGATCAGATAGTATTTGTTCCACAGATAAACTTTTCTTTCTCATACACACACTCAGTACACAAGAAGCCCACAGAATCTTGCATGGACACAGCCTACGTAGATCCAGGCAAAGGGAGACATTTTCAGTGACAGCCTATACTTCTCACTGATATTCCAGAACAGGGAGAAAAAAGGAAATGTTTTCACCTCTGTATAGTAAGTGTTCCTTATTCTGATAACAATAGAAAGCTACTTCATGGACATTACATCTACCTTTTCTCTAGTCTAAATGGAAAGCAGAATTACACAGTTAACCAAATATATGTTGAGAAAGGTTCCTTAAAACACACTGAAAAAAAATTGTAGTAATTTATTAGCTGGTCTCTTAGAGTCCATGTATATATGTGTGACTGCATGCAAATCTGTGTGCATGCAAAAATGAATGCAATTCACCTTTTTGCTTTTCACAGTGGATCCTGTGTTTTAGGATTTGTGAGCTGTCAGAATTTCAATAAGTAAAAATGTCACCCTATTTCTAATGATATATTTGATTAAATCATGCTGATATGTAATAGAGAGTCTTCAGACTTTTATTGAGACCAGTCAGTGCATAAAATATTTTCTCTACTGGTAACCAATATTTATTGAATGGCTCCTGTGTGTGTCAAGGATTCTATGCATGTTATTTTATTTGATTCTCCTTTGTCTTAGAATTATGAACTCACCAAATCATTCCTTTAAAGAGAAAAATGTTTTCCAGCCTCTTCAAGTTAGGTGGGACCGTGGAACTAAGTATGGTCATTAAAATGTGGGTGGGAGTAAATATGCCATTTTCAGAGCTTGCCCTTGGTAACTTCCACACGCCCCTGCCCCCCACCCTTCTCATTGGCTGGCTGGATTCTGAGAGAATCCAGGAAAGGATTCTAAGACCTGTGATAACTACCGGATGACTGGAACCTGGATTCCCTGGAGGAGAGCTACTCAGGAAAGTTGATGGTGATGATATTAATTAATGAATTTTCATGAGCAGTAAAGTTAAGTAATGCTAAGAACTTAGGTGTCATTGCTATTTTGCAGCAGTGAGTATTATTAAACTCGAATAATATAGCAACTGGTAACTAGAAAAAGAGTGCTGCTAGACTACAAAACTTAAATATGTGGTATTTGCCTTATAGGTTGGATGATAAGCAGCAAGGAAATTGATATTGAAGTCTGATAAGATAGAACTCATATTATTCAGTGGTAAACATTTTGTGTAACTATCACTTGTGATTGTGTTGAAGGCAAACCACATGCTTGCTGAGCCAGCAGCTCCAGTGGAAATAATTAGAAGAATCAACAGTTAGCGTGTGTTGGATACTACTGGCTGCTTTGACAAGATATTGCAATATTACAAGAAAGAGATGAACTCGGGAAAACCCTGGCTGGCTTGCAAGCAGAAATGAAAGGAAACAAAGAGATAGAAAGCAAGGCCTTTATTGCTAGGAAAGCCATCTGCTTCTAGACACAAACAATAAGATGGAATTTTGAAAGGTTTTGAGTGTCAATGGCCAAATAAAACTCAGATGAATAAAATGTCCAAAAACAGTTATCTAATTAAGAGTGTGGCTTCCCATTCAATGTCAGCCACCATTTTCTTGAGAGAGAGAAAGGCATAGGGTTGAGGAAACAACAAAATAAGGGAGGCTTGAAAACTTAAGTTTCAGAAGGAAATATGAATGTGGTTATTGGCAAATGAAACTAATTGTAATCAAAAGACAGTGTCATGGGTTGGACTGTGTGCCCCCCAAATTCATGCGTTGAACTCTTGGCCCCCAGTACCTTAGAATGTACCTCATTTGGATATGAGGTATTACAGAGGTAATCAAACTAAGCTGTCATTAGAATGGGTCTCAATACAATGTGACTGATGTCCATACAGAAGAGGAAATTTGGACACAGACTGGTAGAGAAGGAAGACCATGTGAAAACACAGGATGACAAAGCAAGCAAGTTAATTATCTGTGCTTCTTTCTTCAGTTTTGTAAGTGGTAGTATCACTGTGGTTATCCTGATCCTGATCTGCCATTACGTATGAGGTTTTGTGGCCAGTAGTGGTGGGGCGGTGGGGAAGGAGATAGCTTGTCTCTTTAAGTCACAGGTAGAAGATCAAGAAGAGCCACATCTAGTGAGGTGGAGAAAGTGTCTCATTACCCAGCAATCCTGCTGGATGCAGTGACTGGA
Source organism: Macaca thibetana thibetana (assembly GCF_024542745.1). NCBI lineage: Eukaryota > Metazoa > Chordata > Mammalia > Primates > Cercopithecidae > Macaca > Macaca thibetana. The sequence goes on along the minus strand of NC_065586.1, from coordinate 101,638,490 downwards.
TGGAACTTTGGGATGTCTTCCTTGGGTGCTGCTAAATACATTCTACGTATTGGTAGAGCATAACGGAGATGCTACTCTTTGCCCTCTACACTTTTTCATTTCTTTTTGGGCATATAGCCAAACTACCTTTGCAAGCTGCCTTATAGACGGTGAGACAATGTGAATCAGGCGTGGGCTAAGAAATACCAGAGGAAATGACATATGGTTTTTTCAATTATGGGCTCTAAACACCTCTCAGAAAATCTCTCATATGGAATCACTGGCTCAACAGATGAAGAGAATCCTTGAAGAACTCCAAGGACTTATGGGAGCTCACAATTTCTAGAATAGACAAAAGGAGCCCAGGTCCCAGAGTCACTGCTTTAAAGGGTAGCTGCCAAGAAGAACTGTCCAATCTAGGACATTTGTATTGGCCTTTATGACAGCAAGAAATAATAAAGTTTTATTCGGTCAAGCCATAAAATGTTAGCGTTTGTTACTGAAGCAGTTAACATTAATTCTGCTCATTCATATACTTCTCATTAATCCAGCACAATAATAACAATAGCCTTTCAGAGAAGTATCTTAAAGATTGCTAAATTGCCTAGAGTTATACAATAAATTAGGCAGGCTATAATGGGTTAATCCAGTCACAATAGTTTAGTTTTGGCCCCAGAATGGAGAAAGTTGGATATTATGTCACGGTGTAAACACATAAAGGTATTTTACAAATCCATGACAGAAATACACATTCGATCTGTCAATAACACACACACACACAAATACACACCCCTAAAGTTTGTATTTATCTTGTTTTGCTGAACCATGTGATGAATCACAGTGATTTAAGTGAGTTAAAAATAAGGGGAAATTACCAATATCGGAAAAATATTAGTTGACCCTTATCCCTGCCAATTTATAGCAAGTACAATGGATTATGAACATTAAAAAAACGAAAAAAGTCACTGCCATGTTAAATGGCAGTTGCTATAGAATATGTTTGAATAAAAAAGTTACTAATGAGGCAGTCTAGGTCTCAAGCCAGCTATCCAAATGCCAAGTACAACTGAAACAGTGCTGCAGATCAGGGAGTTAGTAGCAACACAAACACCAGTGAATAGACTTGCCAGACCATAAAGAGAGCAGTGTGAACTAAGTGTGTTACCTGGAGATGGAAGCATTAGGCTATCACAGTTCACAATATGCATTAATGTCCTTGTGAGAAATGTAATCCCAAGCTACTCGCCTAGTTGTTATTTCCAAGGATGACTAATCATACAGGGAATTAAGAAATGAAATACATTAGAATTAGTGTCATTATAGAAATCAAACTGTACTTGTTTAAGGGGAAAAATAACAACCATAAGATTTTTTTTTTAACCAAGAGTTTGCACATATTTATTGCCTGCTTTTCTTTGAATATTGGCATTACATTCAACTTTACTGACATTGTATTATGATCAGACAGGATTTTGGATTTTTCTCTTCTATTCAGACATGATTAGGTGCTGACTGTAGACGTGAACAATAGGCAACTGGAAACAAATGGCCCTAATGTCACAAGAGAGATAAAACAGATCTAAAATGCTACTTCCCATCGGTGTTCATCAAAGCCTGATTCAGTTATTGCAGAAGGACTGCGGGTCTGTGCTTGAGTTTACGTTCGCTTTCACAAGATATTTCAGCCATTATCCTGATAACATAGACAATCTTTGGGGATGTTATTAGATCCTTCCCTCCTTTTCTTCCTTCCATTCTTTTTCCCTCCTTCTTCCCTCCTTCCCTTCCTTCTTCTTTCCCTCGGTCCTCCTTTCTTAATAGATATGGACAATGCTGTGGTTGATCTTTAAAGTACTTTAAATGTTCAAAGGCATTTCAAACACCTTTTGTTTCACAAAGATAAAACATTGTTTACATAGTTCTAGGACAAGAATAAGCAATATATAACGCACAGAAGGACTAGGGGAAAAATAGGGTGTTTTTCCTCTCTTATTTTCTTCAGTATTTTCTTTTTTCCCTCCCGGTCACCATCCTCCCTTTCTGTCTACTCTCCCCTAACTTGTTGTTTCTCCCCACTCATGGTTGCAGCAGCACATCTAGGCACTTTTCACTTCTTCCCATAAACTCTCAGTGAGTTAGCAGAGGAAATTCTACCTTTGGTTTAACCCTTTTTTTTTCCATACAGATTTCTCAAAACACCCAGATGAGGCCTTCTCTGACTTTAAATGATCCTCCAATTATATCTTCATACAGACACAGGGTGTCTAGAGACACAGAGAATGTCTTCAATCACATGCAACGTTGCTTCTTCTGCCAGCCAAACACTGTGAAAGAAATTGGTGTAGTGAGATGGGCTTTGTTTTATGCCAATCTGAGGTCAAGTCCCAACTCTGCCACAAATCCACTGTTAGACAAATTCCTTAATCTTTGGATCTGCTCCCTCATCTACAAAATGGGGATAATAAAACTCACCCCTCAATGAGACCTGACATGGCAGATCTGTACATCACAGAATACAATGCATGGTAATTATCTATGGCAGACTGTGGCCCATCGTAGACACCCAGTGATGATGAACTCTTTGGCAGCTCATTTCTTCTCAGCCTTGCAATAGCCATCCAGGCTTTTAATTATTTTTAAAAATTTTTCATAACTTCCTACTTCATCAGCTGGGAACTGGTCTTTCTGAATTGCCTTAGTTTTAGATAAAGGCTCTTGTGGGCCCAGGATGGTGGGAAAGAACAATTTCCCTCTGTTTACCTGCCTAACAAGGATAAATGACTCTATCTCTGTGGCTTATGTCGAATGCCTGATAATGCATCTCCAAGAGAAGCACTTAGCAAGAAAACTCATAAATATCGCTATAATGTTTATTCAAAGTACTCTATTTGCAAGGCCAAGTATACAAATGAAGGATGAAAACAGACAAAATGGGTCACTAACATTAGCCTGTGCTGCTTGTGAGGTAGGTAGTAATAATACAGTGTGTTGTCTCTTAGTGCTTGTTTTTCAGGGATTTTTAGTTACATAACAAAGATTTATTGTAAGAATAAGAAACTTACTCTCTCCCATCTTAATGGGATGTCTGCTGGTCTGGGAATGCAGGTCATAGAGATGTATTACCAAAAGTGCCTGTTTTAGAAGGTTCTTTGTCTCCCAAGCCTTGATATTTGCATAATATACAAAGTCAATTTATACTCCTTAATCATACAAAATTACTGCATCTCTTTCCCTTAGCATCCTGGCAATCATGTTCCCGCAGGAATGGAATAGAACCTAGAGGTTATTTACCTTTAAAGAGAGACAAATAAAAGAACGGAGAATAACTGATCGTGAAAGTGAAACTCAATTTAATCCACATTGATCCAGAGCTGAATGGAGGCTAAATGGTTGAGATACAAATAGGCAGATTTTTGCCTCAACAGAAGGAAAGAAAGAAGGAAGCAAACTAAAAATAAGTACCTATTATATGTGAACAGGTGTACTTAAAAATGTTCATATTTCATCTCACCCATTTTTGAACTAATGGTTGTGATTTTACCCTTTAAAAAAGGTAGACAAGAGACATTTCTTTCTTATTATGGTCACTCAGCTAGTGAATGGCATAGTGGTGTTTATCTCAGTTTATGACTGACTCTAAAACTTACACTTTCCATTCTACCATTATATCTCTGTAACCTCAGTTAAATCTTCATGCCTAAAGCTGCTAAAAAATTTAATCAGTGACTGAATGGGTAATAAGTTCCTTATCACCAATATAGGTGCCTGGAACCTGCAGAAACAGAATACTGAAGAAAAGCTCCACAAAGGGTGGAGGCTGAAATTCTACAATAGCTATCATTTCTGTGTTTCTGTGTTCATCTCTCTTCTTGCTACCATTGCTTGTGGTCAGATTGTTGGAAGCTGCATATGAATAGTGTTTTAAATAGCAACTACAGCAACAGTTGCATCTGTCCTCTATCATTGGGTGCCTTGTCAAGCATTTTATAAACATTATTGCATTTAGTCCTTAGTACTTAATGAAATGTTGTTTTATTGCCCCATTTTTTTTCAGGTAAGAAAAATTAATTTCAGAAAGGAAAATAAACTTGCCTGAGGCAGGATATTTCAAATCTTGGATTCTAACCTGGATCTAGCTGACTCAAAGAAAGTTACATATTTTGATCCGTGTGTCAAAAATCTCAAACCTCTTGGGGAAAAAATTTACAGGAGAAAAAAAGTTAATGCTTTCCTTTTGAGGGATGTACTTCATTCAAAATAATATCTTACACAGGTAAACATAAAGAATGATACAGTTGCTATGCCTGGTCTTGCTGGTTTTCCTAAATGCAATTAACCTTACACATTTTCCTACTGTTTAGCTATCCACAGTGTTCTCCTTTTTATGGTTCAGCTTGTCAATGTTTCTCTTAAATATGATAAAGAGCCTTGTACCCTGCATCTGTCCATCAGGCTAAACAAACTGGTTAGAGCTGCTGGAGGAAAACACTGGTCTTGTCTATTCCTACACACATATATATCACCCTCCTGACATTTGAGAGTCTAGATGTCATTGCCACATGCAACTGCATTTAGATTTGTTTCCTTAAATACATAAATGAATACATAAATACATGAACGAATAAATGATCAAATAAATAAGTAAATAAATAATCAAAGCTGGGCACGGTGGCTCATGCCTGTAGTCCCAGCACTTTGGGAGGCTGAGGCGGGCAGATCGCGAGGTCAGGAGTTCAACTTCAGCCTGGCTAGCATGATGAAACCCTGTCTCTACTAAAAATACAAAAAATTAGCCAGGAATGGTGGCATACCCTTGTAGTCCCAGCTACTTGAGAGGCTGAGGCAGGAGAATTGCTTGAACCCAGCAGGCGGAGGTTGCAGAGCTAAGATTGCACCACTGCACTCCAGCCTGGGCGACAGAGTGAGACTCTGTCTCAAAAAAAACATGATAATAATAACAATAACAATAATCAAAACCTCATAACAGTTCCTTCACTTTCATCCCAAAATATGCATTCCTGAAAGGAAAGCCATGGGATGAATTCCATCCATGGAAACTTCTGCCTGATTCTCATATTCCCCAGGATTGCAGAGGAGTAGGCTGATGCTCCACACCTGGAGTTGACGTATGATGATTTATAAGAGAACGGAATTTTAAAAGAGACATGGTTCTTTTAATGGCAGTCTTCGGAGTCTCTTCCAATCCTCTTGCTACCTTCATCTCCTTTCAAACCAAATGTTCTGAACAGGGATATCTTAGCTTTTCATATTGCCTTAATAAAAGAAAGTTGGTTCAAATCTAGCAAAACTGTGCATTTGAAACATCTTTATGATCTTGTTTGAGATTATTTTAAAATCTTATTTGACTTCAACTTAGTCATTAACTTCCTGTAGAGCAATGAGCTAGTACCCTGTATTAGGCAAACTTGCTGTAAATTAAATGCATCTTCAAGGTTACTCCTACTCTCTGATATGCCCACCTTCTTATCTCTAAGTCTATGTGTGTTAGCTAGTAACGCAGGAAACAGAAGACACTCTCAAATTAGAATAATTCAAGAAGAATTTAATAAAGAGACTATTTACAAACGTGGGCAGAGTTTAGGGAAATCATAGGAGATAGTAACACCTCTGTCATTTCTTGGTTAAAAGGGGAGAAGGGAAGTGGTACTAAAACCAAGCAGGAGAGAGTGCAGAGGGACCATAATAGAAGATGTTCTATCTGAGGATGGAAAGCTCCTAAGTGCAAGCTTACAAGGAGACAGAAGATGTATACCAACTACACACTCCTCTTCATATCTCCTTCAGGTGCTCTTCAATGGACAAAGGCCATAAGAGGCTAGAAAGCAAAAGGACCCATTAATGTAATGCAAACATCAGTCTCCTGGAGTAAACAGGTGAATGGAGAAGCGTGGAGAGTAGATGTGGATGAGTGAAAAATACATCACACCATGTCTTCAAATTACATCCAGCAACTTCACATGCACTATGAAACCCTTGTTGCCACAATAGTCCCTCTTTCTTTGAACTACTACAAGAATAAAGAAATTTCTAATCTTTTGTAGAATAATTACATAGACTCTCACTCATTGCTCTTGTTTCATAGGTGGCTGATTTTCCAATAATATTAAATACTTTTGGAAGGGCTGGGACTACATCTAATTTCTTGAAAAGTCTGGTGTTGTGGAAGACCAAGACCCAGACTGTTGAGGTCAGTCTAATGTAATGTGAAATAACTAAGCTCTGTGTACTTCTTTACCATGAGTGTATAAATAAAATATCATTGCATTTAAGGAAATTGCTCAAAGCCTCACAGTGAATAAAGTTGAGAAAACATGTAGACTTATTCCAGATTTTATGTACTTAGGTTTTATGGCTTCATTTGCAATCAGGACTTCCCTTCCCCTTCCCCTTCCTTCCCTTCCCTTCCTCTTCCCCTTCCCCTTCCTTCCCTTCCCTTCCTCTTCCTTCTTCTCCTCGTCTTGTTTTTCTCCTCTTTCTTCTTCTTCTTCCTCTTCCCTACCTTCTCTCTCTCTTAAATCTGGACATTTCTCTCAGACTTGAAATTATTTTTGGAAAGGCAATCTTCACCTTCTACAAGAATCCACGTGGGAGAAGTTGATATTCTACACGAATTAGCAGGAAATAATAATATCCTGCCTTTTATTTTGAGTCTCCCTACTGTCTCACTCCCTCGAAATCACTGTGTAATCAATCTGAAGCAGCAACATGCAACAGCATTAAAATTAGGGATGTTTGAAGAGGGAATTAGCCTACTCACTCATTATTCTTGATTAATAGAAAATTATCCTGCTAACATTTACCGTGCTATCCATTTGTTATTTGGAAGTGATTAGCCACAAATAGCAGCTAAGAGCAAGCCAGTTCTGTGGTTTCAGTCACAGCTTTAATTACCTCCGTAGTGCCTCTTTCTTCAAACACGCCTTCCTCACTTGAAAATAGCTCACACCTTCCTTAAACACTGCCTCTTCTCCTATATCAGCTTTTCTCTTTCAACCAGATCAGTGGCCCTGCTCACTTTTACACTGTTCACGAAGACACAAGAAACCTCAGAGAGGGAATTAGTTTATGGCTTAAAGCTGGGAGAGCTCGGGGCACAGATGGTACTCTTTCCCAGATTTCCCTATTACCTAGCTTCTATTTTCAGCCCTCAACACATTCCTCATTAATTAGCTTTCCTCCAAGAAGAAACCTGAGGGCCTCAGGCCAGATATTGACCTAGCATCACTACTTGCCTCTGGAATCTCTGACCTCTTTCCTTGCTTTCTTATCCTCTTTTAAACAACCCTATACTAGACTTGTCCTTTCTGGTTCTCAGGATGCCCTCAGGTTAGCCAATATTCCCCTAGGCATTGCCAGATTGTCGACCTTGATTTCTCCCACGTAATTTTCCTTTTTGTATATTTTACTCTCATGGAGAATTTGCCTCACCTGGTTGCCTCTTAAGAAAAATGCAAAACCACAATGAGATACCATCTCACACCACTTAGAACGGCGATCATTAAAAAGTCAGGAAACAACAGGTGCTGGAGAGGATGTGGAGAAATAGGAACACTTTTACACTGTTGGTGGGATTGTAAACTAGTTCAACCATTATGGAAAACAGTATGGCGATTCCTCAAAGATCTAGAACTAGATGTACCATATGACCCAGCCATCCCATTACTGGGTATATACCCAAAGGATTATAAATCATGCTGCTATAAAGACACATGCACACGTATGTTTATTGCGGCACTATTCACAATAGCAAAGACTTGGAATCAACCCAAATGTCCATCAGTGACAGATTGGATTAAGAAAATGTGGCACATATACACCATGGAATTCTATGCAGCCATCAAAAAGGATGAGTTTGTGTCCTTTGTAGGGACATGGATGCAGCTGGAAACCATCATTCTTAGCAAACTATCACAAGAACAGAAAACCAAACACCGCATGTTCTCACTCATAGGTGGGAACTGAACAATGAGATCACTTGGACTTGGGAAGGGGAACATCACACACCGGGGCCTATCATGGGGAGGGGGTAGGGGGGAGGGATTGCATTGGGAGTTATACCTGATGTAAATGACGAGTTGATGGGTGCTGACAAGTTGATGGGTGCAGCACAGCAACATGGCACAAGTATACATATGTAACAAACCTGCACATTATGCACATGTACCCTAGAACTTAAAGTATAATAATAATAATAAGAAAGAAAGAAAGAAAGAAAGAAAGAAAGAAAGAAAGAAAGAAAGAAAGAAAGAAAGAAAGAAAGAAAGAAAGAAAGAAAGATGCAAATATTTAATTTACCCTCAGGTGTTAACAATGACTGAAAATTGGCTTGCTAAAGTGTTAATCATTCTCAGATGTTTGCATTTTGTCACTTTAAGGACCTAAAAGAGTGGTTATTAGCTCAAACTGTGTATTATCATCATCTCAGAAGATTTTTTAAAACTACCAATGAATGCCTGGGCCTCACCCATGTCGGAGTTGCTCATAAAACAGAAACAGATAGGGTGAAACATGTACCTAAGAAATGGCTCTTGTTAGTAATTTTAGTAATCTGTAACAAGATGATGAGGGAATATATATATAGAGAGAGTATTATCTATATATGTAACACATATATATGGATTATTTATATATGTAATACATATATATGGATTATTTATACATGTAATACATATACATGGATTATTTATATATGTAATACATATATAAGGATTATTTACATATGTAAAATATGTGTATACACATACACACATATATATATACTTTTTTGTTCAGCTGGCCTTACATTCATGTTTTTTTGGGTGCTCCTTCTTTCTCCTCCAAAGTCCAAGACTTCTGCCTACTGTTACCAGACCATTTTTTAAAAACTCATTTCAAAGAATCATTCAGGAGGAGGGTGCCTATTCCTGTACCTTACTCCAGAACTCTGCATTAGGATCTGTAGGAATCTGCATTTTAACAAATTTTTGAGACTGACTAATGCTTAAGTTTGAGAACCACTCACTGCACTAGGCAAACTCAAGAGCAGACCTATCAGGATTAGAAACTGATTGGAGTTAGTGCTAATTCTTTCATTTCTCCAAGTTACCTTGCAGTCACTCATAGATCCCAGACATCAAAATATACACCAAGCTTCATCTTTGACTTATCTTAGAGAGTGTGTATATATATATATGTGTGTGTATATATATACACACACACATTTAAATATGGGATACATTTAATGAATTGTTTGATATGACATTTGCATTGCCTTATGTCCAGCTATGTTTTATTCACCTCACCATTTATTTAACATTTATCCAGCATCATCTAGCATAAGTTACTGCCCAGCAATAAATGCAAATAGATTCACTTCCCTCGAGGAGCTAAGGGACCAGTCAGAGAGAATGATGTTAATGCAACTAACACAATGCAGAATGTGGTAAGTGCTAACATCAAGATCCGGAACAAGAATAAGCACAAGAATATTCCAAAAGACTTTATCTGAAAAGGATAGCAGATGAGTTGGGCCTTGAAGAATGGGCTGTTTTACAATGGGCACCTAGAGCCCAAAGACAGACAAACTGCTGAGGACCAGGATGGGCCTTGGCTCATGCTGTTCCCTCCTCCCCAATGGCTGTTAACACATCGGGTCTTTCTGGTGAATTCTTATTTATCCTTCAAATCCTAGCTGTGGTTCTGCCTCCTCTGTGAAGCTCCTACCTTCCCTTAGGGTTCAATACATCACTCCTTCTTTGTTCTACTACTTAACTTGCAACTGCTGCAATACTAAAAACATCATGTTAGTCTCAGTTATATAGAACGATTTATATACATATATATAGAGAACTGCCTCCACACTAGATTGTGATCAGCTTGGTAGCAGAAATCATGACTTACTCATCTTTGATTATTCAACACTTAGCAGACCACCTGGTATAGTGAATATGGATGTAATACATGTTTGTTGATTTAAAATTTATATTGTAGCGGTTGTAAGCCAAACTGATTGGTTTGTATGCTAAGTCTACAACTTAATCGCTATGTGAAATTAGTAGTAAATAACTGAAAATAGTAAATACCACTGATACTGATATTTGACTACCTGAAAATAGTAAATACCACTAATAGTGAGATAAGGATAAAATGAGTTAATACATGTAAAGTGTACAGGAAAGTGGTTCATTGTTAGTGTTCAATAGTATTTTCTAATTATTAATTTGCTAATAATTTTTTGTTCTTAGTAAAACTGAATAGGTCTTTCTCTATATCATTCTCCATGGAATTCATTTTACTCTGCTACTTACACACCGAAGTGCTAGGACAAGGGGGCTATCCACAAATGCATCTGTGACATCTTATTTTGATATAGGACTGCCATTCCCAGCACTTAGAGTCTTTTATGGATATTGTCTTGAGTCACTACACAGCATAAGGCATCTTATAGCCAGTGATATAGTGAGGTCCCAGGGATTGTCACAAGCTACCCCATGAATCAATGGAACAGCTCAAGCCGGACTCTAAACTTTTCAGGTCAATGCCACCTACTCTACTACTAAGGACTGAGACATTTTCAAAGTGACTCTTAACTGTCACACTACATGTTTTCCAAGCAGGTACATTCATAATGTCAATTTCATCTTTCTAAGTGAATAAATGGAGTTGCTCTCCACCTGTAATATAGAGCAGGTTATGTTATCTTTCCTTTTCTATTACTGGAGAAAAGCTCTGAAGCAGTGGCTGGCATAAGCTGTCTTGCAGAGGACACCATGCAGTCCACCAATTCAATCTCTAAAGCAGAAGTTCTCAACCTGGGGTAATTTGGCAATGTCTGGACACATGTTTGGTTGTCACAATTGGAGGACGCTAGTAGCATTCTAATGGGTAGAGACTGGGGTGCTGCTAAACATTCTACATGCACGAAATAGCACCTGACAACAAATAGTTGTGCTACCCAAAATATCAGTCATGCCGAGGTTAAGAAAATGTGCTCTGGAGCCAAGTGGCTGCCTCACCTGAGCATGGGTTTTAAGAAATGATAAACGTTTTAAACATCTTAAGTGCTAGCTCAGTTTGAGTTAGTAAAACTCTTGGGAGGAAAAGATTAAACAAAGTGGAAGGTGAGGTTAATAAAGAAAGGCAAAGAGGCTTGTTTTTGATAACTGCACCAACTCTATTTGGATGCTTTCAGCTTTCGATATCCCAGCAACCCAATTTCTACCTTTTTCTGGTGACAGATATGCTGCACAGTCATTTGACTCTTGGTTTCAATGGTAATGTTACCCAGCAAGAACACTGAGCCTTAAGAGCAGCTTTGCGGATTCTGTGGTCTGACCCACTGCCCTTTAATAAGACTAAGTTTCCTTTGTGACTTTCAGTTGGCGAGAATTGGGATAGTGGGAGCAAAAGCCTAGTTTGATTCATTTCGTCCTCTAGTTTCCTTTACAATTGCAAACGTCACCATGGAAAGCCTGAGGTGAGAAAAGAAGCAGGCATCAAATTGGATAAAATAATAAAGCAACTGAAGTCACAACCCTTTTCTCCCCTGCTACCTTCCTGAGATAGTCACTTAGTTTTCTGTCTATGAAGCAAAATCACCTGATGGCCCCCACACATCTGAACTGAACATGCATGTCACATTTTAGAAATTATTGCTCATAATTACAAAAGACCTATTGTATCTTTTTATAGAGAGATCATTTTAATCTATTAAACCCAAAGTCAATGAATTAGCACTAGGTGTGGACAAATTGTGTGCATGAATTGATGCTTCAGAAGAATTTCATAAGAAGAAAAAATATATGAAATAGTTTGTTTTTGCAGCCAACCTCTCCTCAGTACCCCAAATCTATAATATTTACTATTTACCTAGTTTATAAATTTGTTTAACCTACAATGAGACATTGCTTCTCAGAGAAATTTAAATTTATCTCTGGAATTTTGTTCTTAATGGATAATTAAAAGTGTACGTTTTCATAAATAAATTATGATCTTTCTCTATCAGGATATATTTTTCTATTGTGATTTACCTAGTGTTCTATAATGCAGATTTGTGGATGCATGTTTGGCGATTCAATCAGCAGAAAGGTTTGCAGATGTTTAAATATATTTCCTTTCTACATCATCCTTTTGCTGCCAGATTATTGGGAGCAGCCTCAGTGGAGACAACCATGAGCCCAGTGAATTCTGAAGGTTATTGCAAATATGGTGTTTCCCACTGTTAATAAAGGTTAATTCATCTGCTCCTCAATCTTTTTCTTACTGAATTTTTTTTAAATTTATTTGTTATTATTATACTTTAAGTTCTAGGGTACATGTGCATAACGTGCAGGTTTGTTACATATGTATACTTGTGCCATGTTGGTGTGCTGCACCCATCAACTCGTCAGCACCCATCAACTCGTCATTTACATCAGGTATAACTCCCAAATGCAATCCCTCCCCCCTCCCCCCTCCCCATGATAGGCCCCGGTGTGTGATGTTCCCCTTCCCAAGTCCAAGTGATCTCATTGTTCAGTTCCCACCTATGAGTGAGAACATGTGGTGTTTGGTTTTCTGTTCTTGTGATAGTTTGCTAAGAATGATGGTTTCCAGCTGCATCCATGTCCCTACAAAGGACACAAACTCATCCTTTTTGATGGCTGCATAGAATTCCATGATGTATATGTGCCACATTTTCTTAATCCAATCTGTCACTGATGGACATTTGGGTTGATTCCAAGTCTTTGCTATTGTGAATAGTGCCGCAATAAACATACGTGTGCATGTGTCTTTATAGCAGCATGATTTATAATCCTTTGGGTATATACCCAGTAATGGGATGGCTGGGTCATATGGTACATCTAGTTCTAGATCTTTGAGGAATCGCCATACTGTTTTCCATAATGGTTGAACTAGTTTACAATCCCACCAACAGTGTAAAAGTGTTCCTATTTCTCCACATCCTCTCCAGCACCTGTTGTTTCCTGACTTTTTAATGATCGCCATTCTAACTGGTGTGAGATGGTATCTCATTGTGGTTTTGATTTGCATTTCTCTGATGGCAGTGATGATGAGCATTTTTTCATGTGTCTGTTGGCTGTATGAATGTCTTCTTTTGAGAAATGTCTGTTCATATCCTTTGCCCACTTTTTGATGGGGTTGTTTGCTTTTTTCTTGTAAATTTGTTTGAGTTCTTTGTAGGTTCTGGATATTAGCCCTTTGTCAGAGGAGTAGATTGCAAAAATTTTCTCCCATTCTGTAGGTTGCCTGTTCACTCTGATGGTAGTTTCTTTTGCTGTGCAGAAGCTCTTTAGTTTAATGAGATCCCATTTGTCAATTTTGGCTTTTGCTGCCGTTGCTTTTGGTGTTTTAGATATGAAGTCTTTGCCCATGCCTATGTCCTGAATGGTACTACCTAGGTTTTCCTCTAGGATTTTTATGGTATTAGGTCTAACATTTAAGTCTCTAATCCATCTTGAATTAATTTTCGTATAAGGAGTAAGGAAAGGATCCAGTTTCAGCTTTCTACTTATGGCTAGCCAATTTTCCCAGCACCATTTATTAAATAGGGAATCCTTTCCCCATTTCTTGTTTCTCTCAGGTTTGTCAAAGATCAGATGGCTGTAGATGTGTGGTATTATTTCTGAGGACTCTGTTCTGTTCCATTGGTCTATATCTCTGTTTTGGTACCAGTACCATGCTGTTTTGGTTACTATAGCCTTGTAGTATAGTTTGAAGTCAGGTAGCGTGATGCCTCCAGCTTTGTTCTTTTGACTTAGGATTGTCTTGGAGATGCGGGCTCTTTTTTGGTTCCATATGAACTTTAAAGCAGTTTTTTCCAATTCTGTGAAGAAACTCATTGGTAGCTTGATGGGGATGGCATTGAATCTATAAATTACCTTGGGCAGTATGGCCATTTGCACGATATTGATTCTTCCTATCCATGAGCATGGTATGTTCTTCCATTGGTTTGTGTCCTCTTTTATTTCACTGAGCAGTGGTTTGTAGTTCTCCTTGAAGAGGTTCTTCACATCCCTTGTCAGTTGGATTCCTAGGTATTTGATTCTCTTTGAAGCAATTGTGAATGGAAGTTCATTCATGATTTGGCTCTGTGTTTGTCTGTTACTGGTGTATAAGAATGCTTGTGATTTTTGCACATTAATTTTGTATCCTGAGACTTTGCTGAAGTTGCTTATCAGCTTAAGGAGATTTTGGGCTGAGGCAATGGGGTTTTGTAAATATACAATCATGTCATCTGCAAACAGGGACAATTTGACTTCTTCTTTTCCTAACTGAATACCCTTGATTTCTTTCTCTTGCCTAATTGCCCTAGCCAGAACTTCCAACACTATGTTGAATAGGAGTGGTGAGAGAGGGCATCCCTGTCTTGTGCCAGTTTTCAAAGGGAATTTTTCCAGTTTTTGCCCATTCAGTATGATATTGGCTGTGGGTTTGTCATAAATAGCTCTTATTATTTTGAGGTACGTTCCATCAATACCGAATTTATTGAGCGTTTTTAGCATGAAGGGCTGTTGAATTTTGTCAAAAGCCTTTTCTGCATCTATTGAGATAATCATGTGGTTCTTGTCTTTGGTTCTGTTTATATGCTGGATTATGTTTATTGATTTGTGAATGTTGAACCAGCCTTGCATCCCAGGGATGAAGCCCACTTGATCATGGTGGATAAGCTTTTTGATGTGTTGCTGAATCCGGTTTGCCAGTATTTTATTGAGGATTTTTGCATCGATGTTCATCAGGGATATTGGTCTAAAATTCTCTTTTTTTGTTGTGTCTCTGCCAGGCTTTGGTATCAGGATGATGTTGGCCTCATAAAATGAGTTAGGGAGGATTCCCTCTTTTTCTATTGATTGGAATAGTTTCAGAAGGAATGGTACCAACTCCTCCTTGTACCTCTGGTAGAATTCAGCTGTGAATCCATCTGGTCCTGGACTTTTTTTGGTTGGTAGGCTATTAATTATTGCCTCAATTTCAGAGCCTGCTATTGGTCTATTCAGGGATTCAACTTCTTCCTGGTTTAGTCTTGGAAGAGTGTAAGTGTCCAGGAAATTATCCATTTCTTCTAGATTTTCCAGTTTATTTGCGTAGAGGTGTTTATAGTATTCTCTGATGGTAGTTTGTATTTCTGTGGGGTCGGTGGTGATATCCCCTTTATCATTTTTAATTGCGTCGATTTGATTCTTCTCTCTTTTCTTCTTTATTAGTCTTGCTAGTGGTCTGTCAATTTTGTTGATCTTTTCAAAAAACCAACTCCTGGATTCATTGATTTTTTGGAGGGTTTTTTGTGTCTCTATCTCCTTCAGTTCTGCTCTGATCTTAGTTATTTCTTGCCTTCTGCTAGCTTTCGAATGTGTTTGCTCTTGCTTCTCTAGTTCTTTTAATTGTGATGTTAGAGTGTCAATTTTAGATCTTTCCTGCTTTCTCTTGTGGGCATTTAGTGCTATAAATTTCCCTCTACACACTGCTTTAAATGTGTCCCAGAGATTCTGGTATGTTGTATCTTTGTTCTCATTGGTTTCAAAGAACATCTTTATTTCTGCCTTCATTTTGTTATGTACCCAGTAGTCATTCAGGAGCAGGTTGTTCAGTTTCCATGTAGTTGAGTGGTTTTGATTCCTCAATCTTTTTCATATCCCAGTACCAAATGCCTGAGCTCCTGAGTACGGTACAGAGAGATAAGACAAACTACCCTGTAACAAAAAAATTTAAAAAAGAAAAAAAATGCTAAAGAACTGAAGGCAAGCTTTCTTTATCAATAATCTGCTTTTTGGCTCAAAAACTATATTGACAAAGTATACCCTAGTTAAGAATTTTTGATGTACTGTAAGTAGAAAAGACCAGCTCGTGTTAGCCTAATCAAAGCAAATGATCACTTTAAAAATGTATCTGATTTGGGCCAGGCGCAGCGGCTCACGCCTGTAATCCCAGCACTTTGGGAGGCCGAGTCAGGCGGATCACGAGGTCAGGAGATCGAGACCATCCTGGCTGACATGGTGAAACCCCATCTCTACTAAAAATACAAAAAATTAGCCAGGTGTGGTGGCGGTCACCTGTAGTCCCAGCTACTCAGGAGGCTGAGGCAGGAGAATGGCATGAGCCCGGGAGGCACAGCTTGCGGTGAGCCGAGATGGCGCCACTACACTCCCACCTGGGTGACAGAACGAGACTCCGTCTCAAAAAAAAAAAAAAGAAAAGAAAAGAAAAGAAAAAAGAAAAAAAGAAAAAAAATTGGACTTGATTTGCTGGGATAACTGGCTAGTCATATGCAGAAGAATGAAACCGTATCCCTACTTTTCACCATATACAAAAATTAACTCAAGATGGATCAAAGATTTAAATATAAGACCTTAAACTGCACCAATCCTAGAAGAAAACCTAGGAAATACCATTTTCAACCTTGGCCTTGGCAAAGAATTTATGACTAAGTTCTCAAAAGCAATTGCAACAAAAACAAAAGTTGATAAACGGGACCTAATTAAAATAAAGAGCTTCTGCATAGCAAAGGAAACTATCAACATAATAAACAATCTAAAGAATGGGAGAAAATATTTGCAAACTATGCATCTGACAAATATCCAGAATTAATAAGGAACTTAACTCAACAAACAAAAGACAAATAACCCCATTAACAAATGAGCAGAGGGGCCGGATGCGGTGGCTCACGCCTGTAATCCCAGCACTTTGGGAAGCCAAGGCGGGTGGATCACAAGGTCAGGAGATCGAGACCATCCTGGCTAACATAGTGAAACCCTGTCTCTACTAAAAATACAAAAAATTAGCCGGGTGTGGTGGCGGGCGTCTATAGTCCCAGCTACTTGGAAGCCTGAGGCAGGAGAATCACTTGAACCTGGGAGGCAGAGCTTGCAGTGAGCCAAGATCTTGCCACTGTACTCCGTCGTGACCCTGCACTCCAGCCTGGGCAACAGAGCGAGACTCGGTCTCAAAAAAAAAAAAAAAAAAAAAAGTGAGCAGAGGGCATGAACAGACACTTTTCAAAAGAAGACATACAAGTTGCCAACAAAAATATGGAAAAATGCTCAATATCATTAATCATCAGAGAAATGAAAATCAAAACCACAATGAAATACCATCTCAGACCAGTCAGAATGGCTATTATTAAAAAGTCAGAACATAACAGATACTGGGGAGGCTGCAGAGAAAAGGGAATGTAAATTAGTTCAGACACTGTGGAAAGCAGTTCAGAGAGTTCTCCAAGAACTGAAAACAGAACTGTCATTTGACCCAGCAATCCCATTGCTCGTTATAAATCTGTATTAGTCAGGCTTCTGTAGAGGGACAGAACTAATAGGATAGATATATATTGAGGAGTTTATTAAGGAGTATTGACTCACACAATCACAGGGTCCCACAACAGCCACCTGCAAGCTGAGGAGCAAGGAAGCCAGTACAAGTCCCAAAGCTGAAGAACTTGGAGTCCGATGTTTGAAGGCAGGAAGCATCCAGCACAGGAGAAAGATGTAGGCTGGGAGGCTAGGCTAGTCTAGCCTTTTCATGTTCTTCTGCCTGCTTTGATTCTGGCCACACTGGCAGTTGACCAGATTGTGCCCACCCCAACTGAGGGTGGGTCTACCTTTCCCAGTCCACTGACTCAAATGTTAATCTCCTTTGGCAACACCCACACCAACACACCCAGGAACAATACTTCACATCCTTCAATCCAATCAAGTTGACACTCAGTATTAGCCATTACAATATCCAAAGGAAAATAAATCATTCTATGAAAAACACACATGCACTAGCATATTCATCAAAGCACTATTCACAATAGAAAAGACATGGACTCAACCTACGTGCCCATTGACGTGTAGGTTGGTGGATTGGATAAGGACAATGAGGTACATATATACCATGGAATAATAGCCACAAAAAGAATGAAATAATGTCCTTTGCAGCAGCATGAATGAATGTAGAGGCCCCTATCATAAGCAAATTAACATAGGAACAGAATACCAAATCCCACATATTCTCACCTATAAATAAGAGCTAAACCTTTGGTATGCATGGACATAAAGATGGGAACAATTGATACTGATGCCTACTATAGATAGGAGAGAGGGATGGAGGAAAGAGCCCAAGCCTCAGCTTCATGCAATAAACCCATGTAACAAGCCTCACATGTACCCCTTAAAGCTAAAATAAAAGTTAAAATTGTTTTTTAAAATCCTCACTTTACTCAATTCCTCACTTCACTCAAATGCCGTCATTTCATTCTTTTGACTTCACTCAAATATCATGTCAAGGACTTCACTAGTCATCTATCTAAAGTTGAACCTCCACTCACGGTACTTCCCACAGCATTTTAGTTTTCCTCTTACACTTAACAAACCTACCATAGTATTTTAATTATTTATCTTGTTTACTTTGTATTTTCAACATCTGAATATAAGCTTCATGAGGGCAAGGATCTTTGTGAATTGTGTTTCACTCCTGTATCTATAATGCCTAGATTAGTGCTTAGAACATAGTAGATACTCAATCAATAATAATTGAATTAAAGAATCAGGACACAATTATGCTTCATGCAACTCTAAGGCAAGTTAATCTGGGATTTACAAAAGACAAGGAAACAGTAGGAACTTTGGAAGCTTCTCTCTGTGGGTTTATAGCTTCTCCCTACATGATCTTCTCTGTGTCTGTGTCATTTGTGCTGCCTCATTTTCATTGATTCATTGTGTGAAAACTGAGTTCCTATGAACTCACTTCCATCCAAAATCTCAGCTAGATTCTCCAGACCTCCATGTTTCTGGAAGAGATCATCGGGTTGACCAACATTGGGGTGAGGTGTTCTCCCCTTGTGGGCAATCAATAGTAGCTGAAGGAATGGGGTCACAGAATGCAAACAGGGATCCAAGGAGCATACATATGGATGTGGGAAAGGGTTTATTTCATAGATTTTTAGATATTTTCCAGACTCACATTTACACCTTTTCACCAATATATAAAGATACTCAAAGCAAATAAGACAGGTTTAGAAAGAAGATGGCTTTCTCTACCCTGGCCTTGTATAAATGAGTAGAATCATCTGATAAAGAGGGTACTATAATAAAAAAAAAAAATCAGATTCTGCATAGCCACATCCTAGGGGGATACAGTCTGAAAGAACCAAGGCTATTAGTAGCAACCAATTTTCAATGCCTTAGGATAGAATTTTTCAACCTTAATTTTTGTGTGTCCCTTCTCATTTAATGTTCTAACACCTTATGGGCAGCCTTCATGATGTAGTATAATCCTACTTGTATTCACCAATTGAATGTGCAAATAAAAGACAAGGAACTATTAAGACTTAAGTAACACATTTAAACAAGTTTGTATTTTAGAAATCACAACAATATCTATATACAGTTAAAAATAATAGTACAGCTATGTGTAAGACTTACTTCTTTTGTTGGCAGACATTGGTTTATAGATATCTCACAGTAATTGTGCTAGTTGGGAAGGTCTGTGGCCAATAGGTTGGGAACTACCACAGATATACTCACTGTATTCAGGCCTTCAAACAATTTGTTCACTCTTTCATTAAGTCAGTACGTTCTTATACACTTACTTTTTGCTAAGCACTATGCTAGTGGTGCATAAGATAGATGTGGTCTCTGTCCACAGTAAATGTACATGGTTAGCAATTATTCACTAGTACTCTTAGGCCCTTGGATGATCGTTATAATTATACAACATATAAAAGTAGAATAATGTAATAATCTCTGTTCTTCAGATAAAGAAAGTGGGTACACAGTTGTCCAATGATTTGGCAACGTTTATACAGCTCATAAGTTATATAACCAGGACTTGGAGCGCTAGGACTCACAAAGGAAGCAGTTATGTGAAGGAGTTTTTAAATACAATACTCTAAGTTTTCTAATACAGGATTTTACAAAGTTTTATGTGAGCTCATAGAATAGAGTGACAATCTGCCAGTTCCTACAACAGATAGGGGCAAGGAAAGCATGACATTTGCAGAAAGAAAAAGAAGAGGGTTTGAGTCTCAGTCCATCCGCAAACAATTTTTTGACCTTTGACAATTGCTCAACCTCTGAATCTTGTGTATGTTTTTTTTTTATCAGAAAAAAAAATGAAAACAACACACCGCTTTTCACATTTTGGTCTTTGATAAATAATATCAAATATATGCCAGACATTATTTAAGAATTACAGGATATATTATGGAAGTGCTGGTATATAGTATAGACTCAATAATTATTAATTTTATTCCTTAACTTTTGTTTTCCTAGTAAACTCTGAATTTATGGAGGTAGGAATTTGGAGAAAAGCTTTGTCATCTTTTTCAGGAGTGTTCATTTCACTTTGGTGTCTCCGGGACAAAGAACAGTTTTGACTCATTTCTGTGCCCTGGCTGTCTTTAGTTCACTGATCTGTAACAGCCATAAATATTACTTTGGCCGGGTGCCCTGGAGTCATAAGAAGTGAGGCGTAATTTTAGGTCTTGACTACTCTGTTGGCAACAAAATCCTTAATTGGCAATCAATGTGTGTAAAGTCATTTAGGAAAGAATGAATGGGCTGCACGTGGCCACAGGCTGTTCCTACACTGGAATCATAGGGAACTTGCTCCGAGAATCTCATGTTAGAGGATGTTTTACACCTGCTGTTCTCCCTGCTGGAAGGACAGCTACCTTTTCACAGAATAGGTAAGCCATTTTGCTGACTGTAACATTACCATCATCCCCAACTCTGACCTTTCTTACTAAATGAATACCAAGGATGAAGAATAGTGGGTTAAATCTTGAAATGCTATTTAAAGGGGCCTGGGTTCCAGGCCCAGCTCTGTGTAATTTGTATAATTTAATGAGCATCTCTGGACTCCATTTTCTCCCTTTCCAAATGGAGGAAATGTGTATTGGAGTTGTCTATGCTCATTGAAAATGATTACGTACTACAACAATACATCAGGATATTCATGTGTGGACAGCTTTCTGTATTTAGAAGACAGGCAGACTCTAGGCCTATGTTTATACTGACATTTTCTTGTTAATTAATTCTCCATCCTTTTCTGTTTGCGGTCAGGGAAATCTTCCTTGTAGTGAAGAGGGAGGGATAAGGTTCAAAACAAAAGGGATAGGTTTAGCATAGTATGAAAACCTTTGAAGTGTTAGAGAAAATACAAGGAGGGTAACAAGATTTGAAGGGAACTGGGGATTTTGCTGATTGTGTTGATGTTTTTGATTCGGTCTGTAACTAATTCAATTGTCAAACACATCAGGACTCTGAGCTAGGAGCAGTAAGGGGGAAAACAGATCTGTATCAATTTCTCTCCTCAAGGGACTCAGATTCTCACTTGAGAAATGGGACAGATGGGGCAGAGCTGCCAAGGTAAGAAAAATAATCCCCTCCATTAGGCAGTGTATTCTTAAACCAGATAAGTGGCATGGACATTGAGTTCAGATGTAGGAGATATGAGGTGACAAGGGAAAGAGTCTCAGCGAAGCCAGGCCTTAGAGGCAAGTAAATGTGATTCAGCTTGTCGACAGATGAGGAGAGGGCATGTGCATTCCAAGTGAGGAGTAACCTGAGCCAAGAGGCACAGTTAGACCACCATGGCTGGATTGAAAAGTTCTTATTATGAAATAATGGCGATTAGATGAAAGGTATGTATTAGTCACCTTGGAAATGATTTTTAACATTGAATTTAAAGAAAGTCAGCTGAAAGTCAGTGCAAATTATTGATGGTTATGGCTAAGGTGGATCAGCCCTGAATGTGAAGTAGCCAGTGCAGTGGCCTTCAGTACTAACTCTCCCCAACCCACCCTCCTTCTTTGCTCTTCACTTCCATCTTCAAGAGACCAATAAACGTGGGCAAAAAATGCCTTTAGAAGAATTTGAAAGGAGTTCCATTTGCTGTTGGCCCTTCTTCCAGGCCTACCAGGTTTGTGGTGGCCTTACATTGTCTTGCAGCATCCCCTTGGGGTAGTGTCCCATATCCCTGTCCTTTATCACCTGTTGAACTTCAACTGTATCTGTACTGAAGCTTCCACTTGTACCCCAACTCTGTTTCCTAAGACTCCAGTTGGCTGAATTGATAAAATGATTGAGCTAATGGCTCTGAATGAATTCAAAAGAGAGAGTTAGACTCCCCCCACTCCACACACACACTTTTTAGACACTAGATGTCAGGTTTGATTCTGGTCACTAGAAGTAGTTCTTTTGCAAAAATCCAAAGAGGTAATCCTAATGGTAAGAAATACAAGCAGGACAAGAGGATGTAAGGGATCTTTCAGCTTCACTGGCAGGTGAATGCCGGGGATGCTCTGCTCAAACAGTATCCTAACCTTGGAAGTCTTGTTACAACTTTCTCCCTATGAAAAACACTACTCCCTTTCAAAGGTCAACTAAAATGTCGCCACCCTTGGGAAGACTTCTTCAACACCTAATAATAATTAACTGCTTGTTCTTCATATCATCTTTAACAAAACTGTTTCTCTTATTATCTTTAATTTACAAATGAGAAAAACCAAAGTTTAAAGCAGTTAAGGACATGTTCAAGGTCATGGAGGTAGTAAGTGGTTAGAGACATGGGGTCAAAACTCTTAACCCTCAGTTAGTCCATTAAAATTTTATCTCTTCTTCCTCTGAGTCCCTAAAGCATTTTGCTTGTGCCTTTATTATAATAACAACTAGAACAGTCTGTTTTGGACTATGATCAAGTGTATACTTCACAGTTAGCCTCAATAAATTACAAACCCCTTGAGTATCTCATAGTGTGTGTGTATGTATGTGTGTGTGTGAGTATAATTGTCTTATTCATCATTTTATCACTCATAGCACCGAATGAGTACCTGATAAGAATAACATGCTCAGTAAGTTTCATTTGAATTATTGAAAACAAATCAAGAGAAAGCATGACAAAATTTTCCTTAAAGTTGTCATTGTTATTTTTTCCGTATTCACGTGTGTGTGTGTGTGTGTGTGTAAGATTCAGGGAAAACTTATTGGCCTAAGTTCATGTCAGATGCCTGTTATTTTGCCTGCTGGGAATAGTCTGGAGGTAGAAAACACAGCAGAAATTGGTCTATGAAGCCACTGTTATTTTACAGAGGAAATAATCCTGAAATGTCTATGGACGGTATCCACAGAACTCCCAGAGAATAAAGCCAACTACATTTCTAATGTATGTCCCTGACAGGATTCCCTCCACATTTATTATTTAGTGTAAATTATATGATAATGATTTTTTAGCTTTCTCCTCCTGGCTTTATCTTTTACCTAAGAAGGAAATCAACCCTAACTCTAGTTGTCTTCAGTAAAGGGTAGGGATTTTAGAGGAATTTTAGCTTCCCTTTCTCTTCTTGCAGTAAGCACTATGCAGATAGGTTTTTCAAGATCAAAATGCAACTTGATGCAGGTTCAAGTGTAGCTCCCTTCTTCCCACTCAGTACAGTAAAATGCCCTGGAAAGACGTCCACAGCCTTTCCTTGGCCCGAATTGCCAATCCACACAGTCACTTTCTAGAATCAAACCCTGAGCCAGACATTATTCACCCACCTCCTTATTTGGATGCTAGGTTTATTCCAAAACATCCTTCAGCTGAAAACGTTGTTTTGAATCTGTGTCTAGGAGTATAATCTCCCCACTTACCCCAGGAGCTCTCCAACTCTCTCTCTTAAACTAAAAAGTAGATACATTCTAGCACTATGCATAGCACATTGTAGGCACTCACACCAGATATGGCCACACTTTATTTCTCTTATGCAGATTAACAAATTCACCAAAGGTAAGTCACCTTCAAGATACAGCAAAAGGAAGGCCCGAATCAGTTTTGTTTTCATTAGTGCTACACTTTGCCTCTGTCCAATTCAGGATCCACGCATGTTTAATTCATATGTATCACAGGCTAATAAGCAACAGAGAGACGCTTAGTGTACAGGGTCTGGTGTCAGAGAACTTGGATAAAATCCCAGCTCTGCAGCACATTACCTCTGCAACATCAGAAAAGCTACCTAACCTCACTGAGTCTAGGTTTATAAAATGCACCTACCGCAGTGACTGCCTCATAAGGCTGTTGAGTGTGTTAAATAAAAGGATGACCACAAAGCACTTATCACACTGTCTGTTCTACACATTTGAGTTATCTCATAGAGTGTGTGTGTGTGTGTGTGTGTGTGTGTGTGTGTGTTTTTTATGTTGACCAGGCTGGTCTTGAACTCCCAGGCTTAAGTGATCTGCCCACCTAGGCCTCCTAAAGTGCTGGGATTACAGGTGTGAGCCACTGTACCTGACCTCAGAGTGTTTTTATCATCATAATCAAGTTCTTCCCATGTCAAAGTGAAAAGGCAGCATGGGCTTGACTCCCTTTCTCATGTTACCATGTATTAGATGTGTGGGCTCAGGTAAGTCCCCAAATGTCTCATAACCTGAGTCTCACCTTCTCATGTGTAAAATTAGACTAATAATAATAACCACTTCTTTGGGTGGTCATAAGCACTGGGTACTAATATTTGTAAAATCCTTAGCACATAGTCTGACTACACTAATGCACTTAATAAATATGATCATTAAAATTTATTAGCAGGTATATGAGTATCATATTATTAGTAGTAGTGGTATCATAGTATTATTAGTATCATATTAATATTATTATTATCATCATCACATTATCATTAGTACCCATATGAGTATCATTATTAGCAGCAGTAGTATCATATTAGTATCACTAGTATTGTTAGTATCATATTCATATTATTATCACATTATCATTACTATCAGTCAGTTGTATGCTTTTAGGAACAACAGCAGACTTCTCTAGAACATCCATCTCTGGCTTTCCTTAACTTTCCAAATGCTTTCAGATGCTGAACACCTAAGGCAGCACACCAGGTGGCATTATTTTGCCACTGGAAACACAATGCCAGTGTGTGAGTAGAGTGACCAGCCATTTGGCTAAAAATATTTCCATGGAAACCTGCAACTGAGCTTCTTAGTCCTGGGAATTGTTCTCCTCCCTCCCTTCCTCTTTCTTTCACTCTCACATGTTGAGTATATAGTTATGTACCGCAAATGAATAACAGGAACTTTGATCCTAGGTTTAAACACTCCTCTCTTAAATTTACCTCTCTTCTGAGAATTTTTTTGGTTCTTTCCTTTTCTCTCCCTATTTGAATTTTGTTGGGAAGACAGGTATCCTGCTCTGACTCTGTGACAGGCATCTCTTGTTTGTGACACGGCACTTTAGGGTTAGAGAGGAAAGACGTGTGTACTCACTCTCTCTGCTTCTTCAGACTCTGTTTATTTCTCAGCAAATAAATGTTTGCTTTGTAACCCTTGCTCCCCAATGTGTACACACACATACAATTCTCTTTTTTCAAACACATGCTTCCCTAGATGTCTAAAACCTTATTAGACAATAACTTTTTCTGCTTTACCTCCTGCCTCTTTGATTGTTCCTTCTCATTAATTTTGATGAGTTCCTTTCCTCCATGCTTATGAAAGATTTCTTCTAAATTATACCTCCTTCATACATGTACACTTCCCCCAGGATCCTTGTCTTTATGAATAGAGCCACTCATTTTCTCAAGCCAGTAAGCTGGACAGAGTCCTTGAGTTCTTATTCTTCTCTATCAACAAAACACACACACACACACACACACACACACACCAGAAATCACTAAGTTCTGTTGATCTCACTGTCTTATTATTTCTTGAATCCAAATATATCTCCCTTTTATTACCCTAGTACAGGCCACCGTATGTCTTACCTGAATTACTGCAACAGCCTCTGAATTTGCCCCCCCATTGCTAATCTCATTTCATATCCTTCAAATTCGTGTCCATAGTTTAGCTAAAATGATCTTTCTAGAACGTATGTGTGATCTGTCTAGAGCACCATTTAAGCCTCCCAATGCTTTCCTTGCCTCTCTAGCTTTTATCCATCACCAAGCCCAAACTCCACATTCTGACCATAATGGGTGCTTTCTAAGTTCCAGCATGCCATGATCTCCTGTTTCCATACATGCCTTTTGCTCTTCTTTAAACCTCTCCTACTTGTTTCCTGTTATCTCAGTGTTCTAATTTTAAAAAGAATAAAATAAAAATAAATCACCCTTACCTTCCTCAAAGAACGTTAACTTCACACACAACATAACCAGCCCTCGTCCTGTGAGTTGCGGTGGAGAAGTTGCTTCCTCCAGGAAGCCTTCCTACTATGCCCAGGCTTCAATCTAGTAATCCTCCTATGTGCTCACAGACTTACCCCATGAGAACATTCATTTCATTGTAATTGCCAATCATCTTTCTGCGTTCTTCACTGTAAAATTATTCATGATGAATAAGGAGGAACTACATAATTGTTATTCATGAATATAGATATAGGTGTGTGCGTGTGTGTGTGTGTGTTTGCCTCTGAGATGCTGTGATTTGTTCCACCTTGGTAAAAAAGGGAAAGATGTGAAGAAATAAAGGAAATTGTCAAAGAAACCTAATCTAACCTCACAGATAGGATGAAGAGAAGGATGCTGTCACACAGGATAGCTCCAAAAAAAATCATTTACTAACATCTACATGGATTTTATGCCTAGAAATTCTTTGCTGCTTGGTTAACTTTACAACTGCTAAGTTTTCATTTTTTTCTTGCTTGTGTTTAATTGCCTAACTTTTAAACAAGTATATTTATAGTTGTAGTAGTTGAAATTTCAAGCATACCTGTAAACAACATTAAATGCCATTTTGTTTATGGAAAATATTGTGAGCCTTTTCTCCCTCACATTATTTCTGTTCGTTGATGCTTTACTCAACACAACAGCCATGTCCACACTTTGAACCAAATGTTCAAATTATCTTATGCTTATATCTCCAAAAGCACTAATTCCTACCTGTTAAGTTGCAATGATATCCCATTATCATAAGTGTTTTAATTTTGAATCAGTGCTTTTTCAGTCCCTAAATACATAATTGGGGGAGAAGCACCTAACAAAAAGCCAACAACAAAATGAATCAAAATTTAGCCATCCTCCAGAAATTAAAACAGATCATCAACAATATGATAATTGGTCCAAGTTAGTTGCTTCAGTGTGCTTGAGTGATAAAGAGTTATGACTGGTGACTATTCTGATTATTAGAGCGATGACAATGACGATGATGATGATGATGATGATGATAGTGGTGATGAGGGTGATAGCCAACATTTTGTAAGTTCCCATAATATGCCAGGCAGGATGAGACACCTTTTTACATTGATAATTTTATTTCCTACTTATGATAAGCCAGAAAGATAGATGCTATCAGTATTACTATGATTTCTATTTTACAGATGAGAAAACTGAGATTTGTAAATGTTAAGTAATGTGGCAAAGGTCATGCAGCTGGTTATAGGTTGGGAAGAAATCAAATTCAGATTATTTAATAAAGAAGACCTTGTGTATGACATCATGCCAAGGCTACCAAAGTGAGCTTAATACTCATGGGACCCTATCATCTTCTATTTAGATTTGTCAAGTTTAGCAGGAAACACTATTTACTTCCTTTTTTGGTATTTAGCTCACCATTACGATACATTATTAGACTTCAGTTCTAGAAAGATCTGAGAGAGAAAGAAGCAGTTTCCCTCATGGCTTTTCTTATTTCAAAAATAGAATTCCTTATTAAAAAATGCAAACATAGTACATTATTTTTTTCCGAAGTTATTATACCAGATACCATTTGTAACACATGAAAAACAATTAAGCAAGACTTCAAAAATATAAAAACTTAGGTATAATTTACTTCTATATTCAAATTCTTAATTTGTATCAGTCAATTCATAATTCCTCATCAGTCTTCTCCAAATTATTTACCTTCTCTATGCCTCCATATTCTGATTTGTATAGTACAATAATATCACTAGCAAGCTTACTGGGTTATTGTAAGATTTAACAGAGATAAGCGAAGGACTTAGTACCATGTCTGGGACATATAGTAGGCACTCAGTGAAGGCCAACTATTGTTATTATCAGAACTTAAAGATTAGAAACTCCTTTTACAATTTACCCTATAGGCAATTAAACATTCTATAAGGTGACTTCAAAGTTAGAGAGCAGCTTGTCACCTATAACTCTTTTTGGTGGTTTGTCATATGTCTCAGTAAGCCACAGCAAATTGTCCTCCTTGAAGATTTGTAAGCTTAAATAAATGGTATATCTGGCTTTGCTTTCCTAGTTTCTAATTAGCTATAAAAGTCTACTTCTCCTTCTGCCTGGCTTGCGTATTTAACCATAGAGCAGAGAACAGAAAGCTACTTGTAGAGATATTTCTACAACAGCAGCAATAATTCTGTGACAATTTTTAAATTTGAATTTCTGGGTCCAAATTTCTTTTTTTTCTTTTATTTTTTCATACTTCATGTGCATTGGGGTGCATGTTTATTTCTTAGGCTCGGTGTGTATGATATACACACACAAACACACACACACAAATACATAAGCATTTTTTCTGCTTTCTGCCTGTGGGAGCCCTGTGTCATAGCTTCTGTATAGCTGGGTCTGGGCTTGACTCTTTCCATCAGAAATTTTCATCAACAACTCTTGACTTTACAACCTGCTACTTGGCTTCATTGTTAGGCTATTTCCACATAGATATGGGATGATTGTGAAAAGTCAGGAGCTGTGACAGAGACAGTAATACACCCCTTCCTTTTATTTGTAGTTCAGTGGGCTGTGTCATTAGTTCCAGACAGTGCACTGCAGAAGGAAGTGACCCATGTCACCCTCAGGCTGATGCAGTGAAAAGTTCATGCTTGAAGTCCCCCATGCCCAGTATCATTTTACCTACATTGACCCAGAATTGTTCTACTTGCAGTATTGACAAAAGAGGCCATGTGCCCCCAGTGGTACAGGTCCTTGATGATAATTTTTATCAGACTGGACACATAAGTCACCATGTGGTGAACTTCTTAGAACTACGGTGAACTTCATGTAAGAGAGAAATACAGAATAAATCTTTGCGATGTTAATCCCTAGTGATTTGGGGATTTTGTTATTATAACAAAAACATATTCTATCTTACATAAAATGAAGGCCATCAACTTGATAGCTTACAAATCCTAAAGCAAAAGATTGTCTCTCTCAATTGTTTTGCAATATATTTCATAGGATGCTTATAGGCCCATTTGAGTAACATGATGATTCCTAAACCATCAACGTGACTACTATGGATGAGTAATCTGAGTGTCTAGTCCTATGTCATGATCCACTCCCTAGTTGGAGAAGAAAGGAGCCGAATATACCCAACATCATCAGATGGCCTGGGAAGGACTAATCTGGAACGATGGAGGATTAGTTATCCAAAGCATGCTATGTTTATATAGTGGAACTCTGATAGTTTCCTGAGACCCATCTCTTGTAGGCCTGTAGTGATCTTGCTCTAATAACAATATAGTGAAGAGGAATAAACATTTGCTCTTTCTAAAGTGCTTAAGTGACAGTGCGGACTTTTACTTTTGATCAAACACTTGACTAAAAACATGAACCACACAGTGGGGATTGGAGAATGTTGTTAAATCCCAAAAGATTCACCTAATCTTTTGTATTCTTTTATCAACTACATGCAATGCCTCACCTTCAATTCAATTAAAAAAACCCATATAGAGAACTTTCTAACTAAAATATATTGTGTTGAATGGTGTGGCAAAGTGGTTGCCAACCCTTTTGACGCTAGGGACCAGTTTCATGGAAGATAATTTTTTCCATGGACCAGGGGTGGGGAGGATCGTTTGGGAATGATTCAAGTGCATTACATCTTTTGTGCACTTTATTTCTATTATTATTACATTTTATGTAATGAAATAATTATACAACTCACCATAATGTAGAATCAGTGGGAGCCCTGAGCTTGTTTTCTTGCAACTAAACAGTCCCATCTGGGGCTGATGGGAAACAGTGGCAGATCATCAGGCATTAGATTGTCAAAAGGGGTGTGCAGCCTAGATCCCTCGTATCCACAGTTCACAACAGAGTTTGCATTCCTATGAGAATCTAATGCTGTCACTGATCTGACAGGAGGTGGAGTGGAGGCAGTAATGTGAGTGATGGGGAGCAGCTGTAAATGCAGATGAAGCTTCATTTGCTTGCCTGCCACTCACCTCCTGCTGTACGGTCCAGATCCTAACAGGGCACGGATCAGTACCAGTCTATGACCCAGGGGCTGGGGACCACTGGTGTGGAGGATAGGGCCAGTGGGACAAAGCATGAGAATAGTTTGGTTAATATAAGTAGGAACCCAGAATAAGGAATACTTCTGATTTTTGGAAGTAGAAAAACTGAAAGGAAAAAGAGGAATAATTGGGATGGGCCCTGAATAGGTAACATGATGTCTATAGCTAGAAAATGAATAAAATGCCTTTCCAGCCTCAGAGACCAGCATGGGAAAGAAGCATGAGTCTTTATGGTTGTTGGTGCCATGGGAGAATAGTCCCAAAGTGTACAGGATGGGCAGGAAACAAATGACAGGCTAAAAGGGTGATTGAACAGAGTCTAACAGGGACTTTTACAGGTATTGGGATGGATTTATGGAATTCAAGAAAGGCTGGTAGAATGTCCCATGACTAGCAATAGCAAAGAAGTAGTTAAGTCAGATAATCTGGGACAATATTGGCACTCAGCAAGTTAATTTGGTGTTTGTAAAACAGGGTTTCTCAGGTCTTTTAATATACTAATGTACACTCTGAATCTCATAAAAGTAGAATATAATAATGTCGCATTTCCAAAATGCATTTGACCATGAAACTTTTAAAATACAGCATCTCTTGGTACTATATAGAGCTCAGTGATGCATATTCAGGAATGATGGCTTGGCATAAACTCATTTATTCTGTTTTGTTTGATTATGTATTATATATTTACATCGTATATTTTAAGCTATTGAGAACAGGAAGTTCCCTTCTGTATTCTTTTCTGTCCCATAGCACTTTATTGCTGGTGGGTTGTAGATAGTGAGCAAAGAAGAGGTCTCTATCTGAAAGGGATCAAAGAGTCAAAGTAGGGCATGGAGACATACAAGTAAAGCTGAATTGTCAGCAGTGGTGTTATTGAAGAACAGTAATTAGAAAGGTACATGGTACTTTTGAAAAGATTAAGCCACATGGAGGAATCAAGTTGGGAGTGAAAGTTGTAAAAAGACCTTCAGGATGGTGTGGTAGCCACACACAGAAAATGTGGCCGGTTTGCCAAAGCAGTAAGCAGCTTCATGGGACAAAAAACAACAGTGTCCCTTTTTATGGTTGCATAGTATTCCATGGTGTATAATGTACCACATTTTCTTTATCCAGTCTATCATTGATGGACATTTGATTTGATTCCATGTCTTTGCTATTGTGAATAGTGCTGCAATTCAGGGACATGAATGGAGCTGGAAGCCATTATCCTCAGCAAACTAACACAGGAACAGAAAACCAAATACCACATCTTCTCACTTATAAGAGGGAGTTGAACCATGAGAACCCATGGACACAGGGAGGGGAACAACACACACTGGGGCCTGTCGGTTGCAGAGGGTTGGGAGAGGGAGAGCATCAGGATAAATAGCTAATGCATGCTGGGCTTAACACCTAGGCGATGGGTTGATAGGTACAGCAAACCACCATGGCACACATTTACCTATGTAACAAACCTGCATGTCCTGCACATGTATCCCGGAACTTTAAATTAAATGAAAAGAAATTTTAAAATAACAGTAGTGTCAATGAGGATGAATGGAATTTATCCCTCAAAAGCATGTTCCTTTTCATGCCTCAGGCTCCTTCTCCCTTGACCATTTATTTTTCATCCTAAATGCATATAAAATTGAGTGTTCTGCTTAGCATCATATTTTCTGAAAAACATTGTAACTTGTGGAAATTCAATAATCATTTGCCAATGACTGAAGAGTAATGTAATAGCTTATCAATGTATCACTGAAAGATTCAGTGAATAGAATATTTACAATCTATTATTTGCACAGAATGGTGTTACCTACTCCCTTCTCCCATATTTTATAAATACCAAAAGTAAAGTAGAGTGTGCAGGATGCCAAAAATAGTGTTTAAATCACTGAAACAGGAAATCAGAAAGGAAGGATGCCTTTTGAAATATATATAGTTAAAACAGGATAGACATTCTTGAATACGCCATATGCAGTGTATGCAAAGAGTATACACAGACAGCCAATATTTTCTGTTCTCTCATCTCTCAGTCTATTCCAGATCCCTGCTCAGGAACCCACTGTGGGCCAATCAACAGCCTCCCAAAAGGAGTCAGGGAGTTCCAGAAGCTCCCATTCCAGTGCCAGCTGAGAATCCATTTGGATAATAACGGAGTAAAAACTCTGGTTTGGAGAAAGTTTCTGTAATGTTTTTCTTTTTCTTTTTTGGTGGAAGGGAGAATAAAAGAGGATATTGCCTGGTAAGCATGCAAATAAAAAATCCCATCAATTTCACTAGAATTGCTCAGAACCTCAACTCTGGTGAACTGCAGGTGACAACACTTTACAACAGTGACAACTGCAGGTGACAACACGTGTAAATAATAGTATTATTTACATGATTGGGGGCTTCCCTGGAAACTGCGCTGACCCTGAGATGATTGAACATTCAGAGTAAAACCCTTGATATAGTTCATAAAATTGGATTCAAATGAAAAGTTTAATGTGGAGTGATTTGAAAATAACACTAAGAGCTCTTCCCTGAATTCAAAAGAAAAAGCAAGGAAAACATGTTAGTCTCAGCAGGAGCCAAGACTGTAGTAGGTCGGGGAAGGTGGAGAGGACAGTGTTTTGGTTTTATTATGTCTACTTTTCTCTTATTGAAGAATAGAAGATGGATGGCTTGATGCCTGAGGTAATTCAGTATGTTTCACCAATTTGGAGATGGTCATTTGTCTCTACTTAAGTCTTGGAAATTATGTTGAAATACTATAATTTCTGTAAACTGGGAAGGTCACAATGTGGTGGTTGTCATTGCCTGGACATGCACAAACTTGGTTGTGATTCCTGGTGGCATGCTTAGACAGACAACTGCAACCCCCTGACACTTAATTCGAGAAATCATTTAAGAATCACTTGAAAAAGGAATATATTGTTGTTGTCCTTCCAATAACTGAGTGTCTTCTGAAAATCTTTCATTGTCACTTTCTGGTAATACACAAGGACTAGAACTTCCTGAGTGAGCATTAGCAGCACAGAAAAAATCTGGGAGATAATGGTGGAGCTCTGTTAAGAAACACTACATCATCAACATTGTTAACACATTTAATGGCACAAAGGATGATATTAAAAGAATATATATAGATAGTGATGACTCTGAGTCAAAGAGTGATTCAAAAGAATCAAATTCTGTTTGTGAAGAAGTTTAGGACATCTTAAACCTATTTATTTTATTTTATTACATATATACAAGACTGATACAAGATAGCAATCAATGTCTATATAAGTTTAAAAGATCCATTTCAACAAATATTAAAATATACAATCTAAATGAAAATGATACATTGTTTTAAATTTTAATTGGCATTATTACTTCTTTCTTAAGTGTGCATTTTTTTAAATGGCTTATCTGGCAATTGACAGTGTCTTACATTCCATAGAAAACAGTAGAACAGTAGATTTCTTTCTCCTGAATGTTGTCTTCCTGACATTAAAGATGCCAAAGGCAGTTGCAAATTAAACTGGGGTTGGAGCACAAGTTGTGACCCATGCATTCTATTCTCCCAGAATCAGAACTGTTCCTACTTGACCTTATCCCTTCTGCTAGAAACATCTTGGCTTCAGCAAAATCACCACCCACCCTGAGAATGAGTTCCCATTAAGCCTTCAATGTCCATGACCCGATATGCTACCTCAGCTATATGAATCAACTGCACTGCTTGTTTCACCACTGGCCCAATGGCAAGCAGCTGCCACCAAATTCTCCCTTTTCCCTATCCTGTTGAAGATTAAGTTTTCCATACTTCTAGATCACTCTAATGGGCTATCACAAAACTGTTCCATTGGAAATGTCTTATTGTATGAACATGCTCCTTTCTACTCAAACAGCTGTTATAAAGTTGAAATTGAATTGCACAAGATTATAGAGAAGCGCACACACAGACACACACACACAAACACATGCACTCACACTTCCCTTTTTCTTCTCCTTCCTTTTATCTTAGGAGAAATGATTTTTAGGGCTTTCCATGTTCAACTTTCTTTTTTCTCTTCTTATTACCAAAAGGCAGTAGCACCTATGCTTAAAAAAACAAACTAGGATTTATCCATAAGTGGTGATTTTGTTTGTCTTTGGATAGTTTCCCTGCTTTGTCAGCAAATTAAGTGTTTACCTGCAGTCATTCATTGCATTACCAGGTTTAAAAAATCACTCCTGCCATCACAGTGAAGAAAAATGATGACTATAAAGAAATAATTATTAGAAACTTGAAATGAATCATTCTTTTATGATCCTGCACAATGACTGCAGATCTCCCTAAGGGAGATGACCAGAGAAATATTTAAGTCTGTCTCTTTCAGTTAACATTTTTATCTAGAAATTGACATGAGGCCGAAAAAAAAAGAACGGTATTGAATCACGAGCTAATTTTGTTACTGTTATTTGAAAGATCTCAGGGAAAACATATTGATATCCACAGAGGAAGAAATGTGCCTGAAGTTTACAATAGTTGATTATTTTTTAATGATAAAAATGAAAAATTGAGCTTTTTAATGTTCTTTCTTAAAATACTGAGCTGCAGACCCCTTGAGATAAACAATTTTATGTGTTCAGTTACTTCCACTGTGATTAGGTCATTAATCTATCATTTATTGCAATTGTCTCAGGGTAGAGTAATGTGAATAATTAAATGTTTTACATAATAGAAAAATAAAAACCTTTAAGTTTATAGCTGACCAGTAGCAAAGTTAATTTAAGATGTATTAACATTTTCCTACCTTAGTAAAAAATATAAATGAAATATAATTTCACTTTTCATTGATAATAGCATTATTATAAGCATAAATTATTATATATCCTGGGAAATTGCTCTTCTTTTCTGGTCCTCAGTTTCCTCATCTGTGAAATTAGGAGAAGAGTTAACTAGGACAATTTTAAGGTCATTTTATGCTTTAAGCATCTATACTTTTATTCTGTTGGAAACATTAACATTTTAGGCTGGGATAAAGCCATCGGTCTTCTTCTCCCTTATGTCAAAAACTCCAACTGAGAGAGTGTTTACAGGTAAAGTGGAAATAATAGCATAGCTAAGTCTGACACCTATACATTCTTTGTGAAGTAACCAATTCTGGGTCACAGTTTCCTTATCTGTAAAGAGGAGCAACCGTACGAGGGGTTCATAAAGCTCTAAATCATTATTTTTAATGACACAAGTTTAAACACACAGAAGTCAGTGGAAATTGGAGACATTCTTAAACTCTTTGGCTTACTCTTGTGGAAAGCAATTCTAAAGTGAAATCGCAAGTGATATTCTAAGCAAACTTCATCTGTGGCATATAGGTAGAGAGTAAAACTTCTGTTGTACTTCCTCCTGCCCTTTCAATGCCTGCCATACTAATAGAACTAAGATCTCTCCTCATGTTTGCATCAGAAAACTAGTGCATTAGCAAATACACATGAAGTGCTTATTTTATGCAAGGCATAATTTTAGGAGTTGACTTTCCTATCATAGAGGGACACTGTCGGATCAATTTATTCATACTAAGTTTAAGGACTCCTAGGAATTGTTTCAAGTTACTCTCAGCAAGGAAACAATTAGAAGCATAGATGACCCTTCTGGTAGTAGAAACTCTGCTCCCTCTGTGATTAACGGTCCAATTAACAAGGGTAGTTTAGTTGTTACTGTAGAATTATTTGCAGGTGCAAGTATTTGTGAAGGTAATTACAAATTGGCTCAGTTTTTGCCTGGTCAGGAACAATCATATACATGTATTTTTAAGTTCTTCTTGTGGGACCATTTGGGGCAGAAAAAAATATTACCTAAGTTCCCAGGATATTTGAAACCAACAACAAAAAAATGATTTTTTTAAAAATACAACACCCAAACTCTCTTGTTTTTAGATCAAAAGAACATTTAGAAACTTCCCACTGGTTATCATTTCGACACTAAATTTTTTTCTTCAAACATATGTAAATATCTGAAGTTATATAATCCCTATAATACGGGCTTAAATTATTACTTCCACTTTTGAGTTTAATTGTTTAGTATTCATGTGGCACATAGGATTTGTAAGTCAGTTTACAATGATTAATTTGTCAAAGAAAAACACAGATGAATATTTTGGTATTCAAATTATATTGCACCTTGGTATTTCCTTTAAATATGTATACATATACATTACCAAATTGTTTTATAATTATGAAAATTATAGTTATTTTTTTCAAACCAACTTTCTATTTCCACCAAAACTCTATCGTTTTACTCTTCTAAATATGATGTATTTTGACAAATAAATATCAATAACTGCTACTTTATAAATTCCTCAGTATCACAGACATTGATGTAAAAGCATTTTTCCACAGCCCTTCCTTCACCAAGGGGTTTAATTTTGCAGGCATTTGAGAAGATTCTCTTGTACAAATAAATGAATGAATAAAGTTTTTTTTCTGACACTTTGTTCCATTTTTACATTGCTTGATGTTTATGGGCTCTTTTTCACATCTCTGAACCAGGCATTCCTGATCAGTAATAATGTATGTTATGATCTGTTTCTTTTCCCTTTCTCTCTTCTTTAGATACATACAGACATCATGGTATAGTAAATCCCATAAACGTTAAGTGACACTGCACATCTAATGATAAAAACAGCTTAGCTTGGAAGAAGAGAACATGAATATAGGCATACCTTAGAGATATTGCAGGCTTGGTTCCAGATTACCACAATAAAGTGAATATTGAAACAAAGTGAGTCACAATTTTTTTGGTTTCTCAGTGCATTATAAGGTTATGTTTATACTATGGTATAGTCTATTAAGTATGCAATAGCATCATAGCTAGAAAAAAATCACATATATGCCTTAATTTAAAATATTTTAGGCTAGGCACAGTGGCTCACGCCTGTAATCCCAGCACTTTGTGAGGCCGAGGTGGCCAGATCACGAGGTCAGGAAATCCAGACCATCCTGACTAACATGGTGAAACCCCGTCTCTACTAACAATACAAAAAAAATTAGCCAGACTTGGTGGCGAGCGCCTGTAGTCCCAGCTACTTGGGAGGCTGAGGCAGGAGAATGACGTGATCCCGAAGGTGGAGCTTGTAGTAAGCCGAGATTGTGCAACTGCACTCCAGCCTGAGCGACGAGTGAGACTCCATCTCAAAAAAAAAAAAAATATATATATATATATATGTATTTTATTGCTTAAAAATGGTAACAATCATCTGAGCCTTCTGCAAGTTGTAATCTTTTTGCTAGTGGAAAGTCTTGCCATGATGTTGTTTTTCTTTTTCTTTTTTTTTTTTTTTTGAGGCGGAGTCTCACTCTGTGAATGGCTGCTGAGTCATCAGGGAGGTGGTTGCTACGGCAATTTCTTAAGATAAGGCAACAATAAGTTTGCTGCATCAATTGATTCTACCTTTCATAAACGATTTCTCCGTAACATGTGATGCTGTTTGATAGCATTTTACCAACAGTAGAACTTCTTTCAAAGTTGGAATCAATTCTATCAAATATTGATGCTGCTTTTTAAATGACTTTTTATCTAATATTCTAAATTTTTGTCATTTCTACAATGTTCACAGCATCTTCACCAAGAGTAGTTTCCATTTCAAGAAAACATTATCTTTCCTCGTCCATAAGATGCAACTCCTCAATTATTCAATCTTTATTATAAGATTGCAGCAACATTTTCAGGCTCTACTTCTACTTCTCTTACCATTTCCACCATATCTGGAGTGACTTCCTCCACTAAAGTCTTGAATCAACTACAAGTCATCTATAAAGGTTAGAATCAACTTCTTCTAAACTTCTGTTCATGTTGATATTTTGACCTCCTCCCGTGAATGTTGTTAACAGCATCTAGAATGGTAAATTCTTTCCAGAAGGTTTTCAATGTACTTTGCCCTGATCTATCAGAGGAATCACTGCCTATGGCAGTTATAGCATTATGAAATGTTTTTTTAATAATAAGACTAGAAAGTTGAAATTACTCCTTGATCCATAGACTTCAGAATGACTATTATTTTAGCAGGTATGAAAATATTATTCATTTTCTTATACATCTCCATCAGAGCTTTTGGGTTGACTAGGTGCACTGCAATATGCAAAAAGATTTTAAAAGAAACCTTTTTTTCTTCTGATCAGTAGGTCTCAACAGTGGGCTTAAAATATTTTATAAATGATGCTTCATACAGATGTGCTGTCATCTAGGCTTTATTCTTCCATTTACAAAAGTGTAGGCAGAGCAGATTTAGTATAATTTTTAAGGGCTTTTGGATTTTTGGAATAGTATGTGTACATTGGGCCCCAGCTTGAAGTCACCAGCTACAATAGACCCTAACAAACCTGTCCTTTGAAGCTATGAATCCAGGCTTTAACTTCTCTCTAGCTATGAAGGTTCTACATGGCATCTTCATATAATATAAGGCTGTTTGGTCTACATTGAAGATGGGTTGTTTAGTGTAGCCACCTTCATCAAAGATCTTAGCTGGATCTTCTAGATAACTTGCTGCAGTTTCTCCATCAGCACTTGCTGCTTCACTTGGCACTTTAATGTTATGGAGTTGCCTTCTTTTCTTAAACCTCCATACATTAGTTATTTGAGAAAATCAATACAATTCATAAACCTCTAGTCAGACTAATGAGGAACAAGAGAGAGAAAAAACACATATATAAATTACCATAATCAACATGAAGATCAGAGGGAAGATATTACTAAAAATTATTAAGGCATTAAAAGATTAATAAAAATACTTTGAGAAATGTCATATCAATATATTTGACAACTTAGATGTAATGGACAAATTCATTGAAAGACATAAACTACCAAGCTTGCTCATGAAGAAAAACATAAACTCATAGTTCCATATATATATATACACACATACATACATATATATATATATGTATATAGTACATTCAGTGAGTAGTTAAATTCTTTTCCACAGTAAAATTCCAGACATAGATGGTATCACTGGTGAATTACACCAAGTATTTAAAGATAAACAATACTACTCTATCTAAAATTTTTCCCCAAATTGAAAAGGATAGAACACTTCTCAACTAATATAATAAAGCCATTACTCATACAATAAGGCCCATAATCAGCATTACGAAGATACCACAATGAAAGATATTACAAGAAATATATATATCAATAACCCTCATGAACTTACGCTCAACAATTCTCTTTAAAAATTTAGCAAATCAAATCCAACAGTATACAAAAATGATAATACATGACAAAGGGTCAGCAGTGTGGGGGTCGGTTATCCTGGGAAGGCAAGAATGATTTAACATTCAAAAATTAATGCAATTTACCTCTATCACAAAAATGAAAAAGAAACACCATATGACTACCTCAATAGATTTAGAAATAGTGCTTGACAAAATCCCACATTCATTTTGATAAAACTACAAAAAAAGCTAGGAATAA
The DNA here is from genome assembly GCF_024542745.1 of Macaca thibetana thibetana. Lineage (NCBI taxonomy): Eukaryota > Metazoa > Chordata > Mammalia > Primates > Cercopithecidae > Macaca > Macaca thibetana. The sequence continues at coordinate 101,598,967 of NC_065586.1, read as the reverse complement.
AAGGGATCTTCCTCAACCTTAATAAAGAGAATCTACAGAAAGCCTACAGCTAACATTACACTTAATATTCAAAGACTGAATACTTTCCTTCTAAGATCAGGAACAAAGCAAGAACTTAATCATAAAGGCAATGGAGTTTCAGACAAGGTTGAATTCTCAGTCCTGACAAGTCTTCTTTACCAATGTTAGGGCCCTAATAGAGATAGAAGATGAAGCTGGAAGTGTATTAGGTTCCTCTCAACCTGCACAGTTTGCTGAAGTGTTTCTCTTTCCTTTGTTAGAAGAGAGTAGCCCAACCCTCCTTAAAGATCATAAAGAGGCTTTTTTTGAGCAGATACCTTACAAGCCATCACTCAGGCAAGTAAGAATTATAGAGAGAATATATAACTAAATGCTTGAAAAACCACCAGTCAATGTGTTCTGTAGGAGTTCCAAAGATACTTCATTTGCCAACGTGACAAAGTATGTGCTGATGGCAAATATATCAACATCATTGAGAATCTCAGTTGTAGCTCTCTACTCTGTAGGACAGAGCTGAGAGTGGAAAATTCTGGTACAGAAATGAGTTCTCTGATACTAATGAGCATGATAAAATCCCAAAATAATAGAGGCCAAGTGGCTATACCTAGCCATCCAAAGCAAATAGACACAACTAACACAATGATGAGCAAGACCAGAGTGGCAGTCACAGGGGTCCAAGTTAGAAAGAGCTGTGGAGACATTTAATAGAGCATGATATCTCCAGAGGAAAAATAGATGAGTATTTAACATGGACATTCCTTAATTTATGTGATTAAAAGAAATCAAGGATAGATGGACTGAAGGCTGGTGGTGGCTACACCAATCTAAAACAACTATTTGACTAGTTTCAAGATTTGAGATATTTTTCATATTGAGAACACTTTGAAGAAGGACTATGAACACTGTTGCAAGGAAATTCAGAAGTAACTTTCTGAAAAGATCTGTGCTCATTTACTCAGGTGGACATGCATTGAAGGAAGGGAAATATTCAAGATTATAAGCATTAGACACATAGATTGCTGGACACATGGTCTGAATTGTCTTTGATGTCACTTAGAAGGGGACATATGGGAGCCAGATAATAAATGAAATTCTGGCCTAGGTCTTAGTCAAAGTGGCTCCAGTAGTTTACAGAAAAATTTGGTGGTCATTTTCCCAGTTCTGAGATGTATGTTTGGAATGTACATATGTGTAGTTGCCAGCATTTGCTATGGTTTGAATGTCTGTTCTCTCTAAAACTCATGTTAAAATTTAATCGTCATTCTGATGGCATTGGGAAGTGGAACTGTTAAGAGGTGTTTAGGTCATAAGGGCTCTGCCTTCAAGAGTAGACTAATGCCATTAGTGAGAGAGTGGATTCTTCTTCTCTTGCTCTCTCTCACTTTCTTTTGGCCCGTTCTACCTCTTACCATGTGAGCATCCAGACATCTCCCCATTTAAGGGATGCAGCATGCAAGGTCCAAACTTGGATGAAGAGAATAGCCTCACCAGACACCAGACCTGCTAGTGCCTTGCCCTTAGACTTCCTAGACTCCAGAACTGTAAGCCAATACATTTCTGTTCTTTATAAATAACCCAGTCTCAGGTATTTTACTCCAGTAGCACAAAACAGACTCAGAAAGCATCTCAGTAATGGTTCTTTGACCTAGGTAAAGAATTATTATAGTGAGTTAGACTAAATGAATATATTTAAAATCAAACCCCTCCTACCCAAAAAGATAATAAAACATAATACTGCATCCTAGGTGAAATGAGATACATAGTGCCACCCTCAAAGACATAGAAAAGGTCCCAGCCAGAGCAATTGGGTAAGATAAAGAAGTAAAAGGCATTCCAACTGGAAAGGAAGAAGTTGTCCCTGTTTGCAGATGACATGATCTTATATAGAAAAAAAAAACTAAAGACTCCACCAAAAAATTCTTAGAACTAATGAACTAAGTTCAGTAAAGTTTCAGGATACAAATAAACATACAAAAATCAATAGCATTCCAATACACTGAAAACAAACTATCTGAAAAAGAAATCAACTTACAATGGCTACAAAAATATAAAATACTTAGGAATAAATTTAACCAAGGAGATGAAAGACCTGTACATTAAAAACTATAAAATAATGGTGAAAAAATTGAATAAGACACAAACAAATAAAAAGATACCCCATATTCATGGATTAGAAATATTGTTAAAATTAATCTGGTTAAAATTTCCATAATATCCAAAGTGATCTACTGATTCAAGGCAATCCTTTTCAACGTTACAATGGCTATTTTTTTTACAGAAATAAAAAATAATTCTAAAATTTGTATGGAACCACAAAAGACCTCAAATGGCCAAAGAAATTTTGAGCACAAGGAACAAAGCCAGAGGCATCACACTACCTGACTTAAAAATATACTACAAATCTATAGTAATCAAAAATAGCATGATGCTGGAATAAAAAGAGACAGAAAAATGGAACAGAATAGATAGCCCAAGGATAAATCCACCCATTTTATGGTCAGTCAATTTTACAAAGGTATCAAGAACACACAATGAGGAAAATACACTTTCTTCAATAAGTGATATTGAGATAACTGGATATTCGTATGCAGAAGAATGAAGTTAGACCCTTATCTTATACTATACAAAAAGGCCAAATAAAAATGAATTCAAGACTTAAATGTAAGACCTGAAACTGTAAAACTGATAGAAGAAAACATAAAGGAAAAGCTCCATGACATTGATGTGGGCAATGATTTTTTTATATGAACCCCAAAGCACAGAAAACAAAAGCAAAAATAGACAAATGGAATTGCACAAAACTAAAAATCTTCTGCATAGCCAAGAAAATAATCAACAGAGAGAAGAGACAGCCTAAAGAATGGAAGAAAATAAACTGTAAGCCACACATCTGGTAAGAGATTAATATTGAAAATATATAAGAAATTCACATAACTCAATAGTAAGAAAACAAATAACCTAGGGAGTGGTTCCAAGATGACCGAATAGGAACAGCTCCAGGCTACAGCTCCCAGTGTGAGCGACACAGAAGACAGGTGATTTCTGCATTTCCAACTTAGGTACTGGGTTCATCTCACTGGGGCATGTCGGACAGTGGGTGCAAGACAGTGAGTACAGACCACTGAGCGAGAGCCAAAGCAGGGCAAGGCGTCACCTGACCCGAGAAGTGCAAGGGGTAAGAGAATTCCCTTTCCTAGCCAAAGGAAATCGTGACACACAGCACCTGGAAAATCGGGTCACTCCCACCCTAATACTGTGCTTTTCCAATGGTCTTAGCAAACAGCATACCAGGAGATTATGTCCTACGCCTGACTCAGAGGGTCCCATGCCCAAGGAGCCTCCCTCATTGCTAGTGCAGCAGTCTGAGATCTAACTGCAAGGCCACAGCAAGGCTGGGGGAGGGGCACCCTCCATTGCTGAGACTTGAGCAGGTAAACAAAGTGACTGGGAAGCTCGAACTGGGTAGAGCCCACCGCAGCTCAAGGAGGCCTGCCTGCCTTTGTCGACTCCACCTCTGGGGACAAGGCATAGCCAAACAAAAGACAGCAGAAACCTCTGCAGATGTAAATGTCCCTGTCTGACAGAATTGAAGAGAGTAGTGGTTCTCCCAGCATGAAGTGTGAGATCTGAGAATGGACAGACTGCCTCCTCAATTGGGTCCCTGACCATAGAGTAGCCTAACTGGGAGGCACCCCTCAGTAGGGGCAGACTGACACCTCACAAGACCAGATACCCCTCTAAGATGAAGTTTCCAGAGGAATGATCAGGCAGCAACATTTGCTGTTCAGCAATATTCACTTTTCTGCAGCCTCTGCTGCTGATACCCAGGCAAACAGGGTCTGGAGTGGACCTCAAGCAAACTCCAACAGACCTGCAGCTGAGGGTCCTGACTGTCAGAAGGAAAACTAACAAACAGAAAGGGCACCCACACCAAAACTGCATTAGTGTGTCACCATCATCAAAGACCAAACGCAGAAAAAACCACAAAGATGGGGAAAAAGCAGTGCAGAAAAGCTGGAAATTCAAAAAAATCAGAGCGCATCTCCCCCTCCAAAGGAATGCAGCTCCTCACCAGCAACAGAACAAAGCTGGACGGAGAATGACTTTGACAACTTGAGAGAAGAAGGCTTTAGTCGATCAAACTTCTCAGAGCTAAAGGAGGAACTATGTACCCAGCACAAAGAAACTAAAAACCTTGAAAAAAGAATGGAAGAAGAGATAACTAGAATAACCAATGCAGAGAAGTCCATAAATAAACTTATAGAGATGAAAACCATAACACAAGAACTACGTGATGAATGCACAAGCTTTAGTAACTGACTCAATCAACTGGAAGAAACGGTATCAGTGATTGAAGATCAAATGAATGAAATGAGGCAAGAAGAGAAGTTAAGAGAAAAAAGAGTAAAAAGAAAAGAACAAAGCCTCCAAGAAATATAGGACTATGTGAAAAGACCAGATCTATGTCTGATTGGTGTATCTGAAAGTGACAGGGAGAATGGAACCAAGTTGGGAAACACTCTGCAGGATATTATCCAGGAGAACTTCCCCAACCTAGCAAGGCAGGCCAACATTCAAATTCAGGAAACACAGAAAATGCCACAAAAGATACTCCTCGAGAAGAGCAACTCCAAGACACATAATTGTCAGACTCACCAAAGTTGAAATGAAGGAAAAAATGTTAAGTGCAGCCAGAGAGAAAGGTAGGGTTACCCACAAAGAGATGCCCATCAGACTAACTGCAGATCTCTCGGCAGATACTCTACAAGCCAGAAGAGAGTGGGGGCCAATATTCAACATTCTTAAAGAAGAGAATTTTCAACCCAGAATTTCATATCCAGCCAAACTAAGTTTCATAAGTGAAGGAGAAAAAAAATCCTTTATAGAGAAGCAAATGCTTAGAGATTTTATCAACACCAGGCCTGCCCTACAAGAGATCCTGAAGGAAGCACTAAACACAGAAAGGAACAACCAGTACCAGCCATTGCAAAAACATGCCAAAATGTAACGACCATCAATGCTAGGAAGAAACTGCATCAACTAATCAGCAAAATAACCAGCTAATATCATAATGACAGGATCAAGTTCACACATAACAATATTAACCTTAAATGTAAATGGACTAAATGCTCCAATTAAAACACACAGACTGGCAAATTGGATAAAGAGTCAAGACCCATCAGTTTGCTGTATTCAGGAGACCCATCTCACATGCAGAGACACACATAGGCTCAAAACAAAGGGATGGAGGAAGATCTACCAAGCAAATGGAAAACAAAAAAAGGCAGGGGTTGTAATCCTAGTCTCTGATGAAACAGACTTTAAACCAACAAAGAGCAAAAGAGACAAGGCCATTACCTAATGGTAAAGGGATCAATTCAACAAGAAGAGCTAACTATCCTAAATATATATGCACCCAATGCAGGAGCACCCAGATTCATAAAGCAATCCTTACAGAATTACAAAGAGACTTAGACTCCCATACAATAATAATGGGAGACTTTAACACCCCACTGTCAACATTAGACAGATCATCAAGACAGAAGTTAACAAGGATATCCAGGAATTGAACACAGCTCTACACCAAGCAGATCTAATAGACATCTATAGAACTCTCCACCCCAAATCAACAGAATATACATTCTTCTCAGCACCACATTGAACTTATTCCAAAATTAACCATATTGTTGGAAGTAAAGCACTCCTCAGCAAATGTAAAAGAACAGAAATTATAACAAACTGTCTCTCAGACCACAGTGCAGTCAAACTAGAACTCAGGACTAAGAAGCTCAATCAAAACTGCTCAGCTACATGGAAACTGAACAACCTGCTCCTGAATGACTACTGGGTACATAACGAAATGAAGGCAGAAATAAAGATGTTCTTTGAAACCAATGAGAACAAAGATACAACATACCAGAATCTCTGGGACACATTTAAAACTGTGTAGAGGGAAATTTATAGCACTAAATGCCCACCAGAGAAAGCAGGAAAGATCTGAAATTGACACCCTAACAGCACAATTAAAAGAACTAGAGAAGCAAGAGCAAACACATTCCAAAGCTAGCAGAAGGCAAGAAATAACTAAGATCAGAGCAGAACTGAAGGAGATAGAGACACACAAAACCCTTCAAAAAATCAATGAATCCAGGAGCTGGTTTTATGAAAATATCAGCAAATTAGATAGACCACGAGCAAGACTAATAAAGAAGAAAAGAGAGCAGCACATCAAAAAGCTTATCCACCATGATAAAATAGGCTTCATCCCTGGGATGAAAGGCTGGTTCAATATACCCACATCAAAAAACATAATCCAGCATATAAACAGAACCAAAGACAAAAACCACATGATTATCTCAATAGATGCAGAAAAGGCATTCAACAAAATTCAACAGCTCTTCATGCTAAAAACTCTCAATAAATTTGGTATTGATGGAACGTATCTCAAAATAATAAGAGCTATTTATGACAAACCCACAGCCAATATCATACTAAAGGGGCAAAAACTGGAAGCATTCCCTTTGAAAACTGGCACAAGACAGGGATGCCCTCTCTCACCACTCCTATTCAACATAGAGTTGGAAGTTCTGACCAGGGCAATCAGGCAGGAGAAAGAAATAAAGGGTATTCAATTAGGAAAAGAGGAAGTCAAATTGTCCCTGTTTGCAGGTGACATGATTGTATATTTAGAAAACCCCATCCTCTCAGCCCAAAATCTCCTTAAGCTGATAAGCAACTTCAGCAAACTCTCAGGATACAAATCAGTGTGCAAAATCACAAGCATTCTTATACACCAATAACAGACAGAGAGCCAAATCGTGAGTGAACTCCCATTCAAAATTGCTTGAAAGAGAATAAAATACCTAGGAATCCAACTTACAAGGGATGTGAAAAACCTCTTCAAGGAGAACTACAAACCACTGCTCAACGAAATAAAAGAGGACACAAAAAAATGGAAGAACAGTCCATGCTCATGGATAGGAAGAATCAAAATCATGAAAATGGCCATACTGCCCAAGGTAATTTATAGATTCAATGCCATCCCCATCAAGATACCAATGACTTTCTTCACAGAATTGGAAAATACTACTTTAAATTTTATTTGGAATCAAAAAAGAGCCCACATTGCCAAGACAATCCTAAGCCAAAAGAACAAAGCTGGAGGCATCACGCTACCTGACTTCAAACTATACTACAAGACTACAGTAACTAAAACAGCATGGTACTGGTACCAAAACAGAGATATAAATCAATGGAACAGAGCAGAGCCCTCAGAAACAATACTACACATCTACAACCATCTGATCTTTGACAAATCTGACAAAAACAAGAAATGGGGAAAGGATTCCCTATTTAGTAAATGGTGCTGGGAAACTGGCTAGCCATATGTAGAAAGCTGAAACTGGATTCCTTCCTTACACCTTATACAAAAATTAATTCAAGATGTATTAGAGACTTAAATGTTAGACCTAAAACCATAAAAACCCTAGAAGAAAACCTAGGCAATACCATTCAGGACATGGGCATGTGCAAGGACTGCATGTCTAAAACACCAAAAGCAATGGCAACAAAAGCCAAAATCGACAAATGCAATCTAATTCAACTAAAGAGCTTCTGCACAGCAAAAGAAACTACCCTCAGAGTGAACAGGCAACATACAGAATGGGAGAACATTGTTGCAATCTACTCATCTGCAAAGGGCTAATATCCAGAACCTACAAAGAACTCAAACAAATTTACAAGAAAAAAAAAAAAAAAAACATCAAAAAGTGGGCGAAGGATATGAACAGACACTTCTCAAAAGAAGACATTTATGCAGCCAACAGTCACATGAGAAAATGCTCATCATCACTAGCCATCAGAGAAATGCAAATCAAAACCACAAAGAGATACTATCTCACACCAGTTATAACGGCGATCATTAAAAAGTCAGGATATAACTGGTGCTGGAGAGGATGTGGAAAAATAGGAACACTTTTACACTGTTGGTGGGACTGTAAACTAGTTCAACCATTGCGGAAGACAGTGTGGCAATTCCTCAAGGATCTGGAACTAGAAATACCATTTGACCAGCCATCCCATTACTGGGTATATACCCAAAGCATTATAAATCATGTTGCTATAAAGACACACGCACATGTATATTTATTGCAGCACTATTCACAATAGCAAAGACTTGGAAACATCCCAAATGTGCATCAATGAGAGACTGGATTAAGAAAATGTGGCACATATATGCCATAGAATACTACGCAGCCGTAACAAAGTATGAGTTCATGTCCTTTGTAGGGACATGGATCCAGTTGGAAACCATCATTCTCAGCAAACTTTCACAGGAACAGAAAACCAAACACTGCATGTTCTCACAGATAGTTGGGAATTAAAGAATGAGAACACCTGGACACAGGAAGGGGAACATCATGCACTGGGGCCTGTCGTGGGGTGGGGGGAGTGGGGAGGGATAGCATTAGGAGATATACCTGATGTAAATGATGAGTTAATGGGTGCAGCACACCAACATGGCACATGTATACATATATAACAAACCTGCACGTTGTGTACATGTACCCTAGAACTTAAATTATAATAAAAAATTAAAAAAAAAGAAAACAACCCAACCAGAAAACGGCCAAAGGAAAACACATATATGACCAAGATGTATATGAAAAAGTGCTCAACATTAATCATCAAAGATATGTAAATTCAAACCACAATGAGATATGCTCTCATATCTGTTAGAATGGCTATACCTAAAAGACAAAAGGAAAATGATAGAAAGGATGTGGAGAAGAGGAAACGCTTGCACATTGTTGGTAGGAATGTAAACCAGTACAGCCATTATTTAAAACAGTATGGAGGATCCTCAAAAAATTAAAAATAGAACTGCAGTATGCCCTGGGAATCCCACTAGTGGGTATATATCTAAAGGAAATCAGTATGTCAAAGAGATTTCCACACTCCCATGTTTATTGTAGCACTAATCACAATGACCAAAATATGGGATCAACCTAAGTGTTTATCAACAGATGAATGGGTTAAAAAATGTGACCTACATACACAATGGAATACAATTCAACCATAAAAATAATAAAATCATGTCATTTGCAGCAACATGAATGAACTTGGAGAACATTATGTTAAGTGAAATAAGCAAGGCACAGAATGACAAATATCACATGATCTCATGCATATCTGGAATTTAACAAAGTTGATCCCACAGAAGTGGAGTAGAACGGTGGTTACCAGAGAAGGAGGTGGTTGAGGGGAGATGTTGGTCAAAGGATACATAATTTCTGTTGGATAGGAGAAATCAGTTTAAGAAATCTATTGTACAGCATGATGGGTATAGATGGGTATAGTTAATAAAAAGATATCATGCTATTGAAAATTGCTAAGAGAATAGATTTTGAGTATAGTCACAAAAATGAAAAGTATGTGAGAAAATGAATATGCCATTTCACAATGTACACAAATTTCAAAAGATGTTGCATATGATAAATATATATAATTTGTATGTGTCAATTAAAACTATGTTTTTAAAATTGAAATAAAATTAACAAGAAAAGACAAACAATTAAGGAAATTAGCCTTTGTTATATCTTTATTTAATTTACCACTCTAGTCTTTAAGAACGATATGGATCATAGTATGTGAAAGTGGGTTACTGTAAAATTAACCAGGTAGTAGTATCAACTGCAGAGTTACATCACCTCTTGCTTGTAGGAAGTGGACATTGAACCAATGAATGTTTATGTCTCATCACCATCAAGAAGGAGCATCAGAAGCAGGCCACCTTAATGTGGTAAAGACAATATACACTTATGGTCTTTCCTAGGATTATGTTAACACTCACACCCTTTGTTAAAACATGTCCAAGGGTACTTGGATCATCTGCACATCCTGCAGAACATCACAATGATACACCATATCAGAGGCATTACTCTAATAAGACTGAAGGAGTGGCAAGATGTGGCAAATTGGAGGCTATAGTCAGAAATATGTGCTCCAAAATGGTGACATCAGTGAAGTTTTTAGGGATTTAGTAGTCTAGGGCATGTGGGGTCATTCCCTTCATAGCAAGAAATAGATTATACCTCCCACCAATCAGAAACTAGCAAAATGATTGATAGGCCTCTTCATGTTCTGAAGGCAGCACATTCCACACTTGGAAATACTATTCTGACCCATTTACCTGGTACTATGATCATTTTTCCAGCTTGAATAAGGCTGACAGAGAGAAATAGCTCTACAAGTGCTCCAGGCTGCTACACAAACTATCCTGTCACTTGGGCTGTATTAACAAGCAGACCCTAATATATTGGGGTACACGTTTCCATGTAGAGTTTATGGTAAGTCCAAATAAAAGAATCACAACATAGATTGCTAGGGCTCTGGGGCAAGTCTATCCCATCTGCAGCAGAAAACTATACACCATTTGAAAAGCACAAGACATGCTGCTAGGCCCTGATAGAAAATGAGCCTTTAAGCATGAGACATCAAGTGACCATATGGCCAGAGATGCCTATGATAAGTGAGTTATTTTAGACCAACTAAACATAAGGTTAGGTGGTCCCAGCAGCAATCTATTGTACGATTGAAGTGGTACATCTGGGCTGGAGCACTAGAAGGGCCAGAGGGCATAAGTAAGCTATGAAAGCAGCATCCCAGATCCCCATATTTTCAACCACTGTGTCACTGGTGCCTCTCCATTAGCTCACACTTATGGCCATGTCAGTATTCTTTATTATCAACACAGAAAGGAAAATATGTGGCTGTGTTCATGGATAAGTCAGTTTAGTGTTTCAGTGAGAGATGAAATGTACTGCATGTGTACCATAACCCCACTCAGGAGTGGCCCTGTAAGAGAGCAGTGGAACAAATTCTTCTCAGGGCAAAGCCCTGGGTATTGCACCTGATCATCCAAGTATTGCGGAATGAGAAGTGACCTGAAATAATGTACATGGACACAGAGGCAATGTCAAGTGACCCGGATGGTTGAGCAGAGTCCTGGAAAGGGAAAAAGTGGAATCAAAGGCAAGGAAGCTTGTAAAGAAGAATGTAGATAGATCTACAGGAGTGGACCCATATTGTATCACATGTTGAAGCCCACCAAGAGTATTCACCATTTAAAAAGCACTGAACCTAGAAAAACATTTCATGCTCATGTATATGAAGAATCAATATTGTTAAAATGTTTATACTTCCCAAGTCTATCTATAGATTCAATACAATTTCTATAAAATAACTAATGTCATGCTTCACAGAATTAGAAAAACTATTCTAAAATTAATATGTAACTAAAAAATAGCCCAAATAGCCAAAGCCATCCTAGGCAAAAAGAACAAAACCACAGGCACTCCTACATTACTTGAGTTCAAATTATACTACAAGCCTACAGTAGCCAAAACAGCATTGTACTGGCACAAAAATAAACATATAGACTAACAGAACAGAATAGAGAACCTAGAAATAAAGCAGCATATATACAACCAACTGATCTTCAACAAAATCAACAAAAATTAACAATGGGGAAAGGACACCCTATTCAACAAATGGTGGTGGCAAAACTGGCTAACTATATGCAGAAGAATGAAACTGAACCCATAACTGTCACCATGTACAGAAATTAAGTCAAGATGGATTAAATACTTACATGTAAAACTTCGAACTATAAAAATCCTAGAAGAAAGCTTAAGGAATACTCTTCTGGATATTGGCCTAAGCAAAGAATTTTATGGCTAAGTCCTCAAAAGCAAATGCAACAAAAACAAAAATTGACAACTGGGACCTAATTAAACTTAAGACCTTCTGTGCATTAAAAGAAACTATAAGTTAAATAAACCAACAACCCACAGAATGGGAGAAATATTTGCAAACTATGCATCTGACAAAGATTAATACCCAGAATCTAGAAGAAACAAACAAATCAATAAAAAAACAAACAAACAAACAAAAATGGGCAAAGGACATGAACAGATACTTTTCAATGAAAGACATACAAGCAGCCAACAAACATGTGAAAAAACGTTCAACATCACTGATCATCAGAGAAATGCAAATCAAAACCATAATGAGATACCATCTCACACCAGTCGGAATGACTATTATCAAAAAGTCAAAAGGTAACAGACGCCGGGCTCAGTGGCTCACGCCTGTAACCCCAGCACTTTGGGACGCCAAGTTGGATGGATCACTTGAGGCCAGGAGTTCGAGACTAGCCTGGTCAACATGGCAAAACCCTGTTTCTACTAAAATATTCAAACATTGTCCACCTCAATGCTGGCACAATGGACATATAAATAGAGCAGCGCGATAGTGTGGCGGTGTATGCCTCTAATCCAAACTACTTGGGAGGCTGAGTCAGGATAATCACTTGAACCCAGGTGGCAGAGACTCCATTGAGCAGAGATCATGCCACTGCCCTCCAGCCTAGGTAACAGAGCAAGACTCAATCTCAAAAATAATAATAATAAATAAAAATGACAGATGTTTGCAAGGTTGCAGAGAAAAGGGAATGCTCATATATTATTGGTGGGATTGGAAATTAGTTCAGCCATTGTGGAAAGCAGTATGGAAATTTCTCAAAGAACTAAAAGTAGAATTACCATTTGACCCGGCAATCCCATTACTGGGTATATACCAAAAGGAAAATAAATTGTTCTACCTGCACTCACATGTTTGTTAATACCACTGTTCACTATAGCAAAGACATAGAATCAACCTAAGTGCCCATCAATAATGGATTGGATTAAAAAATGTGTACGTATACATCATGGAATACCATGCAGCCATAAAAAGAACAAAATCACGTTATTTGCAGCAACATGGATGGAGATGGAGGCCATTATCCTGAGTGAATTAATGCAAAAACATTACAACAAGTACCACATGTTCTCACTTAGAAGTGGGAGCTAAACACTGGGTATGGGTGAACATAAAGACAGGAGCAATACACATTGGGTACTCCAAAAGAGGGGAGGTGGGGAAGAGTTGAAAAACTATGTACTGGGGACTATGTTCATTATTGGGAGGATGGGTTCAATCGAAGGCCAAACCTCAGCATCATGTAATATATCCATGTAACAAACCTGTACATGTGTCCTCTGAACCTAAAATCAAAAAAACAAAAAACAAAAACACACTAAACAAAGTATAGAATGACTTGGCCTGATGACATAAGCCAGCCTCTGTCGTTGTCCACTTCAGTGCTGGCACAATGGATATATACACAGAGTAGCATGACAGCAGAAGTGGAGGCTATACATGAACCCAAAAGGATAGGCTATTACTGTTCAGGACTGATCTAGTACATCTACATGGGAGTTTCAATGTGTTTTATTCACTGATCTGGGATCCTATGTAACACTGCATTGAACCAAGGGTATCACTTTTCAGCAAAGTGTTACTGTACTGGGTACATCATCATGAGAACTACTGACCACATTACATAGTACAGTGAAAATTCTTACAGTTATGCCAAAGAAACCTGTAAGAAAATATTTAGAACATCGTTGTTTGTAATTATTTTTTAAAATTGGAAAGGTTGACACTAGAGTGGATGTGTATCCCAGTCCCTACGTTTTCAAATATGCATACACAGGAATATTATACAACTCCTAAGATAAATGAGCTACATGTGCAAATGTAAAAATGGGGGAGAAGCCACAGATCTGATAGAGTAGTGAAATGACCCTGTAAAGACACAGTTGAGGTGCAATGATATGGATGCAATATGTACTTTAACTCAACATCCACTTCCTGGTTGTTTTCTGATAGGTAGAAAAAAATAGATCCAAGAAATGGGTATAAACAGAAGTGGCTCCACTTAGCATTGTTCTCAGTGACTGAGTTTAGGAATTTGTGCTTCTTCTCCCTGTTACTAAAGGATCTGTTGGTCTACATGTTTGCTCCCTGGGAAGGGTACAATTCCATCAGGTGGCACAGTGAGAGTTCCATTGACTCTTAAGCTGTGACTCTTACCATCACTTTGAGTTTCTCATGCCAAGAAATTAGCAAGGAAAAAAGGAGTCAGTATCCTGGTGGTGGTAATTGACCCCGGTCATCAGTAGGAGGTAGGAGCTGCTACTACATAGTAAGGGCAGAGAATATGTTTGGCATTATTAGTTCTCTGGGATGTCTCTCGAGAGGCTGCAGCATGCATTTTTAATAGAAAATGTGCAATTAGAACAGTCAATGATTGATAAGGACATGATAGCCAAAAATTAAGATCCCCTTTAGAATGGAAGTTTTGTTCACCTCTAGGCAAGCTGTCTATACCAGCAGAGGTGCTAGCTTAGGGTGAAGGGTATATAGAATGGTTGGTGTAAGAGAAGGATGATAAAAATAAGTTTGATCTAGATATCTACTGCAGCAGGAGAGACTGTAGTTGTTCCTATGTACCTTGCATTGATAGAATTCTCTTCCTGAACACATCCTTGTCCATCCATGTGCCACACTCATAACCCTACAGTTACTTCTGTTTACCACACTTTAAAATATTTGGTAAGTGCTCTTCAGTAATATAGCTCTTTCAGTAAACATTAGGTCTATGAGACTTATCCTTTTTATCTTGGCATCTCTAGCTCATTTGTCTTAGGAGTTATATAATATTCCAGTGTATGTACATACATCCACTGGAATATTCCCAATTTTAAAAAATAATTACAAACAATAATGCTCTAAATTTCTTACAGGTATTCTTTGGCATAAGTGTAAGATTTTTCAATTCACTACAGAATATACTCAAAATTGGAATTTATGGATCTTTCGCTATATACATCTTTAATTTTTTGGATATTACCAAAAATGTTCCCAAAGTAGTTGTACCAGTTGATATTTTCATGAGCTGTGTATAATAGCTTACATTGGTCCTCCTCATCGTTTGTATTTGATATTATCAGATTTAAAATTTTTGCCAGTCCTCTGGGGACAAAAAGTCTTATCCCTGAGGATTTAATTTGCATTTTTTTCTGGATAACTAGGGAAATATTTTTATGTATTTATTGTGTTAAGATTTCTGTGAAATGAATATTAATATTTCCTAATGATATGTATTACAAACACTTTTACACAATCAGTGGCCTGTTTATTTAACTTATTTTATAATTTTTTGTACAAATAAAATATCATTTTAATGTATAAACAATATCAATATTTTCCTTGTAGTTATGCCTTGTGTGTGTTGTGAAAACAATTTTTCATCTAAGGATATGAAGGCACAAATTGCCAATGTCAGTAATAAAACAGAGGATATTTAGATCTGCAGTCATCAAGGGAATAAAGGGGATAAGAGATAATGAATACACAAACAACCCTGTATACAATTTTTCCACCTTAGACTAAATGAAATAATTCCTGGAAAAGTACAAAATACCACAACTCACCTAATATGAAATTTAAAAATTGGATAGCCCTATAATTATTAGGGAAATTTAACTCAAACCTCTTGAGAAATAAATCTCCGGGTCCAGATGGTTTCACTGGATAATTCTACCAAATATTTAAAGAAGAATTAATACCCATTCATATAGAATTAGCAATATTTAATAATAATTATCTACTATGATCAATTTGGGTTTATTCTAGTGATTGAAGGCTGGCTTGATATTTGAAAACCATCACTGTAATCTACCATATTAGGAGGCTATAGAAAGAAAACCCCATGATTGTATCAATGAACACAGAAAAGGCATCTGACAAAATTCAACATACGTTCACAATAAAAACTCTCAGAAAACTAGGAATAGAGGGGAGCTTCCTCAACATGATAAAGGATATCTGTAAAAAGTTAACATCTAAAGACTTCTTACTCCCAAAGACTATGGGAAAAAAAAAAAAAAAAAAAAAAAAAAAAGCCCAGTATTAAACATACTACTAGAATTTCTAGTCAGTGTAAGGCAGGAAAAGGATAAGGATATGACAAGATTGTCTATATAGAAAATCCTCAGGAATCTACAGAAATAAAACTTCTAGTATTATTGATGGTCACAGAATATGAGATCAATACAAGCCAATATGATCACAGGATATGAGATCAACATATATAACTCAAGTTTATTTCTATATACTAGCAATGAAAAATTTATTGGTTCCTATAAACTGAAATTTAAGACACATTACCACTTACTATTAATCAAAAATAAAATACTTGGATATAAGTCTAACAAAGACATGTAGAACTTGTATGGTAAAAACTAAAAATATTGATGAAAGAAATTTAAAAAACTAAATAAATGGAGACATATACCATGTTTGTGGGCTAAAAGAGTCAAAATGTATACTCTCCCCAACCCGACATACAGGTTTAAAATAATTTCTATCAAAATATAAATAATGGCCAGGCACAGTGGCTCACTTCTGTAATCCCAGCATTTTGGGAGGCTAAGGTGGGTGGATTATCTGAGGTCAGAAGTTCGAGACCAGCCTGACCAACATGTTGAAACCCTGTCTCTACTAAAAATACAAAAATTAGCCAGGCGTGGTTGCATAAGCCTGTAGTCCCAGCTACTACGGAGGCTGAGGCAGGAGAATCGCTTGAAGCTGGGAGGCAGAGGTTGCAGTGAGCCGAGATCATGCCACTGCACTCCAGCCTGGGTGACAGAGTGAGACTCTATCTCAAAATAATAATAATAATAATAATAATAATAATTGTGTAGATACAACATCATTATTCTAAATTACATATGGAAAAATGACAAGGGGACTAGAACAGCTAAAACAACTCTGGGGGAAAATGAATAAAATGGGGCATCCTCTACTTGATTTCAGTACTTAGTATATAGAGATAGTAATCAGGACTTCACAGAATTTGTGGAGAAATTGATACATAGATCATTAAACAAAACAGAGAACCAAGAATTAGTGTCATACAAGTGTGACCACCTGATATTTGACAATGGTGTATAGTACTTCATTGGAGGAAGGATAATCTTTTCAAAAAAATAAATGGTGTTGCAGCAATTGGATATCCATAGCCAATAATAATAATGATAATAAATCTTCAACCTAAACATCACACCTTATATAAAATTAAAATATATCATGGGTTTAAATATGAAATGTAAAAATATATAATTTTTAGAACCTCATATAGGAGAAAATCTTTGGAAACTAGGTTTGGTGAAGATTTCTTAAATATAACACCAAAAGTACAATCTGTAAAATAAATAAATAATTGGCAAGTTGAACTAAATTTTAAGAGTCAAAAACTTTTGTTTCTATGAAAGAGGATTAAAAGACAAGTTACAGACTAGGAGGAAATATTTGCAAATAACATAACTGACAATGAATTGATATCAATAATATATAAAGTACTTTCAAAACTCAACATTAAAATGCAAGCAATTCAATTAGAAATTGTGAAGAAAAACATGAAGAAACATTTCACTGAAGAAGATATATGGATGGCAAATAGGCACGTAATTTTTTATACCACTAGCTATGCGGTAAATGCAAATAAGAATATGATAAACTTTCACCACGTACCTATTAGCATAGTTCATATAAAATGACAATACCAGATGTTGATGATGATATGGAGAAACTGAACCTTTTCTGCATTGCTGGTGGGAATTTAAAATGGTGCAGCTACTCTGGAAAATAGTTTGGCAGTTTCTTTAAAAAACATACAACTGAACGTACTCTTACCATGTGACCCAGTAATCGCATTTCTGGGCATTTGTTCCAGATAGATGAAGATATATGTCCATATAAAATCTTGTATATGATTGTTGATAGTAAATGTCCCTATGAGGTAGTTACAAAATCTGTGATTCGTGCAGTGTTTAACACTACATGAATAGTGTTAGCATGTAACACCACTCAACAACAAAAACGAACGAACATTTCATACACACAACTTGTAGGAATCTTAAAGGCGATATAGACGGTTTTAAAAAAAATCTCATTTAAAAAAGAAGGTCACATTCTATTCCATTCCATTTACATAAGATGCCCCAAGTGACAAAATCATAGAGATGGAAAACAGATTGGTGTGGTTGCCAGGATTTAGGACAACCTAACCAAAAAAACTGACTATAAAGAAGTAGTATGAGGGAGATCTTTGTGGTCATGAAATAATTTTGTATCTTGATTGCAGTTGTGATTACAAAAATATTCACATGTGATAAAATGACACACATTATACCTATGTCAAATTCACTGTTTTGATATCACACCATAATTATGTAAGATACAGCCATTGAGAAAAACAGGGTGAAAAATACATGGGGCCTCTCTGTACTATCTTTGCAATTATCTGTGAGTTTACAATTATTTCAATTAAAAAATTTTAAACTCAAACAGTGCTAGATTTTTTTCCCCTACTATGTTGGAACAAAAACTAAGAACAAATGCAATAGCTACTTTGCTATCAAGACAATTTGCATAAAATATAATGTCCATTTCTTCTTCTTATGGTGTTATCTCAAAACCATGAATTTGACATGGGTATAATGCGAGTCATTTCATCACGTGAATATTTTTGTAACCACCACTGCAATCAAGATACAGAACTATTCCATGACCACAAAGATCTCCCTCATGCTACTCTTTATGGTCAGGAAAACGGTGGAATAATAAGTACAGTGGAAGGATCCTCACACTACCAAGGCTCTTGGGAATGGACGCCAAGAGGATATTCTCATCTACATACTTATGTCCAGTCTGGGCCGTAACTGAGTTAAGAGTAATGAGTAAAACAGCAGACAAAATTGATTACAAAATTTGAATTTTTTTTTCTTTTTTAAAAACTTTTAAGTTCAGGGGTACATGTGCAGGTTTGTTTGTAGGTAAACTTGTGTCTTGGGGGTTTGTTGTACAGATTATTTCATTATCCAGGTATTAAGCCTAGTACCCATTAGTTATTTTTCCTGATCCTCTTCCTCCTCCCACCCTTTACCATCCAAAAGGTCCCAGTGTGAGTTGTTCCCCTCTCTGTTCATGTGTTATCTTAATTTTTGATTCTACTTTCTTAACCAGGCATATATACACAGTTGAATCTGTGTATGTTCCATGAATGTTTGGTAACTTCAAATTCCAAAGTTGATCAATAATTAACATCGTTATACAAAAATCTGTACTGCTTAAATATCATTTCTTCTAGTTTCATATGTGGAAACAGTAAACAATGTGTCAGTGTCGTCACTGCCCAGTTTGAGAACCTCTGCTCTCTCCTTCTGAGTAGTGCGGTTATAGAAAATATAGGAGAACATACCAAAATATAAAAGCCAATGATTATGTATGACCTTTATAAAAAAACCCGCAATAATAATTATATTTATTTATCATTTTTGAGACAGAGTCTCGCTCTGTCGTCCAGGCTGGAGTTCAGTGGCACGATCTCGGCTCACTGCAAGCTCTGCCTCCCGGGTTCACGTCATTCTCCTGCCTCAGCTTCCCGAGTAGCTGGGACTACAGGTGCCTGCCACCATGCACGGCTAATTTTTCGCATTTTTAGTAGAGACGGGGTTTCACCGTGGTCTCGATCTCCTGACCTTGTGATCTGCCCACCTTGGCCTCCCAAAGTGCCGGGATTACAGGCGTGAGCCACCATGTCCGGTCAAAAACACAATAATTATTTTGAGGAATCACCATACTGATTTTTGTAAAGGATGTACAATTTTATATTCCTATCAACAGTGTAAAAAAATTTCAATTTATCTGCATCCTCGCCACATTTGTTGTCTTTAATTTTTTATTTTTTATTTTTTTTTCAGATGAAGTCTCACTGTCACCTAGGTTGGAGTGCAGTGGCATGATCTTGGCTCACTGCAACATCCATCTCCTGGGTTCAAGCAATTCTGCCTCAGACTCTTGAGTAGCTGGGATTACAGGCATGTACCACCATGCCCAGCTAATTTTTGTATTTTGGTAGAGACGGGGTTTCACCATGTTGGCCGGGCTCTCGAACTTCTCACCTGAAATGATCCACCCGCCTCAGCCTCCCAAAGTGCTGGAATTACAGGTGTGAGCCACCGCACCTGGCCAAAATTTTTTATACTAGCTATTTTTCAGGTAAGAGATGATACCACATTGTGATTTTTATTTGTATTTTTCTGATGATTAGTGATGTTGAGCATCATTTCCTATATCTGCTGGCCATTTGTATGTTCTCTTTAGAGAACAGTCTATTCAAGTCCCTTGTCCATTTTAAAATCTTTTTTTGTCGCTTAATTGTAGGAGTTTCTTATATATTTTGGAGATTAACCCCTCATCAGATATATAGTTTCCAAATGTTTTCTCTCATTCAACAGGTCGCTTTTTTATTCTGTGGATTGTTTCCTTTGCTGTGTGGAAGCTTTTTAGTTTGATGTAATCCCACTTTTTCATTTTTGCTTTTGTTGCCTGTGCTTTTGCTGTCATATCAAAGAAATCATTGCCAAAAGCAATGTCAACAAGCTTTTCCTGTATATTTTCTACTAGGAGTTTTACTGTTTCGGGTTTTATGTCTAAATCTTTAAACCGTTTTGGATTTTCCTTTGCATATGATGCAAGATAAGGGTCCCATTTCAGTTTTTGCATGTGGATATCGCGTTTTCCAGCACTATTTGTTGAAAAGATGACTTTTTCCTATTGTGTATAATCGGCAACTCTTGCTGAAGATCAGCTAACTGTATAAGTGTAGAGTTAATTCTGAGATCTCCATTATTTTTAACATCTTAAAAGAAGGCGAGACACAGACATTTCTTCTCCTGGGTGGAACTATGAGGAAAAGAAGGGACAAGCAGTGAGGAGATAAATGGTGTTACGAAGTAATATGAAATGGACATGGTGCTTTCGTAACTTCATCTCATTTAATTCCCCAAACAACCTATGAACAAGATGGGTGGACTATTTCCATTTAAAATTTAGAGAATGTGTGCTTCAGAGAGATGTGCTTTAACACCTGGTGGCTCTGTAACATTGGGCATGCCCAGGATAAAAATGGAAATCCAACCGCATTCAAATCTCAGGCCCCATACGCCACACTGCAGGAGCTCAATGATGAGTGTGACCAATTGGGAGACAACTTGGTTATGATATATGGGGACCATCAGGACAGAATGATATGTGATTCCCATCTGGTAACCAGAGAAACCTGGGTCTCGATTTAAAAGATTGCTGTCATAAAATCTAAGTAAATACAATTGCCTTGATAATAGAGCCTATTTGTATTATTTAGTTTTTTCTTACAAGGTGCTTTATATGTGTATAACATATGAACACATAAACACACCATGTATACCCAGTTCAATCATAAAAGTTTGGTTTCTGCATGTATCAGAAAGAAGGAAGATTACATACAAATTAGTTTATGTATATTGTTCTACTTCACACTTGGGACCCTTCTTTTCTTGGGGTGTGGCATTCTGAGTATTTCGTAGGGATTCAGCTCTCTGATGGACTGACTTTCTGTGACATGCACAGCAGTGAATGCAGGGCTTTACTAAAAGGAAAATAAAGATAGGGAGAGAGAGGGGGAATTATTGTCTCATTAAGCAGATGATAATTGCAATTATTCACCAATAATTACAAATCACAAATGAGGATTGCAAAGTCAATTGGGAAACAATTTGGCTATAAATACTTATATTAAGCAGCCTAATAACATCCACTTTGCTTTCGAAACTTCCACTCCTGTTTTCATCAAGTGTTTTCTGGAAGTGCAAATCTTGATGAATTATTCATGTCAACTTGCAATTCAGAAAAAGGAAGAAAGCAATGTACTATAATAAGCATTTTGATGGCTGCAAGATCTTCTGATGGTAATAATATCACCTATGATTCAATTGCACAGTTTTCAGGTCGTCCTAACCAAAAATAATTATTTCATGTGATATTCACAATACTATGTAATATTAAGCAAGGCAAATATTAGATTACAAAATTTACAGCTAAGGAAAATATAGTACATAGGAAGTTATAATGACAGGCCCAAGGTCTTACAGTTGGTCACTGGAGTAGAATCCGGGTCTGCTTATTTCCAATGATGAGACATTTTTTCCTCTAAATCACATTGCCTCCACTATTTATTTCAATGCTTTTAGTTTCATATTGAAAATTGAACTAAAATTGACTTGAACAATAAAGAATTTATTGGTTCCTATAAACAGTTAAGTACAAATGTCAGTAGGTAGGTATGATGGTTTGCTCTAGTGGTTCAGCATATCAAAAAGAACTTTATTTCTTTCTAACTCTTCACTTTCTGCAGTGCCTTCGTTTGTGCTTATTACTTCTCATTCTATATCATAACATAACTATCAATAGCTTCCAGGAGAGAAAGAGAGGCAGGGAGGGAGGAAAGAAAAATAAGAAAGAGAGAGAGACTATCACAAACACAAGTCCTAGACTTAGATCTGATGAACCATTATAGTTTAAATTGCATTTTCATATCCAATCATTGTGACTAAAGAAATATCATGTACTGATTAGATTCAAGCAATGTTAATGACCATTTCTTTACCAATCCCCATGACAAAGGCCTAATTAATGTTGAATGCATTAGAGCCCAGTTCTGGAACCAGAGCAGAGTAAATCCTACCTAAAATCAACCAAGTAGGTGCTATGCAATGATGTGGAGTGATCATTCCCTGAAGAAAAATCCCAGTGAAGATAGAAAATGAAGTATGAAATGGGGAAAAGATCGTTTCTCCAGTAAATGATATTGGGAAAATTGAATGTTGAGATGTAAAAGTATGAAATGGGACACTTACCTCACATCATGTACAAAAATCAACTCAAAATAGATCAAAGGCTTAAATCTAAAACCTGAATCAATAAAACTCTTAAAGGAAAACATACGGGGAAAGCTTCTAAACATTTGATTGGGCAAAATTATCTTGAAGGCTATGCTAAAAGCACAGGCAACAAAAACAGAAATGGACAACTGAAACTATATCAAACTAAAAAGTTTCTGCATAGTGAAAAAAATCGACAAAATGAAAGGCAACCTATGGAATGGAAGAAAACATTTGCAAACTATATATCTGATAAGAGGTTCATATCCAAAATATATATGGAACTCCTACGACTTAATAACAAGAAACAAATAACCTGATTAATAGGTAAAGTACATGAGTAGACATTTCTCAAATAAAAAGACACACAATTGGCCATTAGGCATATGAAAAGATGTTGAACATCACTAATCATCAGGAAAATGCAAACCAAAACTACAATGAGATACTACCTCACACCTATTAAAATTACTATCTTCAAAAAAAATAAAGAAAGAAAGAAAAGCAAGTATTGGTAAGGAGGTAGAGAAAAGAAACTTTTACACTGCTAGTGGGAATGTAAGTTAATGCAATCACTATGAAAATAAATATGGAAGTTATTAAAAAATAAAAAAATATTATTTGATATAGCAATCTCACATCTGGGTATAATTCAAAATAATTGAAATCTCAAAGAAAAAATGGTACTCCTATGTTTATTGGAGCGTTATACCCAATAGCCAAGATATGTCAACAATCTAAGTGTTCTTCTATGGATGAATAAAGAAATGTGGTATTATGTACACTGGAATATTTTTCAGCCTTAAAAATAAAGACATCCTGTCATTTGTGACAATGTAGATGAGTCTGGAGGACATTAGGCTAACAAGCCAGGCACACAAAGACAAATACTGTCTGATCTCATTTAAATGTATAATTTAAAATAGTCAAACTCATAGAAGCAGAGAGTAGAATAGTGTTTGCCAGGGGCCGGATGGAGGGGGAAATGGAGAGATGTTGGTCAAAGGGTATACAATTTCAGTATGCAAGATGCATAAATTCTGGAGATCTAATATGCGTACAGTTAATGATGTTCTTTTGTGTACTTGAAATTTGCTAAGAGAGTAGATCTTAAATGTTCTCACCAAAAAAAAAAAAAAATGGTAACTATGTGTGAGGTGATAGATTTGATTGCGATGAACAATTCAGAATATAGATATAGACAGATATACATCACAAAACACCAGGTTGTACACCTTAAATATATACAATTTTTATTTGTCAATTGTACCTCAGTGATGTTGGAGAAATAAAATGGAGTTGAGTAAAAATGAGTGTTGGAAAGGTCACAAGTGCATGTCCATTCTACCTCCAAATGTGTCACTCATTAAACAAAGATGAAAAAATGAGCAGAGCCTAGAGGTAGCTATACATGGATCCAGAATATGAAAGATACAGTCTACAGCTGGGAATGATAAGGTTATGAATGTACATTTGTTGTCATATAAGACATTTGAGATGAGCTAAAGATTGGGAGTCCAGGTAAAAAGTAATTTGAAATAAACTACTTCTTGTAGTTTGAAGTAAGCTATGAGGTCAGTGAATCTTTGGTGATCTTTCATATTATACCTACACCCATCTCCTCATTATTTTGCCCCATTTTGATAGCATTTTCCTAATATTGGGTAGTACTGGTATTTAGCCTGCTAGCTAACTATTGATCCCATTGAAATCCATCTGGCTGCAACTCTAGCTGTGTGACCTTATAAAAAATATTCGATTTCCCTGGGCTTCAATTTCCTGTTTTAAAAATTTAGTGGTTTCATAAAATTAGTTATAAAACACTTCATAATCTCTCTAAATTCCCTTCCAGTATTTATTTATTTATTCATTCATTCATTCTTTTATTTTTGAGACAGAGTCTCACTCTATCACCCAGGTTTGAGTGCAGTGGCACAATGACTGCTCACTGCAGCCTTCATCTCCAGGGCTCCAGCAATCTTCCCACCCGAGCGTCCCAGGTAACTGGGACTACAGGCACTTACTACCATGCCTGTCTCTTTTTTTTTTTACTTTTTTGTTATGGAGACAAGGTCTCCCTATGTTACCAGGCTGGCCTCAAATTGTGGCCTCAAGCAATCCTCCTGCCTCAGGTTCCCAAAGTGCTGGGATTACAAGTGTGAGCCAGTGCCTCTGGCCCAGTTTTAATATTCTGATAACTTTCCTGCTCTAGAGATGGCTTTATTCCCGGATGGGAATTCTGTTTCAAATACTATATTCAATTTTGCATGTATGAGAGAGAAAGGCAGCGAGACTTGGCCTAGAAATCTCTATTTCCCATTTTATCATACACCACTGTTTTGCTTGGGTAGAAGAGGAATTGAAGAACTTTTTGAAATTTGAAACTGACCCCAGTCTTGTCTTGTCCAGCAGGCAAAAGGTTACATAAAAATAAATTTCCATTTTTTACCCAGGACTTAGTTTAGTTTTTACCACAACATTTGGTAACCTACCTAAACAGTGGCTGTTATTTTAATTGAACACTTCTTCAGAAATGACATCTGATGTTCACTTTCAAAAATTTGTGATTTGACAATTTATTCACCAGCTATAATCATGCATCTAAACTTTTGCTGTTACTAATACTCCTTCCATAAATAGCATTTATAATTTTACCCATGTATCTTTGGAATCAATTTTGAAAAGTGGAATCACCAGGTCAAAGAGGAAATATATGTTATTTTGCTAAAAATCACCAAATTCTCAACCATAAATGTTGTACCATTAAAGTATGAGAATGCCTGTTTCCCCATAACTTCACAAATAGTGTATGCTGTCAAACTTTGGAATTAGAGCCAATAGGTGAGAAATTACATTGTTTTAAAGTTTTAGTTTGCATTTCTTTTATATACGTGAGGTTGAGCATGGTTTCATGTGATTAAGAGTCCTTTCAGGTTGGGGTTTTTTTTTCCCTATAAACTGTGTTCATTTTTAACCCATCATCCTACAGGGTAGTTGAGTTTTTTTTGTTTGTTTGCTTTATTAATTTTTTTAAATATTAACTCTTGTCTGTGACAAAATGCAAATGTTATTATTTTCCATATTTCATTTGTCTTTTTGCTTTTATTACAGCTGATTTCTCTTGGAGGTTTTTTTTTTCATTATCATTTAATTTATATTTATTTATTCAGGGGCCACTTAGGGTGCTGAGGTAATGACTCTCTGGGGAGGTAATATTAAACCATTAAAGGTAATGTTAATTAAAGGCCTCAAGGTAGGGTGGCTCAAGAGGCCCCAAGGTAGGGTGGCTAATCATCCAGGGTTGCTAGCAGTAAGGGATTTCTCAGGAGTGAGACTTTAAGTGCTAAAACTGGGGAAGTCTGAGGTCAACTGGAATGAGCTAGTCACTCTATCTGAAAGTTGAGGTGGGTTGACCATGTTTTGAAGCCGGGTAAGAGTGTTTTGAGTTGCAAAAACATGAAGGACAAGCCTTAAAGCAGAAAAGAGCTTAACATTTTCTAAGAAGGACCTTAAGACCATTGTAGAAAGAATAGAGCAGAAGAGGAAGAAAGTAGCTTAATTAGGTAATTAAATAGAAGTTCTAGAGATGAAAACTGCAATGTTTGAAATTAAAAATATACTGGGTAGGATAAACAGTGGGTTCAACACGAAATAAAATTGGATAGTGAAGTTGAAGGCATAGCAATAGAACCATCCATAATAAAACCCTAGAGAAAAAAGACTGAAAACACAAATGAACAGAGCATCGCGGAACCTTCAAGTAGCCCAATATATGTGTAATTGAAGTACTGGAGTCCCCGATGAGAAGTTGGGGTTCAGAAAAATGTTTTAAATAAATAATGGCTTTAATTTTTCTAGGTTTGATGAAAGCTATAAACCTGTAGATTCAAGAAGTTCAACCAGCCCAAGTATAGGACGCAGGCAGAAAATTTTATTGAGGCATAATGTAACTAAACGACTTAAAATAAAGAGAAACTCTTCAAAGCAGCCAGACAAAAAAAACTATAAAGTATTGCTGTCTCCCTTAGATTGTGAAATGTTCAATTCCACACACCATGGCCTTGGGAAACCATAGGAGACAGAGGTCGGGGATCTCTGGAACTAGAGAACATTGTTTTACTTCCCAAGTTGTATTCAGAATAGAACAGAATATCAAATATGGACTATGGATTTTTAAAAATTTATTAATGCTTCTCCTTCCCAGGGCAGGAACCAGGGTAATCAACACATCAGGTACAAATTTTAAGGGGTAGCAAAAACATAATTTCATGTAATATTTTTAAGAACTAAAATGAATGCAAGAAAATCCATGATTATCAAAATATTAAAATTTGTATTTTCTGACCCTGAAAAAAGAAGATAATTAGATAGAAGGGCCAGATCATGCAAGTGGGAATAACTTGCATTTATTCTAAAAGCTTTCATATACTATTGACAGACTTTAATACAAGTGTTATCATTCATTCTTGTTATTTGGAACTTGTTTCTTTGTCACTGATAGAGCATTGGCTTTTGGTCCAGTTTTAAATCTTTGCACCGCAGTCTCTCTATGAGAACCTTTATCTGTTATATTGAATCTCTTCTTCTCCACTTCAACCAACCCACATGACATCTATTGCAAAGGCCTGCACAAAGGGTGATGAAAAATCCTTGTTGGACAAACAAATGGCAGAAGGATTGAAAAGTGGTTCATGCTTCCTACACGTCAATCCTTTAAAGGGCCTTCTCAAGGGAAACAGCTGATAGAAAAGCTTTTAAAGGCCAGAAATCCCCTCCAATGTAATACATAGCCTTTAAATTTACAGCAGCTCCATTTTTCTATGTCTCTTCTTAAGAAGGGGAAGTATTTACAGGTTTACCCTATAATAACTAGATATTTCCCATGTTGTTGCACCTTTTTAACTTAAAGTGTAAAACCAAAATGGTTTAATTATTCTGTCTTCAGTCCCTGTGCACAATCGTATTCTGTCAAACTTCTTTTTGGATTCCTTAACGATGTATTAGGTAACTCCTCTGGTTTTAGGTTATTAGAAAAGTCACTGAGCCCAGAACTTCAGTCTCATGTCACCCACCCCCAGGAAAGGCCTCACTTTCGAGAACTTGGAGTATATGTGGTTTGATTTTAGATTCTCACACTCTAACACCTTAGAGAAATGTTTGATTCTGGAATATTTCCTCTCTCCTCCCACTTCTATGTCTAGCCATCTGTGTAAGCAGGGGACAGGAGGGAGTAGAAAAGAAAGGTATTGGTGGGGGAGGCATCCCATCTTACTGTGACTCAGGTTAATTCCATTTGTTGATGATGTTACTTACCAATGTGGTAATTTCCCCAAGTACGTGAATAGTTTTCTTGAGGTAGGAATTAAGTTTCACTCTGGCTCCTGCCACTGTTAAGCACACAAAGAAAAACAACTGTATCTCCCTTCAACAGTGAAATTTCCACAAACCCACTTCTCTCTCTCTCTCTCTCTCTCTCTCTCTCTCTCTCTGTCTGTCTCTCTGGGGTTTCCATCTCTTTCAGAAGCCCAGTGGGCAACCTCACAGCCCTTCTTGTTCTATTCAAGAGTTTTTCACTTCACTTGAAGGCACAGGGGCCTGCTGAGATGTGTTCTGTATCTTCTAAGGGTAGAATTCAGGCATTCTCTCTAGCATCCCTTTCCTCACACATCCGTTTGCTAACATCATCCAGGTTTTCATTTGCGGAATGGCTCTTGCTCCTGCCACCACATTATTATGCAGCACCTCTGTGGTTTGACTTTGTTTTGGATTTACTCTACTTTGGTTCTAGAGCTGGGCTCTGATTGTTAAAAAGCAATCCACCTTAATTTAACTCTTTGCCATGGAAGCAAGGTTGGGTATGAGTTCCAGTCTTCTTCCTATGTGTACAGTCCAATGACTCCAAATTGTTCTGTTGATCTGGGGAATTCTGTCTCCAAATTTCTCCGGGTGAGAAGCAGTCTTTTGTCTCTTTGGAAACTCTCCCCAAACTCCAGTAAATAAATGCCAGGCTGTGCCAGGAAATTAAGATTCATTCTTTCTCCTTTCTATGCCTGCAGACTCCATAACTGAGTAATCTAGCAGAAAGGGAGTGAGATGTCAGCATGTCCTTTTTGTAGACACCCAAATTTCCACTCATTGGTAGAGTTTGGACTCCCCACTCACTTGGCTTTGGATGAAGGGAAGTACCTACAC
Source organism: Macaca thibetana thibetana (assembly GCF_024542745.1). Taxonomy (NCBI): domain Eukaryota; kingdom Metazoa; phylum Chordata; class Mammalia; order Primates; family Cercopithecidae; genus Macaca; species Macaca thibetana. Next base: position 101,570,039 of record NC_065586.1, on the reverse strand, counting down.
CCTCCACGGGAAGGAGGAAAGGTACTATAGATTCTCCTCTCCTCTCCCCAGTCTGGTAGCAGGTATGGACTATAAGGAAATCAGAACAGGGAGTACAAAGAGATGGGGCTGAAGCGAGGGACTAATAAAGACACTGCTAGTCCATATGGACTCTATTAATGAATTAAAGATCAGTATTTCTGCTCTGGAAGAAGATAGCCCATGTGTACATAGCTAGGTTAACAGAGTTCAGGCTGCATTTCAGTCCTTATTGCGTTCTTGGATTTGCACATTTGGACAATAAGCAACGTGCACAAAGTAACTATGGGCTGTGGTCCTGATACTGCAGTGATAATCAGAGATACTGGGGCAAGTCTGGCTACTGCTTAATAAATACGAAAGAAGGGGGTCTGGCCTCAACTGTAGTTGCTGTGTTCTAGCTGCGTCATTCAAGTGAGAAACCAAAGGAAAATTTTCACACAACTTCCTTCTGAATAAATATAATTACTTACAATTGAACATTGTGTTCAGTGATTTGTGTTGCTGCTTGGAAAAAAATGTTTTTAAAATAATATCCAAGATTAATTTGAAAAGAGAAGCTATTGCTTATAATAATTTAGAGGAATCTGGCACTTAAAAAAACAAACCTATATTTTGAGAATAAGCCACACTATCTTTACCTAACATACTCAAAATAGCAGGAACATATTTTAATTAAGAGAATCAAACTCTGGAACCAAATATAAAATGCACTGAAAAAACACACACACACAAAATAGCTTGCCTTTAGCCTATTGAGTATTGTGATATAGCCAAATCTCCTTAATTTTTTGCTGTTTCTGGTTTGTTGATTTAGAAGAGTTCATTTTTTATTTTTCTTTTTAAACGATGCAGATGAAAAGTTACTCATATTCTTTAGTTCAGGATAAATAATCATCGGTTCTTCCATGATTTACTTATTAATTATTCTCATGTTTCTTCGTTCCAGATTTATTCTTCTCCCAGTAACAGGTTACTGTTTTAATGAGTTTAAAATATATCTGTGAATGTTTACATATCTTTGGAAAATGCATATATCTGGGAAATTTTTTACATGTTTAATTTTAATTATGTTAAAATTATTTTATATCTCTATTTTTATAATTATCTTATATAAAGTTTTAAAATATTTTTATATAATATTATAGAATTCTTTCCATTCATCAGTTTTGTATTTTCAGCACTGTTTTTAAGATAATTAATTTTATTGTGTGTGCATGACTGTGTGTATGTGTGTGTATTATCTTTACTTCTACCTGCAACAGAATATTTCATAGTTTGCATTTACCACATTATGGTTATTCTTTGTTCTAATAGTGTATTGCCTTCAACTCTGCACATACTGATCTATGTCTCCTTGTAAAGCTTGGACAGCTGTGTCATAGGATATGTGCACACCGATTGTTACTAAGTACCACCATGTTGCTCTCCAGAATGCCCACAATGTTCTATACCCTCACCCCAAAGAATTATGGGCTTTCTACTTTTGCCAACAAACATCACCTTCACAATTAGCTTGCTGTGTCTGTCTTAAGGGGGTTTTCAGAAGACTAAGTCTAATTAATGCAAATGGATTGGTATATTCTCAGAGATCCCTGAGAAGAAGTTATGATGAAGACAGCTGCAAGGTGTGTAGATAGGTATAGAGAGGATATGAACATTGTTAATGAGGCTGATACCAATTGAATAGGCTAAATAGATGGTGAGTTAATAATATGAAAAGAAACTAGTTGTACTACTTTCTTTTGATTTTTTTCATTAGAAATTTTCTTGTGTACATTTAATGTAAATAACACAATGTTATGGAATGCATACTGATCTCTTACTCTCTTTCAAAATCATATTCTGATTATCACAGTTGCACATGCTTATTACAGATATTGGGAAACTATAGAAAAGTGGGACAATAAAAAATAATGGTTATTTTTCCAGGTGCAGTGGCTCAGGCCTATAATCCCAGCACTTTGAGAAACTGAGGCAGGAGGATTGCTTGAGCCCAGAAGTTCAAGACCAAACAGGCAATACAGTAAGACCCCATCTCTAGAAAAACAAAAAACAAATAAACAAACAAAAAAACAATTAGCCGGTCATGGTACTCTGGAGGCTGGGGTGGGAGAATTACTAGCACCCAGGTAATTGAGGCTGCAGTGAGCCGAGATTACACCACTGTACGCCAGTCTGGGCAATACAGCAAGACCCTGTCTCAAAAAGAGAGAAAAAGAAAAGAAAAAGAAAAATTTGTACCATGTTTCTTATTAATAAGTGATTAGGCCGGGCGCGGTGGCTCAAACCTATAATCCCAGCACTTTGGGAGGCCCAAGCTGGCAGATCATGAGGTCAGGAGTTTAAGACCAGCCTGGCCAATATGGTGAAACCCCATCTCTACTAAAAATACAAAAATTAGCCGAGCATGGTGGCATGCACCTGTAGTCCCATCTACCTGGGAAGCTGAGGCAGGAGAATTGTTTGAACCCAGGAGGTAGAGGTTGCAGTGAGCCAAGATCGCGCCACTGCACTCCAGCCTGGGTGACAGAGCAAGACTCTGTCTCAAAATAAATAAATAAATAAATAAATAAATAAATAAATAAATAAGTCATTCTGTTCTATGATTTTAAAATATATTCTTGAGATTTCATGATATCATATATTTTCTGTACTTTACCCAGAATATGTTTCATATTTGATTCTGTATAATTTTAAACTTTTCCTCCAACATCATTTTAAAATGCTCATTTGTTACATTGTATGGATAATGCCAACTTAAATCTCCATGTCATTTTTGAATTTGTAATTAGAAGTTATGGTGATGATGATAAATCCCTGCAAATCTGTAATTTATGACACTCCATGTAAAAACAAAGAAGACTTTTGCCTCTGATATCACTGCCTGATCCCTCCCTTGATGCAAGAGTAGTGGAAACGTGAGTTCTTAATCACCTTGCTTTCTAACAGTCCAACTTGAGGAAAGTTTGATATCTAGATGGAAGTTTTCATTCGCATTCTTTAAAGAGAATATAATTGAAAATGACGGAGCAGGAAGTCATGATGGAGTCTGGGGATGAGTCTCCTAATTTCACCTGATAGCATTGTTAGGGAATAATGTTATTAAAGGAAGTGGAAGGAAACAGCTGAAAAAACACAGGACTTGTTAAATTTCCCTTTGGCGTTGGAAAGGGGACAGGGTTGTCAGCTCATCTAAACTTCCCACTGAGAAAAACTGAACGACTTGGACAAAATTCTCTAAAAATCTTTCTAAAGTCATAGAAGAGCTAAAAAGGAAGTGAGAATTTTTAGGGTCAACATTCCAGAAAGCAGGAAAGCCTAAAGTGATGAGCCTAACAGTTGGCACTGCATTTCTCTTTGAGGCAGTTGCTGATTTTAAAACAGCAGCTGAGAGGCTACAAATCTAAGCATAAAGTGGAAGCTGAGAGTATTGGCATTCTCTCAGGTCTGGGGGTGAAAATGGGAGTTGAGGAGCTGTCAAAAAAGAGGATTCCTTGCTTACAAATGATATTTAATTGGGGCCCAGAAGGATTGCATTGTAAAGATAAGTGTTAACCAGATACAGACTAGGTTCTACAAGGACTCAAATTTAGCTTGGAAACAGCTCAAATCACGATGGTATTAAAGTACTACCCCTTGCAAAAGTCCTGCTTGCGTTTTTAGCTCTAAACTATGCAATGCAGAATGTCTAGCATTCATTAAAGAAGTAACAAAGTGTATCAGTCAGGATTCAGTTAGGAAACAGAAACCAAGCAATGTATTTCAGTAGAAATAATTTAATATAAATAATATTTCAATGAAAATTGAAGAAATGGCCAGGCGCAGTGACTCACACCTGAAATCTCAGCACTTTGGGAGTCCAAGGTGGGTAGGTCACGAGGTCAGGAGTTTCAGGTCAGCCTGGTCAATATGGTGAAACCCTGTCTCTACTAAAAATACAAAAATTAGCTGGACATGGTCGTGGGTGCCTGTAGTCCCAGCTACTTAAGAGGCTGAGGCAGGAGAATTGCTTGAACCCGGGAGGTGGAGGTTGCAGAGAGCTGAGATTGCACCACTGCACTCCAGCCTCAGTGACAGAGTGAGACTCAGTCTCAAAAAAAACAAAAAACAAAAAAACAAAAAGAAGAAAGAAGAAAAGAAGAAGGAAAAGAAAATAGACGAAAGAGCAAAAACGAAAAGAAAAGAACACTGAAGTATCACAAAGTCAGCAAATGCAGAAGCAACTTCTTCACTTATAACTGGTGGAGGAAGGGAAAGAGGTTAGAAATATTAAAGCAGAGATTGGAAGAGAGGACTCTCAGAGATAAATCTGGAGACACTAAGAGGCGTTTGCTGCTTAGCTGCTGGTATCGCTGAGCTTGAAAGAGGATTCTTGAGAGGTTGAAACCCAGATTTCCCCAGGAAGTAATGCTGAGTAGCCTCAAAAGGGATGATTCTGTGTCTGCCTGAAAAACTGAAAACTGGAATCCGTTGCTGCTACTTAAATGAACACCTGCCCTGGAGTGAAAAAAACATTGTTAAGATAATACTTATAGGAACATGAAGAAAAGGAAGAGAACATCCCTTCTGCCTTCTCCAACCTTCCAGTCTCTCTCACGTGTTCTTTATTAGCAGATCCTAACAGGAAGCCAATGGCAAATTAGAAATGACTTTGCAGATTCTCACCCCCAGGGCAAAGTATAGAACTATGGAATTCAGACTGAGAAATTATAGCTCAATAATTGCCACAGCAAGCATGTAAACGAACACAATTGACCACGTGCAAGTGAAAAACCAGACAGTAGAATAGAGTTAGAGGAGATCCAGATACTGGAGTTGTCTAATTATTTTCAAATAACTGTGTATAATTTGTATAATTTCAAATACATTCAATAAATAAAATGACAAGATGGAAAGAATTTTGGCAAAGAACTGGCAACTACAAGAGCCCCTCCAAAGGAACCCAAAAAGTATAACTGAAACTAAGACTTCAACTTCTGATTAAGAGGTAGTACTAATTATAATAACAGAAAGATTTAAAAAAAACCTCATATCCATCAAACTGTTGAGAAATCAATTAAATAAAACAAATAATGCACGATTTTCTTTAAAGCCATTGAAGATCTGAGGACAAAAGGAATCTAAAACGCTAGGATTTGTCATGACAAACCCTTCCTAGGACAGGTTGGGGGAGGAACAAGAGAAAAGCAAGTGTATAACTAACTTTTGAAGGACGTGTATTAGCCTGGAGAATTTGAATCTGAAAGATTTCCAGATATAAAAACAATTCTTTCTGCCTAACAATTCTCTTACAAGGAAATTTTTCTGGGTTAAGGAGGTGATATTTTCCAACTTGTTTAATAAAACAAGCATAACTCTGATAGGGAAAATCTCACAAGAAAGAGAACCCTTAATAAAATATCAGCAAATCAAATATCATAATACACAAAAAATATACTAAATCACAAAATGGTGGGACTTACCCAAGGAACACAAATTTATGTCAACATTCAATAATCCACCAATGTAATTCAACACAATAAGATATTAAAGGAGAAAAATAATATGAACATTTCAATATATGCAGAATAAAATATTTGTCAACATTCAACCCCCACTGATGATAAAAAACTCTCAGCAAAGTAGGAATACAAGGATATTTCCTCAACCTAAAAATGTACAATATTTAAAATATAGTAATGTGGAATTAGAGATTTCTATATGTGAAATATATATATACGTATAAATGGTAATTCACATATATAAAAGAAATAAATTATATAGAGACTGGAAATGAAGATATACATTTCTCATTATTCATAGATATAATTGTGTATGTTAAAATTCAAATGAATCCATAGATAAACTACTAGAAATAATAAAATAATTTGCCGATACTTTTGTTGGAATCAAGATTATTTTACAAGTATCAATTGCATTTCTATGTAATAGCAATATGATATTAGAATATGAAATCTTTAAAAAATGATACTATACACCATGGCATAAAGCATCTAATTACTCAGAATAAATCTAACATAAGGAAATGAAGACCTCTAAACAGAAATCTACCAAGTATTATTGAGAGAAATTAAAGACCTAAAATTCTGGTAGCTATGTTTATGAATCAGAAGACACACTACCAGCAAATTGTTGTTTATTTCCAGATTGATCTATAGAGTAAGTACAAAATTGGATCAAAATTCCAAGAGAATTTCTTTGTAGAAATTTAAAACCTAATTCTTATTTTTATATGGAAATCACAAGAATCCATAATAGCCAAGAAAATCTTGAAGAGAAACAACAAAATCTTAGACTTTAAACTTCTGCAATAGATAGCATGGTATTGGTGCAATGATACACAAATACAAAAAGACTAATGAGAAATATACACACCCTATTAGTTCTGTCCCTCTAGGGAACCCTGACTAATACAGATTTTGGTACCAGGAGTGGTTCTAGAGGGACAGAATGTTAAGGATGGAGTTCTTTAATTGGTTTTGGGCTGTCTGGAGTTGGCTGCATAATATAAGACCCAAAAATGCTAAGGACTCTACTTCTAATAGTATAGAGAACACTGATAGTCCTTGGCATAAACTGTTTAGAGAGTTATACAAAATAAATCCATTTGACACTCCTGATACACTGCTCATGAGAAGCAAGGAGTTTAGTGACTCTATACATAATACCTTTGACCACACGTAGAGAACCAAGGAACATAATGAAGTTGGTTGGTTGCTCCTAAGTTCAACGGACAAAGTGATGAAAGAAAATGATGAACTCAGGGATTCTGTCTCCCAGGTTCAGAAGCAGACACTGAGCCTCAAATCTGTTAAGATTGCCCTGACTGAGAGTTTTATCTCAAGTAGAGAAAGAGCTGAAATTGTGGAAGAACAAACACAAGCTCTTATCATGTGAGTGACTGACCTGCAACAAAAGGTCAGTTGTCGCCTGTTAAAACTGACCAGGTGTCTCCTGTTAAAACGAGGTCAGGTGTCTGGCCAGGTGTCTCCTGTTAAAACGAGGGCATTGATTGGAAAAGAATGGGGCCAAGCATGGTGCCTCATGCCTGTAATCCCAGCACTTTGGGGGGCTGAGGCGGGCAGATCACCTGAGGTCAGGAGTTGGAGACCAGCCTGACCAACATGGAGAAACTCCGACTCTATTAAAAATACAAAATTAGCTGGGCTTGGTGATGCATGCCTGCAATCCCAGCTACTCAGGAGGCTGAGGCAGGAGAATCGCTTGAACCTAGGAGGTTGCGGTGAGCCAAGATGGTGCCATTGCACTCCAGCCTGGGCAACAAGAGCAAAACTCCATCTCAAAAAAAAAAAAAAAAAAAAAAAATGGGACGTGTGGGAGGATCCTGATGAAGCTGGGGACATGGAGTCTGTAAACTCTGATGAACCTTTTTTTGCCAGAAGAAACAGCTTCCCCATCCCCAGTAGTGGCAACATCCTCTCCCCAACCCATGCTGTGTTTCCACCTTTGTCTGAGGAGATAAACCCTGTGCTACCTGAGGCAATAGTGATGACTCCTCCAAGGCAGTTGCCAGGCAAAATAATTTTGATTCTCCTCAGGAGCCACCCCCAACACCCCTGTTTGCTTCTAGACCTATAACTAAAGTCCCGGCGGGCCCCTAGAGGTGAGGTTGGGAGTGTGACCCATGAGGAGGTGTGCTACACTCGAAAAGAACTGCTTGAGTTCTCTAATTTATAGAAACAGAAATCTGGAGAACAGGCGTGGGAATGGATGTTAAGGGTATGGAATAATGGTGGAAGGAACACAGAGTTGGATCAGGCTGAATTTATTGATTTGGGCCCACTAAGTAGGGACTTTGCAGATAATGTTGCAGCTCTGGGAGTTAAGAAAGATTCTAATAGTTTATTTGCTCAGTTAGCTGAAATATGGATTAAAAGACGGCCCAACATGAGTGAGCTGGAAATGCTTGATCTCCCTTGTTTTAATGTAGAGGAAGGGATTCAAAGGCTTAAGGAGATTGGGACGGTGGAGTGGATGAGTCACTTTAGACACACTCATCCAAGCTGTTTCAGAAGATATACCCTTGACCAGTGGCTTGTGAAATAGATTTGTGAAGGCAGCACCTGCATCTTTGAAGAGCCCTGTAATGTTCTTCTCTGTATGTCAGATCTAACAGTGGGAACAGTAGTCACTCAACTACAAAATTAAATACAATGGGAATAATTGGATCCCCAGGTGGCAGGGGCCAAGTGGCAGGACTCAACTGTCAAAGGCAAGGTGGAAGTAGCTACTGTAATGAACAGCAGAGATAAAGCCGCAATCAGAATAGTCTGACTCATGTAGAACTCTGGCATTGGCTAATAATCACGGTGTTCCTAGAAATGAAATTGATAGGAAGCCTACTGCATTCCTACTTAATTTATATAAGGAGGAAACTTCTAGGTTGAATGGACAAAAGACTAACTTGCAGTATAAAAACAGAGAATCACAGCCCTCTCAATCAATTTCCAAGCTTGAGCCAGTTTACAGACCCAGAACCCCCTGAATGAAGGGGAGGCCAGGTCCTTTTGAGGAAGGACCCCACTACATTACTAATAATTTATGCAGTGAATCTTTCTCCCATCCTTCCCAAAGGAGACTCCTGGCCTTTTACCAGGGTAACTGTGCATTGGAGAAAGGGAAATGATCAGAAATTTCAGGGACTACTGGACTCTGGCTCTGAGCTGATGTTGATTCCAGTTAAAGTAGGGGCTTATGAAGGTCAGGTAGTTAATGGAGTTTTAGCTCAGGCCTGACTAACAATGGGTCCAGTGGGTACCTGGACTCATCCTATGGTCATTTCCCCAGTACCAGAATGCATAATTGGCATAGATATACATAGTAGCTGGCAGAACCCCCGCATTGGCTCCCTGACTGGTAGGCTGAGGGCTATTATGGTGGAAAAGGCCAAATGGAAGCCATCAGAGCTGCCTCTACCTAGAAAAATAGTAAATCAAAAACATTATCGCATCCCTGGTGGGATTGTGGAGATTAGTGCCACCATCAAGGACATGAAAGAAGCAGGGGTGATGATTCCTGCCACATCCCCATTCAACTCTCACATTTGGCCTGTTAAGAAGACAGATGGATCTTGAGGAATGACAATGGATTATTGTAAACTTAACCAAGTGGTGACTCCAATTGCAGCTGCTGTACCAGATGTGGTTTAATGGCTTGAGCAAATTAACACATCTCCTGGTGTGTAGTCATTGACTTGGCAAATGCCCTTTTCTCCATTCCTGTCCATAAGGCCCACCAGAAGCAATTTGCCTTCAGCTGGCAAGACCAGCAATGTGTCTTTACTGTCCTACCTCAGAAGAATATCAACTCTCCAGCTTTGTGTCATAATCTTATTCAGAAAGACCTTGATTGCTTTTTGCTTCCACAAGATATCAAGAAAGAGGCACAATGCCTAGTGGCCTATTTGGATTGTGGAGGCAACACATTCCACATTTAGGTGTGTTACTCTGGCCCATTTATTGAGTGACCCAAAAGGCTGCCAGTTTTGTGTGGGGTCCAGAATAGGAGAAGCTCTGCAACAGGTCCAGATGTGCAAGCTGCTCTGCTGCTTAGGTCACATGACCCAGCAGGTCCAATGGTGCTTGAGGTGTCACTGACAGATGGGAATGCTGATTGGAGCCTTTGGCAGGCCGCCACAGGTGAATCACAGCAGAGGCCTTTAGGATTCTGGGGCAAGGCCCTGACATTTTCTGCAGATAACTACTCTCTTTTGAGATACAGCTCTTGGCCTGTTACTGGGTTTTGGTGGAAACTGAACATTTGACTATGGGCCATCAAGTTACCACATGACCTCAACTGCCTATCATGAACTGGGTACTTTCTGACCCATGTAGCCATAAAGTGGGTCATGCACAGCAGCATTCCATCATCAAATGGAAATGGTATTTATGTGATCGGGCTTGAGCAAGTTCTGAAGACACAAGTAAGTTACATGAGAAAGCAGTTCAAATGCCCTTGTCTCCACTCTTGCTGCCCTGCCTTCTCTTCCCCAGCCTGCATCTATGGCCTCATGGTGAGTTCCTTATGATCAGTTGACAGAGGAAGAGAAGACAAGGGCCAGCTCACAGATGGTTCTTTAAGATATGTAGGCACCACTCGAAAGTGGACAGCTGTAGTACTACAGCCCCTTCTAGGACATCCTGAAGGACAGCAGTGAAAGGAAATCTTCCAGTGGGCAGAACTTTGAGCAGTGCACCTGGTTGTGCACTTTGCATGGAAGGAAAAATGGCCAGATATGTGATTATATACTGATTCATGGGCTGTAGCCAGTGGTTTGTCTGGATGCTCAGGGACTTGGAAGAAGCATGATTGGAAAACTGGTGACAAAGAAATTTGGGGAAGAGGTATGTGGATGGACCTCTCTGAGTGGTCAAAAACTGTTAAGATTCTTGTATCTCATGTGAGTGCTCATCAGTGGGTGACCTCAGGACAGAGGATTTTAATAATCAATTGGATTGGATGACCCATTCTGTGGACACCACTCAGCCTCTTTCCCAGCCACCCCTGTCATCGCCCAATGGACCAATGAACAAAGTGGCCATGGTGGCAAGGATGGAGGTGATGCATGGGCTCAGCAACATGGACTTCCACTCACCAAGGCTGACCAGGCTACGACCACTGCTGAGTGCCCAACTTGCCAGCAGCAGAGACCAACACTGAGCCCTCAATATGGTACTATTCCTCAGGGTGATCAGCCAGCTACTTGGTGGCAGGTTGATTATATTGGACCTCTTCCATCATGGAAAGGGCAGAGGTTTGTCCTCACTGGAATAGACACTTACTCCGGATATGGGCTTTCCTAACCTGCATGCAATGCTTCTGCCAAGACTATCATCCATGGACTCACGGAATGCCTTATCCACCATCATGGTATTCCACACAGCATTGCCTTTGACCAAGACACTCACTTTATGGCTGAAGAATTGCAGCATTGGGCTCCTGTTTATGGAATTAACTGGTTTTACCATGTTCTCCATCATCCTGAAGCAACTGGATTCATAGAATGGTGGAATGACCTTTTGAATTCACAATTACAATGCCAACAAAGTGACAATACTTTGCAAGGCTGGGGCAAAGTTCTCCAGAAGGTTGTGTATGCTCTGAATCAGCATCCAATATATGATACTGTTTCTCCCATAGCCAGGATTCAAGGGTCCAGGAATCAAAGGGTGAAGGTGGAAGTGACATCATTTCACCATCACTCCTAGTGATCCGCTAGCAAAATTTTTGCTTCCTGTACCTGCGACATTCTGTTCTGCTGGCCTTGAGGTCTTAGTTCCAGAGGAAAGAATACTGCCACCAGGAGACACAACGACGATTCCTTTAAACTAGAAGTTAACATTGCCACCTGCACACTTTGGGCTCCTCCTACCTTTAAGTCAGCAGGCTAAGAAGGGAATTACAGTGTTGGCTGGGGTGATTGACCTGGACTATTAAGATTAAATCAGTCTACTACCCAATAAGGGAGGTAAGGAAGAGTATGCATGGAGTACAGGAGATCCATTGGATGTCTCTTAGTATTACCACGTCCTGTAATTAGGGTCAATGAGAAACTACAACAGCCTAATTCAGGCAGGACTACAAATGCTCCAGACCCCTCAGGAATGAAGGTTTGGGTCACTCCACCAGGAAGAAAAAACAGGACCTGCTGAGGTGCTTGCTGAAGGCAAAGGCAATACAGAATGGGTAGTAGAAGAAGGTAGTCATCAATATTAGCTACGACCATGTGACCAGCTGCAGAAATGAGGACTGTAACTGTCATCATGAGTATTTTCTCTTTCTTTTGTTAAAAACATGTTTGTGCACGTATACATTTCTACTAAGAAAATATCTTCATTTTATTTCCTTTTCCTTTATCATGTGACATAAGATTTATTGACTTCGTATCACCTTTTAAGTATTGTTAACTTTATGTAATAGCATTTGGGTTGGGGATTGGTGCATTTCCAGTTGTACAGTTGTATTTTGTTAGGTGTAATAATTACCTTATTATTGTCTTTATTTGAAGGTTATGTATGATCTCAGGATATGTGTATGGGTTCAAGTTGGCAAAGGCTAGACTTGTGATGGTTAATACTGAGTATCAACTTGATTGGATTGAAGGATGCAAAGTATTGATCCTGAGTATGTCTGTGAGGGTGTTGCCAAAGGAGATTAACATTTGAGTCAGTGGGCTGGGGAACGCAGACCCACCCTTAATCTGTTGGGCTCAATCTATCAGCTGCCAGTGAATATAAAGCAGGCAGAAAAACATAAAAAGGCAAGATTGGCCTAATCTCCCAGCCTACATCTTTCTCTCGTGCTGGATGCTTCTTGCCCTCAAACATTGGACTCCAAGTTCTTCAGTTTTAAGACTCTGACTGGCTCTCCTTGCTCCTCAACTTGCAGACAGCCTATTGTGGGACCTTGTGATTGTGTAAGTTAGCACTTAGTAAACTCCCCTTCATATTATTACTTAATAAACTAATAGGATATATATATTATATATATATATATATATATATATAAAATTAGTTCTGTCTCTCTATGGAACCCTAATACATATGCCATATATAATCATGAAACAACAATATCTGCTCTGCATGTAGTTTTCAAACTCAGTCTCACCACAAAATTACAAAACCACAACAGTAATTTCCAATGGATGCTACATTTCCATTGGATGTACATTTTTTTAAAAATTCACTTTTGACTCCAGTAATTTCTATGAGCTTTCAGTAGCATATTGAGCATTCGAAGTTAATTATATTTCTACTGAGATACCCAGGATGATAATGTTCACATATCTGTCCCCATAGCATTTGGTAGAACTCTGCCTATAAAGGTGATTTAAGAAAGCTAATCAGATCTGGGTGATATTAAATGGACAATATTAAATTTACTCTAATAAAAAATTATAAACAAACTTCAGAATTTACTGTTAGTAGTAAATTACTTGTTACCTATCTTCTAATTGAAGATGAAAGTCCAATTATTTGAAACATCAACACTGAAAATGATTAGTTCTCAGTGGAAAGTGTGCTGGCATGAGCTTTAGACATAAATTTTCTATATGCAAGTTCTGTATTCAATAGTTACTAATTATCTGACCCTAAACATGTAACATAACTCCTGTTCTACTCAATTTGTACATATGTCAAATGGATGTTAGTTAAATTTAATTCCCTCCTAGAATGAGTGTACTATGTCAATACAAGCCAACAGCTCATAACAGTTTCTAAACAACGGCAAAGTTTGATTAAATACTAAATTTTATATTATTAAAATATTAATCATCATAATTTAAAATAATTTGTTAGGTACAACCAGGAAGTGAAGTATGAAAGAAGATACTGAAAATAAAAGTTGGGAGAATTCTGAAGCACTTCATTTGCACCAACAAAGAATTTTACTTTTATCTTCTAAGTAGTTTACCAGTTAAAATATTTTCTAACCCTGGTCTCCAAACTTTTTTATTTATAGCCTCATCCCTAGCCATCCCATATTCTCTGAACTTCCAGGTAAAGTTAGCTAAACCTGATTTCATACTGCCATTGAACTTTGTTCTAATACTGATAGCTAAAACATATTCTAAGATTCATTTACAGATTTGTTTTCCCAGGCAAAGTGAGCATTTCAATTGTAAGGATAACTGCTTAGATTTTTTCTATCCATTCCATAAGGTTATTTCTGATTTGTTTATTACTATATGTCTAGTGTTTAGTGCAGTGCCAGAAACATAGACGGTGCTTAAAATATTTATGAATTAATAAATAAATCTGTTTTCAATATCAAAAACATATTTGCTCCTAAAACCTTTTATGGAATGTGTCAGTGACAGATAAAAGAGTATAAAGATAGATAGATGGCTGGATTAAGTTAAAGTTTAGACTTAGGGAGAAAAATACCTCACCCAAATCTGTACTAGAAAAGTTTAAAATGTTTGAGAGACTCCAAAAAAAGAGGATACGAAATAGCATATAACTCCAGGGTTAGTTTAAATAATATTAATCTCTGGTTTTACTTAGCTTGTTTTATGATATAGAATTGAGATTTCTACACATTACATTAAAAACATTTGGCCGGGTGCAGTGGCTCATACCTGTAATCTCAGCACTTTGGGAGGCCGAGGCAGGCAGATCACAAGGTCAGGAGTTTGAAACCAGCCTGGGCAATATGGTGAAACCCCACCTGTACCAAAATATACAAAAATTAGCCGGGCGTGCTGGTGGGCACCTGTAGTCCCAGCTACATGGGAGACTGAAGCAGGAGAATCCCTTGAACCCAGGAGGCAGAGGTTGCAGTGAGCTAAGATTGCACTGCTTAGCCTGGGCTACAGAGCAAGACCCAGTCTCAAAACAAACAAACAAACAAACAAAACCATTTACTTATTTTTTACCTACATGGAATAAAGGATTTGTCCCAACTATTTAGTTTTGTACATGTTAAGTCAAGTAGTTTCAGAATTTCATTATGTACAACTTTAGAAATAAGATTTTTTTTTAGCCCCCTAGAAACAACTAGTAAGCATTTGTATTATCTACGTTTGCTATTTCTTGGGCATTACATACATCTTGTTGAAGTCAGGACCATACGTTCTTAATATTTTGACAGTACCTTATAGATAACTGACAAAAAATATGCTGAATAAAACCTACAGAACAGTTAAAAGCAGAGATGTTTTACTTTGTGAAAACAGAAGAGCACAGAGTTTATATTTTTGAGAATAATTATTAGGTTTTACTTTAAAGTGCTATATTATCCCATTAAGACATATGAGGCAATAGGACTAGGAAAATCTAAGGGTGATCACAATGGAGATTTCCACTGATCAATAGGATCTGGTAGACACAGAATGTTGAGTCCAAGATAAATAGCTAAGACAAATAAGGTCAAGTGTTCAAAAGTTTCCAGTATCCAGAAAGTCAAAGAGTTAGTAAACATTGTATACTAATAGCAATCTCATTAGTATACATTGTAAAATTTGGGTCACAAACCAAGTCATTATTTTCTTCCTTGTTCATAGTCTTTGCTTAGTGATTGTAACTTGGGTCAACAACTGTTCATCCATCCATCTAACCATACAATCAGTTGCTGAGTAAGTATTGGTTGATTATCTACTAAGCATTAAAGACTAATCACTAGGGGCTCAGGGATTGGTAACATAGACACGTGTTTACCTTCAAAAGCTTAAAGGCTAGAAGGGAAATAAATTGATTAAATTATCAGTCATAGTAAAATATGATAATGCCATGACAGGGGCTTCATATAGAAGAAAGAGCAGGAGTAAATTGCCTATTCTAAAGAGGATCAAAAATGAGATTTTGTCTGAGTGGAGAACTAGAAGATACATAGGAATTTGCCAACTGAAGAAATGAATGTTTCAGATAGAAAGAACAGCAGTTGAGGGTATCAAGAAGATGGTCATCAGCCTGAGGATGAAGGCTTCCTCTCATGTAGTGTAGCTTGGGAAAGTCTGAGGTCACCTCAAGACCCACACCAAATGGAAACATGGATGTGGCAGGTAGAAGGCAATTTTACTTCCTTATTCTTTATAATTATCAGGAAATCAGAGAAGTTCACTGTAGGCCAGAACACTGAGAGCAGCCCTCTCAGGAAAGACAAGTGAACACCCTTGAAATAATTGACAACTACTAGCCAAATGAGAAGTCAAGAAAATTTCAAACAAATTTTGGATAGATACTTGGGTTGTTTTATGTAGAAGAAGATCATGGGACAAAAGAGCCAACATTCACAAAATTCAGGCTCGGGGATAAGTGACACTTATTTTAGATAATCCATATGATTGAGCTTCTTGATTCTCCAAAGTGTCTGAGCCAACATACACTTGAGATATTACTGCTGGAGGTATGCACAAACGTATTAGCCACTGTACTAGTCTGTTTTCATGCTGCTAATAAAGACTTATCTGAAACTGGGTAATTTACAAAGAAAAGAGGTTTAATTGACTCACAGTTCCACATGGCTGGGGGAGGCCACAATTATGGCAGAAGGTGAGTGAGGAGCAAAGTCACATCTTACATGGTGGCAGGCAAAGAGAGCTTGTGCAGGGGAACTCTCATTTATAAAACCATCAGATCTCATGAGACTTATTCATTACCATGAGAACAGTACAGGGAAAACTGCCCACATGATTCAATTATCTCCACCCGGCCCTACCCTTGACACATGGGGATTATTATAATTCAAGGTAAGATTTGGGTGGGGACACAGCCAAACCATATCAGACACCAACCATTCCTTGGTGCCCCGAGTTTGTTTCAAGCACATGGATCAAGGAAAACCCTTATTTCAAGACATCTTCCCATCCTATTGATCTCAGATGACAAGAACAGAACTCTGTAAAACTACACATACATATTCCCAAAGGTTCACAGCTACTCTTAGCTCTCTTTGATAAAATGATCCAGCAACACTAGACTATTGCCTGCCTCAGGGCTCTTCTGCTATCTCTGAAGACTTTCCTGATAGACACAAGAATTATGTTATCATATCAGGAATCATTGTTCCAAATTAGCTCAGAATAAGCCCGTGTAACTGTATTGGGTTCTATGCTCTGCTGGTGCTGATGCTGAATTCCAGTAAAATTTTTCTCTAGAATCGACTGTAAGCCACCTTTACCTCATGATATTTATTGCCCAATTTGGATTTCAATATTTCCAGACTGAACATTTACAGCATGTAGATTTAAGAGAAATTCTCACCTAGATGTATCTATTGAAGAAAACAGAATATCTATAAATTTTTTAAATAAATGTGTGCTTGAGTCTGCAATGCACACTTGGTCTTATCATTTCTTAACTTTTTTGTGTTAATCTATTTTTTTATGAAAAATAAGTATTTTCCAAGACAAAAACTGTTTTGGTGGAAAGAGTGACATTGCTTTATACTTTCATAAATTTCTTTTATGCCAGGCTTAATAGAAGACACTTGGACTCTCAAATTTGCTTTTACATTCAATCTGATATATGTTGTTTTATCTGAAGTATACAAAGAAAATATGTCCTGATACAGACAAGTATTTTAGGAGGAGAGGACCTTATGGAATCCCTGAAAGAAGACTCCAGGGCCCTCAAAGCACACTTCAGAAATCTGATTAACCCATAGTGAGCAATGAGTATTTACTGAATTTGGAGAAGAATGAAATAAACCCTGACATAGAAGGAAGAAGAGTCAGAGAGACGTGATCGTAAAATTTAGTTAATGCTAACATAGAAGCAGCTCTCCTTCCTCTTTTCTTCTTCCTCTTCCTGCTCCTCCTGCTCCTCCTCCTCTTCTTCCTCCTCCTCCTCCTCATCCTTCTCCTCCTGCTTCTTCTTTCTATAGGTTCTTCTTTATGATACAGTTTATCATCTGGGAGGAAATTAAGGTCTATTTTTCCCTTTTATCTAATCATCTGATGGTTTTGTTATACTTACATGGGCAAAGATACTGGTGAACATACAGCATCATTCATTAGACAATAACCTACTTTTTAGGGCACAGATTCTACATTGCCTTCTCCTTAGAGAGGGGCAAGACTATTCTTTGAGTATTTAGATTTAAATGCACTTGATCTTATTTTAAAATACACATGACATGAAACATCCTATGTGGTTCGTCTCTGTACTACATTCTTAATTATTTGTTCATATTTTTTAAGTAGATGAAATCTGTATTTGTCATTTACTTTCTGTCACTACACCAAACAGGCAGTTAGCACGGTAGAAATTCATGAGTAAGTGTAACATTCAGCAAGCATTGGTTGAATTAGAAGATTAAAGGGTTGGTTTTGAAGATGAATCTCTCCACCCAGACATATCCCCATGCCTAATTTAAGCTGAAACCTTTGTGTGGGGCTTCTTTATTACTTTTGAAAGAGCATGAATAAGGTGGTGCCACACCCTGCAGCAGTGGTGGGGACTTCAGCCACTTGGCATCCAGTCCTATTCCATGACATTCTGAAATGATAGATGTTTATTCCCTTCATTTCCAGCAGCTACAAGTTGGCTGATATAAAATGAATATAATAATAACACTCAAGACTTTGGAGCTAGAAATTTGTACTCTGAAAACATTTGATGGGGTTTAAAAAAAATGTACACAGAAGATATTATTAATAATAAAAGTGAGGAAAGAGAGATGAAATATTTCTAAATATCACAGCTTCTTTGATAGAGCTAGTTCAAACCCACTTCATTTAGATATATGTTTACCCTTTATTTTTAAAGTATTTAATAGCACTAAGTGCTACTCTCTTTACATGAAGGCGAAAATATTAAAACAATTTCTCTACATCTGGAGAGACAAAAGGGCACTAATCAGTGCCATCACCTACAGGCAAAACTAAATGGTATCACACTCCAAAATATGCCTGAAGAAATTTGTTTGTTTGTTTGTTTGCATATTTCAGTAAATGTGTAAACGGTTGCTAGTATAAAATAAATACAATTTATTCTGTCTTTTAAACTTGCCTATTTTTTGAAGATCCATTTATTGCTTCCAATGCTCTATTTCACTTAGAACCTTTGAATCCATCTTTTCTAAGTGTCCTTTTTTTATTGACTATTTGGGCTTTTACAATAATGATGTTTTCATCTTTGAGTTTCCAACCCAGTAGTAATAGACTAAATTATATACTGCTAAGGTTCTTCAATGACATAAAATCCTCGTAATGTTTTTATTTTCCTTCAGTAATTTTATTCAACAACTCCCATGGCATCACCTTGGAGGTGGAGCCATTAACAGACATTTAGGTGGATAACTCATTTTTATAGTTTTGATTTGAAAAATATGTAAGAAAAATACCTGTTCACCCATACATCTCATACAGACATAAGATACAGGTAAAGACAAATTTGGTTAGGAATAGTGTTCCAGATTTGCTAGGAATCTTGAAATATCATATGGAATTTACCTATTTATTCAACCAGCTTCAAGCAGCAACAGTTGCTAGGTGCCTGTTGTAGGTATGATAATATATTGAAAATTGTACAAATACAATAAATCACAAGACTTTGTCCTGGAGGGACCTATAATAATATAGAGAAAAAACATTCAAACATTTTAAAAGTTAAAAAAAAAAAAACATACAAACCCAAGAGCAATAAGACTACATTGCTTGTTTAAAGTAGAAAATTAGAAAAGGTGACATGTTCCTCTTAATTCTTATCTCCATAGTTAAAAACAAACAAGTGTTATAGAAAATGCATATTTCTGATATTTTATTTTTTCTAGTGTTCTGTTTTCTTGGTTATCATTTCTTTCTAATCATACCAAATTTGCTGTGTGTTTCCATTGAAATGATGTATGTAAAATAGTCAAACTCACTGAAACAGAGAACAGAACAGTGATTGCCAGAGACAGTGGGGAGAGAGCAAGGAAGAGTTGCTAATCATTGGGTCTGAAATTTTAGTAATCCAAGATAAATAAGGTCTGGAGGGCTGCTATGCAGCATTGTGCCTATAGTTAACAATATTATACTCTAACTTAATATTATGTTAAGAGGTAGATCTCATGTTAAGTGTTATTGCTATATTAAAGCAAAATTTAAAATTTTAAAACAATGTAGATTCAATTACCACCTATATGCTAATGATTTATAAATGTCTACACATATACATACATATATATACACATACACACACATATATGTACACACACACTTATATATCTTTAGCCCGTATCTCAGTCTTATTACTTAGCCTTCTCTCTTATCCATTAAAAAATGCCAGACATAGTGGGGCATTTGCTGAATAAATTATCTGATAAAATAAATGAAGTAATTGACACTTCCTTCATAATTCTGACTAACAAGGAAGCACCAGCTGGTGATTCAGAGGTGAGTATCATATTTTGAGAAAGCACCATAAAAGGGCAGAAAAGAAACAAAAGAAGAAGACAGACTTGTGCTCTATATTTGGGAAAAGCAGATTTTAACATATTCAGAGAACATTATAATAGTACCCTATAGATACATGCTATTAAAGGAAAAAGATCCCTTGACTCATCCAGCAGTATTTATTGAGTGGCTTTTATGTACCCACCGTGCTAGGCACTGGGACAATTTCAGATAAAGAATGAGAAGCCCTAAAAAATGAATTTCTGACAATAAAACTGATCTAAGAAAGGTGATCTCATATACCTTCCAACTCCAAGATTATGTGATTCTTTAATCCTTCCTGTGGATAAGAGGTTCCCACAAAATGAAGGAAAAAAAAAACATTGTTGATCTGCAAGAAATGGAAATTTTACAACACACCCTCCCTTAAAAATTTATAACCTATGACAGAAGGATGCTTCAAACAGAACATTGGTGTTAGACAAGGTCAATATCACTAAATTTCATTTGAGATAAAGGTTCTCTTACTGTGAGATTATTCATAAACATTTCTTTCTTCTCTGCATGAAACTTCTCTGGGGTAAAAATATTTATTCTATAATTTTAAATCTTATACTTTGTTTAAAAAGAATATATAGAGAGCAAATTTTGGAAAGTATAAAAAAGTATAAAGCACACAAAATAAAAAGCATAAAGCAGATATATTGATAAGTAACCTGTAATTTCACTACCTTACTAGAAATATTTTTATATTTCATTCATTAAAAAATAAACTGGTAATAGATGTTGCATTTATTTATTTATTTTTAAGTAATAGTATTATGTTTTATACACTGGATATAGGTCTATGCTCTGAAAATGCAAATTTTATTCAGAATGTGAACCAACAACAATGGTTGAGAAATAAGAATAATATATTGCAACACGAATCCAAAGAGAAATTATTTGAAGACAGTTTGTTCTTTCAGATGCTAGCACCAACAACCAAAGTTGACTCTATTTTACTGAACTGTGCAACAGTGAATACAATCTTAGCTTTCACTCACCCACTGAGCATTTATTAGGTGCCTGACATGGAACTGAGCATATCATATGTTCTGTATACTTTTCCTGAGTTCTGAAGGACCTTAAACCAAATTTAACTGATTGAAAGAGAGAGATGGGGATTGACAGAGCATGGCTTAGAGTTTCCCTGGTCTAGGTAGATAAGGTAAACTGAGAGCAACGAAGCCTTTCCATTTTAGCTGAATTATCTCAAGAGTGATTCTCACATGCCTTCAGGAATCAGTCATTTCTAAGGCAAGATCAACATCAGTTGCTAAAACAGGCAAGTTGGGCTTGTCAAAGGGAAAGTCATTGCATAACATAAAGCATGGAGCTCTGAGTCAGGCTGAGCCATGCCCTTAGTCAAGCAAACAGCTCTGTCTTTCTGTTCCTTCATTCCAAGGCCCCTTTTCTGAGATTGCTATCACTAAACTTGCTTATTCCTTTTTAACATGCTATTGGTTACTCCAGTAAAGGCAGATTTTAGAAGGAAAACATGCCAACCTGAGAGGATGGAGGATATATTCCATTGATCGTAGTAAGGAATGTACCTGATTGGAGAACCATTTAAGTTGGATGAGTTCCCCTATTCAAAGGCACAAAACATTGCAGGAATGATGAGAACGAAACATGTGTGGGAACTATTAAATCATTCTCCTAATGGTGGGAGCAAGGATCCCTGAGGAGACAGAAGAAAACAGAGGGACAGATCCAGAGAAAGACAGTCCTGCTGGCAAGCATAGTGTAAGCAAAGCAGATCAAAGAGAACCTACAAAAGAAAAGACATTTGTGAAGCTAAGGGACATGCTCCAGAGCTGGTTAGGCTGAGTTGGTAGCACAAAAGGAAGGTCCAGGTCCTGCTGAATAGACACCACTGCCTTGGCTCCTTCTCCCTCATTCTTGTGCCTTCGCTTAGTCATCATTTTTCTGGAAAACTTGAGTTACTTGCTCCTCCAGTGTTCTCATATCAAAACCTGACTTTTAGTCTTAGAAATTATCAGTAAAATGCAATCGTTAAGGATGTGACTCTGGAGCCCAACAATCCTCAGTTCGAGTCTCAGCATTATCACTGGCTGACTGTGATTTTTAGCTAAAATAAAATTGCTGTGCCTCCATTTTTTTTACCTGTAAAATGACGTTAATGGTACTATCCAATTAGTTCATTGCGAGGACTAAATGAGTTAACACATGAAAACAAGTTTAATACTATTCAATACTTAGGAAAGTATCTGATAATAGTCACTCCTCAATGGATTTTGGCCATAGTTATGACCACTCTTGGCAGTTTGTATTCTTGTTTGTATTTCACACTAGAAAGTAAGTTCTATGAAGACATGGGCTTGGGTGTTTATTATTATAGGGCTTCTCCAGCCTTCATAACCCACATACTCCCTTTCAGTCCATACATACAAACCCTCTGAGGATCTTGTTAAAGACAAAGTCTATCTCAATAGAGTTGGGTTGGACTAAGTTTCTGTATTTCTAATAAGCTCCAAGGTGGTGAACTGTCCATTTAGTTAGATTAACAACACAGTAAAAATCAAAGCCACCTGACAGCTAGGAATGCAAATCCTGGAGGATGTGGCCAGCACCACAGCCCTACTTCCTTCTGCTTTGGTTCCATAGAGTAAGTTTTACATTCTATTTGAAGATGGCAGGACTGCCCATGCTGCTCCTTCATTTTGCTCCTGTAGACAGATAAAGTCAGTGTCACTGGAAGAATAAAATCTCATATCAGTTTCTCTGTGTGGTGAGTTTCCCAGACTCCTGTTCCAGTGTCTACTCATTTCATCAGGTGGCCAGAGATCCTGGGGGAGAGAGACTGAGTCTACTCTGTAAATTGTAGTCAATTGGGTTTTCACCGTATCTTCTGGTTCAGTAAATAGATGGACTTCTGAGTAGTGGCTGAGAAACTGACTCTCTACCAGAAGAGCAGGCACCTCTTTTGGTTGTACATGAAGTTCTTTGTGGGTTATGAAAACCACCCAATCACCAAGTTGAGGAATCAAGGAGTATCACCCGAACGTGGGTCCACATTCTTACAGACTCCTATTTGACAGCTTGTGAGTAGCTACATAGTTTTCCCACTATTGGTATTTCCTTTATGGAACTAGGCAATACTGATTATGTAAGGATGGTGATCACACATGGTGGGCAAAAGATATTGCACAAATACTCAAAAATGGTTGGTTATACATACAGGAACATAAGTGAGTATGACTACCTGTGCAGAAACCTTCAGGAAGGCTCTTTTGATTATTGTAATGCCCAGTGTCTTCTTTCTCTGAAATCACACTACTAAAATAGTCTAAACAATTAAAATTTGGGGCTGGGTGTGGTGGCTCATACCTGTAATCCCAGTACTTTGAGAGGCCAAGGTGGATGGATCACCTGAGGTCAGGAGTTCAAGACCAGCCTGGCCAACATGGTGAAACCCCGTCCCTACTAAAAGTATAAAAATTAGCTGGGTGTGGTGCCACATGCCTATAATCCCAGCTACTCAGGAGGCTGAGCCAGGAGAATTGCGTGAACCCGGGAGGCGGAGGTTGCAGTGAGCCGAGATTGTGCCACTGCACTCTCGACTGGGTGACAGAAGGAGACTCTGTCTCAAAAATAATAAAATAAAATAAAATAAAATATTTAAAAAATTAAAATTAGGTGTTTGAGCACCATTTTAAAAAATGTCTTATTGCAGTCTACTATTGTTTTCCATTTTGTTAAAATATAGTTTACAAGACTGGACTATACTTCCTTTCAGTAAGTAAAGGAGACCTTGCCTGTCTCATCCCTCTGTCAAAATGTTATCTTAGTGCTGGATGCCCAAAGTATTCAGTGAGGAACTGTTGCACTTGGGAATCTAGTTGCTACCTTGCTCTTGGACGTTAACAGCAACTAGTTTTGAAGCAACTGAGACTGGAATCTCCAACTCTTCCCTATCTTTAAAGGAAATAAAGGCCTTCTAGGGTACACTGTATAAAATTGAATTAGACCAAATCCTCAGAGAGCTTTTCTGTTTAAGAAAGCACAGCTGTGTAAGGCTTCTTACTTTAGGGATTTAGGACCCTTGGCATATAGAATAAATGATGATTGATTAACTCTGTCTCTGAAAATGCCATGTGAGAATTTGGTAAAACATACCAGATAAATTGCATGATGTTTCTGTGTGTGTGTGTGTGTGTGTGTGTGTGTGTGTGTATGAGAAAGACAGAAATGAGACACAAAAGGTAACAGTGGAATATCTATATATGACATATAATAATATATAATTCTATATATTATCATATAATATACATATATAAAACTGAACTCATTTCTGCAAGTCCAAAAGAGAGTATGTAAATATAATGTTATGATTAACAGATTACTTGATAGAAAGATTAAGTCTAAGAGTACCAGTAAAGCAGGAATATCAAATAAATGACAGAAAATGATGAAAACAACAATTTTAAGTATCAAAATTTCTTCGAGAAACTCAGGTCTACATTGGCCTTTCTTCAGTTAATTTTATGACTTAGTTTTATTTCAGTTTTTGTTTTGAATTATATATAGTCCTCTTTTTAGTAGTAAGCACCAAAATTATAAGACTATGAATTTTCCTCTGAATAAGATTTTGGCTGCTTATGTTGTATTTTGAATCATCTATTTATAAAATTTTAGTTCTAAAAGATCATATGGATTAGCATCCTCATTTGTAACAGGAAAAAAATCAGAAAATTGAAGCCAGAAAGTGATTTGACCAATATCCCAGAGTAGTTTCCAAAATATATACAATTATGCTTGGTAAATATAAAGCAGAAAAAAAAATCATCATTGTCTTTTGGAGGACCTAATAATATATTAATCCCTACAGTTATAATAATTGAGCTATTGCTATTTTCAAGGAAGTTCTTTGTTAAGCAAATTAAAATGAAAAATCAAGCAAAAAGAATGGAAATAAAAAATAAAGCCAATAAAACACGAACATCTGAGGTTCATTATTTCCAAACAGAAAATTAAGGTACATTCTAAAAACAAAGGCCAAAGTTGTTTTTAATTACCTGGATAATTATCGCTTTTTCAGAAGTATTTTGGCAGTGTAGATCTAAGCCTTCCTAGGTTATATAATCTAGGATGTATTGACAAAATTCACTATTTAATTTCCTTCCTTCAATGTAAGTTTTAAGAAGAAACTGTTGCATGATTATACATTCATAACTACAAATTGGTTTTGAAAAATCGTCAGCCACTTTATGGCAATTCATTTCCCTTTTTTGTTATACAATCCTAATCATTATTACTGGCATATTCAGGTTTTTCCCTTTGGAAAGCTTAAAGAAATCTCAGAGACTATAGAGTTGACATGCCCTTTAAAAAGTCTCATTAGGTGTCTCATTTGAAAAATATGAACCAAATGAACAAAGTACAGGTTTAATTTTGTTTCATTAGATTGTGAAGAGATCAACATGAATTAATTAGTGTTAACTACAACATGCTTCACTAATATCCTGCCAACACAAAAATGTCCTACAGTGCCAAGATGAGAGACATGTTCAGGATGATAAGAGAGAAATGTGAGTGAGTTGATGCATTTATTACAATTATTGCTGCAAAGAGTTTTAACTGAAAGGAGATTTTGCATTTTGGGGGTAATAAGTTCCATTAAGATCTTTGGCTAGATATTTAATTTAGTTTTAATGGCATAATTCATGTTAAACAGATGCAAGTTAATTATTAAAGCATATTTATTATTATTATGCACACAGGCTATAACATCTTAAAATGACAAAACAGGGACTTTTGAAGGGTAATTCAGCCACTTGGCCTCTCATTCAGTTGAAGTGGTGATGAGTTGATAAGAAGACTTGGATAAGATAAGTTACCGTTTACATGGTGAAGAAGTTGTCCTTAGCAGAAACATCCTATTGGTAAGACTTTGCCTTCAGGTGTATTATGTCTCTAGGCATTTAAAATTGAGCACCTTTTCTTAGTAAAACACCTATTGCATATGTGATGAAGTTTTTCAACAATGGGAATGTTGTGTTCACTCTATGTATTGCAATATAAGTCCAAACAATGTTAGCAAATTAGTTTTTGTCCTCTGGAGTTCCTAGGGAGCAAAATATACATGCCAATAAAACAGAGGCACAATGCAAACTGCAGAGCTAAATGATACATATTTGTGTATGCCACATAAAAATTACAAATTGCAGTGATTTCTAATGATTTTCCTGTGCCTCAGAACCACATCCAACAAAGAACTCTAATTCAGTCCTTACTCCTGTCAAATGCCCTCTGTGATACTACTAGCTGTCACTCAAAGACAGCAGTGACCTAAATGGCAGAGACACACCCACTATACAGATAGAACCTTTAAATATGTCTTGGTTACTTAGTATTTGCTGAACACATGACTAACTTTTTGGGAAATGAGGGAAAATTCCATGAATTAGCCCATTTTCTTGAATTTCTAATGATACGTTCAGGGACTCAAAACATTATTATAAGAAAATAAGGTAGACAGATCACTTGAGGTCAGGAGTTTGAGACCAGCCTGACCAACATGGAGAAAAACCGTCTCTACTAAAAAAAAAAAAAAAAAAAAAAAAAAAAAAAATTATCCAGGCATGGTGGTGCATGCCTGTACTCCCAGCTACTCGGGAGGCTGATGCAGGGGAATTGCTTGAACCCAGGAGGCAGAGGTTGCAGTGAGCAGAGATCGTGCCAATGCACTCCAGCCTGGGCAACAAGAGTAAAATTTCATCTAAAAAAAAGAAAAAGAAAATAATTTGCATTTCTCTGATGATTAGTGATGTTGAACTTTTAAAAAATATGTCTGTTGGCTGTTTGTGCTTCTTCTTTTGAGAAGTGTCTGTTCATGTCCTCTGCTCACTTTTTAATGGAGTTGTTTTTTATTTGTTCAATTGTATAAGTTTTTTATAGATTCTGGATATAAGATCTCTGTTAAATGCATTGTTTGCCAATATTTCCTCCCATTCTGGAGGTTGTCTGTTTACTCTGTTGATAGTTTCTTTTCCTGCACAGATGCTCTTTCATTTAATTATGTCCCACTTGTCAGTTTTTGTTTTTGTTGCAATTGCTTTTGAGTACTTAGCCATAAATTCTTTGCGAAGGCCAATATCCAGAACAGTATTGTCCAGAATGGTATTCCCTAGGTTTTCTTCTAGGATTCTTACAGTTGACAGTTAATCTTTAATCCTTCTTGAGTTAATATTTGCATATGGTGAAAGGTAGGGGTTCAGTTTCATTTTTCTGAATGTGGCTAGCCAGTTGTCCCCATACCATTTATTGAATAGGGAGTCCTTTCCCCATTGCTTATTTTTGTCAGCTTTGCTGAAGATCAGCTGGTTGTAGGTGTGTTCCTTCATTTCTGGGTTCTCTATCCTTTTCCATTGGTCTATATGTCTGTTGTTGTACCAGTGCCATGCTGTATTGGTTACTGTAGCCTTATATCATAGTTTGAAGTCACGTGATGCCTCCAGCTTTGTTCTTTTTGCTTAGGATTGCTTTGGCTATTTGGGCTCTTTTTTGGTTCCATATGAATTTTATAATAGTTTTTTCTAATTCTGTGAAAAATGATATGGGTAGTTTAATAGGAATAGCACTGAATCTGTAGATTGCTTTGGGCAGTATGTCCATTTTAATAATATTGGATCTTCCAATCCATGGGCATGGAATGTTGTTTTCATTTGTTTTTGTCATTTATGATTTCTTTCAACAGTGTTTTGTAGTTCTCCTTGTAGAGACTTTTCATCTCCTTGTTTAACTGTATTCCTAGGTATTATACTTCATTTTTGTGTGTGTGTGGCTATTGTAAATGGGACTGTGTTGTTGTTTTGGCTCTCAGCTTGAATGTTATTGGTGTGTAGAAATGCTCTTGATTTTTGTATGTTGATATTATATCCTAAAACTTTACTGAGGTCATTTATCAGTTTCAGGAGCCTTTTATCAAAAACTCAAAAAAAAAAATCAGATTCTGGCGAGGCTTCAGAGAAAAAGGAAGGGATACTCATACACTGTTGGTGGGAATGTAAATTAGTTCAGCCACTGAGGAAAATATTTTGGAGATTTCTCAAAGGACTATAAATGGGCTTACGATTTAACCCAGAAATCCCATTACTGAATACTGAATATATACCCCAAAGAAGATAAACTATTCTATGAAAAGGATACATGCCCTTGTATATTCATCACAGCACTATTCACAATAGCAAAGGCATGGAATCAACCTAGGTGCCCATCAATAGTGGGTTGCATAAAGAAAATGTGGTACATATACACTATGGAATACTATACATTCATAAAAAGCATGAAATCATGTCCTTTGCAGCAACATGGATACAGCTGGATGCCATTGTCTTAAGGGAATTAATACAGGAACAGAAAACCAAATACTGTATGTTCTCACTTATAAGTGGGGGCTGAACATTAAGTACACATGGACATAAAGATACAAACAATAAACACTGGAGATTACTAGAAGGGGGAGGTAAGGAGTTGGGCAGGTGCGGAAAAACTACCCTTTGGGTGCTAAGCTCACTACTTGGGGTCGGGACCATTTGTCCTCCAAACCTTAGTGTCACGCAGAAACCCCATGTAACAAACCCACACATGTACCCCCTGAATCTAAAATAATAGTTGGAATGATAAATTAAAAAGAAAATAATTTTACACTAAGCACTTCCATGATGTGAGATGACAGTCAACCTTGACTTGGACAGTTTGGGAAGTCATCAATGAAGGAGTAAATAGTAGGTGCAGAAATTGGATAAGCAGGGGGATGGAAGAACGTTCCAGAACAGGAAATGATAGGAGGATTGGAGTTGACTTTGACGTGCTTATGAGACAGTGACTAGAAACAAATTTTCATATGGGAGAGTAATATGATATCAGATGGATGGGGTACAGACTATGAGTTACCTTGGTGGCAGACAGGAGGAAACCAATGTATGAGGAATAACAGTCACTCTGTGATATTCTTAAAAGACAGATTCTAATTCAAAAACATAGCTGCTTCCTCAAAGTGAAGCTTTTTAAAAGTAGGTCATTGTCAAGATAGACTTAGGCTTCCCAGGCACTGGAATTTGCTAAAGTGAAGTCTCTAAGAGTTTTTATCCTAATCTTAGGGTTGAATTTCCAAACCTGATTTCCCTAAATAAGAATGGCATAGAGTGCTCCAAACTTCTGCAAAATAAAGATTTTTTTTACAAAAAATTGTTGAAAGGATACAATGGCCCTAGGGAATTGGGACCAATATGGTTTGTTTAGAAAGAATTTGAAAATATCTTGGTTGATGTGGCTTAAATAATGGTAGAGGACTTCCACCATCACACCACACCACCACCATTGCCATCACTTTACAACTCAAATTGAAACATCCGAGTTCTCACAATTCTTTAGTTTGGAGAATAATTAACTTTATAAAATTATTTATGCTTATGGATGCTAACAGTGAAACAAATCTTTACTTAATACAAAGATCTTAAAAACACTAAAAGATGAGATGGCAGTCCTATGAAAAGAGAATTTTATCTCCACAGCTTCATATATTTTAGAACACATAAAGAATTTGGGAACATTTTGGTGTCTATTTTAAAATTATGAAAAAATATTTAAATATTTGTGGACAGTTCAAATTCAGAAAAAGTTATAATATAACTTTAATAAATAAAATATAACTATAATAAATAAATTTTATATAACTTGTTAATTTTATATGCTAAATTTTCATTTATTTTTAAAGCTATTATTTTTTAGAGCAATTTTAGATCCACAGAAAAATTGAGAGGAAGTTACAGACATTTCCCATGTATCCCCTAACCCCACATTAACATCTCCTGCCAGAGTGGCACATTTGTTGCAATTGATGAACCTGCATTGACACATCACAATCACCTAAAGTCCATGAGTTCACTCTTGCTGTTGTACAATCTGTCGGTTTGGAAAAATGCACAATGACATGCATCTATTATTATAGTATCATACAGAGTATTTTCACCACCCTAAAAATCTTCTGTGGTCTATCTATTCATTTCCCCATTCCCAACCCCAACTCCTGGCAAACTCTGATCTTTCTACTGTATTCATAGTTTCTCCTTTTCTGGAATGTGATATAGTTGGAATCAAAAAGCATGCAGCCTCTTCAGATTTGCTTCTTCACTTAGTAATACACATTTCAGATTCTTCATGCCTTTATATAGTTTGAAAATTATTTGCTTTGGGTGCTAAATGTTTCATTGTCTTGATGTAGTGCAGTTTGTTTATTTGTTCAGCTACTGAAGGATATGTTAGTTGTTTCTATGTTTGGGCAATTATAAGTAAAGCTGCTCTAAACATCTGTATGGCAGTTTTCTTGTGGTCATAAGTTTTAAACTCCTTGGGATAAATATCAAGGAGCATAATTGCTGGATTGTATGGTAAGAGTATATTTATCTTCATAAGAATCTGCCAAACAATTTTCCAAAGTGGTTGTATCATTTTGCATCTGCCAGCAATGATGACTTTCTGTTGTCTTACATCCTTACCAGCATTTGGTGTTGTTAATGTTCTGAATTTTGGACATTCTAATAGGTGTTCAGTAACATCTTATTGTTTTAATTTGCATTTATTTTCCTGATGACATACGTGATCCATCTTTTCATATGCTATGACATTTCTATGTTTAGAGACACAAATATGTACCATCGTGTATTGCCTATAGTAGTATCCAGTACAGTAACATGCTGTATAGGTTTATGGCCTGGGAGCAACAGGCTATACCATGTAGTCTATGTGTGTAGTAGCCTGTACCATCTAGGTTTAAGTATATTCTATGATGTTTCCACAATAACAAAATCACTGAATGATGCATTTCTCTGAATATATTCTCATTATTAAGTGATACATGACTGTACATATATATATATATACAGTCATGTATATATATATAACAAATATAGTCAAATATGTCATTGCTATCATTATTTTGAGTAAATTGTTATCTGTTAGATCTATTAAGAATAAGAAAAATAAGCTTTTATTTTACCTTCACTTCTTCAATGCTCTTCTTTTCCTTAGATCTGAGTTGCTGACCTATATTATTTTTTCTCTAATAAACTGTTTCTTAAGTTTTATTTTTAATTGAAAAATAATTTTATGCATATGAATGCAATGTGAAGTTTTTACTTATGTTTATAATGTGGAATGAGTAAATCAAGCAAATTAACAAATCCATCACTTCATAGACATATATTTGTGGTGAAAATATTTAAAATCTACTCTATTTTAGTCTGTTTTCATGCGGTTGATAAAGATATTCCTGAGACTAGGGAAAAAAATAGGTTTAATGGACTCACAGTTCCATGTGGCTGGAGAGATCTCAATCATGGTGGAAGGCAAGGAAGAGTAAGTCACATCTTACACGGATGGTAGCAGGCAAAAAGAGATAACTTGTGCAGGGAACTCCCCCTTTTAAAATCATCAGCTCTCATGAGACTTATTCACTATCATGAGAACAGCATGGGAAAGACCTGCCCCCATGATTCAATTACCCCCCACCAGGTCCCTTCCACAACACATGGGAATTGTGGGAGTTACAATTCAAGATGAGATTTGGGTGGGGACACACCAAACCATATCATACTCTTTTAGTAATTTTGAATTATATGGTGTATTATTATTTATTATAGTCACCATTCTGCGCAATCTATCACTAAAACCTATTCTTTTTGTCCAGCTGAAACTGTGAACCCTTTGACCATCTCCCCTTTTCCTTCCACTCCCTCCCTCAGGCTCTAGTGACCATGATTCTATGCTCTACTTCTATGAGACCAGCTTTTCATAATCCACATATAAGTGAGATCAGATGGTATTTTTCTTGGGCCTGGCTTACTTCACTTAGCATAATGCCCTCTAGATTCATCCATGTTGTCTCAAAATAATAGGATTCTCCACCTTTTTAAAAGCTGAATGTTATTCCATTATATGTGTGTATATATATGTGTATTATATATATATATAATTACATATATGTTGTATTAGTCCATTCTTGCATTGCTGTAAAGAACTATCTGAGACTGGATAACATGTAAAGGAAAGAGGTTTAACTGATTCACAGTTCCATAGACTGTACAGAAGCATGGCTGGGGAGGTCTCAGGAAACTTATAATCGTGGTGGAAGGCAAAGGGGAAGCAGGCATGTCTTCACATGGCACAGCAAGAGAGAGAGAGAGAGAATGGGTAAGTGCCACACACTTTTAAACAACCAGATATCATGAGGACTTGCTATTGTGAGAACAGCAAGGGGAAGCCTGTTCCCATGATCCAATCACCTCATACGAGGCCCCTTCTCCAACATTGAGGATTACAATCAGACATGAGATTTGGGTGGGGACACAGAGCCAAACCAAATTTTATATATATGTGTGTATATATAAAACACACACACACATATATGTAATATACACACACACATATATATACACACACACATATATATAGGCATGAGGTTATATATATATATATATATATATATATAACATTTTTTGTTAATTTGTCTAATAATAGACATCTAGGTTGCTTCCATATTTTAGCTATTGTGAATAATGCTGCAATAAACATGGGAATTCAGATATCTCTTCAGCATAGAGATTTCAGTTTTTTGGGATATATACCCAGAAGTTGGATTACAGGATCATATGAAAATTCTACTTTTGCTTTTCTAAGGAACCTCAATACTATTTTCCATAACGGCTTTATTAACTTACATTCCTACCAACTGTGTACAAGGGTTTTCTTTTCTCCACACTCATGCCAACAGTTGCTATCACTCATCATTTTTTTAAAAATGTGTAACAGTTTATCAGGCATGAGGTGAAATTTCATTGTGGATTTAATTTGCATTTCCCTGATGACCAGTGATAGTAAGTATTTTTTATGTATCTATTGACCATTTGTATGTCTTCTTTTGAGAAACGTCTATTTAGGTCCTTTGCCCACTTTTTAATTGTTTTTTGTTGTTGTTTTCTTGTTGTTGAGTTCTTTGAATTTCTTATATATGTTAGATACTAGCCTCTTATCAGATTATTGAATAGGTGTTTTGGTTTGCAAATATTTTCTTCAAATCTGCAGATTGTCTCTTCATTCTATTAGTTGTTTCCTCTGCTTTTTAGTTTGATGCATTTCCATTTGTTTTTTGTCTGTTTTTGTTTTTGTTTTTGGCTTTGTTGCTTCTGCTTTTGGGTTCATATCTAAGAAATCTTTGGCCAGGCCAATATTGTTAAATATTTCCTTTGTGTTTTCTTCTAATAGTTTTACAGTTTTAGTTAACAATTCTTGCAAGGCAGATTTACTGACCACAAAGTTCCTCAATATTTTTTTCTGAGACAGTCTTCTCCTTTGAAGAATACAATTACAGGGTACAAAATTCTAAGTTGATAGCTTTATTCTCTCAACACTATGTTCACTCCACTTTATTCTTGCTTGCATGGTTTCTGAGGAAACATTAGATGTAATTCTTACCTTTATTTTTCCACAGATACAGTATTTTTTCTCTTCCCCTGAGTTGCTTCAAAATTTTATCTTTATCTGCGATTTTCTGTAGTATAAAGATGATATGCTTAGGCACAGTTTTTGTTGTTGTTGTTGTTTTATTTTTTGACATTTATATTGCTTAGTGTTCTATGAACTTCCTGAATCTGTGATTTGGTGTCTAACATTAATTTGAGGAAACTCTCACTCATTATTGTTTCAATTATTTTTTCTTTTCTTTCTCTCTTCATTGTCCTTCTGGGATTCACATTACATAAACATTATAACTTGTGTTTTTTTAAAATTCATTTCCTGGAATAGGAACAGCTCCAGTCTCCAACTCCCAGCGTGAGCGACACAGAAGACCAGTGATTTCTGCATTTTCAACTGAGGTACTGGGTTCATCTCACTGGGGAGTGCCGGACGATCGGTGCTGGTCAGCTGCTGCAGCCCGACCAGCGAGAGCTGAAGCAGGGCGAGGCATTGCCTCACCTGGGAAGCGCAAGGGGGAAGGGAATCCCTTTTCCTAGCCAGGGGAACTGAGACACACAACACCTGGAAAATTGGGTAACTCCCACCCCAATACTGCGCTTTAAGCAAACAGGCACACCAGGAGATCATATCCCACACCTGGCCGGGAGGGTCCCTCACCCACAGAGCCTCCCTCATTGCTAGCACAGCAGTCTGTGATCTACCGGCAAGGCAGCAGTGAGGCTGGGGGAGGGGCGCCCGCCATTGCTGAGGCTTAAGTAGGTAAACAAAGCTGCTGGGAAGCTCGAGCTGGGTGGAGCTCACAGCAGCTCAAGGAAACCTGCCTGTCTCTGTAGACTCCACCTCTGGGGACAGGGCAATAACAAACACAGCCGAAACCTCTGCAGACGCAAACGACTCTGTCTGACAGCTTTGAAGAGAGCAGTGGATCTCCCAACACGGAGGTTGAGATCTGAGAAGGGACAGACTCCCTGCTCAAGTGGGTCCCTGACCCCTGAGTAGCCTAACTGGGAGACATCCCCCACTAGGGGCAGTCTGACACCCCACACCTCACAGGGTGGAGTACACCCCTGAGAGGAAGCTTCCAAAGCAAGAATCAGACAGGTACACTCGCTGTTCAGAAATATTCTATCTTCTGCAGCCTCTGCTGCTGATACCCAGGCAAACAGGATCTGGAGTGGACCTCAAGCAATCTCCAACAGACCTACAGCTGAGGGTCCTGACTGTTAGAAGGAAAACGATCAAACAGGAAGGACACCTACACCAAAACCCCATCAGTACATCACCATCATCAAAGACCAGAGGCAGATAAAACCACAAAGATGGGGAAAAGGCAGGGCAGAAAAGCTGGAAATCCAAAAAATAAGAGCGCATCTCCCCCAGCAAAGGAGCGCAGCTCATCGCCAGCAATGGATCAAAGCTGGACGGAGAATGACTTTGACGAGATGAGAGAAGAAGGCTTCAGTCCATCAAATTTCTCAGAGCTAAAGGAGGAATTATGTACCCAGCGCAAAGAAACTAAAAATCTTGAAAAAAAAGTGGAAGAATTGATGGCTAGAGTAATTAATGCAGAGAAGGTCATAAACGAAATGAAAGAGATGAAAACCATGACACGAGAAATACGTGACAAATGCACAAGCTTCAGTAACCTACTCGATCAACTGGAAGAAAGAGTATCTGCGATTGAGGATCAAATGAATGAAATGAAGCGAGAAGAGAAACCAAAAGAAAAAAGAAGAAAAAGAAATGAACAAAGCCTGCAAGAAGTATGGGATTATGTAAAAAGACCAAATCTACGTCTGATTGGGGTGCCTGAAAGTGAGGGGGAAAATGGAACCAAGTTAGAAAACACTCTTCAGGATATCATCCAGGAGAACTTCCCCAACCTAGTAGGGCAGGCCAACATTCAAATCCAGGAAATACAGAGAACGCCACAAAGATACTCCTCGAGAAGAGCAACTCCAAGACACATAATTGCCAGATGCACCAAAGTTGAAATGAAGGAAAAAATCTTAAGGGCAGCCAGAGAGAAAGGTCGGGTTACCCACAAAGGGAAGCCCATCAGACTCACAGCAGATCTCTCGGCAGAAACTCTCCAAGCCAGAAGAGAGTGGGGGCCAATATTCAACATTCTTAAAGAAAAGAATTTTAAACCCAGAATTTCATATCCAGCCAAACTAAGTTTCATAAGTGAAGGAGAAATAAAATCCTTTACAGATAAGCAAATGCTTAGAGACTTTGTCACCACTAGGCCTACCTTACAAGAGACCCTGAAGGAAGCACTAAACATGGAAAGGAACAACCGGTACCAGCCATTGCAAAAACATACCAAAATGTAAAGACCATCGAGGCTAGGAAGAAACTGCATCAACTAACGAGCAAAATAACCAGCTAATATCACAATGGCAGGATCAAGTTCACACATAACAATCTTAACCTTAAATGTAAATGGACTAAATGCTCCAATTAAAAGACACAGACTGGCAAACTGGATAAAGAGTCAAGACCCATTGGTCTGCTGTATTCAGGAGACCCATCTCACACGCAGAGACATACATAGGCTCAAAATAAAGGGATGGAGGAAGATTTACCAAGCAAATGGAGAACAAAAAAAAGCGGGGGTTGCAATACTAGTCTCTGATAAAACAGACTTTAAACCATCAAAGATCAAAAGAGACAAAGAAGGCCATTACATAATGGTAAAGGGATCAATTCAACAAGAAGAGCTAATAGACATCTATAGAACTCTCCACCCCAAATCAACAGAATATACATTCTTCTCAGCACCACATCGTACTTACTCCAAAATCGACCACGTAATTGGAAGTAAAGCACTCCTCAGCAAATGGACAAGAACAGAAATTATAACAAACTGTCTCTCAGACCACAGTGCAATCAAACTAGAACTCAGGACTAAGAAACTCAATCAAAACCGCTCAACTACATGGAAACTGAACAACCTGCTCCTGAATGACTACTGGGTACATAACGAAATGAAGGCAGAAATAAAGATGTTCTTTGAAACCAATGAGAACAAAGATACAACATACCAGAATCTCTGGGACACATTTAAAGCAGTGTGTAGAGGGAAATTTATAGCACTAAATGCCCACAAGAGAAAGCAGGAAAGATCTAAAATTGACACTCTAACATCGCAATTAAAAGAACTAGAGAAGCAAGAGCAAACACATTCGAAAGCTAGCAGAAGGCTAGAAATAACTAAGATCAGAGCAGAACTGAAGGAGATAGAGACACAAAAAACTCTCCAAAAAATCAATGAATCCAGGAGTTGGTTTTTTGAAAAGGTCAACAAAATTGACAGACCACTAGCAAGACTAATAAAGAAGAAAAGAGAGAAGAATCAAATCGACGCGATTAAAAATGATAAAGGGGATATCACCACCGACCCCACAGAAATACAAACTACCATCAGAGAATACTATAAACACCTCTACTCAAATAAACTGGAAAATCTAGAAGAAATGGATAATTTCCTGGACACTTACACTCTTCCAAGACTAAACCAGGAAGAAGTTGAATCCCTGAATAGACCAATAGCAGGCTCTGAAATTGAGGCAATAATTAATAGCCTACCAACCAAAAAAAGTCCAGGACCAGATGGATTCACAGCTGAATTCTACCAGAGATACAAGGAGGAGTTGGTACCATGCCTTCTGAAACTATTCCAATCAATAGAAAAAGAGGGAATCCTCCCTAACTCATTTTATGAGGCCAACATCATCCTGATACCAAAGCCTGGCAGAGACACAACAAAAAAAGAGAATTTTAGACCAATATCCCTGATGAACATCGATGCAAATATCCTCAATAAAATACTGGCAAACCGGATTCAGCAACACATCAAAAAGCTTATCCACCATGATCAAGTGGGCTTCATCCCTGGGATGCAAGGCTGGTTGAACATTCACAAATCAATAAACATAATCCAGCATATAAACAGAACCAAAGACAAGAACCACATGATTATCTCGATAGATGCAGAAAAGGCTTTTGACAAAATTCAACAGCCCTTCATGCTAAAAACGCTCAATAAATTCGGTATTGATGGAACGTACCTCAAAATAATAAGAGCTATTTATGACAAACCCACAGCCAATATCATACTGAATGGGCAAAAACTGGAAAAATTCCCTTTGAAAACTGGCACAAGACAGGGATGCCCTCTCTCACCACTCCTATTCAACATAGTGTTGGAAGTTCTGGCTAGGGCAATTAGGCAAGAGAAAGAAATCAAGGGTATTCAGTTAGGAAAAGAAGAAGTCAAACTGTCCCTGTTTGCAGATGACATGATTGTATATTTAGAAAACCCCATTGTCTCAGCCCAAAATCTCCTTAAGCTGATAAGCAACTTCAGCAAAGTCTCAGGATACAAAATTAATGTGCAAAAATCACAAGCATTCTTATACACCAGTAACAGACAAACAGAGAGCCAAATCAGGAATGAACTTCCATTCACAATTGCTTCAAAGAGAATCAAATACCTAGGAATCCAACTGACAAGGGATGTAAAGGACCTCTTCAACGAGAACTACAAACCACTGCTCAGTGAAATCAAAGAGGACACAAACAAATGGAAGAACATACCATGCTCATGGATAGGAAGAATCAATATCGTGAAAATGGCCATACTGCCCAAGGTAATTTATAGATTCAATGCCATCCCCATCAAGCTACCAATGAGTTTCTTCACAGAATTGGAAAAAAACTGCTTTAAAGTTCATATGGAACCAAAAAAGAGCCCGCATCTCCAAGACAATCCTAAGTCAAAAGAACAAAGCTGGAGGCATCACGCTACCTGACTTCAAACTATACTACAAGGCTACAGTAACCCAAACAGCATGGTACTGGTACCAAAACAGAGATATAGACCAATGGAACAGAACAGAGTCCTCAGAAATAATACCACACATCTACAGCCACCTGATCTTTGACAAACCTGAGAGAAACAAGAAATGGGGAAAGGATTCCCTATTTAATAAATGGTGCTGGGAAAATTGGCTAGCCATAAGTAGAAAGCTGAAACTGGATCCCTTCCTTACTCCTTATACGAAAATTAATTCAAGATGGATTAGAGACTTAAATGTTAGACCTAATACCATAAAAATCCTAGAGGAAAACCTAGATAGTACCATTCAGGACATAGGCATGGGCAAAGACTTCATGTCTAAAACACCAAAAGCAACGGCAGCAAAAGCCAAAATTGACAAATGGGATCTCATTAAACTAAAGAGCTTCTGCACAGCAAAAGAAACTACCATCAGAGTGAACAGGCAACCTACACGAATGGGAGAAAATTTTTGCAATCTACTCATCTGACAAAGGGCTAATATCCAGAACCTACAAAGAACTCAAACAAATTTACAAGAAAAAAACAAACAACCCCATCAAAAAGTGGGCAAAGGATATGAACAGACATTTCTCAAAAGAAGACATTCATACAGCCAACAGACACATGAAAAAATGCTCTTCATCACTGGCCATCAGAGAAATGCAAATCAAAACCACAATGAGATACCATCTCACACCAGTTAGAATGGCGATCATTAAAAAGCCAGGAAACAACAGGTGCTGGAGAGGATGTGGAGAAATAGGAACACTTTTACACTGTTGGTGGGATTGTAAACTAGTTCAACCATTATGGAAAACAGTATGGCGATTCCTCAAGGATCTAGAACTAGATGTACCATATGACCCAGCCATCCCATTACTGGGTATATACCCAAAGGATTATAAATTATGCTGCTATAAAGACACATGCACACGTATGTTTATTGCAGCACTCTATTCACAATAGCAAAGACTTGGAATCAACCCAAATGTCCATCAGTGACAGATTGGATTAAGAAAATGTGGCACATATACACCATGGAATACTATGCAGCCATCAAAAAGGATGAGTTTGTGTCCTTTGTAGGGACATGGATGCAGCTGGAAACCATCATTCTTAGCAAACTATCACAAGAACAGAAAACCAAACACCGCATGTTCTCACTCATAGGTGGGAACTGAACAATGAGATCACTTGGACTCAGGAAGGGGAACATCACACACAGGGGCCTATCATGGGGAGGGGGTAGGGGGGAGGGATTGCATTGGGAGTTATACCTGATGTAAATGACGACTTGATGGGTGCAGCACACCACCATGGCACAAGTATACATATGTAACAAACCTGCACGTTATGCACATGTACCCTACAACTTAAAGTATAATAATAAATAAATTAAAAAAAAAAATTATAACTTTTGTAGTTAGACGTTTTGTTCCGTTGTTGTTGTTACTGTTGTTGTTGTTTTGGTCTTCATTCTCTTTGTTTTTCAATTTGGGATGTTTCAATTGATATATCCTGAAACGCAGAGATTATTTTCTCAGCTGTGTCTAGTCCGCTATAAGCCTATCAAAGTCATTATTTCTATTACAGTGTTTTTACCTCTAGCATTTCTACTTAATTTCTTCTTAGGATTTTCATCTCTCTGTTTACGTTGCCCATCTCTTCTTGTATGCTGTCTACTTTATTAAATTTCTTAACATATTAATTATGGTTTTTTTTCAAATTCCAAATTTGATCATTTCAATATACATGCCATGTCTGGTTCTGATGCTTGCATTGCCTCTTCAAATTGTGTTTTTTGCCTTTTTGTATATTCTGTAATTTCTGTGTTTTGTTTTGTTTGTCTATTTGTTTTGATAGACGGGCATATCATACCAGGTAAAAGAAACTGCTATAAATTGGCCTTGAGTAATGTGGTGGTTAAGTTGTGAGGGGAAGGGAAATGTTCTATAGTCCTATAATTAGGTCTCAGTCTTTACCAAGCCTAGGACTCTGGTCTGTGAAATTCAGAATAGTTTCTCATTTTTTTCCCCCTTAGGTGGGACAGAATGGCTAAAGCAGGCTGGAGTGTTGGGCATTTCCCTTCCCCCAGGCTAGTTGGGCACTGATAATACCTGACAAATTAGGCTCCACTGAACTAGTTTCTTCTGAGGGAGAGCCTTGTTAGGAAGACCAGCATACTCCGGCATATTTCACAAAGGTTCTTTTTACTTACTGGAAGAAAAAGAGGATTTTTCGCCAATATTTATTGTGAAAACTTGACTGAGCTCCTGGATGTATCACTCACAAAAGGGTGGCTTCCCCCTATGACTGGGTCCCCCTGGAAATTTTAACTCTTAGATTTGTCCACACTGAGCTTTCAGCAATTCATCAATTACAGTTCAGGTTTTCCTACCCCAACACTGTTTCCCTTGGCCACTTCCCCTCCTGAGTCTCTGTTCCTAGTATTTGCCTGCCTCTCCAGTCTTGGGGACAGCAGTTTGCCCTGTGTCCTCACTCTATAATGGATCTAGAATCTTTTTTTTTTTTTTTCAATCTGTTCGCCTTTCAACTTGTTGCTAGGATCGAGTAGTGCAACCTTCCTATATGTGGAATCAAGAACTTGATGTCAAATTTCATTTAACTTTACTTTGTTGTAGTAGCATTTATGCTCTTTGTTTGCTTTTCTGCCCCCCACCCCCAGGAAAAAAGCAATATTAGTCCCATTCTATATATTAGAGTCCGTCCTACCTCTGTCACTTAAAACTGATAAACTTCCACACTGTTTCTCTGTTTTGAGACTCTCTCCTTCCTCAACCCAACCCCATTTTGTATCTTCCTCTTTAACTTATATGTTAGAAGAAATATATGTATTCTTTTTCCTTTTAAATAAATGAATGTTTATACCTCTTGCTATGTTTTTAAAACTAATGATTGAGTGATTATTATTTTTATAATCTTAAAAAAATGAATTCACCAGCTACTTACCTACGAAACTACTCATTGGTTTTGCTCCGAAAAGACAACTCCTCTTTAGACAGTTAATAGTAGAAAAGATATTTGTTCCTCCTTTTCTTGTAAATAGCACTTTAACCAAAAGAATCATGGTTACAAACACACCCCCATGTACTTTGTAAGCAAGCTTGACATCCTAGTTTTAAGACAGAAACTCACTTCCATACACAGAGTAGATAACTGCCTAGGACAAGGTTTTTATTATCTATCATCACCCTTATTAAAAAGGACAAAGGGTTTTCCTATCCTCTGTGTGTGCTAAGTATCATCTGACAGAGTCAGGAAATAGATCTGAATTCCCAGAATTGCCATGTGAAGGGCAGACAGAGGACTCCGTTCCCACGTCTACTGCCATCCCCTTTCATCCCGGCTGTGGCCTTCTTTTGGCGGTTTGCCGTCACACAGGGTCAGACGTTAAAGTCAGCTTCTGAGTGTAATGTCTGTGCTCTGTTTACAACATTTCACTCACCATAACAAATGGGACTTGGTCAACCTCACTGTATTCTGAAGCCATTCCTGGTGAGTTTCATCATTTAATTCTTTGACCAAAAGTACATTCCTGAATATGTATCTGTCAGGATACTCCTGCTGAAATGCTGAAAATTTAATCCTAAGTTAGGTAGGTGGTAGAAATGGAACTTTAAGAATAAATTAACAAAATGCATTTTAGGGTGTTAAATTCTAATTTTTCCCCTTTCAGATGAATCATTGACTTGTCACTCTATGAGCGGTGTATCATGCCTCTCAGATTGCCCTGGGTCTCTTCAACAATTAAATCCTCAGTCCATACTTTGCTAATGTCAATATTCCTTTTTTCTTCTGTGTATCACCATCTCTCTTCCTGTATTAGAATCTATTTAAGAAAAGTATTCCATCTTAATTGACTGCCATCGCCTTTCTGTAAATCTTCTCTGTCTTTCCCCTTCCTTCACCTTATGAAATATGTCTTTTAAAAATTCATCTATTCAATACATATTAACTGGTTATCTCATTTCTTCTGTTTTTCAAGTAGAGTATTTCACGTTGTTGATGTTGTTATTTAATAATTACCTTTTGCTCACATAACTGAAAAGTACCAAGAATAGCCTCATATGTGGATATACCTAGAGTGTGGGAGAGAGAGTTACAATGATCTTATCTCCTTTCTGTAGCTTCATATCTCTCTGTCTGTCTCTCTCT
Organism: Macaca thibetana thibetana; assembly: GCF_024542745.1. Lineage (NCBI taxonomy): Eukaryota > Metazoa > Chordata > Mammalia > Primates > Cercopithecidae > Macaca > Macaca thibetana. Next base: position 101,527,614 of record NC_065586.1, on the reverse strand, counting down.
TTATATCATTTCCTGTGATTATAGGCCCTGCTTCTTTTGGAGTATTAGCCTCAGTGTCTTATTTAAAGTGTTTTATTTTTCCATGCGATAGGGAGAAAATAGCCATTAGATGTTCATCTTGGGTGTCCTTAGAGCTCTGACTCTAGAATAAAATAATATCTTTCTCCATGCTCTCCAAAAAATAGGGCTTAGTCTTAGACCCATCACTAGGTTTAAAGGGTCTAAGAACAGACACTACAGAATAACATAAAATGAGTCCTATGTGGTTCCTAACAGAAAGAATTTTAGAAAACACACTACAAATGGGCTCATAATATTAGACCCTGGCATACAGAGGTAAAAGATGTACTTATTAAGGAACTTATATCTGTGGAGGAAGCAGACAAAAACAATTCTAATTTTATGTGATAATTACCTAATGTCCTTAGAGTGTTCTGGGAGTACAGATGAATGCAAACCAGAGGAGGGGTCACAAAAGGATTCCAGGGGGAACTAAGTCTTGCAGAATGCTTAGGTGTTTGCTAAGCAAAGAAAGTTGATGTGGGAATTGCAAATATTTGTAAGAACATGAGAAAAATATTGCAGACAAGAGATCCTAATGCAGTCTAAGATCAGCAAGCAGTTCTGGGATTAAAGGGGAGGGAACAGAAGAGGGAAGAGAGAGAGAAGGATAAAATTGGAAAGGAAGACAAAAGCTAGATCTTCAAGACTAAAATTCAAAGCCCTAAAAACAGCATGCTACAGGTAATCATTAAAACCTATAACATAATCATATTTATGTGTTCATAAAAATAAGTCTAGGAACAGTAGAAAGAATGAAATTGGGTGTCAGGAAAAGGAGAGCAGAGAGAGCTTTCAAAGGGCAGCTGTACTGATCTCTATGAGAATTTACAGGGAAAATGAGTAGCTGTCAGGAGGGGACTTGAGGACAAAACTGGGTGATATTTTGGGTAGATTAGGACAGTACCTACACTGGTGTCTATATTTGGAAGGATGATAGAATAGGGGAGGGATGATAGAACGAAATCAAGATGAAAAAGGCTGCATAAGGAATAATATTGACTAATTACTTACTGTAAATCTACTCTATAAGCCTGCTGCCCTTTAAACTACCTTAAGCAACTACCTTAAGCAAACATCATTTGATATTCCATTTTTTCTTCTTCCTCTGAATTTACTGAAATTCAACATCTTTTAGCCCATTAAAAAAAACTGAATTTTACATGATTTAGACTAAAACTAAGGCCATGGCTAGGTCCAAAAATCAGTGCCACTCAAAATGGTATGATATGTAGGTGGATGTAATCCTGGATCTGATGGAGAGCTCTGACAGAGAAATCCTGGCAAAGAAACAAGGACACAAAAGAACTGAGCATCTGGCAGAAGGGACCATGCACTTTAAGTTAGTTATAGCCAAAGATGCAGAATGCACTGATGATTTGCAAATGCAGTTAGAAAAATGCAAAGCCGGTCAGCTTTAAATTGTGGATTTGCATGTCCACTTGTCTATCTTTTATATGCATTTCATTCTTTCTCCTCAAAAACACCTCTTCCTATTTTTAAGCTTCTCATCTCAAAGCTTCAGGTTTTGGAAGAAAGATTAAGCATGAGCTGGCCAACACTAATTCAGTCCTCTTTAATAAACAAAAATGGCTAAAATAAATAAAGTCAAGAGTTATTGAACTTTTCTTTCTCTCAGTCTTTCTCTTTGTTTTTACTTCTGTCTCTCCTCTCCTGCTCTCTCCAATTTCCCTTTTACTCTTCTTGGTCAAGATATTTGCTTTCTTTACAGAATAAACAACTGAAGTCCTCATAGACTGACAGCTTGACTTGACATTCCATAGAAAAGGCAGGCCATTAATCATGAGGTAGAGTCACCTGAACTACTCCTCAAAGATGAGCAAGAGAATAAGGAAGGATTTATAGGATGATAGATCATTGTCACAGATTCCTGTCTATGGGGACAGAGGGCCATACTGTTCACATGAAGTACCATTGCAAAGGCAGCAAGGATGAAATCAGCCAAATCTTCAGCTGACATTCTCAGAGCTACAGCTAAGAAACCTAAGGAACTATAACTAAGAAACCTCAGAAACTTCAGTTTCTGAAGCCCCAGTGGTACTCCACCACCCACAAAAACAAAAACAAAAACAAAAACAAAACCCTCCTTCCAGCTCCTTGACTATTTGATCATCTTCTGGCCTCTTCATTTCATTAGTCCTTAGCTCTTCTCGAGGTGTCCACATACTAGGCCCCTCTCAGTCTTCTCCCTTTTGAATATATCAACTGATCTCTTGCCACATCCTTTGGTCAAGGCCAAGTTCAAAATGTACTTCCCTCAGACAATACCCCAAATTATCTTTACCTTAATAACATCTTTTCCAATTAAGAATACTTTGAGGTTGTATGTGTAAAACTACACCTTTCTATGTGTAACTGTTTGTCTACTGTTCTGCATTATTATTCTAGCTCATTCATTTGGCAGCTCTGAGACCAAACACTTGTATATGAGTATAAGCTCTGTGCTAATCACTGGTGATACAGTGTGTATTAAATGAGATATGCTCCTACATCTCAAGGAATTCACAGCCTAGTGGGGATGCACTAAGTAAACTAACAACATCCATCCAGGGAGATACATTCTAGCTGGAGATACATACAAGATACTATGAGAGCTCAGAAGAGGTGTGTGAATTTCAGACAGGGGAGTCAAGAGAGGATTCCTGGAACATATGACGCCTCCGGTAAGTTTAAAATGGACAAGAAGTATTAGCTTCTGTGAGGTAAAAGTGAGGCACTCCAGAAGACTTGAAGCAAGACAAGATATTGAGGGAAATTTGAGCAGTTTGGCATGGTTGCACCAGAAAATGCACGTAGTCAGTGTTGAAAATAGGCCCAAGAAAATCCAATAGGAAGGTCTCAAATTTTTAAATACATCAAAATTTTGAAATACATCACCTAGGGAATTTACTAAGTGATAGATTCTTGGCCAGGTCCAGGAAACTTGGTTCAGTGGGGCTCAGTATCTACATTTTTAACACGCTGTCTTTATGAAGCATTATTCTGGACCTTGAAAAGTATCAAACGCTAAGGCAAAGACTTTAGAAAGGGATTCTGAAAGATTTGAAGAGCTATTGAAGGGTTTTATGTAGGAGAAAGACAAGATCCATGTGTTGAGCAAAAGTTGACATAGAGGGAACCCAGATTGAAGACTATTTGGAAAGCAATTTCAGCGATCCATTTGCTACATTTATACATGATAAATATTATATCTTACTGCTACTTTTCTAATCCCCCAAAGCAGTGTTTCTAAACTATATCATATTACGATGCTCTGGGATGTTGGAAAATAAAATTTCCTGGGTTTCATTTTTTACGTATCAGCATCCCTGGGGTGGGTCCCATTGATCTTGCTATTTTCACAAATCCCTTAAATGAGTCTTATGTACCACAGTGAGTCTCCAGAGCATTGCAGAGTGAACTGGATGGGTGCCTTTCAAACCAGCCCTTTAGGTGAACATGATGGGCTCTAATCTGAATGCTTTCCAGCATGCAAGCCAGAATTCATAACCTCCCCAACATCCCTAAAGTCTTTGTGTCATAATATTCTGTAACTGGAAGAGTATCTCCACATAGCAGGTAGTTGCTATCCCCATAGCAGTTAAAAACAAAACAAAACAAAATGCTCTTCTACAAACTTTCTAGGCTCATGACAAAAGAACAGTAGCCTCTGAAATTTACACGGAAGTAACCACATATTAAGATGTATCTTTGAGAAAAGCTGCCAATGCTGCAGTGAAGCTTAAGAAGCTTTTTGCTAAAACGAAATCAGGTAATTCGTTTTGAATTAAAGTTAAGCACTTGGCTTAGTTCTCTTTCATTTTTCTTCTTGTAAATCTCTGACTAAATCAATTAAGTGGGTATTTAAAACTGGCAGCCATCCTGACACAGGAGGCCATGCGGCAAGCTGGGTGTCAAAGGTGAAATTAGAACAAAAGTTAGAATCTGCTGTTCGGGAAAAGCAGGCTACTTTTTCTCTTCTCTCCTTCCTCATCCCTCAGCATGCCCACAACTGGCTGCCGAGACCTCCGTTATTGAATGTTTCATCCCTGAGTCCCAGAGCTGACTTTCTGTGTTTTTTCTGTCATAGATAAGTAAGGTAGGACAAATGCATGAATAATAAAAAGGAAGCTCAGCCATTTCCACTCATAAGGTTAACTGCATGCACAGTTGCAGCTGGTCTTACAATCAAAAGCCAGACCGAGGCGGAGTCTTCAGGCCGACAGCAGAGAGCCTGGCCAGAGCAGCAAGTATCAGAGGTGCTGAGATTCCATCAACACCGGACACTAGAGCAAAGCCCCTTGTGCTAAAATTAATCTGTTTTCCTTGCTCCCTCCTTTTCTCTTTGCTTCCTCTCACCCTTCCTTCCTTCCTTTCTTTCTTACTTCAATATTAATTAAACACCTATCATGTGCTATTTGAGCAACTGAACTGTTTAGGCAAAGTGAACTGTTTAGGCAAAAATCGCTGCCCCGTTAGGGAGTTTGCATTCTAGTGGAGAAAACAGATGATATACAAGTAAAACAATTAATGAGCAAAGTCATTATAGACTGGGACACATGTTACGAAGTAACAAGACAGAATGTCCTGGTGAAGGATAAGAGAGGGGGCCTTAGGGCGGAGATGGCAAGGAGTACTTTTGAACTCCGACATGCAGCATAACAAGGAGCCAAGAAAGCTTGTGGAAGAGGGTCCCTGGCAATAGGGAGTGTGAGTGGAGGCTCCTGGCATGATGCTTCCAGGATTTGTGAAGAACTTGTTAGTCTCTTGGAAACAATCCACCTCTATTCTTTTTCATTCCTTTTCAAAAAAAAAAAAAAATTTCTAAGTGTTCTAAGTGGAAATTTCATAGGGATGTGTAAAGAAATCTCTGGAGTGAAGATATTGCTTTCATCCTTTATTTCTTGCACGTTTAAGATATGAGTAACTGGAGTGGGGAAGGATCAAGTCTCCTTCAAAAATACCAGTAGAAGAACTTGGTGGCAGCAGAGCTGTTCCCTTGCCATAATTACCCTTCTAAGTTCTATATTCAGCACCATTCCTCCTAGGGCTGACTACCAGAAAGAGGAAGGCAATCTTGTCATCTGCAGTGATAATAGAGGCTCAGTTATTTGAGTCCTTCAAATTTTTTTGACCCGAGGATTAAGGCAATTTAAAGCACAATTTGTTTTTGTTCTGTGGTGAGGGTGTGGGGGTCCTGAATACTGAATTGTGGCAACTTTGAAATACCAACTGAACCCTGATAGGACCAAGATTGGTACAACCCTTTGCTGCTCTGATTTGTGCTTGTCACCTCAATGCAAGGTGATGTGAGTTGACACCAATTAGCTGGTGTGCACAAAAGTCATCTCTTTCTTTAGTTAGCAGTAACTGTAGAGTGTCATGCACCTCTTCAAACATGACAAGTGAAATACAACTCATTGCCTTCCTTAATGCACATCAAGTCTGACAGGTGGTGATTTACGGGGAGATGCTTGAAAAGAAGAAAATATGATTGGTCACAAACACAGAATCAGGGATAATAAAACCTCTCGATGTTTGGACCAGATGAAATAACCAGGCAAAATGTAAGTGTATTACTGCCCAAATCATGAACTCGCAAGTTGCCTGTAAACATCCTCTACATCTCCGGGGACTCCTTGATGTAGGAAGAGGTACAACACTTCCCAGATAATTCCCGGAGTTGAACTCTTTCTTGTGCAGGGAAGATTGACACATTAACTGACTTCCAGAGAACATGAAAGTTTATAGCCTTCAGAAGCTTTCAAAAATTGAGAGCGTTCTCATAAAGAAGCAACAAACAAAAACCTAAGAGTGACTTTGATGGCCATCATTTTACAGTTTATAAATGTGTGTATTTGTTTGAAATCATGAACCCCAGTGCATAAAAGCAGGAACATGTATCATAACAAACACTATTTTATCATGCCTCTCATTGACAGAGCTGAACTAAAACTCTGCTATTCCACATTCTCTCCTAGCCTAGGAACTAATGGGATCTCCCATTTCCTTAAGATCCCGAGTCCTCAACCCAAAATTCTTTTCAATTTGTGCCTCCCTATGCAAACTTCTCATTATGAAATCACATTTTGTAGTTATACTGGTCCTCTTCTTGTCTACAATGTGGCATCTACTACAAAATTTTATGCAATTTTAAACAGAATAAATGTATATTAGAAAGACAAAGAAAGATTCCCCAGGAGATATTTTAAGGTAAAGAAAAGCCAGGTGTAGAACAATATATATTACAAAATCCTTTTTTTTAAAGAGTATATATTTATATACTCATTATGTTAAGGGAATATGTTAAAGTCCAATGAGGAGGAATCTTAAACTTCTTCTTTTGTATACTTCTGAATTTAGAACATTTACAATTAACATGTATATGCATGTATTGATTATGTAAACTTATATAGATGTATTTTACTAACAAGAACTCAGGATCTGTAATGGTACCTCAGAAGACCATAAAGAACTCAGCATTTGCTTATTCATAGTACTAGCTAAATAAAGCTGTAAGAAACAAAAGGAGACAAAATGAGTCAAAGGAAAAATAAGAGTAAAAATGGAGACAACATAATGTTCATAAGACCCCCACCAAATTCACAGCCTCCACCAAAATCCCAGAGAACCATAACTCAAGGGAAAAATGATTTACATATCCAACCTGAACCAGTTTGTTGAAAAGAAATAGACTAGTCAATGACACGTCCTCCTCGGTCTTTTTCAATATTTACAGGAGGAGGTTTATCCTTTTTTCCAACCAGTTTGAGCAATGACATGTTTAAATGGAGTCAGAACAGAGCAACACGCCAACTCTTAAATTCAAACTCAAAAACTCAGTTGATAGAAACAATATTTATGACCCGTTGCCTGAAGGAATGACAATTCTACCACTTCCTTCAATCAGCATTTCCTAAGCATGTTTTTGGGACATAAATTTCACAACATGTCCAATGAAGAAAGAATTATTTGGTCAATCAGCTTTGACAAATGCTACATATTATATTTCTTCCTTCCCACCCCTGGAGATTCAGAACACACACGGTATACAAAAACCTCTGACAACTCATAAAGGAAAGAAAAATATTATAATGTGTTAACCTATAATTTTCCAAAACTATTTGATGAAGAGCCATTTTCATGTAAAATCTTGTGAAACATACTTGAGACACACTATTCCAGCTATTCCCAATGTACTTCCAGTTTATAACCCCCAAAACATCTAACTCAATTCTGTTGCTTTGCCCATTCCACCTGCTACTCTGAAGAACTGCAATTACTCAACAGAAATTCTTCTTGATGCTTTCTACCTCTTTATATCTATGTACTTTGAAACTTGTTATTTTGATCAATGGGGAAATTTTTTAAATTTTAGCTAGTACTATAAATAGGCACAATGATGAATTTCTTTCATAGAATTTTTTCGAAGAAAATCCTCAAAACAATCCTATAAGGTGAGAACTGTTGTTCCTAATTAGTGATGAGAAAAAGGGTCTGAAGGAGTTCAAATAACCTCACTCAAAAGAACAGAGTGCATATATTACAGAGCTTGGAGTCAAACCTAAGTTCCTGGGCAAATGACTTAACACCATTTAAGCTCTGCATCTAAGATAATACATGAAGGACAACTCTCTACCAGAAATTGTTTGACTTGTAAACACTGTTCTATGGTTTGTTTTTATTTTTAATATTTTGTTCACTGTGTGTTATAAAATGGGTGTGTTTCCCTCTTCCCATTGGTGCCCAAACACCTGCAGCCCAAAGTGTGGTCTAGCGGATGGACAGGAGCTCAAGACATCTCTGTGATGGACCAGTCTCACAAAGGCTCTGTCTGACGTTTTTACTCTTATTTTCCTTTGCCTCATTTTGCCTCATGTATTTCTCATCAGCTTTAATTCTTTTGACTGTTATGCTATACAAATATAAGGTGGCAAGGTAATAGAAGCATGGTGCATCTCTTACACTTTCTACACATCCCTTCACTGTCATAGACGTTTTCTTTCCAGTGGCATCATCATAAAATATCATCATGAAAATGAGCTGGAATTGAGTTCTAGTAATAAATATACTTTCTTTGCTGGAGAGCTTTACCCCCAGTCAATTAGCATATAGTGTGTCACGTGGGAGAAAATTTGTCAAGTGCTCAGTTTGTCATTGACAGATAAGTAAAAGGTACTTAATGTAAATCGCATTTCCCAAATTCATTTCACTTAGCATGGCTCAGGAAGGACCTGGAGACTGCAATCTAAAGATGGCAATGAGTGAGTAACGTGGTGGCACTTTCCATTTATGTGAGCATCTTTCTCCAGAGAGCACTTTGCAGGTGTCCTATTTACTCCCCTCGTTACACTTGTTTGGTTGCACCAATATGTTAGGAGAGCATTGAAACCCGAGCAAACGTTAGTAGCAGCTCCCCAGAGCACATTGCTTACACTGTGTTAAGAACCCTGGCTCAAACCAAGCTCAAACAAGCATTACTTGCCCTGCATAAGGAAAGTCCTGCATTTCAAAGATGGTTGCTCATGTCAGAAGCTAATCTGGCTCACCTGGGCAGCAGGATAGCACATGACCTCGTGGTCATCTGTTTTAGTTATCAGAATAACCAAACCGAAGATCAGATTTAGGGTACAAATATTCAATCGATATTTAAAATACAGATATACACCAAAAAGAAGATATATAGCACCAAAGCAGTCTTCTGGGTCATGGTAACCTGGGTGAATTATTTCCAGACTTGAATATGTACACACACACATACACACTGTATGAATGTATGTATGCATAAATGTTTGCGTGTATGTGTGTGTGTGAATGTTAGTTTTACAAATCAAGCCCAGGAGTGAGGATTCCACACTTCCACTCAAGTACCTGGTAGACTTGTGTTACTATTTCCCCATATAAGGCCCCTTTCCCTGGAGGAAGATTTTATTTTCCTACCACCTTGAAGTCAGGCTTGGCTGTGTCACTTGCCTTGGCCAGTGAAATATGAGGAAACTGACGTGAGATACTTATGTGTGAAAATGTTAAGAGCTTGTGCATGATTCACCATGTTCTCTTTTTTCCTCTCCATGACAACTGCTCTTGTCAGCCTAGGCTTTAAAATGATGACAATGACGGTGCAGTAGCAGAGCAGAGCACCCAGCCAGCCCTCTGTGGACACGTATGGTGAGCAAGAAATAACCTTTGTTGTTTAAAATCACTGAGATTTGGGGATTGTTTGTTATCAGCATTACCTAGCCGGCACTTACTGTCACACCAACTTAACATAAATCAGTTACAATCAACTCAAACTGGCCATGCCAAAGCTAAAGGAGCTGTCACTTGAGAAGGTCATACTAGAGAGCCAAAAACAGCTATGCTAAAAATGATGATCAGCTAACGGGGTGAGCCGAGGGTGGTTCCCATAAAAGGCCATGAGTTGAAGGTAGGATCTTAGGTTTTGCATCTCCTGTGACATAACATTTTGCTCAGCTTGAAATGCTATAACAAATTTTCATAGACCACATGGTTTAAACCACACGCATTTATTTCTCACGGTTTGTTCTGAGGCTAGAAAGTCCAAGGTGAAGGTGCCAGCAGATTTGGTGAGGCCCCTCTTCCTGTTTTGCAGTTGGCCACCTTCTCATTGTATCCTCACATGGCAAAAAGTAGAGAGAGGAAGCAACTCTTCTCAGTCTCTCATCATGAAGGATCTGCACTCATTGCCTCACTGAAACCTGATTACCTCCCAAAGATCCTATCTCCAAATCCCATTGTGAATTAGGGTTTTAATGTGAGAATTTGGGAAGGACTAAAACAGTCAGTCTGTAGCACATACATTCTAGAAATTTAAAAGTGTTTCATTTTCTTTTTTTTTTTTTTTTTTTTTTGAGACGGAGTCTCGCTCTGTAGCCCGGGCTGGAGTGCAGTGGCCGGATCTCAGCTCACTGCAAAGCTCCGCCTCCCAGGTTTAGGCCATTCTCCTGCCTCAGCCTCCCGAGTAGCTGGGACTACAGGCGCCCGCCACCTCGCCTGGCTAGTTTTTTGTATTTTTTAGTAGAGACGGGGTTTCACGGTGTTCGCCAGGATAGTCTCGATCTCCTGACCTCGTGATCCGCCCGTCTCGGCCTCCCAAAGTGCTGGGATTACAGGCTTGAGCCACCGCGCCCGGCAAAGTGTTTCATTTTCATTAATACAGTAATATCCTGCTATACATCAATGAGTGGTGTCCAAAAAATTCAAACGTGTAAGATGTGGTATTGTATTCTTGCAAGGGTTATCTGGCCTCTGCCTACCTTTATTACCTATATTTACTACCTATAATTATGTGGCCTCTGCCTACCTTTCATATTCCCCTTCCTTCACTTCATAAGAGAAGAACCTTTGACGCTTCCTGCTTGGGAATGAGCTGGGCAGAAGTTACGTGCTAGTGGCCAATTGCATCTGATATTGTGTTATCATGAAGGTCATGGCATTTCTTGTTTCCTGAGATAACGACACTGAAGTTTAATCCAGAGTAGGTTGTCCTGATTTATTTTTCAGTGTTTTTCATTTTCCACTGTTCTGCAATGTTGTTACTAGGTATTGTGCCATCTGAACAATTTAAGAGGCTCTTTGAGTATTCACTATTTAAAAAAATCCCCTTAAATGGAGTTTAAAGTTTGATATGTTTACAGTGGATTTAATATCTTTATTCTAATAAAATTTAAATATAGTCCACATCAAGTTACATAAATAAAAATGACCTGACACAGACTATTTTCACCATCACCAGAAATCATTTTAAAATAGAAGCTGTAATAACAAAAATAATATTGATCATATAATAAAATTATTCTAATATCTTGTACTTATCATTTGACACATATTGATAAACAAAACAAGATGAAGTTTTAGTAACTAACTCAAAGTCATAGAACTAGCATAAGATTTGAACACAGATCTGTGTGACCTAAAGCTGTTGTCCTATCTTAGTCTGGCCCTCAGATATCCAGGCAAATTTAAATACTTGCAATCAAAAGAGATGCCATTTCCATGACTTCAGATAGCTTATAATATCTCCTGGTATAATAGTCTCTAAGGAACACCTTTATGAGAAGAAAAAGAAAAGGGAGCATGTTTTGTTCTTTTAATCCATCCATCAGTCAGCAAGTTATTAAGTCCACAAATACGTATTGAACACCGACTATTTGACGGGTGCTGTGCTAGACATTGTGCATACAGTGCTTAACAACAGCAGCTAATATCTCAACCCTGTAAAAAGTTACTCTTGGGAAATAGAAACTAAACGTAAATAAATAAATAGATAATGACATAAATGAAATCAACATTGTTTGTGATGAGGGCCGTAAAGGGAGTATACCATGGGCACTTGTGGTAGCAGGAGTTGTGTGGGTGGATGGATGGGGTGCAGTCACAGCTTAGACAGAGTAACAGGAAAATCCTCTCTGAAGAGGTGATATATCTACAAAGCACTGTAGGATAAAGAGCCAGCTATGAAGAGCAAAGTACACCAAAACCTGCAGGAGAAACAGCAAGGCCCTGAAGTGGAAAAGGCTTTGAAAGATTGAACATAAGGGAGGGGGTGTCAGATGAGTCAGAGAGTCAACCAGGACCACTTTCATACTAAGTGAAAATTAGATGAGTGTTTATCAACTCGGTAGGAAAACACCCAGGATTGAAAGAATATTCAAAAGAAAAAGAAGTGTTTGACATAGGTAGGAGGAGCTGCTCATGGCCAATGAATCCAATTAGATTATATATGCCAGGTGCCTAGGACACAGTCCAGTGCTTAGAAGATGCTTGGTATATACAAGATCTTTTCAGCGTTTCCCTCCCCTTCTCACAAGGCAGATCTCTTAAAATTGTTTGCAGGATGTCCTCGTCTGGGGCCTGTGCTGGCTACTTCAGCCCTCTAATGCCCTTCAACTAGAGAGTCCTCAACATAATCCCAAAGACCCCAGAATGCCATCTTTGGATCATTTTGCTATTCTAGCTTGCAAATAATTTGAGCCGAAAGCTTGCATGCATTTGGCCAATATATCAGTAATCTTTTTTTGCAGAATACAACTGTGTTAAATATTAAACAGTTTTACAGAAAAATATTTATAAAGATTCATGCCCCGTAGCATAACTATTTATATCTCTATACACATATAATTTTACATAGTTGTAATCAGTGTTCAAATATAGTTGTATTGAATTTTAAAAACATGTCTTGTACGTATTTTTCATGCTTCTGTACTTTTGATAGTCATCACTTTTACAGCTGTATACTTCTAAGATGCATGTGTTTAATACTTAAATTAATTTTAGTTGAGAAATATACATAAAATCCATGCACTTTCCTAGTCTAAATGAGTTCCTAGGTCCTTCTCAATACATTGTATTATTCTTCCATGCTTCTAGATCACCTGTGACCTTTTAAAGTAAAAATGAAAATTAAAGAAAAACCATCTTTGAAAAGTATTTTAAAAATATTCCTGACATTCAAAGAGATTTTTCAATCTAATAAAAAATAATAATTTCTACAAAGTGCATCTAACTTACTTTGTTCACTTTTTTAGCTTTATTACTAAAAATCTCTACTGTGTCTTTGCCCTTCTCATTAATCTCGGCTCTTCCTTTGGTTCCATTTTCATTAGACTGCAGACTCAGAATAGCTAACACACTAGATTGTATTTCCTCACACTTTTTAAAGTTTGACTCTTTTCCTTTAGGGCCTGAAGTTTCTTAGACTGCTTCTTTTTGAAAAAGAAGCACAGCTGTTTCTTCTTTTTATTTTATTTTTTTAACAGAATTAGGGTGACTTACCCTTTAAAAAATGTGGAAAATATGGGAAATTTATGGAGCTCCACCCCTGAAGATTTAATTTGTTGGCATAAAGTGAACCTTTTCTTTATGCATGATATGTATGTAGCTGTCATCATTCTGAAAGTAATTTTATATCACTTTTCCACTTAGCCTGGCCTAAAAAGCATTTTCCATATTATTACAATTTTTTCATAACCAACTTTTTAATGGCTACATAAACTTTCATTGGTTGGTGACATAATGGTTTTGTTAACCGTCTCCACATTCTGTGTTTTCTAAATTCGTGTGTCAGTCTTGTTAAAATTCACTTGTTTACCATAAAAGCGGAAGCCATCCTTAAAGACTCTGAAAGCAGTGTCTCCGTTGTCTCCTGGGCTTGACGCTGTTTTTCAGGTGTTTGCATCTTATTTATTAGAAAGCATTTTCACCTTCTCCCAGCTATTCCTTTTCTCTCCTGCCTGGTCTGCCTTCTAACACAACTTGGAATTTCCTGTGACAAGCATTTGATTTGATTTTCCCCTTGTTAAAAAGCGCCTTCTAATCTGTCAGGAAAGCTCATGCCTGACATTGCTTATCCCATGAACTGAAGCCTAGCAGGCATCAATGATTGTCAAACACATCATAAGCCCTGTAAAGATGAGCCCAGAGGGCCTACACATTCAGAGTAAGGGAGAGGGAGAGTGGAGGAGGGAGACAGAGAATATAGGCACACTCCTCTGTGAAAGAGGAAAAGAGTGATGATTTTAAAAAGGGAAAGGGCAGCTTTGGTTTCTAGAAGAAACATTCTGCAGTGAGAAATGCCTAGGAATAAAATTGACTCCCATGATGGATTGTTACACGTGGATAAGGGAGACCTGGAAAATGGCATTGGTTAAACACCACTATCCATTCAGTGCATTAATGAGACAGCTTTCAGAATTCACTTGTATAAAGAGGTCTATCAATATTGGAAAAGTCCAGGGGTGCTGTGGCAGATTAGAGCAGGATGAATGCTTGCCGAGGGGATGGGTATTTTTCATGCTGTTCCTCATCTTCCTGCACGCCACCGTCAAACTCAGCAATGCCCAGAAGCCTGAGAAATCCAACCTCATGCTTGCAATAACTGGATGATCATTTCATTGAAGCAAATGGGAAGAGCACCAGTGGTTTATGCACTCTCATCAGCTTTTGAAGCTGACTTGACATGCTGGAGATGCAGGCTCCACAAAGCCCTCAGAATGAAAACATTTTATTGTTCAAACAGATGTCCGAAGACCACACCATATTGGACCAGAATTTTTTTCTTGTTGCTGTGTTATTTTAATAAATAATAGGCATTCATTTATTGTTCACTTATTCATTCATTTATACATACACTACTATGTATTTCACAAAGGATTTGAAGCAGTTGCTAGACTGTCATTAGAAAAGATTGCTAGGTTGTTTTCAACAGAATAAAAAAAAAAAAACCCAGCTTATCAGTAGCGAGGTTGTGTGCACTGTGATCAGATGAATTTTACTGGTAGCGACCACAGTGTTCCCTCTACCAGCTTAAAATATATCATTATGTGTTATACACTTAACATATATTCCATAAGGTCAATGTGTATGTTGCCTGCTAATTATGCCACAATAGACAATTTAGATCTAAGAGGAATTTAAAGACTTTTTAAATCACAAAATGCCAATTACATATATGAATGAATTCTTGTACCCTCATGAAACTCCACTAAATTGTGAGAAAGTAAATAAAAATAAATTATACACTTACAAAAGGAACAGACCAGAGAGAGGATTTCAAGTTTTTAGAATATTGGAAGTGGAGGAAGGGATTAGTTTTTCTAAGAAACCTGAATCCCAAATGCTTTCACAAGTGGAAGATAATTAGAACAAAGTCAATGAGAGCTCCAGAATTTGGGGCACCAATACTACAGAAGATAATAGTGAAGCACCAGAAAAAGAAAGTAGGGACACTGGTAGAAAAGTCAGTACCCTGATCCATTCCCTCTTCCACCTGGTTGGGCAACTTCACTTTCTCCCCTGCAGCATGGGGTTTATCTGTAGAGGTTTTAAGCCATAGAGGTTTCATTCTAGGGAACGCTACGTGCAGCACACAGTGGGAGAGAGACAGTGTGGTAGAAACAAGGAGGTTAAGCTGAAGTTACTCCAGCCACCATCCACAAAGTTTTTCCAAGAATTCTGGCACTGACCTCATACCTAACAATTACTACCCATCTAAACCCTGGGCCTCACCTTGGCTGAAGATAAGTAAAACCTTTTGTTTCATCCCTACAGAACAAGAATACACGAGAGAAAAAGACTCAGAGATATGGCTAATTGGTATTTCCGTAAGAGCAATTCCCAGGACTCCAACCAATCACTCAACAATTTCTACTCATGTTCCAATCAGCTATGTAATGCCCGGTCTCTAATAGAAGTTTTCAAACACCAGGGATAAAAATAAGTTTATAAAAAATTCAAGACAACAAACAAACATGCAAACAAGATCAAAGACAAAATAACAGGTATTAGAATGATATAGGATTTTTCAGTAGCAACACTAGAAGCTGAATGAAAATGAAGCAATGCTCTCAAAATTCTGAGGAAAAAATTATTTTTGACCTATGATGCCATACCTGGCAACATTCTCAGTCAAGCATGAAGATAGCAAATAACACTTTCAGAAATGTTTCAGGTCTCAAGATTCCCTCTGATGCCTTATTCTCAGGAAATCACTTGAAAGTGTGCCTCTCCAAAATTAGGGCGTAGAGCAAGAAGGGCAAAGGCACTTCATCCAGGAAACACTGGATCAATCACAGAAGTATAGAAAAATCCCAAAAGTTTGAATATACCGTTCAGAATGCCACCAGTCTAGAGTAGAAGTGAAGGTTGGAAGGCACAGGATGGAGGACTGTTTCAAAGGGAAAAACAAATATTTGCTTAGCTACTACAGAAAAAAGTATTCTAAACGGTTCTATACTTCTTTTGTTGAGTTTGCAGAAAAATGGTGATACCAGTGAAAACTAAGCAAACTTTTATATAAAAGCTATTATTAACTACAATATTAAAAAGTGATACCAGTCAGAATATGGAATCACAGTACTCTACAATTGAACAATACCATGTATCAGATAAATACAGTAAATATATATTTAATTTAACCAAAATTGGATTGCAATAATATAGTGTCAATGGAGGGAAGAAAAGAGGTGTACAGAGAGGCAGGGTATAAGCCTGCTAAATCATTATTGATCACACAACCAAAGCCCAGATCCTTGAATAGGTTCTTTTAAATACTGTCTTACTAAGACAATGCACAATTCCCCATGGTGTCTGTCCTTTCTCTCTGCAAGTGGTAATAATCAATACTTGTTCAATCACCAGTGTGCTCCAGGTGAGCTTTGGCTGGAGCTCATTGACACTATGGATTTCTTTTGTGCATGGAAATTTCCTAGGCTGTGTACAGAACAAGTTTCCATGTGAACAAGAATCACTTTTCTCTGACAATAAATGCAGTATGACTGGCACGAGGAGTGCTTCAGTCCAAGCAACACACTTGCTTCTTCCGTCATATTTAGGAACTTGGGTTCTGGATTCAGATTGTCAGATATCAAATGCCCACCCCACTGTCTATTGTTTCTCTAGTTACCCAATCTCCCTACAACTTAGTTGCCTCATCCTAAAGCCTGGATTATCCTTGTCCCAGCCACACAAGGTTGCAATGTCGCTTAAAAAAGAGATGATGATCATGGGTCAAATGGTATTTCTGGTTCTAGATCCTTAAGGAATTGCCACACTGTCTTCCACAATGGTTGAACTAATTTACACTTCCCACCAACAGTGTAAAAGAGTTCCTATTTCTCCACATCCTCTCCAGCATCTGTTGTTTCCCGACTTTTTAATGATCGCCATTCTAACTGGTGTGAGATGGTATCTCATTGTGGTTTTGATTTGCGTTTCTCTAATGACCAGTGATGATGAGCCTTTTTTCGTATGTTTCTTGGCCGCACAAATGTCTTGGATCTACAACCAGAAATGCCATTTGACCCAGCAATTCCATCACTGGGTATATCCCCAAAGGATTATAAATCATTCTACCATAAAGACACATGCACTTGAATGCTTATTGCAGCACTGTTCAGAATAGCAAAGACTTGGAACCAATCCAAGTGACCATTAATGGTAGATTGGATAAAGAAAATGTGGCACATATACATCATGGAATACCATGCAGCCATAAAAAAGGTTGAGTTCATGTCCTTTGCAGGGACATGGATGAAGCTGGAAACCATCATTGTCAGCAAACTAACACAGGAACAGAAAACCAAACACCACATGTTCTCACTCATAAGAGGGAGTTGAACAATGAGAATACATGGACATAGGGAGGGGAACATCACACACCAGGGCCTGTCTCGGGGTAGGGAGCTAGGGGAGGGATAGCATTAGGAGAAATACCTAATGATGAGTTGATGGGTGCAGCAAACCACCATGGCATGTGTATACCACTGTAACCAACCTGCACTTTCTGCACATGTATCCCAGAACTTAAAGTATAATAATAATATATACAAAGAGATGATGATAATGAAGAATCTAGCACACTGCTTGGTTCATTTCAGTTCTCAACAAAAGTTTATTACTATTAACATCATCCATTGCCCACAATAGCACTTTGAATGAAGGAAGTTTAAAATTAAGTATGTAGAAGAGAAGTTTATTTCCTATCTTTTGAAAGTACCTAGCACATAGTAGGCATTCCATACATATTTTTGAATGAATGGATAAAACTTATATTGTAATTGCTTTTCCTACAGAGTTGAATATCAATTCTGTTTTTAAAAAGTGAAAACATACTAGGCACATTCAAAGTTGTCTTCTGGTATAACACTAGCTAATGTGAATAAACAAAATTTGGGGACTTATTTTTAAACCTGGGGTTACTGTCACATGAGGGGTGTATCTATGGTATTGTCAGCTAATGATTTTTTTAGAGTAATTATGTGTCATCTAATGTCTTTTACTGAAAATATATTGCTTTTGCTCAAAACTCGAAAATATTTATCTACCCTAATGTGATGCTACAATCTATTTTAAAGGTGAAACTTCCAATAAGAATTTTTACAAGTCTTATCAATAGGTAGACTATTTTCACACATGTTCACCCACTAAAATGTCACTTGTTTCTAAATAAATTATTTGCTTACATTTTGAAAAAATATATCCCTCTATCATTCTTTTGAGATTTGGGAAGGAAGATGCCAAAGTCAGCAAGATACACCTCTGGCAGCCATGATTTGGAACATATTGCAACAATCAAATATATGACATAGTTAACCATCTATCTGGCTCAACCTGAATTCTGATATACTAACAATTGATAATCTGGTGATACAGAAAACAGTACCCAGATTCTCTAATGCTTCAAACACTCAGTGAAGTTTCCTTCTAAACTATTTCCACTTCACTCTGTGCCCTAACTCCATCTTGGAATAATATCTTTCACAGGCTTTCAACTTTGCTTTGTTCTTGTTACACAAGACAGTCGGGAGTTAAAAGGATTTAAACTGATCTATATGTCTGTGTTTGTACATATACATGTTTACATGTTTTTCGGTCAAAATATCTCTAGTAAAATCTCACCAATGTGGGTTTTTAAAATATAATTTACACAGTGCCTTGCTTGAAATGCTACTTTTGATTTATGTGTGAAAAAAATTCAAGCAAATTAATCTGCAGCAGTCGCCCTCAAACTTTTCTGTGTATTCAAATGAACTACTGACTTTAGAAGTTTTGATGCTGAGACTGCACCACATTCCAATTAAATCCCTGAGAGCAGAAACCAGTCATTTAATTAATTAATTAATTAATTTTTTTTTTTTTGAGATGTAGTCTCACTCTGTCACCCAGGTGGGAGGGCAGTGGTGTCATCTCAGCTCCCTGCAACCTCCAACTCCCAGGTTCAAGCAATTCTCCTCCCTCAGCCTCCAGAGTAGCTAGGACTAGCACGTGCCACCATATGTAGCTAGTTTTTGTTTTTTAGTAGAGATGGGATTTCACCATATTGGCTAGGCTGGTCTCACACTCCTGACCTCAAGTGGTCTGCCTGCCTCTGTCTCTCAAAGTACTGGGATTACAGACGTGAGCCTCTGCACCTGGCCAAAACCAGTAATTTCTGTTTTCTGAAGCTTCCTGCAAAGTTGATTCTAATACATAATCAAGTGTGAAACCGGTGATCTAAACAGGCTACTCTAAGAGCAACTAATGGGTTAACAGCACAGGCACTATCTGGGAGCTCATGAGAAATCAGAGTTCTAGTTTCCACCCTAGACCCAACCTACTGATTTAAAAGCTGATCTAGACCCGTGCTTTCCAAACTTTAATGTGCCTTCCAATGACCTAAATATTCTTGTCACAATGCAAATTCAGAGTCAGTTTTCTAGCCATGGAGCCTGAGACTAAATTTTTAACAAGCTCCCAGGGGCTACCCAAGCTGCTAGTCCAAACACTATGTTTTAAGTAACAAGGATTTAGCTACTATAGAAAGAATCATCTTCCTCAGAACAGGGGGACAGGAGGGCTATCGGAAAGACACAGTTATCACATCCTCTAATTTAAGAAGGATAAAAGTAACTACAGTTTTAGGCAACTGCTACCTACCAGATGATGAGCTAAGATGATGAGATGATCAGCTAAGATAAGATTAACTTATAGAGCTTTCTCTACAAGCTCTATGAAAAAGAATTATGATAATTTATATTTAAAAAATAAATTGAGGTTCATAGAGGTGAAGGATATGAAGGATAGGATATGAAGGATAGGAAGCTGAGCATTTAGGTCTGTGTTTCCATAACAAATGTTTCCTCTCCTATTTCGAGAGGTCTCAGGCTCTGTGGTGTTTAGGAATCAACTGATATGGTTATAATTTACGCTTATGCCACAAAATTATAAAATCTTATTCAGTGTGGTTGAGGTAAGGGGACCCAAGAACCCATTATCACCCCAAGAGATGCTCTGAGTCCCTTCTTAAGTTTCAAATGATGACATCCAGGCAACAGAGTAGTAGTGTAAAGTGTTCCTCAATGGAATGTGCCCAATTAATCCAGGAGGATCTCTATGTAGCAACACTTTATTAATGTTGGTAATATACAGTTAACTCTATGTACTTAAAATAACAAGATATACTATCAAAATGAATTTTTCAAGGGATGAGGTTCTTAATTTTTTTAATAAATGGGAAGACACCATCACTGTGATTACCACTCTGGGACATACAAAATAAGTGTAAAACACAGCACGTCTCTAAAAGCCACTTTTACAGGAGACAGATATAAACCCATAAAGTAGTTAAATAGTAACACACGGTGGCATATGCTAGATGCCAAATGAACGATAGAGGCAGCACTCATGATGATAGCAGCTGCTACATATTGAATGCTTATTATGCGGCAGATGTTTTACGCAAAGTGCCTCATTCAATCACTACACTCTATATAAAGTTATAATTAATATTCCTATTTTACAGATAAGGAAAAGAAAGCTTAAGGAGCTCTGCGATTTTCCCACAGACTCACAGATATTAAATGCCAAACTGGTATTCCAAGTCTAGGTCTCCAAATGCAATACGATTTCTGCAATGCCTTACTGACTCCCTTACACCACACGGTCTCCTCTGTATTCTTGTAAGTCAGTGAAGAAAACACGCAGCCATAGAGAAAGCTTCATGGGGACATTTTACATGAGTTGTTTCTGTAAAGACTGTAGGGATTTAGACAAGTAAAGAAAGAACAAAAAAGGGAGCAGAGTCAGGAAGTATGGGGTATTTAAGGTGAATAGAAATAGCTTGTTTTGGGGAGGAGTAAGGGGAAAAATAAATGAGCTAAGATCGGATATGAAAGACCTTCAAAATCAGTCTCAGGGATATTAGTCTAAGGTCAGCATGGTCTCACAGAATTTTTTAGTGGAGGAAGAGAAATGATGACCACAGAGTTTTCATAAAATGAATGAGACTCCGATGTGATGAATGGCTTGTAGTGCAGGAAAGAAAGGGGTTTGTGACATATTCTAACCAACCACATTTGAAGATGAGAGGGTCTAATCTAAGACAGTAGAAATAGGACAGCAAAGAAAAGGATGGATATGAAGGAGATTTCAATGTAGAAATTGCAAGGACAACATCACCAGCAAAATTGGGTGAATATGATACCTTTTATACATTTTTTTTCAACAGTTAAGTACCCTACATTGCCTTAGGCACTGATCTAGGTGCTGAGGATAAACACACACAGACACACAATGCAAGGATGTAGCTGTTGGAAACAGTTGGTTAGAGGTACAGATAACAATATAAATGGACCTTAAAAGCACTATTAGAGAAAAAAAGTCAGGTACATTTGTGATTTATAACACAATATCACATTTATATTAAAGTACATGTAAATTTTTTTAAGTATACATTTTGCAAGAATAAACACAGATGAATGTACACATTAAGTATGTTAGAGTTGTTATTTATGGAGGTAAAGTGTAAAATGGAAGGGAAAATGGGCACTAATGGGGAACAAATAAGAAAGCACATGTGGAGACAATTAATGATACTGTGTCATGAACTGAGGAATGTAACTAATTAGTACCACTTAGAGTCTAAAGTACACTCATATAAAAAGGTGAATAAGATTTTTATCATATGTTCAAAGGGTCACAGTCTATTGTAGAAGACAGGATGTTCATTAATTCAATGCATACATTTAGCTGCTTTTTACATACCAAGTACTTAGATGCTGGAAATTCAAAGATAGAATTTATGGGACAAAGAAGCACACAATGGCAATGAAATGTGAGAAATAATCATATATATTTATTGCAGCATTTATGGATGCACAGAAGAAAGAGCCATCTGACCCAAACAGAAGATCAGCAAAGGCTTCCAAGAGGAGCTAAACCTGTGCATAATTTTAAAGGATGATATATTAGTTTACTAGGGCTGTTATAAGAAGGTACCACAGACCGGGTTTTCTAAACATCAGAAACTTATTTTCTCACAATTATTGAGGTTAGAAGTCTGAGATCAAGATGTTGACAGGGCAGATTTCTCCAGAGGCTGCTCTCCGTGGCTTCTAGATGGTCATTTTCTGCTCTCTGTCTTCATATGGTCTTCCCTCTGTGCATGCCTTTGTCCTTCTCCTCCTTCTCTTCTTACAATTAAGGATATCAGTCATGTTGAATTAGGGCTCCTTCTAATAACCTAATTTTAACTTAATTACCTCTTTAAACACTCTTTCTCCAAATCCAGTCACATTCTGAGGAACTGGGGATTAGGACTTCAACATATGCGTTTTGGGAAACACAGTTAAGCCACATGAGTAAAAATTAATTGATCAATTCTCCTTTACCAAACATAAATTTTCCTATGGAAAGCTTGAGATATGAACATCATTAAGTCTTGGGATGTTGAGTTTGGAGCAAGGGCAGCAACAGAAAATATGAAATCAGCACTTGAAGATATACAACTGGACAGCTGCAGTATGAGCATTAAAAAGTAGGTGAAGAACAAGAATAAACGGAACCAGAAACAGAGAAGAGGATAGATGGTTGGAGAAATTCAAGCTCAATTTAACTGCATTAGGATCTGTCATGTAGAGCAGAAACCTGGAGGCTTTACTAAAAATATTTTTGACAAAAGAAGGAAAGATGATATAAAATTGCTTCTAAATGTATATTTAAAACGCTGTGTCACAAATTCAAAGGGCACATGTAAATGGACATTTGAAACAAAAAAGAGAGAAATTTCTGGAAAAGATTTCATGTAGTAAGAACTAAAGAGTGAGTTTGCAGATTGTTTAGAATAAAGATTTCATGAGTCTCAGAAACTTCTGGATATGTGCATTCCCCATAGGTATCACCAAACTTGATTTAATTAGACTGAAGTATGTAAAAGCAGAGAGGCATCCCTAAAATGGAGTTCACTTTGTGTCAGAGGAATTTGTTGTGAATTTATATTGTATGTTTACAAACTCTTTTTCTATTTTGACCAATTATCCTTAAATTATATGGTTCAGCATGAGTTTATATAATAGGAACATTTCAGAATTTAGTGGTTTACAACTTGAATATTTTTTAATAGGAAAGGCTTTGAGAGGAGTTCTGCATTTGCTTAGGTCATGTAAGCTGCAGAGAACATTGCTCTCACCCTAAAACTAAGAAAAATGTAGATATATGCAAACATAATTTTTGAGCCCATCAGAGTTGAATTCCAAAGGATGGCAAAATCCTGCGAGGAGATTTAGGACAGATGAGTTATTTTACCTTTGGTAAAGCAGAAGAAGAAGATGTGGAAGTCATAAAGGTAAGCAACAAAAGAAACTGTATTGATATCTGAAAGACCTGATGTGGGTAGTTAGATAATACCCTCACTTCCTTCTCTGAGTATGTCTATGTCTTAATCCCCATAGCCTGTGAATATGTTAGATTACATGGCAAAGAATTATGGTTGCAGATGCAGTTAAGGTTGTTGATCATTTTACCTGGAGGTGAGGAGATTTTCTCGGATTATCTGGTAGACCCAGTGTAGTCACAAGGGACATAATTGGAAGAGGGAGGCAGAAGAGGTACATATTTGAAGATGCTACCCTCCTGGACTTGAAAAGGGAGGAAGCAAACATGAGCCAAAGAGTGTGGATAGTCTCTAGAAGCTAGAAAAGGCAAGACAATAAATTCTCCCCTAGAGTCTCCAGAAGGAATGCAGCCCTGATGACATTTTGGTTTTAGGGGAATGAGACCTATTTGAGACTTCTGATCTTTAGAGCTGTACATTAAATTTATGTTATTTTAAAGCACTGTGTTATGGAAATTTGTTGCAGCAGCAATAGGAAATGAGTATGCCTCCTATATGTTAGTATGACAGGCTACAATCTTGGAACTTCACACCCAAGAAGAGTCTATAGTCACTCACCATTTCTTCTACACAGACCTCCGCCACATGTTCATGTGAAAGACTGAGGACATGGGAGACCTGAGGGAGTCTCTCTTAGTAGGATAACTGTGTAGGTTCTTACAAGATTTGTGGGTATAAGCAGTACTTTGAGAAACCCATTGCATGCTGGGACTTCTATGAGTACAAGGTAGTGCTGAGTTGCTGCTAGCGGCAGAAACAAAACATGATCTAGTCCTGACCTTCACAGATACACGGCTAAGAAGCAAAAACCAATGGGTACTAGGAGTGAAGAAAGACCTACCCCTGCTGTGTAGGTCTACTTTAAAACAAGGAAAAAGCCATTCACTAATGAGCAGGGTAGGAAATCCTTGTGTCCTCTGTCTAGGCAAATTTGGCCACTACTAGGGAAGGCATAAAAAACTTGCCCCCGACACCCTACATAGACACTAGGCACAAATTCTCAGCTGCTGTAGAGGGGAAGAAAACATACTCATGCCCAGGATCATTCACTGAGACAAAGGAGAAGTCTGCTACCGTCGAGGAAGGCCAAGAGTCTTGTCCCTCCCACTCATCCTTCCAACAATACATGGGAGAGTTTAGCTGCAATCAAGGAAAACGTAAAGAGCCCAACCTGTGCGTGAAGCCCTGAAATCAGGAGAAATTGGAGGTTTCCTGCCACCAGGGAAGGGGCAGTAACATTGAAAAAGTCTTACTCCTGAGATTTAGGCACATAGACCTGCCTGCCTAATACAGAGGTTGAAAAACCAAAGAGGGAACCAAGAAAACTTCCTGCCCCGATTAGGAGCTTTTCACTGAGTAACGATGAGCTGCAGTTTGCCACTGGGGGATTGGCGAGAGCTCAGAAACAGAGACTCACCACAGGGTCTCTGAAAGCTGAGAGTAAAGAAAGAACACTAAGAAAAATCTAGGACTTTAGGCCTCAAAATAAGAGCTAGGTAATGTCAGTCCACAACTGGAGAAATTGGAAACTTGGGGAGCGCTGACGGTAACTATAGCAACAGCAAAACCCAAACACAATTTAGTCACCAACTGAGTTGACTCAACCACCATACTAATAGGCTGAGAGAAGAAAAAACATTCAGAATGTAAATAAAATTTATCTCAGCCTTTTCTGTCCTTTAAGAAATAATGTTTGGCCTTCAATAAAATGTTACAAATACACACACATATACACACACAGAGATACACACACCCATAAAAAAGTCACATTGCAATAAATAAAACAATTCACCAAAAATAATCTAGCACTCGAAACTATTAGAAAGGGACTTTAAAATTGTTCTGATTAAAATTATGATAAATATGATTACAGGATCTAGTGAAAGAGATAGACAACATGAATGAACACAAAAGGAAATTTACCAGAGAAATGAAAACCATTTATTTTAAAAAGGGTTAACTTTAAATTCTAAAAATAAAAATTCAACTTTTATGCCAATAAATTCAACAATTTAGGGAAGAAAAAGATACATTTCTTTAAACACACAAAACAACAAACCTAACTCTAGAAGAAACAGATAATACAAATAGTATTATGTCTAAGACATATTTAAATAAATGAGATGTATTGTGAAAATTTCTACCATAATGAAAATTTTAAGCCAAAATGGCTTCAATAGAGAAAAGGTAAATACTTACGGAAGAAATTACGTCAATTATACTCAAATCATTTCAAGAAATTGAAAAGAAGGAAAAAATACCCAATTTGTTTTATGGGGCCAGCAAAACCCTGATAGCAAAGCCAGATGAAAACATAACACACACATACACCTCTACAGAGCAATATCAGAACACAGATGTAAAAGACCTCTGAAAAACTTTCAGCAAGTTGAATCTACCAGTGCATAGGAAGAATTAACACATCATGACCAAGTGGGGTTTATTTTAGGAATATAAGAATGCCTCAACATTTAAAATTAAACAATCTCTCTCTCTCTCTCTCTCTCTCTATATATATATATATATATGTACACACACACAAAAACTAAAATAGAAAAGCCAAATTATCTTTTCATTCAACATAGGAAAAGTAACTAAAAATGTAATATCCATGCAGAGTGCAAAAATATTACTGCAAAATGGGATAAAAGTAACGTCTAACATTCCTGTACAAAAACCTAGAAGTACATTATGTGTAATGCTCAATGCTTTCCCCTTAAGACTAAAACAAGACAAATATATCCACTTTCACCATTTTATTCAATATTGTACTAGAAGTCAAAACCATCACAATAAGGCAAGAAAGAGATAGAAAAAATATAGATTTAAAAGAAAGTCGTAAATCTCTATTTAAACCTAATTGTTAATTAAAATTCTCAAGAAATCTATTAAAAAGATACTATAATACATGAGTTAATAAACATCAAAGAATATAAGGCATTACCAAAAAATCAACTGCTTTTCAATATATAAACAATGAACAAAAGCAAATTGAAATAAAAGAAAAATAATACCACGTAAAATAGTATCACAAACCAAGAAATACATAGGGACAAATTTAACAAAATATGTGTTAAACCTGTGCAATGGAAAGTACAAAACATCTTTGAGAGAAATTTTTAAGATACTTAAATGAGTATATCCAAAGACTCAATGTTTAAAAAGAAAAAATTTAAAAGATTCAATGCTGTTAAATGTTAAAATCAGCTATCCCCAAATTGTTTCTATACTAGAAGAAAACATAGGAGAAAGCTCCATGACTTTGTTTTGAGCAATGGTTTTCTGGATATGACTTCAAAAGCACAGGCAACCAAAGCAAAAATAGACAAACGGGGCTACATCAAACTAACAATTTTCTGCATAGTAAAGGAAACAATCAACAAAGTGAAGAGACAACCTACAGAATAGGACAAAACATTTGCAAACTACACATCTGTTAAGGGGTTAATATCTAAAATATAAGGAATTCAAACAACTCAATAACAGGAAAACAAATAACCTAATTAAAAATGGGCAAAATACCTAAATAGACATTTTTCAAAAGAAAATATAAAAATGGCCGACAAGTATATGAAAAAATGTTCACCATCACTAATTATCAGGGAAACGCAAGTCAAAATCATAATGAACTACCACCTCACACCTGTTAGAACGGCTATAACTAAAAAGACAAAAGATAACAAGTGTTGGCAAGGTTGTGAAAAAAAGGGAGCTCTAGCATACTCTTGTTGGGAATGTAAATTAACAACAGCCACTATAGATAACAATATGGAGGTTCCTCAAAAAATTAAAAATAGAACTACCATATGACTCAGAAAATCCACTGCTGAGTATAGAGCCAAAGGAAATGAAATCAGTACATTGAAGAGCTATCTGATCTGTCCTGTACTCCCAGGTTAATTGCAGCACTATTCACAATAGCCAAAAGAAAAAAAAAAAGGCATCAACTTAGTGTTCCATAACAAATGAATAGATAAAGGAAACGTGTATATAAATATATATACACACACACACACACACATACATACAATGTAGTACTGTTCAGCCATAAAAAAATAAGGAAATTGTATCATTTGGAACAACTTGGATAAACCTGGAGAATATTATGGCATAGAAACCAAATACTGAGTGATCCCATTTATGTGTGGAATCTAAAAAAGTTGATCGGATAAAAGTAGAGAATAGAATAGTGGTTATCAGAGGCTGAGGCGGTTAGCAGGGCAGGGATGAATGGGAAAATGTTGGTTAAAGGAAACATTTTTACAGTTAGAGATATTCAATAAGTTTAAGAGATATATTATACAGTATGATGACTACAGTTAATGATAATATATTGTATTCTTGAGAAATGCTAACAGAGTGAAAGTGTTCTCACCACAAAAATGATAACTGTGTGAGGTAATGCATTTGTTAATTAGCTAGGTTTAACCATTCCACAGTGTATTCAAAGCATCACGTTGAACAATGTAAATACATACAATAGTATATGACAATTTAACAATAAATACATTTGAAAAAATATAACATTTTAAAAGTCCAATCAAAAACACAGTAGAGGCCTGGCATGATAGCTCATGCCTGTAATCTCAGCAATTTGGGAGGCCGAGGCAGGCAGATCACAAGGTCAAGAGGTCAAGACCATCCTGCCAACATGTTGAAACACTGACTCTACTAAAAACACAAAAATTAGCTGAGTGTGGTGCTGTGCACCTGTAGTCCCAGCTACTCAGGAAGCTGAGGCAAGAGAATCACTTAAACCCAGGAGGCAGAGGTTGCAGTGAGCCAAGATCATGCCACTGCACTCCAGCCTGTTGACAGACTGTCAAAAAAAAAAGAATTAATGAACTGCATCTACAGTGCATATAAAAATGCAAAGAAAAGAATTTCTTTTTGAAAAAAAACAAAGTTGAAGGATTTGAATACCTAATTTCAAAGTTGAATATATGTTTACAATAATCAAGACATTGAGGTATGAGAGTAAGGGTAGATGAATAAATGAAATAGAACAAAGAGTACATAAATAAACACAAATACACACACATATAGTCAGTTGAATTTTGAAAAAGAAACCAAGATAGTCTGGGTGCAGTGGCCCAGGCCTGTAATCCCAGCACTTTGGGAGGCCAAGGCGAGTGGATCACCTGAGGTCAGGAGTTCAAGACCAGCCAGGCCAACATGGTGAAACCCTGTCTCCACCAAAAATACAAAAATTAGCCAGGCATGGTGGTGTGCCTGTAATCCCAGCTACTCAAGAGGTTGAGGAAGGAGAATTGCTTGAACTCAGGAGGCGGAGGTTGCAGTGAGCTCAGATCGTGCCACTGTACTCCAGCCTGGGTGACAGAGTGAGACTCTGTCTCAAAAAAAAAAAAAGAAAAAGAAAAAGAAAGAAACCAAGATAATACGATGGTAAAAAATAATGCTTAAAACAAACTGTGCTGGAATATATGCAAACAAACAAATAAACTTTGACCCTTAATGTAGCATAATATATAATAGGTAAAACTGTAAAACATCTCAAAGAAATCATAGAAGGAAATCTTTGAAATCTTTGAAACTTTGGTTTTCATAAAAACTTCTTAGATAGGATACAGATAGCTCAACCATAAAGAAAAATTTGATAAATTATACTATATCAACATTATATTTTTTTTGTTAAAAGAAAATGTTAAGAAAATAAAATGGTAGGCACAGACCAGGAATAACATACTGGAAAAAAAACACTTTGAATATTAGAAAAAAAGACATAAAATTTATGAAGAATTCTTAAAATTTAACAATAAAAAGACAAAAAGTCATGTAAAAATGAGCAAATGATGTTAATAGAGGCTTAATTAAATAATTAAATAAGATATACAGAGGAAAAATAAGCCCATAGAAAGAGGCTAAACATCTTTATTAATAGGAAAACACAAATTAAAATTATGAGATTCTACTTCATGCCCACTGGAATGATTCAAGTTACAAAGACTGACAATATGAAGTGTTGACAAGGCAGTGGAGCAACTGGAACTCTCAGATATTGCCAATTTTTTTTTTATGAAAATGCCTGCCCCATTTTGTATTTATAAATTATTTTTGTTGAAAGTTAAACAAATACTATATGACTTAGCAATTACATTCCTAGGTATTTATCCAAGACTGATAAAAACATATTTCTACACAAAAACCTGTAGAGGAATATTCATTTCACCTGTATTTATAGTAGCCAAAAATAGAAAGAACTCAAATGTTGAGAATATCTATACAATGTCATACTATTCAGAAAAACAAAAATCAGTAATTTCCAGGGGATGTTCATGGAGGAAGAATGAAAATATTCTGTCTCAATTATAGTGACTGTTACATACATTTGTTAAATGTATATAATTCTGACATATACATTTATATACCAATATAAATTATATGCATTTGTCAAAGCACTGTACTTTTAAAATGGGTGAATTTTATTATATGTAATTATACTACAATTTTTTAAAAATGAACATACATTGGTTAGGTTGCATTTTCTGTGCTTTAAAGCAAACTATTTTCTTAGTTTTGTTGTCTAAAATGAAGAGACTCTAGAACGGATAGAGAAAATTGTGTTATCAATGGCTATTACTTAAATATTTAGCGTATGCCAGTCACTTTTTTAGCATAGTAAATATAATGATGTGTGAAACATGATGCCTGATATCTAAAACACAAGAATGAATATAGTGGCTTATAGTTAGTACAATTCAGTCAATAAGAAGTTGCTCTGCAGAAGGGTGATACACCAAAGTTCTGAAAGAAAGAGGAAAGATTTTATGTGGGAAATGGCAAAGCACAGCATTCCATAGAACTAATATGAGCTAGTTGAAAACGGAACAAGTTATTTTCTAGGAATAGTGAAACTATCAAATTTTCTGGGATAGAAGGTTTCTTTACAGAAACTGAAATATAAGGCAATAATGCCTTGATAAGTCCAAATTATAGGGGGCTAAGAAATTTGCCTTATCAAGACATTATTGCCTTATATTTCAGTTAAGGCAATAACTAAGGGATTTGAAATTTTCCCTAGGCAATGGAAAGCCATTATAAAGATCAGTCGAAGACAGTGAGGAAACAGAAGGGCCTCTTGGAAAGCAACTGTTTTGAAATGAGGTAGTGGCAGTGGAAATGGTAATACAGGTATACATTATAGGGACCAAGAAGTGGAGTTAAGAGGTGACTGATTGGAACTTTGGTGTCTGTATTAGTCAGGGTTCTCTAGAGGGACAGAACTAATAGGATATATATTTATCCATATATATATAGAATATATAAATGTATATATTTATCCTAATATATATTTTTATATATAAATGTATATATTTATCCATGTGTGTGTGTGTGTGTGTGTGTGTGTGTGTCCTGCTCAAGAAATGAATCATCTCTTTTTCCAGCATATGCATGCTGTAACCACTGCTCGTTAGTTGCTTAGTCGCTCTCTTGGTTATCAGATTGGCAGTTACAGGATCACAGTGCTTGTGTTGAAGTAACCCTTATTTTACCTAATAATAGCCTCAAAGCACAAGACTAGTGAAGAAGCTACTGCATAATTTTAATTTGAGCTTTCTTAAGATTATTCATGTTATATTGTTATAGTTGTTCTATTTTATTAGTAGTTATTGTTAATTTCTTACTGCGTCTAATTTATTATTTAGACTTTATCATAGGTATGTATGTATGGTAAAAAAACATAGCATATATAGGGTGTGGT
Source organism: Macaca thibetana thibetana (assembly GCF_024542745.1). NCBI lineage: Eukaryota > Metazoa > Chordata > Mammalia > Primates > Cercopithecidae > Macaca > Macaca thibetana. The sequence goes on along the minus strand of NC_065586.1, from coordinate 101,496,664 downwards.
ACTGTCTGCAGTTTCAGGCATTCACTGGGGGGTCTTGAAATGTATCCGTTGCAGATAAAGGGGAACTACTGTAATTTCTGAAAGATTGTGAGTTACTTATCTATTTGTTTGTACTTAAAATCTAGACTTTTTATTTAATGTATATAGGAAACAACACCAAGCAAGGTGTATTTTCCCTTTAAAATATTCTGTAGCAATAATAATGGCAGTTTATGTTGGTACACTATCTTATTTTATCTGTGTTTGTCTTAGTCAAATGACTCTCACATAAATCACCTCATTAAAATCTGATTTCTCTATGAAGGAGTCAGTGTAGAAATTATTGCCCACTTTTTATATGTGAGAATGTGAGACAGAGAAGTTTGGTTATTTGTCCACGGTCACTCCGCATGTAAGTGTCCAGGCTAGAAGTGGTCCCTTGTACTGTATTTTTGAGTCCAAGATCAGTCTTCTATAGCCAAGACAGCAAACCCAAGGCAGGAGGAGGAAGGGCTGGCTGGGGATGAGCACACAAATTTCTGTGGTAATGTGTCATTCCTTCAATTAGTCTATAAAACAGAAGACAATTCAATAAAAGTGGGTAATGACTTTGCACTTTAATTGTCATTAGGCTTAAATTACAGAAGTACTTCTCATCAGTTTCCAGGAAAGTGAGAAAGCAGAAGCAATGAAAGTTGGAAAAAGAAGTGGGTCTTTTTTGTCTTTTCCTTTTGAAGAAAGTCTAAATGTGTGTCTAAATGTGGAATCGCTTTGTGTGAATCACTGACCCCTTAATTACTGATCTCCAGAGCTATTCATCTGCCTGATCTGAAAGGGCCACTCCAAATGAAGGTTCTTGAGGTCAACAGCTCTCAGAAACTGATCCGGACCCATCCATAGAACCCATGCATGGAGGTTTGTATTGCTCAACACCAGAATTTTATTGAAGTTTTCTCAGACTTCGACTGGGCGAGAAGACCAATAGAACCTTAAGGTTGTATATGCCTCTGCTGATATCTGACACTGCTTTCCTGAATTAAAAAAATTAAATTGGGAAATTCTGGAGGCCTAAATACGTTACTCCACACTTGACCATAAATTGCATACCCCTAAGGAAAGTCATTTAATTATTCTGTGCCTCAGTTTCTCACCTGCCAACTGAGAATAAAAATAATCAATTTCTAACTTTATTCACTGATTCATTTAATGAATGAAATACCTTACTACCTGCCAAGCTTAGTGCTGAGGAATAGCATGTAATAATACAGGTTCTAGCCCAAATTAATTTTAGAGACAATCTGGAGAAATTAATATTAAACAAATACTTACAAAAATAATATTTAATATCCTTAACAGCTAAAAGTTTTAATGAGGTTTATAAAGTGAAAGGACTTCTAGACATTAAGATATAAAATGCTCACAATTTTAAGGGAAGGGAAGAGAGCTAAAGTTGTTCATCTCCTGCTCTATATTAGGTCATGTGCTAGGATGCTTATAGACATTTTCTAACTTAATCCTCCTCTCAAAGATACATTATTTGCTGTTATATATGTTTTCCCATAAAAGAATGAAGGCCCAGATAAGTTAATTGCCTAAATTTGTCATATCGTGATATGTAAGAACTCCCACTCTGGAGTTAGGCTAGGTGGATTCCGATCCCAGATCTCCATCTTATTATCTGTGAACTTGGGAAGTTACTTAACTTTCCTGTGTCTTAGTTTTCTCATCCGTGAAATGAGAATAATACTAACCTCATGGAGTTGTTGTGAGAATTAAATGAGTTCTTTGTGCCTGGCAAATACAGTGCTATATAAATATTAACTACTCTATTATTCTTAGTAGATAATTTTATGTGTCAACTTGACTAGGTGATGGTGCTCAGTTGTTTGGTCAAACACCAGACTAGATATTGCTGTGAAGGTATTCATTTTAGTTGTGATTAATGTTTATTTATTTATTTAGAAATGGAGTCTCACGCTGCTGCCCAGGCTGGAGTATAGTGTTGTGATCTTGGCTCACTGCAACCTCCACCCCCGGGTTCAAGTGATTCTCCTGCCTCAGCCTCCTGAGTAGCTGGGATTACAAGCACCCACCACTACACCTGGCTAATTTTTGTATTTTTAGTAGAGACAGCGTTTCACCATGTTAGTTAGGCTGGTCTCGAACTCCTGACCTCAAGCGATCCAACTGCCTTGGCCTCCCAAAGTGCTGGGATTACAGGTGTGAGCCACCAGGCCTGGCCTGTGATTAACATTAAAATTAGTAGACTTTGAGCAAAGCTGGTTATCCTCTGAAATGTGGGTAGGCCTCATCCAATCAGTTGAAGGTCTCAAGAACAAAGAATGAAGCTTTCTGAAGAACAAATCCAGCCTGTAGACTGCAATATAAAAAGCCTTCCTGAGATTCCAGCCTGCCTGCCCTGCCCTGTGGAATTCAGACTCAAAACTACCACAGACGACTCTGACCCGAATTTTCAGCCTGCTGGCTTGCCCTATGGATTGTGGACTTAGCAGCATCCAAATTGGATACAGCCTGTTGGTTCTGTTTCCCTGGAGATTGATTAATACAGGTGGTAAAGCCTAAATGTGAATCCAACTCTGGTTGCCAAGGTCTGTTCTTTCCTTTATAGTCCATGGCCTCAAAGTTTCAGTGAACTTTCATGTAGTTCAGCTGGAAGCTGTTCCATCTGTGCTGCCCTCTTTTACCAATCAGTTTAAAAACAAACAAAAGTTTTCACTGAAAAAGGCAGTAACAGTCCAGTCAAAAGAGACCTGACTACAGGTCTTTTCTCCTCCCGGTCCAGAATGTTCCCTCCTTGAGGGCTTTGTCATGGTGAATAGGGGCACATCTGACAAGTTATATTTCTTTCATAACAGACAGAAAAGTTTAAAATGAGATTCTAGACTTTCATTAGTTTTTCTGCTGCCCTAATTTCTTTTGCTCCTTTGCTTTCACATCAGCTGCAGACTTTAATTAAACCGTGGCAAGTCTCCTAAACTTGGCGGGCTTTCCAGAAAAAAACAAGGGCATCTTCTCCCAAGGCAGATTTTTCCCGAGCCCTCCAGCTTGCATTTATTCTTCCCAACTGTCTGGATTAGTAGCCAGAAACCTTGCATGTCCTCAGATAGGATTTCCTCTCTGCCTTTCTTAGATTTTACTGAAAGTTCCCTATCCACGTATTACTGCCATGACTAATTCAAAGTAATATTTCATTGTTGGAATTATGGTAAATTCCTACACTGGTTTATCATTTTTGATTCTTTAAAGCACTATTCATAGCCACAGGATAAAACCATCGTATCTGTATTTATGTATTAAATTAATGTATCCCTTTATTAGAGACAGTGATAAAATGAAAGGTGAAAAGGAAGCATGATCTTATTAGGCTGTAGACAATGACAAATAAATTAGGGATCATCTCAAAATGCTCCCAAAACTCAGTGGCTGTGTGCACTGGTTCTGTTTTATGCACTCATTTTGTGATTGTCAACTGTGTAATACAAACAACTGAAACTTACAGGTAAGCACAGCACTGCTTATGTGACAAAGTTATTTAAACAAACCAGTATATTTCTTTTCTTAAAAGACCATTTTCCTCTACAGAGATTCTTCTGCAAGCTGCATCACTGAACCCCTTACACCTTTAAATAATATGAGACAGTTTATAGGAAAAGTGCAGAAAATGGTGATGTAAAGACACTATGGACTGAATAAATAAGGAGACTCAGTGACTGGACACTGCCAGGGAAAGAAATAAAGAACAAATGCGGGGTTGGGCAAATGGGAATATGTACATATCTTTTGCTGAAGAGTGATAACACAAGAACAGAGGAAAAGGATACTGGAAAATGATGGCTGAAGAAATAAATGGCTTTCAACACAAAATAGGTACAATTTGAAATGTCCAGAAAACAAGCAAGAAGAGAGAAAAACCTAAGACAAGTCATCTTCTGAAACTTAAGATTTGCCTATATTAAACAGTAATCTTTCCCAAACACTTAACCTCGACCAATTATGCACAAATATATTCTAATGCAAATTAGGCACTGAATGTAATTAATTCAATAAATCCTTATTGAGACTCTACCATGCGTCAGGCCCTCAACTAGGCACAGGAATTTAACAGTGAACAAGACAGCGAATCTGCCTGCTTGATGCTTATAGTTTAGTTAGAGAAGGACACATCAAATCACCTGAAAATAGCTGATTATATTTAGAATTGTTATAAGTTCTCTAAAGAACGAATACAGAGTATTATGAGAGTGCATCACAGGATAGGAGTTAACTGGTCAGAAAGCTCAAAATAAACCTCTATGAAACAGTAACATTTTCAAACCTGAAAAAGACTCAGGCTTCGCACAGGCTGGTCCCTCTGCCTGGAGCTCCTCCTTTCCCTTAATCTGGCCAAGGACCTCTATTGGGAAGAAGCCCATGTTCAGAGTGGCCATGTTTACAGGGTATGAGTGACAAGAGGGCAATGGGGTCAGGGTGAGGGGTGGGGAACCAGGGAAAGATTGCCACTGAGACTTACAGATCACATGAAGAGTTGGAACTTCATTTTTAGTGCAAAGTAAAACAACTTAAATATTCAAAGCAGAGGAAAAACATGATTGGATTTACCTTTTAAAATGATGCCTTCTTTTGAGACTCCAACACTGGTAGAAGAGCAAGTGTAGGGGGCAATTTGAAGGTAATCTCAGCAACTAGCTCAAATTGAGAGACTGTTAGGCGGTAGCCCATGCCCTGGAAGTATATTAACTTACTTAACCGTGGCCTCTGCACTATGTGACCTATTCAGGGCAGGACTCATGGGTGGGCATGCTACAGCTTAGTGGAAAAGTGCTGGTGCTCAGAGGGCCTCAGACAAGGGCTCTAAGGCTCTGTAGTCTCTGTCTTGAAATTCCCAATAATTTTTATCATTGACTATCTTTCATAAGCCAAGCTGCATGGGAAAAGAGAGAGTGCTAGAGGGCTTGCAGCCTCAGCCCACACATATTTCACCTCCCCTACCCTCTCTGGATGGGTTCTTGGCTGCCTGCTCCCAGCTCCCTGGAACTGGGGCCCCACCAGGAGTCCCTCTCTCCATCACTTCCTCATGATCACTGCCAGCTTCGCCGCTACTCCCTTTCCTGCAGTGACCAACTGTGTTGTGTGTTGGGGCTGGGAAAGGGCTGCATCCCACATTCATCCTTTGTTCCCAGCAGGGGCATCCGCAGCAGTGTGTAACACGGAGTTCAGGCACAAGGGGGCAGCCGTTCCTGCCCTGGGCTGGCAGCAAAATAGACAGTGTGTTTGGTGGGTGACTTGCCAGGGACAAGCCTGTCAATCCAGGTACTAAGCATATCCTGGCACAGAGGTTGAAACCTTTGAGGATCACCTGTCAGCCATGAGGTGGGGAAGTAGATTCCTGGGACTAGAAATTGATTTCCCTGACGAGGTTGGGGCATGGTGCCTTGGTCTGGCAGTTGGATGACCTGCTGCTACCTTCTGTGGCAGGGTGGGGCTCCTGCACACTTGTGAGAGTATGCCTGTGTACTTCCTTACCTGAGGGAGTACGATGTTAAACAGCAAAAATGAAAACCAAAAAACACTGAAAAAGTTCTGTATCTTAGTACCTTTAATGGTATTTTATCCTATTCTTTTGAACAAGAGGCCTTGCATTTCCTTTTATAGTAGGCTCTGCAAATGATGTAGTCTACCCTGCATGCTACTGCTACCTCATTTTACAGATATGGAACCTATTTTGTGTGGCTGGCAGTGCAACATTAGGCACCTTATTTAAGCACTAAGAGTCAGGATTTTAACCACCATGTACAACTCCCTTTCTAGAAAGGATACAGTTTTGGTTCTATTTATTAAGGTGCTATTGAGGCATCTAAGTGGAAATATATAGATTAGATAGATGCATGTATGTGTGTGTGTATGTATTTATAATTATTTCTTTCAATATAAAATTTAGATTTGTAATTCTACCTGTCTATCTACCTATCTATCTATGGGTCAGCATTTCAAAAGAGGGCATTATAAGAAATTATAAATCTAAACTTTGTCTTTTGAGGAAATTTTGGGAGCCAAGTCACATGTTCTGATGATAATCATTCATTCATACATTCATTGATTTAAGAAATATGAATTACCTTTCTTCTAAGTAACAGACCCCATTCTAAGTGTTGGGAAATATAGTAGAGAACAAAACAGATGGTTTAATGCTCTCATGGATTTCATATCCTAGTTTAAAGATGACATAATAATTAAATACATAACATAGCTAATAGAGAAAAGCAAGCAGCTCAGTGCAAAGGAGCAAGGCAAGTTGCTACTGTAACAGAAGGGTCAGGGGAAACATGATATACATGAGCAGAAACCCCTGAAAATAGTAAAAAGGGTGAACTCCACGAGGAAGAAAAGTTCAAGGAAGCAGTCCAGCAATGCAAATACCCCGAGGCAGAAGTTTGCTTGTCAGGTGCGGGGAACAGCAAGGCGGCCGGTGTGGCTGGATCAGAGTGAACAGGTGGGACAAGAGGAGGAATGTAGCTAGAGAGATGATGGCAGGGGCAACAGGAAAATCAACTAAGGTTTTGTAGGTCAAAGTAAGGACTGGCTTGTACTATGAGTGAGAAGGGAAACCATGAAAAGTTTTGAGAAGAGGAGTCATGTGATTTGACTTACGTTTTAACAGACTCATTCTGGCTGCTGTGCTAGAAATAGACCAAACTGAGCTGGGAGGGAGGAAAGGCAAAATTGGGGTATCCTCTTAAGAAATGCTGGATAGGATCCATGTAAGAAATGATGCAGGCTTGGTCCAGAATGTTGGTGTTGGACATGCTGAAAAGAGGTCAGCTGTATGTCTACTTGAAGATGGAGCCAATAGGATTTGCTGACAGACAGGTACTGAAGAGTACAAGAACAAAGATGACTCCAAGATTTTTGGCCTGAGCCATCACCTGTGACCAGGATGGTTATTGGACCAGCAGGTTTGGAAATGGAATGCCAGGAGCTATGGTGCCAAATCCCTATTAACACAATAGGGAAGGCACCAGCTTCAAGAGGCTGATGAAGAGACCCAGAGCCAGCAAACAAGGCAAAGCGTTTTACTAGGACTTACATACAAGACAGAGAGTCCAGTGGTGGCGGGCTGGACAAAAGAGGCACCTTACACGCCATCCAGTGGCAGTGGGACGGGTAACATAGCCACTCCACCCAGTGGCAACAGATTGAGCAGGAAACCACAACCACCTGCAACTAACACGCAGTTTATAGAGCACTTTCACTTAACACCCTCCCACTAACGACCTCCACTTGGCAACCTTCATTTAACCCCAAACTCTGGGCCTCTATCCCCTGTATGGCCTGTGCTCCATGGGACAGACATGGGGCTCAGATGCTTATCATAGATAAGGAACGAATCTCCAAGTTGGCCACTCCCAGATTCCCTAGCTAGGAACACACATTCAGGTGCACCTGCCACATAGGGTCATTCTAAGAGTGTGCTCTTATTCTAAGTTCTTGCTCTAAGTTATTGCTTAGAGCTCTAAGTTATTGCTCTCAGGTGCATTTGCCTCAGAGGAAATCATTTTTGGGCATGTTAGGTTTGACATGCCTAATAGACATTGAAAAGGCAGTGAGTTGGTGGGTTTTCACATAGTCTGGGTTTCAGGACAGAAGTCCTGGCTGGAGATTAAAATGTGTAGTCTTTAGCATATTCATGGTACTTAAAGCCACATTAATGGATGATATCACCTAGGAAAAAGTGTATAAAGAAAGAACATGATTAAAATGTGAATAGCATGCAATATATGGAAGATACTTTAGGGACTCTTTAGTCTCATATCACAGATAGGAAATAGAGGAATGTTAAGTGACTTACCTAAATTTAGGTAGGAAATGACCATCAGGTCTCAAACCCAAGGCACTTGGCTTCAAAACATGGTATTTTTGTATGACTGCCTTGATTACTGTGCGCTGTGGGCACACAGTTTTTCCTCAGCGTTTGTTATTTTCTCCCCAGAGATTGTAAGCATTCTTAGGAATCAGCCTTCCTATGTGCAAAGCACCTGGGGGAGGCTGCTACAGGATAATGATTGTTGTTTTCACATTCCCAGCCCTCTTTATTAGTGGAATCATCTTTATATTGAGTCTCCTGCCTTGCAAAGTATCCAGGAGGGACTCTGAGAAACAAGGTCACTGGAGTTGAGTGATTTTGCTGCAGAACAAAAGGACCACAGGATTTTATGCACACCCTAAACCTCAGCATTCCTAAAGTCGATAGCTAATGCCAGAAGGACCGGCATGCCCTAGAGGCTGCTGTGAGCAGTGGGGTACTAGATGGGTAGGAGCATGAGCCGGACCCCATGCCCCTGTAAGGCAGGGCAGTCTCCAGCTCACCCTTTCCAGGGGCAGCTGTCTCTGCTTCCTAACTTGGGGAGCCCTGTGAGATTCTTGTGTTTGGTTAATTTTAACTGCCTTTCCCTCTCTCCCGAATGCACCAGCTTTTACAGTATTCACAGCTGTTAATTAATATAGACCTCTCTCCTTGAACAGCCCCTGGCATCCATAGTGAAGTTATGGATTTTCTTTCTCAATTGCTCTGGAGTCACCCCGAGGCTCTTAATTTGGGCTATTAGCCGTGGGTGATTTCAAAATCCATATTGATAATGCTGAGGCTGTGTGGGCCGCCTGCTGCATGGGCTTAAGTAAACAAGTGAGAGCCTTCTCTGTTATTTCTGCTGCAGCCTGAGTTTTCAGGGCTGCTTTCCCAGAGGTAAGCTGGGTCAGCTCACTATTGTACAAATCCTGCTCAGCAGCAGACTTGGAGAACACAACTGGCTTTTATAATGATAAAAACAACAACAATAATAAGGATAATTAGTCAATATAATAAATTAACAGTAATTTTAGTACTAATTTTAGCTTGAATTTAAAAAGTGTTAATAGTCATCAATAAAATAATTTTAATAAAGATAACTGTTTTTATTACAATTTATTTAGTGAGTAACTACTACTTACAAGGTACTGTACTAAGCAACTGGTTTTTCGTTGAGTCCTCACACCTTCACTGTGAGAGCTTTTGTTAATATCACCATTTTACAGATAAGTAACTTAAAGTTAGAAAGTTTATGCAATTTTCTCCATCACAAAGTAGGTGGCTGGGGCTCAGATCTGCAACTGAGTCCCAAGCCACAGTTTTAAACTGTGTTTTCAAATATTAGACTTATAGACTGCTTCCCAACCACTTGAAGGTGTTGGTTAACATACAGATGATCACACCCCACTCCAGACCCATTTAATCAGAACCTCTGTAGCAGACTCCAATATTTACAGAAAGAAAAAGCTCTTCAAGCAATACTGACATGTGGCCCTGTCTGGAAATCTAGTGAAACTGCTTCATCCTACACATTTTACAAGCATAGATGCTCAGACTGGACTGCTTCTGTGGGAACCCCAAATTAATCATGTATATTTGATGTATATCATTGACAAAGTAACTTAATCTGATCTGTGCCTCAGTTGCCTCATTTTTAAATGAAAGATAGTGTTAAAACCTACTTTAAAGTGTTGTTCAATACCCATGTTTTGAGTACCTATCATGTGCCAGGTGGATGTGGGCAGAATGAGGTGAGTTAAAACCTATCATGGGTTTTCTTTTTCTTTCTCTTTTTTTTTCTTTTTGAGACAGAGTCTCACTCTGTCGCCCAGGCTGGAGTGCAGTGGCGCAATCTTGGCTCACTGTAAGCTCCACCTCCCAGATTCATGCCATTCTCCTGCCTCAGCCTCCAGAGTAGCTGGGACGCCAGGTGCCCGCCACGGCACCCGGCTAATTTTTTGTATTTTTAGTAGAGATGGGTTTTCACCATGTTAGCCAGGATGGTCTCCATCTCCTGACCTTGATATCATGGGTTTTCTAACAGTGCCAGGCATATGGCATGTGTTATCATCCATACACTGGTCTTTGTGGGAATCAGAGCACAGCAGACTGTTGATCCAACGCAAATGCCTTTGTAGTTTTAATCCTTAAATACAGCCATAGTTTTAAATATTGGAAGAGTAGATGCTTCTCATCTTGATAACTGAGCAGGATTTGCAATTGAAAGCCCTGAGCTGGAATCTTACTCTGCCTCTTCCTATCCTGTGACTATTGCAAAGTCACATTAGCTCTTTTTAACTTAGCTGTAAAATGGGTTAATAGCAATTACTATGTACTGCTTTGAAGAAACAACAGACATGGAAGTGCTCTTTGCAATGGTGAGAATTGTTGCACATGAATAATTGCTGACTTTGAGAAGTACTAGAAAGAACTCTGTGTATCATAAATCTGTGCCACCTCACCATGCAAGAACTGCTCTAAAGACTTTAGCATCCACCATGGAGAATTTACTATTTGGAGTCAAGGCACTATTTCAGGTTAGAATGTAAATTATGAGCATGTCTTATACATGAATGCCTCCCTATTGAATGAGCCAATAACAGGTGTGGATTGCTGGATGGAACAGATATAGACATCACTCAGTTTACTTATCTCGCATCACGGAGGGACATCAGTGTAGACATGCAGGGCAAGGTGGTCATAACATTCTCCAGTGGGAGCTGCTCAATAAATAAGTGTACTTGAAGTTTTAAAAGCAGGAAGTTAAGTGCCACTTTTTCCTTCCTTTGCTTTCCAAAATGGTCATGTGTATGTTTTTTATTTGCTCAAAAGAATCCACACTTAAAGTTTTCTTAGTTTTGTTGTTTTCGTTTTTGTTGTTAGGCCAGGACTAGTGTGGGAGTTGATAAATTAGATTATGAAAAATCTAAAGGAAGGAAGTCAAAACCATTCGTAAAACTCTCCACACACAGATATAGGCATGTTGATATATTTCCTTCCAAATATTTTCGATGAAAGTTCTTTTTGATGGATAATGTCACCTTTATTTTTCACTTAATATTTGTGTCATAAGCTTTCTCTATTTTTGAAAATTATTTAAACACATAATTTTATTGACATTAACAGTGTAGATGTGGCATAATTTATTCAGCCTACTACTGTTTGACATTTCTGTAATTTTGAATTTTTAATCATGTAAAAATGGCTACATTTAAAGTGTTAATATGTAAATCTTCATCTTTATCATTTCTGATTATAATATTTATCTAAAAAGGTTTCCTCAGAATAGCAATATGAGTTTCCACTTCTTTAAGGCTACTGATATTCCCAACCTACTTTGCAAGAAGGTAGTACCAATCTATATTTCCACCAGTGGTATATTAAAAACCTTAATTAACCACATCCTTCAGAAAAGCTTCTGTTCACAAATAGTGAGAAGTTAGGGATCATCATACATTTTGAACAAGCAAATCTGAAATTAATCTAGTTTTACTATACATTCACTTGCTGATTATTAATCCTGTACATTAACCAGTCTAATTCAAATCTCATACACAGAATTTTGTATAGAAATAAATGGCTCTGCAAATCAGACTGGAACAGCCTCAAGTTCACATATTTGTAAGCTATCCAATCTGACCTGATCGTTTTTTTGTGATTCTCTGCCAATCTTACTGTAATCCACTCACTTATTCCACAAATATTTAATAAACTCATACTAAAATCACCTCTTGATTTAATAAATAATTATTGGAATCTTACCATAAGATAGGGAACCAACCAGATCCTAAGGCAACATAGAGCTAAATAAGGCAAATATGCCCTCAGGGAGAATCCATACAGTGAAATAAGAGGTATTCAATGAGTAATTCCAAGTATGATAAATGTCACGCAAGATAAAGGCAGAATGTCCTGGGAGCATATAATGGGTATATTACATCTATCTGAAATATGAAGGATGAGTCACAGCAGGTTAGCTGAGAAATAGATGGAAGAGCATTATATCCAGAGAGTACCGCAGATACGAAGAACTTGAAAAAGGAAGGCAGGTGACATCCTTGAAGATCTAGAAGAATACCAATATGGTTAGAGCACTGAGAAGGTGAAGAAGGGGACTAGGTATGGGTGGAGAGGGTGTTGGCATAGTCGGATCTTGCAGGCCATTTACAAGTTAACATTTTGGCCCAAACACTGAAAACAATCAGATGCTTGAAGGCTTTTGAGAAAGAAATGAAATGACTATATTTGCCTTTTCAAAAGGCAACTCCAAGTGCTGTTTAGAGAATAAATTGGAAAAGGGGAAGGGCTAACTGGAGGCTCATAGGCAGGTGAATGCAATCCAGGAGAGAGATGATAGGGGCTTGGACTTACGCAGTGGCAGAGACAATAGAGAGAAATGGGAATCTTCGTATTAATAACCGCAGTGGCAAAGCTTATGGCCATTTGAATCCCTTATATAGCAGCTAGAGAATCTTCTCATGCCTTGCTCAGTGAGGATGAAGGATTGCCAATTCCCATTAATGCTGTAAGATATTTCTCCACATATGACCTACAGTATCAAGCTTTCCCCTGGCCTTTCCTTTCCTCAGCCTAAATAATCCAATCTCCTTTTATCTTAACTCTTACGATATACCAGTGCAAATTATTTAAATTGTTGTTACAAAATTTATTTTAGGGAGTGGTGGAAGGAAAGCCCCAAAACTTTAAAAGGTGAATATATATTTGTTATTTCCCTGCTAGGCAAAGGGCGCTTGTGGAATATTTTCAATTTGTTATTGTAGAAATGCTTTATACATGTAATAATCTATTTTTTAAAAGTGCTGGAATTTTATTGTCTATAAAACAATATTTTATTCCATTTGTTTTGTTATAATTCAAAGAAAATATGATGGGACAAAAGGAAGTATACAAATGCATTTTTTTTTTTTTTTTGAGGCATCAATACAGGAGTTTCCTCTATTATAGGTAAAGTTGCAAGAGTCAGAATGGTCACTTTTCTGGAATTCCATCTAGTTATTTTTGTTATGAAAGTGGGGACAGTGTTGATTCCCTAGACACTTCCACTGGCTTGATCTTCAATACTTTGCCTCATTTCTGCTATTCACCTTATTTAAAAAAGAGAGAGAGAGAGAGAGAGAGAGAGAGAGAGAGAGAGAAAAAGCAAGGATTAAGGAGATACCCTGGGTGACTTTATGTAGCTTCTCAAAATAAAAGCGCTATATATAGTCAATGCATTATGAATCTGATTGTGTTTATATTCATGATTTTTGCAAACATCAACTTAGCCCCAGAAGCTTTTTGTTTTCTGATTCTGTATTCAGGCGGAATCCAGTATTAACCCCCATGGCACAATGTTTTTGTTGGATCAGGAGAAACAGGAGGTAGGCGGCCTTCATTCATTGCTTATCTTTTCAACAGCCAGTTCCTTTCTCTTTTACCACATTGTCAAACTTCATATCTTTCTTTCATCTCAAACAGGCACAACCCTACCTCTAAATGGCTTCACAAAATGACTGTGTGCCCCTTAGTGATTGCGTTTTACTCTCTCATGAGCTAGCTTGCCTCTGTTGATTAGAAGCTGACTTTGTGAATTTAGAGAGATGGATACTATAAAAGTCAGAATGGTATCTTTTCTGCCCTTTGCCTCATGAATTTGTACACTGACCCCTTATCATAGGCTTCTGTATTGTATTTGATGTTGTCCATTACATTACTTTTGATGAAAGTATGGGCTAAGGGTAACATTCTACCTAACCATGTCAGGCAAGCAGGGGTAGCAGGAGCTTGTCTCCCATAATTTCACAAAGACACCTCAGCCCTGACCTTTAATTGATTCCCCAGTCGTCAGACCTATCCCCCATGATTTAAAACAATTATTAGATGGACTAAAGATAAAGGGATTTTGTCAGGCTCAAGGAGCGCCAAAACAAACCTCATGTTCTTGTTTCTTTGCTATTTGCGGTATTCGTAATGCTGAGCAAGATAAAATCATAGAGAAGTTAGAAGGGGGCGTGAGGGAGGGATGGAACTGAGCTTCTCCCATTTCCCTGCCTTGAGCATTATGTATCCTTGTAATGATGAGGGTGGGTCAGAGCACCGAAAACCTGCAGCCGCTTCTATCACTTCTTGCAACCTGCACTGAAGCTTGAACTCTGCTTGTTCATTCTCCTGGATTAAATTCTTGTGTTTATTTATTTGCTATTTATAAAATTGTACGCTTGGCCAATTGTGGGCTTTGGGGAGCAAGCACACAGTTGAAACCCGGCCAGTAAGTCACCTAAATGCCAGTATGGCAATCAACAGCCACTATCTGCAGGAACTGACTTAATGACCCCACTTCCTTCACACCAATCAAGGCAGGGATATTTACAAAGATGAGGCTTCCTCTGAGCCCTGAGAGGAGGGAGGTCAGGTTTCCTTCTCTCAAGACTCACAAATCCTCTTAGAGCAATTCTGTGTTCTTTGTCCTCCTATTTGATTGTTGATAGCCAAGAGAGAAATTCAGTTCCTAAAATGTCCTGGAAAATCTCTTAAATTCAGCAAAACTTTATTAATATAGAGCCTTTTGTACCTAGTCCAGGGTAGTACATGGAACGGGTGAATATTATTTAACTCTTTATTGAGTCATTGTCTTCTGTGTAAAGGATAGATATTGCAACTCCTTCTAATCATTGTCTCAAGGATTTTTAAAGGACAGTTCCCATGGCCTCTTTAACTGAGAAGATGCAGGAGCAGAAAACCAGCCCCAGCCAGTCAATCAACTTTGTAAATGAAGGAAAAGAGCAAGCCTCTTGCTAGAATGAGGGTGGTTGGGGAATCTGTGACATTTTGAAAATGTGGGCTTGCTCTGCTCTATATTTAAAAGACACTACACAAAAGCTGCCTGGTGGTTAGTCCTCCATGTACATATTTTCCATTACAACTGTCGTTAAGGCTAAAGGGTAATGGTGGACACTCCCCATTCTGGTTTAGCCTCCACCCTCACCCTCCCCACCATGAGTTACACACATACCTGTTCCCTTTCACGCTCCTCCTCACAGTAGAGGATGAGAGGATCAAGTAAACGTTTAAGTTCTGGTACACCATCAATTCAAATCTAGACTTTCTGCCTTTTTGGCTTTGTGACTTTAGACATTTCATTGACACGTGCAAGGAAGGGGTTTAGTGATCAATGCATGGTGGCTGGTTGATTTTGCCACTATAATTATAGATGTTACATTCTCTGGGCCTTGGTTTCCTCCTTTATAAAAATTAGGTAAAAAATTTACTGGGCAGGCCTGGTGTGGTGGCTCATGCTTATAATCCCAGCGCTTTGGGGAGGCTGAGGCGGGGGGTGGATCACCTGAGGTCAAGAGTTCAAGACCAGCCTGACCAACATGGTGAAACCCATCTCTATTAAAAATACAAAAATTAGCCAGTCATGGTGGTGGGCACCTATAATCCCAGCTACTCTGGAGGCTGAGGCAGGAGAATCACTTGAACCCAGGAGGCGGAGGTTGCAGTGAGCTGAGATTGCACCATTGCACTCCAGCCTGGGCAACAAGAGCCAAACTCCATTTCAAAAAAAAAAAAAATTACCAGGCAGGATTCATATGAAGATAAGCAAAATAATGCATTTTGACTTTGACTTTCCCTGACTTCCCCACAGCTATATGGCAAGACACACTCCTCATGTACCCTCATGTACCATGTACCCCATTGATGGCTATTTCCAAGTTTTATATTGTTATCTGCATACTTATGATCTCAACCAGGAGTCTAAGTTCCTTGAGGGAAGGTAAATTGTCTCTTTCTAGATTAGACTCTCAGAGACCAGCATAGGAATTAATAAGTACTCAGAACTACGGAATGGGTGGGTGAGTGGATGGATGGATGGATGGATGGATGGATGGATGGATGGATGGATTGACAGGTGGATGGATGGGTGGATGGATGGGTGGATAGATGGATGGATGGATGGATAGAAGGATGGGTGCATGGATGGACAGATAGATGGAAGAAGAACCAGTTGGGTTTTCGGTCCTTAATATAATCTGAATAAAAATGTTAACATATTTTCTTCTAATGTTGCCCCAGGACACTCCATTGGTATGCCTGTGCCAGAGTTCTCAGACAGAGCTCCATTTCTGTTCCCCTTTCTTGCCCTTTCTCATAGTCATCAGATCTAATGTTTCTTATTCTTAATATGAAGCTAATGACAGCTAGCTGTCGAGGTAGGGGGAAAAAGGCAATCTCATTGCCACATTAGCACAAAATAGCTAATGACGAACACATTTAGAGACATTTGTGTTTTCATCAATGACAGTACCTTAACTGAGGATGGGTATATAAAAATGGCTTTTCAGGGCTCAGGGAGCATTTAGAAGCTGGATCTTTCTATGGTATCCAGCAGTCGCAACCACCCCTCACCCATCTATCCCTGACATTTAAATATAAAGTTAATTGTGAATAAGAATACCCATAAGACATCTCCTTTACTCCTCCTTTGTTCAAAAAGAAACCTGTCACCAAGCTGTACCACACCCCATCAACTTGAAACATACAACTATGAGGTGTACTTGGATTTTTGCTTATATAAGGTGAGGGCTGGAGGGAAGGCTATTCCTGGTTTATTCCTGCAGCCAAACACCTGGTCCTCCCTTGACTAGGGCCAGCACATGAGCACTGCTATCACTACAACCGTGAATGTGTCCTGACCCAAGACCAGGCCTTGTGCTCTGAGAGTAGAAGAAGACTCATGGGACCCAGGGATGGACTTGATTAAATCCAGACTTTCCCAGAGAAGGCTGAACTGGTATTCTCCCACACCTGTGTGTATGTAAAGAGGCTGCCTTAGCCCTAGCAGAGTAGCCCCTGGAGAGACTCATCTGACTTAGCCATGTATGACCTGTGCTATAGAGAGGCTCAGCATGCAAAGGCACCATCTCATTTGCAGCTATCAGTGGACATCTTAAAAAAGGCGATGTAACAAAGGCACATTCTTCCAACCATGTCGAATGAGGAGAAGAGAATTTCAAAATCTTCTAGTGTGGCAGCCGGTAAAGTGATTTGTCTAAGGTCATCCCTCTATCAGGGACAGAGCACCCCTATGTTAATGCCTTGAACATTTGCATACAGCATTTTCTTTTTAAAACATGTTTTCATTACATTTGATTATTTAAAAACAAAATACTGTGGCAGGGAGGGGAAAGTCATGCTTCCATCACATAAGTAAGGAAAATGAGGACCAGAGTGGCTTTCTTATACCAAACTGGCTGATGAACCCAGGACAAGAACCGTTATCCCAGCTCACAATTGGGTGCGCTTTCTGTGTCTTTTGTATTTCCTTTGTTTGGTGGGTTATGCTTTAGTTTTGAAGTATAATTCCACACAAAACATATTATATCCTCTGTTTGAAAGAAGTAGTGCATTAGCAAGAATCATGAACAGATGCATAAGAACCTTCCCTCCTCTGTCAGTATTCAGCTAGCTGACCTTGGCATTCCAGGTCATGGCTCTGGGCTTCAGGCTCTCCACCTTCAACATGGGGGTCACGGGGTGGGTACAAGGTGCTACATGGTCTCTAAGATGCTTTTCAACTCCTTTAAAGAGCTGTCACAAGTTTTGTTCCTACTTTGTGCCAAGCAATGCTCAGGCAGCAGAGTCATACTTGGGTCTGTCCACAGTCCTTTAGTAGTTGTGAAACCTGTTTTTTCTTTTCTGGTCTCAGTGGAGAAGATAAAAGTTGACCACCATTACAAACCCGATCTCCCAATGCTTATTTATTTTTGCATCTTATCCTGGAAAGCATCAATATCATAGCCCAAACTTGCAGGTGCTTTAGCAAAATAATTAAGGCTGTGGGGTCTAAAGTGAGATAGAAATGGGAATGAGTCCACGATTCACTAAAATCTAAGAGAATGACCTTCTAAGTACTAGTATTAGAGTAGTATTAGTATTAGCAATCAGAAACTGAAACCTGGGGAGGTTAACTGCATCTCGCAGCTAAGATATGGCCAGGGCACATCTGCTTTGTATAATAGGACTACAGAATAGTGAACCTGAATACAGGAAGGATGGGAGGAGGGAAGGAAGGCAGCACATTCAGTATAATAATTATTACTATGTTGTAATTTAGTATTTAAAAATACACATTTTATTTTTGTAATATACAATAGAAAAAAAACCTGCCAAATTCTTACAACATCTGGGGATTCATGGCACATACCAGATTTTGCAAAGAAAAGGCATTTCTTATGTTTCTCAGATGCAGATATGAACTTGCAAAACTGATAAACCCAAAAGTAGCTTTGCCACTGTGGGGCCTTGTGCAAGTGGCTTAACCTCTCAAGGCTTCAGTTTCCTCCCATCTGAAATGAAAACGTGTACTCTGGCCTTGCAGAGCAGAGCAGGGGTGAGGAGAAAGCACATCCCAGGTAACATGGCAGACAGTGGGAGTCACTGTTCCCTTCCTCCTCCCAGCGCAGATTGCCCATCTGGTGATCTGTTTTGTGCCTCTCCCTGCCTTCACATCCACACATACACCCCAAGGAAGCCTCTTCGTTTCCTTCTCCTTTAGGCTGGGTGTTGCTTCACACCCTGACAGAAGAGGTGCTGCTAATTACTGCCTGTATTTCTTCTTCCCCAAAGGCAGGAGCCAGGGATGCCAGCCTCTGAGGTTTGACCTTGCTGCCTCAGCCAGAGTATTTCCCCAGTCCTAGCCGACAACAGCACACCTCATCTCAAAAATTTTTGACCTTTTCCCAATGTCTCTTTGTTGGTTGCCTCTGTCCTTTCTAAAAGCTTTGTATTGATGTTTGCCCCTAATAGAGAAACGTAAACAAGAGATAGATAAAGGTTAACAATACCCAATCAATGCTGCCGAGAGAGGGGGCACAGGGAAGGATGTATTGAAAGGCCGAATGTAAGCAGAGCTCTATTGACAGTTTAATTGCATTTATTCCACCCTCCAGCCTCTTCCCTCCCAGCTCTTATATGTTGAACCAATAACAGGGCTGCCCAATAGTCGTTCATATCAGCTATGGTGAGTTATTTCTTGTTCTTTTTACTGCGTGAGAAGAAAAACTTAAATGCAAATACTATATCGTATTGCTATAAATATTATATCGTATTGCTTTCTTAATTTTTTAAAACTCACTCTTTCCCATACTCATAGGTTGTCTATTTTCAGTTGTATTCTAACTTACTCTCCTGGCCTGTGAAATATGCTCCATCTCCTCCTCACCGTCTGTTAAACTTAACCCACGAAGAAAGCCTAAATCCCCTGCTGGCATGTCTCCCCATGAAGCATGTCTTGAGACCCCAGCCTACACAAGAGGAATCCCTTCCTCTAATTATAGCCATGCTATCATAGCTTCCTTGGATCTGTCTCTCACAGACTAAAATTCTCACCAAAACTCAAAATGTGTGCAAGGCAGGTATTATTAAATATAGTTGACAGAGGAGGAAAGTAATGTTTGAAGGTATTATATGCATTTCCTGTGGCCATACAAAATGTCACAAGTTTTGGAGTTAGAAGTTAATCTTAAGATGTAACTTCTACTTTATCTGCTATCATTTTATGTACTTAATTTAATTTCTTTTAAAAGCAACACAAGATTAATTAGTCGATAGCTTGTATCTTAACTATGAAGGAAGGAAGGAGGGAGGGAGGGAGGGAGGGAGGGAGGGAAGGAAGGAAGGAAGGAAGGAAGGAAGGAAGGAAGGAAGGAAGGAAGGAAGGAAGGAAGGAAGGAAGGAAGGAAGGAAGGAAGGGAAGGGAGGGAGGAAGGAAGGGAGGGAGGAAGGGAGGAAAAGAAAGAAGCCCTATCATGACAATGAATAAACCACTCACTGGCAGAAGACTACGGATAAGGATCAAATCTTTACTAATTAATACCAATATTACTTTTCCTTTATAATAATTTATTTTGTCATAATTATTGTTTTCAATACCTCTGCCTCCCTATTACCCAGCCTATAGTTTTTCAAGAGCAAAAATTATATATTATCTCCTTTAAGAGAAACTGACAGGTAAAAGCCTGAAATTGAGGAAGAAATCATGGGTGGTTGTAGAAGGAGTGTCACTGAGCAAAACAAAAACAAAATTTATGTCTAAACAATTCTTCCTTTACTCTAGTTTATAAGATTAGGTTTCTCCACATTTGATTTACAAATTTCAAAGTATAAAAACACACATGTGGCAAAAAATTAGGGGCATCGGAATAAAAAACCTGTGTTCTTTCTGCCGTATCTATCATGAAGCTTGTCCATCTCTGTATGGCTTGCAAATAGCACAATATGTGTCTAGAAACCTCATACCCCATGAAATGTGTACAGAATAGTGGTTTTATTTGAGGAGAGATTCTGCAAGCCAGTAACTGCATGGTTCTTTCCAAACATGGGGAGAATGATACCAAGGTTTCTGCTCCTTCCAGAGCAGAGGGCAGAGGATGCCAAGAACTGGGAACTCAATTCATTTTCTGTGTTCATCTCCATTTATATGCTACAGGAAGATAAACAGCAAAATAATGTTGCATCGGAGAAAATTGCATCAATTTTTAATTATGCATTTAATCATCCTCTTCCAGAAGGGCGGGCTGTCTTTCATGACATTTTTACATATTTGAAAGCAGCGCTGTGTGAACACAGAACAAGACATTTGGTTGATTAGATGTCACAGACAATTTTAACTGACCCTGATGGGTTGATTCAGGGGGCAGAAGCCTTTGAAGGGGTGTGAGAGCCAGACACGAAAGAGACGTGCAATACACAGTCTCAGAAATTTTTCTTTCAATTATTCACTTAATTAATTTGCTAAGGAATTTTCTATGAGGTATAATGTTCTAAATGTTAGAAATATATAGACGAAAGGGCACCTAGTCTGAAAAAGTTCACAGTGTAATTATTGAAGCAAACATCCCAATAAATAAATGAAAATACACTGAGATGAGAGCAATATTAGTAGACACAGGGAAAGTTGAAATTGTCTTTATCTCAGGCGAGTAACCACAAAGGTTTCTGGCTTCCCCAAAAATATTTGGAAGATTCTGAGCAGGGTTTTGAGGGATAAATAGGAGCTTTGAAAAGAGGCAATATGGTGTTGTGCATATGCTTGTGTGTGCCCTTCATATGCCCATGGGCACACTTCAGAAGAGAAGGAAGTGATTTCTGGCTAGAAGAAACAATGCTTGCAAAGGCCTGTAAATATTTTTTAAAGAAATATTGTACCTTTCATAATAGAAATGACCAATGGCGGATGCAGTATACAGATATTGAATTATGTTTTATAGTTCTGTCAACACAGAGTATTTGTTTCTGTAATGCAACTGAATGCAATCAAGGTAAGATATGAGGACAAAGCTGAAATTCTTGTGGTTGAATCTGCCTTGACTTTTGAAATGTACCAAAGTGCCTTTACTTCTTTTTTATTGTTGTTCCTAGGCTGTATTTATTTATCTATTTTTTGATTGTGGCAAAATATACATAACATAAAATTTGCCTTGTTAGCCATTTTTAAATGTACTGTTCAGTGGCATTAAGTATATTCACATTGCTGCGTTACCGTCACAAGCATCCATCCACAGAACTCTTTTCATCCTTAAAACTGAAATGCTACACCCATTAAACAAGCACTCCCCATGCACCATTTCCCCACATCCCTGGCAATCACTATTCCACTTTCTGTCTCTATAAATTTGACTATTCTAGGTACCTCATGTAAGTGGAATTACAATATTTTCCCTTTTATGGTGGGCTTCTTTTACTTAGCTTACTGTCCTCAAGGCTCATTCAGGTTGCAGCATGTGTCAGAGTTTCTCTACATTTTAAGGCTTGATGATATTTCATTGTATGGACATAAAACATTTTGTTTATTCATTTATCCATCAATGGATACATGGGTTGATTCTACCTTTTGGCTATTGTGAATAATGCTGCTATGAACAT
Source organism: Macaca thibetana thibetana (assembly GCF_024542745.1). Taxonomy (NCBI): domain Eukaryota; kingdom Metazoa; phylum Chordata; class Mammalia; order Primates; family Cercopithecidae; genus Macaca; species Macaca thibetana. Next base: position 101,474,895 of record NC_065586.1, on the reverse strand, counting down.
GGTGTACAAATATTTCCTCAAGGCCCTTCTTTCAATTCTTTTGGGTACATACCCAGAAGTGGAAAGACTGGATTGTACGGTGCTTGTTAAGAGTAATGCTTAGGATATAGCTAAGGTACTTGATATGGTTTGGAGTTGTTTCCCCACCCAAAATTCATCTCAAATTATAATCCCCATGTGTTGAGGGAGGGACCTGGTGGGAAGCTATTGAATCATGCGAGCGGTTTCCCTCATGCTGCTCTATGATAGTGAGTGAGTCCTCATGAGACCTGATGGTTTAAAAGAGGTGGTTTGTCCTACACTTTCTTTCTTCTGTCTCCATGTAAGACGTGCCTTGCTTCTACTTCACCTTCTGCCATGATTGTAAGTTTACTGAGACCTCCCCAGCCATGTGGAACTGTGAATCACTTAAACCTCTTTCCTTTATAAAGTATTCAGTCTCAGATTGTTCTTTATAGCAGTGTGAAAAGAGACTAACACAATACCCAACTCTGCTCTATGGGGAAAAGTCTTTGCATTCAAAGTCAGAAAACATGGACTATCATCCAATTTGTATGATTAGTTGCCATGCAGACTTGAGTAAATCACTTTAGTACCTCATACTTAGTTTCCTCATTTGACAAAATAGTAAGTTGGACTAAGTATTATCTGAATCCATTTTAGCAGTAGCATTCCATAGTTCTATGCATGTGGTACTCGTGTCTCCTCTTGAGCTGCTAAAGGAACGGGACTTGGGTTATCCATTAAGATCACATTATATACCCATGTTCTGCTTTGTCCTAGGTAGGTTGAAAGAGCATACAATTTGCCCATGAAAGCAAGGATAGTGAGAAGTCCAGTTATAAATGCAAATTTAAACATGCAACATTTAAATCACAGCATATTACATAGTCTAATTATAGGCTAGTACTTTTTCCTAGAGACCCTATGGCAGTGGTGGTACAATAGATCAGAATGCAGCTTCTGGAGGCAGACTACCCGGGTTTGAATCCTAAACCTCCACTAACTAGCTGTATGACCTTAGGCAAGTTATTTAAACGCCCTATGCTTTAGTTTTCTGATTGCAAGAATAAAACATTTCCGATCTGTTAGATCAGAATGAGGTATGCCTTACTCTTTCTAACAGTTAGGAAGCATTCCATTGGATGCATGTAGCATAGTTGATTGATCTAGTGTCCTACTGAAAGATATTTAGATTACTTTCAGTGATTGACTATAAAAATTTCAGTGATTTTTCTGTGTATTTGTATGTATTTTGTGAGAATATTACTCAGGAATAGAAACCTAGAGGAGGAATTGTGGAGTCAAATGGGGTGGATGTGTTTAAATTTTTAATTTATTATAGATATATACTAGTCATACATGTTTATGGGTTATTCTTGGTGGTGTTGCTTTAAGGCAAAATTTGGAACAATTTGTATGCCATACTACCATTTCTGTAAAAGAAATCATGCATATTGATGGCAAGAAAATGGAAACAGCAGTGACCTCTGGTTGGTGAAACTGGAAGACTAGAGGATGGGGATAGGATGGGAGAGCAGCATGCTTTTCAAAGAAAACCTTTTTGTTGTGTTTGCGTTTTCTACCTTATGCATGTGCTACTTTTACATCAACATAAACTATTTTAATTAATGAAAAATTAAATAACAGAAAATAATAATTGTTATGGGTGTTAAACAAATAAAATAGCTACAGCGGTGCATGCCTCTTGTCCATAATCTGCTTTTATGGTCCTCTATATGTTATTTGCCCTTTCTTGATAAACTCTGCTTACTTTCCCTAGCAAAGAGTAAATGTTAGAACGTTGCAATCTGAAGTATTCTGAAGCTCTCAGATTCTGTGCCCTCACTTTTATTTTAACCTCAATTTCTCCTCGTCTTGTCTTCTTGTATTTATCTCTTTCCTCCCATCTTTGTCCACATTCATTTATGCTATTTATCTTGATTTATTTTTTGTCTCCCCACTTCTCCACTCATTCTTCTCATTCCTCCTGTTACCTTCTGGTCTTTCTCTCACTTTCTTTATCTGTCTTCTGGCTCCTATATTGAGATAAGCTCTTCCGTACAGGTAAAGCATTTAAGATTCTCAAATAAAATGAGGTCACAGATTAGATCCTGGCTCCTACAGTGGCCCAGGATACTTAGTGGGCATTTGCTGGGATCTTGAGGAAAGGACAGGGAAAGCTTAATTCTAAAATAGCCCGAACTGCTTCTGAAATCCTCTGAAATCCTGTATCATTCAGTTTCACTTTTGTCAAATTAGTTTCTTGAGTAAAAAGTAAAAAAGAAAACATCCTTCATTCAAAGCTTTCTTTTATCAAAAAGGAAGGTATTATTACGTAACTACAAGGTCATTTTCAAATCTAATAGCAATAACAGTGTTTTTTAAAATTATCTAATATCTATGATTGTCCACGATTGTCTATAAAATGTCTTTTACAAGTGATTTATTTAATTGATGTGTAAGGAGAAGGTCCATCATTACCTTTGGTTGTTTATCTAAGTCTCTTTCAGCCACTTTTAATCTAAAACACACCCTCTCTTCTCTTTTTTCGCATTTGTTATTTGTTGTATACACTGGATTAGTTGTCTTATAGAAAGTTCCCCATTCTTAACTTGACTAATTATTTACTTGTCCCCCATCTCTTGTGGTTTCTACATGGACTGTAGACTGTAAATTAGATTCAGGTTGTATAATTTTGCTACGAACATTTCACAGGTGGCGCTGTTCAGATTGCATCCCACCAAGCAGCACGTAGTGTCTGTCTCACTTTTAGTGATGCTGAAATTGATCTCAGTGAGTTCAGGTGGTGACAACATAGCTCTGCGTTGCTCTGTGATTTGTATGCAAAGCCTAGATTGAGAGATTGAGTCATTCACTGAAGTATCATGGACAGTGACTTTCTGCCTTCATGGAGATTTTCAATCAATTCTAAAAGACTGGGTGGCTGGATAAACAAACACCTCCCTCCTAGAGTTGATGCACCCTTTAGAGTACTGAGAGTTTGCAATTGGCAGGGACCGTTCTAAACACTTTACAAATCTTAGTCCATTAATGCTCACAAGAGTCATCCACATTTTGCAGGTGAGACACCTGAGGTAGTAAAATGTTACAAGTGACTTAACTTGTCAAGATCACATCACTGCCACTGAAAAGTGGCACTAATGAAGTTCAAACTCAGGAAGTCAGATCTCAAAACCCCACTCTCAACGACTTCCCTCCTCACTTTCTCTGCACAGGTCACCTCAAACTGAGCTTTTTCTAGGAAGCCATCCTTGACTGCTCCAGTACTTTTCTATATCTCATATGATGTAATGTAGCACCGAAATTGTAGAATGTCCTATATTCTGTATTCTTTGCAGAAGCGAGCATATTCTACCTAAAGACATGAGATGGGGAACCTAGAAGGGGAAAGTTTATTTCAGGCTATTCCTTTCTAGTTTCTCTTGGGGAAATTTACCTTCTATGGGCCTGGTTTCCTGCTTCAATAATATTTCTCTCTTACAGTCTTTATGAAAATTTGATGAAAAACCATAAAAGAACTTTGTAACCTTAAAACAATGTTCCAGTATTTTTCATTCATTCATTCATTCATTCATTCACATTATTCTCTTCCCCTTTTCCTCTCTCTCTCTCTCTCTCTTTCTCTCTCTCTGTCACACACACCCTCTCCGTAATTAGATTGTGTCATTCTCAAAATCCAGGGACATCCTATCTCTTCCTTTATTCTCTCCCACAACTTCCACACTTTTTTTTTTTTTTTTGGCTTAGGACTTTGGCTGGGACATCAGTCACTAAGACTTGCTGAACACTGAAACATTCAGGGTCTGTGTCCTTATTTACCACCAAAAGCTGTATTTCCCCCATGGACTCCCATGCCAAAGATGACTTAGAAACCCTGCAAGTCTTCTGGAGAGTTCTGCAGGCCCTGGAGAGTTGCCATGTCTAGCACTCTTGACAGCATTACATAGGAGGCAAAGAACACCATTTATATTAAAGTCTCGTTGATTTACATTCTACTTCGTTACATCATTCACACATGGTAAATATGCTTCTAATTCAGAACCACCCTCGGGCAAGATTATAAGGTTACCTAACCCTTTGGTGTCTAACCCTTTAACTCATCTCCCTTCCAAATCTGCATGTAGAATTCCCTTTATCTTCTTTAGGGTAAATTAATTTTTTGATGTGTGTGTGTTACTATAAAATGGAGGCTTATGTCTTATTTATCCCTAGTGCAGATAAGTGATTTAACTGAAGTCTTTGAATGACTATAATTTTACACAAGAAATTAGCTCCACTAGTAGAAACTTTAAGCATGCTATTGGTGTTAGGGCCAAATAGGAAGGGATAGAATTTGAGACATGTGGACATTTCAGAACTCATCGAAGTGACTAAGAAACAGACAAGACTGCCCATTCTACTATCTGTAAGGCAAGTCTATTCTTGACATAAAGATTAAGAAGTTCTGAATAATTATTTCTCTTGTGAACTTTTAGGGACTGCCCATAAAATGAGCTGAGGATAGTCTGAAGTTCATTGCTGTATTACAATTCGAATAAAGCTTCTAAAGGTTATTATTTGCATCTTCACCTTATAAAATGAAACACCTAATTGCTATGTGTTGACCATGGTCAATTTAATCAGACTTACTGAGCATTTACTCAGTAGAGTAGGTCATTTAAGTTGAGAGAGATACTAATGCCTCCTTCCAGATGTTTATGCATAGGCAGAACCATGCAGAGAAATGTAAATGGATGAATGTGAATTCAAATCTTGGCACCATAACTTACTAACTAAAAAGTCACTTAACTTCTTGTACCTCAATTGCCTTCTCTGTAAAGCTCTGAATAATAAGGCTAATATTCCAGATATCCTGTTTTATGAGTATCTTTAAAAAGACAATATAGGAAAGTACATGGCATACCATGGTCTTTCAACACTATCAGTTTCTTTTCTGTCTAAATATACTATAGATTGTGATATTTGTGACATAAGTGCAAGGCACCACAAGCCTATATAAAACAAAATAATTTTGACTGAGAGATGTTTTGTATTAAGACTGTATCATATGACCTGTGTGACCCTTTATTTCATATTTTCTTTTAATCTCATTTAATTTTATATTCTAATGTTCATTCATCTCTTAATTTCAAATATGTAGAGTTTGGTTTTAGAAAAATATCCTCATAGAAAAATGTTTCCAATTCAGACTCTACCATGTCCAGGAATCTTATCTTTGTCCAGGAAGTAGAGATTTCTTCACTCTGGATTCTCTGTCATTCTCGGCCTTGTTTCATTTCTCAGCCACATCTAGCCAGGATGATGAGATCTTTGAGCATTATTACTTAATATTACCATGTATCTTCCACAATCAAAGCCTCTGCAACTCCATGGCCTTAACCTTGTTTCAAACACACACACACACATACACACATACACACACACATACACAGAGATTGAGAGAGAGAGAGAGATTGAGAGAGAGAGAGAGAGAAACTGAGTTTCTAGTAAGGGGTTAGGTTTTGGGTTGTTTATTTTATTTTGAGAGTAGTAATCACTAACTCCTGGGCTTTCAGTTTATGTTTACTATTTGCAAGACAATATAAATCTCATAATATTTCCTCACTGATTCCTTATTGTGTCTTTTATGTTTTTGTTTTTATTTTTGTCTTTTCTCCTCTCTTCTGTTTTTCCTTCTCCTTTTGGATTAAACTCTTTCTCACTGAATACTTAAGTACCCACTTTATGCTCTGCATTGTTCAAATATAACCAGACACATTCTATATTCTTCTCTTGTGTTTCAAATAAATGGGTAAATGTCTGGTTGAAGCACATGGGAGTCCAGGCATCAAAAAAGAAGCTCCCACAAAGCTCATGTGGGTACCCAGCGCCAAAGCCACACAGCCAGAAAAGGCCCTGCATTCTGTCATGCACGCAGATGTTTATTTGTTCCTTATAGAAAACAAGGTAAGTGAACAGTTGGGTTTCCAGCACAGGTGCAAACACTTGCTCACTAAGTCTGCATTACAGGTGGTCATAAGGAGAGCACTAATCATGTGAAATAGGTAGGCTTATGCAATTTTGAAAACGTTTTCTGGGCAGACACAAATTTACCCTTATGGTTGTGTGTACTGAAAAATCTATCTTTGTCTGAAGTAAGGCTTTTTTTTTTTTTTTTTTTTTTTAACTGTGGTCTTCAGCTTCATTGTTTAGCACTTACCTATGCTGCCTTGTAATAATACATTTTCTTATTTTTTATAAAATAAGCAAATAAGTATAAAACTTGATTTCTGCACCTAAGATCTTGCATCAAATAATTGAAAACACAATTATCTACATTTGCCACTTCAACTACTTGGTTATTTGATTAGTTTACAAATAGATCCATATTACGAGATTAAAACAAATCTTCCTTTGCCATTTTGTACATTGCTTGCATCCACCTGACTCCAGCTAATAAATCCTTGAGCATCATCATCTAATCCCCTGCAAAGAAATAATAAAGTCCATGATTGTACATTAAGCTATACATTTGCTTCCTGTATGTTGACTTTTCTCTTTGTGCCGGACCCTGCAAAGAGGCAGCTATGATGCAAGGAGAGTCACTTAACATCCTTGAGCCACAGTTTTCTACTCCATAGAATGGGAATAATTATTTTGAGCCATTGAAGATAGAATGAGAACTTAGTTTTTTGTAAGCCACAAATCACTATACAAATGTTGGGTTGATGCCACTTTCTTTCCTGGCTTATTTTCACTTCTTTGTAACACACTCATATTTTTTTTGAAGGCCCAGGTCCTGAAGACTCTCAAATCCAGTCTTTATTTATGAACACCTACAACCACATTCTATAGTCTTCATGGTCTGAAAAATAAAGTGTATCATGTAATTCCTGCTTCACTTCTTTTTGGTGGCAAGCTAAGAACTTATTTCAAAGAAGTTTAAGCAAATAAAGAGGTATGTATTTGTGTTTATGCGTTTAAGATAAAGTAACTGTCTCACAAAGACCAAGGACAAGGAATTCTGTGAGGCTTGGCAAAACACTAAAACCAGAATGGAAAAGATTTCCGAAACAATTCCAAAAGCACTCCACTTCTGTTTTCTCATCTGCTTTATTCTCCTCTCTTCTTCATGCCCATGCTGAAGGATAATGCTCTATGACTCCCAAGTACATATAACCACTGTTGAAGCAAGCACACTTCCAAATTTCAAGGAAAGAAAATCTAACTGGCTTATCTTGGGCTGGTTATCCACTTGTGGCCCATATACATGGCTGTCTCTGTTCATCCCTTTTGGTAGACAGAGTAGTCATGGGGTGTGGTGGGACAGCTCTTCTAAGAAGATGGTTTACAGAAGTTACATAAATGCCTCAAAAGTCACCTTATATAATTACATTCTCTTCTGTTGTATTTTCTAATTATTTCAGTTCCCAGAGAGATTCTAAGTTTGTATGGTGCCATGTTTAACTAAATAAGAAATATTCCATGCTTATGTGTTCCCCACACCCACCACAACACACAATGGTACTTGAGAAATACTTACTGGTTTAATAAAAACCGAACATACTAAATAGACACACTGACTGGTCTATATATTAGAAAAATAGCTATATATAATATTAAGTATTATATATATTTATATAAGTGTATATTTATATTATTTGTGTATGTATATATATATTTTTTTAAAAAGTTAAGCCAAGACCTGAATGAAAGTAAGCTATGAATCATTTACTGATTAGTATGTTGGAAAGAAGCAGAAAAGTTGATGTGTCCTTTGAGCTAGATGAGAAATGTGAGGGAAACAGTCTATGATCGTCAGTCTTTCCTGTGGAGCGTATGTGAGACTTCTCATCTGGTATGTCTCATCATGAAAAATCCTTAGTTTGGGAAGAATTTTAAGAAGACTAACAGCCCCCTTATAAATATCCATAATTGCTTCTATTTAGAAAAATGAGGAATTCTGAACTAAGGCAAAAGGGAAAGAAGGATTAGGAAGAGAACTGTTCTCTTTGATCATTTTTCCAAAGGGAAATTGCAAACATTTCAGTTTTGCTATCCATTTTCATTGACTTTGGAATCTCTGCTCATGGTGGATTTATGAGACTTTAAATATTCACCACCATAATCCATGCCTTAAAGATGCATTATTATTTTTTAACCAGCATTAAAGTTCAAAAATGGAATAAAAGCTTTGCTCCGTGATCAACCAGCTTATCTCTCAGAACAAAAGAAATAGAAGAACAAGTCACATAGTAAGATTTAGACTTCATGGGGAATACATTTTACATTGTCTCTTTTGAAGGAGAATTTCTTGTATATGTTTCCCTACTCTGAGGGTTTGGAAAAGAAAGCCCTATTCTAGGTTTTATAGTTAACTAGATTTAGCAGATTTAAATTTCAGAAATGGAAAAATGATCTGTAAACAAAATCAAATTGCTAGCTAGTTGCCCTTGGATAGGATCCAGTCTGAATAGCATTGGCCTTGGATGGGATCCAGTATGCACAGTAGTAGCTATTGTCTTTAAAAATTAAAATTAATGGCCAACATTTTAAAATCTGGCATTTTCACATTAATTTTTGGAGTTCTAGCTTTATCTTAAGAGATTTACAATTCTATGCAACAGCTTGCTGAGTTTAGAAGAGGTTGCCCCTTTTAGTTTTCCTACGTTCTGTTTATCATAGTCCCATGCCTCTATTGTCTTTGGACCCTGAGGATGCATGCCAGTGATCATTTAATACAGCATTCTTTCTTTTGTTTCTCTTATGATACTGTTAAGTGGAAAGTGTTTTGGCTCTTGTCCTAGCACTCTATTCAAAGAAAGTAAACCACCAAAGAAGGACTGAGTGACCATATGTTTCAAGAAAAGTGAGAGAGAACATATGTCTTTCTGGAAATAAAGGACACTCTTCCATGTGTATATGTAGGCAGGAAAGTAATATAATTTAAGTCACCACTATAAGATAAACCCAGGCTGCTCCATCCATTTTCTATTAAACACCTATGGGAACCAGGTCCTTGACTCATAGATTTGTTACACCTCCTCTAGTTCTAATACTCGGTTATTCTACAGAAAATTCTAAGTGTTTGATTCACCATTTTGATAAATGTAGCAAAATAATTTCCATGTAGTGATGAAAATAAATAGTGGAAGAAAAAATAACAGTATTCTTTAAAGAGATGAACACAAAACTAGGGATAGGAACTCAAAGCTGGAATTCATATCCTCCTAGGTCACAGCCCAGGACTATTTCTACTTACCCTGTCTTAGATGCAGTAATCAACAGCAGAAACATTACTGAGTTGTTCCAGTCTGTAAGTCTCTTTTCACTGGGAAAAAAAAAAAAAAAAAAAAGTGTAAATCTCTTGAACTTCACAAGAACTTTCTTTTTCATTTTCTCAATGACTATGCATTTTGCAATGATAGCATATGTTTTTCTTTCTTCTATAAGTATTTCCCAGATCCCTTTGGAACAGCCGTCTCTCTTCTGGACTCTCAGAATGTTTAGTTTCTACTGTCCCTGCGACTCTGAACATTTTCTTGGTTTACCAATAGGGCAGGCTTGGTTCTCAAGATACATACTAATTGTGTTTGGTGCAAAATTGTCTATTGCATTTTGACCATTAATGATTCATGGTCCTCAAGCAAATGCCAAATTGTGTACTTTCCAGGGAAGTCCAGAGCTTCTGCCTTTTCCTGCCTGAAGAAGTTACTTGGGTAGAATTCACAAGGATTCCTAGTTCATCAATTTTGTAGAAAACAGAGGAGAGTGCATTTTCAGGAGCCTGGATTTCAAGAAGTCCAAGGAAAACCCTACAGAAAACATGGAGCCAACATTCCCACTCAGATCAGGACTAAAGCTTGGAATGAGGCTCTCGCAAGAGAAGAAAACACTGGAAAGTTTAGTGCTAAAAAGCCAGTTACCAATGCCTTACCGTGTGTTTTAAAATGGAGTAGTAATACCTTTGACACTGTATGGCAGTGTCTTTGCTGCAAGAAATACTTGTTTAAAGAAATACTGGCCGGGTGCGGTGGCTCACGCCTGTAATCCCTGCACTTTGGGAGGCCGAGACGGGTGGATCACGAGGTCAGGAGATCGAGACCATCCTGGCTAACCCGGTGAAACCCTATCTCTACTAAAATATACAAAAACTAGCCGGGCGTGGTGGTGGGCGCCTGTAGTCCCAGCTACTCGGGAGGCTGAGGCAGGAGAATGGCGTGAACCGGGGTGGCGGAGCTTGCAGTGAGCTGAGATCCGGCCACTGCACTCCAGCCTGGGCAACAGAGCGAGACTCCGTCTCAAAAAAAAAAAAAAATACTGATCTACTGGCTCTAGGTGATCTCATAGGAATTACTCAAAGGTTCTCAAAAACTAAGATTTGTATTAACCCAAATGCAAAAAGGCCAGATTTATATCTGAATCTGCTAGAAGTCAACCTTCATTTGGAGAGGGCCGCAAAATCAGAGCCCAGAATACTGAGGTTGCTAAATAACGTAAAATGCACATTATCTCTTCTATTAAAGGTCAATTAGTACAAGACTCATTACTTCATTTACAACTTAAACAAATTTTATTTGTCAAAATAAACATATTAAGTAAATGATATTTCAAAAGCTATGTGAAGCAAAAAAGTGGCTATAATTATTTGTAATATATTTAATAAATAAAATTCATTAGCTAATAATAACAATTAAAGGGGAAAAACCTCATTAACCATCTTGGAGGTGACTATTATACCAACATGGAATAATTTAATTCTTTCAACAATAATGTAAAAAGAATAAGATGATAATAAAATTGTTAGCTAAAACGTTGATGGGAACAGGATATTCTCACAGTTTCTAAGTCTCACTCTAAACATGTATTTGTTTTTTATGGCTGTGTAACAAATTAATGCAAACTTGGTGGCCTAAAATGACGCATGACACAAAACAGGGCTGCAATCAAGGTGTCAGTCATGCTTAGCTCCCCTGGAAGCCAGCTGCAATTCATTGCCAGATGAGCTTCTCAGGGCCCTTTCACAACATGGTGGCCTCCTTTTTCAAAGACAGCAAAAGGCCAGGAAGAGGAAAAAGAGAAAAATCATTGTGCAGTAGGGATAGAGTTTCAGTTTTGCAAGATGAAAAAGTTATAGAGATCTGTTGCATGAGAATGTGCGTATCGGTAATGCTACTGAGATGTGCTTTAAAATGGTTAAGATGGTAAATTTTACATTGTTTGTCTTTTTACCGCAAGTTTAAAAAAAAAAAATAAAGGAAGAGACACAAAACACCTTTTGACTTTGAGGATTAGTATTGTGGAAGTGCATTAATACCAACCATCATTAGGACTCCTAGAAATGTTAGCTGTAACTAGTCTGTGTTGCAATCAGTGGCTCAATTCCAGAAAAAAAAAAATGCTGGCACATCAGAGAAGGTAGATGCTCCTCTATTCTAAATAATCAGAGATGCCAAAAAAATAGAAACGTTTTCCTGGGAGAGATTTCTTTGTTACTGACTGCGTGCAAGAATAGGTGAAGATGTCTTAGGCTGGTGCTTCTCAAAATTTAACATGCGTAAGAATCACCTGGGATCTTGCTAAACTAGAGATTTGGATGCCATAAGTCCGAGATGCGGTATGAGGTTCCACAGGTCTAACATTCCCAGGTGGTGTTGTTATCGGTGGTTTAAGGGCTGCTGTTTGAGGACTAAGAACTTAAAGAGAGTCAAACAATTAGCAAAGATTGAACTAACTCTGCAGTGTTTACCAATTTCATCCAGTCATAAGATCCATCTAGTGCTCTTGTTAGTAAAAATATCTAGGCCCCTACCCTGGGAATTATGTCTTAGTTATTCTTCAGTGGAAGTTTAGAATCTGTCATTTTAACCTGTTGATTGTTATAATTAGTCAATTTGGTGAAATACTAACCGAAAGATCTTCAAGATGGTTTTCAATGTTAACTTTCCATCATTCTGCTTTATTTACTCAGAGAACTAGCTATACAGCAGATTTTCAACAGATTCCTATCTCCAGTTTTGTTTTGGTATGTTGTTTCATCCCAGAAACATTAAAATCCCTACTAGAAAGAATAATGTCTTTTTGTTTTTAATAACCAAGAATGAATATTCAATATGAAAACCTGCTGTTATCATCCTGTAGTTAAGTGATTCTGTGAATCTATGGGTCAATAGCTGGTCCTTCAGACACTGGATACTGTTCACCTCTGGTACAGCCTCCTCCTGTGTGCTTATGAGGTACAGTGTCTGCACACTGTTGGCATCGTCTGCCCTTCTCTCCTTAACTTACCGTGTTTACCATGGCTTTATGTCTCCTGCTCAGGACTTTACACTCTGAGGTTTGTGCCTGCTCTCCCCAGTCCTTCCAGCCCCAAATATCAGCCCTGATTCTGACCAGCATCAGGTTGAGAATTGCTCAGTCCAATATCTCTGATCTTTGAGAACATATTCATCTCAGTCTTCAGTAAAAGCCGAACTATGATCCAGTGAGATTCTCAATTGTAGGCTCTTCAGTACAGCAGTAAAATGTATTCCCTTGAGTATTCTTCAGTCAGGCCAGCTGTTCTGTACAGAGTCCTGTGGTAGGGCTGGTGGAATGGGGAAATGAGTCTTCCCTGAGGGTTTAATATTGCTTTTCATTGATTGTTCTTGTGTCTCTGTGATTATCAGTACAAATTTCATGGAGATCATTTATTTATTTAATAAATATGCACTGGGCACCTACAACATGCCAGGCATGTTCTGATAGCTGGAGATACCCTACTGAGCAAAACATAGGCAGAGATGCTGTGCTCATAGAGGTGATGGGTTTCAAGCAAATAGCCACAATAATGAAGGTAAAAGTACAAGCCATTAGGATCGCGACAGAAATGAGTCCAGTTCTTTGAGCATTATATAACAATGGAATCTGACTTACGTGGAGGGTCGGATAATAATAAGCCAATACATATGGACCGTGTGCTTTGCTATGTATCCCGCACTGTGCTAAATTCTGAACATGAACAAATGTCCTCAAAAAAAACCATGCAATAGTGACTTCATTTTATAGGTGAGAAAACTGAGGCTCAGAAAAGCTAACACCCAATCACAGAATGCGCTTCTACCAACCAACGACACTTCCTGCTGACCATTTACTACATCTTGTGTGGTAGAGACGAATCCTGCAGTTAGGGCTTTAATGCAGAAGAGACTGCTCCTCTCTGCCACCAGTTGGAATTTCCTGCCAGGGTTCCAAATGCTGATTAACCTTGAGACAACAGGTAAAAATAAGGCACCTAGGCCTTACCTGGCTTGAGTTATGTGCAGTGTTTACTATAGTAGATTTATTTAGAGGCTAGTAAGTGTGAAGCAGTGTACATACAGGGGATGGGAAAGGCAATGGGAAATGGCCTTTAACTCAGTATAGGGCAAACATAAAATAAATTCAAATGTAAATTATCACAAATGTTTAACAGCCTGATGGTCAAATCTGAAATAGAAGCACTACTATTGAACCAAATTTTACCACTCTATTTTATATGGGTAGCTTTGCCTTTGTGCTTTCTAAATTATCACAGAAAGATTAAAAGTAGAATCCATTTAATGATAAGTACATTTTATAGCTTCCTAACCCTTTAGAAAATTAATATTCATGCAATGCATATAATTGTAATTTTGCATTTGCATAGAACTTTAAGATTTTTCTTAACGGGTTTACTTGGGTCAAGTTTGATCCCCCAAAATCTTGCGTAACTATTCAGTTGCTAAAACCTGAAGGAGTAGACCCAAGTTCCTAAATTCACAGAGCAAATTACTGGTCCAGTTTGGGTTACCATTCAAGCTTGTCTATTTTTGATCCTATATGTACTTCAAAGTTTTGTTTATAAAATTGTCATAATTTAAATTAATGAGACTATTTTAATATTCAGACTAGCTTACAGCATAGGCATACTTGAAAATGTAATAGTTATATGTAAAATTTTACATTAAAGAATGTCAACAGGCTGAGCTTGGTGGCTCATGCCTGAAATTCTAGCACTTCAGGAGGCCAAGGCAGGCAGATCACTTGAGCCCAGGAGTTTGAGACCAGCCTGGGCAACATGGTGAGACCTCTTCTCTACAAAAACACAAAAAAATTAGCTGGGCGTGGTGCCACATGCCTATAGTCCTAGCTACTTGGGAGGCTAGGGTGGGAGAATTACTTGAGTCAAGCAGGCAGAGGTTGCCATGAGCACAGATTGCACCACTGCACTCCAGTCTGGATGACAGAACCTGATCCTGTCTCAAAAAAAAAAAAGAATGCCAACAAAATATTGTTTGCTGTTATATAGATTTTAATATATGACAAGGCACACCATGTTCACTGATATAAAGTAGCTGATATGCATCAATTTTTAAGTAACCGAATAGCTTTTTTTCTGCCATATTCTATCAGCAGTATAAAATTGTGCATATAGAATATTATCTTAAATTTATAAGTTTGTGATCCATGTGCTTCCACCCCACAATTGTGCCGTCTTTAAAAGAACACAGTTCATGCAAGAAAATTAATCATCATTTAATTTTCCAACTTACATTCTAGGCGATTGCAAGGGTGAATCAGGGTTGCTTGGATGTTTTTGAAAACTTTCCATTGCTCTCTTTTGTCTACTGCATCATTCTTCAAAAAACCAAATCACCTGCCTTTTCACCTAGTTTACCACCACAGAAATCTCAAGAATTGGTCTGGCATTACAAAATTTTCCCTCAGATTGTGAAATTCAAAAAATAAAGACAAAGCCAACCAAGCCACTTAATTCAGAAAAGTAGGAAGGCTAGGATTATCATAGATTACATTTTATTTTTCCCCATCACAAGTATGAGAGTTTCACTGTGCACATGTTGGATATTATTCAAGGCTAATAGTACACACAGACTTACTAGGTACATTGACAATGAATCAATATGTTGGACAAGCTTCCCAATGGAAATTGGACACAAGCAGGTTGGCCAGGGAAATCTATTTACATTCAAGTTCAGAACCATATAGAAATAATGACATTGAAACCTTTCTCAAAATGTTGTAGCTTTTGAGGCAACTTTTTCTTTTCCTTATCCTGAGATTTTTGTATTTTGCACCCAGTCTTCTACTGGCCACTAGCCCAGTCTTTGTTCACTAGATACAATGGCACTTTGAGCATTCTCTTGAAGAAATGTAGTGCATTCTAAATGACGAATAATTATGTCATCTGCTCCCTGTTTTGTTTTTAAGCTGCTTCTTAATTTTTGTTTCTATCCTTGTGATCACTTTTTGATTATCATATGCTTATTAGTATTCCCAGAGGCAAATGCTGATTATTAGTTGGAAATGCAACTGTTTGAATTCTAAAAGAACCCAAATAAGCATCAGGCAAAACCCTGAACACAGGGCTCATGCCTAGACAGAACTCTAAATTGTCTAGGGTGACTGGTCACCCTGGTTTGCCCTGGATTCTGGAGAGAGGAGGTTGTATGAGGTGAGAAACTTTCCATGATAAAACCAAGACAATCCTAAGCAAACTTGTATGACTGGTCACTACATAACTGGCTGCAGTTTTTATGAAAGACCCTATCCGTTTTACCGCCCCTGCACAGCATTCTAATTCCTGAGAAGAGGGTGCAGCTTTTTAAAATTTTCTGGCTCTGCTTCCTGCTTTGGCATGGTTACTCTGAACCAAAAAAAACAAAAAAAAGATCCATTTTCAAAATTATTGGACATGTAACGGGGGTCCTCACTTTTTGCTTCTTGTTTCTTGAAATTTATAAGATATATTCTCATTCTCACAGAGAAACTTATCAGAGAGAAAGATACAGGCTACCTAGAGTGCCAACCAGCCTAGAAAAGCAATGTTCACTCCATGAAATACAGATTGTTACAGAGCATTTGCTGGAAGTCCCAGGCCTTTGCTGGAGGTCTGGTGAGATGTGAAGTCAAAAGATCAGAGTCCTATTTGGACATGGGATTGGCTCTGTGCACTCCCTTAGGTAAACGGGTTACAGATTTAGGTATCTAGCAACTGTACAGCAGAACTGAGTTTTATTCTTGACTTTGTCTCTGTAGGTATGACTTAGGGTAAATCACTTCTCTCTAAGCATATCCATAGACTCATTTGTCAAATGAAGCTGTTGAAGTAGATAATTCTCAGCCATTTCAATTCTGGAGTTTTATGAGAACTTATCATGTGACTAGTATCAATCTCAGTATTTCACATGTTTTATGCCATGCAATCCTTGCAATAACTCTCAGAGGTAGATGAGCATTTGCTTTTCTAGATCTAATTTCTGTTATTCCCCCATTCTGCTAGAATACTGGGGAGGCTAATCTATGGAAAAGATATTTCTTCTTTCTGGATTCTGTTTTAGTTCTGACAATGAGGAGCAGGAAATTGGAGGAAAGGATGAGAGTGAGGTTTGGGTACTCATTATTGTGAGTTCCCCTTTGGATGGATGCAAGTCTTGATGAAAGCCTGAAAGTCTGCAGCTTCTGCCAGCCATCACTCTCCATACAGCTCTCCCTCTTTCTGTGGGTTCCAACATTCTCCCTCCTTTATCCTTTAGAATAATGGAAAGTGTTGGGTTCCAACCCAGACCCAGCGCCACTTACTAGCAGTGACAGCATGGGAAAATTACTTACCATGAGTAAGCTTTTCCACATCAAAAGTCATCCATTTTAAATTAATTTCACAAATGAAAATATTGTGTTAACAAAGCATTTCATATAGTCCCTGAGACAGAGTAAGGGTTCAGCAGATGTTAATCTTTCTTCACTTCTCCTAAACTTCTTGAATTTCTTTGTATGTCACTAGTCATAATTTTGTCCCATGTGTGCTCTCGCTACCCTTCTCAAATGTGATTTCTATTTCCAATTGGAAAACAAAGGTTGATACATGTGCTATGCACCCAGTACTTCTCAAACACAGTTTGCTGAATGAATAAAGTAAATTTTTGGCAAGGTTTCTGATCAGGATCCAGTTTCCTAGGTCTTCCCCCATTCCAGAAAGAACCTTTTGCAAACAAGGTCATTGATATATACTGTTCAACTTACTTCTCTCCTTTGGACATTCCCACTACTGACACATCCAGATGGAGAAAAATAAAACATTACAGTTTGTTCTTTACAAAATAGTCATGTGAAATACAAACTTACTCAACTACAAATAGATATTTCTACAAATCACTCTTCCATTATTAACCTGAGGCTAGGGATTGATAATAAAGAACAAAACAGATACAGATATTTTGATTCACATCTTCTAGGGTGATTGAATCTTCCTCTCAATCCTCCTGCCTAGGAAAGGCCTGTAGAAAGTTACCATTTCATGGCATCAATTTCTCATCTCATCTTTGCTGGAGATGCTGCTAGTGTCCAGCAAAGATGAGATGGGAAAGTTATGCCACGATATCCTTTGGATGAGTCCTTCAATTAACTATTGTCATAAATGGGGATAAAACATTTTGTTTTCCTCTAAGATCAAATTAATTCAAGACCCATAGGTTGCTCACTTCTTATTGTTTGAATAAGTCTCAAAAATTTGGGTTGTTATAAAGGAATATTGAAGTAAAGAAGATATCAAATTGAATAGAAATGAAAAAATAATCTGTGAATCCTTAGTGCAGTATTCTTCTCTCTACAGTGAATGTGGGATTTATGGATAACTAAAAGCAATAAGAAAAACATCTTCCAGTTTTCTTATAATGTGTTAGCATGTTAACTGAATTATCCTCTTAGAGCCTCAGTTTCCCTCCTTATAAAATGCAGGAGTTGTATTTGAGGGTCTATAACATCTTCCCCACCTCCCATCTGAAGAGTGTATGATTCTCCCAGATGCTGCCCTGAAGGAATTGTTAGAGTATCATAAAATAGGCACAGTACAGGCCCACCTACCAACTGACTGAAGATTAAAGGAGCCTCAGCAGTAATTTTCCTTGAAAATGTTTAAAATAACTCCTCTTGTGAGGAGAGTTATGTGACGAGATGATTATAGGCTTGAGGAAATAAATTTGACCCCTGCAAGCATGAAACTACTCCCTGTAAGAGAAAGCCTATACTATCTCCATGATCTCCTCTCTTAAGGCACTCTCTGAGTGCTGAGACCTGACCAGGACATGTAGGAGACCCCATCCTTGTTTGAGTTCCTTCTTCTCTCCCACTTCCTAGCATCTCACAAGAGAGTTTCCAATGAGAGAGTTAATGTTGTTGCAAGCTGGTGTCATCTGACATCCAAAGATTCCTCTGAGGATGTATTTTCAAATCGTTTACGACCTTAGGGAGTGGTGTATAATTGTTGCTATAAAGTAAGGCACTGCAATAACCTTGGGAATTTGAAATCACTACAGGAAATTGAAGAGTAAATTCCTCTTAATAAAGCAGTGCACAGCAAGATGCCGAGGAATGAAAATTAACTCATGAAGCAGTTGTTGCTTAGCAGGGAAGAGATACCACCAGCTGCAAGAACTCAACAGGGTAGGCTTGAGATACTTTTTCCACCAATAGGCCCCTGGCCTGTTCCAGAAGTGGGTATATTACATTCTGGATGAATAATTTTGAAAATAAGGTGATTCCTCTTGCTTAAGTAGGGAGGCAGCAAGCCTTGGGAAATAAATGCTCCAAGAAGCAGAGTCCAGCCTAGGCTTTTCCGTTATGGTTTGGTCTTTTTTGATGAAGACCCAGATTGTGTCCTGTCAGCCTCAGTTTCCCCAGAAGTAAGTCTAATGTTAGAATGCATGATGACTTTTCTTTCCCCAACGTCTGGAGAGAAAGATAATATCTCTTGTGCTATATGTGTGAAGTCTACAAGAGAGAAACTATGTAAAGCTTGGGCAGGGAGGCACTAACTCCATACAAATTACAATGTCAATATGACAGCCTTGCTGTTCAAAGCACTTTGTATGCACCTTGTTCATCCTTAATGATTTTTTTTTTCATTAAAAATAGAGCAGGCAACCTGTCTAGGCAAAAGAAGGTGAAAACAGCACTCAAGCAGAGTGGTATTGTCTTGAAGAGACATGAATGTCTCCTCAGGACGTCCTAGATGCATTTGTCTAAGAATTTTAATGTGTTGTGGCGAAATACCCAACCCTAGGGAAAGTTGATGTCAGCGAGCTTGGTACAGCCATTGCTTTCCAGCACAATCTTGATTATTTCACTGACTTCATCCAGCCCCTCTAGACCGCTTGGATCTCCAGCTCAATGCATTACTAGATACTGTCAACCTTTCTCCTTGAGCAAATGCCACTTTTTTCCCCTAGCCCCAGAATCCTTTGCTCTCCTACTCTAATATTTTGGTTTCCACGTGCTCTATACCTTTAGAAGCAACAGAGCTGGTTATTAGCATAGACTCTGGAATCAACCCTGATATGACTGAGTCCCAGTTCTGCTATATACAAACGAGTTACTTAATTTCCCCCAGCATTAATCTTCCCATTGTTAAAATGAAAAAAAGTATTGCTACAAATATTAAATAAGATCAACTATGCAAAACATATAACAGAGTTCTTGGTATAAAATAATATCAATACATTTTTCCTATAATTATTTTTGTTACTGGATGCCTATTTGGACTGGCTTCTGATTTGCATTTTGAAGCCTTCCCCAAACTATGTCACCTTTCTGCTCTCCTTCTCCCTGATTTATCCAATAAGCTCTTAACCCAGACTAAATTACTTAAACTTTCTAGATCTCTACTCTCTTGTCTGTAGAATGGGGAATAATAACAGTTATTCTCTCATAGCTTCTGCTCCTGTGCTCAGTGGTCTCATCTAAAACTCTGCACCACAGCCTTTGCCTTGATCTCAGATCTTCTCTCCCAGGAGAGTCAAAATGCAAAAGACAGCTTGTCAACTACCTGGAGACTTAGTTTTTCTAGACCAAACAACGTAGTTTTATTTATTCATTTTATTTTTATCTGTTCCCCCAGATGAAATTATTTCTAAGCTTTTCCCCATCCTACTTCTCTCCTCTAAATGACTTGACTGGTCTATGTACAACCTTTCTATAAGGTACTAAAATTATGTACAACACTCTCTTAGTCCGTTCCAGGTGGCTATAACAAAATACTTTTGACTGAATAATGTATTAAAAATATAAATGTATTGTTCACAGCTCCAGAGGGTAAAAAGTCCAAAATCAGGGTACCAGAAGATTCAGTGTCTGTTGAGGGCCCATTACTCACAGATAGTGCCTTCTATGTGCCCTCACATGGTGGAAGGGGCAAACAGTCTCTCTCAAGTCTCTTTTCTAAATGCACTAATCTTATTCACGAGATCAAAGTCCTCATGACTCTGTCACCTCCTGAAGTCCCTACCTCTTAATACAATTGCATTAGAGATAGGTTTCAACATATAAGTTTTGGGGGATCAAAAACATTCAGACCATGGAAAACACCTCCTCTCATAAATGACCAGCCCAAATAAAACAATACCACCTCTTACCACCTTTGCTTTCTAAAGTTTTCCTCAGATTCTATACAACTTACAGTGAAGCACAGATCTCATTAAGGTTTTCACATATCATCTTAAAAAATCTTGAGTTTTTTTTTCTACTATAAAAACCCCTACATGAAAACGTTAAGTTTCATCTTCCCATTTCTCTATTTATGCAATTAATACCCTGAACTCAAAAAGTGAGGTTTTGAATTTTCATTAGATTTCATATAATTAGATTCAGACCTTCATTTCAGTTGGTGGATGTTGTTGTGAATACTGATTGTTTTCAATCAACATAGTAACTCCTCTGAACATATTAGCTCCTCCTCTCAGCAATTTTTTTTTTTTTTTTTTTTTTTTTTTTTTTTTTTTTTTTTGCAACAAATGTGATAAACCCACTCTTTACATATTTTTCTCCAGGTCTACTGACAAACATTTTGGTCAGGACCAAGGACAGAGCCCTGGACCATGCTATTTAAAAACTTGCTCCCAATTTTCATCCATCAAACAATTCCCTTTGGGCTTTTTTGGTTCAACCAGTTACAAGTCTACCTAATTGTTTTTATGTATTACCACTATTTCTCCATCATGGCCCAATTATGACATAAAATAACTTGTTACGGGCCCTCTTGGTTTCCCAGATGCAACAACTACCATGTTTCCCTAAGTCAGTAATCCACAGTTGTTATAAACTTGAGCACTGGAGTCAGACTAGTGTTCAATTCAGTACCCACCCCTGGCTAGTTGTTGTGGCCACAAACAGGTTACATAAGCCATCTGTCCACAAGCCACAGATGAAGAAGCTAAGTTTTCATGAGAGTAGCTACTTTATCAAGATAATATTGTTTCTGCACAGGTATAATATGATAAAGCATATCAAATGCTTACAAGCAACCACTTGTAGGTAATAGGGACTTGATAAATGTTCATTATTTTTCAATCCATAAACAATGTAACTCGACCAAAAAGGATAAAAGGAAAAATCAGGTTACCCTGGCCATATCTTTGCTGACTTCTGCCACAAATTTGTTGCTTTTTTTCTAACATCTGTATTCCTTCATAGCTTTGACCTCTGTTGGTAATCATATATTCGCTTGTGATTACTTATTTAAAATTATCTCCTTCATTTAATCAGAAGCTCCATGAGGACAGCATCCATGTCAACTTTTGCTCAGCACTGCCTCTCCAGTGTCTTGCACAGTGCTGGACAGGTACTCAGTGCATATTGGTAAATAAATAAATAAATGATCTCTGTTAAATTTGTATTGGTAATACCTCAGACACAAGAATGGCCAATGAAAAGCACTGTTGAAAGATCAAGTAAAACTTATTTCCCTACCCTACCAACCCCACCACATGGCTCTGCACAGATCAGCTGCTCTGATTAAAGAATATTTAAGGAAATACATTTTAATGTTGTGCTGAAGAGACTAAAATCAAGAATCTCACTGAATCATTTTTTGGCTTTCTCTGCAGACTGAGACGGATATGGAAGACCAGAGATATTGTACAGAGCAACTCAGAACCTGATGCTAGTCAGAATCGGTCTGATCTTTTTGTGTCTGGGGAGAGCAGGCACAAACCTCAGATTGTAAAGTCCTGAGCAGGAGATATAAAGCCATAGTAAATGGAGAACTACAATAAGGAGAGAAGAGCAGAAGACGCCAACAGTGTGCAGACTCTGTGCCTCACCGGCACATAGAAGAAGGTGGTACCACAGGTGAGCAGTGTCCACTGTTTAAAGGACCAGGTATTGAACTGAGATGAGAGTCACCCTCAACTCCACAACCTCTTCCATCCTGTGTTATCTTGAGCAAGGCATTTGGCTTCTACGGACCTCAGCTTTCTAGTCCACACAATGAAGGAACTAACATAAACTTCACAGAGTTGTTACACAGACAAGATTACATCACTTCACCAAATCACTTAGCTACCAAGTGATAATAGAAGGTGTATTAGTTCGTTCTCCCACTGCTGCTGTTAAGACATACCTGAGACAGGCTAATTTATTAAGAAAAGAGGTTTAATTGACTCACTGTGGACTGCAAAGGCTTCTGCTTCTAGGAAGGCCTCAGGAAACTTACAATAATGGCAGAAGGCAAAAGGGAAGCAGGCACAGTTTTCACATGACCAGAGTAGGAGAGAGAGAGAGCAAAGGTGGAAGTGCTACACAGTCAAAGAACCCAGATTTCATGAGAACTTACTCACTGTCATGAAAACAGTAAGAGGAAAACTCGCCCCCATGATCCAGTCACCTCCCTCCAGGTCTCTCCTCCAACACTGGGGATTACAATTCAACATGAGATTTGGGTGGGGACACAGCCAAACCAGATCAGCAGGTTTACGTATTCAGCACTTATCTTGGTAATTAAGAAATAAAAGGGAGGTTATTTCGTTATTCCTTCTGATAGCAATCTTACTGTCATGGGGACAATAAAAAAAAAAGACAAAAGAAAACAGAAAAAAGTAGACTAAATGATTTCAGGGGAAAAATATATGCAATTAATAGCCAGCCATATGGGAAATACAGAAAAATAGCATCATGAAAAGATCATGATGATCCAGCTAGTGTTTCCCAAGTTTACCAAATCATAAGAATGTCTTTGCTAAACATGCCATATTTAGACTTCCACGCCAGATGAACTAAGGCACAATCTCCAGAGAGGAATATAGAGAGTTGTATTAAGCATACCAAGTGATTCCAGCACTGTGGGAGGCCAAGGAGAGCAGATCACTGTCAGTTAGGAGTTTGAGACCAGTTTGGCCAAATGGAGAAACCCAGTCTCTACTAAAAACACAAAAATTAGCAGAGCATGGTGGTGCATGCCTGTAATCCCAGCTTCTCGGAAGGCTGAAGCAGGAGAATCGCTTGAACCTGGGAGACGGAGGTTGCAGTGAGCTGAGATAATGCCACTGCACTGCAACCTGGGTGATAGGGCCAGACTCCATCTCCAAATAAAAGAAAAAAAAATCCCAGGTGATAATTATAAACCAAACAAAATTGAGAAATCCTGCTTTAGTTCAATCTTTTCTAATTGCCTGCAAGCCCTCAAATGTGTTCCATGTACCAGTAGCTTCAACATCACCTGGGGACTGGTTAGAATTTCAGCCTCGCAGCCTGCACCCCAGAGGACTGCAGACTGTGCCTTGAAAATTGCTGCACTACTTTGTTTCTGAGGAAACCTTTTCCCTTCCCTTAACACTTTCATTTTTTCTTTAAGGAGTGAAATATTGGCCTTGCTTTGGTGTTCCGGCACCCCTCTTTTCCTCCACAATTTGACCATCATAGGTTTTATTGAAGGTACTGTTCAGTATTAAATCATCTCAGTATCTGTGATACCCTTTAGGAACTCAAAAATTCATTATACTTGTAACTGCACTAAAGTAAAATTTTACCTACGGTGATTGAATAATCTAATGTGAAAGCTCTGCCAGTTACTTAAAATGAAAGACATTTCTGGATGTAATGTCTTTAATTTGTAATGTTTTATTATCTCTCTGTATCAGAGAGGGTCCTTCCAACAAAGCAGAAGTCACTATATGTATTTAGAGTTTTCATTGAATAGAGGCAGTTCATAACAAAAGTTATGAAACATTTAAAAAGCCATATGGAGAAGTGGGACCAACCTGCTTTTAGCCACAGAAAAAAGCCATTACCATTCCAAGGGTACAAGGAAAAAAAGTAGAGAGCCAGAGCTGTTCAATGCCAGGGCTGCTGTTGGCCAGTGAAAATAGAAAGTGTGACAGACCTTTAAAACAATAGAAAGAGGGAAGAGATACAGTCACTGCCAGAGATACTCACTGAGGCAGAGAGATTGGGGGAAACACCATGGCTTCTCCTTTCTTGCCCTCTAGTTTCCCCACAATGCCTTCCACTGGCTGAACCAAGCTGGGAGACAGTTGACTCATAAGTCTACAAAATGCAACTACAGAGAAGTGCAAGGGGATACAGGGATTCAATAGCAATCAAGACATGGACAGGAAAGAAACTAGAAAACGAACAGAGTAAACCCAAAGAATGTATAGGATGGCAATAAAGAAAAAAAAACCACAGTAATTAATGAAAGAAAATCAGAGCAAGAAGAAATAACCAACAA
Organism: Macaca thibetana thibetana; assembly: GCF_024542745.1. Taxonomy (NCBI): domain Eukaryota; kingdom Metazoa; phylum Chordata; class Mammalia; order Primates; family Cercopithecidae; genus Macaca; species Macaca thibetana. Next base: position 101,450,375 of record NC_065586.1, on the reverse strand, counting down.
AACCAAGTAAGTTCAATTCTAAAGTTAATAACCCAAAGAAGAAATTGTCTGTATCATAACCAAGATAAAATGTTCAATAGATTGAATAGATGGGACAGAAAACAGGCCAAGGACTGGCACAGCTTAGCTTTGGTGTGATATTGCTGTAGAGGAATGCCATTTATGATTTTTTTTCAGTGAAAGCTCATTGAGCATCCGCTATGTGCTGGCCCCCGTTCTGAGCAATGGGAGCATAGAAGTGAGAAAGAAAAGACGAGACATAGAGTTGGTGTTCAAATGAGGAAAGGCAGGCCTGCTGTGGTGGCTCACACCTATAATCTCAGCACTCTGGGAAGCCAAGGTGAGCAGATCGCCTGAGGTCAGGAGTTCAAGACCAGCCTGGCCATCATGATGTACCCCCATCTCTACTAAAAATACAAAAATTAGCCAGGAGTGGTGGCAGGCGCCGGGAGTCCCAACTACTTGGGAAGCTGAGGCAGGATAATCACTTAAACCCAGGAGGCGTAGGCTGCAGTGAGCTGAGATCGTACCATTGCACTCCAGCCTGGGCAAAAAGAACAAAACTCCACTTCAATAAATAAATAAATAAAAGAAATAAATAACAAATGAGGAAAGGCAGACAAATAACAAATAAACCCACAAATAAATAGTGATATTAACTGTGCAAAAATTTAAAACCCGACGATGACATAGAGAGTGATTGTGCGACTCTTTTAAATTGTAAGTATGTGGAATTGTGGGGAAGATGCTAATATTTAACCTAAGATATTGACAAAAGAGACCATGCATGTGATGCTCTGAGCAAAGAACTTTTCAGATCTGAAAGACAGAAACAAGCTTGACATATTAGAGAAACAGAAAACAGGCCAGTGTGGTAAGAGCAGTGGACAGAATGGAAAATGAGGGAGAGAGTTAGATGAAGTCCAGATTGTATAGAGATTTATAAGTCCAGAGACCTTTTCTTTCCAGGGTTGTGAGTATTTTCCTTTACTCTAAATACAATAAGATGTCATGGAAGGATTTCAAACATGGGAATAGCATAAATGACTTCTTTTAAAAATGTATCTGGATGGCAAGTATTGAAGGTAGGACCTAAACTGCTACTGCATTAATCTATTTGAGAGGTGATAGTGACTTAGCCCAGGTTAGTTGTCTAAGAGATGGGAACACATGACAAGATTTAGGTAATGGAGTGCAAGGAGACACTGTGGGAATTAGACGTGGGTTCTATTTGGAGGGTAAGAAATAGGAGAAATCAAGGTAAGAGATGGATGATTTGAACATCAAGGGCATGCATTACCAATGAGGTGATACTGCCTTCAAGAGGGTGAAATATTTTTGGGGGGGGTGGGGGGACAAGAATATCTCACTCTTTTGTATGTATAAGGCATAGATATTCATAATACAATAACAGGTATACAATATATTTCTGATGTTAAAACTTCAAGGGGGAGACCAATTAGGAAAAAAAAACTTTAAATAATGGGGAGAGTGGCAATAAAAAAAATAGAAACATTGATCTAAGGATATTGTGGTGCAATTTCTTAAGATGGGAACATGTGGGCAGATGCAGGATGAGGGTTCTCTTTTGAAAACAGTGAACTTGAGAAGCCCATGAGACGTCCAAGGTAGACATGCCAAGTCTACCTTGGCACATTGAGGTTTCTAGGGAAAAGAAGGAAGTAGATATTCAAATTCGTGAGATTTGTGAACAAGTGTGACATTTAAAACTGAAACAACATTGAAATAATCCACTTGGGAAGGTATATAGTTAGAAAAAAGAAGGGAGCTCAGATGATAGCCAGGAAAACCTCTAATGTTTAAAAGTCAAGCTGATAAGGAGAGCTAGCAACAAGCCGGAGATGACACAGCCCATGTGGTAGAAACAAAGGCATAAATCATGGAAGTCAAGAAACGAAAGTGCTTCCAGAAGGAAGAAATTAAGTTGAATACTGCAGGGGTCAAATAAAAGTGGAGAAAGCTCACTACCTGTGTTCACATCCAGACAACTCTGACAAGAGCCATGTCTGCATGGTAGGAACTACAGTCTGATTGGTGTGGCAGGACAAAATACAAGGGGAGAAGATTGAAACAGCAAATACAACATAACTCACCCTAGAGGACTTGCTCTGAATAGGAGCACAGATAGGGCTTCAGCTAGAATGAAAGTGGGTTCAAAGGAAAGCCTACCCCCAACATCTAGGATGCTAGAACAAGTGTGTTCTGTGTTAGGAATGTTTGATTGGAGAGTGACATTGAAGCTGCAGGAGAAAAACCAGGATAATTCCAGTTAAATTCCAATTATTGGTAAGAGCAAGATATAAAAATAGGTGGCTAAAGTGGGATGAAAGAAAGATTATTGGCAGTCAAGGGAATGAGACAAAATCTGCTAAATGTACATTGAGATAATTGAAAATAGTCTCAGGAATAGAGGTGGAAAAGAAGACAATGAACCAGGCATTAAAAAGTTATCAGTGAATGAAGGAATAATATGACTGCAGCAGGTTATGTGACAGGATCCGACAGCATGATTTTCACAGAAACTGTGGTTTTGAAGGAGGGGGAGACTCGGGTGTTTTATAATTGGTTATCTTCATGCTCTGAAGTTCTTGAGATAAAAGAGAAATAATATGTCTCATGCAGCTGACTTTAGAGGAGATGATGTGTAAGGGAACATCTAGATTTCTGTTACGGCAAGAAGGTGAAAGGAAAGTTTAGAGAAAGGACCATGGACACAGGGTAGTTCACAGCTAAGAGATCACGAATCCAGGGAGCACAATGAAAAAGTTATGTGGGAAATCAGGTGTAATTAGTAACTGTGGATTGTAGAATGAAGAAGGAGTCCTTGCAATTAATGTTTTAGGTGTGGCGAGGACAGAAGAGAACAGGGATGGGAGGCATGATTGGATTAGCTTTAGGAATCTCCCGTAGGGAGATGGTAAGCAGGACAAGCTGGACTTCTTTCTGGATGCTCAGAGGGCATGGAAAGCAAAGCACGGCCCAAGGGCCATTCGGGTTTGCTCTCTGAGACAGCTGTGACATCCCAGAGGGCACACGATATGGCAGGCAGTACAGAGATGGAAGCAGGGGCTGGTGCTGATGATCATCATAGCTCTGAAGTCCTCACAGTTGTGGCAGCACATGTGGCACTGGTCACTGTTTATCTTTAATGAGACATGTCCATGGTGAAAGAGACACTGGAAAATAATGAGTGGGTTTCAAATATTTCGCTATGGAACACTTTATTCAACTCCAAGTTGATATAAAGGACAAATACAAAAAAGTACAAACCAGACCCACTTTTATCCCTCAACTCCAAGACTTGGAGGGTTTGGAGAAGCTTTATACACTCCTGGAGAGCCTGATCTCTAAACAAGTTCCAAATCTTGTATCTTTTATTCAGTGTTGATATTATTCACACTGTTTCAGCTACTGTCTGCATCGATGACATATGTGGTAAAGCCTCACTAATTTTGAATAATGAGACTAACATGATTTAGTAACAAAATCAAATTACAGACATTCTGTTAACAAAATGCAATTTTATTGCTCTCAAGTAGAAAATATGTTATAAACCGAGCTATAAATGGATATTATTAAGCTAAATGGAATAACTTTATATAAAATTACAACTCACAATAGGCCTATATAACATGGTGATGTATCACAAACATGTTAATCCTTTAACATAAGAGAAATAATTGCTGTGGTTGAGAAATTGAAGGCTGAGCAAAATTTATTGAGTCCTTGGTTTCCAAAGGCACTACCTGTGGTTTAGTCTCCCTTCAACGTAAGACCATGAAGAATCAAAGGCAAAGAAATTATTACAATATTTACTTGGAAAACATAAAATGTACAAAATTATTGAAAATCTGAAGGGAATAAGGTTGGAGGTAATAAAAGACCGTTAATCATGGCCTTTGCAACAGCATGGATACACTTGAGGCCATAATCCTAAGCAAACTAATGCAGTAACAGAAAACCAAATACCATATGTGCTCACTTCTAAGTGGGAGCCAAGCATTGGGCACACATGGACACAAAGAAGTGAACAATAGACAACAGATAATATAACGGGGCAAGGGAGAGGGGAAAGCATTGAAAAACCACTTATAGGGTACTATGCTCACCTCCTACATGACAGGTTCAATCCTACTCCAAACCCCAGCATCACTCAATATACTTTTATAGCAAATCTGCACATGCACCCCCAGAATCTAAAATAAAAGCTGCAAAAGACTAAAGCAAAACATAAATATATTTCAATGCTAATGAATGCTAATGAAAAAGAATCATATATTTGGGTATGGGTCCTTGATGATAGTCGAAGACAGTGCCTTGAAAAATTGACAGATGCTGAATTAAGATCAGATAATTTATATGGGTGCAGGAGTCCTAAAAATTTTAATAGTCTAAAGCAGAGCAGATCAATCTTTAACATGATTATGAATCACCTGGGGAGTCTGCTAAAATGCAGCTTCTGATTCCACAGGTCTGGGGTGAGACCTGCGATTTTACATTTTTCATGTGATGCTAATGCTGCAGGTCTGGGGCCACGCTTTGAGTAAAAAATGCTAAAGTGCATGCAGAGTTTATGTGAGAAAGTTGAATAGACATAGTGCAGCAGTTCTGATATTGCGTATTTTTGTGGGGAGATGGAGGAAAAATTTAAGACTATTATATTATGAATCCTGTGCATATGACTTAACTTTACTGAGCAGGATGATTCCTTAATGTCAGCCCATTGTTTGTTTTCTCATCCACACCTCCCCTAAGCACTAAATAAGAGGCATTTTGTTATAATGTATTAAGCAAATTATGTAGAAAAAGTATCTAAAGTATTTCATAACCCAAATACCCTGATGTTGACATTGGGTCCTGCAATTGGCTCTGTTACCTTAAAAAAGTGTTCTTTTCAGTTAAATTTATTTTAGTTCACCAATATCTTTTGGTTAGTAACCTCACCTAAACATACTTCCAGAAAAATGAGTTGATTCATTAAAGAGTAAAGTCAGTAATTCCTCTTTAGAATCATATGCTCATAACATTTTACATTTAGCAGATTATTAAAGTGTGTATCATCTAAAATTCTCATTTCTCAGATAAGAATGTAGAGATCTCAGTGGCATCGTGTGCCCAGCATCACACAGGAATGTAGAGCAAGAATTAGTATCCATATCTTCAGGTTTTCTTTGAGCTTTTAAAGGAAAATGTAGGCCTCAATGCCTCTTTACCTTAAACTCAAATATTGCTTATCTTGTGAAATTTCAACTAATTAAAATACTCATAATATTCTTCATTAGCAGATTTATTTTCTTCAGTTGAAAGGAAAAACATTAAAAATGATCAACCAAAATTATTTTACCCAGCAAAGCAGTCTTTGAGAAATGAGGGGAAAATAATAACTTTCCCAGACAAATAAAAGCTAAGGGAGTTTCCTCTCATTATATCATTAGGGCTCTCCTACAAGAAATTCTATAGGGAGTTCTTTAAAATGAAGAAAAGATCTTCTAATTAATAACATAAAATACACAAAAGAACAAAATCCAGTTGTATACGTAACATTAAGTAATATTCAGCATACTCTAGTACTTGTAGTAATGGTATGCAAAGTAATGTTATCCCTAGTATAAGGGTTAAATGATAAAATGTTTAATAACAACCAGAGTTAAAATAAACTGTCAAGGGGTGCACATAAAAAAAATGTAAATTCAGACATGAAAAATAAAACTCTGTGATGGGGGAGCAAAAATACAGAGTTATATACAACCAAAGTGAAGCTTTATTAGCTTGAAACGAAGTGTTATAAGTTAAGATATTCTTTGTAAGCATTATGGTAACCAAACAGCAAAAATCTGTAATAGGTGCACAAAAAACAAATAAAAATTATTCAAAATATACCACTATAGCCTTGTAATACATTTTGAAATCACATCATATGATGCATCCAGCTTTGTTCTTTTTGCTGAGGATTGTTTTGGCTATTCAGGCTCTTTTTTGGTTCCATATGATTTTAGGATTTTTTTTCTATTTCTGTGAAAAATGACATTGGCATCTTAATAGGAATTTGCATTGAATCCATAGATTACTTTGGGTAGAATGGTCATTTTAATGAGGTTAATTTTTTCTAATCCATGAGCAGGAGATGTCTTTTCATTTTTTGCATGTCCTCTTCAATTTCTTTCATCAGTGTTTTGTAATTTTCCTTGTAGAGGTCTTTCACTTCCTAGGTTAAATTTATTTCTACTTATTTTTTTGGTAGCTATTGTAAATGAAATTGCCTTCTTCACTGTTTTCTCAGCTAGTTAATTATTGGTGTATATATAAATGCTACTGATTTTTGTGTGTTGATTTTGTCCTGCAACTTTACTAAATTTATTAATTAGATCTAAGAGTTTTAGATGGAGTCTTTATTTTTTTTCTAGATATAAAATCATGTCATCTGCAAAGAGGTACAACTGACTTCCTCTTTTCCAAATTGCAAACCTTTTATTTATTTTTCTTGCTCGATTGCTTTGACTAAGACTGCCAGTACTATGTTGAATAGGAGTGGTGAATGTGGGCATTTTTATCTTCTTCCAGTCGCAGAGGAAAGGCTTTCAGCTTTTCCCCATTCAGTATATTATCTGTGAGTTTGTCACATACGGCTTTTATTATGGTAAAGTAAGTTCCTTCTATTCTTAGTTTCTTGAGAGTTTTCTATCATGAAGGAATGCTGAATTGTGTCAAGTGCTTTTTCTACATCTACTTAGATCATCATATGCTTTTTCTCCTTTATTTGTTCATGTCTCATATCACATTTATTGATTTGCATCTTATATATATTGAATCATTTTTGCATTCCTAGGATAATTCCCACTTGATCATGCTGTGTTGTCTTTTTCATGTATAGTTGGATTCAGTTTGCTAGTATTTGGTTAAGGATTTTTGCATCTATTTTCATCAAGAATATTGTTTTATATTATTTTGTTGTTGTTGTTGTTTTTCTTGTGTCCTTGTCTGCTTTTGAAGTCAGGATAATTCTAGCTTCATAGAATGAGTTAAGGACCCCATGATATGGTTTGGCTCTGTGTCCCCACCCAAATCTCATCTTGTAGCTCCCATAATTCCCACATGTTATGGAAGGGACCTGGTGGGAGATGATTGTCTTACGGGGGTAGGTCTTTCCCGTGTTTTCTTGTGATAGTGAGTGGGTCTCACAAGATCTGACGGTTTAAAAACAGGAGTTTCTCTGCACAAGTTCTCTCTTTGCCTGCTGCCATCCAAATAAGATGTGACTTGCTCCTCCTTGCCTTCCACCATGATCGTGAGGTCTCCTCAGCCATGTGGAACTGTAAGTCCAATAAAGCTCTTTCTTTTGTAAATTGCCCAGTCTCAGGCATGTCTTTACCAACAGCATGAAAACTCACTAATACACCCCAGGTCTTCAATTTTTTGGAATAGTTTAAGGAGACTTGTTGTTAGTTCTTTGTATATTTGGTAGAATTCAGCGGGGAAACCACCCAGTCCTGGACTTATCTTTGTTGAATAACTTTTTATCTTTATTAGATACCTTTTTGTTACTGATTCAGTCCCTTATCAGTTACTTATCACTGATTTATTTAGGTTTTCTATTTCTTCCTGATTCAAACTTGGCAGATTATATGTGTTCAGGAATTTAGCCACTTCCTCTAGGTTTTCCAGTTTATTAGCATATAGTTTGTTCATAATAGTTTCTGATGATGTTTTCTGTGGTATCAGTTTTAATGTTTCCTTTCTCCTTTCTGATTCTATTGATTTGAGTCCTCTCTCTTTTCTTCCTGATTACTCTAGCAAGAGGATTATCAATCTTTTAAAAAAACCAACTTTGTTTCATTAAACATTTGCATTGATTTTAGTTTCTATTTTAATGAGTTCTAGTCTGACCATTATTTTTCCTTTCCTTCTACTAATTTTGGGTATGGTTTATCCCTGCTTTTCTAGTTCCTTGAGGTGTACACTTAGGTTTTTTAAAATATCTTCACTTTTTGATGTAGATATGTATTGCTGTAAACTTCCCTTATACCATGGCTTTAGCTGTTTCTCATTTATTTTGGTATGTTGTGTTTCTATATTTATTTGCTTCAATAGTTTTTAAATTTTCTTCTTGACTCAATGATCATTAAGGACCATGTTGTTTAATTTCCATGTATTTGTACAGTTTCCAAAGTTCTTCTTGTTATTGCTTTCTAATTTTATTCCATTGTGGTCTGAGAAGACACTGGATAGACTTCCATTTTTAAAAATTTTGTTGATACTTGTTTTGTGTCCTACCATGTGATCTCTACTGGCAAATGTTCCATGTGCTGAAGGAAAGAAAGTGTATTCTGTATCTGTTGGATAAAATGTTTAGTAAATGTCTATTAGGTCCATTTGGGGTAAAGTGCAGTTTAAATCCAATGTTTCTTTGTTAATTTTCTGTCTAGATTAACTGTCTACTGATGACAGTGGAATGTTGAAGTCTCCAAGTATTACTGTAGTGGATTCTATCTCTTCCTTTAGATCTAATAAGATTTGCTTTGTATATCCATGTGCTCCAGTGTTAGGTACATACATGTTTAGAATTGGTATATATTGTGACTTAATTGATCCCTTTATTTATATTTAATGACCTTCTCTCTTTTTCATGTTTTTGATTTAAGTCTCTTTTATCTAATGTAACTATTTCTGCTCATTTTTGATTTCCATTTGTATATAATATTTTTCTTCATTCATTCACTTTCAGTCTATATATGTCTTTACAGGTGAGATGAGTTTCTTATAGGCAGCATAGGGTTGGGTCATGTTTTCTTATCCATTCACCTAGTTTATATTGGAAAGTTTATTCCAATTAAGGATTATTATTGATATGTGAGGGCTTATTCCTATCATTTTATTAATTGATTTCTGGTTGTATTGCATATCCTTTTTCTCTTGCTTCCTTTCTTCCTTTCTTCATTTTCTTATTTCTTTCTCCTTTCCTTCCTTCTTTCCTTTTTTTTCTTTCTTTCTTTCTTTTTTTCTTTCTTTCTTTCTTTCTTTCTTTCTTTCTTTCTTTTCTTTCTTTCTCTTTCTTTCTTTCTTTCTTTCTTTCTTTCTTTCTTTCTTTTTCTTTCTTTCTTTCTTTCTTTCTTTCTTTCTTTCTTTCTTTCTTTCTTTCTTTCTTTCTTTCTTTCCTTCCTTCCTTCCTTCCTTCCTTCCTTCCTTCCTTTTTTCTCTTCCTTCCTTTTCTTTCTTTCTCTTTCTTATTTTTTTCTCTTTCTTGTTTCTTTCTTCCTCCCTCTTTCTTTCTTTCTTTCTTTCTTTCTTTCTTTCTTTCTTTCTTTCTTTCTTTCTTTCTTTCTTTCTTTCTTTCTTCTTTCTTCTTTTCCTTATTGTTTATCATAGTGGTTTGGTGATTTTCTGTAGTGGTGATATTTGAGTCCCTTTCTTCCTTATATATGTATTTGCTCTACCAGGGAGTTTTATACTTTCCTGTGTTTTCATGATGGTAGATATTGCTCTTTTGTTTCCAGGTGTAGAACTCCTTTAAGTATTTCTTTTAGGGGTGGTCTAGTGTTGATCAATTCCCTCGCTTTTACTTGTCTAGAAAAGAATTTCTCCTTCATATGTGAAGGATATTTTGACTGAGTATAGTATCATTGACTAGCAGAATTTTTTCTTTCAGTTCTTTGAACATATCATCCCATTCTCTCCTGGCTTGCAAGATTTCTGCTGAAAAATTTACTGTTTAGTCTGATAGGGGATTCCTTATAAGTGACTACATGCTTTTCTGTTGGTGTTTTTAGAAGTCTCCATTTGTTTTGACATTTTACAGTTTGATTATAATGTGCTATGGAGAATATATTTTTGTATTGTATCTGTTTGGAGATCTCTGAGCTTCCTGTGTCTGGATATCTAATCTCTTGCTAGACTTGGGAAGTTTTCAGCTACTATTTTGTTAAATAGGCTTTTCTAACACATTATTTTTCTCTTCACCATCTGATACATCAAAATTTGAATATTTGGTCATTTTATGGTGTCACATTTCTCACATAGGCTTTAAAATATTTTGAAATAATTTAAAAACTTTTTCTGACTGAGTTATTTCAAAAGAACTGTTCTCAAGTTATTCCTCTTGAACTAGTCTATTGTTCAAGCTTTCAAATGTATTTTGTACATCATTCAATAAATTCTTCAGTTTCAGAATTTATGTTTGATTCTATTTTATGACAGTTATCTCTTTGCTAAATTTCTCATTCACATCCTAAATTGTTTTTTGATTTTATGTATTATTTTTTCTCTTGTATCTTACTAAGCTTCTTTAATATCATTACTTTGATTATTTTTCCAGGATTTCATATATTTCTTCATTGTAATCTGTTACTGGAGAATTATTGTATTCCTTTGGAGGTGTCATATTTCCTTACTTTTTTATGTTTCTTGTTTTCCCATGTTTATATGTACACATCTGGTGTAATAATAACTTCTTCCAATTTTTTGGATTTGCTTTCATGGGAGAGGAGTTTTTCCTGAAGACATATCTATAGTCCCGGATACATAAAGAATTTTGTCTTTGATTCGAGCACCTGCAGTAGTATAGTCTTCATATGATCTATTTGGCTATAAACAGTATCAGTAATGTTTGTAATTTCCTCAGTGGCTTAGGGTGTGGTTGTTTGTGATGGCTGTGATGACGTTTTGCTAGGGACAAAGACATCAGGTGAGCCAGTCCTCAGGCCCCATTGGTGGCAGCTGCAGGCCAAGCATGCTTGTTTGGACCCCAGCATAGCATATGCTGGCACTGGTATTAGTGGGTACAGGCAGGTGGATTCTTGAGCCTTCAGATGTCTTGCCTGAGTGATAGCAGTGGCAGTGTTGGGTTGGACACGAGTGAGTCCTCAGTTCCTGGGCAACAAATGTGGCATAAGTGACGGCAGTAGGAGTGGCGGGACAATTCTAACTCTCAAGTGGTCCACACTGATGTTGATGGTGGCTGCGATAGGCTGTGTAGGTCAGTTCCTAGGCCCACAAGTGGCATATGGGGGTGGGTAATAGCTTTTGTGGTAGCAGCAGGTTGTGTATGCCCATACTCTGGCCTCCTAAAGGAGTGCTCAGGTGCCAACAATAATAAGTGGGTTATTATACTCCCCAGGTCTCCATATGGCATTTTTGGGCACTGGTGGGTCAGAGTGGAGCCAGGTGAGGTGGGCCTATCTTCAGGTCCCCTAGTGGTGCATGAAGATGCTGGATATGGTAGGCAGGGGTGGGTCCTCTAGTGGTACACGAAGATGCTGGATGTGGTAGAGAGGGCTGGGTTGATCTCCAAATCCCTGGCGGAATGCTTGGGTGTGGGTGGCAGTGGCTGTGCTGTGGCCCTGCTGCTGGGGAGGGTAGGGTAGTTTTCCATGGTAGTAGCTGTAAGCAGGTAGCTGGGGAGCTTATGCTCCATCCCCAGGTGGTGGCTATAACCAGTGTGGCCCTTCCTTAGGTGCTTTTAAATGCATGGTGACCTTGCTACTGATGGCAGCAGGGTTGTTGCCAATGACTCGTGCTTCTGCACTGGTGGTGACAGCCTGCAGTGGTGCCTGGCTCCAGGAAGGGGACGTCAACAGGGATCCAGGGATGTAGAGATGCAGGCGCTGTTGGGCCCCCAGTGCTATTGGGAGCCTGAAATTAACATAAGGAGCTACCTGGAGACCACATGATGACACTGTTCCAGAGAGGGAACTCACACTGGGTATCCAAAATGCTTGGAATCCTAAGCAGTTATAGCAAAGTACCATCTTGAGAGCTGGGCTCTCAAAACGAGGGGCCACATGGGTAGAAGGGGCTGCCTTATGGCTAAGATTGCAGGAGTCCATGGTGGGAATATGGACTGCTGGGGGTCACTTACTTACCCTTTCTCCACATTGGGAAGCCTCTTCAGGTTCTTAGGTAATCCCAGCCAACCAGGCTGCCTCGCTTCTCTCTCTTTTCTTGTCTTAGGTGTCTCCTGTCACTTCTGTTGAATTCCAGTGTTCTCTCTTGGGTGATCTATTAGAAGTGTGATTATTTACTCACTATTTTGATTCTTCTTTGTGGAGGAAGTAAATGCCAGATACCAGTAGTCAGCCATATTGAAGTCTGATTTTTCTTTGAAATGCATAGTGCAGCATGCTGAATAATAATAATTGAGTATTGTACATTTCAATATTGTTAAGAGAATATATTTCTAATGTTCTCATCACCAAAATGTTAAATATTTGAAGTGATATTTTAATTAGCTTAATCATTCCACATTATATTAAAAAATCCAAACAGCACTTTGTACCCCACAAATATCTACAACTACAATTTGTCAATACATAATAAACATTTTTAAATGAATGTCAGTGATAGCGGGGATAAACAAATATGTATGTGACCAATTAACTCTAGATCAAGATAGATTGTGATAAGTGGAACAGAGTGTAAAGAGAAACAGAAGAAAAATGGATTAAATCCAGAGTTGAAGATCTGGAAAGACCTTCTGGAGGTGATGGTCACTCAGTTACATCTTCAAAGATGGCTGGAACTGTAACCATCTGTGAGGACCACTAAGTGAGCATCGGGTATCTGTACAAGTCTCCATCTCCAGCTACACCCAGGCACCAGTGGCAGGAGCCACATCTCATTCCTCTTTCCACTGGTCACTGTTCACAGCACAGGCCTCGGGTGTAGTATGTGCTGATAGTGTCTTAATTGGATTATTTTGACTAGGGATGTTTTGTTGGCAATAATTTCTTAGTTTCTTAAGAACAAATTGGTAATAGTTTAATTTCTAACCTGTTACTTAGAAACTCTTAAGCATATCTACTCGAATTCAATACAAACTCTCCGAGGACATTAGAGACATTTCGTCAAGTGCTGTGTTTCCCCCAGAACAAAATGTGAAGAAATGTCATCAACAAAATGGAAAATAAAAGTCAAGTTTAGATTCATCCATTACAAAAATATCCTCATATTTATAAGTATATTGTCAGTGTAGAACACATGAGTTTTATGCACCTCTTCATGACATTTTTCTTACAACTTTTTTAGGCAGTAAAATATTTGTGCCTTGAAGTATGTCAGGATGAGCAATTTTAAGGTTTAATGTCCATGTTCATGGTTTAGGTCCATATGAGCCTATGTTCTCAAATATCTTTAACCAAATGACCATATTGTCCTAGAAAGAGATGTGTTCAGGGGAGATATAATGCAGGTTCAGGATGATAGCCTTCCACAGCCTCTAATTATTGTCCACACAGGGCACTGAACGTCCCCAGTAATCTGTGAAATATGCAGAAGATAAACTCTCCAACTTGAGTTCCTTGCCACTTAGCCCTGGTGACCTGGCTGGGCTCCAATTCAGGTAATTGCATCCTTTCTGCTCACATTTCCTTTGCAATTTAAATTGGGTATGTTATCCTCCTTAGCATGGCTGCCCAAAATGATAGTTCAGGATTCCCTTACAGCTGCTAAACAGCTGCTGTGTTCAACCCAAGAGGTGACTACGTTTCAGTAGTGGGTAAAACGATTCCTTGTTATTTCTTTTTGCCATCACAGAGGCATTGTGAGGCTTAATTAATTAAAATGTGTACAGCTTCCAAGGTGCAAGTCATGGTAAAGATAGCAGACATTAAGTATTAAGCATTTTTAAAGATCTGCACCTGCCTTTCTCTGAAAGTGGAATCTAGACATGAGATGTTCCTTACACTATGATACATCAAGTTTAATTTTAGTAAAATATTTTTGGAGATGGATATTGGTTGAATTTAGAATTCATATTATCTCTTTTGTCACTGTAAATAATATTCAGTACTAATGAATCAACCTCCCACTTAAAATTTCATTAATAAACTTTCCATTGATGGCTCGACATTACTAATTGTGAGTGTGTTGACCCCTTTTTTGTCCACCATTTCCCTAATTCTGCCATATGACTTTCTATGCATGCCCCTTACTCATGGAAATATGCTGTATTTTTTTTAAAAAGCTATCCCAAAATTTAACAGCTTAAAACAATCATCTTTTTATTACATTTTATGATTCTGTTGGTAAGGAATTTGAAAATAGCTGGGAAATTCTTCTGCTCCACATGCTATTGACTGGGGTCATTTTGTTGTGTTCAGCTGGGGTGGCTGCACGGGACTGAAGGGTCTGCTAGCTTTATTTACATGCTCAATCCCTTGGCAGAGTGAGATGGAAAGGTAGACTCAGCCGAGTTCCTCTTCATCAAGTGTCTGAGCCTCTGCAGATGTCTCTCCAGCAACGTAGTCAAACTATTACCTGGAGACTCAGGACTTCAAAAGTCTAAGACAGAAGCTTCCAGTTCTCTTGAATAGTAGGCCTAGAAAAGGCACATGTCACCATAATTCTATTTGCTTGATTAACGTAGTCAGAGGCCAGCCCAGATTCAAGAAGAGAGGATAGGTCCATCTCTTATGAGAGAAATATCAGAGAATTATGGACATCTTTAATCCATACACTGACCACATTACTAATGTTATCATTCATGGTAGTTTCAAAGAGACCTCAGCTTTCCACAAGGGACCCCTCCACAATTAAACATCCAGAAATAGAGACAGAGTTGGCACCAACCTTTTGGACTTCACATTGATCTAAAATACCTTTGAAACAGAGCAAAAGCAGCTACTTCTTAAGCATTATCACCTGTAAAATGTGCTAACCACAACAATTCTTATTTCTCTTCCCTAAATGATACAATGCTACTTCCCTGAACTACCATTTTAAGTAAAATTGCAAACAGTTTTAATTCTCCTAAGTGATTTTACACCTGAATACTTAAAAATATCTTCTGTGGAGGTAGGTCAGATATTATTTTTTTCCATTTTGCTGTTGACAAAGTTGAAATAGAGAGAGGTGGGAGATTTACTAGGTCTCCAAGCATTGAGTGATGAGTCACTCATTGATGGCCATTCCATTCAGGATTTTATCCACTTTACTTCATATGCTTTCTGCCTACCAATATTTCATTCACAATCTAAACATCTTTGATGAGGTTCAAGCTTCTGGCTTGACTACAATGCAGATATTTTTGCAAGAGGACAAAGCAGCTCTCAAGCTACATTTTCATGGAGCGACGTCTAAGTAGGGCTTGCTGTTGCTGTTCCTATTTTATTTTTCCCTGGGCATGGAGTAGGAGAGTATGGCATGATTGAAAAATGTCTGGTTTGCTCTGTTTAGCCATGTTACAGCCAGAGATGCAAGGTTGTTCAAGTCTTCTGGATTTTCTCTTCCTAAAGCAAAAGGCATTGTCTGCATTACTCTTGCTCCTTTTCTCTAATTCTTTGTATCCTTCTCAGTCTTGAAGGCTCACTTTAGTTCTCCCAACTTCTCTGAAAGACTTCACTCACTACCTTAGTTTGCATTTTACTCTTGCCCACGAACTCATAGAATTTTACAGTCTGGGATGTGCATTATCAGAAATCAATCATTTTCATTCTTCTACCCAGCAAGATGTTTTAAGTACCACCCCTGTGTATATTTCTAGGTTATAAATCACCCTGCTGATATAAAACCAATCACATAGTGATCCTGCTCCACAGAGCTAACGGCATTTCAGGGGAAATTCACTGAGAAATCACTACACACTAGGCACTGTGGACTTCATATACTGGGACTTGACATAGTTTATCTCATTGACATCTCACAACAATCCTAGAGAGCTTTATAGATGGTGCATCTGGAGTTCTGTAAGATTAAGTCACTTGTCTAAGTGGCAGAGAAAGCAGTTAAACTCAGAACTGTGTAACTTCAAAAACAAAGCACTTGACCATTAGGCTATAGTGCCTTTGAATAATTGTATTGTATATATGCACTTTCATGTATACGTATGTGTGTGTAGTCTAGACAGAATCATCCAGAGAATTGCATGGTGACATTTATATTTCAAATGTCATGTGTAGCATAAAAGAGGAACTGTCAACTACTAATAATAACAGTAACCAACATTATTCCGACACTTTCGCTCTCTTATTGGACTTCCACATAGATTATCCATTGAATTTTAAATAGACCACAGATTCCACAAGTCTCAGAATCATAGGCTAACAAGGTATTGAGGATATAGTTTTTAATCAAAATCTTTGATTAATTTACTAAGTAATCTATAAGATGGCATATTCCTTCTGTTCTTGCAGCCATTCTCTGAGGTGCCTCTACTCATAGTTATAAAAGCAAAATAATGATCACAAATATAATGACAATACTTTCCAACAAATACATTAGCATTAATATTCTATATGAATTAAATAATTTGGTGAACTAATAATTTAATGAATTAAATAATTTAAAGCACAATCATATATGTATTATTATAAGATACTATTATTATTTCAATTGCTATATAAAGACATGAGACACATGTGAGAGCACGTGGACACACAGGGGAACAACACACACTGGGACCTATCAGAGAGTGGAGGGGAGGAGGAGGGAGAGGATCAGGAAAAATAACTAATGGGCACTAGACTTAATATTTGAGTGATTAAATAATCTGTACAACAAACCCCATGACTGAAGCTTACCTGTATAACAAACTTGCACATATACCTCTGAATCTAAAATAAAAATTTAAAAATATTTTTGGACATCCTAATCTAAATAGGGATATTTGTCAAAGCATATCTACATTTAGGATCTAATTAAATGACTGTCTACATTCCAGATCATGAGTTTAAACTTGACTGCATTCTCTTGGACTTAACATATAGAATGGCTGTGAGGGAACTTGAAAACCAGGAGGCAGAAAAAATCTAAACTCCCCAGTCCAAAATAAGACTCAATTTTTAAATCCCTACAGGTTTTTCTCCTCCTAGTAGCTGGCTGCCAAGAATGGAGTGAATTCACCACAGTCCTGCACAAGATTTAATGGGGTAATTTAAAAGTGTGTGGAGAGTTTGGCCCAGAACTTGGTTCTGCTTTTGCTCTGCAGATTTTATGTTGGTGGAAGCAGTTCAGGCAATCCATCATTTGTGCATGGCAATGCCAGTGACACAAGTCAGTTCTTGGAATGCAGTAAGGAACAATGGTACCAAGTGAGTAGTCCAACTTTGGCAGCAACCTAGAGAAGTTTTAAGGACCCTTTGGCTAAGGTTACTGTTCCTCTCAGCTAACCATTAGCAGCAAGTGACAGGGGAAAATGGGACTTCCATTCCCTCAATTTGCCCAGACTTTACTTCCTTTTTTTTTTTTTTTCATTTTTGGCTTACTCTTTATGCATCTATATGCAGATTGCAGATTCACTTTTAAAAGAAAGCTTCACATGATATTACTAATCTGATATAAGTGAGAAATGGTATCTTTAGAGTATTGTGAGTGTTATGCATGAGATAGATTATCTTTTCAAACATTGGCAATAAATTTATTTCACCTTTTCCATGAATTGTCTGTTCATTCCATTAGGCAAAGATTTCAAAAAACTGCTGTAGTGAGCTAGGAAACAGATATCCACTTATGATGATAATAGAATTATAAACTCTAGAGTAATTTGTCAATAATCTGCTAAAAATTTTAAAGTGCTCATTCCTAACAATTCAATTTCTATGTATTTATCTTACAGACACATTTATATATGGGCCAAATGGCATCCTTATAAGACCTTCATTGCCACACTTCAAGTAAAAACTAAGATAGAAAACTGTATAAATAATAGATATCTGGTTAAATCAACTATGGGAAGAATATCCACTTCCAGGCATGATGGAATAACTGATATGAACTAGTTCTCCAATCATAAATACCTATATGACTGGATAAAGTATATGAGACAGTATTTTCAGCACTGGACAACAGACAGCATAAGAATGTGATCCCTGAGAGTGGGAAAACTAAACATATGAGACCCACAATTGCCCAGCCTTCTACGTGGGGATAATCTCCTGACCATGAGACGAAGAGCTGAAGTGAAGCAGGCCATGGTAGACATGCCAAAGTGAAGAAGCATAAATCGGAATTTGGGGCAGCTGAAATGGCTGGCATCTATTGCATCGAATATCAAAGACAAAAGGGGAATTATATTCCGAGGGGGCCTCCATGAATCTACACAAAAGCTACATATGAAACTTCACTGTCAAAGAACATTTGGAAATTGAAATAAAATACAGTATCATTTAGAAAAGCACAAAAAATATAAAATACATTGGGAGAAAATACCAAATACGTACAATATTTTATGCTAAAACTACAAAAAAATGTTGAAACAAATCATAGAACACTTAAAAAACAAAAAAGGTAAATCACACTAATGGATTGAAACTTTAATATTGTTAAGATGTTAATTCTTCTATAATTGGTAAATATATTTAATGCAGATTTTATCATGTAGACAGGAAAATGCTAAAATTGATATGAAAGAGCAAAGGAACTAAAACAGCCCAAACAATTTTGATAAAGTAAGACAAAGTTGGAAGTCTCACACTATCAGGTTTCAAGATTATAATAAAGCTACAGTAATCAAGACATAGACAAAAGGAATAGAATATAGTCCAGAAACGGACCATACATATGTGGTCAATTGATTTTTGACAAAGAAGCTAAGACAATTTCAATTAAGAAATGATAATATTTTCACTGGGTTCGGTGGCTCATGTCTGTAATCGCAGCACTTTGGGAAGCCCAGGCAGGTGGATCACCTGAGGTCAGGAGTTCAAGACCAGCCTGGTCAACATGGTGAAACCCCATTTCTACTAAAAAGACAAAATTAAACTGGATGTGGTGGTGCATGCCTGTAGTCCCAGCTACTTGGGAGGCTGAGGCAGGAGAATTGTTTGAACCTGGGAGGTGGAGGTTGCAGTGAGCTGAGATTGTGCCACTGCACTCCAACCTGGGCGACACAGCAAGATTTTGTCTAAAAAATAAAATAAAATAGAATAAAATAAAGAAATAATATTTTCAACAAATGATAGCGAAACAATTTGCTGTCCACATGTAAAAACAAAAAACTAAAAGAAACAGAGCCTATTTCTTAGGTTAGACAAAGATTTCTTAGATAAGACACAAAACTGATACATATGCAATTAAGAAAACGAAAAAGCAAGCCACAGACCAGGAGAAAATGTTTGCAACTTACATATCATGCACATGGCTTGTATCAAGACTACATAAAGAAATCTTGCAATTAAATAGTGAAAAGAGAAACAACCCAGCTTTAAACTTGGGCAAAAGATTTGAACAGGTAGTTCAAAAAAGAAACATACAAATGGCTAATAATAAGATGAAAGGATGTTCAACATCATTTGTCTTTAGGATTCAAATTAAAACACAGTGAGATCTTTCTGAACACCCATTAGAAAGGCTCCAGTGTAAAAGACCAGCCATATGAGGAGTTGGAGATCATGGACAAGGGGAACTCTCACACACTACTGGCAGGAAAGCAAAAAAGTATACCTTGGAAACTGATTTGTCAGTTTATTAAAAACATAAATATATACATAGTTTGTTACTCTGCTCTTTTCTTCCTATTTACCCAAGACAATAAAAAACATATGTTCATAAAAGACTTATATACAAATGTCTATGAAAGATTTTTTTGTGATAGCCCAAAGCAGAAAAAAAAAAGCCAAATGCCCATTGACAATTGAGTGGACTCATATATATTTTATTTGTATACTACATGATATGTACGGTATATCTATATAAAGGAATTCTACTCAGCAATAAAAAGGAAGGGACTACTGATACATACAAAAATTATGTAATATCAAAATTATGATGCAAAGTAAAAGAAGTCACACAAAACATAGTACATATTGTCAGATTATACTTACATATAGATCTATAAAGTGCAAATGAATCTATAAGTGACAGAAGCAGGTAAAGTGGTTGCTTAGGGATAGGGTGGACAGAGAGAGATGGATTCCAAATGGGCATGAGAAAACTCATGATGAAAATACTTATTATCTTAATTGTAATGATGGTCTCACAGGTGTATACATATGTTGAAACCTATCAAATTGTACACTTTAAATATGTGCAGCTTATTGTACTTCAATTATGCCTCCCTAAAGTGTTTTAAACAATTATATGGCCCACAAAGCACATCTTCCAGCCAGAGTGGCCTGGCTATGGCCCAACAGCTTGAATTCTCAGATGTCAGGAATATCACAAAAGCCAGAAGGACACCCTGAAATAATTAGAATTCTGCCACAAAATGATCTAAGTTCGTGTATCTATGACATGCTGATGGGGAAAGAGGAATTTTCCTTCTCTATCTTATAAGATTTAAGGAAAACTAGCCTTCCAAAGAACTGTTTTGCTGTGGCTGACTGCCTTACCCCACCTTGTCATAAGTTGTTCAGCCATAATTAGTTTGCTAGCACCAGGCTCTGCAAAGCCAGGGAGATTTCTCCGGTTCAACACTCAGTTCCTAAAGATTCTAGATGACTTTATATCTGGATCCCTGCTGTTATCAAGTGCTGCATTTCAGTGTATTAGTAGTGGCCAATAGGGTTGACTATAGTCAAATCTCAAGGACTCCTTTGGTTTAAACGATAAAGTAAATCCCCTGAGGAATTTTCTAGCCAGCCTCAGTTAGCAAGATGAGTTTATCACATCTGGGACAGGAGAAAAATTATTCTAATTACATCCTTTGAATTTTTTATTCCAGGGTCCACTTAGAGGTCTTTCTATCCGGTGTTTCCGCCTTGCAGGGCCAGCTTCCCAGCTTGGAGCTCTCATGAAGCCGTATCTGATGACTGGGCAGAACTGTGAACTGGCAATGCAGAAGAGAATTTGTCTCTTCCAGATAGAAGCACCCAAAGCACAGCAATGCACACTGGCCTCCAGCCCTCCTGCAGTGTGCTTCGGCCCTGGCATAGAGAAAAGTCAGCTGCAGAGGATTCAACACTTTCTCTACCAACAGAATCTATGCCAGTTTGGAGAACAAAGAAGATTTAGTCTCTTTTCTGTCACTGGCAGCCAGATCAACAGGTAACTCAGATATAAGGGTCCCCATATGACACTGTTTCTGGCAGTTTCATGACATCTTCCTAACAATCTTTATTCTCCAGAAAAGCATTTCATTGCATCTTGAGTAGGACAGATTATTTAACTTCTCATTACCTTATTTTCCAGTTATTCATGCATTCATTTATTGAATGAGTAGTTAATATATAACTACCTACTACGTATAGGTCACTCATGGACTTTTTGTAGGAATTAAGATTAAAATCTATATCTACTAGAAACCAACACAATTCACTTTTCCCTCCATCATTAATAATATAAACTATCTTTTTGAGCCATTAGTATGCACCAGCTCTTTCTCATACATTATTCCTCTCCTCAAAATGCAATTTAAGTATTATAATAAGCATTTGATAGTTAACCAAACAATGGTTAAACAATTCACCCAAAGCTGCAAGCTTCGTAACTGCCCAAACTAGAATTTGAACACGAATTTAGAAATACCTCAAACCCACGCACTTTCCACACTGTCAGGCACCTCAGTAGATTACCCAGCCTGTTTTAGTGGTTTGAATATGGTGATGCTTTCCTATATTTTAGCACTTCAGCAAACATGTACACATCTACTATCCTTGTAACATTTTATTGGGCATTACAATAGTAGGAGTTGTCTGGCTGTGTAGGCACTTGGTAAATTCCTGTGATGCAGTTGTGGTTCTCAGTTTTTAGGTTGGGAAATAAATTTTGTAGGGCCAGGCATGGTGGCTCATGCATGTAATCCCAGCGTTTTGGGAGGCCGCCATGGGTGGATCACTTGAAGTCAGGAGTTTGAGACCAGCCTGGCCATGATGTCTACTAAAACTACAAAAAAAAAAAAAAAAAAAAAAAAAAAATCAGCTGGGCGTGGTGGCACAAGCCTGTAGTCTCAGCTGCTCGGTAGGCTGAGGCACGAGAATCGCTTGTACCCAGGAGGCGGAGGTTGCAGTGAGCTGAGATCGTACCACTGAACTGCAGCTTGGGCAACAGAGTGAGACGCTGACTCAAAAAAAAAAAAAAAAAGAAATTAATTTTGTCTGTCGTCAGGAGTGAATTTGCTGAATGCACAGGAATCTGATAAAATAAATGTTTAATTTATTAATTAAAAGACAAAGTATGCTCAGCAAACGAAGTGGAATAGTGGAATATTGGGCATAATGTTTCACCCATTGCATAAATGTGTATAGCGTTATAGTGTACTAGGTGCTAGCATCATTATAGGTGCTAGGGATAACATCGTGAATGAGAGGACGGGCTGGTGGCTCATGCCTGTACTCCCAGCACTTTGGGAGGCTGAGGCAGGTGGATCACCTGAGGTTAGGAGTTGGAGACCAGCCTGACCAACAAGGTGAAACCCTGTCTCTATTAAAAATACAAAAATTAGCCGGTGTGTGGTGGCAGGCGCCTGTAGTCCCAGCTACTCAGGAAGCGGAGACAGGAGAATTGCTTGAACCCGGGAGGTGGAGGTTGCAGTGAGCCAAGATCATGCCACTGCACACCAGCCTGGGTGACGGAGTGAGACTCCATGTAAAAAAGAAAAAAAAAGGGAATGATATCAGCAAGGTCCCTGCTATAAGACAGTGAATGAGATCAGCAAGGTCCCTGCTATAAGACAGTGAATGAGATCAGCAAGGTCCCTGCTATCATGGTGATTACACTGTTAGTGCTAAGATTCAGATTGCTAACTGGGAGGAAAATAGACAGACAAGTCATGGAAGTCCAGCCTTGACTCTGTAGTTTGAGGTATCTGTGGGTTAGCTAAAAGGACATTTCTAGGAGAGGCAGTAGTGTGCCAGAGTTGGCTCACACCAGCTATGAAGAGCCAATTGTTAAATTTTCAGGAATTTTGTGAGCCCGTTGATGTATCAGCCATAGTCAGTATTTTTACACCATGGCAATTGGCAAACTTCAAACTAGGGCTTTTCTTTCCTCTTCCCATGACAGCTGGTTGTTCAAGATTTACCAGCACATCACTGGGTAGAGGCAGAGAGGGCTGGATATGTGGACCAGTAGAAAGATTTTAGCATCCTTGGTTTCTAAATTTTGTATTTAAGTTTAGGGTTTGTTAGAAAAACAGAGGATAAAGTCTTTGGATAGACAAGCTAGCTTTGGAGAGAGTGAAAAAAGCAGAGGATTGAGAAAAGAAAGAAAGAAAGAAAGAAAGAAAGAAAGAAAGAAAGAAAGAAAGAAAGAAAGAAAGAAAGAAAGAAAGAAAGAAAGAGAGAAAGAAAGAAAGAAAAGAAAGAAAGAAAGAAAGAAAGAAAGAAAGAAAGAAAAAAGAGAGAGAGAGAAAGAAAGAAAGAAAGAGAAGAAGGAAAGAGAAAGAAGAAAGAGAGAAAGAGAAAGAAGAAGGAAGAAAAGAAAGAAAGTAAGAGAGAGAAAGAAAGAAAAGAAAAGAAGAAAAGAAAAAGAAAGAAACTCCAATGGTTAGTGGAGGAGCAAAATAAGGGAAAAAAGCAAGCCCCGGAAGATATTTAAATGACTCAGGTTTGAAGTACAAAGAAGAAATTTCACAAGAAAAGTGTAATAAATTACCAGAAGAAAGTGTTCCACTTTGTTATGTGAATCTTTTAAAACAAAAGTTTAAATGGTGTCTGCGAATTTCGGTGGCTGGGGTGGGATGAATCGTTGATAAACTTGAACAAAGCATTTTCCAAGAGTGGTGGGAAATGAAGTCAGATTCAGAAAAGTGAGAAGTAAATAGGATATGTATTGGAGATTACAAGGATATGGGACCAGAGAGTGCATGTCTGTTGGCTGGGAACCCCTTTCTTAAAAGACTTGAATCTTCCTTTTTCAGGCCTCACCCCTTGGATTCGTATTTTCTTTTCTTCATGCAGGATATGCCCTTCTGTTAGCACATTCCTTTTTCACATGGAGGATGAAGAAGGCAACAGCTTTAGCTCTGCCGAGCAACCATGCTCCCCTGAGACTGATGGCTCCCAAATCATTGAACCTGGAAGTTCATCTGCTTATCGTTTAGGATAGGTTTTTCTACAGAAGGCAAATTTCACTTCCCACATGAATTTCTTCCCAGCTTTCTGCTCAGAGGGGAATGTATATTTCATGCTCAGGGAGTGCCCTGCTCTTACCCCATGAACATATGCTCCGAGAGAGAATGTTTTCTCTGCTCGTTTTTAATTCAGAAAATATGCAGCGAGTTTGTTGGAGAGGAGGAAAAAGACAAAAGTACATGACTTACATTGCCTACTTGGCAGTAACCATCCCATCCCAACTCAGAGGAGTGGCCTCATCTGCAGGCACATTGACAGTGTGGTCAAGACTACCCAGGTCTCAGCCAGCTGAGCTGGGGATGGACAGCTATTCAAGAGATCTCAAAATCATCTCAAAATCTGGACAGGGACTTGCTGGCTTACAAAGATAAGCTGAAATAATCAGATTGCCTCTCTCTTAAGCTTCACTCTGGGACTCTTAGCTTGACTCCTTCCAGCATGGGCTGGAAGGGCAAATAAAAATAGAGAGCATATGGACAGGCAGGAAGAAAAATACAGAGTGGAGAGATGACCACATGATTCCTGAGAGATATAGAGTGTTTAAGGCTACAACTGAGCTTCACAAGAACTGGAACTTTGGAACTGGAAAGTTGGAAACTAAGGACAATGTCAGATACAAAGATAATTTACTCAAGGTTTCAGTTTATTACAACAAAAGGGTCCTTAACATTGACATGGATTTTATCCAAGACATTATTATATTTGCATTTACTAAACACTTACTCTATGCCAGATGCATAGAGAATAAGGTCCTATCTTCCCTGTCCTCAGTTTTCTGAGTGGAAAAAAGAAAAAAGGTCTCCGCGCTAAATAAGATGTCCTTGAAAAAGGGAAAAAGGGAAAATTAGAAACAGCACCTAACATCACAATTTGGAGGTAGAATGTTTCTGCAATAATTGAAGGGCAACCTGATTTTCTATCAGCAAATTGAGGCAGCTGGGTCTCAAATAGCTGGCCACAGAGTATCTGCAACTTATCTGTGTTTAGA
This sequence comes from Macaca thibetana thibetana, assembly GCF_024542745.1. NCBI lineage: Eukaryota > Metazoa > Chordata > Mammalia > Primates > Cercopithecidae > Macaca > Macaca thibetana. Next base: position 101,425,430 of record NC_065586.1, on the reverse strand, counting down.
ATCATTGGTTCGCCACTTCAGACAGTATAGATCTACTAGCTCATTTGACAGTCTGGTTGGTTTCTCTTTGCTACAAGGCCACAGTCTGAACGCCATCTCTTGGTTTTCCCAAGAGGAATATCTTGAGGTGGCATGGCTAATTCTTAAAAAATACATATTTTATTCCCTATTAAGAGGTCCCAAACCAATAAGCAAGAATAATGCACAGACTTGAGGCACCTAGATTAGGATTTGGTAAATGGGAGCTAAGTAGGATGCAAGAATTATCTCATATAATCCTTAAATAGTACCATAAAGTACCTGCTATTATTATTTCGCTTTTTTTTTGAGATAGGGTCTCACTCTGTGGCCCAGAGTGCAGTGTTTCAATCATGGCTCATTGCAGCCTCAACCTCCTGGGCTCAAGTGACCCTCCTACTTCAGCCTCCCAAAGTGCTGGAATTATAGGTGTGAGCCACTGCACCTGGCCCATGATTTACATTTTGTGATTAAAAAACAAACAAACAAACAGAAACATAAAAGTTACTGAGTAAGTCAACTTGCTAAGGTCACCAGCCAGAGGTAATGGATTAGGTCCAGTTGTATTTCCATGGTCTTCATTATGACACTATGCAGGAAACATCATGCTTACGTATTCTTATCCAAACTAACTCGCATCATAGGCAATAGCAAGATAATCAACAGTGTAAGTCACACTTTCACTCATCACTCTCAGAGTAGCTGTGCTCTTTGGGAAGAACAGTTGCATAGAAAAACCTAGAAAATGGGAATTTAATCAAATAAAGGATAATGCATGCGTGAGTAGATATTCAATGTCCTTATCTCATCATGCATAAAAATAAAAATGTGTGTGTGTAAATATTAATTAATATCCAGGCCTGTTAAAGCAAAAAATGAAGAAAGAAAGAAGCAGGGAGGGAGGGAAGGAGGAACAGAAGGAGGGAAGGAAGGAAGGAGAGAGAGAAAGAAAGAGAAAAAAGAGAGAAAGAAAGAGAAAGAGAAAAGAAAAAGAGGGAAAGGGAGAGAGAGAAAAAGAAAGAAGGATGGATGGATGGATGGAAGGAAGGAAGGAGAGAAAGAAAGAGGAAGAAAGAAAAGGAAGGAAAGAAAGAAAGAAGGAAAGAAAGAAAGAAGAAAGAAAGGGAGGGAGGAAGGAAGGAAAGAAGGAAGGAAGGAGAGAAAGAAAAGAAAGAAAAAGAAGAAAGAAAGAAAGAAAGAGAAAGAGAAAGAAAGAAAGAAAAAGACGGAAAGAAAGAAAAAGAAAGAAAGAAAGAGAAAGAAAGAAAGAAAAAGACAGAAAGAAAGAAAAAGAAAGAGAGAAGAAAGAAAGAAAGAAAGAGAAAGAAAGAACAAAGAAAGAGAAAAAAAGGAAGGAAGGAAGTAGGGAGGAAGGAAGGAAGGAAGGAGGGAAGGTCTACAATACTTACAGAAATTGTTGAAAATGATGAGCTGGTTACACTTAATTATACTTAATTGAACAAGATAATATGTCAGTGTTTCCTTTGGTAAACAAATACGCTGAAAAGTTTTAATTATCCAGAAAGTCTCACAAGCTGTGGCTTATATCCCCTCCAGGCCGCCAAGGGCTGCACAAAAATAGCATGTGCAGTGATGGAAACACAGAGTTAAATAATGAAGCAGCTCTCCCATCTCTGGGAGGGAAGCAGGACAGCTTTTGAAAGTATTCACTTTAGGGTTGACTGGAGAGAGGAAAGAGAAAAAAAAAATAGGCCTTCCGTTCACACACCAGATGTTCCCACTAAACGACCACTTTCAAGAAAGCTGATCTTGTGTGGATGATAATCATTGTTGAGTTTGGGAGCTCAGCAGCCATGGAAGAAAATTCCTGGAGGGGAGAGAGCTGCCCATTGCTGTGGCATGCCGTGGTGTTCTGGCCTTGGCAGGGGTATCCATGTCTGTGTATCTCATGAACTGCAAGAACCCCTGCCTATCCCTAGGCTTGCAGAGTCCTCTGCTCTGGCTCGTTGCTGGAGATGGGTACTGTGAAACTCAGCTGTTCGTGTTTGTGGGTGGTTGGGGGAGCTGCATTTATTGCTTCTTCAGATTATTACAGTGAGGAAGGGGAAGCTGTCTTACATTGTCCTATATATCTTCAGTCTGTAAAGACACTCTGAATCACAGGGATGAAGAAGGGATCCTTGTTTTGTGGTCTGACCACCGCAGGATGGTGTCTTAGTTCAAGCTTCCTAGAAGCAGACCCTGACACAGTGATTTGGGGGCATGTAGGGCACTTATTTTATTTTATTTTATTTTATTTTGAGATGGAGTTTCACTACGGTCGCCCAGACTGGGGTGCAATGGCGCCATCTCTGCTTACTGCAACCTCCACTTCCCAGGTTCCAGTGATGATTCTCCTGCCTCAGCCTCCAGAGTAGCTGGGATCACAGGCACCCACCACCACACCCAGCTAATTTTTGTATTTTTAGTAGAGACAGGTTTTTGCCATGTTGGCCAGGCTGGTCTCGAACTCCTGACCCCAGGCGATCCACCTGCCTCGGCCTCCCAAAGTGCTGGGATCACAGGTGTAAGCCACTGTGCCTGGCCAGAGGCCACCACTTATTAAGAGAGTGGTGTAAGGGAAAGAGGGAAGAAGGATGAAGGGGCAAAACAGTGGAACAAGGATGTAGTCCCAGGTTACATTCAGTTTTGACTTGTCTGGCGAGGAGCTCTGGAGCATGAATTATGCTGCAGACTTGCCCTGTCAAGGAGTTGGGTGTTACTTCCAGGAGAGATGGGGGTTCTTCTGGGGCAGGAGCTGTGAACCATCAGCACCCAACACTCACAGATGCTGGTGTTGGGTGCACCACTGTCATTAAACGAATGTAACTATGAGTAAAGAGAGAAACCACGGAATTGCCTTCATATTTAACTCACTATTGTGGCAGCTGGAGCTTGTATTCACTACAGAATAGAATATCTCATTTGATACATATAATGACCTGATAAGGTGGGCAGGGTAGATGTCAATTCTTTTCAGTACTGACTGATATTTTACAAAAAAAAAGGCAATGTGCCCAGGTTGACTGCACTACTGGCCTAAGTAAGCCAGATTATATGAGAAGAGTTGCAACTAGAACCTAAGTCATCCAGCTTCAAGATCTGTGTCCTTTATGCTATATTGCTGTGTATCTCACATGATAAAAGATGACAAAGATTAAATGGTGATAGCAAGCATACAGGTAGGATAGCAAACAACTACTGGAAGAAGTAAATAAGTGTGATAGGAATTGAACCGAACTCAACAAAAAAGGCACGCTGGGGAACCACATCTGTGCTGGGTGTATTCTATGGTGGTTGAGATTTATCTGGATGGAAAGATGAGAGCTTTCCAGGCTCAGGTAGTCCAGAGACCAGAATGGCCTAGGGTACATCTGGGCAGAGCCTGTGGCCCACTCCGGAGAAGGACTAGAGTAGGATAAGCAATGGTAAACTGTATGGCATACTGGGGAGAGGGCTGTCAGCCACTTCAGCCTGTCTCTTCTCTCTCTTGTCTCCCACATAGTTTTCTCTCCATCTACCCAACACACGCCCTTCTCTAGCTTTTAAATTTGAATATCATTTCTGGTTTTGTTAACTCCAGAATAACTGGTCCTGAGCAGTGGAGAGTTGCATGAAATTGCTTTCTTCCATTAGATGAACGTAAATAAAGCCATTTAAATTCAATATGCATTTACTATGAAGCAACAGTAGGGTTTTAGAGAATGAAGATGGTCTAGAAGAGGCCAAGAAACTCAAAACTGCTCCACTCTTGTCTCAAACACACCTATTCATGAGGTTCGCAAGAGTCCCAAGGGGAAAGACAAAGGAAAATAAATTGCCGCGTTCCTGTTCCTAAGACCTGGACCACTAACCCTAATGCAGAATGTTTTGAGAAACCTGAGTGAGGCGTGTGACCCAGCCTGGATATTTACAAGGTCTCTTCACCAGTCTCTCCTCTCCTGTAAGCTCCACTAAAAATCATGGGATCTAATGGCTCAGTCTATTTCATGAAAACACGGAAGACTGCAAGAGTGCATATGAAAGAAAACTCCCTTCTTTCTTGAGAGATGGCCACACCATGGCAGCAGGGTGGATCCTATAACTAGTAAAGGGAGCCCCACCTGGGTCCTAGAAACTGGAAATCAGATCACTCTCTTTTCTCCTTCAGGTAGAAGTGTGGGCAGGGCCATCAGTGGGAAATTTCTTAATAATAAATCCCTAGGCTTGTGTGATTAAAGGACTTACATAACTGAAGGTACCTAACAATAGTAGTTTACAAAACACAGACCACAAAAACAGTCCCATAACAGACAGCCCAGATTCACTCTAACCCACAGGACTGGATCCTGGCCTGGTAAGTTTCCATCGGAAAGGAGGAGCGAAGGAAAACAGATGGAGCGTGGAGCCTAGCATTGTGTGTTAACAGCTAAGTATTGGGAGAGCTATTGCAGAATCCACACAGATATGCTGCTTATCTCAACTGTTATCCTTTTGCCTGTATCTTTCTTTAAAACTTTTTTTCTGGGACAGGCCTGTGTAGTGGGTTAAACGGTGACCCTACACAAGATATGACCATACAGAACATGAGTGTGACAGTCTTCTTATTTGAGACAAAAAAAAAGGATCTTTGCATATATAACTAATGAACTTGAGATGAGATCATCTTGGATTAATGGGATGGACCCTAAATCCACTGACATGTATGTTTATAAGAAAGAAGGGAAAATTCACTGAGAAGGTGAGGTGAAGATGGAGGTGGAGACTGGAGTAATGTATTCACTAGCTAAAGAATGCAGAGAAGCTCGAGCAGCCACCAGAATCCGGGAGAGAGAAATGAAACACATTATCCCTCAGAGACTCTGGAAGGAAACAACCTTGTCAACTCCTTAATTTTGGACTTCTGGCCTCTAGAATTGTGAGAAAATAAATTTCTGTTGTCGTAAGTTACCCAGTTTGTGGTAATTTGTCACAGCACCGTAGGAAACTAATGGAGGCTTTTACTTGCTGTTCACTCTCAGGTAGTAACAATAGGGTGGGTGGATGAACCCCCAGGATGTCCCCAGCCCAGGTACCTCAGCCGTCAGGGAACAAGGCCACAGGCTGTGAATCTAATCTGCACTGAAACTTGGGAGCTTCCACAGTCCACTGGGGCCCGTGACCTCACACAGAAGCTCCTGCCCTGGGCTCATCAGGCAACATCGCTGCTCAAAAACATCCCATTAAACCTGACTCAAGCACATCTCAACACCCCTAGGAAATGTGCTCACATGACAACTGTTCTCTTTTTTGGCAAAGGTCTTTTATCAAACAATACAGAGAATATTTTCGATCATTCCCACATCACAATGAAGAGACAAACCCTGTTAGTGTGTGTTCACTGAGAAAAGAGAAGAAAAAAAAACCCCAAAGGTAAAATACCACCTTGGTACATCCAGAGACGAGCTGAAGCTTTGAGGTTGCATGCATTTTAGCAGGTAGCTGACAGGATGTAATTCAATCTTTTTAACTTCATGATATATGTCTATGTCAGTGACTTTAAGATAAAGAAAAGACTTCAGTCAAAAATGAAACTTCGGATGATTAACGTGGAGAACACTGAATAATATACAAATATTTCTTTCCCCTCAATCAGAGAAATTCTAGATTCTGCTAGTTTCAATTCCTGTCACTGCCATCCTTTTATGTAGAAAACAATTTGGGAGGAGGAAAGAAAAGAAACGGTGGCACTTGGGGTAGAAAGAGGGAGGAATTTGAGGGTATCAGGGAAACTTAAAAAAAGGAGAGGAGAAAAAAGGCATGGAATAATTGAAAGATCCTAAAAGATGCAAGCAAATTGCCACATTGTTGATAATCACCATAATAACAAAGCTAATGATAGGCTCTTAGAGAGGGAGGACCTTGCATGGTGTCATATTTGTTATAAAGAAAAGGAGATGTTCAGTTGGCAGGGATGGCTGCATTTAGCAATTTGGCATTCATCCTCCAGCAGCCCACCAGCCACGTCATGGGCCAGCCACTTGTCTCCTACACTGTCCCGGCTCTAATTTTGCTTCTACAAAATTATTGGTATTGTGGCTTTTCTCTGAGGCTCGACAAAAGAACAGGTGTAAATATTAGTGGGGCGGTGGGGTTGGTTTAGGGACTATCTTTTCAAAATTTGTTTCATTGTTTCCTATAGGAGGGAGAACAGGCACCACTGCGTTATTGGATGGGTTGGAGTAGAGCCCTCTTGTGGGGCAAACAGGACGCCTCGGGGTCTGAACCTTGCTTTGCTTCGGCCCAAGCAAAGACTTGCCTAGAAAAGTGCAGAAGGAGGGTGGGGGGGGGTGGAGGAAATGCTTACTGATGTGGAATCTGTTACACTTCAAATGCTTTATACTTTTATTTATATTTTTTAATGTATTTTGGAGACAGAGTCTCTCTGCTACTCAGGCTGGAGTGCAGTGGTGTGGTGACATCTGACTGAATCCTTCATCTTTTGGGCTCATGTGACCCTTCCTACCTTCGCCTCATGAGTAGCTGGGACTACAGGTGCTCACCACCATGCCTGGCTAATTTTTAAATTTTTTGTAGAGATAGGGTCTTGCTATGTTCCCCAGGTGGTCTTGAACTCCTGGCCTCAAAAGATCCTCCCACCTTGGCATCCCAAAGTGCTGGGATTACAGGCATGAACCACCATGCCTGACCAGCTTTATATTTATTATTTTATTTTCTTCACAAGGACAAAAGAGAAAATTGAGGCTTAGGGAGGTCAGAGACTTACCTAAGACCATACAGCTAATAAATGCAGAAACTGGAATTGAATGCAGGTCTCTAGCCCTTCGAAGGAGAAATTCTTATTACACATCATGCTCCTGTCGCCAAAGGGAGATGAAAAGCCCCCGATGCGTGTGAGATGGGGAGCGATGACATTAATTCTGAGAGCTCAGAGTTGGAGACAATTCATCTGAAGGAAGAAAGGTTGCACTGCATGTCAATAAACACTCATGAAAAGCACATATTGGAAATGGAAAAAATTTAAGGGTAGATCATTTTCCAAAGTGGACGGGGCTAGTTTGAGCCTGCTCACCTTCCATTCTATGTCCTCCAAGTCTGAGGCTTCCAGACTTCCAAACCTGAATCCCTAGCCATCACCTTGTACCAGAGCATCACGTAGGTACTAAAGTCCAAGGAAGACATTTTCTTGGAAAATTTCCCTTCTGTTTAAAATATTTTCTCAGCACCAGGGATGCTTTCCCCAAGCTAAGTTCTTCACCTCGCAGTTTATGCAGAATCTCTTGCCTTGTTTGATAACTACTTAAAACCTTAATTGGTGTTGTTTTGTTCCAACATTTATTAACAATGGCAATTACTTATGGATGGTACATTGCCAGCAAAATTACTAACCAAAAAGATTTCTCTGCTTGTGTGAAAGAAAAAGATAAAGGAGAAGCAGAGAGCAACATTAGAGCCATTTTCTTTGCCAAGAATCTTGAGTAATGATTTCCTGTATCTTTAATACTTATTGTGAAAGACCGAACAAATTACAGTTTCTTTTTCCAGTTATGAAGACCAATAAACCGTCCTCTAGCAGATATTATACTACTATAAGTCTCTCTTGAAATTATTGTCTGTCTTTGACCTATGAATGTTCTTATTTTAGCTATGCTTAATAATCAGTATTGCAGAACAATCTCATTATATTTCTTAAAAAGTTTATTAAAAGGACTCTAAGGCAATACCCTGAAATCCACAAGACCTGGAGAACCATTATGAACATCTGGTGTGACTTTCTTTTTTAAAAAAGAACTATGAAATGAATATGGGCTTATTTTAAAAAACTTGACATAGAAAATAAATACTTTGTCATTGCAGACTAGCAGCTTTCTAGCTCATTTCTGACTATTCCCCCATCCCCATTCAACCTCCAGTTCTGTCCTTTCTCCAATTTTCAGCATTCCATTATTTTGCCTGAGAGAAGAGGAAAGGACTATTCTAAATGGAATAGAGAGTGTGAGAAAATTCCAACATTTAAAAATAGCTAGTGTAGATGAAATTTCCTTTGAGAATTCTTCCTTAACTTTCACCACAACTTTTCCTCTGGGGAATAAAAGAATTATTCCTTTCCTCTCTTTGTTACCTTTCCCTAAATTATTAAAGCACTTTGTCTCCCAAAACAGTGTGTGACAGAAGACTGAAAACAACTTACAGGAATGTTCCTTAAATAGTAAGAAGTTCCACCGGACCGGGAATGAAGTGTTGTATTCATATCTGAAATTCCAACATTTAACATAGTACCAGCCACTTGGTTTCTTAGTTTATGCTCAACAAATACTCAAAGAATAGTGATTTTAAAAATCACTTGAGGAGTTATTGTAGTGGACATTCATTCTCTGTCCAGCATCCATTCTGCCTTCATAACCATGCACTTATTTCCTTAGGTGGGAATAGGGAAGATAACTTTTCCTATAGTATATGTTGTATAAGAGGAAAAGTAAGTCCAAATGCTTCTACTCCTACTTCAAAAGCCAGAGCCATAGTTAGGGATTTCTTCCCTAATCGTTTTCTTCACTGTTTAGTGTGCTAGGGCTGTCATAACAGTGCTGTAGACCAGCGATCCCCCATCCCCAGGGCAGTGGACCTATACCAGTCCCTGGCCTATTAGGAACCTAGATCCCTAGCATACACAGTTCACAAGAGGGTTCACACCCCTATGAGACTCTAATGCGGCCAGATGATCGTTGCCACCTGAGCTCTACCTCCTATCAGGTCAGTGATGGCATTAGAGTCTCATAGGAGTATGAATCCTACTGTGAACTGCGCTTGCAAAGGATTTAGGTTGCGCACTTATTATGAGAATCTAACTAATGCCTCATGATCTGGGGTGGAACAGTTTCAATCCCGAGACCATCTCCCCCACCCCTGTCTGTGGAAAAACTGTCTTCCAAAAAAACCACCCTTGGTGCCAGAAAGGTTGGGGACTGCTGGCTGAAATAACAGAAATTTATTTCATCACAATTCTGGAAGTTATAAGTTTTAAATTCTCTCCTTGGCTTACAAGATGGCCATCTTCTCCCTGTATCTTTTTATGACCTTCCTGTCTGTGTCCTAGTTTCTTCTTCTTATAAAGACACCAGTCATTGGATTAGGTCCCACCCATATGACCTCATTTTAGCGTAATCACTTCATTAAAGACCTTTTCTCCAAATACAATCCCATTCTGAGGTCCTGGGAGTTAAAGGTTCTGACACATGAATTTTGGAGGAACACAATGCAGCCTGTAACACTCATTGCCCACGCAGTGAGCATGGGAGCTAAACTTTATCGGTTGGGGAACCTACCTGGAATTTTTAATCTTCAGTAACATAAAGGTAGAAGAAATGACTGCAGTTCACTCATCCCAGAGGAGAGGTCTGATAAGATGCTGTCTGCTAGAAAAATATTCCCAATCTTCCTGATTTTCATCCTTCCAAAGCTATCTTGGCTTCCGCCTCTTTCCAAGTTAAGTGTTTCAAACCTGATTCTGTGAGTTCCTGATAGCCTTGTAATAAATTCCTTTTGTTTGAACTAGCCAGGATCAGTGTCTATTTTCTGCAACTAAGAACCCTATTTGATACAATATTTTAAAGACTTTTTCAAAAACCATCTCGATTTGTGCTCACTGACCTCTGGGTATGTTGGGGTTTACCACCCCCATGAGAGGTCCTCAGAAGACACCAAAGCTGATGGGGGATCTCCATAAATATAGTTTTGGGGCTTAAAGAGTCGAATTTTCACTCATAGGTCAGGATTTGAAAGGGGGAAAAATGCCAATTCAAGGGTAAATGGAACATGGACACATCTCTGACTGGATAAATGGTTCCTCTGGATTTTAAGTCAGACTGACCACATTTCCCAGTTTGCTTGAGACAGCCCTGTTTAATGCTACTTTTCCCAGAGTAATTATTGATCATGTCTCATCCATCCTCAAATGTATTCCAACGCGTATATGATAAATTATATGGCCACCCTATTTTAAATGTGTCATGGCTACTGATGTATCCCCCGTATCCAGAACAGAGCCTGGTAGAAAGTAGGTGTTCAATAAATATTCTATTAAAGAAAAAATGGATAAATCAATGAAAGCAGCCTTGCCCCATTATCAGCTACAGACGCACATTTAAATATTTATTTTTCTTCTACTTGATGCCTCCTGCTGGTCTATATCATTGAGCCAAGAAGTTTTGGAAGGACAGCATCTCCTTATGGAGAGCTCCTAAACACAAAGGAGACATGTGTTTGGAGACTTGCCATATTCCTGTTAGCATCCATGGACATGGTGCTGCCTCTTTAGAAAGGATGGATTTCAAGACAAGGTGTGAAGCCCACCTGTTATTAAAAAGCCTGCCAAGATCTGAGCTCCACTGGGTTCAGTGTTCCTTCTTCCCATACGTGCCTTCCCCATGCCTATTGCCTGGATGAGGCTCCAATTTGATCAGTAGGCAACCAACATGCCACTAATTAGGAGGCACAAGGCATAGCAGAGGATGATTAGCTCATGATGAGCACACGCTGCCTAGAGTTGCCTTGTTACTATTATAAATAGATTAGAAATCTGGGGAGCATCTGCATTTCCCTTCACAGAGGAGACTCTGAAATTGACAAGTTGAAATGCAAATGTGTCAAGTAGAGCTTCATAACTGACAAAGATTAACTTTATTTCTCTAGACCCATCTCTCCCTTCTTCTTCCTTTGATACCCACTCCCTTGACAAGTTCCAGTTGCCAATGAAAGAAACCCAGCAATTCTCTAATTGAACTATAAGATTTTGGAAGGACAGTGCAAGAAAACCATTCTGGCACTCCAAGGACCAGGTGTGTTGTTTATGGAGACAATTATGTGCTTCCCAGGTGAGTCTACCTCGAAACCAAGAAAGACAGAATGGTGACAAGAAAAACGATCCTATTTGCTCTCTGTTTGCTACCACAGCGTCCTCCTTCTCTCCCCATGCACTGTGGTTGGACAGACTGCTAATTGCAGCCAGTTCCTGGGATACTGACAGCAATAACCCTTTGTAAATGGGAGTAAGCAATGAAAAACCTTGCACAGTAGGAAGAGTCTTCTGGGAGAGGCCCGAGGGAGGAGAAATGGGACTATTTTGGTGGTAAGAGTATCCCTGGAGCCCAGCAGCCATCTGCATGTAGGACACTGGGCACAGACATTTCCGCCGAAGAAGTCTCTATTCTTTGGGGAGCAGACCACACATTTCCTCAGGAGCAAATCACTGAGGGCTCCACATTATCTAGTTTATTTTTAATAGCGGCAAACAGCATTGTTCCCCAGAGACTAAGCTGTAATGACAGATGGCATGTGTGCCTGTCATGATCTATTTTCCTGCTTTCCCTGGCATTTTGTAAAGAATCTGGATCTCGCATGTACTCTGGAACAGCGCTCCTTGAGCCACAGCTCAAGGAAGGCACTGGGAAACCATGCCTTTAGCATCTCTGGTTATCTAAGAGGTATATTTTTACAAGTCATTGTTTATCAGATATTTTTTCAATGTGTGTGGACAAAGGAGCCCAAGTTGGTGACCCCAGGACCTGGGACTGCACATGTCCTCATGAAATAAAAGCACTGTATGGGAAGGGGCAGTGAAGGAGATGCAAATTATGTTATTAATAACTGAGCTGAAAAACATAAACAAGCAAAGCCAAAGTGTTTTTGTCCCATTAGCATGGCTACGTCCGGGGTACCCACACATGGTTGCAGTGAACATGTTTTAGAAACTGAGCTTCCAGTCATTGACTTTACGAGGCATTCTTGGCAACCCTGATTAGAAGAGTCCACCTCTTGCCCCTTCCATATGGTCCAAGCAACATTAGATCGGTCATATTTTTTAAAAAGCAATAAAAGACACAATGACTTTTGGGATCAATGTGTAAGTAGTAAATTTTAACCAAAATTATCATCCTCCTGAAGGGGAACTGATGGAGAAAGCATGTCTCTTTAGGTAAATCTGAATTTTTTTTTCCCTGCAGGTACAGCCCTAAGTGAGACCACTTGGATAATTTTTACAACTTGAGGCCAGAGATAGTGTTATGTGGGCAAAGATCTAGCACAATAAAACTAGCACTTCTCAGAATCCATTTATTGTTTGTGTCTTTAACCAAATTCTCATTTAATCTAGATTCCAACCTTGGAAAGTAGATGTCATTATTTGTAATTTATAGATAAGGAAATTGTACCTTGATGATGTCATTTTACCCCTCTGAGTGTTTGATAATTGAAAAGTGATGGATCCAAGTTTTAGTCTCCAGTAAATTGAACTCTTAACTGAGGTTCTCCCCCATTTTTTGTATACAATGTTCCATTGGTTCATCTCTGAATGAACCTATGTCTCATCATGATACATGGTCAGAAATGCACAGAGCCTGTTGAAGGACACTCTGCTACTGTGAAGAACATGGTGATTAAAGCTTGAGGAACATCACGTTGCATAGTGCTTTGGGAATTCATGGTTGGGTTATGTCCGGTCCTCTTTGGCAGTACTGTTGGAGCAGACAAGAGAATTTTGGCAGGATGTGGTATAATCCAGATGAGGTATCCTTATTGCTTATGTTGTTCTCTGGCCTTCTTCCCTCTGAATAAGGCTCATCACTTTAAAAGATGAGCAGCCCAGCAGGTGGAACTGGGGTGAGCAGCTGTCTGCTGAGCAGTTTCATTTCAGTCCAGTGGGAGAAGCAAGGGTGTCAGGTCATGAGCTGCTCAACAGGCAGGTTCGGAGGGCAGTGGCATGAGGAGGGCTGTGAGCCACTGAAGGATGAGTGTACTTGGGATATGAGATTCTAAACTGTTCTGGACATTACAAATATGGGAGCCATATGACTGGCATTACCATCAGGCTCTCCGCTGTTGTCCAGTGACGTGCAGTTCAATCTGTTTTGCATTTTGAGGGAGATGTGTGGTAGTAAGGATCCTGCCTTATTATAATAAACATTGGACACCATCTTCATTTCTGCATTACCTTGCTTTGTGACTTTTGGATCACTTTCCTCTCTGTTTATTGCTCTGCAGAAGGGAGTTCTCCTAACACTGCCATACTTCTGGAATTGGCAATGTGCTTTTCACGCCTCTGGAAATCAAAACAAGCCAGGAAGGCAGGCCATGAAGTGTTTTCCTTTTACAAATAAGGTACTTGGGTCCAGAAATACTTGCTGAAAGTTAGAGATCTACTCATTTCCAGCAGAGTATTCTTTCCAAGGCACAATCTGTCACCACCTTAACTCACAGTGTATTTTTGTCCCAGATAACTCATTGAGTGGCTCTCAAAGTTGCAGCTGTTGCCCAGGAAGAAATGAGCAAATTTGGAAGCTGTTCTCACTTCTGTAGATTAAGGTACCTTGTATTATGATAACAGGAGTCAAAGGAGGTGACTTTTACCCAATACCTATTCCTGAACTATTTTAGTGGCAGATAAGGCAGTTATTCTCAAATTTTCATGCACATGAGAATACTGGAAGAGTCCAGTTCTGGAGTGCTTCTATGGGCCTAGTTATTAGGTTTAGAATTCACTTAAAGACAATTCTGATGCAAAGAGTGTCCTCAACACTGGTGAGAAACCCTGCACGGAAATCGCTGCAAAGCCAACCACACTATCTGCCATCTGCCTCTGCCTCAGTCTACTACTGAGAAATCTAACAAAATCATGCTGATGGTGAATACAGAGGCTATATTCTTAGCCATGGCTTACTCAAATGACCCAACTGACTCACACTTTCTTACTGCTTTATTTCATCTCTCTTAATCTGGGGAAGGAACTTCACCAACCTGGGCATAAAATTGACAAGAAAAACTCAGATCCCATTAGGAAGCAAAAACTAATGCATTTAGAAAATTCATCTTTGGCTTAGGATAGAAATGATAGACATTTTACGTTATTTGAAAGCTCCAAACTGTAAAAATCCCTAAAAGAAGTATAGGCACTTAGACCAAGAACATCCCCTGCTTCTTTTTGAGATACTTAAGTGATATTCTCAATATGTGAGGCAGGTACTTACATAAATTTTTCAAAAGGTGAGTATAACTCAAGAAAAGTTATAGTAAGAATTATACATCATTTTAAAATAAATTCCCAAATCAAAAGAAAACCACCTTTGTTTAGTTCTTTATCTTCAATTTAAGTGAAGAAAATATGATTCCAGAAGATTGAGCCAGTTTCCAAAATATGCAACTAAATTATCAACAAATGATTTCCGGTTTCTTAGATCCATAGAACATTATCACATATTTTAAACACTAAAGACATAAGAAGAAACATCCAACTTACAGCCCTTATTCTGGGTGCCCAGTTTACATTTCCTTATTTACCTGGTGAAGAAGAGCCACCAATAAGCAAAGAACCAAAAAACGATATTTGCTGTTGGTTTCATGCATCGAACAGCTGGAAGAAGGAAAAAAAAATGGACACGTGTTGTTTTTCTCCTTTTCATTTCTCTTGCTTAAGTCTTCATACCTGACTTGGCGTTCCGTCATCTCTACCACTCATTGGGAACTGATATCAAACTCAAAGTCCTTGCAATTACAAAGCCCTTTGCTCAGAGGTCCCAGCCATATATATGTGAATGAAAATCTGTGACATGGGTTCAAATAGTTCATTTAGTGAAAGCGCTCCATGGGGCAGTGGAAAATGAATAGGCAGAGTAAATCAGATTATTGTTTCCAATTATAGTACCTAGTACCAGAGTAGAAAGAATCTATTTCTCTAGCCATGGAGGTTGAACTTGGCTGTGCGATTTTCTTTAGCCAACAGAATGTAGATGAGGATAAATAAAGTGACCATTTTGAGCCATGGCCTTAGAGACAGAGGGTTGTTCTACTGGCCCACTTGGAATTCTACAATCCACCATGAAAAAACATGGCCCTGTGTAGCTGCTGATTCCAGGATGATGATAATTCATGGAGCAGACTCAAACTACCTGAAACCTCCTTCCAGATCAGACCAGCAGAGCCTGGTCAGTCCTGATATGCTCAGCCAAACCAGAGCCAACCTAAAGATTCATGAGCAAAAACCAAGTATCTGTTGTTATAAGTCATTCATTGTTTTCCATGTAGCATCACTGTAGCAATAGTTTATAGATACAGTGGATAAAGAAAACTCCCCAAAGAGAAAATTCAGCCAAGTATGTAGCTTTGATGTACAAAAATACATTTATTTTCAACAATTTCAAAACCACTGTCTTTTTTTTTTACAGTAGAAATATTCAAGTGGAACAATAAAACCAAGAACAGTATATGTACATATACTGTATATATAGATATGACTCATGCATTTGTATTCCAGTGTTTAGTACAAGTATTGCAATTGTCTGCCCCATTTAACCCTTGAAACAAAAAATCAGGATCTTTAGAAATATTCCTAATACTGATCTATGCTGTAGCCAGCCAGATTTCTCTATATCACATTCTCTCTGTCTCACAAAGAAGAATGGGAACAACATCCCACAAAAATTAACAGATACAAAATGTGGCCTTTCCTCCCATATATATACATTATATCATTTTCAAAAATAAGTGTGCTCAGGCTAAGCCTGAAAATAAAAATAATGCTTACAGCATGGCTTAACGTGACCCTATTGAAAAAAACTGGTATGTGTAAATGTGTGAAGGGGCTGAGGTGCTGGAAAAGCTAACAGGCTTTGAAAGTCACTCACCCCAGAGGCAAAAACTACCTTAAGGGAACTGAAGGCAGACATTTGACTTTAAGGAAGTTGTGTACATCTGACAAGCAAATAGCACAGCTTTGCTAAAATTGCCTTTGACTAATATCATTAAAGGCTAGACCCCTACTTGGCCTGGAGAGTTTTACATGAACTCATAATTCCACAAATGCCTCCTCCCTTCTAACCTCTTTAACTCCTCCCATGTCAAGAGACATTCACTGGGCTTTACCTAGTGCCCAGGGGACTTTTCTGAGCTCAGAATAGCCTGAGAATTCACCACAAGCATTATACATTTTCATAGAATCCAATTGAAAAACAGATTATCATTTTAGGATCTACTGACTGGCTGCCTTCTTTAGAAAAAAATATTTTCTCAGACTGATAAATATCAAGTTTTTCCTTTTAGAGAGGAAGCTGTTTTCCCCCATCTGGGTCTCAGTATGAAGCCTCTCTAGTGGGCCTCTTCTTCACCTTTCATGTCATTCTTGGAACAAAACGACTGCCATGTTCTATGATGTCACTGGAGTCCTTCCTTTATCAATTGCCCCAGAGAAGCCCCTCCCCCCGCCCCCCTTTATATACATAAGTAGAAACCAGCTATGGCATGGACAAGGAGATGCAAGAGTTAAGTGTGACAGACAACAGGAGAGCATCCAAACCCAATGCATCCAGCAGGCCTGGCGGGTTGGTCAGCTCTGAGGGCCAGTGCGTAAGCCAACACACGCATCTTTCTTTTTTCTGTTTTCTTTTTTACTAAACATTAAATTATTTCTTAGGAAATAAAAAGCTATTTACATTGTAATTATATACAATAAGCCATCTGTAGCCTCATTATGGTCATGCACAAGGCAGGGCCTCTTTCACAAAGTTGTGCACGCTTTCTGCAGCTACATCCACCCCCACCAACCTACTTCCTGCGGATCTAACTGGGAAATGATCTGTGTTGTATATGTGTGTGCTGGGGGAAGGGGAGAGCGTTGGTGATTCTGCTGTGGGGATGAGAGGTTCACAAAAAGCCAACCCAACTTAAATTTTGAAAAAAGGGAGACCACGAGGAAAAAGAAAGTCCTTAAGCTACCAATGGCAGAGTAAAGCGAGGAGGCTGTGGGAAGATGCATCCTTTGCTCTTAGCACAAATACAGCCATTTATTCCCTTTGTCTCATTTCAATCAGCTAAGAATGCCCTTCTCTCCCAAAACTAGGCATCTGCCTGCTATTTATGAAGGGGCCCTTGGTAAACAAAAGGTAAAAAAGACATTTTTATTTTTCCATAATAATAGTAATAGTAATCATCAAAAATAAAAAGTCGGAAAGGTGGTTGACCACGTGGCTTGCTGGCATTAAACACTAGTGCAGTTGGGGATCTCCTTTGTGCTTTCGCTGTTTGCAATGGTGGCAATGCCTCCTGCAGGGAAGAGAAGACACGGGGAGAAATGGATGTGAGTTCCACAAGGGCAGGGATCTTTGTTTTATTCACTGCTAAATACCAAGCCACCTAGAAGAGGTGCTTAATAGGAATTTATTTAAAAGGCACCTGGATATCCTTACCTATCAGCTCACTGGCGTATGTCATCCATGCTTAACATATGCTACCTCCTACACTAACACACAGGTGGAATCAAGACATTGACTGCCATCTTACATTCTATTGAACAACAGTAACAGCCAATGTGTATTGAAACTTACTATGTGGCAGGCACTGGGCTAATGACATAACAGCATGTAATTATCACAACAGTCTTAGAATTGTTTTTTTTTTTTTTTTTTTTTTTAGGTACTACACAGAAATAGAAACGAATCATAAGTACTACTACTCCCATTTCACAGATCAGGAATTTGAGGCACAGAGAGGTCACAGACGTAGTAGATTAGCAGAGCAAGAAAAATGGACCCAGGGCTATCTGATGCCAGATTCCACAGTCATGTAATTATTAGTAAGGACATAGAATACTTTTGCTTTATAGAAAAAGAAGAAAAATCCCAACAGTAATGGGCAGTTGACTTCATCCCTACCCCACTCAGACTTCAGTACTTCCAACCCTGATTGACTTCTAAGGGAAAAAAAATCTACCAATTTCATGTGGCCAGAGGTGGCAGACAAATTTAAAACATGATTCTGTCACTATAGGTAGTTGTTTGTCCCCACCCTCCAGTCCAGTAGTGTATAGAGGACAGATGAAGCGGGCCAGTGTTTAGAGGACACAGGACAGAGGAGTTTAGTGGAGCAGGAGCATGTACCTATGACCCGCGTATCCAGTTCTTTGTCCAGCAGCTCCTCAGGCTCCGTGAAGTCACTGAGTGTGATTTTCGGGGCGTTTTCACTTTGGCTCACTGACCCAATCATTTCCTGCTCCTTGTCGTGTTGGACTTGAGCGTAGATGTTAATCCAAGGGATTTTCCTACATGGGACAGGAGCGAAATCAGATTAAGATCACAGGGCATGCCAAACTTGGGCAGCTGGAAGTCCTGGGGGATAAGAAGAGGAAGTAGCTATTAGTAGGAAGGGTCCATGTCAGGAAAGATATTGGTAACCCCAGAGACAATGCGGCCACGAGTTCAAGGAACACAAAGCCAGCCAGGAACCCAGATGCCAGGGAAGATGTAAACCACAGAACTCTCTGAGGAATGCACCTTTTCCTGTGGGTAAAAAACAGGGTGCAGCACACCAACATGACACAAGTATACATATGTAACAAACCTGCACATTATGCACATGTACCCTAGAACTTAAAGTATAATAATAAAAAAAAAACAAGCAGATATAAACAAAAGGGCAGTTAGATACTAAAACTCTATAAATATTTACCTGGTATTAAGTTTTTAAAGGAGCTGGACTTTAAGACTCAAAGTGTGTAGAGACTGAAAAGACACCTATTTCTAAGGTTGCATCAATTTAACCAATTCACACTGGCTTCCTTTATAAATAGTCAAGAAATAATATATTCACAGCCTTTGCTACAATTTTCAGAGCATCACTTATAGGATAAGTACCTTAAATACTTTGATAGTTTGCTCATCTGTTCAATGGAGATGACAATTGCTTCTTTTTGGATTTTGGAGGTGATTAAGGATGAAGAAGAGGCTAAATAGCTCCATTCAAAGACACAAAAGTAGTAGGTGGGGTTTGGAAACACAAAGCAGACTAGCTTGGGGTTGGAGAAGTGAGCGGGTTCACACTTAAATCTTCTTGAGGCATTCATCTTCTGACCCATCTTCATTATCTCCTCACACACGGTGTGTTCCAGCCTCGGTATCCTCCTTTGTATTCCTTTAATTCAGTGCTTCTCAAACATTAACATGCTTAAGCATCACCCAAGTCTTCCTTAAAATGTGAATTGTGGTTCTGTAAGTCTAGACTGGATGGATTGAGATTCTGCAATTCTGCCAAGCTTCCAGGTGATGCTAATGCTGCTAATCAGTTGGAGACCCAAATTTTGAGTTATAAGACTCTAATAGAAGCAGCTCTTCAACACCTTGGCCACTTAGAACCAACTGTTCCCTCTGCCTGTAACACACTCCCCTCTGCTCTTCTCAGAGCTTGGCTTACATGCATCTCTGAGAGGCTTCCCCTGACCATCCAACTTTTCATTATAAACATGTAACAATGGGACACTGCCTATATAAGAAATAAATATGGTGTTGGTTTAGGGTGATATCATAGGCAATGTTTATTGACTTGTTTTCTGTCTTTCTGTCCCACTGGACTAAAAGCCCCATGTAGGCAAGGTCTATGTTTTCTATCCTCTCCGCTATCCACCTGACTTAGCACAGTGTTTGGCACATGGTTAACATTTATTAAGCATTTTTTGAATCAATGAATAAATTACCTTAAATCCTGTGCTCTCTCTACTTTACTATATTATATTCATCAATAAAAAGATTATATTTTTATCTTAGAATATCACTTCTAGAAGAGACCCCTCTTACCTCATCAAAGGATGAGGAAATTAGACTAAAGTCTAGACATTTCACAAAGCCAATTACTAGCACAGATATCATTGAAACTTGGGACATCAGACACATACCCCAATCCAGGACATCCTATGCATCTCTAAAGGAAAATAACTTTGTTGTCCTTGTGCCAAGCAGTGGTATTTTCAAGCTTCTACCTTCCCCTATCTGCTCCAACTCCAAATTACGCAAAATGTGGAAGCACTTAACACGGGTTTCCTGCAGCTAATTCAGAAGAAAAAATCTGAAAATAGGTTGAAAACACTTACTGGCTTCTAATTATTTTTTACATTCAGTTTTCTAGTCTTTAATGTTTGCTTTCCATACATTAAAGGAGGTGTCCCCATGACCCCTACTGGTCTAAACCAGTTTAACATAATTTACAAGAACCCAAAGTGAACAGCACCCATGTGAGGCAGCACACTAGGCTCTCTAAATGCGTATAATTAAAAATTAATGTTGGCCTTTATATTCTTTTTTATATGAATGAAAATACAGTCTAATAACTTAGATTCCTCTCAACCATAAAAGTACGTATTGCTCATGAAGGTTGGGACCAAATGTAATATTATTAGGTGCCGGGGGTGCTTAAACCATTCCTGATCACATACGTCTGTGTACTACACAGGTGTAACCAGAGTCCACTGCCTCCCCTTTCCTGCTTTGCTCACAATACCTATGAGGATTTGGATAAACTTGCCCTTATAGAGATTATTCACTTTATTTCAATTTCCAAATAACACATCTAAAAACTGGCATATTTTTCATCTTTTTGCAATGGATGGTTGGAAGAGAATAAATTTTGTATCTCAATTTGCAGAATTTAAAAAATTTGTCAAGTTGCTTTTCATTTCTTAACACATCCGTGTGTGGGACTGTTGAGAATAGAAGTCTGAACTCCACTTCGGCATACAAGGAATGTGGAAAATGAAGAGATCAAGAGACATGTCTTGGACCAACATTCATACAGGTTTAAATAAGAGGAGTAATATAGATAGGCTCGAGTCTCCCTCTAAAAAAAAAAAAAAAAAAAAACTCAACTGCAGTTTGTATCCATTTGTATCCATTTATCCATCTATTATGAGTGTTAGAAGCCTGTAGGAGGAAATTTAGAGACAGCAAAGTGGGCTTTGGACTATAAGGAAAGCCCTACTAAAAAAAGACTGGAAGGAATATAGAAGCTCAAATGTTTTCCTGGATAGAGAAAAAGCAGATACTCAGTTATGGAAAAAAATTATTGTTAGGCAGTCTTCAGAAAGAAAAGCCATCTCATCATGATTTGAGATATCAGAAAATAGCAGTCACTATCCAAGAGCAAGATAGACTGCGAGAGGCCAGGTGATATTCATTTAAAGGAAGCTTGGGGCTCATAGTAATTCTATTCTCTTTTTCCATGTCATGTAACCACTTGGGATACTGAGATCATTTCCAGTGCGTGGCACACAGGAAGTACTCAATAAATGTTTGTAGGATGAATGAATGTCTTAATGTGTTAATACTGGCAATTACAGAGAGGAAGTTCTGGATCTGGAAACTCAGTATGGCCAATGATCTGGACATAGAAACAGAAATGTCTTTACACTAAACTGTGCTACTCAACAGAGCGTTTAATGGCCAGGTGTTGCTATTTACACTTAAATTAATTAAAGTTAACTATAATTAAAATTCAGTTCCTCAGTCAGACCACTGGCTACTATATTAGACAGTACAGATGATGGAGCATTTTAAACATTGTGAAAGTTCTATTGGATAGTAATGAAAGAAGCAAAGGAGACTCTGGGAATCCAGGGCTAGGAACCTGACCTCTGTACTTGTTGCAAGCCAGGCGCAGTTCATGTTGCCATTACTGGGGTTCCATGTGATGAGTGGGGAAAGCAGAACAAAAAAATAAAAGAAAATCCAACAGAATTTCAACCAAACGGCTTGAGCATTGGCAGTAAAACTTCCAAGAAAAGGAGACAGAAAAGTAAAGGTTAACTGATGACTACTCTTAACTGATGCTGCTATTGTCCAGTTTGACTGGAGTTTATTTCCTGTGGCCTCAGCTGCATGATTCACTGTCAGGGATATAGAAAAGGTGGGCTGATACCTGGGAACTACAAAGGTAGAAGTTTTTTGGAGATGTCATTAGCTGGCATGGATTCATTATTAAAGTGTACAGATTTAGAGATGCCTACATTAATAAGTTGACTGTCTAAGGAGTTTAACAGCATTTCTAAAAAACAAAAACAAAAACAAAAAACAACAGAAGTTTTCCAAGTCACAGTATAAGTGATCCTTAAGTATCCTTATTTTGGATCGATCTGACACAAAAGCCTCTTTACAGGACTTCTATTGGCCCTTGTCCTCAGCAACTATGCTGCTCTGGGAGTCAGAGATGAGACATTTGGTTTAGTTGATTGTCACGCCCAGCAACCACCAGGCTTCCCCACAATCAAATTCTTGGCTGAGTGAAAAGTGAAATGTTCTTTGCATATAATTGAAGTACATCTATAAATAAATGGGTGTTGTCTTAACCAGGCTGTTTCTATATTGAACGTTTTCTCACTTTGTGACATAAAGATTTTATCCACCTTTAAAAGGGAACAGGGGTATGTGGGTTGACACGTCTTGATCCAAGAGGACATGAACTCACATACTGGTCTATAAATTGAGTAGGAAGGTGAATCTCACTCTGTCCTTCTAGAGAGTGTGGAGGGTGTTGATAGAATCCCTGCTGCTGCGGCTAATGCTGAGAGGTATATTGAATTAAACTGATGTTTTTAAGCAACTGAAATAGCCACTAAAGGAGACATAAGCAGGAGGAGGGGGGGGAGGGCAGGAAAAGTCAGGCACCTTTACCACTGATCTCTACGAAAACCTAAAAGCATTATCTTTAGTTCCTGGAAAGACTCCAGGACTAAAAGATGCGTTCAAACTCATCTGACAATAATTAATGACATTTTTACTTTACCCAGGCTTCCCAGGAAGCACATTTCTAGGCCACTGATAAAATTTCTGAGGGCCTATTATGTGACAGTTTATGGCACAGAGGGCATCTTTGGCAGGCATGTGCTTTGTTATTTATAATAGTGTAGCTTTGTTGATTACTTAGTGCATAGCACCTACACGCATTATGACATTTAAGTCATATAGCAAACCTATAAAATATTATTGCTATTCCCATTTTACTAACAAAGACATTAAGACTTAGAGAGGCAAATACAATTGCCCAAGGTTACAAATGCTAAAAGTTGAAATTGGGTCTTATTTCAGAGTTTATTCTCTTAATTAGTATACATCCTAGTAGAAGTTATAATTTGAATGTTGGTACAAAATTATTGATTTCAATTTTACGTTTCTAATAAGTATCTTGTTATATCACCCCTTCTGTGGCTTTCAAAAATAATTTCTCAAGACGTGGAGTTTTGTTCTCCTAATCAATTTCCCTTTAGAATAGGAAAAAGACGGAGAGGGACGATAGTTGAATATGTTTAGCATGCAAATTTAAAGAGAGATGCTGAATAGCTGCAACAGGGGATTTAAAAAAATGCATTGGTGTCTCTACATGCATGTATCAGATTTTAGCTGCATTTTCTCTATTTAACCACCTGAATGGATATTGATCCATATAGGAAGATCTTCTGAATATAGAAGACGTTACTTTAGAAATTTGATTGAGGTTTGAAAACCCCTTACATTTCTCTTGAAGATAATAA
Source organism: Macaca thibetana thibetana (assembly GCF_024542745.1). Taxonomy (NCBI): domain Eukaryota; kingdom Metazoa; phylum Chordata; class Mammalia; order Primates; family Cercopithecidae; genus Macaca; species Macaca thibetana. The sequence goes on along the minus strand of NC_065586.1, from coordinate 101,402,104 downwards.
ATTGATTTCATAGGCCAGTCTTTATTTACCTAATTCATTATACCTATAAATCATAATAGATAGAGCTCAGAGTCTCAAACCCTTTTATTCCATGACCCTCAACTATTCTTGCTTTTACCCATTGTCAAACAGAAGTTCAAGGAGAATTAAAACCACATTCTTGTGATGAGTTTAGTAAAGTTAGTTATAGGAAGAATCATTTGCAGTGACCCCAGCCACACTACTAAATTGAATGATAATAGCACATACCTTTTAAACTTGTAGATCAAAAACACAGCCAGGCCAACAAATACCACTGATAACAGCATAAGCATGGCTGAGCTGCTGTGCCCAGCACTGGAGTCCACCAATGGAGCTGGGAAAGAAGAACAGATAAGGAAAAGAACACATATGCTCACTTGGAAGCTGTTAGCTGGAGGGAGTATTCATTGCAGGAAGGAGGCCACTGATCTCCATCCTTATGTCTAGTCTCCAATTCCCTTGCCTGATAGCTGGGTGCAGAAAGTCTGGCTTCAATGATGACAATGGCACCTGAGTACAGCTTCTTAGGGAAAGTAAACTTCTCTGTTCATCCTGGGGAAACCTGCTAGTTCTTGGTCTAAACTGAACAATGTAAGTCCAGCTCAGGGGAGTGGAATAAAGTCTCCAGAGCTCTTTCCCTTAGATAGCCTGCATGCCTGTCACCAAAATTACAGGGAGCCCATTTGAAATTTTGGGCTAAGTACTAATGCAGTGTTTCATTCTCCTCCTTCACTCTGTTCTGATAAAAACCCACTGGATGGGCATATTTGTGACCTACACATTGGAAAAGTCTGACATTATTAAGAACCATTTAGTAAACAGGTTCTCCCAGAGAGCCCAAAGTAGATGCCCCATAGGACACGCCTTTTTAGATTTTTTTCATAAATAAGCTAACTAGAGTTTGTTCCTGTTTCTACTTTGACTCACACATTGTAAACTAGAAGGGAGTTTTAAAGTTCTGTGGCCTACCATCCAAGATTCATAAAATCAAATAATCATATGCATGAAGAGAGCTAGAGGACTATCCAATATAATCCGATTTGCCACAGACAAAATAAAGAAATATACAAACAAACAAATGAATAAGGTTAAGACCCAAGGAAATTGTAGGTTTTCTCCAAGACCATCTAGGGATTCAATGGCAAAGCTACTCCTAAGAAAGTCTTCTTGTAGGATGCCTTCAGAACAATGTGACTGATGTGAACATCCTTCTGAACCCATAACTATAAAAAGGACCCTTCTACAAAGCCAATTTCAGGCATTATGGAGCAGGGTTTCATGATTCTCTCCTCCTTTTCTCTCTGGGATAACAAATCATCTTTCCCATTTCCCCAGTTCCCAGTGGCACTCACCTAACGTCAGCTGTGTGACATACACAATGACTTGTACCCCCGGCTTCAGCTCAAACTGGACCAAATTTTGGTTGAGAGCATTAAACAGTGTTTCTACAATCTGGAAAAAAAGACAGGATGCACGGGGTGACATGACATGCAATGATGCTCCCTCATGGAATAAGAAACCAATGAGAAGGTCAATAGGTAAAAAGTCACCGTGGTTCAATTAGGGATAAGATATTGGGACATATTTATCAATGTGGTTTTCACAGCCCTTGGAGCCTTGTGAGACCAAGGAAGTACAGTTGGCCCTTGAACTATACAGTTTTGAATTAAGCAGATCCACTTCTACGTGGATTTTTTCAACAAAATGTGGATGGAAAATACAGTATTCTCAGGATGCGAAACTTGCATATACAGAATATACAGAGGCCCAACTACTTCTTCTTCTTCTTCTTTATTTTTAGATGGAATCTCACTCTGTCGCCAGGCTGGAGTGCAGTGGCATGATCTTGGCTCGCTGCAACCTCTCCCTCCTGGGTTCAAGCGATTCTCCTGCCTCAGCCTCCTGAGTAGCTGGGATTATAAGCACGTGTCACCACCACACCAAGCTACTTTTTGTATTTTTAGTAGGGATGGGGTTTCACCATGTTGCAGAGGCCCAACTTCTTACATGCAAGTTCTGCAGGGCCAACTGTAGGACTTGAAGATGCACAGATTTGGTATATCAGAAGTCCTAGAACCATTCTCCTGTGTGTACTGAGAAACAACTATAGATGGTAATATTTGCCTATTCTGGAGAGGAGAGTGAGAGACAGTAAGAGGCATGCCTACAGTCACTGGTGAGTTTGAGCTATAATAGACATAGGTGTTTCATTCAGTTCCTAGTTCACTGCTCTTTTATCCGTGCCTTTATAACACTCTAAAAAGACCTATTATGGGTTCCAATGAAAGAGGTTCAACCCATCATTAGCTCTGTAATCTGATTAAGTCATACACACAGGGGATGTAGGCCCCTGCCAGGATTTAAGCAGGCACATATACTCCCAGCCCACTCCTTTGCGTTTTCTATCTTAGAGACAATGGGAAGCAAACATCAAAGCAGAAGCTGCCTCCTTTTTATGGGATAATTTTTGTTCTTTACTTTTCCCTAGCAAGTCTCAGAACACATAACATCGATTTAATCACTCTGTAATTCCCACATGAAAGCTGAGGCCGACTTAGGCTGTTGTCCCTCTTATCTCGCTGTATGCGCCTTAATATCACAGCTGCTATTCATCACTGTAATTACCTATTTATCTAAATGGATGGATATTGTAGCTTCCAAATATAGTTCACACATGCCACTTGCTATTTCAGAATAAAGAGATCTTGTAAAAGTGATGTATGCATTGAGAAGCTAAATTTATTTCTGGCCAACTTCAATATGCAACCCTGCAATGCAAGAAATTATTTCTCAGAGAAACTGCAATCACATCTGTACTGCTCAAGGTCTGTGGATGGCTGTAAGGATGGGGTGACGGCCAGTGAGTATCAGAGGGACACAAAATATGTCTGTACAATGATTACCTCATATGGGAGCAAATGTGTGTGATTCATGCCGATTTTCTGCAGCCTCATGCTCACTTATTTCTACTTCACCTGACTTAGCATCATGAGAAAGAAAGGAAGGGTGAAACAGTGCAGACACATTAATTTTGTATCCTGAGACTTTGCTGAAGTTGTTTATCAGCTTAAGGAGATTTTGGGCTGAGACAATGGGGTTTTCTAAATATACAATCATGTCATCTGCAAACAGGGACAATTTGACTTCTTCTTTTCCTAACTGAATACCCTTGATTTCTTTCTCTTGCCTGATTGCCCTAGCCAGAACTTCCAACACTATGTTGAATAGGAGTGGTGAGAGAGGGCATCCCTGTCTTGTGCCAGTTTTCAAAGGGAATTTTTCCAGTTTTTGCCCATTCATTCTTATACACCAGTAACAGACAAACAGAGAGCCAAATCAGGAATGAACTTCCATTCACAATTGCTTCAAAGAGAATAAAATACCTAGGAATCCAACTTACAAGGGATGTAAAGGACCTCTTCAAGGAGAACTACAAACCACTGCTCAGTGAAATCAAAGAGGACACAAACAAATGGAAGAACATACCATGCTCATGGATAGGAAGAATCAATATTGTGAAAATGGCCATACTGCCCAAGGTAATTTATAGATTCAATGCCATCCCCATCAAGCTACCAATGACTTTCTTCACAGAACTGGAAAAAACTGCTTTAAAGTTCATATGGAACCAAAAAAGAGCCCGCATCTCCAAGACAATCCTAAGTCAAAAGAACAAAGCTGGAGGCATCACGCTACCTGACTTCAAACTATACTACAAGGCTACAGTAACCAAAACAGCATGGTACTGGTACCAAAACAGAGATATAGACCAATGGAACAGAACAGAGTCCTCAGAAATAATACCACACATCTACAGCCATTTGATCTTTGACAAACCTGAGAGAAACAAGAAATGGGGAAAGGATTCCCTATTTAATAAATGGTGCTGGGAAAATTGGCTAGCCATAAGTAGAAAGCTGAAACTGGATCCTTTCCTTACTCCTTATACGAAAATTAATTCAAGATGGATTAGAGACTTAAATGTTAGACCTAATACCATAAAAATCCTAGAGGAAAACCTAGGTAGTACCATTCAGGACATAGGCATGGGCAAAGATTTCATGTCTAAAACACCAAAAGCAACGGCAGCAAAAGCCAAAATTGACAAATGGGATCTCATTAAACTAAAGAGCTTCTGCACAGCAAAAGACACTACCATCAGCGTGAACAGGCAACCTACAGAATGGGAGAAAATTTTTGCAATCTACTCATCTGACAAAGGGCTAATATCCAGAACCTACAAAGAACTCAAACAAATTTACAAGAAAAAAACAAACAACCCCATCAAAAAGTGGGCAAAGGACATGAGCAGACATTTCTCAAAAGAAGACATTCATACAGCCAACAGACACATGAAAAAATGCTCATCATCACTGGCCATCAGAGAAATGCAAATCAAAACCACAATGAGATACCATCTCACACCAGTTAGAATGGCAATCATTAAAAAGTCAGGAAACAACAGGTGCTGGAGAGGATGTGGAGAAATAGGAACACTTTTACACTGTTGGTGGGATTGTAAACTAGTTCAACCATTATGGAAAACAGTATGGCGATTCCTCAAGGATCTAGAACTAGATGTACCATATGACCCAGCCATCCCATTACTGGGTATATACCCAAAGGATTATAAATTATGCTGCTATAAAGACACATGCACACGTATGTTTATTGCAGCACTATTCACAATAGCAAAGACTTGGAATCAACCCAAATGTCCATCAGTGACAGATTGGATTAAGAAAATGTGGCACATATACACCATGGAATACTATGCAGCCATAAAAAAGGATGAGTTTGAGTCCTTTGTAGGGACTTGGGTGCAGCTGGAATCCATCATTCTTAGCAAACTATCACAAGAACAGAAAACCAAACACCGCATGTTCTCACTCATAGGTGGGAATTGAACAATGAGATCACTCGGACTCAGGAAGGGGAACATCACACACCGGGGCCTATCACGGGGAGGGGGGAGGGGGGAGGGATTGCATTGGGAGTTATACCTGATGTAAATGACGAGTTGATGGGTGCAGCACAGCAACATGGCACAAGTATACATATGTAACAAACCTGCACGTTATGCACATGTACCCTACAACTTAAAGTATAATAATAATAAATAAATTAAAAAAAAAAAAAAAAAAAAAAAAAAGAAACAGTGCAGACATTAAGACCTCAGGAGGAATAGAGGATGAAAAGGAGAAACACAAGTCCTGCCATTCCCTTTACTTCCAGGACAGTGTGCAGATCGCAGTATAGTTCTATATGCCTATTTGATAAGAACAGTAAATCACAATCCCTTTTGGAAATGTTGCTTCCTTAAAGTAAAGTGAGGCAATACATCCCTCTCCAAAAGAATCATGTTTGAAAGCAGTTCACTTTCTCCCCAGAAGCAGAGCTTAAAAATCGGCCAGGATCTTTAGGGGCTAGTGCAGTTTAAAGACAAGAGGCACATAGTCCCAGAAATAAACAAGGAAATTCAAATTTCTCTCTCTCTCTCTCTCTCTCTCTCTCTCTCTCTCTCTCTCTCTCTCTCTCTCTCCTGTTCCCCTTCCCCTGTACCCCAGGAGGAGTCACTGGGAGGGAGACATGAGCTGGCACAGGGATGTCAGACATTGGAATGAATAATGCCAGGGGTGCCATTCCTTCCTGAGTAGCTGAATGCTCCAGTCTATTTGCACCTATATTTACTCTGGGTAAAGGTGATTGCTCTTCAAAACCTTGGCTGTTGGGGCAATGGAAGAGAGCCTGTCTCCCTTTCTTGCTGAAAACAGTTTTGTGCCCTCTCAGGGCGTAGGGTGCAGGCAAGGGTCCCAGCCAGATTTGCTTTCACTTACTTGTTCCAGGTCCCCTTCGTTGCCTTTCCTCCTCTCCGTCAGGTTCTTGGGTGGGAGAATGAAAAGCTCTGCTGAAGTGGGGAGGCCAGGGAACACGGCGATGAGGATCTGGTCCTCTGGGACGCTGGTTACCTGCAAAGATGTTCAGACAAAGAGAGGTTGTGGAGGAACCAGCCCTCCTCCAATCAATGACAAGAGCAGAGTGTGCACTGCCAGAGGGCTCATATGAGTTTTTCAAATGCAGCTTTTTAGGCACAGGCTCCAATATACGTTCAGGCTTTCTTTCAGTTTTTCCCTTAGATCTGCTAGGTAAAACATTATTAGTTTCACCACCTCCTCTGCTCTTACATACATTTTTACTGAAACTAGAATGGTATTACAAATGATTTTTAAAACATTATTTGCTGGGAACATTTGCAAAAGTTCCTCTCATATTTTCCATTTTTTCTATGAGGGCTAGAACGTCTGGCTGAAACACAGGCTGGGTGCAAATGAGGAAAAAGAAGTCATAAACAAACATGGGAAAATGAAAATTTAAAGAAAGCCAAGCAACACTTGCTTTCACTTATTAAAGCAGGATTTTTTTTAAGTGTAATAGCTAATATTGGTAAGACTGCAGTGAAGGAAGTTCCCTCATTTGGCGCTGGCAGTGCTAGAAATTGATACATATTGCCAATTTGTTTTCTGAAAGACTTAATTTAAAGGCCATAAAAATATTCATACCCTTCAGTCAGTAACTGTAACTTGGTGAGTTTGTTCTAAAGACATGATCCAAAATATAGGAAAAGCCATACGCAGGAAAAAATACAATATTACTTATACTAGCAAATAAATGGGAAAACCTCCAGTATTCCAAAAAATTGAGTAAATACTGGTATAATCATAGAATATTATGCTACCATTAAGATGATAATGAGTACTATGAGACAACATATAAAAATACTTATGATAGCTGCATTCCAGTCTATTTCCTTACATTTCTTTGGTTACAACTCTATAAAAACACAAATGTATAGAAGAAAAAAATAACAAAATACTAAACGTTGTTAAGAGGCTGAGAACACGAGTGAATTTTTCTATTCCTGAGTGGTTAGTAAATGAATGATATTGCTTTTGTGATAAACACTTAAAAGTCAGCTTCTGTCTGAAGGCAAATTTGTAAAGAAAACAGGATGCAGAGTTCTCCCCCGTGAAGGGTAAGCTTGTTCCTTCCCGTGTGTCTCCTGAAGATCTTTTATCCAGAACACCACCCCCCACCTCTTCTGCCAATCCAAATATATAATTTGTGAATGAGGTGAAATACCCGCATCCTCCAAGAAGTGCCCCCTGACTACCTCTATCTGCAGTGATCTCCTCCACGTTAGCCTCCCACCCCAAACACCTCCAAAGGACCACGTCCACTGCATTTCAGAGATATAGATCATGTCCACCGTGACACATGATTACATCTGGCTGGTGCAGTCTTTTCTCAGATAGACCCTGATATGGTTAGGCTTTGTGTCCCCACCCAAATCTCATCTTGAATAGTAATTCCCAGAATCCCTACGTGTTGAGGGAGGAACCAGGTGGAGGTGATCGAATCCTGGGGGTGGTTTCCCCATCCTCCTGTTCTCATGATAGTGAGTTCTCATGAGAGCTAATGGTTTATAAGGGGCTTTTCCCCCTTCGCTCTGCCACTCTTCTCTCTCCTGTCATCCTGTGAAGAGGTGCCTTGTGCCATGATTGTTAAGTCTCCTGAGGCCTCCCTAGCCATGCAGAACTGTGAGTCAGTTAAACCTTTTTTCTTTATAAATTACCCAGTCTCGGGCTTTTCTTTATAGCCATTTGAGAATGGACTAATACAGGTTCTTATGGTGTGATTGCCCAGATATTTCTGTCTGGGGTCTCACTGTTCCAAAGAATGCTTGACACAGAGTAAAAATTAAATAAACAGTTGCTAGATCGAAGATTGAACAGAAGTGGAGGGGTTGGTTGTTTTCCATTTGCTCAGCTCTGATTCCTATTTGGAATAAGCTTACAGATTGGAGTGAACTCTCAGGGATGTGATAAAGAAAAGTGAAAGAGCCAGCCTGCAGGGAAGTAAGAAGCAGCAGTCAGAAGCCTAAAGAGTCCACCAACCAGGGAGGCATCCTCTTAACACCCTTAGGTGGTGAGCTAGATGCCTCAGCATCCTTTCAAAGCATGATCTCGAGTAGCATTAAGTCTCAATGCCCAAGTCCATAAGGCTGGGGGCCTTCACCTAACCTTAAAGCAAGTCTCAGGACGCCAGACTAAGGGGTGAAATGCAGAGAATCACCCAATGCAGTGAAGGGGTGGGGTGGTGAGTTTATTAATGCCTTGACTGGTGTGACCCTTTGTCTCAGGAAAGAACAATGTCAGGGAGTGTCAGTCCATCAAGACCCTTAGAGGGACCTTGGAGCAATGTATCTAGATTCATTTAACCCAACCAAAGGGATATATGAGTGATTGGTCCTTGTGAGATTTCAGGCCTGAGAATCAACTGAAAGGACTGATGATTATTATTGCAATTACCAAGTTATTTCCTAAAAAGCTAGTATGTTTTTAATGAATATAACCATACATAATACAACCCAATTCTGGATGCCTTGCAACCAAAGACATATGCTATGATCTGAATGTTTTTGCACCCCCCACCCCCATTCATCTGTCAAAACTTAACATCCAATGTGATGGTATCAAGGTGGGGACGTGGGAGGTGATTAGGTCATAAGGGTGGAGCCCTCATGAATGGGATTAGTGCCTTTATAAAAGAGACCCCAGAGAGCCACCTTGCCCTTTCCACCATGTGAAGACACAGCAAGAAGGCTCTGTCTTTGAATAAGGAAAGAGGCTTTCACCAGACATCAGATCTGCCAGCATCTTGATCTTGTACTTCCCCGCCTCCAGAATTGTGAGATATACATTTCTGTTGTTTATAAGCCACCCAGTTTATGGAACCTTGTTATAGCAGCCCAAACAGACTAACACAGCATACATAACAGTCTCATTCTCTTTTTTTCTTTTTTCTTTGAGACGGAGTCTCACTCTGTTGCCCAGGCCGGAGTGTACTGGAGCAATCTCGGTTCACTGCAACCGCCACCTCCTGGATTCAAGCAATTATCCTGCCTCAGCCCACTGAGTAGCTGGGACTACCCGCATGCGCCACCATCCCTGGCTACATTTTTAAAATTTATTTTTGTAGAGATGGAGTTTCACTGTGTTGCCCAGAGTGGTCTCAAACTCCTGAGCTCAGGCAATCCGCCTGCCTCGGCTCCCAAAGTGCTAGGATTACAGGCATGAGCCACCACTCCCGGCCCTCATTCTTATCTCCTTCTATGAACAGTCTCTTTGTAAAAAGATTTGAAGTGTAGTTACTCTTATAGACCACTCCATACAGGAATGCTCCTATGTCATTCTCTTCTATTCATTCTTCTTCCTCTCTGTCAGCTCCTTCTCCATGTCCTTCCTGGATCTTTCTCCTCTGCCTTGGGGAACCACCAGCAGCATGTCTGCCTCGTTCCCCAACTCCTCTTTGCAGAGCCTAACAACCTCCACAGCCTCTTCTCTTACATCTCTCCCTCCAGCATGAACCTCTGCTTCATCTTCAGATCCATATTTTCAATCCTCCTGGTCATCTTCACCCAACTGTTTCTCACGTGCTCCAGACTTATATTAAAAGTCAAATCATTATTGTTTCCCAAGTGTGCTTCTCCTACACAGTCCCTATCTTGATTAATGTAAGGCCATCTCCTACCAGCTCTTGTCATCAGAGAATTTCTCTCTCCCTCTCACCCACACTACATTTCCTTAGTCACCAGTTCTATTGTTCCACTTTTTAAGTAGCCTTTACCTCTTCTTCTTAAGCACCTTATATTCCTGGCCTAGATAACTTCAGTGATCTTTTAGCTGGTCATCTTTTGTGAAATGTCTCCCCCACTATGTTCCCTTCCTACCCCAGCTTGTCCTCTGCATTGCCACCAGAATGGGTTCCTGACATATAAACCTATTCTCTTACTGAAATAAAAAAACAATACTTTAAATACTCCCCAGTGCCTTCAGAATAGATGCCAAGCTTCTATTGGTCTCTCAGACCCTACACAATATGACATAAGCATCCTAGCTCAATTTTAGCTGCACCTGCCCTTATAACCTACAAACTAGCTATGCCAAACTCTTTTCCATTTCCCAGATATGTTGTACTCTTTTTTTTCTTTTTTTTTTTGAGATAGAGTCTCGCTCTGTCACCAGGCTGGAGTGCAGGGGGACAGTATCTCGGCTCACTGCAACCTCTGTCTTTTGGGTTCAGGTGATTCTCCTGCCTCAGCCTCCCAAGTAGCTGGGACTACAGGCACACGCCACCACACCCAGCTAATTTTGTACTTTTAGTAGAGACAGGGTTTCACCGTGTTGGCCAGGATGGTCTTGATCTCTTGACCTCAGGTGATCCACCCGCCTCAGCCTCCCAAAGTGTGATGTACTCTTTAAATAGTCCATGACTTTGCACATGCTGTTCATTCAAACACCATCCTGCCCCTGTTAACTGACATTTATCCTTGCAAACACAGTTCAAGTATTCTCTCCAAAGACTTCCAAGAGTTCAACAAGTATTTATTGAGTTGCAAATCTGTGCCAAGTCTTCATGTCCCTGGATAGCGTGAATTACACTGTTCTCTCTGCCCCATAGAGATGCTGGCCATGCCTCTAGCTTAGAGCTGCTTACACATTAGACTTATTTCTACATTTCAATTGACCATGTTTTATTCATCAATATATTCTAGTGCCTACCTCTGAGAAAATGTTTAACAAAACCCTTTTACTTTCTCTAAGGCAAATTTGACCTTGGATTAACTCTGTAATTCTATTACCCTGCTGGAATGCTCTCTTTCTTGGCCTGTAGCCTTCTGAGTGCAATCTGTGGCCAATGGTAGTCTTGTGAGTATAAATGTTTGGTTAAGAAGACCCTCTTGGTGAACAAAGAGCCAGACAAGTGCATAATATTAGCAAAAACTCAGTGAGTGGTCCATCCATTAGTGCATTAATGGAATCAAGCCCCTGTCTCAGAAAAATTCATAATAAACATTGGGCCAGTTTCCTTCTTCAAACATTGAACTAGACTCTCTTTTATACTTCTCTCCTCCCTTTTAATCCTACAATTCTTTCTTCTTCTTCTTTTTTTTTTTTTGTTAAATTCTTGCTCTGTCACTCAGGCTGGAGGGCAATGGTGCAATCTCAGCGCACTGCATCCTCTACCTCCCTGGTTCAAGCGATTCTCATGCCTCAGCCACCTGAGTAGCTGGGATTACAGGTGTACGCCACCACATCCTGCTAATTTTTGTACTTTTAGTAGAGACAGAGTTTTGCTATGTTGGCCAGGCTGGTCTCGAACTCCTGGTCTCACGTGATGTGCCTGCCTTGGCCTCCCAAAGTGTTGGGATGACAGGTGTGAGCCACTGCGCCCAGCCTCTTCTCTCTCTTTTTACAGATAAATAATCTTTATCTAATTGTGGAACGCAGTTTTAATTCATGCCAATGTATTGTGGACCACATTATCTAGTTCTTTTCCTTATTCGCAAGAACTTAAACAAATATAAAGCCAACTTACTTTAACCAGAGCTCGCTTGATGACATTGCCAATATCTTGTCTCCACTCAGGAATGTCAGGATTGTGGTAATCCAGATTAGGAGAGAATGATAAAAGCTGGGACTGGAAATATTCTGCAGGGAGAGAGAGTGTTCAGGTGAGGCTAGGAGAGTGAGAAGAGAGAGGGTGTGACAGGTGTGGGGCTCCACCACCACTGTGCTTTCGGTAAAGCATCTACTGTTTCACCAGGCTTCTGCTAGAATTCCTCGTTCTCAGCTTGTTTCCTGACTTCTGAAATAAAGTAGAATTTGGTGATTAGAAGTAGATTTGTGCTCCTACCAGTTTTGTTAGTGCCTAAGATCTTAAGCCTTTCTTCCTGTATATTCTCTGAAATGAAAGACAAATACGCAACTCCAGAAGGAGACTTCTGCTCCTGTAGGTGGCACCACGCAGAGCCAACACAAAGCATTAACAATTTGGGCTTGGTTGGAATGGAGTCTTTTCACTTCTCCTTCCTTAATCCCTTTGCCCATTGTGCTAGAAACAGCCTCTGAGGATTAGAAAATAGGTTGAAACTTTGTATCTTGACACGGTTGGTGAGTATACAAGTGTATTCACTTTGTGGTAATTCATAAAACTAAATACTTGTGCCCTGCACACTTCTGTATAAAATTTACAATTCAATTAAAATGTTTACTTTGAAAGAAACACACAAAACTTTCATGTGCCCCTTGAAGAGCCTGAGAAGCAAGTTGGCAGAAAGGTAGGAAAAGGAATTTACCTGGTGTGAGGCTGGAGGAACATAATCTGAGTCAGAGGATCACAAGCCTTCACTTAAACTTCCTAGAAAACCACAGTGATAGTGGTTGTGTCTAAGGACCTGGGAGAGGTTGTATGAAATGGCAGTAGAGGCACTTTCATTTTTAATATTCTTAAGAATGGTTCTCCAGAGTTGAGAACAGGATAGTAGTCCTATTCACCACTCTTCTGCCCTAGTCCTAACTTACATTCTTAGCCTTATTATCCAGTTTTGCAGCAAATGATATTCAAATCTCCAACAATCAAGAAAGCCATCAGTTGTGAATAAGTCCTCTCATTAACTGAGCAATGAATCCTACAAGGCAGGGATCATGACTCCTGACCTTTGGAAATCGCTGGTCCTCATCTCACAAAGAGTGTGTCCTGCATATATGTTGTAGATACCTCGGCAGGACAAAAGATCTAGACCCTTCTATGACAGTCTTTCCAGCTTGCATTTCCTTCCATTTGTGGTAGGTGTCTTTGTCTAATGAGAACCCCAAACACATTGTGAGGCAGACATAACACAGGGGACAACAAATAGCTGATTGTGGTATACATCTCTTATAACCTCAATCTCTAGGTTGGAGGTAGGTTTGGAAGCTTCCTGTTGACCTATGTCATTTTCCCAAGGCCTGAGGAATTTCCACCACACTCAATGATTGTAGGGAGAGTGGGCAGAGGCAATTAATTGAGTGGGAAGGAGCATCACAGAACAATTTTCAGGGCTTACCATGAACTGCAATCTCTTTTGTGTCCTGGATAAGGGCATTCCCAGCAGCCACCTGGACTGTGATGGTGTTGGTTCCCTCTGCAAGGAATGTGAAGGAAATGCTGCTGTCCAAAGTGATGAGAGGCTACAAGAAGAAGTAACAATACTCATTCAGTCTTGTGTGGGATATCAACTTTCCTTCCTTTCCTGAAATTCTCAGACTGTCATCCTAACTTGCAAAAGAAAACAAACAAACTTTATACCGTTTCTTAAAACCATGATTACTCTTCCAGTATCTAGGAAGAGTATTAGTATACTTCAAACATGTTATAAACTGTTAAATTCTAGAAATAAGGATAAGACTGGGCATCCTGGATTTTGCATGTCATTCTGCTCCTTCTCCTGGGGCAAAGTAGAAACAGCTTTGGTAACCTGTTCCTGTGGGTTTTGGGAACAGGAGATCATTTCCCATCTCCTCCAGTATCTGGTGTCACTTATATTTTCATCCTATATTCCACTGGATTATGAGACCTTTCTGAGAAGTGATCACATAGTTATTTACTTCTGTAGTGCCCACCTTAGGCACATTGTCTTTCTTTCTTTCCTTTTTTTGACAGAGTCTCACTCTGTCGCCTGCACAGGCTGGAGTGCAGTGATATGATCTCAGCTCACTGCAACCTCCGCCTCCTGGGTTCTAGCAATTCTCCTGCCTCAGCCTCCCTAGTAGCTAGGATAACAGGTGCATACCACCACACCCAGCTATTTTTTTGTATTTTAGTAGAGATGGAGTTTCACCGTGTTGCCCAGGCTGATCTCGAACTCCTGAGCTCAGGCAATCCACCCACCTCGGCCTCCCAAAGTGCCAGGATTACAGGCGTGAGCCATTGCGCCTGGCCACACATTGCCTTTCATAGAGCAGAAAATATACATAAATTAGATGCGCCATCAGATTACTGACTTTTTATATTATTATATCTGTGGTTTCCATTGCAAGGCATTTTTACCATTTTTAATAGGTTAGAAAATACACAAACATACATATTTGTGATCATTTATTAATCTTTTTCTCTTTCTGTTTTTTCCCTGAATAATCATAACAGATAGGAATTTCTCAAGGATGAAGAAAGAAATAGAATGCAGATATACCTCAGAATTCACAAAGGATTGGTTCCAGGACTCCTGTGTATACAAAAATCCATACATACTCCAATCCCATTGTAGGCCCTCCATATCTGCAGGTCTTGCATTCTGAAAATGTTATATTTTCAATCTAAGTTTGGTTGCAGATGTGGGTCCTGATGATATGGAGGGTTAACTGTATTTCTTGAAAAAAAAAAAAAACTCACATATAAGTGGACCTGTACATTTCAAACCCTTGTTGTTCAAGGGTCAGCTCTAATTATATATTTTATTTTCCTGGAAAGAAGAATCTTGATTAAAAAGCAGATGCTCATTGGAGAGAAGAGAGTACAAATCTTCAGATTGATGAGTCATTATTCAGTGGGCATCTTACAGTCAGTGCCCTCTCAAATTCTCTGTTGTTTGGAAAGTAAGATGTAACAGTTGAAGGCTGATCTAAGGCAGCTGATAAAGAGATATCACAGGGGCAGATGAGCAGACTCCCTCTCCTCTCTTTGTGTCAGGATGACAGCAGGATGGAGAGTAGTAATGTAGCCAGTTGCGGAATGCACAGAGCTGCCCTTTAATTGGGGCAGGACAGTCCTTCACAGCATACCCATGTATGGCCTGGATGCATGTGTACAAAATCCTGCAGAGGCTCCCACCCGCAGCTTTCAGATGGTGTCCCTACTGTAATAATGAAATTCCTTTCTAGCTCAGAATTTTCAACTGAGCCTTTGAAACAATAACTTAATTTCTTCTGCTTTAAAATTCTATAGCTCTGTTTTATGATCAGGTTGATGGCTGGAGCTGGGCAGGATTACAGATACTGTCCTAAGCATCTGACATATTTTATTTTCTATTTGGTAAATGAAAGAAGAAAGGGAGTATGGAAAGAGATATACTGCTTCCCTTAACTAAGGACAAACCTCAGAGTTCAGGCATTTTTTCCCATACTTATGACTGGGTGATGACACTTACGTGGGTGTGACCTTCTGAATTAATCGATGAATGAAGTGTAAATAAGTTCTGACATGCATATAAAATCCAAAGGGTCAAGAGTGGCTGTTTATGGTCCTGTTTGGAGAAGGGAGCTAAAGTCAAGCTGGGCTGAGCATAGCAAATGTCAGTCAGGGCCATGGAATAAGGGAATAACAACATGTGTGGCACAGAGTCACCATTTCTAGTATAATTAGAACAGTGACTTGAAACTCACTCTGTTACTGTTTGAATCAATATCCTGAGGCAAAGTTTGTCCCCATTCTGGCCCTTACTTCTTTATCTGTTAAATGAGTGGTTTGGGTTAGGTGATCTGGTGATCTGTGAGGACTCATTCAGCACTCAGAATCTGTTGCATTGACAAATGGATTTAGGCAAAATTTCTAGTTTCTACTGGTCAGCCCATCAGGTCTTATCTGACAGAAAACCTTCAATCACTTCATTACCTTTGCTACATTCTTTAAAAAGAAAATGAGATATCTCTAAACACCCAACAGAATGGCTATATATATATAATTATATATAGATATATATACACATCTCATTAGAGATATATAATATCATAATATATATTATATATATGATAATACCAAGTAATACTGAAGATGCAGGACAATTAGGACTCATAGAATTTTGGTGGAAAAGTAAAATGGTAGAACCATTTAGGAAAATGTTTAGTTTTGTAAGAAATTGCAAGAACTTTTTCCAAAGTGGTGTGATAGTGACAGGAGGCAGCCAAATGCCTAGGCAGATAGGGGCGGGTACCCAGTGAAACCCCACCTCCAAGCCAAAGACAGTTTAAAGCCTGAAAGCCAAGTTACAAGTTAAATCTTTGGACTGGATTGAAAACTTGTCTTCCTGTTTGGCGCGCTTTCTCTGATTGATCCCTATCCTTCATCTATTTTACATATACCTACCCTTTCCTAGTTGGTTTTCTACACTGTCATGCCCACCTTTGAGTGGTGTCTTCACTTGATCCTTTTTTGCATATTCACAAATCAATCAGCACACAATCCCCATCCTGTGTCTGTAAAGACCCCAGACGCAGTTGGTAGAGAAGAAGACGGCCTGACTTCTGGGAGGAGGCAGTCTGACTTGAAGTCAGGGAGGAGATGATCTGCCCTTCCTGTCCCCTCTCCAGCTCCCCTCTCTGCTGAGAGCTGTTTTCATTGCTCAGTAAAATTCTCTGCCTTCACCATCTTTCAACTGTCCATGTGACCTCATTCTTCTTGGACTGCAGACCCACCGAGTGTGGGTCCCCAGAAAGACTGTCACACTGGCCCTTTATTCGCAGCGCAGAGGGCAGCTGCCCCACATGACAAGGCAAGGGGCCAACTGAGCTGCTAACACGCCACTGTCCACAGATGGTGGAGCTAAAGGAGCACCGTAATACCCCCTCTGAGGCTTCAGGGTTGCAAGCACCCTCACCTGGGGCTGCTGTGTTCCCCCTGAGGTGACACACCTGGTCTGGCCATGGGCCCTCCATGGAGCTTGCTCCTGTGTCAGCACCCGGAGAGTCTGGCCAGACCCCGCACTCACTCGCTCACATGCTCCCTCCCACAAGGGGTTGAGCACTGTGGGCCGGTAGAGGGAGTGCCCCTGTTGCGAGTTCAGTGAAGGGGCCAAGAAAAATCCTCCATCGATTGTACTGTATATATATTTTATGATTTGGCAACTACAACCCTAAGAATTTAGTCAAGAGAAAACAAGGACACAAGTATACAAACAAAAAAATAAATGTTCATAGTGGCTTATTCATAGCAGCCCAAAATAGGAAACAGCCCAGGAATTCATTAGCAGGAAATTTAGTAGGAAATAAATAAATACTGATATATATGTATAATTGGTGTTTGTGTATGTATGTGTGTGTGTGTGTGTATAATCAGTATGGATAAATCCCCAAACCAGCAAATCTAATTTATGATGAAAAAATAGAATAGTGGTTGGTTCTGGAGACTGGGCTGGAGATAGACTGAGAAGGGGGACTGGGCTGGAGATTGACTGAGAAGGGGCATGAGAGGACTTTCAGAAAGTTTGGATTACACAGGTGAATGTCTTTCCAAAACTCAGTAAGTACACACTGTTGAATTTTGCATTCCATTGTTGATAGGATTTATACCCCTACAGGGGTAAAAGTGTAAAGAAATATTCAACTATAGTTAACGATTCACAAGTTGAATCATTTAGGACAAAGAATATAGGTGTCTTAAATTTACTTTGAAATGAATAAAACGTCAATATAGACTAATAGATGTATACAGAAGGATGGACAGATAGACATGTGATAGAGCAAGCATAGCAAATGTTAATGGTGGACCACAGGTAGTGTGTATGTGGATGTTCACTGCACAGCTCTTTCAGCTTCCCGTCTTGTTTTATTGCCTTCAACTATTTCTCATCTTTTCCCACCTATGACCACCAGGCATTTTTCTCCCTTAATAGTTTTCTCTTTAGAGAATCTTCACTACTTCCAGCTCATCTTCTTCAGCTCTCAGTAGTACACATGGCCCTCTCTCCTTTTTCTGCCTTCTCTTCTTAAGATTCACTGGGTTGGTGCTGTGCTGGGCAATGGAATCTCTTTTGAGAGGAATGGAATTCCTCCTGTCCTAGCAGATTTGATCTTGTCTCCATCTGGCTATTTCCCTAGGAGATCCAGGGCCCAGCAAGGGTGCAGGGATGCAGGGCAAAGGGAATGCCATCTGAAGTAAGAGAGTATGTGCCCTCCTGCCAGCCAGTCAGGGCACTGAGCCACAGCAAACAAACTGTGCTGAATGGGAACACTTGGTCCCCAGGTGGCAAGCCACAGACTCTTGTGTTGGGGAAATGGCAGGAGCTAATTTTGTTTTCCAAATTGCTTTTGTTTCTCATCAGCTGTTATGGCAGCATGGTTGATTTTACCTTCCTTGCAAAGCTGGAACACTCAACAGGATTCTTGAGTTCTTCATCAGCCACTGATATCTGGTGCCCAATGCTAAATTAAATCAAGTATTTTAAGGTTCATTTACTCAAATATATTAGACAAGCAGACACATTTATTAAGCCAGACCTCTGTTAATCCCAGCAAATTGGCCTTTCAGAGCCCCACAAATCCAACAGGCAGCTGATTGACTTCTCTGTCTCTGTGCTTCATCCAATCTACAGAGCCAGCCCACAGCAAGGCCCCTTAGAAAAATACCTCATGCCCTGCCTAGGCTGTGAGCTACATCCCTCCCCACAGAGAATCCCTCATGTGCGACAGGTCACATATTATCCACTGAGCCTGGCAAGAAATCAACAAAGCTCTGTGTGACTATTTAGTTATGAGATTTCCACTTGACTAATGGAACTAAGCAAGCTGCAGGGAAATCTTGGATGCAGCCTACATCAGTTTCCCAGACACAGTAAGTCAAGTTAATAGTGTACATTCTAAAATCTCCGCAATTTAAAATGCATACCTTGATAACAGCTGCCAGTCCCAAATTGGACAGATTATGCAGTCACTATGCTTGCCTTATTTAAAACCTTCAGCAGATTATATAGTAATGTGTGCAAAGTGCTCATCGTATGAAGCACAAAGCCTGGATATATAATTATGGATCTACCACGTTTAGAACTATATAAAAAATCTTAAAGAAATAAGCAAAGAAGCAAAGAAATAAAGCAAAATACTATCTATAGCTACTAGTTGTAAACTAAAACTAAACTAGTGATATAAGATAGAACCAAATTCATGGTTCTATTCACTAGTTTGGTTTAAAACTAAACTAGTAGCTATGGATGCTAAAGCAAAGAAATGAAGCCAAACAGTAAACTAGTAATTTAAAGCTAAACTAATAGTTATAGATACTATTTGGCTTTATTCCTTTGTCTTTGTGTGTTTTTAAAGGAGAAAAATGACTGGTGGTAATAGGTGGGAAAAGATGATAAATAGTTAAAGGTAGTAAACCAAAACTCCCATACTTTTATGCCTATGGGATTAATGTGAATATTCACAGGTTAGAAAAGCACTTTTCCTCAAATACAGATACACTAACATACACAGGTAAATACATCCAAAACCTCTTTGACAGTATCTGTCTAAAGTATCACTGTCCATGAATCTGGTTCTATCTTATATCACGCTACCCTAAATCAGAATTTTTGTGACAAAAGCAAAAGCATCAATTTTTATCACTCAAAGCCATCTATCTTCCTCACCTTTTAGCATTTTCTCCAACTTCTGCCCAAATGAATCCTTTAATTTTGGCTGAATTAGTTTAACATCCCCAAAGCCTAACCTCTACACAAAAATCCCTCTCTTTCCTCTCTGCCTCAATTCTACTGCTCCTTCTATGCCAGCTTAGGCTCAACTTTATATATGACTCACCCCATGACCAACAATGTCTACATATCCATCACTCCCTAGGCTGCTTGACTCAGCCAGTAATTTTACATTCCTATTGCATACTTGCTTTTATCTATTCTTGAATTTTACCCTCATATTCTCGAATAGATTACATGTTTTTTGAAAGCAATAAATGGAATTTACACTGCTTTGTATTCCACACAACATGTAGCTCAAACTATAGGCTCTTAAAAAGATCCACAAAAGTACTGATGGAATTTCACATTGCCCACTGATAGATTTGTAGGCACATATGCCTACAGTTGGATTTCAGAAATTCTTGCTCTTTTCTATTTGCTTATACAACATATTTGTTTGTCACTTATTGCATATGTGCTCATTGTGCTTTCTTACTGGGGATATAATCTCCTTGAACGTAAGGAGAATGTCATATGTGTTTTTCTATCCCTAATATCAGCAAGCAAAAGTCTGATTATAAAGGCAGGATGCCATATCACTCTTATCAGTAGGATGACTTCATTTAACTACTTACATAGTAACCTGGTCACACAAACACAAACACATAAAAACAGCCATAAACATCACCTTCCAAGGTTATTTCCTTAATTGTATTCTCTGTAAAATGGGATAATTTCTATTTCATCAGTGATGTTCTGATAACAATAAAATAATGTGTATGAAGAGACCAGTACATAATGAGTACCAGAAATATATACTCAAAATTAGTATTAGTTCCTTTTACAGGTCAGTTGGCTAGTCAAAGGGAACCAAATAGCTCTAAAATCGCAGCACTCGCCATATACGTAGGGACATTCATGCATTTGCCAGCCAAATATAGTGCTCATTGGATCAACTACTGGGGACCATGGCCATCTTGATGTGTTTCTGGCATGGTGTTAGCAAATAGCACTGCACTGAAAAGTCACCTCTTTCAAATGGACCAAGTAAACATTTTTAGAAATTGGAGTGTAACCTGTGGAACCAAGTCAGATTTTTAAACTAAATACAAATGTTATTTATGCAAATGATGAGCACAACAGTGACTAATACTTCCAAATGCTCGGTTGTGTTCTAAACACTTTCTATGCCTTTCTTTACTTAATCCTTGCAGCAATACTTGATCATAGATACTACTGTTATTACTCAGACATTACAAACAATAAAACTGAGACTCAAAGAAATTAAATGCTTTGACTTGACTAACGGCATACAGCAAAGAAGATTCGGTCTGGACTCCAACCTAGGTTTGTCTTGTTCTGCAACCACTCTATTCTACCGCCTCTCATGTATTGTCATTCTCTTGGTTCTTTGGGAACAAAACCACCTAGTAAGACCTCTGGGACCCGGGTATTCGTGCAGCATTTCATGTTCAAGGTTTTGGATTAAAAATTCCTAACCAAGGGAATACCTCTCGTCACCATTAATTTAAAAACATAAAACTATAATGCCAATATGTAATTTAAAAATGCCCTCTCATAATATGGCATAATATATATGAGGTAGGTATTAGATAGATAGATTGATTGATACATTATAGAAGTGGAGTGACAGAGAGATACACAGTAGATTTCAAATAATAACTAAGTCATGTTCATATGTTACATATTATAGTATCCTTGCTTTACAGAAATTGATACAAACTCAAATTAAGTGACTCATTCAATTTAACACAGATATTATTGCAGAAGTATAAACTAGAATCACCAATTGCTTTGTTCATTTATTTGTTTTTAATCAAATACCTATTAGACACTGCATGGCATTTCAGGTCTTAGAAACAGCACTCAAAGAAAAAAATAGGGCTGTAGAGAAATGTTGTGTCTTCCGTTCCTCGCAGGCTGCTGACTAAATCACTGTGTTGGTAACAGTCAAGAACTGCCCTTCTTGCACATAGAAGTTTCTTAGAAAGGATCATCAGGTAAATGAGCTACAACAAGAAAGAATTCTCTGACTTGACAGCCAAATCCTCATATCTGCACAGGAGAAATGAACTTAAAATCCTCCTCTTTCTAACTTCTCCCTGAACAATTTTCTCTTTTTCCTTCACTGTGTATATCTGCTGGTCTTTGAGGCGCAACTTTAGATTATGTAACCTCCAGGAGATAAACACCTCTAGTGGTGCAGCTAAGGCATGTGGGGCTGGGGAGAGTGCATGATAAATGGGAATTAGTAGACCCAGTTTTGAGGTCTGGCTCTGCAACTAACCAAGTGTTTGAATTTGGGATGTTCATCTCAGACAGGGAGCTTAACTTCTCTAATGTACCAAACAGTGCTTTTA
Organism: Macaca thibetana thibetana; assembly: GCF_024542745.1. Taxonomy (NCBI): domain Eukaryota; kingdom Metazoa; phylum Chordata; class Mammalia; order Primates; family Cercopithecidae; genus Macaca; species Macaca thibetana. The sequence continues at coordinate 101,380,435 of NC_065586.1, read as the reverse complement.
TTAAATGACCTACCCTTCTATTTTCCTGGTGAAGAATAATCCCAGAAATGCAAATGCATTAGTCATCTACACTGAAAAATTAATTTGAAAATATGAGGCACAAATAATGCAAAAAGAAAAGGGTTCCTTGGTCCATAAATCTTGCTCTATATTTTACCAAACCATGCTAAATATAAGTTCTAATAATATCATAAAAAGAATCCATTTATTGAGTACATAGTGTGTGCCAAGCAAATAGTATAGTTTTACTATATATTTATGCCATACAATAGCATAGTTTTCACAACAATAAAGTTGAGATAGGCATTATTCTTTCCACTTTACGGTGAGCCAATTACAGTTTAGGACAGATAATTTTATCAAGCTCTCACACAACTAAGAAGTAGCAGTTCTGGAAATTTAACCCATGAAACCCTAAATCCAAGGTCCATGTTCTCTCCACTGTATCATGCTGCCTCCCTAAAAAAGATCGGGGATAAGTTATCTCCCATTTATGCAGGAGTAAGGGTGGGGTGAAGTTCTCTTCGGTTGTTATCGACCAGAAACTGAATATTTATTTCCCTTCTCTTTAGATATCCAACATTTCCAACTCTGATGTTGTACCTTACTTAAATTATGTTTTTTAACTGAAAGCTTTCTCTAGGATAAGCAATGCCAATCACATTATGAGTTTTCCAAAAAAAAAAAAAGAGTTTTCAAAACACACACACACACACACACACACACACACACACACACACACACACGTCTGAGAGTTCAGAACTCCATGAGTATTCATAGGAAGCCCCCTTGACTTCGTGAATTTTATCATCAGTAGGTGACTACGTACACCCAGCAAATGTTAAAGAACATTGCCCATAGGGTTATAGCAGGGGAGGGGGAAAATAATTATTTTGAAATACACATCAGAGCACTATGTTCTTTTTAACAAGGTCTGCTCTCAGAAGAAACTTATAAATCAGAGCCTAAACTGCAGGGGTTTTATAGTCCAACTAAGCTACGGGCAGTAAAATGTACAACGCCAGCCCACTTTATCCTTCCATGTGGGAGAATATAGATACCTACCTACAGCCCACTCTAAATAATCTAACCATCCTGAGGGATCAGGAGAGGGAGAACAAACAGAAACACCTGTAAATGCCTGAGACCTAACGATAGGTTGATAGAAAGCTTCCCCTCCTTCCACATCTTACCACCACATGACTAAAGACTTATTTACAGCCATTCCTGTCACCCAGTATATCATGTCCAGTTATGAAGAAAAAAATTACGAGGCATATTAAAGGGAAAAAACATAGAAGACACACAGAAGGCATCAGAGTCAGATATAACAGGGATGTTGCAGTGACCAGAGCAGAAATTTCAAACAAATTTAATTAATGTGCTAAAAGATTTAATGGATAAGGTAGACAGCAGCCCAAAACTGATGAGCAATGTAAACAGAAAGTTGAAAATTCTGAGAAAGAAAAGAAATGCTAGAGATCAAAAACACTGTTCTTGAAATTTAAAAATGCCTTTGATGTGTTTATTAGTAGACTGAACACAGCTTAGGAAGAATCTCTGAGCTTGAGAACATCTCAATAGAAAATGCCAAAACTGAAAAGCAAAAAGAACAAAAAGTTAAAAAAAAAAAAAAAAGAAAAAAGAAAAGAATATCCAAGAATGAGGAACAACTAAAAATGGTATAAATGCATGTAATGTGAATAACAGAAAAAGAAACAGAAAAAAATCTGAAATAATAATAACTGAGAATCACAGCAAAGTAATGTCAGACACCAAACCACAGACACACAAAAATCAGAGAACACTGAGATAGATAAATGCTGAAAAATCTACACCTAGATGTATCATTTTCAAACTACAAAAAAAAAATCAAAGATTAAGAAAAAAAATCATGAGAAAAGCTAGAGGAAATAAACACCTTACTTATAAAGGAGAAGAGGTAAGAATTATGTCCAACTTCTCCCCAGAAACCATGTAAGCAAGAAGAAAGTAGACAGACATATTTAAAGGGTTGAGGGAAAAAAACTCCGCCAATCTAGAATTCTGTACCCTGCAAAATTATCCATCAAAAGTGAAGAAGAAAAGAATGTTTTCTCAAACAAAGCAAACATTAAGAAACTTGTCAGTAGATCTGTTTTGCAAAAATCATTAAAGTTTCTTCAGACAGAAGGAAATATGGGTCAGAAACTTGAACCACATGAAGAAAGGAAGAACACTGAAGAAGAATAAATGAAGGCAAAATTGTTTGACCCAGCAACCCCATTACTGGGTATATACCCAAAGGATTATAAATCGTTCTACTATAAAGACACATGCGCATGTATGTTTATTGCAGCACTATTCACAATAGCAAAGGGTTGGAACCAACCCAAATGCCCATCAATGGTAGACTGGATAAAGAAGATGTGGCACATATACACCATGGAATACTATGCAGCCATATAAAAGGATGAATTCATGTCCTTTGCAGGAACATGGATGAAGCTGGAAACCATCATTCTCAGCAAACTAACACAAGAACAGAAAACCAAACACTGCGTATCCTCACTCATAAGTGGGAGTTGAACAATGAGAACACACGGACATAGGGAGGGGAACATCACACACTGAGGCCTGTCAAGGGGGAATGGGGGGCTAAGGGAGCAATAGCATTAAGAGAAAATACCTAATGTAGATGACAGGTTGATGGGTGCAGCAAACCACCATGGCATGTGTATACCTATGTAACAAACCTGCATGTTCTTCACATGTACCCCAGAACTTAAAGTATAATAAAAAAAGAAAGAAAACTATTATTCCCAATTGACTTAACAGAAAATATTTCCTCAACATAATACCAACATATATCTTATGTATGTTTATATACAAGTTAAATGAGTGACAACAGTGAGAGAAGAGGCGAGAGACAAGAATTTATAATTATTTTTACTAAAAGTCACTCTCACTACTATTGAAGCCATATAGTGTTATTTAAAATGGGTTTCGATTGGTTGTAAATGTATATAGCAAATTCTAGGGCACTCGCTTGAAAAAGTTTTCTTTAAAAGTATGAGTGATAAACAAAAAAAGAAATAAAATCAGTAAGGACATAGTTGATTTTAATAATGCCATCAATCAACTGGACATAACTAACATCTATAGATTGCTTTATCAGACAACAGCAGAATACACATTCTTCTAAAGCCCAAATAGAACATCCACTGAACTAGACCACATCCTGGGCCATAAAACACACTTTAACCAATATGAAAGAATAGACATCATACAATGTCTGCTCTCAGATCACAATTAAATTGAGTAATAAATAATTAACAGAAAGATAAGTAGAAAGTCCCAAAATAAATGGAGATTAAACAAGACACATCTAAATAACACATTAGTCAAAAAACAAATGTCAAGAGAAACTAAAAAGTATTTTCAACTAAATGAAAATTTAAAAAAAAACTAACATTTGTGGGATGCAGCAAAAGCAGTACTTAGAAGGAAATTTATAGCATTGAGTGTATATATTAAAAAGAAGAAATATCTAGAATCAGTCATCTAACCTCCCATCTCAGGAAACAAGGAAAAAAAAAAAAACTCCAAGTTAAGCAAAAAAAAAGAAATAATAAAAACTAGAACAGAAATCAATGAAATTGAAAATAGGAAATCAATAGAGAAAAACAAGTAAAAAAATCTGGTTCTTTGAAAATATCAGTAAAGTTGATAAGCCTCTAGCCAGGCTAATTAAGAAAAAAGAGAAGGGACACAAATTACTAATATCTGATATGAAAGAGGGGACATCACTACAAATCTTATAGATATTAAAATGATGACAAAGGGGTAATATAAACACTTCTATGGCAACAACTTTGATAACCCAGATGAAACAGATCAATTTCTTGAAAGACACAATCTGATAAAACTCACACAGGATGAAAAACTGTATTTGAATATAACTGTACCTATTAAATAAATTGAATCAGTAATTAATAACTTTGCTAAAGAGAAAACACTAGGTCCAGATGGTTTTACTAGCAAATTCTACTAAACATTTAAGGGAAAAATTATGCCAATTTTCCACATTATTTTTCAGAAAATAGAAGAGGATAGAATATTTTCTAACTCATTTAATCAACCAAATACCAAAATCAACCATCAACCAAATACCAAATACCAAATATAACCAAATACCAAAATCAGGTAAATATATTACAAGAAAGGAAAACTAAAGATCAATAATTCTCAGAAACAAAGATGCAAAAATCCTCAATAAAACATTAGCAAATTGAATCCAATCATGTATAAAAAATTATACTCCATGACCAATATCAGAATTTATCCCAAGGCTGGTTCAACTTTTAAACATCAATTAATGTAATCCGTCACATCAGCAAACTAAAGAAAAAATAACATGATCATATTAACCTATGCAGAAAAAGCATTTAACACAATCCAACACCCATTTGTAACAACTCTCAGTAAACTAAGAATAGAGGGGAACTTCCCCAAGATGATAAAGAATATCTACAAGAAAACCCTATAGCAAACATCATAATTAATGGTGTGAAATTGTAAGCTTTCCCACTAAGATCAGAAACAAAGCAAGGATGTTCCCTCTCACCACTTCTTTTCAACATTGTACTGGAAGTCCTGGCTAATGCAATAAGACAAGAAAATAAACAAAAGTTAAACTGATTGGGAAAGAGGAAAGAAAACTATTTGTTCATAGCTGATATGACTGCTTATGTAGGCATCTAAGAGAATCAACAACAAGCAAAAATCTCCTAGGACAAATACATAATTATAGCAAGGTTACAGGTTACAAGGTTCATATATAAGAATTGATCACTTTCCTATATACCGGCAATGAGCAAGTGTGATTTGAATTAAGAACACGATACCAAGGAGCTTCAAGATGGCTGACCAAAGGCAGCTTGTACTCGTCTTCTCCACAAAGAAGAACCAAAAATAGTGACTAGACAATCACACTTTGAATAGGTCATCTAAGAAAGAATCCTGGAGTTCAACAGAGAAGTAACAGGAAGCACATAAAGCAGTGAAGGACATGGAAGCAAGGCAGTCTGCTTGGCCAGGATCGGCTGGGGGTTTGGAGAGATTGCCCAATGTGGATAGGGACTCCCCAATATAAGAAAAGGGTAAGTGAGAGACCTCCAGAAGTCCACATCCTTACCATGGACTCCTACGATCCTAGCCACTGGAGAGCCCCTTGACCATCGTGGGCCCTGAAACTGAAATAAGAAGCTCCCTGTAGACTGCAATGTCAGTGCTCCAGACAGGGAGCTCACACTGGCTTCCACACATCCCAAGTCCAAAGCAGCTGCAGCAAGGTGCCATTCTGAGAACCCAGATTCCAACAGACTTCACCCTGCTCTGAGGCCCAACAGCGACTACATCTCCTTATTCCTGGAGCCCTACTGACATCCCCCACAGGCAGTCACCACTGCACCTAGCTGCTGCTGTGAGGACTGAGGCACAGACCACTGGTAATGATCATACTTGCCACCATCAGCAGAGCCACTGTGCATTTTCTTGCACCCAGACAGAGACCCTCTCCCCACCCACAGCTGCCATTACTGAGGGCTGCTGCCATGGGCTGGGACGTGAGTGAAGTGTAGGCTGCGAGTGAAGTCGAGGCTAAGATATGAGTGAAGCACCAGTTGCAATGAGGTGGCTGAAGTGCAAGTGAAATATAAGCTACTGCCACCTAGGCTAAGATACAAACAAAATATGTATTTCCCACCCACCTGACTATGGCTGCCACTAAAAGCAACCCTGCCCTCCCTGGTAGCAGGGTTGCAGCACAACCACTCCCATTCCCCAACCTAAGCATCCCACCTGGGGTTTGGAGATGACCCCACCACTGTCTACCACAGCCACTACCTGCACACAACACCAGGGGGCCTGAGAGTAGGACTTCTTAGCCTGGCTCTGCCCTCCCCTGAAGCCAGAGGACCAATCTGAGAGTCTGAGGGTCTGGGGATCACACTGCCTAGTCTACTACAACCAGTAACTCAGCACTCCTCCTAGACACCTGAGGTTGGGCCCACCACCCTGCCACTACCACCAGGTTGGGCCCACCATCCTGCCACTACCACCAGAGCTGGCACCCATCTGTATTCACTAATTGTAGATATGAAGACTAAACCACTAAGCCCATTGCAGCCACCACTAACATTAGTGGAAACTGCTCGAGACCCAGAGGGTTATCCTGCCACTGCTACTACCATCACCTACACCACAACTCCTGCCCAAGGGGCACAGAACCCACTCACCACCTGGTACACCACTACACCTACCAGCAAGACACTTGGAGGCCCAGAAATCAGTGCAGTTGGGCCTTCTAACACCAAGGCCAACATACACCACCCTGAGGCCCCTAAATAGGCATAAGCAGCCTACTGCTGCTACCTTAGGACCCCAAACCCTGGCCCACCTGGCATCCCAGTCCCTAGCAAAAAATTTCCACAGTCTTCACTAATAACTGCCCCCAACACAGCAAGGGAATCACAGCTGCCACTGATTCTATTTAAGGCAAAATAAATCATACAGACGCTATACTAATGCATGCACCCAGAATCAAAGCCAAAGTGCCCTACTCAACCAACACTATAAAAACATCTTCAGGAAAAAGTCCCTCCCAACAAAAGCAAATTCAAAAAATTGGAAGACGTGATCATTACACCAGCTGCACAGATATCAACGTAAGGACACAGAAAACATGAAAAAGCAAGAAAAAGTGACAACTCTGAAGGAATACAATAATTCTCCAGTAACAGATCCCAATCAAACAAAACAATTATAAAATCCAAGAAAAGGAATTCAAAATATTGATTTGAAAGAAGCTCTGTGAGATAAAAAGAGAATTCAAAAATGCAAGGAAAAGAAATCAGAAAACCAATTCATGATATGAATGAGAAATTTACCAAAGAGACACTATTAAAAAAAATGCAGACAAATTCTGAACAGAAGAACCCACCAAATGAAAGACAAAATACGTTTGAAAGCTTTAATAGACTAGATCAAGGAGAAGAAAGAACCTCAGATCCTGAAAACAGGTCTTTGGAAATAACCCACTCAGACAAAAATTTTAAGGGAATAATTTTTTTAAATGAGCAAAGCTTATGTGTTATATAGAACACCATAAAATGAGCAAATATTCAAATTGCTGGTATGCCAGAAGATAAAAAGAAAATGAAAGAATTACAAAATCTATTTAACAAAATAATTGTGGAAACTTTTCCCAAGTCTAGCAAGAGATTTAGATATTCAGATTCAGGAGGCTCCGATAGTTCCAAAAAGATGAAAAGCAAAAAGATCTTCTTTATGCCACATTATAGTCAAACTTTTAAAAGTCAAAGACAAATACAGAATTCAAAAAATAGGCAAAGGAAAATGTCTAGTTACTTATAAATGAACCCCCATTCAACCAAGAGTGGATTTGCCATCAGAAATCTTACAAACTAGGAGAGAATAGGATGATATATTCAAACAGCTGAAAGGAAAATACTGTCAACCAAGAATATTATACCTAACAAAGATATTCTTCATAAATGAAGAATTGAAATATTTCCCAGACAAGCAAAAGTTGAGAGAATTCATCACCACTAGATTTGCCATATTAGAAATTCTTAAGAAAATTCTGTGAAAGAGAAATAAAGAATGAAGAAAGCAAGAGGGAAAGAGAGAGAGAGAAAGAGCAAGAAAGAAAGAGCAAGAGAAAAAGAAAGAAAGAAGACAAAAAAGAGAGAGAGAGAAGGAGTGAAAGAAAGAAGAGAGACAGAGAAAGAGAAAGAGAGAAAGAAAGAAAGAAACAACAAAAGAAAGAGAAAGAAAGGAGGGAGAGAGTGAGGGAGGGCAGGGAAGGCAGGCAGGCAGACACGTGAAAATATAAAAACCACTGGTAGAACAAACAAACAGAGCCGGGCGCGGTGGCTCAAGCCTGTAATCCCAGCACTTTGGGAGGCTGAGACGGGCGGATCACAAGGTCAGGAGATCGAGACCATCCTGGCTAACACGGTGAAACCCCGTCTCTACTAAAAAATACAAAAAACTAGCCGGGCGAGGTGGCGGGCGCCTGTGGTCCCAGCTACTCCGGAGGCTGAGGCAGGAGAATGGCGTAAACCCGGGAGGTGGAGCTTGCAGTGAGCTGAGATCCGGCCACTGCACTCCAGCCTGGGCCACAGAGCCAGACTCAGTCTCAAAACAAACAAACAAACAAACAAACAAAAAAGGAAGATAAAAGATTAAATGAAAACAAAACAAAACCACTATGATAAACAGTAAGAAAGAAAGAAAGGGACAAAGGTATACAAAACAACCAGAAATTAATTAATAAAATGATAGAAATAGGCCCTCACATATCAGTAACCTTGAACATAAACAGATTAACTTTCCTCAGTAAAGATACAGCTAATGAAATGGATTTACCCCACACACACACACACACACACACACACACACACACACACAGACCACAATATGCTGCCTACAAGGAACTCATCCCACCTGTCATGACATATATAGACTGAAAGTAAAAGGATGGGAAAAATACATTCCATGCAAATGAAAACTGAAAGTTAGTAGGAGTAGCTATATTTATATCAAAGAAACAAACTTTAAGTCAAAAACCATAAAAAAAACAAAAAAATACAAAGAAGATCATTATATAATGATAACGGGATCAATTCAACAAGAAAATATCATAATTCTAAACATATATGCACCCAACACCCCAGCACCCAGATATACAAAGCAAATATTAGTAGATCTAAAGGGAGAGATAGAATCCAACACAATAATAGTTGGGAGCTTCAACACTCCACTCTCAGGATTAGACAGATCATCTAGACAGAAAACAAAGAAACATTTCACTTAAACTGCACATTAGACCAAATGGACCTAACAGATATTTACAGAAAATTTTATCCAAGAGCTAGAGAATACACATTCTTCTCATCAGCACATGGAACATTCTCCAAGATCTACCATATGTTAGGACACAAAACAAGTCTGAACAAATTTTGTAAAGTTGAAATCATACCGAGTATCTTCTCAGACCACAATGGAATAAATCTAGAAATCAATAACAAGAGGAACTTTAGAAACTGTACAAATACATAGAAATTAAATGATATGCTTCTGAATGTTGGGTCAAGAAAGAAATTACAGAGTAAATTTTAAAAAATTTGAAAAAAAAAAAAAAAAACAGAAACACAACATACCACAACCTATGAGATATAGCAAAAGCAATGCTGAGAGGTAAGCTTATAGCAATAACTACCTACATCAGAAAAGCAGAAGGATTTCAAATAATACAATCTGCAACTCACGGAACTAGAAAAGCAAGAACAAATAAAACCCCAAATTAGTAGAAGATAAGAAATAATAAAGATCAGAGGAGAACTAAACAAAATAGAGACTAAAAAATAATACAAAAGATCAATAAACCAAAAGGTTGTGTTTTTTTTTGAAAAGATAAACAAAATCAATAAACCACTTGCTAGACTAACCAAGAAAGAGTAAAGACTCAAAATCAGAAATGGAAAAGGAGGCACTGCAACTGATACCACAGAAACACAAAAGATCGTTAGAGACAATTATGAACAACTATATACACTAATAAACTGAAAAACCTAGAGAAAATGGATAAATTCCTAGACACATGCAACCTACCAAGATTGAATCAGGAAGAAATAGAAAGCCTGTACAGGCCAATAACCAATAATGAGATTTAATAAGTAATAAAAAGTCTCCTGAACAAAGAAAAGTCTATGATCAGATGGCTTCACTGCTGAATTCTATCAAACTTTCAAAGATGAACTAATTTAAACTCTTCATAAACTATTACAAAAAATTTAAGAGGAGGGAATGCTCTCTAACTCATTCTACAAGACCAGAATTACCCTGATACTTAAACCAGACAAGAACTCAACAAAAAAAGAAAACTGTGGGCCAATAGGTTTGATGAATATAGAATCGAAAATTCTCAATGAAATACTAACAAACTGAATTCAACAGCATGTCAGAAAAAAATATACATCAAGATCAAGTTGAATTTACCCCAGGGATGCAAGTATAATTTAACATACACAAGTCAATAAATGTGATACATTGCATCAATAGAGTGAATGACAAAAACACATACTATCATGTTAATAGATTCAGAAAAAGCATTTGATAAAATTTAACATCGCCAATGATAAAAAGTCTCAACAAACCAGCATAGAAGGAATGTACCTTAATGTAGTAAAGGCTATATGACAAATCCATAGTTAATATCATACTGAATCAGGAAAAGTGGAAAGCCTTTCCTTTAAAGCCTAGGACACGAAGATAAGGATGCCGATTTTCACCACTCCTATTCAATATAGGACTGGAAGTCTTAACCAGAGTAATCAGGCAAGAGAAAAAAAAAAAATAAAAGATCATCTAAATTTAAAAAGAAAGAGTCAAATTGATCCTCTTTGCTGATGTATATTTAGAAAAACTTAGAGACTCCATGAACAAACTCTTAAATCTGATCAACAAATTCACTAAAGTTGCAGAATACAAAATCAACATAGAAAAAACAGTAGTGTTACATATCAATTAAAACAAAAACATAAAATACCCAATATCTTGTACTTTAGCACCATCAAAAATGAAATACTTCTGTATAAATTTAATAAAATGTGTATGAGATCCATGTAGGAAAAACTACAAAACTCTGTTGAAAGAAATCAAATAATAACTAAATAGATAGTCCATGTTCACGGATAGGAATACTTAACATCGTGAAGATGTCAGTTCTTATCAATTTGATCTACAGATGCAATCCAATGCCAGTCAAAATCCTAGCAAGTTAGTTTGTAGATATTGACAAAGTGATTTGAGACTATATATGGCAAGGGAAATGACTCAAAATAGTTAACATAAAATTGAAGGAGAACAAAGTTGAAGAATTGACTCTACTCAACTTCAGGATCTATTATAAATTTACAGTAATCAAAACAGGTTGTACTGGTGGAAAAAAACAGGAAAACAGACCAACGGAACCAAATAAGTAGCCCAGAAATAGATCCACATAAGTGTAATCAACTGATTTTTCGCAAAGGAGCAAAGTTAATACAATGGAGCAAAAATGGTATTTTCAACAAATGGTGCTTGAACAACTGGACATCCACATAAAAAAAAAAAAGAATCTAGGTATAAACCTTATGCCTTTAAAAAATGATCTCAAAATGGATCATAGATCTAAATGTAAAACTCAAAACTATAAAACTCCTAGACGACAACATAGGAGAAAACATGAATGATGTTGGGTTTGGTGAAGTCATTTGAGATACAACACCAAAGACATGATTCATGAATAAAAGAACTGATAAGCTGGACTTCCTTAAAATTAAAAACTTTGTCTACAAAAGACACTATCAAGAAATTGAAAAGATAAGCCACAGAGTGGAAGAAAATATTTGCAGAAGACATATCTGATAAAAGATTATCCAATAATACACAAAGAATTCTTAAAACTCAATAAATAATGGAACAATCCGATTTAAAAATAGGCCACAGACCTTAATAGACAACTCACCAAAGATGTTATATAGTTGGCAAATAAGCATATGAAAACTTTCTCTAAATAATATGTCATCTGGGAAATCCAAATTTAAACAAAAATGTGATACCATGACACGGCTATTAGAATGACCAAAATCCAGAACATGACACCACCAAATGCTAGTGAGGATATGGAGCAACAAGAACTCTCATTCATTGCTGGTGGAAATGCAAAATGGTCCAACCAGTTTGGAAGACAGCTTGGTGGTTTATTTCAAAACGAAACATATTGCTACCATAAGATCCAGAAATCATGCTCTTAGTATTTATCCAAAGTAGTTGAAAACTTATGTCCACACCAAACTTGCCCATGAATGTTTATAGCAGCTTTATTCATTATTGCCAAAACTTAGAAGCAACCAATATGCTCTTCAATGAGTGAATAGATAAATAAACTGTGATACATTCAGACAATGGGATATTATTCAGCACTGAAAAGAAACGAGCTATCAAGACATGAAAAGACATGGAGCAAACTTAAATGCATATTACTTAGTGAAGGAAGCCAATACGAAAACAGTGCATACTGTATGATTCCAACTATATGACATTCTGGAAAAGGCAAAACTACAGAGACAGAAAAAATATCAGTGGTTGCCAAGGATTAAGGAGGAGGCAGGTATGAATAGGTGGAGCACAGAGCATTTTTGGGGTAGTGAAACCCTTCTTTTTGATACTATAGTGGTAGATTCATGTCATTATACATTTATCCAAACCTATGGAATGTACAAAACCATAAATGAATCCCAAAGCAAACTATGGACTCTGAGTGATAATGATATATCAATGTAAGTTCATCTGTTACAACAAATGTAACACTCTGGTGGGGGATGTTGATAATGGAGGAGGCTATACATGTGTAGAAGCAGGGGATATATGGAAAATCTCTGTACCACCTGTTGATTTTGCTGTGAACTTACAACTCCTCAAAAATGAAGTGTTCTTTATAAAATAGGAATAGAGAAGAACATTAAGAACATTAATTTAATTGAGGAATTCTCAGTCAAATTGTTCCCAGCTTCTATCATACAATTGTGGTCATGCTTGACACAGGTGTTGCCATCACCATGGCTGGAAGCAGGGAGTATATGGCCAGTCCAGAGTCTGGCCTCTTTTGTTCCTTTCTTTGAGATGTGGCAACCTCAGTAACTTGCCTAAAAAGAATGCTAGCATTTCTAGAACATCTAGTAAGTATTGATAAGGATTCTTTACCTGTGTTATCTTGCTTAATTTTGACTGCCCTACTTTTATCTAGACAGATAGGGCTACTTAATCTCAGAGATGCTAAGTAACTTCTTTGACATTATATAACCAGTCCAAAGCCAAGATTAAGCAAAATGGAACAAATGAAATTTTAGAAATATTGATTAGAGAAGCAAGAACATGCAGGTTCGTAAAGTTTCTCAAAGTACTTTTTCTTCCTCAGGATTATTTGAACTTCCCTAATAAAGTAATGAACTTGGTGTGAAGAGGTAGGTTTTATTCAATTTTGTGGGCTCACAGGTTTATTAAGTACCTCTTATTGCCTGAATTCTCAGTGCCCCCTCAATAGACACATAAAAGCAGGAACATAGGAACATTCAGTACAGATCTAATTTGACACGAATCAGAAAGGGCCGAACCTTTGTGCTATTGCCGAACCACCAGAAATAGGTAAGGGTCCCCAGCTGACTGGGCCACACGACTGCACTGATGTTGACCTCCTTATTTCTTATGGCAACAAATGGAACTCGGAGATGAACATGCTCCACAGGACCTAAGGAAACAGAAAAAAATGACAGTGTTTATATTTCTGGATGTGGGCAAACTGTATTATACCCCTAGATTCTTAACCTTAATTTCTGTTAGCATCCCCTGTAATAAAGGAAGGTTCAGAAAACCATACACATTGGGAGGTGTGCATATGCACTTGAAATGAAGCACTGGGTATAATAGGGAACTCAAATCAAGTTTCAGATTTTTTGAGTGGCATCTGAACTAAATTTACATCTGATAAGCCTAACCACAGATGCTTATGAACCTCTAATACAAGGACAAAGCTGATTTACTAGACACTTAGCCAATAACTGGGAAGATAAACAGCAGTCTATTTTGTTATTGATGATTAGCCTGTATTGTGATTTGGGGTCAACGCATTGTGTGGAGGGCTCTTCCATTATTCCTGATTGTTAATGGGTTTCCATCTCCTTCAACAATCGGCCATTGTGCCTCATCATCTGCAGTACACACTGGGTGTCATTCAGAAACTGGCAAGGCTGTTTTCCAAAAAGGGAAAAGTATATCTCCCTAAATCAAAGGAGACACAAATGTCAGGTTACCAAATAATAAAAAATCTGCTTGCAGAAAGGTAACCAAGTTTCTCATTTTTTCCCTCAGAAAACTGATAAAAGCAGCATGATATTCTAAACTAGCAAGTAGAATAATATACATGAACACACCCTAGGCAATAAATGAGGATTTTAGTTTCCAAACTAAAATGAGAAGAGGACAAAGCTGATGAAAAACTGTTAATGTGGGCCGGTGCAGTGGCTCACACCTGTAATCCCAGCACTTTGGGTGGATCACCTGAGATCAGGAGTTTGAGACCAGCCTGGCCAACATGGTGAAACCCCATCTCTCTTAAAAATACAAAAATTAGTTGGGCATGGTGGCAGGTGCTTGTAATCCCAGCTACTCGGGAGGCTGAAGCAGGAGAATCACTTGAATCCAGGAGGTGGAGGATGCAGTGAGCCGAAATCGCACCACTGCACTCCAGCCTGGGTGACAAGAGCAAAACTTCATCTTAATTTAAAAAAAAAGGGGGGTGTGGGCAGTAATGTATCAGTGTTGCATCTGAGAGGTACATAATTTTTTAACACTGCAAGATTTTTTCTTCCTTTTTCCCTCCTTTCCTAACTCCTTTCCTTACTTTCCTTTCTATCTTTGTCTTCCTCCCTCCTTCTTTCTCTTCTTTAATCCTTCCTACATACCCAAATCCAAATAAAATATTTTAATTCTCTTCCTACTATGTCAGAGCACATTTCCTTGGTTTCCACCATCATCAATTTGATGAGAACAAGTAACTGAAGAGACTTCTATATGAAGTTCTTAAGCCACAACTGTAGCAAAGACATCTCTTCAGCCTGGATGGCTTGAATTCTTCTTATTGGTGGAGCATTTTTCAGGCCATCTAGCCATCCTTATTTGCTTCCCTGGTAATTCTGGAGACAAGTCAGTTCAAAGGGATGCTTCTCATTTCAACTCTGGCACAAATGTACTTACACGATTTTTTCCTTTATCTTATGAGTCTTAATCCTACACAGACTATTACCTTGTTCTAAAAATAAGGACAACATTTGCTCTGCCTTCCTTATAGTAATAAGAACATATGAAATTGTTACATGGTTGTTTAAAGTACCAATAATTAATGAAAGAATGTCATGATTTCTACCATTACTGCCCACCACCACCACTGCCATCACTGTTTCTGTCTGTCATTGGGTAGAAGTCCCTCTAAGGACTTCAGTGAGCATTCTCCTGAGTCTAATTGGACATATTCTGTGTCACAGGTAATTTTATATTGAAGGGGAAAGTGTTTGGACAGCGACTGCTATTTGGGTGGGGAGACCAGCCAGGCCAGTGTATGAGCAAAGGATAAATGCTTGAGGGGGATGGATGCCCTAGTTTCCATGATGTGCTTATTTCACATTGCATACCTGTATCAAAACATCTCATGTACCCCATAAATATATATACCGACTATGTACCCACAACAATTAAAAATAAAATAAAACTGAATACTTAAAAGGAAGAGTATCTACAGCCTGAGAATGCTTTCTGCCTAAAGTTCTCTGCCTTGACCCCAGACATATGGCATCTCAAGATTTCTCTTAGCAAACACTTTCAACTTTGTCAATTCAGACACACGTTTGGTTGAAGGATGACTTATTTTAAATAAGAATTTTTTTGTTATTATTTTTGTATGATTTGTTTGTTCATGGGAGCAAAAAAGGCACAAGATGGGAGAAAATAATGGATAATTTCATTGCTTTATTTACTCATTTTTAGGAGTTTACCTAATTTATGTCTCTTTACAGTTTGTGTTTTATTGATCAATGGGGGAAGAGAAAGAGGCTGTGGGGAGGGGATTCTGGCTAGTCCACTTCCAAGGAGGGAGATGAAAAACTTCCTTCTCCATGCCCAGATTCAAATCTCTCATTTTTCTCCTGATAGGAAAGGGGCCCCTTTAGGGGACCTTTTTACCCTCAAAGTCACTGCTTCTGTTCTCACTGTTATCCTCCAGAAAGCATGAAACCTATTCCCCAACACACCTCATGGGAACCCTGGGATCTTCCACAGTTAAGCAATGATGCAGCTGTGGTTCATGGCCTTGAGTTTCTTCTTGGCTTTCTGTCACTTGGGGGTCTTGGCTCAGTGGGACCTGACAGTGTCAGGTCCTCTGATATCCAAGAAGATAAAAGGAGAACCCCTTCTCCATAAACTCATGCCAAACACAAAAAGGATATGGCGTTTACGACTTGGAAGACCATCACTCATGGTTGCATTTATTCCGCTTCAGGACAAGCATGTTTGGTTAAAAATAATCCTAAGGAACACTACCATACAGCAGTTTTTTTTAGGCAAAGATTCTGAGCCAGGAGCCCTGGGCTTTGATGTGGAGACAAACGAAGGATCAATGAGAAGAGATGACAGCTGAGCAGAGGAAGAAACAGTGCAAACTTCTAAATTCCTCACTGTCAAATAGTACCCCTTTTGATAAAAATCTAATAATCTGTGCGAGATTGGTTATTATGGGCAGCTAACAACTACGTTTGTTAGCTAATGGCCCAAGATAAGGCCAAGAGCAGTCTCCACAATAAAAACTGTCTGGAAAATGCAGCCATGATTGATTTGGAGGGAATTATGAGCACAATAAAAGTTTCAAGGAACATTTCCTCCCTCATGCACATAAGCCACGGTATAAACCTGTTCCTTGCTGTTGTGTTTTTTGCCAGTAAGATACATTGGTTGTCACACCCTGAAGGCAAGGCCTACTCTTGGCAGAATCAGAAATGTGGGTGGGGCAAGTCCTTGGAACAGAGAAATGTGAAGTTCATTTTCCTTCTTTGTCTTCATTTTTAAATGCGGCAAAAATGTCAGGTACGAAGTTAATAGGAAGTACTTAGTAAATACTCTAATTTATCATGCACCAAGCTGAGTGATAGGCAGCATTCCGCACACTGTGCCAAAAAATAACATGGACCTGAAATTGCTGTCCTGAGGAAGGTCTGCTTGCAAGTTGGCCCCTGGCTGGTAGCTGGGAAGATGGCTCTGGGAGTGTTTCCAGTCAACCATTAACTGATAAGAGTGGTTCACCCTGCCTAAACTGTTCTTGCAAACAGTATGGTTTATTCCCAATGCTTTCCATTGGGAATCTGGAGTTTTGTTACATGCCAGGCAGAGGGTACCTACATGACTGGCCCCCATTAAAAACTCTAGGCACTGAGTCTCTAATGAGATTCTGTTTTAGACAGTCTTTTTATACATGTTACAACTCATTGCTGGATAAAGGAGTGTCCTGTGTGACTTTGTAGGGAGAAAACTCACGGAAGCTTCTGCCTCGTTTCCTCCAGACTTTGCCCTCTGAGTCTTTTCCCTTTGAGGATTTTGTTTTGTACCCTTTCGCTGTAATGAATCATCGTCATGAGTGAAACTTTAGCTGAGCCTTGTGGGTCTGCCTAGTGAATCACCAAACCTGGTGGTGGTCTTGGGGATACCAAACACATGCACACCTCATCCAGCTTGATTCTCACATTCTCACAGCCTCCCTTTTAGCTAAGCACTGAAGATAAGGTGTTTTTTTTTTTTTTTTTTTTTTTTTTTTTTTGAGACAGTCTCTCTCTGTCTCCCAGGCTGGAGTGCAGTGGCGCCCGGCTAATTTTGTGTATTTTCAGTAGAGACGGGTTTCACCATGTTAGCCAAGACGGTCTCAATCTCCTGACTCCTTGATCTGCCTGCCTTGGCCTCCCAAAGTGCTGGGATCACAGGTGTGAGCCACTGCGCCCAGCCAGCATTGAAGATAAGAAATTGGAGGTTTATAAAGCCTAAGAACATTGACCAATAGTAGACATTTAACAAAGGAATGTGATCGGAATTCAAGCACAGATCTCCCTTGTTCCAAATCCTGGGCTCATGAACACCATGCACACCACCCACCTGGGTTTCTGACCTGGTGCTTCTGGCACAGAATGGTTGTAGTTGATGTGATGTGGTTCTCACTTTGCCTGTTTATGGCTCATTTGTAGCAGCACCCCACTTTCCCACCAGAATGGAAACTCTGTAAGAGGAGGGCCATATCTGCATTGCTACCTCCTAGTGCCTAGCAGAGTGCCTTCCATATTTTAAGACTTCAACAAATTTTTGTTAAATTAATTAGTGAATGATCGGATTTTTTTGTGTGTGTTTACTATTACAAAAGCCCCATGAGGCAAAGTAGCAGTCAGAATTAAGTCATTTTAAAACTGGAGTTCAGGAGATCCAGAGATAAAATCATTTATCTCATGGCCATGTAGCCTGTCATTTTTAGGGACATGATTGAGCTACATAATCCAGGTCTCCTCTCACACACATCCCTTATCACTTTTGGTCCCTTTACTGGCATTTTGACCAGAGAGCTAGGAGACTAGCTAGCTTACTGTTTGCCAGGAAGCTCTTAGGTATAGGTTGTTTATATGATAGAGTTGATGCCATCACTGAGTTGTTAATAGGAGGGTACTCCTTGTTTTCACTTAGACTCTTTCAGAACTTAAAATTTCACCATATGTAGCATATTACCTAGAAATTATTGTGGGGTATGAAAGTAAGAACCATGGAAGTCCTTAGACTCAAGAATATCACTGATACACATGTGGGAAACCAATCCCAGTCCCATTACAACATTTCTTTGACCTGACATTCTAAAATCACAATATTAAAGTTTCAGTTTACATGCATCAAATTCTAGAATAGACAATACACAAAATGCATCCAGCACAAAAGAAATATTTTGGAACACCAACTGTTCTTTTGGTTTGTGCCAAGCAACAGCCAATAGCAATGAAATAGATTCTAGGACAACAAAATATTTTTGGACAGTTCTTAGAATTGTCAAAACCGAATGAATTTGCAGTAACCTTTTATGTAAAAATTAGTTTTGTGTGTGTGTTTAGTTCTACATTAAAAATATCCAAACGTGTTTATTTAATCCTTCTTTGGCTCTTACAACACAAATAACAGTTGACTTTGATTTTTGCATTCTTCATTCATGATAGATTGAGAATGAGCCTGAGACTATCAACCAGATGGCTTGTTTCTTTTTCATTTTGAGGATTCTCCAAAAGGAAGAGAGGAGACTTTTACCTGAATGTGTATGCATGCACACATTTATATCAGAGCAGAGTGGTGCTGAAAAGGAGGGCCCAGTTGGTAATATGTTATCCAAACTTCAAAATAATCAATCTATTTCCGTATCATAAAACTCAGAAACACAAATGAGTACATATCTCCACCATTTGGTTTGGGTAATTGTAGTAGTCATAGTGAACCTGGTCTCAGCTCTGAATTTTAGGAAGTCTGAACAGAACTAGTTGCCAACTGGGAATAAAGAGAAAAAGGGGCTGGTGCCTGCTACTTACAAACCACATGCAGGAAGAGGACAGCTGTATCTGAGCCAAGGTTGTTCTCTGCATAGGCTGTCACCTGGAAGATCCCTGCACTCTTATACACGTGCTTGATGCCGTCCTCGATGGGGCTGAAGTTTGCGTAGGACACAGCAATCCCATCCCCAAAGTCAAGCTGGATGTTTGTCCTTTGGAGATCACCCTGCAAGACGGCATAGCAGATGGGTCAATTTACGTGGTCCAGCCATACTCCTATCTGACGCTTCCTCCTGTTGCTTCAGCATCAACTTCTGATGACCCATAGTCTTTCTCAAGGGGCTGAAACACCTGCAACACAATGATCACACTCCCATCTGATCCACAGGGCACTATGGGCAGGCACTATGGACCTATTGTCTTCATCGCCTAAGCTTAGGGCAACCTGAGTTGGTATGACACTGGCAATAGTGGGCAAGGTAGACCCTCTATAAAGTTCTGAAGGGAAGCCAAGGTTTCACTGACTCCCTCACATACATAGTTTAATTCTCCTTCTGTGTCGTAATAATAATTGCAGTTATAGTAGCAGCAAATAGTTACAGAGGTTCTTTTATTAGTGCCAAGCAAGTACCCTCTTCATAATTCCATATTGTAGAAAGTATTTTGTCCCCATTTGTGTGGGGACAAAAATAAGTAGTTAGACCAAAGTTTCATAGTGAGTACAGGAAGACCAGGTTCCAGACCCAGTCTGGTTTCAATAATGCCTTCAGTTGCCATGCAGTTGTAATTGTTCCTATTTTGAGTATTTGCTATGTTACAAGAATTATGCTACTCACTTAATACATATTATATAACACCATCTGCAAAATAACAGCAGGGATAGGATGGCGATTCCCATTCTACAGATGAATACTGCATATCACCCAAAATTATACCCTTGTTCTGTTATCCTTGGACTTCCCTAAATCTACCTAAGCCTCCTCTTCCCTGAAGCCTTTTCAGATCATCCCAGCTCACAGATATCTCTATCTCTTGGAAAGCCAAGAGCTCTCTGTATACTACCTGGTAACATCATGCCAATGATTCAGGTGAATGCATCTCACCACCCAAAGCCAACATTTAGCTTCTTAAGGGCCTATGTTGAACCCCATTCTTCTTGGTCCCCACCCTACCACCATCACATTGGGCCAACACTTTGGATCAACACAATGCACTTGACCACAAAACAAAGATCCTATATGAAGAAGAATATCATTGCTCTGTTCATATATGAAGATGAATGATAGAATAGAGAAATACATCATTTTGGAATTATGAGCCAATCCTTCTGCCCAGTGAATGTGCACTGATCACAGTTTCACTTTCCATCTCTTCCCCCATGGCAGCCCAGATGTGAATGAAATATTGATAGGTGCTCTCTTGCCCCCCACACAATGTCAACTATCCTTGAGTTTATGAATATAAATTAAAGTGGAAATGAACTGGAGGCAATTCAAATTGATAAGATCGTGACTCTTCACATCCATTCAAGAGAAGGTTTTTATAGCTGTGGTCCTGGAAACTCCCTAGTGGAAATGTGATAATGACCTCCTCTGAATCTTAAAGTCCTTTAATTCAAGCACCTGCTATAAGTGAAGGCTGAGAAATCTGTCACCCAGGATAAGGAACCTTCACCACCCTGTCCAGTGTGCTCCTGACTTTAAAGGTTTCTGAAGTGCTCATACTTGTGAAAAAAAGACTCCTGGCCTGTTTTGCCCTCTTTCCAAGATCTCAAGAGCACAGAGCAATTTGCATATAAATTTAGAGGGCTGTGTCAATCAGGCAAGCCTTCCTGCTCCACCACTCAGCAAAGAGTGCCTTAAATGCCTTAGTATAGTAAGCAATTCAACAGCTTATAAAAGAAGCAGACAACAGAGATATTCCCATACTGGAATCAAGGTATGCAGTCTGATTTTACTGCCCAGATTTCAGAAGACACTAAAAAAGCAAAAGAATACAGCATCTAGCTGATAGAAAAGTAACTAATACCACACTCTTTATAAAGATAACTTTAAAGGATTTCAATAATCTTCCCCACCCTCACGCTCATACTTTCAAAACCTTGTGAAAGCTTCGTGGGCTTTTCTAATCAGTGGGATTAAGGGTTAGAATAAAGCAAAAGAGGCTCCTAAAAGCAACAGATAAAATTCAAATTTCCTTCCTCTGGCCAAGTTTACAGTTTATGGTCTTATGGTAATAAATATTCTCTCAGCAAAGCAGACTTTAATGGAGACCCTGAAGAATATATCCACAACTGCATGCTCCAGAGGCAAGCGGGCTCCCACTGCAGACTGGGTCTTTATTGTGGGATAAAGGGAGAAAGGTCAGTAAACACCCCAAGCCCTCTTTCACCCTTGTCTGTCTTCTTTCCAGAAGTTTCAGCTTCTCACCATTGACTATGGTGCAGGGGTCTCTGGGAATGTAAGATCTTCTTTTTCCATTCTGGGAATGGTCTGGTTGGGAGTTCCGACCTCAGAGAACCAGTCGAGCACCTACCTCCTCCATGAGGATGATGAAAGTTGCATTGTGTCCCTGCTCTGCCACCAGGCGCCCATCGGTCGTCACCACATGGAGGCCCCGAGGGGCTTTTCCAGGGCACATCTGGGCCTTGGCGGTGTACTTCTCTCTTAGCCCATCTGTGCAGTTGTTGGACACAATCCGCCGATACCTAAGTAGAATTGACAATTGATAGTGGTTTGTGTCGAGTGTGTTGTTGCTGTTGTGTGTGTGTGTGTGTGTGTGTGTGTGTATGATAAAGGGAATGTAAGAGAGCAAGAGCAAAACAGGTGCTTCACACAGCGGCCCCTAGAAACCAAGTCTCAAAGAAGACAGACAGACATTTATGAAGCTGAACAAATGCTGAGGACCTGCTATCCCTCCATCTTGGGAAGAGTAGCTCCTTAAACATTATTATTGATCCTACCTGGTGAGCCACAGATTGGATCAGTGTCTAAACCAGACAAGAAAAATCAATGTCTGACTCACACACAACAAAAGAGGAGGCAGACTCATTGGACTAGGGAAATGGGAAAAGCAGGTGCTTCTACTTGTGAGGGACAAACCTGTTTCTATCTCCCAGAGGCCATCTCCAGCTTTCTCTGTACCAGAAAGCAGGTAGAACATCAAACTTTTTCTAACTCTGATTAATCAGAAGGCTGCTACCTATCTTCCCTATTCCTCCAGGGCATCATTTCTTCCCCTAATGCCTAATAGCCCTTGCTGTGGAGCCACTGGGCTATTTCAGAGCACACTTTATTTTCTCCTTGCTAATATTTCATTTCTCACTCAGCATAAACAGCAGATTAGAAACACAAATTTGAAACTCCTATTCAATCTCACTATGCCACTATGTAAAATTATCTTATAGAAGAGGTAGGCATGGGAAAATCACCTGACAAAGCACTATGACCTTCTGTGACAAGGACATCATTATGTACAATGACACCATGTCATCTTCCTTGCCCACCAACCCCAGCACATGAAGTCAAGCCAAGAGCTTTCCTACAACCCTGATCTGCATGATGGGCATATTTCCAGGCACATGACCATCTATAAGGCTGCACTGAACATACAAATGTTCTGGTAAAACCACGTGAAAGAAACATACCACCACTATGACCATCACCACCATCATCACCAGCAGCATTATTATCACCATCATCATCACCATTACATGCTCATTACATTTTGTCTTCTTTCACTCACTATGTCAAGAATAATTAACAAATCCATCTATTTTGCCTTCCTATGATGGTTTCAAAAACAGAGAAATTTATAATTCTTTTTGAATGATACTAGTCTTCCATCATACCTGACATTTTCCCTAGATCCCCTCAGCCACCCCACTGCTGAATTACACCTCCATTCAGAGATCCCAGGGGATATTAAGCAAATGTTGTATGTCATTATTGTCTTAGATCAAATTATGATATGATATCTTGCATATATACATCATTTTTGTCAACTGAGCTTATAATGGGTCTAAAGTTATTCTGGTTAACACAGCACCACTTGTCCATATGGTAGCCAATATGGTAGCTCACCTTGTGGCTACTGAGCACTTGAAATGTCATTGGTGTGACAGCTGAAATGATAATATTTTTGAAATTTTGGGTTAAAGAAAACATTATTAAAATTAATATCACCTTATTTTTTACATTTTTAATGTGGTTACTAGAAAATCTAAAATTACATATATGCCTCACATTATAGTTAATTTGGTCATCACTGGTCTAGACAGTCAAGATTTGTAATCAATTTATACTTTCTCAGGATGTATAGTTACAAGATACTCAGTTTTTACTGATGATAGCTATTTCAGTGGGTACCATGTCCTAACACAAACTTGATATCATCTACTCTTCTTTTTCAAGTTCAGTTGGCCATTAACTCAAGCTGGTTGATGATTTGTAAACATAAGCCAACATTTACACAATCTGGAGGTATTGGTCAACATCTGTAGCATATTTGCTTTCTTTTTTTTTTTTTTAATTGCCATTCCCTTTCATTCTCCTGAATTATTTTGTTAGCTATTTGGGATTTTGGCATACCTAAGTTGCTTAAAATGTGGTGTACCTACACATGTCACATGATCCTATGAAATGTTTTAATTCAATTCTTTTATAATTCTGTTTTAACCTGCAATCACATTCAGCCTAGGCCCTCGCTGGGAATTTGGTGGCCCAACTAATCACTTGTGCCCATAATACTCCCTTTCCTCAAACTTCCTGGCACTTTGTTCTCTGACACCACAATCTCTTTAAGTTCATGCTGTAGGATCTGCAATTTGAATGCCTTAAGTCCCTAAACTATACTTGTACAATTAAATAACAGCAAAGATTCTTGAGTCTTAGCTCAGGCTCCAGGAATAGCCCTCCCAGCACTAAATAGTTGGCATGCATTTCAGAGTATCTCAGACCAGTCGGCACTTCTTTTTCATCATATTTTTTCCTTTGTTGACATCAGTTAGGTAGATAGTACCAACACTATGTTACAACTAACTATGGCAAAAGCATCAAGATGAATAACTTGACTGAGATGACAGAAGATCCACTGGGAGAGTTAAGACTGGCATCCAGAAAAACTCAGTCCCTTGCTACTCAAAGAGTGGTCCAGGGACCAGCAATATCGACATCACATGGGAGCTCACAGAAAAGAAGAATTTCACCCCCATCCCAGATCTCCCAAATCAGAAACCGCATTTTAATAAGATCCCCAGGTGATTGATGGGCACATTAACATTTGAGAGGTGCTGTCTTAGACCACCCATCCACTTGCCAAATCTGTTCTTGGTTATAGAGACAGCAAAGGAAAGGGAAAGACAACAAATCTTCAAGAAAATGTTTTTCAAGCATCTGAAAGAGTAACTGATACATGAACAAAGAGATAAACATGCATGTAATTTGAGAATTCCTGAAAAGCAACCTTGACATTTTTATTCCAGGAATTCCTAGAATGGAACTTTGGAATTTTCATTTTAAGTTTTCAGCATCAGTGTCAGAGAGTTTCAGTTCATCTTTCACTAGAAAGTACTGTAATATCTGCACATTACTTGTATTAATTTAATTCACTTGAGTGTCAAGGAATAAGCTACATG
This sequence comes from Macaca thibetana thibetana, assembly GCF_024542745.1. Taxonomy (NCBI): domain Eukaryota; kingdom Metazoa; phylum Chordata; class Mammalia; order Primates; family Cercopithecidae; genus Macaca; species Macaca thibetana. Next base: position 101,355,586 of record NC_065586.1, on the reverse strand, counting down.
TCCTTCCAGAAGAGAAGGATTAACTAAAACAATAACTATGGTCTATCATAAGTAAATATCCAAAGGTATTGAAATCTGATTGATCAGAAATCTCTTCTGATGCTCCCCAAATAAGTAAGCTAAAGAACTCCTCACTTCCCCTCAAATGCCATTTGTTATAAACAGACTCTATCTTCACTCCATTGTATTCAATAGCAATGCATGTCCTTCGGTCCTAGTTTAGAGAAACAGGAAAACAAGTGAGCTGAGTTCCTGAAGGTGTTTTACTTACCCAGTGCTGTTAAGGTAGCTTTGACCAAGGCTGCAGTCCTTTGATGGGGATGCTGGATTGTACCAGAAAGCTGGGACACACTGGCTCTCCCCATGTCTCTCATACCCATAGTCACTGTCAGGAAAATGAATATTGCATAGTAGTACATATGTACAAATGCTAAAGTAACCACAGGCACACACAAACATATACATGTCCCTATTGCCATCCAGAAAGTCCTAACACATTGTTTTAAATATCCCCAGTGAGGGTAAATATTCATATTTTGAAAGTGAACTTTTAGCCTTTTAAATAATTCCATGTGATTTGGAGTCCAGTCGACAGAACAAAATAGCAACTTGGCAAATAGAAATTCTAGGTTTAAAAAGGTATTGATACAAATAATGTGGCAGGTATATTGGCTTGGGAGTAAATGTGGAGGATGCTGTCAAAAGTACATTTTAAGTCACAGCAGAATTATTGAAATAAGTACATGACAACAAAGACAATGATTTACCCTCTCTGAAACAAGTATATGCATGTCCATTCACATGGACACATGGAGTCAGTCAAACTTTTCCTGACTAGATAAAATAAAGGCCCCTATTTCCCTAAAAATAAAACAAAACTACACTGTAGCTCTTTTTGTGTTTCTTTAAAATCCTAGCCATAATAAAATGAAGAAAGTCTGCTACGATTTCTTTCCGCTTTTCTCCCTGATGAAAAACAGAAAAGGAACAGAGCAGTGTAGAGAAGGAGGTCCCCTATCTGAAGTACAAATGGTGTTTCCCTACTTCTTGGAGGTTCAGAAGCCTCCTGGGTGTGTAAATGTCAAAGTAGAAGAACAATAAAGTACGTAGAAGGGATTATTGCTCTTGTAGCCAACCAGAGTCATTGAGGGTAGCTTCACTTGGCAGAATTCATGTTTCTAAGTTAAGCATCGTAGGGTTTTCTGAAACCCACCGATGGGGCAAAATGAACTGGACATATAAATATTAATCCATTAAGTGTTAATAAAACATAAAGCAGCAGAAAAGAAGTTGCTTTCTCAGAACCCACAGCTCCTTTCTTTTTCTGCTTCCTGCATATTCTTTGAGCCAAGATTTTGTGGAAGTTCAATGAAAACAGAGGCAAATTGTCTGTGTGTGTATCTACAATAGGAATGAAGGGGAGAGGGGACTGAAAATTTAAATTTAATTCCACATCTATTTATAACTCAATATGTGCCCTGCCCTGTAAAATAATAATAATAATAATAATAATAATAGTAATAAACTTAAAAAGGTGTGACAATCCCTGTCCTCAAAGGGTTTTCAGTCTTTGGGGGAGAGAGATACAGCATACCCCAAACACGACTAAAGAACAGAATAAAACGATATGCAGCACAGCACTAAACAGTACAGCTAAGAAAGAACCAATTGATTAATGAGATCATACACAATATCTTCCCAGTCTGACCCCACCCCACCTTCTTACCCAGCTTCCCATCAAACTCTTAACCGAAGACTCCTAGCCAACCTTTTCAACCCTCTTTATCTTTTTATATGTAATCCCTCAGGCTTGAAGCATTCCACTGTTTTCTATGTTTGGTAGTTTCCTACTTATCCTTCTTTAATATCTAGGTCATAGAATGCCATCGCTGGTTCCCCAGACAAAATCTTTGGGGTCATAACCTGTTGGTAACTATAAATGGAAGCTACAAAAGAGCAGAGATATTCGTCAGTTTTTATTTGTTTGTTTGTTTTTGACCAATAAGAATTTAGAACAGTACCTAGGACATTTCAGGCATTAAATATTTATTGGGCAAATGAATTCCAATTACATTAGAAGGCAATTGCAGCTGGGCACAGTAGTTCACACCTGTAATCCCAGCACTTTGGGAGGCCGAGGCAGGTGGATCACCTGAGGTCAGGAGTTTGAGACCAGCCTGGTGAACATGGTGAAACCCCGTCTCTACTAAAAATACACAAAAAGTAGCCAGGCATGGTGGCAGACGCCTGTAATCCCAACTACTTGGGAGTCTGAGGCAGGAGAATCGCTTCAACCCAGGAGGTGGAGGTTGCAGTGAGCCAAGACCGCACCACTGCACTCCAGCCTGGGCAACAAGAGCGAAAACTCTGTCTCAAAAGAAAAAAAAAAAATTATCCCATTGCATTACATGGTTGCCATTACAACGGTCTCTGCAGGAAGACTGTGAGCCCATAACGGATGCCACAGTGTGGACTGCAGAGAGTCGCCCCAAGTGCCCAACAGATTCCCGTGGAGTTAATGTGACAAGAATCATGGATTGCTACATAGAAAGGTGGAACTTTAGATCAGTCTTGATATTGGCATGTTTAAATGAAGCTGGAAGGAAGGAAGGAGAAAGAGACATTTCTGCCAAGTAAATGTTTTGGCCGAGCCTCCTGATTAACTACTGGAGATCTCTCAGCCTGACAGTTCATATGGACTCAATGTTGTGCCAGCTTGTAATAGCCCATGAGAGCTCACAGTTAACATCTCAGAAATGTTGCAGGCTAATTAATGGTTGTTAAACAAAGCCACTATTAAAAATGAAATTGTATGAAATTTCAATTATATAAATTATATTACAAAGGTAACACTTAAAACATATATTCCTGATTACTATATTTCAATATTATATACAATATATACTATATTATATAAAAACTATTCTATCATTCTAATGTCCATGCTATTGAGGTGCTTTACATCCATGTATCTGTATGGTGGGAATATTATATAATGTGTGGTACTAGCTCTCTCTCTGTATGGTGGGAATATTATATAATGTGTGGCACTAGCGATCTCTCTGTATGCTGGGAATATTATATAATGTTGTGGTACTAGCTCTCTCTCTGTATGCTGGGAATATTATATAATGTGTGGTACTAGCGATCTCTCTGTATGGTGGGAATATTATATAATGTTGTGGTACTAGCTCTCTCTCTGTATGGTGGGAATATTATATAATGTGTGGTACTAGCTCTCTCTCTGTATGGTGGGAATATTATATAATGTGTGGTACTAGCGATCTCTGTATGGTGGGAATATTATATAATGTGTGGTACTAGCGATCTCTCTGTATGGTGGGAATATTATATAATGTTGTGGTACTAGCTCTCTCTCTGTATGGTGGGAATATTATACAATGTTGTGGTACTAGCTACCTCTCTGTATGGTGGGAATATTATATAATGTTGTGGTACTAGCTCTCTCTCTGTATGGTGGGAATATTATATAATGTTGTGGTACTAGCTCTCTCTCTGTATGGTGGGAATATTATATAATGTTTTGGTACTAGCTACCTCTCTGTATGGTGGGAATATTATATAATGTTGTGGTACTAGCTCTCTCTCTGTATGGTGGGAATATTATATAATGTTGTGGTACTAGCTCTCTCTCTGTATGGTGGGAATATTATATAATGTTGTGGTACTAGCTCTCTCTCTGTATGGTGGGAATATTATATAATGTTGTGGTACTAGCTATCTCTCCCCAGTTCTGCGTTCACTCATGTCAGGTTGGTAGCTTGAAATCTGCCATGATGGGAATATGTATGATGATCAGCAGATACCATTAATCAGGGAGTATTTATTTGTTTGTTTCCAGAGCCAGCAGTTAAATATTTATTAGCACACTGCTGGATCTCTTATTTCTCTCTTTTTTTTATTTTATTTTTTGATACGGTGTCTCGCTCTGTCACCCAGGCTGGAGTGCAGTGACGCGATCTGAGCTCACTGAAACCTCCAACTCCCAGGTTCAAGTGATTCTCCTGCCTCAGCCTCCTGAGTAGCTGGGATTACAGGCACCCACCATCATGCCCAGCTAATTTTTGTATTTTTAGTAGAGATGGGGTTTCGCCATGTTGGCTAGGATGGTCTCAAACTCCTGACCTCAAGTGATCTGCCCACCTCAGCCTCCCCAAGTACTGGGATTACAGGTGTGAGCCCATGTTCCTGGCCTGAATTACTTATTTCTAAGCATTATTTGTCTGTGGAAATATTGGGCTGTGGTGTATCCTTACTACCTTCTCGAAAATTCTCCAGTTGTTTTCCGAGGTAAATCTATTGAATGTCCTACTAACCCTAGGGATTACCTTCCTATGAAGGAAGGGTGCTCTCTCTTAAGCAATTTTAAGAATGAAAGAAACATCTTAATGGCCTTTGCTAAATGTAACTGTGTTTAGCAGTTCTGTTCAGCTCTGCTACCTGTTGGCAATGCAGTAATTTTAAAAGGTGCACCAGGCATGTTGCTTTGCCCCAAAGAGTAAAAGAATTTCATTAATATTTAACAACATTAGTGGAAGCTGGCTGCCTCCAAGCTGTGGACGTCTTCATTAATTTCTCCTAAACGTATATTAAAATATCTCATACAGCCCAACCTCCTTCCTAGCTCCGAAGTCTGCATGATTAGACACACAAGCAGTTCCAGCTGTTGCTCCAGCTTCCTGGGGAAAGGCGTTTTTCTGTTGAATTGTGAAGTTTGGACAGAATGCACCAGAAAGTTTGATTTGCCTCGGGGAAGTCTGCTGCTGCAGATTCTGCAAACATACACACATTTTCCTTCAAGAAATAAGTCACCTCTACGTCTTTCTCCACTATAACAGCTTTAGAAGTTTTGAAAGTTTAGGAACAACTTTTGCATTTCTAGGAACCTGTATGTCTTCTAAATTCCATCCAGGGAAAAGGCTTAGATTCTAAAGGAGGGATAGCCAGGACAGTGTAGAAATAATAATAATAATAATAATAATAATAATAATAATAATAATAAACCTCTGCGTGTCAAAATACGAAGGGATACTTTTATTCTTGGATCCAATCTCCTAAGTTGGTAGACTGGAAAAGAAAAGCAAAAAGGGGAGAAATGACTATGCCAAAGATTGTACACAGCTGGCAGTGGCAGAGGTGGTAACAGAGACTCCTGATCCCTGTTCAGCATGAGTCCAATCCCATGGGGCTCATCAATGAGACCCCTAGTCCCCAGGAATGACATTCTGAGACTCTTGGAGCCAACCAAGGAGTCATGGTCTCTTCCAGACAAGCTGCAGGGGCTCTCAGACCACTCACAGCCATATCACAGCCTCCCTGATTCCCATTTCTCCACCCTCCCATCTGCCAGTTGAGAGTCCAGTGCTAGTGATCTACAGGCACCCTGTTCCACTTTAGCAGGCAGGATAGCATGGTAGGTTTGGGATTAGGCAGATAGAGGTTCTTGGTAGGCATGGACTGAGCACTCAACAAACACAAGCAGGCTCAAGAGCAACAAAAACAATGGATTAATCATTAACATCATCATTTAGCTAAGACATAAGCCCAAATACAGCCGTAAAGAAAGATTATAATTATATCCAAACCATTTCAGAAATTGCTTGGAAAATCCAACAATCATTCCTCAAATATTTCTCCTAATTTAATTCCATGCTGTCCATCTGCCTTATCCCTTTACTCACCAACAACCTTCTTATATATCTGTTTTCTTTAGGTTTATGTTTTCTTCCTGTTTTCTCAGTCTCTTATTTATTTCTTTGAAGTACTGCCTATTTTTCTTTTCTTCCTCAGCAGGAAGTCTACATAGTCCCATCGCCACCTCCTGCAGGAAGCCTTCCATGATTACTTCAGTCCACAGTGATCTTTTTGTTCTCTTTGTTTTGTGTATCTATAGCATATACAGTCAGAACTAGTGCTGTTCAATAGAACTTTCTATTATAAGAGAAATATTTTATATTAAGCTAATATGGTAGCCCCTAACTAGTGCAATGAAGAAATAACATTTTTTATTTCTTTTTAATGCAAATAACCACATGTGACTATGATAATTTTGGACAATAAAATTCAGCATTATACTATTTTCTGCTATGCCTTCTTTTAGTGCAATAACTCTTTTGTATACATTGTTTATTGTCTTATTTATCCTCTGACTTGTCCACTATGGAAACACATCCTTGCTCGTGCTCCATACGCAGAGTACTCAAGCTTACTCTGGGGAGCCACTAGATTAATGTACTTCGGATACATCTGAATGTATGTGCTGTGACACCCCCAAATCTCCTCCCCTGTCTTCTACATCACCACTCGATAAACTTGCTTTGTGGACGTAGTGCCGTATGGGACATGGAGGTAGCCTGTAAAACATAATAAGACTCAGGACTCTGAAGTCAGAATAATATTATCCTGAGTGAATTACTTAACATCTCTGTGTTCCATTCCTTTATCTGTAAAATGTCTATAACAGCAGACTCTCCTTCTGGGAGTTCATTGAGAAGATTAAGATAATTCATCTCAAAGACTAAAACATCTGCTACATAGTAGGTGCTCAGTAAAAGTTTTTGTTGAGAGAGAAGTTAGGTGAATGAGTGAAAGAAAAGAACTCCTGGGCATAATAATCTCTGGTTCAACCTGGTTTCGTACTGAACAAGTGAATTCAGGTCTCCTGGAGGGCTACTGCCTCTCAAGAGCCCTCCTTTGACTGTAGAGGAGCCCCCTCGTGCACCTTTTCTGACTACCTGATGGTCTCTAATAACCTTTACTCTCAATAAGGATTTGTTCCTGGTCCTTATCCAGCGCCATGATGGAGGTTGCTGCAAAGTGGCTCTCTAGGGTACGCTTGAGGCTGGCGGATTTATGAAGCTCTTATGTTGAAACATCGATCTTTATGCAGAATTCATACATATTACTGATACTTGCTCTGGAGAAAGTTGTGGAAGTGAATATTTTGCTACAAATAAATGCTTCTGAGAATCTGGAAAACGTCCTCTTTTCTCGTAGAAGAGGGACAGAGGTAGAAGATATCTTCCCTCTGTGAATCCAGGTTGCACTCCTCAATTCTTCCACCAATGTGAAGACATTTAATCCATCCTCCCCAGTCTTTACTCTTCCCTCCCAAACTGATTGAACTAGGTGATACCCTCTCTCTGCTGTCTCTGAGGCTTGAACTTTTCCTAGATCAGTCAAATGAACCTGCCCTGATTTGGCCTAGGGAAACATTTAAATGGACTGTGCATGATAATCACTGGTACTAAGTGCACTGGGCATTTCAGATGCCTTTGCTAATAATACTTCCTGCTAGAGAGGACCACTGAGAAGGGGACAAGGCTATAGGCCATATGCTGATTTCTGCATTAGCATTAAAGACCAGCAAACAGACAAAATGTATTTGATGGAAAAACTGTATCTTTTAACCAATCACTACGCTTATTGAAGTTAACTTAAAAACAAGAAGACAATTTCAAATATTCAGTCTCATTGTCCCCCCAAAAATCACTGTAAATAATTCAGAAATTTCAGTAATCAAAAACAACTTCACCCCTACTCAGTAGTAGTAAAAAAAAAACTTTATAGGCCATGTGATTTTGTGTGTGTGTGTGTTCTGAGATTATGACCACAAACCCAGCATCAAGCCTTGTCTACTTCTCCACTCTACTCAAGTGGCTCTTCTATATTATTTTTAATATGAGGTATGATTGGCTACAGAAATGCAAACATACACCACCTTATATGTCAAAAAAAAATTCTATAAAATATTTTTGAAGACCATACACCTATTATGATTCTAGTACCAATGGTCAAAACTACTTCAACGGAAATTGTTTTAGTGTTAAGGAAATATTCTACCTTATATTTCATCAACAGCAGTAAACCCAAGTCATTTGGGGATGAGTTTTAATTTTAGAGTAACTAAACTTGGAAACTCTATTTTTTTTTCTGAAGCAAAATGAATCTAAAATAATAAAGACTTGTTTGATTTCTTGAGAAATGGCAGGGTGTGGAGGAAAGAATGTGAATTTAACTAGATCTGCACTTGAACCCGGGCTCATTTTCTCCCAGGGATGTAACTTCGATCAAGTAACCTATATCCAAGATGTTTCTTCTCATTAAAATGGCAATAATAAAGATCCTGACATTACACGGTCTTGGATCCACATAGTACCTCTACCAGTGCAAGTATGAGACCCACAGAAGGCCTGGTAAAGGCTCCCCTTCACCTCTCCCACCATGCTTTACTTATAGTTGCATTCTGACAGCACTCCCTAAAGAAGGTTCAGAAATACTTTGAGCAATGCCACCAGTATCTAACTAAATGGATACGACCCCAAGATACTACTCTGAAAACAGTGCTTATTTGGATGTATAAACTTTGGTTTACTTGCAAAAATGCCATAGGGACCACTTAACCCTAGGGTATAAGAATAACAACAGCAGCAACAGCAGCAGCAATAGCTAGCTTATGTTGTATTTCTACGTTGTACGTCAGTAGGATAAATGCCTTATCTATATTAATGATGTATATTAATATATTAATTCATTCATTCTTCCTTAGGATCCAGTGAGGTAGATGTTATGTATTTTTATTTTGCAGCTGTAGAGATGAAGTCATAAAGATTAAGAAAATTTGCCAAGGTCAAAAACTGTGACTATCAGTGCTAGAATTTTTGCCCAGACCAGTAAATGTTACTGGAATTACTGATGAGAAAATATTTTACAGTTCTTATTTCTTCTCACTTGTGATGCTACCCAGCAATGGGTGAGGGTCTATTATGGCACACAGAGACACAGGAGAATATGTACCATGACAAACTCAAAGACAGTATGCCTCAATGGAGTTAGTCTGCAGAAGGACATAAGGAAGCCTGAAATTAATATTCTGAATATTCAGGTTGACATCAATATGTCACAAGCCATAATTTTGAGTGGCCTACTGCACTCATTGCTATGACTATTTTTGCTTAATTGTGATTAATAATTGAAAATATTTTTCACTATGTGAAAATATACTTTGTTCCCAAGGGCTCAAAATGGTCACAGAGAAGCCCCTGCTAGTAAAATTTAAATTCCATTTAGCATGTCTCATTTTCATGACTTTCACTGAAGCCATGCTTTCCCAGGTATGAGTTTAAGGATGAAGAACAGGTGGAGAGCAGTCAGAGTCACTCCTCTGGCTTCCAGGTATATTCTTAGCAGAAAGTGGGAAACAAAGGATAGTTTCTAGTACAAATCAAGCTTAAAAACCAGCTGGATTAAATGAGGCTGGAAGGAGTGAGGCTGTCATTCAGGGGCAGCTGCTCTGTGCCCACTTGGACTTACTCTGGCTATTTGATGCCAGAGAAGCCCAAATGCAGCTCTATCATTGCCCTGCCCCTCCCAAGTTTAAAGGCCAATGCCCAAGTCCTTAGTTTTGTCTTTTAACAAAGACAAAGCTGGGATGGGCTACCAAAATATTCAAATTGAACTTTAGCTTTTTATTGTGATGCAGAGGAAGAATTCATCCAGCTGGGATCAGAGTCCTATGTACCCATTCCCAGAATTGGGGAGGTTTCTGACCCTCCTAAAAGGAATGATGTTCAGAAACATGCTACAACTATTTACTGAATGTTTACCACGGGCCAGGCACTGTGGATGCAGACACAGGGGAAGTCTAAAACTCCTGCATTCATAGCACTTACATTCTACTGGAGAAGGATAGGTGATAGTAGAACAATCAAAAACATGTTCATTTTGTATGGCAATTAATACTAAGGAGACAATAAAACAGGGATATGCTAGACTGTGCCAGGGTATAGGTGAGATTAGGTGGTCTCAGAAGGCATTTCTGAGAAGCTGATATTTTTGCTGAGACATGAGTGACCCAAAGGTGCTGGTCATGCTAAGATTTGGAAGAAATTCTTGCATTTTCTGCTCCCTGGAATGAGCCAGGATTAATGAAGGTGCAGGAGATGGTAATGTGGTTGCAATACAGTGAATACAGTAAGAACAGTAAGGAATTTAGACATGAAAGTAATTGCAGGGCCAAATCACCCACAATGGAGGAAGCTAAGGAAAGAAGATCAGATTGTATTTTAAGCGAGGGGGAAGATACTGGAGTATTTTAAGTGTAGTAGTGATAAGATATGGTTTGAGTTTTTAGAATACCATCTCAGTTGCTGTGAGGAGAATGAATTTTAAGTGACAAGGGTAGATGTGGAGAGAGTTCGATTCCTGGAGTGATACAGACAGCTGCGAGATGGAAAGAAGTGCTTTGAGTTAGAATGTGTTTTGGGGGTAGAAACTGCAAGGACTTGCAGATGGCCTGGATCTGACAGTGAAAGAAAAGGAGAAACCAAGCCCTTCTGACAACTGAGTGGATAGCTGTGTGTTTTATTGCAGTTGGAAAAACTGGGCAAGGGACTCCTTCCAATGAGGGGGATTCAAGGAAAGCTTTGCTTTGGCTGCCTTAAGTTTGATATCCCTGGTAGTGAATCAAGAGGAGATGAATGCTGAGTAGATAGCCAGACACATATGTGTCCAACCAAGAGAAGGGGGAGGCCAGGGCTAGAGGTAAATATTTGGAAAACTGTCTATAGGTGAGATTTGAATTTCATTAAGTGAGATTTAAAGTTGTTCTCTGTTGCTGTTATTACGGGGAGAAAAAGGAAATAAGAGAGAGGTCACGTGGAAGAGCACAGATGCATGTGGCTGGAGGCAACAGCAAGGCAGTAGCTCTCTAACCTCTGTCAGTGCCCAGCCCAACTTCTCCAGTACTTTCCAACACAGCTGCTCACTGCAGATGAGAAGCCCCCCCTGGAGATGCTGCTCTGATGGAGCAGTGACCCTCTCTGTGAAAATGCCTCAGCCTGTCCTCCTTCCAGGGATGCAGACTTCCCATCTGGCCCAGTAACTGGGATGGTTGGGCCCACAGGCCAGCAGATACACCTCACATCTCTGTGTCATGCTTCCTCTCCTAACTTCATCTTCACCCCACCCCACCCCACAGACAGGTGAAGAAGACCTGGTTGGAATTGGTAATAAAATGCCAAACAACTCACCACTCGAAGTCCCAGTTGGCACAGACACAGGGTTCTGAGACCACTGATCCTGAGTGGTCTCGGCCCAGGGCACACTGAGCTCCTGGCTTACGTTTCTTGAATATTTTCCTTTCTCCCATGACACAAGGCTCTCCCTTAGAGAGAAATTCCATAGTGAGAGAGACAGAAAAACAAAAAGGTGGTGAAATAAACATGTTGTCAACAAGAAGCATTAGCCTGTTCATTCTCATTTAGGTACTTTATGTAGCAGTCTCATTCTCAGTAATGATCCAGGAGTTTCAAGAATAAAAGTACTAATCTTTTACTACTACATAAAAGGAACATTATGGGAGGTGGGCCCACTTCTACCCTCCACCCACCCAAGCCAGTGATGTCTACATCATCCTGTTTCTGCTCCACCTCCACGGAGAATGTAAGGACTCCAGGCATCTTTGCAGACCACCAGGCATTTGCCCAAATGGCTTCAGTAGCAATTCTAGTGGAAAGGAGCCCATTTCTGGCACATTTTTCACATCATCTTCAGAGGGAAATTGAAGTTGACCCAAAATGTTCCCTCTCTATGATAAACGACCATGCCCAAATCCTAATTCCCAGTCAAGGACAAAGAAAGGAGAAGTTGGTACAAATTACAAGAACCCAGTGGTTCTGAAGAATGCAGAAGCTTGCTTATTTCTCATAGCAGTAAATATCTACCATTGCTATACCTACTCACCCCGAAACCCTTTCTCAGTGGACCTGTTCCCAGTGCTCTGGGGCCCTCATTTCAGGCCAGTCTGAGAAATGCTCTCGCCCTCCACATTGACAGATGAAATGAGCAACTCTTGGAGGCCTTCTAGCTGTAAAAAGCTCGTTTCTCCATGGATACAGCTAAAACCCTAGGTTATCATCATCACCTTTCCCCCAGGCAGCTCAGTGATTTCAATTAGTAGATAGGATCCCAGGGTGCGAGATGGTTCCTAAATATCATCCAGCCCTACTGGACCTACGTATGTTTCACCCTTTTCTTCAAATCCACACCCACAACCTCAGATGACCCACTACCTTCCTCCCCTAAATAGGAAGGCTCAGATAAGACCCAACCAGGCTTGCACTAGCTCCTCCTCCTAGAAGCCAGCAGTCCACCTCCCTGGGGTGTACCTGATTGAGCAGGTGCCAGGTCTGATAGTCCTCCTTGGTGCAATGCCGGCTGAAGATAGATTTGTAGTCCACTTTCACCAATTGCCATTCGGAGCGGAGGCTGAAGTGGCCAAAAACTCTAAGCGTTTAGGGGAGGAGTGGGAGAGACAAATGGAGAAGGTCCCATAGTCAGTCACTAATGCACAGAAACTGGGAAGGAGATAGAAATTCACTGCAGCCTGGACTTTAGTTGTTCTTCCAAAGTGAGCTCCTTGAGGGCCATTGAGGAGAAAGCCCACTATCCATACAACTCAACCAACTGGCATGTCATTCACATGGGTTTTAAATCAACTATATTTTAAATTGCAAAAGTAATATATGTCTATTACAGGAAGCATTTAAAATATAGAAAGCCCAGTAAAGAAAAAAATTGGAATTGGTAGTCCCAAACTCACCACCCATATAAAACCCTTGTTCAGATTTAGATAAACAGTCTTCCCATTTCTCCTTAATGCAAGCACTGGCATTTTACCTACCCGTGTCCACTGACAGGGACTCAGTTTCCTCATCTGTAAAGTGGATTGTACATATGTATGTTGGGGTAGAAGGAGTGAATTTGCTAATTTAAAGCACAACTTTGCCAACTGCAAAGTCCTGGTTGAATTTAAGTGTGTTAGTTGAAATTCCCACTGTTTAATGCACATAAATACCTACCCTCCCTCCTCCTTCCCTGAAAAGAAAAAAAAAAAATCACAGCAGACTCATAAAAGGAACTCATATTTATGTATAGTAAAGAAGCACACCATCTGTGACTTAGATAATCAATACTGACCTTTTCAAAGCCCAGCAGTTGATTGCCCTATAAATATGAATGATCAATTGTTTCTAGAAAAATAGAAAAAAAAAGACTGATCATCCATACTCTACTCGGGTGGCATGTCTTGCAATTACAATGCAAGACATCTATCATAGTGATGTAAAGGGGAGACCGATCATGCTGCAAACTTAAAACAACCGAAGTCTTTCAAGGAATTGGATGGCTTCCATTTCAGCAAGACTTAATCACACTACCAGCCCTGGATTCTCCTCTGCCCAAGTTCAGATACTGTTATGGTGACACCTACAAGATTAACTCTCTTCCTGGGTCATTTTCTAATGCTCTCTAAAAGATGAGGATGCATATGGGAAAGGTAGAGACTGACAAAACTTGTGAAATGAAGAAGAATACAGAGTTGTTTTTGTAGATCATCCAATTTACAATACATCTCAGGATCAATTTTGAATGTGCTTCAGATAAAAGTTAAATAAAACCTTTTAGAGCCTTATCTAAAAGAAAATTAAGCAGACTTTGAAAGAGAGACAGGATCTCTCCTTTAGTAAAACTACGTGGGTTTTGTATGGATCTAAGCTCAGCATGGGGTAGCAGAAGCTCTGAGCCTAGAATACCTACCATAGGCAGCTGACACTGTGGAGCAAAGCAAACCTAACTCCCTCTCCCTGGGTTCTCTCTGCTCTCTTGTATTCTTGCTAAATCCAGTGGTTTCCAAATCCAATTCATCGATGCCAGGTCATCCACTAAATTATTTCCATTTCTTAGCTCTGGATTCATTTTACATAGAGGTCAGTCCATTTTAAATCTTTAACAAAACAGCTCTCTCTTATCAAACATTTTTGCTTGTTTGAAGAGAGGACAGTTAAACTGATAAGCTCATCAAGGGAAAATGAAACAAACAAACAAACAAAAAAACAGTGGGAGGAGACCTTGACAAATATCTTTTTTTATCTCTATCGAGCCTTCAAAACTGTCACATTCAGATGCCACTTCCACCGGTAAGTCTTCCCTGACTGGAATACTCCTAGTGCAGTATGTTAATGACGCTAAACCAAATATTTCTGCTGACTCCAAATAGTTTAAATTTACTTCCTGGATTACAAAAGACGTCACATCAGATTAACCACATTCCTTTCTATGAAAAGGTTACTAGGCAGACAGAAGAGGAAAATGTGAAGCACATGATTTGCCTGGATACCAGCATGGCATTTAACAGGGTCTGTCATAGGAATCTTGACAAAAAGATTGAGAAAATATGAGCCAGGTACTTGGTAAAATTATGTGGCTGAACAGTACTTAATTAAGACATTAAAATCAACCAAGAGGGAGGTGTGAGTAGTCCGCTGCAGGGTTCTGTTGTCTGCTCTTTCTTGTTCATCATTTTTATTAATGACTTGAAGACACGAAAATAATGGTCATCATTGGAAATTGAATTTTTTGATGACATAAAGCTGGAGGAAGCACTCAATATGCTCGATGGCAGAAGCAAGACTCAATAAGGTCGTGACAGACTAAAGATAGGCTCAACTTAATAAGGTGTGATGTAACCCAGAGAAATGTTAGCTAGATCCTTTCCATGGTAATTGTATAAGTAATGGATAAACGAAATGGGGCTTGGTAATTTTCAGGTTTAATAGTAATAATAATAGCAGCTTAAGAGTTTCCATTCACAATGTGAACACTTCAGGGAGACATAAAATATTTAACGTGATCTTGAAATGCAGTAACAGAATTATATGTATTATCTAGAACCAAAGAGGCAATAACCTGGTCTTTTCTACACTAACTAGATCACCAGGTAAATTGTGGTTGCTTTTGGCTGCTACCATTCAAGAAGGATATAGACTGAGTGTCTGAATCTACGGTACATGTTTGGGCTTTGGTAGTGGTGGTGAAGTATGAATCTGTTTAAATTTTAAACAAACAAAAATGTGCTTATCAGCATGTATGTATTTATCTATAAATAAAAATCACATATATTTTGTCAGATTATTCATAGGGGTTCATAATTCCTAAAGTTTAAGGACCACTGAAGAAGAGAGTGATTAAGATGGTACACTGCATTGAATGGTGACCTGCAATAAGATATGACCACTTCCTATTCCCTGGAACTGTGAATGTGACCTTAGGTGGGAAAAGCATCTTTGCACTTGTAAATCAAGGGTCTTGAGTTGAGATCATCTTGGATTATCAGGGTGGGCTCTAAATCCAATAAAAGACACAAAGATGAGTAGCATGCAGTGAGCAGAAGGCCATGTGCAGACAGATGCCAAAATTGGAGTTATGCAGCCCAAGCCAAAGAACACCTGGAACTTCAGGAAGATGGAAGAAGCAAAGAATGAATTCTCTGCTACAGCACCAGGGGTAGTAGAGGCCTGTTGACCTTTTGATTGTGGACTCTAAACTCCAGAACTACAAGAGAATAAATGTCTGTTCTTTTAAGCCACTAAATTTGTTACAACAGCCACAGAAGACTAATACAGGTGGCAATATGATCCAAGACCACTTTCGTCTACCCAAAATGTAGTGTAAGAACTAAGGCTGGTTAACCTGGACGTGACATAGGAAAGTGCAGTGAGGGAAGAGCAGCAGGTGGATATTCTAGGGAGCTCTCTTGCATGTAAAAAATAACCAAAAATAAAAGTGTGAAAGTTTATAAAATGTGAGAGAACTTTCTTCTTCTTTTTTTTTTTACAGAGTTTCACTCTTGTTGCCCAGACTGGAATGCAATGGTGCAATCTCAGCTCACCACAACCCCTGTTCCAAACAATTCTCCTGCCTCAGCCTCCCAAGTAGCTGGGATTACAGGCATGCGCCACCACACCTGGCTAATTTTGTACTTTTTTAGTAGAGACAGTGTTTCTCCATGTTGGTCAGGCTGGTCTTGAACTCCCGACCTCTGGGGATCTGCCCGCCTCAGCCTCCGAAAGTGCTGGGATTACAGGTGTGAGCCACCACACCAAGCCTGTGAGGGAACTTTCTAACAGACAAAGGTTCTAACAACAGGAACAAGAGATGCTCAAAAGTTAGCAAGCATAAAACTTCAAGCTCAGGCTTGATCAATTCCCAGGGCAGATACGGAGTAGCATGCAAGCATCATCCATGTGTACAGCCTAACTGACCCCAAGCCTCTAAGAATGTCCATGTTCCTGGTCTTTCCAACTCTTTGAGCTATCCATTACTGATCTCAGAGTGCTCATTTCAGAACAGAACACAAGAATAGGTGCTCAGTCAGGACTTACAGACTTGTTCAGATTGTTCTGTTTTGCAGTCCTCACAGGTACATTCCTTTCATGTACATTTCTTTGGCTTCTTTCCCACATTTCCTTATATTGTGTTTCCCAGGTCTTTCCCCAAACTGTAAACTGACACACTAATATGTTCACTCAGGAGTGTGCTAGTCTGCTCTCCCTTGAAGTCACTTTCGTGTATCAGATGCAAAATTTTAATCACTTAAACACTGGTAGGATTATGAGCTTTGCTCATTTTCTCGATGGGCCCCAAATAAGATCAGTGGGGTAAAACCCCCTGGCAACCTTCAGACATTAATGTGTTCCCCACCAATCCACCCATTTTCAGCTCTGGGAAGAGCAAAGTTCGTTGTGGGTCCTTTCCTATGGGGCATAAATGACTCAGACACATGGTCTCTTTTGTATAGACCCAGCTTCCCTAATTCTGTTCAATATCACATTAATTCATTGCTCTTCTGATTAGAGCCTATGGAAGCTGAAGAAATGACAGAGACATAACAAAATAAGCAGGGGATGAAATTAAGAACCAATTCAAGTATTTTTCTTCTCTTTTCATGAATACTCAAGGAACAGATGTTAAAATTTACAAGATCTGTGGAAGTAAGAAACCAACAGAGAAATTGAAGTGGGCATCATCGTAAATCATGTCCATCACTTTGGAGTGATAAACACCGAGAAGGTCCTCTTGATCCTGAATTAGGAAAAGAGAAAGTCCAGACTGCTTCTAATTGATAACAATAATTTTGAAAATAATCAATTTCCAGAAAAAGTTTCTCCTCTGCTGGAAATACTCCTCTTAAGGAGAGCCTGTTACCAGCAAAATAGGTACAGCACACTCCTCATACGTGTAGTACTTTTACGGAGGGAACAAAGTGGTTCATGTATCAATGGAATATTAAAGCCCAAGAGATGGCTAAGATAGAAGAACCAAAGGCATGGAGCATCTTTAAAAGGATACTATAATTCTCAAATCGGGTGATACTGATTTCAGAAAGTCCTCTGTGATTCCTCTGGCAACACTGAGCTCTTTCTTTAGAAGCTCAAATGGTCCTGTTGTCTCTAGACCAGAGGTTCTCCAACATCTACATCAGAATCATCTACAGGGCTTGTTAAACATAGAATGTCTCACTCCTCGAGTTTCTTATTAGTGCATCTGAGGTACCTAAGTATTTGAATTTCTAATAAGTCCCAGGCGATGCTGATGTTGCTGGCCCCAGGACCGTATTTTGAGAACAACTTCTCTAGACCACCAATCCAGAATTCCAGAAAGTTCCTATACTTTTGGTGAAATTTTTGTCAACTAATTAAAAAGCTTCTTAAGGCTGGAGATACTTTTAGTACTTCTTTGTATCCTATGAAACCTATCAACAGTAGCTGCTTAAAAAAGAATGGCTAATTGATCATTGAATGCCAACAGAAAAAAACAAGGCAATTCTAGAGCGTGGAATTTCATTCTCAGGTCTTTGGCAAAGAGAAACTAATTCTTAGTATGGCCAAACCCACTGTTATTAAATCCCACTTCCCTGCAATCACCAAGATAAACTATTTTGGCATCCTTTTTCAGAAACCCATTCCTAGCCCCCTTTTTAAACTCAAAGCATATTTTCACCAACATAAACCCCCATCATGTGAGATAATGTGGGTGAAAATTTTGAAAACCACAATAGACAACAAATGTTTATTACCATCATCATCATTTTTACTGTTGGAATCCTCATAGACTCATCTAAGGACTTTCTCATCAAGGACTTTCAATAGGCTTGGCTCAAAGTCCCTTTTTCAAGGTACTTACTAACTTCATATGTTGGGACTTCCTTTTTATTTTTTATTTTTTTATTTTTTTTTTTTGAGACAGAGTCTCGCACTCTTGCCCAGGTTGCTGGAGTGCAGTGGCACCATCTCGGCCCACTGCAAGCTCCACCTGCCAGGTTCAGGCCATTCTCCTGTCTCAGCCTCCCTAGTAGCTGGGACTACAGCCGCCCGCAACCATGCCCAGCTAATTTTTTGTATTTTTAGTAGAGATGACTTTCTTTTTTTATTTGACATCTTCCTTGTGAGCCTTGGAGAAAGTGAACACCTCATATATAAATATAGATGACCGCTTGGAAACAGGTAGCCTACCCTTTGGTTTCCTGAGGAAGTTGCTCCCAACCACAGGAACAAAATAAATGAATTCTCTATGCTATTTCTCACTATATAGATTTTCAGAAAAAAAAATCAATTAAAATTTATAACTCCCGTTTTTCTCTTTCCTTTTACCTTGCCAACTGGATTTTTCATGGGAGTTTTTGACAACCACTCAAGATTCACCTTCTTCTTGGACTCTACAAACTTAAGAGGCCATCTCTGTCTTTTTCTAAAACTCCTCTGATTCTAAATGCCTACACTGCTAACATGACTCTGGTTACAGATGGTCCTCCTGTGCTCTTGAATTGTTGTTAACATATGGGTGGTCTGGGCAAGGTCGCAAGAGTACCGGGCAGGGAAATAGAAGACTTGGCTTTTCTTAGACATGGTCTGCCATAAAATTAATTAGGTGACCTTGAGCAAATCACTTCATCTCTCAAGGATTCATCTTTTTTAATAAAAGATTATTTGAAATCAGTGACACGTGTTCAAAGAATGAGTTGCAGAAATAGCCTACACAGAATGTGGCCCTTTCAAGACCATTTCTAAGAGTTTATTTTCTTTCAACCCCCACGTCTACCTCAAAGTATACAAGCTATCCATCTCCTGGTAACCCTATACACAAAGGATTTATCTATTACAGTCATTCATCTTTGTCTGCACTGGCATTTCTTTCATATAACAGATGCTTAATAAATAGTTCTGGGTTGATTAATGATAGAATTAATCTAACAAAATCATTCACTTCTTCCAAAATTGAGGTAATAGCTTCATCTGCCCTTATTTCTGGGTCAAAGAATGTGGCCGAGTTGTGTATCATTTGGAATATAAAAGGACAGAAACAATCTCAGACAAGAAATTGCAGCAAATGCTCTGTCCCTTGTCACCCTGGACTGTGCTAGGATTTCCACAAACAAATATGATTTACTGGGACCCTAAATAACCCACCTCCTTTAATCCACCATTCAGACCTGAGTAAGCCTTTCAGGAAGGGGAATAATTAATTTGAGGGAGGGAGGCGGTTCACAAAAATAAGACTTCATTAGAATTCTATACACAGAGAGGGTTAGCTACTCATTAATTAAATGATTTCAAAGGGGATCTCTGTATATAATTGCTATAATTTAGGTGGAAAGAATGCCACACTAAATGTAATTAGAGGACTAGGCTCTGTAAAGATGTTTTCCTCTTTATAGGAGAGCAGCCCTGGGTTACCTGACTCTCCCCTGCATAGTCATTTGATTCTTTTTTAGCCTCCCAATTATGCCAACTTTTATGCATAGTTATGAAAGCTGAGAGAAGTTTTAAGAAGAGAATGGTTGACCACAATCCTTCAAGAAAGAATCAGAATTTGTTCCTAGGAAGTCACTAGAAAACATCGAAAAGGAAGAACAGTACTGTGGGAGTTATATTAGTGGAC
The DNA here is from genome assembly GCF_024542745.1 of Macaca thibetana thibetana. NCBI lineage: Eukaryota > Metazoa > Chordata > Mammalia > Primates > Cercopithecidae > Macaca > Macaca thibetana. The sequence continues at coordinate 101,335,789 of NC_065586.1, read as the reverse complement.
TTCACTGCAGGCTGACTAATGAGTGCATCTTTGATCAAACTCAACTAAGATAATATCGTATTGCCATTGACTCACAACTGGGATGTCCTTCTTTTCTGTCCTCAGAGACTCCAGTACCTGCAACTCGAGTTCTTCTAACCACCAACCGTCCCATTTCCATCTGCTGGAATAACATCTTCAGAAACAGAGCGGGGCAAAGCCAACTCTGCCAGCCCCTTCCTGAGTTTCTTCCTTCTGTTACTGCCTTGACTGGACTGCCAGTCTTCAGGCTAGAAGCCTCTGCATCAAGAGACCCAGTCCTCAACCTGCTTTTCCTCTGCTTGTGATGGCTTACCCCACACCTTGTCTTGTCCAACTCCTACTCCTTCTGTAAGCCTTAAGTCAAATTATAGATAGTAGGTTTTGGTTGGGGGATAAAAGGGGCAGGAGAAAAGCTTTTCAAATCTAAATATTTCCTAGAGACCATCCTTATTTCCTCTTTAAGAAACAAAATGAATCGTAAAGAACTCATGGTTTTCTTTCTAAATATATGAGGTTTCTTCCTTTTTCTTTTCAAAGGCATATAAATTTATTAATGTGAGTATGGGCATGGAAGTCATATAGAATATGAAAAACTGTGAGGTTTTTATTCTTTGTTTTCATCACCATCATTTTATTTAAAATCTCTAATTTAATTGCAAATATTTAAAGAGAATGTGGTTTCAATGATAATCAGCTCTTTGAAAGTAGTCTAGACTTTGTATTTGGCTCAATGTATGGTTAATATGTTAAAATATATTAAATGTTTAGGAACAGGACCACACAGCAGGAAGTGAGTGGCCAGGGAGCGAGCATTACTGCCTGAACTCTGTCTCCTGTCAGGTCAACTGTGGCACTGGATTCTCATAGGAGCATGAACCCTACTGTGAACTGCACATGCAAAGGATCTAGGTTGTACATTCCCTATGAGAATCTAATGCCTGATGATCTGAGGTGGAACAGGTTCTTCCCGAAATCAACACCTCCCACCTGTACCCTCATCCTTGGAAAACTGTCTTCCATGAAACCAGTCCCTGGTGCCAAAAATGTTGGGGCCTGCTGCTTTAAATCAAGCTTTCTAATAATATTATTCAATATTCAAAATCATTCTAACCTTTGGACTACTTAGTCTATTGGTTTCTAAGTGAGGTTTATCAAAATGTTTTCCTATGATTGCAAACCTTTCATTTCTCCTTGCATGTTTTATAGTCTTTATATTATACAACCACAAAACTGTACAGGTTTTGAGATTATTATATTTTCTTGGTAAGTTTTTCCTTTTAGTTCTAATTCAAATACTACTTTTCTATTATATCCTCCCTGATCTTTCCTCCTTGCTTCTTTTCCATCCTCAGAAGAAAATAAAATCACTCTCCCTTGAATTTCTGTAGCATTTTATCTGTATTTTGGGTGTGACCCACAGCACTTCCAAAATGTATGAAAAATCATAGTATATGCACGTAAGTGTCTTATTCTCTTTGCTAGATTTTAACTTCTTAGAACTTTGCCAACTCACATAAGATTGTGCCTTATGCATCACAGGTGCTTGTCATATATTTATTGTCTGAGCGGCTGTAGAATAAAGTGCTTAAGCACAAAAGTGTTCATATTAGATGGCCCAGATGTTCCCAATCCTGGAACTACGGAGGGTTCCTTACACTTTAAACTTACTTTCCTCATGTGCAAAATGAGGAAAATAGCAGTATCTAACACAATATTGAGTTGTATTTTATAGTGATTGCTATAAATTAACAAATTAATAATTTAAAACAATTATTAGTATAGTTATATACTACGATCATTTACTTTGTCTTTGCTGGATGTCTAACTATTTTTTTGGGCAGACAGTGTGCCTTATGCTTTTATATCCCCATGATCCCTACCCATAAGACTTTGCAAACAGTAGATGAGCAGATCTCAGTCAAATAACAATAATAATTAATATTACTAGGCCAGGTGCGGTGGCTCACGCCTGAAATCCCAGCACTTTGGGAGGCTGAGGCGGGCAGATCATAAGGTCAGGAGTTCGAGACTATCCTGACCAATATGGTGAAACCCCATCTCTACCAAAAATACAAAAATTAGCTTGGTATTGTGGCACACACCTGTAATCCCAGCCACTCAGGAGGCTGAGGCAGGAGAATTACTTGAACCCAGGAGGCAGAGGTTGCAGTGAGCTGAGATCTGCACTCCAGCCTAGGCAACAGAGAGAGACTCCATCTCAAAAATAATAATACTAATTAATATTACCTACATTAGGGAGAAATTATTGAACACTGAGGGTATGCTAACCACTATGCATGGATCATCTCATTTTATTTATTATTCCCATTTAACAGGTGAGGAAACTGAGGTTCAAAAAAGTTAAATAACTCATCTGACAAGGTTACACAGCAAGTAAATGATGAAGCCAGGGGTCAAACTTAGGCGTTTGCAGCAATCATTCTAAAACAATTCTCAGCAATGTGCATTTTCAGCAAGGCTGTTACTCTTTTTTAAGTCCTTCATGACTCATTAGCAATCATTTAACTGCACAGTTTGGCACCGGAGTATGGGCAATGGGATCCTCTTACCTCCAGCTCCTAATAGCCTGTTTGCATAAAAGGCAGAAATGCCTTGAAATATATAAAAGTGAAAGTACAGTTGGAGGAAAAAAGGAGAAATCTGCAGAGAAGAGGTTATCTAGAAAGTTCCAATTATGACTCTATTTGTCTCAACGTCTAAAGCATCTATTGCATGAAGAATGATGTACTTGACTCTGAGCTATTGGCCTTCAGTTGGAAATCCCTGAGGTATACAAAAGAACAAACAGAATTATAAAGTTTCAGGGCTGGAGGGGTCTTTAGGGATGAGCTTCTGACCATCCCTCTTTACATGCTAGCTGGGGAAACTAAGGCCTGCTCAAGGACATAAAGAACTGGAACCCAAGTCTCCTGACAGCCAACTCTCTCTTCCAAGCTGACTGCTCTTCATGGGAAACTTTTTCAGCTTGCAGGCAGAGTCATAGTGTGCCATATGTGACTGCAGCACCACAAAAACTTGAGGAATGCAGAGAAGAGAAGTGATTCACATCCAGGGCTGCAGTTAACTAGGAAAGGCTTCAGCCAAGACTGACTTTCCCGATTTCACTGGCTTTTCTCCCAGGCTCCTGCGTCTAAAGGGTGCTCTGCATTTTCCAAACTCCAGCCTGCCACTCTCTGTAACTACAGATGTGTGCTACCAGTTTCTTCTAAGACAGAGGATCTTCTTTGATGTGCTAAGAAGTGGCATTCCCCTGCACAGCCTTTCCCCTCACTCTAATGGATCAAATAAATCATCAGAATGACAGGGACAAGGATGAAATGAGCCTACTCCTATCCAGAGACAGCTTAACTATGCTGCTCATTGAGCTACTTGTGTGGGTGAAAGTCAGAAATACTAGGGTGATAGAGTCTAAAATGGGTTTCATGGGTAGCCAGCAAGCTGAGGGCAGGCAAAGGCCCTCAATTTACAAATAAAGAAGAACCCCTGCTAGAAGTGAGGGAAGAGGAGAAATTCTCCCATTGGTCCAGGGGTTTCCCTACATTCATATGTAGATAAATGAACTGCAATCAACTGCTCTCCAGTGACCCACTCTGGCTACACACAACTTCTCCCTATTGACACACTGGATTTATTTCTCATTCCTCTAAGCAAATAGTTAAACGTGCTGTGGATTCCGGTGAGTCATACACCATCTCCTCTGCCCTCTTCATCCAGGACTCAGAATTAGCCATTGCTAGGTAACTACAAATCCCGACTCAATCCTTTCACCCAGCCTCAACTCCGTTTACTGGCTGGATGTCATTAATTTGAGAGCAAATTATTACAAACCTGGAAAACACTTCTAAAATGCCTGCAGATTTATGATGAAGTCATTTCACAAAAGGTCACAGGCAACCCTGCTATAATTAAATCTTTCATTAATTTTTAAAATACACAATAACTTATAAATGCAGCATAAATTAGCCAGATGACCTTGAAGAAATTATTTAGAGAACTGTTTCATCAGAAGCCACTATTTAGCGATTTCCTGAAATTTTATTTTATAAGTAGAATTTGTCTATTTCCTATTCTTACCTCTTACTGGGTTCTAGTAGTATGTTTATTTGAAATGATTTAGTATTAATTTAGTCAGGGCATTGGTTAGCACTGGGAAGTGATGGTACACAGTTGAGGCTCTTTCTTCCTTCAGATCACAATCTCAAAGGTAGAGAAAGAGTGACCCACATCATCATCAGGATAAACTCAAATGCAGCCCCTCCCTTTCATTATCTGGGAGATTATTTTTTTTAAATGTCATTTTTAAATGTATCATTTTGATAAATGATTTCCCTTTTTCTCATTATAAAAATAATGCACTCTGATCATGAAAAATTTGAAAACTAAAAAAATCTGTAGATAAGAAAATAAAAGCCTCACTGGAGGTAACGCTTTTAATATTCTGTGATGTTCCTTTGATTCATTGGCATGTTATTCTTTCTCAGACTAGGCAATAAGCAAAAATCAAACTGAAGCCAGGGTTAGGATCTTTGGAAGTTAGAGGTACCCTGAAGCCCTTAGGCTTTAGCACTATCTATCTCCCCCATTTTTTTTCTCTCCTTTTCTTTACACAGATATACACACCACCACCACCACCAGCACCACCACCATTTAAAAAGCTCAGAATTGGATTATAGAACTGATTCCATGAATGCCAGAGCTGAAGTAAACCTCATTCAAAATTGATCTTTCCTCTACTGGGGATGGAAGTGGCTTTTAAAATATAAACTTCTTAACAGTGACTTTGACTATTTTGTTTATGCCCTAGCCCAGCTTCTAGAACTCTTAAAACAGTGCCTGCCTTGTAATAGGCTATCAATATGTATTGTTGAGTAAAGAAATAATAAATGTTCTTGTAACAGCAACACTTGATTCATGTGGACTCCTGAATCCTCTTTTAAATGTTCCTGTAAGAGTTCAGTTCTCTCTGAAAGGCCTGGCTCCCCATGCCTCCTCTTGCCTCTGCCTCGAAAACCCCTCCTCATTTCCCTCCCTCCATGAAGGAAGCTGCTGAGGACAGATTTCAAATCAAAGCAGAAAGAGCATAGTTGTGGCAAGACCAGACATCAGCAGACAACAGCTGCTGATCTCCAGAAATTCAGGCCACATTCTTGGCTATTGGTGTGTGTCCATGACACCTGATTGTTTTCCCATTAGGGTGTAGATGGGATTAGTGGTAAAGGAGGTCAGTGGCTACAGGGCGAATTGCATTGAGCAAAGGCCAGACATGAACTTGACTTTAATAGAAATAGGCAGGGAATCAACAGCAAGAATCCTGCAGGTGGAGCCTGTGTTAGTTACACAATACAATGATTGGCAAGGTGGTGGAAAGTGGCAAAGATTAAAAGTCTTGAAAATAAGTATGGGGGGAAGAGGATGGTAGAAGGAAAACCGAGAAAGAGACTAAAAAGCATTGGAAGAGAAGAAACAAAGAAAGGAAAATGATTTCTAAGATAAACAAAAAGAAATCATCCTATGTCCAAACAACTTTGATTCTTTTCTCAAAACTAACTAAATCCCTTTAACGGGCTTGAAAGTTTAAAGTCCACAACTGTGGGTGAGAAAATGTGGTCTGCGAACCTGTAGAAGATGAGGCTGGAGTTGAGCAATGACAGAGAATCTAAGAGATGGAAACAAGGGAGAAGATGGATATTTGAGATGGGATTTGGACAGGAGGAAAGATGGGGAAATTAAAAGAGCTATAAGAGAGGAAGGGAAAGAGGGACACTGTGTTTTCTCATGTCATTAAAATGTCATGACATTTCTCAGTTTCCTACTTTGTGTCAATTCCTGAACCAAAAAATAAGAAGAATCAGAAAAAGTATAAAGTTCGGTACCTGCTCTTAAATAGTTTGCCATCCAGGCCAATAGAATTACTTACTCACCATATATTTGCTGAGCATCACCTACGCACGAGGACAATTATGTTCAGTGCTATGGGGGATAATAAATAAGACACAGTTGCAAGCCCCCTCAATCTTACAGAACAAATAAAAAGCCCTGGCATTCTATCTGCAAAGATAATCAACATGTAAAACAATCAGAAAATAGTGCAAGAATTATTATTGCACTATTGGTGTATATTAAGAGTGTATTATTTGTGATAATGCCAATTCACCATGATCCACCAATTCCACTTCTGGCTTGCAGCTCAGAGAATTTCTTCCATGTATGTATCTGGAGGTATACATAAAGATGTGGTAATACTGTTTGTAAGAGCACATAGCTAGAAATAACCTAAATTTCCATTGATAAGAAAATAGATAAATAAATTGTGCATATTTACATCATAACAACATGCCATATAGCACGAAAAGTGCCTGTACCAGATGGATATGACCCCAGATAGATAATATTGAGGGAAAAAATCATGTAGAAGAATATTATTTTTATAAATTATACATTTAAAAAACATATAAAATGATACCACATATATTTCTGTGAATACATAAGTGCTAAAAGTGTCAACATATGTTCTAGAAGGGTTTGTGGAAGGAGTAAGGATAGTAAGTCTGCGATGGACAATAATGAAAATATCATTATTATCAAATCTATCTGGGATTTCCTGTATATTTTATTTAAAAATCTGAATCAAAGTGATAACAGGTTAATATTTATTATTTTCAGGTGGTGGGTACGCAAGCTTTGTAATATTATTCTTTGCATTATTTTGTATTTCTTAAATTTCAACAAAAACCTGTAAGACAATCATATAGTTATGAAATTGCAGATACAGAATCTAAATTGTGAATCACAAATTTAAAATCTTACCAGAGCAGGAGAGCAACTTCAATGAACGAGGAGTGAAATGGAACAGCCGGAGACGACATGTGTACACCAGGCAAGGGGTGGGGCAGAAACAGCATACCCTGTCCAAAGTCGGCAGTTGCCATGCAGCTTCAGCAGAATGTTGGACTATAGGGAGTTGGACTTAGTGCTGCCAGATGTTTCTGATATTGCAAATGTTGGCTCCATTGGAAAAAGTACACACCAAGCAAGATAAACCTGTGAGTCACTGTGAACCCCATGAAAGGAATTCAATACAAGGAAATGAGAAAAAACTTGGGCTTCCTGAAAGAGGTGAGACTTATATGTGGGGTTTTGATAAGAAATGAGGAGTGTTTTTTTTTTTTTTTTTTTTTTTTTTTTTTAACAAAAGCTGAAGGTACCATTTGTGACAACATTGGTGAACTAAGAGGACATTATGCTAGGTGAAAAAAGCCAATCATCAAAAGACAAATACTTTATGATTCTACTTACATGAGGTATCTAAAATAGTCAAACTCATAGAAGCAGAGAATAGAATAATTGTCAGGAGCTGGAGGAGGGGAAAATGAAGAGTTATTCAATGCGCATAAAGTTCCAATTATGCAAGATGAGTAAGTTCCAGAAATCTGATGTACAACATAGTGCCTGTATTTAGCAATACATTATTGTACACTTTAAAATACATCAAGAGGACAGAACTCATGTTATATGTTCTTACCAAAAAAACTCACAAAAGAACAAAAGGTAATTTTTGGAGGTGATGGGATATGTTTAGTAACCACGATTGTGGTGATGATCATGGGTGTACGTATACATCCAAACTCATCAAAATGTATACATTAAATATGTGCAATTTTGTGTATACCAATTATACCTCAATAAAACTTTTTTAAAGAAAATAAGCAACCCCATCAAAAAGTGGGCAAAGGATATGAACAGACATTTCTCAAAAGAAGACATTCATACAGCCAACAGGCACATGAAAAAATGCTCGTCATCACTGGCCATCAGAGAAATGCAAATCAAAACCACAATGAGATACCATCTCACACCAGTTAGAATGGCAATCATTAAAAAGTCACGAAACAACAGGTGCTAGAGAGGATGTGGAGAAATAGGAACACTTTTGCACTGTTGGTGGGATTGTAAACTGGATCAACCATTGTGGAAAAGAGTATGGCGATTCCTCAAGGATCTAGAACTAGAAATACCATATGACCCAGCCATCCCATTACTGGGTATATACCCAAAGGATTATAAATCATGCTGCTATAAAGACACATGCACACGTATGTTTATTGTGGCACTATTCACAATAGCAAAGACTTGGAATCAACCCAAATGTCCATCAGTGACAGACTGGATTAAGAAAATGTGGCACACGTATACCATGGAATACAATGCAGCCATAAAAAAGGATGAGTTTGTGTCCTTTGTAGGGACATGGATGCAGCTGGAAACCATCATTCTCAGCAAACTATCTCAAGAACAGAAAACCAAACACCGCATGTTCTCACTCATAGGTGGGAATTGAACGAGATCACTTGGACTCGGGAAGGGGAACATCACACACCGGGGCCTATTGTGGGGAAGGGGAAGGGGGGAGGGATTGCATTGGGAGTTATACCTGATGCAAATGACGAGTTGATGGGTGCTGACGAGTTGATGGGTGCAGCACACCAATATGGCACAAGTATACATATGTAACAAACCTGCACGTTGTACACATGTACCCTAGAACTTAAAGTATAATTTTAAAAAAAGTGAAAAAAAAAATTAGGAAACTTCTAAGCCATTTCATAAAAAAATATATTTTCAACACTTCATTAGGAAATGCAATTGGTGAAGCAATTTATAGATAGGGGAAGTATGTAAAAACTGTGTCAAAAATTCAAATGATATTTTTAATATATTTACAATTGATAAAACCCCATGGGCATTCTTGTTCAGGGTCAAATTACAACCCATGGGCCATGTCTGGCCAGCTCTATGTTTTGAATGGCCTACAAGCTGAGAGTTGTTTTTACATTTTAAATGGCGGGGGGAAAAGCAAGTGAAGAATTGTATTTTATGACATGTGTGTGAAAATTATATGAAATTCAAGATTCAGTGTTCATAAAGTTTTATTGGAACACACTGATGCCCAATCGTCTCCATACTGTCTAAGGCTGTTTTCACCCACTAGGGTAGAAGGATTGAGTAGTTGCAACAAAAGCCTTGTGGCCAGCAAAGCCTAAAATCTTTACCATGTGGCCCTTTACAGAAGAAGTCTGCCTACCCCTGCTTTAGTTGGCCGAAGTTCTTCCCTGCAAGTGGCCTGTTTCTTGATCATTAGATCATGGAGATTATCAATATCTCCAATGTTCTTCAATAGAGGTTATTCTTTCATTTAATCCTCACAACCACATGAGAAAATGGGAGCTCAGAGCAGAGTGAAGCAAGGCACTAAAGTCACATAGGTGGTAAACAGTGAGCTGAGCATTTTCCCTGGAAAGTGAATCTCCAAAGCCCATGCTCTCAGCCACTATACCATCCCTCCTCCTGAGCCCACACAGCAATCTGTTGATCAAAATAAGCTTTTTCCTTCCAGGCTGTTGCCAGTCCCCAGTATACCCTACCATCATCCAATACCCTTTCTGCAGGCATGCATTCTGCTTTTGTGTTCATTGGCACAAACAAGAGTGTGCCTCTGAGTTGCTGGCAAGCCTGGTGACAATCTGAAGGTTATGAATCAAGCAGCCAGCCTGAGAGGTGATGACTTGGGAGTTCCACCGGATTTGCCGATTACTCAAATGACTTACTTTGGGCAAAGTGAAATCAGGCTCTTCCAGCAAACAACAGAGAATTGAAAAACAGATCAATGGAAGCAGCTCTGGTTCATTTTCAACGACTTTATCGGATGCAGTTACTAGAGGCTAAACAATGCATTTAAGCTCAGGGCTGAGCCTCTGCATTGTGCTAAGGCTGTATTTAAAAGAATGATCCCTGCTAGGCATGTGGTCACAGTTTTTTAAGTGGAAAAGGCTTCATTTAAAAAAAAAAAAAAACCTCTGCAGCTTTGGGGTTCACATAATTTTCTAAGCAAAATGATCTCTCTCCCCTTCACTTTGGCTATTAGTCCTGCTGGTGGAAATTACAATTGGATTCATAAGAGGAATCAACAAGGCAATTGACCCTAGCCAAAGGTATCTCTAGCCCTTTTCACCTCTCACTTTCCTCTAGTGTCCAGCACATTCCTACCACTCCATGTCTTCTCACACTGTTCCACCCATCAGGAATGTCCTTGCTCCCTATTCTCTGTATAGCCATGAACCCCTTTATACCCACTCTGTCTTCAATCACATCTTTGATATCTAATGGCAACTAAAATGCTTCCCATACTGGCCAGGCGCACTGGCGCATGTGCCTGTAATTGCAGAAATTTGGGAGGCTGAGGTGGGCAGATCACTTGAGCTCAGGAGTTCAAGACCAGCCTGGGCAACATGGCAAAATCCCACCTCTATAAAAAATACAAAAATTTGCCAGGAATGGTAGCATGCACCTGTAGTCCCAGCTACTTGGGAGGCTGAGGTAGGAGGATCACTGAGCCTGGGAGGTCAAGGCTGCAGTGAACCATGACTGCATCACTGTACTCCAACCTGGGCGACAGAGTGAGACCCTGCCTCAAACAAACAAACAAACAGTAACAACAACAACAACAACAACAACAAATTTATACCATACCTTACCATTTAATCATTACCTAATTATTTCATGTATTTATCGTACTTTTTCAAATGGATTGTGAATTAACATCAAGAACTAGGTCTGCTGTGACTTGGTGTCTGGCAGCACAGCAGGCACTCATCATACTAAGTAAACAACTGGTATACTGCCATTCTTTCCCCACACACCTTGTTAGTCCTTGACTGAACAAACCTTAGAGAATTATAGTACCTTCCTTCAAATTTTACCTCCAAGCCTGGAGCTTGAAATTCCCATTCCTTGCTCTTATTTTGCCTCTTTCTGAACATGTGAGCTGAGCCTCAGCATCCTCATCTAGCCAATGATGCCAATCCTACCTACCTTCCAGAGTTGTTGGGAGATTTCAATACAATCAAGTTTGAAAAAGTGCTCAATGTGATACCTGGCACAAAAAAAAAAAAAAAAAAAAAAAAAAAAAGAGAGATGCTGAATAGTCACAAGTTGGCTGCAAGGTCTTCACTGGGTTCCTCCAAATCAGACTAAACTCTCCTTAAGCTTTTTAGACATTCACTCATGGTAAGAAGTATCTGATCTCTTTCAGGGAAACTGTGCTTCTCCCTTCTAAGATTTTTTTTTTCTAGGAAGCTGCCACGTTCTCTCTGGCCCCTGTAAAAGTTTAGCTAAATCAGAGCCAATTGGTTCAAACATTTCTTATCAGGAAAGAATTTCAAACATAGCTTTGAGGATGCAGGAAAGCAGTGTTTTTCTATCTGATTCCACATCTGAGTCAAGCTAAAGAAAAGCTCTCTTTAAAGTGCTAATCAAGGGACAAACAGCCTTTCATGAAATAGTGGACAAAAGAGGTCCAAGTGCTGCAACAGCCACAGGCATCTCATCATCTGGAGAGCCACTGCCTGAGACTGCAATAGGCCCTCCAGCTTGTCAATCAGCCCTTTCCTCAGCTTTAAGTAATAAGAATGGTCACATTTCATTTTGAATTAGGCTAGACTAGATGGTTCCCATCACAGTTACTGGGGGGGATGCTGAAATAATAACATTTGAAAAGACAGTAGAAGAAAGAGCAATAAAAGTAACCAATTCCCAGGCCTCCACTCTGAGGACTGTCTCCTATGTAAATCCTCCTGCAAAGCTACAGTGTTAGAAGTGTCCATGTTCCTGGAGCACTGGCCTCCAGGCCAAGTGGAAACTGGGCAGATTCTTGTGAAAAGTGGAGGAAATCAGAATCGTTCCCAGTAAGCTCCTCATTCTCTAGCTGCCCTTTTGTGCCCACATGCCATTCCACCCCAATGCATCATAACCTCCATACAGACACCTCTACACACACATGCAGTCTGCTCCGATTCCTATTCAACCCCAGCCCCCATGATGTGCAACTACTGCATTCTGATTATAGCATTCCAGAATCTCTAGAGATCTATAATCAATGTCCTAACATGCCAGAGCCATGGGCCAGAAAAATCACAACGATCACAACAAAGGTAAGATTTTTGGAAGTCACTTGATTCTTCCATTTAATAATTCATTTATCCAGTACATATATACTGTTAAATCCTCCATGTTAGCACAAGCCTGGTAAATATATGGCACTGAAAGAACAAGATACACAAAGATCATCCCTCATGGGAAGTTGCAGGGATGTCTGTGTACATGTGCACATGTGTGTGCATCCATCTGTCTGTCTTAAAGGTAGATGAAGACGGAGGGGAAAAGATATTCAAAAATTAATACCCTTTGTATTAATATTCATTATCTAAAGTGCTGTGAAGGAAAAAATAAATCAGGCCAGATAACATACAGCATGGGAACCCACCCTGATCTGGCAGGCTATGAGAACTGACATTTAAGCTGAGATCAGAAAGATACTTAGAAATGTAGTTGTTTAAATAGGGAGGCGAGGCTCATTCTGGCAGATACAAAGAACCTGGGGGCAGGAAGGCACCAGTGTATCAGAAAAGGGTGGTCAGGTCAGGGAGGTTGGAGAAAAAGCCCCAAGCAGGTGGTCAATATAGATACTTGTAGGCCATTCTATGAGTTTAGAATCTATCCTAAAGGCAATGGAAAGGCCTCCATGGGTTTTAAGAAACCTTGTGATTTGATCAGATTTTTTAATTTCAAAAATGTCACTCTGGATACAGGTCAAATTCCCAAATGTGACCTAAAATCTTTCATAGTCTTACCCCCTAAACACCCAGCCACCCTCTTTCATAGTTCTTACCTTTGTTTGTGTTCTTTCCTTTGCCTTGAAATCATTCATTCATTCAACTATTACTGACTTCCTACTACATGCCAATCCCTGCTTTCCGCACTGAGTTTATATTAGTGAATAAAACTACTAAAAATCTATGCTTTCTTGGAACTTGAATTTCATTGTCTATTATACGGCTTTCCACTTGTGAACTGCTATGAAAAATTCCAGACCAAGTCAATTGTCACCTACTGTGTGTGTGAAGTCTTCGTTTTCCTCTGCTATCTCCTGGCTGTATAACTAGGGTACCATGATGATTACTTATCCCCACCTACTGTCACCACTTTAGCCTGAGAGCTCCTTGCAGACAAAGAATTTCATTTGCCTTTGTAAAATCTCCTAAGATCTAACAAGGTCTGATATATATTAGAAACTCTCTAACTGTTAAATATATAAACTCTCCAAATCAATGGATAAGAGAAAGCAACAGAACCTTAGAGTGGCTGTTTTTTCTCCCTGACCACACTGAGCTAAAGAGAGAATCAGGGTTAACAGTAAGAGGAAGGATACAGCGTTCGAATGACCTACTTTATTAATAAGTTTTCAATTCAATGGCAAAGCTAAGCATTCTTGTCCCCAAATGGACTCCCTGTCTTCACAGTTCCTACAGAAATATATAATTTTTAAAAACTCCTGTTTCAATCTTTGCCATTGCCATTCCACGAATGGGCAACCCTGATAGGTCAGTTGGTTTCAATACCATTTTCAAATTTAGAATACAGACAGAAATCACCTCTTGGCAACCCTTCCAGGGCTTGTCCAGCTATCTGAAGAGTCCTGACAAAATCTGTGTTGTTTCCATACAAAAGAAACTCTGAATTTAACAAAATGTTAAAATAGGTAACTTGAATTGTTTATACTTGTTTTGAGGAATGCTTCCAAGATCCATCATAATTTCATAAAAACACAAATACCTCTGCTTCCCCCAGATCCTCTATAAGAAAATAATTATGCTCTATTCTCTAAGACCTTGATAAGCAAGATAAAACAGGCACAGAAGCCCTGCCAAGCTCTTAGGGAGTCTTGGCCAGGAGGAAAGGAAAACAGAAGTGCTATCTCGTCTTTTCAGTAAATGGTTTGGCTCTGAGGTCAATCTCCCTCACATCCATGTGACCAGCTAAACTCCATCTGAAGCCGAGAAAAAAATTATTACCATTTAAGATTAGATAAACACAGAACTTAAGCTGCGGCCTTAAACTTGCTAGGGAATACCAGGTCATGTAGAGATTGGCATACACGTGGTATTGTTCAAAGTAATGCCCAAAAGAAGATGCAATGAGTTCTAATAGGCCTCACAGAAGAGAATGGGGCCAAACTATGAGATTTGATCAAAATTGCATAAATATAATCATAAAGAATTTTTTTTATAACTGATCACTTACTGGCTCCTAGACTGGCTTTTCTTCCAAGTCCATCACCATTGGAAAAAGACTAATTCAAACTATAAAGAAATCTATGTGCATAAAAGTTAAATTAAGAGCAGTGTCCCTTCAAGTAGGAAGGTCATACACCCTTCCACCGAACCAGCACAGATGCATGCTATGAGCCCTTCTGTGCCAACCCCACACTATAGAAAATATCCCTTAATTTTGCCCAAGACTCCACTCTGTCCAGTGAAGAGCTAACGTGTAAGGTGCTCCAGGCAATTGGGAGTGGGGGAGGTGGTGGTCAGTATTGGTTGGTGGAGGATTACGGTTACCCACTCACCATGTAAACATGTGCACACATAAACACAGGTGATCAATTTCTAAGATTAAATCTCATTATAAAAGAATATAGAAAAAAATTTACAGTGAAATAATCTGAAGTGAAATAACTGTGGAGTGTGTGTGTGTGTGTGTGTGTGTGAGAGACAGAGAGAAAGTGACATATCTTAAAATATTTTCTGATTTTAATAAGTTGACTGTTTTACTCCCTCCATCCCTGCCCCTGCTTCTTATCTCCCACTAGACTGTTTCAGAAAGAGAAAAAAAAAAAAAAAAAAAAAAAAAAAAAAAAAAAAAAACCCATCTAATGACATAAGTTTTCTGTTTGCTTGGGTTTCAAATAAATGGGAATTTGCTATAATTCTTTAAATTCTATTAGAAACCTTGACTGTTCAATTAGGACCCTAGCCTCTCTAATCCTAGCAGTAGCTTTTTGAGTTTGTAGGTACAAAAATAAGTATTTCCATTTTATAGATGAGGAAATTTTGGCCCAGTGATTGGACCACTTTGGTGTAGGGTTCCCTGGGAAAAATCCAAGCCCTCAATGAAAGTAGAACCAGTGTCTCTGGTCTTCTTCCTACCACAGCAAAAGAAGTACTCACGTCATGATGTGGGTCTCCATTCCTGCCTCCACCAGAGCCCCGTCAACAAAGAGAGGAACCGAAGTGAAACCATACTTGTCCCAAGAATGGCCCTCATCAAAACTCACCCTGTGTTGGAAACAAGTACACAGAAAAGACAGCTGAAAATAAAGCTAAACTCTTCTGTAACCATTTGTCAGGTTATTAAATTTTCCTCTGTATCTTGCTTTGTGGCAGTGTGGATTATCAATAGCTTTTTAATCTTCAACATCTCCTCATATTATTATGAGATTTGATCAAAACTGCATTTCCAGACTTGGGTGGAGACAGCACCTAGAGCTGCAGATATATTTCAACACATTAGATTCGACAAACAACCCAAGCAGGAGGGCTTAGTGGATGGAGTGTCACGTTTCAAGTACTCAGAATGGAACCTGAGGTTCAATTTACAGCAAAATCCATTCAGCCCTTGGAGGTTCTGACACAAATTGAGTAAGACTGGTGGACCCGAAGGAAAGGGAGGGGGTTTGTCTTTCAGATCAAACATTACAAACAGCAATTTTCTATTTGTTCAAAACAGATGTTAGGATCATTTTCCCTCCCCAGTGCCACTTTAAGGGGCTTTTAGGGATGACCACTGAGAGTCTGAGATGTTCTGAGCAACACTGCCCCATCTTTCATCCAACGGTAAGAGGAAGGTCTGGCCCCTTGTGGAAACAGAACCTGCAGTGCTTTAAAGACATGCAACTAGTGGAGGAGACTTGAGCAATTCTGAGTGCTTGTTTCCTTTCCTTTCTTGATATTATCAAGGACCTGTCTGCCCCTTGATTTAACCAGGGGGCATAGCCCAAGGACCATCTCCTCTGAGAAGCTTTTCTCAGCATCCCTTCTTCCCCAAGACAGCCTTAGTTTCTTCATCCTCTATGATCAGTTTTGCTCTGGCTGATTCTTAATTCTACTCTATTTCCATAATTTAGGATTAAAATTCCCTTCTGTATGTTCCTATAATACCCAGGCCTTCTCCTATCATAGTGCTGACTACTGACTCCTTAACTGATCTTGAATATCTCAGCTCAAGATTATAAACTCTGGGAGTTCAGAGATCATGTATGTCTTATCATTGAATAACCCCTTAATAACAAATATAACACAAATATATCTCTCTTACAATGCTCCTCACAGTATGTGTGTGTGTATATGCATACACACACACAAATCCTAATATATACACATAATATTTATATATATATAATATATATAATGGTAAATAATATCTCTGTGAAGGTTTTTTGTTTGTTTGTTTCATCTTTTTTTTTTTTTTGAGATGGAGTCTCGCTCTGTTGCCAGGCCGGAGTGCAGTGGCACAATCTTGGCTCGCTGCAACCTCCACCTCCTGGGTTCAAGCCATTCTCCTGCCTCAGCCTCCTGAGTAGCTGGGACTACAGGCACATGCCACGAAGCCTGGCTATGTTTTTGTACTTTTAGTAAAGAAGGGGTTTCACTGTGTTAGGCAGGATGGTCTCGATCTCCTGGCCTCGTGATCCACCCACCTCAGCCTCCCAAAATGCTGGCATTACAGGCATGAGCCATTGCGCCCGGCCATGTTTTTTGTTTTTTTAAAGAGACAAGGGTCTCGCTCTGTTGCTCAGGCTGGAGTGCATCAGCATGATCATAGCTCACTGCAGCCTTGAACTCTTCAGCTCAAGTGATTCTTCCACCTCAGCCTCCCAAACACCTAGAACTACAGGTGTGTACCACTGGACCTGGCTAATTTTTTTTTTTAATTTTATTTTTGTAGAGGTGGGGTCTTCTTTTATTGCCCAGGCTGGTCTCAACCTCCTGGCTGCAAGAATCCTCCCACTTCGCCTCCCAAAGTGCTGGGATTACAGGTGTAAGCCACCATGCCCAGCCTAAACTGGGAGTATTTTTTTTTAGGTCAAACACTATACCATTAATTCTTCTATTCTTAGTAGTTAACAGAAAACCCAGCATATAATTGATACTATATACATGTTAAATGAATACGTGAATGAAATAATAAGGAATAATGACGGACCCTCTTTAAATCTATCCAATCATTTCTCAAGCATGACTTACACTGGCACCCATAAGCTGGATGTAAATTACCACCCCATTAACAGCCAGCCCACATGGTTCACTCTCTACTCACTTACTTCTTTGTCTATCTCTCTGTCTCTCTCTGATTTACTCTCTGTTTTATCCTCTCTGTCCCAATGTACAGATTAAAAACAATAATAAAGTCAATCTCTTAACCCAGCTAGAGTAACCAGTCTCTCAGACAACAATTTTTGCATTTATGGTATACCTTGATCCATGTTCACGAATGAAATGCAGACAGTCTGCCATAAACATCTTTATGAGTTCCTAAATTGTCATCATCTGTCTTGAATTTTAAGGACTTGATTATTTCAGTCTTTTTAAAAAATATATTGAAGGCTAAATAATCATTTAAACTAACCCCAAGAAAGTTGGGCATATCTAAATTGCTTTTCATAGAAACGGGTTTCTCATTTCAAAAGTGAAAACATGTATAATTGGGAATGAACTTTACTTTTTTTACCATGTATTCCATCAGTTCCTAAAATAATCATAGTTGTTTCAGAGTGTGTTGTGGCCACTAACAAGTGAACTCTGGCCGGTAAGTCCAGAAGGTAAGAAAGTATTAGTTGGGATTTTTGTTTGGTTTGTTTTGGTAACTTTGGACAAACTGGTTATTGTCTTGGCAGATGAACGCCAAAGTGAATTTAAGGCCTCTCTGTCTCATTCTCAGGATTTCCTTATCAATAAAAGGTCAGCATGAGCCATGTGCAGTGGTGTACGCCTGTAATCCCAGCACTTTGGGAGGCCAAGGCAGGTGGATCACCTGAAGTTAGGAGTTCGAGACCAGCCTGACTAACGTGATGAAACCCTCTTCTACAAAATATGAAAAAAGAAAAAAAAAAAATTAGCCAGGCGTGGTGGCGCATGCCTGTAATCCCAGCTACTTGGGAGGCTGAGGCAGAAGAATTGCTTGAATCCGGGAGGCAGAGGTTGCAGTGATCCGAGATTGTGCCATTACACTCCAGCCTGGGCAACAAGAGTGAAACTCCATCTCAAAACAAACAAACAAACAAACAAACAAACAAATAAATAAGGTCAGCATTAGCAAAGCAAATTGCAGTGAGTGCCATGAGCACTGCAGGGAAGGAGGAATCTTCATGTCACTGCCATAATGAGCAGGGCACAGGACAACCATCTTTATACAATGAAGAGAAGGCCCACAGAGAGCAGACTTGGAGAGACCATCACAGCCTACCAGCATCAAGATAGGACCTCCAGATGGGGAGAGAAATTATAGATGATCAAGGGCCTGCTGTATGAAATGAGTTCACACAGAAGGAGCAAAATCCTTGCTAGAGGAAAGAGTGGATCAGCAGATACCTAAAGGCAGGACGAGAAATGCCAAAGTCCAGGTAGGAAAGGTAGCATAGACAATAACTGAAGCCCAAGGATGACATAAGTAAGCACAAGCAAGTGGGCAGGACTCCAGAGCTAGGGTGATCTGAGATCAGTGATTTCTAATACTTTATTCTCACACTGAGGCAGTTATGAAGGACAAAACTCCTTAAAGAAACTCCAAAAAAATAACATTAGAAAACTTAATCTCTTAATTATCAAATATTTGGGTCTGGATAGGCTGCCGTTTGTGAAACTTATTATTATTTGATGACTAGAAGTTTTCAAATATCCTGAGGTGATATATTATATATTGAATTCTATATTGAATGGTATCCCCAAGGGATGTACCTTCTCCTTCTCAGGTCAGTAGCTCATTAATGGCCAAGACAAAGGTACTGCAAATTCCTTAATAGCTCCACAGGTGAAATTGAAATCAGTAGGATTGCCAATACTCAGGGAGACAGAAGCAAAATTCCGATTGATCTCCAAATAGTGGCAACATAGGACTACAGACTCAAAGTCAAATAAAATGAATTTATCAAAATGTTACTGATGCCTGCTACTATGTGCCTGATCTGGCAGTGACCTCAGGTCTAGGGATACAGAAATGAATAGAAAGTTCCTGGCTTCCACAGAACTTACTTTCTAGTGTGAGGAGATGAACAATATGGAAATAAATCAATGCAAAACTATGAGTTAGAAATAAGTATCATGGAAACAACTAAAATAAGGTGATTTGATAGTCACCAAACAGCTACTTTGTACTAAAAATTTAAGAAAGCCGTTTCTACGGAGATGACATTTAAACTGAAATCTAAATGATAAGTGGAAGTATCCATGTAAAGATTTAGGAGAAAACCATTACAGAGAAAAGGTCTAATATGAAAAAGCTGCACTGTGAGAAGAACAGAAAGATGGTCAGTGGTTGTAGCTTAGTGTGAACAGGGATTAGTTTAAAGAATTAGAAGAAGAAAGTAAGGCAGAAGCCAAATCATGAAGGACCTTATTTTCAGTTGAAATAATATAATTTGATTTAAACCTTAAAAGACAAGTTTCAACTCTCTTTGATAAATGGATTATCAAGACCCAAAGTGGATTCAAGGAGATGAGTTGGGGAAGGGTGGTAATTTAAGAGACCACACCAAGATGGGGCTTGGATGAAGATTATTATAGGGGAAAAAATTGGAAATATTTAGGTTATTTTTAGAGATGAAGTCAATGAATTTGGTGATAAAATATATAGAGGTTGCATGAGCAAAAGAAAGAAATCATGGAAAATATTGATTTGCAGGAGTGTTAAGCAATTGACAGCGAAATTAGAAAATCAGGAGAAGCAGTTTTTTTGTTTGTTATTTGTTGTTGTTGTTGTTTTGTTTTGTTTTGTTTTGAGACAGAGTCTCGCTCTGTAGCCAGGCTGGAGTACAGTGACGCATTCTCAGCTCTTTACAACCTCTGCCTCCTGGGTTCAAGCGATTCTCCTGCCTCAGACTCCTGAGAAGCTGGGATTATAGGTGCGCACCACCACACCCAGCTAATTTTTGTTTATCATCTGTTTGTTTCTGTTTTGGTCCATGTTAAGATTGCTGCTTTTTGGACTTCCATATTGTAATATTGTTAAGAAGACCTTTGGATGGATAGATCTGGATTTCTCATCATAATTGGGGATGTAAATTTGGAAGTCATTTATAAGACAGAAACAACTTAAAGCAGAATGCTTAATTCAAACAAAAACAAAAACAAAAACAAAAAAAACCCACCAAGACCTACAACTAGAGAAATGAGATTAGCTAATAAAATATATAAAGCTGAAAAAAACTGGAGTCATTGGTCAACTACAAGTTAAATATTTTCTGGCAATGCCACTATGAGAGGTAATCAAGCCACTGTGAGTCTAGGATGTACTCACAGATATATTACAAGCATAAGAAAAGAAATCATCCTTCTACCCAATCCTAAATACTATGTTCAATTTTAATAATTGTAGAAAAACTGACAATAAGAGTAATTACAGGTAAAAAGCAAATGGTCCTAAAAACAGGTTATATGAATTTTAGGCAGCTTATGGAAAAAGAAGAAAAACTGAATTAATTACCATTGCATCTTAATTTTTGTAAATGAGAAAGTTTCCAAATATTTTAAAGGTCTATTTATCGACTACCAAAAAGGGATAATGTCAGTGAAGGAAATTAGACAGAATGTAGTCAGATACGTGGAACTATTAATTATTTAACATACAGATAGAATAAGGGAGAAAAGATTTCCATGTGACCCTTCTAAAGAGAACAGTCAAATATTTGTGGATAAGAATATAAGTTCCCAAGTACACAGTCCCATTAAACAGTGTATTCCAGCCCCTACACTAATGCTAGATAAATAATATATGCTCAACAAATATGTATGCAATAAACGAAAAAATGAATAAAATCTGTCTTAAGTTGCATATCATGTCATTTCCCAGAACTTAGAAAGGCTTTTCTAGCCTAAGATATTTCTAAGAAATACATTGAGGTCCTTCCCAGCTGTACTTTTCTAAAAATCATACGTAATTCTGTTGCAGGCTTATTCTGCATAGATCTGAGTGGCAGATTACAAGTTAATGGGCAGAGATTACAAGTAGGTTTATTATTGTTCAGCATGAAAAACAATCTTTCTAACAACTAAAGCCATTATACAAGATGGGAACTACGTACGGTGGGTATTTGCAGGTCGATTAGCACTGTGATATTCTGGTAAACTGAGGTAACTCTTTGGGGATATCACAAAAGTATCAGCTATACCAAGTATAATACTAGTTAAAATGACTTCTATAAGACCTTTTCCTACTTCAGGTGTCTATGACTATGATACTGACATGACATAAACTAAAAGGAATAGAATCTGCCAGTAACAATCAGAATCCTCCTCAGAGGTCTCTAGCACAGAAATAGAGAGCTACAGTGGTCATTGAGAATCAATGTTCCTCCCTCTGGTAAGGTGTATTGCTCCATTTCATTTTATCCCCAGTACATGAGGTGGTAGCATTTTAGCCACCTGGAAGTTCTTCAGAACAGCATATGCAGTTTTGATTTTCAGAGGCATGTGTTGTTTAGAACTATTGTTTTCATTTGAAAGTTTCTCTGAACAAAATGTTAGCACGCACAACCAAAGAAACACAAAAGGTCAGGTGATGTTTTCCTTTCCGTTTCCAAGAACATCCCATTGAGAGACGCTGACAGCTTGTCAGGGCTAAGCAAACAGTCACATCCCGTCTACCTGCCCATTAGGTGCTCTGCTGATTGTGAGTTTTCATTAGATCTCTGTATTCAGTGGCGGTCCATTGTTTATCTCACTCTAATGCTTCTCAGGTACAAAGGAGATGGAGGGTTTCCCTGAAATAGCACTAGTTCTAATCTCAAAGCATTCAAATGTACATGATTACAAACAGATGGGTTCATTTGTATGCTGTTTTGTGTTCACGCCTATCTGGCTACCTATCATTTCAATTTGTAGGAAACAACATGCCTTGTTAGCCTAGCTAAAGTTTCCCCAGCTTTTCAATTATTACTCTTATTTTCTCTTAAAGGCAATGTAGCTATTATTTAAATCTGAGAGCCACTATATCCCAGTGGGTAATCTGGTGTCTTTTTCCTTTTCAAATATTAATATACGTACATCTGTATATAAAACAATGTCAGTCTGAGATCTATGACAGAAAATGGCAATGAACTGATTACCTATCTTCCTCTTAAAATGAGCTATTTGTTTACCTTGAGGGTTGTCACTTAATTAGAAGCTCCTGGTAAAGAAAAAGTTGGCTTAAGTTTCAGAAGCTTTTATCTCACAAGCAGGAGACAAAATCAGTCAACAGTTTCATAAGAAAACATTGACAATAATAACATTGTCAAGCCCTTACAAAACACTCACTTAGCCTTTGAAAGAGGCCTGCAAAAGATAATTCCCAAATGAGTTTGTTGTTGTTGTTGCTGTTGTTTACTAACACATACACTCAACAGCTTGCATTTAACCCCTTCCAGGGACTGCCTTAGAGAATAGCATTCATAGAAAGGCAAGTAAGCAAAAATCATGGTCTCTGTCATGTTCAAGAAAACATTTGTAGTATTTATGACAAATGGCAGTATCAACATCCTATAAATGGAGATAATGCCATTTCAGAAGCTTAGTTTGAAAAATCATTCTTGATACTTTGTAAGTTAGAATAGTCAAACAAATGGAGGGTGATATTATCATTGCTATTATAAGAAGAAATTCAGTGGGAGTGCAGTTCTTTTTTTTTTTTTTTCCCTGAGCTCTGTAAACATCTTTTACCAAGAAAAGAGATACTACATGGAACAAGGGAAAACTCAAACTTTGTAGTGATGACTTTGAGAGTCATGATTTGGTCCTACATAAATATTCCTAAATGAATGTTGAGTAAGTTTCCCAACTTGGATAGTTTCCTTCCAGGCATAATCAGCCAAGCACTCCGTTTGGAAGTCAGGCAGTCTCTGGAGATAAAACTTTCGTGGATCAGACTGAACTGTTAGATGTAAGGATGCTAAGATTTGACAAAACCAAAACTCTCTTCCCTGTACTCCTGCCATGTCAAATATGCTCTCCTCTTCTACCACCAAAAGGAAATGACAAAAATAAACTCTTTCTTTCCTCAGCACAAGGCAACTTCTGCAGAATGCTTTAAGAATCAATGATTAAGGCCGGGCGCGGTGGCTCAAGCCTGTAATCCCAGCACTTTGGGAGGCCGAGACGGGCGGATCACAAGGTCAGGAGATTGAGACCATCCTGGCTAACACGGCGAAACCCCGTCTCTACTAAAAACACAAAAAATTAGCCGGGTGAGGTGGCGGCGCCTGTGGTCCCAGCTACTCGGGAGGCTGAGGCAGGAGAATGGCGGGAACCCGGGAGGCGGAGCTTGCAGTGAGCTGAGATCTGGCCACTGCACTCCAGCCTGGGCGACAGAGCGAGACTCCGTCTCAAAAAAAAAAAAAAAAAAAAAAAAAAAAAGAATCAATGATTAAGTAAGTGCTAGGTCCCTACATAATCAAGGAGAGTGATGGCCAAGTTTAAGGGCTGGTTGCTAGCCCCTTCTCCAGGACTTACAGGGAAGAAACCAGGCCAGCTAAACCTGTCTGTAGGACATTTATCAACTCTCTTATGAAGATTTAGATGGAAGTTTTTAACATGATGGGAGCTAAGAAACATTGCCTTCCTTGGTTTAAAAACAAGCTTGTTTTAAGACTCAAGCTGTCTTCTCTGAGAGTGCAAGTCCTACTCAGTCCACAATAGAGACAGCTCTTTCCTCTACAGAGGCAGATGGGTTTTGATAGCAGAAAAAATTACCTACCAGACCAACTTTAATCCCTTAAACTGGCATGTAAGTTCGTCTGAGTCCTACCTACCTCTATCTACATTTTTGGTCTCAATCAAATAGTCTCCTGAACACCCCCTACATTACTTGAATTCTGGACTTCAGTCAAAGTTTTCTCTTTCCTTGGCTTGCCTCTCACCTCTCCTGTAACTCCTGGTATCCTTCTCTCAAAGGTCAGCCCTCATGCCACCTCCTGCACCAGGAGGTGAGAGAAGGCTGCCAGGCTCCTTACATACCAGGCTTCAGTATTCCAGCAATACACACAGTCGGCATCCTTTAGCAGACATTGCTTTCACTTCTAGTCATGCATGTACTGCCTAAACATCTTATCTTGAGTATAATCTCCTGGAGGGCAGGGACTATGTCATAAGCCTAGGTGTGCTTGTTATAGTTTATAGAAAATTAGCAGCCAGAACAGAAGAGCATCCATGACAGAAATCTAACTTGGTGCTGCCAGGTACACAGGTCTAGCCTTGAGAAAGGTATTTAACATGTTTGCTTTTTGATGCCATTGTAAGTGGGTGATAGAAAGGTACCTACATACATAGGTTGGTTAAGCATTAAATGAGATAATTCATGTAAATGGTTTAGAACAGTGCCTGGAATGTAATAATCCCTCAATAAATACTGACAGTCATTAATATCAAGCAATTCTAGTATTTGGATACTACCAAAAAACCATATAAATCAGTAGTAAAAGGATAATAAACAATTACATTGGGAACTTTTGCAAGCTCATCCTTGAGGTGGGAGAGCACTCCTCTTACAAATGGCTCCATGCATCTTTTTAACATTTATTTGCACAATCTCTCCATATCATAGTGGTAGAACTATTTCACTATATACTAGGTTGAGCTTTAAGAAACTGGTAATATTTGATCATTTTTGACCTAAAAATGGTGATTTCATATGGTTTCACTTAAAATGGTCAAATTGAGAGAATCCTTCTTAAGTCTTTGCCAAAGGGACTGAAGATTGGATTTGCCATTAGGGAATCCTAAGCCTTTCCTGATTAAGGTCTGATGCTTTCCAATAAAATTATTACTCTGAACGTGTTTATCGCCCAATATCTAAGACCTGGTAGTTAGGCCAGGGTCCACCTTCCTGCCCATGTGAATCTGACCAACTGTACTGTAGATAGGATATTGTCCACCTACAAATATTCACTCTTCCAAATATTCCCTTTGCTGAATCTGAAGCCTGAAATTCTTTCCCTTTAGGGCATAAATACACATGAGACTCAGCCATTCCCTGCCAAAAACACAAAACAACAACAGCAACAAGTTGTCGTCATCGTTGTCGTCGTCGTCGTCGTCATCATCATCATCATCTATTCTCACTCAACTCTGTCCTTGTGGAAGGTCTTGCATATACACCTTCAGCTCCATTTCATAATCTTACTCTTTGAAAGCAATAATCTATACTGTCTCTATTTCATTTCATTGCTTATCATCCATTCAGTCGTTTATTCGTTTATAAATCTATTACAGTCTAACTTTTATCCCCACCTCTGTTTCAATTCTACTCTGACAAAAATCATGAATAACCTCCTATATTGCTTAATCCTAGGTTGTTTTTATTCCATAACTGACTTGATCTGATTGTAGAATTTGATGCTATTAATCACCCCTTTCTTCAGCATTCATGAAAATATTTCCCCTGAGTTTCTATATTTTGGCCATTTCTATTTAGCCTGTCCCATAATTTCTTCCTGCACTCTGAATATTGGTTTTTCGGCAGAGTCCATAGGAGTCCCTGGTTTCTCCCTGTACTCACTCTCTTGAAGCACTGAGCCCACTACCATAGCTTTAACTACCACCTAGTGGCTAATGACTTCAAAGCTAAAGTGTCAGCCTAGACCATTCCCGATCTTCAGATATTTGACAACTCACGGCCATTTCTGCTGAAATATTCATAGAAACCACTAACTCAACTTCTCTAGAACTGAACTCAGTATCTGTTACATGTACTTAACCCTCCTCTTCCAATTTCCATCTCTCCTGTTTTGGATTACTGATCTTGGCTACTTGAACTGCAGGTCCTTCCTGCTGTCTTCTGCCTTATCTGACCACTCATTACCACCCACCGTATTCATTACCCCTCCCCATCTGAATTATCTGGCCTACTATTGCTACTTATGAGTTAGATGATGTAAAAGCTACTAAATGGATGGATGGATAAATAAATGGATGAGGAAATGTACAAATGGGTACAAAACCATGCAGAATAACTCATCACAATTCTCTCCACTAAAAAGCTGCTCATTAGCTCATTAATAGGGTAGGGAGCTCTCCTTACCACAAATGCCTGACTGGCAGAGGTGTGTGTTTCATGGCCACGAGGGCGCCACCCCAGTCTAGGAACCAGACATTGTACTCTTCATCAAAGATCTGGAACAACAACAACAACAACAACAATCATAGCAACACCTTACATTTGCATAGTGCTTAACAGTTTACAGTCTTTCACATACATTGTTTCATGTAGGTTCTAAGCCTTCCAACAGCACTATCAGATAGTTTTGTAAGTATTATCTCCATTTGATTGATGAGGAAATGGGATCACAGAAAACAAATAACTCTCCCTAGGCCACTCAAATTGCATTTCCAGGGCTCTTTCCACTATTAGTACTGTGAACCAGCATGCTACATGAAGGTGAGGCAAAAGGGTGCATGCTCAACTAGATAACCCAAAGCAAAGTATGACTTCGAAGAAACTCCCCTATCTTTCTAGGTAACTAAGTTACTACTCAGCCTTCTCTTCTTCCTCAGCTATTCAGACGTCTGCTAATTTGTCAATGTTTTATAGTGTTTTATAGTGTTGTTTATACATTATCTACGAACTTAAAAGACAATTTTCCACCAACTATGGTAAAACTAATAACTGATATAGCCACCACCTCCCTGCAAGTTGGATGAAGACCCAAGTTGGGTGTCTATAAGTCCCTACTCTAAGTAGTCATTGGAACACAGTATGTCCAGGGACCTAAAGTTATTCATTCTTTATTTCATCTATTTGTCTGTTACTTATCCATCCATTCACTCATTCATTCACTTATTCAGTGTTCCATCCATCCATCCATCCCTCCATCTAACCACAGGCATTTTCTAAGCACTAACTGCAATACAAGGTTCTGAGTCAAGAGAACTTCAGACCTAAGCTCACATCTATCAATGCTTATACGAGATATGACTTTTAAATCTTCAACCTTCAACAGGAAAACTATTTCTCCAGCAGAGAACTAATCTCAACTTTAGATCTTCTAGGGGAAAGTATGCTTGGAGAATTCCTACAGCACTTAACCATTGATGGTGGTTTATGCAGCCTAGATGGAGAAGTTGGGATGGTGGGTTAAGTGAAGAGGGCTATAAGAGGATAAGGAGGTACAGACAGATTTAAAGGGGGAATGGGTAAGAGGAATGGAGTCTCCTATATATATGCCCCAGGGAACCTTAGAGAGAAAAAGTAGTTTCTCAGTCCTAAACCTCTTTTTCTTTTCATATTTATCTTCAAAGAAAAGAAAAATGTCCCTATTTATGACGATCCTCAATGCACAAAGGACCTAAGGGTGATTCACTTATATTCCAGATATAAACATAGACTCTGAGTCTGCAATGCTAGGCTTTTCTCTCCAGAGCTTAAAGGATGGCTCTGTGATAAGCCACATAATGGAACTGCTGGGTTGAAGCCTAAGAATGAGGAACACAGGAGGAGGCACTGGGGAGGAGGGAGAAGTTATCCTCATCCTTTCCTCTTGATTTTACCATCTGGCCACTGCTCATTTTTGCCCTGTCTAGCACTGGAGTGAGAAAGTGGATTCCTTAGCTGTTTAAGAAAGGAGGAAAGAAAAAGTATTGACAACAATGGTCAGGTGAGCTACTTCTTGAGGTAGAGAGACCTCCAGAAATGGTTTGTCTATGAGGATATTTTGTACCAGATGAGTTTGTATTCCAGCTTCCACCGTCCTTTGGCTCTCATAATAGGTTATTTTTGCATTTTGAAGGGTATGATCTTATTTATGTATCTGTTCCCCAGTCACCGGATTATGACCTTGTGGGTAGGAACCTTATTCTTGACTGTGTGCCTTGCAGTACTTGACATAGTTGCTTTTGTCTCATAGGTACTTGGTAATCTTTACAATGCTGGTCGTGCTGACATGGGTGGAAATGGGGATGGTGATGGTGGTGGTGATGACAATCTTCACTAAGGGATCCAAACAGGAAATTATCTAACTAGAGTTCATATGGTGACTCTACCTTTACCATCAAGATATTCAGCGTCCTTCTCTTGTCTTCTCCATGGAGAAACTGTCTCACTTTTAAGACTTAGTAAAATGTCACTCCTCCTTATGATGTCTTTCCCGGTTTTTCCAGCAGGATGTATTCCTCTCTTTTCTCTGTGTGCTAATAATGCCACTAAAATACTACTACACCCTGAACTATAGTTAGTTGGTTACGAACCCATTTCTTCTATTTAATTTTGAGCTTTTTAAGGAAAGGGACTCCAAATTATTCAATTGCCTCCTGGAGCCTGACACCTAGTTGACATTGTATAAATCTATTTGTCCAATATAGTAGCCACAAGAGAGTATTTAAATTTAAATTAATTAAAATAAATAAAATTAAAAATTAAGTTCCTCTGACATAGTAGTCACATTTCAAGTGCTCCATAGCCGCATGGGCAAGCACAGATACAGAACTTTTCCATCATCGCTGAACATTCTATTGGACAGCATTGCTGTAAGTGTTTGTAAAACTGAATTAACGTTTCATGCAGTCATATATCTATTAAGCTGTTTCATACTTACTCGAGACAGTCTACACAATACTTAAACAACCACTGACTTCCATGGCTTTGTCAGTTTTAATGTTCTAATCCTTGCATTTTGTAGATACAGAAACACATCCCCAAAGGTGAAGAGAACAGCTTGCCAAGAGCTCTTGGCACACTAATGATAAAAACAGTTTTATCAGTTGTATCCCCAGCAACCAGCACAGTACTTAGCATCTGGACCTGTTTCATACATACGGCTGAAGGAGAGAATAAGTGAACTGGGAAAATTCCAGTTCCTCCTATTCCCTGCCCAATGCCCTTCTCATTTTACCCCATTACTCCTCTAACCTGCCAGCCAAATTGACCAAACTGAACAGCTGCTTCAAGTGTTTTGAAACTACAAAGTCATAATGAGATGAGAATCTATAGGACGGCGAGAGAGACTGGTAGAACTTACTCTAAATGCCTCCTCCCTTTTTCTCAATTCGCCCAGTTACCTGTCTCCATGTGTTGCCCCCATCGGAGGAGATGAACACACCAATATCAGTATATGAGAGCTCCGGGCCAATGTTGCCTGAAACATAAGCAGATCATTTGAGATTGTCAGGAGTTTACCAATTAAGTGTGCTTAGGGCTGGGGGAGCAGAGAGTAAAGGTTTTCTAAGTAATATTTACAGCTAATTTGTGCAGTTTCTTTCTTGGTGTCATATCAGAAGCCCAGCAGGAAGAAAAACCCAATATGGGAGAACATTTAAATAGTATGACAGAAGTGCATCATTCAATGACATGAGTCAAAGACTGAATATCGATTAGTTCAGTTCTCTTCAATTATTCACTCTGTATACCAATAATCTCTTACATTGCTCCTGACAGGTGTTCCCTGAAGGAAGCAAAGACTGGAAGAGTAGACACATATGGAGAAACTGAGCATAGGAGCCTGAGAAAAACTGGTGTGTGTGTGTGTGTGTGTGTGTGTGTGCATAACTGTGTGTCTGTGTGTTTGCAACTTGTCAACATGTCCTTTGAGTGCCAGGCAGTTGAGTGACCCAATGGCACAGACTATGTAACCTAAATTATACAGTGCCCAGAAGAAGATGACCACACTCAGCATACCATGGCCATCAAACATGGCAGGAAAAGAAGTCACCTGGCTTATGCCTAGACCGACCACACTTGCTGCTTCCATCCTTTCACACTCTCCTCTTCTCTCTACCCTTCTTTTTCTTCCCCTGGCACTCCATCACCTTGTGGCTATGCTTATTAAAAACAAAGTGGTCAAGCTTTTCTAGTCCATCTATATTGATTTAGTTTTCCCAATGGGCAGTCCTCTTCTCAGAGCCTAAAAAAATGCCCCCAACCTAATAGTGCTCAATAAGTAATTGTGGAATGAATGAATGGGAAAAATGATTGGATCATGTTCCAACATTGACGTGCACTTGAGGAGGTTCTGACAACCAGGAAGGAACCCTAAACATGTAAGAGTTTATGATATTGGCTGATATATTTTTTTTTAAATAGCAGGAAGAGAATGTTAGCTCCCACACATCTGTAGCCTAAATAGGAGCACAACAAAAATGCAATAATGAAAATGTTAATTGAGTTCCTGACATTTAATGCTTCAAGATGAGAAATTAAAGCCAGGCTACAGCTTGTCAAGCTCCCATCAGCATCAGGGAGCACACAGATAGCCAACTTGTTTTGAGACTCAAGTTTCCAAAAATAACCCCTGGGCTCAGGGTTCAGGGTTCAGGCAATAGGTGTGAGAGGAGTAGGGAGAGGCTTCGTGAGTATATCCATCGAGTTCTGCCTGGAATTTTGGATTCAACTCCCCAGATACAGGTTTTAGAAGACACAGGTGAGGAAAGTAAAGAGGAATGGGGAGGACAATATCAACCCAAGTTGCTTGGTGGTTGTGCTAACCTGGAGCATTGTGTTAAGAAGGATTCGTTGGTTTCAACAGAATAGAATGTGATGGTGATCAATAGATGTCTACCAAGGGTGACAGAGAAAGAGGGAGGCAGGAGCACAGTTGCTCCAGAGCTGTGTATCTTCCATCCCTGGCATGGCTTCTAAGAATCTAGTTTATCATCCCTCACCTTCCTTAGAAGCTGGTTCTGTCAACATCTTCAACCTCTCTTTCAAAGCTCGACTAGATGGATTTTGGGGGCCTTATGCTGGTAAGAACCCAAGGCTCACAGTGAACTCTATTTGTGGAAATATCGTCTGTCAATTGAAAAGACCCCTGAAAGAAAATGCTACTGATCACAGAGATCAGAAAGTTGGTTTCCAGATGAACGGACAGAAAAGATGTACCCAGGAGGAGTTGATCTTTGAACATGCACAGTTCCTAGGTGACTCTGTGGGTGATTTCTGATAGGAAGAGCTTGAGTTATGTTGTCAGAGAAGGAGGATTTGAAAAATGAACCTTGCTGGCTGAAGTGGAATTGGCGCTCAGCTAGTGACTTCCAACCACGTTGGAAGAAGGGGATGCAGCTGTTGCCCCCTTGAGTGGTATGATGAGAGAGGAGTGGGAGTGAGATGGAGAAGAAGAAGAACTGGGATCTCTTCTCACGGAGGGCCCATGCCCCTTTTGGAAGCTTTAAACAACTTCCTTTTACCCTCATTTCCTCCCAGTGCTATCCTTCTCTGCTCCTTAAATATTTTTGAAAAAAATAAGAGGGAGAGAATTTTGAAGTCCTCTGAGGGCTAGCAATGCTTCTCTTACCACCACTGATGCCAGAGGGA
This sequence comes from Macaca thibetana thibetana, assembly GCF_024542745.1. Lineage (NCBI taxonomy): Eukaryota > Metazoa > Chordata > Mammalia > Primates > Cercopithecidae > Macaca > Macaca thibetana. The sequence goes on along the minus strand of NC_065586.1, from coordinate 101,304,367 downwards.
TCTGCTGCCCATACGGGGTAGCTACAGGCTCAGTGGGGGAGGAAGCTGACAGTGTTCAATCAATGTGCCCCTGCAGGGACAGGGGCGGGAGGAGGGTTGCCACAGAAGGAAAAACAGGAGGGTGCAAACATTCAGAGTTTACAGGAAGCCTAGCAGAGAGTCTGGTTAGCTGTGGACCTGGCACGGAAAGGGGCTCAGAGATAGGTCTGGCTGAATGGCTACAGAACAGAGCACTAGAGGTGGAATCAAGGTGGAATCAGAGGGAGAGTGGGCTGGAACAAGACACCTGTTTCCACCTGCCCACAGTCTCTTCATCTCTAAATTGAGGAGGATAGTAATCTCCATTTCTACATTATTGTGCAGTTGTGCAATCAAGGCAAGGAAAGTGCTTTGCATGCTGTAAGGCACTGTGAGGATGTGAGGTCTTTAATACTAGCTTGAAACCACTGTGTTAAGGATATTAGGAACCCCAGTGTTTCTCTTGCAAAAGGCAATTGCCAAACTCTCCATACTGGAATTCCATCTGCCTTCGGAGATGTCCTCAACAGGAGTTAGAGATGAATCTCAGGCTATACTTTTACCCACGCAGCTTACCTGAGACCACATCTCAGTTCAAGGTGGGGAAAGGGAGTCAGCAGTGGAAGTGGAGAGAGCCCAGGGTAGCTGACACCTGAAGGAAGGTGGAAGGCACAGATGTGGGAAAGGACCCTGCAGAGGCAGGCTCCATGCAGGCCACTGAAGGTAAAATTAGCTGACTTCATAGTTATCTTCCTGATGGCAAATAACCTCCCAGGGTGACCAGAGCAAGCAGGGTAAGGAGAAGCTGGGTATGAAGAAGCATGCACCAGTGACTCAGCCCTGGTTTTTCATCAGAATCTCATCAGCTGAGTTATATCTCTCCCAAAAATCCAGGGCATGGCAAAAAGCCTCAAGAATTACAGGGGGAGATAAAAAGGAATTAGCAATTCTGATACATATGGACAAAAAAATTCAAAAATAAATCTTTAATGTCTTTGTGTTCGCTAATTTACAAAGTACTAATTGAGAAGCAATATGCTGGTCACAGGTAAGAACAACTACCATTAATTCTACCTTATGATGGTCTGAGCACTCTGCTGGATCTTTGGACACACACTTCCATCTCCAATTTTTACAACACCCCCACAAGGTAGAAAACATTCCAGTTTTACAGATGAGAAAAATGAAGCTCAGAGGTTAAAAACTAAGCCAAATGCACAAACCTAGTAAGTGTCAGGGCTCAGCCTGGAAAGCAGGAGGACAAGGTTCCTGAGTTTCTCTGTGTGCCTAGTGTATGCACAGGATTTATGGATTCTGTTGAAGGAGATGAGCACATTATATTCTTCTGATGTAAGAAGAGTTTTAACTTCTATAATATTAATGATGATGATAAGTGACATGTACTAAGTATTCAATATGTCCCAGGCACTGTTCTAAGCATTCTACTTATTTATTTCTTATTTATTGAGCCAGAGTCTCACTGTGTCACCCAGGCTGGAATGCAGTGGTACCATCTTGGCTCACTGTAACCTCCACCTCCTGGGTTCAAGTGATTCTCCTGCCTCAGCCTCCCTAGTAGGTGGGACTACAGGCATGCGCCACCACACCTGGCTAATTTTTGTATTTTTAGTAGAGACAGGGTTTCACCATGTTGGCCAGGCTAGTCTCGAACTCCTGTTCAGGTGATCCTCCTGCCTTGGCCTCCCAAAGTGCTGGAATTACAGGCATAAGCCACTGCGCCTGGTCATTGTTCTAAGCATTTTAAATTCATTGCTTAATTATATCCTGCAATTATATTATTCTGGTACTATTATGCCCACTTTGCCAATGAAAACACTGAAGTTCAGAGTGGTCAAGCCACAAAGAACAATACCTGGCTACACACTAAACATTCAGATAATACTAACTTTTATTATTCATCCCTACTTTTTGATGTAGCTTCCAGTTCAGCCCTGGGCCTCCTGTAGGTCTTGAGGAGAGGCATAGGGTCCAGCAGCCCTTGAGTTGGGAAGACCAATCCACATGGATTGCAGAGTTTGAGGATCACTCCTCCAGCCAGGGGAATAGCAACAGGGCCTGCCCTCATCTCTCCCCAGCCTGGGCTCCCTGAAGCCAGTGGTGTTAAGCATAGTTGCTCCCAACCATCTGGGGTCGACAGGAGTTGACTGAAATCCTAGAAGGCTATGCCAGCTGTCAGTCCGATGAGAGTGGTTGGTCACTGGTGGTATGTAAAAGCTCACACAGTTGGAGGCTTGGACAAGGAAGCCATGCCTAGAGAGTAGGAACTCCAGGGACCAGAGCTTTGGGTTGATGAGAGAAAACAGAATGTACCAGCTCCAAAAGTCACTGTGAATTTATCTGCTTTCATTAGAAAAATAAGCTGACCAACACCAGAGCTCTAACTTCTAAGATCAGCAGGCTGCCTTGCTTTATGCCATCAATGTATTCCTGAAAAGGTGTATGGAAATGCAGTGCATGCTAATCAGAGCACACTCTGCCGAGACTTCAGCTTTCATCTCGGAGTTGCTTTATCTTCATTTCCGATTGATGCTCAGTGGACACTGATTCCAACAATACAACCTTAAGTTTTTCTGCCCTTTGCCCTCAGGCTCTCAGCCAAGTGGTTAATCATGTGTAAACAAGCCTTTACATGCACCAGAGACCTCCTGATTAAAAACAGCGCTGGGATGGAACCCTTTGTAAAGAATCATCTGTGTAAAGAGAAAACAACCCCAACTTATTTGGTGAGCTAGGAAGTTCATCTATCATGTTTTCTTAAAGTGTGGATTCCTATTATAAACAACCATTCTGATTGGTCAGTTTACTTTGAGAGAAACTCTGGCCTCTTGCTAAGCACAGGGGACTGCTCTGTGTCCCCGGGTAAGATGCATGAACTTAGGAATTACAAATGCCTGGAGCTCTTTGCATCTTAGGTTCTTGGATGGGTTTTGGGGAATCCTGCATATTTTCTGGGGAGAGTGCCCATAGCTTTCATCTGATGCGGTGAGTCCAAGATCCAAAAATAGGTGACACATTTATTCTAGATACTCTCAGTACGGAAGAAGCCCAGGGAACGTTTTCCTTACCTGTAGCCACCACAAGTCCTGGGGCTGTCTCCTTGCTAGAGATTCTTCCTGAGGAATATGGATTTTCAGAGAGCTGCAGGTGCAGATGTAAGGAACAGAAGGGCTAAAATGGAGAAGGAAATAGTTTCATTCTAGGAAATTCCAGACACCTGTACCCCTGCCCCACTAGAGATGGGCTTCCCTATGTTCAGCTCCCAGAAATAGCAAGGCATTGGATGGTGAGTCACACAGTTTTGGGCAGAAGACATCCACACCTGAGACAGCTGGCATGCTCAGATTAGAAGCTCCACTGAGTACCTTCCATAAACGCCCTCCTGCCTCTGCCCCCTAACTTGAATCTTATGCCTTTCCCTCTCTTCCTCACCCAACCTATCCAAGGTCCAGTTCATGGCTGGCTTTATGAAGCCTCCTTGACCATTGCTTCTACCAGGATGACACTAACATTCTTGCATTTCTGATCTTGACCATCGATTCTGCTTCTTGGAGCTCTAAGGGCCCTCCGGGAGGAGTGAAGAGGGGAAGCTATGTGAACTAGGCCAGGCCCTCCACCTTCTTCAGCCAGATTGTCTCCATCACTGTTTTATGTATTTTGCTCCTATTTATAATTTTACTTAAAATATTTGAAGCCATCATCTAAAACCTATATAAGTCTGTGTTCTCTATTTATTCACTTATTTATTCATCTATCCCCATTGGAGTGTTCTTAAAAGGGCTTGGGGATTTACAGAGACATATTCTGTACAATAAATACAAATAAGATGAAGAAATAGAAAGAGAAAATCAGATTAAAATAAGATGAATCCATGGGTAAGGTTTGAGGGAAAAAATATCATGCTGTGACCAGTTCCTAGAGGTAAGCAGGCATTTATCTCTGACCCTCCTAGTACCCTAAGCAAAAATTATATGGAATAAGGCTGAAAATTACAAAGGGAAAGGGTGCCATTTGCCATATTTACCACTGTAGTCCCAATTTTTAACATAGGGTCTAGAATATGATAAGTGGTTAATAAATCTTTTCGAATAAGTGGCAAGAGGTAACTTTTTGCTCAGAAGAAACTAACCATTTCTGGGACCTTAAAATTGTTTCTTACAGAGGTCCTTATTCAGAGGGCACTGAGCGTTGTGGATTTTATTGTTAATGAACCGTCTTGCCTCCTCACACAGAGCAGAAGCACCTGGAGCCAGAGAAACCATCTCACACATCATGTCTTCCATGGTGCCTACCCCAATATTCCATACAATAGGAATCCTCGAAATGGACATTCCAGCCTAACCCCTCCCCCCACCGGAATCTCAAAGCAACTTTTGTTTGCCTCAACATCTAGCAAGAATTTACCAAAACACAATGCATCATGTCAGTGTCAGTTAATAGATGTATTACTACTACTGATCTGTGCCTGGGACCCTTGGGCACAGGCTCCTTCTCTTATATGTTTCTTTGCCTTACTACGAGATGGAGCACATAGTAGATCCTCAGTAAATGCCTGCATAATTCAACTGGTGCTGCAGTCTGAGTCCACGGACCAATGCCCTGCAAATTTTAGAAAATTACTGCACTGCACCACCTGAGTTCCTAAGACCCTCTGATGAAAGAAAACCCTTGACACAGCTTCCCCAGGTGGCCAGCCTGCCCTGTGAACTTCCCATGAGGCCGAGTGACTGACCAGCAGGCAGTGCACCAGGCTTCCTCTCAGGTCCACATCTGGAGCTTGCAGCAGGCGCCAATCCCTGCCTTTGTTGTAAGTGATGTATGTCTTCACCTGGTCGTCCACCTTCTTGTTTGCCAGAAATATCCCTTTGATACCTGCTACCTAGGAAAAAAGGTAAGAGATGGAGAACCATGCTGGGCCAACATGCCTGTGGTCTTGGAGAAGTCCTTAGAGAAGACCCAGAACCTCCCATGGCATGTTGGGGTTCCAAGCAGGAAAAGAAGGAACATGATAGAAAACATTGAATGCCATGTGGTCTCTGAAAAATGTTTAAAAAGTTCATCTCTGAACCTTTTGTCACCCCCCTAGATGTCCCTTTCTATGCTTACCCATCTGCTTTTTCCCACTTTGCTCGTCTCTGTACTTTATTCCATAGGACTTTATCTTTAATTAACTATTAACATTCCCTCTGAGGTGGGAGTGGCTGACAAGAACCGAAGGAGTTACCCCTTCTAGCAAATAATGTGTTTCTGCTCAGGCGAGGCCCATAGATGGGTATTCCCTAACGGTGGAAGCTGAGGCACTGTGATTAGTAGTAAGGAAGATATCCTGGGGCAGATGATCCAGCTTGGAGGCCTGGCATCTGTCTCTTTCCATGCCACTAGCTCACTGTGTGACTTTGGATAAATCCCACATCCTCTGTGGGACTCAGCCAATGGTTGCTTCGAAATTGGTGGAATAAGCCTTCTTCTTCTTCTTTGTCCCAATTGGCTGGCAAAGGATCCCTGAGACTATGTAAAGCACTCACCAGTGTTCCCATGTTTTGAGATTTGCAAGCCTTTGATATTTTGATAGGAAAAGAGCATCACCACAAAACAAGCAGCCAGAGGATTAAAGGAGATTTATCACCAGAAGGGTTCTAGAGTAAGTACAAATTCTACTCAAACTTTTGTTCCTTATATTCTACATGATGGGCAAGAAAAGCAGATATTTAGAATGACAACGTCCTGCATCAAAGAAAGATACCCTTAACTCTTTTTTCCATAGAAGTTATAGCATGTTTCAAAGGCAAATAGCAAATAGCATGTTGCTAAAGACAATTCAATTAGTTTAAATATATATAAACAATAGGTTCAATGGCAGGTTTTGTGGGTGATACTCAGATATCTTTAAGTTTTAATTGGATTTATCCCACATTCTTCCAGTATCATGGTTAACTGAGGTTTACTCACTTCGGAGAGAATGGCAATGGGAGAAAAGGTCAAGAGTTTCACAGAAGTGAGGCTTTTTTTTTTTTTCAAATGACATAATTTAATTGATGAAATAAAAAGTCTTCTTTTCTTTTTTTAAGTAACCTGATTGGCCTTGAAAGAGAATGTTGGACCAAATAAGAATAAACAAACAAGTGGACAGAGAATGTCAGGAGGAGAATAGAATTATCTGGAAGGACACCACCAGGGGAATTTGACAAAGGGCCAACAATAGAATTGATTAGATTCCTACCTGGAACAGTGGGTAGGTAAGCAGAGAAACCAAGGTAGGGGAGGGCATAATGCCTGAGCCATGCCCTCGCTAGAGACCCCCTCCCTGCCCTAACGGCTTAAAGTCAGGGCCATTTCAGAAAGGACGGCATCTCAAATGCTCATCTGGGAGCTATGAGCCCCTCAGATCATCTCAGTCTTTAAAACCAACTGCGAAGGTGCATCTCCTAAACCTGAACACTAGTCATTCCTCACAAAGAATGGAATCTGAGATTCTCTAGAACCTTCTACCTGATGGAGGCTTTTCAGTGTTCTGTTTAGCCACAGAGCTGATGCCTTTTCTGTTAGACCACCAGCTAATGATTCCAGAGAACTCACTCCCCTAAACCAGTTACCCTCTCCCACATATACCCAGGGCCTTGCTATCCACTTCCTCAATGAAAATATTTGGATCAGACTCAGACACCTTGGCCCTGGTTCAGTTTTTCCCGGGGAGCTACTGTGGCCCCCTCTGATGCCCCCAGCTCAACGCATCACGGAAAGAATTCTAGCCACTCAGCAACCTCTTGTGATCTTCCGGGTGAGCAGGTTAACAAATTAAACAATCATTACCATTACCATTACCATGTTTTCCCACTGAGTACACCACCACTTGGACAGGTATTTTCTGTGTGCCCCACATATTCTGAGAACAAAACCAGCAGAATGGGGACTAAAAAGATGTAGCAAGGACAGACTCCCAGGGAACCCACTTGCAGCTCTGAAGGTGTTTCTCCTGCAGTTGTACATAATGCTCCAGCAATCTCCTTCCTGCCTGCAAGAAACGGAACATTTCCCACTTGTGTTTGGATAGTTCAAAGCCCTTACATTATTACTGAATCGCTTTTTGGTTTCATGTCTTGTATAAACGGACTGTAAGTTTGAAGGGTACTTGGCTTTTGTGTGTCCTAAGCCAACAGTTTTTACTTTTTGACTGCAATCCAAGTAAGAAATACATTTATGTTGCAACCCAGTGGATTCATACCCATATATGCATGAATGTGTACACTTGTATGTACACATATACTTCTAAGACAAAAGTATTATGAAAGACTACTTACCCTCACTAAATGCAATGTAAAGGAATTGGAGAATGAGACATGCATTTTTACTTGTCTTCATCCAAGGAGGTACAGAGCAGTGAATTAACTTTAAACATACTTCCTCCCACTGTTGTTTGAAATCAGATGTTTGGCTACTGCTGATTATTTCAGCAGTCCGGGGGGAAGGGTACCAGCCTGTGATGGTGCCCGCAGAAGAGGACAATACAAGGTGTCCAGCATGTGTGGCCCACTTTCCCTCTGGGAATCAATTTGAGTACAGAGGGAAACTGACAGCAGGCCCCTTGGCGGAATGCTGAGTCCAGGTGGCATAGTCATCTGTTGGTCACCTCCTAGAGACCTCAGGACAAAGAAGCCAGGGCTTTGCTGAAAAACGCAATTACCATGATCTGCCTTGGGCTGTCCCTAGAGTCCCACCTGTGGTGAGGGGCTGAGGAAGGTTGGTTCAGGGAAAAAAGTCCCTGTGGAGTCTGTAAGCAGCTGTCCTTCTGGCCCAATAAGGGTAACTGAAAGTCATGATAAAGCAGAGAGAAGACGACAGGCTCTAGGGAGAGGAAAGGCAAGGAAACATCAATAAGATGGTCAAAGAGACCAGAGTACTGAGACTGGCTGGGAAGTTTCTTTTTTCTTTTTTTCTTTCAGATGGTGTTTCACTCTTTCACCTGGGCTAGAGTGCAGTGGCATCATCTCAGCTCACTGCAACCTCTGCCTCCTGGGTTCAGGCGATCCTCCTGCCTCAGTCTCCTGAGCAGCTGGGATTACAGGTGACCGTCACTACGCCCAGTTATGTTTTTGTATTTTTAGTAGAGAAGGGGTTTCACCATGTTGGCCAGGTTGGTCTCGAACTCCTGACCTCGTGATTCACCCACCTTGGCCTCCCAAAGTGCTGGGATTACAGGCGTGAGCCACCGCGCCCGGCCTGGAAGTTTCATTTTATCCATCCAGGTATACTGGGTCCAGTTATTTAGTCACTGAAGAAAAGCAAATTGCACCCACAATGAGTTACCACTAAATCCCTATCGGAACAGCTATACACACACACACACACACACACACACACACACTCTCTCTCTCTCTCTCTCTCTCTCTCCCCTCTCTCTTTCTCTCTTCCTCTGAAACGAAGCAAGTGTTGGTGAAGATGTGAAGCAACTGCTACTCTCGTACCTTGCTAGTGGAAATGCAAAATCCCACGGCCACTTTTGGAAAAATTTGGTAGCTTCTTATAAACATATACTTACATTCAACTCAGCAATCCTACTCCTAAGTATTTACCTATGAGAAATAAAAATTTATGGTCATGAGAATGTTTATAGAAATTTTATTCATAATCACGCAAAATTTTAAAAAGTAACCTAAACGGTCTTCAGCTGGTGACTGAAAAACAACCTCTGTCACATCCACACAATAGAATGCTGCTCAGAAACAGGAGGAACTGATGTATTCCACAACGTGGGTGAATCTCAAATGCATTATTCTAAGCGGAAAAAAAGTCAGACTGAAAAGGTTACCTACTGTATCATTCCATTTACTCACCCTCTAGAAAAGGCAAAACTAAAGACAAAGAGAAGTCAGGTGTGTGTTTGTCAGTGACTTTGGGGTAGAGAAGGGTGGACTACAAAAGGGCAATAAGGGAATATTTGGGGTAATGGAACTGTTCTATGTCTTGATTGTGATTTGTGCACACATTTACACAGCAGAATGCGCAAATCAAAACTCACAGAACTGTATACTAAAAGGGTAAATTTTACTAAACATAAATTATACCACCATAAAAAATGCAAAAAAAAAAAAATGAATAATGAGAAAGCCTAAGTGGTTTGTCAAGCAGACGGATTTCTTGAAACGCAGTACCACTAGCTGTGTGATCGGCGCCAAGCCACTAAATTCTCCGCATCTCTGTAATCTCACAGGCACAATGAAGAATGTGATATTGTGACAGATAAATAAGAAAAAAATATGTAAGTTGCTTATGATTGTGCAATCCAAAACAGTAGCTACTGACCACATATGGCTACTTGAAATGTGGCTAGGGGGACAAAGAAACTAATTTTTAATTTTATTTCATTTTAACCAATAGAAATTTGAAGAACTGATATCCAATTCAGTTACTGGCAAACTTTTAAGTTTGTTGAGAATAACTTGGGTACGTGAATCTTCTTTTCTTACTGTAAATTTACGAAATGTTAAATACCGATCAAGTATTTCTGGTGAAAATTTAGCATATAAATTGAGATTCATGAGACATGTAAAATATATCCAGGATTTTGCAGACTTATTATGAAAATTAATAGGGAAAAAATATAAAATAACTAAATAATTGTTTACATTGAATGTATAGTGAAATGACATTTTAGATACTTTGTTTAAATAAAAAATATTATTACAATGAATTTTGTCTGTTGTTTTTTACTTTTTAAAATGTGGGAAGCAAAAATGTGGAAGTGTGTATGTAGCTCACCTTATGTATTTATTTGACAGTGCCGGTCTAGGGCATTGCCAAGTATGCCGTGGTTATTATTATAAGGAGTTTTAAGTTAGATGCAAAATATCCAGGAGAGCACTGAAGAAAATGTATCACACCGGCACCTCAGAGAATGTTGCCACAGTATAACTGTGGGTGTTGGAAAGAATATTTGTTTCTTGATTTATTAGGGAGAGTAATTAAAAAGAAATGTAGTTTATAGCTGGGGATGTGAAGACAGTGCAATAGAGCTCTACATGAAAAGAGTGTTATGAGAATAATGGTAAGCACACACAATAGGCTACATTCACTGTCAATACCAGCCTTGTTTTGAAGGAGTCGGCTTGACACCACCTCAAAGAAGAGATCGATTTTTATTTGGCCTTCAAGTGTTATTTTCTCCCCTAATTATGTAATTATAGTCATGACAATATTGTACTTTGAAGCAGGAATTTGAGAAAGAACAAGCAGGAGAATCTCTCTACAGCAGGAGACAACTCCAACAGATTTGAAAAGGAAATTATCTCAGCCTTGTTAGATTTTGGGGGAGTTCCGTGGGGTTGATCTCCATTGGTTCAAGGATATTTCAGTGCCAAGACTTGCAAGGTGAATTCCCAAATAAGTTCTTGTTTTCTTTGTCTCCTCTCCGTTATCAAGAAGAGGCTTCAGAGGTCCATGCAGAAGATGGAGTGATATACCTGTGGCTTAAGTGGTCAAGGTCAGCCCAAGTCACCTGTTACCTGAAAATTACCTAAAGACATCTCTGAACCTTTGAGTCAAGGGGAAACAGGTGTAATGTCCTATTCTAATATAAAGTTACAAATTAACCTGGCACAGAGGAGTACATCACACGTGCAAATAGTTTCTGGGTATGCAAATATGAGGGGAAAAAAGACGAATACTTACTAGCCCATAGAATAAATGCCTGAATCTTCAGTCAAGCTTTTTAGCAGTATATTTACAATCTCCATCCCCACTGCTCTACAAGGTCACTCAACATTCATAAAATAGGATCCCTACTCATTCGACTCTGGTTCTCTTCTTATTTCCAACAATTTGTCTATAATTAAGCCAAAGTCATCTATAAGTCTCTCCAAATTCCTCAAGTTAGAATTATCCTTTTGTGACTCCATAACCTGGTAGAATCAAACTTCTAATACAAGTTAGACTGTGATAATTACCCTAACAGAGTCACTTGTATCACTCCAGTAATTATGAATCTCATGTACCAGTCCTAATATCATCAAACAAAATACACTCCATAAAAGTGTGCTAATTTAGCTGAATTGAATGTGAAACCTTACTGGTTTTCTCAGTTGCACTACTCATGGGTACTCGGAGTCCAGAAAAGTTGTAGTCTCTTTGCTAACTGGCCATATGGTACATAATCACAGTTTCTGTGAGAATTTCCAGTAAAGAAGGTTAAATTCTAATGACCCCTAGAGACCAATTAAATTGAGCTTTATCTCCAAAAAACAGAATGTATCTCCAGGTGCAAAACAGCATTAACCTCTAAAAATCTTCAGTATGGTCACGGTCTAGATAATGTCAGGTTCCAATTTATTCACTTGATATTACATGTTTTCTAGAATCTGAAATTCAGCTACTTATCCAGCCCTCATTCTTGTCCCTGACAAGCATCTATTCCACACAATTAGCCTGTCTAGCTTACTTTCTCACAAATCAGCACCATCCATTCAGTCCTTGGCTCATTCCATTCCTATGTTTGGAATGTCTCCCACTTCTTCACTATTTCCTCCCCAGAGCAAAAGTCCTGATGGTCAGAGTGGTAACATTGAGAAAAAGAACTGCATGTGCACAGATCATCCCCATACCCCTGCCCTTCTTTTAGGGATCTGCCTGCAAAGATCACATCCTTTGTACATCAATGCTGCAGTGTCATAGGAACAGGCTTCTATAAGACAGTCTTTGATTTATCATTCCTGCCTGGGACTGAATGGATGAATTCAATTCTGGGGTACGGTATTATCAATCCCACTTCCTTGTGCATAATTTTTGAAAGCAATAAAGCTGTGTTTGATATCCATTTGTCTTGCCCTTTGTTGCTGTCCTAATTGGTTCCAGCATTGGCCAGGTACATAAGGAACTTTGTTTACTGACCCCCTCAAAACCCAACAAACTAGATTGCAAACTCTCTGAAGGTAAAAATAAGTCATAACTCTCCCACCTTCCTCATGGGCTTGAACACAAAGCAAGGATGCAATCAATCCTGCTAAAATTGAATGGAAAACAAGATCAAGAAAGCTGGTTTTTTTTTTTTGAGTTGCCCTGTCTGTTATGTCTTCTCTATAGATGCAATGACACCATGCATTTTTTTTTTCTTCAGTAAGACTGAAAACACAAGACCAACTTCTGTGGAAAGAAAACAAATTGCATGTATCTGGGCACATTCTTCATTTTGATTCATGCTTCATCCCATATCACAGTGTTGCACTGTTGTAAATGACCAAGGAGTTTCAGGCACCCCTTCTTAGAATAAGAGCAGCATAGTGGCAAACTCATCCACTGTACCAAGAGGATCAGAGACACCAGAATTTCTTGACTGCAAGGTCATCTGCAGCGATGCCCACCCTCCCCTATTTGGGTCTGATCACAGAGACATGAATCACAGTCTTATCTCTACGGCTTTACTTGTACAAACACGAACTTGGAATGGCCTCAGTCCTGGGAACATTAATTCAAACCCTCCCACAAGATGTGACTTATTGTCCAATAACAAAGGTGTATTTCTGCCTCCTAGTATGATTAGAGGCATAGAAATGTAAGCTTCCCAAAGGTATTTACTCCCCTTAGTCATCTCTACTAGTCTCCACACTTCCATAAAAAAATATGGAACATTTCCCAAACTGGGACCTTGTTGTTTAAGGGAATTACTTCAGCACTTGTCAGTTACTCTCTAGGAAATCAGGGTATTTCTACTGATTTTGTTTTCTGCGCAATGACATTCACTCCTTGTTTTAAAATGTACATTCATTTGTCCCATGCCTTTATGTTATCATCTCTCTGCCTAACAGGACAGGTGCAATCTTAAATATTTCTACTCCTCTCAGTGTATTAGTCGGTTCTCGCACTACTATAACAATACTACGAGACTGGGTAATTTATGAAGAAAAGAGGTTTAATTGACTCACAGTTCTGCATGGCTGGGAACCTCTCAGGAAACATACAACCACAATGGAAGGCAAGGGGGAAGCAAGGTATGTCTTATATAGTGGCGAGAGAGAGAGGGAGCGAGGAAGTTCCACACTTTAAAACCATTAGCTTTTGTGAGAACTCACTCACTATCATGAGAACAGTATGTGAAAACCACCCCTATGATCCAATCACCTCCCACCAGGTCCCTCCCTCAACACGTGGGGACTACAATTTGAAATGGGATTTGGGTAGGGACACAGAACCAAACCATATCACTCAGTAACTGAATAGCCAACTTAGATACCAATTTAGGGCTGCTGGGACTTTGACAGGCACTGCTCAGAGGAGACCACTGTAAAGCAGAAGCCCATGCATGTAGCCACTTCTACTCCTCAAAAGGAAAACCCACAAGGGAACAGCTCACCCAGCTCCAAGGCCACCACCCAGAATAGACAACGTATGTCTTTCTATGAATGACCTCAACCATCACAGTCTGTATGGGTGTGGCCACTGGTTACTAGTGAATACTGGATAATGAGACACGCCTTCATTGCTCAACTCAATCCTTCATATCCAGGTGGCCAGTCAAATTCCTTCATTGGATCTAGGACTGTCAAAGGTCACACGGTGCCACTATAAAAGGTACCACATCTTTTAGGTCACTGAAAGTAGTTTATTTTTTTCTCTCTTTCTCACTACAGTTACTACATGGAGTCACTTGGTTTCCTAATTACTCTTTAACTAGTTATCACACTTTTTAACAAGCTCAATATAAGTGACACACTCCTGTCAAAACCAGTTTTTTACCCTGCACAGATGTTGGCATCTGGTGGCATCTTAGAAAAACTCTCATTCCCACCACTGATATTCACTTTTATTTTCCTATAAAATTTGTTCACAAAACAGGACTTTCCAAGTAATTTAAGGCACATAAATAGCACTATTCCCTCCACTCAGGGTCCACAAAAGCAACACAGAGTTTACAAAGCTACTGAAAAAATCACCTATGCCAAGTACCTTAATTTCTGTCTAGTAATCAATTGTTTATACATACAGGAATACTAACTTTGTTGAGTCAGTCACTATACTAGATGCATTACATCTGTCATCTCTCATCTCACAATAATCTCCTTAGGTAAATATTTTATCTCTATGTTACTAGAATTGAGGCATATAGAAGTTAAGTCCCTTGCCCAAAGTCATACAATTGCTAAGTGGTACAGCTGGAATCTGAACCCAGAACTCCAGCGCTTGTGTTTATACCATTAAAATTCAGGAAAAAGATAGGTCCAAGGGAAGGACAATTTTGGCTACATACCTCATACAATTCAATAATGATGTTCCCCATTAGACCTCTGCTGCTCTTGATGTTCTCCATGGCCAGAGTGAAGTAAATCCCACGCGTGTCTGAGATGTAGAGGTTGTACGTGTCGTTCTGGTTCCATTCTTGGACTGCTGCAAATACTTGGTTCTCGTCTGTACTGATGATGTGCATGTCCTGAAAGAAGATGGAAGGCTTAAAAGGCAGCAGATCTCCGTATCTCTCTGCCCATTGGGATGCCAAGCAATTACTATGACTTATGAAACTGCTGAGAAAAAGCTTGAGTTATAGGCAATGTTAAACAATTCCATGTTGAACCAAGGCTATAAATTATGAGCTTCATGATTTCTGTTCCTTGCTAAGTGACAGCAAAATGGGTGTTAGGGGCTTTGGTTGATATCATTTCCTATGGCTTCCAAGGATTCATCTACTTTCATTTTTTATTGTTATACCTAAAATTTAAGAGTTAGTGCCAACAGAGACAGACACCCTTGCCCAAGGAAGCTCACGCATGCAATGAAGACACAGCCTATCTTGTCATTAGATATTCACTCATGTTTTTAAATTCTGTAGTATGGTGGTTTACACACTTTTCTTTAGAATCTTCAGAGTCATGAGGATTGCAAGAAATGTGGCATGGAGGTATAACCAATGAGTGGAGCTCTAGACCTGCAATCCTGTTTCAATCAGAGCAGAACCACTTGCATCTGCTGTATACACTGGAGTTCTGTGTAATATTTTAGGAGTAAAAGGTAAGAGAGGTTCTGCTGCCAATAAAATTATATTGAAGATCACTGATATAGAGAAAAGGATACTCAACCTGGAATTTAATGTTCTGGGTCAAAATATAAGCACTGCTATAAGTAAGCCGCATGATGCTGAATGTGTCAGTCTCTCTGAACTTCAATTTTCTCACCTAGTGAAGAGGTTGGGCTACCAAGAAAAACATCTATTCGGGCACTATTCTAAGCCATCTAAATGTATTTTTTCTATTAAAAATGAAAATAATTTTGTGAGGGGAGTGGTATGATTATTTCCATTTTACTGAAGAGCAAACTCAGGCACACAGAAGCTTACCAGTCTATTTCAGATTATATGGCTATCGAATGGCAGAACCAGGTTTTGAACCTCTGTGGTCTGACTCTAACCTAATGGATGGTTTCCAGTCATCGGATACATAACCTCTAGATTAGAGATTTCAAACTAATGACTCATGAAGTAAATATGAATCACAAATGTTTAGCTTGGCCATATTCTGTACTGAAAACCAGAGTCTGTGGTCTTTCAGATGGAGTCAGGACCCCGAGTTAGGGTCTCAGCCCTCTATCTCCATATGTTCTTATGGTCTGCCACTTACATACTGATGTTAACTTCCTGGTCCCTGACATCATTTAGTTTTAATCCTGGACTGGATCATTTTAATTTTTTTAATTAAAAAAATTTTACACACAGGGTCTTGCTCTGTCTGGATCATTTCTAAAATCAAATCTAGTAGTTTACAATACAAAATAATTTATAAAAGTCAGTTTGCCTGTGTAGGTAGGCACTGTACAAATATTATCACAAATTTAAGCCCTTACCTAGAGAACTGACACAGTCAGGAGGACATGGATAATCCTTTGCCAAAAATGGAAGTAGCTAAAAACTGCATAAACATACTGGTGTACATGCCAAAGAGTAATAGACAGCAGAAGGAAAGGCAACCTTGTTGCTGTGGTGAAAAGCACTGGTAAAAGGATGATGGGGGATTGGAGCTGACTGTAACTTAATAATCAGGCAGGGTCTAGCCTTTACTGTGTTTGACCAACCTTTCCTAGAAACCTTTTCAAGTAAAAAGAAACAGCAATGTCTGTAATGTCAGCACCACAGAGAGTTCCTCCAAGATGATTTACAAAGGAGTAAACCCATTTGATTTGGGCAACCTGGAGGTGAGAGAAGTAGAAAAGCAAGTTCTGGATCTTTTTATTGAAGATTCTTTGTCAAATCTCAGCCCCTGGCCTTGAACTCTCTAGGTCACCTTGACTAAGACCTCACTTGCTCATTTGTGCTTACACACCTTGTAGAATTACAGGTTCCTGCTGAGCTGCTTGAAAATGGAAAAAAAGCTTACTCTTAAAAACCATGTGAGGAAATCGTGTTGTGTTGGTGTGGAATGAATGCCCAAGAACCCAGTAGGAGGGGAAATCGCAGCTGCAGGAAATACGAATTAAATTCACTTACCCTGTTAAAAATGCAATAGAAATGCCTGGTTTTTCCCAGATGTTTTGGTCATAAAAATGAATGAGCTAAGTTATTTTAGACTAAACTAATGTAAAAGAAATGGGAAAAGAACAACTTAAAACACCAGGGCATGGTCAGGATTAGAGGCAGCCAGGTTCGCTGTGAGTGCACATTAGGTTAATACAGTCCTGGGGCTGTGTCACCTGGTGAACAAGTGCTCCAGGCTCTGGAGTAAGACTGCTCTCTGATTTCCAGAATTCTGACATACCTGTTTGAGAATTCCTTAATTTGCCAAAGCTAATAAATGACATTACTAAGATATAAACCTACAACCTAATCTTAATTTAAACCTAATCTTAATTAAGAAGCTAACTTTTAAACACTGTATCAGTGGGGGATATAACTTTGGTGTGCATCAAAATGACCTAGCAATCTTAAAAGCATGCAGACTTGTGCTGAGAACATTAACCTAAAATGTACATACAGAAAACCTGGCTGTCTCTAATCCTGGTCACTACCTGAGATTATAATTCAGTATATCTGGAGTAGACCCTTAGATTCTTCCATCTGAACAAGCCCTCCAGGTGATTCTGGTGCATCTAAGTCCAGGGAATCACTCTTTGAAACACTCTGAAATACATAACCTCTGTCTAAATAGGTCTCTATGGTTGAATGCGGTCAACCAACAATAACTAGAACATTCAGTCTTCAAGAAAAAGAAAAGTATAATTAGCTAAAATTGGTCCAATAGAGACCCGAACAATAATGAAGCTTATTTCTTGAACTGAGTTACCTCAGTCTAGCTCCATAGCGTGTGTCCTTGCCTTACTTGTTGGTCCTGAGAACATGCAGGGAAAAATTTGGTGCTAAAGAGAGAAATCCAAGGAGGGAAAATGCAATAAGACTAAATTTAGACTGGGACTTTACTAAACTTGGAACCTGAAAAGCATCAGACATAATCACATACATATTTATATTTGGAAAGCAATTATAAATAACATTCCCTGTCCGCTCTGCCAAGACAATAATTTGGGAGAGTTATGATTGCTTTTGAAAACTAAAACCTGTGACTTCTTAGGTGAACAATGGTGAAAATACTTCATTGTTATTGAAGCATTTTCGTATAATCTGGGCCCCATGTAACTTTATTTATTATATAAATACCGTGTTATTAAGCATCTGCCATGTGTCAGACAATGGAAATAGAGAAAAAGTAAAACCTGCCCTAAAGAAGTTGTCCTCTAATGGTGGAGACATCACATACTCTAGTGGCCTTTCTCAAATTTGACTAAGTGCTATAATAGAGGTGCTAAAAATGGTGACTGGAGTACAAACGCTTACAGGTGACAATCAGGACGGAATAATCAATGAAATGTGTGGGAATCTGTATCACATAAAAGCAGTTTTCCTCTGAAGGAGGTGAGGCAGACAGTGGCTACATCGTAAGGGGTAATATGGCACACCTAACTTTTGCCCAAAGAATAGCACAAAATTATCACAAGATTTTAAGCAAGAGAAAGACATGATTAGAATTGATATATAGAGAGATTTAGTTAGAGAGGATGGGGATCCTTGCATGATCAAATTAATTGTGGAAGCATTGTGAAGAGGGGCCTTGAGAGGGGCAATGCTAGAGGCAGGGAGAAAGGCTTAAAAGGTCACAGCAACAGACCAGATAATAACTCAGGAGGGCCTGAACCAAGGAAGCCGGTTCTCCATGAGGTCTCCAGGAGATAGACTGGTGAGATAGTAAGGAGGCAAAATCTACAGGGGGAGAAGGGAGTAGGACAAATACATAATGCCTTAGATACGTGCCTTATGAAACTCCTCTTTTCCTTTATAGAATTCACTACAATTATAATTAGTCTCTTATGTAATTATTTGTTTGATGTCTGTCTCTTTCATTAGATTATAAGATCCCAAAGAGCATAAACTAGTGTTCTCTGATGTATCACTTTATCTCTAATACTCACCAGAGTATCTGGCACATGGTAGACATACAACAAAAGATTATTGAAAAATAAATGGAGTATATAAGTAAACATAGGAGAAAAATGGGATATAAGGACTATAAAGTGCAGACTAGAAGCTTAGTTTCAGACCTTGGTTAAATGGGATATCTTTAAGAGGATCTACATCAAATAGGCAGTTGGTTATGCGGTCTAGAGCTCAATGGAGAGATATGGGCTGGGGTTGTAGATACAGGAGTCACCAATATTGAAAAAGAGTGAGGGATGAAGTCACCCAGGAACCATGCAGAATACAAGAACTTAGGAACACCAACATTTAGAGAGTGGTAAGAAGGGGATCTACCAAAAAAAAAAAAAAAAAAAAAAAAAAAAAAAGCTCATTAAAAAAAAAACTATGAAAGAGAAGAGTATCAAGTATGGATTATTTTCATCAGTGTTAAATGTTCCAGAATGGTGAAAATCAATAAAGACGTAGAGGCATCTATTTGATTTGGCATGCAGGTGGCCACTGTAGCAATGGCTAGGGATTTTTAGTGAAATAGTGGATAGACGGATGTAAAGGCAGAGAATATACAGCAGTAGGTTGAAGAGCAAATAGGAAATGAGAAAAGAGATTAGAATTACAGATAACTCTTTAAGAAGTGTGGCCATGACACAGCAGTGAAGGATAAATCAGTATTTGGGGAAATGTAAAAACTGAGGAAACAAAAGGTTAATATCATTGTCATTATCATTATAATGAATTTTCTAAGACATATTTCCCTTTCCTCTCTTTTATTATTCAAAACGGAATTAACCATATTCTACTGTCAAATAAAAAATGGACCCAGACTTAGGTAAGAAGAGATTTTATTTGAAAAGACTTGCAATACCTGTAAGCATCTTGAAGTAAAGACAGAAAAGAATTACTTTTATGGGGGAAAGTAAAAGAAGACTAGAAATAATTGGGCTTGAAAAGTAGGGTGTGCAGGTGGCATGATTGAGCAATTGAACAGGAAATTTTCTTCGGGGTCGGCTGATTCTCAGAAGGGCTGCGAAGGGGGGCTGTTCCTCATTGCCATGTTTGCTTCAGCTACCACTGCTTACACAAGCTCAAGAGTGGGTCAAAGTTCAGGGGCTTGAGGAAGGGGAAAAGTTAGTTTTAAGTTTGAGTAAGTCAAATTAGCAGGCATTTTGTCCAGATTGGCCAGAAGGACAACATTTTAGCAAATCATTTATGAGAAAAAGAAAGGGAATCTGGTCCTATTATAGGTAAACAAGGCAGACATCTGAGTCTTATCAAGTCTCATGCAGAGAGGGGGTCTGCAATAAGCCATTTCCCAAACACAAAAGGGTGCAGTTTCTTAACCTTGGCTGTTTTCCAGGAGCACAGGGCTCAGGCAAAGATCAACATTTTTACTTCCAACCTGAATCCTATACGGAAAGAAACAAAAATCTTTTCTCTTGAAGAAACAATTTATTAGAGTAGTAAGTTAAGAATAAGTCTAGAATCTAAGAGACAAAAGAGGGTATATCAGGCTCAGAGTGGTAAAGTGAGGGTTTAAGGCAATATTGATTCCAAGGTCAGTCTGGGATGCGATCCCATTATGAACACTGATCTCCATGTAGGACAGGTTAAGAGCCTTAGTATTAATTGCCCCCAAATCAAAACTGTTCCTTAGATTTGTTGAGCGCTTTACATTTGACTAACAATGAGCCATTCATTAAATCCTCACAACTTTGTCAAACAATAGTATCCCCATTTCACAGATGTGAAGACCCGGGCTCATGGATAAGTAAGCGGTAGAGCTGGAATGAAAGCTCAGGGTTTCTGCTCATAAGCTCACCTGTCTTTTCCTAGGTTACCTGCTCCCTATCACCTGCCCCATGCCCTCTGCTGCTGTCTGCTTTTCATGCCTATTGGACTGACAGCACCAACCTGATGCCCAGGGACTGAGTTATGGAGGGCTCAGCACAAGGCTGCGGCTCCTAATAACCCTGTTTATTGTTAATGGCGCTCATTTCATTCTCTGCCAAACACTCCAGAGCTATGGAGTACCCCAGGAGAGCACATTCTGAACATGTAAGCTGGGAGCAGAGCTGCGAGGGCAATGACGACAGGGAGCTCTTCATGCCTTTGTTTCTAAGCAAACCACCTAAAAGCATCCACGGCACTGCATGGAACAGCAACGACTTGCTTAAAAGCCATTTCCATTCTTAAACAATGGAAAGAACCAATCTCCCTCCACCCTCTCTGTCCCCACCTCTTCAGTTTTGACTATGAAAACCTGGGCCAGCACTGGCTAATAAAGGGGATCGATAACCATCCAGCTATTTTCACAGCAGCCCTCATATTAATGAGAAGCTGCTCTGGATGAGGTTCTATAAAAGGGACTGAGCGGATGGCATTCCACCACAATAAATTGCCTCGGGGTTGCTAATCATTAACGGAGTGTTCTAGGGTTGTGATCAATTCAGGGCCTCATTTGTCCCCACCTGCAGCCACACTGTCCAGGGGAGTGAATGGTTTGTTTTCCTGAGAAGGTTAAAAATACATAAAATTGCACACATACAGAGATAAAATAATCCCTACTTCAGGGAGATGGCTTGGAAAGTTCTCTAAACTCATTTCCTAGGCTTAGAAACATGGGAGACTGTCAGGTTAGTGTAATAGGCATTCTCCTTTAGAAAGAGCATAACTGTGAATTTCCCCTTTCTAACCTTATCCAAGCTGGAATACCTCTTTCCTGTTTGGGTTTAGAACATCTGATGGGTACATCCTGCAAACACAATACTACACAATGGTCCCATAAAGCTAATCAGAAAGAGGGTAGAGAAAATAAGAAATTGGTTCCCATGGCCCTTGAAGCTACTTAAAGTGATCTCTACTGACCTTACCAGCCTCTCTACAACCCAGTCTCTCAAGATGGCTTTTTAGTTTGTTGAATGAAGTGTGCTGTCTCTTAAAATCGGGCCTATGCATGTATCTTCTATCAGCTTCTCCCCATCTTTGTTTGCAGAATTGACTCCTTTATTTTTCTTGTATCAACTTAAACACCACTTTTTCTAGGAAACTGCCCTCCCTTCCCATAGTTAACTAAAACCACCTTGTATGCCAAGATGGCCCTTGAATGTGTATAACACTCTCATACCTATCATTGCTTATTCAGTGTCTTTTTTTTCCAGAACATAATATCCATGAAGGCAGGGACTATTTGTATCTTATTCACTACTCTATTCATAGAGTTTAGTTCACAGAGTAAAAGTTAAATGGAGAAAGAATAGTTGAACGGATGCATAATAGAATGAATGAATACATGCATGCATAAATTAATGAATGAATAATAGCAACTGGGGGTAGGAAATTATCCACTTTCTCAGGCCATAATTCCTCCACCTCTGTCCTCATTTAACTTTTCATAATACGTTCCTTAGCACCAGCTTAGAGACCCAAGTCTTTGCAACATTGCACTTGATACGCGTGCTGCCTGAGATTTTTCTGCTTTGCAGCTTCATTCAGTGATGCAATTATAACCTGTCCATTTTCACAATGAGGTTCTAAGGTCCATCTCCCTCCAGAAGCCAATGTTCACAAGGAATGGGGTCCCCAAAGTAAGCTTTATGATTTTTCAATAGAAGAGTTAAATCAAACATTAAAATGCCAACATTTGATATTAACATTCTATTAGTTTACCCCGTTTTAATTACTCATGGTGGTGGGGGGAGTAGAAACATAGGCAATACATTTCTGTTTAGCCTTAAAATGTAGAAAGAAGCAAGAAAACCACCAGACTTATCTGTGCACTTTTATGCACACTCATATAGCATCTGTCCTCCTGCCTGAGTTTGGCCTTCTATTTGGTGATAAAGCCCTTTGCAAAAGGGAGAGCCCCTCCGAGGAGATTCCAAAGCTAGTGTTCCTTTCATTACTGCCCCTGGGAAATGACCCAAGGTTATACCAGACCTTTGAGTTACAGGAAATCAAAGCTCTTGGCTGGTACCCAGCTGAGACAGGAATACAGAATCCAGGTTGTGCACCATTAAGGGAGGCTAAACGACTTGGCGGTGAGTGAGTCTAAATGCCAACAGTCCTTCCAAACAGATCAAACCTCCCAGTTGCCCAACAAGGCAGCCTCTCCAACCCTCCCTTTGCCTGGAGGGACCCAGGACTGCTGGTGGTGCATGCAGTACCTTTGGCAACGAGTACTTAGGCAGCTTTATCTGAGCAAAGGCCTCTCTTCGATAAGACACGTAGTAGCTGGCTCTTCCACCAGTTGTTACCTAGATTGTGGGGGAAACACAAAGAGATCAGATGAGGCCACAGATCATGCACAAGTTGGAAAGTATTAGCTCTCCTATTGACAACCACAATGGGTTTGTAATTACCTTTTAGAGAATATTCCTTGCTGGCTTTGGGTCTCTAATCCCATGGCACTCTGAGCTGCTCTCATTGCATGGTACTTAGATCACAGGTGGGCAATTACAACAATCTTTCCCACTGAGAGATTCTCCCTCAGAACAGGGACTGACTCCATTTGGTCACTGTGCTCTGCACACGGTACATACCTAGTAAGTATTTTCAACTAAAAGCAGAGGAGCTATCAATGTGGGCTACACCCATGATCTATTTATTCTTTTTGAATTGTTTATTAATTCATTCCAACCATAACACAATTGTCAAATGTATTTTTTCGTGGATCTGAATAATGACTACTGTTCAAAGCTCTCATTATTTTGAAATGTAATCTCACTTCTGAACTAAGCACAGATTTCTTTCCCTCATATTTATAATCCATGTATTGAGCAGATATTTATTGACTCTTTCCATGTACAAGATACTTAAAAACATCAAAAGGTAGAGGAAGAACTCCAAATGTGAAATTCAGAAATCCTGGATTTGAGTCCCAACTGTGTTATCTCTGGCTAGAAGGCTCAGGGACAAGCCCTGTAACCTCACTTGCGAAAGGATAGATTCTTAATGGGAGGAAAGTGGAAACCACTCCAAGAAATGGTCCTCTGGCCAGGGCCTGCTGAAAAGCCCTGCCAACATGGCAGAGCTCTGCAGATGGCTGCTCTCGGCCCAATTATCCTAACTCAGGGGAAATTAATATTCACAGGAGAAGATAACATGGCTTGTTCAGAGAAAATAGCAGGACAACAATAGCAACCAGGCTGCTGCGCTGAGGAGGCAATTACTCGAGGCACATGCTTCATTCTCACTAAGGTCCAAGCACAGGCTGGAGACAGGCCAGTCCTCCCAGTCTGATCCAAACCTGGCAGCCATCCACAGGCCCTGCTGGGAGCAGAAGAGCTGTAACATCTCTACTGAAGCCACCCATCTCTCCTCACTCGGGGAGGGAGATGACATCTCCCACGGCTACCCCTTGCTCTGCACAGATTGGAAGCCCCCAAAGCAGGCACCACACGCTGCCAGGTAGAGCAGATGTCAGAGTCAGCACGAAGGCAGAGACTTGGAAAACACTTGGTGCAAAGGCTTATGCTGTGAACCAAGAAGAGAGACTGGTTTTCACCCTGATGTTCAGGGAGCAACATCCATATCTAATTACCATCATTCTTGCCTTGTATTTCAGAACTTTAAAACTTTTTTATTTTGATGCAACATCTGTTCTGAATCTATATTGTTCTGTGTTGGCTTAGAGGTGGGTGTTGCTATATTAACATCGATAGGTTGCTAGGAAGTCTTTTTCCTTTTCCAAGTAAGTCTCAAGTGCATAAAATGTTATCCTTAGATCTGAAAACACAGTCACCGTTAGTTCTCACATGATTGTATGTATTTGTTTAATTTGGTTTTACATTTAATTAGAAAACCAACACATATAAACATACCTGCTAACCTAGAAACTAGATCAAAAGTTTTTAAACTTCAGCATGCATCAGAATCACCTGGAAAGCTTATTAAAACTCAAGACTCCTGGGGCCCATCTGCAGAGTCTCTGATTCAATAGATCTGGGTGGGGGATCAAGAATTTTCTAATAGGTGGGGCGCAGTGGCACACGCCTATTATCCCAACACTTTGGGAGGCCGAGGTGGGTGGATCACGAGGTCAGGAGATGGAGACCATCCTGGCCAACACGGTGAAACCCCATCTCTACTACAAATACAAAAATTAGCTGGGTGTGGTGGTGGGCGCCTGTAGTCCCAGCTACTCGGGAGGCTGAGGCAGGAGAATGGTGTGAAACCGGGAGGCGGAGCTTGCAGTGAGCCGAGATCACGCCACTGCACTCCAGCCTAGGCAACAGAGCGAGACTCTGTCTCAAAAAAAAAAAAAAAAAAAAAAAAAAATTCCAATAAATTTCCAGGTGATGCCGATGCTGCTGATCTGGGAACCATACTTTGAACACCTCAGAACTAGACTTTTAACAATAATTTGCATAGATCTCTGTGCTCCTTATCTGCCCTGACCCCCTGCCTCTCTCTCAGATGTAGATATGTTCCTGAATTCTGTATTTACAACGATGAGAAAGGTGTTTCATTTTTTTTTAATTTGAGGTGAAATTCACATAGTCTAATAATTTTAAAGTGTACAATTTGGTGTAAATTTAGTACATTCACAGTGTGTGATCCAGCCAAAACTTCTATTTAGTTCTAAAACATTTTCATCACCCCCAAAGGAGTCCTTATACCTGATGACAAAGTTTTTACACCCCCAAAATATATCTCCTGGTCACCTATCATGCTTAATAACCATTTCTCTACAGGTCACCCTGAACCTCACTAAACACGTTCTTGGGAAAGCAGACCAGCATCTGAGAAGCAAGTCCCATCCCTGAATGCTAGCCAGAGATAATCAATTAAAAGGAGCTTCTCCTTGGAAGATCCAGCCACCTCAACAGGGAACAAAATGATAGCACCACTCCGCCTCTTATCAGAAGTCCAGGGCAAGGCTGGGCGCATTGGGGTTTCCAAGTCACCAATTGCCAAAAGAGAACAAAGTGGTCCCATTGATAGCGTGATCAGTCCCACAGCCTTGAGAACTCATCCTCCCATGTCTATTACAGCCCTGCACAAGCAAAGACTCTCTTACAAGCTCACACACAACCCAGGAAAATTTGTGCTTCAGTAAATAATGAAGATAGAAATTATACTTTAAATGCATTGTCGAATGGTCCAAAACATAAAGGGGCTACATGAAGGCCACAGAGCCCTGGGGTCTCCAAGTACCTCTGATACTGTAGTATCTCCCAGAGATACCACGCTTCATCCTGCCAATCTTCCTTTGTCCTGACTGTGTCCTTCTCTGTACTTGCCAAAATCCAACTGATGCATTAAACCTCAGTGTAAACCCTATGAGTTCATGGAAGGGTTTTTGAATGCTACCAATTCATTCTAATTTCTCCTATCAATTACTGAACTTTGTTCTTTTCATTTCTATAGCACTTTCAACATTCACTCTCATGGCACACACATTCCTATAATTATTCTTCTATAGCTTATTACAAGGTTGTGACCTACTTCATTCCTAGACAATGCTGGTTCTATGGTTTGAATGTTTGTGTCCCTTCCAAAATGAATGTTGAAAATTATTCCTCAGTGCAACAGTATTAAGAGGTGGGGCTTTGAGGACATGACTGGGACATGAGGGCTATGCCATCATGAAGGGATTAGTGCTCTATAAAAGGGCTAGAGAAAACTAACTAACCTTCTTTTTTCCCTTTCATCACTTCTGCCATGTGAGGACACAGTGTTCAAGGCACCATCTTGGAAACAAAGACCAAGCCCTCATCAGACATCAAACCTGCAGGTGTCTTTGTCATAGACTTCCCAGCCTCTACAGATGTGAGAAATAAACTATGTAGTCTAAATAATTTTGTTATAGTAGCAGAAATGATCTGAGACAGAAATTGGTACTGAATTGGTATTGGTATTGCTACAACAAATACCTAAAAATATGAAAGTGGTTTTGGAATCAGGTAATGAATAGATGTAGAAACAGTTTTGAAGTGAATACTAGAAAGAAAAAAAAAACCCTATATTGCATTAAACAGAGCATTAAGGGCAATTCTGGTGAGGGCCTTTCTTCAGAAGAAGCGGGGAGCTGTAGAAAGAATTTAAGTTTCCTTAGAAATTACTTACCTGGTCATGAACAGAATACTTGTAGAAATACAGACGGTAAAGGCAATGCTGTTGAGGTCTTAGATGGAAATGAGGAGTAAGATATTGGAAATTAGAGGAAAGGTCATCCTTGATATAAAGTGACAAAAAACTTGGCTTAATTGTGCCTGTGTCTAAAGATTTGTAGAAAGCAGAAATTGTAAGCAATGTACAAGGATATCTGGAAGAACTATCAAAGCAAATGTGGAGAGTGCTGCATGGCTTTTTTTGACCATTTACAGTAAAAAGCAAGAAGAGAGACATGAATTAAAGACAGAGCTTACAATTGAAAGGGAAACAGAACTTAAAGATTTGGAAAATTCTCAGCCTGGCCACGTAAAGTTTAAAAAGGCAAGTTTGAGAGACAACACCAAGGGTGTGGCCAAGGGACTATTTGATAAGATTAGTACAGATAGAAGGTAGCCAGATGTTATTCATCAGAGCAATGAAAGAATGGCCCAGAAGGCATACCAGAGATCTTCGAGGCTGCCATGCCCATCACAGGCCCAGAGTGCCAGGGCCTTGAGGGGAAAACAATTTGAAGGGAGGAGCCAGGCTCCCACGGGATGTTGCGGCTCTCTGTCCAGTACCATCTCAAGTCTCTGATCGCCACATTCTGGTGTCGCTCTCCTTGAGCAGCTGCGGCTCAAGCAAACCCAAGTTTGGCTCAAGTTGCTGCTCCAGAAGACACAAGCAATAAACTTTGGCAGCATCCACATAGTGGTAACTTTGCAGGCACACAGAGTACAACAGCCATGGAAGCAGGGCTACCTCCACTTACATTTCAAAGGATGTCCAAGAGAGCCTTGGAGCCCAGGCAAAGGACCAACATAAGGCTAGGGTCATAGCAGAGTCTTCACTAGAGGGATGCCCAGTGGAGCCATCAGGGCAGGGCCACTGCAAAGAGTCCTCACTAGGGCAATGCTTAATGGAGCCACTGTGGAGGGGAAGCCCTCGCCAGACCCCAGACCTGTAGGTGCAACACCAGACTAGGAGAGCTGCAGGCATGGACTCTAATCTATCACAGCTACTACATGTGCTACACCTACCCAAAAACATGGGTGCAGGGTCCCCTAGAGCCTTGGAGACCTAATCCTCACCCCACAGTCTGGAAGGTGGGACATGGAGTGAAAGAAAATTATTCTTAAGCCTCAAGATTTAAGGTTGTTTACCCTGTTGGGTTTTGGACTTCCCTGAGACTTGTTACGTGTTCCTTCCTTCCTTCCTTTTGCTCACTTTTGAAATTGGAATGATTGTCCCATACATTGTATTTCAGAGGCACATAACTTGTTTGATTTCACAGGCTCGCAGCTGGAGTGGAATCTGCCTCAGGATGAATCACCTTGAGTCTCACCCACATCTTATTAAGACGATATGTAGATGAGACTTTGGACCTAAATTTTAAAGTTGATGCTGGAACAACTTAAGACATTTGAAGCTATTGGGATGAAATGAATGTATTTTATATGTGAGAAGGACATAAATTTGTGAGGCCATGGGTGGAACGCTATGGTCTGATTGTTTCTGTCCTCTCCTAAATTCTTGTTGTAACTTAATCCCTACTGCAACGGTATTAAGAGTTGGGGTCATTCAAGAGGTGATTAGGCCATGAGGGCTTATTCCTCAGGAAAGGAAAAATGCCTTATAAAAGGGCTGGAGAAAACTAGATAGGCTTCTTTTTTCTTTTCTTTTCTTTTTTTCTTTTTTTTTTTTCCTTTTTGTCCCTTCTGCCCTTCTGTCATGTAAGGACTCGGTATTCAAGGCATTATCGTGGAAGCAGACACCAGGCCTTCAATAGATACCTAACCTGCTGGTGCCTTAATCTGGGGCTTCCCAGCCTTTAGAACTGTGAAAAATCAATTTCCATCGTGTATAAGCAGAAAGAGACTGAGAGAACTGGTCTTCTGGCAGATGACCAGTGGATACATAATAATAAAAATAATGAGACAGTCATTAATTGAGCACATCTACCACACTTCAGAACTGCACATACCCTTTATGAAAATTACCTAATTTAATCCTCATAACAACCCTACAGAGATTTTGAGTGACTTGTCCAAGGTAAGACAGATTTAAACCTCAGAAAGTTTGGCTCTAAGGCTGTGCTCCTCCTTCTGTGACTAAGAAGAATCCTCTGTCCATCTTTCTTATTTCACCACAATAACACAATAGATTCTCTTGATTCCAACATCTTTTGTGAAAAACTTTTTAAAAATCACATGTGTATATGGTTTTGCTTCCCTGCATTCCCAGAAAATCTGTTTTGACACTGGTGCTGTAGTTTTAAATTTTATTTTGTGAGACAGGGTCTCATTCTGTCACCCAGGCTAGAATGCAGTGGTACAATCATGGTTCCCCGAAGCCTTGACCTCCCCAGCTCAAGCAATCCTCCCACCTCAGCCTCCCAAGTAGCTGGGACTACAGGTACAAACCACCATACCTGACTAATTTTATTTTTTTATGTTTTTTAGAGACTGGGTCTCCCTCTATTGCCCAGGCTGGTCTCAAAGTGATCAAAGCCACTCCTGGGCTTAAGCAGTCCTCCTGCCTCAGCCTCTCAAAGTGCTGGAATTACAAATGTGAGCCACTGCATCTAGTCCAGTGCTATATTTTTAAAATAATATCTTCTTAGGAGAGCAGAAGTGAGGTAATAAAACCAAGAATAATAATAATATCATGCAATAATATTTCATACAGGTCAGAAAACTGAAGCTGAGAGAGAGCCACTAATTTGCCCAGCGTCATATAGACTTTCATTGTTACAGCCAGAATATAAACCTGGGCTTTCTAACTCCCACCTACACCTGAACCCTTATAAACCTGGGTTTTCCAACTCTAGTCTGCACCTGAACCCTTAACCAGGAGTGAGCACACGTCATAGGGGCAGATACACAGCAGGGGCCCAATATTTATTGACTTACTATATAACAGATTGTTGGGATTAATCTGCTTAAGCAGAAAGACTTTGAGTTTGGTTTCCTCCATTGGATATTGACTAAAACATAGATGTAGTGAAGAACTCTCAAGCCCTGCCTGGTTCCTGGTTGGTCAAAGGAGTTTATTTTCAAATAGATTGCACACCCCTTCAGGGGCAGAGTCCTCACAAAAGCAGGAGTTTATTTTCAAATAGATTGCACACCCCTTCAGGGGCAGAGTCCTCACAAAAGCAGGAATTTATTTTCAAATAGATCGCACACCCCTTCAGGGGCAGAGTCCTCACAAAAGCAGGCTGATGCATTTGCTGCTTCACTATGTTAGGGTAAAAGCAGGCTGATGCATGCATTTGCTGCTTCTCTGCGATCATGTGGCTCTCTGGCACACAAGAAAGAAATAAAGTTTAGTGACTATTAATCTGTTTTGATGAACTTTTCTCTTCCTTACAAGCAAATTTTCTGGCACTGTAAATCCCAAAGATTATTACCACTTTTCCTTTCGGTGACACCTTTTATTTTATATTTGATGAATGTCATCCAATTATTTGCTCTGGGCCCATCCGTCACGCTAAACACAGAATTAGCTGGGTCTTTTCCTTACTAATGACTGGCTCGTTAATCTGATTTTCTGGATTTCCATTTTACAGGTTTAATTGGGCTCCTGGCCAGTGAAAATGATTCCTTTGGACAAATGCATTGGCCATTAAACACATCTGTCTCTTCTGACTTGTTCCCACTCTTGCTGTGACCAAGCCTCATCTGACAGATCCTTTATTTTTTCATTTAGCCTTGTTTCTGGATGATGGCTTGCCCTGGAGGAAAGACAGAAACATGCCCCGGAAAATTAGAACCAAAGGGCCTTGAGTCATTTCCTAGCTCCCTTTGGGGATTTAGAAGTTGAACCTATTTCTACCACAGGAGAAAACTTAAACTGTTTCTAGAATTTATAAGTAGACATAGGTAATCTTAGAAGAGGGTCAGAAGCAAATATTTTTGAATATCTATTCTATATTGGCTACTTTACTTTCATGATATTATGTAATATCCAAAAGAA
Organism: Macaca thibetana thibetana; assembly: GCF_024542745.1. Classification (NCBI taxonomy): domain Eukaryota; kingdom Metazoa; phylum Chordata; class Mammalia; order Primates; family Cercopithecidae; genus Macaca; species Macaca thibetana. The sequence goes on along the minus strand of NC_065586.1, from coordinate 101,273,826 downwards.
TAATTATTATTACTATCATTATTGTTAATAGCACTGCCAGTACCATACATGTTAAAGATATTAATAATATTTTTGAGCATTTATTATATGCCAACCATTTCTCTGTACATACTAGCATTCTATTTTATGTTCAGGTAGGGAAACCGGTGTAGGAAAATTATATAACATACTCAAAGACACACAACAAATAAATGGCAGAGCTGGAATTTGAACCCAAGTTTATCTGACTTTTAAAGGTTATGCTGGTCCCTCAGGCTATGTGAAATTTGCAAACCTCTACGTGGAGGGGAATGGGTCCCATGTCACTTAATTTTCAATTCCCAGAAAATACGTTCACTGATATAGTTTGGATGTGTGTCCACACCCAAATACCAGATTGAAGTATAATCCCCAATGCTGGAGGTGGGGCCTGGTGGGAGGTGATTGGATCATGGGGGTAGATTTCTCATGAATGGTTTAGCACCATTTCCCTTGGTGCTGCCTGTGTGATAGTGAGTTCTCATGATATCTGGTTGTTTAAAAGTGTGTACCACCTCCTCTCTCTTCTCTTGCTTCTCCTCTGGCCATATTATGTGTCTGCTCCCCTTTTACCTTCCACCATAATTGTAAGTTTCCCGAGGTCTCCCTAGAAGCTAAGCAGATGACAGCATCATGCTTCCCGTAGAGACTGTAAAACCATGAACTAATTAAACCTCTTTTCTTTATAAATTCCCCAGTCTCAGGTATTTATAACAATGCAAGAATAGACTAATGTGCCCACGGCCAAGGCAGATCTTTCTATGTGAGGGTTCCTATCAATTTCCAAGTTCTGAAAAATCAATGCTACATTGTTGCACAGAAGTACTTGGTGTTGCTACGGGAATTTGTGAACAGGAACCATAATTGGGCTTACAGGAGAGCTGTTGTATTAATAAGAAATGACATGTGGAAGCTTTTCCAGTTAGAGGATTGTGCTGCATCGAATATTATGTGAATAATCTGTCTAAGCCAAGAGAAATGACTACCTCTAAGGGTACACCTTAGTTACTTCTCACACTGCCTCTGCAGTGTTTCCTCCTCTTTAAAGAAACAAAAGGAACAGTCAAGATGTTATGATGCACAATTGACTTTTCTAACTCCTTTGCTCATTATTTCAGTTCGTATTACTTAAAATAAATCTTGATGTTTTGGGGCTTTACTCTCTCCACTTACATAATTCCTTCAAATATCATATTTATCCTAAGAGCAACATAAAACAAAACAGGCTTCCAAATATTGGACCACAGGAGTCTATAAACAGCCACAAGTTTCATCAGGAAGTTGCTGTACATGTCAGTCTGGCCCTGGAGTCTTATGCATGGATGAATCAGTTGCTTCTGCCATCTTGAGCTGATTTTCCAACACTGCTTTCCTAGGGACCACACTATGAGTCAGAATCAAAGTGTGGTACAGCATTTGGAACAACATGGCATCCTATCAGCATGTCATCTCCTCTGTTAGACTGTTTGACTTTGAATTTAGTGTTTGTCTAACTGATGTTTGCTCATTTTATGTCCTTGAGGCTCTGCAATATTGATGCAGTTTTATCTGTCTAGAAAGAGTGGGTCTATTACCCAACGTGTGCATCACACTATGGCTGGGCCTCCTCTGAAACAGATTTGCACATAAAATCTTTTATTGGTGCCCTAACATAATAGCCGCCAAATAGTTTCAGCAAGAATAGACATGAGATAATAAGATAGTTGACATTGAAGCCAATATTGCTCTGTGTGTGTGTGTGTGTGTGTGTGTAGGGGAGGTACTGAAAGGAAGATGCATGCTGACGTTTTCAGCACCCTCACTGGTCAATAAATACTGATGGCACAACTGCCACCTTCAGCAGCCCTGCCGAGCAATTCTTGGACCATTCACCGCCTATTGTTAATGCTAGTAAGGCAGAGAAAGGGTGGTGGGTTAGGAAAGCATGGGACAAAGAGTTTGGATCTAGACCACACACAAAACTAGCAGAAGAATTAGCATGCCTGACCCTCTGACACTATTCCTTCAAGTACAATAAAGGGTCTGGACTCAATCAGTTTCCAATTGCACAGTAAGCAACAGAGCACATTAGTTGGGATCCCAGACCTGGGTTTAAATCCCGCTCATACCACTTTCTGGTTTGGTGACCTTGTACAAGTAATTTAACCTTCCTAATTTTCTCTTGTGGAAAACGCAGATATTAGTACTATCAACTGACAAGTTATCATGAGGATCAAATATAATTCAATATAGAAAGAGCTTTAGCCTTGCAGCTGGCACATAGCAAGTACTCAATGCATATTATCTGAGCCAGCAGAACTGGAGGCAAAAAATGCCTATACCAGTCTAACATCTTAGAGGCCTTCTGGAGACTGACTATGGTGGCAGTTTATGTATGCAACCTGGAGGCTTCAAGTGGTGCTGGGGTAGCCATGTGTGCCGCCTGACAGTTGATCAGGGATAAAAGATGGAAATTCTCCTTGCCCTCAGCCAAGATGAATTTCTAGAGGAAACCACAGATGGAGATCTCCAAGAGATCTGACCATTAATGGCTTCAAGACTTATCTTTGTGTTCTGGTTTTCATGATTTAGACGGAGGGGAAGAAGTTCTTGGGATGCTCACCTGAGCCTTCAAAATGGAAGTTCTTTGCACTTTCTCTTTCCTAATTTTGTGTGTGTGTGTGTGTGTGTGTGTATTTGAGAGGGTAAAAGAGCAAAAATAAGGGCAGAAATACAAAATGACAGATATGAACTTGAGTTATCATTATCATCCTAGTGTCCAAAATTCAGGAGCATTTGAAGACTCCCAAATAATGTAACAAGAGCGAGTCCTTTCAGTGTTACAGACAAGAACACCAGAGCTTCAGGGGAAAGGAAAGGAAAGGAAAGCACTGCCCAAGAAACCTCTAAAGAGAAATCTTCAAACTTGCTATCAAAACATTGCCCCCTGTCTGTGCTCAAAAACAGTTCTGTTCCTTGTGGACTGTGGATTGATAGAGTTTTGTTTAAAAACAAAAAAAAAGAAGAGGAGAAAAAGAAAAGAAAATGGAACTGAGAGGAGGTTAAAGAAGATATTGCATGAGGTCTAGCTTATATGGTTGTCCAATACTTGTATAAGTTTTTCATTCAACTTGATACATCAAATAGCCTAATTCCTTTTTATGAGTGGACACTATGAGGTCAATTATTTAACTGAAATATTCTCAAACTACATACTAGCCTCTGTCTTTTCTATAGTATCCCAGTACTTCAGAAAATAAAATCAAAATGGTGAGAGAGGAGAAGGGAAAAGGTGGAAGGTCCTGTTCCTTCATAGTGTAACATCTGTGATTTTATTTTCAGCTCCACCATTTATTAGAGATGCAATTTTAGACAATGTAACCCATATCTTAGAGTTTGGGGGTTATTTTCATATTAAAAAAAACTAATTATAGTTATCTTTCTCTCACAAGATTCTTGTGAGTAAATTAGATAATAAAATGCTTTCATGTAACCAGAAAATGCTCTACAAATACAATGATTAGATTGTTATAATAGACCTATGGTATGTTCCCAGGAACCCAAGCTTTTAGAAGTGTATTCACTGACAAATTATGCTGTTGATCCATAAATTCCCATCCTAATGATTGTGTGGGGCACTGAAATTTGCTCATGTAGCTTCACCTATGCACAAAAGGAAAGGCTAGAGGCAATACATAATATGAGAAGGAGAAGCAGAAAATGATGGGCATAGCTATAGAACAGAAACATCTTCAGCCACATGGCATGAATGGCAGGTACATATAGCTGCTTAGAGAATAACTTTATTGATATGTTCAAAATACTTTAAATATCCTGAAAGAGCAACGCAGACAAAATCACTCATTATCTAGAGAATTAGGGATGCTTCTTTGGGGCATGGGATTTCTGGAGATACACGTGGGCTGCTATATATGACAGCAAAGTTTCACCAACATGGGATTTGCATGTCTCATGAGTGAATTTCGGGACAGCAGTAGACGGATTTAAGCCATCTGTCAAGCTGTTTCTCAGAAAACACTGCTGCCTCCCCAAGAGAGCCATGAATATTTGTGAAATGCCAACTGCTACTTCTTGAAGCTTCCCCATCATGCTCTCTGTGTCATGCCTCTCGTGTCCTCTGCCAGCACAAGCAACATTGTTGGAGGGCCAGGCTCTATGCTTACCATGGAATATGCACCGTCTGCTCTTGCACACGATGACCCCATGAAGGAAATACCACGAAGCCTGCTTTACTGCTAATTTAACTGACATGCATCGGGTATTCAGCTCCAAGGTGGCAGAGCCTGGATTTGAACTTGTGTCTCTAAACCATGACAATGACCACTACACGGTGCAGCCCTGAATGAGCCTAAAGTGTCTACGCCAGAGACTTTGCAAAGAATGGCTAGTATAGGACAAGTTATTTGAGGGACTCAGCCTGACCCAGATCACTTCAGCATCAATGAATTTTGCAGTGGTTTATGTCAAAAGCTTTCTCCTTAATTAAGCTCCCCCGACCCCAATTTCCCAGCTGGAGTTCACCTTTTCTTCCTCTGATTCCCAGGGCTCTTTGTGGCTTTCTTGTTGCACTTACCAGCTGTTGTCCCAAATTAGACGGAAGCTGGTCCTTTTGTGGTCTCTTGCTGTATTATAATATTTTTGAGGTTAGATAATGTTCTTATTCATCTATAATAGTCTCTTAGTACCTAGCACTCACGTCATAACAACTAATATTTGTTGAGTACTCTGTGTTATTAGTTCTCATTATTGTACTGAATCTCATGTGATCCGAGCACAACCCTGCAAGCGAGGCCTAATTATACCTTCATTTTAAAATTAAGGCCTAGGCAGGGTGCTTTAGGTCATCTTGGTACTAAAAGGTAAGACTTAAAGCCAAGCTCAAAGCTTCTAACTTGTTACCCCAGGCTCTTTTCACTTTGCTAGGCTTCTAAAATCTGTGTTTCCAGAGTCAGAATAAGCAAAATACAAAGAGAAGACAATTGCATGAATTTTTACAAATGGGTAGTGAATTTTACATCAAATACTCCTTTGCGTGGGTGACAACACCATGTCTTGGAAAATCAGGGGCTATAAAAGAGCTTGCTTTCCTGCGGGAAACAGGGAAGCAGAGTACAAGATGTTCTTCCCCACCCACTGCTGAATCCACGTAATAATTAAGGGTCTGGCCAAATTTAGATCATTTCTTGAATGTTAATCATATTTAAACATCTCATTATGGATACTGGCCACCATTCCACTATGTCTTACATTTGTCAATCAGCAAGTACTTGTACAGCACTTTTGTGACCAGACTGTATTAAGTACCATTGGTCGTGGAGCTGTCACCTCACGGAGTTCACCATCTGTCTGGGAAAGCAAACTTAACATACAAGATGTACAAATGACAATATAAGGCCAGTAATAATGCCATGGTACTCAGCAGAGTGAAGATCAGATGCTATAAAATCCTTTCCTCAGAACCACAACAATTTACCCAATGTGTTCTCGTGCTCCTTCTACAATTACAATAAAAGCCACCTGCATCCTATCTCCATTTTGTAGATGGACAGCTAAGACACAAGACAGCAAAGTCACACAGCTAGCAGAGGGCTGAACCGAAATTTAAACTCATGTCTGACAGATTCCAGATACTGTAGGCATAAGGATTCTCTTAGATCACCCTCCACAGTGTGACATTCATACACACAGGCACACATGTGGTGCATGCACCCACAGTGTTATATGTAATCTATAAATAAGTGTGACTTATACTCCCACTGCCTTAAGAGTAGAGTAGGTTCTCAACACTGAAGGACATTTTATTTGCTGGATGTGATGATGGATTTGAGTTTGGAAGATTCGAGAAACCAGGACCTGGCTGAATTTTTCTACATACCAAATGGAGAGACAGAGAGAAAAGGTACGGAGGGAACTTGAAGGAAGAAAAGATCACCAGTCAAGCTGGAGAGGTTGCAGGGCAGAAGTGCCAAGGTGAGTTGTTGGTACCAGGAGAGATAGTTTTGGGGGAATGGAAAGAAATGGTGAGTGTGTGTAGACTTTTGTTTGTGTGCTGTGTGTTACATGACATAAATACTCTGCTTCATTTCTATTTGACATCTTTAACAAAAAAGTCTATATGGCACTGCTCAATACTCTCATTATTATAATCTTATTTATTGGTTTATCTTTGCAGAGGCAGTTCATAGCAAGAATAAAGTTTTGGTTGAAAAAAATGCCCAAGAGTTATAGCTGAGTTACCAGAAATTTTATCTTTGTATATATTTTATTTGTTTTGTCCTTCATTGTGAAAACTAACAAGGAACCCAGCAAGCAAGCCTAGACTTGGATTCCAACCCCCACCCTCACCTATTGGTTATGATGTGTCTTTGGGAAGATCATTTAAGTGCTTCTGGACCTTGAAACAGACAGCCACACTCACGATGTGAGGTCCAACGTGTGCTGACACAAAGTAGGGACTCAGAAACGTCACATTGCTTGAGGTCCACAATCACTCATTCCTTGGTCCTGGTTTCCTAAGCCGAAGGTCTTCTTCAACTGCAATATCTTGATTCTAAGCTGCCAGTTTTGTGTGTGGGTGGATATTCAATGATGCAACATGCATGTTTTAAGCAGCTACTTTGTGTTAAAGCTCTATGTACTTACTCACTGTCTTATACACAGTTCCTGACCCAACTTGCCTCCAGCCAATAAGAAAGTGTAGGTTGTTCTGAATCTTTCTTGTTTAAGGAGGAGAATCATGCAGTGGTACAGAAAGAAGGCTCTGGTGCCAAAATGATTGCATCCAAATCTCCATTCCATTGCTTACTGGCTGTGTGGTCTTGGGAAAATGGCTTAAGCTTTCAGTGCCTCTTCTGTGAAACAGAAGAGTTGTACTTACCACATAAGCTGTCATAAAAGTTAAATTCACTCATTCACAAGCCTGGCTCACGCTGACGACTCAATTGGTGTTAGTTGTTACTACTAATATAATTGAATTTCTAAGAATTACAGGTTATTCAATAATAAAGAAAATTAGCCAGGAGGTAAAAACCAGGGAAGAAGGTTTATGACAAATCTTTAAAAATAACTATAGTGAGAATGAGAGTGTTTCTTATATAGGATAGTCCCATTAAATCAACTTCCAAGTACTTGTGGCAGATATCTCAGAGGAGGTAAGGAAGTCATCTCTTCCACCCCTTCCTGACCCCCTTATACAAAGAACACCTAAGAAAAAACTGTGTAGCACAATGAAATAATAAATATAATCATATTAAGAGCACTTTGATCATTTCTCCACGCTGCAATCTGGAAACAGTTGCTACCTGGTCAGGCAGTAAAACTAAAAGCGTTTATTCCAGAGAATCAGACAGAAGGCCTTGGGTACAGCCGACTTTCGTTCTAATTGCATTCTGTGGAATTACCCCTGCACATTATTATAAGGTGTGCGTCTCTTCCAAGAACATTTTTCTCAGAAGAAAGAGGAAGCAATCTTGCCTGGCCTCGAGAGGTTATAAGCAAGGCTAGAGGGAGAGGTGGGAAGTGGCTAATTTCATGTTCCTATCAAACACAAGCTGGATTATAAGAAAACAAGGGAAGAGAAGGAGGAAAGAATGGAGATTAAAGAATCAGACAATTTTAAAGCCCAAGAAATGCAGACAGGGAAACGCTAATCTTTTTAATGTATTTTTTTTTTGTAACAGATGTTTGCTTGCAGTTCCAAATCTAATAGCAGTTGGTATAGTAAAGATGAAATAGTAGAAGAAAAAGAAAAGCTAAAAAGAGAGAAAGGGAGTCAGGCTGGCAAACAAGAAGCTAATTCCAATGCCCCTCCTTCTTCTCTGCTTCACCAGGCTCTGTCCATTGGGTGCAGGCCGGCCGTATGCCCTGCCATGTTGCCTTCCTGACAGCTCTGGGTTCTTGCTCACTGCATCCCCCTGTCTGTAAGCATTCCTCCCCAGGAAAGTAGGGGTAATCAGGCCCATCCTTTAAACATCTTCATCGTATCACTTTCATAATCAGCTTATAATGTTCTGTTCAATAGACATGGAGCCGACCAGACCAAGTGCTTGAACAGCAGCTTGGGCCGTGGAGCTATTCTCTGTGCCATTGATCACAAAGACAAAAATCAATCCTGGCTAAGGAGAAAGAAGTTAAAAATAAATTGCAGGGATTGATTTCTCTTCAGACCCTCTGACTCCCAGTTTAGAAAGGGGGAAGGAAGAGTATGCATGGATCCGCCAGTCATGAAATCGCTTAATAGGACCCAGTCGCAAAAGCAAAATCTGGGGATATTTTATACACTCACACACATAATTGTCTTTTATGTTTTTACATTATTTTATTTTTGTTTCCTAATAACTATAAGAGATGAGAATCCATCTAAATTGCAAGCTCCTAGGAGAAACACACTACTGTTTGCCTTGATCTCCAAAATCTCCAAAATGAGGCCCCATGCTTTGTGGAGAGCATTAACTCCAGACATATTTGTTGGGAGACTGACAGAACACGTGAATAAATGAAGTGCCCTCCCTCCTATTATTGTCTCTCACAATTATGTTTATTTCTTCATAGACTTATCATAGTAGGCAGTTACCATTCTGATTTATTGGTTTGCTTATGTAGTATCTCTCCCTCTCTCGACTATAAACCCTGTTATGGCAGGAACTGTGGTTTTCTTATTTACATATTTATTTCTTATATATAGCATAATCTCCAGGGATCATAACTGTCTTATTTACTTTTTGGATTTTTATTTCTTTTTTACTGCATTATCTCCATATTATACCCCAAGTAGATGTAAATGGAATGAAGAAAGGAAGGAAAGATTCAGCAACTTGCTTGAGGAATTAACTACATCCCAAATCTCTTTTTTTGTTTGATACCGACATTGGAAAAATGAATTGAGGCAATACCTCTGAACAGCAATCCCTTTCATATGTCTGAATAAATGGAGTGACCTGTAGGGCAAGACAACCTGTGGAGTTTTAGGGTCAGAAGAGAACTTCGGGCGTCATACAGTTCACTGCTTTCAAAACTTTCTATGCTGTTCTAAGTTCTGCAAAGATGCCTTGTGGTGTCCCCAAAGGGATGAAGAGTCTGGGTGGGTGGTGAAGCTCATACAGCCCCTCACCCTCTTTAATGTATATCTCTTCTAACTGTATCTGTTTTATATATTGGAATGCCTTCAACAATTTTGCCTGGAAGGCAGTTCTCCAAGAACAACAACAGAAGATTTGAAAGCCTTTCTTTAATGTAATCTTTTCATTTTGCCACAAGGAAACTGAGCTTCAGGGAGGAAAGGTGATGGCCCAAGATCACCCAGTGAGTTAATGACAAGGCCAGACTTAAACCCAGGAACGCCAACTCCCTTTACCTGCGCATTCATCCAACCGCGCAGTCTCCTTCCAAGGGTCGCTTCCCCTTGGGGCACTGACTGATCCTCAAGTTGAGCCCCTCAAGTAAATTACCTGCTATGAGAACTACCATGATCCTTGCCTCCTCCAGGACATCTTCTTTAATTGTAGATCTCCCTCACCCTGGCAAGCACTGTCCTGGAGAGTCTAGCAATTTCTTAAATGCTTTTGAGCATTGTTTAGGAACACTGTCTGGTCAAGCAGCTCTATCTCCTCACCAAGACAATGCAAAATGAGGACCAACACTTTCTCAATCTCGTGACCATCACATTCCCTTCATTTAGAACAGTATCAGGAACACATTAAGTGCTCAATATGAGATTATTAAATGAATGGATGAATGAATGAATGAATCAGTCAATCAATCAATACCTGTATCACAGAGAGAACCAGTCACAGTACTGGGTACATAGTAGATCCTCAATCACATCAAGCCGATTGGTTAACATCTGACTCTGCTGCTCTGAAACTCCAAGAAGTCCTTATTCTGGCTGACCATCAGGTTTCAGAATTCTTAAAGGATTCTAATTCAGATTCTTAAAGGCTGCTTGCAGAAATTCAAAATGATTATTTACTCCATTAGCTGGTCATACAGTTATAGGCAGAGTGATTAAAATTTTTTAAAGCTGAAACTCTGAAATTCATATATACTCTAGTTAGAATGGTAATGGGAAGAGAACTGGTCTAAACAGTCTACTTTTCAGTCAACAGCCCAACTGCCTTAATTATCAGCACTGCTGTTTTTACAGCAGTGTAATTATCTTTGATAGGAGAAAGACCCAGAAAAGGAATTCTCCGGGGAGGTGGGCTTAGCAGTCAGGGTGTGGAAGACTTGCTGGCACATGGAAGGGAAGGACAATGGGGAGACTCAGTGAGGTCATGACTCAACAGCTCCTCTGAGTCCTGGAATGGAACCCAAAGGCAGCCCCTCCTCCCACTCTGAATGCATAATGCATGGCAAGAGGTACACAGGGCGGAGGAAAGGGCTGGAGAAGAGCAGAGCTGTGGATGTCATGATGATTCTCCACACTGCGATCGATCCAGTCTCCACGGGGAGTCCCAGGGATGGGTGTTTGAGTAAATCCTCTAAGTATATCTGAGGGACAGCTCTCAGAGGCTCAGCCATGATTACATTGTACTGAATCCCGTTAAGCCTTTCTTTGGTTAATGATGCAGAAAGTTTCTGATATGAAACAAAATTGAAACAGATCCTGAGAAAGAGTCCACTAAATAGGGAATGGAGCAAGGCTTTACAGTCATTAACATCTACCAAGATGGGAGCCTATTTCACTTTTACAGTCATCTAGAAAAGTATCTGGGAATACCAATTATTAGGTGCTAACATAGAGAAAAATGAAATGAGGGATCAATCATTGTCCTCCTGTGTCATCCTTTATAAATCCAGACAGCCCTGAGGTCATATCCTTGACCTTGCCATTTCCTGAGCTATACAACCATGGGTGATTACCTAAATTTCACTGAAACTCGGTTTCCTCCATAGAAAAGTAAAGACAGTATCTGTCATATTGAGATCCCGTGAAGATTAAAGTTTTATTAAATAAAATGCACACATCTTGACATAAATTTGATGCGAAATAATTGCAAGGTCTGTTTTCCACTATAACAACAATTCTTTCTCTTTGTTGATCGGTGAGTAAAATTGGTGGTGAAGCTAGGTGGAAATAACACTCTAAACCACCATTGCTTTGGAGGTAGGAAACTGATTTCCAAATAGTGAAAGAGATTGAGAGTGTATAGCTGATCTCACTTCTTTGAGCTGATGGTTGAAACTCTTGTAGTCTCCTGGATAACACATCTGCCTTCCTGACCAGAACTCACAGACTGTCTCCCACCATATAAGCATCCTGAATAATTAAACACCATGAGTGCCACCATCCTTGCAAAATGCACTACACAGCACACTTACCACCACCCTGACTTCTCATGCCCATGGAGACACTAATAGCAAAAGAAGCTTTTCTACCAAAGCACAATAACACAGCCTTCTATGGAGCTACTACCAATAACTCAGGGGTGATACACAAAATGAAAACAATTTAATTGTGCTAGACATGGCCCATTCATATTTTATTAGAAAGGCAAATCGTTACTTTATAATACTTAGCAAATTACAGAATCATTCTCTGAGATTAAAGGACAACATTCTTTGCTATATTGACCTAGCAAGCAACAGGTATTGTAACTTCCATGGAGCCTCATTAGATATCCTGGGAAGAAACAAGTCTTAGTAATTTATAAGAGGCATGCACAGTAGAGTTCTGAATGGAGCAAGGAGATTGCCATGCCTAAGGGATTGATGGGCATCCTGTAAAGAAAGACCCCTTGCTAGAGCCTCCCGGTCTCTGCATTATGCTGAGAGGAGCAGGGGACACTGGGGTCACTGGCATTTAGATAGTAACTGACACTGTAAAAGTGAATGGGATGGACTTACTCAAAGGAAAGTGTGTTAGTCTGTTCTCATGCTGCTATGAGGAAATACCCAAGACTGGGTAATTAAACCTCTTAAGAGAGGAGAAAAGGGGTTTAATTGACTCACAGTTCTACATGGTTGGAAAGGCCTCAGGAAACTTATAATCACAGCAGAAGGTGAAAGGGAGAAACAGCACCTTCTTCACAGGGTGGTTACCTAAATTTCACTGAAACTTGGTTTCCTCCATAGAAAAGTAAAGACAATATCTGTCATATTGAGATCCTGTGAAGATTAAAGTTTTATTAAACTTTAAAGGAGTTTAATAAAAGAAGAAGTGCTGAGCAAAGGAGGAAAAGCCCCTTAATAAAACCATGAGAGCTTGTGAGAACTCACTCTCACAAGAACAGTATGAGGGCAACCTCCCACATGATTCAATTACCTCCCACCAGGTCCCCTCCATAACACATGGGGATTGTGGAAGCTATACTTCAAGACGAGATTTGGATGAAAACACATCATTCTGCCCCTGGCCCCTCCCAAATCTCATGTCCTCACATTTCAAAACACAATGATGCCTTTCCAAAAGTTCTCCAAGGTCTTAGCTCATTCCAGAATTAACCCAGAAGTCCAAGTCCAAAGTCTCATCTGAGACAAGGCAAGTCCCTTCTGCCTATGAGCCTGTAAAATCAAAAACAAGTTAGTTACTTCCTAAATACAATCAGGGTACAGGCATTGGGTAAATACACCCATTCCAAATGGGAGAAATTGGCCAAAACAAAGGCACCACAGGGCCCATGCAAGTCTGAAATCCAATAGGGCAGCCATTAAACCTTAAAGTTCCAAAATGACCTCCTTTGACTCCAGGTCGCACATGCAGATCATGTTGATGCAAGAGGTGGGCTCCCATGGCCTTGGGTAGCTCTGCCCCTGTGGCTTTGCAGGGTATGGCCCCCTTCCAACTGCTTCCACAGGCAGGCATTGAGTGTCTGTGGCTTTTCCAGGCACACAGTGCAAGTTGTTGGCAGATCTATCATTCTGAGGTCTACAGGATGCTGACCCTCTTCTCAGTGCTCCACTAGGCAGTGCCCCGGTAGGGACTCTATGAGGAGGCTCGCATCGCACATTTCCCTTCCTCATTGCCCTAGCAGAGGTTCTCTATGAGGGCTTCACCCCTGCAGCACATCTCTGCCTGGATATCCAGGCATTTCCATATAACCTCTGAAATTTAAGTGAAGATTCCCAAGCCTCAGTTCTTGACTTCTGTGCACCTGCAGAGCCAACATCTCATGTAAGCTGCCAAGGCTTGAGACTTGCACCCTCTGAAGCAACAGCCTGAGCTGTACGTTGATCCCTTTTAGCTATGGCTGCAGAGGCTGGGATGCAGGGTACCAAGTTTCCAGGCTGCACACAGCAGGGGGGCCTTGAGCCCAGCCCACGAAAACAATTTTTCCTCCTAGGCCTCAGCACTGTGATGAGAGGGGCTCCTGTGATGACCTCTGATGTGCCCTGGAGACATTTTCCCCATTGTCTTGATGATTAACATTTGGCTCATTATCTATGCAAATTTATGCAGCTGGCTTGAATTTCTCCCCAGAAAATGAGTTTTTCTTTTCTCTCACATCATCAGGCTGCATATTTTCCAAACTTTTATGCTCTGCTTTCTCTTTAACGTTTTGCCTCTTAGAAGTTCCTTCCACCAGATAGCCTAAATCATCTCTCTCAAATTCAAAGTTCCACAGATCTCCAGGGCAAGGGCAAAAAGCCACAAATTTCTTTGCTAAAGCATAACAAGAGTGACCTTTACTCCGTTCCCAAGATGCTTCTCATCTCCATCTGACACCATCTCAGCCTGGACTTCATTGTCCATATCACTATCAGCAATTGGTCAAAGCCATTCAACAAGTCTCTAGGAAACTCAAAACTTTTCCACATTTTCCTGTCTTCTTCTCCGCCAAACTGTTTCAGCCTCTGCCTGTTACCCAGTTCCGAAGTAGCTTCCACATTTTGGGGTGTCTTTATAGCAGCACCCCACTCTCTGCAGTACCAATTTACTGTATTAGTCTGTTCTCACACTGCTATAAAGAACTGCCCACAACTGGATAATTTATAAAGAAAAGAGGTTTAATTGACTCACAATTCTACTTTGGAAGGGCTGGGAAGGCCTCAGGAAACCTACAATCATGACAGAAGGAGAAGGGTAAGAAAGGCACCTTCTTCGCAGCGGGGGCAGGAAGGAGAAGTGCTGAGCAAAGGGGAAAAAAGCCCCTTATACAACCATCAGATCTCGTAAGAACTCACTCACTTTTACGAGAACAGCCATGGGGTAACCGCCCCCATAATTCAATTACCTCCCACTAGGTCCCTCCCACGAAACATTGGGGATTCTTTTTTTTTTCTTCTTTTTTTTTTGAGGATCTAAACCTCCATACTGTTTCTATAGAAACTGCAGGAAGCTCTTCAGGATATTCTTTTTTTTTTTTTTTTTTTTTTTTTTTTTGAGACGGAGTCTTGCTGTGTCGCCCAGGCTGGAGTGCAGTGGCCGGATCTCAGCTCACTGCAAGCTCCGCCTCCCGGGTTTACGCCATTCTCCTGCCTCAGCCTCTGAGTAGCTGGGATTACAGGCGCCCGCCACCTCGCCCGGCTAGTTTTTTGTATTTTTTAGTAGAGACGGGGTTTCACCGGGTTAGCCAGGATGGTCTCGATCTCCTGACCTTGTGATCCACCCCGTCTCGCCTCCCAAAGTTCTGGGATTACAGGCTTGAGCCACCGCGCCCGGCCTCAACATTGGGGATTCTGAGAACTACAATTCAAGATGAGATTCGGCTGGGGACACAGTCAAACCATATCAGAGAGGGTAGGAAGTAAACAGAGAAAAGGAACGTAGAAAGAACACTGAGGAAAAACCCTTATTTAAAGAGTGGGCAGAGGACGAGGCACCTGTGTTGGAAAGTAAGATGATATTGGAAAGACGGAGAGATGAGAGGGGACCTGAACTGTACCGTATCGAGGAAGCAATGAGAGCAGTTCAAGGAAGAAGGAGCAGTCAAGAGGTTCGAATGCTCTAGACAGGTCAACTAAGTTAATTATTAAGAGGCATAGTCTAGATGTACTTCAAAGATACCTTGGATGAACTTGGCAAAAGCAATTTCGGTGTGGTGGCAGAGGCAGAAGTCAGTCTCAAGTGTTACAGAGACAGGAAAATGAGAAGATGGGGTTATGAATAAAGTTGGTGCTCAAGAAATTTGATTGTGAATGAAACATGGGAGACTTAGAGGGGTGTAGGTTCAAAGAAAGTTTTACCCTGCTTTGTTTTGTTATGTCAAGATGGTGGATATTTTTAAAATATTTAAATATTGATGGAAAGTTTAACATAGTGATGAGTAAATTACAGACAGGGGAAAGGAGAATGATCAGTAGTGTCAAGTCCTTGAGAAGAGGGATGGAAATGGGTGTTTAGATTGAGGAATCTCATTTATATGGGGATGAGAACAATGCCTTCTACTTCACTTGAATAGTTCACTCTACCTACAATAACTGGATACATAGTAGGGATTCAAGAAATATTCGAAAGTCTTTCAAGATTGCCTTGCATTAAGTTACCCCCAAAAGTAGAGCCTGAGACAAGGTCTTTTATGTAGTTTTTTGTTTTTGTTTGTTGAAGAATGATCTGGGGACAGAAGTGGTGAAACTAGGAAGCAGGAAACAGGGAGGGAGAGAAGGCCATTCCAGGGTATATTACTAAACCGGTTATTACTGTCAGCAATTAGGGCTCAATCCCATTAGACAGCCTATGAAAACTCATGTAGAATGAGGCTCAGACTTGCCTACCTGACATAAGAGAAAAGTACTGATCCACTAGTTATTTTTTAACTTTTATTTTAGGTTCAGGGGTACATGCACAGGTTTGTTATATAGGCATATTGTACGTCATGGGTATTTGGTGTACAGATTATTTTGTCACCCAGGTAATAAGTATAGTACCTACTAGGTAGTTTTCTGTTCCTCTTCCTCCTCCCACTCTCCACCTTTAAGTAGGCCTCGGGGTCTGCCATTCCCTTCTTTGTGTCCATATGTACTCAAAGTTTAACTCCCACTTATAAGTGAGAACATGCGGTATATTTTTTTCTATTTCCGTGTTAATTTGCTTAGGATAATGGCCTCCAGCTCCATCCATGTTGCTGCAAAGGATGTGATCTTGTTCTTTTTTATGGCTGTATAGTATTACACTGTGTATATGTGCCATTTCTTTTTAAATCCAGTCTACCATTAATGGGCATTTAGGTTGATTCCATGTCTTTACTATTGTGAACAAAGCTGTGATGAACACATGTGTGCATATGTCTTTACAATAGAACAATTTATTTTCCTTGGGCATATACCCAATAATGGGGTTGCTGGGTCGAATGGTAATCCTGTTTTAAGTTCTTTGAGAAATTGCCAAACTGCTTTTCACAATGACTAAACTAATTTACATTCCCACCAGCACTGATCCACCAGCTCTGGATTCCTGTTGCTAAAGTTGTCCCAGTCTTGGCACCTTCAAGACTTGTATCTGCACCAGAATAGCTAATGGGTCTCTTGCAAGCATCCTACTTGGGAAGAAATCAGCCCTGGAACAGGGCATCCATAGTGCAGGTGAGGCAAGGTGATAGCAGGCCACCTCTGTGCAAAGCTAGTAGCTGAGGCAAATGTAGCTGGAAGGATGTGAGATAGAGTATGCTCCATACAAAGGTCAACTAAATATCATTACTTTGCAATCAGATCACTAATTTGTGTTTATTCCTGGAAGTATTTCAAATACTAACAGCAAACCACTATAATCATTATACATATAGGAGATGCATCCAAGCTATTTAAAGAACCTCCATTTGGGCTGGCTGTTGAAAACACTTTTACTTAAGATTCTGAAAGCACTTCAAGAATATTTACCTGAAGATGTCTTTATTGGATTTCTTTTCAAGATTGTCTCTGTAACTCTTTCATTTTGCTTTAAACTCCTGTGTTGTAAATGTGTCCCTAATGATGTAATTGCTATTTATTTAACATTCAAAATCTCTCCCATTAAGACCAAATTAACATCATTTAAAACATCTCCAAATAGCTTTTCTTTGAATAATTACACTCTATTAATTTCTGCCTCAGGGTTTTTTTCAGAAAGATAATAATTTACTGGGGATACAGTAGCCACATCATAGAGGCTTTTCTACCTTCCATGATGGTATATAAAGCAGGATCTTAGATGAAGTACCAAAACCCAGGTGAGCTGAGACCAAGATGCAAAAACAGTCTTGAAAGTTAATTAAATCCCAAAATAGTTACATCTCATATATATCATTAAAAGTTGGTTATCAAAGAAACCAACACAATAGAAGCTATGTGGGAAGGTTTTATCATGCACATATGTTGATACATGAATTGAGTCTATGAATAATTTAAAAATGAATTTGGAGAAAAGATCTAGTAATCTTTTATGTGATCGGCTTATAAAAATCCTTAAAAGAGGATGTGCATACACTCAACAGTGAGGCTGATTTTTGTATGTGGATTAGTCTCTCAATTCTTGCATTTTGTAGGGCTTTGTAGCGTTCAAAGCATTTCAAAGCCATTATTATCTCCCTTGATCCTCACAACAACCTTCCAATTTAGAAAGGGCAAGTAGCATGATTCCGTTCTACAGAGATGAGGAAATTAGTACTCTGAGAGTATAAGTGACTTGTGTAGTATTTCCTTGCTCGTAGGTGGCAGATTCCAGATTACAACCTAGGTCTTTAAAGTCAGGGCTCTTTTCTCCACATCAGACCACTAGCTATTTGAATCATAACCTGATGGAGAGCAGGGGCAATGCTCCATTGCACCTGGCACACTTCTAGGGCTCAACAAGTATCCGTTAATTGGATACCAATATTTGTTAATTGCTAGTACTTCTGGAACATCTCCCAACACTTTATAACGTACTATTTTTCTATGTTTATGCATAGAACTCTTAAAACTAACAGCAACATGTATCCAAGCTACCAACTGACTTCACTGTAGTACTGGGACCATCCTAGAAACAGTCTGATACATGTTATTGTTCCAACCTCAGAATTCCTTGTTATATAAGGTTTCTTTTTTCTTCACCACATCTATAGAACATTACTGAGAGTTGAAAATACCACTGGGTAGTAGATGGATCTACACAGTGTCACCTGTCTGGTTGGCATCTTTACAAAGGTTCAGGGAGTAGCTAGCTATTCTGGGTTTGCATGAGTGGTTGTGGGTGCCACAGGTTCGGGAAGCCACTCTCTTCTCCTGGCCTGAATCTGCACAAACCCTCCCAGGCTCAAGTGGCCAACTGTATCTTTAGGGTTCCTACCCTTTCCCTGTGCTCAGTTCCTAAAAACCATGTTCTTTTCCAGAATGCTCAACTTGCAGTACGTCATCTCACAGGGCACTACAGGCTCACTTAAAACAGCGAGAGAAAGTTTCATTCTGTGCTAAGGCAACAAAGACATCAGGGATGTGGAGAGAGACCTAGCAGAGGCAAGATGACCGTCCCTCCCTCAAATTTTCTGCTTTCTTCCCACCTCTAGAGTACTTTATTTGTATCTTAATTATGGACTTTTTTTCCCTCTTGTGTTTTAAAGTTTTGAAGACTTGTCAGTATTCTACCCCTTTTATGAATACAATTGCATGCACAATGAAAGTTTATTCCATGAGTAAATGAACTCTTACCACATTGAAGGTCACCCTCTGTGACATGAAGAGAGTATAGGGCAGGGTTTCACACAATCCACTGCAGACATAACACACACATTGCTGGTGATAGGTTACTAAGGGACTGTTCTTGTTTCTTCATCACATTCCCTAGTAGCTAGGGGAGCCAGGGTATGAATCTTATTACTAAAGGAATTTCATTGCAACTGCTGCTAAAGTACAGATTCTTCAGGATAATCACTAGAAATGCTACTCCATAAGGAGAAAAAACAGGATTTTCAACCATCTTGGCTCAGAACACAGAAATCAACTTATTGCTTCCCCTGCCCCTACAGAGGAAAGCCGATTTCTTTTTTATCCAAGTGGAACGGAGGCATTTCAGGCAGACTTTTCCCTATTAAAACAAGGGCTCTTCTGGGAAGGATTAGCTTTTGATTTTGCTACAAAACCTCAGGTCCCCTACACAGAAAAGGAACTGACAGATTCACAAATTTCACAGCTTTCTGTATATCTCCAGCTCAGCTTGTCCAACAGCTGGAGATCAAACACTGGGTTCCCCCAAGCAAAACCATCAGAATGGCTACCTTTACCTCCTAGTCAATAGGAAAATAAAAGGTGAAGTAGAGACCTTCGAGGTCTCTCTAAATAGTAGGAGCTGCGTGGGTGGTTTATGGACCCTTCTACTGCACATAAGACACAGAATTAAAAATAATACGTCAAGAGAAATAAAATTATGATTGGGCATGAGGCACATTCCTTTATGGGGCAAACAGGAGAGGATAAAATTTTTAATATCATGGGAAGAGGTTTAATTTAATGAATGAATATCATTATAAAGAGGTTACCAAGGTTTTTCATTATTCAAACTGTACTCTCAAATGCATATACTGTACATTTGTATATAATCTCTCACTCGTGTAAATAATTACACATTAAGAATGTGCATCACATTTATTAATATGCAGAGAAAAGATTTGGGCCTGGATCTCACCTGCATTCCTCATGGGTCAGCTGTCCACACATGGAAAACCTCTCTTTTGACCAATGCAGCCAACAGGGCTGCGAAAAGTCAGTGTTTTCAAACATTACTTAGCAGCAGGATCCTTTTGTCAAATGAAAGAGTATTAGGAAACCTAATATACAGAGCAAACAAAAGCAGAGTTGCTCTGTTTGAGGAGGTGCTGGGAAGCCCAAAGCCCAGCCTTTCCGGGCATCCCCCTCGATTTGGCACGTAAGGGTGGGAAAGGATGAATGGAAAGTCTGGTCTCGTTTGTTTGTGAGGTTGTTTCTTCTTTCTCAGTTATATGTCTCTGTTAGCACTAAAACCAAATATAAGACATCAATACTTTTAAAAGTTTGAAATTTAAGTAGATAAATCTCTACAGTCAGGAAAAAAACAAACCCACCAAAGTCTCTTATCCTCATCTTGCTGTTATTCAACTGCTTAAATAGTAGGAATAAAAAATTATCTGCCTCTACACGGATCCCCTTTAAAAGCCAAACCAGTAAGCATCCGTCAGTGGAATGCACAATCCTCAGTGTCCAGCTCTGCCTTGGCGCTACTCCCTGGCGATGCCACCTTGAAGGGACTCGAGCCTTGCTGCTCTCTGACTTCTTCTACCAAGGCCATTCTCTGACAGACTGGTAGGCAGGAACAGGTAGAACACCACTTCCTCTGATACCCTGACACTGTGCTCATATAGCATCTGCGTAGCTTCTCCAACAGAGTAGGAAAAGCTGCTCTGTTGGTCTGTGGGTTTTCTGCTTTGACAAAGCCTGCAGAGGCAACTTTAAATGAAAACGCTCGCCCTTTTCTAGGTGACAGGCAAACATTGATCACAATTGACACAAATCTTACCTTCTCCATAAAGCCCGTACTGATCCTCATTTCCATTTTCAAAACTTATACCCCCCACCCCAAAAAAGATTTTAAAATGACACTGGTTTCAGAAAATCATTTGAGATGGTTTCTAATAATTCTTTAAAAATAACACACACACAAAATAAAACAAACAAACAAAAAGAATATAGGAAAGCAGCCAAGGAATAAAAAATGACCAATGGCAAAGCATAAAGGAATATGAAGAATAACAATACCATAAGCTTTATGTGGGGAAGCTGCTGAAATTCACACAAAAATTAGTTCTGTGCTTTCTAGCAATGATAAAGAGGGGAACACACATTATCTAGATTTAATTAAAGAAAATAGAAAGTGTTCAATTCAGTTTTCCAACTTCTTTTTCTACCACTCCACTCCCTCCCACAATTACAACTGCCCCTTACATAAGAGGTCCTGATACATTCTGTTTTCTTTCTTCCTTAACTTTACCCAGGCCTTCTCCTCTGGTCAGAATGTTCTTTCTCTTTCACCTACTTAACTCATAGCCTTCTTTTGAGAAAACTTGTACTAACCCTCTTCTAGGGTCAGGTGAAAGGCTCTTTCTCCAAGAGCAACGTGTGCTTTCCACTAACACAGCTCTCATCATATTACATTATAATTGTTTAGTTATGTGCATTTCCCACTGGGCTGAATGTATTTTAATACATTTAAATGAACGAATATAAAAAGGACAGTGAATAATATATTGGGTAATTCTTGGACAGCAGTTTTATAAAAACGCAGAGACATTGTACATTGCATGGTCATTTCTTATGCAGTGAGCAATTGTCAATTAGGCAAGTTGTCTTGTATTGTTAGCTGCAGAAACAAGATTCCCTTGCTTCAAAAAGATAACTAACTACACTTTCTGAGAATAGGATGGCGTCTTATCTTCTCAGTTCAGTTCAGTTCAGCAAACACTTATTGAGTACCAGTCATTATGCTAAGAGCAGGAGAAGCAATGATGAATAACACACACTCCTATTCCTTTTAGAGACCTGGCTGGGGAAACATAATGCAAATGGGTAAGTACCGCATTGGAGCTTCGTCCAATCTCGACTGAGGATGTCAGGGAAGATTTCCTACGGGAGGTGCTGTCTGTCCTAAATTTAAATAATAAATTTGTCTGGTAAAGGGACATCCCAGGCAGAAAAATATATATATAAGAAAGGCACATAAAGTAAGAAATGGCATAGTTTGTGCATGGAGACTAAACAGGTTTATGTTTATTGAAGGTTAAAATGAAACAAGGAAGGAATGTGAAGAGCAGTGGTGGGTAAGGAATTCATACGCGGCTGATGGAGTAGGTAGGATCCAGGTCACAGAGGTCTTTGCAGATAATGGTAAGGAAATTGGATTTTACCCTAGAGGTGATGAGCTGCCACTGAATGTAGAAACATTGATTTTGCCCTGTGACTGGCTGGTGGGGAAGGTTGGTGTTGATCTGGGAGAAGGAAATCAATTAGTAAGGTCTCGTAACATTTCAGAAAATATATAATAAGGATTTATAAATGGTTTTAAATAGCCAAATAATGATGATGCTTCTCCCCTTTCCTGTTATAAATCACCCTAGAGCAATAAGAAAAATAAGAAAAGGAAATACAAACTGTATCCACGATGAAAATCTAACTCTGAAACACAATATATGTGGAAAAAGGAGTCACATATATTGTGTACCAGGTGGTTCTGTCTTATGAGAAGAACCTACTCACAGAGAAAACAATCTTTAGTCATACAAGACCTCAGTGAGAACCAAGAAGGATTCTTGTTAAGCTGAAACAGAGCCCTAATCTGTCACTAAAATGAACCTCCTCAAATAGTTTTTCCAGGAAGAACTCATAGCATTAAAAAATAAGCAATAAACACATCAAGATAAAAGAAAACAGCATAAGAATGATAAAATAATATAGGAAAATAAAAGACGGACAGGGACAGGAAAAACAAATAACAGATATGGAATAAAATATGCTTCCATAGAGCAAATAAAAACTGCAAACACACTGCTATAATTTAAAATAACCTGTATGATGAGGACATCACCTCTATAAGAGAAGCGTTTGAAGCAGAAATACAAGAGCTCAGGAGGTATGTTGAGACAAGAGAAAGAGACACAATATAAATGGGCAAAGCTCAGAAAAGAACTTAAACAAAAACAGGAAAAAAAAAAAAAAAAAAAAAAAAAGCAAAAAAGCAAAAAGAACCTAGAGAGCCCAGACTCTACTAAGTACTCATTGAAGAATAATGTAAGATTGTTTTTAATCTCATTTTTTCTCAGTTTGCTCAGGGAGTAAAACAGGGTTGGGAAGGGACAAATTTTGGCTCTCTTTTGTCTTTGCTGTCTAGTGTACACATCCTAGGTATCCCAGAAGAAAGGAACCAAAACAATAAAACTGAAATAGAAAATATATTTCAAGATATGCCACAGAAACTCCTGAGAAGTTAAAAATAAAGAAAAAATTAAATCTATTTAACAAATATTAATATTCCAGAAGAAAGAATCAGTACACTATGGCCAACCACAAGGCATATGCTAACTAATAAGTAATTGGTATCAAAATATTTTTTAAAGGCTTTAAGTATTGAAGTTAAAAAACAAAATAAAACAACAACAAGATGCCTTAAAGAAAAATATGAGATTGGTCTGAATAATAACAAGTTATTGGAGTAAAAATTATGATGGAAAGAGGATGACACATACATTTTATACCCTAAGAAATGATATTAAAACATAAAAAGATACAGACAAACATATTTTCAGCATTCAAGAATTAGCCTTTCTTGGAAGACAAATTTCAGATAACCAAGAGATAAATGGAAAAAACTATAGGAAAAAGACTTCTGGGGACAATTGAATACATTTACCTATAAGACTAAAATCAAAATAAATGCAGGAATTACAGTGCAGAGCAGAACATTCATGCTCTAAAATGATGACGTAAAGAGGAATAGGACAAGAGGTCATAAACACACACTATTTTTTTTCACCTTTCTTCTGTAGTGCTTCATAAACTATTTGAGTCTAACAGAATTATATTTTAAGGCAGTAAGACAAACACTAGGAAATAACTATTCAAAATTAAGTAGCGGAAGAATTAAAGAGAGGGAGAAAATTAGAAATTCAAGGAAATACGCTGATTTTGTAATTGCTGCCAACAGGAAATCAATAGATATTGTCCAGAAATAGAAGATTCAGTATGCTATATAAATTTCTATTCATAAAGCTAAGCACTTAGAACAAAAATAAAAATACTCAGAATTATCAAACAGACATATAGGAAAGCAAACAGACCATATAATGGGAGTTTTAAAGTAATCATAATTAAACACAAAGCATATACTGTCAGAACTAAGATATATATGTCATATCTGTCAATGCAAATGGCCAAACTTACCTGTGAGAAGAAAAAGGTGGATTAAATGCTGATGATCCACTGATCTATATTTGTACCTGCACTATGTGTAGTTGTTTACCTGCAACTCATTGGCATTCTTTTACCATATTTCAATCTTAGCTAATTGATAGCTGCAAATGATACTATGTAACCTGTGTTTAGTTGATGATTAATGAAATTCAATGTTTTTCTCAAGTTTATTGGCCTTTCACATTATTTGGGGCATTGTTAATCCATTGGTTCCCATGTCATTGATAGTAAAAATAAAGCCTTCAAGGCCCAGTGGGATCTAGCACCCTCCACCTTTCTGGCCTTATCTCTAAATTGTCTATCTAGGCCTCACTGCAGGTTCCTGCTCACCTCACTGAACTCTGAATATTGGAGTAGCCTGAGGTTCAGTCTTTGGATTGTTTCTCTTTTCCATCAATGCTTATTTCTTAGTGGTCTAAGAAATGCCATCAATATGCCGGCAACTTTACAATAGATCAACTCAGCTGAGACTGGCAATTCTATGGTCTAAAAATGCCATCAATATACTGTAGACTTTACAATGGATGCACTCAGTTGCAACTGCCCCATGACCCACCCCCACTTCCGAACCCAGCCTCAAATCTCCAACTACCGACTCCTCATCTTCATGCGGGCTCGAGGGACCCAAGGCCTGACAACCTGGCTCCACGCTCCTCTCTGACTGCACTATCTTCTGCTATCCTGTTCCTAGTTCACCACTCAATGAGGCCTTCCTAAGTCTTCCAAAATAAAACAGCAATACCTTTATGGCTTCAACATTCACAGTCCCTGATTTGTTTTTATTCATAGCACTTGTCGTTATCTGATACATTTTGTAGATATATAATAGTAAAAGATAAATAGAAAGATAGAAAGCAAATATTCGTATAATACTGTTTCTAGAGCATTGTTTTGCTGCGTTACAGATAGCGTTAACAAATATAATCCACCCAGCAACCCATGAAGTAAGTACTATGATTATCTTCTTTTTATAGATAAGTCAAAGGAGGCACAGCTCAAGGTCACACAGCTAAGTGTGGCATGTCACAGTTTCAACAAATGCCAGGTGTTAGGCTCTAAATTATATGTTCTTAACCATTACTCTTCATAACTTTTCATATCTATGAATATATGGATATTTACATCATACACATATTTTTTCCTATCTTCCACTAGAATTAAATACCACTAAGGCAGAAACTTTGTTGTGTTCACTATCCTAACCCCAGCACCCAGCACCTAGAACAGGGGACCTCACATATACCTGGCAATGAATAAAACTTTATTGAATAATGAAACTGCATATCTTTTCAAGGAAAATAAAAATTGACACTAATTAAAGACAAAACTTCTGTCTGCTTCTAGTATAATAAAAAAGGAATGTTTCAGAATAATTTGTTTAAAAATCTGTATATCTGTCTGCAGAGTTACAGCAAACTTTATGGAACACAAGGAAAAATGAAAAAAGTCTGAACATTTAAAATTCTAAGTCATGTTTCCAAGAAACAATTCTGGCATATTTAGCATTAGGGAAGAGAAATCTGATTGGTAAATTCATAACTCACTCCTGTGCTTCCATTGTAAAAAAAAAAAAAAAAAAAAAAAAAAAAAAAAAAAATCTACATAGAAAGAGATAAAGGCCTTAAATGGGGACCATAACAATGAGAATGGAATAAAAGGGAACACTAGAGAAATCACAAAGAGTGATATTAACAGAGGCTGTGGGTTCATTTAATTTGGCAACACAGACTGACTTTGACCTGGTAGGGGTTGTGCCACAAACTGCATAAGGGTCAAGGTCAAGTGTGACCTGTTGGTTCTGTTTTACTTGTGGAACGTCTTCTATGTTGGAATGTTGAGTTGGTTATTTGATACGGAAGGTTGCAGTACATGGTAGATGTCACAGCTCACTGACTTGAAAGTGATCAAACCTTGGAGACAGTCCTTAAAACCAGGGGCTTGCTCAGGCAGTGAGTAACTGGGTAGAGAAGCAGGTCAAGGGCAGAAATTTGAGGAACCCTAGAGTAGTGACTGGTGCTGTGTATTTTGCAGTGTATGTGTTCAATAAACAAACACTTATGAATAAGAGAATGAAAGTGCCGTTGGCCTGCCAAGACTTAGAAACACAATCCTGAGATTCTGGCTTTCAGGCTTTCAGTCAAGCTTAAAAATACAGGGATTTTTGAAGCCACGGAACCTTCCTCTTTCACTCCCTCATTCAAGATGGTTTTTGAGTGGCTAGCTATTTTTCCTGTATTTTACTAGACCTCAAAAATCTATGTAACTAAGTTATAGAGAGAAGTAACTGTGATGCCTACAATCAGTTCAATACAACAAATATTGACTGAACACCCCTGATATGCAAAGACACCTTGTTAGGGCTAAGGGAGAGGGGTCAACTGTGTGTATAAAATATTGTCCCCATTCTCAGAGAGTGTAAAATACAATTTGGAGAGAAGAGAAATCCATTGAGATTTAATAAGTAATGGCTCCTGATAGCCTGTGTGCTAGAGGAATGGTATAGACCATAGAGCTGCAAGGGTTCAGAGGATGGCGAGTCACACTGAGCTTGGAAATTCATAGAAAGTCTCCTAGAAGAGACGGGATTGATCTGGACTGAAATACCAGGGGTCAGGTAGAGAAGGTCATTCAGGTGCTTAGGTCTGAGCAAACTCAGGGAGTTTTCAAAGTTCAACTTTCCTGTGGGAATAGTTTTCAAAACAACTGAGAATACAAGGATGGGAAGGCAGAGTGGGAAATCAAGGTTGCGGTCAAATGCCATGTTTGATTTATCACACACACCCTCTGTCAGTCATCTGGTGGAGCACTACCTTTTGTTCCTCTTATCTTTGCCCTCTTTTGTACCTCCTCACAGTACAAAGTAGAGATAACAAGACCCAAAATGTAAAAGAAGGCCTCCCTTGTCTGCCTAAATATGTGAGTCCCATCTCATTTTTCCCAAGACTGAGTTCTGGGAGTAAATGCTTTGGGACATGGATATTGAGAAGATAGTCAGCACCGGAAAGAAGGGGAGAGTTTAGTGAATACTAGATATTTCCAGAAAAAGAATCCTGAAGACGCTTAATTTATAGGGGATTTTCATTGCCAAGTTAAACAGGTCACTTTGGGTGGAAATAGAATGTGGCTTTGATAAATTACTTAAAGTCAAATCCCATTAGAAATTTGACTTTAAGTTACTTCAAATCCAGTCCAAGACCTAGTCAATTCAGACAGCTCCTGTGCTATAAAATGGCAATCCAATGGAAGGAGTCAGTGCATCACTAAAACCAGTAGAAGTCCGGGCTCTCCCCAGAGGACTGGGTCCCCAAAGCAAAGGAGGGACAGTGTCTCAGCTCCACATCTTCACAACCTTGGGAAAGCCACCCTCCTTTTCCTAGCAGGCAGCCAACTTCAATGATGCATCCTCCCACCACCAACTGCACTTTCTGTACTCACCTGAATGAAGATATATTCATCCTGGACAACCAGGGAACTGATGTCAATGGAGCGGGCAAAGGGCCCATTTCTAGTTGTCTCGGCGCATTCCTGGATCCTGCAGGTGAGGTAGTGAGCATCTGAAATAGGAGGGCAGAATGATGCTTAGATACAAGCGAAAACCATGAGGGACCCGCAGGTGGCACACAAAGCTCTACTTCATGGGGGAATCAACAAGATAATTTAAAATAACAGTGAGATTTCATGTTTTTGTCCACGGAATTTATAATAATTCCCCAAAAATTATAATACCTAGTTTGGACAGAGAAGTGGAAAAATAGTTCATCTCCTATCATACTACTGAAAGAGTAATTTGGTATAGTTTTTTGGAAGAACAAATTTGAAATACATATCAGAATTTTAAAGGTACATATCTTACATCAGTAATTCTAATTCAAGGAGAATCTGTTCTAATTTTCTAATTAGAGAATTCTAATTTTCTAGATGTTTTCTAGAGAAAGACTCATATTTTCACAAAGAGTCAAGGCAACAATATTCACAGTGGCATTGTTCATAGTAGTGAAAAATTAGAAATAGGCTCAATGCCCATGAATTAATGATCACTTAAATAAACTGAGATACATGCATATGACAGAGTACTATGCCGCAATTAGAAGAATTCGGTGGATACATATGCTTTAACATGGTAATTTCTCCAAAACGCACTGTTCTGCAATCTTTTAAAAATTAGTTAGCATCATGTATAGTATGATCCAATTAGGCTTATGCCATACTGCATAGAACAATGTTTAAAGGATACATACGAAAATTAGCTATGATTACTTTTAGCCAAAGAAACGGACTCAAGGAAGTAGACAGAATTCAAGTGGGACCTTTGCTTTTTACATTACATACATTTTTATTATTTTTACAACAAGAATGCATTCATTTCTTATATAACATTTACAAAACTTACATAATTACTTGTAAAAATCTTCTAGAGATCTCAACAGCTGAACCCTCCTCCCTCGCCTCAAGCAACCCAAAAAAATGCATGGTACCAGCTGTAGCTGAATGGGAAATCTTTGGCTCCAAAAGGCATTCTGATTATGACTAGAAGGTTATCCAAGGAAAAGCAATCCATTTAGTTTTTTGCTCTTTAATTAAGGAAAAACTACAGGTCAGTCCCTGTGAAGAATCCACTATAAAAATTTACTTTAAAAAAGGTTATTATTCATTTAATGAAATTTAAAAATAAATGATAAAAATGGAAAGTAGAAATCACTTTAAGATCAAAAGTAGAGAAATCTTATTATCTAAAACCACATACATTATTACATATGCCTATCTAATGCAATTGTTTCCTTGTATGTGTGCGTATGTGTGCAGAGGTGTCAGAGGCTACAGAGAAGGGAGTGGTAGGCAGCAGATACATAAAAGCAAAAGGCTTACAGAAGCAAAAATATATAACAATTGAGATTAAACTATGGGTACTTTAAATCATTTCTGTTTAAGTAATTGATGGATGGATTCAACAAGTATTTCTTATGCACACACTACATATTGGGTATTGTTTGGGTACTAGGAATAAGGCAATGAATTAGAGATTTTCCATTCTAAAAGAACCTTCTGTCTAGGAAGGGGTTTACTCATATATGTAGCTAGTTATTACACATATTAATTTAGAAACATGATGCTACTTTAAGAAAGAAATATTTTAATGGGAAATGAATTCATTACATGCTATACATAACTACTTCTTGAATGTTTAAATTTGAGCAATGTCTGTTTGCTTCGGTGACTATAATCTGACTAGGTCTAGCATTGATTCCATTTGCCCCAGTGGCAGTTATCATCTGCACAGTAGCTCCAGCCTCTGAACTTTTCTTTCTTCTGCATCCCATACAATCGAGTTGGTTCCTAATCCTTGACAATTCTGCCTCTAAAGTGTTTCAAGTCTCTTCTCTTCCCTCCATTACCTGCACCATTTGCCTGGGACACTTTCTTGTCATCTGTGCTCCTTCTGCACTCATTTCACATCTAGGGTCCATGTGGATGATGAGTTGGAGACTGGATGGACTTGAAACAAGCAGCCAAAGGCATCTCTAAAACCTAAGCTGGGATTAATACCTCCCAGCATCAAAACCACCACTAATGCTGAGTGCCTTGGGATACGGCCTGAATAACTTTGTAGGACAGGGCAGGCCTTTACAACTATCCTAATAAACTCAAATGCTTAAGGAGGCATGCGAATTATGTATGAGAGTAAAATTAGCGGGGGTAGATGGTAAGTGGTGGCTGGCACAAGATCTCAGTGTCAGGGATCTCTGAGGAGCGGTGGAGACCACACTTAAAGGGCAAACATTCGCCTCTTTTAAGGGGGAACTGCTCCTCCACACAGAATTCATATGCAAAAATAAGACATTCTGAGTTTCTAAGAAAAGCTAAATGCCTCTATTTAAATGCTAAATTTCCTAATTTTTATAATTGAGAGCTATTGGGAGGCCAAGGTGGGTGGATCAAGAGGTCAGGAGATCAGACAATCCTGGCCAACATGGTGAAATCCCATCTCTACTACAAATGCAAAAAGTTAGCTGGGTGTGGTGGCAGGCACCTGTAATCCCAGCTACTCAGGAGGCTGAGGCAGGAGAATTGCTTGAACCAGGGAGTCGGAGCCAAGATTGCACCACTGTACTCTAGCCTGGTGACAGAGCAAAACTTCGTCTCACAAAATAAATAAATAAATAAATAAATAAAGTTGAGGGCTAATGTAAATATAAAAGATGGTACAGGCCAAACACCTTGAGGCCAAACAAAACAAACCTACACTCCAAATGAAACCCAGGAACCACTGTTTTTTTTTTTTTTTCTTTCCAACTTTTATTTTAGATCCAGGATGTACATGTGCATAGGCAAATTGCATGTTGTGGGATTTGGTGTACAGATTATTTCATCACCCAGGTAATAAGCATAGCACCCAATAGTTTTTCTATTTTCATCCTCCTCCCAACCTCTTCCCTCAAAAGTAGGCTCTGGTGTCTGTTGCTCCCTTTTTTGTGTCCGTATGTACTCAGTGTTTAGCTCCCACTTATAAATGAGAACATGTGGTATTTGTTTTTCTGCTCCAGTGTTAGTTTGCTTAGGATAATTGCCTCCAGCTCCATCTATGTTGCTGCAAAGGACATGATCTCATTCCTTTTTATGGTTGCATGATATTCCATGGTGTATATGTACTACATTTTATTTATCCAGTCCACGGTGGATGGGCATTTAGGTCGATTGCACGTCTTTGCTATTGTGAATAGCACTGCAACGAACATGTGTGTGCATGTCCAATGATTTATATTCCTTTCTGCTCTGCAGTTTGGTAATGACCTTCCTTGCAAGGAAAGAGACGGACTTTCTTACCCTCATTCCCTGACCCTGTAGCAAGACCAGCTTGTCCAACATTCTTTAAGGACAGCCTGTATGTCCCTTCCTTTTTGTCTTGGTTCACAGAGAGAGCCAAGAGTGGCCTGGATTTCCACTTCTGGCTGAGAGGAGAGGGGAAGGCAGGGAGCCCAGGCTGTGCTTTGGAGCACATTGCTAGCCCACCAGGAATATTCTTGGAACCATCCAGTCTTAGCAATTTGCTTCTAGAATAAAGCACCAAAACAATGAAAAGCTGCAGTAAAAACATGTAAAGAAACCACAGGTGTTGACATGGCAACCTGCTTCCTTGTTACCAGCCAGTGTCTCAGAAAGCCCCTTGCACTGGTAATCAAAGGTACACACAGGGGGACACCTGCTTATCCCCACACACTGGCTCATTTCCCTCTGGCTATTTACTATTCACTCTCTCATTTGGACACTTTGAAAAAAGAAGCAAGTGTATTCGAGGCCACCACAAACAAAATCAAAACCTACCTAAACCTTGGCCCATAGCAGGTATAATGCTGTGCCAAGCTCATCCTACTTCTTGGCTCGCTCTCTACTTGCCACTGCTCAGCATGGCATGAAAGGTCCAATTTAAGAGGAAGACAGCACTGAAATGAGTTTTTGAAAATCACTTAAAATTTGGTGGCCTTGCAGTCTTGGCTGGACTCAAATATTGCAAGTCTCAATGCTTTTATTTTTCAAAACATAGAGATTGGGTAAGTGCCACAGTGCCCTCTGCCAGGCGAGAACCAAAGTAGGGGCATAGGGAAACCAAATTGTCAGGCAGGCCTAGTGGTCAGAGAGAAGTAATTGAGGGTTATGGAGGAACTGTGGCTGTCAAGGGTGAGCAGGGAATATCATTTGGTTCAAACCTCACATATGTAAAATGTCTCAAATTAGAACTCTAGACATTACCTCCAAATGAGGCTGAACACAGTTATAGAGATTCTATGATGAAATTCACAAAGGTATTTATGACATAACTTAAAATCCCCAAATAGGCTTCCAATAAGTGTGGCCTTCTTATTTGTTTTTTAATAACACCAGACACCAGATAAAATGAAAGTGGTCCAGATCTCTTGAGCATACTCCAGTGATTCTGAGAGCAAGGACTCCGAAGCTAGAAAGTGCTGAGATCAAATCCGGGACTTACTATGTGCAGACGGGCCTTGGCCAAGTAGCAGCATGGCTTTTCAGCTGTGAGGCACAGACAATTTAGTGTGTGCCTCTGAGGACTGTCGTCAGGATTAAATAAGATGTTGCATGAAAAATGCTTAGCACATTGTGGATACATTTTAAAAGATCAATAAATGTTAGTTATTTTTTATTATGAAGAGAAAGGGAAAGGAATCCAACTCTCAGCATCTTTTGTAGATTCAATTTATAATAAATGTCCTATTTTGTTGTGGAGAATTGAAAGACCATGATATCACAGGTTCTACAGTGAAGTTATATTCTGAATTTAAATCATCGTTTACCTTAAGTGCAATGGATGTTTGGACAAGAACAAAAGTATATGGGCTGGACAAATCAAGGAGAACTTCAAAGAGGAGGCAACCCTTGAGTTTAACCTGGATGTGAAATTGTGCTATGTGAAAGGAAATTCTTGAATGAGGGAGTTAAAAATGCACAAGGACTTTTACGTAAGCAAAGCTCATGAAATATGTGACATAATCGCATGTTAATGAATTGACTTTGATTAATTCTTATTCTTGAACTTCTATTTTCTATCCTCTCCTTTGAAACATCCTCAAATGAAAAACTAGAAAGAACAGACAATCAAAAGATCTCATTTGGATATCCCTATGTAAAAACCAGAGAGTGATTTCCTAAATGGTTAATCTTCATGCTTAATATATTTCTAAATGTAAAATGTCTTCCTAATATATTCCTAAGAGCTAGTGTGGTCACTGCTCCACTTACAAAAATGAAAAGTCAAAGGCTTTGTTCCCTGCACCAGGAATAGAAGATTATTCTGCTATTTGGAAATATGCACTCCTATTTCAAACTAGCTCTACAGCTAGCAGGACCTTTAGGAGTGTTGTAACATCATTTAAATGGAGCCAGCATCCATGTCTTCTCACCCTACAGACGTGGGACCAAGGATCTCACTGGTGAGAAGGGCTGCCCCACACTGACTGATTCATTCCTTTTGTATTGGCTCAAGGTATATAGAGAAACTGCAGGTGTCAGACACATCCTGAAGTTCCAGGAAGCAGAGAACATAAGACAGATTCTTGCCCTCAGAAGATTCCTATGCCAGTGATGGAGACGGGACATTTACAAATGAATATACCTTAGGATGCTTAGAGAACTGGTGAATGTGGGAGGAGAGAAGGAAACAATCCGACACCCTTAGCCTTCTTTTCTTCCTAAGAAGCTGTATTTCTGCTCGAAGTTTCTCAGGACTCAGGGACTCAGCCTCAGCCTTTCTCTATTCATCAAGACAAGCCCCTCATCTACATCAACAAATGTAACTGGAAAGTCCAGTTCTGGTTCTGCCATACCTTTCCAAAAGGATCACCTCTTTACCAGCAGAAATAAAATCGTAGCCACTTTTCTCTTTCTGGGCTGACTTTATAAAGCTTCAGTAAAATGTTGGTTAAACTGAACTGAATGTCACTAAAAGCCTATACATTTTGTTATGTTTAATTACATGGTGACTTGTGATTACGTTTTGCCTTTGAGAATTACTAAGCATTCAAACTTCCTAGACATCAAGCTTCCTGTCATCTCAGAGAAAAAACTTTCTGTGATTTACTCAACTTCCATGCCTTTGGGTAATAATGTACCTATTGTCAGAAATTGAAAAAGTGAATTAAAATTGTGAACAAAAAGCAAATTCAGCTCTTCAGGCCTTCTCTTAGAGAAATACCCACGAGCTGTTTATTTTATGTAACATTAACTCTCAAATGAAAATAAGTGAAAACAAGCAGATTCAAGGTAACTCTAAAAAGTTATTTAGCTTCCATCAGCATCCTTTTTCTTGACTGGGGAGTGCAACTAACCTATCTGTAAAGACAAGGAAGGAAGTAATATTGCTGCAAATATCTAATACAGAGCTTGAAGCATAATAGGTTCTAAAAACAAACAAAGGCAACAAACAATAAAAGGGAGCTTCCATTCCTTCTACTGAGTTCATGGATTTTGAGCTTTGGTGACACTTCTCATCTCCCATAGGAGAAACCCAGCATTATCTGTCTTCTTGATGGCACAGGAGGCAATCTGGCAGTTGCAGATATTTAGAAACCATGGTGACACTGAATATCTCAGCAGTCCTACCATCCCATTCAGGGCTCTTTCCACTGTCCCTGCTAAATAAACTGACCCCGAATAGGGTGACTATATGAAGATGATGATGATGATGACAATGACGATGACAATAGCAGCATTTTTGACTGCTCACTCTGCGTTGTTTGGTGTTCTAGGAACTATATGCATTAACGCATTTCATTCTTGCAACAACCCAGGGAGTTACAATTATTATCATTTTCCTGTTATAGCAGAGGAAATTGAGGCACAGGATGATTAAGTAACTTACCTAAGTTCCACAGCTCTAGGAAGTGACGGAGCTAGAATTTGAACCCAGGTGATTTTACACCAGTATCTGTGATCCTAACCTTTATGTATTTTAAACAGAGAACAAAAACTGGGCTAGGTATTTGACTAGAATCTACATACTGGGTCACTCCCTGTCACTGGCTGTCTATGTGACCTTGGGCAAGTTGTTATATGATTTGATGCCTTTTGGAATGTAATATAATGTGGGAATCTCTTATATGTTCTGACTTTTTGATTCTGGAATCCTTCTATCAAAGACAATCCTATATCTCCATCCATAAAGTGAGTTTTACTGTGCCTGTTATGATTGAACAGAAGGCAAGCAGTCTGCAGCCCCATTGCCTTAGCTCCCACTTTGTCCTCATTTTGGCCTCTGAAGTCTTAAAGAGCTGCTAGAGCTCTGAGTTCACACAATTCCAAAGTTATTGAATTAATCAATATTTTTAAAGAGCCAATAATATATGTATCTAGAGCCTAGAGTTTAGTCTTCAAAGCTAATAGTTTCACTTGTGTGCCAAGCTCATTTGATTACTTATGTATGCCTGGAATCTCTGTTAAGAAGTATTAGGCTTTATCTTGTCTTAGAAGAAGTGCAGTGATTGCTTAATGAGGGTTGATGATGAGAGGAAGACAAAGGATGGTGGCATATGTTCTACAGGTTTTGATTCTGCACATTTCTAGAATGTCTAGATGCTTCGAATGTTTTGCCCATGTTCAGGTTCACTTATCACAGTGCACCATGGGACACCATACTTGGGAATTTCATGCAGAGGAGTTCACTACTTCACAAAGCAGCCCACATCATCTTTGGGTACTCTCTGTTGTTACTGCTTTGTTCATTGAACTGAAATCTCCCTTGTTGTCAATTTTACTCTATAATAAGATCTTCATTAGTAAACTGATGAAAAAAATAAATTATAAAAATACTTCTTACACTTGTTAGTATTTTCAAATAGGTAAAACACTAGATGAGGGATCACAGGAAGGCTAAGAAATTTGTCCAAGGTCTAAATGACAGAGTTAGTTTTCCAACTCTATTGACACTCAATTTCCTCTTACGTGGAGGGTGTGTGCGTCCTTCTGTCTGTCGGTCTGTGACTGAGTAACTGTGTCAGAGAGAAAGCATGTACAGGGACATTCAGAGAAAGATGAATTCCAGAAGTGAATGGGAGGAAAAGCCATTGGAATCCTGAATCTCATGGCAGAAATAGGATTATTCACACAGTTGTTAACCAAACTGGTTGGCTTTGCCCTGCTTAAACCTTGCCAGGGCAAAAATATAATAATAATAATTTAATGCTTTCAGCTTAATTCAGGAAGTCTGACTCCTATAGAGGGAGACGAGGACTAGGCCAGAGGAGAGATTCCGATATATAAACAAAAAAAGAGACCAGCTTATGTTGGGTTAGATCGAGAGTGTTGGAGTTAAGTTCAAAGTCAGAATTGTCAATGCCACACCATACAACTGAAAAGTCCATGCTCTATGCTGCTTCTCTGGGGCCCCTTCAGTCTAGAGCGGCACCATCCAATATGTATAAAAAACAAGCCACAAATGACCTTTTACATTTTTCAGTAATCATATTTTAAAAGTAAATAGAAAAGTGAAGTTCATTTATATGTTTTATTTAGCCCAAAATATTATCATTTCATCACGTCATCATATAAAAATTATCAAGGAACAATTTTTCATTCATAGTTTAATAAGTCTTTGAAACCCGGTATGTATTTTACACTTAAAGCACACCTTGATTCGGACAGCACATTTCGAGGACTCAATAACCACTGTGACTAAATGACTACCATATTGGACAGCACAGCTCTAGCATAACTTTCCCACACCCCATTTCTACCATCCCTTTGGATGGTAGAAACTCATCCAACTCATCCCACAAGATGAGGCTTAGCTATGGCCTCTTCCGTGCAGCCTTCTGCCACTCCTCAGCAGTTGCGCAACCCTTCCTTTTGGTCCCCACAGCACTTTGTCCATGATACTTACAGCAGTGTCTCCATGGCCTTTAGCATAATGTGTTACAACAATGATCTGTGTACATATCTGCCTCTCCCATTTGCCTGCGAGCTACTTGGTGCTGATTGTGTCCTTTTTATCTGTATATACCCTGCAGCTCAGTGCAGTTCAGTGTTAATCAAAGTACAGTCCCCACACCAGAAGCAGCAGCTGAGAGCTTGTCAGAAATGGTGAGTATATATTTTAACAAGCTCTCCAGATGGTGCACATGCATGTTAAAGTTCAACCAGCTCAGATCTAGTGCATTGGTTCTCAATCCTACATGTCCTAAAATCAGCAGGACAGCTTTATAAAAGGCCAATGCCCGGGACCTTTCCCAGGAGATACTTCATTCATTGATTTGTGGTGGGACCCAGGTAGGGGTTTGTGTGTGTGTGTGTGTGTGTCTGTGTGTGTGTGTGTGTGTGTTTATTCATGAGGTGATTATAATGCTTGGTTTGAGGACCACTTGTCTTCTATACTTGAAGAGTGTTCCATTACGGTGGAGTGAATTGTGAGCCAACGAGCAAATATAAGAAAAGCACAAATTTCTATATTAATATTTGCACAGATGCCAGTATCCTCGTCTTACTCTGGGAACTACATAGAGCAATATTTAATTGGTGTTTCATGAGCAGATCTTGCTTCTGTTCCCTGAATGAATAAATAAATCATTAATTCTGCTTCATTTTATAATTAGGAAAAAGGAACCTAGAGAGGTTTACTTGTTTCCCTGGATCACATAGCCTCTCAGTGGAAAAACTGGAATTAGAATTTAGGTTTCTACTCTCCACGTCTGCCTGCCTGTGAATAGCTAAAAGACCATATCTCTTTATTCCTCAAAAAGATAAACACAAATTGAAAACGTGGTTCCCATGGAGATCGAGCAGAAAGAGTGGTATCTCATAGCTGCTGGTACCCACACTTCAGCCCAGGGCAGTGTAACCCTCTTATCAGGGCTTGGAGAGTCATTCATTTCAACACCCTTCCCAGGCCCACCTACCTGCCTGGGCAGATAGTGCGGGCAAGCTTGGCAAGTCCAGTGTCATCAGGCAAGAAAACACCTGGACACAGAGCTGAGGGTACTGGATAAGTCTGTCTGCTCAGAGTACAGTACCTGAGAAACAGGGTACAGGATGTGACCTGGCCTCATCACTGATGCTACTATCTGGTCTGCTCCTCCACCACTTGCCTGGGGCCACTAGACAAGCCCGTTGGCTTCTCTATTTCTCAGAATCATTCCTAAGTTATGAGCCATGTTAGTCTGGATTGGGGACCAGGGAAATAGAGCAAAAGCTGCCTTGTGCTCCAGAGATGGAGGCTGGGGTCTGAATGAGCTGAAATGAGTCCTAGTTTTTCATCTATCACTTCCTGTATCTTAAATGTGAAACAAGCAGACAAAAGAGGCAGGTAGAAAGGAAGGTGAAGTGACCAGAGATTGACAGGTACCATCCATATGTGAGACTGCAGCTGGGGGAAATATAATTGCTTCATGAAGCTTTATCATTATAAACAGGCAAGGATGGCAGAGACACCTTGGTGTGCAGCATGAACTGTGGCTCAGGAAGCTACCTACCTGTTCGCTCGTAGGTCCTCTTCAACCCAGCTTCACTAACCTGTCTCCATTCATTCTTTTCCAGGTCATAACTTACAGCCTTGCACATACCACCTCTCATGATTCTGGGAACTTGCAAGGTTCTTCTCCCTATCCAGAATGCTCAGATAATGTCCTACTAAGCCCTAGTACCAAATCAAACATTCTCTATTTCTGAGATGGTTCCCCTAACTTGCTTAGGTTATTAGTCACAATCTCATTTACAATTCAACACAATATATTCCCAACTCTATTAAAGTCCTTGTCAAAGTGTGCTAGCAACACTGTAATACTTGTCCATCATTTGCATTGTCCATCATTCAAATACAAGTCTAGAAGCTCCTTGATGGTAAGGATGAGATCACATTCACCTGTGTGTCCCCTCAGTGCCCAGTATGTATAGATTTTAAGTAAATGTTGATTGGGTAAAAGTATAAGTAAGCCAATGAATAAGTGAATGAATGAGAAAAGAAGCAGGAATTCCTGTAGAACTAGAAGTCAGGAACTATGCCTCCTAGCTTTCATTAACCAAAAATTTTAATTTTAGTATTTTAATACAAACATATTTTTCAATGTACACACAGTGAGTTTTTGGCATAGAGTTCTGTAAGTTTGAACAGATATATAGACTTATGTAACCACCACCACAATCAGGTTACAGAACAATGACATCATGCTAAAAAATATTTCATGCAGATTTTCATGTCAAATACTTTCTCCGCTCTGGGAGCCACCAGTAAATTCTCTATCTACATGGTTTGTCTTTCTATAAGATCATATAAATGGAATAATACAGCATGTAACCTTTTGAGAGCAGCTTGTTTTACTCAACATAGCACCTTTAAAATTCATGTGTTGCTTCAAATATGAGTAATACTGAGTAGTATCCTATTTTGTGGAAGTGCCACAGCCTATTAATACATTCACCCATTCAAAACTATTTGTTTCCAGTTTTTGGTGATTATTAATAAATCTCTACAGACATTCACTAACAGGTTTTAATGTGAATATAAAGTTTTCATTTTTCTAGGCTAAATATTCAGCAGAAGTGGGATTGCTGGGTTATAAGATTGTATAACTTTATAACAAACTACCAAAATATTTTTTCAGAGTAGCTGTACTATTATGTATTCCCACCAGCAATGTATGAGAGTTCTATTGCTTTACTTCTGTGCCATACTTGATACTGCCATTTCTGTTTATTTTGGTGATAACAATAGATATACAGTGATATATCATTATGGTTTTAATTTGCATTTCCCTAGTGTCTAATAATGTTCAGCACTGTTTCATGTGTTTATCTGTAATCTTTATATTTTCTTTGCTAAATGATCTGTTCGAACTTTTTTTAATGAGCTGTTTTTTATTGCTATGTTTTAAGCATTCTTTATATTTTCTGGCTACACATCCTCTGTTGGACATTGATTTGCATGTATTTTCTCCCAGTATTTTAACAGTATCTTTTGAATAGTAAAAGTTGTAAATTTTGAGGAAGCTTAATTTATCAATTATTTATTTTATCAATTTTGCTCTTAGTGTGATTTAAAAAAAACTCTGTCCAACCCAAGGTCATAAAAATTTTCCCCTATGTTTTGTTCTAAAAGTTTTATAATTCTATGTTTTATATTTAGATCTATGATCTACTTGGAGTTAAATTTTGTATAAGTTATGAATCATTGTATAAGTTGTGAATCATAGGTTGAAGTTAATTTTTCCCCATATGACTGCCCAATTGATCCAACACCATTGATTGAAAATAATATCCTTTCTACACTGAATGGGTTATATCCTGCAACCTTGCTCAACTCACATATTAGTTCTAGGAGATTTTCTTATGGATACCTTGGGATTTTCTACATAGGCAATCATGTCAATGGGAATAACGAGGTTTATTTTCTTCTTTGCAATCTATATGAATTGTATTTCATTTTTCTTGCTTTATTTCACTGCCTAGGTCTTTCAGCATAGTGTTGAATAAAAGTATTAGGAGTAAATATTCCTGCCATTTTACTGCTCTTCAGGGAGAAAGCATTCAGTATCTCACCATTAAGATGATGTTAATTTTAGGTCTTTTGTAGATGTCCTTTATCAGAAGTTTCCTTCCCACTAGTCGGAGGTTTTTGTTCGAATTTGTTTTTTTGTTTGTTTGTTTCTTTTTTTCCTATTACCAATTAGCTATGTGAATCTGGGCAAATCTGAGTTAAACTACCATGTCAGGAAAAGCAGTAAATAAAACATTTTTGTATTTTTGATGATGCTCAAACGATGGTAGAGATGTGTGTGTGTGTGTGTGTGTGTGTGTATGCACAAGTGTGAGGCAGCACTCACTGCATACCACAAAGGAAAGACATTATGCATTTTGTTAGGGTATGCAAATAAAACATGCCCAGATCAAGGCAGTTTTGCTATGTGCACTTTCTAAATAAAGTTGAGTTAGGGGCAATTTACTAGATTGAAAAAGCATTCTTTTAACTATTAAAAATTGATTTTAAAAACCCTAGAATTCCAGGGGAGGATTTATAATGAAAAAATAAAATAAAATTAAAAACCTAGAAGATGGAACAGAACTAATATATTCTATACTTTAACCTAAGTACAGCACGTGACATTTATCCCTGTTATATTTCTGCCTGCCTTTATTCAATTATTGAATTCTGGCAATAGGCCAGAAACTGTTCTATGTGTTCTGCATTTGTAATCTCATAAAATTTCACGGAAGTCCTGCACCATAGGCCTCATCCCAATTTGGACCAGAATTCTTGAACTTTCAGAAAATAAATTTTAGCTTAATGTAAGAAACTACATTTTTTTAAAGGAGCTGTCCAGCATCAGAAAATAATGTGTCTAAAATAATGTGTCTTAAGCCTGAGCTCACGGAGCCTGAGAATGTACTGTTAGAGGTTTGGGAGAAGGGATTCCTACACCAGGTCAGAACTCAGACCATCCTCCAACTCTGAAACACGATGACCATGATAGATCACAAATATGGGTCTAAACAGGTTGACTTAGGAAGCAAGCCCATGTGAGAGTTGTCCTGAAAACTGGCCTGTGGGTCATTTTCTGAGACTGGATATTTGCTGTCCTCCTCCTGTCCTTCTATGCTCCCTGAAACCCCTACATTTCATTCTTCTCTCAGTTTCTTTCTCAGCCATAAGAATTGAATAATATAATTTTGAATCCAGACTCTACCACCCTTATGATCAGTAATTTAAGTGTGTGACAGTATCTCCTTAAATTCCCAATAGCTATTCAGTTAAAAAACATATTTAAAAGAGTGCAGGTCATCCCTGGATGTCTCACAGATTTACATCTATTCAAGGATCAAATGAGATGAAAAGGAAGGAAGCAGGAAGGAAAGGAAGTAGAGATGGAAGGAAAGAGGGAGGAAGGGAAGGAGGGAGGGAGGGAGGAAGGAAGGAGGAAGGAAAGGAAGGGAAGGGAAGGGAAGGGAAGGGAAGGGAAGGGAAGGGAACGGAAGGAAGCAGGGGAAGGGAAGAGAACGAAGGGGGCAAAGGAAAGGAAAGAGGGAAGGAAGGAGGGAGGGAAAGAGGGAGGGAGGGCAGGAGGGAGGGAGTGGTACAGAGTGGCAGAAATATAGTAACAAATTCTGATTACCTTCTAACTCTTTTAAAAACAAAACTAAATCAAATAAAACATATTC
The DNA here is from genome assembly GCF_024542745.1 of Macaca thibetana thibetana. Lineage (NCBI taxonomy): Eukaryota > Metazoa > Chordata > Mammalia > Primates > Cercopithecidae > Macaca > Macaca thibetana. The sequence goes on along the minus strand of NC_065586.1, from coordinate 101,232,336 downwards.
CCTCAAATGCATGTTTATGGCATGCATCTATGGTTGGCCTCCAACAGTAGATTTCTCCTGCAGAAAGCACATGCAGTTTTACTTAACAGACTCAGGTCAAAACAGAATCGCCTTCCATTTATACAACATTTTTGAGTTTCTCTAATATTCACCTTCTATTTGATTAACCTATAATCCTGGGAGGTGCTCCAGGCAAGGATGAGTATTCTCGGGTCATAGAGGAAGTTACAGCCCAGAGAGGTTAAGGAGTTTTTCCTGGTCTCAAGGCTAGAGGGTAACAGAGCCCTGGACCCCAACTCACAGGCAGGTGCTTGTTCTGCTGCACTTGCTGCATCACCACTATTAGATTATTTGGCTCTGTTCTCAATCTAAGATATGCTAATTACATTTTTATACATTTTTATTTAAGCTGATTTTATTTTTCCTGGATGGAGAAGAACCCTTTAAGTATAAACAACTCTGAAAAGAATAAAATGCTTAAATTGGTACAAAATGATGCTTTCCGGGTCCAATTTTGTGTAAGAAGTACACAGCTGCACAAGGTACATAGTGGGTCATGTGTTTAAAATCTTGCAATTCCACTGCTAGAAGAGTCCCTTTTTTGCAGGGACAATATAGAACTTGCTCATCACTCTCTCTCTCTCTAGGGCTCAGAACCATGTCTGACACATAGCAGGCCATCCCTAAATATCTCGAATGGATGAATAAACAGTTTTGCAAATAATTGCCCCATTACATTTTTTGGTAAGGTTGCCTATATAAAGGGTTCATACTCTGAAGCAGGCAGTCCCTGCCATTTGCCTTATGAATGTAAAATACCATGATGAGTTATGGACATTCCTCTTCAAATTACTCTGAAGATGCCAAAGAAATTACAAACAGGAGCCTCAATTTCATCACATTAACTCATATCCCCAGAAAATTCATTCCCGAGAGTTTGTTTCAATGAAAAGTCTCCCTTAGGAAAGGACTTCTCACCCCTACTCTGGGAAATAAGGATGGATATGGCTGTAATGGAGCTCAGGGCTTTTCATCTTTCCAAGTCATTAAAACACAAATTGGGGGAGGAAAGAGACCTGCAGGCAGATCTCCCTGGGCCTAGCCTGGCTGTAGCAGAACTTACATCCGTCCGTGGTCCGCACCTCCATGTGCACCAGGTCCGCCTCCTTATCCAATCCGGCCACCGACCTAGGAAAGGAAGAGAGAGACAGAAGCTCAGTGACAACACCGATACCAGACAGCGAAGTGGGAGGCACTCAGGGTCAAATGCTACTCAGAAATCCACTTTCTCAAAGACGACCATCCTGCAGTCTGGGAACCAGCAGAATGTGGCCACTGGCAGTCCTCACAGTGTGGCTGCTCCTAGGAACTGTCACCTATAAGGGTAATGAGACATGAGTACTGAATGGTCAATGAGTCAATGATTCAAAAAAAAATAGAGAAGAATACAGAGTGCATAGTCATGCTGGCCTACACCTTGCTCATGGCCTTCTCCACGTTGCACCTTCCCAGAAGTTCTCTCTTCCCCAGTGTCTTCCATCTATCTCCTCTGTCTTAACCTTCTTGACTCCTTCCACCACTTCCTCCTCCTCTGCCCTCCCACTTTACCTGCCTGTTCTACCCAATGGGGAAGACGGTATTGCTTCAGTTTGGGCTGTTTGCTTCAAGATACTCCTTCCTTCCTGAGTTTAATCCTAGGCATCCTTCTTTATTCCTTCCTTGAAAATAACAAAAGTTTGGCAATATACATTCAAAATCTGGTCTGACAAGGACAAAATTCTCCTGGTGACCAAAGTGGAAAACTTTAAAGGTCTCTGGCCAATACCTAGAAGATGGAGGCCTAAGAATCCCTATAAATAATCCTCATAGACCTCCGACCTTTCACACATAAAGCCCAGTCAGCTGTTTCCTAAATTAGAGACCCAGGCCAGAGTAAGGCCCAGAAAGCCCACTGAAAAGAGCCAACACACATGTTAAAAACTCATTTACTAAAGATCACACAATCCACTCTCTCTGGCAGGCTCTTACTTACAGTCTAATGGCTCAGATTTTATACACTATTCTAAGATTTGTATTCTGGTTTTCCAGTCTTCGATAGGGAAGCAGCAGCAAGTTAGAAATGGAAAGTAGAATTGAAAATGGTGAGAACCAAGAACTGATAGTTCGATAGCAAAAGAAATGGAAAACTTGTGAAAAACAGACCTAAGAACTCAAAACCCAATCTTTCATGCCACAAATCCCTACACTTCTCAGTAGCCCTGGGGGCATTACTGTAACACAGCACAATTCAGTGCTGACATCTATGTTGAGGGGCTGAAGGCACAGAAGAAAAGAAACAGGGGCTGATGGCATCCAGGGTACCCTGTTTAAGAAATTAAGGCTGCAACTGGTATGTTTTAGAAAAACTAAAATGATTTGTATTGGTTAAAATAAAATTATTAGTTCAGCTGCAAGTGTTATGTTTTAGAAAAACTAAAATGATTTTTATTGGTTAAAATAAAATTATTACTTCTTGAAAGGTCAAAATTTAGTTATCTGAAAGTTCATTTATGTAAAATACTTCTTTCCTCAAAGAGGCTGAATGAATGAGGCTTCACTCTAATGGGTTATTTTTCCCAGTGATCACTGACATTCTATCATTTCCTTTTTCTTTACCTCATTTGATCCTAACAGTAAACCCCTAAGGTAAGGAGAGCAGGCATCATTAGTCATATTTGACTGAAGGAGAAATTGAGGCACAGAAAAAAATGGATGTCTGCCTAAGGCCACACAGGGACTAGGCCAAAATTAGAGAGACTTCCTGACTTCCAGCAGGAAGAGCTCCAACGTCCTTATCCACTCATCTCCCTGCCCCTCTCCTTCCCTAGCGAACTCTCATTCCTCTTTCCAAGCTCACTGGGCCTTGCCCCTCCAGCAGTCCTTCCTTCCCTAGTATCACTGCAGAGCCCTTTCCCTGCTCGCAAAGCATCCTTATCCCAGTGGTTCTCAGACTTTACAGCTAATGACAGCCCTGGGGGTAACTTTGAAATACACAGATGCCTGGGTCCTCTTCACCAGACCAAAGAAATAAAAACTTTTACAGATGGGACCAAGGCATCAGTATTTTTAAAGGTCGCAGGTGATTTCCATGTGCAGCCATGTTTGAGGACCACTGCTTTGCATGACACAATCAAATCATGTATGCAACTGCTAATTCATTTCTGTATCTTCTCTATTTGGTTATAAACTTTAAAGTAGGATCCTGTTTTATTTATTTTTGAACCATTGGGACCTATGTGTGTAGTACATATTAGGTGATACTTAAGTGTTTACTGAACTAATAAACAACCGATCTACCTGTGACAGTGCCAAAATTTAAATGTAAAACACTTGAGGCCAGACACACAGAGGACTGAGGGTACCACAATGGACTATATGAATACTTTCTTTGGTCTGAAGCCACCCTGCTTTTTTCTTTTTTTTTTTTTTCAGAAGAGAAATATCTCATTTTATTAACCCAATGTATCCCAAATGTATTTGACCACGGTAATTTTTTTAAAATTTTTACTTTAAGTTCTGAGATATATGTGCAGAACGTGCAGGTTGGTTACATAGGTATACCTGACATCAAACTATACTACAAGGCTACAGTAACCAAACAGCATGCTACTGGTACCAAAACAGATATATAGACCAATGGAACAGAAGAGAGGCCTCAGAAATAACACCACACATCTACAACCATCTGATCTTCAACAAACCTGACACAAACAAGCAATGGGGAAAGGATTCCCTATTTAATAAATGGTGCTGTGAAAACAGGCTAGCCACATACAGGAAACAGAAACTGAACCCCTTCCTTACATCTTATACAAAAACTAATCCAAGATGAATTAAAGACTTCAACATAAAACCTAAAACCACAAAAAAACCTAGAAGAAAATCTAGGCAATACCATTCAGGACATAGGCATGGACAAAGACTTCATGACTAAAACACCAAAAGCAATTGCAACAAAAGCCCAAATTGACAAATGGAATCTAATTAACCTAAAGAGCTTCTATGCAACAAAAGAAACTATCATCAGAGTGAACAGGCATCCTACAAAATGGGAGAAAAATTCTGCAATCTATCCATCTGACAAAGGTCTAATATCTAGAATCCACAAGGAACTCCCTGTTTCTTTATAGCATGCTGGTACTCTCAGGATTAGAAGTTTCTCAGTTGTTATTCTTCCATTCTCTCCCCATGGTCACTGGCAGAGTAGCATTCAGAGAACTGGCACCATACTGACGAAGCCTGATTGTGGTCAATAAATACTATGTTCTATTAACAAAGAAAGAAAAGTCTGCTTGTTGGGAGCTTAAAACAAGGCAACCAAACCAATAAAACAAGCAAAGAAACTCTTCACTCAACAGGAAGGCTCACTTCCTTCCATCTAGTTAAAATCTTTCAAGGTTGAAAGCAAGAATCAAGTTCTCCTGGAAACCTTCCCTGGTCATGCTAGCTCACACTGATCGCTCTCCTTTACAATTCTAGAGAACCCAGAATGTGGATCACACATCCTCCAGCACTTGCATTATTAAGCTGTTCTCTTGAGTTGGTCTTGGCTCACTAGAATGGACACCTGTGCTTTGGGTCTGCTCAGTACTCTTTCCTGTCATCCTTTATGGAGCTGTCTACCTGACTGCAGCTATGTGCTTTTGGCCAGGCTGGTCAATCACAGCAGCCCATCCCTCTGAGGCCCTGGGATGTCACGTGATCCAGTAGGGTCATGAGACATCTTGGCTATGGTAATCAGGTGATCACAACTTAAAAGACACCCTCAAGACTTCTCTTACTGAAGCTGTTAGGAAAGAATGGTCTCTCAAATCTGGTCACCAGGAGAAATACTCCTTGCCTGATAGGAATATCAGGTCTATAAAAATGATGTACATATACAGAGAGAAAAAAAATGACAATATGACAGAGAGACAGAGAGGAGGTAATATGAAGACAATAGCCAAAAGACAAAGTGAAACAGAAACACACAGAGATAGAGAAACAAACAGAGACAGAGACAGTTCATGCACGTGTGCAGTTTCACATACATTCACCACCCTCCCCCCACCCACACACACACATACATCTAGAGAATCCAGAGAGTCAGAGGTTCACACAAACAGGGAAATGCACTAAGAGACAGATAGACCACTAGACACAGCTAAAGGTCCTTAAATCTGAATCCATTTCTTAGTTCCATCTCAGGTTTGTAGTTTCTTGATACATACGAGCCCACATGGTGCCTTTGTTTGTGAAGGTGTGTGTGTATTTATTTGCTTAAGCTATCGATTACAAATAGAATGATTTTTATAAATATATGCAGCTCACCAGACAGTAAACTTCCTAAGGCCAGAGACCCTAATTATCTTTATTCAATATTTCTCCTGAGTTCCAGCACTACTCAGGATTAGGCTCCCCTCTGGAGGAAATGATAGGGGTAAGAGATTTGTACTTCAAAATTGCTCTGTCCCTAGGTCCACAGGGGAGGAAATTAAGCTGTTCAGCTGGCCAGAGGTATAGTAAAATAACTTGGATGCTGAGGGTAAGAAGAACATTCTTCACCACAATCTGAGCTGTGGCCTGAGGCCCTCCTCCAGCCCACAGAGGGAAGCCGCTGCCCACCTTCTGCCATGCCGATGGCGTTAGCTCAGGGCTTTTCAACGTTGGCACTGTTGACATTTTGAGCTGGATAATTCTTTGTTGTGGAAGATGTCCTACTCATTGCAGAATATTTAGCAGCATCCCTGGCCTCTACCAGATGCAGTAACCCTCCCGTAGTGGTGGCAACCAAAAATGTCTCTAGGCACTGCTAAATATCGCCTGGTGGGGATGGTTGGCAGAATCACACTCAGTTAAGAAGCACTGCCTTGGCTGGGCGCAGTGGCTCATGCCTGTAATCCCAGCACTTTGGGAAGCCGAGGCGGGCGGATCATGAGGTCAGGAGATCAAGACCATCCTGGCTAACATGGTGAAACCCTGTCTCTACTAAAAAAATACAAAAAATCAGCCGGGCATGGTGGCGGGCGCCTGTAGTCCCATCTACTTGGGAGGTTGAGGCAGGAGAATGGTGTGAACCTGGGAGGCGGAGCTTCCAGTGAGCCAAGATGGCGCCACTGCACTTCAGCCTGGGCGACAGAGAGAGACTCCGTCTCAAAAAAAAAAAAAAAAAAAAAAAGAAGAAGAAGAAGAAGCACTGCCTTAGCTGGACATGCTTAATTGCTTGCACTCTGAGCCTCCCCTGGTAACAAGGCAGCAAAAATAGGCATTCAGGAACTGCACTTCCTCACCTAGCACAAACTGCTGAGAAGACCATGAACTTATTGTCATTTCGAGCCATATCAATTCACTAGGAAACTATCTGACATTCATCGGGTGTAAGCAATCAGGTCCCTCGTCTTAAAGTCCCAAGTCTCCACTTCTAGAAACTCAATGCAAGGAAAGTACACACAAATACACCAAGCAAAGAAATACATGATGCAAACATTCAGAGTTTTCTTCTTTAGGGAAAAGTGGAAGTCATAAGGGATAAACTTGTAGAAAAGTTTGGGAAAGTGTATATAATGATGATGATAAATGCTAATGGGTATTAAGACCATTCCTGTGTCAGGCACTGTGTTTGGTGTTTATAAGCATTATCTTCATTAATTCTCAAAATGAACTTTTAAGGAAGGTATCATTTATCTAATTTTTCTCTTCAGTAAAATAAGAATATCACATAATAACAATTCATTGATATTAAGAGTACACTATGTGTTAGCCATATTTAAAATGTTGATTTTGCTTAATCCTCGCATCAACTCTATGAGTTAGGAATGATTTTTTCTCTACTTAAAAAGGCACAATTAGTCATTAAAAGCTTAAACAACTTGCCCAAAGACATGTAGCCACGAAGCAACAAAACTCAGACTCAAACCAGGAAGGTGGCTTTGAGCCATAAGCTTAACTTCTCCTGTAAGCTGCCTCTCCTAGCTGGTGAGAAGAATGGGATTTGTGCCCATCCATCTCTCCTAGAGTAAGGATCATAAACATCATGCCTCATTGCCTCCCTTTCCCCAAAATGTAAGTCCCTTTAAAGCAGCATTTTAGGAAATACAAATGCATTCTGTATGCATTTTCAATATTGTAGAGAATTTTGGTTCTAGACTACATGAATTTGGAGTCACTCATATTGAAGGTAATTGGTAAGAAGGAAAAGTTGAGAATAGAAAAAGGAGGTTGGGCCAATGGTAGAGGAGTAGTGAGTGAAGATTTTTGCAAAGAAACCTTAAGAAGGATTAAACATGGTTGAAGAAAAGAAAACTTAGGGCTTGGGCTTGACTTTTTTGAGGTCTGTGATGATAGAATGAGGTGAGGCATGTGTAACAGGGGCCATGACATTGCCACAGGTATTAAGGAGGGGAGCAGAGGCATGCCTGCTCAGATATGCCAAGCAGGTTAATAATTGCCCCTGGCACCTCTTCCCTCTCAAGCATCCAAGTTCCTTCACATTTCTAGGACCAAATTTAGGCCAGGATAGACCAGAAGGCCAGGAGCAGTATTCAGTGCAGAACTAGCCACAGGACACATAAAGCTCCCTGTGCTTAATATCTGCAAAAGAGTACAGATGAATTTTCAAGCATCCTATTAAAACTGTCTGAAAGAAAAAGACTCCTAGAAAGTTTCTAGAAAGCATCAGATAGTAAAGATACATTGTTTCAGTATATAAGTATATATTATTATTGCTAATGTAAATAAGTAATCAATAATTTCTTTATTTGAGTATGCTGTATTCCTACTTTTAATTAAATGACTATAAAACAAAATTTTATAGGACAAAATAAAGATGTGAAGATCAGGTATGAATTTATGAAAACCCTATGAACACTCAAAAAGTACTTAATCATGGGCCAGGCGCGGCGGCTCATGCCTGGAATCCCAGCACTTTGGGAGGCCGAGGCGGGCAAATCACGATGTCAGGAGTTTGAGACCAGCCTGACCAACATGGTGAAACCCCATCTCTACTAAAAATATAAAAATTAGTTGGGTGTAGTGGCGTGTACTTGCAATCCCAGCTACTTGGGAGGCTGAGGCAGGAGAATCACTTGAACCCGGGAGGCGGAGGCTGCAGTGAGCCCAAAATTACTCAATCATGAATTCTACCACAGGGATTTTCTGAAGACTAACATTCATGACTGGGGTAAAACTAATGTTTTCCAGTAGATTTTTCCAGTCTTCTTCAAGAAGGGAACTAGGATCAAGCCCTCTGTGTAAACTCTTCATCACATATGTGCAAATAATGATTTTTGGTTTCCACATCTATAAAATGGAAGTTCATAATACCTACTTCATAGAGTTAGAAGAATTAAAATGAGCTAAGTAGTAATCCCTGAGAACAGTGTCTGACACATAGGATGCAGTCTTTACATTTTGGCGATGACAATATTATTTTCTATTGAAAGGACAGGATAAAATAATATACTTTCCTGCCTGTCTTCTTCCCCCAACTCCCCCACTGACACTTCTACATTTGTTGAGTAACTAATGATGGTAGTGTTGTTCAAGGCACTAGATATAAAAAGTCCTTGCTACTAAGAAGTTCAGTTTAGGCACCTTCTCCCTCTCTAGATTAAGCGTACATCACAAATCCTTGGAACCAACTCTTGACAAGGCTCCTGTAACAATCTGGTCTCCTCCCCAGTGAAGAAATCTTTGTACTGAGTTGCAAGTACCTTTATTCCCCCTTATTAGACACAATGCTTGACCTCACAGGGTTTTACTGGATAGTGTATCAATTGATCCTACCACAGCACTTGGCACATGGTAGATCATCAGTAAATACTTGTTGAGTGAATGGTTATAACACTTTCATTCTGTTAGAAAAACTTCATAAGCATGTGTCTGCATCTCAAAGACGAACTGTCTTATGACCAAAAGAGATCTCACTTTCCTCCCTGTGTCCCAGGTCATGTTTCTCTTTAGATTGTTCGCCTTCTTGAGGGTATTGTCATTAATCAGATAACAATTAATGAGCTCAATAATAGCACAAGAATCATCTGAAAATTTCCATATTTGGGAATCCGTTTGAGTTCTGACCAAAGACCAAGAAAGGACACAGGGAACAAAAGGAAGTAGGAAGCCACAGCCAAAATTCCAGGGAAGAAATGGAATCAGCTCCTCGAACCACACACTCACAGGTGTTACTAACAGAAGTGCCAGAAAAGGTCAAGTGGCTTTAAACTTATTTTTAGCAACTTAACCCTTTGTGCAAACAGTCTCCAAATCCTGCCATAAAAAATAGGTCAGACAGGAACTTCTTGGGAACCATAACCGCTCACCCAGCCATGATAGTCCTCAAGAGAGCTGGATGCTACAACCTTAGAAACATCACAATCCTGTCCATCCCCATTCATGCCAAAGACCAGAAACCAACCCTTTGTAAAGACACAGCTAGAGTTTGTGTCAGTGGCCATAGAATCCAATTTGGAACATTAGTACCGGCCTCTTCATAATGCACTTAGCTCTTGGTCTTGGAAGGGACTGGCAGGACCAAGATCCTGTGTGTTTTTCTCTCTTTGTGAGTATTATTTCCAAGGCAAAAACTTCCCCAGGAATTAAAAACACTGAATATTGGGATATGCATGAGGGAAATATTGAGGGTAAAATACTCATAAGGTCAAAGTATGAATGCTTTATAAACTGATTAGCTAGACATTTAAATTTTAAAATGATAATTTTATTAATATTATTTTAACTGACAAATCATAGTTGTATACATTCATGGGGTACAATGTGAAGTTTTGATATACTGTATGTATAGGATGTAGAATTATTAAGTCAAGTTAATTAACATACCCATTACCTCATTTATTTATCATTTTTTGTGGTAAAAAAATAAATGTGAAATATACTTTATAATTTTGAAATACACAATACATCATTTATTGAATAGGGAGTCCTCTTCCCATTGCTTGTTTTTGTCAGCTTTGTTGAAGATCAGATAGTTGTAGGTGTGTGGCCTCATTTCCACGCTCTCTATTCTGTTTCATTGGTCTATGTCTATTTTTGTACGAGTACTATTCTGTTTTGGTGGTGGGATAACTTGCTAGCCAAATGCAGAAGATTGAAACTGGACCCCTTCCATATACAATATACAAAAATCAACTCAAGATGGATCAATGACTTAAATGTAAAACCCAAAACTACAAAAAAAGAAAAAAATCCTGGAAGACAACCTAGGAAATACGATTCTGGACATAGGAACTGGAAGATTTCATGATGAAGATGCCAAAAGCAATTGCAACAAAAGCAAAAAATGACAAATGGAATCTAATTAAACTAAAGAGCTTCTGCACAGCAAAAAATTCTATCAATAGAATAAACAGACAACCTACAGAATGGGAGAAAATATTTGCAAACTATGCATCTGACAAAAGTCCAGCATCTACAAGGAACTTAAATTTACAAGAAAAAAAAAATTAAAAAGTGGGCAAAAGACATGAACAGACACTTTTCAAAAGAAGATATATATGTGGCCAAAAAGCATATGAAAAACAGCTAAACATCATTGACCATTAGAGCAATGCAAATCAGAACCACTATGAGATACCATCTTAGCCAGAATGATGATTATTAAAAAGTCAAAAAATAGCAGATACTGGTGAGGTTGAGGTGAAAAGGGAATACCTATACACTGTTGGTATGAGTGTAAATTAGTTCAACCGTTGTGGAAAGTAGTGTGGTCATTCTTCAAAGAGCTAGAAACAGAACTACCTTTTGACCCAGTAATCCCATTTTGGGGCATATACCCAGAAGAATATAAATTGTTCTATCATAAAGACACACGCACGTGAATGTTCATTGCAGCACTATTCACAACAGCAAAGACATGGAATCAACCTAAATGCCCCTCAATGGAAGACTGGATAAAGAAAATATGGTACATATACACCATGGTGCACCATGCTGCCATAAAAAAGAACAAGATCACGTCCTTTGCAAGAATATGGATGGAGCTAGAAGCCATTCTTCTTAGCAAACTAATGCATGAACAGAAAAACAAATGCCACATGTTGTCACTTACAAGTGGGAACTAAATGACACAAAGAGGGGAACAACAAACACTGGGGCCTACCAGAGGGCAGACAGTGGGAGGGAGAAGAGGAGGAGAAAAAATAAGTATAGAGTACTAGGCTTAGTACCTGAGTGATGAAATAATCTGTACATAAATCCCCCATGACATGAGTTTACCTATAAAATAACCCTGCACGTGTACCCCTGAACCAAACATAAAAGTTAAAAAAAAAAATAAAGGCACATTTAGACCAACTAAAAAAAATATACAATACATTACTATTGACTATCATCACCCTGCCATATCTCAAGATACTTCCCCAATTCACATCACAAACTTTCTCCCCCTTTATGTCTTTGTTCAAGCTGCCATTCCACCTGAAATACTCATTCTAGTCCACTCTACATATTCCCTGCTTATGGCCTAGCTCAATATTTAGCTTCTATGAAAGCTCCTGACCCTGGCTGAATATTAGAATCACTTGAGGAACTTGCCAAAAATATTAAATACCAATGCATAGGCTCTACTTCTTCCAGAAATTCTGGAGTAATTGGTCTGAAGCAATAGTCCTCTCATTGTGATTCTCATTGCAGCAGCTAGCATCAGAATCTTCTGGTGGGCTTCTTGGAACACCAATGCTGGGTTCCACCCTCAGAGTTTCTGATTCTGGAGGTCTGGGCCCAAGAATTTGTATTCTTAAGAAATACATAGATGACATGATGATGGTGGTCAGGACTCACACTTTGAGAATCAATAACCAGGACTCAAGTCTAGGAATCAATAGCTCTTAGATGCTCTTGGGTGATAAGAATGTGAAGTCAGAGCTGAGAATCATTTATTAGAGCCCAAGATACAATCTCAGACTGTAACAGGTGCTCCTTTCCACAGATCACCGATGCAGCTCAGAACATAAATTCCAGAGCCAGACCCGGGGTTAGAGTCTTGGCTCCATCACTCACTCACTGGGGGATTCTAGGCAATTTGCTTAACTTTTCTATGCCTCAAATTGTTTCCATTGGCACAATGGGGAGGTAATAATGGCACCCCTGTCATTGTTTTTATGAGAGCTAATTGATTAAATGTATGCAAAACATTTGGAACAAAGAGAGGCACATGTTAACACTTTGCAGTACGTAACACTTAGTATAATAGTGCTCAAAATATCTTAAGTGCAACTAATATTTATTGAACACCTTTAACGTGCCAAGAATTTTACTATTAATTTAGATATATTATCTCAATCTTTAAACAAACTTTGAGACACTAATATAATCTTTTTTTCTTTTTTTCAGATGAGGAAATGGAGATTTTAAAATGTCCAGTTGTGTAATTATTGACACAGAGCAAGAAAGAGATGGAGCCTGGATTCAAGCATAGTCTATCTCACTCCACCTTCAGTTATTTGTACACCTGACTTTTATCTCCTTCTTGATTTCATTCTTCTTAAAGACAGGCTCTAGATCTGACTAAACTGGATTTTCTTCCAGTGCCTAGCACCATGCCTCCCTGTGCATTTCTTAAATATCTGTTAAGCAGATGAATAAATACATGAATAGGAACAATAACCCCAGCAATATGTTTAGGATAAATGTTGAAAAGAGTCCCATAATATGGTGAAACAGATTTCATTCATTTAATTAATCTCTAGGCAATTAAGTGAATAAAGTCTTCATTCTATATTATTATGCTGCTATTTTCACCATTTATCCTCAAAGCAGTATTGGAGCTGTCAAACACAGTCATCTGTGATTTGCTTGACAAATGTGATCGTCCTGCGAAAATGCTGGGGCAGCAAGAACTCAGGGATATCATCCAGCTCAAATGAACACGGCTTCCTCTCGTGGGCACTTTGGAAGCTTTCCTCCCAAATTATAAATATTCCCCCTGCCTCTGTCAACTGCTCCCTAGCCCCAGATTTACAGATTTTTAGGTGCAGACACCGACACCCATGTCTGTACTATGAGGTCCTGCCTCTTGTCAACAGCTGAGTAGATCAGGCTACACTCACACACCAAGTTGCATCAAAGAAATTATTTTCCCAGACTTTGGGATTGGTTTATGAGACCATAACATGAGACTTGGAGCAATTAGTCTTGGATATCTTAAGCTGGTCTTCCAGATAGAAGAGAGAAGCAGAGACAAGAGACAAAAAGAGAACACTCTATGAGGTCCTAGCATAGGGTTCTTCCTAAAGTCTAACTATATGTATTTATTACTTGGATCCTAATACCACCCCCATGTATGTGTGTGTTTGTGTGTGTGTGTGTGTTTAAGTCAGTTTCGTGCAACCAGAGAGTCATTAACGATACACCCCCTAGGAAGTTGCTCAGAATATGCACGACCTTAATGACACCTGTATAGCTATTGCCCCTTCATCCTTCTGGTTTCCCCAGCAAATTAAAAGGTTCACTGACTAGATTAGTGTTCTTCAAACCATAGGGTTGGGACTTATTAGTGGGTCATGAAATACACTTAGTGAATCACAACACAAATAATGTTTCATAAAATAGAAGAGACTGGAATAGAAAATACTAGAGTGCATCTCATGTGGTAGACTAAGTACTTTTCATGTAACTTTTGCTTAAGTTATAAAAACACATAAGTTTACACTGGGTCACAAATATGACACAATTCCTACTAGGAAAGAAGGAAGGGAGGAAAACTATATGGTCTAATTTAATCTGGTATCTTTATACATTCTAGATGGCTGGAACCAAATCCAGCAGCCACATGAAATAGTTTCAGGGCAAAGCATATGCATGTCAAGAGGCCAATCCCCACGGGTAGAGAAGTTCAACTCAACCAAAGAATCCCAGTGAACTGTAGCCATCACCATGTCATATGCTGGCAGTAGTCATTTTAAACGAAGATTTGGTCCCTGGGATTTTATGATTGTGTTAAAGTAGTGAAAATCCATGAAAATTTACCTAAAGACAGCTGAACAATTGCTCTACTAGGAATAAGACAAACAGTCCCTTGGCAAATACTTACTGAATACCTACTGTGTGTAAGCACTCTGGGAACTGTTACACAGCCTACCACATGGCCCATTTGTTTACAGCATTTGTGTGAGTTACAGGCTAGCATAGCTCCAATGAACAGTTCCACAAAGGATTGGGGCTTTAAAAGTGGGGATAAAAGAGAGGAACATCTACATGAGGCACAAATCATCCTGCTGGCCCACCAGTTGGCCTGTGTCTCCTAAAGCAAGTACTTCCCGAGGGCTGCCTGTGCACCCAGCATGGAGTCCAGTGATGATCTGAAGGTCAGGAGGCCAGGGTGGATGGAGCGGCTGATAAAGTGGGGAGTATGCAATTTGAGAGAGAAACAGTTTTATAAAGACATAAAGACAACTTAAAGGAAAACAATTAGGAACGAACAAGCTCTCACCACCCTGCAATTCTCAAGCTCAAGCTTAGGATAACATAGCACTTGTGGAGATTTCACTTACACACTGGGCATCATTTCAACTCACGTGCATTTGTAGACAAAAGTTTGTCTCTCCTATAGTCCAGTGGTTCAGAGAGGAGCTTTGGTGCCATAGGTCCTAGATTCTCATCTCAACTCTACACTTGTTAATTGTGCTACCTTGGGCAAGTTATAGTTAACCTCTCTGAACCTTCAAATTGATATAACAATCAAAAATCTTCCTGATTTGGTCTTGGAAATGATGAAATGAAATGACGCATGCACACATTAATGAACATGTATACCAGGTTCCAAGCGCTTTATGGAACATACAGAGACACAGGCACACGTGCACACAGACTGATTTCCACACTTCCTGATTATGTAGAAAGTGACTAATACAAACTTGTGTTGGAATGGAATAGAAAGAGCACTGGACTGGGATAAAGACCTTGATTCTGACCACGGTCACACTGACCAGCTGTGTAGTTTTGACTAAGTTACTGATCTCTTTGGGTATGGTCTCTTCCTCTGCAAACTGAAGAGGCTGTCAGGGCTGGGAGCTTTAAGGAGACTAGGGACCCCTTCCCTCTGTGGTCTCCGGTGTTCAGTGACTCCACAGCTCAGGAGGAAGGGGGCATTCTGATTTTCCCCTCTGCACTGACAGCTGTTACACTTTTGATTGTGAGAAAGCCTCCTGTTCTGCTCTGCCCCTTCTTGCCCCCTTCTTTATAGGGAAACTAATGAAGCAAGCGTATTAAGAGGAAAAGGAACTTCCTGCTGGTGAGGTCCCCAAGGTGTCACTCCCCATCAGCAAGGACACACCCATTAGGAGAGGGCTTCTGTGAACATCCCTGTGCTGCCAGAACCCACCTGCACCGGCCCCTAAGCAGGGACCAGAGAATGGAACAGGGAGGGCATGGGCAGATGAAGGAGCTACTGGGATCAATGCACAGGAGCCCCCAGCACTTGGTATTTCACAGAGCATGTTCACATTATCTAATGTTAATAGCCTTCATCTTAGGAGGTAGACATCATTGCTCCCAATCCATAGATGAGCACACTCAGAAAGCTGAGTCACTTAAGATCCTTAGCCAGGTGAAGGCAGAGCTGGGACTCACCCTGGGCTCTGCTGACTGAGTCAGTGCTCTCCTTTCAGTAATGCGGGCTTTCCATGCTACCTGTCAGATGAGCCACCATGCCACATGTAAATAGATGCAAGATTATGTGGTACTGACTGGAAGTGCTGGAGGAATTCAGGGAGTTAATTATAAAAAGGCAAAGGGCATTAAGGAGATAGTTTGGGAAGATGGGAGGATGTTTTGTGGAAGTTCTAGAGAAGAAAGAAAAAGGAACCAGGTGTATTTATAGGCTAATAATGTGCAGAAGGGAGGAAAATGTGCTGCCTCGGGCAATTTTAATCAAGTTAATGGATGTTGCCAATTACTGTGGTAACATTTTTAATTGTATCTCAGCTCTGAAGAGAATAAAATCAGAATTTCCTAGTCTTCGCCTCGGGACTACTAGGGGCATGCATTTTGCTACATGATATCAGAGTAGACAGACCTGACCAGAGTCTACACTGACAGCCCACTTCCTGGGAAAGCCTTACTTACAGCTCTCCCAGACCCAGACTGAGATTGTAATAAATGGTAGAAAATGGGCATCTGCTTTACGAGTTCATAGTATAAGTGGGTCTGGAAGACAACAGGGACGAGGTTGTAACCATATGGGGACCCCCAGGAAGAAGACAATAACCATAGTAGCCCCAAGGTCAATGTAATGATAGCTAGAGATTTCTGCACTATCTTATGAGACGTGTTCCTACCATAACATATTGCTCTGTATGTGTTATCTCACTGAATTCACGATTTGAATAGTGCCTGCCTCCCCTCTAGACTACACTTTCCTTGAAGGGAGGACTCTTGGCTGCTGTGTCCACCACAGTAACTTCACCTCCTAGCACGAAACTGGCATTCAATTATATTGTTGAACAAATGATCAAAACTCTGACAAGGAATGTACTATGTTTGTCTGCATTTTACCAATGAGAGACTAGAGACTCAGATAAGCTAAGGGACTTGTCTAAGTCACTGCAGCTGATAAATGACAGCTCCCAATTGAAACACAGCTCACATGGACTTGGCTCCACAGCACATCTGGTGATGCACCATGCAGGCTTGTCCGGACCCGACAAAAAGGGAGGAAAGAAAATACCCAGCACATATGAATGAGCTACTCTGTGGCAGGCACCTTATTTCTTTATATCATTTAATGTTAAGAAGTAACCTATAAAGTATGTATTTCCCACAAGTTGAAAATGTGAAAAATGAGGTCCTTACTGAAGAAGAGTTTAAGTGATTTGCCCAAGATTCCTCAGGCAGCAGAGGAAAAGTGGGAGGATTGAAATGATTCCACAACCTAACCTCAGGAGACTTCCCTTTACTTCATGGCTTCTCGGAGAGTTACACACACAGAGATCAAACTGCATCCTGAAATCACAAAACACTGAGGAAAAGAAAATAAGCGTCTATGGTTCCCTGATCCTTCAAACAAATCCTTTAGGGACCACCTAGGGGTAAACTGTGACAGGAGTAATTCTTGTCTGATGCCACACCCCCACCTAGTCCGAGGTACCAGCTCCCCTGGTACCTCTGATCTCTACATCCAGTGGCTCCATGCTTCTCACCCCCATGCCTCCCATGCTCATGCCTCCACTCCCTGCCCCAGAACTGAAGAGACTTCCCCAACTAGGCCTGCCCTTGCTGCCTAACATTCTGTGCTCTAAAATCAACTACCAGTAGCCTCATGGAAAGGCACAAGCCCACAGCCAATAGCAGCCCAAGGAAAGAAATGGAACAAATGAAAAGATCTTCAGCAACAAGCC
Organism: Macaca thibetana thibetana; assembly: GCF_024542745.1. Classification (NCBI taxonomy): domain Eukaryota; kingdom Metazoa; phylum Chordata; class Mammalia; order Primates; family Cercopithecidae; genus Macaca; species Macaca thibetana. Next base: position 101,214,970 of record NC_065586.1, on the reverse strand, counting down.
AGGGTATCTTGGGTGGGGCTGCAGAGCACACTGGTATTAACCAGTTAGACCCCCTACGTGTGTACCAGACTGAATACCTTGTGTCCAGCATCATTCTCCAAGCAGGAGAAACATGGGTGAAACATTCCCTTCGCCTAGGCCTGAAAGGGGTCACAATCTAAGTGAACATAGGTATCCAAATCCCCGCAAGATCTCCGCACCTGGAACTGCACATAGAGCTCATGTCACAGACCCAGTCTTCCTGGTTTAGAAGCTAAGCCTGGCTGATCTGAACAACAGCCAGCTCCAATTAATCATCACCGGTCCTTTTCTGTCTCTTCCTCGGTGTGACCTTGTTCAGTGCATTTTATTAAGAGGTAGTAATACCACATAGTAGGGTAAAGTATGTAGTCTACACAGAGAGAACTGGGTTTAAATCCTGGCCCCACTACCCAATAGCTACATGACCTTGACATGCTTCCAACCTCTCTGGGCCTCAGAATCCTTGTCTCTGAAAAGGGAATAACAGCAATATTTACCTCACAGGGTTATGGTGAAAGTTAAACCAGATAATACTGTGACACCCCTACCATAGGCTTAGGAGTACTCACTACGTGCCTGCCATCAGTGTTTGTGGTCTTCCCAAGGGATCATCATTCCTTGATCCCAATTATTGTCATATATCCTCAACTCCATTTTGCCTGCATAAACACTGCTATAGACACATCACCTAGCTACAGGGAGAATCAGGCAAAATTGCCAGATCCTATTTACACACAAAGCTATTGAATCTACCTTGTCACCACCAAAAAAAAGAGAAAGAGAGAGAGAGAGGAGAGAGAGGAGAGAAGGGGAGAGAGAGAGAGAGAGAGAGAGAGAGAGAGAGAGAGAAAGAAAGAAAAGGTTTCCTCCTAAACCCCAGCACATTCCAGTGGCAATAGGTGAAAAAGTCTAGGCCCTGGAAAACAGTGCAAAGTGAGCATGCATAGCACATACATAGCCCTGGCACAGAGCGGTTAACCTCCTGTGAGGTACTGCTCATGCTCGTATCCATCAGCTTAGGAAGGGCTGCTCAGGGGAAGATCAAGAAGCCACACCCTCTGGGACGATTAAAATTAAAATGAACCAGACACTCTGGAATCCTCTCTTTGGAGCCATTCTGCCTAGTCTGGAGCTGGGGCAAAATCACTTAATAGGCCCTTTTTCATCTTTAATTTCTCTGAGAAAGTTTATAAGATCAATTGCTAAAAGGGCTAATGTGAGAAGATGAGGCAGCAAGTTGCTCAGGGCCCAGAGTCAGCTAACTCCTCAGCTTCTAACTAGAGCCCGCAGGGACCCACTTATATAAAGCCTGAGAGCTCATCACCTCCCATCCCAAACTCTCTCTAAATAAAGAATTTGAATTGCAACCCAGCAAGAATAGCATATCAACCTCCAGCCAGCCAGCACTTCCCAGGAATCTCAGTAGTATGCTGTTTAAAACGCTGATACTTTTGCCCTGAGTAGGGTTCGTGAATTCAGAGGCTGCTCTTCTCAGTCTTTACACCAAGAGACCCAGGAACCTTGCATCTTCAGGAGCTATCTGAAGTGATGCAACATGAAAATAAGGCCAATGGGCTTTCAAGTTGCATTAGTTTAAATCTCATTTCTATGTCTTTCTACCTGTGTGACTTTGGAAAAATTACACAAACTTAAGCCTTGGTTTCCTCATCTATAGATGGGGATAAAAGAGAGCTCTGTGGGTACAAAAAATAGTTAGAAAGAATAAAAAATACCTACTATTTGATAGCACAACAGGGTGACTATAGTCAATAATAACTAATTGTAAATTTTAAAATAACTTAAAGAGTATAAGTGGATTGTATATAACTCAAAGGATAAATGCTTGAGAGGATGGAGACCCTTTTCTCCATAATGTGCTGATTTCACAGTGCAGGCCTGTATCAAAACAGCTCATGTGCCCCATAAATATATATACTTACTATAAGCCCACAGAAAACACAAATAAAAAAATTTAACAAACGAGAGCTTTGTGAGCATTTAATTGATGTCAGCAATGTGCTTAGCATGGTCCCTGGACTTACTAAATGCTAGCTAACATTCACTGCCCAATATGCTTAGTCCACCTGGTGCCAGCACATCGTACTCCTTCAAGGAGTAAGTCAGGATGGACCAATATCAGGAAGCTCGTGTGTTTCATGGGGAAAGCAGGACTATACACAGACTTCGTTTTAGCCAGGATTCTAATAGCTGTTCCATCACATGAGAGTAGTGACAGCCTTTCATTCATTTTATTCTTTTCCTTGTTGCCTTTACTCCTGGAGTAAATTAACCCTCCACTTGATTCCCTCCCCATGGGAAGGCACAGACAGGAACGACGCTGACTGATGACAGTTTTATTATACCACATGATTCCTGGAAACCGCATTAAAGAAAAAGTTGCCCCTTTCCAGGAGTCCTACACTCTCCAAATGGAAACACAGCCCAGAAGGGAAATAGCTCATCCCAACTGAACCGGACAATACCTCTCCCAGGACTCTTCAGTTTCTCTAGCAGGATACTTGCTTCTCTTCTCCCACCACTGTCTGCATATTTTCCTTAATGATGGTAAATTAAACTGAACTTTTTCTGCACAACTGGCTCTGGGGGATTCTAGAAAGCCTGGGAAGGAAGTTTCAATTTGTTAGCTTGCTGAGAATGAATTCTGCCTCATATAACTCCTGACAAATTGCCATTTTTAAAGGGTTTGTTAATTTCCAATGAGCAAATGGCACATCAGATATCTTGTTTATTCGACAGATGCTCCTGAGCTAAACAAATGGTTCTTGTTTAACAAACACGGAAACATCTTGTCAGCTTTGCTGAGATCATCTTATTTAACTATCAAGGGAGGGTCCTGTGATTTGTAGAGAGAAAATATGAACTACCTCTCTCTCATGTAGAGTTCTTAAAAGGGCGGGGACATTGGTTTCCATGGAAAGAGATGATGTGAGGTTCCTAGATCACAGGCTGGGAAGCTGCTCTCAAACAAAGAATCTAGGATTTCTCCCTTTCTCTGAAGATGTCACATATTTCTGATTCAGATCTACTTGATCCAGAAACCTCCCTCGTGCTGTCTGAAAATTGGAGACACCGGGGTGGTGTAAAATCAGAATTAAAATCTCAGCTTTAGAGTAAGCCTGCATTGGATCCTGGCTGTACCACCTACTAATTAACTTGGACTGATAACCACTCTCAACCTTAGTTTCCTCAACTACGATATAGATCTAGTAAGACATGAAAGGTAAAGATGCTGATGATATTCACAAATGTCCATACCCTTTTTTTTTGAGATAGAGTCTGTCGCCCAGGCTGGAGTGCAGTGGTGTGATCTCAGCTCACTGCAAGCTCCGCCTCCTGGGTTCACGCCATTCTTCTGCCTCATCCTCCTGAGTAGCTGGGACTACAGGCGCCCGCCACCACGACTGGCTAATTTTTTTTTTTTTTTTTTTTTGTATTTTTCAGTAGAGACAGGGTTTCACCATGTTAGCCAGGATGGTCTCAATCTCCTGATCCACCCGCCTCAGCCTCCCAAAGTGCTAGGATTACAGGCGTGAGCCACAGCACCCGGCCCATACCTTTGTTCCTAATTACATCTGAGGGAATTTGAATGGAGCTGAACCCAGGAATGAATCTCAGGAGCGGAAAGAAGAGACATTGGGAAGAGCTCAATTCCTATGTCCTCCGTTATTCGGAAGGAGTATATGTACATGTTTGATAATGTGGTAGCTCACTGACTCCAGTCAGAAATGAAATCTGAACAGAGTAGAGCCCTTCCAAGCCTCAAAACTTCAGCCTGATATCATAATTACTTTCAGCCAGAAAGCTATGGATCTGGCTAGACTGCGGGATAGGGTGGGATCGATGTGCGGGGACTTGGAAAGCAAGAAGGGAAAGAGATCAACTTGCCAGGAGCATGCAAGGACACACGGAGAGAGATGATGGCTGACCTCTGTCAAGTCTGAATGTGTAATGATAAATCCATCTGTTGATAGGTGCAGCACAGTACAATGTATTAATTATAAGAGGGACGACATTTCAAAGGCTCCCTGCTGGAAAGTATCACAGAGAATTACCTTGGGACTACATCGAAGTCACTGAAAATTAATTTACTCCACAGTATTAGATGCTTCAGAAAGATGCAAAGTGAAGTCGACTCCAGCTGAGCGTGGCAGAGCCAAGCACCATCTGAAGGAGTTGCGGATATTAACACATCTAAACTCAGGAAGAGCTGCAGAAGAATTCCCTAGGTATGGTTAATTACCTTATGAAATCTTTACAGCAACTCTATGAGGTAGATGGCATTATTATTGACATTAGGCTGATGAGGAAACTGAAGCTTAGAAAATCTGACCAAAATATTAGAGCTTCCAATAGAGACGCCAAGAGGTTTGTTCCAGAAACATGCTCTTGGCCACAATGAAAAGGTGTTAGAGAGGGTTCAGGGAATTTCAAAAGTTTTGAGCAGAACTTTAAAAGATAAGTGGATTTCCTGGATTTGCCTAGAATTGCATTCCCTGCCTTCATTGGCCTGGCAAAGGGAAGGCAAAAGACCTGAAGGCATACAATCTTATGGCATGTAAGCATAACAGTGATTGGTGTGGGGTATGGGTGGAGAGAGACTAGGATAGTACATGACTATGAGTTTGGAAAGATGTTCCAGAAATTTGTTATAAGAAAGCATTCTGTGTCATGCTAAAGAATTTGTACTTTAATATCGAGACTAGTTTTTATCTGTCTTGATTTCCAAAATGATATATGGAAGATGCTGTTCACATGTAAGAAAATCAGGTGAACATATTCTGATTTTGAGCAAATCTCAGATAATCTTTCATGAAATCCTGCATAGCAAAAACAATGATTTACATTCAATATATCTCTTTATGATCTATATAGGCATCTTACTAAGGTCAGTAAGAAATATTAAAGAAGCTGACACATTAGTTGTCATTCCATTGATTTCTATTCATTTAGGAATGCAAGTATGTAAGAATGACATCATTTTACTGATAACCTTGAATTGCCTCAAATTTTCAAAAAGAAAATGAGGGTGATAACTCATCAACATCAGTTCTTTATTACTGGCCACAAAATTTTTGTGACACACTTCACAAGGAATCATGACTCACCAATGTGTCATTATACTTTAATAAAAATAATTATCTCTTGACTTCAGCAGCAGAAGTTTTTAACCAAATGATAACCTCATTTAGCCAGTGTTTTAGGAAACAACAAGGCGCCATAAAGGACTGACTCAAGTTTTGGTAGTAAAACTGAAGGCAGAGAATCAGAGAGGAAGCCGGTTCAAGCAAAAGAAGAGGAAGACCTGGCTGAAGGAAGTGCCAACAGGGACAAAGAAGATGCATCTAGGGAAGGGGTTGGAGGGTGTAATGAATTCAGCAAGGGGACCAAGAGGGTATGGGCAGCTGGACCCTGCTGTTCAGAGGGACTGATGCAGTGAATAAAGGCAGTCTGGAGTTACTTGAGATTTCTAGGTCAGACAATTAGATGGATAGCGATATTGTTAACTAAGATAATCTGAGAAATCAAGAGAACTCATTTAACCAAGTTGTGGAAAGGAGGAGATGCAGTTCTTATACATTTGGGGAATGGCAATATGTTCTGCTATGGACAGTTGGGTTTTGAGGTATATAGTAGAGCTATCTGGCAGTATTAGAGCCATATCAGGGTAGAGATGTTGTGAAGGGCATGAGAAGTGTGTGTCTGAAATTCTGGAGAGACTAGGGTGTGAGATAGGGTTTGGTAATCTTTAGAGGGACTGGAAGCATTGACGAGAGTGGAGAAATGTGTATCTTTGCAAGCAAATGAAACAATGAAGAGACCATCCTGGAAACACTGACATGTATAAGATCTCCAACCCAAGAGAAGCCAGCAAAGATGCAGGAGAGGATGGTCAGGAAGGTAAAAAGAAAAACAAGAAAATCACGATCAAGGAAGGACAAAGACTCCTGAAGGAAGTAGACAACAGTGTTAACATCTGCTGAAGTCAAGTAGGATGAGAAATTAAAGGAGAGCATGGGATTTGGCCATTAGGAGGTGCCTGATGGTTGCAGTAAAGGAAGTAGTGGTGGAGGAACCAGATGGGAGTGGGTTTAAAGGTGACTTGAAGGTAAGGAAGCACATTCATTATAACTAATTTCATACAATTTAGCAATGAAGAAAAGGAGGCAAACAGGAAAGTTATCTGAGTGGAAAAGGAAAAAACTGGGGTTTATCTATTTATTTGAGACAGAGTTTCACTCTGTCACCCAGGCAGGAGTGCAGTGGCACAATCTCAACTCACTGCAACCTCTGCCTCCTGGGTTCAAGAAATTCTCCTCTCTCAGCCTCCTGAGTACCCAGGAATACAGGCGCCTGCCATCACATCTGGCTAATTTTTGTATTTTTAGTGGATACAGGGTTTCATCATATTTGTCAGGCTCGTCTTGAACTCCTGACCTCAGATGATCTGCCCGCCTTGGCCTCCCAAAGTGTTGGGATTACAGGCATGAGCCACCGTGCCTGGCCTTGATTATTCTTTTAAATTGACAGATAAAATTGAACATATTTATCATATATAACATGATGTTTTGAAATATAAATGCACTGTGGAATGGCTTCTTTTTCTCTGTTTTTCAAGATGGAAGAGAAATAATGAGGTTTTCAGTGGAAGAGAATAAGAAATTTGAAGATAGTGAACTAAGAGAGAGTTAACTGATGAGGCGAAACCCCTAAGAGCTTGGAAGAGACAGGGTTAAAAGTGTGCCTGGAAATTTAAGTTCATAAAGTAGGTACAGCTATTCTTGCGACACCTCAGAGAAATAGGGGGAAAGAGCGAGAACTCTGGAGGGCAGTTCAGGGGCAAAGGAAAGCTGGTGCATTTATGCCTTGTAGGCTCTACTTTTTTGGTGAGAGAGAAGGCTCAATGATTCCTGGAAGGAAGATGAAGGGAAGGACTGGGGGCTAAGGTGAGTAGTAAAGGTATGCTCATGATTGGAGAAGCCTGACTCCTCCAAACAGGAAGAATAGGAGGCTAAGCCAGTTAGAGAACAAGAACACCATCAGGTTGCTAGAGCAAAGTCTACTTGGCTAATCAAATAAGAAGAGTGGAAGGGAGCAGTTTTGGCTGGTGCTGGGCTATCATGATTCTCTTTCTTCCAGAATGGCATGACATGCCATGGGTGCCCAATAGTGTCAAATACAGTAAGGTCTCTAGATGTAACAATCCAAATGTGAGGTAGCAAATCCAAGACCCCACACCAGCTCTGCTCCTGGCAAAGAAAAAGCAGCCTTTTGTGGCCAGTGAAGGGGGTGCCCCAGCCTGTTCCTGATTCATGTTCAGCTTTTCCAAAATCAGCTCTCAACCTCTAAACCCAGATCTTTCTCACCCCGTCCATCTCTGCCTCCTAAAGTCCACTGTTTCCCAGTAAGATCACAGGTCTAGAATAGATGCTCCTGCCCTGAATGTTGAAGAAGAGAGAGCTAAGAAATCAAGGTTCACAGGGAAAGATTTCAGTAGGGATGGGACAGGAGAAGGCGTGCTTCTTACTGTTAATGCAGGTTGTTTGTGCAACATGGTCACAAAATGTCAACCATGCATTTTTCCACCAGATCAGCCCATGCATGAATATTAATTTTTAAAAACTCTTTCTGAGTATTAGCTTTTTATAAAGCAGTGTTTACCCAAGGGACCATCCATAACAGCAGTTAAACAGAGATATTCTAATTCATGATATTTCTAGGGTCTTGAGAAATAGAAATCCTTTAAATACCTTTACTCTGCTTCATGGGAGCTACTTTTCAAAGTTTAAATTGTTTATATTTTAGACTACTCACTACCTAAATTCCATTTATAAATCAAAGGAGCTTTTGAGCAATTTGATGGGACTTAAATGGATTAGGAAAGAACAAACATCAAATATATATATTTGGTTATTTGAGTTTATTGGATTTTTCTTTCTTTTTTCTTCTTCCTGTTTTACAAATGCTCCAAGTTAGGTCTGGTCTTTTAAGCTTTAGCCTGGAGATTAGGCGTACTGCCAGTAAACGACATGGTGTGGCTGTCTTCTTAGAATGACCGACTTCTGACTCTGCTGGCATTATGACTTCTATGTTCTAGACTCTGGCTAAGAACATGCTCTTTTTAAAATCACATCGTCTCACTCATAATCACTCAACTCCAGCCTCTAGAACTTACACTATTTTACGATGCTGATCTAGAAGTTTCTACCCCCATCCAATTAGCATACAAGGCTTTTAGCACTGGAAGGGTTCTCAGAGGTCGTCGCGTGCAGCTTGTTTTCAAGCTACCTGACTGATTTTTTTTTTTGTAAATGCAATAAAATATCATAGAATGTCAAATTGCCATACAAGTTTCCACACTCTCAATAGATATACTTATCTGTGCATTTATCTCATCATAAACTCGTAGCAGTTTGTGAACCAGCACCCAGTTTCCTGACCACACACTGAGTAGGTATGATTCTGGTACAAACTTCTCACCCTTTAGATCAGGAAACTGAAGTGCACAAGGAGGAGGCAATTAACCACAAGCATATCGTTTCCTAGTAGGTCAGTTAGGCTGCTAACTGGGGCTACTGATGTCAGCCACGACTGAATCTCCCCATATTCACTTACACAGATCAAGAGAGATGGATGCTCACCCCCAAAGACTCATTACCTGTACCCTATATGATTTAGTTATGTTAAGTATATTTATATATCTGACTAGGTTAGGTTCCCTGTTATAGATACACTATGATGTTTAATTTTACATATCAACTTAATTAGACTAAGGAAAACCTAGAGAACTGATAAAGTATTATTTCTGGGTATATCTGTGAGGGTGTTTCCAAAGAAGATTGGCGTGTGAGCCAGTGGACTGGGTGGGAAAGATCTGCCCTCAGTATGGGCAGGCATCACTCAGTGGGCTGGGGGCCTGGTGAGAACAAAAAGAGGAAAGGTGAATTCTTTCTCTCTCCCTTTTTATCTCCTTCCCTACCTCCTTCTCTGCTGCTATCTCTCTCCCTCCCCCAAAGCTGAGATACCCTTCTTCTCCCACCCTTGAACATCAGAACTCCAGGATCTCTGGACTTTGGACTCCCGGACTTCAACCAGCAACCCCCCAGGTTCTCAAGCCTTCGGCCTCAAACTGAGATTCATACCATCAGCTTGACTGATTCTGAGACTGTTGGACTTGGACTGAGCCATGCCAGAAGCTTCTCTGGGTCTCCAGCATACAGAAGACCTATTGGGGTACCTTTCAACCTCTGTAATTTCATGAACCAATTCCCCTAATAAATCCCCTCTCATCCATCTATATCTGTCTATCAATAATCCATCCAGCTTTCTATCTATCTCCTGTTGGTTCTCTCTCTCTGGAGAACACTGACTAATTCATAGACGCTTAAGGAAGGCCTTTCAGAGTTCCAGTCTACACTAGATCCTTTAGTTTTACACCCACTATGGCAACCTTTAATCATCTTAAATTGCTCTTATCACAATTAGTAACCACAACTTTAATTGTCTGATTATTTGCTTACCTCCTGTTTCCTTGCTACACCATAACTGCTAAGAGGGCAGAGAACGTTTGTTTCACCCACCATTGTTTCCTAATACCTAGTTCAGTGCCTGGCTCCTAGTAGATGTTCAACAAATGTTCCTTGAACTAATCAATTCATGAGTGGTGAAGTCATGCTCCGGCAGCACTCTGGGGCCATCTGCAGGCACTATGGGGAACTAGCAGCATGCTCAGAGCTGCTACCATAGTGATGACTACAGGAACACGGCAGAGCTGAGCCTGGCTGCATAGGCTACTGGCTGACTTGCTCAGCTTTCTCGAGATCAGTAACTTCAGACTAGCTACTTCTCCAGGCTTCTTTCAATAGCCTTTTATCAATACAGCATGTGACCCCTGAGGATCAGGTCTCCTGGCTGGATTCTGAGCTCTTGGAAGGAAGGGTCATGGCTGGTGTCTATTCAGTATCCCCACAGTGCTCCAAGTGTGAAGGTGTAAATGCTCTGGTGGAAACACCTTGCAAGGCCCAAACAATTATTGTCAGTCAATTTACTGGGTCTAACTCCATCAAAAACATGTAAAAGCAAATTCAGGGCAACAAATGCAAACAGGTGTGACCGAAAGGCATCACACCTTATCTCACAAGTGGTTATATTTGAAGTTACATACAAAAGATTTTTCCAAGATTCAGTTTGCCTCTTATTAAAGAGAGACAGTAGGGATGGCTGGGAATAACAGGACAAATAAAGAATTATTAGTAACAATCAGCACAACAGATACAGTGTAGCCACATTTTCTACGCAGTGATTCTGGGTAAGTCACTTTATCTCCCTGGGCCTCAGTTTCCTTATCTGTAAAATCAGAGTGTTTTAACTCCAATTGTCCAGGTGTCTTAGAAACGAGCACATCTCTCAGGTTCCCAAGGTCGGTAGCTGTTCCAAAAACGGCTGCTGGTTTCCTGCGAGCAGCAGGAAGGAAGGATTCTTAGTCATTACACAGCCTCATAAATCATTGGGAGTCCATAGGATGTTTAATATGGAATCACTTAATTTAATAGTCATTTTGACATAAGGAATTGTTTTCTTAAAGCTAGCACAGGCTGTAAAACCTCAAGTGATATTTTATGGCTGCCATATAATAAAATCATTCAGCAATTAGTGATTAATGACATACAACAGTAAGTTTCATGGTCACTTCCCCCAGCTGCTGTTTCTTTCGTTCCACCCACTTCCCAGTTCAGCAATCATACCTGAGGTGACAAGTCTCCTCATATAACCAGAGTAGATTTCCAGATTTCCAAGCCTAAAAGACCATCACCTCCATCAAAAGGTGTCTGATGGAGCCTGGCACTGTGGTGGGGCTGAATGAAAGTGCCTCACAAGCATGATCCAGGCCATGGAGGACAGTCAAGAAACTGGGCACTTCCTTGAACAAACACTCAAGGGTGGGGTTCAGTACAAAAAGGAATGAAGTTTTGAGTCTCTAGGTTTTGTTCTTTTTATAACAGGGCTAGCCCTTGCTGGGGAAGCCAGGTAAACACTGTGAGCTTGGTGGTCTTCCACACCCTTCTGCCTCTTACCCTTTTGTCCTTCACTGCACTTTTAACATTGACCTCTCCAACTGCTGAAATACTCAACACCCTCCCACTACACAGGGTCCCCATCGTGGCACCCTGCTCTGGTCTATCCTCCCACAAACACCAAAAGTTAAATTTGACAACATGGGCTTTGAACCCAGAAAGAACAGTTCTCCCACTTTCTAGCTCACAAACCAGCTCCACTATTTTCTAATTCATATAACACCACAACCCTAGGAGACAGATTGCTGTTCATTTTTTGAATGAAGAAACGGAGGCCCTGGGTGCCCAAGACACACAGCTAATGAGCAATACAAACCTATACAGTCTGCGGCCAACCCCATAAGCTGGGCCATTACATTATTCTGCCTGCATGTTTCTTAAAAACGTAAGTGCAGTAACGCATGCTGTGGACTTAGTACATTGCCTGACATCACATAAGCTTTCAATAAATGATACATTCTTATTGTTATTGCCATTCATGTATTATTTCATTGTTATTTAACACCATTATTATCAAAATTAATTTTGCCTCTTAGGAAAATAACAAGGATTTGGAATAAATAACTCTCTCCAAAGGTGGACGCCACCTGAATCCCTCTCTGTCCCAGGAATTTATCCTAAGTGTTGGGGTGTGGGTAGCTCACGGCTCTCAGCTGAGTTGCTCTCTGGGAATTTTTCATAGCTGATGACAGCTACCTCACTAGGGTCATACCCCTGCCCTGGTGGCAGCCCACATCTCATGGCCGGTCACTGTGGAGACATAAAGACCCAATCCTTTGGTTCAAGGCTGGACATTTCTGAAGGGCCATCCCAGCTACACAAGTGCTATAAGATCAGCTGCTGCACCTGCATCGCAGGCAGCCTATTTCTCCACCCACACCGTATCCCTCATTCCACAAAGGTGGTGGTGTTCCTGACAGCTCCTAAACCTCTTGCACACAACTATCTTTTATTTTATTTTATTTTATTTTTTTGAGATAGGGTCTTGCTCTGTCACCCACTCTCTATTTGGAGGTCTATTTTAAAAAGGGGGCCAGGCGCGGTGGCTCACGCCTGTAATCCCAGCTTTTTGGGAGGCCGAGGCGGGCAGATCATGAGGTCAGGAGATCGAGACCATCCTGGCTAACACGGTGAAACCCTGTCTCTACTAAAAAATACAAAAAAATAGCCGGGTGTGCTGGCGGGCACCTGTAGTCTCAGCTACTTGGGAGGCTGAGGCAGGAGAATGGCATGTCCTGGGAGGTGGAGCTTGCAGTGGGCCGAGATCGTGCCACTGCACTTCAGCCTGGGTGACAGAAGGAGACTCTGTCTCAAAAGAAAGGAACACCACTTACCACATCTCTCCCACCCTACCTCACCCCCCAAAACAAACAAAAAACTACTCAAAGAACTTTCTTCAGTGCTTTCTTACCCTGGGAGAAATGATACCTAAGTCCAGAGCACAGCTTTCCAACAAATGTGTAAATATTATGCTGAAGTTGAGCCCTTGTTAAAAAAACTATTTGTAAAGTCTATAAATTAGTGGCCACCTTAACTTTTGAATTTGTTTCCAAGTAGAACTCTAGTTTCTAGATATTACACATTACAGGAAACATTTGAAGATTGCAAATTAATTTGAATTTATTTTCTATACTTAAATTATTTTTAACTTTTTTGTTTGTTTTTTGTTTTGAGACGGAGTTTCACTCTCGTTGCCCAGGCTGGAGTACAATGGCGCGATCTCGGCTCACCACAACCTCTGCTTTCCGTGTTCAAGGGATTCTCCTGTCTCAGGCTCCCAAGTGGCTGGGATTATAGGCATGCACCACCATGCCCAGCTAATTTTGTATTTTTAATAGACACGGTGTTTCTCCATGTTGGTCAGGATGGTCTCGAACTTCCGACCTCAGGTGATCCTCCTGCCTCGACCTCCCAAAGTGCTGGGATTACAGGCGTGAGCCACCACGCCTGGCCTTTTTAACTTTTTTAAATTGCAAGCCACATATTCTAGAATTTCCTGGATTTCCATCTCCTCTTTCCAGGACTCACTGCTCCCAGCAATGAATAGCCTTTTAATTGGCCACCTGGTCTCCAGCTCTTCCTTGTGTAATTTGCCCTTCACCCGGCTGTAAAAATGAGTTTCCTAAAGACCAGTCCTGAGCATGCTTTGCCCCTGAGTGCAACCCTTTAATGCCAGGCATTTAAAGCTTCTAAGTTATCACTTTAATCTTCTTTTCTAGGTTTATCGGCCTCTCTCTCTCTCTAAGAAGCATAGAATCTGAACTTCTTGACAGACGGACCTACTAACAATTTCCTAAACACACTTCACGTTTTTCTGTTTGGGGAACTCTCCTCTTTCTCCTTCCTGTGGCTGAAATGTCTGCCATTACCCACCATGCCAGAGGGTCCACAAGCATGTACACAAGCTTGCCTGTTGAAATTGAAACCACCTTTCAAACCCCCCTCAAATGCCAGCTCTTCCATGAACACGTTACTGATGCCACTCCTCTGACACCTCTATCACAGGCTGCACCTGTCTCCTGGTACTTAACAATCCTTTGTATCAGCCATTTGTCCATTTATCTCAACTTGTCTTTGTCCTACTGTATCAGTTTAGCTTTTGCTGCATAATAAACTACCTCAACATTCAGCAGCTTAAACCAACAGTTATGTATTTTGCTGGTACATCTAAGGCCAGCTGGGATCAGCTTTTCTAGGCTGGGTTCAATGGGAGGCTCTGCTTCATGCTAGGAATCCAGCAGAGCTTGGCATCCCATAGAGGGGAAGGCTCAGGTTGCTCTGTGGGTTCATGATGGGGCCTGGGGTGAGGGGCCACAGCTACAGTGAAATGGCAGAGCTTCCTCTTGTGTCACATTTGCTAAACTCAGCCAAAGCAAGTCACATGGATGAGCCCAAGTCAAGGGATTGGGGAAATGCACACTGCATATAGTGGAAAAACACTGAGAGCCATGTGACAATGGGCTTGAATGCATAATTTATCACCTTAGAGAGAGTCAGAAATTGGAACAACCCCTACCTACTGTCCTTCATATCCCTTTGTACATATGCACTGTTCAAAGAGTGGGGACTCAAAAGTGTCTTTTCAATGGAATTCCTACGTACATCTAAACAGGCATAGATAAAATCAGTAACCTAATTCATGCCATAATGTTAATAAAAACTACAGGCATTATTCTAATAAAGACTAAGAACAATATAGCATTTTACAGTTACAAAGCATTTTAAAGATCCTTTGCAGCCTGCAAAGCACACTGAAGTATATTATCTCATTTAGCAGGAGTGTATGCATTTTGAAAAGATGCCTGGAGGTGGCAATGTCTTCATTGGTTGGAACAACCCTTTCCACTGTGTGTTTCAAGCACGGTGGAGAAAGGAGGGAGTTTTTGATAAGGGGAAACCGGTTTGTACTACTCAAAGGGGAGCACCTGGGACTCCACTAATTTGTCTCCCTGGTTTTCAAAACAACCTCTTAACTACCTCCTCTAGTTCTCAAAATCTAGTGTACAAAGGTATTGCCAGCAGAGCTTGTTCAGATGGAGATTCCTGAGGCCCAGGTCCAGACATCCAGATCAGGGATTTCCAGGTGGGGCCCAATAATCTATCTGCATTTTTTAAATTTCTTTTTATTTGTGCAAAGTTGTGGGGTACATAATTTTTTACATGTATATGATGCATAGTGACTGAATTAGGATATTTAGGGCACCTGTCACCTAAGTACAATATATTTTTTTAAGTATAGTTATTCTACTCTATTCTATTGAACACTGCATTTATTCCTTCTATCTAGAGTCTGCATTTTTAGCAAGCACCTCGGGTATTCACTGCTGGTCCTCCCTTGGGCATCACCCCTTTGAATTTTACAGATGAGGATGCAGAAAGCCAGAGGAATCCTATTAGTGCCCCAAGACCTGGCTGCCCAGTGGCAGGAGTAGAATTAGCAACAAGAAGTCCCGCCTCCTACTCCAATGCTCTTTCCATTACACTTCAGAGTCCATGAACTGTTTTCTTTTCTTCTCCTAACTTGTTGAATTTCTTTCAGCTCTGGAAAAATCCTAAAAAATCTCATTAAAAAAATGGATGAACGTATGTTTCCCTCAATTATGTAACTCATGTTCTAAATCTCCAATTAAAAGTGGAAAACAGTCATATAACCCAACTCCATTTGTTCTATTTCATTGTCACATCTTTCCATGACACTTGTTAACTGAAGATAGTAATGTTAAGAAATGTTAGGAAGCAGGATGGGATCTCAGACCTCGCATTCCCAGTGTCACTTGGAGAAGGGCATGGCCATCCCATTTTAAATCCCCTAGTGCTTTTAGCCCACTCCTCGGCAATTATTGCACACTGTGGTGCCTTTTATAGATCAGACTGGTTCCAGGGTCTGACCTCTTCAATGCTTCAGTCTCCTTGCATCCATCCAAAATGCTAAGTCTGCAGAGCTGGGATCCCTCAGGGGTTCCCTCTCTCTCTGCCTCCATTGTGCACAGTTCTGCCCAAATTACTTGACAGCTCTCTTCAACACGCTGTTAGGGGAAAAGGTTGGAGAATGTCTGAATATGACAGGGCTGTCCAGCGAGGAGATGAGAGGAGGTGGGACAAGCCCCCAATCCATCATCCAGACTGTCTTTTCAAAGAGCGGAAGCAGGTGAGATGCCTAAAAGGGGAGAATGTGTCCTGATTTGGAAAGATTTCAGGATTCCTAAATGAGAATTTTGTCCCTCATTGTATTTGTAAGCAATGAGGATTGAAATGGTAGAATATACTACATTCAGAAATACAGACATGTATAGAGGAAGAAGGTCAGTGCCTTTAAAAAGCAATACACTGACAGCTGAAAAAGCCTAATTGCTTCAAGAATCTATTTTAGGCATCCCTTTGAGAACTAAACAGGCTAGGGTGGGAGTGAATGATCCTCAGTGCCATTCGCCACCAAGTAAATGAAGGGGTCTATTTCTTCCAATCCAATGCATTAGCACCATGCATTAACACCAAACTGGCCAAAATCATGTCCATATGAGTGTGGCCAGTTATCTTCTCACCAAATCAGGGTGAGCCCACTGATATAGCAATGGGTCACCAGGTGGCATCGTCCTAAAACAATGGTTTGGGTAGTTTGGCAAAGACTTTAACCATTCAAGCAGTGTCTACACTATGGAATTAGACATTTCAGGGTGGTGTGGGCACTGAGGAAAGATAACCTGCAGACTGTTATACCCATATGCAGCTTGTGTGAAATGAAAAGACCATTCTAGATCAATGATTTTCTAAATATTTTCATTTGCTTCTTTAATGAATGGCCTTCTATCATTAAAAAAAAAAAAAACTTATACAGAAGTCTAATATATAAAACTAATTAAAAATCTGAGTACTTCTGGCTGGACCAAAAATGATGGGTGTAAGAACTTGATCACTAAGCATCCCACAGCCTTCTCTATACCTAATGTAGTACCTTAGGCAATGTGTCAGACTACCCATAAGGCTTCCAATTGTACTGTTAGAGAAATCACTAGACCAGATAATCTCTCATGGTTCTTCCCACTCTAACTTTTCTATAACTCTTGAGTATAAATGAGAGTATATCAATTCAGTGGAATATTCTGACACTACCAAAATGATCTTTATGAATACTATGTACATATGCAGCAAACTGTTTATGTTAGGTGTAAGGGTTTTTTTTAAAGACATAAAATAGTCATACAACGTAACTGAAATTTTGTGAGAAATTATTTTCACGTGTATAAAACTTCCAAGAGGGCAAGAAAGGAAGAAAGTATTGTGTTAAAATGATTATCTTCAGTTTAGTTTTTAAAAATGTTTAATGCTGTTTTCAATTAAATAAAAATGTATGGTTTCAAAACATACACATTTGGTACACACATTTAAAGTGTACAACTGTATAATTTTTAACTGGAGAATGGAACTTGAGATCAGGATGCCTTAGAAGATTTGCATCTGTCATAAGTCAGTAGCTCATCTATTGAGAGACAGTTGCGTATAAATGCACTTAAGCATTACAAGAAAGTGCCAAATGTTAATAAATCTTCATAAAACATGAATATCATGCCATTCTCTTGCACAAAAGATGAATGTCCTCTATTACCAAGATAGACAAGTCCAAACCACTTACCTGGCATGTGAAGAGCTTCACAATCTGAATCTGATCTATATCTCTGCTTTATTTCTCATTGCTCTTCAATGCAAACTTTTTTTTTTTTTCTAACACAGTTGCTGGGAGTGAGGGGCAAAATATTTTGTGCCTCAGAGCACATTCTGCAATGTCTGCACACATTTTCGGGTTGTCACAACTAGAGGGCTGCAGGAGGCACTCACTGAGTAGAAACCAGGGATCTAGTTAACATCTTAGAATGCAAAGGACAATTATCCAGCCCAAAATGTCAAAAACATCGAGGTTGAGAGACCCTATTTTAGCGGATTAACTACCTACTCTCTGGACATATGACCTCAGCTTTCATCCAGTTGTTCTTCCTTCCAGAAGGACCTGTTTCACTTTCTTACTTGGCAATTCAAACCATTCTTCAGGATTCTTCCATCACATCTCCTCCAGGAACTCTTTTCTGGGAACACCAGGATGGCGTGAAACCTTTATCTTCTGAGCAGTCCTAATACTTCCTTTAATACTCTTTTGGTGCTTCCCATTTCTGGCCATGGTCCCTCTTCAATGTGCAAGAATTTATCTCAACATTTGCATTACGTCTGCTAAAGTACACATGATCTGATATAACACAATTTTAGTTTAAGGATTTTGAATTTTATTTAATTTTATTAATATCAAGCCAGAAATACTTTTCCTCTAAAAATAGTAGTTTTAGCAAGTATAATAATAAGCCATATGCTGATTACTGGAAAAACAGGTCAAAAATATGAACTCTGACTATTAGGCAATGGGATTTGAATGTTGAAAAAAGTGCAGATGCTTTCTAACTTGCTTAGTTTCAAAGTGATGCTATGTGCCATTTGCTACCAAATTAACAAGGATAGTCATTTATTCCAATTATCTCCTCTTATTATAAGCTGTTTTATTATTAATTTCATAGCTGGTATTTATTAAGCACTTACTGTGCTCCAGGCTAAGAGGAATGACATTCAGCCAGGGGGGAAAGGCAGGAGGTAGCATCTGGTATCCTTTCTGACTGGTGGCGCACTGGTCACAAAGGTTAAATGCAACTGCCAAAAGCCACGTAACTATTAAGGGCAGAGTTTTGTATTTAGATCCCAAATATCCCCATAGGTGTTTATCTTTACTCACATCACACTCTTCTAATAACTTGAAGTTTATAAAGCATATTTTCTTTGTAGTCTGAAGAATTGTAGGGCACCAACGAGCAACTATATGTGTCCTTAGGCAAATTACATATATATCTCAAGGTTACCCTGTTCAGTCATGGCAATCTGAAGGGAGATGCTGTGTACAACATGTCTTTACTTACAATAGCACCAAAACTGAATATTCATAGGAATAACATTAATTAAAAACACGTAGGGCTAATATGAAGAAAACTTTACTAAGGAATGAACAGAATGGAATAAAAAGAGAGACAAATCACGTGGCCAAACATGAAAACCGGATATTGAAAAAAATTCCATTATTTTCAAATGAATGTATAGCTTTGCTGAAATTCTAATTAATAGTCTAATTAGCTGCTTTATGGGGAGGAAGAGATTTTGAAACATGACAAGGTGATTCTAAATTCATTTGGATGAATCAATAAGTAAAATAAACCAAGAATATTTTGAAAAAGAAGAGTTCTATTTTTGTTCTATTTTGTTGTATTTTGCAGAGAAGAGACTTACCCAGCCAGACATTCTATTGTGTTATAAACAACAATTAAACACAATGTGTTCTGGCCACAGGGCACAGAAGACTGACCAATCCGGTAAAACGAAAGCTGCAAAAATGCCACCGATCTTGAGACCTCGAGGGCTCCTAACCTCAGACCAGAGTTTATCTTACCTAAAAAACCATCAGAGGAAATCAGTCCAAAATATGGGCACAGAATTAAGTGAAAAGATGTTCACTACACTTCATTTTACTTTTAAAAAAAATAGAAATCCTATAAATCTTAAAAATATGGAAAATTATTAAATTATTAAAATGATTAAATTGTTATATAGTCACTAGATGACATAGATAACTATTAATATGAGATTTCTAAAATATACTGTTGGAAAATGCTAAATATTTTTATGCCTTATATATATATATATAATATCTAATATATATGATTGAATAAGGCAGCATTTCAAATAAAAAAATTTGTTTGTATTTACATGATCACAGGCTATGGGTGTTTGATAAACAAAGTAATAAAAACATTATAAAGGGAAAATGAAAGATTCGATAACATAAATTTTTGTAAGTATAAAGTATGCTAAAAAGCATAATGCAATTAAAAGCCAAAGAATAAATGATACAATATTGAAACAAAATGAGAGACAATATAAATAACCCATAATAAAGAAGAAACAAAAACAGATGGTCACATAAAAGAAAATACAATGGTTAATAAATATACAAAAGCATGTCTAAACTCACTGGTCTGATAAGAAATGCAAATTAAAACAAGGAAAACCCATTTTTGCATATTAAAATAGATAACTTCTTTAGATTAAATTTTTATGTGGTATAGTGAAATGGTATTTTAGTTGTAGTGGAAACTGGTGTAAACTCTTTGGATTTGGCATGACTATATTTTTATATGTATTGTTTGGTAGTCTATCCTAAAAAAATTATAATAGTCAGACCTTGAACAAATAATTACTTCAATGTTTCTAAAACAACATTATAGTGCTTACTTTAATAGTAAAATTTCAGAAGATAAAATATCAAATAACAAAGGAGAGATTACATTATTATATATCCATAGATTAGAATACAATTCAATACAAGCTTTAAAATGTTTAGAAAGAGTAGAGGATGGTACAGGAGAATGTTCAATTTCACTTTTAAAAGATTTAAAATTTTATCAACAATATGATCTGAATGACAAAAATTTAAATATATGTTTAAAATTATACTAGGGAAAAAAGGCTATGAAGATGTATTTGATTTTTTAAGAAGTATTTTCTGGGCAGTAAAATTATAGGTAATTATTTTCTTTTTATTTTTTTGCCTTCCCTTGAATGATTATGAGATATATTGTGTTTCCAACCAGAAAAAAAAAAAAAAATAGCTAGTGTGTGTCTGTGTCTTTTAAATAATACATTTGTATTTTTGGCATTGCCTCTCCACTTCCTCGACAAGCCTTAGCCACTTCTGCTCCATGACACCTCTTGGTGGAAGTGTCTCTAAAAATTGTGCATTCCTTCCCAAGTTGTTCCCTGTTTTACATCCTGCTATGGACTGAACTGTATCTCTCCAAAAAAAAAAAAAAAAGTTGAAGCTCTAAACTCCAAACTGATGGTATCTGAAGATAAGGCCTTTGGGAAGGAATTAGGTTTGGATGAGGGTGGGGCTCTCATAATGTGATTAGTGCCCTTATAAGAAAGTGCACCAGAGAGCTTGCCCTCTCTCTCTCTACCATGGCAGGATATATCCAGAAGGTGGCCCTCTACAACCTGGAAGAGGGCCCTCACCAGAAGCCAACCATCCTGGCACCCTGTTTGCAGTTTCAGATTCCAGAACTGCAAATTTCCGTTGCTTAGGCCTGGAACCAGTCTGTGGTATTTTGTTTTGACAGCCAGCACTGACTAACGCACAGCCCCAGACCAAACTGGAACAGAACAATAACAGATTTCCTCAATGGGGAGGAAAGGATGGTTTCTCCTGCGTGCAACCCAGTATCCAACCTGCATTTTAAATAGCCTCTATGCCTTCAATTTGGTACTTTATCCTTGGGCGCTGAGCTCAACATTGTCATCTTCTCTCTCTAGGCTTCTCCCTAGCCCTCCAATTGTCCTATTCCTGCTCATGGAAGTTAACAACTCATCACCACCAACCTATTCAACTCTCCCCACTTTTTAATGTAACATGCAAGTACTGAAGGCAATCTGAGTTCCAGGAAGATGGCAGTAGTCAAAGTCTCTATGTGGGGGCTTTTCTGACCCACCACCCTCATCAGACAATAAGGTCCTGAAATCTCACCCACTGTGACAACAGTAAAGTTTGCTCCCCTCTGCAAGTTTATTATCAGTGAGTGAAAATAAAGTTAGATTTCACTGTTTCTGAGCAAAATGAGTATTTCTCATGCCCTTTGCGTAGTCATCTGGGTGGAATAAGTATTTGGAAGCCATGTGCCTCTAACTAAGGAATCACTGGCCACAAAGCCAGAGAAAGAGAAACCAATGGTGTTTCCATGTGCACTATGGAATTTTTGGTACACTGGATTAGGTGAGTGGATGTAGCTGTCTTTGAATTCCATGTTTAATGCATACAAATCTTTTCAGATCTCCCAAGGCAAGACCAAACATGACTCCCACTTTTCATAGCAAAGAAGTCATTAGGTGTATAGCTATATAGGTCTCCTACTTCACAGAACTTACATGTACTCAGCATAATCATCAAAAATCTGGCAAGTCTTGACTTCATCCAAAGAGTTGACCATTCTGTCTTGCTCAGTGCCATGGCTAACTACCACATGCACCTTATGAACACTGCATTTTAGTCTTAGCATTAAGACAGCTATTCCACAGCCAAGATGCAAGCAGACTTACAGCATGGGTAGCCACCATCAGCAAAGCAGAAACTGATTTCTGCTTGCAAGCTGAGCTTTCACATTTCCCCTCCTGACCTTGCATGTATTATTTTGAATGTAATGTATTTTTAAATTGCTGCACCATTTTAAAAATGTAAAGAAGAGCTGAATTAAATATTATTTGTGGCATACCCTGGTTTGCAATGACCTTAAAATCTGATCCCTTATATCAGGTCGATGCCTAAATCCCATTACTTCAGATTGCAAATGACTGTGTTTGCAAAATTGTAGATGCACATTTAGAGGCAGCTTCAAAAATTCAGCCCATAATGTTAACTTTGTTTGAAAAGATCTTGATTTTCCAGGAAGCCATCTCAAGCCATTCTGTCTATTCTTTAACTCTGACTCTGTCATGGATAATATATTAACAGCCTAAGGATGATTCAGCAGCTGACTCTTCAAGAACCATGGTCGAGGGTCAAAAGAAGTTCCTAAATGAATAGAAGGAGCCCACTTTTGAAGCAAATTATAGGATATATTCCAGAACAGGTGAGATCTATAGAGCTCAAATTCAGGCAAGAGGTGCAAGAGTATTCACTCCAACCACATTATCTCAAGGTAACCATCCTCAACTTTCACTTCCTGCTTCTCCAACCTTCATCCTCCACCCAGAGCTGCTATTAGGCTGAGATGGGTGTCTAAAATCCAGACAATGAGATTCATATTAGTACTTCTAGTGAAGTATTAGTACTAATGAAATTAACACTTCTCTAAATGAGCATGTACATACATGACTTGTGTGTGTTTATGTACACACACAGATATTTACAATAAACAAGGCTATTCAGCCCTTGCCCCCTCACACCCTTCTGGTAGTCTCCAATGTCTATTGTTCCCACCTTTATGTTCATGTCCAAGGTTTAGCTCCTGCTTATAAGTGAGAACATGTGGTATTTGGTCTTCTGTTCCTATGTTAATTCACTTAGAATTATGGCCTCTAGCTCCACCCATTTTGCTGCAAAGGACATGATTTTATTCTTCAAAACGTGTATATTTTGATATAATAAACTTCTTCTTTTAGTAGTGATTAAACCAAAAATACTAAACCTTAACTAATATTAAACCCTAACTATTACCAATTCTCCCTCCTCCGTGTTCTAAGGAATGTACACCTAAGGTATATTACCGGGGTGGGTGAGGGTGATAGATGGAGGGTTAAGGAGAGAGGGTAGATCGTTCTACATAAGAAAAGCTATGAGACTTGGGGAAAAGTGTGTGGGTGTAAGGGGAGTTCTGGAAGGGGATGGACTGTGGACAATTAAATCACTGTAATAGAATAGCTTTAGAGTCCATGAAAGGGAAGGAGAGGATGAGACAGTAACTCCCATGATAGTCAGGACAGATATGAACAGTGCAGTTTTAGGAAAACTCATGTGTTGGTTGATGTAATGCTGCTTTGTAACCCTCTTCAAGAAAAGGTTCAGTAAAAAGCTACTTTGCTAAAATACTTTTAGTGTTGAATTGGGGTCTTATTACTGAAATGTGACACTGTTGAGACTGCAAAAAAAAATGCAGTCAAGTCTTTATTTGGGCTACCTAAAACACTGGTCCAAGAAAATAATTCTTGATATTAAAGACCTATGCATACAAATGTCAGTAAAACTATTACCTATGATCATCAAAAATGTGAAAATTTTCAATGTCTGATAAAAATAAAATAGCAATAAAGCATGTATCTTTGTGTAACAAGATATTGCACAAATTAAAAATGGTTATATTTTATAATGACACAAAAATTGCAAGGATAGAACATTAAGAAGAGAAAGGCAGATTATACACACTCACATGTATATATTTAGGCTACATATAAAAGAACATATGCATACAAAAAGAGGCTTGGAAAACTAAAATCATGAAAGATTGGAAAGGAAAGACTGTCATGAAAGGGTTTTGTCTGTCTCCTTTTTCGTTATCACTACTTTCTTTTTTAAAGGGCACTTCCCTAGGACCTCCCGTCTACACACACCAGGAGGGACAGTTTGTTTTTCCATTCTTCCTCCCTTCCCTCATGGCCTTTCTGAAAAAGGGATGAGAAGCTGCTGGCACAAACATCACTAGAAATCCATAGTGTATAAGCTGGCCTTAAGCAAAGTACAATAAAGACCTAGAGTCCAACCTACCTACCTCTACACAGCAGCCACTTTTCATCCTAAACCAGGCATCATAGCAGATACAGCAGTCTTCACGACACACATTCCCTGCATCGCCTAACATGGCCTGATATAGAACTTCTAGTATGTCTGTTGTCTTCTTAAAGGTTTCCTAATGCTCAAGCCAGTCCATGTTGCAATCCAAATATCTCAGAAAAGGGGTAAGAATTGAAGTCCCTGATACCTTCGAGTACATTACTTTATCAGAACAATTTCCTGCAGCAACGGTAAAGAAGAGAGACAAAAAAGGGACCTTATTCTTTCAAGAGTGAGAATAATTAAGGAGGAGAGGAGGGAAATCAGTAAAGAGGAGGCACTGGAGACATTCCTTTCCTCTTTTAGGACACCATACCAGTGAATGCTATCAGAGACCAGAGGCACTTTGAGATCATTCTGGTTACACAGAGAATTCTGGAAGGTCTAGCACACCTATGACTTCATTGGAAAAGATGCCCAAAGAGGCTGAGCATGTTGGGAGAGGGCAGGGTCACAGGAGCAAAGCTGTGAATCACAACAAGTATTCACATTGGATGTACAAAGGAAAACAAAATCTTCCCACTGCAGAATATGCCTGCCTGTTAAATATCTCCCAAGGGAAGAGTGGAATACTATTCATTTGTAGCTCAGTAGGATATTTTTTTAAAATATTAAAAAAAAAAAAACAGAAAAGCTTTTCCCCCATGACAACAACTCGCCATAGCAGAGCCTAGGAAGAATGAAGGCAATATGTTAAGGACATTTACTCCATTTATGTGCTCTCCATGCAAATTATAATTTCTGAAGCAGCTGAGGTTAAAAAAGTGGGGGGAGCTTTAGACAGCTCTGGTGATTACCTGGTGACCAGGTACTAAGTGAGTGGAAGGGTCACATATAAACAAGGAATGTTCATGTCAGTTGTCTTTTTTCTTGTGGCATGAGATTGATGGCTGAGTCATTCCATGGTGTAAGATTCCTAGGTGACCTATCTTGATTGAATTAGAACATCCAGAATTCATAAAAATATTTCCAGATGAAGCTCTTAGTGTTGATGCTAATGAATATTATGTTCCATGCTCTGCCTAACCCACAAGCAAGGTGGGGTACTAATGAAGATGTGGATAATAATAACTCCTTACAATTTCCAATGTACTTTCACAACCATTACAACAGTCATCACTGTAGATGAGAGAACAGATGAGAGACATGCACATGGTTCATTCTTTCTGTTGTGTCCTCATCAGAAATCACTTCTGGAACACAGCGTTCTTCTGCACAAATCCCCCTCTAAGCTGCTAGTTGCCAACAACTGAGAGTAGCATGGGAGAAGAAACTGGACAGTCATGAAGGATCTATCCTTTAGGACACTTGCAAATGTCCAGCTTATAAATAAGAATATTTGTGCAGGGTCACAGGAGCAAAGCTGTGAATCACAACAATCAAATACTGTTATTTGTAATATTTCTTCTGAATCCCATGTTCAATCTATTTGTCTACATACCATAAGTTAAGTCTTTTTAACATCATCTCTCATTTCAATGTCTTGTTTTTACCATGCCTGCTTTCCGCTCAACATTCCCCAACCATCCTCAATACCTCTTCCCTCTACACCCTCTCTCCCAAAGAAATCATTTTCATGCATGTTATTCTTTTGCTTTGCTTGCTCACTTCATAAGAATTATGACTCAACAAAAAGTAGAGAACAATAATGTTCGGCTGAGATGTGGATTATTGGCAATAAATTAGACCCATTCAGTTGTTATCACATGTCCATGGGCATCAGCCTTACCGTACATGAGATTCACATATTTGCCCAGCAAAATGACAAATCACTTATGTGACATGTTCTTGAGGACAGGTAATAAACATAGTACTTAAATCAATGAAGTGAAATTGCCAAGTGTCCATTTGATACATCTGCTCCTTTCAATAACCTTATGAAATTGACAAGAAAAATACTGTTCCCATTAGATGGATGAGGGAATCATAGGTTAAAGAGGTCCCACTTAAGCCAAGGTTTGTGCTACACCCAGAGAAATGCATATTTTGTCTTTTCTCAAAGAGATAACAAGTTAATATTTACATCCCTAACCTATACAAAGCATATCTCTTCAACATAGTGGTTTAGAGCTTTAGAAAACCTTGAATTCTATCTTTGAATAAAAAAAAATGCCTATGTAAAATAAGTTCTTTTGCCATGACTCACATGACACCTAAAAGAATAATCATGGTAATTATATATCAGAAATGGAGAAGTGATAATTACAAAAATGGAATATTCAAAACTACCACTTGGCTAGCCAGCACAGGCATAAACTTTTATATTTCCCCTTGGGTGCATATATGAAAGAAGCACAGAGTGCAGAAGAGACAAAACACAATTATCAGGACCTAGGGACTTGTTTTTTTTGTTTTTTTTTTTTTACTGCATAAAGGAAGAGGGTAGATGACAGCAGCTGGAACCTTCTCCTCTTGCTCTTTGCAAAATATAGGAAAATGTTGCCTCTTATGCACTTAATTTCATTCAGAAACAACGGCACAGCTCATCTAGCCCAGTGTGCTTTTCTCCTTTCCTCCTCTACTAACCTGACTTCCTAGTTGGCCAACTGCCTTATCATCTCAAGAGTTTGTTCAGAAACAGCAGAGGGCTCTCTCTTTCGTTTTCTTTCCTTTTTTTTTTTTTTCCCTGAATTCTGGACTTCTGAGTGGTGGCACATTGAGAAACTGGACCATCTCAGCTCAGCAAAGGCTGTTGTTCTATAGGTGAAACAGCAGAAAAACAAGTATTTCCTTTTTCTGCCTTAGTCTATTGTAAAACCTCCATAGTTCCAAATACAGGCAAAATAATAGTTGCAATAACAGCTACTGATGAAATAATAGTAGGCCTGTAAGGGGCAAACATGCTGGAGATAGCTCAGTTGTTGAGTCAAGAGCAATAATTCCAACTCCCTTTTCTCTCCCAACTACTGTGAACCATGTACAAAGAACAAAACAACACAAAACAACAAAACAAACAAACAAAAAAAGTTGACTTTTCATAGAATGCTTAAGCAATCTTCATTTTAAAATCTGAATATAGTTTTGTGGATGCAGAAGAAATGGGTTGAAGCCATTGCTTCCAAAGATGTTGGTATGAATGTGTGATGTACAAGGTATTTGTCACCACCATCCTCAACACACACTCACATCGCTAAGTTGTGTGAGGCATAAACAGCTATCACATGAGTTTTTAATGGAGTGTTCATAAGATGTTTAAAAGAGATACAGAATGAGTACAACTTCCAAAAAAAATTTTTTTTTGAGACAGAGTCTCACTCTGTCACCCAAGCTAGAGTACAGTGGCCTAATCTCTGTGATGGCAGTGGCCTAATCTCTGTCATCCAAGCTAGAGTACACTGCAGCCTTGAACTGAGCACACGTGATCCCTGCATCTCAGCCTCCTGAGTAGCTGGGACTACAGGGGCATGCCATGATGGCCAGCTCACTTTTTATTTATTTGTAGAGACAGGGTATCACTATAATGACCAGGCTGGTCTTGAACTCCTGGCCTCAAGCAATCCTCTCACCTCAGCCTCTCAAAGTACTGAGATTACAGACACAAGCCACTGTGCCTAACCAAACTTTTTTTTTCATTAAGCATATAATTAAGCATTCTATATACTTTGGTGTATTCCTCTTAATCTCCATTTGTGTAGCCATAACTTCTGCTAAAATGAAAGCAAGATAAAAGTAAGAAACATTTTCACGTTATAGCAGGCAAGTGTAAAATGCAAATTTGTACAAAACTTGTTACAACCAAGGTAAAAATAGTAAGCATGCATAAAGGAATACTAATTAATAAAACACTTTCTGATTAGGAGGAAGGGCTAATTTTCCATTTGAAACATGTATTCATTCCCATAAAAGGTTTTTCAAAATATGCCCCTCAGAGGTAGTTCTGAAGGATTTATCACATGTGACAAAAGAAAAGGATTCTGTAGTGAAATAAGTTTGGGAATCAGTGACTTCAAGTTTGGCAGGATTCTTCATTCAGCACTTCTCCAGAGTCTTTAATATCCTAACATGAATCCTGAGTTTCCAGGAGTATAAAATTGAATTATCATAATCTGAATTTATTTGACCACAGAAACTCTTATGAAAGAAGCAGCATTTTGTGAAACCGCTGTTCTCCAGAGTATATTTTGGGAAAATACTGCTTTTCAGAATATGTACATAAAATATATGCACTTTTCCAAAAAGAGGGGGTTAGTACATAGCAAGGAGCACCTGACCATGACCCTTCTCACAGAGCTCTCTCAGCCCAGTGCCTCTCAAACATTCATGTGCACGTGAATCAGCACAGGATCATGTTAAACGCAAATCCCAGTTTCATAAGTCTTAATAGGGCCTGAGATTCTGCATTTCTAACAAGTCCCCAGGTGATGCTGATGCTGCCATTCTACAAACCACTCTGTGTAGCAAAGGACTAGAACAAATTCATCTGCAAGAGCTGCAACTGTCCAGAGCTATCTAGAGTGCTACGCTGTTTGATAATTCTTTATCTAAGAAGTAATGAGTGTGTGGACAGGGCTTACCAATAAAACCTGTTGGGTGTGATGCGTTCATGCATGAGTTGCCACCGTCTTCCAAAATCCATGGAGCTGTAGAGCTGCAAAACAATGAAGTGAGGAAAATGTAAATCTCAAGGAACCACTGCTGAGCATGAATACAGATGTTTTCCCTGCACCATCCCAACACCAGAGTGCCCGACACACCCAAGTAGGCCTTTATTTTATCCAGATAAAAAGGTAGGAATATGACTGTGCCATCCTTATCATGGTATCTTCTAGCATTAAGCAGGTTCTCAATATACATCCAATCATCTGATATTTTTGAGCTGAGTATAAATCCACATCTGATGGCTATCACTGTCTCCATTAGGAGTAAATAAAATTGCCTTCTTTTTTCTTCAAATTCCATGTAGTCTCTGGCTTCAATTAAAACAATTCAGCAACACTTATTTAAAAACTATTTATTATACAACTCTTACATGTAGGACACTCTGAGACTCATGAAGTCAAGGAGAGGCAGATTCTGTGCTCCCAGGAAAAATGAGACATACACATAAAAATGATCATCGCTGATATAGGAGCCAATATTACACGCAAAATATTGTGCTTTTACTTTCATTTCTTACTGCTCCTATAGATCATCTAAATGAAATGGAGCTCTTCGATGTCACCAAAAAGACCAGGCTCATTTACACTCCTATGTTTTTGCAAGATAGCAAAGCTAGGCCACTTTTATTATTATTCCATGTTTGCTTATTTTTTGAACGTAGAGTCTGACCCCTTTATAACACCTTAGGGATAGGCCAGCATCCCTATAAGTGATTAACTAGGAGCATTGAGTATATTTTCAATTGAATGTCTGGAAGTAAAATATCTGATTCTAACTGCCAATGGAATAATAATAATGATAAAAATAATAATTCTACCATGTTGTTCTTTCATATATATTTGAGCCTTACAACAATCCTGAAAGGAGGGTAGGGCAGTTACTACTAACTTAAATCCCTGCTCTTAAGCATTCAGCAATCTTCCCAGGAAGAGTTAATTACTGCTTCCACAGTGCCACCACTGTATTTACTATTTGCCTCTAAGAAGCTCTTCATAGTAATCCATTGCTGGTTGGCATGTCTCTCCCCTGCTAGACTGAGTCATAAGGGGGCAGGGATCATGCCTTAGTCACCTTTGTATATCAGTGGTTTTACAATGCCATGTGAGAACATAAACACCTCTAACAGGTGAGAACATAAACCTCCTATTTCACAATTAACAAAAGTTAATCTTGGAGAAGGTAAGTTTTGGTCAAAGAAACTAGGATTTCAGTTTTCTGATGCCTGGCTCAAGTCTTCTTCCATGGAATCATGACCCAAGTTTATCATGAGAATTCCACCATCCTCATGTTTTTCCCAAAAACTTTTACAGATGGGAACATTGAGGAAGCGAGAGTGGCTCTCAAGTTTATAGAAATTGGATGACATGAAGTATATGCCTGTGATTACATCCCCAATATCTGCTCTCCTATAGGGCTGTTGTTTCCAGCATACCACACTTGGATAACTTTGCCATCTGGAAAATTCTAAGTTGATAATCTTACAAATCATACAGAAATAATTATTTGTAAAAACTTCCGGTAATCTCAAAAGTTTTGTGGAGCTCAGAAAAGTTTTGACTCATTTCAATTTAATTCAGCAAATATTTATTGAACAATGGAGCCATAAAACTATTTTTGTCTAGTAGAGACAGTTTTATATATGTATATATACACGCATATAAGTATATATGTACACATGTATGTGTATATGCATATATAGTTATATATGTAGGTATATATGTATATGTAGTTATATATGTACATATAGTTATATGTATAAATCTAGTTTTGTGTGTGTGTGTATGTGTGTGTGTATATATTTACCCTCAAAATAGCCTGTAATGTTGTCAGATATATATAGCTGACTAGTTGCTGTGTTATGGGTTTGAGTTGCATTTGGTTATAAAACAACCTTGTTGGGAAAAGTGTGGGGGAAAGGACCTCTTCCCACACACGTATTGAGACAGATCCCAATTGGTCTATGATCCTGTTTGCAAGAAAGAGATTCTATTGGTTGAGTGCCTAAAGAGAAAGGTGGGATGGCCTTCAGATTATATCAGCTTAGCTAGCATTGCTAACCAACTGTTGCAAGCTCTGAAAATAAAAGATCTTGAACCCATTATATATATACACACACATATATATTTATATATTTTTATATATATGCTAAATTTATAGGTGAAGGTACTGATGCTTGGTGCTACAAAGTGACTACATCAACTATACAGAAAATATATACATGATTTGGCTGATCACAAGTTTCTAGTATACCACACTAACTTTATACTAACTCTCACAGTATTCATCTAAACTGGGCTCTCAATCCATGAGTAAGTACTAACTACAATATATGTTCAATTATGCATGCAAGAAATATCTCACCACCCTCCAGTCACCAATTTGGTGAATAAAACACTGCAAAGCTCTACAACCACTAAATTACATAGTACACAAAACCCCATTCAATTGTTTAGGAAGCAAACAGAGTAGCCTCTCCCTGATCTTCACATACACTTACAGATACACCACGTCAAAGGGAAAATTGGGGCAAGGGCTAAAGCTCTAGAGGTTGACAGATGGGAAAGATTAACCGGGGTAGAAATTAAACAATGAGGCCTCCTTGAAAAATATGTTTTGAGCCAGGCCTTGAGACAACAGGAGCAAAGGTGCCAATATGGCCTAGTGTTCGAGGTTAGCTCTACAAGCACCTTTAAGAAAAAGAAGGGATGTGATGACTGTTGTTGGCCAAAAGTGGGGGAGACTGTCTGTCTGTCCTTCCATCTCCCTATCTCTCTTTCTATCCCCCTGCCCATCTATTTGTGGATATTTCTACATCTATATATATGTATATTTATATTGAGAAGTGGGGAAAAGGAACAGATTTTTAAAGACCAGACCATCCCATTGGGAAGAATATATCCATATATTTTATTGCAAAGACTAAGTGTTTCATGTAGCGTTTTTAAAAATGGATCACTGACCTTCCTATGGCAGGCACCTGAGGGACAGACACTTAGACTTAAGACACGTTTTCCAATTAAATAGAAAAGAGACTTCAGATGGAACCTTCTATAATACAAAGTTCAAAATCTGCCAGCCCTGACTCCAGACATAGCAGAGTACCAAATTATTTCAACAAAACCCGACATGACTGTGTCTTCCTCGGCTGCAAACTCTTGAAACAGGCCAGGTAAAAGCCATGAGGGTCCCACTGACACTGTTAGAGTCTCCATCCTCTAGGGAAATCATCAGTTCCATCATGGACAACTTGGTGGTGGCAGAGCTCTTGCTGGGTCACCCTTGAGAGCAGCATGGCTCCTGTCCTCTCACGCTCTTTCTAACATAAAGAGAGCAAGAACCTGGGCACAGTGGCTCACGCCTGTAATCCCAGTACTTTGGAAGGCCGAGACAGGCAGATCCCGAGGTCAGGAAATCAAGACCATCCTGGCCAACATGGTGAACCCCCATCTCTACCAAAAATACAAAAATTAGCTGGGCGTGGCAGCAGGCACCTGTAGTCCCAGCAACTCAGGAGGCTGAGGCAGGAGAATTGCTTGAACCTGGGAGGCGGAGGCTGCCGTGAGCTAAGATCATGCCACTGCACTCCAGCCTGGATGACAAAGCAAGACTCCATCTCAAAAAAAAAAAAATAAAGAGAGAGCGAGAGAGCCACTGCTGATCTCCTCATTCAGGCCTGTTTCACCTCCTGCCTCCCCTATCTCTGGTTTTGCTTTTTCAGCTCTTCAGTTTGACTGATGGAAAAAAAATTAAATTGAATTATCTGCCTGGAGGCTGACTGAGATGAACAAAAAGAGCAGGCTCCTATTCATTAAGGGCTTTGAGTTAGTTGCCTTGTCTCTCAATCTGCAGTAAGTTGCTGAGTCTGAAACATATTTTATTCTACCACGAATTCTCGAAAATCTCTCCACTTATACATCTACTTCTTCATTTAATCACTTATTCATTCATTCACTAAAAGTATATCAAACAACTACTATGCTCTAGGAACTGAACTAAGAGCTGTGGTTACAAAGGTCAAAAATGTCACGATCAGTGGAAACAGAAATGTATACAATTACACTGCCATGCAAAGTATGCCTTGATATTGATATTAGTTATCTCTGCAATGGAAAGACTGTGGACAATTAGTATGTTCTTCTTTTTGTCCTCTAGATTTCTTTAAATTATTATAAATAAATGTTACTTTTGTAATTACAAAATTATAGGTCTAACATTAAAATGGAAATAAAATACATATGTCAACATTTAATAGTAAATTTTAGAAGATTAAGGATATTAAAATGCTCATGACATTATTAATTTTAAAATGTTATAAAACATGTATTTATTAATATCGATGTTAAAGTATTACAAAAACTTGAAACATATTAGAAGGCAATATGCCAAAATATTAGCAGTGGTCATCTCTGAATTGTGAGATTATGGGTAATTTACGTATTTTTGAAGTTTCCATCATTTTTAGATGTTTGAACAATAAATATGTATTATATTTCAATAGTAACTTAAGCCTACATTTTATTCTATTTATATTTTTGTGACAGTAAATTTCTAATTACAATTTGTATATTATATTTATCTCTCAAACTACCTTTTAAAAGGCCATGAATTAATTCTATTTTTTTCATGAGAAAACTGGAATTAGAGCAATACTGAACTTTCCAAAAATAGGAAAATGTCCCAGAAATTATCATGGTTAATGTTGAATCCTTCCTTAGACAGGCAATGCATCAGCTCACAGAATGTTTGTACAGTCCTGCATGGCTTCAACCCAACATATTTCAAGCAACATTAAAATAACGTGTGTTTTCCAAACAATAAGCTTCTTTAAAAACATTCCTTGTTTATATAGTTACACAAATGAGGCCATGTTCTCTTCCATATCCTGCCACATCATACCCTCTCCCAGCAAAGATGTCCCTCCTGGACATTACCAGAGACCAATCGAGATATCCTCTCCTTTCCCTTCTTTCCTCTATATGTCATGGCCACATATCTCTTAACAAGCACAAATTCAGCAGTAACAAACACAGAACGAGGACTAAATGAATCACTGAAACAGCTGGAAAATATGAAAGAACATATTCTTTTCCTTATTGATTCTGTTATTAGTTCCCTAATTACATCGGCCTGCCAGAGAAAAGCATCTGATAGCTGAAGAACTAAAGAGGCAATTTAATCAATAGAATATTCCACAGGAAGAACAAAAGACTGTGCCCGGAAAGTCCAAGTTCAAAGAATAATATGAGAACACAGGAGAATCATAGGCATTGTTATGGGGTAAATTTGTGTCCCTCAAGAAAGATACACTAAAGTCCCAGCCCCCAGCATCTCAGAATGTGACCTTACTTGGAAATAACTTCTTTGCAGATGTAATCAAGTTAAAATGAGGGTGTTAGGGTGGGCCCTAATCCAATAATGACTGGTGTTCTCATAAGGAGAAATGTAGGCCCATAAGCAGACAGGCAGGCAGGGAATCCTAGTAAAGACACACAAGGAGAACGCCATGAGAAGACGGAGGATTAGAGTGACCCATCTACAAGCCAAGGATGGCTTAAGACATGTTTTCTAAACCAGCAACCACCAGAAGCTAGAAAAAGGCAAGGAAAGTTTCCCCTACATGTTTCAGAGGGAGCACAGCCCCCGCCTGCCAACATCTTGATTTTGGAATTCCAGCCTCCAGAACTGTGAGACAATATATTTCTGTTGCTTGAAGTCACCGAGTTCCCGGGGCTTTGTCACAGCAGCTCTAGGAAACTAACATGGGCCTCTCACACCCCCTGCCAGGACTAGGCAGTCTGGAGAGAGACAGCAATGACAGAGATGCTACATTTCTCTGTGGCTTCCCTGTCACCATCTAGGCATTTAGTTGTAAGGCCAGATTTTCACATCTGTGGCTGGAAGTTAAACCCTCATTTGCCTACATTTCTTTGTCCTGTGCATTGTCATCATGCCTCCACTCCCAGGATACTTTCTAAGAAATGTGAATTTATAATGATCACATGAGGGTGACCAGACTTAGTCAGAAGAGGCAACAAAATGTGACTTTATGGAATCTTTCAGTGTTCAGGTGAGTTTCTCTTAAGCCAGCGTATCTCCTAGGTAGAGGTGAAAGGATGGGCTGAAATAAACTCTCCTCATAGGAAAGTTAAACTTAACGTATAACTGTGCTGATTCTTTACTCAAAACTTGTGGAGTTTAGGTGGCATTCTGCTGTATTGTGCTCATGATGGTCTTTTGTCTTTCAAATAAAATGAGGCTGGTTCTCTTAGAAATGAGGTCTCTGCCTCTCTTTCTCTGGAGGCACAAGTGTAGAGTAGGAAAGCTTGGCTGGGCTATATGGAGCTGCAGGGAGAATCCCTTAGTTTGTGGTGGCATTTGTAATACACAGGAAAGAAACCAGAGTCTCACAGCAGCAGGGAGTCCTTTCCAACCTGCGTCTTCAGTTCCTTCCTCAGAAAGTCTCCAATGGATCTTGATAACTGGTGGGAACATTTCTAAGCTCTGGGTACACAGACAAGAGCTTCCATCTCCAGCTGCCACCTGACCTCAGGTGATCCGCCAGCCTTAGCTTCCCAAAGTGCTGGGTTTACAGGTATGAGCCACTGCTCCCAGCTGGTTTCATATTAATTAAGCACCCAGCATGTGCAAGGCTCAGTGCCAAAGTGTGATGATACAAAGGTGAATAGCTCAAGGTTCCCTGATCTCCAGAAACTCAAAACTTAGATGGGAAGACACACACATAAACAGGTAAGTGCAGCACAGTGAGGCCCATGCCAGCGGAGGTAAAAGAGCACTGAAACTCAAAGGAAGGAGTGATCAGTTCTGCTGGGTTGGGCGCAGGCCCATGAGCTGAGTCATGATGGAGGAACCAGAGCTGGCCTGAAGGATATGTCCTTCCCCAAAAATTGTGGCTAAGAAAGGTGAAAAATTCTGGTCATGAGGAAAGCGTTTGGAAACCTAATAGAAACATTATCTCATCTTCCTACAAAAGTACCATTCACTTGGTCCTGAATCAGTGTGCATTGGTCTAACTGCCACATCTTAAAGAGAAACAGAGCAGAAGTGGAAAAGGATCCAAACAAGGTCATGTAAAAGATTCAAGTAGAAGGGAAAGAGACAACTCCACAAGAATATAGATGTTAAGTACAAAATGAGGACTTTAAAATGAGCTGTGAGAGCAAAGGCTATAAAAGCAGAACAACATAGGTAGATGCACATTTGCTTTTCAACTTTCAACACATCTCCCCTTGAAGCCTGAAAAAGGCAATATTGTAACACCAAAAATGACAAATTACTTTTCACGCAAATTCACAAAAATTACTGTAAGAACTTGATGGCCGGGTGTGGTAGCTCACACCGGTAATCCCAGCACTTTGGGAGACCGAGGTGGGTAGATCACAAGGTCAGGAGTTCGAGACCAGCCTCGCCAACATGGAGAAACCCCGTCTCTACTAGAAATACAAAAATTAGCCAGGCCTGGTGGCAGGCACCTGTAGTCCCAGTTACTCGGGAGGCTGAGGCAGAAAAATCACTTGAACCCGGGAGGCAGAGGTTGCAGTGAGCCAAGATCGCACCACTGCACTCCAGCCTGGGCGACAGAGCCGGACTCCATCTCAAAAAAAAAAAAAAAAAAAAAAAAAAAAAAACTTGGTGAAAAGGGCAGGGTATTTTATAAACAATATCAAAACAAAACAAAATTTAAAAAGACAGTTTAAGACTCACAGCTTCCCAAAGTTTTCCATCAAAGTATCCCCAAAACCCAAATGAATACAGCATCCCCCAGGGAATCTGGAGACTTGATCTTTAATACACGGGCAAATATGTTTAGCTCTCTAATAATTCTCACCTTAAAATTCCATGGATAGTTCATAATCTATTCTATACTGTACCTATGCTCAGAATACATTTCTTCATAAATCTTCAGTTAAAGCAGACCCTCCAGAAAAACACTGTGTCTATCATACTCCCTTTTTACCACTGTCCCCCAAGGGTGTGTTTTTGAGCCCCAGTTTGAGGAGGATGGAGCCAGTGACAACAAGATTGCTGACACGTGATTAGGGAGCAGTGATATCCTCATGATAGGGAGCAGGTGCTAATGCTTGGGTTGACTCATTTAATTGTCTCAAGTGTGTTTTGTGCGGGGTGCCTACAAGAGGGGACTGTGGTCATTCCTTAGTGCCTCTGGCAATTAGAATCCTAGACTTGAATATGAAGAGATACTGTATGGGCAGGGTTTCCATTTAAGTCTCGTTAATTATATGAACAAGGGGGAGGGAAAGAAACATGGAGTCTTGGGCAGGGTCATACTTGCAAGAAAGCAATTCTAGCAGACTCTGTCAGGTAACATGGCAGCCTTATTTTTGCCACGGCTTTGTATGATTCTTCAGGCTTATCCTTCTGACTTTGCCTCCAATTTCATAGGACACTTGTATCTTTGGATGATTAAACCTTCTGTTTCCCAAGTCAGTGTCCTCCTCTCTGGAAGCCGTGCTTATGCCCTTCAAGATCCATTTGAGATCACAGATGAGGCTTGCCCCATATACCCCAGTGCCTACCCTATGAAACAGAATGATTTCCTCCAGTCAAGCATGCAGAAACTGGCTTATATTGACACTGATGTTTACCCTCTGTCAAATGGGTGACACTATGCTCATCTCCCACCTGCCTTTTCCTTCAGGATTTTCCCCTCCCTGACTTATTTTTCAAGTTCCAGCCACATTGGTTCCCATTTAGTTTCTCAAACATGCCATGAACTCTCTAGTCTCAGGGTTTTTGCACATGCTACTCCCGCTATCTAGAACACTCTTCTTCCACTTGGACTTCTTCCTATTTCCATTTGTGTACTAAACTCCTACTCACACGTCAGGCATCATCAGAAATAACACTCCTAAGGGAAGTCCTCTTTGGTCACTTCCCACCCCAGACAGCACCAGGTCCACTGTCATCTGCTCTCATGGCTCTCCACTCTCTTATTCCACAACATTCTGTATATCTTCCTTTCTAGAGAGTGGGAATTCCTTCTTTAATAACCCCAAGTGCTTAACACTGTGCCAGGTATGGGGAGAGCAGATGTTCAAAGAATATTTGCCGAATGAACACATGAATATCCCTTTTCAGATCTTTTAAAGGTCTGTTCTTTCCACCTGAAAAAAAATCCTCCTTCCTTTTCCAAATTTTTAATAAATTCTATCCTTCTCTCAAAATTAGTTCTAATTCTCTGTTTTCCATGAAGCCATCCTTGGCCAAAACAGGTAAGAGTAGGATACCAAAAATTATGAACTACTTCAAAAAATTATAAAACTCATAGGAAGTCGGTGAGGAAGAAATAGTATCCTATAAACACCATCTCTCTTTTTTCATATTTAATGTCAGTGTGCAACTAGCTTCTAATAACAGGCTTCTCTTACAGCTCTCTAATTGTTTCCATGTAACTCATCCAAACATCAACCAACTCATTCATTCACTTATGCATCAAAACTCCAGGCGGTCTCTTCAAGTAGGTTAGAAGTTCCTAGATGAGAGGAATCCCATCTGAAATCTTAATCTCCCCACAGAAACTGCCACTGGGCTGTTTAATAACATAGGATCAGAGAATCATAAGCATGGCCTTGGAGATAATCTAGACAGTTCTTTTCACACATAGAGACTCTAAAACTCAGAGAACCTAAGAGACTTGCCTAGAGTCACACAGCTAGTCAGCTGTAGAGTTGGAATTCGAACACAGGGGCCCTGACTTCACTCAATGCTCTTTTTACTATACCATAGTATCTTTTATGTTACCTACTTGCTGTTGAAGGAAAAACAAATCAATATAACCTCACAGGAATAATGTCTCATTTGAGTATGCCGTGCATGAACGACAGTGTACCTTGAATTTATCTACCACCTTTATTTATAAATCATTTCCACAATTCATTTTATCCTCTTTATACTGAAGAGTATTTTCTGAGCTAATAGTCACATAAGACAACCTTACAATTTACACAGTATTTACTGAAGTCCGTTCTTTTGTCTCCACAGTCCAATTCCCTCAACCATTTTCCTCTGCAATCAGATTCTATTCATTTTACATGTTGCAATTCAGAAATGTCTCATATTAAGCCATACCCTTTGAACAAAACACTGATATTCCTCTATAAGCTGACAGGTCCACATTCCTGCCCCACCCTCTACCTGTGTTTTCTCTTTCTCTACGGGTTTTAGTTTCACATCATATCCTATTGTTAACATCCACTTTATTGCCTGCTTTCCTGGCCTCCTCACTGTGTTCAATTTGTGCTTAATTATTTTCCAGGTTCAGTTCCTTCCCAAAGGCCTAAATCTAAAAGAGGTGAGAAGAACTTAAATCTCTTAGTTTTAGGTCATTTATTTAATTTAAATTACTATTTTTAAGTATCAAAATAATAATAGCTACCTTCAACGTGAAGAAATGAAAACCTTGCTATTCCTATCACATGAAATGCCATTTGAAACATAATTCCAGGGGGACATTTAAATATCCTCATAATTTTAGTATTAGTAGCAGCTCAGAAAATCTAAGAGTTCATTTAAATTCAAAATATTATAGGAAAAAAACTTGTACTTCAAAGGCTATTCTTTCAGAGGAGTAAAAAAGGAAAGAACTCACATATATGGAGTGTTTTCCCTGACAGGCATTTCTATATATGTTGCAGTGGTTAACTGGCACAAAATACATACTGATGGTGATTTCTGCCCACACTTCCTGAAGGAGGACACTGAGGTTCCAAGGGTGTTAGGAACTTGCTCAAAATCTCAAAGTAAATTTCAGGACATCTGATTCTAAAACCAATGCTCATCCCAAAATCCTTGGTTGCCACTGAGAAACATTTCCTTCCTTCCTTCCTTCCTTCCTTCCTTCCTTCCTTCCTTCCTTCCTTCCTTCCTCCCTCCCTCCCTCCCTTCCTTCCTTCCCTCCTTCCCTCCTTCCCTCCTTCCCTCCTTCCTTCCTTTCTTTTTTGAGATGGAGTTTTGCTCTTGTTGCCCAGGCTGGAGTGCAGTGGCGCACTCTTGGCTCACTGCAACCTCTGCCTTCCCATTTCAAACGATTCTCCTGCCTCAGCCTCTCGAGTAGCTGGGATTACAGGAGCCTGCCACCACACCCGGCTAATTTTGTATTTTTAGTAGAGATGGGGTTTCTCCATGTTGGTCAGGCTGGTCTTGAACTCCTGACCTCAAGTGATCTGCCCGCCTCGGCCTCCCAAAGTGCTGGGATTACAGGTGTGAGCCACTGCACCTGGCCCTGAGAAACATTCAAAACTATATGCCAGGGAAAACCCGCAGAAACTTGGATTACTTGGTAGAGAAGACTGAACAATGAGGAAAGACATTTATAACTGTTCTCGGGTGTAGGCAAAGGTTGGGAGGACCATGAGACATTCTTCCATGTAGCATTGGAGGGCAGAAGTAGAAACAAAAGGTGAAATCTAGGCAGAAGCAAATGTTGGCTTGGTGTAAGAAATAATATCCTCTTGGTAAGAATTCCCTGAGGCTGGAAGGAGCTGCCTCACACAGCAGCAAGTTCTCCAGCGAGTAATGTGATGTGTTTCAGCAGAAGATGGATGAACACTTTGATTAAGGAGAAATTATCAGGAAATTAAACTATCAGCTAGGGTTTAAAACAATGAATTCTTAGGTTCCTTTAGATATATATTTTTTTAATTATATATCTCAGCCTCCAGAGTAGCTGGGATTACAGGCACCCGCTACCATCCACAGCTAATTTTTTTATGTGCTTTTAGTAGAGATGGGGGTTTACCATGTTGAGCAGGCTGGTCTCAAACTCCTGATCTCAGGTGATCTGCCCACCTCGGCCTCCCAAAGTGCTCGGATTACAGGCATGAGTCACTGCATATGGCCAAACATACATGTTTTAAAGGTACTTGAATGTTGTGGAAAAGGCCCAGGACTCTGCATAACAGTCTTTGGTAGATTCGTTCAGCCTCCCTGTATCTAAGACCTTTGTAAAAAGGATCCTCAGGCCGGGTGCAGTGGCTCACACCTGTAATCCCAACACTTTGGGAGGCTGAAGTGGGCAGATCACCTGAGGTCAGGAGTTCAAGACCAGCCTGACCAACATGACAAAACCTCATCTCTACTAGAAATACAAAAATTAGCTGGGCATGGTGGCGCATGCCTGTAATCCCAGCTACTTGGGAGGCTGAGGCAGGAGAATTACTTGAACCCAGGAGGCAGAGGTTGCAGTAAGCCAAGATCGCACCATTGCACTCTAGCCTGGTCAACAAGAGCAAAGCTCCACCTCACAAAAAAAAGGATCTTCAGCATCTTCTTTGGAGAGCTAGGATTTCTTTCCTCACCCCCTAAGTCTAGATTGTCCTTGTTCCTTGTTTTGGCATCAGAATGCAATGTAAATGACAGTTTCCCAGTTTTGTGCAGGAGCCTTGGACACTTCCAATCTCTCAAAACGTTGTGACCATTAGGTGAGCACAGCCATGCTAGCCTGCTGGAGGTAAGAGACCATACGGAAGAGAATCCAGACATCCCAGCTGAGACCATCTCAGACCAGCATGCAGCCAACCTACCCAAATGTAAAAGAGGGCCCAGCCAAGATCAGCAGAACTGCCTACTCAACCACAGTTAACAATAAGCACAGAAGTGAATCTAGCTGAGACCAGAAACATCACCCATGTATGTGTGAGCAATAATGAATGTTTACTGTTTTAAAATCATTAAGGTTTGGGGGAGTTGGTTACATAGCATTAACTAGCTGATAACAGAGTCAGATCCAACTCCTAGCTTCAGCAATGAACTAACCGGGCTGTTTTAAAGAAGACTTTAAATTCCTCAATCTCAGTCTTATGTAAGTAGGGTGAAGGGCTCCCTCCAGAATAGCAGCTTTCAAATTTCAAAGTTATCCAGATACCTTTTTAAAAATGTACATTCCAGTATCCCCTCCAGAAAATCCAATTCAGTGGGTCAGGAATAAAACCCAGATGTCTGCATTTTAACAAGCTCCCAGATGATTTTAATGCAAATGGGGAAGAAGGGAGAAACTCTGTTCAGGTAATTCTTGAGGAAGCTTGGATATTTATGACTAAGTTCATCCCCCTGTCTTCAGCTAACCTCTACCCCTATATCAAATGGGGGATGACAACTAGCTGAGTATTTGAAGCTTCTTAAAGAAGGAAGTGTCATAAGCTTCTTCTAGGACTCATTAAAGAAGAGTACCTTGGCCTTAAGACAGAGATCTTTTGACTCCTGGGAGCCCACTCCCAGCTCCATCAGAGAAGTCATGGCTTTGACAAAGGAGATTGGAAGACTGTTTCCACTCAAAACCATTCCAACTGCCAATGCTGGAAGAAATTAGACAGCCAAAAGCACAGCCTCAGCTAAAATGCAGAGTAACAGCTGGACTGTATTCCCTGAAAGTACAATTCATTTATTAGACAGATAATTAGGTTTCCCTCTAGATACAAAAGGGATATGGTCTGTGCATTAAGCAAAGAAGATTTACTGAGATCGGCCAATTCCTACCCAAAGCTCTCCAACCATGCTTGTCCTTGGATTTTAAAATGGGGTGAGAAAGAAACTAGGGTGGGGGCAGGAAGACAGCGTCTGCTTTGAGACTCGTCTACCCATGGCTTTAATGATCCAAATCAGTGGTTCTCAACTCTGCATTAGAGTTACCTGGGAGTTGTAAATTATATTGATACCTGGGTCCCACCCCCAAAAATTAAATCAGAATCTCTGGGAATAGAATACCTGGCCAGAGGTAGTTTTAAAGTTCCCCAGGTGATTCTAATGCAGAGGCAGGGTTGAGTAGCCTTGATCCAAAGCAGAGGTTGGCCAACTATGACCCACCTGTTTTTGTAAAGATAGTTTGATTGGAACATAGCCACACCTTCATTAGAGTTGGGTTGTTGTGACAGAGATCTGATGGCCAATAAAGCCTAAAATATTCACTTATCCAGTCCTTTACAGGAAAAGTTTGCTGGCCCCTGCTTTTAGGTACCAATCTTGAGAACTTGTTAAGGGCTGCTGACAGTGGAACTTTATCCCGGGTGCCTCCTGGCTTGGTTTTGCATCTCTTTGACCTCTAACACCAGAAGCCCAAAGCACATAAAAACAGTAAGAACTAATGTCTAAGAAATACTTATTATGTGTCAGGTGCTAGGTTAAGTAGTTGCATCATCCCAGTTAATCCCCACAACCACCCTGTGGAGGATGTTTGATTATCCTCATTTTATGGTACAAAAAAATAAAGCTTTGGAGAGGATTAAGTCCAAATACACAGACGAAGCGTGGAAGTCGGATTCAAACTAGGCTGTTTGATTTCATGGCCCATGTGCTCAAACACCACACCCACCAAGATTCACTAGGTGGATATATGGAGTGCCTGAGCCAGACTGTCCTGTGATCTTGGGTGGGCCACTTCAAGGGGAGGGGGTGGAGAAGCTGCTATTAATACTTTGGAAGGACATGGCAAGACTGGAGATCAGCATGATGCCTAATAACGTCCTAGGAAACTGTTATTTTGTCAGAGTTTCTTTCCCTGAGACATTCTTGACTATATTTCATTCATTTGTTCAACCCTTTAATCATTCAGTAATTGAGTGAGCACCTTCCATGAGCCAGGCATGGTTCTAGGTGCTGAGAAAACAGCAGAGAATAAGAATCTGGGAAAACACAGGGTACCGACCCCTGACTCCATGGACTTTACATGGCAATGAGAGAAATGGGCAATAAGAAAACCTACTTACATATACATAAGTAAGCAAATACACACACACAATTGAGTCTCATTATTTGTGGTAGTTATGATCTATAAAGCCACTGCAAAAGCTGATTTAGTGAATACTAACTATTGTTCCTAGGGGAAATACAAGGT
The DNA here is from genome assembly GCF_024542745.1 of Macaca thibetana thibetana. Classification (NCBI taxonomy): domain Eukaryota; kingdom Metazoa; phylum Chordata; class Mammalia; order Primates; family Cercopithecidae; genus Macaca; species Macaca thibetana. Next base: position 101,171,490 of record NC_065586.1, on the reverse strand, counting down.
TAAGTATCTATGAGTCTCTGGTCACAACATTTTTATAAAATCAATCAATATGCAACATTGTTTTAGGTGTTTTCTGTTTAAATATAAGTTTTTAAATATATATAGTGATTCATTAACATTGAACTCATGGCCAACAGCAGGGAAGCTGCTCTACCACATGTGTTTCTCCATAAGGGACATCACAGTCTCCTTGTGCTCAGGAACACTAGGAAGCCCTTCAACACCATGTCCTGGGACATTTAAACAGGGAGATTACCAAACAAAGCACAAAAGTGCAAAATATGTGTCACAAAATAGACCACAGAAAGGACACTTGTGGACAGCATCAGAGCTGGAACCAGAAGGCAGAGTGTTGCTTGTTGAACCTCAGCTGAGTATGTGCCCGTCATGTAGCTCACATTTTTTCCCACTCTGTGCATCTCTGGGAATGACCATGAAAACACGGTGAGTATAGGTTTTTAGGTTTACAAATAAACTGCAGCAGGTAGGCAAAGTCGGAAATAGGGAATTGCAAATAAAGAGGATCCACTCATTATTATATAATGTCATGCAGCAGTAGCTGCTACGAAGAAAATTAAAGCAGAGAAAGTGGATAGAGCATGTCAGTGGTACTTTTTTTATTGTACATTGACAGTTTATACTTGTATAAGTTTATGGGGTACAAAGTGATATTATGATCCATGAATACAATGTGGAAGAATTAAATCAAGCTAATTTTCACATGATCCAGTGGCATCGTTTTTAAAAAAGCTAGAGGAGACTTTGAGGAGCTACCATTTGAGCAGAAACCTGAACGAAATGAAAGGGCAGGTGACGTGGACATCTGAAGAAGTCACCTAGGATGGAAGGATGTGAAGGATACAGACCCAGAAGTAGGTGCTTCCACAGTGCCTTGAGGAACAGTATGGGCCAGTGTGGCTGGAGCAGAGAGAGTAGGAGGGAAGTACCAGAGGTTAGGTTAGAGAGAAAGCCGGGACGAGATCACATCAAAGGCAGGTTTTACCTGGATAGGGTCTTGGGGTTTCTGTTTGCTTAATTTCAACTTTTATTTTAGATTCAGGAGGTACATATGCAGATTTAAAAGGGCATACTGTGTGATGCTGACGTTTGGGGTACAATTGAAGCCATAACCCAAGCAGTGAGCACAGTACCCAATAGGTAGTTTTTCACCCCTTGGTCCCCTTTTTCCCCTGCCACCTCTTGTAGTCCCCAGTATATATTGCTCCCATCTTTGTGTCCATGTGTACCCAAAGTTTAGCTCCCATTTATAAGTGAGAACACGTGGTATTTGGTTTTGTGTTTCTGCCTTAATTCACTTAGGATAATGGTCTCCAGCTTCATTCCATGTGGCTGCAAAGGACATTACTAACTTCTTTTTAACAGCTGGGTCATATTCCATGGTGTATATGTACCACATTTTATTTATCTAGTCCACAGTTGATGGGCATCTAGGTTGATTCCATGTCTGTGCTATTGTGAATTGTGCTGTCATGAACATACAAGTGCATGTGTCCTTTTGGTAGAACAACTCATTTTCCTTTGGTACATACCTAATAATGGGATTGCTGGTCAAATGGTGATTCTATTTTGCTTCCTTTCATGCATCAGGGAAGTCTACTGATGCATTTAAAGAGAAGACTGCCACAATCTGATTTAGTGACCTGTAAATATCACGGGCAACTCTGTGGAGCAGAAAGTGGGGAACCCACAGAGCAGAGCACTGAGTCTAGAGAAGACTGTGGTTGTCCAGGGAGATGGCTGGTGCTTGGAATAGTGTGTTAGGCGTGGAGGTAGGGATGTGGAGGGATTTGCAAAATATTCTGGAGGTAACACCAATAAGATGTCTAGCAGAATGGCTGTGAGGTCTGAGGGAAAAAGAGGAGTCACAGATAGCTCTGAGATTGTGGGCCCCATTCACTAAGTAGTGGAGGAGAACAGGAGAACTGATCACATCTGGGATATTTTTTGAAGGCAGAAGTGACAATTTGCTGCTGTACCGAAGTCGGGTTTGAGAGAAAGAGTCAAAGATGACTTCCAGATTTTGAGCCCGCAGAAAGGGGTGTCACTTACTGTAACTTAAATTTGGGAAAGTAATGAGTTGTGAGGGTGTCAAGATGTGCATGCATTAACTTGTTCTTCAGGGGGGTGTGTGTGTGTGTGTTTAAGAAGACATAATTATAAAACAGTACAGGCATCGGATATTCATCCAATACTTATAAATTGTCCATTGTGTGTGCTCTGCTAAGGGCTGGGGATAAGGCAGAAACTAAATACAACCACCCTGGAGGGACCTGAAGTCTATCTGGGGAAACAGACAACCAAACAGGTGACTATTAAAAGAAAAAACTCTCAATACAAGTTCCGAAGCTAGAAAATGCCAGGCAATGCTTGAGACTGCACAGAAAGAGCACTGGAGTGAGATTCAAAAGTCCCAGTGTATAGAAACTCCAATTTCTCTGAAGAAAGACACGAGAAAGTATAATTTTGCTGGCCTCAAACACACAGTCAAAAATTTTCAGCTCAGGTGGTTCAGCCGATGATTAAATTGCTTCTAGAATCTCCTTGGGAAGAAAGGGTTATGAGAAACCTAACCAGGCAGGCCCATAGCCACCGTAAATGTAGTACCATATAAATGCCTTGTTGCTCAAAGGACAGCCCACAGCTATCAGGACCTGGCTCTCCTCCTCATATTCATTCATTCTACCAATTGATCTTGCCTCCAGATGCACTTGTTGCTTTTAAAGTGTAGCCAAGGGCCACTCTCAGGGAGAGACGCCAACAGAGCTAAAAGCCCTTATGCAAGGGAATTACCTCCACAAACAAAACACAAATTCCTCCAAGGTTTGAGCAAGGGCAAAACAGCTCTCTTGAGGAATATCTCTGTTGAAGGAAGGGTACTTTTTCCTCTGAGTTTGTTTCTACCTTTCTCTCTGGTCCCAGCACTGGCAGAGATGAAACTGAAAAATGAGACACAATCCTTTCCCTTAGTTCCCTTGGTACAGCAGCTAGAGGCCAGCATTTTCAAAAAGAACTCACTATAGAAATTCAAGAGGGAAATAAACAAAGAAAGTATAAAATCTGTAAAATCGTTGCACTTACAAAGCAGAGGTTCCTGACCTTACAATTGCTAAGAAATGTTACTTACCAGGCACATAGGCCTGTTTTGTTACACATTCTGTCTGAAAGCTTCAAACCCAGAAAACACCTTTAATTCCTAAGCAGGCAGTTGGTGCAAACGCATACATTTATATGTATAAAACAATAAGGCTTGCTTTGCTGTCCATTTTGGATGATGCCTGAAGTAGAAACTCCAATCCAGTGACTGTTTGTGGGGTAATGAGTGGGGACTGGGGACTGGGGCTGTTGAAGCTTCCCTTGGCAAACAAAAATGCAAAACTCATATGCTTTCAAACATGTAACAGTAAAGACACGGGTTAGGCAAAGATCTGATCTCCTCTTCTCCATTTCCCCTGCCCCATTCTCTTCCTATTTCAGGGCTGTGGGTTCTCATGAAATCAATGCTGGAGTCCTTTTCTACAGCTAATAACCCTGGCAGACGGGCCTACATCCTTGTCTGACTGCACAGTGACCCCACACCCCTCCACTGTTGTCAACATGACACCTCAAAGAACAGTGACAGACAAAAGTCAAATGCACTCCTAGCTATTTTAATGGACATGAGAACAACAAAAAAAAGAGTGTGCCACCTTTTGAGGAAAACCAGTAAGGTCACCCACAAAATCACAGTGGGGTCCATGGAATTTACTCTCACCCACAGTTTACTTTTGTGTTACTGAATATCACAAACTATACAGTGTGAAGCACACATCGCTACAGATGCCTCCTCCCATCACTTTGCTTTCTTATTTGACACGAACATTATTGCACAAAGAACACTGAACACTGAACCCTGACAGTGTTTCCATGACAAAGTCAAATTACAAGGATAAACATAATTAGGCTGGGAAAGGAGAGACTGGCTTCTTCTTGGGCCAGTGCCTTCCCATCTCCTTGCCTGCATGAGTAAGCGAATTGGAACTACGCTGCATGTGAGTTTGCCCTCCTGTTTCCAACTGGATTTTATGGTTTGATAATTTCATACTATTTGTCTCCCCACTATCCTATCCTATCCCCATTCAGAGTTCATAATTTGCCAGGAAACTTAGAATTTATTTTCCATTTCTTTCTCACTGCATTGCTCAGCAACCACAGAGATGCCTCGGACTGATTTTCCAACACCCCCCACCATTTTCCCCAGGCGAGGAACACAGTTTCTGTTGGACCCATCATTTGGATGTGCTCACTCTCTGTGGCATGATTTATAGAAAGGCAGCCTCAATTACAATTTCTCTTACTTTTTGCATTGACTAAAATGCTGAAAATACAGAACTGCCAAGATGGCACGGTACACAGCCTGCAACTCAAACAGCTTAGTGCGACAGCCCCAAGCAAAAAAAGAAACAAACAAATAAACAAACTAAAAAAACCACTGCTCTGCCAAGAACAATCACTCAATCCATCAGCACCAAAGATGGGAAGACCATGAGATGTTTTCCTAACTCAGAAAGGAGGCTCCCCCTCCAGTTCTCCACCCTCCAACCATTGGGAACTCTCTGCTCTCTTTCTTCTGGCTGGGAGCTTAGAGGCACTCATTGTCATGGGCCAAGCAATTTCAGGAGCAGCAGCCAGCAGACAGGAATTGGGGGATTAAAACATAAATCTGCATATGTGCTTCTATTTCCAGACCTTGTTTACACACAGTAATAAAAAATGAAGCCAGTAACTGAAATGAAAATAAATAGACCCATATATGTGTGGGCTTTGGTTTCACTCAGTTCTGTTGATTTGAGAATGGTGAGAACTCCAAAATTGTACCATCTCACCAAATAGGAGAGTTTGTGGGAACAGCTTACACTAGTGGCATACAGCCACATTCTCCTATCAGAAGGTGAGCCTGGGAAGAGGCTGGTAGTGGGAAGGTACCTTAATGTCGGTCATTAACTGGTAGAGGGGGGAGCATATTAAAACTAGGCCACCCCTGAACTACCCTCTGCAGACCTCCCATTCTTATTCTTTTTTAATCCTACTTCTTCTCAAGTCCTTTTTATTATATCACAGCCTTAGTGATCATCATGGCACCTTAGAAAGTCCTGTTTTAAAACTCCATGTTTGGAAAAGGTGCTCAGAGAATGTCACTCATTTTGGGCTTACTAGGTCTACTTCCAAATCAAGGTGCCCACGGTCACAATAACAGTGTCCTTTCCTCACACTCCCAGTGTTTCCCACAGTAACATTCCGGATAAAATTTCTGAGCAGTCATCTCTTGACAATTGGGATACATTTTTATTATCTTAATGACTTAAATTGAGAATTGCTTTTTTAAAAATTAATATTTTTGGAGACATTTTAGGCTTATAGAAAAATGAGTGGAAAGTACCTGAAGTCAGGAGTTCAAGACCAGCCTGGCCATCATAGTGAAACCTCGTCTCTACTAAAAAAAAAAAAAAAAAAAAAAAAGAAAGAAAGAAAAAGTACAAAAAATTAGCTGGGCGTGGTGGCAAGCGCCTGTAATCCCAGCTACACAGGAAGCTGAGGCAGGAGAATCGCTTGAACCTAGGAGGCAGAGGTTGCAATGAGCCGAGATTGCCCCATTGCACTCCAGCCTGGGCAACAAGAACGAAACTCTTTCTCAGAAAGAAAAAAAACAAAAAGAAAAGAAAAATGAATGGAAAGTAAACAGATAGTTCCCATATGCCCTGTCACCCCACACATTTGTAAAATTGATGAGCCAATATTGACACATTACTAACAAAAGTCTATAGTTTGCATTAGGTTTACTTTTTGTCTTGTGCATTCATACAGGTTTTGATAAAGGGATGACATATAGCCACCACTGTACTATGATGTGGAATAGTTTCACTGCCCCAAAAATCTTCTGTACTCTGCCTATTTATCCCTCTTTCCCCACAATCCCTGGCAGCTATTGATCTTGTTACTGTATCCACAGGTTCACCTTCTCCAAAATGTCATAGTTGGAATCATACATTATGTAGCAGTTTCAGATCCACTTCTTTCACTTAGCAATAAGCATTTTAAGTTTCCTTTGGGTCTTTCCATGGAAGAACTGCTTTTTGTTTGGTTGGTTGCTAGAACTGGAAGCTTGTAAGCACAGGGCAGGAAGTAATGGCTTTTAAAATTATGAAATTTCTCTCTCAAATTTCTCCTCTCTGAACTGCAAGCTCTAAAGCAGAATGGACACCATAAGAAAACAGACGAAAGCTTGCGGCTTCCTGTTACTTGTAAGGGTAAAACCACGGAGATGGATTTTATATTATGCAGTGTGTATTTACAAATGGGTCATATGAGTCACCCAAAATTATCCCATCTCAGCGAACATTATTACAATTACTAGTTATTCAAATTATTCATTATTAAAATTGGAATGTGTCAGAGTTCAGGTAGAGGAAAAGAGTGCTTGAATTCTAAAACAGCAAAGAAAAGATATACATTCTATCAACTGGTTAATAACGTTTTAGTTTATGCTATGGTCTGAATGTGTCCCCCAGAAAACATGTGTTGGAAACTCAATCCCCAGTGCAACATTGTTGGGAGGTGCGGCCTAATGGGAAGTTTTGGGTTCATAAGGGTTCCACTCTCATGAATGGATTAATATAGATCATAAAAGGGCTTGAGGTTGAGAGTTTGATTGCTTGCCCTCTCTTACCCTCTCTTTGCCCTTCCACCATGGGATGACACCACAAGAAGGCCCTCTCCCAACGCTGGCCCCTCAGTCTTGGACTTTCCAGCAACAAGAACCACAAGACAATAAATTTGTTTATAATGAAATACCCAGCCTCAGGTATTCTGTCATAGCAGCACACAAAACAAACGAAGAAAGTGTACATAAATGCTGATGGCTCGAGTGCCAGTCAATGGGTGCCATCTGAGAATCTAGCAATGGCTAGGCTTTGTGCAATGCATTTGGGCATGGGGATGTCTAAGACACACACTCTGAACATTGCAGTATATGATCTCCAAGAAGAGGGTGATACTTGCAATAACCGCTACAAAGTTAGACATTATGTACTGTGGCCAAGGATATAGATGATGAGTATCATGGGAACTCCGACAAGGAAGGGAAATCTTTCTGACTGGGTGACATATGATGTGGTATCCCTCCACGAATGGCAGGAAGTCATTCATAAACAATGGCACAGTAACAGCACAGCATAAGGTAAATGGAGGTGATGGTAAGAATCAGGTACCTTATTTGTTTATTGACTAATTGGTACAGAATTCTCAATACTGTGATCCATGGGCCAAATATAGTTTTTAATATTTGTCTGTGATAATGTTTTGGAGAAAGGAGAGTTGTTTTGGTTTATTTATTTTTATTTTGCTGAAGTAGTATTTTAACGAGTTTGAATATCTTTAGGCAGAAGATGTGCTCTCTAATTTACCACAGTGTAAAACGATTCCTACTTATATCTTACTGTCCCCAGTGTTCATCTGACATAAACCTAGGGTAGAGGCTTTGCACAGAAAATAAGATGACACACCTATGTCATATAGATGAGTGACACTTCTATGACACAAACTGTGAATAGATGAAATTGTAAGTTTATAAGCTTGTAGTTCATCCTGACAGCAAAGGAGAGCCAATGAAGACTTGGTAACTTCATTTGGAAGAAACTATTTTATGTGGTCAGTATTTATGAGGCCTTTAATTTAAAAGACTTTCTCTCCATAAAGAACAAGTCCCATGTCTTGGATGTCCAGTGACAGGTATATGGACAGCCCTATGGATACCAATAACAGAGCAAAAGAGCTTCCTGATGCTGCAACAAGACCATGGCCACTAGGGCTTGGAAATGAGACAGTGGATTTCCTAGAGTGAAAACTTAGGCTCTGGTTTAGTCACTTGGGTTAAGTAAAGCCATAAAGCACTGGAGCTCTAAGGCCTTAAAATTCAATTGTAAGTAGCTGCTACTGCTGCAAAATTCATGAAATGGAAGGAAAGAGAAGTGAATGCATTTCTATGGTAATCAGTGCCCTTTTAATACAGAGGAGAATCATCTACAACGTTAGTCCAGAAAAATGAGCCCCTGCAACAAGCTAATTTTTAATTCAGCAATACTTGCATTTTCTTTATTCACTTATTTACTCATTTAACAAATGCCTATTGATGGTCTTCTATGTGCAAGGTATTGTGATGGAAGAGTCACAATGATGATACGACAAATTCTCTCCAACATGATTCTTACGTGAAAATACAAAATGTGCATCATGGAACAGGGTAGAATAATTGCCTACCAAAATATTTGTGGCACATAGGAGACACTTGATAAATAGACATGCTTAACATTGATTAGATTAACATCTAATCAATGTTAGCTTCAGAGGGGTGTGAGGAATGTTCAGCTTCAGAGGGGTGTGATCAATTTCATTGGTGACTGAAGGAAGCCTCATGGGAAAGTGGCATTTGATCATGGAAATACATTAGCATGTGAGTTGCAGAGGTAAGAGAAGAGATGGAAAGAGGAAGGCTAGCAAACGTTTACAGAGAACAATGCAACTTAAACATGTCTAGAACATGAAGTAGATGAAGAGAAGTAGAAATGCTAGGTGGGATCTAGACTGAAAGATTCAAATGCCAACCTGAAGTGTGGGCAATGGAGAACTGGCCATTCTTCTATGTGGAATGACATAGTATACAATGTAGAGTAGCGCAAACTGATTTAATGACATTAAGTAATGGTCATATTCTCCCTTCAGTTTTTTCATCTGCAAAATGAACCAAGAGTAGAAATGGCTTCTGAAGAAGGGTCAGATATGTGGTTTTGTAGAAATTTTAATCTGGTGTCAGTACATAAAGAAGCTTAAATGGAAGAGGCAAAGAGGGACATTTGAAGAATTAGTAAGCCACTACAGGTGTTGTCAAATAAAGATTAAAAACTGAGGTGATAACAATGAAAATAAAAAGGAAGTGAAGACAGTGATAGGACAGCCAGATATAATAATTTCAACATGGAGGACAAGAAAGAGGGGGAAGTCCCAAGAGTTAGTGACAGGAAGAATGGATGGGGCATTGATATAACCAGGGGAGATGAGAAAAAAAAAATCAGATGGGAGTTTGGCAGATGATGCGGACAATTTTTAAAATAGTTCATAAGTATAACCAATAATATAAGTTTGAGAGAAAGAGGTAATAGAAAGTGAGAGAGGGATTCACTTAGAGTATGTAACTATAATTAGTCAAGAGAGAATTTGAAGGAGCAACTATATCGATGGCCTCTTTGAGCCTCTCCTGAGGGAGACAGTTCAATTCAATCTTGTTGAGCCCATTGAATTATTGTTATATATTGTTTTCAAAAGTTAGGGGAGAAGAAAAACATAAGCTCACACGTAATAACCTTACAATTTAATTGAGAAAAACGTCAAATCCACGTTTCTACATGGGGCAACATAAGATATCTATGTTTTATATTTGTTGTTTTCCTGCCGTATGCCAACTTCTACATCTACCAGCAACCCCTAATTGCCCTGGGACTACTCCTCCTCCAATTAGTTCATGAGAGTTGCATAAAACTCTCCCCCACCTTGCGATCTGGATTAGCATAAGATCCAGGTCTAATCCAACTGCAGTGGCCTTGGCCATTAGTTTAGGGTGGGCATGCCACACAATGAGAGGCAGTCAGAGCCAATCCCAAGACTTTGTGTTAGAGGAAGGAGCCCTCTTTCCACCAGAGTTACTGACAGGTTAGGACAGAAGCATGGAGTTGATGGCAGTCATCTTGCCCCTCTGAGGGGAACGTTGCCTGAGAACAGAAACACCACCAGAAAAGAGAAGCAAAGCACTGAAAGATCAAGACAAGAGAGCAACACTGATGCAATATTTGCTCTTAGACCTGGCTAAACTTGAAGCCAGGTCTTCTCTTGAACATCACAGCTAACTTAGCCCATAAATTCACGTTCGGCTAATTCAGTTGAGGTGTCCTGTCACTTTCAACTACCATTCCTTACTCTACACAGCATACAACCACATGCAAAACTTAGAAACTAGGTCCAGAGAAAGAAATGCATTCCATAGGTTACATCAGCCAGAAAACACCCCATGAAAGAGGCCAAGTCTTAGAGGCTGGTCCATTGCGCTTTGGCTAATACAATTCTTATTCCACTACAGGGAATATAAAAACTGATCTCAGTGAGCTCCTCCTAATCAAGGACCTCATGATTTCAAGTGGTAAACAATTGCATGTTTAGACCCAACAAAAATGTGAGCAAAGTTTAAGGGATAAAGAGTGGATCATAACAGACAAGGATCCACCCTTGTGAAACAAATGAAACTGAAGGAAGACCATGGCACTTTAGAATGCAGCATTTATTGAGCAACATTTTATGTGCTAGGACTTCTCACATCTCCTATCTCCATATTCTATTTCCAATAATAATAATAATAACAATAGAAGCCATAAAGCCCACGAGCGCCTTCCCATTTTTTTAGACTGGACTGTGCCATCTAAAAGTCCATGCTTTAACCATATCTTATGCTGCTAGCAAACCCTTGCAAACTGGCTAATCCAACCAGACTTCATGTTTAATTGATGCTCTTTGTCATCTCTGAATCAGTGGAGAAGCCTCTTTGTCAGCACCAGCTGGAAGTGGGAAACCACCTTCCTATTCTTTCACTGCATCTTGGAGTCCCGTGAGTCACTTAAACACAACTGCCCCTCTAAGGCAGGGCCTTATACCAGTACCATCACCACTTCCTGTGTGAGGACCTCCATCTCCACCCCAGCTACAAACCCCAATTGTATAATCATTTCATGCAGAGACCAGCAGAAGCAGATGGTTCCCCCCCCAAAAAAAAAAGAAAGAAAAATCCCCTTCATTATAACAAATAACCTTGATAATCACCCAAAGTGGCAGAAGGAAATATTACTAGCATGGGAGAACAAGTAAAATTTAATCTTTAAGTGAGATGTAATGGAGTTTCTTGTACCACATCAAAGTCATTGTTAAAAATGCTGTCCTCCAAATGAGTACACTGCTCTCTTGATTCCAAGATTCAAATTCGTTTAAATACATCTTTCCCCCAAGGCAGTTTTCAAGATTAATAATATTGCACATGTTGTTTTAGGAAACTTTTTTAAACTGCAGCTCAGAATAACATTTATTTTGTGAGTTTTGAGTAGGCCAGCCCTCCATTCCCCATAGACACAATGAGTGGAGAGATAATGCAACCTCTACCAGGGACAAGAGATTGAAGTGGAGACAGAAATAACACTGTCTACACTGGCTGAAGGGTCCACCTTCCAGCCAGCATGATAGAACCTTCAGCAATCTTAATCTTCTATGATAATAATTCATATAAGAGGGAACACAAAAAAGTCATCACCATTTGAAAGAAACAGATACCATTACAAAATTAACAGCTATTTTTTGTTGTTGTTGTTGTTACTGCTGTTAGACTACAGACATGGTGCTGAGCCCTTTCAGCTCTACAATTTCTTCAGTGTTATGTGCCTGCTTGCTAAAAATCATGTAATATTTTATGTTTATAAAATATATATTTATAGGGCCAGGCACAGTGGCTCACACCCAGCACTTTGGGAGGCCAAGGTGGGTGGATCATGAGGACAAGAGATCGAGACCATCCTGGCCAACATGGTGCAACCTTGTCTTTACCAAAAATACAAACATTAGCTGGGCATGGTGGCGAGTGCCTGTAGTCCAGCTACTCGGGAGGCTGAGGCAGGAGAATTGCTTGAACCCGGGAGGCAGAGGTTGCAGTGAGCTGAGATCGCACCACTGCACTACAGCCTGGTGCCAGAGTGAGACTTCATCTCAAAAAAAATAAAATAAAATAAAATAAAACAAAATATATATTTATGTAATATTTCTAATATGTAATACATAACATAAATTTAAGTTATGAAACAAACAATACTAACATTCGTGATCCTACCACCAAAAGTCAAGAAGTAGAACCTTACAGCTGGGTGCAGTGGCTCACTCCTGTAATCTCAGCACTTTGGAAGGCTGAGGGGGGCAGATCACGAAGTCAGGAGTTCGAGGCCAGCCTGACCAACATGGTGAAACTCCATCTCTACTACAAATACAAATATTAACCAGGCATAGTGGTGGGCGCCTGTAATTCCAACTACTCAGAAGGTTGAGGCAGGAGAATTGTTTGAACCTGGGAGGTGGAGGTTGTAGTGAGCTGAGATCGTGCCACTGCACTCCAGCCTGGGTGACAGAGTGAGACTCTGTCTCAAAAACAAACAAACAAAAAAAAGAAGTAGAACCTTACTTCTTCCATTGAAGCTATCCCCATGATTCTTCCTGAACCCAAAATGTAAGTATTTGCCAGAATCTTGGCTTTATTGTCCCCATCGTCTCTTTGCTTTCAAAAATAATTCTACCCTATAGGTATGCATCTTGAAACATGATATTGTCAGGCATTGCTTGTTTCTGAAATATATGAAAACGGCATCATCCTGCATAAAACGTACTTTGATGTGATTTGTTTTTTCCATTCAGGATTATTTTTCTAAGATCCATCCATGTCGTTAAATGTAGACTTAGTTCATTAATTTTCATGGCCAAATAATATTCCACTGTGTCAATATAATTTATCCATTCTCCTATCTATGTGCATTTGAGTTACTTCTAGCCTTTTTGCTATAACAAGAAATTATGTGTAAATATTTATACATGTGTCTCCTGGCAAGTGTTTCTCCAAGGTTTATATCCAGGAGTAGGTTGTTCAATTGCAGAATCTACACTTATTTGGCTTCAAATGTACTGCCAGCTTGTTTTCCAAAGTAGTTGTTCAAATTTACACTGCTACCCAGGACATACTAGGGTTTCCACTGAACCTCAACCTCACTCATACTGAAATTACAATGTTCTTAACTTTGCAAGTCTTGTGGGTAATAAATGGTCTGTTACTATAGTCTTAATTTGCATTGCATTGATTACTAATGAGGTTATGCATTTTTTCATGTTAATTTTCTGTCTTAGTCCATTTAGACTGCTGTAGCAAAATACCATAAACTGGGTAGCTTATAAACAACACAAATTCATTTCTCACAGTTGTGGAGGCTGGGTAGTCCTAGATCAAGATGCAAGCAGATATGGTGTCTAGTGAGGGCTCATTTGATGGTTCATAGATGGCACCTTCTAGCTCTGTTCTCAGATGGTAAAAGAGGAGAATTGATCTCTTCAGCCCTTTATAGGTGCATTAATCACATTCATGATCTAATCACTTTCCAAAGGCCCCACCTCCTAAATATCATCACCTTGGAGATTAAGTTTCAACATATAAATTTTGGGGGAATGCAAACATTCAGACCACAGAATTTTTTTGTTAGTGTTTCCTATAAATGATATGGCTTTTCACTCCTTTGGCTATCATTTTGTTGGCTTGTCTATCTTTTGCTTATAAACTTATAATATTTCTTTATACAAAATAGATACTTATCCTTTGATAGGATTATGTGCAGCAAGAATCTTCTCCAAGCTTATGGCTTATCTTTGCACATACCATTTTTGGAATCTTTTAATGAGCTACTATTCTTCATTATTATAAACTTTAATTAATAGAATTATATACATTCATCTTATGGCTAACATTTTTGCATCTTAATTCAGAAACCCCTACCTGTCATAAGGTATAAAAGATAGTTTCCAAAATTTTCCTCTTAAATGTTGACATTTGTCTTACACAGTTAAGTCTTAAATCCATCTGAAATTTTGTTTTTACATCTGTTAACAGGTTCCAATCCAAATTTATTTCTTTCCTATGAATAACCAATTGTCCCAGAATAATAATTAAATAGCCCACTCAATAACCATTTTTTACTATGCCAATTTTGTTATATTACATTGTTTTTTATATATATATTTTATAAATATATATAAATAAAACATATATATATGTTTTATAAATATATATATATTTAGATCTGTGCTGGGCTCTCTATTCTGTACCATTTGTCAATTTTCCCATGCCTCTGTGTGTGTGTGTGTGTGTGTGTGTGTGTCTACATAAACTGAACAGCAGTACAGAATAAAACAGTAACTTCTGATATCTCTTAAGTTAGCAACCCACTCCAACCACACACCCTTTATTCCTCTTCAGGTGAGTCTGGTTTGCTTTTGGACCTTTGCTATTTTCTGTGCATTAGAAAATCAGTTTGATAAGTTCCCATAAGCACCTGTTGCGATTTTGATTGATTTGTATTGAAACAGAGAAACTTGCAGAGACTTTATGTTTTCATGCTATTGAGGATTCCAGTAAATGTACATGGTGTATTTAATTCATTCAAATTGTTTTTCCTTAGTGTCTTGTAAGAGTTTTAAGATTTTTTCAATAAATACCTTGCCCAACTTTTTTTTATCTATTCTTGTTGGATATTGAAACAAGATACACTGTGTAAATTATATTTTAATTGTGTTTTCTAACTCATTATTGCTGGGGAGTAAAAATCCATCTGATTTTGCTTAAAATAACTTAAAATTATTAAGTTTAATAATTTTCCTATGGTTTCTTTTGAGTCTTAAATGTAGAGAATCATATTATGTATAGATAATGACCTTTTTCCTTTTACTTATTTTATTGTGATGAATAAGCCTCCCAGTATATTGTTGATTTCAAGCTATGGTTCTGAGTATCCATCTCTTAGTTCTGATTTTAAAAGAAATGTTTGTAATGTTTTACTATTAAAATAACATGTTATATGTTTTTGGTGGATAATCTTTATTAGGTTAAAGAAGTACTCATCTCCTGGTTTGCTAATAATTTTTTGTTTACTCCTTTGTTTTGCTTTCTTGTTTTTCTTTTGTAAATCATTAATGGGTGTTCCATTTTATTCAATAATTTTCATGAGTCAATTGAGAGGCTGATGTAGTTTTTCTCCTTAAACATTTAGTATACTAAATTCCACTTTTAGATTTTTTCTAACATTAACATCTTACATTCTAAAAATAAACCACCCTCAATCATAATGCATTCCCTTTTGTATACACTGCTGGGTTCAGTTCGTTATCTCATTCAACCTTCACATTATGAGGTAGGTGCTTTACAATCTTTTTACAGCTTGTTATTTAGTAATGATACGACCATGAATAAAGGCAAGACTTGGCCTCAGGTCTGTCTGACTTTAAAACCCAAGATTTTAATCATCTTCCATGCTTCTCTGGATGCTTTGAAGTTAACAACTCACGAGAATGCTTCAATAAACAATATTTTCATAGTGTCCACTAGGCATCTATCTAGTCCAGTTCTTTTGTTCTTGAGATGATAATTTACTTATGCTTGACTGGTGGACTTTAGAAGTCAACCTCATAGATATGTGTGTGGAGGAAGAAAAGCAAAGGTGGAACTTCTGGCATTAAAATGCTTAAAAAACAGAGGGTGGAGTGTGAATCAAGACTTTACGCATGTTATTAGGGGGAACGATAGAAGATTCTCAAGTTACTATCTTAATAGTTAAGAAGGCCTCCTTAACTCTTTTCCATCTAGACTTTCTTGTCAGAACCCTCAACATTACCAACCATACTGAACTTCAGGACAAGAGAACATTCACCAGGAAAAAAAAATGGCAAGACCTTGACAAACCATCCAATGTCAACAGAATCCAATCCGATTTCCTCCTTACCATGATTTTCCTTCACTTTGAACATGCATTTTTTTATTGACCTGCTCCAGTTTCCTCATATTCTTTTCTAAGAATAGTAGCCAGAACCAAACATCATAAAGAACTCAGATGAACCAGGGAGAACACCTAGCACTAGGGAGACAGAAGCTTTTGGAAACACAAGTATGGCTGCCATGATGCTTCATCCCTTCTATGTGCTTAAAAATCTGCCCACATTCAGGAGATCATGCTCTAGATGTCAATGTTATGCTGGAGACCCAGAGAACTGGCTGAAGACTGCTTTGAAACTTTTGCTCTCTCGAATGTCACTGCCTTGATGAGAACTTCCCTGAACACCCTATGTAAGGAGCAGCTCTTTTATCCGGACTTCCTCTACGCTCCTTTCTTGCTTTATTTTCCTTATAACATTTACGACCAACTAACAATATATGTTGTTAGGCCAATTATAACAATAAATGCTATAACTTTTAAAAATTTTACAGACATAAGAAGCTTCACAATGGGAAGGGTTTCTGGTTCTGTTTCATCATGAAACAAGTGCTGAGAGCAGTCTTGGGACATAGTCAGTGTTCAATCAACACTGGTGGAAAGAGGAATGGAAATGTGAAAGGACAGTTGGAAAGAGGAGAGGCCATCTCTCACTATGCAACCTAGACTGGCAAATACTTCTTACCACTATTGGCCGCTAAAGTAGGCCCTATGCCCTCAAAATGTGGTGTACCTCACCTCAGATACACATAGAGAGTTTCTTTGGTACTGGAACCAGCAATAGGAGCCACGTAATCAAGATAAATAACTGCATTCACATTAAAACATCATAACCTACTCAGCAATACAAAGGAATGAACTGCTGATACACATACCAACATGGAGGAATATGAGAATCACTGTGCTCAGTGAAAGAAGTCAGATACACGAAAGAAATGCATATTGTATGCTCTATTTTCACACAATGCAAACAGACAAAAAGCAGATTGCTGTTTTTCTGGGGTCAGAGAAGGGAGGGAAGGACTACAAAGGCATGAGGAATCTTTGGTGAAGGTGATAGACATGTTCCATATCATGATGGTGGTTTCACAGATGCTTACGACTCTCAAAACTCATTGAACTAGGTACTTTAAGGGAATGTAGTTTATTAGACGTAAATTATTTTTCAATAAAGTTGTAAGGGATAAAATATTGTAACAGGCACAGAGAGGAGCAGATGGGTTCTTTAGCCTGGTTTTCTATCTAAAGCTCCTATCTAAAGCCAACAGCAGTCAGGCTTTTCATACAAAGTCATCAGGCTGGACATCCACAAAGTGTAACATCAGCCAAGAAGTATGATGATTTTCTCTGCCCTTCCCCTTCCTCCAGCCATCACTCCTCCTCCTGAGACTAACAAATCCTCTAACAGTAACTCATATATGCACAAGCTCCCTTCACAAGCCTCACTGTGTAATCACACCAGATACTGTTTATATCACCCGTCACTTTATCGCTATATGAGGTTTAGTTAACACTCTGTCATGGCCAAGGCATAACCCTGAGCATCTCCCTGGAGAATCTCACCTTGACCCAAGCCTACCCCTCCATTCTCTAAGAAATGTTTAAACATCAGAAAAGTACCACTGAAAGAGAGAAAAAAAAAAAAGAAACTATGCTTCCAATGGAAAGATTTTTCATTTAAATGCACTTCATTGTGTGATGTATTCCTTTAATTAAAGTGTGTGTCTGGGTGCACTGGTTGCTATTACAGTGCAATCTCTCATGTTTATTGAATGCAAGAGTAGCTGGGGCAATGCAGTGGAAACTCACATATTAGCTAGAACACAACTTAAAGCTGTAGTTCCCTGATCTTCTAAGCTTCTAAAAGGTATATAATCTTCAGAATGATCTTGGTTAATGACCAGTGTGATAAGATGCCTTCTGTCAATTTGAGTAGGTCTTGTCTGAAAAAAACAACTATTTCTCAAAGACCATATTTGACTTTGTCTTTTTGTCTAACTGAGATTCCATCCTTCATCTCTAGCAGAAGCAAAGAACCAGAGGAACATCCAGTTACTAGAGGGTTTGCAAAAGTAGTATAGGGAAGTAGAATTATCAACAATCCCTGGCATTCATATGTTACCTTACAGTTTGCAAAGTACTTTGTTTCTTCATGAGCTCCTCCTAAGGAACTTGTGGAGTACATATCGTTACCTCCCATCCTGATTTGGGAACTGAGACTCACAACATAGTGAGATAGCCAAGGTGCATGGGAAAGAGCAGAGGTGCACTTGAGCCACACCCCTGAATCTGGGTCCTGTGCTATTTCTGCCACCCCAGACCTGGGAGTCAGATTTCTGTTCTGATTGTGCCTCAGGGTTTGATTGACTTTGGGACAAATCTTAGATCATGTTTGGGTTTTTATCTCCTCATCTGTATAAAGAGGGAATATTTCAATAGCCTTTCAATTATTAAATTCGAAGTCTCTCTATGTTTCCACAAACTGAGAAATGGGAAGTCAGGGAGAAAGGGAGTTTTGTCCCATGGTCTTCTAAAAGAATGGTAAATTTTCTTCCCAGCCAGGGCCCTGTTGTACTACAAAGAAAAGCTAGGTTTTCCTTCAGTTTTTGAAAATTACTGAAAAAAAATGAAAAAAAATTGAAAATTACTGAAAATTTTGAATTATATGAAAATTATTGAAAAAGTCATAAAAAAACACTCAAAACACAGTCAAATATTAATCAATAACTGTAACAGATTAACTGTTTTCCTTTCCCTACAGTCTCTGTCTGGCCTTGCCAACACAAAATCATATCCTCTCACTACAGTTTTGTGGGGTTTTTTTGTTGTTTTTTTGCTGTTGTTGTTTTATTTTTACAGCGAAGACCTGTTCTTTTATTCTTCTCTGCAGCAAAAATTGTATCTCCTGAATACCTTTTCTCCCCAACTAGATTATAAACTTCTTGAGGGCAGAAACCCTATATAACACCCCTTTGGATGTGCCTCAGCATTTAGCCGATACAATTACATTGAAAGTATGCTTCCTCTGTTCCTTGAATTCTTCCTTCCACAATTTAAACTCTGCACTTTTCCAGATTCTCCTAAAAAATTAGTTTCTCCTTTGGCTCCAACATGCACTAGCGCCTCCTATTAGTCTTAAATCACTGACTTTTCTATGCCCTGTTTTAAATTCTTCAACTTGGAAATAAGAAAATAAGAACCAAATTTGCCAGGTTATTGTGATATAAAAAAGGATAATGCACATGGAAGCACTTAGCACATGCCCGACATATAGTAACTGCTCAATAACTATGCATTAAATCTGAGAATCTAAAACAGTATTTGTCTGTATTCATAGTTCTTCCTAGGGCTAAAGGGGAAAAGAGAAAAAGAAAACATGCAGCCACAACAGCTCAGGCCAGTCGCAGTGGCTCATGCCTGTAATCCCAGCACTTTGGGAGGCCGAGGCAGGCATATGGCTTGAGCTCATGAGTTCGAGACCAGCCTGGGAAACATGGTGAAAACCCATCTCTACTAAAAATACAAAAATTAGCCAGCAGTGATGGCATGTGCCTGTAATCCCAGCTACTCAGGAGGCTGAGGCAGGGGAATCGCTTGAACCTGAGAGGTGGAGGTTGCAGTGAGCTGAGATTGCACAACTGCACTCCAGCCTGGGCAATAGAATGAGACTCTGTCTCAGAAAAAGAGAAAACAAAAACAAAAACAAAAAAACCTTAGCTCGATCTTACCTTCTCAAAACTACCTTTCATTATACTTTCAGTAATATTCAGTAGAGTGGACAGCATCCTCTAACAACATCGTGCCTATGAAGCATCTCACCATGGACTTCTCATGAGTCAATGCAACAAAAACCATAGCAGGTACCAAACGATAGCTTAAAGCCACATCAGAATGATAGATGCATCCAGAATGGTGTCACAGCCTTCAATTTCAGCCAGGTTTGAATATATTTCCTCGGTCAGAGGCTGTTAAAGTGAAGAAGGCGATCTCTTCACAGGGAGTTTTCATTAGACATCAGTGAAATGCACACCTTCATCCAAGAACAGATTAAGTATTTACTACAGGCTGACTACTAGGGATTCCCAGAAGAAAAGACAAGGTGTCTTGTTCACTATTGCTCACAGTCTTGTGCAAAATGGGGTGGTTATAATATGAAGTGGTTAATGCTAAGATGGAGATATGTCTGCAGCAACTGTAAAGGACCTAAGGCAGCTTGGTAAAGATCAAAAAAGCTTCCCAAAGTTACTCAAGCTCAATCAGAAGTGCTAAACAGAAATCACACCATGCAATCAGAATCATGCCAGGCCGGCAACTTCTTTGTTCTTGCTTCTCCATTCCTCTCCAGCTACACATCCCCACCCTGCCCCCCATCTTTTAGGTCAACCTTAAGTCCCCTTCTTTATTGTGAGAAGTCCAGTTATACAGCCCAGAGGGACTTCTTCCCAGGAAAGAGGTCCCCATATTTCTGGATTTCTAGCTTATGTCCTGATTTCAAATTTCTGTCCTACCTTCTGAGCTCTTTGAAGGCAGGACCAGGCCAGGGGTTACTCATCATTTTATGCCCAGTGCAAACAACCCTGCTTGGTACCTAGTAAGCACCCCTATAAATAACTAACCAATGACTACCTATTTCAAGACATGACAATAAGTGTTCATGTCATGAGCTGACCTTGTGGCCAGATGTTTTGGGGGGTTGGGGGAAGGGGTTCAGAAAACACGCTCTGCAATTATGGCTGTGAATGTCAGGCAGGTGGATTTGAACCCAGCCTCTGCTGTTTCACTCACTTTCTTCCCTCTCACAAACTCACACTCATGCATTCATCTTGGAAAAGTTACTTCTGCTTTCTAGGGTTCTGTTTTCGTATCTATTTGTTTGTTTCTCTGGGAGGAGGAGGAGGAGAGATGGGTATAACCATGGTATCTTGTTACAAGAATTAGATTCTGAATGTAAGGGTTTGGTGCACTGCCTGGAATATAAATATTCATATTAATACCACTGCCTGGTATTAATTGTTGTTGTTGTTGTTGTTGTTATGCGTATTTTCACCTCAACTAGACTGTAAAGATCCTTGACAGCAGAAATTATATCACGTATTTTTCTGTATCTCTCATAACACTGAACACAGGGCTGCACAAGAAGTAGATCCCTCATAAATATTAATTAACAATTCGTTAAAATGCTCAACTACTAGGCAGAACTTCAGGATGAAAGGAAGTCACTAACACTAGATTAGAGTAACTTCCTTCTCTTCCTTGGGGAAGGAGCTTTCACTGGAGTGTGAGCTGTCACTAGAGTGAAGATCTTGTGCTGGGACTTTCTCACACTCACTTATCCAGTTGTTCAATAGGTAAGTCTAGATCACCCATCCTATGCAGCCTGGGCCAAAGGAAACCAAGTCTTTTCCTTCCTAGAGCTCTACTTCTACCGGGAGTAACAGACATGTCAGAGATAAGAATTAACATTCTGAATGATGCCAAACTATTATGAAGAAAAATAAAGCAGGATAAGGGGTGCCTGTTTTAAGTTGAGAAGAAGTTAGATTTTACATAGGATGGTTGGGGAAGGCATTTCCAAAAAGATGTAATTTCAGCAGAGACCTGGAGGTAGTGAGAACTTGAACCAAGTGGATAATCATATCCCAAACTGTGCAAGACAGGACTGCGTTTGTCAACTGGTAGAAGAGCAAAGAATATTAAGTGGTTGGGGCAGAGAGAGATAAGGTCAGAGAAGTGGCAAGGGCAGAGAGAAGTGGAAATTCTTATGAGCCATGGAAGACCTAAAGTATACTGAGTGAGATGAGATTCACTGGAGATTTTTGAGCAAGAATGACATAATACCACTTACATTTTAGTGGATCAGTCTGGCTGCTTTATGGAGAGTAGATGGTATGTGCATTAGGGAGGAAGAGGTTGTTACAATAATCCATGTGAGAGGGATGAAGGTGACATGTGGACCAGAAGTGAGTAGTGGAGGAGGAAGTAAAGAGTGTTGTGATTCTGTTTGTATTTTAAAAGTAAGTCAAGACAATTTGCTTAGGGACTGATTGCAGGGTATGAAATGAAGAAAAGAGCCAAGACTCCAAAGTATTTGCCCTGAGAAATTAGAAGAATTGGCCGGGCATGGTGGCTCACGCCTGTAATCCCAGCACTTTGAGAGGCCAAGGCAGGTGGGTTACCTGAGGTCAGGAGTTCAAGACCAGCCTTGCCAACATGGTGAAACCCTGCTTCTACTAAAAATACAAAAATTAGCTGGGCATGATGGCATGTGCCTGTAATCTCAGCTATTTGGGAGGCTGAGGCAGGAGAATCACTTGAACCCAGGGGATGGAGGTTGTAGTGAGCCGAGATGGCACCACTGCACTCAAGCCTGGGCGACAGAGCAAGACTCCATCTAATCTTAAAAAAAAAAAAAAAAAAAGAAGAAGAAGAAGAAGAAGAAGAAGAAGAAGAAGAAGAAAAACGAAATTAGAAGAATTAAAATGTTGGAGGAGGAAATTTAGTGAAAGGAAATGAATAGAAACCCAGTGCTACATTTTAGAGTGGACTATTTTGCATATTTATAAGATATCCATGTTGAGATATCAAGTAGATAGTTAAATGAACAAGTCTGGCATTTAGGGGAGAGATCTGGGCTGATAATTAGGACAAAATAAGTGGTATGTATAACTGAGAGCTGGATGAGATCATGAAGGGAGTGAGTGAGGGCAAAGATGAAGGAGGTCTGAGAACTGTGCCCAAGGGCTCTTCCTTATTTAGAGAGGTTAGAAAGATGAGGCAGAACCATGAAACTCTTCTGGAAGGAACAGCCAATGAGGGAGAAGATCTAATGAAGAATGGTGTTCCACCTTGCATATAATACTACCCCTGCTATTATTCCTCCTTCCCCTACTACACTGAACACTTCACTGGCTAGCATCTACTCATCCTCCAAGTCTCAGCCTTTGTATTTCTTCCTCAGAGAGGAATTCCCTAATCCCTAATATAAGCTTTCCTCCCTTTCTCTTGTATTACCTTGGTCTTTGCCTTCTTAACACTTTGGGTATGAATCTATTCATATATGTCTGTAATGAATATAATTTTACACAAAAATTTGTGTAATTCCATGTTTGTTTCTATGTATATACAATGAATATCCACCTTTAACTAACCTGTTGGCTACCTAAATGCAAGAGCCCTGGCTAATTCTACTCACCCAAGGGTACATTTGTTGAATGAATGTGAGACTAAACACCAGATCCTGGGCTAGTTGTATTATATTCATTATCCAATTTCAACTTAAGAGCAATCTTGTGATATTCACATAATTAGAAATCCTGTGGTATTCATATAATTTACAGATATGAAAACTGAGAATGAGAAAGTTTGAGTAACTGGTCAAAGGCTACTTAGCTAATAAGGAACTATATCACGATTACAAAGAAAACTCAGATCTATCTAATTCACGTGAAATGCCCTTTCCATATTCACAGTTGCCTCTCCGTGGTTATAGTTCAGTAAGTATTTCATGCTGGCCTGTTTAGAGAGGAGCTGATAATGAATGGTAGAAGGGAAGGGGAGACTTGATAAGATAGAACGTTGCATTCTCAATGCACTACCCTCCCTCTCCCACTTCCCTCCACCTCATTCTATTACCTCACATTCACACACAGCTCTCCATATCTGTCTGTGCTGATTATTCTCCATTTGCCCTCACCCCAAAGTAATTTTCTGACCTCTTCTACTCTATTCTGTACCCCCACAGGACTCACCCATATGGCTGCATTAGCCCACCTGGCTTCCTTGCCTTTTTCCATCCTGTTACATTCAGCAAAAAAAAAAAAAAAGGAATCTGGTAGGTGAGAAGAGAAGAGTTCATCTGCCCCACTTCCTATCCTGCCTAGACCCCATGTTTCTGGCAGAGGCTCCAATCTCTTTGACTTCAGCTGTTGGGTAACCCTCTACCCCTTAATTCCAGCTCTGTCCAGAAATTCAATAACATGGTTTCCTGTCCTTGCCCCTTCAGGCCCAGGTTCCAACAGCCTCCTACTGCTGCTAGTTCCTGGGTGCCTTGCCATGCCGTGTTGCTTCCTTAAACTCTTCACACCCCTCCGTAAAGAGTCCCTTCACTCTGTTTTCACTGGAATTCCAGCCAAGGTCAACCTTCTGCTCCCAGGCAGAGCCTGACTGGTATGGCATCCAAGTCCATCCCTTCTCTGTCCATCCTGCTCTGGCCCCAGCCCTGCCAGGCTTCCTACATAGTCCACGCTGTCAGGCAGACAGCTGCACTGTGCCCACTCTGATTTTATAGCTATCCACAGTTCCATAAAAATCAATGGAACAAAAACTCAGAGAACTTTTATCACACCTGAGAAATTTCCCATAACTGCCCTGAAATTATCCTGGATCTTCTCTGGAAAAAAAAAAAGAGAGAGAGAGAGAGAGAGAGAAAGGAGGAGAGAGGGATAAGAGGAAACAAGGAGGTTTGACATCCAGGTGTAAACTACTGGTAATTCCCATCTTTTCCCTGACTGGATGAAAAATGAAGTGCCCACAAGGAGCACAGCCTGTCTGAAGACAGAGATAACGCCTTGTGTGCTGCAGGTTCTAAGGGCTGCACTGTTTGCATAAACATTTTCAAAGCCCCAGTTCCCAAGTGCACAGAAGGGAGCCCATGGAATAAATCAAAACCAGATCCAAATGAAAAGTTAGGGGGACAGGCGCCCACGTCAAGTTCCCTGCTTCAACATGCTCCTGCTATGACACTGGAAAAGCAAAATTAATGAAAAGTGGTTTGTACAGTTTATGTAAACATATTAAACACCTTGCTCTGCACATTTATCTGACACTAAGTGATTAACCAGTTGCATAAGCTAGTATTTATACATACCTTTGAATTTCACAACACAAATTAGGCTCCATTTATCATGAAATCAGAGACTTTGGAAAAAGCAAGCAGAGTTCAGGGACATTCTAGTTCAATCCCTATATTACAGATGAGGAATCTGACGCAGAGAAGGGCAGTGACACATCCAGGGTAGGCAAGAGCAAGGCTAAGAGCTGTGTCTCCCACTAAGCTCCTTTATTGGCCATGTTTTGCTATTTTCTACTGACAAGGGGAACAGGTTGTTCACCCCTCCTAGACTCCTGAAGAGAATAAAAATTAGAATTTCTCTAAATTACTTGAAAGCCAGAATAATATTATAATAACTAACATTTCCTCAGCTTTCACTCCATGTCAGGCAGATATTACAGTCTTAGTGGAGTAAATGATTTAATTCTCCCACCATCACTATGGGAGCGATGCCACTGTTAGGAATTATAACAAAAATGGAAAACCCTGATTCCAGATCCCAACTGCCAGGGTTTACTTCCCAGTGCCACCATGCATGAGCTGCATGAACTTTTCTGTGACTGCATCTATATCTATGAAACATGGATAGTAATAGCACTTACCTAGTAGGGTAGTTGTCAGTATTACACTAATTAATACAAATAAAGCCATTACAATGGTGCCTGGAACACAGCGAGTACTCTATATGATATTCCTTATTTTGCTGTTCCAATTGTGCTCCCTATTTTGTAGGTAAAGGAAGAAAAGCAGAGCTATTAAGGAACCCATTCAAGTACATACAAACACACAGATGCTAAGGAATAGAGCCGGGTTCCAATCCAGGCCTTCCGATTCCAGAGCCAATACTCACTCTCACTGACACTGTCCAGTAGAACTTTCTGCAATGATGCAAAAGTTCTACATCGGCGTTACCCAAGAGGGTAGGTACCAGTCACATGGGGCTACTGAATACTTGAAATGTGGGTAGTGCCATTGAGAAATTGAATTGTTTTATTTATTCATAATTAATTCAATTTAATTTACAGCCACATGTGGCTAGAGGTTTCTGTATTGGACAGCTCACCTCTTCACTACCTTATTCATTCTGTGGCCCTTATACCCCGGCTCAGTGCCTGATGCAGGGTAAAAGGTTATTCTGTGAAAATGAACCCATAAATGTTTGTAGGAAGAATGAATAATTAAATGCATGAACCTGTCACCTCCAGCTAGGTTGAGAAATGGCTTCATATGAAGCAGGGTGGATCTCTTGGTCTCCCCTCCTTTGTCACGATGCAGGCACCCCTTCTCCAGCCTGCAACCCTCTTTTATCTGCTCTTCAAGAGAGATCAGTGGGCCAGAATCAAAGGCTATGAAGGTCCTTAATCATCCATCACCTGGGGTCTACCTGGGCACACATCTTAGTGTCTGAAAGATAATGTGAAACCTATTGATCTCTCATTTTGATTTTGGCAGTCACATTCCCCATGTGTCCAGGGAAATGTCAAGAACCACTTAAAACAGATCCCACTGTGGGACCTGAAGAATTAAGATGCTTTGCTATGAAGTCAGACATGTCTGTGAATCTCGATTCTGTCATTTCTAGCTCTGATAATTTGAGCCGCTTGGATGCTCTAAAACCCTAGTTTCCTCATCTCAAAAATGGGAACAGTTGTGTCCTTTTCCAAAGGATTGAAAGAAATATTGTGCCTAAGGAGCTTAGCATACTACAAAGTAACTGGTCTGTGCTCATGAAAGAATGTCCCACCTCTCCTTTCAAGGCTAGAGTTAGCAAAACTGCTTCCTTTAATTGACCTGTCACTAACTGATCCTTCCTTCCTTCCTTCCAATGTTTTCCCCTTAAAGGGGTTCTATAGGCACCCTCGCAGAGAAGAAGTATATTCAAAGGGTAAGCATGAAGCTGAACCTGACCCCACATCCTTACATAAGTTTTGCAAATGGAAAGTGCTATTTCAAGGAAATGTTTTGGATAATCAACATCACCATCAAAAAACATTTAAGTGCACATTTTCAAGTGGTGCTGAAGGAAGCATACGGGACAACACAATCCCTGCCCTCCAAGCACATTTCAAACAACCACTTAGACACAATCTGTTCTCTCTAGAAAATTGCCAAATCCAATAATTTTCTCAGCCCTTGCCCCTCTACAGTATTTGATTCTTCTTCAAACTTTAAAACCTTCTCCTTCCGTGAATTCAAAGGCACTGCTCACTCCTGGCTTTCTTCCTACTTCCAGAAACCTTCTTCTTCTCTCTCCTTTGCTGGCTCCTGTATGTCTCTGTTCTGTCGCTTACTGGCTGTGTGACCTCCGAAAACTTACTTAACTCTCCTCAACCTTCACATTATCTGTAAAGTTGGGTTAATGATACCTACCTTACATGGTTAGTCTGAAAATTATCTAGGAGAAATAGAAAAGTCACATTTCCAACTGGATGGAAACCCATCTCCCAACAAACATTTTGATCTAATAGATAAAATATAATTCAAAAATCTTAAATAATTTCTGCACTTCTAATTAAACTCCTGAGTGTCAAAATCAAACTAAGAACTCAAAACTAAAGCAGAATCTGACTCAATAATGACCCACGGTGTTTTGGGAAAGACACATATGTTCTGGGAACTGATGGGTGAGTTATAATACCTACATAAGGAAAAGACACTTATCTTTCTGCCTTATGCGGTTAACAGCTGGAAATGAGCCCAATATACAAAGTTTGAAGTGTTATCTGATACATGATATGGTGCCTTGCAATATGTTGGCCACTATCTGAGCAGGCAGCAACAAACTGTCTTCTGATCAGTGCCTTGGATTAGGGTGCGGGGGCTGGAGGTAGCATAGGAATCGACACACAAAAGAAAGTAAAACCCCAAGCTTTTATATGAGTTTGAACTCACAAAATCTGCATAATAGATGCAAGAATTCCTAGTAAATAAATACATATAAAACTGTCTATGTCCATTGATACTTCTACAGCTCAAGCAGAAGCAAAAAAAAAAAAAAAAAAAACCACCACCACTACCACCTGTGGGGGATATTTTACAATCCAGGGTGCCTTATAATAAAGCAGCATAGACAGGTCCATGTGAAAATGGGCTAATATTTAAAACACGCATAGCCACACACACACACACACACACACACGCACATGCACACACACGCACACATGTATACCCACACAAAAATAAGTACCATGAGGTTTGGAATTAATGAACAAATAGAGGCTAGAATATTACAATTAGATAGCAGAGTAATACACTTAGCACAGTGCTTGATATAGATTAGGTACTTAATAGCTTCTATTCCCACTCTCTTTTCTTCTATACCCTAAATATTGGTTCTAGGATTCTGTCCTTGTCTTTTTGTTGGTTTGGGCCATTTATTTTTAATTTTGTTGTATTTTTTTCATTCATTCATTCATTCATTCATTCATTCATTCATTCATTTAGCAGGTGAATGCATGACCAGAGCTGAGCTTTAGGAAGACTGTACTTTATGCTACCACCATACTGAATTGTTCATCATAGAAAAAAAAAATTTTTGGAGGACCAGGGGCCAAGTAAAAGGCAGGTAGTCACAGAGAAAGGAAATTCATCTGTCCATCACAAGAGGGTGGCCATATGAAAATCTCTGGGATAAAATAATCACAGGAGAAGAAGCTAGTGGGATGGAGTGGAGAAACCACTTTGGAATCTGAGTCCCACTTGTGGACTAATGGGCTGGACCACGATGATCCCAGAGTAAAGGATCATAAAGCATTCTTCCAAACTTTCTGTGTGTGCCTGAATGGCCAAGGGTGGCCCCCTGGAGAATAAACTCTTCTGCCTCACCCTGATGTGACAGGGGTGTAGATCAGGGTTTTCAGAAGTGGTCCTGTGGAGCAAGAGATGCTCATCCTCCCTAAGACAAGGGTAAAGGAACAGGTATTAAGGACATCTATTTGAAGCTATGCAGGGAGTAGGGAGGACTTGCTTATGGATTTCAGAGCACAGGACAATATTTGAACAAGGTAGTGAATAAGGGGAAACTATTTCCAACAGGCAGAAATTTAGATGAAGCAGATTTTATTTTAATGTCATTTTAGCTAATAACTAGAGTTTTCTAAAACTGGCAGTGTCTGCTTTCTGAGGAATTGAGCTCCCTCAAACTGGAAGTATGTAAATCAAAACTACATGGCAGCTAGTTAGAGCCAATATATAAATGGTTTCAGGGTTGCACCTGTCTAGCTCAAAGATTCTATATGAACCAGTTAAGAAAAAGTAGAGGTTAAAAGCAGCAGCAAAAACGACTAAAAATACTTTACCAATGAGAGTACATAAAATACATTTTATACCTAGAAGTATTAGTAAAAACAAAAAAGGGATGGTTTTAGAATAAATGATATATTTTTTCTCTCTTCTTTTCCACTTTTACAACAGAGCATGAGGGCATGCATCAACACCAGCAATAGGAAGGTTTGCCACCAAGTGACACTGACACTGCTGAAATGCTGAAAATATCACCGTTCACACATCGTCATAACTTCCCCCTTTGTGTATGCTTCCATGATAAAGACAAAGACCTGGATCATCTGAGTATTCCTGTCTCTAATTCTGTAATTAGAGAATATGGGCCTTGATGAATTGCAAATGGAGTCAGAACCCCAGCTTGTGACTTAACGAGAAAAGATAGGGCAGTCACAGATGTCCACACTTCATATTAATCAAGGGCCAATGATTCTCCACTGGGAAACTGTCCTCAGTTATGTACAGTCCCATAAGCCAACTATTACCCAGCCAGCCTCCTCAGCCTGAGACCTCTGGCCTTTCTAGTTCTGAATCTGAACAACTAGGGATTAAGGAGATAGAAGGTTCAAAGAATCTTAGCAGATGTCTTCAGTCCAGAGAAAGCAATCCCTGAAGTCTTAGAAAAGTTAAAATTCAAAGTAGCAAAGAAGAAGAGATACAAAAAAATAACTGCCCTGAAGGAGAAGGAATTCTGAGTTGGGTTAACCAATTCAGAAGCCAAATCATATGAAAATTGATGTCCTCTGCTCAGCTGTGAGGCCTGGAGGAGAATTCTGCAGAGCTGGTTTATGACAAGCAGAGGTCTCCCAACAAAACAGCGCTTAGCACATCTGTATAATTTCTCCTGCTTGATTCTCACAGCACACCTGTCATCTTTTCATCATTATTCTCAATGTACAGAAAATGAGGCAGGTTCAGAGAGGTTAAGTCATCCACCCCACATAACACACCTGGCAAAAAGAGAATAAGGGAATTAAATCCAGGCCTTTTGAAGCCAAGCCCAATTCTCTTTCCAGAGCCTTGCACTGTCTCTTTCAAGGAAGTTTACTTTCAACTGTGAATAAACTATGAGATTTCCACCAAATTATACATTCTTCCCAACGGAACCTCTTTGCTCATAACTGATCTGTCATCGGGTATGTATTGAGCACCTAATAAACACCCGGTAGGTTCCTTTCACTGGTTAAGTCTCCCTCAGCCTCCAACATTCAGCACTCTGCCTTTCCCATTCTGTACAGTCTACAAAGGCCGTTTCCTGATGATCATCTCGAACTTCCCTGGGTCCCTAAGGTTCCAATAGTACCATCTGTGATTAACAGTTCATTACTTTTTCCATCCCACCAGATTGAGACACTTCACTGATTCATCATTATATCCACACAAGCATTGTGTACAATTAGTTAAATCCATCAAGTCCTCAGTAAAGATTTGCTGAATGAAAAAGGAGGCTCTGGCATGAGAAAATTAGCCACGTTACAGAGCTAAGATAAACACATGACACAGACATTGAAGAAGAGATCTGTAAGTGCTCAACCATGAGTCCCAGATTCTAAAGGCTATAGAGATAATCCCCAAGGATGGACCCTAAGAAAACAAAAAGCACACATATGCATCACCCTCAATCCCTGATGTACCTTCTTCTTCTCCTAAGACTGGAAGCATCTACAATGGGCTTTTTCCTATGATTATAACAGCAGAGGATTAGAGTCAGGGTATTGCATGGTCTGGACTTGACTTCCTAGATGGGATCAGATTATTGATTGAAATGTCAAGTCTCAAAACAAGAGAAACACAATCAGAAATATTCATGTCTAAAGTTATGACACAAATTAGGGGTTCATATGAAATTGATGAAAGGCAAAACTGAAAATTTCCTTTAGGTTTTCAATGGTTAGTTCATATGAAAGAAATTATCTACTCAAATAGCCTTTGTTACTTTAATATAGACAGTTCCCAACCTCCATGTGAACTGTGTTAAAAGAAACAGTTTCCTGTCTACAAATAAAGCATAAGTTTCCCAGATTAGCACCCAAATACCTCACTCTCTAACCTCAGAGTAACTTTCTGATCACATTTCCTATTATTCCCCATCACTTTCCCTATTATTCCTCTTGCTAATCTTAGCTATAGCCCCCTTTCTCCAACTTCACAAGTTTATTTGGGCTGTTTGCACTATCTAGAATATCCTCTCCATGTGCAAATCTCACACCTCTTCCAGGGATCATTGAAAAAATAAATGTCACTCTTCTCCTCATCCACACATCCCCGCTAGATCTCCCTCCACTGAACTCTTGAGATGCTAACTTTCCCTCCTCAGTGGCATGTGAGGGCAGAAGTTTGTACTTGCTTGACATTTGAAGTCACATTTTGACAGTAAATATTTTTTTCTATTATTAATTCTTATCTCTAAAAATCCCTCTAATGGTTTCATTCTCACACATTAAGTAATTTTCATACTTCTCAGAAACTACTAAAATAATACCATTTTCCAGATTAAAGTTACACTATTTGTACTCATTCACAAATGACCAGAATATAGCCCATCTTGATAAATGTTCCATGGGCCCTTGAGTGTATGCTCTACTTGTGTTAGATGAAGTGCTCTAGAGATGTCAATAAAGTTAGTTGGTTGAGTTCTTACTGATTTTTCTGTTTGTTCTATATACTGGCAACAAAAACATCAGATATTTTTTAAAATGTCATTTAAAAAGTCAAGTTTATGCAATGTTTAGAAATAAATCTGATTAAAAAGAGGTGCAAGATCTATAAGCTAAAAAGTATAAAACATCATTGAGTCAAATTAAAAGGAAACCGAAACAAATAAAGACATGGCTGTGTCCACAAATCAGAAGATCAATATGTTTAAAAGGCCAATTCTTCCTCAAATTAGTCTACTGGACTTCATGCAATCCCAATCAAAATTCCAAAAGCCATTTTTTGGAGGTAGGGGGTAGAAATAAACAAATTGATTCTCAAATTCCTATGAAAATGTGAAGTACCACAGTGACCAAGAAATCCAGATAATGTAGTACTGGTGTCAAGATAAGCAAATAGATCAATGGAACAGAATAGAATCCAGACATAGATCCACACATACATGGTCAATTAATTTTTGACAAAACTGTAGAGGCGATTCAATGGAGAAAGAATAGTCTTCTCCATAAACGGTGTTAGAATAATTTGGTATCCATATGCAATAATCATAAACTTTGATATATACCTTGCACCATATAAAAATTTAACTCAAAATTGATTATTGGTCTAAACATAAAACTTAAAACTATAATAGCATCTAGTAAAAGGCAAAAGAAAAAGATAATTGTAACACTGACTTAGGCAAATATTTCTTAGATATGACTCAACAAATATGATCAAAAAAACTGATAAATTGTACTTCATCAAAACTATGAACTTCTCTTCACTGAGAGACACTGTCAAGAAAATTAAAAGATAAGCTACAATATGGGAGAAAGTACTGTAAATCACGCATTTGAAAAAGGACTTTTATCCAGAATATAGAAACACTCTCAATACTCAATAGTAAGAACACAAGTTGCCCATTTTAAAATGGGTAAAAACCATAGAAAATATATAGATAGAAAATAAGTGCATGAAAAGATGTTCAACATCCTTAGTCACTAAAAGAACAGAAATTATAACCACAATGAGATACCAATACACATCTACTAGAACAGCTAAAATTGGCTGGGTGTGGTGGCTCATGCCTGTAACCCTAGTACTTTGGAAGGCCGAGGCATGCAGATCACGAAGTCAGGAGTTCGAGACCAGCCTGACCAACATGGTGAAACTCCGTATCTATTAAAAATACAAAAATTAGCCAAGTGTGGTGGCATGCGCCTGTAATCTCAGCAACTCAGGAGGCCGAGGCAGGAGAATCGCTTGAACCCAGGAGGCAAAGGTTGCAGTAAGCCAAGATCATGGCACTGTACTCCAGCCTGGATGACAGAGCGAGACTCCATCTCATAAAAAAAAGAAAAGAAAAGAAAAAGAAAAGCTAAAATTAAAAAGACTGGCTATTCCAACTGTTACTAAGAATATAAAGCAACTGTAAATCTCATGAATTGTTAGTGGAAATGAAAAATAGAACAAACACTCTGGGAAATAGTTTGATATTTTCTTAAAAATTTGAAACTACCTCTATCATATGATCCAGCCATTCCACTACTATTTGCCCAAGAGAAATGTTCATAAACACACTCATACATGAATTCTCATTGCAACTTTATTTTCCTAGGTTCAATCCAAATGCCTGTTAACATGTGGATGGATAAACTAATTGTGCTATGTCCACATAATAAAATATTATCAGGGAAACAATGAAAGAGGAAACTGTTGAAACATACAACATAGATGAATCACAAAATAATTATAAGAGAAACAGGCCATGCAAAAAAGGGTTCATACTTTAAGATTCCGTTTATAAGAAATTCTAGAGAATGCGAACTAATCTCTAGTGATATAAAGAGTATCACCAATTGTGAATACAGTGAGGGGATGAAAAAGGGTGGAAGAAAAGAATTACAAAAGGAGCACAAGGAAACTTTTGAAGGTGATGGATTTGCTCATATTCTTGGCTGTAGTGATGACTGCATGGGTGTATTCATATCAAAATTGTATCAAGTTTATACATTTTAATGTGTGTAGTTACTGAATGTCAATTATACCTCATAAAGTTGTTTAAAAAATCTGAAGGCAACTCATAGAGCGACCCTAGTTTTATGTTAAATAATGCTTATGAGGATCTAAAAAGATTTCACTCTCAGTGAACACCTTAACTCTTCAATACAGAAATCATATCAAACATTTTTGAAGATAGGTCAGACCTCCTCCCTAATATACACTCTAACCATCTGTGCTTCTATATACAGCATTTATTGCAATTGCCATCAGTTACTTATTTGATCAGCAGTTCTCTCTTTATGATAGCAAAGATGGTAACAAAATCCATTATTGCATCTCTAGGTCTTGGTACATGGTAAGTGCTTAATAAGTATTTGTTGAATATCATGCACTTCACTTGGTATCTGGGTATAGAGAGTAGGGTACTGATACTCTCAATGACATGTGCCAGAAGGGAACAGATGGTTTTTGCTATATCTGCTTCTTTTCTTCATTTTCCTTTTTACCAGTATTCACTATGAGAAAATTTGAGATTTACAAACGGATATTTGTTAGAATTTGTTAGACTCCGCTATTGAGTAGTAAGCTACTTTGGAGGAAAAAAGACAAATGTTGGGGCATATTTTTCAGTATCTTTAATGATTAAGTCGTGATACCTGTAATGGAGATTAAATAAGCTTTTAACCTGATTATTAAACTGGCATTTTCAGCATCAAAAAAAGGGAAAGACATTGTGTAAACCTAAGAGTAGGTAGATTATATCAAGAGTAATGATCTACAAATGAAATCTTAAAGATCCCTTCAGGTACTGAAGTCGCTGGGCTAGAAAGTTCAAGAGACCATCTATGCCTGAGACAGACTCAAGGGAGATTGGATTTCCCAGCCACCTTTCAGCATTTCAGTTATGAAAACATTCATGCCCAATATTGACATGATCATATTTGAAGAAATAAAAGTTAACATGTCATTTTTTCCCCTCATTCATTCCCTAGCTGCCTATTATAAAGCTTCTAGATTACAGCCCTGGTATCTCTACCAAACACTTCAAATTAAAAAGTCTCCATTTTAAAAAGCCTGTTTCAGTAACTTACTCAGACAGCTACTGGTAGATCCTGCCTCCAGCACTGAGAGCAGCCAAGGGAGGTATGGGGAAAAAATATCAGAAAAGCAACTACAGGGAAGAGCAACCACAAAGGAAGGTCATTATCCCCTCTACAGTGCACCTTGGCAACAGGGCCGACCAGACGCTCCCCTGTTCCACTAAGTGCATTTGGGAAACAAGCATCTCCTTTGTCAGGAAAGAAGTGTGCCATGAGCAGGCACAGCCATTGGCCTTAGATATTTTTGTAGGCAATCAGACCATCAGATCTATGATGTCCTTTGAGTCTTGTCATGGTCAGTGTTATCAGGCACCTGCTCCCCTGTGACTTCTAGGCAGTCACAAATTCTGATTCTATTTTCAAATCACTTGATAATTTTTCCCTTTCTTCTCAACCCCACAATAAAAAACTTTATACAGGTTCTCTTTAACTCTCACCCATGTCTTTGAATGTCCTAAACATTGAGGGAAAACAAACAAACAAACATACCTAATATATGTAAAACCATTAAATAAAAAAGGTTTTAAGAAAATCGCTTCTTTCTAGACTTTTCTTAAAAACCTAGATTAGTTAGGGTTTCATAGGTAAAGTCTGTCTAGGCTGAGCGTTCTCCAGAAAGTTCTGTTTTCTTTGAGTTTTGAAAGATGAGCAGGACTCAGGACTAGCTAGATGAAGAGGGGGAAGAAAAGGACTCCAAGAAGAAAGCACATGTGCCAGGGCATTTTGGCTTGAAATAGGAAGAAACATTCCCTGTTGCATGAGTGAATGGAGTGCTTAAAAACAGGAGGTAGGAAGTTAGGATGCACGTTAAAAGACTTCATGTGCTGAGCTAAAGGCTTTCACTTTATCCTCCAAGCTGAGGGGAAACCAATGATAAACTTTAGGAAGATCTGCAACACATTCGGGTCAACCAAACTTTCTGTAACTTCTGGCCCATCTGAGATCTGGTGACATTTTCAAATGCAAAGAGAGAACAAAAACAAAATGCCAAAACTGAAACAAAACACATCTAGTTTATACAAGCAAATAGCCATGGTTTTAAAATACAAGCTTCCATCTGAGACTTCTTTTACACTCTGACCCCTCAACGTTCTTCCCAGTGGCCTTCATGGTCTGGGCACCATCTTTTTTCTTCTGTCCTCCATGATTTCCTAAACTTGTCCAGGGTCAAGGCCAAAGACCAGCTTGGAAACTTCCTGACCACGCTCAGGGCCTCTCACATGGATCTGGTTTCCATGTCAGGAATAAGCCCCATCCCCTGCTCCCTCCCCAACACTCCACTGTCAATTTTCATGGTAGTTGGTTCCATTCCATGTGTCTCAGGAACATCTCATACTACACAGCAGGAAAAGACTTCTACTGTCCCCTCACACAGGGCAGCAGGGACACAAAGGGCAGTAAGACTTTCATTACTCAGCAACCTTGACATGCATATGTCTTATGAGCTGACATGCCTCCCTGTAAATCCACAGGTTGATGTCCTAACCCCCAGTACCTCACAATGTTACTATATTTGGAGACTGGGTCTTTAAAGAGGTAAATAAGGTGCGCAGATCACAAGGTCAGGAGTTCAAGACCAGCCTGGCCAATATGGTGAAACCCCATCTCTACTAAAAATACAAAATTAGTCTGTAGTCTCAGCCACTCAGGAGGCTGAGGCAGAAGAATTGCTTGAACCCAGGAGGTGGAGGTTGCAGTGAGCTGAGATCGCACCGCTGCACTCAAGCCTGGGCAACAGAGTGAGGCTCTGTCTCCAGAAAAAAAAAAAAAAAAAACCAGAAGAGGAAATCAGGACATAGAAAGACAAAGATATAGGAAAGAGCACATGAAGATGCAGGGAGAAGCTGGCCATGCTCAAGCCAAAGACAGAGGCTTCAGAAGATATCAACCCTGCCAACACCTTGATCTCAGACCTCTAGCCTCCAGAACCATGAGGCCATACATTTCTATTGTTTAAGCCACTCAGTCTGTGGTACTTTGCTATAGCACCCCAAACAAACTGCTACAGTATGTAAACAATATAGAGAACATTTTTTTCCACCTCCAAGGAGAAACTCTTCTTATTTCAGGACCACAGGGATCAACGGAAACAGGAGTCAAAAGTATGTTCTGGATATGCCGTATCTGGGTATGTGGATGCCTGGGCTTTCAAGAAGCTGGTGGAGACAAGCAGTTGATTTTGCTTGCTCTGGGACAGGAGGTCCAGTGAAGCCAAGGGAAGGGCTGGTAAGTGTATTAATTTCCTATTGTTGCTGTAACAAATTTCCACTAACTTAGTGGTTAAGAAAACACAGATTTATTCTAGAATAGCTCTGGAAGTGAGAAGTCCGAAATGAGGCTTATGAGATTAAAATCAAGGAAGCCAGACTGCATTCGTTCTGGAGGCTCCAGGGGAAAAACCATTTCCTTGCCTTTTCCAGCCAATCCTCATCTTCAAAGAGCTTGGAGCAACCTCTGCTTCCATGTAACATCTTTCTGTGACTCTAACCCTCCTGCCTCCCTCTTCAAAGAACCCTTATGACTATATTGGGTCCCTCAATATAATCTGGGATAATCTCTCCATCTCAGGATCTTTAATTTAATCACACCTATCAAGTCCCTTTTTCCCTAGAGTAACATATTCACAGGTGTCCCAGGTGGACAGCCTGGGGAGTGGGAGGGGTTCAGGAGAGATTAGGAACATAGAAATGTCAAAGGGTAATTTCTGGGTGGAAACCTAGGTTTTGTGATTCCCATCCTTGACCTCACAAATCTTCCACTACCACCACCAAAATCACAAAGTATTTGGCACAACTGGTTAGAGTCTCCCCAGGAGTAGGCCCCAAGACAAGGACTAGAGTGTAAGTAGTTTATTTTGGAGATGAAAAATTAAAACCCATTGGTATTAACATAGAGAATTACCCAAGTAAGAGAAGGCAGTCTATATGTAGTGTTATGAAGTCAGCTAACTTTGTAGGCAACTAGAGTGTCATTCCATTGGGAAATTCTAGATTAAAAGTATTAGACACATGTCTCAGAGTTACCACACATGAGAGTGAGAGAGCTGAGGTATCTATACACCAAATTTTGCTATCTTTGGCTAAGGGCTGCTCCTAATTCCCAGGTACTTCCATAGCTTCCTGCACAGAGGAGTGGAGTAGCCTCCAGAGGCTTCAGAGAAAGCCCTCAGTTAAAGAAATGCAAATATTGGCAGTCAGAAGTCAGCAGGAGCACACTAGAATGGAAATATCTAGTGGGTATAGGCAAGACATCAATAGTGTCTGCTAACATGGGATTTCTCACAGAAATCAGTGACATGGCTGAGTTTTGCCTCCTTGTTGAAGTGAGCTGAAATAACATAAATATGAGGCAACAGCTGACATCTGCATTACACAGAGAAGAAACATCAGGGGAACCTCAGCTTCTATATTTGCCTTATACTTTATGCCTACAGAACTGCCACTACTACAGCCCATTCTGCCTCCTTTTCCACGGGAAATCATCCTTCATCTCCTCGCTCTCTGGCCTCAGTTCGGGGCTTCTGTGGAGTCCCCATCCACAGCATTTCCCTGGTCTGAAGCCAATTTCCTCCCCCATCCCACTCGCATCACATTCTGCTTAGACAGAACATCAATCTGCATTGCTACACATCTCTATTGCTCTTTTGAGTAGATGAAAATACACAGGATAGCATTTCTCTCCACCTACTACTTCCTCCCTTGATTAAAAACGAAATTACAAAAGAAAAATTCCAGAGTGTTATTTTCTCCTTACATTCCACTCCTAGTACTCTGCCAGGCCCTTCCACTCCATTCCCAGCCATAAATCAGGTAGTTCTGAAATTCCTACTCCCAAATTCACAAGGACAATATGCACGTGGGTACTTTTAAGTAAGAAGTCAATGTTCTATAATTAATTTTCTCCTCTCACATTAAACCTGCCATTCTTTGCATAATCTGAATGATAAATGCAGAGTCAGACTTCGTCTTCCTGACATTAATACTCATCAGTACTTCAAATGCAAACAATTGTGACATTCGACTTTATAAAAATTACCAAGTGCACAAACTCCGTTTAATTAAATCATTTAAAAGTTGCTTTTGTTACATTTAATGAATGATATATTATACTGCAATGAAACATGTAGCAATACAAATACTTCACAATGCTTCCAATTAAGACTCACTTCACTTATGCCAATTGACAACACAAGTGTTCCACACTTCATTCAGTTTGTGCATTTTAAATGAACTGGTTAGTGAGAAGGGTGCTTCTTTGCTAATGAGTTTTGTAATCAAGGCATCTATTTTAATTTCAAATTGGCTAGATTGGGGGAAATTGCTAGACTAAATGACTGGTACTAATTAGGATTATAAAAATATTCATCATGCCATGGAATTAACACAGGGGTCTGATTTTCCTACATTTGCATATTGCTTGAGTTTTGGGGAAAAAATCTTGACAAATTGTCTTCTCTTTAGCAAATTGAACAAACACTATATCTGTTTTAGTCCTTTTTTTCATTTAAAGCATAATACATATTCATGATTTGTAAATGAAGTTAAATGATTTCAACTTCTCTCTTCATTACCATATTAAAGATGTTGTCTCCATAA
Source organism: Macaca thibetana thibetana (assembly GCF_024542745.1). NCBI lineage: Eukaryota > Metazoa > Chordata > Mammalia > Primates > Cercopithecidae > Macaca > Macaca thibetana. Next base: position 101,132,390 of record NC_065586.1, on the reverse strand, counting down.
GCTTCCTTTAAAAATTTCAGATCATAGTATTACCTATTTACATGACAAACACCTTGGTTTAATCTATACATTAACTCAAAGATTTGAATTAATGGGAAAAGCGAGCAAAACTGGACAAAATCCCCTTAAAACACAACTGCCTTGTTGTTTATTTTTTGCTTGAGGCAGAATTAATTAGTCCAATGTCTTATCATCAGCAAGCAGTCTGATGGCTTCTACCCTCAAAATCCCACTCCAGAAACTGCCATCAGCTGAGAAATATGCCATAAGAACCACTGGACTCATTTGAAGGTTTGGTTTCCACATGGCTGATTTTGTTGTCTTACTCTATTGTGCTCTCTGGAGCTGGGGTTCAGTGTAAAAGTGGCCCATATGCAGTTCTGTCTCAAGGCAAGGGAGAGCCCACCTATCAACCAGGAAGAGTGGGGTGTGGTGGCTGCACCTCAGCCAGGTCTAGGATAGAGAACAGGCCAGTCCCCTCACTGGCTGTGTGACCTTGAGCAAGTTAGAATGCCCTTCAAGAGTCATATGCTCATCTGCAACTTGGAAATAATATCTACCTGGCAGCTGCTTATGAAAATTCAACATAATCACATATATGAGAGCATTTGTCAGTGCCACACATGGGAGGGAGGTACTTCAGGACACGTATCTCTATTTCCAAGGAGCAGCTATACATCCAACTCTGAGTAAAGTAACATGGGGCATGTTAAGAGTTCCTAGGCTCAAAGCTCAATGCATTAGAATTGTCTACACCCCTCAGCTCCAGAAGCATTTGTTTCCATTACAGCTGTCAAGGCAAATAAGCAAATACTAATTCAATTTTGGGATGGAGCCGGAAAATTCATCTGAAAAACTACCAGAATAAATCACTTCCTTAATATCTATCTATGGTGGGTCCCTTCCAAATAATAAACCCTATATTTGTTGCTGAGTAGTAAATAATGTAGATCGAGGTTACATCCAACAAGAGTACACTTTCTGTTAGGAGAAAAAAATATTCCTAGAATTTCAGAGTTCTAAAGGGACGACAGTAAAAATCACGCTGAAGAAAAGAGAAATCTCAGGCTGTGTACTTTAGTTCAGGGAAATTTTCTTCTACAACATACTCCTTCTTGAAAAGGGATTAAATAATGATTTGAAAGAGTTTTACTAAATCAGCCCTATTCACATCTAAAGCATTTTTTAAGAGCACTGCCTTATAACTAGGATAAACATAAACTATTTATGGCATATTACTTTAAAGAATTTTTAATTATGAAAGCAATGAAAAGCCCCACAAACATAGTTCCATCATCTTAACAGACCTAGCTAGTATTTGGGAATATTTCCTTCCATTCTTTAAAATAATTTTTCTCCTTCATTCCTTTTGTCTTCCTTCCTACATTCATTCCTCCCTTCTTCCATTCCGCCCTTCATTCCTTCCTTTCTTTACCTTACTTTATTTTTTGCATACTTGTATTTAAAAGTGTGTCTTAATATATATTATGTATGCAGTTGTATATATTTACATATGTAATATGTAATGCGTACAGGCATACTTCATTTCATTGTGCTTCACAGATATTGGGTTTTTTACAAATTGAAAGTTTGTGGCAACTACATCAAGCAAGTCTATCAGCACCATTTTTCCAAGAGTATGTGCCTACTTTGTGTTTCTACATCACATTTTTTGAATTCTCACAATATTTCAAACTTTTTCATTATTATTATATCTGTTATGATGATCTGTGATCAGTGTTCTTTGATGTTATCATTGTAATTGTTTTGGTGCACCACAAATTACACCGATAGAAATGGTTCACTTAATCCATAAATGTGTGTGTTCTGACTGCTCCATCTACTGACAATTCTCCGATCTCTCTCCCTGTCTTCAGGTACCCCTATTCCCTAAGACACAACAACATTCAAATCAGGCTAATTTATAACCCTACAATGGCTTCTAAGTGTTCATGTGAAACGGTTGCATGTTTCTCACTTTAAATCAAAAGCTAGGAATGATTAAGCTCAGTAAGGAAGGCATGTTGAAAGCCAGGAGGCTGAGAGTGAAGTCTCTTGTGCCAAAAAGCCACATTGTGAATGCAAAGGAAAAGTTTTTGAAGGAAATTTAAAGTCCTACTCCAGTGAACACACAAATGATATGAAAACTAAACAGCCTTATTGCTGATATAAAGAAAGTTTTAGTGGTCTAGATACAAGATCAAACCAGCCACAACATCCCATTAAGCCAAAGCCTAATCTGGAACAAAGCCCTCTCTTCAATTCTATGAAGGCTGAGAGAGGTGAAGAAGATACAGAAGAAATGTTTGAAGTAGCAGAAGCTGGTTCATGAGGTTGAAGGAAATAAGTCATCTCCACAACATACAAGTGAAAGGTGAAGCAGCAAGTGCTGATTTAGAAGTTGCAGCAAGTTATCCAGAAGATCTAGCTAAGATCATGGATGATGGCAGATACACTAAACAAGATTTTCAATGAGCAGTCTTCTATTGGAAGACAGTGTCATCTAGGACTTTCACAGCTAGAGAGGAGAAGTCAATGCCTGGCTTCAAAGCTTCAAAGGACAGAAGACTCAGCCAAGCTAACGCTGCTGATGACTTTAAGTTGAAGTCCATGCTCACTTATGATTTGAAAAATCCTAGGGCCCTTAAAAATTATGCTAAATTTCCTCTGCCTGTGCTCTATAAATGGACCAGCGAAGCCTGCATGATAGCACATCTGTTTACAGTACGGTTTACTGAATATTTTAAGCCCATTGTTGAGACCTACTACTAAGAAAAAAAGATTCCTTCCAAAATATTACTGCTTATTAACAATGCACCTGATCATTCAAGAGCTCTGATGGACATTTACAAATAGATTGTTATTTTCATGCCTGCTAACACAATATCCACTGTGCAGACTATGGATCAAATAGAATTTTCAACTTTCAAGTCTTATTGTTTTAAGAAATACATTTCATAAGGCTATAGCTGCCATAGACAGTGATTTCTCTGATGGATCTGGGCAAAGTAAATTGAAAACCTCCTGGAAAGGATTCATCATTCTAGATGCCTTTAAGAAATTCATAGGAGATCAAAATATCAAAATGAACAGGAGTTTGAAAGAAGTTGATTCCAACTCTCAAGGATGACTTTGAGAGGTTCAGGACTTCAGTGGGGGAAGTAACTCTGCAGTTACACAGTAGAAATAGCAAGAGTAGTAGAATTATAAGTGGAGCCTGAAGAAGTGACTAAATTGCTGCAATCTCACGATAAAACTTGAACAGATAAGGAGTTGCTACTTACAGATGAGCCAAGAAAGTGGTTTCTTGAGATGGAATCTACTCTCAGTAAAGATGCTGTAAACGTTGTTGAAATGACAAGAAATAATTTTAAATATTCCATAAACGTAGTTGATAAGGCAGGGTTTATCAGGGTTGCAGGGTTGGAGAGGATTGACTCCAATTTTGAAAGAAGTTATACTGTGGGTAAAAAACTGTCAAACAGCACTGCATGTTACAGAAAAATCTTTCCTGAAACAGAGAGTCGTCAATGCAGCAAACTTCATTGTTACCTCATTTTAGGAAATCGCCACAGCCACCCCAGTCTTCAGCAACCACCACCCTTAGCAGTCACCTATATCAAGGTAAGATCCTCCAGCAGCAAAAAGATTATAACTTGCTTAAGACTCAGACGATCATTAGCATTTTTTAGCAATAAGGTATTTTTAAGTTGAGGTATGTACATTTTTTAGACATAATGAGATTATACACTTAATAGACTACAGTATAGTATAAAAATATATATGCTTTGGGAAATCAAAAAGTTCACGTGACTTGCTTTATTGTGATATTTGCTTCATTTTGGTAGCCTGGAACTGAACCACAATATCTCCAAGATATGCCTATATGTATTTAATAGGTATTAATATATACCTATGTTGCTACATGGTCACTGTGGTCACTATTTTAATGGTTGCATAATACCCCAGTAAATGTATATACCATAATTTAAAGTCCCTTAATGTTAGGCAGTGAGTTTCTTTCTAGTTTTTTCCATTATAAATGACCTTGATAAGCATTGTCATGCCTAGAGCTTCAGAGGATTATTCCATTGGTATAGTCTCAGAAGTGAGCAACTGAGCCATTGGGTCAAGTTATGAATATGTGTATGTTTTCCAATATATATTGCCAAGATATTTTCCAGGAAGGAAAATTCATTTGCACATCCATCAATAGTATTTCAAAATATAACACCCAACACTGGGTATTATGATTATCGTACAGAAAGTAATACATTTTTTAAAATGAAACCTGTTAATTTTAAATGAACATTTTTTCGAATTGTCCTTTTGAATTTTCCAGATTAACTGGGATTACTGAATGTCAATAAATTCTTGTATTTGGTTTAGTCTAGTTCTCTAATATTAACATTTAAAGTATTTCTTCTTCTCTATTGTTTACCTCCCTTGCTACCTTCTAACATTTCTTCAGAGAAATTTATTTTCTATCTGTTGCTTTCCTAGTTTAGCTGTCTGCATGAAATAACAAATGACCTTGACGGATAGTGGCTCCACTGAGGGTGGAAAGTAGTGGCTGAAAAAGCACACAAGTAATTCTCAGATGCCAGTGGTGTTTCTTGATCAGGTTGCTGGTTTCATGGGTATGTTCAGTTAATGAAAATTCATCACACTCATGAGATGTACACTTTTTGATATGTATGTTACAATCCCATTTTTAAAATTGAAAGAATGACCCTGAGTTTAAAAGGCCAGGTGCTGTCAAACCAGGGTGAGTGGTCAAGATATAGGCAGAGAATGGAGGGAGCATAAGTGGCCTGGCCTGGTCCAGCAGACAAGAGCTTAAGGTCACAGGGACTTGCAAAGGAGGGGACAAGCAGAAGAATTCCTGAGTCCATCTGGAAAACCATAAATCTAGGATCTGGATTCAAGCAAAGTGGTCAGCACTAGGGCAGTGTTATTAACACAAAAAATCAGCACGTACATAAAGACAAGGTCAGTCCACAAAGGAAGCAGATGAAAGAACACAGGGAAAGCTGAGGCTACATTACTGCACCTCCTGGACCACCTGTGGCTGGAGCCACCTATCTTCACTAAAACACTGCCACGGCTGAATTTCTGGGGAACATAATTGCTTTGGGAAAGGTACTGTTACCTGCCTGAGTACCCTTCTTAAAGCATATACATGCTGTATCTTCCACTAAGTATTTCAGCAAATGTGATTTTCCCTCTAAGAAATGTATCAGGTTACTAAAATGGTAACCAAGAAGGTGAAGAGGAGACCAGAAAGTCTAGGATATCATATAGAAAAAGCATGCTTGGGGCTGGGCGTGGTGCGTGGTTCATGCCTGTAAATTCCAACACTTTGGAAGGCCGAGGAGGGCAGATCACCTGAGGTCAAGAGTTTAAGACCAGCCTGGCTAACATGGCAAAACTTCGTCCCTACATAAAAATACAAAAATTAGCCGGGTGTGGTGGTGGGTGCCTGTAATCCCAGCTACTCAGGAGGTGGAGGTTGCAGTGACCTGAGATCGCATCACGGCACTCCAGCCTGGGCAACAGAGCGAGACTCCATCTCAAAATATTAAAAAAGAAAAGCAAAAGCATGCTTGGGAAGACATAGGCTATTAGAACTATAGTTTTGCTAAAGGTTGTTCATTTGAACGAATGTTTTGTAGGCAACACTGACATGAATGGAGATCCTTACTGCCCTTCTCTCACTGAATACAAGTTCATAGCTAACATTAAACCAATTTTGTCATTCAGAACTCAGCTCAAATAGATCCGTGGTAACATTCAAGTATCACAGGGTATCTCTGATTATGGGCCACACCCATTGGGTGGTTGCTCCACCTCCTGGTGTTTCTATGGTGATGGAGATAGCACACCTCTATTGTACTGACGAGACACCAGCAAAAGCAGTGGCCACTTGCTGTAGGTATGCAGAGAGAGAGATTTTTCTTTCTCTTAAATTATATAAAAATGATTTTTATAAGAATGGAAAAGGACCTAATAAAAATGCAATGTTTTTCTTTAAGTGAAAAGTGTCCTTTAGTCCCACTCCTATTCCTCAGAGGAAAAGCTTCAAAGCTATGGTCATCCCTAGTTAATCCCCGGCAGCTTTATCTCCACCAGGTGAGGAGACAGGAAGCCTGTTTCTGCCAATAGCTACTGAGAAAGTTATCATCACTTACTAATCCTGGAGGATCTCAACACAATTACATTTTTAATCTGGGGGTTTTAAATGAGAATATAAATGAAAGGCACAGTTTCTTTGGATCTGACATTCCAGAAGTCAAGTTTACATTTCCTTTTGAGTTTTCACGCCCTCCACAATCCAGATACACTCCAGCACCTGCCCCAGTTACAGTCCAATTGGCAAAGCTCGCATGGGACAAACACCTCCTCTGTACCGGGTCCGGTGTTGCCAGCTGCCACGCCTAACACTGCATCAGCTGCTTAGCCAGTCTGTCAATCTGTCAGCTACTACTGAACTTGTCGGGTAGGAGGTGATCAACAAAAATCCCTAGCTGCATGACCGCTCCCCAACTATTAATACTATAACAGCAACCCTTCATTATGTGTGCCAGTGTTTCAGAAAGTGCTTTTTACATCAAAATGACTGGCAATTCTAGACCACTGTAGCCCAGAAGTGTCTGAAAACAATGGAATCTGAAATCCCATTGAGTTCATCTCTGATCTCCAAAGCCAGCTGTATTTGTTAAAGGTTCATTTTGCCAAGAATATAAATGGTATTAGAGAGCTTTGCAATCATACCTCTCACACAGAAAAAAAAAATAGCTATTTTCAGCTCTCCATCTCCTACAGAAGGCCCCCTGTGCCAGGATGTATGCATCTGTGGATACATGAGCATGTGCCCATTTTTTAAAAAACGCTACAGTCTCTTGTCAAAATGAGGAATGTTTAAACATTCAGCTCTGTACAGCAATGAGAACAGCAGCTATATTTCTAGGATTGCATTGTCTTCAAAACCTATCTAAAATCTTTCCAAAAGTCTCAGTTTTAATAAGATTATTGAGCCCTCCAGCTAATCTAAACACATCACAATGTAAGCTGTTTCAGTCATCAGTGAGGAAATAGCCTGATGGAAACAAAAGAGAATCCTACCGCTTAAATAACTGACAAAGACACAGCCTTCAAAAGAAGTTACAGAGCTTTGGTTCTAAGATGGAGGGAGGGGAGTAGCTTTTCTTTTGTCATTTCCAGTTTGGTCAACCATAACCTATTACTTCCACTGCTTTTTTAAACTTCAAAAATTCTTATAAAATATCTTCAAAGATAGCCAAGAATGAATCTCTTGTCTCTATTGAGTCCTTTTAAATTAAAATGCAAGATGGCAGGAGAATATATAGGATAGAGAAGGAGCTGGCATGGGATGTAGGGGGAATAGGGAAGCTCATAAGATGGTCACAATAGAAGGAGCTAATCAAATGCCCAAATTAAGCTGATCAGAAATCAGAAAGGACTTTAGTAGACTGGGGTTCATCAGGATTGCAGAGGTATGACCCTCCAGCAGGGTCAAATGGAAGGTACATTTGCCCCTCACCCCTTGGCAGCTTTGGAGGGCTCAGATGATCTTCCCCACACCCAGGCCTTGGCCAGTATCAGGTAGACATGTTTCCCAGTTAACTCACAACCCAGCACCCACATATCACTAGCAGAGCGTGAGGAGCCTCTCTCGATTTCTAGATGCAATTTTGTTTTATCCAGAAGGTATTTCCTTATTTCTCCAGCAGTGCCTTTACCCAGTGAGATCTACTGGCAAGTCTCCTGTAGCTTTGGGGTAGCATTTGGGAAAGTAAAGCAATTGGATATTGTCCCTTTAAAATATCATTCAATTAGGTCTTTTGTAATACATACAACATAAGGAGATAGCCTTACCAACTCTAAAGAAATTGCTAGTGCATTTCATCAAAGGCACAATAATGGAAACTTCGATTCACTCCTCACCACAAACATCTCCCTTTGATGCTGCAGTTACCTTAATACTAGCACTTTTCATTTTCTCTAGAAGGAAACAGCTGCCTTCAAGCATGCACATCAGAGAAGGCTCTAGTCTGAAATAACACATTTGTATATCAATCTCAACTACACTTGCATTTTCATTTGCTGCTGCACAGCATCACTCTCCTTGACTCTAAACTGCTAAATTACCTCCAAAATAAAGAAAAACTCTTCTGCAACCTGGATGACTGGGGCTAGGTGTTTTATGCCATCTCTGCAAGTGTTGCCAGGGGTGTCATCTGCTTTCACACATCATTTATTTAAAAGAAGAATGGCCAGGCACTGGTTAGAAACTTTATGGGCCTCAAGAACATTTAGCTACTTTACGCAAAAGATGTCAACAAGAAAGAGTACCTAAGGAATAATATATCTAGAAATGTGCAGTGTGATTAGAAAAATCCATCAACACCCACTGCCACATTTTCAAATATTTTTACTAAGAGAAAGAGCAGCCACCAAGTCTGAAAGTATTTTGAATGCATTATATCCACAAGGGTACTTCATGAGCAACGCCCCAGATGTTCTCAGTGCTGTGGAGAGCGAGGAAAAGGATACTCTTAGATACACAGGAGACATATTGCATTTGGTTTATCAACCTCTTGGTATGAGAAGTCTGTTGCCTCTAACCTAGCTTGTCTCTGCACAAATAAAAATAAGCTTCAAGAGTTCTGAGCTTCTTATAAATAAATTACCATCCAACCATTTAATGACATCTGAATAATTTACTTTTTTCAACACCATTTCAAAATTTCTGACTACACTAAGCCTCTAAAGTCACAGACTATCTGACATTTGGCTAAGTCTTTCATACAATATCCACTTGATGCCATGAAAGAAATGTATTTGCAGTGGCTTTTCCTCTGCAAATGTCATGTGGGTGTCCTTAGGGGATTGCATCAAGCACCTGGCACCCACCATGAGGCTTGGTTAACGAGACATAGAAAGGTTACGTTGAAATTACTGTTTAAAGGTGCTGACATCACATGAACGCAAGCACACACACACACACAAATGCACAATCACATATTCAAATATACACTGAGGAGCAACTGTTTCAGTATTTAAGAGAGCAGAATGAAGAAGTTACTTCAACCAAGGTTGTTCTGTGGATATCCCTATGAGAGACAGTGCTCAGAATTATCTGTTTCCTTTTACTGATTGATTCCACAACATTATTGCATAATAGTTTGGCATCAAGCACTGTAGTAAGATTACGGAGATGTCAGGAAATACAAAGAGGAAATCATCTAAAATCCCTTTTCTTAAGTATAAGTTGATCAAATATAGAGAGCTGCAGAATTTCAGCATTCATCCACTAATTCATTCATCTAACAGATAGACACTGAGGACTGATTACAAGATAGAGCTTGTAATCTAGTGAGGAATGCAGATGACCCCAAAAATCAACACAAAATCTCATCTGTGACAAGTGTTCTGAATGAGGGGTACATAGTGCTACGTAAAAGAACATCAAAAGGGATTTGATTTTGTCAGGGAGTTAGGGAAGGTGTCCTGAGGAAGTGATGCTGGATCTGAGATCTGACGATGACGAGGCTTACATTAAAGAAGAGAATTCCAGGCACAGGAAAGGGAGCAAGGGGGACAGGTAGGGCAAGCAACTGAAAGATTCAAGGGGAAAGTGATAACAGTGAGCCAGGAGAGAGAAGGAGGGACCAAACCAGGCAGGGGCTGGTAATATCTACTGGGGACTGTGGTCTTTAGTTTGTGAACAAAGAGGAAATGTGAGAGGGGTTTAAGCAAAGGCATACAATCATTATATTTGGGAAATATTTTTTCAGGTTGTAGTATTAACATACTAGAGAGACTCTAGCAATCATTCAGATGACAAATGAAACTTACATTTGAGTGGTGGTGGTAACAGAAAGAAGAGGATGGAATCAAAAGATATTTAGAAGTGGTAACAGAAAGAAGTGGATGGAATAAAAAGGTATTAGATCCCATGATTGATCACAGATACTGGGTTTAGAACAAGGAAATATTAAAGATACTCCCTCGGTTTCTAATTTTGTAATTAAATGGCTAGAGAGAGGGAATACTAGAAGAGAGCCAGCTATGCTGCGGAGAGATCCCCAGTTCATTTCTAGAATACATTGAGTTGAGAGGTTTTGAGGCATACAAGAGACAGACAATGTTATGTATGCAGCTGGATATACGTATTTGGAGCTCAAGAAGGAGGTCTTATTGGGGTCACTAGACTTTTAATGTACTTTTAGAAAATAACAAAATGAACTTCGTTTGAAGCTTCCCTTCTATTACTCAACTAAGAGCAAGGGTATATTCCAATTTCACCAAATCAAGGTGGCATGGTATGATAGAATAAGCCTAGACGTGGAATCTGATAACATGCACTTAAGTCCTGGCTCCTCAGCTTCTAGCTTGGAGGGTTTGAATAAGCACCTTAGCCTTTCTGCACCTTGGTTTACTATGTCACTGTAAAATATTATGTATATCCTACCTCTTTAACAGGGTTGTTTTGAATAAGGTCAAATGAGTAAAATTATAAAGAAAGTCATTTTTAAAACGTGAAATATGGTGACTCACACCTGTAATCCCAGCACTTTGGGAGGCCGAAGTGGGCAGATGACGATGTCAAGAGATCAAGACCATCCTGGTCAACTTGGTGAAACCCCGTCTCTACTAAAAATACAAGAATTAGCTGGGCGTGGTGGTGGGCACCTGTAATCCGAGCCACTCAGGGGACTGAGGCAGGAGAATCGCTTGAACCCGGGAGGCGGAGGTTGCAGTGAGTCGAGATCGCGCCACTGCACTCCAGCCTGATGACAGAGCGAGACTCTGTCTCAAAAATAAAATAAAAAATAAAAAAAAGAAAGAAAGAAAAGGAAATAATGACATTGTCAATAAGTGAAATATACCTGTCTACCTATTTTGATACTTAAGAGCAGAAAGAAAAGTTAGTTGTTGCAGGCAAAATCAATGATGAAATGATTTGGGTTGGAATGATGAAACGTCACTGAATTCCCTCTAAAATCTGGACTAAGAAAACCAGTGATTTTCACATGGTGGTACCTGGATGACAAGATGTGAATGCAAATAGTATTTATTCACCTTTTGATCCAAACTGTAGGCCAGCACCCAGTCCTCTTGCTTGGGATGAAAGAGCAGGCTCTGGATATAGAAGGTGAGCCGATACTTCTGATAGGTGGCCCCTTCATCGGAGCTGATCAGTATGCTGCTCTCTATTTCAGGATCACTGAGAAGCATAATCTAAAGAAAGGACAGAGGGACAAATACAGACAGCGTTAGTAAAGAAAGTTAGGAAAGAATAAATATAATAACTTTAATCATAAATAAATCATTGGTATTTGTACACTATAGCAGAAAAAGGGGCATCTGGGCCTCTGTATAAAATACTTGTATTATCTTTTCTCCTGATTTAGTGTCTTATTGTTGAATTGAGGTGAAAATAGGGGGCAAGGCTAGGTCTGCATATAGAAGGAAGTTTCATTTTTGATGCCCATCTTTTAAGCGCTGGGAACTTTTTTTGTGGTCTGTCTCCTGACCTTGGGACAGTCATATCTCTCTCTCTCTCTCTCTCTCTCTCTCTCTCTCTCTCCCCCCCGACCCCCCTATCCCTTCTCCATGTCATTGCTAATCACAGCATTGTTCCTTTTGGTCATGAGAAGCTCCCTCCCCCACTGCACTGCCATGCTGCCATGATCCCACTGTTTGTTTTGTTCTTTCTGAATTGTTTTATGCATTCAATTAAGTGGTTTTATGATTCCTTTGTTAGAGATATTTTCCAAAGCATACAGCCCCAAAGGTCCTTGGGCAAATATTACTCCCACAGAAGGTTTATCATCTTCCAGTCAAGGGGACAGAAATATTGTAACGAAAAATCTTTGGCATCAGAGAGGCCAGGTTCAAATCTCGACAGTTCTGTTAATATTTTGTATCATCTTGAGAAAGTTACCTAACCTCAGTTTCCTCAATAATAACCTGACTCTGATAATATCCAAACTGGCTTGGAGCATATGGCATAATGTATATTCTTTTTTGTTGTTGTTTTTTTAGTAGAGATGGGGTTTTGCCAAGTTGGCCAGGCTGGTCTCGAACTCCTGGCCTCAGGTGATCTGCCTGAGTACAACAATTACATTGATCTCACTAAAGATATGACTACATTTTTAGTATTTAAACCAATAAACGCTTAGACACCCAGACTTTTCCATTATTTAAACGCATAGCAGCCTTTGATACTGCAACAATTCCATCTTTTTTAAGGCATTCTCTTCCAGGGGCTTCCATAACCCCATGTTCATCTATTTTTCCTTTTCATTTCATTTGGATACTCAGTTTTCTCTTATTATCCTTTAACTGTGACCACTCTTTAACCCTCCATTTTGACTTTCTTCCTTTTCACTCAATATACTATTACTCAGTGACATCTTCCATTCCTGATTCTTTTCCTTTTCCTTTTGAAAATCATCGCCTCCTGGGGAAAACTCCTAAATCTCTGAGTCTCAGTCACAGATTTGGAAGCTCTGCTGCCTGGAAGATGCTTCTATTTAGATGCCCCACAAGCACCTTGAGCTCCAGATGCCCCACAGAGGTACCTGATCCCAGCCCTACTGCTTCTCCAGTATACCCAGTTCCATGGGCGTTTCCACCAACTATCCATGTTTAGCAAAAAGCCCAAGACGCATCCTTGACTCTGCTTTCTTACCTTCTGAAAGAATAAGTCTATGAGGCCAGTGTATTTTACTTTTCAATTAACTCTTAACACCAAATCCATTATCTCCCTACCTATTGTGATTGTCTTAGTCCAAAACATGCAAATCTCTCTCCTGGATTACTGTAAGACAACTCTAGCCAGTCTTACCACATTAGCCTTATCCTTTCCAATCCATGTTTCACACTGTGGCCAGAACAATCAACCTGTAATACAAATCTGATTCTGACATTCTATCACTTAAAACCATTCAATGGTTTAATCGATCTTCCTATATTCCAAAGTCCTTAAAACATCCTAGCAAAATCTGTACCCCTGTTTATGTCCTGGCTTCATCAGCAGCACAACCTTTTTGGAATGTACTATCCAGCTCAACTCGGCTTCTCTGAGTTCCTGAAAGAGCAAGTGAATTTATTTCCTCTTAGAGTTTTTCCTATCCTTGCATATGTTGCCACCAATTTTCTATCATGGAGTCTAAACCATAAGGTCCAGAGTATAAAATATAGTCCCCCAAATTTCCATATCTTATAAAAGTGTTAACTAGCAGAATTTTTTAAATGTTACCCAGAGCATATATTAGTATTATAAAATAAGCTTTAAAACAAATTTAGGTCTTTTAAGTGCTAAGATCCATAGTTCTTTCCCTCTTTTTTTCCTTTACAGCTTCTAAGACAAGCTTACTTTCTTTTCTCAAATATTTGCTTTGGCTTCATTGAAATAAGTCATCACTAGTTATCAGCACATTTTTAAGAAATGGAGCAGTATAATAACTTCTTTTCACTCATGTGTGAATAATGCAGAGAAATACTCTTAGAGTAATCACAGACCAAATAGCTTCCTCTTCCCATGGCACTATGAAGGGGTAGGGGAAACGGGTCGAAGCACTCAAGCTGCCCTTGAGAAAACCTACCAGGAAGCATCTGTGGTGCTCGCAGAGTTTGAGAGGACGAATATAATGGGTAAGAAGGAGGCTTTTTGGCCGGGCGCGGGCTTATGCCTGTAATCCCAGCTCTTTGGGAGGCCAAGGCGGGCGAATCACTTGAGGTCAGGAGTTCAAGACCAGCTTGGCCAACATTGTGAAACCCCGTCTCTACTAAAAATACAAAAATTAGCTGGGCGTGGTGGTACACACCTGTAATCCCCGCTACTCAGGAGGCTGAGGCATGAGAATCACTTGAAACCTAGAGGTGGGGGTTGCAGTGAGCCAAGATCACGCCACTGCACTCCAGCCTGGGTGGGCAGAGCGAGACTCTGTCTCAAAAAAAAAGCTTTCATAACCAGCCTCACTTGCTTCACATCATGTACCAAGGGTCTACATAACAGGCAATGAAATCATTTTTCCCCTGGTGCAGAAAAATTAAACTGCTTATTTTATGCAGGTATAAAAAAGCTTCATGCCTATGATTTTAATTAGAAGATAAGACCAACATCATAAATGAACTTTATTTTATATACCGTGAGTTACAATATACTAAATGAGTGTTACCATTGAACATCTTGTGCAATGTATTTTCTTCCCCTAGCCCTGTTTCTTTCTGTGCGCACATGCACATAGAGACACACACAAGCCCACCTGCACACCCACATGCACATTAATCCACACGCAACACATATGTGTGAGCACACATACACTAACATATACAGAGATGCTGCATTTATGTGCACACACACATACAGAAATTTATATACAATAAAGCATATTGATATTGAGTGGCAGTTTTATGGAGCTTTTGTTGGGGAGAGTACATTTTTATTACTACCCTTCTCTGACATTCTCATCAGAAATTATTTGATATACTTTGCTACCACTGGCAGTGTCTCTATTCAATTCAATTTTTTGAGAAGAATGAAAGGAAGGGAAATAGACACTGACATATTCTGGATTTCTAACCTATGCTGGGCATTTTACCTGATTTTTTATTAAAATCTCACACAAATCATGTGAAGTAGGTATCATGAGTTATATTTTACAGATAAGGAAACTGAGGCTCAGGAGAAAAGCAACTTGACTATTACTCCTCTAATTGCCTCAAAACCCACACCTTCCATGCTCTGTACACGCACAAACACACACACACACAAACACACACACACACACACAAAATCCTTTTTTAAAATCCTTTTTTCACTCATCTCAACCTCTGAGCACAGGAGCATCAAGCATTAAAATAGTAGGAATCTAAGAGGAAGATATAAGTTAGTTGTAGGTGCTCAAAAATAAAAAAGGAGGAGGCCATACTATTTATATAAATATAATCAGAGAGCAAATATTTTGTCAGAAGTTAAGCCTCAAGGTAAATATGTGTATTGTATATTCACGTACCAAATCTATAAAGAAAATCATCCCATGTCTACTCAAATTTTTCTTGTTACACATGGATTTCAAATCCCAATGCCTGTGAGGGCAAAGCAGGTAAAGTGAGCAAGTGAAGCAGACAAGGCAAGACAAGGACTGGTGAGGACTGTGTCAAATCGGAAAGTGTACATCATTCCCTCAAAATATTTAAAATTGGGTTTTTAAAAAACATTGTGCCCAAATTAAATATATCTGTGGACTGAATTTATGGATGAGGCATGTGACTCTTGCTGAAGCTGTGATAGCATGTTTCTACAAAAACAAAGACACTTACAAGCTTACCTTTCAATGTATAATTATAGGTATATAACATATAATTTATGGCAATGGCTGTTTAGATATCGTGAGTTCTGCATTTATGTGATTTTGGCAATATGAACAGGACAGAGATCCCACTAGAGATTTTTATTTTGTTTTGTTCCTCATTCTGCTTTGATTCTTTATAAAGCAGTTTGTCCTGACATGAGACCTGCAGTGGGTATACATGTGCTGGAAGGGGAGGAGGGGTTTTCATATATGGTTTCACAGATTGTTAAGGTTATAGGCTCTCAATGCAGATGTCTTTAGAACAAGCTCTTCAGACTGACACTTCATGTGTAAACAGAAAGAAGTTACTCAAGGCCAGGCGCAGTGGCTCATGCCTATAATCCCAACACTTTCAGAGGCCGAGGCGGGTAGATCACCTGAGGTCAGGAGTTCGATCAATATGATGAAACCCTGTCACTACTAAAAATACTAAAATTAGCCGGGTGTGGTGGCACGCGCCTGTAATCCCAGCTACTCGGGAGGCTGAGACAGGAGAATTGCTTGAACCCGAGAGGCAGAGGTTCCAGTGAGCCGAGATTGCTCCATTGCACTCTAGCCTGGGCAATGAGAGTGAAACTCCATCTCAATTATCCCAAGTCTGTTATTTCATCTAGAGAAAAAAGGAGATGGTAATTGTACCTACCTCGTAGTACTACTGAAAGGATTAAATGAGACAATGATTAAAGGGGCTTAGCACACTATCAGGCACATAAGTACTAAATAAATGTTAACCTTTGCCTTTAAATTACCCAAGATAAAGCCAGGCATGGTGGCCCACACCTGTAATCCCAGCACTTTGGGAGCCTGACGTGGGCAGATTGTTTGAGCTCAGGAGTTCAGAACCAGCCTAGGCAACTTGGTGAAACCTCATCTCTACCAAAAAAAAAAAATTAGCATGGTGTCGTGGCATGCACTTATAGCCCCAGCTAACAGGAGGCTGAGGTGGGAGGATTGCTTGAGCCCGGGCAGTTGAGATCATACAACTACACTCCAGCCTGGGCAACAGAGCCAGACCCCCTCCCCCCCACCAAAAAAAAATTACCTAGGATAAGAGCACAACTGAAGTCAGAAGTGATGCCAAGCAAGTTGGAGACAAATCGAGGTGATTCGAGGATTATTTGCATCCCTCTTGATTACCATCATTCCTGAACTTTGTGGAGAAAATTGCAAGAGGTGGGCATAGAGGGGCCTGGGGAGTTGCTGTTCAATGGTTATAAAATTTCAGTCATGCAAGATGAAATAATTCTAGAGATATGCTGTACATACAATGTGCATATAGTTAGCACTCTATTGTACATGTGGAAGTGGGTTAAGAGGGTAAATCTCATGCTGTCTGTATGTGTGTGTTTGCCATAATTTAAAACACAGAAAAGTGTCAGGGAGAAAAACATTGTATTTTAGTGTTTTAT
Organism: Macaca thibetana thibetana; assembly: GCF_024542745.1. Taxonomy (NCBI): domain Eukaryota; kingdom Metazoa; phylum Chordata; class Mammalia; order Primates; family Cercopithecidae; genus Macaca; species Macaca thibetana. Next base: position 101,115,589 of record NC_065586.1, on the reverse strand, counting down.
ATTTTACATTCACTTTACATGCATTTTGCATTTCTGGTAATATTTTAAGAAAACGCAGTCTATTAACCAATATGAATACTGCCAGAGTAAACACCAATTGGTAGATAATTGTCAATTTGCTAAACACAATTGCTGCTTTGAATGAACGCTCTCATCTCTTCATTGGACGGCTATACCCCATGAGGAGACTAAACATGACACTGCCTTAGGGTAAGAACTGCAGACAATCAAGTTCCTATGATTTAGCCATTCACTGTAAATGAATCATCTGTGTCCAAGATTAGAGATGCACAAGCTTTAGAGATTACCAACATACAAATAGTGCAATATCTTTTGAAAAAAAAAACAAAACCTGTAATGCTTTCTGAAGGAAATTCCTGAGAATGTGGAATAACAGTGGTCCTAAGTTTAATGGTATATTGCAAATTGCAAAGGACACTCAGGGAAGTTAGGAGTCAGGCAGGGGCTATGCTTAGTCAGCTTATACTCTCAAAAGCCTGTCAGATTATCTATGTCCAAACCAGTCAACATTAGTATCGGAGATGTCAAAATCCTCCCCAGAAATCTTTCCACAGTGCACTGTTTCCTGCTGCTGAGTGAGTCTTAACAATATCATTGATGAATATGTCACTTTATTCAGTTGCATATTCTGTTTCCTTTGTGCAATCTATTAAAATCAAGTGAAAGCTAAAGGTTTCTCAGTCTCTCACTCTGCCAGAGATCCAGAAAGTCAAGGAAAACATTCTAGCTCAACGTTTTGGGCATGTTCTCAGAATAGGAGCAAACAGGCGTTTCTCTAAATAGAAAAAAAAGAAAGGCTATAATTTACTGTATAATTGAGTCCTAATGGTAGACTTTTAGCAAAGTTAGTGTTCAATAAGAAATAACAATAATATCAATATGAGCTCTTAGAGTATAAAACAATGACAGCATAGCTATCCCCTAAACCCACTGATATAATTGATAAGTTGTTGAATATTGATTTCCATACAAACAGAGCCTACTATAGATATGGCTTTTACTCACAATATACCAGCATTCGTTCTTTGAACAGTGGTTCTTAACTGAGGGGAAAGAAGGGGTCATACCAAGGAGACATTTTGCAACGTATGGAGATATATTAATTATCACAGCCGGGGGCACCGGAGTTCTCGTATCTACTGGGCAGAGGCCAGGGATGCTGTAAAACATGTGACAAAGCACAGGATAGAGACTCACAACAAAGAATTATCCAACACAAAATGTCAATGATGCTGCAGCTGGGATTGTTACACGTAAAATATGTAAACTACATATAAATGTCACAGAACACCAATATGAATTTATGCTAATACATATGCTGTCTCACCTATGGCCACAATACATGCCATTCTTTTTGCCAAGATTAGACTCCCCAACTTTCCACCCAAATTCATTGTATTAAGCTTATTTATACTTGTTCCTCAGGATTTAACATAAGCATGCGAACAAAACTACAGTCATTGAGGCTATTCAAGAAAAAAAAAATAAAGTACAAAAATAACAAGAAAACAATCCTATTTTAAAAATGGGCAAAAGACTTGAATAGACATTTCTCCAAAGCAATACAAATGACCAGTGAGCAAATAAAAAGATGTTCAAAACCACTAATCATTAAAGAAATGCAAATCAAAACCACAATGAAATATAACCTCACACTCATGGCTACTGTTTAAAAACAAAAAATAAAAAATCAGAAAATAACAAGTGTTGGCAGGGATATGAAAAGTTGGAACCCTTGTGAACTGTTGGTGGGAACAAAAAATAGTACAGCCACTACAGAAAACAGTATGGTGGTTCATCAAATAATTAAAAATAGAATTATCATATGATCCACCTATTCCACATCTGGGTAATACCCAAAAGTGAGTGTCCAGCTGTGTCAATTGCAATTGATGGTCAAGAAAGATGAGTACCAAGAACTGACCATTGAATGTAGCATTGTGGAGGGTATTGGTGACCATGGCCAAGACAGTGGAGTGAAGTAGGCAGACAGTCAGTATTGATGCAAGTATAAATTGGCGTGACTACTCTAAAATGCAATGTGGCAACATGAAACAAGACTCTTGCAATTGAAAGCAAGGTCTCAAACAGAGCTATGTTTGCCCAATGCTCATAGCAGCATTATTTACAATAGCCGAAAGGTGAAAGCAACCCAAGTGTCTATCAATGAATGAATGGATAAACAAAATGTGGTATACACTACAATGGAATATTATTCAGCCTTAGGAAGGAAGGAAGGAAATTCTGACACATGCTACATGGATGAACCTTGAAGACATTATGCAAAGTGAAATATACCAGTCACAAAGAAAAAAATACTATATGATTGCACTTATATGGGGTACCTAAGGTAGTCAAAATCATAATGACAAAAAGTAGAATGGTAGATACTAAGGCTAGGGGGAGAGAGAAATGAGGAGTTGTTGTTTAATAGGTATAGAGTTTTAGTTTTGCAAGATGAAAAGAAATTTGGAGATTGGTTGTAAAACAATGTGTACTTAACACTACTAAACTGTACACTTAAAAATGGGGAAGATGGCGAATTTCATATTATTTGTATATCCCCACAATGTTTTAAAGTAAAAAATACATATAAAAATAAGACATGAGACTAGAGATAAAATAACAGGCTAATGAACACTTTAATCAAACAAACATATTCGCACCATTTATTCATTCAACCTATTGACTGAGGCTTTACTCCATGCCAGGCTCTATTTTAAGGACCTAGATCAGAGCAGTAATCAAACCAGAACGAAAATACTTTCCCTCATAGAGCTTACATTCTAGTGAAGGAAGAATAAAAAACAGACAGACAAATAAGTAAAATGTGGCATATCAGATGGTGATAAGGCCTTTGGAGTCAAAGAAAGCAGAAAAGGGAAGGGTTGGTGCTGAAAGACTGGCTGTGTAGTTTTAAATCATGTAGTCAGGAAAGGCCTCATTGGGAAGGCAGCATTTGCAAAAGAATGTAGGAGCCCAGTAGGCTGGAACAGAATGAACAAGGTAGAGTGTTGGAAATGAGGTAGGCAAGGAAATGCAGACCCAGCAAGGAAACGCGGACCTAGCAAGGAAACGCGGACCCAGGCGTTGATATAAGAACTCCGGCTTTATCACAAGTGACGTAGAAAGTATATGATACACATACAATGAGCAGGGCTCTGATAGGCTAGGGCTTGTTTTTTAATCCTCTCACTCTGGTCACTATGTCGAATAGAGCATTGGAGGAGGTGGGGAAAAAATCAAAGAGACCGGGAGAGGCTCTGTAATGACCAGAAGGGACAGATGAATGGCCTGCACCAAGCTAGAGCACTGAGGTGCTGAGGGGTAGTCAGTTTCTGGGTGTATTTTTGGAAGAAATGTTAAAAAGATCAGCTTACAGATTAGATGTGGAGTATCAGAGAAAATGAGATGACCCCTTAAAAGATTTTTAAACTGTACATTACAAATTGGAACTAATTCAAATTATCTGATAGGTTTGGGGCCTGAACAACTGGGAAAGAGGAATTAGCATTTATGAGATCGAAAAACAGGTTCAGGGTTTAAAAATAAAGAATTTGGATTTGAAATGCTTAATATAGATCCAAACAGAGATGTAAGTAGAAGAGGGATGTACAAGGCTTATATTCAGGGGAGAGGGCTGGCCTGCAGATAAGAATCAAGGAGACATCAGAGTCTGAATAACACCTAAAGACGTGAATCTAGAGATCACCATGACAGCAGATACAGACAAAAGAGAGTCCAGAGAACTGAGCTCTATAGTATGTTTAGGGTCAAAAAGATAGGGACAGACCAGGAAAGGAGCCTGAGAGGGAGAAGGAAAACTCAGAGTGAGATACTCTTAAAATCAAGGAAAGAAAGTATATTAGGGAAGAGTGTCCAGCTGTGTCAAATGCAGCTGATGGTCAGGTATAAAGAGTTCCGAGAATTGGCTACTGAATGTAGCAACAGGGAGGGTATGGGTGACCATGGCAAAGGCAGTGGAGTGAGCTAGGCAGACTGTCAGTGTTGATGCAAGCATAAATTGCCATAACCACTCTGAAAACCAATGGAATGAGACTCTCATAAATGATCATAACTTTAACCCTGTAAATTCCCTTCTAGGAAACTATCTAAGGAAACCATCAGAAACCCAATAAAAGGTTTATGCACCTATAGGTTCAATGCAATGTTTTTATAATAATACAAAATTAGGAATAATGACTATATTTGATAGGACCATGACTAAAGTGAGCTAAAGCCATTCAGTGGAATATTATGCAGCCATTAAAATGAATTCAACTACTTTTATGACATATGAAAAAAATCATATGTTTACATGGTGCATAAAATGCAGGCTGGACACACATGAAGCATCATCTCAATTTTGTTAAACATTGCTTATATTTCTTGTCTGTACTTATCCATAGTAGATGACTTGAAACAAAAATTCACAAGTTGACAGTGGTGATTCCTGACTGGCAACATTATGAGTATTTTTTATTTTCTTTATACTTTTCTATTTTCCCCAAATTTTCTGCAATGAGCACACACTTCCTTTATAATCATAAAACATTATCTGTCTACACACACACATATACACACGCATATAACTTCTTGAGAAAACGTGCTACGCATTTCCTGCTCTTGGAAAATTTGAAAAGCTAGTAAATATCTGTCCACATGGTGAGCACTCGTCGTGGTGCAGGACAGGTGCGTCATGACGGTGGGGTAGTGATGAAGCCCCAGGAGAAAGAGCATCTCCCAATTCAGGGAGTGGTATTACAGACCTCCCCTCTGGAGTAAGAATTTCCTGCCCCAAACTATCCCATGCACCACACACCGAATGGATTTCCCCCAGCCCAGCTCTGATCATGGAATCTTCCCTCCACAAGAAATGCCAATACTCTCTACATGTCTTTAAAAACATACCCAGCATCTCAGACATTTAGTGGGCTCCCATGCTGTTTTTAGGCTTGACCTCTTCAACATAACCACTCGCTCAAGCCAAGCTGTGCCTCAGAGTTTTTTCAAATCACTGTGCTTACTGCAACAATCCTATCTTTGCCAATGCTACTCCCCTACCTAGAAAGCCCAGCATCCTCCCTGCTTTCCTTCAAGTCCCATTTTAACTCAATCCCTTCCATGAAGCCTCCTGAGTGCTCCAGCTGAATGATCTCTGTCTTCCAAGAACTCCACCAGCAAATTCATAATCACATTGAACTGCAATTTTATGTTTAAATATATTTGAAATTTATAAATACATTAATATATTTTAAAATATTGGTTATTTTATGTTTTATTTGTGTTTTCTTCATTTTGCCACCTTGATATTATGTTCCTTAAAGGCAGGGAGCTTTGGTTAAACAACATTCTCTGGTCTTCTTTGCTGCACTGCCTGAAGCACGTGCTCAATAAATCATGCGATGCATGATTGAGTGAAGGTCACTCAAAGGTTTCTCAGTTTGCTTGACCAAATATTCAGTGCATTGTATTTGGGGCTCATCAGTGCCCTACTAGACAGAGAAGCTAGCTTTGTCTCCATAAAGGCAGTCAGCAAAATCTTTACCTGAGGCACTGTCCCTCTGCCAGCCAAGGCATTACTAGTTGCATATGCAGTAGTTGGCATTCAGGTCAGTATTCCTCTGCCACTTCATATTATTCTTTTGTATAAGTTGGATATAGAGAAAGTTAAAAAATTGGTGGCCACATTATTTTTCAGTCAGATACTTATTTCCAATAATTTTAAAAAGCAAATCTAACACCAGGAGAGAAGTATAAAGAAGTTTCATAATTCAAAAAAATGCAGAATACAGGATGGGTTTCGAAGTCATTTTGCTTATTTTTGATATTTTGATTCAGGGCTTTTGTTTGTTTTTTTTTTCTCCACATTAGGAGCATTAAAGCAAGATACAAACTCAGACATGCATTTCTAAGATCAGACGGACTAAGGCACAGGTTAAATAGGATGAAGACATGTGAGTTGGCACAATGTTGTCACAGGCATACATACCTAACCAGGTGTGTTTGCTTTTCAGAAATATCTAATAAGTTTAATCAAGATTATCCAAGGCATTTGTTGCTTCAAGCATCCAAGTTGCTACTGTGCACATCTGGGACCACAGTGGGACCCCAGAATTAAGAATCACTGCTCCAAAGCCTAAAATCACAAAGGCAATGACTATATGAAAAGATAAGCAAAAAAATGCCCACCAGCATGCCTATTATCTACCACAAAACAAACCTAATTTATAAGCATCTTGTTGAAGCTGTGTAGGAGGAAAAGCCTGAAAAAAATCAAGTGCACAAGAGACAGTAAATGGAAATTAATCGCACAGTATTCATTATGGCTAATTTAAGAATTGCAGATTGTCACTAATATTTATTATTTATTGTATTATCTTTAGTATTTCTTCCAGTGAACATCAAAAAACGGGGGGCTTTCATATGTTCACCTGCTAACTCTATTTTTTTTTCATTGGACCTTAAATTCTTCCTATAGGAAGTCTCAAACTTGAGATATTTTCAGGGATTGCTATGGTTTAGATATTTGTCCCTTCCAAAACTCATGTTGAAACTTAATCCCCTATGTGACAGTTTTGAGAGATCGGGCCTTTAAGAGGTGATTGGATCATAAGGGTTTTCTGTCCTCTAATGTATCAAATCCACTCACGGATTCATGGATTCAATGGTTAATGGATTAATGGATTATCATGGGCATAGAACTGGCATCTTTATAAGAAGAGGAAGAGAGATCTGAGCATAGCATGTTGGCATGCTCAGTCCCCCTTGCCATGGGATACCCTGGTCCACCTTGGGACTCTGCTTAGGGTCCCCTTCAGCAAGAAGACACTCACCAGATGTACCTCCTTGACCTTGGACTTCCCAGCTTCCAGAACTATGAAAAATAAATCCTATTTCTTATAAATAACCCAGTTTCATGTGTTCTTTTATAAGCAATAGATAATGAACTAAAACAGGAACCTAAACCTAGATATCTGGGGAGTATTATTACATTTAGGAGAAGGAAGATACACTTTAAGTTATCGTGAGGAAAACAATCTTGGGAGTAAATATAGTTAGAAATATCCTATATCCTGGTCTAGCTGAAAGCGCCTACGCAGCCAAGAGCTTCATCATCATTGGTAATGTCAGTACATCTGGGAACATTGTATTGCCCAGTAAGAATCGTATCACATGAACATTCCTTAGCACTCAACTGCCTATCCCCAGTGACTGCCTACACATGTGAGGGGCCGGGGTGGGCCCCCAAACATCTAAATGCTTGTTGTGATCAACACAGAACAAAGGCAACTTGCTGCTACAACAATCCTTTGAGACAACGGACCACATAAGAGACCAGGCTATAATAACCAACGGTGCCTCAGAGTCCGTTCACCCAAGCAGGAACTGTCCTGAGGAAAGAACAAGGGGTACTGATCCTATTCTCCCAGAGGAGAGACATTTAGCTCCCAGAAAACAATGAAAACAACAAGAAGTCAGGCTGTACAAGGAGTTGGCAGATGTTCAAAGCACTTGGTCTGTGCTTTTACCCCCAGCTCAAGACACCTGTGCTGCATGCCTTCACCCACGGGCAGAGTTAATTCCTACTGAAGTCTTTGGGTTGCATGGCATTTTACAGCTTGCCAAGTTCTTCCACAGCTCTTGTCTCCTTGATCCTCACTCTACCCTGTGAGGAATGTGAAGCAGGTATTGTTACCCCTGTTTTAGTCTACAGGGGCTCCTATAAAAGAATATACCCTGGGTGACTTATGCATACCCAACACTTATTTCTCACAGCTCTGGAGGCTGGGAAGTCCAAGATCAAGGCACTGGCAGATTCAGCATCTGATGAGAGCCTGCTTCCTTGTTCATAATGAATGCTTTCTCACTGTGTCCTCATGTGATGTAATGAGGAGAGACAGTTCTCTGATGTCCCTTTTAAAAGGATACTAATCCCATTCATGAGGGCTCTGCCCATGACATAACCACCTCCTGCATGCCCAACATCCAAATACCCTCACGCTGGGGGTGGTTAAAATCTCATATGCATCCTATGATTCGTATGAATTTGGTATGTGTAGGGGAGAATAGCATTCAGTTCTATAGTATCCCCTCTAGTAATTTCCTGTTGCTGCTCTTACAAATCATCCCAGACTTGGTGACTTAAACAATATAACTTTATTATCTTACCTATCTGCAACTCAGAAGCCCAAAATGAGTCTCACTGGCTAAAATCCAGGTGTCTGCAGGGCTGTGTTCCTTTCTGGAGGCTCTAGGGGAGCAATATGGTTTGTCTCCGTGCCCCATCCAAATCTCATCTCAAATTGTAATCCCCACGTGTCCACGGAGGAACCTGGTGGGAGGTGATTGGATCATGGGGGCAGTTTCTCCTATGCTGTTCTCGTGACAGTGAGTGAGTTCTAAAAAGATCTGATGGTTTTAAAAGTGTGGCACTTCCTCCCTCTCTCTCTCTCCTGCCATCATGTAAGATGTGCCTTGCTTCCCCTTCAACTTCCACTATCATTGTAAGTTTCCTGAGGCCTCCTTGCTATGTGGAACTGTGAGTCAGTTAAACATTTTTGCTTTATAAATTACTGGTAGTTTTTTATAGCTGTGTGAAAACAGACTAATACTGGGAGAATCTGTTTTCTTTGCCTTTTGCAGCTTCCAAAGGCTGCCCACTTTCCTTGGCTCCTGGCCCCTTTCATCTTCAAAGCCAGCAGCAGCTAGTTTAGCCTTTGTCATACCGCATCACTCTGGTTCTTCTTCCTCCCTCTTTCCCATTCTCTAGATTACAATGGCCCATCTGATAATCCAGGGTACTCTCCTTATTTTAAGATCAGCTGATTAGCATTCTTAATTCAATCTAGAACTTTAATTCCCTCTTGCCATATAGCTGAACATATTCACAAATTCTGGGGAGTGGGGAATTTTGGGGAGGTGGTTATTCTGCCTATCACACCCATTCTACAACAAAAGTAATGCCAGGGCTCAGTGACTTGCTACTCAGTGACAAGTGGCTACTTATTGACAATTGGCTACTCAGTGACAATTGATTACTAAGTGTTAAGACAGATTCAAATTCAGAATTTTCCCTCCCAAGTTGAGTGTTTTATCCTCCTTGCTGTACTCTGTATTGGTGACATAGCAAAGGAGACAGAGGGCACAGCAAGGATGACAAAGAATTAGTGCAAACAAAGGCAGAAAAGAACCAAACAGAAAGCAGGAGGAAAAATGAGATTTTTTCTTTTTTCAACCTAACAGATCTTCTCCATGGGTGTTCTCTCATCCTGCCCTACCCACCATCATCCTGCTTTTATGGGATCATCCCTTCAGCTGCAAATTTGACCCCATTATCCCAAAACAAAAGAGCTGGTGATCATAGGTGTTTGGGTTTTTAGGGTGTTTGGTTGGTTGGTTTTGCTTCCTTTCTCAACGTGAAGCAGAAGAGGAGGGGACCGAGGTAGCAATTTTGCCAGGCAGGTAGTCTCTGTAATGATCCATCATTCCGTGCCAGGTGGTCCCCAGACAGGCAGGGAAGAGAAAAACACAATAACAGTAATAAACAGAGAAAAGGGTCTTCCAGATAACTACATAATGAGCAGCCCCAGCTGCCTCAGCCAGAGAGAGTGGGAAGAAGTAGGGGAGGAAGGACTGAAGAGGTAAGAAATGGAGGAGCCCAAATGTGATGGTTTTGTATTTTGTCCAAGTGACTGCTCTGAGTGTGTGGTGGGGGTGGGTGGGTGTGTGTGTGTGTGTGTGTGTGTGTGTGTGTGTGTGTGTGTGTTCTTTCCTTATTGCAGAAAGAAAGAAAACAATACCACACAAACCTTTGCAAACTTTTTGTGTTGTTAAGGACAGAACAGCACATTTGTCAAAAGGTCCCACTGCCACTTCTGATTTCAAAGTTCCACAAAGGATCCACCCCTATGGTGATTTAGATTAATCGCTTCTCATTAAGAGCCAATAAACAAACCACATTCAGAATGCTCCTTTCTGCCATAGCCCACTGTTGCCATGTATAATTTCCGAAAGGGAAAGCAGAGGAACGTCAGAGAGTTGTCAAGCGTAATTTATAGGTTTTTAAGATCGAATCATTTTCTATAATATTAGATTAAATGACAGTCTATATTAAAGAGGAAATTACATTTCACCTTGCTTTCTTCACTTCCCGCACTCCGCCCATTTTGAGCTAGGGTTTTAGAAATACTCTAATCCCAAAGCAAAGGGCCAGAAATGTCCTGAATGATGTACCTGAGAAGGATCATCCAATGGATGTCCATGCACCCAGCATTCTGTCCAGAGAAGATGGACAAGAGATAAGTAAGAATATTCTCTTAGCAGAGCCAAATTATCTAGGAACCGCTCAGGGCACCCTACACTCTTCAACCAGAGCTGTGTCATCGGATCCCAGTCACACTCACTACAGCTCCAGGGTATTCATTTTGGTGTCTGTGGGGGTAAAAAATTACAGAGAATAAGTCAGTGGTCTTAATGGAATCTCATCAACTTTGGGTTTAGAATCAAACAGACTTTGCTTTTTCATTTGGTCATTCAGTTATGTGGTCGATCATTCCCTCACATTCATTTATTGAGGCTCTAACTATGGGCTAGATTCTACAATAAACAGGGAACACACAGATGAGAAAGACACAGTCAAACCCCACCTCCATCATCTATTAACGCCTTGATTTCAAGGCTTCAGTTCTACTCAACTGTAAAATAAAAAAAAAAAAAAAATCACTTCCACCACCACCACCACCATGGTGGGTTGAGAGGAGATGATGAGAAGGAGAATTAACATTTGGAAAACTCTTGTCACATAATACGTTCAACAAATGTTGGGGCTTTCTTTCCCTTCCATGTCCTGTGGTGCTTCCGAACAGTTATTTTCAACTAAGATGAGGGCAAACACAGAGAATCAGTTTGTGTAAGGACAAGAGTCCCTCGGGTTGCACAGCTGAGATGTATGAAGTAAAAACAACAATGTAAAGGCTGATAAACACTGTTGCAGAAGGATGTGCACATCCCCAAAGAACAAGAAAGGAAGATTGGGACAGTAATCCATTACTGAGACTAACTTGTCATTTGTAATGTCAGATTATAGAGAGCCAACTCTTTAGCCTGGAGGTCACTGGTTCCAACAGAATGTTCCAGCCCCATGTCCCCAGAGTGCACATATTCTTGAAAAGAATCACAGTTCCCCAAATATCTCACTTTCCCATCGTGATGTCATTGCTGGGGTTATTCTTTGTCCCGGAAGGCTCTTTTTTACACTCCATACCCGTAAACCCTATCACTCCCTCAAGGCCATATCCAAATGCCACCACCTCTAAGAAAGCTCTGTGGATTCTTCCTCAGCCCTCTGTAGTACTTTGTAGACCTTAAAACTACCTACTTAAGTTACAGTAAAACTGTAAGCTCTTTTGTGGCAAGAAGACTTTTTCTCATCTTTTTATCCTTCCCAGAGCCCAATTTTGTGTCTTTCAGGAAGGGCTCAAAAGATCGACTGCTCTGCTCCATGGTGCTTGCATTTATGAACCCAGCCAGAAGAAGCCCCCAGGTCATCCCTGCAGCAATCTTGGATGAAGGAAAGGAGTGAAGGCAGAATCTTGAGATGGTTCTTATTCCATTCAGCAGTACTCATCTCCACTCTCACTGCATTCATGGGCCAAAGAAATTTATGGAGCCAAGCCTGCTCCCATTGAGGGTGGTGGGTCCAATCCTCCCACAGGGAGAAACCCAGTAGTGGGAATATTTTGTACAAATAATACAAATCTAACTCCTAAGTATATACCCAACAGAATAAAAAGCAAATAAACAAATACACATGCATGCCTGTTCATAGCAGTTGTATTCACAAAATGTGGCCAAAACATGTGGAAACAATCTAAATGTTAATTAATGAATGAATGGATAAACTGATTTTGGTAAACACTCAATGGAATATTTTCAGCCATATAAAGAAAGGGAGTAGTGATACATGCTACAATATTAACAAACTTCAAAAACACTACGGCAGGTAAGAAGCAGCAGAAACAAAAGGTCACATATTGTATGTTTCCATTTATATGAAATATCCAGAAGAGGTAAATCTGCAGGGAGAAAATGCAGACAGGTGACTGCCAGAGACTAGGGATATGGGGGAATGGGAAGTGACTACTTAATGGTCACAGGGCTTCTTTTGGGGGCGATAAAATGCTCCGGAACTAGATAGAAGCGATTGCACCACATCGTGCATGTACTAAATGCCACTGAATTTTTCACTTTAAAAATAGCTAATTTTATGTTATGTGAATTTCACTTCAAAAAATCTATATAAATAAAAGAACTGGGACTGGGACTCATTGGTTTCAGCCTTTCTCACCTACTCAGAAAAACTAGGATGATAATGTTAAGTAAAAAAATAGCAGTAAGTACAAAACTAACTCCCACCTAGCTTGTTAAATCTCCTAATAAAATCCCTCTGCTTAATGGAAAATTGTAGTAACAGTCGATCTAAACAGGTAGCACAGACCACCATCACCAGGAGAACAGCTACACTGACCCCATAGCCAGCTACTGGCTAGTGAAACTTGTTGCAGGTCTGCTTCCTTTCCGTGATGCCCAGTTCCAGCTCAGGCTGGGTCCTGCTGATGTACCTGACAGTTCCAAGCGGACTACTCTTCTCAGAAATAAATCCTATTCTACTTGCCCCAAGCTGCTTCTTCCTATTTCTTAAAAATCAGTATTACCAACAAGTTTAATTAACAAGCAGAGGCCCCCTCACGTCCAAATGCTATGCCTGAATGCTCTCATTTAAAAAGACAGTATACAGGCACTTACTATACACAGCTTTATGAAGCATGTGTTATAAAAGTATCTCACCCATCCAGCTTTTTAATACCCTTCAATTCAATCCCATAAAATCCCAGCAATATTTAAGTGCTAAAGGTGACTTTCACTATGATATTTATTATTGGATAATGAAATATGGAACAGAGAGCCTTCAAAACTCCAGGCAATGGAGTGAACCACATCTTTTCTAAGCTTTTAATAATAGGACCACCATTTTCTTCCTAGAAATTACACAGATCTCCAGTGTCCCTTTTGAGATTCCCTCTTGGATGCATAAGTTTTCTTAAAAACTTTACTTCTTTGTGACCAAACCCCCTGTCAGTTGAAGGAAAGTCAGTTGGTCAAATATATATATCTGCTTCCTCCATTCAACTGCAACTTTTTAGGACAACCTTGAGCTTCCCATGTGACCAAGAGTCCCCCAATTTTCCTGGCCTTCCCCAATACAGACAGCTATCAGAACACACTGAGAATTTATTCCATGTCACTATTTCCAATGCTGGGTCCCCACTGGTCCTGTGTTAGGTTGCTATTTTATCAGCTAACATGCTTTTGTGCCATTTATTACTCTGTATGTCTGTGACCACATCAGACTATGATATCTCTGAGAACAATAATTTACCTGATTTATCTTTTTTATCTCCGGCATCCAGCACAATGTCTGGTACATTGTAGATGTTAATAGTTACGTGTAAATGCAATAATAGTTAACCAACTCTGGGAAAACTATTACAGAGCAGAAAGAGAAGTCTAAGATCATGTTTCTCAACTCTCCCAACACGCAGTGGAGGACATGTAACAAATGCAGTCCCCTTTCTAAAATCTCATAGGTACCAATGGTATAATTTTCAGCCAATGGTGGCACCTTGGAAAATGCCATCGGCACTGTCTGAAGTTCTAGTGAAACATTGTATTTTCCTGGATCCTATCTTAGACATCTTAAATAGGAAGTTCTAACTCTGAGAGCAAAGTCCTGAATCTGCCTTTTAACAAGCACACTTTTAAGGTATACATGAGGCTGACCATCACCGTTTTAGAATACCTACAGCAAGGACATCATGGTTCCACAGAGAGTGTGGAAGACTCACAGTACACAAAGTGGGATATGTAATTCAGCAGAGCCTTCATCATGATGGGTCAGTTTCCTTAGACCCAATGAGAAGTTAAACACTGCAGAAGAAAACTATGTGGCATTGAGGCAGAACTAACCATTTGAAAGTTGGGACATTATTTGGTTAACTATCCTTCTCTGAATAATCTTTGATACCCCACTACTCTGTCAGAGCGTGGGGTTTCCAGTTATTCTTACTGTAACTTCACTAAACAATAAGCCCCCAGAAGGTGTGTTTCTTTTCCTCTGAAGAGCCCGTGTTTTAGGCTTTCTAAACACTACCTGTTTACTCATAACATGGTTGGGAAATAATTAGCATCAACTGCAGCACAATGAGCTGCTTCTTGTAAGTTCTACCTGTAGTTTCTGAAATAGAAAATGGCAAGAAATTAGCCATCTCTTTCCTAATTAACGGGCAACAATTCTCATTCCTGTTAATTTACAACACATTAACACAACTCTAGCTACTCTCTTGCTGTTGTGCCTAGTTTAACGTGACATCAAAGGGAAACAAAAGCATTTGGTGTCTGTGTGTGCATGCATTTAGGCTGGAGGAGCAGGGATATAGAAAGGGAAAGTAGACTTCTATCAGAAAAGAGTAAGCACAGCTCTCAACTTGGTCACAAGGCAGAAAATGGAAGAACTTTCATTTGTTCCTGTACCATGGGTGAACAAAAACCCCAAGAATCTTGGGCACTGAGACTAAGAAAAGCCAATATAAGACTAAGGAGAGAAAATACATAATTTCGAGTAGTGCTTTTCAAACTTTAATATGCTCATGAATCACCAAATATCTTACTAAAATACAAATTCTGATTCAGTAGGTATGTAGAAGAGTGTGAGATTCTACACTTCTAACACGCTTAGAAGTTAAGCCAATGCTGCTGGTCTGTGGACCAGACTTTGAGTAGCAAGGGCTCAGGGTAAGTAAGGACTATTAGGAACAACTGGTGTCATGCTGTGATTTTTTCAAACATTCATGTGCATCAGAATCACCTGGAGAGTGTGCTTAATCACAGATTTGGGTCCCACACAGAGTGTCCAATTTAGGAAATCTAGAGGGACTCTGAGCATGTGCATTTCTAATAAGCTCTCAGGTGATGTCAATACTCCTGGTCCAAGAACCACACTGGTATAGGAGACAGACACTAGGCTTGGAATCGGGGAAACTGGATTCAAATTGTCATGCTGGTGCTAACTTGCTTAGTGACTTTGGCAAGCCACTTCATATCACTAGACCTAAATGGGGATAATGATATCTATTGGTGGGTTCATTGGTTTTGGTAAGGGTTAAATGAGATAATTTATATGACATATATAACACAATTTGCTAAGCCCTCAAAAATGGACACTATTGAGCTTCCTTCCTATGGTTAAGATTAGCCAGAAGGAGGATGGCTGAATTATAAGAATGTCCTGGGATGTGACTTCTCTATAAAAGGCTTCACATCAAAAGCCAGTTTTGTTCAGGGTTCAAAATAATCATGAAACTGCCTTGAGCCTCTTTGTCTTGCCACCTCTGATCTACCTCTGACACACAGACTGCTATGTAGTCCTAATAGGTTGGTTTGTATTTAACCATGGTGGCTCACACCTGTAATCCTGGTACTCTGGGAGGTTGAGGTGAGAGGATTGCTTGAGGTCAGGAGTTTGAGACCAGCCTGGACAACATAGCGAGATCCTCATCTCTAAAAAAAAAATTTTAAATTCACTGGGCATGGTGGCACATACCTGTCATCCTAGCTACTGATCCTTTTCTTAAGGATCACTTGGGCCCAGAAGCTAGAGGTTATAGTGAGCTATAATTACACCCCTGTACTCCAGCCCAAGCAACAGAGCAAGACACTGACTCTAAGAAAAAAATAAATAAATTTTTAAAATCAAGTCTCATACCAAGTAAGGCAGTGTTGAAGGTATGACTGGAACTGGATATTGAGCAAGATGGTTTCTGTCCTCAAGAAATTTAAAGTCTAATAGAGAAGAGGAAATTCAGTCTAAAAGAGCATGCATTAAAGGGCCTTTTATGTGCTAGAAACTTATAGGGAAGATATAAGATAGAAAATATGGTAAGAAGCACTAGTGAAGACTAAGAAGGAAATTATCCATAAATAGTAAAAATAACCAGAAAATTAAAAATATTGCCAGTACATCCTATAGATGTCTAAAAGGGTCTGTATAGGAATAATTTTTCCTCTATAGATGTGCAGGTCAAAAAAGTAGCCTTACTTCAAAACAGCAATCAATTAAATATGCTCCTGCTAATAAAATCATTTTGCTGAAATAATTTATATTTAGGAGCCAACCTTTTAGTTGGAGAGTATCGAGGAAATAGCCATTTGTATATAAGCTTGTGTGTTTCAATTTTCTTGTGTATAGGAATCAACTGGAATCTTCGTTGAACATTCAAAACGTTGGTCACTTGCTCCAGAGATGCTGATTCTGAAGTTCTGAGATTAGACTAGAAACCCATTCCTCCCTTCCTTTCTAAGACAGAATTTCCCCAGTCTGAGTTAGGGGAAAATGTGGCTTTTCCCCAAGCCACTTGTGCCAGCCCTTCATTCAAATAGAATTTTCCAGTAGATTTTCTCTAAAACCAACTTATAAAATATTTTTATAACTAAACTAGATCTATAAAAACAGCCTTAAAATTATAATCACAATCATAATAGCTAATAATCCTTGAACTTGCTATGTGCCAAGCTGTAAACTAAGAAATTTTATTTACATGCAATACTTCCTTTAACTTTCCCATGGACCCTATGAATTAGGACTTTTTATTAACCACAATTTTCAGAGAAAAGTCCAGTGAGGTTAAGCAACATACCCTAGATTATATGGTCACATTATATACTAGTAAGTAGTGTTGCAGGAACTAGAATCCAACCTTTCTAACCCCCAAACTTACTGACCTAAAATTAGCTATTTTTTGTTCAAACAGGCAATAGGCAGTATCTCACTGGTTGTGGGTAGTGATCACTTATGGCTTTACTTCTGAGGGTAACCTTTTGAAAAGGATCTTGAGTGGAGTAAAAGACTAATAGGAAATAAAACCATAAGGGGTTGCAAAGAGGGGAGCAGAGGCATGAAGATGGAGAAGCTCAGAAGAGGCCTGCTTGCTCTGCTTGCTGCTGTACTTTCTTTCACACAACCTCACCTTATCTCTTATTGTCCTGACTTCTACCTCTGCATCTCAGATCAATGCTGCCCGTGATTCACCTGACACCTTACAGGTAGACTTCTGCAGCTTAAGCCAAAACTGATTACAAATTAAACTTTTTGTAAATCGAAACTTATTCCTCTCTTAACTCATTACCATTTCACTTTAAATTGATATCCAGTGTGCAATGTAAAGTTTCCCCTCTCTCAGTCATCTGCCAAGTGGCTAACAATCTGCAACCGAATAGTAAAATACACCAAGGAAATAAATTCACCATTTTCCCCACCTCTCCTTCCTTTATGCACACAGAAACTCAAAGCATACATATTTTATACATCAAAATGTTTAGGTAGTGGGTTTTCTTAAAAGGAACACTAACGTAAGCATGCACTTGGTTCTACTCAAACAGCCACAATGAACAAAGATGCAAAACCTAGTCTAAGCCAGACCACTGCTGTAAGATTCTCCTTATTACCTATCTTGTCTTAAGAAAAATAGAATGTGTTTATGAAATGCTACAAGGGGTTCCAAAGAGGGCATGAAATTTCTTAAGAAGTAGAAGAGGGAAGTTACATTTAACTTCTTAATACTACACACTTTGAACCCCTAAGAGAATGCCTTCTCTGTTAAAGTGTTTCACTCTCTTACTGGAAAAAATAATTCAGTTCATCTATCATTCTCTTGAACAGCCAATTTAAACTGAAAGCCTGACTTCCCAGACTCAAGCTACGTTCAAAACTATTTCTCTTTCCCCATGGCATATAGGCAAAAGTTCCTTCCACCACTCATGTCTCCTCACTGACGCTCAAACACAAAAATAGTATCTGTGGAAAACATAGCAATTTGAAGACAAAGCAAACATAGCAATTTTGAATAAAACTAACTCTCAATTTTCCGCCTCTGGAGTGGGGTGGTGATTATGTGTGCTGATGGGACTTACTGATATTTTTAAGCATGAAATAAAAAATTTGTGGTTCTTGTCAAAGCTTGGTCATTCATACAATGGAGAAGACCTGGATGCATGTGTGATCCCAACTGATGACTAACCAAAGCATGTTTTCTACATATTCTGGATGGTGGACTTTTCTGCAAATTGGTTTGAATTTGCTTGGGCTACTGTAGCATGAATTTGTATTCCTTGACAAAGTCAATAACATTTAGTAGGTAGCTGGGAGGAATGAGGGTAGCGGTAAAAGGAACTGGGAGAACAGTGATCTATAATAAAATACTTCCCATGGAGACATCACTGTGAATAATCAATACTGGAATAAAAAAAAAAAAAAGGGCATCCTGGATGTGGAATAATCTGACCTGTGTGATAACCCCTGAGAAAAGGCAAATCAAATCTTCACTCCTTCAGGTACACAGTAATCTTCCTCCTGCAGAGGTTCCTTTCCTTTAAGGCACTTCTGTTCAACCCATAAAGCATATTAGGGTCAAAGTAAAAGAAGACATGGCAGACATAGAACCGGAAAGTTAACGCCATGAGGGCAGAGCTATATTGGGGTTTAGCTCTTTCCAGGGCCTGGCATCCATAAAATGCTGTGAATCAAATTAATTCATTTGCAAACTCAGTTCTCAGCTGAACCACTTCTGTCTTGATAAATTCCTCATTCTATTCCACTTACCTCCACACTGACAGTCATTACCCATTTTTCTAAACTCTGGCTTCTGAGCCCCTTTATGTTGACTTTTCCACCTTCCATGATGTATCAACATCTGAATTTACTGGTAATGACCCACTAATTTGGCAAAGCCCTCACTTCCATGCTTTGCATGCTACCCTTTGCAACTTCTGTCTAGCACAGCATAACCCCGTGGACAGACTTATACAGGTGAGGTCAAGCATAGGTAATGCTCCCTAGGAAATAAGCAGGGCCCAGGGGCACTTAAGACAGGACCAGGCAAGGATTGGTGCCCAGGGAACCTGAGTCAGGCAGAGAGGTGGACAATATGCAGTTG
Organism: Macaca thibetana thibetana; assembly: GCF_024542745.1. Lineage (NCBI taxonomy): Eukaryota > Metazoa > Chordata > Mammalia > Primates > Cercopithecidae > Macaca > Macaca thibetana. The sequence continues at coordinate 101,096,519 of NC_065586.1, read as the reverse complement.
GAAAAAGCATGATAGTTGTCTATGTGTTATTTGCTCCTCAATCCCAAAACGACTCTTAGCCTGTTACCAGTCAACCTATAAGGAGTACATTCTCATTCATTTTTACAACGACAAAAATAGTGCTTGTGTCCAGACAAAAGGAGTTTTGTTTTTTGAGTACCTATGCCCAAGGTCTTTAAAAACCACAACATTCAGGCTGGGTGCAGTGGCTCACACCTATAATCCCAGCACTTTGGGAGGCCGAGGCGGGAGGATCACTTGAGGTCAAGACCAGTTCAGCCAACATGGTGAAACCCTGACTCTACTAAAAATACAAAAATTAACTCTATTAAAAATACAAAAATACAATGGTGCCACATGCCTATAGTCCCAGCTACTCGGGGAGCTGAGGCAGGAGAATAGCTTGAACCTGGGAGGCAGAGGTTGCAGTGAGCCAAGATTGTGCCACTGTACCCCAGCCTCAGTGACACAGAAAGACTCTGTCTCAAAACAACAACAACAACAAAACAAACAAGCAAAAAATACAACATCCAGTGCTAGGACATGAAGCAGGCCCTTGTAAGCACTGCCATTCTCTGAGCCTGTGTGGATGATGTATCACTGCAGTGCCAGTCAGCCTCGCAGCCCATGAAAGGACTCCGCCTCTGTGTTCAGAGAGCCTTTGTGCTTTTGAATTTATTGTGCCTGCCCCAAGAGGAAAGAGAATGAAGCTCTCCTAAATCCCAACATTTCCTGAGCCTCCCTCTACCACAGTTGGAGGATAGGTTTCTAGTGCTATCAGCCCTTCTTTCTGATACCCAGAGAGGCGAAATTTCCCCTCAATCTGCAGAATGCATGGACCCTGCTGCCTTTCACTGCCATAGAAGCTTTTTTAAAAATGTGAGTATCTACCAACAGAGCCCTTCCTTGGCCAATCACATTCCCTCCTGGAAGGAGAAATGGAAGAGCTCTTTATATGTGAGTCAAAGAAAAAGTGATGGGGCAGTGAGGGTAAGGGTAGCACATTAGACCACGTATCAGTGTGGATTTGTACAAGTCATCCCCTGCTTTTCCTAGGGCGTGAGCTACCTTCTACTCTCTCAATTTTCCATGCCAGGGACCGCAAATAATCTCAAGCTACCAATCCCAGAGGTAAGTTGAACCTCAGCACAGTTTCATCCATCCTGCTGTCCCCATTCCTGCTACATTCGCCCTCCCATATCACCACACCAAATGACCTCAGAGCTCAGAGGGAGTAAAGCCTTCTATTTCTCTAGGACTTAGAAATTCCACTAAAGAAACATAAACCTATTAATTCCATATAAAAAGAAGCATGCTCTGATGCCTTTGCTCCCTTGGGCCACATGTGATGGGCGGCTCTTAGGCAGAAGAAGAGGAGAAAGAGAATGTTCAGTTAACTTCATACCCACAGGGAGGTGGGGAGAGGCACAGAAATGAGACTCTGAGACATGGAAATACCCTCTGACAGTGGAAACAGCTTCTGGTTTTGTTTGAAACCATGGAATCAGCAAGACTACCAACCTACAGGCAACTTCATGTCAAAGAAGGGGATGGGTTGTATTGTTTACAAAGAGTTTTGTGTGCCCTGTCTCCACATCAAAGCTCCTGTGATGGTCTGACTATGACAAAGTGCTTATCGAACAATTTTGGCTTCTGCTGATAGCAGGGAAATAGGCTAGCTCCAGCATACCCACACACAACATTCAGAGAGAAAGAGAGAGAGGACAAGAGCCAGCAGAGAGGAATCTGCTGGGACTCACTGACCCAACTGGGACAACAGCAGAGGGGGAGGGTGCGGAAGGGTCCCAAAGAAAATGACAGGAGACTAAGCACCAAAGCAGAAACAAGAACACCTGTCCTATATTTGCAACTCTTTATTCTCAACCCCCTACAGGTAAGACACCTACCGGTGTCTTAAACAGCCTTACATCCCCTCCTTATCTAGTAGTCATAGCTGTCATCACCACCACCTGTCATTTATTGTGCATACTCGATGTGCCAGACACTGCACTAAGCACTTTCATCTATTATCTTGTTTGATACTCAACAGTACCCTACCAGAGTCAGAATTAATATTATCCCCATTTTACAGACATGGAAACTGACATTTCCAGAACTCAACCAAAATAACACCATTAATAAGAGATAGAGCCAGGACTAGAACTCAGGTCTTCCTGAAGCCAGGGTGGGAGCTCTTAAAATCAAGTCAAATGTCTTGAAAACAGCAGCCACCTGAGGCCAAGCCCATTCTCACAGCACCTGGAAGTGTTAACTAAGCCATCTCAGCTTCCCCAGTGTGACTCAAGGTGAAGTACGTGATAGAGCAAACCCGCTTTAAAAAAAAAGTTGGTATTGTGTATGTGTGTGCATGCTTGATTTTGTGAAAAAGTGTAGCCTGGTGAATTGAGGTGCCTCCTCCTTAACATTACAAAATAGTTTAAAGTAAACCTTGCATTAAAGTCAACATACATAGGTTCAAAAATCATAATGGTACAGCTTGATAAACTTTCAAAGATGAGTGAGTATGCCTGTGTATTCACTTCCATGATTTTAAAAAAAAAAAAAAAAAAAAAAAAGAACATTAGGCCGGACACGGTGGTTCACACCTGTAATCCCAGCACTTTGGGAGACTGAGGTAGGTGGATCACTGGAGGTCAGGAGTTCGAGACCAGCCTGGCCAACCTGGTGAAACCTCGTCTCTACTAAAAATACAAAAAATTAGCCAGGCACGGTGGCACACGCCTATAATTCCAGCTACTCAGGCAGGAGAATCACTTAAACCCGGGAGGCAAAGGTGGTAGTGAGCCTGAGCCAAGATCATGCAACTGCACTCCAGCCTGGGTGATAGAGCAAGACTCCATCTCAAAAAAGAAACCCAGAAAATTAGCAACACCTCAGAAACTCTCCTCGTACGTCCTCTCTCCCAAAAGTGATCACAGTGCCTTTCTATTTAACATTGATTAGTTCTATTTTTAAATGTTATATAAACAGAGTCATACAGTATGTATTCTTTTTTTTCTCAACACTACATGACTTTTTATGGCTCAATATTCTATGAGATTAATCCATGTTGTTGCTTGCTTATAGCAGTTAATTCATTCAATCTCATTACTGTATGGTATTCCATTGGGTGAATTATTCCACAATTATTGGTCCATTTTGCTATTGACAAATATGTGAGTTGGTTCCAGATTGTGGCTTTTATTACTATGACCTTTCCTGTACATGTATTTTGGCTCACATGTGAATGTAGTTCTGTATGATATTATACCTAAGAGTACAATTGCTGGTCACAGAGTGTGTATACATTCAGCTTTAGTAGACACTACCGATTTTCTAAAGTAGTTGTAACAAGTTACATCCTCCTCAGTACTGTATGAAAGTTCCAGTTGCCTCACCTTCTTGCAAACACTTGGTATTATCTTTTCACTTCAGCTAATACGTTGGTTATAAAAAGATATCTCAAGTAGTATAATTTTGCATTTCCTGATGACAAAGGAAATTGAGCTAGTTTTCAAATGTTTATAGATCATTTAGATATCTTCTGTGGTGAAATGTCTGTTCAAGTATTTCTTTCTTGCATTTTGCACTGACTAGAATCTCCATTATAATGCTGAATAAAAGAGGTGTTAGTGGGCATCCTTATCTAATCTTAGATTGCTAATCTTGGGGGGACGGGCAGGGAATTTCAAGATTTCACCACTAAGTGTAAGATTTGCTGTAGGTTTTTGGCTTCTTAAAAACGGTACTTTATCTCATTAAGGAAGTTCTCCTCTAGTTGGCTAAGAGTTATTATCATGAATGGGTATTGAGTATTATCAAATACTTGCTCTGCATCGATTATCACATGATTTTCTTCTTTATTATGTAATTGTGGCAAATTACATTTGATTTTTGAATGTTAAAGTGACCTTGCATTCCTAAAATAAACCCAATTTGGTTGTAATATGTTATATTTATATTTTGTTGGATTTAATTAGCTAATGTCTTAAGGACTTTTGCATCTATGTTCATAAAAAATATTAATCTATAATTCTTATTTCTTACAATGTCAATCTCAAGTTTTGTGTCAAAGTGATGCTGCCCTCACAATGAGTTGGAAAGTCTTCTTTCTTTTCCTATCGTCTAACACAATTTCTGTAAGATCTAGTTTTCCTCAACGTTTGAAAGAATTCACTGGTGAGGCCATCTGGGCCTGGTGACTTCTTGGTGGGAAGACATTTAATTACAGATTCCTTTCATCTGATAAATACTGAACTTTTCAAATTTTCAATATTCCAAAATATTTCAGCAGTTGCTCTAGGAAACTGTAATGTTTGACTCCTAGAAGTCCTGGGAAAATGCTGTGAAATGTTTCACTGGTCAGATTCCATCTATGATTCCCCTTTCAGAGCACTGGCCTTTTAAAGTAAGATCTCTTTGATCCTCATACTGTCTAGGCACTACCTCTCCAGTGAATACAGGATATTTTTATCATTTAAAAAGAGAGAATAAAGATAATCCCTGTCCTTATAGCAGGGAGATTTATTGAGAATTTAACACAGGCTAATCTATTAAGACATTGAATTGTGTCTTTTTCTCTCAATACTCCAGACTCATCAGGCTAAAACAAAAGCTAAGTCTCAATTCCCCACATAAACCCTTCCAGACATCCAGCCAGGCCTTTGTTTCCAAGGCCTCAACTCTTTCCCCTAGTGGGGAGTTAACAGTGGTTTTTTTTTTTTTTTTTTTTTGGTTTTTGGTTTTTTTTACTTTGCTTTGGAGCCAGAGCAAGAAGAGAAAGAGGCTTATTCCTGGAAGCCAATGCTACAATCATTTTTGCTTCTCTAGAATCTGGACCTCCCCGGAAAATTAAGCCAGGTTGTCTGAGTTTTGGTGTTCTTGTTGAAGAGAAGAGTCCAAATCCTTAAAGTTTCATTTGATAGTAGTAACAAGGGTGGTAGTTCTCAGCCTGATAAGCAATAGCTGAGCAGCAGAAACTCAAATGCGAGGCCAGGTGCGGTGGCTCACGCCTGTAATCCCAGCACTTTGGGAGGCCAAGGCGGGCGGATCATGAGGTCAGGAGATCGAGACCATCCTGGCTAACACGGTGAAATCCCGTCTCTACTAAAAAATACAAAAAATTAGCCAGGCGTGGTGGCAGGCGCCTGTAGTCCCAGCTAGTCGGGAGGCTGAGGCAGGAAAATGGTGTGAACCCGGGAGGCGGAGCTTGCAGTGAGCCGAGATCGTGCCACTGCACTCCAGTCTGGGCGACAGAGAGAGACTCCGTCACAAAAAAAAAAAAAAAAAGAAACTCAAATGGGAATGCCTGTATAAACTGGGAACAAAGCTGGTGGCCTTGAGAACCCTAAAGAAGATGTGCACAGCCTAACTCAACACACAGACAGTAAAAACACCTTCAGAGTTAGCCTCCTCTGAAGAGACCACACAAACAAGGGCCAGGTAGAGTGAAGACCATTCCCAAAGAAGTGAAAGACGTTTTCTATTTTTCCTTATATCATAAAATCCAGCATTTTTACATGGCCCAAGGGTATCAGAGGTTGCAAATCACAGCAGTTCCATCTTGAATAGAGGCTGGGTAAAATGAGGCCAAGACCTGTGGAGCTGCATTCCAGGAGGTTAGTCATTCTTAGTCACAAAATGAGACAGGAGGTCACAAAGATACAGGTCACAAAGTCCCACTGATAAAACAGGATGCAATAAAGAAGCTGGCCGAAACCTGCCAAAACCAAGAAGACAACAAAAGTGACCTCTGGTGTACTCACTCCTCAATATGTGCTAATTATAACGTATTAGCATGCTAAGAGACATTCTCACCAGTGCCACAGCAGTTTACAAATGCCCTGACAACACCTGGAAGTTACCCTATATGATCTAAAAGGAAGAAGAACTCTCAGTTCCGGAAATTCCCTGCCCCTTTCCTGGAAAAGTCATAAATAATCCACCCCTTATTTAGCATATGATCAAGAAATAACCATAAAAATAGCCAACCAGCAGCCCTTGCTGCTGCTCTGCCTATGGAGTAACCATTCTTTTGTTTTTTTACTTCCTTAAACTTGCTTTCACTTTACTCTGTGAACTCACCCCAAAATTATTTCTTGCATGACATCCAAGAACCCTTCCTTGGTGTCTGGATCCAGACCCCTTTCCGGTAACAAAGGCGTGGGGGAGACAGCCAAAAAGAATCACTGAGATGAAATAAATCAATAAGTCTAGTGATTAAGGGCTCGAGCTCCTGATTTCATTTTTCAATAGAAAAATTGTTTAATATGGCTTATCTTTTACTCATCCGAGTATTGTAGAGCAAAACAAATCCATGCCCAGATCCCTTCTAGTCTTGCCCTGGGCTATTTGGACCAGAGTCAGTTTGGAGACCCATCAAGAAATTCATTTTCTGAGTAGGTTTTTGGTGAGAGCAGTTACTCCACAGTCTCAGAGACAGTTTGGGTGGCCTTGATCTCCCTCTTCCCCAGTGGTAATTCCACCCACAGGATAGAAATTGTCTCTCCAAGCTCCAGTGTTCAGGAGCTTCAGACCCACTGGACGTTCTCTTAAAAGGACTGTCATAAGAGGAGCCACGGGAATACACTACAGAGTGCGGAGAGTACACCTGCTTTGATTGGACATTTTGTGGGTTGTTCTGGCTTAGTAATTGCTCACTAAATGTCAACCCAGTGTCAGGCACTGTGTTAGGTACCAGTAAGCAGTCAGATAATGCATGGTTCTGGCCTTGGGGCATTTACGATTTAGCAGGGGACAAAAAGACATAAATGGCTGAACTACAGGAAGATACATGCTAGGGAGGTAAACAAGAGTGCGATGAAAGCATCAAAAAGGAATCAATTCCACCATAAATGTCCCCTTTACTCCTCCCTCCTCGTCTCCTCCAGCCAGAGGTACTAGACTCTGGATTCCGGCAGAGGGTGCTAGAGGAAGAGTATAACTATCACAGCTGGAAGCCATTAATCCTATAGCAGTGACAGGAGAGGCCAGCAGAATGCTGAACACAGAAGGTGGGTCCAGAATGCAGTAGCCAAGTTCAGGTGCCATCTGGACCAGGAAAGCAGATCTGGGAAGCTGGGATAAAACCTGAAGCAAAAGGCCTCTTCGTTAGTTAGCCCTCCATAGGCCTTGTCCACGGAAAGATTGAGAACCATTGACAAGTGGCTGAGATCCAGCTACCCTGGAACTGGCTCCAACACCTGCATCACGGCTTCCCCACAAGGCAGCAAGAAAAATGTTGCACTCTGACAGCCTGCAAGACATTATGCCAGGCACTATGATGAGTACAAGAATGGGGAAAACTCAATGCCTGCCATAACAGAACTAGCCATATTTATATAGACAGAAACATTAAAAATTAATATGTTGCTGGAAATGTGGGAGGAAACACTGGGCCAAGGTGATCAGGAAGGGCTCCCTTGGAAGTGGCTTCTGCAAAGGGCCCTGAGGATGGTTAGAATTCAAGTAAGTGGAAAAAAGTTAGGGAGGATCATTTTAAGAAGATACTATGGGCATAAGCACTGGTGCTACTGGGGGAGTGTAAAGGAAACATGGGCAATCTAAATTCAGAAAAGGTAGAAGTGTATGAGTGAGATAAGGCAAGCAAAAACATTAGGTGTACATTATGAAGGAGCTTTAATCCCATGCTGTGGAGTTTGGCCTGAATCCTACAGGCAATAAGTAGTCACTGGCAGATTTTGATCAGAGTAGGGACTGAACAAAAACAAATTCTGTCACATAACACTTCTCCCTGAAAAACATCCCTCCCTGACCAATGAAGGCCATTTACTTGGAAGATGTCAAAGCCTAGCCTCAATCCAGGGTATAAATTTACCTGCTAACTACTGAAAACCATATCAGCTTGAGAAAGTTTGGGTCTCTTTGATGTATTTATTTCCCAGTCAAAAATTTAAGGCACTAACGACAGTAAAGAAAGAAACAAGCTGAGGCTGAATGGGCTCGTGATGCATAGGGAGCCCTGGAAGTGTGGAAAACACATTAAACTGCAGCAAAATCAAAGGGTATTACCAGAGTCTAAACTCTGTCAATCTGTCATCCTTCACCAGGTCAAGCGTCTACTACTTGGCTGGCTTCCATCTCCACTGGCACCTGCATCCAAACCACTGTGCACTGCTGTGCCTTGTAATTAAAGGTAAAAGCACACACATGCACTGCCAGAGGAGAGAGGCCAAACACGTGGGGAAGCATCATTTGGAAGTGCCCATTAGTGTGGCAAGGTCCATAAAGCAATGGGATTCTGCCACCACTTTGCTGAGTGACCTTCAACAAGCTCCCTTGAGGTGAGCAAGAATTGACTCACTCATTCTTTTTGTATTGACTCAGCCATGGGGAATGAGGCATCTGACTGGAGTGGGGAAGGGTTGCCCTTCCAAGACCCGAACTTACTTTGTCTGCTCTAGACTGAAGGAAAACGTATCATAAGCATCATCCTTCTTGACTCAGACATTTAATGTTGTTTTGCCTCGTGGTAAGAGAAAGTAATGTGAGCTTTCAGCCATGATGAAAGAGAACTTAAACTGACTTTAAAACACTTATTCTATGTTAGTAATTTTTTAAAATAAAACTTGGATTTTTACAGTGAACTCTTCTAATGAATTTATGTGTTCAGCATTCTGGCATTTAAATTAACACCTACATTTTCTGGAATCTGCTTAATTTCTAAAGTGAAGTCCAATTGCAATGGGAATGCATAAAAACCATTGATCCACGTGGTAAACTCTAACTTACCTTTTGAAGCAAGGGCCCTCAACCCCTATACTGGTCTGTGGCCTGTTAGGAACTGGGCTGCACAGAGGAGGTGAGTGGAGGGCAGGCCAACATTACTGCCTGAGCTCCGCCTCCTGTCACATCATCAGGCATTAAGTTCTCACAGGAGCATTAACCCTCCTGTGAACTGTGGATACAAGGGGTCTAGGTTGCACACTCCTTATGAGACTCTAACTAATGCCTGATGATCTGAGATAGAACAGTTTCATCTGGAAACCAGCCCCCTGTGCCTCCATCTGTGGAAAAATTGTCATTCACAAAACTGGTCCCTGGTACCAAAATGGTTGGGGACCACTGTTTTGAAGCCTAGTCAAATGTGACCTCTGCCACATCTTCCTCTAAACACTTATGGTAGATTAATCAGTCCCTCCTTTGTGTTACCAAAGCACTTGATAGATTATATGTTTCCTTGGACAGAGACCAAGTCTTGTTCATTTGGTGATCCCTGTACCTGGCACCATGTTGATCACAGAGAAAGTTTTCAAAAATTGTTTGCTGCATTGATAGCAGTCTGGGTTTCCCTGCACTTGATCCTATGTTCAACAACAAGAATCCCTAACAGCCTTTATTGTTAAATTCGTCTTTGTTTGCCAAGGAGACTTATGTGTGCTCTTAAACTCAAGTCTGTTCCCTGAGATCCCGACACATAAATCCAACAGCTTAACAGCCTTTTCCCCTGGATGTCCCATAGTATAAAACTCAGTATGCCCCAGTCAAACTGATTATCATTCACCCACCTGTCTCTTTGTAGTCCATCTATGTTTTGTTAATATACCCAGTTCCCTAGCTGTCATTCATTTACCCAGACACTCAAGTTGAAATCCTGGGAACCACCTTAAAATTTTCTTTGCTTATCCCAACATCCAAACACAAATATGGGTTGATTCCACTTTTCTAGCATTTTCACAGCTGGCCCCACCATACCATACCTTCCTTCCATACTGCAGAAATCCACGTCCTCGCATCTCTTGCCTACAACACCATGTAGCCACTTTTTTTTCTTGCTCTATTTCAGACATACAGTTCTATAACCTGTCTTTTTAAACATATATATAATGAATAGCTTTCCATATCAATACACATAATATTTAATCATTCCATCATGTTCCATCATATGAATGTATAATAGATTAATTTACTAGTAAAAATGTCATGATTAGGCCTTCAGGTGGCAAAAATATTTTTTGCTTTTGCAAAGTAATGTTATACTGGACTCTATCAGTCTTGCCTTTCCCTTAAATCCAGCCTTCACCCTGTTTCCCAAAGGACTTTCTAGGACACAGACCTGATGCAATGACTCCTCTCAAGAAACAAAATCTCAACTCCTGAGCCCTGTACTGAGCCCAAGAGACCTTTGCTGACATGGTCCCTAACCACTTTCCCTCCTCCTCTGCCACCACATTACAGGTGCTCTCACTCCACCCAAACCAAGCCTGTTACAGTTTCCTGAACACACCTTACCTTCTCACAACTCTATGCTACAGCATGTGCTATTTTCTCTGCCCAGAAAACCCTCCCCAGCCCAGGCCACCATTATTCCTCAGCAAACCTCTACTGATACATTGAATCTGCTTTAATATAGCTTCCTTCTGAGCTTCCTGGACCTGCGGGGCAGAATCAGTACCTCCTTCCTTTTGTGACTTGCAACACTTATCACTATCCTGGGAATGCCTCCAGAAAAGCAAAGACCTGAGACACAAAAGACACTAGATAAAATTTGACGGATGAATGACTTTTTTTCACTCCAACTAGACCCATGGTTCTTGATGCTGGAAGCACAATAGAATTACCTCAAAAGCTTTATAGATTCTCAACCCAGGATCCCATCCTAGATGTATGTAAACATCTCCTTGGCTGAGGCCTGAGCATGGGTATGTTTGAAAGCTCCTCCAGGTAATCCTAAAGAGCAGCCAGAGTTGAGATCCAATAAAATAGACTCCGAATCTGCTGAAAGTAGTGATACATGCTTTCTAGAACTCATAGAGTTCAGTGGGTCAGAGCCTGACATCCTGAGTCAATCAAATTTGAGTTCATAACCTAGGTCATCAGCTTCCTAGTGAGGTAAGTTTTTAACCTCACAACCTCAGTTGAACAGATGCAAAATGGGGATAATTACAATATCTAACTCACAAGGGTCAAAGGACTGCTCTGAGAATTAATCATACAATGATTGTCTCTGTCTCTGGCACACAGTAAGAATGTCATGGGCTATTATTTACTATTGCTTAATAGTCCTCCTCAGTACCCAAAAAAGCCAACATTCCCCATGGGCGTTTAGAAAATACTCATGGACCAACTGAATGATCCACTACTCAGAATCTCTCTCAGCATCCTTCATCTCGGACTGCACGTGCTATAACTCACTGCTAAGATCATCACTGCTAAACGAAAGTAGTGCAAAAAATGCCCCTTCCCAGTCTTGACTGTTTTCAGAGATAGTATTAAGTCCATTTTGACTTCTTCCACCTCTGCAATCTGAAAGGAAACCACAGTCAGACCTTTTAACTTGATTATAATTCCAAAAGGAGGATGGAAACTCTTGACAGAAAGACCGAACCTGAGCATAAGGAGGCAGGCTGGTCTACCTCTTTGACGAGAAGTGGTAAAGGAGTAAACCAGTAAACATTTTTTGGTTGTAAGTCTTAGAATACTAGAAGTATGGATAAAATGAGTGCACTTATGTGCACATCCAGAAAGAGTCTGAAAAGCAATTTTTTAAAACTCTCACTCAAAAGGTTCAGTAAAAACGCAACTTTTAAAATTATTGATACTGTACAAATATGCCCAGGCTGTATGTTAAGCAACACTCAGGGACACAAAAACATACAAGATACTGTTCCTGCTCTTTAAACACTGAACTTGAAAAGTTGTCTGCTATCTTTGCAGGCCTTAAAGCCCAGGTACTAAGTTCAAAAATTATTCCAAACTTGATTATACATCATTAATGCCTAGATCTATTGTCTATTACATAGCCTTAACCTTTCCCAGACTTGTAGAATCAGATTCTCCATGGTAGGTGAGGTCTGGGATTCAATATTACCCAAGTTCCTTTATGTTATTTGATGCAATCAATCCATTGGTTGCCATAGAGCTTTGGGAATTAGGGACAGAAGTTTCATCTGGGGTTAAAAATAGGGGTGAAATAGTGGGGTATCTGGGAAAATTTCAAAAAGGAGGGAAGGCTGGGCATGGTGGCTCAGGCCTATAATCCCAGCACTTTGGGAGGCTGAGGTGGGCGGATCACCTGAGGTCAGTTCGAGACCCGCCTGGCCAACATGGTGAAACCTCATCTCTACTAAAAATACAAAAATTAGCCAGGCATGGTGGTGCATGCCTGTAGTCCTAGCTACTCGAGAGTCTGAGGCAAGAGAATCTCTTGAACCCGGGAGGTGGAGGTTGCAGTGAGCCAAGATTGAACCACTGCACTCCAGCCTGGGCGACAGAGTAAGACAAAAAAGGAGGGAAGATTTAAGCTGAACACTGAAAGAGGAATAAGATTTTGATAGGTGGAGTGGACACACATCAGTGTTAGACCCAGCATAAAGATGGGAATAATAAATAGCAGAGATGTTAACATTTACATGATTTACACGGCTCATGTCACTTGATTCTCAAATGAACCTTATAAGGCATTGCAGCAGGCATTGGTGGTTGCCTATATAACTTCCATCACTGCACCTCTTTCTACATTCCTAACAGAACTTGTATTTTGTCACAGTATCCCTCTCTGTGTGGGCCTGTGCTTAGAGGAGGCTGGGTCCCACTCTGTCTCTTCTGGTTTACCCTGTCCTGACATGATGCACAAATGGTACTCTGCTCTGGAAGCAGTTCCCTCCATCTGAAAATCTGTTGTCTCCTATTCATCTTCTGTACATTTTAATGTCTGTCTGGGTGTGATGCTAGAACCTCTGTAACCATTTTGTCATCCATCATAAAACAAAAAATAGCCAGAGGACAAAGACCAATGCTCTAGAAGGCAGAGCAGAAAGATAGAAAGGACTTTGTCCTCCACAATGTCACTGAACCAAACAATTAACAACCTGGAGCTACCTTACCCTGAGACTCTATCACATGAACCCATATGTTTCCCATGCTTCCATTTCAGGCAGAATGTTCTGTATCTTGTAGAGCCAAAGCATCATTGCTGATATAGGGAAGTATTATGATTTTTATTCTGTGGAAAGTAGCCTGAGGTATGGAGCAATTAAAACTTGTCCAAGGGTGCCAGCACAGTGGCTCATGCCTGTAATCCTATCGCTTTGTGAGGCCAACACAGGAGGATTACTTAAAGCTAGGAGTTCAAGACCAGCGTGGGGAAAAAAGCAAGACCTTTTCAGGAAGGAAGGAAGGAAGGAAGGAAGGAGGGAGGGAGGGAAGGAAGGAAGGAAGGAAGGAAGGAAGGAAGGAAGGAAGGAAGGAAGGAAGGAAGGAAGGAAGGAAGGAAGGAAGGAAGGAAGGAAGGGAGGGAGGGAGGGAGGGAGGGAGGGAGGGAGGGAGGGAGGGAGGGAGGGAGGGGGGAGGGAGGGAGGGAGGAAGGAAGGAAGGGAGGAGGGAGGGAGGGAGGGAGGGAGGGAGGGAAGGAAGGAAGGAGAGAAAGAGAGAAAGAGAAGAGAGAAAGAGAAAGGGAAGGAAAGGAAAAGAACAAAAGCAAAAGAAAATTAAAAAAAAAAACAAAAACAGCTGGGAGTGGTGGCACACCTATAGTCCCAGCTACTCTCGACTCTGAGGTAGGGGGATTGCTTGAACCCGGGAGTTCAAGGTTGCAGTGAGCTATGATCACTCTACTGCACTCTAGGCTTGACAACAAAGACAGACCTCATCTCTAAAAAATAAAAATTAAAAGTTAAGTGAAACTTGTTTGAAGCATAGAAGTAATACTGTAGAGCAGGACAAAGAAAAGGCTGAACAGGTAAGCTGAGAACCACACGACACAGACCAAGCCACATGAACACCAGAATGATGTAGATGTTCTCCTGTGGACACTGGGAAGCTGTTGAAAGTTTCTGAGTAAGGATTGGCAAGATCAAAGTGGTGATGCCTGAAGATATATAAAAAGTTCTAACTGTGTCACTTTTTGTGGGGATAACTGGAGTACAGCCTGCTTCCTCACCACTTCTTTCTCCCTCACTTCCAGGGGTTGATAGTTCAGGCCCATGTGCCAGCTCTAAGACTTCAGGGTACACTCAGCATGCATACATTCACATGCAAGCAGCCGTGAGACTAAAGAGAAACAACCTTTATAGCTACTTCAGAGAAGAGAGTGGTAGGGAATGCTCCAAACCATTTACAATCTGCTCAGGGTCCAGCTGAGGCAAGACAGGTTCTCTAGAAACTATTAATGCCAAGAAAATCTTCTCAGAAAAATAACTTTTTACAACCTAGGGTCTGCAAGGCTGATCTCCTTTGAGCTACAGAATGCTGATGTTCTGTGATTTGGGATCAAGGCAGGGCAGCTAAGACCAGGAAGCCAGCAGTTCATTATTTCAAGCTGAGTTTCCAGAGCTAACCTGCACACTAAGTTTCTGCTCTGACATCAGCTCACTCCTCTCCAAAGGTCCAGAGTGGAGTCAGGAAATCTTTCATGCATATCTATGCTGCCACTGCCTCCCCCGGGATGATTGAAGACTTGAGGTTCAGGCCAAAGACCACTTTGGATAATTGCATCCTATCTTTGTGCTACTCTTCTTTTGTGACTGTCCTTCTTGTCTGGCCTGGCCTAACTGCTTTAATCAGTCAAGTGCCTCTCCTCCTACTGTTCCTGCATGAGCAAAAGTTGCCCTGTAAAAACAGGCTGTCAATAACCTCCTAGTCTCAGTCCTGAACACTATTCTCAGGCCTGTCTTACAATCTATCACCTAAATTGGTTTCAGTCTTTCTGGAGCCTTTTCTAGAGGTTGAGATTTCTGCTTGGAGTCTTTTCACAGTCTTTGCGTGTCAATAGACATTCTCCAATTTGGATTTTTTCTCTCTTTCTTCAACCCTGACTCAGACTCTCCTTTGATTTTGCCACCTTTGGTTGTTCTGAGTACAACTTAGCCTTATTTATGCCCTTGGGCAGGTTGCCCACCAGAGTCACATGATTTGAAAGCTTGACCTGGCTGCTTCTGCTGCCAGTGCCCTGGAAACCCTAGGTTTATTGAACAAAGATAAAAGTACCTCAAAGTGCCCTAATGCCAATGTCTTCTGTAGCTACCTAGCTGCCCAGCTCTGCCTGTATTGTGCAGTATCTTTCTGTGTAATCTAATAGGAAGATACTGGGCTTGAAGTCAGACACCTGATCTCCAAAACCATAGTTCTGCCATCAAGGGGCTGTGTAACCTTGAATAAGTGACTCCCTCCACTGAGACTCAGTTTCTTCATCAATTTAATGAGAGGCTTAAACCAGACAAACTTTGAGTCACTTGCCAGCCCCACATTTCTCCAAACACTCACCAGATGCCTGAATAAGGGCAATAATTGCCCAGGCTGAGTGTCCATCATAAATGGGTAGATCAAACATGAAATTATCCCCTGTATTCAAGGGTCCATTGTCCTGAGATTACAATGATGGCAAGAGTGATAATAAATAGTATTTACTTACAGGGTACCACGGGTAGGTCACTCACTAAGCATTTGCAAAGATTTCTCATTTAATCCTTCTATCAGCTAAGGAGATGGGTACTAGTATCATCCCGATTACACAGACGAGGAAAGACAAGCTTAGAAGTATTTAATGATGTGCCTAAGCCACCAGCTGCTAAGAGGTAGAGTGAGGATACCAACAAAGTAGCTTCTTGGCCAAGTGAAAAAAGGCCCTCAGCAACCCAGCCAGCCCCTGCCCTATGGGGACTTCCAAGTGGGAATGCCAGTGCTTGGCACGGATGCTTACTCTTATAAATTATTGAACACTAAGGCATTTTCCAAAGGCTATTTACTGCCCCCATCAACCCCAGTGTATTGTTGGTCCTATGTTTCAGAAAACTCAGCAACTCCCGTGACTTCTTCTCTCAGCAGGGAATATTTTTCAGAACTTCTCAGCATGGAGCCATGGCATTGCTGGACTAGAAGGAAACAAATCCCTTTCCACATCTATATTCCTTTTCATAGATTTATAAAGAGATGTTCTAGAGGGTCATGGTACCCATCTAAGCCAGGAGAGACCAATAGCACACAGTATTAATCAGTATTAATTTTTCTTTTATTTTTATTATTACTATGAAGCTTATGTTTAAAAGTTGACAATCTGGTTTCAAAACCTGACTTGGCCACTGCCCAACTGGGAAGCTTTAGTCTTTTTGCCTCAGTGCGTCCTCTCTCAAATTAAGAATAACAGTATTTACTTTATATCTTTTATTATTAGAAAAATGCACAATATTAGCAATTACTATTCTTTCTGGTTGATTTTTTTATTATTTCAATCTCTCTGTTAAATTTCCCATTCTGATCCTTTATCATTTTCTTCATTTCACTGAATTATTTCTCTGCCATTTTCTGGACATTCATGGAACTTCCTTAAAGCAGCTATTTTTAATTCTTTGTCAGGCAATTCATATATGTCCATTTCTTTAGGATCAGTCACTGTCCCTTATTTTGTCCCTTTAATGAGGTGATTTCATGTTTCTCTGTTTGTTCTTAGTATATGTGCTGCCGAAGCGAGCACTCTCTGTTTGTTCTTGATCTTTGTGGCTATGTTTTGGTGTCTGTGTAACTGAAAAAAACAGGTAGTTATTTCAGTTTTCGCATGCTGGCTTTGTCTGGGAAATTCCCTCAGTAGTCACGCCATCCAGAGATTCTGGGCACACTGGTTAGCATGGTCCATGTGTGGGCTTGCTGTTGGATTCCTTAGGCTGGCAGGCCTGTAGCCTGAATCCACATGGGTGGACCTGTTGATTGAGTCAGCTGGGATAGGCTTAAAGCCTGTGTCCCCAGGGGCCAGCTTGAAGCCCACAGGCACTGGGGCTGGTCTGTTGCTGAGGGCTGTCTAAGGCTTGGAACCTTTGGGAATAACTCAGTGCTGGGATGAGCCTGAAGCCCAGGGCCACGGAGCCCTGCCTGCTACAGAGCACACAGGCAGACGGGTAAATAAAGGATGAAACAGGAGGGATGCAGGAGGTGGGGTGTAATTGTTTTCATTTTGGAAGTTGAAAGAACTTTGTCTAATGCTGATATAAAGAAGTATAGATTCCTACTCCCAGAATAGAAAAGCCAGCTACATCGATATTGAGTGCCTGGGAACAGGGAGGCGTCACTGAGCAGGGGGGAAAGCTGAAGAGAGGCTCCTTTAATGGGGAAAAGAAAGTCATACCTACTCTCTGCCAGGTACTCGATATACATTAAGCTATTTAATTATTAAAGCTGTTTTGTTTTATAAAATACTATTGTGAGCCCCATTTACAGATTTAAAAACTAAGGCTTAGAGAAGTTAAATAATACATTCAAGGTCACATGGCAACTCAAGCATGAGCTGCACGCTCCTTCCTGCACATAATACTGCCTAGCTGGGCTCTAGGGGGAAACCAATAATAATTAAGGAGCTCTAAAGTAACCACCACTTCTCCTACCTCTGGCAGCCCTGCCAAGGAGATAATCACATGCATTTCTCACACTTCTATCCTCTCTGGTTCATTTCTTTCCTCTGTTTGGTCATCATAAGACAGCCCAAGTCATTTCTCAGAGTTAGATTCATGCTGTGGGATGACAGGACTGACTGTCTGCATCTGCTCTCAGGAGGCCCTCGACATAGGGCTGCTGCACTGACCGAGGCCTTCATTTGTCACTGAGGCCAATGTCTCAGACTTCCCTGCCAGTTCAGACCCCAACATGGGGGGACAGAGACTTGCTGGCTTCAAATCCACCCCGAGCCATCTGGCGGACCCGAGGATCCCAGGACACTTGCCCTTCATTGCCCGGACACGCTCACCAGCATAGTGTGTACCAAGTGCTGAGGTCTGTCATTGTGACCTTGGGCTGGTAATGGGGGTATGAACTGGGGGCAAGGAGGCATGCATGCCAGTAGCAATCTCTCTGCTTGGTTGAGCTCACCAAGGAAGAAAAAAAAAATCGAGTCATTTCTTTCACCAGTGGTGGTGATTGTATTTGTTACAGATATCTCTACCTCAGGGGCAGTGAGATCCATTTGCTATATGGCTGTGTATTGGAACATTAGGAAGAATACATCACCCTGCCTTCCCAAGCACTTTGCTAAATTTTTTCCTGCTTGTGATGTTCAGAAAACACACCCAGAAGGTCTAGTGAGGGCAGTGCACGCGAGAAGAGAGGACAGAGTGGGATGCTTAACACAGGCATCTCATCAGTCTAAGAGGCTGGTCGCCAGCCTTCCTGAGATACAGGTCTCATGCTGTCAAGCCCCTGCTCAGAAGCCTGCTATGGCTCCCCAAGTCCTTCTGCCCGGAGTCCTAACTCCACCCCTGGGCTTTTGGGAGTCTATAATATCTAGTCGTACCCTATTCTCTCTCCCAATTTGAAATTGCTAAAACCCACATGCTTAAAACCTCTATACCCTCATTACCTTATCAGATTGCCCTTTCCTTTCCCTCCTTTTCCAAATCCCCAATTTTCTTCCAAATTTTTCCTGATTTTTGCCTCTACCTTTTACCAGCTTTGATTATGCCACAGAATGACATCTTTCTTCAAGCTTGGTGCTGCATTCACTCTTCTAGACCTTTTTTTTTTTTTCCTTTTGAGGTGGAGTCTTGCTCTGTCGCCCAGGCTAGAGTGCAATGGTTCGATCTCGGCTTACCACAACCTCCACCTCCGGGATTCAAGCAATTCTCCTGCCTCAGCCTCCTGAGTGGCTGGGATTACAGACATCCGCCATCACACTTGGCTAATTTTTGTATTTTTAGTAAAGACTTGGTTTCACCATGTTGGCCAGACTAGTCTTGAACTCCTGACCTCAGGTGATCCACCTGCCTTGGCCTCCCAAAGTGCTGGGATTACAGGTGTGAGCCACCGCACCTGGCTCACTGTCTTCTTTTTAAAGGCTTTCAAAGTGTAAAACTCCCATGATCTCCACTGCTTCTTCAGGCCTGGTTTAGAAGCCCCCATCAATGTTCACTGTGTTGTTATTTTCTCTTATCCAGCCTGACTCTCTCAAGATACAGATCAATGACCTCTCCTTTGGGTTACACCCTTGATTTTCCTGCTCCTATTACTGGCTCTGCCTTAACAATTACCGTGTGTCCTTGGCTGCCATTTAACCTCGAATGGAATTCCTTCTCAGAGGCTTTATTGAGCAACTATGATGGTTAAATGAGCCAGGCAGTGAAATGGAACCAGCATTGTATGTGGCCATCCAGGAATATAAGCTTCCTTAAATCCTTGGTTCAGCCCAAATCAGAGTTCACACAGAAGAGGAACAAACATTTTTTCATACTTCTTAATTCTCAAGTTTTCATAATACTTTGTGAAATAAAATGTTTTATACATACCTAGATGCACATATACACACAGACACCTAAAAACTTCAACAACAGAAATAAAAATTTAAAAAGATATTGAGCAAACATAAGCACCTAAAAAGTACAGTAAGTGACTAATTTTTATTATCCCTCTAAAATGTCTGGATAATCTTACTGTAAATCATTATTATCTTTATTTTTTTAAAAAAAATTGTGATATACTCGACGCAAACCCTAAAGGGCACTTTGGAGAAAAGCCAGGCTACAGGTTTATATTCTTCCCATTTTCAAATAAAATGCAAAAGAAAAAACTAGTAATCATTTTAATGAGCCTTTAAATAAATTCTTGGCCAGAGCACACTGCAGTAATTTATACAAAGAACCATATATATATATTTGCTGAGAATGGGACTCTGTGACTTAAGACTGAATTTCCAAGAATTACTCTAGATTCTTTTTCCTTTAAGTGATGAGTTTGAATGGAAGCACACTCACAGCCATTCCGTCGCTGGGCACACTTGCAAAGGCAGATGGAAACTCCTAGACCAGTGTCTGTCCCCTCATTGATTCTCCTTTCTGCTTTCTTGGCCCTAATGGGGTCTGATACTTTCCCTTTTGAGGTGCAAGGGGTCTTTCCTGGTTCTATTTCTGGATACACCAAGAAGAAAAACGTTTGGTCTTGGAATCAGTAAATGAGGGAGGTTTGGTTCACGTTTTGTTCTTTTCCTTTTTTCACTTCTTCCTTTCATACATTTTCCCCTAAACCCATCTCCGAAACACTGCTCTAGCCACTTGGTAACTATGTTAATGTATGAGGCAGGAAAAAATGAGGTGGCTGTGAATTAACAAGAGTGGGACCATTTCTCTCCATCAGCAGAATACTCAATCTTTCTCAGGCAGTCAGCAAGTCTGGTTTTAAGAGACAAGGAAGAAGATGGGGAAAGAGAAAGTGGCAGCATGCCTCCTGGATAAGGCAGGACATGAGGCTCTTTAAAAATCCAAGCCTCTAGGAGCTGCATCCTCTCCAAGGAAGCCTGAAAGCCAGCAGCTCAGAGCTCAGAAGGGGAGGCCCAGCAGCTACTGCGGTCAGCACTAAAGGCACAGCCAGGCAGCAGGACCCTGGATTCCAGTCTGCAATCTTGATGCCAGCTCCATCCCAATAGTAATAATCTTCCCGTTTCTGTAGCTTATTTCTTTCAAACAAAATTACAACTCTCATTTTCTCCTAGATATGTTCTTTATTTTTTGCCATGGAAAAGCTCTCTTATTTGATTAAACAAAAATAAAATAAACTGCATAGGAGCAATTTGAAAGTCCAAAGAGACACCAACTTTGTTTTAAGGCTGTAGTAACTGATATAGCATCTCCTTGCTACCTTCTCCAGCCTTCTCTGTGGACCACAGCAATTCATTCAGAAGCCTATCAGCTAACATGTCAGTTTTGGGACATTTTTCCATTGGTTCTTCACCTGCTCATTGCCTGCCATACCTGCAGCCTTCAATAATAACATTTAAGATTTAAAAGTGAAAACCAAAAGAGGAAAAAGAAACCCAAAAGCCCCAAACAAACAAAAACCTACTTTTGCCTAAAGATTTGGGGGAAAATATTCATTTCCCCACTCATCCGCTGAATTGACGGGATTCACACTACCAGGGCAATGCCCACTGAAAAGTGGCAAAAAGCAATTAGCACCTCAAATGGGCTTGGAGCATGGTTTCTGCCGCCAGGGGGAGTTATTCTGGTAGTGCATATTCCTTATATGTTTGCCTTGGACAAATAAAAATTAAGTGATCTAACCAGGTCATTCTAATATAAGGCAACATGCCTATGTTAACTTCCCCAATTCAGCATTTACTTGTCTTAAAAAAGAAAAAAGACTCAACCGAGTCATGTGTTCCACAGTTAAAAATTAAAGCATTCTGAGTTCATGCTCTTTGCAGGGACATGGATGAAGCTGGAAACCATCATTCTCAGCAAACTAACACAGGAACAGAAAACCAAACATCACATGTTCTCACTCATAGTGGGAGTTGAACAGTGAGAACACATGGACACAGGGAGGGGAACATCACACACCAGGGTCTGTCAGGGGGTGAGGGCAAGGGGAGGGAGAGGATTAGGACAAATATCTAATACATCCAGGGCTTAAAACCTAGATGACGAGTTGATAGGTACAGCAAATCACCATGGCACACATACACCTATGTAACAAACCTGCACGCTCTGCACATGTATCCCAGAACTTAAAGTAAATTTAAAAAAAAAAAAAATAAAGCATTTTGCTGACCAGGCATGGGAGCTAGTGGACGGCATTAAGAACAATTCACAAAAAAATGCTAACGACCCTCCCACCCAAGTATATCTAACATGCTAGTTATACTTCTAAAAAGAGGGGACAGGTAAGTGATCTTTTATCCCCATTTTACAAATTGAGAAGGTGAGGATCAGAGAATTTAAATGACTTCCCAGTGCCATACAGCTAGTTAACAGAAAGGCTTAAAACAGAAATCCTGATTCTTTTCCCAGATAGCTCATCTCCCAAGGACCCAGCCTCTTGTTTCCTTATCAAGCCATTTGGCCTTTGTCATGCTGCTCAACCATTCTGGCCAGTTTTTAATGCAAGGCTTGGTTTCCCACCCAGGTTCATTTGAAATGAGATTCCAGCTGCAATGCCCTTTGGGCTTTCAGAGTGGAGTACTGAGAGGCTGTGGATATCTCTGTAAACCGTAGATCCACCACTGACATTCAGCAGGACTGATGTGGAATGCTATCTTCCTACCACTTCATATTTGTGCTCACCTTATTCCCAGTCGAGGTTCTCTATCAGATCAGAGTTCTCCAGCTGTCACCAGCCTTATGGGCTTGGCAGAGACTACTAGACTAGGAGTCAGTAAACTGCTCCAGCCCCAGCTCTGAGGCAAGTGACTCTATGACCTCAGACAAGTCCCTGAGTGGCCTCTTCTGTTCAGTGAGGGTCTATACAGTCTCTGAGAGCCCTTTAAACTCCAATATGCAGTGAGTCTAAGACTTAAATATGAGCGGAAATGAGTTAAATGAGCACATTAGACCAAGACACATGACCATCAGCAACAAATCTGAGCAAACTCCTAACATCTCAGTGCCAAACGTCCATCATCTGTAAATTGCATCATGATAGTGCCAACATCATACAGTTGCTGTTGAAATATTAAATGAGTTAATTCATGCAAAGCATTTAGGATAATTTTCAGCACACAGCAAACTCTCAAAAAATTCTAGCTCCTTCTTATATTATTGTTTTTTGTCATTGTCATTATTATCACAGACACTTGTTGCCTTTATGAACAGAAGCAGATTCTAGCACTAACAGAGACTTCTTTGCTCCTTAACAGATGGGTTATTATGCGCATTTTATGAAGAGAAAAAGAACGGCTCACAGAGGAGAGACGTCTGGTTGATGCATCATTAAGTCAATGGACGTGAGGGAGTGTGGTACAGCAGAGCTAACTTCCCATTCCCTATTGCAACATTTGGTGTCCTCTATTCTAGGTTACTAGAACAGGTCCAGGCAGCATCTCTAACTCTCCTGCCTGCAGGAGGAGGGTTGACAGTCCCTGGGTAACGACTATGATGCTCCTATGAAGTTGCATTGGTTCATGCTGATAGAACCCCTCAATTGTGCTGGCAAGTAGTGCTGCTGCTCTGACCTCTACCAGCAGAGCCAGTGTGTTTCAGGGACCCACCTTTTGACCAAGGAACTGTAACTTCAGAAAAGATAGCCTGGGTAACAGGGCTTGACCAGCCAACATGTAGTCATAGAACTAAGAGCTATGAGGATTACACTTTCTAAGGACTTCCCAATAGGTTATCCAATGAGCCACAGAATCCATGAATCATCACATGGTACCGCAAAGCCCTCTGAGAAACACTGTCTAAATGGTGGCCATCCAGATGACCTGAGCTGGAAGGGGCTCCAAAAAGCATAGAACATAAACTTGCCATTATACAAATAGAGAAATGAAGGTCCTGGGAGGGGAGTGGCCTATATAAAGACACTGAGTTACTCAAGGGCAAAACCAGGAGCAGAAAGCAGTCATCTGCCTCCTACCCCTACTCTAGTGGTCTTACCCTACAACGACACAAAAAGTCCCTTTGCACTGAAGGATCAACCATGTGCTTCCTTTGAGTCAAAGGGAAATCTCTGTAAGCCACACTCAACTGTCTCTCACACAAATAAGGGTATCAGTGCAGGTACACAGCAAGAGTCCACAAAGTGTTCTCCTGTGACTCTAAAGACCACTTTGCAAACACCAACTTTTCACCTGTACACTTAGCTACCACTCCGAATATGCCACACGCTGCCAACTGGAAACAGGGATAATAGTAGATTTGGTACAGCGCCCCCAAGCCCTGAACTCCACCTCCTAAATAGTTCAAAACACAGACATTTCATATTAAAATGTATATAGAAAAATCTCTTTAAGGCCTGGCACGGTGGCTCACACCTGTAATCCCAGCACTTTGGGAGGCCGAAGCGGGCAAATCACGAGGTCAGGAGATCAAGACCATCCTGGCTAACACGGTGAAACCCCATCTCTACTAAAAAATACAAAAAACTAGCCGGGCATGGTGGTGGGCACCTGTAGTCCCAGCTACTCGGGAGGCTGAAGCAGGAGAATGGCATGAACCTGGGAGACAGAGCTTGCAGTAAGCTGAGATTGCGCCACTGCACTCCAACCTGGGCGACAGAGTAAGACTCTGTCTCAAAAAAAAAAAAAAAAAAGAAAAGAAAAGAAAAATCTCTTTAAAACTCAGAACATAATAGCAAGGATGTTAACAATAACTGGCTATGCTGGGCTCTCATTTTCACATGACAACAGTCATTTGGAACCTAATGCTGAAAGGCCCTTTACAGAAGGGCTTCCAAGTCTCTACCAGGCCCACATCTTCCTTGCCATTATCTTCTGGCCCCTGCATGCATCAGAATTTGAGACCCAGGTCTATGTAGGCAGTCATTTTCTTGGATGCATCGTGTCTGCCCAAGTAAATTGCACATTTCTGAAAGCAGGAAACTCCCTTCCTCACAACATACTTTGCTCAGAGGTAGACATTTTAAAAAGATTGTTCAACAGCCTAAAATTACCTTTCCACCTTTTTGGCCTTACTTTAGTGTAAGAGACTTTAATATTTGTGGACTGAAAGTGTGTTACCCCGCCACTTACTTTCCCTGACCCTCCAACTATCTTGGGAGTTTGGTATTTTAAAATTCTGTGCTGTGTTTTGGTTAAAGGTTTTCCAGGGTTTTAAAGATAGCTCAGGGTTATGTGCTGTATCCAGAGAGCGACAATGGCATAACCAGCCTCCGAACCACGCACGCGGTGCCTCTTGAACAGCTTGACAAAAGCAGCTTGCTCACTGTAAGACTCTCACTGGTAATTCCCACTGTATTTCTGCAGGGTAGCCTGGAAGTAATTATCCTTCTCACTGGTAAATCAATTAGGAATGCAGGATGTAATGCTCCCCTCCTCCTCCAAGAAACTGCTAATCCTCTAACACTAATGAACAGAAAACCCCAGGCAACAGCGTTACCACTAATAGAGTGATGACTACAACTCACCTGGTCTTTATACCTGTGGCAGTGGCACCAACCCTGTGGGCAGATAGAGGTGAACAGGAATCCTGGACCCCCTCTTATTAGCTATTTTCCAAAATTAAGTGTCTATCTGCTTGAGCCTCAGTTTCTTCGTCTGTCAAATGGGGATAAAACTACCAAGCTCAGGAGATTAATAGTAAAACTTAGAATAACATGTAGTAAGGAGCTTAGCCCAGTGCCTAGAACTTATTAGAAGCTCAATAGAAACAACTCATTAGCCTATACTGATGTCAGACCTTATAGTTTTCATCACACACAATCACATACACACACACACACACACACACACAGAGAGAGAGAGAGAGAGAGAGAGAGAGAGAGAGATGTAGCTCTAATTGTAGTAATTTGGTCACATTCTCTGGCTGTTAGACCAGTGTGCACTCTCTGCCATTTCCAATACACTGTCTCCAAAGTTGCAGGTAGCAGTCACTTTGGAGCCAATTAGACAATAACACGCCTGCATTTCCCTGTCCACTCAAAGATTCATTCTCAAATAAGCTCGCCCATGGGAGTCAGGTTCCTCTCTGGTTAAGGCACAAAGCCTTCAGCCTGTTTTTACAAAGCACAGCAAACTTGACTTTGACACTTGCCATTCTGCATGGGCCTGAGGACAAGAATCAACTGACAGTAATGAGTTCTGGGAACCCAGGGATGTTTATCTCCTGCAAGGGGAAGGAGAAGCTGGGAGCTAGAGCTCACTAGCCACACCATAATGGAGCCACTCCTCCAGGAGGCAAACCGTGCACTCTCCTGCTTCCAGAGCTAATATACCATTCCTCATCTTCAGGTACCAGGCTCTGATACATTCAGCAATGCTGAGCTCCCATAAGGAAGTTGGGCTCAAACCCAGGCAATGAGCTAATTGGCCAATGGCCGGAGAAAGGCAAACAACTGGGTATACAAAATTCACATCAAATAGTCAGAGTGGGTCAAGGTCATAAAAATAATGCTGATGCGACCATGCCACAGAACAGCAGTCTAGGACAACTTCAACTGAAGCAGCTTCGTGCATTTCATATCAATACTCTCATTTAGACAGGGAATTATAAAACCCACTAGATGAAATGATTATACCCTGCTCACAGCCTGTGAGAAAGACAGTACTCCCAGTCTAAATCCCAGCTACCTCCAGGAAGCCCAGAATTGCTGAATGACTAATTTGTCCCCAAAATAAACCCATTGGGAAAGCTGCTGTAGATCTACCATTTATAGCAATATAGTCTTGGGGTAATTTATCAGAGTCTATTTTCTTACCCTGCCTACTTTCAAAATGGCTGGGAGGATTAGAGATCATGTGGCTAAAACTCTTAAAAGGGAATTTAGGATAGTAGCTGCTCAGTTAGTGCTAACTGGGATGATTACTGGTAGAATGAAACTATACACAGGTTAACACCTCTGCTTCCTTCCAACTTAACGCTTTATTAACTATCTGTATTTGGATAATTTTATGTTGTTCAAAACTGTTTAAAAAATCAACAATTAGCTTTGGGAGCAACTATATAAATACAAGCTCAATTTACTGTTTTGCCAGGGGCAACAGATCTCATTTGATGTATTCACAGCCTCCAAAGAAAGCAGCAGCCATCTGTTAAATAAATAACTCATTAGGTGAAAAGCAAGTGCTTCTACAAGATGAACTCAAAAATCTGCCACAGACTACTGCCATTGGCTGACTGATGAAATGGGTTGCTACAGATAATTTGGGTACTAACCAAATCCAAACCATCTTGCCTAACACAAGCTGAGATGAGTATCCATATGACCATAAGTTTAAACTTGAAGACATAAAGAAGGAAACTTAAAAACAAAGTTGTATTACAAGGTTCCAGAGCTCTAGACTAATAAAGAAACAAATAAGAGTATTTTTATTTATATCAAATTGTCATTTTGCCTAAGTGGCTGGAGAAGGGGGATTTCTACTAAGCTGAATATACTGGTTATGAGAAAGTCAGAATGTAGACTACGTGTGCAACGTCAACATCAAGAGGCTCAGAATACAATACATACCACTTAGTAAAATGAAAATGAATCCAATTTCATTTTTTCTTGGATGATTCAGAAAGCACTTCAGATCATGTAGGACCCTTATGAACATTCATTAATTTCTTTTTTGTTTGTTTGTTTTTCTTGAGACGGAGTTTCACCCTTGTTGCCCAGGCTGGAGTGCACAACCTCTGCTCACCGCAATCTCTGCCTCCCGGGTTCAAGCGATTCTCCTGCCTCAGCCTCCTGAGTAGCTGGGATTACGGCATGTACCACCACGCCTGGCTAATTTTGTATTTTTAGTAGAGACGGGGTTTCTCCATGTTGGCCAGGCTGGTCTCGATCTCCTGACCTCAGGTGATCCGCCCACCTCAGTCTCCCAAAGTGCTGGGATTACAGGCATGAGCCACCATGCCTGGCTACAAACGTTAATTTGTATTGTTATTCTCTAAAAAAATAAACCCATACCATTGGCCTGCTGCTTACTTTTCCCCAATCTGAGCAAAGAAAATGTTGGTGTGTTTAACTTCCTGGGTGGCAGTGCCTACTAGATGGGAGTTAACTATACTTGGTGATGTTTCTCAGGCCAGACAACAAAATAGGCCTGACTTCTGTTTATTGAGCAATAGTTGCTGTGAGAAATGGCTCCTGAGCCCACTGCCTGAATGTCACCACGGGGAAGGATAAATGGAGGTGGTATTCCCGTGCCAGTGACAGCCAAATCCCAACTCTATGTTCCTTCCTACCCACAGAATCTGCCTTAATCCATCCCTTGTCTCCATCACTTCTAAGAACTTCTTAGTTGCACTAAGGAGAGTTCAGACTGTCAGGAGTAGGAAAAAAAAACAGCAAAAGACAAAAAGAAACATCATTATGATATTTTCTAGGAGGAAACATACATGACAGATGAATTCCAAAACAGATACAAACAGGTACAAACCTTTATGAGCCATTTAGGAAAATCCTCACAAAAATGGCCTATCTATCATCTACATGAAAATACGATTAATTCTGTTGTGGCCCAGATACAAGACAGTGATCAGTGCTGCAGGGCACTTTTCATGTGCCAAATATCCAGTTCTTGCTTCACCCAAAGTGCATACGCCCACTGAGAGCCAATATGCTCAAGCCACCTGTTTGGGATGGCAGGAGCACTAAACTAGGAGTCATCAGACCAACTGACAAGGCTGCCCCTAATCTGCTGAGTTGCCTGGGTGGGGCAGTTGTCCTCTGTGGGCCTCTGCTTCCTTCTCAAGAAGGGAGAAGGGCAGGAGAAGAACTGAAAACCATCACTGCTGGCTTAATTCAGTCAACTCATCATGTGCCCATCAAGGACATGGCATTAAGCTTTAATTCAAGATCATAAAGCAATTTTGAACCCCTACGCTATCACTGTATATGAAGAAAAGGTGCAAAAGATGAGCTGATGCAAATAAATCTGGCCTGACAATCAAGAGTCCTGGGTTCTAAACCTGACTCCTTTTTCTATCTGGCTATGTGAGCTTTTTTGACTTCAATTTTCTCATCTGTAAAATGAGATTGTTGGCATGGATAAACGATTTCTAACCGAGACTCCATGGACATCGTGGGTTCATGAGTGGGATCTGAGGTGTTCACAAAGTCCTCAAAATGTATGAAAATTTTTGTGGCATAGACATATTTCTAAAGAGGCCGCCTAGAACTTTAATCACATGTGTAAAAGACTTGCAGTTCAAAAACTGTTAGGCACACTGTTGGTGGGAATGTAAATTAGTACTGCTATTATAGAAAACAGTATGGAGTTCCTCAAAACTTAAAAATAGAGCTACCATATGAACAAGCAATTCGACTACTGGGTATACATCCAAAGAAAATGAAACCAGTAAGTCCAAGAGATTTCTGCACTCTCATGTTTATTACGGCACTACTCACAATAGCCATGATATAAGATCAACCTAAGTGTCTATCAATGGATGAATGAAGAAAATTTGGTACATAGACAAAATAAAATACTATTCAGCCATAAAAAGGGAAATCTTATCTTTTGTGACAACATGAATGAACCTGAAGACATTATGCTAAGTTAAATAAGCCAGACACAGACAGACAAATACCATTTGATCTCATGCATATGTGGAATCTAAAAGAGTTAATCTCAGAATTAGATATTAGAATGGTGGTTAATAGGGGTTGAATGGTTAAAGGGGAGGCATGTTTGGGAGACACTGGTAAAAAAAATACATAATTACAGTTATATAGGAGGAATAAGTTCAAGATATCTATTGTAGAGCATGATGACTATAGTTAATGGCAATATATTGTTTTCTTGAAAAATGATGAGAGTAGATATTAAGTGTTCTCACCACAAAGTAACTGTGAGTTATTGCATTTGTTAATTAGCTAGATTTAACCATTCCACAACGCATATGTACTTCAAAACATTATGTTGTACAATATAAATACATATAATATGTTAATCTAAAAATAAACAAATTAAAAGAAACTATTAATAACCACTCATCTAGGTGAAATCTGTGCTTTCTTCTAGCTCTCAAAATCCAATAATTTAATAATGATACTGAAAAATGTGAAAATGACAAAGGTTTGGGACAAAGCAAAAATAAACTACTCAAATAAAATCAATAACAGGTGCCTAAACAGCCAGCCTGATGATCAAAGCTTTGGCACTTGCCTAGTTGGCACAGTCTAGGGCCTGAGAGCTCCCTACAGCTAACTGGATCCTTTGGCTATCTATCACCAATGCTGAACCAGAAGCCAACAATTCTGCTTCCTCCCTTTGCTGGGTGTACTTAGGGGCACTGGAGGTGGAGGTGAGGAGAAAGTCTATGGATGCACATTATGCTGCCAAGGGTCAAAGCTGCTCCACTCTGAGCAGCATAAACAGCCACAATTCCCAGCCACAGTTTGGACTCTACCATATTAGAGATCAGAGACATCCACACAATGGTTTGAAGCTCACTCCTGAGCTTACCTTGAGGAAGAAAGCCCTGGCAAAATGACGGGGGAATGCAAATCAGACTGCAAGAGAAGAGTTTGGTGGTGCCATTTTTTTTTTTTTTTTAGCTTTTTAGAAATATTAAAATGACCTTTAATGTGATCATTTTGGTGCATGTATTTGAATCATGTCTGCCTAAGTTTCTAAATAACAGTGCTTTCTTAGCTGGAGAAAGAGCACATCTCCCCAAAGATAATATACGGTGCAGTATTTGTTTTCTAAAACTGCTCATTGTTCCATAGAACCCAGGACTCCTCCTCCCAGTAGATTTCCATGGCTAAGGTCTGACCTTATATGATTTCATCCTGGCTGCTAAATCAAGAGGAAAACAGAGAAGCAGAGGTGCCAGAGGAGCCTGGTCTGCCCTCTGCCTCAGAAGCAGCTCAGGTTCAAGCTGAAGAAGCCAGGAGCAGCCTTTCGTTCATGTGGCAGAAACAATCTCCTGGGAATAAGGGGTTCTCAAAAAATGTACCAGCAAGAGGCAGGCTGTGGAAAGACTCAACTCTAAAGTCGAGCAAACCCACGCTTACATTCTAGATGTGTTAACCACCACCTGATTCAGGGCAGAAAGTTACTTCATCTCTCTGAGCTTCTCTTGCAAAATGGGGACCATAATAGTTTTTATCCCATAGATTCATTGTGAGGATAAGTGAGATGAGGTACATAGTTTTACTGGTGGCATTACTATCACTGCTGCTGTCACTATTATTATTATTACTATCAAGGCTGTTGTTAGAATTACAAACAGCGTTTATGAAGTTTCCGGCATATAAATCAGGCCTCTGTAAGTGATTCCATGACTACTGAGTTTTTTCCTTAACCTCTGGCCCTAATCAGCACAGCGACCCAGCAGGAGTGCTCAGGACCTACTGACCCAGCCTCTTACCTTCCTTTTGTTGGTGGGATTGACATAGAGGTAACTGAGGACAGTCTTCAACCCCACTTTGTCATTCAGCTTTTCATAGGTGGTGCCATAATCTGTCGACCTGCAGGTAAAAGAGAAAACAGAAAGGGAAAGATCGTTTTATCAATAGGCAGCTATGTCTAAAGAGAAGCCAGGCTCTCCACCGACCGACCAGCACCTTTCTTCCAAAATCACATGAGTGCTTAAAAGTGTTCTTCAGAGATAAAAAGCCCCATTAATTTTAGAAGAGCAATTAGGCTAATGCATCTGCTTACTACCTAAGCGTGCTCCCCTTTGCTCCCAGCCTTTCTCAGAGACCTACTTTTTTGCCCTTTGTGAAATTGCTTGGTGAAAGGAGCTGCTGGAGACTACCTGACTCCCATGATGCTCAGCCTCACCCTCCGCCCCTCGCCCACCCCGGCTCTGTGTGGAGCTGTGGAAGCACACAAGTTCCCGCCAGCAGACCCTCTGTATGGGAGTTGTGTGTAGAGGTCATGGAAGAGTGGCCAGGCTATCTCCCGAGGTCACCAGGGTACAACCAACTTCATACACACTCCATTGAGCCTGAAGCAAGGGACCCTTGGAGATCCCTAGAACCTCATAACTCCAGAGAACTTATGGGGTCCAATGGCTAAATGAGACCACACCAGGCAGAGGGTTGGATGCTTTACATGGGGACAATGATGTGGGTGTGTCCAGGGTGAAAAGCCCGTGGCACTGGGCTGCTTACAGGGGAGGGGTTCACCATTCCAGTGATCCCGCTGGCTACCTGCTCCTCCTCTCCAGCACACCAACTGATGCCAAAACCAGAAGTAGAGGCTCCTTTCTTTCCATCCTGCCTTCCGTGGTAGAGAAGGGAGATAGGGTGCCAAACAGTGAGATTAAATTAGTTGACCTCCCTGCCATACTGTTCGCCTGCCCCCAAAACCTACCCCACAGAGACCTCCCTCCCTTTTTCCACCATCTGTATCATCAGTTCTCACCTCCTCTTCCCGTCATCACTAGCCTTGGCTAGACTTACAAAACTTCTCCAACTCAAGCTTTAGAAGGACACAGAGGTCAATGCATTTTCTCTGTAGTCAACTGACCTTGTAAGGGCCTGAAATCCGCCACAATCTCAATTCCCAACTCTGGCTCTGAGCCTTGCTTTGAACTGGCATTTGATGCCCTAGTAACCACCAGCTCCAGCCTTTGCTTTGAGCCTTTATCCACCTTCTAATGCTAATCAGTGCTTCCCTGGCCAACAACTTAGCTTCAGAAGCTTAGTACTTAAAACTATATAACCTTTGTCTTCTTTTTTAAGAGACAGGTTCTCACTCTGTTGCCCAGCCTGGATGGAGTGTAGTGGCACAATCATAGCATCACATCAGCCTGATGGCTTGTGCCTCAAATTCCCAGGCTTAAGCCATTCTCCCACCTCAACCTCCTTCCCAATGTGAGGACCATTAAGAGTCATCCCCACCCTCATCCAAGATGGCAGATTCCTGGTCCCTGGGCCCAGTGTAAACACCCACCTGCACCTCCTCTGTAAAAGCTTCTCTAGCCCTCCTCCCAATCACTGCTCGTCTCTTTTCTGCACCAGAACAAATTTCTCCATCCTTAGGCACCCAAGGCACACTGTACATGTCTCTTTTCTAACTTTTCAATAGTGGCATGATTGATTTCTTTTCTGTTTCCCCAACCACAATGTAAGCTCCTCAAAGAATTAAGGAACATCATAAAACTTCCTTCATAAGAGGAAAGAACATGAACTTTGGGTGTAGCAAAATTGCTGTTTCATTCCTACATCCAGAGCTCTCTTGTTACATGACCATGCACAAGTTATTTACCCTGCTGGAGCCTCAGGTTCCCTATCTGAGGAATGAAGATTCCGGGTGTGGTGGCTCACACCTGTAATCCCAGTACTTTGGGAGGCCGAGGTGGGTGGATCACCTGCGGTCAGGAATTTGAGACCGGCCTGGCCAAGATAGTGAAATCCCATCTGTACTAAAAATACAAAAATTAGCCAGGCATGGTGGCAGGCACCTGTAGTCCCAGCTCAGGGAAGCTAAGGCAGAAGAATCGCTTGAACCCAGGAGGCGGAGGTTGTAGTGAGCCAAGACTGTGCCACAGCACTCCAGCCTAAGTGACAGAGCGAGACTCTGTCTCAAAAAAAAAAAAAAAAAAAAAAAAAAAAGAATGGGATAATTTAGTCTCACAAGGCATTTGTGAGGTTACAAAAATATAAGACATGGGAAACCTCCTAACAGAATGCAAGTATACTAAAACAGAATGCAGGTACACTAAAATGTTAAAAAATAAACCAAAGTGAAGAGGCATTCATTCATTTCTCCTTTCTCCAAAATGTACAGGACAAAGTTTTACACATTATGCATACTCAGCATGTTTACTGAATAAACAAACGTCAATATTTCAAACCTTCTCTAGGCTACTGGCTCCACATGATAATCGGTTATGCTAACTTTAATCATCAGTCCCCCAAAAGCTGACTTCTTATTCTCTGACTTTTGTCTACTGCAGGCACAGAAGCTCTGGGAATCACTATCAATCTTTGTCCTTGCCTTTCTCTCTACAACCCAGATCACTCTTCAAGTCTTAATGATTCTATTTCCTAAATAACTTAGATCCCTGGTATCCTTTCCATCATCACACCAATGCTGTGGCTCATATATCATCATGTTTGCAACAATCCCCCAATTTGATGCTCTTCTTGAGTCTTCTCCCTCCCCCACGCATCCTCCACGCTGTTACCAGGCTATTTTTCTACCCCAGATCTGTCCACCTCGCTCCTTGGTAGTAATTGCCCATTGCACACAGTCAAGCTGAATCTTCCAAGCTAAGTCTTGTAAAATCTGGCTTCAACCTGCCTTTCTGGACCCATTCCCAGCCACTTGCTCCTCTGGCCCTTTCTCTCCAGCCTCGCTAAACTTTCCTGAGCATGTCCTACATTCTCACTGCCCTCTGCTTCTGTATGCATCATCTCCTTGTCTGAACTATCCATCCCTGTTTCCTCTACTTGGCAAATTTTCCTCCAACCCTCAACATCTAACTACAACATCATCCTTTTCCAGCTTTCGCGGAGGGAATTAATCACAATCTCCTTTGTGGTCTCGTACTATCTTGTACGCATTTCTATTTAAGCATTTATCTGTTGGTTTGGCTATACTGTCCTTATTCTGTGATCTCTTCCTTGGCTGTAACTCCTTGAAGACAAGAACCATTTTTTATAACAGCTCCAGTGTCTTGCACCATGCCAGGTACAAAGCAAGTGCCGAAAGTATTAGTTTTTGTATTGTTTTAATTTGTCTTTACTTGTAAGAATGAATGGATAAATGAGCTTTTCCAAACCTACTCACAAGTTTTTAACCAACTACTGATGTCTAGTGGTAATTCAACACACAGCAAACAATGCCTAGAAAACACGCTTGATGCTTTCGATGCTAGCACAACAGTGCAGATGGTACAGTCTAGCAAGTTCTGTCCTAGGGAAGGGTCTGTAATTCACTTGTACTAGAATTAAGGTTAAATGACATATCACCCTGAGCAACTATCCTATGCAGTGCAAGAGTGGAGATAGACCATGATCTCTAGAGGCTGTCATTTGCATTTTTATTAATCCAAGTAAAATATTTTATAGAGTTAATTACTTCTTAATTCTACACTCTTGAAGGCATAAAGGCAGCATGGTGTGGAGAAAGAACATTGAAGCTGGAGCCTAGAAATCGAGACTGTAGAACTGATTTTCAAATGCACTCAACGTGTTACCCTGGACAAGCCACTTTTTGAAGGCTGTTAAAAATTATTCTGACACTGGTTAAAATGATTAAGTAAACTTTATTCAGGACTACTGCAATATGTAGAGGGACTATTGCAATGGGATTTTGCAGTAGGGGAAAGACATAGGGCTCAACTCCAAATAGAACAAGGAAAAGTGGGAATTTTTGATAAGAGTCAGAGGAGAGGTCAGTGGATGAAAAATTGCTAAAGGAGAGGGTAATTCTTTGCTAAACTAATCTAACAAGATTCTTGCTGAATGCAGGCCAGGGTGATCAGATATTACCTAGATTATAGTGGTGGATGAGGACTTTGATTAGCAACAGAGGTTGGGAGATTCTGGCTAACCTGACTTAGAAGGATTCTTGTTAAAAATTGGACTCTTGAGAACATGCCCAAGCTGGGGAGCCTAGTTTAAAAAGAGCTCAGAGGATTCTAACTCAAGTTTGGTTAAGGAAAGCATCTTTGTCAAGTTCCATTCCATCATTAACATGAGAGGTTTACTTACATAATCCTAAGGTCCCTTATGGATCTTAAATTTTATTAAACCACCAACACAATGCCAAGTTGTTTTCCAGCTAGCATCTTTTCCTCATACTATCTATAGCAAAAATCTTAGAAGAGCTAAATTCTCAGGGATCCCTGCAGGACTGATGGAAGTCACAACAAACTTCCTTCCTGAATCCAAATAACTCTCACAAAAGATAGTATGCTGGTCACCACACATGGTCTCACTTTCACAAGCTGCATGACAGATTAACACTGACTTTGCTATTTTCCAAAAGTGGCTGCTGAAAAGAGGGACTTCCCAACAAAGGACACCCTCTACGTCTCAGCCTCCTCCATGCCTCTGGCAGGTTCTGCTCATTTAGTCCGAGAGGAACAAGTCCTATTTGGTGAAGATACCTCAGGGAGCCTGGGAGCCTATGGAACCAACAGTGCCCTTGACTCTGTCCTTTCCAGGATGGCCACTGCACACTGCCCTCACCACAGCATTCTGTGGGCCCATTTGGCCTGGGGTGAGGGGCCAATGTTAGAGAGGTCTCAGCCCCATTGCCAGAGACAGTTATGCTGGCAGAACTTGCTCTTACAAGAAAGCAAACCATCTTCTCTACTTTGTGATTCCAGACACCAGCCGGTGGGGTCACTTAGAGAAAACAGGCTCATCTCATCAATTTTAAAGCTAGCCTCCCAAATCTTGGCACTAGGTTCATAAGACTGAAATGTTCAGAACACTGGAACCATGACACCAGTGCACTGAGCCAGCCATGGGCCTGGCACTCTGCCAGTTACCATTCTGAATTTTTCAGTGCACACAGCTAACCTGGAAGGTGGTGCATGAGGTGAGTGTAGCCACGGGGCTCTGGCTCCCATGCCCTGGATCCAGTTACCCCAACCCCATTCCACTGTCACATGTGTGTGCACACACATGTGTGTGTCTCTCTCTCCCTTGTTCTTTTTTTTCCTTATGAATTATTTCCAGCACACAGAAAAATACAATGCAATGCCCATCATTTGGCCACTATTAGATTTAACAAGTGTTTGTGTGCATAAACAACATATAACCTTTTTGAGTGTTTTTACATGTACATAAGTGTTATCGCATAGGATATATGTTCTGCAGCTTGCTTATTTCACCCAATATTCAGCTTGTGAGATGTATCCATGTTACACACCTAGTGGTCATTGATTCACTTTAACTGCTATCTAGTGTTTCAACTTATGAATAAATCATTCTTTATCCTTTCAAACCACTGAGAAGTATTTTTTTTAATTTGCTATTATAAACAATGTTACAATGAACATTCATATGCATGGCTTCTTGTGTATTTGTAAAGAAAAGTTTTTCTGGGGTGGCACCTCCATGTGGGTCACCTCTAGGCATAACTTCTACTTCACTGGCTATTGACAACGTCTTCTCCAAGGAGGCTGTACCTCCAAAGAGACACTGCTCCTTGGCTTCACCACCTGCTCAGGCACCTGCTCATCATCTGGCAGGTCCTGTCAGCTACCTATCACTCATGTTACTCTCCAGGTACCTGACGCTGACTGGCAGACTAGGCATCCTCCCTCTTCAACTTTCCAGAGGTGCTCGGGACTATTCTACGGCATCAACTCCTAGTCTGAGTCCTGAAACTGTTCACTGAGTTCTTGTCTCATCCAGAGGCATTCGGAAGGACTTACTGCAGACTAGTACATTGTGGGAGGAACCCCCAGCCTGACCTGCCATACACTTGGTCTTTCCCACAGGGCCACTCTCCCACTGACAATTCCAGGAGAGGAGGTTTGAGTTACCATATGCTTTTTATCTACCCAGCAAGCTCCCACTCCTCTAGTGAACTTCTGGAGGAGAGGCTGGTGGCAATAAGCATATGGGCTGCTATTTTAAAAGAAAAAAAAAAACAGAAAAGACATCCAGTTGATGCAGCCAAGTCAGCCTCTCAGTAGAGCTGAACTGCAGCTCAACCTCCCTGTCCTAATGCCCCAGTCTGGCCAGAGATAGGCACTCTGCCAGCTCTCACGGGGCCATCTGATGTTCTTGATCTGGGTGAGCACATGGATTACCTTATCCAGTCAGCACCTTCTCCTGGTGTTTACCACCCTAGTCTTCAGCCCTCTCTTCATTTCCTCTCCTCTTCTTGCCCCTGAGCTCTGCAAAACTAGGGATCATTAACTCTGGCATCTTTCACCAGTCAGAATTCATTTCCTCAGTGGCCTGCCTTCTAAGGGATACAATCTAAAATTGGCAAACAACCACAGTTGTGGTTGTTCCTTTCCTCTCAGCAACTCCTGCGTTTCCATGTTTGGCTCGTTCCTTTGCATATATTTATCAACCATGGCATCTGACATGGGCTAGGCACACTGTGCTTTGCTTTCCCTTTCTGGGCATTTAAAGTAGCTCTGGCTCAGGCTGGTAAACTTTTTTTCCTGCAAAACAACCAGATAGTAAATATTTTGGGTTATGTGGACCCCCGCCACAACTACTCAACTCTGCCCTTTTGCAGCTCCAAACAAGCCAAGCACAATAGCAAAATGAAAGGGAGGGGTTTGCAAAAGCAGGAGGGGTACGATTTGGTGGTGCTGTTCTAGCTGGTATCAGCTAGAGGTAGAGAATATCAGCCTCTACCTCTATCCCACCGCCCCCCTCCCTGTCCCCAGTCATGTTCTCATCCTGCTTTTGTCTCTAAGACAACTTCTCAAGATTCCTGCCTGGATCTCTGATGCCCTAGAGCATCCTTCCCTGCCTGGCTGCCACACCAGGTCAAACATCTGCCTCTGTCTGGCATTCAATGCCTTCGTAGTTTACCTGCTTTGCTTTACCATTGCCTCCAATGTCCAGATTGTCTCCTTGTTGACTCCCAGCTCTAGTACTCATTGTACTACAAAAATCTTTCCTACAATTCCCACCCACACCCTCCTCTGCATTTATACCAATTGCACCTAAGAGCTCCCTATTTATTCTCTGAATATACAGATATGCTTTTGATCTTTTCAGCAATTGCTAAAAGCTTCTTGAAAGAACAATCACAAATGAATTTTGTTTTAAATTTCTGAAAGTGCAGAGCACAGTTCTACATAAAGAAAACAAGAAGATTGGAGTAGTACAAAGACAACTGAACTCAGAGCCAGAACTAGCTATGCAAGCTTTTCATGTCTCTGATCCTCAGCTCAGACAATAGGGTTGTTGTTACTCAGATTCAATGAAGAGTGATAAGATACCTAGCTTAGCATCTGCTAAAAGCCCTTGTTCCGTATATGCTTATGGCTGTCATTTTTATGAATACCCCTGATTGTATTGTCCTCAAGGGAAATCACCTTGTTTTCTTTTTCTTGATTTATACTCCCTACACTTAATAGGGGTGAGGCACATGGATACCCAATAAATCATTAAAGGATTTGTGGACACTGGTTCCAATTGTTACCATGAACGGATGACAAGACCCAGTTGCCTGGAGAATCAAAAGATAGAATTATGCTTCCAAGTGCCAGGCCTTGGGGAGCACCCACTAGCAGCTCCTTCAGGTATACTCCACTGAGATACACTGAGGATTGTCAACAATCAAAGACCATAGGCTATTAGGTGCTCTGGTGTGTGGTGAACCGCAGCCCATTCCAAGGTCAGGGTCAGGACTTCCCACAGCACAGCTCCAGACCAAAGGCTGTTCAGAGAGTTGTGATGGAAAAGCATTGATGTTCCCCTCTGGCCTATTCCACTCCTCATTTTAGGGCCAGTGCCCAAAGCCACATTAATCTGTATCTTTGCAATGGCAGAAGCCCAGCCTGACCACAAATAACCATCCAGATAACTAATTTCAGACCTGAAGCCAAAAGCAAGTCATTTAAATAGCTTCATTCTCCAAGTGGGTATTGCCCTACCCTCTGCTTCAGAAACTCCACAGGAAGGCTGATGCCAATGCAGAAGCTTACACAGCTCTCCCTGACCTCTTGTTACCTGACTCCTGGCTGCATTGTCTAGTCTCACAAAGAGAGGCAATGATACAGGATAATTAATTCATCTCTATTTCCTCCCGCCCCCACTATTTGAATGAGAGCCATCACAGGTTCTAAATGTGGAAAATTGGAGGTTCGCTGTCTTTGGAGACCAGTCATGCAGAATTCGTGGTTTAGATCAGATAAGCTGTAGATCCACCAGCTTCCCAGCACACATCTCAGCTAGGACAGAGGCTGAAGTATGTGGGGTTGGGCCAACATTCAGATCTTCAGTTTCTTTCTTTTCCTTTCTTTCTTTGGTGTGAACACATTAGTTCTCACTGAAGACCTTCAGTTCAGATAATAGGGTGGTGAGTTGTTATATTTAGGTTTTAAAAGGCCAAAAAATCTAACCTATCAGCCAAAAGACCTATTTGTATCATGCACATAAGGGAAAGAAAGAAGCCCTCCAGGGAAAAGAAAGAGCACACAAACAGGCCGATGAAAAGGTATGACAGCCCATAATTCACTGCATCTCTGTTGATATGAACATAACTGAATAACAATCATCAGAGAGAGGCTAAATAAAGCATATTACACACACACACACACACACACACACACATACACACACACACAGTACTATTCAGCAGTATTCAAGAGTAAAACAGATATCAGTTATTGACCTGAAGTCTCTAAGACATAATACTAAATATATTACACACACACAGTCTATCCAGACACAACAAAGCAATACATTTCCATTAAGTTTATACGTATGTAAATAAATACATACAAAATCTAGTGGAAAATATATAAAACTACTAATAGAAGTTACCACTGGGTAGGGAACTGGGGTGGGCTGGGGTTAGGTAGCTAGAAGCACTTGAATTTACTTGTAATGTTGAGATGTTTTCAAACAAAAATGTAGCCAAGTGTCACTCATGTAGTTAAAAATTATAGCAATAAAGTGATTGTTACCAAACAGTGACATTGTTAATCAACAAATTAACACATCTGTAGGAGAACCCAGTTACAGATAAGCTTCTGCATTCAAAAAGGCAGACCAACAGAATCAAATCCAGTCTGTGGAGCCTCGGGCTAATGATGTAAACTCATGTTTCATATCTGCTCAATGGGAATATAAATGTTGCCTTCGTAGGACTTTTGTGGAGCTTATATAGCCCTACTGTCAGAGGGTTCACTTTGCTGTCAGTTGTTGGGGGATACCATGGTAGACCAATAATATTATCACTGGAGGAGAAACTGCCTCATACATTTCTGGGCAAACAACAGCTGTGTTAGAGCTACATAACCCCAGTGGGCAGGCTAATGCCACCTCATTCCCACCACATCAGCAGTAAGCTGCCAAAAGACACATGGGAAGATGGGGAGTCTGCTATACATAATCAAAGATAGCCTCCAGCAGGTGGCCAACACTTACAAATTAAAGTCTAGGGAAAACAGACCCAACTTTTCCACTAAGTTTTCCTGGGAAAAAAATAATGAGTCCTACACTAGCAGGTGCTGGACAGTTTTAGCAAGGCATCGCTGTCTAAAAAATAAATATATTTATCATTTCTCTTTAAAACTGCATAGAGCCGGTTGGGGCCCTGTGACATGTCCACAATTACATCTGTTTGGGCACACCCAGAAACCTCCAGGATAAAATGTGCAGCCACCTAATGAAGGAACATGAATGGATGGAGAGCCTTCAGACCACCTTCCTACCCTCAAGAAACTAAATTCTGTGTCCCACTCATCTTTAAATATTTTCCATCTCAGTAATAAGCACAACGCCTTGCACATGGAAGGCACTCAATGCTTTCATTAATCACTTTATCAATTAATGCAAATCTCTCCCCTCCCAGAGTCTTCAGCCCAGGAGAGAAGAGAGTATCTCCTTCTGCTGCCATCTTCCCCGATGGGGCCTCTGATCTTACCTGCCTCTGCTTTCCCAGTGCTCAGCATCTTCGTCACTCTCAGAGAGCATCGTATCTGCTTTCTGGGACCGCATCTTTTTCTGTTTTCTGCTGTTGTTTTATGTCGTTATTTAACTTTTTGTGCATGATGCTTCTTTCTCCAGATAGAATAAGGTCTCTGAAGTCAAGGGACTGCCTTGGACGCCTCTTTTAACCCCTAAATCATGCTGAATAATGCCATGCAGGGTAAATCCTCAAACTGAGAAAATATGTCCCAGGGACTGAAATAGTCACATTCAGACAGATTCCCTTCTAACTGAAACTGTTCTGCTGTGAGAAACTAATAGCAAAGCAGATACTCCTTTGTGCTGGACCAGTTTTACCCGTTATCCTACTGGCCATCCAGAATAGAAAGAGGGCTAAAGTCTTCCGACACGTGGTGTCTCCCAACACAGGCAAGAAGAGGAAATTGCCAGTTACCAAGGAGTCAATTACAGCTCTCCTTTTTGAGCCTCTAATACTACAGTAACTTCACCTCCTTTTGGGTCCAGAAACGTAAATTCATTTATCTCTTCCTTTGTAAGAATTATGGAGTGATTGCTATGCTCTCTGTGCTGTGTTAGATGCACATCATTTAAAACAACTGCCTATTGGATCCTACATTTTACACTGACTGTTCTTGACAATAGGCCCTAGGAGTAGGGCATGAAAAGCAGTCTCAGTATTTTTTAAGCTTTCTTTTGAATGGCTAAGTAGGAAAAAGCAATTAGCTAGAAGTTGGATTTATTGTCAAGTCATAGAATATGCCTTAAACTTTCACAGTGACTCTTAG
Organism: Macaca thibetana thibetana; assembly: GCF_024542745.1. Taxonomy (NCBI): domain Eukaryota; kingdom Metazoa; phylum Chordata; class Mammalia; order Primates; family Cercopithecidae; genus Macaca; species Macaca thibetana. The sequence continues at coordinate 101,054,856 of NC_065586.1, read as the reverse complement.
AGAAGTGTCCCCTCCAAGATCTGAGGCAGTGCTCGTCTGAACCCACGTGACATGGGCTGGCTCGGTAGATTGGTTTCCATAGCCTTGGATAAAAGGAATGTCACATCCTAGGGTCTTTTAAAAAAATACTGAAAATTTATGGTAGAAATACTCTTAAATTTTAGAAAAAGGATAATGCACAAGATAGCCATATCATATAGAAAAACCTCAGTTAACATTTTGGTGTGTTTTTCTTTAACCCTTGTGTGTTTACAAAATTTGGGGTCATTATTTATAGAGTTTGGGTCCTGATTTTCCATTTAACATAATATTTTAAGCATTTCCACATATTGTTACATATTTTTCAAAAATATCATTTTATTTTAAAGCCTTACAACATGAATGCATCATAATTTACTTTAACTATCTTCTCTGGCCAGTTGGTCAGTTTCTAGCCAAAATCTTGTATTAAATAACTTGAATATGTATTGTCAGACATAAATCTTTGTATGTATCATTATTTGTTTCCCTAGAATAGATTCATATAAGTGCAATTACTAGTTCAAAGGATAAAAATTATCATTAAAGCTCTTGCTATAAACTGCCTTACAGACATACTCTGGCCAACCTGCACTTCTGTTAACAATGTATAAAAGTTCCAGTTTCACTGCATGCTTGCAACATTGGGCATTATCATTTTGAAATTCCTGTACATAGACAGATGCTCTAAGATATCAAAGGACATACACATTGATGCCAAAGCGTGATAAAAATCTCTGAGTCCTTTACTGTATCTCCATAACAGAATACCATGTCTTTAACAGTGGTTGGTCCTCAAACTTTTAGGACTCAGGACTCCTTTATACTTTCAAAAGTTACTAAAGACCCCAAGATATTTAATTCAAGTGTGTTATATCTAGCAATACATATTAAAACAGAAATTACATCTGAGAAAAATCTACAGAATTGACTCAGTTTAAAATAACAATAACCCTGTTACATGTTAACATCAATAATATAATTTTAAAAACTATAGTTTCCAAAACAAAACAATCTCATGACAAAACTAGCATTCCTTTACTTTTCAAATTTTTCTTTCAAAGTTCTTTAATATCTGGTTTCATAGAAAATACATGGATTCTCGTATCTGTTTCCACATTCAATCTGTGATAATATCAAATATGTCAGGTAGCCTCTAGTAAACTCCATTGTACATTCATAAGAAAATAAGAGTTTAAAAGGCATATAACATTTTATTATTATTAGGGAATAGTTTTGACTCTATCCATCCTCTGAAGAGAGTGGTGGAGGCCCCCAGGGGTCCCTGTGAGAACAGCTGCTCTGTACCAAACAACTCCTGGGTCCCAAGAGGACTGTAACTTACAACATGTCTTATTAGTATTATCATTATTATTAAATCTATGCCCACTCACAAATTTCTTCTCACTTCAAACCTTTACAGTTCAGCTCGGGCTCCTGTGTAAAGCCCTCTCATCTACCGTGCTCTTCCGTTCTCTTTCCTTTCTCTGGTTTTCTATTGCTTTTATATATCTACAGCACCGTTTGCCCTGTCCCCTCTGATTTTCATAGTCTCTTGTCCTCACCACAACTATAAGCTTCTTGAGGTCAGGGATCAAGACTCGGGCAGATACTGAGACTCTGTAATTAATTTCTCGGAAGACTGTCACCCTAAATCACTGTGGCATTAAGTAACTAACATTTGCATAGTGCTTTATACAAAACACTTTCTCTTAAAACAGTTCACTGAATCCTCACCATGACCCTCTGACATAGGTGTTTTATCTCTGTCATAAAAATGAGGAAACAGAGACTCGGAGACGTTAAGTGACTGACCAAATGACAATCCTGGAACTTGAACCCGGGTCATATGATTCCAAATTCTATGTGCTCTACTTCAACGCCCGACCATTTATTTAAACAGTAGAAATTGAGCGTCTGCTTCACAAAGTATCACATGGCAAGGGTTTCACTGACTCATCTGCTCAGGGGGTCTCCATGGGCATTTCCTATTAGAAAGCCATGCAAGTTTAAAAAGGAGAATGCTTGGCATCAAAATTAGGTTAGAATTCCTGCTCTCCTACCTACCAGCAACACGACACCAGAAATACTGCCTAACCTTTCCAGGCCTCAGTTTCCCCACATCTAACATGGGCATAATAATTGCCATCAAGCAGTGTTATTAGGAGGATTCAATGAGAAAACCTACATAAAGCATAAGGCAAGAATCAGCTTAGTTTCTTGACAGGCTTTCATTCCTTCCTACAACAGTCTTACCACCATTCCCTATTTCTCCTCTGGAAAATAACAGCGACTTCACAAGATGAAGAGAGTCACTTTCTATCATCTGAGCAATCTGACTATTGAACAGAAAAACATATTTTATCTCAGATACCTGGTTCTGGAGTCTTTGGAACAAGAAGGCTGCAGAAGCCCAGGCAAAAAGTATAACTGGAAAGAGAAGACAGCCATTTTCATGGTCAATCCATGCAAAAGCCTGCAAGGGCCTTGGCTCGAGGATCCAGTACCTCACAGTCCATTCCTCTCAACAAACACAGACATTCCTCAAGCCCATGACCTCTCAGAGTCACTGGAACTCAGCACTTTTCCTGAGATGGGTGCTCCCCTGAGTAAAGGGAGTGCTCAACTGGGCCAGTCAAGGTGCTGACAGGAGCCAGAGTACCAGTCAGAAACAAAGTGTATCTCAGCCAGTTAACAGTCATCAGGACTGGCAGCAACATGGCCCTATCAGCCATCTCCAGTGGCTCACACTTAAGCATTCAGCAGGCCCCGTAAGTTACGGTTGATTGGGTTTCTAGTCTTGTTGTTACAGACACTCTTTGTTTCCAACCAAAAACAATGCTTCACTGTTTGATTACTCTCTTTCTCTGTAAAATGAGATGGTTGGAATCAATGATCTCAAAAGTCCCTGCCATGCCCAACATTCTGTGCATCTGATCAAGCTCCAAATGGCTTCTGGTGCTTCCAAAATGCAGATATATGCTCCAAAGATGCAGATCTGTCACCACTGAGAGGCCACTGAGGTCCTGCAAAAACTGCCTAAGTGAGGCAGTGTCTCTGGAGGAAGCATTCAGCTGCTCAAAGGTTTGCCAGCCTCTGCATCACCTAATCTAGGCACCAGTGGGAACACTGTCAGAAAGAAAAATATGGTCTTAGGGAGACAAGACCATCTCTCAGTAGATAACTAGAAAGCAAGACATGAGCAAGTCCTGAAGGCCAACGGCTGAAAAACATCAATTTAAATCTAACGACAAGACCACCAGGAAATGGTAGGCAAGATGACATAGCACATTGGTGAAATTCAGAGATAGTCCTCTCCTAGAGAGATTGTAGGTGAGGTGGAGGTTTGAGGAGGGAGATGGTAGGTAGCAAAGGTCTCAAGAGTGCTATTAGATAAAACTCTGAGGACAAGGACCCTACTAAGTCTCCAGTGCACACTCCCTGATACATTGCAGGAACTCAATGACTATCTTTAATGAATACATAAATAAGGGATAAATGAGTAGGAAGCAATTAAGCCCAATGGAATATATTAGCAAAGTGGTTAAGTGCACAAACTTTGAAGTCAAATACATGGTTTCAAGGCCTGGTTCCAGCACTTGATAGCTGTGTGATCCTGACCAGGTCACTTAACCTCTTTGAACTTCAGTTTTCTCACCTATAAAATGGGCAAAACTATCTAAAAAGTATTTCCAGGGTTGTTTGATAACTCAAGGAGGTAATGCACATGAGGCATTTATCACAATGTCAAGCATATTATAGGCTCTTAATAAATGGTGGCCATTATTAATATGATGATGGTGGCAATGTCAATGAAGAAGACAATGACAGTTATTAGTGATAAAGGAGCTCAAAATAAAGGAAGGAAGACTTCATGAAAAAGGCTTTGAAAGACGGTTGAGTATTGGAAGGTCAACAGAAGACAAACAGTATGCTCAAAGGCTTGGAACCTAAAAAATGCAAGTACTTTCAGAAGGTAATTAAGGAGATTGGGTAGATAATAAATGTTCTTTCCCAATCTCCCCCCACCCCAAGATATAGTCTTGCTCTCTCGCCCAGGGTGGAGTGCAGTAGCACCATCTCAGCTCACTGCAACCTCCACCTCCCAGGTTTAAGCAATTCTCCTGCCTCAGCCTCCCGACTAGCTGGGATTACAGGTGTGCACCACCACACCCGGGTAATTAATTTTTGCATTTTTAGTAGAGACGGGGTTTCATCATGTTGGCCAGGCTGGTCTTGAACTCCTGATCTCATGATCCACCCACCTCAGCCTCCCAAAGTTCTGGGATTACAGGTGTGAGTGTCCACACCCAGGCCATAAAGTGTTCTTATAGAGGCATAAGAGGGGGTAAGTTCAGATCAGTAGAATAAGACTATGTGGAGGTTCTTATATATCTGCTAAGAAGCTTGAACTTGTCTTACAAGAAATGAGTACCTCAAAGGTTCTTGAGTAGGATGGGAACATAAAGCCTGCTTGAAAGGACTAAGCTGTTAGTGATTTATATGATGGTTTGGTGAAGCATGTGCTCCGGAGGTAGAAAGACTTCTCAGGAATCCATCTCACTATCCTGGATGACTGTAGGTTGCAAGAAGTAAAAGACAGGGAGAAGAAGCATAATCTGTTTACTGGACAAGGTCAGAGGTGAAGGAGAAGGAACAGGTATCGTAAGGATACCAAACCTGAGGGCCTGAGAGAATTGTGTTATCATTGACAGAAACCAGTAGAGACAGCGTCTCTGTAGCACATTATAAACCGACTTTGAGGAAAAAGAAAAACATCCTAAGCTGGGTTTCCTAAAATCAGAGACCAAGTCTGGGATTTGGAAGCTCAAGAACTATGGTGGGAGTGCTTTGAGGCAAAACCTAATAAGAGACAGGGAAGCAAGACTGGAAAGAAGTGGAAGACAAACAAGGATGTGGTTTCCTGTGAAGCTTGATCCCCAGGGAGGCTCTGGGGCAGACACCTCACCACATACATGTCCCACTGTAAAGCAAGAGGGCTGGGCTTTTGTACCTCATATCAGTTAGGCATTGGCAATTCTAAATGTAGGAAAGTGGTAACCCCTGGAGATGGTCACAGCACTCAATGACAGCTGATGGATGGGTAAAGGAAATGTTGACCTAACACTTGGCACATACAGCTCAATAAATGCCTTCTATTATTATTATCTTAGCATTAGGATGATAGCAAGATGTCCAAGATATCTGGTGAATAAAAGAAAACAATTTTGAGCAAGTACAGTTATCTGCCTGGTATAATCCCTGTCTGGGAGAGTAATGCACTTCCCCTCCATTACCTGACCTACTTTGTGGAAGCAACAGAAAGCTAAGTAGTTGTCGTTTTCTGGGTTATCAACATCGGCCATGCAATTCATCCAAGGTGTAAGAGCATAAAAGAAAAGTTAGGTGCAGCTTTCTACAAATGGGGAAAGTTAGGCTGTTTGCATATGAAGCACTGGATGTGGGTGGAAAAACTTGGCATGGATGCTCCATTTCTCCCAGGCTCCTGATATTGACTGCTAGCTCATACATCCCTGGCCTGAAACCCTCTCTCCTGGATGGAGCCTACCTGTGATGTTACTCTAATACATCTAGAACTCCAAACAGTTGAATTTTCCTTTTATATGGCAGGAATCTCCCTGAAAGGATGTGTGTAAGTCTGTAAGTTTTAATGTGCCAGATAAGCTGAATTCTCTGTTTGAAAACTATATACTAAGTCCCATAGTAGAGAAAAACACTCAAATGAATATTTCCTCTGAAATATCAGGACTGTCTGATGTAAAACATGCTTATATTTTATAAGAAGCTGCTGTTTCATTCTTTGACCGAGAAATCAATCAACAGATGTTTACTGAGTGCCTATGGTGTGAAGAGAGCTATGCTGGATGCTTGAAAAACACAGCATATCTTGGGAATAGTAAATAGGCATCCAGGCTAGAGAATACAGTGAGTGTGGGAATGGGAGGGCTGGACATGCATCTTGGAGATTGTATGCACTGAAGCAACTAACTGCAACAGCAAACAATACCAACATTTTAGCGAATTAACACTATGTTAGTGTATTTCTCACTCATATCATAGCCCAATATGAGCCAGCAGGGTGATGGGGGGAAAATAGGGGCTCTGTTCTATGCAGTGCTTTCAAGACCCAGGCCCCTTTCATATTAGGGTTCTGCTGTCCTCTAGATCTCGGAAATCTCAATTGAATTGATGAGTCAGAAAATGAATGAGCATGAAGAAAAATGTGGGAAGTGTTTCTGCCAGGTATGAAAGTGGCATCTATCACTTCTAGCCTCTTTCCAGGGACCACATTTCAGACAAAAGGCTACACCTAAATGAATAAAGGCTGACAAATATAGTCCAGTTGTTTGCCCTGGATGAAGAGGAAACAGTTTTAGTGAATATCTAATCAGTCCTTGCCACAGGAATATAACAGTGAGGTTCCAGGGCTTTGAAATTAGCATTTTATCTCACACATAAAAAAGCAGTTAACTACTTATGGCCCCCAAGGAAACTTTAAGCTAACTTGAGATACCCAGAAACATACCGTACCTACCAAAAGAAAAAGAAATACGATTTGCTGAGTCCCTATTCTTCATTCATTTTCCAAATGTTCATGCAGTGCCTATAACTTGCCTGACACTATTCTGGAGGCTCAGAATACTACAATGAAAGGAAACGAACTATTGTGTTGAGCACTGTATAACAAGATAGATATTTTTACCTTTATCCCAATATTTCAAATAAAGAAACTAGGCTTAGAGAGACCAAGAGATTTTCTAAAATTCCCTGACATGGTAAGTGGCAAAGTGGGTGTTGGAAAACAGGTCATCCTGACTTTAGAACTCACGTTCTTCATATACCACACTGGCTCTCAGATAACACTCCACAGAGAAACTGGATGCCTTACAGAGAAGCCACCACAAACCTACCCTAAGCCATTCTGTCAAGGGTGCAAAGGAACAGATGTGCAATCATGGAGATTTAATGCTCTATTTTCCACCTCCACTAGAATGAATGAGCTGGACTAAGTGAATGTGAGAAGTCAGTATGGGCTGCAGATATCTGAATGTGTGTTCTCCAAGGCTGGCTGGCAAGCATACGTGGGATTAACCCCAGGCAACCCATTCAACTCATAGCGACTAGAGCAGGACTTGCTCAAATTCCATTCCCAGGACCACCCAACAATTGCTTCACTTGCAAGAAAGACTATATTCTGCGCTCACAAAGGAAAAATGCAATCAAACTTTCTCTCTAGTTTCTGTCATTGATCTCTAAAATTCCTCTGTCATTCCATAGTTTACCAAACTATAAAATGTATGAGAAAGTCAGGGTTGGATGTAGGGGAATCATACCAACAAAATTAAAATCTTAGATGAACATACAGCTTTTCAAAGTGAACATTATCCTGCTTTTAAAGAGAAGTACATTGATAACTTCTACTATCTATAAAAATGCCCTTTGAAGCATCGTATGCATTTTATTGGAACTGCTCTTAGAGGCTGTATATACTGTGATGCAAGAAACCTCCCATCTCGTAAATATTCCCCAACAATCTGTCCAGTGCCCAAAAGTCTGTCTTTAAATATTCATTCCTTTGGGTTTGAGATCATTGTTGGAAAAGAGAAAATTCTGGGAAAGGTATTAAATAGTCAATGACTTTGTGTAAATTATATTATCAGATAATTGTTTTGTATGAAGACAGGGCCCTAGGATGGGGTGAAAATATGATAGGTCCACAGACTGTTACCTTTTGGACAAACCGACAGAGTAAATCCCTGTCTCCCAAAGCTTAACAAAGAGGACAGTATTACTGCTTTGACGTTCTCAGGGAGGAGTGCTTGTCTCAGTTTTGCATGTTCAATGAACTGACCTGCCCCTAATGAATTTCATTGTATGAGCAGCACCCAAAAGAGTGAGCCTAGCATGCTAGAGTTCAGCACCTAGTTTTAAACCCATCACCTGCCCTAAGCTTGCTCTCCCTAATTCCCATCATTATTCCTGGTACTCTAGACCAGGAGACAGTAAACTTTTTCTGTACAGGGCCAGAAAGCAAATATTTTAGACTCTCTGAGGCATATGGTCTCTGTAACAGCTACTCAACTCTGCCACTGTAGCACAAAAGCAGCTATAGACGATATGTAAGTAAATGAGTACAGTTGCGTGCCAATCAAATGTTATTTCTGGACACTAAACTTTGAGTTCACCTTATTTCTAAGGTATTACAATGTAGTATTCTTTTTATTTTTTTCAACCATTTAAAAATGTGAAAACTGTTCTTAGCTCATAAGCAGTATATAAACAAGAAGTAGGCTACATTTGACCTGTGGGCCACCCCTGGCTGACCCCTGCCCACTTGCCCCATCCCTACTGTGGGCTCTCATTACCTCTTGAATCACACAACTGCTCTCACTGACCTTGCAGCACCAACACTCTGCTTTTCCCTCAGACTGAAATCTGCACGCACACTTTAAATTATGCCTTCTTTGAGTTGCTCCTGGCCTCAACCATTCTAGTCCCAGGTCCCTATCCTGGCATTTGTCCTTGGTGGCTAGCAGGCCCAGCTGATTCGCTGTAGGTTTAGTGGCAGAAAATCAGGTAAAAAGGCTGCAAAATAGTGTGACTCTTTATTAAGGCCAAGGTCTTGTGGATCCTTCCCATTTCCTTAATTCCTTTGCTATAAGACCAGTGAGGAAGTTTGTGTCCTGCAAAGAGGGGAACTGACATCTCCAGCAGCAGAAAAGATGCACCAAACCCATCTGGTCAGTGCAATCTGGCTAGGCCCATGTGGCTATTTTCACATTGCCTTAGAGCAACAATTTACCTCCAGGTTGGAAAATGGCAATAAAAAAAAAAAAAACGGAATCTAGCCAGAAAACTCCCAGGAAAAAGGGATTCTGCATAAGGAGAAATGGAAGAAAAATATTTATATACATATATAAAGAGACATTATCTTCTCCTCCAACACATTTTTCTGAAATTACAAATCTATGCTTTCTATTTATTCCCATTGGAGGGAAAAACAAAAATCCTGAGATTTATGAGCAATGTTGTTTATTTATAATACAAGAACTCTCCTCATACCATATGGTTGGGAAATTTACAGAGAAACAAAGTGAGAGGAAATTGCCTGCTTAATTCAATGGCTTTGGCAAAGCTAGCAGGCAAGGAGAGCATCCGAAACTCTTCCCCCATCATACATGTAAGTGTGTACAGGCATGGAGACAGACATGCAGAGAGCAGAGGGAGCCCTTTCCTTGCCATCAAAGCCAGAACTCAGTGTAGTGGATGAGAACAGCTGATGAGACCAGCTGAGGAAGCGGGACTCACTATATTCTTGCACATCCCTGAGACATAGATGCTGTGAAAATGAAAGGAAAGGAGAGTGTGGGCTGAGGGTTGCTGGAGCAGCCAGTTTCTGGACAAGAAAAGAAGATATACAGTACACAAGAGTGCTTAGGAAGGCAAAGTGCATGTGAGTCTCTACAACACTTTTTTTTCTCCCTGGTGTTAGTGGGACATAAGAAGTTTCTGATTCAGTCTCTGCTGCCCAACATGCTCTCCAAGGAGAGGCTATCACTCGCTACCTTTACAGGATGAGGCACGAGTTTGCACCTGAGGGCATCTTCCCTCTGCTCTCTACCCTCTACTTCAGATTCATCACAAAAGGAGAGGAAGGAAAATATTTGGGGTTGAAGATGATAAGTGCAAATGAAAATCATGCCCAGATGTGGAAAGGGATTGAAATAGGTAAAAATAAAAATGGCATGCTGGGTGAAGGCAGAGGAAAGCCTCAGCTCCAGCCCCACCTCTTTGAGGAAGTTCTCCCTGACAGCTCCTGTCATGGTACTCCACCATCCCCTGAGTGTCCACAGCCCACAGGGCCTGTTCATACCACACTGGAGCCCCACACCTGCTGCCTGCAGTGTTAGCTGCTTTTTAATATGCATATGACTGCTCCTCTGGTTCACCTCCCACTTCTATTTGGATGACTCCCAAACTTTATCCAGCTCTAGCCTCTCCCATGAGTGCCTGTCCCACATTTCCAAATGCTGTGCAATGAACCGTTGCCATTTCAATTCCAGGATGCTAAAACGGAGCTCATCACTTCTCCCATCATCATTCTCCTGCACCTACCTCTCCTCCCCCACTTCCTCCCTCCTTCTCCTTTTCCATTCCCCAATTTGGTAATAGGACCAAATCCTACAACTCTTCCTGGTCCAAAACATTAGAATCATCATGACTGTTCTTCCTTCCCTCACCTCTAATTGCTGCCAAGTCTTGCTAGCTCAGAAATACCTCGTACATGGGTCCTTCCTGCTCTCTTCTTCTATACAATCCAAATTCAACGTGATCAGCTGCCTGCCAGGCTGCCTGGGATGCTCTTAGACTCCCCTAGCTTATATTACTCCACTTCTGAACCTCCTCCTCCTCAGTCCAGGCTTCAGAGTGGCGTCAAATCTGCCTTGCTAAAGCACAGCTAGGAGCACAAAGTCATTTTCCAGCTCAAGAGCCTTCGTGATTCAATATTTGCTGTGAAATATAACTCTGGTATTCAACACCCTGTCTCCACTCACCATCACCACCACTGCTCATTCCAATCCAGGGTGTTGCACACAGTTGAATCTCAGCAATTGCTTGGTGATTAAATGCTGGTAGATAAAGAATACTGAAAAGAGCAATGCCTTTTTCCCTCCTCTAAGGCTATTTGAGAGAAACGCTGCAATTGAGAGGACCTGTGGGCTTATAAAACAGAACTGATTTGACAGTTACATGTGTGTAAAACAATGATAAGAAAGCAAAGGGTGGAGAGAAGAAAGGAGATTACACAAGAGTTCATGACAAATAACAGAGAGGAAGCCTGGTTAGTGAGCAGCCAGAATAATTAAGAACAAGCCTCCAAAAGTCTGTGAAAAAAATAGAAAGGACTGGGCGAGCCAGGAAGAAGTAATTTATTGACACGGAGTAGACATAGCTAAACAATGAAATGAATTTGTCGGTTAGGAGTGTTGCAGAAAGGGAGGATGGAACAGGTGCTGGAGAGAGCCATAAATTTGCCACAGGAGAAAACCCGAGGTCCTTATCAGAATGGGTGAAGGAGCGCCTCGGAAGAGCAGAAAGCTGACCAGACTGCTAAGCATGGCAGTGCTTGCCTGAGAAGGAAATAATTGGAAAAGCAAGGAGCTGTTCACTTCACTGTTGAGATTGCAAGATTCTTTTCGACATGCAGAGCAGATACAGCAAGGCATCTTGGGCATTTGGAAGGAAATGAGCCCTAATTCATAGAAACAGACTCGACAAAGGACCAGTTAAAGGTCTTGCACCACGGGACTGGGTGGCCAAAGTCAGTTAAGGCATAAAAGGGGACGAGTGAGACAAAAGGCTTGTCATCGGTCAGAAACATTGGAAACAGCCAGTACATGCCACTGATAGAAAATCACTCTACAAGTGAAATCAGACTGGAGTGAACTGCACCCTACCTTGCTCTGATCACCAAAGCTGACAAGACAGACAGTGCGGGGAGTGGACAGAAGAGGCCATCGTTCTTGGTCATTCTATACTCAGAATGAGGTTATACTTTGTACATGGTGATGCCTGGGAGACCAACTAACTGCCCCTGGAGATTTAATTCCACAAGTCCCTGCTGAGTATCTATATCAGCCTTGCATTATGTTAATCTTTTATAAACACAAATCCCAACAAGTGTAAACCAAATACTTGCCCATTTTCCTTGGGACCCAAGTCAATTATAAGTAATAAAACAAAGTCCTGGCTTTCATGAAGCTCACAATCTAGAGTGGCAGGTAGAAAAGGAACTGGTATGCTAATAAGTAAGTTCAAAACCTGAAACTATGACGCACAATGGAAATAAACAGGGACCATAATAGAGACTGAGAGAGGGCAGCTCCTTCTAAAAAGGAGATTCCGTTTAGGCTAAACCTGAAAAATGGAGTCATGCAAAGAGTTAGATAAAGAGCTTTGCAGTGAGAATGGCATGTATGAGGATCCTGGGGCAGAAAGAGATTGACCTTTTTAAGGAATTACAGAAAGGCAGTCAGGCTGAAATACAGTGAGCAAGAGAGAGAGGCATGCAATGAGAACATACTATGTGGTACAGCCTCCTAGTTTCACACTGGGAAGATATAAAGTGGGAGGAAAGAACTCACATGTATTAAGTACCTTGTGTCTCAAGCACTAGGAGAAAAAAAAAATTATTTTTGACGCAGAATCTCACTCTGTTGCCCAGGCTGGAGTGCAGTGGTGTGATCTCAGCTACTGCAACCTCCGCCTCCCATGTACAAGCGATTCTCATGTCTTAGCCTCTGGAGTAGCTGGGACTACAGGCGTGCACCACCACGCCCTGCTAATTTTTTGTATTTTTAGTAGAGATGGGGTTTCACCATGTTGGCCAGGCTGGTTTTCAACTCCTGACCTCAGGTGATTTGCCCGCCTCAGCCTCCCAAAGTGCTGGGATTACAGGTGTGATCCACCGCACCTGGCCAGATACTATTTAATCACGGCCTTTGCCTTTGCCTATAGAAGCTTACGCACAAGCAACATAAGTGAAACAGAATAGTCAGTCATGCAGGAGATGTTTTTATTGGTCTTGGTTTGGTAAGAATTGTGGGTAAGGTAAAAATCTCACTTTCACCCTCAGCCAAAATAATACCTAATCCCAACTAGCTTAGTGCATCTCCCTAAACACAGCACTGAGTTAGTCCATTATTATTAAGTTGTTAGTACACTTACAATCTAGGTTTCCTTACAAGAGAGATGAACAGACCCTGAATGGACATTTTAACCATCGAGCTGGAATTTTTAAGGGCCACATGTTTTTACAACTGCCAACAATACAAAATTGTAAAACTTAAAACGAGAATCTTCACAAAATATTCAAGCTGACAGTCTACATCTTCACTGAGGGATTACAAACCTATTTAGAGAAAATGTACTAAACAAATAAGGATCAAAGAGGAGCAGCAACTCCATGAAGTTCATTCTCTTTGTGATTTAAATCTTGTCTTTGAAGATCCAGGAGCCAAATCATTACCTTTGGAGGTGCCAGTCACAGTGTGTGTTATGACTGAAAGAGCACCAACCTGGAAGAAAGAAATCTGGGTTCAATGCTAGCTCTGCCACTAATCTGGCTCAGTAAACCCTACACTACAACTCACCTTTTTGGACATCAGTTTTTTCAGATATAAAATAAAGTATAGGTGCTTCTGATTATGGAGCAACAGACAGTGAATTTACCCTCTCACATGAAACAATTTAAAAACTAATAAAACATATAAAACAACTATTTTCATGTCATTGGACACCAAGATAATGAAGCAGAAGGATCCCTAAAAGACAGTAAACAAATTAGGCAAGCCTTGCAATTGCCCTTTCCACTGCATGGACAGAGTTTTCAGGACACATTAGGGAAAAGTAACTTAGGTGAAGCCCAGTGATCTCCCTGAGTTCAGCAGACAGAACAGGGAAGCCTAAGGCAAAGTAGCTAGAGTTTGCAAGAAGCAGTACTGAAAAAGAGACAGCTGCACAAGCAGAGAGAACTCTGGATATACAGAGAGGACTCCCTCTCCCACTAAGTCTTCAGTTGAGTATTGATCAGTGCATGTATGTGAAAAATACCCAATATCAGAAAAAAAACCACCTGAAAGGATTAGAAAGAACAATTCCAGAAGTTCACACAAGGCCAATAACAGTTACTGTTACCATAAGCCAGAGTAGCAACCCTCATAAGTCATGGGGTATCAGGTAGAATACTTCAGAAAACTTCCTACCTCAGTAGTGGGGCAAAACACTTGCAAACCCTAAAAAAAACACATGTAAGAATTCAACTGCTCCCAAACAACATAATCATGTCCCAGAACAAAGCTCAATAAAATGTACAGGAATTTAAAAATATCCAGCACCCAATAAGATAAAAATCACAATATCTGGTATCAGATAAAAAGTTATTTGGCATGCACAGAAGCAGATATCTGCAACCCACAAAAAGAAGAAAAATCAATTAATCTTAATCAGTAGTTCTCAACTGGGGGAGATTTCTCACTGTCTGCATCCTGGAAGCATTACTCAATGTCTGGAGAAATGTTTAATTGTCGTGACTGAAGATGGGACTGGCATCTAGTAGGTGGAGGACAGGAATTCTGCTAAATATCCTATGATGCACAGGAAATCCCCCACAAAAATTATTAGCCACTCAAAAATGTCAATATTACCAATGTTGACAAAACTTACTGAAAACGAAGTCAGAAATGACCCAGGTGACAGAATTAGTAAATAAGGATATTAAACCAGTTATTTTAACTTTATTCCATAAGCTGAAGAAGCAAAAGAAAAAAGTGTACATGCAAGTAGAGACATGAAAGATATAAAAATACACAAATCAAACTTTCAGATATGAAAATTACAATGAATGAGATGAAAAGTACACTAAAATGGATTAATGACAGATTAGACATTACAAGGAAAAGGTAAATGAAATTGAAAACACAGCAATAGAAAGTGAATGAAACATAGAAAAAAAAGTTTTTTCTATTTATTTGTATACCAAAATGAAACATAGAAAAAATTTGAGGAAAAAATGAACAAAAAATCATTGTGCTGCAAGACAACATCAATTGTAATCAGAGTCTCTAAAAGGAGAAGGAGGTGTGGGGGTGCAGCGCAGAAAAATATTTGAAGAAATAATGGCTGAATATTTTCAAAACCTGGTGAAAACTATAAGTCGATATCCAAGAAGCACAAAAACTTCCAACCACAAGAATCATGAATAAATCATCAAAGCACATTGTAATCAATTGCTTAACATCAGTGATAGAAACATAAGAATATATAAAAAAAGATATGTTATATAGAATGGAACAAAGCTATGGATGACAGAAGATTATTTTATAGAACCAATGTAAATGATAAGAAAGTACATTTTTAAAGTACTGAAAGGAAAAAGAAGCCAATTAAATTATATTTCTTTGATAAACAAAAGCAAAATAAAGGTTTTCTCAAAAATAGATGAAAGAATTATCATCTGTATACTGGTACTACAAGAAAATGTAAAAGAAGTCCTTTAGGCAGAATTATTAGAATGATACCAGATGGAAATATGTATGTACACAAAACAAAGAGCACTAGAAATGGTGACTACATGGATAAATATAATTCTTTCTTAATATTCAAATATCTTTCAAGAATAAGGTATTTAAATTAAAAATAATAATGTTTTGTGAGGTTTATGACATGCATAGAAATAAAATGTATGCCTCTAATGGTCCAAAGGCTGGAAAGAGAGTACACTGTTTTAGGGTTCTTGTGCATTTTGTGAGATGGTAATATGTCCCTTGAGTCTAGCCTGTGATAAATTAAAGATGTGTACTATAAACCCAAAAGCAACCCCTAACCTGACACAATAAATAGTTATATACAGCAAGTCAAAAAGAAGATAAAATGGGATAGCAAAAAAAAAAAAAAAATACCATCCAAAAGGAGGCTGTTAAAGAGGGAAAATGGAACAAATAACAATAGGACAAATAGAAAATAAAGAGTAAGGCAACAGACTTAAACCTAAAACATCAATAATTACATTAAATGTAAATGATCTAAAACTTTAATTAAAAAGCAAAGATTGTCACATTGGATTTTTTTAATACACACAGGAAATCTACTACAAATATAAAATGTCTACACTCTTCACTGGAGCATTTAAAGACTCAATGAGATGGTGCCTAAAAGAAATGCACTTTAAATATAAAGACACAAGTTCAAAGCAAAAGGATGGGGTAAAAAATATATATACCAATAAAAAAAAGAAGAGTTTAAGTACCTATGTGAATACCAAGAAAAGTAGATTTCAGAGCCAAGAAAACAATTACCACAGGTAAAGGGAAATATTTTATAATGATAAAGTAATCAGTCTTTCTAGAAGACATAACAATCCTAATGTTTATGCATCCACTAACAGAACTCCAAAATATATGACATAAAATAAGGAATAGGTAGGGCTAACATTCAACCATAATAATTTTAAAACAATTGAATTTGGTAAATGGCTGTTGCCCTCAAGGCCCCCAAATGTCTTCCAGCCAACTCAGTCACTCCCCAAGGATCTTCCCACAACTCAGAAACCAAAAGGCTAACACCTGTATAACATGGATCCTCCTGACCCTATTTGTCTTTCTCTACTCTGACTGATTTTGTTTTTCTCTACCCTGATTGATTGGTGTCCTGTCATGCCAATTGTTAAGTATTTAAAATGCAACCTCTGGGCTTAGATGGAGGTAATCTACAAATTTCCTGCCATTTCCAAGGTTTTATTGTTGCCTTTATCTAAGTTGAGTCAACATAGAAAAAAAAGTGAGTACTGGAGAGGTAGTTAAAAGTAGTGAAATAAGAATGGACAACATCTTCACTTTGCATTGGTAGCACATGTAGATCTGAGGTCTGATCCTCAACAGGAAAACAGAATGAAATTCCATTTCTTGGATCGGCCAGCATTTGAGTCTCCTGGTCCAACTACTTGGCCAGTCATACTTTGCTCTGGTGGTAGCTAGGGATTTATGGATTTGATTTTAACATTTAATTTTCAGTTTTATTCTCAGTAGCAGGGGAATAAAAGAGTAAAATCGTTTAAAAGAGGTTAACTGTTACAATTGTATGAGACTCTAAAAAGTAAAAGTAAGGGGAATGATTTTTACAATGCTCACTAAAAGAAATCTATGATGTCTCAATGCTGCAAGCAAAAGGAAAAGAGGTCCTAAGGGAGAGCACAGCTTCCCAACTGCCTTCAAAAAAACATACCATAAACCCAAACTCTTAGAAGCACTCTCATTGGTCTCATGCTGTCTTCATCAGCTTGCACCTCCCCATGTTGCTGGGAAGGTATGGAAGGTAAGAGAGATAACTGGTCTTGTACTAAATGTGCAAGCATCTGTACTGAGACACCTCGTGCCGATCCAGCCACTGCCAGATCTGACAGATGCATTAGATCATGTATGACAGATACAGAACTTAAAACATCCACAGAAGCATAAGTAGAACAACAAAGTAATAGAGGTGAGAATAAGTGAGCACAACGCTCAGACGCAGTACTAGCTGAAAACAATCCAGTTCACATGCGACCTAGATAAAATTCTGGATGAGAACTACAACCACCAACATCACCACTTGAGGATCCTGAGGCAGACAAGATCCCAGGGTGAGAACCTGAGAACCCAACAACCTGACTTAGAGTGAAAATTCCATTCCACCCCTTCCTATAACTAGACTTTTGTCTAGAAGCTGCATTCTAAGTAACAAGCCATCAGGAGGAAGTCTAAACTCCTCACTGGAGCCTTTACAGCCTTCTAACATCTCCATCTTCTTTCCTCCACATCAGTAACTATATCTTTAATTATTCTTATACACTCCCCCTCCATGCTAGCAGTACTGAATGACTCCAGGTCTCCCCCAAATTCATATTTGTTCCCAATCCCAAGATTTTGCTCATGCTGTTCCTCTTTCTAGAATGTCCTCTGTGCCCCCTCTCTGCCCAGCTCTTTCCTATCCATCCTTTCAGCCTTAGCTTAAGCTACCCCCAGCCAAAAAGCCTTCCCAACCACTCCAGTCCACAATTAGCATTTTTTATCCTGAAGTCCTTTAGCATTTATGAACTGCAAAGTGTCTATGTCATTTGTTCACAGAAGGTTTTAAATTTTCATATAATCACTGCATGTGAATCTTTTGTCTCCCCAACTAAATTATAAATCCATGTAAAAGAGACACTCTACAATGAATTATTTTCCCTACTATACTTTAGCAAGATATTCACTAAATTACTTGCTGAAGGAAAACATTTGAATCACTAGGATTACCAAATACTCCCACATAAATATTACTTTTGGAACTCTTTCCTGCAGCCAGCACTGCAACTAAGCTCACAGGCAGGAAAGTGAATAACCTGCATCTGTTCTAATCAGAAAGTTGGGCCAAGAAGGTGGTGGGTAAATTGTCAAAAGAAAACCCTCAAGCAAACCTCAAAATTGTCCCCATCAATAAAGGAAAAAAACATTTTATTTAGGAAGTCTAGGAACAAATATTTTCCCCATCTTCTTTCAAATGTTAAATTAAACATAAAAAGATGGCAAATAGATTCTGCCTTGCAAGTCATTTCCCATCAATGGCTGCTGTTTTGGGCTCCCACTAAAGAAATATTCTAATTCTACATCTAGGTTTGGGGGGGAACATAGATAGATAGATAGATAGATAGATAGATAGATAGATAGATAGATAGATAGTTATATATTATATATATGTATATAATATACACAGTTGTGTAACTGTATATATTTTATGTAACATATTATATATATACACATAAATACATATAAATTACACATGTGGTATCTGGACATATTCTGTGTATCTGCTGATTTCGAACACACATAAACATATACGAAACTAAGTTCATAAAGAAAATGGAATAATTCACCATTATCTCTGTGATAAAGATATTCAAATGCAATTTCCAGGAATATGGTAAAGAGAGAAACACCACTTATATAAGAGAATTTTAGAATGGCTACTAAGAGTAAAGGAATGCGAATAGATCTGGCTGCCCACATACAGAGCTAACCAATCATTATGCATCATGCACCCCAAAATAAAAGCCTCCACCTCCACCTCATTGTATAAAACCACAAATCAAGTCAGTTTTACTAGAAAAAAGTATTAAAGATGCATTTAAGGACTATGGAGCACGGAGTCAACAGAGAAAGTCTAATCCTCATGCAGCTGCTATCTATTAACAGTTGAGTGTCTGAGACTATCACCTGATATTTATGGTTCCTCAGTTTTTTCAGCTGTTAAATGGGAGGCATAGATAAAATGTATTTTCCATCTCTAGGGTTCTTGCTTTACTTTGAGGATTATTAAGTCATCAGTCATAGAAAACAGATATAACTATATTCTTCTTTTCTTTCTTACTCTCCCCTCAAAATATTCTCATATCACTGTTTTAACTATTCAGCTTCAGATCAAGAAAGCTAAGAGAAATTCTCAGAACTATTAAGGAAAAATGTAGAAATCCTTGGTAGTACTAAGGTGCACTCAGACCTTTCCAAGAATAATGAGATGTTCATCATATGTATGTTCCAGCTAGTTTGATACAGCCATCTGCTTGACATCACATATTCACATTAAGTAGGATGGCATGAGAATGGGAAAGATGCAGAAAGAAAAATATTGTTTCATGGTTATGCATTCCATATTTGAGGGAAAAACTTTTTCTCCTAAGCATTAATACTCTGCAAGCATTTAAAAAGATGATGACCATTAACACTGTTCCAGTCCTAAGAAAATTGAAGTACATAAAGATGTACTTTAAAAGTCCTGCTGAGTACTTAATACCATATTGCCACAAGGGCTACCTACACAGCAGGGTCTCTGAGAAGGAAAGGAATATTTCGAACATTTTTAAAGTGCATCTTGCTCACTTGAAACACAAGTGTGTGTGCTCTCTTAAATCTACTAAGTCTTCCTGGCAGCACAAACTAAAATCTGTTGTCCTTGAGATCTTTGTTGATAAGATCCTGATAAGGGCATGGCTTGTGATTCCAAAATGTCCAGTAAAGAGAAACTTTTGACAGAGGCGTCAGTGTTCCACTAGGCTGTGCCCATGAGACTCTGTAAGAGGACCTGAGACAGTGCTCCCTGTGTGGGTGAGCAGCAGCCCAGTCTCCTTGTCATCAGCCCAGCTTCTGGACAAAGATCTGCCTGTCCACTTTATTCCCAGTTCCTGGCATGGTGTCTGCTACTTGATAGATTCTCAGGAACTCTGTTAAAATACTGAATTTAAAGTTTAGTTCACCTACACTCTCCTGACCTCCTATCATCTTCAAAGAAGCAGAATAAATAGTGTGACAAAAACAATCTAGAAGCAAAAAATGCAAGAGATGCTCTGGGCAGAATAACTAGCCTTGGTCTACTAGGATTGGTAGCAAGCACTCCTGGAGGGACATAGGAGGGGAAAAAAAAGCTAGAAAAATACATGGGATCAGATTTTGGAGAGCTTAGCTGATGGGTACCTGCTTTTCTACCCAAATAGCTATCGTGAGAATTCAAAACTATTTTAGAAATGTCTTCTTTTCCCCTTATACCCAAATGTTCTGTTAAGTGTGTTGAATTTTGTACCCACATTACCTCTCAAAAAGGTTACCTCCTATCTATACCCAATGGAACTTGATCCTCCTTTTTCTAAGAACAAACTTTCACATACTTCTCATACAGTACAATATGATTATTCTTCCGAAATTCCATCTCAAATATTCATCCAGTTGAAAACATTCAATAGCTCCCCATGGTCTGCTGACTGCATCCTTTCCCTGGCACCTAAAGCTCACTATCCTGTGTTTTCTCTGAACTTTACAGTACCGTATATAATGTTAAAAGTCTCTGACACAACATATGAATTTTTATATCATGGATCCTAGATGTTGGATTGCTTTACATCAGTGGTTCGACTTATTTTTCTGTCTCCTCCAGGGTAACTCAGCAATGAGCAGTCTCAATGTGGTTGAGGAATGAATAAATGAGTGAGTGAACTGGGTGACAAAAGCATACTTACGTTAAATGTCTCCTCTCGCCTCTAAAGATATATATCACCTGCAAGGCTGCAAACTGGAAACTCATGGGCTAAGCCCTTCTAAAAATGTTTGACTTGGTCTGCCAAGAAGTATTTAGAAATTTAAACTTGAAATATTTCAGAAGGGTAAACAAATGCTTCTGTTGACCGTAGGCATTGATAACCCTTCTCTATTGCCTGCCTCGGTTTGTTACAGGTGGCTGTACCATCTGTTTGGTCCATTCTCAACAGATAGGGTAGGAATCTTTTTGTTCCCCCACTATTCCATGGCAGAACAGTGGATGTAGGTAAGTTTCCTAAACCTCATTGAAGCTGTTTGCCACAGGAAAAAGAAAACCCAGGAGTCTCCACGTCGGAGTGAGCAGATTTGACAGCAAAGGCGGAAGGAGTCTATGGGAAAGAGCTTCCTAATTAATCATAAGCTCTGACAAACCTACCTCCCAGCCGCCATAGAGGAAAAGAAGTTGAATTGGCTCAGCCTGGTTTCCTAATACTTAAGAGGCTCCAAATAAAAAGACTCCTGTCTCCTTTCAGAGCATTCAAAAGCTTAAAAGGGGAACAGAGTAGAACCAACAATAAAAAAATACGATATTCCTCATAGATACTAGCCCCAGTTGGCTGCTTTGAGTGATATCCCTAAAGACTTGACCCAAAGGAAGCATCTTTCTTAGCTCAGACTCTCCACCAAGCTTTTTATGATGCTAATAAATGAGGTAAAGTCTAAGATTTTGCCTTTAAAAGTACATATTTCAGAGTTTTCTTTATCTTTCTTCCATTCCCGGTGAATCACTCACAGTCTTCACACAGCCTTTGCTCAAAGGCACTTAATCTTCTCATCTAATGACACCGTCTACAGAAAGAAGCCGCAGTGTCTCCATTCACCAATAGCCAGATCAATCATGTGTCTCTAAGAAAATGAAGTCATATCAAGATGGTTTTTAACTTTACTGAGGGGTGTTGTTATGACCTCAGAGACTCTTACTGCCGAAAGGCTCTGATAGCTTGAGATTAATTAGGCAGCTCTTTCCTGTAGACTCCTTCCACCTCTGCTGTCAAATCCACTCACCCCAGTGTAGAGACTCCTTGGCTTACCAGACCCTGTGGCAAACAGCTTCTGTGAAGTTCAGGAATCTTCCCCACATCCACTGCTCTGTTCTGGAATAAAAAAAATGAAGTTCCTACTCTGTCTGTTGAGAATTGACCGGCAGGTGGCCTGTAACCTTAAAATGTGTGTCATTCCTCCCTGTGATTCCATAATGTTGGTCTCCTGGAAAGCGGGATGATTTCTTCCACATTTCACCAAAAATCAGCAGCATTCTCTTTGAAGTGGAAGAGAGGAGTCAAGAGAGGAAATATTATGTGCTAATGAAATGATGAATTAGCATTCCTTTTTCCAGTCCAAATGTTCACTAGCTTTTCTGATATCTGCAAAGATGCTATCATCCCAGTCTGTGGTCAGGAGTGGCACTGGGTGGGGAGATGGGAATAAGCAGGAGGACTGGGCTGTATCAAACTGGAAGGTTGACCAAGGAAATAAAAAATCATAGTGTATGGTATTGGCATAGGGTGGCCATCTGGATGTATCTTCCCTAAATAGGAGTGTTGGGTCAAATCCATAAACACATTTCCCAATGCTTTCTCTCTCTGTGAGCCTCAGGTTCTTCACTTGTAAAATGATCCTGTAGAATTCTACAGTTCTAGGAGGCCATGCTCATTCCCCAGTACAAACAATGAGACTATATTTATCAGAATTGCCCTTCAAAACCTTAAGCATTCTAAGGATACTTGCTTCACACGCTGATGCTCTGATAGTCATTTTTTCCTTTCTCATTCCAAACACTAAGCTCTGCTCTAAGAATGTCTGAAGCCAGATTTCTTTTGACCAAAGAAATAGTCACACTTTTGATCATGCATCAAAGCCAAACAACAACAACAAAAAATAAGTGACTTGGGAACCACTTTTGCAATAAATCTGGGCATTTCAGAAGCAGTCAGATGTTTCATTCCAAGATGGATTAAGAACAAAGCAGAGGTATTAGGTGAATCAGGTGGATCTCTACCCACAATTTGTTGTGAAAAGAAAATCCAGATATTTCCTTTACTCTAGAAAACTGGGGTATTAATCAGTGGCAGATCAGTCAAAGGGTCAAAACCCTTTAAAGGAGACTCTACCTCCTAAATTTCACTGTGCGTCCACGGAGCAGCTCATCACCTATAGCTTCATACCCTATTTGGGGATTTGCATTTTCCCAGTGGGAAATAGGGATGCTTACCAACTGCTGAAGATGTAAAGAGTTTTTAAATCCCTTTCAATCCACATGAAAACTGTGTGAATTCCTTAAGCATTGTTGTCTCCATCTGACCAGTGTGAAAAACTGAGCCCAGAGAGTAAAGTGGCTTCTCCAAGGACACACAGCCAGTTAGGGACGGAGCTGGTGCCAGCATCGCAGTCTGATGTCACACCTCATTTCATAGTCTTCTCTGCTTTGCTTGGTTTTTGATGCAAATTACTACACACTTCTTCAATCATCCGTAGATCAAAGTCTCTGCCTTTATAGCTGCCCATGTGTGTGCTTGTCTATATTTAAATAGAAGCAATTGAAAAGTGAACAATACCTGCCCTTCCATTCTTAGTATGAGATTCTTTAATCTGTTACTTTTTTCTCTATTAAAAGAATTCTCTTTAATCAAGAAAAAGGCACAGACCCTGTGCATGTTGTAGGTTCCCTCACAAGTTTGGTCTTTGCAATTGAGTATTACCATGTAAATGTTCCATCAGTTCAATCAAAATGTTAATATTCTGATTAAAAAGTATCATTCTATGCATTACTAACAGGCTTCTTTCCCAGCTCTTTCCCCCCAGCAAAGCACTGAGCTAGAGTTCACAAATAGACAGGACATTTTGATTTAGAGAAGACAATTGTATACCACGAAGCTACAGTCATTGATCAGCAGAAATATTTCAAGAGATTAAACTACAATCTATATGCACTCACCCATATTTGTATCTCTCACTGTATTGTGCACATAGCTATCAAACAGCTGCTAAGCCTCTGTTTGTAATGATCAGTAGAACCAGTAAACTAGCAGCTGTCCTTTTAAATCTGCATTAAATATGGGTTTCATGATGTTATCAGGGAATGTAACTCCTTTTTCATACTTTGCTGCATAAATGATGTTAAAGTTGGAGCAAATAAATAATCATAGTTTCGACTCCAAGGCATTATCTCTCAGATTTCAGAGATTATATGTTTTAAAGTCAGATATGCAAAAAAATCTCAGGAATTTTGAAATATTAGTGTCTTTCACCCCTGGATATAGAGGACAAGCACGCAGTTTTGAAGTCCCATTGTGACTCATGTCGTGACATTCCCACTGCAAAACGGATAGCTTGTGAAGCAGGATCAGCTCAGTAATGACCGCAACAACACGTGCTACCTCTGTGCTTATCTGCATTGTAATATTACAGAGTAAGGCAGAGGGGTCAGGCTAAGGGAAATCAGGATTTCTAATAGAGGGCTGGATAATGTACTTGAAATGTTCTGCAAGAATGATTCCTTTCTCCAGCAGACAGGGGAGGGCCTGCTGGAGGCACTGATAGAAGAAGTAGCAACCAATGGGATAGGATGTTAGAGGTACCAAGGAAGCCCCTGCCCCCAAAATGCTTCTCCCACCTGCTCGACAATTCTTTTAACACAAAGCAGACTTTTAATACTATAATTAGGCATCAAACACATGTACTCCTTAAGGGAAGACCACAGTGATAAACTCAATCATGCTTGAGCCTCAATACCAACTAGCTGATTTTGAAAGAGAAAAGGAAAGGCAGGGAGCATAGAACAGCCAATGGACTAAAGAAAGGTCCCATTGGGGGAAAGGATTGTTCAAGGAATGGAAAGACTGAGGAGGGAAGGGAAACTTTGCTGTCCAGTACTTTTTCTCTATATTTCTATTTTTAAAAAGATGATAACAATGGTTTTTATTGTTAAATCCTAAAGGTCTTTTACAACTCCCATTACATTTTATTTCAGTCATTGGTTCACTTATGCCACATGTATTAAATATCTAATAATGAAGTATAATAAGGAATACAAGGGGAAGATAATGTAGGCCTGCCGCCCTCCAGGAAGTTATAGCCTGGTTGGACAGGTGTACATGGTTATTTAAAACTATAAATGAAAGGATGAGTAAGTGAATCAAAGTGGATTGGGTCCTGAGAGAAAGGATTAGAGCTGTGGAATCCCCCGCAGCTCCAAGGCTTAACACCTCTACCACCCAAATCCCATCCTGAGAAAGAGGTGGGGAATTAAATTCAACAGACTTCATCACCTCTCTTCTAGCTATTGCCACCCATTGATTCTACCCAGGGCCTCTGTATAGTTTTGCGCAGGTTAAGGCATCCCATCAAGGGGACGTGTGGGTCTGAAACCCAGCCTGTGCTCTGTTATGCAAGCTGTGAGCGCTGGCTCAGGGCAGCATCTGTCTAGAAGAAGCGATGCCTTTTCTAAATTCAGCGGAAACCCCTTTTGCTCATCAAGTGGCCCTCTCCAATTAGGGGAAGCATCTTTGTCTGGCTTGCACAAAGGCAGTCAATGGGCTCATAATGTCTAGCCCCACCATCTTTTTCATTAGCATGCTGGTGCTCAGAATAATAGTCCCTGAAGATGTCCAAGCCCTTATCTCTGGGGCCTGCCAATATGTTCTTGCAAAAGGGACTTAGCATATATGGTTGAGAGTAAAGATATTGAGATCAGAAGATTATCCTGTGTTATCCAGGTGGGCCTAATCTAAACATATGAGTCTATACAAGAGGAGTATTTTTCCCAGTACAGTGGGTTAGAGAGCAGTGAGGTGAGAAGGACTTGACCTGTCATTGCTGCATTTGAAGATGGAGAAAGGGACCATGAGCCAAGGGACATAAACAGCCTATAAAAGCTGAAAACAGCAAGGAAGTCGATTCTCCCCTAGACTCTCCAGTAAGGTGCACAGTCTACTTCACCTTGATTTTAGCCCAGTGAGACTTGTATTGGACTTCTAACTTACAAAACTGCAAAATAATAAACTTCCATTATTTTATGCCACTACATTTTGGTAATTTGTTACAATGGTTTTAATAGAAAACTAACATATGCTGATCCATCACAGCCTGTCCATCCTGAAGTGCTTCGAAGTTGAATCCTAACTTGTAGCAAGTCTCAGGAAAAACGTGCTGCAGTCTTTTCTAACACAAATCTGATCCTGAGAACCACTGAATTTGCTGATGGAGTAGGCTGGGGCTCACCAGAGGTTCCCGGAGATTTGTGATTCCTTCAGAGTGAGCCCTTCAAAAACATCCACTGTGGCACTGCCGGCTGGGGTCAATGGTCGCACCTATGCCTATGTTTCCTAGCACATCCAACACATTAGGAAAATTCTTCTAATTCTCTGTATTTAAGCCCTCCATACTTGGAATATATAGAGTGCATTCAGACTGAAACATGACTGATAATGGCATAATTTTATGTACTTACATTCTAAACCACATAATTTTATGATTTTTTTCATGCTAATATTGGATTATGTTATTTTTAAAGCCCCTATAAAATATTTTAAATGGTCACATCATATTTCATCATATAAATTACTTAACCCTTATTCTAATTAGGAAATTCTGCTTTTTATCTTACAAACATCTTTACATAAAAAATACATACAGCTTGTGTGCACACACAATTAAAGATAATAAACACAGAAGGCAATAGCTCAATTTTTTCAGCGGATTTTGAGTAAATCTTCTTGAACATCAAGTACCTTCTATAATAAACTGAGCCCTTTGCCCAAAATGCTGATATAATGAAATTCTCCATAGCCCCACCCCTATCACCCTCCTTTGCTCATCACAGCACCTTTTATTTCCCTCACATAATTTATTACCAGCTCTAATTATGTTGTTTTGTTAACTTATCTCATTGCTTATTGTCTGCTTCCCTACAAGCATGTCAACTTGTCAAGGGTAGGGTCCATGAATGTCTTGTCCACATCTGTATCCCAAGGAAATGGCACTGTTCTGGAATGACGTACGGGCTCAACAAATATTGGCCAAGTGATTGAATACACACAGTTCTTCGTGAAAACCTCTATGGTTACACTCTTGTTCCTGAGCTAATGGTAAAAAAAAAAAAAAAAAGACAAAATAATTTCATAAATAAATGCAATTGAAGAATCTGTGTATATTTCCCAAAAGTTGCATTCCACATATGCACTGAGATGATGGTCAAGATATTCAGTACAGGCCCATTTGAAATCCCTTCTGGAAAATGGTGAGGTATGTATGTATAAATAAGTAAACAGATTTTCAAAATATAAGTATTATTCCTAAAGAGACCTCATAAGAAAACTAGTTTTATAATTTAGAGAATAGAGAAGACTTTGAAAATCATCATAATGTTAAATATACAGTTTCCTCTGTTTTAAAACTTAGGAAAATGCAGAAAACAATAGAAAAGAAATACTCTATGTGGTATATGACTACTTCTCAGAAAATCTTTTTCTTATTACCCGGTACAATTTCCCTTCCTGTCTTCTCTTAGCCTGTTTTCTGTCCTTATATAGTATTCCCTTATATGGCCTTGCATTGAAATGATTTGTGTACATCTTTCCTTATTTAATTCTGAGCATATTGAGAATGTGACCAGCATCTATATTTTTTTACTCCTATGCCCAGTTCAGGCCCAGACACAGGGCTTGAAGGAATAGCAGACAGCAAGATACATTACTGGGGTGGAGACTATATTTATTGAAAATCTTTTATGGGTCAAATATTTGTGCACTTAATCTTCATGAGAGGCACTATAAGTGTATCCACTTTACATAAGAGGATACAGGTTCTGAGGGGTAAATAAATTTTTTAAAAAAGAAACACTGATCACTGTGGATTGGAAGGAACTGGGGCTGGGCAATGAAAGATGGAGAAAGGCAAAAGGCAAAGAAAGGGTGGTAAGAAAGACATTTAACATGAAATAATAATGTGAATAACCAGATGGCATGCTGGATAATGTCAACTGGACTAGGTAAAATAGGGGTTAAGAATTACTAGAGAACAGTAGGTGTTGTGATTAAAAGAGGAAGACCTGGCTGGGTGCTGTGACTCACAGTTGTAATCCCAACACTTTGAGAGGCCAAGGCAGAAGGATTACTTGAGCCCGGAAGTTCAAGACCAACCTGGGCAATATAGGGAGACCCTGCCTCCACAAAAAAGAAAACATAAATAAAAATCTTAGCCAGGCATGGTGACATGTACTTGTGGTCCCAGCTACTTAGGAGGCTTGGGCCTGGGAGGCTGAGGCTGCAGTGAGCTGTGATTGCTTTACTATACTCCAGCCTGAGTATACAAAGCAAGATCCTGTTGAAATAAAGAAAAGAAAGAAAAGAAAAGAGAAAAAAGAAAAGCAGAGAAAGAAAGAAAGAGAGAGAGAGAGAGAAAGGAAAGGAAAGGAAAGGAAAGGAAAGGAAAGGAAAGGAAAGGAAAGGAAAGGAAAGGAAAGGAAAGGAAAGGAAAGGAGAGGAAAGGAAAGGAAGGAAGGAAGGAAGGAAGGAAGAAAGAAGAAGGAAGAAGAGAAAAAAAGAAAGAAAGAAAGAAAGAAAGAAAAAGAAAAAAGAAAGAAAGAAAGAAAGAAAGAAAGAAAGAAAGAAAGAAAGAAAGAAAGAAAGAAAGAAAGAAAAAAAGAAAGAAAGAAAGAAAGAAAGAAAGAAAGAAAGAAAGAAAGAAAGAAAGAAAGAAAGAAAGAAAGAAAGGAAGAAAGAAAGAGAAAGAAAGGGAGGGAGGGAGGGAGGGAGGGAGGGAGGGAGGGAGGGAGGGAGGGAAGGAAGGGAAAGAGAGAAAGGAAGAGAGAAAAAGAAAGAAAAGAAAAGAAAAGAAAAGGAAGGAAAGGAAGGAAGGGAGGAAGGGAGGAAGGGAGAAAGGGAGGGAGGGAGGGAAGGCAGGGAAGGCAGGGAAGGCAGGGAAAGCAGGGAAGGAAAGGAACGAAAGGAAGGAAAGGAAGGAAAACCTGGACCAGTTCACTGTATGAGCAACATGCCAGCATCTGACCATGGTGTGGAGTTCTGGGGGCATATGAAAAAGGAATACTCCTCATTCTATAGTTAACAAGGGTCAGAGCCATGAAAAACCGTATCCAGGCTTCTAACTTCCAACCCAGGCTCTCTCTTTTATAGCATCCTGATATTACTATTTTCTGGAAGGATCAGAAAGCTTTTTCGGGTCTTTGATATTGTGCTTGTGGAAACAAATCTATAAGTGCCATACAACCTCTATGCTTCTACAGATTAATGTGAAGAGCGCATATCTAGAAAATATTTTGGAATCTGACTTGCTTTGTTAGTAGCCAAATGAAAAGGCAGAAACCCAAAGATCAGGATGATGGCATTAAAATAAGTACCATCCTCCATCAGCCAGAAAAATCAAGGCAAGTAATTAGCATCTGATGACACGTTTATCCAACACAAACTGGCTATAACAGGAAATGATTACAATCCTCAGAATAAATCTCTTTCGGGAATGTTTATTGCCCTTAGTGACTTACAACAGTTGAAGTCACAGTCCTTTTTGTCAGCAGGCTTCACTGTTTTTCTCAAGGAATGTCAGGTCTAACAATCATGTCAAGGTGAGAAATACAATTTGCTACTTTATTGGCATTTGACCTTGACGTATGGAGTAATGGTAACTAGGGAAAAAAGACATGGTTCAGAAACTCTCAGATAAACTTTAAGAGCCTGTGGGCTCATGTTTGGCAGTATTATTTTAAAAACAGCCGTTTTCCTTTTGCCACATGAGTCTATTTAGCTATTCTAAGGCTTCCCCTTCAGTGTTACAGTGTCTAGAGATTCAAAACCACAAATAATTATACCCATTGTAAAGCTTTGCACTAGCTATCAGCCCAGCACTTATTCAATCAGATAGGCATGCAGGTTTTGCAATTTAGAAACACTTCTAATATGCACTATTGAGCCTGTGAGACCATCTATTTTTTTGTAGACATGGGCAGGCCAGCAGCAATAACTAACTAGGAATTTCATTAGAGCAGCTGGGTCTCACTCACAATTTATAGACTCAAAAGTCTTCAACATTTCAATGCTGAAATTTCAAAGGTTTATCTTAAGTAAACATTGATCTGAAACTCCCAGTAATAAAAATACTAACTATTTTTAATAGTCTACCAAGTTCAGAGACTACATACACTCATCACTTTATAAACATTAACCAATTTAATTATCACAGTTACTTCATACAGTAGACCCTATTATTGTGCCTCATTTCTCATTATTGTGCAGATGAGAAAACTGAAGCTAAGACAAATAACTTGTCCATGGTCACACAACTATTTAGTGGCACAGTCAGGATTTGAATTCAAGACAGACTGCTCATATAACCCACTACTGTAAAACCAAAATGCAAATAAATGCATATGTCCCAGGATGGCATCCTTGATGCAATGCATATCCCACTTCAGAAGTCAGGGTATAATCTTTTTCTTGATTGGTCAAACAACACTCTTGACTTGGAAACATCTACCAACTGACAAACATGATTCCATGCAAAGTAATATGTAGAAGGCTTGATTCCTTTCTTTGAAGAGCATATAATCTTTTAAGGAAAAAAAGACATGTGACTTGAGGACTTGAGAGTAAGGGAGAGTTGAGAAAATGGAAGACATCACATACTCAAATGAAAACACAAATTCAGTGAATGTAAGAGTGTAAGAAAACTGGATTAATAAGAGACTGTGATCACACAGGGTAATTCAAGGGTTCAAGTTCTTATAGTAAGGTAGTTTCAAATGATGATGAAAACCAAACTTTGGTGGTACTGGTAGGCGGATGCAAAAGAGAGCTGAAGAATATGAGGTCAGAGACCCAAAGGTGTTTTCTAATGTTGATAGAGAAGTCATCAAGAAGGATTTCCCGGGATATGATGCAGAAGAGAGCTGGAAGCCAGGGATATGGTAAAGAATATGATGAGATGTACTTGAGGTTAGGTGTACAAGTTAAAGGAGTAACAGTAGGCAGGACAATAACCTTCCTCCATTATGACACCTTCACAAAGCTGGAATATACAGTTGCCATTCCTAATTCCACTCATCCCAATTACATGTAAGGTTTACTTCCATTTGTTTAAAAAAAAAAAAAAACTATCATTTACGGGTTTCCAGAGGGCCCCTACAGTTTCGATGTTCTGAAATTTTGGTGAAATAGTCAGTATACAAACATCAGAAAGTACAGGTAGCACACATTGGAAGGGCATCAGTATACACAATTCAGAGGGCAATAAGGCCTATAAGATGTTTATTATAACAGTAAGAATAGCTGTTGGCAGCAGATATTCCTAATGTCAACCAGAATTACGACGTGTGCTAGAGACAAGATAGCAAAGGAAAAATGGAGGTAGAAGAGAAACCCAGAGGAAGGGACATGCCTTCTTACTGGCAGATCCAAATGGCAGGTATGTAAAACCAAACTAGAAACTATCTGAAAATGCCCAGGATTTTGTCATTTGTCAAAATTTGTCAGCATGACCAAATCCTCTTAAACAAAGAAGCGACTGTGAGAAGAAAGCCAAGATAAGCACACTGCATTTTCACCCTTATTAATGTGATTTCTTTGCTTGGCCATGTTCAGGATAAGCTCCCTTCACTGTGTTAGCCTTACCATGGCAGTGAATTTTTAATGGAAATCAACTGTCTAACCATATTTGTATTACAATAATAACCTGAAAGAACTTGTTTAATATCAGAAGACTTAGTGGAGCAGATGAATAGTTCCAACATGATATCCATGGGATAGAAATTCAATTAAAAACTGCAAGTAGTGCTGGAGAGAGGTAGTTATTGTTCAACACATACCACAGGGCCCTTTGCTGAAGCTCAGCTATTAGCCCAACTGGTTGAGAAATTCTGTTTTCCTTTATGACAATCTGTTAGCTTGTACAAGGCTAAATTAATAAAAACACCAAACTGCCTCTGTGGTGGGAGAGTAGAATGAGGCCAAGGGCTAGTTGCATATTTTATAATTATGGATTAAGTGCATTATGCCAAGCAAATTAAAGATATGCCACAATTATAATAAAAATGAGAGATTACATATCTCCAAATGGTGATTGTATGACTACTGCATCCAAAAGAGAATGCTGGTGCTCTACCCCCAAAAGGTAATTGTTTCCGCTATAAAAAAGAAGAAGGAAATTACTTTTCATGCACACTTTCCTTCTGAACAGGTTTAACAGTCCTTCTAAAGGTAGTCAGCTCAAAGCTAAATGGGGCTGTTGACTGCCTGTGTTCAGTGCTCAGAACTAGCTCCCACTGCTCAACAACTGTACACATTCCAAGAGGAGCACTTTGGTCTAAGTGGAAGCTGTCAAGCCCATTTAGGACTGAATGGATTTCCAGCAAGGATGATCTGGTCAGCCACTAAGGAAGAATGAAAACCAAGGGTTTTATCTTACTGAGGAAAAATGTGTCCTGGATGAAGAAATTCAGCATTCTGCATTCCTTACTGCATTTCTGCCTCAGAAACCCTTGGTTTGTTTCCATTTTCTGCCAGTTTTGAAAACAAGAAACAAAAGCCCTTTTTGTGAAAATGACTGACACATTTGTGTGCCCTGCTCTCTGCTGCAGAAAGGGCAAAGGTTCTTCCTATCTTTCCTTGCTCTTTTCTTAACACATTTATTGTGTGGGAGCTTACTCAAATGTGTATGTGCGTCTGTGTGCTTGTGTGTATGTGTGTGTACATGATTGTAAATCATACTCTGCAAATGGCATATCAGTCCTTCCAGCCATAAGCTTTCACGCATGGCAAATGATGATGCTTTCAGCACATAACACAATTTTCCTTCTGCCAAGACTTCAGCATATTGTGCTTTTCAGAAAACAAACTTTTCAACCCATATTGTTTGTAATGGTGCGTGGGAGTGGACATGAGCGTGCACATTTGGGCAAGCACACCAGACACAGAGGAGATAGAGCTAAAGAAAGGAACCTCAGCGGAAACCCAGACATCCCCAGAGGAGGTATCATTGCAAGACCTTTCTCCTTCACTCGCCTTTGTTATTCACCCTCTATTTCAGAGATTCCTAAATTGGCTCATGGACTAACTACATCAGAATTCTTGGGATGTTTGCAAAAAAAAAAAATCAAAATAAGGATCCCTAGGTCCAATCTCCAACTTTGCTTTGAACCAAAAGCGCTGGAGGATGGGACCCAGAAGCTGACAAGTTAGCAGGACCGTAACCTGTTGCAGGCAGGTAATCCTGATGCACACTCACATTGAGACTGAGTCCTCTATTTTCTTCCCTGGGCCAAAGACTTCAGCATGCAAATAGATTCTCAAAAATACTTAATCAGGAGTATCAGACACAAACCCCTCATTTTCCTAACAATGAAGTTAAAGTCCAGGAATGAAAACTGACTCACCAAGGTCTCAGGGGAGTCACTGCTGGAGTTCAGTCCAGGCTGAGGACAATGCCTGCCATTTACGATTTAATGTATAACTGGGAAGTACTTTCCCAATAATGATTATATGCATCCCTCACAGTACATTATAAGCTTCATGTGGCAGTTATTATCATATTTATATTACAGTTGTGGGTAGACAGACTTGGAGTAGGATTTGGTTGACAGAGTATATGTATACTTTGTGTACTTTATTCAGTCAGGTAGATGAGTATTGGGCTACATTTGTGAATCAATGGGTCAGTGTGAGCAGAGTAGTCTCAGAGTGTGAGACAGCAGAAGTCACCTCCTTGCCTAAAGTGTAATTGTGTTCCAATCAGTTAAGACTATACCAGAATTAAGATGCAAGGGGTAAAACTTAGTCCTCTCAGCAGGAATTGAGAGTACTAAGCAAGCATATCTCACAGTCCAGGATCTGCCCATCACCCCAGTAACTCCCTGCCCTCACCTCGACAGGTTTCTGGGAAGGACAAAAACAAGATCACCTTTAAGCTGTATCTCAGGGGCACACGTACCTCAGGCTCAATTCACAAATATTGATAGAAAAGATTCTAGCAAGGTGGCTCAAATAAAAATGGATCAAGGATTCAAAACCAATTACCAAAGCATAATCTCACTCAGATGGGCACGCTAAGAATAATTACTCTCCATAAGAAAAAATGTCTGTTGTAGACACATTGCAGAAGGCTACATAATTAAATACAGCCGCCAATTCTCATTTATCTTTCTGGCAATTTGCATTTGAGGGTCCACCTGCATTGCCAAAGGCCCAGAGCTGCTGCACACAGTGGGGCCGAAAGCCAGGGGCTCAAAATTTTCTAAAGTAGCAGAATTCTTAAAAGGACACTGCACCACTGATGAATCTGACTCTTAAAATTGGTTTGCAATCCTAGTTTACTTTAGGAGAGGCCTTTCCGCTTTTCTGGAAAGCTCCCCCTTTTCCCTTTGAGTAACTAAATCCTACCCATCCTCCAAGGTCTAAGTCACAACAGAGGCCTCTGTTCCCTGTGCACTGATTTCTTTGTCTGTAAAACAGATATAATTCAAGTATTCACCTCTTGGATTACTGTGAGAATTTAAAAAGTTAGCCCATGTGGAATTTTCAGATAGTGTATGACACACTGTCATCTCTCACATGACTTCATCCTGTGGTTCCTCCAGGTAACAGGGGTTTGGTTCTTCTCCAACTACTCATATCCTGAAGCACAGAGGGTCATCCCTGCCCCTGTGAGTATGGAACGCTGCTCTGCCCGCTGTGCTTTCTGCTCACTCCTGTTCTTTGTGTGGCTCTAGTCTCTAGGCTCCTGAGGGTTGGTCACCTTAAGTCCTTTGACCTCCACTATAAAATGTTCAAGAGAATGGTTGACAACCTAGTCAGAAGGATGCCTCAGAGGTGGGTCCATTGGAAGATTCCTTCCAAGAAGGACACTGAAGTCAGGTAGTAGGATAAGAGAATAAGAGAATAAGAGAATGTGGGATGCCTCCTCCCATTCAAATCAGGCTGGGCATAGCCCTACTAGGTCACGCTCAACATGGGACAATGACCGTATCACAGCCAGGCTCTCCCTCTCCAAGTGAGCTGTTTCTCCTTCCCTCCACTCCCCTGGTTACCTGAGGTCTACCCTCTCAGATACCTGCCCTTTAATCTTCGCTGTCCTCAGGCCTAAAGCAACCTGACCCACTATCCTTTCCCCAGTCTTCCCTCAAAAGTCTCTCTCCAAACCTTCCCTCACACTAAGGTGCCAGGGGTAGATGGCAGTTTTAGGTGTTACCTTTTTTTTGAAGTAATACAATAGTTGTTAACAAGAAAAAAAAGTTAAAGAAATAATTATCTGTCATTTTCATTAAGGGGCTAGCATAGACTCTGGCACAAAGGCTCAATAAATACCTGTTGCATAAATGCATGCATGAATGAATGAATGACTCTCCACTCATTGTCATTTACTAAAGGTGGATCACTTTCTCTTTCCTAAAGATTAAGATTGTCCAAGAGGTGCAGGATCAATATACAAAACCACTAATGAAAAAAAGAAATATTAATTTAAATGTGTGCTTTTCACGTATGTTTATTGTGGCACTATTCACAATAGCAAAGACTTGGAATCAACCCAAATGTCCATCAGTGACAGACTGGATTAAGAAAATGTGGCACATATACACCATGGAATACTATGCAGCCATAAAAAGGGATGAGTTTGTGTCCTTTGTAGGGACATGGATGCAGCTGGAAACCATCATTCTCAGCAAACTATCACAAGAACAGAAAAATCAAACACCTCATGTTCTCACTCATAGGTGGGAATTGAACAATGAGATCACCTGGACTCGGGAAGGGGAACATCACACACCAGGGCCTATTATGGGGAGGCGGGAGGGAGGAGGGATGGCATTGGGAGTTATACCTGATGTAAATGACAAGTTGATGGGGGCAGCACACCAACATGGCACAAGTATACATATGTAACAAACCTGCACATTGTGCACATGTACCCTAGAACTTAAAGTATAATAATAATAATAATAAACAGTAAAATTGCTATTGGGATGCCAAAAATAAATAAATGTGTGCTTTTATTTACATATATTTTATCTGCATGATAAAAAATATGGTAAAATGTGCCCCATCCTAAGAGAATTGTTGACACTTATAATATGCATCAATTCTGTGAGAACAGAAATAATGACAATGACATCAATAGAAAGCATTTCTAGAGCTCTTATGCTATGCCAGGCATTATTCCAACAACTTTCCATATATCTACTCATTCATTTACTCCTCACAGCAACTCTACGTGATAGATGCCATCATTATGTCCATTCTGACAATGAGGAAACAAAGGTACAATGATGGAAAATTACTTGCAGTAGCTAATAATGATGATGCTCTAGTCTCTAAGCTCTTCAGGACTAGCAGCCTGCAGTCTTTTGGCCTCCACTATAAAAGATGTTTAAAAGAATGGTTGACAACTTAGCCAGAAGGACGTCTCAGGTAGGGAGAACTCAGGTAGCCAGGACTACATAATATATGCAGTAATTATGCATCCTGATATTCCAACAGAGTCCTGATTTCAAACATTCAACCTAGCACATTTAAACAGGGCTCATGGTGTGTTCTGCTTATGGTTTCAGAAGAAATGGTTGGTGACAGTGCCTAGAGGGTCCATTAAAAGATGCTGTGATGCTTAGGTTTATATGTCAATTTGACTGGGCCACATGATGCTCAGATATCTGGTTAAACATTAATTTCTGAGTGTGTCTATAAGGGAATTCCCAGAAGAGATTAGCATTTGAATTGGTAAACTAAGTCAGGCACACGGCCCTCCTCAATGTGAGAGAGCATCATCCAACTCATTGAAGGCCTGAATACAACAAAAAGGCAGAGGAAGGTTGAATTCTGTCTCTCTTCCTGTTTGATCTTCAGCGTTAGTCTTCTCCTGTCCTTGGACTGGAACTCACACCACTGACACTCTTGGTTTGGACACTCTGGCTTTTGGACACAGACTGAAATTTACACATTGTGAAACTTTTCAGCTTCTAAAATCACATAATCCAATTCTGAATACATATAAATATATATGTACATAAATACACATTTCTATATTATATTTCACACATACACACATATCCATCCTATTGGTTCTATTTCTCTAGAGAACCCCAATATAGATTTTAGTAGCAGAAATGCAGTGGTTCTAGAGAATGAGTTTTCTGAATTGGTTCTGGTGTTTCTGGAATGGGATCTCTAATCTGATTAGATTTAAAGGTGCAAATGATGTTTTCCAGTACTGAAGAGAGCACTGTTACAGTCCATGGCATGAACTGAACTGGTAATAGAGACATGCAAAATATTTGCATTGTATATACCTAATCAACCGCTTATACAAAGCAAAAAGATGTGTGACTGGGTATATGATACTTTTAAGCATTTTTAGAAAACTAACAAATATAATGAGATTGGCTAGTTGCTCCAATGTTGCTAGACAAAATGGTGAAAGAAAAAGATGAGTTCAGGGACTCAAATTCCCAGCATTGAGCTCCATATAAATGACTTGAAGGTGTCTATGTGTACCCTGAAGGAGGCCCTTATCTCCTAGAGTCACAGGGCTGAGCCTGCTGAAAATCAAACATAGAATCTCAGCCTGCCATTGGCTGAGATGCCATCAGGAAAACAGAGCCAGGAGAACTATCACTAGACTAGTTGAACAAAACCTGGCCTGGAAGCCATGAGTATGGACTAGCTTGATTAAGGGGGTCTCTATCTGAAATGAAAGATGTACGTCAGCATCTCTGAAAACCTACATGAAGCATGGGAGGTGAGTTGTCCCATAAGAACACAGCTTTTCAGTAGTGTGAGATTCTGTCAGGTAAGCTGTCTTACAGACCACATTAGAAAGAACAATATATCATGCATTGCTCGGGAGTTAGAACTTTGCTCATAGTTTTGGAACTTTGCCATGTGGTGTTTCTCAATGATGTGTTAATATTGTTGATGTGTTTTTAATTAATAGTCTATAGCTGCACATGTTATTTATAAAGAGACATTTCTCCAAGACGGCAGCCAAGACATTCTCCCTTAGTCAGAGAGCAGACCCCTGAAGCATTCTGAAGTCAGAGTGAAGGTGGAAATGGAACCACCTGGGCTGAGCCATGAGGCTCCTCAGCAATTAAAAACAATTGTATATGAAAATATGAAGCAAGGATAGGGGCCCCTGTTTCTAGGAACCACAGGGAGTCAGATTCCTGCATGCTAATGAATATAGAGAAGCTCAGGGTTGTAAAACAAGATGAATACCACCTCTCATTAGTGCTGCATTTGATGGCTGTGTAAAAGGAAGAAAATGATCTGCTTAAAAAGGGTCTTTAACATTGATGGGTCAATTTTGGCAATTACAGGATTTACACAGATATCTTTGTACCACATTGAAATGAGCCACAGCAAACACTATCTTCACTCACTTGTTTAGCTGATGATCATGCATGCCTTTGAAGGCCTGTATCCTCATTACCTTTGAGGTCCCAACTCATGTCACCTCCTAGGCAGGTCTGGGACTAGGATGAGGCAAGCAAGCAGGGCATGGAGGGTGCAAAATTTTAAGGAGGCACTTGCAGGACCCTAAGAGTGAATGCCTCCTTAAATATTGTACACTGGGCATCTCATTTTCCTCACCCTAATCCCAGCCCTGCTTCCAGTGAGTTCTCCCCTGACCACTTTAATAAAAGCACCCCCTCCTCTCCTCTCTCATGTCCACCCAGTTCCTTCCACACCACCCTGCAGCACTAGCCACATTTAGTTATTACGTGGCTTATTGTGTACTTCTGTCTGTTGTCCCCATTAGTCTGTCCACTTCACGTGAGCAGGGACATGGTCTATCTTGTCCCTACCCCAGGAATCCCTAGTTCCTCACATGGTGTCTAGGCCACAGTAGGCTTCTAGGAATGAATCCCTTTAATGAGAATAAAACAAGAATATGAGAGCATCTTATAAGAATGCTATTCAGTGACTCTAGACAACCCAAGAAAATCTTCCTAAACTCTAATTCTTCCTGCTCTTATTAAAAAGTATACAGAACCAGTGTGATGGGTGACTGTCCAAAATTGACATACCCCAAAAGAGATTATGCGCAAAAAATTTTAAAAAGTGAACCATAAAATATGAACTCCACAAGTATTAAGGCCACCTTTTCCAAACTGTTGAGAGAAAACATGGGAAAGAACAATGAATGAACACTTTACATATAAGAGACACTTAAATTTCAATGAATGTCCAAATTAATCCCGTGGTAAACTTTGTCCCCACTTTCCAGATGGAGGACATTAATGTGAGGATGAAAGAGGTTACATAATTTGCATATGAATTACAGCTGATAACTGAGGCATCTAGTTTTCAAAATCAGATTTCTCCAAGCACCAAATTTACTTTCACGTGGCCTAAGAAGTACCTAGGTTTTTTTTAACTTGAAGGACTCAAAGTGTAACATAATAGTTACTGATGGTCCTGATGAATAGTTTCCAACTCTGGCTTTTCTAAAAAAAAAAAATTTCTAGATCCCCAAATCTGATAACTCTGTTCTTTAAGGGTAGTCAACAAAGACAATTTGCTTTTCAGAAATGCTTATCTTTTTATATATATTTTACATATCCATCCTGCTAGCTTTCCAACATAATAGTCATTAACCTCTGTTACATAAACTTCATCTCCCATGCCTTAATCTTTGTCCATTTCTTCTTGTTCAGACCTCCAACCCTCAAGTACCCGAACATGGAAACTAAGTCGAACGTCACTTCGCTTCCTCAAAAGAACCACCTCAATCATGCCCCTTGTCTCTCTGATACATTTTTCCTCTTTGGTTCACTTTTCAGCTCTGTTCTATGTGCATTTCTCCTCTCGTTTCCTTTTCAAATTTCAAGGATAATACATCAACCACAAGCTAATGAACATGGGGAACAGACAGAGAACTATTCTCTGACCCCTACATACCTCCTTCCCATGAAGACTCATCACCAAGGACAGAGTACTGCAAACAGCCTCTGTGAGTGACGTACTGCCTCGCAAAGGCTGAGCCTCCCATCCACAAACCTGTTCTAAGGCACAGCCTGGTTTTTTTTTTTTTTGAATAGATTGCAGTTTATTCAAACAAACACAACTTTAAACATGCTAGATGTTTTCCAAGTGTATACAACATGGGAGATAGATTTTAGATGAGAATTATTTTCATGGATTTCTTAATTATTAAACACTTTTTTCTTTTTCTTTCTTTCTTTTCTTTCTTTCTTTTTTTTTTTATTTATTTTATTTTTTATTATACAAGTATACATATGTAACAGCCTGGTTTTTTATTGTCAGATGCATTGCGCTCAGCTTGTAGCTTCACATGAAGAAAAAAATCCATGTTTCTTTAAGGTCCCTCTTGGAGAACGGCTTTTCAGACTCACGGGTTTGTCCTGGGTGAAAGCCCAGCATTTGATTGTCTTTCTGTCTTAACTTTCCTACTTCTCTGTGCTTCATCAATAAATGCAAAGCATCTACTCACAAACTGCTAAATACTAGACTCTTGAAGATCTTTTGAGGGTGTCTGCTTTCCTGTCTGAAAGTATTCTGGTTTTAGTTCTGGGCCAACCTCTTTCCCTAATACAGGATTGTTAAGCAAGTCATTTCCCTTCTGAGAGTCTCACTTTCTTCATCCCTAAAATTTGTAGAGGAGACTTGATGACTTATAGCATGAAATGTCAGTGATCTAGCTGAGAAAGTTCAAAAAGGAAGAGATTCACAAGGGGTCAGGTCAAGATTTGCCATCCAAGGGAAGTGAACATCTCGTGTCCTGTATGCCCTGGCTACTGTCTGTGGATTCCAGCCTCCCCTCCTGCTTTCCTGTCTTCCTTCCTTCCCTTTCCTTCTTTCACACAGATCCTCCTATGTGCCAAACACAGCACTAGGCAGTGAGGTACCATGCTGTGTGAGACAAACACAATCCCTGCTCTCAATAAATCTGTTTCGTGGGGAAGGGGAAACAGTAGTGAAATAAATAAGTAACCCCCACATAAGCTGTAAAATAAAATGACTGCAAGTGGTACTATTATAACAAGTGCTCAACAAGGGACTGAGAGACTGACCAGCCTGGAAACCTCTCTTAGACAGGATGGCCAGGTAACACCTCTCTGGGGAAGAGATACTTAAATTGAAGAGATAAAAGATTTTAAAAGACCAGTCCTGTGAAAGATGTAACTGGCTGGGGGACCAGGGGAAGGTAGGGAGAAGAATGAGAATATTTCAGACAGGTGTGAAGTCCCCAGGCAGGAAAAGCTTGGTTTGTTCTAAAGAGATTGAAAGAACACCAGTTTGCCTTTGGTGATGTGGGTCCTCTTGCAGTATCTCACATTATCACCCCACTACTTGCTCTCCTGGGTCTATATAAACTTGGTATATTCACCTTAACACTCACGCTTTAATAGTGTTAAATTGTGTTTAATAGGTCCAAGCATGTCTCTGATGCAAAGACCTTGGAGCACCCAACTGGACCAGCACTCACTGGCCCATGGTGCCCATCACAGCACACCAAGAGACC
This sequence comes from Macaca thibetana thibetana, assembly GCF_024542745.1. NCBI lineage: Eukaryota > Metazoa > Chordata > Mammalia > Primates > Cercopithecidae > Macaca > Macaca thibetana. The sequence goes on along the minus strand of NC_065586.1, from coordinate 101,013,670 downwards.
ATGCAAGGGAGAGAATATCACCCAGTGAGACCCTATGGACAAGCTGTGTTAACCAGGCACCACTTCAGGTATACACTGGCAATGGTAGGGAGCTGAACCCTGAAGGGACTAAGTGTAGGTTTGGCGCCAGTGCACATAAAAAGGTCACTGAGGCTTCCTAAGATGCCTAAGGCTGGATGGGGCCCCTGAGACCATATTCATCCAGTCACCCCAGGGAGGTCATGCACATTGGAGATCCAGGGCTGTGGCTGTAATAACACTAAGTTCTCCCCTACTCCCATGGGTTCTTAGCAGAGAAAAATCTTTTTTAAAAAATTTTAAGGCTTTTATAAACATGTAACAATTTCTGACACCTCTGGGCAAGATAGCAAAGCCAGAAAACCATACTACATCCCTATATACTCAAAGTATCATATTCAGCTCATTTCAGACCCAGCACTTTCCTAAACATCTTGCCATCAGGAGGTTTAGATTAGGATAATATTAAAAAGTACCCATTCCTGGCACACAGTAGCTGTTCAATACATGCTAGCAGTTATGATAACTGCCCCTGAGCACATATTGCCCTTACTTGTCCTCAGATCTCCTGGAAATGTCCCTTTTGACAACCCTGACAGGCAATCTGGCAACTGCCTCAAAACAGCCAGTGAGTTTTGACAATTGTGGCCTTCTATGTGTGCCATTCTCAGTCATCGTTGGCCAGTCTCCAGCACATGCCCTCATTCCAAAATATCCATCTCTCCATCCTATACCATCTAGCTGTGATGCAAGATACACTACAGAGCAGAATACACCGCCACTGCAAAGCTAGGGATAGGAGCAGACCAGGTACCAACAACTAAGTGTCCATAGGAAGCTACCTGACACTTGGAAGACCCACAGCTGCTAGACCCAGGCAGGCTTTCAACAGACTCCTAACCTCAAGATCAAGGAGACTCAAATGGATCCTGCTCCTCTGTCTACCCAACAGACACTTACTGAGCACATACAACACAGCCAGGTGCTATGCGTAACCTCAAAAAGACCAAGAAGAACACATGAGTGGGTAGAAAAGCAGATTCTAAGGGACTTAAAAGGAAGAAGTGAGAGGGTGCTGGGCTAGGATGCTCAAGAACAGCTATGGGGGAAAACAGAACACATGCTAGGTCCTAAAAATGCGCAAGAGGAGAGAAGAAGAAATTCCAGAGCAAGACATGGCATCAGTAAAGGCAGGGATGTTTGAAAGCGAGGCAGTAGCCTGGCTAGAACAGCTCCACAGAGGCATGCGTTCTCCTAGGGATATCCCTAGTTTCCCTCTGAGAAGTGGGTTCCAAGCTCTGAAGCGAGAGGGTGGAAGTCACCCAAGAAACCACTAAAAGCTTCCAGCTGAGAAACTCCTTGGTTATGAACAGGGCCTGCCTATTTGTGTTTATCATCCAAATCCACCTGTATGTCTCTCAGAAGATTTTACGTATTTTATTAAAGCCTCAGCTTCCCCCTCTGCAAAAAGGAAGAGTATAACAGTACCTACTTGGGGAGGATTTGATGAGATAATTGAGCACAAAACAAGCAGATGTTTCCCCAAATGAATGTCACAGCTTCCTCGACAATTTTTAGCACACATTTCCCATCTCAAGCATGAATTTGCTGCAGTGTAAGAATAGATTTAAAAGGTGGGAACTCTTCAATCTTAAAAAATAAATCTAAGAAGGAATGTAACTTTTACAAATTAAGATTTTTGCAGATTCGATTTACAAAACATAAATAATACTTCCTGATCCCTTACTTTATGAAAAACAATACTATGATAACGGAAAAAAACTGAATGAGGGGAATATGGGCATCTGATTCCACAATGCATTATATTTAAAAACACATACAATTCAGTTTATGCATTTTATTTGAAAACACATACAAATGATAAAACAAGTCCCCAACAGACAAACTACAAAATATATGAAAAGTGCATATGAAGAAATACAAGTGGAGAACACAATGGAGGAAAAAAGTTGTATTCTAAAAAAAATCAGTAATAAAGTAAAAATTTTATAATAAATTTTGGAAACATTCACTAAATGTCACTTATCTGCTTAAAATGCTTTCCCATTGTGCCCAAAGTAAAACCTAAACTGCTAAAAATTGCTGACAAGACTCCACAAGGTTTGTCCTCTGCCACCTCCCATACTCTCGACCACTCTTGACTTACTCTGGCTCCCTGAAAAGCCACACTAATGGTAGCGCGGACTATTGAAAGATTCCAGTCAGACCTGTGCAAAGATCCTGTGGTCCATGTTCCATTTTGGACTCTCTTTTCCCCAACCCTTCAGCTCCTGGTTAATTCTTCCTCATCCTTCAGCCTCAGCTCTGGGCACTTCCACAATGTTATGACTTGAATTGTGCCCATCCCCTCAAAATTCACCTGTTGAACTCACCCCGGGACCTCAGAATGTGACCTTATTTGGAAACAAAGTTGTTGTAGATGTATTAGTTATGATGAGGGCATACTGCAGTAGGATGGGCTCCTGATCCAATAGGATTGGTAGTCTCATAAAATGGAAATTTGGACACAGGCACACATGAAGAGATAAAGGCAGAGGTAAGGTGATGATTCTACAAGCCAAGGTGCACCAAAGATTGCCAGCAAATAACCAGGAGCTGGGGAGATGCATGCTCAGAGGGAACCAACCATGCACCTCGATCTCAGACTCTTAGCCTCCAGGATGGTGAGACATTTCTGTTGTTGAAGCACCCAGTGTTACTGTGTTATGGTTACCCTAATAGGCTGGCGCCCCTGGGAACATCCTCCCTGATCCTCCCACTGAGTGATGTCCTGCCGTTTCACTCTCCATGCTTTCCCTTTGACACTTCAGAGAGAACTTGATCAGAGGCTGCTTCCACACCAGGGTAAACACCAAAGGAGTAGGCTCAGGGGAGGCATGTGTTGAGGGTGTGCGGAAACACGAAAATGACTGCCCGAAGCCATGAGACCTTACTGGAGTCCTGAGGGATTAGGACAAAAAGCAGAGCAAGCCTGACAGAAATTGATGCAAGCCCTCATAGGCGGAACATGTGCTAAGGGAGTCATCACTGTTCCAATGCTTTACCATTATTAACTCAGGATGTCCACTCAGCTGCTCGGCTGTTTTCACTTGTACTTTAGACATGAGAAAGTGAGGCCCAGAGGAGTTACTGCCTAAAGTGCACAGCTAGAAAGTGGCATAACTGGGATTCAAACCCAGGTGGTATGGGCCAGAGAGCATGCTTTTCACCTCTCTGTACAGAGATTCACAAGGGCGTACACATTAAGCAGGTACAAGTAACAGGTACGACAGGTACAGAACACGTAAGCTTCTGTTTGACAAGTCCCTCAGTAGTTATTAAGGGAACTGAGGGGGAGTTGAGACCTGTTCCAAATCTTTACAGAAAGGAAGGAGACTGGACCCTTCCACACACCTCCCTTGATGAAACCATGACAGACAGTGCATTTGGAAGAGTCTTGGGTCTCACCCAGGAGGAAGAGCATCCTACTCTTCATCCTTCACATAAGGCATTGCACCTGGGTCTTCCACTGAGGGGACTGTAGATTTGAGACTGTTGGGAACCCCAATGACAACCTCCAACTGAGGCCAGGTCTTATTCAGGGACTATCTTGCAGAGGGTCAAGTGCACAGGCTCTAGATTCAGAGGGCTTAGATCCAAATCACAGCTCAACCACCTAGGAAGCATGCCAGGAAAGTTACTGAAGCTCTCTGCCCCTCAGGTTTTTCAGCGATAAAATGGGGATAACAATGCTTACCTATTTTTATCTGGTTCATTATAGCAATGAGTTAAACATATGTAAAGCACTTCAATCATTATCTGGCACATGGTACTCGGTAAGTGAAAGCAAGTATTATTATTGATGCTGCTGTTGTTCTTTTCATTTTATCAGATCAGATGGGCCTGGATATTTTCAGTCTGCAGGAGACACACATTCTTCTTTGAGTCTGGAGATGCATGATTTCCAGAGATTTCATTATCCAAGTCTTATTCTCATAATTTTACAATATTTTTAGGCATACTAATACCCTAAAGTATGTAAATGCATGTGTGCAATATATACACCACACACACACAGGCTGCAACTAAGTGAATTTTTCTCTTTTAATTTCATAGTTTGGCTTTTCCAGCATAAGAGTCTAAGAAACGTACACTTCTTTTTTGCCTTTTTTTATAAATGCACACTTCTCATAATCAATCTGACAATACATGCTAAGAATCTTAAAATTCATCCCCTAGAAGTCTATCTTAAGGAAAAAAACTCTAAAATGCATATAAAAACAAACATTTAAGTATATAGATATGCATCAGAAAAAATTTTTTTCAAGTAGCAAAAAACTGTAAAATATCTAAATCTCCAAAAGAGATGACTACTTTAGTAAATTATGGAACATACACTATTACATAAACATTAAAATTATTTTTGCCAAATATTTTGATAACATACAAACTTTTAGTCAAACATTATATAAAAATAGTAAGAAAACTGTTTATACAAGAGGATCTCAATTATGTAAAGATACATGGGTAAAAATATATATATGTCTTAAGTACGCATATGCCAAAACATAACAATGATTTTGAATGGAATTCAGATGGTTGGTATTTTTTAACAGTACTCTTCATTTTTCAAGCTTTGGAAAAATATTTTTTATTAGTGAAATACAAGAATTTAAATATTCACAAAAGAGAAAAATTTAGAGCTTTGGAAACTCATTGTTTCATTTCACAGATGAACTCTTTAGCATCTCAATTTTCATGGCTTAGAGCATTCAGGCAGACGTGTTTGAAGAGGATGCCAATATGAAGCATCAAAGTTTCAAAATAAATCAGAATTAGGTCCAGTTCCAAATTCTTCAGTTTGCAGTTACAGTTCTCCCCCACCCACCGCCCAGATCCTCACTGAGGAATGAAACGGGGTAAGTTTAAAAAGTCACATCACTTCCTTTTTCCTCTGCCCCACCATTACAAGAGGCCCAGTTTCCATAGGGATGCTCTACATTTTCAGAATGTCTGACCTTTCTCTGGGTACAGTAAGCCAGTAAAGCCTGGTACCTGATAGCCCCTCACCTCAGTGACACCAGTCAGCACACCTAACTCCAATGGTGTAGAATTCATGTTTATACAATGGAAAGCCAGAGATTCTGGGTGGGGGGAAAGAGTTTTTGTTTCCCCTAAACAAGGAGGCTGTGAACTTAAGACTTCCTGCCTTCCTTGTTTTGGATGCACTGAACATCAGATCATTGGACATTCTACAGGGGCTGGCAGATGAAAAAGCACACAAGCAAACACACACATAATACATAAATTAATTAAAGAATAAATGAAGGGGTGAAAGCAATAAGAATGTCATGACATTGTGCAAACTGTTCCTCCCTGCTTACAATTTCTCCCCATACTAAATCACCCTTGCTAAATACATCTTTCTAAAACACAGCAATTATTCTGCAATATCTGCTTACAACCTTTACTCCTTCCTCTCTACCCCACAGAAAAGATTCCAAACTGCTCAGTTGGGCACCAAAGGCTTCCACTATGTGGCTTTTACTGTCTGGCCAGCTTCCTCCTTGGGTCACCTTCCCTGAACTGCATTCACAATTTCACTCCACTGCCTCCCGATCATTTGCCAGATTTTCCCTGAACATTCTCTCCTCCTGAATTTATCTAACTATACTCCTTATCTAGCATGCCCGTCCCCTCACACCACTCATTAAAGTCTTTCTCCCCCTCCAAAGCCTAGCTCATATTCTGCTCCTGGCTAAGCATCCTCTGATCCCTCAAAGCTAGAATTAATATCTTTCTCTCTCTCATGCCTTTGTTTTAAAATTCTGTTATTATTTCTTACAGAATATCATATAACAGTGGTCTCTCTCTCCCTTTCTATCACTCTCTTCCTTTATCTTTCTCTCTATATATACACCTCTAATTTATTTATATATAATATATATTACATATTTACATATAAATTAATATATATTATATATTTATATAATTAATATATGTTTGTATATTATATGTATATTATATATTATATATATCTAATTAGAGGTATATATAGAGGTAGAGATAAAGGAAAAAAAGCAATAGAAAGGGAGAGAGAGACCACTGTTATATTATATTCTGCAAGAAATAATTTATATATAGCCTCTAATTGTTTATATATATTTATAAATATACATATAAATACATTTATATATATTTATATATACATGTGAATACATATAAATACTTGCATTTGTATGTATATATTTATGTATACATATAAATATAGAGGCATATATATAAATTAGTTATTATTACAGAATAGCATCTAATCCTATAACATACTATCATAATATCATACAACAATGGTCTCTCTCTCCCTTTCTATTGCTTTCTCTCTTTATCTTTCTTTATATATATAAATATATACATCTAATTTATATATATGCCTCTAATTGATTATATATATATGTGTATATATATATGGAGAGAGAGAGAGAGACAGACCAACCAGTTAGGGGAACCTGGAAGGGAAAATCTTTTCTACATTCTCATATGGCCCACAGTGCCTAGAAAACATATTGTACACAGTAGGTCTCATTACATGAATTATACTAATACATGGTCTGAGTAGAGTCAAACAGGTTTACATCCCTCATTAGAGAGCTCCACTCTGTTTCCTGGTGCATTCAAAAAATGCCTAGCACCATGCTGAGTTCACAATAAACATTCAAAAGCATGGCTGGGCATGGTGTCTCATGCCTGTAATCCCAGCACTTCTTAAGAAGCCAAGGCAGGAGGATCACTTGAGCCCAGGAGTACAAGACCAGCCTGGACAACATGGCAAGGCTCCATCTCTACAAAAAAATTACAAATCAGCCAGGCATGGTGGCACGTGCCTGTGGTCCTAGCTATTCAGGAGGCTGAGGAAGGAGGACCACTTGAGCCTAAGAGGTCAAGGCTGTGGTGAGCCATGTTCACACCACTGCACTCCAGCTTGGGTGATACAGTAAGACCCTGTCTCAAAACACACACACACACACACACACACACACACACACACACACACTCAAAAGCAAATACCAAATGAGTTGAGCAAGGTCTTGGGAAAATAAAGTCAACACACAAAAGACAATCCCATTTCATTTTCTAGTCAATTATAATAAATGTGAAAACTGAAATTAAGCAGACAATATCTTTTACAATCACCCCAAAGAAAGTGAAATACTTAAATAAGTGTACACTTAACAAAATACATATAGATTTTATATAGTGAAAACTATAAAACGCTGATGAAAGAAATCATAGACCTAAGAGATGTACCACCATGTTCATGGATTCAAAGACTCAATATACTAAAGATGTTGGTAGTCTACAAATTCCCCTATAGGTTTAACAAAACTCCTATCAAAACCCCACCAGGGTTTTGATTTTGGCAAACAGAGACAAGCTTCTTCCAAATTATATATAGAAAAGCAGAGGCCTTAGAATAGTTAAAACAAAGAAGAATAAAGTGAGAGTAATCATTCTGCCTGACATTAAGGCTTACCATATCACTACAGTATGAAGAGGATGGTACTGGCAGAGGAATGGACACATCCCAATGAAACAGAATGGAGAGCAAAAAATAGTCCCATATAAATATATACAACTGATTTTTGACAAAGGGGCAAAAGCAATTCAAGGAGGGTAGGATAAATTGCACTCACATGCATTTATTCCAGAAAAATGAAAACATGTTTGCATGAAAACCTGTATTCAAAAGTACAGAACAGCATTATTTTCCATAGCCAAAAACTAGAAACAACCCAAATGCCCTTCAACAGGTAAAAGGTTAAACAAACTGTCATACGTCCATACCCTAGACTACTACTTGTCAATAAAAGGGAACTATTGATAAAAAAAGTGCATGAATCTCCAGAGAATTATGCTAAATGAAGAAAAGTGAGAAAAGGCAATCTCAAAAGATTGTATATTGTATGACCTTATAACATTTTTGAAATAATAGAATTTTAGAAATGGAGAACAGATTAGTGGTTGCCAAGGTTTAGCAATTAGGGGTTTTGGGTGAGGGAGGTAGGTGTGATTATAAAATGGCAAGATGAAAGATTCCTGTGGTGATGGAGTATTTCAGCATCATAACTATGAGGGCGGATAGACAAACCTACCTTCCCCTACACCCCCACACAAACTCACACAAAAAAAATGGGTACAACTAAACGTTAGAGTATCTGTATAATGTTGGTGGATTATATCAATGTCAATATCCTAGAGTGATATTATATTGTAGTTTTGCAAAATATTGAGGGGGACTGAGTAAAGTATACACAGTATCTTCTTTGTATTGTTTCTTAGAACTGCCTGTGAATATTCAGTTATATCAGTAAAATTTGCATTAAAAACATGTGAACACAAACGGCACACTCATCCCAGACAATTTTCTATAATCACCCACCACCTTTCCTAACAGGAATGGAGATTTTGTGAATGATTAAGAGCATTCTACTTGCATTTCTTGGTGGGGGGATGGGTTGGGAGGGAGGCATTACAAGAAATAAAAATTGTAGAGATTATATCGGACCAATCATATCATCTTCATTTATGAAGACCCTACTGTTAAAACTTTGGTACACTGTCTAAGGTTCAGGAGAACAGATGTGGAAATGAGTGTCCAGGGCTGAGACAATGTTCACAAACTAAACTGGGAGTTAAAAGCTATTTGGGGAGACAGTCAGGGGCAAGTGAGACAAGCATGGATTTTGGCATTTTATAGACCTGAGGTCAAACTTCATCTCTTTTGCCCACTGTCAGTAAGAACCTCGGGTTCATCATCCACCAATATGGGGTAAAACCCTTGCAAGGTTTTTACAAGTGGTATTTTTATGAGTAAAGCTCCTAGCACATTCTCTGACACATAATAACTGATGGCCTCTTAAATAAATATTATAATTGGAGGGATGTTCTTTAAAATTGTACATATTTAAGTTATCTGTACACTAGAATCCATCAGGAAACATATGGTATCTGTGATGTCTGGTATTCCCAAAACCCTGTCCTGCCCTGCTGCTGATCATCCTGGCCTCTCTAGGCATAGAGATGAACAAAGGGGCCAGCTGGGACAGGGAACTCTTACCTGCTGAATACAGTTAAAGTTTTGATTCCTTGACCCAAGTGGTCTCTTCCATTTTCTCTTCCAGGAATTTAAACCTCAAAGGAGGCAGTTGTCATCTGATAGCAGCTCACCAGAGTGTAAATCCATGACATCCAGCTGCTATGGTTGCTGGAGATTCCTAGAATTTTGTCACTGCTGGGGTTTTTTTGCTCATCTCTTCTTCCAAATGTTGAGCACTTCCAGTATTCTTCCAACAAATCTTGTATGTTGCTTAAGTTAGCAATGGTTTCTGTTACTTGCAACCAAAAATCTTTATGAATAGAAAGCCTTCAAAAGGTACCTGGAAACTATTCCCCAGTTTTTGTTTTGTTTTGTTTTTGTTTGTTTGAGACGGAGTCTCGTTCTGTCACCCAGGCTGGAGTGCAGTGGCGCAATCTTGGCTCACTGCAACCTCCACCTCCCAGGTTCAAGCAATTCTCTTGCCTCAGCCTCCTGAATAGCTAGGACTACAGGTGCCCACCACCATGCCCAGCTAACTTTTTGTATTTTTAGTAGAGACGGGGTTTCACCATGTTGGTCAGGCTGGTCGTGAACTCCTGACTTTGTGATCTGCCCGTGTTGGCCTCCCAAAGTGCTGGGATTACAGACATGAGCCACTGTGCCCGGTCTATTCCCCAGTGTTTGTGTCCTCTGATCCCCACCAGAACCTAGATTCCTGACGGCCAACTCACCCTCATAAGGCTTATCTCAAGCACAACTCCAGGGGAGCAGCACCTCATGACCACTCTCTTGTGGCACCACTTTCTAAGATCAATGCTAATTGCCCAATTAAACAGCCCTGATGCTGACAGAATGTGAGCTCATTAGTAAGTGCCAGAGCACATTCCAATTATTAACCTTTATGGTTGTCATTATACAGGAGGAGGGTGCAACTATGGATTTCCACATGAATGATTACGCTCATCACTCTGAGCCAGAAGGAAGAAAGATGGGTAGAGGGAAAGGTGGTATGCTGCGGGTGAGTTACCCAAAACAACTTTAGAAGCAAATGACATTTTAGAAGCAAAGATGGCCATAAAGTGCCTTAGATCAATGGCACATCAGAATCAAGAGGGGAGTTCTTTAAAACTGTAAGTTCATGGATCCTGACCCCAGAAATTGATTCAGTGGGATTAGAATAAGGCCCAGGAAACTGACTTTTCTTAAATTTCCCAGGTGATTCTCATAATCCACCTGAACTGAAAATCACTTAGGCAAATATCCAAGGAAACTACTAGTCCCAAAAGTAGTCCCTCAGCCATAGATCTCACATGAAACATGAATGGCTGCCAAATTTGTAAGGCCAGGAAAGCATGCTTACCAACATGACAGCAAGAACAAGGGGCTGCTGAGAACTGGAAGATCCAGACTGGGGTCCCAGACTAACCACCAACCCACTAGGGACGTCAGACAATCCATCTGCAAAATGGAATGTTCAATTACACAGGCCTTCCACTTCTCCCAGAAATATGAGAACTGTCCTGTATTTATGTGGACAATGACTAAAAATGGTATGCAAGTTTAAGAGAATAATAGCAGTGAAGGGGGGGATCTTTTACAAGATAAACCTTATGTATTGGAAGACAGCGCAGCTTTAGCTTTAAGTTGGGCACAAAACATTTGGAAGCAACAATAACATATAAAAAAACTTCCTAAGTTCAGTGATTCTTATAAAGAAATCTCACAGACGTGTAACAGGAAAGGTCTTTTACCAGTTTACATATTTTCCCCCAAATAATGTCTAGGGCAGTGGTCTTTAAAGGGAATTTGCTAGAAACCTCCTAATGACATTTATAGACTATGTCCAATAAAGTAATTGGCCACCAAACGATGAGAAAGTAACTATGAAAGTTTGACTACCTAATCTTTATAGTCGTTATATATATAAGCAGGAATGGGGTATGTCAAATTGCTCTCCTATAAACTTGAAAATAGATAGGCTCTGTGTGAGTTGAATTTTTTTCCTTTTTTTGGCTTCAAACCACATTCCAAGGGCCCACCTATCATAGTTTCACACACATGGCCATCTGGCAGGGAAATAAATTAAGGCCTACCTTAGAGGGCGAGGAAATGCATCCACTTAAAAATGTTATTTTAGAAGGAACTGTCTGATCCTGTTCACTTATTAACTTCATTAGAAGGCTAATGAATTGACTGCTGAGAAAATGAGAGGGAGCTCAGGCTGTGGACAGGGATGGGCAGAATTTCACACCCTTTATCCAAATGGCAGGGTTATTTATGATTGTGATAAAATGGTACTGCATCTGGAAGAAAGGGAAAACAACATAAAATAACAATCCACAGACACAATCCATACAAAAGTGTTACATTCTCTCAGCCACTGGACAAAAATCAAGATTTATGCATGCTGTGGTCCTGCCTAGTGGAAGAAAAAAGACGGAGCCATAAAAAGAAGCCCTCTTTCCCATAATAAATAGGAAAACATTAAATCTGTAATCCAGATCTGCTTCTCCAGTGTTCTCATTTCTCAATTCTCTAGCAAAGTAAGATGTCTGAGGGCCCAATATTTAGAGCAAACTCATTTCTCATTCTATTTTTCTTTTCAGAACAAAGACTTTCATAGATTGTATGATGCTCCCTGTGTTTAATGAATTTAAACCAAGCAGTTTGGACAGGTGTTCTGGCTAATGTCTGCCAACTGGATAATATCCATCAGTGAACAGCAGGTTAGCAGAGTATGCTATTTTATTGACACTTGGATTGCAACTTCACCAGCAGATTTTATAAAGGAAGGTGGTTGTGCTCAGAAGCAGTGCTGTTAGCTCAAGAAAGGTATCTTTTGGGTATCATAAATCCTGTGTGGGCTTCCTGTTTGACTTCCCAGTATAGCAGAGACTGTGGACTCAGAGTTGAAAGTGTTTCGAGAGATCATTTCATCTAATACCTTTATTTGTGAAGAAACAGAAGGATGGCATGAGTAATCTGATTGGTTAGTAACAAAGGTGGGCCTAGAACCCAAGCTTCCTTGGGTGAGTTCAGTGGTTCCCAATCCTACCTAGGACCAGAATCAACCAAGGAGCTTTTATTTTCTTTTTGAGACAGGGTCTCACTTTGTCACCCAGGCTGGAGTGCGGTGGCTGATCTCAGCTCATTGCAGCCTCAACCTCCTCAGGTTCAAGAGATTCTCCTGCCTCAGTTCGCCAGTAGCTGGGACTACAGGCACGTGCCACCACGCCTGGCTAATTTTCTAACATTTTTTGTAGAAATGGGGTTTCACCTTGTTTCCCAGGCTGGTCTCGAACTCATGAGCTCAAGCCATCTGCCTGCCTCAGCCTCCCAAAATGCTAGGATTGTAAGTGTGAGTCACCGCACCTAGCTGAAGCTTTTGAAATAATAAATTCCTGCGTAACGACCAACCTTACTAAATTGAAATCTCTTGGGTAGGGCCCATAAATTTAGATATTTAACATGTTCTACAAGTAATTCTGAGGATGCAACAAGTTTGAGAAACATGCATGGCCCGACCCTGCCTTCCATGTTAATTACTTGGGAGACAGCAAAGCTCTTCCATGGGCTTAGAGCCTCCAAAAGTTATATGAAAAGGAAACCAATAAAGACCGAGTTAACACTATGGTGAAGAAATTGAAAATCAGATTGTACTTTGCATCCTGTACCCCAAATCAGCAGCAGCAGCAGCATCTGGTATATGAAACCCAAGAAATACATTAACTTTCACCTTTTGCCAAACACAAATGAGGACATAAAGGGGAAGATAGGAATATTCTATCTCAAGCAGAAATGCATAATTCCCAGGTATGATATGCCTAGGAGTCTAGATTTGTTCTGTACCCCATCCTCCTAAAGGTATTAGCACAGTTGTCATCTGGAGCCTGGCTGAGGCTGCTGGAGTATATGAACAAACCATAATTATTATATTAAATACTGACTACATTGACAACATTTGCATTCCATGCATTATTTCACTGAATTCCCACAAAACCTATATGAGATAGACTTTTTTATCTTTCTATTTTTATGGAGAAGTAAACTGAGGTTCAAAGAGACTAAAACATTGCTCAAGATGGTATAGCTAGTAAGCAATAGAGCTGGGGTTCACATTCAGGCTGTTTGAATCCAAGACCTACCACCTTTAAACACTACATATGCCATCCCACTGTCACCAGGTGTTTCTAGGAACCATGGGAACTATCAATATCTTTCCTTTTTATTTATTTATTTTTTTGTGAGATGAAGTCTTGCTTTGTTGCCCAGGCTGGAGTGCAGTGGCATCATCTCAGCTCACTACAACCTCGGCCTCCCAGGTTCAAGTGATTCTCCTGTCTCAGCCTGTCAAGTAGCTGGAATTACAGGCACCCACCACCACTCCCGGCTAATTTTTGTATTTTTTAGTAGAGACAGGGTTTCACCATGTTGGCCAGGCTAGTCGTGAACCCCTGACCTCAGGTAATCCACCCGCCTCGACCTCCCAAAGTGCTGGGATTACAGGCATGAGCCAGCAGGCCCAGCCGTCTTTCTTTTTAAGAAGCTTACACACCCAATAGAAAAATAGGATATACTATATTAAATAGCAAAACAAAATATATTTGCCATATTGCTCTCTCTTCTCCGATTCATTCCTAGAATTGTTTTGTATTCTTTATGGAATGATGTGGGGTGGTAATAATAAAAATGTGAGCATTTCTAGAGCACAGCCAGTCATTGCAGAATGCACTGTATTTTGTGGATATGTATATATTCTTGCATATGCCTGCTGTTGTTTCCCATGTACATTCATCTTACCTTCCAAACAAATGAAACATTCCTTGAGGACAGCAATCATGACATACTTACTTTCCATCTCCCAGCAATGAACACAGGGCTGCTTACATAACGGATGCTCAATTAATATCGGTTCAATTGAAAGTTCTGTGACCCATTCAGGAGTTTCCACCAGATTGATTACTACAGCAAGCAAATAGGAGACCATCCCAGTTTTAGACAGAGGATTTCACAGCTTATATCAGCCCAGCCTTCGGGACCTCACATATAAAGAGCCTAGCGAATAGGGTGGAAGGCTTTTAATTAACAGTCTAGCAAAAAATGTCATTCCAATCTGCAGTTTTGTTTCCACTAATTCACTCAGATTCAGCAGGAATTCCACCAAGGAATTGGGGTGAGCAGCTGTAGAGGGAGGGAAGTGCATAAATAAATCATGAGTGTCATTAAAATTTGTAAACTAATAACTTCTGGGAAGTCTTAGCAATTATTATCAGGGCTTTCTTGGCAAACAAAAAATTAATAAATTCAAAAGGTCTCCATTTTCTATTTTTAAAAAAAGCAGCATCCCCAAGAAAGGTCACTGACAGAACAATTAAGGAGGAAATAAGTGGTCCAGACAACAGCTTGTGAACCAGATGAAAAGTCACAGAATTCCCAAGTGGCAGGAGTATGAGACAACTCAATACATAGAAAGGGACACAGCAAGGCGGGGCTGGTGCTGGGATTGGTTTGGGGCTATTGAAAACTTTCATGAGGTCTCCAAATCCTTATTTAGTATCGTTAAAGTGCTAAGCATTGCCAATGATCCAGAAACAACTAAGGCACGCATTCCCTGCCCTTGAGAAGTTCACAGGCTAGGAACAAATCACCAATATGGTGTAAGGATATAAAGCTACTGATGAGCAAAGGAGGAGCCTCCCACCCAGAGAGGAGGGTCATGGAAGGTCTCCGGCAGGAAGTGCCTGGGAATCCGTACTCTCCATATACATCATAATCAATTATGGTGCGTCCTGAAGCCAGGCATACAGGAAGAATGGCTGTTCAGTCTGGTTTCTTTTCTAATAGTAGAATGGCTCCCATACTACTAGGGTGGGTTCAGCAAAGCAAGGCTAAGAGCGGATGCAATAAAGCAAGAGAGGAGAGAGGTGAAGAACCAAGGTCTACCAATTGAAGGGGATCATTCTTTGCAAATGATTCCTGTTTCGTCTCATGCCTAGACAACTGCAAATTCATTTAGCTCTGTGAAGACCCTAGTCCAGCAGCCAGAGGAGAGCTCCTGCGCAGACTTCACACCTGTGGACACCTTGCACCTCTGGGGACCGCCTACCTGTGGCAACCTCATACCTGAAGTTCCTTTACCATGTATATTTTGTTCTGAAGCTGATCAGTCAGGGACCCTTGATGAACAGTCATGCTTAGGATGGACAGGCAGAAGCTGGAGAATTGCTTGCTAACCCATTTCCCTCCAGAAGTGGGTAACTTAAACTTCTTTAAAGTTTTTGTTTATTAGTCCAAGGGCTCATGTCCAAGACATACAGAAATGAGTCCAAGAAGCAATCTGCCAATCAGAAACATAAATCCTCACCAGTACCTATGTTCAAAAGTAAAGATTTAATAACCTCAAGCAGTAGATTGATTGGCACTATCAGAGTTTCCACTTCCAGAGAAAAGTGACATCCTTCCTCCCTAATTGAGGATCATGAATGCCCAAGTGAGGCAGAGATGCACGTGCATCCACAAGGGCAGAGGGCATAAATTGTTCTCACGGAAATGAGAACAATGTGGTCCTCCCTTTGAGTCCATAGCACCACCCTACCACATGACAATGGCCTAAATTTGTTAGGAATGGAAGAGACATAAATAGGAGGGTTATGTCTGTATAGCTGCAAAATTTCCATTTTTGAGAATGGCTATATGACACTGTGGAATGAGGCTCAGATCAAGAGCCAGGGAGTGCTCCTAACCTCAGCCTTAAGACCCACGTAACTCAGGGAAAGCCCTGCATCCTTTAAACAAGTCAGTCCCCAACCTCATTAATTTTCTAAACATGATATCTTATAGGTGAAGTGTTTTTTGACTAAGGGATACCAACAGATGGTTGTGCTGTTGTGCTAAATGACAAATTTACATAACCACCCTGGTGGTGGTGAAGAAAGAGCCTTGGCCACCAGCAGTAGAAGAGCACCAAGGTATTCCGGAAAGAATGTCACAAGGGCACAAGATACTGCTACACAAATTAATGGTTTTAAACAGTCTTTCGTCTATTTAGAAGTAGATGGCCTCTGAATTATTAATCCAGTGAGGCAAATAATTATATCACATTGCCACCTGACAGGCGGTGTCGTCTTGTCATGACAGCTGCTGTTCCAGGCTTCTTGATTGTACAGAACACCGAAGAAGAATCACTGAATTCAATTTCAACTTGGTTAAGCATGTTAAGCCGAATCACGAAGCTGAAAGGGTGCATGTTTAATTTAGTTTCTTTTCTCTGCACACTGTATTAGGAAGGGAAATCATACTGCTCTAGGCTCTATAAAATACACCATTATCAGTACAGGAAAAGAGAATGGGAGATACAGATCTTTAGAACATGTGTGAGAAAGACAGTAAAAAGTTAGAAGACTCCCAGTGAGGTCCCAGCAAACCAGGAAACCCCCAGAAAGTTTAGGAGCAGTCCCTTTCCTCAGTCACACTCTATCCAGGGGTTCCTAAGCTGGGCTTTATCAGGTCCGTGAACCACCTGAAATCTAACACAAAAATATACTCATACATGATATTGATCAACAGGGAAAGCCCATAATATCCACCAGCTTTCCAAATCCCCATAAGGGCACACCATATGGAATCTGTGATCTGTAAACACGCTCTGAGTAACTCCCTTTGCTTGAGCCCCTTCTGTGAACCTGGCCAATCCCCACACCCTCCAGACCTGGCTCAGCACATTCTCTCCCACAGACCAGCCTCACCTGGACTTTGCCCTGTGGTAGGGACATGTCCCCACTTGCCAAACTGCATCCCTCCCTTTGTGCCGACACCCAGCTTGAAGAATCTTTTCCGGCCGGGCGCGGTGGCTCAAGCCTGTAATCCCAGCACTTTGGGAGGCCGAGACGGGCGGATCACGAGGTCAGGAGATCAAGACCATCCTGGCTGACACGGTGAAACCCCGCCTCTACTAAAAAATACAAAAAACTAGCCGGGCGAGGTGGCGGGCGCCTGTAGTCCCAGCTACTGGGGAGGCTGAGGCAGGAGAATTGCGTGAACCCGGGAGGCGGAGCCTGCAGTGAGCTGAGATCCGGCCACTGCACTCCAGCCTGGGCGGCAGAGCGAGACTCCATCTCAAAAAAAAAAAAAAGAATCTTTTCTATAAAAGAATATCTTTGACTCGATAGAAATTGGTATTTCAATTCCTCCCAACTAGCACAAAGGACAACATTCTAAATCACTCTTCTCCCCTCCCTAACCCCCGACCTTCAACCTCAAAGATATCTGCTAATTCCTAGAGAACACAGACTACACTCCCTTGGTGTCTTATAATTTCCCTCACATGCACCTCTGCAGCAAGGGATCCTTAAAAACAAAGTCAACAACGGAATGAAAACTCTATCCAAACACAGGGCTATGACAATCATTAGTAATTACAATTAAGTAAGCACTTCCTATGTGTAAGTTACTGGACTAAATGTTTTTATATTTGTTTCACTTAATCCTTAAAACAACCCATTCATTAATTTACTCACTAAGTAAGCATTTATTAAGCACCTCTTGTGTGCCAAATAATCTTCTAAATGCTGAGAATACAGCACTGAATTAAAGTGAAAAAAATTCCCTCTCTCGACAAGCTTAGATGTGAGTGGGTGTGGGAAGACAATAACAAAGCAACAAGTCAACATTTAGCATGCCAGCTGGTGATAAGGACCGAGGAAAACATGTAGCCAAGTGATGGAATGTGGAATCCTGGGGAAGGACCTCATGATTCGGTGACCTGTGACCAGACAGGGGAAGGAAGTGAGGTGCCTGCTCTGTCGCCTGCGAGCACTAGGCAGAGGAAAAATCTCAGTGTAAAGGCTCTCGGGAAAAGCATGGTGGTATGTTGGAGGAATAGCAAGAAAAATGAGGCTACAGCAAAGACATGTTCTGTGCCAATTTATATGCAGGGAAACAGACTTAGTGAAGTGGATTGAATGATAAACTCCCTTAAAAGATATGTCCCCATCCTAACTCCCAGAATCTATAATGAACCTTATTTGAAAAAAAAAGCCTTTGCAGATGTCATCAAGGATTTCAAGATGAGGTCATCCTGGTTTATCCAGGAGGACCCTAGATCCTCCAGAAGGAACATGGCCCCGATGACACCTTGATTTCAGACTTCTGGACTCCAGAACTGTGAGAGAAGACATTTCTGTTGCTTTGAGCCACTCAGTTTGAAGTAATTATTATGGCAGCCCTGGGGAACTAATAGAGAGAGATTACGTAAAATGCCCAAAATTACACAGCTTGGTGGTGGACAAACTGGGACTTCAATCCTGGCAATGGAACACCAGGGTACCCATACAGACACCAAGCTATACACTGTCTCTCGGTACATGCTCATGAATACACTGGCTCCTGCAGTTGTGAGAAACACCCTTCATAACTTGAAGGCCTCTAGCATTAAGCAACTGGCCTAGGTTCCTATACTTGCCTGGCCTGCTCCTAGAAATAGTCAAACCTTTTCTGCAACATAGGGTAGCAGGAATAGCTGTTTTTCAATGTAAAGATAAAATTTTCTGGCATGTTTCATGATTTGACCAAGCAGACACCACAGGAATGAGGCTTAAAGTATCACACAGCATCACTGTGCTTGGGCTTGAAGGGCGGTTTCTGAGGCGCTAATTCCCTGGAAAGTACCGTGTGAGTGGAAATAGTCATGCTTTCATTTGTTAGAGGCACGCTGGTTACTTATACATCTGCCAATTTTCACTGAGCAGCAAAATTAGGTTTTAGACGTCCTGTGAAAATGGAGGCAGGCCTCAGTCGATATGAGCAATTAACCCCTAAATATTTAATAGATGCTGTGACTACTCCCTCTTCCCTGGAGAGAAGCTGCCTAGTTCTCCGCAAACAAACAGGTCAGATGAAGAAGCATTTCACACCCCAGTCCCCTCTGCTCCAAAACCCCAGGAAACCCTCAGGGCAGGACTCAGGGATGATGATGCAGCCAGATGCATGGCTTTTTGTGACAGCTTCCTGCCCAATATTGACACATCGCAAGGTAAATGGGAGAAAACGAACAACACCTCAAGTCTCATGGACCTAGCAGAGAGGGTGAAGCACCAAGTCCCAGTGGCTGATGAGACCCACTGTCGACCCATGTGACTGCGTGTCAGTGTGGTCGTATGGGTGTGCGTATGTACGTGATGAGGTATACACGTAAGTGTGTGTAACACATGAGCATTCCCTGTCCTGAGAAACTTTTAAAATCAAAAGAATAAACTGGGCTGAAACAAGTGTTTTAATACATGATATTAATGTAGCTGTCTTTATACCAATGCAGGGGTAAAATAGACCTTTTAATACTATTTTATGGGGCAAGGGGCCCCTGAAGGCAAAAGTGCCTGGGAATCAGAACATCATCAGGCGAACTTGTATCTGTACCTCTTCCCATGTGTATCTGCCCCCATGGTACTGCCTTCTCAAGAACCACAGCATCTTACAGATGCAAAGGGCTGGAGACAGTCCTTTGGCCAAGACTCACATCCGGGACAAGAATCCCTCCTACAGTAGGCTTCCTAATCAAGAAGCTCTACTCATGCATGTTTATCTGATCTCTCTAGCCAGGCCCCACCTTCTTCAAGTAGAATGAGACACTCCAAAAGCATAGAAGCAATGAGAGGGCCAGGATATATGTGCAGCAGATTCCAAAAGAGATAAGCAGAGGAGGAAAGGAATTCACAGGTGGGGGCCGTTGGTTCCACCTGGAGCATTAGCATGAGCTTCCAGGAAGAGGACTATCTTCTGCTCCTTCCAGTCCACACTTCCCAACTGCTTCGCTTGCGTTTCTTACGTGAGCCAAGCCAGGGTGGCTCCTTACGAATCTCTAATCCGCTTACCTCCAAAGTGAACTCTCAGTCACGCTGCCCAGGTTGAAGTCATATAGCTTCGTCAGGATAAGTATGACCTGCAAGGGGTTGGGGATAAGGGCAGAGGAGAGGAACAAAGGGAGGGAAAAAAGGAAGCTTACTTTAGTTTGTGTAACAATATACAATGCATCTCCTACCACCCAGAGGAGGGCTTAGTATTTATCCATTGAGTTGCGGGGTATTATAGGATCAAGCAAGGGGAAAAAATGTTATTAATTTAATGCATCCCTGTAACTGGTAGCATTTATTTTAATCCTGACAGTGCTTTGCATTTGAAATAAAACATGCCAACAGGAATTAATTGGCTATTGACAGTTGTTTCTCCACATCTGTCCTCCTTCAAGGTCAGACACAGGCCAGCTGGCTTTGTTCACCACCAAGGCCACCCAGAGATCAGATGATAGGCTTGCTTTTGATCCAGAGATGACTCTGATTCACAGAATTGGACCTAAAAGGGTAAAAGGGAAGTGGGCCTGATTCTGTCTATAAAAGGGGTTCAAAGAGATTTTGTGTTTCCATCAATAGGGCCTTGGCAGGCATAAATACCTGAATGCAGGCAGGCCTACTTCCCCAACATCCCCTGATACCATCTGCCATCGACCATGTATCACAGTAAGCAGATCACTGAACCCCACTGGACTCCACGGCCACCTTCTTGACATCAGGTGATGTTAAGTAACCCAAAAGGAAGCTGGATGTATCAGACAGCTGAGGCTGCCTGTAATCCAGTTGGTGGTTTTCTTACCCAATCTTGGGCTGACCAGTCTGTTCCCATGCCCTTTCTCCAGCTGAGGATTTGGCCATCAGATGTTTCCCTACCTGCCTCTCATGCATCTGGGCAGTGGCTTAGGCACAGCTCCACATCTAAAAGGATGCTAAGCGCGTGCACCTGAATCGATTTTAATCAAAATGCAGGTGCATAATACACATTGCCTGCCTGCACGCGTGATAATCCAGTTACACATAATTGTGTTTATCTAAATTTAATGTACAACTCATTTCACTTTTTTCAGCTCCTTCCCATTCCACAATTTAACTTCCTCCAGTTCATTTTCACAGTAACCATTAAATTCTTTCCGAGATAATAAATTTCTGCTATCGAGATGGGACTTTCCCATTCTAGGTATCCATTTAAGATTAAAGAAAAATAATCAGCCATTATATTGAACATTTTTATGGCACTTAACTAACAACAAAATGCTCACTTCGAGATTTATTCTCATCCAGCACTCCATGGGGTCAATCAGCCCCATTTCCATTTCTTCTATATAAACTAAAAAAAAAAAAAATTAAAGGCAAGGGATATGATCCATTATGTGCCAAAGGTGACTGGGACATTCAATTTCTCTGTGGTGAGGAATGGAAGGTTGGCAAGAAACATCATCAATGGCATGGCTATTTGTAGAACAGTGGAATGTACCAAGCTACCTGTCCTATTACCACAGCACAAATCAAAGAGTATGTATTAATAGCACACACCAGTGGCATGGCTATTTGTAGAACAGTAGACTCTACCAGGCTACCTGTCTTATTACCACAGCACAACAGCAAGAAGTGAGGAACCCATGCAAAGAATTGTTCTCCACAGTCACTTAGAGGTCTTTGCCCCTCCCATTCATAACTAGTTTCCTCATTTATTAAAGTCAGAGACTAACAAGGAAATATGCTTATCCATAGCTTCACCAAATGTCTAGCAAGTTGCCAGATAATTTCTGTTTGCTGAATCGGTGTATAGGGTACACACATACACACACACACACACCACCCCCCCCCAAAGTTCTTCTGCTCTTGATTTGACCTTATTTCATATACCAAGTCTTTCTTAAAGTCACTGTGTAAAAGCATGGAAGCCTATGTGCAGGCCAGGCCAAATTCTGGAAAAAGTAAAAAAGCTCAAAACCGATCTACTAGGAATGAATCAGAATGACCACCTGACTCAGGCTCTGCAGGAGCAAGTCAGACCATTTCATTTTTTCCCCAACATCAAGCCTCCAGGGGACATGGCTCTAAAAAGTGCAAAATCCATGTAGAATGAAGAAAGAGATGCTGAGGGTGAGTTTCACTTAATTAGCAGAGCTTCTAACCACTAGATCTGGAAAACCCTTCTCCTTAGTCAAAGCTTGGACCACCCTGCTTTTTCCCTCCCTCCTTCCATCATTTCCTTTCTTCCTCTGTTGAATGGCTATGATATTCTGGCCACTGGGCTATATGTGGGGGATACAGAAATAAAAGATCCAGATTCTTCCCTCTAGAAGCTCACAGTCTAATCTAGCAGGGGAGAAACCTAAGAAATGAGCAGGCAATTCCTATACAGAGTGATAGGTGTTGTGGTGGTGAATGCAGAGAAAACTGGGGAATGTTGAGGCACCAAATACAGAAACTAGATAAAGAAGTCAGGGAAGGATTCCTAAAGGTGAAACCCAAACTAATACCTAGAAAGAGTAGAAACTACTAGCTAAAGGGAGTGCTCAAGTGTTTCTACACGGAGGAAGCATCATGAGCAAAGACGCAGGCGTTCTGTAGATAAACCACCCAAGAGAATATTATTAGACTCTCCTTAGTTTCTCCTTCCCCTCAGTAGCTGCCATGAGAACGTGCCTCTCAGATCTCCACCTGCAGGAAGCATAATTGACTAAGCACTCCAGCTGCTGTGCTCTGAAATCCATTGCTACCTCTTGCCAAGCCCACACCCCACAAAAGCTGCTCCTGGCCAATGGTTACAAGCAACAGGAATATTAGGCAGACACATTCCTGGGTGACAGGACTCCTCTGATGGGTGACCTTGATGCTAAGATCCCCTAACAGCCTTGCTAAACTTTCCACAAAACCTCACTACAGTCTGAGATTCTGCCAGCCAGCCTACCTGCCTGCCTGCCTGCCTTACCCATCTCCTTCACTGGGGGGTCAGATCTCCATCTCAGCCCAGCAGTTGTCCCAATTTGCTCTCGCTCCTTTCCCATTTTCTCTCACGGGCATTTTTCCTAATAAGTTTCTCAGATATCTCATTTCATCTTCATGTCTGCTTCTTGGAGAATCCAGACTAACATATCCTTCCACACTTCTATGAATATTACTTCTGTCTTCATAGTAGATGGTTTCAATTTTACCTCTTAATTCATGCACTTTCTTGATCAGAAAACTTCACTGACTTGCTCTGTCAATGGGTAAAATCCATACTCCTTAGACTGGCACACTTAGACTCCACAGTCGGGCCCATGCATACTCTTCCAATCATTTTTTCCAGTTTGCAAAAACCTGTCCTCTGTTTTAAACAATCTAAGTTTTTCAAGGTACCTCAGGTAAGACAAACCCATCCTCACATCTCTGCTTTCTTTCATGCTCTATTGTTATATCGCTGCCTGTGCCCCATCCTTTCATTATCCCCTGTACTTGCCTGCCTGATGTTGGAGAAACAGTCCAAAGCCCATCCCTTTCAGGTGGCCTCCCAGGATTATACCAGACATCAAAAATATTCTCTCCTGTGAAGTCCTATTTTGCTTAAAATGGAGTCATGCAATTTATCACAAATACTATCTTGATAGCTTCTGAATGTTATGTGAGTGGCCTTCTCAACTAAAGCCTACACAACTTAAGGTAGGGATTGTGTTTGGTACTTCTGTCTCCTTCACAGGCTCAGCATATTGAAGGTTCTTATAAAATAATCGCTTCTGAGTAAATGAAAGATATTGATATTGTGTTGGTAAATCACAGACTTCAGCAGGAGATGCTATTAAGCCAGTCTACTGCTCTCATTTTATAGATGAAAAAATGGAGCCCCAGAAAGGGGAACATGACTCAAGGTCAAGGCTCAGCAATGTCTGACTTTGACCAAGTGCCCCCAAGGTAGTGCTCTTCCCATTCCATGAATAAGCCAGAGCCTAAGAGCCACTGGGGAGCCTATTAAATGCCGATTCCATGGCCCACCCCCAGCAAGTCTGACTCGATGGACCCTGAGTAGGATTCAAAACTCTTCTGTGGCAGCCAGAGGACCACATTTCCAGAAAGGCTCCATCACATCATGGTTCCTTTCCCACCTCTATGCTACAGTGACGCTACCCACTCCACCATGGTGAGATCCTAATCTAGCACAACACCGCTTCGTTTACATTGAATTCAACCTTACAAATAAAGCAGGACACATATGAGGAGGATACCTCAGCGAGGTCACACCAGCATTCCCCAGAGGAAAAGTCAAAACACTGAGAATTATAGGATGGAAACTCCTTTTCCCCTGGAGTCCAGCACAGACGGACATTAATAGAGCCATGAAGAGATGATAATGTAACCTTCAGGCTTAAGACATTCTATGCCAAGCAAACAAAACCAAGAGCAAGAGAAAGCCTGCCCACCCCGACCTCTCCCATCACTCACAGCCTTCCAAAGGCCACTGGGGAGGAGTGAATTTCCAGGGAAGAACATGGAAAATAGATGCGATAAACCCACCTAACAAGCCCAGGGCTGTTGGGCAAGTACTCAGACCAGAAAGAGATGAGTGTGTGGCTCCGGAAACAAAGTGGGTGGATATGGCAGGCAGGATAGTGGAGGGGGTAGTTCCAGATCTACAGCAAAACCTGACTTGAATCTCCTCCAGCTGATGGCCCCAGAATGAGAATAGGACTCAAACTCAAGGAAGAAAAAGCAGGAGCTAACATTAATTGCACTCCTACTATGTGCTAAGTACTACACTGGGCAATTCTCAATCCTCGCAAAAAACCTTTGAAACAGAGCAGGTATTATACAATATCTCCCATTTTATGGATAAAGAAACAGAGGCCCACGGGTTAAGCAAATTGCCCCCACAGCAAACAACCAACAAGAGACAGAGCCAGCATTTCTGCCCATGCCTGTCTTACTCAACCATGCTTGTTCTGCTCTCACATGATGCTCCTCCACTCAGTAAGTGTTTATGTGGGCTTCTGTGCAAAGCAATGAACAGGAATGCAGACAAGAGAAAAATGCACCCTTGCCCTCAAGGAGTTTATCATTCATTCATGAATTCCACAAATATTTACTGAGTACCTCTTATGTGAACTAGAAAGACAACTGCTAAACTCTGCAAATCAGGGAGAGAGATCTAGAGCTCAAGGCCCAGGGGTAAAGATAACTTTTGTTTTCTTTGTTCTTGGAGAGAGAAATAGGAAACAGAGATGTGTAATGAGAAAAGAACTAGGCAAATTGTTGGGAGACGCAGGTTTACCAAATAAGCTTTGTCAAATAAGTACCTTTTTGACCTAACTGGCTATAATCCTGGGGGGATTTTAGACAGCAGGAGAAATGAAAATAAATTGGAATAATTCATGAGTAATAGCACTTCTCTCTTCTTACAAGCTATATACACACAGAGAGAATAGCAGAGAAGTCTGTCTCTGTGTGTGTGTGTGTGTATAGCTGGAAAATTACATTTATGGAAGTACATATAACTATTTTAAATTGGCATCTGACATCTTATTTGAAATAACACTGTTCATACATCTCTTATAACTTCTGTCATACTGGGATAATATGATTTCTCTGTATGTCTGTCTTCCCTGTTAGACTGTGACCTCCTTGAGGTCAGAAATCAGGTCTCATTTAGCTCTGCATTCCCGCCACCAAGCACAATGGCTGACACATGGCAGGCACTATACAAGGTCCTTTGGATGAATTACAAATATATGGCAGTAAAAGAAGGGATGAGATGATAAATGTAGAGAGAGGTATGGATAATGCGCTATAAGATTTGAGAAGAGGAAGCAATTAAGTCCAGAAAATGTGATTAACAAAATCTTCATGAAGGAGGGTTATATGAGCTGGGTCTTAAAGCGTGGTAAGAATTTCTATATACTGAAATGGAGCGTGTCTGCTTTATTTCTTTTTCTTTCTTTATAAATTGGACAGGGGCAAATAGAAAAGAGCAGGGGGTAGAGGAAGCATTCTAGTTATGAGAAAAGCAGTTTAGAGATGGAGCAGTATAGGCTGTGTTGAGTGCACCATGATATACGCAGGATCCACTCAGAGACACAGCAAGGCTGTGCCAAGGTGGGAAACAAGGCACAAAGGACAAGGGAAGGGTGCAAGAAGGAGAGTGGAATTGCACTTGGTGTGGTCAGTAATGATTTGATTAAAAGCTCTACAAAAGTGAAGAGGGTGGTGACAATAGGAGACTATATTATCATAAGGGGCCACCATAAATAAGGCGACAATAAGGGACATAGCTGACCTCTTACGAAATCAGTTGGTGTTGTCTTTGTTGAGTATCCACTTCCAATTTTCTTGTCCCCAAGCACCTCGTATCTTCTGCCGTCCTCAAATGCTCAAGCCAGCTTCAAACACACAACACTGCAACTAATGCCTTTATTCCTGACTTCTTCTCCATTCACCTATTCCTGCCCAGTGCCAAGCACAGTATAAGAATCTTGGTAGTAAAGTGATTTTTTAATGGTTGCTGTAGTCTTGAAATGTGTAGCCCTCCTTAACCTGCTGCCTTCCAAGATTATCTGTATTTGAACTAACAAGTCCAAGTCCCTGACAGGGTTGGGGAGAGTGATATTTGGTGCGACTCTACACATCCCATTTTCTGTGTGAGAGGAAGTGCCCATAGTCTGAAGTTTCAGTCCCTATTCCACCCAAGAATCCTAAATATCTCCAGGTCTAAATTCATTCACCTCATTGGATCCAGCCCTCTGCCTCCTAGATGGAGTTTGCAAGGCCACATGGAGAAAACGCAGCACTTGAAACCAGAGGGTTGAACTCAAGACCCAGCCTTGACACACACTCCTATATGTGCCCGAACAACTCATGTATGTTTTCGGAATTGGCTGTGTTTTACTAAAATGGGGTAATGGTACACTTTCCCTGCCACGCTCACAGGGTTGCTGATTCAAATCAAATAAGGGATGCCAGCTTGCTTTATAAGCTGTACTGTGCAAACATAAGTTATAAGTGTGACAGTTATTCTTCAGGAGACAAGGGCTTCTAGTTACTCATATTTGGTGGAAGGCTTTCAGATTCTAGAGTTGCTGAGCTCCTTCTAAAAAACGCCCATCCATTCTAGACCCTAACTGCAATACAGGAGGCTGCAAATCAGAGTCAGTGTCCTCACCTGGCACCTCCACTCAGCTTTGGAAGGCAGGCAGAAAGCCCCAGGGGATTCCTGTCCTCTGAAAGGATAATGCGTAATCTGCAAATTCATAAATCACTAGGACGCTCTGGCCCGTGAGCACATTCAGTGAAGTGAGGACCTTTAATGCCTGCAAAATTTTACTCTGAAGGAAAATTACTTTAGTTTATTAAACCTTCCTAAAATCTTGGTGCCTTCAAATCCATGGGGCTCTCTGCACATCCACCTCTAGGTCCTCTCACTCTTATGACCTCACTCCTGCCTGGACCTGATAATTCTTTGCTTTCAGCCAAGTGGAATAGGACTCATTGACTTTCTTTACCAGGGGTGGTAGACAATGGTAACATAAGAAAGTTGCTAAAACATACACTTTGGGGACAGCCTGCAGGAGTGTGTTTTAAGTCTCAGCATGGTCTTGTGAGTCTTGGCATCTTCCTCCCACCTAGAGGAGCCTCCCCTGCAGGGAGTAGAAATTAAACATCTATAATCCAGAACTCAACTGACCCACAGTATGAGAATGTCTGGGCACCAACTGGGTGTCCAGAATAAGATAAACAGTGCCCACTGCACACCATGAGTTTACAATCTAGTTGGGAAGACAAGGAATTATTAATAGTACAAGAGATATCAACTTCGTCAGTGTCGGATGCAAGAAATTTTCCAAAACTGTTAACCCCTTTCTCTGTTTTATTTAAGGGAGTATTACCAACTCTGTGGCTCAGCACGATTCCTTTCTCATCCTGCCCATAGCAAGCAAACACTGAGTCTCCTGAAATGTGTTGGGGTGTCCTGCATTGACCAATTTCAGTCCTCATAATTTTTCCATTCATTCACCAAACTAATATGTATAGCATGCTTCCTTTTTGCCAAGTGCCGAATCAGCAGTAAAGAAAACAAACCAGCTTCTTTGCCCTCACTAAGTTTATATCCTAGCAGAGGAAAAAAAAAACAAAAACAAATAAATAGGTAACCAATGCAATAGTCAAATGGCAGTGAGTGCTATGGGGAAAAAAATAAGCAGGAAATAAGAAATAAGAGAAATACATTAAAAAGTGCAAACATGCAGGGGGGTTCCAGCGTGGGCTAGGGGGTGGCAGGTGGGGAATGAAGGTTGCAGAAGTAAATAAGGAGCTCAGAAAAGGCCTCTATGGGAAACTGACACTTAAAATCCTGAATGAGGTGAAGGATGAAGTCACATGGTTCTCTTGGTAATAAACATGACAGGCAGAAGCAGCAGCAGATGCAAAGATCCAAAGGCAGGAGTGTGCCCGTCGTATCCAAGGAACAACAAGAAGTTAATGAAGTTGGAGGGGAGGGGAGGGAGATATTGGGACGCTGAGACCTCACTGGGCCTTGAGAAGCACTGTAAGAACCTTGGTTGTTACTCCGAGTGAGATGGGAAATCAGGAGAGGATTTACATGGAGAACTTAGGTTTCAACAGGATCACTCCGGTTACTGTGTTTAGAAAGGCAGTTAGGGGATGAGAGTGGATGAGGAGCCTACTGTGATGTAATCATCCAGAGGAAATGCAGTGTGGACTGGACCAGAGTAACAGCAGTAAACTGGGGAGACAGGTGAAGAGAGGCAGGATCTAAATATATTTTAAAGATAGAGCCAAGGAGATTTGCTGACAAATTAGATACAAGGTGTGAACAAAAGAGAATAGTCAAGGACGACCCTAAGCATTTGAACCTAAGTGACTGGAAGCATGGAATTGCTGTCTCATGAGATGAGGACCATGAGAGAAGAAGGTCTGGAGGAAAGATTAAAAGTTGAGGTTTAGACATTAATTTTGAAATGCCTAAGAGACATTCAAATGGAGAAGTCAAACAGTGAGCTGGATAAATGAGTCTGGAGTTCACAGAAGAAGAGTTTAGGCTAGAAATATCAATTTGGGAGTTGTCAGTGATTGGATGGACTTTTAAGACATGAGTTTAGCTTCAGTCACTAAGAGACCAAGTGTGGATCGACTAAAGCTATGAGGATTGACAGCTGGGGCATGTCAGCATTTAGAGATCAGTGAAATGAGGCAGAAAAACCAGTCTGTTTGGACCTCTCAAAATTGGCACAGGGGATATTTGTGTCCTGTGTGAATGCTCACCACATGGTGATTACTACAGAGACTTTCAAGCATCAGATGGACAGGATGGTGTCTTCTATTGAGATCACTGAGCCTCTTTCCCCAATTACCCCTGAGTTTGCTCTGTATGGAGTGGCCATTGTGGCAGAGATAGAGGCTTTCCCTAGGCTCACCATGGAATCTCCCCCACCAAGGCTGATGTGGAAATAATCACTGCTGAGTTCCCAATCTACCAACATAAGAAACCAATGCTGAGTCTCAACATCGTGCATGGTGGCAGGTTGATTGCACAGCATCCCTCTCATCTCAGAGAGGGCAATTTCTTCTCACTGGAATTGCTTTCCCTGCCTGTAGTGATTATGCTAGAATCAAGTATTTCAATTTCAGATTGCATTATTCACTGTCATGGTGTCCCATACATTACTTCTAACAAAGGAACTCATTTCACAGCAAATGAAATACAGTCATGGACCTGTCCCTGGAATTCACTGGTCTTACCACAAACGTGATCACCCAGAGCACCTGGACTGATACAATGGTTGAGTGGACTTGTGAAAACTCAATGACTGCACCATCTGGGAACTGACACCCATGTGAGGCTGTGGTGCTTACCCTCCAGGATGTGGGTTCCACCAAAATATGGTCCAAATACCAAGGTCTGAACATCAACAACAGCAAGTGGGAGAGATGTCTCTCCTTATCACATCCAGGAAGACACCACAGAACATTTAATTCATGTCCCCACAACTTGGGGCTCTGTTAGAAGAGAAGTATTGCTTCCCAAGGAGGGAATTGTCACCAAGAGGCAAAACACCTGTTCGTTTATTTATTTATTTATTTATTTATTTATTTATTTATTTACTTGAGATGGAGTTTCATTCTTGTCGCCCAGGCTGGAGTGCAATGGTGCAATCTTGGCTCACTGCAACCTCTGCCTCCTGGGTTCAAGCGATTCTCCTGCCTCAGCCTACTGGGTAGCTGGAATTACAAGCGCGTGTCACCATGCTTGGCTAATTTTTGTATTTTTAGTAGAGACAGGGTTTCACCATGTTGGCCAGGCTGGTCTCTAACTCCTAACCACAGGTGGTCTGCCCACCTTGGCCTCCCAAAGTGCTGGGATTACAGGCGTGAGTCACCATGCCCAGCCACACTTGTTCTATTGAACTGGAAGCTGAAAGGAATATCCATCTGTTTTGAGCTTCTCATGCTACCACTGAACAAACAGGTAATGAAGGGGTTACTTACCAGCTGGGATGATTTGTCCCTATTGTCAAGGAGAAACAGAGATGATGTTTTATAATGAGGACAAAGAGAATGATGTCTGAAACCTATTATTATTATTATGCCTCTTATTAATTTCAAGTGCTCCTATTGTTTTCAAGTCCTGAAGTACAAGTTAACAGAAGACTACAGTGGTAAAAGCAGAACTATTAAGGACTAAGATTCTTCAGAAATGATGGTTTGAATTATTCTATCACACTATGAGGTGAAAATCCTTAACCCTCTGAGGTATTTGCTAAGGGCAAAGGAAACACAAAATGGGTAGCTAAAAAAGACATGGCCTATCAATTATGCCTCAGGACTAGTAACAGAAATGAATATAACAGCAATTATGCATATTTCTCCTTGCATGCTTTATGTGCGCATGCACAGAGATGAGAGAAAGCTCAGAATGTGTGTGCACAGAGATGAGTGAGAATGCAGGATTCCCCATTCCACTCCCCATCACCTGCTGCTTTCTGTGTTCTGAGTGAAAAATCAGAGTGCTTGACTGTTCTGTGACCCAGCCAGCTGCAGGTTTTCCGCAGCAAGCTTGAACCCACACTGGTCTCTTGAACATGAACTGACAACGGTATCTAGGTTGTTGCCCAAAACACTGAAACAAAGGGGTCTTGGCCCTGAGCCAAATGCCTTAAACCAGCTCATAAACTACTTTCCCTGACCATGTTGCTTGGACAGACCTAGGTAGATCACCCTTTTCTCTTGCCGTCTGTCATGAGGATTGCTGCAGCACTACACTAAGTTCCCCTGATGAATGCTTTGCACTGATCACCCTGGAGTTTAGTGCTTCTTTCTTTGGAATCCCAACTGGCCCTACCTTGGTACCGTTTGGGGCACTCCCTTGTGGGAACTTCCCTTCTACCACTTTTGGGATAATTCCAGCCACAGGTTCAGCAGGGCAAAACAGATAAATAGATGGTGCCCATAAGTTACTCTCTTTTCTCCTACTCTCTCTGTTTCTTTTCTTTTATACAAAGAATGTTAGTGTTGGTTAGCTTCACAACTACTTTGGGTTATAGGATATCCACACAGGATTGTAATAGGTCTACAAAGCAATTAACATCACCCAGAGAAGGGATAGCAACTAATGGAACTTGATGAATCTCTTTCTTGATAGAGAGTGACAGTATCCTCATGGTATAAGTTGTTGTGGGTTGGTGTGGTGGCACATGCCCATAATCTATAATCTCAACACTTTAGGAGGCCGAGGTGAGAGTATCATTTGAGCCTAGGAGTTCAAGACCAGCCTGGGCAACATGGCAAGACTTTGCCTCTACCAAAAAAATAATAATAATAATTTTTAAAAATTAGCTGGGCATGGTAGCACACACCTGTGGTCTCAGCTACTCGGGAGGCTGAGGCAGGAGGAACACTTGAGCCCAGGAGGTCAAGGCTGTAGTGAGCTGCATTTGCACCACTGCACTCCAGCCTGGGTGACAGAGAAAGACCTTGCCTCAAAAGAAAAAAAAAGTCATTGCATTATATTAGGCAGAATCACAAGGTTAAATATGAACAGGAGGGTGGAAAAGAACCCTCACAGTAGCCAAAGGGGTAGGCTGTGCTGTTTACTCTCACTCCACAATCCTGCCTATGTATGGCAGGTAACCAGGCAAATTACATTTCTAAAACTCTCCTGTGAGCTGTCTTCAAGATTAGTTCAGCCAATGGAAGGCATGAGTGGGGACTGGCGGAGGAGGGAGAAGCAGCCCTCTCCACGCATCTGGCTTCTGATGTGACAACACATCAGCAGCAACAGAGGTGGTGGAAGCAATGGGGATGGGTCTCAGTGACCAGCAGCACAGGCTCCTGGGTTCTTCTGATGTACCTCAGCACATACAGCAGGAACCTAGGTGGGACAGACCCTCGTCCTCTAGTACTGCTTCCTCTCCTCCTGGGCAGTCATGTGATGGTTCCTGCGGTGACCGATCTTTGAGCAGCCTTGCCTTTCCTCTTTCTTGCTCTTCCAGCCTTTCCAGCACTCTTGTAATCAATTCCTGCATTCAATCTCTTCTTTTACAAATACTATGCAGCCATAAAAAAGAATGAGATCATGTCCTTTGCAGGGACATGGACAAAGCTGGAAGCCATTATCCTCAGCAAAATAACACAGGAAGAGAAAACCAAACACTGCATGTTCTCACTCATAAGTGGGAGTTGAACAACAAGAACACAGAGACACAAGTAGAAGAACAACACACACCAGGGCCTTTCAGGGGTTGGAGGGCTAGGGGAAGGAGAACATTAGGACAAATACCTAATACATGTGGGGCTTAAAACCTAGATGATGGGTTGACAGATGCAGCAAACCACCAAGACACACGTATGCCTATGTAACAAGTCTTCATGTTCTGAACATGTAGCCCAGAACTTAAAATAAAATTAAAATTAAAATTAAAAAATATCTAGAGTTAGAGGCCCTGGCTGGCACAGAACAGGCTGGGAGATACAAGGATATCAAGGAGAGCATGAGTTCTGGAAACCGAGTGAGGAAAGCATTACCAGCTCCCTGTAAACTGAAATACTGCTGACAGTTTATGTAGAAGAAAGATCAAAAATCGACCATTGGATCTGGCTACTA
Organism: Macaca thibetana thibetana; assembly: GCF_024542745.1. Classification (NCBI taxonomy): domain Eukaryota; kingdom Metazoa; phylum Chordata; class Mammalia; order Primates; family Cercopithecidae; genus Macaca; species Macaca thibetana. The sequence continues at coordinate 100,980,621 of NC_065586.1, read as the reverse complement.
GATGACCTCAAAGGCCTTCAAACTAACTCATTTATTTAATTTCTTATAAAAATTCTCTAGTGGCTTCTCACTGCCTTTAGAATCGATCCAAACTCCTCATGGTATAAAACGTCTTTCTCAACCTGGCCCCAAATGGCAGTTTAAACCTCTTCTAGAGCCACTTTCCCAAATGACCGCTGAATTTAGCCACACTAGAATACCCCTTCTCCCATTCTATTTTTCCATACCTTCCCATATGCTCTTCTCCCTCCTCTGAAAGCCCTTCTCCTGTTCTCTACCTGATGCTCTCCTTCCTTCTCATGCTTCCAGATTCAGCTCAAATATCAACACTCTGATGTCTCAGCTGTTCTCAAAGACAGAACTGATTTTCCCTTAATCTGTGTTCCCCTAACTTGTTGTACATACCTCCAGTTTTGCTACTCACCAGACTACAAAATTCTATCTGCACAGGCATCTCTGACACTAGGTTATATGCTCCCTCAGGACAAGAACCCTGATTTTCTCATCATTGTACTATGAAAGTATTATTAAATGTTTCTTTGATATGGCATCTGTTAATCAACAGACATATAACACACTTCTTGAGTTCAAAGTATTACCAGAGGTGTTCAAAGGAGGAGAAGATGAATCTGAGCTGAGGTGGTCAAGACATCCTCACAGTGGATGAGAGGCTTTGATGAGATCATAAGAGATGGAAAAAGTTTAAATTCTCGGCCCTCTCCTTTCTGGGAGCAATGTTTTTCCAGGATTTCTTTTCCTTAGATAAGCTAGTCTGCCAAGCCTCTCTAGAAGGGAGAGTTCAAGGAGGCTTTGAAATAACTTTGAGAATGTCCACAAGAGGGTAAGGAGAAAGGGACACAGGAGCAGGGTGGGAAGATAATGAAAGCAATCTCCCGAAATCAGACTGTATTAAGTTTTAAAGAGTTATCATTCTCTAAGGGCCACTGGAGAAGACAAAGGTACCTCGTTTTCCTGTGCTTCACTTGATTGCACTTCACAGATACTGTGGTTTTCTTTTTAATTTTTCCAAATGGAAGACTTGTGGCAAGCCCATGTCGAGCAAGCCTGTCGGTGCCATGTTTCCAACAGCGTGTGCCCACCTTGTGTCTCTGCATCACATTTTGGAAATTCTCACAACATTTCAAGCTTTTTTGTTATAATTATGTCTGTTATGATAACCTGTGATGAGTGATCTTTGATGTTACTTTGTAATTGTTTTTTGGGCACCATGAACCGTGCCCATATAAAACAGTGAACTTAATTGACAAATGTGCAAGTTTTGACTGCTCCACTGACTGGTTGTTCCCCATCTCTCTCCTTCTCCTCAGCACACACACCCCCATTCTCTGAGACACAATAATATTGAATTTAGGCCAAGTAACAACCCTACAATGGCCTCTAAGTGTGCGGGTAAAAGGAAGAGTCACACATCTCACACTTTAAATCAAAATTTAAAATGATCAAGCTTAGCAAAGAAGGCCCATTAAAAGCCCAAATAGACTGAAAGCTAGGTCTCTTGTGCCAGAGTTTGGCAAGCTCTGAAAGCAAAGGAAAAGTCCTTGAAGGAAATTTAAAATGCTATTCCAGGGAACATACATGTGAAAAGAAAAACAGCCTTATTGCTGATAAGGAAAAAGTTTTAGTAACAGAAGATCAAACCAGCCACAACATTCATTTAAGCCAACGCCTAATCCAGAGCAAGGCCCTAACATTCTTCAGTTCCATGAAGGGTAAGAGAGATAAGCTTCAGAAGAAAATCTGAAGCTAGCAGAGGTTGGTTCATGAGGTTTAAGAAAAGAAGGGATGTCCATAACATACAAGTGCAAAGTGAAGCAGCAAGTTCTGATGGAGAAGCTGCAGCAAGTTATCAGAAGATCTAGCTTGTATCATTAATGAAGGTGGCTACACTATATAATAAATTTTCAATGTAAACCAACAGCTTTTTATTGGAAGAAGATGCTGTCTAGGACTTTCACAGTTAGAGAGGAGAAGTCAATGCCTGGCTTCAAAGCTTTAAAAGACAGAATAACTCATCTAGGCTAAAGCCAGTGCTCACTTACCATTCCAAAAATCCTAGGGCCCTTAAGAATTATGCTCACTCTCCTCTGCTTGTGTTCTATAAATGGAATAACAAAGCTTGGATGACAGCACATCTTTTTACAGCACAGTTTACTGAAAATTTTAACCCCACTGTTGAGACCTACTGCTCCAATAAACACATTTCTTTCAAAATATTACTGCTTACTGACAATGCACCTGGTCACCCAAGATCTATGATGGAGATGTACAACGATATTAATATTGTTTTTATGCCTGCCATCACAACATCCATCATGTAACCATGAGTCAAGGAGTAATTTCACTTCCAATGCTTATTTTTTTAAGAAATACATTTCAAAAAACTGGGTTGCCATAAACAGTGATTCCTCTGATGGATCTCAGCAAAGTTAATTGAAAACTGCCTGAAAAGGATTCACCATTCTAGATGCCAGGAAGAACATTTATGATTCATGGGAGGAGATCAAAATATCAATATGGAGGAGTCTGGAATAGATTGATTCCAACTCTCATAGATAAGTGTGAGGGGTTTAAGACTTCAGTGGACAAAGTAACTGCAGATATGGTCGAAACAGCAAGAGAACTAGAATTACAAGTGGATCCTGAAGATGCGTCTGAATTGCTGCAATCTCATGATAAAACTTAAATGGATGAGAAAAGAAAGTAGTTTCTTGAGACGGAATCTATTCCTGGTGAAATGCTGCAAATATTATTGAAATGACAACAGAAGATTTAGACTATTCCATAAACTTAGTGAATAAAGCAGTGGCAGGGCTTGAGAAGATTGACTGCAATTCTGAAAGAAGTTTACTGTGGGCAAAATGCTATCAGAAAGCATCACATGCTACTGAGAAATCCTTCATGAAAGAAGAGTCGATCAATGCAGCAAACTTCATTGTTGTCTCATTTTCTGAAATTGCCACAGCCATTCCAATCTTCACCAACCACAATCCTGATCAGTCAGCAGCCATTGACATTGAGGCAAGGCCCTCTACCAGCAAAAAAGATGATTTCTCACTAAAGGTTCAGGTAATCATTAGCATTTTTTAGCAATAAAATATTTTTATTTGAAGTGTGTATTTTTTTAGACATGATGCTACTTAACACTTAATAGATGACAGTATAGTGTAATCATAACATTTATATGCACTCGCAACCAAAACACTTGTGTGACTTGCTTTATTGTGATATTTACCTTATTGTGGTGGACTGTAACCACAATATCCCTGAGGTATATGTGTGTATACTCCTGTACCTAATGGGGTGTAGATGAAAGAAAACACTAAATTTCCAGACAAAATCACAACTTAATTAAACTACGGTAGTTTATACAAGAGAGGAACAAATACGGGAAGGGCCAAGGTAGGCATACTAACATTTACTGAGGACCTACTAAGTGCCAACCACTGTACTTGATGCTTGATGTGTATTACACAGATAATGAGCATAACCATGACAAAAGGGAGATAGCATTGTCCACATTGCCTAGATGAGGAAACTCATGCAAGTAGGAAGAGGTAGGAGTCAGCACCTAAACACAGGTTTATCTATTCCAACGTGATCCAAGGGAGAGATACGATATATAGAAATTAATAAGCATTAGTCATCCTGACTTAAAAGTGGGCCATTGTTAAGAAAGTACTTTGCAGAATTTGGTAACTGAATAAGGCAAGTGACAAATCAAGGAGATGAAAACGCAATGTTGTTGAAACAAGGAGACTGTGAAAAATAGCTGTTGAATAGTGGGGTGTTGTTCTGGTTTTGTGTAACGAGCCATTAAAAATGAATTAAAAATCCATTCACTCTCATTCCCTAAGGGACTTTGAAAATGAGACGGCCATTCTTGGAAATGATTTAGGTAGCATGCAGCCCTGCAACAAGGGTGGGGCTAAATGACCACACAATTCCTTGCCAATTTCTGCATTCCATAATAACTTCTCATCAGAACACAGCTTAATTCTCTCCAAAGGTGTACCATTAGGTAGGAGTCTGAGCTCATACCTTTCTGCCTGTCCATCACTCCATCCATCCAACCACCACCAAAACCACCCTGAGAAGGCAGCCAAGGGTAGAAACGGATGTGAGCTGATGGGAGAGGAAACTGGCTGCAATGGCACTAATGTGAAGCCTCCAGAGATGATCATTAACACAAAGGAAAATATGAATATAAGCGACCTGTTTCTTTGAGAAAAAGTGAAAGCATTAAACCAGAAAGTTTTGGTGTAGATTCCAGGCTCTGCCACTTATTTTGCGTGACCTTAGGCAAGGGGCTTACCCTGCTGAACCTCAGTGTCCTCATACTAAAGTGAGCCAAGATGACTCCCTTCATTCGGTTGTTGTGAGGATTGGCTAAAGGGTATTGTACTGCTAGGCACACAGTAAGCCATCAGCATGCATTAGGTTCCTTCCTTTCCCTGTCTCTGAGCAACCCAGGTCATTTCCCATTTGAGTGGGGAAATGTCATGTCCTCAAGAAGCGGCATGTCACTTTAGTGGTGACAACTTGAAGCTCACAAAATAAAGAGCAACCTCATCAGGCCTCTCACTGATGCAGAGATAAAAGCCTGGAATTCCCTGCATGCCAATGCTTGCTTTGTGTGGACACGCATTGACAGCCTCCGCGATGGGAAGATCACAGGTCCATCCAAGTCCATTTTGCCTGGTGTGTGATCCAACCCACTTGTCTCTTTTCATTTCAGGGGCTGTCTCTGCTGGTCCTGCCTTCAGGCACACACACTTCCCTTTTTTCTGCAGCTTCTATCAGGGACAGTGCTCCCTCTTGGGTCTCAGGAACTAAAAGAGCTCCCAGACAAACAATTTCAGCTGCTGACTCCAGTGAATTTTCTGGGGATCAGCATCTCTTCAGACTGGAAGCAGCCACTAGCCTGAGCTGCTTTGGATGAGGGCAAACACAGGAGCTTGGCTAGACTGTAAGATGCTTCAGTATCAACACATCTGTTTCATTTGCAGTTATATCTCCAGCACCTGGGACAACACTAGCACCTCCAGCACCTGGGACAGCGTTCAGCACCACTGCTGTAAATAATAGTGAAGTGAACAACATATGACTCAATTCATGATTGGGCGTTCATCACAACTCACCTCCTATTCAATCCTACAAATTACAACAGAGTCCCTCTTACAGGCAACACATCATGCTTGGTACATGCTTGGATGAGAGACACAAAGTTCCTGACCTAAGGCACTTTCAGTGCAAGAGGGGAGATACATGCTTATATAACTTCCAACAAAAAAAATTTGAAACTGCTCTGACTTACGCTAAGCTGGAGACATTCTACCCATTGTCTTCTGAGGCTAGAGCTTCACATACACAGAGAAGAATATGGAGTTATCTACTAGGGCCAAATAACAGTGATTTTAAACACCAGGCATGTAAATTTTCCATGGCTGTTCTAATAGATTACCACGAATTTAAAATAACACAAATGTATCATTTCACAGTTCTGGGGGCCAGAAGTCCAAAATAGGTTTTACTGGCAATAATCAAGGTGTTGGCAGGGTTGTGTTCTAAATTTCTTGTGGGGGCTTTAGGGGAGAATCTGTTATTTTTCTTTTCCCAGCTTCTACAGGTTTCCCCTACTCCTTGGCTCATGGCCCCCCTTCAGTCTTCAAAGCCAGCAATGGCCGGTCGGGTCTTTCTCATACGGCATCACTCTGAAAACTGACTTTTCTTCCTCCCTCTTCCCCATTTAAGGACCTTCATGATTACAGTGTACCCAGCCAAATAATCCCAGACAATCGCTTTATCTTAAACTCAGCTGACTGCTACATTATTTCCACCTACTGTCTTAATTTCCCTTTGTCATGTGACCTAACACATCCACAGGTTCTACAGATCAGGACATGGGTATCTTTGGGAGGCCACTATTCTGCCAACTACACCAAGTTAAAGAATTTCAACTTGACTCATTAAATACCATAAGGATATCTAATGAGCTTGGATGAGTGAGTGACCTTTTAGGACCTGCACTTTGGAAATGAAATGGCCAGGAATACGAAGAGTGGATCAGTGAAGATGAAAAGCAGAAAGCCTAGTGAAAAGGATACTGCAATGGTCAAAACATAAGAGGTAGGAAATCTGAATTGAGGCAATGGCAGTGGGAAAGGAGAGAAGGGAGGTGGGAGGGAATCCCTTCTGAAAAAGTTGTCACTAAAAACTGCAAATGGAACAGAACAGAAAAAAAAAAAAAAAAAAAAAAAAAAAAGGTGTCTCAGAGATATCCAAGACATTAGTATAATTCATTTTAATCACAAGTCCAGGTTTGAAATCCAGCTCCAACACTTAGGGGAGGACCATCTAAGTGTTCCCATGGCCTAAACCTCATTTCATGCTCCAGGTTGGTTGCAGTGGTTTGCCTTATTTCCCCAAACTTGTGCATCCTCCCTGTCCTGGAAACCTGCTCATGGCCTAGGTTCTCCCTCTGCCCTCTTTAGTCCTTACTCATCTGCCTATCGGTCCTGTAGGCATATTTGATACTGCCTGTCCAGTGCCTTCGGAGAGTCTCCCTTCCTAGATTACTATCTCCTAGCCTCACCCCCACATCTCGTCACCTCTTTAGTTCCTTTCACAAACTGCTTACCTGGATCTCACCTTGCCCACAATGCATGTACTTCCTGAGTTGGCCTTGGTCTAGGTTCTAGCCCAGAACAGCAGATAACAGGGCCATGGCAGCCATATCCCAAGATACAAGAGATAAAGAGCTACCTCATTTATATGGTGGGAAGTTGGGGTAGGTGTAGATTTTAATCTGTCCAAGCTCTTAGACACATACTTGATTAAAATCCCCAGAGGTCAGTCCCATAGATTACAGCAGAATGACCATTCATTCAAGCAGGAAAGTGCTCATAAATCCCAGGGACATTAGAGGTAGAAAAACTTAAGAGTGTATTGAGGGCCATGCCAGACTCTGAGAAGAATTGTTCTCCTCCGGTCTTTTGCAGAGGCTAGCATTCCCCTAGCAGCCTCACGAATATTCCCACCAGAAAGTGATCTGGGTTGCCTAAAATAACACAAGCCTGAGTTTGTCTCCACATAACTCCTGAGAAAGAAGCAGAACCTCCAGCGGCTGATGGTGGATGATTTAAGAGCCCTCTCTCGTGTAGCCTAGGACATAATAACAAAGAACACATAATTTATTTGTATTGATTCACCAGCACACATTTGATCATATCTCCTTGTCCTTCCTTTTGCTAAGAATCCATGGCCACAGTCCTGAGAAATTTATCTTTGGCAAAATATCTCTGTAAAAGTAAGTTCCTCACATATCTTAGCTACAGCAAGACTTCATGCCAGGAAAACTTGCCAAGGAAAAGGGTAAAGGGACACAGCAGTCCTTCTTGTGTGTTGACTCTGGTCTAAACAATCTCTCTCCATGATAAGAAACAGACAATGTGTGCTTGGGAATTAAGGCCTCAGTTCTGAGACCTGATTGTCAGATACAGATACAGAAACTGAGGACAGATCAGATTCCTGATCTAGAGGAATAAGAATCACAGAGGAACTGGTCAGACTCCAGGACTAAGAGAAGGAATAACAAATAAGGGGTAGAAACAAATGCAGACCTTTCAGTAGACTGGGATGGTATGAAAGTGCCCAGGTGTGTTGAACACTGCTGTCATTCTACCTTGAAGTTTCATTCAAGGTTATTTCATTCCAATAACCTTCTACACAGTACCTACTATGTATCTGGCTCTGCTTCAGAAGCTATAATGTGTTAGACACAGGTTCTTCCTGCCCAAGACTCTCAACATAATGGGGGACAGACAGGCAAGTAAGCATATAATTGATTTAATGTGATTTCTGTGCTAACAAGGGCACTTATTATGCCAACTCAAGGACATTGGTGAATCTTCCAATCCCATGGTACAGAGGCTCCTCCTACCCCAGAATAGAACAGAAAATAAAGGGAGAAGTCAGGAAAATGGCTTTGCATTTTATCAAGCCTGATCAACTTAGTGGGCACAGGGGACTTTAAACCTGAGGTTGAATATGTAGGAGGACACCAAAAAGGAGCCACGTGCTTTGAAATTGCTGAATGCTTTGGTGTCCTACAGATAGATGGTAGCAACCAACTCCATTTTTAGCCTATTTAGTTGCTCTGGGCAGTAAAGAGGCATCTAGAAGACCCAAAAAGGAACATAAACTCTCACCGGTGTCCCCAGGAATGTGCACATGTTCTCTTCCTGCTTTTATCTGCCTAGCAGCTTCCACCTGTCCACTCTTTAAGCATCAGCTCAAGCCCCATCCCCAGCAGGGAGTATCCCTCATGACCACAGTCCATGTTCTTCTTCCATCTGTGGCCCATTATATTTTCTGATATCTCCCATTCCACATGCTTATCTTACAATTTGACCCTGACACACCCTCTGTTAAGAAGTGGGGTCTATGTTCCTCCCTTCAAAATGTTGTGACTGCTTCAACCAACAGGGTATAGAGAATGCCTGAAGTTGCTGAAGGTACACAGTGTGGAACCTGAAGATGTAGCCAAGAATGCACAAGCCAGAGTAAAAATACTAAGAAAATCTAAGTCTTTGATGACATCATTTGAGCTGTTGGATCAAGCCTGCCCTGAAGCCATAAACATCTAGTCCTTTCTGTTCAATCAGTCAATAAATCTTTCTTCTGTTTCAACCCATTTGTGTTCCTGTTGTACTTAAAATACTTCTCCCACCATTTAAGCCTCACATCAAAATCACTTCTACAAAGCCTACCATGACTTCTCCAGACAGATTCTGTTGCTCCTTCTTTTATATGACTGTTGATGCATCCTAACATTACAGCAACTTCTTATTGTATTGTAATACTAATATTTTATCTTCTCTCACTACACTGTGAGATATTTAAGAGCAAGTGTTGAGCCTCTTGATTTTAGGGGGAGTCAAAAATAGTTCACGTTTAATTTTGATGCAAACATTCTAAATAAAATATTGACAAACTCAATCCTTTACAATTAAAAGAGTAATTAAGCATGACCAAACAGAACACAAGGCTGTAGAAAAGCAGAGCATTTTGTTCACAGTAGGTGCATCAGACACTTTAAACAATCCACAGTAGGTGTTCAAAAAGTATCTTCAGAATGAATCACCTACTGTTTTTTCTTACCTCTTGATCTTTGTTATGAATTGGTAAACCAATAAATAAATATAACCCTACTTGATACACAGTAGGTGTTTATAAACATCTGTTAATAAGTAAATACTTATAGGATAAATGTTAGCCAGATGATAAATTCCAGTTAACGACAATAATGGAAGTAGTGCCAGAAGTCAACATTTACATCTATTTTCTCATTTAATCCTTACAATAACCCTATGATTACTATTAGTCCCATTTTATCCAAGGATGAAATAGAGACTTAGATTAGGTAACCAAGCAAAACCCCACGACATGTAAATGGCAGCACCTAATATATTCTTACTCTAAAAATCTGTTCCCTCCTAACGTTTCAAATTCCACCTCCTTACTGATTAGAGGGTGTCAATTAAGGCAGCAATTTTGGCACCCTTGAAGTTACCATGACAGCTTGGTGCATATGAGAGCCTCCACTAGAATCTCCTTAAGACTAAGTTTAAAGTAAACCCAACATCCTCAATATAGGATCAGAGACTCAACCTCAAGCCGTCTTTCTATTCTAAACCTAGTGGTTAAGGAAAACACAAGAAACTGCAGGTCTGATTTCATAGCTGCATGAGCAATTTTGGCTCTGGAAGTGAAGGCCATGTCACTGCCTTCTACATTTCCCTCCTGCCTCTCTGCCCTCCTAAACCCAAGTTCCACACCCCAGCTGTTGAGTTACTCTCCAGCCCTCAACTTTTCTTCCTCCAGGCCATGCACCTGGCAAGGCTTAGATGGCAGGCCCTAGTTTTCTTCTAAAATTGGAATGTTGACTCAAATGAGTAGGTTGAGTGTGACTAGGAGGTGGATCTGGGGAAAGGGATAGGGCGCACCTGTCTCCCACTGCCCAGCACACGGAAGGGTCCAAGTGGATAGTATGGGGTGTGGCCCTGCTCCAAGGAAAAGTTCATCCCAGAATAACAACGGAGGGATAATAGAACCAGCAAGCATTTACCTGGCACTTGAAATGTGCCAAGGATTTAACAGGTATTGTGGGCATATGAGAGGAGGAGACGTGAGGAGCTTACTGAAAGAGTGGATGTGTGTGTGAGTGGGAGAGTGAGAGAGAGAAAGAGATGAGAATACATGGGAACCTATAGACAGACAAACAGATACAGACAGATGTAAAATGTAACAGGTAAGAATCCATCAGTGTGACCCACAGACCCCTTGAGCCAGACTCATCTGAGAAACTTACTTAAAACCACAGACTCTGGTCCCTATCTTTCATGCATTGTGTACACGCTGGGAGCAGGGCCTGGAAATCTGCATTTTACAGGTTATCTAGATGAATCTTGTACACAGTGACGTGCACCCCAGCAGAGTTCTCAAGTGACATTGTGTGAGATTCTTACAAATCCACAAAACCTCAAATACAGAAAAAGTCTGTCACCCCCTGGCCTTTTCTCCAATCACATTTCCATCAAGAATCACGACCTAGTTGTTAACCTTTTCCATTTTCACTCATTTTATCTCCAGCTTGGATGGATATTTCTACACAGATACTAAGTTTGAATTTGGTTTTGTTTCATTTCATTTTGTTTTTATCATATGGCAAAAAGCTACCATGTAAAAAAGTAGCAGAAAAAATAAAAAGTCCCACATGGTCGTGAATGCCATACTTAGCTAGGCCCACTGAGAAGTGTACTCATCCCTACACACCAGCTTAGAAGCAGGTGTGGTTCAAGTTCACACCTCTGCAAATTTCCCATTTGGAACCCATGAATACTCTTCAGGTAGGTTGATAATAATCAGAAAAAACCCACATTCAGCTGACAGAAGCCAGGGCATCAGGAGTTAGAATCTTTCTGAAGACAAGCAAGGGGTCCTATAGAACTGACGTAAGCTCAGAGTACAGGGAGGCACAGAAAAACAGGGGATCCTGTGGTAGCCAAGGACAGGGCTGCAGCTGTGACTCAGGAAGGGACTAAAGCAGGGCTGGGAGCCTACAGGACCCTCTTCATCTCTCTTCTTTTGAAGGAAGGCTCCATTCACCTCTTACTGAGTCTACCTGGCACCTCTTGGGCCCTCCCCACCTCTTAAGATTCACATGCTAGAGGATCGGCTCCAAAGGAAGGGAAGGGAAAGGGAGGGGAGGGGAGGGGAGGGGAGGGAGGGGAAGGGAGGGGAAGGGAGGGGAAGGGAGGGGAAGGGAGGGGAAGAGAGGGGAAGGAAGGAAGGGAGGAAAGAAAGGGAAGGAAGGGAAGGAAGGGAAGGAAAGGAAGGAAAGGAAGGGAAGGAAAGGAAGGAAAGGAAGGAAAGGAAGGAAGGGAAGGAAAGGAAGGAAAGGAAGGAAAGGAAGGAAGGAAGGAAGGGAAGGAAGGAAGAGGAAGAAAAGTTGTGCTCTCTCTTGTTCCTAACCTCCAGTTCCTAGGAAGGGATTCCAGTTGGTTTAACTTAGGTCAGACACAACACTCTTGGAGACACGAACCTTTGTCAAGAGGTTCGGTCACATTTATAAACAACTGCCAGCAGCTCAGCACATGAATTATAGAAAGAAGTGAGGGGAGGTGGAGCCAGTAGGAAGGTTTCCTGGAGCAGAACACACAGCAGGGTCCTGACTAACACAGGTGTGTGCGCATACAGACCTACGTAGATAGGGCAACCTGCATGGCCAAACATGTTTAATCATTCAAGGCATTAAATGAGAAGTATTCAATTGGTGACATGATTGGTAAATCTCAAAGAAATGGAGGCGAAGAAAGGTAATGTGTGGTAGAAAGCTCAGGGAAAGCTTCTAGAAGGTGGTAAGGGACAATCTCAGGGCCAGCATGTTTGGCAGAAAGAATGTGGACTTTGGGTTCAGACAGATTTCGGTTCAAATCTTAGCTCTGTACTTCCTATTGTATGACCATGAGCAAAACACTGATCCTCCCTGACTCGTTTCTTCATCTGCCCACCCCCTTACTCACTTGCCCACCACCAAAAAAGGGGAAGAGGAGGAGGGGAGGGAAAAGAAGAGGGAAAAAAGGGAAAAGAAAGGGGAAGAGGGGGAGGGGGGACGGGAGAAAAGGAGGAGGGGGAGGGGAGAAAAGGAGGAGGGAGAGGAAGAGGAGGGGAAGGGGAGAAGAGGAGGGGAAGGGAAGAGAGGGGGGGGTGAGAGGGGGAAGGGAGAGGAGGGGGGAAAGGGGAGCAGGAGAGGGAAGAGGAAGGAGGAGGGGGAGGGAGTGAGAGAGGGAAGGGAGAGGAGGGGGAAGGGGGAGGAGGAGGGGGAAGGGGGAGGAGGAGGGGGAAGGGGGAGGAGGAGGGGGAAGGGGGAGGAGGGGAAAGGGAGGGAAGGGGAAGGAGAAGGGGAAGGAGGAGGGGGAGGGGGGAGGAGGAGGGGGAGGGGGGAGGAGGAGGGGGAGGGGGGGGAGGGGAGGAGGAGGAGGAGGAGCAGAGGGGGGAGGAGGAGGAGGGAGGAGGAGGGGGGGGGGGGAGGAGGAGGGGGAGGGGGAAGGAGGAGGGGACGGGGGGAGGAGGAGGAAGAAGGGAGAGGAGGAGGAGGGAGAAGGGTGGAAGGGGGGAGGAGGGAGGCAGGGAAAGGAGGAGAAAAGGAAAAAAACAATGACTCCTATGATTGCCAATTGAAAATTGAGATAATGTGTCAGCAGCCCTTATTAGGTGCTAAATAAAGGGTAGTTTCCCTTAATTTCCTGGAAAGGAAATCCATGGGCCATATCTTCCTCCTTGGCCAGGTGTCTCATGACGTGTGCTCATAAGTAGTGTGGGGCCCTTCAAGATGACTGTAGATCCTCCACTTCCAAGTGGGTGAAAGTACTGAGGCTGTCTGGGTGTTGGAAATAACAAACTTCCTTTGGGCTTGAAGGGAACAGACACTGTAGGGCCCCAGAAGCCACAGAGCTGGGTTCACAAAGGTGGATACAGGGTCTGGGTACGGTGAAATCTTGGGTGCCTGGGCTGAAGGCTCGGCCTTCCTCCAAACTCTGGCAGCTGTATTCCCTGTGGGTCTTAACGAGAGAGAAGGATGGGACAAGTAGAAGGAAGTGAAAGTAAGGAGAGACCACTCTAAGCAGCACCAACGTAGGTTCCAAATGATTCTGCAAGCTAGGTTTTGTTTCCAATGATTCAGCTGAGGAAGCTCAGGCTCAAAGAGGCTAAGGAACCTCCCTCCAGGTCACACAGCAGCAGAGCTGGGACCTCCAAACCCTCCCTCTTTCCTCACCAAAGTGGTTTTTAAAAGTCTGATGAGTCTGGAAGGTGCACTGAACAGACACCAGCCTCTGACTGACTCCAGGGGAATAGCTACTAATCCACTAAAACCACAAACTTCCTGCACTTGGGTGTACCTGTAATAGGTGTCATTTGTGTAATGTGAAAATATGCTGCCGGGCAAAGAAAAATAAGGCATAAAAAAAGTAATAAGGCACATTCTATTTTTCCTTATATTGGAAAGGATAACCATTTGTTAGTCTAAGACCCACCAAAGCAGGATGATCTCTGAAATACAAGGTAGTTTCTACATGAAGAAAAGTAGAGAGGGAACCAATGCTGAAAAAAGGCCTGGCATCTTCCTTTCAGCAGATTAAAGAAAAGCAAATTAACCCATTTCTGAAATACCAAAATGCCATTTGAATTAGTGACAATTCATTTCAAAGTTATGAAATTTAAGGATATTATAAAGAAACAGATATCCCCATCTCCTCCTGGGAATGCTGTGCGCTGGCCCAGGCCTGCCAGGGAGCATTCTGGCAGAACGACCAAGCTATTTATGCCCATTAACCTGCTAATCCCACTTTAGGTAATATACTCTTACATTCCATGGAAATAATTCAAAAGCAAAAAAGGAAAAAAGCTATTTATATGGAAATATTTATAACAGTGCTATCCCTCACAGGGAGAAAAAGCAATTAAGCATCCTAAATACCCGATAGTAAGGACATATTCAAGCAATTAATAGCATATTCTATGATAGATTCCACATCATTACTACAAATTGAAAACTGGAACTACATCGTCTATGTTATTATGGGGAAAAATGTATGAATATACATAAGTTATCAATTAAACCAAAAAGTATGCTCATTCTTGTTACAGCTATATGGAAATAATACGTATGTGTCAACTGATAAACTGGCACTTGGTATGAATGAGATTATATCTTATACAGTTAAATGCATCATGAAAAATTGTTTATGTATTGATTTTGCCTAAAGCCTACTTTAAAAAAATGTGCCTCTACTTAGTATGTCATTGTGGAAATGCAAATATATAAGTGACAATCAAGATAGAATAACATTTTTTAATAATTAGGAGTGTGGTGAATTTGTATCTCAAATCTTTATTTATATTTAAATATGCCCGATAATGTTATGCTCCAAGATATCCAGTGGGTGACTTTTTTTTTTTTTTTTTTTTGAGACAGGGTCTGGCTCTGTCACCTAGCCTGCAGTGCAGTGGCATGATCTCAGCTCACTGCCACCTCTGTCTCCTGGGCTCAAGTGATCGTATCTCCTCAGCCTTCCTAGTAGCTGGAACTACAGGTGTGTACCACCGCTTTTGCATTTTCAGTAGAGACAGGGTTTCACCATGTTGCCCAGGCTGGTCTGAAACTTCTGGGCTCAAGGGATCCACTGGCCTCGGCCTCCTGAAGTACTGGGATTCGAGGCATTAGTCACCGCACCTGGCCCTGACTTTCACATTGTTCTTTCCAGTGGTGATAAGTGACTGTAAATCTCTGGGGTTTCACTGATAGAACAGCAGTAATCAGGCACAGGTGTCCTCCTTCCGTCAGTGCTGTTTGCCTTCAGACTGCAAGCTTCTTGAGAACAGGGATTGTGTGTTCCCTCTTTCTCCACTTCCATCCAGTGGAGAATGAGAGCATCTTTGAGGCTCTCATTCACACACTGGGGCTCAGTTAGGACTTGACAATAAACATAAACAGAGAGGAAGGATCCTAATTACCTATTGTATTTGTAATATATAATAATGCGAGAAGACTTAAAAATGGGAGCTGAAGTACAAATAACTAGCTTGCTGTGTTTTATTTTGGCATAGGTCTTGACGCAAATAAAATGCTCTCCACATCCATTAATTAATAAGTGGTATCTACTATGTCCTAATGATGCAAATGATAAATTTGACCCAGTCCTGCCCAACCCCCAGAGTATTTCACATTTAGTCAGTTAGATATGTAAACATACTATGACAATATAATGAGAGTGTCTCTGATAGACTGGTAAGCGTGAGGTACTGTCAGTGAACGGAATTTGACAATCGGAGCAGGCTTCCAGGAGAAAGTGATGTCCAAGTTGAGTCCTAGAGGATGAATAGGGGTCTGCCACATAGACACAGGCATTGGTCGGGGATAGGAAGGGAGCAAAATTCCAGGGAAAGGGGACAACGTCTACGAAGGCACAGAGGCATGCTGATCAGGAATGACGAAGACAGCTGAAACATGGAGTCTTAGTTCAGGGTTGCTGAGGGTGAGTCAATTTGTAAAAGCTGGGCTTTGGAGGAGGGTCTAGTTCAAATATTTTGCATGGCATATGCCTTTGGAGTGGGAAAGAAGGGCAGGAAGATTGGAGGGAAAGAATACAGAAAAGGCTAGTAACGCTACTCACTGCAGGTAGGAAGAGAGGGAGGAAACAGAAGGCAGGTCACTGAACCCCATTTTCAACAAAAAGGAAAGCTGACTTAACTCCCCCCATGTGCCTTGAGACTCCAGACACTGCCCATTCCAGTGCTGTGAGTGACTAGCCCCTTGTAAGCTATTCAGGTAAGAGATAGTCTAGAAGAGTCTGTGCATGATTAAGAGATGAAAGAACATATACGAATTTCTACTCAAGTTGCAAAGTGACTCTGGAATAGGGGGGAAAAAAATGAGTCTTCCTAAACTATTCGTAAAGACCACACCCCCAGTAAAAAAAAAAAAAAAAAAAAAAAAAAAAAAAAAAAAAAAAAAGTCCTTACATATACTTCATCAGTGAGATAATTTTTTTATTTGCCCAGAGAAACAGATTTTAGAATTTCCAAAATGATCACGACAATGGTGGAAGAAATTTTTTTTTCTCAAACCCATGAAAACATTATCGTCCTGGTTACTATTTTCATTTCATGGCAGAGATAGATTATTTTTCTTTAAAGTGATCCTTGCCAGCCCCTGGAGCATCATCAGTGGAATCTTCCCATTTGGCGCCATCAGCTCCAACCAACCCGTGAAGAGAGGCTGAGGGGTGTGGGACAGGCCATTAGACCCAACCCTGAAGAGCAGAGAACGCCCCTCCCCGGTTCTGTCCTATACACACACCCACACGCTGGAAATGAGCTGCTAAGGCCACGGTAAGGAAATGACCCAGGTTCAATCCTTCCGCAAATGTTACTGAAGCCCCTTCTGTGATCCCATCACTGAACTGAGTATGTAGATTAGTATATTAGTACATAAAGTAGGCCAGCCCTAAATTCACGGAGCATAAAATCTAGTCATAGGGGTGAGTGAGTCTTGTAAACTAAACAAAGAAATAAATATATAATCTCTAATTGCAATGAAGTTTCCTGAATTAGAGAATAATAAAGTGAGGATGCCTTTCACAATGTGAAGTCACAAACACCCTTAGTAGATGGTGAACGGGTCGTGGGAACTGTCTGGTCACTTGACGAAGAGCAGAAGGAAAGGCACTGTGCTCACAGGGAATAGTAGCGGTGAAGGCCCAGAAGCTGAAAAGACTTTGGCACATTTAAGAGACCAAAGGAAAGTCAGGGAGCCTGGAGGGTGGTAGATAAATCTCAGATGAAGTTGAAAAAATGGTGAAGCAGGCCAGGGCCCAGTAAGCCATGGAGTAAGAAAACTATCCTAAGATGATTTTGGAACTAAAGACCAAGGCCCTGTGACAGCGGAGAGCAAATTGCAGTGCCACAGAAAAGAAATAGGTGGGCTCTACGTTTTGATTCTTAAAGACTTAAAATCCATATACCCATGATCCACCCACAGCATCCCCATCAAGGATATGGGGATGAAACCGGTGCATACTCCCTCCAAATACTGCTCTGGTTACTCTTTGGGAGCTTTTGAATTCTACTGGCTCTGGATGTTTACCTTTCCAAGCTAGACTCCACAGCACTGCCCTGCTATCTACTCGTCCAGCCCCTGCTTATAGCCCACACTTAGGGCCCAAGCTCCACCCGGGCCCTTAGGAGCAAAACCTGGTTCCAATGGGAAAGGCCCCTGTTAGGGGTTGGGGCTTTCAGATTAAAGTCGCCCCCATCCCTGGGTGCTACTACCAATGTATAACTCACTGGAATATTCCAACATTGTGTATTGCTATTATTTGAGGAAACAAAGCATTTTATTTTTGGAATTGCCAGCTGGAAGTAGAGGTAGAAAAGGCAAAGGAAATAATATTTGAGTAGAAGAGGTTTTGTTTATTTGCTTTAACTGAAATAATACAACAAAAGCTAGGCTGAGTTTGTCTACTATTTTGACAGGATTCATAAAGGAAATAAAATCTTGGAAATAACTAAGGATGGACCTAACTAGTGAGGAAGTGATTACTGGGCCAAGGTGTACTGCGTCCTTACTCTGATATTTTAGATATTTAACTGCTGGAATAAGGAAACAAAATCTTGGGAATAATTAAGAATGGGCCTAAATAGTAGGGAAGTGATCACTGGACTAACATGCACTGTGTCTTTACTGTGACATTCTAGGTATGATACCATTGAACAGGAGAGTTCTCCAAGAGAGATGGAAATCTCCATCTACCTTCATCTGGATCCTTTCAGGGTGCTACTACCAAGTTACTTTTTTTCTCTTTGGCATTTCCATTTATTCATTCATCTTTGTTTTATCTAGGTTGTCAATTCCTTTTATTTTTGTTTATACAAATGTATGGGGCACATGCATAATTTCATTAGATGCACAGATTGCATAATGGTCAAGTCAGGGCTTTCGAGGTATCCATCACCCAAATAACATATATTGAGACCAGATTGATGTTTTCTGATGCACATCTCTCGGCAGGCCATTCCTTTGTTCTCAAAACACCAATCATTTCCCTGCCTGCAAAAGTCCACAGCCTTTAGCCGAAAACGTAAGGCTCTCCTGCTATCTGGCTACCACCATCATCTACCCTGTACCACTCCCCTAAATGAGCCTCTGGTCTCCGACCTGACTCCCTGTGTGTGAACCTTTCCCCATGAGATGCTGCTCTTGGGTTACTCCAGAGCTACTTCCTCCCCGTCCTGCAATGCTTATCCTAAATTCCAGTCCCTCTCTAGGGATCTAGTGACTAGGACAGAAAGCACATATCTAGGCAAAATTTGTGGCTCTGCCACTTTTGAGTTGTGTGACCTTCGGCAAGACATTTCACTTAAGCTCGATAGCTTCCATTTCCTCCTGTGTAAAATAAGTGTGAAAGCTCTGCCTCACCAGGCAACTGTGAGGAGTAAATGAGGCAAAGCACTGCGTTCCTTCATGTCTCCTGTCAAGTTCCCTCTCTTCTCAGAAATCAGCCTCAACTCCCCCAGGCAAGTTCTGTTCTCTTGCAGGTGCAACTTAGAGTAAATTATCATGGTGGTGGTTGATTATTTGCAGGTCCGACTCCTGTGAAGCTGGGACCTCTTTGAGAACAGGCACTCTGGTTTTTCATCTTTGTATTCCCAGGAAATGAACAAATGAATGAATGTGTAAAACATCCGGTCCAGTTCCTGGCACACAAAATGTACCAGTAAATATTTTCCCTTCCTATATGGTATTTTTAATATGTTGTTTGTGTTGTAACTATTGTGTGCATGTCTTATTTCTTTCCCTGGATTTTAAGTTCCTTGAAGCAATGGGCTTTTCTTAACCATTTTTAGAATTTTATTTTTTAAATTTACATACAATAAAATTCACTCTTTGTGGTGTACGTCTCTATGAATTTTGACAAATGCATAATATTGTGTAACCATCTGTCTTAGACATTTTTATTTCTCCCTAGGTACTATCGCCCTATAAATGTTTACAGAATAAATGAATAACTGAATGAAGGAAACAATAAATAAACAAACATTTGCTAGGAAAGTTTCCACAATAGCCAACCAGACAGTTCTCAAGGCAAAGAAAATCAGAGGATAAGTATGTAATTGCTATACCACCTTTCAGCAAAGTAAATTCCCAGTATCTATCAGAAATCTTTTAAAAACACTTATACCATATGGCCCAGTATTTCTACTTCTAAGACTATGTACAGCAGAAATAATCAGATGCCCACATGATTTAGGTTTCAGGAAGGTCATAAAGCATTATTTTTAATAGCACACTGTCAGAAACAACATAAATAGCCAAACAATTGGGTAATTAAACCGTACTACTTAAATATGATGAGACTGAAATGATATTTCTATATTCTTTACAATACTGAAATGTCTACTTGTATAATGTTAAGTGTAAAATTCAATCCATAAAATAGTACATATACCATTAACAAGTGTATAAAATATATATATACACACTACATAATGACAATGTTAAATATAAATCTTTATATAAAGTATTCATCTAATTTTACAAAATAAATGTACACGTATGTTAACATAATCACCAGCGCGTGACAGGCCATCTCTGTTTTCCTCACTATATGTTTTCAGATTTTCTAATTTCTTACAACAGATACTCCTATTTCTTTTATATTCAGAAAAAATGTATTATAAAAATAGAGGTGAAAATCCTTTATTTCTGCTTTTAAAATCTCATAACCTTTATTTCATCTCTGGATGACTCAGTGGTGGCTAAATTTTAACATTCAAGATGCGGCATATGGCTCTGCTTAAACAAGAACGTGCTTTCTGTCGGAAGCATGTTCAGAAATAGTCCATCCCACTGGTGGGTGACACATTTCATGCAAAGCTCCAGGAAGCAGCCCCTATCCCAGGGGGCTGAGGCTTCAACGTGGTTACATCAGGAGAACATCAAATAAAGGACACTGTGTACAGTCTGTGGCTCGAAGTGCAACTTCATCTTCACCACTAACAGGCTACATGACCGTTCTTAACCTCAAATGCTGGGAGTACGTTTTATTCATTTCTGTATCCCCAAGCAATTAGTAGAGTAGCTATCCCACACAACAGACAACCAAGTAATGCTCATTAAATGAGGATGGAGACGTCATGAGTAAGAGCTGGAAGGCGGTACAAGATGTGCTCTAAACTATAAAGCAGTCCTGCTTGCTCGGAGAACAGGTGTGGCCAACTGCAGCAGTGGCCATGATGTCACACCTTCCTGCAACCATACTCATTTCCAGTTGTGACTTGAGCCTCTTCCATCAAGAGTCAATCATGCCAGGCTTTAAATATAGGTTGGCTTTTTACTTGTTTTGCCCAAAAGAATATGACAGAAACAATGGTGTTACAGTTCTGAGCCCAGGTCTCCAAAGACATTGCATGTTTCCACTTGCTCATTTAGAACCATGCCTAGTCACAAGGAGAACAAACCTGAGCTAGCCTGCTGGAGGATGAGACACATGTCCAGCTTCCCTACCACCCCAGCTGACAGCCAGACAACCCCCAGGAGCAGGGCCAGCTAGCTGGCATGGGCATGACTACAAATGTATGAGGAATCCCAACCAAGACCAGAACAACTGACCAGCTGAGCCCAGCCAAAATTGCCAACTCACAGAGCTCTAAGCCAATTAATTAAGACACTAAAAATCTTGGGAGATGAATGACAAATAGGCTACTATTTCAGCTTTTAAATCCTATTTGTATATCCTAAAGGTATCTAAAACTCAGGACATTTGAAACTGAACCCATGTTCTACCTCCCAAAACCTCTACTGTTCTGTGAATGGCATGACTATCCTTCCCATTGTATATGACAAAAAATGAAAAATCATTCTTAAATCTTTCCTTGCTTTCTCTCTCATTTTACTATAGCCAATGCAATCAATGGGTTGATTTTGCCATCGAAATATTTCTCAAATCCATTTACTTCTATCTCTATCACCAGCACGTCTTCAAGTTACCATCAGTCCATTTCTGCTGTGTGACATTTGATAGGTTACTTCATTCTCTATTCTCTGAGCTTCCACTTCCTTGACTGTAAAATAGGATAATTCTAGTATCTGCTTCATAGGATTGTGCACATCAAAGTATTCAATAGAAGAACTGATGTAAATACTCAGTAGATGTTAGTTAATTTACCTTCATAAGATGGCTGATAGAGCTTCTTTAGGATGGGCTCCAGTCTCCTCATCTATTGACAGTTCCCACCATCTCATTTACATGGAAACAACTGCAAACTGCCTTTACTCAATGCCTCATTCTCTTTTTTGATTCCAGGTCTTCACACATGTTTTTCCCTCATCTGAATATCCTTCCCATCATCCATTACAGGTGAATGCCTATCTATTCTTCAAAACCCAAATCATATATTTACCTCCATACTTTCATTGTTTCCTGTTACCCCCATTCAGAGTTAGCCATCCCTTTTCATGCTATCTCTGTGTTCTATGCATGCTTCTCCTGTATTACACATTATCCTAATTTATTTATTTATATTCACTTCTATGTTCTTGTTTACTATTTGAAGCAGAAGTCATGTCTTTACATCCTCAGCCCCTAGTGTCCAGAATATAGTACTTCCTAAATAAATTCTTGGTAAATGGATAAATGAAGATCCACTCTGATGTCCGTCACCAACTCACAAAAGCAGAACGTATCCTGCTTCTTCTGCTTCAGAAGTCCTAGTTCTGTTGGTGCCAAAGCAACTGGCATCCATTTGGAAAATATTTGCTCTCACTCCCCCTACCCAGATTCCAAACTCCAGTTCAAAGCCAAGTGCCTGTCTTCCCGCCAGGGCAGCCCACAGCTTTACTGCAAATGTTTCCCTCAGCTCTCCCCTGTGCATAACCTTAGCTATATTATTTACGATTGTGAACACCATAATATACATTTAAATATGCTGTAAAGGTCAGACAACTGAGCCATAGCCCTTCCTAAGAATCCATTTCATATCATAGCAGAGGCAGGCCTTCCAGCCCTCACTCAAACCCAGATTTGAAAGTAAATTATGAAGCCTTTTTTTCTGGTGTGAGGACAACTTCATCATGCATCACATTCTATGGAATCATCGCTAAAAATCCATCTGTTACAAGCTGAGAGAGCAGCAAGCGTTGGAAGCCATAGAATGATTTTAGCTTTTGAGCTGTCACCCTCATATTCAAGAAGTTCAACTACAAAAATCAGCCTCACATCTCAAAAAAATAAAAAGAGGTGAAGAAAGCACTTGGAGAATGGATGCTGCTCCATCCTCCCCCTCAACCTGAGATGCTCTAAACGTAGGATTCTTAGACTTCTAGAAAGTCACTCATCGCTTTTCTTCTTCCAATGTCCTCCAGTTTAGTAACCTCTATTTTTCACCTTGCCCTGATAGTTCATGTTTAATTGTCTTAAATTTAGAGGCTTTAAGAACTCTTAAACAAAATGATTGAATGGCAGATACTCTCTCCAAAGAAATATATAATGTATTCACATAAAATTTTCCACTTCATATCCAGGTGTTCATGAATTCCTCAAGACCTCTCCATGGGCCAGGGAATCCCCAAAAAGAATGTACCATATTGTCACTCAGCTGAAACTGGAATAAAAAGTGATATGTTGGCCGAGCGCGGTGGCTCATACCTGTAATCTCAGCACTTTGGGAGGCCGAGGCAGGCGGATCACGAAGTCAGGAGATCGAAACCATCCTGGCTAACATGGTGAAATCCCGTCTCTACTAAAAATACAAAAAAAAATTAGCCAGGCGTGGTGGCGGGCGCCTGTAGTCCCAGCTACTCGGGAGGCTGAGGCAGGAGAATGGTGCGAACCCGGGAGGCGGAGCTTGCAGTGAGCCGAGATCCCGCCACTGCATTCCAGCCTGGGTGACAGAGCGAGACTCTGTCTCAAAAAACAAAAAACAAACAAACAAAAAGAGTGGTATATTTTTGTCCAAAATGCATGCACATATGTGCATGCGCATGCACACACACACACACACACACACACACACAGAGCAAGGAGCTTAGTGAAGAGATTATAAAGAGCAGACCATTTCTTAAAAGCAACAGTCATCATCACTCACCATCAGAGAAATGCAAATCAAAACCGCAATGAGATACCATCTCACACCAGTTAGAATAGCAATCATTAAAAAATCAGGAAACAACAGGTGCTGGAGACGATGTGAAGAAATAGGAACACTTTTACACTGTTGGTGGGACTGTAAACTAGTTCAACCATTGTGGAAAACAGTATGGCGATTCCTCAAGGATCTAGAACTGGAAATACCATTTGACCCAGTCATCCCATTACTGGGTATATACCCAAAGGATTATAAATCATGCTGCTATAAAGACACATGCACATGTATGTTTACTGCAGCACTATTTACAATAGCAAAGACTTGGAACCAACCCAAATGTCCATCAATGACAGACTGGATTAAGAAAATGTGGCACATATACACCATGGAATACTATGCAGCCATAAAAAAGGATGAGTCCATGTGCTTTGTAGGGACATGGATGCAGCTGGAAACCACCATTCTCAGCAAACTATCGCAAGAACAGAAAACCAAACACCGCATGTTCTCACTCATAGGTGGGAATTGAACAATGAGATCAGTTGGACACAGGAAGGGGAACATCACACACCGGGGCCTACTGTGGGGAGCGGGGAGGGAAAGCATTAGGAGACATACCTAATGTAAATGACAAGTTAACAGGTGCAGCACACCAACATGGCACATGTATACATATGTAACAAACCTGCATGTTGTGCACATGTACCCTAGAACACAAAGTGTAATAATAATGATAATAACAATAATAATAAAAGCAACGGTCCACAAGCATCTGAAAATGCTTCCTGGGAATCCACATCCTAGGAGATTTTCCCAGAGGCATTCTGAATGCAAGAAGAAGAAAAGATTTGGGCTATGTTAGGATGTACTCTAAAGACTCTGGCTCTTCCCAAAAATTCCCCAAGGTCCAGAAAGTTTTCCAGAATGTGTCATCATCCAAAATGGAAAGGGAGATCTCAACAGCTCAGAGTAAACCCTAAAATGGCAAACACCCCTTAGTTCTCTTCCGTGTGTTTCATTATAAAAACCACAAAACACACAAGATAATTTGTAAGAGAATAAAAGGTCACCCATAATCACACTAGCCTCTTACAACTATTCCTATCTTTATGATTTCTTTGTAGTTGGACAAAATGTAAACCTTTGTACAGAGTTAGGATCAAGTACATATACCATTTTAAACTACTTTTTTGTTGACAACTAACCTATTAATATATTCTCATTTTTCCACAAAGTCTTCAAAATGGTCATTATTATTATTATGAAACAAAACTTACGTTATTTCCCGTTTAATGTGTTTTTTATGCATTTAGCATATTTTCAGTTTTGAACAAGTCCCTAGGATAAATTCCAAGGTGTAATATTACTTAGTCAAGGGTAATAAACAATGTTGTGGCTTTGGGTACATCTTGCAACGCTGGCTTCCAAAGCAATTGTTTTGATTTACAATGCCACTAGCATGATTACTCTCATGTCACCCCAACTGAAGAGGATTCTAGAACTTACAGCATCATATAAGTCACATTCAGAGACATTATGCTGCTGCTTTTTGAAGCCACTATCCACAATCCTATTGTGTCACCTATAACTGGTCTTCAAACTTCTCTATGCCTAAGCTTACCCTCTGGGCACACAGGAAGGGTATTCACAGGCGACAGCTAGAATGGTGGAAAGACATAGTACAGGTGTTTAGTCAGGAATATCCTGTTTAGATTCCTGGCTTTCTACATTACTAGCCATGTGGTCTTAGGAAGGACACTTGGCCTCTGTGTGCTTCTGCTTTCTCATCTGGAAGCTAAAGATAACTTGGCTTACTTTACAAAAAGTAAAAATGTGGCCAAAAACATTAACCCCCAAATATCCCAAACTTATCTCCCAAAACTTGCTCCATTCCATGGGCCTCATAATGCAGACCAGGGTGTTCTGCAGCAAGAGAAGCAGGATATCTGACACAGGAGTTTAAAAAATACTAAGACTTACACATGCAAGAGAGAAAAAGAGAAAAAGAAAGAAAAGAATAAGTGAAGAGGGGAATGTAGGAACCGGAAGAAGAGAGTTTGTGCAAGGGTAGAGAGTATGAGGTATGAAGAGAGGAAACCTGGAACCACAAACTGAAGCATGAAGAACACGAGAAGGCTGGTAAATGACAGGAATTGAAGGCTGGGGAAGGGAATGTGAGAATGGGTGCTGTGACTTTTACTTGCATCAGGTTCCTCTCCTACTGTGGATGTCCCCAGATCCCACTGTCAAGAAGAGTAGTTACAACTGGTATCCATCCTCAAGCCTTGTCAAATTCTATCACCCACCACTCCAAAACTGACATTTCTCCCTACTGCCTCCCAAGGTAAGTCCTGATTCCTCAGGGTGACTCTTTGGCCCCACCTCCAATTTCATGAAATTGACTCCAATCCACCTTTTTAAAAAAACGTCTTCCACATTCTTCTAGTCAAAACCACACTCAAACAACATGTGAAATTTTGAGGTTTCCTGACTATTCCTTGCATTTTCCATTTCTGAATGTTCATGTTCCTTCTTGAGGCTTGGATGCCTTTCGATCACCCTCTCCAAATTAGTCAAGCTATTTCACGTGGCTCCTCCTCTATGAAAGCTTCCCAGGCCCTTCAACTGGAATTATTCTCATCCTCTGTGTTCTCAGGACAATTTGCATCTGCATCTCTCCTATAACCCCAATAACATTCTCATTGTATTAGTTATTTGTGTACATGTCTCTTTCCTTCTACTCAATGGTAAGCAACTGAAGTGCAGGGTCCATGGCTTATGGCCCCTTGATGACTCACAGAGTGATAGATGGGTGTTCATTAGGTGTGAGTGAGGTGTATTAGAAAGCAATATCTGAGAATCAACTAAGGGTGACACTCATGGTTTGCCTTCTCTCATGTAACTACTTATCTAAACTCCACTTATTTGAGTGACTAGATAACATCAATGCACAAGTGAATGAATGAAACCTCAGAGTATCTACAGTTCACCCTTTCCTAAGGCACACAGGAGGCTCGCACCAACCAGACAGTCCACCACTAGTCTTTCCAATTGAAATCAAGTAAGGTTGCCCAATTCATGCCAGATAATTTGGCATCTATTCTGGTTTCCTAAATGGTATCAGATCTTCAAATCTTAATCTATCTCTGCCAGGAGTTTTGTTGACTTCTGAAGATTGAATATCAACTTTCACAATAAATGCATTAAGATCCTACTTCCATGATGCAGCTCAGCTCATGGAACAGGACTGCACTATGCCCTGGTTGATGAGTTTTACTGCTAACTGCGTGACAGTGGTAGAGTCACTTCCTCTATCGTGGCCTCTGTATCTTTACCTGTACAATACAGATAACCACGCCCACACTGCCCACTCCCAGGCCTATTATGAAGAATATGAAATCATGCAAGTGAGGGTACCTTACCAAAGTATTAGGTAGAAAAAGGAAGGAAGAAAACTAACATTTGCTTTGGGCCCCTCCTACGAAGCAAAGATCATGAAACTTTCAACAACTTGTTTCATACTCTCTATAATCCATATAGTCAAGAGTTTCTGAATATGAAATGTAAGGCTGGAAGAACTAAATTCAAATCCTAATTTGGCCACTTGGTGGTCATATGGCCTTGGGCAGGTTCCTTCATCTTTGAAAAGCACCTGCCTCCACATCTTCAAAATTCGCTTTTTAGAGGTGCTCACCTTCTGAGCACTTGTCAGAATCAAGTGAGATGATACATGTGAAAAAGCTGTGGAAACTGAAAAGCCCTAAGAAATTTCAAGGTATTATTAAAACAACAGAACCATTTATGCCAACAAGGTAATTAGAGGAGGTGAAGGATGATATAGCTCCACAAACTTGTGAACAGAAATCCCAAAACAGTTCTCTTGGGCTGACTTGGGTCCCAGTCTCATGTGGTAAAAGAGGATGGGGCTGGTCTTTCTTTGGAGCTTGAAACAGTCTTTAGTGGGGAGCTGGAAATGCCTGTGACAGCAGTAAATTTAGTTAAGAAAGGAGACCTTGGGCCCTGGAGGAGGCAGAGGACTCTCCAAGGAAGAGCTGGAGGAGAAAATGATCAGAAAAATAATACTACCTTTCATGAGGACCCAGAAGTAAAAAATGGGGTCACTCACCTGCAGTGAGAGCTTGAGTGAGTAAATGAGCCCAAGGACTCACGTAGAAACATAAAACGCATTCCCTATAAACAGCAAGCCAAAGACAGCCAGAAAGGGAGAGCAGCAATAAGGGAGAATGGAAAAAGTGCTAGTGATGGGCAACACACGGGATTACAGAAAGTGCTTACAGAAGTGGTTTTCAAAAATATTTCAGCCCAGGAAAACTTTCTTTGAGGGAAAGTTATGTGAAAATCCAATGCATAATACAGGTAAAAACAAGGTGAGCGGGTTGAGGAGAGGTTTGGAATCCCAACGCTCAGTGCTCAGCCCACAGCCTCTCCATTCCCCTACAGGCAACTCCTAAGAGGAATCTGAGGAACCCTAAGGGACCTTACAGCAGAATCAGAAAGCCACTGACTTAACAGAGTCTTGGGATCTGTAACAGAGACTACCAACTCTCCTCCCTCACCCAACCCCTCTCCTTCTTTTAGAAACAGAACCCCTTCTACCAAATTTCAGTCTCCATACAGCTACAGACTTACCTACTTTCCTTGCAGCTAGAAGTGACCATGAATCTGTTTTTGTTTTGTTTTGCTTTTTATCCACTGAAATGTGAGTGAAAGTGACACATGTAATTTCTGAGTTACTTCATTAAAAGAAATTTCTGTCTCTCTGTCAGCATGGACGTGACAATGAGTAGATTCAACCATGTGAAAACGACAAACTTAGAGGGTGGTAGAGCAACAAGGACGATGAAGCCTGGGTCTCTGGATGACCTTGTGGAGCAGAACTACCTCCCCTCCCTGGACCAACCATCTACACCTGGACATTGGAGAGAACGAAATCTCCATATTGTTCAAGCTTCAGCATTCCGGGTTTCATGACAACAGAAGCCTTGCCTTTGCTCCAAACTAATCAGAGCCATAGGAGGGAAAGAGAAAGAGTGAAAAAACTCAGTTTGGTGTCTCCTACTCTCTACTCTCTCTCTCCAAGATCTTCTCTGAGCACATGACTCCAGGCCCCATGACCAGAACGGTGACCTCTTTGATCTCCAAAAGTTGTCCATAGCATTTAATAGCAACAAATTCTGTTGATGCTTCATTTTTCAGGGAAACAGATTCTGTAGATGCTCAATAGGTCTTAACTGGACTCTTGAACCACACAGTGGTGAAACTGAGTATCTTTCCTCTCTTTGTTTTTGTTCCATCCAATCAGGAAGCCAGATTTCATGCTCCTACACATTCCCCACTTTCCCAGCTTTGCTGCTTCCTGGCTATTCCCAGGATAAGTCAATTACTTTTTGGGGGAAATCATAGTCTAGAACCTCTTTCTTTAAATTCCAAAGAGATCCATCAGTTCAAGTTAAAAAGTGTTATCTCAATTCCAAAAACTTTTACAAGATTTTGAAAAATCAACTTTGTATAAACCCTATAAAGTCTCATATTTGTTGTGGCTGCTTTTCAAGTTTTCTTTCTTGCTATTTTCTCATCTTGATTGCCTAACAAAAGCAGAATATGGAGATTTTAGGGCCTCCCTTCCTATCACCTGACAGTCTCCCCGTCTCTTGGCTTCAGAGAGCCAGAATCTTTGCAAAACCATTGTTAAATCCTAGGTCATTACCGAAAATGATGTTGAGGTGTATAAAATAAACTTAATGCCTTAGAATATAAAAGCTATTCTAATCACTACATCTAATTACCAAGAAGAATGACTCACCAAAATATTTTAAATGCCTTAAAATATAATAAAGTAAAAAGAGAAAATGTGAGCAATTGCTTAGTGAGCTGGCAATGGGAAGTAGGTCTCAGAGAACACAATTCCCATTTTAACCTCAAAGATGCCAGGATCTTTCAGAATCATTGTAAGTTCTATTCTTATCAGAGCTTAAACTTAAGACCTTCAAAAGTGGTAGAAATTTCCAATTTTTTAACAGATCTGAAGCTTGCCCTTGCTGTGTACTACAATGACACTGTAAGTGTTTACACATCTGTAAATTCACGTAAGATTTTGGTGTAAGAATTAAATGCATCCCTGAATGCTTCAGTTCCTTCTTTCAGGCCCTGCTTCAAAACATACATCCCTAGATGAAATTCCTAAGATGTAAAAATCATGTCAGCAACAGAGTCATATCTTACCTTCAAAGATCCCATCTACGCCGAACCGCAATACATCATCATTCATTCCCACACTCATTCAGTCCTCACTATGTTCACAGCAGCATGAGTGACAGGCACAAAAGGGATATTCACTTCAATTGAGCATTCATCTGTGGGCTGGCGGGGAGCTGGCCCTTTAACAGGGGTGATATTTTTACATTCCTCAAAATTACACTGGTAAGTAGGCATTCTTACTCCCATTTTACAAGTGAGGAAATTATAGTTCAAAAAGGCTAACTAATTTTTCCAAGGTTGTAATCAAAGATCTGTTGGGCTGCAGAGCCTGCCCACACCCCTACGCTGCCTTCCTCTAAGAGAAGAGAGAAAGCAGAAAACTAATAGAAGCAACTGTGCCCTAACTTAGTAGCCCAAACTTCCATACGAAATAGGCTCTCCTGATTCCCCCATTTTCACAGATGAGGGAGTCTGGGCACAGAGAGATTAAGTGACATTCCCTAAGTCACACCAACAATGAGTAGCAGAAATGGGATTTGATCCCAGGCCATCTGACTGTGCCCCTTACCATTTACAATAAAGCTGTCTGTCTATACTAGAAAAAGTGAACATACACGCAAGGAAAAAGAACAATAAGATAGTGACTGATTTCTACAAATTTAGGAGAAGGAAGACTCAGTCCTGACTAGCTGAATAATAAAACACTTCATAGAAGCAGCAGTTTTTAAAACCAGTGATACAAATAGAGCATCAGCCCAACCATCAGGGAAACCAGAAGTGGAGAAGGTGGGATGCGAAGGAAATGTATTTGCTCAATGGTCTGCCAGTGACTGAATCTTCTAACCCAACAGTTCTTAGCTATCCACGTGTTTAGGAATCCTGGGGAGCTATTGTTTCAGACCCAGACTTCTGTTACCTTTTTCTCACTCCAGCCCTGCTTGGATTCGCTAGGACTAGGGCTAAACTATGGAAGCTGAATTTTTATTACTATTTTCAGATAAATTGTATTTTCAGCACAGTTTTAGGTTCACAGCAAGACTGAAAGGATGGTACAGAGATATCCCATCTACCCTATACCCGCCTAGCCCCCACACGCAGAGCTTCCCTCACTCTCAGCATCCCAGCAGCACCAGGGTGGTACATGTGTTACAGTCAATGAACCTACACTGACACATCATTGTACCCAAAGTCCACAGTTTACATCAGGGGTCACCCTTAGAGGTGAGCATTCTTTCGGTTTTGACAAAAGTATAATGACACTTATCATTGTAGAATCATACAGAAGAGTTTCACTGCCTTAAAAATACTCTGTTCTCTGCCCATTCATTCCCCTCTCCTCGCTAACTACTGTTAACCATAGATCTTTTTACTGTCTCCAAAGTTTTGCCTTTTCCAGAATGTTTTACATATATATATATATACACATATATATATATGAAATCATGTGGTATGTAGCCTCTTCAGATTGGCTTTTTCATTTAGTACTATCTATTTAAAGTTTCGACATATATTTTCATGACTTAATAGTGCATTTCTTAAGGCTTCCATCGTCTGGATGTATCACAGTTTATCCGTTCACCTACTGACGGGAATCTCAGGTGCTTCCAAGTTTTGGCAATTATGTATAACGTTGTTATTAACATCCATGTATATTTTTTTGTGTAGACATACATTTTCTTTTTTTATTATTATACTTTAAGTTCTGGGCCAGACGCGGTGGCTCATGCCTGTAATCCCAGCACTTTGGGAGGCCGAGGTGGGTGGATCACGAGGTCAGGAGATCGAGACCATCCTGGCTAACATGGTGAAACCCCGTCTCTACTAAAAATACAAAAAAATTAGCCAGGCGTGGTGGCAGGCGCCTGTAGTCCCAGCTACTCAGGAGGCTGAGGCAGGAGAATGGCGTGAACCCAGGAGGCAGAATTTACAGTGAATTGAGATCGCGCCACTGCACTCCAGCCTAGAAAACAGAGTGAGACTGACTCCGTCTCAAAAAAAAAAAAAAAAAAAAAAAAAAAAGTTTTGGGTTACATGTGCAGAACGCGCAGTTTTGTTACATAGGTATACACGTGCCCTGGTGGTTTGTTGCAGCCATCAACCCGTCACTTACATTAGGTATTTCTCCTGATGTTATCCCTCCCCTAACCCCCCACTCCCCATCAGGCCCTGGTGTGTGATGTTTCCCTCCCTGTGTCCACGTGTTTTCATTGTTCAACTCCCACTTATGATAACATGTGGCGTTTGCTTTTCTGATCTTGTGATAGCTTGCTGAGAATGATGGTTTCCAATGTCATCCATGTCCCTGCAAATGACATGAACTCATCCTTTTTCATGGCTGCATAGTATTCCATGGTGTGTATGTGCCACATTTTCTTAATCCAGTCTATCACTGATGGACATTTGGGTTGATTCCAAGTCTTTGCTATTGTGAATAGTGCCACAATAAACATACGTGTGCATGTATCTTTATTGTAGAATGATTTATAATCCTTTGGGTATATGCCCAGTAATGGGATTGCTGGGTCAAATAGTATTTCTAGTTCTAGATCCTTGAGGAATTGCCACACTGCCTTCCACAATGGTTGAACTAATTTACACTCCCACCAGCAGTGTGAAAGCATTCCTATTTCTCCACAACCTCTCCAGCATCTGTTGTTTCCTGACTTTTTAATGATCTCCATTCTAATGGATGTGAGATGGTATCTCATTGCAGTTTTTATTTGCATTTCCCTTAACAACCAGTGATGATGAGCATTTTTTCATATGTCTGTTGGCTGCATAAATGTCTTCTTTTGAGAAGTGTCTGTTCATATCCTTTGTCCATTTTTTAATGGGGTTGCTTTTTTCTTATAAATTTAAGTTATTTGTAGATTCTGGATATTAGCCCTTTGTCAGATGGATAAATTGCAAAAATTTTCTCCCATTCTGTAGCTTGCCTGTTCACTCTGATGATAGTTTCTTTTGCTGTGCAGAAGCTCTTTAGTTTAATTAGATCCCATTTTCAATGTGTTTGGGTAAATACCAAGGAGCATGAGTGCTAGATTACATGGTGAGTGTACACTTAGTTTGTAAGAAACTACCAATCTGTTTTCCAAGGTGGCTATGCCATTTTTCATTCCCACCAGCGACAAATGAGAGGTCCTGTTGCTCCATATCTTCATCAGCAATTAGTGCTGTCATTCTTTTGGATTCTCACAATTCTAATAGGTGTGGTGTGCTATCAAAGTTGCATTTTTAAAAAGAGCTTCTCTGTGATTGTTACGCAGATGACTTGAGGCTTTGAGAAATATGGGGTTTATAGAAGAAAAGAAAACCCTTCACACCAGCTTGCAGTTTCTTACATGAATGTTACCAGGACTGATAGTCAACTGGTACTCACTTATACAGCCACATGAGTTAAGATATTGACATGCTCCAAGGCTCATTAGTAACAAGCCATTGCTCCAATTTCTGCATGTGTCCTACCACCACCCAGGTACCCCAGGCCTGCACCTTAGAGCTCCCAGCTTTCCTAGTATCTTGTACCAAAGGAGCTAAGGCTTGGCACTGAGAGAGTCTCAGGACCTGCTCCATCTACAGCCAGAGCCCTTTCTAATTGATGAGTGCCTGAGTCCTTACTGGTTATTAAATATTTTGAAAATCACCCCTGAAATTACCTTATGGGATTACGCACCATTTCCCAATCTTCCCTGATGACTATCAACACTTCTGGGCTTGTTAGACTTGTGACGAGGCCTCACTCTCAAAAATGCTAATTCAGTAGCTCTGAGCTGGGACCCAGAAAAATGTGAGTATATGTTTTCCTTCATTTGTTTTGTTTTCAGCACCCAAGATACTTTTTTTCTCCAATCTCCCAAGATTCTTGTCTTTAGAAGTGTCTTGCAATTAAAAGGGAGGGGGACAATATTTCAACTGAGGCTAGACGGATTTTTCAAGAAAAAGGTAGCTAAGCATGGACTTTGGATATATAGAGATCAGTCTTGAGATGTGAAATTCAAAGCCTGGTCCCACCTTACCTACTGTGTGACTTTAGGCAGTTGACTTAACTCCTCCAAAGCTCCCTTAGACACTGCTCTAAAGATTAGATGAAATAAATGTGTGAGGCACATAGTAGTCAAACAATTACAAACATTATTGTAAGTATCAAGCACATTTTTGAACTGTCTCTTTTAAAAAAAAAAAAAAATCAGCCTTGATTCAGATTCAAGGTTTTGTTACTCTCCAAGCAGCAAAACTGGCCAAGGTTGGCTGAGCAAACAGCTCGTCTTCATCAAACCAATGGCAAATGTGGCTCCTATTTATTTATTTGGTAGGCATCCAATCCACATCAAGGCGTGCTGTAAAAACCATATTTGGAAAACAAAACTTATTCCATTTTGATTTAGAAAACATTTACCTCAAGTATTATCATTAGTCACTAAAGGTTTCATTTTATAGACCTCTTACCTAGGCTAATTATTCTTTTCTGTCAATTTTTAAAACAGTAAATATTCTTAGCCCTGAATCTCACATTGTTCTAAACTGAGGAGGAAAAAAAAATGGGAAATGTCATCTTTCAAAGAATTTCACCCTTCTTAAAAGCAGAATGAGTCTTCACAATCCTGGCCCATCCCATGTCATTAGGGATGAATGCCACCTTGTTGTAAGTGCTAGGCTGCAAAGAGTAGAGAAATGGGTAGATAATGAAATTACTGAACACTCAAAGTGTCAGACACTGACAAGCAAGGGCCATCCATCACTGATTATATGAGGCATTAACATGCTGCTTTCCTATCCAGGGACAAAGACTGCAACAAGAATAGTAAATAGTCTGGAGTGTGTCTGTGCAAAAAACTAATAATTTAATGAACTGACAACAAGCCAATACCCTGAAAGTGTGGTCTGCCTCTGCCCCAGAACTTGTTTTACACCCAGGAACCTGCCTCTTGAATGATACAAAATGGCAATGTTTCCAAAACTTAAATTATTCATGCAACTCCTTCTTCACAAGCTACATTTATGTAACATGTATACTAAATTTGATGTATTTATTTACATTGGCTATTCTTTTTTTTACTATAATTAATTGACTTTAAAAGAAAACTGGATATTTCCAACAAAATGGAAAAACAGTATCACCTGCCATAAATGCAGAGTAATCATAAAAATAATTGCGAAGCAGGGAAATGAAGCCATTAAGGCCTAGTCAATACTGCTCCCTGCTATGGACTCTGAGCCTGAAGCCTGCTCTTTTCTTTCTGAAAACAGGAGATTATCAACTCAGGAATGTGTTAAAGACACTCTACCCTAAACTCAGATTTTCTCCTGATATCCTAAAGGGATTAAAAGCAAACTGAAAAAAAGACGAATTTGTTCATCAAATGAGCCAGTGCTATTTATTGTCATATCCATGTTCTAGATGAACAATTCTTACACTCTGGAAAATACCACTTAGAGCTCTGGCTACAGAAGGTAAAGCATGGACAGGCTTTCACAAATCCAGAACAAACTACAGAATTCCCAGGCCCTACCTATTAAACCCAAATGTGAGAACACAACTGCACTCCACTTGGCTGGGGGACAACTCATGCAATCCCTCTTTGAAGACTTTCATATGAAATTACTTAGAAGTTATGACCCTTTTCTCCTTTTGATCCCAAGAAGAAGGTGCAGCAAAAGCCACATGACAGCTCAGGAAGATTCTTGGGTCCAAAGCAGGGCAAAGTGCTCTGCTAGGGGGCATATAACTTACAGTATGGAGAAGGTTAAAGTTGGTAACTAGAGTCTTAGATCAGAAAGCCCAGATCAAAGAATCTTGGTTGCAGGTGGAACATGGAATTGGTCAAGTCAGTAGGAATCAAATTAGGTTGCACCAAAGTCTAACCAGCACCAGGCTCCCTTATAGGTACCAAGAATTCATCATAGAGGATAACTGCAGCTCTTCAGCTCCCAGCATCTCTGGTCTGTTCTGGCCACCACCAACTCCAAATTAGTGGTTATCAACAAGAAAGCTACTGCCCCTTAAGGAGCATGTGGAAAATTTGACGCGGTATTGAAATACCGGATTTAGTGACAAGGCAGGAATGCCAATCATTCTACACCATGTTGTACCATGAAAAATTGTGTGACATTCCACACAGCTTAAAAATATCCCACAAGACATTCTTGTAGGGAAGAACCTGTTTGTCATGAACCAAGCCTATGACCTAAATTCATTTTACATGTAAACAAAAAATATTTTTGTATAATGTTAATGGACTGAATTTTCTAGGAATACAAATACTATGTAGATTGAAGGAAGATTGACTTATTTTATGAAGAACTTTACAGAAAACTATTCACCGTTTTTTTTAAAATTACATAATAAATGTAAATGCCATTCATAGTGTTTGAACTGCCAATAGCACACATCTGATCAGTCTGCCTTTATAGCTCTTATTCATGGTGATTCTATACATAGGAGGAACCATCTGATGACTTCGTTATATCTTCAAGTGTAGTCATACCCGAGGATTTATTGAAATGTATACTATTTTGTTATAAATTACTCCCCTTTTATTTCTGCTTCATATTATAGTTAGGGCATTATGCTGATTTTAACTGTGTGTGTAGGAAAGTTACATTGTCTTTGAATGTCATTTCAGTATTGTCAAGTGAGCGTTTCAAAATATTTGTTATAAAAATGGGAAACTGGGTCTGATATACCTAAGAATATAGTGCTAAAGAGACCAGCTCCCATTGTGCTGGTTCTTACTCATCTCCATTTACCACACTGAGACCATCTATGGCTTTTCTTAGGGTAGAGGAAATCAGGCTACTCCTCCTCTCCAAGCTTTCAATGAGTGTTGGGCTACAGTATCCCAAGGGAAAGGGTGTTTACGCCAAGGAATTTGTTTCTGATGTGCTTCCTCCTGAATCTTCTTGCTATCACAGAAATCTCCCTGCTGTGGCAGCAAAACCTGTGAGAAGGCATATGCTATATGTTTCCTCTGAAGTAACCTTCTAATTCTCTTCCTTTTCTACTATGCTGGATAATATTCTCTCTCTCTCTCTCTCTCTCTCTCCCCACCCCTCCCCTCACCTCTCTCACACACATACATACACCCCTATCTACCTTGATATCCCTTCTTGATTGTCTGTTCAAATCGTTCTGATGGAGGCTCTTCTGGTCCATTTCCCCTGGATTACTGTAGCTCTTCTTCCTCTGGAATCCTGAAACACTCTCTGCTCCATTCTACAGGCACCTGCTCTGGGCCCCAGCACTCTCTGTATTGCTGTTTGTCTTTCCCATCCATAGCGGCCACTTGGCTCTTCATCACTTTGGCTTCATAATAGAAAAAGCCCCAGCCATCAACTCTTAAAGGAAAACAGGCTCACTGGGGAGTATCTCCTTCTTCATTCCAGAGAGCTGAAGAGTAATATACATGCCATATTTTCCAAACCAAAAACCTGGACACGAGGCCTGACAAAAATATGGGTATAGAGTCTGACAATAGTACATGGAATCATGACTGCTCCAGAAATTCAAAGATGAATGATCCTGTTAGGGAGATCTTAGAAACTCTTCAGAGGAAGCCACCAAGGACAACAGCAGCTGCTTGCTACTTTTCTCTGCCATGAAAACTGAGATGAGAGAAAGATCAGTCCTTATTCTCCTAAAAATCTGCTGGCCTCTTCTCAGCTTTGCTGTCACTGACCTGCCACACTTTGGTCATTCCCGAAATTCCATTTTAGCCTCCTATCCCATTCCATTCCTGAGAAATTTTGTTGACTCTGACAGTTTCGTTGCCACCTAAATGCCAGTAGATCCACAATTTTCACCTGCCATCCAGACGTCCTTCTTCACCTTCAGACCTGTAAATCCAGTCACCTCCTGGAAGATACCAACCTTTTGAACTACAGGTATACTTCAATCATATGTCAAAATCATGCTCATTCTCCTTCCTTTCAGCTTGCTAAATAATATACTTGCTGTTCTGTCTGTGTCACTGTCTTGGTTCATGCTGTCACTGTGCTTCCCAGCATATAGAGAAAAATACTAAAAGTCATATTACTGACCTCATGGTTCGCAAACTCATTCAATCATTGCTAAATCCTAACAATCCCATCCCCTGTATTCCCACAATTTCAGTCCAGATTTCCATAATCTTCTTCCTGGAATACTGTAATACCATGGACCTCTTATTCTTTCCTTCTCATAGCTCCCACCCTCCCCAACATCCTACCAATATCACCCTGTTAAGACACATATTGTCAAATTTCACTTTTAGCTCCCTAACAAGCTTTCAATGGTCACCCGTGATGCATAATCTAAATTCTATTATTTTCTTTCAACCATAAAAAACTAGAGGTATTTTAATCCAGCAGACCTGGGATTGAATCATAGGTTCACAGGTTACTGGCTGTATGGCCTTGGGCAAAAGGAAGAATATAGACTCATTATTTTAATTACCCTAATTGTAGAGTCTGTGTATTGCACAGAGTTCAACTTCTTATTCTGCTACTCTACGTGAAAAAAAATAATCACCCGTGAGATGGGTTATGTTATCTGGCATTCAAAATGACTCAATTTTAAAGTGATAAGAATCTCTTTTTCTCAAAAATTGAGATAACAATGCTTATCCCAGGTTTGTTGTGATGATTAAAATGGGAATCATACTTGCCTGATTCACATTCCAAGGCTCCTCTCCTTCTTTGCCCAACCATATTGGTGCAGTGAGACCACTTATCAAGGGATAAACTTGGGAAATCAATGACCCCAAAATAACTTAATCCTAAAGTAAGAACACAGACATTGTGTGAGACTCAAAGAGCCCACAGTCTTCCTGGGGAGGAAGAATGTAAAAAAAAAAAAAAAAAAAAAAAAAAAAAAAAAAAAAAAAAAAGTCTGATATACAGCCTACAAAAATGTAGGAAGTTAGAGAAGGTAAACCCATGTAAATCCAAGTCATAAGTTTTATGAAAGAGGCTTCTTTCAAAAAATCTTTCGAAGAAAATAATGATAGTAAAGAAGAACTTTAGCCACCTTGATACCAAGAATACTTAAAATTTTACTTCCCAAAGCAGGAAATGTTCCAAAGACCATAAGGATAAATGTTCATTGCATTTCTTCTAACTGCCAGAAATAGTGCAAGCGCTATGAGCAATCCAAGGGGAATAAAACACTCATCGCCTTGAAGTACCAAAATGGTCTTATAAAGTCATTAACATGCTTAACTAGTGAAGCAAAGCAGAATGGGATACAGCCTCAAAGAGGGACCAACAACGTGGATCTGAAGAATGAGACTGTAAATGGCCTCAAAGTTGCACTGGACAAATAGGCAGCAGTGAGCCAGGTTAGTGTGGAAGCCCTACCACAGATTTTCCACCATCTCCCCACCAAGCCCTACTGCCCAGAGACATCTACCAGGATAGAGATGCATGGTGTTGTAGGGGTTTGTCAGATAACTGTCTTTCCCAGGCCTTGAGTGTTGAATTCAGACCAGAACCACCCCAAAAACATGAGTTTCTCTTTGCAAAGAAGGTAGACACTGGCCCAGGCTTCCCTCCATACTTAATGCCTCCAATCTAACCCCTTTCTCTTTTCTTTCTGATTTGTTTCCAAAATAGATATATGACAACTCTGATCTCAGCAAAAGAATTTTAACTACTGACTTTGTTAGCGGAAAAAAAGAGGTGCATAAAACATAAATATCAGCTCTGACCACAGATTCCCAATTAAAATGAGCTCCCATTTTCCCAGAGTTGCAGAGAACCCTAGATGATCCTTAGGGGTCAACAGAAGAACTAATTTTTCTGTTGAGAATGAACTCTCTTCATTCATAACTGCTTATGAATGGAGAAGGACTGAGGAGACAGGCCCCATGATTCTGTGTGCCTATGGCTGCTCCAGCTCCAGACCATCTCAGAGAGGCACAGGCACCTTAAGTCATCCCGTGTCATCCACACTGCAGCCAAAGTGAAAGGTGTCAGACACCAGCACTCCCATGCTCCAAGCTGAGGGCTAAAGGTATCCTTAGTCA
This sequence comes from Macaca thibetana thibetana, assembly GCF_024542745.1. Lineage (NCBI taxonomy): Eukaryota > Metazoa > Chordata > Mammalia > Primates > Cercopithecidae > Macaca > Macaca thibetana. Next base: position 100,941,175 of record NC_065586.1, on the reverse strand, counting down.
GTCCCTGCAGAGCCTGAGTTTCACTTGAATGTATAGCCTGATTCTGCTGAAATTTAATCAGAAAAAATGTTCACAAATGGCTGCTCTACACTCCACTAATCACCACTGGGCTGCCATCAACTAGAAAGCTCTGCTGGGTGGTCTTAGACCCTTGAACCTCAGCGAGCCTCTTTTAAGTCATCTGTTAAACAGAGGCAATATCTTACTTGCATAAAGGCTGAATCAGATGGCTTCCTAAGTTATCTTCCAGCTCTAACCAACCTGCCTAGCAACCAGGAAAAGAAAAGGCTGTTTGTCGAGTTTGACAAAGGACTGACTTAAGCTAGGTTTCGACTGATATGTTTGTTTACAGAGCTCTGAATCCATAACACCTCCAGGGGCCTACAAACCCCTGCAAAATGACCAGTGAAAGAGGAAACTGTTCATGACATTGACTTCTCCAGCCATCTGAGCCCAGGGTCAGCCTGCCCCAAGATCCAGCCTCCCATTCCACCACAAGCCCTCTCCTCGGCTCATGAAATCCTTTTCTAGCCTTTCTCAGACATAAACAGCCAACCCCACTAGCCTTTCTTTGATCGTTCCTTCACGTTGTTTCCTTAGCTCTCAGTGAACCCTGGAAGTTGTGTTCCCAACTATGGGATTAAGGCTACCTCCAGGTTCTCCCAGCCCCACTTATTCATCTGTTAAACAACTGGCAAAGGGAATGATGCTGCTTGTAGACTAAAATAGAGGAAAAAAGAAAAAAGTGTTGCCGGCTTTAGTCCTTATGCAAAGTAGGAGTGTCATCTTATAAAGTTCAAGTAGTCATGGACCTCAATTTCTTCGTCCTTAAAACAAGGAAGAGAGGGTTGATCCAGCTTCATTCAATAGAGATTGCTCATATACTATGCAAAGAACTATGCTCAATTCTGCTAAAGGTAAATGTCATTAGCATTGAGACCATATTTTGCTTATTTCATTATGTCCCTGTAGCACTGAGCTTGGCATATACTAAGCAGTAGAACAGCTGCTGAATTGTCAATCACCAGCTCACAATCTCTGCCTTCAGAGAGCTTATACATTTTTAGGGGAAAAAAAAAAAAAAACATGGACACAAATAATCATCATTAGAACAGAAAGTCAGTACCAAGAGAGACAAACAATGCAACAGAATAAATCTTGGAGGAAGATTTGTTTTCATCTGGAGCACTGCAGAAGGCTTCAGGGAAAGGTGGTATTTGAGCCACTAGATGGGAAAACTGATAAACTGCAGAGATGGGACCTTCCAGTGGTGATCAATCCACCTGGGAGTTTCAACTCAGAACCAGAAGTTTTTCTTCCACCATCCAGAAAAGCATCTCTACACTTTTTCTTCCTTTTCTCTAACCACCTTTCCAATATAGCTGACTTTTTGTTTCCCCTCTTCTCTTACTTCTCCATCTACTAAAAATTCCTACAGGGGAGTGGTTTGTTAATGTTCTTCCTTTCTTTTTGTCTGCCCTAAGTTAATGGACTTCTGGCTAAATACTCGAATTTATGCACCTTACATTATCTTTTCAGCACTGTTTTCAGTAATTTATAGGAACCAGTGTCTGCTGCATCATGTTATTTAGTACTGTGGTGGCTTTGAGATACCGTCTGCACCTTGATGCTTCTGCAGGGGGAGAGAAGCAGTTATAGAACCTGGACAGGCTCTCCTCCTCTTGTCCTGGGGAAGACACCCCTGTACGGGTTAGTTACTGAGAAGAGTTATAGAGGCACTGGCACAGAATCCCGAGTCATTCCACACCATTAAGAAAAGACAGGCTGAGGAAGAGAAAGTCCTGAATTATCCAACACAGTTGCACACTGGGACAACCAACATCCCAGCCAGCCAGAAAAACCAGGCAGGGGAAACAATGCCCCCAGGATCACACAGCCAGAGGTTCTTTATGTGTGGGTGGTGGCAGAGGGTTTGGAAGTAGGACAGACAGCCCATCCCCACATACGGCTACACTTTCAAAGAACAATTTTTCACTGAATGCATATCAAGTTTTTTTTTTCTAACTAGACATTGCGCATCCATTGCATCCATTCATTTATTTTTCTTAGCAATTGTAGTTTTTACATTTCCTGTCGGAGAACTATGTCCTGAGAAGAGGGTCTCCCAGTTGTAACATTAGAACCCAGTAACACCCTGCCTGACTTCGGTTTTCCAAGGAAAGCCCAGGGCGAGATGTGTTAACCTCTGCCCTGAGTGGAGAGATAAATAAATCCCTGCCCTCCAGGAATCTGATGTCCAAAACAGGAGATAAGACGCCTTTTAAGGACCTTGAGGCTAAATGCACTCAGATGCAAAGAGCTGAGCTGCCTCTGGCTATCTGGTCAATTTTCCTCACATAGACTCCCAGCACCAATGCCCAGGAGAGTGCTTTCTGACTCACCATGTACCTAGCAGATGCCCAAGGCTGGGCATTACAGAAGGAGGATAGAACCTCTTAGAAATGTTCAAGAAAGGCATTTAGAAGCCTGGACCTTGAACAAGGTATGAACTGCAAGTTTTTTTTTTGTTTTTTTTTTTTTCTTCCAAGACGGAGTCTCACTCTGTCGCCCAGGCTGGAGTGCAGTGGTACGATCTCCACTCACTGCAAGCTCCGCCTTCCGGGTTCATGCCATTCTCTTTCCTCAGCCTCCTGAGTAGCGGGGACTACAGACAGGCACCCGCCACTGTGCCCGGCTAATTTTTTTGTATTTTTAGTAGAGACGAGGTTTCACCGTGTTAGCCAGGATGGTCTTGATCTCCTGACCTCGTGATCCGCCCGCCTCGGCCTCCCAAGGTGAACTGCAGGTATTTATTTAAGCTGAATTTGATTGTTTTCAAGAGGGACACACCACACTAGTCATCAAAGGCCTCACCACTTCTTACTTTTTCCCACTTGGCCATTCCACACACAGAGATTATCTCTTTGATTCCTGCCCCCCTCACCCTGCTGAAGAATAACCAGACACTGGAAGAGGAAGCTGGGAGCCCAGGTAGGGGAAGACAAAGATGTCATTAGGAGGGAAGTTCCAGCTTCTAACAGACGGCACATAACAAATCGGTGTGGTGTAAATGCAATTTATGTGGCCCATAATGTACTCAATACATCCCCATAAATGAAGGTAAAACTGTACCTCAGCCGACAGGTTCTAGTTCTTACTTATCATTAGCAGTGATAAATCCCACATAGTAATGAGAGTTCCTGGAGACACTTTTCATTTCTGGGTAGCTTCAGTTACTCACATTCAAACCACAATTTGCTCATCTTTCCAAAAGCAAGCCTTGCTGGCCACTATTAGATCTGAAATTCATTTTTAACATTAAGTGATTTGAGAAAGTAATACAAACACTTAATAGAAAACAAAACACAAACCCTGAAGCACTAAAGGGTTTTCTATGAAAAGCTTTTCTGGCTCCCCTTTCCCTCCACAGGAGCTTCCTTAGTGGCAAACAGGATTGCAAGTTTCTTATGAACTCTCCCAGAGATCATCCTTGTAGATGCAAAGTATGTATTTACATATCACTTTTATGCAAGTGGATTCATACTATATATACTGCACTGTATTTTTTTCCTTATTTTACATTAAGGACTGATGGAGAACAGTTCTGATCAGGGGAAATAAATCTTTTGCATTCCTCTTCACAGCTGCATAGTACTCCATTCTATAAATGGACCATAACTGATTTAACCATTTTCCAACTGGCAGTACCTTTCTACTCCTCAGAACCCACAATGCAACAATAAATGGCCTTTTGGCTCCATTTTAGTTTTCTTTCAACTCAACCATTGCCTGATTCGGTTACTCCACCTTCCTCACCTAGATTCAGAAACCTACCTCAGGAGAGAGAACATGCATCTCTGCAGAACTGTAGTTCTAACAGCAAAATAAAATTAAATAAAAGCCTCCCTCTCTAGGCCAATCTGGAAGAAGTGGCTCCAAGTAGAGTCTATAAGAATAGTAAATCTCTTCTGACACAGGAGCTGGGAGGAGGCTGCCCAGGTCATAGTGATGGGCTTCTCAATCTGAGATGTCAACAAGCTACATTGAAAGCAGAAAATGGAGTCATAGAAATCTGTAATTGTAAGTCCTGTTTTCACAGGCAGAGAGCTGTCTAGCTGGCTCTCATTACCTGGTTACAATTGTAATTTCTATGCATTCTTTTTCCCTGTACTGCAGTTCACTGGGGATTCAGGGCCAGGGTAGGGGGCTGGGTATTTTTTGAGATGGAATGAAAAAGGTACCAATTATGGAAAAGTGATTTTTTTCTTTTGAATCCACTGCTATGGACGTCATCGTCCCTCTTCATGGGAGAACATCACGATGTTGTACAGGCAAAAATTATTTCTGGAAAAAAAAAAATCCCATTTGCCCACCCTTCTCCACCAAGAGCATCAGCTGGACTTGCAGCTAAGTTCAAAGCACTCACCAGCACAAACTAACAGACCAGCTCATGCTCTCCCCAGGTTGCCTAAAATGTGTGTCCTAACTAGAAAGGAGATATCTAGTTGTTTCATTGGATTCATTATGATTCCTTATGGAGCTCAACAATGCAGACCTAACAAAGGTAACTGTGGCATTAACATGATTCATTGCAAAGGTCTTCATCATTCTACAAAATTACTGTTATGCCCTCAACAGAGACTCCAGCATCAGTGAGCACCCATCTATAAGAATACTGGGATCAGAAAAGTCAACCTTACCCCCTACCAGGCATAGGCATGAGCCAAGAATATGATTATCCTCCCCAATCCCACCCCCAGCTGCCTCACGTTGTCCTCCTTCGGCAAAATAGATCACAACTGATGAGCCAAATCCTAAAATCCCAAGGTGAGGACTCTGTGTGCTCCTGCTCCTTGCCTATAACATCTATGGGATGTCACCAAAGTGGCCACCACTCTTGGTGACTGTCCATGACTGTGCTATCCTGTTGGTTTGCACTGGTGAGTACTTTGAGCCTAGCTACAAGTCCAGCTTAGCCATCTGATGCTTTTGGTGGGGCAGGATGGGCAGGTGGAATTTCTATAGCATTCTGCAAAGGGCACTGAAAAGCAGGAGTGGGCAGTGCTGCCTTGGGGTGGCGGAAGGTTCTGAATGGTTTCCTACAATGTTCTTAAAATGCTTCTTAAGCCAAGTTTCAGTCCAGAACCAAGTGCCAGGCACCAAAGCAAACTCTGCCTGATCCTGCACAATTCTTCAATTCCAGGAGGTGGGTCACAGAACAAGGGAGCCAGTATCCACAGAGGCAAGGACCTGGTCTCAAATGGCTTGTTCTCACCCAGCACATGCTCTGCACCTGAACCTGAAGCCATTCCTCTCAGCTTCTGCCTTCAGGATTCAATTTTCTTCTTTTTTCCCCCTTTCTTTCTTCCTTCCTTTTATTTATTTATTTTTATTTATTTATTTATTTATTTGAGACAGAGTTCTGCTCTTGTTGCCCAAGCTAGAGTGCAATGGTGCCATCTTGGCTCACTGCAACCTCTACCTCCCAGGTCCAAGCAATTCTCCTGCCTCAGCATCCCAAGTAGCTGGGATTACAGGCACCACACCCGGCTAATTTTTTGTATTTTTAGTAGAAATGGGGTTCTGTTAGCCAAGCTGGTCTCAAACTCCTGACCTCAGGTGATCCACCCACCTCGGCCTCCCAAAGTGCTGGGATTACAGGCAAGAGCCACCACACTTTTTTGGGGGGGCTTTCAATTCCTATATAGTTTATCATTGAGATCAAGGAAGACTGTCTACCTTTGACTGCCTGGTGGTTAAAACAGAACTTGACATACAGAAACTAAATAAGTACTAAATAATAATTAATGAATGAGCCAAAACACAAGAAAGTAGTAATTCGTTGTGTTGTGAATCTCCAAGAATAGCAGTGCTTAGAGATCAGGGACTAAAGAGGATCCTCCCCTCATGCACCCTAATGTTGATATTAAGTATAGACTGACAAAAGCAATTACAGCCTCCAAGAAGTGTCCTGTAAACTCGTCATGTCAAATTCTGAGATTACTAACACTACATGTCCATGCACTACCTCTTTTATGTAAAATCGTGTGCATGCATCCATCAGTATGCATTTTTCTGCAAGAAGACTGACTACTTTCACCAGATTCTCAAAGGGATCCATGCCCCCCAAGGAACTTCATGTTCACTAACTTAGAAAATCAGAACACCCAAGAACTAGAACAATCCCCACTGCCCTCCCTGAGATGGAATGGGATTGAATGGAGAAGACTGCAGGTGTGAGTTCTGGTGACTAACAAGCATCATTGCTCTGCTTTATGGAAACAGATAAATCACAAAGACTGTAAGAATCCCTATCCTAGAAACACTATTGTGCTTGACAGCAAGCACATTTTTTTTCACCAAGTCAACATCATCTCCAGAATGAGCTGCAAAGCCCTGTCAGCCCAAGAAAAAGAAAAGAGGTTTGAGGCAAGATTAAAGAAAGAAGTAAGGCCCAATCTGCAAGCTAGGAAAACAGGTTCCTCCTATAATGGTGCTAAACCACTTGATTCCAGGAAGAGAGGACAAGAACAAGGTGATAAGCTATGTCAGCCATGATTCCAGATGCTCCACAATGAGAAGGGGCCTTTCATCCTAGTCCACATCGTGCAGAGTCAGGGGAGCTGGCTGCTGTCTCTGCATTTGAAGGAGAACTCAGTTCTGAATTTGTCATGGTTATGTTCAGGGAATTACTATCTGGGTGTGTCTCCTTCAGCATTGTCCAGAAAACACTCCTGGTCACCAAAGAATTGGCTTCAAAGCTTGATTTTGAAGGGCTGTTACAAATGGCTCAAGGGCTGTTTGAAAACACACCTTGTACCTGCCTGTTTCTAGAACAGTTTCTCAATGTTGGCACTGTTGACATTTGAGGCCAGATAATTCCTGGTTGGAGGTGACTGTCCTGGGTATTGCAGGATGAAGAGCAGCCTCCCTGGCCTCTACTCACTAGATACCAGGAGCACCCTGACACCCCACCACCACCAAGTTGTGACCACCAAAAATGTCTCCAGGCTTTGCCAAAAGTCCCCTGGGGGGCAAAATCACCAGAGATGAGAACCACTGCTCTAGAGTTTCCCAACTATGCTCTGGGGAACACCAGTCCTGGGGGTCTTTTCTAGTTATTACCTAGAGAAAAACAAGATACTGTGGTCAAATAGTTTGGGAAACCTGGAATTAAACAAAGATAAACAGGACTCTTCCCTGATGGATTTCTCAGATCCTAGAACAGATCAAGGTGCATTGTGCATCTCCAAGAGGAAAACATAATACACAATATTTTCCCAAAGGCATCTGGCCACAGAATCCTTTTATCTCAGAGCATTTAGGATTAGTATTCCAAGGATTAACTTTTGGAAACACTTCTGTAAGGCAAAATTACAAATACACCTCTAGGGCAAACACACCCTGAGGAAGGGATGAAGAAGAATCAGCTGAAGGATGTAAGAGAACAGCCTATACACAATTCATCTTTGAGCCTCCAACTTCATCATCCGAGATCCTTTTTTTTCTCTCTCTCTTTTCTGAGACAGAGTCTCGCACTGTTGCCCAGGATGGAGTGCAATGGCACGATCTTGGCTCACTACAACCTCCACCTCCTGGGTTCAAGTGATTCTTCCGCCTCAGCCTCCTGAGTAGCTGGGATTACAGGCACCAGCCATCATGCCTGGCTAATTTTTATATCTTTGCAGAGACAGGGTTTCATCATGTTGACCAGGCTGAACTACTGACCTCAGGTGATCCACCTGCCTTGGCCTCCCAAAGTGCTGAGATTAGAGATGTGAGCCACCATGCCTGGCCCCAAGATTCATTTTTTGAGAAGAGGTTTAGACTTCCAGGCTTCAGAAGTCTCAAATATTTTGGAAGATATTAAAACTCTAAGTCACCATCAACTAACACTTCTTCCAGGGTAAGGTGATCAGACAATTTCCCCTGTGAGAGCTGGCCGGGTCCAATAGTCTATTGAGAACAGGAAACAGCAAAAGCACTTGGAGTAGAAAAGAGAGTAATACAGGAGAGGAAGTAAGGAAACAGGACACCAAAAGAGACCTGTCTTAATATTCATGTCACAATCCGCACATATGGACATTAGGATGGACATTAGGATGGTCAAGGATATTAGGAATGCTGTCTTATAAGAGGAATTAGAATCATTCCATGTAAAGTGAATGTAAAATAGTATTATTCTATAATACTAAGTAGATTGTTGTAATTTTTACAGATTTCAAAGATCATAAAATATGAGACCTGGAAATAATCTTGAAGGATCCAGTCTTGTTTTTTAAACTTGTTTAGCTACAAAAATCATTGACTTGAAACTCCGTATGTAAAACACAAAATCATAATAATTCTCATTCAGTATGGCTGGATTCATGCCCAATGCTTGACCATCACTTTAATCTTTGCAGCACCCGAGGAATCTTCCAGAAACCCCAAGCATCTCAGAGCTGTATTTGAAACCCAATTCATCTGTTTCACAGTCAGAAGAAACAAGGGCCCAGAAAGAGAATGTGATTTGCCCAAGATCCCATAGTTTATCAGTAAGGCAGTCAGGAGAAGAATGAGCTCATGCCTGACTCTTGGCCCAGTGCACTTCCTACCTCACCATATGTTGGCCAAACATAAGAAGAGTGTTCTAACCCTACAATAGAATAAGTTCCCTTGGAATGGAGTGATCTCCTCATTGTGTAGGTATCCAAGAACAGGCTGACGACCTTTGTAAGGTGTAGTTACTACACTGATGAGAAAGATGAACTAGACTAGACATCTTTGCGATCTCTTATTGCATATCTTGCTAGCACTGCTGTGTCATCCTCCCAGGTTCCAGTGACAGGATGCTCAGGGAAGCCTGCTCTAGGAAGCAACACAGCCTCAACAAAGGGCAGACCACTGCCCATTCCGCCTGGTTCCCAAGCTCCCTGCCTTCTCTTGGTGGAAGCAAGTCAGCTGAAATGAACAGCAGGCTCAGCGTGGGTGAGCAATGCTAGACAACCGAGTGATACATTCTAAGCCACGTCAACAACTCCAGGCTCAGGAGTATCAGGTAGATTTATGACAGTGCCTGTCAGTCACTGGAAATATCATAAGGGAGGTCTAAAATAATAATGCTGCCTTAGAACCGATAATACAAATGATCCGTGCACACAATGGCATGATCCTGCTCCAAGTTATTAGGTGTGGAGGAAAAGTTCAGCCCAAGCACATTTGTGAGTGTGTCTGTGGGTACACATACACAGCAACACACACACACATGCACCCCGTTCTATAAGTAGATACAAAAACCAGCAGTGTGTAAAGCTGTAAAGCTCCATAACTCCATCTTAATTCCATCTCCATTCTTTTATCTAAAGGAGAACATAGTGAGCAAATCATGGCAGAAGAATAGGGCAGACCAAGAGGTGTCCAGAGCAGAAGAGCAGGAAGACTCAAGCTGATACCAAAGGCCAGGACAACCATAAATACCCAAATCAGGCCTGATGAGCAGCAGCAGGATATGGGGGCACCTGCCCATCTTATGCTGTTGCATTATGGAATCCAGGAAAGGATATCTGGTAATTATCTGTTATCTGGTAATTAGCACAGCGCAGCGATATGATAAATATACTTTACACTTGCAGCTTTCTATTATCGTTTTTTGTTTATTCTGTGTAGTTTTGTTTCTGAAGAGTGTGTGTGTGTACACATATTTGTGTGTGTTTTCTCCAGGAGTCAACATGCCCTCCTAACACATCAACTAGCAGATGGTTCAAGGCCACATCCTCCACAAATCCATTGCCCCTGAAATGCCCGGAATAAACCTGACCCTACCTCATGCACTCGACCTCTGTGAGAATCAAAGGAGGTGACTGATGTGAAAAGACTTTGAAACCATAGAGCACTGTGACACACATACCACACACGAATACATCACATTCTGTGATGCTGGCAGCTGTGGTGGGGTGGGACAAGTCCTGGCCATGGCATCACAAGGGGTTCCAATCCCAGCCCTTCCACCTACCAGCTATATGATATAAACAAGCTCCTTAACTTCTCTGGCTTCAGATGACTTGCTGTCAACTGTTATAAAGATCAAATGAGATGCAAAGGTGAGATCTGAGCTATAAAGTGTTCTGCAGATGTTAGATATCAGCATTACTACACCTGCCTACAGAGTTGTCTATCATCTAATCACCAGTGATACTCGTTTTCTGTGCAAAACACATCTACATTGGTATGACAGTACTTTCCATCTATTACTACCAGTAGCCAATAAAGCAATATAATGCATCTCATAAAAATATGACTCTCTGATATTAGAGAATATTATTCCTAGCTGTGCTGGAAATAGTAATAATAACAATATTCTACAGCTAGTACCTGTGTGTTATTAGTCTTTCCCTAAGAAGATGGTAAGCTCCTCAGGAGAGATTTTCTCTGACACTTCCATGTCACCTGAAAGAGGAGGATCATCTGGCAGACACTAAACACATGTTTGATGATTGTCAGAAGATACAGGCAATGGCCAGTTGTGAGCAACTCTAGGGCTGGTCTCCCTCTAAAGGTAATTGGTTTTAGAGCCATAATTCAGCATTTTCTAGCAGAAATGGTCCTTATCTCCCATCCCACCCAGAGATCTGGTTTCACACCTCAGTAGCTCACAAAGAGAGCATGTGCTTTTGGAGCAGAGGCCCCTGCAGATCCAAACAGGGGCAAGAACCAGAACTGACCTGTTCATCTAACAGAGCAGCCTATTTGGAAGAATGAACAGCTACCAAGGGGTCATGATGCCAGACCAGGTGGGCTCATATGTCACCAAAGTCTGGGCCAGGGGACCAAGTATGTGTGGTTCAGTGTGGGAGAGGGGCAAGGGAAAGCTGAAGGCTGTGTCTAAGGTTTATTAATAGCTTCCCTTTCCACCTCCCTCCCTCTTCACTTTCTCATCTCAGGGTGACCTCCACAAGTCACACCACAAGAGAACATTTATTATTATTATAATTACACTGATCATATTGGTATGTATGCTCACAGATGCCACCGAACGTGTGGCGTGCTAGTTCTCCTGCATTTCCAATTCCCAGTGTCCTGGAGCCAAAAATATACTGCCATCAAATTGCTCTGTTGTGGCTTTGAAAAAAAAAAAAAAAAACTGCCTCCTTTCTCAGGGCAATTCTTCCCAATCCTTCACAAGTACAGCCAGTTCGATTATTTGTACCACCCCTCACCCCTACTCCTGCCCCACTGCCCCACCTTCCACCACCCTTCCCCTCCCCATAAGCAAAATAGCAATGTGCATGGCTAATTCACATGTCAAGCCTCCCTCGGATGAATGACAGGTTAATGATGTGCATGTCTCCTTAAATAATTCATACTTCTAATAACCACGTTACACAGCACTGACATACACCGCCCTCATCAATCGACACGGGGTAGCACACGGGGTGAGGCAGGGCAGAGTAGAGACTTGTGTGGTTGGTGGAGATGGGGAATGAAGAGCGCCTCACCTGCCATCCTCATAGTCACCGGGAGGTACAGGCGGCTCTGGGAATATGTTGATCAGCAGCAGAAGCCACTGCACCATGTGGGAAAGAGAGGGCAAGAGACCAGGTGCAGGATCAACATCTAAGGGGCCAATGGATCACGGGGCAGGAGAGAAGTCATTGTTTCCAGGGTGCCAGGCTGTTTTTCCAAGGCATTAACTGCATACTTCAGGGGCCGGCAGCCTTCCCACTTCCTCCACGGAGTTCCCCTGGATGTCCACACTGGAAGTCCCAGTGTGGAAGATCTTCTTACTCTCAAAACTTTCTCTGGTATATTCTCATTTGTTCCTTGCTGCAAATTCCCTGGCCTTTTTCAGTTGTGTGTACGTGTCCTCTCATCAGTCAGGGAGCAGGTGTCCAACTTCCTTGTGCCAGTCTGCAATGCCTGGCACAGAGCTCAGCATCTCTGGGTATGAGGCCAGAGGAAGAGTATTTGTTTCCTATGGCTGCTACAACAAAAGACCACAGCCTGGAGCTTAAAGACAATGCAACCTTATTTTCTTCCAGTTCCAGAAGTCTAAAGTCCAGAATGGGTCTCACAGAGAACCAGCATCGAGATGTGAGCAAGGCTGGCTCTATCTGGAGGCTCCAGGGAAGTATGCCTTTGTTTGCCTATTCTCAATTCTAGAGGCTGGTGACATTCCTTGGCTCATTCCTTCCTTGTGCCACCCAATGACTGGCTTCCATTGTTATATCTTCTGCCTCCTCTTATCACCTGCCTCCCTTTTATAAGGACCCCTGTGATCAGATCAGGCCCACCCAGATGATCCAAAATGATCCCCTCTCTCAAGATCCTTAACTTAATCACGTATGCAAAGTCCCTTTTGCCATATAGGGGAACATCCACAGGTTCCAGGCATGGAGATGTGGACCTCTTGCGGGGTGCCTGGAGATGTGCATTACTCAGTTGACCACAGGCCGAGTACCTACAATATGCCCCAGCTACAAAACAGGGTTGCTGTGAAGCTAAGAAGAAAAGATATTATAAAAGCATTTAACACAGTGCCTGGGATATTAGTGGTTGATGACTACTGGGTCTCATTATTATTGATAACTGAACACATTACCAGACTCATCTGACAGGAATGAACACCTACTGCCAACCAGGAACTGAGCTGGTGCTTTGATGCATGTTATCTCATTGTATGCTCACTGCAAATCATGAAGTGGATGTGATCATTCCTCTTTGAGAATGAGACAATGCAGGCTGGAAGAATAAGTGACTTGTCCAAGGTCACACAGTTGATAAATGACAGAGCTGACGTTAAAATCCAGATTTATCTGAATAGGCAAATAACAAATGTTCAACCAACACTGCGCCTGAATCCATTTTTCCCAAATAGGCCCAGTGTCAGAAGCACCTTTGAAGCACAGTAACAATACCAGATCCCAGGCCCACCCTTGGAGATTCATGTATGGAACAGGGCCTAGAATTTGTTAATTGGTATACAATGGTTGTACAAATTTTGCGGGTGCATATGACATCTTGATACATGTATATGATGATCAAATCAGGGTAACTGGGATATCCATCGTCTAAGACATTTGTCCTTTTGTGTTGGAAACACTTCAATTCTTCTCTTCTAGCTACTTTGAGATATACCGTATATTATTGTTAACTATAATTTCCCTGCTGTACTATCAAATGCTAGATCTTATTCTTTCTATCTGTATTTTTATACTCACTAATGAGCTTACCTTCATCCCTCCCTCCCCTAGCCCTTCCCAGTCTCTGGTAACCACCCTTTTACTCTCTACTTCTATGAGATACAATCTCATCCCAGTAAAAATTGATATTTTTTAACAAGCTATCTGTATAATTCAAATGCGTGGGCAAGTTTGTAAAACAGGAACCTAATGAATCACCCTTAAAATGATATCAGTACCCTCACTGCAGTCACACTGAGCCCTAATCTCTTTCAAATACACTACCCCCTGACACACACACACACAAAATCAGGCAGAGTTTTGCAACAGCAGCATTACTGGCATTTAGGGGCTGCTAACTTTGTTGTGGGGGTTGTCCTATGCATTGCAGGATGTGCAGCAGCATCCCTGGCCTCTAACCACTAGATGCCAGTAGCACTCTCCCCGGAGTTGTGACAAATGTTTTCAGATATTTCTGAATATCCCCTGCAAGGCAAAATTGCTCCTGGTGAAAAACCAAGATGGGAGGTAGGAAAGAATAGGATGCGAGGGCAAAGGCATTGCCTGCTGCAGTCCCAGTCTTTGCTCTGCTCACACCCCTCACTGAGCTACAGCAGGTTGGAATGGGGTAGGGGGAAGTGCACAGCCTGGGAATTAAGCATGTTGCGGTCTCATCCCCCCTGCCTGCAGCTCAGTGTGTAACTGGGCAGCTACTCCGGAAGGACAGCCAGGCTCTCATTCACTCAGGCACTTGTCAGTAAACTGTGAGCAGGGCCTGAGTTTCCTTCACGTGGGTCTCAGTTTCCTTATTTGCAAAATGATGACATTAAACAAGAATATCTCCGGAGTCACCTCAAGCTCCAAGTTCACCATTTCCAGCCAACCCTCCCAACTATGAGAAGATGAGGCCAAAGGGAAGCTTAACTCTAGGGTCCCAGCAGGAGGGAGTATCCACAGATATCTGCAATGCAAGAGGCACCACTGTGACCTGGGCATGTAGGATGCCCCCAAAGCCTCCACACCCACCACCCCCATCTCTCTCTCTCACTCTAGAAGCAATTCTACCTCCCCCTTATGTACCTTTTTTGTTATCTCTGCCTGTCTGCCTGTCATCATATAACAAAGTAAAACTATGCGGGGCTTTGTGAGGTTTTATTTATTTTGTTCCCCTGCTGCTGAATAAGCTTGGGTACTTTTATGTTTATTAAAGCTGATGCCGTTAGTGAAGATAATACAGAAAAGTTCTCTGAGTATTACAGTTTTTCCTGACCCAGGTTCTTGGAGAAGGATGAGCTGATACAGCGATCTTGGGTAAAAGACTAAAGAAAAGGCTGTGGGTGGCTCTCAGAGGCGGGCATGCAGTATGTTTGGATTCTGGACTGCCCTTTAAGAAAAGATAAAAGACAATCTTCCTTGCAAACTATATATTTGATGTAATTATTTGGCAAGGATGCTCTACACAGAACAGACATTTAATTCCATTTGAAATTAATGGTATTTCACCAGCAGAGTGTGACCTGAAAAAGAAATTTTTTTAAGCCAACAACAAAAAATACCCAAATATTAAGCATAAATGTCTTGTCCCATTTTCCAAAGGCAAATGTAATTGACTTTTAGATGAGGGCTTCCCGCCAGCTCTGACTACCCTTGCAATGTCTGGCAACATTTGAGCTGGTCTAGCAGAAAGAACTCAAAACAGACATCAGAATTCCCCAATCTTGGGGAGTGTTAGGGAATAGCTCTGTGACCTGAAGGGAGACGTTAGTAAATAGCTCAGCCCTTGCTTCTTCCAGAAAACCTCCCCAGACCACCATGGACCCACAGAAACCCTTTCTGTAGATGCCTGCGTACAACCACATGTTCCTCACCTCCAGGTGGAATCTTAGTACCTTGCACCTCCCTCCCCCTGCCCACTGTACCCTCTACCAGCGTCCTTAGCACCTATAATACTTTGCCGAGTATTCGTGCCTACATGTCTGTCTCCCCAGTCACACTGGAATCTTCCAGAGGAAAGTACCACGTTCATTCACTTCTAGACCCTTAGTACTCAACACCAACAAGTGTTCAATTTCTGCATCTTTAATAAAAGAATAGGAAAGAAATAAGGGCAGGAGGGAAAAGTTCACATCAAGCACTTGCCAGGGGTCAGATGCAGTTACGCCTCTCTGCTTCTACCTTCTTGCTATTCAAGTGAGCATATTTTGTCTTCCAGAAAAGCAAGAAACCCCTGGCTTTCAAGGACTGTTTCTTCTAAGTTTTAGAATCCCACCCCCATGGTGCAAGTCCAGCTCTAGAAACATAAATGCCAATGATGTTCTGTCTGGAGGATTTCAACTATGCTGCTGCCAAGAGGGACTGTCTAAATGCCATCCCCAAACTCAAAGCCGTGCTGGAGTCTGTCAGTCTGTCTTTACAGAAGTAGCCCAGCTGCACTGTATTTTTCTGTCCTGATTGTCAACAGGAGCACACTGGCCATTGGCTTTCTAGTTCAGTACTCTGTGAGCTGAACATCTCATCTCTTATGCACCCAATCATCGTTTTCTTACTGCCAGTGATCATCATCATCACATACTGGGTGTCTGTGTACCTAAAGTCAACAGATGTCTTGCAAGCAGGAAGCCCCTGACTTACATACATCTTTGCATTCCTAACACCTAATGAAGACCTGGCATGGAGTATAGAAAAAGAAATAACGCTTACTGAGCACTTACTTGCTTCAAACACTGTGCTGTGTGCTCTGTACACATTATCTCATTTATTCCTCAGTGAAGAGGCTCTTTCTGTGCCTTCACCTATAAAATACAGGTGAAGAAACTAACACTCAGAGAACTTAAATCACTGTGTGCCCAAGGCCAAAGCTAACTAGCGGCAAATCTCAGACTGAAACTCAGGCTTCCAACTGCAAATCCCATGTTGCATACCATATTTCATCCCAAGAGTGAACACTCAATAAATGTTTGAGTTAAACTGAATTCCCAGAACACTCCAAAACTGAATACACACATATCCCAGGCTCCTCATAGCTTACTGCTGCTTTTTAAAATTCTTCTTGACTAACAAGAAATAATTAGAGTCTCTGGAGTACAGTCCATGAGAAATATGTCCTTGGGAATTAGAACATAAAACAAGCCTAAATAGGAATGTCTCTGCTCGTTGGTGAAGTTCATAAAATCACAGAATCTCAGTGCTGAGAGGGACTCTGGAAATCATCTAGTTCAAGCCCATCCTTTTACAGAGAGGTAAACTAAGGTGCAGATGGAAAATGACGTGGTCAAGGTTGCATGTCAACTTTTAGCAATGACAGGGCCACATTGATCACTCCATGACCCTTTTTTGTTTTCAGATTCCAGTTCTAAATGTCCCGGGTGTTATTTCTCACTACCTGCAGCCCTCAGAAACAAGGCTCAAAGAGGAACTCTTGGTCAAATCTATCTTTCTTGTCAGGTAATTAGGACTCATGGCCACAGACAGAAGCTACCACATCATCTCAACAATTAATCACCCGCAAAAGCCATTTCCCACCTAGTTTTCTCCACTGCCAGAAATATTATCCTTAAGTAATCAACATATGGTAGACACCCTGTGAGGGACAACACTACTTGCCCTTTCCCCGGGGAAATGGCAGCATCGACACAGGTTGCAGAGAAAGAAGGTGCTGTGGCACAGCTGAATACCTCTGAGGCATGGGGGTTAACAATATGGCCTTGCAAAGTTGAGTCATGAATCTCAGAGAGCCTCTAGAAGGAGGAGAGCCCTCTTCCTGCTGTACCAGGGAAGGGCTGGGATAGAACGTTCAGGCAAAGGTAAAGGCCGATGTCCCACTGACAGCTGCGAGATTTGGGGTAGGAAGTCGGGGGTGATGACTGCAAGGGAACAGGATATTCAGAGTTTATGCTTTATAGGAAGGCATGTATCCCATCCTCATCCCAAAAGGATGGGAGATGGCTTGTGAAATTAAACACAGCAGAGAATATTATACTTTTTAAGGTAAAATTTAAAACGAGCCAGAAGGAACAGAGGATAGGTGCAGAATCCCCTGGAATGGTGCTAAATGCAAATTCTGATTGAGTAGATTCAGCAGATAGGAATGGGGCCTGAGAGTCTACCTTTCTAAGAAGCTCCCAGGTGATGCTGACACTGCTGGGTTTTGGACCACACATTGAGCAACAAACATCTCAGAGACCTGTACTGTCCAGTTCTTGAAGACACACTTGAGTAACAGAGGTGGAGGAAACCAGCCTGGACTGATTCTGCTGGCCTAAACTGGGGCTTCTAGTTTGAGCAGTTCTTGTCACTTCTTTCTCATATACATCATTTCACATGTATCTCAATGTCTCATTTGGTAAATGAGGAAACAAGCTCAGAGAAGTTGACTAACTTTCCCAGCAACACACAGCAGTGTCTGCCTCCCTAATCTGAGTTCCTCCTCCTCCACCCTGCTGCCTCCTGCTCTGTATGCTCAGCCCTGCGTCAGCTGGCAGTGGTGCACTGGTAAATGTTTAAACACCGGCTTACTGAAAGGAAAAATAAAAGAGCCCAGATTTATAGCATTTACCAATTTCCATAGTGTAAATATTCTCATCATGGCCAATTTCTAGCAACCGATGTGCATTAAACAGCTCATAGAATTTCTGACAATTTATCAATCAGCTCTAAAAGTCACTAGGCAACAGCATACCACTGCAGCTGGGAATGAATCCGAGAGTTTCCGAGGGTTGTTGGTGCAGCCCCTGCCTGCAAGGAACTCACAGCCTAACTAGAAGGACTAGGAAAGATTAACACACATGCTAGCATGCTGCAAGGAAAGGCCATGCCTCCATGGTCTCAGATCCTCATGCACCTGTCCCTGCTGCATGACTGTCACCTCTCCAGCCTCACTGACCTCCTCGGAACTCACATGTGTGCTGCTCCCCTGCTTATATACCCACTCCTTCAATGCTTATGTCAAATGCTGCTTCTTCAGGGAAGCCTTGCCTGATACTATATCTGCCCATGAGATATCCCCACAGTACCCAGCATGCCTTCTTCCAGCCCATTCACATTTGCAATTAATTTACTAATTATTGGTAATGGTTTACTGAACATGTCTTCCTCCCTAAACCATAAGGCAGAGGTCAGGTCTAGTTCATCTCTGTGTCCTTGGCATCTCCCTTGACTCATGTGCCAATATGTGGTTTTTGATGGATTGACTGACCATACATGCAACAGAAGTCTGGTATAAAAAGAGATTGGCAAGGCCAGGAATGATCAGAAAAGGCTTCCAGGAAAAGGTGAGAATTTGAGTCTTCAAGGACAAGTAAGATTTGGAGAAATGGAGGAAAGAGGTCTCTCCTGGCAGAGAACAAAGGCACAGCTATGGCAAAGATCATGGCATCTTTTGAAGACTAGGAGAGGCTGGATCAGAGAAGAACAGAGGGTGAATGCAAGGGAAAGCGGGGGAATAATGTCATGTGAAACAATAAGTGAATCCAAGAGGGGAAAAAGGCTTGATCTGGGCTGATGAATGAAACCCCACAGTCCCCAAAGTACCCAGCAGACATTGTTAAGAGTGACAAGAAAATGACAGAGGTTTGGGCTCCAGCCAACCTGGTGGAATTGCTCAGGCTCCTTTCCTGAACTTAGTCAGAGACACCAGAGAAGCAAGGAAGCTGGACGCTAGGATCAATGCCAAAACTGTGAGACCACAGGGTGCCCACTGTGGGAGAGCAAGCAGCTGGGAGTGTGAGAAGGGCCAGGGCAGTGGACAGGTGAGGTCCAGGGAGACCTGCAGGTGCATATCCTTGCCCACCCACCCCTGCTGCACAATCCCCTACCACCACCCCACCAGTCCCCTAGAAGCAGAGTTTCTAAGAGGCTCCCTGAGAAACAATGACAGAGGATTCTGGAAAGGAGGTGGAGATGACAGGCAGGGAGTGTTCCTGTCCAGGTTGCAACACCCAAGATGCCCATTCTGGGGTCATCCCCACACCCAAGCCCCACCTAGCGAAACACAAGTCTTAGCCTAAGCATTGGCCCCTCTGCACCCAGATACATATTCCTAACTCAGAGAATGAATCTCAGCATCCCCAAAAAACCTTGCAAGGAGGCCAGTTGGAAAAAGACAACGGTCAGAACACATGACCCAAGAGGAAACCAAGGCTAGGGCCCTCAGAGGAAAAGAGGAGAACCTCCTGGAGTCATGGAGTCAGCCTTGGTCAACTCACTTTCCATCCCACATCGTCCTTCTCATTGTATCTAGTGTGATGCAGGTTGCTCAGGAAGGGTGGCACCAGTGGCATGCATGAGAAGCTGCCTAAAATCCCTGTTGTGGTCCTGGACCACTCCTTACAGGCATTGGCACTTGCACCAAAATCTGCCCCCTCTATCTGAGAAGCAGTCAGGATATTTTACCTTCACGGCATAGTGAGCAAGGAGAGGCCATGCCTGTGCAAACAGCATCTCATGCTCAAGGTCCTCCTGCTGCCTGACTAGGCTGTCTCAGTGATAGCCTGCCACCCCAAAAGGTCAGCACACTGAGGTCCCAGGGATGAACCCAGGCCAAAATTCAAATTAGAATTCATTACAGTGTGATGTGCACATCTTCTGCCCAGGGATCCCAGGGCCCCTTTAGAGGGTCAAGGGCCAAGCAGAGATTCCATGAGCCACCTCTACTCTTGCACACAGGGGCCCAGCTTTCTCACGTCGGCACTACTTATTAGCTAACAACATCCACACAGAATTTAAGGAACAGAAAATCTTGAAACTGGAAAAGAGCACATCTAACACAGTGCTTCTCAATTTCATGTGCAGAATCCCCTGGAATGGTGCTAAATGCAAATTCTGCCAAATTCTGATTCAGTAGATAGGAGTGGGGCCTGAGAGTCTACCTTTCTAACAAGCTCCCAGGTGATGCTGACACTGCTGGGTTTTGGACCACACATTGAGCAAAAAAAACATCTCATAGACCTACACTGTCCAACATGGCAACCATCAGCCCACGTGGCTATCAAGCGTTTGGATTGTGGCCAGTCTGAACTGAGATGAACTGCAAGTGCAAAATACGCACCAGTTTAGAAGGCATAGTAGGAAAAAAATGTTAAAGGTGACAATAATTTTAAATTGGTTATACATTAAAATAGTATTTTGGATATACTAAGTTAAGCAAATTATTAAAAAGAATTTCAACTATTTTCATTTTTTCTTTGTTTTTTTTAGATGGGGGTTTCATCTTGTCACCCAGGCTGGAGTGCAGAGGCTGGATCACAGCTCACTGCAGCCTCAACCTCCTGGACTCAATCCATCCACTGGCCTCAGCTTCATGAGCAGCTGAGACTACAGTTGTGTGCCACCACACCCAGTTAATATTTTTGTATTTTTTTTTTTTTTTTTGTAGAGATGGGGTTTTGCTATGTTGCTGAAGCTGGTCTTGAACTCCTGGGCTCAAGCAATCTGCCCACTATGGCCTCCCAAAGTGCTGGGATTCCAGATGTGAACCCCTATGCCCAGCGTTCTTTTCACTTTTTTAATGTGATGACTAGAAAGCTTTATTTTTTTTCTGTTAGAACAGGATATCTGTTTTTATTTTACTGCTGTATTGCATAGTAAAAATCCTAGTACATAGTAGGTGCTCAACCAATACCCAATGACATACAATGCAATGATTCAATTCACCCTTAATCCAAAATTAAAATGTCAGATATCACTTGAAAACAAGATATCTAGATACTATTTTCCTTCTCAATAACTATTACAATGCTCTTATTTCTATATTTTCCTCATAAATATTAATGACATCTCCATTGCATCAATGCTTTCTATAATCTCTCTTTTGTTTCTATAATGAGAATTCATCATTTCAGCGTTGCTTCTTACTATAAACTAGAGGCATACTTACTTTTTTATATACATACTTTATGTTCTAGGGTACATGTGCACAACGTGCAGGTTTGTTACATAGTATACATGTGCCATGTTGGTGTGCTGCACCCATTAACTCGTCATATACATTAGGTATATCTCCTAATGCTATCCCTCCCCCCTCCCCCCTTCCCCAACCCCATGACAGGCCCCTGTGTGTGATGTTCCCCTAATTTCATATATGACTCATTGTACTTCTGTCAAGCACTGCTGCCACAGATCCTCCCATGAATTACAGCAAACCCCACAAAACTGGCATCCCCACAGATACCATGGAACTGCTTCTGTGACCTTGAAATACGAGTCCCCTTTTCCACTTATAACACAGGAAAGTCCCACACTCAATTCTGGAAACACTGAGCTAATCAAAAGCAAACAGATTCCATCTCTATGAGGTTTCCCAAAACCTTTATCCAGCGCCTGCACTTTGTGAACCTGCGCTGAGGGGTACAGTGGACAGGGCTCCCAATCTTACCTGACCTCTCTACAGCAGCACATTTATCCAGATTCGTTCCTCACGCAAATTCCCAGGTCCCGTCCCAATCCTGCCGAATTGGAGTCTTTGCAAGTAGGTTGCAGCCCAGGAACCTCACTTTTTAATAGTTGGATATTCCCGATGAAATTATCTTGGAATCACTCATAAGCGCTCTTTGATGACTGCCTGAATACCTCTAGTGACAAGGAGCTCATGACCTCATAGGCAGCCTGTTTCACTCTTGGGCAGCCAACACTGTCGTAACAGTCATCGTTATCATTATCCCAAATGGCCCCCAAAAGAAAAGTCATTTTGACAAAACTGTATGATTTATAAGACTAAGCCAAGACTTAGGGCTCAGCATGTCTAAACCCTTCGTTTTGCAGATAAGGAGCTGAGACAGAGGGAAAGTCCTATTCAAGGTCTCACACAGAGAGGACACTTGAGACTCGACTCAGTGCTCACTCCTGGCAGCATCATCCTAGACACCAGAAGCTAAATGTCCCTGGCTCCAAGCAGATGTCCCAGACCTCCTGAAGGCTGGGCATCAATTCTTGGTGGATCTCCCCTGGCTCTAACAAGTCTTGAAAACTCCTCGCTCCCTTTAGGTACCAGAACGAGATGCAGGTAATGCTTGCCAACTTCTTCCATCAGATGCTGAATCTTGAACCTGGCTCCCAAGCTCCTCAGCAGGCATCTCCCCAAACCTAGGCACATTCCCCACAGCAAGGACCATGCCTCCACTCAAGGGGTAGGAATGTTCACTGTGGTCTTCCGGATATCTCCGCAGATACTTAGGTTCTGAAGCTGTTTCCAGAAACAGAAACAGCCCACAACAGGCCCGTGGGCACAGCACCTGGGATGGCCTCTAGAGCCAGCCCTGTGAAGCGCCTTACCCTGGCTTTTCCTCTGGCTGTAGGCTGGTAGGGACCTAACACGCAACAGTCTAGAGCCCCTGGAAGGAGTGTCTTTTCTCCTGAATCTCTGCTCTCCCCTGTGCAACTGTGAAGAGCCCACACAGGCAGGTGACTCCCTCGGCCCTGGTGGGGACATATTTCTCACACGACATGATAGTTCCACTTTCTTAAATGCAAGTAAGTTGGCAGTTCTTTGACCCTCTCTTCTGTCACTCATGAAAACAGGAGAGGTGGAAGGTTTGGCAGACAGAGTGGTGGGAGAGGGGAGACACAGAAGCAAGGAAGAAACAAAGTCAAGTCTGTGTCAATATTCTGCAGAGAGAGTGCTGGAAGGTGGAGCTACTCTCTGAGGCCATTTGGATTCGGTCTGCATAGCCAGCTCCATACTCTGCCCCTGCCCTCTGTACCTCTCTCTGTGCCCAGGTCTTTACACACTTATCCACACTTTCTGTGTGCCCTCATTTTGCCCCCATGATAGGTCACTCCAGTGTCATTCAAGAGGAGGAGTGTCTCTAATTAGGCAGAGAAAGTAGATGCTTCTTGCATAGAAAATTGGGTTGGAGGGAGCAAGGGGTGACCCCTGACTTGTGAAGATTCTGAAGAGAAAATTCTCCATCAGCAGAAGCTGAACAAACACTGAATGACTAATAAGCACTGCAAGAGAATGAAGCTTCACTAATGTCTTCAAGAGCCCTGGTGACTTATTACAGGTGCTCTGTTTGATGGTAATGGATACCACACAACTGAATAAAACAATAGAAAAACATCTTTTTGCTTATCTAATTTTTTGTTTCCTCTCTTTCTCCCATTCTCCCTGGCCCCATCTCAACCACAACTTCTTATTAAATATACTTTGTGTTATAAAATACAATTTAGAAAAAAAAAGTAGGATACCGTTTTTTAATTATAACGAACTCCAGATCTCTCAAAAACTATCTGTTGTTCACCTCCTTAATACTGAATTCCAATCCAATGTGCCTACCTATCTCCCTCTAAAGAAGGAAAAGTGACTGCTCTAAATGATTCTCAAACTTTAGTGCATGTAAGAATCACCGGGGGAGCTCCCAGAACAGTGCAGATTCATGGTGCCTTCCCTATGGAGTTAGATTCTGTGCATTTACTTTGGAGCTCAGGAAGTTGTACTTTAAACAAGTAAAACAGGTAATTGTAATTCTAAGGCAGTTCTCCTGCGAACCACACCTTTAGAAGCTCTGCTCTACAGTTCTGACCCAGGTCAAGGAGAATATATTTAGAGGTTTATTTTCAGAAAACATTTGACTCGACTGCCAATTCTGCTTATTCTGTTAAACGTCTGGGTTCCAGATCCCTGAGTATGCACTGTACTGGAGAACAATGAGCAATGCCCATAGTAAAACTATTCAAAGAGTGGCACCTATTGACCATCTTTTATACTACTGGCAAGCTCTAATAGACTTACAAATTTACCAAAAACCAAGAGTAGGAGGAGGGGAAGGAGAGGGGGGAAGAAGGGAAGGAGGGGGAGGGGAAGAGAGAAGGGAAAAGGGAGGGAAAGAAGAAGGGAAAGGGGAAAGGGAAGAGGAAGGGGAAGCACAGTGGGGAGAGGAAGGGGAGGGGAGGAGGATGGGGAAGGGAAGAGAAGTGGGAGGGGAAGGGGGAGGAGAAGGGGGAAGGAAAAGGGGAGGGGGAAAGGGGAAGCAGGAGGGGGAGCAATAAGAACAAGGAGCAGGGAAGGGAGAGGAAGGGAAAGGGGGAAGAGGGAGAAGGCTACAATTCCAAAAAGAAGTATTAATACCCAACTTACCCAAGCTTGCCACAGTCAAGTCCTCTGGAATCAACATTACAAAATATGTTGTTACTGCAGGCCTGGGAGGTAAGGCTTTGCCTGTATCTTAAGGTGGAACTTTATTGAGCAGGTAGGCTAGCAGTCCCAAGGCTCCTCGGGGCTTTTCATTTACTCAGTGATTTGCAAGCAGACCTTGCCACCCTCTTGAGAAGGTCATTTTTTCCATTGCTGCAGCACAGATTAAGTGGACAAACACTGCCCACTACTCAAGTATTTACTGATCATTTTCTCTATGTAAATCCTGAGCTGTGTCAGCACAAGTCAGAGAATCACCTCTCAGAGGGCTTACACTTAAGCTGGGAAAACAAGATGTTGAGAGTCAGAACCACATTTAATCAGAGGTCAAGGAGGACTCGGGGATGTGAGGCTAGTCACCAGAAGTATTGAAGGAATGTGAATCTGAGAACAACCACTTATCCCATCCTTCCTCTAGCCCCTGAAACATTAGAAACCTGAAAGATCATTACCCAGGGATTAATGAACCTTGCCTATAATACTGGAATGCAGATATTTATGTTAAATCAAACCACACAGTCATGGTGGAGAAAATAACGGAAGAATATGTCACAGAAGGCCAATATGCACCCTTTGGGTGGATACAGAAAGGAATTTGACATTTTCTCAAAAACAATTCAAGTTACAATGGAGAATTATACTCCGCTGTACACAGCACATCCAGATGTACCGTGGCCCCACATCTTCTTGGACCCAGTGTGTGCTCTCTGCTTTTCCTTCCATCTACCACTTTTCCAAATCCTGTCTCCAACATGGCCCATACAGTGGCAGCAACAGAAACTCAACGTGAATGCTCGACTGGCCGCTGTGAAGGAGGACAGCACCCTCCAACAGTCAGCAGTATGGAGGGCCTTTTCTTGAATAAGTTATTTATTCAAGATTCATTTACTGCTCTGTGCTAGGCACTGTGCCAGTGCCTGGGATACAAGAGTGAACACAAAGACACAGCCCCTCCTCTTCCCACAAAGCTCACATGAGACACAGACAAGCAAACAAGCACTGTGAATGCAATGTGCCTGGGCAGAGGTAAGTACAGACGCCCTATTTGCTCCATGCAATGGTTCCTCTCACATCCCAACACATGGGAGTCAGGGTGAGGGCTTCAGTACTGGCCAGAGACGAATACAGATGTGGTGACTGTCTCCATTCCATCAAGACTCTCCTGAATCACTTTCTCAGCTCTGCTCATGAGTACCACAGCAGTCAGACCATGGCCTCATACTTGTGGTTCACTCTGGTCTGATTTAACAGATTCACTGGGTCTGTCCCAGACTTAGTTCCAACTCCCCTCTCTCTCATGCTGGCATTTTTCCTGGGTCATTTGGGGAACCCTGCTGAATGCAGCAGAATAATGCCAGAGTCAAGAAGAAGTATTGTTTCCAGAAAGTCCAAAAGATAAGGAATTCTGCAAGAAACAAGGCAAATCCCTAACCTCTCTAGCCCCAAAGGGCAAGTTAGTAACTATGGATACCAAGATGTTCCTCACACAGGCCTAGATGTGGCAACATAGTAAGGTGGCTAAAAACACAGACTCTGGAGCCAGACTCCCTGGATGGGAATCCCAGATCTGACACTTATTAGCTGAGTGACCTTGGGAACTGCACTTAATTTCTCTTTGGCTCAGTTTCCTCATCTATGAAATAGCACCCAATTTATAGTTATTATAAAAATTAAATGAGCTAATATATACAATGCACTTTGAACTATTCCTGGCATAGTGCAAGAGCTTTGGGAGGTTTTATTAAATAAAAATAATTGTTATTTCTCCCCATCCAACGGCATGTAGGAAGGTCATCTAGATTCTATGCCAAGAAAGCTATCTAGTCACAACCTCCACTCTATGTCAGCCTTGTTGACAAAGTGCACAGGGGGCTGGCTCAAAGAAGAAACCAACAGTGACTGAGTACCTGCTGTGTACCAGCCACTGGGTGTTTTCATATATATTATATATCACTTAATCTCTCAACAACCCAGACAGGTCAAAATACTTACCTCCTGTTTTACAGATAAGGAGACAGGGACTCAGAAATTCCCCTAACCTACTTAGAAGTTGGAGACTAGCTCCATGACCATACAGATTTGTAAGGCTCCAAAAACCTCCTCATTTCTTCATGTTGGTATTTGTTTCTACAAAAGAATTGGGAGTCAGGCCCATAAGGGCAAGGTGCTCATGAGGAAAAGTAGAGTTGAGGAAACTGTCTTCCTCTCTCATCACATCCAAGGAGAGAGAAATTACAGGGGACAGAGGAAGTATGGTTAAGGTAAAGAGAAAAGACTAGGTTCCACAGGGCCCAAAGGAAAGAAAGGTAAACATAGGAGCTCCCACAGACCTAAAAAGAGGTCTCAGAGCATAATAACAGGAGTCTCTGGCTGTTGGTAGAGATTCAAACCTAAGTTAGTCCAGCTCTAGGGACCAGCCCAGCACCTTCCCTGACCTCTGTGATGGCAGACATCACTGATCCATCACAGCACTCATGCCTTCAGGCCCAAACAGTCTCAGCATTTAGACTCCAGAAAGCCTGGACAATCCATCAGAGTTGACTACCAGATAAAACCTATTTGTCATTTCTTCACTTCACCATGTTGCCAAAGGGAGTTTAAGAAACTCCCTGTCTCTGAAAACTGGAATAATCTACTTAGGGAACTGATTCATATGACACAGGAAACAGGTGAAAAATATATTCCTAGAGCCTGCTGGGTGAATCTTAGTTAAGCATTCTGAGAAAACATTACCCCACTACTATGGACCAGGCAATGCAGTGCAATTAACCATGCTTTGAGAAGCTAATACTTCATTACCTTCTTGGCTCAAACATCTAGAATACTTTATGATTTACAAATTGCTATCACTTGACCCTACAACTGCCTCACCAGGCAGCTGGGCACCTCAGAATGTGTAAAGCATAAAATTCTTATTAGTTTTAATGGTTTATAAATCTTTTCTGTACGCAATCATTTTTGCAAATAATTTCCTTTGCAGTTCTCATACCCCTTCTTCCTTTTCCTTATTTTATTGCATCAGTTAGAATCTCAAAGCCTTACTACTCAGTATGTGGTCTATGAGCCAGCAGCATGGCATCACCTGGAAGCTGGCTAGAAATACATAATCTGAATCCCCACCTCAGACCGCTTCATCAGAATCCACAGTTCAACAGGATCCCCAGGGGTTCACATGCACATGAAAGTTTGAGAAACACAGCACTGCTACTGTTGAAAAGCAGAAGTAGTAAAGGTATCAGGTTTTTTTGCTCTGAATGTAATAAGAATGTATCACTATTTTCATCATTATTTATGATGTTTATTATAAGTTTTTTAGATATCCTGCATCAGGCCAAAACAGAAAACTATGTAAAATTAATGTATTAGTCCATTTTCATTTTAATGAATTACCAGTACCTTCCACTGGTAATTCATTAAAAAAAAAAAAAGATTTAATTGACTCATAGTTCCGCATGACCGGGGAGGCCTCATGAAACTTAGAATCATGGCAGAAGGCAAAGGGGAAGCAAGGTGGCAGGAGAGAGAATGAATGCAGGAGGAACTACCAAAAAACCATCAGATTTTGTGAGAACTCACTCACTGTTAGGAGAACAGCATGGGGGGAACCACCCCCATGATTCAATTACCTCCCTTGACATGTGAAGATTATGGGGATTACAATTCAAGATGAGATTTTGGGTGGGGACACAGCAATCCATATCAATTAATAACTGTGAAAAAAATACGGTCTAAAGAAGCATTGCTACTTACAAGATCATCTAGCTTGTAGGTAGCAAGTGGAGCAGGGAAGTCCATGCCTGTTCTGCCCTGATGCAGAGTGGCCATCATAAGGGAAGATGGACTAATAACAAATTATTCCCAGCTATCAGTACATATTTGTTGGATGAATAAATAAATTTCACTCTACTTTGTTTAATATAATAGGTGTGTTTCCACATAGCTGAATGAACAGTAAATCCTAGATCCTTGAATATTTGTAAGCCACATGATTCAATGTGCAAAAAGAAATCTCTATTTTAAGGTACTCTGTACTAAATCTTCTCACAAAGAGGAAAAAATAGCTTGCTTCATGAAAATGTACTCCCTGATAGATTTTAATCAACAAGTGTTGATTGGGCACAGCTGTGTGCCTATAACTGTCTTTAGTTTTCATAAGTATTCAGAAGATAGAAGACCGTGGTTCTCAAATTTAGCATGCATAAGAATCACCTGGAGGGCTTATTAAACCACAGAATACTGGTCTAATCTCCCACCCTGAGTTTCTCATTCAGCAGGTTCGGGGTATGAACCAAAAATTAGCATTTCTACCAAGTGCCAGGGACCACACTTTGAGAAACACTGAAAAAAAAAATACCTTCTCTACATTTAAGGCAGCAGTTCTCACTTCTGGCTGTACATCACACTCAATTGGAAAGCTGCTTAAAAATACTTACGCCTGGGTCTCTACCACAACTAATGAATCAGAAACTGGGGATGGAGTCTGAGCACTAGTATTTGTCACAGATTCCCAGATGTAATTGTCTATTTTCACATTGCTATACAGATACTACCTGAGACTGGGCAATTTATAAAGAAAGTAGGTTTCATTGACTCATAGTTCCGCATGGCTAGAGAAGCCTCAGGAAACTTACAATCATGGTAGAAGGTACAAGGATGTCTTACATGGCAGCAGGAGAGAGAGAGACAGAGCACGTGAAGGGGAAGTGCCACACTTTTAAAACCATCACCTCTTGTGAGAACTCACTATCATGAGAATAGCATGGGGGAAACTACCCCCATAATCTGATCACTCCCACCAAGTCTCTCCCTTGACACATGAGGCTTACAATTTGAGATGAGATTTGGGCAGGGACACAGAGCCAAACCATATTACCAAGTGTTTCTAATATGAAGCCAGAGTTAAGCAACACTGAGGCTTAGGTTTTGGTTGAAGAGATAAGAAAGACATGCAAAGACAGTTCCAGGGCCCTCCACGCAGTAGTATGCTGCAGCCAGGTGGCATCTTTGGAGAAAAGCAGATGTGTTTCCTGCTTCCCAGCTCTGCATTCACTAACACCACGTTGTTAGCTTGAAATAACCCATGGTAGAAGTATTTACACTACAGAAATTGGTAAATGCTACAAATCAGGACTCTCCCCCTCCACCTAGAGAACATTGACCAGCACACCACCAATGATCAGGCAACATGTGCCACAAAAGATGAGGAGATGAAATCCCACTAAACTGGGGTGGTCAGGGAGGACTTACTGGAGGAGATGGGGCCAGAGATGGACCAAAAGGATGAATAGGATCTGTAGAGAATGAAAGTTATCCACCTGGATGAAAACATGAGTTCATGTTCAGAGGTGGGAACAGTGAGGGGACTGCTTAAGAGAAGGATTCTTGTGGTAGAGGAGTGTTTCCATGAGATTTGGTTTCAGAAGTTTAGAATTTCACATAATGGGTCTCCATAGAAAAGCACACACAAGCAGTGTAGGCCCATATAGTGGCCAAGCTTATATTTAAGAATCATTAACAGGCAAAACTAGGCAATGTTGCAACTGCAGCTTGCTGATAAGATACCACCCCAACCCTCTAAGTGCTTCCCAGGGATCTCCTGACTTTGCATTAGGTCAACACCTTGCAGGCAGTACCTAAGAGGTACTCCAGACCAGTCCATCCATCCCCATTTTCTCACTTCAATGACACTAATCTGTTTGATCCCATTCACCCTCTACCAGAAGCCTTTAGTGGGGAAATCTTCATCTTCAAAATCCTCCTCTAATTCTCAAGGGGAGATTAGACTGTCAATATCCATTCAGGATCCTGGATACTCCGCAAGAAACAGAAGGATCTCAGCTTACTAGAAAAACAAGATTTCAGGAAAATAAAAAAAAAAAAAGTCAGGGGTGCGGGATGGAAGAGCCTTGTCTATCCCTCCCGCAAAAGGTCAAAGATAGGCCTGCAGGAGCCATTTCTGCATGCTTCCTGTACTCAGAACACTTGGCCTGTATCTATTTTCTTGCCTCTTCTCTCTCCAGATATGGTATGTATCTTCTCTCTCCAGATACACTTCATTCCTGTATCTGGAGCGAGAAGAGGCAAGAAAATAGAAAAATACCCATGAATATTTCATGCAGTGCCTCTGCTGACTTTTTAGTTCCCTGAACACCCATTAAAATGCCACTGTAATAATGTCATTGTTTGCTCGTCATTTTCTACCTAGCTCTTAGGAAGGAAAAAACAGAAATAATAATTCCTTGCTCTGATTGGGAGGTCACAGGAAATCATCTACCACTTGTACTAAGACTTTTGAAGATCAAAGGGCTAAACAATCACATTTTCATTTATTTGGCATCATTCAAGGAGGTATGATTTCCATAGAAGTACATTTTCCAGATAAATGAAGCCTATCCTTAAGCACCAGATTTTTGAATTTTAACCATTTCAAATGGAAATTATTCTAGAATGGTCTCCACTTCCCTCTTTTCTTCGATAAAACAAATGGAGGGAAAAAAACGTAACCTGTTATGCAGTACTTCAGAATCCTCATTGTAAAGAGCCTGTATTTTTACCATGCTGTCATACATGATGTCTCAGTCTTCCTGTGATATTTAAGACTGCTTGTCTCTGAATCAAGAGCCTCATACTGATGAGCTTTCTGAAGTCCTAGCTGTTTCCTTCCTATCTACAGTCTGTCTGTCGTCATGTCATACTCCCATCACAGTGTCTGCCTCTCACGTCAATTTTCAAATCCCTACTTCCTTCCCAATGACAACTTCTTGCTCTAAATTTGTTAGGAACTGAGAAAATTAACACTCAAAGTTATAATAATATGTAAAGAAAGTACTATAATAGTACATAAAGAAATAGTTATTGGGCTCTGAACAAGAGCCAAAGTCAGTATTCTCTGAGAAAAATATTCAACTTGGAGGACATGAAACTCTTGACATCTTGACTTGGTGTCTCTGAATTGTGTTTGTTTCTTTGTTGCTTCTTGATGCACCCTGGCTAGCAGAGGTTGCCTAAGAAGCAATTCTTAGATAAATGAGGTGTTGTTTAATAATGTTCGATTAACAGGTATACATACAAGTGTTTATGGTTATTCATATGTATATTAAGCACTGACTGTGTGCCAGGTGCTGTAGTGACAAAAGTTACAAAATCCTTTCCATGCTAAGTTCACAGTCTGGCCCCAGACAAGGCCCACAAGACCCCACTCCTGCTAATCTCTTCCACCTCACCCCTGACTCTCCTCAGCTGCCATTCTCCAAGCACTCCATCCTGAACACACCAGGACAGGTCCCTCCTATGGGCCTTTGCACTTTGCTCTTCCCCCACCTGGGATTTTCTTCTGCAGATCTTTGCATGACCAACTCCTGTTCTTTCAGATCTCAGCTCAGCTATTACCTCCCTGGTCCCTGTATCTCTAGCCGTCCCTTGCTTCCCCCCAGT
Organism: Macaca thibetana thibetana; assembly: GCF_024542745.1. NCBI lineage: Eukaryota > Metazoa > Chordata > Mammalia > Primates > Cercopithecidae > Macaca > Macaca thibetana. Next base: position 100,909,453 of record NC_065586.1, on the reverse strand, counting down.
ACATTACTTTGTTTTGTTTTTTCTCTAGAACCTTCCAGAATCTGAAATTACTCTGTCCACTAGTGTGTTTACCATCCATTCACCCCACTTCTGTACAAGATCCCCAAGCACAGAGACCTCCTCTGTGTCAGCCACTGACCCAGAACCCCCAGGACACCAACAGGCCATGACAGATCCTCGACAGAACACCTGGTGAATCAGCAAAGCAGCATAAATAGAATACAACAAGGTAAGTTATGGTAAAGGAGAGCAGAAAACACCTACCCAAGCCTGGGTGTAGAAAAAGATATCTCAAGGAGGTGAGGACTGAGCCAGATCTGAAACAGTGACCTGAACAAAAAAAAAAAAAAAACTTGGGCAAAGAAAGTCAGAGGGTATTCCAGATAAAAGATCACATATAATCCATATGCTGAAACTATATACTAAAGTAACCTTCACACAATCTCAGCATAATATTATCCAAGAATCCCCTGCACCGTTGGAATGGCAGTGAGAAAGAGACAAGTCCCTCTGCAGTCATCTCCCCTCCCCAGGGGATTATTTGACCCTCTGCAGACTCCAGAAAACACTCTCAAATCCTCTGTGTATGAGTTTGCTAAGACTACTGTAACAAAATACCACCTAGTTTGGGTGACTTAAACAACAGATATTTATCTTATCACAGTTCTGGAGGATGAGGTCCAAGATTAAGGTGTGGACAGAGTGGCTTCCTTTTAAGGGCTTTAGTGAATTATCTTTTCCAGTCTCTGGCCAGCTTCTGGTTGTTTGATGGCAATCTCTGGCATTCCAGCTGCATCACCCTGATCTCTGCCTTCGTGTTCACGTGGCATCCTCCCTATATGTGTCTGTGTCCAAATTTCCCCCTTTTATAGAGACACCCGTCCTACTGGATCAGGGCCCACCCTACTCCAGCACGACCTTCTCTTTAATAATCCCATCTGCAACAACCCTATTCCCAAATACAATCACATTCTCAGGTGCCAGGGATTAGGATTTCAACATATAAATTCTAGGGAGACACAATTGAAGCCATACAAGACCTCATGTTTGAATCCGGGTTCCCTAACAGGACCTACTTCTTCAGAGTGAAGTCAGGTCTGGGTCAACTCTGAGAACTGTGGAGGCATATCAGCCCTGTCCAGCCACTAAAAAGGGAGCACAGAAAGAAGGAAGCCTGGGACTGAAGAAGCTGCTTGGGAGAAAGACTAAAAGAGAGATGTGAGACCATTCCTACTCGGGGAGGAGCCACAATATCCCAAAGTACCAGCTAGATCACCTAATCAGCTCAATAACCCTGCAAGGTCTCAGCTGTCATTTTAAAGTGATGAAGTACAGGGCAACCAGGAAAGGAGACATCCCAAAGCCAGAATGTTCAAAGGCCAGGGATCTTGGAGAGACACTAAACAGATGAGAAAAATGGAGACAAAGATTCCTCCTCTGCAAAATGAGAAGTTAGACAATGGCCCCTACAGACTCTCCCTACCCCCAAAATCTATGGTTCAAGGCTGTTCCATACTTTATACTGGGTGGCCACTTGATAAACATGTATCAAATACTTGAAGAAAGGAATAAATGAGTGAGATTATAGCCATAAGGACAAAATGCAGTAACCCTCATTATGGTTACACTCCACCCACCCCTGCAAAAATAAAGTCCAGGAATGAATCTGAGTTCAAGATCATTGCCCTCTGGAAGTACTTAAAATGGAATAATATCGTACCCACTGCAACAAAGCAGTCCAAACACACTGAGGGCCTAATTAGGCCTCAATACATATGCAAACAGGTCCTGCCAGAATTTTCCTTGCCTCGAAACACAGATCTCAGACCCTTTCTCCTCATCCAAGTCCTATCCATTGCTGGGGCTTAGTCAAACTTCATTCCTCAGTGTGGAGGCTCCCAAAGGATCTACTCCAAGACGCAATTATTTCCAGGGCTGAAAATTCTCCTGTTTTTATGTCCCAGCCTGATGTGAGTTCCTCCTGCAAAGGGCTGAGAAGCTACAGTCAAGAACACAATCAAAGAGAAGGACAACCTGTAATCTTAACTTTCCCTTTGTACTTTAGACAGCCACTATCAGCACCAAGGCAGCAGGGGGAGGGGGGCGGCGGTGGGGAACTGCAAGTAGAGAATCAAGCACACACCTGTGCTGTGAGACTTCTCCCAGAGAAAATGAAAACACCTCCATTTAATGCTAGGATTTCAGAACAGAAATCTCTTCAGAAATGAGACCTCACAAGAAAGAAAGAAAAGGAGAAAAAAAATGAAGAGAAAGTTCGCACCCCCAAACTGAATTTCAAGGCAATATCCAGCTAAGAAAAAGCAAAGGAAAATCCTCCCAACCCAACAGTAAAACCAGCAGCCCTCTAAATACACAGGCACACAGACACACAAGGCATCGGCTCTGTGGCAGAAGCGCAAAATTCACAGTAACACCTCCGAATGCAAAAGCAGCTGGAGACTGTGGCGCACAGGGAGCCTGCTCTGCTGTTGTACCTGCCTAGTGTCTGAAGGACAAGTATCCCCTGCCCTGCATTGGAGAGCTTTGCAAATGAGAGGAAAATTCACCTGCAGTGAGACTCAGGATGCACTGAGGACGAGAGCTAATGGCAATTATTTAGTTTTAATAACTGGGTAATTGCTGACCGGACCAGCAGAAGCCAAAAGGCCAATGCCTTTGCTTTGCCAAGAAAGCCAAGGGTTAGATGTTAACTGCATACAATTAAGTGGACGGCTGCCCTGGTCACCTCTAATTGGGTTGTGCTGCCACATGATGTGGGGACAGAACACTTGGGTCAGGGGGCCTCTGGCAGACCCACCTGGACAGAGCAAGCACAAACTTTTGTGAGCTGTAATTGGCTTAAAAAAAAAAACACCTTAACTTGGACAACAGCAGCTGTTCAATGCTGGAGTGGGTTAGAGGTCCAAGGGGATAATGGTTGTTGATCTTGTACATGGACACAGATCTTCCAGCTTCAGTAGAAGCCAAGGGACTATCTCCAGGGGTCCTGAAAGCAGGTGGAACTGATAGAAGGTCAAGTCCTTAATATTCAGTCCCAGAAATCACTAATCCAAACATCAGACTGTTCCCCATATGCTAGCACAGAGCATGAACATCCAGGATCCCGGCCAGTGCACTGCCAGCAACTTCTAAAGAGAGGTACTTAAGCTCATAAGGGAGCTGTCTTGAAAGTGTCACCCTGACCACTGTCTCTGAGGCCCACCTGGATAACACAGGCAGCCTCCATTCTGCATGCTCTTCCAGGCTCTGCCCCTTGCTGTGGCTTTCTCCACTCTGGGGATGCTTTCTCCTCTCCCGTTCAAACCCCAGCTGATAGATTCCCAGCTCCACCTTTCACCCACCCTTACCCTACAAACTCTGTTTATGAAGAAGGTGCGGAATAAGCACTGCCTGCCCTTCCTAGTTATTTACCCCTGCTGAACTCTTTTGAGCTCTCCATCAATTTCAGACTCAAAGATCCTTAGAGATAATCCAGTCCAACTTTATAGATAAAAATAAACCAAGGCCCAGGCAGGTTCCACGGACTATTCAGACATTCTTTTATTTCTATTGCATGTAGAGGAACCTCATCAGTCCAGAACGCTGTATGCTTCTGAAGGACAGTGATCTTATGTGATCCTATATGCACCTTTTACATGCCCCCATAGTATTTAACAGAGATGTGGACAGAAGTAAATCCTTAGTAAACAGTTGTCCATTAGTTCACCACCATTCGTCCTCTTACTCACAGTTCACTGATGGCCTAACTCTAATAATAGTGTTGCGAGGCTCAGAGTGACCTTGACTTCCTCTAACCACATGGATGAGGAGCCACATAATAACTTAATGATTTTATAAACCACTTTGAAAACCACTTTGGCTGATGTTCAACATGTAACAGGCAGCAAGAAAGGGAGGCAGGGGCTGGCTCCCCACTGCCTCATTCCAGACATGTCCCTAGTCAGTCCCCACTCAATAACTGAGCTTTGTGTAAGTAAGGGTACTTAAAAGCCCCCCCAAAAATACTCAGTCCTTGATCTTAAGGACTTTCAATCTAATGGGGAAAATGGACAGGAACACTGATCATTATGATTCTGTGTGACAACCGTGATGAGAAAAGGCAAAAACAGTATTATTCTACATCATTAAATAAAACTCATATTGCTCTCCTGCCTCACAAACATATTCCCCGTCATACAAACTTGGCTGGCCTGAATATCAATACCCCCAGCATACCTCTGCTTCTAGGTTTTTGCTCACACCATTCTCCCCACCTGGAATGTCCTCACTCCTACGTAAATGTATCCCATCTTAGAAACTCAAGTATCAGATTGAATCCTAAATTCTCCAGGATTATTATTTTCATCTAGGTTTTCCTTAACTACTCCGCCACTTTCATTCTGCAACACTTAATTGGTCTCTTATGATATTTCCTGTTCAATTCTTATGTCCTTATTCAACTCTCATGCAATCTTATTATTGATCTAAATTTTAAATTCCTTAATGGTAAGTGCCAAGTTCTCTTCTCAAGAAAATTCCCATATGGATAAGTCCCAGATATATAGTGAGTGCTCAGTTATATCTCCCTGCAGAATGAATGTATGAATGAGTGACTGAATATGTTCTTGCAGAATTAATGATTGAATGAATGAATATCTTCTTGCAGAATGGCTGTATGAATCAGTCAGTGAATGAATGAATGAATATACCAAATCATTGGTCAGGTTTCAACTGTTGGTCAATAATTCCAAACAAAATCTATCCTCTGCCTGCCTCCTCTCCTCCCTATTACAAACTAACACACATATATTTATATACTATTAATACTATTTTCAGTCAACCAGAAGGAATTCACCTGTAATGCATTAGCCACAGAGCTCTGCTAAGATTAGCTGGGTTATTTCAATTGCACCTTTTCTAATTTAATTTCTTCTTTGGCATCCCCCTCCAACCCACCCTGACTCCATCTGGATTATTTTTGTGCTTGGTGAAAAGGAGAAAACACATAAATGAGTTGGCAGGAATAGGGTGTAATTCTAGGGTTCAAATTGCCATCCTCTAATGACTGGAATAAATCTTTATTGATGCAAATAAACAAGATGTCAATATACAGGCACAGAGGTCAGGGCCTAGCCTAGCAGGGCCCCAGCAGGGACTGATTTCTATAATCAGCTTTCATTTCTCGATGAATATCCCAAGTTACAAACAAGCTGGATGAGAATCATTTCCTAAGTAAATTTCCATGTCCTAGAACAGGAAGCAAGGCCCTAAGCCCAAACACTGCTCCCAACTCCAAGTCTCAGGGAAGCTATCTATCTTTCAATGTCTCTCTCGATGACTTCTCCCTTAATAGCACCTAAAACCAAAAGTGCCAGGAGCATAAAGTTTTTCTCCCACTATTCTGGACTTTGCCTCTAACATCTGCCATACCGATAGGTATGCAGCAAAAGTCTTGCCCTCTAAAGGTTACAGTATAAGGGCAAGCAATAATGCACAAAGGTGCCCATGATTCCCAAACCTGGCCCTACAATCCAATCACCTGGAGAGCTCGTTAGCAACAGCTGGAGAGATTCTCATTCACAAGGCCCTGCGTGGGATCTGACAATCTGATGTTTAACAGGGGCCCCAGATGATTTTGATGTGGCAGACCCATATGACAAACTGGTAGAGAGCAGAGAAACTCAGTGTGATGGAAACAGCATGTGCTTTTGAGACAGGCAGGCCTGGGATGAAATCCCAGCCCTGTCACTTACTACAAACTGGGGAAAGCTGCTTAACCTCGATTTAAGCACCAAACATTCACAAAATTAGTAGTGCAGTACCTAGCACATAGCAGAATTTTAGTAAGTAGAACCAGCCCAAATAGGGCCCCTGAACTCTACCTCTCGGACTGCCTGGCCCAGTGCAAATTTCACTAAGTTATATCAGGTCTACTAAATTAAGACTCTTTACAGGATGTAACTATGATTTAAACCTTTCAGATATATAAATGCTCAACTAGGAAAATAAATAGTACATTTGAGGCTTCTGAAAATATGGTCAGCATAATGATAGCCCAAAATTCTGTAGCTATAGGTCAGCCTTGGAATTTTTGGTCATTGATCTCTGAAGAATGTCACAATAATGCTGCCTCATTCATAACATGGTGCCATAACATAAACCCCAAGGACAATGTCACACTAGAAAATAAGATTGAGGATAAGCAAGTCCTTTGAAAAGCCTACTATAAGGTAATGAAAGTTAGTGTATTTTAAAACCACATTTAGAGAGGAGGGAAAAACCATCAACAAAGTCACACATTAGGATCCTTACACTTCTATTATCAAAGTTAATCATTCGTGTAGTATTAGGAAACGAGCTCTTGATTAAAAGCTAAGTGTTGCTAGCAGAAAATACTCACACTCTTCCTGTTCTTCCTTTATTCAAACATTTTATATTCAGTGCATCTTTCAGAATCCAGTCTTAAGGGAAACTTTCATTCGGGTCTTCAGTGCATTCGTTCTCCTCTTGACATAACCTGGCCCAAACACACTACATGAATGTAGATCACTTTTCCTTTTATATTTCTTGACAAGAAAATTCAAGAAAATGTGCTGGTAAATATCATTTAACCTTTCTCAAACAGTGAAGGTGGCCCTGGTTCCACCCATCAAATGGATTCCTCACTCATAATTTAACAAATTAGAAGATGGCCTAAACCTTTTTCTGTGGAGAAGACTCAAGTAAATCTTATTTGGATAGATTACCCACAGTTGTCCAAAGTCAATGCCAAATTCTTAAAATATACCTAGCCGGGTACAACATTTAATTAAAAGGTCAGTCAATAGAGTGGACATACTCCTACTTCAGTGATAAATTGCTAGAAGAGTTTAACAAATTACTTTTGAAGCCAAAGTCCCAGCTTCCATGAAGGTTTGTTTGTTCATTTGTTCCTTTGGTTGGTTGGTTGGTTGGTTTTGTTTTGTTTTGTTTTGTTTCGAAAGCCCCATGATTTCCAACAAACTCTTTCCAAGGTTGTTGAATAACCAATGATGAAAATCTGTCTACAGGCATTTAGGATATACAGAAAATACTTAAAATCTCTATTTTTAAGTCCATAGTAACCATCAGAACCTCAACAGTAACTTCATTATTATATACTTCTTCAGACTGCTCTATGATCTTTTGTTTTTAACATAAAATGTTCAGATGAAAGTAATGAATTCCAGTTAAAGGAATCAAGTGCTAATGAAAGGAAGTTATATTTTAATCACTGCATAGATATAACAACAATCACAATGGGACATGCCTAAACATCCCTAAGATCTTCTCAAATAAATGGAAGAGGGAGACTAAATGTATCTGTGGTCCAGCCTCAGAGCTGGCCCAGCCCACAGCAAAACTATGAAGTGATTTAAATTTGGCCCTGAAGCCCTTCCACTCTTTTACAAGCAAGGCTTACCCTCGCTGGTGATTCCCCTCCCTTGCCAAGTTTGCCAACTGTAGCATCTTACTTGGCTTTGCAATCCAAGCAGTGTCCCATGCTCCAAAATGATCTCTTTTTCTTATCACACAAAAAAATATGTTTTAGTCAGGTGCAGTGGCTCATGCCTATAATCCTAGCACTTTGGGAGGCTGAGGCAGGCGGATCACTTGAGGCCAGGAGTTCAAGACCAGCCTGGCCAACATGGTGAAACCCCATCTCTACTAAAAATACAAAAAAATTAGCCAAGCATGGTGGCAGGCACCTGTAATCCCAGATACTGGGGAGGTTGAGGCAGGAGAATCACTTAAGCCTGGGAGGCGGAGGTTGCAGTGAGCTGATATCGCACCACTGCACACCAGCCTGGGTGACAAAGTGAGACTCTGCCTCAAAAAAAAAAAAACGTTTTAAGACTGTGCTTAACTAAAGCTTTTAAAGGAAACTAATCAGAAAACCTCATTCCTGCTGCTAAACTATGATTTTTTTATATATATATATTTATATATATATATTTATATGTATATTTATATATATATAATATTTATATATATATATATATCTCCTTCCCATTAGCATTTACATTTTTTAGGTGAGAATATAAGAACTTAATTCAATCGAATGAAAACCCCAGTGACAAAATCCCAGTCACAGTACAAGGTCATTGTGGGAGAGTATCTCTGGGTAGGAGCCACCTCCATTTCCCTCCTCATATCAGACTACTTAAGCGAGCAGACACAGAGCTATAAATGCACCTTCCCTGCGATGGGATTATTATAGCTTGTTTTCATCACAGAATGTCATGAAGGAAAGGAATCCTGATTTTAGCCTCTCATTTCACAGCTGAGGGAACTACAGACCCCAGACATTAAATGATTGTCCCAGATGCATAGCAAGCTTTAGTTATCTCTCATTCACTCACCGTGCCTTGCAAGGGCTTTGGAGCAATGGACCTATCCTAAACTCTCCAGTGTCTACTTAACCCTTACCTCCAATCAAGTTTTGTTTCATCTGGATGAGAGCAATTGCCTCCTAACTAGTCTCCCTGACTTCAGGCTGGCCCATCTCTTGCAGGATTGTGAGAATCCTGTCACTTATCTGCTCAAAATGTTTAGAGTATCCCCATTGCAGGACACACCTATAATCTATAGGAATGCCATTTGGGACCAATTCTACATGATATTCCAGCCTAGGATTTTTAATCTCCCATAAGGGAGAGTCCAGTACCTCCCAGGAAAACTTATCTCATAACCAGGCATTCCTATTAGAAATTTATTCCTTATTTTGACCCCGAATCTCTCTGTGGCTGCTACAGATTAGCACCAATTCCGTAATCTGATACTGCATTAAACAATACTAATATCTCTTGTACTTGACACCCCTTCCTGCATCTAAAGGCTGCTATAATGTCTCTTTTTTGCCGTCTCTTTCTTGCTGTGGGCTTCTCCCTCTCTTGTATGTCTTCCAATTTGTCCATATCTCACTATGGACCCACCAAGGCAGAAAAATTATTCTAAATTAAAATATTACAGACACAATATTCCAAACTAAGAAATGCATAGTTCCAAGAAATTATCCCCATTCTCACTCTAAAATATAGGTCTATTAAAATAGATTAAGGCTTTGTGAGTTTTTTTGCTTATTGTATCACAGAATTGACTCATAGTGAACCTTGAGCTTACTGGTTCCCAAGCTATTTAATATTTTACTCATGCTACTAATTCTCTGAAACATCTACCTCATCCTATTTTGTGCAGTTTAATTTTGGGATTTGTAGAACTTTACATTTATCCCTGCTACATTTTGTTCTGTTAGACTTGGCCCAGATCTCTAGTCTATAAATATCATTTTATATCCTGTTTCTGTCTTAGTATTCACTGTCCCATCCTGTCTTCGCATTATTTGCACACTGGGTGAATTTGCCATCAGTATCTTCTCCAACCTGAGAAAAGAGAAGCCTGCATCTCTTAGGTAGACTGGAGGGCAGGACCGAGGACAGGGCCCTAAAATTGGCTACTTGGAACATTATCTTCAGGTTAACTTTCAACCACTGGTCAGTATCCTTTGAGTATAATCATTTGACCAATTATTAATCCATCAATTTTCCTTACATACAAATACATTCCATATTGGCCACAAAGATACCACAAAGAAGTTGTTCAGATACGTTGCCGACGTCCATTCTGCTTATTTTTTTTTTCTCACCTAATAGGTCTGTGACCCTTACAAAAGCAGTAAGATTTATGCTAGCATCAATTGCTTGCATCAAGCCCTCATTGCATCCCAGTGATCATCACCTCTTCTTCACTATTTTAGTAGCCCCTTCTATAAACTTTCCCTGGGTCATTTTCAAGCCCACCATTCTAGGATCATGGCAACTATCATAGTACATAACATAAGCTAGTGCTACCCACTAACTGATACTGCACACACCTTGTCTTTGCACATGTTTTCAAACATATTGCTTTTAAAATGTGTCTGATGCTGATCAAAAAATTAGTTATATAGCCACTTAATAATTTAATTTTTATCATTTGTTGGTTTTCAAAGAATAATGCTCATTTTCATTGTGTTCGCAAGGAATCTATTATATAATTAAATAGTACAGACTCAGGAAATACCAGTGAGATCATGGCTTTAAAAAATAAAAATCTTTCCATGAGGAAATCAAAGAAATAAAATGAAAAATATTAAATGTATGCAAAATATGAAAAATAATTTACTAAACACCATGAAAAGTGACATGGCTGGCCCTGTTATAATGGCCCTCCATTGCACTGGCTTTGGAGTCAGCAAAGTTGAATTCAGAAGCTTTTGTTCAGTTCATACTAGTTGTATAACCTTGAGGAAGTTACCTCCTCTTTTCAAGGTCCATCTCCCTCATTTGTGAGATATGGATTATCCTAGTGCCTCTGCTGAGGGGACTGGGAATATTCAATGAGAAAATAATGAATTTGTCCAGTTATTGACATACAAAAAGAACACACTAAACTTGATAGTATTTTACATGCTTCCATTTAAAATCCACCCTTTATATTGAACACTTGAGCCAAAGATGCCCCAATTTTTAAGAAGCATGAAATATGAAGAAGACATAAATATTTTAGGAGAAAAAGGAACTAGGAAAACAGCTGATGCAGAAGTCACAATCATGTTCAAAGTGATAAAGCACTCCTTGGTCTGGTTCTGGCCTTGCACTTCTAAGGACAAGATCCTTGAAATTGCTTCGTTGTAACCATTACACTCACACATACACACACACACACACACCCCCCCTATACCTTGCACAGAACAAGGTACGTGGTGACTGCTCAATAACCGCACTTGATTAATCCTCAGAGTTGGAAAACAAGAAGTAAAATCACAACTCTCCAGGCTACACAAAAATTAACTGCAGTAGATATGAAGCAGGTTACCGAAGAGCCCAATTGCCTGCCCCCCATGGAGTGGTGACCTTCTCACAGCCATACTCCTCCTTCAGGACTCTGCCCATTGGCCTCAGCAGATTGGCTTAATGGTGGACACCTGACCACAGCTGGGAAAACTGGATTCCCTCTTCTGGGAATCTGCTGGAAACCTAGTTACACTAATGGTGGAGACCTGGAAGGAGAGTCTAAAGAATCTTTTTTTTTTTTTTTAAATAGAAGAGTCTTGCTCCCTTGCCCAGGCTGGAGTGCAATGGTGCAATCTCGGCTCACTGTAACCTCTGCCTCGTGGTTTCAAGCAATTCTCCTGCCTCAGCCTCCCAAGTAGCTGGGATTACAGGCACCCACCACCACACCCAGCAAATTTTTGTATTTTTAGTAGAGATGGGGTTTCACCAAGTTTTGTCCAGGCTGGTCTTGAACTCCTGACCTCAGAAGATCCACCTTCCCCGGCCTCCCAAAGTGCTGGGATTATAGGCATGAGCCACTGCGCCCAGCAGGAGTCTAGAGAATCCTATCCCTGAGACCTGGATTTTTCCTGATCCCTATCATTTTGAGGCTCAGTTTTTTCCTGAAATACCTACAGTACCTTTCCATTAAATTTTATTTTCTTCCTTACGTGGATTCCAGATGGTTCCCATTGCTTTTAATTTTAAAAGAAAGGAAAATAAACTGAATTAATATACTGAGAATAATGAAAAAATAATAATACTGATTTTATCGGGCTGGCCTTGTCCATTGCTACACCTGCTGTGGCTGATAATAAATAACCAAAATAAGATCTAATCGTTTATTATTTGCTAGAACAAACTGAACGGGACTCAGTAAAGTTCTCTAAGAGATTATAGAATCATGCCATCAAAATATATCATCCAGCTCTATAAAAAGAGAATGGATTCTAGATTCAGACCACATGACATCAGAGGAAAGCCAGAATCTGCCAAAACAAAGACTTTTCTGAGAAGATTCATTGAGACCTCAAGACAAACTTAAGAGCCAATATTGGTTATGTGCTTACTACATGCTAGCTACTGCTCTAAGGGCATTTATGTGCATTAACTCATTTAATCTTCACAACAACCATGTCATGTTGGGCTACTATTATTCCCACTTGAAGATGAAGAAACTCGGAGAATGAGAGAAGAACTTTTCCAAGGTTTCATGGCTAGCAAGGGGGCAGAGCCAGGCTTTAAACCCAGTGCTGTTCAAGGTGCACAGCTGGTCTCCTGTCCCGGATGACGTGCTCAGTGTGGAAGTGCTAAGGCAGAGGCAGGAGACTGCCTGCCGGGAGTTGTTATGTATTTTCTATTGATGCCTCCTACATGCCAGGAACTGTGCTAGGTGCTGAGAATGGTCTGAACAGTGTCTCTCTTAAAGAACAAGACTCCCCAGAGTAATAGGATAATGCACAGAGCATAGCACAGTAACAAGTAGGCATTCAATAACCAAAATTCAACCTATACACCACATATGGGAAGCATTTCTTGCCTCCTTGCAATCTACAGGTTAGGTTAGCACCTCTCACTAACTCTCCAGGAACTCCATGCATCTGTCATAGATTTCTCAGAGTACTAGAAGTATCGGTATGTCTACTCACTCCCCTCTAAATATAAGCAATTCCTGTGGGTGACCGTACTGTTCATCTACCTCACTAGAGATGAGAAGCATTCCCAAAATGGGTAGACCCTCATTCTACCCATGTTGTTGAGCATTCCCAACATGCTTAACAAATGTTTGCCGAATGGACTCCTTAATGTGACCGATTACTTCCCCAGAAGTGCATCCTCTAAAAACAGAAATCATGGTAGGACAAACACTTTGAGCAGATGGTTCATCAGCAGAATTGGGTTGTGCTAAACCACCCATGTTATTTCCCATCCATCCTGGAGGTGACCAGCCAGATGGGGGAGGTGCAGACTGACCACAGAACAATGGACCAACGTTCCCTGGAACTGGCATCATTAGTTTGAGCATCCAGCCACTTAAAGGAAGTGGGCCGCCCTTAGTAGAGCAAGCATGAACTTGAATTCACACAGACTTTTAGTTGAATCCCGGCCCTCAAGCCAGTAGTTGTGTAACTGAGCAAATAAACCTCTCTGAGCCTCAGACTTCTCATTTCAATACTTGCTTCTTATAGTCATTCTGAAGATTAAATGAAGATCACATAAATTAGATGTCAGGACATTGTCAATGTCAATACATATGAATATTCTACCCCTGGCTAAAGAAGCATATGTCTTTTAAAAGTATATACGGATCCTTGAGCATGGAGGACATTATGCTAAGTGAAATAAGCCAGGCACAGAAAGACAAATAGCACATTATTCTCACTTTTACGTGGAATCTAAAAAAGTTGAGCTCATAGAAACAGAGAGTAGAATGATGGTTACCAGAGCTGGGGGAGCAGGTGGATGAGGAAAAGAAGTGGTGATCAAAGGGTACAAAGTTTCAGCTAGTGATTTGTATACAGAATGGTGACTATAATAAATAATAATGCATTGTATATTTCAAAATTGATAAAATGCTTTTACCACAAAAAATGATAAGTATGTGAGATGATGGATTTGTTCATTAGCCTTATTTAATCACTTCATAGTGAAAACATGTATCAAAACAACACATTATACCCCATAAATATATACAATTATTATTTGTCAATTAAAAATAATATTGCAACACCACCTTCAAAATAAATTGGGTCATAATTTCTTCCCCTAAATAAGTATGTACTTATCGTTTTGATATGGATGCAACCTAAGTGTCCATCCATGGCTGAATGGATAAAGAAAATGTGGTATATTCATCCAATGGAGTATTATTCAGCCCTAAAAAAGAGGAAACCCTGCAATTTGTGACAACATACTATGGGACATTATGCTGAGCGAAATAAGCCAGACACAGAAGGACAAATACTACATGATCTCATTTATATGATGAACCTAAAATAGTCAAACTTATAAAAGCAGAGAGTGAAATGCTGGTTACTGGGGGCTGGGATGAGGGGGGAAGTGGGAGGTATCAGTCAAAGGATACAACGTTTCAGTGATACAAGATGAATAAATCCTAGAGAGGGACAGCACAGCATAGTGCCTGTGGTCAACCATTCTCTATTATATACTTAAACATCTGCTAAGAGGGCAGCTCTTGTGTTAAGAGTTCTCATTACAAAATAATAATAACTAATAAGAAGGGTAGGAGGAAACTTTTGGAGGTACTGGATAGGTTTATAGCATAGATTGTGGTGATGGTTTCAAGGGTGTATACTATTTCCTAACTTCTCATTAAATATTTCACATACAGCTTTTTGTATATCAACCATAACTTGTTAGTTTCTTCAAAAGTATACTTATATATTACTAATAGATCCTTTTAGATGTTTTGGTCTACTTTTCTATCACCTCTGTTCATCTTTCTCAGTTGGTAGGCTTTTTGATGTAGATGTGATAGTAGAGAACAGCTGTAAGACACAAATGATTAAGAAAGGAAAACCACAGCATTAATTGAGGATGATGGCCTCATTAATTCAGTTTTTTTTTTTTTTTTTTTGGTAAAATCTTGAGTGGGAAACCCCCTTCAAACCTCCAAACTCACAAAGACCCAAGGCTTGTAGTCACATTCACCATGCAAATGGAACATCGCTCCTCAAACCTCAACTAATTTTATGTTTAACTTTTTTAAACAAACCATAACAAATACTAAGTGTAGCTAATCATTCCCTGATTCCTTTGGTATTCTTTGTAATAGCACTAATTACGATAAACACATTTGGAATTAATGTGCATGTCTTATGCATATATCAGTTGCATTCTAATTTGCCATTGACTAACACCCGTGAAGTGAACAACGTGTCTTCACTTTTAATACACCACTCACATCTTGGACAGCACAGACTTATAATGGGTCCCAGGCATGCAACACCCAACCAGCAACCTGCAGAGCAGCAAAGGCAAGAGGGAAACTGCACGGAGAAGATTCAGCATGTCCTTTACTTCTTAGTGTTCAAGACACATTCTGATGTGCAGGCAGAGTCCAGATTCTACAAACCTAGCAACAGTGTGGGAGGAAATTAGGTTTTGGGGTTACAAGCATGGGCTTTCGAAACAGACAGACCTAATTTCAAATCCTTGTTCTGCCCCTTATTAACTATTTTGTTTTAAGCAAGTTACAAATGTCTATAACCTTTAAATCCTTCATCTGTAACAGCAGATATAGTAACAGGTTCTCCATAGGATTGTTGTGAGAATTATATAAGAAAAATCAAATACTTTTCTATTGCTGACATATGGCCTGTGCTTTAATAAAAATAGCATTATAATTAATAATAATCACCATTATTGTAATAGAAAAAATATTATCACAACCTGGAAATCTCATTCGACAGATACGCTGGTATAAATCAAGGAGGCCCAGCATGTCAAAAGTTCCCAGAGCACCATAGGGTAGGGAAGGCAGAACAAAGGTGTGTTCTGACAATCTATTCATTTTCAGCTCTTTGTTTGTTGTTATTGTTTTTTAAGAGGCTGTTTTAGAGGACTGGGTTCAAAGGGAAGATGATGACAGAGGCAAAGGAGAAGAGCTCTAGAATTAGAAGGCTGCTCCATCATTCCCCTGCCAGCCGCCGTGGGCAAGCCCACCAAGGTTTTAAGGGTTGATTTCTTCACCTGCAATATGGAGATGATAATGTCCATCTCACAGTGTTGTGAAGATCAAATGAGGTGATGAACTGGGTAAACACAAAAAGATCATTACCAGAGTTTAGCATTATTATTGTTGTTAGAATAATGATCATAATCATTATTAATGAATGAAGATTTAGGGATGCCCATTCTGAAATCTTTTTATTATAGCTTTAGCCTTTAAGCTGATGCCTGAATAAAAGGATGCTTTTAATTTCCTGTTCCTAACCTCACTTCCAAGTCCTCATATCCACATCTGTATAGACAAGGCAGATTCCTGAGTTCCCAGCTCCAGCCTAGTATCTCACAGCAGCATGTTCAGGTTCACAGGGGACTTATGGGAGAATATGGAGACAAGAACTCAGTCCACAGGCTGTCCTGAGTGGGTCAGTAACACCCACTAATAGAAGGGAACTTCTTGGGCATGGTTAAAAGGGACCCAGAAGTTTACCTCCTTTACCCCCAAGATTATCCATCTGGTCCAGGAACCCTAGCAGAAGGTGAATGCCTCCCAAGGCACATCTCCCCCACTGCCTTCTACTACATCAGAAATGCGTTAAACTTGGCCTCACTGCACTGGACCATGAGACCATTGAGCGGAGAAACCATGTGGACAAAGAAGACTTTTGCATTCCTAACATCAGTAATTAGCATACAGTGAATGCTTAATAAATGTTTTCTGAATGGTTGTTAGCAGCTTGTAGGAGCATCAGTGAGTTTTCTGAGACACATAAAACTAGGTGCAACTTCACCCCGCTATGGCAGAGACAGTTCTCTAGGTCATGGTTGCTCTAGTCTACAGATGCAAAGACTGAGTTACACAAACACCTGGCACTTACTGGAAGCTGCAGAGACTAACAATCAGCATATCGCTCTACAGACCTAGGCTTTAGAGTCTGAAGACCCAAGTTCCCTAACTCAATTGTATAACGTATTTTCATCTCTTTGAGCTCCAGATTTTTCCTCAGGAAATGGAATAACAATACATATTCTATCCACCCCACAGGATTATTATGACATTTTTTAAAAGTAATGCATACAAAATGCTTTCCATTCTGATTTCAATAATTATTAATGCTTATTTATATCTACACTTCTTACACACAGGGCATTCCTAGAAAGTGAACTAAATAATAAACAATAATAATAATAAGTGCTCCTGGTCTCTTTGTGGCCAGTCTTATGGAGTCTCAGCCCTAAGTCAATCATGGCAGTGCAGTTCCATCCAATGGAACATGGAGCCCTGTTCCATCCAATAGATTTAGTACCATTGACTGCCCTGAGTCTCCCTGCGCTTACTGTGCTACACTTACTGTTTGACTGGTTCAGTTGTCAAGATGTTTGCCCTTATTTTTAGTGTCCAGATGTCTGCTGAATGGGGTCCAGCCCTGGCTCTGATGTTAATACCTCTTGAGGCCCCAGGTACAGCTGTCCAAGGTCTGCAGCCCAATGTTGTAGACCGAGGCCCAAATTTGGGCCTGCATCAAACTGAGTCAAATTCCTGGAGTCACGTTACCATTACACACTGGACAATGAGTATGGCCACTACCTACTGGTATTCTTGTCTACCCAAGCTCATTAGAGGTCACTGCCAGGACAAATTGGACCTGAGTTTTCCATAGATCCCTTTGTTTGTTTGTTTGTTTGTTTTTTGAGACAGAGTCTCACTCTGTCACCCAGGCTAGAGCGCAGTGGCACGATCTCAGCTCACTGCAAGCTCCACTTCCAGGGTTCACGCCATTCTCCTGCCTCAGCCTCCCAAGTAGCTGGGACAATAGGCGCCCGCCACCTCACCCGGCTAATTTTTTGAAGTTTTTTTTTTTTTTTTTTTTAGTAAAGACAAGGTTTCACCGTGTTAGCAAGGATGGTCTCAATCTCCTGACCTCGTGATCCACCCGCCTCGGCCTCCCAAAGTGCTGGGATTACAGGCATGAGCCACCGCACCCGGCCCTCCATAGATCCTTAAACACCATGATTCAGGGGCCTGGTTACACTTCTCTGAGACCCCCTTCTATGCTGCCGTTCTGGCTTCCACTCAGCACACTACTAAGGTTATGACTTGTCACCCAGCACCAAATGGATTACAGATGCAAAACTTTGCACATCTTTTCTGCTAAGGAGATGAGCAAAAACAATTTCTGGGAAACTTCAAGAGATGATGGTTTCAGCCTTTCTGCATGTGCCACTATCCAGCAGTAACAAGGAACCTCTTAGAGTGAAATTCTAAACTACCTTCCACCCTCACCTGGCAGTAACAAGGTAGCACCTCCTCTCCCCTGTCCCCCACCACTATCATGATATAAGAGAAAGCCTGCAAAAACAGAAGATCAAAATAAGATCCAGCATCATGTAGTACCCAAATGTACAGGATACAATTTTTTAAGAAAACACTGATACCAAGAACAAGGAAAATCCCAACTTGAATGAGAAAAGACAATACATGCCAACGCTGAGAGGACACAGATGTTGGAATTTTCTGATAAGGAGTTTAAAGTAGCCGTCATAAAAATGTCTCAATGAGCAATTATGCATACGCTTGAAACACATGAAAAAATAGAAAGTCTTAGCAAAGAAATGGGAGATATAAAAAAAGAACCATCTGGCAATTTTAGAACTGAAAAATAAAATAAGCAAAATTAAAAACTCAAAGGCTAGGCAAAAAAAAAAAAAAAAAAAATGGAAAGGAAAGAGGAAAGAAACAATAAGCTTGAAGACAGAAAAATAGAAATTATTTTTCTGAGCGACAGAGAGAAAATAGACTGAAAAAAAAGAGCATCAGGAAACTACATAAAGCTCTAACATTTACGTCTTAGGATTTCCAGGAGAGAAAATGAAAGTAGAGCAAAGAAACAATAACTACTATTTCCCCAAATTTGACAAAAGACACAAACCTAAAGATTCAAGCAGCTTGACAAACTCCATACAGGATAAACCCAAGAAATGCACATTAGTTCTTGGAGGCCTTTGCTCCAAGTGACTGTGAATATCTAATGAGACAGATACGCCTGCCAGGACCACAGTGGCCAAGTGTGCTGTTATGATGGTTGGGCACCAAATGTCAGCATTGCCTTCTGGTGATTAAAAAGAAAAGGTCTGATTGTGCCTGGTGGCTTGTGCCTGTAATCCCAGGACTCTGGGAGGCTGAGGCAGGAGGACTAAATTGAGGCCAGGAGTTTGAGAACAGCCTGGGCAACATAGCAAGACCTTATCTCTAAAAAAAAAAAAAAAAAAATTTAAATTATCCAGGTGTAGTGGAATGCACCTGTAGTACCAGCTACTTGGGAGGCTGATGCAGGAAAATCCCTTGAGCCCAAAAGTTCAAGGTTACAGTGAGCTATGAGAGCACCACTGCACTCTAGCCTGGGTGACAGAGGGAGACCCTGTCTCAAAAAAAGAAAAGAAAAGAATAAAAGGGAGGGGAAAGGCTTTAATTTACTCTTCGAAACTGAGATTTCCAAGATGAGAAGCTACAATTATTGTTAATGGAATGATTAACTTTATGTTAACCTAATAAGGCCAACTAATCGACAAGATCCTAGAAGAAATTAAGCCCTCAAATCCTCAGAACCTCACCCCTTCTATATTATTTCTCCATACATGCATACAAACCACTCTCCTTGCCTTGACACACAGAAGCAAGGAAACAAACAAAAAAATAATAAGTGTCTTTTATAAAACCTCTGTGCAATGAATGTTAATCCAGTAACCTTTCATTGAACAATGCATTAGGTACCACCCTGAAGCTGGAATCCCTTCCTGAGAAGCAAACAAGGAGTTCATGCTATTATGGAAGTTATCTGGAAGATAGGCACTAAGAAAGCAACAATTTAATATGTGCTATAAGGACAAAGCCAGACTATGAGAACATAAACAAGGGGATCCTTAACCTGGAAGATCAGATAAGACTTCCTAGAGGAGGTGCATCAAAACAGTACACAAAAGGAGGAGTAAGTGAGACAACAGCAGAGACTCACATGTATTCTACATATTTTGATCACAATCTGATCCAGACAATTTCCTACTTTTGAGAAGCCTTCATTTTATTAAGGGATACAAAACTGCAAATTAATTATTTAACTCAGTAGTATATGAGTGAGGAGACGGGGAGCCACAAATTTCTAGGACTACGAAGTACAGGCAGACTTTTTGAAGGAATTTGTCATAAATAATTAATTTTGACTGTTTCAGTTTTATGTAATAAAAATATTGCTGAGTTTGCCTTTGCTAGTACGCATTGCAAAATTGTAAATGTATACCTTTTTGCATGTTTTTATCAAGCCAAGAAATACATTCTATGAACAAAATGAAGAAAATACTTACCATTTGTAAAAGGAAAGATTAGCTAATATTTTGTGGTCCAGGTCTTTCTTGTTCACCATTAAACACACCATATCTCCTTACATACTTACTACACAAAAGAGGTACCAAGTACAATTTTGTTTGGTGGTTGAATACACACAGAACCTGAAAACTAGTGCCCAGAAATCCTCCCATCCTACAAAGGTGGGTGAATTCCTTGTCTTATTTTGCTTGGCTTTCTAATGGAAATCCAATCAAATGACTGAGTAGGTGAAATGGGTATAGGAGGATGTGGGGACACATGTGATTTCACTTGTCCCAGTAAAAGCACAGCAGTGACTCCAGATTCTTCAGACATGCTGGGGATCTCCAGAGCCAGCAGCCTGAGGAGAGGATCTCAATTTAAGAGCATCTGAGACTGAACTCCAGAAAGCCATGTTGACCTCCCCCTGTTGCAGGGACTACTCTGAAGAGCCCTACTCTATGAGATGTAGACATGGTCTTTGTCTAAAGTGCCTTGATTCGTTGGTGATGAAGATGGATAAGAGGGTTATCACCTTTCAAGAGTGTTTTCAGTACTCCTGGGAGAAACAGATTCAGGAAAACCTGGCACTGGGCAATATGGTCAGCCTTATCAGAGAGCTGGAGCAGTCATGAACACAGGCCTGAATTTGCCCTGAGGTGGCAAACTTCTATGTGACAATAGCAGAAAAAAACTCAGAAAGAAATTGACCCATTTGCCTGACCTATTTTGAACATCCCTATTTACTATTCTGCAAATACAACTTCTGTTTCTCTTGTCTCAGGCATTTAGAGAGAGTGAACCAAGATGGTCTTTTCATTTGTCCCCAGTGTCTTGACATTGCTCAGACACAGACAGTCCAGATCAGCATGGCCCTAAGGCAACTGGCAGCAGAGATGAAAGTGATCATGCCTGTGCTAGACAGGCGCTGCTAGAGGCTGAGGTTTGTGCATGTTTCACTCTGGATCCAGCCATAGCCAATGCTTCCTTGTGTTTTCTAATGACTTGCAGAGCATCAGATGCGTGAATGCCCCAAAGAGACCACCAGAGAAAACCTTGACACATTCAGGTCTGCAGCTCATGTCCTGGGTTCCTCTGGCTTTCCTTCCACCTGCCACAATTGGGAGGAGATAGGAGTAACAGAGTCAGCTGACTCACCTGTGGGTGTTTGCAGGGAATTTGTGTATTGTCAAGGAACTTCTCCTATATCTTCAGACCTTGGGTACTGGGAAGCCCTTGCATCTCAACGGAAAATATAAAGTTGCTATCAGTTCTCAACAACAAATTGTTCTCCAGGTGAATCCAACTTTGTCTGTGACCTGAAAGCCATTTCATTTCCCAAGGCCTATTGGTTTCCTTCTGTATACACTCACACATGTGTCTGCCTCAAAGCCCGTGCTTCCATTCTTCTGCCTTGAGATCCCAGGAGAGAACACAGAACCCATAAAGATCTGTCCCAAAGCAGCTACAGATACTGCAATGCTGCCACAGTCCCCTAAAGACAACATGCAAACTATAAAGAAAGAAAGGGCAAATGGGAGAAGACCACTGGTTCACTTACTTCCAGGATTTTCTGATATTACCAGGTATTTCTAAGAGGCTACATTCATGAACTGCTCCTTCAAGATGAATCAAGAACCTGTTTCTGGAAAGTGCCTCGGCTGGATCAATATAAAATTTCATGGCTATGTGGGTGAGTTGTGAACAAAGACAAAAATCATCACATTTAAAATCTGAACTATCAAGTAAGAAAGCAAACAAATAACTAAATCAAGTTTCCAATTGAAAAAGTCAAAGAAAGACTCTGAGATTGGAGTATTTTGAAAAGAAAAGTTCACTTGCTGAGAATATAAAGGAAAAAGATGTCAGAAGGACTCACTTCCCAAACAGACAACAGAACAACCATTTAGTATAATATACTGCAAAAAAAATTACTATAATGCCATAGATGTTGGGGGATGCTGACAATAATATCCAAAACCATGACTGTTAAATTCATTGATGTCCATTTAAAATATACTTCTAAATCTTGACAGAATGAAGTGTCACTTACACTCAAAAATCCAGCCCTCATGTGCAACAAAACATGTACCACTTGGAATGTGTTCTTTCCACATGAGTGTTAATTTCTCTCAGGAGGAAATGGAACATTAAGGAGAAAACTCCACCTTCCACCTAAATAAGAAATCTCTGTTTATAACAAGCTCAGTCCTGCCCCCTTCACCCCGCCCCGCCGTGGCCTCCTGAGTGCCATCTAATCAGTTCACAAAGGGGTCTCACGGAGGGCAAACAACTGGCCAAGTTCAGGAATGACACTCAAGCCTGAGGCCCAGGAACTCAAGTGCTCAAGAATTAGGATGACAAATTTATTCCAGTCGCAGGAGGACAATTAAGAAGGCTGGCTGGTTTGTTTCATAACTGGATTCCTGGGCAGTCCTTGTATGACAGCTGTTTAACACCAGCCCAAGGGGGATGAGCTGAGATGAAAGAGAAAATGAGTTCAACTGAACCTCATTCTGCTACTAAAAAGAAGAAGAAAAAGAAAAGAGGGAGAGATTCAGACATTTGGCTTCACCTTGGGCTAATACTGTATTGTGTCTGGAGGGCTGCATTTTTTTTCTTGGGGGAGGAGGTGGTCAGATTAGAGGGAAAGAGGTTATATTTTGAAAGAAAAGCAACAGTTGTTAGTGAGCAAATCAGAACCCATTCCAAGAAACCTGAGTCCTCACTGGAGCCCATGCTACAAGTAATAACTGTATCCCAAACAAAAATCCTTATTGGAATGCTCATCCCCAAAGCCGACTTCAATTGCTGCCTTTTCATCTCAGCAGCCACCAACAGGCCAGGAGCTCAGCAGCCGCTTTCATTAATTTCCGCTATCACTGCTGATCTTGAAGCTTTCACCAGGAAGGGAGCCAAGGGCTCCGTCTTTTTCATAGGTAATTTACAATTACAAGGGCCAGTTTCCTTGAACCCTATGGTGGGGCAGAGGGGATTGGGGAGCAAGCTTCTTTCTCTCCTAAAGAAACAAAGGGATTGATAAAAAACCAGACGGTGAGAGCTCATGAATACCCCAGCTCTGGCTCCAGCCAGAAATAAACATGAAAAATAATGAAAGTCCTGAAAGTGAACAGCTGAGGACGCATCTCCGGCTGCATTTCGGGGCAGCTCTCAAAAGCCACCTGGAGTTTCCTGAATCCCAAGTAATAACTTTCAAACTATTTTCTAAGCCAATTTTTTGAGAGCCCTGAATGGTTGGCATAAGTGCCAAGAACAATGCACCGGCACAGCTTCCCTGGGAGCAACCCGGCCCCCTGCCCAGCCGACAGTCACCAGACAGGAGAGCCACGTGAAAGGCAAGTGGCAGGGAACAGCCCCTTCTGGGAGCCCTTCTCTTTCTTGATGTGCTTCACCGACACTTGAATTTACACTCCACCCATTCTGTTTTGGGGAAAGAATTTCTAAACCAAATACATTGAAGGGTAGATTTTTTTAAATTAACTGCAAAAAAAAATTGTTTCTTTTTAAAAAAAGATACCTAACTTGTTAGATGTATTACTAATAAGTTAATAACAGGCCCTGCACATACGTCATCTCATTGAATGCTCCCATCACATGTAGGAGGTCCATGTTAATTTTATCTCTGGCAATCAGAGAGGTTAAATCTTTCAGTTAAGATCACAAAGGTATAAAGTTCCTTAGCTGGGATCAAACCCAAGTCTGGCTAGCTCCACCCAAAGCCTCCAGATATATTTTCATTGCCAAACATGGTCTCTCTTGTTAAAAGAGAATACTATCAGTGCACGCTATGGAGAAGGATTTCAGGGGTAAGCCCTTCTGTCCAAGTGTGGATCCCTCATGACTCATTCTCACCATGATGATTGATAAAGCCATCATGCCTGCACGAGGCTAGGACCCACAGTCTGAGTAACAATAGCATGCAAAGTCCTGTGCACAGGCACAGTGTCGTGTGTGCTCTTGGTAGTTGGTAATTAGTTCTCAGGGAGAAATAGATACTTGATCTCTGAAGCTCTTTCAATCTACTTGAGAAGACAGGACCAAGGTCCTCTCTCAGCCAAATTACAAAAGCAGCAGTTTGCCTTTGGTGCCTGAGCTTTGCTGTTGCTTTCTCTGCCCTTTGCCCTTTTCTAGGGCTCTAGGCCCTCACTACTCTAATTTCTTCTAGAGCTAAAAGAAAAGACTACTGATAAATTCATACTAACATGTGCAGGACTACAGATATTCACCCTTACAATAAAGAATTGCATTTCTAATGGTAAAAATTAGAGCACACTGAGCTAGGTAATGGCATATATTTCTAGGGAAGAGATCTTGCTAGCATCCCTAAAAACAAACCACAAAAGTAGACAAATTTTGTTTACATTTTAGATTAAGCCAACCCAACGTACATCCACTCACACACACAGACACAAATAACTTAAAATTGTAGTATTTCAACCACCTCAATCCAATTATTGTCTGCTGAATGCTTCCTATTGCATGAGGGCAGATTGCTAAAACAAACAGGGTATCAGTACCCTTAAGAAGCTTATGATCTGTCCAGGCACCAACATGCATCTAAAGACATCACTGGGAAACATCATAACCCCAATCTTTTGGTTCCAAGGGGATGCTGAAAAAAGAACAGCCCTACATACATGGGATTAGGTTTGCAGGTTTGCTCAACAAGAGGGCTCCTGGCCTCCTCCCCCACCACAAAACAGGCGATTAAGAAAAAAGAAACTGAAATCTTTGGACTTCACAGCAAAGCACCAAACCTGGAGCTTCCCAGAAGAAAGCTGAGGGAGAAACACTCCAAAGCTGCTTTATTTAAACACATAAACTATAGGGATCGCTTTGAAGGCAAGTCTCTGATCTCTGTATTGCTTAAACCTAACTCAATGCTTGGTACCAAAAATAATGGCTCAAAGCGTTTGGTCAACATAGTGAGAACTTATGTCTACAAAAAAAAAAAAAAACAATTAATCATCAGGGCATGGTGGTGCACACCTGTAGTCCCAGCTACTTGGGATGCTGTGGCCGGAAGACCACTTCAACCTAGGGGTTCAAGGCTGCAGTGAGCTCTGATCTCGCCACTGTACTCTAGTCTGGGCAAGAGCAAGTCCCTGTCTCTAAAAAATAAAAAAATTTCTCAAAGATTTGATGAATGAGTGAATGCACAAATGAAATAATCACAGAAATTAGTATGGACATCAGGTACAGCTATTTAAGGACTAGCTTGGTGGCCTTGTGTAGGTCCCTTGACCCTCTGTACCTCTGCTAAGGGAGAGTAGTACCTGCCCTCCCCACCTCTCAGGGCTCCTGGGGGCATCAGAGGAGCTCATGGCCCCCAGAGCATTTTCAGCAGCGTAAAGTATTCTGTAAGTTCAAGAGCTGTTATAATTTTTTTTGCTTATGCCATGACAATCCACATCAGTTCTTGCATGGAAATCAAACCTGTCACTGATTTATCAGATTATGTACTGCAAGCTGATTACCCCCACTCTGCCTCTGGGCTCACATCTCCAATGTTTGCTCAGCCCCTTGACCTTCAGATACCAGAGCCCATGAATGGGGTGTGAAAGAGGCCCCCCTTCTCCCCTGAAGACTGGGCCTACAAGTGTCCAGCTACCCCCACCCCTATGCTGACCCTCATTCTAGATACACCAGGCTATACCCAGCACACCTACACAAGCTCCCCAGCTAAAGAGGCCATCTAGATGTTAAAGCACTGCTGTGGCAGACCCCTTTCCCATCCCTGCCTGTTAGCATGGTGACTTTTTTCAAGGAAGTGGAGAGATATCTCTGCCCACAATATGCACATTTTAGTCCAAGATAAAGGCTTTTAAACAGCAGCAGCAGCATGCACACGTGCAAGAGCAGAAGCTCATCCCATTTAAGGAGACTGACATGGGAGTTCATCTTTCTAGTAAATTTCATACTGCCCCCACCCCCTTGGGGGCACAGCAAAGGCACTGGCATTTGGCATTTTTAACTTCCTGCAGCAGAGCCTGGTTCTGAGTGTTCTTCTCTTGCCAGCATCTATTATAATCTTTAAAAGCAGTGTCGTCCTAGAGTGACCTGCCTTTCAAATGCAAGCACCACAGCTTAGGAACATCGTGTTCAAAGACAACAGAGAACACTGATGTAACAATGGCCCTGACCTCATGCTTCTGTTTCTCATTTTGTACACAAAATGTCTGCTATTAAGCCTCCAAGCTAGCACAATCCTGTTTTATTATAAATGTGGCAGCCTCCTAGACTGAGCCCTTTCTTGCTTACTTTGCATATGTTGGAGCTCTTATCCAATAAGCACTCAAGATGGACTTAACTGAGGGCCAATTAAACACCGAACCAGCAGCAGTAATATAAGGTGACGTTCTGTCCTCCAGATATTCACACTAGAGCTAACGCTTATTTCTGGAATGTTTGTTGTGATCAGTAAGAGTATTGTGTCCATAATCTCATTTATTCCTTCCAACCCTATGAGACATTACCCAGTGTTAAAGAAACTGAGGTTTAGAGAATTTACCAAATATTCCCAAGTTACTGGAAGGGCTGAGATTTGAAACCAGGCCTCTGACTTCTGAGCCCGTCGCTGGAAGGTGGGATCAGTAAGTCACCACCATGAAACAACCAGAGATGAATGAAGGGCTAAATGGTGCCAACTGATGTTTCTCCCTTCATTTGTCCTCACTCATGCTTTGAACGGTGTCTACTGAGCATCAGGCAAATTCTAGATACAGGGATGAGTGTTCCTGTCCTTAAGTTACTCACACCTTGGTAAATCTACACGGGCTCAATAAGCTGGGCAGCTCCATGGAGCAGGGTCGATTTGTAAACTGGAAAAGCATGTAAGTTCCAGATGTACAGGGGACATAGAGACACATCACAGTGGGCAAGCCAGTGTGTGAGCCAAAGCCTAGAGTCTGGAAGGTGGGCTAAAGGTGACAGGGAAACTGAGGCTCCCAAGAAGTTGAAGGGGAACATCAGAGTGGGGACACTCAGGGATTAGGCAGCCTCTTCTGGAAGTGTCTCCGGCAGTGATTTCTGGGATAGAGATGATTTAGAGTTAAATCACAAGCCCTGCTCTTTCTCCCAGAAGGAACATGACTCAGTAAATGAAGATGCAGATCAAGAAGACACATCAATTTGCACCTCTGCCTTGGGCTGGGACCTAAGAAAAACTTGTGAAAAGATAGTCATGATATCCCCAAATATCATGCATTTTGCCCCATGCCAGAGAAGTAGCCGTCTGGAGCAGATGTGAATGAATGGAGGGTGATGGTGTTTCTCAAAAGCTCCCTCCAGGGTCCTCACAAGGAGGTCATGTAAGCAGAAACTAGGCAGGGGAATGTAGGCTTAGCAGAGCCACCAGACAACCAGACAGATTCTGGCTCTCTTTGGGAATGCATTCACTCACACAGTTAAACCCCACTCAGTCCCTGCCCTTCCAACCGTGAGAAATACACTCTGCATCCAATTCAACCTTGGCCCCCTGGTCCCAGACCACAGGGTGATCTACAGGGTAGAATAGAAAGCCTAAACTCAGCATTTTTCTCGATCTGAGACATAAATTAGCAATTGACATGGTTTGGCTCTGTGTCCCCACCCAAACCTCACCTTAAATTGTAATAATTCCCATGTGTCAAGGACAAGACCAGGTGGAAATAATGGAATAATGGGGTCAATTTCCCCCAAACTGTTCTGGTAATAGTGAGTGAGTTCTCAGGAGATCTGATGGTTTTATAAGGGGATTCCCCCTTCGCTTGGCCCTCATTATCTCTCCTGCCTTCCCTGTGAAGAGGTAGGTGCCTTCTGCCATGATTGTAAGTTTCCTGAGGCCTCCCCAGCCATGTGGAACTGTGAGTCAATTAAACCTCTTTTCTTTATGAATTACCCAGTCTTGAGTATTTCTTCATAACAGTGTGAGAAAAGACTAATACAGCAGTTGTTCACGGAAATGCCCTAAGGGCCTAGCTGAGGAAAACATGGAGAGAAAATTGGGAGGTAGAAGCAGGGAATGAAGAGAGATGTCCCATCTGGTCAGTGGCTGGTACAGGACTTACACTGTAGGAACCAACCCAGATGGATCCCTCCATTCACCACAAACACCTCCTCAAACACTTCCTCTAACACTTGCTAATTTTCAAAATTCTTCTAGAATGCAAGTGATGCAGCACGGTAGTACAGACAGAAGATCAGGTTCCAGTCCCAGCTGTGTCCCTGATTAGCTGTGGCACCTTGTTCTAAACACATATTCCCTGAACCTCAGTCTCCTAATCTGTAAAACGCCAATATAAATAGTATATACTTCACTGGACTATTCAGAAGGGTAAATGAGAGAATCATATAAATTGTTCAGAACAATGTTTGGCAGGGTATATGCATACATCTCACATGCTCTGACGTCCACTCTTCTCCAGACTGCAAATCTTCACTTAACATGAATTTCGACTCTTCTTAGAATCTTGTTCATTCCCAATAGCAGGGACAACCAAAAGAAATTCAAGATTTGCTGAGCACCAAGTCTGAGCAAGATGATGTTCTAAGCAATGCTCATAAATTACATAATTCTCAGAAAACTTGATAAAGTCAAGTTTTCTTGCCCCATTTTGCTGATAAGAAAACTGAGGCTCAGAGAGATTAAGTACACTCACTCCCCGAGCTACACATAGCCTGTTGGCAGATTTGGAAGTTGTCATGTGCTTTCCTCTACAGCACACTGTCTGCCTTTTGTTTTATCTCCAAGTGCTGGGCCCAAAACGAGTCACCTCCTGACAGGTGTGGTAGCAGCAGTGCCAGGGCAGGACTCTCTATCATGACAGGTTATGTAGTTCCACTTGTGAAGCCTAACACATACAGCACTTGACACTTAATATCTTCTGAAATATGGATACGCCAAACCTCCCCATCACACATTTGTGCAGTTGTTTTACTTTTTTAGTGCAAGGATAAAACCTAGCATATGACCTTATTAACCATCATTTTGATAAATTAAGTTCATTTCTTCAAGCCTGAACTAATCATTTTGGATCTGAATTCTTTCATCCAACATATCCATTATCTCGCCCATCTTCATGTCACCTACATATTTCTTTCTTTGTCATTGATTAAAGGAAATGTTAACAATGCAGAATCAGGAATCGAACTTTATAACTCTGGAAACCTGTATCTGGCTTAAGAATGCTTCATAAAAAATGTACTCTGGGCATATCATTCCATGAATAACTGATCCAGCCCAAAGCTCTCAGTCTTGAGCCTGGGGTAATCTAGAGAGACTTTTCAAATGCCTAGATAAAAGTAGGATACACACGTGTACCACAAAACAGAAAATGAGGTTAGCTGAACAAGATGTGCTTCTTGTTTATGCCATGATGATTCCTAGTGATTACTATTTGCTTTTCCAAAGTTACACATACCACTTTTTAAATAATCTATTATAGAATCTTTTGCCCAGGATTTTAAACTAGCTTATGAATCTGAGTTCATAAAACTATTTTGAAAATAGGAATAATTGCCTGTCTCCAGTCTTCCAGAACATTCCCACTCTGCAATGATTTCCTCAAATATTACTAGCAATATTATATTACATTATAGTGTGACATCTGGCCTGGGATGTTATTGTTGAGATTAAGAGACTTAAGGCAGACGGAGTCCTCTTATAACTGGGTCACCAGAACTTGTCATTTGTACTCATTATTCCTAATATACCCCAGGTTTGTGACTTATAGCACTAGTCTCCCAGTGAGCCTAGACTTCCACCATCACTTGCTGAGCTCAGAAAATCTAGAGCTAGAAAAGATCAGCCAGATACTAGGATTTTCCCAGGGGTTATATAGAGATGCTCTTTGAGTCTGCAGGCCCTAGGAGAGCCCCATCACAGAAATCAGCCTTTGATTTCTGGTAGGTCAAGTGTAAAAGGCCTTGAGCCTGAGGCAGGATTTATCCCAGCTTCAAAGTCCTCATATTTAGTGCAGTATATCCCCAGGTCTTTGTCCTGACATCACCTAATCTTTCTACTCTCACTGCCCTAACCTGGTTCCCAATCATTTGCCTGGCTTCAATCAACTTCCTATTATCATCTCAGACACACACAAACTCCCAGAATCCAGATCAACCATAAACCAAGTTAATTATTAGTCTTGCCTAGGTTTTCTCAGCCCTGCAGTAGAACTAAGTCTCCTCAAACCTCCACTGCCCAAGTCTTAGAACAGCACTAGAAATGCAAGATCACAGGTTAAGCTGACCTGCAAACTACAAGCAGCACCCTGACTCTTTTTTTCTTTTTTGAGACGGAGTTTCGCTCTGTCCCCCAGGCTGCAGTGCAGTGGCGCGATCTGGGCTCACTGCAAGCTCCGCCTCCCGGGTTCACGCCATTCTCCTGCCTCAGCCTCCAGAGTAGCTGGGACTACAGGGGCCCGCCACCACACCCAGCTAATTTTTTTTTATATTTTTAGTAGAGATGGGATTTCACCGTGTTAGCCAGGATGGTCTCGATCTCCTGACCTTGTGATCCACCTGTCTCGGCCTCCCAAAGTGCTGGGATTACAGGCGTGAGCCACCATGCCCAGCCCACCCTGACTCTTAAAATCACTCAGAAGCCTTTAATCTTAGAAGCAGAAATTCTATTTCTAAGAATGTATCTTAAGGAAATAATGAGGGATGGAACAAAGAGCCATAAAACCAAAATTTCTGAAACAAATGTTCAACAATGGAGGATTAGTTAAAAACGAAAAAAACCTTATGGTATGGACATAAATGGAACAAAACAGATGACAGATAGATAGATAGATAGATAGATAGATAGATAGATAGATAGAGTTATATATATAAAGCAGTGCTCCCCACCTTTTTGGCACCAGGGACCGGTTTTGTAGAAGACAATTTTTCCATCAATGGGGAGGTGGGGTGGGGGATGGTTTCAGGATGAAACTATTCCATCTCAGATCATTAGGCATTAGATTCTCTTAAGAAGGATGCAACCTCGATCCCTCGCCTGCACAGTTCACAATAAGGTTCATGCTCCTATAATAATCTAATGCCACTGCTGATCTGACTGGAGGCAGAGCTCAGGCAGTAATGCTTCCTTGCACACCACTCACCTACCTCCTGCTATCTGGCCCAGTTCCTAACAGGCCACGGACCGATACTGGTCTACAGCCCAGGGGTTGGGGACCCCTAAAAAGGAGATACACACATACACACACACACACACACACACATACACACATACACACACATACACACATACACACACATACATATATTCTTAGAAGGAATATACGTGTATATATAAGTATACGCATATATATGTAAGCATGTGTGCATCATATATATATATACACACACACACATATATCCCTCCTAAGAATATACAAAACTATATGTACTATAAGATCCAAGTATTTTTTTAAGACATGGAAACATGCAGATGATGACTGGACAGACGGATAGGAAGGAGGGAAGATGTTGGAGGGATGTACACAAAGATATTAATAGTAGTTATGTATTTCTGGATAGTGGGTTTACAAGAGACATATGTATGCTTTTCTATTTTTCCCAAATGTTCCACAAAAATACAATGAATGTTTATTCTTTTGTAATAAAAAAAAACAATAAAAATCCATCAACATAGTTACAATACATTCTCTCATTACAACTACATAATTTATTCAATAGTAATTTATTCACCATTCCTTCATGCAGCAAATAATATCTCAACATCTACCACATGAAAGGCCTGTGTGCTAGGGGCTCAAAAGGATCCACAGAATATGACATGATCCTCATCCTCAAATTAATTACAATTCAGATGGGGAGACAATAAGTAAACACAAATACTTATGGCAAAAGGCAATTCCTGTGCCATATGGATGGACAGACAACTAGAGCTAAAGCTCAAAGGCCCAACAGGAAATTCAGCAGGACGTTAAAAACAGGCAAATGTCAATAACTAGAGATGGTATTGGAGGGGGGATCATACCAGATTGAACACCAGAAGTCTTGCATCCCAAGCAGCCCTAGTCCCAGGTCAACTGAGACTGCTGGTCCTGTTCTGGGGGAGAAGCTCTGGAGGAAAAAGGGCAGAGGAATGGAGATGGGGCAGGCAAGCCTCATTCAGTGGAAAGAGGGCAGTTTTTTACCCAAAGGATGTGTAATAGGAACCAGATTGCAGATGCCTCTGAAGTCCCAGTGACAACAGAGAGCTATTGAAGATTTCAGAGGAGGAACAACTTTGGAACAGCAATTGAGCAAACTAGATGGGGAGAAAAGGAATAAAGGGGTGTCCAAGGGAGAGCCCCCTGGGGGCCGTGATGTGGTGGGATGGCACAAATGCCTTCCACATGGAACATGCATGAGACAGGAGAAGCTTGGGTTGGTCCCGGGGTTTAGGTCAGACTTCCCCACTCTCATGGCACACGCAGGCTCTCAGTTCCACCCACCCCCATCACCCAGCATGTCGGCCTACAGCATGAATCCAGGTAAATTAGCACGAGTTTAGTTCCAAGCAAAAACAGGTTGCTTAATAAAGTGTAAAACCATTTACCAAAAAGTACCCTCATAGTCAGGAAGAAAGGCCAGGCATGAGCACTCAGGAGAAGACAAAACCAGATGTTCCTCTAAGGCTCCCAGAGGGGAAGGTGTTCGTTCTCCTGGGTACAGGTTGGTCACACAATGCCGTGAGCTCTTGGAATTCAGAGCCACCCAACACTTGTGTAAGGGGAATTTGCCTCTGATGGCTCTAGCTGCTAGACTTGTTTACTTTAAAGACCTCTGAGCAGAAAGCTCAGCTGGCTTTCTAATTAGCTTTCTAACATGGACTTACATACAAAGCGGGGAAATCTTTCATCAGACAACTTTCAGATCCATATCCATTTGTTCCCCCTCACCCCAACACATATACAAACACACCCTTCTAATCTCGGCAAGAGCATAATTCTCGTTCACATAATTCTCATGGTTTCCTGCTGGCAAGGAGATTACCTTCACATGAAGACAGGGAGACACACCAGCTGATTTCAGTGATCTTAAAGTAACAAATACACCCTCACATACATGCATGGTGCTTTTCCCTTTCCAAGTGTCTTTTATATTCAGTGTTCCTTCAGCCTCAAAACAATCCTGGAGGCAGATATGAATGATCCCACCATCCCCATTTAACGGAGAAGGAGAGGAGCAGAGAAGCGAAGCAATTTAGTCTAAGATCAGATAGAGATACGGAGTAATGTCTTTCCCTGGGCATCCACCATCCATTCTCCACAACCTTTCCATTCTCTCAGAGTAATACAGAAGTCGAAGAATTCTTTCAGAGTCAAGGAATACGGAAGTAAAAAGACATCGCTCCATTTTCGAATTACTTATATTCAATCACACTGACAAACCTATACCTCTAAAACCATTAACCCAAGCCACACGCAAGCACACACACGCTAGACACTGAAGTGTGAAGGACAGGCAAAACCAGGGTGTGCTTATAATGAGGAAGGAATAAAATAATCAGGAGTTTAGAAAAGAAAAAAGGACCTTCTAGACCTGTGCTGTCCAATACAGCAGCCATTAGCTACGTGTAACTACGGAGCACTTGGAAGGTGGCTAGTCAGAATTGAGATGGGCTTAGGTGTCAAACACAGGATTTCAAAGACGTAGTATGAAAAAAATTATTATGAATGTTTTTATAGTAATTACACATTCAAATAAGATTTGGATATATTGAATAAATTAAAATATATCATTCGAATTAATTTTACTTGTTTCTTTTTCCTTTTTTAACTTGGCTATGAGAAAATTTTAAATTGCAGATGTGGCTCATGTTATATTTCAATTGGACAGCAGTGTCTTAGACAGTTTCCTTCTTTATTTTTATGAAATAAAACTAGAATTTTTCTTTTTTCCAACATTCTTAATAACAGTAGATAAATAGTCATTTCCATAATGGCATATTCCTGACATTTCTCCCACTTTTCTGGACCTCCCCCAGTCCCTCGGGCCTACTTTGTTCATCACATTGACCTTCTCAGAACTGAGTTTCCTTCTGTTATGGTCTTTACTGAAATTCCCACACTCAACACACCTAATTGCTCAAAGCAGGGGCCCATTACTGAAGTCTATTCCTCCTTGGATAGGCTCTAGATTTATTTTCTACAGTAGATGCCATTAGGGAAGGGTCGTGGTGGGATCAGATTTCTCAGACTCTAATTATACTTCAGAGGTGCCCCCCTACACAAACTTTTCTTCTACAGTGCTACAGTTTGAACGTGTCTCCCAAAGCACATGTGTTGGAAACTTGACCCCCTATTGCAACAGTGTTGAGAGGTGGTTACCTTTAAGAGGTGATATGTCATGAACGTCAGAGCCCTCATGAATGGATGAATGTCATTATGGAGGGAACAGGTTCATCACTGTCAGGGTGAGTTTATTATAAAGGCAAGTTTCGCCCTCTCTTGCTTTCTCATGCTCTCTTGCCTTTCCACCTTCTGCCATGGGATGACACAGCAAAAAGGCCCATACCAGGTAGGGGCCCCTTGATCTTGAACTTTTCAGCCTCCAAAACTGTAAGCCAAATACACTTCTTCTTCTTTTTTATTTTATTATTATTATTATTTTTGTTGTTGTTGTTGTTGGAGATGGAGTTTCACTCTGTCGCCCAGGCTGGAGTGCAGTGGTGCAATCTTGGCTCACCGCAACCTCCGCCTCCCAGGTTCAAGCGATTCTCCTGCCTCAGTCTCCTGAGTAGCTGGGATTACAGGCACCTGCCACCATGCCTGGCTAATTTTATTTTTGTATTTTTAGTAGAGATGGGATTTCACCATATTGGACAGGTTGGTCTCGAACTCCTGATCTCGGATGACCCACCTGCCTCGGCCTCTCAAAGTGCTTAGATTACAGGTGTGAGCCACCTTGCCTGGCCCAAATACACTTTTTTGTTGCTGTTATTTATTTATAAATTACTCAGTCTATGGTATACTGTTATAGGAGCCCAAATGGACTAAGACTTATGATAACACAATTCAATGCCCCGAGGCTTTTTAAATCTTAAATTTCATCAAACTGCCCAGATCTGACCCTCTGTTTTCTGCTGTAATTGTTTTCCTTGGATGGTGTGACTATCCCACAAGCACAATATGCAGGTGGTGCCCTCAAAGGTCTCCTACTTGTCACTGCCCCAAGGTTTTGTACGTGATCATCAGGTAGAAGACATTCATAAACAAAGGTAGCAACTGAAAGGGAAAAAGAGAAGGACCCACAAAGAGCCCAGTGGAGAGGACCAGCTCACAACAGACAGCAGGCAACAATGCCGGGTGCTTTGTGGATGAGCTCTAGGTGTCCAGGACTAGAAAGGAAGAAATAATGCTCTGAGTAGGAATAGGAACTGGAGAACAGAAGAAAACGTGAAGGAGGTCAAAACAGAACATCTCTTTCCTTTTGTTTTACTGCATGCTGACATTTTCTTTTTCTTTCTTTTTTTTTTTTTTTTTTTTTTTTTTTTTGTTTGAGACGGAGTCTCGCTCTGTCGCCCGGCTGGAGTGCAGTGGCCGGATCTCAGCTCACTGCAAACTTCGCCTCCCGGGTTTACGCCATTCTCCTGCCTCAGCCTCCCGAGTGGCTGGGACTACAGGCGCCCGCCACCTCACCCGGCTAGTTTTTTGTATTTTTTTTAGTAGAAACGGGGTTTCACTGTGTTAGCCAGGATGGTCTCGATCTCCTGACCTCGTGATCCGCCCGTCTCGGCCTCCCAAAGTGCTGGGATTACAGGCTTGAGCCACCGTGCCCGGCCTTTCTTTCTTTTTTTTAACATTTTCTTTTTTTAGAGGTAGGGTCTCCCCTCCGTCACCCAGGCTGGAGTGCAGTGGTACAACCATAACTCACTGCAGTCTCAAACTCCTGGGCTCAAGTGATCCTTCCATCTCAGCCTTCCAAGAAACTGGGATTACAAGTGTGAGCCATCGTGCCCGATTAATTTGTTTTTTATAGAGAAAAGGCCTTGCTATGCTGCCTGGGCTGGTCTTGAAAGCCTGGCCTCAAGATATTCTTCTGCCTTGGTCTTCCAGAGGCAGGAATTACAGGCATGAGCCACTCTGCCTGGTGCAAGCTGCCATTTTCAAGGCTAGAATATACTTCCTTTTTGATGGAGAAGACAATTAGAAAGATGACATCTCCCCCAATGGTAGGGAAGCTCTTCAAGTGCTTTCTCTCTTCCTGTCAGAACTGTAGTGCCAGCTGACATCTAACTCACTAAGGGAAACCCTACAATAGAGATGATAATGGTCCACCATGGAAGGAGATCTGTCTCCACTGACCTGAGACTCAACTTCAGGGAACTTGGGGGAGATAAAGAAACTCTCCCCCAACTCCAAAACATTCCACAAACAACCAGATCTTAAAGGTCCCAGAGGAATTAAGATAATTTTTTGTCCCAAAAGGACTGCCTGCTGACTAAATGTGGGTCCTATTTGCTCTCCTTGGTCCTAATGATTTAAGTTCAATTCTTATTCTCATTCATATTCTCATCCTCATTCTTCTCTCCCCCTCTCTCCCCTCTGCTCCCCCACCCTCCTCTCTCTCTCTCTCTCTCCCCTCTCCCACCCCCACAGCATCTTGGGTTAGCGTGGGCTTTGGCATTAGGAAGCTCTGAATTTGAAACTCAGCTCTCCCTCTCTCTAGCAGCAGCATGAACTCAGTCTTACTTCTCTGGGGCCACCTAATGTTTTCATTATGCACCCCATCACTCAACAAAGTTTAACATCTCCTGCAATATTTATTCTTTCATGTAGTCGACAAATGTTCACTGAGGGCCTTCCATGTAGATATCAGACTCCAGAAATGCAGCAGTAGCAAAACAAAAACCTTGTCCTCGTGTATCTTATACTCTAGTTTGGGAAAGATAATCAATACATAAAATAAGTAAGTAAACTATATGTCTGACAGTGAAAATGTTATGAGAAAAAATAATGCAGGAAGGGACACTGGGAAATGCAGCAGGGTACAAATTTAAAAGACTTGAAGAAATTGAGGAAGCAAGTTGAACAGATTTGGGGAAAGAGGATTCAGGCAGAGGGAACTCCACTGCAAGAGCTCTGAGGTAGAAGCAGCAAGGAGACTCCTATAAATGGGTGGTCAGGAGAGAGGTGAGAGCAGCAGGGGAGAAGGTAAGCAGTAAGAACTTTGGCTCTGCCTGGCATACACCAGAAAGCCAGAGAAGAGGGTGGGATGGCCTGACCTGTGTGTAAGAGAATCACCTGGTGTGATCACACTGCAAGAAGGCTGAAATCAGGGAGAATGGATCTGAGGCTACTGCAGGAATCCTAGTGAGAGATCAAGGTGACTACACCAGGGTTTTACCAGTGGAGGTGATAAGAACTAGTCTTCATCTGCTTTATAGTTTTCTACTACTATGTTCCACACATTTTAAAATACACCTTGAAACAGAAACAGTAAAAAGATGAGATTCAAACACAAAAACAGAAGATATAGTATTTCACCTACCCCTTCAATGTACTGTACTGTATTAGAGTTCTCCAGATAAACAGAAACAATATGATATATACAGATACATAGGAAGAGATTTATTATGAGAATTGGCTCACGCAATTGTGGAGGCTGAGAAGTCCCATGATCTGCCATCTGCAGGATGAAGAATGAGAAAAGCCAATAGGTAATTCGGTCCAAGTCTGATGGCCTGATAACCACGGGAGCTGCTGGTGTAACTCTTGTCATCCAAAGCCTCGAGAACCAGAAACTCCAATGTCCAAAGACAGGAGAAGATGGATGTCCCAGCTTAAGAAGAGAGACAGTGAATTCTCCCTTCCTCCTCCTTTTTGTTCTATTTGGGCCTGCAACAGATTGGATGATGCCCACCCACCATGGTGAGGGTGGATCTTCCTTACTCAGTCTACTGATTCAAATGCTGATCCCTTCCAGAAACACCCTCACAGACACACCCAGAAATAATGTTTTCCCAGCTATCTGGGCATCCCTTAACCCAGTCAAGTTGACACACAAAATTAACCATCACACTTACTTTGGAGAATACTAAGGTAGCTTACACAAAATAGTTGGTGTGGAGTACCAAGCACAGGTGGTAATACAACACAAGCTTAAACTATACTTATTCCTCCCAACCCCACATACAATTTAGCCTATGACCCATCACCCAGCTCCTCCCTGTCCTCTTGACTCTGGTCTTCCTGATAATGCCTGTGACTTGGTTGCTTGTCTGACTGAAAGTTACACCCATTTAACTTTCAACCATGCTGGGAGCTTCCCTACTGGGAAGGCAGCATTGTATGGGCTCAGAGAGAAAGGCGGGGAAGCCTGTGATCTTGATCTAAATGTAAAACTGGCATGAAACTCCAAAATCCACCGTCTAACAACAGCAGAATATGTGTTTCTTCTCAAGCTGGCATGGAATATTCACCAAGATAGATCACATTTTGAGCAATAAAATACATCTTAACAAGTTTAAATGAATAGAAATCCTTCAAAGTATGTCCTCAGACCACAATGGAATTAGACTAGAAACGAATAACGAAAAAAAGATAGTTGTAAAAAATCCCAAATATTTGGAAATTAAACAACACATTTCTAAATAACTTTGGGTCAAAAATGAAGATGAGAAGATTTTAAATATTTCTAACTAAATTAAAATTAAAATATGGCTTATCAAAATATGTCAGATGCAGAAAAAGTAGTGCCTAATGGGAAAAGTATAGCATTAAATGCATATGCTAGAAAATAAGAAAGCTATAAAATCAATAACCAAAGATTACACCTTAGGGAACCAGAGGAAAAATAGTAATTTAAGCTTCAAGCAGGTGAGAAAAAAAGAAATAAGAAAAGTCTGAGCAAAATTTAGTGAACTTGAAAACAGAAAAACAATAGAAAAAATTAATTAAACTTAATGCTGGTTCTTTGAAAAGATTAATAAAAATGACAAATACCTCATGAAGATAACCAGGAAAAATAGAAAAAAGACATAAATTACCAATATCAGAAATAAAAGACTAGTCATCATGATGGATTTTGCTGATATTAAAAGGATAATAAATGACTACTACAAATAACTCTACGCTCACTAATTTGACTTCATATAAAATGGACCAATTCATTGAAAGACACAAACTAGCATAACTCACACAAGGAGAAATAAATAACTTGAATATCCCTATTTCTGTTAAAGAAATTGAGTCAATAATAAACCTTCCAAAAAAGAAATCACCAGGCCTGATGATTTCACCTATGAATCCTACCAATCACTGAAGAAAGAAATGATTCCAATTTTCTACACTCTCTTCTAGAAAACAGAAGCATTCTATAGTACCCCCAAAGCAGACAACAGCATTGTAAGAAAGGAAAACTACAGACAAATTATCTCTCATGAACACAGATGTAAAAATCCTCAACCAATATTAGCAAATCAAACCCAACAATATATAAAAAGAATTATATAATGCAACCAAATGGGATTTATCCCACATATGCAAGGCTGGTTCGTATGAAAATCAACCAATGTAAGCCACACATCAATGGACTATAGATGAAAAACCCTGTGATCATATCAATCAATGTGGGAAAAGGATTTGACAAAATCCAACATCTACCATGATAAAAACTCTCAGCAAACATAGAAACAGAGGGAAACTTTCTCAGTTTGGTAAAGAATATCTACCCAAAAAACATACAACTAGCATGATGCCATGAGCTAAGAAAAAGAGAAACACCCCACAGAAAAGGACAAAAGGTGAAAGCTGATTTTTCCCTCAGGTTTACAGGAGGCTGCAGAGGCTGAGGAGGGCTGGGACTTCTTTGATACCACCAGCCACATGCAACAGAGATAACAACCTTGTGTTGGGAGGAGCACAGATGAGGAAAGTTGACATAGCACCTGCCTGGGGTAAAAACGTTCTCGTCACTTTGAAGTTTCATTTTACATGCACACATGCACACACACACACTACACACACACACACACTTGAGAAAGGCTTGGTTTATTGCACTGCTTGTCCCTGTGAAAATTTTGGTGTGGGGGTTTTTTTTAATAAACTGAATGCACATCTTGAAAATACATAAAACCTGTCAGTTACTTTAAATCCTATTTATCTGAAATCCTACCCATAGCACATCCCATACCCTGTTTTATTTTTCTCCATAGCATTTTCTAACATACTGAATAATTTGTTTGGTTTATTGACTATCACCCACTGGAAAGCAAACCCCTTAAGGCCATGGGTTATAAACTGCTATATCCCCATCACACAGTAGGTGCTCGTTAATTTTCCTTGACTGAATAATCCAGTTTGTCCTCATCTGAGTTACTCAGGGGCCAAGACCACTTGGCAAGAGGGTTCCTATGTTGGAAGCAGTAGGTCCACAGCTATCCTTCAGCTGTGAGCATTTTCTCAGCAAGAGGGACACCTAATGTTACAAGATGGAGGCCTCCTCTGTCTCTTCCTTCCCTATACATACTAGCCCTCCAAGGAACACGCTGCCAGGCTCTGGGAATTCTAACTACCTCACCTATGACAAGAAAGGAATCCTATCCCTCCTCAGCCTCTACAGCTCTCCCCTAACCTGGATTGGCTTCCTGAGCCAAGAGACCCATATGTGAGGATGGCTTAGAAAATATCATACAAATATTCTCATTCAGCGGTAAAATCATCTGATTTCACTCAAGCTTGTCTTTGCAAGGGCAACTGAAGCCAGCTTGACAGAGACTCGTTAAATAGACTAATTAGGAAATTATTTGGAGAGGCTGCGTGGCAGACAGGGGAAGAGTTAAGCAACTAGAATTGGGCTCTGGCAGTTACTTATTAGCTGTGTGGCAACAGGCAGGTCAAGGAACCTTTCTGAATCCCCATTTCCTCATACTGGTACAGGTCCAAAATAATGATATTTCGTAAGTTGTTAACTGGATTCAAAGAGATGATGCATACACAAAGTACTTTGTAAAGTGGGAAGAACGAGCCAAATCATTTGTTGCTACTTGTGATTGTTGCTATTATCTGAGAGAATCACGAGATCAGGAAAGGGGCGAAACTTAGGTGTTGAGGATGCAGTACAATAAGAACAAAAACCTAAAAACTAACAGTAACTTGGTTATTGGAAAGGTGCCATAGAATCATCATGAGAGATATGGAAAAGCAGGGCAGGCAGTGGTGATTCACTTGCCTAAACTAGTTCCATCTTCCTTCCCTTCCCTTCCCTTCCCATGTCCTCCAGGCACAGAACTCACAAGACAACACCCTTAGCTCAAATATCCCCAACTCTGAACTTTCCTCAAGGTATCCCAGAGCCACAATATCCTGGATTCAGAAGTCTGTGATGCTTCCAAAAATCCTTCCAGTACAACTTGACCATCATCCCCAGAGGCCAGTTCTCACCTTGAATAATCTATCTCTAAAGAAATGCAAGGCAGAGGAGGGGCCACAACTTGGTGCTGGGAAATTTGTCCAAGGCAAAAGCTAGCTCTGGTCCTCCCTGCACTCCCAGGAAAGTGAGTGTGGCCTGAGCTGGATTGCCAGGAGGGGGAGCTTAACAGAGCCCTTAAAACACAGCCTTCTGGCCAGAAAGATTAGATTTCATGTTAGATTCTGGATTCTGCAGCTGCCCAACTACGCGGCCTCCAGTAAGACACTTGACCTTTCCAGCCTCAGTTTTCTTATGTAAAGATAAGAGCACTAAGCTGACAGCTCTCACCATTTAAAAGCACTAAGCTGACAGCTCTCACCACAGTGCATGGCCCACAGTCAATTACGGATGTTCATTCCCAGACTGTCCAAGTTTAAAACCTGGATCAGATGTCAAAGTGCAACCCTGGGCAATTATCAACCTCTCTGTGCTTCCGTTTTCTCTATCATAAAACATGGACAATAAAAGAACCTAGGCTTGTTGTGAGGATTAGTTAATCCATGTAAAGTGGTTAGAACAGTACCTGGCATATTGTAAGTGCTCAAGAATAATGATAGCTAAGATTTGTTCAATGAAAATAAATTAATAACAATAATAAATTATTGATGAAGGGACTTGCATACCAAAGTGGTCCCACCCCATCTCACAGGCTGTAGCCACATAATAGGAAATTGATAAATATTTGCAATGGATGATCCTGGAAACTTCCATCTAATCTCCCAACATTTTGTTCCATCTACTCACAAATGCCGCTGCTTGGCCAACAGAGGCAGAAATCACAAATCCATGTTACTGTCCCCTTTTCCTCATGCTTCACATGTTGACTTTTTATGGTGATGCTGTCTACTTTTCCCTAAACTTCTTAATGAGAGAGGGACGCAGATGAAATAAGCATTTTCCAAAGGAGTTGGTCTGGAGGAACCAC
The DNA here is from genome assembly GCF_024542745.1 of Macaca thibetana thibetana. NCBI lineage: Eukaryota > Metazoa > Chordata > Mammalia > Primates > Cercopithecidae > Macaca > Macaca thibetana. Next base: position 100,867,239 of record NC_065586.1, on the reverse strand, counting down.
CTATGAGCCACAAGAATGAACAACTACAGAATATTCAGTTCAGGACAATTCATTGCTCTGGATGGGGTGGGGGTGGGGGTTTGATCTGAAGATGAGCATAAACCTCATGGATATGCTGTTACCTCTGGCTGAAATGTTCTTCCTCACTTCATTCTGGCTTTTCTGAAATATCACCGCCCCCTCCCTCACCGCCCAGAGAAGCCCTCTCAAATAGCAACCCCAGCATTCTGTATGTATTATATTGCTTTGCTCTTCTCATAGGATTGTACATTGCATTTGTTCATTAGTTGATCCTCTGCCTCCTCCGAGAGAACAGCAAAGAGACTTGCCTGTTTTGTTCACTATTGAGCCAGAACAGTGCCTGGTACATACATAGTAGACACCTAAGAAATATGTGATACATGAATAAATGAAGCAAAGGTCCTTCCCCAGCACAGGTGACTGCCAGCACTTTGCCTGATTGCAGGTTTGACAACCCTCAGCCAAATGACTTTTCTCAAGCTCGGGAGGATGAGCTGGATTGGGCTATAGGGCAAAGGAAACTGCAGATTCAGGTCTCAGCTCTGTTTTTTCTGAAAGATGGGAAGATGTTGGCTGTCTTTTATCTGTAAAATACACTCAGTGACATTCCATCATTCAATTAGAATGTTAAAGAGTTGCAACAAAATTAATTTGCTTATCACCAGGGAAATTAAAATGTTTGCAAATAAATTCTACCCCTGCAGCCCAATTTCAGGTGGTTGATACATCTGATGTGTTGGCAGCAGTAAGAACCAAGAGAGGAGTACAGGGAAAACTAGTTTCTAGCTAGAAGGGAAAATTCAGCAAAGGTTAAAAAAAAATTTTAAATTAAAAAAAAAAAAACCAACACCGCTGCCTGAGTTTGTGTTTTAGTGCCTTCACCAAATTGGACACATTATTTAAGGAACCAAAACGCAGGCTATACAGATAACATCTCACTCTCAAGCAAAGAACAATTCAGACATTAATTTTATCCCAAAATGACTTGAGTCCTGTAATTTAGCACAGAGTTTAAGAGTATAGGCTTTGCAATTAGTTAAGCCTAGGTGTGGACTCCATCTTTGCCACATACTAGCTGTTGTGACCTTGTAACGTTTCCTAAACTTCTCTGAATCGGAGTTCCTCATCTGTCAAATGGACATCATAAGATTAATCTCACGGAGTGCTGAAAAGACACATAATTGTACATAAAGCAGAGTAGGTGCTCAGTACAGGAAATGTACTTTTATTCTTACATGAATGATGTTAAATATTAGCAACGTGAAAAATACTAATAACAAACATAAAAGATAATGTATCCCACGCCTATAAAGGTATGGTACATATCAAAAAAACGGGAGAATCGGCACAAAATCCACCCAGACTTCAACTTCTTCTGGAGCTTTCCTTGGAGACCTCTGTTCAATGCCCAATATGACATTCCCACTATGCAAGGACACAGTGAGTGGCCCGGAAGGATCTCCAGGAGATGAATGAATTCCATGTGACGCATTCCCAGATCCAAACACCCAACCCAAATCTCCCCGTCTACCTCACTATTTCCAACTCCCTCTCTACCCGCCTCCTCCCAAACACACAGAAGGTGGATGCAATAAAAAAGGAAAGCAGTAACCTGGGAAAGCTTCCAGGGAGTGTGAGGCTGGAGAATGAGTGTGAGAGACTGGAGGGCTAGACAGAATTGCTCTCTAACCAAAAGCAAAAGCGAGGAGATGGGCCAGGTGGCCAAGGCAGAGGAGGAAAAGAAGTAGGCTCACTGCACGCTAATGAACCTCCATCATAATGGCATAATAGGAGGTGCAGCCCTCTTGCCACTTTCCCTTTGCAATAGTACTCTGTTTTCCTGAAGTCTCTGGCAATTAAAAAACAGAACTTATATGCCTCAGAAAGGCTTTGTGATCGCCTGAGGAACAGGAGCAAAGCATGAGCTGGCAAAGGCACCGAATGCAGCCTGAGGCCTGGAAGAAATACTATCCAAAGGAAAGAGAGATTAAAATATGGCTGCTAAAAGGAATCCCAAGTTAACGCCAGAGGCCAAAAAACTGATGATGGGGGGTGGGAAGTGGCCAGCCCAGAGCTAGCAAGTTTTGGGAGATTTACAGAAAAACAGGATTTATGACCCAACTCCCTAGCCCAGATCCAAACATGAATTTTTGCTGGCTATATGCACCAAACAAGTCATCGAAAGCAATTTAGCAATCAGCAAAGCGAAGATAAATGGACTTTCTCTTCTTTACCAACTTCTTTGGCCTAACATCTCTCATTGTACACTGACAGCTGGAAGAACAGGGAACCTCACTTACCTTGCTAGTCTGGGTCTCTTGGGAGAAAGGAGGGCCGGGACTAGGGCTGGTAAAATTCTGTGCTTAACTGCAAGACTGTGGTTGCATGCAGTGCCATCAGGAAGGCTGCACCAGGTGACACTCATGCAGTCCATATTCATTCACAGCTGTGGGTGGGCTGATCCGGGAGCACCAATTATCTAATTGCTGCTAATGTTCCGTATATTTACTCAGCTGCAAATTTGCAAGATGGGGCCTGACTCACAAGAAGGGGATAATAATGGGAGAGATATTTCCATTTGAAAATTCATGAATAAACAGCAAGAGCCCTGTTTATTAAAATTCAGATGCAGATAAACAATGAGTGTAGTTCCAGGAATAATTGCAGGGTTTCCACAGTTACAGAAAACCAGCCCCTTTGTCAACACTCCATTGTTCTATTTATACCTTGAGAGATACTGCACTGAGTTTCTATAAATACAATGGAAACTCATTCATCTCAACCCCTCTCACATGTCAAGTCCAACCTTCTCTGCAATAAAAGATCTGCATCCCAAGTGTATCTGACACGAGGTTTCAAGACTGTCATGGGCAAATCCTTCCTAATATAAGGGATAAAGAAGAACAAGCTTGGAGTGGGCTAAGGATGGGGAAAGGGGAGCAACAGGCATTCTATTCTGGTTTCCGAAATAGGCAGGAGGCAGATACATTTTAACTAGCTCTCAGCCTTTGAGTGTTAATCCCATGATTAAAGGCAGGTGAAACAAACTGCCCAGGGTATCTCAACCCCTGCATGGGATAGGATCTCATCGTTGATATTCATTTATATCTTTTCCTTGAATGTGACTCAGGTCCTCCCCTAAGGATGTTAGCCACCTCTCTCCTATTATATGCAAACCTGCATTGTGGTGGTCCTGAAATCCACTTCGTTGATTCCCCCTAGCCCCAAAGTACCTAGAACCACACTTTACTACAAAGTGTTAATCAGAGTGTCTGGTTCAGTGAAGGTCTTTTGATCTCAATTAGTGCCAAAAAGTGCCCCCATAGCAGGTTCCTGTGCTGTCCCCAGATACAATTAATATTTATAAGAATATCACATTTTTAAGTGTCTTACTGAATGGCTGGCACTGTGTATATTACTTTACATATAAAATCTAATTATCATACCAGCTCTGTGAAGGAAGTCCTATTACTCTCTTTCTTATGAACTAAAGCACAAAGCACTAAGGTAAGTTGCCTAGATATAGAGCTAGTAAGTAGCAGAGCCAGATTTTGTACCCAGAACTATTTGAAACTAGGAAATGTGCTCTTAGCCACTCTATCAGTATGTTTTTTTGGCTCTTGGACTCAATTCATACTGCTCCTTCTTGTGGATAAGCCTGACTGCCTGTCTCTATGGGATGCCACGGATAGATCACACTTCTCTCCATTAACTCATTAATTTAAGCAACCCCCACTCCAATACCACACACACATGAAAAACTTTAGTCTCTGTCTCTCTCCACAGTCCCTAGATTGCAAGAGCTGACCTTGCAACCACAGCAATCTTCCACGTGCCCACACTGATCTGTCTCACGTTTAGAAGAAAAAGTCACTATAGAGCTAGAGCTTATAGATGTACATGTATACATTATGTATGCGTGTATGTATATGTTTATGTAGGTATAAATAAAACACATAAATTTACATATGTGTATGTGTGTGTGTATAAGCTTCTTGTGAGTGCCTCCCTATAGGTAAGGTAAAATTATCCACAGGGAAGTGGTACTATACCAGGAGTGGGACACTGATGCATACATCGCACCCCTTACCATCTGACTTTCCATATGCTATGGTGGAACCAGGTTCATTAAAGGAGTTTACACATACTGAATTTTAATGCAGATAGCTTCTTTCAGTGGTGTATCTCTCAAGAAACTCTAGTCTCTGGCCCAGGCACGGTGGCTCATACCTATAATCCCAGCACTTTAGGAGGCCGAGGTGGGTGGATCACGAGATCAAGAGATCAGTCGAGACCATCCTGGCCAACATGGTGAAACCCAGTCTCTACTAAAAATACAAAAATTACCTGGGCGTGGTGGTGCATGCCTGTAGTCCCAGCTACTCCGGAGACTGAGACAGGAGAGTCGCTTGAACCCGGGAGGCAGAGGTTGCAGTGAGCTGAGATCATGCCACTGCACTCCAGCCTGGTGACACAGCAAGACTCCATCTCAAAAAAGAAAAGAAAAGAAAAGAAAAGAAACAAACAAACAAACAAAAAAGAAACTCTAGTCTCCAAACATTTCACAGGTTTCAGAGCCAGAGAAGAGGAGCTTAAACAAGAAGGAATGGCAGAGAGGGCATCCAGGGAGCAAGGGGGGGCGACCTTCATACTCGTCAGCAACAGCTGGCAGCCTCAGCAAGAAATCTGTGCCCTGTTCTTGGAGAAGAGGTTTCTCTTCACAGTCTCATTTCGCAGACAGTGGGAAAGCTCTAGTCTTTTGACTCAGACCCAGCACCCCTCTAGGTAGAGGAGATGGCCAATTATGAGTTCAAATCCAGTGATCCTGAAACTCATATCCCCAAAAGTTCTCGACTTCCTGGATCGTTCTCACATCTATTTAACAAATTATTGAACATCCACTCAAAGAGGCACTGGACCAGCTCAATCTATGTTGCTCCCTTAATTTGTGCTCCACTGAGCTGCTGGATTAACTGGGATTCTCCATTGTTTCTGATGCCTACTTCATGCTATTCCTACCAGTTGGGTCACCTGTTATTCCATTCTTGTATCCATAAGCACTGCTTCTACCACAGCTGAGGTATGTGTTTACAGGAGTCAACTGTGTCCCTTCTCAAAACCATTTATCACTGTCATCACATGTTATTATAATTACATTATTTAATTAAGTAATACGTAAATCAACAGAAGATGAGTACCAAAAAATGTTCCCATCAAAGTTTAGTTAAATGTTTTGCAAAGACCTGATAAAGGTAAGTCACTTAAAAATGTAGTTGAACCTAATTCGGTGTGAGTGGGAAAAGTATAAAACACTGGGAGTAGGGAAGAATCTAGAGTCTTTAAATTGCTTTCCCAGTTGGTTTCTACTCCTTGAAAAAAAAACTGGGCACTGGAAATCATAGATGTATTATGAATGTGATTTAAACAAGAAAGATAATCCAGAACTCTAATCAGCAGACCAATATGCAAAAAAAACAAAAAAAAAAAAAAACACCTAGGGCCTGTCCGTATCAAAAGATGAGCAAATAAAAACACATCTCTAAACTTTAAGTTAAAATAATATGCCCAGGGCATTATGTATTTTTTAATGATTCCCCTAAACTTCAGACAAATTTTTCAATTACCAAGAATTGGTCTCCATCATAAAATGCAAACGTCTACAATTTATTGAGTCATGGACTATAATAGACATATCTGGGGTTGGGAAATGAGGGAAGAGGGGGTTAAGGTGGAGCATTTGAACCAGACTTGTGGTGGAGGAGAGAAGAAAACCTCTAGGAAGGAAAGGGCACCTGTGTACAGTCTTAAAGAGGATGCAAGAGCTAGCAAGGCAAAGCAGAGGGGGAGGGTATGCCAAGCACCAAAACAGTATCTATAAAGGCACAAAGTGCATTTGTGGATCTGCAAATGAGTTAGTATGGCTGGAACACTGAACATATGATGGCAAAGGTGATCCTTTCCACAATTACTTGCATGTTTGCTATTTTACAGGCACCATGCAAGGATCTGCATGGATGGAACACACAGTCCCTAGGGCACTAGGGAAAAAATGGTCCATTACACTTTACAAAACCTTTTCACATTCATTCTCTAGAAAGTCTATCTTCAGAAGGCTGTAAGCAAGTCTGCCTCTGATTTGGTGACCCCTGCACCCATCCCTACCTCATCCCCAGTTTCCCTCCTCACCCAGGACCCAAAGATCTCCCTCTGTAAATATTGTAGTTGAACCTGTTGAAGTCAGCTGGGGCATGGTGACTCATTCCTGTAATCTCAGCTTTTTGGGAGGCTGAGGCCAGAGGATTGTTTGAGCCCAGGAGTTTGAGACCAGCCCGGGCAACATAGGGAGATAACGTCCCTAAAAAAATTAAAAAAAAAAAAAAAATAGCTGGGCATGGTGGTGCACACCTGTGGTTCCAGCAACTCAGTAAGCTGAGGTGAGAGGATTACTTGAGTCTAGGAAGTCAAGGCTGCAGTGAGCCATGATCGCGCCACTGCACTCCAGTCTGGGTGACAGAGACCCTGTCTCAAAAAAAAAAAAAAAAAACCAGTCACAGAAGGGAATTGGGATGAGCTATCAGGTCTGGCTGACAACAACAAATCCAAAACGGGCCAAAAGGCCTCAGAGTTTTAAATAACCATGTTATTCTCCTTCCTGTTCAGTGATATTTACTTCTAAACTGAAATGCTTATCCAACTACCCAAAGGCCACTGAAGTAGGTGATAGATTAGATTACCTGAAACACTTCTACACCCTCCAAGAAATTTCCTAGTAATCACAGTTGCTGCTATTTTTTTCCAGCTGGTTGCTGACAATGTTTCAAAATGAATCCTCCTACACTCTAATTTTTACCCTTGACTAGCTAACTTTAATGATAATCTCCTCGGGTCTGGAACCCTGACGGAGTCGAAAACCTCTCTGATTTCTTTCAGAAGTGAACTTTAGTAGAAAGCAGCTCTATCAAGCCACTTTTTTTTCTTTCTTTCTTCTTAAAAAAAAAAAAAAAAAAAAAAAAAAAACAGGATACATGTGCGGAATGTGCAGGCTTGTTACATAGGTATATGTGTGCCATGGTAGTTTGATGCACCCATTTACTCATCCTCTAAGTTCCCTCCCCTCACCCCCAACCCTCCAGCAGGCCCTGGTGTATTGTTCCCCTCTCTGTGTCCATGTGTTCTCAATGTTAAACTCCCCCCTTATGAGTGAGAACATGTGGTATTTGGTTTTCTGCTCCTGTGTTAGTTTGCTGAGGATGATGGCACTGATCATCAGAGAAATGCAAATCAAAACCACAATGAGATACCATCTCACACCAGTCAAAATTGCAATTATTAAAAATTCAGGAAACAATAGACCCTGGCAAGGCTGTGTAAAAACAGGAATGCTTTTACATTGTCGTTGGGAATGTAAACTAGTTCAACCATTGTGGAAGACAGTATGGTGCTTCCTCGAGGATCTAGAACCAGAAATACCATTTGACGAATCGGGCCACTTTTTTTTTTTTTTTTTTTTTTGAGACAATCTTGCTCTGTCATCCAGGCTGGAATGCAGTGGCACGATCTCGGCTCACTGCAAGCTCCACCTCCCAGGTTCATGCCATTCTCCTGCCTCAGCCTCCTGAGAGGCTGGGACTACAGGCGCCCACCACCACGCCCAGCTAATTTTTTGTATTTCTAGTAGAGACGGGGTTTCACCATGTTAGCCAGGATGGTCTCAATCTCCTGACCTCGTGATCCGCCCGCCTCGGCCTCCCAAAGTGCTGGGATTACAGGCGTGAGCCACCACGCCCAGCTAATCAGGCCACTTTTAAACTTGGTTTTCATTCTTTCCTTGCCCTGGCCCTCAACCCTAATCATTTTATCTAAAATGCCATCCAATTGGTTTTCTTGAGAATTTAACTTCTTAATAAAATGACCAAAATTTCCCTTGGACTTTGGGATGCTATTTATTTAAAATGGTCAGGAAAATCTAACCTCTTGTATAATCAATCGATTTGAAGTGTTCTCTCCCTTACATCAACAAATTTGATCACTTGAAAGTAAGCTCTATAAGGGTAGGCCTTCCCCTGTTTTGTTTGCCATTATTTCTCCAATGCCTAGCAAAAGCCAGGGCAGGAAGTAGGTGCTCACTAAAGAGAAACTGAATGAATGAATAATCCTCACAACGACCCTGTGGAATGAGCAAGCTAGATATTCTTACAGTTGAGACCAGACTCCGTGAGATTAAGTGGTTTGCTCAGGGTCACCCAGTCTAGCACTCTATTATCGTCTGTCTATTGCCATTTTACTAGACCATGTACCTGAACCCCAGCACCAGAACAGGAGATTTTTATAGTCTTTGCTTCTGAAGAACTAAAATCAGGCCCCTGAGTGCAGTCCAAGGTCCATAGCTCTTAAGATAAAAATGCAAACATTGGAAATGGAGCTCTTGGAAACACCACTTAAAAACTGTATCCTGCCAGGTGCGGTGGCTCACGCCTGTAATTCCAACACTTTGGAAGGTCAAGGCAGGCGGATCACTTGAGGTCAGGAGTTTGAGACCAGCCTGGCCAACATGGCGAAACCCCATCTCTACTAAAAATATAAAATTTAGCCGGGCGTGGTGGCGGGCAGGTGCTTGTATTCCCAGCTACTCAGGAGGCTGAGGCAACAGAATCACTTGACCTTGGGAGGCAGAGGTTGCAGTGAGTTGAAATCGTGCCACTGAACTCCAGCCTAGGCGACAGAGAGAGACTCGGTCTCAAAAAATAGTAGTGATAATAATTGTATCCTGTAACACAGTTCTGAAGGGAAAAGGAAGGGAACTGGATGGCAGCTGCAGAAACCATATGAAAACACAGTGTGTTTCCATTGTGCTCAAACAGAGCAGTCCACATAGAGAGAATCCAATAGACTGTATACACCAGCAGTCTGCACACTACTGCCCATGAGCCAAATCTGACCCTCCATCTGTTTCAGTAAATAAAGCTTTATTGGAACACAGGCCCACCCATTCATGTATGTATTGTGTATGGTTGCTTTCCCACAATAGCAGAGTCCAGTAGCTCACCCGGTGGCCCACAAAACCAAAATATTTACAATATGCCCTTTTACAAAAGAAATTTACCAGTTCCTGGCACAAACTCACATAATAACAACATGAGCATCAACAATAGCAGCTGAAATTAAATAAAATATTACTGATGTTCAGAGAGCTGGAAAGGATAATTTTTCTACCCAATACCGGAAAAAAAAAATCACAAAACGAATTTACTCAATACTTGATACCTGCTTAGAAGCCTCTTGTCAATAATATCTACTCTTGCCTGAACTCTTGAACCAGACAGCTACTCCTTTCATTACCACTGCACTTAGCATTAGCAATCAGTGAGAAAGCTACAGAAAACAAACTTTTTTCACTCCATTTTAAAAGAAAAATCAGAGAAATGCACATTGAATGCAGTGCTACAATAAATGGAAACTCAGCATGCCTTATAAAATGGTCTAGATCTCATTAAATGATTTCTTGGCTATGATCCTTTGGGCTCACCAATGGATTTGAATGGGCTCTCCAGTGAAAGTGACTGTTGAAGGTGCTACCCTTTTGAAAGGAAATAATGTACTGGAATCAGAAAAGACAAAGACCGATTATTAAGAAAACTGATTTGTAATTAAGAGTGCCATCTTCTGTCTTTAGGTTTTGCCACTGATATTCCTTTGAAAATCTCTTAACCCTGCTATGTCCTATTTCCTGTATTGACCAAATGGAGAAAATCAGATCCATCTCCTAACCCCTTGTCCTCTTTCTCCAAACCAATGATTCGGAAAGGATGTATTAACCGCACTTGCTGTGAGATTTTTATAAGACCCTAACAGGTAAATGCTAAACATTACTTATGTATATTTTCTCCAAGCCCAGATTGTTTTCCAGAGAGGTGGAACACACAGTAAATAGGAACATGGCACAGCAGAACAAAAGCCAGGGATTTCATCTCCTACAAGAGCCTTAGTTTAAGTACAGCAAATGCAAGACGGAAAACTTTCCATGAATTAAATTCTGGTAACTTCTAAGGGAAGAACTTCAACCTCTTCTTCTTCTGAAGGCTAAGCAATAATAGTCTTCTATCAGTATGAATAACTTTAACTGGAATTTGGAATAAAAATTCAAAGATGTAAGTTACTTTCTACAGACTTAAAAAGCTTGGGTTGTGGTTGGCTGTGAGATCCAATAGGTCCCTGTCTCTGATATTCACATCCTTTGTTGTACTCCAGGCTAAGGCTGAGCCCCTGCCTTTTATTCTAGGCATGAGGCTAGCTGTGTGGACCAGAGAGCACCTAAAGCCAAAAGACCATAAAGCCCCACCCCATGACGGTCATCAATTGGTATCACTTTGATCTCTCCCTCCCCACCCACTCCCACTTTAGTCTGGCTCATGTCCCTTCCTTTGGAAAGTGCTCTCCCCACTCCATTTTATTCTGATGAGGCAGTCAATTAGATAATTCTGCCTCCTCAAGTTGACCAGTAATTGGTCCAGAGGTGGGGTGGACACACAATCCAAGTGGAGTCAACAATTTCAGGAACAAAATGAAGAAAGGAAGAGAAAGAGAAGAGATACCACCCTCTCCATTGGTCAATGCAAGCTCTAAATTGCCAGAATGCACCTTTCCCATCACATGGAGTCTGCTGGAACATGAAGCTAACAATGAGGAAAGCAGCATTGGAAAGAGAGAGAGAGAGAAAGCTAGACTCATAACCACACTGAGCCTCTGGCTCCAGCCATGACTGAAGCTACTTCCATGCTGGATTTTTAGTTAAGTTTTTCATTTGGTTAAGGTTTGAGTTTCATTTCTTTCACTTGTCACCCAAAGCTTCCTGACCAGTACAGGGAACGCACACCTCAGGCCACCTGATTTTCCTATATAAAGTGATCAAGGAGCAGAATGCCGATGGCTCAGGGCAAGCCACCCTCTCGTAAAATCACAGGTCAGCGTCCAAGCAACGACCTGTGACTCTGAAGCCCAACCTTAGGCAATGCTTTGACTTAATTCTGGTCTGTGGCATATTATGTTTGCAATTTGTCAACAGCCCCTTGGATGGGTATTTATTACATTTTTATTCAAGACTAGGTGAGAAAATAATCTGTAAGTGTCCTCATAATGAATTGCTACTAGAATAAAGCTCACATTGCATCCAGATGCAATTACCATAATGGGTAACAGCAAATCTTTCATATTTTTAAAATCATTCATATTTTTAAAAATCTATTCACTCCTATGATTTTCTGACAATGTAGAACTTCCTGATTACCTCTGTGGTTTTTTAATACTTTGTATCTAAATTCTTAGAGGTTTTAAACTGACATTAAAGGCCCCATATCATAGCCCCTTTCTCCTCCTCTTACCTAATATCCCACAAGTACCCTGCTCTTCAGAAAAGCTGGACTACTCTTTCCCAAACATGACATCATATTCCTACTTCCACACATCTCCAAAGGTAGTCGTCTAAAGTCTTTTCAAAGACCTGCAATGGTCTTGCCGCTCATCTCCTACTCATTCATCTAACATGCTGAGCCTACATACTTGTCAAGAGCCAGTTGGGTCCCACCTCATCTTTGAAACCATCTTAGATATCTTAGCCCAAAGTTAACTTCCCCCTCTCAGCTCATACTTCTTTGCTGTTTGGTAATTACTTGGTAAAATACTGATTCATATTTAGGATCAGTTTTATATTCTTGAGGAGACTCCATGGAAACAAGTTTTCTAATACCACCAGAACCTCCCCAGTCAAGAGCTCTGCATACATGTCTCATGGGGGTAATGATGATGGTGATGATATAGCAATGACGACTGGGAAATCTGGGACACCCACAGCTAATGCCCGAAGTATTCAGTCTGCAAGATATTTGGTGGTCCAGGCTTTTATCCTTTTATACCTAAACCCGTGGGACTTTTCTTTGCAAAACGTCCCAGGAATCAGTGATTTGGGCACTCTGTAAGTTCCTCTGGAAACTAACAAACATAATCAGAAGATGATGGATCCCTTCTGTTTACAGCTATCTGATGTTTCCTCTCTGAACCCCAAATTTTTGGAGCTTATAGTGTGATAGAATCGTCTTCCTTTTCCCATTCCCTTCATCCAAATTCTACCTAGCACCTAAGATTCTTTTGTTATGAGAACTTAAGGACCCATGCTGCTTCCTTGACTCCTCTATCCCACAGGGACCCTATTTTCTCCGAAATCCTAGGGAAAGAAAAGTTTTCATAGCTCATGATGGACAACTGATTACACACTTCCCTGTGTTATCTAATCGCATCTTCTCATCTCCTCAACTATAATGCCAGCTTCTCAGGGTAGGGACAATTCTTTTGCAAAGTTTTGTCCTTCTCTATGTCCAGACTAGAGTTACACAGGATAGCCATTTGTTCAATAATGGGTCAAATTATGAATGATGTCATCTCCCTTTCTTCCAAAATAACTTTTTATTTAATTTGTCAGAGCCCTGTGATCATCCATAAATGCATATTTGTGCGTGTGTGTGCCTCTGTTAAAGAGAATGGTCAGCAACAGGTTGAAACATGGGTGTGGCAATAAAGAGGGGCTGTTGAGTATCAAATCAAAACTAAATCCTAACAACTCTTACTCAGGAATTTACACATATTAAACTCATTGTGTGCTCAGTGTGCTATGTGTAAGTGTACTCAGTCTGTGTGTACACCACTTTGACATGTCCATTGGGTTGTTATTTGCAAAAAAGACTGCAATGACCACAAAACAGGAAATCTAGGCTTGGGTCTCAGGCCTTGGGTCTCAGGGCCCCTGTGACTCTGTACAAGCCACTAAACTCTGATTCTCAGGTTCCACATCTGTAAAATGGGGCTGGGAATGCCTGCCTTCCTTACTTCACAAGAATGCTATACAAAAGAAATGAGAGTGCTTTGAAAAAACAAGAATACTACAGAATGAACTCACATGGTCCATGACTTCCTAGAAAGAGTTGTTCCAATTATTTCGTGGCCCTCATGAAAACTTCCTTCTCTGAACATCTGGTAACATTATACAAAAAACTTAAAAGTCACTCTTTGATAAAGCACAACAGGTGCAGGCAGCATCCATTGTGCTGGGCTTGCTTGGATTCCTGAGTGATAGAATTAAATCAGAGGCAGGACCATGAATATGCTGAATAGCATCATTAAACCAGACCCCTCATTTAGATGCATTAATGGGTCTGTGGATCAACTACTATGTCATAGAGCATGTTCTGGATGCAACATAAAATTAACTATTCATAAGTGATCACATTCAATGCTTATTTACATGTTGGAGGCTCAGCACCAGCCACCTGTTGTCTTTGAATAGGCCCCCTTGTCATGTAAAGCCAGAAGCACCTGTGAACATTTTAACAGGCTTGGGTGACAGCCCTGTGATCATCCACAAATGCACTCAGATCAAAGTCCATGCCCCAAAACGACAAAGGAAGAAAACACTAACTCTTTTAGCATCAGTGCACAGGCTAACCCTGATGTAAAGAAAAGGTTTTCTGTGACATGAAGAATGACAAGAAGACCCAGTAAGTAGACCATCAGACCTAAGCAATTTCTCATCCAGGAGAATTTCAGTGCACCAGGCCCTTTCCTTGTCCAAATCTACATGAGAGTCTGTCTCTCCTGAAGAATCAGCCCCTGGTGGTGTGCTAAGCAGAGCTATGCCCCTTTGGTCTCTCAGCAAGCTGCATGCACATAGCCTTCAATTCAATTTAACAATTATTGACTCCACACCTACTGTGCATCCAACCCTATGCAAGTCACAGTCATATGTTTAAATGGTATCATGGATATATGAACAAGGATATTCACTTGCAGCATTGTTTACTATATCAAACAGCTGGAAACAACATAGATATCTATCAGGGATAATTTATGTATTGATTGATGTATTTATTTTAAAATACTTGTCAAACAAAAATTGAATATTTTCAAGGTGTTCAATGTGATGATTTGATTTACATTGTGTAATGATTACCAAAATCAAATTAATACATCCATCACCACCCATGCTGGACATTAGATCCACAGAACTGGTTCAGCTTATAATTGAAATTGTGTATCCTTTGTGCAAGGTGTCTCCATATCCTCTACCTGCCAGTCCCTGGTACTCCCTGCTTCTATGAGTTCAACTTTTTTAGATTCCACATGTGAGTGAGATTATGCAGTATTTGTCTTTCTGTGTCCGGCTTATTTCACTTGGCATAATGTCCTCCAGGTTATCCACGTTGTCACAAATAGCAGGATTTCCTCCCATTTTATGGCTGAATAATATTCCATTATATATATATATGTGTGTGTGTGATATATATATATATATATATATCACAATTTCTTTATCCATCCAGCCACCATTGGACACTTAAGCTGTTTCAATATTTTGACTACTGTGAATTAATGCAATGGTGTCATTTTGAGTAAATGTTAGTGCAGCTATTTAATGGAGTATGATGCACAAATATTAAAAAGGATAAAGTCAATCTATATATACAGATCTAGAAAGATATTCAATACAGTGGGTGAAAAAAAAGCAAATTACACAGTAGAATGCATGATGGAACCCATTTATTTTCAAAAAGATATATACGTACATACCCACATTACAAATTTGCATGCATATGATCACACATGTAGAGAGGAAAGCTGAGGGAGATAGGCACTAAACTTGTGAGGGTAGTTACCTCTGAGGAATGGAACTCATGTTGGCAGGCAGGGATAAAGAATGGCCTTTCATTTTTTATCTTATCCATTTCAGTAATATGTGCGTTTCTTCCCATTTTTTTCCTACTTCTTTTATAACCACCTATAAGAGATGTTCTTTTTAAATGGTATACTAGATCCTCTTCCCTCCATGGAGCCTCCAATATCCTGACCACTCCCACTGGTAACCATTGACTAAGCTCCCTAACCCCCTAGCAAATAACAAACCACCAATATATCCTTAGGGACGCACACCCACACCCCTCCCCACTACTGGATTTACAACACTTCTTCTCCCCATTAATTCCTCACTAAAAGATTGAGTTTGCTTAATCTCTTTCTATAAGTGAAAATATCTCTGGGAAGATTCTCCTTCAGAGAGTATATGATTTCTTATAAAATAGACAAAAATCATCACGATAAAATTCCATTACACAAAGTTGATCTGAATGTCCCAAACCACTTCTGATAATGAAGTTTGACATGAATCGACAGGAGGCCATCCTTCATAGCTACAAAGGATTCCTATTTTCGCTGAAATTTATCGAGCCCTGATCATGATTGCATACTCAATACTTTCCCAAAATACTGAAAAGCTCTTTGGTCTAAGAGTTTCTATGGAAATTTTAAAACTAATAAAATACAGCCTACATTTTCAGAGGACCTACTGTTTTCCAAGACCTATAGTGGGCACTTATATCAATAATCTCATATAATCATCACAAAATCCTGTAAGTGAGGTGTCTTCAGTTGCATGTGCAGGACTCTGAGACAGAAATGTACATGTAGGAGGTAAATTAGTGTGGGAGTATCTGAAGGACAAACTCCTGTGGGGGAATGAAGGCTGGGTAGAAGGAGTTAAGCTGCGATGCAGCCATAACAGAGGCACATGTCCACCTACGGGGAGCTCTGCAACCATCCTGCCTTGAGACAAGATGGCCAGGCCTTTTCACCCTTGACATGGACATAGGCTGCCCCCAGGGAGCGGGATAACTTTGGGCTTTGCAACCCTTTATATCTGAGTGCAATTCCCAGGGAGAAGCTTAGCTGCCAGTACTTAAAGCAGCTGGGGAATGAAGGCTCATCCTGAAGAAGGGATCCTGGGGATGTGCCTCAGCATGCACTACCTTCAAAACCCTAATATCCATGTTCTAGGAATCAGGACACAGCAACTGAGAGAAATAAAGTAACTGGCCCAAGGTGAGCTGGAGAGGTAGGATTTGAACCATCTGCTTCCCAAGCTCCTTCCCTAATACCCTGTCACTTCCCCAAACCAACAACATCTCATTCAGGGGCCTGTCTCAGAGAAGGGCAGTTTCTGGCTCTGCATCTCACCTTTAAACCTTGGGCTACATTTTATGTTGGTAAGTATGTCCCTCTGCCCACCAAGAGGAAGGGGAGAAAAGAACTCTTGAATCTAATGTGAAAAGGAATCTATCAAGCAGAAGACATCTGTCACAATCACAGGCGAGGGGCTTTGCTAACAACCACACGTACCAAGGCTCTGTTGCTCTGTAATGACTTCAACTACCAAGTGTCCTGCATAGAAATCTGTGCTCATCCTGTGTGTCTTGCTGAAGAGAGGTTTGGTTTCAAATGGATGCTTTAAAAAATCTATTTTCTATTACATTTCCACTCCCCATGTCCTATAATAAACTACCAAAAATAGAAGCTATATTGGATAAATTGGATGAGAGAGGAATGCACATTTTGGCACATGGGGGAAGAGAACAAGAGAGAGAGAAGGCAGGTAAATAAAAGAATCTACTCCTTGTATAATGTTTCCAACCTAGAGACTGACAGCAAATCTTGGATCCATCAATTATTAGCTATAGATCACTGGACATGTTATTCCTGAAGCCTCAGTTTCCTCAACTGTTAAATGGAGAGTGGTGGTACACAGATGTCACAGGGTCATTGCGAAGATTAAATGAGACAAGGAGTATTCAGGGCTTAGCACTGTGTCCGTATGGAGTCAGCTCTTAGTTATTGCTGTCAGGATTGCTGTCCTAATCCTCAACACCCACCCAAGAACCAAAATGCAGCAGGAAAAGTCAGAATGAAAGAAAGTGCAGTATATTGGTTGGGTCTTCCTGAATTCTCTGCAAAGTATATTGGCTTATAAATAGCTTTGCTTTCCTGTCTTTAAAGACATCCCCTAACATGGCAAGTCATCTCTCGGATACTCTCTATCCTCTGGTGCATTTCACAGCTCCCATGGTGTGGCTTGCTGAAATGCCAGCTCACCCTCATCACCTGTGTGTAAACCTCACATATCCGTGAGGGCATCCTCACTTTCCATTCCATACACTGGAGTTCAGCCAATCTGCCTCCTGGCTGCACAAGCAAAGGATAACGCAAGACCAGACTGATGCTTTCTCCTCTGCTGGGGAAAGCAAGGTTCCTGGATCTGCCAGCCCCACAGAGGCTACCTTACTGCTATTAAAACTATTTGTGAATCCCCTAAGAATTGCAAGCCCTGAAGCTTACGTGGCTCAAAGAGGCTTCACTGTACGAGGAATGCCCCTGGGGTAGACTAGCGTTTCTAAGTGTGTAGTCCCCAAGGGACTCCCATAAAAGCATATGGGTAGCTTGTTAAAAATGCAGATTCCCAGGACTGCTGAATCAAATCTTTGGGCCAGCCCTCAGCAGCTGCAGATTAAACAGATTTCCAGATGATTCTGATTCAACTGAAGTTTGAGGCCCCCAGGGATAGAGTTCTCTCACTGGGCTGCAATGACAGCCCTGCTTACAGAAGAGAGACATGCTTTTTCTTTATAGCCTAGACCACCAGCCTGGGTTATCATGAATTGTTTCTGAACTTCCCCAACCCCAAGCCCTACTGCCACATACCCCAAATATTCACTCAATGGTCAACAAATCCTTATTTAACACTTGAAAATGTATAGTCTATTAATGTCTCTGAAGTTTGCTGATCCATGGAGAAATGTTTCATTTTCCCAGTTAGAGTATAAACTGGACAAAGACAAGAATGATGACTCATTCAACAAATATGGAGCACCTACTGTATGCTAATCCCAGTGCAGGGACCATGGAGGACAGAGAAGTATTAGGTTGGTGCAAGAGTAATTGCAGTTTTTGTCATTGAAAGTAATATAAGCCATGGCCCAACTTTGTAGGAACTCATCGCGTATACACAGAAAACTCAGTCCATCTTGTGCCCAAAAGCCTCAGAGACATTCTGCATGTAAAGCTGCCCTGGGACACTAAGGCACTGTGGTGCAGACACATGGCGAGAAGGCTGACGTTCAGTTTCTTTCCTCTGCTGCTGCAGGCACAGATCTCCCTCATCCATTCTTCCCTCTGTTATGTCTCCCCAAGGCCTCCCACACTCTGCATCCCCCCCTCCCCTTCCCCAACTGAAAAGGAAGGAGGAAAAAGGCTCAATCCCTTCCCCAGATCCTTGTTGAGATGACCCCATCTCAGAAAGGCTGCCAGGTTGCTGACAGACACCAGCCACAAAAGCCTATAGACAGTTACCTAACCCCAAATCAAGTCCTGATCAGCTCATGAATATCTGTATGTGTCTACACTGCAGGGTGAAAAAAATGAAAAACAGACCCTTGTCTGGGGTGGAAGGCAAAGTATAAAAGGAAACCAAGCTTGGACAACATAGCAAGAGCTTATCTCAACAATAACAAAAAATTAGCCAGGCGTGGTGGCCCACACCTATAGTCCTAGCGACTCAGGAGGCTGAGGTGGGAGGATCGCTTGAGCCCAGGAGTTTGAAGTTGCAGTGAGCTATGCTCACACCACTGCACTCCAGCCTGGGTGGCAGAGCAAGATCCTGCCTCAAAAAAGAAAAAGGAAAAAGGAAATCAAACACACATTATATAGTTCATTTAATTAACCAAAATGGACACATAAACAATTACATACCACACAATAAGAACATAGGTGGTGAGGGAGGGACAGAGCAGCCGATTATTATTTTAGCATCTGCCCCGTGTCTTATAGGAACAGAGAAAAACAAAGGAGGAAAACTGGAAGTGAATGTTGTCCCCAGAGCCAGGGTCAAATGCTCCAGACCAGACAGGAAAGGTGAAAACTAAATGGCCCACATTGGGAGAGTGAATCCGGAAACACTTCCCAGAAGAGGTGATTTAAAGCTTGGCCTGATTTTTTTTTCTCTTTTGTTGGTGCTAATCCAGCAAAGATTTCTCTATTTCTGTCTCTTTTAATAATTTTGTTTTTTAGTTTTCTAAACCCACACAAACAACTTCTTCCAATCCTCCCACTGTAGTCTTTTTCAATTTTCCTCCCACCCTCACCCCCATCATAGGGGGCCCAGCCTGGTTGCTAATGCAGTGGGCTGGTCTGAGTCTGATAGGTCCAGGGGTCTCCTTGTCACCATGTGGATGGAATTCCTCCATTTGGTTGCTATGACACCATGGTGCTAGATCTCTTCAGCCTTGTTACCATGGAATCCTTCCTTCCCCATCTTTTATTGCATGTCAGGAGGGCAACAGTACTGCAGGACAAGCTGCCCACAGGTGCTGGCAAAGCCCATCCCCCTGGACACTGTCCTAAAGTATGCAGTGGTCTGAGCCTGAGCCAGCTGTAATCACACACCTGAACTAAGCCAGGCTGCAGAAGAGTTTTCCAGTGGACCCTTCAAAAAGGTCAAACACATAGAAACAGCTTTGTAAAATCTGTATCCAAACACAAAGTGCTCTGAACACACATGGGGACTCTCTTCCATAAATGACGCATTGAGTTATTGCTATCAGGGTCTTGCCTGGTCTCTCGATGCACAGCCAGGCGTCAGCAGACCTTCTTTGGATCATGGATCCATAGGAGAATGCCTGTTGTCCACTACCCTGAAACCCAAGACCTTGTCCTCATTAAAAGAGGGCTTCTGTTTGTACGGTGAACATAAATATAAAGGTTCTTGCAACACAAAGGCCCACACCTCTGAATTTACATTCTGGATTACATGAGGATCTGCCTATGCCTGAGGGTGAAGCACTCCAGGTGAAGTGGTAGGAAACCTGGGTTCCAGTCCTGCTTCAACCCTGTGACTTTGGGCAAAGCATTTCTTCTCCATGAGCCTTGGTTTCCGCATCTGAAAAGTATGGGGCTCTGAGATCATCTCTCCAGGCTGTTTCCAAACTGACATTCTTCACCTCTCAGTTGGGGACTCCAGAGATGAGGACTTCTGAGGACTGAACCCTCAAATCCACATCCCACTCCCCCACCTGGAGGAGTCCCCAGAGAAGTGCTTCAACCCAGAGAATTATGCCTTTGCGGGTACTGCCACCCAGGTCAGATCTCTGCATAAGGGAGCCTCCCAGCTTCCCAGCGACAGGCAAGGGATAAAGGAAACTTCAATACCACAGTGAGCCAGACCCAGAGCCAACCCAGGCACCGCGGCCACTCTCCCTTAAACATCCCTCATGCTTCCAGAAAATGAACCCTTCTGTTGGCTGGACAGCAACCAAACTGAAGAATTCCAAATATAAACATACATTAAGATTAAAGCATGCCAAAAGAGAGGCTGACGATGCTGCACAATGGAAGTACCTGCTCTGGAATTAACCAGTTAGCCACAGAAAAGATGGGATGGTACAGTTTACAGAGAAATCAGTCTGCAAGTTCAGAAAATGCTGAGCTGGAATTCCTTTTCTCCAGGCCTTCGGTGTTTCTGTTCTCCATGCCTCACCATCCAGCCCATCAGCAAATGGCACTGGGCCAGGTGTTGGGTATATGATGGTGAAGCAGCTGATAAGCCACCTGCCCTCCAAGATGTTATCATCCAGTGGTGAAGACTGACAAAATGAAAATAAATGTCAAGTTGTAATAAACCACTGAGAGACAAAACAGGATGCTTATATAAATAAAGTAGTTTTCCAGGGTAAGGGGAGTTAGGGTGGGCTTCTCTGAAAAGGTGACATTTAAGCTGAGATCTCGTGAACAGTGAGAAGATGAGCGTGTCCCATGTAGAACCAACAGCTTGTGCAAAGGCCCTGAGGCATGAATGATTAAGATATAATTCAAAGAACTTTCAGTCTACATGAAGAGACAGACATGCAAACAAACAACCACAAGTCCATACATTGTGAAGTGTGGATGGCAACATGGACAAAGTAAGCAGAACTTAAAGAGTCCTGAAGGCCAAGTTGGCCAGTAGCTGTCAGGAGGGCTTCCTGGAGGAAGAGGTATCTGAGCTGAATACTGAAGGATAAGTGGATCTTGCTGAGTCAGAAGAGACACAAAAGTTACACAGTCCTGGAGGTGTGAGGGGCACAGAGCTTTCTTGGAACTATAAGCAGTTCTATTTACCTGGAGCTCCAGGTGGGAGGAGAGGCGTGATGGAAAGTGAAGCTATGCTTAAAGAGGGCGAGTCATGCAGGGCCTCAAATGCCAAGGCAAGAAGAACAGGGGCCAAAGTGTGAGTGCCCCAAGTAGGTGGAGCAGCAGGGTGTTAACTGGGTAAAAGGCCACTCTGAGCTATACTCTACCTGTGGGCACATCTGGGTGGCACATTCTCACTTCCTGGCATGCATGCCCATCTGGAGGGGCCAGGGCTCATCTCTCATGGGTCACACAGAACCTGCCCTGGGTATCTCCTTGTCAGTGAGGACTCAAGGCCTTGCTGCCAATAACTGGCCACATTGGGCAGGTTCCTGGGAGTCGGCATGTGGACGGAACAGAGCCTGTGCATATGGAACAGCAGGTAACTAAAGATGCGTCAGAATCCCACCCACAGAGACACTTCCTGAATGGCTGGTGTGGAGGGAATCTGAGAGAGAGGGTGAAATGAGAGAAGAGAAGAAAATGATAGGGGAGGAAGAAAAGAGGAAAGAGAGGAGACAAAAAGAGCAAGAAAGGGAGAAAACTGGAGTTGAGGCCGAACAATCCACCCATTAGGGGTGAGAATGCTCAGAGCTCCGCAGGCTGCTTCTTTCAAGAAAAAAAACAGAAGCAGTCCCCACCGCTGCGCTCCTGCACGTATCCACACACGCTGCTACTCTCTCTGCCCACGGCCGGCTGGCAGGCGCTGGAGTCAACGTGCTCTGATTCACAACGCCCTCTGCATCCACCAAACTCAAAGTGTCTGCACCACGGCTGGGTTCCCCCCCCCAACTGTCCCCACACACACACACACACACACGCAGCCTCTGCCTAGGCAGCTCCCTTCACCCAAATCATCCCCACTTCAGAGCTTTCAGCCTCCAGGCTGCTGGGCAAGTGGCCAGTCAGGGTGCAGGGATTCCTTGCCCCACCCAACCCTGCTTCCTTGGAGACCTCCCTGCCCCTGCAACTGTTCTAGTTTGGGACCAAGACGGAGGAGGCAATCCAGACCCGCTGCTAGGAGACTCAACAGGGTTGCAAGACTAAGTGCAGGAGACCCAGTTAAATTTGAATTTCAGATAAACAACACATAAATGTATTTGTATTTTTGTTTGCTAAATCTGACAATGCTATGATTTATGGTCAAAGTATGAAAATCCCTCTTCCTTTTGCTCCAAATCATTCTCCCAAAGCTAGAGATGTAGATGATGATGATCACTAAATTCTTGGGCTGTTACGTGCCAGGCACTGTGAAAGCAAAGCGCAGGGTTTATTTCAGCAAATCCTTACGAAAACCCTATGCTGTCAGTACTATTATTGTCCCCCGCTTACAGATGAAGAAGTTGAGGCTTAGAACTTGTCTTAGGGCACACAGCTAGGAAGCAGGGACTGAGATTGGAACCACTAGAGTCAGACTCCAGAGCCTGTACCTTCCAGCCCTCCACTCCCCACCACCCTCTCAAGACAGGCAGTAGATCCAGACATACCAGTGCAACAGAGTTCTCATGCTCAAATTATTGCCCTTCAGTTTGAAACCTGAGGGCTTCTTCTCTTCTGCCCTGCTCCTGCATGGTGGCCACCCACACTTCAGGCTCTCTCCTATCCCCTACCCCCAGTGCACAAACACACTCAGGGAAGAAATTCACATAGATCATTTACACCTTAGCGTGTATTTATATTTGGGGTGACCTCTTCCAGGCATTTGAATGGGGGCTGTCTTGTTTTAGAGAATAAAGATGTTGCTTTATTAAAGCAACATCTTTATCATTAAAGGAAGCTCAGCCACTGGTATTTGGTATCAGGAAAGGATTTTTCCATTCATCCAGTTGCCCTCTGCATGGAGGCAGCTGGAAGAGGTAAGAAGCTCAGAGAGCATCAAAGTATGTTAGGCAGCATCCCATCCTCCAAGCCAGATTGGTTGGATGATTTTTTAAAAGTCTAAGTCATCCCTGATCTAAGGAGCTTACTGTCCCGCTGGAAAGACAAGGCCACCTTGGTGGACAGACGATGTAAGGCAGGGCTGGAATGGATAGATGCATGGATGAATGCATGGATGTATGGATGGGTGGATAAATGGATGGAAAGATGAATGCATGAATGCATGGATGAATGACTGGATGGATGCACAGATGGATGGATGAATTCATGCCTGGATGCATGGATGGATGAATAGATAGATGGAAGGAGGGGTACACGGATGGATGGATAGATGAACGGAAAGATGAATGCATGGATACATGGATGGATGGATGGATGGATGGATGGATGGATGGATGGATGGATGGATGGATGGAAAGATGGATGCATGGATGGATGCATGGGTAGACTGACAGATGGATGCATGGATGGGTACATGAATGAATGAATGGATACATGGACAAACAGATGTATAAGGATCCTGAGAAGGGGTAGGTTTGTGGTTCTAAGAGGGACCACCAACTACACAGGGCTCCTCCCAGGATCCTGGATCTTTTCCATCACGTGCTGTGAGAGGTTTCGATGACAAGGAGGGAAGAAGGAAGGATGGGTACTGGACAGATAGGAAAGGGTAAGGAGAAAGAGCAAAGGGGAAACGATGGGAGAGAGGGAAGAGTTGTGTGGCCTTCTGAATCCAAATGGCTCTCCTCCAGGGTTCCTGAGACTTCCTGGCTATTACACCAGAGTAGAAATGGTCTCACAGGGACCCTGGCTTTTCATCTCTGCAATTTACCAACTGTGGGTGTCCAGAGCTCACGACGATTGCTTATTTGTTACTTTATTTATCCAGAAGGCTGGTGCAGGGGTGAGTCAGGAGGCTGAAGTCACTCAAGTCTGAGCCTGTAGCAGTTGGTGACTCCCTTCCACCATTCCCTGTGCTTCCGCCCCCATGTCCCAGCTGGTCACCACTGCTCCTGTTGTCCCACTCCCCCAACAAAAATTACCACCCTCCCAAAACCAAGACCAGAGAACATACCTACAGAGCCCCCTGTTTGCCTCAAGGAAAGCCAGGCCCATGCTTAGAGCCTCACTTCCAAAGAACGGGCCATACCCTCCAACCTGACCTTTCCCTGCCACAGAGATGGTGGCCTGCAAGACAAATTAGAGTAGATGTCCCTAAAAAAGATGCCTGTGCTAGCTACTTTCATTCAACTTCATTCACTTTCCCCCAATACCATTCCTCCCATGAGCTCCCTCTCTCCCACCCCAGGGCTGCAGGATCTCACCACCAGTAAGGGGCAGACAAAAGGGTCAGGCAAGAGGAAGCCGGGCAATCCCAAAGTGGAAGGAATGTCAGCAAAGAAACCCAGGACAGAAGCAAAAACTTATCCTATGTCACCTCTACTGGGTCTCACTAGGGGATGCTCCACTCCCTAGAAAACATTTGTGAGGGCAAAGGTAAGGGGGAACCAATGACATTTAAAGGGTAGAACTAGGGATGCTAAGTCCTACAATGCCCATGATAGTTCTGCACCACAAAGAATGTTCTACCTTCCCAAAACACTAATTGTTGCTCCTACTGGAAATCACTATACAGAACTGGGCCTTATTTCTAAGCATATGTAAGTTTTTTTAAGGGCTTAAAAATGGGGAAGGTGGATCAGGGCTTGGGCCAGAAAACTAACGAAATTCAATAAACGGGGAGAGGCACTGCTTGGCTGAGAGGTTTAGAAACTGTTCAAACAGACAGGAGGGATGTGACCTGGGTCAGGATATGCCAGGGCACCTCATACAGGCAACCTTTGTAGCTGCTGCCTCTTCCTCCTGGGTGGACAGGGAGACCTGATTCCAGCTTCATGGCCCCATAATCTCACTCCAGAAGAACACTGGCAGATGGTCCTAGAAGCTTCTGCCCACTGTAGGATTCCAGTGGAGCCAGGGAGTAGCAGCCTGGGTGTTAGAAGCAACCCAGGGTGACCAATGAGCTCATCCTTGGACACAGAGCAGCCTCCTTTCTTTCTGCCTTGCAGGCAAGGTCTGTGCTTCCTCTGTGCTTCTACAACGCTTAGTTCAGTCTTCTCTCAGGGCTTCTTGTATTGCATGTCTGCTATCTATTTATTTGTCTATACTCCAACTATTCATCAACATCAACGTCTACTGAGTTCTTTCAGGCCAGGCTTGGTGGTACACACTTGTAATCCCAGCACTTTTGAAGGCCAAGGCAGGTGGATCACTTGAGGCCAGGAGTTTGAGACCAGCCTTGCCAACATGGCAAAACCCTGTCTCTACTAAAAATACAAAAATGAGCCAGGTGGGGTGGTGGCCACCTGTAGTTCCAGCCACTCAGGAGGCTGAAGCAGGAGAATTGCTGAAACCCAGGAGGCAGAGGTTGCAGTGAGCCAAGATCTTGCCACTGCACTCCAGCCTGGGTGACCAAGTGAGACTCTGTCTCACCAAAGAAAAAAAAATTACTGAGGACTTTCCAACCAATACCTGACATTGTGTTCTTTATATTTAGTAGCTCATTTAATCCCCTCAACTGTATCATAAAATTGATATTATCATTATCCTCATTCTTCAGTTGAGACATCTGAAGAACAGAAGCAGTGAAAAAAAACTGCCCACAGATCTCACGAGTGGCCGGTGGTGGAACAGGCCTGAGCAGCAGGGTCCAGTGAGGAGCCACAAACACACCGCAGCCCCTGCCAACGTTCAAGGGCAAGGAGTCAGCCTTACCTACATCTGTGTCCCAGGGGTGGCTCCCATGCCTAGCACACAGTGGGTGCTCAAAAAATGTTGACCAATTGAAGGAATTAACTGAACAAATGAATGGGCTTCCCCTTTTCTGTGTGTCACTATTCCAGATAACGCAACCAAGTCACCAACTAAAGACAGGAACAAGAAATGAAGCAAAGCACCATAGTGCTTAGAGAACAGTAACAGCTCCATTCCCTGCCACATGCCAGGCATGCTTTATGAATGGCACCTCCTTTAATCCTCGCAGCCACCCTGTAAGGTGGGACCATGCTTCCTGGGTTACAGCTGAGGAAGCTGAGACTCACAGCCCTTCACTGGTCCAGGGTCACATCCCTGAAGAGTGTCAAGATCAGGGGTGACTCATGCCAGAGCCATCCCTGAGCCACTGCAGAATTACCACCTTGATTCCTGGAACCTTCAAGATACAGTTCCTGTGTCACTTCTGTGAACTCTACTGGTGGAGGCGATAGCATGTAAATGTAGACAACATTCTCTGTTACTATAGAACTTTCTATAGACCCCTATTAGAGAGCTTTGCAGGCTTTCTAAGGCTCTCCTCTGAGATGGTTATAGCTCAATGAGAGGGCCTTGGTCTTACTATCTTGTATCCCCAGCATAGAGCCCTGAGCCCAGCATATAGAAGGTGCTCCCCAAACACATGCAGAAGGAATAAGCAAATTGTTTGGCTGGCTGGACAAGAAGACTTTTCATGGCTGTGGAGGGACCCATTCCAGGCCTTGCCAGCCACCGGTGCTGCCAGTGAGCCAACTGGCGAGCATGTCACTTCTAAGTCCTAAGGCCAATCTCTCCCATACCTAGCTTCCCCTCTCCAAGCTGCTATTTGGCTGGGACAAAAATCAGGTGACAAATACCACCTGGCACTAAAAATTACCCATGGCATCTACACAATGAGCCATCATGATAGCATCGAGACAAAAGGGTAAAAATACCTTTCTCTCCTGCTCACTCCTTTCTCATTCAAGGCTTCACATGCTGAGGGCAAAAATCATCCTGGAAGATGCACTGACTCACCAGATAGGTCTTAGCTGGCCACCTCTCTTATCTTCCCCATAAAGAACAATTATGAGGAACAGAAGTGGGCAGGCAGTGAGGATTCATTTCCAAGCATCTGCTTTCTCTGAATCCAAAGTACCCGGAGTCTTGGGCATTCTGGCCCTAAGAAGTATATCCTGTCTCTAAGACCAAGGGGCAAACACAGACTTGTACTCAAACTTCCTATTTGAGTACTGTGCCCCACATTTAAAAAGGCTTTCTCCTCAACGTCTTCTTTGGCTCCCTGGACTCTTCATGACCCAAGTCCAATGTTACCTTGACTTGAATGGTCCACTGTAAAGCTGGCTGGGGATGCACCAGGTTGAGGACAAGTGTCCCTACTCCTAGAACATCGAAGGGCCTGCTTCTGAGTTCTGTGAGGCCCTGGGCCAAAGCATGCTTAGATGTCAGGGGTAGGTAGAGGTCCCAAAGTATTGGCTAAAAGCCAACGGCCCCACAATAGCCATGATGCCAGGGAAGAGCTGAATAACTAGATAAAATCCTGGACCAGGACTGAGCAAGACTCAGGAGCAGAAAGCAGAAAGCTTCAGGGCTGCCGCATCTGCCCTCAAGAGCAGTTCATGGCTTGCTTCAGAAGCCAGGGCCAGGCCCCTCCATCCCAACTTTCCTCCTGGTACCAGACCCACAGCCTCCAAGTTTCCTAATGCAGGTGTCATTTTGGAATACTTTTCTGCCTAGATGTGTTTCTTCAATGATTTTAGCAAAATAAATATGCTGGAGAAAGCTATATCTTCTGCAATTTGACCAGCAGTCCCTCATCCTCTTCCAGAGCAGCCTGGGAAGCAGGATGCATTAATCATCCTAGTGCCTACAGAAGTCGTTCCTTAAGGACTTGACCCAAGTTCCATAGGAGGCACCCCTCTGCCTGGAATTAGAATGCTAGAACTAAAAGTACTTTCAAAAATAAAAGCTAACCTGCTGAGGACTTATAAGGCTCAGGCCTTATTCACGTTCACACAGACTCCTCCAACAACCTTACAAGGTAGTTACATCATTAACCCCTTTCTACAGGAAAGGGAGCCAAACCCAGAGAGGCTAAGAAACTGGCCCATCTTCACAAAGGTGATACGTACAGGAGTCCAGGCCATGCAGCCCCAGGACCTGGCCTCATATTCATTCATTCACCAACTATTAGGCACCTACTTTGGGCCAGTTGTGCCAGGTGGGATGCTCATGAACTAGCATGAGGATTTTTTCCAAGTAAACAAACTTGCTTTCTGGAGAGGCCACTAAATTTCACAGCTCTGTAAATAAAAGAGAGCCAGAAAGCAGGCAATCGCAAAATGTTTCTACCACCTTGCCTTGCTAAGTTTCCCCACCTCTATGATACTCCCCCCACCAGCCCCTCCACAGTATCACATGGCAGCCTGGAAACAAAACAGACAAAATCTGTCTTCATGAAGATTGCATTCCCACCAGAGGACAGGCAATCAATAGATAAATCATTAAAATATATAATATGCAGGACATTTACAGGAGGAAAACTAAGACAGGGAAAAAGGGAAGCTTGTGGAGGGGAACACAGTATTAGACCAGGTGGCCAGGACAGGACTGACTGAGAAGACACATTTAAGTAAAAACCAGAAGAGGAGAGAATGAACCATGCAGCTAACAGGGGACAGAGCATTCTGAGAAAGGGAGCCGTCCATTCAAAGGCCCTGGGGCAGGAGTTTTGCTGGGGTATTGGAGAACAGAGAGGCCAGTGTAGATGGACCCAGGAAGCTAGAGGAGCAGACAGGAGATGAGGTGAGGGTGCAAGTGGCCGTGGGAAAGACTCTGGCTTTGACTCTGATCAATCCCCTAGTGATGGAGGAAGAACCTAGGCTCAGAGAGAGCTGGTGATTCCCTAAAAGTCACACAGCGCTACAATGCAAACCAAGGCCCCTAAGCAAAATCAATCTGAACTGTTCATCCCACCAAGCAGCACCCCAGAGCCTCTTCCTCAACCCACAGCCCTGGCAGCCCATCTTGACTTCAAACAGCTACAGGATGAACTGACGCAAAAAGACGAGCCTGGTGGTGTTCCGTGGGAGGGCTGGGACCTGGGTTCGCTCAGCAGCCCCCACACTGCAGGCAGGAGCGGGGGAGGATGACGGAGTCGGCCTGGGAAGGGACTCCAGGGTGCCAGGAACCCTGCGGCGCTGCTGCGCTCTCCAGCTCTCCCTCATCTCTCAGGCTGGAAAAAGCAACCGCCTCTCCAGAAAGTGGGTCTGTTTACTTGGAGAAAATCCCCATGCTGGTTCATGAGCATCTCCCCATGCCTGCGCTGCAAATAAATAACGTACATTTCCCGTTTTAAAGTGGCAAAGCAGGGAGACCGGCGTGTGTTACGCCCACGCGCATGCGCGAGCTCGTCTTCCCGGGAGAGAAGGGAACTGAGGCGGAGCTCTGCGGGAGGTGGGGTCGTAGGGAGTTTGCTCTCTGCCCTGGCGCCTGTCCTTCCTGCTCTCTGTTCCCCGCAGGGCCTGCCTGGCCTCCTGCTCCTTCTGGAGGCTGGTGGTCTGGGAAGTATTTGCTAAGGCTCTTCGTTGCCTCCTTCTTGCTGGTACTTGAGAGAAGCTCTCAGGAGCGATTCAGACCTCTCCACAAGGGCGCACAAGCAGCTTGCCTGCTTCCTACAGAGCAAAACTTCACAAGAGCCCTCCAGAGAACCTGGAAGTCATGGGCCAAGGCCTCGGCACAAATAACAATAATAACGCGTGTCATCATTTTGGCACTTCGAGTGTGCCAGACACTAGTCTGTGTCCCTGACGTGCAGTTACTAGTTTAGCCCTCACAACAATCCTGTACAGTAGGTTCTATGAATTATCCCCATTTTACAGATAAGGAAACTAAGGCATGGGGAGGTTAAATGACTCACCCAAGGTTATGCAGTTGGGAAGTGGCAGAGCTGGGATTTGAACCCATGCAGCCCGACTTCAGAGTCCACACGTGGGACAGCCTCTCCAGGGGAAGAGGGGAAGATCGGTGGCCTGCTTCTGGCACACACCTAGAGATGAGACTCACTAGGCCGAGAAAAGACGCAGTGAAGGCAGGACTAATAAACTATTAAGTCCTGATGGGGACCACCACCTCTACACCACCACATCTACCACCCCAGGCAGCTGCTCACTGCCCCCGTGTGAATGCTGTTTTATGTGCTTACTTGTATTTACTATGCAACTCTGGTTCATGGAGCTGCCTCGTGTAGGACTCAACAGTGAGGTCCTTGGGGTCCCTGTTCTAGTCTATTTGTATCCCTCTGAGAGATACCAGGAAGGCTCGCGGTAACAATCAGTAAACGTATGCTGAGTGAATTAATGAATAAATGTGTGAATGAATGAATGAATCCAGCCGGTCCAGATGTTTTAGAGGTCTCCTTTATGTACTTTAGGCCAGAATACTGCAGCACCCAGGTCAAGGTTTCCTATCTGCCTCCCACACAGTCTCACAGCAGGACTGAAATAGATAACAATATATGCTCTCTCTTTTTTTTGTTTTATTGCATTTAATCCCATGTTTCAGTTTAATTAAAAAAACACAATAGCTTAAAGTGTTGGATCTTGATACGCTGTGTTTTTCATGAATATTTATCACTGTGGGCTATATGAAATTGAATAATTATTAGCAATTAAAAGAGGGTCAACAGAAGTCTCTCTGAAACCCTCTACCAAGGCAAAGGGAAAGAAATGGAATGCTGCAATCAAGAGTCCTCGGCAAGGACTCTGCAGGAAAGAGAAGGTCTTGACTGACAAGGCAAAATGCAGTGCTTAGAGGTCCATCCAAGCCCCTGAAGAAAGTTCCAGAACAGTTTGAGGCAGGGATATTCTACCCACAAGTCATTTATTTAAATGAAGAAAAAGTGGATTCGGTGTAAAGGGGATCCAACTGACAATACAGTGTTCCAGGAGAGGATTAAGACAGGAAAAGGTGAGCCCTGGACTGGTTACTCTACCTCTGTCAGTATGTTTCCTTCAAGACTAACCTCCCAGTGTTATGAGACAAGTAAGTCTATGTAAAGAAAGCATCTGGTAATACTCCTGATTCATAGTAACTGGTGGGTCCCTTCATTTCTCTTTCAAGGCAGACAAGGTTCTCAGCAGCCCTAATTGGTCTACATGGACCAGTACAACAGCTTTTTCTTCCCTCCCCACAAGAAAGAGACCCCAGTTATCATCTTATTTAATTTCTACTTTATAAGAAATTCTGAAGGTGGATTCCAAAGTCCTGCACACTCATTAACCACTCAGCAGGTACCCAAACAGATCCCAGGACTCTGCCAACCACTTCTCTCCATGGCATAGTTTCTCTTTATGGTGCAACAAAATCAACCTCCTTGCAACTTCTCATCCCCATTCTAACTTTTGTCCTCTGAGGCCACAGAGAACATTCTTATCCTTCTTCTGTATAAAAGTCCTTCAAATGTTTAGATCTCTCATCCCCAAGGTCTTCTCTCCTCCCGAGTAAAGGAACCTATTTTTGTAATGGTTTATTTTATAATAGGGTACCAGTATCCTTCCCTGTCCTGCTCTCCTTCAGTGAATGATTCTCTTGTTTGGCTTGGGCTCCAAGACGTGAACATAACACTGGGATGGGAGGAAACAGAGCAGGGCTTTGTGATGGGCATGTTCCTATTATTTCTTTAAACCTCCATAGTATCAACTTTGAGGGATACCACAGATGTTGCTGACTCATTTTGAAAATATCATTCAATTACTGCAACAATATATTTTGAGCATATCATACTCTACTGGCTAGGAACTACTGGGACAGATGTGGTCCCTGCCTTCAGGAGGCTAACAGTAGGGGCAGCAAGTCCTGAGCACATGCCCCATTAGGTTAGGCCCAGAAAAATCATCAAAGAGGCCAGGTAAAACATTTACAAACATGTGGACACACCCAGTCTAAATCACCTTCCAGCACTGGGCAGTTTATTTCATCCTAAATGAAAGAAACTCTGACCCTAGGGATTTGGTTACCAGACTCAGATGGTTTTTAATCTTCACTTCTGTTTCATCAATAATAGTCATATTCACTAATATTGACAGAACACTTACTATGTGCCAGGGATGTGTACGTGCTTACACATAGGAATGCACTTAACTGCTGCTTTCTCAGCTGTGAACGCTCTAGAAGTCACTTGTGTGAACTGGGTCTAGTTCATCCAACCAGTCAATCCCAAATAACAAGAACCTCCTTGATTAAACAGGGCTTTTTATTACTAAAGCCTAAAGATGTCTTCCATGTGTATTCTTAAAGTACACTCTCTTCATTGTTGATTCAATGGGTCTATGCCCAGGTAAGAGATTTAATTTTGGCATCCTCACAATTGTTTAATGGTTTGAAGGCCAGACCATGCACACGTGTGTCTAACATTGACATGGATTGTGTCATTACTAGAATGCAAGCTCCTGGGAAGTGGGTGTGCCTCCTGTTTTAAACAAATATCTGGTCATCATCCTTCATACTTTAAAACACTGCAAAATAGAGGAAACAAATATTTTAAATGTAATATTCAGATTGGTCCTCTTTGCTAAGCATATGCAGTCAGTCTGTCTCTCTCTCTCTTCCCACCCGCGATGCTTCCAGGAATGAAGATGGATGATCTTGATTTATCCACACTTTCTCCAGAAAGTCACACTCAGAGACAACTGGCTACTGGGGTGGGGATATAGGTGGGATATAGGGAAATCTTACAGAACAACAGGATAATGGCAGATAATGGCCTCAATCCTGCCACATTTCACCCTCTGAGCCAACTGCTCTGATAGCAAGCCCTGGGGACCAAAGGGTGTTTAATGTTTCAATAATGAAGACGATGGTTCAGGAGGCCTCAGGCAACTTCTCAGCCCAAACCTCAGCTTCTTCTTCAGCAACCTTTCTGCCACACAACAAATGCACCAGGTTCCTGGGCAGGCTGCAACAGGCTGGCTAATGTTAGAGGAACATCCCAAATACATTAAAACACTGCAAAACACATTTGCATTCAACCTCTCTTCATTCTGTTTCATCTTCAGTCCTTTTTTAAGGTTGTGTTATATTGTTTTCGCTTTAAATGGAACCATCCTAATTCAGTCAAGACTAGAAAACCAAACAATAGCCTCAGGATAGACTTTGCAAAAGGAGGAGAACTGGCCCAGCTGCCAAAAGCTCAGGCAACAGGGGAGCAGCCTCTCTTCCAAACATGCCCAAGTTGGGTTCAAAATGGAGTCCACAGCCACAGCAGATAAACGTGACTTGTCACCACAAAAGGTTGGACTTCTCAGGGGTAGTTACAGCTTTCACTGCAGCCTGAACCTTGCTCAACCCACTTATTCTGTGTGTCCCAGTGACTACTGGATAGCCATGATTTGCAGAGTGCTGACAATGACACCAAAGAGGATCCAGACATGACCATTAATCTCATGCCCCAGCCATTGTGATCTGAGTGACCAGGGTCAACTGGCATTATGTAATGGGTGTTTCAAAAGCTGAATTAAAATAAGAGATGTCTCAGAGCACAAGAACTTCATATGATCTGGATGGAAGCGGAGAGAAGGCACACACTACCATTCGGTCACTGGAGAGAGAATGAAATCAAGTTAAAATTCAAGATCAAGGTCAGGACCTAGAAATACATGCAACTGAGAAAGAAACAGAAGAAAAAGAGATGAAGAGAGACAGAAAAAGACACAATGCCCTAGGCTTACAGGAGGATTTGGGAGTAACTGTTCTCTTCCTTACAAATCTTCCCCTTGGTTTACTCTCCCTCTGAGTGCAGTAGAAAGAATAAGCCCTGATTCTCAGAAGATCTGGGTTCTCCTCCAGCCTCCAGTCCTCACTAGCCCTGTGACCTATCACAAGTTAACTTGACTCTCAGAGCACCTGGAACATAGAAGGCACCCAAGAAATTCTTCTTTTATTCTCCTATTTAACATACCCCTTTATCTCATTCTCTCTCCTGCTTCTCTTGTTCTTACCCATGTTATCATCATTATTCCTTCTATATATTAGCTTTTCCTTTTTTCCATACAATTATAGAATCTCATCAAAAGTTAGACTTGAAAAAGGCTTTTATCTATAACCTGCTAAAAAGTATCCATAACCACCTATAGCAAACATGATGATTCACAGAGAAATATTGAATGTTTTCCCCTGAACTCAGGAACAAGAGAATTATGTGCACTACTACCACTTCTATTCAACATTGTGGGTAGGTCATAACCTGTGCAATAAGGCAAGAAAATGAAATACAAGATATTAAATAAAAGATATGAACACACAAAACACCTTTCTTTGTTCACAGATGACATAATGAAAATCCAAAAGAATTTAAAGATTATACTTGGAATAAAAATTAGAAAATGAAAAATTTTAAATTCCCACTTAAGGTATCACAAAGCATCAGATCCCTGGGAATTAATCTATTGAAAGATATACAAGACCTTTCAACTGAAAAGTATGAAACACTGCTGAGAGAAATTAAGGAAAAATTTAAAAGGTTCATCTTCCCCAAGCTGACTGACTGATATAATCCTACCCTAAAATCCTAGCAGGATTTTTTTGTGGAAATTGGCAAGTAATTCTAAAATGTTGATGAAAACATAAACAGTCCAAAAGAGCCAAGACAACCATGAAGAAAAAAAAGAAAAGACTGGCAAACTTAGATTACCAAATAATAAGATTCATTATAAAGCTACAGTATTAATACAGTGTGGTGTTGGTGTTAGGATAGGAAAACAGACCAATGGAAGCAAATAGAAAGTTCACAAATGGACACACAAGTAAGATATCTGGTTTGCAACAAAGACATCTTTCCAACAAATGTTGCTGGGCCATTTGGAGTTCTATATGAGAAAAGAAAATGAAATTGGCCCCCTTAGTCACATCAGACACTCAACACATAAAACAAATTCTGGAAGAATCATGAGCCTAAATGTGAACATTAAAACAATAAAACTTCTACAATAAAACATAGGAGACTATCTCCCTGACCTTGGAATAGGCAAAGATTTTGTAACTTTAAAAGAAAAAATACTCAATTGTATTTCATTAAAATTAAGGACAGACTATAAGAAGATATCTACAATAAATACATCTGACAAAGAAGTTAAGTCCAGAAAATAAGGAACTTACAAAATCTAACTTAAAAATAGACAATACAATATAAAATGGACAAAATACTTGAACAGGCATTTTACTAAAGAATATATCCAAATGGCCATTAAGCATATGAAAAATGCTCAACATCCTCAGTAATCGAATTAAAAACCACAATGAGATATATCACCATACCCAACAAGAATGACTAAAATGAAAAACGTTAAAAAAAAAAAATAGGCGTTGGCAAGGAAGTGAAATCATTAGAAATATCATCCATTGCTGGAAGGAGTAGAATCGGTACAACCACTCTGGAAAATTACTTGGTGTTGTCTACTAAAATCTACTTTATGACCCAGCTAGTCTATCCTTGGGTATATACACCAAAGAAATGAGTACGTATGTCCAAAAAATGCACAGGAATGTTCACATAGCCAAAAATTGGAAACAAGTCAGATGTCCATGAATTACAGAATAGATAGATAATTTGGATGTATTTCTATACTATGGAGAAATAAAAAGAACAACATAAAGTTATATATATCCACAGGGATAAATCTCACAGACATAATGTTAACTGAAAAAAAAATCTTAACACAAAAGAGAAGACAAAGAGTATACATACATATTAGCTATCTGTTGCTGTGTAACAAATTATTCCAAAACTGAACAGTTTAAAACAACAGATATTTATTGTCTCACAATTTTTGTGGGTCAAGAATGCAAGCACATCTTACCTGGGTCCTCCAGCTCACAATTTTTCACAAGGCATTACGAAAGATGTCAGCCAGGCTACAGTAATCTCAAGTCTCAACTGAGGGAAGATTTGCTTCCAAACTCACTCACTGTGGATGTAGGGCCAAGGGTCTTAATTTTTCATTGGTTGATGCCAATAAGGTTGCTAAAAACACAAAGGCTTTTCATCAGAGCAAATGAGGAGAGCCAGAGACTGCAAAATCAAAATGAAAGCCAAAGTCTTTTGTAACCTAATCTTAGAAGTGATAACCCATCACTTTCGCTGAATACTATTCACTGCAAGCAAGTTATTGAGTCTAGTCCACACCCCAGGGGAGGAGATTGTACAAGGATATGAATATTAGAAGGCAAAGGCTGTTAGAACCACATTAAATGGTAGTGGCCATCTACCATGCTATGTTATTCCATTTATATGATTTTCAAGAACAGGCAAAACTTAATAGAAGTAAAAACATTGATTATTCCCAGGGGGAGAGACTACTAGTCTATAGCAAACATAAAGGAGCTTTCTGGGGTGCTATAACTGTTCTATGTCCTGATCTTGTTTGGGTGGTAACATCAGTGTAATCATGTGTTGAAACTTCATTGAAATGGACACTGAAAATGTGTGCTAGCTATCTAATGTATTTCAAAGAATTATTAATTTACATTTTTGGGCACACAATGTATAAAGATGTAATTATGGCATCACCAACCAAAAGGGGTGAAGATAGAGCTGTTAAAGGAGCAGAGTTTTTTATGTTATTGAAGTTAGGCTGGTACAAATTTAAGTGAGCTGCTATAACTTTAAGATGTTCAATATAATCCCTATGGTAACCACAAAGAAACTAGCTATAGAATATATACAAAAGGAGACTGGGTGCAAGTGGCTCATGCCTGTAGTCTCAACACTATAGGAGGCCAAGGCAGGAGGACTGCTTGAGCCCAGGAATTTGAGATCAGCCTGGGCAACATAGCAAGACCCTGTCTCTACCAAAAAAAATTTTTACAGATTAGCTGGGCATGGTGGCATGCACCTGGGAGGTTGAGGCAGGAAGATCACTTGTCCCCAGGAATTCAAGGCTGCAGTGAGCTATGGTCACACCACTGCACTCCAGCTTGGGCAACAGAGTGAGACTCTGCCTCAAAAACAAATGAACAAACAACAACAGCAAAAAATACACACACACACACAGAGACAGAGAGAGAGAGAGAGAGAGAGGAAATAAGAAAGAAATTTACAGTTTTTGCTACAAAAAATATCAACTAAACACACGCAAAAGAAGATAGTAATGCAGGAAATGGGGGGCAAAAAAGCTATAAGGCACATATAGAAAACAAATATCAACATGTCAGAAGTAAGTACTTCCTTATCAGTAATTAACTACAAATGTAAATGGACTAAATTCTCCAATCAAAAGACAGAGATTAGAAGAATGGATTGTTAAAAAACATGGTCCAATTATATGCTGTCTATAAGAGACTCAGTTTACATCCAACCATGCAAACACATTGAAAGTGAAAAGATGAGAAAAAATTCCATGCAAACATTAACCAAAAGAGAACAAAGGTGACTGTACTAATATCTAACAAAACAGACTTTAAATCTAAAAAATGTTGCAAACAAGAGACAAAGAAGGACAATATACATTAATAAAAGGTTCAAAACAGCAGGAAAACATAATAATTATGAATACTTAATGACAGACCATGAAAATATATCAAGTAAAAACATTACAAAATTGAAGGGAGAAACAGCTTCATAATAACAGTTGAAGATTTTAATACTTTACTCTCAAAAAATGGATAAAACAACTAGACCAAATATAAGGAAATGAAAGAATTAATACAATAAACCACTTGGATATAAACATATACAGACCATTCTATTCAGCAACAATGAAAATGAAACAACACACTCTTAAACCACCAATGCAGCAAAGAAAAAATCAAGACAGAAATTAGAAAATACTTAGAGATGAATGAAAACAAAAACACAAAATACCAAATCTTATGGGATGCAGCAAAAGCAGTCCTAAGGGGGAAATTTATAGCTTTAAACACTTACAATTAAAAAACAAGAAAGATCTCATATCAATACCTAACTTAAGAATCTAGAAAAAGAAGAAAACTAAACCCAAAGCTAGCAGACAGGAAAAAAAAAAAGGTCAGAGCAGAGATCAGAGAATAGAAAAACACTAGAGAAAATCAATGAAACCAAAAGTTGGTTATTTGAAAAGATCAATGAGATTGACAAGCCTTTACCTCGCTAGACTAAGAAAAAAAGAAACTCAAATCACTAAAACAAAAAATGAAACTAGAAACATTACTATTGATTCTACAGAAATAAAAAGGACTATAAATGAGTACTATGAACAACTGTATGCCAACAAATTGGAAAACTTAGAAAAAATGGACAAATTCCTAGAAACACAAAACCTACCAACATTAAATGATGAAGAAGTACATAATCAGAATAGACCTATAACAGTAAGGAAATTAAGTAGCCAAAAATCTTCCAACAAATAAAAACCTTGGACCTGATGTTTTCACCAGTGAATTCTACCAAATATTTAAAGAATTATCACTAATCCTTCTTAAACTTTTCCAAAAAACTGAAGAGGAGGGGAAGCTTTTTAACTCATTTTATGAAGCCAGCATTAATTACCCTGATACCAAAGCCAGTCAAAGACACTATAAGAAAGAAAACTATAGACCACTATCCCTTATTGACACAGCTGGAAAAATCCTCAACAAAATACTAGTAAACCAAATTTGGCAGCATGTTAGCAGGATTATACACCATGACAAGTGTATTCCAGGATTATTCCTGGAATACAAGGATGGTTCAACATATGAAAATTGACCAGTATACCACATTAACAGAATGAAACAGAAAAAAACACATGATCATCTTAGTTGATGCAGAAAAAGCATTTGACAAAATCCACCACCCCTTTCATGATAAAAACACTCAACAAACTAGTAATAGAAGGAAACTACCTTAGCCAGGCATGGTGGCTCACACCTGTGATCCCAGCACTTTGGCAGCCTGAGGCAGAAAAATTGAGCTCAGGAGTTCAAGATCCTGGGCAATATAGTAAGACTTCATCTCTACCCAAAAAAAAAAAATTTAAGTTAGCCAAGCATGGTGGCAAACACCAGTAGTCCCAGATACTTGGGAGGCTGAGGTAGGAGGACTGCATGAACCTGGAAGGCCAAGGTTGCAGTGAGCTGAGATTGTGCCACTGTACTCCAGCCTGGGCAACAGAACAAGATTCTGTGGCAAAAAAAGAAGGAAGGAAGGAAGGAAGGAAGGAAGGAAGGAAGGAAGGAAGGAAGGAAGGAAGGAAGGGAGGGAGGGAGGGAGGGAGGGGGGGGAGGGAGGGAGGGAGGGAGGGAGGAAGGAAGGAAGAAAGGAAGGAAAGAAGGAAAGAAAGAAGGAAAGAAAGAAAGAAAGAGAGAGAGAGAGAAAGAAAGAAAGAAAGAAAGAAAGAAAGAAAGAAAGAAAGAAAGAAAGAAAGAAAGAAAGAAAGAAGTAAAAGAATGAAACTACCTTAACATAATGGTAGCCATATTAAAAAAAACAAAAAAACAAAAAAAACACAGTTAACATCATACTCAATCATAAAAGACTGAAAACTTTTCCTCTAGGATCAGGAACAAGTCAAGGAAGCTGGCTTTTACCAATACTGTTCAACACAGTACTGAAAGTTCTAGCCAGAGTAATTAGGCAAGAAAAAAAAAAGGCATCCAAATTGGAAAGAAAGAAGTAAAATTATCTCTGTTTACAGATGATATGATCTAGCGTGTAGAACACTCTGAAGTTTAAAAAACGATTGGAACTAATAAATTCAGCAAAGTAGCAGGATACAGACAAAAATCAGTTGCATATCTTTACATTAACAAGGAACAATCAGAAAAGAAAATTATGAAAACAATTTCATTTATAATAGCAGTAAAAATAATAGGATTATCAAAGGACAGAAAAAAGTTGTCAATGAAAATTATAAAATACTGCTGAAAGAAATTAAAGACATAAATAAATGGAAACACCCCATGTTCATGAATGAGAGACTTAATATTATCAAAATGTCAACTATCCAAAGCAATCTACAGATTCAATGTGATCTCTATCAAAATCCCAAAGACATTTTTTACAGAAATAGAAAGGCCCATCCTAAAATTCATATGGAATCTCAAGGGAGCCTGAATAGCTAAAAACGGTCCTGAAAAAGCAAAGCAAATCTAGAAGACTTATACTTCCTGAATAAAATCTTACTACAAAGCTACAGTAATCAAAACAGTATGGCACTAGCATAAAGACAGATACATAAATCAATAGAATAGAATAGAGCCCAGAAATAAACCTTCATATAAATGGTCAAATGATTTTTGACAAAGGTGCCAAGACCATTCAATGGGGAAAGGACAGTCTTTTCAATAAATGGTGCTGAGAAAACTTGATAGAAAACAATTAAATACCTAACACCATATATAAAAATTAACTCAAAGTGAATAAGAGACCTAAATGTAAGACCTAAAACTATAAAGCTGTTAGAAGAAAATTTATGGGAAAAGTTTCACTACATTGGATTTCTTAGATACAATACCAAAGGCATAGCCAACAAAAGAAAAGAGAAAAATTGGAGTTCATGAAAACTAAAAAATTTTATATATCAGAAGATGCCATCAGCAGAGTAAAAAGGCAACCTGCAGAATGGAAGAAAATATTTGCAAATCATACATCTGATAAAGGGTTGGCATGCAGAATATATAGAGAACTCCCAAAACTCGACAACAAAACAAGCAACCCAATTTCAAAAATGGGCAAAGGACTTGAACAGACATTTCTCCAAAGGAGATATACAAATGACCAATAAGCACATGAAAAGATGTTCAATATCACTAATCATTAGAGAAATAAAAATAAAAACTACAATGAGCTACTACTTCACTTCCATTCAGATGACTACTATAAAAAAAAAAACAGAAAGTGTTGGTGATGTGGAGAAATTGGAAGACTTGTGTTCTATTGGTATAGCTACTATTGAAAACAGTGCAGTGGTTCCTCAAAAAACTAAACATAGAATTACAATATAATATAGCAATTCCACTTATAGGCATTTCCCCAAAAGAAGTGTAAGCACGGTCTCAAAGAGATAATGGTATACCGTATACCCATGTTCATAGCAACATTATTCCCAATAGCTGAAATATGAAAGCAACCCAAGCGTTCATCAACAGATGAATGGATAAATAAAACACTGTAAATACATACAATGGAACATTATTCAGCTTTAAAAAGGGAAGACATTCTGACACATATTACAACATGGATGAACCTTGAGGACATCATGCTAAGTGAAATATTCCAACGGCAAATGCTGTATGATTCCACTTATTAAGGTAGCTAGAGTAGTCAACATCATAGAGACACAAAGTAGAATGGTGGTGGTCAGGGCTGGAAGTAGCATATTTAAGGGGTACAGAATTTGTTTTGCAAGATGAAAAGTGTTCTGGGGATGAATGGCAGTGACGCTCATACAACATTATTAATGTACTTAATGCTACTGAACTATACACTTTAAAATGGTTAAGATGGTAAACTTTTACATTATGTGTATTTTGACAAAATAAAAAATAATAAATGTTTTAAACCTGTGCACTCTAGTACATGTATATTATACATCAATAAACATGCTGGAGGGAAAAAGCATATAGTGGCTACTACCCTTTCCCCTTCTATACTTAAGATTTGGGGGCCCAGAAAGATGAATTGACTTCCTAAAGTCATAGAGCCACTTTTTAGTGGCAGTGCTTGTTCTTAACACTTCTCTCTGCTGAAGTGTATATGCATATCAATACAGACACACGTCCAGCTGAACTTCCCCTCTGGAAGATAACTCTTTGCTCTCAGAGGAAGGGGACTGCACCTGTTTAATTTGCTTTAACAGTCCTAGTGTCAGAATCATACTTGGGAAAATATCTCTAATATCTGACAAAGGTCTCGGGAATGAGTTCCAACTAGGAGTTATTCTTCCTAGACTCCCTTCACCTATGGTGCCTGTAAATGGTGAACAATTAAAATGCCAATTATTCTGACCCCTCTAATTCAAACTTGAGAAAGTCTAGATATGATCTGGGCTATAGTCCAAGCTTTATGTTGAGTTCAAAAAGTGTTTGCATAATTTGGGGGGAAAAATATGCAAGTGGTACATTTGGCCCACTTAATCATAGTTAACTTTGATGAGACAGACTTCATGGTAAGACATTACAAGCATATCTCACTGAATCTGAACATCAACATTATGAAGTAGGTACTAATATATACTCATGCCTGTTTTGTAAATAAAGACATTTAAATGTAGTGAATACAAGTAACTTGCCCAAGATCATACAGCTAGTAAGAGGCTAAACCAGGATCAAACTCTTGTCTCTCTCACTCCAAAGCCTATGATCTTAATTAATTCACTATTCACTCCCCATGTAACACATAAAAAAGAAAAAGAGGGAAAAAAGGCACTTAGTAGTTCTAGATGTGCCTGTCATAAATGGTTCTGATAGAATCAATAAAGCAGGTCCAGAAGGGCCTCCTTAGAAGTCAGATCAAGTTACTGTAGGTCCTGGAAAGGACAAGGTTGGATAGTAAAGGCACTTAATACAGTTTACTAATGAAGATCTGTATGTGTGCATGCATGCGTGCGCGCGTGCGCGCGCGCGCACACACACACACACACACAGCTGTTGCAATAAAGTCTAATTACAGACCTCCAACCAGTAAGGTACTCAGCTGAGTCAGGCAGCCCAGACACTGGAGACCAAATTGAGACCAACTTGCCCAATTTAAATCCTAGGAGTGCAATGAAGGGGCCTTGAACTCAAGTGGCAAACACTCCTGAAACTCAGATGAATCAAGGAAAGCTCAGCAAGGTGACACAAATGGAAAGTATGAGGCTTCCTTACGTCCATCTATTGCCAGATGGGGCACCAGGACAGCAGCTCCCAGAGGAGGTCCATGGCAAAGCACCCCCAGCTCTTAGAACCCTGTGAAGCACTAAGCTAACTGACACCATCCTACAGACTAGGACCAGTTGTATTAAGAGAAAAGGTGGCTAGATCACATGAATACAACCTGAAATCACAATCAGAATGAACCCATGCAAACAACAATGGCAAACAAGCTGAAGAACTACACAGGAGTGGCCACTTACTCTGGGGTTTTGTTTCCTTTTAATGCTCACTTGTTACTTGTTTATTCACTTATCAGCCAGCGTTTGACAAGAAAAATCTACCAGACAATATTTTTTAACTGTGAAAAATGTAGTCATTATTTTTTTTCTTTAAAAAGGGACATTGCTCATTTATTTCTGTAGCAGACCATAGAAGCAGACCTAGATCAGGCTAGAGCCTGATCCTTGGGTAAACCAAGATACAAAACAGGGGAATGGTTTTCTCTCTCTTGAGGAGCTTATAGTCTAGAGAAAGAGAAGATTAGAGATCAGTAGGAAGAAACAGGATCAAGGGAGGAGGGCAGGCAGGAAGATCTCAGGAGAAGGGAGAAGACAAATGGAGAAGCAGGGAGATGAGGCACAGGCAGAGAAAAACAGCTGAGGAGAAGGGTCTTGGCTGTGGGGCTCAGCAGGTGAGCTCGGGAAAGTCAGTACATATGTGAGCACAGTGCCTCGCATGTCTAAGCCCACACTGACTAGGTTCAGAGTCTTGTCCCAAATTTACTAACACACAAACATAAGTAGTTCCCATGCACACTCCAGTAGCTCCTCACTGAAAGCATCATGTCTGTTCTCTTCACGATACCTACCACAATTTTAACTATGTATATGTTATTAACTTGATAATTGCCTCCAACACTTTCTCTCTCTCTCTCTCTCTCTCTCTCTCTCTCTCTCTCTCAACTCTAAGCTGCATGAGAACACAGTTTACATCTTATGCCCCTAATAATTTTCAGCTCTGCCATTTTCTAGCTGTGTTACCTTAGGAAGGTTATTTAACCTCTCTGATCCAATAGTCCAAAGAGACTTTGTGAGGATCAAATAAGAAATACATATAAAATACAGGATAGACCAGCCTGAGAAACACAGTGAGACCCCATCTCTATAAAAAATTAAAAAAATTGGTTGGGTATGGAGGCATGCACCTACAGTCCCAGCTACTTGGAAAACTGAGGCAGGAGGATCACTTGAGCCCAGGAGTTTGAGGTTACAGTGAGCTATGATCACATCACTGCACTCCAGTCTGGGCAACAGAGCAAGGCCCTGTCTCTAAAATTAAACAAAATACAGGATAGCTCTCATTAACATTATTCCATTTCCCTGAAGAAATACTGCACAGGAACAAAAGGTCCCACGTCTACATTCCACAAGAGCTCTTCCTCCTTATGCTAGATGAGGTTTATTCCTGTGGCCCATGGTTAGATTCTCCATTCAAGGATCTGGACAGAAAAATCCTATTTCTGTGACTGCATCCTAT
Organism: Macaca thibetana thibetana; assembly: GCF_024542745.1. Lineage (NCBI taxonomy): Eukaryota > Metazoa > Chordata > Mammalia > Primates > Cercopithecidae > Macaca > Macaca thibetana. The sequence continues at coordinate 100,823,154 of NC_065586.1, read as the reverse complement.
TTTATTGGCATTTCATCCCTCCAGGCAGTTTCAATCCTCTCCCCTATCCTCTTCTCCTCCTCCTGCCTGATGCTATGATGCCACAATCCAGTCTCTGTGACTTGGAGGAAATGTTTCCATGGTGATGAGCAGTGATGTCATAAAGGGGGGATTGTTACAGGGTTGAATAAAATCTGGCACTAGATGCACCCTGCCTCCTTATATAAGAGGGGGCGGGAGACAAGCCCTATCAGCACATCCCAGAAAATGGGAAACCGAATCACCCAGGGGATGGCAAGGAACGACAGGAGAGAAAGTTCCAGTTCTGTCCACCATGCACTACGAGCCCCATTCTGGAAAAGAACAGATTTAATAGACCTCACCAAGATGAGAATTGTTTTTCGTCAAAGGAAATCAAAGGAACAAACAAGAGGCAGTGACCACTGGAGACTTCACCTTTTGGTCTAGGAAAACCCAAGGAGACAGTGTCTACATCCATCAAAGCCCAATGTATCAAATATTTATTGAATAAGAACCCACAGACTCTTTCTTACCAGAGCCTTAGATTGCCATGTGTGTCTGTGTGATTGCTCCAAAGACAGACTATTGTGATTTTGGCCCCATATGCATTTTAGAGTAACAAGTCTTACTAGAAAAATAACAGCCAGCCCCAGCTTAATTCCTAGAGAAACTCAAACCACCTTGTTAAGAACATTGCCAGAGGAGATTTTATACTAAGGAGCACCGCACAATGCTGTTTGCCATCTCTGGGCCCTCTTAAAGCAAGTCCAGCCTCGGAAAAGGAATGCCTGCCACCAGGGAAACGTGGCTGCACTGCTGGAGGAAGAACTTGATCATGATGGGCAATGTTTGGAAGTAAGGAAGCATCTGCTGCCTTGGAAAGGCTTGGTCAGGGCAATCATTGTCACAGGCCACTTTTTTTCTCTATCTCTTGGAATTTCAGAGTGACTTAATGATTGCTACAATTGTGAGTGCCACGGAATAGATCCTGTTCCATAGAAGATCTCCCCTGGTCCTACAGGAGGCTCTGGGAGCCAGTGCTTTAGAGAATGCATAGTCCCTTATTCTTTCTCTGGGCAGCTGGTTTTCCTGAAGGCTCTGCTCCCAGTGAGCACAGTCCACAGGAGTAGCTAAATGTGTGCAGTACGTGTGTACTTTTATGGCCTTCATCATTATTTATGAACTAACTTCAAAGGGAAGTCATTTCCATCCAGGAAACCTGACATATGCTTTTTCACATCAACACATGCATAGAGATAACTGTGCTTTCTTATTATTCCAGAGAGCAAGAGGCAGTGTCTTCCAGAAGTCGGTGTGGGCAGCACCAAACCATCCACCACGTATCAGAGAAAAGCCAGACGGCTGGAAGGCTCTATTCCCAGGCCATGCTCCAGTCCCCAAACATGCCACCATCTCTCATGCCTCCTTACTGGGCCCAAGCTGTCCCCTTGACCAGGAATGTTCACCCACCCCCATCCCATCCCCATAGCCCCTTCACTGTAAGATCTGGGCCCAGCAAATGGCCCAGCTCCTCTTCTCTGAATGTTTCTTTAATGTCTCTGAGAAGGAGTTCCTTCCTCCTTTACTGTCCATCTCTTCCACCACATGAGGCGTTGGGGGAAGCTCTTTGAAGACACGGGACCCTTCCTCATTCATATTTGAATACTGGGCCCAAGTACATGCCCCTAGCATCTGCAACACACACATGCCAAGGTGAATGAGGAGATAGATGCCAAGATCCTTGAGTGCTGCAAATCTTCACTGTCAACTTCAACTACTCCAAAATAAAGTCAAATTTTTAAAAGTAAGTTTTGGTGACTCAAGTGACTAATTTTATGGACAAGGACCCCTTAATGAAATCTAAGAGGAGGAATATGGTGACATGAGCAGGACGGGGCTATGAGACACTGAGCAAACTGTTTATCCTCCCTAAGCTTCGATTTTCTCATCTGCAAAAATGAAGAATGGTGGAAGTTTGAGCTCAAAGTCCATCTCTAACATTCTAACTCAGTGGAGCAGCCTGTGGCATTTTCACATCCTTAAACAGAAACGTGTTACACTTCAAGGATGATTCCTGAAGGCATTTTGCTGCCCTCCTGGATTGATATTTCCTTTCATTTTCACCTTAAGCCCCACTCCTGTTTATTGCTCACAATGCACTCCAGGTTGGGGATGGCTGACAATTCCCCCATGAAGGACACTGTAAAGACAGATGGAACTGCTGCCTAGTCAAGCTACACTTAATGCAACGTCACCCCAAGACAGACTGCATCCTCTTCCCCAAGGCGTCTGAGCCTACCCTTAGCCAGCCCTCATCCCACCTCCCCCAACAGCCAGCAGAGCTCTTCCCAAGTCATGCCTGAGCCCAGATAACTTCATTATTTTACAAAGGCATCTCTGTGTGCCCGTATATCCTGTTATTCTCCTTGTCCATGACAAATGCTTGGCATAAAAGTTACCTTTGGAAATGTGTTAAAGCAGGCAGCATGCACATTCAGAGAGGCCAGGGGAAGGCGAGAAGGCTGGGGGATGATGGAGATGTTCTTCTTTACTGTGCATCAGAAAAATAAAAGAAGAAAGAGGAGTGGGGGCTGCCAGGGTGAAGGAAAAAGCTCCTGGTTCATTCAGCAGCAGCATGGATGTGTTCAAAGTGTGTCCTAGTTGCTCAGCAACCAAGAAAAAGCACTTTAGAGAGCAAGAGGCTAATTGGATAAATGAATTAATTAGACATTTCTGAAGTCATTGCCGTAAATGACAACAGGCTTGTGTGGTCAGTATTTTGCTAGTGAAAATGTCTTCCTATCCCTACCTGAGCTTTGATCCAGAAAATGTGGGGAGCTGGGGAGCAAGGGAGCCACATAACAACATATCAGAGATGCTATGCAGAGAGAGGAAAGCAGTGGAGGAAGCCCTGCCTAGGAGGAGAAGTTGAACTAAATGGCCTTCGAAGTCTCTTTCAACTTTTAATATTTGATCAGTTTTGCACTGCAGGGTAGGGAGGACAAGAAAAGGAGTAAATCCCCACTCTGCCAGCCTGAAGGCAACTTAATAACCTGCTTTCCCACACCATCCTATGGGGTTTCCCTCTGCTGTATTTAAAGCAAGCAAGTGCCCATGAAAGGCGATAGACAGCAGTTGTTAGGGAGTTTGTGTGGTGTTGGTGGTTGCTTTTTTCCCTTGCTCTGCTTTGCTTCTCCCTGTTGGCTTCCTTTAATTACAACAGAACCCCACTGGCTGCTCTAATGATGGAGAGGACTCCACTGTGCCAGGAGGGAGCGGGCAAGAGGTGGGAAGGGAACAGGCAGAGTGAAAGGAAGGCAGCTGGCAGCTCCCAAAGCTGGAACGAGAGACAGCAGTGTGGGCTTCTGCTGCTCCTTCCACTAACAAGTTGCTGAGTGACTCCAGGCAAAAACTCAGCCTCTCTGAGCCTTTCTTTTTCCTCCCATGAAGTAGGGAGAATGGATTTTGTGGTGTTTTGAGGACAATTGACGCCATTGCTAATTACATGTTTCCCTTGCTCAAAATTACTAAGCGTTCCCAGTGCCTACAAAAATAACGTGCAAGTTTGCCTCCGTGATCTGGTCCTATCACTTCTTGCCTCTCCTGGTTCCCCAAAACACCCTATTACTTCTCACCTCCAAGGCTTTACTCATCTTGCTCTTTGCCTGCAAACACCAGCACTTAAGAACAAATATTCAATGAGGCTTCTAGAAAAGAACGTGCCAGTTTAACTGAAAAAAGGCCCAGGAGTTGAAAACCCATCTTAGCCCTCATGAGGTCAGCAGTTCAACCTTGTATTGCTGAGGCCTTGCTTCCCTTGCTGGTATGAATTGGAGAAGTGGGCTCTATAATTCATCAAGGGAGGAGCTCTCAAGTCAGATGGTCCATGTGGGGCTTGCAGTTCTGTCACTCACCAGCTTTGTGACCTGGGCCAGGTATTGAGCTCCACCATGCTTTTATTTACTCATCTTTACAATGTGGCTCATAATAGTAGAAACTTCATCGAGTCACCATGAAGATTAAACAAGATGCTGAATGCAAAGGTTACAGCTCAGTGTTTGGCACACGGTAAGTGTACCCTAATTGTCTATTATTTTTGTAAAATTATATGATTTTAAAATGAAATAAAAGCTGATATCTTCACCTTCTCCCACCCATTTGCTCTGATTCTCGCAGCCTATCTGCACTCACAAACTCTGTAATATCCTGATTTTGACATCAATAATACAGCAGACTCAACTACCCTACATTTGTATTTTCCTCTACTTCATTACCCACTCTGAAGCTTATTAGCAGTGTGAGCTTGGTAATCTAACTTCTCTTCATCAGTTTTCTCATCTATTAAAGAGAGATAATAATAACCTCCAACTCACAAAGTTATGGTGGGAAAATGAGATGACACAAAGCACCCAAGACTGGCACCCGGCACATAGCAGACCTTCAGTAAATGCTAGATCCCATCCCCAGAGGCTTCACTTTTGATTCCAATATTGATTTGGATTTCCATCCTTCCACCTACACATACTTCTCTTAGATTTCAAGTTCCCAGAAGACCAAGATCAAGTCTGAACTGTTTCTTGTGTATCATCAATCACAGTACTGAAGTGCAATTAGGAATCTGTTCAAGATATTTAAAAAACTATTTATTGCAGGATGATATCTATCTATCTATCTATCTATCTATCTATTCCCAAATCATACTACCTTAAATAACAATGATATTAATAAATATATAGGCAATAACAACTCAACTATGAAGTGTGTTTGATCTCAGCTATGTACAAGCAAGTCTCCTCTTAAAAAGGCTTAGCCAAGACTAAGTCACAATGTCAAGACTGCACTGAACAAGGACAGCTCGCCTGTTGAGGTATGTCACTGATGGCTAGGATGCCCATGATAGTCAAGGAGCAGGTAATTTGGCATTACCCATCCCTGCTTCAAGAGAGCAAGTTAGGGTGGTGGAGCAAGACACGTATCTTTCTCTGGGTGACAGCAGGTATGATTATCTTTATAAATAAATAACATAGCTGTCAAGGGGGAGATGAAAAGTACTCCCCTATTTCTTATCCCTGAATATTACAAGACTCGTCCTCATTCTCAACTCCATGGGCCCCTGTTCTGGGAAGAAAGAAGAGAAAATGGTAAGAGATGGGACAGGAGAAGGCAGAAGAGGGGAATAAACTGGAAACCCCGTATTTGCTCAGATGCTGAAGAATAGAATTTAACTGTGTGAAGAAGAGAGCAAGAGGAAGTTGTTGTTTAAGTGGTTCTAGAGTTTCTCTTTGGACAACGAAAAGGTTTTAGAAACATAGTGGTAATAGTTGCATAACAATGTGAATGTAATTAATGCACTGAGTTGTAGCAGTAAAAATGATTCAAATGGCAAATTTTATGTCATATGTATTTTAAATAAATTTTAAAAATTGAAGAGGAAGAAAAGGTACAGAGCAAAGCTCTCCCCAATTGCCCCTCCGCTTAAATCAAGAAAAATTCATCATTGTAAGTACTTGACCAACACAGAGAGAAGAGCCAGTCTTTGGCCAGAGCCCATGGCTCTCCTCTCATGGGAGTCTTTTGAGGCTCAGCCATGCGTCAGACAGGAAATAGGCGTCTCTGGACCAGAAAGATGTCTGGACTGGCCTATCTCTCCCTGATGCCAGCCCTAAGAATTGGAAAAATTAGGCAAATAGTGCAGGCTCTGATTTCAAGAGTCACCATCCCTAAAACGCCTTTCCAAACCATCCCCAACTCATTCACCATTAGGATATCAAATTTAAAATGTGAAAGGCTCAGAAAAAAAAAAAAGTGAAGATGTAAAGGACCAGTATTACACCATTTCCCCTAGATCAGAAAGACCTAGGAAAGTGGAGGGTGCTGGGTAGAGGGGAGGGGGAGGGGAGGGCCACAGGAGCTCACTTCCCCCCATCCCTTGCTCTTATTTTATTTCAGGTAAAGGCTGACCCAGCCGCCATACCTGAGAAGGGACTCAGACTCTGGGGTGTTTTCTATTTTCTTCTGTGCCTGGAAGTTCCTCCTCTACCTAAATGTTAACCTATAGGTGGTCTTGCTTTATTTGCTATAAGTTCACTAGAAGCAGTAGGTCCTACCCAGCTCACAGATAGGCAGGATGGACAGTTAGGAGCAGGATAATAAACTCTCAGGTAAAAAACTAAAGCCCACTTTTCAGGAAGCCACCTTAGTAACTTAAAATAAGAAGCAGAGCCACCTAAGACACAGCAACGTGCAGCTATAGATGCAGGTGCTTTGATTTGTCTCATTTTTGGAGTCACCTGCCATTCTTTGAAGATGCACATCTCCACCCTCCTATCATCCTCAGCTCCTTTAAAGGAAATTTAAATCAGGCAGGAACTGCTTCGTTCTGAGAAAAAAGAGAAACGAAGGGCTATTGCTAAATCCCAGCTCATCCTCGGGCCAGTGCAGGAGCATCCCCCACTGTGCAGGCATCTTTGCAGGGGCCTTTCGGAGAGTCCTCCCTCCTCCATCCTGGGGAAGGGAACCAGCAATGTTGGAGGGTGCAGCTTCCTCTCCTCTTAAAAAACACACACCCTCACAGGCGGGTGAAAGAATGGCTGGCAGAAGGCAGACCAACTGTGAGGGAGATCAAGCTAATCTCCAGGACGTCTTACCTAACAATAATCATTTCCTACTCATTTTAGAGTATCTTCTACCACAGGGCAGGCACCTTGGCAAGCACTTTAAACTCACTAAACCCTCACAAAGACCAGGCAAAATGGGATTATATCCTGATTTTATAAAGGAGAGAAACAGGTCTCAGAAAAGTAACTTGCCCAAGTCACAGCTACCTAGTCAAGGGTGGAGCTAAGATTCAAGGTCAAGTCCTTGCAACTCAAGCATTACTCTTCTACCTAAAGGGATCCCAAACCTGATGTCTCCCCACTAGTCATCTAATTTATTCTTCCCAAGGCTACATTCTGGGAGGAAATTCTCTGGACTGAAAACTTAATGGAATACTAATGGGCATCCGAGTGTCACAGAAAGAGCACTGGACTAAAAGTCAGAGAACTGGACATTGGCGCGGGCGTTTCTACTATCTGGGTGAATTCGGGCACTGTACAATCTCTCTTGCCCACATTTTCTATGTCAGAAAAAAGATGTAGTTAAGTCATTATGTGTTCTTTCCAGCTCTAAATATTGTCTCTGAATTATTTATATTTTAAGGGGACCTTAGAGGGAACAATGTTCAACATGAAGAATGGTCCTCTAATTGTGAAGATTCTGGAAAGGAAAAAATAAAATCAAGCAAAAAGTCCTCCTTGCTCCCCCTCAAAATCACAACATGTGTATAAGCAACTTCTTCTACAGTTTAATTACAATGATATTCCCTTTAAAATATCTGTACATTTATAGTTTATAATGCCCTTTCAAATACATTATTTCATTTTGATCCTTGCAACTATTACACAGATGAGGAAACTTGAGTCTCAGATGTGGACTTACACCATTTCATAAAACTAGCAGATATTCATATGAAGGCTAGTACTACAATTTCAGTTTAGCCACAACCAAAAAAATAAAAGCGCTTATGTATAACCCTGCACTCCATCCAGAGTCCTATTGCAGCATGAGCCCATTCAGGTAACAACTGTAAGCTATCACCATTATCACCATCACCATCACCATCACCATCATCATCATCATCATCCACAATAATTTCATTTGAGCACATAATAGACACTAAGTAATCACTGTCAAAGTAATTAAGAAAGGGGACTTGAGACCAGGTGCTGTGGCTCACACCTGTAATCCCACCACTTTGGGAGGCCAAGGTCAGTGGATCACCTGAAGTCAGGAGTTCGAGACCACCCTGGCCAACATGATGAAATACTGTTTATACTAAAAATACAAAATACAAAGTGAGCCAAGATCATGCCATTGTATACTCCAGCCTGAGCAACAAGAGCAAACTCCATCTCAAAAAAAAAGGAGACTCGTGCTGCTTCATCACATATGAAACACCTACCAACTTAATCTACAGGTAGGACCAGCTCTGCTTAGAAGCATGCAGACATAATACTCATGTGCATACATGTGACCTCTCTGCTATTTTTCTCTCCTCATCTCAGCTCCTGAAAAAAACACACAGATGAGCCCTTTCTCCTCAGACATGATTCTTTCAGCATCCCTCAATCTGCCACTGCAAACAAGCTTGGAAGAAGTATATATTCAGTTAGCACATGACAACAGTGTTTCATACAATATAATTAACACTGCCCCACCCCATTTCTTTAAAAATTAGTAAGTGCGTAAGAAAGAAAACACAAAACAAAACCAGAAGGGAGAAAGGCAATTTTAAAATGAATTTGACTGCAGAAGCTTATGTTCCTGTAGGCATAGTGGATATTAATAATTCAACAAAATATTACAGTAATTACTATACTTTGCAAAATCACAACAGTGCACTTTAGCACAACTCCTACCAATCTCCCTGCAACTTCCATTAATAAATAAAATACAATTCCCTACATTAAATTTGTTGTTTAAAAGCTAAATATTTTATCAGAACTAATATATTTTAAATAATCAGTCAAAACCAGGAAAATAACTGGTCCTGTATTTCTCACCCCTTCAAGTGAAATTCCATCTTCACAGTTAGAGCTAAAATTGATTTCAACTCCAACAAGAATACACTAAATGTTAGGGTCTGAAGGCCCCTATTGAGGGAACTGAGGATTACTCATCTCTCAGGCTCTGCTGGAATCTGATTAGCCTGCCAGAAGGAGAATAAGAAGGAAAAAGAGTACACAATTAATTCTTTTGGACTATAAATCTGGCCTACCTCATTCAGCTCCAGAAAAAGAAACCATGAATTGTAAAGAGAGGCAAGGGGCAGGCAACCACCAAAAAAACACTGCTAAGTCCGTCCCTGAGCATGTATGTAGGAGGCTAATGATCTCAAAATATAGGTGAACCTCACTTTACACTGTAATTATGTTCCCACAAATTTGCTACATCCAACCTCTCAAGTTCTATTGATTTTACCTGCTGCAAAAATGCTGCAAAATAAACCACCTAAATCTCAATCACTTATTCTCACAACAATCAATCACTTATTCTCAGAAATATTCAGGGCATCTGGGGGTTGGCTGATCATAACTGGGCTCAGCTAGGCGGTTCTACTGGTCCTGGCTGGGCTGGGCTGATGTAGCCTGGGCTTGGCTGGGAATAGCTGTGTACTAGTTGTCTCTCATCCTCCTCCTGAGACCAATAGGCCATGTTTTTCTCATGGCCACCCCAAAGGCACAAGACAACAGGTAGAAACACACATGCTTCTTGATAACTCAGCTTGAAACCTGCACACTATCACTTCCACCTCTCTATTGGCCAAAGCAAGTCACAAGGTCAAACCAAAAGTTAGAAGATGGGGAAAAAGATCCCACTCACAGAGAGAGGACACTGCAAAGGTCCCATACAAAGGAAGTTATAAAGAGAAGTGAAGAATTGGAGCTAACGACACAATCAACTACATTGGCCAAATATTTCTTCAGTAGACTCCTTCTTACCTACCCCCAGTGCCACCATCCAAGCCATCACCCTCTTCAGCTACATCCTCTTAGCATTCATCCTTTTTTTCCTCTAACCCACAGGGTGATGAGAGTGGTTTTTAGATGTACATTTAATTTTATCACTCTCTTACTATAAACCTTTTCATGGCTTACCTCTTTGCTTTTTTTCTTTTTCTTCTTCGACAAGGTCTCACTCTGTCATCCAGGTTAGAATGCAGTGGCATGATCACAGTTCACTGCAGCCTCAACCTCCTGGGCTCAAGTGATCCTCCTACCTCAGCCTTAGCCTCAGCCACCTGAGTAGCTGGGACCACAAGCACATGCCACTATGCCCAGCTAATTGTGTGTGTGTGTGTATTTTTTGTAGGGACAGAGTTTCTCCATGTTGCCTCTCAAACTCCTGGGCTCAGGGGATGTGCCCTCCTCAGTCTCCTAAAGTACTAGAATTACAGGCACGAGCCACCATGCCAGGCCATCCCTTTGCTATTAGAATAAAGAACTAAACCCTTGCTTAGTCCTGCCCATGCCTGCCTGTCTAGCTCCATCTCATCTCTCACCTTCCCCAAGTCCCTCTGCTCCAGCCACGCTGTCCTTCCTTTCCCCTTCAAATACCTTGCTCCTTCCTGCCTCCCTCTCCTCTGCACCTAATCCACCCTGTACATCTTTGCAATCTCAACTCATCTGCTTCTCCCTCTCTGCCCTTCCTAGGTTAAATGTCCCTAGTGTTAACATGTACCTCTCAACCAGAGAACTGCTCACCATTACAGACTCAGAATCCAACAGCACCTGGCACATAAAGGGGATGCCACAAATATGTATTGAATATTGATGTGTTAGTCCATTCTCACATTGCTATAAAGAAATATCTAAGACTGTGTATTTTATATTTAATAAAAGAAGTTTAATTGGCTCATGGTTCTGCAGGCTGTACAGGAAACATATTAGCTTATGCTTCTGGGGAGACCTCAAGAAACTTCCAATCATAGCAGAAGGCAAAGGGGGAACAGATGTCTTACATGGCAGAAGCAGGAGCAAGGCAGGGTGGGGGCAGCAGGCACTGCACACTTTTAACCAACCAGATCTTACGAGAACTCACTCACTGTCACAAGGATAGTACCAAGAGGATGGTGCTAAACCAATCACTCATGAGAAATCTGTCTCCGTGATCCAATCACCTCCCACTATGCCCCACCTCCAACAATGCGGATTACAGTGTAACATGAGATTTGCACAAGAACACAGTTCCAAACCGTATCAATTGGCTATAGCTGTGGTTTTAAAAAATGACTTTAAATTTTTTTAAATAAAAAGTAACTAAGGATGATAGCCTCCAGCTCCATCCATGTTCCTGCAAAAGACAAGATCTCATTTGTCTTTATGGCTGCATAGTATTCCATGGTGTATATGTACCATATTTTACAGAAATAAAATACCACATGTCCTCACTTATAAGTGGGAGCTAAATGATGAGAACTCATGAACACAAAGGGAGGAACAACAGACACTGGGGGCTATTTGAGAGTGGAGGATGGGAGAAGCAAGAGGAACAGAAAAAATAACTATTGAGTACTAGGTTTAAATACCTGGATGACAAAATAATCTGTACAACAAGCGCCCATGAAATGAGTTTACCTATACAACAAACCTTCACATGTACCCCCGAAGCTAAAATTGAATAAATAAAACAACTCCTTTTTTTTTTTTTTTTTTTTTTTTTTTTTTGAGACGGAGTTCTGTTACCCAAGCTGGAGTGCAGTGGTGCGATCTCTGCTCACTGGAAACCCCGCCTCCCCAGTTCAAGTGATTCTCCTGCCTCAGCCTCCCAAGTAGCTGGGACTACAGGTGTATGCCACCACACCTGGCTAATTTTTGAATTTTTACTAAAGACAAAGTTTCACCATGTTGGCCAGGCTGGTGTCAAACTACCGACTTCAGGTGATCTACCCGCCTCAGCCTCCCAAAGTGCTGGGATTACAGGCATAAGCCACCACACCCTGCCTAAAACTACTTCTTTTGGTTGAGTTTTACACTGAAGGTATTTGGATAATGAGTGTCAACAGCAAATGGCCCTGCAGAGTGTATAATCCCCCACCTTATACTACCGATTTTGCATAAATCCAGTTTTAATGCATCGGGCTTCCTCAAGGGTTGCACATCACTAATTTGAACAAAGTCACAGGTATCTTATGTTATGTAACTCCTTTTCCCACCTTCATCAGTCCATGAGTAGAAGGGGAGACACATATAATGCCAAAATAGCACATGATACAAAATCATCAAATAACCTAAGTACTTCCCAAATCCAAGAAAAACTTTCTTTGACCCTAGATTTCTCTATCCAGATGAACCACCAAGCCAATGTGAGAGCAAAACAAAATTTTAGACATGCCAAGAATCTTTTTTAAAAGTGGATATCCTGATCATCAGAGAAATGCAAATCAAAACTACAATAACATATCACTTCACCCCAGTTAAAATGGCTTATATCCAAAAGACAGGCAATAACAAATGCTGGTGAGGACACGCAGAACACTTGTACACTGTTGGTGGGAATGTAAATTAGTACAACTAGTATGGAGAACAGTTTGGAGGTTCCTCAAAAAACTAAAAATAGAGCTATCATAAAATCCAGCAATCCCACTGCTGGGTATACAGTCAAAAGAAAGGAAATCAATATATCAAAGAAATATCTGCACTCCCATGTTTGTTGCAGCACTATTCACAATAGCCAAGATTTGGAAGCAACCTAACTGTCTATCAACAGATGAATGGATAAAGAAAATGTGGTACATATACATAGTGGAGTACTATTCAGCCATAAAAACAAATGAAATTCAGTCATTTGCAACAACATGGATGGAAGTAGAGGTCATTATGTTAAGTGAAATAAGCCAGGCACCAAAAGACACACATGGCATGTTCTCACTTATTTGTGGGGTCTAAAAATGAAAACAACTGAACCCATGGACATAGAGTAGACGAATGATTACCAGAGGCAGGGAAGGGTAGTGGGGGAGAGGGGGAGGTGGGGATTATTAATGGGAATAAAAAATAAAACGAATGAATAAGGCCTAGTATTTGATAGCACAAAAGGGTGACTACAGTCAATAATAATTTAATTGTACATTTTAAAATAACTAAAAGAGTATAATCTGGATGATTTCTAACACAAATGATAAGTGCTTGAATGAACAGATATCCCATTTTCCATGATGTGATTATTATGCAATGCATATCTGTATCAAAACATCTCATGTACCCCATCAGTATACATGCCTACTATGTACCCACAAAACATTTTTTAAATTAAAAATTTTTTTAAAGCATTAATATCTCCCAAGCACTGGGTGACCATATGATTCATCATCTAAGCCAGGATCTTTTGAGAGTCAAAATACATCTACTCACATTCTGTCAGGACACGAAGTATAAACCAAGACATTCCCATGCATTCTCTGAAAAAGATTACTTGAGGATATGCCACAGAAAAATGAAAAGCAGCCCACAACGAAGGAATGGAATCCAAAAAATAGAGGCACTAATCCAAGAGTAAAATAAATAGAAATCTCAAGATGACAGAAGGGAAACAGGCCTAGAAAGAAAGAAATCAGTACAAATTAGAATATCTAATAATAATACAACTGAAAAGTTGGAATATCATAGTACTATGGTGAAATAGCATATTCTTTATCTTCCTATAAAGAAAATAAAACAAGTAGAAACACAAGGTAAAACAGAGTTGTCTATAAGAAATTTATACCCTACACTGACATGGCAGAATTCTGAACAATTGTCAGAACAACAGGTAATCTATTCGACCTCAAAGCTCAGGACACTCCTTGTCAAGTGACCCACGTTTGGTGATAGAGTACGACATCTCTTTCTTATTGTGCTAGTAGATTTTGTTGCAGATAATAAAAACAACCAGAATTTTTTAACACTTTCATTAATTTTCATTCACTGTGGTCTTGATTATGTTCAAGTTATTTCCTAAGAATGCTCCATTAGCACATGTCTTATGCTATCTCACTGCTCTCTGCAATAGCTGTCCAACATGTTTACCACACACAAAACTGTAAGTTATTTTGGGTGTCCGGTCTGCATCACATAGATTTTTTTTGTACATGCTGCCTCACTAGGCGTATAGTAGGCGCTCTCTAAATACTTCACATGATCTGAAAAGAGTAAGGCAGAACAATCAATACAGGCCATGAGCTGGGGCAAATGTTTTTTTAAAACATCCAAATTACACTCCCATCTGAGAATTTTATGATATCAGGTGTGACTTGAAATAAATTGTATATCATGCCTGGAATAAGAATCTTGGAGTTTTTACTACCACGGTATGCATGTTAATGGCAGTGTTCATTTGTACTGAGAGAAGGCAGAAGAAGGCAAGAGCTGTATCTGGTCTCAAATCTGTTGTCAAAGGGTCTATAGCTCCTTAAGGGAATGAAGGAGAGTTGAGGTAAACTAACAACTTGGGTTCATATCACCCCTTATTCTTTACAAAATGCTTCCATGTGCACCATCTCATTTTTTAACTGTGACATAAAGGGAGCAAATAGGATTGTCCCCATTTCACCCATCAAGAAATGACTGACCTAATATATCTACTTTGTGGTGAGGTGGGCTGCAGCAGTTTTTGCAACTTTTTCATTTTACAGGTGAGGAAACTAAATCTCAGAATATTCAAATAACTGAATTGGCATCATACTAAGCAAAAAAAAATATTGAATGAATGAGTGAAAGAATGAATGAAAATACATCTGCTTGAAGTAAGACCAAATCTAGGCATGCTTGAAAGAAGCACTTTCCATTTTTTAAATCATATTTGTAGGCTCTCTCCTTACTAATAATGCACCTATTTAAAAACACACACACACACACACATTTAAAACTGGGGTTTAATCCTACGGGGAGCTCTGGGAGACCATGAAAGAAACATGTCTCAGAGTTAGCCAACCCCAGTGGTCAAGGGGGCTGGATATTTATCCATCAACTCCCACCAGTCATTGGTAGTGGCTGCTCCCTGCTCCCTCACAGGCATTAATTTCTTGACTCTTCCTTGCCTTGTGTGATCAAAGCAAGCTACAGTGGCCAGGGAAAGCTGTTGGGCAAACAGTCCCTGGTGCTGGTGGTTGGAAATTAGGCCAGCATGCAGAGCAAAGGAACACCCCGGAATATGAGTAGAGTACCAACAAATCTCCAAATGAGAATTAACATATTTTTTTTCTGAGAGTCTGACTCTGTCACCCAGGCTGCAGAATGCAGTGGCGCCATCTCGGCTCACTGCAACCCCTGCCTCCTAGGTTCAAGAGATTCTCTAGCCTTAGCCTCCCATATAGCTGGGATTAAAGGGATGTGCCACCACGCCCAGCTAATTTTTGTTTTTTGTTTGTTTGTTTGTTTGTTTTTGTTTTTTGAGTAGAGCTCGGAGGTTTCACTATGTCGGCCAGGCTGGTCTCAAACTCCTGACCTCAAGTGATCTGCCCACCTCAGCCTCCCAAAGTACTGGAATTACAAAAGTTAACATTCTTATGTTAAAATTGACTATTATGCTAGGCCCTTTATAGGCATCATCTCTAAGGTTCACAACAATCCTGCAAGACCAGTATTATCATCATTTTACAGCCAGCGAAACTAAGGCTTAGAGACTTGCTCAAGGTTGCTGTTGCTTAGGGACCTTCTCATGACAGAAAAGATGTTTTAGAGTTTTAAGAAATCTTTCAAACAAAAGTTTGCTTTCAAGCATGAATAACACTGAAAGCAACACAGTGAGATAAGCATCTGTTTCACCACTAAGGATACCCTCCTCTTCCACCACCACTCTGGAAAGCAAGTTTCTCTGTGTCACCAGCTTCATTGTCTCAGAACTCTTATTGTAGACAAGTTCCCCCACTATGTGTAATCACATTCAGATATGGCAGCTTGAGCTATTTTTCTAGTCTTGAAAATGTTCAACTCGGTAATTGTTCGTCATCTCCCACTGAGAACAGATTTTTAAAAGAAAAAGTTTATTTCTTATGCAGCAGTGTAATCTTTAACCTGATTCTAACCATCTGAATGAGAAAATGCCTACATCACCATAGATGTCAAAAAGGCTTTTGGGAGGATGAGTCAGGCATGTGGGACCTGAGAGCCTGTGAGAGATAGCTGCAATGTCCCAGGGTGCAGACCCCAGGCCAGCAACAGCAGGCCAGACACTTCTCTATCCCCAAGACACTTGTTCTTTATCCAGGCACTTTTAAGTATTTAAGCAAGTATTTATTCTGTTCAACTCAATAAGCACCTATTGACTAACCACCAGATACAAGAGAGCAAGCAAGCAAAAAGGAAGGAAATACAGAAGAGATGGGAGAACCCAGCCTAAGCATCACTTCCAGCTGAATCTATTTGTAGAGTGTTAGTTCAGTCATTAATGGTCTGAGTATCTAACTCCTGGATGAACGTGTTTGTATCTACTCCCCTTTTTTCTGTAGGAAGAGGCTGAATGATCAGCCCCCCAGGATTGAAAACTGCCCTGCTGCCAACTGATTATTCATCTATGGGTCATCATACAACCCCTACACAATTCACTTACAGGCTACTTTTCATCTTCCCTTCTTCGGAACAATTCTTGGTACAGCATTGTCTCGTTATTTCATCCTATTTATTTTCACTTCTTTCCCAGGGCAACGCTCCCTCTAGTGTCTATGTAGGGCTCTCAGGTTCCATTCTTGGTACACAGGGTGAAGGCAAAAAGGGAACTCAAGCCTGCAACTCTATGGGTATAGATCACCACAAAGTAATTAGTGGATTGTACCAGTGTGATAATTCTGAGGAACAGGCTGCAGATATTCTACAGATAGCTCCAATCCATGTGATACGCCCATTTCACAACAGGCACAAATACAGAAGAGGAGAGGAAAAATGAACATCGAGGTCTAGCCCATGACTTTGGCACAGATGAGTCTTTGGCACAATGGGATCTGCTTGCGAACCAGCCCCAGCAATCCAGTGATCTCCAATGTTCTAGAAGCTACACACTTTACTCACTTCCCTCAAGAAGCCTCCCTTGATTAGCTATGAGTTGTATCATGGATGCCCAATCTGAGAGAAGCTACTCTTCATCTTTCTGGATCCCTTAACTCTCCATGCAATAAAAGCCCTGAAATAATGTTAACCTTATTCATAGCTTATTAGTGTAATCATCTAACTAATGTGATTCTGTTTCTATTACAAATTCTGACTATGAATTTCAAGAATCCAGGTCCCCAGTCATTCACTTCTAGATCCTTTTCAACGTCTACTTTAGCACGACATAAATGATAGACATGGCAAAGACTCATGTGACTGGGAGCATGAACTATGGGAGGTGGTTGAAATGAGTATCTTGATGAGAACTGGGATCTAGCCAAGGCCTTGCCATCAGCTCACTGGGAAATTCTGAGCGAGTGCCTTCTACCTCTGCTTCAACATTTCCATCTGAAAATTAAGGGAAGGCCCCTTCCAGGTATAAAAATAACAACTAAACTAAAAGTATCTTGAGTGCTTGCTACAAATGGGTCAGGCACTCCTTTTAAGCACTCTGCCCTGTACAATCTCACTTACTTCTTACAACAGCCCAAGGTGAGAGATACTATATCATCACCCCCTTTTTCCATATGAAGAAACAGCAGAGAGGGTAACAACTTGCCCAATGTCACACAGCTATTAAGAAACAGAGGCAGGACTTGAAGCCAGGCACCTGGCTGCACAATCCATGATCTTATTTAGTATGTGGCCTGTTTCAGTTTCCCAGTCTATCCGTTCTCAACAAATCCGAAAGAGGATTGCATTCAGGATGAAATCTCTCCACAAATATGAATTCACACAAGTTGTACCATATACCCGTACTAAATAATCCTACAACCTCACAGAATCCTTGATTATCCTACATAGCTTTATTTACAGTCTTTCCCCTAAAGAAGGTTTTTTTCTCTTTCCGATGTATGCCAAGTAACAGTCCCCTACTTAGTCAAGGGCACAGTTTTACTGACCAGTAACCCTGCTGGCCCCACTCTGCTGCAGGTCCCTCTCATCTCAACCAAGCACAGATGGCTTCCTCTGCTTCCCTGCATGCATTCAATAGCAGACAGCAATTTGTGCAATCCTGAGGTCGTAGATTCCATTATTTTTTCCAAATTTACTATAGAACATTTATTAGTGTACTATAAACAACAGCATATCCATAAATAATTAAATCCAAACTACACCGATCAAAGTAAAGGAGCAAAATGTTTCTGGTTGTGATGTAACCAGGCTTGAATTACTCACTAACTCAAATAACAAGGTGACTCACAGGAGGCCCCCATTAACAATGGTTAGTAAGACACAGCTTGTCCAACATTAACTAGCTTGTTATTCACTGTCTGCAGCCATCACAGTGGGTGGGCAGGGTGGCTATAGAGCATGGCCCCAGAACAGAAGGAAAGACTCTATTCCTAAATCTCTCTGACTAGCCTCATATTATACCCATCCTAAGGCCTCAGTCTACCCTACCTATAAAATGGGCACCTCATCAGAGTGAAAACACACAAATCCTCTTAGAGGGAAAATGTTCTGTTAACATGAGAAGAAAGGAGAAAAATGGGTGTGAAGAGGGGATGGCTCTTCCAAGAGAAAAAAATAATAATAATAAGTGGGATCCAAGGTAGGCTGCCATGTTTCTGTCTGAGTATCACATCCTCATCTCTATCCTGAGTGATTTGATGAAGACAATTCGCAAGTGCACTTCCAGCCTCGACAGTCTGCAAAATTCCTGTAGTATGTCCCACAGGGGTCCTCTCTTCTGTGAGCTCATAACCTGAAACGATCACTTGACAATTAACCACATGTCACCCCACGGCATCTGTCTTGTTGTCACATATTATTTAACTTTACAGAAGAGCACTCTCACATCCAAAGCATGTTGGCAGGACCATGAGGCAAATGTTGTCTCATCCTTCTTTGTATCCCCTCTATCACACTTCTACCAACCCCACAGTTTCTAGGACAAGGCCACATACACAGGAAAAACTCAGAAAATTGATGAATGTCTTACGGGAGTGTCCATCTGATCTCTGAAGTGCATGAGAAGCCAGGATTGTTAACTAGTCCTTATTTCTATCCTCTTATTAAGTAGCGTAGAGATCCCTCTGAATCTTATGTTAACATGTATATATGAAACAATACACCAGTTGTATAAACTCAGTGTCATTAAGAGACGGTGTTAACCTGTTAAGTTACTTAGGGCAAAATGGTCTTTCCTCTCCTCTTACCCTGCAGCTAAGTCACGGTCCAACTCCCCAGATGAGTTCAGTATTACTGAGCTATGTACTACCCTGTGGCACATGCTGCCAGGCATGGATGAGAAGAACAGAACTCACACTTGATGGTGATGGGAGGGAGGGGGTACTGTTTTAATTATTTCAGCTCTTACCCTCAAAACACTCACCAAATAATATAAAACTAAAGTAAGTACTAAACTAAATATGATCAAATGTGTAGTTCATTCTTTAAATTCTATAAATAAGTAGGGGAAGAGAAATAAATGCTTCTAAGGAACGTTTCATAGAGCTACTGAGTCGGAATGTTGAACTGAGCTATGAATAACAGGTGCCCTTTCATCAAGAAAGAAAGGTGCCTCAAGTGGAGGAGACCTCAAGGTGCTTGGGACAATGAAGACGCTGCCCTGGCCAGAATGCAGGAGTTAATCAGGGAAGAGTCAAACCCAAAGTTGGAGAAGTAGACCCAGGACATACATAGCCTTGAATGCCAGGCTAATGGACTCTGGATTTGAATTCAAGAAACCAAAGGTCCTCAAGCCAGAATGTAGACACACCGGATGAAATACTCCTGGCTATAGCAGCTGTCAAGTTCTGAAATCATTGCTATCCCAGGCAACAACAATTTCTAATTCCTTTATCATCTCTGCTTGATGAGACTTCAGACTGTCTTTCATTCACTCAGTCAAACATTATCAAGTGCCAACCATGTGTAAGGCAAAGCTCCCTCATCTCCACTGACTACCAACAAAGTCAGAGCCCTATCTGAGCCTTTTCCCAGTTACCCACAACACCAGAACAAACTTAGCCAAATTCGATCCAACCACAAAGCCAGTTCTACTTACCAGAACTGCCGAGTGACCCACTAAGCACTCACATTCTGTATTTCCCACCTCCTCCTCCACAAGGCCACTTTTCTCCCCCAAACTTACTGCAGAATCATCCTTTGACATGTTCTCCCTATAAGGGAAGTGTTCAAGCCAACCAAGAGGCCCAAAGAAGGCAGAAAGCAGGAAATCAACAGGTGGGTCAAGCCACAGGCCTTAAGTGACTTAGCCAATCTGCACCTAGCCTTGGATAAACCACTGGTCTCCAGCCAAATCTTCCTATCACAGAGTGTCTGCTTTGTCACACCTCTCTGCTCCTTATGAGATGATTCAGGGCCCACAGATCATCCAGTTCCAGGATTCCTTCACTGACAATAGATTTACACAGCCCAAGGAAAAAGCAATTTTCCCTTCTGTCCACTGAGCCTTCCTGCCACTGGAGTCACCAACTCCGCTTCCCTTAAATCCAACACCACTGGAGAAGCCACTTCCCAGCATTCCTTCTTTGCCAACTACAAAGCAAGTTCCAGCCACTGCATTTCTGTAATCATTAAATCAGGCCTCCCAATTAAGGAGTCTGCAACTTCTGCTCACCTTGGAAATCACTGAAGGATCTGAGATGGAAATCACACCGTCTAATCCAGCCATCAGAGAAATCACAGAGCAGATAAATAGCTGTGCCCAGCTCCTCCTCTCCCCACCGCCCCTCAGACCAGCAATGACCAGGAGCAATTAGTGCCATTATGTCCCCATGCATTTCCCAGCTACATCTCAACTGACATGGTTTCCCCTTGTAATATTAATTGAAAACAGATTTTTTTGGCAAAACCCTGAAGAATGGCTTCTGTGGCAGGCTTCTTTATTAAGCCTCCAAGAAGGCAGAATGCATTAAGATATTGTGACACAGGAACTGTGAGCAGGGACGATGAAGACAAGGCAATCCAGCCAAAAGCTATTTGAAAAATCTGTTTGGAGCCACAATTAGATGATCCAGTGAGTGAAATACAATTAATCTGATCAAATCTGTCACTATTTTGCACATTAGGAGTAAATATTTTAGAATACAGTCCAGCTGAATTAGTTAAGGGTAGGAAATCCTGCCTGGGAGAATCTGTGTGTTATACCTACTAGTATGCTCAGGGCAGAGTGATCTGGGAGGGCCTAAAAATATCAGCATCTCCCCATTTCTCTTCACCAAGATGCAGTGTTGGGCACATTAACTGAGAACTAGCTGGCAAGTATTCCAAGCAGATACACTGCAGGGGCAGCAGCCTGCAAATCACTACCACTTTGAGTGCGCTGCTGGAAGGACATGAGGTCCAACGTTAGGGCAGATGCTGTGTTTTCACCTCAGCACCAGGAATGCGGGGGGGTGGGGCATGAAGGGTTAATCCAAGGAGGAGGGGGTGCGGAGAAGTGGACTGTGCCTTCACAACTTTCCACTCTCCAGAGTCATTTGCCAACTCACTGAGCAAGCAGGGAGGCTTCTTCTTTCATTTGAAGAAAAAGGACAGAATAATGTGTTTTTCTGTTTCCCTGTAAGCCACGGGGACTGGGCTCCCTCTGGGTGTTTGTGAAACACTCTCTAACCCATTAATCACCAGGACTCCAGCTGGAGGCAACTGGAGAGAAAAAATAGCAAATCGCTCCTCCACAGTAAAGGCTCCAAGGCCAAGTCCACTCACTTTCCAGCCAGAGCACCTGGCAGGCAACATGGTCAGAGATGGTGCCCAGGCCCCATGCCCTCCTGATTCCTTTGCCCAAAGCCAGCTGCACTCCTTCTCCTTTGCCCCCAAAGCCATCTCTTCTCAGTCCTGGGACCAAGGCAAATACCCACCCCAAGTCTTGGTCAAAGGTCTCCTCCTGTACCCTCAACCACCTGGGGCACACACGGGACCAATGGCGTGGGCTGAAGGCCCTTCTCTTACATGTCCCACCCTGCATCCCTGACTGTAAACTCAGTCAGAATGGAGTTCAATTTTCAATTTCATAGGGTTACTGAAAACTTTCCCCAAAAGGGAACTCATATCAAGTAATCGGGTGCATCAGAGACACTTGGAAGAAGAGCAAGGAAACCCTCATTGTGTTAAAAATTAAACTGGTGGCCTCCTGAAGAAGGACATGTCTAATACTCCAGAAGCCAGAAGAAAAGATAAAATTCTCTTCCCATGTCAGAAGAGCCTGGAGCTAGGCCCCATGTTCTCTGTTTTATGGACATCTCCCTCCACTTTGAAACCAATGATGAAGGGATCTTTCCAAAGCATCCTCATCCCCATCACTCTTCACCTTGGCTTTTATTTACAACACCTTCTTTTCCTGCCATCAGGAAAGGAGGACAGGAGAAAAACCAACTGGGTAAATGTTGCTGAAACTGGTTTCCCAGTGACTCACCAGGAGATTTCCTTAAAGTCTCAAAGACAGGGCCATGTGAGTATGCTTCTCCATCTTCTTCACAGAGGCTCACAGACCTGATAATCAAGGATGTCTCTCTGGATTGCCTACAAAATGTGGTCAGAAAAGACAGGTCCAGCCTAGGGGCTAAAGAGGCAGTTCTTCCCTAGAATGGAAAGAGAAGACAGCGCGTGGCCCTACATCCACCTGTGGTGCTCCAGCATGGGCAGTAAGGCTGGCCAAGAGTACAACCAATAAGTCCCTGGGGGCTGTTCATACATTGTCCAATCTCATTGCTGTCACCAAGGACTCCAAGGCCAACTGCTCCAGTACCCAAGCCCCGTTGGCCGTCATTTGACTGAAGAGTCATTTCCCCAGGAAGCACGGGCCAGACCTGCCCCTCACCTCTTCTGCTGCACAACTGCTTTGAAGATGAGCAAAGAAGGTCATGCACAGTTAACTGCTATTTGCAGGAAGCATTTTCTCTAAAGTCCCATCTTCAGAGGCTTTGTAAATACTCAAAAATAATCCTTAAAAGCAGAGACACAGGAAAACTCTTCAGGGAGGGTGAATTTATATTGTCCTAATGTGGCAGTAGTAAAGCCACAGATGTGAAGACATTACATCCTCCTCTTCCTAGGATATATTTACTTACACACATCCTAGCCATCCTCCTCACCAAGTAAGAACCTCGACACACACACACACACACACACACACACACACATAATCAAACTAAAATGAAGTTGGGATTCACAACCTCTGCTGTCAGAATCTCCGCACAGCACACACATATCCAAGTCCTCTTGGAAAGGACTTAGAAGTCTTCAATCACCCAGCCCTGCAAAGGCACACGTTGTTCACCCCTCGCCAGATCTGTCAGCCCGAGGCTGCGGGGGTCTTCATCCAAGGCAGATGAAGTCCACCACTGCGCCCTTCTGGAGCTGGACTCCACTGGTCCTTCAAGCCCAGCATCAGCTACCCAGACTGGGCTGCCGCGCTATGCATCATTAGAAACCAAGAAATCTGCACTTTGGTATTGCTTATGTGCTACCTTCTGCGGACCCCTCGCTTTCCTCTTATTAGATACCCAATCCTGGACACCCCAGGCTCTGTTAAAATAAGGCAAAAATTTCCCAGAGAAATCTTGTCAAACATCGGTCATGAAGAGAAATACAAAACGGCAGGGAGTTGCGGAGTGAGTTCCTATCAAATCAATTACCCAAGGCTGCTTGTACAGACACCCGTCATCCTCCGCCTGGAGCGTGCACCCTACCCAACGCCAGGTTCTGATCTGAACCATTGAGCCAGAGAAGAGGAAAGGATTTTCCAAATCTGGCTGAAGTAGGGACCGCGGGAGGGAGGGAAGTGGGGAAGATGGTGGGAACCTGTCACCCGCCTTTTCTTTGCTTGGCTGCACAGCGCTGGGTGCCGGCGAAGTACGGGGAGCCCCTCCGGGCACGCGCTGCGAGCCGCTGCAGCTGCCCGGCGGGCGGGCGCGATGCTCAGTCGGGTGCCCAGTCCCGAACGCCCGAGTCGGCCAGAGCGGGCTCAACGGCGCCACCTCTCGGTACATCCTTGTCCGGGAGAACCCGGTGGCGGGGAAAAGCGGGCGGTGAGGTGTGCAGGAAGCTCAGGGACCCAACTCCGCTCAG
This sequence comes from Macaca thibetana thibetana, assembly GCF_024542745.1. Taxonomy (NCBI): domain Eukaryota; kingdom Metazoa; phylum Chordata; class Mammalia; order Primates; family Cercopithecidae; genus Macaca; species Macaca thibetana. Next base: position 100,799,449 of record NC_065586.1, on the reverse strand, counting down.
GGAGCCGTTTGTGGCGCAGAATGCAGTGGTGAAGGCGAGAGTTTTCTGCTCAGCGACTTCCGTGTGTCTGTGCGTGCGTGCGTGAGGGCGAGCGGTGTGGCATGGGCGCTGGATGGGTGTGGAATTTCGCTTCACGCTTTAAACTTTTTTTACGGCCTCTGCTACGGCTTTCCAGGGCCGCTCCCTGGGCTTTGAAGGAGGAACTGGGGTTAACAGAAGGCCAAGGCTTGGGGCCGACTTGGCCGAGCCTCCCTCCTGGGCTAGAGGACTGCGCGCCTGGAGCGGAGAGCAGCGACCCCGAGGCGAGCAGGAGGCTGGGAGTCCGAATGGCTTCCCGGGTTCCCTTTCGCGTGACGGGCGCGGGGGGGTGGGTGGGGGAGCCTGGGCAGTCGCAGGAACCGGTCTGTTCAGAGGCTCCCGCCCCAAGTCAGCCCTTTTTCTCATCCAAGAATTCAAGTACCCCGAAAACAGGAAAACTGACCCTCCAAGCCAAGTATGGGAGAAAGTGGGCATAGATCCCTCCCCCACTCATCTTTAAGAAACCCCTTCCTCATCTCCCCTCCCGGCGGCCCGAAGCCTAGGGTCTCCAGTAAACAAACGCACACAGCGTCTAACAACAAACTCCGTTAACCTGTTGGGGGCGTGGGGGGAATCGGACAAACCTGTTATCTCGAAAAGTCGAGGCGTCCCCCGCCTCGACCCCGAGCAACTATCTGTCCCTCGCTCCCGCCCCCCCCCTCCATTCCCCTTCGGTGTCAGGAAGCAGGCGGACACGCCGCCGGGTGGGTACTCACGCTGCTGTTGTGTCCCGACCAGTGCACCATGGCTTGGTTGTGGGCCGAGTCCCCGGTCAGCGCGAAGGAGGTGCTGGGCAGCCGGAGGTCTTCAGCCGCCGACCCCCCAGCCCGCGGCGCCTTCACCTCCTCCCGGGAACCCTTAGCCAGGGGTCGGCTTCCTCTGGAACCATCGGCCGGAGCAGTAGCCCGGGCGTCCCCGCGCTCCGGGGTGCTTGGGGGCTGCGCCCGGCGACTCCTCCTCGCGCCGCCAAGCTTGCCAGGAGCTGGGATGCCCCGGTCCCGCCGCTCGCCTGCCGGCGACGTCCCTCCGGCTTCCACCTGCATCTCACCGCTTCTGCCGCCGCCCTGCTGGGGCAGCAGCTCTGGTCCGGCCCGGCGCCCCAGCACGGCGGCTCTCCGCGCCTTCGCCAGCTCCTCCGGCCACTGGCTTGCCACTGCCCGCGGCGAGAGTGGAGACAACGCCGGTGGCCACGAAGCCGGGGCTGCCGGGCGCCCGGGACCGCCTGTCGCGTCCCAAGTGATCTCGGCGCCGGCCAGGACCCACGTCGACAGGAGTAGGAGCCCCGTCCGGACAAGCGGCGCCCCCGGCCAGCCTGCGGGGCGCTCCGTGCGCGCCGCCTCCATCCCGCTGCGGTACCGCTGCTCGGGCTGCCGAGTGTGTGGCGCCCGCCGAGGTGCGGGTCCGGCGCGGGGGGTGTGCGCGCGCCGGCGAGCGAGCGAGCGAGTGTGTGTAGGGGGAGTGGGGAGGGGGCGGCCGGGAAGGAGGTGGCTCCGGCTGGCGCGCCTCGCCGATCCTCTCCACTCTTCCCACCTAGCTCCCGCTCGCCCGCTCTCTCGTCCAGAGGGTGATTCCAAACCCGAGGAAAATGAATAATTGTCCCTTCGGTGCTTTCTTTCTTAAAATCAGATTCCCACCAATCTTCCCCACTGAGCTCCTCCAGAATTTCGTTAAAAGGAGTAATCAAAGGTAATAAGAAAATCTTCTTAAAATATGAAAATCAAGCCGGATCCAGGAGGGGCCGGCAATAGACTCCAATCCCGAGTCTCTACGAAATCCAGGCTCCAACGTGCTCCCGGCGAAGAGTTGGGAGCCGCTTCTGGACGCGTTTGGGGGTTTACTCTCCGGGCCTGTTATGAGGGGCGGGAGATGGCGCGCGGGGAGGGTACAGGGGTCTCGGGGGAGAGGGAGGAGGAGTTGTGTGCTCAACGCCAACTGTTCGCGTTCTAGAGCCGAGGGGGAGCCAGGTGCCTCCGCGCGGGGAGGCTGCGCACGGAAGCCAAGCCTGGGATGCACCCGGGACTCTGCTCGCGGATCCCTGGCCCGGCCGGCTCCCCGCCAAACCCCGCCACCCGAGGCCTGCGCCCCCGCGCGGGGGCGCGGAGAATGCGTGCGTGCGCGTGCGTGCGCGCAGGCGGGCGGGCGTGAGGCGAGGACTTCGCAGGGGGCTAGTGGGCAGACCCGGCGCTGCCGCGTGGGGGCACCTGGCTGAGCCGGGCCGGGAGCGCGGCTGGGTGTGAGGGGGCGCGCGGTTCCGTGCGTGCGCGTTTGCACGAGCATGTGTGCTTGTTAGTGTGAGCGATGGCAAGTGGGGCGGGGGCGGGAGGTGTGCGCTCGGGCTTTGGGCGCGCGCGGATCACGCACGGGCTGTGTTTGCATTTTCAGGAGCCTGCGAGTGGTCTAAGAGGCAATGCTGAGAACTAGGCAGGCCGCTCTCAACAGCCCCTTCCTCTTGGCGCCCGGAGCACCCACGGCCCCCACTACTAGGGGTTAGAACCTGATAAAGCCTCCCAGGGGATGAGGGAAGAGAGGCGGAAGGCCCTGGCGGGAACGGGGGAACTTCCCAGATCTTCTCGGTTGAGGGACTCTCCTTGCCCGGACCTCCCGGCCAGAGGTGGGGCGAGAGAGTATTCGAGATGTCTGCTCCTACAAGGAAGATCCAGACTTCATTTTGCTGCCTGGGATTTTGAGGTCGTGCCCTTACTCTCCCCAGTCCGTTTCTGAACGGGCTCAATTGTTTCAAAGTGTCGGCCGCCAGTTAAGAGGGTACTCGGGCCGCAGCCGTGGGGGCTTATCAGGTCCCCAGTCCGCCACTGCAGGAGTGTAGCCTGCGCGCTTGGTGCAGCTGAGACCCTTCGTGACCGTACGAAGATGGAGACTTTGCGTGGGCTGAAGGGAAGTGAGGTAAACCCAAAGACGACCTCCAGCTGCGGTTTACAGGCCCCAGGACATGTGGTGTAGCCCGCCGCCTCCGAGAAGCCCCTGGGATTTCAAGGGGTTGAAAAGTCTGAGACCAGAGGAGCTGGAGGAGGAGCTATTAAGAAAGGAGCAGGCAGGAGGGAGGAGGCTTAGGGAGAGAGAGAGCCTCCAGCCCTGCTCTTCCGCTTCAGGAGTAAAGAGTTCCTCCTCTCTAGAAGATGATTAAAGAGGAGCGAGAGGGAGGGGAATGCGCGGAGAGGGAAGAAAGGTGAGAGGAAGGAATGAAGGAGAAAACAGAGGGGAAAAGGGGAGAGGGAGAAGAGGAAAGACAAGGTGAAGGAGAAAAGGGGCGAGAGAGTGGTGCAAAAGGAAGAGGGAGATAGAAGAGGAGGCGAAAGGGCTCCAGGTAAGAGCCAAGAGGGATGGAGGAGGCAGAAGAGTCGCCTGAGAATCTAACCTGGCCGAGGAAGAAGACATACAGCGATTCCCCAGAGCCCCCGCCCTCTTGAACTTGCTTTTCCACCGGGTGCCAAAATGGCAATTAGCAGCGGGGGAGGCTGGGCCAAAGAACCAAGCCAGCGACAACGTCCGGCCCAGAATGGGGCGGTCCTGGCATCTGTGGGTTTCCAAAGGTAGGGCGTAGCGGGCAAGTCCCAAGAAAAGTTCCAGCGCCGCAGACCCAGGTGGGCGCGGGACCGTGCTCTGGACGAGAGCCGGCCATCCGCGGGTTCCCAGCGCCCCTGCCGGAGGAGGCCCGGTGCTGCAGCCCGAGCTGAGGCTCGGGGTTGGGGAGGGACGCGGTGCTGCTCTTTTCTTCAGGCTCTGGGCGGAGGTGCCACAGTATAAGAGGTCTGGGTGGACCCGAGGTTCACACAGACCGGAGAAGTGCGGTCTCCCAAGCCCTGTGCGCACGGGGGAGGTGCACCATCCAGTCCCCGCAGCTTCCCGCGGCCTCCGAGCAGGAGCAGTCGGGTGCAAAAGAGGCAGACGCTCTGTGCCTCCCTCTCCCTCCTCTCTGAAGAAGGCCCTACCCAGATGGAACCCGGGTAGAGTTGGATCCTTGGGATGGGCTTGAGGAGATGTAGCTAAAAAGCTTTTGTTTGAAAACAAACAAACAAGGAAAGACTCCCGCAAGTGTGACATTTTCACATGCCTCCTGCACCAGTTTTCTTGGTCTTGCTCCCATCAATTACAGTCTTCTCCTTCCACTTTCAGCCTCTCCCTCCTTCACCCTTTGCCTGAAAATCCTTGCCCTCAGCCCTGAGCTGCCCCTGCCCCCCACCCCCAACCCCTTGCCTCCAACCCCGTGCTTCCTGAGTCCCCATTAGCCTTCTCTGGTGCCCAAACTTCTCCCAGTAGTTCTCACCTGTACCCACAGTATCCTCTTCCTCGCTCCTGGACTTTTTGCAATTTGACATATGCTTTTAGGCGACTCAGTCAAAGGCTTACCCCAACACACCTGACAGCCCCACTCAACAACCTCTTCTTCCTGCATTTGTAAACTTGTCCCATCTGAAAAAGTCTGCTTTGGTCTACATGGTACCAGGATCTCCTGGGTCCTCCCTGGCCAGCCTCAGTCAAGCTTGTCTTCTTTTGTCCACATCTTAAATTCTGAGCCCCAGCCTCCATCATTTCCCCCAATTCTCCGTGCTTGGCTCTCTTTCTCTTTTCCCTTTCTCCCTGTCTGAATGAGCCCAGTGATCAGGCCCATTTCTGTCCTTCTACTACCACCTCCTAGTGTTGGCTCCTGGATCTACAACTTCACCACATTCCCTCTTGAGCTTCACACCGGACCTCCTCATTGCTTCATACGTGTATGTGTTCCCCTTGAAACCCATATGCAGCAAAACCTACAACCGTTCACCCCAACATCTTAGTCACCTAGACCAGACACTTAACTTGCAGGCTTGACTCCCTCTTTTGGATCCCCAGACCCATAAAAACTCTCGTCTCGTCCTATTTTAAAAAGCCTTTTTTGGTTTTTTTTTTTTTTTTTTTTTTTTTTTTTTTTTTTTTTTGGTGTTTTGGTTTTACCACTCCTCTCCTGTTCATTCCCAAAGTCACTGCCTTAGATCTGACCCTCAACATCTCTTGCCTAAGGTTTTGCAATAGTTTCCTCTCTTCTCCTGGTCTTTGGCTCTTTCCTTCTCCTAGCCAGCCTCCACACTGGCAACTTCAAATAGAAATGTAATGTAAGCCACACAGGAAATTTTAAACTTTCTAGTAGCTTTACTGAAATAAAAAGAAACCAATGAAATTAACTTTAATATTTATTGAACTGAAGATATCAAAAATAGTTTGTTTGTAATCAACATAAATATTATTGAGGTATTTTTACAAATTTTGTACCAAGTCTTCAAAATCCAGTATGTATTTTATACTTACAGCACATTTCCGTTCAGACCACCCACATTTTTCACTACCACATTTCATAACCACATGTGACTAGTGGCTACTGTTTTAAACAACACAGCTCCACACTGTTGACAAAAATAGCCTCTTAAAACATAAGGAAGATTATATCATGAATTGCCCTCCTCAAAATTTTGCTACGACCTACCATTTTTATAAAATCCAGACTTCTTAGAATGGTATCCAAAGCTCCATGTTCTTGCCCCACCTCCATGAACTTTCTTACTGTATTCCTTAAGCCTGGAATGTGTCCTCTGCCACAGTTTTCAACATGAAAGGGGCTTCGTGGGAAGAGCCCTTCTTTGTGGAAGAATCCTCTTCTATGAAGCTTGCCTCCACAACCTCATAGTACTTGTTATTATATCATTATTATCACCATCATCATGTCGTCATCATCCAATTATTTGTCTTCCTATAAGATAGGTGCTGTCCCGTTTCACTTTGGAATTTAAAAGAGAGGACTAAGGTTAAAAGGGCTCCCATTTCCCTTGCTGACATAATATCTACTTCAGCTGGGAAAGGCAGGTGGAGATGAGGATTAGCCCTCACACAGTCCCCATAGGGTCAGCAAAAAATGCCCACTGGGAATGCATTTTCTCACCAGGGCTTCTGTCCCTGTTAAAAACAACTGGAGAAAGGAAACTGTATACTGTAAGTTATCCATGAGATTACACCAAATGTCATTCAAATAAGTCTTCTTTCAGGTGTTGTGTTGTGTTGTGTTTTGTTTTGTTTTGTTTTGTTTTCCATCACAGTGAAATAACGCTTTGGGAAACTGTGCTTCTTCTCCCTGACATCACAAATACAGACACACACACACATGCACACACACACACACACACACCCTTACCCTTCCAGACCTTCAATAATCTAATAGATATTTTGCCATCAGCACTCACAGCAGGCACAGATAGAGAAGCATTCAAATGATGCCTATTTCCTTTTTTTTGGGCGGGGGGGGGGGACAGAGTCTTACTCTGTCGCCCAGGCTGGAGTGCAGTGGTACAATCTCAGCTTACTGCAACTTTTGCCTCCCGGGTTCAATCAATTCTCTTGCCTCAGCCTTCTGAGTAGCTGGGATTACAGGCACACACCACTGCGCCCAGCTATTTTTTGTATTTTTTTTTAGTAAAGGCGGGATTTCTCCATGTTGGCCAGGCTGGTCTCAAACTCCTGATCTCAGATGATCCAACCCCCTCGGCCTCCCAAAGTGCTGAGATTACAGGCGTGAGCCACCGCACCCAGCCCTATTTCCATATTTTATAAAATGTCTGGCCCTTCTTACATGAAGACCTAAAAGCAAATTTCTCTTAAAACTTGGATTTCTGCTGTGAAACTGACATCCTTTCTTAAAGGCTCTTTTAACTGGCTCTGTCTTCTCCTTTGTCTTCCTCTCCTCTCAACAGTCACGCTGAGTACCAAGTTAATTTGTTCTAATGGTCTTCAGACAAGATTTTTATCCTCTGCTCCCTTTTTACTAAATGCTGTTTTTATTGTTTGATACTCTTTGATCTGTATCTGTGTATTTTTGATAAGCCACTTCACATTCTTTTTAGAACTAAATAGGAAATTAATTAATTGATTAACATCAAACAACAGTCTATATTGTAACTCTCTGAATTTCTATGGAGGCAAATGATTGTGAAACAAAACCTGAAATGCAGACAAAACCAGCCAGATGATCACTGCAATTAGGACTTCCTATCATTGTGTGTCCATGAAGTGTCTGTTTTCCTCAATACTATATCCTCAGCACCTGGCCCAATGCCTGGCACAGCGATGACCCTCAATAAATGTGCAATAAAAAACAAAACAGATGAATATAAATAATAATACCTCTGCTGCAGCTACTGACCACCTGTTCTTTTTAGCATGTGTCAACTTTCTAAAGAAGCAAAAGCTCTAGGACTTGATTGATACTACTTTCCACTACACCTTATTGCAGGTATCAATGTTCTTTTTGTAAGCCACAGAAAACAATTCTCCAACACAAATTCGGAGAAAATTATCTTATGAAAAGCAGCCAGGCATGATGGTTCATGCCTGTAATCCCAGCACTTTGGGAGGCCAAGGCAGGCAGATCACTTGAGGTCAGGAGTTCCAGACCAGCCGGGCCAACATGGCGAAACCCAGTCTCTACTAAAAATACAAAAAAATTAGCCAGATGTGGTGGTGAGCACATTTAATCCCAGCTACTCAGGAGGCTGAGGCAGGAGAATTGCTTGAACCCAGGAGACAGAGGCTACAGTGAGCCAAGATCGTTCCATTGCACTCTAGCCTGGGCGACAGAGTGAGACTCTGTGTCAAAAAAAAAAAAAGAAAAAGAAAAAAGAAAATTATCTTATGAAAAGGATATTAAGTAACTCCCGAAATTGCTGGGTGGGCTGGAAAACTAGGCTCAGTGGTTCTGCAGGCAAAGTGACACCTGAAATCACACCATGGAACTGGTCCTATAAGGACCCTATTACCAGCATCACTAAGCCTAGATGCTACAGCTTTAGCAAGCACCACAAGAGTTGAATGCTGAATGTTGCTGCCACCTCCATTGTCACCAGCTAACCTTCTGCTTGCTTTTGTATATTACTGGCATTGATTGGCCAAGCCTAGATCACTAGCCCGTACTCCAGAGATGCAATGAGAAAGCAGATCTGCCTCCTGAGGTGGGAAAGTCTCCAACACACAGGGAAGGGAGTTCAGATGTTGGGCAGCCACAGGATGAAGCAAGATAAATATCCACTACACCCATCACCAAAAAAAAGAATTCTTAGAGAAAGAAAGGGACCCTGTTTGCCTTCATCTTGAACTTCTTGTAGAAAACCAAACTAAAACAAAATCCTGACGAGGTAACATTTCACACAATACCTATGTGGAATTGGATGTTTAACCAGGGAAACCCTTCTCCCATGGAGAAGGGGAAAATAGGGGAGGGGTGACCATCTGCCCAGTGGTTATAGGTATAGGAAGTAACATTAAGAATCCTGTCCACAAGGCACCAAAGACTTTATGATGAAGGAAAAGTGGAAGAGAAAAAGACAGCAGAAAGAAGGGGAGAGCAGAAAATAGCTACCTGGAAAACTGACATTTAATAAGGACTTTCTTTAAGTTAAGCAATACGTCTTCTATGGCCATTGCTTCATTTAATCCAGACAAAGTCATTCCTTGGTTCCAATTAGTAGATTAAGAAACAAATATATACAGGTGAAGCAGTGATGCTAGGGGAGATAATGTAGAAGATAATGATGAATGATAATTTATGCAGTGCACTAACTCTTGACTGGAAATATGGTAAGGACGCACCAGCATTCTATTGGAGTGACTGAGAGTCCATACTTGAGAGAAAAATTACCTATGTTTCAAGTCCAACCCTACTAACTACCAGTTGTGTGACCTTCGATAAATCACTCAATCTCTCTATCCTTCAGTTCCTCATCTGTAAATGAAGATGGTGATAATACTTAATATATGGGGTCACAGTTAAGATTAAATGAATCAAAGGAACTGATAAATAAAGCACTTGGAACAAGGTCTAGTGAAGATTAAGTGCTAGATAAATTTGGCTATAAATGTTCTTATTCTCCTTAACAGTCCTGTGGAGGCTAGTACTTTGTCCCCATTTTGCAGATGAGGAAACTTTGAGTGAGAGAGGTTGGATTGCATAGCTTGTGAGTAACCAGACTAAAGGATCTGTCTGATCCAGACAGACAGCTCTCACACAGTGGTCTGCACTGTCTCCCTGACCTACGTCCCACAGCATGCCCCAGGTAATACTTACAGTTAGGTCTATTTGGCTCTGAAGTCAGAGTTCTTCCTGCTGCATCCTCTGTCTTGCCACCCAGGAACATATCACCAGGATTAATGCTGATGGCGGGTCCTTGCTGGACACATGGGTTCCACAACATACCTTACAATTTGGGAAGACGTTGGCGATTTAGTTGGTGACATCCTTCTCTTTAGATGCCATTTACCTCCTAAAGAAAAAGAAAATTATGGTTGGTGAATTCCAGGCCTGTGTTCAAGTAGCAAGTTTGGGCTAAGAAGTAAAGTCAACAATGGAAATTTAACAAGCTCTGGGAAAGAACATACTCATTAAGCCGCCTAAAGTCATCAGCAACTTAGTTGACATTTTCCCTCTAGTCACATCTCCAAAAGAAAAGGAGGGCATCAATCTAATGAGGTGGAAGCAGTTGGAAAAGAAGTTTTGCAGGAAAATAAGTTTTCATTTTATTCCTCTCCCTAATGATTCACAATGCAAAGCCACATTTCTTAGAGAAAAGTCTGTCTTTTACAGCATGGCTCTTAAATTATCATGAGTTCCCAGGAAGTTCTAAGAAAGTTTGGCAAAGCTGATGGGAAGTTCTTGAGTCAAAGTCATTTACTATCCAAGGAGTCCCCTTCTGAGTCAGTCACTATCGGAAAAGTCCCCTGTCCTCCAGGAATGGGCCTGCCTGGCATCCCTGGTACACTCCATCGCTGGCTATGGCAAGCATGGCCTTGATGCTAATTGTGATGGTCTTCAGAGGTTCGCAGTGGGAGACATTGGTCAGTCAGGCAGAGAGAGATACATTATTCCATTTTCCCGTACTAAAAGGAAGTATTTTAACATCTTCCCCATAATGTAGTGTTTGAGAAGTAAATGAAAGAATATGTGCAAAAGCTTAACCTAATGGCAGATCCTCAATAAGTGCTTGTCAACTGAATGAAAGAGTAATGGAAAGAATGAACTTGTACAGAAGACAGAAAGAAGGTTTGGGCAATTTAGTTAGAATATCCTTAATAAAAAGCAGGAGGTTATTTAGAAGAGGTGAATATGAAGATAGGAGAGGATTTAAAGTCTAGTCCTGGCTTCACTGATGTTACTTGAGAGGGTCTAACAAGTCTCATTGTTGTAACAGGGTTATAACTGGGCTTGAGGATTAAAGGAGGCAATTTACAAGGAAACGCTAAGCAAACTTTAAAGAGCTATATAAAAGAAGGCATGGGTGTGTTGTTTTAGTTGCCATCAATATAGTTACACATTTCATCTCCTTCGATTTGGCATCTTCCTGACCCAAGCAAGCTACAGTTCTGATTTCTAGAAGCCAGTATATGCTGAAAGTGAGTCTGTTGCGCCCAATCTCCCTTTCCTGTTCACACTCTTTATTCTGTGCTTCCCCATCGAAGTTCATGGACAAGGAAGCATCTAATTCACACCTAAATGGTGATGCCTTAATGTACCCTTCTCCAGGAGCATAATATTTGCATTTAAAAAGGCATCACCAACTTGCTTCACCAAGTTTAACAAAAAGATTAGACAACCATGGGCAAATCCAGGCAGCAATGACAGTGAGACCCAAGCAGAATTGACCTCTTCCCCCGGGGTGCCAGTGGCAGGTTAAGGCCTACATAACAGAGAAGAAAATAGAACTGAGGGGAAAAGTGGTTAAAGCAAAAAGAAGAAGAAGGATGGATGAGAGAAGGAGCAAGAGTAGAGGTGCCTAGGTGGTGGTTATAGTTGTGTTGGGGAGAAGAGAGAAAATGCAGACAGATGTGTTTTCAGGGAATAGAAACGAGACATGATCTCCAGGGAGACTGCAGAGCCTAGTAGTCAAACACAAAGACTCTGGATTCAGAAAGAGTGGAGTTCCAATCCTAGCTCTGCCTTACCAGCTATGTTACCTGGGGGAAGGTGTCTAACCCATCTGAGCATCAGTTTCGCCATCTGTAAAATGAAGATATCAATTGTCCCTCTCTCAAAGAGTTTTTTGAGGACCCAATGACAGAATGTTTGAATAGTGTCTGGTACATAATAAGGACTTAATAAATAATTATTAGCCCCCTTTTACCATCCATCCCTAACTCCACCACCCCCAAAAAAGAAGTATCTTCCTCTGCCCAGTGATGCGGGATTTCCTTCATGGGAGAGCAAACCTTTTAATTTCCCCAGGTGAGATTAGACTTCAAGAGCAAATAACTTCATGGAAATCGCCTTGATGCCTGGCTTCAATGCTATGACTCTGAACAAGAGGTGAATATGTGTCCATCTCCCCCATTTAATCTTCCCAGAGTCCTGGAGAAGCCCAGCGTCTGGGCCAGTATCTCTATTCTACAGGCTGAGACTCTGATGCTCAGAGAGTTAAACCCACCGTCCAAGTAGAATGATGGGGCAGGGGCAGTTCCTAAGAGCCAGAAAGAGGACCCCAGGTGGAGAAAACCAAGGGGAAGGAGGAGCTCCCCAGGGGAGCAGGAACAGCCAAGTAAAGATGGGGCTGCAGCTCAGAAGAAGCGTGGGACTGGGCAAAGAACAGGAAAAAACCTTCAGGAATGGCCCGAGACCACTTCAGCAGCTGCAGGATGGAGAAGGAGATCTACCCTGGACGCGTCTGTGACCACCCGCGCACGCAGGTGCCCTGACCCCGACCCATTCGCCCGAATGAGTCAGAATCCAGAGCCCCACTGTGGACCTAAGAGAGACAGCATCCTTGGGAAGTTGTTCAAGCGTGGCAGAGAGAGCAAAGAGGAAACTAAATATAGCCTCAAAAGAAACACGCGGTCTACAAGGGAACACCCCAGTCAGGGCAGCAGAAGGGAGAGTGCGGCCAGGTCACAGGAATCAGAGCCAGAACCCAGATGAGGGCTTTCCTGCTGGAAACCGAGCAGGGGCCTCTGGGTCCTGGGAGGTGGGCAGAATCCATCAGCAGCTCCAACTCCAAACTCCTCTTTCCACAGGTTCGGGCGCCCCTCTGGCATGGGACTTTTGCTCCTATTGCTCTTCTCTTCCACCTTGTCTGATTCACTGTCATCTTCCTTCTGGTCCTCAGTCTCTCTTCACCTCCTTCAGGGAGCCTCCCTTGACCCCACTGAATGAGTCAGGACGCATCCCCCTCCCCTATTATTAAAGTGACTGCATGTCCCAGTTTAGGTTCATTTTCCCAGTGTAATTACTAATAGCATCCCCTTTCACTCTCAACAGTATCCCATTTTGAGCACTAAATCATGTGATCACTCCATCTATTATATGTTCTCCTGGTACTATACACCTCTTCTTTAAAGCATTCTTATACTCAAATTTCTAAATATGTTTGTGTAGAGGTTTAATTAACGTTTCTCTCCTCCAGTCCATTATAAACTTCATCAGCAAAGAGGTCATACCTATTTTAATTAAACTTCTTATTTTGAAATAATTGTTGATTCACATGCAGTTGTAAGAAATACAAAAAGGCCAGGCATGGTGGCTCACATCTGTCATCTCAGCCCTTTGGGAGTCCGAGACAGGAGGATCGCTTGAGTCCAGAAGTTGGAGACCAGCCTGGACAACATAGCAAGCCCCCATCTCTACAAAAAATAAAATTTAAAAATTAGCCCGATGTGCTGATGCATGCCTGTAGTCCTAGCTACTGGAGACTAGGTGGGAGTACAGCTTGAGCTCAGGAGTTCAAGGTTGCAATGAACTGCGATGGTGCCACTGCACGCCAGCCTGAGCAACAGAGCAAGACCCTGTCTCTTAAAGAGAAGGAAGGAAGGAGGAAGGAAGGAAGGAAGGAAGGAAGGAAGGAAGGAAGGAAGGAAGGAAGGAAGGAAGGAAGGAAGGAAGAGGGAGGGAGGGAGGGAGGGAGGGAGGGAGGGAAAGAAAGAAAGAAAGAAAGAAAGAAAAAGGAGGGAGGGAGGAAGTGAAAGAGAAAGGGAAAAGAAAAGAAAAGAAGAAAAGAAAATATACAAAGAGATCTGATGTACCATTTATCATTTCCTCCAGTGGTAACATCTTGCAGAAATACAGCGCATTATCACAACCAGAATATTGACAAAGCTACAGAACTCTCCCATCATTTCAAGAATCCCTCATATGACTCTTTTATAGCTGTGCCCACTTCCCGCCTGTCACTATCTCCTTAATCTCTGGCAACCACTAGTCTGTTATCCATTTCTATAATTTTGCCATTTCAAGAATGTTATATAAAAAGAATCATAGTTTATAACCTGTTGGGGTTGGTTTTTCTCACTCAGCATAATTCTCTGGAGATTCATCTAGGTTGCATGTATCATTAATCTGTTCTATGCTATTGCTGAGTTGGATTTTATGGTATGGATGTTTACCTGTTGAGGGACATCTGAGAGTTTCCAGTTTTTAACTGTTATGAACAAAGTTGCCATAAACATTTACAGACAGGTATTTCCATGAATATGGTTTTTATTTCTCTAGCATAAATGTCCAAGAGTGTAATTGCTAGGTGATATGGTAGTTCCCTATTTAGTTTTTTAACAAACTGCCAAACTATTTTTTTCAGAGTGGCTGTACCATTTTGCATTCCCATCAGCAAAGTATGAGTGATCAAGTTTCTCTGAATGTTCTTCAGAATTTCGTGTTATTACTGTTCTTCAATTTTAGCCATTCTGGTAGGTGTGTAGTGAAATTTCACTGTGGCTTTCATTTGCATTGTCCCATTGGCTAATGAAGTTGAACGTCCTTTCAAGTCTTATTTGCCATTCATATATCCTCTTAGAATAAAATGCCTCTTCATATATTTGACCCATGTTCTGATTGGGTTGTTTTTTCTGTTGAGTTTGAGAGTTCTTTGTGTATTCTAAATAATAGTCCTTGTTAGATTTTTGGTTTGAAAATATTTTCTCCAGGTGATAACTTGTTTCTTCTCCCTTTTAATGAGGTTCCTCACAGAGCAGAATTTTTTAACTGCGAAGAAGTCCAATTTATACATTTTACCTTTTATAGATCAATGTTTGGGTGTCATTAAGAACATTTTGTGGCCAGGCGCTGTGGCTCATGCCTGTAATCCCAGCACTTTGGGAGGCTGAGGCCGGCAGATCAGGAGGTCAGGAGATGGAGACCATCCTGGCTAAAAGGGTGAAACCCCGTCTTTACTAAAAATACAGAAAAAGAAAAATTAGCTGGGCATAATGGCAGGCGCCTGTAGTCCCAGCTACTCGGGAGGCTGAGGCAGGAGAATGGCGTGAACCCGGGAGGCGGAGCTTGCAGTGAGCCGAGATTGCGCCACTGCACTCCAGCCTGGGCGACAGAGCGAGACTCCGGCTCAAAAATAAATAAATAAATAAATAAATTTGCCTAGCTCTAGATCTCGACAATTTTCAACCTATGATTTTTTTTCTGTAAGTTTTAGAGTTCACATTTTACATTTAAGCCCATGAACCATTTTGACTTAATTTTTATATTAGGTGTAAATCAGGCATGTCAAGGTTTATTTTCTTGGCCTATACATTTCCAATTACTCCACTACCATTTGTCGAACAAGCTATCTTTTCTCCATTGAATTGCATTTGTACCTTCATCAATAATCATTTGGACATATTTGTGATTTTGCATGGGTTTATGCCTGAGTTCCCCTTTCTATTGCCTTGATCTACATTTCTGCCCCTCTACCAATACAACACAGATTTCATTATAGTAGCTACATATTAAAACTTGAAATTGGGTAGACTAGTTCCTTCCACTTTGTTTCTCTTTTCAAAATTGTTTTGGCTATTTTAATTCTTTTGAAATAAATGTTTTGCCTTTTGGTATAAATTTTAGAGTAAACTTGTTGATACCTATAGGGAAAATCTTGTTGTGGTTTTGATAAGCATTGTGTTGAACCTGTATATCAATTTGGAGAGAACTGACTTCTTTACTATGATGAATCTACCATTCCGTGGACAAAGTATGTCTCTTAATTATTTATATCTCCATTATGTTTTTTATCAGTGTTGTGTGATTTTTAATATGCAAATCCTATACATGTTTTGTTAGATTTACACCTAAGCATTTCGTTTTTTGAGTGACTGTAAACGGTATTATAGTTTTAAATTTTTGTGCCCATGAGGTCATTGCTAGCATATATAAGTACAATTGAGTTTTATATATTTATCTTGCATATCTTGTATCCTGTGACCTTGCTGAACTCATTTATTCCAGGATTATTTTTGTAAAACACTTTGGGATTTTCTATGTAACAGTCATGTCCTTCTGAAATAGGGACAGTTTTATCTCTTCCCTTTCAAACTGTATCCGCATTCTTTACCTTACTTTCTAAATTGCAGTGGCAAGAACTTCCAAAGTATGTTGAATAAAAGTAGTGAGTGGATATCTTTGCATTGTTCCTGATCTTAGGGGGAAAGCACTCAGTTTTTCACCATCAAGTATCATGTAAATTGTTGCTTTTTTGTAGGTACCCTTTACTGAGTAAGAAAGGTCTCCTCTATTCCTATTTTTCTGATTTTTTTTTTTACCATAAATAGGTGTTAAATTTTGTCAAATTATTTTTCTGCATCAATTGACATATCAGTTGGTTGTTATTCTTTAACTTATTGATATGGATTGGCTTTCTAATATTACACCAGCCTTGCTTCCTGCAGTAAACCCCACTTGGTCATGGTATATAAAATCCTTTTCATATATTGCTGAATTCTATTTGCCAATATCTTGTTAAAGATTTTCGTGTCTATATTCATGCATAATATTGGTCTGTGGTTTCCTTCCTGCCTGCCTGCCATCTTTCCTTGCTTTCCTTCTTTCTTTCTTTTCTTTTCTTTCTATTCTTTCCTATCTATCCAGTTTTACTATTACGATAATCCGAACATCATAAAATGAATCAGGCTATATTTCCTCTTCTTGTTCTGTCTGCAAAAGATTGTACAGAATTGGTTTTGTTTTGTTTTGACAGAATCTCACTCTGTCGCCAGGCTGGAGTGCAGTGGCACAATCCCAGCTCACTGCAACATCCGACTCCCGGGTTCAAGTGATTCTCCTGCCTCAGCCTCCCAAGTAACTGGGATTACAGGCACATGCCACCACGCCCAGCTAATTTTGTTTGTTTGTTTGTTTGTTAGTTTTTTAGTAGAGACGGGGTTTCACCATGTTGGCCAGGTTGGTCTCGATCTCCTGATCTTGTGATCTGCCCATCTTGGCCTCCCAAAAGAATTGTTCTTAATTCATTAAGTATTTTATAAAATTCTCCAGTGAAACCATTTGGGCCTGGAAATATGTTTTTTTTGGTTTTTTTAAGTTCTTAATTTAATTTTTAAAATAATGATACTACTATTCAAATTATCCATTTCATATTGGGTACACTGTTTTTTTTTTTAAAGAAAATTGGTCTATTTTGTCTGTGTTGTCAAATCTGTGGTGTAAAATGCCCTCATTATCTTTTCGATGTCTGCAGGATATGCAGACATCAATGCATTAAAAAAATTGAATCTCTTGCAGACAGGATAAGAGGAGGGAATATAGCCGAATTCATTTTATGATGTTTGGATTATCATAATAGTAAAACTGGATAGATAGGAAAGAAAAGAAAGTAAAGAAAAGAAAGAAAGAAGGAAAGCAAGGAAAGATGGCAGGCAGGCAGGAAGGAAGGAAACCACAGACCAAGTGATATCCTCCATTCCAAATATTGCTATCTTCTTTTTACTTTGTCAGTCATGCTAGAAGTTTGTCAACCTTATTTCTCATTTCAGAGAATCAGCCCTTTGTTTCAATGACTTTCTCATTTGTTTTTCTGTTTTCAGTTTCATTGATTTCAGCTGTTTTCTTTATTATTTCCTTCCTCCTGCTTGCTTTAGATTTATTTTGCTATTCTTTTTCTAGATTCTGAAGGTAGCTTAAATTATTGACTTGAGACCTTTCCTCTTTTGTAGTATATGCATTTTGTGCTATAAATTGCCCTCTCGGCATTACTTTAGCTGTATCCCACAAATTTTGATATGCTGTTTTCACTTTCATTCAGTTGAATTTTTTTTTTTTTAATTTCCCATGAGACTCCCTCTTTGACCCATGAATTATTTTGGAGTATGTCTTTTTGTTGCCAAGTGTTTAGAGATTTTCCTTTTATCTTTCTGTTACTGATTTCTAGTGTGATTCCATTGCTATAGGAGAATACATTTTGTATGCTTTCAATTTTTTTAATGTGTTGAGGTTTGTTGTGTAACTGAGGATATGGTCTATCTTGCATATGTTCTGTGAGCACTTGGAAACAAAATATATTCTACTATTGTTGGTTCAGGTATTCTGTAAGTATTGACTAGATCCTGTTGGTTGATGGTGTTGTTGAGTTCTATATTCTTGCTAATTTTCTGTCTAGTTGTTCTATTATTTGTCAAGAGATGGGTTGATATGTCTAACTATACTTGTGGACTTTTTAAATTTCTCCCTTCAATTATATCAGTTTTTGCTTCACATGCTTTGCAACTTTTTTGTTTGATGCATACACACTTAAAATTGCTATTCTTGGCCGGGTGTGGTGGCTCACGCCTGTAATCCCAGCACTTTGGGAGGCCAAGGCGGGCAGATCACGAGGTCAGGAGATCGAGACCATCCTGGCTAAAACGGTGAAACACCATCTCTACTAAAAATACAAAAAATTAGCCAGGTGGCGGGTGCCTGTAGTCCCAGCTACTCTCGGGAGGCTGAGGCGGGAGTATGGTGTGAACCCGGGAGGTGTAGGTTGCAGTGAGCCGAGATCGCGCCACTGCACTCCAGCCTGGGCAACAGAGTGAGGCTCCATCTCAAAAAATAAAATTAAATAAAATTAAATAAATAAATAAATAAATAAATTTGCTATTCTTAATAGATTGACCCTTTTATCATTATATAATATCTCTATCTCTGATAATTGTCTTTGTTCTGAAGTATACTTTATCTACCATTATAGTCACTCTTGTTTTCTTTAGATTAATATTTGCATAATATATCCTTTATCATACATTTATAATTCTATTTGAAGTGAGTTTCCTTCAGATGGAATATAGTTGAGTCATGTTTGTTAAACAACGCTGCCAATCTCTGTCTTTTATTTTGTATATTTAGACCATTTATAGTTAATGCAATTAATGATGTGTTAGAGTTTAATTCTGCCATTTTCTTTTTTATTTTCTATTTATCCTCTTTGTTTTCCATTTTTCTGTTTGGTTTTTCCTACCTCCCTGTGACTTTCTTGAACATTTTTTAAATTTCATTTTTATTTTTCCATAGCATTTTGAGTGTATCTCTTTGCACAGTTTTTTTTTTTTTAGCGGTTGTTCTAGGTATCACATTAAATATAAGTAATTTATCACAGCCTGACAGTTTTTCATTTACCAGTTTGAGTGAAGTACAGAAACCTTACTTTCCTTTATGTTCTTTTGCCCTCCCCCACTTATGATATAGTTATCTTGAGTATTTCCTGTACATACATTTAGAACCACATCAGATAGTGTTACAATTTTTGTTTCAAACATCAAAGATAATATAGAAAACTAAAGAAGATAAGAAAATTTTATTTACCCTTATTTTTGTTTACTGGTGTTCTTCCTTCTTTCTCGATGTTACAAAGTTTCTTCTTTTATCATTTCCTTTAGAGTATTTCCTGTAGCCATTTATTTAGAGTAAGTCTGCTGACAAATCCTGTTAGTTTCTCTTCATCTGAAAATGCCTCCGTGTCCTCTTCATTCTATTTTTAATTTAATATTGACAAATTATAATTGCATATATTTATGAAGTACAAAGTGATGCTCTGATGCATGTATACAATATGGAATGATTTAGTTAAGCTAATTAATATATTCATCACCTCAAATACTGATTATTTATTCCTCCTAACTGAACCATTGTATGTTTTAAGCAACATCTTCCCATATTCCCAAACCCCAGACTCTGGTAACTATCATTCTGTTCTCTATTCCTATTATTTTAATTGTTTTAGATTCCACATACAAGTGAGAATATGCAGTAGTTGTATTTCTGTGCCTGGTTTATCCCCTTCATTCTTGCAGGATATTTTTATTGATGATGGAATTCTAGCTTGGCATTTCTTTATATTCAGCACTTGAAATATGTTGTGCTGGTTTCTTATGTGCAGACAATGAGAAATTAGTTGTCATTTGAATCATTTTCTTCCTATAGGTAATGCATCATTTCCTTCTTCTTGCTTTAAAGATATTTCTGGCCAGGTGCAGTGGCTCATGACTATAATCCCAGCACTTTGGGAGGCCAAGATGGGAAGATTGCTTGCATCCAGGAGTTCGAGACCAGCAGTGAGATCCTGTCTCTGCAACAAAAAAAAAAAAAAAAAAAAAAAAATTAGTTGGGTGTGGTGGTGCATGCCTGTAGTCCTTGCTACTCAGGAGGCTGGGGCAGGAGGATGGCTTGAGCCCAGGAGTTTGAGGTTACAGTGAGCTATGATCACATCACTGTTCTCCAACCTGGGCAATAGAGTGAGACTCTGTCTCTTTAAAAAAAAAAAAAAAGGAGACCGTCTGTGTTCAGTTTTCAGAAGTTTGCTTGTGATATGCCTTGCTATAGATTTTTGGAGAGATTATTCTGTTTTGGAGACTTATAGATTTTGGGGGAGATTATTTCTATTATTCATTCAGCTTCTTGAATAGGTATGTCTTTTTTAAACTAATTTTTCAAATTGAAGTATATTTGACAAAGACTGTATACATTTAAGGTGTATAATGTGATGATTTAATATATGTGTGTATATATATAAATTCACCTTAAACTAATTAACATATTCCTCACTTCAGGTAGTTACCCCGTCTTTCTTTTTTGTAGGTATGTGTTTTGCCAAATTTGGGAAAGTTTCAGTCATTATTTTTCCAAGTACTTTTCCATTCCTGTCCTTTCTCTTCTCTTCTTCTGGGACTCCTAGAACATTTATGCTAGATCATTTGTTACAATCCCACAAGCACCTAAGACTATTCTCTTTATTGTTTTCAGTCTACTTTCTCTCTGTTGTTCAAATTGGGTAATTTCTACTTTTCAATCTGTAAGTTCAATTCATCTTTCCTCTGTCCCTCTGTTTTGCTGTTGAATATATCCTTTGAGATTTTTATTTTCAGTGATTATGTTTTTCATGTCTAAAACTTCCATTTGACTCTTCTTTATATCTTCAATTTTCTTGCTTGAATTTTCTATATTTTCATTTGTTTCAAGCACATTTGTAATTACTCTTTGAAGTATTTTTACAATAACTGCTTAAAACTCTTCAGATAATTCTAACATCTCTGTCTTCTCGGTATTGGTATCTATTAATTGTCTTTCTGCATTCAATTAGGTATCTTCCTGGCTCTTGGTATGTCAATGGGGTTTTGGTTAAAACCTGGGTATATTTAGTATTATAAGATGCTGGATCTTATTTAAGCCTCCTGTTTCAGCTGACTTCTGTTCAGCTCTGGCAGGGGAAGGGGAGGGTGTCACCTTGTTGCCACCAGGTGGGGGCATATGTCCATGTTCCCTCCTGGGCCTCCATTGGCACCTAGGTAGGTGGGGCTGGACAGAGGTGAGAGAGTCTTCTGTCCCCACCAAACCTCCATTCATACCTTTCTGGCTGGTAGGGGTAGGAAGGTGCTCATTACTGCTTCCCAATTGGCCTCCACTGACACAAATGGGTAGAAAGTGGGGGCGGGGGAGGCACTGACACAAATGGGTAGAAACTAGGGGGAAGAGGGTTGGTTTAATTACCACTGGGCGGGTGTGAAAGTCCTGACTCTCCACTAGGCCTCCTCTGACGCTACCCCAGCAGGGATGCGCAGGGTGGCTTCATTATTGCTGGGTGGGAGTAAAGGTGCTTTCTACTGACACTACAGGTAGCGATGCCTCATCACCACCCAGAGCAGATGAAAGTCTCAGCTTTCTACCTGGGCCTCTCTGACACCATTCCTGCAGGGGAGTGCAGCACTGCCTTACAGCCTCAAGAGGGTGGAGGTCTAACCTCCCACATAGCCATTGCAAGTATGGGGGTGGGGGGTAGCCACAGTTTTTTCTGTGGTGTTTGGCTAGAGTAGAGCCATTAGTGTCTGAAAGTCCCTGTCTTGTTAGGCTGCCTCTTTCCTGGTCCTTTGGCTAGAGACAGCAGGAATTGTATTGTCCGCACCCACTGGCATTTCTTGGTCACTGGTTTCTTCATCTCTAAGAAAACCCAGGGAACTCACCACTGTGTCATTTCCTTGGGTCTTAAGGTCCCTAGAAAATCTGCCTTCTTTCCATTTTTCAGAGTCCTTTTATGTTTGTTTTATAGACAATGTCCAGGGGTTTTACTGTACATAGCAGAAGGAGTAAAGAAAAGTACATCTATTCCATCTTCCCAAAACTGATCATATCTATTTTTGTTTACCATTATATCTTCAACAGCAAACCAAGTTTCTGGTGCAAAGTAGAAGACCCCGTGTAAATAGTTGTTAGATTCATTAGAATTGATGAACACAACTAAATCCAAATTCTCCTAGGATTTAAGTAAGCCTCTTCCTCATGTAAGCTTTTTGGTGGATCTAGGCTCTCCCCCAGTCTATAAACAGGCTCCTTTAAGAATTAAGTGACTTTCATTTTCTGTAGCAGGTGCATCCCTGAAGATTTGTGTATATGTCAAGTTGAGGTAATCATAGAACCAACATTATAGGTTGTGGTAAGGATTAAATAAGGAATCCACATAAACACTTAGAAATACCTCTGTCAGGTTGTAAGCTCTCAATAAATGCCATTATTGCACAAAAAGCTGAATTTTTGTCAGTTGGATTCCATTTCTTACTGATTTGCCTTATCATTCTAGAGGCAATGTCACTTCATTTCTGACTCATTTTCAACTTAGCATGGTCCCCAATGCATAGTTTCCCAGCCTCCCTCACAGCCTTTGTGACAAGCCCTCGGTAATCTACAAATGGACTGGCAGTTGGTGCAGCCAAGGGTCTTTAGAATTCATTGAATTATGCTGTTCCTTCTTTTGTTCAGCACTTACATCACCCCCAATTGTTCCATTTTATAAACTCACATATTGGTTTCTTGAATTCTGCATGTTTGGAATTGAGCATAATTAGCTCTTACATCTACATGCTACATTTTATACAGGCTTTCCATTGGATCATTGTAGGTGGCACAGGTATAATATATCCCTTTTCTCTGTTGATAACTATCATCATAATATTAACAAAAGTGTCTGTTTATGGAGCATTTATTATATACAGGCCCTTTTTTCAAAGCTTTGCTAGCATTTTCTCAATTCTTATGAAAGAGCTGACATACAGGCCCCTCTCACTGTTCCTGTTTTTCTAATGAGAAAACTAAGGTTTAGAGAGTTCCATAACTTGACTAAGGTAATAAGGCTACACTGTGTTGGAGCCAGCATTCCAACCCAGGCGGTTAAGCCCTGCCCAGGGCTCTTGCCTGAGGAGTGGGGCCACTTTCTTCAGAAACAACCACCACCACACAAATCAGTAAGATTTCCCCAGAGACACCCTCTTTCTAGAGGTGAAGCAGTTTAAATCCTGAGGAAATCTGACTCATGGAAATAAAAAATTCAAAAAGGCTAACAGGAGGAGGTCTGAGTTCTGCTTAATTGACCTGATGTAATTGTTTCCATTGAATTGCTCTACGTCTGGGGATAGATATTTACTAAGCAGACTGGCCCAGTAGTTCCCTTCAGCACCTGCTTTAGTCTGGAGGAAGTTAATTGCACGGAAAGTTTTCATCTAAATCACTGAGTTTCTTATCCCCAACAATGCCAGGAAAACACACATACACACACACACACACAAAGTGTCTTACGCCAATAAGAGCTTTGCCAGAAGGACTTTCCCTTGGCTCACGGCTGCTTCTGAATGAAAAGACTCAACCCATTTGGGTCTCAGTATCACAGTTATTCCTAATAGCCAGAACAGGCTTCTCTGCACTATAGAAAGCATAGTGCAATAAGCAGTGTGATCTCTGGACCACCCAGACCAAAGAAAGATGCCCCCATGTCTACCACCAGAAGCAGCAAACCAGGAATAAGAGTCAGGGAAAATATGCTCGGCCAAAGTTGCCTTTTCCTCTTTGTGAACACAAGGAGAAGATAAATTATAGCTTCTGTTAGTAACATAATTACTTTAATTAAAATTTAGGGGGTTGGAAATGTTAGTTCTGAATGTCAGATTTCCAGTGATGTTTGTGAAGCCTGGGAGAATAGAAACACAGCCCTGTAAATAACCAGCATATTATAACTGGAGCAGTGTGTGCTCTTGTATTCACTTAGAGTGAATTAAACAGCAATTAAATGATAACCAGGATTCCATTCTCTGCTGTCCCTTGTCTCTGCCCTCATTTCACACCCAGGTAACAATTGTATGCATAAGACTATGGTGGCTTTCCCCATTCCTCATAAGCAATAGTCATCCTCCAAAGCTCTTCTCAAATAATTATTTGAATCCTTTCCTGAAGACTCTGTCCCACAGAAATCCTCCCATCCTAATCAGCCACTGTACAGTATTTGTTTTCTGCACAAAGTTTTTTTCTCTCTTAATTGGACTGATTTCAGCTTTGTGCTCCAGTCTGTCACATACAGCCTTCTAATTGTGTCGTGTCTCCCTAACAAGATTATAAGCTCTCCGGAGGCACTGAACATGTCATATGAAAGCACAGGCATTTAGAGCTGAAGGGATCTCAGAGCCCATATACTGCAGTTGAGAAAACAGGTTACACAGCTAGTCAGGGGACTAAGCTGGCACTAGTGCTCAAGAATTCTAACTCTTAGTTCATTGTGGGTTCCAACCCTGCCCCAGGTCTGTGGAATTGTTGTTGCTGTTGTTGTTTGTTTTGTTTGTTTGTTTTATTTTTGTAGAGACAGGCTGTTGTTTTGTTGCCCAGTCTGGAGATGCAGTCCTGGCTCGCTGCAGCCTCAAATTCCTGGGCTCAAGCAATCCTCTTGCCACAGTCTCCCAAGTAGTTAGTACTACAGGTGCAGGCCACCATGCCTGGCTTTTTATTTTTATTTTTTTGGTAGAGACAGGATCTCACTATGTTTCCCAGGCTGGTATTGAACTCCTAGCCTGGAGTGATCCTCCTGCACTGATCTCCCAAAACACTAGGATTTCAGGTGTGAGCTTCTGCGTCTGGTCTGGGAGATTTTGAATGAGTTCTATCAAATATCATTTTAGTCTGGCATGAGTGAGAGAGTGTTAGGTGGAGTAAGTTGTGAGGGACTTACCCTCAGACCACCACCCTCCTTTAAGTAGCTTGGGTCCAGTTTCCATTCCAGGGGGCTGGTACCATTAACAGAGTGGGAGGCAAGTGTGTCCATAGTAGGAAGGTTAGACTGACAATTGAGAAGAGACTCCTGAATTGAGGCTGACAGGTGACTGGCCAGCTGCTGTTATCAGGGCAGGAAGCCAGTCTACTCTCTGAAGCACAATGAGAATGGCCAGGCTGGCTCGACTTCCCTGTAGCCCCCTGATGTGGCGTAGGACCTGGCCTATACTGAAGAAGTTTCTCCAGCACTTCCCTTCTCTCTTTTCCCATCTTTGGTGTCTTAGCTCAGGCTCCCCAGAAGCGGGCTCTAAGTGGCTTATCAAAGATGGTGCACCCAGAGAAACCCATAGGGGAGGCAGGGAATCAGGGGAAGGAGGGGAAGGAAGCCAATCAAAGGTGCAGTTTCATGAAAAGTCCCACAGAGGGGCGCTTCACCCAATCCCACAGGAATGCTCTGGAGAGTGTCACCCACAGAGTTGTCCCAACCAGAGGACAGGCAGCTGAACCCTCACACTCCCACACCCTCAGGCACTGGCTAAGGACCAGTCAGGGAGGCTTCAGTGCCCAGGCTCCTTATCTTCTTGTGCAGTTGGGCAGAGTGGACTCAAACATATGCAAAAAGGAGCCGCAGGTGCTGGCTGTTAGAAGCTCAGGAACACCGAAGGGGTGGGAGCATACAACAGTAACGAGGGATCCAGGGACCCATGGGCAAAGCATTGACAGACTGTCCGAGTGTCAGTCTCACTAGGACACTTTTATGGAGTCAAAAAGCAGTTTAGACACTTAATAAACAAGTAGCTTTGGCCTTTGCTTTCTGGTTTTATAAATGGGTGGCTCATGTCTCATTATCTGGACCCGAGGAGGTAGGAAGCAGGCAGGGTCTCCTTGACGGAAAGACCCTCAGGGCAGAAGTAAAGGAATGTGATTGTTTAAGGAGGAAGGCATGCTGGTTAATACTTTGAAATATTCTCCCACCACACTTACTATGTATGGTAATGTGGTAGTCACTAGGAAGACTGGCTGACAGGCTTCCAGTAACTTCCCAGGGTGGCATTTACCTTGGTGTGTCAGGAGGCAGTGGAGTGTACTGTTTAAGAATGTACATTGATTTCGAAACCCAACCCTACAACTAGAGGACTGCAAGTACCTGGACAAATGACCTAACCTCTCTGAGCCTCAGTTTCATCATCTGTAAAAATGGGGAATTATAAGAATCATCTCATGGATTTGTTGTGAGGAATTAATAAGGGGTGTGTGTGTGTGTGTGTGTGTGTGTGTGAGAGAGAGAGAGAGAGAGAGAGATTTAGTAAAGGCATTGCATATACGCAGGGTTTACAGCTTATATTGGTTGTATTTCCAAACTCCACAACATTATCTCCCATCCCATATGTTCTTTAAAACTTTGGCATTTTCCTGCCAAGAGGTGAAGTATATTGCCCTTCCCTTTGAATCGGAGGATAAACCAGAAAAGTTGATAGACCTTACACCTAGTTCACTTGGAATCTTGCTTTTGGAGTCTTAGGGCTGCCATATTTGGAGGAAGCCCTAACCAGCTCACATGGGGGGACCATATGGAGGCCTCAAGTCTACAATGGAGAGATGCCAGTAGCCCTCAGCTGCTCCAGTCATTGTCTGACTGCAACCCAAGCCAGAGGTGCTCAGCCAAGCCCTTCTAAAACTCCTGATCCACAGAAACAGTGGG
Source organism: Macaca thibetana thibetana (assembly GCF_024542745.1). NCBI lineage: Eukaryota > Metazoa > Chordata > Mammalia > Primates > Cercopithecidae > Macaca > Macaca thibetana. Next base: position 100,773,380 of record NC_065586.1, on the reverse strand, counting down.
AAATAATAAAATGATTGTTTCTGATTTAGGCCACTAAGTAGTGATTTGCTATCCAGCAACAGATAACCAAAACAATGCTTTATGAATGCTAGTTATTGCCATTATTATTATTCACCACGGTAATAGAATATCATTCACAGCCTCACAGGTTGTGAAATATGATTTTGTTTTATTCTACTAAGAATGAATAAGGATCTCAGGGATGGAGTCTCACTAATCAAGGTCACAGGGGACTGACGTACAGCCCAGAATGCCAATTTATTACCATAATAGAACTGCAAGGGGTTTGAACATCCCATCCTGAGACCAGATTATTTCCTTCATGTAAGAAATTTACTTACAAAACTAAAGTATAATCAGGTTGTCTAGAAAGCATGAAATAAGAATAAGGAAAGTTGCTTGTCCTACTAAAGTGATTTGATAGTATCAGGTCAAGGAACGTTACTGGAAGGAATCTACCTGCTGGCAGGACCTGACAGCCCAGACCTCTGGTCAGCACATCTTTAAATGGCCCTTGGATGGACTCTGACAGCATTGGCTCCTCTGATTTTCTTTTTTCCAGCTTCAATACAGATCAATTCCTTTTCTGATTAGTAGAGAATTTCTTTAGTCCAGTAGATATTGACAATGTCCTATGAAAAAAATCAAAATTTCATAGTGTACTATGAAAAAGAAAGTCATAAATTCAAGAAATATTAGATTCAACAAAGTGAAAAGGGCTCATTATTACAGCACTTCTCAGAGCCTTGAGTATGCTAACTCATCATGCAAACCACCAAAGGGAAGATAGGATAGGATAATGAACTCTTCCACACAAACACACCTCTGCCACCTCTAGATTACAGGGTGATGAATGCTGCTTTAAAAACAGCTTCAACCAAGTTGCACTCTGAACCAAGAATTATTCTGACTACTTAAGTGGTCTTTGTATATGACTTTTGTGGCCTATTGAATTGATTTGATACTTTAACACTCAGAATATTCACCTCATTTTCTTCTTGTCCAAATTCTCTTGAAGGGGATGGCTCTGTGGCCCTTGAGAAGTATTGGTTCTAGTTGGGGAAGTGAAGCATTCATATAGTAATTCGGGGAAGGTGCTAGGATAGAGATCCAAAGTACTGCAATACCTACTGGAAATGCCAGCGATGGCTTTAGAGACAAGCAGCATTCAAGGTGGGCTTTGATGTCAAAATTGGAGTTTGGCAGGAGTTCAAGGAGCAGAATGGAGGAAAAAAAAGCACTCAGGCTGCAGAAGCAGGGTAAACAGAGACCTGAAAAGGAGCAGGGAACAGAATATTTGGGAAATTGAGCAGAGCACATCGTGATGGAGAGATGAAGCTGGCAATGCAGGAAGAGTCTAGAATGCCAGAACGCCCAGTCAAAGAGGCCAGGCTCCACAGGAAGGCATGAGATCCAGAGATAGACTGTAAATGAGTGAAGCATGATTAGGTTTAGGATCTGGGAAAATAACTCTGAAGGTAGTGCATGGGCTGGGCTACGCAGATAAAATAAAGGCAGCCTTAGGAGTTACTGCAGCATCCCCCAGGAATGTCAGCAGATATTTGGAAATATATGGTGGCTCCATCACTTCCTTTGTACTTTCCCATGCAATAGGAGACAGCCTATTAGAGCATCTGCTCTTAACGAACAAAAAAACAAAAAACAAAAAAAGCAGCTCTGTGCTGAAGGCTTTTTGAAAAATCATCATCAGATCATTTCAGGCATGCAGCTTCACACAATGACAAAACAAAGAGAAACTGTTCCTTGGTGACAGCACATAAGCAAAAACATACAGCCAGCCCTGCAGATAGGAGGATGGGATTCACCCCAGCTCTCACTATAGCGAGGCATGAGGAATGATGGTTAATTTCATATGTCAACTTGACTGGACCATAGGGAGCCCAAGTTTTTGGTGAAGCATTATTGTGGGTGTGTCTGTGATAGTGTTTCTGAATGAGATTAACATTTAAATCAGTAGACTGAGTAGAGCAGTTTCCTCTTCAAAATAGGTGGGCCTCATTCAATTCACTGAAGTCCTGAAGAGAACAAAAGGCTAAGAAAGAATTCGCTCTCTATGCCTGATGGTATCTGAGATAGGACATAGGTCTTCTGCTTTTGGCTGTAGACTCTAGCTCCAACTGAGATTCAGACAGTAGTTATTCATTGGCTCTCCCAGGTATCCAGCATCTCTCTAGACAGAAAGATTGGATGGATGGATACATAGATGATAGAGATAGATAGATAGATAGATAGATAGATAGATAGACAGACAGACAGATAGATAGATAGATAGATGATAGGTAGGTAGGTAGGTAGGTAGATAGATAGATGATAGGTAGGTAGGTAGGTAGGTAGATAGATAGATAGATAGATAGATAGATAGATAGATATACATAGATACCTAGATAGATTGACTGAATCTGTTGGTTCTGTTTCCCAGAAGAACTGTGACTAATACCTGAGGGCATAGCCAAACATCTTTAAAGCTATTATATAACTCTCTCTATATATTAATATTATATCTCTTAATCAATACTTTCTCTGAACTCTCTCCCACATTGCTGGAGGGATATCCAGTTCTATAATCCTATAAGCCTGCCTTCTAATGCTCTTCAAAAGCACTAGGGTTCTTCCACACCCTAAATTTTTAGGGAGAAATCCCCTTGTCTTCTGTCTTCATTTATTACAGCTGAGTGATTCTGGTCTAAGTTGGTCTGGTCCTTTGAGGGAGAAGATCCAGGCTTGAGCCCAGAGATTTCTATCACAGCAACCAAGAGCACAGTATCCAGTCTCCTAGTCATCCACAAGTTACCTCACAGAAGTCCCAAAGTGGGGAGTTGAACTCTTCCCCTCACAGGGCCCACAAAAATCAGTGGCTTGGACAACATGAACTATTTTCTCCCTAGCTGTGTCTAACCTGAGTCAGAAACTTAAATACCTAAGAGGCCCAGCAGGTGGTGCCAATGAGCGGCACCTGCCCACTGGACAACACGATTAAATGGCTACCGACTCTCAAGTGTGGGTCAGCAAGACAAGAGGGAGTGGTAAAGACTATGGCTAACCAGAAATGCGTGCTTTTTCTTTTTTCTTTCTTTTCTGAGGCTTGTTCTGTTGCCCAGGCTGGAGTGCAGTGGCGCAATCTCAGCTCACTGCAACCTCTGCCTCCTGGGTTCAAGCGGTTCTCCTGCCTCAGCCTCCCAAGTAGCTGGGACTACAGGTGCATGCCACCATGCCTGGCTAAGTTTTGTATTTTTAGTAGAGATGGGGTTTCACCATATTGGTCAGGCTGGTCTTGAACTCCTGACCTCGTGGTCTGCCCGCCTCAGCCTCCCAAAGTGCTGGGATTATAGGCGTGAGCCACCGTGCCCGGCCAAATGCATGCTTTCTAAAGGGAACAACATCATTGCTGGCGCTGGAATGTGGAACCAGTATCAACTGAGCATTCAATTTTCTGGTAAAAGCCTGAAATCTGGGCTTATTTGTAGAATGTCTTCATTTTTAAATGTTAGCAACATTTAGACTTAAACTCTGTATTGACTAATACCGTTCAGACCAAACCAGACACATATCTTTTCTGCTTTCAGCCCCGGGCTGCTTGTGTGAGGCACCTCTAACATTCCCCTTTCAGAGAGCCTGGGCTTTGCAATACAAGAGTCTGCTTTAGTTTGGCAACACAAAAGTTCCTGAGGCAAAGGGACTCAAAGAGTTGGATATGTTCTGTGTTCTTTAAAGAGGTTTTTGGATGCTCTGTGGTAAGATATAACTACAACATGAAGCACGAATTGAACTTTCAGTAAAGAATCCCAACACAAGTCATTTCACAGAGCAGCCTTGGATCTAACAGAATGTCTGTAGGTCGCCAAAATGTCTGAAGAATTCCTGGAGAAGGAGGATTATGAGCAGAGCTGACGCTCAATTAAAACATACCAGTTTGGTGATGCCAGCTGTTGAAATGTTGAATTACAGGATTCTTTCACTGCCCAGACTCTTGCTATCCCACACTCAAAAATCAAAGAGACAATTCTGTTCCCCCTCATTACCTGAACCCACTATATAACTCACACTATTCACACTCACGAACCAAGTCAAGACTTGCATTTCTGTTTTGGAAGATAAAATGCCCCTTCCCTGAGCACCCCAAGTAGACCTCCATCACCACAGCTGGCTTGGCCTTTCCTTCAGGACCCCTCAGACCTTTTCATGGTCTAAGAAACAAAACAGTAACTCCTGGACCACTAGTAGTGTTGCAGGATTTTTCCTTAGTTCAGTTAAAGACAGGGTTCTTTGTCCCACAGCCATGAAAATTCAGGCTCTCAGACAATTTGAATGGTGAGTAAGACAGGGTTTTATTGGGTAAAAAGGAAGAAAGGGGGAAACAGGGACTCTCGCTAGGCCAGAGACCCTGCTAGAGCACTTCCCACCAACCTTTGGAATCCCAGGGTCCACACAGGAAGAGGAGGGGCCAGGCTCCTTCCCACCGCACACAGCACAAACTTCATGAGGCTCCACCCCAGTGCTCAAGCTGGCTGGAGTTTCTCTGGGCACCCCCTCCCACCTGACTATCTCATTACCCACCCTGAAGAAGTACATCTAACTACCATTAGATTAAGGATAAGGATGAAGTGCAATCTTAACTGCTTCCTGCTGATAGGGGGCTCTGTTTTGGGGAAACGGCAGTCAGAGCTTCCCTAGAGGCCTAAGTGTTCCCAGAAGAAGGGGCCATCGTCAGAGACTCCAGTCACATGACTGTTCAGTTTGATAGCCTGAAGGCAAGGACAGATAAACCAGGTTATTAGAACACAAGTATGAAAATGAAACAAGGGGCAGAGTAAAGACAGCTCAAAAATTCTGAGGACTTTTACCAGTTTGCACAGAGAGAGGGCGGCCAAAAGCCCAACTGGCAAAAAAAACTTTACCCTTTTGCTGGAATGTTGGGCTTCCAGGTTCCCTTCCTCTGAACCCAATCCTAAGCCAATCAGTTTAAGGTTTGGAAAATTAACTCTTCCCAATTTGGAGGATGCATCTGAGGTGAATGTCCCATAGTACAGAGACACAATTACCTATCTGTGAAAAGAAGACAGAGGAAAAGAGAGGGAAAAAAAGGGTATTTTTTCAAAGGAGCCCCAGGGGTTCAGGATACATTCTAAAGGGGTACAGACTGAAGATGAATGGCTACCTATCTAGAAAGAGAGGAGCAGGCATCCCTGGTTTCCTTCTCTTCCTAGCAGATACTCCTAGCAGATACCCAGGGTACATAAGGGAGAGAGGAAAGAGCATGCTCTTTCACTCTTCCATCCTTGCATCCCTGAGTCCCGGTGACCTTGGTTGGTCCTGTCATGAGTGCCAAAGTGGCTTGCACTCATGAAGCAGGGAGGGCCTTGAGAATAGGAATTGTCAACTCTCACCTGTGCCTCTATCCCCCCTACCGTCAGTAGCCTTGGAGTTCCCTAGACCTCATGTATGCCATGGATATTAACATGGCTTTTATCCATGAAACAAGAAGCTTGGGTTTGGCTTAATTGGCAGGAATCAGCCACACTGACCTGCACTGTGCCTTTTAACCTCTGTTGTCATCTGCCTCTGGATCCCTTAGATCCAGTTATCCTTCCTAGGGTTTTGACCTGAAGCCTGGAATTGAGTTTGGGACAAAAATGTGCCTCTAAGGGGGTTGCATGGACTCCTTGTCATAAGCCAAATGCTAAGGTGAAACTATGGAACTGAGTCCTCCTCCAACAAGGGAGAGGAAAGGATGCCTTGTGACATACCCAGATAACTGGTGGCTATAGTACGCTAGCTAAGATTTGGGTGCATGGTGCTTGGCTTTGATTAGCTCCCTTGGTCTTACTTTCTCAAAGAGGAAACCTCTGAGTGATGGGCATCCTATTTATTCCCATCACCTGGCAGGATTTGCATGATAATTGCTCAGAACTAGAATATTGATCCAGATTTTTGCATTACCCGTCCTTTTGTTATTTTTGAGCTGCAGACAGGGATTGCTGGTTGGTTCACAGGACAAGCAGGGTTAGTCTAAACTTACAAACAACTAATTAGTTTAGGATTTAATGACAAATGCATGGTAAGTTTTGGAACATAAATTCTCTCTCTACAGTCCTCATGTTTGTTAAAAACACAAATCATCATAGAACTGAGTGGTTTGAAAAATAGACATTAGTCTTATACTTGGCCTGATTATTTGCATAAAGTGCAGCAAGAACAATTATTTCACATAGGCCTTTTAGATTGCTTTAAAGGAAATTTGTTCCACAAGGAGTCTCAGATAAGACCTTTTAAAGCTGAGCCCAACCATGGGTTTGCATCCTCAAACACCTGTGAGTTGGGTTCTTCTCTCCTCTTAAGGTCCCAAGATAAAATTGGAGCTCCTAGACCTGTTAGAAAGTGACATTCTTTACAGACCACAGGTCAGTAACCATGTACAGGGACTGTGTAGACAAGGGTATGAGGCCAGTTTCCCCACTGGGCTTTTATCAGCTCCACAAGTCGAGCCTGACTCCTTAAAAGGAAGCATACCCTTCCAGTCAAAGCCTTGGCAAAATAACCACTTTCTCTAATTGTGTTCTGTTGCAAAAGAAAAATGGATTCTTATTGCACTGAGGCAAACAACTATATTGCCATAAGAATACTCACAAATAGTTTCCAAATTCTAGAGAAACCATGCAGAGAGAAACTAATATGCTCCAAATTTTAATCACAGGAGTGTATACACCTTACTTATTAAAGACCGTAAATAGTTCAAAATAAGTTTCTTTGACTGTGAAAAACAAAACAAGGATCAGCAATATTCCAAGCAAAAGTCAAAAAGATTTGCTTCAGCTTCCTGAGTTCAGTCCATTTAGTTAAATCTTGTTTTGCTTGATATTTGTGAACATTTCAGCTCTTTATGAGTCCTGTACATTTTCCTTTATTCCAATGTTACAATCTCTAAAAGAAGCCTGTACTTGAGAGCACCTGTAAAGTTCTATAGCTCATTATAAACCATCTTCAAAAACGATTAAAACAAGACAACAATTGTATATGAATAGCAAAATGTCCAGGGTAGTTACAGTTAGAAACACGATTGACAAAGAAGTTTGGTTATCGCCATGGTTTACAATAACTTAGCTTAACAACCTTAATTATGATTGACAGCATATACTTTGGACATTAGAATGTTTTAAATTCCATAAAATTGTGGAACATATATTAACATTATTTACAAAAATACAACCTAAAGAAGATCGAGCATCATTTTGGCAATCCCATGGACCTAAACATGTCAAATAATCCTGTTTACCTCTTTTTTCTGAATGTTTCCGGGGCCTCTGAAACATCCAAAAAGCCAGGCTTCAGGAAAGACAATTTTGAAACTGAAGTTTGATTTGGGGAAGCCTGTTAAATATCTTTGAGGTTGAAAACACTTGATATTATGAAATAGAAGTACAGATTACCCTAAGTTATTTATTTTGCCAAAATGATGACTCAGAAATTTTAAAGAAGAAAAACCTTTTATAACCCTTTACAAATTTTGCCAAAGAGCAGGTTAGCACTTTAGGAAAACCTTGTTATGCTTTTATTTTAATGCTCAATTAACAGAAAAACCATATAATACCCCTTTTTGAATTTAGTCAATATCTTCACACAGAGAACCTCTTCTGAAGATTAATTTCCACAATTCTTCTGCCACTTCTTTGAACCTTCAGCTTTTTCCTAATTTAACTCAAAACAATCCTTTAACCCTAGGCAAAAGTTTATATTTCCATGCCTTCTGATAACTGTTTACTAAAAAACACATTTTACTGTTCTTACACACCTTGCATGTAAATCTATTTCTAGTAGTTTCAATTTACTCCTAGCAATTTTTAACTTTAAGGTAAAACTTGGTAAGTTGCTTTAAATGTGTGCTAACTGCAGCCAAGGTTTGCCTTCTTAGTTAAGGGCATGGTTAATTCCATATGTCCCCAGGCCTTACCAATTGTGAAGCCCACAAGTCAAATAGTTCTCAAAACCCAAAAAGCAGTTTGTAACCTCAAAACACTTAACAAACCTTGCATCTGACCTGCGTTTTACCGGTAGTCTTTAGCACTGCTTTTATTTCTCAAAGTTTAAAGTCACATGAACTGAAAGGTACAACAGATTTTATATTCCCTTTTAAAAATATTAGATCCAAGCACTTGTTTTCCTTTAGGCCAAAGTATTAAGGCTCTTTTCACAGACATCACACATAGTACATACACAGACAGGCAGAAGAAAACCCAGTTGCTGGATGGGGTCCTTCAGGAGACAGAGTTAGGAAAACATGCAGATTCCAAACCAGAAAGAAACTTATTCCCTAAGGCAGAATTGCTAAACAAAGCCTTGCCACAGGAGTTACAAGTCGTGCCCTCAGGATGTAAAACAAGATGGAGGCTTGATTTCACAACCAAAACTTCCAAGGGACTACACACAGTGACAGTTGATCAGAGCTGGCCTAGTAAAACATCTCCTAAAAAAAATATGTAAAATTTAACTGCAGACAGGGTGAAGAAGAAGAAGAAAGAAAAGAAACAGTTTTAAAATGCCTGGGGAAGAACCTCTTATACTTATGCAACAGGTTCCTCCACCAGGGAGAAAAGTTTAAGCTTAATTACTGCCCAATGGAGTAAAACCCATTGACTGGGGAAGGGGTAGGCTCTGGCAGCTTGTGGCTTGGAACTAGCCAGCCAACTGTGTGGGACCCTTGGGCCATGTGTCCTGGCGCTGGCAGGGAGTGGGCAGTGGCAGGGAGCTGCTGCTTGCTGGTTAGCTCCTGAAAAAGGAAAGAAAAGGCCATGAAAAGGCCCAGGAGTGACAGGGGGTAGGGGCATGGTTCCCCCACGTTCAGAAGTCCGAGGATGAAAAGGTTTAGAAGCAACAGTGAGAGGTTTTGAGTCCCCATTTCACTCACTGTTTCTCGAGTCTCATGTCGGGTGCCAAAAATGTTGCAGGACTTCCTAGTTCAGCTAAAAATAGGGTTCTTTGTCCCACAGCCATGAAAATTCAGGCTCGTAGACAATTTGAATGGTAAGACAGGGCTTTACTGGGTGAAAAGGAAGAAAGGGGGAAACAAGGACTCTCACTAGGCCAGAGTCCCTGCTAGCGCCCTTCCTGCCACGTGTTCTAATCCCAGGTTCCAAACAGGAAGAGGAGGGGCCAGGCTCCTTCCTGCTGCAAACTGTGAACTTCCTGAGGCTCCACCCCAGTGTGCAGGCTGGCTGGAGTTTCCCTGGGAACCTCCTCCCACCTGGCTGTCTCAGTAGCCTCTAGGACCTATGGACAAAATCTGAAAAACTGAGCCTCCCTTTCCTCAATAGCAGAAAGGCTTCAAATTCTTCTACTATAGCAAAGAAAAGGATTAAGAAGCTGCTAATTTTCCATGGGAAAGCAATCTCAATCTTTATTTCTTGCTACAAGGAAGGTGTCATTCATTTGCCTCCTCGGTGTCAGATACATTCCTCTCTTTTGTCCTGAAAATGACATTTTCCAGACTTCTTGCCAGCTGCCTTCTGAACTAGCCAATGAGAGGCAATATTGGGAGACTGGAGGACTAAGAGAGAGCAGTCAGGGCATTTCTCCCCTTATTTCTGCTTTGATTGACATCTCCTCCATGGTCCTAGTTCACATTAGGCAGTTTCTGTTGTCCATCCAACTTCTCTTTGTTGTCCATCCAGCTCACTCTCTCACTGTTCCTTATTGTAGAGTTCACTGTAGCCCAAGCACTGTGGTAGGCAAGTGACCAAGGTGAGGCCAACCAGAGAGTAATAAGCTCAGGGTCATTGTGATTGGCTCAGGAATGGGCACATGACATAATTCAAGCCAACCGAGTCAAATAGAGCTGACCCTGGGACTTGTGCTTGGGCAACCAAGTAAGAATAATTTTGTTTTTCCCAGGGCTTGGCACTGTGAAGATGTAATTCTGGAGCTCCTATGTGGAGGGAGACTTTCTCCAAGTGAAATCAGGGAGAGATGCACCTTATAGAGATGGAGAGAGAGAATCCAAGTCCTGATGGTATTATTTGCATCTCTACAGCTAGCTGGATTGAAAGCTTGTCTGATGTTGAATCAAGTCATTGTATAGTTCTGTTTCCAAAAGGTTTTCTGGTTTCAGCAAGTTTGAGTTGGATTTCTGTCCCTTGCAACCAAAAGAGTTCTAATACACCTATAACAAGTAAGGCATGATGTTAGTCACTCTGGAGAATCTCAAGATGTGTGAGCGCTCAGGTAATTTAGAGAGGAAAAAAAATGGATCCATTACTTGAAGCAGAGGGGGTAATGGGAACAGGAGATAGAGAGAAAGCACAACTACTCTACTTCTACTTCTATTTTGCCTTGACCCTTACAGGGAAAATAATCTTCATACAAAGAGGGTAGAACAAATGTTTTTTCAGGGTTCAGAAATCTGAGATAAATAAGATAGAAGAAAGCTCATCACTGCTTTGAGTGAGTCCAAATCGCTTTTCCCAACTGAGCCACATTGAAGTGAACTTAAAGGACTTAAAGATGAGAATGTCAAGTCACAGGAGGTGCACTTTGAAGGACTGTGGGTAATTGGAAATGCATCTGGATTTTTAAAAATAGGTTTTGTTATCTATAGTCCAAGGATATATATTTAATCATTGAAAAATTAAACTGTTGGTTTTTAAACACAATAGAAAAAGACAACTGCATGGATCCAAAAAGAAGTTAGGCCAAATCACTCCAATCTCTTTTCTTTAATAAAATTATGAGATGGACATAAAAGGGAACATGACAGATAGAATATATTCAAATGGCAAAATGATTGGCAGTCTTTTCTCCTAGTGTTGAAAATTCTTGTTTTCAAATGGGGAAACAAGTCACATGATAGTACTACTCAGATGATTAACTGATCAGAGCCAAAGAGTGATCAATAGAGTAATGAAACTTGGAGGGTGGTCTCCAGGGAAACGCTAGGAGGCTCTATCCTATTTTTAATTATATATCAGTGATTATAATACTCACTGATTTTTAAATTACAGAAATCTGGGAAAGTTTTGTTGATAAAATCGAGACTTGAAAGGTTATAACCGACTGTAATAATTTACCTTAAAAGCAACCATATAATTTTTAACAAAAAAAAGGTAAAGTCCTACATTTAGGTTAATATTAAAAACTACAGAAGTACAGAACGAAGACAATCTGGATTAACTGCATTTCAACCGAAAAAGATGTAAATATTTCTCTTGACCGCAAAATGTGATATGATGTCGCCACTACAGAAGACAAATACTCATGTGGGGAAAATGCCCATAATATTTTGTTAAGTGGGTAACAAGCAGGGCACAGAATACACACACTTATGCACAGGTATTAATAGGAAAAAAAGCCAGAAAGGTAGCAGTGGTTAATTCTCAGTGGTAGGAATACAGATGATCTTATTTTTCTCTTTGTGTTGTTTCATATTTTACACATTTGCTGCAATTACTTTTTATAATTAAAATGTCATTTTAGCTTGATATGAATCAAAAGTATAACATGGCTAATAAAAACAAAAGAAATGCTGACTTAGGCTGCATACATAGAATTATATTTTCCAGAAAAGAGATGGTGATCAGTCCATTCCTCTGTACTGGAACAACTACATCAGGGATAATGAATCAAGACCTGAAAACCATGTTTTACGTGAGACTTTGACAATTTGGAACACATATAGGAGTTGGCAAGGATGTGAAGGATCTGAAGGTTAAAGGAACTGGTGAATATGGCCTGTAAAGAAAAAATATAATGGTCTATACTTGCTTTCTTCATATATATTAAAGGCTCTCATATAAAAGGGGCAATAGATTTGTGACAGATTGATGATGGCCACAAATTCTTTGACACTCATTCCCTTAAAAGGCAAGAATATATATCCCCTGCCTTTGAATGTGACGGTGTCTGATCAACAGACTGTGACACAAGTGACCTGATGCTAGTTTCCAGGCCCAGGCCTTAAGAGACTGGCAGCTTTCATATTCCATATTCCATATTCCATATTCACTGGCAACACCAATTCTGATGCAGCCAGTGGCCATGTTAGAAGCCTGCCTACACTATGACCACTATGTTATGAGGATGCCCATGCTAGCCACATAGAGGTGCTGCATAAAGTAACTGATGTCTGACCAGCCCCAGCTGATCCAGCCATCCTAGTCCAGGCACCAGACATGTGAGTGAAGAAGTTTTCAGATGACACCTTCTGGGTGAACCTATATGAAGGATTACAAACAAAAACCACCCAGCTGAGCCCATGAATTCCAGAATAATGAGAGATAATCATAAATCATTATTTTATGTTACTGAGTTTTAGGATCATTTGTTACAGAGCAGTAGAAAACTGAAACTCTTGTTGTATCTAGCTTGATCTTAGTATAACAAGTTATAGGAGACCCTTGATGGGGTTTTATGTAAGAGAATAACTATTGATCTTGTGTGATAAGGACTCTGACAATACAATGTGGGATTTATGAGGGGTTTGTGGCACCTGAGTCAGTTCAGGGATGATACCTCAAGGTTTTGTAACAAGCTGCTAGAAACTGCCACCTGCAAAATAAGACCAAACCACAAAGTTAATAGAAGTTGGCTCCATCCTTAAGGATTCCCGCATGGAAAGAGAATCATGAGCAGAAACAGGAAATGGAGGGAAATGGTGGGTCTTCACTAGTGAATTGAGACTAGTCACTGGGCTAGTGTACCTGCTGAGGAAAGTGATGGAGCACTTCTTCCTACTTTGTCAGTAGCGTGCTATCCTACTTTTCTACTTCTATTCATATTTCTTCTCCTGGATATTGAGTCTGAGAGGCATCAGATCCCAACTTTAGGGGACTTATCTACCCAATGCATGAAAATGAGTTTCACTACAAGAATCTGGAGTCAGTGTCTAGGAGGAGGGAGAGGAACTCCATGGTCCACAGCATCCTGGCCATAGCAATCCAAAAAAGAGGAGTACCAGAATGTTTTTTAGCATTTTCCGAGGAATGTATTAACTGTATACATATTACATATCTTCAAGACAAATTCTCTCAGAAAACTCACCACAAGCATATGGTATATTTTACTGCTAGATCTACTAGCATATTGTCGAAGAAGTAGCACCTGCTTCAACTGTGGGTTGGCCAAACACGTGGGTGTTATGCCTGACCTTTTTTTTCATCCACAACACTAAGTTTTGGAGTTGAGTCATCACAGAATATTCTCTAAGTTTTTCCTCCATAATTTTCTTTTGCAATATGGCTGCTTTTTTCATTCTAAGGATTTATTGCAATGTATAAAATGTATATGTCTCTTCTTGTTCTTTCATTGGTTTTTGCCCCACTAGCCTGTAAGTTTGTGAGGACAAAGACTATGTCCTTGTTCACTGCTATATTCTCAGCACATTGGGCTATACCTAACACAGTTAAGACATTCAATAACTATTTGTTAAACTAATAACCAAGGCTTTTTTTCTTGCTCTGCCTGTTTTTGAGTCCAAGATTCATTTCCTGGACACATATTTGAAAAACTTTCCACACACATCAAACTCAGAGAGAAGGGAGAAATAATGAAACTGCAAGAAACCAATTATCAAATTTTCAAAGTTTGGGCTTGATACATATTCACAAATAACCAAGGGACAGCCACAGTATGGTAGATTAATAATAAATCACTTTGACTGTGATTAATGTTGCTATTTTACCAAACATTGTCATTTAGTCTTTTTTGACAAGACATCACCAAATAGAGGAGAATAATATGACCACCGTGTGGTTGGACAAACTGTAACGAGGTTACAATCTTTTGAGTGCTGGATATTTCTGTTCTAGGAATTCATATTTAAATCAGATTTTGAACAGATGAAAGGAATGTACAATTAAAGTTAGCTTGAGGAGAGAGAGAGGCAATTTTGCCCCCATGGAAAACAACTGGGGCTTTGGCAGATGCCAGTATTTTGGGAAAGGGGGGCTATAATTGGGAGGGAAGAGCTGTCAGTCTTTGTACCACTTTCAGATCATCAGTAAGTGCGATTCTGTGGGCTCACTACAGCCCAGAGGAGCCATGTAGCTCAAGATGAAGATTTCCATAAGGTGATGCAAATTAGAACCCTTCTGCAGAGGTGTCTGAAAAGAGCCAATCACCTGGAGAAATGCTCGGAAACTGCTTGAAGAAAGGAAAGTTCGGTGAGAAGAAGGAAGTATTTTAGTCTTTGGCTAAAATGAAGTTGCTACTGTTGTTTCTGAAGATGTTGTTTTAACAGCATTGGGTTCTGAGCCGTGGTCACAGAGAACAAAGCGCTGGGTCTGTTGCTTTTATCACTCAGCACATTTAGCACTAAAAAAGAAATGTTCCCTTCTTCCACTCTGTCTGGTTTTAAGATCCCACCTGATTTTCCTTTGCATCGCTACTAATTTATCTCCTCGCTGCAAGGGTGTAGGTCTGTCTGCTGCGCCTCAAATGCAAGGTGAGTTTCTTCCTGTTTCCCCTCTAGTTCTTCAATCTAATTTACAAACAACAGCTTGTATGTTGCTTTATAGTTTGCTAAACATACCCACATACCTTGTCTCACTAAGCCTTCATGATAATCTGTTAGGAAACTGAATGAGGAAAGAGAAATAACATGAATAACTCCTAAGGGTACAGTCATTGAACCTAGAAAGAGCTGAGTTTGAGTCCCTGCTCTCTTACTTCTTAGCTGTCTGACTTCAGCAAGTTACTTAACCTCTTTGGGTCTCAATTTCCCTATCCCAGGCTTTTACTCTAGAAAGTGATACAGAATTTGGCTAAAAAGAATTAGACTTTAGCACCTGACTTCTTAGGCAGAATCTCTACCATTGGCCAGACATATGATCTTGGACAAGTTATTAATAGTCAACATTTCTGTGCCGCAGTATCCACTTCTGGAAACTGGAGATAGTAATAGTATCTTTTAACCAGAAGCTGGTTGTTAGGATTAAAGAAATTTATATGTAGAAAGAATTCAAAATAAAACCTGGCATGCAATAATCACTGTGTAAGTTTTACTGTGATAGTCATTATTTCTAAAAATATATTTTTTGACCTGCTAATAAAATTAACACACCATCATTGTAGGAATCCTGGGAAATCTCTCTTTCCCTTTCTAGTTAATTGTTTTTTTAATGAGTTATAGTGAACACAGCTCTAAAATATTCAACCAATGCTTCCTTTCAAGAGTACCATGCTCCCTCCCACCAGGCTGTCATAAAGTTGTACAAGTTAGAACACAGGGACAAACACACACTTCTCCATCAACAACAACCAACCAGTGCCACAGAAGAAACTCTCACCTTAATTTCAATTCTGTTCTCTCTTGGTTGTGTGTTGTTGTGTGTTGTGAGCTGCAGTCCCAGGTCCTGGGTATGCAAATGCTTTGTTGCTGGGGCTTCTTCATGAGCACGGTGACTCCTGGAGTCAAATCCCTCTAGGGGATCCCTCACCCCTTATTCTCCTCCAGATTTTTGTACAATATTACAATGCTTTTGACTAGGAGAAAGGAAGTAAATGTTCCTCCCAAACAGAAAAGATGTGCACATTTCCTTATTAAAGAAGGAAGAAATTTTATTCTGGTACCAAGCCTACATTCAGCACAGGCTTCAGAAATATTTGATGAATGAATAGTGTTCTCAAGATGATATAATAGATAACATCGATGAAGTGCTTTCTCTGTGACAGACCCCATGCTAAGTGCTTTGCACATATTGTCTCATTTGATCCTCACAGTAACCCCAGGAAGTAAGAGACACCCTCAAATAACAGATGAGGAAATAGAGAAACTGTCCAAGGTCACAAAGTTAGTGGTAAGTGGCAATGCCAAGACTCAAACCAAAGTCCACACTTTTAACCACTAAGAACAATAATAAGTAAATGGTAATGACAATAGTAACAACAACAAACACTGCACCAGGCACAGTTCCAAGCATTTTATATATATTCTATAGACTTATATTGTCCCTGGGGCATTAATGTTACCATTCTACCCTCTTTACAGGTGAAGAGACCACAGCTCAGAGAGGCTAAATGACATGTCCAAGGTCACATAGCTCTTAAATACCTGAGTGAGTACCAACCCAAGCAGCTAGGTTTGGAGACTCATCCTCTGCCACCTTTCTGCTGTCTGTCAACCTTGCTGCTCTGTTACTTATGATGACCCGAGACAATACTGTTTGGCTGGGAATTCTCTGGTAGGACTCTGACCAAATTAACATTCAAGCAACATTCTTTCATTCAATGTAATAAACTCTTATTATACTATTACTTATTTGGCACATGGCTTCCTAGGAATTGTCAGGGACATAGCAGGAGGCAGGAGCCTCAGCCCTCTAGAACCTTAAAGTCCATTGAGGGCTGAGATTCTGTAAGTGCTACATGTCTACTGAATACCAGCTAGACCCTAGTAACTATTCAGGGTCCTTCCACATTCCCTGCTTCCTTTGATTTGCACATTTATCCTGAAATGTAATATTATTTTCCCCTATATTCAAATAAAGAAACAGTGACTTTCAGCAGAGAAAGGGATCCCTCAGCCATTGGCCCTATTTCTACCTGACCAGGAATTCTCTCCAGGCCACATACATGGGTTAACCAGCTTCACACATCACAGAAGTACTCACCTTTAATTTTTTTCTTAATATTCTGTATGCTTGCACATGTGCACACGTGCGTGCACGCGCACGCACACACACAGCCTAGCTAATAAGAACTAAATATAGAACTGATTGCTGGGTTCAGTGTTTATTCTAATTCATGCAGGTTCATAAAGTCCACTTTAGACAAAAATAAGGCTGACTCACTTATGTAAAAGAAAATCAGTTCATATTTACAAGCTCCATAAAACCTGCTGGAAATACTTAGGTAAAAAGATACAGCAAATGCATTTACAACTTTACCCAAATGTCTCACTAGCAGTGATCTGGAGGAGGTTCAGAGAGGGCTGAAAACAAGGATCTGAAATAATCTATGAGGATAATATATTCTAACTACCAAATGAACAGGGCAATCTGAGAATATTGGATTCAAATGGATTTTCCTGTGTTTGCAAAACTGCTGCAGAACACACCATAAACGGGGCTTATGACATATTTAAAGGACCAGCCTTCCTGCTTCAAATGTTCTGGCAGTTCTTGAAATTTCTGGGGGCAGACACTCTCCTTGCACCCAGCACGGTGCTACCCAGGCGCATTATTCATTAGACAAACAAATACTTTGCCTCCAGCATTGCTTGTGTGTTTGGGGGAAGATAAGAACAGAAATGTGGTTCCACGCTCAAAAAACTTACCATGTGACCCCAATGGATTTAAAACAGAAGTTAGTTGGAGCCTATTTATTGACAGGCACCAAAGCCCACTCAAATTGATTCAAGGAGAAAGAAGATTTGTTGTCAGGAAGGGAAGAATCTTAGGGAACTCAGGTGCAGGGAGCACAGCCAGGCTTCTTTTATCCACTTTTCCTTCTGTCTGGGAGCACCCTCATCTCCATTCTCAAGGCTTTTCTCACCACTTCTTTCTGCCTCCACCTGCCCCCTCTGCATCTATACAACCAATTGGGCATAAAGGGAGCAGGTGCTCTTGATCTGACAACAAAACCTTCTGCAAAGGAATCAAGAGACTGCCCAAATGCTAAGAAACACTGAAAGTCACTCAAAATCATGGCTTCCCTGGGAAGGAAGGAGATGCAGCCTTGGGGGGGCTCTTGCCCCGTTGACTGTGCCCACCGGGATGGAGCAGACTGGCTCATTTTGCATGGGCTTTGAAGTTGGCTCCCTGAATCTTATTCCCTCTTCGGAGAAGGGCCTTCTGCAAAGAGGCCACTTTCCAAAGAGGGATCATCCTTTATAGAAATGTCTGGCCGGGTGTGGTGGCTCACGCCTGTAATCCCAGCACTTTGGGAGACCGAGGCGGGCAGATCACGAGGTCAGGAATTTGAGACCAGCCTGACCAACGTGGTAAAACCCCGTCTCTACTAAAAACACACAAATTAGCTGGATGGGAATGTAATCCCAGCTACTCAGGAGGCTGAGGGAGGAGAATTGCTTGAACCTGGGAGGCAGAGATTGCAGTGAGCAGAGATCACGCCACTGCACTCCAGCCTGAGTGACAAAGTGAGACTCTGTCTCAAAAAAAAGAAAAAAGTCCACCTGTATGGAGGTCAGAGCTGCAGTCACTATGCCTCCCAGTACACAGAAGGAAAAAGACCTCTGAGGACCTGTACCCCTGAGCCCGCAAGAGAGTATGTGGCCATTACACACCTGCCTCAGACCAGAACTTAATGACTTACAATATTACCTACTCTACAAGCACTAATGGAGAGCCTACAGCAAGCCTATGCCTGGCACAGGGGGATCCCGAATTAGGAAACATAGTCACCAACCTAAGGACTCTGGATCCTACTGAAGAGCACAAACACGCCTGGAACCAACCACAATGTAAGGCAGAAGGGGGGGACATGCCTCTAAACAAAGACAGGAAACTAGCATTTGTTAAAAGACAGCTCTATGCAGGCATTGAAGCCTCCCACTCTCCCTGAGAGACACATGTTAGCGCAGAGACTTAACTCAGGCTCAGAGAGGCAAAGGACTTTGTCCACAGCCACAGGATTTGGGCCCTGCTCTTTGTGAAATAGTAGGTGGCTTCCTCCTAGAACAATGCATTGCCCACAAGGGATACAGGAGGCCCAGAGACTGCAGAAGAGAAAGAGGTGGCTCCTCACGGGGAGCGGGCAAGACTGCGTTGGCAAGATTTCTAGCGAGTTGGAAGAAGTGTTACATAAAATTAAATTACTAACGTACTTTCAACAGTGTGTGGAAGCAGATGTTGGAAGATTTGTTTGAAGCAGGCACAGTAGGTGACTGACGATGATAAAGACAGCCTAGGAAGTACCAAGAGCAGACTCCAAAATAGCACTAAATGAGGCCACTTAGTGTAGAAGCAAATAGATCTATATCCTCACCCAGCCCCACATTACAATGTTATATGGTTGGTGTTTCTAATGATACTTCTGGATGATCAAGAAATTGATGAATTGCACTGACATGTTGTCTAAGGTAACTAGAATGTGCTCTCAGGACTCTTTCTTGGCTCTGAATGGATCTTGGGCTAGCTGTGTGGTCTTGCACAAGTCAGTTAATTCCTCTGGACCTCAATCACCTCACTGGAAAAATAAGAGCTGTGACAATTCTGAAAGTCTTTCATTGGAAACGGAGTGATCCTGGAGTGAGAAATCATTCCTGCCCATCCCACCACAGCAGCGCCGACAGCCCTTGTGGGAGGTTGCCACATTCTTCCTCTGGACCACCCAATCCATATATGGTTGTTGACTCCAAAGACAATATCTTACTGCTTCCTCTTTCTGCTCCATTTCCCTAAAGGCCCTTCTTCTTTGCAATAGCTATCTTTTGCCCAGGTTGTCACTCTTGATATCATGACCATACATGTTTCAAAATCAGGGGTACTTTGCCACTTACTAAAAAGGAAAAATATATATTACTATGGCAATTTTTTTTTTTTTTTTTTTTTTTTGAGATAGAGTTTCACTCTTGTTGCCTGGGCTGGAGTGCAGTGGTGCAATCTCGGCTTACTGCAACCTCCACCTCCCAGGTTCGAGCGATTCCACTGCCTCAGCCTCCCAAGTAGCTGGGATCACAGGCATGCACCACCACACTTGGCTAATTTTTTTGTATTTTTAATAAAGACGGGGTTTCGCCATGGTCGGCCAGGCTGGTCTCAAACTCCTGACTTCAGGTGATCCACCTGCCTCGGCCTCCCAAAATGCTGGGATTACAGGAGTGAGCCACGGCGCCTGGCTGGCAAATTATTTTTACTTAATAGTTTTAAGGGCACAAGTCATGCTGCTTTTATGCTAAGCTAGTTTTGCCATCTATAGGCAGCGTGATTTCTACAAAAATGAAAACATGTAGCAGAGAAACCATTGATGTCCCTGGCTTCTACACGGCAGAATGCCAAGACTGAATGCAGACCTGTTGTGCTAGAAGCCTTGGCAATGGTGGGAGGGTCTTAGGGTTCATTTTAGTGCCTGTCCCCATTGATTACCCTATCTCATGTTCAAACGTCAAAGCCAATCCAGATCAGGAACTGTGATTTGAAACCTCAGCCCCCAGTTCTGTCCAAGGAGGGTACTTGAAGTTACAGCTGTAGAAGTCCAGTTCCTGAAGACTTGGAGGTTCTTTAACCTTCAGAGCACACTGTTTATAAGCAAATATCCCTAAGGGAGATAAGACCTTAATCTAGGGGTGATAAATAGGTTTCATCTAAAGTGCCAACTTTGATTAAGTCAGTAACGTCTGCCTGGAGCCTTGTACTGAGAAAGATTCTTAAACTGTTCCCCAGTGATACTCAAAACAGTTAACAATCCACCAATTAGCACAAACAGCCAGCTGTGGTGCTGGCCAACCCTGCCCTTCCCAACCCTCACCTTCACCCCAACCCTTCCGGGATCTTCCGGGCACCCTGCTCATTTGGGTGTTAGCTCTTTAGTTGCTGGGTCAGCGTAGGGAGGTCCAAAAGGAGCCTTCCAGGCCACAGCTGTTTACCAACTAATGCAGAAATTGTTCAATGTCTGAACCATCTGATTTTAAGCTCAATATCAGCTACAGCTGTCTCCCAACCCACAGGAAGTACCAGCGGTGAATTAGTAGTGTCAGCCTTTGAGCGGGGAGGGGAAGAGAGTGCAGCATCATGTTGAATATGTATTTTACGTTTTAAAGAATCCATGTTTTTCTCAGTGGGTCTTGGGACTAGAAACTATTGTGTTGCTGGCATTGTGAATTTTGACTGGACACAAATAGAGAGTGAAAAGGGTGAACCTCAAACATATTCATTATCATTATCATTAAAACTTAGTAAAGAATCATGTCGACCGGGCACAGTGACTCAGGCCTGTAATCCCAGCACTTTGGGAGGCCGAGGTGGGTGGATCACGAGGTCAGGAAATCGAGACCATCCTGGCTAATACGATGAAATCCCATCTCTACTAAAAATAGAAAACATTAGCCGGGCGTGGTGGTGGGCACTTGTAGTCCCAGCTACTCAGGAGGTTGAGGCAGGAGAATGACATGAACCCGGGAGGTGAAGCTTGCAATGAGCCGAGATCGTGCCACTGCACTCCAGCCTAAGCGACAGAGCAAGACTCCATCTCAAAAAAAAAAAAAGAATCATGTCTGAAAAAATTTAAATTTGCAAAATCAAGCCTAAGGAAATTGAACTTAAAAACGTCATTATGAAAAAAAAAACCTGAGTGATAACTGAATTCTACCAAAAATTGAAAAACTAATACTAATCCTTCTCAAACTCTTCCAAAAAAACTGGGTATATGGAATAGAATTTCTCATAATGAAAATGGAAATCCAAAATGATTGAATTTTTTTTTTAAGAGACAGGATCTTGTTCTGTCACCCAGGCTGGAGTGCAGTGGTACAATCATAGCTCACTGCAGCCTCCAACTTCTGGGCTCAAGCAATCCTCCTGCCTCAGCCTTCTGAATAGCTGGGACTACAGGCTCCTACCACTGCACCCAGCTAATTTTAAAACCTTTTTGTAGTCATGGGGTCTCACTGTGTTGCCCAGGCTGGTCTCAAACTCCTGGCCTCAAGAGATTCTCCCACCTCAGCCTCCCAAACTGCTGAGACTGCAGGCATGAGCCACCAGGCTCAGCTTCAGCTGGAAATTTGTAGGTGCATCAGATAAAAAATGATCAAAGAATTAAATTTACTTATTAGAATTTGCTCCATAAAATCATCTTAACAAAAAATTAATGTTTTTATTATTCTAATACAAATAATTTTATTTACAAACCTGAAATCAAAATGTCCTTGGGGGTCAAAATAGCAAGGAACAAGCTTTCAATAAGTCAAACTGGGCTGAATTTGTCTATGTTTCCTATCATTTTGAGCAGCTACCCTGAGCCCTCCCTCACAATTAGGATTTGTGTCACAGTCATGACATAAACCATGTGGCAATTGCTGGAGTGCAGGGGTAGGGCATGACCCCCACATTCCTCCAGCAACAATATCAACAATATGCTATCATACCTTCCAGGGGAGCCCCAGTTGAGAATCACCACTGAATTGAAACACTGTTCTTGTGAGTGAATGATTTTCCCATTAGAGCAGGAAAAAATGTTTAAGAAACATTGCTTTAAATATTGAGCCCTTCCTTATCTCCTTGTGTGCCTCTCCCCCATCCTCTCCACCCTGGGTGATTCAACACCTGTGCCCTGTTCCCCACCTGCTCCATCACTAGTCTGCTCCATCACCGTCTCTCATTGGACCACACTGCAATAACATCCTCGCCAGGCCTCCTGTTTCCACTCACCCTCTTTACAATCATTCTTCATTCTGTAGCTGGAGAGTTCCCTCAAAAACCTAAGTCAAATCATGTTGTTCCTCTTCTTAAAGCCATTCAACAGTTCCCTATTGCATGTAGAATTAAGCATAAAATATAAAATCTTTATTCTAGTTTATGAAATGCTTTACAATCTGACCTCTGCCTACTGTACCAGATATATCTTGTACCCTCTCCCGCCTTTCTCCCCTCTTCTCCTGCCTTTCATTCCTGTAAATTCCCACTGTAGATCCTCAGCACTGGCAGTTTCCTCTACCTGAAGCATTCTTTTCCTGATCTCGCCCTGTTTGGCTTCTTCTTGACTTTCAGGTCACAGCTTCTCAGTCTTCTGAGAGATCTTTTCTGACCATCACCCCCAAACCAAAGAAACCACAGTTACTCTTTCTTCCTGCTTTAATTCTCTTCATAGCATTACATCACTTTTTTTTAATCTGTTTAATATTTGTCATATCCTTCCTTACAATGTTAAGCTCTCTCAGGGTAGGGACTAATTTGATCTTGTTCACTATATGTAAGCACCCAATATATATTCATGAATACATAGATAATGGATGAATGAATGAATGAGCAAATGAACGTAGGTAGTACCTTAAAGGCTGCTGAAATTTTAGGAGCCAGTGCTGGGACTATCAAAGAGAAAAGAAGATAAGCTCACTCTTCCTTCTCTCAACCTAAGGTGATGCCCAGATTTGCCCTTTCCCTCAGGAAGCTTACGCTATCTACAGAGGCTTCATTTCAGCAGTAATTCACATTTGGAGTTAACCCTTTTCTCCACGGTGATTTCACTGATGCCACCACACTGTATTATCTTCCACGTTGTATTGCTCTGCCTCTTCATCTGGTTTGAATCTTCCCAACAAGAGTAATCTCCTTGCAGGCTTGAATTATATCTTTTGTGACCTTCAGTTCCCAGTAGGCACCCAGTAAGTGTTTTATAAACCATAGAAGTTCGGGCTTGCGGGTAATCTTAGAGATCACTTTCTCATAATTCCCACTGTGGTGATAAAAGGGAGCAGAGACCTAGAGACTGAAGTGACTTTCCCAAGATTGTGTGGCCAGGTAGAAACAGGACTGGTCCTCAAACTTGGGTTTCCTGTTCCCAGGCCAGTGTTCTTTCTACTGTGTCAGTGGAGACCTTGTTAGAAATGCAGATTTCTAGGCACTCCTCTCAGATCTTCTTTAGGGACCTGGAATCAGGTGCCCAAAGTAACTGTGGTGATTGTGACTCCAGGGACCCAAAGATGGCACTGTTTCTGTGAATTAATAACAGGTTGAATCGTATGAAACACCTGACAGTTTTTGACCTCCAAAACCACAATTTCATATTTGATGTAATAATATTCTCTTGGGTATAAAGTACTAAGTATGAAAGAGGAAGAGACCCAGGGAAGAGATGATAGCTCTCCAAAAACAAATTAAAATCTGAACAGAAGGGTAATCAATGGAAGCCCAAGTGGAAATCTCATGAAGACAGAGAGAGCTTCCTTTTCTGGACCAAAGTTGCCCTGAGGTGCCGGGGAGGTTATGGGGTGTAACCAACCATAGCTTTGTTCTCAACCCTGAAAAGGTTATAGCAATAATAATTGTGTTTAAAGTTGGTATTTTTTTGAGAGGTTGTGCTTTCCAAAGACCACTTTAGGCACAGGTATTAACTCATCCTTAGAGCAATCCTACTATCATTGTTCCCACTTTACAGTTGAGGGAACTGAGACAGGGAGAGGTTAAGGAACTAGCCCAGGGTTAGCGTTAGGAAGTGGTGGAGACTATTTCTTCACCCACTACACTATTTTGAAGATGTTCCAGGGAAAATTGGATGACATTTGGCAAGGACTTTGGAAAGTCATCTCCTGTATGAAGTGAACAGTTGAATAAAAGACCTCCAAAGGAACTTCCAAGCCTGGTGTTTTAGGAGTCTAGGATTCTGAGAGAGGGGCTCCAGTAGAGGAATGCTTCGCCACAGTGTCTTTTTACCCAAGCACTCTCCTCCGTGCCTTCCTCCTACCTGTCTTTTGTTCAGGCACACAGCGTTCTTGGGTGAACTTGCAGGGGTTGATCCAGGAATGAGGGGTTATGAATTCCCATTTATTCTACAGCTAATATTGTGCTAGGCACTATTGTACCCACATAAGGCATCATGTGTATATACTCCTCCTAACACCTCTGAAGTAGGTACATGCCCTCATTTTACAGATAAGGAGACTAAGACATAAGAGACGGCCCTGGCCTTAGCTAGTCAGTGACAGAGCCAGGATCGGGAACATGGGTCTGTTTCCAGAAGCCTTTGCTCTTTCAGGAATGCCTAGGAAGGTGGCTGCAGAAAAGAGCCGTCTCTTCCCTCTTCTCCAGTGGGGCCTGAGAGCCAGTGGAGCCAAAGGCAATGAACGGAGTTTTACAATTGTTTGTTCAGGCTGCTGCGAAAGGCACATACCTTTTGCAGCCTCAGCCCCTGCATCAGCTAAGCCCACAATCAGATGAACTTATCCCTGGATGTTTCAACATACTATGTCCTGTCAGAAAGCATGTGGTGGGATAAACGGTGTGTCTTCTCCAACTTTAATTGATCAACAAATCTGGAAAATCACAAGAGTCTGTCCAGACAGTCCAACAACAAATAAAAGGAAGATCAAGATGTGCATTAAACATTTCAAATCGGGACCTAGCCCAGCCCTCCCGAACGCTTCTCTTCAGGTGGGATTAATAGAGCATTTGCTGAGCCATCAGCTCCCGTTGCTGCTGAGTGAGAACCACTTCCCCGCGAGGCCCAGGGAGCAGGCACCTCCCCAGCATCCTAGCTCTGGTTCCTGCCACAGCAGGGACAGATGCTGTTTCCTTTACTTCCCTGATAATGATATCATTTACCTTGCGGGTTCCTTTGGCTGGTTTTGTTTTATATGCTACAGGAGTTCTCAATTAGCCTCTCTCCTCTACCATCTGCTGATGAGAATGACGGCATTTGCAAAAAGCAGCTACAGAGCCTCTTTTCCCTCTTAAAAACAGTGAGAAGGAGGTGTGGGACCTGGGCTCTAGACCAGACTCACTGCTTCTCCACCATGGCGGACCAGGGCTAACTAGCATCTGGAGTTTTACTATTAGATAAGAAAAGATACCACAGTTCTGAGGCCAACTCCACTCACTAACTCCAGCTCCTGAGTCCCCTCTCCGGCTGAGCTCTGTCTGACAAGGCCATGGCCACTCCATTCCCCCTTCCAAATGTCTGCAGAGAAACGGCCCTGGTACCATAAGCTTGGCATTTGCCCAAGGACAGTGAGGGTGGCAGCCTGGATGGTGTTGACAGTCCCAATATTTGAGCCGTGTTTTCCAAATTGTGTTTTTCAGAATATTCATTAACAGATGTTCAGTTTAAGTGTCCCTTGATCAAATAAAATTAAACAATTCCACTCATAGTTGTTTACCCAAGGGAAATGAAAATACACAGCCACACAAGCACTTGTACACAAATATTCATAGTGGTTGTATTCTTGATCACCTAAAACTGGAAACCACTCAGACTTGGGGAGTGCATTCACAGTGACACATCCGTGCAGTGAAATACTACTTGGCAATAAAAAGGAAGAAACTACTGATAAACACAACACAGCTCAACCTCAGAAAACATCATGCTAAGGAAAGAAACCAGTGACACAAAAGACAACTTACTGTATGACTCCAATTGTTGTGAAATTCTAGAAAAGGCTCAACTCTAGTTATAGGACACAGACCAGTGGCTGCCAGGGGTTGCACGTTGGGGAAGAGAATTGACTACAAAGGGTCATGAGGGAGTTTTTGAACTGATAGAAATGTCCTAGACCTCGATTGTCATGTTGGTTACCTGAGTGTATACATCAAAACTGATTAGACGATTAGACTGAACCATTAAAATGAGCAAGTTTTATTGTATGTAAACCATACCTCAATAAGACTTATTTTTTAAAAATCCAACAGGTTAAAACTCACAGGACCCCCTAGAGCCTTTAACATGACATTACGCATTTTATTTAATTATTTATTTATATTTATTTTGAGACAGAGTCTCACTCTGTTGCCCAGGCTAGAGTGCAGTGGCATGAGATTGGCTCACTGCAACCTCCACCTCCCGGGTTCAAGCCATTCTCATGCTTCAGCCTCCCGAGTAGGTGGGACTACAGGCACCCACCATGTCCGGCTCATTTTTGTATTTTTAGTAGAGAGAAGGTTTCTCCATGTTGGCCAGGATGGTCTCGAACTCCTGACTTCAAGTGATCTGCCTGCTTCAGCCTCCCAAAGTGCTGGGATTACAGGCGTGAGCCACCATGCTTGGCCAACATTGTGCATTTTAAATCTTTTGAGGAGGAGCTATAACATCCAAGATTTCCCAAATTCACTTGGCAAATAATTTAATAAAGAATTTTACAAAACACCTATTACAATCTTGGGGAAATGGGTAAAAACAAGCATTAGAGAATTGCCAATCTGGATAAAGCCATGCCCTCTTCATTGTTTCCTTTAAAATTCAAGTATCCTTGATACAGGAGCACATTCAGCCTGACACCTTCGTAGGAACTTGCTTAGGAGGTAATTTCTTGCAGACCGGAGGGCCAGGTGTTAGCAGGAGCACACTGAGTGAGGAAGAGGGTACTGGCAAGGGAAGGGGGAGCCAGAACCTGACTGGGCTCCCTGCAAGCTGCAGTTACCCATCGTGAGAAGCAGTCTACCAGGTGCCAGGGAAATGAGTCAGAGACGAGTATGGTTCCTGCCCTCCAGGAGCTCAAAGCCTCGCTTACTCTTGTCAGGAGCCATTCTGTCCCAGGATCCTATTCCCATGCTGTTGTCCATGATTTTTCTCTCTGGCTTCTCATTGCCTCTTCCTAGGAGAAGGGGATGATTCTCTGTCACTTGGGTCCTGTACACTCCTGCATACCTCCAGCCAAAGTGGTCACCAGCTCTAACTGGCAGGCTGTCCCCAGACTCACTGATCACCAGAAGGGATCCAGCACTGGCCTGGGGAGTTCTGGTGGGTGGCAGCAAAAGGAGAGTCTTCTACCTCATTTCATCTCAAACCATGTCCAAATTCTCCCTACCACTGGAGGGGCCTGCCCTGTGGCTCTGAGTCATGAGAAAACCAGATACAGGCGAGCAACACAGGGACAGCTGCATGGAACATACCTGCTTTATCAAGTGGACAAAGCCCTGTCCAGCCAGCTCTGCTCCTGCTGCCTGTCTCCCTCCTCCCTCTCTTGTGTCTCCCTGACATGGCCCGCTGACCCTGTCCAGAAACAGCTGTCTCCAGGGAAGCAGAATGCACCTCCAAGATTGGGACCCGCAAACTCTGATTCCAGAACCTGAGCTCTTAATTGCTGCACTACACTCTTAAGTTCCATCCTCCCCCTCACCGAGGAAGGAGGCAGACCCGGGAGTATAACAGACTCTCCTTGCCTCTTTCCATATCCCATGCACCTTGCCATCATCCAGCCACAAAAGATCCCTAAGCTTCCGAGGCTTAGAAACAAAAGTACACAGGAGACTGAGCCAGGAGCGATAACACTGACTGCCCTCCATCTCTAGCTCCCCTGATTTCTCAAGGGATGTGGTTACAGAGGGTAAACAGAGCCCCAGGACGTTCTCTGAAACACACCAGGTTGAAGCAAACTTTGTCAGGCTGCCCATCACTTTCTACACGTGGTTCTGGGTGAGAGATTGGGCCCGCCTCCCTCCATAGGAGCCCACACAGTCACGCTCACTTCCCTCGGCTCTGTGTCTGCCAGGCCTTGGACCATGACCTAGGCCCACAGTGAGACATATCCATCCCAGACCTCACACACGAGCCGGGAACAAAAAGAATCAGGAATGGCAGAGGGTTTGGGGGCAGGAGCAGCCTCCAGTTTCCGGGGTGGGAGTGCCTCCAGTGGTAGTGAGGAGAAACTGTGGTGTCCTCACCAGGCTGGTTCTGTGACACTGGCAGCAACTGACCTCCTAGTTTTCCTAGATCCTGGTAACTTTCTGAGGCTGGTTCTAGAGCCTCCTTACAATTCTTTCCCTAATATGCTTTAAATCAATTTCACTGCTACTGAGAATGCTGACTCCCATTACGTGCAATACCCATTGCCTCTAAATTAGCAGTTGTCAAACTTTCTGGTCTCAAGAGCCCTTTACATTCTTGTTTTTTTGAGACATAGTCTGGCTCTGTCGCCCAGGCTGGAGGGCAGTGGCGCAATCTCACTGCAGCCTCCACCTCCTGGTTTCAAGTGATCCTCCTGCCTCAGCCTCCTGAGTAGCTGGGATTACAGGCACCCACCACCACGCCTGGCTAATTTTTGGTTTTTTAGTAGAGACGGTGTTTCATCATGTTGGCCAGGCTAGTCTCAAACTCCTGACCTAAGGTGATCCACCTGCCTTGGCCTCCCAAAGTGCTGGGATTACAGCCATGAGCCACTGTGCCCAGCCCCTTTTACACTCTTAAAAATTAAGAACCTCAAAGAAGTTTGTGTGGATTATATCTATTGATATTTACCATATTTGAAATTAAAACTGAAACATTTTTCAAAGACATTAATTCATTAAAAACAATAAACTTATTGTACCTTAACATAAACATGTAACATGTTAATATAAAGCAGGTGTTTTTATAAAAATAACTATATTTTCAAAAATTTAAAAAACTAGTGAATTGAGAAGCATTGTTTTGTTATTCGCAAATCTCTTCATTGGCTGGCTTAATAGAAGTCAATTGGAGTCATATGTCTGCTTCTCCATTCAATCTGTTTTGATTTCACACATCGTGTAGCCTTTGGATAACTCCACCGTTCGCTCATGACAGAGATTTTAAAAAGACAAGTGTTTTCGCGTTACGATAAAAAATAACCCATGTGAGTTTCCAAACACACTTTAAGAATCGCTACTTGAAACCTTCCAAACTAATTTCAAGGATTAACAAGGCTGCTGAAGATCAGGGCTGAGCTTGTTGAGGAGTCAAATGGCCATGGCACTTTCCTGCTGATGAGAAAGTGGGAACACCCGCATCAAGCAGAAGCAATCACAGCCCATCCCACCAGTTAGTGCCAGGAGGACAGGGCACCAATTCTGTTTTGTTCACTGCTTTATCAGTCGAGCCTGGAACCCCTGGTAGGCACTCAATAAGTATGTGTCGAACAAATGGTTGAAATAAATGCATGAATGTATATATGTGTGTGTATATATGCATGAATATATAAAGCATCTATCAAAAAATTTTAATAGAAAGATAAAAGGAAAGTATAGAGACATTGAGTGAAACATGACATCCTGGAACACCCAGCCTCCAGAAAAGCAACCAGACAGGTGGCACCTTGATGGCTAGTGCTGTGCCTTGCTCATCCGTTACCCTTGTGGCCCTCAGCTCCTCCCCTTTGTTGGGCAAATGATTACATAATGAAGAAATGGCTTATTCTTCAGGCACCACTCCTGTCACTTGTGACTACCAGGTGGTTGTAATGCTCAAGGCTATAGAATCTGTGAAGAGGTCAAGAAATTATCTAGTTGTTTCCAATTTCCTTCTTCACCACAGAACCATTATTTCAAATGGAACCCTTACACCACCCACTGCAGGAGAACGTGGGGTTTTGTCCCAGACGAGGCAGGAAGAGAAGACCAGAGCTGGGTGGAATCCGCCTCTGCCTCATCTTCCCCCTCTCCCCACTAGGCCCAGCCCCATCCCAGGAGCCACTAGCAGCCACAGCCCACCCCAGACACACCCAGGAGGCACACATCCGTGGCAGCCCCTGCTTCCAGTGGGGCTAAGGTTCGACCTCATTCCCAACCCTGGACTCTGTAAGATACCCATTGTGTCCTTAAACATTTCCCATTTGTTGCTTAAGCCAATTTGAGAAGAGTTTTTGTCACTTGCAGCCAAAATGGCCTTAATCTAGTTACTGGGCTCTCCCAGGTCCCCTAAGCTCAGCACTCACCCAGATGAGCCCTGCCGGGAGCCTGTAAGCTGAGGATGGAGGAAAAGACAACACTAACCCATGACCCTCTAGCTGACCAGCATGTTCCAGCCTATAGGGCAGGCATCCTTCACATGCGATGAAATCAAAGTGAACCCCCTTACCTTCCTTCCAGCAAACGAAATAGATGGAGAGAATTTACAAAAAGAACACTTTCATTTTTGGCAAGATCTAAATGCAATTATAGCTCAGTAGATCCACGAGAAAATTGACAAGAGCCAATCCTTTGCACAAGGCATGCTCTGATTTCATGCCGTCAAATTATTTTTTAAAGGGCATTAATATCGCAAGCTGATGACTTTTAGCCCTGAGCAAATGATGCATTTTAATGTTTCTTTACACATGGCTCTCAGCCCAAGTGAAGCTGTCTTCGGCAAAGCATTAGCAAACATTTACATTTCAAAACTCAACAGAAGGGTTGTTGTTAGATATTTCTTTTCATTTTTTTCATATATGCCCCGACAGATAAATCATATTTCACGTGTTAAGTGGTGTGTAGCATTCTGTTTCTAACCCCTGGCATATCATTAGAAGATGGTGGCACCTACTTTTCAGGCCTAATATCTAAAGATTGATTTTGAAAGGGAGTAAGAAATACAATGGCATCATCGAACACCGTTACTTTTGTGGCAGGCAGGCTATTTTTGAAATGAGAGTGTGTTTTCAGGTTTCTTTATTCCTCTGCACAAGGGGGGGCGCCAGACATTTGCTGCCTTGTGCTATGTGAGGGTCAGAGCAGGATCATCAGAGCAAACAAAGCCCAGTGGTTAATGTTTTGTTTTCCAGGTGGAGCCTAAGCCAAAATGAGCGAAACTAGGGATGCGTGAGGATTAGGATCAATAGCGGGTAGGGGTTCATTTTTCATTTTATAAACTCAAATGGATTCAGAGGTGCAGAAATGAAGGTCTTAAGCATGCAGTCAGGAGCTGCTGCATTGTTTTGTTTTTTTGTTTTTTTTTTTTGAGACGGAGTCTCGCTCTGTCTCCCGGGCTGGAGTGCAGTGGCTGGATCTCAGCTCACTGCAAGCTCCGCCTCCCGGGTTCACGCCATTCTCCTGCCTCAGCCTCCCCAGTAGCTGGGACTACAGGCGCCGCCACCTCGCCCGGCTAGTTTTTTTGTATTTTTTAGTAGAGACAGGGTTTCACCATGTTCGCCAGGATGGTCTTGATCTCCTGACCTCGTGATCCACCCGTCTCGGCCTCCCAAAGTGCTGGGATTACAGGCTTGAGCCACCGCGCCCGGCCGAGCTGCTGCATTGTAAGTCATCTTCCAGTACAGTCTAGACTCTGGAGCAAAGTTTTCATATGTATCCTAGTGTAATGGTTTGAGCATGCAGATTCTACAGTTGGAAAGGTATGGGTTCAGTGAGACCTTGTAGAAGCTACTGCACCTCTGGAAACTTCCATTTTTCCATCTGTAAAATGGGAATAACAAGTTTACCTGTCACTTTGGCTTACTGTTAAAATCCAAGGTGATAATCCATGCAATGGTGCTGGCATGGCCCCTGGCTCATTTTACCTACACAATAAGAACTGCGGGCTCTTGTCATCCTTTCTTTGTAAAGAAGCTTTCCGTCCAGGCCACTCCATCATCTTCATTGCTTGTGTTTACTTCTCTCCCCAGATCGACTGTGCACCCTCCTGCAAACCTTGCAAGCCCCTCCAAGAAGAATTTGAGCTAATCATTTGGAGAAGAGAAACAATAATGACAACAGTTCTCAAATAGGATTGCAGTCATGGGTTGTACAATTCTATACCTTTACTAAAACTCGCTGAATCATACATGCACAGTGGAGGAATTTTATAGGTGTGTGAAGTATACTTCACTAAAAATGAAAGAATAACCGAAAAGGGAAAGTTGCAAAGATTTGAAGAGATTAGTTGATAAAAATTAAGAAATGGGTTGAAATCCCCCATTCTCGACTGCTCCTCTCGTATCTTTTTTTTTTTTTTTTTGAGACAGAGTCTCGCTCTGTCGCCCAGGCTGGAGTGCAGTGGCGCCATCTCAGCTCACTGCAAGCTCCGCCTTCCAGGTTCACACCATTCTCCTGCCTCAGCCTCCCAAGTGGCTGGGACTACAGGCGCCCGCCACCATGCCTGGCTAATTTTTTGTATTTTTTTTTTTTTAAGTAGAGACGAGGTTTCACTGTGTTAGCCAGGATGGTCTCGATCTCCTGACCTCATGATCCACCCACCTCAGCCTCCCAAAGTGCTGGGATTACAGGTGTGAGCCACTGCGCCCGGCCCATATCTTTTATACAAAGGCCACCTGACATGTCTGCTTATCTCTCTTGACCCTTCTGCTCTGTGTCCCTTAGTTGGGACAGCCGATCGAGACTCTTAAAGCAGGAGACCCACCTCATCTTCCTCAACAGAGGAAATCTGCTATCCTGCTCTGGCTTACCTTTCCCTCCCCAGGTGACATCAATGAGAAGGAACTCAGTGGACACGGATGAGCTGGGGAGTTCCATGAAACTCAGACTTGGGTCTTGTTACTGAGTTGGGGGAGAACCATGAGGAATACAAAGTCCATTTTACCCAATGTTCATGTGCCCTGCCCACTTATCTCTCACACACTCCTTGCTCTGAAATATTTATCCACCTTGCTTCTTCTTTGGGTGCAAAATGGGCCCTAGTTAGCAGTAATGGAGATGACATTCTCTTGAAGAAAAACATGCCATTTGCTGTGACGTTTGCTGCTCCCATTCTTTTGTGAGCAGCAGGCATCTGGATGTGGCTGCAAGATGGCTCTTTGACATCCCCAAGGCATCTTTCAGGTGCAGAGTGTCTCTGCTCCCTCTTCAGTCTCCATCACTGACCCACTGAGGTGGGTGCAAACCAGCTTGTATCAAGGTGACCATAAATGGAGAGAGAAGATAGCCCTCGTAGGTGTTTGCAGAGGAACACCAACCTTCTCACCTTTCTAGAAGCTGCCCATGGCTCTGCTCTCTCTCTACTCTGGAACCCCACTACAGGTCCTCTCTCTTGCATTCAGATTGCACCCTGGACTCCAATTCCCACTTCCCACAACTTTGTTCCTTGCTTGTGTCCTACTGAGTGTTCTCGGGATAAACAAGGTAGTTTCTTGCTGGAGTTTTTCTAACAGCCCCTTCAGCAAATTTAACACAAGGCAAAGGAAAATCACCAACCCAACATTGCAAATAGAAAGAGCTAGGAAACTTCTCCCAGATTCTGTCTGTCTATAGTTTCCTTCCCTGCGTGACTTTTTGATGAATGGACACCTATCTCCTATAGACCTCTGTCTGATCATCCTCTTCTCCCTCCAGCCAGGCCTCTCTTCCCAACAAACTTCCTCTCCTCCTAATTGTTAGCGCATAATGAGATTGTGTCTAAGGAGTTTCTGGCCCCTGTGCTCTCTAACTAGGTCTTTTCTGCCTTCATTGATACCTCCAGCTCCATTCCTGCATCCCCATTACCCAGAACCCTCTGACTGGGAGGCATGGCAGCCATCTCTGGAATCCCAGGGGCCAGTCCTGCACCCCTGCTGTATTAGTCCATTTTCATGCTGCTGATAAAGACATACCTGAGACTGGGTATTTATAAAGAAAAACAGGTTTAACAGACTCACAGTTCCACATGGCTAGGGAGGCCTGACAATCATGGCAGACAGGGAAAGGAACGGTTTACATGGTGGCAGGCAAGCAGAGAATGAGAACCAAGTGAAAGGGGTTTCTCCTGATAAAACCATCCGATCTCGTGAGAGTTATTCACTACCACGAGAACAGTATGGGGGAAACTGCCCCCATGATGCAATTATCTCTCACTGGGTCCCTCCCACAACACAAGGGAATTATGGGAGCTACAATTCAAGATGAGATTTGGGTGGGGACACAGCCAGACCATAACACCTGCTTTCTCCAAACTGATGACAGCCCCATCTGATGTGCAGGTGTCCAAAACAGCTCCTACCCTTGTTGAGAGTGTGCCCATTACCCCATCACCCAGATGGTGGCAACCAAGGAGTACCTGTCTGGGTTCTCAGCAGGCTGGAGGAGACTCTCCAGTCACACACCCCTGAGGGGTCAGTTCCAGATTCCAGGAGACAAGCAGTGAGCAGTTTCCCTTCAGCCTCTCATCATCTCAGCTCTCCTCCAGAACAGCTTAGGAACCAAGCCCAGGGTGCTCTGAGCATGCCCTACCAGTCTCCCTCATGCTTTCTACCTCCAGTCAGCCGTGGACCACCTCACTCATAGCCCTCTGCCTCCCTCTCAGGTCTTCCCTTCTGGGGAGCTGCTGTCTGTTCCTGCAGCTGCCTCAGCAACTCCTGGAGAGTGGTTTGTAGCCAGCACCTGCAATCGCTCAAGACGGGTCTGCCCTGAAGGCCCATCCTCGCAGCAGGTGCAGGGGAGGCTGACTCCCCCATAACTCCCGTTAACTGAGCCTCTGCACTCCCCTGGTTTCATTGGGTTCTGAGTAATTATGAAAGGAAGGTCTCAAGACCTTGCTGTGGAGTCTCCATTGGCTGGTGAGTTGTGAATGGGGAGGGTCTTATTGACCAGGTTCTTATTGGAGCCCTGATTTCTCCTTTGACTGAAGGCTCTGTCTCAGGAATGGCAAATATAGGATTCAGAGGCTGTCTCTCACCCCTCCTGTGCCTGAAACAGACATCACTAATGGATCTCAGCACATTCTCCTAGCTCAGTATTCCCTCCCGCACTGCACTCCTGGCAGCCACTATGACGGCGGCTGGCACTCACTGGGTGACCTCACTGGCCTTCCTCCCTGGTTGTGAGGTCCTCTGCCATATGCTGCCTGGGATCTGCCCATATGAAGGCACGATTTTTTTTCTGCCCTCAGAGACTCTATTATTTAGTTGGAAAACAACAAGATCTATTGGGTTAAAATGATTTTTTTAAAGAACCAGACATTTGGGTTGACTAATGATTTTTTTTTTTTTCTTAAGGGAAGGAAGGCCAAAGTATAGTGGGGTAACCAGGGATGACCAATACTTAATGAATGCCTGTATGAGGCAGGATAAGACCTAGATTTTTCCCTAATGGTAATCGGTTAAGATAAGAATGTGGGAGACACCTTGGAAACAGCAACTGAATCACACAGACCCAGTTTAAATTTCAGTTCTACTACTTTCGAGCCACGTTATCTCCTCTTTCCCAAGTCTCAGTTTCCCTGTCTGTGAAATGGGAGCAACAATATCTGAAACATACGGCTGATGTGAGCATTAAAAAAAAAAAAAAAGTGCCAAATTCCTACCTGTAGCACTGGCCTCTCCCCTGAGCTCTGACTTGTAAATCCAGCTGCCCTCCGGGCCTCTGCAGGCAGGAGCCTGCAGCATCACACACTTGCCATGGCCAAAAGAGATGCCAGTCCCTCCTGAGCCTCGTCCTCCCACAACCCTTCTCCTCTCATTCAGTTTCACCACCATCCACACCCCAAACCTGAGGGTCCCTTGATTCCCCCTTTCTCACCCACATTGCCAGTGTCAGTCCACTAGTAGCCCTGCCAGTCCCAACTCCAGTGATGTCCTAAGTCCATTTGCTTCCTTCCATCTCCACCAAGGCCACCCTAGGCTCTCTGGACTTTGCAATGACCCCTCCCGCTACTGCCCCCACACCTATGCCCCATGGCCTGTTCCTCACAGAGCATCTCAAGGTAAAACAGGTCACACTACCTGCTGGCTTGGACTCCCCATGGCACTTGGAATAAAACCCAGACTCCGTTCCGTGACCTTCACAGTCCTACCGAGGTCCTACTAAGCCTCAGCCTACCTTCCAGACTAGACGTCCAGCCACACACTGCGTGAAGCACTGATTAAACAAATGCCTGCTTAACATGCATTAGTGTCCATCTTCCTTTGCTTTCTCGAAGAAAAATGAAAACATTCATATGGCACCTCAGGGTTGTCCTGATAGGGATCAGAAGTTTACCCCACCCTGTGGCCCTTCCCCACCTCTCTGATCAATGGAAAAATTAGGGTCATCGCCTCCACTGCTAGTCACCGTTTTCTACATGGGGTTTAAGCTTTGTCTTCCAACATCGTCCGTTCTTCTAAGTTCACACTGTTTCTTTCCATTGTGCACCTACGTGCCACAGAAAAAGCAGGCAAAGCAAGACCTGCGGAAGTAATGAAAACTCTTTGGTGCCCCCTTGTGGTCATGTCTAGATTGCCGGCGGAGACGGGACTGTAAGCTGCTCTGGGGTCTCTGCAGAGAGGAGCTTGAAGCTGGAAATAGAAGTCCTTTCAGGTGCCAATCTTAGAGATGTACATCCTCCACCCCCAGGAGGAGGAATCCAGGTAGAAATGCTTGACAGTCAACTTCTCTAAGTTTCAGATTCCTGATTGTTAAAATGAGTATAATCATTCTTGCCCAACCATCCAAGGAAGGGTATTGTGAAGCTATACCATGAGATCATCTGTACTTTTTCTGTTGCTTTAAAAAAAAAAGTATATTCCAGTACTCAATCTTCACAAATTCTACAATGTTTCTCCTGCCTCTGCACCCTTGTCTGTTCCTACGAACTTTCTGTAATCCCCAAATGAGTCAGGCAGGATGGGAGTGAGGACGTGCTTGAGATAATGTGTCTGACAAAGAGGTGCCATATGCTGCTCGGCGTCATACAAAAATGTACTGGAGAAAATGTCAGCGGCAAGACTCGGCAAGTGGTGAGGCAGAAAGTGGGGGTGCTGCCATCTCTCCCCCAGGAAGCTCGAGAGCAGACACTGGATTCTGGCATTGACAAAGGAATGGGAGGCTGGGTGAAAAGTCAATCAAGTATCTGTGATTACGAAAACTAACCCTAATCTCCTGAGTTTCCAACTCTTTTAGAATTTGTATCTGGAAGACATTGACCTTTGCACCCAAGCCTACCAAAGTGTTTGTACCAAAGAGGTACTTAATAAAGAGGCAATATATGAATGAATGAGTTAATAAATGAGTGCATAAATCTGATTTCAAGGAAAGGTTGGCGATGTCTACAGCCTCCCGCTCTGAAGCCGCTTGCTTGCTTGCTTTTTCTTTTTCGTTTGTTTGTTTGTTTTGAGTCTCACTCTGTCACCCAGTCTGGAGGGCATAATCTCGGCTCACTGCAACTTCCAGCTCCAGGGTTCAAGCAATTCTCCTGCCTCAACCTCCCAAGTAGCTGGGATTACAGGCACTTGCCACAACACCTGGCTAATTTTTGTATTTTTAATAGAGATGGGGTTTTACCATGTTGACCAGGCTGGTCTCGAACTCCTGACTTCAAGTGATCCACCTGCCTTGGCCTCCCAAAGTCCTGGGATTACAAGCGTGAGCCACCACACCTGGCCCTGAAGCTGCTTACTTTCTAGCCCTACCCAAGCCCAAGGACACTGTATCTGTCTCCTGTAAGGCTCAGCTTTTTCTACATCTCTTATTTTGAGTATAGTGAAAAAAGGATCATGGCTGATTTTGTCATAAATGCCTGGAGCCTTTAAATCCCTCTCTCTGCACAGCTAATTTTACATTGTCTGCCTATCACATGGTTTTAATCTGATTAAAGAAAATCTGCCTAACAGTAACAGTGAAAATGGACAACTTTTTTTTCCAAAAAAGTAGTTCTTAACTCCGGCCAACCATTACAATGGGCTGGAAAGCTTGTACACACATAAACATACATATATTCACACACACACACCCCAACAGCCGGGCCCCATCCCAGACCTATTAAAATTAAAATCTCTACGGCTCAGGACCTAGGCATCGGCATTTTTGAAATCTCCTTAGCTTATTCTAATGTGCATCCAGGATTAAAAACCCCTGCCGTGAATGTGCCGGCCTTTGCCCAGAGAGCACAGGCTCACCAATTATAAATGAAACAAAAGCAAGCTTTTATGTTGCCTCCTAGGCACCCTCAGGCCCAAGCAAGGAAGAAAAGGAAGATTCTCAAGCCCAGGGGTGATAAGGAGTTCGGTGTTCACTCTTTCTTGGATACCTTGCTTGTTAATGGCCAAGAAGGGGAGAGGACCCCAAAAAGTCTTGACCAGGTTGAACAGAGACAGCGATTTGGGAGCAGGTTCCAGCAGATGTGATGGCGTCAGCATAGGCTTCAGTGTGGTCGTGCCATTGCAGCCTGGCTTGCGTCATGGCGATGAGGAAGGGAGGGTGGGTGTGGGGGCACTAACCGGGTGGAAACTGGGCTTTCAGTGCAAATAGCCAGACATTCAGCGGATGCTGCCTGTGCATAAGGAAACCCACTGTTCATTTACAAGTATGCTTTCAAAAGCCACTCATATATTTCACACATGGCACATAAACCTAAATTCAATCTGCTACATTGTAATTTCTTGCTTTTAATTTAGGGCCTTGGGGCTTTAGCTAATTTAAGGGACAATCTGGTGATGAAGAGGAGACCATCTTTTTACAAAAACATCATTAGCATAAGACACTGCTCCCCAAATTTAGAGCACAATGGTGACTTTCCAAATCTTACCTGTACTTGAAGAGCCTTCTAAGCTCTGCACCTGAACCACATAAAATAAAGTCCATCTACCGGGTAGCAAATCATGGCAATATCCATCTCTTATTTTCCACCAAACCGTTTGTTCATTTAAAGTCTCTGTGCTCTTAAACATTAGATGTCAGCCTTTGAAATTGCAGAATAAACATGAGCACAATTCATCCCTTTACTGTGCTCAAACAGTGATCTGAGCGGCATCCTGGTGGTGCTCTGAGAGAACAGCAGTCCTCAGTTCATCAACAAGCCCCAAGCTGAGATCAGAAGTCCCACCGCAGGCTCGGGTACCAATTGCTTATCACTGACAGACAGGAGTATCGACAGATCGGTCCTTTGTGTCTGATGGAAACATGAGGAGACAGGCTCAGGGAAGTGAGTGGAGGCACTGGCTCAAAGGGAGAGAATGCTGGCTGGAGTTTCTCGTGATTGCATCAGCCAGATCCAAGCAAGTTCTCTGAGCCTGAGTGTCCCACACAGGGCAAGGCCTTCAGACGAACTTTTGACCACAGCGAAGAGTAAGTTACAGTCACCAACAATGATTTTCTGAGAGTTTGTCACTGGGATCTACTGCAAAATAACCTGGGCTTTCAAAAAGCATCACTTCCCTTTGTCTCACCCTCAACTCCCCATCCTTACCTACTTCCCCCTCTGTCCTTCATAAGTGCCTGCCACAGAGAGGACACTCAATAAACATTTGTAGCAAAGTTCCCAAATTGCAAATAAGCAACCCCCTCCATTAGAAAGCTAACCCAGGCAGGGCATGGTGGCTCATACCCATAATCCCAGTGCTTTTGGAGGCCGAGGAGGGCAGATTGCTTGAAACCAGGAGTTCAAGACCAGCCTGGGCAACATGTCAAGACTCTGTCTCTTTAAAAAATACAAAAATTAGCCAGGCATGGTGGTGCATTCTGACTACTCGATAGACTGAGGTAGGAGGATCGCTTGAGCCCGGGAGGTCAAAGCCACAGTGAGCTGTGATGGTGCCACTGCACTCCAGCCTGGGAGACAGAGCGAGACCCTGTTTTAAAAAAAAAAGAAAAGAAATCTAACCCATAAAACAAGAGAGAAAGAAATCCAGCATACATTCTCTTCTTTTATGGGAAGATTTTTTGTCCAGAACTCTTTTACTCACTGTAAGCACTCAATCTTAAACAATCATAAACTCCCTAAAGAGTGAAGAAAACAGGCATTGCTGGAAGCACTGTCTGCACATGGCTGAACAGCCCTGAGGCCCCAGAGTGGGGAGCAGGAGTCTTGGCACCGCCCTTGTGATTAAATGGTTCAGTGAGTGAAAACCTCCTATGTGTAAGTCCCGGTAATTCTTCCACTTCTTTCTTCTACCAAGGAATGGGATTTAGTGAAGAAATCTCTAGGACAGGAAGACAAAGATGAACAGGAGGTGGTCTCTACTTTGGAAGAACTAACATGGAGATGGAAAAGATGGGAGTTTGTTTATTTGCTCAATAAAGCACCTGCCGAGTGTCTGCTGTGTGCCAGGCACAAAATAGACACGGTCTCTACCACGTCAAATTCAGAATTTATGGAAACACAAAGGAATCCACTCATCACACAGACAACTGTGAAACTGCTTCCAAGGCAAATGTGAAAAGGGAGATGGACCCAGTTAGAAGTGTTCATGACAGGAAGATGTGGCCCAGTGAGAGGTACCCATGACACAGAGATGGGGCCTGGCCAGGCACGCAGCAGAACCCAGGCAAAGGACACTTGAACAAAGGTCTAAAGGATGAACTGGAGATAACGTGGTGAGAGGGGTTGAGACAGTGTTCCAGGCAGTGGGAACCATCCACACTG
The DNA here is from genome assembly GCF_024542745.1 of Macaca thibetana thibetana. Taxonomy (NCBI): domain Eukaryota; kingdom Metazoa; phylum Chordata; class Mammalia; order Primates; family Cercopithecidae; genus Macaca; species Macaca thibetana. The sequence continues at coordinate 100,732,799 of NC_065586.1, read as the reverse complement.
GAGCTTGGGGCATGATGCGGAGGGGCCACCAGTGAGGCAAGGAAAGCTGGTGAGACTCGGACCCCAAAGGCCCTCACAAGTCTTGTAAAAGCAGTTGGAGATTCTCTCCTAAGGGAATAACATTAGGTTTTTATTGGGGGAAAGATGCAGAAGTGGGGAGTGGAGGTAACCTAATCAGAACTGTTTTTAGAGAAGATGGCTCTGCTGCTTGGAGAGTGGATGGGAAACGGCCACAATGATGTGGGCCAGCCAGGATGGGGGTTCCATTTATGTACATGTAATTATCATCATCCTCAAAAATTCCTTAGCCATTAAAAATCAGTAAAGTGACATCTCCAGTAGGCCCAGCCCAGCCGGCATTGGAACCGATCACCAATTCTTTGATGGAGCCCCCGATTAAGGTAGCTGTGTTTGGGGTCAAGGTTGTAAGATGTAGATTAGATAAGCCAGCTAGCTAATGGTTAAACACTCGGTTCTCATCCAGCTTGGAGAGATGATCCCCCTCCTGGAAGGCTGTGCGAACCAAGCCTGAGCAAGGAACAGCAGATTCACACCTTTGATTTCACGTTCCCTGCAGGGTACATTCTCCATGAGTGCATTAATCGGCTTGGGCTGTCATCACAAAATGCCAGCACTGGGTGGCTTACACAACAGAAATCTCTTCTCTCACCATTCTGGAAGCCTAAGACAAAGGTGTCAGCAGGGTTTGTTTCTCCTGAGGCCTCTCTCCTTGGCTTGCAGATGGCTGCCCTCCCACTGTGTGCTCACCTGGTCTTTTCTCTGTGCACATGCATCCCTGGTATCTCTTTGTGTGTCCAAATGTCCTCTTCTTAGAAGGGCACCTGTCAGCATGGATTAGAGCTCACCCTAAGGACCTCATTTTAACTCAATTGCCTCTTTAAAGGCCCTGCCTCCAAATAGAGTCACATTCTAAGATACTGAGGTTAGGGTTTCAACTTACAAATTTTGGGGAAATAGGCAAAAATCTCTCTCTTCTCCTTTCCCCTTCCCTCTCTCTCATCTCTCTCTGCGGCAGGTAGCATTGCATTGCTGAAAGGTCAATGCACACACCAAAATTATGGGCTATTTCAAGGCCCAAGGCCCATGCCAACTAGATGGCAGGTATGGTAAATGGCTCACATTGAGAGGACAGTGAGCACACAGAGAACCAAGAAGGCCGACTGGTAGGCACAACGGCAGGTGTGACTTCTGAGGGCACATGTGAGAAAGGTGTAGACCTCCTAACAGAGTGGACAGTGCCTAGAGGAGCAGAAATTCTTGAGTGCCTGGGATGTGCGCAGGTGTGTGTGTGCTCAATAGCTACAGCTACTGATAACAGCAGAGCGTTCATACCATGGAAGCAGGAGACAGATCGACTGGAGGCAATGTTGGATTGGGTCCATCCTTAGAAGGCCTCCAATGCTAGAGCAGGGAGCATGGGCTTCACCATGTAGATATTGTAAATACATTCAGAACTTTAGAGTCTAGGGGTGGCACAGTGAGGGAGGAGAAGGGGACTGCTTAATGCAAGCAGTCAATCAGAGATATCAGAAGGTTGCAAACAGCTGGAGACTTCAGGGTGACATAAGACTTCCCGCAATGTTCTGCTCAAAGTCAAGGTCAGAAATAGCTATTATGATCTCCATCTGAATACCCTGCCCCAAAACACCAGCACTGTCACATGACTCACCACCAGCTTCAAGCCACTAATCAAAGTACAAAAAAACCGACTTCATGCTGACGAAAATCAATTTCTGTTTTGCCCTTTGCTTTTTACAAATGATCTAGATTTTTCAAGTGCAGTAGAAGAAATAAGGTAACTTTTCCAATAAGATTATTTCATGCAAGAAACAGTGTCCTTTTCAATAAATAGTTTTAACCCATTCTCCCTGGTTTCTGAATCACACTGCTCTCTGAAGATATATAAATATCACGTAGCAGTTTTATTTTCTGGGAATGGGGAGCTTTGGTTTAATAAGGAGGAGAGAGGCAGGGTGATAGACTTCTAGAGATGAAGCAAGATCTATTAGATCATCTTGGCCATTTCACTGGGCCTGCCTGAGATTGCTCCCAGCTGCATTGGCATATTCACGGCTGCTCAGGCTAGTCCAGTTTTAAATGATTTAAGGGTAATATATTAAGGACTCATGACCGGCTATAAAGAGGTGCTTCTTCCTGAGACACTAGTGAGGGTTTCACTGTAATTGTAGATGGATGCTCATCCTCATCCTACCAGAGGTCAGAGGGCACCTTGCTGTCCTTCAGGCCATATCACATCAGGGCCACAGAAGTCATGCCCATCTGGACGGTGGTCAACATCCAAGAAAAAGTACAGTGCCATGTGCGTTTATCAAAACCTGAAAGCAACCATGGGCTGTGCTGCTGAATAAAGACCTGCTTCTCAGTGTAACAACACTCAGTACAGATATTGTCATTTCGTTTCGTTTTAAGCCTGATTTGTGTACGAGGTGGGATGCAGACCTCCAGCAGCTGGGCCTGGTGTTAGGGTAGCAAGGTGGAGTAGGGCAGACATAGTCACCTTCTCCTCTTCCCTATCAAGTGTGCATATTGCCTCCCATGAGTCCTGGGAGCGATCCATCACAGGCCTGGGCTCTCCAGAACTAGGAATATCCTAAGTCTCACGCACACACCCCACTCCACCTTGGGCCACAGGATCAAAATGCTGTAAGTACATTTTAACCATTTGAAAGCCTTGGTGGTATAACCCAGGCTTAGAAAAAGAAGGCCAAAAGAAACAGGATTGCTCAACTAAGAAACTGGAGGCCATCAATAGTCTCTATACAAACCTTGGAATTATAATAATCACTAGATTTAGCAAGCACTTATTACACACAAGACACATACACAATCTCTCCTTTATTGGTAGCATCCTAGGGTAATTGCTATTATTCTTATTTTACAGGTAGAAAAACTGAGGCTTAGGGCAGTTAATTCATCTACCCTTATTTTCATAGCCCTCTCCCTGACCCACTCAAACAGCAGCGCTTCAGCCCCTCACAGACTCGCTGTCACTACTCTTCATTTGGATCACTGTGGCAGTGGCATCCCATGATGTACCCAGATAGGAAGACCTGGACTCTGCTGTGGGATTTATCTACTACAGGGGAAGTTAAAAAGTCACATCTCCCACTAACTTCAATAAGGCCTTCTTTATAGTAAGAACAGGAGAAATTCTTTCCAGCCTCAGTACCTAATATAGCTGCATGTCTATTGAGCAATTAGTTTCTTTTTATCTTCAGAACCACAAAAACCTAAAACTGATGAGATTTTCCTTTTTGCATTAGCAGCTAGGAAACTTAGGGATAAATTTCTATCCCACTTCTAGCAAAGTGTGCAAGACATTCTGCCATGCAATTGCCATGTAACAAAAATAGAAAACTGGTTTTTCTTTCTACTTTTACTACTTTCCCTCCTCCCACCCCTACTTCCCTCACTTAAAATATTTTTTCTCTTATTGGCATAATATGCATTTTTATAAGTCACAACAAGTAATTTTTGAAATGAGATGAGATACAAATGTTTTAAAAAGTAAAAATATTTAGAGAGTGGTCACAAAGGTGTGTATGCCTTATGAAACGCAGAAATTTATACAGCTACACACTTATGAATTATATACCTTTATGAATGCATGTTATACTTCAATGTAAACATTTATTAAAAAGCAAAACTGATAGAGTAGGTATCTCTAAGAGCTCATCCCTCTACAGAAATATCAAAAAAATCAAGGAAAAACCATCAGAGTTACTTTGTTAGTATGCTGAAAAACAATCCAAACTTTATAGCAACTAGGTAAATGTGGAATAGAGAGAAAGGCAATTTTAAAGTGGCAGAAAGGCTTTGTGATTTTTTTTTTTCCTGAGACGGAGCCTTACTCTGTTGCCCAGGATGGAGGGTTCAAGCGATTCTCCTGCCTCAGCCTCCCAAGTAGTGGGAATACAGGCACGTGCCACCATACCTGGCTAATTTTTGTATTTTTAGTAGAGACGGAGTTTCGCCATGTTGGTCAGGCTGGTCTCAAGCTCTTGACCTCAGGTGATGTGCCTGCCTCAGCCTCCCAAAGTGCTGGGATTACAGGCATGAGCCACTGCACCCAGCCGGCTCTGTGACTTTTTACTTGTGCTTGCTCCACCCTCTCCCCAGCTATCTTGAAGACATTAGTTCTGTGTTCCCAGTATGGGGCCCTAGTCCCTGGTTCTGAGGGAGGAGAGCAGACCTTACTCACAAAGAACCGTGTTTGCCTCTTCTATCCTGTCTCGAAGCTACATGAAGGACCGAAGCAATGTGCTTGTCTTTGTTTAGCCTAACTTGAAACACACTCAGGTTGGAAAAGACAGTGGTCATTTATTGGAAATATTGTAAGACACATGAAGAAACTGCAGCCACCTGGGGCAAAAGATTTCAGTTGATGCATACAACACAGTGCCTGATACCTGGAAAGAAAAGCTGGCGAGAGCATTTCTCTGGGAAATTAGGACATTCAAAAGCTCCCTGCATATTGGGTATTTAAGAAAACCACACACATGCCCAGAGTAAAACTCATGCTCAGAAAAGACCTGAGAAGACCCTAAGTTTTTACTTCTGGCCAATCTCTTAAGATCAGTGAAGGCAAGTATTTAAGGCTAATGTAAAATTCTAAATGGCCTGACTAAGCATTGAAGGAATATCCTAGTACAGAAACAATCTGCAAAGAATAGGAGAGATATTTTTTATTTTTTGTTTCTTTGCTTTTCTCTTCTCTCCTGCTCCCTGTCTCTCCCTCATGCCCTTTCTCCCCTTCTCTCTTGCCCCTCCCTTTACCCCTTTTGGCTCCTAGCATTCAAGGAAATCTTTATCAAAACACTAGCTCAACCCAAGCAAGGAACAGAGACTTCAGAGACCATGCATGACAAAGAATACAAACTTTACAAAAATAGTTTAGAAAAATCACTGAACAAATAGCTAAAGCCTACAGCAAGCAATAAAAACAAATTCTGAGGAGAACTAAGAATGTGATTTCCAGAATTACCAGATTATAGTATTCAAATTGTCCAGTTTTAACAAAAAATTATGAGACATTTAAGGAAACAAGTATGGCCTACTTACAAAAGAAATGAGCAGCAACTTTCCCTGAGGCAAAGACATTGAACTTATTAGACAAAGACTTTAAAGCAACTGTCTTAAATATGCTCAAAGAGCTAAAGGAATTAACAGACAAAGAGCTAAAGGAAACTAGAACAATGTATAAAAGAGAAATCAATAGAGACAGAAATTATAAAAAGGAACCAAAAAGAAATTCCGGAGCTGCAAAGTGCAATAACTAAAACAAAAAACTTACTAGAGGGTTTCAACAGCAGGTTTCAGCAAACAAAAGGAAGAATCAGCAAGCCTGAAGATAGATCATTTGAAATTATCTAGTTTAAAAAGTAAGCAAAAATGGAAAAAAAAAAATTAACAGAGCCTAAGAGAAACATTCAAGTGCAACAATATACACAAAATAGAAATTCCAAGAGAAAAGAGGAAAAAAGGTAGCTGAAAGTATATTTAAGGAAATAACATCCCAAAACATTCCAAAATTGGTAAAAAGAGAAAAATCTACATGTTTAGGAATCTCAGTGAATCTAAGAAGGGTAAATGCAAAGAGATTCCCACTAAGATACACTATAATCAAGTTGCCAAAGACAAAGAGAGAATCTTAAAAGTATAAAGAGAAAAGTGACCCATCATGTACAATATATCCTCAGTAGAATTAACAGGTAATTTCTTATTAGAAGCTAGGGAGATCAGAAGGGAATGAAATAACTTTTTTTAATGCTGAAAAAAATCCCCTATCAACCAAGAATTCTATATCCAGCAAAGAAAAATTAAGGCATTCTGTGATAACCAAAATCTGAGAGGGTTTGTTGCTAGTAGAGCTGCCCTTAAAGAAATGATGAAGGTAGATCTTAAGGCTTAAATGAAAGGGCACTAGACAGTAACTCAAAGCCATATGAAAAGGTAAGGAACTCCAGAAAAGTTAACTAGAAAGTAAATATAAAAGCCAATATACTGGATTTTGGTTTATAACTCCTCTTTTATTTCCTACATAATTTAAAAGACAAATGCATAAAACAATAGTTATAAATCTACATTACTGAACACACTGAATGAATGTAATGAATGCAAAATGTATTTAGTGACAACAACAACATAAGGTGAGGACAGAGACGTTTAGAAGCAGAGATTTTGTATTCTATTGAAGCTAAGTTGATATCAATTTTAACTATACTGTTACTATATTTTTATAAATGTATAATGTTAATCATAATCCTCTGGTAATCACTAAGAAAATACCTTTTTAAAAATACACAAAAAGAAATGGGAAGGGTATCAAAATGCTACAGTGTAAAGAATCAATTAAACACTAAAGAAGACAGTAATAAAGAAAATGAGGAACCACAAAGATATAAGACATACAGAAAAATAGCAAATTGGCAGAAGTAGATCCTCCTTTTTAAGTAATTACTTTAAATATAAATGGATTGAATTCTATAATCAAAAGGTAGAGATTGACCAAATAGACTTTTTTTTAAAATCCAACTATATGCTGTCTACAAGTGACTCCAGATTTGAAGACACAAATAGCTTGAAAGTGAAAGGATGGAAAAATAATATTTTATGCAAATAGTAACCAAAAGAAAGTTAAGGAGGTTATACTAATATCTAACAAAATAGACTTTAAGTCAAAAACTATTACAAAAGTCAAAAAAGGACATACATATTGATAAAAGAGTCAATGCATCAAGAATACATAGCAATTATAAACATATACACACCAAACAACAGAGCTCCAAAATACATGACCAAGCATTGACAGAATGAGAAGGAGAAATAGACAATCCTAAAATAATAGTAGGAGACATCAATATACCATTTTGAGATATATATATATACATACACACACACACACACACACCCCAATATACCGATATACCATCAATATACCGTCTAGTGAATGGAACAGCTAGACATAAAATCAATAAGAAAATAGGGGTCTTAAACAAAACTACAAAGAGCTCAACTGAATAGATGCAGATAGAACACTTCCCTCAACAACAGCAAAATGTATCATCTTCTCAAGTGCACATAGAAAATTCTCAAGGATAGATCACATGTTAGGCTACAAAACAAGTCTCAATAAATTTATAAGGATTGAAATCATACAGAATATTGTTTCTAACCACAATGAAATGATGCTAGAAATTAATAACAGAAAGAAACCTGGAAATTCACAAATACGTGGAAAACAACATACTCTTAAACAACCAATAGGTCAAAGAAGAAATAACAAGAGAAATTAGAAAACACTTACAGTTAAATTAAAATGGAAAGACAACTTACCCAAACTTACAGGATATAGTTAAACAGTGCTCAACAGGAAATTTATAGCTGTAAGTGTTTACATTAAAAAAAGAAATATCTCAAATCAATAACCTAAATTTACATCTTATGTAACTAGAAAAAGAAGTGCACACTAAACCCCAAACCAGAAAGAAGTAAATAAAGATTAAAGTTAAGATAAATAACATAGAGAATAGAAAAATAAGAGAGAATCAGCAAAACCAAAAACTGGTTTTTGAAAAGATCAACAAAATTGACAGTCTTTCAGCTAGACCAACTAAAAAGAAAGAAGAAAAGACCCAAATAACTGAAAATAGAAAGTAAAGACATTACCACAGACCTTATGGAAATAAAAAAAAAAAAAAACGCTATGAACAATTTGATACCAACAAATTAGATAAATTAAACATAAAGGATAAATTCTTAGAAACACACAAATTGCCAAAACTGACTCCAGAAGAAATAGAATCTAATCAGACCTATAAAAAGTGAAAATTGAATCAGTAATTTTAAAGGAATAAATAAAACAAAACTGCCAATAAGAAAAACCCAGGACCAGATGACTTTGCTTGTCAATTCAATCAAATATTTAAAAAAGAATTAACAGCAATCTTTCTCAAACATCTATAGAAAATACCAGAGGAGAGACCACTTTCTAGCTCATTCTATGAGGCTAGCATTACCCTTATACCAAAGTCAGAAGGACACCACAAGAAAACTTAGACTAATAACTCTTATGAATATAGATACAAAAATCTTTAACAAGATACTATCAAACTGAATCAAATAGCATATTTAAATAATTATAAAAATTCCAGGACCAAATGGGATTTATCCCAGGAATGCAAAGGTGATTCAACATAAGAAAATCAATCAATGTAATACAAATTAATAGAACAACAACAAAAACTGAACCACTTAGTCATCCTAATTGATGCAGAAAAAGTATTTGACGAAATCTAACATTTTATGATTTTTAAGAAAATACTCACAGAAAAGTAGGAATAGAAAGAACTTCCTCAACATAATAAAGGGCATTTATGAGAAAACCACAGCTAACATCATACTCAAAGATGAGAAACTGCAATCTTTACTCCTAAGATCAAGAACAATACAAAGATTCCTACTTTTACTACTGTTATTCAATATTGTACTGAAAGTTCTATACAAAGCAATTATAAAAGAAATAAAGCATAACCATCAATAGCATTTCTATACACTAACAATGAACTTTCCAAGAAATAAATCAAGAGGGCAATCCCCTTTATAATAGTTACAAAATAAAATATAATACCTAAGAAAAAATTTAACCAAAGAAGTGAATTACTCACTGAAAACTATAAAACATTGATGAAAGAAATTGAGGAAGGCACAAATAAGTGAAAAGATATCCTATGTTCATGGATTGGAAGAATTAATATTGTTAAAATGTTCATACTGTAATACCCAAAGCAGTCTACAGATTCAGTGCAGTTCCTGTCAAAATACCAATGACATTCTTCATGGGAATAGAAAAAAAATCCTAAAATTTATGTGGAACCACAAAAGAATAACCAAAGCAATATTGAGTACAATAAACAAAGCTGGAGGCATCACACTACCTGACTTCAAAATATACTACAAAACTATTGTAGTCAAAACAGCATAGTACTAGTATAAAAACCAACACATAGATAACCGAAGCAGAATTAGATAATCCAGAAATAAATCCACATACGTATGGTCAATTAATTTTTGACAAAGGTGCCAAGAACACACAGTGGGGAAACGATGGGCCTTTCAATAAGTGGTGTTGTGACAACAGGATAGCCACATGCAGAAGAATGAAATTAGATCCTATCTTATACCATATATAAAAACTAATTCAAAATGGATTAAGACTTAATCATAAGACTTGAAACTGTAAGACTACTAGATGAAAATATAGGGGTAGAATTTCATGACATTGGCATGGGCAATTATATTTTACATATGACCCCAAAAGCACAGGCAACAAAAGCAAAAATAGACAGGATTACATCAAACTAAAAAGTTTCTGCACAGCTAGGGAAACAGTCAACAGAGTGATGAGACAACCCATGAATTGGAAGAATGTATTTGCAAACCATACACCTGATAAGGGATTGATACCCCAAATATATAAAAATCTCAAATAACTCTATAGTAAGAGAACCAATAACCTGATGTTAAAGTGAGCCAAAGGACCTAAATAGACATTTCTCAAAATAAGACGTATGAATGGTCAACAGGTATATGAAAAAATGTTCAACATCAGTAATCATTAAATGTCTTAGTCTGTTCCTGCTGCTGTAACAGAATACCTTAGACTGAATAATTTATAAACAACAGAAACGTATGACTCACAGTTCATAAGACTGGAAAGTCCAAAATCCTGGTGCCAGCAAATTCTGTGTCTGATGAAGACTTGCTCTGTGCTTCAAAAATGGCACATTTTCTTACCGTGTGCTCACATGAAGAAAGGGGTAAGGGAGGTCCCTTGATTCTCTTTTATGAGATCACTAATCCCATTCATGAGGGTGAAGCCCTCATGACTTACTCATTTCCCAAAAACACCACTTCTTAATACTATCACAATGTGTTTTAGATTCTAACATATAAATGTTGGGGCACACATGAACGTTCAGACCATAGCATCAGTGAAATACAAATTAAAACCACAATGAGATATCACCTCACACCTGTTAGAATGATTATATCAAAAAGATAAAAGATAACAAGGGTTGGCAAGGATGCAGAGAAAAGAAAACCTCTGTATACTGAGGGTAAGAATGTACATTAATACAGATATTACGGAAAACAGTATGGAGGTTCCTCAAAAAATTAAAAATAGAACTACTCTACAATCCAACGACTCCACTGCTCGGTATATATCCAAAGGAAATAAAATCAGTATGTTGAAGAGATATCTGTACTCCTATGTTCACTGCAGCATTATTCACAGCAGTGAAGATATAGAATTAACTTACATGTTCATCAAGGGATAAATAAAATGTGGTATATATACACATGATGGAATACTATTCAGCCTTTAAAAAGAAAAAAATCCTGTCATTTGTGATGACATGAATGAATCTGGAGGATATTATGTTAAGTGAAATAAGCCAGGCACAGAAAGACAAATACTGCATAATCTCACTTACGTGTAGAATCTAAAAAAGTTAAACTCACAGAAGCAAAGAGTAGAATGGTGGTTACCAGGTGCTGTGGGATGGGGATTGAGGGGATGCTGGTCAAAGCATACAAAATGTCAGTTAGATGGGAGAAATAAGTTCAAGGGATTTATTGTACAACATGGTGACCATAATGAATAACAATGTATCCTTGAAAATTCCCAAGAGAGTACATTTTAAGTGTTTCTTACCACAAAAAAAATAAGTTTGCCTAGTACTGCATACACTAATTAGCTCAATTGAGTCATTCCACCATGTATATATATTTTTACATGTCATGTTGTACACGATAAATACATATAATTTTTATTTGTCAATTAAAGTAAATAGATAAATTTGAATCTTTTAAGAAAAGTATCCAAATTAGGAAGAAGTAAACCTGGTTCTATTCACAGGTGACTTTATCTTACATATAGGAAATCTTAGAGAATCCACAAAATAAACTACTAGAGCTAATAAACCAATTCAACAATTTAAAGGTGTAAGATACAAAAAGCAGTTGTGCTTTGATACACCCGCAATAAACAATCTGAGAAGTGAATTAAGGAAAACAATTTCATTTACAATAGCATCAAAAGAATAAAATACCTACAAATAAATTTAACCAGGAAGGCGAATGACTTGAATGCTGAAAACCACAAAACATTGCTAAAAGACCTAAATAAGTGTTAAGATACCTCATTTTCATGAGTAAGACTTAATATTGTTAAGATGGTAATACTACTCGAAGTGAGAATGACTTGAATGCTGAAAACCACAAAACATTGCTAAAAGACCTAAATAAGTGTTAAGATACCTTATGTTCACGAGTTGGAAGACTTAATATTGTTAAGATGGCAATACTACTCAAAGTGATCTACAAATGCAATCCTTATTGAAATTCTAACAGCTTTTTCAGAGAAATGAAAATGCCGACCAGGCACAGTAGCATATTGTATGATTCCATTTATATGAAATATCTACAATAGGTAAATCCATAGAAACAGAAAGCACATTGGTAGTTGCCAAGGGCTGAGGGAGGGAGAAATAGGGAGTAACTACTTTCTTTACTTTCATAGGGGATGAGGCAAATGTTTTAGAACTAGGTAGAGGTAGGCGGTGGTTACACAGCATTGTGAATGTACTAAATGCCAGTGAATTGTTCACTTTAAAATGATTAATTTTATGTCATGTGAATTTCATCTCAATTAAAAAGAAAGAATAAGCCATAAAAGCCAATTTAAAAAAAATTTGTTAAAAAACAAAATTACCTGGAAGCAGAAATCAAATCTCAATCATCCTTATGCACCCTTGCTCCCACGACCTTTAGCACAGGATGACACATAAAGACAGAAAATGAATAGTGTTTGCCTGGATGGATGAATGAACGACCTACCCAAAGTGATCTACAAATGCAATCCTTATCAAAATTCTAACAGCCTTTTTTACAGAAATGAAAACGTCAGCTGGGTGTGGTGGCTCACGCCTGTAATCCTAACACTTTGGGAGGCCAAGGTGAGTGGATTGCCTGAATTCAGGAATTCAAGAACAGCCTGGGCAACATGGTGAAACCCTGTCTCTACTAAAAATAGAAAAAAAAAATTCGTTGGGCATGGTGGCACACCTGAAGTCCCAGCTACTTGGGAGGCTGAGGCATGAGAATTGTTTGAACCTGGGAGGCGGAGGTTGCAGTGAGCTGACATAATGACACCACACTCCAGCAGCCTGGGCTACAGAGTGAGACTCCCTCTCAAAGAGAAGAGAAAGCCAATCCTCAAACTCGTATGAAATTTTCCAGGGTCCTTGAATAGCCAAAACAATATTGAAAAACAAGAGCAAAGTTGGTGTACTCACATTTTCCAATTTCAAAACTTACCACAAAAGTACAGTCACCAAAATAGTAAGGAATTTGTATAAGGATAGACATACTTACCAGTGGAATAGAATTGAGAATCCAGAAATAAACCCATACATCTAAAGCAAAGCAACATATAAATTTCAGGGATTTAGAAATCCTAAGAGATCTTCCTCATCTTTCATTCGCCCCTATTGTTTCTTTAAATGCTTCCTTAGATTTTCTTTTTCCAACTAGAAAAGCAATACTCACTACTTCCTACAAGCCAGCAATAGACAAGTAGACAGAGAATTCCCACAACTGCCCACTCCACTGCCAACACCACACCTCTGCACTCTCACGACTGAGGTTCCAATATTAACAGATTAACAGTCTGGTGTGTATCTTTTCCTTATTTTCTTCATCCTTATTCAAATATCCTCCAAATGATGTATGCAATCCAGCTCATGGTTACTATCCCACAATTAGTATTCCTGAGGTGAATTACTCCCATGTGTTTTTACTCTTTCATATTCTCCCCTGAGATGCTGGGGGCCAGAGGGAGTGATTAAGAGGCATTTTCCCAGGTCAAAGAAATGACATTTCAACTGCTATATGAATTGTCTAATTACACAGAGTAGGAGTTTGATTTGAAACTTAAAATGAGAAAGCTTAAGTGGGTGGGACATTTGGCAACACCCATACTCCTACCCCTAATGTATGCTGCGTGTTATTTTGTAACCATCCCCATTCATCAGCAGAGACCATCTGCCTCCCAGCAGGGATTTTATCCGAAAGCATTTCAACTTTTACCAGGTCAAAGATGGAATTTCATCACCTTCAAATATTTACTTAATTTATGTACTTATTTTGCTTATTGTCTGCCTCCTTCACTAACATATTACCTCCAAGGGCCAGAGATTTTAGTCTATTCCTTCACTCACAGGTGCCCAACCCTCGAATGTGCCTGGTACACAGTGGGTGGTCAAAAATACTTGTTGAATGAAATTCTACAAGATCTTTTCTTTTAGGCTTTTAGAAAAGGCTGGGATAGAAATCTGGAACATTTTTTCTCTCTCCTCTCCTTCCTGCTTTCTTATGAAGATGACAGCTAATTAAGAGGGATGGGGAGTTGATTGACCATCAAGGCTCTGGCTTGCCTGGGTCTCCCAGCTTCTCATCTTGTTGGATCGCCAGTGGAGTTGAGAGATAAGACCCTCCATGAGCATCATCCCCTGAGAATCACTAAGCCCCTCCACACAGCGTCACCGAGTCCTTAGGCCATCCTTTGGGAGAGATAAGAAAGGGTCACTCCATTTTACAGGAAGCATTGGGGAGCCCTCTGTGTGACATGAGGGAGCTGAGATCCGAATTCACATCTTCAACTCCTTGCTCAAGACTGTCTCCATGGCCAGAGAGAAGCACCATTTTTCCCTCATGAGGTTGCATTTTAAAACCCTAATTTTCCACCTCAGCAGACAGTTTTCCCCAAAGCTATTTTAGGAACAATAGAATACAAAAGCAGAGGCTCGAGTTTTCTTCAAAAAATGTTGATCAGCCGTTTTGTTGAATGTCCCTCTATTTGGGTTTGTCTGATGCTTTCTCATGATTGAACTGAAGTTATGCCTTTTGGGGAAAAATACCACAGCTGTGAAGTTGTATTCTCAGTGCAATAATCTTTAAAAGTGCCATGGTCATAAAAAAACGAGAAAAGACTAAGGAATTGTTAGAGACTGCAGAAGATGGAGAAATAACAACTAAATATAATATGGGACCCTGGATAGGGTGCTGGAACAGAGAAAGAATATTAATACTGTTAGTGGGAATGTAAATTAGTTCAGCCACTATGAAGAGCAGTTTGCAGATTTCTCAAAGAACTAAGAGCAGGACTACCATCTGACCCAGAAATGCCATTACTGGGTATGTACCCAAAGGAAAATAAATAGTCCTACTAAAAAGACACTTGCACCCATATGTTCATCACAGCACTATTCACAATAGCTAAGACATGAAATTGACCCAGGTACCTTTATCCAACAGTGGGTTGGATAAAGAAAATATGGGACATATATACCATGGAATACTACACAGCAATAAAAAGGGTGAAATTATGTCTTTTGCACCAACATGGATGCAGCTAGAGGTCATCATGCTAAGGGAACTAGCACAGAAACAGAAAACCAAATACTGCATGTTCTCACTTATAAGTGGGAGTTAAATATTGGGTACACATGGACATAAAGACGGGAACAATAGATACTGAGGGATACAAAAAGTGGGAGGGAAGGAGGGGGGCAAGGCTTGAAAAACTGCTTTATCATGTTCTATGCTCAGTACCTGGATAAAAAATTCATTCGTACTCCAAACTTGAGCATCACACAATATACCTTTGTAACAAACCGGCACATGTACCACTGATTCTAAAATAAAAGTTGGGGAATAAAAAAAGAAAGAACATCAGTAAAAAAACAGTATTCAAAGTCTATAGTTTAGTTAATAGTATTATACCAATATTAATTTCTTAGTTGTGATAATTGTTCTATGGCTATGAAAGTTGTTGATATTAAAAAAAACTGTAAGAGTACAGGAAAACTTTACTATTTCTGTAATTTTTTTCTGTAAGTCTAAAATTAGTTTAAAATTAAAGATTAAAAAAAGATGTGTTTTCCTTGTTCTCCCCACCTCTATTTACCTGGAAAGGGAGAGAGGAAAAGATACAGAATCTTTCTAGCTCCTTTAGAGTTACAAAGATAGAAGCATCCAACCCTAAAGCAAAGTGGATCTGGACAGCTCCAAGTAGCTTTAGGGGCTCAGAGCCAGATGACCAGCAGAGAGTGAGCTCTTCTTGGAATTCCAAGATGCTCCATCTTGAATAGTTGGCTGAAATTCACATTCCCACGGATTTAGTTGTATCCTGATATAGGAACCTGGACAGTTGGTCTCATTGGTCAAACTCTCCATGCACATGGGGAGCCTTGCTCTCCTGTCTGTCTGCATAGCCAGTCACTCATCCTCTCTGTATGCAGGGGCCCTACTAGGCACGCAGTTCTTAGTATTTCAGAAGACTTATTCCTCCTTCCTGTCCCAACCCTAACACCGCCCCAACGTAAGCTTGACATTTTCTGCTATCATCACCCAGATGGCAGTGGTGTACTCTGTGTACCACATGTGTGTGTGTGCATGCATGTGTGCATGCACCAATACAAGTAATTTTCTAGACTGTATAATATGTATATTATTAAATTATATATACATAATAATATACATAATAATATGTATATTATTAAATTTCTTAGACTGTTTAATATGTATATCAACAAGCCATATTCAATGTTTTGGTGATGTTTGTTAAGTTGAAATCAAGTTAATTGTAGGTAGCAAAAAGCAAGGGACTTCCAACAAACTCCTATCTCCCACATCTCATTCATTCAATAAATAGGTATTGAAAACTTCTGTGTGTCAGGCACTGTGGAGCAACGCAAATGATTTATTTCCAATCCTGCCTTCTATGACACAGAGTAGGTGAACCCTCTTTGATGCCATTGCATGACCCATCAAGGCATCTAGTTTTACTCTCAACCCACAGGATTCCTGTGCACCCACAGATACACGGAGAGCAAAGGTTAGGATCGATGTCAGAGAGATTTTAAAGGAATGAACAAAAACATGTGGTTATCAATTGGATATTCCAGATAAGGTGTTTGGAAGGAAAATAGGAAAGAATCATGGAGTCCATCCTCTGGTCCTGCTTTTAAATACCCGAGGTCAGATTGCAGCAGGAACTCCAGACCTGACACCAAAGAGGCCTTTTCACCGACCAAACTCAGTTCCTGTTTCTTCCTGTAATTGATTAAATCTTGTACTCATCTATAGGTAGAGATTAAAAATAGCAATGATTTGGGTCCAACCTGACATGAAACTGACTTTTTTTTTATTTCTGTAGGGAAGAAGAATGAGGAATACATCAGCTTAGAGACAGACCCATGGACCCAGAGAAAGCTGTCAGATCTCACCCCACTTTTGTGATATAACCATGGTGCTTCAGAGGCCATGGACCACTCCTTCACACCCACTCCTCCACTGTCCCCCAGACTGTTTGGGTTGCAGAGCTGGGACAGTGACGATCCACAGCACTCAAAACCCCCCTCCCTGGGAGCCAAGACAAGCTATTTTTCATTTTGTCCCTTAAATGTTTCTCTGTGTGAGTGAGACGCAGCCAGCTACCTTGTTGCCCAACACGTCAGAGAAGTGGGACTGTCCCACATTTGCTCTGCTCATATTTTTAATTGCTTAATAATAGTGAGTGGGCTTCCCTCCTCCCCTCCAGCATAGCAGCGTGGGGGACTTTGACATTCAGGGCTTGATGTGTGGGCAGCAAACACAGATGAGGCTGGGAAAATGTCAGCCTCCTACAGCTTCTCTCCCAGTGAATCACCATACCATATGACAGGGCACACCTCGTGTAAGGAGCACCGGGCTGGCAGTCCAGGGAGCTCAGTTTCAGCCCCACCTCCACTACTAAATTAGCTGTGTGACGTACGGCAAGTGGCCCACCCTGTGGGAGCCTCAAGCTCCTACTGCTCTGAAACATTTAAATGGCAATGAGAATGGGCAAAGAGGATATTTATGGAATAGAGATCATGAGCACAGGCTCAGGATCCAGACCTCCTGGAGCCACTCCTGAATCCACCACTTGCCAGGAGCAGGAACTCAGGAGAGTTACTTAATCTGTCTATGTCACGATACTCTCAATTGCAAAGCAAGCATAATAGTACCTACACAACACAGTTGTTGGAAGGACTTAGAACTGTGCATAGCATGTGGTATGCATTCAATACATGTTTGTTGTTGTTATCATTCCAATTCTAGCCATCTAATTGACTATATTTAAAGTTCCTAGGGAAGTATTTTCAAAGATGAATAAAATATGAAAATTTCCCCCAGATACAGACTTATGAGGAAGATGAATACATGCGTAAAATATTGGGGAGAGGAAAGTGGGGGCTGCCAGTGGTGCGCTGTGCAACAGAAGTGAGTGACGATACCATGCGTTCGGCATGTGCCAGAGGCTGGGCAAAGGGCTCTGCCTGCGTTCCCCGTGGAATCCTTACAGCTGCCCATGAGGCTGATCCCATTTTATAAAGTGGGAAGCAGTCTCAGAGAATCTGCCTTCAATCTTATAGCTTCTAAGTGGCAGAGACAGGATTCAAACCCGGGACTTAAGTCATTGCTCTTAACTCTGCATCATTGAAGGATTACGTGGGATTTGAAAATATGTCACAAAGGAAATGGCAGCCTAAGCCTCTTTGTTTTTTTCTTATTAGTATGAAAAGGCAGGATTTCTAGGGCAGCTCCCAGCAATGCTTATTTCTTAGCAATATAGGTAAGTTCTTGAACCTCTCTGAGGCCAGGTGTCTTCATTTCTGAATAACAAGAGTGCCCACCAACAGAGCTGATGGGAGTAGATGAGCTTGTAGATGTAAACTCTTTGTTTGTTTGTTTAGGAGATAGAGTCTCGCTCTGTCACCCAGGCTGGAGTGCAGCGGCATAATCTCGGCTCACAGCAATCTCCACCTCTTGGGTTCACGCCATTCTCCTGCCTCAGCCTCCCAAGTAGCTGGGACTACAGGCGCCTGCCACCATGCCCAGCTAATTTTTTGTATTTTTAGTTGAGATGGGGTTTCACCGAGTTAGCCAGGATGGTCTCAATCTCCTGACCTCATGATCCACCCACCTTGGTCTCCCAAAGTGCTGGGATTACAGGTGTGAGCCACTGCGCTTGTGTAGATGTAAACTCTTAACATCATGCCTGGTGTTTGGCAAGCACTTGTCAGATGTTAGCTTGTATCATCATCTCATCATCATCATTGCTGTCACTGTTTCATCATCCTCATCATCCTCCTCATCATCATCATCATCTATACTCAATTTCCTTTCAGCTGATGGTCAGGACCACCTATTGATAAATGGGTGATGGAACTTCCATTTTCAAAAGTACTATCAAGACCCTTTCCAAACCACTTCCTAGCAGGTGCCTGAAATGTGACAATCAAACATTTATTCCTTCGGTTAAGCATTTGTTTTATGCCTGGGGTCTCCTTGTAAATATAACAGTCACCAGGAGAAATGAAGAACGCATGATGCAATACTCAACCACATTCATTTAGCTATTTGAGAGAGGCCATACCCTAGGCAAGGAACTAAGAAGATGACGCAGAGGCAGAGGAAGACAGCAGAAACACCACTCCAGATGAGGACTGGACAGTAGAGAGGAGATAGACCGGAGCGCGGTCTCCTTCACAGTTCCTCCAAGGACTGCTCTGTTGCTGTCTGCTGAGAGGCTGGGCCCCAGCTTTTGGGCAGGGGTTGTATATGAGCTGGGATCTCATTAGCATGGGCCACCAGAGTGCAGACAGGTGAGTGATGGCTCCCCCAGAATGGAGGCGTGTTTGATGTAGGCTTGTCAGTCCCACCATCCTTCATAAGCACCTGCAGCCAAGATTCATATCCTCTGTCAGAGGCTCATCCAACACCCCGAGCTGGCCTTCACCAGGGTCTAATTTTTATACCCTCTCCCTGAGAATGGCAAGCAATCTTTCAGGTCCTGGAAATGGGAAGACACACTGTAACGCTCCATTTTTCCTGGGAATTTCTTAGAGGTTGGAGGCAAGATAAACTAAGAAGAGGGAAATGGAGAGGAGGATTTAGAAGGAATGCATTAACTACAGTCTTTTACCTATTTTCTACCATTCTTGCTCATGCCGTCATTCCCCCCAGGCCCATGCCAGGTTTCTAGGCAATATCACCTTGAATAATGGTATATTATTTAGTATCAGTTCAGGATACTACTCTGTCACAAGAGAAAATGCTCACCAAGAAAAAATGATGCCATGACATGCAAGATGAGATTCTTATGAGGAATCAAATTCTTACATCAAGATGAAACCATTTGAATGATTTAGTTGGAAGGTCTATATTGCCTCTCCTTCATTTTGTGTCACCTGTGTTGCCATGTTTATATTCAATTTGTTAAGTCACCGTTACATGCTGGGCAGATTGCTGAGGGCTGGGAGACACTCAATGCAGAGTATGGCTGAGTTCCTTCTCTAGGAGCTCATAGTCTTGAGCCTGTGATTATAAGCCTACCAAGGACAGGAACTAAGTCATGGGGTTCCACAGTGGCTGGTATACAGCTTCTCAAGAACTGTCTTTTCAGTGCTGAATTTCAGAAGCATCTTTCATAGAAAAATGATGCGGAAACCAACAGGAGTGAAGTTTTTTTATTCTTTTCCCTTATCTAATCCATTCTGAAGGGAAAAGTGTTTTCCTAATTTTTCATTAAGCTTGGACAACAGTAAAGATCAATAGAAATTGGCAGCATTCCCTTAGTCAGTATCACCATCCATCGTGTGGAACTAGCGAAAAGGATTCTGGGACAGAGGCTACGAGTTCATGTGTTCATGCTGGCTCTCTCCTAGGTCACTGTGTGATTGTGAGGCCCCTGGGCCTCTCTGATCCTGGTGCCATGTAAAGCTGGCTCCTCTACCTGACAGATCAGGACCCAAGAGGCAGCAAGAGCTCCATGACTTTAAAATGAGGGTTCTGAGCTGGGGTGTGTGGGTTCAGCTCTCAAAGCCTACAACTAAGGAAACAAAATGGTGGCCCCTAGACATGGGTTTTGGCAGACATAGGGTTTTAAAGAAAATTGAATTCATTCCAACTTTTAAAAATTAGCATACTATATACATTTTAAAATCTAGATGTCCAGCTTCCTTTGAAAACTATCGGAAAATCTGACAATGCTGGACCAGAAGCTGAACATGAAAACAGTCTTTTGCCATTGAAGACTGGCTGCATCCTTTAGACTGGGCCTGTGCTCTCTGGTCACCACAGTTCCCACCATAACCGGCTTTCCTCATTTAGGCCACCTCTCTGGAGCATGTAGGCATCTGGCTGGTTAATAAACCTAACCAGGTTAACTAGGGGTCCAAGGCAGAGTGTGCCCGACACTGCCATGAAATTTACAGGTATAGGCACAAGATGGAACCCAAGAATCCAGAGGAAAAAGAGCTCCAGGGCATTGGGAAGGAAGCTGCCCGGGAAGTGAGTGAGAAATGTGTGTACTCCTACCGCGAGCCCATGAGTAACCCTTTCTGGCCAGAGTAGGAGTTTGTGCAGGTGAACTGGTGGGGACAAGGCTGAGAATGGAGCTCAAACTGTGGGAAGAAAGGCCTCAATGCCAGGTAATATTGTTCTCTGCTTTCATGCCAGAAACTCCAGATGTAATGTGGGGTTTAGGGACTAAGGCTGCCAAGCTCATCCCTGCACACACTTCCACCTTCACCTTCATAACACGAGTTGGAGTGAAGATCTAGGCCTCAGGAAATACAAGGCTAAGTACAAAGTTCTGAAAATCACCCTCAGCCTTCACAAAGTCTTCATCATGCAGATTTCCTAAAGCAGCCAGAGGCATCCTACAGAGACCCAGTGGTGGCAGGGGACAAACAGCCAGGGCGAATTCTCTCAAGGAAAAGAATGGGAGAAAGAAAGAAGGGAAAAACCTTCCTTTTGGCTTCATTAGCGCTCTTGCTTAACTGAACTAAAAATAAAACTAATTGCTTTTGCTATTCTAATGTGAAAAATCAGTTTTTAAAGGATCAAGATTCTCTCCCTGGCTGGAGAAATCATTGAATCTGTAATAGACTGACTGCCAATGAATTATGAATGTCATAATCAAGCCTTCTTGGAAGGCCAAAGTCTTGGTTACAAATGGGCACTATAATTAGAAATACACTGAAGCTGCCTAAAGCAGACCCCTCTCCCTACCCTTTGTCTTTTTTTTTTTTTTTTAAGAGGGAAGAGACATAGACTGCTCTTCATCAGGTATCTGGCTTGTTCTTGAACAATGCCCTGTTCTCACCATTTGAGGAGACATTACACAAGTAAGCATACGAATAGCCATCCCTTCCCCCCTTATCCCTTTAAAAAGCCCCACCAAACTCCCCCAGCTGTGATCAGGAGAATGATTCAATTCTCTTCATCTATTACCTGGAATTCTACACACTAAAGATATACTTGGACGGCGAGCAGCCTCTTTTCAAATCCAAGAGAACTAGGGTAGGGGCAGGTGTCAGTTGTCCACACCTTAATGGAAATCAGTTTGATCCAATCCTTTTGTACGAACTAGCTGAGCTCTGCAGAACTGGAAGCTGGAGGGCAGGGGGTGTGCATTTCAAAAAAGCAAAAGAGAGGAGAGGGGCCATATTGAAGATTGAGAATCAAGGGAACATAAATGTGAACAGGGCTGCCTCCCTGCTCCAAGCCCTCAACCAGGAAGGAGAGGAGGTCCCCACCCAACACGAAATCTAGATAATGTGAAAAACCAGTCTAGAATAACAGAGCCAATAACATCCCTCCAAGAAATTATCATGCTCAAAAAGAGGTTGCCTTACCTATTTTTTTTTTGAAGGTGAAGTTATTTTGAGCAAAAAATGACTGGGAGCTGCTGTCCTTCCTCAAACCTACCTTTGACTTGGTCCCTAGAGATAGAATCAGTTCTAACCAGAAAGCTCTTTCAGCAGGAGCTACTTTCAAGTGCTTATCTTATCTCAGCCATGGAAGTGGCCAGTTAGGGGAAGGGAGTCAGGGCTCTGCTTCTCTCTAAGTCCTGTGAATTGAAAAATGAAGCAAGCACCTCAGTCCCTCACCACTTGCTGAGTGTGTCTGGATGGGCTTAATGACTGGTTCTCATCCCCAATTGCACATTAGATTCACCTGGGAGATTTTTAAATGTTAATGCCTGGTCATTCCCCAGCCCAATTGAATGTAATATCTAGGGGTGGCTTCAAGCATTACTATTCATTAAAACTTTCTAGTAATTCTAAAGCACAGACATGGTTGAGAACCGCTGAGCTAATCACTCTCTTCCAGAACCTGTTCTTAATCTTCCTGCCCCTCCTCTCATTTCCCAGACCTAGACCAAGGGGCTTTTCTAGCATGAGAGGTTCTGGAGACACCCTTCTCTCAGGGCAGGTGCCAGGTTTTGGGGCATCTCTATGCAGTGCCAAGGATGGCTCCCCACCAACCCCCCAATTATTCCATTAGAAAAGAGCTGAAGGTATATTTTATCCAGAATAGCAAACAGGATTCGTCCTCCAAGCCAACTCTGTTGGGCCAGAAGTGGGTCCTCCAGGTACTATATTGAGAAATCCTTCTCAACAGGTCATGTCCAAGCTCAGTGGGAAAAAAAATATCATGCTTGATTATCAATGTTAGCTCAGGGAGAAGAAGAAGGAAATGATGATACAGAAGCCTAGCATTTGTCAATCCTCAAAAAAAATTTCCTCATCTGGACTATGAGAAAAAAAAAGACCGAGAGAAAGGACATGATGTGCCCATTAACCAGTTCAATAAATCCACAAGTTAGCTTAAAAGATTTGATTTGTGTCTAATACTACAGAACCTTGCCACTCAAAGTGAGGTCCACAGACCAACAGGGTCAGCATCTGCTGGAATATTGTTAGAAATGCAGAACCTCAGACTCCACACAAGACTTATTGAATCCAAATCTGCATTGTAACAAGTTCCTCAGGTGATTCATTTTTACAATGACTTTGAAAAGTGCTGCTGGAAAGTAGACAGAAGATGGGAATAGCAGTAAGCTCTGCCACAGTCCGCATGAGGAATACATGGGGGGAAATCAAGCAAAGGAAAATGCTAAGTCATGTAAGAGACAGAAACAATGTCTGCCTCCGGAAAGTAGAGAGATCCACATACGCAGAAAAGCACAGAAAGCCTTGGAGATCGGGAGGCCTATGGGTCAGGTCCTAGCGGACTGGTAGAATGGGCAGAAAGGCACCTGCCAGTCTCCAGCAGCTTTCTCTTACCCCAAGAGCCTGCTGTCTCTCGCTCTCTGCCCTGACACAGCTCTGGACATCAATTCATTGCTTCTGCTCTGAGTCTTCTCTCCCCAACAGACCTGGGAGCTCTTTGAGCCCAGAAATGGCATCTTCTCCCTGTCCTGATTCCTGTACCTATCCACACAGGATGAGGCTTGTAAGGACCACTCAAAACATTTTTGAATACATGAGTGATTGATGTGATGAGTGATTTCAGTAAGAAATGACAGAAGCCAGCCCGGTAAGAACACAGAGGCCAGCTCCACTCTGCCCCTCTCCATCAAGTTGCCACTCCAACTTGACCCAGTGGAATTTAGGCTGGCACCCAAATTATCAGACTATGACTTTTTAAAAATGAACACTTAACCTAAAATCCCAAACCTCCTTCAGCTCTGGCTTGGCTGCTAATCAGCTGGGGTCCCTTTATTCTGGAAGGAAACTCTCTGGGCTCTGGTTCACATGCACAGCTGAACCTCAGAGGGAGAGAAACGGATGATTAGACTTGGGGAAAGGGTGTGGAGGCCTGCCTAAAATGCTATGGGACAGGGGTAACACTCCCTCTGGAGGGTCAGCTCTCCTTTAGTGAAGATGTTCCTTCTGATAGCACAGAATTCAAAGGCCCATAGGATTCGAAGTCCAGCAAGTTCTGTAGACCCTACCCACTCTCAGCCCATCCCACAAAGTCAGTGTATGTGGAAATACTTTAAAGAGATGTGCAATGTAAAGTATCATCATTACTGTATGATGGAAAGCCTCGAATAGAATATTATAGCCATAGGTATTTTCCATACATTTATTTATTCACACAGTCCTGCATTTGTGAACTTTGCAGAAAAAGAGAGTGTGGCTCTGGGGTGACAGTGCCTGTGCTTGAATCCTGACTCTGGCACTTTTTAGTTGTATGACCTTGAGCAAGTTATTTAATTTCTCCACGCCTCACGATATTCATTAATAAAATGGAGATAATAGTAGTACTGCTTCTCTCACAGAAGTGCTCTGGGAATTAAATGAACGAATGTATATATGAGTGTGTGGCTTAGTTCCTGGACACATTACATATTCAATAAATGTCAGCAATTACCCACCTTACCTTCATGGCCCATCCACTGCACATCTCTCCCCCATGCCCACACAATTAATGTTGCCAGTAGTTGCCCAGATTCTCCATGAATACCACCAGGCCTGGTACAGAGCAGCATTTCATGCTGCAAAGAAATTGGTGCCCTCTGACATTTGACTCTTTACAATTACTATTCTCTTGGGGCACATTCTCAGCAAACCAGAAAAAAGTACTTGATAATCTAATTTATGTGGAAGTGTTATAGACTTACAAATGTCTATATTCCTTTTGAAGTACAGAATATCTGGTCTTTAAAAAGGAACCTAAAGCTAGCAATGCCTCAACAAAAAGAAATTAAGGCACCAGCACTGGAATTTGAGGACGAGTTACAGATCAGGCAGTTAGGTGTTTTTATATTGAATGAGTAGAGAATCCTGAACGCCCAACTCCATAGACAATCCTCTTTCTAATTCAATACAAGAAGGCAAGAAGGTTCTAGGAAGAATTTCAAGGTAGGTAGATGATCTAGTTGGTTCACCGTTCCTGAAATTGGAGTCATTCTTTGTAAGGTAAGAGTATACAGGGACATCTGTATCTCTGTCATCCCCATCCTACAAGTGAAGACTGCAGAGACTCCCTCTGCCCTGAACATCAAGGTCCCCATTGGACTAGTGAACCCTGAGCTCATCCTCCCTGAGCACTCTTCAGGCACAAACCTGCAGAAAACGCCACCATTTTCTGACCTCTAGTCAAGGAAAACATCCTCCAGCCAGGTGCAGTGAAACATGGTGCTAACAGCAGGAAGGCTTAACAGAGTTGTGCCTCCTTCTCTAGAGCTGACCATGTGTGTACAGGAAACCTAAGAGGCCAGAGAATATGATACAGGAATGGTTGCAGGTCTATCCCTACCTCTAAGCAGCATCTCAGGCCTCATGCAAGGGTATTTCAGGCACCCAGAGAGAAGAGCAGGAATTTTGTTTTCTAGCTCTTCCTACTCACTTGGCTTTCTGAAGCTCTGGTATCACTTCCCTACCTTCATCATGTCATATAACTTCATATGCATGCATCACACACAACCAAGACAATCATAGCAGATGCAACAAATACAGAGCATGGGGCAGAAGCAGAAGCTCTCACCCCTGAGTAGTATAGATTTCCTCTTTGCAGTAAAAAGATATGAACAAGCTGGGTGTGGTGGTACATGCCCCGTAGTCCCAGCTACTCAGGAGGCTGAGGCAAAAGGATCACTTGAGCCCGTGAGTTCGAGGCTGCAGTGAGTCATGATCATGTCACTGCACTCCAGCCTGAGCGACAGAGCAAGACCCGTCTCTTTAAAAATAAATAAATAAATAAATAAAATAAAATGTAAAAACAGAGCAAAAAAGGACCAGCTGGCCAACTCCCTCTTTTTGCAGAGAACTACACTGCATTTTAGCAAAAGGACATCTCTTGCCCTAGGTCAGAGAGAGTCTGTAACTGAGTCAGGACTAGAACTCAATTCCTTTTTACTACCTCCTGCTAAGAGCTCCCCTCTACTGGGTGACTTCACACAGGTAATTTCTGGTGGCAGCTGACAGCAGATACCCAAAATATAGACAAGCCTACAGTTGGAGGGTTCTTCCCATCTTGACTTTATCCTGAGCCTCTGGAGCAATGAAGTCTTGGTTATGGGCATGATCCCAGCCTGCCCTGGTACTGCTACCAACATGATTCCTGCTATAGTGCAACCTCTGCTCCCACCTCTGACAATGGGGCTGGCCCTCTTGGCTGTATCTTCTCCCCAAAATCAAAGACTTGTTTGCCATTTAGAGATGTTGGCTCCCAGTTGACGAGCCTCTACCCCAATATCAACAATGCTACTAAAAACCTCTGGCCAGAACAGGACTGACAGTTCAAACTTCACTGATGTAGTGTTGTACCTACCGGCAGAGAAGTAGAGATGCATGTAGCAGGGGCAACTAGATCTCTAGGCTCTCAGCCGAGAAACATCCTTATAGCAGCCGGAAGCCTCTAGGTCTCCCCGAGCTTAGACATTTATCCCTCTACATGTTCTACAAAAATGCAAGACTGATCAGTGAAAAAAATCAGGAATATAGAAAGAAAAAGAATGGATTCTTAACTATTGTCTGACTGGTGTCTTTTATCAGTGTCATCTCCATTCTTGATGAATGTGTCACTTCCGTGTACCGCTCATTTTCTTTTCTATTAAATAGGAGTGTCTCATTCTCAGGCAGGTGGGGCCAAGAAGTTAAACTAGAAGAAATTGTTACTATTCAATCTTTAAAAACTACCTACAAAACAAAATGAGAGATTATTTTTAGACTTCAGGGATATGAGATATAAGAACCAAGCTGGGCACAATGGCTCACACCTGTAATCCTAGCACTGGGAGGCTGAGGCAGGACGGTTGCTTGAGGCTAGGAGTTCAAGAACCAGCCTGGGCAACATGGCAAAACCCTGTCTCTACAAAAAATACAAAAATTAGCTGGGCTTAATGGCACATGCTTGTGATCCTGGCTACTCACAAGGCTGAGGCAGGAGGATCACTTGAACCTGGGAGGCTGAGGCTGCAGAGATCCAAGATCATGCCACTGCATTCCAGCCTGGGTGGTAGAGTGAGACCCTGCCTCAGAGAAAAAGATATAATAACCTATCATTTAGGAAAGCTGGAATTTCACGTGGTAGTTGGCCATCAAGGAAGGAGACAGAATGACATGAAAAAGCTAAGAGTAATGATGAAAGAAATTTTAAAATCAGAAAGGCCTAGGTTTGGATTCCGGTTCCTCCACTTACTTGCTATGTATCCTTGGAGGAGGTTTTTTAACTGTATGGTACTTAGTCTTTCCATTTAAAATAGATTCATAATACGTGACTCATAGGAACGTTCTTCAGATTAAATGAGCCACTGAGTGTCAAGTGCCTGGAATACAATAGACATGCATTAAATGGAAACCAATTATAAAATGACTTTTCAGGGTTGTTTAAAGGTTTTCAATTTCCCCAAACCAAGAGTTAGCATGTTTTGCTGCGGTGACTTTCATGTCTTTTTAGGGAGCAAAATTTTATTTTCTTCAAAATAAACCAAACATGAAATTGGAACTTTTATGGTCCCATCATCCTCAGTCCTCTTGAAGGGTCTTCTGAGACACTGTCCCTGTACCAGAGGAAATTGTTGCTAGAAGATGAGCCAGCTGCATGGAAATTTGAAGATATGGATTCTAATACCTGTTATGCCATGAACTCCCAGAGACAAGCCACTTCCCCTCCCTGAGTCTCAGCGTTCTCCTTGTTAAAATGAAGTTTGGGCATGTGGTCACTAATGATGCTCTGACTGTTAGAACTCAAGGAATACTCTGGTTACTGGGTGTGATTAATGGTTTTAATGTCTTTGACCCATTCCTACTGCAAACTATTATGCTGAATAAGTATGTATTGGTACTCTATGAGATAGCTATATCTCCATCACTAGGGTACACCTACCTCTATTAAGTGAAGCAATATCATCACATGTTGCCTCCTTCCACACCTGAGCACTTACATGTGCCAGAATGTAACATGCAACCGCCATACTGAGAGTAAGCCACAGGTTCTGGGAATGGAGGCTATGGCTTAGGGGTTGGGGAGGAAGGAAAAAGTGACACATCCACCTTCATCTAAAGACCTTAAAATGTCTCCCAAAATGGGAAGTCAGAGACTGGAATTTTTTTATTTTTAAGACCACATTATTTCTCTTCAAAAGGGAATACCCTTAACCTCAGGACCACCTATTGTGAAAGAAGATGAATCCTTTTTTTTCTATTACTTTGGGGCTTTAGTTAGTGGCCAGAGAGGGTATTGCCTAAGGAACAAGTTGTCCTATGTTGAGTGACTGTCAGGAATTTGGGCAGGAGGCTTGGAAAGGCAAATTCTTGGGGAGGTGAACAAATGGGGCAAGACGGTGGTAAAGGGTCTAGGCTCAGGCAGGCCTTACAGAGTCCAAAGAGTCACGTGTAGGTCTGGGCAACATGACTACCCAAATGAAGCCAAAGATCTTGTCATTCCAGCAAAAGCTATCTGGCAGGATCTGAAGGAAGGGCAGAATGAGGCTTAATGAGAGGTTGAAATCAAAGCTGTAATTATTAAAATACAGCCAAGGTAGGCAGGGATGCATGGGGTACAAGAGTCCTGAACTTCTTCTGGCTCCTACCTTCTCATAAATGATAGCAGAACACAAGTGAAAACACATTTTAGAGTCCCTTGGAAACAATCAAATGCCTAACGAACATAAGACGCTACTTACTAAGGTATTAGAATCAGAGAATCCAGGCCTGAGGTCAGCACCAAGGATAGCTGCCAGCTGGGCTTATGGTTTTCCAGATTTCAAGCTCTTAAGAGTCTTCCAGGATAGGGCTTATCCCTAAAATAACTCTTAGGATTTAAAGGACCCTAATTCATCAGGGAAGGTCCAGATTGCCTATAAAGGATACCCAACATGTATGTCACATGGTAGCACAATGTTTTCCCAGGAAATGAGTAGCTCAACTGTGGAGCTTACCTAGTGGAATTCGGGGAATCAATTTCTCAGTGTTCTCTTGGAACTGAGGAAGGACCTTGAAACACGTCAACAGAAGAAGATCTAGAGTAGGGGGGTCAGCAAAATATTTCTGTAAAGGCCAGATAGTAAGTATTTTAGGCTTTGCAGGTCATACAGTGTCTGTTGCAAATACTCAACTCTGTCATTATAACACAGAAGCATCCATAGCCAATGCTTTAAAATGGCTGTTGCTGTGGTCCAATAAAGTATTTTTAAAAAAACAACAAATGGTGGGATGAATATGACCTGCAGGCTGTAGCTTACTGACCCCTCATCTAGACGGTCCATTGCAGATCATCTTAGGCAGAACTGTTAAATACCTAATACATGACCCAATTTTGTTGTACAATAAGGGGTGTTTAAGAAGTATGAACCATATTCTATCCTCCTGAACCTCAATGTTGGCCTTCATTACAGATATCCTTTTGGGAAATCTCAGGTAGTCCCAGCAAACAAGTGGCAAATGTGGAAAAGATTTAAAAAAAAAAAAGTTAAACAGTTATAAAAGGTTAATGGGAAAGAGGATCATGGACATATGGAGTTTTTAGAGTTGGCTGTATAGGAGACATAGTGCTTCAACTCGTAGAAGCATTTTCATAATAATTAATAAGAGTAGACCACTGAGAACTGGATAAAAAAGAAAAACCATGATGCTACAGAGGCAACTTAAATCAGAGACAAAATGGAGAGGCTCCACATCAATTAGGCACTTCTTGCAAGGACCAGAACAGGGAGCTTTGCCTATGTTCTTGCATTTAATCCTCCCCACTCCCCTCCAATAGAATATTACTTCTATTCAAACATGAGGGAGCTGAGGACCACAGGGACAAAGTCACTTGCCTAGGAACATGCAGCTAATGAGCTGGGAAATCAAGATAAAATGGCAAAAATTAATATCAGAGCCCAGGCTCCTCTCCCCCCCACTCTCCAATTGTCTTCAGACTCACAGGCCTGAGCCACTTGTTCCTAAGAGACTCAAGTCCAGAGAGCTTCAGGCACCTCTCTCCTACAACACGTCTGCGTTTCTACTGAGGCGACTCTGGCCACTCTCTCTAGTGTCTTCTCCCTGCAGCTACTCAGATTGGGAACCACTAGGAGCCACTCTTTCACCTTGAGAGTGGTGAGACATACTTTCTTTTCTTTCCTTACATGCAAGAGGCTCATGACCCTCATAGAGTGCCCTGAACAAGGCAAGGCCCAGCAAAAGTGGGATCTCTAAGAACAGTGAGCTTAGAGCAGAGGAGGCTATCTGAGGTCCTGGGGGCTCCCAGGGTTATTCTCCTCTACCCCCACTTTCCCAGCTCAACTCAAAGAGGGCTTGAATGGCAGCTGCACACTGCATATGAAATCCATTCCTCAGCACTGCCAAGCCAGGGTGGGGGTGTTTTAAAGTAGAGCTATAATATGGCCGCAATAAAAGTTTATCAGCTTTTATATAGGTTCTCATTAATGAGAGGAGATATTTCAACAGCTCAGATAGTGCCATGACAGGAAACGCAATTCCTGGCACCACCTCTTTAAGGTAAGAATCTGCCTCCCCCACATGGTTCATAACTGGGAGTTTTTCCCATTTAAAGAGGACTGCATCAAATTGTGTGTGCCTTTCATTCTTTAACATGATTTGTAATGATTCCTGGAGTCTTCTAAATGTAAAGCATTTAGAAAGTTAACTTCATATTGAGGTGGGTGATGCAATTTTATGTCCCCAAACTTTGGAAAAGTCAAGAGTTACAGCAACAGAGAAGCAAAGAGGTAATACATTTGGAGCACCAGAGTTCAGGGCTGGGGGCTGGAGGATGAAAGGTGTGTCTTCCAGTTGTACATCTTGGGAAATAAGTTGAGGCTGGATCATAGCGCTGCTACTTTAGACAAGGACTTTAAGAGGTCATATCCTCAAAAGGTGGTCAAAAACTGAAGAAAAAGTATGGAGAAGAATCTCCCAGGGCGACAGGGAAGGGGGTACAACTGGGTAGGCAGAGGGGGAGTGATTAACCACCTGGAAGCAGAGGGAAAGCCCTCATGGATGCTGGTGAGGGACAAGGAGAGGATGGAGGCCAAGGAAAGGGGACAGTGTGTGGGAAGCCAGAACAAAGGCAGATGAACCCACTGTTGGACCAGAAGGAGAGAAGACTGCTCTCCCAAACACCCAGACAGCGAGGACTCTCTCCTGCACAGAGACTGATTGCAGCCTGTGCTGAGATGCCCTTGTGATCTGATACAGACCCATGCAGCCCTGTGATATTCACCATCTAATGGGCATCGTGTCAAAGCTTGTTAACAGAAACATGCCTGATTTCAAACTTGTGATCATTTGGACACAGACAAGACTCAAATTGACATATGAGCTTTCAGTGAAAATAGAGTTTGTTACACAAATCAAGAGTGTGAAAGAATTAGGGGCAAGAGGCATAATTAACCTACTTGGGGAAAACCAACAGACTTCAAGAACTTTGAATGACAGTAGCTCCTCTCTATTTAAATCCAGACTATGTCACTTACAAATGATTGCTGTCTAAGCTTGGCATACGTCCATCTGACCCTCTGCCTCATAACACTTCATTAGTCACTAATTGGTGTTGATGCACATGCCTAAAATGTCAACAGTAACTCTCCCTTTCTTTCAAGGTCCACTTCAAATCACTCTTCCTCCATAAGGCTGTCTAGGACTTCTCAGCCCACATAACATTCCCTAAAACATCCACTGTGTAGGCCACTTATGTGCCATGTATGGGCTACCTTGAACAATGAGCCCTTCTGTCCCATGCCCACATCTTATAGCCCTAACTGGCCTAAATGTACTTGGAAACCAAAAGTGGCTCTTATCTAAGGTATTTTATACCTGTTCCATCACCAAGAACTCTGTGTTGGCTCAATGAAAGAGACATGTGATTTTCTATCAAACTCTTTATGTATGGATACTATGAAATTGCAGGAAGCAATTGAGAAGAGTGAACTGGAGCTATATATATATTGATTAATTGACCTAGAAAGCTATCCATTTCACTTTTAGTGGAAAAAAAGTTGATTGTGGGGTTAAGCACATTATGTGGTTCTGCTTTTAAAGAAAAAGTACTTCTGAATATTTTATGAACACTTAATAATATGTTTGGATAAGCAGAGGAAAGGAAAGAAGGATATATACCAAACTGTTCATGCTTGTTTTCTTGGATTGGGGGAATGGGGTTGGGGGTGCAGAAAGGAGTTAGCATTTCCTTTGTATGTCTGTTTGCTGTTCGGCTTGTTAAATGAAAGTGCATTACTGTTTACTTTTAGAAGTCAGTAAACCTTAGAAATAGTGCAAAGTCAAGCTCTGTCAACCTTTACAGTCACCCAGAACATTGCCTCTTCCCCATGAGGCTGAAGGCCAAGCTTAGTGTGGGGAGGGTGATATGGTTTGAATGTGTGTCCCTTCCAAATCTCATGTTGAAATGTGATCCCCAGTGTCCATGGTGGGACCTGGTGGGAGTTGTTTGGGTAATGCAGCAGATCCTTCATGAATGGTTTGGTGATCTCCCTACTGTAATGAGTGAGTTCTGGTTCTAGTAGTTTGCATGAGATCTGATTGTTAGAGTCTGGGACCTCCATCCTCCCTGTCTTGCTCTCTCTCTTGCTATGTGACACATGAGTTAAAGCCTTGCCTTCCACCGTGAGTAAAAGCTTCCTGAGGCCTCACCAGAAGTGAGCAGATGCTGGTGCCATGCTTCTTGTACAGCGTGAAGAACCATAAGCCAGATAAACCTTTTTTCTTTATAAATTACCCAGCCTTAGGTATTCCTCTATAGTAGCATGAAATAGACTAGCACAGAGGAGCCTTGTCATTCATCTGTTCCTCCTGCCACCCCAAGTAGCATCCACACAGTCTCCCTGGAACTTTGTAAGGGGTTTACATAAATCCACACCCACCTACATTCCCACTGATATGGTTTGGACCTGTGTCCACACTCAAATCTCTTGTGAATTGTAATCCCCAGTGTTGGAGTTGGGGCCTGGTGGGAGGTGACTAAATCATGGGGGATTTGATGCTGCTCTCATGATAGTGCGTGAGTGCTTACGAGATCTGCTTGTTTAAAAGTGTATGACACCTTCCCGTTCTCTCTATTCCTCCTGCTCTGGCCATGTAAGATGTGCCTGCTTCCTCTTCACCTTCCGCCATGATTGTAAGTTTCCTGAGGTCTCCCCAGAAGTAGAAGCCACCATGCTTCCCGTACAGCCTGCAGAACCATGAGCCAATTAAACATCTTTTCTTCATAAATTACTCAGTCTCCAGTATTTATTTATAGCAATGCAAGAATGGACTAATACACCTAACTTTCAGGTTCCAGTCCCATCACTTGTTTCACCTACCTTTCAGGTTCCAGTCCCATCACTTGTTTCTCCTTGAAGTAACCACAAGTGACTCTGTTTCCTACATCCCAGACAGCCCTGTCTGAGACAGGGAGATAGCTCTAGAGAACTGATTATTATCTGTTTTTCCTTCTAAATCCAGTCTTCATCCTCTTCCACCCTGCTTGATATGCTCAGGGGGCTGGCATCCATGGACTGCATCAATAAGACTCCCTCGCCGGGTAAGGTTCAGCCAACAGGAGGATCCAACAGATAAAAGGCTTGGAGGAGAGAGAGGTCAGGGTCTTCCTCCCCCTTGTTTTCTCCCAGCCCAGCCACAGGTTGGCAATAGCTGTGTTACTCTACTGCAACCCACAGCTGGTGCTGGGAAGCCCTTCTGAGCTTGAGCTTTCCTGTGGTGTGGTGAGTGCTTCATGTCTTGGTGCAGAGCATGTAAAGTAAGAGTTTCCTTCTGTTACTAATCTAGAGGTGCCTCACCATCCCTTGCTGGTTCCCTTATACTTCCCTACATGCTTGTGAACTGTTCCCTTATTAAACTCTCCTCCCTTTTGAGTGTGCCACCTGCTTCCTACCTGGCCCCTGGGCAGCTTCCCCATTCTCTGTAGCCAGCAAAGGGCCCTGGGTCCTCCAACAGAGAACAAGAGCTGTCTTCTAACACTACCTCTGCTGCCAGGAGCCTCTCCCTGCCAGAGACCTGCATACCTGGAAACACCTCTCTCTGGCAGGTTTTCCAGCTTTAACCCAGGGAGACTTTTAACAGGCACAGCAATGCTTCTTGTTTCTTTCATCCACTAGCCATGGAGAGGTGGTAAACAAGCCCAGCTTACCCCCTTGCAGTTCATTTGAACAATGGAATCAAGGCGAGCTGAAGGAGATGGAAATCTCCATGCCCCCTCATGGGCTAGAAACAATCAGAGGGATGCTGTGAACCCAGCTACTGTAGCCAAATATCTCCCATAGCAAAGCTCTGCTCCGGTGCCTCTCTCCCAGCAGGTGTCAATCAGACAAGGAGCAGGGAAAGAACAGATGCAAACAAGCTAACTAAAAATACATCCGTTGCAGACTTCATTAATGTGCAGGAACATTCTCAGTCCCTAGGGCAATGATGGGACCTCGAGATCTCAAGGGGCAGAAGAGGAATGGCAACTGAAGTAAGACCCAATATAAAAAACAACATCAACAATGACAAAAATACATATCCAATAGGAAAAAAACAACTGTTCATGCTCAAATCCTAGGGAGTATTGACACCTAATTATTAATCAACCTGAGCAAGAATGAACTATGGCCTCAGAATCAGCTTCCTTCCACCATCGAGAGCCCGTCATTAAATCTATGTATGTCATTAATCTCATAAACTCCTGCAGATGTGGAAAAGGGGACTCATCTCAGGCCTGCTCCTAGACACAGCAGGAGGCTCCAGCCAAGTTGGGCCTGAAGAGTAGACGTAGGTGGTAACAGACAAATTAATCATCACCCCACTACACCCCAGCTAGCAAGGAAGTGAGGGTGCTATAGACCCAGGTTTAGAGCATCTCAGAGGGCAAAGGATCAGTTTTCACCTTCATGAAGGCATGCGTGTTACCTTCATATTGGTGAGAACACTGGTTCTATGTTGCAGAAGTCCAGCTTAAACTGGCTTAAGCAGAGAAGTTGGACTGATGAGCTCATTTAACTGAAAATTTCAGAGGTAGTTCAGCCTTAGCTGGATCTAGTTACTCAATGATGTCACCAGGAATCTCCAGCCCTCTGCCTCTGAGATCTGCTTTCCTTGGTGGTGACTTGATTCTTCCCATTCGTGGGTGGCCCCCAGTGGCCCCTGCTGACACCTACTATTAAACAACTCCAAAGGAAAGTGCGTGCAACTTTCCAGAGAGTCCCCACCCAAGTCTCAGATTTGAGTTTCAATGGCATGCCTTGTGTTTCCTGCCATCTGTAATGCATAATCTGTGGCCAGGAGAATGAAATGCTCTGCTTGGCCAGGTTGGGGTCATATGCTCACCCCTGAGTCTTGGAGCTACAGTAGTCTGGCACATAGAAGGAACTCACTAAATGTATGTTGAATGAGTGAATGAATGAAAGGCCCAGAGGTGTGAAAGTTCACAGCACATTGGGGACAGTGAGTTGGCTACTGTGAGTGAAAGAATGGGATTGGAAAGCCAAGAATGAACATCCAGTGTCTGATGTGGTGGCCACAGGCAAGGCACTGTGCAGGCTACAAGGCACTTTGCCAGGACACCAAGCTACGAGACGTGCAGAGGACCCTGGAATGGGTTATCTGCCTTCTGGAGTTAATAGGAGTCGTGGGACAATCACGTAAATATTATGTCACAAAGAAAATGTGATGAGCCTCACGGGAGCAGAGAGGATGTCATCCTGCTCTGGAAGGGAGTAGAGGGTCAGAGGCCTTTTAGTGGAGGAGTCGGTGAACCTATTTGGAGTTGGTGGGCAGGAATAGTTTGGACAGATGAAAATGAAGACAAACTATTTAGGTAGAAGGGGTGCCCAAGGAGATGGGGCAGGCAGAAAAAAGAGGTCCAGGGAGGACAGGCCTGTAATGGGGGCCGTAGGAAGTAGGGGTACAAGTGGGGTCAGGAGCCTCCCAAAAGAAGGCTGAGGCTTCTGAGCCAAGGATTTAGACCCTGATTCTGTTGGCTATGGGGTGTTGCTGTCTCTTTTATTGATTGATTGATTGATTGAGATGGGGTCTCACTCTGTCACCCAGACTGGAATGCAGTAGCACGATCTCAGCTCACTGCAACCTCTGCGTCTCAGGTTCAGGTGATTCTCCTGACTTAGCCTCCTGAGTAGCTGGGATTACAGGTGCTTACCCCCACCCCCAGCTAATTTTTTATATTTTTGGTAGAGATGGGGTTTCACCATGTTGGCCAGGCTGGTCTCAAACTCCTGACCTCAAGTGATCTGCCCACCTCAGCCTCCCAAAGTACTGGGATTACAGGTGTGAGCCACCACGCCCCACCTGCTGTCTCTTCTTGAGCAGTTCATCTCAGTCACTATCCTATAAATAGTGCCCACTTTTTCTTGGGCATATCAATTCAAATTCACGTTTTTCAGAAATCAACAAGGTCTCGCCTCTCGACAGGCTGCCTTCCAGTCTGCTGTCCTAGGAATGGGTGATTTCTCTCTGAAGGGTGACATCTTCAGGCTGTAAATCTCCCTCCCTGACTTCCAGCCATTTCCAGCAACAACAGCATAGCTCATCTTAAGGAGCCAGGTTTCTCGGCATGCATATAAACTCAACTTTAAACTGATTATTGAAATCTACAAGCTGTTAATCCAGTGGCTGCCAGCAAAGCCTCATTCTTTCTACTGTTTAATCTTCGCTGACAATGACACAATTCGTATGTTCTCTCAGCTGCTCTCAACAACCTCCCATGCCTTCCCGAGACCTCTCCTGCAGTCACTCCACACAACAAATATGTTCACACACTCCATAACCCCTTCATCTTGCTCTTTTTTCTATCTCTATCTCTAACTGAGGCTTAGCTGAAAATATCTGAAATTACTGGTCAAAGCAAGTAAGGAAATCACTTAACTGGGGTAAATTCTGTGCAAGGGAAATGTGTGGCTTTTCAAGGATTTTTATCAGGGTTTGCCCACCTTCTGGGGGAGTGGCCCCATAGGCCAGGAAAACTGCTTGGTTTGATGAGTGGCCATGTCTGCCCGTCTCAGTCGGGCCCCTCATCAGGGATAAGCCTGTCAAGGGCTTCTTTGGGGTAGCCCAGGAGCATCCCGTCAAGCTGGTGTTACCTCATCTCCCTCAATAAGCAGCTTCACGGCTGGCCTGGGGCTTACAGATGCCAGGGCCAGGCACCCACCTGGCCGAGTCAGAGCTGCATCCCTGTCCACTTGCCAGACAAACCACCAGCACAGACCAGGACAGACCAGGGCTCCACATCACTGCAGTCATTGTCTTACTATCTGCCACTTATTCACAGCCAACCATGAGGCTGAAATGGCATCTGAGATCTTACCCAGGCTGGTCCCATTCACCTCTCCAGGCTTCTCTCCCTTCCATCTTTTCACATACCCTTGCATCCAGCCAAACTGAACTGCCCCCTATTCCCCTAAATATCCCCTACCCTCTCTTTGCCCCCTCTGACACTCCCATCAAACCACCCACCCTCCCGAGCTCACATGAGAATTATTTCTCTGAACTCCTGGGGCACTGTTTGTACATTTGTAAACACTCGACCTGTTCTATTCTGTATTATAAGAGCAAAGTATAGAGTCAAGAGCTTTGCTGTGTGACCCTGGGAAGTGACTTAACCTCTCTGTGCCTTGATTTCGTAATTCATAAAGTAAGAATAATATTCCTTCCTCAAAGAGTTGTTGAGGAAAATAAACAGGCCAATATCTTACAGCGTGTGTGGCAAGATCTGGCAAATAGGGGCTGTTCAAAAATTACCACTGGTATTATAACTGTTAGGGTGGTTGTTACTGCAATTACATTTTCCTCCTACTATGCTGTGAGTTCCTTCAGGACAGGACAATGTCTTGTTCATACTTGAATCCCTCTCATTGCCCAATACGTTGCTGGCATATGGCACATGCTTATTAGTTGATAAATGAATGAACTGTCAAGGAAAAGAACAAACTGCATAGTCCTATACTCTTATATTAATTGATATTTTAATTGCTTTTCCTATTGGCCCCTCCTTACACACACACAGACACACACACACACACACACACACACACACACACACACACAGAGGCTGGGCACATCAGACACCTTAATCATAGAGAGGGGGCAGGATTAAGCCTTCTTGGAGGCTGGCAAAGGCTGCTTTCTGGGTATCACGGACCCTCGCTGCACAGAGTACTAAAGCAGGCTCTTCTTATCGATGCATTTATTTCACTCATTTTTCAGTCAACAAACCTTTGCTTAGCACTTATTCTGTGCCAGGCCCTGGGCTAAGTGACAAGCCAAGGTAGGCATAGTTCTGCCCCTGTAGACCTTGAATCTAGTAGAGAAGACAGGTCTTCATGAATATTAACTCAAATGACTGTAAAATTTAAACAGTGATATAGGCCATGAGGATGGCATTTAATAGGAAGGGCTGTGAAGACAGAGCTCTTGCATGATTTTCCAGAGCAGGGACTCTAGACAGGGCTGAAGACTGCCCCATGCCTGTCCTTCTGGGTTAAGGCATTGCCCTACACAGGCCTCTGGAAGGAAAAGACATTAAGTAACCACGGATACACGTGTTACTAATATCTGGGCACCTTTTTCACCTTCTTCCTGGATAGAGAGCGTTAAGAGGAAGGGGAAGAAGGTCCAGATAGAACCTAGAAATAAAGTTATTACGTGGAATAGAATGGGGAGAACTGGCCAAGAAACGGGAGCTGAACCCAGAGGTAAGTCTCCTTCTGGGAGTGGGGTAAGTGTGGGCCCCTTGTTTCTTCCTTTGTCAAATTTGATCCTTGTTATTTCCTCAACACTGGGGCTGTCTTCACTCAGACAGTGCCCAGAATGAATTCTTAGCCAATTTCAAAACATTATGAGGTGACATCTGCTTACACCACTTGATCAAGCTATGGCCTGTGCATTATTGCAGACTGATGATATCCAGAGCCCTGTGCCTGACCCTGGGTGGGAGGGAGGGGCATGACATGGAAGAAGTAATTTTGACTTAAGAGAGACTCTACCTCATGGAAGAGACAGAATTAATGTCCACGAACCTCCCAGATGACAAATTACAGCCAAGTGCATGTGCCAGTTGTCTTAAGAAAGTTTCCCAGAAACTGACACATGAACCTCTGCTTACATCTCATCTTCCAGATATAGATGCATCCACTTTGATTGGGTCAGCTGGGCTAGGGCAGGCAGTGGATGGGAATGGTCCCAGAAGACTTCATAAAACACCTAGACTACATACACACGTATATGTGTGTGCATGTGTGAGGGTGTGTGCATGTCCCTAGACTGGCCTTTGCCAAGTGCCAAGTGGCACATTTGTCCCTGCTTCCTTTTAAGGGCCCTCTCCCCACCTTTCCTCAGCACCACCTTCTCCTCACCTCACTTCCTCTGCTACCCACCCACAACACACATAAGAACCTGTGGCACCTCCTGCCCCAGAGACAGCCAGCTCATTTATGGTTTTTTTTAACTGACAAAAATTATATCTATACATTCTGTACAACATGATATTTTGAAATAGGTCTACACTGTGGAAGGGCTAAATCAAGTTAATAAATATATGCATGACTCCACATACTGATTCTTTTTTTGTAGTGAGAATATTTAAAATCTATTATTGTAGTAGTTTTCAAGTGTACATTACATTGTTATTAGCTGCAGTCACCACGATGTACAATAGGTCTCTTGAACATATTCTTCTTCCTGTCTCATTGAAATTTTGTGTCCTTTGACCATTATCTCCCTAATCCTCCCATCCCAGCCTTACTGCATGATCTTCCTTATATTTGGGATCTAAAGAAGTCAAATTCATGGAAACAGAGAGATAGCCAAGTTGTGATGATAAAAGGCAGGACCCCTTACCGGGAGCATTTGCCTCTGCATTTTGAAAAGGGGCCATACTTAATCCCTAGGACTGGGTCTCCAAGGGGGAGTGAGGGAATGGGAGGATAGGTTTTCTAACAGCTTTTAAAAGTCTCCTCTAAGTCATGCGCAGTGCTGGGCAAATCACATGCATTATCTCAGTCAATTTTCATAACAATTCTACAAAAGACGCATTTCCCAGCCTCATTTATCAGAAAAGGAAACTGAGGCATGGAGACAGGAACAGGCCTTGCCAAAGGCAACCCAGGGCTTGCCCAAGGTAACTCACTCCAGTGGCGGTGTAGGGTCTGCCCTTTTTTTGTTTTTACTACCCTATACCTCAATGAGGACAAAATGTTAGGGTTGGGACAGTAGGGGGAGACATGCTCCTTGGATACTCTCCAGGCACAGTACTCAGAACCTACTCCTCCAGCTGGGCTGATCTTACATCCAACTCCTACAGCTGGACTGACCCCATATCTGTCAGCCTGCTAGAGCCCTCCCCAGACCCGCTCCT
Source organism: Macaca thibetana thibetana (assembly GCF_024542745.1). NCBI lineage: Eukaryota > Metazoa > Chordata > Mammalia > Primates > Cercopithecidae > Macaca > Macaca thibetana. The sequence goes on along the minus strand of NC_065586.1, from coordinate 100,692,500 downwards.
GCCCACCACGAATTCTCTTTTTTCTCCCTGGTTCTCGATCCTCCCTCCCTCCCTCTCTCCTCTCCTTTGCTCTTTCACTTTGGGAAGTAATTAACAAGGCGGGATTATTCTGCCCTTGCAGTCACACCTCCCAAAACGAGGTGCCGGTTTTGGACCATCCCTGGGAAGTTTTTAAGAAGCAATCTAAGATAAATAGAATATACTTCCCCCACCTCAGATTTTAGCAATGGAGTCATTTCTCTGGGAAATAATGATAATGAAAAATGGTCTCCAATTATTCAAAGACTGTTTCTATGAATAATTCAGGAGCAACAGAGCTGAAGCTCCTTACCTGCTTGTCATAGCACCCCACCCCACCTCCCTCACACTCTCTCCTTTGCTCCTAGGGTGCTTCCTAACTCCCCAGAAATGACTGTAACTCCCTGGCACTAAGTCATCTATAAACTCTATCACTTGGAAATGCCAGTTAAGATACGCACCAATGTTTGTAGACCCATGCCACGTGTCCGAAGCTGGGCTAAGCAGGCTGTGTGCATTCCCTTGTTTCATTCCACTGTACTCCTGTGAGCTAGGACATGGTGTCATCCCCATTTTACAGATGAAAATGAGGTTGAGAGATGGTAAGAAATTTGCCAAGGTCATATGCCTAGAAGTGACAGAGCAAGGATTCAAACTCAGGAGATGCCTGGCCTTTTATACAGCTCCACCCTGCAGCCCACGTCCATGTACACAGAGGGGAGGGGGTCACTTCCTAGGCTGTATCGCCAATAAGCCCTCTTCTTGTCCCCACTCACAGCTGTGAAACAGGATAGCTGTTTTGGTTCACCTCAGCGCTTTAGGGCTTGCACAAAACCATTTCTCTTCCTGGGATGTTACTTCCCCCAGTTAATAGCATTGGCCTCTTGCAAGACCTGTTGGTGGATGGAAACCTGAGAAAACTTCTTGAGTTTTTCAAGCCCTCTGGTATCTGGGGCAAGCCTTGCTTCATCTGAAGTCCAGCTCCTCAGAGGAAACTTTTACAAAGTTTTGTGTGTAGGTTTAAGCAGCCTCAGCACTCACAATCCACTTCTTCATTTTTCCATCACCGAAACAACCTACATCCCATGGTAACTTATAGGAGAGATGGGAGGAGGCGCTTAGAAGAGGACTTCGCATTTCCTGACCTGAGATGTTGTTCTTGGGCCTGTTCTGGTTCTTCACCTTTCCCATGTGAGATGGGTGCCATGGTGCCCCGCTCTACACTCAGCATCGGGAAGGGGCCCAACTCAGCCAAGCGCCCCCTGTGAAGGACCAAAGCCTGAACACCAGACTGGGATAAGAAAGATGGCATAGTTGACTCTGTCTCTGCCAATCATGAAGAGGCTTTAATCAGCTCCAAGGCAGAGACTGACGATGGACTCCTGGCATTCATTGCCTGCTTCTTCCTCAGAAAGAGAACCCTGAGGCCGGGCACAGTGGCTCACGCCTGCAATCCCAACACTCTGGGAAGCCAAGGCAGGTAGATCACCTGAGGTCAGGAGTTTCAGACCATCCTGGACAACATAATGAAACCCCATCTCTACTAAAAATACAAAAATTAGCTTGGCATGATGGTGCATGCCTGTAATCCCAGCTACTCCAGAGGCTGAGGCAGGAGAATCGCTTGAAGCCAGGAAGCGGAGGTTGCAGTGAGCCGAGATCATGACATTGCACTCCAGCCTGGGTAACAAGAGCGAAATTCCATCAAGAAGGAAGGAGGAAAGGAAGGAAGGAAGGAAGGAAGGAAGGAAGGAAGGAAGGAAGGAAGGAAGGAAGGAAGGAAGGAAGGAAGGAAGGGAGGGAGGGAGGGAGGGAGGGAGGGAGGGAGGGAGGGAGGGAGGGAGGGAGGGAGGGGAGAGAGAGAGAAAGAAAGAAAGAAAGAAAGAAAGAAAGAAAGAAAAGAGAAAGAAAGAAAGAAAAGAAAAGAAAAGAAAAGAAAAGAAAAGAAACCCTGAGCTTTCTTCTGACATGCCCTCTCCAAAAAGACTACCATGTTTCCTGGCCTCCCTAGGAAACTGGGTTCTGACCACAAGAAATGTAAGCAGAGAAACTTCCACTAAGTCTTCTATTTAAAAAGTCGGGGGAAGAGGTTCTCCTTTTCCTTCCCTTCTTCACATCTGCAGCCAGATATTTGGGCGTGACCGCAGTAGAGGATCAGCAACACTGGCCACACAACCCAGGGAGGCAGGTCCAGACCCTTGTCTCAAAGCTGTGGGAAGATGGCTGAGAACCAAGGAAGAATGAAGTGACGTGGGGCTGAGGAACAGGGCCACTGGGTATGTTCCTGCAGGTCACTGGGGCATGAGGGGCCTGGCAGACTGGGTCTTGGCAGAATGGTTGCACAAAGACTCGATATGGAGTAGCTATGGCCTCAGTAAGATAAAGGTTTTGAGTGGCAAGATGAAGCATCAGAAACCATCTTCCTGCCTTGCTGTCCCAAAGCAAATGCCTCTCTTATTTGCTGTTAGAGTCCTGTGGACCACCTGTCACAGTTACAAATTTCCATTAATTTGTTTGACTACTTATCAATAACCATCTTCCCTCAGAGGCATAATCTCCTTGAGAGCAGGGGATGAGGGGGCTGCTTTTTTGCCTGGCAGAGCCTGGCACATAGTAGATGCTAAGTAAAACTGCCATCCCAGCTGTGGCCACCACAAGGCCCCACAGGATGACTTTCAGGCCCCAATTTCTCTCCCTAGCACTGGGCTCCAGTTTCTTGGGAACTGCTGCAGATTAGAAGCGGGTGAGAAGTTTGGCTTGAAGGAGGACCAGGCACTCTCTTGCCTGGCCACTGTCATGCTCTGGCAGCTCCAGGTCTTGAAAAGAGTGCACTGTGTGAAAACTCTCAAGCCACAGGCGAGGGTGGAAGCCCAATTAGGCTCACTCACCTCTTGTGTCCCATCCCTTACGCCAGCGGTAATCGAGTGAGCTGGCCAGGGAACCCCATGACAGAATGATGGAAAGCGCCAATTTTCTAAAAGGCATCTAAGTCAGACTCCTTGTCTGGAATCCATACAGCCTCGCATGCACACACAGACATTATTTTAGGCTGCAGAGTTACTCACAGAAGTCAGCAATGGGAAAACAACAACAACAACAACAACAACAACACCGTTTGTAACTATAGGGGGAAAAGTGCTGCTTTTCAAAGAAACCCCATTTCATTCTTTCCCTCACAAAAGTCATCATCCTTCAGGTTTCAACAGCAACAAGCTTGGCTTATAGGAAAGATTTGGGGGAAAATATTTTCTTCCTTCCTTCAGTCTTCCATTTGAGGAATAACCAACCACTTCCTCAAGTCACTGATTGTTTCATTCTTTCTAAAATGTTCACCTCAACCCTTAAAGACAATGAACACCACAAGGCCTCCTGTGTTTTTCAGCCTACATTTTAGGTTAACAATTGTATTAAGCAACAGTTGCAGCATTAACAAACAACCTCCATATCTCAGTGACATCCAGTAATACGCATTTATTTGTCACTCACAGGCTTGCGGATTGGCTGGGGCAGGTCTGGTCCATGTGCTTCTCATCCTCCTCCTTAGGTCAGGAGACATTAACAGCACAGAGGGCAAGTCCAGTTCACACACATGTTCCAAGCCTCTACTTGCCTCGTGTCTGTGAGCATCCCATTGGTCAAAGCAAGTCCAATGGCCAAACTCAAAGTCAAAGGGCATTGCGTAGAGAAAGAAAAACCCATCCCTTGCAGTAAGTGAACAATCTGCTGTTCACCAAGTCCCACATTTGCTGCATTTTCACTATATGCAAGGAACCGTGGGATACCATGTTGAATTAGATCCAGTTTCCACCCTCAAGGAATTTACAATCCAATAAAGAAAACAAATGGATCCATAAAATGGTGACATTTGAATGTAAAGCAAAGATTGTGGGAAGAGGGAAGGGAGTGACATATTTTGTCTATGATAGTCAAGGAATACTTTGCAGGGAAGGGACAGCTTATGTACAAGAATGAATTTGATAATAGGAAAAAAAGAAAGGAATCCTTAGGTCACCAGCCAAGAGCAAGCTATCCAAGATCACTGATGATGGCTGATGATGGGTTCTTTTATATTGTAATCTGCTTTAATAAAACTGGATAATAAGACTCCAGATGATGCTGGCTTCTGTGCATGAAAGTGCTGAAGAGGATTTGAGAGGTCATCTAATCCAAGCCTATATCAGGATCCCCAAACCCTGTGAGGGCCTGGACACACAAAAATGAATGAGACATAGTTCTCTGCATTCAGACTGGGCAGTCCTTAAAGCACTCAGAATAAATGAGAAATGCTTGCATACGTGGTGAGGTACATGGCTTGTAATTGTCAGAAATCTGCAGGACAGCTAGTAATAGCAGAACCACACAAAGCAAGGACAGTGTTAAGGTAGCAGCCTCAAGGACAACAGAAAAGCTGAGAGGCGGCTCAAAGCCAGGGTCCATACTCTGCCCCTTTCCCTAGAGGAGAATCTGAATTCTCTGTCTGTGCAAGTGCCTGGAGTTGAGTTTCTCTTGAAGCTCCCAGGATCCAAAGGAGTCAAAAGAAAACCCTGTTTATCTCCCCAGAACTTGGAAATTAGGGGCAAGATCACCTCTTCAGATCCATTTGTTCTCACTCTCATTGGGGAAACCAAGGCAGCACAGTAGACACTTTTCCCAAGGATATCTAGAAGTTAACATGGCATGGAAATTCTCAACATGAATTCTAGGGATGGTCATCAGTGTCTGTAAACATCCTGAAATGACACATAAAATGTGTTTTCCTAAGTGCAATTTTGAAATAAGAAGTCATAGTTTTCATTATATTTATATTCTCAATATAATTATGACCCCTCCAAAGACAGTTAAAAATTTGGTCCACTCATCTCTTCACTTATTTATTCAGTTTATTCAACAAACACTTCTTAATCCTGATGATTTGGAGACTGGGGAGATAAGACAGCCCCCTCTCCCCCACAGTCTTCAGGTAGGACAATCTGTACATCATCTTGCTCTTCCAACGGGCCTGTTAGACAGGTCAGCAGAACGTTAAACCCTTTCAAAGCGTGGGCTCAGCTAGCCACTAACAGTTCCTCTGTGTGAGTCCAAATCCTTTCCCCTCCACACCACTCCCTCCCTGCTTGTCTTCCTTCCTGCTTTCAACTAATACTTAAGGAGCCCCTGCTTTGTGCCTGGCCCTGGGCTACGTCTTGCTTAAATGCAGGAGCCACATTCTGCACTGAGCCAATTCTGACGCAGTTTGTCTTTATAGCAAAAAAAAAAGCCTGAAGTCTCCCTTCTTCTCCTCTCCTCCCCTCTCCCCCTGCCACCCTGCCCTGCCCCATTCAGGGAAAGCTTTGTTTTCTCCTTGAAGAAGCTGTAATGAAGCCTTCCCCTATGTTTATGGTTTATGAAAGAACATTAGAGAATTGCCATGGTTACAGGCCCCGTTCTGCCTCCATCTGAGGACCAGAGGGAGCTGGAGAAAAGCACCAAGTGACGGCTCCTGGTGCCACTCAGCCCAGAATCATCATTTTAAAAAATGTTTACATCAGAGGAGAAGTTGCTTCTCAAATAGCAAAGGGAAAACCCCAGGTTTGATGAGATTGTTACCCAGATTCTTGGCTGGGTTGTTTCTCCCTCACCCTGCTTCCCCCTGCTCCATTATTATTTACAGTTGTATTAAATCAGGCAAAGGGAGCAGACGACAAAATGCAACTTCGTGTTGGCAGCTCTGGCAAGATGCCCAGGCTCAGAGCTGGCCCCACATCCCGTCCTCTTCAATCTTTAGCGGCAGCAGTGGCGGCAGTGATGGCTGCCAGGATCAGAGTCTCCCGGTCTCATGGCAGATCCTGCTTTAGACCAAGCCCTGAGTTGACAAGCTCGACCTGTTCCAGCTCCAGTCCCTGGGGATTGATGGGCCGGTGCGGGGAGCAGGGGTACCATTCTGATACTGAAACAGAACAGACCCAGCTAGGACCTGGCGACCAGGGTCTTAACCCAGGCTGCTCCTCACTAGCTGTGTGTCCTTAGGCAGGTCTCTTTGCCTCTCTGAACTGTGATGATGCCCTTTTCTTTAAAACAAGGGCATAGGTAACCATTCTGAAGGCAAAAAGGTGGAATGCTGTCACTACGGTCAGGCTGCCTGGGTTCAAACTGTGACTCTACCATTTGCTAGCTGTGTAACCCTGGGCAAGTTGCTTCACCTCTTCATGCCTCAGTTTCCTCACCTGAAAAGCAGGAACGATGACAGAACTCACAGTATGGAGTTGCTAGTGAGGATACTGACGGTCACTCAGAAGCAGACGTGGTCTTGGCAGATGCTCAGTAAATGAGTGCTGTCATCCTTTGGCTACAACATGGTGTGAGTGTCTGCGTTCTTTCAGAAAGCCCAGAAATTGACCGGGTGTGGTGACTCACACCTATAATCCCAGCACTTTGGGAGGCGGAGGCAGGCAGATCACTTGAAGTCAGGAGCTTGAGACCAGCCTGGCCAACAACATGGTGAAACCCCATCTCCACTAGAAATACAAAAATTAGCCGTGTGTGGTGATGGGTGCCTGTAATCCCAGCTATTTGGGAGGCTGAGGCAGGAGAATTGTTTGAACCCTAGAGGTAGAGGTTGCAGGAGAATCGCTTGAACCCTGGAGGTGGACATTGCAGTAAGACAAGATTTTGCCACTGCACTCCAGCATGGACGACAGAGCGAGATTCCGACTCAAAAATGAAAAAGAAAGCCTGGAAATAAATGCTTTTCTTTGATAAGGAGGGCAGAAGAGGTTGGTATTATCACAGAAGGATTTTGACCCGTTTCTTCCCCCAGCGCCCCCGTCAATGAACGTATAGGTCTGGGATCACTGTGCACCAGCAGGAGGCCTCAGTTGCTTCACTTCAAGAGCCTAGAAGCAGAGATGTCTTTGGGGGTGTTTCTTGGAGAGATGAACCAGTAGCTAAGAGAGGGGTCCTCGGGGGTAAGCCCCTGCAGAAAGCGGGTGAGCCAGATCCCATGTGTTCATAACCATGGATGAGTCCACCACTGCAGGCTCCCTCTGTGCCATGCAGCGCTAAGCACCATGCCCATCACATCTCATTGCAATCCCTCGCTGGCCATCTGAGGCACACATGGTGACTCTTCCATTTTTGCACATAAAGAAACAACAGTGCTGTCTTTTGCCCGAGCCCATACAGCATCCACACATCCCAGCCCAATTTGACCCCAGGACAGTTTGGGCCTCTCTGCCCAGTTTCCAAACATGACACAACGCTGACTGGGAAAAGGTCTGTGGTCATGGTACAAAGTGCTGAGTCCCGGACCCAGATGGCCGGCCCCAATCCCTCTGCTCTTATCACTACTCCATCCTCTGTTGTCTCATTTCTATGTCTGAGAACTTAGTAAGGCTTTGGAAATCCAGCCTTGCCTGGACTGTACAGAAACCAGAAGGAGAATTTGTGGGTTTTGTTTTTTGTTTTGTTGTATAATTTTTATTTTTTATTTTTGTGACTACATAGTGAGTGTATATATTTAGGGGGTACATGCAATGTTTTGATATAGGCATGCAAGGAACAATAATCCCATCATAGAAAGTGCGGTGTCCATCCCCTCAAGCATTTATCCTTTGTGTTACAAACAATTCAATTATACTTTCAGTTATTTTTAAATGTACAATTAAGTTACTATTGACTGTAGTCACCCTGTTGTGCTATCAAATAGTAGGTCTTTTATTCATTCAATCTGTTTGTACACCCATTAACCATCCCCACCTCCCCCCCAACCTCCTAATACCCTTCCAAGCCTCAGGTAACCATCCTTCTACTCTATCTCCATGGGTTCAATTGTTTTGATTTCTAGATCCCAGAAGTAAGTGAAGTGAGAACATACAATGTTGGTCTTTCTGTGCCCGGATTATTTTACTTAACGTAAGGACCCCCAGTTCCATCCATGTTGTTGCAAATGATAGGATGGCATTCGTTTTTATGACTGAATAGTACTCCATTGTGTATAGGTACCACATTTGCTTTATGCGTTCAGTTGTTGATGGACACTGAGGTTGCTTCCAAATCTTGGCTCCTGTGAACAGGGCTGCAACACGCATGGGAGTGCGGGTATCTTTCATGAAGGGGAATCTGGAAACAAAAAGCAGCTGCCTGCAAAGCCCAGTGGCCCTGCCCCACACGGAGACGCTTCACCTGCAGGTGGTCTTGAAAGAACCAAGCCTTAGCTCTTCCGAGAGGGGCGATTCCTTGGCACAGGCCTGGGGGCATTGAGTCAGTTGAACTAATCGGTTTCACCAGCACAGCGCCAGGCCCGATGGCACACAGGAGGTACCTGCTGACATTTCTTCTCCAGCCTCCCACTCTGGGCCAGCTGCTGTGTGAGGTACTTTCCAGCATCATGGCCCTTCATCCTCACAGCCCCCCATGAGATGGAGACTAGATGCTCCCATCATATTGATGGAAAAGGAGCCTTGGAGAGGTCTGCACCCTCCTCAAGTTCCCAAAGCAGGAAGCGACAGAGCCAGGATTTAAATCCAGGACATGTCCAAAGCTGGAATCCAAGGCCCTTTCTCTGTTTCCACAGGATCCCTCCACAAGGCAGACCATGAGAAGAGCTGTCATGAAAGCACCAGTGCAAGTCTTTCCGACTCCCCAAGCCCCTGATGTTGGCCATTAGAATCAGTCCCTCTCCTCAAGGAAATCACACCCAGCTGGGGAGATAGGGCAGCTGAAAAAACCAGGGAAGCAGCACCCGAGAGGGTCCACAGGTGAGGAGAAAGGAGGAGTGGGAGAAGCTTGCAGAGGAGATAGCCCTGGGGGCTGCTGGGATGGAGAGGAGAACAGGAGGGACCAGCCCAGCAAAGGCAGAGAGATGGGGCCACGTCTGGAAGGAGCAGAGGGAAGACGGGGAAGTCCAGGGAGAGGGAAACCCCTGTGTGACAAATTAGAGGAAGCCCCCTCCCAGAGGCAGTGAGGAGGGGCAGGAGGTCTCCGGGGCAGGTGTGTGATGGACTTCAAGGTCAAGAGGGGCTGTAGAGACTGAGCACTCAAGTCCCGGCTTGCCCCCCCGAAGGAAACTGAACCACACACCTCAGACCAGGAAGCGTAGCCCTGGCGCCCCCACCCACCCTCAAGTCCCCACTCAGAAGGAAAAGTAACTTTCCATATTAATGTATCTGAGTCCCAAACCTGCTGACCTGTGAAAAAACCCTTCCTACTGATTTATTTGTCTCCTCTTGCTAAGACAACTGCCTCATTATTTTAAGTCATGCACACAGCAGTGGTGCGCCCTCCCTTCTGAGGTCAGACTGGGCTTGCCATGGGGACCATAGAAAGCAAGGGAAGGTTCCCAGGGGTCGCTGGCCCCAGGAAAGCATTTCTCAGCAAGGTTGCTTTATACCACTTTGGTCCAGAGACCATGAGAAACTCCTTACAGACCCCAGTTCTCGTGAGATTTGGCCAGGAGAGGCCAGACCAAAAGAAAACCTGGGCTCATGGCAGTAACCAGTAAAATAACCTCTGGAAAGTTCTGTTTAACTACCTGTAAAACCGGGGCACCTGTATGCCAGCAGACATCCTGGGAGAGCTTTCATGGAGTCCACGTTGGACTTAGCTGTGATCAGAAACAATCTTATACTTTAAAAGATCTTGCTTATTCTCAGATAGCAATAAAAATGATCAATAATTCTACCCCCATTTTCTCCTGCAATGGAGAAGGACGCGTGTTAGGCAATGGGTATTTGAGACTGGTCGAATCAAAAGCAACTCAAAAATGGAAAGTCATTTCATAGTGGAACAAATGTTTATCCAGCACCTGGTGCACAGCAGCCAAGCTTTCCAGTGAGCATCAGAAGGGATTTGCACAGGGTAGTGGCAATGCCCTCTCAGCCACCCTCAGCCAGAGAGGCAGAGGAGTTTTGCAGTCCGAGAGTATATGGGCTCAAAGCCAGCTCTGCTCCTGCAGTGTGGCATTGGGTATGTTATTGGACCTCTCAGGGTGCCTCTGTCTCCTCATCTGCAAAATGGGAATCCTAACCATCATAGCAGATACTCAACTCAGGTAATTTATCTCCCTTTTTATGTCTCATTCATTTCACTTCGTGAAGCCCTTTCAAAGCTCACCTCTCTCTTGAAATATTAGCTGACCACCCCTCTACCCCCTGTGGCCTCCTAGTACTTCTTAGTATCTACAGACATTTAAGTATGCCTGCAAATATTTTCATATACTGTATCATACTGCTTTCAGAGTGGATCTGTGGTCTCCTCAACTAAATGTGCAGTTTCTTGAGGACCAGACTGTCTTTATACTTATTGTTGATCCCCTCTAAGATCTGGCACAGGGCTGGCATGAGGGGACAACAGGGGGAACTCAAGTAAGAGTGCTTCACCACCTGATCATGAAGGCAGAAGGGGCCTGAGGGCTAGAGAACTTGGTCTGCTTGACAGGTCAGGTAAGGACTGGCTCAGTGTGCACTGAAGATGTGGCCTGCCCATTGCCTATGCAAACAGGTGATGGATAGGTGGACGGATGGATGGATGGATGCATGGGTGCATGGGTGCACAGATAGATGGATAGAATGACCTTGTCCTGAAGAGATTTCTCTGGCCTCTTAGTTCCTACACATTTACCCTGAATTTTTAGCTTCTTTTCTCCTCCACAGGCTCAGTGATTCCAGCCAGGCTGCACCCAAGGGCTCCAGGGCCAGACTGATTAGTTTTCTCACTTGCTTATGAGGTGTAAGTAAATAATACAAAAACAACTCAGTGTCATGCCTCAAACATTTCTGCTGGTGCTGTCAGCCTCCTAATTAATGCCACTGCCTGGGAGGCTCTCAGCAGCCTGTCCCCTGAGCTCCCTCTGAACCCCTAGCAGGTCATGCCAGGCCTGGTGCAGCCTGCATCAAACCCCAACCAGTGACTTCCTCCCAGAGATACAAACATTTCAGACAAGCTCAGTCAGAGGCAATTCAACACCATCACATTCCCAGGGACACATTACTAAGCCCAGGTAAGAAAACAGGCTCTGAGTCAGGTACGGTGGCTCACGCCTGTAATCCCAACACTTTGGGAGGCTGAGGTGGGCAGATCACTTGAGGTCAGGAGTTTGAGACCAGCCTGGCTAACATGGTGAAACCCCTCTCTACTAAAAATACAAAAAAATTAGCCAGGTCTGGTGGCGGGCAACTGTAGTCCCAGCTACTTGGGAGGCTGAGGCAGGAGAATCATTTGAACCCGGGAGGCAGAGGATGCAGCGAGCCGAGATCGTGCCACTGCACTCCAGCCTAGGTGACAGAGTGCGACTCCATCTCAAAAAGAAAAAGAGAAAACAGGCTCTGTCTTTGAGGAAATGCCAAGACAGTCTCACTAGAGCTTCCTCCCAATTCCACAGCCTCAAGCCAACCCAGCCCAAATCCCATCCTCTGGGAAGCCTTCCCTAATTTCTCAGCTTTTGTTGATCAGTTTCTTCCTCTGGCATCTACAACATTCTGTCCACTCCATGGAGACGATGGAACTGTCTCTTCCCTTCACTCTACAGCATCCTTTCTAGGAGGTCTATTCCATCAACACCACTGACACCTCCTAGAAGGGCAGAGCTCTGAACTGGGCGTACTTGGTGTTGGGGTGGGGAAGCAGCTGTTGGAGGAGGGGGAAGACTAGGAAGCACAGGTAGATGAGATATGGTTTTTGCCTTCTGTAACTTTGTGCTAGGGAAACAATAGAGGCCCACATTTTAAACACACACACACACACACACACACACACACACACACAGAGCCAGTCCTCATCTCTGCCCTGCTCTATCACAGGAGAGGACCTCAGAGGCAGCCTTTCCCAGGCTCCTATGACAGATGACTTCTGGCTGGAGTGGACCAATGCGAGGCATTAGTAGGAGATTGGAAGGCAGGAGAAACCAAGGTGTTTGTCCTCCTCCTCCTTCCCTGTCTGAGGCAGTGTCTATGGCAACAGATGCTTCTCCTAATTGGCTCCAGCTCCCAACAGAAACACCTGCCCCATGGATCCAGGTGACACCTCAGCCCCTCCACCCCTGGGCTCTGGGAACACTCTCTCTTCCCTTTGAATCTCCAGCTTAGCCAGGGGTGACAACTACTTCCTGCTGTTGCTAATCACTGGGTTGCCTCATTGTCCCTTTCAGCTTGAAGCTTTTCCATCATATTGCTTTCAATATGCCCTGCTGTCAAAACTCACGGTGCTGTATGTTTTCCTGGTTGGATCCTGTCTTCTGATACCAGCTCTCCTGGTTATGTCAGAATCTTGTGCCTGGAAGGCAAATCACCTTTGGTCCATTACTCTTCATGCAGCTCTTCAACAGGCCTGTGCTCCGGATTAGCAACCCTCAGACCCCAAGCAGCTAAGAAAAAGGCTCAAATATCTCTTCGTCCCAGGGATTTGAGCTGCCAGCCCTAGAGTTCCCTGCCTGTGACTCAGGCTCTCCACCTCTGTGGGACCTACCCCTCCCTCCAGATGTGTCTGGGCACCCAATGGCGACATGAGCTGAAAGTGCGGGTAGAAAATGGGGTTTAGAGCAGCTTGGGGGAGCTTCACAGAAGCCGACCACCCCCTCCCCACTCCCCCGATGGAGGCACAGGAATCCTTCCCAGGTGTCCAGGGATTCTGCAGAGCAGCATTTGGGAGTCATTTCCTTCTACCCAGGAGTGATCTTGTTCCTAGACTTTCACTGTCCACAACCATGGCCGTTAGCCAGCCACATTTGGCTTTTTAAATTTTACATTTAAATGCATTGAAATTAAATAAAATTTAAAATTCAGTCCTTCAGTTGGACAAGCCATATTTCAAGTACCCAACCTGTGGCTAGTGGCTGCCGTGTTGGATAGGCAGATACAGAACATTCCCGTCATCACAGAAAGTCTTACCGAGCAGCTCTGTTCATGGACAAAGCTGTCTTCGTCAACAGAGAAAGAAATGAAACCTGCACAATACAGATTAACCAATTACATTTTAACAACCAAACATTCTCCCTGCAATGCGTGTGACCAAAGGATGACTGGGTTTTCATACAGAAATAGCTTTTAGCTGGACCAGATTGGAGGCAGGGTGGGGGGAGTTCGGGCAGAGCGAAAGAGGCAGAGAGATTATTTTCTAATGTCTCTTCCAAAAATGCATGAGTAGAAAGTTGATGGGATTAATGCAAGTATGAAAACCCAGTGAAGCGAGGAGCTTTTTAAAAAATGAAAGGAAGAGATTTACTGAAATGGAAAAGAGAAAAAACAACATGTTTATTCCTCACTTGGCTTTCTAAAAGAAAAGAAACAAAAGAGCATTAGCTGAAGTGTCTTTAGCTATAGCACAAGTTTAGCAGGCCAGGACTCTGAAGGCAGTGCTAACGGTGGGCGAATGAGATATTTCACCTGTCTGCTATGACAAGAAAATTAAAGACAATTGAGCAGGGCATTAAACTTGTAGAAACAGAGATGGTCCCTTTGCATTATACCTTCTCCCTCTGTAGCCCCTCGCTAGGAACAAAAACCTCTATTTCCAGGTTATTCAAAATCTTTGTACTAATTTGGGGGGCCAGGGTTGGGGAGGGAAGTGGCGAGGAAGGGACAGAAGGGTATAGGGAAAGTCATTTGCTAACCTTTAAAAAGTTCACGCTTTTATTACACACCAAAAAGATGAGAAGTCTACAGAGATGTGGTCCTGAACTGGAGAGAGATGGCCTCATCCCCCGAGAGGGGTTCTCACTAGTTGTTTGCTGGGCTTCACCTCCTGACTCAGTAGATCTAGGGTAGGGTCCACAAATTGACATTTTAACAAGTTCTCAGGTGCTGCTGCTGCTGCAGGTGGGAGCCACACTGAGAGCCACTTCTCTAAAACAGCACCTCCAGATGGGGCAGCCCAAGTGAGGGTCATATTCACTACTGTCCATCCACTCAGGGCTGGGTCTAAATGAGCAGCAAAGAGGGCTTCCCACCTAGGGAATGAGATGCATTGATTTTGATTTTGGTGCCTCTCCAGGTGAGTGCCTCACTCTCCTCACCTACTCCAGCCCTGGCTGCAAGATTGGCTTAATAATCCCTATTTTCTTCCCTCTGAGGTTCAGAGATGTGGAGTGACTTGCCCAAGATCACACAGTAGACGCACAGCCAAGACCCATACTCAGGAGTTTTAGCTCTCGAAAGTCAAGGACTTTCCACCAAATCCCTGTGTCCCGCATGAATGCCCTCTGGGCCAAATGCGACTGATGTGCCTGTTTTCCTGCTGCTCAAAGGACTGCTTTCAGCAGGTTAACAGAGGCTGGTCAACCATCAGCGTCCTCTCAGTCCACAGCAGAGAGCCCTCGTTCCCTGCTTAGAGGCAGGAAATTGACAATCTGCCTATTGAATCATAACAAACAATGCCAAGAATCAGTGGGGAGATTGCCCACACTCCCCTCCCCATCCCCTCATCATCACTAACAATAACTTAACATTTACCACATATTACCTATGTCATCTCGTTTGATCTTTATATCAAACCTAGGGAAGCAGGCACAGCTTGCCCTTCCACTTTACACGTGAGGTACAAAAGGTCATCTTTGTTTAAATTCACAAAGCCAGCAAGAGGAAGGTTGAAGATTCCAGCCTGGACGGCCAGCTTCAAGAGGCTCTGCCTGCCAGCCATCCCGACTCCATACCAGAGAAGAAAGGTGCCACAGTGTCTGTATCAATCACACATTCCATGCAAGGATGTTTCCAATTTCTTCTTTCAGTCAAAGATGAATTTCACACCTACTAGGTGCAGGCACTGAATATAATTTGAAGAGTCTTAGGTCATAGTTCCAGCCCTCCAGGATTTTACATAGTTACCTCTTCCAGGCATTCAGAGACGTTGGTCCTTCATAGTGATAATGCCCAGATCATTTTTCTTTCAAATGAAACATAGAGAAAAATAATGACACATTTTCAGCAAGAAAGAAGATGCCAGAAGGTAATTGCTTTGCAAATTACTGTAAGTTATAAACGGATCAATGATTTTCTCCAAAGTTGGAATCAACTGTAATTAGCGATATGCAAATCGCCCCCTGAGCCCCTAGTGGCTCACAATGAAGTGGGAGGCACCCTCAGCAGCCATTTATATTAATTCAGAGGAAGCTGGATGGACGCTCACCAAATGGGCTTGGCGGGCTGCGAACTGAAGGAAGGCAGAGAGGGGGAGAATAAACACGTGCCCTACCTGAAGCTAGAGGCCAGGTCTGAAGACACTTCAGAGACCTTCTAGCAAAATCTTGCCCCTGTCCCCAGCTCAGGCCCAGGTGGGGGCAGCAAAGGAGGATGCCAGAGGTCTGGATAGGATATGACTTTCCTTTCACACTATACAGTGAGGTTGGGAGTAGAGCAGGAAAACTGTCAGGATTAAGTTCCAAATGAAACTGACTTGCCAGTCACCTGAACGAGGACACTGGCCTGAGCGAGAGAAATAAGCACTGGACAAGGAGTCCAGAAGCAGCCTGGATACTAGTCCTAGCTCTGCACTGTCATCTGTGTGGCCTTGAGCTGGTCATTTTGCCACATAGGTGCCAGGTTCTTCATTCCTAAGCAAGGGGATGTACAAGATGTTCCTTGAGGTTCCTTCTATTAATTTATTCATTCGCCCCAGGGACAGAAACCCAAATACAATGTATTACCATCAGCAGCGGCTCTCATTGCTGAGCAACAGATGTGTAACAACGTATGCTAAATCCTCCAGTACATGGGTGAACAGTCAGGAAGGCTTCTTGGAGGAGATGACATTTGAACTGGGTCCCAAAGGATGATTCCACACTTCATTTCTAAACATAACTTCATTTCCAAATATAACTCCATCTGGGGCCACAGAAGGTTTAAGGATCTCTCAGGAGCACATGGATCATTTGAAGACCACAGTTACAATGTTCATTCCTGGGGCTTGTGTCCTACAGACTCTGATTAATCCATCAGAGACTGGGCCTGGGATTCTGCATTTTACCATGCTTCTGGGTGATTTTGAGACATTTGGTCAATAAGCCATATTTTAAGAAAGAAGTGGTTCAAGCGTTCTTGATTCTATCTGTATTATTACCAACAAGTGCATAGCCCAAGGGCTGCTTTCAGAAGCTTTACATTTAAGAACAATTTCAGAACCTTCTGCATAGGTACCTCTCTCAAGAAGCAAAGCAGGCCAGGAGTTCGAGACTAGCCTGGGTATTACAGTTAAAAAAAAAAAAATTAGCTGGGCATGGTGGCATGCTCCTGTAGTCCCATCTACTTGGGAGGGTGAGGCAGAAGGATCACTTGAGCCCGGGAGGTTGAGGCTGCAGTGAGCTATAATCATCTCACCACCGCCAGCCTGGGCAACAGAGTAAAACTCTGTCTCTAAAAAGTTCTTTAAAAAATTTTTTTAAAAGCAAAATAACAACAGTGGTGCCACCCAGAAGAACTTCTTTAGAGTTGAAGCCCCAGGTTGCACTCATTACCTGCAAAGGGCCAGTGGCTGAGCATCTTGCTATTTTTCAGAGATGCTCATGAAGCAGTCTGGGGAAATGTCCCAGGCCGTTTTTTCAATCCTGGTTCTCCTGGTCCCTCTGTTGACTAATGACTGGCTACTTCCGGTTTTCCTCCTTCCATTTTCCTCCTTCTGTTTTTCTCACTCCTGTCAAATAGGGGGTCTTCGTCCAGCTTCCCCTTGGAAGCAAAAGGTAAAGAGGGCATTGTAGTAGAGAAAGTCACACTGTCCCAACCTAGATTGCCCACACTCCCTTCCCCATCCCCTCATCATTACCTGGCTGGCTCCGCACTGCCAGTCACGCCTCAGCAAACCTTCCTCAAGCAGCCCACCCCATTAGTCTAACCATCCTAAATACCGTATCTAGAATAGTGTTTTAATTGGTGGCCTCCAGTACACAATGCCTCCAGTATTCATACCGTACACAGTCCTGTCCCCTTAAATCTGAACTGGTCCGGTGACTTGTGTTAACCATAAAATGTAGCAGAGGTGATGCCGTGCATTAAGAAGGCCTAGTAGCTTCCATGTCTGTGCTCATGGAAGCCTGGAGGCCCAGTGCAGGAAGTCCAGCTAAAGAGTCCTCACCTAAAGAGACTTCGTGAACACACCCCATAGAAGAGAGACTTGCCACTACATGGAGAGAGAGAGAGAGGCTCCATTGATCTCAGATGACCCCGGACAACACCTGCTGACCTGCCAGCAGAATGTGCCAGCACAGCCACACGGGTGATCATCAGCAAGACTAGTAAGAACAGCCCTGCTGAGCCCAGTCCTGATTGTAGAATTGTGGACAAACTGAGTAGTTATTATTTAAGCCACTGAGTTTTAGAGTGGTTTAGATACCTGATACCATATCATTCTATTTCATTTTCTTCATACCATCTATCACAAATAACCAAAAAAAAAAAAAAATCTGTCCCCTACCTCTAGAAAGGAAGCTCCATGAAGGCAGTGGCAGTCTGCTCATTGCTGTATCCCCTACACCTAGATCCTTGCCTGGCACAGAGCAGGAGTTCCCTAGTATATGTTGAATGAATTCACCACCAGCTCTTCCAAACCTCAGGCAGGACCAGGAGAAAGATGTAAGACAATAATCGAATGTCTAGCAGCCTCTTGGCCAGAGCCAGAGTCATAAAGGCACACTGATTTTCCATTAACAAACTTTACACTGATCAAAGAGAACTTTAAAGGATCAAAAAAACAGCTAGTGAGGGATTTTATCCTTGTTCAGAGGCACCATAAACAGCTGGCTTACAAGCAGCAAACGCTGCAGTTCCCTGAAGTCACAGGATGCAACAGCTGAGACCAAATGGCACCAGTGCCAATTCTTTCTCAGTCCCAGAACCAACATCTGGCCTTCTGCGCTCCTGTTCACCCCACCGCGCACGAAGCACGCCCACCCTGACTGATGACACTTCCCGAAAGGAGTCTTGGCTGCCACCTCCTGCTGAGCATAGCCAGCTGCTGATGCTGAAGGAAGCCCTCTGGGGGTGGGCAAGCTGGCTGTATGTGGAACAGAGGGAAGCAGTGCAGAAAGATGCTACCCAGCTGCCTTTTCATCAAACACCTAACGCCAAACCATGGGTTACGCCCCCTTTAATGCTCTCTGGGCCACACCCATTTACATGCTCCTCTGGGCCTCTTTC
Organism: Macaca thibetana thibetana; assembly: GCF_024542745.1. Classification (NCBI taxonomy): domain Eukaryota; kingdom Metazoa; phylum Chordata; class Mammalia; order Primates; family Cercopithecidae; genus Macaca; species Macaca thibetana. The sequence goes on along the minus strand of NC_065586.1, from coordinate 100,674,390 downwards.
TCCTTTCTCCTATTCTCCTTGTCTGTGTTTGCAAAGGCCTGGGGAGCCTTTCTCTATAGGTGTCAACTGGCTGCTAGAAAGAGGTGGAAGTGTGAGAGAGTGCTACCTGCCAGTCAGGCCCAGAGACCCCACATCGGTCCAGGCTGGGACTTTAGAGAAGACCTAGGCCACCCTTCTCTTTAGCCTTTCTGGATTTCTTTATCTTCTCCTGAATAAGAGTTTTCTCAGTGCTTTTGTGAGGGTTAAATTAGACATTGTATTTAAAGCAGCAGTTCACAAACACAAACATGCATCAGAATCACCCGAAGTGCTTGGTAAACCATAGATTGCGGGGTCCCACCTTCAGAGTTTCCACGGGCCAGGCATGAGGACAAGAATTTGCATTTCTAACAAGTTTCCAGATGATACTAATGCTGCTGGCCCAGGGACCACACTTTGAGAACCACTGATGTAACACAGTAGAAATGTAAATATGAACATCTATATAGACAGACACACATGCACAGAGAAAGCCCAAATTTTCTGGAATTGTCCCAGTTCTTAGTCAATGGAAATACATAAATCATTTCAAACAGCCTCTACTACAGACCTCAAGGGGCTGTCAAAGAAAAACAGCCTTGCAGCAGAGCGATTGTAAAGGATGCAGAGAGGAGAGGATAAATATTCCACAGGCTCAGAAATTGGTGTTCCTCACATGTTTGGAAACGAGCCAGAGAGTCGAGGGAGAAGGGAGAATCCTTTGGCCAGGAGCACTCATCAGCAAGGAGGGCTTTGAGGTAGAGATGGGCTTGTGGGGCTGGCAGACTGTTTGGTGTGCTAGGAGAGAGTGAACTTCTTCCTCTAAGGTTCCTGGACCACCTGCATCAGAATCGCAGAAACAGGCTCCCAGACCTCACTACAGACCTGTGGAATCAGAAGCTCTAAAGGGGAGATCTAGGAACCCTTCTTTAAACATGATCCCCAGGTAAGACTTATACACATGTGAGGAGTTTTTACCTAGAGTGTCTTAAAGTCCCATTAGGGATACAAGGCACTGGGGAAGGGGGAAAGGGGAAGTTCATGTTTAATGGGTACACAGTTTACACTTGGAAAGATTAATAAGTTCTGGTGATAGATGGTGGCGATCGTTGCAGAACAGTGTGAATGTATTTAATGCCACTGAACTGTCCTTTTGGAAATGGTTAAAATGGTAAATTTTATGATATATAGACATGTATATAAATGCAATAGATAATATATATATAACTGCAGTAAAAAAATGAATTCCTATTAAAGAAGTAAAAGTGTATTGACCAGATAAGCTGTATCTGATTGACTATATGTTATCTTGATAAAGTTGTCATAACGCATTGGACATTGTGTGGAGTATAGAAAGATAAAAGCCATGGAGAAACGATGTTTTGAGTATCTCCTGTCCAGTTGAATGGGTGGTCTGATTCTAATAATAAACACTTCTGAATGAGACAAAAGTACCTTCAGGATAAGTAGGAGGCAATATTCCTTGTGAATATCCAACCCTCTTTGCTCCTATTCTGTGCTCCCCAGGCAACATTCTGATTCAAGATGGGGCCCTTCTCAAGCACGCTTCCTGACCACACACCCAGGAGGCAGTGCCCTTCCTCTGCAGGTGCATGTGGCCCCTAACTTCCTGCTGGAGAAGCCTTCTGTTGTAAATGTCCACGCCGGTTACACACCTCATTCCCCTGGGAGCAGGGTTCTGTGTAGCCACCACAAATCCATTCCCCAGAACCACAGTGCCTGGCCAATTGTAAAAACTGAAGTTCTAAACCTACAAAGCTGAGGATGTGTTGGCCCCCTAGGGGAGCACAAATTCCAGAAAGTCCAGCCTGGGAAGTTAACTGCCAACTACATCCACCACCACCTTCCTTATACCACCACTCTCCACACACACACACCTGTTTACAATGAAGGCATCAACCAAACCTGCGAAATGCTCTCATTTTGTCCAGCAATGGAAGAAACATTATCTACTTCTGTTTTCCAAGCTTACCACAGAGATCTGTGAAGTCCCACTTTCATCTCTCCTCCTCAGCAAAATCTTGGCTGAATTCTCCAAACTCCACAGATCTCCCCCCGTCTCAGCTAAATGCCTACAGAATCAGAACCAAGGATTTGACATTTAATTACGCATGGCCTGGTGTCTTTTCCTGGCACAAATACCTTGATGGGGTGGAAAAGGCATGGGTTTTGTAGCCAGAGAGATTTAGGCTCTGCCACCCCCTGGTTGTGCGATCTTTTGACTCTGAGGTGGGTCTGCACCTGTGCTTATGGAGTGTGAGAAACTTGGTCAAGGTAATAGAACTAGAAAGGTGAGCTAATAGCCACAAGAATGCCCAGCACTGTGCAGATGCGCAGCAGGTACTCTCTGCATACACTTCCAAATTTCCAGAGGGTGAGGAACTCTTGCTCTGGAGTTGTTTTCTACCCTGGCTGCATATTAGACTCTGACAGATAGCTTCTGATGCCCAAGGATCCTGGGGTGAGGCTTGAGCATCTATTCCTTGAAACCTCCCCCAGCCATTTCCCTAGAGCTCACAGCACACTACTGGGTTCAACAAATGTTCAAGAAGGATTTCATAAGTTAATTGAGATGTTCTGTGATCAATATGATTGACAAGGAAGGGCAATTCCTTTTGGGCATCATTACGAGGTTCCACTTTAATACTGAGAAAACCTATAAGAACATTGGGCAATTCCAGACAAGCATTAACTGAGCTTTCAAACACTTGGTCTTAAGGCCAAGCATCCCAGCAATGATTCTGCTAATTATTCCCATTCAACAGCAGTGTCTCTTCACATACCGAGCGTCCTTTTAGGGGAAATAACCATCTTCTCCAAGACATACTTCGTTTGCTGCAGCGGTGAGAAACAACAGGGTCATGGAAGAACTTCAGGAGGAAGAGCTGAGAAGCCCAGTGGTGTATAAATAGATAGCTGGCTGGTTACTAAATCTGACCCCAGAGTCATGTAATTAGAGAGCTGGGAGGGGGAACCTCATTAACTACAAAAATCATTATTGGGGAAAGAAGGGAAAGGAGGGCTGAAGGCAAAGGTGTTGAGCTGTGAGGGAAGGCTGCTCTGGAGGGGGTCGGGACTGCAGCAGGAGGGAGCACTGTGGGTCAGGACAGGGGTTCCAGAGATGTGAGGGAGGACGAGGAGCTGGTCAGCAGCGACACCCGCCCCCCCCCCCCGGGGCTCCTATATGGAAAAGGCAAGGGGTTGGAAATGCTTAAGGCGTTTAAATGACCACAGCTTCTGCTTCCTATGCCCAAGCCCAGGGGTTGTATGGAAACCCTCCCTGCAGGCACAGACATCTGGAGAGGTTCCCTGACTCCTTCTACTGTGTGCGTGGATCTCAGGGGTACTCTGTGACTGGAGAGTAGCCAAGGCAGAACTCAGAACGAGGCCAAGGACCCAGGTAAGCCTGGTCCCCAGCTAGTTAGCCCTACCTGATGCCTACACCCCAAATCACAGCTCCCTCTTCTACTCCCCAAACCAGGGTCCTGCCTGTATCCAAACAAAGTGAGTGCTGACTCCTGGCATGTCCCATGACCTAAGAAGGACTTTGTTCCCTTTGACATGATTCGTTCAGCTAGTGCATGCTGTGCTCCTGCTCTGTGTCAGTGGGCAGGGAAGTACAGCCAGAGAGAATTGTATCTGATGAATGAATGAATACATGATAAATAATAACAATAACAACAACTAGCATGTATTGAATATACACTAGACGCTGTGCTAAGCACCTTATGTTACGATCATATCTTTAAACAACTTCTGAAGAGGTATTAACATTATTCCAGTTTTACAAATCAGAAAACTGACATTCTAAGAATTTTTTTTTTTTTTTTTTTTGAGACGGAGTCTTGCTCTGTGCCCCAGGCTGGAGTGCAGTGGCGCGATCTCGGCTCACTGCAAGCTCCGCCCCCCGGGTTCACACCATTCTCCTGCCTCAGCCTCCCGAGTAGCTGGGACTACAGGCGCCCGCCACCATGCCTGGCTAATTTTTTGTATTTTTTTTAGTAGAGACGGGGTTTCACGGTGTTAGCCAGGATGGTCTCGATCTCCTGACCTTGTGATCCGCCCACCTCGGCCTCCCAAAGTGCTGGGATTACAGGCTTGAGCCACCGCGCCTGGCCGACATTCTAAGAATTTAAACAGCCATTCCATACAGCCAGAAATTCGTGGAGCTGAAACTTAAGTCCACATCTGCCTACCCCACCATTTGAAGAGCTCAAAGCCTAATTGAACAATGAGGGAACCATGCAGGATAAAATGGTGAAAGAAGCAGGAGAATACCACAGACACCCAGTACTATGGGGGAAGAGGAGGGAGAGATCAGGGCAGAAGGGGCCAGGGGTACCCTGCAGTGGGGCCAGGGGGAGTCTAAGAGCCTGGTGGTTTGCTGCTTAGAAAAACCCATAAATGCTTGGCCAGCAGTTTTTTGAGGGTTGGTTTGGACTGGGTTTTTGGATGTGAAATGTGTATCATTCCCTAGTGTCTTACCACAGGCTGAAACACACATGGGTCATCTGCCCAACTCCTGTAATCATTCAATTAGGGGACTCTGGGAAAAGACTGTGGGCCTCTAGCAAAAATCAATTTCTCCCTGACAAATGGTGAAGTCACATTACAATACTCTCTGCTTTGTTTTAAAAAACATAAAGGAACTATTTTTTCTTAACCTATTTAAAGGGGTGTGTGTGTGTGTGCGTTTAAGTAAATATGCCTGAACAGTGAGACCCCACGCATGGGATATGGGATGTGCATAAGTTCTCTATTCTCCCTCAAAGCAGATATGCATGTAACTTATACAATGCAGTGGTAGCCTTGGCCTAGCTTGTTTAAAAACAATGGTCATAATTCCTTAGTATCCTCTGGATCCTTTAGAAAGGAAACATTCATCACACAGCCATTGCCAGAGATTTCAAATCCTTTATAGGCTTTTCCCAAGGATCCTTCATGGGGCCCAACCACATGCTTCCTTCAGTAGGAGATAAGAAACAGAATTTCAGGTGGTATCAAAGGAACTGTGTATACACTATAGCCTAGCTTATCTAGGAATGCCTACGAGAGAGTGTCAAGCATCCATACATCATCGATCGGGTGTGGAAAAGCGGCTGGAACTGTATTTTAGAAGAAATTATCCCTTCTCTGGAGCCTTCTGCCATTCCACCACACTGCACACTGTCAGCCTCTGCAACTAGAACAGCTCCAGGGTTTCAGGCAAGGGTGGTGTGAGTATAAGATATAGGAAGATATTCAAAAGAGTGTTTACACTCCTGACACCCTGGTGCTGCTGAACACTTCAACGTACCGGGTGTCCCCGGAAGACACCCAAATTCCACACCCAAAACCAAGTCCTATTATGTCTGGGTTCATTGTTAACCCGAGCCAGCTTCCTCCAATCACATAGCAGGGTCATTTAAATGGTAGAAAGTTCTGCATACTCCAGAGGAACTGAAGGATGGAAGGAAATGAAATGTGTGCCCATTGCCAACAAAGCTGGAGCCAATAATGAGTCTTTGGGGATTCTTGGTTTCAGGGAGCATCAGAATATTCATAGTGACTTTCACAAATTGTTCAGGAAAAAACCTCTCTCCTCCAACACGGGCAGGATCATCCCTTTGTTATCCAACTCGACCTTCCAAAACAAGAGGCAAGTCCGGGTTTCCTGATGCCCCATTCAGATACATTTTTTTGAGTGTGGGAAATGAAATCCTTCATCTGCATCCTCTAATAGAGCCTATTCTATGTCTCTGCTCACTGGGGGGCATGTTAAGTAAACATCAAAGAACTCAGTAGTTGTAATTATACACATACACACACAGAGACACAGACACACACACATATGCAAAAAAAAATGCTACTATGCTTAGATGCATAGATGGACAAAGAGAGAGAGTCAAATGAATAGGGAACAAGAGGGGGCAGTTCCTATGTTGAGGCTAAGCTGTATCAGCTCTGGGACTCAGATATGTCTGAAGAATTAGTGACTCCCTTTGGGAGATTATTATAAGGCTTGAGGGGCCTCCTGGCAGTGAAATTCCTAAGAGAAGAAGGGGATACATAAGGGAAAAGTTGACCCAATATCAAGTCCTCAGGGTGAGAGGGGAGGTGCAATTCTGCTGATAGTGTGGAATCTGTCACTTGTCCCTGACCTTCCCCAGCCTCTATGCTGTATCATCGGACTCTATTAGCTAATTAATATCAGCCAACATTACGGGCATTTACCAAGTACACCGAGTTTTGTATGCATCAGCTCATTTTGCCTCCGTGCAACCCTGAGTTAAGTACTACTGTTTTAGTACTATTTCAGAAATGAAGGTTTTGAAGAATGTTCCCTAGCACAGATGCTACTCATTACTGAGTAATGAGTTTGAACTCATTACTCAGATCCAACCTCACACTACCTTGATCCCCCAGGGAGAGAGGACCTGAAGTGGAAGCTGAAAGAGCTCTACACCTGAATACTACTTCGGGCAGCAGCTGCAGCCAGTACTGCTTTGGGGAAGCAAACACTGGAGACAGCCATTCCCCCGGACATTGCCACAGACCACCATGCCTGGCACCTGGAAAGTTCGTGGGCATTCATGATGCCTCAGTGGGAGGGCTGGCATTGTTGAAGGGAGTTCTTGGCGTTCTGTGGGAGATGGTGGTGGAGTATGGGGAAGGAGCAGTGCCCTGCATGGTATGGTGATATCCAGCAGAGGCAGAAATACACAGATGGCCCAGTGCAGGCCAGGGCAGCAGTGCCTGGCAGAAACCTGCAGCAGCTGACCAGGCTTGCTTGTAAGCCCACGGAGCATACTCTCTGGGTAAGTCCAAGAACACTTGAGGGGCTTTGGGCAAGGATTGCAGCCCTGCAGTAGCAGGAGGGGTTGAGAGATAGGGAAACATAGGAGATTACCGATGGCATAACCAGCTTTTAACCTCAGACTGCCACAGCTTGAAGAAACTTATGTTAAATGCGTGTGAGAGAGACAGAAAGAACAATCTTCTGCCCAGCCTGACCTTTTAAAAAGTTATTCTGATTCTTTCAAACCAAAAGCCCAAGTTAGACATTAAAAATTATTTTTTGGCATCAGAATCAGGGCAATAGTTTCAGTTCCCCAGCCACATCCCCTAAATTATATTCAATATTGATAAGAATCTTTGGCTTCAGTCTTTCTAAGTATCCTCATCAGCTCTGACCATTCGGGGAAAGAGCTGCTAACTCCTCGAACAGAGCTCACAGCCCACATCCCACAAATTCACATAGGCGTATACCCTACATGTGAACCCAAACGCACACACGCAACAGGGACCCACCCACAGAGCACAGAGTTGACAAGGATAGGGTTAAAGACCCAGCCCTGCTTGTCTCAGCAGATGCCATGTGGAAAAGTGCTGGTCTGGCAGTGCCCTGTGGCTTCAGCAATCAGGCAGGCAAGGCTAATTAGTCAGTGTGAGATCCATGGGGGAAATGCTGACAGACTCAATAAGCAGCAAGTACTTGGTCCTTCGGGGTGAGCTGGAACCACGTAAAGGCAGAAGAGCAGCAGGTCCGGGGGCAGGGAAGGGCAAACAGGTGTCCTCCAAAGAGGCCTTTGTCCAGTGACCTCTTCAGCCTTTATTCCAGATATTCTTTTGGATCATGATTAAATGAGCCTTACCAAGCACCAGGCACTGTGCTGACACTTTCTCAGACACCATGCTTTGGGGCCTGGGTGGTGGTAAATGGCAAGAATGTTTAAAATAGAGCAGAAAGCTTTAGGGTTAGGGTTACGCTCCAATACCTGCCTTGGGCACATGGTCAGTGTTGTCTTAAGTTAGGGATATGCCATTTGGAAGGCAAAATACATCTTTACTCTTCATTCTCATCTAGCAACCCTAAGGATTAGATTTCAGAATCTAAAGAAAATAAGATAGCTTAATGACTTGCTCACCCAGCTCATGACTGAGCACGAAGTATAAACTAAGTATGTCTGAATCCAACACCCCATTTGAGAGGGCAGCTGGCAGAACTGAAAATCCCTGTTGATAGGATCCAGGATACCCACTACTAGGCATACAGCCAAGGGAAATGAAATCAATATGTGAAAGGGATGTCTGCACTCCCATGTTCACCAGAGCACTATTCACAGTAGCCAAGACATGGAATCAACCTAAGTATCCACCGATGGATAAAGAGAAAAAAGAAAATGTGATATCTGTACACAACAGAATAATATTCAGCCCTAGAAAAGAAGATCCTGTCATTTGCAGGAACATGAATGAACATGGAAGACATCATGTTAAGAGAAATAAGCCAGACACAGAAAGACAAATTTCACATAGTCTCACATGTGAAATTTTAAAAAGTTGAATGATAGTTACTAGGGGCTGAGGGGTAGGGTGGAATTGGGGAGATATTGACCAAGGGATAGAACATTTTAGTTATATAGGAAGAATAAGTTCAAGAGATCTACCGTACAGCATGGTAACTACAGTTAACAACAATGTAGCCTATACTTGAAAATCACAAAGTAGATTTTTAGTGTTCTCACCACACAAAAAAAGAGAAATATGTGAGGTAACACATATTCTAATTAGCTTGATTTAGCCATTCCATAATGCATACACATGTCAATACTTCATGTTATACACCATAAATATATATGATTTTTGTCAATTAATAAACTTTAAAAAAATAAATTTAAAAAATATAGAAGGAGGGCATCCAGGCTTTTCAATCATTTCCCAGGTTTTCCTGAGAGCACTGAGGGCACCCTCACAGGCGAAGAGAGATCACTGTCCAGAAAAAGACCCTGGACAGGCCCAGAGAGGATCCGGTCACCCTCAACGTCTCAAGAGCCACACACCAGGAAGGGTGTAAGCTGACCCCAGCAACTGCTCATCAGGAAACCCTGAAAAATGTAAACAAAAATCTTGTAGTAGACACTGGGTTATGAAGAGAATAAAATGTTTCTTAATTTTTCATTTCTTGTAATACACTTTCCTTTTGATATCTTGTGACTCAGGATATCACAGAAGCCCACCAGGTGTGAAAAACTGATTTAAATTTAATAAATACATTTGCATACTTTCTGGACCTTGGTGGAAACATTAAATTATAATGGTTTCCAAGTATTTCTGAAGATTAAAATATATAAAGCTTGGGTGAGTTTTTATTTCATTAGCATCTCTTTATTTCACTGATTTTCTTACATATCTTCTAAATTGAAAGATCTGAGGGAGGCAGTGAAAGTCAGGGCTTCAGACCGCCCAGTGAGGAGACTCTCCCAGGGGTATGGGAGCAGGCACTGGCAATAGACCTCCTTGGAGAACCCAGAGTCTTCTAGCCCAGGCAGCACTGCCTAAAGGTTACATCCACACAGAGGAGCAAAAAAGTAGACTGTTTTGGAATTCACCCATTCAACAGGGAACAAAACAGTCAAAAGGTTGCGCTTCAAGGAGTCTGAGAACTGATGCGGTTTTTTGTTTTGTTTTGCTTTGCTCTGTTTTGAGACAGGGTCTTGCTCTGTCACTCAGCCTGGAGTGCAGTGGCTGGATCTCGGCTAACTGCAATCTCCACCTCCCAGATCCAAGAAATCCTCAGCCTTCAGCCTCCCAAGTAGCTGGGATTACAGACACGCACCACCACACCCAGCTAATTTTTGTATTTTTAGTAGAGACGGAGTTTCGCCATCTCGGCCAGCTGGTCTCAAACTCCTCACCTCAAGTGATCCGCCCACCTTGGCCTCCCCAAGTGCTGGGATTACAGGCCTGAGCCACCACGCCCAGCCTGATGCCTAACTTGATATGACTGTAATAGTAACAGTAGCAGCCCCTGCAGCAGCAGTAGATGGGGCTTACCCTGCTGCTTAATTTACTTCACTTTAACTCTGCTTCCCCTTCTTGAGCCTAACTTACTTTCCTAGCCTATAAATGAAGATGGGAGTAATTAGCCATTATTATGAAGGTTATGACAACTAACTAGCTTAAAATATGTAAAAGAGGAAACACAGCATAGCACTGTGATAATGACATGCGCTTGGGATCAGAGACCTGAGTTTGAGGATGTGGCCTCGAAGTTAGTTATCCTTTGAATTGCAGATGAAATAAGAACAGGTGAGAATAAAAAGGTACTTAGAACAATGCCTGGCAAGTATAAGCACTCCATAAATATTAGCTTTTATTATAAACAATAATAAAAACAAGAAGATGATAGAACTGACTACTCACTGAACGGCATCCAATAAATATTCAATATATGAGCCTTTGTTACCTTCCTCTTACATCTTTTCCCTGTTCACACCTGGGTGCCAGAGGAGGTTGGGGGCACACTGAGTGGTAGTGAATATGTGCATCTGATCTCTGGTTTCACTCTCAACCAGAGAAAAAGAAATGATTTTGAGCTTCCTTTGGTTTTTGCCTCACTGGCACCTGGGGAGAGCTGTGTGGTGCTTGCATCTGTATTATGCTGGGCTGAGTGACCCAGGCACATGAGGTCAAATGTAGGGCTTTTGTTAAAATTTTGTTTCATTTATCCACCTTGATAATGTAGATCATGGCCTTATTTCTCTCATGGATGGGGCAGTGGAGGTAGCTCACATTACATGATTAAAAATAAATAAATAAATGGGAATGCTGCAAATTCTGTCAATTGGATGAAAAGAAAATCAGGTCTGCAAGCTATTCCCAAATAGAAATGGGGCTGGTTCCACCAAATGTAGGTATTAAGTAAAATGCGCAGCCCTGGGGCGCACATGAAGAAGGGAGGGGGAAAACGTTGCTTCTTGGGCAACTCCTCCTAACTGCCTTCACCTCCCCTTCATCTCCCCCGCCCCCACCCAACCACTGGCCTTTAGTTGGGAGGAGGGTGGCCCATTCTTACCAAGCAGCAACACAAAGAAGCCAAGCGAGGATCTGAGGGGAACAGATGTCTTGATTTCCTCCCTGGGCTTCTTAATGCTGCTTTCAGCTTAATTAGCCAACTGTGATCCTCACATCTGGATGGGATCATGGAGGCTGAGCAAATACCCACGGGGCTCCTCAGGGATGCCTCTATACCTTTTCGCCCTCTAGCTCTGTCTGAGCTGAAGGAAACCAGTCAGCGACCAGGCCTCTCTCCTGGGACTCTGAGCCACAGCTGGGAAGGACTGCAGGGGCAGGATCTAAAGGCAAGCAGGCTCCCAGGAAAGACCTGTACTTCCCAAATGCTACCTCGGAAACCAGCCAGGCCATGGTCCTTTAGAGGGGGAGGGCAGGATGGTGCTGGTAGGATATTAAAGGAGTTCAAGTAACGGAAAACACCTGGCACAGTGCCTAAGCCTACTGGGGACTCAGTATACAAGTGATGGTTCCCCACCCATCCACCTTGCCCAGTATTTTAGCGCCATTCAAAAACCTCACAGCCCATCCACCCCATCCCTGACCAGACATGAGACCTTTTTTCTTTTTTTCTTTTTTTTTTTTTTTTTTTTTTGAGATAGGGTCTCACTCCGGGGTCTCACTCTGTCCAAGCTGGAGTGCAGTGGTACAATCATAGCTCACTGCAGCCTCGACCTCATGGGCATAAGGGATCCTCCCACCTCAGCCTCCCAAGTAGCTGGGACTACAGGCATGGGCCATGACATGGCTAATTTTTAAAAATTATTATCTGCAAATATAGTGTCTCGCTATGTTGTTCAGGCTGGTGTCAAACCCCTGGGCTCAAGTGATCCTCTCACCTCAGCCACTCATAGTGCTGGGATTACAGGTGTAAGCCACCTTGCCCAGCCAGGAAAACCATTTAATCAATCTGGGCCTCATTTATCTTGTTTGTAAAAAGGGGAAAATTTTTACTTCCTATGTCATGTATAGGATCAGGATAAAAATTATGTGACATAATACTTGTAAGATGATTCACGAAGTGCTGCCACAAAGTGGGTGCGCCCAGAGAATTAGTATTTCCATTGCTATTATTAATATGCAGATTTTTATACATGATGAAGTCCCTAACCTCTAAGTCAATTTTTAAAAACCTCCTACTTCTTTGTTCATTGATTAAGAAAAGCATTTAACAACCCATAGCAACTCTGGATTAAATAAATCTTTTTAATAGATTTGTATTCTTAAAAGGCTGGGCATGGTGGCTCATGCCTGTAATCCCAGCACTTTGGGAGGCCAACGTGGGATGATCACTTGAGCCCAAGAGTTCGAGACCAGCCTGGGCAACATAGGAAGACCTCATCTCTATTTATGTTTTAAAATAAAAACTAAATTTTTATTCTTAAATCTAAATAAATCAAAATCTAAGTAATATCTAAAAATGTAAATGATCTAATAATCTAAATAAATTAAATCTAGTCATCTAAATATTCAAATCTAAATAAATCAGGTACTGAAAGAAATCAAAGTATTACACCCTAAAATATATTTCTTTGACATATTTTGAAATGGCCCTGAAACACTGTCTTGTAGGGGGAGGAAATTTACATTCTGTAGAGAATCAATCCCCTTACCTTTCCAGGTCTTTTTCTGATCTTGAAATGATTAGCTGAGAGTCTAGCACCTTTTAAAGGTCTGAATAGGAAACGTTTGCTATCTATTGCCTGTAAGATGGCAGCCACCTATGAGACTTCATCTATGTAATAAGAACCTTGGTCTCCACAACTCCTTATCTTAACCCAGACATTCCTTTCTACTGATTTTAGGTCTTTAGATAATAAATTAACTCTTTTAACAAATTGCCAGTCAGAAAATCTTTTTCTTTTTTCTTTTGTGTTAAAAAGAGTGTTAATCATTGTGTATGTGTATGTTGTGTGTATCTTTTTTTTTTTTATACTTTAAGTTCTAGGGTACATGTGCACAACGTGCAGTTTTGTTACATATGTATACATGTGCCATGTTAGTGTGCTGCACCCGTTAACTCATCATTTACATTAGGTATATCTCCTAATGCTATCCCTTCCCCCTCCCCCCTCCCCACAATAGGCCCCAGTGTGTGATGTTCCCCTTCCTGTGTCCAAGTGATCTCATTGTTCAGTTCCCACCTATGAGTTAGAACATGCAGTGTTTGGTTTTCTGTTCTTGCAATAGTTTGCTGAGAATGATGGTTTCCAGCTGCATCCATGTCCCTACAAGAAAATCTTTTAATCCACTTATGACCTGGAAGTCACACCAACCCTCAACTTCCTCCAACCCCCCTTCAAGATAGTTCATCTTTTGGGACCAAACCAATGTATACTTCACATGTATTCGTTGATGTCTTATGTCTCCATCAAACTTATAAAATCAACCTGTAACCCAACCACCTTGGGCTGTGTCGTGGGTCACGATCCTAAATGTTGGCAAAATAAATTTCTCAATTGATTTAGGCCTGTCTCAGATACTTTTTGGCTTACAGTAAAAAGGCTAAATTGCACTTTTGGGGGCTTTTCTTAAGCTCTGAACTTAGAGACACATCGAGGTTTTTCAAATTCACCATCATCATTTATTTTGCATTTAAAATGACTCCCAAGACAGCCCCCCACCTCTCTCTTCTTCTCACATGAGCCAGACTGGTGGGGTGAACTAAGCCAATGTTGCAAGTCGTACTTAGCCACATTAGCCTCCATTTCCTCATCTATAAATAATTTTCATCTGTATAATAGGACTCACTTCAAGGCTTGTTGCAAGGACTGACCAGTTCACAGACACTGGATTCTTGGCACAGCTGGGGCCACAGCACATGTTCAGTAAGTGATGCTCTTCTGTCATTCATCACTTTCTCCCATCTCCCTCAGAAGCTAGAAATTGTTGTGGGTGGTGACTGGCTGTGGCTGGTGTCAAGGGTGGTAACAGAATTTACCAAAATAGCAGTGAGTTAAAGAAAACAAGTTTATTAGAGGGAAAGTACATTGCAAGGAAGCAATGGGTAGCACAGCAGAGAAAGAGCTGTTGGCAAAGAGGCAAGAGCTTCAGGGAAGTTTTATAGGGTCATACTGGAGGGGCTATGTGCAGACAAGGTTGTTCTGCTGGGGCCACATATGGAGGGAGGTGTTTGGGAACAGGATGTTGTGCCAGTGGGTTGTTTATGGTTAGCCATTACTCAGAATAATTGTTCCCCACCACCCCCTACCTGGGTCTCCTTCCTCATTGTTGCTTACTTATCTTATCAGGACTCCACAAACACCCCAAAATATTTCTGATCATTGATCATTATGAGGGACCAATTAGATGGTGCCAACTTGTAAATCCATATTTAAGTGGTCTCCTCATAATACCTCCAGGTTCAGGAGAACCACAGACTCCCAGAAGTTCATGGACATAATTAGAGCAGATTCAGAATGATTTTTAAAACCAGTGGTTCTCATCCATGACTGTATCCAGAATCTATAAGGAGCTCAAAGAATTCAATAGCAAACAACAAAATAATCTGATTTAAAAATGGGCAAAAGATCTGAACAGACGTTTCTTCAAAGAAGATACACAAATGACCAAAAAACATATGAAAAAATGCTCGACATCACTAATCATCAGAGAAATGCAAATCAAAACCACAATGAGATATCACCTCACCCAAGTTAAAATGGCTTATGTCAAAAAGAGGCAATAACAGATGCTGGCAAAGTTGTGGAAAGAGGGGAACCCATACACTGTTGGTGGGAATGTAAATTAGTACAACTACTATGGAGAACAGTATGGCATTTCCTCAAAAAGCTAAAAATAGAATTACTATATGATCCAGCAATTCCACTACTGACTGTATATCCAAAAGACAGGAAATTAGCATATCCAAGAGATATCTGCACTCCCATGTTTATTGCAGTTCTAGTCACAATAGCCAAAATATGGATTCAACCTAAGTGCCTATCAATGGATGAATGGATTAAAAAAAGAGGTATATATACAGAATGGAATATTATTCAGCCATAAAAAGGAATGACATCCCGTCATTTGCAGTAACATGGATGAAACTGAAGGTCATTATGTTAAGTGAAATAAACTAAGCACAGAAAGACAAATATTGTATGTTCTAACTCACACGTGGGAGTTTAAAAAGGGGATCTCTTGCCAGGCATGGTGACTCACCCCTGTAATCCCAGCAGTTTGGGAGGCTGAGGCCAGCAGATCACCTGAGGTTAGGAGTTCAAGACCATCCTGGCCAACATGGTGGAACCGCATCTCCACTAAATATATAAAAATTAGCCGGGCATGGTGGTGGGTACCTGTAATCCCAGCTGCTCAGGAGGCTGAGGCAGGAAAATCACTTGAATCCAGGAGGCGGAGGCTGCAGTGAGCCAAGATGGCACCACTGCACTCCAGCCTGGGTGACAGAGAAAGACTTTATCTAAATAAATTAATTAATTAATTAAAATAAAATAAATAAAAAGTGGATCTCTTGAAGATAGTGTGTAGACTGGTGGGTACTAGAGGTCGGGAAGGGTAGAGGGGAGGAGGGATGAAGGGAAAAAATAGAATATAAATGTATATATTACCACTTAACTGTACACTTAAAAATAGTAAAGATGGCATATATGTATATTTTACCTCAGTAAAAAACTAAGTTAAAAAAAAAAAATACAGGTGCCCACAGATCACCCCCAGCATAATAATAGTAATTAGTCTGCAATGGCATCCCTAGTGCCTTCTAAAAGCTGCCGAGTTCATTTCTCTCCAGCTCTTTTTCTTTCCATGCAGGCTGTCTCTCTTTTTTTCACCAAGTCCCTCACATGCAATGCATTTTCTGCTCTCAGTGGGCCATGGTGCAACATCAGCTATTCAGTTAACAACCTTATTTTGCACTTAGGTCTAGGTATATGGTGATCCCTGCCTTCAGGAGTTAACATCACAATCGATATTATCACTAACTGAGCTTCTATTACATGCCAGTCACTGTCCTGGGCGCTCTCACCTACTTCATTTCAGGGTGTTACTATTCTAGATTCAGAGTTTTGCTACAAGGATATCTTGCATTCTATATCTCTGTCATCATTTTTGCCAAAATGAATTAGGACAGTCCAGTGTCTGAGTTGAGATTTAGATCCTGATGTCTCCTATCCTTAACAGGTTAGAAACCTGACGCTCTCCCCTCTGATTCCTCCCCAGGTTCTTTTCTGTTGTTATTTTGTCCCAAGGAGAGGGTATCATTTGGCATCAGCACAAGCAAGCACATATTGTCATAAAAAATTCAGTTTAAAAAATTTAAAGTTTTTAAAAATTTAGAGCAGAGACATTTGGGTCCAAGCACTAGAAAAAGAAACTCCAAAGATATTCAAGTTTTATCAGGAAAAATAAAATGCCTGATGTTTCTGGGTGCCTTCACTCATTCTGGGCATTCTGATCTACTCTTAGCTGTAAGAATAACATCACAGTAAAATGATAAGGAGCACCAAACATTTTGGGGGCCCCTGTCCACAGCTAATTCCATCAATCAGTGATGGCCACCTGGCCCAATGTGATGGCCTTTGATGTGCCTCTCCCAGGAATCTGAGATAGAATCTTTGAGATTCAGCTGCAGATGGGAGCAGAGCAGATAAAACATTAACATGTAGAGTTTAGCTGTGGAGTTAATGGCAAAGCTCCAATGCCAAGGTCAGGAACCCTGCTGCTACTGCTGTCCTGGGAGTACCCTGATCCCCATCGTTCCTGTGGCTTAAACGGCCAGATTTTATTTAGATTCCAGCAAGTCCATAACCTTAGAATACTCTTCCTTACCTAAGCTAACTCTGGGCAACTTCTGTTCCCAGCAAATACATGATTTCTAAGATAAATTGGTTTTGCTTTAAAAAAAAAAAAAAGTACCTCCTTTGCAAAAATATGACAGACATTCTCTGTTGATCTCCAGATCATACACAGAGGCTTGCAGCTGAGGCTGAGGAAGTGACAGAGCAGGCCTATCCCGTTTTATTAGTGGGAAAAGGGAAAGGAATAAGAGCAGAAGGCCTAGCCTAGGCCCAAAGGAAAGGGCAGAAAGGAAGAGATGACTTATCTGGGTACAGTGGTTCATGCCTGTAATCCCAGCACTTTGGGAGGCTCAAATAGGAGAATTGCTTGAGCCCATGAGTTCAACACCATCCTGAGATGGGGGTCTCTACCAAAAAAATAAATAAAAACTAACTGGGCATGATGGTGCACAGCTGTGTGCTCAGCTACATGGAAGGCTGAGGTGGGAGGATTGCTTGAGCCGGGGAGGTTGAGGCTGCAGTGACCTGAGATCATGCCACTGCAATGCAGTCTGGGTGACAGAGCAAGACCCAAGAAAGAAAAGAAAGAAAGGAAGAAAGGAAGAAATAAGGAAAAAGAAAGAAAAGAAAGAAGGAAGGAAAAAGAAAGAAAAGAAAGAAGAAAGGAAAGAAGGAAGAAAGGAAGGAAGGAAGGAAGGAAGGAAGGAAGGAAGGAAGGAAGGAAGGAAGGAAGGAAGGAAGAAAGAAGAAAAGAAAGAAAGAAAGAAAGAAAGAAAGAAGAAAGAAAGAAAGAAAGAAAGAAAGAAAGAAAGAGAAAGAAAGAGAAAGAAAGAGGGGAGGGAGGGAAAGAAAGAGAAAGAGAGAAAGAGAAAGAGAAAGAAAAGAAAAGAAAGAAAAGAAAAGAAGAAAAAAAAAAGGCAAGACAAGACAAGACTTTTGTACTTTTGTTCCCTGTTCACTCCTCACTTGCTGCCAGCTTTCTGGCTGCCACAAAGACGGGCTGGGTAGTTTCCCAGTCTGAGCACTTCTTCTCTGGGAGCTGGGACAGAGAATAAGGCCACAACCAAACTGGCTGATACCTTTGCCAGCTAGTAAACTACAGTTCATGGGAAAGGTGAGCTCATCCAAGACGGTAATCACTAATGAAAAACTGTGCAAGACATGAAAATAGCTTTTTTATAGGAGGCCTGGAAACCAAAATAGAATAACTTTCGAAAGTTTTACGTGTCTGTATGTAGAGTGTGTGTGGTTTGTGTGTGCCTGTACATCTGCCACTTACTGTGTGTCCTTGAACAAGTTATTTAACTTCTTTAAGCCTCAATTTCTCTACACATTTTTTTTAAAAAAAAGAATAATAAGGCCGGGCGTGGTGCCTCATGCCTGTAATCCCAGCACTTTGGGAGGCCAAGGCGGGCAGATCACGAGGTCAGGAGATAGAGACCATCCTGGCTAACACGGTGAAACCCCATCTCTACTAAAAATATAAAAAATTACCCAGGTATGATGGTGGGCACCTGTAGTCCCAGCTACTCAGGAAGCTGAGGCAGAATGGTGTGAACCCAGGAGGTGGAGCTTGCAGTGAGCCAAGATCGCGCCACTGCACTCCAGCCTGGGTGACAGAGTGAGAATCTGTCTCAAAATAATAATAATAATAATAATATATGCCAGGCTGGCCACCATGGCTCATACCTGTAATCCCAGCACCTTGAGAGGCCGAGGCAGGTGGATTGCTTGAGCTCAGAAGATCGAGACCGCCTGGGCAACCTGGTGAAACCCTGTCTTTCCAAAAAAAAATACAGGTGGCATGCACCTGTAGTCCCAGCTTGGGAGGCTGAGACAAGAGAGTCACTTGAGCCTGGGAAGTTGAGGCTTCAGTGAGCCATGATCGAGCCATTGCACTCCAGCCTGAGTGACAGAGTGAGACCCTGTATTAGTCCATTTTCATACTTTATAAAGAACTGCCTGAGACTGGGTAATTTATAAAGGGAAGAGGTTTAATTGACTCACAGTTCAGCATGGCCGGGGAGGCCTCAGGAAACTTACAATCATGCTGGAAGGTGAAGGGGAAGCAAGGCACCTTCTTCACAAGGCAGCAGTAAGGAGAAGTGCCCAGCAAAGGGAGAAGAGCCCCTTATAAAACCATCAGATCTCATGAGAACTCACCATCATGAGAACACATGGGAGAAACTGCCCCATGATTGAATTACCTTCACCTGGTCTATCTCTTGACACATGGGGATTATAATTCAAGATGAGATTTTGGTGGAGACACAAAGCCTAACCATATCAGACCCTGTCTCAAAAAAGAAAAACAAATCTATACCATATGGTCATTGCCAGGCTTAAATGACCTCCTATATAATGCCTGACATACAGTAAGCACTCAGTAAGCAGTAACTACTTTTATCATATTGCTTTTGTCTTTTTCTTTTTTCTATGTTTTTAATTTTTTAAAAATAGATTTAGGCAATACAAGTGCACTTGTGTTAGGTAGATATATTGCATAGTGGTGAACTCTGGGCTTTCAGGGAACCTGTCACCCAAATAGTGCACATTGTACCCAATAGGTAGCATTTCATCCCTCACCACTCCCACCACCTTCCCACCTTTTGGAGTCTCCAATGTCTACTATTCTACTCTATATGTCCATGTGTACCTGTTGTTTAGCTCCTACTTATAAATGAGAACACTTAGGATAATGGCCTCTAGTTCCATTCATGTTGCTACAAAAGACATGATTTTATTCTTTCTTATGGCTGTACAGCATTCTATGGTGTACATATACCACATTTTAAATCCAATCCTCCATTGATGAACAGAGATTGATTCCATGACTTTGCTATTGTGAGTTGTGCTGTGCTAAACATACGAGTGCGGGTATGTTTTTGATATAATGATTTCTTTTCCTTTAGGTAGATACCCAGTAGTGGAATTGCTGGATCTCATAGTTCTGTTGTTAGTTCTTTGAGAAATCTCCATACTATTTTCCAAAAGAGTTGAACTAATTTACCTTCCCACCAACAGTGTATAAACATTCCCTTTTCTCCATATTCTTACCAACCATCTGGTTTGTTTTGACTTTTTCATAACAGACATTCTGACTGGTGTGAGATAGTATCTCATTGTGGTTTTGATTTGCATCTTTCTGATGGTTAGCGACATTGAGCATTTTTTTCATATGTTTTTGGGCCACTTATAGATCTTCTTTTGAAAAATTCTCTTCAATCCTTTGCCCACTTTTTAGTGGGGCTGCTTGTTCGTTTTTTCTGGTTGCATGAGTAACTTTTTAAAAATTAATCTGGACATAGAGACCTGTGTCTGGTCCTACATCATGATCCCTCCTAGCCCTTTGCTAGCTGAGTAGGATGGATTTAATTCCACCAGTATTAAACGTACCTCTCTACTCTGAAAACAGAAACCCCACAGCATTCTTCTGGTATAATTTTTTTTCCTTTATGGGAAAGTTGTTGAAGGGGTGAGGCAGAAGAGGAAGCACCAGGGAATGGGCTGAGTGCATGTCAGCACTTGGCATCCTTTGCCCCTACTTCCTGTCCCTATCACCTTGCCCAGATTCGTCCACATGTCCAGAGCAGAAACTGCACCCAATTCACCTAGAACAGCCTGAGTGGAAGTCACACAAGAAATTGGGTCTGACCAACTCAGAGTTTCATATTTTAATAGGCCAATATTTTTTAAATCAGATTTTATATTTTAAGAAGTCCAGACTTCTGGTCCCTCCTGAAAGGTCAGAGATCAGGCTACCCTGGGCCCTCCTTCCTCTGTGTCAACAATAAATAGCCTGGCGCTCAGTAGTGCATGCCTCTTTTAGTTGAGGCAGGCAGTGTTCAGTTTGCCACAGTCCCCACCTTTCACCATTGCTATCCCTCATGTACATGGCTTGCCTGGCCCCATGGGCATCTGCAACATTTTCTCTAGAGCCACATACTTAGCTACTTTCCCAGCCAAACGCTTATTCTCTCCAGGGGTCCATTATTTTGTAAGAAGATAATCAGAACGAGTCCTTCAGGGTTGCATAGGGTCCCCTGAAGTCCTTAGAATGATGCCACAAGAAGAGGTCAGGATGATTATGCCCTCTGGGCTCCTTTCTTCATCAATAGAGATGGCATCATATCCCCACAGCTGGTGCCTTAGATGAATGGCCCTGATGAGAAGTGCTCAGTTGTGTTCTCACTGGTCTGTGAGTGACATCTGGGGAGACTTATGTGTGTTTTTTCCAGATATGAAGGCCTTGGTCTTTTTGGAAATCATGCTAGGGTTCCACTCACCCTGAGACTGGACATTGCATAATTCCCTGGCAATCAGACACCAGGGAGATCTAAAAAAAAAAAAAAAAAAAGGGAGCACTGGACTGGGAATCTGGCACCCAGAGTGTGTGAATTCAACTCCCCCATGTCATTTCTCTGAACTTTGGCGTCTCCTGTGAATTGGAAGATCGAAGGAGAGGGACTCAGAGGCTCAGTTTGGTGCTAACTTATATAAGGCAGAGTCAGTAACTCCGGTTCTTTTGGGAATAGAACTGCACGATGACTCCAGGGGCCTCAGTTGCAGTTCAGAGCTGGTCATGCCCTTGATTTCCTATTAGAGACAGGCCAAACTGCAAACTCCCAGGCCTCTGAGCCCCAGCATTAAGAGGGAGATTAGCTAGAAACCTTTGTTTCTTGCTGCTAGATGGTTCATTTACAACCCAAAGATGCATGGTAGGCGGGTGTCAGAGAAAATGGAATCTCCGGCTGGGGTTAGGAAAGCAATAAAAACATGAAGAAAAGAAAAAAAAATTAAGAGCAGGAAGGATGGGGGCAGAAAAAGGAGGTGAAAAGAGACAGGTGCCTTGTTAAAGAGCTACAACATTTTGGACTAAAAAAAAATTAAATCCTGGGGAATAAAAGCACTAAAAAGGGGCATCAATTTGTGTGACTCATCCTGGTGCCACCCAAGCTCCTGGGGACATTCACAGGCTCGGCCTCACCCTCCCTGCCCTGTGCTCTGTCAGAGTGCACTCTGCTCAACTTGCTCCCCCTATCCCGTTTGTCTCTCCCCACTCCAAGCCCTGGCTACTTCCAAAGGAGCCCTCGGTTCTATAAGCCATTTTCTTAGATTGCATCTAATGTAAAATGTTCCACTAGAATAACTCTGTTTTCATTTCACCAAGCAAGAGAAAAGAACTGAGATGCTTTGAAAAAGCAGCCAAGCCCAGGCAGTTTTAATAGGCTAGCAGGTGAGGTAATAAGAGTGCTTTAACGTAGACTCAAAGTAAAAGCTCCAGAAAGAGAGACAGAGAGGCAGGGGATTGTGGGGGGAGATGGGGAGGGAAGGAAGGGGCGAAGAGGGAGAGGGAGAGGAAGAGCAACCTCTCAGGGTAGGTTTTTTGAACAATCCTCTCAAACTCTTGATACTTACCTGAAACCTAAGAAGCCTCTAGGAAAATGAGTGTCCACTGCCATGTTCTGGCCCATCAACAATATCAATAAGGCAGTTCTGGGATGACATCAGATCCCTACAGCTGGTGCCTTTGAGGGACAGCCCTATGCGAGCTGGCCTATGGGTGACACTTTGGTGAGACCTATGTGTGTTTTTTCCGGAGCTGGTATAAAGGCCCTGGTCTCCTGGGAAATCGTGCCAGGGCTCCACCTACCCTGCGACTGCATGTCACATAGTCCCCTGGCAAGGAGACACCAGGGAGATCTAAACCCAGCCAACTCATGGCTGGAGAGTGGTCCTCTTCTAACCCTGAGTTCTCGAACTTTCTTTGGGAGGGTGGAGTAGAAGGGAGTAACTCTCTCTACTGCTAATGACAGACTTTTTTTTTTTTTTTTTTTAATCATTAGCAATCACCTGCAAGCTTGACCCCTCCAATCCACCCTCCTCACTGCAGCCAGAGTTGCCAGGGAAACTTGAATCTGATTCTGTCTGGGGGAGAATCTCATCTGCTAAAATCTCTTTAGCCACTTCCCATTTTCCAGAAGAACTAAATCCTTAATGTGACCTAGGAAGGTGGCCATATATTCTGTCATCCAAATCAAGACACTATTCCTAGTTTGCTAGGGAAACAACAATAAACCAGGACTATCCTTGGCAAACTGGGATGTATGGTCCCCCACCATTCAGGCTCTGCATGGTCTGGCCCCAGGCACCCTCTCCAGCTCTGCCTGAGCTGCTTTCCTGCTTTGCTCCACTTTCTAGCCATCCTGACCTTCTTTTACTCCCCAGAATTCTTTGTGCTCTTTCCTACCACAGGATCTTTGCACATGCTTGTCCCCCAACCTGGAAACCCTTTGGCCATCTTTAACCAGGTAACACCAACCCATCACTCATGTCTCAGCTTAACTTGGAAGAGAGGCTTTCCCTGACCTCCTCTCCCCAACCCACAGCAAGCCCAGGTAAGATTCCTTTGTTATGTGTTCCCAAAGAACTATGTTTATTTCCATTCCATCCTTTATTGCCCTTTGTGGTTACTTACTCATTTGTGGAATGATCTGACTGCTGTCTGTTTCCCTCGGAAGACTGTGAACTCCATGAGTACAGGGATTGGGTATGTTCCGCTCACATAACACACTCAGCACCCAGCTCGGTGTCTGGAATACAGTGGGTGATCGATTGCTCCACGACAAATTAATGATGACAAGCTCAAGCCTGTTCTGGAACTCTAAGAGAAACTTTATTTGTGCCCAATCCCCGAGCTGTGGACCCACCTTATATCTGGTCCTCATGCTGCCCCTGCCTGCCCCAGAGCATTCACCCTTCCCACTGTCCTTCCATCCACCCTGTTCTCTCCCTACCCAGAGTCACACATATCTGGGCAACCAAATGTAGCAATGGATTGTATCCTACTTTGGAACATTCTTGAATGATTTTGTGGGTAGCAGTAGTGTCTCCCCAACTAATTAAACTCAAGAACATGAGCCTCAGAGGTGGAGGGAATCACCAAGTTCATCCAATTCTCCACTCAAGTGGTTCTCAATTTTTTTCTGCCCCAACCCACCTGAGATATGCACCCTTTCAGCAGACTTTAGCTCAGAGACTAAGAACACACATTGGAAGACAGACTGCTTGGGCTCAAATCCTGGTTCCATCACACATTAGCTGGGTGGCTTTGGGCAAGTTGCTTTACCTCTCTGTGTCCTCATCTGTAAAATGGGGATAGTAATTACATCACCCTTCTAGGGTGGTTAAGAGGGTAAGACAAGTTTCATGTGTGTAAAGCACGAGAACAGAGCCTGAAAAATACTAGGTGTACAGTGAACAATGTGTACCATTTTATCAGGAACACACTAGCAGTGATTCTGGCCCAATGGGGAACTGGTAGATTTAAAATCTCAAAGTCATTCCCAAGTCATTTAAACACACATTCCCTAGGAGATGTCTCTCCCCATTCTCCCTCACACACTGTCATGGACACCACTGCCCTAGTGGCTAGAGTCTAGTCAATGCAGAGACACCTCTGATATCTTCCCTGACTTCATTTCAGGTCAGAGAAATCACCGCCTCCTGAAATAGGCCAATCACATCAGACACAGCTTCTGTCCTTTATTCATTCAACAAACATTCTGTGAGGCACTGAAGATTAAGGAAACTCCTCAAAGTTGGGGGGATCATGTCTCTTTTGTTCACTAATGTACTCCCTGTGCCAGGCATAGTCTTGGCACATAGCGGGTTCCCAATAAACATTTTTTGACACATTAACCACTTTATGCCAGGCACTGATCTAGCACAGGGAGATCCAACGGTGAGTGAAAACGACACAGCCTCTGCCCCAGGGAGTTCACCGTCTAGCTGGAGAGATAAAGACCTTCCTTAAGAAGCCATTACATTACGGTATGCTAAGCGCGGGGGCCGGGGAGCTGGGTGGTGGCGGGGCAGAGAAGCACAAAATGCTATGAAAGCATGTAGGAGCAGCACCTAACCCAGACTTGGGGAGCCAGGGGAGGCTGCCTGGAGGGAGGGAGGTTTACTATTTACCACTTAGACATAAAGGATGAAAAAGAGTCAGCCAGAAGTTTTGGTGGAGGAAGGGTGCTCCAAGCAGATGGAACAGCATGTGTGAAGGCTCTGTGGAAAGAGGGAATGGGGAATCCAAAGAACTGACAAAAATGTGGGGCAATAGAATCGTTGGAGATAAAGGAAGAATGTCTAGGGAGAACTTAGTGAGGGGGCCAGGCCACTTTACGCAGGGCCTAAGACGCCACACTAAAGCATACGGACTTTATACTAAAGCAGCAGGGAACATCAGATGGATATTTATGAAGCAATTGCTATGCGTTAAGACTGGGCTGAGTGTTGTGGATAGGGAGGAAAACAGACACAATCCTTGCCCTCATAACTTTACATTCTAGTGCAGGGAAAGAACATGAATCCAATAATGGCGAACAAATACATCTGTAATCATAAAGAGAAAGAAACAATCCAGACAGCCCTGCTCACACCTTTCTGTGGTGATGGAAATGTTCTATGTCTGCGCTGTCCAACATGGTATAGCCACATGTGGCTGGCGGGCACTTAGAATGGATTTAAGATGGCAGAAGAACCAAATGTTACTTAATTTTTTCAGCTTAAATTCTAATTTAAATAGCCAGTAACTATCTTTATTGCACAACACAGAAATAAACGAACTCAGTTCTCAAAGCCAGTTATTTTGAGGTTTTAAATCTACTCCCCCTCAACCCTGAGACTCGCTGCTTGGGCGTTCCTGACAATAATAACCATTGTCTATTGTGCACCTACTGTGTGTCAGAGAGCGCATAACAAGGAAGCTGGTCTCAAGAAGGGGATCAGGGCGAGTGTTCCTGGGGGAAGCGACACAGTTAGGATCTCAATTATGAGGTAGTAGATTCTGTTGATTGATTTATCTCAAACCCCCTAATATGCAATGGAAAGAACACTAACCTAGAATACACAAGATTTGGGTTATGGCCCCAGCTCAGTATCTTACAAGCCAGGCAACACATTATTCACATCCCTAATTTGCTCTGAACCTCAATTTCCTCATCTGTAAAATGGGAATAACTGTCCTACCCAATTCACAGAACTGTTATGAGGATCAAATGAAAGTCTATATATTAAAAATCTTGAAAATTATAAATACCATATGAATGAAAGATATGATTTTAATATCCTTTTTTCTCATTACAAAAGAATACATGCCCACTGTAGAAAATTTGGAAAATGTAGAAAGTGTCAAAGATGAAAATCTAAAAATATGTATTTCTCTCTTTTCAGTTATTTTTTTCTTTACATACATGAGTGTATAAATAATTTTTTAAACAAAAACTAGGAGCATCCTTGCATGCTGTTTGGTAGCCACTTTTTTCCCTTAGCAATATATCATGAACCTTCTCCCAAGTCATTAGATAGTTTTTCTTCAATATGGTTTTCAATAGCTACAGAGTGTTCTGTAAAATGTTGTCATTTTACCTTCAGAGCCCATTACTTCCTTCATTAGCAGGTTGAGAGTGACTTAGGAGAAGTCCCCAACCACTTTTTCTCCTACCACAAAGCTGGCATTGGGCCCAAGGACTCTGCCAGCATATTCAAACTCCAAAGTGCCAGGTTCCCAGAATCCATTGCCTTGATGCCAGCAAGCAAACTAAAGAGGCCTCCCAGGGAACTCACGTGATCCCACCTCTATCTATGCAATGCCATCCCCAGGCCGTGAAATCAAGTCAGGCCAAGATGGCAGTTTTGCCTGATTCAAGCACCCAGTGCTGTGTGGGTGGAATTCCTCAGGGGGTGACCCTCAATTTCCCCTCACCAAACCACTGCTATGCCAATCATTTGAGGAATAGCTTCCTTCGTCACCTGTAAGCTTCCCTAGACTGTAATATTTTCAAAGTTCAGGTAGGCCTGGACCCTCCAAACAGCACTCTTGCTGAATTGGTTTTCAGACTGTGCCACTTTAAACATGATTCAAGAAAAATTACCGGAGCCTCCACTCCATCTATCTCTGGAAATGGTCTTTGTGCTCAGATCATTTGCCAGCGACACTCCATCTCCACAATTACCTCGGCTATTTTATCTTTATCTGTCTGGAACACTGAAGGGAAAGCAGCAGATAATGCTGTCATTTAAGTGACTTGTTCAGCTTAAATAGTTTTGCACCTCTGGAGCTTAAAATACCCCCACTGCAGCCCTGGTCTTCCCTGGAGGACCAGCCCCTATTCTGTCTTAGAGTTTAAGTATGATCAAGGGGCAGGGGTGGTGGGGGAGCTGCCAGCAAAATGGTTGGTGCGTAACAGGGCTGCATCCCTTAGGAATGCAGGGATGGGACTGACTCCTGGCCACAGTTGGAACTTCATGTGCCTCCCGACCCCCAGGTGGCCTCGCACCGTAGGTGGGTATTTTAACAACTCTCTAGTACTAGCCTGGCTTCTCTGCAACTGGAATTATTCTGCAATGGACCGAGCTTTGGCATGCTTGAAAGGTCAAGAGGGAGGAGAAAGGACCAGACAGCTGGGATGGTAACCTGCCTGATATTTCTCTACTGATGTATCTTTTTATGCACTTGCTTTATATGAACACACTATAGACACCAAAAGAAAGAGAGATGCTACCTTGTGCCTCCTGCCTGCAGGGAGATAAACTATTGCAAGATAATGAACAAAACAAGGTAATGCATGCCAGGTTAATAACAACAGCTAGCGTTTATAGATTGCTATTACCACGTGCCAGGCATTCTGTTAAGCACTTCATCACATTTTCTTATTTATTCCTCGTAACTATGCTATGAGGTGCTACATGATGAGCCTCATTTTTCAGATGAGGACACTGAGCTATAATGAGATTAAACAACCTGCCCAACATCACACAAGCTGTCATTGCAGCCTGAGTTTTCCTCTTCATAAGGAAGACATCGCTACATCCACAGGGAACAGTTATGAGATGAAGAAGAGGGAGCCCCACACCACGTTCTAATAAATCCAGTCCATTGGCCATTTCTAGTAGCAGAGATCCAGAGAAAAGATGCACAGCAGCCCCAGCAGGTGGAGAACCTAGCTCACCAGTCCCGGTATCATCCAGAGAAACAGCCCTACATATTCTGCCTGAGGTGTGACCCTTTCCATATTCTCTTCGCCTCAAGAGGAAAACTTTTTTCTTTCTATTCATGTCTCCCTTAAAAATGAGATTCCATTCTTTCCAAGGGCTGGGCTCAAATCAGCAGGAATTCCAGCCACGTGGGCCAGGGGAAGGTCCTGGGAGTCCAACCAGGTCATTTCCTGGAGGAGCCTGAATCAGACATGACCCAAGAAGTCATACAAATCCAAGGTAAGGAAGGCAGCCAAAAAGAGCCCATGACAGTGCAAGACAAGCCACATTGGGCCGAGACCCCAGGTGGGACAGTCAGGGCAGAACCAGGAAACAAGGTGTGAGGTCTGGCTCAGCTCGTGGCCCCAGAAGCAGGCTCTGAGATAAGGCTTGGGGGTGGGTGGTTCCTTTGGGAGGTGATTCTGCAAAGCAGCAGTAGGGGATGGGGAACTGAGACAAGGAAAGGAAGGAGGCAAATACAGGGTGTATGATAAGAAGTTCGCCATTTGGGACAACTGAGACTCCATCACACTGGGGAACTCTGGGAGACCACGTAGAACGTATTTCAGCGTTGTCCCATCAGAGGGGTCAGGGAGCCAGGATAGTTACTCGTACCTCCTTCCCATTAATAGCTGAGGGATGCTCCACGTGTGATAACTCCAGGCATTTCAGCCTGCCCCACCTGCTCAGGCGAAGCTGGGTCCCCCTGCAGCAGAGGAAGCCCACAGGCAGGCAGTCTTGGGTGCTTACAGAAAAACCCTGCAAACACCTAGGCTGAGCCTAGGAACTGCTGAGGTCAGAACAGAGCAGAAACTGGGAGGGAAAGAGTGTAAGAAAACAGTTAAAATCCTTAAGGTGACAAAGGGGACAGAAGCTCACAGTGAGCTCACCAGTGTACCTGGCTGATGACCATGACCACATGACACAGGGGAGGTGGAGCTGGGGTTTCCAGGGTCAGGGCTGGGCTAAGAAGGAAGCAGCTTCCATGGGCACATTTCCTGGGCTCGGTGCCCCTCACGGACCTGCTCTGTGTTCCCTTCCCTGTCCTAGGGATGAGCTGGACAACCCACCTGGGCATCAGACTCTAGGAAATGGCAGGGTCCTTAGTCCTCCTGTCACCTTCTAACTTCTCCCTCTTCCCCCAGTCTGCCCTGCCTGAAACAACATGCACTTGCTCCCTGGGTGAGGGCAGCGAGACGTTGCTAAGATGATATCTCCTCTCTCTCCAGCCCAGACCCACAGCCTGACCCCGTTAACAATGGCCCCAGAGCCATCACTCTACAAATAACTGTGGCTGGGTGAGAGGTACTGAAGCCAACATGAGGATCTGAGACAGACACCTGTAATTTCACATTCGGAAAAACCCAGACCTTCAAACAGAAGTGCTATTTCAATTTTCTCACTCCCATTCTTCTTTAACCTCAGACTAAGAGGGGAATAAACCCTCTTTGATTTGTAGACTGAACTCTTTAAAGAGACAGCTTATTCTTTTTCAAATTTATTTTTTCCTTTTGCTTGGGGCAGACACTAGGGGCCCACAATGGGAATTTGGTACCTTGGTTAGATGGCTCAAAAATGCCAAAAGTTACTGTAGGGAATATTGCGCTACCAATCCATCTTTCCTGCTAATCCAAAAGTCAAATAAGTCCATAGAGGGCTTTTTTTTCCTCTAGAATTTCAGGCTCCCTGAGGGCTAATTTCTCGGAAAGCTGCATTAAACTAATAGCACCATAAAAGGCCCATTGTGAGATGTAATTGGTTTGCAGGACTTTCCTATAAAAATAATAAAAAGACTGCCAGAGGCAGTTTCCAAAGGTCAATTATCTTTGTGTTGCTTGAGTTGAGTGGAGGTCAGTCCCAGAATTCCACTTTATAGGCATATTAATCAAATCTGGGCCTACCCACCCATCTGACCCCATCAGCTGTGAGGGAAGTCACAGGTCCCACCCTTCAGCTGGTTGCCAAAGGGTGTTTGGGGCTCTTCTTTTCCCAAAAAGAGACTGGCCCATTGTCACCAATGCAGAGCTGGAAGCTGAAATTGTTAAGGCAGAATGAAAGGGAGAAAAGCAAGTCCTGAGCACCAAGAAGAAGAGTTGATAACCTCGGTGAGTCACGCAGGCCATGGGGCAGGCAGTGTGCTCAGAGACCAGGCCAGACAGGGCCCTGTCCCCAAGGAGCTAGAGAAGTGGTTGAGCCAGGACTCTTGGTCATATCTGGCATAAACCAACTCAAACTAGATTAAGCAAAAGTGAAGTTTAGTTGGCTAACGTAACTGGGAATCTTAAGGATGGATGGATCCAAGGGTTCAAACATTGCCAACTATTCATTCTCTCTCTCTCTCTCTCTTTCCCCCTGCCTATCTCTGCCCTGCTGGGCCTTTCTCTCAGATGAGCTCTCTGCCACGTGGCAGTCAAGCAGACATCAGACTTCTTGCCTGTCTTCCCCATTGAGCTATCTCAGCATAAAGTGGAACTTTTTGTCCTACTGTTCATCAATTCCAGGAAAAAACTGGCTAGTCCTGTATGGTTCATGTGCCTACTCCAGACCAATCATTGTATCCAAGGGGTCATAATTATCTGATTTGCTGAGACTGGGTCACATGCCCACCCCTGCTCACCCACTCCTGGTTTTACAGGAACAGAGTTTTCTGCTTTCTCCTCTCAAAATAAAATCTGAATAATAATTGCTCTTGCAACGCCCTAAGTTCCTAAAAGAATGAATTATTCTCAAGCCCTAGAGTATGCAAGTCTCAATAAGGATGCATGGAAAAGTATAGAAGGATGTGCCAAAATATTAACAACGCTTATGCCTAAATGCTAGGTGTGACTTCTTTTTACCCTTACTGTGTATCACGTTTTCTAATCTTTCTGCAACAAAAATGTATTGCTTGTATCATTTTTAAAAGGAAAAAATAATGTTCAAAACCTATGGATCTAATTACTGTGATTCTATATCCACCAAGCAGCCCTTTGAGGACTGAAATCGGTTTCCAAAGTCAACATTGCTACTAAAGAGAGATGGGTTGACCATCCAGGACACTCAGTGACCATGTCTTTTAATAATGGTACTCAATCATGCTAGAGTAGCAAGTCCTGCATATATATCTCCTGCTCCCA
The DNA here is from genome assembly GCF_024542745.1 of Macaca thibetana thibetana. Taxonomy (NCBI): domain Eukaryota; kingdom Metazoa; phylum Chordata; class Mammalia; order Primates; family Cercopithecidae; genus Macaca; species Macaca thibetana. Next base: position 100,643,606 of record NC_065586.1, on the reverse strand, counting down.
AAGTGCCCGCCCAACAGCCAGCCTCTTCTTGGCCCAATCTGATGGCAGCATCACGAGGTCCTGGAGGATAAGAGTGTGTGCCTTCTCACAATAGCCCTGCTGTGGCTTGCCACATTTGTGACTAACCACAGAGCAATTACTCATTAGCAGCTGAGTAAAAGCCAGGGCATTTTTCTATCATCTACATGAAGGGGTGGTCTCTTGATGCAGTCGGTGACAGTTCACACTGAGTATGAAGGGGACGTGCGGTTCCTGGGAGCAGCAGCTGAAACGTTCCACCTAGGGTCAGGAGTTCCATAAAGAGTCATTTCTATGTTGGGAATAGAGGTGGAAATTATCAGGCCTTCGAAATAGCTGAAACTTAGATCTTAATATTTGAATAGGATCAAAGCACCTTGGCATAATACAGTACTTTTTATGGAGTCCTTTGTCACATAGGTATGGAGATACACATGTATTCAGTCAAAAGTATTTTTAAATTTTTATATCTAGGCTCATCTTGGAGGAGATAGGATTACTGGCCAAATAAGGAATAAAATTATTAAAGCCCCGTTGATGCATCTTAGGTGTGAAACTAGGTGATTAAACACCAAGCGCCAGGCGCGGTGGCTCACGCCTGTAATCCCAGCACTTTGGGAGGCCAAGGCGGGCGGATCACGAGGTTAGGAGATCGAGACCATCCTGGCAAACACGGTGAAACCCCATCTCTACTGAAATACAAAAAAATTAGCCGGGTGTGGTGGCGGGCGCCTGTAGTCCCAGCTTCTAGGGAGGCTGAGGCAGGAGAATGGCGTTAACCCGGGAGGTGGCGGAGCTTGCAGTGAGCAGAGATCGCGCCACTGCACTCCAGCCTGGGCAACAGAGCGAGACTCCATCTCAGAAAAACAAACAAACAAAAAAAAACAAACAAAAAAACCCACCAAGCTACATTTATAATATTCACATGGACCCTAAACCTGGTATTTCTCCCAAGAAAAATAGCTATTATTTGTAACTAAACTAACGTTTACCATTCATCTCCTATGACTTATCCATATTATTTTAAGTGGTCTCTTACAACAACCCCGAGAATTTTTCAAGATGGGAAGGTAATGAATAATACTAGTGACTGGAAGAACCAGAGTTTAACCCAAGTCTGACTCTGTCCCATCCTTCTTTCTAAGATGCCTACATACCCTTCTCCGCAACACCCCAACTATACCTGCATATAGTATGCCCATCTGTAGACATCCCAGATGTGATTAACTCATGTAGTGTTTGCAGGCCTCATTTTCTGCATCTTCCACATACTAATATGGGGCGAATGGAAAGGGATGCCAAGTGAAAAAAAAAGAAAAACAAAAAACCCTCAAATGAAAAAAACAGAAGGTAGAGTTAACTCTGCAAGAGCTAAATCAATTTAACTCAAAGAGTCTGTCTTACACTACATAGAAAGTACCAGCTGAACAGTGGGTTCTGAACCATCTTGGCCCTTTCTGGCTTAAATACAACCTCGCTGGAGGAAATTTCTGAAGTGTCAGGTGGGCATAATTCTAAACATAATGCTAAACATCAACAGGGAAATAAGCCCTGTGGCTATAAATCCCATACGAAATAGTAAAAATGTCTCTGACTAGATAATAGCGTGATACAACGATGTTCCAGAAAGACAAACATAAATGTAAGTTGCTGCCTACTTTAAAGAAAAAGAAGTGTGACAAATTCCCTGGGGCCACTTTGCCAAGTCCTTCATATTAGTGCTTGGAAAGTTACAGGGCCCCGGGGTCTGTTCTCAGACAACGCTTTCTAGCAGGGGTGCCAGCCAAACTGGGTTTATTTCTTCTAATGCTCAGGCTGGGGAATGTACAAATCTTTCTTCAGAGGTTTATAGAAAACAAGACTGACTTATTGAGAGTATGGCTTTTTGTTGTTGTTCTTTACAATAACAAGAGGATTTGGATACACGCTTGGGTTTATAAAGTATAAATCCTGCTTAAATCTATAGAAGTTAAGACGACGTGATGGTTCTTTGGAGAAGAAAGCAGCACCTGAGTCAAACTGCACTGAGCAATGTTCTTTGTTGTTGTGAGATATTGATAAATCTCCAGGTCTTCGACAAGGGGAGTCGAGAATAGGAAACTCATTTCAAATCATATCTCAGGTAGGCGTCTGAACCGAAATAAAATGAAAGTCATTAATTTTTTTTCTATTAAGCCACCTAGCACAAGTGGAATCATTCTCTCCTTTTCTTATTTTGACCTGAAATCTGTTAAGGACAAGAGCCAAGATTCCTATCTCAAATCTTCAGAGAACTGCACAAAACTGTTCGTTTCTTTTTTCCTTAACGAAAACAAAATGTGAACAAAACTGTCACTTAATATGGTAATTAATACAGAGAGATATAATTAGCTGCTACAAGCATTCCTTTCTCATCTCAACCATCACTGACACCAAGGAGGTTAACATCTCTATTGCTGTTAGGGTAATAAACCACCTGATGGATAGGTGTGTTCTACTTGTCTTAATTTGGTAACACAACATCTCGAACTAATTTCAGAAGAATCTCCCAAATCCTCTTGGTAGATAAAAACAGAGGCAGAGACAAAATGCTTCCTCAGGCAAATTTTCACATCTGTAAACATAAATAGCCTTATACCAAATCACTTAACTTTCTGTAAAAACATAAATATGGGTCGCAACAGTAAGACTGCCCAAACTTTGCAACTCAGGGCAAAGCTAGAACAATCTCTCCAGTAACAAACTAAAGAGTGCTCAAGTATTTAACCACCTAAACCAAAACCCATGCCATCACCAGTTTACATAACACCCTAGAACAAAAAGATTAAAACACCATCTTCACTAGGCTGTGTTTAGATGAGGTTGTGCACTGTTTATACTATACCTGGCTTTCCTTTTATTTCAAGAAAATCAAGGCCACTTGACCACAAGATAAAATCCAGGCATGCAGTTTGCCTAGTGGTGAGCATGCTGCCCCTTTAACTGCATCATTCCCTCACCCCTTCTCCACCCTCTCCCTCCACCTGAAACAAAACACGAGCTGCTTGTCTTCCCATTACCTTCTCCTGTGACCAATTTTCTCCCCACATCTCTGGTCATTTCTCACCATTGCCTGTAGCTTTACATCTTCAGTCAGTTCACTGTAGTCTTTGCATATTTTTTTAAATTGGGTGCTTTAATGTAGTTGTCTCAATATAATCAGTTATTAGGTATAATTACTTCTTTATGGGTAGAATTACCGTTCCATTAAATTTATTCTTCAGGAAAATGGGGTTGCATAATATTTGAGTCGGAAGCACTTCTTTCAATGTCTCTGCTCCAAGTTTCTGTAATGCATAAATCCTGTCTTTGATAGCCCCGATTCATGATGTCTCCTCTGCTTAAACACTCCAGGTGACAAGAAGGTTACCATATTTGAGGCAGCCTATTGGGTTGCCTGACTGCGAACATCTATAGAACATTCTGCCTTACATTGCTGGAGACTGTCTCCTACAACTTGAGTCTTTGATACTGGTTTCACTTTCAGGAGCTCTAAGAATATGTCAACTCTCCCTTCTGAGTTGGTGACCCCTCAGCCAAGAAGGGACAGTGATCTCATTCCTCTCAGCAGGAGTGTTGAGCTCAGACAGCTATGAAAACCAAAAATCACCCCAGGTAGGTTATGAGGGATTGAAGAGAACCAGAGAGTGGCTCATTCATAGGAAGAAGCTGTGAGTTGGCACCATGTGAGTGTTGTCAGAGATAAATGAAGATCCAACACTGCCAGAGCTTTCAAATCTCCAAGAGAAGCATTCAACCTGAATTGGTATATGAAATGTCTCAGGTTTTAAAAGTTGCCAACTGAATCAGAAAATAATTTTAAACACCATGTAGGCCCAATGAAACACATCTCCAAGCCAGATCCAAATCATGGAATTCCCATCACAAGCTGAAATCTACTTCTCTAAAATCTTTTCTTCTCTGACCAGGCATGGTGGCACACACCTGTAGTCCCAGCTACTCAGGAGGCCAAGGCGGGAGAATTGCTTGAGCCCTAGAGTTCGAGGCTAGCCTGGGCAACACAGCAAGACTCTGTCTCTAAAAGTAAAAATAAAATATTTTCTCCAAACTAGAGGTGTGGTGGTTTCTACAACAATGGCAAATGTTTGGGGTCTCTTTTCATTTTTATTTTCCTATACACTGGCCTGCAGAAATGGTTAAATGTCTTGATGAGAGCATGTATTTGCATTTACCTGAAGGTTTTCTTTTTTAAAGCATTTCAATCAAGCTTATCCCCCATGCAAGGTTGGCTGTATGAATACAAGTTAGGTCGTTACAAGTTATTTAGGTAATAAGCCAACATCATTATTTAACAACTCTGAACTGGGGTTCAGAGAGATTATTTAACATCTCTGAACCCTCATTGTCTCATCTTAAAACAGGATTTAAAAGAATATCTTCCTTGGTGGAACTTAATCACTACCAATCCTTTCTGGGCTGAGGTTGCTCCAGAGTTAGTGACTTGCTCCCAAAGGACAGAGTCGAGAAAGGGAGAAACAGTGATTTTACAGTGAGAAACCTGACAATACCACCTTAACCAAATGCTGAAAGTGAACATCATCAGTGAAGCTGTGTGGCTGTCACGTACCTCCTGATATGAGGGACTTTGCCTCTGGGGTATACTTCCCAGAAGGCCATAACCCAATCTAATCATTTAAAAAAATCAAATAATTTTATTTCAGGGGATATTCTACAGAACAGTGTTTCAAGAAGTAGAAAGTAGTCAGTTGGAACAAATGTAGTTGAGAGATTGTATAAGATTAGGAAAGTTTCTGCTGGATTTAAATGTTTCCAGAAGTATGCTGGAGATCAAAGCTAAATTCTAGAGAATTAAAAAGTGAGAAGGATACAAGGAGTGACAATGGGTTCAAGAAGATTTTCCAGAAGACAAAGAATTGGGGTGAGCTGAGAGGATATGAAATCAAGAAAGACTGTTGTTTTCTTAATGGGTTATGCTAGTACAAATATCTGTAAGATAATGGTAATGAGCTTGTAGAGGAAAAACTAATAATGCAGGAGAGAGGTGAGAAAGCTTGCTAAAATAGCAAGTCCTTGAGAAAGTGAGGAGATAAGTTCCAAAGCACAAGAAGAGTTTGGCCTTTGAAAGAAGTATAGCCATAGGCCAGGCACATTGGCTTACACCTGTAATCCTAGTACTGCGGGAGGCTGAGGCAGGAGGATCGCTTGAGCACAGGAGTTTGAGACTGGCCTGAGCAATATAGTAAGACCCTGCCTCTAAAAAAGTTTTTTAAATAAAATTTAAAAAATTTTTTAAATAAAAAAAGAAGTAAGGGCATGTCATACTTCTTAATGATAGGGAAGTAGAGAAGACAGGCACTGCTGAAAGTAGATTTGTAGGTTTATTGGTGGGGAAAGGAGTCAGCCAGCTTGCTTTAGGCAAACAGTAAGGGAAGGAAAGTTCCCTGGAGAGCCTCCAACCCACCCTGCAGGTGCTTGCACCAGATGTTTTGTGCAGATAAGGGAACTTGCACAAGGTGCTTGTCTAAATATGCCCACAGCAGACTAAGGGCCTGTATATGCACTAGGGGAATAGGGTGGAGCCACCAGGAATTTGTGCCTTGTACAAATAGTGAACCTAGACCCATCAGCTTATATATAAAAGCCCTGGTGTTCAACTGTGAAGGAGGCAAATGGGAACCTGCATCTAGGACCCCTCTCTTTGCTGAGAGCTTTCCTTTTGCTTAATAAATTCTACTCCACTTACTCTTCAAGTGTCCACATGCCTAATTTTTCCTGGTCGTGAGACAAGAACCCCGGCCCAGCTGAGCTAAGGGGAAAAAAATCCTACATCAGTGGGAAGATTATGACTTCGGCATTCTCAAAATATGAAGCAAGTCATGAGTTAAAAGTCCGAAAGCAGGTTCCCAGGGTGGTAGAAAGAAGGCAGCAGATACACACTCACACTAGGAGAGTTGCCAGTCCATTCCAGCAGAGATGGAGGGTCAAGGGAGTTGAAAGTGTTTTCATGGAAACAATAACAATTGTGGGCCACAAAATCTAAGCTGTATAAGAAGGGAAAGAAAACATGAGATAAATAGTAACAAAGTAGGGGAGCTGATGTTTTGAAGTGCTCAACAAAGTTGGAAAACAGTTGTATTGGTTATTCTAGACCATATTATCTGGAAGATTAGGAAGCCACTGTCAGACAACAGAATATTTAAAACCAAGATTTCAAGACTGGTGAAATAATTGGATGGTGACATGAGGTAGAAGGGAGAAAAAGTTGTTGGAACTGAGGAACTCAAGGAACTAAGAGCCCTGGGGCATTGCGTGAGTCATCCACACAGTTGCTGAAGTCATTAGAAGCAATAAGAGATTTAGGGATGGAAAAGTAAACACTAAGACAAAGGGTAAGGCCCTTGGGGCATGAGGAGCATGGCCAGGAGGTGGGTAGGTAGATGAATGCAATCTGAAGGATTGGTGGATGGTAGAGCCAGGTGGTCCAAATTCAAATACATTGACATTCACAAGAAAAAAAGAATAAGAATGAATGCAGTAATGCAGAGCAAGGATGACACCTACTCCATGTTCTCAACCTGAAGAGCATGGCGTACGTGAGATTTAACAAGAAAAAGGTCTACATTTAAGAGGGCTACAAGGGTAACAGGGTTAAGCCGGGTCTCCTTTGCAGCAAGAAAATAAAGGGGAACTTCCATACAGAGAAAAGGTTAAGGACATAGGGAAGTTTGCTAACCACAGCTAAGAGTTCAGAGGGTGCAATAAGGTAGAGGAGGGGTGGGGGATTGGGTAAACCCAGTTAGATTAGAGATTGAGGTAAACCATGATGTGTGGCTTGATAAGATTAATCAAAGGGGCTTATCAGTTCAAGTCTTGCCTCCAGAAATCAAGTTCCATGATCCAGGAGACTGCTTCCTCTCCCTGGTGAAGCTGTGTGTGTGTGAATGGGGGCTTCTCTCATGGAGGAGATACTGTATATAAAGCAGCTATTCTCAAGCCCAACTGAGCATCAGAATCACCTGGGAGCTTTAAAAAGTCCTGATGCCCACATCACACCAAGGCCAGTGAAATCAGAATCTCTGGAGAGGTACCCAGACATCAATATTACTAAAAATTCCCCAGGTGATTCCCATGTACAACCAGGTTTGAGAATGCAGGTTCCTCTTCCAAAGATTCTGTGGTGAAGCCAGACATCAGGGTTTTTAAAAGCCTTTGTGATGGAAGCTATTACTGTTTTTGTTATGCTTATTAAATTCTCGCCTGGGCGTGGTGGCTCATTCCTGTAATCTCAGCACTTTGGGAGGCTGAGGCAGGAGCACTGCTGGAACCTGGGAGGCAGAGGTGGCGGTGAGCTGAGATTGCGCCACTGCACTCCAGCCACCGGCAACAGTGTGAGACTCTGTCTCAAAAAATAAAAAAATAAAAAAATAATTAAAAAATTAAAAAAATAAAAAAATTCCCTTGCACTGTGACAGTGGGAAGGAGAAAAAGGAACTGTCTTAGTTTAAGCCACAGAAGAGAAGTGTTATTTTGGAACTCAAGGAAAGAGTTCCTAGCATTCTGTCTCAGATGAAGTGTAAAAAAGATTAATCACTTATGTGAAAGAGACAGAATTGATACAATATACTTTAATAGCCATTCAACTTCCTAATATCTATTTAAAGAGCATAATATAAGGCCTCATAATCCATTGAAGATCCTTGACCATATCCACTCAGACAACAGTTAAGCAGTTGCCATGATGTTTATTATCCTTCAACTGACCACTTAGAACAATATTTTAAAACTTTCCAGGCTATTATTAGGAGCGAAGAGATGATTTTTAGGTAAGTGCTGACAATTATTGGGCACTTACTATGTGCCAGGCACTATGCACATATCACATGTAGTCTCCTATAATCCTCATAGGAATTCAGTGAGATGGGTGCTATTATTACTCTCATTTTACTAATGAATATCCAAAAGCTGGAGAGGTTACTTAACATACCTGAGATCAAACAGCCATAAGAGGAAAAGCGTGCATTCAAATTTAAGAGACATCTGCACTCTTAATGTTCAACACTGCATTATTCACAATAACCAAGATATGAAACCAACCAAAGTATTAAGAAATGAAAGAATGGATAGAGAAAATGTGGTATATATACACAATGGAATACTATTCAGCCTTGGTAAGAAGAAAATTCTGTCACTTGCAACAACACGGATGAACCTGGAGGACATTACACTAAGTGAAATAAGCCTGGCACAGAAAGACAAATACCACATGATCTCACTTACATGTGGAATCTAAAAAAGCTAAACTTATAAAACTAGAGAGTAGAATGGTGGTTACCAGAGGCTGGGAGGATGGGGAAAGGGTATGGGAAGATGTTGATCAAAGAGTAAAAAGTTACAGTTAGGAGGAATAAGTTTTTGAAATCTATTGCACAACATGGTGACTATAGTCAATAAAAGTGTATTGTATATTTCAAAATTTAAAATAAAAATTTTAAAAATGAAACTCTAACCTCACATCCTACATAAAGTTAACTCTAAATAGGTCATAAATATGAATATAAAAGCTAAAACTATAATCAAACTTCTACAGAAAAATGCAGGAAAAATTCCTTACTATCAAGTAGGCAAAAATTACTTAGACAAAACAAGAAAAGTAAAAACCACATCAGAAAAAGAACAAGTTGGGCCTTATTAAAATTCAAAATGTCTGCTCTTCAAACTAACTGTTAAGAAAATGAAAAGGTAAGCCACAGACTGAACAAAAATACTTTTAAATGTGTGAGATGCATTTAAAGCAGAGCTTAGAGGGAAATGTATAGTTTTAAAGGCTAAGGTGTTTTTTTTTTTTTTTTTTTTTTTTTTTTAAAGAGCTAAAATCGATTACCTCAAGAAGCCATAAGAAGATGAAATTATACTCAAGTAAAAAAAAATACTAAGTATTAGGGCAGAAATCAATGAAATAAAAGAAAAACACGGACAAGAAAAATCAAAGAAAGAAAAAGCTGGTTCTTTAGAAATACCAATAAAATTGTATTGATAAATTCCTAGCAGAGAAGATTCAAATTACCAATATCCAGAATAAAATAATCACTTGTTCAGATCCTACTAATGTTAAGGGTAGTAAAATAAGTATTTTTTAAAACTTTATGTCAATAAAGTCAACAATTTATATAAAATAGATAAATTCATTGAAAGACACAAACTATCAAAAGTGACACAAGAGGAAACAGAAAATCTGAAGAGCCCTATACCTATTTAAAATCCTTCTATAAGAAAAAATGTAATTTCAGATTGCTTTACTGGCAAATTATATCAAACATTTAAGGAAGAAATAATACCAATCTTACACAAAGTAGCTCAGGAAATAGTAGAGGAGGAGGATTTCTTAATTCAGTTTATGAAGCCAGCTAAAAATAATGAAACCAGACAGATACATTATGAGAAAAGTATAGACAACATCCTGCAGGAACATAGTTGTATAAGTCCTTAACAGCATATCAAATGTAATCTGATTTAAATCTAATCCAATACTATGTAAAAATGATATTATGACCAAATGGTGTTTACCCAAAGAGTGCAAAGTTGGTTTAACATTTAAAAATCAAACTAATTCACCATGTCAATAAAACAAACAAACAAAAAATTAGCCTAACATATGCAGAAAAAATACTGATGGAATTCGATATCCATGTCTGATTAAAACACAGCAAACAAGAAATAGAAGGGAACTTCCTCAACTTAATAAAAGGCATCTATAAAAATCCTACAGCTAACATTGTATTCATGATGAAAGATGTAATACTTTTCCTTCTAACATTAAGAAGGCAGAAATGTTGCTCTCACCATTTTAATTTAGCATTGTACTGGAAGTCCTGGCTAGTGCAATGTGATGGTTAATAGTGAGTGTCAACTTGATTGGATTGAAGGATACAAAGTCTTGATCCTGGGTGTGTCTGTGAGGGTGTTGCCAAAGGAGATTAACATTTGAGTCAGTGGGCTGGGGAAGACAGATCCACCCTTAATCAGCTGCCAGCAAATATAAAGCAGGGAGAAAAACGTGAGAGACTAGCCTTGCTTCCCAGCCTACATCTTTCTCCCATGCTGGATGTTTCCTGCCCTCAAATATCAGACTCCAAGTTCTTCAGTTTTGGGACTCAGACTGGCTCTCCTTCCTCTTCAGCTTGCAGATGGCCTATTGAGGGACCTTGTGATTGTGTAAGTTAATACTTAATATACTCCCATATATATATGGGAATATATATATACACACACACACACACACACACACACACACTCCCCTTTGTATACATACTCCCCTTTATATACTTTTTTTTTTTTTTGAGATGAAGTCTTGCTCTGCCACCAGGCTGGAGTGCAGTGGTGTGATCTCGACTCACTACAATCTCCACCAGGTTCAAGCGATTCCCCTGCCTCAGCCTCCCAAGTAGCTGGGACTACAGGCGCATGCCACCACACCTGGCTAATTTTTTTGTATTTTAGTAGAGACTAGGTTTCACCATGTTGGCCAGGATGGTCTCAATCTCCTGACCTCGTGATCCACCCGCCTCAGCCTCCCAAAGTGCTGGGATTACAGGCGTGAGCCACAGCGCCCGGCCATACATATTTATATGTATATAAAGGGGAATATATATATATACACACACACATATATACACACACACACACATATATATATATGCATCTTATTAGTTCTGTCCCTCTAGAGAACCTTAATACAGATTTTGATACTAGAAGTGGTTCTAGAAGAACAGAATATTAAGGAGGCAGTTATTTCATTGGTTTTGGGGTTTCTGGAGTTGGCTGCTTAATATGATTAGACCCCAAAATGCTAAGGACTGTTACTTCTAATAGTATGGAAAACACTGATAGTCCTTGGTGTGAACTGTTATGAACCAGAAACGCACCAATCCCCAACCCAAATACTATTACATAAAGTTAACAATACTTAAACGTTGATATGAAAAGGAAATAAAATGAAGATATTTTCTTAGTACAAGTATATAAATGCCCAAACATGTTTTTAACAAAAGGAGGAGGAAATACTCATGACAATTACAGTCCTCATTTCTGCAGTTGGTCACATGGTCCTAACTGGTACTAATGACTACCTTCTTCTACTATCCATTCTACTACCCTCTCTACTACCCTTTGCCTTCAGCAAGCACCTCAGCAGGTCGTGTCTTTTTTTCCTGCTGGAGGACCCAAACCTTCAATCCTGAAGGGTGTGGGCCATTTGTAGTCCTGCCTGGATTGGGCTGTTGTAGTTTCCCATTGACCTTAATCACAGGGCATGGGAATACTAAGAGATGCCCTAATGGATCTCCTGTATTCCATGCATACTCTTCCTTACCTCTGTTGCAGAGTAGTAGACTGATTTCATCTTGATAATCTGGGTCAATCACCCCAGTCAACACTGTAACTCCCTTCTTAGCCTGTTAACTTAAAGGTAGGAGAAGCCAAAAGTGTCCAGGTGGCAATCTTAACATCCAGTTTAATGGAATCATTGTTATGTCTTCTGGCAGCAGCGTTCCTCCCTCTGGAACTAAGACCTCTAGGCCAGCAGAACGTAATGTTGCAAGAATAGGAAGCAAAAATTTTGCTGGTGGATGACTAGGGGTGATGGTGAGTGGTGCCACTTCCACTTCCACCCCTGATTCCTGGACCCTTGAATCCTGGCTAAGGGAGGAACAGTACCATATATTGGATGCTGATTCAGAGCATACATGGCCTTCTGGAGAACTTTGCCCCAGCCCTGCAAAGTATTGTCATCTAGTTGGCGTTGTAATTGTGACTTCAAAAGGCCATTCCACCATTCTATCAATCCAGCTGCTTCAGGATGATGGGGAACACAATGAGACCAGTGAATTCCATGAGCATGAGTTCACTGCCGCACTTCCTTAGCCATAAAGTGAGTGCCTTGGTCAGAGGCAATGCTGTGTGGAACACCTTGATGGTGGATAAGGCATTCCATGAGTCCACAGATGGCAGCCTTGGCAGAAGCACTGCATGCAGGATAGGCAAACCCATATTCAGAGTAAGTGTCTATTCCAGTGAGGACAAACCTCTGCCCTTTCCATGATGGAAGAGGTCCAATATAATTAACCTGTCACCAGCTAGCTGGCTGATCACCCCGAGGAATGGTGCCATATCGAGGGCTCAGTGTTGGTCTCTGCTGCTGGCAAACTGGGCACTCAGCAGTGGCCATAGCCAGGTCAACCTTGGTGAGTGGAAGTCCATGTTGCTGAGCCTATATGTTGCCTCTATCCTTGCCACCATTGCCACTTTGTTCATGGGCCCATTGGGCAATGACAGGGGTGGCTGGGGAAGGAGGCTGAGTGGTGTCCACAGAATGGGTCAACCTATCCACTTGATTATTAAAATCCTCCTCTGCTAAGGTCACCCATTGGTGAGCACTCACATGGGATACAAATATTTTCACAGTATTTGACCACTCAGAGAAGTCCATCTACATACCTCTTCCCCAAATTTGTCACCAATTTTCCAATTATGCCTCTTCCGAGTCCCTGACCATCCAGCCAAACCATTGGCTACAGCCCATGAATCAGTATATAATCACACATCTGGCCATTTCTCCTTCCCTGCAAAGTGCACAACCAGGTGCACTGCTCGAAGTTCTGCCCACTGGGAAGATTTCCCTTCACTGCTGTCCTTCAAGTATGTCCTAGAAAGGAGCTGCAGTGCTGCAGCTGTCCACTTTCAGGTGGTGCTTGCATATCATGCAGAGCCATCTCTGAACCAGGCCTTAGTCTTCTCTTCCTCTGTCAACTGCTGTTAGGGAACTCCCCATGAGGCCATCGGTGCAGGCTGGAGAAGAGAAGGCAGGGTGGTAGGAGTGGAAACCATGGGCATTTGAGCCACTTCCTCATGTAACTTGTGCCTTCAAGACCTGCTTGAACCCGATCACATATATACCACTTCCATTTGATGATAAAATGTTGCTGTGCATGACCCACTTTATGGCTAGATGGGTCAGAAAGCACTCAGTTCATGATAGGCAGTTCAGGTTGCAAGGTGACTTGGTGACCTATAGTCAAATGTTCAGTTTCCACCAAAGCCCAGTAACAGGCCAAGAGCTGTCTCTCAAAAGGAGAGTAGTTATCTGCAGAAGATGGCAGAGCCTTTCTCCAAAATCCTAGAGGCCTCTGCTGTGATTCATCTATGAGGGCCTGCCAAAGACTCCAAACAGCATCCCTATCTGCCACTGACACCTCAAGCACCATTGGATCTGCTGGGTCATAAGGCCCAAGTGGCAGAGCAGCTTGCACAGCAGCCTGGACCTGTTGCAGAGCCTTCTCCTGTTCTGGACCCCACTCAAAACTGGCAGCCTTTTGGGTCACTCAATAAATGGGCCAGAGTAACACCCCTAAAGGAGGAATGTGTTGCCTCCAAAATCCAAATAGGCCCACTAGGCATTGTGCCTCTTTCTTGGTTGTAGGAGGGGCCAAATGCAGCAACTTTCCCCTCACATTAGAAGGAATATCTCAATAGGCCCCACACCACTGGACCTCTGGAAACTTTACTGAAATACAAGGTCCCTGAATTTTAGTCTGATCTATTTCACATCCTCTGGGATGCAAATGTCTCACCAATAAGTACAGTGTGCTTGCTGCTTCTTGCTCACTGGATCCAATCAGCATGATGTCATCAATGTAATGGGTCAGTGTGATATCTTGAGGAAGCGTGGTGATCAAGGTCTCTCCGAATAAGATTATGACACAAAGCCAGAGAGTTGATACACCCCTGAGGTAGGACAGTAAAGGCATATTGCTGGCCTTGCCAGTTGAAGGCAAATTGCTTCTGGTGGGCCTTATGGACAGGAATGGAGAAAAAGGCATTTGCCAAGTCAATAGCTGTATACCAGGTACCAGGAGATGTGTTAATTTTCTCAAGCAATGAAACCACATCTGGTACAGCAGCTGCAATTGGAATCACCACTTGGTTAAGCTTATGACAATCCACTGTCGTTCTCCAAGATCCATCTGTCTTCTGCACAGGTAGAGGCAGCTCTAATGGCTTCCATTTGGCCTTTCCCACCATAATAGTCTTCACCCTACCAGCCAGAGAGCCAATGTGGGGGTACTACCAGCTGCTAAGTATGTCTATACCAATTATGCATTCTGGCACTGGGGAAATGACCACAGGATGAGTCCGGGGTCCCACTGGACCCACTGTAAGTCAAATCTGAGCTAAAACTCCATTAATCACCTGACCTCCATAAGCCCCTATTTTAACTGGGGGACCACAATGACGTTTTGACATCAGCGTCAGCTCAGAGCCAGTGTCCAGTAGTCCTCAAAATGTCTGATCATTTCCCTTTCCCCAGTGCACAGTTACCCTGGTAAAAGGCCAGAGGTCTCCTTGGGGAAGGATGGGAGAAAGACTAACAGCGTAAATTGTCGTTAGTGTAGTAGGGTCCTTCCCCCAGGGGACCTGGCCTTTCCTTCATTGAAGGGGTTCTGGGTCTGCAAACTGGCTGAAGTCTGGAAATTGATTGTGAGGCCATGATTGTAATTCAAATTAGTCTTTTGTCCATTCAACTTACAAGTTTTCTGCTCATATAAATTAAGTAGAAATGCAGTAGGGTTCCTATCAATTTCACTTCTAGGAACACCATGATTAATTAGCCAATGCCAGAGCTATACACAAGTCAGACTATTCTGATTGCCACTTTGCCTCTACTGTCCATTACTGTAACTATGCCCACCTTGTCTTTGATGGTTGAGTGCCACCACTTGGCCCCTGCCACCTTGGGATCCAATTATTCCCATTGTATTTAAATTTTGTAGTTGAGTGACTACAGTTCCCACTATTAGATCTGACATACACAGAAGAGCAATTACAGGGCTCTTCAAAGATGCAGGTGCTGCCCTCACAAATATATTTCACAAGGCATTGGTCAAGGGTATATCTTCTAGACCCTCCCAGCTGGGACGAGTAGCTCTGAAGTGACTAATCCACTCTACCATCCCAATCTCCCTAAGCCTTTGGATCCCTTCCTTTACATTAAATCAAGGGAGATCAGACATTTCCAACTCACTCATGGTGGGCCATCTTTTAATCCATATTTCAGCTAACCAAGCAAATAAACTATTAGAACCTCTTATAACTCCCCAAGCTGCAACATTAAATGCAGGGTCTTTACTTAGTGGGCCCAAATCAATACATTCAGCCTGATCCAACTCTCTGTTCCTTCCACCATTATTCCATACCCTTAATATCCATTCCCAAGCCTGTTCTCCAGATTGCTGTTTATATAAATTACAGAACTCAAACAGTTCTTTTCAAGTGTAGCACATCTCCTCATGGGTCACATTCTCAACCTCACCTCCAGGGGCTCACTGGAACTTTAGTCTAGTTATAGGTCTAGAAGCAAACAGGGGTGTTGGGGATGGCTCCTGAGGAGAATCAACATTATTTTGCCTGGCAACTGCCTCAGGGGAGGCCATCACTGTTGCCTCAGGCAGCACAGGGTTTATCTCCTCAGATAAATGTGGAAAGGCTGATGGCAGCATGGGTCGGGGAGGGGATGTTGCCACTACTGGGTATGTGGGAAGCTGTTCCTTCTGACAAAAAAGGTTCAGAAGAGTTTACAAACTCAGTGTCCCCAGCTTTATCAAGGTCCTTCCACATGTCCCCATTCCAAGTTTCAGGGTCCCATACATTTCCAATCAATGCCCTCACTTTAACAGTAGACATCTGGTGAGGCTGTGCATGCACTTTTCATTGCAGTTCAGCCACTTGCATGATAAGAGCTTGTGTTTATTTTTCCACAATTTCAGCTCTTTCTCTACAGGAGATAAAGAGTCTCACTCAGGGTAATCATAGCAGAGTTGAGGTTCAATATCTGCTTCCTATTTTAACTCCTTATTCTAACTCAGGGAGTTAGAATCCCTGAGTTCATCATTTTCTTTCATCACTTTGTCCACTGAACTTAGGAGCAACCAACCAGCTTCATTATGTTCCTTGGTTCTCCACATATGGTCAAAGGTATTATGTATAGAGTCACTAAACACCTTGCCCCTCACAAGCAGTGAATCAGGAGTGTCAAATGCATATATTTTGCATAATTTTCTAAACAGTACATGCCAAGGACAATCAGTGTTCTCCATACTATTAGAAGTAGAGTCCTTAGCATTTTGGGTTCTAATTGTATTAAGCAGCCAACTCCAGAAACCCCAAAACCAACAAAAGAACTCCATCTTTATATTCTGTTCCTCTAGAACCACTCCTAGTATCAAAATCTGTATTAGTCAGGGTTCTCTAGAAAGACAGAACTAATAGGACAGATAGATATATAAAGGAGAGTTTATTAAGTATTAACTCACATGATCCCAAGGTCCCACAATAGGCCATCTGCAAGCTGAGGAGCAAGGAGAGTCAGTCTAAGTCCCAAAACTGAAGAACTTGGAGTCAGATGTCCAACGGCAGGAAGCATCCAGCATAGGAGAAAGATGTAGGCTGGAAGGCTAGGCCAGTCTAGTCTTTTCATGTTTTTCTGCCTGCTTTATATTCTAGCCGTGTTGACTGCTGATTACATGGTGTCCACTCAGATTAAGGGTGGGTCTGCCTTCAGCCCACTGACTCAAATGTTAATCTCCTTTGGCAGCACCCTCACAGACACACCCAGGATCAATACTTTGTATTCTTCAATCCAATCAAGTTGACACTCACTATTAACCATCACACCCTTCCAAGACTAAACTAGGAAGAAGCTGAATCCCTGAAAAGACCAATAACAAGTTCTGAAGTTAAGGCAGTAATAAATAGCCTACAACCAAAAAAAGCCCAGGACCAGATGGATTTACAGCTGAATTCTACCAGAAATACAAAGAGGAGCTGATATCATTTCTTCTGATACTATGCCAAACAATTGAAAAGTAGGGACTCCTCTCTAACTCATTCTATGAGGCCAGCATCATCCTGATACCAAAACCTGGCAGAGATACAACAAAAAAAGAAAACTTCCCTGATGAACATCAGTGCAAAAATTCTCAATAAAATACTGGCAAACCAAATACAGCAGCACATCAAAAAGTTTATCCACCACAATCAAGTTGGCTTCATTCCCGGGATGCAAGGCTGTTTTAACATATGCAAATCAATAAACATAATTCATCACATAAACAGATCTAAAGACAAAAACCACATGATTATCTCAATAGATGCATAAAAGGCCTTTGATAAGATTTAACATGCCTTCATGTTAAAAACTCTTAATTAACTAGGTATTGAAGGAATATATCTCAAAATAATAAGAGCCATTTATGACAGACCCACAGCCAATATCATACTGAATGGGCAAAAGCTGGAATTATTCCTCTTGAAAACTGGCACAAGACAAGGATGCTCTCTCTCACCACTCCTATTCAACACAGTATTGGAAGTTCTGGCCAGGGCAATCAGGCAAGAGAAAGAAATAAAGTGTATTCAAATAGGAAGAGGGGAAGTCAAATTTTCTTTGTTTGCAGATGACATGATCCTACATCTAGAAAACCCCATTACCTCAGCCCAAAACTCCTTAAGCTGATAAGCAACTTCAGCAAAGTCTCAGGATACAAAGTCAATGTGCAGAAGTCACAAGCATTCCTATACACCAACAACAGGCAAGCAGAAAGCCAAATCATGAGTGAACTCCCATTCACAATTGCTACAAAGAGAATAAAATACCTAGGAATACAGCTAACAAGGGAAGTGAAGGACTTCAAGGAGAACTACAAACCACTGCTCAAGGAAACCAAAGAGGATACAAACAAGTAGAAAAATGTTTCATGCTTATGGATAGGAAAAAATCAATATCGTGAAAATGGCCATACCACCCAAAGTGATTTATAGATTCAATGCTATTCCCATTAAACTACCACTGGCATTCATCACAGAATTAGAAAAAACTATTTTAAAATTCATATGGAACCGTACGGAAAAAAGGGCTCATATAGCCAAGACAATCCTAAGCAAAAAGAACAAAGCTGGAGGCATCATGCTACTTGGACTTCAAACTATACTGTAAGACTACAATAACCAAAATAGCATGGTACTTATACAAAAACAGACACATAGACCAATGGAACAGCATAGAGAGCTCAGAAATAAGACCACATCTACAACCATCTGATCTTTGACAAACCTAATAAAAACAAGCAATGGGGAAAGGATTCCCTATTTAATAAATGGTGCTGGGAAAACTGGCTATCCATATGCAGAAAATTGAAACTAGATCCCTTCCTCACATCTTATACAAAAATTCACTCAAAATGGAATAAAGGCTTAAATGTAAAACCCAAAACTATAAAAACCCTAGAAGAAAATCTAGGCAATACCATTCAGGAAATAGGCATGGGCAAAGATTTCATGATGAAATGGCCAAAAGCAATGGCAACAAAAGCAAGATTTACAAATGGGATCTAATTAAACTAAAGAGCTTCTGCACAGCAAAAGAAACTATCATCAGAGTGAACAGGCAATCTACAGAGTGGGAGAAAATTTTTGTAATGTATCCATTTGACAAAGGTCTAATATCCAGAATCTACAAAGAACTCAAATTTACAAGAATAAAACAAAGAACCCCATTTAAAATTAGGCAAAAGACATGACCAGACACTTCTCAAAATAAGACATTCACGTAGCCAACAAACATATGAAAAAAAGCTCAACATCACTAATCATTAGAGAAATGCAAATCAAAACCACAATGAGATACCATTTTACATCAGTGAGGATGGAGATTAAAAAATCAAGAAAGAACAGATGCTGGTGAGGTTGCAGAGAAACAGGAACGCTTTTACACTGTTGGTGGGAATGTAAATTAGTTCAACTATTGTGTAAGACAGTGTGGCGATTCCTCAAAGATCTAGAACCAGAAATGCCATTTGGTCCAGCAATTCTATTACTGAGTATACACCAAAAGGAATATAAATCATTCTGTGACAAAGATACATGCAGGCATATGTTCATTGCAGCCCTATTAACAATAGCAAAGACATGGAATCAACCCAAATGCCCATCGATGATAGACTAGAAAATGTGTCACATATATACCATGGAATACTATACAGCCATAAAAAGGAATGCGATCATGTCCTTTGCAGGGACGTGGATGAAGCTGGAAGCCATTATCCTCAGCAAACTAACACAGAACAGAAAACCAAACACCCCATGTTCTCACTTACAAGTGGGAGCTGAACAATGAGAACACACAGACACAAGGAGGGGAACAACACACTGGGGCCTGTCGGGGGTGGGGTGGGGGAAGGGAGAGCATTAGGAAAAATAGCTAATGCATGCTTGGCTTAATACCGAGGTGATGGGTTGATAGGTGCAGGAAACCACCATGGCACATATTTACCTATGTAACAAACCTGCACATGCTGCACATGTATCCCAGAACTTAAAATCATAATTAAAAGAAAAAAAAGAAAATGAAAAGGTAAGCCACAGACTGAACAAAAATATTTGCAATACACATATCTGACAAACGTTTTGTATCCAGACTACACAAATAACTTTTACAGCCAATGAGATGATTTTAAAATGGGCTAAATATTTGAAGACACTTCACAAAATAAGATTTACTGATGGCCAAAGCTACGTGAAAAGATCCTCAACATTGTTAATCATTAGGAAACACAAATATAAACCATAATGAAGTATCACTATATATCCAAAACAATGGCTTAAAAAAGTACTGTCGATACCAGTATTGACAAGGATGTGAAGCAACTGGAGACCACACTCATTGTCAGTAAAAATGGTACAACCAGGCAAACAGTTTGACAGTTATCAAGTTAAATATACAATTATCCTTTGATCCAGCAATTCTATTCCTTGGTATTTACCCAAGAGACATGATAATGTATATCCACATAAAGACCCGTATGTGAATGTTCATAGCAACTTTATTCAGAATAGCTAAACACTAGAAATAACTTGAATTCCCATCAACGGGTAAAATACACCAATTGTGTTTTTGCATACAATGGAATATTGCTCCACAATATAAATCAGTGAATTACTGATCACACAACATGGATGGATCTCGAAAAACTACTTCCTGAAAATAAAAGTCAGGCACAAAAGAGTACACAGTGTATAATTCCATTCATATAAAATTCTAAGAAAGACAAAACTAATCTATAACAATAAAAAACAGATCCATTGTTACTTGGGCTGGGTGGTGGCTGGCAATATTGACTTGCCAAGTGGCATAAGGGGCATTTTGGAGGGGTGGTGATTATGGCAGTGGTTACTTGAATGTATGCATTTGTCAAACCTTACCAAGCTATACACTTAAAATAAGTGCCTTTTATATGTAGGTTATATATTGATAAAGCTTATTTTTAAAAAGAAAATCTATCTCTATATATACATATATATGCATATATGCTGATACAGTATATACTTAAAGGTTCAGAAAGATATATTCAAAAGTATAGAACAGTAATATTTCAAAGGTGACATTAAAAATATTTAATGATGGGAAGCACAAGCATTGATCCATCAGAAGAAATGGTAGGTTTGAACAACTGATACAGCCAACCCGTGTGAATGAGATGAGTGTTAGTCCAGAAAAACAATAGCTATGAGTGGTAGGATTACAGACGTCCTTTTTCTTCCTTTTGCTTATCTATATTTGTTAATATTCTGTAACAATCATGTACTTTAAAGTAAGAACAAAATCTATTTTTAATTATAAAGAAGAAAAATGGTACCCTGTTGATAATCACATTTTATACTGTTATAAAATTCTAATGAATCTAAAAACCCTAATGGAACTTTTAAATAATAGATATGAGAAATGGTATACTAAAACAGCATTGAATTGGAAGGTAAAAATGGACAATGCTATAAAAATATTTTCTGTCTACTACAAAGAAAATAGTGAGACATATTTTTAAATTATTTTACCATTTGAACATTTTAAAATGCCCTCCCTTTACTCCTGTCCCAACAAGATGTCCATATAATTGATTATGTTGTAAGAGAGAGATCATTTCCTCAAATTGTCCAGGCCCTGAAATGCCATAATGCTCAAAATGCATTATACAGTATGTTCCTATGGGTGTCTTGGTCTAGGTCAAACTTCAGAATCTGTCTGAGCAAGTCAGGAAATCAAATAATAATTATCAGCCCTGGATAAATTTTTATAGCAAAATTATAGCCCATGACAAGCAGAGGTGTTGCTATCTCTTCCTAGCAAGACTACTACTGCTGTCTCTATGGCTCATCACAGCAACAAACCTTTGCCCTGAGCTATTCTTCAGAGGTAAGCACAATAAAAACCTGGCTATAAGAATAGTCGCTGAGAAGCTATGATCAGCAAATAATGACCAGGGAGTCCCCTTCATCATGTCTCTCTCTATTAACAGAGAAACTGCACCAGCTCCCCATCAGCCCAGCCAGGAGTCAATGGATGGTTTAGCAACAGGACTCCTTTCTGAAATTCTGAAAACCCCAGGGTAAAATTATGCTACTGTACAGTCTCCTAATGTTGCTTTACAATGCAGCTCAAATTTGTGATTTTAAAAGCACCTCAGCCCACTGTGAGTTCACAGTTATCTTTAATGATTTGCAAATCTTGGTGTTTTTTAACAGCTCATTTTTGTGCTGCGGCTACTGTGGTAACACCTGCATCTAAATAGTTATTGCTTATAATACCCTGGGCTGTCAGGATGTGCAGTAAATGAGAGGCAGTGCAGTATCTTCCACCTTTTCTAGCCTAATTCGCTCCTCCTCCATCTGAACACAAGCATACTGAGTCTGATGGAGCTGCTATGTCAGCTCCCAAGGCCCTCTTCCCCCTTGGCTCATGGGACGTCTGTCATCAGCAGCTGCTGATCATCCTGCTCTGTTACATGGAGAGACACAGGAAGAAGATGGCAGCCAGAAACCACCAGGCTCTTTCCCTCCTGTGAACAGAGGAAGGCTGAAAGCTCTGACTTTGAAGATGGAAGATCAACTTGTTCCCAGATGGCAACTATAAAAAAAAAATACAGAAGTTTTCATGAGGCACACAATGTGACATTTCTACAAGATATTCTATTTATATCACATTACTAAATCCAGCTTCATTTTAGTGTCATTAACCTTTTAAGTGAGGATTAGAATCACCTTTACAGGTGACAAGTATTATGTAACAACTTTTCTTCTCTAATTCCAAAATGTTTGGTATCTTTTAGGTAATAGTAATAATGGCAGATGTTTACTGAACAATACTATGTGCCTGACGTTGTTCTAAGCTTACATGCATTAACTCATTTAATCCTGAAAACAACCTGTTGTTATGATGAGTCAGGATTTGAACCCAGAATCTGTCTCCAGAGTCTTTGCCATTCTGAGATAGATCCAAAGATCAGACTCCGTTCCCCTATAGAAGTGAACCTCTTATGAAGACACCCAAGGACTCAGAATAAAATGGGCTACAACTATGCTTCCAAATGCCTCAGAATAGATGAGAAAAATCTCCAGGGTTGTATATGTGTCATAACTGCCTTGCCTTACCTGCAAAAGTCTTTTGTCTAAGCAAAGCATGGTTGGCTCTGAGGGAAGATATCATCAGTGATTTTCAAAAATGGAAATGGCCCCATTGTGATTTTTTTAGGTTTAAAATGCTCTTGGTAAATTCTCTAGGGTACAGTCCCATCCTCTATATCCCTGTATGGTGCCCAAAGAGCTGATGATCACACCTCTTCAAAACATTATCAGCTACACTGGAGGTTGCTTTCCATCTGTAAGCATTCTCTCACTGGGCCCATTTGGGAGAAGCAGAGGATGACACTGCCCAACTCATTTCCCCCTGAGCCCTTAACCACTTTCACCTCCAACAGTCAGCACCTGTGTTCTCTGTCTGTGGGCTGCCACCAAGCTGCCAAAGCCTGCTTTGCCTGCAGGGAGAGAGAACCAGAGGGGACCCTCCAGAGCAGTCCTTGGCCAATGACAGACAGCATAGGAGATATACCCCAGCCCCTCATTCCTCCTGGAGACAACTCTAAGATGTCTCCAGAGCTCTCCTGCAAGATGGAGCCAAAGTCTCCCATCATGGAACTGGACATAATATTGCATCTTTCTCGGCCTCCTTCCTTTCCCTATCTTACTTCACCATCCTCTTACTGGTTTTCCTCAGATCACTTCATAATACATCACTTTCATTGACACCAACGTCTTTGGTTTGCTTCTAGAGAACCTCATCTAAGAGTGGAGACTGGTATGTAGTGAACTGAAGGTGACGCAGGACATCCAGAAGGTCCCTCTGAAGTCCCACCTCCACGTATGGTCTAAACAAACATCTCAGGTCATTAACACTCCGGCTCTGCATAAGGGAAATCTTGGTCTCTCAGCACAAACAGAATGTTATGATCCATTAACACTGTGCTTGTTCATCCCTGAGCTACTCCTCAAAAATTTTTTTAAAATACAGAGGTCAAGTTATTGTGAGAGAGATGGCCAGAGTGTCCTCACATGATGTAACTGAATGAAACCTCTTAATGAGAAAACATTGAATGGATGTCCCAATAATTGTGGCTTCAACAACAAGAAATCACAGTGGATTCAATGGTTCAAAATGCCTGGGAGCCAAACAGATGTCTGTGCTAAATAATTGTGTTCTCAAGTCTGGGAGGAAGATGGAGGCCTAGAAAGGATAGGAGACTAGCACAAATCTCTCATTTCATGGTCTTGGTTCCTGTGAATCAAATGCTCTTGTTAAACATCTCTCACAGTAGCTTTAAACTTTAATTACATACTCTACCAAAGCAAGGATCAAAATCTCTACAAAGATTCTTTTTTATTTTTTATGATGAAGTATTTATTAGTGTGTCTCTTTGGAATAGATTTTCCTACTCCAGGCCTGAAAAGAAATTCCACATAGAAATCATTCTCAAAACACTTTTTAAATTCTTGAGAGTTTGTCCTTCTTTCTCGTCTCATGCAATGACTTGTTAATGAGGAATAATTAAAATAGATTCTTGTTAATAAGGTGAGAGGGGACGCATTGCATTTCAAAAATACTTTTAAATATAAAACCTTCAAGTACACCAATATCTATAATAAAGAAATTAAGGTCTAGTACATTTCAATCAATGGGGTAGCAACAAAAGATTTGCTTCATGCAATAGGTCAGCCTAACTGAAAACAGAGAATTATGATCTTGCTAATATCAACGTGGACCAGACAAAACACCATCCCTCTTATATGTATGTGACTATAATAGTTCTGCATTTCTTTCCATCCTGGATTCTCAGCACCGATTCTATGATCCAAGGACTTTGAGATTCCCCCAAAATGTCCCAGAGCAGATTTCATGAGCTGTTCAACTGGACCCAGCCAGCAGCTTCAGGTTAGAACTTCATCTTGGTTGACTTGAGAGGAAATCCACCCCCAGTAAAACCAGGGCCATTTGGTTTGACCATTAAGAAGGTGTTATCCATGGGTGCTGTGTCCTTGTTTCTGTAATAGAGGAGATGAAAGTTAGCTTCCTTAACATCCTTTTTGTCTAAGTTTGACATTTGATAATCCTAGGGTGTGTTAGCCACTGAAAACTACTTTGATTACAGTTTCTAGTTTTAGACAAGGTAGTTGTTTAAATCTAATTAGGTGTTCACCGATAAAACATAAAATTAGGGCAAGACAATTAAATGCAAAATATGCTCTCCTAATGTTTATTTAAGTATGAACAGAAGACCTCATTATAACTCAAATGCTGTGTATTTGGTGACTTCTGACTTGGAATCATCTTCCTGTTTTATAAAACATTTGTTTAGCTCCAAAGATCAGTCAGAAGAATCTTTTTCTTGGCTCAATTATAATGACTAATTCATCATTTATCAACTTTTATATTGCAAAGTTCTGGTATAAATTTATAAATATTTACTACACACAAGGTATCTTCATCAAACTTGGACATTTATAAAACACAAATTTTCCTGTAACCCTAGACAAGCAACCATTATTACTACAAATAGTTTTAAGATACAAGAAAAGCTGGGGAAGATAAATAAAATAGTATTTTTGGCAATGGATGAAGAGAATTCTGCCCTAAAATCAACAGTATAACTTCTATATAGATGTCCTTTAAATACACACACACACACACACACACACACACTCATATTCAGGCTTACTGCAGAAGTAACCTAGATCTACACAAGTTATCTATCTTGGGGTCTTAAAGAAAACACCTTTGGAATCCCTGTTAAACAATGAAAATTAAGCAAACTGCTAAGACCAAAACCAATTAGATTGGACAATTATGAATGACTCACCCTAGGGGAACAAACTGTCTTTTGGAAAAGAATCTGGTACTGCAGACTGTAGATCAGCCTGGGGATGTTGAGTAGGGTAGTCAGGGGCAGGTGCAGGTGTAGTTTGGGATCACAGTGGGAGCAGAGGGGTGTTTAAGAAAAACAAAAGAAGGTAAAAGGTACAGAATGATAAGAGTTGCTATTTTGTAAAGGGCATATGTGGAGACAACATCCACAGAGATTATTCTAAATTATTCCATTGGGAGAGAACCTGTAGAGGATTGGTAATCAACCCATCTGTCTCTCAGTAGAATTGATTTCATTGTTGTGAAAAACCATTCTCCATAAATAGGACGAAAGCCTTAGCCTTGAGTGGATCCAGCAAAGCAAATTCTTTCCTGTACTTTGGCAACTCGTCTGGCTCTTGACTGGTGTTAGAGGCGGCAGCACTCCCCTTCCCCCTGCCCTCTCTCGCCTTAAATAACCTGAATTTTCTTTTTCTGAAGGAGCTAAAGCTTAATGCTTCTGGCTTGGTCTAAGCTGACTAATGGGAATACTGTCTCCTTTATATTATCTTTTAAATGTATTTATAGACCATTATAATGACTCCCTCAGCCTTCTTCCATCCAGTCTATACCATCTCAGCACTTTTGTTCTTGCCTCTTCATATTTTTTTCTTCAGCATCTTTTTTGCTATTATCCTATGAACTAATCTTTGTCTACCGGTTTAGGAATCACCAAGTAGATGGAACCACCAATGGAGCCCTAACTAGGTCAGAGTGGCTACTAGTAATAAGTGTGTAAGGACAAGAAGAGGACAGGTAAAGGCAAAGATTCTAGAGCTTTCTAGAACTTTCTAGTACTGCCCAGTTGAACTTTCTGTTATACCCAGCCACTAGCCACATGTGGCTATTAAGCACTTGAAATGTGACTAGTGAGACTGAGGAACTGATTTCACAGTAATTTGTTTAAATTTAAATGGCCACAAGTGGCAAACAGCTGGGCAGCACAGTGCTAGTGGACGGGCCCATCAAGAAGGGCTGAGCCAATATCTGGACAGCTCATGCTCTCTATGTCCATCAAGCTTTGGGGAAAGAGAGGGAGCAAGATCAGCAGGCAGTAATGTCAAAGAAGACTAGGCCAAATCCCAGGGCCAAGGCAAGAAAATTAATCAGCTCTAGAAAGATAATAAAGAGCCAAACTAGCTGTTCGTAACAGTGTAAACTAGACCATTGGTCCCCAAATGGTGTACGAACTTTAGAAAATGAATGAGATGATCCATTGTGGGTAGAAAGAAGATATTATTCAATTACATCACAATTAAAAGAACTACAGAAGCAAGAACAAACACATTCAAAAGCTAGCAGAAGGCAAGAAATAACTAAGATCAGAGCAGAACTGAAGGAGATAGAGACACAAAAAACCCTTCAAAAAATCAATGAATCCAGGAGATGGTTTTTTTGAAAAGATCAACAAAATTGATAGACTGCTAGCAAGACAAATAAAGAAGAAGAGAGAGAAGAATCAAATAGATGCAATAAAAAATGATAAAGGGGATATCGCCACTGACTCCACAGAAATACAAACTACCATCAGAGAATACTATAAACACCTCTACACAAATCAACTAGAAAACCTAGAAGAAATGGATGAATTCCTGGACATATACACCCTCCCAAGACTAAACTAGGAAGAAGTTGAATCCCTAAATAGACCAATAACAGGCTCTGAAATTGAGGCAATAATTAATAGGCTACCAACCAAAAAGAAGTCCAGGACCAGACAGATTCACAGCCAAATTCTACCAGAGGTACAAGGAGGAGCTGGTACCATTCCTTCTGAAACTATTCCAACCAATAGCAAAAGAGGGAATCCTCCTTAATTCATTTTATAAGGCCAACACCACCCTGATACCAAAGCCTGGCAGAGACACAGCAAAAAAAGAGAATTTTAGACCAATATCCCTGATGAACATCGATGCAAAAATCCTCAATAAAATACTGGCAAACCAAATCCAGAAGCACATCAAAATGCTTATCCACCATGATCAAGTGGGCTTCATCCCTGGGATGCAAGGCTGGTTCAACAGATGCAAATCAATAAACGTAATCCAGCATATAAACAGAACCA
This sequence comes from Macaca thibetana thibetana, assembly GCF_024542745.1. Lineage (NCBI taxonomy): Eukaryota > Metazoa > Chordata > Mammalia > Primates > Cercopithecidae > Macaca > Macaca thibetana. The sequence continues at coordinate 100,616,187 of NC_065586.1, read as the reverse complement.
AAGACAAAAACCACATGATCATCTCAATAGATGCAGAAAAGGCCTTTGACAAAATTCAACAGCCCTTCGTCCTAAAAATTCTCAATACATTTGGTATTCATTGAATGTATCTCAATATAGTAAGAGCTATTTATGACAAACCCACAGTCAATATCATACTGAAAGGGCAAAAACTGGAAGCATTCCCTTTAAAAACTGGCATAAGACAGGGATGCCCTCTCTCACCACTCCTATTCAACATAGTGTTGGAAGTTCTGGCCAGGGCAATCAGGCGGGGGAAAGAAATAAAGGGTATTCAATTAGGAAAAGAGGAAGTCAAATTGTCCCTGTTTGCAGGTGACATGATTGTATATTTAGAAAACCCTATCCTCTCAGCCCAAAATCTCCTTAAGCTGATAAGCAACTTCAGCAAAGTCTCAGGATACAAAATCAATGTGCAAAAATCACAAGCATTCTTATACACCAATAACAGACAAACAGAGAGCCACACCGTGAGTGAACTCCCATTCACAATTGCTTCAAACAGAATAAAATACCTAGGAATCCAACTTACAAGGGATGTGAAGGACCTCTTCAAGGAGAACTACAAACCACTGCTCAGTGAAATAAAAGAGGACACAAACGAATGGAAGAACATTCCATGCTCATGGATAGGAAGAATCAATATCGTGAAAATGGCCATACTGCCCAAGGTAATTTATAGATTCAATGCCATCCCCATTAAGCTACCAATGACTTTCTTCACAGAATTGGAAAAAACTACTTTAAAGTCCATATGGAACCAAAAAAGAGTCCGCATTGCCAAGACAATCCTAAGCCAAAAAAACAAAGCTGGAGGGATCATGCTACCTGACTTCAAAGTATACTACAAGGCTACAGTAACCAAAACAGCATGGTACTGGTACCAAAACAGAGATATAGACCAATGGAACAGAACAGAGCCCTCAGAAATAATACCACACATCTACAACCATCTGATCTTTGACAAATCTGACAAAAACAAGAAATGGGGAAGGATTCCCTATTTAATAAATGGTGCTGGGAAAATTGGCTAGCCGTATGTAGAAAGCTGAAACTGGATCCCTTCCTTACACCTTATACAATAATTAATTCAAGATGGATTAGAAACTTAAATGTTAGACCTAAAACCATAAAAACCCTAGAAGAAAACCTAGGTAATACCATTCAGGACATAGGCATGGGCAAGGACTTCATGTCTAAAACACCAAAAGCAATGGCAACAAAAGCCAAAATTGACAAATGGGAGCTAATTAAACTAAAGAGCTTCTGCACAGCAAAAGAAACTCCCGTCAGAGTGAACAGGCAACCTACAGAATTGGGAGAAAATTTTTGCAATCTACTCATCTGACAAAAGGCTAATATCCAGAACCTACAAAGAACTCAAACAAATTTACAAGAAAACAACAACCCCATGAAAAAGTGGGCAAAGGATATGAACAGACGCTTCTCAAAAGAAGACATTTATGCAGCCAACAGACACATGAAAAAATGCTCATCATCACTGGCCATCAGAGAAATGCAAATCAAAACCACGATGAGATACCATCTCACATCAGTTAGAATGGTGATCATTAAAAAGTCAGGAAACAACAGGTGCTGCAGAGGATATGGAGAAATAGGAACACTTTTACACAGTTGGTGGGATTGTAAAGTAGTTCAACCACTGTGGAAGACAGTGTGATGATTCCTCAAGGATCTAGAACTAGAAATACCATTTGACTCAGCCATCCCATTACTGGGTATATACCCCAAGGATTATAAATCATGCTGCTGTAAAGACACATGCACACGTATGTTCACTGAGGCACTATTCACAATAGCAAAGACTTGGAACTAACCCAAATGTCCATCAATGACAGACTGGATTAAGAAAATGTGGCACATATACACCATGGAATACTACGCAGCCATAAAAAAGGATGAGTTCATGTCCTTTGTAGGAACATGCATGCAACTGGAAACCATCATTCTCAGCAAACTATCACAAGAACAGAAAACCAAACACTGCATGTTCTCACTCATAGGTGGGAATTGAACAATGAGAATATCTGGACACAGGAAGGGGAACATCACACACTGGGGCCTGTCGTGGGATGGGGGGAGGGGGGAGGGGGGAGGGGGGAGGGATAGCATTAGGAGATATACCTAAAGTAAATGACGAGTTAATGGGTGCAGCACACCAACATGGCACATGTATACATATGTAACAAACCTGCACGTTGTGCACATGCACCCTAGAACTTAAAGTATAATAAAAAAAGAAAGAAGATATTATTATATTAATTCTATTAATTGATTATTTTCTTTTATTTCTATTCTATTAATTTATATTTCTTTTTATTGTTATTTATTAATAAATAAATCTATTAATACTTTTATATTTAAAATTTTTAAATTATGCTTTACTAAGAGTTACAAACTGACAGTGGTATCTGCATATAATTTATAAATTAAAATACATTGCAGGTAAATCTAAAACTATTCTGAAATTTAAAAATTATTTTAAAGATATATGCATATACATGCTGCAAGTTCAAAAACGTTTTACTGGGAGGGCTCAGTGGCTCATGCCTGTAATCCCAGTACTTTGGGAGGCCAAGGCCAGCAGATCACTTGGGACCAGGAGTCCAAGACCAGCCTGGCCAACATGACAAAACCCTGTCTCTACTAAAAACAGAAAAAAAAAATTAGCCGGGCATGTGGCGCACACTTGTCATCCCAGCTACTTGGAAGGCTGAGACATGAGAATGACTTGAACTCTGGAGTCAGAGTGAGCCAAGATGGTGCTACTGCACTCCGGCCTGGGTGACACAGTAAAACTCTGTCTCAAAAAAAGTTTTACTGATAAGGGTGTACAATCAAAGAGCTTGAAGACCACTGAGTTAGACACCTGCCTCATGTGGAAATTAACCATGTTGACATTTTATGAGCACAATCTTGATATCCTAAAAGAAAAATACAGTGTTTCCACTCCAGCATTCATTTAATTTACATTGTTAATATTAGTGGTTCTGAAGCTTCACTGTGCATGAAAATCACCTGAGGAGCTTATTAAATTGCAGGTTTCCAGAGTCTGCTGAATCCAAGTATCTGGAAATATGGCCTGGGAACCTGCATGTTTAATAAATCTCACTAGGGATTCTGAGTCAGACAGATAGTTGGTAGACCTACACATTAAGATGGACTTATTTAAATTATAGCAGTATTTTCCTCTACTATGGAACTGGCACCTAAATGTGGAACAGGGGAGTATTCTGATTTACAAGAAGGGCAGACTTTTACTGGCAAATGAATTTGCATCCAGTTACTTTATATAACTTTGCTACTAACGAATCTTAGGCAAATGCACTCAAGCCATATTTCACCATGTCCCTGAAATGTCCATGTGGATAAATACCAAGCATGACTTTCAGCCCATAACGTGAGTCACTGCCAAATTAACTGGATGATTTTGGCAATGTCACGCAGCCAAACCAAGTTTCAAAACTAGTCCATTTCAAACCCAATTCATTTGGGCCCCTATTCTCACCCTGGGATCAGGCAAATAATACTAACAATGTGAAGAGAACTTTTGTTTTTCAACATGGGAGCATCCTGAAACCCAAAATGTTCACCTCACCTCTACATTATCATCTCCTAGAGGAAGAGGTCACATCAACCCCCCACAGCAGATGCTGAAGTCAGTCACTAGACACAGAAGATGGTTCAGAGATAATAACTATCTAAAAACCTAGGCAGGCATGGCTCACCCTGTAATCTCAACATTTGGGGAGGCTGAGGCAGGAAGATTGTTTGAGGCCAGGAGGTCAAGACCAGCCTGGGCAACATAGCAAGACCCTATCACTAAAAAATAAAAAATAAAAAATAAATAAATAAATAAATAAAAACATAGGTGAACTATTAGCAGTTATAGTGGTACAGGGGCATCATTAGAAAGAACAGCTTTATGAAGCCCCGGTCCCTTAGCAAAAGCACATGTGGTTTTAAATGTGAATATGCTGTTCAAGACTGATTTTGAACCTCATTTGCAAACATAGTTATGACATTATTATCTCCAAACCATAGACTAGTGTGGGGGGAAAAGTCGTATTACATTTCCTCTGCTCCATGGTAGATCCACCAATGAACAGATATTAATGAATCCCTGTTAGAATCCCAAGGAGAGGATTCAGTATCAGATGAGTCACTGATCTTGCTCTGATACAAACTTAGTTAGTGACTGGTAGAATGTCATTTGTTTGCCCTGCGACTTAGTTTACCCCAGTGAAACTTGCAAGTCTGTGACTGTTCACCAAATATTTTCTTATGTGCAGATAATAGGCACAAATAGGACATTTGACTAATTCTTACTTTTGAAGTTGTTCTTTACGTTTCTGAGCGAGGTATTTCTTCTTTAAATTCTGGAGCTCATTGGTAAGTTTCTCTACCTCATATTTATATTCTTTGCTCTGTACTTCATACATATTCAGTTCTGAAGACAAAACCTAACATGACAAATAAAGTGGCGTTAACAAAAGATACAATATCCTTTTCTGAGAAATCTTTTAATCTGCTACCATTTACCGCAGTGGAGCTAGAGGTGCGAAACAATGCCCAAGCATCACAATTAATCTGCATGCTTCCACCTGCTCAGGGTCCACGTCTGAGTAGAAACCTGGCTGAGGGCTGAAGATGCATCATCTGGTTGCAACTTTAAATAAAGTATCATTCCCCCACTTAAAAGAAGAACTATTAGACAACATTCGAACAGGCTCACAGATGAATAGTCTAATGTGCTTCAAGGAATATCATGAATAGAGACAGATAAACTCCCAGACACAGAATCTAAAATTGCTTTTAAAACCTTAAAAAAAAGAGAGAAAATATTCAAGAAAAACATCGCTAGAGAGTGTGATTCATCTGAGGATTATGAAAAAAATTATTCTGAAATCATCCTGCCATCACTGCTAACTAAGCATTCAATGTATGTGTTTTCAGGGTTGTGATGCTGCTGAATGCCTATCCCCTCTTTACTGTGTTCTTCGGGACCCTTCAAAGCCTGACTACCTGCTTCCTTCCGTTGCTGTGTTCAGTAGCTGCTGCGGGTCTTGGGCTGGACAAGAGGAGTGGGGATTCACTCATCTGCATAGCACACAGCACGTGCCAAAGCTGGGGTGTGCTCCCCACCAAAACCAAAAAGAAAAGGAAGGCTATAGTTCTAACATGCATGCAATAGGCTGGATTTATTTTTCCTCTTGTTTGCTATTTTAAAGATTTGCATAAAAGGGAGATCTTAGCCTTCTTAGTGTTCATCTGCTTCTGAACTCTTTCTTCTTCACTGCTGTGAAAATGATTCTGACTATGTTATCATGGGCTAAAGAATGTAATTTTCATGCTGGGAAAAAAAAAAAAAAAAGCCTGTCTCAATAGTTAAACTCTTAGAAACAAAAACCCTGCTTCTAAACAATGAATGTGGAGTTTCCTAAAAGAGTAGGTAAGTATCAAGGACAAACTGGCAGACATGCTCAGTACCACCCACCTCTAAACCTCTTCACGAGGGGTCACATTTCATTTGAGCGAAAAATCTGGATTTCCTGAGATAAAGGGTTAAATTCACAAAAGGCTCCTGTGAGCTTTTGAAGGCAACCCGGAGCTCTGAGTGAATAAGATAGCTCTGTGCTTTTCTAATCTATATCTACCTCTGAGAAAACCGGAAAATAATTTGTTTTCTTTAAAATATTCAATTTTTTAAAGGAACAAAATAATCAAAAGATTATGCCTTATGCAAAACTCAAATTATGTCTCAGGATATTCATGTGAAATGAACATTCAGAGTGACAAATTGAAAATTAATGCTCTAATTAGACTTGTTTCATTTGCCCTTTTAAAATAAAAGGATGCAGTTTTACAATGTCCTGTTTTTGAAGGGGTTAGGGCTATACTAGTAGGGTGGCATATATTTTACCCCAGACAGAAAGTCAACAATTATTACCCTCATTGGACAGGAAGTGCCAGAATTCAACTGGCACATGCTTCATCCTGTGGCTGTGTGTAAAACTTCCCCGACACGCCAAGAATATCTAAGTACTCGCTTAGGAGGTGAAGCTCAAAATATAGTGTGAACATGCACAATTTTTGAGAAAAACTTTACAAAGGCACATATAAAAGTAAAACACTCCATATCTCTGCAACTGAGGGTCTTACGTGACTTAGAAGGGAATCACACTATCAAAAAATCTTGCCTGATTTTATTTCTCTTTCATGGTTACATATTTGAGAGCTGGTCAGGAAGCAAGGCCCTCAGGGCTGGGCAGTAGCTGGACTTCTTCTGTGTATGTTTATTTCAGATGGGATGGAATACCAGAGACCCACCGTGGCACGGCAGTCTGCTTCAGTTGGGCAATAGTGTTAAAATATTTCCTTTGCTCATCCCTGCCCTTCAAGTACTCTAACAAGTCACCTTGAGATCATCCATACAAACCCTGTCCCCCACATTTCCATTTCGTGGTCATCATCTTTTCGTCTCTTGCTCACCTGCCTCTTTCTGGAAATGGAAAATGGTGCTCATAGTCCAGGAAGAGAGGGGTAGCTCTGAGGTCGGCTGGGCTCGTCCTAGACTAGAGCTCTAAGAAAGCCAACCTCAGAGGATCGTGGCATTGAGAGACTGGCTCATCGTGTGGAGGCAGTGGACTTGTCCAGGTGTGCTCCCCAGTGTGGCTGCCCTGGGGCCAGGAAGGAACAGGGGCTACCACTTACTTTGAGCTGCTGCTTCTTGTCATGCAGTGTGCGTCGGTAGAGCTTCAGCTGTTCTGCAGCCTCAGGTCCAGGCTGGCGGGCCAAGACGTGCTTTAGTTCCATGTAGAGTTTCTCCTTTTCCTAGTAGAGAGCAGGACCAGGAGCAGAGATAAACGGCCCCGTCAAAACAGGGAAAATGCCTTTCACTGCACGGCCAGCACAATGTGGGAGTGGCCCGAGCTACTTCACAGCTCCACAGTGATCACATTCACTCACAGATTCATTCAGTCATGCATTGAAAAATCCTTATGAAGGGCCGGGAATGTGCCCAACCTTTGGATACAAGTAATAAGACAATGAGTAAGAGAAAGTTCCTCTCTACCTGAACATAAGATCACAAGGACTGGGAGACAAGGGCAAGGATAGAAGATCTTGCCAGGAAAAGGAGGGAGTGACTGACTCTGGTTGGAGGAGTTAGTTGGAGGAAGGAAGTAAAAAAGAGAATTTTTCAAGAAATATAATAGCCTGGTGCAGTGACTCATGCCTGTGATTCCAGCACTTTGGGAGGCCGAGGCAGCAGGGTCGCTTGAGGCCAGGAGTTCAAGACCAACATGGGCAACATAGTGAGACCACGGCTCTATTTAATAAAAAAAAAAAAAAGAAAGAAAGAAAGAAAGAAAAGAAAAATATAAAAATTAGCCGGACATTTTGGTGCATGCCTATAGTCCCAGCTACTTAGGAGGCTGAGGGGAGAAGATCATTTGAGCCCAGGAGATCGAGGGAGCAATGAGCTATGCACCACTGCACTCCAGGCCCCATCTATAAAAAAAAAGAAAAGAAATATGATGGCATGAGAAGAAAAGAAATCTGAAAGTGGTTTGAGCGAAGAGGTAAATATCCAGGGAAACTCGGGTATGCATATTGGTAGACCTAAAAGAAAGGATTTACTAGAAACCCTAAGCAAATGATAATTCTGTAACTTTATTTAAACAATAAACAATGTGAAATCCCCATTTGAATCCTAGAGTTTAATTGCTTGTAAAGTGTTTTCAGATCCTTGAACTAAAGAAATTACATACAAGCAAAGATTTATTTCTAAAGCATCTCAATTCTAGATTTCCATATCACTAAACTGCAATAATTTCAATAAACATTGATAAAGTCTAGTGTGTCTACTCATTAGTCTCTGTACACATTTATTTCCTTAAGATAATCGTGGTAAGCACAAGCCCTCTCATTAAATGAAACATTCAGTCAAATGGATATTAATTTTTACCTACAGCTAAGTATTCTTAGTATTGTTATCAAATAATCTGTTTTTAGCAGAGAATATAAAAGTCATAAAAAATTAGGTGAAAGAAAAATCAACTAGTCATTTTTAGCATTTGTTTTCGTTTTTCCTTTTCCCTGGCCAAATTATTGAAACTTCATTACAAAAACATAGCTCTACTTATAGAAGAGTGTATGCAACTTAAAAAGTATTTGGATGGAATAAGCTTTGGGAAAAACACATATGAAAACGATACTCACCATTTAAGAAATAATTCCACAAATGACAAGGAAATCCAAAAGCCCGTGCAAAAGAAGAGAACTTGAACAAATCGAATTACAAAGTGATGATTTTTCCCTTGCTGTACAACACCTCTTGTCACACCTTACAATATAATCTTCACAGTAAATGGATGTAGCAGGCAATGAGAAAGATATCAGGAGGTGAGTTTATTTTCTATAGACACTTAACACCTGCTCTGTTGGGAAAATAACACTTCTGACAAGGCTTCAAGATTCAATTTGGAGAGGGTAATAAATACATGGAGAAGCCCATGAAACAGTTTTGTCCATTTCTTTCAGCTCACCTTTCTCTATACCAGAGTACGGATAAACTTGCAAAGGAAAGAACCTCACAATGACAGAGAGAAAGCAGTCTGGTTTGGGATATAATAACGTCTTAAACTGAAAAGATCATCTTACTCCAAGCATCTTGAAATGTTTCACAGGTGTAATTCTCTTCAATTACTCTTGGTAGGTTGAGAGGAGAGAAACACAGAAAAGAAAGTTTGAAAGAAACAAAATATTGTCACCTCACCACATAGGTGAGGATCTCAGCATCAGCAGGAATTAATGGTGCCTCCAAAGTCCATTGGCAAGTCAAAAAGCTAGTGATGGTACACCCCAAGAATCACCTTTCCTGTGCAAAACTTCCCCTGGGGCTCAAGGACATGGTATCACCCTGAAAATATTTGGGCAAAATTGAGCTACAAAATTCCAACTACATGATATCATGGATAGAAGAATCAAGCCAGAAGGTAGAATCAGGTTCAAAGCCACATTAGAAAGTAATGATAGTAAGAGCATGACTCACCTCCTCCATCTCCCCGTCTACAACATCTAAATAAGCCCTGCCATGTCCTCTAATAGAAAGCACAGTCTTCTGACACAGAGTGAATGATATTGTCATTTATCCGGTCTTCTTCATCACTTCCAATATTTTTTTTCTTTACTTTTTGTTCTTTTTTTTGAGACATGGTCTCACTCTGTCACCCAGGCTGGAGTACAGTGGTGCAATCATAGCTCACTGCAGCCTCGATCTCCTGAACTCAAGCAATCCTCTCACCTCAGCCTCCCTAGTAACTGGGACTACAGGCATGCACCACCATGCTTGGCTAACTTTTGTACTTCATGTAGAGGCGGGGTCTTGTTGTGTTGCCCAGGCTCATCTCCAACTCCTGGGCTCATTTTATCCACTCACCTCAGCCTCCCAAAGTGCTGTGATTACAGGTATGAGCCACCACACCCAGCCTAGTATTTCTTTCTAGGCTGTAACCTTAATTGAAATGGATTTATTCTAAAGAATAGCTGAGCAACTGAACAGTGAGGGCCCACAAGTATGGAGAAAAGTGAAGAAACTGAATTACCACTAAAACTGTCTGGGTAGTCAAGTCAAAAAGTTCTGAGAATTAAATAACTCAGGGCAAGCGAGCCCTTTGTGTTCATGGTGGATAGAAGAAAAAACAAATGAAACTTCAGAGACTAAGATAGCGGAATACATGAAGAGCAGAGGCAAAGGGAATGGGGGCAGTGGTTGGAATGCGTATTGCCCAGCTTCACCACGTGTGAATTTTGGTCAATGCTTACAGTGGAAAACCTGTCTGATAAAGCAAAGTCTGGTCAGCATTAACATTCTAGCCTTGTGTATCATACAGATTCATATTTTGGGAGAACATGCTAGTAATTTGGATAAATATGAAATGCTTGATGGATTGAAGGTCTTAAGCACAATTGTCTTCCAATTTATTTCTCTCGTAACCCTCTACAAGGGCCAACCAAGCTCTTCAAACATTGTGCAATGGTGTGTATAATAACCCCATTTAGAGACAAAGCGTGCAATTCTATTATAAAGAGAATCTATCTTATGCAACAGAGACTCATTAGCTGTCCAATGTATATTTTCTCCATAAGCCAGCAGTGGCAGAACCAGCTGCCTTATAATACATATCCTGTCCTTCTTCATTAAGCCACATCCATTTCTCCTTAAATCTAGTAGATTAATTTGTCACTTGGTTAGAAGCACCGTATGTCAATGAAACATCATAAGAAAATCATAAAGAGTATGTTATTTCCCCACCAATAAGAGATTGCATCTTCAGGTTGGCATTTCTTTTATTCAGAGTTTGCTGGTGATGCACAGCAATAGTACTTTGTAGCATGCCTCACTATTTATTTTATAAACAACTATACTGGAATCAAGTTCAACTACTAATACCAAAAGAGTAGCTCTCTCTTTGGCTAAGCATGTCTTGAGAGCACTAACCATACTATGTCTATCCTTGAAATGATAGTCTCTTCCTAGATAACCTGTTCTCTCCATTGGACAGGCCATCAGATCTGATTATGAATTCTTTTGCTGTGAAGAATCTGCCAAGTTATGCTGTGTAACTGTACATCTCATTGTCAATATCAGCTGAGTATAATAGTAAGAAATTAATTATGGTATTAGCTTCCAATAATGTTGTTATTACATGGTGGCAGTCTGTAACCTCACAACGGAAATTCCAGACATATTCTGAACAGCCTATGCAAATAAGAGTCAGTGCTCTTCGAGGTACAATTCAGAAGGAGAAATTGAGTTGCTCACAGAACTCCTTTTCCCACCAAGCTAAGGTTTTATAGTCACTGTCTGTTTATATCTTCAGCTGAAAACAGAACGTAGTTCAAATTCAGTGTGTACCTCAGCACCCCTTCTTCCTCAGCTTGCCTACTTGAAGCAATAATTGACTGAGAGGAACTAATTTATTCCATTTTCACCTGAATCTGTATTTGGCAAATGCCAGTGCATTGATTCTGCTCACCCTGGAGTCATCAATTTGCTTGGGTGAGACTTGGGAATAATCACCTCAGTCTGTGAACAAGCTGACTCAAGCGAAACAGGCCACTTTCCTCCAGACCAAAGACATATGCTTATCTACACCTACCAGGGCAAAAGCTACCCACTCAGATGCTTGAGTGCCAAGAACTCCAAGGAAAGAAATACCATCTTGCCTTCACTCCAGCCTTACCCAGTGGGTTCAAGATAATGTTGATTTTTTTTTTTATTATTCAATAACCACTACTTCTGAGAGAAGCTACTTCGCAGAATATACAGAAAACCTCTTTTTCAAAATGTCAACAGACATCATGTTACTACCAACAGTATTTTATCTTTATAAACCCATTATCTCTCTCCAACTGAATTTTGAGCCTTTAAGGCCAGAACCATGGTGGATCTCTCTCCATATAACTCGCACCTACTGTTGTGCTCTCCTCGTTCTATTGAGGAAGCTCAATAATTTCACTGATTGCAATTACACGGTCAGCAAACTATGCCCACAGTATTTTACCAATATACATCAATACAGGTACAGATATATTTGTGTTGAGAATTTTTACTTGAATTAAACCATTTGATAACATCTTCCAGTTAGCAGAGCTTGCATAATTCACTTTACTGAGCTGGTGCTATGAGTTCCATCACATTGAGCAATATTTATTTATTATGTATGTTGTGTATAACTCAGAAAATCACCTGAGATACAACCTTGCCTTGATCTCTTAAATGTTTATAGAGGTTTTCTGATAGTTCAAGTAGTTTCAAACATTTTCTTAAATTCATAAGACTTGCAAATGTATTCAAATTAATTGGCTCTGAAAAGACTACTTGTATGTGCATGTACATAGTGATACACATAAATATAAAAATGTAAGCATAACTTTTTTTTTTGAAATGGAGTCTCACTCTGTCGCCTAGCCTGGAGTACAATGGCACGATCTTGGCTCACTGCAACCTCCGCCTCGCGGGTTCAAGAGATTATGCTGCCTCAGCCTCCTGAGTAGCTGGGATTACAGGTGCACGCCACCATGCCCGGCTAATTTTTGTATTTTCAGTAGAGATGGGGTTTCACCACGTTGGTCAGGCTGGTTTCGAACTCCTGACCTTGTGATCTGCCCTCCTCAGCCTCCTAAAGTGCTGGGATTACAGGCATGAGCTACTACATTCAGCCGTAAGCAAAACTCTTAAACTACATTCCTGAACTAAATAATGTGTTGACTTTTTAAACAGCCTCCTTAAACACAGAAATCCTAATTGCACACATAACTCTTTTCCAGAATTGAAAAAAAAATGCAATACTTTTTTGCCTCTTTGCTTGGTTTCAGTCCTTTTTCCATCCCCCGACTACCATCCATAATTCTTAACAGAAGACAAAAGCAACATTTAAAATTCTAAGCAAAATTACTTCCCTCTGTATATAAAAGCAACTCTAGAACACTGCCTAATTTATCTGGAAATGCCTGTTTTCATTAGCAGAAAAATAAATTAGAAACTCTGTAAACATATTACATTTCTATCTAGCTTTAGAAAAGAAAAAATAATGCCTAATACCTTGGGGCTTTCTTGTTTATTGGCTTTATAACAAAGATGTCAGCTAAACTGAACTCTGGGCCCATCTTGTTTATGATGTCATGAAGTAGTAAAGCCCCCTGGAGAGGATAGGAAATGCTGGCATTTGGTGATGAAACAGAATTACATAGCCGAGTTCCTTATGAGCAGGGAACTAGTTGGTTACACAGTGGTTCTTGGCTTTAGCTGTAGATGAGTAAGTGTTTTATGAGGCATATGAGAAATTTGCATGCGCTAACCTTCACCATTTTTGTAACAATAGGAAAAATGCTTCTGGTGCTTTCTGATGTAAGCAACACAAGCTTTCTTGAGAGCTCTTTTTGCAAGGGACTTTATTTCCAAAATGTAAATATATGTACGTAAAATCCAGTACAAAATATGTAATGCTCTAGGCTGGCCTGAACATTGTTACCAAGGCTGTTTGCTTGCTTTAACTTTGCACCTTACCGAGCAATTTAATGCATGCAAAGAATTTGCACGTATTAAAAATCATGACAGTGTTGACTTTTCTTAAAGCCAGTAATCAAACACGTCCAGAGAAATTCAAGTCAACTAAGTATTTGTTTAGCGACAACTCTATGTGCATGACTGTCCTAGGTTCACACAGAGATCAGTAAGGTTGGCCGGGTGCGGTGGCTCATGCCTGTAATCCCAGCACTTTGGAAGGCTGAGGCAGGCAGATCACTTGAGATCAGGAGTTTGTGACCAGCCTGGCCAACATGGCAAAATCTCATCTCTGCAAAAAATACAAAAATTAGCTGGGCATGGTGGCAGGCACCTGAAATCCCAGCTACTTGAGAGGCTGAGGCAGGAGAATCACTTGAACCCAGGAGGTGGAGGTTACAGTGAGCCAAGATTGCTCCACTGCACTCCAGCCTGAGTGACAGAATGAGACTCTGTCCACTCCCCACCAAAAAATAATCAGTAAGGTCTAGAGTTTAGTATCCAGTTATGGAAAAACAAATAACTAAGTCATTATAAAACAAATTAGAGTCATGCCATGTTCCCAAAGAGGTGCTAGGAGTACTATGCATGTGTAGGTAAGTTCGAAAGTGGAGATGATATCAGTTTGGTGGGCCACAGAAAGGGAAATATTTCAGATGCATCTTGGTGGGAGAAGAAGTAGCAGTAATATTTGTATTTGTGGATCTGAAAAGGTCTTCACTATCAGAGGACAAATTTAATAGATAAAGCCACTTGAAGTTAATCCATTTTAAATAGTATTCATTGTCTCCATGATGATTAAATTTCTAAAACTTATCTGAATACCACGGAGAAATTTGTTTGGGGGAATTTGATAGTTATTGATGTACATCTGTTAAGCAGATGACAGACATAAGTCCTCATTCCCTAGAAACCTTTTCTGATTACATTTTGCCTCCTCTCCTTTGGTTTTGCTGGTTGTAAATGTTTGGACTGGAGAGGGCTCAATCCTTGAAGCTGGATCATTGGATTCAAATCATTACCTGGCTAGAATAGGGAGTATGAATTACAAGGATTCAAGGATGGGTATCAGATTACCGGGAACAAAGGAAAGGATTCCTGTCCCAACCAAATCACATTCATGTGGATATTTTTAAAAATTCAACTTAACTGGCTATTCCAAAGGATTTTTTTTCCTATTCTTAGTGAATAGAGCCCTTCAGATGCAAAACAGAATTGTGTTTTCTATGTTTTGGTAAAAGGAGCTAAACAAGGACCTATAGATACATGCTAGAGCGGTCTCCTCTGGAGAAGTTAGCGTGAGTAGATGGTAAATGTCTAAAGGGGAAGAAGAGGAGTTGTTTGAAATAGTAAATCAGTAAGTCACTTCCAAATTTAAAGAAAATTGGAGTTGAAGAGTAAGTAGGTTTCCAATTGGCTTTTGCCATTTTTCTTTGAAAATATGTTGTTGTTGTTGTTGTTGTTGTTGTTGTTGAGACAGAGTCTCACTCTGCTATCCAGGCTGGACTGCAGTGGCACAATCACAACTCATTGTAGCCCTGACCTCCTGGGCTCAAGCAGTCCTCCTACCTCAGCCTCCCAAAATGAAATGAAATAAAATGGTGTCCAATTTTCAAAACAAACGATAAAAGTTTCAGTGAGATTTTTTTCCTTGAAACACTGATCTAATACTCATAGGTTTTTTTGTCTTATAGTTAACAAAATTTACATTTTAATTGTAATAATGTGCTACTATTAGAACAAACAAATAAACAGTAAACCCCAATTAAAATGACTGGTGTTTTTTGACATAACTGACAACATTATGTTACAGTATAGTTTGACTTCATATATCTGACTACTATAGTGCACATTTTCTTAAATTTTTATTACGTAACAATCATACTAAAGAATATACATAGCATATACAGCTATAAAGCATGATAATAAATGCTCAGGGTAAACCCATCACCCAACTTATGAAATAGAATATTCTCATTACCAGGAAGCTACTGAGTACTCCCTTCTCCAACCCACCCCTGTGCTTACAACCATCATCCAAGGTAAGCACTGTTCTGAAACCCATTATCATAATTGCCTTGATTTTTCCATATAGTTTTATCACATATCTGTTACTTAGTTTTGCTTTGAGCTTTATAAAAATATATCTGAGTGTATCTAGTTTTCTTTGGCTTGCTTGTTTTCCCCAATAATATGGTTCTAAGATTTATTGAACCATAAATCTTATGGTTATTGTGTGTTTCTGTTCATGTAGTTGGTTTGATATTCCACTGGGTAAGAATCCCACAATCTCTGCATTCACCTGTCAGTTGGTATTTGGGTTGTTTCCAGGGTTTTGTTTTTATAAACATTCTTCTGCATGTTCCCAAGTTCACAAGTCCAAGTCTTTCTAGGATGTAGACCTATGAGTGGAAGTGCTGCATCTTAAAGCTATATGAACATTCAACTCTATAAGGTAATAGAAAATTATTTTCCAAAGTGCTTTATAAAAATTCCCATTGATTTGTATACTTGCCATTGCTGAGTGTTGTCAGGCATTCCTAAGCAAAGGACCCAGTTAAGCCATACCCAGACTCCCGACCTACTGAAGTTACGAGATAACGTGTGTTGTTTTAAGCTGTGAAATTCATGGTCATTTGTAGTGGAGCAACAGATAACTAATACAGACATGTTAACTTTTGTCCTTCTAGAAACAGTAAAATGGCATCTCAATGTTATCATATGTCCCATCAAATGTTCCATTTCCCTCCTTATAAAATAAGATTATTTTCTTCTCAAGTTTATTCATTTGTGTTTCCTCCTCTGAAAAATGCCTGTTCACATACAGTTTTTTTTTTAACTGATTTGTAATTATTTATATATTCTGGATATGGAAAGATATATAAAGTTTGTGCTTTTCTTTATAATTTCTCTTAGGGAGCAGACATTCTTAATTTTAATGTAGCAAGATTTATACATATTTCTTTTATGGTTAATGTTTGTATTTTATTTAAATACTCTGAACAAGTATTTTTAAAATATTTCTGTTAGCAGTAATATTTAAAAACTTCATTAATTTCTTCCAAATTCCCTCTTAATCCTTTGATATTTAAAACATTCTTTTCTGAAGTGCCTATACTTATACTTGTTCAATTTTCTCTTTTTCCACTAGATCCTAATTTAGATCATTGCCCTTTGTACATGATTCCAGCATTTTTCTAATATCATTTTTCTAACATCACGAAGTTGCATTGACTTCATGGTATCTAACATCTTTTGCAAAGTTTAATTTTACAGTTGCCTTGCATCGTATTTGCATTGTACTGTTGGGTATTAATAATGTTAAACAATTCTACTGAAACAGACCAATGATGTCAGGATGGGCAAGGGTTATGATGCTGGGAGGAATGTATGAGTAGGAAATAGTCACATAAATGGCAAGCTTGTCTGTTAATATTTTTATGTTACAACAACCTTTACTTTCCTGCACAATCTCACATTTGGGAGAATTGGACTAAAAATACTGGAAAGAAGTAATAGAAGCAGTAGCAGCAGCTCTCACTTTTAGATCAGGTATTATGAATATGCCAGACATGGTGCTAAGCTCAACACATGTGTTACTTAATAACTCCACACAACAAACCTGTGAGCTGATTGTTGTTATCCCTATTTTCCAGATGAGGAAGTTGAGGCTCAGAAGTGTGAGTTGCCCAAATAAAACAACTAGAAGGTGTCAGAGCCAAGATTTGAACTTATATGAAATAGAACATTTCAATGACTGAGAGAGAAATGGATATATATAATCTCTTTGCTCTTAACCACTATGCATACTACTTATAACAGATGGAGAGTAAGAGAAGAGAACAATACAATCAAAGTCATAAAGGTGAAGAAGTGAGAGCTTAAAAGCATCCAGTAAGTAGTTCGATTTGGCTACAGCCTGAAGCGTGTGCAAGGGACTCTACACCAGGGACTGCCTTACCAGCCTAGAAAGGAGGTACTACATATGCCTTGATTGACAGGCAGATGAGTTTGTTTTTAATATGATAGGCAGTTGGAAGCTGATATAGTTTAGATATTTGTCCCTGACCCAATCTCACACTGAAATGTAATCCCCAATACTGGAGGTGGGTCCTGGTGGGAGGTGCTTGGGTCCTGTTGGTGGATCCCTCATGGCTTGGTGTTGTCCTTGCAAGAGTGAGTACTAGTGAGATCTGGTTGCTTAGGTGTGTGGCACCTTCCCTCCCACTCTCTCTTGTTCCTGCTTTCACTATGTGCAGTGCCTACCCCCACTTCACCTTCCACCATGAGAAAAAGCTCGCCGAGGCCTCCCCAGAAGCTGAGCAGATGCCAGCGCCATGCTTCCCGGACAGTCTGCAGAACCGTGAGCCACTTAAAATCCTTGTTTATAAATTACCCAGTCTCGGGTATTTCTTCATAGCAATGCAAGAACAGCCTAACACAAAAGCTACTGAGGGCTTCTTGGTGTATAATAGATTATTATTCTAGTAATAAAAATGTTATTCTATTGTATCATATATACATACACTACTCTAATAAATTATTTCTGTTATAAAACATATATAAAACAGAACATTTCAAAGATTGAGATTAAAATGCACATATGTGTGGAAATTCTCATATTTCTTAGAGCACTCTGTTTAAGCGTTCCACTTCAGAGAACTGGCTTAAGATCATAGAGAAGACCTGAATCAGGATAGTGCCTGGGGGGAAAAAAGAGGTTGGAAGCAGATGCAAGAGCATATGGAGATGGAATTACATGATTAGCACGGAATGGAACATGGGTGGGAGGAGTCAGAAATGACTCTGGCATGTCAAGCCTCTGGGAGCCTGGAAAAGCTGCCACACCATGAATGTGCATACTCATGCCAGGGAAGGAGCCGGCTTCAGGCAGAAGATGGTAAGTTCAATTTTAAAGAGTCAACAGGGCATCCTTTTGACAAATAGGTTTTAAGGAATACAAGCCCAGAATGCAGAAGAGTCTATATAAGACATCTTGACTTTATCTACATAACAGTGATAATTGAAGTCTTAATAAAGAATGAAATCCTTGCGGGTGAAAGCAGTAAAAGCAATGTTCAAGAATATGCTCTGGAGAATGGTTAACATCTAGGGAATAGGAGAAATGAAAAAAGGCCAAAAAAGAAGAGAGAAAGAAGAGTCAACGAGGGAGGAGAATTAGCAAACTTCTGAGCCCTAAGAGATGAGAGAGGAGGCAAGTGTGAGTGTGTTTGATGCCATCAGATGTGGTTGAGGCTAAAAAGGACAAGGGTTGAAGTCAGTCTGTTGGAATTGTTAACTCATCTATTTATTTATTTCAGAGACAGGGTCTCACTCTGTTGCCCAGGCTGGAGTGCTGTGGCACAATCTCGGCTCACTATAACCTCCACCTCCCAGCTTCAAAAGATGTTCCTGCCTCAGCCTCCCAAGTAGCTGGAACTACAGGTGCACACCACTATGCCCGGCTAATATTTCTGTATTTTTGGTAGAGATGGGGTTTTGCCATGCTGGCCAGGCTGATCTTGAACTCCTGACCTCAAATGATCTGCCCACCTCAGCCTCCCAAAGTGCTGGGATTACAGGCATGAGCCACCACGTCTGGCCAGTTTACTCATCTACTTAAACATGAATTTCTTTGACCATTTATTCATCCAATTATCTATCCACAAAACATGTGCTGATGGACAGACACATCAGACACAATGTTACTCTGGCATTATTATCGCTGGTATCATGGCTGTTCTCATAGTCACCAGTTACCATTTATTAACCAACTATTATATGCCAGTCACTTTTAATAAATTATATCTGATCCTTATAATAAGTCTATAAATCAGTAAGTATCTTCATTTTACAGACGAGGAAACAAGTAACTTGACCAAAGTCACAAGTCCTAGAGCTGTATAGAAGACTCAATTCCAAAAGACCATGCTCCTTCCTAGAGACAGTGTGGTTCTCAAGGAATTTAGAGTCTAATGGGAGAGGCAGAGAAGTGACTCAACAGGATGTTGTGATAAGAGCAATTCTTGACAGTTACAGGTGACATCACAAAAATCAGAGAAGAGACTTCTGAAAAGAAAGGTCACCTGGGATTTCATCACCAATAAAGGTCTATCACTTCCCAAATGCTTGGAGGCTTCATCTCCAAAGGTCGCCTGGCTGAATCCATGAGTTTCTCTCCCTGACTCCCTCTCTCTCTCTCTATCTCTCTCTCTCTCTCTCTCTCTCTCTCTCTCTCATCCCTGCTTCTTGGTGATTTGCTCAAGGGTGAGATGAACCAGGCTGCAAGAATGTTGGGATTCCACAGATAGATAACCTAATGGCATGTGCCATTCGAACCCACGGTCTGTGGTCCTAAAAGGGCTCATTCCTCAGACCTTGTATAAACTGGCTAGCTTAGAAGGAGACCTGAGGCCTCCTACACTTTGCTCACTGAAGCCTGGGATCAAGAGTCAGCCTAGACAATGAATTCTCAGCTTCCTCTCAACAACATGCCACTGAGGTAGGAAACACAAGAGAAGTTCTAGAATCGTAAATAATTACGCCTATACTATAAATAATCCCCTGGGGATTAATAAGAGAAGGCAGAAGGAATCCAGTTATTCATAAAATAGAAATTATAATAATAGCTAACATTTTATTTAGCACATACGACAAGCTCTGAACACCATTTTATAGACGTTATCCATGTGTTCCTCATACATCAATTCCATTTCACAGATAAGGAAACAGAGGCTGAGTGAGGCTAAGTAATTTGCCCAGGATCACACACTTAAAATTGCAGAGTTAGGATTCCTACCCAGGCCAGTGTGACTCCAAGCCTAGACCCACACACTCTTGGCTTCTTCAAATAATTTGCAAAGCAAAGTATTTGAAGTCACCTGCCAAACCAGAGGGACAGCCAACGAAGTGAGGGTTCCGGAGAGAACAGAGCAGCAGTGTAACTGTACATTGACAATGACAGCTGCATAAGGAAAGGATCTTAAGCAAGCAACTTGTTAAAATATGTAATGTAGCAATGAAAGGCCACTCAGCGAAATCTTGCTTACTTGGAACATTCTTTGGAAGGGTGTGCTAAATTAAAATTTGAAAACAAGAAATATTCTGATGGAATTAAATACTCAAGTTGAAATAACCCCAAGTAATTTGAACTTTGTGATGAAATCCTAAAAAGCCTCCAAGCAATAGCTGGATCATGACATCATGGGATGGGCTCAGAGCAGAGACGGCTCCATCCTGGCTCTGCACCTCTTCATGTTCCCTATATGCCATCACACAAAATCACTGTCACTCCCTGATCCGAACAGGTTCTCCTGAGGCTTCCTGCCTTGGTACTGGCCACTTATTTTTGCAGAATGCCCTTCCCCTATTTCCACCTCCACCCCTTGGCAAACACATTCCCATACTTCAAGACCCTGATGATCAAAGTAACTTCTCTTGGGAGGTCTTTCCAATTTCTTCAAATTAACTGTATCTTGCCTGTAATGCTAGTGCTCTGGGTGGCTAAGGTGGGAGGATCTCTTAAGGGCAGGAATTCAAGACCAGCCTGGACAACATAGCAAAATTCTACAAAAAATTTAAAAATTAGGCACATGCTGTGTCACATGCCTATAATTGTAGCTACTCAGGAGGCTGAGGCAGGTGGATGGCTTGAGCCCAGAAGTTTGGGGCTGCAGTGAGCTATGATTTTACCACTGCACTCTAACCTAAGTGATGGAATGAGACCCTGTCTCAAAAAAAAAAAAAAAAAAAAAAAAATTAACTGCATCTTTAGTGTTAAAGTTAGGTTTTTTAAACCTTGGGTTGATTTAGTCATATTCTTCATTGGTTTAGACAAAGCCATCTTCAACCTTATAGCATAAATAACACTACAAGAAACATCCTCATCACAGATATATTGACATAAAATTCTGATTTATTTTCTCGGGATTAATTCTTAAAGTAGAATTTCTGAGTCAGAGTTTTTATATTATAAAGCCTTTAATACATACTACCATATTCTCTTCTAGAAAGTTTACATCCATTCAAACTCTACCTGCAATATATAAAAGTGCCTACTGGCTGGGCATGGTGGCTCACGCCTGTAATCCCAACAGTTTTGGAGGCCGAGGCAGACAGATCACAAGGTCAGGAGATCGAGACCATCCTGGCCAACATGGTGAAACCCCGTCACTACTAAATATACAAAAATTAGCTGGGCATTGTCGCATGTGCCTGTAGTCCTAGCTACTAAGGAGGCTGAGGCAGGAGAATTGTTTGAATCCGTGAAGTGGAGATTGTAGTGAGCCAAGATCACAACATGGTGTGACAGAGTGAGAGTCCGTCTCAAAAAAAAAAAAAAATAGTGCCTATTACACCCACATTTTAACACTGAATATCATCATTCTTTTCTTGTCTTTGCTGGTCTGATAGGCCAAAAGGAAATATAATTATCCTTTTAATTTTCACTCTTTTGATTACTAATAAGGTTACCTTATTTTCACATGTTCACTACTGATTCATATTTCTTCCTTTGTGAACTGTTTGCTTATTATCTCTACCAATTTATTCACTGATACCTTTTTCAAATTGATTTGTAAAAACTCTTTATATATTAAGGATAGTGAACTTTCTCTGCCATATTTGTTACAAATGTTTTTCCTAGTTTTTTCCTTCCACTTTTGAAATGCTTTTTACTATCCTCATAACGTTTTAAACTTTTTATGTAGACAAAGCTATCACTCTTTTCCTTTATGATTTCTGCCTTTGGTATTACACTTCCTCTACTTCTAGATACATATCCTAGAGAGATGCTCATGTATGTGTATAGGAAACTTGTACACGAATGCCCCTGAAATACTTTTGCAATAGTGAAAATTTGAAAGAAAAAAACCTAAATGTTCATCATCTTTTAAAAAATGGCTATAGAATAGATACACAATGGAATTATTTTTATCTTTGATGTGTATCAAGGATGGGTCTCAAAAATACAGCATTGAGTGTAGAAAAAAGAAGAAAATGAACTAATAATGCATTCAGTATGATACCATGTGTGTAAATGTAAAACGTACCAAGTAATTTTATACATTGTAAATGCATCTATTTGCAGTAAAAGCACAAAAATATACTGAAGGAATATACATCAAATTAATGACAGTAGTTGCCTCTGGAAAAGGCAGAAAAGAAATAGGACTTTGAAGGGACACGAAAGTTTTCATCTAATCTGAAAATCTATTCACTTCATTTTTTAAAAAATCTGAAACAAATGTGACAAAATATTAATATTTACTATGTTGGGTGAATAGAGACAGTTGTGTTCTATTATACTCTACTTTTCTGCATTAACATTTTATCTAAAACTTGGGGGAAAAAAAGGGAGGATTTTCCCACCCTCAAGAATATGTAGAAATATATTTATAGTTTATTCCGGAACTTTTAAGAAGTTTTTTAAATTTAGTGCATGATATGAAGTAGAACTACAATTTTTCCAAATATAAATCTCATAACACTATGTCTATGTTTCTCATATGTACTTTATTATACTGTGCTGTAGCTATAGTTACTTGTTTACATGCTTGTCTCTTCCACTAGACATTGCCTTTGTCTCATATAAGAACCGTTCCTGTGTCTTTTTGTATCCCTAGAATAAGCATAAGACCTGGTACTCAGTGTTTGTTGAATGAGTGTGTGAATGAAAAGAATGAATGAATGAATGATTAATGTAACTCACTAAACAACTCTCTGCCATTTCCAGTAGTGCCCTCATTCAGATTACGTCAAATACACTCAGTAAATCAGAAAGAACCAAGTAGCCAAACTGGTACCCAACTAATCATGACCATAAAACAGAACTGTGCTCATCAGTGTGGTAGCCACTAGCCACCCATGGCTATCAAGCACTTGAAATGTAGTCTGAATTGATATTTGCTTTAAGTGTTAATACATGGCAGATAGTGTAAACTTAGTACAAAAAAAACCCATAAAATATCACATTAATAAATTCATTTCATGTTGAAGTGATATTATTTTGCATGAACTGTGTTAAACAATGTTATTAAAATTAATTTTACCTGATTATTTTTACATTTTCTTATTGTGGCTACTAGAAAATTTAAAATCACACATATGGCTCACATTATTTTTTAGTGGACAGCACTGAAATAGAGCAACAATGGTGTTTTTTAGACGCAAAAATGTGTCCAGTCTCACATATGCCTAATTTGAATGGAAACCAATCACCTCTTTATATAAATAATGGCATGAAACTAGATGAAAAAGTATGAGGTCATTACGCTGCACAGCCAACAACTTGGAAAATTAGACCTCACGCAAATTGTTCCATAAAGCACTTAATAAAATTTTAGGAAAGTGGAAAATTGTGTATTAAGTTCTGTAGTAGAAAGATGATTCATTTCCAAAAGAAGGCTGTAGGTGAGAAGGTAACGTGAAAAAGCAAAACCATAAGAAAACAACCTTTTGTTTTCAGGTTCCTGGTGTTTCTGTTGCCCCGTGGACTATCACTGGATCAGCCTGTGTGATTTTAGTGGTCCTAGGGCTGCTCCCTTTTTAATGCTGTCTACTCTTGACTCGGAAGTGATGATTCTAGTACAGTCCCATTGACACTAAGACCCATGTGGTCCAGTCACAGAGAGCTATCATGGGCAAAGAAAGCAACCAACAAGTAACTTCAGGCTAACTTAAGTACATCATTCGTGTCTTTCGACTATTGTGAAGGGGACACATGATCCACATCAGTACTTAAAACCCCCCTTCCCTCACCATGTGCAGCCACCCTCACATTCTTGACTTCAAAAGCTCTAGAATAGCTCCTTTCATGTGCTGCCCATCTATCCACCCCTCACTGCTATCCTGATTATGTACCTGAAAAGCCAAGGGAACGACTCTGCAGGGGCAGACCCCTCCCTGAATGGGAGGAGGGGCTGTCAGTGAGAGAGCCAGAACCCTCAGAGCAGGCAGAAGAGGAAAGGCTGCGGGGAAAAAAAAAAAATGAATTTATATTTGTGTTCTGTCCAAGTCAGCCAAGGCCTGGAGCCTCAAATGCAAAAGTGTAGTAATTCTATGCCTAGTCCAAGAGTCAACCCAGGCAGGTAGTAGCTCAACAGATGAAAAGATCAGTTTTTATAAAAAATAAAAGTGAGGGATGGTATAAACATGTACCTTGAGTTGTTTTTTACTTAGGAGAAAGTGAATTTGGGCAAGACCAAGCAGAATGAAATAATTCACAAATCAGAGAGCAACAGTAATATTCAATATCAAAGAGGAATTGAGGCTTCTCCAAATACACATCAATTTCAGAAGTGACACTTACTAAGGGATCCTTAACAAGGAAATATCGATAAACAAATTTGGGGGACAGGAGCTGATATGCCACAGTAGACACTGGCATGCTTTTCTGCCTTTATCTGGTTGACATATTACCCCTGAAATTCCACAGCTAGTTGAATACGAATGTCATTAATTCAAGGGCTGGCTTTGAAATGCTCAAGCTCCAAGGTCTCCCTCTCTGAATGCAGGCTGGCTCACTCCTTTGCTCTCTGCCCTTGCCACCAGGACCCCACTCAACCCTCCCACTGCACCAACATGTTAGCCTCTGCCTGATTTCATTGCTCTCCCTCCTCTTCCTCAACTGCAGAGTCAAATGTTTCTGAGTGCCCCCCACAGCACCTGCCACCCCCTCATCCCCAACCTCTGTGACAACTGCCATGCACACTCCCAGCCCTACCTCTCTCCTACTGTGGGGTCAATCACTCAGCTCCCTGGCCACACAGTTCTGCTGGAGGGCAATGCAGAACTGTACAGAATGGAGCCGCTACAAATTCAAGAAAATCAGTGGATCTGTGTCTTGATCCATTCCTTTTCTCTGCTCAGCAATTCTCATGTCCATTTCTTGAGAACACCTGGACAATGTCTGCTCCAGCAGCCTCTTCAGACCCGTCTTTGGGACCCCAGTCTCTCCTCCAACATACTTGCTCAGCAGATGGCCTGATCTAAGCAGACAGAAGATACCTTAAGTGACCCCAACCTCCATTGTAAGACATCAGTGCTACCTAAACTCTCTCCGCCTTCCTCACCATCTCACATGAAGAGCTGGTAGCCTTCATCCTCTTGCCTAGTATGTGCATGTGAATCAACATATGCAGACACGCACCCATGCACATGAAACTACACATACTATCCCCAAGCACATTCGCAAACATGCATTCCTATCTTGACCCTTGTCTCTCTTTCCTGGGCTTGCTCCTTGCACTCATGCCTGTCATCCCATCCCTCTCTAAAATGTTTACCATGGACCAGAAGAGCACGCATCCCTCCATTAGACTCAGGAAGTGGGGCTGAGACGAAAAGGAACAGAGGTCTTGCGTGGCTTATTCTGTGTTTCTAAATCGTTTGAATCTTTTACAAGAATGTATTTGTGTTTTATATGTGTGTTTTTACATTTTTTCCCTCCAATGTTTCATAGTCAAATGTCTCCTACAAGTGACCCAAGTCTGCTGTCCCCATTGTTTCACATCCCTTTCATTTGGGGCCCTTGGCTGCCAGACTTCCATCCCCAACAACTTCCCAGAACAGGACTCTCACAGGACACCAGCGAGCGACTTCCCTGTGGGCACATCCTTCCCTCGGTTATGCTTCTCCTGGCGGATGCTGACAGTGATATCCTACTCCCTCCTGGAAGTTCCCTCCTCCCTTGGCCTTTGTGATGCCGCCCTTTGAGTTCCATTGCAAAATCAGACACAGTCCACTGCCAGATCCTGCAAACAACCAAATGAGCTTTCCCCTTCCTTCTCCTAAAATCCAGAAACGTAGTTTTGTCTAAGCAAGGAATACAGAGCCTCTCCATGTGCTTACATGTGTTTGCAGAGGAAATATCATCCCCTCAACAGCATACTACCCACTCTCACACAACAGCCAGTTTCTCTACGATCCCCACTTTAGGAAAAAGCCAAAGACGATAAGGTCACACCAAAGTTTCCATAACCCTCGATGTTGCTGAGGGAGCTTCTTCACACCCCACCTCTATATACACCAACCAAGGGCCACCTGGCTGGGTCCTCCCTCCTCAGTCTCTCCCTACTCTACCTCTGTGCTTCTGGGGAAGGGGCAAAGATAACGTCCTAGCTGAACAGAATTTTGAAAAATAAAGGCAGTTTAGAGCACAGACAAGGCATGGGTGCATATTCTCTGTGGGGAATTTCATTTTCAGAGACAGAAAAGAAAATCTATATTAGAGAACCACAGTCAGGTAAATGTTGTGAGTGCGTGTTAGAGATTAATCAGCGCGAGCACTAAATGAGGTACTGTGGGTAGAAGTGCTTTGCAAAATATAACTTGTCAGAAAAATGTTAGATCCTTCCATCAACATCCATCTCACAGAGTTGTTGAAGACCGAATGAGACAATATATGTAAAATTGCTTTGTCAACTAGAAAAAAACATTTATAAATTGTAATTATTCTGTGATATTTTTGCCTCTCACTAGATTAAGAGTCAGACCGTGACAATATTGAAGAAAATTAATATACCTGCTAATTTTTGAATCTACATTCTTGGAACTGTTTTTATAAACTGAGAATTTTAATTAATTTCCATCCTCTCACCTTTTTTCAGATGAATAGATTGAAATAAACTTCAAATCATATTAATAACCCAGCCAAGTTCCTAATGACTGTCAATTAGACCACCGACTTTGGACTTAAGGCCTGAAAGTCATCTTTTGTACCTGTCCACAATAACAAAGCCAGTCAATTTTCTCTTGTGACTATTTTAATTTCCTTCATTTCAATCTCCTTGGGCATTGTAACAGCACGCTTCCTCTGCAGTGGCTTCTTGGCCACTCACTCTGCTGTTAACCTCTCAGATTTCTAAAACCCAACATCATTTTCATTATTCCAACTAATTTTTTAAAATAACTGATATTATAAACAAAGCAATAAGTGAGGACATAAAAACAAATTGAATGATTATTGGAAAGGAAGAGGAAAATAATCACTTCTTAAACAAGGTATGATTACATACCTAGAAACCCGAGAAAATTAACTGAGAAGCTATTTAGTATGATATGTTGGATACAAACAAGTATGCAAAAATCAATAGCTCTCAACAGGCCGGCAATAACCAACTGGAACACGTAATGGGGTGAAAATGTCTTTCTTCATAACTGCCAATCTCTGTCAGAGGCACAATCTGGAAGCGTGAAATGGAACGAAAGAATTACCGGAGTCTCTAGTTTTCCTGTGATTTAAAAAAAAAAAATTTGCAGCCTTTTGTAACATGGATTTTCTTTTCCTGTTTTTTGTTTTGTTTTGTTTTGTTTTCAGCCTGGGTTCATCAAAGTTTAAAGAGTCTTAAGGTTCAAGCTTCAGCCTGGATAGTTGGGAGGAGTCGGGAGGGAGAGAGGATGACGGAAGTGGGGAGGGGAAGGAAGTGTAGGGGAGGGGCAGGAGGTGTGGGAGGAGGGGTGTGGTATGGTGAATGGTCCCCAAGGCAGCAAATTGGTAATTGGTTTTGTCAACTTTGGAGTTATCACTGACCGGGAGGAAAGACTGAAAGCCACCTTTGACCCTCCTCCCTTGACCTTCACAGGGATTCAATTTCCAAGTCCCCTATGCTGGTCTTTTTTGTTTTGTTTTGTTTTTCAGAAGGGTCTCACTCTGTTGCCCAGACTGGAGTGCACTGGAACCATCACAGCTCACTGCAGCCTCGACCTCTGGTCAAGGGTGATCAGGTAGGTGATCCTCCCATCGCAGCCTCCCAAGTAGCTGAGACTACAGGTGAGCACCGCCACATCCAGCCAATTTTTGTATTTTTTATAGAAACAGGGTTTTTCCATGTTGTCCAGGCTGGTGTCAAACTCCTGAGCTCAAGCAATCCACCACCTCGGCCTCCCAAAGTGCTGGGATTATAGGCGTGAGCCAGCACCCAGCCTACGTTGGTCTTTTTAAGATCTCACGGATTTGCTCCTTTCTCCTCCTGCTTTCTTCTCCTCCCCAGGGCCTGTCCCTTACCAATATCCTCAGTACCTCAGGCCCAAATCACAGCTGCTCCTTATCTGTTCCTTTAGCCCCAGTCCCTGGCCTCAGTCTTCTTCCTCATCACTTTTAGCGAGTCACACTCTTGACCGGCTAATCTCCTGTAGAATGTAGGCCCGGACAGCCAACCAACCTTGGCTAGGACACAATAGTCACTTCTCACCACAGATTGCATGGGTTTGGGCCCCCAGCTCTGCCACGGGATACTGTGTGGCCTTAGCCATGTTACTTTATCACTCTGAGCATCAGCTTCCTCATTTGTAAAACTGGTCTAATACTTAAAAATTCTTATAAGGATAACATACATAACATAAAGGATTGGACACACAGTAAAATAGGTGGTCAAGACCTGTTAGCTGCAGCTGTGGGAGTTGCGGTCATTGTCACTATTAGAGTGCATAGTTGTCTCCTGGAGCTAGGGTAATGCCTATGCTTGGTCTCTAACACATATAATTGGTCCCACCAAATGTATCTAAAGGTATCCTCCAAAACAAAATAGCCAGCTATATCTTCCTGCTACTCAACCAAATCCCCACACCCCAGATGTGCTCACCTCTGCCTCAGAACATGGACTCTTCATCTGTCCTCAGCCTGAATTGCCCTTTTCCTTTGTTTCCAAATGTACCCCCTTCAAAAACATTCTAATATTCTGCCCATGTGCTTCCATGGGCCTTTTCTACACCAACACCACCACCATCACATGTAGTTACTCTTCTTCTTACCCTGGGTGTCTAGCTCTGTCCTAGGCAGTGTAAATCAGTTAGTTCATCTGATGCACACAGCAACGCTATGAATCAGGTACTGTTCCTCTTGCTGCCTTACAGCTGGAGTCACTGGGGCTTTGAGAGGGTTAGTTACTTGCACAAGGTCAGAGGTAGTCATTGGTAAGACCAGGACTCAAAATAGGTCTCAGCTTTCAGCCACTGTGCCACCCTGCCTCAGTGTATGTTTTTAGGCAATAACTGGATGAGTCATTTTAACACCTCAAGGCCCAGCCCAAACATGTCCTCTTTGTCCTTGAGGAAGCCAGTTCTTGCTCATCTCACCTGCTCTTATCCTTTTGGTATGCACAGCAGTTTTAAAGAACAACACCTCATTATATACTGTCCCAGACAGTGGCTCTACTGCATAATTAGGCCCTTCCTATTGTCAGTATCCAGAATGACATGTTTAGGTGTCATTGTGTATTGTTCACTGAATGGAACCATAAAGTAATGATCTGGATTTTCACACACTGCTCATGGAGATCAGTCTCATTTCTCCCCAAATATACCTCAGAAATCTTCTCAAATAGATCATCAGTTTCTTGCAGGTAAGGACCATGTCCTATTCCTTTGTGTCTCATAAACTTCTATAGATATTATAGATACTCCAAAATGCTTTTCGGTTCATAATTAGTCTGCCAAGCAGGCTTCTTAATTTACGGGAAGGCAGTTCTCTGGAGGTGTGCAGGACAAAAAGATGTAAGAGGAAATGACCTATTATCATCTCAGAACAGATAGTACACTGGGCCCCCACACACATTGGAGGAAAGCGTTCCAAACTGTCAGAAACCAAAAGCAAACTGAGTCTGATGGTATCAACATAACGCTTAATATGCTACAGATTTGGCACCTGCTCCAGAGAAGGCTGTGTGTCAAGAACTCAGAAAAGGACTCCCAGGCATATAGGCAGCTCCCGGGCTGTTTCCTACACATTAAATATATGCAGAGTAGGGAATATACATTTTTTAATGCATGAAACATGAGCCAGACTTGACACCCATCTATCAGAGCTGCTTTAAGATAATAAAATCAGCACTGCCATTATAAGGAGAGGGAACTTGATGACCCACTGGAGATTTCTTCCAATCTCAACGATTCTATAAATTCCCCTAAAATCATAAAAAAGCAGATTAAGGATTCATGTAGGTGTTTGGACTATAAATACAAACTAATTTCTGCTCCACCTGCAATTTTTCTCATCCTTGTAAGAAGCACCTCCGTTTCTAAAATATTTCTGGGTAAAAACCAACAGAGGAGCTAAAAATAGAGAGGACTCCCCCAGGTCCTTGTTGGCAACTATTTTCTTCTAATTTCACAAATAAATCCTTCTGTTGAAATAAACTGAATTGAATCTTGCTGCTGTCCAAAAACATTTATCACTGAAAATCTGTTTTGTTTGGGGAGTAAGATATAATTGTATACAGATTCAATAACAACCTAAATGTTCCACTGAGAAATTCTTTATTGAAAACGTTTTGTTTGGACTCTAAGTAATCTACTTATTTCCTTTTTCAGTTACTGGCCATATTATTGTTACTTGTTTCTAAAATAAAAAAACAAAACAAAACAAAACTCCTGTTTAAGCACCACTTTTATAAAAAACTTGAATTGTTTCTGATACTAGAAACATATTTTTCTGCATCTCACTAGGTTTTATGCAACTTAATTCAAACTGACCCTTATAATAGAAAAAAAATTTTTAAACACACCCTTACTTCTTACAGCTAAATAACTATAAATCAAAAGAAAATAGTAAATGTTACATTCTTAAAAGACTAATTTATCAACTAATATATTTTTGGTCCACATATTTGCTCTGATTCAATATGAAGTCAGAGACCAAAATAAAAATGAACAAATGGATGGTGGTTCTTGTTTCCAAATGCATGGGGATAAATGCATATCGCTAAGGAAATGTACTCAGTTATGACATCACAGCTGTTTCTCCTATAAAAAGAACTATGTCCTACAGCAAACCATAATTTCCTAAATAAAGGGAATAAAAGATTAAAGGAAAGAAAAACATGTCAGCAGTAAAAATCCAAGGGTAGCGACCAGATGCTGGCATATTAAAGTACCATATCCAACAAAAGATTAAAAAAAGAAATCTTAGTACAATTATTACGTGTCAATTAAAACAAAACTTAAGAAATCTTGTACCACTTGATGATTAAATGCAAAGTATCTCCAGTCAAACTCCAAGAAAGGAGACTGTGGTACAGTGTTGAACAAGAGCCACTTGTATCTACGATCCTAGATAGTCCTCTCCCACATTTACTCTGGGCTTGGCCATGTGACTTGCTTTGGCCAATGGGACATTGCTAAGCATGACACAAATGGAGACCCAAAAAGTACTTGCATATTGAGGCTTGCCCTTTCCTGCTGCTTAAGGCTGTTACCATGAGAATAAGCCTGGGCTAGGCTGGTGGAGACAGGTGGTTCAGTCACTCCTGCCCTCTTGCCAACTGCCAGCACCAACCACTGTAGATATGAATGATCCCACCTAGATAAACCAGCTTTGGGCCAATCCACCAGCTGGCTGAAAAAGTACATGTGAGCCCAGGTGGGCCCAACAGTAAAACAAGCCAACTGAGCCCAGCCCAAATTGCCAACTGACAGAATCACCACCTAATAAATGATTATTGTTCTAAGCCACTAAATTGTGGAGTGTTTTATTATACAGAAAAAGCTAACAGATACTCAGGCTATCACAGAGGCCTAACTCATGGGCACAGGGTCAGACACCATGGAAAGAAAGTGAGACTGCTCTAAGAATAGATAGGTCTATACAATTATTCCTGAAAATGAGTTCACATATGAAATGCTGAGTCAAGCTATGTCATTTATAAGCTACTATGTATTTTAGAGGTTCTTGTAAAATTTTTATTTTATTTTATACTATTTTATTTTATTTTTTGAGATGGAGTCTCACTCTGTTGCCCAGGCTGGAGTGCAGTGGAGTGATCTCGACTCACTGCAACCTTCGAGCGATTCTCGTGCCTCAGTCTCCCAAGTAGCTGGGACTACAGGTGCATGCCACCACACCTGGCTCATTTTTTGTATTTTTAGTAAAGACGGGGTTTCATCACATTGGCCAGGCTGGTCTCGAACTCCTGACCTCAGGTGATCCACCCGCCTCAGCCTCCTAAAGTGCTGGGATTATAGATGTGAGCCATCACACCCGGCCTAAAATTTAAGTCTAAAGTACAATACCATGGTAACAACAGCTAACATGTATCAAGTGCAATCCTTGAGCTATGTGCTTGATAAAGATGATCTCATTTAATTTACACTAAAACCTTATGTGATAGGCACTACTATTACCTATACCTTCCAAATCAAAACCTGAGGCTTAGAGAAGTTAAGTAAGTTCCTCTGGGTCACACAGCAATATGAGTGAGCTTTGGACTCATGAACTTGATTTGCTCAAGAGTCATATCCCCTAATCACTATGGATACCACCTTGTGTAAGCCTTCTTTAGTCTATTGAGCTGGGAATTTTCTGTACCAGGAGACCTATTCTGCCTTCCTTGAATCTCAGATGGCCAGAAAGAGCAGATCCAATAAGGTTTACCTACCCAGTCAAAGATTGAGAGGAGTTGGAATGGACGGTGGACATAGTGGGTCTTGCCCAGGCTAGGAGAGCAAGAGAGCTTCAGCACATAGGCAGGGGATATACAGCACATAATGGCCTGGGCCATCAGCAATATGTGGCTCAAGTCTCAGGCTGCGAACCACCAGGTAAGCAATGCCTCCTTTTCCATTCTTGGGAGAGTGGGGAGGTGGAAGGGAAAAGGAGTCTTAGAAGGGCGCTAGTAAAACAGGTGAAAAGTTGGACAGAAATTCATTTCTTGTCATGGGTGTAGAAGGTGTGTGCTTCTACATGATGAGTGCTAAGGTTCCATATCTACTATTCACTTAATATACATCACCCCTTTATTAATTGAACCTCTGCCATCAGATCTGCTATTTTGTGGACTTCTTACAGTTTAAAATGTCTCAATCCTAATTCTTAGAATTGAGATGAAAATGGAAGGGATGAGGCCAGGCGCGGTGGCTCGTGCGTGTGATCCCAGCACTTTGGGAGGCCAAGGTTGGTGGATCACTTGAGCCCAGGAGTTCAAGACCAGCCTGGGCAACATGGCAAAACCCCATCTCTACTAAATACAGAAAAATTAGCCGGGTGTGGGGGCACAAGCCTGTAGTCCCAGTTACTCAGGAGGCTGAGGTGGGAGGATCACCTGAGCCCAGGAACTTGAGGCTGCAGTGAGCTGTCATCATGCCACTGCTCTCCAGCCTGAACACCAGAGTGAGACCCTGTCTCAAAAAAAAAAAAAAAAAAAAAAAAAATCAAATATAAAAAAAATGTTTAAAAAGAGAAAAAGAAAATGGAAGGGTGGAGAAGGAAGTCAATCAAGATACCCCTTTTGAAAACCACTCTTTTTCTTTTTCTAACTTTTATGTTAGCTGTAGGAGCACGTGGGCACATTTGTTATAAAGGTAAAGTGTGTGTCATAGAAGTTTGATATACAGATTATTTCATCTCCCAAGTAATAAGCATAGTATCTGATAGGTAGAAAAACCACCTGTTTCAAAATACATAACTTGAACAAGACCCTTGCTAACCAAATGAAGATCTGAACTCCGGCAGTCATCTGTGTCTCTCCTTAGGTTGGCTGAAACTACAAGTGTTTAAGGTACTTACAGTTTAAGGTATAAACCGGTTTTTAAACTATCTGCTTAATCGAGCTTACCGGCACCAATCTCTTTTAAGAAATAATGCTTGAAGGACTCTAATGCTATGGAAGTTATTCCTGGCACATTTAGAGAGAACTACTGAGAGGCAATGAGAAGGCATTTGATAATTGAGCACATTAAGTACACCTAGGCAAGTTTGAAAGAACACACGTTGAGAAACTTGTTCACCTTAATGAAGCTGAACATAATTGTAAAAAAAAAAAAAAAAAGAAAGAAAGTCCCCAAACATCTGCATATTAAAAGCCTGCTCCCTTAAGAGAGACCAAAGTCCTAGACAATCCTGCACTATTATCCTTTTTCTTACACTTTCTGAGGGTCCATAAACCTATCTGAGCTTTAGTTTCCTGATCTGTAAAACAGGGTTATTGCAAAGATTAAGACAGAAAGTATCAGTTCCTAGATTTTGAATTCTTGGACCTATATATTTCCTCCAAAATCTTGGAGGTACCATCATAGTTTTGCCAACTTCTTCTTATGCTAAGTTTTTAACATGAAAACAAAAAAGAAAGAATCTTAGGTAACAGTGTAGTGTTTGCCATGTGCCAGGGACTATTCTAAATGTTTTACATATGTTAATATAATCTCCCTCCCAATAACGCTAGGAGATTGGCATGATTATCCCTGTCTAACAAAGCAACAAAGTCACCACATACACAGGATCCATGCTTCTGACTAACAGGAAATCATCAGGCCTCTTACCATCATCTCATAAAGGAGAGGAACACACAAACAATAAGAGAATATCATCTCAAAAAAGGAATTTTCAAAAGTAAAAAGAAAGGACACAGATAAAAGAACAGTCTCTAAAATAGAGAAGTAAAATTAGCTTTATGCTACACAGTTCTTACTGTGCTCATTTTGTTACAGACTAATGAATATTGCGTTCGGGACTATATTGTTTCTCCTGGCCCTCAGATCAGCATTTGGGAACCACTAAGATACAATGCAAGGAAAGCACTTTGAAAATGTGCCCATCAGAGGTTAAGTGTTGCTGGAGTGTTACAGGATCATGAGCAGTGTGACCTGAACCCACCCTCGGAGAATGTTCATACTCAGGCTGTCTTAGACAAACCAACTAGGTAGAGGCATAACGTGCCCTGCAGACAGCTACAGGGAGGACATCTATGCTAGCCTTGGCATTCTGTTTTCTGAACAGCCTGCCTCCAATTGCTCCTTCCATCCTCCCTGGCATGCAGAAGCATGTGCAGGACAGCAGGCATTCCCGGAAACCCCAGAAAGAAGTGGCAGCCGAGAAGCAGGCCCCAGGAGCGCGATGGGCACACAGCCTCCTCAACCATTCCCAGCACTTTAAGTGTCCTTCGACGAGAGCATCAAGGCTCTGAAGAAGCTATTTTCCCCTCACATTTCATTTTTCTACCCCTTGATTTTAGAACAGAGCAAAAGCCCACAGACAGGCTTCTGTTTGGTAGTTTCATCTTACACTGTACCTCTCAGTCCCACACCATCGTCCAGTGAGGGAGCATCTTCAACTATTTCAGCCCAGCTTTGGGGAGGATGACCACTGAGTTATCCACTAATAAAGCAGGCAAGAATTACGTTTAGTGTAGGCTACAGTACCAGCAACTGGGCCATGCTATTAGAATTCTGCCTTCCAGATCTTAAAGCAGTTCCTTAATAATTGAAGAGTTACTTTGGAATTTGAAGTGGGGGAACAAAGAAGTCATGGTAATGGAATGTTGAGTGGCTCTGTTGGGAGGCACTAAAGAATAGTGGTGAGGGGCTCTGTTCTGGATTCCAATGACTAAACTTTCTAAGAGGGGTCAGCAAATGCTTTCTGTAAAGGGCCTGAGAGCAACCAACGCCGGCTTTGTGAGCCATTCAGTCCCTTTACAACAATTCGGTTGTGCTGCCGTAGCACAGAAGCAACCGTGATGTTCCGTGAATGAATGAGCCTGGCTGTGTGCCAATAAAACTATTTCTGGACACTGAAATTCAAATTTCATCACAATTGTATATGTCATGAGATATTACCCTTGTGATTTTTTTCTAACCACTTAAGTATATAAACACCATCCTTGGTGCAGGCCATATAAAAACAGGTGGTAGGCCAGATACAGCCCACTGTGGGCCACAGTTTACCCAAACCTGGTTTATCATTGCAGCTCTGATATTTCTTAACCATAAGCTCTTGGGCAAGTTTTGTTTTCCCTCCTCTGTGAGCTCTTGAACAAGTTCAGTTCCCTTCTCTCTGAAATGAAACAATAGCAGCATTAGCCTCTCCTGGGCTTCCAGTGGCTGTAGTGAAAGCAAATGCTCAGCACAGGGCAGCACAGAGTACACTGAGTATTGAATGTCCTCAGCATTCAATCCAAGTGAGCTGTGACTGCCATTTCCCTCTACTCTTCAAAATTCTCTGTAGCTTCCACCAAATCTATCTGGGCTGCCATCAAACAGGACCAAGTATTGTCATGTCTCTTGTCAACAAAGAAACACTCTAGACTTTCATACAAACGTCAATAGCCTTCAAGAGTTTGTGGGATCCTAAAACATCCCTGAAATCCTGTATGCATTCATTTGTCTGGTTACCCCTAGATATTCTCAGTCTCTGGAGTTTAAGAGCCAGGGCCAGAGGGTGAAGCTATCATCCTCTAAACTACAAATAATGGTATTTCTTGAGCACTGGCCAAATCTCAAGCATTCTGCTAAGTGCTTTATGTCATTCTTTCCTTAATCTTTACAGTAACCAAAGGATGCTAATAAAATGATGAGCTCCATATTTCAGAGAAGAGCAAAGCGTAGGAAGGTTAAGCAATAAGGCGAGGTGTGGGGTTCCATCCTGGGCCCACCAGCACCACAGCTGTTGCTCTGGAGTATGACAATCTACTACAAAGAAACCAACTTCTAGGGCATGAGTGTTTCTCAGACTGAAACAGTAACCTGAATCCCTGGGGATCTGCTTAAAATGCAGATTCTGATTCATTAAGCCTCAGGGGTCCAGGGATCCTGCATTTCTAAAGAGCTCTCAGAGACGCCAGTGCCACTGGAGTTCATGCTTGGAGTAGCAAGGCTCAAGATGCAGTGAGAAAGGTGAATTTTCTCCGTGAATGACCAAGGCAATCTATACATCATAAATTCAATGACCATGGTGTTCCTACACCACATCCTGTGGTGGGGAAGAGCCTTTGGAAGCAGAATTCTAAGATAAGACTCAATGCTACACCAGGTACCTGTTATGGGGCCCTGGTAGAAAGACTGGGTCTTCCTGGCCTACATGTTCCCTTGCCTGTAAAGGGGACTGGTGTGCTCTTCTGGGGTTGTTGTGACAATTAAATGAGATAATACCTATACAAGCATTTAGAGCAATGTTTCACACAGTGTAAACATTAAACAAATGTAAGATAATCAGGAGATCAAGAAAACTGAAGGCCCTTGTGAAAGAATTATCTAAAAATGAGCTATATGAGGTTTGTTCCCTCTGCACAGCTAATAACTCATGCAGATCCATTCAAACCCTCCTATCATTCAAGCCATTTTACAGTTAAATAAACCAGACTTCCATCCAGTCAGTCATAAAATTAAATTATAGGTAAAGTTCACCTTGAAAGGGCAGGACCCAGATGCCAGGAAAGAAGCAATGATTTCCAGTTCAGTTCATGATTTATATATCTGAGGGATATGCCCATTACCTAGGCCTCTAGATGCATGTAAAAGAACGCATGTGACAATTTGCTAAAGCAACACGAACCTGAACTACACCAAGGCAGTTTTCTCACCTGGACTATTTCAGTGTCACTGTTCATTAGGTAGTACGCTTCCACTCATCAAAACCCCCCCTTATGTAATTAACTCTTCTAGTAATACATCACTACTTCCACACATTAAGGGAAAATGCCTCAGTATTCTCATCGTTTTAATAAAATTTTCTGGGCAGGATGATCTAGTTCTATCAGTCTAGGAGGTCAAGCTTGTTTCCTTTCCCCAAAATGAGTCCCAGGTGTACCACGCATCATTTCATCCCCACCATCTGGCAAGCTAACAGTCATTGTGTACTCACCACCATGCGCTGCTGCCTGTGCATAGGGAAAACACAGTGCCTGGCATATAGTAAGCACTCAAAGGATTGCAGTCATTAGAACACATTCAGGGCATGAACTACAGTATGATTGTGTCATCTGGTTCCTGGCAGGTAACTGAAATGGCAGCAGGTGGGTAGAATAGAGGGAGGTCTAATGGGAACTTGGTTGGGAAAATGCCCCTCCTTTTCTAAAGGCAGATTGGCAATGCACACCTTAGGTGAATCACTGAGTGAGTAAAGAGGTCTACCTGGTTGGTAGTCCCCAGGACCTGCCAGGAGACCTGATCTCATGTAGCAGACACTTGTGGTACCCTGAGCCTCCTCCTCACTGCCTATCCTAAATTTCATGATTTTGAGCTGACATGCCTGGTGCACTGGGAGGACCCACAGTTCCCAGAATGCTCTAGCAGCTTCCACCTCAGGTGCATGGGTGTCAGTGTTTCTGCCTCAGGCCAGGGCTCCCCCTCAGTCTGCCTTTGGAAGCAGCTCGATGTCCCCAGAGGAAACTCTCAACCGGTGGGGAATGGGAGCCATTGAACAAATGCCCAGTCCTCTTTTCTCTGATGGACAATTTTACCCTCTTTCCTGTGTGGTTCCTCAGAGGAATCTCAGTGGTACTGGAGCTCAGATGTCCATGGGGTGACCTGCTCCCGCCCCCTCCACCCACTGGCTTTTCCTCTCTCCCCGTCTCACTTTCCTGCTCCCCAACTCCAGCTTCCTGCAACTGCCTCCCAAATGCCCAGACCCCAGATCTTTGTCTCAGTGTCTGATTTGAAGAGACCCAAACTGAGACACCTGCCCACTCCAGAGCCTTGCTTAGAGTCCCGTAGCATCCTAGTATCACAGCCCTTGGCACACTACCCTGTGGTTGCAGAGTTAAGAGGTCCTTCAAGGCTGGGACCAGGTCTGGGTCATTGACCCCAGAATTCTGGGCGCTCAGTGACTGTGGTGGGCAGACTGGCAATACAAAGTATTCCTGCTGCCCATTCATTGGGGTGGGGAGTGTTCAGAGACAACCCTTGGTATTTTTAACAATTCAGAGAAGACCTTTTCTGTTTTAGAAGAGTTTATAAAATAAAATCAAGAGTTATTAGCGGCAAGACAAAAGGCATCTTAAGAAAGCCCATCTTGCATGAAGCCCACCCAGCCTGCCCCACAGAACACAGCCCCTGCTTCTCTGCCTCTCTGTTCACATCCTTAGAAGAACCCAGCCTCGCTCACCTCTGATTGCTGCTGCATAGCACCTACAGCCTGAACCTTCTCCTCCCTCCTTCCTTCCCTTTTGATTCTTGGGCTCTGAAAGTCTATCAAGGAATCACAACAAAGAACAAGATTAAAGAAATCAAAACTAGTAAAGCCAATTGTGTGGCTGCTGTTTTTTTTATGTCTCCTTCTCTCCCAGGCCTTGAAGCTAGACATTGTAAACTATCCACTTGTGGGCCAAGGATGGTTGGCAAACTTGTTTCTGGGAGTGTTCTTAAGACTGTCAATGTTTAAAACTCAGTATATTGGACATAAAAATCTACATTTCCAGCTCTTTAAAATTTAAAGATTTGACAACATCAGCCTGCAGTTAGCTGGGGTGGGATTAGCTGCTTCCTAGGGATGCTTCCTAGGACTGGGGCCCATAGCCCGCCACATGCTGCCATCCCCACCACTCCCACTGGCCTCTGACCATGAGGCACCTACCAGTTGCTGTTTCTGATCATGACATGCAAAATCCACCTCACTCTTTTCTTGTTACATGCCTGGCCCTGAGGGTAAGTGCATTTGAACTTGTTACCCTGTATTTAAGCATTTGGAAGAAACAATTTGAGCCGCTCTGAGTGTTCATCATGTTTTAAGTGCCTCTAGCAAGAAGTTAGAGCTTCCTACTCCAACGCTATCATGCTGTATGCCCATTATTAGGAATGCCATCTTGATGATGATGATGATGATGATGATGATGATGATGTAAAGATACCCGGGTAGTGGATAGCAGTTACTCAAGGCATATATGCCTGTCTTATCCCACAGATGCCTTTAAAGAAAAAAAGAAGTCATTAATCCTGAAGGATTCAGATGGGATGAGGAACAAATGAAGCAACAACAGCAAGGAGAGGCCACCAGGAGGCACGCTTCAGGTACGTTTCCATTGCCCCTGCTTCTTTGAAGGGGAGAATAGCTTGGTGAGCAGAAGAAAAGAAATCCTTCCCATCCATACCTTAGATTCCAATTTTGGCAAGAATACAGACTTCTCCATCTTACCACTGAAGCTATAAAGTTAGTCTCCAGAACCATTTTCATGTTAATCCCAAGCAAGGGAAGAACTTTGAGCAGACCCACATGAATCAGCCTGCCTCCACAAACAAAAAGGACACTGACAAGTTGCATCAAGTTTATAGATCCATAAACTCACAGTAAATTCCAGACTCCTGCAAAGTCAGAAGTCAATAAAAAAATGCAAAGGCCACCTCTCAGAGAGCTCAAAGACAGAACTTAAATGACTGCAACATACCACTTTCTGAAGGACCACAATTCTTCCAACCTTTAATAAATTGCTAGACAAATATTTGTGGATGAGAAATTAGGGACGTGATGATCAACAAGACAGACACTGGAACTCCTTTGTGAGTTGCTTATAGTCTAACAGGAAAGAGCCATTACATATTAATTACAATTACTTCATTAATTACAAGTATGATGAGTGGTATAAGGAAGAAGTCAAGTTACAGGAACTTGTACCAAGACACCTAACCTAGGAAAAGGGGCTTTCCTAAGGAAAAAATATTTAAGCTAAGACCTAAAGGGTGGGCAGGAGTTGCCCAGGCAGAGAGCTGGTCCATCTATAATGAGAATCTGTGTGCCCAGTACAGTATCAGGTATTGGGATTAGAGAGGTGAACTGGGAAGTGCCTCTCCTCAAAGAGTTCACAGGTGAGTGGGGCTTGAAAATAAGCTTCCATCATATCTGCTGGTTGGAAATAATGGGGTCTCTCTATCACCACGTAAGAGATTAAACAGTTATTTTAAAATTGCTGTGAAACTCAGAAGAATTCAACCCAAAGTCTTCCTAATTGCAAAATGTTCTGTTGTGAGTGAGAGAACTTCTCTAATATTTTAATTTAAAAAGATGAAATTGAGAAACTGTCAAATCCCGTGGAACACTTCAGGCTTCAGCAAGATAACAAGGCTTGTTGTCTGGGGATATGCAAGCTGCTGAGAAAAATCACAGCAGGCACAGGGCAGCCCAACCATTCCAAATTCTAAATAAGGAATTGATGAAAAGGGATCGAGACAGGACATTAAACTTTGGAGGCCTGGAAAAACTGTGTTGGTAATTAATGATATTAATGATAGTATTATTAATAACATTGTTAATGAGAACTAAGCATTCTATTAAACTTTTATGTGTACTAACACAATTCTATGGGTATATTATTGTCCCCAACTTACGGATGAAGAAACTAGTGAGTCAAGCAAATAAGAGATTTCTGTTTATGGCAATATGTCAGACTAAATAACATGAAAACTAATGTCTACAAAGCATTAGACATGCTGA
This sequence comes from Macaca thibetana thibetana, assembly GCF_024542745.1. Classification (NCBI taxonomy): domain Eukaryota; kingdom Metazoa; phylum Chordata; class Mammalia; order Primates; family Cercopithecidae; genus Macaca; species Macaca thibetana. Next base: position 100,574,947 of record NC_065586.1, on the reverse strand, counting down.
GTAAAACAATTCAGCATGAGCTTTAATCACAAAACAGAGTTTGCAATTAGTTTGCTCAAGTGTCAAAATCAAAGCGTGAACTGCATGTTAGAACAGTGAATAGATATATATTGCAGCTATCCCTTGAGGGATAGTTGAAAAAAGGGCCTGGATTTTCGTGGCCACAAGAAGGCAAAGGATAAGGTGCTGGTCCTGTGTGAAGCGGGTGTTAGTACTAAGATTCCTCAACATAAAGTTAATGACTTTTAAAAGTTTCACCCTTGGCGAAAAGATACAACAGATAGAAATCTACCCACTGGGACAGGAAGACCACAAGACCACAATTAAAAACCTAAGTAATTCTCCTGGGCTCTGGGTGGGAAAAGTTGCTTCCCTAAGAACTTGTCTCCATGGATCTTTTGTCACAAGTGTTTGAGGTTCTAGTATACGTTAGCCAAGTAGTCCAAGAAGCCCAAGGTGAGAATTCAACATTAAAAAAAATTGTTCTAAGCAAGTGATGTCTTCTAAGGCACCTGGCAGAAACAAATGAATGGACATTTCCTTAACCTAAACCATTCCCAAGTCCCCAAATAAAGGCTTTCTGAAAATGAGTTCACAATCCAAAATCACAAAACACGAAAGGAAAAATCCACCATGAGTGAAAGTCAGCAGTCACAACAAATAGGAAAACCCCTCAAGAACTTCAATAATAGAACATTCAGATCAAGACTATAAAATAAATTCTTGAATTAATTGGGGACATAAAGGAAGGATGTAAAACATAAGAAAAGATCAAGAAACTATCAACAAAAAACAGGCATATGTGAAAAAGAATCTCTAGAAAATAAAAATAAAATAATTGAAAATAAAATCTCAATGGATTGACTATTAACGGATAAGCACACTGAAAGAATTGGTAAACAAGATGATTAAGATTAACACTTTGGGAGGCTGAGGCCAGCAGATCACTTGAGGTCAGGAGTTCGAGACCAGCCTGGCCAACATGATGAAACCCTGTCTCTACTAAGAATACAAAAATTAGCTGGGTGTTGTGGTGGGTGCCTGTAATCCCAGCTACTCAGGAGGCTGAGGCAGGAGAATTGCTTGAAGCTGGGAGGCAGAGGTTGCAGTGAGCCAAGATTGCACCACTGCACTCCAGCCTGAGTGACAGAGTGAGACTCCACGTCAATAAATAAATAAATAAATAAATAAATAAATAAATAAATAAGATAAAGCTAAGAAATGTAACATAAAGAGTTAAAGACAAGAAAAACATCAACTAGGTCAGTAAATAGGAAAAAAAGAATAAGAAAACCCAATGTACTTCTAATAAGACTTCCAGGAGGAGTGAATAAAGACACTAAAGCAGAGACTATTCGAAGACACAGGAATCCTCAGATTCAGGAAATGGAGTGTGTTCTGAACATGGTAAGCAAAACTAAATTAATACCCAAATGCGTTGTTCTGAAACTCTGAAACATCAAAGGCAAAGAGAAGATCTAACTATCAAACAGAAGAAAAGGCAGGTCACCTAAAAATGAGCAGAAACAATTAGATGTACAGCAGACTTCTCAATCACATCACTGGAAGCTGGGGACACAAAGGACCTACGTCTTCAAAGTGCAAATAGAAATAAGATTTCAAGTTAATCATTTACAAATAAGGCCAAATTTAAAACATTTTTAGACAAGCAAAGGAGAGCGTTAACCATTGAAAAAAATCTATTGGTTAAAGGACTATGAAAGGAGATACTTCAAAAAGCCAGAAGTAAGGAATTGGAGATATGTAGAAATAGAAAACAAAAGAACAGGTAAACATCTTGGTAAATCTTAGTAAATTGACTCTGTAACATAATAGTGGTGATGGCTGATTTTGGAAACAGCAGGGTAGCTGCAGTTAAAGCATTCCAAATTCTTACACTGTTTGTAAGAAGGAGAAAGATATTGATCAACTTTAGACTTTAGATTTGATGTCAACTATGCATGGTGAATTTTTAAAGGAATCCATGAACAAGAAAAACAAAGGATTAAGATATATATTTAAGGGAATCAGAGACAGAGAATATTACACTGAGTGGTGGTAACTGTTGAGTAAAAGAAAAACTGTAAAAAGGGAATAGGTAGTAATGGTTAGCAGGGAGACCGGTAAACGGGAAAAACAGAACATAAAGAAAACTCAGTCTGATAGAATTTTTTTGAGCATTACAAAAAAATCAGGGAAAATAAGAAGGTAGAAATAAACCTAAAATTATCAATAAACAAACTAAACACCGAGACAAAGATAAGATTTTTTTAATTACAAGAGATTGTCCTAAAGTACAAAGACACCAAAAGTTTAAAAGTAAAAATATACGAAAACTACTTTTCAAAATCCAGCTGATTGAGCTATGTTAATACTAGGCAAATTTGTAAGTAAAAATATTATTATGAGAGTTCTTATATATACGAAAGGAGCAATTCAACCAGGAAGAAATAAAAATTGTAAACTTATACTCACCTTATCATGATCTAAAATGTTCTCAAAGCAAAAAATGACAGAGAGAAGGAGAAACAGACAAATCTCCAAACTTTTTTCAGTGATTAGGCAGACAGAAAATTAGGAAAAGTACAGACGTGGACAATACAATTAACAAGGTTGATCTAACGAACAAATAGAGAACACTGAACCCAGAGCATTTGGAGAGTATGTATCTTTTTCAAACAGCAGGCGTCGGGTATAAAAACTGACCACTTAGTTGGTCACAAATCAAGTTCAACAAATTCCAAAAAATCTGTATAATACAGACCACAATGCAGAAAGGTGAGAAATCAGTAAATAGAAGATAACTTAAATACATATATATTTGGAAATTTTAAAATACACTTTTAATTATCCTAAAATATCATAAAATATCTCCTAATTATTATTAGGAGAAATAGTGAATATTTTTAAAGACTTATTGTCAAAGGAGAAGTAATTCTGAAAATATACTACACTTAGGACTAAATGAAAATTCCCCATATCAAAACCTGTGGAAAGAAACTAAATTTTATTTTATTTTATTTTATTTTTTTGAGACAGGGTCTCACTGTGTCACCTAGGCTGAAGTGCAGTGGAACAATCACAGCTCACTACAGCCTCAAATTCATGGGCTCAAGCAATTCTCCCACCTCAGCCTCCTGAGTAGCAGGCACTAAACGTGTGCGCCCCCTCACCTGGCTAATATTTGTATTCTTTGTAGAGACGAGGTTTTGCCATGTTGTCTAGGCTGATCTCGAACTCCTGGGCTCAAGCAATCCACTCCCCTTGGCCTCCCAACGTGCTGGGATTATAGGTGTGATCCACTGCACCCAACCCTAAATACATTATTTAAAAGACATTTTATAACTGAAATATTTATATTAGAAGAGAAGACTGAACATCAATGATCTGAGCATTAACCTTAAAAAGGTAGAAGAACCCAGTAAACCCAGGGTATATAGAGGGAAGGAAATAATAAAGTTAAAGCAGTCCATGAAATATAAAACAAACTTATAATACAGATGCTTGGCAAACATAGGATTTGGTTCTTTTTAAAACTAACAAAGTGATAACAGAACAGACAAGGTAGTGAAGCAGTAGAAAGTGTGAGCTCTGGAGTGACTGCCTGGACCAAGTCCCACCCCAGCACTTACCAGCTGCACAGACTTGGGAAACGACTTATGGCCAGCATCAGGGGAGCCACAGCAAACTCTGGACTGTCAAAGCCCAGTGCCATGTACTAATCGGTTATCCTTATAAGATATCCAAACTATGTACTCTGATTAGAGTATCCTTCTCCCATTATTTAAAAAACAGGTATTATTATCTCCATTTTACAGATGGGAAAACTGAGATTTGTACAACGTATGAAATTCTCTTAAAGTCATGAAATGATCAAGGGTTGAAACTGATTTAACACCAGATCTTTCTGGACTCCAAAGTCTACTCCCTCAACCACCACAGTAATCTACAAGAGAAGAGGAAAATCCCTGTTGGCCATTCAGTGTCGTGATATTCTGGAAGGTTATTTACTGTATACCCAACTTTAGGGTAAATATCTTTCTTAAGGTAGACTGTAAAACAAAAGGAGCAAATGCCTCTTACTCATATATAGAAGTTCCTACTCCTACTAATATTAACCTAGTGATTAAAATTATGGGCTTTGGGACTGGGCACAGTGGCTCACACCTATAATCCCAGCACTTTGGGAGGCTGAGGCAGGCAGATCACTTGGGGTCAGGAGTTCAAGACCAGGCTGGCCAACACGGTGAAACCCCATCTCTACTAAAAATGCAAAAATTAGCCAGGCATGGTGGCACACACCTGTAATCCCAGCTACTCAGGAGGCTGAGGCAGGAGAATCACTTGAACCTGGGAAGAAGAGGCTGCAGTGAACCGAGATGGTGCCACTGCACTCCAGCCTGGGCAACAGAGCAAGACTGTCTCAAAAAATCAATTAATTATTTAAAGGCTTTGGAATCCAAAGTAACATGAATAATTGCTAATATTTATTAGACACCATGTTACCATGGATAATACTAAACTCTTTCAATCCTCACAATATCCATTTTCACAGGTTCTGTTATTGTCCCATAATACAGACTAAGAACAATGAAGTTAAACTGACATAGTAACTGGCAGTATTCCAAACCAAGCCATCTAACTTCAAGAGCTGACATTCTCATCCACACTAAACTCGTGGGTCCTGACTTCCTCGGCCATCAGCTGGGGATGACCATACCTGCTTCCTGAACTGCAAAGAGGAAATGAGACCAAGTAGGTAAAGCCACCAGCATATCTGGCATGCAGTAAGTGATGATGATGATGGTGGTGAGGAAGACGGTGATGGTGATGATGACAGCAGGCCCTTGCAAAGATACAGGCCTAATTGCTACAGAACAATTTACTGCATGAAATCCTCAAAAAGAAATCTCTCCTTCCATTTCACTCACACAAATCTTCATGTGAACAGATCATTTGTGCGCTATGAGAAAGCTTATTTTCAAAATCAAAATCACAGCATTTTGCATTATGTGAAGATATGAAGAAAAATGTTTAAAAGAATCTGATAAATAAAACTATAGAGAAGTGCAGGGGGCGGGGCTGCTCACATTACCCATTGCAGTAAGTCTAGCCTTGAACTTAATTTTCCAGAATTCTTGAAATATCAGTGATCGCAACATAAAAGACCAATTAATCAGACTGCGCTTGTTCTCTATGTGTGAGTCACTGTTGCCATCTACAGTTAAATATGGGACATGCAATGCTGCCAAATAACTGACTAATTCTAAGAACGTAGTCCTGGAGATGGTGGTGCTAAGGCAATCCACTTGTACAATGAGTACAGAAAACAAAAATGCTACCTGTAGGAGCAGCTCTTTTTCAACCACCTCTTCAGTCTTGCTGATGAGACGCTTCTGCAGGGTGTGAATTTTCTGTATCAGCTCAAACGCGTTGGGGTCGCTGGCCTGTCCAAGGGGAACAACAATAGCAGCTGAGATATCATCAACTTCAAAGCACTGAGGTCTCTATTTAAAATGTACATTGTCTTATTAAAGTCTATTGGAAATCTGCAGACCTAATACAGAGAGAATTAGAACCAAAAATAAAGTATAATAGATGAGATAATCATAAATTCCTGTCCCCAAAAAAGCAGACTGCAGTTTTCCTAATGTTTTATCTATGGCATTAGTTATTCTATAAATACAAAGTAAATGTGTTTATTCCACCAGTGGGAATAACAATAATGGTAGCCAATATGCTCGATATATGATTCTTTGCCGCCATGCAGATACTATACTAAGTGCTTTTTATACAATATTATACTTTAGCTGCAGGACAGCCCTAGGAGACAGCATGTCTTTTCCTTTTATACCGATACGACAACTGAGGCTGAGAGAAACTAAGTCATTTACCCAGAGTGGCAAGGCTCAGAGCTGGAGTCAAGCCCAAATATGCCAAGCCCCAAAGGCATAGTTCTCAATTCCTATGCTCTGCAGCTTACCCTACCGTCTCCTCTGTTTACTTAATTTTCCAGAATTCTTTGTTTTGTTTGAGACAGGGTCTCACTCTATTGCCCAGGCTGGAGTGCAGTGGTGCGATCATGGCTCACTGCAGCCTCAAACTCTGGGGGATCAAGCAATCCTCCTGCTTCAGTCTCCCAGTAGCTGGGACCACAGGCACATGTCACCACACCGGGTTAATTTTTTTGTAAAGACAGGGTCTCACTAGGTTGCCCAGGCTGGTATCCAACTCCTGGGCTCAGGCAATCCTCCCACCTTGGCCTCCCAAAGTGCTGGGATTACAGGTGTGAGCCACTGTGCCCAGCCCCTAAAATTCTTGAATGGAAGGAGACAGAGCTCCCTAATTCACTCAGCCTTAGGATTCTCCTTGGGTAATTGTCAGCAGGAAGATTCACTGCGGTCTATGATGGGGATGGTTTCCAGGATGTGGACTTCTGCTAATCATTGGCAGCAGAGCACTACCATGGCATTTAGCTCTGAAATGGAAGTATCAGTCCACAAAGCTCTGATGATCCCTCACTAGTTATGTACAATTCAAACAAGATATATAGTTATAAATTGGTAATTTGTCCTCTAGACTTTGAGCCAAGGCTTCACTTTCAACTGTACTGACATTTTGAATTAATCTAACAGCTAAATATTTTCAACTGCCTCCCAGAGTCTCTATTTTCTAATTTTTCTAATAGAAACTGATGTGGAATTGGAAACTTTAAAGATCTGCATGAAAACACACAGAGTAAACTAATGTGACAGTAAACGAATTTAAAATCTTCATCTCCGCTTCTGCAGACATACGCATATTACTATTGGTTAGTAAACTACATCACTCTTGGCATTTGAAGAGGAAGGAATGAGGGTCCAAAAGGGAAAAGAAAAAGAGATGCCATTGACTCTGACTTTGCTTGAGAAATACTAAGCAGGGCCAACTGATATCCATCTATTGGGACTAGATTTGGCACACATTCACCTGGCAGGGCTGGATGCTGTTAAAATTCAGGCCTCGTGTTTACATAACAATTTATAATGCATTATCCTTAATGCTTTCTTCATTAAAAGGAAAAAATAAAAATGGAAAACAAAACTCTGCCTGGCTGATTTTCTTTCTTATAAGGAAAAAATAAAAATTAAAATCAAAAATAAAGGAATTTTTATTTTTTCCTCTCTTAAAGGTCCCTATGTAAAATACATATTGTCCTTTCCATTCTTAAAGAAAAAAAATAAAAATGAAAAACAAAAATCTCCCTGGCTGATTTTCTTTCTTATACCTGCCCTGCTTTATCTTATATGACATACTTACATCTCCCAATACCCTGATCATTCATCTAGTTGAAGACGCTTTTGGCATGCACATTGCTAGTTACAACTAAAGGAGATAGCTTTCTTTTTCTTGAATAAGCAGAGTTTGTCTTTAACTGTTATTTTCAGTGCTGGTGGTAATGACTACCAGAAAGCCACAGAATAAAATTAAATATGAAGTTGATTATCCATCCCCTTCCAATGAGACTTTAGCTGTGTCCCCAGATTCTAAGAGAAAGGGCTTGGCTAACACCATGCTTTCAACAAGAGGGCAGTTCACAAAACCATATTTTCTGTAAGTAATAAAAGGATGCAAAGATCAATTGAAAGATGGTAGAGATGCTGGTGACCAACATCACTAAAGGCCATGAACATCCAAGACTAATAGGCAGCCTCAGGATAACTGGTTAACCAAAACCTACCCAAGCCAGAAAAATAAATGTCAGTTGGTGAGGCAGGTTCACAGTTTTCACTGGGCTTTCTTTAGGTAGAAAGGATTTTGTGCAAGACTTTTAAAACAAAACCCAAATGAACCATCTGGTTCTGAGAGAACTCAATTTACATCTGATCCAGCCTTACATTTTAGGTGACAATTTGCATAGCATTAAATAAAACCTCGCTTCTCGTTGTGCTTTAGGTTAGAAGCTTCGCGTGGGATAGGAGGAGAGATTTGGGGATGGGGAGAACGCACTGCCAGATGTTACCTCGAGCTTCCTCCATCTGTGCACATTCATGGGATTCTCCAGCTCCTCCTCCAGGGCTCGGCAGCGTGTCCTCTCCTTCAAGAATTCTCTTTGCATGTGAAAAAACTCCTGTCTGAATAAGACAAACTTGATTTTGCAAAGAATTATCCACCCGTTTGAATATCCTGTCTATCTTTAATTGGTTGCATACATACTACGCCTTACATAAAAAGTTGGAATTAGGGAGAATATTGTGAACACTGGGACCAGCCTCCTAAATCTGGGCAAGACACAGATGATATTAATTCTTGCAGAGCTCAAGAATTGGCTTCGCTTTCAAAAAAAAAAAAAAAAAGTGCCAGGGCTTCAGAATCAGAGTCATGATTCTGGATACTCAAGAAATTTATAAGTATATGAAAGGAACAAAGGGCAGGGGGATTATATTAGTCTTTTCTCACACTGCTAATAAAGACATACCCAAGACTGGTAATTTATAAAGGAAAGAGGTTTAATGGACTCACAATTCCACATGGCTGCAGAGGCCTCACAATCATGGAGGAAGACAAAGGGAGAGCAAAGGAACATCTTACGTGGTGGCAGGCAACAGAGCTTCTCTAGGGGAACTCCCATTTATAAAAACCATCAGATCTCATGAGACTCATTCACTACATCACTACAATGAGAACAGTATGGGGGAAACTACCCCTGTGGTTCAATTATCTCCACCTGGCCCCCATCCATGACACGTGGGGATTATAACAATTCAAGGTGAGATTTGGGTGGGGACACAGAGCCAAACCATTTCAGCAGTGAATTATGAGAGTTTAAATACACTGTTTAATGTTTCTAAATGTCTCTATAGTCGTAATAAGTGAACAGGCTACAGTCCACAAACTCAGCACCTGACAGCAATATGCTGAGGCTCGGGTGATAACCTAACACCAGTCAGGGCATAGATCTCCACCCTCACTACACATTGCAATCCCCTGGGGAGCTTTGAAAACTACCTCTTCTCCTGGACCCAATCCTTAGAGGGATTCTGTTTCATGGTCTAGCATGGGTCCCTGGCTTCATAGGTCTTAAAGTCCTGCTGGCAATTCTCACATGCAGCCCAGGTTGAGAAACCCAAGTTAGGAGTTGTGATGATACTTTATCTTGAGTTCCACAACTGTACAGATGGCTGAAAAAGTCCTGAATATCTAGTTCTGGCTGAAATACACTGCTAAAATCTTCAGAAATCTCTAGTTAATAGGTAACATGCAATAGCCATCCTCAGTGTTTGCGAGTTGGCTGTCACCCTATAGAATGAGATGTTGGGAGGCAGAGAAGAAGCAAGCACTTGCATTGACACGGGCAATAAGGATATTATTATCTGTCCTCGCCTGCTGCAGGGGTGCAGATTACTAATACTAAGCCATCTCTTTTACTTAATCGCTTCATTTAAACCAATAATACAACTTCCCCTCATTAGCAAGACAAACCATTAGAATTAACTGCATGATGTTCACTCAACAGGGCGCTCAGAGCAAGCTGCTTAGAATTAAAAGCATATTTTTAACACTTCAATTTTCTAGAATGTCATCAGAAGGGGAGGGCAGAAGTATTAGCTACCATATTTGACGGCCTGCTTTGTACTAGACTCTGTACATGGCACATTGATTTGTTTTGCTGTTTAATTGTGACTATAAGTCCAAAGCTCAGGGAGGTTCAGTGATTTGCCCAAGGTCACACAGTTTGTAGGTAGCAAGACAGATCGGAATTCATGCTAGCTTGCCTCCAGCCTTTATTAAGTTTTCTTCCCATTGAAAAGAAAAATAAAATATATTATCAACAAACTAGCAATACTGAATGGGAATGGATAAAATTTCGTCCTTTGTGTATGTAATAAAAATAACTCACGGCTGACAAGTTTAGCGATGGTTTGGAGACTATTCAATAGTTACTTAGAATGAATCCATTTGTCTCCAAAATGTCAATGGTGGTATCTCTGGGTAGTAAACTTATGAGTGATTTTCTAATCACTTCTTTATATTTTTTCTGCATTTCTCACATTTTCTACAATGAATTTGTACTACTTTCATCATCTGAAATACAAGCAACTCCAAAAAAAAAAAGAAAAAGAAAACAAAAAAGTATTGATCTATCCTTGATAGTGGCAACCTTGCTATTCCTGAATATATTCATTGCATTTAAATATCCAAACTATCTTCTAACCCAATTGATTTGAGAAACAGATCCAAACCATGTCCTTATTCCAAGATGGTCAAGGATACTGTTCATCTACAAGTCTGTGGGGAATAAGGATAGCTACTGAAAAAATACCAGAACTCTTATTTGGTTTCCTGCAATTGCCTTTATAAAACATGGTGACGTTTTCCCAAAGGGAAAGTAGATCTTGTGTAATGCAAGATTTCAAGAAAGAAGAAGGCGCACTAAGCTAAAGTGAAAGCTGCAGAAGATAAATCAAGAGTGAGATATAAAATTTGGCCGCCTTCTAAGGAAACGAAGTTTTCAAGTAGTGATAAAATTATATTTTCCACCTCTTTTCTTCCTGTATATAATTCCAAGAAAAAGATGTGCAAATGTTACCAGATTAAATTTCAATATTGATGCTCCCTCTCTTGCATACTGACGTATTAAAGAAATTAAGAAAGCTCATCGGGGGAAAAAATTTCTGAATTGTAACTAATTTCCTTGAAAATTATTTTGTAAACTCCAGAATATGGTTTTTTAAAAACCTTTTTGCACTTGCCCATACCATCCTGAAAGGAAGCTGGTTCATTTTTGTGACACAGCATAGGAACAATGGAGACGTTATGGAAAAGCTGTTCTTATTATTCGTTAATAATTTCATCCTGTAAACTTCATTTTGTACAACTCGATAAAGACCTTCAATGAGCAACAAGCATGACTACGAAGTGATTTTAGGAGTTCCCCATGTTGCACTGTGCCCTCAGCCCTGAGTTGTATTATCTATTACCTGAGTTCTTCAACATTAGCCACACTCTTGGCAAGAATCCCCTTTTCCCGGCGAAGCTTCTTGATCTCAAGTTTGAGGATTCTCATGTCCTCCAACCTCTGGTTGTACTGGCTCTCCCCTTTATTCAGCACAGACTGTTGGATCTTGATCTTCTCATAGAGCAAAGCTAACTCATCATTGCGCCGAACAAGCTGAGACCCCAGGATATCTCTCTCGCTGATGACCTAGGAAGGTAGGGAGGGGCATGGCCACCAGGAAAGAAGAAGCCTTAGCTTTTCATTGTGGCAGCACCATTCATTCAATGAGTATCTTTCAAACACCCACATGTACTGGGCACCACGTGGGCTGCGCACTGGAAAGAGCTGGCTAGACAATCAACACTGGACCCCTCCCACTAGAGTTTTTGAAAACATCATACAACAAATAATCCTTAATAATATTAATAATAATAGTCCAAGGCTGGGTACAGTGGCTCATGCATGTAATCCCAGCACTTTGGGAGGTCAAGGCAGGTGGATCACTTGAGGCCAGGAGTTCGTGACCAGCCTGGCCAACACGGTGAAACCCCATCTCTACCAAAAATACAAAAATTAGCCAGGTGCAGTGGCAATATCTGTAGTCACAGCTACTCAGGAGGCTGAGATGGAAGGATCACTGGAGCCTGGGAGGAGAAAGTTGTAGTGAGCCAAGATGGTGCCACCACACTACAGCCTGGGTGACAGAGAAAGACTCTGTCTCAAAAATAATAATAATAATAATAATAGTCCAATCATCTAATAATCTTTAGCCTATGTATGTGTCGTTTTATTTATTTCCAAATCCTTTATATTTATAAATGTTCAAATCTGAATGACTTCATGGCGGGCTAGCTCTTGCCAAGTTCCACTACTTCCTTCTATCTTGCACTGGCCAACTTCTCTCTGCCAGGTCCCTGAAAGCAGTTAAATTTCTAACCCCCAAATTATGCATTTGGGTTTCTATCTCCCAAATTGTTATTTTCATTTTTTTCATGTTGGATGGGTAATGTGCTGACATTGTGATAAGGTGTGAGGGAGGCATATCTTACACATACATGTGAACATCCAGTCAAGATCAAATCACGTAATTATCCATTGCAATTATATGTGAGCAACTGTATTATACTAGAATGCAAGCTCCCTGAGGATGAACCGTATTGTCTTGGTGGCCAATGTGGCCCTAGTGCCTAGAGGAGTGACTGAGACATGGGAAGTGCTCATAAATATAAGTCAAATAAAGGAGTGAATATTTCATAATTAATCAATACAAGATGGGTCTCTGCTGCTGTTCTTCCAATAGGGCTGGTTGGCAGAGCTTAGAGAGGAAGGAGTGTTCGAAGGGTGGAATTAAATACTCGTGTCTGTTGACGAGGTCTGTAAGTCTGACGAGGAGGTGCTCTACCTGGTCTAATTCCTTCTTCTGCCTCAACCTCTCCCCGTCAGCCTCAGCAATTATTCGCAGGAGTTTTCTCTCTTCAGCTTCTTGCTTTTCAATAAAGTGTTTGGTCTCCAGGGCTTGTTGTCTCAGCTTCTGCAGCTCAGCCTGACAAAGAGTGGAAGATACAGGCAAATTTCAATTCATTACAGCACAAACCAGGATGACAGGGACCGGATTCAGATGTACAGTTGTGCTTCTTACTCTTTCCTCTGATGTTTCATTTAACACAGTTTGATCACTGTCACAAGCAAAACAAGCTTACCACACACACACACACACACACACACACACACACACACACTCACTCATAAAGAAATAGCAATGAACATTACAGTCATCATGTTTATTCTGAGTTGTGCCCTTGAGGGATTTCTATCATTTTTCTATATATGTGTAGCAGGGGCTTCATTGGTATTCAGCAGCACTTCATCTCTTACCGGCTAAACACCAGGAGAATTCACAAAGAATAGTGCAGAGCAGGATGTGGGGGCGAGGACAGGGGAGGCCTCCATGTGTACCAGCTCCTGTAATGTCCCTAACACCACCAGCACATGAACCACAAAGGTAAAGCCCTTTGTAAGCAAAATTAAACTACTCAAAGATAATAACTGTCTATCTTGTAAAACATCCTGATGAAACAGAAGGGATGTCATTTATAAAAAGATATATAGATTCTACTTCGATGGCACTTCCAACCCAGATGAGAGGATAAGATAGACAAATATTAGGCAAATATTAAGAAGTCCAGGCAATAATTTGTCAGCGTCTTGATGATCACACAGAGTGAATTGATATTATGGGAGGTCAAAGAAAAAGTCATCATTAGACTGGGGGTCGCAGGGATGCTTTCTCAGAGAGCTCAGACCAGAATCTGGCCCCTAAGTTTATACGAAAATCATAGGAATTATGGAGAAAGGGTGCTATGGACTGTTAAGTTTTAGCAGGACAATTTGTCTCATCAAAGTGCACATTCACTTCTATTCCACAAGTTTGTTTGTGACCTACCATATCCCAGGCATGATACTAGGCATTTGCGTAGCTACTCCTGTCTCCATTTAATGCAATTACAGAGACAAAAGCAAATAACTTGCCCAAGGTCATGGAGCTATTAAGTAGCAGATTGAGATTCCAACCCAGATCTTTTGATTCCAAAGCCTGTGCTCCTTCTACTGTCACCACCCAAGAGTTCCAAATTAAATATAGAAGATAAGCAAGACTTGAGGGATTCGCCATCCATTGAAGATGATGAACAACCAACAACAGTGTGAAAATGCTATCTATCTATGTGAAAAGGACATGGGTATACACATAAAGGTGTTTATATTTCTGCCTGGGGTTTAGAGGGAAGAACCAGTCAGGTCACTGGCAGTTGACAGATATTGCCATCATGGAGGGGTATGTGTTGTGAGAGCAGGGCATTCAGCAGTCAGGCTTGTGAGAACAAAGGCATGCAAACTATAAAGTACCTGGTGTGTTCACCAGATAGTGAAACAGCCAATATGGCTGAATTAGAGAGCTAGGTAAGGAATAGCTGGAGGTAAGGCTCACAAACAGCTAAGGCAGACAGGGAAAGGCCTTGTGTGCCAGGCACTATGTAGCGCATGCAGTGGGGGAACCAAAGTTACGTATGTTACAGGAAAGAAGAATATGCATTTGAGAGGTTCCATGCCCAACTGGGATGGATGAGGGATATCACAGACCAGGTCAGAACAAGAAGAAGCAAATGAGGAGGAAGAGCTCTGCTTTCCCTCATGCTGGAATCACAAGGGAGATGACAAGATAATATTAAGGTTTCAGGCCGGGCGCGGTGGCTCAAGCCTGTAATCCCAGCACTTTGGGAGGCCGAGACGGGCAGATCACGAGGTCAGGAGATCGAGACCATCCTGGCTAACACCATGAAACCCCGTCTCTACTAAAAATATAAAAAACTAGCCGGGCGAGGTGGCGGGCGCCTGTAGTCCCAGCTACTCCGGAGGCTGAGGCAGGAGAATGGCCTAAACCCGGGAGGCGGAGCTTGCAGTGAGCTGAGATCCGGCCACTGCACTCCAGCCCGGGCTACAGAGCAAGACTCCGTCTCAAAAAAAAAAAAAAAAAAAAAAATTAAGGTTTCAACTTGTCAATGGCTTGCAAGTTGGCAAATGTCAGTAAAAGAGTAATAATTTTTTCCTTCAAGTAAGTATTTGGACCCCCGCCTACCTAGAAATGACACCCAGATGATGGAAACCTCATACTTTAAAGTGCCTTTGAACCAACCCAGTTTTAGTTACGGTCTGTCCCTGCCCCATGAAAACCAGAAGTCATTAATTCTACACCTCAGACTTATCCAAACAGTAAAAGACACTGTGTACCTCGTAACAGATGTGTAATGTCACAAACTGAATGCAACCAGCTACTATAAAACCAAGGGTTTCTTTTATGACATTTTGTTTGTTCATTTCATGAAACGTGTTTTGGTCTAGGGATAAGCAAAAGGAAATACTTATTGAGAAAAGATCTCATCTAGTATTTACCACTTGGGGGGATTGTCTGTTAGGAAAGAGAGCGAAGAACCAGCCTTTCTGTTTCTATAATCATTTAAGGTGACAGCAAAGACAGCAATAAAATACCTGTTTGGCTCATGCTTTCTTTAATAAAACTTTTATTTTCCCAGATGTGCAACATTCACTTCCCTGTTCTTACGTGCCAAGAGCTGATCAGAATCCATCAGCAGAACAAAATGAAACCCCTGTTATATTAAAATGCAATCAACAGTGTGTAAAAGTATCTGTCTGAAATGTAAAACCACTCGTGCATTTGGCATTACTGCATACTTTTTTCATAATATATCAAAATTCTGAGTGGTCTCTTTATGTCATAAATGTATGGGCTGTAAACAAGATGTGTCATTAGACATTGGCAGCAAATGTTAACATCAACAAAATACCTTGGGTCTAATGCATTTAGCAGTTATAAATCTGAGCCATCTCACTCAGGAAGGATGGCAACAACCACTATGCATTCAAAAGCTCATCAAACAATGCCCTAGGTGGGACCTGAGGTTTCTGCACCTATCCAAGTGTTACTGGTGGTATGAAGTTGTAATGAGATGGCAAGACACAGCCTTTACTCACCACTTCCACAATTATACAATTTTGCAATAGGCATTATGGATTATCTGTAACCAGATTTGGCTATGGGCATAAATCATATCTCAAGAGTCATACTTGTAGAATTTCTCCCATTCATACATGATCTCTACATGAGTTTCATAGAAATCATCTGTTTAAATCTAGCAAAGCAAATAGTACCACCTGAAGTCTTCTAGCCATGAGAATAATTAGGCTCTCTCTCTCTCTCTGTCTCACATGGATGACAGCTCCCCATCCATGGTGAGCTACAGAGTCCACTAAGTAAAAGAATATGGTGCCCTGAAGCCAGGCCCTAATGTGGTGCTGAGCTCTGGACACAGAGAATCTGCTGATGAATTATTCACCAAGAATCAAAGGGCTGTCAGATACATGTGGGATGATTGGAAAGAGACAAGACAGAAGCGGGGGCTTGTTAGGACTGGAAGGCAGACACTCCAAATGAGATGGCTCCTTCAGTGCTGATGAAACAAGCCTGGGACACAATGGGCAGATGAATGCAGACACAGCAATGTCTACAGAGAACTACTGACATCCTGTCATAACCATAATGTGCTGACAGTGTACAGGATCCTCAGGCATCAGTGGAGGCTAGTAGCAACAGAAAAAGTAAAAGAAACATGGAAGGACAAGATTTGTCTGCTGAAGGGGATGAATGAAGATGAGGATGACCTACTAAAGATAGTCGTTTGCCTATCAGCTTGGAAAAGTCGTAAATTGGGTTGTCCTGTCCAAGGGTATCTCACAGGCTACCTAGTAGGCAACGGCTTGCCCCTCCGGGAGGGATTATGTACCCACGTAGCTTTGTACAACTCGCAATAATAAGATAAATGTCTTCTGGAGCAAAGTTACTAGAAAATCTGCCCTTTCCCTCAGGGTTTTGGTTGGCAGACTTTAGATGCATGAAATCCAGGGACCTGTGTGAAATGTGATTCATTCTTAGGCTAAAAAAGTCAAGAGGCTAAAACTCAACATTTGAGCTGTCATATTTTTCTAGAGAATGTCAAACGGGCTTAATGATAGGCCAAAATTATCCAGTCGGAGCACCATTGCAAGTCACCTTGGATAGCCTCAAATAATAAATCAGGGAGGCCTCTGTCTTTGCTCCTCATTCTTGCCTTCATGGGAAATGTGGGGAGAAAGGGCATCCTAGTTCCACAGTAAGTCCAAAGCAATCATCTTCCTATAATCGATGACCCAAAGCCATCCAGACTTGGGACTCTCCATTTGGAGCAGTCTCTGGAGCAGAAGCCTTTTAATCATCCTTCATGTTCACCAGCTGCCAAATCTGCTGGCCCAGGTCCAAATAATACAGGACTCAATTGCCCTGTATTTTATTTTATTATGATGTTTCTTTGGAGCTTTATGTGTAGACACCTGATGGCAGAGGCCATAAATGAAACAAATATTAGCTAAAGTCAAACTCCGAGGAATTAGGAATAATTGATATTTTGTATAGAACATTTGTTCTAAAGCAGGATTTTGTAGAATGACATTAGTTCCAACTTGGACCCCATTATGGGGTAATAATTCATCTTTTGAATAGAGTATTACAGGGAAAGTAAGAGATGAGACCTAATGCCATCCTTTAAAGGGAAAGAGATGATGCACCAAATGGATTACACTGAGCCTTGCTAACACAGCCCATAACGCTCATGGGTGAAGCAATGTTTAAAATAAGTTTCTTGAGGTCCCGGAGCAAGATGGCCGAATAGGAACAGCTCCAGTCTCCAGCTCCCAGTGCGAGCAACACAGAAGATGGGTGATTTCTGCAGTTTCAACTGAGGTACCGGGTTCATCTCACTGGGGAGTGCTGGACAATTGGTGCTGGTCAGCTGGTGCAGCCCGACCAGCGAGACCTGAAGCAGGGTGAGGCATCGCCTCACCTGGGAAGCGCAAGGGGGAAGGGAATCTCTTTTCCTAGCCAGGGAAACTGAGACACACAACACCTGGAAAATCAGGTAACTCCCACCCTAATACTGCGCTTTACCAAGGGTCTTAGCAAATGGCACACCAGGAGATTATATCCCACACCTGGCTGGGAGGGTCCCACGCCCATGGAGCCTCCCTCATTGCTAGCACAGCAGTCTGTGATCTAACTGCAAGGCAGCAGCAAGGCTGGGGGAGGGGTGCCTGCCATTGCTGAGGTTTAAGTAGGTGAACAAAGCCGCCAGGAAGCTCGAACTGGGTGGAGCCCACAGCAGCTCAAGGAGGCCTGCATGTCTCTGTAGACTCCATCTCTGGGGACAGCACACAGCTAAACAAAAAGTAGCAGAAAGCTCTGCAGATGCAAATGACCCTGTCTGACAGCTTTGAAGAGAGCAGTGGATCTCCCAACACGGAGGCTGAGATCTGAGAACAGACAGACTGCCTGCTCAAGTGGGTCCCTGACCCCTGAGTAGCCTAACTGGGAGACATCCCCCACTAGGTGCAGACCGACACCCCACACCACACACGGTGGGGTACACCCCTGAGACTAAGCTTCCAGGGCAACAATCAGACAGGATTACTCGCTGTTCAGCAATATTCTATCTTCTGCAGCCTCTGCTGCTGATACCCAGGCAAACAGGGTCTGGAGTGGACCTCAAGCAATCTCCAACAGACCTACAGCTGAGGGTCCTGACTGTTAGAAGGAAAACTAACAAACAGAAAGGACACCCACACCAAAACCCCATCAGTGCGTCACCATCATCAAAGACCAAAGGCAGATAAAACCACAAAGATGGGGAAAAAGCAGGGCAGAAAAACTGGAAATTCAAAAAATAAGAGCACATCTCCCCCTCCAAAGGAATGCAGCTCATCACCAGCAATGGATCAAAGCTGGATGGAGAATGACTTTGACAAGTAGAGAGAAGGCTTCAGTCCATCAAACTTCTCAGAGCTAAAGGAGGAATTATGTACCCAGCGCAAAGAAACTAAAATTCTTGAAAAAAGAATGGAAGAATGGATGACTAGAATAATCAATGCAGAGAAGGCCATAAACGAACTGACCGAGATAAAAACCATGACACAAGAAATACGTGACAAATGCACAAGCTTCATTAACCGACTCGATCAACCGGAAGAAAGAGTATCACTGAGGATCAAATGAATGAAATGAAGTGAGAAGAGAAGTCTAAAGAAAAAGAGGAAAAAGAAATGAACAAAGCCTTCAAGAAGTATGGGATTATGTGAAAAGACCAAATCTACGTCTGATTGGGGTGCCTGAAAGTGAGGGGGAAAATGGAACCAAGTTGGAAAACACTCTTCAGGATATCATCCAGGAGAACTTCCCAACCTAGTAAGGCAGGCCAACATTCAAATTCAGGAAATACAGAGAATGCCACAAAGATACTCCTTGAGAAGAACAACTCCAAGACACATAATTGTCAGATTCACCAAAGTTGAAATGAAGGAAAAAATGTTAAGGGCAGCCAGAGAGAAAGGTCGGGTTACCCACAAAGGGAAACCCATCAGACTAACAGCAGATCTCTCGGCAGAAACTCTCCAAGCCAGAAGAGAGTGGGGGCCAATATTCAACATTCTTAAAGAGAAGAATTTTCAACCCAGAATTTCATATCCAGCCAAACTAAGTTTCATAAGTGAAGGAGAAGTAAAATCCTTCACAGACAAGCAAATGCTTAGAGATTTTGTCACCACCAGGCCTGCCCTACAAGAGGCCCTGAAGGAAGCGCTAAACATGGAAAGGAACAACCGGTACCAGCCATTGCAAAAACATGCCAAAATGTAGACCATCGATGCTAGGAAGAAACTGCATCAACTAACAAGCAAAATAACCAGCTAATATCACAATGACAGGATCAAGTTCACACATAACAATATTAACCTTAAATGTAAATGGACTAAATGGTCCAATTAAAAGACACAGACTGGCAAATTGGATAAAGAGTCAAGACCCATCAGTTTGCTGTATTCAGGAGACCCATCTCACATGCAGAGACACACATAGGCTCAAAATAAAGGGATGGAGGAGGATCTACCAAGCAAATGGAGAACAAAAAAAAGAGGGGTTGCAATCCTAGTCTCTGATAAAATAGACTTTAAACCATCAAAGATCAAAAGAGACAAAGAAGGCCATTACATAATGGTAAAGGGATCAATTGGCTAACTATCCTAAATATATATGCACCCAATACAGGAGCACCCGGATTCATAAAGCAAGTCCTTAGAGACATACAAAGAGACTTAGACTCCCATACAATAATAACGGAGGACTTCAACACCCCACTGTCAACATTAGACAGATCAACGAGACAGAAAGTTAACAAGGATATCCAGGAATTGAACTCAACTCTGCACCAAGGGGACCTAATAGACATCTACAGAACTCTCCACCCCAAATCAACAGAATATACATTCTTCTCAGCACCACATCGCACTTATTCCAAAAGTCACCACATAATTGGAAGTAAAGCACTCCTCAGCAAATGGACAAGAACAGAAATTATAACAAACTGTCTCTCAGACCACAGTGCAATCAAACTAGAACTCAGGACTAAGAAACTCAATCGAAACCGCTCAACTACATGGAAACTGAACAACCTGCTCCTGAATGACTACTGGGTCCATAATGAAATGAAGGCAGAAATAAAGACGTTCTTTGAAACCAATGAGAACAAAGATACAACATACCAGAATCTCTGGGACACATTTAAAGCAGTGTTTAGAGGGAAATTTATAGCACTAAATGCCCACAACAGAAAGCTAGAAAGATCTAAAATTGACACTCTAACATCACAATTAAAAGAACTAGAGAAGCAAGAGCAAACACATTCAAAAGCTAGCAGAAGGCAAGAAATAAGATCAGAGCAGAACTTAAGGAGATAGAGACACAAAAAACCCTCCAAACGGGCATCTGTAGTCCCAGCTACTTGGGAGGCTGAGGCAGGAGAATGGCGTGAACCTGGGAGGCGGAGCTTGCAGTGAGCCGAGGTCCGGCCACTGCACTCCAGCCTGGGCCACAGAGCGAGACTCCATCTCAACAACAACAACAACAACAACAACAACAACAACAACAACAAAAAACCCTCCAAAAAATCAATGAATCCAGGAGCTGGTTTTTTAAAAAGATCAACAAAATTGATAGACTGCTAGCAAGACTAATAAAGAAGAAAAGAGAAGAATCAAATAGACACAATAAAAAATGATAAAGGGGATATCACCACCAACCCCACAGAAATACAAACTACCATCAGAGAATACTATAAACACCTCTACGCAAATAAACTAGAAAATCTAGAAGAAACGGATAATTTCCTGGACACTTACACTCTCCCAAGACTAAACTAAAGGAAGAAGTTGAATCCCTGAATAGACCAATAACAGGCTCTGAAATTGAGGCAATAATTAATAGCCTACCAACCAAAAAAAGTCCAGGACCAGACGAATTCACAGCTGAATTCTACCAGAGGTACAAGGAGGA
The DNA here is from genome assembly GCF_024542745.1 of Macaca thibetana thibetana. Lineage (NCBI taxonomy): Eukaryota > Metazoa > Chordata > Mammalia > Primates > Cercopithecidae > Macaca > Macaca thibetana. Next base: position 100,553,984 of record NC_065586.1, on the reverse strand, counting down.
GCTGGTACCATTACTTCTGAAACTATTCCAATCAATAGAAAAAGAGGGAATCCTCCCTAACTCATTTTATGAGGCCAACATCATCCTGATATCAAAGCCTAGCAGAGACACAAAAAAACCCCAGACTTTTAGACCAATACCCCTGATGAACATCTATGCAAAAATCCTCAATAAAATACTGGCAAACCAAATCCAGAAGCACATCAAAAAGCTTATCCACCATGATCAAGTGGGCTTCATCCCTGAGATGCAAGGCTGGTTCAACATACGCAAATCAATAAATGTAATTCAGCATATAAACAGAACCAAAGACAAAAACCACATTATTATCTCAATAGATGCAGAAAAAGCCTTTGACAAAATTCAACAGCCCTTCATGCTAAAAACTCTCAATAAATTTGGTATTGATGGAACGTATCTCAAAATAATAAGAGCTATTTATGACAAACCCACAACCAATATCATACTGAATGGGCAAAAACTGGAAACATTCCCTTTGAAAACTGGCCCAAGACAGGGATGTCCTCTCTCACCACTCCTATTCAACATAGTGTTGGAAGTCCTGGCCAGGGCAATCAGGCAAGAGAAAGAAATAAAGGGTGTTCAGTTAGGAAAAGAAGAAGTCAAATTGTCCCTGTTTGCAGATGACATGATTGTATATTTAGAAAACCCCATCATCTCAGCCCAAAATCTGCTTAAGCTGATAAGCAACTTCAGCAAAGTCTCAGGATACAAAATCAATGTGCAAAAATCACAAGCATTCTTATACACCAATAACAGACAAACAGAGAGCCAAATCATGAATGAACTTCCATTCACAATTGCTTCAAACAGAATAAAATACCTAGGACTCCAACTGACAAGGGATGTAAAGGACCTCTTCAAGGAGAACTACAAACCACTGCTCAGTGAAATAAAAGAGGACACAAACAAATGGAAGAACATACCATGCTCATGGATAGGAAGAATCAATATCGTGAAAATGGCCATACCTCCCAAGGAATTTATAGATTCAATGCCATCCCCATCAAGCTACCAATGACTTTTTTTACAGAATTGGAAAAAACTGTTTTAAAGTTCATATGGAACCAAAAAAGAGCCCACATTGCCAAGACAATCCTAAGTCAAAAGAACAAAGCTGGAGGGATCACGCTACCTGACTTCAAACTATACTACAAGGCTACAGTAACCAAAACAGCATGGTACTTGTACCAAAACAGAGATATAGACCAATGGAACAGAACAGAGCCCTCAGAAATAACACCATATATCTACAGCCATCTGATCTTTGACAAACCTGACAAAAACAAGAAATGGGGAAAGGATTCCCTATTTAATAAATGGTGCTAGTAAAATTGGCTAGCCATAAGTAGAAAGCTGAAACTGGATCCTTTCCTTACTCCTTATACGAAAATTAAGTCAAGATGGATTAGAGACTTAAATGTTAGACCTAATACCATAAAAACCCTAGAAGAAAACCTAGGTAATACCATTCAGGACATAGGCATGGGCAAGGACTTCATGTCTAAAACACCAAAAGCAATGGCAACAAAAGCCAAAATTGACAAATGGGATCTAATTAAACTAGAGAGCTTCTGCACAGCAAAAGAAACTCCCGTCAGAGTGAACAGGCAACCTACAGAATGGGAGAAAATTTTTGCAATCTACTCATCTGACAAAGGACTAATATCCAGAACCTATCAAGAACTCAAACAAATTTACAAGAAAACAACAACCCCATCAAAAAGTGGGCAAAGGATATGAACAGACACTTCTCAAAAGAAGACATTTATGCAGCCAACAGAAACATGAAAAAATCCTCATCATCACTGGCCATCAGAGAAATGCAAATCAAAACCACAATGAGATACCATCTCACACCAGTTAGAATGGCAATCATTAAAAAGTTAGGAAACAACAGGTGCTGCAGAGGATGTGGAGAAATAGGAACACTTTTACACTGTTGGTGGGACTGTAAACTAGTTCAACTATTGTGGAAAACAGTATGGCAATTCCTCAAGGATCTAGAACTAGAAATACCATTTGACCCAGCCATCCCATTACTGGGTATATACCCCAAGGATTATAAATCATGCTGCTATAAAGACACATGCACACGTACATTTATTGCAGCACTATTCACAATAGCAAAGACTTGAAATCAACCCAAATGTCCATCAGTGACAGACTGGATTAAGAAAATGTGGCACATATACACTATTGAATACTATGCAGCCATAAAAAAGGATGAGTTTGTGTCCTTTGTAGGGACATGGATGCAGCTGGAAACCATCATTCTCAGCGAACTATTGCAAGAACAGAAAACCAAACACCACATGTTCTCACTCATAAGTGGGAATTGAACAATGAGATCACTTGGACTTGGGAAGGGGAACATCACACACCGGGGCCTATTATGGGGCGGTGGGGGGAGGGATGGCATTGGGAGTTATACCTGATGTAAATGACGAGTTGATGGGTGCTGACAAGTTGATGGGTGCAGCACACCAACATGGCACAAGTATACGTATGTAACAAACCTGCATGTTGTGCACATGTACCCTAGAACTTAAAGTATAATAACAAATAAAAAAAAGAAAATTTGGAAAAAAAAAAATAAGTTTCTTCTGATTCATTCAGCAATAAATAAACCCTATCCCACTACAAGCTCCACAGTGGAACAAACCGTTTTCTATAAAACTCTGGTTTCAAACAAGGAGTATAAGGGCAAAGTGCAGAACATTTTCCAGTTTTAGAAAATATATGTATATTTCTTTATACATAAAAATCATTTAATGCAGAATCTTCTATTCTTTTTCTATCATAAGATAGAGTGGCGGAGATGAATGTCTGAGACAGGTAAATACATCAGTTACAATATCCTTTTTTGTACATTCACTTTTGTTACAGTTTAATCTTCTCAAACAAAATGAGCTTTAAGTTAATTTAATGTAGTAGTTCTATTTCCATGAAAACCTATCATTAACTTGACAAAACTCATTATTAAACTGAGAGTGCCTATTTCAATCTATGGTATCTTAGAATCTAGGAAATATGGCATTGAACCTGCCCAACACTAGATATACATTTTCAAGACAGTGACTATCTTTGAAAGCTAATATGTGCAGAAACCAAGGTACCCAGTCTCTAATTTGTTGTAAACAGTTTCTGCAAGTAGCTCTTAAGAACCCATGAGCATTCTGCACATATATTTTCATAACAAAACTGGCATTATTTTCTTAGAAGTTTCTTTTTTAATCCTTGGTCAAATGGATTGGAAGGGAAACCTATTGGATTGGATAGGAAAAAGAAAAATACATAGTGAAGTGTATAGTAAAACATATTTGGTTAGAGGATTTAAAATGGCGTAATTATTTGCTTTGTATTCTTGGAAAGGGTCCTTATGTTAGTAGACATAGAATATTCTAAATTAGTAGATTTTAAAGGGTATGTCTTAGTAAGATATATGGAGACAGAGATGATCTCTGGAAGAGCAGCTGCAAAGTTCTTAGACCCACAGAGGTAAAGTGAACTACAAACCTGGACAAGGGTAAACCAAGTGAGAACAGAGCTCTATCACCCAGTTGATAAGACTGCAGATAGAAAAGTCACAGGCACACAAAGTAAAAAACAGAGGTACAAAGCATCACCTATAGAAGGCTCAGGGAGGAGTTTGGGAGGGTTGAGTGTGAGCACAATGGTTGGACTTGGTTGTGAATGCAGAGGGATTGTAGCGGGCATGCAAGTTCAAGGACTTCTTGGCACTGCTGACCTGCTAGGTTCTCTCCCACTGATGTATGATAGCCTGCATAAATGAAAGGGGTGTGTGTGCATCTCCACTACTCCCTTCCCCCATTCTACCTAGCAACGCTACCTGTAAGGAGCCCTGAACAAGAGATGGTAAAGCTCATCCTCCGGGTGCCATGTTTGCTTGGTTTGGATAACTAGCAACAGTGACCACAGGCAGACGTGGCTGTTCTCCCTGGCCCTCGCTACCTTCAGTGAGACTGGAGGTTGCCTAGGTAGGCTGATGAACTATTGGTCCTTTGCTTTTACTATGAGGCCAGTACCTTCAATGTTTCCTTTTCCTTTTCTATTCGCTGCTGTTCCAGGTGCAGCTTCACAAGTGCAGACTCTTTGGCAGAGATTTCTTCTTTCAGCTGATCTACCTGATGGGTCATAATCTTTAACTTTCTCTTCATTTCTGTTATTTCATCCTAACAAAATGGAAGGAGAAATGTTTGAAAGTGAATTAGACATCATCGTCCCTATGGAAGTTCAATATATATTTAAGAGCTCTTAAGGGACACTCTCTCAAAATAATGGTCTCTTGATCAATTACAACTGGGCTAATCCTTTGTCTCTAGTGCCCATCGACTTCAAAGTACTTTATAGTATATAGTATTAACTCTCAAAATATTCTCATGAGATACACACAAAATATGCATAATGAACATCATACACACACCTTATTCCTCCTTTTATGAAAGGAATTGGAAGCACAACAAACATATAACTAAAAGATTTTGAAGCGAAGCTCTGGAATTCAAAAGAGTATGCTGCTGCCCACTGAGTTATGGTAGCTATTAGCAGTTTTGAAAATTAGAAAGACAACCGGGCATAGTGGCTCATGCCTGTATTCCCAGCACTTTGGGAGGCCAAGGCAGGTGGATTGCTTGAGGTCAGGAGTTTGAGACCAGCCTGGCCAACATGGTGAAAACCCTGTCTCTACTAAAAATACAAAAATTAGCCAGGCATGGTGGTGTGCACCTGTAATTCCAGCTACTCGGGAGGCTGAGGCAGGAGAATCACTTGAACCCGGGAGGCGGAGGTTTCAGTGAGCTGAGATCATGTCACTGCACTTCAGCCTGGGTGACAGAGTGAGACTCCGCCTCAAAAAAAAAAGTAGAAAGACAAGAATAGTAATTCTACATAATAATTATAAGTAGAACCATGATCTCCACATCCTATTAAGATGTATCATTTCTATTTCAAATAACCTGATAGTTTTGCATAAATTAATCTTCTTTTCAGGTGAATTCCATGAGATTTTTTTTTTTATCTATTCTAAATTCTGCCATTAGGGTAACAGAAACTGTTTTAAATGCAGGGTGAAAATAAATCAAAATGTAAGGACATAAATATATTATTTACCTGAGCCTCAACCAGATTTTTGCTATACAGATTCCTGTCTGATCTCACAGCTTCATACAGGTTCTGTTGCTGTTTTAATTTAATCTCTGATTCAGCTATTTTTTTCCTGTAGTCAAAAATCTGCGTTTCACGAACTTTTATGTCTTCCATGTTCATAAGGACCTGGAGAAGAAAGAAGTATATGAAAATGGTTAAATAGCCCACCTGTGCTTACCGGTTCAGGACAAATGGAGTTTTTTATCTAAGGGTGGCTGATAGAGATGCCAGTAATCAGAAAATCTGACAGTGGCTATAATCACCGCAGTATGACACAGAAATTCAGCCCAACTGATTAGGGGCAAACATACATTTTATCTATACTAGAGTTCTGCTCAAGTATAAAGGCTTAACACAGTTATTCTGTGATCACAAGAAAGAAAAAAAACAGAAGAAATTCTTTCAATTCTGAAAACCTCTCCTGACCACCCTACCCCCGAAAAAGGGGGAAAAAAAATAGTCACAGGCTTAAATGGATCTTAACACAAAGCACTAAGAAAGATAAGAGATAACCTAGCTGTTTGGCCACACTGGCTGCTTATAGAGTTAACCATGAGAAAGAAAAACGGTCTTTGAACTTTGATAGCAATCATAACACTATCTTGCCAATGTCAAACTCATTCCATCAGGGGAACCGAAAAGGACTCTGTAAAAATGCATTCTTTTATGCACAAAATACTTCCAGGAAAGATGAGATGCAAGAACTACTGCCCCATTTTTGCAAGTATGAAAAACCAACACCTGAAATTCCACCATGAGTCAATACCTCTCAACAAGCCACGCACACAGTAGCAATGACGTCATCATGACTCTCCGCTGCAATGTCCACAGAAATTGACTTTTTAAAGATAAACTTCTTTAAAAAGTTCTTAAGAAGAAAAATGTTCACGAAGAAATCTGATTAAATCAAGGAAACTACAGTGTAAATAACAACTAGAGCACATAAGGAGAAAATTCTTAAGAAAATTTCACTGTTTCTTGGTGTTCCCTTAATTAATGGTTGCAATGGGAGGACACAGAGCAATGTGACAGAGCATGGAAGAAAAGGGGACACACATGAAGAAATAGGGCCATGTCTCTGGGCCCATGTCTCTGAGGAAGTGACAGTTTACCTAGAACGAAAGGTGGAAAAGGACTTCTTAGACCTCTGCCATTCTGAAATTCACCATGACTCAGGTGTGGGCTACTTGTGAGCAACATGTTCCCAAATTATTGCACTTACAAGAATCCATTTTTTTCCACTTGCAGAATTACTATCCCAGAAAATACATAAATGAGAAGCCCAGTTCTATTCTTTCCCCATCAGAGTTAATGATGGCTATTATTTTAAATATTTATCCTTTACATATTTAAATAAGCACCTTTCAAAATTTTTTTACAGGTGCTTAAGGAGGGATGGGATTGAATTTTAGTAAATGTCTTTCAATGTACATAATTTTGTATTATTCTTTCTTATTGGGTCAATTGATTTGACAAACTTAGTAACAGATTTTTCAATTTATTTATAATATAGTTCCATGTGCCACAATTTAAAATAAATTCATAAATGTGAAATATACATTTATTTTCCTTATTTACTTGAACTTTCTTTCTCCAACATCAGCCTCTCTTCTACACAAAACAAAAGTAGGTTAACAATCTACTATGTATTCTTCCATATTTTTCATTGGATTCTGCATATTCTATTCATGTCTATAACCTAACAATAATAGCTAATATTCATCAGTTACTTTCTGTGTACCTGACATTTTACATGTATTAGCTCCTTTAATCTCTCAAAAATCCTCTAAGATATGTACTGTTATTGCCTCCAATTTTACAAAGAAAGAAACAGATCAAAATAAGTAATATTTACAAAGTTATTCAATGAGTAAATAGAGAACTACACAGATTTGTTTGTTTTCTGTTTTGCTTTTTGAGGTTTGTTTTTATTTTTTAACCAAATGGGATCTTATAACTACTCTTATGCATTTTGCTTTTTATCATCAAATAATACCTTGTAGAAATCATCACTCTAATTCATTCTTTTTAAAGGTTGCATAATATCCTATAGCATGGGTGTGCCATCATAATTTAATCCTTCTCCACTGATGGGCATTAACTTTGTTTCCACGTTTTTGCCACTCTGAACCATCCTACAAGAAACATTTTTGTATGTGTATTCTCATGCACTTGTGCTTTTATTTCTGTGGATGGATTCCCAGGGGTGGAATAGCTGGCTCAAAAGACATACATATTTTCAACTTTAATAGATATTGCTAGATTGCTTTCCAAAATGGCTGTAACACTTTACATTTCCACACCACCAGCAAGAGCTTTCTTAATAGAAAACTATCCTTGCAGCTTCAGGATAAACCCTTTTTGGTCATACTGGATGATTCTTTTAATGTACTGTTGAATTTGGTTTCCTGGAATTTCATTTAGGATTCTGCATGTGTTTTCCCAAGTGATCTAGGCCTATATCTTTCTTTTCAGTTCTTTTTTAGTCTCAAGGTTTCTGCTAGTTTCATAAAGTGAATGGAGTACATTTCTGTTCACTCATTCATTCACTCCCCCATTTATTCATTCACTCAATGAACAGGTACTGAGGACCTACCTATCTATGGCAGGCACTGTAAAAGTATGTGTGATAGAAAGAAGAATAAGACACATTCCCTATCCTCAAGTTCACTTGCAGGGAGTGACTTCACCACAGAATGGATAATCAAGGAATGGATATAACTAGTAAACTGAGATATGCACCAAGTGTTATGGGAAAACCTAAGACTGAAAGGTTAATGCTTAATAGATTGAAAATACTTTCAACAGCATCATCAGCATTCAGAATATCAAGCAGCACGTTAGAGAAAGGAAAAAAATAGTTTGTTCAGTCACTTTGAGAGATGTTAGAACAAGAATAATTCTTTGCACAGGCAGAATAATGCCACAGAGAAAGGAGGTAGCCAGGGGCATCTCTTTTTTGAGCATCCAACTAGTATGGTCCATCTTTCTGCACACAACAGTGCACAAAAGTCACAAACTTGCTTCTGGATTCTTGAAGCTGGAGTAATAAGAACCCATCAGGACACCAAGAAGATAAAAGGGATTCACAAATATTGAAACTAGGGGAAAAGACAATTTACAAGCAATGTATTTCTAAGTGTTGGGACTCGGTTTATATTTATGGAAATCATTCAGGCCAAAGTCATGCAGAAGTTCAAATCCTGAAAATTCATAAAGTACATGGGTGTTAAGTGTAGCCAAACCTCTTGTCAGCAAGCTGCCCCTGTTAGAAGTGGTGTGTCAGAGACATAGGCTGCCAGCTTGGGGCTGGAGCTTAATTAATATACACTTTGAGGTACCTCAAACCAACTCATGAGATAAATCACATCCAAATATAGAAAGTTTTATTACAGCCAGTGAATTAGAGCTCCTGGCACTCCTAGGCTTCAGAGGAGTCCAGAAAATGCTTACAGGGCATGACAGAAGTACAGTCTCAGTTTATAACCTACTCCTACCTTTTCTTTTTCTGTTAAAACAACCTGCCGATAGAAATAAGAGTGAGATAGAAATCAATAACGTGTACAGGAAAACTGCAGCATAGCCAAAACATCATATAGACCAAGGTGGGATTAGAAAGTAGGTCATTGCATTTGGAACCCCTTAACGTACATTTGATGAAATATCAGTACAATAAACTTCTCAAATAAGTTTTTCTGACTTGATGTCAATGGTCTCAATGCTGACAATGCTTTTGCCTTCATAATGAAACTGAAAAACTCACTCTGCAAAAATAGAAAACAACTACGTGCCCCGGCCAGTGAAATGTTGAGTCTTCCCTATTTTTCTTGCCTTGTTATTTTACCCTCTATCTTGAATTTAGAGAGGCATATCTATGGCTTCGATTAATTTTTATAACATATTATATTATGAATGTGGGATATAATAATATCTATCTCACAGGGCTATTATGAGGATTTAAGTGAGAGAATATATACCTGTGCCATCATACAAGTACTTAGCATATAATAATTTAATCATTTAATAAATGTTAACAGGTTATTATGATAGTTTACATTACGTCATGTTACATAATACTAGTACTTTAAAAAGTTAATTTGATTTTCCTCCAAATTAAATCCTGTTCTGCAGGAAAAGTAATGATACGAAGTATGCTTGTTCTATTAAGACACAAAAAGCTTATAATTTGTGTTCCCTTGATTCCTCTCTCCAGGGTTCTGCTCAATTACAGAGGCTCTGTATAAAATTCAAATTAACATCAAAGAAATAGCAGCTTTATTTCATTATGAAGATACCTATCTAGTGGACAATATTTCCTTAATCAATTTTTGGTTTCTTTGCTTGCATTAAGTCCTTGAAAGCACATTATTATTCATTTCCTGGAACCTCTGTCCTGAAGAGCTTTGCTTGACACTGTTATAGGCCAATGAGCAAAGAGCTAGGAAATTTGTTGGTAGGGTTTTGTTGCAAAGAATGTTTTTTGGCATATCTAATGTCTGGGAGGTGACTGCCAGAAGTTTAATATTTGAAATCAAAAAGGTGGGAGATCCTAAAATGAGGCAAGTGCATCATGGGAAAAATGTTCAGCAGATTTAATAATTTACTAGGAATGGTTTTACCTAGAACATGCAAAAGTTCAGAAAGCAGGAAATATGGTAGACCACAATTTACCATGCCTGCCGTTTCTCATGCCTCTCAATTTACCTGAATAGTGAAATTTAGAGTGCAGCAAAGGAAAATCACGAGGATAAAAAGTGCTACAATCCTGGGGTAGGCTATCTTATGGTTTAACAAATGTTCATTCTCTCCCCTTGTCCCACAACCTAACGAGAGAAGTGCATTTCCCTTGCTGCTGATGTTAGCCTTGGCCATGTGACTCGCTATAGCCAATGGGAGGTCAGAATATTAGACAAGTAGACACGAAATGTGCTTGTATGCGTGACTTTGTCTCTTGTTCTCCTTCCTTTCCCCATGAGAAGAACATGTACATGGAGGATAAGAAACATGTGGTCCAGAACTGAGCCCAACCCACATCCCAGAACCAAGTCCAGGCAAGCCCAGGTTAGGTCAGCTGAACCTCTATCAACTGCAGGTGTGTGAATAAGAAATAAGTGCTTGTTTTTGTATCCTACTGAGATGTTGTGGCTATTTATCATGCACTATTATTATTGCAAGTGTTGACAGAGACAAATACATAGGAAAAGGTTTGGGATTCTGAGTCATCCAGTTCAGGCACAAAAGGGGATCTTCTTTCTCACTGGCAAATGCCAAGTTAAATGAATACAATATAATGTAGGAGTTCAGCATCTCTGGGTTCACTTTTCTTTCTCTAAGCAAGAAAGAACAAGAAGGCAAATGTTGTTGGCAAATGTTGATTCTGTTTTGCAGCTCAGAAGGAAGAAGAGATCAGGCCTGGAAGTCACTCACAGCTAAAAATGCCAATGATAATTCAGATAAAATCGTCCATCGTGGTAACATGTTTCACATGAATTTAAAGGAAGGGCAGACTCATAGTTATAAGTAAATATATTATTAGAAAATAACTTGATACAGATACTTAAAAGTGAGCCTCTGACTAGTTAACTCAGATGTCCAATTAAGCTTTCCATTCATTCTTAGTTCAAAAAATATTTGAGTATTTACTTAGTAAATAAGTAATATGAAGAACTCAAAATTGAATAAGACTTGCCCCCAAGAAGCCAGTGTTTAGAATGAGGCAGACATATGCAAATAACAGTTATGTGCACACAGGCCAGAGGGGAACCAAGTACAGAGGAATTAGACACCACTTTTAGTAAACCTTCTTGGGAAAGGTGGAATTTTATTTGGTCCCTGAAGGAAAGGCAAGGTTACTAATATTATTTATTTCTTTTTTAAATCAAGATACTAAAGTAATACATACCCATTTTACTTTTTCTTATTTTTATTTATTTTTTATTTTTTTAAGATGGCGTTTCACTCTTGTCACCCAGGCTGGAGTGCAATGGCACAATCTCAGCTTACTGCAACCTCACCTCCTAGGTTCAAGCGATTCTCCTGCCTCAGCCTCCCAAGTAGCAGGGATTATAGATGCCCACTACCACACCCAGCTAATTTTTGTGTTTTAAATAGAAACGGGGTTTCACCATGCTGGCCAGGCTGGACTTGAACTCCTGACCTCAGGTGATCCACCCACCTCGGTCTCCCAAAGTGCTGGGATTACAGGCATGAGCCACCATGCCCAGCCTATCCATTTTAGAATAGCTTAAAAAATACAAAAAAAAAAAAAAAAAAAAAAGCAAAAAAGGAGCAAATTAAAACAATTTGTATCCTTATCACCCAAAGATAACCACTATTAATATGTTAATATGGCTCCTTCCACTCATTTTCTTGTTAAAACAAAAAAGGGTAACTAGGTATCTATCTGTTTTTTCCTCTTGTGTAAATTCTCACAGAGAACTTTTCATTATTGTAGATGAAACACACACACACAAAAGGACTTTCCTCTTGGGCAAGTCTATGGAGAGTCTCCTGTCACTGATTTTGCCTGGAACATGGTCAGCCTGTGCAATTCTTTCTTCATCTCCAGAAAATATTTTCACACTACATCCTTGACTAGGGGCTCATTTCCATAATCAGAAACCAACTCTCTGTAGGCTGGTTTCTATTCTCTGTCCTCTTCTCTCTTATCTTCTCTATGATCATTTTTGTAGAGACCGGGTCTCCCATGTTGCCCAGCCTGGCCTCAAAGGATCCTCCTGCCTTAGCCTCTCAAAGTGCTAAGATTACAGGTATGAGCCACCACACCTGGCCTGATTCCGTTTTCCACAACATCAATTCTGTTCTTTACTAACTTTGGTGTGGATTTTAAATCTGCCATTTTTTTGTTGTTGTTTTTTGTTTTTTAGTTTTTATACAATTGATCCTTATTTTGTCCAACTCTTTCTTTTTATTTCATCTTTGCTTTTCCCTAGAGGTAACGCCATGTTGGATTTATAACTCAGGTGATAGTCCTCTATCCTACTGGAGTCACCTTGTCCTTTACAACAACAACAAGTCTAGACTTTCCATTCTGTGTGCTGGGAAGCCCCCAAACCCTCTAATATCTCCAAGAATTCTTGGAGGAATTGCATTTCTTCTACTTGCTGTGGCTCCGGTTTGCTGTTGCCATAGCTTTCTAGATTCTTGGGCGCATCTTGTCTCTTGCACATACTGTCCTTTTTCTGGGATGTGTCACTTCACATCCTCACCACCCCATGCCTGTGCCCCCAAAGTGCAATCACAACTGTAGGATTTATGTAGTAGATTTGTCACCAGAGGTTTGAGGAACTTAAAATCAAATATTGGACATCACTGTTTTCTGCAATTCCTCCATCATTCCTGTCTCTAGGAACTCCTCACTTCCAGCAGTGCCCAGCCTACTGCCTTGATGCTGATGTTGTGTGTCCTCCTCTCCCATTCTTCCCCATCTTCTCCCCATTTCCTGCTCACCACCCACTCCTCCTTTCCCACTTCCTGTTACTTCTCTCACATGACTGTGTTTCACTCTGGTTCATGGAGCCTCACCTTTCAAACCAAGGCAAGTATCAAGGTATTTTGCTAAACAAAGACTGTTCCTCCCACAAGTGGAAACTTGGCACCAGATTTTACATATTTACACTCTTTGAAGGAAGCCAAACCTTTTCTTTGCATTTTTTTCTATTATGTTAAGAACCTTATGAAATCGCTGATAGTCAATTGTTTCTTATTTACCAAAAAAAAAAAAAAAAAAACGATTTCAAAGGGTTCAACCTAAAGATCTTGCCACAGAAGAATTTTCAGAGCCAGACCTTTACCCTGGGGCTCCTAGAAGCCATTCTCTTTCTCTCGTTCTCAGGCATGTTTTCCCAAGGCTCCATTAGGCTGCTTTTTTCTTTATTCATTCTTGAGCAAGACAGGATTTACCGCAACCTAAGAACAATGCCACTAAGGTGAAGGGGTTTACCTTTCCCCAACTCTTAGTACCCTAGGGTGGTGGCAGATCCACTTTCAAATCTACAGCTGGAAACACAGTGACATGCCAAGTCCCAGTCCACCTCCCAATTTCTAATATTCTTTAGTGATATTGGAGGGGCCAAATTACGTATGTCTCCAATCCTTTTTGTATGCACACAGAAAAAACTGGAGACAAACTCTACAAATAATTTTACGTTATCTTTCTCAGATTCATATTAGAAACATGTTCCCATCTTTAAAAATAATTTGCAAGCACATGATTTTAACAGCTACATAATACTATGTCAAATAAATGTAGCATGATTTATTTAACCTTTTTGGGGGCTGATTCCTAGTTCTCATTATTATAAATTATGTTTTGAAAAAATATTCTTTCATATAAATCTCTCCATTTCTTATTTTTCATTAGATTCAGTTTTTCTTAAAAAGGAAAATTCTGGATAAAAGATAGATAAACTTGGAACAATGTATACTCACTTTAGAAGTAGATGAAAATGTCAGTTTCATGACATCTTCCCCAGCCTTTGATATTATTTCTCAATACCCTACAAACAGAATGCACATAAGGGAGCTTTTTGTTTGTGAGAATGAGGGTGTGTGTGTGTGTGTGTGTGTGTGTGTGTGTGTGTTGGACAGTAAAGAAAGAAAGAAATATGAGAAGGGGACAAAGAGACATACATATTCTTAAGAAGTCCAGAGATGCACAAGTTGCGTAGCAACTGATATATGCTGTCAGGGGTTAAGCAAGACACAGAAAAATTGTAGGTGGTAAGTAATATTTTAAGAACTTGTGTTCAAATTATTTAGGTAAGACATTATGTGCGGTTACATATCAGAACTTGTGAAAAACAGTTAACAACAAAACTTGATATCTGAATCTCTCTTTTACGAGGAAGCCAAGAAAAATATACAATCCTATATTAAAATCAGTGGTAGCATTCTTTTTACCGCTTATCGTCTATCCATTTGTTTAACAAATACTTTTTTGGTGTCTCTCATGTGCCAGGATGCTAGAAATAAAGAAATGAATGAAATAAAGTCCTTGCCCCCAAAAGCTCACTATAAAGTGGATAAAACAAATATGCAAATAAATAATTACACTATAGATTGATAATCGTCCTTCCAGAGACATTAACAAATCCATAAAGTACAAAGTGACAAGCTCTGCCCATAAGGAATCAGAGGAAGCTTGACCTGAGCTTTTGAGTTAGGTCTTGAAGGGTGAATAGGAATGTGCCATGCAGAGAAAGGACACAACTTTCCACAGAGAACAAAGAGCTTGGACTCTATTCCATTAATGCAGAGTATCCAGTATCCCAACTGCTGTGCCTTGCATGGGTTTCAGATGTGTGCTAAAACACTGATTTTACTCTACCCACAGGCTGGCCAGGTGGGACCTGGGCAGCTGGCATCCCTGGATTGGTTCCTTCAGCCCCAAATAGCCTTATCTCCTTATTCCCATGTGCCACTGACATGTGTATTAGTCCATTTTCAAACTGCTACAAAGAACTTCCCTGTGACTGGGTAAACATAAAGAAAAGAGGTTTAACTGACTCCCAGTTCCGCTGGCTGGGGAAGCCTCAGGAAACTTACGATCATGGTGGAAGGGGAAGCAGGCATCTTCTTCACAAGTCACCAGGAAAAGGAAGAATGAAGGAGGAACTTCTAAACACTTATAAAACCAACAGTTCACATGAGAACTCACTCACCATCATGAGCACAGCTTGTGGAAAACTCCTCCATGATCCAATTACCTCCCTCCCTCGACACATGGGGATTACAATTCAAGATGAGATTTGGGTGGAGACACAGAGCTAAACCGTATCAACATGTAATTTTTTACATATGCTGTGATGTGAAAAATGTTAGGAAGCCCTGCGCCAGGGAGAGGTGATAGAGGTTTATATCCAGAGTAATAATAAAATCACACTGGAATTTTTAAGAGTTAGCTCTGATGGCGGTGTGATGGCACCTGGGAATGGAGAGAAATTGCTTATCAGGAAGAAGAAACTGGAGGCTGCAACAGATGACATTATATGTTCAAATACATTTGCTACCTCACCCTGCAGGGCCTCTCCCTAAGGAGGACCACACTCCGGCCCAGGATGCCTGGCACAGCCCTGTGACTTGGTTGGCCAGTGGAATATGAGTGAGTAGGATCTGTGCCCTTCCCTTGTCAGCAGAGGCTCGGAAGTACTCTGAGGGTCCACTGTTTCCACCCTTTCCCTTTGTGCAGAGGCCAGGGCATCCTGACAGAGTCAGCCTGGAAAGAAGAGGACAAAAAGGAGGGATGCAGCTGACCTGCAAAGGCCAGTTATGTGAGCAAAACATAGATCTTTATTGCTGTGAACCACTAAGGTTTGAAGGTTATTTGTGCAATAAACTGGTGAATACAGAAGCTAATGTGCGAGTCCAAGCTCGAGAATACCAGGGCCTAAACTGACAAGTCCTCAGAGTCAGTAAATCAATCAGTGGAACTTCTTACATGGTTAAGTCAGAAAAGAAATATGCTCTGCTCCAATGACTCCCAATTAGGGGTGTGAGAATCCATTGGGGATCACTGTCCTGCAGAGCTAGACAAAGCCAAGGCACTGTGCTTCTCCAGCAGCCCTTCCCAAATCATCTGCATGGCAGATTGAGTCTAAGTGGAAAGAAGCTGATTTCCTATTAGTAAAGCTTGTTTCCCACTTTCTTTATTTCTGTAATACAAATATTGGCTGTCCCTTTGTCACCTTCTTTGACATTTCACTCCAAAAAAACAAAAAATTTAAGCATGCAAGAGCATTAGTAAGCACTGCAGAATGTAACCTGAATTTCATTGAGGAGATGGAAGAAAGGGCTTACCTTGCATAACAGATCACATCTTGCTAGGGGGAGAAAAGGTGATTAAATGAGCCTTTTCTCCCGAACTTTCTAATCAGCCTCATAACTAAAACTTTTCTCCATTTCCCAGCGTCCCACCCCATAGACCACTGCTCCATGCCATCTATGAATGCATTAAAGAGAGTACTATTGTAACTACTCATGCTTCATGCAGGCGATGCACTAAGACAGCTGGCTAAAATGAAATCCAAATCTCCGAAGCCATTCTTGGAGACATATATCCTTGAGCCTTCTCTCTTCTAAGCAGTTTATAAGAAGCAGAGATCTAGAACTCAGCTCCCCAATGTGTGGATTTCCTCCAGTGGTTTTTTTTGTTTGTTTGCTTGTTTTGAGACAGGGTCTCACTCTGTCACCCAGGCTGGAGTGCAGTGCTACAACCACAGCTCACTGTAGCCTCCACCTCCCAGGCTCAAGTGTTCCTCCCACCTCAGCCCTCTAAGTAGTTGGGACCATAGGAGCACACTACCATGCCCGACTAATTTTTGTATTTTTTGTAGAGACAGGGTTTCACCGTGCTGTCCAGGCTAGTCTCAAACTCCTGGCCTCAAGCTATCCATTCCCTTGGCCTCCCAGGGCGCTGGGATTACCGATGTGAACCATTGCGCCCAGCTCACAACAGTTTTTTTTCCTTTTTATTTTATTTTATTATATTTTGGTAGAAACAGAGTCTTGACATGTTGCCTAGGCCACTTGTGACCTCCCGGCCTCAAGCAATCATCCTGCCTCAGTGCTGGGATTGCAGGAGTTCACAATCGTTTGAGAATAAAAAAATGCTCTTTGAAATTGTGACACCCCTAGCAGATGCGGTAGTCATTCACATCTTAACTTGTGGTCATTTAATTAGATGCTTTTCTCCTAACGTCAAGTTGGGGTCCTTTCTCTGAGGAGACAAAATCAGTGCCAGATGGTGGGTGGGTGTGGAGACTGAAGAGTTGAGAGATGATGATGCTGGCAGCCCTGGTACCAGCCCAGGGATGCTGCACAGCAGGGCAACAGAGAAGAGAGAGAACCCAGAAGTTGGAAGAGGGCCCTGGAAAGGAGAAATGAGAGAGCAACAAGCATAAACATTGTCCTTTTCACAATGTGGCCCAGGATCAGCTCAGAAACAGCTTATATTTTGTCCACATCATTCTTACCAAATCTTCACACAAATTAAAAGCAGAAACCTGAATAAATTCTCTTTGCAACAGTTTGTGACCATCAGAAATGCAGAGGAAGGAATGTGCCTCTGCTCCACCCACAACATCACTGAGCGGCTTACCTTTTGCGTAAGGTCACTGGCTTGGTTGATGTACCGGTCACGCTCCTTTTCCAGATGAAAGATGATCTTTCTCTGCTTCTGAGCCTCATCCTTGTAGTTCTGGATTTCTTCCTCCAGGTTCCTCTTGGCTTGTTCATGGAGCTTTACCAAGTCAGTCTGCTTCTGGGTCGCATTGACTGCCTTAAGCATGTTCTAAAAATAAGGGCACAAAGCAGTCACATTACTCACAATGTTTGAGGATTTGGGGTTAAGTTTACCCTCTGCCTCACATCTAACATAATTAGATAGCTTGTCTTTTGGATGAATAAAAATGATCATGTTCCCTACAGCTTATTAAGAGCTTATTATGCTAATTTTGCACAAGGCACTTTAAACACACATATAAATACACTAAGCAACCACAATGTCCCTAAGAAATGGGCCCCATATTGCCCCATTTTAGAGGCAGGAAACTGAGACTGAAGAGTTAAGCTACTTGCCTACAAGTTCATACAATGGGGAAGTGGCAGAGCAAAGATTTGAATCCATGGCTGTCTAACTCCAGAGTCCATGCCTTTAACCTCCAATCTAGCTCTTGCCTTTCTCTTGTGAGGTTAGAACTGAACCTAATCATATAACTTGAGCTTTGATTACAAAGGAAGATAAAAAGCAGCTTAATAAAAATGCAGACACCTAGAATTAACATGTGACCCAACAATTTCACTCCTGAATATATACTCAAAACAAATGAAAGCAAAAACTTGTACATGAGTATTCACAGTAAAATAATTCGCAAGAGCCCAAAAGATAGACACAACCCAAATGTTCATCAACTGATAAATAGGTAAGCAAAATACAGCATATCCACACAGTGGAATAGCATTCAGCTGTAAAAAGGAATGAAGTACAGATGCATGCTACAACAGTGCATGAACTTTGAAAACACTGTTCTGAATGAAACATGCCAGACACTAAAGTTCACTAGTGTATGATTCCGTTCGTATAAATATCCAGGACAGTCAAATCCATAAAAACTGAAAGCAGATTAGTAGTTGCCAGGGGTGGGAGGAGGGGGGATAGACTCTGGCTGCTGAACAGTTACAAGGTTTCTTCTTCTGGGGGGACAAGATTGCGGAACTAGATTGTGACGACAGTTGCCCAACACTGTGAATGTACTAAATGTCACTAATGGTAAATTTTGTGTTGTGCGTATTTAACCACAACAAAAACAATTAACCCAGTTTTTTAAAAAAATGCAGATGTTCATGTTCCAACTCCAGAGTTTCTGATTCAGTTGGTCTGGGATAGGACCCAGGCATCTACATTTTTCTTTTTTTAAGTTGCACTGGAGATTTCTGATGCTGAAAAGCAAATATCTTGGGTTGGCTGCCCAAGTTTCCCTGAAACACAGAATGAGTAGTAGTGCAATCTGGCAGCCACGCTCATGCAAAAGGATTCACCTCTTTAACCGCAACTGAATGGATCAAATGACCCTTCCCCAGGACTTCTGAAATAGGGCCTTTAGATTTGTGCAACTCAGTAAAAGATGTAACCTTGGGAGATATTGGTGACAGTCATTTTTTGTCATATGGACTGGAAAACAGAGAGAGACAGTGACAGTCTTCATTGAAAGAAGAATGGAGCAAAAACTCAGGAAGTCAACTGGCAGAGAGAGATGCTTTCGTCCCAAGAATGCCAGGCCAGTTTCCAATGGGCTCCTGAGGCCCAGCTGTATCCGTGAGTTCCATGAGGCACTTTAGAGTTCTTTCTCAAATCTCTAACCAACACTGAACAACAGATAGATCTGAAAACTGCTGGACAATAATCAGGTAAAATGCCTATTAAATGTTGATTGGGTGACAATGTAGAAAACAGAAAAGATCAACTTTTTTTTCAGGTATTGGGTTAAACATTTGTTCTCTAAAAGATAAAGCCACTTCCACATGACACTAAAAGAATCAAAATATATTCATGTTGCTACCTGTCAAAACCATGTCACTCATTCTTTGGATGAAGGTGGCATTTCAACTGAGTCAATGGGGAAAGAATGTATTATCAATTAAAGTTCATTGCATACCTGCAGAGTCGGGTGCTGTGCTAGGCACTAAGAATACAAAGGCCAGGAAATAAAAAATACAAAAGTATACCCTGCCCTAAAGGAAGAATGGACATTAATCAAATCAACAAATAAATGTAAAATTACTATTGTGCTACATGTCTTATCATGGCAGAAAACATATTGGTTGTTTATCAGTACATATAAAATACAAATGGATTAAATGTGTGTTGAATATAAATTTAATCATCTAAATCCAACATTATTGTTTATATGTACAAATGTATAAAATAAAAAGCAATTTCCAAGATTGTCCAAGAAAAAAACCACTTCAGTGATTTTCTTTAAAAGTGATTAGCATGTGAAGATCTAATCTATCAATTCCTGAGATTCCCTGAATAGTCTATTTTAGGCTAAAGTATAGTGTATTTTGTTAACATTTGTTTGATTCTGGGAAACCCAAAGAAATAATGAAAGTCAGAATGAACAAATATAGACCGTTTCTGCTTTGATGAGATGAAACTGTCTTGGCTGAAAGCCACACGGCTATTATAGAAGCACCCTGCCACCATCCCCCACAACCCTCCCACCATCCACACCTGGCCTGTGGTTGCTTCCTCCCTGGAAGAAATCCTTGAGCAGGAAAATTTACCCTAAATCCCTGTAGTTAAACTCCTAAAAGTGACTGTCAATGGAAAAAATCTTCAGGAAGTGGGATAGGAAAAAGGAGGGGTCCTACATTTAATGGAGAATCTTCAGATCTCTGCCTTCAAGCTCCCATAACCCCTCCCTTAGCTTTGGACCACACTGAGCTGGAAGGTCTGACAAGATAAGGACAGAAAACAAAAACCAAAACCTACAACAACCCTGAAAAGATGGAGGAAAGCTTAGACCTGCCATTCCTACACCTAACACCTCAGAGTTAAAATTCAGTTAGCACTCGCTTGTAATTTTTGGATTAGCAAAAGTTGCCGATTATAGATATTAAATTCACAAATGTTGATTAACTGCTTAGGATGCCAGATAGCACACCAGCAATGAAAACAAGAATCCACAAAACACTCTGAAATCTCCTCCTGGCTTATATGCTAATTCCCCAAAGTCTTTTTGTGTTCTCAGGTGATAATGCAATTGCAATTCATAGCCAGTGAATGGTAGACTGTAGGCAGTGGCTTAGAGGAAAATTAAGCACTATTATTTATTCTAATCCACTTCTGTTTGCCTTGGAGTTTTCTTTTCCCATCCAACTGGTTATAGCCAGATATTACAGTGCTGAAGAAAGACATTTATTTACCAGTGTGACTGTAACACACTCACCTTATTTAGTATGTCCCTTTCTCTCAGAAGCTCGTCCATTGCCTTTCTATCAAGTTCTGCTTGTTTCTTTGAAGCCTCCACCTCTAAACCCCCAGGGAGAAAAAATAATAATAAATGTAGAGTCGATCTAAGAGAATCTACAAAAGCTGAAGTGAAACAAAAACTGCTTTACATGTTCGTCTCTAGCTATAAAACTACTATTAACCGAGTGTATGTGACCTTTGGTATAACCAAGTGAGGTAGGTCTCCCTCTCTCACTAAAGAGATGGAAACTGAGGCTTACAGAGATTAATCCATTTGCCAAATGTCTGAAGCCAACAGGTGACAGGGCTAAGATTTCTCTAATGCCAAAATGTCTTTGCTCTTTTTTTTTTTTTTTTTTTTTTTTTTTTTTTTTTTTTTTTTTTTTTTGAGACGGAGCTTTGCTCTGTCGCCCAGGCTGGAGTGCAGTGGCGCAATCTCGGCTCTGCAGCCTCCACCTCCCATGTTCAAGGGATTTTCCTGCCTCAGCCTCCAGAGTAGCTGGGACTACAGGTACAGCACCACCATGCCTGGCTAATTATTTTTTGTATTTTTAGTAGAGACAGGTGAGGACAAGCTCTGATTTTTTTTTTATCTTGCCCAAATTCCTATCTAAGAGGTCGGGGGAGTCATGCCCTAAAACCATAAATTCTCATCTAATGGGTTTTATTTCACCCTGTATATCATGACTTACTTTCCAATCTGACTGTGGCATAACAAGGAAGAAAACTGAAATATTTAACCCCAAAATATATTTCCTTGCCGTACCTTGAAACTGCAAAGTCTCTTGTGGGAAAAATCCACATTCTATAGAGAATCCCCTTTTCCCTTGTTTTCCTTCCTTTCTTTCCAGATCCAGGAAATAATCAACAAAGAGCTAAACACACTTTTAGGTCCAATAAGAAACATTTTACAACCTGCTCTCTCTGAAGTCTGCTGTCTAAGAGCTTCCTCTGCACAATAAAACTTGGTCTCCACAGTCCTTTACCTTAGCCTGAGCATTTCCTTTCTGTTGATCCCAGGTCTTCAGATAAATTCAACTGATTGTCAATCGGAAAATGTTTAAATTTACCTATAGCCTGGAAGCCCCCTACCCACTCCCCAACCCCCGTTTGAGTTGTCCCGCCTTTCTGAACCAAACCAATGTATTTCTTAAATGTATTTGATGGATGCCTCATGCCTTTCTAAAATATATAAAACCAAGCTGTACCCCAACCACTTTGGGCACATGTTCTCAGGACCTCCTGAGGCCATGGTCAGTCACATGTGGCTCAGAATAAATCTCTTAAAATATTTTACAGAGTTTGATTCTTTCGTCAACACTGGGTTTCACCATGTTGGTCAGGCTGGTCTTGAACTCCTGATCTCAGGTGATCTGCCTGTCTCAACCTCCCAAAGTGCTGGGATTACAGGCAGGCATGAGCTACTGCACCCGGCCCCTTGCTCTTTTTAATGTTTTTTATTATACAAGTAAATAGAAATACAGAACGAAATTAGAAATTCAGATAAATGGAAGTGAAAAAATTTAAATCAACCAGAATCTACTTAGTATTTTAATATGTCTCTTTTCCAGCTTATTCTTATGTAAATATACATGTGTACATAAACCTAAATATATTTATATCTATAATTTATAAATATATATATATATTTTGTAAGTACACATACACCCCAAAAGGAAATTATAAGTATATATAGTATACTCCATATTCTGTATAGAGATTACAGAATATAGAAAATTTTTCCTTTTATTTCATTTAATCTCTCAATCTTGGTTTTGTGGTTTCAACATTTGGTGTTGAGCTTTTCCCCAAAAAACAGAAGCTTATTGTACACACAGTATACTATTTTGTAGCTTGCTTTTTAAATTAACAAGCATAGAATAGAATAAATGCCTTTCCATACTATAAATGTGCATCAGCATCCGAATTTTTAATAACTCCATGGTTTTTCACTGTGTGAAAATACATAATTTATCTTTTTCTTTCTTTTTTTTTTTGCAGTTATAAGCAACAATCCTGTGAAAGTTCTTACTCATATTTTTCCTGTAGAAGAAGTCCTAGATCAAAGGAGATTTTTAAAAGACATTTCTCTGCTACTGCCAAATTTCTCTCTAGAAAATTAATAGCAATTTAAATCCACACCCAAATCACCCCTGGATATCATCATTCTCTTTGATCTTTGACAGTCTGATAGATGTTTAAAAACCAATATGTCAGTATTTAATTTGCATTTCTTTGCTTAGTAGTGAAGTTTACTACTTCTTCATGTTTAATGACCATTTATTTGTATTTCTGTTTTTCAAATTGCCCAATTTGCCCTTTACCAATTTCTCTCATAATATGTTTATCCTTTCTGGATTTTTTTTTTTTTTCTGAGACAGGGTCTCGCTCTGTCACCCAGGCTGGAGTGCACACTGGAGTGTGCAACTACAGCTCATTGCAACCTCTGCCTGTCAGCCCCCTGAGTAGTTGGGACTACAGACATGTGCCAACATGCCCAACTAACTTTTATCTTTCTTTTTTTTTTTCTGGTAGAGACGGGGTTTTGCCATATTGCCCAGGCTGGTCTCAAACTCCTGGGCTCAAGCAATCCACCCACCAAAGTCTCGTAAAGTGCTGGGATTACAGGCATGAGCCACCACTCCCGACCTTTTTTGTGGACTTTTAAAAGAAGCCCTTCACATATAATAAAGAGCTTTGACAATCTTTTAGTCAATTTGGCTTCATTTATAGAGAATACAGAATATAGACAATTTTGATTTTTATTTCATTTAATCTCTCAATCTTGGCTTTATGGTTTCAACATTTGGTATTGACTTTTTCCCCCAAAACAGAAGCTTATTGTCATGCCATTATTTTCTTAATAATCCATACTGCACACTGGTGTGAAACAACACTTTACCTTAGATGATAATCCTGGGTCTTTTCTGGCCTTTCCAATCTTTTTCATTGATCTGTTTATCTGGACATCATCGCTACATAATTTGATTATTGAAGCTTTATAATACATTTACACATCTGGGAAGGCAAATCTTCCCTTATTTCCCAGATTTCATTTCTATTTTGTATTCTATTTCATTTCTATTCTATTCTATTTCATTTCTACTTTCATAAGTTTGTTCTTCTGGAGGCACTCTAGAATCAATTTTTGAGTCCCATACAACATAACTCACTGAATTTTAAAGAGACTCACTCTCTCACCCAGGCTGGAGTGTAGTATGTGTGATCATAGCTCACTGCAACATTGACCTCCTGGACTCAAGTGATCCTCCTGCATCAGCCTCCCAAGTAGCTAGAACTATAGGCATGTGCCACTACAGGTGCACAGGAGCATGCTACCACACCTGGCAATTTTTTTTTTTTTTTTTTTTTGAAGAAAGAGTACCTCAATATGTTGCCTAGACTGGCCTTGAACCCCTAGCCTTAAGCGATCCTTCTGTCTCAGCCTCCCAAAGTGCTGGGATTATAGGTGTAAGCCACCGTGCCAGGCCCCAGCTCACTGAAATTTTTTTGGAAAAATTAAATATATAAATTAACTTGGACAGATTTATATTTTTATCCTATTGAGTTTTCTCATCCAGTAACTTGATATATCTCTCCATCTTTCAAGTCTTCCTTTATACCCCTCAATAGAATTTTGTGGTTTCTTAAATATATAGATCTTGCAGATATCTCGGTAACTTTATTCACAGATATTTTATTACTTTAGTTGCTATTGTGAAGAGAATTTTTTCCATCATATACTCTAACTGATTTTTTTTGGTATGAAAAAAAGCTATTGATATCTACATATTTATTTTATAACCTCCCATTCTACTGAACTCTATTAACCTCTCTTATTAGTTCTGGTAGTTTTTCAGTTTATTTTTTGGTTTCTGTGGTAGAAAATCCTAACATGTAGGAAGGAGCCCCATGCTCCTAACCGTTATGCCCAGTGCCACTTTTTGATTGAACACACCAAAAGAACATGATCCCTAAGAAGAAATAACAATGTTGATGACACCTATAAAGTAGTCAAAAGAGAGAGAATGGTAACTTTGTATACATGATTTAAAGATGAAGAGTTGGGCTTAACACCAAATGGGTAAAACTTCTTTTTCGAAAGCTTAGAACTATTGCAAGCAAATAGAAGTTTAAATATGGAAGTGTTTTGATAGCCAGTTACAAAAAAAATGCTCTTATAGTTCCATTTTTCTTCATATCTGTCACAGAAAGTATTAGATTGAAAACTCACACTAGACTGTAGGTATCCTGAGGGCAAAGTCCTCCATGCACCCAGCACCTAGAATAATGCCTGCCCACAGTTTGGGTTTGATTTATTGAATGGATGAACAGAGAAACTGTTGAGATAGGCTGCAACTGCATCTCAATAAAACATTATTTCTTGATGTCTTAGAAGGAAAAATATCCACCAAGACCTAAGTGACAAATTTTTTTTTTTTTTTAAACAGAGTCTCACTCTGTCACCCAGGCTAGAGTGCAGTGGCACAATCTCGGCTCACTGCAATCTCCACCTCCCAGGTTCAAGCAATTCTCCTGTCTCAGCCTCCCAAGTAGCTGGGATTACAGGCACCCACTAGCATGCCCAGCTAATTTTTGTATTTTTAGTAGAGACAGGGTTTTACCATGTTGGCCAGGCTGATCTTGAACTCCTGATCTCAGGTGATCCACCCACCTCAGCCTCCCAAAATGCTAAGATTACAGGCATGAGACACCGCGCCCTGCCTTAATTTTTTTTTAAGACAGAGTCTCACTAGTGACAAATATTTCTAGTAATTCTATCCAGAGATTTAGATTGTACCTAACTTTTAGTGAGGAATATATGCTTTTGTGCTTTTATGTATGTTGTCTCATTCAGTGATTGACAACTGACAGCCACCTGGGTAAAGTCAACGGGACACAGATGTTCCTGCCTCACACACTTCAGTTTCACAAGTGCTCTGTGTTCACTTATTTCACCCCAACCACCAGGTGTGGGGAGATGGGATCTAAACCCAGGCAGCTCTGACTCCAGGGTTTGAGTCCCTACTGACTTCTCTGTACCTCCCTGTGACACTTAGATTTTCCCTTCACAGGTGGGTTATAACTGAGTAAGACAGGAGTTCACCACATGGCAAAGTACTGACAGAGAAAAGATGTTAGAAGCCATTCATTTTTGTTCCACTGATTCTTACTGCAATATTGTCCCAGATACTGCTAATGAAGGACATTCATTCTAATGTATCCACTATCTTCTGTGGAAAAGAAGAACTAAAGCAGGTCATGTGAACCTCAGACATAAAAGTTTAGATGCTGTTTATTCCATGGACAAATACTGAGCAATACTTCAGGCTGGATTTTCATTTTTGCCAATGGAACCTGTGGAAGAACTGTTTAAGGTAAGAGTTTAAGGTATTCAAAATGATGCCCCCCACCCACCCCATATTGACTGTTTACCAGTGTGAGTGTTGTTTTACTGATTTCATTTGGCATGGGTTGTGTTTGTAAACATGGGTTACAAGATAACATCAGTCACCAATAAAATGTTTCTAAATGAATGAAAGCACAAAATGGTTTACCTCTCTCTAATCCCACGATCTGATTTTTTAGGGTTTCTTTGAGCTGTTCGACTTCTGCCTTTTGATCTTCAATGTGGTGCAGTTTCTTATGGATTTGTTCTCTGATTTTGTTGAGCTTCCCGATGTCAAGGCGCATTTGATGGACTTCTTCCTCTTTGGCCTGTAATTAGTGAGAAAGAATTAATGAGACACTTTGTAAACGAAGAGCCAGGAACTGGATGATGGTAAACTCAGAACCAATAAAAGGAAATTCTTCCCATGGCAATGTAAAGTTGTTCTGTGAGATTAAATCAAGCATACACAATTTGGTTTTGAGAGAAATTTAAAAACTCTGTTCACTGAATAAAATATGTGGTTATGTTTTATATTTTTATAAACTAAAAATAATAAAAAGACTGAAAAATTTTGTTTCAAGTCACCATCTGAAATGGTTTTGCTGTGTCCCCACCCAAATCTCATCTTGAATTCCCACGTGTTGTGGGAGGAACCTAACGGGAGGTAATTGAATCATGGGGGCAGGTCTTTCCCATGCTATGCTCATGATACAGACTAAGTCTCACAAGATCTGATGGTTTTAAAAAGAGGAGTTCCCCTACGCAAGTTCTCTCCCTTTGCCTGCTGCCATCCACATAAGATGTGATTTGTTCCTCCTTGCCTTCCACCATGATTGTGAGGCCTCCCCAGTCAAGTGGAACTGTAAGTCCAATTAAATCTCTTTCTTTTGTAAATTGCCCTGTCTTGGGTATGTCTGTATCAGCAGCATGAAAATGAACTAATACACCAACTAATTGTAGAATCAAATAAGATAAGAATGCTAAGTTATATGTATCAAAAATATGTGAATTTTGTATATAGTATTTAATTAGCAATTTTCATGGACTTATGAAGTGACTTCTCTCAGAAGGTTATTAACATCCTATAAAATATTCAAACACTCTTTTGAACTCACTGGGCCATTGTAGGTCAATTATATACACTAGAGAAGGGGTCCTCCTTCCTCAAAGTATGTTAGTCTGTAGGTATACATATGGATAAGTGGACCAGATATTTCATAGTATGAATAGGCAGTCTATAAAATGGCAAACAGTCCCCCAAAAATAATCCCAGCAAAGAAAAGCACCTGATTTTTGCCTACAGACTTCAAGCTTTCCAGATTTTGGAAATCTTAATTAAATTCACTTTTTAAAAATTTTGCCATTAGAAGTGACTAGAAGAGCAGCTGGGATTCTTTTGCAAACAAAGGTTAGCAATTATCTCTGCTCATAACAATGAAGAGACTAAAATTAGCTGTTCATGTTATCCTCAGATTATTGCTAGAGGCTGAATCCCATCAGGCTCATGATCTAATAACAGAAATAGTCCATCTTTCAAAATGCCCCATTCATGCTACTAAGGGAAAGAATTAATGGCATGAGTCTTTTTCCTTTAATTTTACCTTAGGGGCTAATACATTATTTTGACTTAAGTAGTCATCTCATCTCTGCTTTAACTTATTGCATTCTCATAAAGAATGGTTTCAAGTCTACCCATTCTGGGCTGTTTTAAAAGTTTTTCAGCGTCAGACCCTCAGACCCTATAGGGTTCAAATTAGTTGATGTTAAGGCCTCCTCCAGTTCTAAGATGTTCTAATTCAGTGGTTATTAATCCAGACCCCACAGTTAAGACTTCAGAAAAATCCTGGAAACCTCTCCTATTTTTGGGATGCATGCAACACAAGATGTAAGATATGCAAATAAGTGTGTGCATGTGTGTATTACCATCAGATTCTCAAAAGAGATTGTGATACAAAAATGTTATGGTTCTCTGCTCAAATCTATGTATTATTCATATATATATACACACACATATACTTTAAGTTATCGGGTACATGTGCACAACATGCAGGTTTGTTACGTATGTATACATGTGCCATGTTGATGTGCTGCACCCATTAACTTGTCATTTCCATTAGGTATTTCTCCTAATGCTATTCCTTCCCCCTCTCCCCACCCTACGGCAGGTGCCGGTGTGTGATGTTCCCCATCCTGTGTCCAAGTGTTCTCGTTGTTCAATTCCCATCTATGAGTGAGAACATGTGGTGTTTTATTTTCTGTCCTTGTGATAGTTTGCTAAGAATGAAGGTTTCCAGCTTCATCCATGTCCCTACAAAGGACATGAACTCATCCTTTTTATGGCTGCATAGTATTCCATGGTGTATATGTGCCACATTTTCTTAATCCAGTCTCTCACTGATGGACATTTGGGTTGGTTCTTGCTAGACTACTCTTTTTACATCCAGTATTCTAACATAACCAGAGTAGGGAATATGGATTTTTTCAGAATTAAAGTGACAAACATAAAGCTGCTCTGTTAAGCAGGTAGGTATACAATATATATCAGAGTATAAATTGTTATCTAAACTTAATTTGCAAGCACTCTTCAATGATAGCAAGGAGAAGAACAGGAAATCTGTCTCAAAGTATACCTTGGACAGAAGTGAAAATCATGATTCCACAATCCTGTAAATAAACACTAGGTAGTATCAGTCTCTCCCCCAACAATTCCATCCCACCTTCTCCAACAAGTAGTAAACTATAATCTGAATTTTTTTGCCGTTCACATGTATGAATGGATTTCTAGCTTTGAGCAACTGGTTTCTTGCAAGGCTAGTTACAGAGATAGACATCTGAGCTCACTTTGGAAACCATTTGCATAACGATATGATCAATAATCAGGTTTGCAATTTTATAAGAATGGAAGCCATCAAACTCTGCTTCTGGGCATAAAGCAATCACTATAGGCTTGCACCTGCCTCTGATGTGTCAAGGCACCCAGTAGAGCCAACACAGGTTATCCAAGCAAGGGCTCCAATTGCCAAGGCAAACCTGTGTTCATAGGGAATGAGGAAGGAAGAGCTAGGGAACAGACATGTGACTTGGTGTTTACTTTGAGCTCCAACGCCTTCTGTTGGTTTTCTTGGGATAGTTGCTCACAAACCAAACTGTGCTGCTCATTCTCTTGCTGAAGTTTAGCATTTCTCATCTGAAATTGCTCGAGTTCCTTTGCAGCTCTCTCATTCAATATCTGAAAGGGATGGAATGAGCTGGTTAATGCTTTTTAATCTGATTACAATACTTGTATATACACACAGGGGGCCCCACAAACCTCCTGGGAAGATAACAGCAACCCTGAGTTTTTGTCTTTGTAGAAATTGTTCTCAATCCCCAATGAAAGCACTAACGCACTCAAATATGATGAATGTTAAACGGTTGAGGAAAATGATGCCTTCTAATGAATAACACAGTGAGCATAATTTTTTTTTCTGAGAGCCTTGGGAAGTCTTGTTCACAGGTGGTGGATAAATATTTTAATGTCTGTTTGCCATTTGGCAGGCTTTGCATACGCAACAATTGCTATAATCATTGCAAATGAGCTAGAGATTCAAACGGATTTTATAAGCTGCGGGGCTTGGAAGCTACATCTTCAGAAGCAAATCCTGCATTAACATGCCTGCAACATTTTCATCAACAGAACTGTTCACTAACACTAACACAGAGACAATTTTCTTTTAATCTAACTTAACTCAAAACGATGGAACAGCAGCGCAGTGATTTATGTCTGCTTGAGTTCAGTGTCAGCCAGATTTTCCTCTTCTCTGCCTTGACTATCCTGAGCAGATATGGTTTTATAAAAACAAAAGATTATATCTTGGGGGCTCATTTCTATTGGGGGAATATTGAGGAGGTGGAGGGATAGCAAATGAATTGCAGGATAAAAATAGAAAGACAGCTTAAGTAATGTCTGCAAAATATAACTCCCATGCACACAAAAATTAAGCATGAAAAGAATCCAACCAATTCTCCATCAATAGGGACTAAATAAAATGTAACCGGCTATGCTAAAAATGAAATTGTGTTTCATAGGAGGATAGTTTTTATCCTGATGTCCAAAAGCCTCTCTCCTATGTTTCATGCTCAAAGAAGTCTCATGTTTTTCTGCTGGAGGCAGCACATTGTAAATTATCTATTTGACTTCTGACTTTATATAAAATTAATAGAGCAATGGACAAAAAAAGGTATACTTATATCTATTTTTGAGTATAAAACTGCTATATGGCTTGACAATTCTTTGGAAACAAGCTTCCTGAGGAAAAACATATTTAAGAAAAGACTTTTCAATTATATGAATTGCTTCTTTAAAAAATGAGAGAAAACATAATACAATTACCAATACTTGTGCCACCTTAAACTGCTATAATAGAGAAAGTGTCAAAAACAGTACCATAGTAAAAATAAATAAAGACTGACCATAGTTTGCTAAACTTGAAAATAACTTAAAAATAAACCTATTGGCTGGGCGCGGTGGCTCATGCCTGTAATTCCAGCACCTTGGGAGGCTGAGACAGTTGGATTACTTGAGGTCAGGAGCTTGAGACCAGCCTGGCCAACATGGTGACACCCTGTCTCTACTAAAGATATAAAAATTAGCCATGCATGATGGCGGACTCCAGCTACTCAGGAGACTGAGGCAGGAGAATCGCTTCAACCCAGGAGGTGGAGGTTACAGTGAGCTGAGATCATGCCACTATACTCCAGCCTGGGCAACAAAGAGACTCCATATCAAAAGAAAATAATAATAAAAATAAAAATAAATAAATAAAAATAAAACTGTTAAAAATAAATTATTATACTCACCCAATGGAATACTGCACAGAAATGAGAGCTTATGGTCTACTGAGCTCTGTCCAGTAGAGCTTTCTGCAGTGATATAAATATTCTCTGCCTGTGCTAATATGGCATCGACTAGCCACCTGTGGCTACTGAGTACTTGAAATTATGCTGGTATAACCAAGGAAATGAATTTTTAATTTCATTTCATTTTAATAAAGTTGAATTTAAATAGCCACTTG
This sequence comes from Macaca thibetana thibetana, assembly GCF_024542745.1. Taxonomy (NCBI): domain Eukaryota; kingdom Metazoa; phylum Chordata; class Mammalia; order Primates; family Cercopithecidae; genus Macaca; species Macaca thibetana. Next base: position 100,522,855 of record NC_065586.1, on the reverse strand, counting down.
TTGCTAAGGGTTACCATATTGGGCATCACAAGTCTATAACTACATGGCAACAACATGAATGAATCTCACAAACAGAATATAGCAGAAGTTAGACACAAAGAATATATCCTGTAATATTTTATTTCTGTAAAGTATGAAAACAGGCAAAACCAAACTCTGCTTAGAATTCAGGATAGCGGTGGTACTCTAGGGGGAGAATGACTAAGAGGGAGCACAAAAGGGCTTCTGGGGGTGCTGGTAATGTTCTGTATCTCCGGCTGGGAGCAGGTGACCAAGATGCGGTTGAGTGGTTAAAATTCATCAAGCTGACTTGTGACATATACTCTTTTCTATATGTGTAGTATAGATCAATAAAAGGTTAAAAAGAAACTTATTAACCTGTTAGAGCTGGAAAATTTAAAAAGGGGGGCATAACTACCTCATAAGAGCCATTCAAAGACCAAATTGCAATGCTAAGTTTTACATCATCACCACGAGTAGTGAAGGGAATTTGCTGCTTTCCAAGAGAATTCAAAATGCACAAATGGGTGTGAACAAAGGTGCCATTCTGGGTTTTTCTTGTTTTTTAGCAAAGGCCCACACCCAACTCACCTTCTGCTCCTTCAGCTGCTGCTCCAGCTTCTGAAGCTCCTCCTTGCTCTTCTGCACATACTGCTGCAGGGCTTTTATTTCTGTCTGCCTGCTGTCCATGTCTGTCTGAATCTGCTTGAGCTCTTTCTCTAGTTTTTCCTTCTTCCGGAACTCCCGGGAAGCTTCGTTCTGACGTTGCTGGATTTCTTGTTGGAACTAGAGGGTGCGGGAAGGACAAGAGAGAAAGAGATGAGCCCTGACCATGGCAGGTCTCAGCCAGCCAAGCCCCACTCCGCTCTCTCAGGTCTGTGATTGTCAGGGCAGTCACTTTGCAGTAGCATTTCCCCTATAAGGCAGACATCCTTGAGCCCCAGTGTTCAAACTTTTCAGGAATATTCTATACTGTTTCTCGGGGCCTTGAAACCAAATGACTACTCTGATGGTGGGCAACAAATCCACAAAGTATGGTACAAAATCAAATACATATGGAAGCTCAGAGTTCTAGGGGCATTAAACATGGAAAGAATTCATCCGATTCTCTATCAATAGGGACTAAATAAATGTGACTAGCTACCCTAACTATAAAATTGTGTTTTACATGACCCTGGATATTGCTAAAGAGAGCACTATACGTTTATCCTGATGTCCAAATTCTATGAAAAGCCTTTTTCTTATCTCATGTTCAAAGAAGTCTCACGTTTTTCTTTTGGGGACTGCACATTGCGTATGATCTATTTGACTTCAGGCTTTATATACAAGTGTTCAGAAGGAGTCCACTAAATGGCTTTCTAATAAAAAATAAATAAATAAATAAATAAGAAGGGCCAAAGAAACAACTCCCACCATCCCCAGGTGCTGGGCCCCCTGGCCTTCATGGGGATCATCTTTTTGAGCCAGAATTGTAAGTAGGAAGTGCCTGCCTCAGTGACTTCGCAGACAGAGCATGCAGAGAAAGAACAAATCAAGTCGCTCAATTCAAGTAAAGCTCCTCTCCAGAGAACAAACTAAAGAGATAAGCAGAACTGAGGATGCTTCACTTGGGCACAAGGGGGTAAATTTGAGAAAGGAACAAGAAGGGAATAGAGACTGTGGAAGGACAAACATCCCCTGGAAGGAAATCTTCCTTCTTCTTGCCCTCCATGGCGGACCTGACTGATGGTGTGCTCAGCCTCCTCTTTGGATCGCTCTGTCTCCTGCTGCTGTTCAGTGGTCTGAGCTAGGGATTCTCGTAATTTTACCACTTCTGATAAGAGCTGGTCTCTCTCCTTTGTCACTTCTTCTTTGAACTTCAGTAAATCTCGGATGCTAAAAAGGAAGAACACAGGAGTCAGACTAAATGGCCATCCTCTCAGGGGTCCTTCATATCATTCTCTGAGCTCATTTTCATGGGAAAGATGTCAGGTCAATGATTAACACTACTCAGGCATTAAAGAGAAAGATCTTTATGCCATGATATGGGATCAGATTGTGAGATGTTAACTGGAAAGAAGTACTCAAGATAACATGCATAGTATAATTTATTTTTTTATCTTTAAGAAAATACAATGTCTATTCGTGCATGAGAGAGTGTGCATGTGTGTGTGCGTGTGTTTGTTTGTGTGTGTGTGTGTTTTACAGACATTTTTACAGAAGCCCAGAAAAACATATCACTGATTATCTCTGAAAAATTTAGGGTGGAAGGTTGTGGAGGTTGATACTTTCCACACCTCTGTATTACTTGAATTTGTTGCAATAAGACTATGTTGCTATTGTGAACTCTGGTAATTAATCCTAAGCAGATATCAATTTAGGAAATTATTTGTTTAATATATCCACTGGAGGGCTATGATCACAGCTATAAACTCTAGAATAAAACATAAACAGAACCAAATAATATGCTTTGCTAGTTTTCTATCCATTTACCCAAAGAGATTAGTTTCTCCCAAATGAATGCAGCCCAGATAAAATGTTACAAAGAACAAAATTGGGAAAATCATTCATGATGCCCATTTTTGGAGGTTATGTGATAATATTCATTGATTTGAATTGTAAACCAGTTACCTCCAAATTTCAAAAGCCATTCCATATGATTTGGCATGACTTCCTGCAGAATTAGCACTTTGCAAGTGGAAGCTCAGTGTCTGATACGACCTCTGCAGCAGAATGAACGTAGAGCAAGGCAGTTCTTGGAGCTGAGAAGGCAGAGGAGAACTTGCACTGCAGACTCTTGCAGCTGACAGTCATCAAACGACTGCTCAAAACACAGTAATTTGACAAAGTGTATTTACCAACACCTCTGATGTAACAAATGTTTAATAAGGAAACTTTAAATCTGCACTCAAATTCTACTCCAGAAATAAAACCTCAAATTCTAAGGTTACTATGAAGACAGACAGTTACGCCTGGGCACACTGTTAAAGATAAAATTATGGGCTGGATTGTTTCTTCAGTTCTCCTCCTCACCCTCTTCCAATGCTTGTTTAAAATGCCTCGTATCGGAATCAGTTCCCTCGCATTCCTCTTCAGTAGTTGCTCTGAATATGCTTGACTTCCTTAACAAGAAGATAAAGCCCACACTACAGGCATCATATTTTCTGTTTTTATTTCCTATTCCCTCTCCCAACACCTGTACTTAGAACTATCTGTCAATGTTGGATCAACACATCAAAAAAGCATAAGAAACTGAAACAGCAACATCAGATCTGGTTAATTTCCTTGGCTGCCCAAGGAAGTGTATGTTCATTCCTGATTCATTCATTGATGCCATGTTTTGCATGCCCCATACAGTGCTGGGCTCCTGGAGGGGATATAAAGGTGTCTTCCTTCAGGGAGTTCACAGCCTAGTGGGTAGAGAAGCACATCAACAAATAATTTTCAATACAATCTGATCAGTGCCATACTGGAGGTAAATGTTGGGTCTTATGGAAATAGAAAACATAGTGACTTTCTGTGTGGTCATTGGAGTTTGGATGTGGAGAGGATGTTGGAAGAGTGATGCTGATGGTGATGAAGTTAAGACTGTTTGAGATGGGTCTTAAAGGAGGCATAAAAGGTGACCATGGGGAGAATGGAAGAAAAGGCATTCTGAGCATGGAAAGCAGCATGTACAAAGGCATGGAGGTGTGAGCAACTTGATGGGCTGGCACGAGGCTAGAGAGGCTGACTGGGGCAGGTTCTCAAAGGGCTCTGGATGACACATTCAAGAGTCTGGGCTTTATCCTTTGGGTATGGGTAGCTATTGAAAGTGTTTATGCTGGGGATAGGTGCACATGTGTTTCAGGAGCCTAAATTTGGTAGCAATGATGGAATAAAGAAGGACATGTCTTCTGCAGTCAGGGAGACCGGTTAGGAGGCTACTGCCAAATCTGGCAGAGAATAGGAGGCCTGAACCAAGGCAGTAGCACTGGTGACCAGAAGGAGTGAAAGGCCGTGCTTAGAAGACCAAGTCAACAAGACAGTGGCTTTAAGAGATAGGGGAGCAGCAGGAGGGAAGAGCAGCTCTGTTTTCTGGCCTAGAATCTGAAGGTGGGAGGGATGGTGATGAGATTGATCATGGGGAGTAGGTGGGAGAAGCTGGGACTCTGGGCAGAAAATCAGTCATTTATATTCTACACAAATTGGAGAGAAATAAATAAACCAGCCGGGCACGGTGGCTCAAGCCTGTAATCCCAGCACTTTCGGAGGCTGAGACGGGCGGATCACAAGGTCAGGAGATCGAGACCATCCTGGCTAACACGGTGAAACCCCGTCTCTACTAAAAAATACAAAAAACTAGCCGGGCGAGGTGGCGGGCGCCTGTAGTCCCAGCTACTTGGGAGGCTGAGGCAGCAGAATGGCGTGAACCCAAAAGGTGGAGCTTGCAGTGAGCTGAGATCCAGCCACTGCACTCCAGTTTGGGCGACAGAGCAAGACTCCATCTCAATAAATAAATAAATAAATAAATAAATAAACCTAACATCTTACTCATTTTGAAACTATACTACTGAATTCCTATGGAGTCAGAAGTTTAAGATAACCACGAATTAGAAGTTCTTAGGTGTGGAGTAAAGAGCATTACTTAAAATGCAACAGACAGAAAACAATCTCTGAGAACCCAATAAAGAAGAGTTTTGTATCACAGAGAATGTTCAAGAAGACACTGGCAAGCCCCAGGCTGTCTATTGAAGGAGGCCTCTGCAAAAGCAAGTTCAACATACATCAACAAGGCTATGACCTACTTGCTATCCTGATCCATTGACAGTCCAGACCCTTGCTCGACTAGTTTGGTCAGGTTCACTATTTCCTCTTTCAGAGCAAGAATCGTCTCCTTGGCCTTCTGCTCTTTGTCATAGGCTGAGTCCACCATCTTCCAGGCCTTTTCAATTTCCTAGATGGGCCATAGGATATCAGTGAGAAAGACCAAACTGGGTTCTAGATGCAAGATAAACTAGCAAACAGAATAACACCATAACAACAGTGTAGTTGTATAAATGTGCATTGACTAAATTGTTTAACATGAGCTAGTCAATAGTGAATAGCACATTGAAAGAGGAGGACTGGACTGGACATGGTAGTACGGGCCTGTAGTCCCAGCTACTAGGGAGGCAAAGGCTAGAAGACCTCTTGAGCCCAGGAATTTGAAGCTGCAGTGAGCTGCAATCATGCCACTGCACTCCAGCCTGGATGACAGGGCAAGACCCTATCTCAAAAAAAAAAATAAATAAAAATAAAATAAAGTAGGGACTGGCAGAGGGTATTTTTTCTTGTGTAGCTAAGTGTGGCTACAAGGCTCACTTACTGCAAGGTTTGCAAAATTAGAAGTGAAAGTTTATGTGCTTTCCAAGTCCAGATATTAAAAGGAAAAACAATAAATTTTATCACATGAGGAATGATCATAGATCCAAGTCCTAAACTGACAGACTGAATTAAACCTCTCGATAGATTTATAAATAAAAAATACATTTTATCATCTGGTCCCAAGTGAGCTCCTAGTGGCAATGTGAGCTTTAGAACAACCCACACAATGCTGTTCTTTACTGTTACCTAATTGTACCAAACAACCTTGGTAATTCCCATTTTTCAGAAACTCAAGCCCAAGCCTTCTCATCAAATGCTTATATATGGGAAAAAACCCATAACAGAGAATGGAGGCAATGACCCACGCAGGTTTGGCTTCCTTACTATTATAAACTGCAATGTGTAATATTGACATAAATACTTAAAAGTGAATTACAGCAGTTCCAGTAAAGGAGCAACGAACAGTAAATTTTGCAACATGACATAATTTGGATGTATGTCCCTGCCCAAATCTCATATTGAAATGTAATCCCCAATGTTGGAGGTGGGGCCTGGTGGGAGGTGATTGAATCATGGGGGTGGATTTCTCATGAACGGTTTAGCACCATCCTCTTGGCACTGTCCTTGTGATGGTGAGTGAGTTCTCACGAGATCTGGTCATTTAAAAGTGTGTGATGCACACATATGTTCATCACAGTGCTATTGACACTAGCAAAGACATGGAATCGACCCAAATGCTCATCAATGATAAACTGGATAAAGAAAATGTGGTACATGTATACCATGAAATACTATGCAGCCATAAAAAAGTACAAGATCATGTCCTTTGCAAGGACATGGATGGAGCTAGAGTCCATTATCCTTAGCAAACTAACACGAGAAATGACAACCAAATACCACATGTTCTCACTTATAAATGAGAGCTAAATGATAAAAACACATGGACACCTAGAGGGGAATAACACACTGGGGCCTTTCAGAGGGTGAAGGGTAGGAGGAGGGAGAGGATAAGGAAACAATAACTAATGGATACTAGGCTTAATACCTGGTGATTAAATAATCTGTACAACAAACCCCCATGCTACACGTTTACCTATGTAACAAACCTGCACATGTACCCCTGTACTTAAAAGGTTAAAAAAAAAAAGTGTGTGACACCTCCCCTCTCCCTCTCTTGCTCCTGCTCTGGCCCATGTGAAGCATCTGCTCCACTTTGCCTTCTGCCATGATTGTTAAGTTTCCTGAGGCGTCCCAAGAAGCTGAGCAGATGCCAGTGTTATGCTTCCTGAACAGCCTGCAGAACCATTAGCCAAGTAAGCCTCTTTTCTTTATAAATTACCCAGTCTCAGGTATTTCTTTAATGCAATGTGATGACCAACTAATATACAACAGCTTTGAGTTTTAGGCTACCACTTAACTTTCTTGCAAAATTCTGTCAAGTAGAATGTGGGTCCTTTAAATAGATAAGAACCTATAAGCTTTAGGTTAAAATATTCCACTTGTATATTGACAAGGAATAAAATGGGTGGAAGAGAGTATTTAATGTAACAAATTCATGGTTACTATTACATTAGACAGATTACCTTGGGTAACTATAGCAAATAATTCAGTGATTCAAAGCAAAATGTCGGTTTGTGGAATATTTATTATGTAGCAACCATATGTGCTATGTTTAGCAACACAAATGAAAGATATTTACATTAAAAAAAGATTACAAAAGTTTTATCCAAATCAACTTTACTAATTAGATTTTAATCCATTCATGACTTCCATTTCCAGATTTTGTTTGTTTTGGGGTTTTTGTTTTGTTTTGTTTTTTGAGACAGAGTCTTGCTCTGTTGCCAAGGCTGGAGTGCAGTGGCACAATCTCAGCTCACTGCAACCTCCACCTCCTGGTTCAAGTGATTCTCCTGCCTCAGCCTCCCAACTAGCTGGGACTACAGGCACATGCCACCACACCCAGCTAATTTTTGTATTTTTGGAAGAGATGGGATTTCACCATGTTGTCCAGGCTGGTCTCCTGACCTCAAGTGATCCATCTACCTCGGCCTCCCAAAGTGCTGGGATTACAGGCATGAGCCACCACTCCCCGCCCATCATCAGTTTTTAAATTTGCAATGAAAAAATTTTTTTCCATTATAAAACGACTTAAAGCCTTCTTATATTGGTTTTTCAGCAAGGATGGAATAAAGAAGGACATGTCTTCTGCAGGCAAGGAGACCAGTTAGGAGGCTAACATGACAATAAATTTTAAAATAGCACTTAAAAGTGAATAGTTTCTAAGATAATTGATAATCCATATTTAGTACTGGACTTAGAAATTCATTTGAACTGGGTGGCATCTAATTGCATGATATCAAGGCAACTGTCTAAAAATTTTATAAATTGTTTCTCATATTTAGGGTTTTAATTATGTTTCAACCTCTTATCACCATGAGTCAACAAGGAACGTTTATATTTTACCTTCAAAATAATGCAACACATTTAAGGATGAAAAAAATCTAGTGTAAAACAAGGCAATACATCCTCAGTATCCCCAGACTGAATCTCTGTTCTTCTATTATGAGGAACTGGGAGGATTGAGAGGAAAGAAAAGGGGTGCTAGGAAGAAAGGTCATGAAAATTACTACCTGGGAATTCTCAAGGCAATCTTTACTAAAACAGCAGAAAAAGCAGAAATATGAAAATATCTTTAACAGTTAAACTATCATCATGAGGTATTAAATTACTCATCATGCATCAAATAAGACATATTGAGATTCCAAATATTGCATTTACTTATCTCTAAATCTTTTCCCAGAAACCAAGCCAGTAAGATTCTCCATTATTTTCTGCATGATGTGATTCACCCAGGCTAAAAAATCATTTTCTTTGAGAATGAACATTATTCCTTAGGCTTAATGAATATAAAATCATGTAAATTTTTACCTAATAACTCATTTACTACCAGCCTAGAGGTGCCAATGTAATGAGAGAATGATGTTTTAAATTCAGGTTCATTCCATTTCTAGAAGATCACTGACCTTCTTTAGGGATGCAATGGTGGTCTGATCGTCCTGAGAGAGCTTAAGGGCAGTGGCGACCTTCGCGGAATTCACTACAATCTCTGCATTTAGCTCTCTGCATTTGGCCATCAGACGCTTTTCATTGTCATAAGACTTTTTCATGACAGCATGAAGCCTCTCATATTCAATCCGAAATTTTTCCAGACTTTTGTCTCCTGAAAGTTCATTAAGAACTCCCTGAAAATCTCTTTCCATTTCTTCAAATGCAGATTCTTCCAGGACTTGCTTTTCACCCTTTTCCTATAGAAAAAAAGCAGAGATGGGAAAGGGCATTGCAACATTTACATCATTACTATCAAGGAATTACTGCTATTATCTCTGAATGAAACACCTCCATACGAGCAAAATTAAAACCACTGATAAGCAGAAAAATTAAGATTATATGAAAGGAAAGATCCTTGTTCAGACCTTGATGCTTATGCACATATATATGTGTGTACATATATATACACACATACACATTATACATTTATACACATTACATATATATACATATAGGCATTGGAATATATATGCAGAATATATATGCATTAGGATAATAACAGTTCCCACCACATGGTGTTGCTAAGGATTAGATTAAATGAGATCACTGATGTTAAATACTTAGCCAAATGCCTGGCGAATGGTAGGAATTCAATGAATTTTCAGAGCTGTTATGATTATTCCAACCCTAGTCTCTTTTCATTGGGCCCTGCTTCTTATTGCCCCTAAGACTGCAAAGGGCGGCGGGGGTGGCCACAGTGTGTTGAGGCCAGACATAGGAAGATCTTGGCATAGATATCATGAAATCACATATACAGTGAAACTCATCTGAAATATGGACTTGTCTTCCAAAAGAGATTCCATCATTTTTATCCCTCAGCAATGTAGGCTAGGTCATGCCCCACGGTGTCCTAAAATGCCCCTGTGCAATACTCATGGAACTTTTCCACATTTGCTTTCCATGGTTAGATGGGAAACAAATTATTTCAAAATACAAACCCAGACATATAGATATAATTCAAGCAAGTCTGGCTATTACTTAGATGAGAACCTAAGAGTGAGTTATATCAGAATTCTTCTTTCTCTACTTTTCGGGGTTGAACTGTGTCCCCCAAAAAGGTATTTTGAAGTCCTAACTCTGCTAATCTGACCTTATTTGGAACAGAGTCATTTAATAAGTTAAGATGAGCTCAGACTGGAGTAAGCCACCCAGTTTGTGGTGCTTTGTTATGGCTGCCCTAGCAAACAAATCCACCTACTCCTTGTTATGTACAACATAATAATGAAGAAGAATGGGTGTGGTTAATATATTTATTCATTCATTGAGCAAGTATTTACTGAACATCTGCCATATATAAATTCTGTGATGGATTCTGTAAGAGATACCAAGATGAAGAATAAACAGCTTATTCACAGGGAATTTATATTTAATTCCTGGTGGAGTATGAATGCAGTTAATGAAAGCATAGAATTTGATTTGATCCCTATCATAAAATGTATTCAAAGTTCTCTATGAACCCACAGAAAGAGAATTATTCCCAGCAGCAAGAATAAAAAAAAAAAATCTTAGAAAAGAATTGGCATTTGAGCAGGCCCAGAAGGAAAAGTGGAATTTTCACAGGGGAATATGGAGAAAAGGGGCATTCCCAGCAGATGGCAAAGCTTGAGCAAAGCTCAGTGCCAAGCAAGTATCCAAGTTGGCTAAAGAATAAGAGGGATGAACGGAACAGAAGAGAGTCCAGAAATAATGTGGCACAGCTACAACCATCTGATTTTTGACAAAGTTGACAAAAAAGCAATGGGAAAAGGATTCTGTATTCAATAAATGGTGCTGGGATAATAGGCTAGCCATATGGAGAAGATTGAAACTGGACTCCTTCTTTCCACCACGTACAAAAATCAATTCAAGATGTATTAAAGACTTAAATGTAAAATCTAAAACTATAAAAACCCTGAAAGATGACCTAGGAAATACCATTCTGGACATAGGCCCTGACAAGGATCTCATGACGAAGATGCTAAAAGCAATTGCAACAAAAACAAAATTGACGAATGGGACTTAATTAAACTAAAGAGCCTCTGCACAGCAAAAAACAAACAAACAAACAAACAAAAAACTATCAACAGAGTAAACAGACAACCCACAGAATGGGAGAAAACATTTGCAAACTGTGCATCCAACAAAGGTCTGATATTCTGAATCTATAAGGGACTTAAATAAAATAGCAAGCAAAAAACAAACATCCCCATTAAAAAGTGGACAAAGGATATAAACAGACACTTTTCAAAAGAAGACATACACACAGACAACAAGCATATGAAAAAAATGCTCAACATTGCTAATCATTAGACAAATGCAAATCAAAACCACAATGAGATACCATCTCACACCAGTCAGAATGGCTTCATTAAAAAGTAAAAAAATAACAGATGCTGGCAAGGTTGTAGAGAAAAGGGAACATACTCTGCTGGTGGGAATGTAAATTAGTTCAGCCATCATAGAAAGCAGTGTGACAATTTCTCAAAGAACTTAGAATTACCACTTGACCCAGCAATTCCATTATTGGGTATATACCCAAAGGAATATAAATCATTCTACCATAAAGACACATGCATGCGTATGCTCATCACAGCACTATCCACAGTAGCAAAGACATAGAATCGACTTAAATGTCATCTACAATAGACTGGATAAAGAAAATATGGTACATGGGCCGGGCACAGTGGCTCACACCTGTAATCCCAGAACTTTGGGAGGCCAAGGTGGGTGGATCGCCTGAGGTCAGGAGTTCAAGACCAGCCTGGCCAACATGGTGAAACCTCATCTCTACTAAAAATATAAAAATTACCTGGGTGTGGTGTTGGGCAACTGTAATCCCAGCTACTTGGGAGGCTGAGGCAGGAGAATCGCTTGAACCAGGGAGGCAGAGGTTGCAGTGAGCCGAGATTGTCCACTGCACTCTAGCCTGGTAACAGAGTGAGACTCCATCTCAAAACAAAAAAGGAAAAATGTGGTACATATACACCATGGAATACTACTCAGCCATAAAAAAGAATGAGATCATGTCCTTTGCAGCAACATGGATGGAGCTAGAGGCCATTATCCTAACTAATGCAGGAACAGAATACCAAATACATGTTCTCACTTATAACTGGGAGCTAAACACTGAGTACACATGGACACAAAGAAGGGAACAGACACTGGGGCCTACTTGAGGGTAGAAGGTGGGAGGGGGTAAAGAACTGAAAAATTACCTATCAGGTACTGTGCTTACTACTTGGGTGATGAAATAATCTGTATACCAAACCCTTGTGACATTCAATTAACCTATATAACAAACCTACATATTTATCCATGAACCTAAAATAAAGGTTTAAAAAAGTCTGTGCACATTTTAGAAAAGGATAAGAGGTATGACAGGGAGAAGGAAGCCAAACACTAGCTAGGGAGTTACAGACACACAGTGAAGACACTGAATTACATTCCAAGGAGTATGGATTGCATTACTCTGCAAGCCACAGGGAACCACTCAATACTTTTGAGCAAAGGACTCATAAGGCTTGCAAGGCCTTACTTACATTTGCGACATTATGTTTTAATATTCTTCTCTACAAAGGGCCTTGGTATCAATACTCTCTTGCTGAAAGAAACCAACTGAAACTATCTCTAGTCCCAATAATAAAGTAAAATTTCAATTCACCCTGAAGATTTTAAGGAGTCTCGTTTACCTTCTATTTGACAAGCCTGTCTTGCCCAATATGGAGAAAGTCTAAATATTTTTGGTTTTCAAAAACACTTGTACTATTAATTAAATCTCTAATGATGACATGCAAGCAAAACACAGTCTTTGTAAATTAAAATAAATGTAGAGTCACAAGCATATCTATAGCATTTTGTATAACAACTTTAGTACTAATTTTAAATTCACATAGGTTTTTCTTCCTGACTAAAAGCAGATTATTGCAAAGACCACAATGTAATAATTCCACAAAGGAAGAAAAACCATATTAAGGAAATATGGTGTTGCTGCTGCTCTGTGCTTCTCCCTTGTTGATGCTAAACATAAGCACACACAAAAATTTATCACTACAATGTTCTTGGTTCCATCCCCGTAAATGGTATTAATGTCAACACCTGATCAGCAGCCTAATGATTTGTTTGCAGTCCAAGTTTTACCTATTTACCTGGCACTTAGCACAGGAATGGAAAAATACCAAAGAAAGAAAAGTTTTGAAGAAACTTTTAGGAACAAAAGAGATTTGTTCTTATTGTTATTAAAAAGTATATTACTTTTAAAAGCAAAGGAAAAATAATCTCTTAGCTTTGGCCAATAAACAGTTGATATTTCCATTGTTATAGTATATAACAATATCTGTTTCAGAAGCATGAAATCAACATGAACCGATCAGAAAGGAACTGTGGCATTTATTTATTCTTCACCTATTCACTGAGTGTTTGCTATGTGCCAGGCACTGTCCTGTCCTAAATTCTGGGAATATCAATTAGTGAGGAGAAGGAAAAGGAAAAAGGAAAAGAGAACTGCAATATAAGGTGAGGCCAGAGGGAAAATAGAGAATTGTGAAAGCAGAGGCGAGAAAGTTGGCTGAGGTCAAGTAAGAAGAAAAGCAGAAGAAAGGAAGAAACGAGAGGAGTAACAGAGAGAGGGAAATGGAAATAACTAATCCAAATAGTGGAGGAGCTTCTGAGGCCCGCACCTGGGCAGGGTTCCTCAGAGAAATATGCAAATATATCCTGAATAGGGCAGAGCCAAGGAAATGAGGGGGTGGTGCCTCTGGGAGGCTGGGGCTTCCCTACTGGGAGTGAAGAATCAAATAAACAAAGATGACTAGTGGGAGAAAAGAGGAGAAAACACTCAAAAGCAATAATGGGACAATAAAGAACTAGAAGGAAGAAGAAAGGAAATGGAAAGAAAGAGATACAAATGACAATGGGTAATGGGGAGAAGTGATGTGGCCACAGCAGCATGGATGTCAGAGAGAGATGAGAGTGATGGAGCCCAGGAGTGAGGAAGACGGATGATAAGAAAGAGATCGTATGATGAGGAAAGGAAGGAGGTGTTGATCACAGGAAGATGGAATTTATAAAGCTAGAGAAAGAGGAAAAGCAATGATGAGGGGATGTGAATGGTGCAGAGGAAGCAAGGGAGTAACTAGAACGGGGTGGGGGGTGTGGAGCATGATGGTGCTGAAAGAAGATGGGGCTTGGGCTGGCTTCATGGGAGTGAAAACTGGTCAGTTGCACAGGGCCCCTTGCTCAGAAAGGTCCCATTCTTGGTTGAATGCTCTGTTGTTCTGTCTTAAAATTCTTTGTAATTTTTGAAGAGATTTTGTGTTTTCACTTTGCATCAGGCCTTGCAAATCATGTAGCTGGTCCTGGCTGGAACAGACCATGGGATGGGTGATAGGCGAAGGGCTCTGATGGGGCCATGAAGGATTTAGGTAGGGCAACAGTGGATGGGGACTGTGAATGGCAAGTAATGACAGGGACCCGAGGCTCTTGAGGTTATAAATGAGGGGGCTGGGGGGCAGGCAGGGTGTCATTGAAGGGTTGCAGAAATAACCCCTCATTAGAGAGGCTGAAAATGGGGTGTACTGTAATATGGGGGAGTGGTGGGGTGATACAAGATGTTAACACAGGAGTCAATGAGCACACAGGGCAGTGGTGTTGGGCAGAAGAGCCTTAATGAAGATGTGTGACAGCAGGTGATCATATGTTAGGAAATCAGGGTGTGACAGGTGGACAAGGGCCATTGATTGGGATAACAGCAGGCATCTGTGAAGCCTTCGTCCAGGTTTCTCCTGTGAGATAAGACATCTCCAATATTTCTGTGTGAGCCTCTCTTGTGGTATCACTCCATGACTAAAGATCTAGGGCTGGGTGCATGTCACGTGTGGATTTCAGAATTCACTAATTTCCTACCACACTTAGCATAACGCAGATGCCACAGTGGGGGTAGGGGGGTGTCCACACAATTGAAGGAGAAACAGGAGGTAAAGGGACCAGAGCCAACGGAGAAAGGCGGGGGAGTGAGTGAGGGTGCAGACAGATAAGATGTTGATGAGGGGGAATATTGGCATCACCGTTTGTAACAATCGTCAGCAGGAGAGGGACAATGGGGAGGGGTCAAGGGAGAGGCGACAGAGGGGCGCTGACTCCTGACCTCAGCCATCCTGATGCTCTCTGGGGGCGGCCTCAGAGGCTGCTGTGGAGATCGCAGGAGCTGGGCGGGAGTCTGGGAAAGAAGCTAAAGGCGCGACGCGCTGTCTCTATCGCCCGCCCCGAGCGGAAACCCGCGCTCGGCGCGTCGTCCCGTCGCCTGGCAACCGACACGCCCTCTAGGGGCGCTAGCGGGAATTCGAAAGGGGAGGAGCTTCTGAGGCTGGCACCTGGGCAGGGTTCCTCAGAGAAATATGCAAATATCTCCCGAATGGGGCGGAGCCAAGGAAATAAGGGAGCGGTGCCCCTGAGAGGCTGGGAGGAGTCCCACAGTGCGGGCAGATGGAGACACCCAGGAGAAAGAAGTGGGCGAATGGAAAGAGGCCACCCAGAAAGGACGGTGGGGGACTAGGGAGCCAAGCATGGAGAACCGAGGACTAACGCTTGGAAGGAAATGTGGAGCAGAAGTTTCTGGATGAGGGAAGGACAGACGGCTACTCTCTGCCTTCTAAGACAACGAGGAATAATCTCACTTCCAGTCAGTTCAACCCTTGTAAAACAGCTACTATGTGCAAGACACGGAGGGACAGCTGAAGTAGAGAAACCACAGATGCTGTCTTCAAAGGATTTAATCTAATATTAGTGGTGAGAAAAATAGGGTGCAGAGCTTAAGATATCCTGGAAAAACGTATGTAGCACCACATCACGAAAATCTTTCTTCTGGGATCCCACTCCCAAAACCGTTTCTTTGCCCTCTTTTCTCCCCTCTGCCTCCACTCTTTCTGGACTTCAGGTACAAATAGTTGAAATAATTATACTCCTTGGTTCGTGAAATGTGTAAGACTCCTATCTGGTTTTATTTTCTCCCTTTATCCCCACCCCTACTCCCAACCCCTATCCTCAACCCCATAGGTATTCATGCTACTGTGCTTCCATATGTATTTTTGGGAAATGTACAGCATTTTTATCAGTGTATTTTTAAAAAATGTTTAAATAATGCTACTGGACTTTGGAGATTATCTTATTTTCCACTTTTTTCACTCAACATTCTTTTTAAGGATCTGTCCTCGTTGCGATCGGCAAGCATATTCTAGTTCATTGCTTCTGAGTACTGCACAGCGTTTCAGAAGGGGCATCTACCACACTTCACTTCCATTCCTGAGGTGTTAGGTAACAAGGCTGCCTCTAATTCTCCAATACATCAGGTAATACAGCCGCGATCGTACTTGTCCGTGGTCCCTTATGGACCTCTGTGCAAATTCCTCTGAAATATATGCCAAAAGAGCAAAATTGTTAAAGTCATAGGGATGCATAGGGACATTTGCTTATGCAGCTGCATCCTGCACAAACACATCCAACCATGGGGCAATGGAGGCTGAAAAACAGCCTCTACTCTCTTTCCCATGCCATGTGCCCTACTGGAGGAAGGTGTGCACTTTTTATTCTCACAAAATCTCTGTACCCCAGCCAAGTCATGAACCTAGAAGGCTGTAACTATCTAGAGGGTGTGATATTTTCAAACTCATCTGGCCAGAAGTGAACAGTTTTCCAAAAGCACAAAGATGTCCAACAGCCTAGTACAAGCCCAGGGTATTTACCAAGCACTTTAAGATTGTGTACCAGAGTTACTACCCTAGGCTGTACTCCAGTGTGTTGTACAAGGGTTTCCGTCCAACACTTCCATCCATCCTTTCCAGAACGTGGTAGGTCTTTTTTATTAAACACTCATAAAGTGTTTAGTAAATGCCAGATACTATTCTAAGTGCTTTGCAAACATTGACTCATCTAATTAGCTAATTTTCTAATTTCTGTCAATATGATGAAAGTAGTGTAAGTACATTTTTTGCTTTCATTTTCACTTCTCTAACTACTAGCGAATTTTTTGACCATTTCTTTATACATTCATAGGCTACTTGAGATTCCCTTCTGTGAACTGCCTTTTCAGCATCTTCGCCTATTTTTCTATTGGTCTTTTTTCTTTTGATTTGCAGACATCTTTGAGAAGCCTGGACATCAATCTGCTTTAGAAGACTAGAAACTCTGCCTTTATGTCCTTAAGGGAACAACAGTCCTTAATTTTGATACTGTGGCTCTTTAGCTCTTTTTTCCCCTATATTTTATATAGTTTTTTGGTATTATTTAGACTTCCTTAACCCCAATGTTATAAAGGTATTCACCCATCATTTTTTTCTATCTATTAGCTTCATAGTTTTACTTTGTTACATTCAGTTATCTAATCCATCTGGAGTTTTCCTTCCCATATGGTGTGAGATAGGGATCTAACTATATTTTTCTCCATGGGGTGAGCAAATTTTCCAACAACTCATGTCAAACAATTCATTCTTTCCAAATTGGTTTAGGAAAGTTTCAAATAGACATGAGTCTATTCTGAGCTCTCTGGTTTGTTCATGTGTCAGTAGCACAGGGTTTTATCACTGTGGGTTTTTAGTTAGTCATCACGGTTGAAGGGCAAGTTCCCCATTCCAAATTCTTCTGTGTCAAAATTGCTTTGTCTATCCATGGACCTTTATCCTCCCTTATAATTTTTAGAGTAAGTTTGTCAAGTTTATGAGAACTGTGTTGAATTGACGAATTAATTCAAGGAAAATTGACAACTGTGCAGTGACATCTCATTCATGACCTGACACTATATATCTGGTGGACAAAAAGAGGGAAATGTGGCTGAGTCATAATGTGCATGGAGGTTGCTGGAGAGGTGGCGGATGAACTGGAGAGGTAGGCTGAACCACACTGTAAGCCAAGCAAATAGAAATGAGCTTGAAATGGGACCGGCAACCCAGCTCGGGCTGCTTTGTGTGTTCACAGGAAACCTGATTACACATTGAGACCATCGGCTTGTGGGATTGCCATGATCCAGAGAAACTCCATAACATTTCTGAAGGTATATAACAAAAATAAAGACCTAGAGGGCCCTGGTCACCCATATGTTGCACTGATGTCAAGTGCAGGGCTGTGTGTCTTCCCATGTCCAGGGGATCTCCTAAAAGAGATTTCATAAGCAGGTGGCCTGCATAGGTGACAGCAATTCAATCCAGTAAACAATTTTTAAAGAACTTACTGCATGGTAGGCACACGGCTGCCCACAGGAAGCACCAAGGTGACTATGGCAGAGTCACTGCCCTTTGCATTCACAATCTGTATTGAGGGAAAGACAGAAGGGAACATCTACAGTTAATTATAACGCAATATGATGGTATAATTTAGTATATGCCATTTTAACAGAAAGCACAATGGGAGCTCAGAGAATCTAGATACTGATATCTGAGACCTTACTTATAGGAGGACAAAAAGACCCAAATATGAGCAATCAAAGAACCACAAGGAGGTAGAAAGGCATGTGACATGTTCAGCTCATAGGAAAGAGATGCAGGGGGCATCAACAGAGATGGATGGATGGATGAAAGAATGGGTGGTTGGACAAATCAATTTATGCTAATGAAACAAAATGCTTGATTTCCAATTTTCTGGATTACAGAAGACTAATCACCACCCTGCTCCCCTGTGTTGTTGTAATAAGAAGAATCACTAGGTGGCATTATAGTACCAAAAGTCCTCACCTTTCAGATCCTCTAGGACAAACACACCCAACAAGATCGCATCAGCCCCTAATTTAGACAAATGAGTGCTTCTATTCATCTCATTTCTCATTATATCCACTTAATTTATTTCTTGAGCACCTACTATATGTCCAGCCCTATGTTGCATACTATGGAGAGAGAATACAAAAGGAGTTGAAGACAGATCTTCTCCCTCAAGGAGCATAAGGAGAAGCAAAACGTGCATGCCAACACTCCCCCATAAAAGATTTTCTGACAACAGTCCCAAGACAGGATATAGTAAGCACTGAAATCAGGATGTCAGTAAATAAGGTCCTGTGTAATCTGGCCCTTTCGACTTTCTGGTGCCAGCTCCCATCACTCACTCCTTGTTACACTGGTTCTTTCAATTCCCTGGATAGCCATGCTCTTCCCCACTGCCCGGAATTCACAAATGCTGATCTTCCTGTCTAGAATACTTGACTCTCTCTCTTTCTCTCTTCAGCTGGCTGGCTCCCATCAATCCTTCTTTCAGATCTCACTTCTTCAGATTACCTTCAGTCTCACTTCACCAGACTACCTTTTCCAGTATTGTGTATTCTACTTCTTGCATCATCCCACAAGGGTAACTAATGGCCTAGTCACGTAAATGGTTGCTTAACACCTGTGTTCCTTACCACGCTGTCAAACTACAGGAGCACTAAGATGATGCATATCTTCTTCACCCCTGTCTCCACTGGTGTTAGGGGCTGAATTGTGTCCCTCCAAAATTCATACATTAATGTCCCTATGCCCCCTACTTCAGAATGTGATGGTGTTTGGAGATAGAGCCTTTAAAGAGGTGATTAAGTTAAAATAAGGCCAATCAGACTTGTATCTTTACAAGAAGAGGAAAATTGGTCACATAAAGAGACATCAGGTATGTTATGTGTACACACAGAGGAATGACAGTGAAAAGGAGACTATCTGCACAACAAAGAGAGGGGCTTCAGAAGAATTCAAACCTGCTGACACCTTGATCTTGGACTTCTAACCTTCATAACTGTGAGGAAATCAATTTTTTTGTTTGTTTGTTTTGTTTTGTTTCAGTGGGGAGGAGTTTGAGACGGAGTCTCACTCTGTTGCCCAGGCTGGAGTGCAGTGGCACAATCTTGGCTCACTGCAATCTCTGCCTCCCGGGTTCAAGCGATTCTCCTGCCTCAGCCTCCGGTGTAGCTGGGACTACAGGTGCGCACCACCACACCCAACTAATTTTTTATATTTTTGGTAGAGACAGGGTTTCACCATGTTAGCCATGTGGTCTCGAACTCCTGACCTCAAGTGATCCTTCCGCCTCAGCCTCCCAAAGTGCTGGGATTACAGGTGTGAGCCACCATACCTAGCCTCAATTTTTGTTTGCCACCCAGTCTGTGGTATTTTGTTGTAACAGCCCTAGCGAACATAACCAGCCAGCACTCTGCTGAATAATAACTGTTCAGCGAATCACTATTGAATGAGTTCTAAAGTAAGGAAGCCCAGTGAACCATGACATCTTAAAGAAAGGTGCATGGTAGACATGGTTCTTGAACTTGACCTTAAATGATATGTATGAGTTAGAGACATGGAAGGAAGTAAAAATCTCAGGTATGGGGAACAGCATTGGGCAGAAACCAAGGCAAGAATCCAAAAATCCTGCTTTAGGCGGGGTGAGGTCCCTATCAGGTATTGGTGGACACTAAAGTTGATAAGAGGGCATGGGTGAATAGCAGAGAGCCTTGGAAGGATAGCAGAGAAGTGTCTCCAAACTCAAGGACCAGGGACAGTCAAGAACACACCCATTTGTTCTGCCAGATATCTCAAATATATGATCATGAGCTATACTACCTCTGCAAAGCTCCTTATTTAAACCTGGATATAATCGCCTCTTGTCAGTACCCTTCTAGAACTTCTCAGTTGTGTGCTGTAACACAGTAATAAGAACAGTATTATATACCCAGTGTTCACCTCTTCAACAGCACCCAGTGAAGATATGAAGTAAACCTCCAAAGAGCAGAAACACTGACTTGCAGGCCTACATGTAAATTCCTAGCCTGTAATGCAAAGCAACTGTGCCCTAACAGAAATTTACCTCTGTAATAGATCAGAGAGGTCCCAGAGGCTAGTTTGGGGTTATCTATATCATTCACAATCTCCTCTGAGATTATCAACTCCCACCCAGAATTACGTGCCTCCCTGAAGCCATGATGCTGTAAGCCACCCTACCTACCTCCCCAGGGCTATAGCTGATGGGTCAAGGGGGAGACCTGACCCACATGAAGCCAATTCTATTATTTTTCCTGGGAATTTATAACAGAGACTAAGAGCAAGTCAATCATCGCTCAGGTCTGGAACTGAATATGTGAAGCCCAGGAGAGGCAGAGAAAGGCAGGCGGCTGTATGGAGGGAAGAATAAAGCAAATAAATGAGGGGAATCCACAGACCAAAAGCAGGAAGCGAAAAATGGGGGAGGGAGCTTCTTCCTTGGTGGCTGATGCCCTGTGGGAACCTGGTGGCAGTCCCTTGAGAGACCCAGCAACACCAGGTCTCCTAGATTCTGCTAGATAATTTGTATCCTCCTAACAAAATCACCTCATTTGTTTACGCCAGAGGAAGTGAGTTTTCTTTGTATATATCAAAAATAAAAAAGAAATTTAAAGTCTGCATCAACACAGATCCTGTTTGCACAGGCATTCTTGTGGCATTGCTGGATTTAGTGTCTATGGAATCTAAAAACTACATTTGGGGCCCCTAACGACATGGTAAAAACTGCTCCTGTCATCATATCTAACATTTTTCCTGCAGACTGTTAGGAAGATTAAAAGCCCACGTGTTACAGAAAATTGTTATCATTTATCAGCCAACCCTATGGTCACCTTAGATGACAAAGCAGAGTCCCCACTGGCTAGTGCTCTCCAAAACTGTTCGGGGCATATTTTATTCCTTTAATCTTCTCCTTTTCCCGCCTACTGCAGTGCTAACTTAACAGAATATTTGTTGAGCATTTGACATCAGCTCCCAAAGGGTCTCCAGACAAACTCCCCTCGTGACACCTGAGGAGGCGACGAAGCTCAGGCAGATTTATTAGGAAGACTGAAAGGTCAGGTGCCAGGTAGAAGCACTGAGGGAGCAGCCACAGCGGGTAAGCATTTTTACCAGGAGAAGGAGATAGCAGTGTCATAACTACCCAGTCATCTTACCTGCCTTGAATTTTATTGGCTTGAAACCAGCTACTCTCTTATCCTACACAGATTACTTTTGGGTATGACTGGTTACGCCAGATCATTCAGTTGGTGCTTCTTGCCCGAGACGCCAAGGTTGCAGTTTGATGTCCTACTCAGGACTGGTAAGGACGTGCACAAGCCAACCGGTGGACCAGATTGGTTGAAAAGCCTAAGTGGGTCAATTGCGATGGCTCACTCCTGTAATCCCAGCATTTTGGGAGGCTGAGGTGGGCAGATCACTTGAGGTCAGGAGTTCGAGACCAGCCTGGCCAACATGGTGGAACCCTGTCTCTACCTAAAATACAAAAATTAGCCAGGTGTGGTGGCAGGACCCTGTAATCCCAGCTACTCAGGAGGCTGAGGCAGGAGAATCACTTGAACTCAGGAAGTGGAGGTTGCAATGAGCCAAGATTGTATCACTGCACTCCAGCCTGGGTGACAGAGTGACACTTGGTCTCAAAAAAAAAAAAAAAAAACTAACTGGCTCATTACTAAAAACTAATAGTAAATAGATAAATAAATAAATAAATAAGTGAGTGGGTAAATAAATAGCTGAACAATATGACAAGACCTGGTCTACTGGGGGAACCAGCCCCCAGTAGTTCAATGTAGGTTCTTTTCTATTTTCCCTAAGTGTCAGCCAATCTGAGAAATAAAGAGAAAAGAGTACAAAGAGAGGAATTTTACAGCTGGGCCTCCAGGGTGACATCACATATTGGTAGGACCGTGATGACAACCCCAAGCCTCAAAACCAGTAAGTTTTCATTAGGGATTTTAAAAGGGGAGGGGATGTACAAACAGGGAGTAGGTCACAAAGATCACATGCTTCAAAGGGCAACAAAGATCACAAGGCGAAGGCAAAATTAGAATTACTGATGAGGGTCTATGTCCCGCTGTGCTGATATTGTCTTGATAAACATCTTAACAGGAAACAGGGTTCGAGAGCAGAGAACCAGTCTGACTAGAATTTACTAGACTGGAATTTCTCAATCCTAGTAAGCCTGAGGGTACTGCAGGAGACCAGGGCATATTTCAGTCCTTATCTCAACCGCATAAGACAGACAATCCCAGAGCAGCTGTTTATAGACCTCCCCCGAGGAATACATTCTTTCCCCAGGGTATTAATTATTAATATTCCTTGCTGGGAAAAGAACTCAGTGATATCTCTCCTACTCACATGTCCGTTTATAGGCTCTCTACAAGAAGAAAAATATGGCTCTATTCTGCCCAATCCCACAGGCAGTCAGACCTTATGGTTATCGTCCCTTGTTCCCTGAAAATTGCTGTTATTCTGTTCTTTTTCAGGATGCACTGATTTCATATTGTTCAAACACACATGTTTTACAATCAATTTGTACAATAGTGATCCTGAGGTGACATACATTCTCAGCTTACGAAGATAATGGGATTAAGAGATTAAAGTAAAGACAGGCATAAGAAATTATAAGAGTATTATTAGGGAAGTGATAAATGTCCATGAAATCTTCAAAATTTATGTTTATGTTTTTCTTCCTCGGCTCCAGCTGGTCCCTTCGTTTGGGGTCCCTGACTTCCCGCAACACTGGTCTATAAAAATTTTTTTTTTTTAATGAGCTGGGCTGAGTAGGGAGGAATCACTGGAGCCCAGGAGTTTGAGGTTACAGTGAGCTGTGATTATGTCAGTGCACTCCAGCCTAGGTGACAGAGCAAGACCCTGTCTCAAAAACAAACAAATAAACAAAAGTAAATAAGTGAATGATATGGTCTGGATGCTTTGACCCCTCCAAATCTCATATTGATACAAGACTTCCAATGTTTCTACCTCAGGTGTTTGGGTCATAGGGGGTAGATCCCTCATGAATGGCTTGGTGCCGAGGTAATGAGTGAGTTCTCACTCTAACAATTCACATGAGATCCGTTTGTTTAAAGGAGCCAGCCATATCCTTTCTCTCACTCTTGCTTCCTCTCTTGCCATGTGACACATCAGCTCACACTTCACCTTCCACCATGGCTGTAAGCTTCCTGAGGCCCTCACCAGAAGCAGTTGCCAGCAGCATGTTTCCCACACAGCCTGCAGAACCATAAGCCAAAATAAACCTCTCTCCTTTATAAATTACCCAGTCTCAGATATTCCTTTATAGCAATACAAACAGACAAACACAGTGAATAAATTAAAAAATTTTTAAAACCAAAGCACAAAATACCTTTGATGATGGGCCAATCAATGTTTTATATCTACTATACCCTGAAAGTCTCTATTTTCTAACTTTACAAACGCTGATCCTTTTCTGGAAAATCAAATGACTCCTTATTTGTCCAGTTAGCTCTTTCAAGTGTCAGCTCAGTCTTGCTTCATCCAAAAGAATCTTACCCAGTTAGGTACCTCTCCTCTGTGCTGCTGGAAAGACTGAGCATCTTTTGTCAATTCAATGCATTATCATTGTATGTTGACTTCTATGTCTCCCCCACCAGACTGGGAGGACCAGTCTTTTCTTTAATACATCTATGGTGCTGCCTCATAGGAGACACTAGAAGTAAAAAGTTTGATGAATGAATGCAAAATACAATTGACTTATAAACTCATGCACACAGCAATTACTCTTGGGAGTGATTAGTGACTAAAGGAAGGTGAAAGGTATCAGTACATGAACATTTAAGATTCTACAGTAGTTAAAATTATTTCCAAGTACACACCAAGGTCCCAAACAGAAGTACAGATAGTAAGGATTACAATAAAATGGATTTATCTCATTTTTTCTTACCTTAAATGGAAATACCAAAGAACGATGTCTTTTTTTTCTTACCCACAAGGTGGGTACTCAAAACAGGTGGACTACTGAATTCTCATAGGCAACAAGGATAGGCATCTATAAAATGAAATCTGCTATGTTAAAGGAATATCAAATGACTTTTTTTTTTTTTTTTTTTTTTTTTTTGAGACAGAGTCTCACTCTGTTGCCCAGGCTGGAGTGCAATGGCGTGATCTCAGATCACTGTAACCTCCTCCTTGAGGGTTCAAGCCATTCTCCTGCCTCAGCCTCCCAAGTAGCTGGGACTACGGGCATGTGCCACTATGCCCGGCTAATTTTTGTATTTTCAGTAGAGACAGGGTTTGGCTATGTTAACCAGGCTGGTCTTAAACTCCTGACCTCAAGTGATCCACCCACCTTGGCCTTCCAAAGTGCTGGGATTACAGGCGTGAGCCACCATGCCTCTTTTCTACCTGTTAGGTATGTTGCTTTCTTGCCAATACCTACTGCAAGACCTACTGAATAATTTTAGTAGAAGCAAATGCTTGCTGAGCATTCACTGGGAACAGGTGCTTTTTGAGGCAACGCAAGGGAGGCAAAAAGCTTCAAACCTTTTTATACTAAGCAGGACAATTTAAACCTCTAGGACAGTAGAGACCAATCTAAGATACCATTGTATTTTAGAATCTAGCACCAAGGTTTGCAACCTTTTTCTATAAAAGACCACATTAAGAAATATTTTGAGGTAGAAAAAAATAGAACCTATCCTGAGGACAGGTAGGAAAAAAGAACTATTTTGGGCTTCACGGGCCACATGGTCTCATGGCAGCTATTCAACTGTGCTGCTATAGCCCCAAAGCAGCCACAGACAACACATAAATGAATGGGTATGGCTGAGCCAATATAATTGTATATATAGAAGTAGGTGGCACTCTGGATTGGGCCTGACAGCCATAGTTTGCCAACTCCTGATTTTGCACAATGCCTGGCATAGATTAGGTGCTGAAATATTTGTTGAATGAATGGATGGATGAATGAATAAGTGAATTAAGGTATTCCTAAGGTTAAAGCATAATGATTTGTGTTAAAGGCAAGGATGCCATCTTTAGACATTAACTATAAGGAGAGTAATGAGTATCTACTGACCAGAAATAAGTTGGATGGAAATCATCTGACAGTTCTTTCCCACACCAAGTGGCACATGTAGGTGGAAAATTAACATATATAAACCAATAACAATTTTCAAAACAGAGATGTGAGTTAGAAGAGTGGTTTAAAAAAATATTTTCTAGCCAAGCATGGTGACCCCCTCCTGTAATCCCAGCACTTTGGGAGGCCGAGGGAGGAGGATCACTTGAGCCCAGGAGTTTGAGACTAGCCTGGGCAACATAGTGAGACTTCATCTCTGCAAAAAATAGGAAAATTAGGCAGGTATGGTGGCACACACTTGTAGTCCCAGCTACTCAGAAGGCTGAGGCAGGAGGATTGATTGACCCTGAGAGGCTGAGGCTGCAGTGAAGCCGACCGTCACTCCTGCCTGAGAAACAAAGTAAGACTCTATCTCAAAATAAATAAATTTTTAAAAAAGTATTTTCATCAAACTTTGGATCTTGACTCATTTAATAAGTTGTGGCCTACATTTTTTTTCAAAAGAGGGAAACATAGGAAGAGTGAAAGGAAAAGGGAACATAACAGTTTGTATCACATTCGGTAAACATAACAATTGTTTTTAAGGAATCTGTCTTTCAATTATAATGCACTTGTATGTGTGAGTACACTGCGTTGTGAAATAAAATGTATTTTCAAAAATCTTTGAAAAACATAGGTTCTGTAGAATCTAATGATTCCTACCACATGAATTGATATGAGGATTACATGAGTTGGTAGGTGTAAAATGCTTGAGTAATACCTAGCACATGGCACAAGTTTTAGCTATTATTATTCTGTCACTAACCAGCAATGTGACCTTGAGTATGTGACCTAACTTCTCTGAACTTCATTTTTGTCAGTAAATAATCTCTAAAGGCTCTCTGGGCTCTGACATTCCCAGAGGAGGGACATGGTCAGCACTGACCTTGAGAAATGAAATAGGCAAATGCAAATCATTTGTCTTTTTCAACTGACACCTCTGAGGTCTCAGCAAAGCAGCCTGTTCTGTGAAACATCCTGTAAACTAACTTGCTATTATCTGTGAAATTCCATGCGAAGTTGAATTCAGGGTAGTGGGAAATTGACCAAATCAAGGGAAGTGCCCTTTTTCCCCTTCATCAGATGCTTAATGACTAGCATAGGCTTCCTGTCTCTCTCATTGTCATGCATTTTATTCCACATACTGGAATAACCACAGATAGGGGTGAACAGGAAATTTGTCCCTGTGTATTTAATCTTTTAAAAATTTCCAGTGCTCCTGAGATATGGTGTGAAGCTGCCCTGCAGTTGGTTCAGACTTTGTCACAAGTCACCCTTTTTTTTTTTTTTGAGACAGGGTCTCACTCCATCACCCAGGCTGGAGTGCAGTGGCACGATCTCAGGTCACTGCAACCTCCACCTCCCAGGTTCAAGCGATTCTCGTGCCTCAGCCTCCTGAGTAGCTGGAATTACAGGAATGCACCACCACACCTGGCTAATTTTTGTATTTTTTTGTATAGACGGGGCTTCGCCATGTTGGCCAGGTTGGTCTAAAACTACTGACCTCATGTGATCCGCCCACCTTGGCCTCCCAAAGTGCTGGGATTACAGGCAGGAGCCACCGCACCCAGCTGACAAGTCACCTTTCACTATGGAATTTGAAGCCTCGTCTAGCACTTAAATGATCATAAAGAAAATTCCATCTACTTTCACATACACACGTGTACACATAAATAAGCCAATAGAAAACTGGGGGATGTTGTAAGAGTCTTCATACATAAAAACATAAAAGTGGCCAATAATGATGTTCTGTTCAGCCTCACTCATAATTAAAGAAATGCAAACCAAAATATTGAGATTAGGGGTTTTTTCATCTATAAAAGAAGCAAACTAAATTAAAGTTATAATAGAAAATACCCAATGTTGACAACAATGTAGAGAAAAAGGCAATTGTCATACTATGCGAAATAGTTCAAATTGGTGAGATCTCTTTAGAGGGCAATTTTGTAATATATATAAAAATAGTAAATGCACATATCCTTTGATCCGCCCTGAAACTATCAAGACACTGACCCAAAATAGCCATCTATATACAAGCTTCTTATGTGAGAAAAACAAATCCTTATTTGTTTAAGCCTTTTATAGTCTTAGGCACTATAAAAATTACAGTCTGGTATTCCATTACTTTCAGCCAAACATACTCCTAATTGGTAATTTTTAAAAAGACTAGGGGTGAAGGAGGACATTCATATCTTGCACTGTCTTTAGCATAACACTGGTTTGGGGGCTGAACTTTACCCCTTGTTTTTATCATGTTACAGAGGGTTTGTTTATATTTCAATGACGAATTTTATCTGATGGCTTTTCAGAATATATGGTGATGATCTTTCCGTTTTTCTCTTTTGATCTATTAATGATGTAATATTCTTTGGTGTGCTGCTGGAATTCTATTTGTTAATATATTATTTTAAATTTCTGAAATAATTTATATATTTATAAAGGAGATTAATACATTACTTTTCTTTCCCTTTTTCAATGAGCTATTTTTATTAGATTTTTGACTGATATAATGGCCTTAATAAAAAAGAATTTCGATCATTGAGGTTTTTTAAATGTAAATGACTAAACTTTTTATTTCTACATATTATATCTGTACTTTTTCAAATTTACCTGTTCTTTTTTCATAGTCCCATGTCCTATCATTTTATCTCTATATTTTGACCATAACTATTTTATACTCTTTTTCAAACTCAGATACTTAAGGGGCTAATTTTCCTGTTTATTACATTTACCAGTTCACACCCTCATGTGGTTCATTTCCTAGTCTGGTTTTCAATTTTTCATTATAAGCTTAATGATTATTAATAATTCTTAATTTTAAGAAATTAATATAATTTTAAAAATATAAAGAATATTTTAATTTCTTATCATAAAACATTTTAATTTCTTATTGTAACTTCAATGGGAGTTGTTTATTCCGCTAGGGACCAGGATAAACAACTGAATTTTACATTTGCTTCTGACAGGGCCAAGGGGATTCACCACTTTGAAACAGGTTTTTTGTGTTTTTTCTTGACATTAGGATTCCCTCAGCACATGGGTGTTATAAATTGGGAGCTCACACCTATGCATAGTAGAGGCAGGCTAGGGGTTTTCATTTCTATAGAAAACATTTTAAAATTCATCCAGGGCCCCGATAAACCACAAGCTTCCTTGCCGTGACCCTGAGTCAATGGGAAGAGGGCTGTTTTCTATCCTCCTGTTACTAAAGGGCAGCCTTTCCAGGGTTCCAGCCTTAGGCAGGGATCTCAAGTACAGATCCCTGTCTTTGTAGAACTCAAGGCCTGAATAGATACTAACCCCAGTCACTGAGTGGGTACTCACCCCTGGTCCTTAGCCATTTGGGCTTATATTCATGTCATACTTTTGAGTCCCCTTGACTTATCTCACACCTGGAGACCACCTTTCTTCCCTTCCATTGTTGATATATTTTATTCAGCCTTTCACTGTTCAAAGCAGGAGTTCCCTGACTTCTTGACCGCTCAAGTTCCCACAAGTTGAACATCTGTACTTTCCTATCTTTTAAAAAACATTTCTAGAGTTAGCACAGGGCTCTGTAGAAATGACACAGGAGGGGTGTCCAACCCAGACACGGGGGTTCAAGGAAGACTTCCTGAAGGAGAACTGCCTGTTCTGAGACAGGAAGACTGAGCATACAGTTAGTCCGGCAAAATAACATGCATGTCCACTGGGGAGACAGGTTGGAGGAGGAGGTGGGGTGACTGTGGCAGGCAGAAAGTAAAGTACATATGAATATCCAAGGGGAGAGAAAAAGCATATCATGCAAACAGCATATCAAAGAGCATATCAAGTTCTGAGAAGCACACGTTCCAAGAACTGCAAGGAGTTTGGTGTGGGACACAGAGTGAGATACGAGACTGGTGAGATAAGTAGAGGCCAGTTCATGAACGACTTACATGCCAGTTTAGAACGGTGGACCTTAGAACAGACAGGAATCAATCAGATCACAGAAGGTGAAATCATCAGGTTAAAAGCAAAACGAATATAATAAATATTCCTTACATAAATATACATGGCTGGTTAGAATTTGCTGAAACTACTTTGCAGACGGGATGACAATCTCAGAGGGCATTGAAGCACTAACCTTGGCATTCCAGCACAACGCTGAACTCTTAGCCCAAGGATTACAAAGCTCAGCCCAGCGCTCTCACTTCAGAGAAATTTCTCCCACTTGCTTTGTGAAGGGTGTGAGTAACCCACCCGACCAACTTGAAGACATTTTGGAAATACATAGCTCTTTCAAGACTGTTTCCCCAGATCGCCCCCACCACCTCCAACACCCATACTGACCCCCAAAACTCTGCCATAACCTCTTATGTAAGGAAAGAATTTAAGCAGCAGTAGAAACTTGAAAATACAAGTACCCTGGGCCAACGGCCAGGGAGTCTATTTTTAGAACATTTTCTCATTGCCTGTTTATCTTTTGGACTCAGCCAAAAGTCTTCTAGGCGAGTGTTAAAGGAAAAGACCAAAAGAAGGTGATCTGAGACCAAATAGCAGCAGCAATGGTGATCATTTTGGACAGCGTGTTCCAATTTCCCCAATGTGCCTTCACTGGCATTTGGTGCCCCCCAAAGCCGCTTAATGTAGAATTCATTCAAACCCTTCTCTGCCTTTTCCATTGATGAAGGGATTTGGCTAGGTCAAAAGGAAGACAGTAGAAGTTATGGATTTCATAAACTACTAAGCTCGACCAGAACGCTGCTGCTGCTGCTCCTCCAGGCCTCAGTTGTCTGTTTCTAACATAGGGGTGGTAACACTTGATCTACCGTCACAACAGTAACCAGAAACTTCTGCGCCTGTCCGTCCTCCTTTGTGCCCCGTTAATCCCGGAGAAAAGCAACCATGCATCTGAGTATCATAAAAGTCGGCGCAGTGGCTCACGCCTGTAATCCCAGGCGCTTCGGGAGGCCGAGGCGGGCGGATCACCTGAGGTAGGGAGTTCGAGACCAGCCTGACCAACATGGAGAAACCCCTTCTCTACTAAAAATACAAAATTAGCCGGGCGTGGTGGCGCATGCCCGTAATCCCAGCTACTCGAGAGGCTGAGGCAGAAGAATCGCTTGAACCCGGGAGACGGAGGTTGCAGTGAGCGGAGATAGCGCCACCATTGCTCTCCAGCCTGGGCAACAAGCGCGAAACTCCTTCTAAAAAAAAAAAAAAAAAAAAAAAAAAAAAAGCGAGTTATTTTAATCCTTTCAAGCTGCAAAAGAGAAAAAGGCTGGCGTTATGTCTAGAGTTATATTTTCCTCCAAGAGACTAAATAGGTGGCCCCATGAATTCCGCCACTTGTAAAACGCGCCGCAGAAAACTCTCCCAGACTTGTAAGGACTTAACTCCTTCCGCTCCGCTGCTTAGAACGACTTTTAAGGGCGTCCTCTCCGGGCCCCTGTCCACTCGCTCCAGTTTGCTAGAGTGGCCTGATTCCGTCTCTCCCAATCACTCTCCAGTTCTGCCATGCGGGGGAAGTTTCTGGGGTCCACTGGGCAGATCTTCCCGGCGGACCCTGGGCCCAACCACCAAAACCCACACGGTCCTCCTTAAGGAGCTTCCGCGGCCGCGAGTAGAGGCGGGTGTTTTGTTCTTCTGAGGAGGAAAAAGTTTTTGTGACATCCAGGAAATGAGTAACTCTGAGAGCCGGCCGCTGTAGGCCAGAAGGCGGGACCCTCTAAGTACAGGGCCGCAAGCTCCGCCGCAGCCACCTACAAGCTGCGGCACCCCGGCCCCCGACCCGCGCGCAAAGCCTGTGCTGGAGCCGTCCTCCCGCGGCGGGGACCGGGACCGGGACCCAGGCCAATCGTAAGTCCCGGGGCAGCCTAGTGTACTAAAAGAAGAAGGGCGCGATGGAGATCGCGAACTCGGAGGAGCTGTGCGGGAGATGGCTGCCGAGAGAGGGGGCGCAGGAGGGTGTGGGGATCGCGGGCGCCTGCTCGGCCCCCGGGTGGGGGCTGACTTTGGAGACCCCCTTAAAGCGCGCGTGCCCAGGCGGGCGCATTGTCTCCCCGCGGTCACGCGTCTCGTTCCCGCCGTGCGGGGGAATGCGTCGCGGGCGCTCGCTCCAGCTAGGCTGCGGGCAGTTCCTCCTCGAGGCGCGCGGAGCCTGGGAGCCCAGAGCGGGACCACGTTTTTGTTCGTAGTGCCCAGGTGACCCGTTACTTCTCACATCCTGAGCAGAGCGCTACCGCAGAAAGAAAAGCGGGGTCGCCCTGCTCATTTGCTGCCCCCTTTTCCCCTTCCCCTTCCCTCCCTTCCTGTAAGGGAGGAATGGGAGTGAAGTTTGTTTTTTCTCGGTTCCTGGTAGTGAAGTTAGGGGGCTGCTTCAGGCCGGATAAAGTCCCCGGCGCTTCCTCTTTCGGGACTGTTAGTGGACCAGACCTCCCGCTATGCAGACTTGCTCTTGAGGCTGCAAATAACTCTGCCACTTCACCCCTAACCCCACCCTCAACCCCATCCCTGTGACTTCGCCATTCTGGCTGCCAGGTGAAGACTCAAGGAGTTCCGGGGCCGGATTCACTATCCAAAATGCTTTCTCTTTTAAAAAAAAAAAAAAAAAATTGCCGCCGACCAGGAAGGTAAAGTATTTTACGGAACCAGGCAGGGACCTCATTTTGCCTTTTGCCCTTCTCCTGGTGTGAGAAAAGCACACTTTCACAACTAGTAGAGTACCAGATATTGGTCTCATTTCACAAATAGTAGAGTACTAGATACTGGTCGCAATCCGCACTCCGGTCTTTTGGATCTAAATTGGGATCGCGTTCTATTTTCTTGTTTTTTTTTGTTGATTATGACCCAGGGCTCTTGCCTTTTACAAACCGAGTCTATCTGACTGCCAGCTAACGTTCATCCGTGGTTGGTGCAGTTTTAGGCCCAGGTTAGCCCTGAAAATAGATTATCAGAAAAGTGGATTGCTGTCTTTCCCCCTTATGAGAACAGAATAGACTGTTTTTGAGTCCTCCCTCCAGCCCACGTGCCTAAGTGGCTTCCGTTGTTTGCTAATTCGTGTGTGTTGCTGCTGCTCCAGGCCATTCTGCCTTCAGATTTTCTCCACTTGTGGGTAACCATGAAGTAGTTACACTGACTCTCTGCTCTCCCTGGGTGCATTCTTCTCATGCTCAGTAACTCTACATTTTACATAAGATAAAGTAAGCATGTGAAATTATAGCTATCTGTTTGGCAACAAAAGGAACCCAGTTTTCGGTTTTGTTTTTTGCATGGCTCAGTTCCCAAGCTTAATTTTTCCCTTTGGCATCCTGAGGTTGGGGTCCTGAGGTTGTATTTTCCTTTCACAGCTGTCAGCAGAGACAGGTGGCCGTCAACAGGAGAGAGGCTGGGCTGGGTGGCTCATGCCTGTCTTCCCAGCACTTTGGGAGACTGAGGTGGGAGGATTGCTTGAGCCCAGGAGTTCGAGGCTTAGAGCTGGGATCATTTGGTTGGAGCTAGGATCATGCCACTGCACTCCATCCGGGTGACAGAGTTGAGACCCTGGCTTTCACCTACCCCCCCCATGCCCCGCTGCCCCCACCCCAAAAAATAATAACTGGGCAGGAGAAGGTGTTTTCAGAGTCCAAGACTCAGGTTCCATATTTGGAGTTGAGAGTCCGCCCCAGCAGGGATGAGGTGGCACGGCAGCCTGTGGGGCTTTAATGGAGAACCTGCTTGGGAGGGGCGGGTGCTCCAAGTGTTCTGGGAGCTGAGAAGTACTTTATTATGGATGACACCGGCCATCCTGGACCCTTCTGTCATCCAGTCTTGCTGGGGAGGAGTACAGAGCCACGAGGATGCTGAGAACTGTTCATGATAACCTCCAGGGCTGCTGCTAGCCCATTCAGTCCTTCGCATGAATTAGATTAAGGTGCTCCGTCTTGGCAAGAGGATGGGATTTGATGCCTCTTAGAAATACTGGCCTTATTTGAGTGGACATAGCCAAGCCATGTAGCTGGGCAAGTGGCATGTGAGCTGGATTTATCCTCACCCCTCAGCCAAGTGCCTTGAGCAGTACACTGCTTGGCCCACCATTCACAGCAGCCCTGATAAACAACCACTATTTAGGGCTTAACATTGGCCAGGCTTTTTTTTTTCCCCCCAAAAGTACTTAGCCTGTATTAACTCATTTAATCCTCACAGTAGCCCTATGAGTTAGGTATTGTTAACTCCATTTTACAGATGAGGAAACTGAGGCACAGGGATGTTAAGTGTTCTGGAGCCTGGAAGGTGAGTCTCAATCACTGGACATTCATAGACCAAGAAGCAGCTTAAGCTTAAAAAGCTAATTTAATTGGCAACCGTTGTGGGAAAGGGGGAAGAACAGTTGCCTTTTTCTTTCTTTTTCAAAGGAGGAAATACCTGTTCTCAGCCCAGGTGGAGGAAGGAAGGGAAATTCATCTGGCAGGAGGAAGAGGAGGAAAGAAAGAGGCAAAGCTGGGCCTTGATGGCTGATGGGGAGCCTGGCCCAAGAATCAAGTGACTTTCCTTAATCTCTGGGGCGGTATGAGGTGGCAGATCCAGTTTGGGGCCTGGTATGAGGGTGATGAGTAAGTGCCCCTAGGTGTGGCTCAGAGGCAACCGGCGGTGGCTGCACGCAGGGTCTTGACCTAGGCAGACAGCGAGTGGAAGGAGGTGAGACAACTGTCCCGACCTTCCAAACCCCTGATCCCCATCTGTGGTCTCTTGCTTCCTTGTTGAAGTCCTGTTCACCCACAAATGCCCTTCCCAAGTTCGTCCAGGAACCCTTCCTGAAACTCCATATCACAGCTCCATATACATGATCGCTTAGTTTCCACACCGTACAGCTGAGCGCTTAATTAGCTGGAACCGAGCATTTCACTATGCCCTGTCAATAGGCACTTTAAACAAAATAGGCTTCTCATCAGTGAGGAAGTCAAGATGCCTCCTGGGAGGGGCCAGCTGGTGCCCAGCAGATTGCTCAGAGGGTGGTGTTTACCTGGATCACGTCGCCTGTCCCAGGGGATGGCTCTTAGCTGTGCCCACTCAGAAACCCGATTTCCGTAATTTTCAGAGTGGTTTGGACTCGAGCTACTGATTCACCCTGAGAAAGCTCCCAGAAGTGGGTGTAGGAGTCAGAATGCTGGTTTATTAATTTGCAAGGAGACTTTGCAAACATCACACAGACTGAATGTTGTCTCTTCCCTGTGTCCTGGACAAGCCATATGGGAAACCAAAGACCAGAAGGTGGACTGCGCTTATCAAAGCTGGAGTCAGAACCAGGCAGGAGGACCATGGGGTGGGGGTGAGGGACAGTGATGTCCAAGAGTGCAGGGCTTTGTCTACCTCTGCGGCCCTCTCACCAGCAGAAAGATACCTGCCAGGTAGACTGGATACTCAGATCAGCCTGGCTGTGGGCATCTCCTTGGCCAGTGCCTCAAGGACATTATTTCCCTGAGAAATCCTGGTAGCATTTCTCCCTTTCCTCTTTCATAATGTAGTAATTTTTTATTTTATTTACCTATTTGTTTAGTGCTTTGCAAGCATTAGCTCCCAGAGACATAGATTTGCATGTGTGTAAATTCAGTAACTACTGTACAATCTCAGGGTTGTAGAGCCAGGCAATGAGAGTAAATGCTATATGCAAATCAAGAGCATCAGGTAACCTGGATGGATCAATAGAAAGCCAAGCATAGAGCAAGGATATATGGTCCCTAATCAGCATGGAGGCTGGCCCAAGGCTGGCCAGTTATTGCATCCCCTGTGTAGGCCAAGGGTGAAGCATTCCTAAAGCAGTGCCTGCTTTGGCTGCCTCAGGCAACCTGCCCTGCTTAGCTGGCCTCTTTGGATTTAAAGGGCTCTTTCTGGTCTCTGTCCAGGCCCTTCATGGCTCATCTTTAGTGAGCCGCATCTCCAGGTGCCCAGAGCCAAGGAGGTGTGACTTCACGGGCTTTGAAGTGGGGCAGACATGAGTTGAATCCTGGCTCCACCACTCAGTTGTTGGGCGTTCTCAGTAGCTGGGCAGGTGCCTTGATTCTTCAAGTCTCGGTAACATCATCAGTAAAATGGGGATGACCTTCAGGGCTGTGGGGAGGGTTGAGCCAGACAATGCGCAGAAGGCATTGAACACCGTGCTTGGCGCAGACTGGAAATCTGGCCAGTGTGCGCTCTTTGGGACAGCAGAGGTCAATTGGAGGTCTGCATTCTCTGCCGACTTGGGCCCCAACTTCCCCATCAGGTCATGCTCCCTCCTCTGAGGTCTGGACAAAGGACAAGGCTGTAGGGGCCTAGACTGTCCTAGACAGGGAGGACATCTATCCTCAACGGGGAGGACATCTATCCTCGACGGGGAGGACATCTATCCTCAGTGCTCTTTCCAGCAGTTTGTTTGGAGCTGCTCGTGCTGATCTTTTGGCTGACTCTGGCAGAGGGAAAGTCAGATTTGAGGCCTGAGCTCCAACAGGCGTCCAGAGAGGAAGGAAGGGTGAGGAGCTCTTCTGGGAGAGGAAAGGGGTTATTTGGGAGTGCCCAAGAGGCCTGCAGACCCCTCCTCAACAGTTTAGGACCTGTGACATTTTCCCACAGAGAGTGCATCCCCCCCCATCCGTTAGGCTCACCCCGTGACATCGGTGAAATGGAAGCACCCTGCAGGTGACATCACTGTTGCTCAGGGCAACGCCTCCACCCTAAGATGGACGGGGAGGTGAAAAATCGGCCTGAAGTGTAAGACGCATGTTGAAGGGAAGAGACATAGAAGGTGTAACGTTCACAGGTATGTTTCTCAGAGACTGGGGAGAGGATGGGCCCAGTTAGCGGGAGGGTGAAGAGAAGAGGGAGGTGCTGCAGTTTCAGATCTGGGCTGCGTCTGTTGGTGGCGTGTCTTTAGGCCTTGGGTCAGAGAGCCCAGTGCTGACAGCTGCCGTCTCCTTCAGTTCTCTGAGCGGGACTCCTTAGGGGGCCTCCTGCAGCCTGGATCTGTAAGGAGGGTTAGGGGAAGGGCAGGCTGGAGCAGTGTTGGGGCCATCAGAAAAGTGACTTTCTATTCTTCAACCTCCCCACAAAAGAGAGTGAGAAATAGGATACTCACATCCTTATTACAGGGGCCTCATTGATCAAGCAGCCATTGTGCATCTATGTTAATGCACGGCCCGTGCCAGGGATTCAGTGGCCTTGTGGAGCCTTATGATGAAATGCACATGGAGAGGAAGAGTGTATGGAATCCACTGCCCCAAGAGGCAGGACCAACTGGAGATAGGAATCCTGTCTCACAGTTCACCTCACTCAGCTTAGCATTCCCTGTGGAATTCTAGATGAGTTAAACTAAATTCATGGAATGCTTTCAGTTGGATGTGCTTGAGATATACTTGCTAATTTGGGAGTGGAGTCAGAGGGGGCAGCCATGGATGTCCACCTTGTCCCTGGGATGGCACTGTTTACAAGGCTGAGGTCACTCAGCAGTTCTGATGCTCTTAACTTGGTGACCTGTGGTTTCTGTCACATCTTATCAGGTGATGCCTGCTGCTCCTCCTAAGCAAGGGCTGCCAAACCTCAGCACAGGAGACGAAGGAGGCAGGAAAGGGAGGACTCCCTGCCCTGAAGAAAGATGAAAAACTAGATGATACAGTAGGTCTCTCTCTAGAGGTTTCAGGAATCGCCTTGTCCTTCCATTTGAAGGCGCCTGATTAAAGTTTTTGTTTTGTGCAACTAGGCATAACTTCAGGTGCTTTTCTGATGTCCGGGGTATCAGTGGCTAAAGTCATTGCCCTAATTCTTGTATGCACCTAGCTTTTTCAGATTTATAATTGAAAATTAGAGTATCATTAACCTGCAGATTGTGATTCTATTTACAAATCTGGTCCTGAATCCACCATTATGGATATGATATTGTTCATATAAGTAGAATGGCCTTGTAAAAAAAAAAATAGTGGCTTCATTTACTGATCAAAGCCCCATTTTAGGGGTTTATACGTATTTATTTCTCCTCCTCACAACAGCCCTTCAAGGTGGGTATTATCCTAGTTTTACAGGTGAAAAAACAGACTCAGAGGGACTTGCCCCAAACGGAAAACAACAGAGAAGAGATTCGAACTTAGATTTGCTCTCTCCCAGAGCCTTAGGCTCTTTCTCCCACCTCAGGCATCTGGACACCATAGCCCAGAAAACATACAGATGGCATAAAGAATCCCACAAAGTTTAAGTGTCAAAACTGAGAAGACAGCAAGCAGACCACCAACTCCAGGCCTGAGCCTTCTGGTCCCTTCCTGCTGTGACTCACTCTGATATTAGCAGACCTAGTGAACTTTGGAGACTCCTTCTGCCAAGAGATTCTGTGAGTGTGGCCTGAGCTATCTGAGGATGAAAGGAAGGAAAGGCTTTCCCTTCCAGCACTCAGTTTTCTTTTCTGTTTAATGGGCACAGTAACAACCAGTTCCTGATAATATTCCTAGCATTTTGCAATCCTCTGCTGGAAGTCCCTAGGAAAAATACAAAGCCCCACAATTATCAAATGACTCACTTCCAGGTGCATAACACAGTGGGACGCTCACTGCCTGGGAAGAGGGGCTCAGCTTGGATACTACCCTGGGCTGCTACTGCTTTCTCTCCTTTCATTTCCCTGAAGCTGATGCAGGAGTCCCCCCAACCTTCGCCCCCTCCTCCTGTATCAAAGCAGCAGGGAAGGTGCTGTCATTATTTTGGCCCTGCCCGCTGGTGCAAAAGCACGTACTCATAACATACTGTTCTCATGAGAACCGGCTTCAATAGCCTCTTAGCAGCCGTCAGGGGACCCGCCTGAAGTTTATGAACGCGTCCTTTGTTTGCTGAGACTTTGTTCCAAAGTTCCCAAGAAGGCAGGGGTGCCGCATGCCTGGGCTGCAGGGTAGGAGAGCAGGGGCTGCCTGGGTCCTACCCCTGTGTGCTGCCCCAAAATGTCCCTGATGTACTCATGCCACTTCCTGATGTTTCACCCCAACACATACCTACCTGCCAGTGTCAAGAGAGCCCTCACTCCCTTTTTTGCAGAGAAGGCTTTCCATTCCTTTTATCTCAAATAGCCCAGGCCACCCTCACAGAATCTTGGTAGAAAGGAGTCTCATAAGTTCATTAGGTTTAACTCCCTGCTTCATAGCCACATTTCGTCTAGATTGTCACCTACCCTCCCCTAAACAGTCCAGGCGAGGAAAGTCCATAGGTACACGCCTAATGTTTCACAGATACCAAGTCACTGAGCAGCACAGCTTGTGGCTTCATGGGAAGATTATAGGCTTGAAAGTCAGATAGGTTTGGATTCAAATCCTGGCTCTATGATGTTGGTGGGTGGCCTCACCTCTATGCCTCAGTCTCCTTTTCTGTAAAATGGAGATAAGTGCCTGCTTCAGAGGTTTAATGTGAGAATGATACGTGTAAAGCATTGTTGCACAATGCTTAAGCCTCAATAAATGGGATGCAGTAGTTGTAATTTATTAAACCCTCCCGTGGTGTGTCAGGGCCCTGAGGCTTGTCCAGTTTTCTCCTGAAAGAAGAATTACTTCTCTGCTCCTTCTCTTACCCTGTAATCCTCTGTTTATCATCCATTTCTACAAGAAGCTTGAGCAAGAAGGGAGATGTCCACGGCACGGCAGCTGAGGGTCAGACAAACGTGTCAGGGTTCATTCCTGGGCCATTTTCTAAACGTTGGCAGTGAGTCCGCCTGCAATTAGATGAAGGCCAGTCCAGACCAAACGGGGCTGCAGCCATTTCTGTCTCCAGGGCTACGTCTGGAAGGGATTTTGCTTACATTTTCCCAGGCACTTACACTGTTAGCACGTTGCTTTTCTGACTGCAGCGTGCCTCCCAGGAAGAAAGAACATAGAAGTTACTTTATCCAGAGCTTCCCACTTCACTCCAGGAATTTCAGATTCCTGCTCCTGGGAGTAAAGGCAGTGAGTGAGGTTCTTATCCCAATTCTAACTCCATTCATGTATTCAGCAAGCATTCATCATTATAGCATCTACCCTCTTCCATCGCTGGGTACTCAGAACCTAATGGAAGAGCTGCCAGTGTCAATGATGCCAGATTGGA
Organism: Macaca thibetana thibetana; assembly: GCF_024542745.1. NCBI lineage: Eukaryota > Metazoa > Chordata > Mammalia > Primates > Cercopithecidae > Macaca > Macaca thibetana. Next base: position 100,483,570 of record NC_065586.1, on the reverse strand, counting down.
GGGAGCGAGGGAGGGTGCTGCTGACCTTCCTAGGTCTCCAAACTTCCTCCTCTTCCTCTGTGTCAGCTCCTGGGGCCTTTAGAAGACAAGGAGGTGGAGGAGACAACTTAGTCATACTCCCCAGGCTTCTGGAGGAGCTGCAGGGATGTCGTTCACCCACTTCTTCCCAGAGGACTCCTTAACATGCAACTGTGACGATTTAACAAATCCAAAGGGAGACCCGACCATAGCACCAGTACCAGTGCCAACAGCAGTATCATTACCAAGCCCTGCTGAGTGACTGTGAGATGGTCCACAAGGCCGTAAATTGGACACTATTGCCATAGCAAGTGGTAGAGCCAAGATTCAAACCCAGGCCGTCGGATTCCAGAGTTTGACTCCTTAGCAATGGTTTTCTAAGCCTCTGCAAACTGTTAAGCTCTTCTTAGCTGATGAGCTTTGGGCTGTTTCTTTCTCGATGACCTTAGGAGTGGAAATGAGCCCATGTGAACTTGATACTATCAGTGGCTGCTTGCTGCCCACCTCAGTCTGACTGATACACATACAAGTGTGGGTCCATGCATTCAGCAGGCATTATTTGGACACCTACTGGGTGCCAGCACAGCCTCGGTGGAGCACCCGCATCACACCTTATTGCTCCGTTCCTGTGGCTAGAAAATGATGTCATAGTAGGGTTGTTTTGTGCAATTCGTAGGGAGTGTGACTCTGAGTCGTCATAGGTAGTTCTGGGAGCAATTTTGCTAACTGTTCCTAGCCTTACCATGTGGGCCCTCTGCTTTCCAGAGAGGAGGAGGACTGGTTTGCTCTGACTAACTGGTGTAGGAGGGTTGGCAGAGGCCCGGCTCTATTGTTCAGCCCAGATCCCTGCAGCAGAGCATAAGCAAAGACGCTCTTAATTTTTTACAGCTGGGTTGGCCTCCCCTTTGTCTTTGTGTCTGTTACTGTTCCCCTTTATTGAGATGAAAGGGGTTTTTAGATCTTTTCAGGGAGAGTGTGCGTGTGCGTGCGTGTGTGTGTGTGTGTGTGTGTGTGTGTGTGTGTGTGTGTATGCGTGCAGGAGGCCCACAGCGCTTCCCTTCCTCTCCCCTCCCCGCCCTCCCCAGCCCAGCTGGGGCCCAGGCTTTGTGTCAGGTACCGCCTAAGCTGCAGGGGACTCAGCTTAGAAGAACAGTCTGGGATTTCTTTCGCTGTGTGGGGCCCAGAATCTCAGGAAGCCAGGACGTGGGTAAGAGACCAGTGGAGTGGGGAGGCTGTGGTGGGGAACAAGCCTTTCTGAGGCCATGGACAAGGCCTTGGGGGGTTCATCCTCCCCCATCTCCTAGAGGCAGGGTGTCTGTCTAAGCTGGGCTGTCTTTGTTCCCATCCAGGGGTCAAAAGGAAGGTGGCTGCTGGGTGCTGGCCCTTTATTTAATTCCATCCATCCCAGTTTCTCGGTGAAAGGGGGAAAGTAGGAGGGGGCGGGGAGTGGCCAAAGGGAGGGCTTTGTTCCCTCCTTGTTTTCCTTTGTGTTTACTCCCGGGTTCTGTTCCAGTCCCTTCCCCTTTCCATTGAGTCAGTGTGTCTGCTGTTGTGCGGAGCCTGCGTCGCGTGCAGCCTCCCCTCCCTGCCCCACCGAGAAAGTGTGGTTTTGCCTGAACGTTTGTGGCTCTGCTTCGAGGCAGGGGGTGTGAGATCATGGGGTGGAGAGAGAGAAAGGGGACGACTCGTGGGAACTCTGGCATGTCCTGCCCTGAGGTGGGTATTCATGCTGTCTCCAAACCAGCACCCTGTGGGTGAGATGCAACCACAGGGCTAGGGGAAATTCGGAGGAATATGAGCCCAGACCAAGCCAATGTAGGACAACGGGAAGTGGTGAGGGCACATTGCTGGGACTGTGATTCAGGCATAGAAACCGGAGGTGGGAGTCCTGGTGGCCAAGGGAGACCTTCCCCCGCAGGCTGGCTGTGGGAGACGCCTCCTTCCTGCGAGTGGCGGGCATTTGTGGGGAGCTTTCGTGTGAAAGCAGTGCCTCCAGTGCATGGTGTCAGCTGTGGGCCCCCAGGATAGTGTGTGTCCTTAGCACGGAGCACAGGTCTATGCCAGTTGCTCAGGGGAATGCAAAGACAAACAGGACCCTGCCCTCGCCCTGGAGGAGCTCACAGTGAGGAAGGTGATGGGGCAAGACAAGGACAGAGGCAGCCGTTGGGCACACCAGGGTGACACGGGGCCTGGAGCCAGGCTGTTGTGCGACCTTGGGCACATGCCCCACCTCTCAGCGCCTTGGGCTCCTGCCAGGGATGTGAGGCTCCTGGCCCCCTCCCCCGGGGTTGCTGCGTGGGTTAAATGCAATAACTCAAAGATAGAGACACACGGGACCAGCCACAGTTGGGTACCTGCTGTGTGCCAGTGCATCTACAGAACCACCTGACCTACATGAGGGGCCTGGCTGCGCTTAGTGAGGCCTAATTCCTATGTCCCCCTCCCCTGTTCTTCTATCCCTTAGAAGAAAGGGATTTGTCTTGGGATCCTGGAAGGCTCCTTGGAAGTAGTTTCTGAGATGGGCTTGCTGTGAGGTCAGTTGGGTAGGGTTTCGGCCAGCACAGAGGTGAAGCATGGATGTTTCCGGAAATGGTGGGGAGGTGCAGGAGGTATCTGGGGGACAGGAGATGATCTGAAGTGGCCGGGCCAGGCAGAGCGGGCACCGAGAGGACTTCTGAGGCTGGTTGGGCCAGGCCTTGAACATTCTTAAAGCGCTGACTTGTGTCCCATGGAAACAAGACTCCATTGAAATGGGGAGGGGAGACGTGCAGGGTTGGGGAGCTAACTGGGGGTTTTGGGGTGTTAGGGAGAGCTCAGACGAGCTGACCCCAAAGGCCTATGCTGGCCAGTATGTGAGAGAGATACCATTTCACATGGAATCCCCGGGCTTTGGTGCAGAGCAAAGGCCAGGTGAGAGGTGGCTGGGGAGACTGGAGATACTCCAACAAAGAGGAAGGTCAGCAAGGGGAGCTGGCTGGGAGAGAGGAGGGTGCCTCGCGATTTGAGACTGCAGTAGTCTCCTGAGGTGGCCACAACAAGTTGCCACACACCGGGAGGGCTTAAGACAGCAGGCATTTATTTTCAGAGTTCTGGAGGCCAGGATCAAGGTATCAGGGCCACACTCCCTCCGGATACCCTAGAGGAGAGTCCCTCTTTGCCTCTTCCAGCTCTTGTTGGCTCAGGTGACCCTCAGCTGTGGCAGCATCACTCCCATCCCGGCCTCCATCTCCCCTCACCTCTCCTCTGTCTCTCTTTCCTGTCACTTCATAAGGATACTTGTCATTGGATTTAAGGCCCACCCAGGTAATCCAGGATGATCTCATCTCAAGATCCTTAATTTAATCACATCTGCAAAGACCCTTTTCCCAAATTAGGTCACATTCATAGGGGCTGGGGACTAGCGTGAGGATGTATATTTTGAGGGCTGCCATTCAACCCACACAGTTGAATGTATCTGAGATGCCTTGGAGGGGATGGGTGGGAGAAAAGGAGGTGTGGGCCAGAGCTCAGGGGTTGCAGGGGAGCCCCCTCCTTGTCTCTGCCACTGTTTTACTCCTTGTAATCTCTTCTCACTGTCCTCTCCACAACCCGGCCATAGAGATCAGGCCTTTGTCTGTCTGTCTGTCCCAAGATGCTGAGATTTCTGCGATGTCCTGCTGGGGGAGGCAGGCAGAGTGGCTGGACGGAGGGACACTCTGTCCTTCCTGGGAGAGCATGGCTTCCCTGCCTTCTCCATCTGCTCAGCCGGCGGAGAAGCGGGAACAGGAAGGATGTGGCTCGCCCACCCAGAGTCGGCAGAGTCCAGCCCCCTGTCCTTCCTGTGCCTCTGCTGGCTGGCAGACCACCCCCATGACCCAGTCCTGAGGATAGAGTTGGCATCCTGGTGACTTTTTGAAACCGCTCCCTCTTCTGAGAGTGGGCCTTCAGAGCACGTAATGCTTTGGACGGGTGTGAGCAGCACGTCCTGTGAGTGCAGCCAGCGTGCTCACGTGCAGACAACAGAGGCTCGCTGGAGCAAACAGGGCAGCTCCTGCCCCGTGTGTCCTTCCCCGCCGGCTCGGCGGTCGGGCCACCTCAGGTGGGCACTGGGCTGGAGCTCTCCCCTCTCTGCTGTCTGTCCTGCTGCCCCACCTCACCAAGGTCCAGACGGACCCCCGGGTGCTTCTGAGCCAGCATCCCACTCAGTCAGTCTGGGCTCTCCCCTGGGTTAGGGAGGGACAGTCAGGGCTCCTGGGGCCCACAGACCTTACTGTAATACCAAGTGCTCCTTAGTGCGGCACCATTAGGCCTTTTGGCTTAGGTGAGCCTCTGCTGTCCGCATGTGCACACACTGGCTGGACTCAGGGGGTGCCCGGTCCCACCCACCCAAAGCATTAAGTGTATTCAAGGCTCGCTCTTGGAAGAGGGAGGAACTTAAAAAAAGTCATCAGGATGCCAACCCAACAAAGCCTCTTTCTCTTTTCTTCTAGTCCTTGCAGAGGCCATGGGGAAGGAAGAAAATCTGCCCTGGCATTTACACTAAGCTCCTGCAAGGCCTGGCACAGCGTCAGCCCTCATAAGTGCTGGTTAGGATTATCCCAAGTGTGATTGCTGCGGCCAACGAGGAGGCACAGGAGTAGAGTCAGGCCTAGGTTTGGGGAGAAAGGTGGAGCCGGTATTTCAGGGAGTCATGGACTCAGAGGAAATAGTGGGTTTGCTGAGCAGTTGCTGATGGGGTAGGAGTGAGGAGAGTCCCGGCTTAGGGGTTACCTTGAGGAACGCTTCATGGGGGGTTGCAGACCACAGCCCACAGGCTCTGGGTGGTCACTAACATATTTTATTTCATTTTCTTTTCTTTTCAAGACAGGGTCTCACTGTGTCACCCAAGTTGGAGTGCAGTGGCACTATTTCAGCTCACTGTGACCTCCGCCTCCTAAGCTCAAGCGATCCTCCCACCTAAGCCTCCTGAGTAGCTGGGACCACAGGCATGGGTCACCACACCCAGCTAATTTTTTTATATTTTTGGTAGAGACGGGGCTTCACCATGTTGCCAAGGCTAATCTCGAACTCCTGAGCTCAGGCAATCCATCTGTCTCAGCCTTCCAAAGTGCTGGGAATTACAGGTGTGAGCCAGTGCACCCAGTGTTGCTCACATGGTTTTTAAAGAATTTTTGAAATAGCAGCCAACATTTAAAAATGAGAGGATTTTGATAAAGTCCAGATTAGTGGCTTTTCTTAGGGAAAAAAAGATCTTGCCATTCCGGGTGCACAGAATGTGTGGCATGGGGACTCACCCCTTCAGACGAAGCATGTGCCATCCAGTTGACCAGTGTCCCCTCCTCTCACTGTCCACCACAGCCCCGCTCATTTTCCCTGTGGCCTGGCCCTCCCAGACACTTGATTTTACAACCCAGGTCCTCGAGACAGGTGTCTGGAGAGAGGAAGGGAAGGAGCCCAGTGGCCACAGGGTGGCAGGTCTGGGGAAGGTGAGCTGGCCAACATGATGGTCCTGCTCAGTGGGAGAGGGCTCAGGTGACTGCACGGGGTCAGGGCTGCAAGGATGCCGAGAAGAAGAGGAAGCGCGGCAAGCCCAGAGCTGCAAACGCACCCTTTCCACCTACTTTCTCAATGATTTTTTGTTGGTCCTCTTCCTTCCTCTTTCCTCACTTCCTTTATTTGCCTGTCCCTCCCTTCCCTTCCAGGGCCCAGCCTCCAGCCCCAGTCTGCTCAACTGCCCCCCTATATTCCCTCTCCTGTCCCCATTTGGAATGCAAGTGAAGAGGGACCCAGCCAGAGATGCCCTGGTGGGAGCAGCTCTGAGGCGTTGCACTTACTGGGATAAGGCCTTTCTCCTCTCCCACTGTCCTGGAAGGATGGGAGCCAATCAGGCTGAGCAGTGACACATTCAGAGCCAGTGTTATTGAGCCATTTGTGCTGTCTCCTCTGTCCTGAGTTAGGCAACAAGGAGGGAAGAGAAGGGACTCATTCAGTTTTCCATCAGTCCCTTGAGGGGGTGGAAGGAGACCAGAGGGAGGGGCAGACTCAGCCTAGGTGCTGCTCACATTCAGTCATGCACTGCAGACTCAGAAATCCTAGAGGCCACCCAGTGACCTTCCCAGAACATCAGTCTCTTCATCTGTAAGAGTTTTAATGCGACTACCTAAATGAGGTTGTGACAGTTAAGTGACAAAACACATGCAGAGTACTTAGCATCCTGCCTGGTATCGGGTACCTGCTTCGTAAATGGCTAGTCATGAAAACATCTTCAGCTTTCACCACCCTTCCCCTGTTCTGTGCTGGAATCACTGCCAGGTGCTCCCTGGGAGGGTCCACGGGATGATGCTCAGCCTGCCTCTTCCACTCCACCCACCCTCCAGGCCTAGCATGGCTCCTCTTGAGGCCTCAGTTTCTACCTCTGTAAAATAAAGAGACCCAAATTCAACTCTGTATTCTGACTTGCTTAAATTTTTGGCTTGCTTTTCCCCCAAACAACTGTGTACCTCATAAGCTGGGGCTGAGAAACTGCAGCACAAGGCCAGGATACAGTAGGAGTTCAGCCCAAACTCATGGCAGTCCGGGTCTCCCTTGGCTCCTTCTTTCTTGGAGGACCCAGAACCTAGAGAGTGAAAGGGAACCAAGTCACCCCCAAGGCCTGGGCTAAAAGCGCCTTCCCCTGCCATCAGCCAGTCCTTTATTCCATTTCATAAAGGAAACCTATCAGCTGCTCCTTTTGGCTCTGAACGTGACGCCAGGGCCAGGCCTTCTTTTGCTGTTGTAATTAGCAGAGCTAATTGCATCTGTCAGGCTGCGTGCTGGGCAAGCCCTTGGCAATTTCCAGGATGTGGGCTGCTGCAACACTGCAGGAGCCCCACCCTCCTACCCAGAGGATGCCTGGTTTGGGAAGGGATGGTTCTCAGACATGAGCGGGCATTAGAATGACCTAGAGGGCTTGTTGAGACACAGATGCTGGGCCCCAGCTGTGGAATTTCTGATCAGCAGGTCAGAGATTGCCTGTGAAAATTTACATTTCTAACAAGTTGCCAGGTGGCACTGTTGATGCTAAGCAGGTTGAGAACCACTGTCCCAGAGGGAATACCGGGCGGCCAAGAAAATGGGTCCTGGAAAGCAGGTGGAAAGGGTGCGTTTGCGGCTCTGGGCTTGCCGCGCTTCCTCTTCTTCTCGGCATCCTTGCAACCCTGACCCCTGCTGCTTAAGGCTATGGTCAGCCAACCCTTGGTGGGAGGAGGTGGGCAGTGGGGCAAAAGCAGTGTGATGAACAAGTTGTGGGGCCGGACACAGGCTCCTACTCTTCCTGGTTGGTTGTAGGAATTCTGTCTGGAAGGAGAGGAGGAGGTAAAGGTGGAGCCAAGGGGTTGCACACCGACATCTCCCCAACAGGTGAGGGCAGGGAGAGCACCAGACAAGGAGAGGCCCTCAGAGAACAGGAAGGAAGCTCCCTCCCTCCTCTGCATTTTGCAGCCTGTAGCTCAAGTGCCTTTTGTGCCCCACATCTCATTCTGTCTGGGGACTCCATACGTAGTGGCTGTCTACCTTCCCACGTGGATTGTAATGCTTTTGCTACCGGGGGTCAGGCCATACTCATCATCGCAGGCCCTGAAGCGTCCAGCATGTTCCTCGAACTCAGTATGTGCTCCGTACATGTAGCACAGTGGAAAAACTTGAACTTTGCTGGCAAAGACAGAGAGAATGAGCTTGAATCTCAGCCCAGCTATGGCTTTTCTAGTCCTGTGGCTAGAAAATGACTTCGTCTCTTGGGCTTTGGTTAACCCATCTGCAAAACGGGGATGGCACCCACCTCTTAGAAGGTTACAGTGGTCAGTGTGTGCAGTGCCCAGTACATCCTAGTGAGGGCTTGAGAAAGGGGAGAGCTATGGCTGTTAGACAATGCTTTGTGGTGTTTATTGGATTAAGCGATGGTGGGGAGTGCTGCAGGCTCTGGGGGACCCAGGAGTGAGGGACCTCAGTGAAGGAAGGAAGCCGTCTTGGATTTCCCCCAGGGTCTTGGCTTCTGGCCAGCCTCAGAGTAAGGGTCTGAGTAAACCACTGGTCCTGGCAAGCCACCTGCAGCCCTCTGTCCGGGCCACCCAGAAGCTTCCTTCTACCCTCAGCCCCTGTCGCCCCGTGACCAGGCTAATTTTAGCTGTGAACTGCATGGGCTGCCCCCCTCTGTGGACAAGGGCGGAGGTGGAGAGGAATTCAGCAGGCTTCCTGCTGGCTTCCTGGCAAGCAGACAGAAAAAAACCCACCAAGTGACACAGGTTTATTCTCAAAGCCAAACCCGCCAGCTGATGTCTCAGACCACAAGTGTGGGAGAGCCTGGTAGAGGTGAGAACTTTGGGCCAAGGCAGAGGTGGACATCCTTGGAATTGGGAGTAGGGTACTCTTTGGGGAGGCATGTACTGGTATGTGCAAGTACATGCACACATATACACATATCCATGGTTTGTGAGAGGCTCCTCACTACCCGTCCTGTATCAGAATGTCAGAATGCCCTGCTTCCTTCCCTTTTGTGGAGAAGTCAACTCTATACAGTATTTGAAGGGATTTATTCTGAACCCATTTGAGTGACCAAGGCGTGAGGCACAGTCCCAAGAGATCCTGAAAACATGTGCCCCAGACAGTTGGGTTACAGCTTGATGTTACACATTTTAGAGGGACAGAAGTTACAGGCAGGCCAGGTGCTCACGCCTGTAATCCCAGCACTTTGGGAGGGCGAGGCAGGCAGATCACTTGAGGTCAGGAGTTCGAGACCAGCCTGGTCAACATGGTGAAAACCTGTCTCTACTGGAAATACAAAAATTAGCTGGGCATGGTGGGGCACACCTGTAGTCTCAGCTACTCAGGAGGCTGAGGCAGGAGAATTGCTTGAACCTGGGAGGTGGAGGTTGCAGTGAGCTATCACTCCACTGCATTCTAGCCCGGGTAACACAATGAGACTTACTCCCCCACCACCACCCCCCCCAAAAAAAGACAAGTTACAGGCAGACATTCATCAATGCATGTGTAAGGAATATGTTAGTTTGGTGTAGAAAGATGGGACAACTTGAAGTGAGGGCAAGGAGTGACTTCCTGGTCACAGGTGGATTCAAAGATTTTCTAACTTGGTAGTTGGTTGAATGAGTTAAGTAAGTTATTATCTAAAGACCTGGAATCAGTAGAAAGGAGTGTCTGGGATAAGGGACATGGAGACCACGGTTCTTACTATGTAGATGAAGTCCCAGGAAGCGGATTTCAGAGAGAGGAGATGGTACATGTCTGTTAGACCTAAAAAGGTGCCAGACTCTTAGTTAATCTCTCCTGGATCAGGAAGAGACCTGGAAAGGGAAGGAAACTGTACAGAATGTAGATTTTCCTGACAATAGACAGCTTTGCAGGGCCATTTCAAAATATGTCAAAGAAATTATATTTTGGGGTAAAATACTTTGATTTCTTTCAGGGCCTGCTATCTCATGTGATGCTATATTGCATTGAAATTTGGTATCTTATTGCTACAGAGTCTGTTTTGTCACTCTTAGGATCTCTGTTTTAATGTTAATGCTGGTCAGTTGTGCCTGAATTCCAGAGGGAGGAGGGTATAATGGGGTTTGTTGGCTCCTCCTTCCCATCATGGCATGAACTAGTTTTTAAGGTTTATTTTGGAATCCCCTTGGCCTGCAGGAGGTTCTTCTGACCTCTGGGGTCCCCAGGGCGGTGTCTCTATGACTGGGTTTGGGAGGAGGAAGGAGCAGAGGCTTCAAACTGAGCCCCATCTAGTGGGCCCTGAGCGGCCACAGCCCTATTCTCTGCCTCAGCCTGTCCTATCCCATAGGGTGCTGTAGACAGAGCCAGCCTGTGCAGAGTTTAACGAGGAGCCAAATGACAGCTGGGATTGGATCCGGGGAAGTGGGGAGATGGTTTACGTCAGAAAGTGAGTCAGAGGGAACCCCTGACCTGCAGGAGGATCCCAGGCTCTGAAGTCTTCTCCCCTTTGCTGGGGGCCAGGGCGGACTCAGGGGTGTGCCAAGAAAGAGAAATAGCAGCGGAACATCTTGTGCTTTCAGAGCACTTTTGAGCGTGTGTTTACTCTCCGTGCCTGGGGCTCGGGCAGGGCTGCTGTGCTCAGCAGGTGAGAAAGCAGAAGTAGGTGGATGCTGAGGCGAAGGAGCCTGCCCTGTGCCAGGCACGGTGCTAAGCACCCAAGGTATATGATCTCACTAGTCTTTCCCAACATCCCTGTGAAGGAGGCAGTGTTATTAATTCCTTCTCACAGGGAAAGCGTGGGAGCGCAGAAGCTGCGTGATCCACTTGTAGTCACTCAAGGTTAGAACACAGGTCTGCTGGGTCTACAGCCCAGGCCCCCTTTCCTTGCAGTCCTTCCCCAGGCTGGGCCCTGTTTCCCTGGTGCTTCTGTGGAGTCTTGTCTGTAATCCTACAATTATCAGTGCTACTATTCGCTGCCTACCTCCTGCCAAAGTTCCTTGTAGGGGCGTCTGCAGCGCACTCTACCCTGAACCCCAGCAGGCAGGGTCATCTGCGTATTTCCATCCCATCACAGTTTCTTTTATAAGAAAACTTGCTCAGGGGCAAGCCTGTTGCTGAGCGTTTTACATGCATTATCTCGTTAAAGCTTTATAACAGCAGATATGATTATTCTCATGTTGCATATGAAGAAACTGAGGTTCTGAGAAGTGGAGTGATTTGTTCGAAGTCACCTCCAGTAGGTGCACATACTGGGTTCTGACCCAGTCTGTCTCCTCTCGAGTCTATCCTCTTTCCCCTTGCACACAGAGTTGGTCCCTTCAGTTGGTTTGGAGTTCTGAACCTTGCCTGCACCAATACAAGGAGGCTCTTACAGCTCTTCCTCCTCTGGCAGGAATGAGGATGTAGCAAGTAGCACCGTGAAGTGTGGCGTAGACACAGGGAGGGTTCCCAACCATAGGGCTTGCCCACGGCCCCACTCCCCTGTTCATGGCATCCTGCCCTGAGTTGACACGGAACTTGGGTAGGTGGTTGTCTGGGCCATTACGGTGACTGGTCAAGGCCCATTGTGTCCAAAGGTGGCTGCCTGTGATCCAGGTGCCTTGAAGGACCCTAAAACCCCCCAAATTATCTCCTAACTGGCTGCTGCCTGATATTCTGCTATGAGTACTCTCCACCTTTGTGTTAACATTCTCACCCATGTTAATCACCCAGCCTCGCAGTTAGTTATGCCTTGGACCCTCCCTGGCAAAACTTTCTGTGGATGTTTGTCGAATGTAGAAACCAAGCTGACCTGTTTCTGCCACTATCCAGCAAGCTGCTCCTTGGCTTGGGGAAGGAAAGCTGGCTCGCTGCCCCCTGCACTTTTTCCTTACCCCACCCACTTTGCAGTGTGACTTCCTCCACTTTATCCTGTCCCCGCTTTCCTCTTCCAGCGGAAACCTGTAAGCGCTTCAGAGCTCACCTCTGAGGCCCACACTGAGAATCCTCAGGGTGGAGGACGGACCTTCTCCACTCCCCAACCCTTTTGGTTCCTGCAGACCTGTCCAGTTGTGTATGGGGTGGAATGTCTGAGTCACATCTGAGCAGCAAGCTTTGTCTAGGCGTGACCAGCAGCCAACTCAGTCCATCTCCATACTGCCACTTGCCAGGGACAGCCTGCAGAGGTATATACCTGGAAGCAAATCCCTGTCCTAGGCACCATTAGGACAAGAATTTCATTGTGCAAATTCCAGGTCAGGGGCTCAAGCCAAAGGGAATGGGGCTCAGGCTGGCACAATAGCTCCTATCAGCCAGTGTTGGCGTGCACCAGGGCATGGTATGAGGAGCCCTGTGCTCTCAACAACCTCAGGACCTCAACTGATTTGCATTTGGCCATTTGCTTCCTTTGCGGAGGTCCCAAGCAAGGAGGGGGGTAGTTTCAGTGTGGAAATAGCAGATTGTTAAGTCCCAGGGTTCCTGCTGAGGAGAGGAGAGGGTGTAAGTAAGGCTTGCAGCGTAAGACAGTGCCTCTCAGATTTTTATATGGATGCTATGAAAATGTGGATTCCGATTCAGTAGGTGTGGGTGGAGCCGAGATTCTGCATTGCTAACAAGCTCCAGGAGATACTGCAGCTGCTGGTCCATGAACCACACTTTGATTTGCAAAGATTGTAGGGATTAGCCTTTCTCCAAAAGTCACTTGAGGCTTAAAAATTCACTTATCCTAGGGGAACAGAGTGCCTCCTTTCACAACTAAGAAGTCAGATTTAAAGTTCAGATGCCTGGTGAGAAGAAACTAGTGACTCTTTGCTCTCTGGTCGTCACCAGTATTGTCCTGGGGAAAGACAAAAGCCAGGAAAGTGTGTCTGAATTTGGGGTAAGCTCTTCCAGGTCAGAAGGAGATGTTTACAGAAGAGGAGGATAAGGGCTCAAATCTACTTCCGAAAGTTATTGTTCAGTGAATATGTGCTATGCACTGGTTACTGGGCCATGCAGTTTGCAGGTATCATTGCATCTATCAGTACCGTGACCCTGTGAGATACTATTGCTTTCCCCTTGTGCAGTAAGGAAACCAGGGCTCAGAGAGGTGTGTTAACATGCCCAGCGTCACACAGCTATTCAGTTAACAGTGCTGGTTTGGAACCTAGCCCTTTCTCCCTTAACCACTAGGCTTTACTGTATTGCAGGAAGATGACATTCACTTGGGAGAGAAGGGGATATTTTATTCAGGACTATTTTGATTTCAAGTGGTGGAAAGGCCACTCAAACTGACTTAAAAAGGGTTTCTTTAGTATGACTAAAGAGCTCAGACAGCAATGCCTTCAAGCAGAGCTGAGTGTGGGGAGGGGGGTTCTGCTTTCCTCTATGTTGGTGTCTTTCTTAGGCGGGCTCCCTTCGCGAGAGCCCACTGCAGGTATAATCCTGTTCCCTCAGCAACCTAGCAACCAAACTCGCAACAGGATGAGTTTTTCTTCCCACTGGGCCCGACACACCTTACATCTGTCTCTCATTGGTCCGAATTGGATCAAATGCTCACCCCAGAACCAATCGCTCTAGCTGTAGCTGGGCGGCAGAATGTCTGATTGTCTTGGGCCTGGGTTTTGAGCCCATCCCAGGAGCTTGGAGGTGGGTATATCCTCGCCCTGGCCATAAGGACTGGTAGGAGAAAAGGGTTGGTCCCCAGGAACAGTGCGGTGCTGCTGCCATCCAGGAATGTCTGGGTAGGACAAAAACAGATGTCTACCCCAGGGTAGGCCTTTGGGGCTCTTCCATGGCTAGACTGAAGCTCCTGAGGCAGCCGCAGGGAGCTCTCGATGGGTTAGGTGGGAGAACTAAGACCTTAATCAGCCCTGAGGGGCTGAGGTTGGTGTGGGGTCCAGGGACGAAGTGGCATTGAGGGAAGTTTGGTGTAACCATCTGTCTCCCTCTGTTCCCAGGACAGCTTCAACCATGGCCATGGGGCTGTTCCGCGTGTGTCTGGTGGTGGTGACGGCCATCATCAACCATCCGCTGCTGTTCCCGCGGGAGAACACCACGGTCCCTGAGAACGAGGAGGAGATCATCCGCAAGATGCAGGCGCACCAGGAGAAGCTGCAGCTGGAGCAGCTGCGCCTGGAGGAGGAGGTGGCTCGGCTGGCAGCCGAGAAGGAGGCACTGGAGCAGGTGGCGGAGGAGGGCAGGCAGCAGAATGAGACACGTGTGGCATGGGACCTCTGGAGCACCCTCTGCATGATCCTCTTCCTGATTATCGAGGTGTGGCGCCAGGACCACCAGGAGGGGCCCTCACCTGAGTGCCTGGGTGGTGAGGAGGATGAGCTGCCTGGGCTGGGGGGCACCCCCTTGCAGGGCCTCACCCTGCCCAACAAGGCCACGCTTGGCCACTTTTATGAGCGCTGCATCCGGGGGGCCACGGCCGATGCAGCCCGTACCCGGGAGTTCCTGGAAGGCTTCGTAGATGACTTGCTGGAAGCCCTGAGGAGCCTCTGCAACCGGGACACTGACATGGAGGTGGAGGACTTCATTGGCGTGGACAGCATGTATGAGAACTGGCAGGTGGACAGGCCGCTGCTGTGCCACCTTTTTGTGCCCTTCACACCCCCCGAGCCCTACCGCTTCCACCCAGAGCTCTGGTGCTCCGGCCGCTCAGTGCCCCTGGATCGCCAGGGCTACGGCCAGATCAAGGTGGTCCGCGCTGACGGGGACACACTGAGCTGCATCTGTGGCAAGACCAAGCTTGGGGAAGACATGCTGTGTCTCCTGCACGGCAGGAACAGCATGGCACCTCCCTGCGGCGACATGGAGAACCTGCTGTGTGCCACAGATTCCCTGTACCTGGACACGATGCAAGTCATGAAGTGGTTCCAGACGGCCCTCACCAGAGCCTGGCACGGCATCGCCCACAAGTACGAGTTCGACCTGGCCTTTGGCCAGCTGGACAGCCCGGGGTCCCTGAAGATCAAGTTCCGTTCAGGAAAGTTCATGCCCTTCAACCTGATTCCTGTGATCCAGTGTGATGACTCGGACCTGTACTTTGTCTCCCACCTTCCCAGGGAGCCCTCTGAGGGCACCCCAGCCTCCAGCACAGACTGGCTCCTGTCCTTTGCTGTCTACGAGCGACACTTCCTCAGGATGACACTGAAGGCGCTGCCCGAGGGCGCCTGCCACCTCAGCTGCCTGCAGATAGCCTCCTTCCTGCTTTCCAAGCAGAGCCGCCTGACCGGCCCCAGCGGGCTCAGCAGCTACCACCTGAAGACGGCCCTGCTGCACCTCCTACTCCTCCGGCAGGCAGCGGACTGGAAGGCAGGGCAGCTGGACGCTCGTCTGCATGAGTTGCTCTGCTTCCTGGAGAAGAGCTTGCTGGAGAAGAAACTCCACCACTTCTTCATCGGCAACCGCAAGGTGCCTGAGGCCATGGGACTCCCGGAGGCCGTGCTCAGGGCCGAGCCCCTCAACCTCTTCCGGCCCTTCGTCCTGCAACGAAGTCTTTACCGTAAGACACTGGACTCCTTCTATGAGATGCTCAAGAATGCCCCAGCACTCATTAGCGAGTATTCCCTACATGTCCCCTCAGACCACGCCAGCCTACCCCAAAAAGCTGACATCTTGTAGAGCATGTGGGACCCTCGAGCTAAGATGAGGGCATCCCTCACGTTCACACCCCTGGTGGCATCTGCCAGCCCTGTTCTGGGGACAAGGCGGGCTTTCGTGGGAGCCGTGCTCAGCCTGCCAGGAAGCCAAGCCCTACAGTACAGAGGAAACAGAATTTCAGCGGGAAGCTGGTTTCCTTTCATACCATTGGGATCTGTTGGTAAAGCTGTTATTTGGGTTTAGGGACTGATCCCTTGCAGTTTACTTCTCGATCACCATGAATGGCCAAGATGGTGACAGAACATGCTATGTAGAGACAATGCAAATATTGGATTTGGTGTAATTCTTTTTGCATCCCAGATCCAGTCTGTACTTGAATATGAGCAGAGGATCTACAAGAAGGCTGACAGGGAACCGTGTTAAGACCCAGCACCGCTATTCCCAGGAGCCCCTGGCCTGACCATCTTGCAGCCAAAGCACTAACAGGGACAGGTGTGGGAATGTCCAACTTTGATCCACATCCTGCACAATAGTGGTCCCGCCATGGCTGCCACTTTTTTATACTATTTGGAGAAAAGACCTTGTATAAATTCGAGGCCCGAGTGACTAACGTCTCTGTCACACAGAAATGGGTACTTGGTGGCATAGAGAAACCCAGCCACTTTTTCAGCTATGCTTCTCACTCAGGTGCACCCCTTCTGCTGTCCTTTCCCCAACGTACTGGATCCCGAGCATGGTGGATGTCATTTGCCACAGTGGATGCCAGCTCAGCAGCCCTGCACCTCTCTTTATTCTCTCCAAAGCTGGTCTCTCTGACTCTCATTGTGGTAGGGGGAGGATGGATGCTAAAGGTAGAAGCTGACCTGGAAAAAGAGACACACAGGGTGACTGTGGCAAAGGACAGCTGGAAAAGAAGCTCTATCACTTCTTCATTGGCAACCGCAAGGCGCCTGAGGCCATGGCACTCCCAGAGGCTGCGCGCAGGGCCAAGCCTCTCAACCTCTTCTGGCCCTGCGTCCTGCAGCGAAGTGTCTACTGTAAGACAGTGGACTTCTTCGATGAGGCGCTCCATCTCCAGGTCTGGTTCAGGGGGATCAGGAAGCCTCTTCTCCACCTGTGGCTTCACTGGCCCTTTGAGATTTTCTCTCACCATCACTTCAGTTACCCTTGCAGGGGGCCAGGGTCGAGAATATACCTGTGTTCTCCCTCCAGGGTTTCAGCCGGCCTTGCCTTCCAGAGAGCACAAAAAAACTGGACAGGGGTGCCCAGTTCCCCCATATACTGAAGGAAGGAGATCCTTCCCCTATCCCTAGGAGCTCTCTCAACCAGCCTCAGAAAGCTTGAGAAAATGGACCCTTTGCCCAGCCAGGGTTAATTCCTGGTGGGGCAGCTCGGCTGTGATCAGGGCAACCAAACCTGTAGGAAGGCTTCCAGTGTGAGCTGGAATTAGACTGAACACGTGCTTGGGCCTACCTCTCCCTAGACCCAGCTGCGGGGCACTCCAGGGAATGAACCAGCTCAAGTGTGTCCCTAACAGCAGCCTGGAGTTACCCCGAACCCCTCACAGCCCCACCCTCCTCATTCCATCAGATGCATTTGTAGAATCGGGGCAAATTTCCTTATTTATTTATGGCCCATGCCTTTCCCCGCACTTCATCCTGATCCGGTTTTGCTTTGAAGAGACTCCAATAACAAAAAAACAGCCTCCAGAAGCCAAACCTGTGCCTCGATCTCCCACAGCTTCTCCTTTGCTTCCAGGAGAAAGTTCACTGAAAAAAAAAAAAACCTTCAGCTTCTTGTTTATACGGAGACAGCAGAACTCGGTGGGGAAATGAGAATCTTTTCTGCACCAAAGCTGCTTCTAAAGCAGAAAGCAGTGGCGCTCTTGGTGTTTCATGCTGCCTTATTTATATTCAAGGAAGAATTAAATCTTGCAAGCAGTAGAAATGGTCACAGTGTTTGTTTTTAACTTCAGGAAATCTGTGAGGCTCTCAGGGCACAGCTGGGGACAGGGTTGTGGATTTCCTACTGACAGAGCAGAAGCTTTCACTCCCTTTTTATTCTTAAACTTTCAGGAAACTTTAAAAAATAACAAAACAGAACATTTCTACCCTGTCTTTGAGGCAACTTGTGTGCTACCTGCAGAGGTCCAGAAAGGGCCTTCAAAAGCTGGCTGTAGGGTGGATTCCAGCCTGAGACCTTATTTCACAGAGCTGATGTGAGCTGAGAAATACAGGAGCTGGAACTAACAGGAAGCTTTTGGGTTTTAAAGAAAGAGATTGTATTTTAAATAGAGGATGTTGAGTCTTCTAGGGCACTTTGGCCTTTCCACTAAGGACAACCCTGCCCTCTTTCTCCAGAGTCTCTTTCCCAAGGATGCTTGACTTTCCCCAGCATCTACTCACTTGCTTTGCTAAAGAACAAGGGTGAAATGAATAGGGCTGGCCCCTAGGCCAAGAGGCTGGTTATGTTGGGGAAGGGCCTTATGTCCTCAAAAGCGCCAGCCCCTCTGCATGCCTGGCTGAAGCACAGCCCCCGCTGAGAACCTGGGGTGGTGCTCTGGTTTATCATCAAGGGTGTCATCTGAATCACCTGCAGAACCTGGTCCGTTGCCTAGACCCCGCCTCAAACCTACATGGTGCTCAGAATCCAGTCTGGAGTGGTCAGGCTAGGCTTGATTTTTAAAGATTTCCCCCAAGTGACTGATGGTACTCCTAGCTGAGGAAGGCTTCTCACTTTCTTTCTTAATGGAAAGCTAAAGAAAACCCAAGTAGACTACTTTCCCTACAGATCTATTGGAAGATAGATAGACCTGGGAAAAGCCAATGAGCCTGCTTGGAATCTGTGGTCTAAGTGGCATCAGCTATACCACAAACTTCTCATGAGGGCACCCACATTCACACTAGTGCCATAAACATCAGAGAGAGGGCAGGAAGGCGTAAGATGGTGAGCCCTTCTCCCAAGCAGGTCATGAGTAGTCCAAAAGCATTTGTCAGGAGCCTAACATGCATGAGACATTGTAGAAAATAGGAAGATGAATAGGACCAAGCCTGTTCCCTAGGAGAGACAGCAGAAGGTAGCCTTCCAAGTACTGACCTACTCCAAGCATGACCCTGCACTACACATATGGGTATCACCTGGGTGCAGCTTCCTGGGCCGTGTCAGACTCCAGTGGGATCCTGAGAAGTTAGATAGAAGAATCTGCACTTCACCAAGTTCCCCACGTGATTCTGGATGTCCAAGAACCACTGGTACCTGGGGTGATTAGGGAAGGCCTCATGATGGGGTGCTGCCAGATAGAGCCTCTGAAAAATGACCAGGACTGTGGCCAGGAAAGGCATTCCGGCCAGAACCATGGAGTGAGGGTGGGAAGTACCTACTGTATGGCAGGCACCGTTCCGCACACACATTTGTTAATGCACACAGTTCCATGTCAGTCCTATGGTGCGGGTGCTATTCTTATCCTCCCTACTTTCCAGATAAGGAAACAGGCACTGAAGGGGCAAGTGACTTACCTACTGTCAGAGTGGTAAGTAGCACCACCCAGATTCCAACCCAGGGAGTCCTGGTGTATATGTTGGCATATACTCAGAAGTCGTGGCAAATGAGGTTGAAAAGAGTGGGACTGAGCCATGGAAAGCCTTGAATGCTAATACAAGGTAAATTTGGACCTTACAACAAGCAGAGATGGGCCATTGGTGGGTTTTGAGTGAGACAGTAACTTGATTCACCCCCAAACTATGGAGTCCTCATCTATGTGATCAATGTCATCCATGTACTGTGCTGTAGGGTACATGGCTTGCCAGAGCAAGGTTGGTGGCAGCTGGCAGTGGTCAGTGAATATCCAGGAAGTCCTAACTCAAGCCGCCCCAAGGCTGTGATTCAGAACATTTTCGTGGTCCATCTTGTTTCTACCTCATGGGACAAAGCTGGAAGGCTGTTTGGTTTGGCCAGCGACCGAAAGCAGAGGGAGCCAAGAGTCACAGAGTGAAAGGCAATGTGTGCCTTCAACTGGGCCCTCCCTCTCCACCCCACTCCGCCTTGCTGCACCCCTGGCCCTGGGAGGGGCATCTTTTAGAGTTAACTTTTCTCATTGCCATCCAAAAATAGCTTGCTTAAACAACTAGTTTGTTGTTTAAAAAATAAACATAAAAGCAATAATACAGTCATAATTTTAAAATTCAAGTACTAACAGGAAAATTAAGTAACAGACTAACGGTCCCACTTCTGACTTCTTAGTCCACTCCCCAGAGATAACCAATATGAAGTTTTTTGTGCATCCTTCCAAAATGTTTCTGTGTATGCGTCACGTGTATTTATATATGTATGCAACCTTTTAGTCCTTTTTTACATAAATGGCATCATACCGACTAATTCTTCTTGGTTATCTTTTTGAACATTTGGCTCTACCTTATTCTTTAAAATAGCTGCTTACTGGCCGGGTGTAGTAGCTCATGCCTGTAATCCCAGCACGCTGGGAGGCCAAGGCAGGAAAATCGCTTGAGCCCAGGAGTTTGAGACCAGCCTGGACAACATGGCAAACCTTGTCTCTACAAAAAACACATAAATTAGCCAGACATGGTGGCGTGTACCTGTAGTCCCAGCTGCTGAGGAGGCTGGGGCGGGAGGATCGCTTGTGCCTAGGAGGCAGGGGCTGTAGTGAGCCGTGATCTCTCCACTGCACTCCAGCCTGGGTGACAGAGTAAGACCGTGTCTTAAAAAAAAAAAAATATATATATATATACACACACACACACACACACACACACACATATATTTCCCTACCGAGGAACTTTCCCTACTGAGGAACACTTAAGTTGTCTCCACTTTTTGCTGTTATAAACAACACTCTAGTGAACGTCTCTGTGCACAAATCCTGTTTTGAAATGATCCTTCCTCTCCCAGTAATCTCCATATTCTGTACTTCCTGTGTATGGATTCACCACCAAGCATCTTCTAAAAAGAACCATTGCCTGGGATTTATTCAATCGTCATGAATCAACAGTGGGGAAAAGGCGTTTGACCAAGTACTGAGCAACAGCATGTGCTCTGCCTGGGTCCAGCTCTATGTGGGGAACAAGATTATAAGATGGGGGCTCTGTCCCCAAGGAACTGGGTCTAATAGGAAGACTACCAATGGCTGCAAAGTAAGTGAGAGATCAATGAAGTGTGGTAAGTCATTGAAAGTGAAATTGTGTGACTCTGAAGCCCACATGAGCGGAATGTGAAAACAGATCAGCTTTGAGTTTCAGCTGTAACCTCTTTAGCTCCCTTACAAATGGGAAAATGTGAAGAGCCTCCCCAAAGAAAATCAAATCCACATAATTGTTCTGTCTCTCAAATGCTTCTACTTACTCCATTCATCCTAGCCTGGGTCTGGTTTATTTCCTCCTGCACAATGTGGGGCCCTACTTTACAAGTGAAAATGGCATTTTCCACCCTTTGATGTTTCTCTACACCCCCACAAAGAAACTAGAAAATAAAACTCGAAAGAGGGAACCACATAAACCTCAGAGATGTTCAAAGACATTTCTTCCTGATGGGAAAAGGTGGGCCTTAAAAGCGTGAATTGAGAGTTGTAGCACAGGGGTGGGTTAGGGAGTTCGGAAAATTTTGTCCCATCTGTTTCTTTCAAACCCACAGGTCAGTGATATTTTAGGTTTCTTTTGGAGCAACTTTATTTAAAGTAGAAATAGCAAAGACCCACACCCTGTTTCTTCCCATTAGCTGCCGTTGGCTGTCTTCCCAACTGGCCAGAGATGACGCCCACAGCCCCCACGGCCTTGCTGCCATGAAGAAGGCCTTCTTCCTGAAGAAAGGACTGGGCTATGTTAGACCAAAGGTCTCCTGGGACGATGGCCTTGCATCTCTTCCAAAAGGCATGGCTAGTGCTGAATCAGCCCCCCAGGGGTCTGGAAGCTGTAGGTCAGCCCCCAGTTATCCCAGCCAAGGACAGTGAGTCAGCCCATACATACCCCATGTACTCCCACCCCAGGAATCAAAGCCAAGCGAGACTAGAGCAGGTCCTGTATGTAGAGCCAGATTCAGGGCCAGGGAGAAGGTCAGTGGTGTTCAGCCCCCTGGGTATCCACAGCTTTGCCCGGTGCAGTTTCTAAGAAGCCCTCTCCATAGGGACAAAATGCCACAGAGAGGAAACAAATCTATGGAGAGGGCTTCTGGCCAGGCAAGGAAGCTGCACAAGCTCCACGCATCCAGAGCAACACAAGATGCCACACTAAGCTGCAAGGTTGCTCAGCCTGAACGTTTAAATCCAGAGAGAAACAAGAGCAGGCCCCCTGCCCTCTCTCCATATACCCTCTCAATATGGAGGCCTATGCAAGGTCCTGCCCACAAGGTACCAGCCTTCATGACAAAGCTGGCGCCATTGAGAAGGTTAAATGAAAGGGCATGTGTGATGCAGTTAGCTTCGGGCCTGACAAACTCAACAAAAAAACTGCGGAGATTCTTCCCCTTGCTCTAAGGAGGGCTCCTTACAGCCCAACTCCTACTGCCTGGTTCCCCCAGCAGTGTAAGCTGTCCCTCCGCATGGGGGGGAGGGACATGGCTCCTCACACATGGGGGTCTGTCTTCCCTGGGGATTCCCTCACACACCTCCCTTAGGGCCAGACGCTGGCCAGGTGCTCAGAAAATGTTTGTGCACCTCACTGGAGGGGTCTGGGACATGTCCCCTGTTTAGGGAAACAGAAAGAGTCTCTTGCCTCTGCCCTTCTGACCCCTCTGTTCTTGTCCCTCTGCAGGACAGCCAGAGCCTGGACCTGCAGTTGCCATAGCAACAGCGGAGCCAGAGAGAGTACCAGGTGGGGCATCCCTGCGGCTCCAGAGAAGCAGCTACCTCTTCTAGACAGCAAAGTGGGGAAACAGCTATGATAGTGGCCTTGTGATGAGCTCCTGGAAGTGGCCTGGGTTTCTACATCATCCATCCATCCATCCATCCATCCATCCATCCTTCCATTTGCTCAGTCATTCATCACTACTATACACAAGGCACTGTGCCAAACACCAGGAAAACAAAGTCAAGTGGGAAACTATTCCTGCCTTGAGAGAGCTCCCAGTCCAGGGGGGAAAGCAGAAGAGGAAGCCAGCAAGGGCAGGAGGCGAGGTAGTGCTGGCAGTGGGGAGGCCGAGCAGGGCAGAGATTAAGAGCACAGGCTCCAGAGTCAGCCTCCCGCAAGCAAACCTCAGCTCTGTTCATCACTAGCTATGCAACACCTGGGCAGGCGACTCCACCTCTAAATCTCGGTTTACTGATCTGTAAAATGGGAGTAATTGGTACTTACCTCATAAGGTTTGGAGGTATTAGTAATATATGTAAAGTACCTAGCATATAGTAAGTGCTCAGTAAACAGAAGGTTTACTGTTGTTCTGAATCTACCCTACATTCCCTCCTCCAAAACCCAAGGCTGAAGCCCGAGTTTCCGGTTAGGGCTTCCTGCAGTTTCCTCAGCTAACTCTTCCCTGGCGTCCAGGATAAGCAGCCCCTGCTGCCATTGTACCTGGGATGTCTGTGTGTCCCCACCTCTCCACCTCCCTGCTGCTATCAGATCACCTGGGACAGTGTCTCAGATAAAGTCCCCAAAGAGGGTCTTTCTGTTTAACAAATAAATGGCCAACAACCATTAAGTGAAATACTTAAAATGCCTCCGCCCTTATCTTCTATACAGCTCCTCATTATTCATCCCGATACTCTCCTCTTATGGCAGAAAGTCACAAAAACATGTAAACACACGCGCACGCACACACACACGCACCTTTTGAGAGATTTTCTTCACCTGTGAGCATAACCTGAAGACTATGCCCAGATTTAGCAACGGCTGTTCCTGCTAACAGTCATCCTCCCACTTCCTTCCCCCAGTCCTGTGACGCTGGAACAGAGGCTGCCCCTACTCAGGGTTCTCCAGTCCTGTGACGCTGGAACAGAGGCTGCCCCTACTCAGGGTTCTCTGGGGGGCAGCAGCATCACTAAGCAACCGCTACCTCCATTGCTTTGTCCATCTCAGCCGCAGGACAGGACTGGAAATGGCTCTTCATATTGGCTCCTATGGCGGGGAGCTGACTGTTGCTGCTCAACTGCTCCCTCTGGAGGGGCTGTTTGCTAATGACAAAGTAGGCCGGAGACCCTGGCTGAGTGCAAGGGGATTCGTGGGCATTGCAGCGATCCTTGGGAGGAAATGGCAGGGCAGAGTATTACACAGTTCTTGTGCTTGGAGCACGTGTGTAATCATCCTGTCTGTGCGCAGCATGGTACGGGGGCACTTTAGCGTTCCATTCAGCATCCGAGCTGCTTGGTAACTGGGCAGGCCTGCAAGCATTTCAAAGCCCTCACATTTTAACCCTCGGAAACAGATAACCTGCTCCAAGAGGAGACAGATTCTCTGCTTAACCAAACTTTAGTCAGGCTCCTGAGCCTCCTCCTAGGTCCATCTGTGTATGTCCTTGTAAAATTGTTTTACCAAAGAACCCTGCTAAGTTAGTTTGGCAAAAGAACTTCCCCACCTCAATATCAGATCATCCTTGATATCTGATCAAGTCCCTTGTCCTCCGCCATCCCACAGGTGATGTCTGATCATCCTGGCCTTCTTCAGCAAGAATCCTGTTAGGTCAGTTTAGCCAGAATCATCCTTATCCCTGATGTTTCCTCCGAGTAATTTTCAATCCAGTGACCTCTGCTCTACTCCTGGGCTATAAATTTACCCACTTGTTCATCCTGTACTCAGAGTTGAGCCCAATCTCCCTCCCCCACTGCAAAAGTCTCATTGCAGTGGTCCCTGCACCTATCACAATGGTTATGAGTAATTCTTCCTTCACATGCTTTAAACAAGTGTCAGTGAATGATTTTTTTCTTTAACAGAGAGTAGTGAGATTCTGAGTATTCTTCAGAAACATGGGAGAGAATATTTATCTTACATCATTAACAACATTGCAAAATTTCAGAATGTGCAGTATTAAACTTGGCTTTGGGGTGTGAGGGAGGAGGAGGGGGAGGGATAAAATCACAGCTTCAAGGGATCACAGGTTGAGATTAAACCTGCACACAGGAAACAACCAGAAAACAACTCCAAACCATGAATCAAGCCATATGCAATGTAGGACATCTAGTTCCACAAAGTGATGGGGGGATGAGCACAGGGTTCAAGTCTGATCACTGACAGAAGCCTCATCATAATAAGGTTGCCTGCCATTCACTGAGTTTCACCCAGCTGATACTAAGCCCTTGCATAGATGAGCCCATCATTAATTAACAGCCCTGTGAAATAGGTACTAAGCAGTCCCATTTTACAGATAAGAAACTGAGTCTGATAGAAGTGAAGCAACTTACTCAAGAAACTTAAGTTGCAAAGCCGGAATTTGAACCCAACGCTGACCTTGAAGCCCTGTTTGTAACCCCTATAGCACACCACTTCTCTTTACATAAAGAAGAATTTTGATCTGAACTCTGCAAGAGAAAAGACTGGTTGGGAAAAAAAAACATAGGGCTGCTCTGAGGAAGAATAGTATGTAGAGGAAATGGCATTTTCAAAGGCTCAAGAGCTCTAACAGGTCAGATGAGAGCAAAATGTTTGAAAAGATCAAATGTTCAGCCTTCCAGGCACTCAAAGATGACAATAAATGGGAAATGGGTCTCCCAAGTGGGCACAGTGTTCAGTGTGTGTGTGTGGCAGGGGGTGGGAACTGGAGATTACTCAATGAGAACTGCATTGGGCTGGATATTTGGTTATTTGTGAAGACTTCAGACAACAAACTAAGCTAGGCTGCTATAAACCACAGGGGAGTCAAGCTTGGTTCTCAACTCAGAGTAACCCAGTCCCCCCTCCATCAAGGCCAATGACTCTGACAAAGGAAACATGGGTAAGGAAACCTGAAGGTGAGAAACCAAGAAAAATAACACCTGCCCCCACCACCACCCCCACCACCAAAGCTCCAAAGAACAATGTGGGAACCACATGTAGGCAGTCTTTGCAGCACTGGAGGGAATGCTCTAGCTCGTACTTTATGATTTAGATTAAATCTACTTTAATACTCAGAGTCATTCTGTCCTCCTAGGCCTCTGAGTATGTGATGGGAGGGGCTGCCACAAAGGTCTCTGAAATGCCTTCAAGGCCTTTTCCCCATTTTCTTGGCTATTAGCACTTGGCTTCTTTTTACTTACGCAAATTTCTGCAGCCTGCTTGAATTCCTCCCCTGAAAATGGGCTCTTCTTTTCTACCACATAGGGGGCTGCAAATTCTTCAAACATTTATGCTCTGCTTCCCCTGTAAATGTAAGTTCCAATTTAATGTCTTTTCTTTGCTCACACATATGAGCATAGGTTGTTGGAAGCAGCCAGGGCACATCTTGAATGCTTTGCTGCTTCGAAATTTTTTCTGCCAGATACCCTAAAATCATCACGCTCAAGCTCAAAGTTCCACAGGTCCCCAGGCCAGGGGCACAATGCAGTCAAGTTCTTTGCTAAAGTATAACAAAAGTGACCCTTGCTCCAGTTCTCAATAAGATCCTCATTTCCATCACCTCCTCAGCCCGGCCTTCACTGTCCATATCACTACTAGCATTTTGGTCATAACTATACAACCAGACTCTAGGAAATTCTAAACTTTCCCTCATCTTCCTGTCTTCTTTGGAGCCCTCCACACTCTTCCAACCTCTGCCCATTACCCAGTTCCAAAGTCACTTCCACGTTTTCAGGCATCTTTATAGCAATGCCCCACTCCTCAGTACAAATTTTCTGTATTAGTCTGTTCTCACACTGCTAAAAGGAAACACCTGAAACTAGGCAATTGATAAAGAAAACAGGTTTACAAAAACTGCGTGTTCTCACTTATAAGTGGGAACTAAATGATGAGAACAATGGACATATGGAGGGTAACAACACACACTGAGGCCTATTGGAGGGTGCAGGGTGGGAGGAGGGAGAGGATCAGGAAAAATAACTAATGGATACTAGACTTAATATCTGGGTGATGAAATAATCTGTATAACAAACCCCATGACACATGTTTACCTATGTAACAAACTTGCACATCCTGCACATGTACCCCTGAACTTAAAGTTTTTTTAAAAAGAGGTTCAATTGGCTCATGGTTCTGCAGGCTGTACGAGAAGTACAGTAGCTTCTGCTTTTGGAGAGCCCTCAGGAAGCTTCCACTCATGGCAAAAGGCAAAGGGGGAGCCAGGCATCTCCCATGGTGGGAGCAGGAGCAAGAGGGGTCAGGGAGATGCTGCACACTTAAACAACCAGATCTCATGAGAACTTACTATCATGAGAACAGCACCAAGAGAATGGTGCTAAACCATTCATGAAAAATCCGCCCCCATGATCCAATCACCTCCTACCAGCACTGGGGATTAATTTCAACAAGAAATTTGGGGGGGTCACAGATCCAAACCATATCACAGAATTTTAGATCTAAAAGAAATTTCAAGTACCACTTAGTCTCCAGCACCAGCACCATGACCACAGCCAGCTGTCCCAGCCACACAAGCCCAGCCCCATCATGCTCCCTCCTTCCCCTAGCCATGTTAGATTGTAACTGGACTCAGTCCAGGATAGGCTGTAGTTCAGAACCTCCAAGGAGGGGAACTCCACACAACCTCCATTCTGATGTTAACATCATCTATGACAACGACTTCTTTTAAATGCTGTGGTTTAAACTTTTTTTTTTTTTTTTTTTCCAATCTGCAAAAGATAGAGAATGGCTCTGATATGGTTTGGCTGTGCTCCACCCAAAATCTCATCTTGAATTTTAATCTGAATTACAATGCCCACATGTTGGAGGAGGGACCTCAAGGGAGGTGATTAGATTGTGGGGGTGTTTTCCTTATGCTGTTCTCATGATAGTGAGTGAGTTCTCACGAGATCTAATGGTTTTATAAGGAGTTTTTCCCTCCTTGGCTCTGTACTTCTCTCTTCTGCCACCTTGTGCAGAAGGACGTGTTTGCTTCCCCTTCCACCATGATTGAAAGTTTCCTGAGGCCTCCCCAGTCATGCGGAATTGTGAGTCAATTAAACCTCTTTCCTTTATAAATTACCCAGTCTTGGGCAGTTCTTTATAGCAGCATGAGAATGGCCTCATACAGGCTCTTACCTTTAAATCCTTAAGTGTAGGGCTTTTTATAAGATAGACACCTACCAGGCATGGTGACTCAGACCTATAATCTCAGCACTTTGGGAGGCCAAGATGGAAGGATCACTTGAAGCCAGGAGTTTGAGCCCAGCCTGGTCAACATAGTGAGACCCCATCTCTATTATTTAAAAGAAAAGGAAAAAAAAAAAGGTAGACACCAATTAGTAAAAGTGGTTATCTCTGGGACATAAGATAATGGAAGACTTTCTATTCTTTTACATTACTGCATTTTTAATCCATATGTATTATCTTTCCACATGTATTATTTATTTAAGAAGCATATTTTAAAAGTCCTTCATGGAGCATTATTTAGTTACCTCCTTCCCTCTTTCCTCCAGGCGACATCCTTCTAGTTTTATTCAAAGATTGACAACTCAGTTTTCTCTGTGGGTCAGATGAGTGACAAAGAAGTGAGATGCAGGAAGTGTAAGGACGTGCAGGTGACCAGGACCCTGGTAAACCGCAGGGAGCATGCTTGGCCAAGAGGCACACAAATCCCAAACTGGGCTATAGGCCACCAGGATGCAAACCTCCCCCATGAGTGCTTTTCTCCATTCTATAATTCCTGGTTCTTCAAGCTTTCTAAATTAGTGTATGGAGCCCCAAAAGAGAACACCTTCATTTTGGTGAGCCAGAGGCATGCCATTTCCTGTTGCATCAGTAGTAACTTTGGTCTTACGCCAAGCACTCACTAGCATGCAGCATTTGTACCGGCAAAAGGCTGATCAATCTCCTAAGTCCTATGAGAGGCCACAGGAGAAGATTCCCCTCTCTTTGAGCAAAGATCCCAGGGAAACGGTGATTCACAGACCTCACTCAGCATTAACTTGGGTGCCATGGCAACAGGGCTCCACATCCGGAGCAGATGGTGCGGCAGACTGCCCCTGTCACGCGGTGCCTCTTCTGGAAGTTCTGGCCATCTCACCAAGCAGGCTTGCTTCTGTCCAGCTGGCACAGAGTAACACCTGGTAACTATTTACATGGGTCAAAATACACCCGGAGCCAGCAGATGGCAGAGCCAGGCTGAGACGTGGGGAGAGAGGAGGGCTGGTTTGGGCTGTCTCAGAGGCAGAGGCGGCAGACAGCTCCCTTGGGGGGCACAGACAAGGCAAAACATCGCTCCTGTTGCTGCCTGGTGTCTCCGCACAGCTAGGAGGATGGGAAAGCATCCAGCGTGAGCAAAGCTGAAACGATCACAGGCTGATCCTCAGACACTGAGATGAAACGGCACTGGACACACTTGGTCCCCCTCCCACAGTGAGGCAGTAGATGCTCCCAGCCCAAGGGACCTGTTGGCACCAGCCATCCTCAGCTCTTTGCTGTCTTCAGTGGGGTGGTACTGCCTGGCGAAGCTGGCAGAGGGGCCCCATCACAGACAAGCATCCCCACACCAGACAAGCAGCTCCAAAGCACTAGGTTCAAAACCTCAACCAAGGTAAGTGAAGAGATGGGGGCTCCCAGGGACAGATCCAGTGTCTTTTTCAACTTTATCCCCAGTGTGCCCCTGGGCTTGGTACACAACAGGTAACCAGAGGCATTTGTTGAGAGGAATTGGAAGAGAGTGTGACGCAAATCCAATGGAATGACCTTTGCTTGTGGCTGGGTTTAGGGTGTGTGTATTTTTTTAAGGCAGGATGCTGGCTATAGAACATTTTGTGAGACATCCTGAGCCCTGACAGCACCAGTGAAATTCTGACGTAGTTAGTCCTGGGTGATAAATCGGTGTTTCATTTCCTGCTTTGGAATTCTTTCCAGTCACAAGACCCTCAGTGTCTCCAGGCCCATGGCCAAAGTTTGGAGAATTACACTCATGCTCGCCCACGTGGACAGCGGCATTCATTTGCCAAATGGAAGGTATTTGGGCTTGGAGTGTTTTCTTCTTCCTTCTCCCTCTTCTTAAGTTTCCACCAGGGAGGTCTTTGGAGGGTGCCAATCTGTAGTGACAAGCATCAATCATAGGTTGACCCTGAACCTCAGCAGCAGCATCTGCACCAATAATCTGGAGATCAAACGAGGCTGAAGGCCAAGGAGTTAGGAGGCACACAGGCTCCCAAAATGTGCTCTGACATTAGCACCAGGAACTTTCTAGAAAACAGAAGCTACAGACTAGGCAGGGCAGGTGGCTCATGCCTATAATCTCAACACTTTGGAGACCAGGTTGGGTGGATGACCCAGAGTGACCAGGAGTTGGAGACCAGCCTGAGCAACATAGTGAGACCCTGTCTCAACAATATTTTTTAAAAAACATTAGCTGGGCATGGTGACGCGTACCTGTAGTCCTAGCTTCTCAGGAGGCTGAGGCGGGAGAATCAACTGAGCCCAGGAGTTCGAGGCTGCAGTGAGCCATGACTGCCCCACTGCACTCCAGCCTAGGTAACAAAGCAAGATCTTGTCTCAAAAAATAAAAATAAAAAAGCAGCAGCAGCGGCAGCTGTGGGTTAGAGGAGTCAGATAAATGATTATTGGAAGAATACATTTCCTGTTTGCATTTTATTGGGAACTTCAAAGAAAAGAAAGTGAGACAGATTGATTCCCAAGACAATCCGTGATGTAAACTCCCAACAAGCTGGGGAATTCTGGACGGTGAAGGGGTGGACGGTGAGGCTCAGCACAGCCCAAAGTCAAAGGCATTAGGGTTGTTCTGAAAATAGAGATTCAAGAAGCCCTGGAAAACGCTCTTATCTGTGAGAAGAGCACAGACTGTGGGGTCCCACTTCATGGCTGATATCCAGAGCCGCAGGGCTGGCGTGTGGCTCACACAGCTGCAAGACAGGAAAAAAGCGTCAGCACAGCACAGGGGGAGGCATCAGGAAAGGGGATGCACATTGCTTTTTAGATTTGCAAGATATGAAAAATGGGTTTATTTGGGGAATTATCTCAGTTATCTTACTATCAAGTGAGAATGATACTGGAGGAAAATCTTATTTTTGGAAAAGTCAAATGTGTAGAAGTTGTTGTTGCTTCTAATAATACAGTGAAATACTTTGGACTGATGGCTCTGGGAAAATAACATGTCTGTGCGTCATTGGGTTTTTTTGTTTTTTAATAAATATATATTTTTAAAGCTTGAGAACCTTACATGTGCTTCACTGTTTGCCAACAAAAAGACAACCCTCTGAAACAAACATTATTGGGTCATTCTCAGATTTTACTTTAGAGGATAGAAAAAAATAAAGACATAATTTCCAAAACATGCTTAAAATGAATAAAACAATAATGAAACCTTGAAATCATGGAGTTGACAGGGCTCTTTCAAGGATCCACCAGGACATTTAGTTCTGGGGTTTATAAAGCGACAAGCTGAAGATAATACGAGTGGGTTGTGGGAAATCCAGGACTAGAAGTGAGGTTTCCTAACCTGTGATTCCATGCTCTGTCTTCAGAGGATACCACCTTTTGTAAATTTTATGTTTGAGACTGAGTTTTAAATATCCTGGTATGTCGTATCTAAGCTCCTTCAAAGAGAGCTGAAGTCGGAAGTGCAGGAGACAGTGCCTGGGTGGGCTCCAGCCCACAGGTTATGAAGGTGCAAACACAGTTCTGCTTCAGCAGGGCCGGATTTCCAAGTGCCAGAAATGTCCAGCACCCACCATGAGAGTGGTTTGGATTAGGGTGGGCGTCTGCACATGTCCAGCTTCTCAGAGCTTTGAAGTAACAGAGCACTCACTGTTCTGCCCAGGAGCCTACACAGCTATTTCTTCACCTTTAACGTCCCTGCACTTCCATACTTCCATAGTGTTCATTGCCATTTTGTTTGTATGTTCCAACACCAAGCATATATTACTACACAGATCTTTTTTATAAGGTTATTACTATCTGGGGGAAGATTCGTCCGGCAATGAGACGTGACTAAGGTATATGGTGTCCACTGGGGACCCAGCAGGACTAGGTGGAAGCATTGGGCACTGTGACTGTGACTCTCCACCAGCTCTCAGACCGGCCATGTGGGGGCGCTGGTGAGGACAGCAGGTTCTGAAGTCTGTGGGAGGCTCCTGGACTAGGGGTCTTATCTGCAGAAATGCGGGCAAAGTGTGAGTCTGAGTTAGCAGTGGAAAAGCACATGTGTTTTTAACAAGGAAGCACACACTGGGGTTTAGAAACCTGATTCACTTCACAGACATTCTGAAACATGTCTACAGGGGACACGCAGACCATCTTAAGCAGTGTTACTCAGTGTGACTCCGGGAATTTACCAACACAAGGTCAAATGTCTTACTCCGCTATCCCATACACATCCAGCCGCTCAAACCAGGGCCAGAGGAGGTAATCAATCATGGATGTACAGGTTCCACCAAAGAAGGTGGTGTTCTGATACTCAAGAATCTAAAAATGGAAACAAAACAAAAGCAAATAAGTTTATATATCTCCTGACACTAAATGCAAATCTCAAATTAATTCCCAGAGAGGGAGAACTGAGGCCTCTATCCTTCTCCCTCTGGTTAGCAGAATGCTTCTTCCCTTTCTCTGAGGTTTCCTCTGCCTCTTTTAGGGTCACACTCCTGGCCACCTTGTCTCTTCCTTCCTTTCAACACTAGAGTGACAGTGAGGCTCATCTGATTGGAGAAACTGGAAGAACCACCCCCACAGAGTAGCCCAGCCCCTTCCTCTTAGCCTGGAACAGCTCCTCCATGTGCTAAGCCTTCCAAGGATAAGCTGAGCTCTGGACAGAGGAGGATCCACCTCAGGCCAGCACTGCCCATTACTTGAGGACAAGGGGAGCCTCAGCATGATGTTGAAGTCTATTATTAGGAACCCCACTCAGGATCTCCCATTCTCCAAGATCTGCTTTATCAATAAGAAAGGGGATTCTGCCGGGCCTGGTGGCTCATGCCTGTATTCCCAGCACTTTGGGAGGCCGAGGCGGGTGGATTACCTGAGGTGGGAAGTTTGAGACCAGCCTGACCAACAGGGAGAAACCCCGTCTCTATTCAAAATACAAAATTAGCCAGGAGTGGTGGCACATGCCTGTAACCCCAGCTACTCGCGAGGCTGAGGCAGGAGAATTGCTTGAACCCGCAAGGCGGAGGTTGTGGTGAACCAAGATCGTGCCATTGCCCTCCAGCCTGGGCAACAAGAGCAAAAAAAAAAAAAAAGGAAAAAAGAAAAAAAGAAAGGTGATGCTGTAATCTCCATGCCTTATTATTTTATCTTCTCAATTAATTCAAAACTAAGGCAGGAAAGAGCATCCTGTTTAATAGGCCCTCTCAAATTCTAACCTTGTGTTGTTCTTCTTCTTCTTTTTTTTTTTTTTTTTTTTTTTTTTTGAGATAGGGTCTGGGTCTGTCACCTAGGCTGGAGTCCAGTAGATCAATCACAGCTCACTTCAGCCTCAACCTCCCCCGGGCTCAAGCAATCCTCCCACCTCAGCCTCCCAAGTAGCTGGGATTACAAGTGCAGGCCATCATACCTGGATGATTTTTATATTTTTTTTTTTTTGTAGAGATGGGGTCTTGGGGTCTTGCCATGTTGTGCAGGGGTCTCAAACTCCTGAGCTCAAGGGATCCTTCTGTCTTGGCCTCCCAAAGTGCTGGAAATACAGGTGTGAGCCACCGCACCCGGCCCCCAACGCTGTGTTTCTATCACACTTTTTTTTCATTTGAGCTTTTCAAACTTCACATTTGTTGGCCACTCAACACTATTACTTAATGCATTAAAATAAAATTTCTCATTCCCAAATGAGACTAAACCCAGGTAGAGGGACTGTAAAGAAAACAAACTCACAACAGACAGGTAGCCAAAGACGGCCCCAAAAAAGTACCTGCAAGTTTAAAAAAGCAAAAGTGTTTAGCAGAGGTGACTGTTGGTACAGGTCTTCCCAGAGAGAAAAGTATGGCACGAATTACCTGGTTAAATCAAGCAAGCTACTCATTTTGACCTATATACTTCATAATCAACTCGATACTTCCCTAGAGCTACAGATCTTGACTGCTGGGCCCAGGTAAGTTGTGGAAATAAGCTATACTCTTGCTTTCATCTGGAAATATCAGGGTTCTGGTGAGGGACAGAGGGCAAAAGGACCAGAATCAAGCTGTGGATTAGGGTCCCGGGGCAGGGATAGCACAGTCCCCCGCCTAGCAAATGCACATACACATTTCCCTCACATTTTCCAAATGTATCTTGGAACCACCCACATCAAAACTACTGGCATTTCCTAATACAGCTGCAGATTATTGAGCCCCATCCCAGACAGGTATTTCCCCACCAATTTCAAGCAGGGCAAGTCTGAAATCCCAACAGAAAAGCTATCTTTCCCTAAATTAGCACAAAGTGCTCGCTCCTTTACAGACGGAGGAGAACATCCTGGACAGGCCTCCTGGGAGGTTTGCTGAAGTCTTCAGGACTCTCGATAGGAGAGTTCCCTTCTGTGCAAACCTGGAACCTTCCAGACATGTAAAATTACTTTTTCCCCTTAAGAATCCTAGAAAATTGGGACTGGAAGGGCCCCTGAAACTCATCTAAGTGTGAGCTCCTCATTTCGCCATTTATTTCTACCATGATCATTACACAAAGGATTAGAAGTGTAGTGTAAAAATGTGCACTACATACTAAATATGAAAATAATAAAATGCTATAATTGGGGAAAATGAAAGCTGGAACAGAAGGTAAAAAACCAGGAAGGAAAACAGTATCAAGATATCATGTCCTGGGTCCTGCAGAGTTCCTTCAATAAAGCCTTGAATTTGACTCTTGAGTTTCCTGGCAGCCAAAGGGGAGAGGAAAACATGCCAGTGATGTGATTCTTGTCTCCCACGGGGAAGCACAGGGGAGCCTTGCTATGCAGAGGAGGAAACCCAGTTCCAAGGAGGTTAAGGGGCTCTCTGGATCACACCAGAACTAACATGCAAATCGTATTTTCCTAATTCCCAGACTAGTGTCAACCTTATGTCATTCAATTTCAAATATGTATTTTTAGACTCTAATGAAAAGCTTCCTCAAATTGCTTGAGCCAAGGAGTTTGAGACCAGCCTGAGAAACATGGTGAAACTCCATCTCTACAAACAATACGAAAATTAGCTGGACATGGTGGTGACACCTGTAGTCCTAGCTACTAAGGAGGCTGAGGTGGGAGGATCGCTTGAGGCTGGGAGGTCAAGGCTGCAGTAAGCTGTGAGCACGCCACTGCACTCCAGAGCAAGGCCTTGTCTAAAAAAAAAAAAAAAAAAAAAAAAAAAAAAAAAAAAAAAACCGGCCAGGTGCAGTGACTCACGCCTGTAATCACAGCAATTTAGGAGGCCAAAGCAGGCAGATCACTTGAGCCCAGGAGTTTGAGACCAGCCTGGGCAACAGGGTGAGACTCCATCTTAAAATAAATAAATAAACAAAACAAAATAAAAATAAAAAAGCTTCCTCGTCTCTTGTGAATTCTTTTCTGTAAGAATGAAAAAGAATACCATGACTTGATATCTTGATACTGTTTTCCTTCCTGGTTTTTGACCTTCTGTTCCAGCTTTAAATGTAAGTAACAGAAAAAAACTTGGAACCAGCAAACTCTGAAAGCTCCTCCTTCTCTGCAGCCAAGGATTGGCTCGGCTCTGAGCTTCTCTGTGAGAAGAATTTCCTTCTTAGTCTCACTCTTTCATGCTGTCTGAATCAGAAGCTCAAACCAAAGCAAGTGACAGAGGGATGAGACATTCCAACACAGTCATGATGAAAGAGCTTATCAGAATTCTCTCCTTCCTGGTTTATTCCACTGATAAGCGGATCAGGCAACTTTACTAAAATAGTTATTTCTTGTACTCAATTTAAAGCAAGTCCCTTCCATTTACTCCTCTGAAAAAATGTTAGGATAGAGGCAGAGGCAAAATAAACTGACAGTCTTAACTACCAATGTCTTGTCTTTCTTAAGTGTTTTATCATCAGAAATGGAATGAGAAATGGGTGTTAGATCTAGATCCACTTAGCAGTAGTTATGTTAATATCCAATCTGTCCTTTTAAAGAATTCTATGTTGAGTTCTCCCACCAGATTATATATCACATATAAAGATACAGCCAGGCATGGTGGCTCATGCCTGTAATCCCAGCACTTTGGGAGGCTGAGGTGGACAGATTGCTTGAGCCCAGGAGTTTGAGACCAGCCTGGGCAACATGGTGAAACCCCATCTCTACAAAAAAAACTAACTGGGCATCGTGGTGTGTGCCTGCAGTCCCAGTTACTTGGGAGGCTGAGGTGGGAGGATCACCTGAGCCTGCGAGGTAGAGGCTGAAGTGAGCAGTGATCACGCCACTGCACTCCAGCGTGGGTGACAGAGTGAGACCCTGTCTCAAAAAAAGAGAAAAAAAAGATATCGGTGGTCGGGCACTGTGGCTTACGCCTGTAATCCCAGTGCTTTGGAAGGTCAAAGTAGAAGGAGCTCTTGAGGTCAGGAGTTCAAGACCAGCCTGCGGCACATAATGAGACCTTGTGTCTACAAAAAATAAAAAAGGTAGCCGGGTGTAGTGGTGCCCAGGAGTTCGAGGCTGCAGAGAGCTATGATCGCATCACTGCACTGCAGCCTGGGCAACAAACACAGCAAGACCCCGTCTCAAAAGACAAAAAAAAAAAAGATATTGGCCATTCTTAATGTTGAATAGCTTCCCTCACAATGGCATTCCTCACTTTCAGAACCACTGTCTTTTGTATGAGCAAGCAAACCAAAATAGCCTTCTTAGAAAATGTTTTTCTTCAAAGACCCCAGATATCCCCTATAAGGCTTCTACAAATGGCAGGCGAGGGAACTGAGGCTCTAGCTTCCAGGCCTCAGATTTTTTGAAAACATTGACACATTTTCAATTCAGGCTTAAGAGTTCAAGAGGTTTGTTGGGAGTCTTTAGTACAATAGAAGAGCTCCTTTCTAATGCAAACATGGTACCTTCCCCAGACATGTAAAATTACTTCCCCTTTGGCATGCTAGATATTTTGCAGAAAGGTGTTTGACCTTCTAGAATATTAGAAAAATCTATTTTAAAATTTTCTGTTCTCCAATTCACTGAAAAATAAGACGACGGACGCGATGAGAGGTAACGAGCGA
Organism: Macaca thibetana thibetana; assembly: GCF_024542745.1. Lineage (NCBI taxonomy): Eukaryota > Metazoa > Chordata > Mammalia > Primates > Cercopithecidae > Macaca > Macaca thibetana. The sequence goes on along the minus strand of NC_065586.1, from coordinate 100,447,376 downwards.
GCAATGCAAATGAAGAGGAAGGGACTGCTTGGTAGGACGGGGGTGCACTGTTCCCACGCCCTGCACGCGTGAAGCCTGGCTGGAAAGGCACCTCATCTTCTGCGAGGGCCCTTCGGGCGCCCCCAGAGGGACGAAGGAGAACGTCAGCGTTTTGAGGTGCGCCCTGGAACACAAGGGGAAGGAGGAAGCGCGTGGGGCTCCCCCTGGTGGCCATCAGTGCGAGGCGCGTCGGCCACGGCTCCCCAAAAAACGTTCAACAGGAGGATGAAGAATCTGCAAGGTTTTTGCGAGAGAAGCAAGATCATTAAGAGAAGCGAATCCCAGAATCCAAACCAGGCATTCGAGAGAGCTCCAGTCTTCAACTCTTTGGTTCAGCCTCAATAATTGAGCTTCAAACATTGAAGCGGCCACCTCACCTTCATTGCCAAGAAATCCTGGGCCCCCAATCCCGAAACAGTATGGTGGCTCCCAGTGGGGGCTGCTGTACTTGCTGGAGGAGGAAGAGTTTTTCCTCATTAAAATCGTTCTGCAAATGCAGAAGCCATCCCCTACTCTCTGCCCCCCAAAAAACCGGAAGCCATCCTCCACCCTCTGCGGCCCCTGAAAAGACACACAGCAGCACTGCAGTACATCAGCAATACTGGCCCTTTTCCAGAAGCAGCGGAAAAGCACTCAACTCCAAGGCAGAAGGCTTTTATTAATATTTTTATTTTCTGTGGGCACATAGTAGGTGTATATATTTATGGGGTACATGAGATATTTTGGTCCAGGCATGCAGTGTGAAATAAGCACATTATGGAGAATGGGGTATCCCCTAAGCATTTATCCTTTGAATTACTAACAATCCAATTACACTCGTTAAATTATTTTTAAATGTGCAATTAAGTTATTATTGACTATAGTCACCATGTGGTGCTATCAGAGAGTTGGTCTTATTCATTCTTTCTGTGTTTTTTGTACCCACTAACCATCCCCACCTCCCTGCCAGCTCATGCTACCCTTCCTAGCCTCTGGTAACTATCCTTCTACTCTCTCTGTTCATGAGTTCAACTGTTTTGATTTTTAGATCCCACAAGTAAGTGAGAACATGTGATGTTTGTCTTTCTGTGCCTGGTTTGTTTCACTTAACATGATCTCCAGTTCCATCCATGTTGTTGCAAATGACAGGATCTCATTCTTTTTATGGCCGAATAGTACTCCATTGTGCGTATGCACTGCGTTTTCTTTTTTTTTCTTTCTTTATTTTGTTTTGTTTTGTTTTGTTTTGAGACAGAGTGTCACTCTTTCACCCAAGCTGGAGTGCAGTGGTGTGATCTCAGCTCACTGCAACCTCTGCCTCCCAGGTTCAAGCAATTCTCGTCAAGCCTCCTGAGTAGCTGGGATTACAGGCATGCACCACCATGCCAGCTTATTTTTGTATTTTCAGTAGAGACGAGGTTTCACCATGTTGGCCAAGCTGGTCTCGAACTCCTGACCTCAAGTGATCCGCTAGCCTCGGCCTGCCAAAGTACTGTGATTACAGGAGTGAGCCACCACACCCCACCTGTACCACATTTTCTTTATCCATTCCTCTATTCATGGACACTTAGGTTGCTTTCAAATCTTAGCTATTGTAAACAGTGCTGCAACAAACATAAGAATCCAGGTATCTCTTTGATACACTGATTTCCTTTCTTTTGGGTGTGTACTCAGCAGTGGGATTGCTGGATCCTATGGTAGCTCAATTTTTAGTGTTTTGAGGAATCTCCAAACTGTTCTATAGTGGTTATACTAATTTACATTCCCGCCCCAGTGTATGAGGGTTCCCTTTTCTCCACATCTTCAACAGCATTTGACATTGCCTGTCTTTTTAATAGAAGCCATTTTAACTGGGGTGAGATGATATCTCGTTATAGTTTTGATTTGCATTTCTCTGATGATCAATGATGCTGAGCACCTTTTCATATGTCCGTTTGCCATTTGTGTGTCTTCTTTTGAGAAATGTCTATTCAAATCTTTTGCAGGGCAGAAATGTTTTGAGTTCATAAAAGATAAATGGAGGTTCTTAAGATTTCAAATCTCAGATCCCTGCTAAAATGATATAGCTGAGGCTGAGCTAACTATGTGATGAACCAGTTCCCTGTTAAACAAACCTAGGGTGTAGAACAAACCTAGGGCATATTTAAGACCATTTTCTCCTCTGGGAAGGAGACTTCGAGGCAGGAGCTGCAACAGAACGTGCTCCTCCTGCTGCCCATCAGTTATGACCTCGATTCTCCATGAAGGTGCAGAATACAACTTGTCAAAATTTGGGGATTAAAGGACCACTCAAAATTCTATGCTGGCATCCTTTTAATGAGCTTAATTCTTATCTTCAAAATATATTTGTAGGGCTGGGTGTGGTGGTTCACACTTTTAATCCTACTACTTTGGGAGACCAAGGTGGAAGGATCGCTTGAACCCAGAAGTTCGAGACCAGTCTCGGACGGTGGGAGAAATCCCGTCTCTACAAAAAATACACAAAACTAGCCAGGCATGGTGGTGCCTGTAGTCCTAGACACTCAGGAGGCTAAGGTAGAAAGATCACCTGTGCCCGGGAGGTCAAGGCTGCAGTGAGCCGTGATCATGCCACTGCACTCCAGCCTGGGTGACAGAGTGAGACCCTGTCTCAAAAACAAAAACTAAAACAAATCACAATATATTTGTAAGATAGTGTGGGGGAAAAGCTAGGAGGGTAATGCTTGACCAGTCAAATGTCTGTAAAGTGATTGGTGGTGGAAGAAAATATAAATGAATATTTATCAAGTCTCTGAAGTGGGGAGAGGACTTCCTACACATAAAACAGTGGAGGAAATCATAGCAGGAAAGCCTTACAGCATAATACTTTCAGATGCTGTACTTCCATATGCAAAAATATATAACCCAAACTAAAAGTCAAAAGAAAACAAAAATGTGTTTTAAAACCAGCCAAATATCTTTTCTATACAAGGAACGCTTTAAAAGGAACTTTTACAAATCAACAAGGAAAATTAGTAAGATTCAGATGGCCAGATAGGCAAAGCCCCTGAACTGAACAGACAAATTTTACAAGACCAGGAGCAAGAGATGACATACTTCAGGGAAAACCTCCCACTTCCCTGGCAATCAAAGAAATATGCATTAAGTCAACAATGAGGAGCTACAGTGTCTCTCCACAGCAAATATTATTCAACAAACAAATATCTTTTTGAATGAACTCTCCCCCCAGTGAAAAGGAGATAAGGCAAAGAGCATTTTCACATACTGCTGGTGAGGGGCAAACAACACAAGTCTTCTGGGAAGCAATTCAGTGAAATACAGCCCAAGCCTCCAACGTGCTCATTATACCCTTTGATCTGGTCATTCTATTCCTGAGAGTCCAGCTTAAGAACATATTCTAAAATACAGAAAATGCTTCTTAGGCAAAGAAGCTGATATTCCCTGTAGCACCATTCAAAACGGCAAAGGACTGAAAACCATCTAAACACTCCTAATTAGTGTACTGGATAAATAACTTTATGGTTTATAAACATGGCAAAGTATGCAGACATTAAAAGTGTTTTCGGCCGGGCGCAGTGGCTCATCCCTGTAATCCCAGCACTTTGGGAGGCCGAGGCAGGAGGATCATGAGGTCAGGAGATGGAGACCATCCTGGCTAACCAGTCTCTACTAAAAATTCAAAAAGAAATTAGCCGGGCGTGGTGGTGGGCACCTGTAGTCTCAGCTACTTGGGAGGCTAAGGCAGGAGAATGGCGTGAACCCGGGAGGCGGAGCTTGCAGTGAGCCAAGATTGCACCACTGCACTCCAGCCTGGGCGACAGAGCAAGAATCCGTCTCAAAAAAAAAAAAAAAAAAAGTGTTTTTTCTACTTTTAAAGATTACATATTTAATACAGAAATACATTCCCATCATTTAAAAAAAATCAAACACAGAAAATAGTGTAAAAGGCAAAATCTTCCCTTCACATCCCTGCCCTTAACCACTTTTCTTACCCACCCCAATTCTAATCAGTCCCCTTCCCAGTGTGAGACACTACTGGGAGGTGGATGGGTTTCTCTCTAGATACTTTTCTAGCCATTTATTTACATGTATATGCACACCTGCATGGTTCAGTTTTGTTTTCTTCTACTAAAATGGGATCATACCAGCTGTATTACTGTGTGATTCATTTAATATTTCTAGGCAATCTTTTAATGTCAGTACACAGATTTACCTCATTCATTTTCAGCTGTTCCACAGAATTCCACAAGACAGACATGATTTGCTTAACCACTCACCATCTAATGAATATTGTTTCCTAATTTGTCATCATCACAAATAATGCTGCTGCTCTAAGAAACACTCTTATACATGTAAATAAGCATTTATAGAGTTTATAAAAATTGGCCAGGTGTGGTGGCTCACACCTGTAATCCCAACATTTTGGGAGGCCAAGACAGGTGGGTCACTTGAGTCCAGGAGTTTGACACCACCCTGGGCAACAGAGGGAGACCCTGTCTCTACAAAAGTTAAATAGAAAACTAGCTAGGCATAGTAGCACACACCTGTAGTCCCGGCTACTCACGAGGCTGAGTTGGGAGGCTCCCTTGAGCTCAGGAGTTCGACATTGCAGTGAGCCATGATTGCACCCTGCATTCCAGCCTGACAACAGAGTAAAATCCTGTCTCAAAATAAAATGGCAGGGGGTCTAGGGAATATTTACATCATAATAGTAATCAAGTTTCAACTACATAAAATATACAAAACAGAAAAGGACAGAAAACAAAAACAAAAAAGTCCCCAAGATTGTAACAGTGGTTGTTTCTGGTAGTGGGATTATATTTTTTCCCCTTAGTTTCTATGTTTTCCTGTACTCTCCAAATTCTCTCTAATGAACAAGTACTACTTTATAATTGGAGAAGAGTAAAAATAATTTTTAAATAATAAGAATAATTATTATTCTATTATTTATGTGATGGGAAAGGGTATATCAGAAGGCTATTGAAAGAAGTACAGCAAATATTAGTTTATCTAGAAAGCAGCTGTCAGAATTGGATGATGAATGAAGTAACTGAACTAGCAACAGCACTAACACACTTAACCAGGCATCCTGAGTCAGGGATAACCCATTCCCAAGTGTGAAAGAATGGTGGTTACAACTAAAATGGCATGTTAGTAAACATGCTAAATCAGCTAGCAAATCCAAGAGAAATCACAACGTACGTTCATGCAAAAACCTGCACAGTGTTCACAACAACATTATCCACATTGGTTCCAAGAGTGGAACCTTCCCAGATGTGGATAAACAAAATGTGTGTATTCACACATGGAATATTATTTAGCCATAAAAAAGAATGAAGGATGAACCTTAAGAACTTTATGGTATGTGAAAATAGCTCATGAAATGCTATACGTTGTATGATTCCAGTTATATGAAGTGTCTAGAATAAGTCAACCCATAGAGACAGAAAGCAGATTAGTGGCTACGTATGGCCAGGCGGACTGAGAAGAAATGGAAAATGATAGCTTACGAGTGAGCAGTTTCTCTGGGGTATGATAAAAAACGCTCTGAAATTAAATAGTGGTGATAGTTGCACAACTCTCCTAGTATACTAAAAGCCAGTGAATTGTACACTTGAAAAGGGTGAATTTTGTGGCATACAAATTATATCTCAACAACTTTGTTATTCAAAATAGCTAGTAATAATGAATTTAGTTTGTAGACATGTTAACTTAGATGATAAAAAATTTAGCCTGTAGTCTGCTATATATAAAAGGATACAGAAAATTGTTTTCAGTGATGAATTAACCAGGTATAAACTTTTTTGCCTTCCTTTCCTGGTGCTATCGAAGGAGAAACAATTAAACAACATATAAATAATTTTGCCACTGGAAATTAATAAAAATTAAGAAAGAGCAAAAACAAAACTAAACCAAGACAATATAATCTAACTTGAATAAATGTCTTTTTTGATGAGAAGAAAGGACAGACTAAAAATTAAGATTACCAAGTACAGTGACTCATGCCTGTGATCAAAGCCCTTTGGGAGGCTGAAGTGGGAGGATCACTTGAGCCTAGGAGTTCAAGACCAGCCTGAGCAACACAGTGAGACCTCGTCTCTACAAAAAATTAAAACAAACAAAAACAAAAACAAAACATTTGGGCATGGTGGCCTGAACCTGTGATCCCAGCTACTCGGGAGGTTGAGGTGAGAGAATCACTTGAGCCCAGGAGGTTGAGGCTGCAGTGAGCCGTGATTGTGCCACTGCACTCCAGCCTGGGTGACAGAGTGAGACCCTGACTCAAAAAAATAATTACAACAATAATTAAGATAATGGAGGCTGGCTCGGTGGCTTGAGCCTGTAATTCCAGCTACTCGGGAGGCTGAGGTGGAAGTATTGCTTGAGCCCAGGAGCTCAAGAGGACAGTGAGCCATGACTGTGCCACTGCACTCCAACCTGGGCAACAGAGAGAGACCCCCATCTCTAAAAGAGGAAAAGAAAATAAAGTAATTAAAAAATTAAGATTATGGGTGATATTTAGAATCAATAAAGTACTTAACTACAGAAGCTCCTGGGTGATACACACATAATTTATGCAAATTCCGCCTCATGCAAACTGCTACACATAAGGCATGCAATCAAATTTGGCAATGCGGGAAACTCTGCATGGAAATGCAAAGTGAAGCACCTCAAGGCAGGTGGTTGGATGACAAGAAGCAAAATCATAAAGTGCCCTGTGGCCGCCGGCAGACAAAGGCTTCAGTTGCTGGGCCAGGTCTCATCCCTCAGTGCTATTTCAGCATTATTTATGTTGTCCCCTCCCTGCTCTCCTTTATGGAGCTCTGATGATGGTGAAGAAAGGACTAAGCAATAGTCAGCGTGTAGAACCAATTCATAAGCCACGAACACTTTCTAGATTTAAAGCAAAACTCCAAAGCCTCAAGGAAACATGACCAAATCCTACTTTTCACTGCACTTGAACTTGATTTGACTATTTCCATAATGAAAATATTTTTGGAAGGCACAGATGAAAAGTGACACCAAGAGGTCCTGCCACATTCAAATCCACAAAGATCAAATGAAGCCTGGCTCAAGTCCCATTCAGAAATGGGAAAGTCAATACCTGAAAAAGAATACAACTAAAAATGTGTGCTGCTTAGATTAATGATTCAGTAAAGGCTAGAAAATCTGCGTGAAGACATAAAGTACAGCAAGACAAGTGTCGTAGTTTTAAAACTCATGCCAACGTTCAGAACAGGAAAGGCAGTGAGCACGCTGCTAGTTTGATAATAAAAGTGGCAGTAATATATCTCAAAGAATTGTAAAAGATAATAGAGAAAAATGCGGTTATATAACAAGCATAATAAATATTTGATTTTGATGGAACTTAATTTTTTTTTTTTGAGACAGAGTCTCACTCTGTCACCCAGGCTGGAGTGCAGTGGCATGATCAAAGCTCACAGCAGCCTTGACCTCCTGGACTCAAGTGATCCTCCGACCTCAGCCTCCCAAGTAGCAGGGACCACAGGTGTGCATCACCACATCCAGCTAATTTTTGTATTTTTTGTAGAGACAAAGTTTTGCCATGTTGTCAAGTCTTGTCTCGGACTCCTGGGCTCAAATGATCTGCCCGCTTAGGCCTCCCAAAGTGCTGGGATTACAGACATGAGCCACTGAACCCACCTGAAACCAGATTTAAAAAACAAACAAATGAACGAACAAAAAACAAGCAAAAACAAACAAACAAACAAACAAAAAAAACTTCGAAAGTTAGACAAGGCAGTTATTTCAAAAGAAGAAAGTGTCAGAGTTTAAGGCCACAAAAGGTGAACTGACCTTTTGTTTGAGGATAACATAGCAGAAGATTATACATGAAATCTTGGCTTGCTTATCACTCAGAAAGACAATGAGTATTTAAAATATTTTTAGCTCACAAAAAATCCTGACTTTGCAAAATCATGTGAAAGAGTTGCATAAATCAGGGGATCATCTCCATTAAAATTATTCTGACAAATTTCAATTTCACTAGACTCTCCTAGAATAAATATATTGGCATTTAAAGGAACAGATCACATAATTCAAGTTCATTGGTCATGTTTTCAGATTTCAATATTTCCTACATTGTAGTTATAATTCTTTGTTTGTTTGTTTGTTTGTTTTCGAGACAGGGTCTTGCTGTGTCACCCAGGCTGGAGTGCAGTTGCATGATCATAGCTCACTGCAAGCTCAAACTCCTGGGTTCAAGAGATGCTCCCGCCTCAGCCTCTAGAGAAGCTGGGACTACAGACACACGCCACCATGACTAGTTAATTTTTTTATTTTTAGTAAAGACATGGTCTCACTGTGTTGCCCAGGCTGGTCTTGAACTCCTGGCCTCGAGTGATCCTCCCTCCTTGGCCTCCCAAAGTGCCTGGATTACGAGTGTGAGCCACCACGCCCAGCCATAGTTACAATTATTGCTAACAGTCTATGGGACAAAACCACATTCAAACCTGTTAGAACAATGTGGAATACCCGGTGTTCCTTAAATAGCATCAGTGAAAGCTACCTACACCAAGGCTGGTTAGTGAAAGCTACCTATACAGAGGCTGGTTAACAATGGTGTTTCTGGGGCTCAGTTATTGAAGATAAAGTGAAATTTCTTATTCAATGACATGCTGGAGCTGCCCACATCTTTTGCCAGCTCTTGAGTTTAGAGAGAGCACATTGGTAGCTCAAAATTAGCCTTGGCGGAAGTATTTACACCACCCAAATCAGCAAATGCTATAAATCAGTGCTTTTTCTTTTTCTTTCTCTTTTAAGAGAAAATTGATTGTTAAACATTTATCACCACATCGCTGATGACATTCCTAAACTCTCTGGTTAAAGCTCCTAGCCCATAAAACCATTCCAAAGGTCCAGTAGAGACCATACGTTGCTCTTCTAAGCTCTGCCCACATATGAATATCCCATCAACACCTCAAATTTGACAAAATGTGTCCTCCCTCAAACTCTTAGTGAAAAGCATCACATTTACCAGCCACAAACTTGGAAACCATCCTCGGTAACTCCTACTCCTTCCTCAGATTTCATCTCATCTTAGTCCCTCAAAATCTCTCTAATTAAACCTCCCTCTCCAACCCTCTTTAGTGGGGCCCTCTTTGTCCCTTCCCAGTCCTTGCTCTTGGCCACTCTAATCCATCCTCTATACTCTTGCTGGGCTGAAGATCTTCTTTTTTTTTTTTTTTTTTTTTTTGAGATAGGGTTTCACTGTGTTGTCCAGGCTGGAGTCCGGTGGTGAAATTATAGCTCACTGTAGCTTCAACCTCCTAGGCTCCGGTGATCCTCTCACCTCAGCCTCCCAAGTACATAGGACTACAGGGATAAGCCACCATGCCAAGCTAACTTTTTGTATTTTTAAAGAGATAGAGTTTCGCCACATTGACCAGCGTGGTCTCAAACTTCTGGGCTCAAGTGATCCTCCCACCTTGGCTTCTCAAAGTGCTGGGATTATGGGCTTGAGCCACTGTGCTCAGCTGAGCTGAATACTTTTTCTTTTCTTTCTTCCTTTTTTTTTTTTTTTGAAACAGAGTCTCACTCTGTTGCCCAGGCTGGAGTGCAGTGGCGCAGTCCTGGCTCACGGCAACCTCCCCATCCTGGGTGCAAGTGATGGGCTGAATACTCTTAAAAGCATGAAGGAGTATACCACTCTCCTGCTTGACAGGCTTCAATTACTCACCATCAACTCTGAAATAAAGTACAAATCCCCAGGCACAGTGGAAAAGGCCTTTCAGCGTCTGACTCTGGTCCACCCTCCACATTCGCCTCTTATCAATCACTCCCTCGCTGGCAACCCCTCACTGGTTACTGTTTGCCAAACACACCAGGCTCTCGCCCTTGTGCCTCTAATTCATCCTAAGAGTCAACAGAGGCATTATCTACCCCCACAGACCAGCCTTCTCGTATGCATGTCTCCAGCCTAGCACTCAACACACCCAGGTTTTAAATGGGCTTAACAGCCTATCTCCCCATCCAGGCTTTGAGCCCCTTGAAGGTCTTTAATATTTTTTATTCCTAGTACATAGTTCTGAGCCTTTACAAAGAGGCCACTCCAATTTGCAAAACAGGACTAGTACCATTTGTAACTGAGAAGGTTGTTGGCAAGATTCAATGAGATGATGTATGCAAAGTATCTGCAGCATGATTCATGGCACAAAATACTGGTTCACTTGCCCTGGGAAAGACCCCCAACTGAAGAACTGTATCTTCATCATAACCCTATACTTTCATCTAGCAATCTATAATTTAAAAAGTTCACCCATCATCCAAATGGAGGTAGGAGGGAAACGGATGAAAATGTTTCAATTACTGTATCTTTGAATTCAAAGGGTTTTTTTCCCCCAGCTCCTTTCCCTGGTCCAGTATTTGTTTATCTGTGAGAAGGTAACCAGGCATGATGGGGTCCATTCAGCTGATCTTTGAAATAAAGACTATAAATTCTCTAGTCACAAGATTTTTTGAACTTCTTTTTTAAAGCAGCAGTTCTCCTTTCTCCCCAAATGCCATCTTCTTAGACTTGAGGTTGAACATGGTGGTTAAAGGCAGTGCTGACCTGAGTGAAGCAGTGTCTGGAACCATCTACCAGGCCTCCACTCGCTGGGAAGTTGAGTGGAGAACCCACTGCAGAACCCAGAGGCTCTGAGGAACGCACATTTCAAAATAATCCCTCATTTTGCACACCGGAAAACCAAGGCCCAGAGAGGTACAGAACATTGCCCAAGGTTCTGGAATTTAGTAAAGCCAAGCCTAAGATCCAAGACTCTTTCCACCACATCATACGGCCTCCTTGGGGTCAAGGCCACAGTTGGTGACCTCAGGACAAAAGACTGACATTTCCTACATACGACCATTCGTCATCCATAACTTAACTGTACAAATCTGAGATAGGCAACTGGAAATGTCAATACATTTAATCTGTTTCCACTTGATAAAGGTCAAATAGAAGAGTATTAATAACCAGTCTTCCCTTAAGGGGAAAAAAATCGTATTCTCTGGCTGCCAATAGAGGAACCACCCACCCATAAGGTGAATTTATTAGTTTCTGGAACAAAAGAAACAATGGGAGTAAAAGAACTGCCTTCCAGATTATTCTAGAAGTATGGGATAAGTAGTTCCATTACTGCCGGGTTAATGAAGGATCTACTGGCAAAGAGTGCTCCTGCCACTGCACCCATTTTCCCCTTCTTCCTTAATTACAGATCCCTGATTTTATTCAGGGTAACCCAGCTAAAAGACTATATTTCCCAGCTTTTCCTAAGATAGTCATGACCCTGCAACTAAGTTCTGGCCAATGAAATGTAAATAGCCATTGGGTAGAATTTCTGGTAGGATTTAAAGCCCTTAAAAGGGGCATGGCCATTTGCCATTTTTTTCTTTATATTCTGCTTTTCAGAGCCTGGAACTTGGATGTGATGGCTGCAGTGACAGCAACTATTTTGTTATTTTGAGGATGATAGCCTTGTACTAAGTTGCGCTAAGGATGACAGAGCCCATAAAGAGAAAGAGCTTCAGTTCCTGATAATGTCATAAAGAAGCCATCAAAATAGGCCTGAATTGCCTAGCTGTGGCTTATTTATTTATTTTTTTTTTTTTTTGAGTCAGTCTTACTTACTCTGTCACCCAGGCTAGAGTGCAGTGGTGCAATCATGGCTGACTGCAGCCTTGACCTCCCAGACTCAAGCTATGCTCCTGCCTCAGCCTCCCAAGTAGCTGGGACTACAGCTATGCATTGTTATGCCTGGTTAATTTTTAAAATTATTTTTGTAGAGTAGGGGTCTTGCTATGTTGCCTAGGCTGGTCTTAAACTCCTGGGGCTCAAGTGATCCTCCCGCTTCAGCCTCCCCAAGTGCTGGGATCACAGGTGCGAGCCACCGTATATGTGACAATAAGCCGTTATAATATGTGAGAGAATGTTACATGAGACAGTAAACCCTTACAACATGAATTTACAGTAGTTAGACTCCAGCAGCCAAACACAATCCCTAACCTTTACAGACCTTGACCTCATTGGCAGAAGCTACAGAAGCCATGCAGAGATACTCAGGAAGATGGGGTGACTCTGGGAAAGGAAGCAATTCATGGCATGTCCTCCCCAACTCCTCATCAGATTTTCCAGAATAATTCCAGAGCACGTTAGAGGAGGGCAAACATGTAATCAGATGATCAGAAGTCTGACTTATCAAAGGCACAAAGAATAAGCCTGTGAAGGCCGGTGTCAGAGTGACCAGGTTAGCAACCCTGCCTGGCTTCCTCCATTGTAGCTGACCAGGAGAGGGACCCCTTTTTGTACCTCTTCCAGGTTGCAGAATTCCTGACGCAGGGCTGCCTTCAGATCAGTGCATTCTCTCCCACATCTCAATGCTACCAGGCACTCCTTGGTCAAATGTGGGACCTAATCAGAGGACACAGGTTCTCAGTGGAGAAGTCTGCGGAAACTTCCAGTTCCTGCTCTGCTTGAAAAGGCAGCAAAGCTTTATAACTCCAGCCTAACAGGGCAACACCCACATCCGACCCCCAGCTCCCTGTGAGGGGCACTAGGTTATGTCTGTGGTTCCGGGATAATGTCATATCCCGGACATATCCCAGATTCCTAATGAGAAGTAGGAATCTGCTTCTCACAGCACCCTAGGAAAACAGGAAGCTTTAGGAGGCTTTCTCCAGTGCTCCTTACTTGATCAGCTGCTTCCATGCTATACATTCTTAGGTGGGACACTCAACCTCTCTAAGCCTCAGTGTTCCCATCTGAAAAATGGATACAATAGCAGTACCCACTTCAAAGGGCAGTTGGATTAAATGAGTTAGCTCCTACAAAGTAATTAGGACAGTGCCTGGCACATCATAAGTGCTTGATATATGTCAGCTGTTAATCTCACTGAAGTTTTTTAAAAATTCCTTTTCAAAGACATCATCTTAAAGTTTCTCCATTCTTTTTACTTTCATTATCAAATCTGCCACCATTTATCTATTCTTCACATTTCCTGGGCAGCAGGCACTCCTATGCCTCTAAAGAGCATCACTGGCCAGGCGCAGTGGCTCATTCCTAGCACTTTGGGAGGCCAAGGCAGGCAGATTACTCGAGGTCAGGAGTTCAAGACTAGCCTGGCCAATATGGTGAAACCCCATCTCTACTAAAAATACAAAAATTAGCTGGGTGTGGTGGCATGCGCCTGTAATCCCAGCTACTCAGGAGGCTGAGGCAACAGAATTGCTTGAACCCAGGAGGCAAAGGTGGCAGCGAGCCAAGATCATGCCACTGCATTCTAGCCTGGGTGACAGAGAGAGCGAGACCCTGTCTCAAAAAAAAAAAAAAAAAAGAAAAAAGAAGACCATCACCTTCTATGCATAATCGTCACACTCCATTACTTTTTACCTGAAGTCGGGGAAATTGTCCCTTTAAGGATCACCAGTTTTCAGTTCTTTCAATATTCCTGCTTCAAGTCACATGGTCATTGCCATGTCATAACCATACCTCCTGAGCCTGCCAGTTGAAATGGAGAAGCACCTAGCAGTTAAGCCTTTAACTTTAGTATCAGTGGCCATGCTCTACCCTAATTCCATGCTAGCTAATCTCCTGAGGATCACATGGTATCAAAACAAATCAGTTTCACCAATGATTTGGCTTTAAAATGGGTTGAGGTTTGGGAAAGACATGCAAAGTAAAATAGAGTGTGAGTGGCTTTTTAAATTGAATATACCTTACAAAATAGCTCCAACAACATCTTTTGGCGAGCTCGTTCATACGGGTCGTGTGGAAATAGCTTCCTTCCTGGATAAGCATCATCCAGGTACTCACAAGCGATCACAGATTCATAGATCAGTTGACATTGGCTGGTCTCCAGGACAGGAATGTGGCCAAAAGGGTGCTTTGTATAGTACCATTCAGGCTTGTTTCTCAGGTTAATGTTGACAACTTCATGTCTTAAAAAGCAAAAGGAAAACAAAAATGAGAGGCATCTGCAGGCAGGCACTCTTCTTGAAAGCAGAAGCAATCAGTTTAAAAGTTAAAATTTGCAATTAGTTTTCTAAGGTGTTTTTTTTTTTTTTTTTTTTTGAGACGGAGTCTCGCTCTGTCACCCGGGCTGGAGTGCAGTGGCCAGATCTCAGCTCACTACAAGCTCCGCCTCCCGGGTTTACGCCATTCTCCTGCCTCAGCCTCCCGAGTAGCTGGGACTACAGGCGCCCGCCAACTCACCCGGCTAGTTTTTTGTATTTTTTTTAGTAGAGACGGGGTTTCACTGTGTTAGCCAGGATGGTCTCGATCTCCTGACCTCTTGATCCACCCGTCTCGGCCTCCCAAAGTGCTGGGATTACAGGCTTGAGCCACCGCGCCCGGCCTAGTTTTCTAAGGTTTAAGTTTTGTATAAAATATATAACATCATCATCTTCCTTCCGGCAGTGAGATGTGTTGGATGTTTTCTATGCCTTATCTCAGTTGTTCCTCATAATTCCCCATGAAGTAGGCTCACCTCATAGGAAAGAAGGCTCAAAGAGGTTGAATCTCACACACAATGCCACCCACTAAGAAGTAGTAGAGCCAGCCGGGCACGGGGCCTCATGCCTGTAACCCCAGCACTTTGGGAGACTGGGGCAGGCAGATCATCTGCGGTCAGGAGTTCAAGACCAGCCTGGCCAACATGGCGAAACCCCATCTCTACTAAAAAATACAAAAAATTAGCCGGGCGTGGTGGCAGGCGCCTGTAACCCCAGCTACTCGGGAGACTGAGGCAGGAGAATCACTTGAACCTGGGAGGTAGAGGTTGCAGTGAGCTGAGATCACACCCCTGCACTCCAGCCTGGGCAAGAGAGACTCCATCTCAAAAAAAAAAAAAAAAAAAAAAGTAGTGGAGCCAAGATCACAGCCAGACAGACAGACTCAGAGTTCACACACTTAACCATGGCATGAGAGAATTTAGTACATTTTACAGCTTGAAAATACAAATCTGATATTAACAGGTCACAACAGAATATGGTAAGTGTTAACAATTAAGAGCATGAGTTTTGGCATCAGACTGAACAGTCTAGCTTGGGGCCTTAACCGAATTCCTAACCTCTCTGGGCTCAGTGTCCTTAATTATAAAATGGGGCTAAGAATTACACCCATCTCTTGGTACTGTGGTGATCAGGTAAGTGAATATGTGTAAAGTGTTTAGGACAGTGCCTGGCACGTAAGCATGCAATAACTTTTTAATTCTTCTTCTAATTATTAGATGTTCAAATAATACTATTATTTAATGTTCACATAATAATACAATTATTATTTAGATAACTATAAAGTTGCCAGAAGCATGAACATATGTTTAAAAAGATGAAAGGAAACAAATGGGAACATTCGTTGCTTAGTCTAGGAGATTGTCTTAAAACCTACAGCAGAGGCTGGATGAGGTGCCTCATGCCTGTCATCTCAGCACTTTGGTAGGCCAGGATGAGAGGATTGCTTGAGCCCAAGAGTTCGCGACCAGCATAGGCCACATAGAAAGACCTAAAAAACCTAAAGCAGTGAGTCTCAACTAGAGATGATTTTTGGCCTCCTTCCCAAGGGACATATCACAATGTCTGCAGACATTGTTTTGCTGTCACAACTGAAGATAGAGGATAGGGAAGGGGGACTCTACTGTCATGGGTAGAGACCACTGAATGGGTAGAGACCACGGATACTGCTAAACATCCAGCGATGGATAGGACAGCTCCTATCCCACCTCTCCAATAAAGAATTATCTGGCCCAAATTGTCAACAGTGCCAAGGTTGAGAAACCCTGCCCTAAGAAAATACATCAGCTCCTAGGCTGATAATTTATCACCAAATGGGCAAACATCCTGTTGTTGTTATTTTCCTCAAAAAACAGGTAACCTTAAGGTCAACTTAATTTGAGCAAAAGGGAAGAATCTGGAAATATAGGCCCTATATACTCAACAAGGTGGATTTACATAATTTTATTTAAAATATCTCTATCTTAGTCTTTGTATCTCTCTGACATGTGTCTGAAACTCTGAAGTCACCCCCTTGTGATGGACTCTCTGAGACAAGAGTCAGGAACCTGGAGTGACACATTCTCAACACTCTAGCTTGGAGGCCAGCTGTACTATGCAGTCCACATCCCAGCAAAGCTGCTCTGCCCTCCAGATCCAGACCTGCAGGAGCTGGTCTTGCAAACTTCCTTCTGGAAGAATCTATACCCATTTCTCAAGTTTTCAAGGTGTCTTGAAAACTTCCAGACACCTCTTGATAGCAATTCCTTTTATTTCATTGTTTGGAAAGATTTGTTCATTCATTTAACAGATACTTTTTGAGCACCTACTATGTGACAGGCTCTCTCCTAGCTCATGAATAAAAGAGACAGAGTTCCTACCCTGGAGAACTCACAGGGGTGAAGGGGACTGGGGAGGGGAGATGGACGAACAAATAAGAAAATGCTGGACGCAGTAAGTTCAATAACGAAAGGAAACAGAGGTGACCTAAGATGCCTGGGGCGTGGTGGGGGAACTACCTCTGTGGAGCAGTCAGGAGAGGCCTCAGTAGCCTTGGCTGCGCCCTTAAACATTCTGGGAGGGAACCAATTCACCAGCCCCCTCATTCAGATTCCTCTGCGCTGGCCTAGAAGTTACAGGACTCGGAAAAGGGCTCCGCATTTCAGTAGGGCCCGCTAAAAAAATGCCCGCCCTTTGCTAATTACTTGTTGACTTTGCCTCCGGAAAAAAAGGACAGGGAGCCCCTTTTAAATCTGAGCAGATGCCCCAGATGCTAAACATTCCCGGGCTCCTGTGAGGCACTGGGTTTGCTCGGGGGCTCTGGGTTCCCGCTTCTCACCTGATGTCTTTGGCCTTGAGGACGAGGCGGGTCCTGTGAGAATAGGGGCAGAACCTCATGCTGTAGATGCGGATCAGCCCCTCCGGGACTGGCCCTGGGGGCTGGCTTCCTGCAGAGCAGCGATGGAGGGGGACAGGGAAAGGAGAGGCTTAGTCAGCCCAGTGAGGAGGGAGCTCGCTCACTTGCCCGGATCCCAGGATGGCTGTGGGAGCTCCAACTCCCAAGTCCCAGAGAGGACAGTGCTGCACGTGGCTTTTCTTCAGGAGAGCCCTCCAAGTCCCTTCCTGCCCCGCTGGTCTGCAGGCCAAGGCCAGGCAGTTCCACCGAAGCCATCATTTTCTCTCACGCGGCGCCCCCAGCTCGCGGACCCCATGGAGAGCACTCACCTTTCCCCAAGGTCCTGGTCGCATCCTGAGACATGGTCTCCAGCTGTTTGCGCAGCTCCCGGAGCTCACGGTCGCCGCCCTGTGGCTCGCCACCGCTGCCGCAGGGTCCAGAAGCAGCTGCGCTCTGGAGCGCACCTCTTGCCCCAAATTTAATTTTTGAACTACTGGGCTCCGCGGGGCAGAGGGAAAGCGATCTGGAGCAGGAGCTAGGATAATTTAACCTGGGGAGACATCGCCCCAGATTTGGAAGCCCGAAAGTAGGAGCTGGCAAAAAACAAAACAAGACAAAATAACACCTGAAAAGCTCCCTCTTGCTCTGAACATGTGCTTAAAGCTTTGGAGGGGCCTCCTCTATATCAAGCATTCCTCAAGAATGGGCATTTAAACTCCAACATGGATTTCAAAGGAGTTTAATCAAAATCGACTAGGGTAACGCTGACTTTTTCTTTTCCATTCTGAATCTCTTGCATCACTAAGACAATTGGCCACACCTCTGTAAGTACAGCTTTAAAAAATAATAAGGCCAAACATTCTCATGATACAGCAACTAGGAAATAAAAAGTTATTGGTGTTGAAATCTCACATACGCTGGAGAGTCAGTGCCCACTAGACACCTAGACACCTTTGGTGTCTAGACAGCTCACATTTTGCACCCTAGACACCTCAGTTGCCTCATCCCAGTCCTGTCCCTACTTGTGAGGTTTTACCCAAGCTCCGAAAAACCAGCAATGAATAAAATTAAGATACCTGGAGGCAAAGAACAATTTGTGAGCTCCCTCACTTCCCCGGCATAAATTTTTGAGAACACTCTTACTAGATGCTAAGGATACATTGCATCAGCCCAGCCATAGGGGCCACTTGCACAGCTTTTCTGTTTATGTGAGATAATGGAGGTGGCTTTGGCTCTGATGCTGATAAGCTGAGATCTTGAATTTCAGCAGGTAAAAAAATAATTCCTTAAATTTTCCAGAATTGGGCTGCTGTGGGAATTGCATGTAAATTCATTTGGTGGCAAATGACCTTCAGGTCATGAAGGAAAGAAAAATATTTTCTGTGTCTCACTCATACTGACTAAATTATTTCCAAAGATTACCTTGATTCCTACAATTGCTCTGTCAGGCAACTCATATTATTCCTACTTTTCAAAACAGAAAACAGCTTCAGAGAAATGAAATTATTTGCCCAAAGTAACCAGCTAGTAGGGTTGAAGAACTTAAAAAGTCCAAAGCTTGACTCGTTGTCTTGACCTTTAAAACTGGTAACAGTGCTGGGAAGAAAGGATTTTAAGTCCAGGAAAAGATACAGCATATAATGGCTACTCAACAAATAATAGTTGAATCTAAATATCTTTTATTAAAATGACGGAGCCTAATTATGTAGCTTATAAACGGGTACTGTTAGGCCTTTGGAGTTCCAGTCTATCCAGAACTTCTTGGTTAATAACAGTGTTAACATTTTTTGCTAGTGAATAAGAATCTTTGCAAATCTTCAGAATAGTGACTCAACTACATTTTTTGCTGTCATTCAATGATTTCATGTGACATAAGCTTAGATAATAATATGGAAAGTATTAACATTTTACAAGAATTAGGGAATGGCAAAAATGTTTGAATAAATATTCTCTGAAAATAAAAAGCATATATGTCAGCAAGAAATCTGGTGTTGGAGAAGACATATTGGTTCCTGGCTTGCTAAGCTGACTTTTCATTTAGGAAGACAGAGAAAGTAATAGAGTAACTTCTATTACTTTGGAGCTAATTCTGATCAAGAAGGACAAACTGGATGGTAAAATAGAAGCAAGAAACATAACCATGTCATGTTAGAGCTCCTGATAGATAAGATGACTTCTGGGCATACATATGTATCCCTCATGTAAACAAAGCAGATTTCAAGACAGTTGAGAAAAATATATCCATAGCCTAAAAAAGGCCATAAGAGGAATGCAAAATCTCAAAATCAAAATAAATTTTACTAATAACTATTTGGTGCTTCATGTGTATTGACCCAGTTAATTCTTAAAATAGTCCCATAACTGGGCCAGGTGCAGTGGCTCACGCCTGTAATCCCAGCACTTTGGGAGGCCAAGGCGGGCAGATCACGAGGTCAGGCGATTGAGACCATTCTGTTTAATACGGTGAAACCCCGTCTCTACTGAAAATACAAAAATTAGCCAGGTGCGATGGCGGGCACCTGTAGTCCCAGCTACTAGGGAGGCTGAGGCAGGAGAATGGCGCGAATCTGGGAGGCGGAGCTTGCAGTGAGCTGAGACTGCACTACTGCACTCCAGCCTGGGCGACAGAGCAAGACTCCGTCTTAAAAAAAAAAAAAAAAATTGTCCCATTACTGTTCTATTTTGATTCACTTTAAAAGATGAGTAAACTGAGATTAGCACAGTTAAACACTTCTCAACTAGTAAGTGGAAGAGGGAGGACTACGAACCCTGGAAGTTTGACTCCAGCGGCAACAATCTCAACCAGTATCTTAGTCTTTATCAGATGCAATGAACTGAATGGTTGGCAAATGTTTTTACAAATATTAAATATTTTAGGCTTTTCAGGCCATCTGATCTCAACTATTCAGTTCTACACTTGTAGTGTAAAAACAGCCATCGAAGATAAACAACCAAATGGGTGTGGCTGTATTTATGGACACACTGCATTTGAACTTCATATATATATTTTAATAGCCTTTATTTTAAAAGTTTTAGATTCACAGCAAAATTGAGCAGAAAATACAGAGATTTCCCATATATGCTGTGCCCCCGCACATTCAGTCTCTCCCACTATCAATATTCCAATCAGAGAGGTATATTTATTATAATCAATGAGCCCACATTGACATATTACCACCCAACATCCATAATTAATATATTAGGGCTCACTCTCAGTGGATTTCATATAATTTTCACATATCACATTGTGACTGGTTTTTTTATTCAACCCTTTAAAAATGTAAAAAATCATTCTTAGATATTGAGCTATACAAAAACCAACAATTGGTTGGATTTAACCCAATGGCCTTAGTTTGCCCATCCATGGTCTCTGAACAATGGCCAAACTGGGAATTCCATTTGTAAATTAAAAGGTTCCTGGATCCACCTTTCTACTTTGCCAGATGAGGATGATTTTCCAAGTTTTGTTTCTTCATTCCCACCTTTTAAAAGAAACTAACTCTGAGAGTTGGGAAATGTTTATGAAAAGTATATCTGTATGTGGGAAATCAAGTTCTGAAATGCCAAGTTAATTTGGTAGAGTCAGAAGACAGGGATGGAAGCTGTTCTCCTCTAAAGGGAAGCAATCTAGTGTCAAGGTTCTCAGAATAGGCCCTGGAGCCCAATGGGCTGACTTTTTGAGACCCAGCTTTGGCACTTAAGCAAGCTATCTAACCTTTTTGACTTTCACTTTCCTCATCTGCAAAATGAGAACGCCAATAATACCTACTTTTTGAGTTGTTGTATCGAATCAAATAGTCCAGGGCATCATCAGTATAGTAAGAGCTCAGTATACATCAAAGTTAATGACAAATGCTAGTGAGTAAGAACATATTTTTTATAACAGAGTGCATTCCAATTTTGTATCCATAAAGATGAAGCACATCGTGATTCGGCTTTGCCGAGCATATTAGAATTCAAGTTCAACTCACAATACTTATTTCACCAGTTACCAGTTTAATGCCAATTGAATGGGTTGAATGCTGCAGACTCCATTTCAGTAATGTGGTTTTTAATCTTACCTCTGAACACTATACTTTCCCTAGAAAGATTTTAACCTCAAGCTTATCCCTACTTTCTTTTGAATACCCAGCAGGTACTTAAATTTGAAATCCTCTTTGCAAACTTTCCTTCTATGTTATTTCGTGTTTACATCTTTATTATACTGACCCACTCAATCATGAAACAAATTGTAACTAGACCATATTAAACCTACTTCAAATCCATTTTCAGCTACCTGAAATATAATCGGATCTGTTTTGAAAATGTTTGGATCTTTGGTCATGGGTGATTAATGACTTAAGCCTTCTAAGAAAATAATGCCACCAAAGAAATAACTTATACTCTATTTACATGCATTTGTTTTGAGAAGAGGAACTGTGGTTTGCATTTGGCAACTTTTCAAAATTTTTTGTCATGCCATCTCTTGATAGTAGCAGAAACTGGAGTACATTCCTCTTAGTATGTTAGAAGCCTAATTTACATGAAAGATTATATTACTGGGTGTTCCCTCATTGTCCAATAAGTTCAAAAAGTAAGATCAGTTAGGTAAAAGGTTCTGTTCTCAAATGTGCCTATATCCGGGAAATTTTTCATATTCCCTATAGGGAAATCAGAGTCAAATGAGGCTATCTTTTTAAGTACTTGATTCTGCTTCCCTATCCCTATCTCTCTACAACTTGGGGAATCAAAGAAAAAAAAAAAAACTTTAAAAATAAATATTTGGTATAATAACATCTGAATAAGTAAAGGCAAATTGTCAAGATCCTGAAATCAGTAAAAGTCAAATAATTTGTAAAATCAAAACCATTTAGTTTAGAAAAGGAACATTAACTCCTGTTAAATCCCAGGAATAATGGTGTGGTCAAAAAGGTAGATACTATCCTCTCTTGAGAACTGTTGGATAAAAACAGACAGGAAAAATAGCACACATAAATTCATCTCAAGAATGGTCTTACTGTAAGAGTTCAGGCTAGGTTCGAATCTCTTCAACATTTATTAACTGGGTGACCTTGGGCAAATGACAACAACTTTCTGGTGTTCTTATATGTAATTTGTAGCTAATAGTACCAGTACATTATGTGGTTTGTAGAGGTTTCATTCAGAAACTGGATGAGAAACATTGAATGCTTAGCATGTGTCTGATACCTAGTATACCTAGTAGGTATTCAACATTCGCTATTATTATTTTTATGATTATTTCAGTGTAGCAGGGAAGGCTTTTCATAGTTTTCACAAAGACAGCACATTCCCAGAAACCAAATTCCCCTACCTGCCAGTGCCGTAAACACGTGGCATAAATTCGTGGTGTCCCACCCAAGGCTAAGAACTGGTTATCTGGGGTGGTCTCTGCCTGTTTCCAGCCAAATCAGAAAAATAAGAACACCTTAATTAAAGGTATGCAGTTTGAAGACCTGTTCTTTATTCTTAGGCTGCACTTTTTTGGATGTGAAATTCTTTGATGCAACAGTGGTCAAGCTTAAATAGGATTTCTCGTAAAGTGTTAGGCAAAAGTTAAAATTGGCAAGCCTACTGTGGGCCCTGAAATTCGTGAAAACCCCAACAAACAGAATTGACCTCAAACCCCTCTTTCCTTCAAATACAACACAGGCCGAACGGACCCACCCGGTGGCTGTGAGAGACGTCCCGCGAGGGACCTCCGGGAACGCACGAGACCGGACCAGGATTGGCGGCGGCAGCAGCAAGGAGGCGGGGCCTAGACGGGGCCTGCCCCTCGCACGTGATCCTACCCGCCAACTAGCTCCGGCGCCCGGAGCGTCAGCCAATCCTCAAAGCTTTGGAAGCGCCTGCCCGGCAGTGCGGCTGAGCCAATGGGCGGCCGCCTTACAGGCTCTTGGTGATCGGGATTCGCGGGTGCTGCCGGCTCTGGTGGCTGACGAAAGAGGAACCGGTAGTGATTGGCTGTGGGACCCGGCACCCGGCTCCGCACCGGCGAGGAAATCCGCCGGAAACCACTAGGGCTAAGCTTGCTGGGGTAGGCGCGCAGCCGCAGAGGTGGTCCGCTGCTGGCAGCCGGGGCGCTGGTGGCCGCTGAAGGTGGGCGGCAGGAGGCCTTTGTGAAGTCAGGCGGCTCCAGGTCGTCCTCCGGGTGCGGTCCCTACACCGCCTGCGTCACCTGGCGCGAGGGGCTCATTTCAGATATAGACTTCGCGGCCCACCCCAGCCTGCTGAATCGGAAATGCTGCGTTGAGCCATAGGTGATTATTATGCACCCTTAAATTTAAGAATTAGTCATTCGGCTGTTTCTCTCAATGGCGAACTTGAAAATAAGTTCAGGAAAGCAGACAATTGGGGCGGACCGACAGCCCTGATTCCGATGGTAAGAGCAGTGCGCTGGCTGTGATCTTTCTGCCACCACCTTAAGGCCTCACTTAAACTCGGGACCTTCGTTGCATCATCTGTAGAATGAAATGATGCTCTTCGACCTACCTTCTCGTGGTGGTGATGTGATGATAAAAATTGAATAGTGAGAAACCCAGTGGGCTATGAAAATGTGTGGAAGATGGCATTACTATTTCTCAGTGGGGTTCTTATTACTTATCAACCCTATAGGCGGAATTGACTGATGCAGCCTACACAGTATTTAATTACATAAGTGGTACACCACGTATGTGCCCAGCATGGGATTTGATAGGAAGGATTTGAAGGGGTTAGAGACTGGGAGACCAGCTAGGAATCTGCCCAGCCACCCACCTTTGGGGTAATGTGCGTCTGGTCTTCAGTGCCAACAATAGAGAGAATGTGAAATTAACTTGATGATGGAAATGAAAGAAGGAATTGAAAGCTTCTCAAGTAAGAAACCAGAAGACAAGTAACGAGAGAGCATCTCTTGAAATCACACAACAGGGTAACCGAGTGGAAATTTCCTGTGAGCAGTTATAAAGTTAGATCGTGGAGTGGCGCCACCCGTGGCTCATGCCTGTAATCCCAATACTTGGAGGCTGAGGCGCACGGATCACCTGAGGTCGGGAGTTTGAGACCATCCTGACCAACATGGAGAAACCCCGTCTCTACTAAAAATATAAAAAATTAGCCAGGTGTGGTGGTGCATGCCTGTAATCCCAGCTACTTGGGAGGCTGAGGCAGGAGAATCGCTTAAACTAAGGAGGCGGAGGTTGCGGTGAGCCGAGATCAGGCCATTGCACTCCAGCCTGGTCAACAAGAGTGAAACTCGGTCTCAAAAAAAAAAAAAAAAAAAAAGTTTGAAGTCCAGATTTTGCTAAAGATGATAATTGGGCTTTTCAGCATGGACTATGGTAGAACCCTCAGAGTCATTTTAGCATGTTGAGACAGGAAATGCATTTTCATTTCTGTAGCGGGGCCTTAAGGAGACCCCACCATTAGGCTGTCGATGTCACATCAGAGAAGATGATCCCATGCAACCTGAACCCTTGGTAAAATAAAAGCATGCTATTATTCATATTAGTGAAGGAAAACATCAGACATAGCTTTATTGCTGACTCCTGCCCCCTTCAGAGCCCATAGTCACAGGCCTCAGGGCTGTTCTGTAAGTAAAGCTCTAGGAAACCTTGCCAGTCCTTCCCACTAATGAGCAGGGCTGAGACTGTGGGATCTTCTTTCATGGCTGCCATCCACAGTTTAAGTTTTGGAGTGTGGTCTACACACCTGTGGGAAGAGGAAAAAATGAAAGGTGTGAGCTAGGTCAACTAGGATGACATCACAGAGTCTCCCAAATGTCATTATTACTCTACAGTTTCATTTTTTCCCCTTAAATATTTCATTAAAAATATTTTAAAATGCATGTAATAGAATATTCAATTTGAAAGACATTATAGAGGTTCCTTTTTTACCCAAGAGGAATGAGACTAGAGTGAAGCGACTTGTCAATGTGAGAACTTGCCCAAAGAGAGAAACTGACAATTTATTAAAATGAGAACAGGCAATACAATCAGGAATGTTCTATGTTAATTAGTCTACACCCAGATTATGACCAAAAGTAACCCTGAATAGCTCTAATGTCCAAGAAGCGGGAGTAAGGCAAGGTGGCTGCCAAACTCAAAACAGAATTTGGAAAATAATGTGGAAATCCTACTGGTAAATGGGAGGTAACACTGATCATACAATCTGGCAACAACATCCTTATAAAAATTTACAACCTTATGGATTTTTTTTTTTTTTTTTTTTTTTTTTTTTTTTTGGATACAGAGTGTTGCTCTTGCCCAGGCTGGAGTTCAGTGACATGACCTCGGCTCACTGCAACCGCCTCCCGAGTTCAAGTGATTCTCCTGCCTCAGCCTCTCGAGTAGCTGAGATTACAGGTGTGCACCACAATGCCCAGCTAATTTTTGTATTTTTAGTAGAGATGGGGTTTCACCGCATTGGCCAGGCTGGTCTCCAACTCCTGACCTCAGATGATCCACCCAGCTCGGCCTCCCAAAGTGCTGGGCTTACAGGCATAAGCCACCGTACCCTTCCCCTTATGGATTTGTAATCAGGAAGGAAGGAGTAAATTTTAAAGCACTTTACTACATGTCACAGAAATCCCTGCCTCCTCCCAGTGATGGAGAGTAGTTAGTGTAGGTATATGACATGCCCTGGATAGTCCAAGACTCCCGACTGCTTGTTCTCATTCAGACCAGTTGTATTACATATTTTAACTTCTGTTAAAAAGAAAGGTCAATATATACTATGCCAACTGTCATCCTAGATTATGCACAAAATATTCAAATATCTTACTCATATAACTTCATTGCTTCCAGCCGTTCAAACCAGGGCCAGATGAGATAATCAATCATAGAGATAGAATTGCCACCAAAGAACGTCGTCTTCTTATTAGTCAGAACCTGAACATTAAACAGCATAAAAGTATTTATTATTTGTGCATGTAGTAAGACTCACTAGAAACGCTGAAGGGAAATTAAGTAGAGCAGGTGAGAGAAGCAGTTTTTACTCCAATGTATCCAAGTTGGGTTTTTGTCTGTTTGATCAAAAAACTTAATTAAGCTTTAGAATCTGTTGGTCTGAGATGAAGCAAAACAATCGCAACATAAACTGGAAAACTGAAAAATAAAACAAGTCACAGAGTACAACATATCTGTAATACAAAGGACTGGTATTCAGAATATAGAAAGGATTCCTGGGAATCAGTAAGAAAAATGGCAAATAACCCATTAGAAAAATGAGCAAGACTTGATCTTCACAAAAGATGATGTCCAAATGACCAATTATCATTTGGAAAGGTGTTCAACTGCATTAGTCATTAGGGAAATGCAAATTAAAACCAAAATACAATAACACTATACATCCATGAGAATGCCTAAAATGAACAAAATGAAGTTGGCAAGGGTATGGAACCACTGTCATAGAGGTGTAAATTGGTACAACCATGTTTTAAGAGTATGCATACTCTTATCACCGAGCAATTCTACTTGGAAATGTAACACATGTTCACCAAAAGATATGTATATGAATGTTCACTGCAGCACTATTTGTAATAGCCCAAATGTGAAAATGCTTATTATCAAGAGTAGAATGGGTAAACTATAATATACTATACTTTGGAACACTGTATAAAGAATAGGAAAGAACTACACACAGCATAGATGAACCCACAAATCTAATATTGAATGAAAGCAGGCAGACCCAAAAAGATGAACATTATATGAGTTCATTTGCATAAACTACAAAAAAGCCCAAACTAATATTTTGTTAGTTGATATGAGTGCTGGTTCCATGACTATGTTCACTTTGTGAAAATGTGTATGTTCTTATGCTTTGGGTACTTCCCTGTGTCAAAAATTAAAAATACTAACTTTTCAATATAAAATGCACAGTCTGCAGCTTATGATGGTTCAGTTTAAATTCTTTTCAACTTTACAATGGTGCAAAAGCAAGCATTCAGTAGAAACTGTACTTTGAATTTTGCTCTTTTCCTGGGCTATCGATTTGCAGTATGATACTCTTGATGCTGGGCAGCCACACCATCAGGAGAGTAAACAACCAATGCTCTAATGTGTGCTGTGTTGCCAGCATCTTTTGAATATGGGTATTCAATAAATTATATGAAATATTCAACACTTTATAAATAGGTTTTATGTTTGATGATTTTGCCTAATTGCAGGCTAATGGAAGTTTTCTGAGCACATTTAAAGCAGGCTAGGCTGAGCTATGACGCTCTGTAGGTTGGGTTTATTAAATGCATTTTCCACTTACGATATTTTCAACTTATGATGGGTTTATTGGATGTAACCCCATTGTAAGTGCAAAAGCATTTGTACTTAAAATATACTGGAAATAGATTGTATTAGCTACTAAACAGATGACAATCATTTGAAAACCAAACACAAATTGTATGTTTCTGAAATTTTAAGAAGGTGAATTGGTTACAGGGTTTGCCAAAGGGAGTGATTGAGAATATTATCTGGCTATTTAAACCAACACCAAACTAATTTGTCCTTTATAAATAACCTCCATAGTTTTTTTCAATGCATAGTATGCATTTTAGATTGCATATATCTACCGATTGTGTTCCGTCTACTACTGAACTAATTATCTGAAGAATATGGACTGCATCTTACTTTCCAGCTCCCACACTGTTCAGCAGAAAAAAAATAAAGTACCAACATTGATTCCAGAAGAAATGTAAAACCGAAAAACCAATTACCATTAAAGAAATCAAACTAGTAATGAAAAATCTACCCCTGTTAAAGACACCAGGCTCAAATGTTTTAAAGAAACACTAGTCCCTACCAAATGGTTTCAGAGATTAGAAAAACAGCTTAGTTACCCAACTCATTTTATGAGGTCAGAATATCCTTGATACCAAAAGCCAATAATGATACTATAAGAATAGAAAATTATAGGCCAATCTCATTTATGAACACACATACAAAACTCATTTATTAGCTAATTCTACAGTACATATAAAAATCCATAGAGAACAAGTAGGTTTTATCTTAGGAATGCTAGGATGGTTAAACATTAAAAAAAAAAAAAAAAAAAAAATCTGTCAGTAGCACCATATTCACCAGATTAACAGGAAAAAATTCTATGAACATTTCAATAGATGTAAAAGATGCAGAAAAAGCATTCAATAAAATTCAACATTTATGACTTTTTAAAAAATTAGCAAACTAGTAATAGAAGAGAACTTTATAATGAAAAAAAAGGTTTCTGAAAAACCTACAGCAAACGTCATATTACTGATAATATGTTAAATGCATTCCCATAAAAGACGGGAACTGTATCTTCTGTCAGCAAAAACTTCAGGCTTAGCATGAATGAAATATCTCAAGGCCAAGAGACAGACTCCAAGGCCCAAATGTCAGCTTTCCCCAAAAGAAGGTAAAATATATCTGGGCTTCCCTCAAGTGTCTGTACTGTTCATTGCAAACTTTTTCTGGTGGGAAATATTTAGTATGTAATACTAAGTGGACACAGGACACAGAAAAAAAAGCAGAACACAGAATGATATCTATGCTCTGATTAGAGCTACATTAATTTTTAAAAAATATATGGACAAAGATTGCAAACAAGCATGGAAAACTGGATACATAAAAGCTTGTGGAAATGTGGGTACAATTTTCTTTTTCCTTGTTACTTTAATGTTAACACAGCAAGCCCATGACAAAGTATTTTTAGGTGTTTTGATTTATATCTTAAGCAGAACAGCTTTCTGCTTTATAACAGCAGTCTGCTGTAAACAAAAATGTTTAGGGGAATTTTCCTAATTGCCAGAAAGTGACTTGGGAAGTGGGAATATGAAGAAAAGAATAGGAGGAAAAGGAGGGTAGATATAGTTATCGTTTACTCTGATGGTAGCTAGGAGAAATGATTACCTCCTCTAGCTTGGTAAATTCTTTACGAAATTCTTCTTTTAGGCCAGCATAGTCTTCTTTATTTTGGCTTCTAATAAAGCTTCCTACCAAGGATGGCACCTAGAAAGAGAATAATTTCTTAGTTTATCAGTTTATGGCTAACTATATCAGCCCCCTCACATAAAAACATGACAGAACCCTCATAGTCCTGGTGTCAAGGTGTTCTAGAAACATCAAGGGTGCACCAAGTTCCTGTGCTCACAGAGGCAACGGACTGGTCTTAGGAAC
Source organism: Macaca thibetana thibetana (assembly GCF_024542745.1). Lineage (NCBI taxonomy): Eukaryota > Metazoa > Chordata > Mammalia > Primates > Cercopithecidae > Macaca > Macaca thibetana. The sequence continues at coordinate 100,418,372 of NC_065586.1, read as the reverse complement.
AGTTTTGTGGCCTAAAATGCTGGGTTGGTCAGGATTTTATCAATTATAAATAACAGAACCTACTTTGGCATGTTTAAGAAACAACTTTCTTCCTTTTTTTTTTGAAACGGAGTCATGCTCTGTCACCCAGGCTGGAATGCAGTGGCACGATCTCAGCTCACTGCAACCTCCACCACCCAGGCTCAGCAATTCTCCTGTCTCTGCCTCCTTAGTAGCTGAGATTATGGGCATGTGCCACTACGCCCGGCTAATTTTTGTATTTTTAGTACAGCAGATGGTGATTCGCCATACTGGCCAGGCTGGTCTCGAACTCCTGACCTCAGGTGATCCATCTGCCTCAGTCTCCCAAAGTGCTGGGATTACAGGCTTGAGCCACCACACCCGGCCAACACAACTTTCTTTAAAGGAGACTAGGCGGCTTATAGAATTATTGGGAGGCTGAACAAACAGGCTTGGAATTAAGACAGAACATCCCAAATTCATGCTGAGAACTGGCCTCATGGGAAGCGCCCACTGATGCTAGTGCAAGCTGAGCATTAGATGCTTCAGTTTGTGCGGCTGCCAGAAAGTAGAGTCTGAGATAACCGCTAACGCCACTGGCACTGATGCCATTTCTACTCGAGAATTTTATTTTGTAACCCACACTGCTGAAACCCAGAAGCTCTGCTGCCACTCTCACCAGCAGAACCAGTGGAGAGCTGAATATCTTAAACAGATATCCCACCAAGTCTGTTTCCTCACCTTGCTCGTTTCTGAATTGAGCTCTGTTGTGTGTGTCTGACAGGAAAAGCCTAGGTCACAAAACTGGGCCCCAACTGCAAAGAGCTAGGGTAGAGAATTTTTCTGATTTCTTTGTTGGGGAGGACGCCAGGAGACTGTCCAAAAGGGACTGACTACCTAAAGACTTGACGGGTGTAGCATCAGATGCTTTAATGCTCGTGATGGTGTTTGTGTGTTTTAGTACTTTGGTCTTTGGTGTCATTTCATTGCAAGATGCAGAAGTCCACTCATCCTAGTTGAAGTAAACAGGCACTTGTAAAAATATAGAATCCCATGAAATCCCATCCACATCAGTTCAGCCTGCCCTGGGACTGAAGGCTTTCAGGCAGCCCTTTCATCTACATTTCCATCTGGGTCTACCTGGTCTTTCATCTGTTTTTCCTTACATTTCTGCTCCATATTACTTTATGTACTTCAGTCCCTTTGCAATGCTTCTAATTTTTGCTTTTCTAAAAAATTATTTCTTAAGTGGCTTTGGTTTTCCTAGCCTCTAATGTTATATTTGAGCCCCAACGCTTAGTTGTCTTTACTGTCCTAACCTTTACTGTCTTAGTCTCTGTGTCTCATTTCCAAGTTCCCAGGAGAGAAGGTGACTGGCCCAGGTGTTGGGGCGGGGTACGCTTCTGTTCTGATGGGCTGTGGCCAGGAGAGCAGGGTCATATGTACATAAGGCCACCTCTCCCTTAAAAGCAAGTGGGGAAGTAAAGATGGGCATCTTCAGCATTCCTTCTAAAGCTCATTTTCTTTCTAGATAGTACAATGAATCTCTTGTGACTACTTTTTAAAGTAGTAGCTTTATGCATGAAAGTAAAACTTCATGCCTAAAAGCTTTACTTTTAAAGCTCATTTTCTCTGACGTGTCCTACAAGTCCTTTCACAATCCAGTTCCTGTTTACCTCTCCAAAGTTACCCATTTTATCTCTTCTCCTGATACTTTATATTCCAGCCATACTAAAAAAAGTTTTCTAGAACTGGCACCAGACCAAAGAGATTTTTCTTAAAGAACCACTTAGGCTTATGTTTTTTGGTTGATATTGATGACTTCATATCTTGAAGCTGCATGCCTTTAACTTGTTACTACTTTGTAAAACTCTCCAACATCTTTCTTGAAAATGTCATGTTCCCTTTCATTATCTCTCACAGCAGCCACCTCTACTATTCTTTCACCCTCATCTTACTAAGCAGGTGACTCACTCTTCCTTTCCCGTTGGCTTCCCTTTGCAATGTCTCCTAAAACGGAATGTTTTCCCTATAACTTTCTCGTAGGGCATTTCTTTAACCATCTTTTTCTCTAAAGATAATCCTTTATACACTGACCATACTACCAAGGTGACAATATTAGGCATATAACCAGACATGCTATTCTTGGTGTCTAAACACACATCTGTTAGTTATTTCTTTGTTAATATTAATTGTTTGTGCTAATCCACAATGTTGATGCTAAGTAAGGTACAAACAGTTCTCCAGGAATGCCATTTATTCAGTCATCTGAGTAGCTGCTCGCTGCTTGATGCTATGGCTATAAGGACAAGAACTAAGTAGTTACTGTGTCAGACTCTGCTCCAGGCGTTTTATATTAACTGATTTTTATCTTATGAGGTGGGAACAATTACTATATCCATTTTACCAATGATGAACGGAGAGGCAAAGTAATAAGTAACTTGCTCAGAGTCACAAGGAAATAGCAGAGCCAGTCACAAAACTAGGCAGCGAACTAACAGTGATCCAAACACAGCCCTCACCCTCAAGGAGCTCACAACCCCAGTGCAGTACACAGGCAAGAAGACAGGCAAAAGTTCACACAGATGGGAACTCAGAAGCTAGAGCACTGACCAGCCTGACAAGCTCCTGAAAGGCAGCAGTGTCTGAACAGACATGTGAAAAATGATGTGGAGATAACCAGGCACGGTGAGAAGTGGGAAGAATCTGACAGCAAGAATTGAGAGAGAAAGGGCCGAATTTGGGAATTCTGAGAAAAGTTTAGTATGGCTGGCATATATAAAGTGTCAGAAGAGTGAAAAGGGATAATTTTGAAGGTAAACAGGAACTGGATCGTGAAAGGACTTGCAGGACACTCAGAGCTGACAAGTATATTCCTGTTTTGTTTTTCCCAAATCACTGAACTATAAATGGCAGCACAGATTTCGCTTTAAAAAACAGGTTTTTCAAATAGGAGCTGAAATTTCTTATGCACAAACCTTAGAAAACAACTCTAAGATCATCTTCTGGCAAGCTTTCTCATAGGGGTCATCCGGCAACAGCTTCTTCCCTGGGTATGCTTCATCCAGGTACTCACAGGTGATGGGAGACTCATAGATCAGCTGACCCTGACTGTTTTCCAGAACTGGCACCAGACCAAAGGGATTTTTCTTAAAGAACCACTCAGGCTTATTTTTCAGGTTGATATTGATGACTTCATGCCTGAAAGACACATAGGAGACTATGAAAAGAGGGAAACCACTTTTGTGCTTTTGGATAAATCCTCTTTGCCATCCACTTAGCTGATCAAACCCCAAATTTAGGAGTCTGCCTAGATTCCTTCCATTCTAGTTTTTGATTTTATGAATTTGACTACTTTCGATACACCTTTTAAGTACAATCATGCAGTATTTGTCTTTCTGTGTCTGGCTTATTTTACTTAGCATAATGTCTGCAAGGTCCATCCATGTTGTCACGTATTGCAGAATTTCCTTCCTTTTTAGGTGGAATAGCATTACAACATTTTCTTTATCCATTCATCTGCTGATGGACATTGACATTATGCTGTTATGAACAGTGCTGCAGTCTACATGAGAGTGCTAATATCTCTTTGAGAACTTGATTTCATTTAATTTGGATATATACCCAGTAGCGAGACTGCTGAATCATATGGTAGTTCTATTTTTAATTTTTTGAAGAACATCTATACTGTTTTCCATAGCAGCTGTACCATTTTACATTCCCGCCAACAGTGCGAACGGTGTGCAAGGGTTCTGATTTCTACACATCCTTGCTAATACTTTTTGTCTTTTTTAATTATAGTCATCTTGACAAGTGTGAGGTTATTATGTGATTTTGATTTGCATTTTCCTGATGATTAGTGATAAGCACTTTTTCATATATGTGTTGCCCATTTTTATGTCCTCTTTGAAGAAATGTCTATTTTTTTAATTTTTAATTTTTTTTTACACTCTGTCTCCCAGGCTGGAGTGCAGTGGCTTGATCACAGCTCACTGCAGCCTCAACCTCCTGGGCTAAAGTGGTCCTCCTACCTCCCGAGTAGTTGGGACCACAGGCGTGCACCACCACACCCAGCTAATTTTTTTGTAGAGACAGGATCCTGCCGTGTTGCCAAGACTGGTCTTGAACTCCTGGGCTCAAGTGATCTGCCTGCCTTGGGGTTATAGGCGTGAGCTACCATGCCCAGCCTGAGAAATGTCTGTTTAAGATCTTAGCCCATGTTAAAATCAGGTTTTTTTGTTGTTGAGTTGTAGAGATTCCTTATGTATTTTGGAGATTAACCCCTTACCAGATATGTGGTTTGCAAGTACTTTCTCCTATTCCATAGGTTGCCTTTTTGCTCTGTTAATCGTTTCCTTTGCTGTGTGGAAGCTTTTTTGTTTGATGTACCCCCATGTGTTTATTTTTGGTCTTGTTGCCCAGTCTTTGGTGTCATGTCCAGGAAATCATTGCCAAGGCCAGTGTCATGAAGCTTTTCCCCTATGTTTCTTCTACACATTGGCCTTTTTTATATTGCTTGAATTTGCCAAATGTGTTTCCACCTTAGAGTCTTTGCACCTGATGGTCCTCTGCCTCCTCTGCCTGCCTTTTCCTAGGTCTTCCCAGGTCAAATACATATCCCCAGGCCCTCCCTGACCACAGCTCTGAAGTTGCTGAGCAGCTTCTATTACATGATTATCATGTTTTACTTTCTTCATTGAATTGATAATGTGTATCTGAAATTACTTTGCTCACTTATTTACAAGTTTATTAAGTTATCTTCCTAGAATGTAAGCTCCACGAAAGGTGGGATCTTGTGTATCTGTTCATAGTAGTAAATAAACATGTAAGTGAGCAAAATGCTAAATAGATATAAATACTCTGAAGAAAATAAAAAGTTTCAGATAAGGACTTAGTAAATATTTTTGTTTTGAAATATTTCATATGAATGAATGAATGTATCAGTGGAAATGCTTTAAAACTGTCAAAAAGATACTCCATTTATGGCTAAGAGGTATCTTAGTTATAAATCATATGAGGCAACTAATTGAATTGTGTCCACTACCCACTATATGAGAACCAACATAAAATTCAATTTATTTTGCTAATTTGAGTAAAAAGTTTCTTGGTTTTTACAAAGATATTAAAGAATCCTTAAAATCCACCCACAAGACCAGGTGTGATAGCTCGATCTGTAATCCCAGAACTTTGGGAGGCTGAAGTGGGCGGATTGCTTAAACCCAGGAGTTCAAGACCAGCCTGGGCAACATGGTGAAACCCTATCTTTACAAAAAATATAAAAACTAGCCAAGTGTGGTGGCACTCACCTGTAATCCCAGCTACTCAGGATGCTGAGGTGAGAAGATTGCTTGAGCCCTGAAGGCAGAGGTTGCAGTGAGCCATGATTGCACCACTGCATTCTAGCCTGGGTGACAGGGTGAGACGCTATCTCGAAAAAAAAAAAAAAAAAGAAAACCAACAATCCACTCACAAAAAAAGCTTTCAGATTAAATCTCCATGCACTGATTTTTAAAAAACATGTTGTCTGAGTAAATCGTACAAAGTAAACCAAAAAGGAAGAAAACAGGTGAAGTCCAGGCTATAGTCAGATTGTATTTAGGTCTATCTTGTATGTTGCCTGAGACAGTAGAGGAACTAAGAGAAAAGAGCCAAGTCCATATGATCGTCAAGGCTGAATAAATATTCAATAGAACAAATTACTAAAAAAAAAAAATAGACACCAATACCTTTTGTTTTCTATTTTTCCATCCACAGCTGTAGCTAGAACAGCGTTTCATTTAAGGATTTAAATACATAATCCCCCATGGAAACAAAGGAACATCCAATTTGAACATGAGCACAGGTGTGTGTATAATTTAAAAGGTTCATGTGCTGACAGAATACTGGACACTTAGGTACCAGCCATTGCAAAAAAAAAAAAAAAAAATTACTTGGCTGCTTGCCAAAGAATTATCAACATTTTTGAACTATGAAACAAACAAAAACTTTTGTTACTATGAAAACAAAAGGCAGATCCTGGGCTTTTGTTCTTAAAAAAAAAAAGTATCTCAGAACACACATGCATTTTGGTAACCTGGCATCGTGAGCCAACAAGTCTATACACCTGCCACAGCAAGTTGGAAGATGCATCTTTTAGAGAAAACCATGCTTTGTTAAGTCATATCATGTGGTTAGAATCTAGTACTTTCCCAGTAAAAGCCTCCTAGAGGCTCCAGCTTAAAACTGGTCTATTAATGTAGTAGACCTTTGTTGTTTGCACTGCCTGGAAGCTGTTAACCACCCTCTTCCTCCCTTCTACCCACACTATTATGGGAAGATACTTCCAATGTTCCTTTGGAAAACTGCCCCAGTAAATAAGGTAGGGTTGTTTCAGACTAAAGGTCCAGGGTGAAGCACATAACCCAGGACTTTGTGCCTCTGAATCCAGCTGTGTCATGCTCCTGGACTTTTCAATTAAATGAGTACCAAAAAAGGTCTTTTTCAATTTCGATTAAATTAGATTTCTCTTAGTACAATAAAAGAGTTCTATTACAGCAAATATGACAGTGTTTTTGATAAACATTACTAAATAGTAAGTATTCTGTGTTCAGAATCATAATCTCATCCAAATGAGAGGCATTTCTTAGTGAAGTAATGACAAATCCCCTTCAAATGTATTTTTTAAATGCATTTTACCTTTCTTTTAGGGAAAATAATTGCCTACTAAAGATTCTCCCCTTAGAAAACTAAAATTAGTTAACAGACACTAAACACACAGAAAATTTCTTAAGAATGGGGGTTTTGTTTTAAACTTCCACAGAGCCTTCCACACCACAGGTATCTAATAAATGTCTAATCAACAGACATTCAAAGGTCATGGGAAAGGAAGTGGTTCCAATGGATACTTGGTGTCAGAGAAAAGTGAAGTGACTGTTGCATATGTCCTGTGGATAGCCCGTAAGTCAAAAACTACGCTAGTTTCAAAACAGGCTCTGCAGAAGGATGAGCTAGACAGACACTTCCCTCTGTTTGACTCAACCAACAGCCCAATCCACAGGAATATGTGCAGTAAACTCAGCACTACTCTAGGAGGGTCAGGGTCTAAACTCTGCTGTACTGGGGTAAATTACTATTCCAGGAGGGAACAATACATTCAGAGTAACAACTAACAGTTGAGCTGGAATAAGAATGGGGAATCACAGTAGGGCGAAAGCAAAAGGACTCTGGACCAGGAATTTGCGACCTACCAAAGCTGAAAGAGCTGCTGCCGGTTATTACCCGGGCAAATCACTAACATCACTGGAGCCTCGGCTTTTCTAATCCATTAAATGGTTGGTTAATCTAAATGAGGTGTCCCAGACCTGGAGTCTTGTCCTAGACCGTTGGAATCTGTGGCCTATTTTTCCTAGGGGAAGGGTCTATACCTTGCTGTCTCCCAAAGGGCGGAGAATAATGTGCAGTAAAGGACGCTGGCGGGAGGCGGGTAGAAAGGGGCTGAGACCCCACCCCACGCCGCCGCCTGCAGCAAGCTCCCGGACAGCTCGGGGAGCGTGCCCCGCCTGGGTGCCCACCTGATTCCCTTGGCCTTCAGGACCAGAAGCGTCCTCTCAGCAAACGGGCAGAACCTCATGCTGTAGACGCGGATCGAGCCCTCCGGGACCGGCCCCGGGGGCGCGCTTCCTGCCGGGGAGAAGCGAAGGCGATTACGGCCCAGAGAGGTGTCGAGACCCCCCGTATCCCACGGCCCCCGCGTCCCACTGCAGCTCCGACCAGTTCCCCGCCGGTGGGGCGCTCCCGGGAGGCTGGGCTCCCGGAGCAGCCTCGAACATGCCGCCAGGGGTCGCCGAGATCACCCCTCTTCGCGGGGGGCAGGCCTCACCCTTCCCCAGGCTCCTGGCAGACTCCCGGGACATCGTGGCGCAGCGCAGGCCGAGCTCCTCTGGCGTTTGCAGGCGATTCAGGAAGTAGGTCGCCCGTCCTTCCCGCCCTCCTTCCCTCCCCGCTTCCTCCCTGGCTCAAAAGTGCCTGCCCCGGGCGGCCGCCAGCTCCACCCGGTGTGCCTTCCAGGCTTTATGGGGTAGCTCTTAAAATAGCTTAAGGGGCTGTGTCAAAGCATCTCGCTGGCCAAGAGATGCACCCACAGGGAGATGCACAAAAGTTCTGAATGCTCAGAGTCATCCCTCCGCCCCCGAACGAAGGGGCCTCCACTCCGCCCTCCATGGGGTCCCACGTCTGACGCTGGCCCTGACCTCCCTCCTGTGGCACTGACCTCGAAGCGCCACCCGCTCCGTACCAAGGCTTCACGGCTTCGGAGCCTGTGGCCCGAACTCATGGCTCACTCACCGGTCCAGAGCATTCTCTCCAAAGGCTCCTGTTAGCTTGTGAAGGGAAAATAAAACTCTCCGGACCCCCAAATTACTATGCCAAAGGGAAGAGTCAAGCTTGGAAACTGAGTCAGGCAACACTGCCTCCCATTTTGTTCCTAAATAGATAGCTACAAAGATCAAAAGCCACACACCTCCCCAAGGGGCTTGTTTACAAGGAAATTCCTTGTGGGCCCCCAAGATCTTTACTCTAAAACAGATCAGTTGAATCTCATCCTGGCAATGTAAACTAACGGCTTATCTTCCCAAGTACGGGACAAAGACAGGTCTAGGAGTCATCCTTCCTCTCGCTGGAGAAAAATGCATATTTGACTGCTTTCTCTACCCTATATTTAATCTTGTAAAAATGCAGATTCACCAAGCACTAGCATAACTGACTATTCCTCTACGACCTCCTTTCACGAATGTAATGTACTTTCAGTGAATGCTGATCAAAGGCCCCAAAGAATGCAACTACTTGCCCCTTTTAACTACCTTCCCTTTTTTCTTTCTTTCCACTTTCCCCTACTGCCTGCTCTTTCCCCTTTAAATATTGAAGTCCTCAAGCCCTCTTTGGAAAGAGCACAGATCACAGATGTTCCCGTGATTTTGTGTTACTTTTTCTCAGATGTGTCCTCAACCTTGGCAAAATAAACCTCTAAAAGGATTGAGACTCACCTTGGTCGTTTCCTTTGATTTACAAGCTCATCTATGCCTTGCTGCAGGGTTGCCCAGCCACCTGGACAGGCTTTTCCTTTTTCTGTCAGTACTAGCTTAACGTGACTACTGGGAGGGCCTCTGTCCCTACTGTCACCTATAGGATACATCCTTTTCATTTTAACCCACAGGAGACAGCACAAGCCTGGATATCATCAACCTCAGAATAATGGTGCTGCTTTCAAAACTCTCCCACTTACTAAACATTTGTGTTTGAAGCCCTGGTAATGTAACTGAGTACTCCCATTTTTCTAAGAGACAGAGGATGAGTTATGTTTTACATTATTTGTTTCTCCCATCTTTTCTCTTTTCTCCTTTCTCCCTGTTCACCACTTCCTACTTAGCTCTTTAGAAATGCGATTATCATCTTTGACCTTCCCTTCACTGACACTCCGTACAGGGCAAGCTTATCTAACTGGGTGTTTACTTAAAAGCTCCAGAGCAGGACTCTCACCCACCAGGAGACTGCCTCCAGAGATAACAGTCAATTTACATCCAAAAGTCCACTTTACAAATGACTTCTGCCTATAATGGCACCACCCAGTAGATAAAGCACCACAGTGAGTCGTGCAAACTCCCACCCACTCGCTCCCTCCCCAGCGTGCAATTCATACCAACTCCCCCCTTTAAAAGCCCCTGCTTTCTGCCCCAGAAGCGAAGTGGTACCCTTAAGGCAGGAAGCCTGTTGTTATTCCCGTAAGCCAGCTTTGGAATGAAAAATCACTTTCTTTATACCAGACTTTGCTTTTCTTATTAGTAATTGGACTCTGAAAGAGGCAAGCAACTGAACCTGCATTTCAGTTAAATAAGGGCACAGGCTCAGAATCAAGCAGGTGGGATGAATGAATTTAGTCTTGGGTCTGGGAATAAAGGTCTGGCCAGAGAGTCCTCTCAAACAGCTCTTTTAACTTAGGGGTCAGGAAAGAGGGGTTCCAGGGCCATCATACAGATGAGGAAAAAGACTATTCAGTGATTTCCCTGTTTGCCTAGATTCGAAAGCTGGTAACTCCTGTGCCATTTACTGGGGTGGGATGAGGGTAGGTGTCTATCTTTATTTTGATTAGCCCTATTACGGGAGGAGCAGAGAATGAGGTGAACAGCACCAAGTCTTGGAGCAGCCCGCCTGTTTTGATCCTGGCTCCACCCCTGTATTCAGTGGCTAGGACTAGGGTAACAAAGTACTGCAGAGTGGCTTAAACAACAGAAGTGTGTTGCCTCACAGCTCTAGAGGCTACAAGTCCAAGACAAAGGTGTCAGCAGGGTTGCTGCCTTCTGAGGAGGGAGTCTGTGAGGGAGTCTGTTCCATGCCTCTCTCCCAGCTTCTGGTGGTTTGAGGGAATCTTTGATGTCCCTTGGAATGCAGAAGCACCGCCCACCCCATCCGTGCCTTCATCTTCATTCACACTCCATTGTGATCTCATTTTAATTTAGTTACATCTATTTCCAAATAAGGTCACATACTGGGGTACTGGGGATTAGGACATCAATGTATGAAACTGGGGGGAGCACAATTCAACCCGTAACAACCACTTATTAACTGTGAACATGGGCAAGTCACTAACCTCAGTGTGTTTCAGTTCCCTCACCTGTAAAATAAGGTGGAAAACATGTTATGCCTCCTGTATAGATGTTACGGGAAAGGGGTCCTGATCCAGACCCGAGAGAGGGTTCTTGTATCTCACGTAAGAAAGAATTCAGAGCGAGTCCACCGTGCAAAACAAAAACATTTATTAAGAAAATAAAGTGGTGAAAACAGCTACTCCATAGGCGGAGTAGGGGGTTCCCGAAAGTAAGAGAATGAAGGTGCCCACCCCAGGTACAACGCCTGTATACATAGGATGAAAAAAAGATCATGGGGAGATGTGCTCTGCTACAAGGGTTTGTGATAAAGGATTAATTTTCGTAATTACTATGTTTTGCAAGAATCAATATTATTATCTTTGAAGCAAAATTAGGAATGCTCTTGTTCTCAAGATATCAGGATATCTGGACACTCCCAAGTCTGGATCTTAGTTTAGTAAACATTATCAATCTGTTCCCTTAACCATAAACATCTAGAGGCTAGGAATACCTTTCTGGGAATGCGGCTCAGCAAGTCCCAGCCTCATCTTCCTAGCCCTCACTCAAGATGGAGTCGCTCTGGTTCAAACGTCTCTGACATAGAGTTTGTGGCAGGATTAAATTAGTTACTATACAGAAAGCACTTAGAGCAGCACTTGGCATAGAATATATTAAATAAATGTGATCACTACATATTTTTATTTAATTTAGTAAATAGGCAAGAAATGGATATAAAGTTTTAAAAATTGACCATGTTTTTGCTAAAATGTGGGCACTGCTTAACTCTTTTTAAGGAAATTGACTTTTTAGCACATTAATGACTTCATGCAAATAACCTTGTAAATTTAAACTTGGCAAGGCAAAACCTCTGAATGGCCAAACAAAAAAATTTCACATCAAGGTATTACTTTAAAAGTTTTACTTGGAATGACCTGTCCCGTAATTTAGTATGAATAATGTAGTGTTTTGTTGTAATGATTTGAAAGATCCACCTCATCAATAGATAAAGTAAAAGGTTAATTCCTCAAAGAAAGAAATTGAAAATATACTCTCCCAGTGAACTACTGTACTATGTTACTGGTGTGCATTACAATAGATCCTCTCCAAGTCCTTTGTGGTTGTGTAAACATCTGAATATACACTTGAGGAAAGAAAAGAACTTTCATCTGAGGAATGTGAGCCATTTCAAATTATTAGGCCCAAAGAGACATTAAAATGAGACAGCAATCATGCCCCACTCCCCGCTTTGAGCTGTGTATTCACCTCTTGAAACTGCTTGTTATAGCCACAAGTAGCTATAAATTAACCTAATAATGCCACAGCAAACACTATAGCCCACAGCCTATAGCTTAACAATGTGTAGCCAGCTGCTAATCAATGTTGTTTTTGTAAAGCAATGAGAATTCCTGACAGACAACTATGTGTCAGCCCACTCTCTGAAGCCCCTTTTTTTTTCCTTTAGAAATCCACTTGTAACTGCTGCTAATGAGAGTGTCTATTCAGAGCAACTTGAACCTATACTCCTGGGTTGCAACCCTCAACCTTGGCTCAAATTACCTCTCTGCATTAATTTTGCTTCACCCTCTTCCTTTTACGTTGACACACTGCTCATAGCCACAGTTAAAAGGAAACAATACGTGCATTTTTACAACTACAGTTCTTAATAATCAACCTAAGAGACGAATCTGAGAGGATTCTGCTGGCTCAAGATCAAGAGTTCATGCCACTGCATTCCAGCTTGGGCAACAGAGTGAGTGAGACGCTGTCTCCAAAAAAAAAAAAAAAAGAAAGAAAGAAGCTTGAATAGAAAAAAGATTGAGGGGATATTAAAAGCCCATTGAGAGAAGAATGGATAAATAAATTGTGTCATATTCATATATCTACCCAACAATGAATACAAATAGTGTACAGCTATAGTTATCAACTTAAATCCCTCTCAAAAACATGATATTAAGCCAGAAAAGCAAGTCATGATAATATATATGGTATGACTCTACATGTGTTAAGTTTATAAACATGCAAAGTGAAACAGCACATTAGTTATGGCTCATGCATACATGGTAGAATTGAAAAGCAGGGAACAATAATCACAGAATTCAGGATGGTAGTTACATACAGAGGAAAGGAAGGGAGTAGAAAAGGGTGGGTGCACGATGTAGGGGAGTGCTTCCAGGGTATTGGTTCTCTTCTGTTTCTTCAGCTGGAAGGTGGCTCTAGAGAATGGCATTGAGATGTGAAAGGATCAGGTGGGAAGAAATGAGGTGGTGACTGTTGTCATTTGAAAAGCTTTCTATACACTTTGAGTTTTTACTATTAATATATGCTATATTGGGAAAAATTAAGATTTAAGAAACTTTTTTTAAAGAACAGGGGGAAACCCTACTGTTAAAAGGGATAAAGTAGATTCATATATACTGATGCAGAAACATGCCAGAGATATACTGTTAAATCAAAATGTTGTAAAGCAGCATACAGGAGATAATCTCATCTGTTGAATGTACACATCTTGCCAAGTATCTCCTAAATGTTCTACCCCAAAAGTCTTTAATCCTCACAACAATCCTAAGATGTAAGTACTGTTAACATTACCATCTCAGGGATAGGGAAACTGGGGGGCAGAGGTTAAGTGATTTTCTCCAAATCAATACACTTTTGTATGGTGGAGATGGGTTGTCAACTCTGGTCTTGTGTCTGGAATTTATTCCTTCTGGTGGGTTCTTGGTCTCGCTGACTTCAAGATGAAGCTGCAGACCCTCGCGGTCAGTGAGTATTACAGTTCTTAAAGATGGTGTGTCCGGAGTTTGTTCTTTCAGATGCTCACATGTGTCTGGAGTTTCTTCCTTCCAGTGAGTTTGTGGTCTCACTGACTTCAGGAGTGAAGCCACAGACCTTCGTAGTGAGTGTTACAGCTCTTAAAGCTGGCGCAGCCGGAGTTGTTTGTTCCTCCTGGTGGGTTTGTGGTCTCAGTGACTTCAGGAATGAAGCTGCAGACCCCCGCAGTGAGTGTTACAGCTCATAAAGATAGTGCAGACCCAAAGAGTGAGCAGCAGCAAGATTTATTGTGAAGAGTGAAAGAACAAAGATTCCAGAGAGTGGAAGGGTACCAGAGGGGGTTGCCTCTGCTGGCTGGGGTGGCCAGCTTTTATTCCCTTATTTGGCCCCACCCACGACCTGCTGATTGGTGCATTTTACAGAGCTGATTGGTCCATTTTAGAGTGCTGATTGGTCCGTTTTTACAGAGTGCTGATTGGTCCCTTTACAAACTTTTAGCTAGACACAGAGCACTGATTGGTGCGTTTTTACAGAGTGCTGACTGGTGTGTTTACAAACCTTTAGCTAGACACAGAGCACTGATTGGTGTGTGTACAATCATTTAGCTAGACAGAAAAGTTCTCCAAGTCCCCACCTGACCCAGAAGCCCAGCCAGCTTCACCTCTCAATCCCCCCTCTAAGCAAGACACCCCAACTGCTGTTGGGAATTGGGCGATGACTGCTCTAGCTACTTCCTGCTGGATAGGGGTGAAGAAGGGGCCCTGCAGTTGTAGTGACCTCCAGAGGGGAACTCTTTAAGCCAGTGAAACGGCCAGCAGGTCAGTCCAGGGGTCCTTGGTAGTTGAGCTCTTTTGGGGTTCCATTTGTGAAACCATCTGTAGCTTCATGGCCTCGATTCTAGAGGAAACAAATTTGACAAGGAGGTTAAAAATGCAGGTCCCAAAGGCGAGTAATAGCAAAATGGCTGTCACAGGACCTAGAAATGGTAGAAAGCCTATATTGGCTTATCCTCACCCTAAGACATTAAAACAGCATGGGGATTCCTTGGAATCACTGGCTTTTGCTGACTATGGATCTCCAGATACAGCGAGATAGCCAGGCCCCTCTATACTCTAAACAAGGAGACCCAGAGGGCAAATACTCATCTAGTAGAATGGGAACCAGAGGCAGAAACAGCTTTCAAAACCTTAAAGCTGGCCCTAGTACAAGCTCCAGCTTTAAGCCTTCCCACAGGACAAAACTTCTCTTTATATGTCACAGAGAGAGTAGGGATAGCTCTTGGAGTCCTTACTCAGACTCACGGGACATCCCCACAACCAGTGGCATACCTAAGTAAGGAAACTGATGTAGTAGCAAAAGGCTGGCCTCACTGTTTATGGGTAGTTGTGGCGGTGGCCGTCTTAGTGTCAGAGGCTCTCAAAATAATACAAGGAAAGGATCTCACTGCCAGGACTACTCATGATGTAAATGGCATACTAGGTGCCAAAGGAAGTTTATTGCATCCTAGTAGGCTACATCCTAAGTAGGCTATCAGAAAACCACCTACCTAGATACCCAGTGCTACTCCTTGAGGGACCGATGCTTCAAATACATACATGTGCAGCCCTCAACTCTGCCACTTTTCTTCCGGAGGATGGGGAACCAATCGAGCAGGACTGCCAACAAATTATAGTCTAGACTTACACTGCCCGAGATGATCTCTTAGAAATCCCCTTAGCTAATCCTGACCTTAATCTATATACCGATGGAAGTTCATTTGTGGAGAATGGGATATGAAGGGCAAGTTATGCCATAGTTACTGATGTAACTGTACTTGAAAGTAAGCCTCTTCCCCCGGGGACCAGTGACCAGTTAGCAGAACTAGTGGCACTTACCCAAGCCTTAGAACTGGAAAAAGGAAAAAGAGTAAATCTTTATACAGATAGCAAGTATGCTTATCTAATCCTACATGTCCATGCTATAATATGGAAAGAAAGGGAGTTCATAACCTCTGGGGGAATGAACCCCCATTAAATACCACAAGGAAATTATGGAGTTATTGCACACAGTGCAAAAACCCAAGGAGGTGGCGTCTTACATTGCCAAAGCCATCAGAAAGGTGAAGAAGAAAAGGCAGAATAAAACCATCGGGCAGATGCTGAGGCCAAAATTGCTGCCAGGTGGAACCTCCCATTAGAAATACCTACGGAAGGACCCTTGGTATGGAGCAACTCCCTCCAAGAGATTAAGCCCTAATATTCCCCTACTGAAACAGAATGGGGACTTTCACTGGAGCACAGTTTTCTCCCCTCAGGGTGGTTAATGACAGAAGAAGGAAAGGTATTTATACCCTCCACCAAACTTTTCATATGGGTATTGAAAACACTCATCAAATGGCCAAATCCCTATTACAGGGCCAAATCTCCTACAGACCATCCAACAGGTAGTCAAAGCCTGTGAGGTGTGCCCAAGGATTAATCCCTTGTCCCATCATAAGGCTCCTTTGGGGGAACAAAGAATAGGTCACTATCCCGGAGAGGACTGGTAGTTAGACTTCACCCATATGCCTAAATCAAAGGGATGTGTGATGTTCCCTACCCTGTGTCCAAGTGTTCTCATTGTTCAATTCCCACCTATGAGTGAGAACTTTAAGGTCAAGGGCTTTTTTCTCCATGCCACATAGCCTCTGAGAGTTTAATCTGAACTCAAATATTTTCGCCACTTCATCCTCACTTTCTTATGTTGACAAATTTTTGTCATAGAATGCAACAAAACGCCTACTTCTAAACTTATTGTAATCACCTAGTGGGTTCATCTTGCCTGCTGCACAGATAAAGCCATTCACTGAGACAGTGGTATTGCAGTAGAGAAGGAGTTTAATTATCACAGGGCCAGGTAAGTGGTAGGACAGGAGCTAATTCTCAAATCTGCCTCTACAAGAGCTCAGAAGCTAGGGCTTCTGAGGATAATTTGGTGGGTAGAGGGCTAAGAGAATGGGTGCTGCTGATTGGTTGGGGATGGAATCATAGGAGTGTCCAAACTGTCTTCAAGTGCTGAATCAATTCTGGGTGGGGAACACTGGTTGAGTCGGTTCCTTGATACGAATCATGGGTCTGGGTGGAGTTAGTCAGTTACCAGAATGCAGAAGTCTGAAAAGTATTTCAAAAACCAGTCTTAGGTTTTGACAATAGTGATGTCATCTGTAGAAGCAATGACAAATCTTATGACCTCTGACTTCGTGACTCCTGAACAGCAAGAAATTACAGAACAGCAAGCTAGGAAATAGTAACTGCTGGTTACTGCTTAACTATACCTACATTTTAGTAGTCAGGGATTATAGAAAACAATGGTTGGTTTTCATTGGTTACCAATGCCTACATTTTAGCAGAATTCAGGCCCCTCCCACAATCCTAATCTTGTGGCTTTTCATTAGTCTTACAAAGGTGTTTTCAGTCCCCAAACAAGGAGGGGGTCAGTTTTAGGGAGAGACTATTACCATCCTTGCTTCAAAGTTAAACTATAAACTAAATTCTTCCCATGGTTAGCTTGACCTACACCCAGGAATGAGTGAGGACAGCTGGCCTGTGAGGCTAGAAGCAAGATGGAGTCAGCCATGCTGGATTTCTTTCACTGTCATAATCTTTGCAAAGGCAATTTTATTGTTACACCGGGGTTTTACCAGTGAAAAAGGCCACAGAACATGTATTTTTTTGGAAAGTGTTGTTTCTTTGTCTCTAGTCTAAGGGAACACAAACAATATGAAAAACCCTGAAGGCCAAGGAAATTGAAGGGAAGTCCAATGAGATGATATAAAATAGAATATATTGATACATTAGTGGTTTTAAGTTTATACTTTGGAAGGAGGTTTGCTTTTGTGAGAAATTAGTAAAGATGAGCTTTGAAGCTTTTGAAGAGGATCTTAAGTCTTCATGATGTTATTGAATGTGGACTGTGGAATGATGGTCTTCAGACACTTCTTCAGACCATGTCATCACACACTTGGTACTTGGTGCTTTCCTAACATGCTATTTTAGGTGATATTTAGGCAACAGTGCACATTGATTTGTGTTTGTGTTTATTAATCATCCTTGTAGTTCTTTACATGGAGTCCATGTTCGAGTCCATAGACGTCAGTGTTCTGCAAAACTGGTAATAACCTGGCATCCAAGACTGCAGCACATATCAGAAGTCCCATGTCCATCACAAACCAAGTACTTCCAGGCAGTAGATTCCTTACTTTTTATTACTCTGCAATGTATTTTGTCATTCTTATAAATTCCACTGTTTTCCCCTTTTGTCATCTCCTCCAAAGTCTTCCTCCTCCTCCTGTGTTATTTTATCTTTCACTAAGTGCTAGTTTCTCAAGCATGTACCATAGTGTTACAGGTAGTTAGGCATGAGCAGGGAAGGAGAGAGCTCTCCCCCGCCCACTAGGAATGTCAGGAGAATGGTTCTGCCTCTCTAAAAGTGATAAATTGGCAGCTGGAGCCAGGGAGAGGCCATTTTCTGATGGTCCACAATTATTGCACTAAAGTGTTAATTGAATGCAGGCACCAGAGAGAAGGAAATTTCTGGGCATACACATTAACAGAGAAAATGGGCCGGGTGAAGTAGTTCACGCCTGTAATCCCAGCACTTTGGGAGGCCGAGGAGGGCAGATCACCTGAGGTCGGGAGTTCGAGACCAGCCTGACCAACATGGAGAACCCCAGGTCTACTAAAAATACAAAATTAGCCGGGCATGGTGGCACATGTCTGTAATCCCAGCTACTCGGGAGGCTGAGGCAGGAGAAGAATCTCTTGAACCCAGGAGGTAGAGGTTGCAGTGGGCCAAGATTGTGCCATTGCACTCCAGCCTGGGCAATAAGAGCAAAACTCCGTCTCAAAAAAAAAAAGAAGAGACAAAGTGGTAGAGTATGACCTTCTAGGGGCACTCCCCCAGAAAAGGGCAGAGAGCCTCAGATGGTCATGGGTACAACTTCCTGAACACACTGCATGTGCTCAGTTCCCAAAGGTAAAGAAGAGGCATTGTGCACGTGGGCAGCCCCCCGTAAGGGAAGAATTATGGGAAAGGGGCTAGCCTATAAAGTCCTAGGATCAAGGTTAAATATTGTGCTTATTCTTCAAGTCGCATGCTTGGGTCTCTTCCAAGTGTACTTTCCTATCTTTCCTGTTCTAAAGCCTTTTAAAATAAACTTCCACTTCTCCTCTGAAACTTGCCTCAGTCTCTTTTTCTGCTTTATTTCCCTCAATCGAATTATTTCTTCTGAGGAGGCAAGAGTTGAGCTGCATACCCATTCTGCTTTGCCCCCTGTAACTCAAACACCTTCCACCAGTAAAAATAGTGCCACCCATAGACCCCACAAGGTGTGCCCCTGCCATGGGCCCCACCCTTTAGAGGGCCCACACCACTGTCACGTGAGGTCCACCTCTCAACACTCCCCCAGCATGACGGTGACTCTAAAGTTCTGCCACGTGACTTCACATTTGCCCCATGTCCTTGAAACAAAAGGCTACTGTGTTTGGACACTGTGAGGTTTGTGTGTTGTGCCTCTTTCAACATCAGAGTTGGAAACTACTTAAGGAGTGTGGGGAGGATCTGACTGGTGGGAATGCTTGGATAAGATAAAAGATATTGGCCGGGTGCTGTGGCTCATGCCTGTAATCCCAGCACTTTGAGAGGCCAAGGTCGGCAGATCACCTGAGGTCAGGAGTCACAGACCAGCCTGGCCAACTGGCGAAATCCCGTCTCTACTAAAAATACAAAAAATTAGCCAGGCGTGGTGGCATGTGCCTATCATCCCAGCTACTCGGGAGGCTGAGGCAGGAAAATTGGGTGAACCTGGGAGACAGAGGTTGCAGTGAGCTAAAATCGTGCCACTGCACTCCAGCCAGGGCGACAGAGCGAGACTCCATCTCAGAAAAATATATTAAGGAATTTGTCCTTTTTTCAGAGAGCATGAATGTATTCATTCATTCAGTATTGCTTTGTGAATAATTAAGTATTGTTTCCCAGTACAATCAAGTGACTATTTTCTTGCTTCTCTTTGATTCCAACTCTGTTTGGTTCCAGGGGTTGTCATGGGTTAGCGTGGTATTGGCAATAGCTGTACATGGATGCTGAAGAATGTTTTGCAATATAGAAAAAAATGTATTAGTCCTATGTTTCTGTATGTATGTAGGTCTAGATATAACATGTATGAAGCTTGATACCAATTCTTTGACAGCTACATGAATAATAAATATTAGAATTGCAAATTTTTTATATAAAAATATTTAATAAAATTTCATTAAAATTAAAAATATTTGCTTTAAACAATTTTGATTTGAAGTTTTACTTTTCAATCTTATAATTTGTGTTTGACTTTAAATTTTTAAGAAATAATTTGAAAATAATTGAACAAATGATTTATGAGTCTCCATTTATATTCTTGCCTTAGAATTCCAGGTGGGCATGTTGTGACAATCCCCTCTGTCTTGCAAAATAACCTTCTCATTCTTCTTTAAAACATTATTTAAAACCACATGTTCAGTGTGTTATTTTCTTAAATGTTGACTTACAAACCCTTTCTGTATTTAATCTAGTGTAGTTATTTCAGCATCAAGAGTAAAGGAAGCATCTTGGGACACAAAATTTAGTCATAAAACTATACTCCACAGATACCTCCAAAATATTTGAAGCTTGAAAATGAAGTCTGAATTTGTAGATTAAATGCACTAAATAATAACATTCAGCCATTTTCACTAACTGGCCCAGGATCTCCATAACAATGTAGCCTCTTCCCATATTATTTATTCTAAAACTTTTGGAAATTATGAAGGATTTCCTATTTTTCCTCTCTTTTTCCAGAAAAATGCAAAGTTTAAACTAAATGTCCAATTTACTTTGAAATTTACAAGTCTGCTGGAAAGAAGAGTGCTTTTAAGACAATTAACTACCTGAATTCAAGTTCATTTGAAACTTGTGAGATGTTGGGCAAAAAATTTTAACTTTCTGAGACTCGATTTTCCTGTCTCTACAACAGGGATTAAATAATACATGTATTATAAGGATGTACAATGCCAGGCACAGAGAAGTGGCTTCATATAAGTTAGCTATTATTATATAAACATGCATGGATGCGGCAGCAGAGCAGAGAGAAAACCTGTGCAGAAGACATAGACTTTAGGCCAGACGCAGTGGCTCACACTTGTAATCCCAGCACTCCGGGTGGCCAGGGTGGGAATATCACTTGAGGCCAGGAGTTCAAGACCAGCCTGGGCAACATAACAAGACTCCATCTCTACAAAAAAAAGAAAAAGAAATGCTTAGACTTCAGGGGCAGGTGAACCCACGATTGAATCCAGCTCTACCACTAACTAAATGTGTAATTTTGAGTCTCACTCATCTCTCTGAGCCACAGGTTCTTATGTAGCATAGTTGGTGGGAGGACTCAGACTCTATGGAGCTCCAAACACATAATAGCAGCTTAGGAAATTGTGGTCATCACTGCTATAAAAGGGGTCAATTGCCATAGAATAACCAGATACTCTCTATCATAGCAGATTATTCCTTTATTTTAAAAACATTCATTATTTACATTATTTCTTTTTACATAGAGAAACAATGCCAACTTCTTTTTTTGACTTTTCTCATAAACAAGGTGCATTTCACAAAAAGCAAACAATTAGCTGATAAACAGGAAACCACTTACTCATTGACTTAATAAAATAAGTTCTAGTATGCTGTATGATCTTTTCACATGTTTAAATGGTCATAGAAAATTAATGGGAGAAAAACTTAGTGAAAGTCCATCTTGCAGATTATCTTGGAATTTGGCTAGAACCCTACAGAAGCCAGGACTGAAATGATCCCTTAGTGGGAAATAAGGATTTTTTTGTTCTGTGACTGGCTGTGGCCCGGTTTGGTTTTAGGGCTTGCTCAATGAACTTGAGTTAACCACTGCTCTTTTAGCCTTTAAGACAAGCTGAGTTCCAGGAAGGTATAAAATCTCACACTGAGGATTAGGCATATTCTGTCCAGGACTAGGCTGTTGGTGGCGAGGTGGAGATTTGCCAGGGAAGAGAAGATTGGGAGGGGCAGGGCTGGTTTGGGGGAGTTGGGCCCTTCCGAAAAATGGTGGAACACACTGGTTATTAGAAAAACTTGTGTGTCTTAGATTTTGTTTCTAATACCCACAAATCTTTCAATGTGAGAACTGGAACCGATTTCCCTAACTTATCCTTCCGAGTCCATTCTCTGCGATGATCCGCATTTCCCCTTCCAGACTGAGAAAGAAAGGCCACTCATCCCTCTGTAACCTGGCACGGTCTAGGGGTCAGGTAATCTCCTGCATATCAGAACATTCTGGTATCCCCAGAAACCCAGCTAGAGACTTCCCTTTCCATCTAAACCATAACACCAAGATTTCAAGAGTAAGATACACACGAGACTGCCTTTTCAATTTCATTCCATTCAGTTCCTCTTTTGCTGTAACACAGAGTAAGTTCAGCTTCCCAGGGTCACTGCTGATTCCAGGCCAGCATCTCTTTCCCGAAGTCTATATTCCCTGCCTACCTTTCATCCTCTGACAGTCACTTACTTTGGGAGCAGGGCAAGACTGGCGTCTTCTGCTCTAGGTTTGGCTTTAAAATTAAGGGAGGTCTCTAGCTGGGTTTCTGGGGATACCCGTAGATGATATTCAGGAGATTCCCTGACCCCTACACCAGGCCAGGCTGCAGAAGGATAGTGGCCTTTCTTTCTTAGTTGTGGTTAAAAGTATGAGGGTGGGTGGGGAGGGCTTGGTCAAAACACAAATAAGCAAAGTCATCAGGGGTGGCAAGAGAAAGTTTGACTTTTCCTCCTTGCTACTTTTTCCTGGGACCTGCAACATGAGATTTTGTCAGTCAGTTTTATGAGTTTTAAGAACGAAGCATGGTGTGTGTCTGCCCTCACATTTCTGCATAGAAACACATCTCCATTTCCTCCTCACTCTGTCTCGGTGAAGGACACCACCATCTCTGTGGTAATGAGAAATCTAGGAACATCCTTCACTCTCCTTTCTCCCTTGCCTCTTTTTATCAATCCATCACCAAATCCTATAGATTTTTACCTTTTAAAATAACTTTTTAATACACTGACTTACCAGTGGTTTTCAACTGGGGGTGATTGTGCCATCCAGGGGACATTTGAGAATGTGCACAGGCATTTTTGGTTGTCACAGCTGCAGAGGTGCTACATTGCCAAACACCCTACAATGCATAGGACTCTACCCACAATCGCCAAATCCAGCCCAGAATACCGACAGTGCTGAATTTGAGAAATCCTGCGTTGGCTCCATTTGTTAGAAGAATGGAATAGACTCCCGACTGATCTGCCTATTTGAATTCTCCCTGTTTTCCCACCCCAGCCACTTGATAATCCTGCAGCCAAATGATCTTTTAAAAGCATAGACCTGATCCTGTCACTCCCCTGCTGAAAACCACTTAATGTCTTACAGGGAAGGAAAAGATGTGATACCTTTCCTCATCTATCATAAGGGTTATAGCTGACATTCCTATAACAAAAGACAGATTAACAAGAGAAAAGCATGAAAAAAAATTGTTAAATCAAAGTTTTACACAACACAGGAGGTTTCGGAAATAAAGACTCAAAGACCCAGGGAAAAGTATTTTTATGCTTGGGCTCCATGAAGAACGGACAGCTATGTAGAAAGGTGATTGGACAAAAAGGGTATGATGTAATGGTAACAGATTGAAAGGGGAACCCAGCAAGGCCTATCTGTTTACATTCTTCTTGACCTCTCTGAGTAGGATTCCTTCCTGCTGGGTATAGAGCAGGACTCCTCTGGAATAAGATGCTTATGATCCACATTAGACGGGCATACCAGAGAATTTCTTTATGGCCAGTTCCTACAAATAAAGGCAGAGGAAGGTTAGAGTAATATTTCCAGGTTTTTGTGCTTTGCTTTGAGGGAGAGGGGTTCTATAATATATATAATATACATATTAATAGTTTCCATGACCCACCTTGGGGAAGAGGAATTCTGGTGTCTATGATTTGCTTTGGTGGAGAAATAGGGGCAGGAGACAGGAGAACAGAAAAACGTCAGAGAGAAACTTTGCTTCTGAGGCCTTCCAATCTTCTTTAATTCAAAGTATTCAGCATGCCAAAGCATCCTACTTTTATTTATTTATTTATTTATTTATTTATTTATTTATTTATTTTGAGATAGGGTCTCACTCTGTCACCTAGGCTGGAGTGCAATGGTGAGATCATGGTTTACTGCAGCCTCGACCTCCCAAGGCTCAAGTGATCCTCCTGCCTCAGCCTCCCAAATAGCTGAGACTATATGCACATGCCACCATGCCCAGCTAATTTTTGTATGTTTAGTAGAAATGAGGTCTCACTATGTTGCCTAGGCTGGTCTTGAACTCCTGGGCTCTAAGCCCCAGTAGTCTTTTCATGGCTCTTAAGATAAAGGCCAGAACTTTCAACTTGTCCTTCACCTGGCCATTGGTTCCTTCACTAGCCTCATTTTAAGTATTTTCTTCTTATCTCCCTCTGCGCCAATCACACTGCCCTTCCCAGTTCATCCAATCTGTGGCCCTGCCTTAGTGTCTTTATAAAAATTATCCTCAGCCCATCCCATCCCCATCCAGCAATCCCTCCTCATCGTTTGACCCTCAGTGAAAACGGTGCATGCACACAGAGACCATCCCTATCACTGCCCGTTCAGCTCACGTTAAAGAACAAATTATTCAACGATACTTGCTAAAGCATGGTAAGGCTACCTTTACTCAGGACCATCATGAAAGGTGTAGGAACCATGACAATGGAAGTTTGAGAACAGAGCTCAACTCTAAATACAGCATGGGCAAGTGGGAATTTATAGCCAAGGAGCAGGTCAGTGGATGGAAAATTACTAATAGCAACTATCAGGGCTGATGGAGGATTCTTGCTAAATTGACCTAATGGGCTTCTTGCTGAAGACAGGTATGAAAGGAAAATAAATCTTGGGGCCCTCAAATCACTAAGCCAAAGGGAAAGCCAAGCTGGGAACTGTGTCAGGCAAATCTGCCTCCCATTTTATTCCTGTATAAGATAGCTACAAATATAAAAAAGCTACATATCCCCCCCCAATCAAATAATTTTCCCACAAGGAAATTCCTTGTGGACAACAGACAGACAGAACTCAAAGTCGTTCCTCTGGTCACAAGAGACAACTGTACATCTGATGGCTTTCTCTGCCCTGTTGTTTCACTAAGCCAGACTTAGACATAAGTGACTATTCCTCTACCCTCCTCTCATATGTAAATTGTTGTATTCAGTGAAAAGCTAATCAGAGACTCAAAGGAATGTAATCTTTTGTCTCTTATCTCCCTATGACCTGACTGAACCTATGTACATCTTATACATATTGTGTAGGATGCCTCATGTCACCCTAAAAATCCTTGGTATACAACCAAGCTGTGCCCCGACCACCTTGGGCACATGTCAGGACCTCCTGAGGCTGTGTCATGGGCATGTTCTTAACCTTAGAAAAATAAACTTTCTAAATTGATTGAGATCTGTCTCAGGTATTTTGGGTTCACATAAGCCAAGGTAATCAGACATCACCTGGGGGACAGTAGAGAATAAGGAACCTGATCAGATATGGAGGGTGATCAGACATTGAGAACACTGACGGACTGACTTAGCAGTGTTGCCAAACTGACTTAGCAGTGTTCTTTGCTAAAACTGGATTTTACAAGGAAGGGCACAGACAAGCCTAGGAAAAGGTTCAAGAGTCCGACGAAAGTTTGGCCAGGCAGAGAATCTTTGTCACTAGGTGAGGATCCTAACATAAGCATTCATACTATTATGTTTCTTTTCTTCTTATTTCAATCTATAATTCTATTTGCGTAATGATATTGTTATAGGAAAGGGGTCCTGATCCAGACCCCAAGAGAGGGTTTTTGGATCTCATGCAAGAATGAATTCAGGGCGACTCTGCAGTGCAAAGTGAAAGCAAGTTTATTAAGAAAGTAAAGGAATAAAAGATGATATGCTAAACGAGGGGTGGATTATTCATGGCGCTCCTTTTTAGACCATCTAGGGTAACTTCCTGATGTTGCCATGGCATGTATAAACTGCCATGGAACTGGTGAGAGTATAGCAATGAGGACAACCAGAGGTCACTCTCGTCGCCATTTTGGTTTTGGTGAGCTTTGGCAGGCTCCTTTGCTGCAAACTATTTTATCAGCAAGGTCTTTATGACCGTATTTTGTGCTGACCTCCTATCTCATCCTTTGACTTAGAATGCCTAACCATCTGGAAATGCAGCCCAGTAGGTTTCAGCTTCATTTTACCCAGCTCCTATTTAAGCTGGAGTTGCTCTTGTTCACACGCCTCTGACATTTCCCACCTCTCTTTTATAAGAGAACCCTTAATCCTAAGGGTTGCAGAGGGACAAGGATCCATCTTTTGTAACTTCTTCAGGCTGAATAGGGGCAATGATATTCCTGCCTAACTATGAGGGTCTCTTGCATTCAGGGTAGAGAGGAGCTCAGTCAGAGAGCATCAGTATGGTAAGGTCCATTCAAAACTCTTGAGTTTTGACAAAAAGTGATATCTGGAAGATTAATACGTGTTTAAGAAAACATTTAGTAAGCTTGTCCTGTATTCCTACACAAAGAGTATAACAGCAATATATTGCACAAGTGTAAAGCAAAATAAGTAAAGTTATTCCGAGTAAGCTAAATTAGAAGGCTTTTCATGAATTGGGCAGCTATTGGAACTAAGCTGACATGGGGTTATTAGCTGAATGTGATGTGCCAAGAATTAGAATACTGATCCAGATTTTTATATTACCCATCCCTTTTGTTTCTTCTGAGCAGCAGTCAGAGATCATTGGTTGGTTTACAGGAATAAGCAGGGTTAGCCTAAATTGCAGAAATAAACTTAAAAACAACTAATGAGACTAGAATTTAATAACAAGTATACCATAGTTCTTGAAACATAATATTACTCTTTCCAGTTTCTCATTTTTGCTAAAGACAAATCATGGTAAGACTGATTTGCTTTGTTATACTTGGCCTGATTATTTGTATAAAGTGCAACAAGAATAATTATTTTTCACATAGGCTCTTTTTAAATTGGCTTTGATGGAACTCTGCTCTATAGAAGTGATCTTAGATAAGACTTCGTAAAGCCAAGCTCAGCCATGTGTTTGTACCCTCAAATATCTATGATTTGAGTAAATTCCTGTCCTCTTGGGGTCCCAAGATAACTTGGGACTCCTGGACCTGTCAGAAAGTGACATTCTTTACTTATCCCAGGTCATTCTTTACTTACCTTTACAGGGACTGTTGCAGACAAGATCTGAGGCCAATTCTCCAAGGGGTTTTTATTGGCTTTACAAGTCAAGTTTGATTCCTTAAAGGAAAGCACACCATTCCAGTTAAAGCTTTGGTAATAACCAATTAGCCAATTGTGTTCTGTTACAAAAGAAAACAGATCCTTATTGCATGTATGCAAATAACTATGTAGACATAAATTAAGAATACTCACAAATAGTTTCCAAATTTTGGAAAAATTAGGTAGAGAGAAACAAATATACTCCAAATTTTGTTCACAGAAGTATACTCAATTGCTAAAAGCTGTAAATATCTCAAAAGAAAAGTTTCCTTGACTCTGATATTCATGAACATTCCAGCTCTTCATGAGGGTTCTGAAAGTTGTTTCCTCTATTCTAATGTTACAATTTCCAAAGTTATTAGAAACCTGCATTTAGGAACACCTGCTAGAGTTCTATAGTTGATTACAAACCACCTTCTAAAGAGGATTAGAACAAGAAAACAATTGTGGTTGATAAAAAGTTTTAGGATAGCCACTATTAAAGCCACAATTGATAAGGAAACTTGGTTACTTCTGTGGCACACAAAATTTGACATAACAATTATAATTATTAATAACCTACACTAAGTCATATTAGAATTATAAGCATTTCTCATAACTTTGTAACATATACCAATAACACATTTATGCAAATATAGTCCAAAAAAAGCAAAACACCATTTCACATTTGATAATGCTTCCTGTATGACTGTTATACCAAATAACCCAAATTTTACCTTTACATTAATGTGCTATTAATGTTAAACCCAATTTTTAATAAAACCTTATAGAAATATTTACCCAATTTTAATGTTTAACCATAAGGTAAGAGTCTTATAAACCTTGTATAACCCTTTACAATTGTGTGTGTGTGTGTGTGTGTGTGTGTGTGTGTGTGTGTGAAACAGCAGATCAATTCTCTAAGAAAAACCTATTGTGCTTTTATTCCAATGTTTAATTTATGGAAAAACTGAATAAAACCCCTGTAACTTTAGCCAATATGTTCATACACGGAATCTCTTACAATTAATTTTTATAAACCTTCCACAACTTATTTAAACCTTTAGATTTTTTTTTTTTTACTTAAAGTAATCCTTTAACACTTAAATGTAGGCAGAAAAAAAATCCACATTCCCATGACTTCTTATAAGCTTTCACCAAAAACACATTTTACTTTCTTTACACACCTTGCATGTAAAATTGTTTCTTTAGTAGTTTTAATTACATGTTATAATGTCAACTCTTAGCAACTTTTATTTTTGGTGAAAACCTTGGTAAGTAAGAGATTTTAATCGTGTCCTAGGTGTGAAGCCTAGCCTAGGACACACCAGGCAGAAGTGCAGATAAGAGCTGACTCTCCAGCATAGCTAGAGAGCATGGCTAACTCCACATGTCCACAGGGATCAGCCTTACTTAAGCAGGCAAGTTGTACAGTAAGAGTCATAGGGCATTGTATGAAGCATTTAGGAGGCCTAACAATCTGTGAATTGTACAACATTTCTTGTATAAAATCACTTTCATAAATCCTTTCACAACTTACACAGACCATCTGAGACAATGTGGATATCTAGCCCAACTCCCTGGATCCCACCAGTCTCTAAGTTCCAAGAAGAAAGAAATTTTATTTGTTTTTCTATTTTTTCCAAGTGACTAGCACATGCATGAATGCATGCGGGATGCTCTGTAAATATTTGTGAAAGAAATGGAGAGAAGAAAGCAAGACAGGAAGGAAAGACATAAAGAAAGGAAGGGAAGGGTAGAGAAGGGAAGAGGACTGGAGGGAAAGGAAGGAGAAGGGTAAGGGAGGGAGTCTAAGGGAAGGTATGGGATAGAAAAGGGAATGACAAGCTGCCAACCATTCAATCAGGTTACTTCCAGAGCTGTCTGCTTCCCTGAGGAAGCAAGAGGGTACATTTCAAAGTGTTATGTGGTACTTACGGGCTTGGAGCTCTAAATTAGGCTAGACCTGCATTTAAGTCCCACTCAGGGCCGGGCAAGGTGGCTCACGACTGTAATCGCAGCACTCTGGGAGGCCAAGGTGGGCGAATCACTTGAGGTCAAGAATTTGAGACCAGCCTGGTCAACATGGTGAAATCCCATCTCTACTAAAAATACAAAAAATTAGTTGGGCGTGGTGGCATGTGCCTGTAATCTCAGCTACTTGGGAGGCTGAGGCAGGAGAATCGCTTGAATTCAGGAGGTGGAGGTTGCAGTGAACCAAGATTAAGCCACTGCCCTCCAGCCTGGGCAACAGAGTGAGACCCTGTCTCAACAATAAATAAATAAATAAATAAATAAATAAATAATATAAATAAAGTCCCACTCAACTTTGTAGCCATGGACAAATTATGTGCTTCTCTTTTCCTCACGTTACTTGTCTGTAAAATGGGGATCATGGGAGATGTGAAGACATTGCAACAATGTTTGGCACAGTCTGCACTCTAAATGCAAGTCTGTTTAGAAATTTATTAATTTTAAAAAAGTATTATTTATTTAGAGACAGGTCTCGCTCTGTCGCCCAGGTTGGACTGCTGTGGCGTCATCCCAGCGCACCGCAGCCTTGAATTCCTGGGCTCAAGCGATCCTCCCACCTCAGTCTCCCAAGTAGCTGGGACTACAGGCGTGCACCGCCACGCCCGGCTGCTTTTTAAAATTTTTTGTAGAGGTGGGGCACGGGCGCGGCAGGTGTCGCTATATTGTCCAGGCTGGTCTTCAATTCCTAGCCTCAAGGGATCCGCCCGCTCTGACCTTCGAAAACGCGGAGATTGTACGCACGAGTCTTACCTGCAATTATTGGCCCGGACCTGGGCCTTTCCAGCCCACACTCGGAGGGGCCCGCCCCTCGCTTGGCTTGCCGCTCACCCATTGGCCGAGAGCGGCGGACCTTCCACCAGTCTGCTCGGCCCAGGAGGGAGCGGGCCAAAGCACAGAGCCAATGGGCGCGGGGCTTACGGTCTCCGGGATACAGGTGTACACAGTGGCGGCGTCGCAGTCGGCAGCCAGGTGGCGGAGGAAAGGTAACCGACCCGCCGTGGGGTACTGCGTGCGCTGCCCGCTCCCGCCTGAGGAAAACACTGCCCATGGCGCAAAGCCGGGAGCGCGACGAAGGTTATCACTCCGCCGGCGGCGCGTCCCTGTCCGTGAGGTGCGGTGTCCACGGCCCCGCGACCGCTCTGGGTCCCGCGGAACCTCCTGCCCCACGTCCCCTCCTCCCTCCTCTCCCTCCGGTTCCTTGGGGCGGCTTTCCCCGCAGCTTCGACCCCTTCCCCTCTGCCCCTATTGCCTTCTCGCAGCCTCCCTACCCGTGTGACCTCCCCTGTCCGCTCCCCATCCACTTGTTCCTTGACCCCGTCCCCAATTGTCTTTCCCACTCCTTATTCTGCGACCCTGACCGCCCTCCCCCACCCCCGCCTCCCTTACCCAGCAACGCCCCCTGCACCCTTCATCTCTTCCTTCTGGCTCAGGATTCCCGGTAGTGATCCCGGTCCCCTGATCACATCCCCCTCCCTCTCCCCCTCCACCGGCGACAGCCGGGATCCCGTCCTTGCCACCTTTGATGATTTCCCCCAAAGTTAGGACCCTGAATCCTTCTAACTCCCATCCACTAGCTTTGAATTTATTTGCATTTATAGTGGCCTTTGAAAAGCATCAAGCACTGCGCAGATATAGGTGGTATTTTTTTTTTCTGCATTCTAGGGTGTTCCTCCCAGCCCTCACCTCCACCCTATAGAGCATCCCCTGCTAGTCCTGGACACTCTATTGTCTCGAGGTTTCCCACCAAACCAGTGTCCTTCACTTGCCTTTTCCATCATCTTCAAGCGTATCTTTAATATTTAAATAAAAATAGAATCTCCATCTCTTCTCCTTCTTTCTATCACACACTTAGCACGCACTCCTTACTTGAGAGTATGTTCTTTTTGTGTGCTAGCCTTTCATTCACATCGACTTCGTTCCTTTTATTTTCTACATTCATCTGTATTTTTAAATCTAAAATATGGCCACATACTCTTCATCTGTGTAAATAAGCAATTTTCCTATTCCGCTTACAACCACAAAGCAGGTTGTCCTATGCAAAGTTGTTTTTTAAAGTCCATTTAAAAAAATCAAACTAATTATAAAAGAATGGCCCAGGATGCCATTGTGTTGAGATCAAGCTCTTTTGTCTGTTGTTTGCACTTTTTGTCTTCCAAGAATACAAGACCCCAGAAGTCCTTCTG
Organism: Macaca thibetana thibetana; assembly: GCF_024542745.1. Taxonomy (NCBI): domain Eukaryota; kingdom Metazoa; phylum Chordata; class Mammalia; order Primates; family Cercopithecidae; genus Macaca; species Macaca thibetana. Next base: position 100,387,429 of record NC_065586.1, on the reverse strand, counting down.
AGACTTTCTCAGGTTTGGTCAGAGAGTTTCCTTTGCTGAAAAAGTTATCTGAAGAAGGCCTGGGAGACCTATGGGACTTTAGGTCTACATTTAAATTTCTATAATTCATTGACTCAAACGGATCTCACAGCCAGCATGTGTGTTCTTTTATCTTAGAAACTGGGGGCAGAAAGGACATGGAAATAGAAATGTTTCAAAGATTTTGATGACCCTTTGCTTTGTTTAAAAAAAAAAAAAGTATTTGAAATGTATTATATTGATGTTGACATATCTTTTCCCAAAGATGGGTGCAAGGATTCCCTAAGCAGAATGTTCATTTTGTCAACAACAACACCATTTGCTACCCTTGTGGGAACTATGTAATATTTATTAATATTGAAACCAAGAACAAGACTGTACTCCAGTGTAGTAATGGAATTGTGGGCGTCGTGGCAACTAACATCCCCTATGAAGTTGTGGCTTTTTCTGACCGGAAGCTAAAACCCCTCATCTACATATACAGCTTTCCAGGATTGACCAGAAGGACCAAATTGAAAGGTATTCTGGAGAACCCTTCCTCTGCCCATAATTGAAGGATTTTGTTTAAAGATTTGACTAAATCTATTATGTGAAGGTTTCTTTTTTGAAAGGTGTTTGTTTGTTCATTTGTTTTTGAGATGGAGTCTTGCTCTGTCACCCAGGCTGGAGTGTAGTGGCACGATCTCGGCTCACTGCAACCTCTGCTTCCCAGGTTCAAGTGATTCTCCTGCCTCAGCCTCCTGAGTAGCTGGGATTACAGGTGTGCACCACCACGCTCGGCTAATTTTTGTATTTTTAGTAGAGGCGGGTTTCTCCATGTTGGTCAGGCTGTTCTCGAACTCCTGACCTAGTGATCCGCCTGCCTCGGCCTCCCAAAGTGCTGGGATTACAGGCATGAGCCACCATGGTCTGGCTTTTTTTTTTTTTTTTTTTTTTTTTTTTTTTTTGAGACGGAGTCTCACTCTGTCACCCAGGCTGGAGTGCAGTGGCCGGATCTCAGCTCACTGCAAGCTCCGCCTCCCGGGTTTATGCCATTCTCCTGCCTCAGCCTCCCAAGTAGCTGGGACTACAGGGGCCCGCCACCTCGCCCGGCTAGTTTTTGTATTTTTTAGTAGAGACGGGGTTTCACCGTGTTAGCCAGGATGGTCTCGATCTCTTGACCTCGTGATCCACCCGTCTCGGCCTCCCAAAGTGCTGGGATTACAGGCTTGAGCCACCGCGCCCGGCCTTTTTTTTTTTTTTAAATACACATTTTTAAAGAAGGAATCAAGCTGATCACTGAGGATTTAATTATATTAGCTAAAGCCTTGCTGTTCAAAGTGTGGTCTGTTTACCAGCAACATTGGTGCTACCTGGGAAGCTTGTTATAAATGCAGAAACTTGGCTCCCACACCAGATCTACTCAATCAGAATCTGCATTTTAACAAAATTGCCCAGGTGATTCATACGCACATTAAACTTTGAGAAGCACTGGACTAGAAGACTATCGCCTTTCTCAGAACAATGATTTTTCTTCTTTCCTAATATTTGTTGAAAATCCAGGTGAATTAATGTTTGTATAGCTTCTAAAGTCAAGTCTCTGAGCCTCAATTTCCTCATCCATGAAATAGGGATAAAGATAATGTCTAATGTGAAGGCTGTGGTGATGATGATAGATGAAATTATATAATATATTGTATATGTATGTATGCCAAGTGCTCAATGTTGCCTACCATTTGAATTATTACTGTTTATTTTATTTTATTTATTTTATTTTAACAGAGTCTGGCTCTATCACCCAGGCTGGAGTAGAGTGGCATGATCTTGGCTCACTACAGCCTCCACCTCCTGGGTTCAAGTGATTCTCCTTCCTGCTTCAGCCTCCCAGGTAGCTGGGATTACAGGCTTGCACCACCGTGTCTGGCTTTTTTTTTTTTTTTTTTTTTTAATGTTTGTGGCAGAGGATGGGGTTTTACCATGTTGGCCAGGCTGGTCTCGAACTCCTGGCCTCAAGTGATCCACCCACCTCCGTCTCCTAAAGTGCTGGGATTACAGGTGTGAGCCACTGCGCCCGGCCTACTGACTCCTTCTTAGATACAGCTGACCCATACTGAGCTGCTGCACATCTGCTGGAGCCTCCAGCTAATGATTCCCTCATTGGACACCCCATGGGCAGAAAGCTCATGCTTGAGGCTGGACTTAGCTCTGTAGTCTTAAGGGTCAAATAAGTATTTGGGTGAAGTCAGGGAACTTCACTATAATACTTCGTTTGTGGTGAAATTTGCATTCTCAACAGTTTAAGACAACTTTTAAAACATAACCCATTCACATGTTGGGAACTATCTAGGTGGACCATAACTATACTTTATCTTAAAAATTTCCCCAGGTTGGTTATTTGGCTATAGTTCTGTTTGAGCCAATTGAAAGTTAGTTCAAACCAATACCCAAGAGTCATACTGAATAATGATGCCCTAAAGGAATTCCCAGTAATATTAATCAGTAATATTAATTAGACCTGTTTTCACTGTTATTTAATATCAACCTGGAAGTTCTAGCCAATGCAACAAAATATAAAACTAAAGAAAAATATAGCTATAGGAAAGGAGATGATGGATAATGCAATAGTCTGCTAGGACTAACAAAAGAATGCACAGTAAGACACTGGTTTTGAAATAAGTACCCATTAGAAATAAGAAATAAGTACCCAATAAGTACCCATTAGAAGATACACATACTTAGAAATAATTAAAAAAAAAAAAAGTGTGAGTGACCTAGGTGAAGAAAACTACAAAAATCACTGATTTAAAATATTTAAATGTATAGAAATATATTCCTGGATGGAAAGCCTGGTTATTATAAATATATTTCTAAGATTTGTCATAGAAAGTAATTTGTAGGTTTATCATATGTTTTAGACAGCAAGGAGTACTCAAATGATTCCAAAATTCATCTGGGAAAATAAAACATAGAGAATGAGAATAATTTGAAAGAGAATGATGGCAAGGCATTTTAATATTATGGTGCCATAGTAATTAGAAGTGTGGCATTGGTGCAGGAATCACCAGATCAGTGGGAGAGTTGAAGACTTGGGACAGAATCTAAATTATATAAAAGCTGAGTAAATGAAGAAAGACGCTGTCACCAAAAAGAAGGAGGAAGAGGAGGAGGAAGAAGAAAAGGAGGAGGAGGGAGGAATAAGGAGAAGAAGGAAGAAGAAAAAATATAGATTATTCAACAGTAGTGTTAAGAAAATGCATATTTTACCAAAAGTATCAAGTTAGATACTCATGGTCTATATCGGATGAAAATAAGCATTCAATATAAATAACAAATCCACTTGAACATAGTAGAAAATACAGGCCGGGCACGGTGGCTCCTGCCTGTAATGCCAACACTTTGAGATTCCAAGGCAAGTGGATCATGAGGTCAGGAGATCGAGACCATCCTGGCCGACATGGTGAAACCCTGTCTTTACTAAAAATACAAAAGTTAGCTGGGCATGGTGGCATGTGCCTGTAATCCCAGCTACTCAGGAGGGTGAGGTGGGAGAATTGCTTGAACCCAGGAGGCAGAGATTACAGCAAGCCGAGATCACGCCACTGCATTCCAGGCTGGCAACATGGCAAAACTGTCTCAAAAAAAAAAAAAAAAATATATATATATATATATTATATATATATATATATATAGAGAGAGAGAGAGAGAGGAGGAAAAATACAGTAGAATAGAGGAGTGATTCCAGGAAGGGGAAGAACTTTTCACACAAAACAAAACCTTTAAGACAGACATATTTGATTGTATATATATTTAAAACTGATTAACATCAAAACACCATGAAAAATTAAAAGGGAAATAATAAACTGGGTAAAATATTTGGACAAATGTGATCAAATATTTTCAGAGCATTAATGAAACAAGAACAAAACAAACAGCCTCTTAGAACAATGGAAAAGAAATTAACCCAGACAAATCACTAAACTACAAATGACCAAAGACATCAAAAAATGTTTCGTCTCAAGATTTGTTTTAAAAAGTGTGATTTAAACCAAGATGCTATTTTTCTGCCTATCAAGGTCACAACTTTTTTAAGATCATAATTGCTAGGTGGAATGCAGTGAAACTGGTAGCACTCTTATTTGCTGAAGGTGGGACTATATATTGGTAGAGTCTTTCTGTGAAGTAAATATTTACTCTATTTGACTCAGTATACTCGCTTCAAGACGAATTCAATTTTTAGGAAATGGTTACAAATATAGTCAAAGATTTACATGCAAAAGAGTTTAAAAAGCACTGTCATAATAGCACAAGATTGGAGCAACCTACATCTCCAGTATTGTGGATATAGTTAAATAAAATTATACTATAAAGGGGTATTATGCAAACATTAAAAATCACACATTTAAAGAAGTGTTAAGATAATATAAAATTGTCAATATAACGTAAATTAAAAACCAACTTGAGGTAGCACTATAATCCAATTCCGTTTAAAAATGGATTATCATATATGTGTGTGTGTGTGTGTGTGTGTATATATATATATTATGAGACAGAGTCTCACTCTGTCACCCAGGCTGGAGTGCAGTGGTGCAATCTTGGCTCACTGCAACCTCTGCCTCCCAGGTTCAAGCGATTCTCCAACCTCAGCCTCCTGAGTAGCTGGGATTACAGCTGCCTGCCACCACGCCCAACTAATTTTTGTATTTTTAGTAGAGACGGGGTTTTACCATGTTGGCCAGGCTGCTCTCGAACTTCTGACCTCAGTGATCCACCTGCCTTGGCCTCTCAAAGTGCTGGGATTTCAGGCGTGAGCTCTCTCTCCCAGCCTCATATATAATATTTAATCTATGGCTAGTATAGCTATAAAAAGCAAAGTTATATTTAAAGAAAATATATATGTATGTATTTTTTCAAGTAAACAGAAGAAAATTCTAGAAAGAAATTTACCAAGTTTGGTGGTAGGATTATAGAGAATATATTTTTCTCTCTCTTTTTTTTGGCATTTTCTTCAAATACCATATTTTCTAAGATTTAAAGAATATCTAAAGTTGGTCATCTTCAATTGTGGAGGGAAACATCTGTTTAGCAAGCATTTAAACATCATTAAGGTCTCTGCCTACAGAAAAACTAGTTTTTGTAGTGAATCTCAATAAATACACTTTTTTCTTTGTTGATTAGACTATGCTGAATATATTCAATAAATGACAGAAGCAAAATTTCAGGATTATATTATGGTCAATTAAAATGAGAATGAGAAAAAAAGCAGAAAACAGCTATTAAAAATCCACAGAACAAGCAATAGAGACATAAACATACAAAGACAGACTGAGGTGAGGGCAAAGCTTGCACCTGTGCAACCCCACTGAAGAGCGGATGAAGAAGAGGGAAAATCAGACCACTCTGTACTGGGAAGCACAGACAGGCTCTTCTTGTTTTGGCCTCCCCGTGGTATGCATTTTAAAACATGTTGTTGCTAAGACTTTGGAATTCATGTTGCTTTTCATCAACTATAGGTACAAAGGAGTAGGTCACTTTTTATAGCCATTCCATAAGCTGGAAGATATTAAGCTAAGGGCCAGATATGGCCTAAGATAAAAGAAATAAGGAAGTAAGCTAGAATTATTACAACTCCCCAAGATATTTAAAGATGCCTAAATAACTATTCTAATTACAATGTCTCATATATTTATGAGATGATTCTTGGGTCATTTCAAACCATGCTGGGACATGCATGGTGCAGTATGCTCAGTTCTGCATTGAAGTCTAGAGATAGTAACCTCATGGTCTTAATTCACTTTAATATCTTTTACAAATGGGTCTTAGCTTTGCTCTAAGCTTTCTGTTCATGGTCTTAGAAATTAGCCAGGATCTTTCTTATTCTAATAGTTAAATGCTTTTGAATTATGTGAAAATCATTAGCAAAGGAAAATAAACTGTAAGATCATAGTTAACTGAACATGGTCTTAACATAATCAAATCCTGATAATGGATTTTATATTTTAGGCAACATTCTCCTGGACTACACTTTGCTTTCATTCAGTTACTGTGGCACCTACCTGGCTAGTTACTCCTCTCTCCCAGAATTTGAACTGGCCCTTTGGTAAGTTTCAGCATCCTGTGGAATTCCTTTTACTGGGTTACATTACATTTTCCTCTTACTTTTCTGGATTTTATCAAAGGAAATAGACATCAAAAATCTGAAACAAGCCGGGCGCGGTGGCTCAAGCCTGTAATCCCAGCACTTTGGGAGGCTGAGACAGGCGGATCACAAGGTCAGGAGATCGAGACCATCCTGGCTAACACGGTGAAACCCCGTCTCTACTAAAAAATACAAAAAACTAGCCGGGTGAGGTGGCGGGCGCCTGTGGTCCCAGCTACTCCGGAGGCTGAGGCAGGAGAATGGCGTAAACCCGGGAGGCGGAGCTTGCAGTGAGCTGAGATCCGGCCACTGCACTCCAGCCTGGGCGACAGAGCCAGACTCAGTCTCAAAAAAAAAAAAAAAAAAAAATCTGAAACAAGGAAATATGAAGGAAAAAAATCCCAATCATAAGTTTTCATACAGTTGCTATGTTTAGGCATAAAATTTGGCAGTCAGAGCAAAAACTATATAAGAACTAAATTAGTTATTGTCATTCTCTTTTATTAACATGCTTTATATATTATCAGATAGAGAATATATTTATAAATACATAAAGTTTCACTTAAAAAAATAAATGGCATCTTGGAGTTGTTCGCAAGTTTCCTGCTAATATTGAAATTGAGATGGTCTCTATATTAGAGTTCAGTTTAACATAATTGTTGTTAGAGACATTAGAACAATTCAGAGAGTGGAACATAATACCACTTTTGCCTGCTGTATGGGAAATACCTGTGGTTAAGACACATTTCTTGTCTTTCCTGGATCATTTCATGTGACCAACTTTAAGGCTGTACTCCGTTTTCTATCCATGATATAAGCCCCTTCAAGAGGATATTTTTCTTATTAAGGGGAAGTACAGAATATTCCAGAAATGACTAAAGGATAACATAGGAACATTTCTTATACAAAAATGTAAGTACCTAGATTCAGGGAGCCACATTTAGTCTATGCAATTTTTTTTTTTTTTTTTTTTTTTTTTTTTTTGAGACGGAGTCTTGCTCTGGTGCCCAGGCTGGAGTGCAGTGGCCGGATCTCAGCTCACTGCAACCTCCGCCTCCCGGGTTCAAGCAATTCTCCTGCCTCAGCCTCCCTAGTAGCTGGGATTACAGGTACCCGCCATCAGGCCTGGCTAATTTTTATAGAGACGGGTTTCACCATTTTGGCCAGGCTGGTCTTGACCTCCTAACCTCAGGTGATCCACCCACCTTTGTCTCCCAAAGTGCTGGGATTACAGGCATGAGCCACCATGCCCGGCCATAAAATTTTTTTATGTCACCATAATCAAGATAATAAATACATCTATCAGCCAGGCGCAGTGGCTCGTGCCTGTAATCCCAGCACTTTGGGAGGCTGAGGCGGGCGAATCACGAGGTCAGGAGGCGAGACCATCCTGGCTAATATGGTGAAATCCCGTCTCTACTAAAAATACAAAAAATTAGCCGGGTGTGGTGGCGGGCGCCTGTAGTCCCAGCTACTTGGGAGGCTGAGGCAGGAGAATGGCGCGAAGCCAGGAGGCGGAGCTTGCAGTGAGCCGAGATGGCGCCACTGCACTCCAGCCTTGGTGACAGAGCAAGACTCTGTCTCTAAATAAATAAATAAATTCATCCATCACCCCAAAAGTTTCCTTGTGTTCCTTCAGAGCTTCCTTATTAGCCTTTGTCAGTGATGTGGTTTCTGTCACTCTAGTTTGCATTTTCTGGTAGTTCATATACAGGGAGTCATACAGTGTATATTCTTTTGTCCGGCTTCTTTCATGCAGCATAGTTATTTTGAAATTATCTTATGTTGCTGCATATATGTGTCAATAGTCATTCCTTTCTATTCCATGGTATGGATATACCATACTTTATTCACCTGCTGATGGATGTACTGTATTAGCTTGCTAGGGCTTCTGTAACAAAGTATCACAAACTGAGTGTCTCGAATAACAGAAACGTATCATCTCACAGTTCTGGATACATAAGATAGGAAGCAGCTGGGGAGAGACGACAAGTGCATAAATTCTGATAGTTCCAAAAGCAGAAGGCTCCAATTGTCCTTCCTAAATGCAATCTGTGAATGTTAAAAAAGCAGTGAAGTGGAATGAGCACAAATGTGTTAGTGTAACAGACTTAGACCTGAATCCTGGCTCCACAAATTACTAGCTGTGTGATCTTAGAAAGGCTGAGCCTTCGTTTCTTCCTCTGTAAAGTGGATATATCAAAATCTCCTAAATATGGTTTTTCTAATAATTCATTGACTAAAAGTATGCATCATACCTAATAGTGTCTATTATATTATATTTATTTAAGTCTGAGTTTCAAAGGTGATGATTCTTAGGCTAATTCTGGGCCACCAATATATTTTGTTTTGGCCATAAAGTATTTTTAAAATTGGAAAAATTTAGAGAAAAAGTTATCTGTATAGCCTTTCTCAAATACAGGCAACCCTGGACCTGTATTCCCACATGGTCACAGTCTGGTGTGGGCTAGTAAGTAGGTACTCATTCTAGATGCCCACCACCTTAAGCAGGGGTCGGTAAACGATGGCCCATAGGCCAAATCTGGCCCACCGCCTGTTTTTGTAAATAAAGTTTTATTGGAACATGCTTATTTGCTTATATATTATCTATGGCTGCTTTTGCTCTATAATGGCAGACTTGAGTTGTAATAGAGCCCATATATGGTCTGCAAAGCTAAAAAGATTTACTGTCTGGTCCTTTATAGAAAGAGCTTGCCAACCCCTGTCTTAGAAGTGTTTATACTCAGTACATTTCGTTCATTTACATTAACTTCCTGGCCCCTGTAAGCATTTGAGTTTGCTCACTGGATTTAATTCGTTCAGTAAATTTGTATCTCCTGCTTCCTGCTGGATATAAAATGTATCTCTTCTTAGGTACATTTTAGGTATATCTGAGCCTTTTGTAGGGGGCATTTTTGATAAGCTGAAGTGAGACTGAGACTATGGGTAGGTAGTATCTCCTCTCCGTCCCAACCCTTCCCCTAGATTTGTTTGCATGTCTTAATATTCATGTGCACTTCTGTTTAAGAAATTTGCGTCAGGGGGAGAGACAAGCGGGCAGGAGTGAGGAGGGCAGGGGAGGATAGGGTAGATGCTGTGGGGAGGACCAGACACTGCTCTATCATGAGAAAATTCTCAGTGAGGCCCTGTGGCAGCAGAGGTGCCCTGGGGCCCAAGAATGAGTATGAACAGAGCTGTGAGACAGACCCTCCTCCAGCCTCTGCTCTGCAAACCCAAGATCAGAAGCTTTGGGAGCAACCCTGATGGCACCCTCGGGTGCTGCATAGAAATGTGAATGGGATTTAATCCTGTGATGAGGCCCAATAGTCCTCTTCACCAAGTAGCTTTGCCAGCAATGGGCCTAAACACGAGGGAGCTAGAAGATGAACAGGGCATAGGATGCATCTCACTTGGTGACAGCAGTTAGTCTGTGGACCCTGGGGACTCCCAGAAATAATTTAGTAAAAGTTCAAAAGAGGTGAACTTCTGGAAGTCAGACCAGGAGGAGCTCAAGTACCATGATTTGACTCCTGGAAATAAATTGGTCTAAAAAGACTTTACCTTTGTGTTCTAATGTTTTAAAAGAGCAGAATGGATTCATATATTATTTGTGTAATTAAAAATAACAACTTTGAAAAAGAATCTAAAATAGGTGGGGAATGGTCTCATGGTTGTAGTCCCAGGCTGGTGGGGTCTGGGATATCTGGGCTTCATAAGCAAAGACAATGTGTTATACACCAGCCATACTACCACCAGCAGTTTCATTAGAGAGGCATTCACTGAGATTTCCAATGGGTTAGTGCATTTAATCCTTGCCTCCCCGCTGCAACAACCCCCATGAGACATCTATGATGGTCCTCATTTTAAAGAAAGAGACTGAAACTTCAGAGATATGAGACGTTAAAGCAGAATTTTCAAACAGATTGTGAGATGTAAGATGGTTTTATATAACTCCTTTAAAATGGAACCAGCAGGAAAATGAAAGAAGCTGGTCCCTGTCTTAGTAAGTCGTCACAAGATCCCATGGACTGGGTGGCTTATAAACAACAGAAATGTTTCTCACAATTCTGGAGGCTAGAAAGTCCAAGATCAAGGCACCAGGAGCTTCAGTGTCTGGTGAGGGCCTGCTTCCTGATTCATGGATGATAATTTCCACCATGTCCTCACATGGTTGAAGGGATGAGCTAGATCTCTTTTTATAAGGACACTCATCTCAATCATGAGGGCGCTGCACCCTTGACCTGATCACTCCCCAAAAGTCCCAATACCCCAATACCATCACCATTGGGGTTAGGATTTCAACATACAAATTTGGGGGCAGGCACAAACAGACCATAGCAATTCCTGAGTGCTTAAAAGAACACACACACAGCTGGGCACGGTGGCTCACGCCTGTAATCCCAACACTTTGGGAGGCCAAGGTGGGCGGATCACCTGAGGTCAGGAGTTCAAGACCAGCCTGGCCAACATGGCAAAACCCAATCTCTACAAAAAATACAAAAATTAGCCAGACATGGTGGTGGGTGCCTGTAATCTCAGCTACTCGGGAGGCTGAGGCAGAAGAATCACTTGAACCTGGGAGGCAGAGGTTGCAGTTAGCTGAGATCGTGCCACTGCACTCCAGCCTGGGTGACAGAGCGAGACTCCATCTCAAAACACACACACACACACACACACACACACACACACATAAACACACACACACGCTTACTCACATAGAGATAGAGTTAGAAAAAGGAGTGATTAAATAAAATTTCTAGGTTAATATATGAATGATGAATTTTCCAGAGGTCTCTAAAACCTTAGCACCTTAACCTTAACTATTCTACCAGGGTATACAATCATAGCATTTTACGTGTTCTAGAGTTTAACCTGTAAAAGCACGCCTGCCTTTATCACATCGGGCTGTCAGTATATACTATGACAACAAAGTTACATTCCCCAGGAGTGTCAGATATGGGGCAAAGCAAGGTACAAAGTCTGGTTTTTGTTCAAGGAGGCTTGTTGGAAAATGCTTCCCAACATGATATGAGAAATCAAGCCAACACAATTTTTCTTGTTTCCAAGTTTCATTTTTTGGTTGTTCTTATAGCTACTTGCCTAAACTTATATAGTTGGTGAGTTGCTGAGTGGGCTTTAAACTCATTTGGTTTCTAAGCTCTTTTATAGCTTTCATTGATCTAAGGCACAATGGGAACATGTAGTAGGGGCACCTCACCTAGTCTGATGGTGGAGGGGAATGGTCAGGGAAGGCTTCCTGGAAGGAGAGGTAATGTTTAAGCAGATACTTGTATTAATTAGCTAGGCCTACCATAGCAAAGTACCACAGACTGGGTGGCTTAAACAGCATACATGTATTGCCTCCCAGTTCTGGAGACTAGAATTCTGAGATGAAGGTCTCAGCAGGGTCGGTTCCTTCTGAGGGCTGTGAGAGAGAATCTGCCCCCACGCCTCTCACCAACTTCTGCTCACTTGTTTGCTGGCAGTCCTTGGCTTACAGACACATCACCCAGATCTCTGCTTTTATTTTCACATGGCATTCTCCCTGTCGTGTGTCTGTCTCCAAATGTTCCCTTTATATAAGAACACCAGTCTTATTGGATTAGGGCCCATCCTAATGACTTCATTTTAACTTGATTACCCTCTGTAAAGACCATATTTCCAAATAAGGTCACATTCTGAGGTGCTGGAGGTTAGAATATTAACATGGGAATTTGGGGGAGGCACAGTTCAACCCATAGCAATACCTAAAGGATGAGCAGGAATCAGCTTTATGACGAGAAGAAAGAACATCCCAGGCACAGGAACGGCATGTGCAAAGGCCATGAAGTAGAAAAAGCACAGCAGATTTCAATGAAAAGGTCATAATAATGGGCACAAGAGATTTGCCATGAGAGACGCAAGCTTGGAGGGACAGTCAGAGGTGAGCTTATGAGCAGCCATATAAGTAGGTGACCATGTGGTTTATCATCCAAATCAGGATGCTTTTGAGAGTGAAAGAGGGTGTTGCTGATGAATGCAGGGCACTTCAGCCTAAACTGAGTTTCTCCTAGGCATACTGGGAAGGATACCCACACTCCATATAAGCTGTGCTAATGGACAAATTCTTTATCCTTAAGGCAGTGGGGAGCTACTAAAGGGTTTTAAGCGGGGATGTGACACAATTATATCTGCATTTAAGAAGACTCCTTTCAGCCAGTTATTTCCAATGAAAGTATCTCCAGTACTTTCATATTGTGGAAGATATATTGGAAGGAAACAAGGCATGAACATCAAGTAGGAGGCTGTGGTGGTCCAGGTGAGAGATGACTGTGGCATGGACTAGGGTGGGAGTAGGGATGGAGGGAAGTGAAGCTATTTGGGAGGTGTTTGGGAGGTAGCATCATGGGACTTATAACTGACTAAATGTTGGATGTTGTGCTGAGGAAGAGGGATGGGTCTAGGGTTATACCCAGAGTTGTGTGTGACTTGGGCAACTTAGGGACACTGTGGTGCTATTCAGAGAGATACTGAGGGCTTGGGGACAGGGAATTTAGGGGAGGCAATGTGGGAAGATGAGCTGGGGGACAAACGGAACTGAGAGTGCTTGAGATGAACAAACAGAGATGTCTAGTTGGTAGCTGATATATCAGTTAGGACTTAGGTTCAGTTGTGGCCACAGAAACCCAAATCACCAACACGTGTTTCCTTCTCTCACAGGCAATTGCCTGGGCATGAGCAGCTGTGAATGGTGTGGTGGCTCCTTGGGATCAGCGTCCAGTCTCCCCCTGTCGTGCTGCTCTGCTTTTCCTAGGGTGTTGCTCTCATCTCTGGTCTATAATGGGGTAAATGTAGAGATGAGGGCAACAGCCTAGGAACAGCAGAGGAACCCTAAACCACCAGTGTATTTTGGGAGCCAATGGGGAGGGAAAAGGATGAGGGGAAGGGCACAAACCTGTTGTTGAAATGCAGAGCTTGCATGAAAGAGATCATTGCCTGACCCAGGGACTACTTCAAGGACTTTTGGTGAGGACAAGTGACAGTAGGAAGATGCAAGAGCCTTTAGTACCAAGGTTCTCAACACTGACTACATGCTGGAATTACTTGTGAAGCTTTTAAAAAATGTTCGTGCCCACTCTTTCCCTCTCCCCCCAGCCAGTTAAATCGGAACCTCAGACAGCAATATGCCTTGAGATGCCTTAAACCATTGCTTGAGAAGGAAGGACAAACACATTATTACCTTGGAAGAATTGCATAAGGCTTATGACTTGAAAAAAAATTCTTTTTGGAAACACAAGCTTTTTTTTTTTTTTTTTTTTTTTTTGAGATGGAGTCTCACTCTGTCACCCAGGCTGGAGTGCAGTGGCACGATCTCAGCTTATGGCAAACTCCTTCTCCCGGGTTCACACCATTCTCCTACCTCAGCCTCCAGAGTAGCTGGGATTACAGGTGCCCCCACCACACCCAGCTAATTTTTTGTATTTTTAGTAGAGAACGGGTTTCACCATGTTAGCCAGGATGGTCTCGATCTCCTGACCTCATGATCTGCCTGCCTCGGCCTCCCAAAGTGCTGGGATTCCAGACGTGGGCCACCATGCCCGGCCTTGGAAACACAAGCATTTCTTTAAGAATGACCAGATGTTGCCATATGTATTTATGGCGCAAGCAAGTGTTGTCTCAGCAGTTTCTCTATTTGCTTATCATAGCGGCATTTAGAAACTTGAACATGCTTTCATTTATGTAAATAGTTTGTGAAGCTTTGACAATAAATGTAAACAGACGTAAAATTATAAATCTGCTAAATTTGTATTAATGGTATTCATTATTGAGAGAAAGTCCCCTTCCTCCACACTCAACTCCTATGGCAATTATGGACTCCGTTTTACCCAGAACACTTAAGTGCCTCAGCATCTGTATGATACAGTGGAGTGGGTGCTGGCATAGGTACCAGCTGACATGATGTATCAGTAGCTCTCAGGATGATTGCCACATACATGGAACACCTGGGAGTGCTGGAAATGTACTGGGATTGAATCTACAAAGTGTGTTTTCATTTGCAGTGGAGGATGTCAGGCAAGGGAAGGTCCAGCCCTCTTGTGGGTGTGGTGAAAAGCTCTACTAGCAAAGACATGGGCACCGGAGTGGGTCCCATGTAGCCTGCAGGTGCTTATTCAGTGATCTACATGGCTCTGATCCTGGACACAAAATCTATACTGGAGAGGAAATGACTGCTGAAATAAGGCAATTGTATGAATATTTAAAATGCCTGGAACAGTAAAGTAATGATAATTCAAAAAGGAAGGAAGGAAGGAAGGAAGGAAGGAAGGAAGGAAGGAAGGAAGGAAGGAAGGAAGGAAGGAAGGAAGGAATGACAGAAGGAAGGAAGGGAAATGCAGGACGTAGAAGGTACACACATGACTGCCACTTACATTCATTGACTGGATCGGCTATAAACCACAGCCAACTTCTAGGGCGGCTGGGTAATATTAGGTCCTCATTGTGAGTGGCCATATGTGCCTGGCTAATATTCAGGGGTTCTGTTACTCACAGGGAGAAATGGAGAATAAATGTTGAGGGACACATGCCCTTGCCACAGATATCCAGGACTGGTGCTCAGGAGCGAGGGCTGGAGGTAAACATTTGGGAATAATTAAGTCAATGGATAGCCAAAGTGCTAAATGTAAGTAAGAACACCTCCAGAAGAGCCTAGGGTGGAACCTAGAGGAATATCAATGGAAGGGACCCACCTACGAGACTCATAGGAGTAGCTATGAAAGGAGGAAGGACACTAGGCAGGGAGGGTTCCAGAATGTGCCTCAGCCTGGGTTCTACGGAAAGCAGAGGCTAGGGCAAGAACTCATGCACCCCATCTTTAGCAGGGTGTGTGATCCCAGGGCAGGAGAGCCAGTATGAGGGTGCATTACCTTGCTGGCCACCACTTGGTTCCAAGTGCAATTGGTTACTCTATCCTGAAGGTGGTCTTCTGAGAGGTTCTATGAACTGCTGTGAATCAGGACAGTCCTCAAGCAGTGACAGACTGTGAGTGAGGAAGGGGAGAGGAGGAGATGAGAATTTATCTTCCAACTCCTGTATCCCATCGATCAAAGCTTCACTGCACAGGGTGGTAACTCCTTCACACTTTCAGGTTTGTCGTGATTGTCCCCAGGAGCCCCAGTGAAGCCCCAGTGAAGCCTCTGGGCATGTGAAGTGGGTGTGAGGCGAGGCACAGGTGGGGTGTGCCTACATGAAGTTAGTCAAAGTGCACACAGAGTTGGACAGCCACTGAGTCAGCCAGGCAGAAGAGGTGGTCAAGGGCCCAGACACAATTGAGAGGATCTGTGGTGTCCCGTAAGAGGTGTGTGACAGCGAGTCTGAGACTGATTCCAGAAGGTGGTTGTGGTGAACAGTGACCAGTTCTGCAGAGGTAAAGTTAGACAATGACCAAGAAGTGCCTTTTGGATTTAGGATGAAGGCGGGTGTCTGTGGATATAGCTACGTCAATGGAATGGTGGTAACAGGATGCAGATATCCTGGGATGAGGAGAGTGTAGCTGAGGAAGCCATGGTGGTGACTTTAGAACAGCTTGCTCAAAAAGTTTGACTCCGAGGAGAGGGGAGAGACATAGAAAGGTGAGACTGAGGGAAGGCTTCTGTTGAGAATGATATGGATGAGCACTTGTGTGTTGGCAGGAAGAAGTCAGGAGACAGGGAGAGTCGAAGATGCAGTTATCATGGATAAACCAATATCCCTAAGAAGGCAAGACCGTGGGACCCAGAGCACTGGAGGTGAAACTGGCCTTAGGTAGGAGGAAGGACACACCTTCCATTGTAAGGGAAGAGGAGGCGGAGAGAACCATGCCAACCTGAATGGGTAGTTATACTTGAAAGCAAGAATTCTCAGCTGATGGCCTCTATTTTATTCATGAGAATCAAGGTCATTTACTGAGATTGAGAAGGGAGTAGAGGGGCTAGAGGTTTCAGGAGAGGGGAGAATATTTTAAATGCCCATTTTAGAGTATGAGAGAGAGAGAACTGGCCAGAGAAACAGCAGTATTGGAGAGCCTATTGAGGGTCTGGTGGGGGTGGCAACCACAAATGTATGGTGTCACTGCCATGTACAGTCCTGTAGTCTTTGTTCCCATGTCTCCAGTAGCCCAGGCTTTCAGTTTTCTCCATTCAGGGTTGACGGTCTTTTCCACGTACCTGATGCAAAAAGTCAAAGGATCAAGGGAACCAGAGATTCCAGCAAGAGTGTGGTTGATGTGATGGGCAGGGCATTTGTCATAGGAAATGAAGGACGAGGGCAGGAGGGAGTGAAAGACAAGCTAAGTTCAATAACTATTAGCTCCAGTTTCCTAATCACAGCTCTGAATGGAGTTCTGGCCCCTCATTTAAGGGCATAGCTCACATTTAATTTTTTTCTTTTCTTTCATGTAGCAAGGGACTTTGTTCATGGTAGGAGTTCAGGATAGTCTCTTAAATGGGTAAATGAATAAATCCATTTTAAAATACACCGCTTTATTCATTTATTTATTTTTGAGATGGAGTCTTGCTCTGTCGCCCAGGCTGGAGTGCAGTGGCATGATCTTGGCTCACTGCAACCTCCGCCTCCCAGGTTCAAGCAATGCTTCTGCCTCAACCTTCCAAGTAGCTGGGAAAGGCATGCACCACCATACCCAGCTAATTTTTGTATTTTTAGTAGAGACAGGGTTTCACCGTATTGGCCAGGCTGGTCTCGAGCTCCTGACCTCGTGATCCACCCACTTTGGCCTCCCAAAGTGCTGGAATTACAGGTGTGAGCCACTGCACTTGGCACCACTTTAATTTTAAAAACTCAATAAATGATCAATTGGCATGAATGAGAACAGTACCCCGAGATCCACATGGAGTACTCACATGTAATACTTAGAGATTCAGGCACTTACACTTGTTTTGTAGCAAATGTGATGATATATGTCATTTTCTAGGTTTGGCTGAGTTAAATTGCAAAATTATTAAAGAGGACAAAATAGCCTTGGTATAGCATATGACAGTATAATGTTTTTAAAATATACAGTTATTTTGCTTTCTTAGGATACAATACAATGATAAGCATAATTATTTATAAATTTGACATTAAGGTCATCGATTATATCAATCATATCATAAATTATATCCCAATTTATATAAATTTAAAAAATAGATAAATGTTCTAAGTACATTAAATTCAAATTAATTTTTTTCATCAAATGCTATTTTTCTCTGAGGAACTGGGAATCGAATATCATTTTGTGCAAGAAATCGCAGCCTGGAATGGATGTGAACCAAATGTCTTTTAACCCCATGAACTGGCGCCAGCTGTGCTTATCAAGTCCAAGTGCAGTGAGCGTGTGGACCATTGAAAGAAGTAACCAGGAGCATCATTTCAGAGCAAGGTAGGAGGCTTTGTTACAACAGTAGCAACACGATGGTCCTTGTTTGCATTCATGTAATGTGATTGGGTCAATTTGATGAATTAAGTGGCTTTATACATACATATATATGCATACACACACACACACGTATATACATTCAGCTTATCTTGTTATAACATCTTTCTACATGTGTGATTACCTTGGAGTGGTTGTTTGCGTTTCAAAAGAATTCTCTATGACTTGTTTCCCAATGAATTTATTTAAAATATTAAGTTCTCTGAGAGCTTTTTCCAACATGATCTAATTTTCTAAAATTTGATTTGTCCTTACTATTTTAAAACATGCCTGTTGTATAAAAAGGAGAGTTAAGACTTTTTGCTATTATTTGGATGCCCTACTGGAATTTCAAAAATAAGAAATGGTTAGATATAGAAAGTATGCAGATTGGCCGAGCGTGGTGGCTCACGCCTGTAATCCCAGCACTTTGGGAGGCCAAGGCAGGCAGATCACAAGGTCAGGAGATCAAGACCATCCTGGCTAATACGGTGAAACCCAGTCTCTACTAAAAATACAAAAAAATTAGCGGGCATGGTGGCAGCCGCCTGTAGTCCCAGCTACTCGGGAGCCTGAGGCAGGAGAATCACTTGAACCCAAGAGGCTGTGGTTTCTATGAGCCAAGATCGCACCACTGCACACCAGCCTGGGGACAGAGGAAGATTCCGTCTCAAAAAAAAAAAAAGAAAGTATGCAGATTATACATTCAGCCACATTATCCACAAGCAAGAGGTTAGTTGTGTATAGTGGAGCCACGGGAGTTACCTGTTTAAATAGAACTGGGTCAAAGTGAAATTCTGTGACAAATGCCCTGGTGATAATGGGTGCTTTTGTTGAGAAAGAGCTCAGAGACTCAAGGTGCTACTGAGCTGATCATTTCCAGTGTACTTTATGAAGTCACAGTTGGAGAGATGTTGGATCCTTTGATTTTAAGAGATCTCAAAGTGTTCCCTTGAAATTGCAATTTTTGATAAATCGCCTTGAGAGAATCTAAAGCTAGTGAATAAAGCTTTCGAAATGGAGAGCCTTAAGAGAAGCACTTCTTTCTGCTCAGTGCTCTTTATGTCTCAACTTCTTTTTCACAATAACCCATTGAATAGCCAAATCTGTCTCTAGTGAGAGTTGACAACACTGCACCTTTTAGTAAAAGTGGGTGGTATCTCCAGCAGATCCTTGTGAGGGCAGACAAGTAATTTATCACACCCTTCTCTCCCTTTGCCTCCCTCAAACGTTCTACTCAAGTTCTGAATACTGAGTTGTGTCTTTTCTATAAGCAACTAAAATGGGAGGTAAAATGAGTGGATTGTCCTAGTTCACAAAGCAAGCAGAATTCAAACACACTTCAGCTTACATTTGAGTAGTAGATGCTGTTTTTATGTGATTGTTTTTCTTTTTTATTTTATTTATTTTTTATTATACTTTAAGTTCTAGTGTACATGTGCACAACATGCAGGTTTGTTACATATGTATACATGTTCCATGTTGGTGTGCTGCACCCATTAACTCATCATTTACATTAGGTATATCTCCAAATGCTATCCCTCCCCTCTCCCCCCTTCCCCCACCCCCCTCCCCCCACCCCACAACAGGCCCCGGTGTGTGATGCACCCCTTCCTGTGCCCAAGTGTTCTCATTGTTCAATTTCCACCTATGAATGAGAACATGCAGTGTTTGGTTTTTTGTTTTTGCAACAGTTTGCTGAGAATGATGGTTTCTAGCTGCATCCATGTCTCTACAAAGGACACGAACTCATCCTTTTTTATGGCTGCGTAGTATTCCATGGTGTATATGTGCCACATTTTCTTAATCCAGTCTGTCAGTGATGGACATTTGGGTTGGTTCCAAGTCTTTGCTATTGTGAATAGTGCCGCAATAAACATATGTGTGCATGTGTCTTTATAGCAGCATGATTTATAATCCTTGGGGTATATACCCAGTAATGGGATGGCTGGGTCAAATGGTATTTCTAGTTCTAGATTTTTGAGGAATCACCACACTGTCTTCCACAATGGTCGAATTAGTTTACATTCCCACCAACAGTGTAAAACTGTTCCTATTTCTCCACATCCTCTCCAGCACCTGTTGTTTCGTGACTTTTTAATGATCGCCATTCTAACTGGTGTGAGATGGTATCTCATCATGGTTTTGATTTGCATTTCTCTGATGGCTAGTGATGATGAGCATTTTTTCATGTGTCTGTTGGCTGCATAAATGTCTTCTTTTGAGAAGTGTCTGTTCCTATCCTTTGCACACTTTTTGATGGGTTGTTTGTTTTTTTTCTTGTAAATTTGTTTGAGTTCTTTGTATGTTCTGGATGTTAGCCCTTTGTCAGATGAGTAGATTGCAAAAATTTTCTCCCATTCTGTAGGTTGCCTGTTCACTCTGATGGTAGTTGTTTTTTTTGTTGTTGTTGTTTTTGTTTGTTTGTTTGTTTTTTGCTGCGCAGAAGCTCTTTAGTTTAATTGGCTCTCATTTGTCAATTTTGGCTTTTGTTGCCGTTGCTTTTGGTGTTTGAGATATGAAGTCCTTGCCCATGCCTATGTCCTTAATGGTATTGCCTAGGGTTTCTTTTAGGGTTTTTATGGTTTTAGGCCTAACATTTAAGTCTCTAATCCATCTTGAATTAATTTTTGTATAAGGTGTAAGGAAGGGATCCAATTTCAGCTTTCTACATATGGCTAGCCAGTTTTCCCAGCACCATTTATTAAATAGGGAATCCTTTCCCCATTTCTTGTTTTTGTCAGGTTTGTCAAAGATCAGATGGTGGTAGATGTGTGGTATTATTTCTGAGGGCTCTGTTCTGTTCCATTGGTCTATATCTCTGTTTTGGTACTAGTACCATACTGTTTTGGTACTAGTACCATGCTGTTTTGGTTACTGTAGCCTTGTAGTATAGTTTGAAGTCAGGTAGCGTGATGCCTCCAGCTTTGTTCTTTTGGCTTAGGATTGTCTTGGCAATGCGTGCTCTTTTTTGGTTCCATATGAACTTTAAAGTAGTTTTTTCCAATTCTGTGAAGAAAGTCATTGGTAGCTTAATAGGGATGGCATTGAATCTATAAATTACCTCTTCACAATATTGATTTTCACAATATTGATTCTTCCTATCCATGAGCATGGAATGTTCTTCCATTTGTTTGTGTCCTCTTTTATTTCATTGAGCAGTGGTTTGTAGTTCTCCTTGAAGAGGTCCTTCACATCCCTTGTAAGTTGGATTCCTAGGTACTTTATTCTATTTGAAGAAACTGTGAATGGGAGTTCACTCATGATTTGGCGCTCTATTTGTCTATTATTGGTGTATAAGAATGCTTGTGATTTTTGTACATTGATTTTGTATCCTGAGACTTTGCTGAAGTTGCTTATCCGCTGAAGGAGATTTTAGGCTGAGAGGATGGGGTTTTCTAAATATACAATCATGTCATCTGCAAACAGGGACAATTTGACTTCCTCTTTTCCTAATTGAATACCCTTTATTTCTTTCTCCTGCCTGATTGCCCTGGCCAGAACTTCCAACACTATGTTAAGTAGGAGTGGTGAGAGAGGGCATCCCTGTCTTGTGCCAGGTTTCAAAGGGAATGCTTCCAGTTTTTGCCCATTCAGTATGATATTGGCTGTGGGTTTGTCATAAATAGTTCTTATTATTTTGAGATACATTCCATCAATACTGAATTTATTGAGAGTTTTTAGCATGAAGGGCTGTTGAATTTTGTCAAAGGCCTTTTCTGCATCTATTGAGATAATCATGTGGTTTTTGTCTTTGGTTCTGTTTATATGCTGGATTATGCTTATTGATTTGTGTATGTTGAACCAGCCTTGCATCCCAGGGATGAAGCCCACTTGATCATGGTGGATAAGCTTTTTGATGTGCTGCTGGATTCAGTTTGCTAGTATTTTATTGAGGATTTTTGCATCGATGTTCATCAGGGGTATTGGTCTAAAATTCTCTTTTTTTGTTGTGTCTCTGCCAGGCTTTGGTATCAGGATGATGTTGGCCTCATAAAATGAGTTAGGGAGGATTCCCTCTTTTTCTATTGATTGGAATAGTTTCAGAAGGAATGGTACCGGCTCCTCCTCATACCTCTGGTAGAATTTGGCTGTGAATGCATCTGGTCCTGGACTTTTTTTGGTTGATAGGCTATTAATTATTGCCTCAATTTCAGAGCCTGTTATTGGTCTATTCAGGGATTCAACTTCTCCCTGGTTTAGTCTTGGGAGAGTGTAAGTGTCCAGGAATTTATCCATTTCTTCTAGGTTTTCTAGTTTATTTGCATAGAGGTGTTTATAGTATTCTCTGATGGTAGTTTGTATTTCTGTGGGGTCTGTGGTGATATCCCCTTTATCATTTTTTATTGCATCTATTTGATTCATCTCTCTTTTCTTCTTTATTAGTCTTGGTAACGGTCTATCAATTTTGTTGATCTTTCCAAAAAAACAGCTTCTGGATTCACTGATTTTTTAAAGGTTTTTTTGTGTCTTTTTGTGTCTCTATCTCCTTAAGTTCTGCTCTGATCTTAGTTATTTCTTGCTTTCTGTTCGCTTTTCTGTGTGTTTGCTCTTGCTTTTCTAGTTCTTTTAATTGTGATGTTAGGGTGTCAATTTTAGATCTTTCCTGCTTTCTCTTGTGGTCATTTAGTGCTATAAGTTTCCCTCTACACACTGCTTTAAATGTGTCCCAGAGATTCTGGTATGTTGTATCTTTGTTCTCATTGGTTTCAAAGACATCTTTATTTCTGCCTTCATTTCATTAGGTACCCAGTAGTCATTCAGGAGCAGGTTGTTCAGTTTCCATGTAGTTGAGTGGTTTTGACTGAGTTTCTTAATCCTGAGTTCTAGTTTGATTGCACTGTGGTCTGAGAGACAGTTTGTTATAATTTCTGTTCTTTTACGTTTGCTGAGGAGCACTTTACTTCCAAGTATATGGTCAATTTTGTAATAAGTGTGATGTGGTGCTGAGAAGAATGTATATTCTGTTGATTTGGGGTGGAGAGTTCTGTAGATGTCTATTAGGTCTGCTTGGTGCAGAGCTGAGTTCAATTCCTGGATATCCTTGTTAACTTTGTGTCTCGTTGATCTGTCTAATGTTGACAGTGGGATGTTAAAGTCTCCCATTATTATTGTGTGGGAGTCTAAGTCTCTTCGTAAGTCTCTAAGGACTTGCTTTATGAATCTGGGTGCTCCTGTATTGGGTGCATATATATTTAGGATAGTTAGCTCTTGTTGAATTGATCCCTTTACCGTTATGTAATGTCCTTCTTTCTCTCTTTTGATCTTTGTTGGTTTAAAGTCTGTTTTATCAGAGACTAGGATTGCAACCCCTGCCTTTTTTTGTTTTCCATTTGCTTGGTAGATCTTCCTCCATCCCTTTATTTTGGGCCTATGTGTCTCTGCACATGAGATGGGTCTTCTGAATACAGCACACTGATGAGTCTTGACTCTTTATCCAGTTTGCCAGTCTGTGTCTTTTAATTGAAGCATTTAGCCCATTTACATTTAAGGTTAATATTGTTATGTGTGAATTTGATCCTGTTATTATGATGTTAGCTGGTTATTTTGCTCATTAGTTGATGTGGTTTCTTCCTAGCATCGATGGTCTTTACATTTTGGCATGTTTTTGCAATGGCTGGTACCAGTTGTTCCTTTCCATGTTTAGTGCTTCCTTCAGGAGCTCTTGTAGGGCAGGCTTGATGGTGACAAAATCTCTCAGCATTTGCTTATCTGCAAAGGATTTTATTTCTCCTTCGCTTATGAAACTTAGTTTGGCTGGATATGAAATTCTGGGTTGAAAATTCTTTTCTTTAAGAATGTTGAATATTGGCCCCCACTCTCTTCTGGCTTATAGAGTTTCTGCCGAGAGATCCACTGTTAGTCTGATGGGCTTCCCTTTGTGGGTAACCCGACCTTTCTCTCTGGCTGCCCTTAACATTTTTTCCTTCATTTCAACTTTGGTGAATCTGACAATTATGTGTCTTGGAGTTGCTCTTCTCGAGGAGTATCTTTGTGGTGTTCTCTGTATTTCCTGAATTTGAATTTTGGCCTGCCTTGCTAGGTTGGGGAAGTTCTGCTGGATAATATCCTGCAGAGTGTTTTCCAACTTGGTTCCATTCTCCCCGTCACTTTCAGGTATGCCAATCAGATGTAGATTTGGTCTTTTCACATAGTCCCATATTTCTTGGAGGCTTTGTTTGTTTCTTTTTACTCTTTTTTCTCTAAACTTCTCTTCTCGCATCATTTCATTCATTTGATCTTCAATCACTGACACCCTTTCTTCCAGTTGATCGAATTGGTTACTGAAGCTTGTACATTTGTCACGTAGTTCTTGTGCCATGGTTTTCAGCTTTGTCAGGTCATTTAAGGACTTCTCTACATTGGTTATTCTAGTTAGCCATTTGTTCAATCTTTTCTCAAGGTTTTTAGCTTCTTTGCAATGGATTCAAACTTCCTCCTTTAGCTCAGAGAAGTTTGATCATCTGAAGCCTTCTTCTCTCAACTCATCAAAGTCATTCTCCATCCAGCTTTGTTCCATTGCTGGTGAGGAGCTGAGTTCCTTTGGAGGGGGAGAGGTGCTCTGATTTTTAGAATTTTCAGCTTTTCTGCTCTGATTTTTCCCTATCTTTGTGGTTTTATCTACCTTTGGTCTTTGATGATGGTGACATACAGATGGGGTTTTGGTGTGGATGTCCTTTCTGCTTGTTAGTTTTTCTTCTAACAGTCAGGACCCTCAGCTGCAGGTCTGTTGGAGTTTGCTGGGGTCCACTTCAGACCCTGTTTGCCTGGGTATCAGCAGTGGAGTCTGCAGAAGAGTGAATATTCCTGAACAACAAATGTTGCTGCCTGAATGTTCCTCTGGAAGCTTCGTCTCAGAGGGTTACCTGGCCATGTGAGGTGTCAGTCTGCTCCTACTAGGGGGTGCCTCCCAGTTAGGCTACTCGGGGGTCAGGGACCCACTTGAGCTGGCAGTCTGTTCGTTCTCAGATTTCAAACTCCATGCTGGGAGAACCACTACTCTCTTCAAAGCTGTCAGACAGGGACATTTAAATCTGCAGAGGTTTCTGCTGCCTTCTATTTGGCTATGCCCTGTCCCCAGAGGTGGAGTCTACAGAAGCAGGCAGGCCTCCTTGAGCTGTGGTGGGCTCCACCCAGTTCGAGCTTCCCAGCTGCTTTGTTTACCTACTCAAGCCTCAGCAATGGCTGGTGCCCCTCCCCCAGCCTTGCTGCTGCTTTGCAGTTAGATCTCAGACTGCAGTGCTAGCAATGAGGGAGGCTCTGTGGGCGTGTGACCCTCCAAGCCAGGTGTGGAATATAATCTCCTGGTGTGCCCTTTGGTAAGACCCTTGGAAAAGCGCAGTTTTAGGGTGGGAGTGACCCGATTTTCCAGGTGCAGTGTGTCACGGTTTCCCTTGGCTAGGAAAGGGAATTCCCTTATCCGTTGTGCTTCCCAGATGAGGCGATGCCTCGCCCTGCTTCAGCTCTTGTTCGGTGGGCTGCACCCACTGTCTGACACGCCCCAATGAGATGAACCCGGTACCTCAGTTGGAAATGCAGAAATCACCCGTCTTCTGTGTTGCTCACGCTGGGAGCGTAGCCTGGAGCTGTTCCTATTCAGCCATCTTGGAACCGCCCTCAATTGTTTTTCAAAATTGTTTATCATTCATAAAATCTAGGCAAGGAAGTTTTGAATTTAATGCATGAAACCACCAATTCTCCAAATTAACCTTTATAACCATATTATAAATTAAAAGTAGGTATATAATAAATTTGAAAATGAACTCAATATCAGAGATTATAAAAGTAGCTGAATACAGCCTGAATATGTGTTTAAATATATATTTATTTTGGCCTACAGTGTTTTTCATTTGAATTAGTTGCCAACATTTAAAGTTTGAGAGATTTCTCATAAATATCCAGGTTATAGTATTCTCTTGAAATTTTGGAATCAAAATTCTCACATGTCAACAACCCTCTTGGCTTGAACTGAGTGGTACCTGCCACCTAGAGGAGGGACAAATATTTTCCCACTTTCCACCATCCTCAACAGTCACATATCACCTGCCTGACCCCCATCCAGTATTCAAATTTACAACTCCTGCTTTAGATATTAGCTTTCAAAAATGTTTATAATCCCTCAGTACTTAGTTTAAAGCTGGATAACTTGTCTTTTTACAACCTGTTATCTATTTTTAAATCTATCATTTGGCTTTTATCTTCTTACTTGATTTTTATAAGTTATAATACCTCCCCACTTCACCTACATTGATATGCAGTGGTTGCATCAAAAAGAAGTTTCTGTTCATCTGATTGTTCTGATGCCTCTTTTGTCTACAGGTCAGTAAAATTACCTCTAGAAGATGGGTCATTTTTTAATGAAACAGATGTCGTTTTCCCCCAGTCGTTGCCGAAAGATCTCATCTATGGACCCGTGCTGCCACTGTCAGCCATCGCTGGGCTAGTAGGCGAAGAGGCAGAGACTTTCCGGGTAAGTACCTGGCACCTCTTCCTGTTTGCCTAATGGGTTGAGGTCTAGGAAGCCTGATCTCATTTGATTGTCATAACCATCCCATGAGAAATGCAGGATACAGAGGATCATCTTGGTTTTTAATATAGATTAGCCACAGAAACTGTGAGAGATGAAGACTCTGGAGTTTTGAGTTTGGATGACTGGGATGATGGTGGCTGCTAACAGAAACAGGGGGCCCAGGTGTGATTTCCATTTTGGGCATACTCAATTTGCGGTGCAGGGAAGACACCCAGGTGGAGATGCTGGGTGGAAGTTGGCAAAGTGGACCTAGTGTTAGGGAGGAGAAGTAGGACTGTCAGTGTCATTCTCACAGATAGGATGGTGGGAGCACTGAGCGGATGTGATGAGCAAAGAGAGAAAGGGTGCAAGGGAAGAGAAGAGAGCCAGAGCCAGCTGACTGCTGAACTCAGGGGCGAAAGAGAATTCTGAGAAGGCGCAGTCACAGAAGTAGGAGCAAACCTAGGAGGGACGAACAAGGCCATAGGAAACAGCAGAAGAAAGCGTCAAAAGGGAGAGTTTGCCACATATTACACACCCATTCAATCATTCAACAGAGATTTATCAAGTTTCTTCTGTGTAGCAGACACTGTTTTAGGCAATGGGATTCTCATGGTGGCCAAGCAGGCGCCATGTAATTCTCATGAAGCTTACATTCTTGTCAGGAAGACAGAACAACAACAACAAAAGTAAAGAGTATTGTTCTTTTGTAATAATTATCACATTTTTCAATGATATATTAAATCATTACAAAATGTGATAATTATCGCAACAGAATAAATGGAGACAGGGCAGCAAGGAAGGGATGGGCTGGTTAAGGAAGGCCTCTGGGGAGATGACACTTAAGCTGAGATTTGAAGGACAAGGAGGCATTACTCATGTTACAAGCAGGATAAAGAATGTTTCATGTGGAAGGACCTGCATGTGAAAGACCCTAAGGGAAAAAGAGAAATTGGTATGTGTGAGGAACTGAGAAAAGATGCATATGGCTGGAGCATGATAAATGAAGGGGAAGTGAGGTGTGGGGTGCTGTTCAAGAGAGAGGCAGGGAGCAGAGGGCAGCACCTGTAAGACCTTTGGGATGACGGGAGGAGCTCCACTTTTTTGGCCCTCTTGAACCTGCTATGCTTACCCTTGTGTTAAATTCTCAGCAGAGGATAGAGGAGGTGGAGGTTCCTGAATGTTTTTGACTACTGCATGGAATTAAGCTATGACTGTTAAAAATAATTCAGTGTGGGCCAGGCACAGTGGCTCATGCCTGTAATCCCAGCACTTTGGGAGGCCAAGGCGTGCGGATCACCTGAGGTCAGGGGTTCAAGAGCAGCCTGGCCAACATGGTGAAATCCCCATCCCTACAAAAATACAAAAATTAGCTGGGCATGATGGCAGATGCCTGTAATCCCAGCTACTTGGGAGGCTGAGGTAGGAGAGTCACTTGAACCTGGGAGGCGGAGGTTGCAGTGAGCTGAGATCGCACCAGCCTAGGTGACAGAGCAAGACTCCGTCTCAAAAATAAAATAAAATAAAATAAAAATAATTCAGTATGAGGATTAGTTCATTAAAAAATCTCTGTGGCAAGCAAGAGAAAAGGTTACATGCCCTTAATATTTCCTTTAATGAATCACAATGATTCACCTTTTTAAATTATGGAAAGAGATTATAGTCAATCTCCTGCATTCATGGGTTCCACTTCTGTGTATTCAACCCGCTGCAGATCAAAAACATTCAGAAAAAAGTGGCATGGTTGCATCTGTACTGAATATATACACACTTTTATTTTTTCTCATTATTGCCTAAACAATACAGTATAACAACTATTTCTAAAACATTTATATTGTATTAGGTATTATAAGTAACCTAGAGATGTCTTAAAAGTATATGGGAGAAAAAATAAAATAAAAACATTGAAAATAAAGAAAAAATATGTGGGGGATATATGTAGGTTATATGGAAATACTATGTCATTTTATATAAGGAACTTGAGCATCCACAGATTCTGGTATCGCTAGAGGGTCCTGGAGCCCATCCCCTGTGGATACTGTAGTTCCTTTTATAGCACAGGTCTCAACCTTGGAGATATAACTGCATTCAGCCACAGTGGGGCAGCAAAGTAAGAACAAAGAGATCAGCCATCAAGGTTTGTAGCTCCAATTTTTCTGTGTTTAGTATTTGGTGCTCAGAGCCCCTAAATTTCTACTATCTCAAATTGGGTTTTTCTGGGCAGAAAATATGTGTAGGAGCCCTTATATTTCACATTTTGTACAAACATAATGAACTCTGCATAAAACATTTAAAATTCAGGCAATTGTCCTTGTCATTTGAGAAATGCTATGAAATGCCTTCTTTAAATACTCAGATATGGAGTTACTATTTTTAAATGCTCATAATAGACATCTTTATTTTAAAACCTTTTTTATTTGTATAAATTTAAGGGGTACACATGCAGTTTTGCTATGTGGATATATTGTCTGGGCAGACATCTTTATTTCCTAGGACTTGTGTACTCAGTATATTTTAAATTTTTCTGAAAGCAGAAATGTAATATTATAGTTTGACATCTGTAAATCATTCAGGGATTATTAATAAAGCCATATATTTTGTATTTAAGTTAGACATTTTCCCAGCAGTTTACTTTTTCATTTTGTAGCATAATAAAGTGAGGAAAATGTTTAAAACATTAATTAATGTCTGTACAATGAGTGAAAGCATAACCAAAAATAGATCTCAAATGTCTTGATTCTATTCCCTCCTTCAATGTCATTTTTTGTGATCTGGGTACCAATGGCAAGGGAATCAATAATGATTCGATTATAAGGTCTTAAAAATGGATGAGTTGTGGACTTTTAAAAAATTACAAACATTAAATAATCCCATTATCTATTCATAGGTAATGCCAGAAGGGTACATTACAGGCCTTTAAATAGCCCTGAGTCACATTACACAACTTATTTAGGGCATTAGAAATGTATCCAATTTTAAGTCATAGCATAGGGGAAATCAAAGGCAGATGTTATCTGGCAGAAATTGGATCCAAGATCATGAACTTAATCTCAAGTGTCTAATTTCTTTTTTCCATCTACCTTTTTAATTATTTCAAACAGATGTTGCTAAATAGGAATCTCTTTTAGAAACTCAAATATTTTGAAACATATATGGATTTTTACATTTTCTAAAGCACAATTAAATTGGACTGCAATTTTTCATGTTTTGTCATCATGTGATCAAAATTATTTCTGATTCTAGAGGACTGAAAAAGGAGATGGTATTATCAACAAACATTTCTAAACACTACTGGTACCTTTTATTTTTAAATATCTCAGAATTATAAGCTGTTTCTGCTTACATAATCCATATACTCACATTCATTTTTAAATGTCATCAAATATATTTATTGATTAAAAAGTAATAGGAAGACAAGCCGAGGTTTGTCTTAAAGAAAAAAAAGCCACATACAATACTAGTTTAACATACCAAGGCCAGAAAATTTCAAATTTTAATCTTCACATTTTGTTTTATACGCACAGATTCATTGGTATTGTGCAAATGAGAGACATGGTGTTTTTTTGTTGTTGTTTTGTTTAATATTTTGATCCTATTTTCATTCCAGATAAGTCTGTCTTTTTGTGATTTATATTCTAAGGTTAGATGTCATAAGAAAAACTCAGGAAACTTTTCAATAATGGTGATAACAGTGAATAACTCTTTTCCTTGTGAGTCAAATCTCAATCAGACACCACAGAAGTGTCATTATTCAGCTGCAGTTTAATGTTTTGGAGTGGGAAAGGTGATTTTCCTTTTTCTTGATCCACTGGGTGACCAGATTGTTACCCAACTATTTATTTTCTAACTATCTAAGGCTATGAGGGCATGAAATATACAAATAATAAATTAAAGTCAATCTGTCCTTTAAAAAAAATTATTATGATGAATGCTCAATGTTCCTATGTTTTCTGTGTCTGTGGGGTTAGGGATGGTTCCTTTCTGTCAGTTGTTCTGGTGGGCATTTCTTAGGCTCTTAGCCATGATGTTTTCTTAACACAAGGTTTTATTCTCTCCCTGAAGCCTAAAGATGATCTATATCCTTTGCTTCACCCGACTATGCATTGCTGGACTCCAACAAGTGACTTGTACATTGGCTGTGAAGAGGGTCATCTTTTAATGATTAATGGAGACACCTTGAAAGTGACTGTGCTTAATAAGATAGAAGAGGAATCACCACTGGGTGAGAAACTGTCCTGCTTCATATTCCCGTATAGCCATGGGTGTTGGTTTTGTTGGTTTTCCCTATATTTCTCTTGCCTGGAGACATCTTTGATTCCTCCTTCTTCTTAATCCTCTGGCTGTTACTATGCTCTTGGCATTCTACCATCACTTTATATGCATATTTCATGTAATCCTCGGAACAACATTGTAAGGGGAGACACATTAATCTCCATGATACAGAAGAGATATGTTAGGAAACACGGCCCAGTCCACATAAACTGTGGAGCTGACACCTGAACCCAGGCAATAAGACCTCAGAGTCCAAGTTCTTGGCTACTGTGCTGTATCTGTTTCTATACATATGCCCATTCTGCTTAGTCTGCTAATCCTACACTTTCCTGCCCCCTATCCCAACCCTTTTCTCCAGGCTGATCATCTCTTAAGCCCAAAAGCCATCTTGAAAATTACCTTTCTATTGCTCAGTTAGAAGTGTTGTTTTTTTGTGTGTTTTTTTAGACAGAGTCTCATTCTGTCACCCAGGCTAGGGTGCAGTGGTACAATCTTGGCTCACTGCAACCTCTGCCTCCCAGGTTCAAGCCATCTCATGCTTCAGCCTCCCAAGTACCTAGAATTATAGGCACACACTACCACGCCCGGCTAATTTTTGTATTTTTAGTAGAGGTGGGGTTTTGTCATGTTGGCCAGGCTGATCTTGAACTCCTGACCTCAAGTGATCTGCCTACCTTGGCCTCCCAAAGTGCTGGGATTACAGACAGGAGCCACCACACCCTGCCATATTGCTCAGCTAGAATTTGAAAGAGAACCTGATCTATTCTGCCTTAGATATAGTGTCTATTCCTGACCCCATCAGCTGTGGCCATGGTTGGGCCTGGGTCACAGGAGCCACTGTCTACTCATTGAGCAGTAGATGTAGACCCTGGGAGGAGGGGGCCTTGCCAGGGCAAGCTCCTCAAACCTGTCCAAAGCATTCTCTATTTCCATTGCTCTTACTATTTCACACCTTGATTTCTGTAACAACCTTAGGATGGACTTCACTGACCTTAATATACATCTGACCCAAACCAGGCAGCTTATCTCTGTCAAATTGCCTTTTTGAAGGCTGCTTTTAACACCCAGCTCAAGAACTGCTCTGCCTTGATTTCACGCTCTCCCTAATGTGATCCTACCTACTCCATTGGTATTATTTCCAACTATGCCCTAGTATGAGTTTTCTGAGCCAGTCGTTTATTCTCACCATTTCACAGACATGCCTCTAGCCCATTCCCTTGGCACTTATTTTCTCTGAATCTGCCAGTTCCCAGCTCCAATACCACCCCCTCCAGCAAGTTTTCCCCATTGCAGTGTCCCTCATCTGCCTTTTTTCCTTTTCTCCTTTCCCTGTAAAACTGAGGCCATGAGGTTTGACTTCCCTTCCTACTCCCTTTCTCTCTTCCCTTTACTCCTACTGTACCCTCCAGCCTTGCTCCTCTAATCTAGCATCTATGTTAGTTACATAGATCTGATGATAGAGAATTCAAAAACAACTTATATGATTTACATCAGTAAAAGCAGCTTTTATTATTCATTGTTACATTGTACTTTTAATTATGTGTCACCTGCTTTACCTTGTTTTTCTTTTCCAAAAGGCAGAAGAAATTTTATCAGTCCAGTAACCTTGGTGTATCAGAAGGAGGGCGTGCTGGCTTCTGGAATTGTAATGTATTTTTTTTCTCAAAATTAATTGGTTTAAAGAAAATTCACAATTCCAATGTGTTGCCATTTACTATTATGAGCCATATTTTAGGATGTCAGATCTGTCACATTATTAATTAAAATGGTTTCCTCTTTGGGTACTATTAAAAAAGATTTATTTTGAATAACTTCAAATCTATACAAAATAGAGGGAACAATATAATGAACTACCATATATTACTGCAAACAAACACAAATAGAATTTAAAAATCCATTGCCCTTCTGCAATGAAAAACTACCTAATATCTGTAACCCAATTCCATGTTTGTTTCTACACTTAATGTATTAGGTTATCAGACACGAATTTGGAACCCTTTGTCTAAGCTGCAGCTTGGACTCTGGTGAATGCCCATTTAGCTTACATGTATCATAATGTTATTGTTGATATTTAAATCAGTATTAATAGCCTCCATTTCCTTGGTGCTTACTTTGTGCCAGGCACCAAGCTAAGTACTTTACTTGTATTATCTTATAGGTCCTTACAACAACCTTATCAAATAGAATCTATTGACATCCTCCTTTAACAGACAAGGAATCTAATCTTACAGAGTTCACCAGCAAGTAATTGGAAGAGTTAGGGCTTGAACATAGGTGTGTTAAACTCCAAAGTCTTTGCTGTCATTTATTAGAACTCAGTCTCAGTAAGTAATAAAAGGTGTCAGACCATGTTTTTCTTTTTCTGTTTCTTTTCTTTTCTATTTTTTTTTTTTTTTGAGACGGAGTCTCACACTGTCTCTCTGGCTGGAGTGCAGTGGCACAATCTCTGCTTACTGCAAGCTCCGCCTCCTGGGTTCGTGCCATTCTCCTGCCTCAGCCTTCAGAGTAGCTGGGACTACAGGCGCCTGCCACCATGCCCAGCTAATTTTTGTATTTTTAGTAGAGACGGGGTTTCACCGTGTTAGTCAGGATGGTCTAGATCTCCTGACCTCGTGATCCGCCCCCTTTGGCCTCCCAAAGTGCTGGGATTACAGGCTTGAGCCACCGTGCCCGGCCAAGACCATGCTTTTCCATGCCATTATAATCAATGTAAACAATGCTAAGGTGTGGAACTGACCTATACCAAAATCCAGGTCTAGTTGTAACTATCCCAGATGTTAGCATAGTCCGTTTCACTGACACAGATGACATCTGCAGGACTTTGAGGGTAGCTAGGCAGTGACATCAGGGTGAGAGACATTCTACCCTCAGGAAGCCATCTGGAGCACATACACCTACACTTAGCTCCCCCAACCTTGCAGTGGACTATCCCCTCCTCCTCCATTTAGTCTGCATTTGTGGGCTTTTATGACTCTTGTCCTCTTCAAGACCACCCTTGATGTTTATTTAACTCCCTTTAAGGGAATGATTATAGCATTTGCTCTGGTGAGTGATGGAGAATAAAGATGAGCTCAAAAAAAGCACCTTGCCTGCTTTCCCTTCCAGGGCCCAGGCATTTGAACCCAGCCACCTGAAGTCCCCGCTCTTAGTTATGAGATGTCTAATCTAGAAAATGATAAATAAATTTCCTCCAAGTGTTTTCACTATTGTAAAAATAATTCAAATTTCTCTTGAGAATAATAAAGTTAACCTAAATCTATTCAAAACCAACCAATCAACTAGCCCATTTATATTGGATCCTTGCTATGTTCTACTACTGTGTGAGGAAGAGAAAAAGAGGATCCAAAGGGAATAAAAGGCACACTCCCTACCCTTGGGTCATTTAGGGAGATAAGAAATGCACATAATAATGATGAAAGAGCATACAGGAAGGCCAGTGTCCTTTCAAGCAAAGAAACTGCTATATACAAGCCACACAAACTCTACTTCATTTTTCCTACCGCCTGTGTAGTGAAGAATGTAGTAAAAAGAGGGATACTAGAGAAACTCAAAAAAAGGAGATATCAGTAAAGTTTTAGGTAATTGAAAAATGTATCACAAAAGAGATCAAACTGAAGCTTGACCAGGGAACATAGTTAAAAGTCGTCTAAATAAAGATGAGAGGACAGTGCATCTATGCAAACATAGATGATGACTCCAAATAAACAGTAGAAGTAATCAATAAGCCTTAACTTGTCTGATGAGTCAAGTATACTATGCATTGACTAAGACTGATTTTCTACATTTATCTCACTCATCTCTAGGATGGCTTTGTGTATTCTTTTATTATTAAAGATGGAAGTTACATGATCAAGGATTTTCTTGAGATTGAAAGACCTGTAGAACATATGACATTTTC
The DNA here is from genome assembly GCF_024542745.1 of Macaca thibetana thibetana. Taxonomy (NCBI): domain Eukaryota; kingdom Metazoa; phylum Chordata; class Mammalia; order Primates; family Cercopithecidae; genus Macaca; species Macaca thibetana. The sequence goes on along the minus strand of NC_065586.1, from coordinate 100,353,192 downwards.
TCCCAATTATACAATGTTGCTGATTCAAACAGACAAGGTATGTTGGATGGTAATTTCTTGATATGTGATTTTCAGATGATATTATTATCGTCATTACATGACAGGAATGAGGAGCAGAGTGTGCTACACAGTGGTACTCCACTAGTCAAGACTCTAGGTTGTAAATGAAAAACTACCCAGTTTAAAAGGCTTAAATTACAAAGAGCTATTGGTTTATTTTTGTGCATGTAACTGAAAGGGCAAGGAGTGAATCTGAATACAAGAGCTGCCATGATGCCACCAAGCCTTGTTTATTTCCATCTCTTGGCTCTGTTTCCTCTCTGCTGCCTCCATTTCCATGCTGACTCTCCCCTTGTGGTGTTAAGAGTTATATGCAGCTCTAGCTTATATTTCTGCCTGCTTGATGTCCCTGGTGGAAAGATACCAGCTAGAAAAAAAGTCTTGGAATATAGACTCAGTGGACTAACTGAATCACGTGTCTTCCCCTGGGTGTGTCACTTGTACCATAGGAATCCTAAGCTCTGACTGGCCAGGCCTAAGTCAAATGCATAGCCTTGGATGCTGGGTAGAGTCAACTGACTTAAATGAGAACTGAGATTGGGGCATAGGTTGTTCTCCAAAGACAATGTGGGTTCTATAAGAGAAGAAGAAAAATGAATTATTGCAAGATTAAAACAAACTATTACTTCAATTATACTGCTAGGAAGATTCCTAATTAATGGAATGATCAGGCATCAAAATTAGCAGATATTTATATTGTTATACAATAATTTTACATGAATTACAAATAAAATTCAATGATTTTCTGCCTAAAAGAAAATTAAATTTAAATATGGACAGACTTTTGTTTCTGATAATTAACAGAAGTTTTTTTTTTAAAAAAAAACTGTGCTAACTTATGTTTTAATAAATAAATGACTAACTGAAAATATCTATGGAGAACAGGAAACTAGGAAAAAGATACCATAAAAGAAGGAGGAAAGACCCAAATAGAACTTCTAAAGAAGAAAAATATACTAGCAAAGTAAAAATTAAATGAACATGTCTGACAAAATGTTGGACATAACCAAAGAGAGAATAAATGAATTCGAAGATAGATCAGAAGAAGTTATTCAGAATGTCACCTAGAAAAGCAAAAGGGTAGAAAATACAGAAGGGAACATAAGATATAAGAACAATACAGTGAAAAGATCTAACATATGTTTGATTAGAGTCCAGAGAGGAGAAAGTGGGACAGAGGCAATAATTAAAGAGATACTGACTGGGGATTTTCCAGAATTGGTTAAAGACATGAATTTACAGATTTAAGGGATCCAGTGAATCCCAAACAGAATACATAAAATGATATCCACACTTAGACTTACCAAAGTGAAACTGTTGAAAACCAAAGAGAAAATTTTCAAAGCAGTGAGAGAAAAGACAGATTACTTCTAAGGAATTTCAATTAGACTAATAGCTGACTTCTCTGTGGCAATAATGTAAGAAAGAAATAGTGGAATAATACCTTCAATGTGTTGCAGGGGTCAGCAAACTGTAGCTCCATGGGGCAAAACTAGCCTGCTGCATGTTTTTCAAATTAGATTTTATTGGAACATAGCCACACCCACTTATGTATTGTTTATGGCTTCTTTCACACCACAATGGCAGCATTAAATAGTTGTGGCAGAGACTACATGGTTTGTAAAGCCTAACATATTTACTATCAGTCTATTTATAGAAAAAGGTTGATGACCCCTGATGTAATGAAAAAAAGTAATTACCACCTAGAATTCTATACCCAATGAAAACATCTTTTCAGTGTGTGGGTAAAAAAAAGACATTTTAGACACTCCGAAGTTAAGAGTGTGTCAGCAGCTGACTATCACTGGAGAAAATTCTGAAGAATTTACTTCCGGCAGAGGAAAATTATCCCAGATGTAAGGTGTGTGATGCAACAAAAACAAAGAGCAGTAGTAATGGGTAGAGAATGACACATTGTAGAAGATGTACAGTAAATGAAAACTGCATACAACAGCAGGAAAAAAAAATGTGGAAGTAGGTTTAAAAATAATATTGAACTAAAATCCCAAATGACAATACTATAAGTTGGGGGGAGCGGGGGAGCAGGATATATAGAACAAAGTGTTCCAAGGATCCCATATGACCCAGGAGGAGAATAAAGCTTTTAAGTAACTTTGATGTTGATAAATTAGGTATACATGTTACAACTTCAAAGGTAGCCACTAAAACAATAGGAACAGTAGACGAAATTTCCAAACTAGAGAAAGTAAAATGTTAAATAAAAAAGTTTAACCCAAAATAAGGTAAAAAAGAGAAAGAAAATGAAATGCAAAACAACTGAGATAAACAAAAAGCATAAATTAAAACCTATGTTTAAACCCAGATATGAAAAGACAGAAAAAGATATGTAAACATTAACCCAAAGAAAACCAGTGGAAATAATATTAGACAAAATAGGCTTTGAGGTAAAAATCATTACTAAAGATAAATGGGCTTATTTCAGAATAACAAAATATTAAATTTATCAGGAATATATAAATACTTAAAATATGTACAAGGAATCTTCGTTATCTTGTCATGCTTCAAGGCCCAGGAAAGGCCTAGGCAAAACTCTTGGTGAGGTTTTGTTACATTCAAGCATTTGTATAAGGGCACTGGCTCTATTAGCTTTTAATATTTAACTTAATCACTCAGCCATTGCTGAAACAGTTGTCATGGAGGCCTGCCTGTTCAGCTGTTAGTGAGATCTGGCCTGCCACACCTTCTCACTGAAGTCTTTCTTAAACACACACTTTAAAATTTCACCCTCTTATTTTGCTATATAATGTTCTCCTCTGTTATATTTTCTTTTTCTTCTTACAATTATCACTGTCTAACTTGCAGTATGTTTTATTTGGTTATATTATTTATCATCTGAATCTGCCAGCAGAAGGTAAGCTCCGTGAGGGCAGGGGATTTTGTTTTATCCTCTGCTATAACCCCAGCATCTAAAGCAGTGACTGGCATTGTGTATCCACTTAATATTTATTGAAGAAATGACAGAAAGATAAAATTTGTAAATACCTACCAAATTTTGAACTCCTATAAAGTCATATTTTTTTAGATAAATGAGACCAGAAATATTTATGTTTAACTCAAGTAAACATGAAGAACTTGTGATTAGCTGAAAGCAGACTTCTTATTGCTGGTTAAATGACCATATTATATTACCAGCTACTTGGTAGAGATGCATTCATTACAGAATAGATTTTTTTTTAGAGGTGAGTTTGAGAGCTGAAAATAATAAGCATGAAGTGACAGCTTCAGCCATACCTCAACTATTTCTACAAAGGCTTGTTTAAATGTTTAATGTTCTTTCCATTATATTTAGCATGTGGTAGGATTTAGTACATCTTAACAACTTTTTGGGTTTTCCACATTTTCCAAATTTTCTACATAAATAGATATTATTTTTGAAACAGGAAAAAATGTTTTATTATGTTTTGTAAATTAAAAAAATGAATGTCTGGGAGACCAGGTGTGGTGGCTCATGCCTATAATCCCCAGCACTTTGGGAGGTCAAGGAGGGTGGATTACTTGAGGTCAGGAGTTTGAGACCGGCCTGGCCAACATGGTGAAACCCTGTCTTTAGTAAAAATACAAAAATTAGCCAAGTGTGGTGGCAGGTACCTGGAATCCCAGCTACTCAGGAGGCTGAGGCAAGAGAATCTCTTGAACCCAGGAGGCAGAGGTTGGTTGCAGTGAGCCAAGATCCTGCCATTGCACTCCAGCCTGGGCAACAGAGGGAGACTCAGTCACAAAACAAAAACAATAACAACAAAACAAACCAAAACAAACACGAATGTCTGAAATTGAAGAAGAAAGTCTTATGGTTATTTAAAATGATGAGGCCAGGCATGGTGGCTTGCGCCTATCATCCCAGCACTTTGGGAGGCCGAGGCGTGCGGATCACCTGAGGTCAGGAGTTTGAAACCAGCCTAACCAACATGTTGAAACCCTGTCTCTAGTAAGCATACAAAATTAGCCGGGCATGGTGGTGCATGCCTGTAATCCCAGCTACTCAGGAGGCTGAGGCAGGAGAATCGCTTAAACCTGGGAGGTGGGAGTTGCAGTGAGCTGAGATTGTGCCATTGCACTCCAACCTGGGCAACAATAGCAAGACTTTGTATCGAAAAATTAATTAATTAAAATAAAATGATAAATAAGTGAATGAATGAATGAATCAACCAATCAATCAATAAACAAACAAAAAAATCAAGTGTCTAGATTTTAAGGCCTTCAGGGTCAAGGTCTTACTGAGTTGATCTGTGATTTCCCATCATCTGTTTCCACACAGTGCCTTGGTTACAGTAGGCATTTAATAAATATTTGTTGAACTATATACACAACAATTACAATATGTTTCTTTCCTTTTGTATATTTATCAGGGATCTGTTTATATCTACACTTTTGGTGAGGAGCCAACCTTAAATAAAGTCCTAGATGCTTGTGATGGGAAATTTCAGGCAGTTGACTTTATCACACCTGGAACCCAACACTTCATGGTAAAGAATATTTTACTGTGTCACAGTAGGACTAAAGATATGATGATGTTGTGAGATTTAAATCCCTATTTATATGTTATTGGGTAACTTTGAAAGTTCATGGGCAAAGCAATGTGAATAGGAGGCAGAGGCTGTCCTTGAAGGCTGTGGTGGAGATGCTAGACACTTCCATCCTCAAATCTACCCCCGAGTTAGAATGATACCCTCATATTGTGACTTCATAATATCATCTTCTGAAAACAGCCAACACAATTTAGATCTTAGGAGCCATCTTTTGGTTTTCACCACCCAAGCTCTGCAAGCCAGGCTTTAACACATTTTAAAACACGTTCATTGCTAATGAGTCGTCAGCACTCAGTAAACTGTTAGTATTTATTTAGTATCTTTTTTCTGTGTAATGCACCAGCACCACTTGAGGTTGAAAATGAAATAGTTGCCATGTGCAATACATTAATTCAGTCTAAGGAGTCAATAATAATATGTCAGTATTGGCTCATCAGTTGTAACAAATGTACCACACTAATGCAAGATGTTAATAGTAGGGTAGTAGGTGTGTGGAGGGGAAGGGGCAGGAGAACTCTCTGTGCTTTCTGCTCAGTTTTTCTGTAATCCTAAAACTGCTCTAAAAAATAAATTCTAGTAATTTAAAAAAGAACAATGTATAGCTTCCTATTTCTACATTTGTTCATTAGGCAATAGTTTTACTGATTTTTATAAGCAACTTTTATCTTTAATATGTTACATGAAAAATCTTTGTTTTACTTTTCTAATACTAATTAGTTATTATGTATTTCTTAAATTGCATTAAAGATAATAGTTAATATTTGTTCAGAAATGAAGCATTGGCATTGAAATGATAAAATAAGTATTTATAATCCACGTAAATAAAATGAAATTTTATACTAAATCATCGACACACTGGAAAGGGAGGCAGAACATGCTTCCATAGGAAAGTCTTATTTTCCATGTAGAGTTTTTGTTTTTCTTTTTGTTACAGACACTTACACATTCAGGGGAAATTTGTGTTTGGTGGCTGGAGGATTGTTCTTGTGTAAGCAAGATTTATCTGAATACCCCAGTAAGTATACTTGATAAATGGAGTTTTAAAAATATATTGAATTCTAATCCAATCTACCTTTTCATATTCACACATCAATAGTCTGTAGAAATACTTGTTACAGAAGCCTCACTGCATTTTTGCCTTCTAGGTTTAGAGTAATCCCTGTGTGTAAAGTATATGCCACAGCCCCAAGAGTGGAACCATAGCATTGGTTATAGAAAACAAGATAGAACCATATTGGTTATAGAAAGCAGTAGGTTTTCTATGGCGGCAGTTGTTTTTGAAACCCCAGTAGTTTATATCTTACTCATGTCGTAAGTTCGCTGTGGATTGGCAGGGGTCCCTCTTGCACAGTCTCTCAGGGAGCCAGGCTGATGGGGGCTCCATCAAAGAATACTTCCTCTGTGCTGTGTGCAGGAGAGGAAGAGAGTGCTGAAAGGTCTTTTGGAGGGAGAGGGGGTGCTCCTGAATCAGCAAGTAAGTGCTTTTTCTCAGAAATGAAATATCCCTTTGGCCATAACTGGTTAAATGGTCCCATTTAATGGGAATCAATTAGAAATGAAAGAAAGTTGCCACTCTAACCAGCTTAAGCCAAAAATTAAAAAGTGAGTGTTATTGGCACAATCAACTATAAAGTACAGAACTTGTCTGGCCTCATATGTGCCTCAGTCCATCAGTTTAAATGATATACTAAGGACCTTGTCTTTCTGTCTCCACACTATGCCTTTAGTTTCATCTTAGGCCTCACTGAGGTACACCCAGATACCACAGGTGCCAACCTCACATCATACTGTCAGATAGGGAAGAAAAATTCCTACTGTAGGGGGAGGAAGAACAAAGATGCTTCTTCTTTCCAGAAGGTTCAGTAAATGTCTTCTAATGTCTTAATAACATCTGTGAACTAATCATATGCACAGGGGATGAGAAATGCAATTAAGTGCCTAATTAATGCACCAACTCAGCCCTGGAAATGGGAGTTAGATTCATTCCACTTGTCCCTGAAAATAGGGGAAGGATAGTTTCTCAGTGAATATTCAAGAGATTTTCCAGAAGGAGGACATATGGATGCTGAATTGCAAACCACACTGCCTGCAACACCTACCACAATGTGATACCATTATTTCTGCCATGTTCACAGTGCATTTTGCATAAAATAACATTTCAAAAGGACCAAGAAACAATGGTAATGCTGTCTTTTAAAAAAAAGTAGTATTATTTGCTGCATTACACAGTTCTAGTTGAGAAATGGATCTTGGTATTAGGTAGGGAGTTTCAATCCTTCCCATTTATAAAACTAAAATCTCAATTATAGAAGACTAAGCATCATATTTTACATAAGATGCAAAAGATAGATAATTCAGTGTGATAAATAAAACTCTCCCACAAAAGTAAAGATAAAATTTCTTACTGAGAAAACTTGAAATATGAAAAGACTCCATAATCTCTGTGACAAAAGGTTATATGTATTCATTTCTATTAGAAATAGTAAACTAGGAGAGATCTTACAAGTGCATTTAATGACATGTCCTTTCACACATTAGAGGCATACAGACATTTAACAACCACCCAGGGGCCCATATAATCAGGATATACCTTGTTCCTCTTGGGCAACGATACAGGTACCATTACCCTACAGAGAATTGATACAGATACAGTAATGCTGATGCCAGGTCTCTCTGCCTGTGTCCGGGACTGTGTTGCCTTCCTTCAGGCAGTGGTCCTGGGGGATCCCAGTCCAACACCACAGTGTCAAGATACCTGGACACTAGCAGCGTCTCCTGATGGTACCTGCAAGGGTACATAAGACTCCTCTGGACCTTACTGTACATTTTCAGACTAGCACACCATTGCCCTGGAATGAAGGAGAATTTCAGCTGATTATTTTTATTTTGGGAACACACACACACATACACCCCCACACTTCCCATAAAGGTTTTCAATTTTACAAAAAGCCCACTCAGTTGGGAGACTGTGTGCATTCTAATGAGGCAGGACACCTGGGTGCTTCTTCTGAAGTTTGTCGCCACATATGGGATCCTTGGGTAAGCTGCTGGACTTCCTTGGCCTGCGTTTTCTATTTTGCAAAATGATCTCTTACGTTCTTTTTCAGCCCTAAGTTCCAAGATTTTATTCAAAACAATCTACAAAGTATTTATAGAGAAAGAATACTAATTTCTATAGTATTATGAAAGTCAATTTATTCTCTTAGACATCATATTCTGTATAAATCACTGTGAGATAAGTGGGAATCTGTCATGTATTTCTTTGGTGACTGAATACATCTTCCAGTGATATAGTTATTTTCTTAAGTCTTCCTTAGTCATACCAGCATCTCAGGATCTATAAAAATGTTTTAAAAGCCAGGTGTGGTGGTTTGATCTTGTAATCCCAGCGACTAGGCAGGCTGACACAGGAGGATCACTCCAGTAGTTCAAGACAGAGCAAGACTCCATCGCTAATAAATAAATATTTTAAAATGTTTACAAGATGCTAAGAATTTCTTTTACCTTTTTTTGTTTTATTTTTCACTATTACTGGTCTAAGTGTTTCACAATCACGTAGATAGATTGTTGGCATAATCATTTCATCATCATTTAGACATAAAAACGAAGCCATGATTTAAATTTCAAGAAATCTCTCTATAATTTTTATTACTCTAATTTTAGGATAAAAGAATAAGATGTACAGATTCCTGTGCCGTCTTATGCAGTTGATCAGCTCAGGAACATTGAGGCTATAATTTGAAAGAACCCACCACACAACACTTGCCACTCTTCTCATCCTGTAGGCTTTTCAAATACATTGTATAATAGCATTCTTACATGCAGGAGAGCAGGCACAATGGAGATACGCATCTGGGGTTTATTTTAAACAGGCGACGGTTCTGGCTTGCTGTCCATCCTCCCTCTCTGCAGCCGTGGGCACGGAGGGTGGTTCTGTCTACTTCATCAGCGTATATGATAAGGAATCCCCTCAGGTCGTGGACAAAGCCTTTCTCTCGGAATCGTCCGTGCAGCATGTCACGTAAGTCCCTTCTGCTTCCAGGAGCGGCTCTGTGTCACCGTCTGTTGAAAATTCTAGTGAAGCCATCCCTTCTTTTAATTTTAAGTTTTACATGTTTCATTTGTTTTGAATGTTAATATATTCACTCAGGTCAACACTCAAAAGGTACAGAGGGCTGTGAAGTAAAGTACCCCCCATACCCAGGTCTGTCCTTGCAGGCAGCCTGGTACCAACTTCTCATGTCTCCTGAGATGTTTTATCCATGAACAAGCAAAACATAATAAGCACTTCTTTTTATTTGTATCGATGGCCATCAAGTATGTATAGTGTGCCAGGCACTTCTGCTGTATTAACTCCATGAGGTAAACACTCTTATTTTCTCTATTTGACAGGTGAGGAAGATGAGGCACGAAGATTTTAAATAACTTGCTCAATAGTACACAGCTAGTGAATGGCAAATGTTGGGATTTGAACCCAGGTCGTTGGGCTCCAGAGTCACTGCCTTTGCTCTTAAAATGAGAAAACTATGTACAATGCCTCATTTCTTTTTTCACTTAATGGTATATCTTGGAAAATGTTTTATATCCACACATAAAGACCAGCCTTATTATTTTTATAGCCACATAGTATTCCATTATATGAATATACTATCATTTTTTAAAAACAGTATATTAATGAACATTTAGAGTATTTCAAAACTTTCAAAACAATACTTTTAAGATGACAATATAGAGACATTAGATTTGGACTTGTAGTTGCTATCATTATTACTGTTTTTAATTTATTATATTATTAGGTATTAATAAGAACAGACATTTGTATTCTGCTTTACAGCTTGAGATCACTGTAGCTTGTAGAATGTGATCCTCAAAACACCAGTCAGAGAGATGTTATTCTTATCCCTATTAGACAAATTAGGGAATTCAGGGTGAGAGAGGTGAAGAGAAGCATTGTCCAAGATTACACATTACACAGCTAGCACACTTGGGAGCTGGTCCTGCCACTGTGGACTGCCCAGCTCCACCACCCTAGCTCAGTGAGGAAGGAGGGATAACCTCCTTACCCCCTGCCCTTCTGCACCGTCATTTTTTGTGCCTTTCCTTTCTCAGATCATCTTATTCTAATTTGCGTCTTCCCACTTTTTCTAATTTGATAAAGTTGTAGACATGTTTCACTACATTCTTCCTCCCACTGCCAGGTACCAGTCACAGGGTAATGAAATGTCACACCCACCGCTAATTTGAGAATTGCTTATTTGCACTTGAAACATCAAGAAAGCTCTACCAACATGTTTCATTCACTTATGATGAACCAACTGCCCATCTTTACTGAATCTTCTTGACTGTATTTATTAAAGTTGCAATTTGGAAATAGCATTGGCCTAAAGTACAATGATTATATCTACATGTAATCACTCCACTTTTATAAGGTCAGAGAATATTAAAAATCGCAAACCGTAAAAATGACTGGCTTTGAACATATCTCTGTGGCCGTTCAATAAACTTGTTCACCATCTAGCTGGTGAAACAATTGGGATTTGATCATCAGATTTCTTCTTTTCTAGTTATGATCAGCGAGGAATATTTCTGTTAGTTGGAACATCAGAAGGAAGAGTCTTTATTATCTGTGCCAGCTCCTCAAGGTCATTTCGGATTATTGGATTCACAGGTACAACATAGAATGCTGATTAATTTAAAATATATTAATTTAAAACATTTAAAATTCTTTATTTCAAAGAATTTAAGGTTATGAAAATGGAGTTATATTGAAACAATTATTTATGGCATATTTTCTGAAAGAGTAACTTTTAAATAACTAAAGTTACTTAGGAGAATTCTCACATTATGTTTTGATGTATTTGAAATATTAGAGTTATCTGCTTGGTACATAGTTGATGCTAAACAAATTTTCTTGAATCAATTATTGAATAAATTAATGAAATGGCTAAACATTTCTAATATTAAGAGAACATACAGAGAAGTTGGGTTGATTTCTCTCAAAAATATTTTTTAATATTTTATCTCTAATAAAGAATTTTCTCTTTGTTTTCTCTCTGGCTTTACATGCCAATTGTATATGTGTTTCCCCCACACACACAATTTTTTTTTAATTCTCCTTAAATTTTTTTTTTTTTTTTTTTTTTGCTCCTCACACTTTGCCAAGTCTCACCCCTAATTTTTTTAATTTGTTTATCATTGACTTATAAAAATTAGTGAGTGCCTACTAGGTGCAAAATGCCAAACCTAGGCCTTGTAGGGGGATGAAAATATTAAGGAGACAATTTAGTAGAGGAGGAAAATGCAGAATGGTGCGTAGACTCAGATACAGCAGCAATTCATTCTGCCAGGTGTGAGGAGAGGAGTGGAGGTGAAGGTGGGCACTGGTCAGGGGATGTGGAGGATTGGAGGAGAGTTTTCCAAGGGCTTAGAGTAGTGGGTTTAAAGGATTTTCATAGGTGTGGGATAGGACATATTAGTATTCCTGCTCAAAACATAACCCAAACAAAGGTACTTGGAATGGAAAAAAAAAAAAGTCTGGTATAACAGGTAAATGGAAGAGTTCACTAGAAGATGACTATGGCAATGAAGTCTGAAAGAGGAAGGACACTGAATATCATTCCAAAGAGTCTGGAATTGTTCTGTGGTTAATGAGCCATCGTCAATGGTTTCAAGATGGAGCTGGCATGATTTGACTTGGTTTTTAGAGACTGACTCTGATACCAGTGTAAAGGATGGAGTAGAAAGGCAAAAGAAAGAAATTAAAAAGATGAGATTGGAAGCTATAATATTAGCCAAGGCAAGAGATGATAATAGTCATAATCATAACAACAGCCAACACTTATTGAGGAATGCCTGACTATGTGGTAGCCAGTATTCTAAGCCCTCTGCATGTCTCCACCCATTGAATTCTTAGACAACTTTCATGAAATTGATACTACTGTTATCCCTTCAGATGAGGCAATTGAGGCACAGCAAGGCTAAGTACTTGTTCAAGGCCACACATCTAGTTAGTGGCAGAGCCAAATTAAGAAAGTCCAGTTTCAGGGCGTGTGCTCTTATCCACAATACACAAACTCATGCTGCAGTTATGGAAAGAGAAAAGAGGGCACAACCATGAGTGATGGAATGGGTAGGACTTGGTATTCGACGCGAAAGGAAGGGATCAGCGATGACCCCAGAATTTCTAGCCTGAGTACTGGAAGTTTGCGATGTCATTAGTTGAAGAACAAAGTTTTAGAGGTTGAGGAATAGGTTGAGCTGATGAGTTCCATAGGTTTGAAGCCAACAAACTCTTCATTTGGGCATATTTAGCATAAGTTTGGAAATCAGGATATGTAGTTCAAAGCTTAATGATAGAATTCTGATCTTGAAATCATGGAAGCTGATGACATAGCTCAAAAGAGTAGAAGTAAACCTAGATGCTTAACGGGGCAAAAGAGGTAACTAAATATGCAAATTAGATGGCACTGAGTGTGGTAGGGCCTGTGGCTGACCTCAGAGTGGATGTATATCCTGCCTAAATATTCCGTTTCATTTATTTTATTTTATTTTCTAGAGTCTTACTCTGTCACCCAGGCTGGAGTTCAGTGGTGCAATCATAGCTCACTATAGCCTTGAACTCCTAGGCTCAGGCAATCCTGCTGCTTCAGCCTCCTGAGTAGCTGGGACTACAGGCTTGTGCCCCAAAGCCTGGCTTGTTTTCTGTTTTGTTTTTGTTTACTTTTTTTTTCTTTTTTTCTTTTTTAGTAGAGAAAATGTCTCCCTGTGTTGCTTACGCTGGTCTTGATCTCCTGGAGTCAAGCGATCCTCCCACCTCAGCCTCCCAAGGTGTTGGGATTATAGACATAAGCCACTGTTCCTGGCCCCATTTTTTAATGTATCTGTTTGGCCAGAGGGTGGGATGGAAGAAACTGGGAATAGAACCCTGGTCCACATTTTATATGGAAGCTGTGGACAGAGGAAGATGAGGCAGTGAAGAAAACTGAGGCTGGGCCAGAGTAATAAGAGAACTGGGAGTCATCCTCTCCAGAAACAGCCTAAAGAAGGAAGGTGGATGAAAATACAGGCTGACACTGAAGTATGGGTAGGGTGAGGGCTGGGACAGGCTCTCGTATATTTGCCAGTCAGCAGGTGATCCCTGAGAGAGCTACTTCTTTGGAATGAAGAAGGTTAGGGAGGGAATAGAGGTAAGAAAATAAAGTCAGAAAGTGCTAAACCTATTTTAGGAAGTTTGCGGTAGAGAAAAGAGAATCAGATGGTAACTATTGTGGGGCAGCAGAGTTGGAGTAAGGTTCCTATTTGAAGACAGGGGAGTCATGAGGGCTGAATAAAAGGAACCATAAGTGACACAAGAAGCTAAGAGGTGATTGATAATGTACAGTCTAATAGGAGATTGGAGGAATGGGCTCAAAATCACAGACAGGAAGGGATTACATTTTGTTCCTACAACAATGTCGGGAAATGAAGGGAGAAAATGGAAACAGACAGGGGGAAAATGTGAGTCTCAGGATAAGAAAGTTGAGGTTGAGTTTATGTAGATGTCCTTGGTCTTCCTTGTTAAGGAAGACAGAAGGTCATCGGCTGACCGCCTGGGGAAGGGCCTGAGAAAGTGGGCACCTGCAGCACAGTCCCATGAAGAGTGGAAGAGTGAATCTGGAACAAATCCAAGATGGGCTCCAGGCCTGGCACACCTTGCAGAGGTTAGATCAGCTGGCTTTCTAGTGGAGCAAGCTCATAAAGTCACATGTTTCCACCACACCCACAGTCCTTGGGCACAGATGCAAAGAAGGCCGATGCCTGAGTTTAACCAATCTTAGGAGCAGGTAACCTGGCTGGAGTGGACTTCTGGGGACCAGCGCATGCAGGTGCTGGTTTGGAGGGATAGGGGCTGGAGATGATACACTCTCGGGCCACCCTGACTGGGAAAGAAACCCAGACAGACTGGGCTGGTTTGAATCTGCTGGTCTAGACATCTAATCAGGAGAATCCCTCATCCATTCATCAAAAATGTCCCTGTAACTTATGTTTAAAGGTCACTTTAAATATCCAGCAAATAATTTGATTCTAAAGATTTAGTGAAGGCAAGTCCACAGGTGATATCTTAATTGGAAAGGTAAAAGATTCTTTAAACTTATCAATGACCGCTTGTGGTGTTGATTTCTGTTTGCTTTCAGAAGTGGCCAAAGACATTTTACAGATATCCACAGTGTCTCTTTCAGAAACAGACATAGTGGAAGTGATGGTGCTTTCCTCGCTTCCGGAAGCAGGGAGAAGCAGGTTGGAGATGTTCACACTGCCTACATTACTGCCACAAGGTAAAGAAAACACAAGCAACCAATTCTGCTCCTCAGCCCAGATACATCATTGTTATTGTTTTTTGGGTTTGTTTTATTTTTCTCTTGGCATGTGAAGAGGTAAAATGGCTACCTTTTGTCTGCCTTTACAGAGTAAAACCAACATGCTAAACAGTTTGAAGTGTGGACTTTTCCTTTGGGCTTCCTGACTTATGAGTCTGCTTTATTACCATAGGAAAAGAGAGAGGATGAACGGACACATCAAATTGATTTGTTGTTTTTGTGATGTCTCTTGTTTTGTAGCTTTGAATAGACATGGTTAAATTCAGATAGATTACAGTGTAGTTCCCTTCACTGACAAAATTATAAAGTTTTCTGGATAAAAAGGTATGAGAAAATAGATACTCTTTCCTTGTTTTAATGACAAATATATCTGGTTGGCAGTTTTGCAAATATATAATTATAGAGCAGAAGAGAGCTGACAACCTCAAAGTACTTTTATGTTTTTATAAGAGTCTCTGTACCACCATGGGTTTCTTTTAATATGTCTCTAAGTTAATTAATTAAAATTTCATCAAGGCATTACAGAAATATTTTACCCACTATCAGTCATTTAATACTCAAAGTATTTCTAGGGAGACAAGTGTTTTTAAATCATTTTTATCACCTACTAGCTTCCGCAATATTAATTGAGCATTTAAATTTTATTCTGCTTTTCATAATTGTTCATAATTTTAAAAAACCAAAACTAATATATGGTGCAAGTGATTTCTCTTCTTTTTCCAAATCTAATAGTTTCCACAATTTTTGCTGATGAAAGAGGAAGGCTGAAAGATGAAATCATTCATAAGTACCTGTATGAGTTGGAGCACACTCTGTCCTCTGCAGTCTTGGACTTTCAAAGTAAACAAATATATGGCTTCTGTAGTCAAGTGCCATACATCTGTAGCTACCTTCTTCCTAAAGAAGTATGTCAACACTTAAGTGTGCTCTCATTTGTCTTAGCAATCAAGATTGACACATTGTACTGATTAGATGTGATCCTCTTGACCACGTTAACAGAATAGTTCAGTTAACAAATGCCTTCATTATATTAATATAATTCCCTTGAGCTAGGTATATAGTGTTATTTGTTAATCCATCATACAATATATTTGAGCAACCTGATACTTGTGCCACATACATCATCTTTGTCAGATAAACATGCAGATGATACAATATTAGTTTAATGCCTTAAAAAACAACCTAGCATTAGGAAATCTATTCTACATAAGCCAAGGGCTACAAGGTAGATGATTTGATTTGCAGTGGAACTTTGTATCTAAGCCATAACCAAAATTGCAAAAAATAATTAAACTGCGTTTCTGGCATTTTTTCATTACACTATCTTCAGACATCTCATGCATTGTGTCACCTCCTGCTGCACATAATGGCCCAGTACCCTCCTGCTTTCTGCCCGTTGACCTGTCAGTTTCCCTTGATGTCTGTCTACCCACTTTGATAAGGTCTACCTTCCTTCCTCTAAATTCTTCAGTCAAAGCTCTTCTTTGCCAGAGTAGCCGGGATTAGACATAGAAATTCAGAGAAGGAAGAAATGATTAGTGACAAGAGAGATTCAAGAAAAGTTTCATGAAGGAAGCAATATTTGATCTGGACTTTGAAAAATAAGTCAGATTTAAACATGGAGAGATATTGCATACAATTTTGGTGGGCAGCACTCATATAGGGAGGCAGGGCAGGACTGGTGGGGATGGAGCAGAGAAGGGCATTCTAGACAAAAGGAAGGACATGTGCAGAGGCTTGGAGGTGGGAATGCATGAAACATATGGGGAATATTGACTTAAGCATGAAGATATATGAAATGATTAGTAAAAGTAAAGATTATCAGTGTAGGCTAGGATTTTTAATGGCAAGTAAACAAATAAAGAAGACTTGACTTAGTTGGCAGAAACAAACTTTTATTTGCAAAAATGGGAAACATGATGCAAACGCAGGTGCCCACTTTATCGCATATCAGTTTATTTACAATGACAATGTACAACAGGCATGTACATCTGCAAACCCAAAGGTGCTGCTTACCTGATCTTTTCTATAATGTGGTTATTTTCTTTGATTGGCAGGAACATATGGGTATCTACATTCTTAAACCATACAAAAAAGTACAAAGCAGACAGTATGGACCTGGAATGCTCTATCTGTCTTCACATGGATTGTGGCTCATAACAATAGCTAAATGTGGAATTCTGTGTATCCGAGACGTTTATACTTTGGTAAGCTGTTTTCTTAAAAAAATATTATGGGTGTATATATTAATCTCATATAGAGAAACATTTTATATGTATATAAAAATTTGCTTATATATGCATAAAAGCTCTGAAAAGATATTGAAGGTACTAATTACCTTGCTTGCCATTAGAAGTATTAGGTCATGGGAACAAGAAGATTTCACAGAATACTCCTTCATAATTTTTGAATTTTGAACCATTTGAACGTACTGCCTATTTAAAAAACTAAATGAGAAAAGGCATCATGGTTGAGAACCAGTATGACTCAGAAATCTCAGTTTTTAAATTGTTGCCCTATATACCAAATTGGTGAGGCATTTTGTTTGAGTTCTAATCAAACTGGCTTAGTTAGCATCCTCAGAGCATGTTATCTTCCATTCTTCACAGTGCTTGTCACCCTCGCTCATTACACTCAGCTACTTCACACATAAATAGAACCTGCCTGACTCTTGAAGCCATCGGAACTCACCATCTCTGCTTGCTGAAGGCCCCTTCCCTAGCTTTATAGACTTCTGCAATTCATTAACTTCTCTGTGTCTGATTTCCTATTATAAATTGGTGATAATAATCCCAGTCCTTCCATACTACACAAAGGTAGTGGAAGAACAAATTAGTATTGGTGAATGTGGTTTGGACTGGGGATTTTAAATGCTATGTATTGCCAATTGGCTACTTCCATACCAATTAAAATGCTGTTAGCAAATAGAAAATGATTTCTCCACAAAAAAGGGGCATATAACCCCATTAGAAAAGCCATGTGGTAGAATTGCGTTTGTAATTTTTCTGCTTTATTTCTTAACTATTTAGGAAACGTTTGCTCGGTGTCGGAGTCATTCTCACCAGGGTCATGGGATTCAGTCAATGAGAATTTCAATGGATGGACAAAACATTCTGGTGAATGGGAGAGATGATGGCACCCTTGTCTACCTAAAGTGGAAGTATGTACAGTATTCAGTAAGTAACCCCATGTAGTATAGTGTTTTAAAATAGAGATTTTATTTTTATTTAAGTACAGCAAGGCCAACATGCTGGGAGACAACTGCCAGTGCAAAGAAAGTTTGTTATACTCACAGATCCCAAGAGAAGAGTACACTGCATGCTCGGGAACCACATGGGGCAGACCTGGGGTGGGTCAGGAGGCTGAGAGAGGGAGGAAAACGTGGATGAGATCTTCTCGTCTGGTTTTCACAGGGAGGATTGGGCAGGTTTAGGATTGGCCAGTTTGAATAGTATCAGTGGGTTCTGAGGCATAGGGGCTGGCTGTAGTCGTCTCATACTTGGCCCTGGGGTGATTAGGGTGGGGAAATGGTGGCCCTGATTGTGAAAGCCCACTAGAGGAAGTGGTTGGGGATATGGTCTCTGGATTGATCGGTTTGCATTTGAAAAGCGTGCTCCAGAGCAAATTGTTTACTATCTTTAGAGACTGGCTAGCCTCCAGAAGTCAGCAAGGCCCCAGATACCAGAGCACCGAAATACAAAAAATAAAAATAAAAAGAAAAAGACAGGGTTAATATATATCTGAGAGTGATCAGTCCTATCTCTCATAACATAAGAAATGTGGACAATTCTGACCCTCAGATAACTTTAAAAACTCCTGTTTATCCCCTACACATGTATATGTATACATATACTTTCCTAATTTGATTTTGCTTAGATTATATCAAAGACAGTTTCAGTCCCCAAACAAGGAGGGGATCAGTTTTAGGGAGGAACTATTACCATCCTTGCTTCCAAGTTAAACTATAAACTAAATTCCTCCCATGGTTAGGAGGAATGAACAAGAACATCCAGCCTGTGAGACTAGAAACAAGATGGAGTCAGCCATGCTAGACTTCTTTCACTGCCGTGATCTTTGCAAAGGTGGTTTCAATCATGCACTTCATTTTGGAAAAAATAATATTTCATGATACCTCCTGTGATGAAAGCAGTAATGAAATATGGGCCTTCTCTGCAACATTGTGAAAATGTTAAATGTTGTGGAGATTTTGTATCATAACAATTTTGCTAGCCATTTATCACAAAGACTCATTTGAGGATTGCATCATCATGCCCATTTTATACATGGGATTCTGAATAGAATATTAACTTTTATCTCACTATATAAGTCCTAACATATTCTTTATAACCAGCAAACAAATACTATCTCAGGCAACAACAAACAAGTGCTGGAGCCTTATTTATGCAGCTCAAAAAGAAGGACATTTTGATCCATTGGTAATCACCCAAACTTCTGACTCAAAACAAAGCTGGGTTTGAAACCATGGTCTAGGACTAATGACTTGGTGACACTGGCATATGACAACCGCTCTAAATCATCTATATCAATGTTACCCAAGGTAGGGGATCTGTAGCATCTGTGAGCTTGTTAGAAATGCATATTCTTGGATCCCATCTGGACTTTCTGAGTCAGAATGTCTGCAGGTGGGGCCCAGGAATCTGTTTTTAAACCCTCCCAGTTATGCTGATGCGTCCAAAGTTTGCAGTGCCCTGGTGAATTTAGTGGAGGTAATAATACCACTCTCAATGCAGTGTGGGGTGATGAGGGCCACATGTGATTATGTATGTGAAGCCGCACACTGCCTGGTGTATTCTGAGAGCTCAGCCAGTGCACTGGCTCTTCTGTGCAATGGCCAGGGCAGGTACAGAGGGCATGTTAAGTAAGGGTATGAGGATAGTGTGAGGAGAGGGCACCCTAGAAAGGTCAAGAAGCTTGTCATAGCCTGGAGCCCTGAAAGGTTCTCCTGTAAGAAGCAGAGTCCTTTAGCCATGCATGGTGGTGTACCCCTGTGGTCCCAGCTACTCTGGAGGCTGAGGTGGGAGGATCATTTGAGCCCAGGAGTTCGTGGTTGCAGTAAGCTGTGATTACATCACCGTACTCCAGCCTAGGTGACAGAACAAGACCCTTTCTCTTTAAAAAAATAAAAATTTTTAAAAAAGAAATTCTAAAAAAGAAGTAGGCACTGAAGAAGAAGTTTCCACAAGGCACTGTGAAGAATTGTCCACATATTTCCTTGGTTACTTATCTATAAACTGAAATGGTTAGTTACCTGAAAATAATACAGCTAAATGTAATTTTTTTAAATTATGATTTTTGTAGCCTCTGTGTTTTCTTTTTTATTAATATAGGCGGTTTGGAGGACTCCTAGCCAGTGAAATTCTGGACTATTACCAAAAACTATTAATTTCCCTGAGCAGCACCATGGGCGAGGAGAATGATTATTTAAGCACAACACCAAAAGTTTCCATAGATTTGGGATCCGATTCTGAACACACAGTTGAGTTCCTATATGACTAGCTTGCTTGCTTACATTTCTTTGTTTGTAAATCAGAGGTTTTCAGCTTGTGGTTTCTTTAAGCAGATATTTAGTAATATTTCTCTTTTTCCAGGTATCCCATGATTTTAAAAAAGAGAATAAGCTATGTCTGAGAGAAAATATTTAGCCTTTCTCAAAGCAATTGCACATGGTACATTTCAGATCTCATTTAAACCATAGTACAAAATCCAGGCTTGCTTGGAAAAAAAATCTTCTACCCACACTCGTGCTTGGTCAAAATGGTCTCTCTATACTTTCGTATTACAGATGTTGTTTAGGAAGTGTCTAGCTAAAGAACAGCATTCACTCATTCAATTAACAAATATTTATAGAGTGCCTACAGAGTGCTAGGCTGTGGAGGATATAGCTATGAACAAGATAGAAAAATGTCTGCTTCCGTGGAGTTTACATACTAATTGGGCGTTGGGGATGGGCAGGGAGAGACAGATAAACAAGCAAATGCAGAGGAAACAATGAGATAGTAACAAGTTCTACTCAGTGAATAAAAATAGGTTGATGTGATAGTATTGGACTGGATAGCCTCTCCAAGAAGACATTTAAGCTGAGATCTGAATTAAAAGAGAACACCACCATGCAAAGACAATGGGAGGGTAGCAAGAGTATTCAGGGCAAAGGGGGAAAGAAAGAGCTTGGCATGTGGTATGTTAGGACCTAAAAAAGACCTGTGCTGTTGAAGTGAGCAAGGGAGAAAGTGGTGGGAGGTGAGGTCTTCAAAGCAGGAAGAGACCAGGTAATGAAGGGCTTTGTAAACTAGGTAAAGAGCTTGAATTTTATTTTACATGTAATGAGAACTGAGTCAGGTGTTCTGAACAGAGGATTAACAAGGTATAATTGACATTATTGAAATGATTATTTGATGCTGTGAGGAGAATGTTTCCTGTAGGGGATGAGAAGGATAAGAAGCAGGGACATTGTTCAGGAGGCTAAGGCAGAGATTCAGGTAGCAATGATGGAGGTGGAGGAGTCTTGTGCCTAGGAGAGAAGTGGTGGATTCCAGGTGGGTTTCAGAGGTAGGGCTGATAGAACTCACTGATGAATTGGACATAGAGAGAGAGGAAAAGAAAGGGCCCAAGAACTCCTAGATTGTTTTACTTGAACATTTATGTAGAAGATGGTGTCATTCATGGAGATAGGGTAGACTGTGGGGGAAGGGGGCAGCTATGAAGGGAATTCAAAATCAGTTTTACCCATGCTAAGCTCAAGAAGCCTGTTAGACACCCAAGTGGAGATGCCAGTTCAGCTGTTGGATAGATGAACCTTGGGTTCTGGGGAGAGGTCGGGACTGGATATGTTGATTTGAGTCAAGGACATGCTGATGGGATTTAAAGCCATGACACTAGGCAAGGACATCATGGAAGCATGAATGGCAAGAAGCAGAAGAGGACCAGGACAGAGCAACTTCTGGTGAGCCAGGAGAAGAGTTCAGGGATGCAGAGGACCCTGAGGAGGGTTAGCCAGTGAGGTTACGGGAGAGCCAGGAGAGCGTGGCTTCCCAAACTCTTTCAAGACATTTTGCTGCAAAGGGGAGCACAGAAATAGGGTGGTGGGCTGGCGGGGGCAGTGGTTGGCACACATCTGTAATCCCAGCACTTTGGGAGGCTGAGGTGGGCGTTATCACGAGGTCAGGAGATCAAGACCATCCTGGCTAACATGGTGAAACCCTGTCTCTACTAAAAATACAAAAGGTTAGCCAATTGCGGTGGCACATGCCTGTAGTCCCAGCTACTCAGGAGGCTGAGGCAGGAGAATGGTGTGAACCCAGGAGGCAGAGCTTGCAGTGAGCCAAGATCATACCACTGCACTCCAGCCTGGGCGACAGAGTGAGACTCCGTCTCAAAAAAAAAAAAAAAAAAAAAATAGAAATAGGGTGGTGGCTGAAGAAGAATGTTATGGTCAAGTGAGAGTAATTTTCCTAAGACAGGAGATAGTAGAGCATGTTTGGATACTGTTGGTGAAGATCCTGTAAAAGGGAGACATTGATGATACAGAAGGAGATGGCATTGAAAAAAAGATTTTAAGCACTAAGACTTCAAAAAGAAGAAAAAAGATCCTAAGCACAGATGGTGGCATAGGCCTTGATGGGCAGAAACATGTGGGTCACAGTAACAAAGAAGGCAAAGAGTAGTGGCAGTGTGACTGGTCTGATCACCTCTGCTTCCTCGGTGGAAGCTGTGCCTAATATAACGGCAGACTGATAGGACTTACACGAATAAAATGTTACATCTTGGGGACAAAATGTTTGAGATTATTTTCAAAAATGCAACAAATGCAAAGGAATTCAAAGCAGTTACATATGGTAGGGTGGGAGGGGAAAAACTTGATGAATTTTAACTTTAAGACATGTCTGTCTTTTTCTAACGTGTATCAGAAACGGAAGGCAAGCATTGACTCATCGCAGGATGAATTAGTTCCAACTGATGTTAAGAAGGAAATTCCTTGGATACAACAAAAAAGCCAAGAGGTATTTGTGAAACATGGGGTAGGTTTGAAATAGTGCTCTGTAGATGCACCAAATAGATCAGTTTCCTATGGAAACGTACTGGAAAGTTAGAAGATGGAATGAGACACCACTCGGCAGAGCACTACAACATACAGGTGTAACTTTTCTGAAAGCAAATAAACACCCTAAACACAGCCCAATCATTTAGATCAAGTTATATGAGCTTTAAGAACTGTACGTAGGCTGACATGCAACCCAACAATGGTGTCCAGGTAAACCACAGCAAAGCATGAACTGCAGTACTCCACTGTGGAGTGAGTTTTAGGGGATGCTACCTCTGTCCTGTGGACCAGGAACAGGGGAAGGGATGCTGTGGCTGCAGCTGTTCAGAAAGGTGACCGACTGATTACAGCTCGTGCCTGGATTTAGCCTATTGATCTAGTCTCAAGTTCCCAATAAAAGTGCATACTGGTTTTCCTTAATCAACTGTTCACTAATTTTTCACTACTTATTTTCTTTCCATTGGCCATATAATTGACATGTGTTTCATGTAGCTTTAATGTCACTTACATAGTAGCAGTTAGATTTAAGCAAGGTATTGCAGTGGTATTACTTCATGTACACTTTATATTACTCTTTACACATTTTAGTTTCTGTTTCTAGAGAATTGCTATCTATGTATCTCTTTATATATCTCTCTGTCTCTCTCTCTCTCTCTGATTTCTCTTGCTTTGTTAAGTGATACACTTGTTCTGTTTCAGGCCATCAAAAAGGAGGTTAATCTGTTTTCCAAGAAAAGGAAAGAGATAAAAGAAGGAATCAAATCACTTTCCAAAACTGTAAGTGTTGTAATTTCATATTCTAATACATTTGGCTCTTATTCTAAAATTACTTTTTGAACTTAATTTTGTTCTACCCTGAGGAACTATACCTCCCTTTCTCTGCTTGTAAGCTCAGTTTTCTGAAGTTCTTTAATAAGATAAAAGTTTCACCAATTCCCACTTCATATCAACAGTGGTTTTCCCCATCTTCCCCCAAATTACCATCTTAATTGTTTTTATAATACTGATTTTTACCAAAGTTATGCACTTATATTTTTACAGATTAAATAATACTGAGTTGTGTAGTTAAAAATAATATTTTTTTAAGCAGCCACTGCCCTACTTCTCTTGACTGATACTTGTACTCCTGAGGTAACTGTTTTCTCTTCTTTCCACTTTTTCATTTGGTCTGTTTACTTCTGTCTAAATAGTCTTCTTACTACTGTTGTTATTTCTTGATATTTCTGTTTTGATGCTAACTATGGGCTTCCTGGTATGGAACATGAGTAGTTATGCTTGTTACTGCTCCCCATCCCCACTATAGCACACATATAAATCCATGCTTGGAATACATACTATGATAGTTATTTGAATATTCTTCAAAGCTGAGCCACACGGTGTATTATTATTACATTTCTGCTTTTATAACTTGATTTTTCTTAGAATTAATAGTTAACCTTTGTTTTGGATAAGCCTTTCTATGACCTATTCAAACTCAAAATGCTAACAAATTCTTCTCAATACAATCAAATACCTGAAGTGATCAATCTGTCAGTGCATTTTTTGGGCAACCTCCCTTCTAGAGCTTTCCATCCTCCAGCTCCAGTCAAAGCACCTTGCTCTTGCTCTGTAGACCAGGTGTATGGCTGCTGTCCTAGAGACCTGCCTCTTAAGTTGGAGCTCTTATTTCCTGAATCCCACTTGATTTTCTTTGTATTCTTGGTGTGTGTCCTTCAGTAGCTTCCTACACAGGACTGCTGTGTTGCGCCATGCTTGGGAACATCCTTTATAACATAGCTGTGCTTCTGGGGTACCATCCAAGTGGTACCACTGTGAATGGTGCCCTGCTGCTAGACCTGCCAGATGCTTTGGCTCTGTTCTTGAGAAAGGGTACATGGGAGGTACATTTTGTGAGATGTGGTTTTTCTTAAAATGTAATTATCCTACACTCATATCCATTTGATGGTTTGCCTTCAGAATGTTGAAGGCTTGCTCCATTGTCTCCTGACTTCCAGTGTTTCCTTCAGAGACTCCAGTGCCTGACTCCCAATTCTTTGTAGGTAACCAGATTTTTATCTTTGGAGACTTATAGGATCTTGTCTTTATCCACAGTGTTTGGAAATGTACAGGTATGCACCTTGATATGTTCAATGGGTATTCTTGGTTTGCTGGTGCAAACCAAGACTCTCTTCCCTTTTCCACTCTTCTTTGAGCCCCAAGAGGCTGGCCTTTATGGATAATAGCAATGCACTGTCTTGCCTTCTGACTTTCTCTTGGGTTTAGGCAATAAGTGGCATCAGCAGGAGAACCCCATTGTTGTAGGGCTCAGATCATGGATTGCAGGGCAGGAGACTAAGACCAGGGTCCTCATTCTCCCAGTTGCCTCCCTGTAGGGTTATGAGTTGGCAATGACCGCCATCTCTCTCCTACATTTATGGGTCTCTCCAGGTTCGTTAACCACTCCCAGCTCTTGCCCTTCAGACCTAGGAGCGGAGATGGCTTCCCGCAGTTGGAAGCCTAATGCTTTATCATGTCTTGCTGGCTCTCCTTACTCTGCCAAATCTTTTTTTTTAAGTTTCTCTCTTCAGTTTTCCCATTTGAATGTGTTACCTTTTCCTACCAGGACCCTAGGTGTTTTCTTCTTTCATGTACTAGACTTTGATGGGCATTTTAATAGGAACCCTTTGTCTCTCGGTTTTAGAAAAAGTTCTTAAATCATTTCCTTGGCCCTTTGTTTTTATTTTCCTAATTACTAATAAGACTGAGCACCTTTTCATAACTCTAAACAGTATTTGTATTTCTTCTCCTGTGAATTTCCTGTTTATATTCTTTGCCTATTTCCTTATTGGATAATTGGTCATTTTCTTGTTGATTATAGGAGTTCTTTATTTTTATTTTTTATTCATATGTATTTATGATAATTAGAGTTAGCTAGCCTATGGTAACACATAAACTCAAAAAAACATAGTGGCACAGTGATGAGAAGTTTATTTCATTCCCATGTAACCATCCTGGGTAGGTATTCAGCTCAGCAGCTGTTCTGTTCCATGCAGTCATTCAGAGACCCTGCTATCTTCAACTCAGGGCTTCAAAGATTGCCTTGTTTGATCTCATCTGAGTCAGTTGGAAAGGTAAAGAGCATGAAAGTGTGAATGGGACATATCTAAAGGTAGCCCTTATTATTAGGTGGAACTTCATGCAATTGCTGTTTTATGTGGCTCAACCTACAAATATTTTCTAGAAAAATATATGGCTCATCCTACTACAAATACTTTCTGTCTTTTAACTTTTATGAAGTGCCAAATTTTAAATAATTTTATTATAAAGCAGAATTTTAAAATTATGGCATGATCCAAGTTATTGATCGTTTTCTTTATAACTTTTGGGTTTTACATCTGATTTTAAATGACCTTTCAAAGTCACACATATTTTCTTCTAATACTCTTTGATTTCACCTATAATTTATTTTTGTGAATGGTATGTCATATGGTTCTAATTTTATTTTTTTCAAACAAATAGCCCATTTCCCAAGTCTGTTTTATTTAATATACTATCCTTTCTCTGCTGATTTGCAGTGTCTCCTCTATCAATCCCTGGACATAGGATTGTTTCTGGACTCTGTTCTAAGATTGAATATTGATCTTTTCTTGAGCCAATACCAAGCTATTTTAATTACTATAGCTTTATAATAGTTCTTGTATCTTGAGAATAATTCTCCTTTTGCCCTTCTTTTTTTAAAAAAAAGGCCTTTTTATGTATACTTACTTTTCCATTGGAATTTTAAAATCAGCTTGTCAAACT
The DNA here is from genome assembly GCF_024542745.1 of Macaca thibetana thibetana. Taxonomy (NCBI): domain Eukaryota; kingdom Metazoa; phylum Chordata; class Mammalia; order Primates; family Cercopithecidae; genus Macaca; species Macaca thibetana. Next base: position 100,327,390 of record NC_065586.1, on the reverse strand, counting down.
CCATGAAAAACTCTGATTTGATTTTGATTGTGAGTATATTGCTTTTAGTTTGATTTGGAGAAGAATTTATCTGCCAGCTCTGAACTTTAGTGTATATATATCAATATATATGATAAAACTTTACTGAAGAATATTTTTTAAATTGAATTAAGATATATACAGACAGTCCCCACCTCAGAGTGGTTCAACTTATAATTTTTCGACCTTATGATGGTGCAAAAGCAATGCACATTCAGTAGAAACTGTGATTTAAATTTTGAATTTGGTCTTTTCCCAGAGTAGCAATATGTGGTACCATACTTTCTCACAATGTTGGGCAGCGGCAGTAAGCCACAGCTCCTAGTCAGCCATGCAATCATGAAGGTAAACAATGAATACTCTGAAGTGTACTGTGTTGCCAGCATTTTTTGGATATCGTGTTTTATGTTTTCGCAGCCCATCATGTCTACAAATGCCCCTTTTGACATGATATTTTCATCTTACAATGGGTTTGTTGGGCCATAACCCCATCATAAGTTGAGGAGCATCTGTATATTTATATATTTACATCTTTCATTTATTTATTTAGAGACAAGATCTTGCTTAGTAACCTAGGCTAGAGTGCAGTGGCACAAGTGTAGCTCACTGCAGCCTTGAACTCCTGGAGTCAAGTAATCCTCTCACCTCAGCCTTCCAAGTAAGCTAGGCCTGTAGACATGCACCACCATGCCCAACTGATTTTTGTAGTTTTTTGAAGAGACAGGGTCTCCCTATGATGCCCAGGCTGGTCTTGAATTCCTAGCCTTCTTCCTTGGCCTCCCAAAGTGCTGGGATTACAGGCATGAGCCACTGCACTAGGCCTATGTATTTATTTCTTTTAAAATATATAACTTTGAAAGTTATATTTTCAATAAATATATAATATTTACATATGTGTATATTATATATTTATTTCTTTATTCAATTTTAAAAAGATAATCTCCAGTGAAAGTTTATAGTTTCTCCGAAAGTGACTTTGTATAAATTTCTTATTAGGTTTATTTTAGGTATCTTATAGTTTATACCATTTTTGTGAATGGAATATTTTTCTATTACATCGGTGATACGGTTTGGCTGTGTCCCCACCCAAATCTCATCTTGAATTGTAGCTCCCATAATTCCCATGTGTTGTGGGAGGGACCTAGTGGGAGATAATTGAATCATGGGAGCGGGTCTTTCTCATGCTATTCTTGCGATAGTGAATAAGTCTCAGGAAATCGGATGGTTTTAAAAAGGGGAGTTTCCCTACACAAGCTCTCTTCTCTTGTCTGCTGCCATGTGAGACATGCCTTTCCTTTCACCTTCTGCCATGATTGTGAGGCTTCCCCAGCCATGTGGAACTGTAAGCCCATTAAACCTCTTTCTTTTGTAAATTGCCTAGTCTCAGGTATGTCTTTATCAGCTGCATGAAAACAGACTAATACAATTGGTATATGTTATATATTGGTATATATTATTGGTATATGTGAATATTATTGATTTTTTTCTGACCACCTTGTTGAATTCTTTTTAGTTCTACTATTTTGTCACTTGATTGTCTTAGATTATCTAGGTAGACTATCATATCTTTTGAAAATAACATATTTATCTCTTATCAATCATTATCCTTCATTTATTTTTCTTGTCTTGTGATTCTTTTTATGAAATACAATATTTTGCACCCCTAGTTGCTGTAAAATTATAACTTTCTTGCTTAATTAACTCTTTTCCTTTGGGCAACAAGTCTTCTATTTGTTGAATTTATTGTTTCTCTCCAGTGGTCTTGTTGTTCCCCAAATATTTAGTGATTTATTGTTATTATTTCATGCTTGTCTTTATAATTGAAACTCCCTGTTATAATTCCATGATACCAGCTCAGTCTGCTTTGGAAGAAGTGTAGGAGATCTGACTTTAGCAGGTATTCTGTCTGCTCTCAGTGAAAAGAGAAGGGGTGGGTGGTGTTGGGAAGTGTCTTGGCAGCCCATTGTGTGGTGGGGGAGTTCTCTATTCTTTCTAGCCACTAACAGATTCCTTGGGCCTTGCCTTGTTTCTCCCATCCAAATATTCATTCCAATTTCTTCTACCTGGAGACAAACACTCCAGCTACTACTGCTGGACCCTAGGGAACTTCACCAGGTTGGGGTACAGGCAGGTTCTACTGTCTGTTTCTGATGCAGCAGCCCCTACTAATCAACCTGCCAGCAGGTAAACCCTTGTTCCTGTATCTGGTGTAGCTTCCACCTGTTGTTGAGTGCTGTGCTGAGGGCATTCTGGGCTATGATGCATCCTGCTGATCCATCTGATTTCCATCTTTCAGTTGTTATAGTTTTCATGCTCCTGAAGGATTCTATTTCTTTTTTCCTCTTCATTGTAGTAATGGATTTATCTATGCTATACTTCTTTTCTCTTAACTTTTTTATATTTTGGGGCAAAAAAGAAAAATCGTTGAACTCATTCTCAGTCTATCATTTTGAAACTGAAGTCCCACTTTTTCTATCATGTTGTCTGCCTCGTTTTTGTTTATTTGTAAGTGCTTTTTATATATTAAAGACATGAATATTTTGTCATATGTGTTGCAGTGTGTATCCTTTGCCCCTGAATTTTTTGAAGTTATAAACTTTTAAAGATAATTTTTATTGTATAGAAGTTCAAATTTGTACAAAATTGAAGAGAATAATATAATACATCCAGTGGCCAATATCATTTCACCAATGCTTCCATCCATTACCCCTTCCCTGATTATTCTGAAGTAAATCCCAAACACCATATCATCTCTAATTATTTCGGTATGTATCTTTAAATGATAAAGACTCTTAAAACACATAACCACAATGCTGTTAGTATACCTCAAACTAGCAACAGTGCTTTAATATCATAGAATGAAATGATGAGCTTACATATTTTTGTAGTTCTTCTTATTAGATGAATGAGTTTTTAAGGATGAAACCTTAAAACTTACAATAACCACAATAAGCCCATAATCTAATTCTTTACTTAGTAGTACATTTAGATAAATAAAACATCTATTTTTTATTGATTGCTGCCTAAAAGAAACTAAGAAAATTATCTTATTAGAGTTTAATTCTTTACTTGTCACCACCCTTTTTTATTTCAACATTCAGATTCTGAATATGATGGAAGAAAATGACAAACTAGAAAATATTGCAAAATTAGACCAACAGGAATTTGGTCTAGATCTTGAGGAACTAGAAAGGCTTCATGATGAAAGTCAGGAAGAAGTGGCAAAGGTATGAAAAAGTGTAATTTAAGCATCATAAAGTTATGATGAAAGAAGTAAAAAGATAATAGGAAAGGGAACTTCTTCATAATAATGTGAATATGACAAAACCTTTTCCAGTGTAATGTGAATAAAGCAAACGTAGTGCATGTAAGTGTAATGAATCAGAGGGTCACTGAATTTGGGGGTTTGGAGCAGGGGGAACATCTAGGCCAGCCAGACATCTGACATTTGCTTCCCCTCCATGACATTCCTGCCAGCCATATGTTTGAACATTTTTGGAAGTCTTCTTAGCCACCTCATGCCAACTTTGGACGCTTCTGGTTTAGTAAGCCCTTTCTTAATTAGAGTGGAAATCTTTCTTCCTGTACTCACTGATCCTTCTACTCTTTGAGCACTTCCTACTCTATGGCCCCTCTGAGAGTGGTAGAGGATTAGAAATTTCCATGTTCCCTGTGGATCTTCTCCTGTCTGGGCTAATTATCCCAGCTCCTATGACCATCATGTATTATAGTTTCAATAGCCTCGTCATCATCTTGCCCTTTTCCTCCAAATTAATTATATTTGCATATTGTACCCACAGAAGAATTCAAATTATTTTCTGTCCAGTGTAGAGAAAAGCATAAACTGAAACTTCCATTCATACTATACTTCTATTAATTCAGCCTTTGTATTATTTTGTGGCAGTCACATCAAATTGTTTGCTCATATGGATTTTATTTTAAATAAAAGCCCTAAGTGTGTTTTACACAGGATATTCTGAAGCTTCCTCTTTCTCAACCTGCTAGTACAGGTTAATTTTTTGAATCTGCAAATATAAACACGGGAGAATGAAAGATAGCTGGATTCAAGGACAGTTAAGGTGGATTATAATAGATTAAACAACTACACCAAGAGGAGGTTGATTATTTGACTGATGCCTCTAGGAGGGAGGTTTCCACCATGTGCCCCAGGACTTGGTCCTGATAAACATGTTTATTAATGACTGAGGTGAAGAAATAGAAATGAGGAGATTTGTCAAATTAGTGAATGACATGAGACTGAGAAGTTGAGGAAATGTAGTGGATAACAATTAGGACAAGAGTATCTCAACAGACTGATTTAGTACAATAAAATTTACCTGGGATAATCATTCCTTCGTTTATTCTGCAACATTTATTCATGTCCCAGGCACATTAATCTAGGTGCTGGGAATACAATAATGATGACAGACACATTTCATGGGGTAATGTACTGAAGAAGACCGGTCGTAAACAAATCTCTACATAGTATATGATGGAAACAAACTGGATGCTCTGATAGATGTGGGAGATCTACTTCTGTGGTCAAAGAAAGCCACTTCAAAGGGCTGACATTTCAGTTGAGAACTAAAGGAAGAGAGACATCTGGCTGTGCAAAGATCTGGGGGGGAGTGAATGTCAAGCACAGGGAGCAACAAGAGCAAAGGCCCACAGGCAGAAATGACTTGCAGTATTCCAGGAACAGCACGGCCAGAAAGGCTGAAGCATGGTGGATGGGAGAGAGCCTCATGGAATGAGGTAGGGGAGGTAGGCAGAGCCTAGCCCCTGAAGACGTTGTATATTGTGGTAAAGAATTTGGCTTTTTTATTGATTGTGCAACAGGAAGCTATGAAAAAAGTCCCATTTTCTTATCACAAGAGGTAGGCACCAATCTAGGAGCTTTTTGAATTTATTTATTTTGATTATCACAATTCAAAAAAGTAGGTGATAGTTTGCCCCACTTGAAAAAATTGAGGCTTAGATAGAGGCTTAGAGAGCTAGAGCCACTTGGCTAAGATCAGAGCCAGGAGGATCCTGGCTGTTCCTCCTAGGAGGCTCTTCCTCCTTGGCTCTGGCTTGGCTCAGGCTCAGAATGCCCCCTGCTATTCTGCACCAGGTTCTCCCAGCCAAGTCATCTTGACCACTCAGCAATGTGTGTGGGTTCGGTGCCTGCCCCCTCCCTCACTGTATATTTGCTTCTCTTTCCAAGCTGTATATGACTACTTGACACAGTGAACCTGCTCCCCTGGCCCACTGAACTATTTACCATTGCCAAACTCATCCTACCTCCCCCACTGCCACCCTGTGCCTCTGCCCCAGATGCCCCTACTTGCCACTTACCAAATTCATGCTCATCCCTCAAGAGTTCTCCTTGATCCTCTGAGGCAGGATTTGGTGCAGAGAAAGGCCCTCCACATGCTAGTTTCCCTCATATTGTTTATTATTTTTCTTGAGCTCTGTGCCTTTGAAGAGATATTAACACCAGATTAGGCACAATAGTGGTCCAGTAGAGAACAGTGTTAGCAAATGGCACCATAAACTCAGCTGTTTAGGAGCTTTCAGCATGTTTAGGATCAGAATACTAGTCCTTGGGAGGAGTTAGTGGCACCTGCCAGTCAAGGATGTGAATGAGAGACTAGGCTACTACCCTGCCCCGGCCAGGATCTCAATAATAGGAAAAAGACCAAAGCCCGATAATGACAACCTGGACACAGTATTAGGGACTGAGTTTGGAGGAGTTGATAAACAGCCTCAGCAGTGGAGAGAGGAGGGCCGAGTGGGCTGGGAATCAGGCAGGTCCTGACAACTGATATGCCAAGCCAGCTGTCTATTTAGAAAGAAATAATTTAAAACTATATTAGCTATTAACTTACTGGGTCAGAATCAAAAAGAAATGAATTGCAAATTAAAGTCATTTAATCAGACAATAAAATAAATAGAAATTCACAAGAAGTACTAAAAAAGACATTTTAAATCTACGAGATATTATTCTTAGCTAGTTTGCTAATAATTCTGCCAAAAAAAATGAAGTGCACAGAGATCCTGAAAAGGATCCTAAGGACTAAAGATTGTTAGGTCTCACTTTCACACCAGGTCTTTCAGCAAACTGTATTAAAATAGGAATACTTAATTATTTAAATAATAAGCAATGGGATTACGTAAGCAAGTAAAACTAACTGAAGTAACATGTTTTTAAGTGGAAAATAACACAAATTGTATGATCCCCAAGAGTAGTAGAGGGTTCTTTTTTATTGTGGACGTAAATAATAGAATAATTAAGTACAGTAAAGACTCCCAGACAGAGGTCACAAACGCACTTCAAATGTGTGTTGGCGAGATTTAAGCCAACATTTAAATATCTGGCAGTTTCACATAAAAATATGAATTCCAGACCTCTCTAATAAAACAGGAAGACTTTGCTCAGTGGTTTTGCTTCACTGCTGTTCCAACCAGCAGACTTTGTGCACATTAACCATGCAGCTCACCACTACAGTGCATCCATCCTCACACCCCGCTTCACTTGTGTATGCAACCTGACCATCCTTAGAGGTACTGTGTGTCCTCAAGGAAGAGAATCCAAGTCTACAGATAAACTTCAGGAGATGTTCTCAAAGGCAGAGATGTGTTTCCCAAAAGTGCATCTCAGTGCTCAAAGTGTTGGAGAAAGACAACCAGACTCTACCACTGAAGGTGCAGTTAATGAGTTTACAATGGAGATTATTATTTCTGAGGCCACACTTTCATTTTTATCTTTTCCCTTTGTCTGCGTTCTTCAAGATGATAAAGGATGTAGAGATGCATAACCTAGCCAAGAGCTATTTGGCTGAACTTATCAAAGAAGAATGTTGGAATTCGATGGCTGTGAAAGGTCGAGCTCTTAAGGTAACAGATAGAACCCTAGGTACAAAACCTGATGAGAATTGTCATCAAAAGCTCAGGAAAGTTTTAAAAATAAATTTAAGAAAATTCAGGCATAGCAAAGCACTGAGAGCATGACTTGCCCCTTCCTATACTGAATTTCACCTGGATATGTCCCTGTCTCTTGGCTCCTTCCCTCTGTGCTCAGTCCCCATGTGCTTCCCAGCCATCATTTCTGAAGATCCGTCTTAGCATTCTTTTCCTCCTTTCCTCGCAGACACCCTCTGCATCTGGATCTTAATAGATGTCTGCTCACTCACATTTCACACAGATTGAACGGTAGACGAAATCTGGTTCATGTTTCTGCCTGTGCCTGCCTTCGCATTTTCTAAAGAGCTGTTCCTCATTGAAATGCCCTCAAGTAAAATTTCCCTGTTTGTGTAGAGTGACCAAAAGTCTCAGGTCATGTCTGTGATCCCAGAGTAACTATTATCAGCATCCCTTTCACTTTCAAATATGCTCCAAAAGTAGACAATGAAGTATACGGCCACCCTACATTTTGTATGATTTGAGTATTGCTCTAAAACAGGGTTCTCATGAGCCATACATTTTGGGCTGGATCATTTCTTGTTGTGGGGGCTGTTCTATGCCCTGCAGGATGTGTAGCAACATCTCTGGCCTCTATTTGGAGACGGTAGCATTGTTTGCCTCCACTAATTAAGATAAAAAATGTTGCCAAATGTCTTGGGGGAAAAGGATGGGGAAAGAAGGAGGGAGAAAAATCGCTCCTAGTTGAGAACTACTGACCTAAAAATCAGCCCTTCACAAAAGCACAGTATTTTATATGAAGTTTATACCAATACTCATGGAATACATTGTTTTATTTTTAAAAAGGTTTCCATTGACAATTTTACCCATGCATGATTAATCACAGAAAACATCCCCTACTCAACCCCAGAAATGCACAATTATTCTACAAATGAGTTTATTTTGTCTTGCGTTTTTTTCCCCAAGTGTTTTCATATCCCCTGTGTGGTTGAAAACTTCCCGATGAAAGCACGCACGGTTGAAGAGCTGAAAGAGTTGGAAAGAGTTTTACAACAAAAGAAGATTGAAGCAGAGTGTCTCAAAGTACTATTTTAAATATATGTGTGTTTATATAAGTGATGTGCTTTATTTTATAGAGTCTCCTTTGTTCAGATTTGAGTTGGGATATAATTTAAGTTTAGGTATTGTATGTATTTATATTTTTATTTCTTGTTAATTTGTAGAATATACTCTAATGACTATAGGAGCCTGTATCCACACAATAAATCAAGGAACCTATATCTTATACAACACTGGCTAGCCCTCAAATATGAGGGTATACCTTAAAAAATGAGATTTGGGGTTTTGCTCTTATCCTGCACAGAGGTTGTCTTCATCCACAGATATCCTTTTCATCCTCCCTTGTCACTAGGGATTGTTTTTAAGATAATTGATCAAGGATAAAGTAGAATTTGTTTTGATAGAATTGTGATTTTCCTAAATCCCACTTTTTAAACAATAATCTCTGTCAAACCACTAAAAAAAAACACTGCCCTTCAGTGTAGTTTTGTTTTGGTCAGAACTGTGCACCCACTCTTTTTCTGAAACAAAAAGAAGGCATGCTTAATTCTTCTTAACCTTCACCCACCAGTCCTTTGTGAACAGGTTTCTTTGTAAAATATAAAGACAATATATATTTCTTAATATTTAAGTACCAAGAAAGACTCAAAATATTTACAAGCAGGTGTCATACTGACAGAAAGATACAAACATTACACACCCTCAAGGACAATTTTTACTCCTTTGATTTATCCATCGTTTGTCAGTTCTGAAGCTTTAATCTCTTCTGCAGCAGTTCTGGGATCTATTCGTCACTTTGATTTCAGTTGTTGGCAAGACAATTCAACAAATTAAAATGATTGTTGAAATAATTAAGTTGTCACAAAATTTCCCTTTAGAGGATTCTTGTTATTGCATAACTTCTGTGTCATCTTTTTCTACATTTAGCTACGGAAGGAAATTGTAGAGGCTCAGTCTGGAGTTATATTGGTTAAAAAGCGTCATGAAGAGGATGATGAAGAAGAGGAAGAGGAAGACAAGACAGTAAAATGTAGCAATTTGCCCAATTACCTGCTTGGTAGTCTGAGTACTGATTTTGGGGTAGATACCTCTTTATTGTCAAGCCAATTGCAGCTTCATTCCAGAGAAGAGAAAATCAACCAAATTATATTACTGAAAGTGGGTGAATTCTTTTTATCCTCAAAAATCTCTAGAATACATTACGTGGCTTTCAAGGCCTCACATTGAAAACTAATGCCAATCAAATGATGATTTAAAAATACATAGAGGAGGCTGGGCGCATTGGCTCACGCCTGTAATCCCAGTACTTTGGGAGGCCGAGGCAGTTGGATCATGAGGTCAAGAGATCGAGACCATCCTAGCTAACATGGTGAAACCCTGTCTCTACTAAAAGTACAAAAATTAGCTGAGCATGGTGGTACATGCCTGTAATCCCAGCTACTCGGGAGGCTAAGGCAGGAAAATTGCTCGAACTGGGGAGGTGGAGATTGTAGTGAGCCAAGATCATGCCAGTGAGCTGGATCTGCACTCCAGCCTGGCGACAGAGCGAGACTCTGTCTCTAAATAAATAAATAAATTAAATAAATAAATAAATAAATAACAATACATAGCCATGTCCTTTAGACAGATCTTGTGTACAAGAGTTGCATTCAACCATTTGGACTAGGTTACTGTGATACCAAGTTTTCTAAAGAGCATTCCACAATAGCTGACACCACAAACCATTCTGCTTTGAACATCAGTAAGCTCAAAGAGAAAAGAAAACACTAGAATTTCGTTTTCTCAGTATACCCAAATGTCAATTAGGATTTCCTTGTAAGATCAAGATGTTATTGTTTATCTATCTGCTTAACCTGGGGAAAGACAATTTCCTCTAAATTTCTGTAAATTCTGGGGTTCAAGGATAAGGTGTGGGGTCCCTCTGGCTCTAAGCTCCTACTCCTTAACTTTCCACCAAACAGTCTCAGAATATGTCTATACATGTAGAAACCCTGACTGAAGGTTTTTGAAAATGCAGTGACTGAGATTGTGCCAATGAAGATAGTTTGAAATTGAATGCTGGCAATCCCTGAAAGCCCTGAAAGCCCTCCAGCCACGTCTTCTATTTGAGTTCTAGTCTCCTGCCATGTTCTTAAGCTCTCTCTTCCTATCCTTTTCTTTTTCTGCTCTAACCCCTGAAATTTCTGTTCATTAACACTCAGGGCTATTTAGTTACCTCATTTGTTGCTCAGTTTTTGCCTTCAGGGTCTCACCTTCTTGCTGCTTTTAATTAAGGTGTTTGCCTACAAGGAGGTAATTTCGGCCCAAGAGAAATTCTCGTGCTAGCTGTTAAGATCATTTTTTCACCCTGCTTTAATGGTTTCGTCTTCAGTAGGATAGACATATAGACTAAACTCCCATGATAACTCAAAGGCCACTTTGGGTTGACCCGTCAGCAGGAGTGGGGCAATCCAGTTGGTCCCACTGGCACCTTAGGAATTGCATACTCCAGTCGGCTAGCGCAGCTGTCTTTCCTACCTGAGAATGATGTGTTCGTATAGAAGAAGAGTATTGTGTGTGGTGGTGATTCTCTGGCAGGCTCTCCAAATACTTTCTACAAACTATCTCTTCTTTTCCACATCTACTCCAACCCAGGTTCCAAAGAAAAGACACATGCCAACTTAAATCCTATATATTGCTTTTTAGATATTTTATAGTGGATTTTGTACAAAAGTAGAGAGAATAGCCCAATGAGCCTCTAAGTACCCATCACCCACTTCAGCATTTGTCAACCTGCACATGGAGTTACAATTTACATTTCAGGAAGTAGGTTATGGTCTAACAATTATGTGGTAGCCTTAATCCTACCCATACTTGGATGCCACTGTAGATTATTGAGCCAAGGAATGACTTAATGTAAGTAGTATTCTAGAAAGATTCATTTTACCATCTTAAAAGATAATTTGTGGAATGATTTTAGAGGGAAAGTATAATTGTGGGATCATGTTACCGGTAAAGACATAAGAAGTGATGTGTTTTCAGTAACATGTTAATATTTCAGGATATCATTTACAAGGTAAAAACTGCTTTCAATAATGAGTTTGATGCTGCATATAAACAAAAAGAGTTTGAAATTACACGCGTGAAGGAAAGAAATGTTCGAATTCGAGAAATTATTGTCGATCTGGAATTGGAAGAAGCAGTCTGGCAACCAGAATTTGAAGACTGTGAGAAGCCAGAGAGAACGCTTGTTGTGCAAGATGAGGAGGTACTGGCTAGCTGTGTTCTCCCTTCCCTTCTTTCTCAGAAGACTTTCCCCAGCTCCTATTTGTTCACCTTGGTTACTCTATGGGAAGTGATTGTACTGGGTAGCACTCTCAGTTGCAGATAACAGAAAGAGGTGATAGAGCCTCAGCAATAATGAGAATTTCTTTTACGAATCCTATGGAGTCCAGGGAAGATTCGGACACTGAGCCCAGGAAGAAGCAGAAACCAAAAGCTGGAGCCTCGTGGGAGGTCCAGAAGCCTTCTTTCTTCATCTCTTAGTTCACATCACTCTGCATTTCTACTTCCTCTGGCAATTTCTACTTTGTATCTCCTCCACTTGAGAAAGTAGCTGGTCTGAATTAGAATCTCTTAGTCCCAATTCCCAGTTCATTTGGGAAGGGGCTCCTTGGCCCAGCTTGGGTCCAGTGCCTGTACCCAGAGTGGTTGGGTCACATTGCGGGAACGAGGCCAGTGGAGCTCCAGTAGTGATCTAGGTCATTCAGGCAGTGTGGATCCCACAGAAAGGGGCTCTCGGGACAGCCTTCTTTAAAGATTTTGGCACAGAGGCAGTTGAAAATAAATGCCTAAAGAAAACAATTAAAATCTGACAATATTTCATTTTTTTAAAGTAAAAAAAAAGATGCTAAAGAATATTCAAAGAATTTTTCTCACATAAAACCAACTTGACTTCTGGGGGCAAAAGATAATAGTGGTGTTTAGAAGTAATAGAAAATATTTTTACAGTCTCTGCTGGATGCTGGCTGGATTGAAGTGAATTTATCATTGTAAGTCCTTATAAGGTAGGTACTGATATTTCATTTTACAGATGAGGAAAGTGAGACACAGAGAGTTTGAGTAATTTGACCACAGTTACAAAGCTAGTAAGTGTCATTGTTGGGGGTTTGGACCCAAACCATCATGCCTTACAGTTCATCCTCTTAACTTGTGCACTCTGCTGTATTTGTTTAAGCAGGTCGTTTTTCCTAAACCAGACTTTCACTATGTGACCTAAAACTCTGGAGCAAGATGACAGCAGGGACCTCACTCTGCTGCTCTCTGGAGGGCCCTGCTTGGGGCAGTCACTTTGTACCTGCTTCTCCTTGGGCTGTAATCCATCCTACATTTAGGAGAGTGCTCTTGCTGCAAGCCAAACTTACCATGTCCCTTCTCTGCCTCACCCCTTGCAGTGGCTGCTCACTTCACTTAGGATAAAGCCTACAAGCCTCCTCCTGAATGCCCACCCCCACCCCCTTTCTTGCCCAACTGCTCTCCCACCTGGCTCCATTCTGGTCACAATTTCATTCATACAGTCCCTTGAATGCCCCAAGTTCTCAACCTCTTAGGACCCTTATCCTTCAGAATTTGGCTTAGATGGCACTGCTTTGAGCCCCGCTCCCACCCCTCCTTAATCTATCAGGTTCCCTGTTATAATCTTTTTAGTGGTGAACATAAGCTTTGAGAGTTAATAGAGAAGTAAAGATCTATTTTTCCAACTCTCTCATTTTAGACCTTATCTTATTCCAAAACAGAAAATTGGGTGCAAAGTCTGCAGAGTTCCTTTAATCCCCTGAGTATCTTCTAGCCTCCTGCCAGTATGTGGCAGGAACGTTTAGTTTGAATTTTGTAAGAATAATAGCAGGAAATGACATTTTCTCTTTCAGATTACAGCCCACAAACACGTTATGCCGTGGCACAAAGCCAGAGAAGAATTGATTGTGAATCGTGAAACGGAGCGCTGGCTTCTGATACAGGCATGCAGCTTTGCTTACACAGGACCTAAGACCCTCTTTGCTTTAGGGATACTGCTTCCTAGTTTGGTTTAATAACCCATCAACACATTTGTCATGGTCAGAAGTCACTTGAATCTCAGTTGGTCTCCTTCCCCCTTCTCTCCTCTAGGCACCTTCCCCAATCCCAAATGCAGTTATTCTAATGTTGGGTGGGAAGCTGCCTCTGGAGCCACTGGAATGTCAGGTCTCTGTCTCAGCATTTCTCTCTGATTCTGGCTCTTTCCCAGGGTGCCAATACAAGACTCCGAGCTCTGATGGACATGATGGGAGGAGTTCTGGAAGTCAAGAAGGAAGATATTTTGAGAATGGTGATATTTCTGTTCATCCTTATGGAAGGTGGAATGGGGTGGAAAGAGCTACTTAAGTTTTACCATTTTTGTCCTATATAAACCTGGGTTTTAGAAATTCTCCAGCAACAAATATTATACAACCTCCGTAGTACCTTATAAACCTACCACATTAGGGCCTGTCATGGTGGCTTATGCCTGTAATCCCAGCACTTGAGGAGGCTAAGTGAGGAGGCCCGGAGTTCAAGGCTACAGTGAGCTGTGATCACACCACTGTACTCCAGCCTGGGAGACAGAGCAAGACCCTGTCTCAGAAAACCAAAAACGAACCACATTAGACAGATAATAAATTTGAAAATGCAGGTTTGCCCTCCAATCTGACAAGACACAAACAAATCAATAAAAGTAAGTAACTACAGTGGTTTTGGTCTCTACTGAAGGCAGGAATACTGCTTCATTGGTAATTGTCCAGATATACCAGGAAACATTTTCTTTGATACCTGACATAGGTGTTCCTGGAGCTCAGGGGTAGTTCTCGCTATAAAGATCCCAACACACCCCTCTGAGTCTGTCACCTAAGAGTCCAGGTATATCCTGCCCTGCTCACCTTCACCTAAGTCACAGAAAAACTGTTGTAAAATTTTAAAATGCCTTTCGCCCAAGATGTCAGGTCATTGTCCTTGCCAATGTGAAGGACTGTATCCTTTTAAAGGGCTTTTAAAAAAAACCTCTGAGCTTTTACTGTACTACTGCATTTATGTTTAAGCTGAAATATATGCTTTTCTTCATATCCTCAGGTGATTCCTCAACCTGCTTTCATGGCAAAACCTGATGCTGTGTGGACTGAAGAAGAAAGAAAACAATTCAAAGATTATGAGAAAAAAGTAAAGGAGTTAAATGAAGAAAGAGATAAGTATAGAAAGGTCAGAAGAGCAAAGAATTAATATAACCTACCATATCCAGAGTGCTGTTTAAATATCTTTTCAAATGTTTTCTATTTTCCCATATCTTTAATAGTTTAAGAATAGTGTTTCAGCTTAAATTCTCAAGAGAATTTAGAGAAGTAGGTGGAGATAAATTTAAGGAGTTAAAACAATTTTAAAGCAAAGAAACATATAGCAATAGTTTTTTTAAAAAGCTCTTATTGATTTCAGCATTTCCCATGTCATTACAATTCATTTGGCCCTTCATTCATTCTTCAGGTGTTCAATGAACACCTAATACAGCATGTTCAAGTCACGGCAAGGTATTGCTCTGTGTTGTGTACATTTATTTGAATTCAGTGATACTTTTGCTTGATTTGTTCTCCATCTTGAGAAAAGGGTTTGAAGAACAAATGGCACAGTCAATGCAGTACATTATTTACAACTCAAATTCAAGGTTTTTACAGTGCACTTCTGCTACTTTTATCCCCATGCATTGGAAGGAAACACTGTCACATTAAAATTGCTCACAATTACAGTAGAGATATAAAAGATGATGATGTGCAGTCAAGTAAATAATATTTATTCTTCTCTGAAGGAAGTAAAGTCCTACCATCATTCAAGGTGGGACAACTTGCCCGCTTACTAGTGACTATAGCTCATGAAGAGCTTCTTTGAGTCTGTTGTGAACCTGTCCACATTTTTATTCACTGCAGCCCTGTAGGGTCCCTTATATTTTAACCTAAAATGGTTCTTACTCAAAGCCAAAATCAGTAATACTGAAAGAAGTAAAGATTTCAAAGAGTTAGGGAGTATAGATGCCTAAAGAATAAAGACTGGTGACCTATCAACTACATTTACTCCACAGTTTTGTGTTGTAAGATAGTTCACTTCCTGCACCTTCACGTCCCTGCACCTTCTTCGTACTCACCTGCTGAAACCCCAGCCTTGATTAAATCCGGTACTCTGCCTTCACTGCACCTACACCCATGAAGTGGCTAAAGAAAAACTACTGACTGGGTTTACTCAAAATTATAACCTTAATCTCAACTGGGTCCTTAGAGCTGCTCTGCAATGCTACCCCATTTTTCCCCTAGCCAAGTGCTCTCACACTTGAATGCAAGTCTGCATCACCTGGCGGATTTGTTAAAAATGCAGGTTCTGACTGCATTGTTGCTCTGGGAAAATGGAAGGACACTGAGATTTTGCGCTCCAAACAGGCTATTGCTGGCCAGTGGACCCTACTTTAAGTGGCAGGATCCTAGAGTACCATTTCACACCCATTGCTCATCTCCCAAACTTTCAACACCTGATGCCCTCAACTCACTCTCACCTTATTTTCTGTTTTACTAAGAGAAGAGAGACAACTAAAAGCGATTTCCCTTACTTCTCTACTGCTGCATCCACCCGCCACCTGCACTGAATCCATGGTGTCTGCCTTTCTGCTTCTTATGGGTGAAATGGCCTTGCATCCACCTAAGCCTGGTCCTTTCCTGGTGCACTAGCTGCCATCCCATCTCACCTACTCCATGTCATTACTCATCAATTTACCCTCTTCCTTCCTGCATCATCAATTTTTCCCACCCTGTGGATTTTCCCCATCAGTGTAGACACATGCTATAATTGTATATATCTCTCATCTTATTAAAAAAAAACTTCCTAGAAGGAAATGCTAGAGTTCTTTCTACTGTTCTTGTGATATTTGGGTCAGTGTAAATTTATTTCAAAACAAAAAGTAAAAAGAAGAAACCCAACTCCTTTGACCTGTCTTTCCCCCTGGATCACTCAATGTCTCTGCTCTCCTTTACGGCAAAACTCAAAAAAAATCTGTGTTGATGGTTTTCAATTTCTCTCTCTCAATTAAAAAACTTGTATTGTGGAAAATGTCAAACATGTATAAAAATAGAGAGAACAGTATAATGACTCCTTTGTCCAGCTTCCACAATTATCTACTCACGGCCAATCTTAATTCATTTTATACCTCCACTTACTTCCCTAACATTGGATTTTTTTTCACCAATTTTTATTTTAGAATTATTCAAATGTACATAAATGTTACATGAATAGTACCATCTATATACCATATATTTGTATCAATACCATATATATTATATATATGTTATATTATATATATACCTGAGCACAGCAGTTTTTTATATTGCCACGTTTGTTCTCTTTTTCTCCTGAATAGAGATAAATCACAGGTATCATGATATTCCTAAATAATACAGCATAAACCTCTTAAGAACAAAAATACTCTTCTACATAACCGCAGTAAAATTATCATACAAAATAAGCTTAATATTAATATGATTATCTAATTAAGTCCGTATTCAGATTACCCTGTTGTTCAAGTAATGTGCTTCATAGCTTTTATTGTTGCTGTTTATCTAAAAATCTAATCAATTTCACTTAGTTTTTAATGTTCTTTTAGTCTCCTTTAATCCAGAACAGTTCTACAACTTTGTGTTTGTGTTCCCTGACATTGACATTTTTTAAAAATTGAAGCTGATTTTTTTGTGGAATGTCCCCCAAGTTGAATTTGATTGTTTCCTAATGATTAGATTTAGGTGCAATATTTCTGACAATCATACTAAGTAGATGATGCTGTGTCTTCGGTGCATCGTATCAGGAGGCTCCTGATTTTAGTCAGTCCCACTATTGGTAACATTAAGTATGATCACTGGACAGAAGGTTTCTCCAGATTTCTTTATTATAGAAGTTCTCTTTCTCCTTAGTGTGTAATAACTCATTTGTGGGGGATGATATTTTGAACCTGACTCTCTGTTCATTCTGTCTTTTGGCATCCATTGATGACCCTTGCCTGAATCAATTATTACTATAGTGATTGCAAGATGGTGCCTTTCTAGTTTTTATCATTTATTTTATATTTACTAGTTAGTATTCTTCTGCAAGAAGAACTTTTCCTCTGCCCTACCAGAGGCATACTCTAACTTAATGTGTTTTAATCCATGACTATCATTATTATTTCTGTTTTTCAAAGTGTTTGGAGCTTCTTCAAGTTGTTATCTGTGTCCTTTTCATGTGTCTTCATCAGTTTTTGAGCACTTTCTCCCTTTCTAACACAGCAAGATGTTCTAGGCACCTAGAATCAGCTATTTTTCTTTTTAGAGAATCCTGGATTCCTTTTACTGGGAATTGGTATTTAGAGACCAAGATCTGGGTACTAGATGTGCTCTTTGCTATAGGGGTTAGGAGTCATTCTCTCTCTCTCTCTCTCTCACACACACACACACACACACACACACATCCAGTTAGCTCCAATTCCAACTCAATTCCAATTCAACAGCACAGTGTTCTTTTCTCTTTCCTTCATTAAATATGTAGGTCTCCTTTTTTCAGTGAAAACTCTCGTTCCCAAAATATAAATATACTTACTGATTTGCTCAGTCCTACAATGTGTATAAAATACCTCTATCAAACATGCTGTCCCATCTACCGCCTATGTTTTTTTCGCCAAACTGTCTCTGCCTCTTCCCAGAGATTTCCAGCTGGGCTAGAGGCTGAGCCCCTTTGGTAACAACATTTAAGGGAACATGAGCACAATGCATAATGTCCTTAAAAGCGTGTTGTGATGTGCACATTTTGTAATTACCTTTTTTGTTGTTTTATAGCAACCATATGTAAAACATTCCAAATACTTCTACAGCTCTGCAATCTAATCCCTTTGTCACTTTTGGA
The DNA here is from genome assembly GCF_024542745.1 of Macaca thibetana thibetana. Taxonomy (NCBI): domain Eukaryota; kingdom Metazoa; phylum Chordata; class Mammalia; order Primates; family Cercopithecidae; genus Macaca; species Macaca thibetana. Next base: position 100,309,462 of record NC_065586.1, on the reverse strand, counting down.
AGGTGACTTTTCATCTTAATGCACATTGCCCTCTCTGTAGAGGAAGGACAAAGGTATGGGCCAGCCTTACTGAGAACTAAACAGACTCCAGGGAAAGACTCCCCAGTGGGAAACCACATTGTTCTCTACAAAGTACCAGCCAAACCAGAAAGGTGATTCCAGGAGGGGTTAGCCAAACAGCAGCAACAACAAAAAGGTGCAGTTCAGGTTTTCAGCTTTAAGATATCTTTGGACAATGTTATTTTTACTTGTTTTATTTTTTTCATTAAAAGTGACCAAAATTAAGATGGTGAGACCTCTGAGACCAAATTTTTGTCCCATCCCTATCCGCTTCCAAGTTGCTCACAGGATGGATCATGTGCCCCTTATGTTGAGGGGATCACTTAACTGCTCTCCTGCCTCCTTGAAAGAAAGAAAGAAGATTATGTTTGTGCCACCGATTTAGCCATATAAACCCCATCTCCTTGCCCTTTTCTGGGTTTCAAGCTGCTGTCTCTAAAGCTCCATATCACTGTGCTTGGTTTCGGTTGGTCCTGGAGAAATTTTGAACAGGTTATGTACAAGACCTTTTAAATGTTATATTATTTTGGAACTTTGCTTCTTTGGGTTTGTGGCATCTGGGCCACCCTGCTTGGCTGTGAGGGCTCTCTACAGTCTGCGGGCTGGCAGTTTGCTGATCGTTTCAAGAGTCTTTCCCTACTAAATCCCCACTTTTGGTAAGTGTTTTGTGTAAGGTCTGTTAGGTTTACATCCTGAAGCTTATTGGCTTAAAATGTACTCTTTTTTGATATAGTCTCTTTGGGGCCAGTTGGGAGAAAGCGAAACCAATAGTGCAACCATTTTGATAGTGAATATTAATAGGTATCTTTTTGGAAATAAAGAACCAGTCCCTCCAAACAAACAAACAAAACAAATACTATAGCAATTTTCAGATTTCCTAGTAGCTCTTTTTTGTTTTTAGACTATATCCCACTAAGAATACACCAACATATTATGCTAAGAATTACTTTGACTAATTCTTTTTTTCCTCTTTCTGTGAGGATAACATTATCAGCTTGATATACAGTTGACTTCTTTAAGCAATGGGGAAGAGGCTGGTGTGTCTTCCAATTTTATGATTTTTCTTTTGTTTCTACACGACCCCCTAATTTCCACCTCTTCCTTCTTTCTCTTTACTCCCGAGTCTCTACAGGGTACTTCCCTCTTTCGAGTTGCCCTTTTCTCCCCAAAGCAGTACCCTGAGACCACACCTCTGCCCTTTTAAGTCCCTTCTTTTTTATTTCAAAGTAGCTGCTTTTCTGACACCTCTACAGCTACCACTCTAATGCAAACTACTGTTACCTTTCCCAGGATTTCTTACCTTAGTTCCTCTGCCCCCTGCCTCCTCCCCCAATCCCTATATCCCATCTCATTTCATCTCCTGTCATTCTTTCCCTCCAGTTCCACTGATTTCCTTACTGTTCCTCAGATACCCAGCAAACTCTTGACTCAAACACCCATAGCTCATTCTCGCTGCAGGTCCTTGACACACTGTATCCTTGGCCTGGAGCGCTCTTCCCCCATTTAGCTACATGACTCACATTCTCACGACTTTGAGATCTCTACTCAATTGTCACCTCATCTTCCTATGATGGTGGAAATCCCTGTTCTCCTCAATCCTGCCCTGTGTCCCTTTTTCCCTGACTTATGGTTCTCCATAATACTTATCACCACCTGGCTCAGTTCATTTTTACCTGTTGACTTATTATCAGTCTTCTCTACTAGAATACAGTATGAGGGAGGAGAACTGGTCTTTGTTCAATATTATATTCCCAGTTTTTAGAACTATACTCCATCCATAATAAGCACTTAGGGAAGATTTATTGAATGAATAAATTTATTGAATGAATCTGTTGATACCTATTATGTGCCAGGCACTCTTCTGAGTACTGGGGATTCATAGATTAAAGGATAAAGCCTTTACCTTCACCAGCCTGGTCAGCGAAAATAATACCTTCTTAAATGGCAGACCATTTATTTTGTTGTCGTTGTTGTTTCAGAGCTGGGAGAAATTCTAGGTGTGATGGATTTCTGCGTGGTTCATATAAACTTCCTACTTGGTCTTTCACTTTGCATCTCATTTCTCAGCATCTGATGCAGACATTTTTAGGCAAAATTAGACTTTTCTAGGAATGTTTGAAGAAAAATGACATTCATGTTTTTTACAAATATATTCCTTGAGTGCCCACTATGGGCTTGGTACAATGGCAGGTCCTGAGGGATGTGCATGAATAAGACAGACACAGCCTCTCCTCCCCCACCCCCTTCACCATGACCATTATGTGGAGTGGAGACAGTTATATAGTAACTGTGCATTCGCAAGATAATTATTTAACTGCAATGTGATAAATTAGAAGGGCAAGTTCAGGGTGCCATCTATGATGGTGAACACAGGCACTGACTTAGATCAGCCACTGGTACCTACCAGATCCCCTTTGCAGGCTTCTGTGCCCATCCCCTCTCTGCTATGAGTGTTCCTGATAGAGGCTTACACCTGAGACCTTCTCTGGAATGTTATTGCCCTTGTATGATCAAGGGAGACTCCTTGTCCAGAGACATCCCCAAGTTTACACCACTGCCCTCACCCAGGGCAGCCAGTGACCTGCTGACAGAGCCCAAGGGGAAGGGGGTACAAAACCCCAGCCTCCTCACCCCAAAATGAGACAGTTCAGCAGAGTCCCTTTCATTTCTACCAACCCTGGGAATCAGGCCAAGGCTGGGCCACCTGAGATGGCTTCATTGCTCAGCTCCTGCCTCTTGCCTGCTTCTTGTCCTGCTTCCCTCAGCCACTTACAGGTGTCTTCTAAAGAGCGCCCCCTCCAGAAATCATGTGCCCTGGAATCTTGTTTCAGGCCTTGCTTCTGAGACTTAAGACAGGGCCCAAGGAACTCTTCCTTGAGAACATGGCATTTATGCTTGCATTGGAAAAGTGAGACAGACTGAAGAGGCCGAAGAGTGGGAAATGAAGCATAGGCAGACGGAAGAGCATGTGAGAAGGACCTGCAATGGGAAGAATTTGGGGCATTTGAAGAAGAAAGGCAAAGGACCATTTTACATTACAAAAACATTCTTTTGGACCAGAGACCCTCAAAAGGCCCAGAATCTCAATGTTTTTAAAGAAGGTTGGATCTAAGACATGTAGACAATCTGGCCTCAGCCAGCTGGGTCTGTGGCCATTTGCCATTGCTGATGTTTTCATCATCTAGGAACAGGTGAACTTGATAAAGGGCCACCAGGAGGACACAATCTGTGAGACTTTTCCATGCCTATGAGATAGTGATATAAACTATTATAAGCAAATGACCCTGAGATGTGTTTTTTTCATATTTGTTTGTTTTATGTTCATATCTCCTCACTGTTAGGTAACTTAATTTGGATGGTCTTTCTCCTGGCATCATATGCCTCTATTATTTTTGCTAAACCTCTTTCTCCATTATCCTCCCAGAATCAGTTACTTTCCTTATTAATCTGGCGTAGAGAGAACTTGGCTTTTTAAACTGGTGTATATTTAAACTATTTATTACCATCATAGTAATAATTAATTTGAATACGAATTATCAATGGATGCTAAGGCTGGTAGATAAAAGTGCAATGAGAAACAAGATATTTACATAGTCTGAAAGTATCTTTCCACAAATTAATAAATTACAAATGGAAAAACTAACTTTACAATAGAGAAAGTGGCAGACACTACTTAACCACGTGATCCAAGTTAACATCGCCAATAATGAAGCAAACCAACATCATGTGTCTCCTGATGAGGTAGACACAGAAGCACATAACATAACTTATGTAGTCTTCCTGCTAAAAACGTGTAACCTGGGTGTACAGTTGAGAAAACATCAGACAAACCTAAACAAAATGACATTCTACAAAATAAGTGGCCTGTCCTCAAGTGTCTGCAAATTATTCTCAAATGGTTCAGAAAAGTGTAGGAAAGAAAGTAGATAGGTGGGGGGCAGGGAGTGGGTGGGAGAGAGAGAGAGAAAGAAGAGAGAGAAAGAAAAGTGATAAAGCAAATAGGGTAGAATGTCTACAGTTGGTGACTTTGAAAAAGGTATATGGGAATTATTTGTACTATTCTTGCAACTTTTCTATAAGTTTGAAGTTATATCAAAATAAAAAGTTACAAATAAATAAAGGATAAAAATGATTTATACCAATATACCTCTTTTTTACATGTTTTTTACTTTGTATTTTTTTATTTTTAATTTTGCAGGTACAAAGTAGGTGTATATATTTGCGGGCTACATGAGATGTTTTGATACAGGCATGCAATGTGAAATAATCACAACATGGAGAATGGGTATCCATCCTCACAAGCTTTTATCCTTTGTGTTAGAAACAATCCAGTTACACTCTTTTAGTTATTTTTTAATGTTCAGTTAAGTGATTGTTGACTATAGTCACCCTGCTGTGCAATCAAAATTATACCTCATGTTTTAATGTTGTTCTCTTTAAAAATATAAATTTATAGCTTTTCACCTATGTCCTGGTGGAATTTTTTTAAAAGAGAGGGCAAGGGAACATTTTCCTTTTGATATAGAACTGTTTGGAGAGACAAAACATACAGAAAACAAGAGAGTACAAATATATAAATATACATATATGTATATTGACTTCTTGCTTCCTTAAAATAGAAATAATGCCGTGAAAATGACCAGTGCTTGAAAAAAATAAAAATTTTTAGGACTAAATCATGTGTCTGGAGATTGCTGTGCTATATAAAGAGTGAGGATTTTCTGGAAAGATTTGCTGCAATTTGCTTTCCTATCCTACTTCTGCCTGTATCATTAGCCATGATCAGTAATTTTAAGCTTTTTTTCCCAAGGTAATCTTTTCTAAGCAAAAATCTCAACACACAGTGTATTAAACAGATCCAAGTGGGACTATCTCTGGTTTAAGAGAGTACAGGGCCCAGAACACCTTGCAAGGGCTGCCCTCCATCTGCCCCGCCTTGTGGTGAAATTTAAACATCACTTCCTAGGAGCCTTTAATACTCCTAAATGTTAACTTGACTGTTGTCTTCCTTTTAGTCATTAGAAGCAGAACTGAAGAAACTTCAAAACTCTATTCAAGAAAGCACACAGGCCTTTGATGAACACTTGAAAAGACTTTTTGAAAGGAGAGTGAAGGCAGAGTTGGTTACCAACCAGGTAAATAAAAGCTTTACTTATGTGACTTTTAAGGAGCTTGCAGGGCCCTTCCATAGTTCTTAGGATGAAGATCAACATCCTTACCAGGTACAAAGATCTTGTATGCTCTGGGCCCTGGGTCCCTCTCCAGTCTCATCTTGTGCACCTTCCCCTTTACCTGCCACACTTCCTCTTTCAGCATCTTGAACACACCCAATACCCTCCCTCCTCATGCCTCTGCCAACTCTGCCAGTAATACTGTCTGCCAACACTTCTTTGCTTCCTGAACTACATTCATCCTTTGGATCCCAGCTCAAAAACCAGTTCCTCAGACTAGGTAATATCTTCCTATTATATACTGTATTTTTTCCTTTCTACCATTCATTGCTACTGAATTGTAATTTATGTGAGATTATTTTTAATGCTTTCAGGACTAGATGCTCCATGAGGGTAGAGCATCTTGTTCATCCCTGTATCTCCACCAAATAGCAAAGGGCTTTGTTCAAAGTGTATGTGGAATGAAAAAGTAATCCTCATGTCCCAAAAGATCAGGTGGAAAAAAAAAATCTGTCTTAATTATCTCCAGCAGTAGGAATAAAAATGAAGTACACAGTAACTAAAAGCAAGAAGATCAAAGAGTGATGCCCTTAAATTCTGAGGAAAAAATTATTTCTAGCTTTGGATTTATACCCAGCCAAACTATCCATTGAGTTTAAGAAGAGAATCATGATTTACTTAAATGTAAATGTAAACCCCCAAACTGTAAAAATCCTGGGAAACAAACTAGGCAATATCATTCTGGACATAGGAACTGGCAAAGATTTCATGATGAAGATACCAAAAGCAATCACAACAAAAGCAAAAATTGACAAATAGGATCTAATTAAACTAAAGAGTTTCTGCACAGCAAAAGAAACTATCCACAGAGTAAACAGACAGCCTACAGAATGGGAGAAAATATTTGCAAACTGTGCATCTGACAAAGGTCCAGCATCTACAAGGAACTTAAATTTACAAGAAAAAACAAACAACCCCATTAAAAAGTGGGCAAAGGACATTAACAGACACTTTTCAAAAGAAGACATACATGTGGCCAACAAACATATGAAAAAAAGCTCAACATCAGTGATCATTAGATAAATGAAAATCAAAACCACAATGAAATACAAGATACCATCTCACACTAGTCAGAATGGCTACTACTAAAAAGTAAAAAAATTACAGATACTGGTGAGGTTGTGGAGAAAAGGGAATGCTTATTATACACTGTTGGTGGGAATGTAAATTAGCTCAACCATTGTGGAAAGCAGTATGGCAATTCCTTAAAGAGCTAAAAACAGAACTACCATTCAACCCAGCAATCCCATTACTGGGTATATACCCAAAGGAATATAAATTGTTCTATTATAAAGACACATGCACCCATATGTTCACTGCAGTACTGTTCACAATAGCAAAGACATGGAATCAACCTAAGTGCCCAGCAATGATAGACTGGATTGAGAAAATGTGGTACATTATACACCATGGAATACTATGCAGCCATCAAAAAGAATGAGATCATGTCCTTTGCAGGAACATGGATACAGATGGAGGCCATAATCCTTATTAAACCAACACAGGAACAGAAAACCAAATGCCATATGCTCTCACTTGTAAGTGGGAGCTAAATGATGAGAACACACGGGCACATAGAGGGGAACAACAGACACTGGGGTGTCTGGTTTCTTGAGGGTGGAGGGTGGGAGGAGGGAGAAGATCAGAAAAAATATCTATTGGGTACTAGGCTTAGTACCTGGTAACAAAATAGTCTGTACAACAAACCCCCATGACACGAGTTTACTTAGATAACAAACATGCATATGTACCCCTGAACCTAAAATAAAAGTTAAAAAAAAGAATAATGAGGCCGGGCGCGGTGGCTCAAGCCTGTAATCCCAGCACTTTGGGAGGCCGAGACGGGCGGATCACGAGGTCAGGAGATCGAGACCATCCTGGCGAACACGGTGAAACCCCCTCTCTACTAAAAAATACAAAAAAACTAGCCGGGTGAGGTGGCGGGCGCCTGTAGTCCCAGCTACTCAGGAGGCTGAGGCAGGAGAATGGCGTAAACCCAGGAGGCGGAGCTTGCAGTGAGCTGAGATCCGGCCACTGCACTCCAGCCTGGGCGACAGAGCCAGACTCCATCTCAAAAAAAAAAAAAAAAAGAATAATGATATTTTGAGAAATGCCAGGTCTCCCAAATTTGCATGCACTCGTTTGATGAGAGGTTTTGAGAGGTGTCTGACCAAAGCAGGGGGCTTAATGAGAAAAGATAGTGCAACACTGGAGAGATGGGAAGGGAATCTTCAGGAGGATGACTATATCCCCAGGATCCCAACAGGAATGGTACACTGAAAGGGTTACATTTAAATTCCCTCAGCGAGGGGACTTTGTACAAAGGTATGAGCGGAGTTAAGGGAAACAGCAAAGAGTGGCAAACATGTTGTAATTAGAAACAATGGGAGGTCAGTACCATCTCTAGAGCTAAAGAGGCAGGGGAAAAGAGCTGTTCCCAGAACCCAGCAAGACCTGTAGCCTTGGGAAAGGGGCTGCTCTCGGGAGTTGTGGCCACAGATAGAAGAATGTAATCACTGGCCTGGCAGGGAGGGGATGTATGGATATACTGGGAGTGAGGGGGAAGATTGGGAATGAATGCTCCAGCCTAACAGCAGCATTAGTCATAGCCAAAAGGTGGAAACAATCTAAATATCCAACAGCTGAGCGCAAATGAGTAAAATATGGTGTATCCATACAAGGGAGTATTATCCCACAATAAAAAGGAATGTGCTGATATATGGTACAACATGGACGAACCTTGAAAACATGCTAAGTCAAAGAAGCCAGACAACAAAGGCCACATATTGTATGATTCCATTTATGTGGAATCATATAGTTTCTAGAACAGGCAAATTTATAAAGACAGAAATTAGAAAGTTGTTGCTTTTGTGGGGAGGTGGAGGCCTCTAGGAGGTGACAGAGGGGCAGATGGGAAATGGCTGCTAAAGGATTTTCAGGGAATGATGAAATGTTCTAAAATTGATTATATTACACAACACTGCAAATATACTAAAATACACTGAATTGTACACTGTAAATGGTGAATTGTATGGTATGTAAATTACATCTCAACAAAGTTATTGTTTTTTTAAAGGTATGCTGAGATCCTCTCGCCATGTAAGATAATGAGGAAACTATCAGACTACTCAGTAATATCAAAATAATTCAGGAGCTAACTTAAAACATTTCACTTAAATTAGACAATTTAAGATTCAAAGACGATAATAGTTGCAATTAATTAAACCCATCATATTTGTTTAAATTTATGAATTTGTGATATTTTAAAAAGAGAAGTGCCAATCAGTCACTTTCAGAGGATGACAGCAAATTCATTATCTAAAAACTGATAAAGGGAAAGTATCAAGTATTTAGCCTGCCTTTCCCATATGAACTGAAGTGTACCACTGGGAAACCAAATAGTAGATGATGAGAAGCATCTCTTTATAAAACTATTTCCATTAATAAGTGAAAAGGGAAACTAAATCCAGATTTTCATCATTTTGCATCTCTCAACGGATTAATGGACCCGGGCATTGACTACCTGCAGCTGCTGACATCACAGAAAGACAGACAATCAGATGATACATGTCTCCTGATCAAAGAACACAATACCACCTATAGTCTTGTTAAAAGGATCAAGTTTAGATTTGATCAGGCCTCTGGACCCAGCTGCCATTTTTCAAGAAATAAAAAGAATAAAGCCTTGATAAACTACACCATGAATATACAGGCATTAAAACCAGACTATGCAATGCTACAAAGACTGCTGATAACTACAAATGTGAGGAAAAGAAATGAAAGGGAACATGAAGATTATCAAAGATTTATTTTATTTTTAACCTTTATTTTAAGTTCAGGGGTACATGTGTAGGTTTGTTATATAGGTAAACTCAAGTCACAGGAGTTTGTTGTACAAATTATTTCATCATCCAGGTAGTAAGAGATTTAAAAGACACGAAAAAAAATTATGAATAAGTTATACTGTAGTGGCTAAGTTTCTGTCTTAGTCTGTTTTGTGTTGCTATAAATAATACCTGAGGCTGCATAATTTATAAAGAAAAGAGGTTTATCTGACTCATAATTCTGCTGGCTAGAAGGTTCAAGATTGGGCATCTGATGTGGGCCTCAGGCAGCTTCCATTTATGGCAGGTGAAGGGGAGCTGGCGTGTGCAGAAATCACATGGTCAGAGAGAAAGCAAGAGAGGGTGCAGGGGGGTGCCAGGCTCTCTTTAACAATCAGCACTCAGGGGAACTAACAGAGTATAAACTTACTCACCCCTGAGGGAGGGAATTGATCTATTCATGAGGGACCCATCCCCATGACCCAAACACCTCCCATTAGGCCCCACCTACAGCACCAGGGATCACGTTTCAACATGCAGTTTGGATGGGGCAAATATCCAAACTACAGCATTATACACCCCTGGGTAATAAAACTACAAAGAAACACAATGTATGATAAAAGTCAAAACAGTGTTTAGTACTGGGGTTGAGATTTTGATGAGGACTCCTGGAAGAAGCAACTGCAGTCGTAAGGTTCTGTTTCTTGCGATAAGTGGTGCTAACAAGGGTGTTTGCCTTATATTATAATAATCCCTTAAATTATATGTTCATGTTATGTATTTTTTGTATATGTGATTACCTTACAATGAAATTATGAAAAAGGCAAAATAACTAAAGTTATTTCAATAAGCTGTATTCCCTTTTTCTTTGAAATATTTCTCTTATCTGTATGTCATAAACTTGCTTGATTAGTGCCAAGTCTATAGAAAATATTGTCTCAGGTAGAAGTATTTCCACCAACCTTTTTCTTAAATATTTCTACAGGAGGAATTGAAAATAAGTAACCTTGCATTTTCTTTACTGTTGGATGAAGAATTAAGCTCCAGAGAAAAATTCCTGAACAACTACCTTACAAGGAAACAGCTCGAGAAAGTAAGAATATGTCTGAAATCTGAATACAAGCATTTTCTGATAGACATGCCCCTCATTTAGCAAGAGCTCACGTGTCTAGACCCTTCCTTCCTTCCACCATTCCTATGTAACCATGTGCATCCCTTGACTCCCTGTCTGCAACTTTGCTCCAGGGCCAGGTGAAAGTAACCATTCCAATCTGTTGATAAAGTTATTTGATTCTGCATCGGCAATCATGTAGCCAAAAGAACTGTGTAGCTTTCGTATGACATGGTTTATAAAATGAGGCCATATAGCTTCATGGTTGAAAGCACTGGCTGTGGGACCTTGGACAAGGCATATAACCTTTTAAGCTGCTTACAAGCTCTTATTTAGGGAATGTTTTTCTCTCTGGGCCATTTGACACGCTAAGATTTACTAAGATGTAAGCAATGGGCTCGCGTATGGAATGAAAAACTGTTGTATTATGAAAAACTCTAAATATGAGCATGGATAGATATGGCTCAAAAAGACAATGAATACCAAATGTTTATCACATAATAAGTTTCAACAAATGTCAGCTTTTATTAGTAGTATTAGTAAAGAGCATTTATGAATGTGTGACTTATAAATGACATGAACTCAACTTTTTTTCTAAGAGCCTATTAAACAGTATATGCAAAGCACGTTCTAAATACAACTTTACATATAGCGACCCTGCAGCATACTGGATTTCTTTCACAGATGAGGATACCATCTCAGAGAGCGTGGGTAACATGCCTAAGTCAGCCACTGGTGTGTAAGAGAGCAGTAGCTGGAACTGTGGGAATAAATGAAGACCATCCAAATGCAAATGAGCAGACACTGTTTATTCAGAGCTTGGCACAGCAAGGGACTCGTCCACCGTCAGTTGCTTTTGGCAGACTCAAAGTCAGGAAAGGAGTAGGAAAGCTTTATAGTGCAAAGAAGGGAGGGCTTCAGGTGCAACATGATTGGAAGTTGTTGGCATGAGGAAGCTAGAGGCAAACCAATTAGAAGCGGGACAACTCATTTGACTGGTTTAGGGAACATATTTGTCTTTCTCTGGATGGTCCTAGGTTGGAAATGGGGACAAAATTATAGAAGCTGGTGGTTATGATCAAGCCCTGAAAGTCTGAGGCCAATCCTTATGAAGGCTGTGGTTATTTCGTTTCCCAGCTGATGATTGTAGAGGTTGTACGTCAGAGTTCTGTTGTTGCATATGGACTGGCCCTTGTTTGCATGTATATCCAGTCTCTCAGAACCCACGTCCATGTGATTTCGAAGCCTATGCACCTTCATCCTCCACGCTGACCTACCAAGACTGCAGTGTGCTCCACAGACACTCACACACTCATACACAGAGTTGGCTGTACTTAGAAACAGGTGATTGGGTGTTCTTTCAAAGTCCCCAATTGGTTTATTTTCTTCTATAAATCTTATCTATAATGAATACTTCACAGGCATATTTCTCTTGTACTGGGAAATTCCTTGCTCTTTTTAGTATCCCCAAGATTTTTGTTTATGCTGCAAAGTCTCCAGTTACAATCCACTATTCCTGATGCTGTTATAGAGCCAGACTTCAGAAGCTGTTCGGAAATCCAGAGAAGACCTGGATGTGTACAAGGAGCACTATGACAACTTACTGGCAGAAGATAAAGTGAGAGTCATTGTCTTACCCACTCGACAGTGCAGTCGAGTTGTTGCTGCCTGGATTGGAGGAAGGTTAAAGGGGATATAATATAATTTTCTCACAGATTTTTCTCCCACTTAATTCTCAGCTATGGGTGAACTTCATTCTATGGCATTGTATATTTTTGAAAATCCATGTGTAAAATGAATTTTTTTTTTTTTTTTTTTTTTTTTTTTTTTTTGAGACAGAGTCTTGCTCTGTCGCCCAGGCTGGAGTGCAGTGGCCGGATCTCAGCTCACTGCAAGCTCCGCCTCCCGGGTTTACGCCATTCTCCTGCCTTAGCCTCCCGAGTAGCTAGGACTACAGGTGCCCACCACCGCGCCTGGTTAATTTTTTGTATTTTTTAGTAGAGACAGGGTTTCACAGTGTTAGCCAGGATAGTCTCGATCTCCTGACCTCGTGATCCGCCCGTCTCAGCCTCCCAAAGTGCTGGGATTACAGGCTTGAGCCACCGCGCCCGGCCAAAATGAATTTTTATAAGCTTCTCTGGTCTAAGCTTTCTCTTATACAAAATACAGGGCAATCATCTAGCCTTTAAGGCTTTTCAAACTTTAGGTTGCGGACCCCATTACTTGGCCATGAAATCGATTTAGTAGGTTATGACCAGCAGTTTTATAATGGAAAAGAATAGGATAGACTAGCATAAAGAAGACAGATGGAACAGAATGGAATAGAAAAGAAAAAAAATAGAGTAACATGCATGTTTTTTGGGTAAATATCTTTTGGGACACTTCTTTGGGAAACTTCTGGATGATTTCTAAGACCTGTTATATGAAATAATATTTTTAATACACTTAGATGCTTCTTATCAAAACAAATCTTCGCACAGAGAATGGTTAATGTCTAACAACTTTATAAATCAAGGTTTCATGGATTTTTAAAACCAAAGTGCTACCACCTGTATTTTGAAGAGTATTGTCAGCAAATAAAAGGTTTCCAGACCAAGTTGCAATCCTCAGAATGACATGTTTGTCCTTAGGTTATGGATCGCAGCTTTAAAAAGGAATTTTCTGAAATTCCCGGTCATCAAGTGGATATACTGTACAAACTTTTTAAACGCCGACCAAGGTTTGTTTCTCCTTCACTATTGTGTTTCTGAGAAAAAAAGTTTGCAAATAAAGAGGAGTGTTACTAGATTTCAGCTTTTTTCTCCCAATTAAATGGAATTATTCAGTATAATATCTTTTAGGTGGAGATGTTTAAGGGTTTTGATCATAATTCAGTATTTTTTGAGATTAAGTCTATATCTTAAGGTAGAGAATAATGATTTATTTTCATTATTTAAAAACAGTTAAGGATCTGTGTAAGCATAGTGCTATTGTAGGTTCTGCTTTATACATTAAGGAAGTTCCTCTTACATCATAGTTGGCACACAGATTTAAAAACAGTTTTTTTCTAAAGTGCATTCAAACAAACACAAGTTCCCTGATGTATAAATTGGAACTACTTGTAATAGGCTTCCAGGACTAAGTAAGTTTCGGGAAGATACTGGGTTAAAAAATGGAAGTTAAGCAGCTTTTCTTTTACTGCAGAATTTATTGTTGGCCTTTGGATCTCCAAGTATAAGGTACAGAGTAAGCAGTGTTTTCCAAACTTATTTGACCACAAATTGCTTTTCCTCAGAGTATCTCATGTGCTTGTGCTCAAAGTTTGAAACATGCCAGTATAAATGGTTGAAAATAGCCATTTGAAAAGAGTTCTAAGAAAGTATCACTGACTTCCACCATTATAAATGCAGATTTTCATAGTTTTCAATCAAATGTAATCTAGAAATCATGGAGTTTGTCACAAAGATATAGTCAGCTAATTTGTGTTTGAGATACAGACTCAGACAGGTTACAGGCAACCTAGGAAATTTAACCTAGAACATGCCTATTGTTTTGGTTTTCTTTTTTTTTTTCGAGATGGAGTCTCTGTCTGTCGCCCAGGCTGGAGTGCAGTGGCACGATCTCGGCTCACTGCAACCTCCGCCTTCCGGGTTCAAGCGTTTCTCCTGCCTCAGCCTGCTGAGTAGCTGGGATTACAGGCATGCGCCACCACGCCCAGCTAGTTTTTGTGTTTTTAGTAGAGACGGGGTTTCACCATGTTGACCAGGATGATCTCGATCTCCTGACCTCGTGATCCACCTGTCTCAGCCTCCCAAAGTGTTGGGATTATAGGTGTGAGCCACCTCGCCTGGCGGTTTTCCTATTTTTAAAAGAGTGAGCGATAATTAGCCCAATTATATACCTTCTCCTTGTGGAAAAAGAAGTGAGACCTCCTGCAGCAGTGGGAAAGCACAAGCTTTCATGTCATACAGAATCAACTCTAAATCCTAACTCCATCACCTGTCAGACCGATAGCCTTGGGCCATGAGCTTCTCTCCAAGGCTGACTTTCCTCATCTAGAGAATGGGGATGATAATATAGTTTGAACCTCAGTGTATTGTAAAGCATCTTGATAGTGAGTGCCTTGCCCAAATCTTTGTACCCTTTTTCCCTTTCCAGCTGAAACAAAGGGAAATGAAACTAATCTATTAATGTAGATAGAAACAGAGTTAGCCAGGTGGTGGCTCACCACTGTATTCCCAACACTTTGGGAGGCTGAGGTGAAATGATGGGTTGATTTATTTGCCTGCTTACAGTATACAGAAAGGAAATATCTCCTAGCACAGGTACAGCTGTCTGTCAGTGCTGACAGTAGTTGGAGACATCTGTAGTCTAGCCAAGGTCACATCTGAGAACCTGGAGAGTATGGAAGCAGGGCAAAGTGGATCCCTTTATCTGTGGAATAACCCACCTACCAGCCCTCACATGCCAAAGGGAAGAGTCATACAATGTGTTATGCCTGTGCTAAGGGCCTAATTGTTTCACATTGCTGTTTTTGTGAGAATGTGAAATGTTGATGGGCTTTTCTTGGTAATACCAGGATTTCCAAACAGAAAACGCACTCAGAAACAACCAGTGCTGTCCCTTTTGGAGAACTACCAGGATCTGGCAAGTTGAGTAAGGATGCCTTTGCCCAGTTAATGAAAGCCATGGATGAGTTGGACAATATTAGTAACATGCCAGAAGGCTTGAACCCTTTGGTCTGGAATCACTTCTGCATGACAAGACGAGCAAAAGTGGAAAATGAACAGAAAGTATATACTATTTTAATTTAATTTTTAGTGTACTAATATCAAATACATAGTTTACATTGGTCAGTGTAACCAAAAAAGCTAATTATTTAGGTAGTATTTGGTCATAGTAATAAGATAATGAAATACTATATTAACCCTGGTGCTATTGAAGGCTAAGTGTAGGCCTGTTGCTTTTAGACTGGTACCATTCAATTACTATGCACTTGAAATAAATATTGCCAGTCCTAATTGAGATGTGCTGTAACATGTGCTGTAACATACACAGATTTAGAAGGCTTAATATGAACAAAAAGAAATATGTCTCATTAATATTTTTATATTGATTGTAGGTTGAAGTGATAATATTCTGGACACAATGAATTAAAATACATTAGTAAAATTAAGTTCATCTCTTTGATTTCACTTTTTATAATGTGGTTACTACAGAATTTAAAATTGCATATGTGACTTACATTTATGGCTCACATTATATTTTTCTTGGACAGCACTGTTGTAGGTTATCTCATTTTGCATAGATTAGAATTATATTTGGCTCAGCAGAGCCAACTTTATAGTTTTGCTAGAATGTAGCAATGAGTAAAAATTTAAGAGTGTGTTTATTTGGGAAGAGAATCCTTCCTTTTGTTGCTTCTTGACCACTCCCCCAAATTCCCTAAATTTAGTGCCCACATGCATCAGGCTGGCATATTTTTGTTAAAGTACCTGTTTCTATAGTTTCATTTAAAGTGATGAGAACAAATTTTAAAAATAAGATATAAAAGAATTTATAGTTGCTTGCATACTTGATTTTCACAAAGAAGCAAATTTGATACTTTTCAAATTGTTCAAATTGTTACATGCCATGTAAGTTTTAGACATTTAAATTTAAATGTTTATTACTTTCTTTGAAAGATAGACCTGTTAAGGTTTTTAAGTTTAAAAAGTTAAAAGATGTATGTTGTCTAAAATTGAAGCTCCATATGTTCTGACATGTTTCTGGCTCGGTTTCTTTAGGTAAAGCAGAAAGCAGCTGACTTATTGGAAATGGCAACTTTCCTCCGGAAAAGAGTTGAGGAGGAAGAGAAGGTGCAACAGGAGATTGAGAGAGTGTTCCATGAACTCATCCTGTAATTTGAAGTTTTCTTTCATGTTCACCTATTCAAAGTCTAATTAGGGCTAAGTCAGGTTGTGTTATCACCCGGGAGAAGGCCTACTGACTGCTTTACAGCTATCTCCCTTCCAGCACTGTGCTTTAAAATTTGCATTTTAAAAAGCGTGCTTTGTTACATAAGACCTTGATTCAGGATGGAACTTTCCCACGTTTTGTTGCTCTTCTTACAAATAAGCAAGTTTCAGAAAAATCTTAGTATTGTTTTAAGTCAGCCCCTTCCACATAAAAACACAAAGAACCTGTTTCTTCCAGTCAGTACTTTGGGGCTCGAGGCATATAAGCTAACCATGTGGAAAATTAATCAGACATCTAAGAACTTTCCATGTAGACACACAGCCAACTGATATATTTTTCTCTAGGGGAACTTGTTGTTGACTAAGTGATTAAGATATTTAAGTCCTTGCTTCATTTTTTGGCTATATTTATAGCCTCATCGATAAATACTTCTCTGATGTTCCCAAATTCATTGTTACACATCATTTTTAGATCTAGGCTATAGTGAGGAATATGAATTGCCCAGAAATAGATTTGTTAAGTAACTTACATATTAAATATTCTTAATATAGTATCAGAAATCAATAAATAAGTTCAGAATTTTAATAGAGTTATTTATTTATTTATTTATTTTGAAATGGAGCTTCACTCTGTCACACAAGCTGGAGTGTAGTGGCACGATCTTGGCTCACTGCAAGCCCCACCTCCCAGGTTCAAGAGATTCTCATGCCTCAGCCTCCCAAGTAGCTGGGATTACAGGCGCCTGTCACCACTAATTTTTGTATTTTTAGTAGAGATAGGGTTTCGCCATTTTGGCCAGGCTAGTCTCGAACTCCTGACCTCAGATGATCTACCCACCTTGGCATCCCAAAATGCTGGGATTGCAGGCATGAGCCACTGCACCCGGCCAGATTTGTTATTTAAAAGTGTCTCTATTTTCTTCATTTTTACTTTACTTTTATTACAGTCAAAATTATACAATCTTTTCTTAATCCTAAAGTAAAAATCTATAAATGTATTTCTGTCCATACCATTCTTTGAGCAACCCAGGTGTAATTCTGCATCAATAGGAAGAGGTTTCAGAGAGACCTCTAGGAAAGCTCATCATCAGGAAAATATTCTCCACACTAATCTCCAGCATGTTTGATTTTTATATTCTCAGATAATAGGTGAAATTTGAAATATATTACAACTACTTGCTTTGAAGTGCTTTTCAATTTAGATTACAGGAAGAGAAAGTGAGATTCCAGTTGAATTTGACAATCCAAATTCTTCTTAAACAAGGACAAGTAGAACTAGAAAATTTCCAGCTAGTACTGGAGTATTCTGATGCAATTCTCATCAACAGGAACATAATTGAAGACTTGAATTCTGTGATTCGGGTAATTATACTTTTTATTTTTATTTTTATTCAAGGTCTTGCTTTGTTCCTCAGGCTAGAGTCTTGTGACACAATCACGGCTCACTGCAGCCTTAAGGTTGGGCTCAAGACATCCTCCCACCTTCACCTCCAGAGTAGCTGGGAGTACAGGTTCACACCACTACACCTGGCTAATTGTTTTAAAATTATTTTTTTGTAAAAACAGAGTCTTAATATGTTGCCCAGGCTGTTCTCAAACTCCTGAGCTCAAGTGATCCTCCTGCTCTGGCCTCCCAAAGTGCTGGAATTACAGGTGTGAGCCACTGCACCTGGCCAATTATACTTTTTTAAAGACAAAACATATTGCCTGCTATATTGAATATTTTACATTATTCTCCCATTTTCATAAGTAATTTTAATTCAGTTAAGTCAGTGGTTTCCTAACTGTGGTTGCACATTAGAATCATTTGAAGAACTTTATAAATGTTCCCGGACCCCATCCCCAGGATGAGTATTTTTTAAAAGCTCCCTCCATAATTTTAAGGTTCAAGAAGGATCACAGAGCTAAATGTCCATTCTAGTATGCCATCGTTTTGTTAGGCCCAGCCTACTCAGGCAAAGATAATCTTAGATAAGCTTGGTTAGTTGATTTCAGACCTTACTTCTTTTCTAATATTAACATTTAATGTTATTTCCCTATAAGCTTTAGGTATAATTGAGTCCTAAAAAAAATCCCCTATAAGCTTTATTTTATCTGTATTCTACAAATTTTAATATTTTGTGTTTTAATTTTCTTTTCGTTTAAATATTTTCTAATTTCTGTTGTGACTTCCTGTTTGATTCACGGGTTATTTAAAAGTGTGTTATTTAATTTCTAAATATTTGGGGATTTTGTGCTATTTGGGAATTAGATGATAACACTACTGTACATTTTATTTTTACAAATGCTATAAACACAAAACATATTGCTATTATTTTTGCTTTAGACAATTATCTTTTAGAATAATAAAAATGTGAAAAGAGGTATTTTCTATTTACCTTAATTTTCACTATTTCAAAAGATCTTTATTTCATTGTTTAGATCCAAATTTCCATCTTGTATCATTTACCTTCTGCTTAAAGAACTTCCTTAAACTTAATTGAAGTACAAGCCTGCTAGTAATGAATTATCTTGGTTTTTCTTTATCTGAAGAAGTCTTTAATCACCTTCATTGTTGAAAGATATTTTGCTAGATTCACTGGATTGCCAGGTTCGTTCATTTGTTCTCTCTCTTTTCATTTTAAAGATGTTCATTTTCTTCTGAACATCTATATAGTTTCTGATAAGGTTTCTGCTATATTTTTTATCTTTGTTCTTCTGAATTTAATGTGTCTGGCATTGAGATTTTTTATCTTTGGTTTCAACAGTTTGAACACGATGTGTCTAGGTGGGGGGTGGGCGGTGTGCATGAGATTCTTGAGGTTCTCTGAGCTTCCTCAATCTGTGATTTGATATTTGTCATTATCTTTGGAAAATTCTCATTGATTATCTCTGAATATTTCTTCTGCCCTGTTTGCTCTCTCTTTTTCTACTGGGATTCCCATTACACACGTGTCAGATTGTCTGATATTGTTCCACATCTCTTAGATATTCGATACTCATTTTTTTCACTCTTTGTCCTCTTTATGTTTCAGTTTGGGTAATTTCTGTTGCCCTATATTCAAGTTCATTCATTCTTTCTTATGCTGTGTCTAGTCTAATAATGAGCCCATCAAAGGCAAAATATCTGTTACCATATTATTGTAGATAGATAGATAGATAGACTTATATTTAGTATTTGTTTAACTCTTACAGTTTCCATCCCTCTGCTGAAATTCCCCATTTGTTCATGCATGTTGTCTATCCTTTCCAAAAATTTTGTTTTAAAAAAGTTGTAAAGATAGTACACAGAATTCTCATATACTCCTTATCCAGTTTCTTATATTTTTATTGTTTTCCATCAGTATGGTACATTTGTCACAACTATTGAAGTAATATTGATACATTATTATTAACTAAAGCACAAACTTTATTCACTCTTCCTTAGTTTTTACTTAAGGTCATTTTTCTGTTCCAGGATCTCATCAGGATACATTTTATTTGGTTGTCATGTCTTTCCTTTTTTTTTTTCTTTTCTTTTTAGACTGAGTTTTGCTTTTGTTGCCCAGGCTGGGGTGCAATGACACAATCTCAGCTCACCGCAACCTCCGCCTCCCAGGTTCAAGTGATTCTCCTGCCTCAGCCTCCTGAGTAGCTGAGATTACAGGCATGCGCCACCACGCCCGGCTAATTTTGTATTTTTAGTAGAGGCAGGGTTTCTCCATGTTGGTCAGGCTGGTCTTGAACTCCCAACCTCAGGTGACCCACCTGCCTCGGCCTCCCAAAGTGTTGGGATTACAGGCGTGAGCCACCACGCCCGGCCAATTGTCATTTCTTTCTAGACAGTGACAGTTTCTCAGTTTTGTCTTGTTTTTGATGACCTTGACAGTTTATTGTAGAGTAATAGTCAGTTATTTTGTAGAATGTGCCTCAACTGTGGTTTCTCTGATGTATTTATCACTATTCACCTGGAGTATGGAGACAGAGACCACAGAGGTAAAATACCCTCTCAGCACATGATTTCAAGGATACATGCTATCAACATGTCATCACTGTTTATTGAATCTTGACCACCTGAATTGAGGTAGTGTTTGTCAGGCTTCATTACTATAAAGTTACCTTTTCTCCACTGTTCCATGCTGTACTCTTTATAAGGAAATTAGTCATAATTATTTTACATTTCCCATCTGATAGTTCTAACACCTGTCATCTCTGATCTAGGTGTGTTGATTGCTTTGTAACTTAGTTTTTTAGAGCTATTTTTATTGTGGTATAATACACATCACATAAAATGTACTATTGTAACCATTTAAAGTGTGCAAGTCAGTGGCAATTAGTACATCACAGAGCTGTGCAGCTAGTACTTCTATCTAGTTCCAGAACATTTTTGTTTTGTTTTGTTTTTTGTTTTTTGAGACAGGGTCTGGCTCTGTCATCTGGGTTGGAGTGCCAGAGCATGGTCTCAGCTCACTGCAACCTCCGCCTCCCAGACTGAAGCCATTCTCCCACCTCAGTAGCTGGAATTACAGGCATGTGCCACCACACCTGGCTAATTTTTATATTTTTTTGGTAGAGATGGGGTTTCACCATATTGCCCAGGCTGGTCTCAAACTCCTGGGCTCAAGCAATCCTCCCGCCTTAGCCTCCCAAAGTGCTGGAATTACAGGAGTGAGGCACCCCACCCGGCCTCAGAACATTTTTTATCATCCTAAAAGGAAACCCCACACCCATGAAGCAGTTATTCCCCATTCACCTCTTCCCTCAGCCCCTGGACACCACTAATCTGCATTGTCTCTATGGATTTGCCTATTCTTAGTATTTTGTATGAATGGAATCATACAATATGTGGCCTTTGTTTTCTGGTTTCTTTCACTTAGCATGTTTTTAAGATTTAACCATGTTGTAGCATGTATCAGTCTTCATTCTTCTTTTATGACCAAATCATATTTCATTTTATGGATATACATTTTGTTTATCCATTCATCAGCTGGTGAATATTTGGGCTGCTTCCACCTTTTGGCTATTGTGGTGCTTATAACTGTTCATGCACAAGTTTTTGAAAACCTGTTTTCAGTTCTCTGGGGATATATACCTAGAAGTGGAATTGCTGGATCATATGGTCATTGCATGTTTAACTGATTGAGGCGCTGCAAACTGTTTTCCACAGTAGCTGTACCATTTCATATTTCCACCAGCAAAGCATGTGGGTTTCACTTTCTCTGCATCCTTATCAAAACTTGTTATTTTCTCTCTTTTTTGTTCTTTGCTTGCTTGCTTTTTAATTACAGCCATCTTAGTGGGTTTATTCTTGATGTAAATTTCTCTAATGACTAGTGACATTGAGCATCTTTTCATATGCTTGTTGACCACTTGTATATCTTTGGACAAATGTCTACTGAAGTCTTTTGCCCATTTTTAAATTGGGTTTTGTTGTCGAGTTATAAGAGTTTTTTATATGTTCTGGATATTAAACCCTTATATAATTTGCAAATATTTTATCCCCTTCTATGGATTGTCTCATGTTTTTGGTGTTAAATCTAAGAATCAGGCCATGTGCAGTAGCTCATGCCTGTAATCCCAGCACTTTGGGAGGCTGAGGCAGGTGGATCACCTGAGGTCAGGAGTTCAAGACCAGCCTGGCCAAGATGTGAAACCCCATCTCTACTAAAAATACAAAAATTAGCCGGGCATGGTGGCAGACACCTGTAATCCCAGCTACTCAGGAGACTGAGGCAGGAGAATCGCTTGAACCCGGGAGGCAGAGGTTGCAGTGAGGTGAGATGGCACCACTGCACTCCAGCCTGGGTGACAGAGTAAGACTCTGTCTCAAAAAATAAAATAAATAAATATCTAAGAATCAAATCTGAAGTCATGAAGATTTATCCCTGTTTTCTTTCTTTTCTTTTCTTTTTCTTTCCTTCTTTTCTTTTCTTTCTTTTCTTTCTTGAGATGGAGTCTCGCTCTGTCTCCCAGGCTGGAGTGCAGTGTCATAATCTTGGCTCACTGCAACCTCCACATCCCGGGTTCAAGCAATTCTCCTGTCTCAGCCTCCCGAGTAGCCAGGATTTACAGGCACCCACCACCACTCCCAGATAATTTTTGTATTTTTAGTAGAGACAAGGTTTCACTTTGTTGGCCAGGCTGGTCTCAAACTCCTGACCTCAGGTGATCTGCCTGCCTCAGCCTCCCAAAGCGCTGGGATTACAGGCATCAGCCACTGAGCCTGGCCTCAGTCCCTGTTTTCTTCTGTGAAGTAGGGAAATGTTAGCCATCCAACTTTTTGTGTTCAATATTGTTTTGGCTATTCATGATCCTTTGCAGCTTCATATGAATTTGAGGATTTGAAAAAAAAAAAAAAAAAAGCCATTGAAATTTTGGCAGTGATTGCATTAAATCTATAGATTCCTTTGAGGAGTACTGTCTTAAGTCTTTTGATCCAAGAACATGGGATGACCTTCCATTTATTTAATCTTTATATTCTTACAGCAATATTTTGTAGGTTTCTTTGTACACATACTTTTTAGATTAACTTTATTTCTAGGTTTTTTCTTTTTGATATTATTGTAAATGGAATTGATTTATTAATTATTTTCCACATTTTTCAGTGGTGATGTATAAAAATACAATTGATTTTTGCATGTTGATCTTATACTCTGCAACTTTGCCGAATTTATTTATTATCTCTAGTAGGGTTTTTGGATTCTATATGACTTTCTCTCTATATTTAGATTCATTAATCTGTGAATGGAAATTGTTTTACATCTTTTCAGTTTGGGTGCCTTTTAGTTCTTCTTCTTGCCTAATTGCCATGACTAGAATTTTTATTACAGTGTTGAATCAAAGTGACAAAAAGTGGGACATCCTTGTCTTGTTCCTGATCTTAGTTGGAAACCTTTCAGTCTTTTATCATTGAGTATGAAGTTATGATGGGTTTTCTGTAAATTCCCATTACCATGTTGAGGAAGTTCCCTTTTATTCCAAGTCTGTTGCATATATTTTGTTTTTATCATTAAATGGTGCTGGATTTTGTCAAATTTTTTTCTACATCAATTGACATGATCATGTGGGTTTTTAAATTTGTTCTATTAATGAGGTATATTATATTGTTTGATTATGCGGACTACTCTTGCAATCCTAGGATAAATGACACTTGATCATAGTTATAATCCTTTCAATGTGCTGCTGGAATCAGTTTGCTAGTATTTTATTGAACGTTTTTGTTTTTGTGTATGTGTTCATAAGGGATATTGGTCTATAATTTTCTTGTGATGTCTTTCTCCGGCTTTGGTATCAAGGTACTACTGGCCTCATATTATGTATTAGAAAGTGTTCTCTCCTCTCCTATTTTTTGGAAGTGTTTGAGTAGTATTGGTGTAATTTTTCTTTAAATGTTTGATAGAATTCATCAGTCTTCTGGTCCTGGGCTTTTCTTTTTGGGGAGGTTTTTGATAACTGATTCAATTATTTACTTGTTTTAGGTCTATTAAAATTTTCTGTTTTTATAGTTTGTGTGTTTCTAGGAATTTTCCATTTCATCTATGTTATCTAATTTGTTGGTGTAGAATTTTCATAGTATTCTCTTATAATCCTTTTAATTTCCGTAATATTGGTAGTAATATTCTTGATTTCATTTCTTATTTTAGCAATTTGAGCCTTTTTTTTTTTCTTAGTCAGTCTAGCTAAAGGTTTGTCAATTTTGCTGATTTCTTAAAAGAACCAACTTTTGGTTTCATGATTGACTATTGTTTTTCTATTTTCTTTCTTCCTTTTTTTCAGACAGGAAGTGCCACTGCACTTCCTCTGTCACCCAGGCTGGGGTGCAGTGGCATGAACACGGCTCACTGCAGCCTTGACCTTCTGGCCTCAAGTGATCCTCCTGTCTCAGCCTCCTGAGTAGCTGGGACCACTGGTGTGCACCACTATTCCAGGCTAATTTTTTGATTTTCCATGGAGTTGAGGTCTCGCTCTGTTGCCTGGGCTGGTCTCAAACTCATGAGCTCAAGCATTCCTCCTGCCTCAACCTCCCAAGGTAGTGGGATTACAGGCATAAGACACCACACCCAGCATCAGGTGTGAGGACAATGAGTAGGAATACAAATGCATACAGGTTGGTAGATTGGGTGACAGCAAAAAAAAGTTCCTGCCTAATTGTTGACATATAAAGTAAATTGGCTCTGCTATTTAAATGTATCTTATAATCCCTTCTGTTTAATGAGTATCATGCTTTATAGTGATCAGATTTTGCCCAAGAAGCCATTTTTTAATGTCTGTGTGTGTGTGTGTGTGTGTGTGTGTGTGTGTGTGTGTGTGTGACGGAGTCTCGCTCTGTCGCCCAGGCTGGAGTGCAGTCTCCACTCACTGCAAGCTCCGCCTCCTGGGTTCATGCAATTCTCCTGCCTCAGCCTCCCGAGTAGCTGGGACTACAGGCGCCCGCCACCACGCCCAGCTAATTTTTTTTGCATTTTTAGTAGAGACGGGGTTTCACAGTGTTCGCCAGGATGGTCTCGATCTCCTGACCTCGTGATCCGCCCGCCTCGGCCTCCCAAAATGCTGGGATTACAGGTGTGAGCCACCACACCTGGCCTTAATGTCTGTTTCTTAAAAAGAAGATGGAATTATCTCTGTGATCCAAGTGTTTTCTAAAAATAGCATTCAGCCTCAAATATTCTATGTTCTATATACAGAATCATATTATATGGATATCTAATGTGCTTTTTTAAAGACTCAAGGACAAAAGAAAATTGCTAGCATGATGGAAACTAAAGATGTACACAAAAGAATACTTCAGATTGAGTGGGAACATAAGAAAATGGAGATGGAAAGGGAAGATCTAAATCAGAAGGCTTGGGATATTCAGATGCTATTTTTTTCAAGAGATCGCCAAAAGGTAAATTCTCCCTAGCCCCTTACATAGTTTTAATTTTGTTCATTAATGTATTTATTCATTTAACCAGTATTTAATAAGAAGCCTCTGTGATACCAAGCATATTCTAAGCCAGGAGTGTTTCAAAATATATCTGTGAGTTATTTTTCTTCCAATAGTTTACATTTGCAGCCTCCAGTTCTTCATGACCCATTTAGTAGGATCATTCTACTCAGAGCTCACTAAGGATTTCCTGTCAAACCCAGTGGTCCTTCAATTCTCTGTAGCATTTAACCATCTTAATTTCCCATTCCTTTGACTTTCATCACCCCAAATTAATTTTTCTTCCAACATGTCATACCACTCTGCCTCTTTTGCTGGCTTCTCTTTTGCCTCTAACACTTCAATGTAGCCATTCTTCAAGATTTTGCCCTTAGCTATGTTTGTGTTTCTTTCCATACCTCTCCCTGGGTGATGTCCTTTGTTTTTCTAACTTCAACGATCACTTCTACAAACTAATGCAAGTTCTGTGGTTTCCAAGCCATGCCCCATTTCTATAGTTTTCACCTCCCAGCAGCTCTTCTTAGTTTGCCTTTTTTGTACATCTCAAATCTACTTTTCAAGGTCTAGTTTAAATACCACCTTCTCCTTCACAAAACCTTTCTTGATTTTCCAAGCCTGGAGAAATTCCATCTCATTACAAACCACCTTTGAATTAGCATGACACTCTACATGTCTTCTGGCAACCAATCATATCTATGTGATCATCTTCCCATGAAGACTAGGACATATTATTTATCTTTGTATCTCCCTCAGTGTCTTTAACTAGGACTTTGTTATGTGGGACTCAAGTGGAACACTTAAATGTTTGGTGAGTTGAATAAATGACTGAATGAATGAGAAAATAAAGTAGGCATTTGTAATTTGTGCTTTGATGTAATAATTAGTATACATGAATATATTGATGGCTAAATACAAGGAAATATTATGGCACAAAAGCCTAATCAATCTTTTTTTTTTTTTTTTTTTTTTGAGATGGAGTTTTGCTCATTTTGCCCAGGCGGAGTGCAATGATGTGATCTCTGCTCACTGCAACCTCCACCTCCTAGGTTCAAGCAATTCTCCTGCCTCACCCTCCTGAGCAGCTGGGATTACAGGCATGTGCTACCATGCCGGCTAATTTTTTGTATTTTTTAGCAGAGATGAGGTCTTACCGTGTTAGTCAGGCTGGTCTCGAACTCCTGACCTCAGGTGATCCACCTGCCTCAGCCTCCCAAAGTGCTGGGATTACAAGCATATGCCATCACACTCAGCCAAGCCAAATCAATCTTAACTTACATAGATATTTGTTATGAAAAACAGTAATTTTCAAAACTAAAACAATCTTTATAAAGTTATCTATTGAAAGAGAGAAAAATATCCTTACCTGGTTTTTTTGTTTTTTTTTAATCTCAAAGTACCTAAATGAACCAAACTATGAGGCTCTGATTAGTATTCAGATTGGAATAATGGAACAAACCATTGCTGTTTTAGATAAGGTAAGTCTCAAAGACATTGGTTATTATATCCTAACAGTTGTAAATCATTTGAGCAAAGTAATAGTGTTTCAAATCATGAATTTACCTAGACCCTAATAAAATCTTGGTTATTTACTAGTATTCATGAGGTAATTCGAAGTTGCTAAGTAGTGTCTTTGCAACCGTAACCAATGAAATAAAATTAAGCACTTCCTTTAATATTAGAATTAACCCCTGGGGACATATCTGAGTATAAGTGGATTTTCTATTTCACATTAGGTTAGGATTTATGTAATGGGAGTGTTGGTAGTCTTTCCTTGGCATTGGAAAGGTTTTATTTAATCATAACTGAATAAAAATGGTCAGTTTTTATTATGTAGTATACATTAGAAACAAAGCAATCTCAAGCTTTTAAAATATTCTCTCAGTTTAAGAATATACAAAATTTTTTTCTAAAATTTTTTATTAACCTACCATTCTACCTTTCAACAAATAACTCGAGTGCCTACTATGCCAGGCACTACAGATATGGTGGTAAGATGTTATCTTAATGATGATAATGTATTTAAAATATAAGAATAATGTCTTATAGGATAAATCACATTTTTCAAAATTAATTTTGTGGGGTATCATGGGAACAAAAATTTCAGACCCACAAAAAGAATGTGGAAAACTGCAAGAAACTACTCAAAAAACTTGGAAAGTTCAGCAATCAAAAAGATATAGCAAATTACACCCTAAGCTGCAATCTACGAGAAGAGTTGGTAGCTGTCTCAGAGAGAAAAGACATCTGTAATGCAATGGGTAAGCATGTTTTTTTTTCTTTAACCAACTGTAAGTTTCTTTAAAAGTAATCAGTAATCCTAAAATGTATACAATAGTTAACAAGCTACCAGCATTTCTTTAAAAATAGATCATTTAAAAATAATTTCAACTTTTATTTTAGATTCAGGGAGTACATGTACAAGTTTGTTACTTGGGTATATTGTGTGATGCTGAGGTTTGGGGTATGGAATGATTCTGTCACACAGGTATTGAACATAGTACCCAATAATTTTTCAGCCCTTCCTCCCTCCCTGCCTCCTCCCTCTAGTAGACCCCAGTGTTTTTCTTTTTTCCTTTTTTTTGAGACAGGGTGTCCCTCTGCTGCCCAAGCTGGAGTGCAGTGGCATAATCTCAGCTCAATGCAACCTCCACCTCCCGGGCTCAAGTGATCCTCCCACCTCAGCCCCCTCAAGTGCCTGGGACCACAGGCAGGAACCACCACACCTGGCTAATTTTTGTATTTTTTGTAGAGAGTAGGTTTTGCCATGTTGGCCAGGCTGGCCTTGAACTCCTGAGCTCAAGTGATCCACCCACCTCAGCTAACCAAAGTGCGGGGATTACAGGCATGAGCCAGCATACCTGGCCTCCAAGTGTTTCCTGTTGCCATCTTTATGTCCATGAGTACCCACTGTTTAGCTCCCATTTATAAGTGAGAACATGTGGTATTTGGTTTTCTGTTCCTGTGTTAATTTGCTTAGGATAATGGCCTCCAGCTACATCCATGTTGCTGCAAAGGATATTATTTCATTCTTTTTTTTATGGCCATGTAGTGTCCCATGGCGTATATGTACCACATTTTCTTTTTCCAGTCCACTGTTGATGGGGCACCTAGGGTGACTCCATGCCTTTGCTATTGTAATAGTGCTGCAATAAACATACAAGTGCATATGCCTTTTTGCTACCAGCCTTTCTTCCACATGTTTGATTCTGAGTGCTGCTTCTGTATTTGAAAGTATTGATAAATAATCTAATTCCTTCTTCATTTTTGGGATAGGGTCTAAACTGACTTGCGAAAAGATTGTCAAAGAACGGTATGAAAACATGATGCAACAGCAGAAGTTAACACATATTTCAAAACAACAAGCTGAACAGATTTCAATACTACAGACTGAAGTTGAAAGATTAAGGATGAAAACGTTTCCTGCTCTTGTTCAAATGTAAAAACGCTGGCAGGAAAACACAAGGCCAAATCAATCATTTAAAAAATCATTTCATTTGGGTAAAATGATTTCCTTTTCTTTCTTACTGAGAAATTGAATTAGCATGTCCTCTTAGTTGCATGTTTCAGATAAAAAATTGTTTAATTTTAGCCTAAATTGTATACAGATTTTGTCCTGCATGAATAAATGTGTAAAATACCATGAATTGCTGTTTTTATTCAAGAATAAACAACACTTGAAGTCAGAAAGTATTCAATATCTATTTTACTCATTTAATCTGAGTCAGATCAAAGATATTTTCATAGTTATGGTATAGAAAGTCTTAAAAAGAAATTCTTTGCCAAACATTTCTAATTTTATAAAACTGTCAGAAAAGTTTTGAGATTATGGATAATTTTTATCTTTATGCTCTTCTGTTTCTCATTTTCTTCAGTAAGCATTTCTTTCATAATCAGAAAAAAATAACGAGAATATTTAGATTATTCCCTGCTTCACCAATGAGAACAAGATAAATCGTTAGCTTTTTCCAAGCCTTGTATCGTTTGTAAATTACAACATAGTTTGGCCAGGTGCGGTGGCTCACGCCTGTAATCCCAGCACTTTCGGAGGCCAAGGCAGGCAGATCACGAGGTCAGGATATCGAGACCATCCTGGCTAACACAGTGAAACCCCATCTCTACTAAAAATAAAAAGTAAAAAAATTAGCCTGGCATGGTGGTAGGCGCCTGTAGTCCCAGCTACTGGGTAGGCTGAGGCAGAAGAATGGTGTGAACCCGGGAGGCGGAGGTTGCAGTGAGCCGAGACCGCGCCACTGCACTCCAGCCTAGGCGACACAGCGAGATTCCATCTCAAAAAAAAATTACAATATATTTTAGAAAGATAATCTACATTTCTTTTATATTTTAATAGAATTCAATTTTGTGCTCTACCCAATAGGGTTTAACAAGCAGAAAAATACTTTCTTATTTCCATGAAGTAGTTTATCACTTTACCCATGTAGATGGTGATAATTATATAATGAGATGACTAATTGGCCAGAAAACTGCTTTGCCCTTCCATAGCCTGTGGACTGCTGCCCACAGGGATCATGGACCACAGTCTCCAAGTGGTGCGACTGTCTCACTGTTCTGCAATTTATGAACTCAACGTTAAGTTTAATCCTCAGTACCATATCCAATATACACTGATGTAGATAAAGCAAGAGAGCTATTATAAAATCTTCTAATTTCGAAAAGAAAAAACCTTTAGAAGATGTAATTGATCACCCACATAGTGATCTGTGCTGGATGGGAATGGTAAGGGAAATGATAGGACCAACATTTTGATGACTCCCCTCCTTTGTACTACACTGACTCCTGAAGTAGTCAGTTTGGCTTATTCAGTAGGGAAGTGCCCATGGGTACCATTTCCTACATCTGGGGTCCTTCAAAATTATCCCTGAGAGTTGTAGGGACAGACCCTAGGGTAGGCGTGCAAATACTTTATACTTGAGATGGTATTGCCAGAAGTTCTCTGTCCTGTTGGTTTGAGTCAACCATAGATGTACTAGACTTGATTTTTTAGTCTTTTCTGGTGACACAAGCTCCATTTTCACCTAAGTTAGCTGTCTAGAGACTCCACTTGCTAGTGGTCAGTGCCACAAATTTCACTAGATAATGCTCTGTGGATCCCAGGTCTTAACAAACCAAACAGCCGGCATCATTTCTATTTCTTAGTCATCAGCCTTTGGTGACTCTGGCAATGCTCCTTGCTCGACTGCCTTGCTTTGAGGCATGGATGGAGTGGGGCTTAGTGGGCACCTTTTGCCGTCAAGCCACATTCCAGAAGCCCTTTCAACAGGAGGTACCTTCTGGTTTTGGGGCTTTGGAAGGACACATGGGTCATGCACACTAACTCCTCTCTTAATATTGTTCATGGTATTGACTCCTCTCAGCTTCTGCTGAACAGCAATTATATTCATATTTTATAGTCCTTTAAAATATCTATATTATCAGCTAATGATATAATTAACTGGGTCAGACACAGTATGGCTTTATGCATAGGAATTAAAATTACAGGATCTATTCCTGGGCTTCAAGTCTTGGCTCTGCTACTTGAGTTTTAAATAACCACCTAATTTTGAAATAACTATCTTAAATTTCTTCTTTAAAACTGGAACTAGTATTCTAGTTTTTTTAAATTAAAAACAAGTGTTATGTTGTATTAGCCCTCATTTTTATAAATAAAGCTATGGTAGTCAGTGGTTTTTAATAAATGCATCACATTAAATTCAACAGAGCAGCTGCTGTGCTGTTGGAACCTCAGCACCCAGTCAATGCTTGGAAATCCCCATTACCACACCCCTAAGCTTTCCCAGAATCAGTCTCACTGATGCTGTGTTTCCCACAAGTCGATATATATGGGTGGCTCCAGGTGATGTGCCTGTCAGCAGTGGGCAGCTGCAGCCTCTGAGATCTGGAGAGGTACCATAATGACCTACCAAAATGCCAGCACCACCACAAGGGGCAATTTCCTCTGCCACGTTTAAGCCCCTGGTTGGCAGCAAGCAGTGATAAGAGGCTGGCTGGTAAGCACTAGAACAGTACAAGTCCACAGGGGTGCCCATCTAGGAATCCCAGTGCCAGAGGAGGCTCAGATAAGGTCTGGGCCAGTCTCCAGATTCACAAAGGCCAGCGGCACAGGAATTTGTATATGTGGGCAGGGGAAGAGTTTACTGGCATGGCACCAACAATTAGAATGGACACAAAAGCAGGGTCTGGCGTCTCCTGCTGTGCCAAACATTCAACACTGGTTAGATTATGGGGAGGGACTGGGCTGAAAGTGGGATGTACTTGAGGGGGGTTCAGAGGAGTGCTAAACTAGTAGGGAATGGCTTTTGAAAAAGCTAAGTAAAGCTGTTTTAACACTTAAAAGGACCCAAAAGCAGAAATCCAGAAAGCCCTTAAGAATGACTAGCAACTAAAACCAGGAAGCCACTGATCCACAAAATTCTATCACCTCTGCCTTTCTCCGTAAGCACACTCACTGCCCTTAAGCATGTCAGCTCTGCTCCTTCCAGGTGTATATACAACAGCTGCAGTCACAAAAAGAGATGGGCTTTCTTTTCCTGAGCTAAATTCCAAATTTTCAGGGACTGGCCCAGCTTGGGTCCTATCTCCATACATGGCCAAAATGATAGGTACAATTGTATAACTTGGCAGCAGAAACCCAACCCCTGTGGAGGTGGGTTTATAAACAAAATAAACAATCTAAATTTAATCTATTTCACAGATGAAGCTAGAAAAGCAAACAAATGTAAAGAACCTTATATACCATGATACCTTGATGTGGGCGGGAGATAAGGAAATGTAGTTTTATAACAAATAGATGGTTTAGCCAGGCGCAGTGGCTCACGCCTGTAATCCCAGTACTTCGGGAGGCCGAGGCGGGTGGATCACCCGTGGTCAGGAGTTCAAGACCAGCCTAACCAACATGGGGAAACCCCGTCTCTACTAAAAATACAAAATTAGCCAGGGTGGTGGCACATGCCTGTAATCCCAGCTACTCGGGAGGCTGAGGCATGAGAATCGCTTGAACCCCAGAGGTGGAGGTTGCAGTGAGCTGAGATTGTGCCATTGCACTGTAGCCTGGGTAACAGGAGCAAAACTCTGTCTCAAAAAAAAAAAAAAGAACAAATAGATGGTTGTTTCACTAAATCATGAGTATGAGAAACAAATTTGAAGAGACAGGGAAGAATATAGTTTTGGACATATGAGTTTAATTACCTGCTAAATTATCAGATGGAAATATGTGGTAAATGGATGGAAACAAGGTGCATAAACTTAGGAGGCAGAAATTTTTAAACTTTAGGTTTAGACATTTACCAGAGTGGACAATTTTTAACATTTAAAATAAAACTTTTTGCCACAAAAAACAAATGTATTAAAACTAGTTTCCAGAACTGCCCAAATGACTTTTTAAACATGATTTAAATGTCAAGTTTTCTTTGGCAAGTCTATCCAAAATACTAATTTTCCTTTTAGAAGTTAGTTTATAATTTATATATTAGAGTGCCCTTAATTGATGTTCATCGGGATACATTCCTCTGAGCCCTAATGGTTTTGGGAAGCCTAGGCGGGTGGATCACCTGAGGCCAGAGTTCGAGACCAGCCTGGCCAACATGGTGAAACCCAGTCTCTACTAAAAATGCAAAAATTAGCCTGGCGTGGTAGCAGGTGCCTGTAATCTCAGCTACTCGGGAGGCTGAGGCAGGAGAACTGCTAGAACCTGGGAGGTGGAGGTTGCAGTGAGTTGAGATCACGCCATCGCACTCCAGCCTGGGTGACAAGAGCGAGACTCAGTCTCCAAAAAAAAAAAAAAAAAGTGTCTAAATACCTTTTAATTAAGTTGTCATTCTCAAAGATATTCTGGAGCAAAAATCAGGAATTAAACATCTATAAATTCTTCTTCACTTCTGTTATAGTGCAGCAATTTATCATCTAACCCATAGTGGTCTATCAATTGAGTAAGGCTCAGTTTCTTGTTCTCTTCAGACACAGCTGACTGCAACTCATAAAGCAACAGCTGGCTACAACTTCTCCACTTCTTTATTAACAACTGTAACTGAGACAGATCATTCTGAAACAGAAAAAAAAAAAAAAAAACCATGTATGTATGTCAATAACTAGTCATGCTAGTTCAACTTAATTAAAGTTGTTAAATTAGTGGATGTGCAGGTTTAAAGGCTAACATACACTGGGATGAATGGGACTTCTATCTAGGAAAAAGTAGGATGGTCATATGTAGAATGGTTACAATGTCATTCAACTTGAGTTCAATGGCTATTTTGTTGGCTCACGCTCTGGACCATCCTTATGATAAGGGAAAAATCAAATCATTAAATTGGGCCAAAACTATGTCAAGAAGCAGTAATACAGGGAAAAATCTACTCTATTACAACTGTACCTTTTTAAAAATGACACTATACTGTACTTTGCACTAAATTTTGCTATGAACCTAAAACTGCTCTTTAAAATTACAAAATTCTAGTTAAAAATATTTTTTTAGGCTAGGCATGGTGGCTCACACCTGTGATCCCAGTACTTTGGAAGGCCAAGGTGGGAAGACTGCTTGAGCCTAGGAGTTCAAGACTAGACTGTGCAAAATAACAAGACTATCTCTACAAAAAAATAATTTAAAAAAATTAGCCAGGTGTGATGGCACATGCCTGTAGTCCCAGTTACTAGGGAGGCTGAGGTGGGAGGATCACTTGAGCCCAGGAGTTCAAGGCTGCAATAAGTTAGGACTGTACCACTGTACTCCAGGCTGGGTAACAGAGACCATGTCTCTAAAAAGAGAATGAATAAATAAAATACACTTTTTACTCCTAAATTTTAAAATACATTCAATACTCCTAAATTTTATTTTTAAAAAACCCTAAAATTTCACGAGAACAAATGAGATATGCTATCTCATCATTTATTCCACATAGTTGGGGGAAAATGAGCTATTGCATATATATGAATTTTCCAGGTAATAAAGGTTATCTCCTTCCATGTACTCAAGTTCTATTTAATTCAACCTATATGAGTTGAAATCTAAAATCTAATATATATTTGTTTTTTTCTCAAATAATATGGCTGAATCACATTAATTATTTGGGGGAGACACAAGATCATAAATAAAATACCTTTTATTGTACTCTACAGCCCATTTTTAGTTTTACTAATTGACTGTCAGCTTTCACTTCTGTTCCCGTCGTACTTGCATCTAACATTTAATACTTCTAATATTGCTGTGGGCTAGAAACTAGAGAGAAAAGTTTAACTGCATATTAAATAAGAGCTGAGATTCTTAAAAAGTTTTACCTGGTGTTTAAGGGCCTTTTCTACTCTAAATCTGGAGTTGAATTAAAGTTGTTGGAAGCCAGGTTTCTGAATATTTGGCTTATTGCTTATTATGATAAAAAAACAAACACACACCTTATTTTCTATTTTTGAAATTACTTTCCTGCAATTTATGTAAAAATAAAAATGATACAATGGTCCCGAAATTCTTCTCACCTTTGATCTATACATTTTGACTAGTTTTAGCCTCCGAAGAAGGTCTTCTTTCTCCTGAACCTGCTTCACCAATTTGGCTTTTTCATCGTTTAATCTTTGTTTAGGAAGATTCTCATTCATGAACTCATTTTGGAGAGCACTGCATGATCCAGAATGAA
The DNA here is from genome assembly GCF_024542745.1 of Macaca thibetana thibetana. NCBI lineage: Eukaryota > Metazoa > Chordata > Mammalia > Primates > Cercopithecidae > Macaca > Macaca thibetana. The sequence goes on along the minus strand of NC_065586.1, from coordinate 100,274,778 downwards.
GTGACTGAGATTCACAGACACTGAGATTCTTCAAAGTATTTTTCAAATTTGTATTTTCTTCAAATTCACTATCTATGTGTTTAAAACTTTCTTGAAATTCCAAACAGTTTTCCTCTGTGGAAGATGCTGGTTTGTCTGAAAAGGTCTGATCATTTTCTTCACTCTCTACTTTAAGACGTTTCACCACATTGTAACAGGAATTAAATGAAGATCTTGTTTTCCTTAATCTTTCTCTAAGTGTTGCACTCATAGGCTATAAAGAGCATAAAACATTAAAAATGTGAATCAAGAAAAACATTCTTGATGTCAATAAATCACCAGAAATAAAGGCCTTACATTTCTGTGCTAGACACCACTAGATGGCTTTCTGTCTCCACATCTAAAGAAGGCATCACAAAATGTCTTTAATTTCTGGAAGCTCCATTTGTTCTATTTCCTTTTTACTTCAGCAAGATCAACACCTTTCTAAAAGTGTTGAAAGGTTTATCCCAGTAATCAAGGAACATTTATTTGTTCAGTAACAAGCACATGCCTGACGGTACTCCAGGTGCTTCAGAATTAGAGTAAGGAAAAGACCTAGACCCTGCCACTAAAGACCTTCACAATACTGCACAGATTCTAACTTTCTCCATTAATCTGAAACTAACTGAAATGAATTGATTCAAGAGGAAAATATGGAAAGGGGCTGGTGGGTGTCATATATGTGACCTTAGAAGAAAAACATAAAATTGTTTAATAAAATGTCTACTTATTTATGCTACACATTATGTTAATTAACAACCTTCAGTAGAATTTAAACCACCACTGCCACAATACTTAGAAACACACAATGGATCCACTGGAAGGACAAAGATTTTCATACTTGTTTTCGTGAACTATTTGTATGGGGAGATGATGGATTCGCAGAGGCCTGAGGAGTGCTAGGTAAAACCACAGCTGAGTCTGACGAACTTTCCATCTTGAAAGTGAAATCTTGGTTTTTCTCTAAAAAAGAAAAATTATTAAATGAGAATCAAATTAGCCACACCTCTCCATAGTCGATTTTTATCAAAGAATATATTTTATTGGTATACAAAGCATCCACAAGCTAGATATTTCTAATTTCACTTTGTAATTCATTATTGCTCTTTTTGCAGTTTTCCATTTACCTTCCCACAAAGGGACCACTAAGATTTTCATGACACATCAACCAGCTAGTATCTCATAGTCACAACTCTCCTTGTTTTCTTTTCATCCACCAAAATATATTCAAATTCTGCCTTGGAAGAAGGGAATAACAGCTTTAGATAATCAGGAATTCTTTATGATGACAGCTTCATAATTCAAAAAGATATAGCCGAAACCTTGACTCAAAAACAATAGGACCTGAATGTCACCCATCCTGAACTCTACAAGCTGTGACTAGAACCCGTTACCCTGCCGGCCCGAGGCATAAGAAACACAGCGGAGATGCATTTACGCCCTTTTAGTTTAAGCAGCGAATAGGCACTGAAAAGGAGAGTGGACTGAAATTGCTTTCTCCGACAAAGGCATCAACTTTTGAGAGGCAAACCAGGGGCGGGAGTAGTCCCCTCCTTCCCCCCATTGCAGAAAGCCCACTAGATCCCCGAAGACCCCATGCATGAGGTGAGGTTGAGTTCCCCAGACCCGGAAAAGGAGCTCAACTCGACTCCACAGCACACTCCCGGGGAAGCCCAGGTCTCAGGTAACCCCCTTCCCCTCAGCTGAGTACCTCCCTCCGCCATTCCCAGCGAGAGCAAAAAGCGCGCGCAGCTGCGGCCGTAAATCGATCCTGTGGCAGGGGCGGGGCCGTGCGGCTGGCGTAGAAGACGCGCAATTGGCCAGACTGACAAACGCGCGAGACGCCGCTTCACTCAGCGACTCAGAGCGGCGGGACTGCGAGCGCGCCTCCGCCAGCCGGCGGTTGGGGCGGGGCTTGGCCACACGATAGGCGGCCTAAACGCGTGATTGGCAGAATTAACCGGTGCGCGCGGCTCTCCCCGCCCAGCGCCCGAGGGCAGCGGGAGTGCGCGCGCGCGGCCGTGATCCGCAGCAGGTCTTGGGGCGGGGGAAGCTGAGCTTTGGAACAACCAGCCGATCCTGAGGGGGGCGCGCTTCCGTTCGCGGCTTCTCTTGTCTTATTTTCAACCGCCTTCCCTTCAGGCTTCCTTGTTTTTGTGCGTCTGTGAAGTGCGCCTGAAAGTGCCTCCCCCTGCCCCCGCCAGCCCGCCGCCTCCATTCTCTGGCTCCAGTCAGTCTCCTCTCCCCGCTCGTCACAGAAAAGGCTTTCCTCAGATGTGGCGCGGCCAGAAGCCGCACGGCTGGCTGCATGTTAGATTTACAGCTTGTGGACTCCCCAGAGGCAGAGACCACAAGAACAGCGTTGGGTTCCAGCCTGTTGAGAATGAAACATGTTAGAAATCTATCCGAGAGTCCTGGCACTTTAGCTGAGCTCATCGCTAGCTTTTTTGGCTGCCGCAAACTCGGCGGTCCCGTCGCTAGGTTTTTTTTTTTTTTTTTGTAAACAACCGTTTCTGTACCTCAGTATTCAGGCTTCTTAGCGTGACCTCAAATCTTTTACTCAAATCTGAGGGAAAATGTAGCCCAAGGAAGTTTGTTGTGGCGCAACACAGGAAACAGAACAATCATTACATGAGATTGTGTCGGTGCAAAATTCAGATGTTTGAGACCGATAGGGCCTTTGCCGGCCACCGGGCAGCAGCATCCCCAGTCGAGAAAATCCACCCCCCCGACCCCCCGCCACGCTTCCAGTGTGGCGAGGTTCTGTTGCTACGCGACGACAAAGTTAGCTACACTGGGTGGAGCACTGGGTTTAGGGAAAGAGTTGTGTAACTTCTGAGTCGCGTGGAAGTTGGGAATTTCCAGGGGCTAGTGTTTTCAGTCCTCTTATTGAATGGCCGTTTTAAACATTGATATCGTCTCTTTACTATTAGTAACATCTGACAGTAATGGCTTAGAAGTGGCCAGAAGGGAGTTACCTGAGCCTTAAGCAGTCAGGTATAATAATTACAAAACCTGAGGACTACTTAAGGGAATGATTAGGGGCACAGACATTAGAGTCAAATTGTCTAGGTTCAAATCCTGGCACCCTACTTTATGTTGTGCCTCAGTTTCTTCATCTCTTAATATGGGATTGGAGAATTAAATGAGAACTGGTAAGAGGCAACTAGAACAGAGCTAGGTATCTAGGAAGCAGTAGTTATTTTATATATTCAAGTGTATTCACCATTCCCTAACTGATTTAAAGGAATGTATCACCTTCACTTACCTTTCACCCCTTGATTTATCTCCCATTCCCCGAAAAAGCACATATATTTTTAAAAGATGCTGTTATCTGTAAGATCCCACACAATGTAAACTATAAATAGCAGAAAATGCAGAGCTTCACATATGATTAGTAATACATATTTCACTCCTAAAATTTTTTTAAATTACATAAGTTAACCCCAAGGAATTTACAAAGTGGAAGACAGAACTCATGATTTTGTGATAAAGGTGTTACTCATCTCACCAAGCTGCAGGTCTCAGTCTGTACATTTATTTCTCCCTTTACTCATTCATTGGCATCAGTTAATCTCAAAGAAAAAGCATAATGATTTGTCCTGACAGTAGAAGCACCATGCAGACTCTGCATATTCTTTATACCTCCCGGCATAAGGGCGAGTTGTTTTTATGACTGGCTAAAATCAGCTGCTCCCAAATCCTTTTACCTTTACAACCTAAGCTTAGAGCTGTGTTTTTCCTGGCTGCAGAAAGGAAAACAACATCTTGCCTTGCAAATGTTCTGACTTGCTTATTATGTGAACTGGTATCTTAAAATGGAATTATTTGGCCAGATTTTCAAAGAACTTCAGAACAAATACTCAGAAAAACCTGTATTTCAGAAATGTGCATTTGTTGACCTACCTCTCTGGCTTTCATGCATTGTTAGAACTGAATTATCTCCCTATACATAAGTTTGTATTTTACTTAATCTTTTCACGTCACAAATTGGAAACCCAGTTTCCTCGGTTTCATGTCAGAGATCTGGAATATAGCCCCTATACTTTTAATTGTATCTTTAGATAATGCATATCATACATTTCAGTGTCTTTAGTGACTTGAAATCTATTAGCCTGTGAAGACTTTGGTGTTTCTGACACAGGACATTGTATGTTTCCTATGAAACTTTTCAGGAAGGAAAAAATACTGGCCCAGTGAGCCAGGAAGTAAAGACTCCTTACCCTACCACAGAGAACAATTTAAGCAATAGAATCCAGTAATAATAGTAATTAATATCAACTCAAGTCAGGCTTTCCATGTATTTTAAAATTTCTTCAGTCCCCAAGGCTACTGTTGGCTACTTTGTTACTCATCAGGGAGTGGTAAAATGCTTCGTTCTTGTCTGTAATTATTGGTGGGATGATGATGTAGACCTAAAATCTTTTTATTTTTTTTTATTTATTTATTTTTTTTTTTTTTGAGACGGAGTCTCGCTCTGTGGCCCAGGCTGGAGTGCAGTGGCCAGATCTCAGCTCACTGCAAGCTCCGCCTCCCGGGTTTACGCCATTCTCCTGCCTCAGCCTCCGAGTAGCTGGGACTACAGGCGCCCGCCACCTCGCCCGGCTAGTTTTTTGTATTTTTAGTAGAGACGGGGTTTCACGGTGTTAGCCAGGATGGTCTCGATCTCCTGACCTCGGGATCCGCCCATCTCGGCCTCCCAAAGTGCTGGGATTACAGGCTTGAGCCACCGCGCCCGGCCGACCTAAAATCTTTATGAGGTTTTTTTTAAAAATTTTTTTTGTTCTTATTCTTGTCTAACGGCAAGAAAAGAATAAATAGCCTCTCTTTCTCTGTCTCTCTCTACCTACACACAAACGCACAAACACACTTACTTTTTAGCCACATTTAAAATGTTCATGTTAATTTTTAAATTCTCAGCTTTAGTATTATTTTGTAAATCTTAACAATAGTCTCAAGGTAACCTAAATTATATTCCCATAGGCTTTTCTGTATTGACAACATTTTCTGTGTGATGTGGACATAACTAGTATCCATAGGTTTTTTTAAAGAAACAAAGACATAGGCCGGGCGCAGTGGCTCGTGCCTGTAATCCCGGCACTTTGGGAGGTCAAAGTGGACTGATCACAAGGTCAGAGACCAGCCTGGCCAATATAGTGAAATCCTGTCTCTACTAAAAATACAAAAATTAGCCAGGCCTGGTGGTGGGTGCCTGTAGTCCCAGCTACTTGGGAGACTGAGGCAGGAAAATTGCTGGAACCTAGGAGGCAGAGATTGCGGTGATCTAAGATCGTGCCACTACACTCCAGCCTGGGCGACAGAGACTCCTAAAAAAAAAAAAAAAAAAAAAAGATAAAAATACACACTTCTGAAACTAGGATTAACATCCACTTGGGTGAGGAATTGTGTAAAATCCACATGATTCAGTTGATTTATAATGTCCATTAGGACAAATTAAACAAACTAAATTTAATACAAATTTATAACACAGGAAAATCTGCCAAATTCTCTTAGCTGACTTTCAACACTTCTTATCACAGTTGTACATAAGTTGAAAATACCCTTCGGCCGGGCACAGTGGCTCAAGCCTGTAATCCCAGCACTTTGGGAGGCCGAGACGGGCGGATCACGAGGTCAGGAGATCGAGCCCATCCTGGCTAACACGGTGAAACCCTGTCTCTACTAAAAAATACAAAAAAACTAGCCGGGTGAGGTGGCGGGCACCTGTAGTCCCAGCTACTCAGGAGGCTGAGGCAGGAGAATGGCGTGAACCCGGGAGGTGGAGCTTGCAGTGAGCTGAGATCCGGCCACAGCACTCCAGCCTGGGTGACAGAACGAGACTCCGTCTCAAAAAAAAAAAAAAAAAAAAAAAAAAGAAAATACCCTTCAAAAACTCTTCTCTGGGTTTCTCTTGCCATGAATTCAAGTCGCATCTTTTAGACCCATCCATGGTAAAGTGATATTTTAGTGCTCTGTAATTTCATAAATTTCCCTTTGAGAATAGTTGACAAATATTTCTATTTTTTTCTCTATTATCTAGAAGATCTCGTATGGAATTACATAATGTGTAATGCCTGCACTTGTAGAGACTTTGTTACCAAACATCGATCTTTATGATTTAACTATTTCATATTCTTTAGCCAAGATATTTAAGAGTGGGTTTTATTTTAACTTCAAGATAAAAGGGCCATTGACATAGCTGTTAGGCATGCCACAGCAATTGCCTCACTGAGTAGGATGGTTACTTAGATAAGGAGAGGATCAGTATTATTAGCACAATGAAACCTTTCCATCACCAGGCAGCTAGAAAATGTATCTAATAACTAATATTCAGGACAATGTACTACACAAGAACCTAAAAAGCTCTCTTCATCTGAATTTCCTGTCCTTTTATTCTCTCAGATCTGGCATTTTGTCAAATCCATCAGAGACTAGAGAGGCAATAGTGTCTATGATTCACTGCTATTACTGGGTGTGTTCCCTTGGAGAAGAATAGAGTGATTCAGGTTAGATTAGTAATGGTGAGGGAGAAGGTAGGGCCAAGTGGGTGGAGGGGGAGGGATAGTGGCAGAGGAGTTAGATTCTTAAAAGGTAATGGGAATAAAAGTACTGCTCAGGGCCACATTCTTCTCATATTCTTTTTAAAATGTCACTCCTGCATTTATTTGGAGAAAAAAAAGGCATTAGATGTCAGCAAATCCTTAAGCAAGAGAACATGTCTTTTAATCATCTTTAACCACCTTGAAGTTTGAAGAAACAACCCCCAAGATAATTTCACAGAATTGAATTCTGTTTAAAGTGCCGACAAACAAGTCAACTCAGTTTTCTACCCTTGCCTCTCATTCCTGTTTCAGTCTTGAGGGTATGAAAGGTTTCTTCTTGGTGGTATTTTTTAGATCGGGGCAAGGGTGTCTAAGGGTACCAGGAAAATAAGGAATTAAGAGACCATATTCTAGGATACCGTCGATCTTCGTGCTTCTGCTCTTCCACCTCTTGGCAAACTTAGATGATAAGTATAGTAGTAGAAAAAATCTGTGAATTTAGCCTAACCAGAAATTTTCTGGCTCACATCAGGAGCTGACAGCTAGACTGAAATTTAATCCTTTTCCCACCACTCTACCAATCAGGAGAAAACACTAAGTCTCCACTCCCAAAGGTGAGGTAACATTACATTAACGCCATCAACCTTTAGGAGCAGCATCAAACCCGCTGAATGCAGAGCCTCTGACCAGGATGTCTGAAACCCCAGTGAGGACCAGGTGGAGAGGCATGATCAAAGATCGGGGAGGTGACTTGAGCAAAGGCACCTCTTCATGGATCCTCTCCCTTCCACCTTCAAGATTGTGTCAAGTGCTCATGTCCCCCATACTGTGTCTAAATTATACCACTTGTGAGTGACAGCAACATCACTCAGCTCTCCACCTCCATGACACATCTGTGGCTACCAACAAATAATGTATAAAGTTTAATGATGATGCTGGTGATCCTCAATTGGCAAGTGATATTATTACTTTTTGATACTAAAAATGTGTCTTTCTTACAGGTAGGATCGTGGAAAAGAAGTATAGAATAAAAAATCATTCACTCTGACATAGTCCTCTAAGATTTCACCCAGCTATTTAGACTTTATTAGCACAAGATTAAGACAGATAATACTTTTCCTTCAACAATGTAAACCTTTAATTCAAACCTTTCCAAACTGTCCCACCCCACAAAGTTTCCCCTTATGTTCCACTCTGGTTGTTATATCATCTATCAAGCACATTATATAAGCATTTTTCACTTGATTTAAGTACCTACCTTTGAGTCAGCTTGTCCTCTTCTTACAGCCACTCTCAAACCTCTCTTTTATTATTATTATTTTAATCAAGAGAAGGGTGATTTAAACAATTGTTTTCCAACACTCCCTACTACATGGGAATGATGGCTTAATACATCTCCATTTTACTGTTTACTCCCTTTCTTCTGCTCTGATATGACATGATCTACACCCTTCTATGAACGCTGGATATTGAAAACACACCTCTATGTTGCTGAAGGTCTGGTGTGAAGGGAATTCATACTAAGCACAGGAATAACACTCACCAGCAAAGATGGTCTTTAGCATGGTTAGGCTTTTGGAGACCTGTCATTTGGCAAACAGCATCCCATGATACCAAAGAATACAGGTTTGGGTTTTAGAGGGCAGGCAACTAATCACGTCCACATTTGTTAAGCAAATTCCTATGAAACTATAAATTATAAGGTACTCATAGATTAAAAAAAAAAAAAAAAAGCAAGCATTACTACAGGTTGGCATTGTCTGAAATGCTTTCCTAGTCTAATTCTGGAGCATTAAAATAGAGATTTCAAACCTGCATGTACAAGTTTAGGATTTTTGTAAAGCTGCCAAATCTTTAATGTAACAATAATTAGCATAAAGCTTGTGCAATTAAGTTGCCCTGAAAAGAATGAGTTTGAATCTTTTGCAAGATGTCTTTTTTAAAAAAAGCATTTTACCAGTATGTATTATTTTCACTCAGAGCCGTTTCCCACAGGTTTTGAAGAGATGTAAAGCTGACTGTGTTTTATTTCAATAATTGTCTGCAAGGATAGCAGTTTATTTTCAGTCGCTAGTTTTTGGAGTGAGTCAATCAACCACATTTGCCCACCAATATCTCTATGAATACTTTTCATTTTTATAGTTGAGAAGAATCAGTTTTATTGTTCCCCTCAATCTAGATAAAATTCCTTCATGCTCAGAATGGGATTAAGTCCCCAAATCAAATGTGAGAAAGAGAAATTCAGACATATCAAACAGTAGATGCAGTAAGCCAGTACCTATAGTGACTTGATTTTGATGGGTGAAAAATAGCATGTTATCACAGGTTTGAACCACTACAGGTAAGAATTACATGGACTAATGAGAACACTTACGAAGCTGAAATTAAACATTTGCATACTAAATAGCAGTTCTCAAGGCAAGTCTTAGAAATCCCTCACCTTCCAATCAGTAACTGCTCAAACTGAGATTACAGGAAGCTTTCTTGGACTACTACATTCATAACTGAAGTCAGTTGTCATGAGTGTTCAAATATTTTCTGCCAAGAATTAATGCAGGAGGAGAGGGAAGAATTGAGGTAGGGCAGTAGGGAAGGAAGGGAGGGAAGGGAGCTGTATTTACTACATGTTTCTTGCCCTTAAGCAGAACAAAAACTAGTGCTCCAAAATGATGTTTTTCATAACAAATTACTGATTACTAGGCTTGTTTACTCCATACTAAAGTTATTCTGCAGATTTGACCTGTGTTTTGAGGCCTAAGCATCAGCTCAAACATCAAGAATCCTGGGCACACTTAATTTGGGCTAAATTCTGACAAAGTCATGACTTGTTTCTTAATGAGAAATATATTCTTCATGTTCTTAAGGCCTTTTGATACATTTGAATTAAAAGGATTATGGAAGTTCAAGATTTTGTGTTTAATAAACGTATAAGCATGCATTACAGATACATGTGTACTTTCTTAGCACTGGTGGAATATTATAATGATCAGGTTAAACTTGATTATACCTTGTAACTTAGATAAGCCATTTTACAGTAGGTGAAATTTGAATGGGTAAAGCCATAAAGCCACAGAGCTTACTTATTTGGGTTTTTTTTTTTTGGTTCTTTTTTGTTTTTCATTCCAAATCTTGTCTTTTTTGAGTTTTGTTGCTGTATAGAGTCAATTGGGGATGAAATGGGCTGTGGTCACAAACTGTGAAGGTAAGATTGCTTATATCTGTACTAAACATGAGATAATCATGGGTTGTCAGTTTAAATTGAGGAAAATGGGGAAATCTTTGGAATTTTTGTTTGAATACAAGTTTTAGTGAATAAAAATGACACTCATTGATGTTTACAACATTTTTCTCTGATTCATTCATTCTCTTGGAAATATGGCTGCAGCAGGGGATAGGCCTGAGTCAGAGCATCTGAGTCATTTATTGACCCTGCCACTAACAACTAACGAGCTGTATTGACTTTGGGGGTTTCAATTCAGTTTCCTCATCTATAAATTGTGAAGAGAAAAGTTATCTTTCCCTGTCTCTGAGTTAGTTCCTACAATTCCAGGTGGGGTCATTTTGGAACACCTGAAATTACCACTTCCCACCAGATTGTTAAATGAAGTTACGGGTAAAAATTCTCTATAAAAATAACCATTATGATAATATGATAGAAGATGTATTAGGTGCTGTAGATGGAAAAGTAAATATATTCTTTAGGAGTTTACAAGTGGACACCAGTATTTATCACATTGATTAAACCAGAGTCAGCTCTGGGAAAAACTAGCACCCAGAGGTGTTTTTTTGGTTTTTTGTTCCAGTGACCTTTCTTTCCTCTTCGCAGGCCTCCCACATTATCCTAATCCAGCCCTTTCAAGCCCAGGGTTTTGGGCTAACTCTCATCAACCACCTCTTGCCATTGCAGGGCATACTCCAAGTTATTTTACTTACTTGTACTGTCATCTTCCAGAACTCATGCCCCTATCTTTATTAATATTGGATGCATAGAGTTGGTGCTCAATAAATGTTTTGAATGGATGAATTTCAGAATGAATGGAATAATTATGTAATCAGTAATTCAGAAAGTGAGCATCCCAAACAAAGTAAGAAGAGGAAGTGATGCTGTAGCAGTCTCCAGAGAAGAATATTTTTGATGCAACTGATACCTTGTGGAACAGCTTCTCTAAGGGGAAAACTGTTCCTCAAATCTAATATAAACCTTTCAGCTGTATGTTTTCTAATTATTTCTTATCATTGTTTTGTATTATTCTGTCACTGGACCAAGGAAGATTACTTTTATCAGAGTAGAAACATACACGAAACATGTGGTTCCTTTCCAGATGATGATATTGGCCGTCTTTGAAAGTGGTGACTTTTGTTCACAATGGAATGGGTTTTAACAGCTTTGTCTTTTCTCCCTCTTACCCAAATCTTCTGTGAGAGGTAGTATAATTTTTAGTCTATGTAGCCAGGAAATAGAGTGAAAGTAAATCAAGTTTGTGGAAACCAACCATAACTTCAGCTTAAGGAAAAAAGTCAGATACTATAGCAGGAAGTAGATATATGTTGGGTGGTATACAAAGAATACTGACTTTTATTCCACAGTGTATACATGTATCAAAATATCACATGGTACCCCGTAAATATATATAATTATTGTCAATTAAAATAAAATGAAAGTTTAAAAATGAATCCTGATTTTATTAATTCTGCAAACTGTGCTGTATACCTGTAGTACAACTTCTGAAAAAGGTAGAGAAATGTGCATCCTTTCAGGGATAACATAACAAGGTAAATAAGTTTAATTTTTTTATCTGAAAAGTTGAGGTTACTATTTGATTTGCTTCATTTCTCCACTTTATTTGCCTGAATATGTCCTGTCTTTCACTCCTCTTCAACATCACTGCTGCTGTTTGAGCTCAGGTCTGGCCTGCCTGCCTACAATAGCTTCCTGACTGGTTTTCTGACTTCTAGATTTTTCTTCCACTTTTCCTATACCATCCCATTTCCCATGCCCATCAATTCTCTACATTGCTGCTAGAATGATCTTTTTAAAGATATTAAAATCTTCCAATGACTGTCAATTCTCTTTAGGATAAATCCAAAGTCCCTACCAAATCACTCATACATATCTTTCCAGCTTCATCTTGTGCCACTCCCTGTCACCCACCCTGCACACTAGCTTTGCTGAATTATGTACTTAAAATTCCCAGAATGGATAAAGCTCCTCTCCTTATCATCTTGCTACTTCCTTCTGCCTGGAAGACACAGGCATGTGTATGCATGTGCACGTGTGTATGCGTGCATGCACACACACACGCTTTCATCACCTGGCTAATGTCTACTCCCATCTCAAGATTAGGATCTTGTGTCAAAATCCCCACTCCCTCTCACTTGCTTCCCAGTGGCCCACATTCTCATTTTATTCCTTTCCTCCTCAGAATCTTCTGGCTAGAGTTAGATGCCTTTCCTTTTCCATGGTACCCTATAGGTGTCATAATATATACTTACCATGAGCTACTTGAGAACAGGAACTGTGTCTTTGATCTCTATATCTGCAACTCCCACAACAAAAAGCTTAGCAGATGTGTTTGGGTTCAAGCAGAAGATGAAGTGCTAAGAATACACAGGGAAAGTGCTAAGAGAGTTCAGAGACAGTTGAGTCAACGAAGACTTCATGGAAAAAAATGGTATTTGAGTTGTATTTTATTGTCTTCACAACAATCTCGATAGAATCTTTTTGCTTTTCAATCAACATTTTTTTTTTTAAAAAAAAAGTTAAAACTAACTCTGTCAAATATATTATATGAATATACAAACCTGATTACAGAACACAGATCTCCCTTGGGTGGTATAGTAATAGATTTATGCTTGAGAGCTTTTTAAACACCTTCCTGAGGGCTGATTGACAGGTATATATGACATCATAGGTTGGTATTTTCCACTCTTGGTGGGTCATAGAGAAGAAAGCACAAGATAGCAGTTAAGGGAATGTACACTGGAGTTAGACATACCTGGATTTAAATCTCAACTCTTCCCTTATAAAGTCTATTGATGATAATCTCCCTAAATGTTTCCTCATATATTAAACAGGGTAATAATATCTACTCCATTAAATGTGATGCTGCAAATAAAGTGATTAACACAGAACTTGGCATATAGGTGACACTCAACATAATGGTGGTGAAGGTCATGGTGGTAGAGATGGTGGTTACCTTGAAGCCAGGGATGGAGACAGGTGAATGGGGCAGTACAAGAGAGAAATGCTTGATGAGAGTTTTCTTATCTCTTTCATTTAGCCACAATGTCTCAAATTGTGCTCCAGGGGCACAGTGGTTCTATGAACTGGTCTAAGGTGTTTTATAGGTAAAATAAAATTAAGGTGATATTTTCCAGGCTTGTAGAAAAAATTAAAAAGAAGTAGAATGTTTTCATTTTAATTTTTTTTGATGTCCTTTCCTTAAAACTTTAGGGTCTGCAAGTGGATGACAGCAGATAACAATGAACAGGTTACAAATCAATATTAAGAAGAAAGATCAGTAAACTGATTTATTTAGTTTTAGTTTTTGTTTTCTTGAGACAGGGTCTCACTCTTTCACCCAGGCAAGGCTGCACTGACACGATCATGGCTCATTGCAGCCTCAACCTCCCAGGCTCAAGGAATCCTCCCACCTCAGCTTTCCAAGTAGCTGGGACTATAGGTGCATGCTGCCATGTCAGCTAATTTTTTTTTTTTTTTGGAGACAGAGTCTCGCTCTGTAGCCCAGGCTGGAGTGCAGTGGTGCAATCTCAGCTCACTGCCTCCTCTGCCTCTCAGATCCTGGCTCAAGCAATTCTCCTGCTTCAGCCTCCTGAATAGCTGGGATTACAGGCATGCACCACCATGCCCAGCCAATTTTTGTATTTTTAGTACAGACAGAGTTTCACCATGTTGGCCAGGCTGGTCTTGAACTCCTGACCTAGTGATCTGCCTGCCTCAGCCTCCCAAAGTGCTGGAATTACAGGCATGAGCCACCACACCTGGCCCATGCCAGCTAATTTATAAAATTTTTGTAGAGATGGGGTCTCACGATGTTGTCCAGGCTGGTCTCAAACTCCTGGTCTCAAGTGATATTCCCTCCTTAGCCTCCCAAAGTGCTGGGATTACAGGTGTGAACCACCATGTCTAGCCTGATTTATTTTAAACATTTGTTCAACATTCAACAAATATTTATTTTTTAAAAGGTTGTGTGTGTGTGTATCTGTTTTGTAAAGATTCATACACATGTAGTTTGGTCATTTTTCTTGCTAGTATTATTGCTTCTAGTTCATACAACAAAACCAAATATGGCTGCATTTCATGCTGTTCTACAAAGAGCACCATGACATCCCCATGCTTGACCAGGAGTATGTGATCTGCTAACCATCATCCCATTGTCTGAAGCTTTGGAGCCCTGGTTTTTAAGACATACTTAAGTTTCTATTGCAATTTCTATGGCGAGCCCAATCATTCCTCTCCTCATTCCTCTTACATTAGAGGAGCACTTCTTTACAGATACAGATTTTAAAAACAAAGAAAATCTTGGTTGCTGCACACTTGTATTATTTGTGCCATCTACCATGAATAAAAGAGTACATCTATACCTCCTGGAGTCACTGTCCACTGGGATATTCCAAATAGTTGGAATAAGAAGACATGGGAAATAGAAAACATGCCCTGCTCCAGCCATACCCTGTACCAGTCATCCCCAAGAAGAGAAAACCAAGCTGTTCACAGCTAATGGTTGAACAAGGTTTGGAAAACACAAATGATTAATTCTTGACTCATCTTCCTCTCAGAAATCCTCTGAGACTCTGAGTAACTTGTCTATTGCTTGTTCTTGATAAGTGAATGAATCTAGAACATTTTTATGTGTTGACAAGCCTGACGGATTTCTGAGGACTGCAGGGAGCCAATCTGTCAAATGACCCTGGGCAGCTCTCATATCATGGTATGGCTCAGTGTTACTTCTTCCGTGTTTATCCTAGTAAGTCTTCTATGTTTATTCAGAGGTATGGAAGATAAGAGATTGGGAAGGCTCATTATCCAGACACAAATGGAAAGACTCAAAGGACATGACATACATTTTTGGACCCAAGTCCAGCTTTTCCAGGTAGTCTCACCCTGCTGAGGGTCTGGATGAACCTTACTTCAGTTTAAATGAAGTTTCATTCTAGCAAGTAGTTATTTATATTCAGGAAGCTATCATAGTCATAAATTTAATTTGTTTGTTTGTTTGTTTGTTTTTGAGATAGAGTCTCGCTCTGTGGCCCAGGCTGAAGTGCAGTGGCGTGATCTTGGCTCACTGCAAGCTCTGCCTCCCGGGTTCATGCCATTCTCCTGCCTCAGCCTCCCAAGTAGCTGGGACTACAGGCACCCGCCACCACGCCCAGCTAATTTTTTGTATTTTTAGTAGAGACAGGGTTTCACTGTGTTAGCCAGGATGGTTTCGATCTCCTGACCTTGTGATCCGCCCACCCTAGCCTCCCAAAGTGCTGGGATTACAGGTGTGAGCCCCCTCAACCAGCTAATTTGTATTTTTATTAATTGCTTGTCTCAATTGTTGGCTTTACTGCAATCAAAAGCTAGGAATGGCAACCCATCGTCCTAATGCTTCTGTACCTAGACCACAGTTGGATTCACTTTTAAAAATCTAGATGGTAAGCTCTGGTTTGAAACAAGGAGAATTCAAAACACTTTTGGAAAAGTTTCCTGGAAGACTCATCTTCTTTATTGCAGTTATGTGAACCCTGATACTGCTAAATATACCACAAAGAAATTCTTAAGTCCACAAAATCTTTTTCTACACCTTATCAGCTTTGTACTTAAGGAATTAGAATCTTAACATTTTTTATTCCTAAACAAAAAAACTAGTCAAATCTCTAATGTATAAAAAGAATGACCAAACTGGGTTTATTACAGGAGTGCAAGGCTGGTTTAATATTTGATTATCGACATATTAACAGAATAAAAAAATTGAAAGCTATATGACTATCCAAATAGATGGTTAATAAAAATCATTGATAAAGCTCAACATTCATTCATGTTTTTTAAAACAGCAAACTAGTGATTAAAAGGAACTTCTTTATATGATAAAGCATTTAATCAAAAGATCTACGATAAACATAGTAATGAAATGTTGAAAGTTTTTCCCCTAAACTTGAGGATAATAAGGATGCTTGTCATTATCATTTCTATTCATCATTGTACTGAAGCTCCTACAAATTATAGTAAGGTAAGAAAAAGATACAAAATGAATAAGAATTGGAAAGGAAAAAAAAAAACTCATTATTTGCAGGAGATATGATTGAGTATATAAAAAATCTGAAAGAATATACAAATAAATTGTTCAAAGTAACATATGAGCATAGCAAGTTTACTACATACAAGGTGAATATAGTAAAAAAAACTATTAGACTTGTAAAAGAAAATAAAATTTCAAAAGACAGTTGTTTCCAGTAGCATCAAAAACATGAAATACCTAGGAAAGACATAAAACCTCTACACAGAAAACTATGAACGATGAACTATAAAACATAAAAACTATGTATTTATAAAACATATAAGTATATAAATGATAAACATTAAAATATGTAAAATATATGTTTGTAACACATATAAACTATAAAATACATAAAACACTAAAACATTATTACAAAAAATTATAGACCCCAATAAATGGAGGCATAGACAGGGTTCACGAATTGAAAGACTCTATGTTTTACAGATGTTGATTCCAGCCGAGCACAGTGGCTCGTGCCTGTAATCCCAGCACTTTGGGAGGCCAAGGCAGGCAGATCACTTGAGGTCAAGAGTTCAAGACCAGCCTGGCCAACATGGTGAAACCCCCCATCTCTAGTAAAAATAAAAAAATTAGTCGGGCATGGTGGCACACACCTGTAACCCAGCTACTTAGGAAACTGAGGCAGGAGAATCGTTTGAACCCAGGAGGCGAAAGTTGCAGTGAGTGGAGATCGCACCCCGCACTCCAGCCTGGGCGACAGAGCGAGACTCTGTCTCAAAAAAAAAAAAATGTTGATTCCCCGCAAATTGATACATGGATTTTGTGCCATTTCAATTTTTAAAAATTCTTGACAGGTGTGTGTGTGTGTGTGTGTGTCTGTATACATATGCAGTTGACAAGCTGATTCTGAAGTTTAACTAAAATGCAAAGACCCAAGAACAGCCAACGTGTCTTGAAAATGAACAAAGAGAAGTAACTTGCTTTACTAGATATCTTAATACCTAGGCAGTGTGGAATTAGAGCAAAGACCGATGAATAGCAATGAAACAAACAGAGTCCAGTAACATACCCTTGCATGTGTAGGGTCTTCGTTTGTGATAATGGTGGCACTGCAGAGAAATGAGGGAAATAATTATCTTTTTATAATGGTTGTACGTCAATTGAATAACCATATGGAAAAAAATGAAACTTGACCTATACCTCACATCATACACAAAAATCAGTTCCAAGAGGATTTAGACCCAAATGTGAAAAAAAAAATTAAGTGACAACTTAAGAGATGTATACAAAAGAATATCTTCATGACTTTGGGAGATGGAAGGATTTCTAAAGTAGAACACAAAACACACTGATCATTAAGGAATTAATTAAGTGGACTGTATTAAAATAAAGAACTCTGGGCCAGGCACAGTGGCTCACACTTGTAATTCCAGTGTTTTGCAAGGCCAAGGCAGAAGGATTGCTTGAGGCCAGAAGTTTGAGAACTGCCCAAGTGACATAGCAAGACCTCATCTTAAAAAAGTTTTTTTTAATTAAGAATTCTGTTTATTGAAGACCTTTTTAAAAGTTGAAATGGGAGCCACAGACTGAGAGAAGGTATTTACCACATATATAGCTGATAAAAGAAACGAATAAGAAAAAGACAAACAATCGGCTGGGCGCGGTGGCTCAAGCCTGTAATCCCAGCACTTTGGGAGGCCGAGACGGGCGGATCACGAGGTCAGGAGATCAAGACCATCCTGGCTAACACGATGAAACCCCGTCTCTACTAAAAAAAAAAAAGACAAACAATCCCAACTTTAAAATGGCCAAAAGACTTGAATAGGCACTTCACAAAAGAGAATATCCAAATGATGGCTAATCAATGTATGAAAAGAAAGGAAACCTCATTAATAATCGGGGAGATTCAAGTTAAAACCACAAATAAATACCACTACACACCCACCAAATGGCAAAAATGAAAAAGATTAACCATAACAAGTGCTAATGTGGATGTAGAGCAACTGGAACTATTGTGGAAAATCTGGCATTATTTACTAAAGTTAATACATGTACCCTAATATTCAGTAAATATACCCCTAGGTATAAATCCAGTGAGAATTTCGTACATATATTCAACAAAAGACATGTCCAACAATGTTTGTAGCATCATTTGTCATAATAGTCAAAGTCTGGAACTAACTCAAATGCCATCGACATTGTGAAAGCAAAATAAATCTCAAAACCACAAAATCACTAAGCCAAAGGGAAAAGTCAAGCTGGGAACTGCATCGGGCAAACCTGCCTCCCATTTTGTTCCTAAAAAGAGCTATAAAGATTAAAAAAAAAAAAGCTATGTGCTTTCCCCACATTTTGCCCACTAGGAAATTCCTTGTGGGCCCTGAGGTCTTTACCCTAAAATGGTTCTGTTGAATTTTACCCTAACAATGTATATTGATTGCTTATCTTCACAGGTGCGGGGCAGAACTGGGAAATCATCCCTCTGCTCACCTGACACAAATGCATTATCTGACTGCTTCCTCTAATGTAAAATGCAGATGCACTGAGCTAGGTGAATGTGTAAGTGACTGTTTCTCTACCCACCTCTCACATGTAAATTGTTATTTGGTCAAAGGCTGATCAAAGACTCAAAAGAATGCAACCATTTATCTCTCTTATCTACCCGCATCTTTTACAAATGTTTTCCTTTCCTCAGTATCCACCCTTTCCCCTTTAAATATTGATGCCCTGAAAATCATGTTTGGAGAAAGGTACAGGCCTACTTCCCTGGCACACATCCTAAACCTTGGCAAAATAAACTTTCTAAATTGATTGTGACCTGTCTCAGATACTTTTGGTTTACAACATAGAATATATAATAAATTTAATGTAATACATTCATACAGCAGAAAACTTCACAGCAACAAAAATAAATTACACACAACAACATGGATGAATCTCTAAACATAATGTGAAGCAAAAGAAGCCAGATACCAAAGATTACACACTATGTGATTCCATTTTATTAATTTCAAAAGCAGACAAAATTAATTTATGGTGTTAAATGCTTCTAAAAAGTAGGCTTCTGAGGTGCTGATAACGTTTTATTTTTTGCCCTAAGTGGTGGTTATGTGGGTGTGTTCACTTTGTGATTATTCATAAAACTCTATACTTATGACTAAAATGTCTCCCTGTATGTGTATTATTCTTCCATATTTAAAAAAGTATTTTTAAAATGTCTCAAGATTTATTCCTTTTTTGAACTTAGGTTTTTTGAGGCAGCAACAATAATATATGTTATATACATATTTTACATATAAAATGTTTTTCTCTTTGTTTTGTTAATAGGCTTTATTTTGCACAGTAGTTTAAGGTTTACAGAAAAATTCAGCAGAAAGTACGAAGCGTTCCCATATACCCCTTTACCTCTACTCCCAAACACAGTTTTCCCTACTAATAGCAACTAGCATCATTACTGTGGTACAACTGGTGAGAAAATATTGATATATTATTATTAACTAAAGTCCATAATTTACACTAGGGTTCACTCTTTGTGTTGTACATTCTCTGGGTTTTGACAAATGCCTAATGATACATATCTACCATCACAATTGAATGAGTTTCTAATTTATTTTTAATTTGTTAGTGTTTGGTTTCCTAAATTCATACCATTTCCATAATAATTATTCCTTCACATCACTGATTGATTTTATCTTCTTTATAATTAGTACTATTTCTGAAAGAGGATGCACATTTCTTTTTATGCCGTTAGCCAATGGCTTAAGTCAAGTAACATCAAGATAAGGATTTAAGGCCAAGTTCTTGGGCAAAAGATTTGCCCAGGCCTAAAATTTCTAGAATAGCCGACTTTCCACTTATCATTGGCAGTTAGAAGATGTGTCAACATTATAGTGAAAGATTCTATTACAATGCTTCAAGGAAGACCTGCCATAGGCCATTCTACCCTTGGCCCCCACATTAGGGATCACTGAGTCACGCTCTGAATCAACATAAGACTCAGGACAGGATGTATAAGTCCTGCTGCAACACAGTTGTCTCAAAAGGCCTAGCACACTTTAATAAGCGAAGATCAACCACACCCAACCTGGAGTGGGTCTCACAGCAAACTTCTTCCCCTGTTCCTCACTCTGTATTCGAAGCATCTCAGAAATGACTAACACTATGAAAGGAAAGGAAGACAGCTATTCTTACCTGTCTTAGTTCACAAAGAAGAAGAAGGTAGTGGTGGCTTCTAATAAATACTCAAGACTAAAGAAAAAACTCTAATGACTGCATTTTAGTCTTAGAGTGAACTCTGTTGGACCTGTAACTATGAGCACTGGATAAGAGACAAACCCACTTGTTAGTCCTTAAATATAACAACATACAGGGAGTGTTGATTATATGTTGGAAGAAGAGAAAGCAGATATACTCAAAGATGTTTAAAACAACCAAAACTGAACTCCAGCCTAGGCAACAGTGAGACCCTATCACAAAAACAAAAACAAAATGAAACCACAACCAAAAACCTTGTCACACAAACACAGTCCATAAATAGAACTGTGAATTCTAAAGTCAAGAAAAACATCAAGGCAGCTCAAAGTTGTCGTGAGATGGGCTTGTCAACATTTTAAACCAGATGATATCAAAATGACCACTAGCACAGGCACTTCATAATGCTAACTTTACTAAACCAAAGCACCTTACTAAATCAAAGGGAAGGATTAGATTGATGTTTATCGTAGGCTTAATTAGCTTTTCTTCATGGAAATATTCAAACAATAAGATTATGGAGAATTATATAGAGCTCTAAGAAAATGAAATTATCATTAAACACTTATTCATACACCTACAATCATGGTGATAATTACCTACTCAGTAAAACAGTGTTCCAAAGCAATGTGGGTGGTACCTGAGTTTCAGTTACTACAAAACAGAAAGTCAGAAAGTAAACTCTGGACCTTGGTTAATTCAGATCTTCTCCTATATCATACTTCTCTGCATGAAGCTCACAGGAGCTCTCAGAGTAGCCTCCTCTATCAGTCATCTTTGCTGTTATGTAGAGATCTACATTCACCATATCACAAGTCTTGTTTTAAAATGGTAAATATATAAAATTATCCTTCTTTTCAGAACACAGTCTTACCTGATGGTAAATCATGACCTGCGCATTCAGGTGTAGCTAAAAGGGTCTTTGAGATACTAACATGTTTCCCATTATGAGGCCAAGTTGAGTCTGCTCTCTGATAAATGCCGTTAGCTGCTTTCTACAGGGTGGAGTTCTCAGATATGTTTAAGTAAATAGAGCTGCACAAATATCGACACTGGCAATGGAATACAGGGTTTATCCATGGGGTTAGCATGATTTGTGGACTATCAGGACCCATGTAAAAGTGAGCTCTGTGCTCATTCTATTTGCTGTGGTGTCGTTTGCTTTATTAAGAAAGGATATGTTGTTTTTATATGAAAATAATTCTTGCCTTTGAACTCCAATGTTTTAGGACAATCCTCCGAGTTGTATGGGGTTGCTGTGTCCTAAACTACACTGTTGCCATATTTCCTGTGAGCACCATGCCTGAAGTTGTGTTGTACTTTTAATATTCATTTAGACTAGAAACCTAAAGAAAAGTCTTGATAGAGTTTGAACAGTGTAAATAATTTATTTCTATGAGTACTTGTACTGTTTGCTTAAAAGATTGCAAAAAAAGAATATGCCTCAAGTCTCTGGGTCATCCGAGGGTTCGGCAAGAAGAGACCTCCTGTTGCTGACTGAGGGAGTTAGTTCACAAACTCTTGCCATTTACATTTTAGTATAATTCTTCATTCCAATAGGAAAGGCTCTCCCAAGGACACCAGAAGCTGTGGTGTATAGATTGATAGCATGTGACGACAGCTAACTTAAGAATAGCAGGGGCTTTCACTGGGTTAAAAAAAAAAATCCCAGGGGTCTTCTAAGCTTCTTTTCAGAACAAGTGTTGAAAAAGATAATTTCTCTGGAAAATGCTCCTTTCATAGATCTAAGCGCCCTTTCACACCACCAGATGTCAGCATGCCAAGCTCCTTACAATGACGGAATATTTCTTATAGTTTTCCCTATGGGCTAGAAAGTTCCTCCCACAGATAAAATCAAGGAGTGCCCGCATCTTGCTTTTACCTGAAAATGTCTTGGGGTTACAGTTATGACATGTCATCACTCAAGGAGACTAGAGCATCAAACTTAAAATAAGCTGGCAACAGAACCCCAAAAAGAAAACATACAGTAAGTTAACACTATTGTAAAAAGTCCAGGACCAGAAGAGCAAGGCAGGGCTTGCCCCTTTACCTACCTAAAGCAAAATGGGGATTGTTCCCCATGGCAAAGACAAATGAACCCCAGTCCCAGGCTCATTTCAGAGCCTCATCTCAGGAACTATGAGTTTAGGAATGAGGCGTCTGATCATACTTTTTACTTTGTCCACTGTTAAAAAGAGTCATAGTTCATAGTGAAAAAGAGTTCATAGCGAAAAAGAACTCAGCTGCTACTATCTGCAGGAGTGGCTGAAAAGGGTGGAAGTGTGCCCATAAATCCTTTCTCTCATCACACCCACAAAACATTCAGAGTCTAACTCAAACTGCATGCAGTTAAGAAAACACTGGAAGGGAAGAGGAATGAAATGAAAAGTTGTTCTTTTCTATCGAACTCTTGTTTGGAGGGCTCTAGATTCTTTCTACCCCTCCTGGTTTGGGGAAAACCAACCTAAAATAGTCTTCTTACTCTTAGCCACCTTCCTCTTCTCCTTTTCCCTCTTTCTGGCCTTCATGACTTCTTTATTTTACTGTTTTTTTCTCGTTTTTTTTCCTGTCCTTCCTTTCCTCATGTCTCTACTCATTCCACCTTCAATGAATACTTATAGTGAGCCCACTACAGAGAGGCCCTGCAGACACAAAAATGGCTACAACATTAGAGTCATGGCCAAGTGGAGGAGAGGAAGGAGGAGAAAGAAGTAACAGGTCTGGTTTTTAACACGTTGAGCTTGAAGTACTTCCTGGACATCTATGGAGGTAGACAGTAGTGGTTGGGAATGCTAAGCAGGAGTTCAAGAAAGAGGAAGTTTTATTGACTACTGTATGTACTGTGTTTGGAGTTGGGAATACAGTGAAAAGATAAAACCTGTCAATTTTTCCAAGGGCTTTAAGAAAACAAGCAAGAGCATTAAAGTGTTTGAGGTGCCCAGATAAAAGCATGGGCAGGTGCTGAGGAGATACAAAGCAAAGCAGTCAGATCAACCTGAAGTGAGGGAATGGGAAGAGCCAGCCAGTCCCTTGGCTTCATAGAGCCAATCAGCCAGGAAGGTCTCTGTAGGCATTATGCATGGGATTGGCACTTTAGCTGTGTTGATGCTAAATTGTTCCAGCCAGGCTTACCCATGGAGTGTTAGCTTTTCAGATTTGTGTTCTCTTTTCTCTAACTGGATATTGATCTTCCCTTAGCAGAACAGTCTCCATTTCTAGATGGGGAAGGGAAACCCATGGCTACCTGTAAGGCCTCCTTCCCATGAGTCTTAACATTATGCTGATTTGGCAAAATAGCCCACGGTCTCTTACATTTCTTCCTATTTTATAGACCCAAGAATAAACCCAAGAGTGTTCTAGGATAAGTATACAGGCATAAATAAATTTGGCAGTCTGATTGGCTGCAAAAATTTTCCAAGAGAATAAGTAGATCGTTGCCATGGAGTTTTCCAT
Source organism: Macaca thibetana thibetana (assembly GCF_024542745.1). Classification (NCBI taxonomy): domain Eukaryota; kingdom Metazoa; phylum Chordata; class Mammalia; order Primates; family Cercopithecidae; genus Macaca; species Macaca thibetana. Next base: position 100,251,266 of record NC_065586.1, on the reverse strand, counting down.
CTTGTGAGATCTAATGAAATTAACTTTCTACTTCAGAAACACTTTTCAGTCTTTATGATGAAATCCCTTTGACCATTAACTTATCAGATCTTGGAGCTAATGGAAATTCTCCCACCTTACCCCACCCCAACTCTATTTGTGTGAGCATCAGAGAAAACTCCCATGCTTTTCATCAGGCGTCCATTTGTGTCTATTCCTCCTAGCCTAAAAAATCCTCATAAGCCAATTAAGTAAATTAAGATTTACAAAAACAACTTGGTTCTCCCAGTCCTTTCTCAGCTGCCTGAATTAACCTAGACAAACTAAAAACGGAAACCCAAAGGGCAAATACTTGGTGCATTTTTAGCCCTTTAAAGGAAAACTCCCCTTTTGTGCTTTTTCTGTGGCAAGGACATTGTCCTCTACTCACAAGTTATTGCTAAAAAAACAGACAGCTTTGCTCATTGGCATGGAATTCCACATGGGGTAAATCTATACAGCTGCAGTCAACTGGGATATCTTTTCCCAGTGATGACTGGGTTTGTTTCTCCAGGTTTTCAATTTAGATTGTTCGCTTGGTTTCAAAATTACCTTTTAAAGCCAGATGCGGTGGCTCAAGCCTGTAATCCCAGCACTTTGGGAGGCCGAGGTGGGCGGATCACAAGGTCAGGAGATCAAGACCATCCTGGCTAACACGGTGAAACCCCGTCTCTACTAAAAAATACAAAAAAACTACCCGGGCGAGGTGGCGGACGCCTGTATTCCCAGCTACTCGGGAGGCTGAGGCAGGAGAATGGTGTAAACCCGGGAGGCAGAGCTTGCAGTGAGCTGAGATCTGGCCACTGCACTCCAGCTTGGGCGACAGAGCGAGACTCCGTCTCAAAAAAAAAAAAAAAAAAATTACCTTTTAAAATGTGTAATTTAAATTCTGGTCATATGGTATGAATCACTTCTTGAACCTTATTTAGGGTATTCTTGCAAGTTCCACAGGATGATTATAAATACTTACCTTGAAGTTAATGTTGCATCTTGTTTGTTCTAGGAAGAGAGAAGAATTGCTTATTGAACGTTTATGATTTTTAGCTCATTTAAAAATTTAATTAAGCATGCTATCTGCAGGCCAATAGAGGGAAGATTTGAGATATTCCAAAATAATAACATTTGCTTTTAAATGTTAATATCTTATTTCAGGTACTCTTCCTGCTGTTGCTGTTTCACCTAACATTGATGAAATGAACACAATCTGATTAACGTATGGTATATGGCAAAAAACATTATCTTATGAAGTATATTGTATTACATGCCATCCTAACTATGCTGCCAAGTATTCTATAAGTATATAGGCTAGCTGAGCCTACTTCTTACTTCCAAGAGGAATGAGTGGATGGTAAAGACCATCAAGAATAGGGTTATTCTGTCTGGGTGCAGTGGCTCATGCTTGTAATCCTAATACTTTGGGAGGCCAAGGCAAGAGGATCGTTTTAGCCCAGGAGTTCAAGACTAGCCTGGTCAATATAGCAAGTCCTCATCCCTACAAATAATTTAAAAAATTAGCTGGCATGGTGACACAGGTCTGTGGTCCCAGCTACTCAGGAGGCTGAAGTGGGAGAAGAATTGCTTGAGCCCAGGCAGTCAAGGCTGCAGTGAGCCATGATCATACCACTGCACTCCAACCTGGTTGACAAAGCAAGACCCTGTCTCAAAAACAAAAAACAAACAAACAAAAAAACAAAACAGGGTTATTCTATTTAAGTTCATCATCACTATCACATTTCATTGATAATTGCTGAAACTTGCACAGCATTTTCAATGATTTGCTCTGTAAATTTTTGATAATTCTTTAAGCTCCTCATGATTTAGGATAGTTAAGAGCCTGGAAAATTATTTTAAACAATTTTACAGAATGGCATAGGAAAAACAATCAAGCAAACAAAAAGCTTCGCATACTAGTCCTGACTCTGCCGTTAACTACTTTCAGCAAGTTATTTAGTTTACCTTCTCATTTTGCAAACTAGGTGACCCAGACTAGGTAATCTGTAAGGTCTCCTTGAGCTCTAAGATTTTATGATATTAATATTAGAATTATGCCCACTTTTACTAAAATTACTCTCAAAGCTCCTACCATCTTCTGAGAGTAATCTCTTCATAGTACTTTTAAGTCTTGGGTGTCTACGTGGCCTTTATCAAGAGGAAGTTATAGTCTTTTTTTTTTTTTTTTTTTGAGACGGAGTCTTGCTCTGTAGCCCGGGCTGGAGTGCAGTGGCCGGATCTCAGCTCACTGCAAGCTCCGCCTCCCGGGTTTAGGCCATTCTCCTGCCTCAGCCTCCGGAGTAGCTGGGACTACAGGCGCCCGCCACCTCGCCCGGCTAGTTTTTTGTATTTTTAGTAGAGACGGGGTTTCACGGTGTTAGCCAGGATGGTCTCGATCTCCTGACCTCGTGATCCGCCCGTCTCGGCCTCCCAAAGTGCTGGGATTACAGGCTTGAGCCACCGCGCCCGGCTAAGTTATAGTCTTTATATATGGGGTGAATCACTCTCACCCTTTGTAAATGTGAATACCTCTCTATGAAGTCAAAATATTTTGCAGTTTCACTTGATGTAACTTGTACTTCTGTAATCAATTTATTGAAAAATTAGGCAATACCAGGGTGCTCCTCCAACTCCAGTAACACTTTAAATGAATTTGTTTATTATTCATAACAGTGCCTACATATATTTGGAGATACTATTACTTATTATTATGAACCAGTGAGGATGCTTTTGAATTTAATAACTGAAAATACCAACTCAAATTGGCTTAAACGGTAAGGAAGTTTATTTTCTCACACACAAAGAATCCAGAGGTACATTCAGGCTCTCAATGTTGTCATTGAGGAGCAAGGATGTTTCCAATCCTCATCTCCTCACTGTGGTGATACCCTTGTGAGTGAAATACATTAGCACGTCGACATCACATGCAGAAGTACCAATGTCCTGAAAAAGAAAATGGCTATTTCTTCTTTTTCTCCTTAGAAGCAATAAACTTCTCCTAAAAGTCCTGAAAAAACTTTTCCTCATCTACCATTGGCCAAAAAATGAGTCACATTTCTTCCTAAATCCACCACTAAGAGGAATGGGTGAAAATTAATTTTGGTTATAGAATGGGAAGGTAACCACTATGATCGCAATAATGTATAATATAATATTTTCGTAGTCCATAGATAGTGCTTGCGCACAGATTCCTTGCCATGATGCTACACGTACTGAACACTTCTGCTCCCAAACATTCTGGAAATTCTTGGCCAATTCCTCACTCTAAGACCAAAGTCAATTACTGTTGCTACACTACTAGTGATTTGTATTCTGTGGGGAAAAAATGAAATTAATGGTTCCGAAGTAAATCACCCTAACTTGTGTGTATGTCTTTCCTAGAGGATACATCTCAAATATTGCAACAAATAGAACATATGATGCAATTCTATAATTTAAGTGAAATGGACGAGCTCTTGAAAGACACAAGCCATCACAGCTCACTCAAAAAGAAATAGATAACCTGAATAATTCTACACCTATTAAGAAAATTTTATTTGTAGGTCAAATCTTTCTAGAAAATAAAACTTCATGCTCAAATAGCTTCACTGAAAATTCTATCAAACTTTTGAGAAAGAAATAATACCAATTCTACACAAATTCTTCCAGAAAATAAAGGAAAAATGAGCAATTCCCAGCTTATCTTATGACACCATTATTACCCTGACCAAAATAAGGCAAAAACTTTACAAGAAAGAAAAATCTACAGAACAATATCTCTCATAAACAAGGACACAAAAGTTTTTTGTAAAACATCAATAATAAAATTCAGCAATATATTAAAAGGAAAATATGTCATGTCCAAGCCTCATCTCCAGAAAATAAAAATAAACAAAGTAAATAAATCAATGGGAGTTTTATCAGTGAAAATGATGGAGTGAGAACCTCTTTTTTTTTTTTTGAGACAGAGTCTCACTCTTATTGCCCAGGCTGGAGTGCAATGGTGTAATCTCGGTTCACTGCAACTTCTGCCTCCCAGGTTCAAGTGATTCTCCTGCCCCAGCCTCCCAGGTAGCTGGGATTACAGGCGTTCACCACCACGTCTGGCTAATTTTTTGTATTTTTAGTAGAGACGGGGTTTCACCATGTTGATCAGGCTGGTCTCAAACTCCTGACCTCAGGTGATCCACCTGCCTTGGCCTCCCAAAGTGCTGGGATTATAGGCATGAACCACCACACCTGGCCAAGGACCTCTTAATATTTTCTCTTCTATGAAGTAATGGGGGAACTGGGAAAAAATAGAACAACTTTTTCAGAAATCTGAAAATTAACCAAAGTCTTGTAGCAACCTGGGAAGTATTTATTCAGGAAAATGGCTCAGTAAGAGCAGCAAGCTTTGTGGCGTTTTAACTTGCCCTATTCCATCCCCTCCCAACTCTGTGGTATCTTTGAAAACCAACATCCCACAATCATGGTGAGAAGCTGGAGGCTGGCAGCCACTGGAATGGACAGAATGAAGTCAGAGTTCCTTCAAAGCTGTATTCACAGAGCATTGTCACTATTTGACCCTTCTGGTGGTTCTTTGGAAGATTCCACTTACAAGATTGTCTTTATTTGACCTGTCTCAGAGCTCATTCAGTGTGAAAAGCCTTTTCTGTGGGGCATTTGTCAAAAACAATTCAATGCAATTGTCTAACATTGTGGCTACCCAAGGAAATGGATAACAGTTGAGGGAAATAAGAGGCTAACCAAAAAGCTTAAAAGGAAAAACTCGGGATAAGATATCCATAGTGGCTTTTAAAAGTTCTAACATATTTCTGGGAATCTAGAAGACCATGTACATGCATAGACATGTGTACATATTTAGGGCTGTGTGCATGCTCAGGAAAGACCTAAGAAGGCCCTATGGATGACTTTGAGGCTCTGTGAAAGCAGAAAGTAAAGGCTAAGGCAGAGCTGTCAACTGGCTGGCTGAATCTTAAATGTGTGCCCCTGCATGCACACAGAATCCCTTGGCAAAGATTCAGAGACTTATTGGTTCAGGGCATTTAAGGAAATCTCTGTCCAATTATTAGCTGACCCCTGAGCTAACTGGGCAAAGACTTTAGTGGCCACATGTAACAAAGAATACAGACTTTACAGAATTAGTCCAGGAAAATCACAGCCAAAATATAAGAAAAAGTAGCAAACAATAAAAACAACAAAATCTGCAGAGGGAGGAGAGTCTGGTTTCAGAGTTGCCATATTATATTATTTGAAATGTCGAGTTTTCAAAAGCAAAATAATTATGAGATATGCAAAGAAACAAGAAATTATAACCCACATAAAGTTTTAAAAATCAATTAATAGAAACTGTCTTTGAAAAAGTCCAGACATTAGATTTATTAGACACAAACTTTAAATCAGCTATTTTAATATATTCAAAGAGGTAAAAGAAACCGTATCTAAATAACTAAAAGAAAGTATGAGTACAATGACTCACCAAACAGAAAATATCAACAAAGAGAAATTATGAAAAAGAACCAAATTCTGTTGAGGGAGGGGGTATAAAGGTAAAAAAAAAGATATAAATGTATTTATTATCACTGAAATGTACACTTAAAAGTAGTAAAGATGGTAAATCTTTTTAAAAAAATTTTTGAGACTGAGTCTTACTCTGTCACCCAGACTGGAGTGCAGTGGCATGGTCACCACTCACTGCAGCCTGAACTGGGCTCAAGTGATCATCCCACCTTTGCCTCCTGAGTAGCTGGGACTACAGGTGTGCACCACCATGCCCAGTTAATTTTTAAATTTATCTGTAGAGTCATGGTCTTGCTTACATTGCCTGGGCTGGTCTTGAACACCTGGAATTAAGTGATCTTCCTGCCTTGGCCTTGCAAAGTGCTAGGATTACAGGTGTGAGCCACTGTGTCCAGCCAAAAAAAATAAAAAATAATAATAAAAAAAGAATGTTCCGATCTGTAAGCTCTGTGAGATGTAGTAGTAAATAGTTAAAAAGAAACAAAAAGAAAAGAAAATTTTAAATCAATGTAACCACCATATCAACAGACCAAAGAAGACAAATAACGTAATTATTTTAATAGATGCAGAAAAAGCATTTGACAATCAACGTGCATTCATGATTTTAAGAAACCAAACTCTCAAGAAACTAGTAATGAAGGGAGTTTTCTCAACCTAATAGTGGGGATCTACAAAAATCCTATAGCTACCATGATACTTAATGGTGAAACACTAAGTGCTTCTCTTCCCAGATGGGAATAAATCAAAGATGTCCTCTCTTACTACTCTATTCAACATTGCATTGGAGATTCTAGCCAGTGTGCAAAAAATAAATAAAGGGTATTTCTTTATTAGAAAATAAGAAATAGAACTATTCACAGATGACATGACTGTCTATGTAAGAAACTTCAAAGAATATCCAAAATTGTACTAGAACCATTGTTTAGCAATATTACAAAGTCAATATATAAAAACTAATTGTACTTTCTTTTTTTTTTTTTTTTTTTTGAGAGAGAGTCTTGCTCTGTTGCCCAGGCTGGAGTGCAGTGGTGCGATCTCAGCTCACTGCAAGCTCTGCCTCCCAGGTTCACGCCATTCTCCTGCCTCAGCCTCCCAAGTAGCTGGGACTACAGGCACCCACCACCATGCTGGGCTAATTTTTTTTGTATTTTTAGTAGAGACAGGGCTTCACCGTGTTAGCCAGGATGGTCTCGATCTCCTGACCTGGTGATCCACCTGCCTCAGCCTTCTAAAGTGCTGGGATTACAGGCGTGAGCCACCGCACCCGGCCAAAAACTAACTGTACTTCTATATATCATTGACAAAAAATTAGAAAATAAGATTTTTTTAAAAAAAGCATTTTAAATAGCACCATAAAATATTAAGTACTTTGGTACAAACATAACAAAATATGTGTAAAATCTGTTTGCTGAAAACTATAACACTAATAAAAGAAGTCAAAACAATATAGGTAAATGGAAAAATATGCCATGTTTGTGGATTAAAAGAATTACTGTGGTTAAGATGCCATTTGTTTCCTAAATAGAACTATAATTCAATGCAATCCCAATATATTTACAAGTAAGATTTTCCGGGGAACTCAAATTAATATGAAAAAACGAAGGAAATAGAATAGCCAAAACCCCAAAGTTGAACGATTTACACTTTCTCAATTCAGAGTCCAGAATGTACACCATTATGCAATGGAAAACATTCATAGGGTCTGTACTTTCTGATTTCAAGACTTATTATATTGTTACAGCAATTAAGGCAGTATGGTATTGGTGACAGGTAGACACACAGATCAATGGAGCATAACAGAGGTAAGAATAAATTCTTTCTTACGTGAGTAGTTGATAAATCAATTTTAATAAATCCTTACTTATGTGAGTAGTTGATAAATCAATTTTAATAAATCCTTACTTATGTGAGTAGTTGATTTTTGACAAATTTGGAAGGATAATTCAATGGAGAAAGGATAATCTTTTAAATACATGGTTTTAGAACAAACAGTCTTATATTTAAAAATGAACCTTGAGCCAGGTACAGTGGCATATGCCTCTACTCCCAGCTGCTTGAGAGACTGAGGACAGAGGGTCACTTGAGCCCAGGAGTTTGAGCCCAACCTGGGCAACATAGGAAGATCTCATTTTCTAAAAAAAATTTTTAAATTTTTAGAAATGAACCTTGGTCCACGCTTTGCACTTTATACACAAATTAGCTCAAAAATGTCCATAGGCATAAATGTAAAGCTGAAAATATTAAAATTTCTAGAAAAAAATATTAAAAAATCCTTGGCCGGGAAGGGTGGCTCACGCCTGTAATACTTACACTTTGGGAGCCCAAGGCATGTGGATTGCCAGGGCTCACGAGTTTGAGACCAGCCTGGTCAACATGGTGAAACCCCATCTCTACTAAAATATAAAAAATTAGCCAGTCATGGTGGTGCGCGCCTGTAGTCCCAGCTACTCAGGAGGCTGAGGCAAGAGAATTGCTTGAACCTCTGGAAGAGGGAGGTTGCAGTGAGCCGAGATCGCACCACTGCACTCCAGCTTGGGCGACAGAGCGAGACTCCATCTCAAAAAAAAAAAAGGAAAAGAAAATCCTGTGAATGCAGGTTAGGCAAAGATTCCTTAGACATGACATCAATAATATGATTCATAGTAGGAAAAAAAATGACAAACTGGACTTCCTCTCTAAAAGACCTTGTTAAGAAAACAGTCATCTAGCTGTAGACTGGGATAAAATATTTGCAAAAACACCTATCTGATAAAGGACTTGTATCCAGAATATATAAAGAACTATCAAAATTCAGTAGGAAAACAACCCAGTTTTAAAATTGGCAAAGATTTGAACAGATACTACCAAAAAAGATACATGAATGGCAAATAAGCATGTGAAAAGATGACCAACATCATTAGTCACTAGAAAAATGCCAATGAAAACCACAATAAAATATCACTCCACACTTATTAGAACTGCTAAAATGAAACAAATGGATAATGCCAAAAGCTGACAAGGATGTGGAACACCTAGAACTCTTATACACTGCTAGTAGGGATGCAAAATGGTATAAAACTTTGGTAAACTGCCAGTTTCTTATAAAGTTAAACATACATTTACTCAGGCAAGCGTTTTACTCCTAGGCATTTACCTAAGAGAAATGAAAATTTATGTTCGTATAAAATATGTACATGAATTTTTATAACAACTTTATTCATAATTGACAAAATGGGAAATAATCCAGATGTCTATAAACATATAAATGTATAAAAAAATTATAGTTCCATACAATGGAATATTACTCAGTAATAAAAAGAGGTAAATTATTATGCTTACAACAACATAAATAAATCTCAATGCTAGATCAAAAAAGCCAGATTCAAAAGGTTACATATTGTATGATTCCACTTATATGACATTTTGGAAAGGTAAAACTATAGAGATAGCTGCCAGAGGCTGGAAATGGGAGTGGACCACAATGAAGCATAAAGGAATTTTACGATGCAATGGGACTGTTCTATATCTTAAATTTGGTGGTGGTTACATGACTATATGCATTTGTCAAAGCTCCTAGACCACTAAAAAGTGAATTTTACTGGAATGTGAGTTCTCTGATTTGCATCTGATTCTGGCAAATTGCTGACACCAGGGTCCTCAAAAACACATATTAGAAACCAGTGGCATAATGACAGTTCAAAAACTTTTAGATGACTGTTATAATCAGTAGAATGTTAAGTCAGTGAGTATGTCAGGCAATGAGACCTGATTCTCAGCATGAGTTCATGTACTACAGATATATCCTTGAGGAAAATAGTGGCAACCACAAGCCAGGTAATAGGGTGCGGTCTTTATATTAATGAAGATAGTCCTGTGTAGACATGTTTTGTGAAAACTAAGCCCATCTCCTGAATCATGGCCTGCAGCATAAGAGAATGCTCATCCTTATGCAGACTTTTCAGCACTCTGGCAAATCCATCTATCAGGTGGCTTCCAGCTGTTTTGTTGAATTTTTTTGTTGCCCCCCCAATAGGGATCAAGCCTAACACAAATTTCAAATAACTGGTCTATTTATATAAAATAATCAGATTTTGAGAGCCTATCTTTTTCTGTGAGCAGTATTAAACTCTTCCTCTTCTTGCTGCTCCTGACATCCCTCCCATGTCATTTCTGAGCAAATAAAGTGCAGATGACTTGGCTTGCCCCAGTTCTTAGAGAGGCTTAACTCTACCAGGGTGGGTAGGTAAACACTGCCAAGCATAAAACTAGAAGTCACTTCCCATCCTGATGGGAGGATTTTCATTTCTTCTGCTAATCTTTTGGAATCAAAAGGATATTTTTCTCTGATTATAAAGGGTGTCCTAGTCTGATTTGTGCTGCTATAACAGAATACCAGAGAGTAATTTATTTTAAAAAATATTTCTCACAATTCTGGAGGCTGGGAAGTCCAAGATTGAGGGGCTGGCATCTGGTGAGGGCCTTCTTGTTATGTCATAACATAACAGAAGGCCTCATATGGGTGAGAGAGAGAGAGAAGGGGGTTAAACTCATCCTTTTATAAGGAACCAACTCCAGAGATAACAAATCTACTCTTGAGATAATGCCATTAATCTATTAATGAGGGTAGAGTCATGACCTAATCACCTCTTAAAGGTCCCACCTCTTAACATTGTTGCATTGAGGATTAAGTTTCCAACACATGAACTTTGGGGGACACATTCAAACTCTAGCAAAAGGGGAGCAAGTGCTAAGGCTAACACTGCACAGATTTTTCTTTGGCTCATTTTTGTCTTTTGATAAAGCTAATTTATAATTGTTCAATTACTTGAAATAAGTTAGAAATAATTTAGTAGGCCATGTGTTAGAAATAACCTATGGTTGCTTTAATTAAATGCATCATCTATAGGTGATATATTCTAATATAATCCTATATTCTTAATGTCTAAGTTCTTCAAGTCCAGAGAACGGAATCTTTTTTTTTTTCTTTTTTTTAATGCATCTCCCATTGATAATGTTAGCTGGTGAACACAGGACAAAATGGGAGCAGGGAAGAGTGCAAACCAAAGGGAATACACTTTTTGTTGTTGTTATTGTTTTTATATCCTCCACCGGAAAGTAATCTCTAACATGGGACTTTTGAGAAAGGTAACTTGGCAGAGAAGGGGAGGGAAGTGCTGTAGTTAGTGGTTGGCTTGGAAAAATCTCAGCATCATCCTAGGCCCTGCAGTCTCCCTCATCTTAACAGCAACCACTAAATATCATTGTCTCTGTCCAACCTGGCTGATCTTGCGCTGCTCAGTTCCTTTTTCTTTTTCACCTTTGCCTTGCTAAAGCTCAGGCTCTTCACTAAACTACTGCCAGAGCGTCCCCATCAGTCTATCTTGCCTCTTTCTGTTCTACTCCACTGTCTACACTATCACCGAATTTATCTTTGTTCAGCCCAGCTGAACCTTCGGCAACTCCCCCTCACCCTCAGAATGACACCGACATGCTGCAGACTGGCACGTCAGACTCTCTCTGAAGGGTAGGTGCATCCTACCCTTCCCACCTCTCCTCCTTCTCTCCTTTCTCACACTATGCTCCACCACTCTCCACCCAAGCCTTCCTCTGTCCTGCATCTGTGCCTCTCGTGCTGGACTCTGTGCTTGAAATATCTTCTTCAGCCTTGGCTTCTCACCACCCCCGATCCTTTAAGGCCCAGCTCAAATGACTCCTCTTTTGTGAAGCTTTGACTGATGTTCACAGCTGAGAGTGGATTTTCATAGTCCTTAACTGTTCTCTTGTGGTTTATATTCTTCCGTATGTTGTAATTATTGGTATATGTGGTGACTGTGTTCATATATTTTTTCTTTTTATGTTGTAAATTACTGGAAGGCAGGTTTTATATTTCACCCTCAATTGTATTTATACACCTCATGCCTTGCTCATGATAGACACTCCATAGGTGGTAGTCCACTCACTCAACAAATATGAGTTTTGAATGGAAAAATGAATGAATAGATCTGAAGTTGGGAATGGAAGAAAAGGAAACCAGGGTGCTTTGTTATTATAATCAAGGCAGCAAGGAACACAACTGGCGATAATTCAACAAGCCCACATGGGAAGGGCAGGAGTTGGTACTACTCAGCTATGTCCTTCCAAAAGCCAAACAATTCCACACACCATGACATATGATATTGTCATAATTGTGTATAAAGAAGTCTTATCTAGTAGCACATGCTAAGCAAAGAAGCCAAACAGGAAGATGGTCTTCCAGTCTTCGAACAGTAGTAGAAAACTGTAACAAATAATTGTTGTATTATTTTTATTTAATATGTAAGAATTAGGTTTTTTTTTAAAAATCAGTGGATTTACTGTCCAACAAAAGAGCTGAATCAGCAATTATAGATACTGGAATTACCTCAGAAAATATAAAATTGTTTTCTCTCACCTCCTTCTCAGATAACTTTATTTCTTATTATCTCTTGAGAATGGAGGGCAAAATGTGTCCCAAAGCTATAGGATACCTGGTGAAAGTATCATAAATACATCATGGCACTATCATGTGATACTGTTTTTATGAGAGAAGAATCATAGAATAGGTAGAAATCCACCTATTGGGTACACCCCTTTAAACCAAACACATAAAGAAAATATGCGTCTACAAACATTCCATAAGGTAGGGAATAGTCACTTGGCAAAAGCACTCAGTCTGGTCACCAAAAACAAATCCCTTTTCAGAAACACATCAGCCACATAAAGCAGAGTCTGCCTGTACTCACACTGCGCAGAGAGTGATGCATCTGGTCACTTGGTGCCAATCTGGGCCACACATGAAAAGACACTCTTTCTCCCCAGCGTATTTAAAAGTCAGTCGATAATTTTGGAAGTATAACTATTTTTCCAGGTTGCCTTTTAAGGTACTTTCCTTTCTAGTCCATCAAAAATGGATTACTGTGACTCATTAACGCAGCTCCAAACACAGTCAGAGAGCAAAAAACACCTTTCCGGTGTCTTAGTCACTTCTATTTCCTAAAGTTGACTCTTTGCTTCTTCATTTTGGCAAGAATTTTGTTGTTTTCTGGTTAATTTAAAAACATTTAAAAAACAACTCCCTTACTACCAGGCATATGGTAGGAACTTAATATATAAATGTTAAATGAAGTTTCTTTCACTCCATGTACCATGTCTTACTCACAGATTTGCCAAGTACAATAAACTATGAACACTGAATAACTAGAATGTGAGTACTTGAATTCTTTTTTCTTCTCCCCCAAAGTGCCTAATATAGGACTCTGGAAACACTACTCACACATGCACATCTGAATATGTGAGAACCGGCACGTGCACACACAGACGTGCAGTCTTATCAGCTGTTGAGTTAGCTTAGAGGATCCTTGACTGATTAACTTCAGGGGTTATCTGTTATAGATCTGATTGTTTTATTGTACCTGGAGAATACCAATATTTTTATAGGAACCCAAGGGAAGGAAAATACCATCCATGCTGATTCTGATGGTTGCTTAGCATGTTAGTTTTATTTTATTTTTTAATTTATTTTTATTTTGTAGAGATGGGATCTCACTATGTTGCCCAGGCTACTCTTAGACTCCTGGCCTCAAGAGATCCTCCTGCCTTGGCGTCCCAGAGTGCTGGGATTATAGGTATAAGCCACAATGCCTGGCCTGTGTGTTTGGTTTTATATAGTTGTTATAGCTGAATAATTGATTGGTCTGTGGTTGCTGAGTTCTATAAACAGATTTCTATCTAAAACTATCAATAAACTATTCCAATACCATACTGCTGTTAACTGAAAACATCCTCACTGTTCAGATGGTTTGGGGTTTTTTTTTTTTTTTTTTTTTTTTAGTTATAATTTGCTCTCAGCCTGATCTGTTCTAATATTGCCTATTTTCTTTCAGTTCACAGTTATGAGCAGACTTAAATTTTAATAATACACAAGGCAGGAAATGAAGGTTCAAGAGTCAAGTGGAATCTATTAGACTCTGCCACTTACGAGATGGAAGACCTTTAGCCTGTTACTCAGTCAAACTTCACTTTTCTCAGCTATAAAATGAAGATAATAATGGTACATACCTCTCGGAGTCATTGTGGGGATTGTGTTAGAGAATGGATGTAAAATATCTGGCTCACAGTAGTTCTAGAAAGCATTAGTTGCAGTTGCTCTTCTTTCCTGGGATCAATAATCCGAACACCCACCCAGTGCCCGTAGCGAGTTGCTCCTTAATGTCAACTTAAGAACATTTGTCACATAACCCAAAACACGTCCCTCCACAGCCTGTGAGGCCCTGTGTGATCTAGTCTTGCCTCCCTTGCCAGCCTCTCGCTCACTGCCTGCCTCCCTTCACTTGATGCTTTTGAGCAAATTGGCCTCATCACTGTTCCCCCATCTCACCATGCAGCTTCCACCTGAGAGACTTCTCAGAGACTCTTGCCCCATCTAGATATTAGAACACTCTCCAACCTGCCCTTCACCTGTGTTGATCTCTTTTCAACCTTCACCTATCACTTACGTAGCACGACTTTCCCTAACACTCCTCTCCAAGATTATGTCTCTTCTTATGCTCTCATAGTACCCAGTACTCTTTCTTTCTGATCTTGCTCTGTCACCCAGGCTAGAGTGCATTGGCGCCATCATAGCTCACTGTAACCTTGAACAGCTAGGCTCTTGTGATTCTCCTGCCTCAACCACCCGAGTAACTGGGACTGCAGGTATATGCCATCATACCCAGCTATTTTTTTTTTCAGTAGAGACAGGGTCTTGCTATGCTGCCCAGGCTGGTCTTGAACTCCTGGCCTCAAGTCGGTACACTTTCTTTATAATAGTTATCACATTCTTGCAGTTGCTCTTATAATATATATATATACAATCTGCAATTATATATTGTACATAACTGTTATAGACTGAATTGCGTCCCTCTGAAATTCATATGTGAAGCCCTAATCACTAGTGTCTCAGTGAGTTTATTTGAAGATAGGGTTTTTAAAGAAGTAGTTAAATTTAAGTAAAAAGGAGCCCATCAGGGTGGACTCTAATTCGATCTGACTGTGTCCTTAAAAGAAGAGGAGATTAGGACACAGAGAGAGAGACACCAGGGATGTGCATGCACAGAGAAAGGCCATGTGAGGACACTGCAAGAAGGCGGCCATCTGCAAGCCAAGGAGAGGGGGTCTCAGGAGAAATCAAACCTCCTGACACATTGATCTTCAACTTCCAGCCCACAGAACTGTGAAAAAATAAATTTGTGTTGCTTAAGCCACTCAGTTCGTGGTATTTTGTTACGGGAACCCTCACCGACTAATATATTATGTAAGGCCTGTCTTCTTCCATTAGACTGTGAACTCCATAAGCACAGGAAATATGTCCATATTTCACCACCAAACTCTTAGCACATAGTTTAATGCCTGGCTCCAAGCAGGAGCCAATATCTTTTTGTTTAATTCTTGAACTCATGAATAAAGGAATAAATGATGCAGGGTCATGTCTATTTTATGCTGAAAGCTTTGTGT
Source organism: Macaca thibetana thibetana (assembly GCF_024542745.1). Lineage (NCBI taxonomy): Eukaryota > Metazoa > Chordata > Mammalia > Primates > Cercopithecidae > Macaca > Macaca thibetana. The sequence goes on along the minus strand of NC_065586.1, from coordinate 100,236,266 downwards.
GTTCTGGGTCCTTCAGTGTTCTTCTCCTATAGGACTGATGGAAGACATGTTGAGTATTTATTTGGGGAAAGCAGTGTCAAATTCTGCATCATTGAAAGGGTTCTGAAATGCATACTCCAGTGTGGAATATGGGCAGCTTAGGAGCAAGAGCCCCGCAGGTGTTGCCGTGGTCTGCTACCCTTCCATGGGATGCAGTGCCCACAATAGCAAGGTGCAGTCGTACGTCAGTGCTATGCCGCAGGGGCCCCACTGCTCCCTTCCAGTATCTTAGGATAATGCCTCAGAACTGGGGATCCCATTGTGGTGCTGGGTGCCAGGAATGTGCTATGGCCTCAAAGGACTGCCTGAGTGAGTTCCAGGGTCAGACTTCCCATTTCACCAACACCAAGGGTCTCAAGCTAGTCTTTGGGCCTCCTGGAAAGCCAGATGCTATCCAGGTATTCATAAAAATTATCCTGATTGAAGCAAGTAGACCATCTAGGGAAATCTAAAGGTCCCCAGGATGTACTTGGAGTTGCAGGACATCTGGAAGCCCACACATGTCTTTAGGTGTATGGACACTATGTGGTCACCTGATTTGAAGGACAGGAAGGTCCTTATCACTCCCCAACAGCACCTCTCTCCATTATTAGGTGGCTAAATGCCTAAAATTCCATCACTAACATGTCACTCTTTTAGGTCAGCATCACTATATCTGGTTGCCTCTTCTGTAAAATGAACCCCTACCCCACCAATTGCTCAGTACATTCAGTCATTCGCATATTATGAATTAGTTCACCAACTATTTTCTCCAGATGGGCTTGACCTGCCTTGAGTCACAAGAGTGGAAAGAGGACAAAGACATCTATAGGGGAAAGAGATCTTGAATATAAATCCTGCCAACTTCAGTTTCTCTAGGGCTCGGGCACTATGACCACAGGCCATCCATGTGCCTAGACCACTCCTGAATCATGCAGTGGGATTCCAGTACCCATGGCACTGAGAAAGGGTACTGCCACAAAGTTGTGGCAGTTCTCCAGCCATAGAAGGTAGGCAATAAAAAAGCATTTCCTTTATGCTGGTCTTTTGTTTCCTTTTCCCCATGGGCCTATAAACAGTTAATCTGGAATTCTGGAAGGAGAAGCTTTCTGCCTCCAGTAAAGTTTGATTCCTGCAGGCAGATTTTTTTTTTTTTTAAATCCAGCAAGTGTCAGATAATTGAAAGGGTGGAGTAACGCTGTAAACCACGACACACCTTTGTCAGGACTTGTTTGGAAGCAAAGAGTTGAAAGAAACAAGGTGGAGAGAAAGAGAAGTGAACATTTTTGAAAGATCACTCAGCTTTAACACACCTTGGCTGGGTCTGGATAAAAAAAAAGTGAGCACTGCAAATTTCTAGAAGAAAACATCAGGGGAAGAAAGAGAGAGGGGGATTTATTCAAAGTTGTTTCCAATTCCTTCAAAACCTCAAACCAGGTAAGTAAACAGGAAGACTGACCTTTCTGCCTTTCTCTGAGACTTTGATGTAAGGTTTGCTGTTTAGAAAGTAAGTGTTTATTGGAGAAAAGAAGATGAAGTTCTGCAGTTTCTAGCATTCTGGTTAAAGTGATTAATTGGTTATAAAAGATGACTTTGTTGTATGCATTCTGCTTAGGATAGGTCTTTCAAAGGAAATAAGTGGGGAAAAGGAGAAGGCTGGTTAAAATATAGCGGGGTCTAGAGGCAAGATCTTTCTGTATTGTTTTCAGCATTGTAAAATGACTTGTGTTGTTTTATTTAGAATATGATACGGCCTTATAATTCCTTCTCTTCCAATCTCAGTTTCCCCTCTCGCTATCTTGCTCTCCTCTTCCCTCTGTCTCTCTCTCTCCACTGGACAAAGAGAACAACTCAGAGGTGAAGTTAAAGTATAGGTAAGGGGCCTTCTAGAAACAACCCTGTGCTGACTGGGCCTCTCTGATTAAGCCATACATGGTAAACATTGCTGTTTACCATGCTGTAAAATTACCTCTAATCTAAAGAAAAGTGTGATCTTTGAAATGATCTAATTAATTCAGGAATTTTCCAGGATCAAACTTAGAAGAAGAAAAATAAAAGGAAGAAAACTGTTTCCTGTATATATACTCTTACGAGTCAACTTGGGTTTCCCCCTGCCAAAAAAAATTCACTTTGAGATGAGAATTACCAGTTTAGATACCTAAGTGGATGACGTTAACTGGTAACTGACAAATTATCACTTTACTTTTTGAAGTGGAGGCAAAACCTCTGGCACATTCCTTTTTTTGAGAAGCAATTAATCAGTAGTCTAACAGTGGACTTGTGAAACGTAGTGAGATTTTTAAAAGGTATTCATTTGAAAAGCAGAATAGTTTCTTCTTACCTCCATATGTTCTCTCTTAGAGCTAAGGCACAGATCTGTCAGAGCTAACCTAAGACAGATGTCTATCCCCACACAGACGTACTCCAGAGAATCAGAGGGGTCCTGCTTTACTCTTAGGCCCTGCAAAACATCCACATGAGTCTGAGCAGAGATTACACAGGAAAAATTAAAATGAACAGCTCTGCTTCAAGCTTGCAGAGAAACTTATCAGCCTGGATAATATGGCAAAACCCCAACTCTACAAAAAATACAAAATTAGCCAAGCATGGTGGTGCACACTCATAGTCCCAGCTACTCAGGAGGCTGAGGCGGGAGGATCACCTAAGCCCAGGAGATTGAGGCTGCAGTGAGCCGTGATGGCACCATTGCACTCTGGCCTGGGCAACAGAGCCAGATTCTGTCTTAAAAAAGAATAGGAACTTTGGGAGGCCGAGGTGGGTGGATCACCTGAGGTCAGGAGTTCGAGACCAGCCTGGCCAATATGGTGAAACCCCATCTTTACTAAAAATGCAAAAATTAGCTGGGCGTGGCAGTGCGTGCCTGTAACCCCAGCTACTTGGGAGGCTGAGGCAGGAGAATTGCTTGAACCCAGGAGGCGGAGGCTGCGGTGGGCCAAGGTTGCGCCACTGCACTCCCGCCTGGGCGACAGAGCAAGACTCTGTCTCAAAAAAGAAAAAAAAAAGAACAGGAAAAAACTCCTTAGATTGGTGAAACTGACCAGAACTAAGAACTAACTACCTTCTCAGATTATGAAAAACAAAAAGAAGTCTGTGTTTACATTGTTTGTTTCATTTGCCATTATTAACAGTGGCAGGACACAACTGTAAACAAACCAGCATAATCACAAAGCTGGTGCCCTATCCCACCTGCCCCCAGTCATGACAATCCAGGATGCCAACTGTAGCAAGCGGCAAACCCATCTCCGGGGTGTTATAGAGACAAAGCCAAGCCTCCGAGACAGTCAACTCCAGGGCATTGGCTTTCCTGGAGTCAAACTGCTGAGCCCTTCTGTGTTCTCAGGTCAATAGCCAGTGGATGGTTTTCTAATACTTTGGCAATTTTGTTGTTGTTTTGTTTTAAAACTTAAAGTGTATAAAGATTGGAGTAATAGAAGCTATAAAAATACTTGCAATTCACTAACAGAGTATAGAAACATTCCTAAAACAAAAGATGGAGAGGAAAATACTTAGCTTCTTCATTATCTTTGTTGTATCAAGAACAAAGTGTTTCATGTGTCATTAGAATAAGATAACGTGATGGTTTAAACCCAAATATGATGGTAAACAGTTAACGTGATGGTTCACTGTCACTAACAGTGGTTTGTCCTTGTGTATGTGTGTATGTTAGACAGCAGCATCGTCTGAATAGTTTTAGGTAGATGTGACATCATTTAAACAAAATAGAAAGGAAAAAGCTCATAAAAGTAGAAAAATGATTTAAAATTGTGTCTTCTTGCCTAGAAAAGTGACATGGGATCATTTTTACACCTTCACAAAAACATTAACTATAAAATAACCACAAAGCAACCCTTTAGAACTATGGATGGAAATTAGTATAATTTTGGAATTGAGAGCTTGAATGATCTGCTCATCCTTAGTTCTAGTGAAGTGGCCCAACTATCTGAGAAGTTAAAAATTATGTTATTTGACAGTGTTTCCATTAAGTAGGGCTTTGGGAAGATGAACACACTGGTGAATCCTGCTAGGATAGGCAGGCGCAGGCACATACCTGGGCAGGAAACGTTCCTTTTCCTAATGTTACACTTTTAAAAAACTATCAGCACTTAAAATGTGTAAAAAAGAAGTCCTGGGAATATACTGTGGGTTCCATGGGAAGATCCTAGTCCAGGCTTGTGCGCCACGCCATCATTCTCCATTTAATATAACTCACTTATAGAAAGTTTCCTCTTATATTTGGTTTAAAGGAATCAGTCTCCCAACACTTACCTGACACCTCAGATTGGCAGTGGGACACACAGACATTGGGGTGGCTTCAGATTGAGAGACAGGCATCTACCTGTACCTGCCTAGAGCCGGTTACATCCACAAAGTACCTTCCAATGAGGAGCTCCCAGGCCGTGAAGGAAGGCATCTAATTTCTAAGTAGGTCATCACTTCACGCCATCTGGAAGGTGGGGAACCCTTGGCTTTTTACTGCAGAAATCCTTTGTCATCGGGATTCAGGGAAAAGATGGAGGGCCTAGAAATGCCTGCTATTTTTCTGGATAAAGAAAGAACAAGCAAAACTTTCCAGGTTTGCTGCCTGGAGACTGTACTCTTAGCAAACAGAGTCATGATCCATCTTCCTAAATGACTGCAAGTGGAACCCATCCAGCCAATCCCAAAAGTATAGCTGTCAGCAGCAACTTTCACTGAAAGATCAAAATAAGCAATAACTTATAGGAAGTAAAAGTTTCTGTGGATTGTTATAAACAGTTCATTTCATGGTAATATTTCATATCAATTCAGGTACCATCCTAGAAAGCTAGTCACCTCCCCACTGACTGCCAGGTGCATTTAAAGGTTTAATCTCCCCAAATGCCTCCTGATCTACAGCTTATTGTCTATTTTTTAAAAAGAAAGTCAGAGAAGGGTTTCAGAGGTATCAAATTAATGCTTAAACAAAGGATTGCAAAGAAGGTGTCCAGTTGCACGTAGGTTTGCATGACATAAGTCATATAGGTTATAGCTGGAATGCAGACAGATTCACTGGCCAGGTTTGTCCTTTAATGAGGCTGGACTCCTTTGTTAAACTGTGTATGGAGCCCCTCCTCTGAGCTCCAGGAAACATACCTATAAAGACATTCTGTGGCTTCTCAGATCCAGCTAGGATTTTTTCCATGATGCCTCATTCCTTGCCTTGGGCTGTGTTTGAGAAACACCAATGAGCAAGAAGTTGGCACATTTACCAGGCCCTGAAGCTAAGTGTACGAATCTTGGTTATACCACCAGATCGTTGATCAGCTGGTCTCATTTGGTCTTGGTTTTCATCAAGGAAGTCACCCAGAGCCACAGTATGACTTTCATGGTCCCTAGACACTTTTGCCTTTGTAGGCCCCTTCCTCCATCAAAAAACTTTTTAAAATTCTATTTTACAACTGCATTGGTATAAAGAAGGACATAATCCAGATTAGATTCTGTTCATTTTTCCTTCTGATGTTAAAAGTAAACATTTTGTGGGCCCCAAAATGTGCTGTGGGCCTAGGCACTGTGACCACTTTGCCTACTGGGTAAGTCAAGCCTGAAGGCACTAGGCAGAGACTGGAAGGAGAGCTCTTCAAGCAAGGGGCACCTGGCAGAAGCAGTGTGCCTCAGCATTCTAGAACCCAGTTCGAACTACAACCAAAAGATAAACTTTTGGAGGAAGAGAAAGTTAGAGGAAGGGAGAGAATCACAGGGAAAGTCAGATTTCAGGTCCTTTCAGAACCTGGGGCCAGGCAGCACAGCAAGAAGAGAAGAGCCCAATTGGGATGGAACCTTTGCTGTGCATTCCTGTGTGTTTAACACTTGCGCCTTCATTCCCACTGCCCTCTGGCAACAGCCCTGCCTCATACCATCCATGCTGAGGGACACGGTGGACAAGATTGCACTGGTTTTCTTTTTCAGAAGCAGAGTAAGAATGAAGGGAGTATATAAAAAATACAAATATGTATTTTCCTACATGCTTCTATAGATTTTACAGGCTTTGTTCAACTGTTTTTCATACTTATGTCTGCAGATAAGCATGCAAGAGCTGATTATAGTGAATGTTTCATACTTTGGAAAGAGTAAAGTTCCATACAAGTACGACAAATAAAATTATTTTTATCCTGATTTAAATCCATCAAGTGCCATTCTTACCTCCAGACTCGAAAATAATGAAGCATGAATGTCTCATATGCATAGAGTTCTATATAGAACAATGAACATTATGGGAGACATTAAAATGAATTAGTTGATAGCACTAAGTGCCTTGACAGATCCCCTTCAGCTATTTATTACCATGGAAAAGAATGGAGATTTTATAGTCAAACAAAGGTCAGGACACCTAATCTGCTATGTAAGCCTCTTGATGCTCAGCAGGGGGCAGGCTGATCAACTAGAGACTGAAAAATAAGATCCCAACATAAAGAAATAGAATCCAAAGTGGAGCTATTAAATTAATCTCTATTATACGTGTTATAAGAAATGGGAATGATCTTGTAAAAAATACTCACATGAAAGAATCATGCTTTAAATTCTTGAAATCATGTTTTTGGTTATCAGCTTCAACAGTGAGGACCTATACTTACGAAAAACAATGATAAATATGACTATCCTGGTTTCTGATTTTTCCTGCAGGTGGCTATGGTATGGATGTAACCATGAAAAACAGAGATGGTACTGAAGTCACTGAAAGAAGTAAGAGCATCAGAATTTTTAAATTTATGTGTTTTATTATAAAAGTAACAAAAATTTGGAAACAGAATAAGTAATTCATTTATAATTTTACCACAACCACTGTATCATGTTTAAATGTGTTCCTAAATGGACTTTAATCCTTCTCATAAGATAGTTCTTGTTGATTTTTATGTCAAAAGATGTCCTGCTTTTTCTTGAATGATGAAGGTTGTCATTTCCATGTATAGTTTTTATAACCCTCATTTTTAATGATGAGATAGCATTATGCTAAATGAATTCACCATAATTTATTTTATCATTTCCAAATTTAGGGGTACAGGGCAACAGAAATCTAAACGAATAACATCCTAGTTATTGCAGAGACAAAGTTGAAATAAAACTAATATCATAGTTGACCTCTACACTGAAAATTGAAAACAGATACATTTATTTAGTGAAACTGCCCAAATAATAAATTCAGAGACATTTAAACTCTCCTCCTACCAACTTTAAGTCAGGAAACTCTTTCACTTATTCCATGACTTTCATATATCTCCAATTAAAAAAAAAATTCTGGCTCCATAGACTTGAAACTTTTGAAACTTTCAGTTAGGAAATAATTTATTTTTATGTGTCAAAGAATACCAAAGGTCTGTACAATGAGAGGTTTAGTGAAAGCTCAAGGACTATTTTTCAAATCAAGCTACCACTGTACTCTAGAAAAACATTTCCTTTTTTTTTTTTTTTTTTTTTTGAGACGGAGTCTTGCTCTGTCACCCAGGCTGGAGTGCAATGGTGCAATCTTGGCTCACTGCAACCTCTACCTCCCAGGTTCAAGCCATTCTCCTGCCTCAGCCTCCCTAGCAGCTAGGATTACAGGTGCTCACCACCACACCCAGCTAATTTTTTGTATTTTTAGTAGAGACAGGGTTTCACTATGTTGGCCAGGCTGGTCTCAAATCCTGACCTTGTGATCCGCCCACCTCAGCCTCCCAAAGTGCTGGGATTATAGGCGTGAGCCACCATGCCCAGCCAACATTTCCTTTTATGCATTAAGTACTGTTTCTGGCATGTCCATAAGTGCATTTTCTTGCTAGGACAACCAAACTAATTAGCAAAATGCAGTATAAAGAAGGACAGTGTGAATAAGAGTTGTGTGGGATGGAGCAGGTGTCAGCGGACAGGTGAAAGTAGCACAAAATGATCCTGCACCATCTTCCTTTACTCTTTTCTCCTTTCACCACCTTCCCCACACATACGTGCCCATGCATGCCACACACACACACATGCATGCATGCATCCATGCATGCAAGCACGCACACTGGAAACTTGCTTTTAAAGAACAAAATCCCCAGATAGGTAGGGGCTTCTGTATACCCACCAGAGACAGAGGTAGCAGTGAGGGCCACAGTCAGAGCATGAGTGATGGATTCACCATCTCTCAGAACTACAGGAACTAAATTTCAGAGGCCAAGGGGCTGGTTCTTCAAGTTTGTCTGTGATGCGCCTGGATCACTGATTTTGCCAAACCCCAAATGTGACTTACCAGGAGCCCCCTTCCTTCCCACAACTTCAGGGGTTGCCCTGAAGACTTTAGAACAAAACATAATATTCTTGAACACCTCCAAATTCATGAAGAAGTACACAGTGAAGTCAGCCAGGGTGTTGGTCTCAGCTGGACTGAGAGACAATGGGGAAGGAGCAATTCAGAGAAACAGAGTGACTTGAGACAAGAGGGCCTGGTCCTCCTTCAACCTCAGACCAGGTCTGGACTGGATCTAATTGTCTAAGGAGAGACATCAATACCAAAACTACTCATGTTTCAAACAGTGGCTAACTTCTTTTGGCTCCAAAGAGATATAAACTTATTTTCCAAGCATATTAAACCCATTGTTATTGCTCATATCTTTTTGCACAGTGGGTCAGATCGTATACCTTAAAGCACAAGCATAGAAAAATCAACGTCGAACCTAATTTAATATGCTTAGCCTATGGCAGAGCTTAGACCTTGCCAAGATCCAGAGGTGTCAGTGCATTACATAAGAACTCACCTTTTCTTTGTCTTTTTCTAGTTGTCACTGAAACAGTAACCACAAGACTTACATCCTTACCACCAAGTAAGTAACTACCTCAATAGCTTTCTTTTCAGTAGGTCACATTTGAAGGGCCCCACACTTCTAACCTTCTCCATGGGAGCTCCAAAATTTTTGAAATCTTTTTTAACAGCTATATTGACATTAATTTCTATACAGCAGAATTCACCAGTTTGAAGTGTATAATTCAGCAATTGCTAGTATATTTACCAAGTTATGCAGCCATGGTTACAGAACCATTTTAGATTTCCATGGCTCCGCAAAAAGAAGTGACCATTAGCAGTCATTCCTTATTCTCCCTCCTCTCTCCTCAGCCCCTGGAAACCAGAAATCTACTGTCTCTGTAGATTTGCCTATTCCAGATGCTAAAATATTGGATATCTCATCTATCCTGAGCAGGGATTGGGGGCTACCAGTCAAGCTTCTTGTTGAGGCTACTTTTTTTGTCCAGGAGCTCCTATCACTCCTGTAATATGGATCTGAGCCCAAAACCTACCCCCTGCCCCCATCTCCAGGGAGCCTTGTTCCCTGGGGATGAGGAGAGCCCACCCACCAGCAGGTGAAGTTGGAGCAGTGATGGGCTGCCAGGTGGAACACCAGCAACACAGAGCTGCCACACGCCCTTCCAGCACTTCTAGGCGCTGTCATGCCTGGGTGCTGACCAGGCACTCAGAAAAAGCAAGCCCAACCAGGTCCTGGACTCAAGGAGCTTTCATCGCTCAGCCTTTTCTAATATTTAAAATTTCCTAATACGCAACTTGCTATATTCCACCCAGGAGACTTTTCTTTTAAATCAGGTGGAATACTCACTCTAGATATTTGTATAAAACAAAACAAAACGAAAAACAATGAAACTGGAGCATGGCAGCTTGCATCTTATAATGTAGGTGAGAAAGGGACCCCAAACTAAGAAGGTCCTGGTGAAAAACCAGGGAAGGCTTCCACATGGTGGGGGACAGGGGATCCTCTGGCCTGACTCCACCCTGAAACTGTCACCTGCTTTTGTTCCTGGCAGAAGGCGGGACCAGCAATGGCTATGCCAAAATAGGCTCTTTTGGTGGAGGGAGCCGGCTGGAGAAACAAAGCCTGACTCATGGCAGCAGCGGCTACATAAACTCAAGTGAGTGCCCACTGGTGCAACGGGTCAGGGAAGAATGGGTGACAAAGAGAGAGACACCAAGAAAGTCCTACACAGGACACAGGGCAGACACGATTTTGAATCGGTGCACAAGAGGGACAATTACAATCACCTGTCATCCATTCCAAATGCCCCCAAGAGTTACCTAAATAACACACAGCCATTGGACGGCGGGGGTGGAGAATGGGAGTGTAAATTATAAATCATCAGCATTTGAAGCCTGCTTAAAATCAGATCCATTTTCATTAAGTCCACAATATAAATAACTATCATTAATTAAGAAGACTTCATGGGTAGATAGCTATTTCCCCACTAAATCACTCTCTTTAAGCCATCTCTTTAGAGAACGATGTGCACGCCTGAGGGTTTACAATTTGAATTAACAACAACAAAAGAAACTTAACGATTGGGTTACTGTGCTAAGGGAAGCTGGTGACATGCGATCCCATGCTGTGCAAGATTCCACTGGGCAAGCATCCAACACAGGCCCATTGTTCCCAGTGAAGCACTCTTTCAAACTAAAACAAAACAAAGCAAAGCAAGGCAAAACAAAACAAAAACAAGAAGCACCCAGATATCCCCTGAAGCCATTTAAAATACTTGAAAGTAAAACTAAAAAGGAAGCCCCAAGGCATAAGAACAGCCAGGTTGACCAACAGAAACACCTGCCCTTACCTGTTGAGGCACACTTCCAAGCTGGATTATATTCTAGTCCTTCCAAGCAGTGTCTACAAGAAAAATGCTGCCAAATCCTTTCCATTTCCATGCATGGTAACCATGCACAGGAAGGACTTTCCCAGGCAATAATTCCACCTTTCCATTTATGAACAGCTGGGGGAATGCTGAGGTGGCCCCTTTCAGCTGTGCCCTCCCGAAAGCCCTCCCTGAGTGTACTTGGTTAATATAGTTGGGTCACAGTAACCATTTGGTTCACCTCTCTGCTGAAGCACTGAAAACTTATGCTTTTCCCCTCTTGCAGCTGGAAGCACACGAGGCCATCCCTCCACCTCTAGTTACAGGAGGGCTCACTCACCTGCCTCCACTCTGCCCAACTCCCCAGGCTCAACCTTTGAAAGGAAAACTCACGTTACCCGCCATGCGTATGAAGGTATCAGTCCTACTAACCATACAAGAGAACCATTCTCTTCCCCAAGAAACTTCACTCATTCTTTGAAGATTTACATCCTGGGCACCTGTGTCTGCCCCTCACCTTTCTCCCCACTCCTCCTTCATTTCTTTTATGGATTTTCATTACTTGAAGACTTCATTCATTCATTCACTACCTCATTTATTCATTCATTCACCCATTTAGTTACTTTTCCAATTAGTATTTTATCCAGCACCTGCTATGTGTTTAACACTGTGTAGAAAGGCTTGATGAATGCTTAAATGAATCAGACATGGATCTTGTCTTCAGGACCTATAGTCTAATAGACAAGTTAAGATGACAGATAAAATACAATTGTGTAAAGCAGATGGAGATTATCATTTTAAGCTGGGGAAATTAGGGAAAATTCTATGGAGGAGGTGACATCTGAGCTGGGTCCTCATGATGAGTAAGAGTTTGTTACCCAAAGATGGAGAGATGGGGCTGTCCAAGCTGTGAGAGCAGCAGCATAAGCAAAGACAGCCAGGAGAGCCCAGGGCTTAAGTTGGAAATTCAGGGGTACTTATGTGCAAAAGGTTTGAGGGACTCAGATTCAGTGCTAGGATAAGATGTTTAGACTTTATTCCATATGCAATGGGAAGCCACAGACAGTTTTTAGCAAAACAATCATATTTGAGGTCCAGGACTGGAACTCTGGAAGCCATATGTTGGAAAAATTGGTGAGAAAGAGACTAAACACAGTGACAAGTTAAAAAGAACTCCTCAGTCATCCAGAGAAGGGACATTTTGGCTGGGACCAGGTTGGTAATGATGGAGGTGAGGAGCAAGTGGTGGAAGGTATCACTGAAGTGGAATTGACAGGTTTGGCAATAGATTAAATGTAAGAAGGCCTCACACACAGGTTGGGTTCTTGGTGGTGCCAACAACTGAAACAGGGAACTAGGTGGATGACTCCACTTGATGAATCCAGCTATTTCATCCTGAAGTACAGCCACTTTCCCAGCTCTCTGGCGAGGGTAGCAAGCAGGCAGTGGGTGATGCAGGATTTGAGTTCAGGGAAGAAGTCAGGGCCCAGATACCCAGGTGGAAGCCATTCGCAGAGAGGTGTTAGAGGAAATCAGAAGACTAAAGGAGTTTGCCAAGAAGGAGAGTATAAAAGTTGAAGGAAGCAAAGAAAGATAAAGTGGAGGGAATAAGGAGAAAGAAGAGCCAGAGAACAGAGAGAGGAGGAAGAGTCTTTTAGGGACATGGGGAGACCAGAAACATGCAACAATGCTGAGGTCAACACAAGAGAGTGCTCAGGGTCAAGAAGGAGTCGTAGAAGAAGACACCTGGGTTCCGTTACTAAGGTTCCTGGAGTTCCTGGTGATCTGCAGTAGCAGTTTTATGTGGGAAACTGACCAGCCAGGTGGCCAAGGAGTTTAACGGTGAGAAGAGATGGGTGCTGGTATTGGAGAAGCAGGAGTAAGGCCCACACACTCTAGTGAATGACTACAGCAGGCTGGCATCCCACACACACAGCAGACTCCCTCCTGCTGCTGCAGGATGAGAGCTACCGGCCATTGGGAAGCCCCAAATCCAGGTGAGGTGGATTGCATCATCACAGTGCTTTCTGAGGTCGGGCCTGACCAGGGATTTGTACCTTCATTTTAATTGGGTTCACGTTTGGGACAAGCCTCACAAGGTCAGAGAGGTTCCTGGTGCTGAGGGCAGGTTACTTGATCAGGGCAGATCACTTGCTCTAGAACAGGCACAGGGCAAGCCCGGTGGAGGAAGTGAACAAAAAAGAAAGAAATCAAAACCTGCTGCTCTCCTTTGTTCATCCTTGCCTCATCTGAAGTAGGTCCTTGACCAGAGTAAAGTGCTGCGACCAGGGCCATGATGGGTCGTGTTTACATCATGAGCCTGGCTCCTTTGACATGCATGCTGAAGAGCATACCTCATCCCCCCTGAAACACTGAGGGCTGTGGAGGTCCGGAAAGAAGTAACAGGCACTGCCTCCCCTTTTGGAAGCTCTATGGGCCTAAGAGGCCATTTGTTCTAAGTGTTTTATCCCCTCTCCAGGGAGCTCCAGTGGCAACTCTTCTCCGGAGTACCCTCGGAAGGAATTTGGTATGTCTTCTCCTCATTTTCTAAAGAAATGGTCAAACGAGGCTCTAGGAAAATCCCTGGGGGAGATGAAGTGGTGGGAGTAGGGGACATCATGAGTTAAATGGATTCTTCTAAAGGAGTTTGACCCCTGCTGACCTATTTTTCCCTTGCTCTTTATCCTGAAGCATATTAAGGGGACTCTCAACCACATAAACTTGCTGTCATAAGCCTTTGCTCGTGGCACTATAGAAATGGTAAGCTATATATAAGGCTCAGGCTTGGATAGATAAGCCCCTAAGGCCAAGCAATAATTGTAGGGATTCTTCTTTCCAGGAAATGCACAGAGGCCTCCCACAAGGCAGAGCAACGAGTAGAACACACAAGTGCTAGGCATCCCGGCACCTCCACTATTGCTTGCTTTCAAGGGAACTGTGTGTGCTTCATGAACCTCCAGGCTGTGTCTTCACTTGGCCTTAAGTTTTTGTTCCATGTTCTTGCAATCTCACTGTGCATATGAATTAATACCAGGATCATTGATTATACAATGATTATAATTTTATGTATTTGCTTACAGTGGGGAAACCATGGCAGTCTCGAATAAAAAAATCAAAGGGAAGACTTGGGAGCTTTTTGATACATTTGATCAGTGTAGTCAGCCAGTCCAAATGGATCATGCTCCCCAACAGATTACCTTAGCTAACTTAACTTTCAAAATGTTAGCTAACTTAATATTCATTTAGCTAATTTAACATCATAAATGTACTAGGGCATTACAAAACATTCTCTGCTGTTGCTAAGTGATCATCATTTATTAAGCAACTGCTATTCAGAAAAGCCTCTATCTGGATTTAGACCCACTATGAAAGTAACCCCTCACGAAATATATCTACCTCCATGTCAAAAGTCTTTAGCATGCCACCTCTTACATATGCCTAAAATTGCATTTCTTTGTTTCTCAGCATCTTCTTCAACCAGAGGACGGAGTCAAACACGAGGTGAGTGCCGTCACTGGGTTCAGTCCAATTCATTCGACAAGTATTTTCTGAGCAGCTAATGTGTGTCCAGCCTTGAGCCAGGGAGTGTAAGGGGTACAGAAAAATAAACAAGGCATGCTTTTTGCTTTCAAGGAGCTGAGAGAATCCTGGGAATCTTCCGCCCGGCTCTATCGGGAGGGGAAGGGTAGCTTTTGACGTTAATCTAACAAGCACATAGAGGCAGGAAGCAAAACACATGATAACAATGTGGAGCATCATTTGTCTTGCTGTGGATCATCTGAAGATGCAGATACCACATCTGCTTTCACTTCTGGTCTCCTGGCTGACTTTAACAAGATATGCTCTAATTGCCTTTACACATCAAAAGATGAGCAAAATCCCCCCAACCTTTTTTTTTTCGAAATTCATCCAGGAGATAAACAGCTCCAGGACAGTTTTGTAATCTAGTCATCTAGACAATGATACAGGAGAGAAATATAATCCTGGGAGAAGCAACCCTTGCTAAACTTTGGGCAGGGTTGGGGGCAGCATGTTAGGGCTGAGCTGAAGGCAGAATTCTTCACAATGACCCACCTAGACTTCCGATGGGCCTTATTATCATCAATAACTTGGAAGTTAGGAGTATGCCAACCACCCACAACTTTAGTGTGATAGTTGAAAGATGCAAATTCTCCACCTGAAGCTAACTAATAATGTTAACTACCAGCTTCCTGCCCCTCCCATCTCTGAAGAAGCCAAAATGGCAAGTAAACACTGGTTTTTAGAATCTTTTGCCAATGCCTGAGACCACGGAGGCAGGAGAGAACCTTGGTTGTGGCAGCCGTGAGGTGGATGATGGGGAGAGGGTTGATCACTGCTGATTGTACTGGAACCTCCTTGCTCAGCCTGGAATTTTATTAGAACATCTGCAGCTGCCTGGGAGGTGTGCAGTTGGCAGAATGGGGAATTGTTGGAGGTACGGAGGTCTCCCTTTTTAAGCAGCACTCTTCTTGGGCACACCTAGATTTCCTGTTTCCAGAACTCAGAAATGTCAGAGCAGCCTAAAGGGTCATCTGCTGCTAGGAGTTCAGTGTCAGGGATTGTGATCTAAGCTCCTTCATTCACACCCTTCTCTATCTCTTCCCTTGTACAGAGAGCGAAATTCGAGTTCGACTGCAGAGTGCGTCCCCATCCACGCGATGTAAGTGGTCATGATCTCGCTGAAAAGAAAGGGTCCAGAAATCCAGGGCTAGTGCTGTGTGTGTGTGTGCATGCGTGTGTGTGTGCATGCATGCAATCATAAAACATCTTTAAGGGCCTTCTGTGAATTGGACTCTGGGCTAGGTGGCTGGAGTTAAGCTGCTGAGTAAACCGTGGTTCCTGCTGTGTAGTAGTTCACAGACTAATAGGGAGACAGTAAGTCAGCCAACCATCACAACCCAGTGTGGTGAGGGAACAGGGAGGAGCAGCTCCACAGCAGCCCATGGAGATCAGGCCAGAGAAACCTTCCGGGGATAGGTGTTACCTGAAGGGAAACTGAAGAGTGGATCAGTTCGGCTCAAAGGGAGGAGCCTGCACAAGACATCGAAGGAACAGTTCAAAGTAAGGTTCAAAGTAAGGACACAATGGGATAAATTAGAGAAGGGTCAGTAGTAGAGTGTAAGAATTCAAACTTTATTTCAAATGTCAGAGACCCCCAGTCTCCGTCGATGGAATATGTTAGATACCTGATGTTCTTGCTAGAGGTATTTGACAATGTTTTGAAATGAGCTCAACTTTAGGACAGCAATCATGTAAAAGGAGTAGGAGAAGAAAGAGTAGGGTCAGTGGCTCAGGACAGAGATGGGTGCTTGTCCAGAGACCTCAGTACCTAGGGTTGTGGAATCTGACTCCAGGCCTGACACCTTCTCACCTGAATCCTTCCAGGCTTAGGGTTGGTGAGGCGAAGGGAGTTGGGGCTGAGAGTTCCTTCAGCATACGGTGTCTACAAACCTGTGTCTCCTCTCATGCACTACTCATGCATGGTGTCTCCCACTTCTCCTGCTTCCCTGCTTCCTGTGTGGGAGGCACAGGGAGCTTGCTCCACTTTTCACCTTGCTACAAATTAAATCAGCCAGACAGACTTGGAATTAAATTACACGTGAACACAGCATAATGTTTAGGAGTTATGGCCCACAAATTCCTTTTGACAGCCCCAAGCATACAAGGTCAAGGACCCAACATCCAGGATCCTGCACAGGGGATGAGACTGCTATTGAAGCATCTATTTCAAGGGACCTGGTTCTCTAACTGCCTGATCCTAGATGATAGTGTCTTCTAGCCACAGAATCATTCCTGTGATGTTTGATGCGGTCTAATTAGGAAATATCTCCCAGGCACCTTGACCTCCTGTGAGATGCAGAAGTTTTATGAGGCTAATATGACAAAGTACCAAGTTGATAAGTGCTATTCGTTAGTAAAATGTGAATATTATAAAGCCAAGCAAAAAGTCCCAATGTGTGAGACAGATGCCATTCTCCCTAGTAGTCAGAATGCCACAAATGTTCCCCAAATTGCACAGGGACTCAGGAAAGAACACTGGACTTAACAGAAACATCTGTGGATTCTTTTACAGGGACAGAATTGGATGATGTTAAGCGTTTGCTCAAAGGGAGTCGATCTGCAAGTGTGAGCCCCACCCGGAATTCCTCCAACACACTCCCCATCCCCAAGAAAGGCACTGTGGAGACCAAAATTGTGACAGCGAGCTCCCAGTCGGGTAAGTCTGACAGCCCAGCTGCCGAGGAGTGTGAGAAACAAACTTACCCCTCCAAACCCAAAGAATGGACTCAGAGACCCAGAGAATAGTGAAAGTGAGACTTGAAATTGGGGCCCACCAAACCTCATTCCAGCTAGCACAGGGCTTTCCCCAATAGCAACCTGTTTTAGGGCATAGATATTTGTTTGCTTGTGACAGCTGCCTTTGGTTTCCTAAGTTCCCACAATGTAAGACTCGGCAGGCATTGAATTTTATGGTTTAGGGGATAGAGGTTTTAGTTATGTTGATTATTAGATTGGTTGGATATTCCCTACTTTCCACCCCTAGTACTGGGCCCTATCTGATACTCAGGTCTTCTTTTACCCCTTGTGTGAAGATTAATCCTAACCATATCCACCCCTAATGAAGGGGTTTGCTTATAGCTCTCTTCTAGGTTTTCCTTAATGTTAGCTTTAAATGTTACTTAGGTGATTTATACACTTTTCATTTGTCCTTTTCCCTTCCTTCTGGGATTTCTTTTACCAGTCCCTTGAGAGTAATGAGTTCACCCTCGTTCAGCTGTTTGCACTGACGTTTCAGTGGTTAGGACCACTTGATAGGGACCTTGCCAGCTTGGGTGGGGCTTATCTTCTTTTAAAGTCTTAATTAGTACCCAGTTGCCAGGCTGGAAGTGGTGAACTGTGAATTCAAAAGGCGGGGTTTGAGTTCGAAGTCCTTTTAACCTAAAGGATGACAGGGTGGAGGGTATGGCCAGTATATAATTTCTAAAAATTGGTTTTTGGTTTCCATAGAAGGAAGATCAGTAGTCCTATCTAAATGTGGGAGTCCACATAATAACTTGTAAGGGGACAGTCCCAAGTCTTTGCCTGGGCCTGTTCTAATCCTAAGGAGTGCTACTGGGAGACATTAAAGGCATTTTAGTTATAAAGATTAGTTTAATAATATGCTTTTTGAGAGTTTGATTTATTCTTTCTACTTTTCCAGAGGAAGGGGGATGCCAAGGGGTGTGGTAATCCCATTTAACGTGTAAACTTTCCATAATTCCCCTTAGCACCTTTGAGGTAAAGTGGCTCCCATTGTCTGAATGAATATTTTTTACCAAGACAAATCTAGGTATAATTTGTTTTAAGATTATTTTGACCACGTTCCCAGCGGTGGCAGTTGGGAGGGGGAATTCCTCCACCCAGCTGGAGAGGTGGTTTACCAGTACTAGTAGATACTTCAGTCTCCCTATTTTGGGCATTTCTGTAAAATTTACTTGAATGCTTTGAAACGGCCTTGACCCACGAGGTCTTCCTCCGGTAGTCTGTTTTCTAACTACTTTTTAATTTATTCTCTGGCAGGTCACACAACACCCACACACTTGTACACCCATCATTTTTGAGTATTGTATCACACATGGCCTGGGGACCCCAGTGACTTCCTTTATGCAGTATGGACATCAGTTTTCTCATCATGGGTTTGCTTATCATTTCTCTCTCACCAGGGAGCACCCGCCTCCCATCCTCAGTTTGAGTGGCCCCTATCTTGCCCAGCTCTTCCTCCTCCTCTTTAGAAAATTTATCACCTTAGGGATATTTGGGATTAGGCTAAACAATCTAACTTCTTCCTCCAGGGAAGCTTGCTTAGCAGCTTTATCTGTGAGCCTATTCCCTACAGCTTCTATAGTGTTTCCTACGGCTATCTCTACTGGAAGCAAGGGGCTTTTTAAAACTTGTTTGATCAGTTCCCCATGTACGAATTCTTTCTCCCTGCTGTTTATTAGGCCCCGCTCTGTCCAGATCTTTTTAAAGGTGTGTACTATTCCATAGGCATATTTGGAATTAGTATATACAATGCCTTTTTGGCCTTCTAGAAGCTTTAGGGCCTGGTTAAGAGCATGTAATTCACAGGTTTGGGCTGACCAATTATTGGGTAATCTCCCTTTTTCACATAAGGATTGTTTCCATTAATGACAGCATAGCCATTGTGTTTTTACACAATTATTACTTGGGATGACCCATTTACAAACACTCTCATCCCATCATGTACTGGGGTAGCTTCACGTTAGTTTGATATGAAGGTCTGGTTTCACTTTAGTTTGACATTCTATGATATCCAAACAGTTATGATTTGATGCCTCTTTATTCTCCTCTCCTTTTCATAAGACGCTGACTGGATTCAAGCAAATACATGTTGTCAAGACTAAATTATCTTTTCTAATAATATGGCTTCATATTTTAAAATTTGGGAATTAGTTTACCATCTCCCAACTCTTTGATTTAATATATTCCTGACCTGATGTGGGGTGCTCACTACCAGAGCCCTGCAGAGGATCAGCTTCCGACTCCCCTCCACCAGCAGGGCTGTGGCAGCCACTGTCTACCTGCACCTTTGTCTCCCCATCTCCCGTCTTCCATGGCCCCTCTCTCTTTCTCTGTCTCTCTCTCTTCCTCTCATACTCTTTTTTCCTTTTACATTATCTCTCTCCCCAGTTTCACCTTTTGTGTCTTTGATCTCTGTCTTTTCCAGTGTCTTTCTCGCTTATTTTCTTTTTTTTATCTGTCTCTGTCATCCCTGTTTCCTCTTTCCCTCACACTCAGTTTCTTCCTCTTTCTCTGGGCGCCAGCACACTCGCCATGTTAACAGCTTACTTACGTTAGCTCTCTCACACTGTCCACCTTTATCTCATGCTTCGGCTCTGCGGCTCCTGGCGCCCCCACACCTGCAGCTGCACAGCTGGCTCCCCCTTGCCTTCAGGTTCAGCAGCTTAACTCTTTCTCTCTGGGCACCAGCATGAGCCATGCTGTGGCTCCCCTCTGTCTGTCTGCAAGATGGACAGCTTTGGCTTTCTCTCTCTTTTTCTAATTTCGTTTCTTACTTTTAACAAAAACCTTCTAATTCCTTACTTGACTTTTTATTCCATCCATCTTTTCTTTTTTCTTTTTTCTTTTTTTTTTTTTTTTTTTTTTTTTTGCGGTTTCTTGGTAATATCAGGCCAGCTTTTGGTCATAAAATTAACCTTTAAAAAGCCTTGCCCTACTAGGTCCTCTGGATCTAATCCTGATTTTTTTTTTTTTTTAATTTGATCCCTGAGCCTCTGCAGAAATGCAGAGGGAGTCTCCTCTTTTTCTTGTTGGAGCTCGAATGGTTTTGAGACATTCTGTGTCCTTGAAGTGGACTCTTTAATCCCTTTAATTATTCTTTCCCTTAGGTCCTGCATTTGGGTCCAATCTTTGGGGTTATTGTTATTCCATCTGGGATTTGCATTTAGGAATTTCTGCCCAGCTGGCTGGACTCCTTGCCCGAGAGGGTGCTGTCTCTCCCAAATGCTCATGGTTGCCCTTTTAATTATTCCCCTGTCTTCCCCAGTAAACAGAATAGTCATGATTGACATCATCTTAGCCCAAGTACAAAAATTGGGTCCTAAAAATTGATCTAGCTGCTTTGCTAAACTGAGGAATTTTTCCAAGAGCGGCCTTATTTCCTATTTAAAATTTCTAACATTAGTACTTGTTAGAGGCACACTTACATATCCAACTTCTCCCTGTCCCATAGGGACTTCTCTAAGAGGGTACATATTAGACATCTGCTGTTTAGAAGGACTAGGGAAATTCTCAATGTCCTTCTTACGTTGTTCTAATTCTTTCCTTAAGTTTGGATAAGGATTTACGGGAGCATTGGGTTTAGCTTCTTTATGACCCCCAGATTCCTCTTCCTCCAGCCTTCCTGTTAACCCCTGATCTCCCTGTCCTCTATTTTGTGAGATGTAAGGTGGAGCTAAGCGTGTTATGGGATCCCAGGGCTTTTTACTGGGCAAGGGCTTTTTACTATGCTCCTTTTTTCCTCTTGAAGGGGGAGTATGGGGGTTAATTCACTAATTTAACAAAGAGCATAACCCATCTCCTCTTGTGAGGATGGGGTTTTATTATTCACATAGCGAATTAAAGCTTGGCACACCCAGTCCTCATCTGAGCCAAACTTAGGCCAAAAGACTGAAGGCTGATGAATGGGCTCTTTGGCCCAGATAAAACAGTAATGCTTTATCATGTTTTGCTTTTCCTTGTCCCTGGTTCGAGGGTTAGCCCTTAAAACCCTGCAGCATTTTCCCCAATGGACTATTTGGGGGAATGTTAGAGGGTGTATTTTTAGTTCCCTCTTTTGTTGGGCAGGGGCTCTAGGTGTTTGTTTAGGGTTGTCTTGCTGCATTTTGTTGCAGTCCACAATGCATTGCAATCCTAGTTAGCTTAGGGGCTCTTCAAGTTTTTGACTTATGACCTAAGTAGCTGAGCAAGCTGATAAGAACAGACAAAATGAGCTATTTTGCAGTCGAGTAAACTTTTATCTTAGACTAAACTTATTTGGTTTGAGTGAGGGAAACTAAGCAGGGTGGGGGGCGGGGAGGAACTGGTGAGGGAGGGGAGACCAATAAGCAGGCATTAGCTATCCAAGCAGGGGCCTAGTATATTCTGTTTCTTCTGTAGTTTGCTGACCTAAGCCAATTTAAGACACTTTGTCTTGGAAATGGACCACTGTATACATTATTTTCTTCAGAAGGGAAGGCATCAAGGCGGCAGATCTATCCTGGCCTGGGGATTCAACCACGTCTTGGCAGGCCTTTCAGGCTTTGCCAGAGACCTTGAAAAGCACTGAGCATCTGCTCTTCAAGCAGTGAAAAATGTGGGCTGTACCTATCCTACCCCTGGCTGGTCACCTATTCCACATGCACAGCCCAGCCCTAAATCCTAGAGACTGTCTCCCAGGACAGTATGTTGGCCAGGTCCCCCAAATGAAGAATATTGGGGAAATTTGTAGAGTTTTAATGTATTCATTCAGTGACTATTTATTAAATGTCTCCTCTATGCCAAGCACCAGGCATTGAGGAAAAGCAATGGACCAGAGAGACACAGTCACTGCCCTTGTGGACAGTGGGTCTCTGGAGGAAGTCAGAAAACCAACATGTCCCGGTCAAGTAGGATGAGCATTGTTTAGCAGTTCCATATTACATGCCCCCCAAGTGCAAGGTAGGTTCTGTGGGAGGCAGAAATATAAATTAGCAAAGTCGTGGAGGTAGGTGAGGGAAAAAGCCAGATCTACTGTGATAGGAAACTTCCCTCCCATTCACTACTGGAGAAAAGCCTAGAGATTGTGATCTTTCTTGTTTTTCACCCTAAAACCAAAACGTCAAGGCACTTTCTGACCTGCATGACTGGCTCCCTCTCACAGACAAATAAGCAGAACTGGCCCCAGATATGAAGAAGCAGGAAAATCCCCTCTTGGGGGCACAGTGTCTGGCTGGTTCATAGGGATGTTTAAGGAGGGTGGAACCAGAGAAGGCTGCCATGCATGCCATGTGGCCCCAGACCAAGGGCTCCCCTGCCCAGGCATGCGCCCTGCAATGGCCATGGTGCCTGGAATTCTACTGAAAGAGGTTCGCTTCGGGGTCTCATTTGTTGCTCCTGAAAGAACTGTTCTCTCAGTGTCTTTGAAGATGGAGCACTCAGCAACAGGTGGAGAGGAAGGCCATTGGTGGGACAGCCCACCAGGAGATGGGGAGCCAGGTTTAAAAGGAGAAATGGGTGGACCCCAAGGCAAAATATGGCTACCTCAAATTTCACCAGGAGCCAGCAAAAATTTCTAATGCAAGAGATAATGTTTTCACCAGCTCTGAGATTTCGGATGGAAACTACCCCAGGTTCCCAGACTGAGAGAGTTCCTGAAATGTGGAACTTCCAATGCCCAAACCAGGAAAGTCCCAGAAAAGTGTGGTGACTAGATTCCCCAGCAGGGAGTGCTGACTTGTCTCTCACTGGGGTGTGTGCATGTGTCTGTTTCCAGTGTCAGGCACCTACGATGCAACGATCCTGGATGCCAACCTTCCCTCCCATGTGTGGTCCTCCACCCTACCAGCGGGGTCCTCCATGGGGACCTATCACAACAACGTGACAACCCAGAGCTCATCCCTCCTCAACACCAATGCCTACTCTGCAGGATCAGGTACCTGGAGGGCAGCCTACACCCTCTGTCACCCTGAACTCGGCATGCCTCTATCCTAGAGATGAATGACCCTCAGAACGTTTGCCATCCTCAGGGCCTCCTGGAGAGGCTTTCTGTGGCCAAACATCCCAGGAGACTCCCCCTGGAACTTCAGTTCAATTCAATCTAGAAGGTATTCTGGTGTGTCCCCTTTAGGACATATAGCACAGTGTATCAGGAAAAATTGGAAAGAACACTGAAAATGGATGTAGAAGATCTAGTTTCATTTCATATGAATTGACAGTGGGGCCTTGAATAAGTCATTTGACTTCTCTGAGCTTCAGGGACCATCTCTGTAAAGTGGGGTCACTCACAAGAGAGACTTTGGCTGGACCCACGGTCCACTCCAGGTCTGACAGACCTGAGATCAGCTGTTGGCTGTGACCCAAGGTACAGTGCAGGCTAGTGTTTGATTCTCTGCTGCAAGGCAAGAGCCTGTTTTTCCTAAGAACAAAAATTTCCCAAAATATAAAAACCCAATCCTGGCATTTCTTCTGGTGCTTCTATAGTATCCGAATCTCTATCCCTGTCTGGGCCAGATGTCCCTCTCACCAGCCTTCCTCCTTGCCCCTGCAGTCTTCGGAGTTCCAAATAACATGGCATCCTGCTCATCCACTTTGCACCCTGGACTCAGCACATCCTCCTCAGGTCAGTGTCACCATCTTGAGATGACTTTTCCAGGCTATTTGCATAGAAGTGTTAGGATGCTTCACCCAAGAGCATGAAGGACTTTCTTCTATGCATACTGCAGCCCAGAAGCAGAGGCACAGGGCTGCACAGAGCCTGCCCTCAACCACAGGGAGAACTTAGACCTCAAGGGAAAGGTCTCAGGCGAGGGGACGTGAGCCCACATTGACATGCGTATTCTAAGGTGGTACCTTTCTTTTCTGGAAGAGTTGGAGGATTGGAAATGAAGAGTCTAATGGAATCATAGTGTAGGACATTTTCAGGGTAAAGGCATTGTTAATTTAGAAGGATTTTATTTCAGATCTTTTAAAGAGAAATAGTAATTCATTGAGTAAATGCTTTCAGATCTTTCTATAAATATAGCACATAGTTTGTTGGAGTAACTACACTGGGGTAAATAATGTTACTACTTAGCTTCCAATGCAAACATACAACAATTTTAAAGAAATATTTATTTGCTATGTTTCCACATACATCTTAAAGGCCTATATGTAAATGTTACCAGCCTACATCTTTTCTTTTGAAAGGAGTCTGCCTTCTCCCTGTGATAATGTGACTAATAAATATAATGATGTGGGCTTTGTTTATTTACTTAACTGATATAGAGACAAGTACAAGTTTTGCATTCAGATTTTCAGCACCTTCCTCCAGTTAACTAGAGGCCCACCAAATCCAGAAGACATTGGCTACATGTTTTATTTCTTCTGCCTTTGCTATTTTGCTTTGCAAAGTCCTGATAAAAACCAGGCCCCAAGGGAAGGTGGGCTGATATGAGATCCTTGATCTTGTGCCCCAAATAGCAAAGCTGCTGGCCAGCAGGAATAAGTTTCTGCACGTTGTTGAAAACAAACAAACAAGCAATCAAATAAACAAGGAGCCTTTGAAATCATAGTGGAGGTGAGGGAGTTTTATGTGTTTGTGTCAGGAGAAGGAAGGGCTAACTGGAATACTAGGAGTTTGCCAAGTTAGTGCCTCTCAGCACCTGAGGTGTCTGTGTCCATATCCTATGCTTACAGTTCCCACACTGTGCACCAAGGCACCACAGGAAACAGGAACCCCTACGATATTTTTAAATTTTGAGAGATCTGTCAGCAACATCTGTCAGACCCTGTGCAAACTACTGCTTTTAACTTGGAGGGACCTAACTACGTGATAAGTAGAACTGTTAGTAATTTTTGGCCTGGGGTAGGTAGGTGGGGGTATTAACAAAATTACTATGTTACAAAGAGTGTGGGAACCGAGGAAGTTTTGGAATCTGTCGACAAAAGTATTGATCATAAAAGTGGTTTGGGACTCTGGGGGCCGTCCTAAGCCAGGGGGCATCCCCCGTGCTCCCTGTACTCACCTGACCTCTGTTACTTTCACAGTATTTGGCATGCAGAACAATTTGGCCCCCAGCTCGACTACCCTGTCCCATGGCACCACCACAGCCTCCACAGGTCAGTAGGCTAGGGTTGGAGCTTAAGGGCTGAGAAGCAACACCTCTTTGCAGCTACAACTCACTGAATTAGGAGACCCAAAATGTCCCTGAAAATCAGTCAACCTTTCCCACCAAAGAAACAATACCTCCTGCCCTGAGATATCAATCTTGATCATTAACTGGCTCAGACATGAGTCAAGCACACAGGGAAGTCTGTCCCGTCAACAGCATCACCTTGTGAGGCATCACTTGTATGTTCCTGTGTCTCTCACAGTCGAACTGTTAGGTTGGTAGTCTCGCCAGCTCACTGCTCTCCTTGACAACCCACTGTCACTGCAAATCAATCATCTGGTTGATTTTATGATGCGCCCCCTACAGGTTGCTGCCTCTGTGCAAACCTGGGGATGGCTGGGGACATGAAACCTAGGTCAGCCTTTGCCCCCAACTTGCCTGCTACTTAATTGGCAGAGGAAGTCTAACACACAGGAGACAATGAGAGGCTCTATAAGACAATGGGAATAAGTGATAGGCCATGCAGAGCAGGTGTTAAGGGCTGTAGGAGTTCAGGAGAGAAGGAGATGCATGAGGATCTAGGAGGACTTCCTGGAAGCAGCTAGAAGTATGAGAAGGATTATACCTAAGAACATTCCATCTAAACCCTCATTACTGTTCCCATGACTGGAGAGAGTTGATTCATCATCTGCTTCTCACTGGAGAGGGTCGGGGGCACCTCTCTGCCAGGGGTGACCAGGCTTCTCCTGAGTTGCCTGGAACGACCCTCCCATGCTGACCCAGCTTCCTTTCTTGCAGCATATGGGGTGAAGAAAAACATGCCCCAGAGCCCTGTGGCTGTGAACACTGGTGTTTCCACCTCTGCCGGTGAGTGCTGCTCCCAGCTGCCGGGGGTCAGGCTGGTGCACAGGGAGGATTATTCTGCAGTAATCCTGCCTGTGTATCCTTCCAATACACGTGGTATACTGGAAGAGGAAATAGGACCCATGAGTGGTCTTAGACCTGCAAATGCAACTTGCCCCAAAGGCCTCTTAGATGTTTCCATGAGTGAATAAAGCTGAACATTCCCATGAATGTTCCTATCGGAAGGCGGCAGGAAGCTCCACCCTCCATACCTGCCTAGGGCCAGGCACTTGCACATTAGCCACTGCCCTTGACTGGAATCCTTTGGCCCTTACCTGTTACATGCAGCTCATGGAGCCCTCAGAAGCTGCTGGCACCCTCCCTACTTTCTATAGAATCTATATCAACTTCATCCACATATTTCAGCACCATGCAGTGAGCTGTTTCCTCCATTGTTCTAATTCTGGTGTGTTGTCTTCCATTTGACAATTCATTTATTGGAAAGCCTTTACTGAGAACCTTCTTTGTGTCAGATGGACACTGTTCTAAGTGCTGACGGTACAGCGGTGAACACGACAGGATAGATTCCTGCCTTCACTAAGCTGACGTCAGTGGTGGAGGCAGATGACAAACACACGAAGTATGCAAGATAATTACGGAAAAGGATACAGATTTTAAGGACAGCAATAAGTGATGCGGTAGAGATAGGAGTGTGTGTATGAGGGTGAAGTGCTTTAGATGGCTAAAGCCTCCCCAAGAAGGCAATGCTTAAGACCTAAAGGATAAAAATGAACCCAAGTTAGTTAAGGAAGGACTTGCCTGACTGGGGGACTTTTTCCCATTCAATAAAGATCCTGTAATCTCCAGGAGGGGAGGCAGCCCCCATAAACCAGCCATCCAGAGCTTCTGACATTGACCCAAACTCTTGGTGGCCAGGCCCAGCCAGGCATAGAGGGTGTCCTTGGTCCCCAAGATGCTTCGTAGTAACCACTGTCAGCAAGAACAGGAGACCCTCATACACACCTACTAATTTACCTTCCACCCCCCTTCTCTTTCTTCTCCTTCCTCTTCTTGTCTTTTCTCCCCTCTCCCTTCTCCTGGCACATGTCCTTCCTTCTCACCCATTTTCTTCCTCCCCAGCCTGCACCACAAGTGTGCAGAGTGATGACCTTTTGCACAAGGACTGCAAGTTCCTGATCCTAGAGAAAGACAACACACCTGCCAAGAAGGAGATGGAGCTGCTGATCATGACCAAGGACAGCGGGAAGGTCTTTACAGCCTCCCCCGCCAGCATCGCTGCGAGTGCGTCAGATCCCGTGTGGCTTGGGTTTCAGAAGAAAGGCAAATAGTGTAGGAGAACAAATGTCCTAGCATGGTGGTTTGGGACCCTATGAGTCATGAAACCACAGCCATCCCATTCTAATGAAAAGCACCTGTCTGAATAGTATGTTCCAGGGTCTGCCTTTAATGCAGATGAGCTGAGAAAATTCAGGCAAAGAGCTCTCAGAGAGGCATTTGGGTGACAGCAAGCCTAACGGCAAACACAGATTGGGGCAGATGAATCCCAGGAAAGAGGGGCTTTTCCTACCAGTCTAACCTTGACCTTCCCAAGCAGGGTAGTGAGAGGGGGGCCGGGGAAACATAGGCCAGAGTTGAGAGGTTGAGAAGAGAATATGCCAGGTTATAATGCGTTCTGTCCACAGCTTCTTTTTCAGAAGACACCCTAAAAAAAGAAAAGCAAGCTGCCTACAATGCTGACTCAGGCCTAAAAGCTGAAGCTAATGGTAAGAACAAATATGATTGTTGTCCACCTTGACTTCAGCCAGGCCACATTTCATTTCATTGTCTTTGGAGACCTTGCTACTCAAAGTGTGGTCCACGGGCCAGCAGCATCAGCCACACCTGGGAGTGTGTTAGAAAAGCAGGAGCCCAGCCCTAGCTCAGATCTACTGAGTCAGAAGCTGCATTTCAACAAGCTTCCCAGGTGATTTGTGTGTGCGCATTATTGGAGCAAAAGCCTGCCTCTGCCACGTCTACGATGGCATCTGTTTTCTCATTTTACTTGTTCTCCATAATCTTCAGAACTAATAGAAAAATGCTTTGCAAAGCACTTGTTAGCTTTATTTTTTTTCTTCCCAAATATCTGCGTTCTTTGTCCAATAACCACATTTCTTCATGATGCCCTGTAGGACTCTCCAAATCACTGATTTCAGGGAGGTCAGTAAAGGAAGGAAAATGTTAAGTCATAGAACATTTTTAAATAAATGCCAATCAAATCAGTTATCAGTTTAACAAGGTAAGAGATTGAAACCTGACTCTAAGTCTTTTTTTTGAGACAGAGTCTTGCTCTGTCACCCAGGCTGGAGTGCAGTGGCGTGATCTCAGCTCACCGCAAGCTCCACCTCCCAGGTTCCCGCCATTCTTCTGCCTCAGCCTCCTGAGCAGCTGGGACTACAGGCGCCCGCCACCACGCCCAGCTATTTTTTTGGATTTTTAGTAGAGACAGGGTTTCACCGTATTAGCCAGGATGGTCTCGATCTCCTGACCTTGTGATCCGCCCACCTCGGCCTCCCAAAGTGCTGGGATTACAGGCGTGAGCCAATGCGCCCGGCCTGACTGTAAGTCTTTAAAGTTAGCAGTTCCTGACATTTTAGGGGTAGGTCTAGGGCTGTGGAGTCAAAAGATCCTTTTCAGAATCTGATGAAAGGTATGAACAAATTGCCCAGTAAATTCTACACATGCCCACAAACACTCAACTTTCTTTTTTTTTTTTTTTTTTTTTTTTTTTTTTTGAGACGGAGTCTGGCTCTGTCGCCCGGGCTAGAGTGCAGTGGCCGGATCTCAGCTCACTGCAAGCTCCGCCCCCCGGGTTTACGCCATTCTCCTGCCTCAGCCTCCCGAGTAGCTAGGACTACAGGCGCCCGCCGCCTCGCCCGGCTAGTTTTTTGTATTTTTTAGTAGAGACGGGGTTTCACCGTGTTCGCCAGGATGGTCTCGATCTCCTGACCTCGTGATCCGCCTGTCTCGGCCTCCCAAAGTGCTGGGATTACAGGCTTGAGCCACCGCGCCCGGCTCAACTTTCTTACTTTTTTTTTTTTGAGGAGTCTCGCTTTGTTGCCCAGGCTGGAGTGCAATGGCGTGATCTCAGCTCACTGCAACTTCTGCCTCCTGGGTTCAAACAATTCTTCTGCTTCAGCCTCCCAAGTAGCTGGGACTACAGGCATGTGCCACCACACCCAGCTAATATTTTTGTATTTTTAGTAGAGATGGGGTTTCACTATGTTGGCCAGGCTGGTCTCGAACTTCTGACCTCGTGATCTGTCCGCCTCGGCCTCTCAAAGTCCTGGGATTACAGGCGTGAGCCACTGTGCCCAGCCAAACACTCAACTTTCAGATAGCATCACGGACTGAGGAACAATCCTCCTCCAAGCTCATCCTTCTCATTCCCGATTCCTTCCACCCCAGGTCGGGAACTTGTGTTCAGAGTCCCTTAACCAAGAAATCAGAGTCATTTCTCACAACCACGCTTATTGTTGGAATGCAAGTGGCACCCATAACTTGGTGTTCCAAAAATGTTTTGAGGTGTAAAGGTTTAAGGTCATAAGAGAATTAAAACATGGTACTTTCTCCCACCATTAATTGTTTGCCAAGCCATGTCTTCATGGATGTAATGATCACAAACATCAGATTAGTGAGGACTGAGCTGCTGGATGTTCCTGCACGTCACTGAAAGCACGTTTATTAAGAAAGTAAAGGAATTAAAAAATGGCTACTCCATAGGCAGAGCAGCCAGCTCCTCCAGTTTAAAAACTCAGATCAAAACCTGTTTTTCCTTTCAGGAGACCTGAAGACTGTGTCCACAAAGGGCAAGACCACCACTGCAGGTAGGTGAGAACCACGAACCCTGCAGTGACAGGATCCAATGGTGCTGCTTGTGGCTAATGGACCAGATGACAGTCCCTCGCCTGGAAGCAGTGCACAGAAGCCACCAGACTCTAAAGAGTTTCCCTAAAGGCTCAGAAGGGAGCAGGATGGGGGTCAGGGGAGTGGCAGGCTGTGGGTCAGAGGTGGCCGCAGAAGGAGCTTAGCTCAGGAGACGAAGCTAACAGGCCCCCCACCCCCAGCTGCCCCTAATTAACACTTGCTAATTAGGTTGTCTCCTAACACAACAGTGCGACTGTGTCTTTACACAGCAGCTCAAGAAGAGACTAAGCCATGCACGCCTCCAGCCCCTTAGCCTTTCCTCATTTCCTTCCACCGCCTTTTGATAGAAGCAGGTCAGGTCTTACCACCCCATTTTAGAGAACTAAAAACACTTTTCATTACAAAAAAAACATTGTTTTAATTCACTGGGCACCCCTGAAGAGCTGAGTATAATTCTAGGCGCTGTGAGGATTAAAGAAAGCACTGTGTGAACTGAGGCACGGAGATGGGAATGCTTTAGGTTTGGGTCCAATCAGATGCAGATCAATGCTATATTCAAAATAAAGATGTTTAAGCCTCATGCTATGCTGCTAACTCCTCTACTATTTTACATGCCTTGTCCCCTTTCATTCAACAACCCTCCCAGGAAGTAGGCAATCCTTTAACCCCATGTTATAAAAACAGAAACAAAGGTGAAGTGACCTTCTCAGGGTCACACAGCTGAAGCCAGGATTGCCAGACTTCTGGTCAGCACCAGCCAGGCCCTGTGCTCAGTCCGGGAGCCAACCCTGTCCCATGTTGAACAGCACAGGAACTTCAAAGCCCCCAGTCACAGTCACTCAGGTCAGAAAGTCACCAAAAGTCAGAGAATCTGGAGGGAAAAGGCAGGAGCCGCCTGCATTTGCTTCATTTTCCCTGTCTCTTCCACAGGTATCCACAGCTACGGCAGCGGTGGTGTTGGTGGCACTGGAGGAGGTGGCAATGTTGGTGGTGCTGGCAGTGGCCCTTGGGGAGCGGCGCCAGCCTGGTGCCCCTGCGGCTCCTGCTGCAGCTGGTGGAAGTGGCTGCTGGGCCTGCTGCTCACCTGGCTGCTCCTCCTGGGGCTGCTCTTCGGCCTCATTGCTCTAGGTATGTGGCAAAGGCAGCAGGGCAGCCTGTATGGTAGGAGGCAGGCCGGCCCCACTGCCGGTCAGAAGGGCAGGAATCTGTGAGTGGGCCCACGTGTTAGGGGACGAGGGGACCTGAATGCATTGGTGCAGACCCTTGTTACCGCAGATGAGGAATCTGAGGCCCCAGGAGGTGCCTGGCCAAGGACATGCTGCCACTTAGTGGTGGAGCTGAATTTGGATGCAGCACCTGATACCCAGCCCCACCCTCGCTGCACCTGTAGGCCCCGCTCTAAGCACCTGGCTGCCCGTAGTAACAAGGTCAGGATTTTCTTAGTCTTTTTTATTTTTGCTGTTTCCAAGCAGCCATATCTATTTCTTTTCTTTTTTTTTCTTTCTTTCTTTCTTTTTTTTTTTTTTTTTTTTTTTTTGAGACAGAGTCTCACTCTGTCGCCCAGGCTGGAGTACAGTGGTACAATCTTGGCTCACTGCAACCTCCGCCTCCCGAGTTCAAGTGGATTCTCCTGCCTCAGCCTCCCGAGTAGCTGGGACTACAGGCGCATTCCACCACGCCTGGCTAATTTTTTGTATTTTTAGTAGAGATGGGGTTTCACTGTGTTAGCCAGGATGGTCTCGATCTCCTGACCTCGTGATCTGGCCCCCTCGGCCTCTCAAAGTGCTGGGATTACAGGCATGAGCCATCGTGCCTGGCCAGCCATATCTATTTCTATCGGCGCTCACACCACCTCACAGGGAGAGTGAGGACAAGCTTTGTCACCCAGCTCATATGAGAAGACTGACTCCCAGGCCAGGTTTCTTTAAGGCTCTGTTGTGATGCTGAGCAGCTAATCCTGCTGGTGGCCACGGCGGATTGTCTCTGCATGAGTATTCTAGCATGAAGAAGCCACCACAGGCCCCAGTCCCTTGTGTCAGGCCCCCCACGAGGAGCGAGTGTGTGAAAGGCGAAGGACCGGGCCTTCAGTGACACAGTCTGTGTCTGTTTGTTGCAGCCGAGGAGGTGAGGAAGCTGAAGGCTCGTGTGGACGAGCTGGAGAGGTTCAGGAGCAGCAGGCTGTCCGACGAGAAGCTGGAGAGAAGCAGCAAGGCCCGCCTCCAGGGCATGGCACCCACGGTGGGAGCAGACCTGGACAAAATTGGGCTGAACAGCAACAACCAGGAGGTGCTCTGGATGTTCGTGAGGAACAAGCTAATGACGGAACAGGAAAATGGTGAGAGCATCGCCGGGCAGAGGGCCAGCTCCCCTGAGTCCCTTTCTTCTTTGCATCTATGTGGTATGTGGGCATGTGCTGTGGGCACCATCATCGAGCCCACTCTCAACCTCTCTCCTCCTCCAATCCTCTCAATAGCCCTGAGAGGTAGGTGGGACCAAGACTGTGGTCCCACTTTACTCCTGGGAAAACTGAGTTCTGGAAAGAATTGCCCAAGATCACCGGACTAGCCAAATTTAGAATCTGATCTCTAGTCTTTGCTTCAGTTTCTTCTTCCCATACCATGATCCCCTTCTTGTGTGTGTGTGACGGACAGGAGATGTGAAGCTGACTCAGGATTTGCTTTCTCTTGCAGGAAATCTCCGAGGAAGCCCTGGCCCTAAAGGTATTGCCATGGATTGAACCTTGTCTCTGATTCATTTCCTGCAGTTGGAAGCGAGTTTTCTGGTTGGATTAGAAACCTTTTTCTTTGTTTTAAATGGGAGGATGAAGAGCTGAATGATCTCATGGTATCTGTTGGTTCTTTGTTCTAAATGGGAGGATGAAGAGTTGAATGATCTTATGGTATCTGTTGGGAGGGTTGAGATTTGGTTTTAGAGTCAGAATATCTTAGATAAGGAAGCATCTAAGAGAAGCCCAGCAATGAGCCCAAGTGACATAGACTGGGACTGGGAGGGACTCATGCTGCATGTCGCCTCACCTTGAAATACAGTTTACTCTGCCATACAAGGCAGAGTATGGCCTTTGGGTTCTTGCCCCGTCTCACAGTTTTCATATCTTTCTGGTTTCAGGTGACATGGGAAGTCCAGGACCTAAAGGTAATTATAACATGGGCATTTTTTACCTTAAATATTAGCAAGTGTTAATTGTTTCAAACAATCAGCAAGTGTCAGAAAACCCACCTTGCACTCCAAGAAGTAATTTGACAACAGATGGGACAGGCGTGTGAGGAGGAGAGGTTTCCAATCCCAGGGACCTTTGGTTGGACACAGAGCAGCTCTCCTTGGTCCAGCTGACCAGAGTTGGAGAGCTTCCGTGTGCACAGGAATCTCCAAAAGAATTTGAGCCCCATTCCCCGAGCCTCTGACTCAGGGGGTATGGATGTGGGCAGGAGTCTTTATCTTAGTCACCCTTGGTGATTCTGCAGCCAGAAGAATACTGAGCACCACGTTCAAGATGACACAATCCCACCTCTCTCCAGCTCCCCCCTCACTTCCTAGGCAACCCCAGTCCAGGAAGTCAGCTCTTCCACTTTGGGGCCCTCGAGTCTCTTTTTTCCCTTCAGATCCTTGCCACCTACACCCTCGCATATACCTGGGTCACTGTCGCAGCGCTCCTTCCCCAAGGCTCCAGCCTGCACACCCTTCCTGACCAAGTTAGGGATGGGGACTGATGCTGCCAGAGTGCCCGAACCTGCAGTTGTCAGATAAAATACAGGACTCCCAGTTAACTTTGCAGATAAGCAACAAATAATTTTCACTATAACTTGTCCCAAATATTTAATGGGACATACTTATAACTAAAAATATGTGTTGTTTATCTGCAATTCAAATGTAACTGGACATCTGCATTTTTATTTGCTAAGTCTGGCAACCCTACCCGAATCCCACTAGTGACTTCTTTGGGGAATTGGGCACAGTCCTCTGGCTGACCACTCTCTCTTTTGCCTTTGTTCCTGCAGGAGATCGAGGGTTCCCTGGGACTCCAGGTACGTACTCTCTGATGACCTCCAGGGCTGCCGGTGTTGCAGCTGCTCAATCCTAGCTGATGGCTTCTGGGAGGAAAACAGGGGCTGAGATACCCTTGTGTGTCCACAGGTATCCCTGGGCCCTTGGGCCACCCAGGTCCAGAAGGACCAAAAGGTCAAAAAGGCAGTGTGGGTAAGAAACACATTTTTCTTTATTCATTTATTCCTCATTCTTTCATTCATTTAATAAACATTCATTAAGCACCTGCTGTATGCGAGGCCCTGTTTTAGGCTCTGGAGAGACATCAGGGAACCAAACAGAGAAACCCTGCTGCTGTGGGGCTGAGATCTGGGTTGGGGAGAAAGACAGTAACTGAAAAAACAGTGAAGTCTGTAGCAGGTTGGGATGACGAATGACACGGGAAAGAAGAGCCTGGAGGGATTTTGCAAATGAGAGCTGGGGAGGGTAATTTTACACAGGGAAGTCAGGGAAGGCCTCTCTGAGAGGCCGCCATTTGAGCAAAGATTTGAAGGGCAGGAAGGAGCCAGGCAGGAGAGATCTAGGGAAATCATTCCAGGCAGAGGGAGAAGCCAAGGCCAAGGCCCCAGGGCAATTTTCAAGGAGCATCAGGGAGCAGACCTCTGAGCTGGAAAGTCCAAAGGGATGGGCCGAGAGGAGGCAGGCTGTGTGGGGCCTCAGAGGCCAGTGTGGGGACTTCAGCTTTGACTCTGGGTGAGCTGAGAAGCCATGTGCAGGTTTGGGGCAGAGGTAGAACATGATCTATTCACATTTTCAAAGAGCCACTCTGGCTTCCAGGTTGAGCCAAGGCTATGGGGTCCAGGAGAGAAACGGGGAGGCCAGGGAAGGGCTCCAGGCAAGTGTCTGCCGTGGAAGGCTGCCTGTGGAGCCCTTAGCTGGGGCACGGGATCCTAACTTGGAGGCTGGCCATCCTTGTCTTTAGGAGATCCCGGCATGGAAGGCCCCATGGGCCAGAGAGGGCGAGAAGGCCCCATGGGACCTCGTGGTGAGCCAGGGCCTCCTGGGTCTGGAGAGAAAGGGGAAAGAGGTAAGAGGCAATTCCTTCCCTGGCAAAGTTAGCTATGCCTGTGCTTCCTTCTCTGTGTCAACACCCATCCCTCCTTCATTCTGTCTCTCTCTCCCTCCTTCCTTCATTTACTGAGCGCTCACCCTGAGTCAGGGTCTGTGCTAGGCCCTGCGGAGACGTTCGGCATGGGCTGGGCTGGGCTGCAGGGCCAGTCCTAGGGCTGAGGACCCATCGGACACCCCTGGAATCCACAGGGAAAGTGGTCATAGGAGCAGTAGCCTTCCCAGAGTTGGGTGGTAAGGAGGGTGGGGCTCAGGGGGCAGGGCAGAGCAGAGTTCATTGTAAGGTGGAGTGGTGCACAGACCTTTGAGCCTCTCTGTAGGGAAAAGAAAGAGAGATCAGACACTGTGTCTATGTAGAAAGGGAAGACATAAGAAATCGCATTTTGATCTGTACCTTAAACAATTGCTTTGCTGAGATGTTGTTAATTTGTAACTTTGCCCCAGCCACTTTGCCCCAACCTTGAGCTCACAAAAAAACACATGTGTTGTATGGAATCAAGGTTTAAGGGATCTAGGGCTGTGCAGGACGTACCTTGTTAACAAAATGTTTACAAGCAGTATGCGTGGTAAAAGTCATCGCCATTCTCTAGTCTCAATAAACCAGGGGCACAATGCACTGAGAAAAGCCGCAGGGACCTCTGCCCTGGAAAGCCGAGTATTGCCCAAGGTTTCTCCCCATGTGATAGTCTGAAATATGGCCTCGTGGGTTGAGAAAGACCTGACCATCCCCCAGCCAGACACCCATAAAGGGTCTGTGCTGAGGCGGATTAGTAAAAGAGAAAAGCCTCTTGCAGTTGAGATAGAGGAAGGCCACTGTCTGCTGCCTGCCCCTGGGAACGGAAAGTCTCGGTATAAAACCCGATTGTACATATGTTCAATTCTCGATGGCGGGAGGTGAGACATGTTGGCAGCAATGCTGCTTTGTTATTCTTTACTCCACTGAGATGTTTGGGCGGAGAGAAGCATAAATCTGGCCTACGTGCACATCCAGGCATAGTACCTCCCCTGGAACTTAATTATGACATAGATTCTTTTGCTCACATGTTTTTTTGCTGACCTTCTCCTTATTATCACCCTGCTCTCCTACTGCATTCCTCTTTCTGAGATAATGAAAATAATCATCAATAAAAACTGAGAAAACTCAGAGACTGGTGCCAGTGCAGGTCCTTGGTACACTGAGTGCCGGTCTCCTGGGCCCACTGTTGTTTCTCTATACTTTGTTTCTGTGTCTTATTTCTTTTCTCAGTCTCTCGTCCCACCTGATGAGATATACCCACAGGTGTGGAGGTGCAGGCCACCCCTTCACCTCTCCTGGCTGGAAGGAGGCCAGGAGGGAGGTAGGGAAGGCCCCAGATGTAGGTTCAGTGCTGGAGGGACTAGGGAAGGTGTTGCAATTCCATCCTTAACTATTAGACTGCTTTTGTCAGGGGAAACCAAGACAGATACCAGAAATCCTCTTAATGCTAACAGACTGTGAGCAGGAAGCTTTATTTTCAGTTTTACTTTCTCTTTAAAATATTGCTGAACCAGACAATAAAATCTATTGAGTGCCTACTAGGTGACAGACTCCATAGACTATAAAGTATCTGGAGGTAGGAACTGGAGGAGTTTTGCTGATAAGTGGCCTCACTGGGGCACCAATTGAATCCAAGACCACTAGCAGGGTGGGAAGCATCCCCTCCAAATGACAGTGCCAGGGTAGGGGGCAGCCACACTGGGGCCTCTCCTAAAGTGCTCATCCCTCCATTTCTCTTCAGGGGCTGCTGGTGAACCAGGTCCTCACGGCCCACCTGGTGTCCCAGGTTCTGTGGGTCCCAAAGGTAAGTCCAGTGTGCAGGGAGGAATCAGTTTCCCAGAGGAGAAGGCACATTCAGGATGGATCACAGAGAAGAGGCCCTGGGACCCCAGACAGCCCTAACCACCTGCCCCAGGCCTATGCAGGGGTGGTGGGTGGGTCCAAAGAGCATCCCCCAAAAAAGCAGTCCCTGGAGAGTCAAGACTGGGCCTGTAAGTTTAGCCCCATAATGGGCTTGGGGCCATGTTTCCATCTCTCTTCAATGGCCCCGTTATGTGATCCCTAGGCAGGTCGATGGATCATTCAGGAAATCGGAAATTAGACCATTTCCTTGACTGACTGCAGCCCAGATGCACACATCAAAAGTAACATGTCTGGGCAACCCAGGGAGAGTGGGCCCCTTCTCAAAGCCCAAATGTTCTACTGCCCCAGCCCAAATGTTCTACTCTGAGCAGGAAAGAGCAAGGGGTAGTTTGATCCCACCCAGCTGCAGCCCCCTCCCTAAGGAGGACATGCACTGGGGTCACTCCCGGCCTGCAATACACTCACACAGCCCTCACCTGGAAGACAGCATCCCCAACCCCCACCTGCCCTTCACCGGGGCCAGATGTCCCCACCTGTACCTGCCCCTCTGCTGACTGCTGTCTCGTCCTCCTCAGGTTCCAGCGGCTCTCCTGGCCCACAGGGCCCTCCAGGTCAGTGTGCTGCTTCTTGTAAACAGGTTGTATTTCTGGGGCAAAGGTGGCAATGTTAAAAGGAAAACTAAATATTTTTAAAGCCAAAGAAGCAATTATAAAGCAAGCCTCCCAGAGATACAGAATTCAAGTCTGCTTGTGTGTCCTCTATGGCAGAGGCTGGGCTCCCTGATGTGTCCTGTTCAGATCCCTTCTGACCTGGCTTAAGGCTTGAGACCCTCCGGCAGCCTCAGAAATGGAAGTCCCCACCCTGCCTCCATCTGAGCAAGCACCTGCCTCTGTCTTGTCCCCTGTGGCCACAGAGCTTGTCCTGCTGTCTTGAAAATCTTGAGCTGTGGCCAGTGCCTCTGCCAAGGCTCTACAATGTGTTCTAAAGCCTGTTCATCAGCAGGGGCAAGGAAGCTGGGCCAAAATGACTTAAAAAGGACTTGGGAAGGAGTCCATGGAAAGCATCCTTTGACTTTTACTATAGGGTGTGTGCGTGTGTGTGCCTGTATGTGTGCATGTGTGTGCATACAAGTCTCATCATTCCAAAGCTAGGGATACTCATCTGTGTGCATGGTTTCTTCTGCTGGGCAGGTCCTGTAGGTCTCCAAGGGCTCCGAGGTGAAGTGGGACTTCCTGGTGTCAAAGGTAAGCTGGAGGGAGACCTGGGGGACAGTGAGGATCTGATGGACACAACCCACAGCTTGTGTAGGCTGACAAGTGCAAGAGGGGAAGGAGAAGTCAGGATTGGGGGAGCCTGTCTTCAGAGACAGACATTGCCCCTTCCTGGTTGTCCCCTGTAGGGCATTTTACACCAAGGTGTCCATTTCCTTTTTAGGTGACAAAGGACCGATGGGACCACCAGGACCCAAAGGTATGCCACTCACTGCTGCTCGGTCATTACCAGGGCCTGCCTCACTCCTGGGAGCCCAGATGGGACCCTCACTGCAGGGTCTGAGGGTGCACAGGACCTGGACCAGGATCTCATTCTCATCCAAACTCTCAGGGAAACTAGGGCACAAAGAAGGGAAACAAAGCACTAATGTCACATTGAATTCTGGGGTGGTGAATGGTTCTTGGGGTGGTGAAGACACAGCATTCCAAGGCATCTGACCTGTTGTGTCCATGGCACCAATTTGTGCAACAGCAGGGGCTGGGGGTTCAGTCTGTGGGGGGAACTGACTCTGCCAAAGATCAGATGTGCGCCTTTGGCTGCATTAATGCTGTGTCCTCACCGACACCCGCTGACAGGAGCTCACAGTACAGCGAGAACTGACCTGCAGCCGGGGCCTGTTACTGGGTGAGGGTGTTTTCCTTGCTCACAGCTGTGGTTTTTCCGCCTCCCCCTTGTTTGTTTTAGGTGACCAGGGTGAGAAAGGACCTCGAGGCCTCACAGGTCAGTCTGTCATGGGAATCTACTTTAATCCATCCATGACTTTTGTAAATCCATCAGTCATTAGGTTGGAAAAAATCCAGAAGTAAGGGACCGAATCTGTTTGAAACCCTTCAGGGAACTTGTGATCTAGAAAAAACACAAGATGAGAAAATAAAGCCTGGAATGGAGGATAAGGAGGTATCCAGATATATAGTCCAAACAGTAAATGTTTGGAGCAAAAAAGAAAGTGTAGGGTTGTCTCTGATAATTTTGGGGAATACAGTTCAGAAAATTAAGCTCTTCCCGAAGCAGCAGAAAGTTTGCACCACTGGTATCCTCTCAACCACTGACTTCCTGCCAACTGGCGTGATTATAAAGGAAATTGATAGTAATAGAGCTGTGACTTAAGGGGTGGTTTTCAGTTTCCAAGGAGATAAGACTCATGCACATGCCCATGGTTCTGATTAGGTGTGGTTTCTGGGTGAGCCCATGCCACTGCCCAGGGGTACCAAGTGGCCCTGACCTTGGAATCAAAGCAGAAGCTGCTTCTTTGACCTCTTGGAGGAGGGAGCAGACTACTATTGTTGAAGCATACACAGCTTGCAAGTGTCCAACCAGCTAGTTCTTTGTCCATTGCAGGCGAGCCTGGCATGAGAGGTTTGCCTGGTGCTGTTGGTGAGCCCGGGGCTAAAGGAGCAATGGGTAAGTGTTCCAAAGGAATGGATTCAGTGAGTTCCCCATTTGAGGGGTCACCACGACCCTGGAGGCAGTCTTCTAGAACTGCCTCTCCTGCTCTCTAATCTGCCCACCCCTGGTAGAGTCTCCCTTGACCAGTCATTTCTGTGTCTGGGCATCCTTTCTGGGGCTCAGAGAGCTGCAGTTACCTCTGTGGGTTTCTTTCCACTTTGGGAGAGGCCTTACAGCTGCCTGTAAGCTCCCCATTCCCCTGGGGAAGATAGTGTTGAAGTCCTTAGGAACCTCAAGTGCTCCAGGAATCCCAGGGCTAGTCTCATGGCCAAATCCAGGTTTTTATCCTTTTGCTCACCTGAGGTGCCTGTCAGCCTGGCTGCAGAAACTGACCAAGAATCTCAGAGGTAGCCGGGTGCAGTGATTCACGCCTGTAATCCCAGGGACTCAGGATGATTGCTTGAACCCAGGAGTTGGAGGCTCAGTGAGCTATGATTACACCATTGCGCTACAGTCTGGGTGACAGAGCAAGAATCCATTTCTAAAAATAAAGGCCAGTGTTGAGGATCAAACCCAAGAAGGGTTTAAACCTCACCTGTGGAGATGAAGCATCTGCACGCTCGTTTAGTTCCCCAGCTGTTAGTGCTGACACTGCTAGGCAAGTGCGATGCTTTACCTCCCTCAAGGGGAGATAAGACTTGCATGAGGTGACAAGTGTCATGCGAGGTACAGAGTGCTGTGAGGATACAGTCAAAGGAGAGATTTTTTTCCAACAGGAAGGATGGAGGAAGGGGCATTTCAAGTGGTCCCAAAAAGTTAGAAAGATTTTAATCATGATCAGTTTGGAAAATTCCATGCAGGGATGACGGCATGAGCAGGGAAAGACAAAGAAATGGGAAAGAGCAAGATATGGTTCCAGAAGGCCACTGTTTTGGAGAGAGGTTACAATAAATAGTGCCTAGAGCAGAGGAGACAAGAACATGGAGGACCTTGACTTCTAGGCCCTCAAGT
Source organism: Macaca thibetana thibetana (assembly GCF_024542745.1). Taxonomy (NCBI): domain Eukaryota; kingdom Metazoa; phylum Chordata; class Mammalia; order Primates; family Cercopithecidae; genus Macaca; species Macaca thibetana. The sequence goes on along the minus strand of NC_065586.1, from coordinate 100,195,808 downwards.
AAATACGACAAGCATTGAGCATCAAGCTTCTTGAGATGCAATGGGAAGGCACCAAAAAATTCTCAACAGGAAAAGAGACAATTGCTGGTTTAGGAGAAGGGGTAGGGGTAGTACTGTATCCAGAGAGTGTGACAGACAAGGCTGTCCCCTGGCTCATGCCTGCGTGGGCTGCTGGGAGACAATGTGCTTCAAGGACACTGGGACAGGAGAGGGAGGAATCGCAGAAATCACTCCAGGAGCAACTGAGAGACCTTGCTTCTACTTTACCAGGTCCTGCTGGCCCAGACGGACACCAAGGCCCAAGAGGTTGGTCACTGATCTGCTGCCCCAGCCTCACTCCCATCACAGCCCATGTTCCAGCATGCAGCCCTCAGTCCCCTTAACCATAGTGCAGAGGAGTGTACGGCATGTGGAAGTGTGCAGTGTCCAGTTCTGTTCCCCTTCTCCTTCCCACCTGCCAGCAAGTCAGTTAGGAAAACTCTCAGAAACTATCAGCTCAGATGTGATGACCAGTTTAGCTTTCCTAAATGTAAACACTTCCACGTTGGCCATTCTCTCTCTAGGTGAACAAGGTCTTACAGGGATGCCTGGAATCCGTGGCCCACCAGGACCTTCTGGAGACCCAGGAAAGCCAGGTAACAGAGCCGGAAGAGGGAGCCATGGCCCTGCTTAGTGTGTGTGTGCTTTGTGTGTGCAGATGTAGGCATGTGTGTGCGTGTGCATGCACAGGTGTGCAGGTTGTGGGGGAAGGGGTGTATGTGTGCATGGTTGTGTGTGTGTTCTTGCAGGTGTGCACAAATGCACCCATGTGTGCCTTATCCCGTTTTCCTCCAGCAGCTCGGCAGGGAACTGCTGTAGTGTTAGGTTGTTTTGTGTGCTGTGGCTGTAGGCCCTGGCACCTCTGGGTAACTAAGTCTGGCAATTCAGAAGAGTGGGATTAACAACTGAGTACAAGGAGTTCTAGAAAGGGGCAAGGACACTCTGAAAACTGCAGACTTGAAGGTCACCTCACTATTTTGCTCCTCTGAGCCCTTCCCCTCTTGTCCTCTCCTGGGACTGTACTGGGCCCTCACCAACACCCACCGGGCAGAGGAGGAAGCCATTGTTAGAGTCTCCACTGAGAGCAAAGAGCAAACTTCTCAGGGCTGCAGGAAGAACAAATGAAAACCAGCCAAGAAAGCTGTGTGGTCAAGGCGGGTGGGCATTCGTCGGGGGCCTCTGAGAGTATAGGGGCCTCCTCAGTCTCCTTTGGCGGGTGCCCAAACAGGAGCCATAGAGGGGGAACCTGGGGCAGCATTGGGATCCATGAGTGTTGAGCATTCTGGGTTTGTGGCTGTCCTCAGATTCCAAAAGGGTCTGTGAACCCTAATAGGCTCAGCACCATTGCCTGAGAAAGCAGTGGGTCGCTTCACTGCAAAGCCCAAAGAACTGCTCTCCATCCAGAGCTGAGAGGTCCATGGATGCTGGCTGCCCCGGCAAGAGACATGTCCTTCTGTACCCACTGACCCTTCCACTGCAATGTCCACTGGTTTGTGCAGGTGTGGGTGTGGCTACCAGGGATGGCCTCAACCCTTCTACTGTTCCCTCTTGTGTCTGATTTTCTGCAGGTCTCATAGGACCCCAGGGACCTCAGGGTGAGTCGCTGGATCACTCCTACCTTCTCCTGGGGTAACTGCTTGGGCCAGGGCTTTTCCTGCAGTCACCAGAGTTTTCGCTCCTCTGCCAACTCCCTGGCACACACTGCCTTTCACTGTGAGTCTTGAGAAGCACCTTAGGAAGGAAAAATAGACACAGAACAATCTAGAACACCATTCTAGTAGAAATGAGATTAGATTGTGTACCAATTCTGTCTGCCTGTGCCCTGTTCCCCTCGGGTGCAGGAATCTGAGAGGAACCCCAAGCTCATAGCAGAGCTCCTGCTAGCCAGGAGAGCTGTTATTCCAGAGGCCCAAGTTCCCCCACTGGCATGGCAGCGCATGGGCGCTCACCCTTGTTCAGGAAAGTCTAGTTTCTCTGGGACAGCCTCAGTGTTAAAGCCTGTCCTGTAGTTGGACCATTGTGCCCCCATATTACTACATCCATCCCCTAATTTCCTGAAAGAAATTAGGCAAAGATTGAAAATGAAATCACGGCCGGGCGCTGTGGCTCAAGCCTGTAATCCCAGCACTTTGGGAGGCCGAGACGGGCGGATCACGAGGTCGGGAGATCGAGACCATCCTGGCTAACACGGTGAAACCCCGTCTCTACTAAAAAAATACAAAAAACTAGCCGGGCGAGGTGGTGGGCGCCTGTAGTCCCAGCTACTCGGGAGGCTGAGGCAGGAGAATGGCGTGAACCCGGGAGGCGGAGCTTGCAGTGAGCTGAGATCCGGCCACTGCACTCCAGCCTGGGCGACAGAGCGAGACTCCGTCTCAAAAAAAAAAAAAAAAAAAAAAAAAAGAAAATGAAATCAGGCAGCAGCCCCCCAGCAGTTGAATGCATAGGTACATGCTTCCGATGCTGTCACAGAGGAGTTCAGTAGTTAAAGGCAAGAGGGTGATGCTGCATTGGACACAGGAAACCCAGCCCCGCCCCTGCAGGGGAGAGGGGAGACAGAGGCTGCTCTGCAGGCTCCAGGTGGCTCATAACCCCAAGGGATGGAACCCCTCCAAAGCTGAGCCCATGGGCCTCTGCCTGCTCCAAGCCACGCTGTTGCCCCATTTCCCAAAGAGGGACAAGGGCTCAGAGCAAGAGGCTCCCCAGGGACTGTCTAGACTAAGGCGGAAGGCAAAGCTGGTGCGGCCCAGGGTTTCAATCAGCAGTGTGGCTGTGCTGAGTGACAGAGCACTAGTTACTACCGAAGGGTGTCTGGAATTGCTGGGCCTTCATCATCCTGACTTACTTGTTCTAATCACATCAGGACTTCCCGGTACCCCTGGCCGACCAGGAATAAAAGGTAAGCGAATTTCCAAATGAGATTTCTTTCTTTTCACTGGCCATTTTTGTGGAAGGAAGGGATGGACAGGAAGAGGCCTTTCTCTGGCCAGAGCCTGGATCAACAGTGGCATCTAGTGGTTCCAACAGAGGGCTATGAGGCTGGGAGCCCAGGGGTTTGTGAACCAAGCCCTGAGTCCTCAAGCCCGACCTCTCCCCAGACACCTCCCCACCCCACCAACCTGAGCCTTGCAGGAGGTTCTGGAAGGGCACTGCCCTCCCCAGAGCCTTTCCATGCCCTGTTTTGCCTCTGAATGCCCCTATTAGTGCTTCATCTCCCTGGTATGTAGGCTTGGTCCCCTCCTAACAAGTCTCTTCCCCTGGGGCAGGAGCTCCCTTTACCCTTATCATTCACATCAGCCTTAGTGTGAATGAGTAAATCAGACCTTTCCTGAGAGGTGGCTTTAGTACAGGCAGAGAGGAGTGTTAAGATGCTACTGAGAGGGCAAGTCGGGGTACTCAGAGGGGAGCTCATCCTCAGGGGTCTGACTGGGGCAATGTGGTGATGCCTATACACACAGTGACCCTCTTGTCCAGTTCTGCCTATCAGACCTCAACCCCGAGCAAGTTCAGGGATCCACAGTGCTCAGGGACAGTCTTTCTCCTTCTGTTCCTGTGACCCCAACACGCTCCTGAACTTTGACATTCTATCGAGCCGTGCTGTGTCATGAGCAGTCACTGTCACTCTTGGTGGGAACCTAAAATAACCACTTTCCAGAAATCATTTCCAGTGACTGATTGGGCCAAGGAGTTCTTTAGGGCTCACTAAATGTAATTCCAAAATAATGATAACTGAGTTTATAGATCCCAGGCAGACCACACTAGGTCCATGGATCTGTTCACAAATGGATGGTACCTTTTGTAAGAGTCTCATAGGTTTTGGAATTCCCAAGGATAACAGAAACCCTCCCTTTTTGAGGGCCCATGACTTCCTGTCCAAGGGGGAGTTCAGACCCTGACTGGACAACATGCACAAGAGGGCCTTTTTACCCAATGTTGGATTGTATCCCAACAAAACAAACTCAAGTGCTTCTCCTGTCTTGTTCATGAGCCCTGGCTGAAGGATGGTGAGCAGAGACCATCCCTCTGCTTTCCCTTCGGGAGACAGCAATAGTCTCCTTTCATTGTGTGAATGAATGAATTGCTCACAGAACTTGGGAAATGAAAAAAAGGGGCCCCTAAAGAATGGTTTCCCCAAGTGAGTCCATGGAGTGTCAGTTCTCAGCACTGCATCCAGTTGATACGTTTGGGAATGTCCTCTTCTCAAAAGTCCTCCACGCACACTTGCATTTTCAATGCTCTGAGACACAAGGCAGAAAAGAGATCTTGTTCACCTTTACATAACTCATACCTTCTCAGACTTACCCACCGCAGAGCCCCCTTTAATCCTGCACAGCCCTACAGCTGTCCCACAGAGCACTCTGGGAATCCTGCTCTGCCTGGGAGGCTCACTGCCTCTGTCCTTTGACCTTTGAGTAATTTTCCCACCTAAGGCGATTCCCAGGCAGAGTGGTGGAATGTGGGAGCGTGAAGGACTCTCCAGTCAGCCTCATTCTGGGCTCACTGAAAGGCAAGCTTTCCACATCCTCAACTGAAGCCAATTCCCTGAATGAAGATGGATGCTCTGGCCTCCAGGGGCTCCGGCTGAAAGGACTTAATGCATCTTGCTTGCCTGCCTTCAGTTCATTAAAATGCCTTTAGCCTGAGGCTGAGAGGCCCAGAAGTGGGTCCCAAACGCAATCAGAAGCCTTGAAAATGGCTTATTGAGCCACTAATTGATCCTCAGAACAACCACTCTCGGCCTTTTCCTCTCTTTCTAGGTGAACCAGGAGCTCCAGGCAAGATCGTGACTTCAGGTAGGCAGGTCCTAGAGGGACCCTCCTTTCTGTGTCTTTCTTATCCTGGGCACCTACCTTGGCTCGCAGTGTTCTGGGCAGGATGTGCGGGCAGCTTTTTGGATCAGTAGAGCGGGAGGAGGGAAACTTAGCAGTGATGAGAAGAGATGCCAGGCAGTCCACCACAGCCTGGCTCGAGTCCCAGCACCTCTGAGTGAGAAGAGTAGGGCTCAATGTTCCATGTGCCTTCTGCTTTCAGACGGGTCATCAATGCTTACTGTCCCAGGCCCCCCAGGGCCTCCTGGAGCCATGGGACCCCCGGGACCTCCAGGTGCCCCAGGTCAGTCTGTTTTCTTGCTTTGCCCCAAATCAGCAGTAGGTCTTGGTGGTAGTGACTAGCCCTATTTGTTCAGATCCTGAGACCCAGGGCAGGAACTGAATCTGGTAAACAGAATAAGGAGTTTGGCCCGAGAAAAGCAAACTCTTACATTCTCAGACAATGAACTAGATCAGTTATCCTACTTCACAGCATAGGAGGCAAATGTTCTCTCAGCATTTACAGAAGGGGAAGCTGAGGCTTGGGGCAGGTAAATGGCCTGCCCAAGGTCCCACGGCCAATAAGCAGCAGGACAAAAGATTTGGCCCAGATCAGGCTACCTCCAGAGCCTGTGGCCACTCAGAAGACCCAGTCCTCGAACCCTTTGTTTCCTCCTGGAAAACGATTTGATATTCTGCATCCAGGGCAACAAAAATGCTAGGTATCTATTTGAAGAAAATATCCCCAAATGGGATGGTGACAAAAATATGAAAACTTCGGAACAAAGTTGTTAGGAGATAAAACAAATACTTATTGAGAGAGCAGGACACTCAATGCCTGCTCTGTGGTTTCAACTGTATTTTTACAAGATGCAAAAAAGAAAAAATGCTGGAAGAAAATAAAATAAAATGCCCACAAATTGAAGAGTTGTGGACAATTTGTTTCCTACCTTTCCAAAGTGCCTTTTTGTTATATGTATTTTTAATTATTTTAAATTTGTGTGTACAAATGAAGTGCACAACTTATCACAACCAATGCCAGAATGTACCAGCCTTCCCTCCTGACAAGCTCCAGTGACAAGGAATACGTAGAGGCACGTAGAAGTCCCTAACCATTACAGGACAGCAGCAGAGAGGGCAGTCCTGCCTGCCCCGGGCTCCTCGTACCTGTCAGAGATGTTCTCACGCAACTGGACCACAGAGCTGGTCTCAGATTGCTTATTGCTCTCAAATAAGCAAGGTGGCCTCTTTGGGTCTCTGTTCCATGCCTTGGGAGAAATTATGCCTTTAGTTCTTCTTATGACCCTACACGCGTGATTTAGCCTTTTCTTCCTCAACCCCATTTCCAGGCCCTGCCGGCCCAGCTGGTCTCCCAGGACCGCAAGGTAGGTCACACCCTGCAAGAACGCAAGGCGATGGGCCAGGTCGGGAGGACTTTCCTCTCAGGGTGGACATGGGCCCCTCTGTTCTAGATGACGTGAAAGATGTGTTTTGGAAAAGGAGGAGAGGGCCAGGGCTCTTCACCAGGGTCTTGCAAGCTGATTCCCTGGAGCTTGGGGCAGCTGTCATAGAAGTTCTGGGAGTCCAAGAGGACCAGGGGCAGACTTGGCCTTGAAGATGAGTATCTGGCAGGAGTGCACCACTGACCCAGGGAGCAATGACAGGGGTCTGTGGGTTCTTGGCCACAGGCCCAGGCTGAGAGGACTGACTCCCAGGCCCTTTAAGGAGCCCAGGTGGAGACTGCCGGGCCTCCCACCTGGACATCTGAAGTGCAGAACAGCAAAGGCTTCAGCCCACCCGGTCCGGCGCTCACTCTGAGCTATCACTGTGTTAGGAGCTTGGTCTTCAGTATTTCACCGAGTCTTCCCAACACCCCTGTGATGTAGATCTTTTTGACCTTGGTTTACAGAGGAGGAAACTGAGGCTGAAAGAGGTTGAGAACTTACCCAAAGTCACCAGCTAGACATGTGGGAGCAGGGGTTTGAACTCAGACTTTCTGACACCAAAATCCAGTGTATCCCCGTCATTCCACATGCTCTTATCTGCTGTCCGGGAACTTGACTATGGTCTTGCCCTGCCTCTGAGTGAGGGGGCACCCTTAGCAGATGAGGTGCTGCAGGTTCCTGTGCCATGACACAGGGCCTCCCCTCTTGTCAGGGAGTCAAGGCACACCTGTTCTCCACCTCAGCCCTTGTCCTGCCATGAACTGTGGCTGTAGCCTTGTGGCCACAACCTACTCACCAGGGTTCCTGCTCCTGACTTCCTTGGGGATGTGTTTATATAATCTTCCTGCTTGCTGCACATGGAGGGAATAACCATGTCAACCCAACCACCCTGGTAGTCTGGCCTGAGGGAGGGAGCCAGCTCTGCCCTTGGGGAGCTTCTGGCCTAACCAGGGAGACCTGGTTCCTATCCTTGGGGAGCCCAGGTCTGATAAAGTAGGCAGGATACATGCACATGAATAAGTGCTGACAGTACAACATAGAAACTTATGGGAATAACTTTAAAGCAAGCATTAGGCCAGAACCTGTTCCTAGTGGAATATCCATCCACCCATCCATTTACCCACCCATCTACCCATCCACCTATCCATCCCCCTATCCATCCATCCATCCATCCATCCATCCATCCATCCATCCACCCACCCACCCACCTACTCATACACCCACCCATTCATCCATCCACCCACCCATCCATCCCTTTGACAAGTATTGATTGAGCATCTATGTTGTCAGGTGCTGTGCTAAGTGCTGCTTCCTCACAAACATCAGTGTCCATACTCAAACTATTTCTTTCTTCTGCAGAAACCTTCCTCTCTGGCCCCCCAGGCCCACCTGGCCCCCCAGGTCCCAAGGGAGACCAAGGTGAGAACAGTGTATCAGGGAACCCAGAAGCCAGTATGTGTCCTCTGTTTACCTGCTGGTTGCCAGGAGGGTTTGGATGAAGCTGAATGAGCTGGGGCATTTTTGCATCCTTCTGCCTTATCCCATTGGGAGCTCAGCAGCCTGGAGCAAAGGTAGCGGGGACGCACAACAGTCAGAAACTCTACAAAGGATAGCCACCCAACATTGGCCTAGTGAAAAGAGAGGCACAAGGAACCCCAAGTTCTATATCAGCTCCAGCATTGGAACCCCTATCCCCTCCTCCATGGGTCCACTGAAACCACAATGCCTGGCTGGTACCTGTCTCATAGCTCTCTGCCTTTCTCCCTCAGGTCCCCCAGGCCCCAGAGGACACCAAGGTACAGTAGAGCTGGCATCAAACAAAACCTGGGGTAGCGGTGGGGGTGGCAAAAGCTCACCTTCCAAGAGCTTTGAGCTTGACAGAAAGGCACGTGGTGCAAATAAGCAAGAGTAGAGCAGCATGTCTCTAGGAATGGTTGAGTATGTGCATGGGTGTGGTGCAAGTCTGTGTGTGTGTGTGTGTGTGTGGCATCTCTAGGTACTGCCCAAAAGGCAATGCAGCCCCAGCAATCATGGATCTTGGGGAGGCTCTACGGGGCTGTTAGTGGGTGAGAAAAATGAGACTGACTGTCCCTCTCTTGATGTGTTCCTCAGGCGAGCAAGGCCTCCCAGGTTTCTCAACCTCAGGTAAGGGCTGAGCCCCGCCCCATTCTGGCTCTGGCCAGAGCCTGTCCGAACCCTGGCTGACTGCATTGTGTGTGTTGTTGGCTTCCAGGGTCCAGTTCTTTCGGACTCAACCTTCAGGGACCACCAGGCCCACCTGGCCCCCAGGGACCCAAAGGTGACAAAGGTCAGTGAGGGAGCAGCGAGAAGGTGATGAGGAGTAGGGGTGAGCCTGACACCCACAGCCCAGAGCCTGAAGAGATGGCAGCAAATACTTATCAGTGTAAAGTCTTGGGAGAAAGAAGAGGCTGGAGGAAGGAAAGGCCAGAGGGAGAAAGGGACAAGGACATGGAGATATAGCCTCCGTGAAAGGGAGCTGTGGTATTATTACAAAAATGAGGCCAAGAGCCATGGGACAATTGTTGAGACACACACTAATAAGTGTGATTTGGCTTAACCAGGGAAGGCTTCCTGGAGGAGGTGATGCAAACTTCTCATTTTGGATTGCAGGTGATCCAGGTGTCCCAGGGGCTCTTGGCATTCCTAGTGGTCCTTCTGAAGGTAAGAACTGAAAGTGACCAAAGTTCCTCTCCGCTTCTTCTGGTGAAGGCTGATCATTCCAGTGAGGATGTTGCTCTATTCGTTCATTCATTTTTCCATGATTGATTGTTGACTATCTCCATGTGCTAGGGCCTATGAGCTGCCTTTAAGGAGGTTACGAGATATGGGGTTGAGGGAAGGACCCAGGCACATATAATGATAACTAACAATGCAGACTCCACATGATGGAGAACGGAAAGACCCTGGGTGCTGGGGAGTTGAGAGAAGGGGGATGCCATGTTGGGGGTCCTTCAGCAGGTTGCAGAAGGAAAGGGTAGTTCAGCCTGGGGCAGCTTCCTAGCTCCGTGCCACTTTCAGACAGTGGCTGCTATAGGCTCTCCTTTCTTCTCTTCTTGGGGATCCTTCACCTTGCCACTATCCTATTTCTCCCCCTGAGAAGACCCTCCCTCCTCAGACCATGGAAGCTATTCCTGGGCCCGTTTGTCTGACCGTAGGGTGGAGAAACGACACAGGACACTTTCTCTTTGCTGCAGGGGGATCATCATCGAGCACCATGTACGTGTCAGGCCCGCCAGGCCCCCCTGGGCCCCCTGGGCCTCCAGGCTCTATCAGCAGCTCTGGCCGGGAGATTCAGCAGTACATCTCTGAGTACATGCAGAGTGAGTGGCCGGCCGCCCCAAGCCGTGGGGACAAGAACACGGAGATACAGTCTCTGTGCAAGGGAGCTGTGGTATCATCACAGAAATGGTGCTAAGAGACATGGGACGATGTCGGGCAGTGGGAGAGTGTGTGTGTGTGCGCGCGCGCGTGTGCGCATCGAGGAAAACAGTGTGTGTGTCCGGGCCTGGGTCTTCCCCCTGCAGAGCCAAGCCTACAGGCCTGTGAGCTCCCCAACACCAGCCTTCTCGTAGCTGCCCCCGACACAACCTCACCCTCGCCCACACCCTGGGAGGAGGCTGGCGCGCGCTCATTCCCATGCACACACGCGCTTTCACACCACACCCTGCATGTACTCATTTGTCAAATGGGTGGCTGGCTGGAGTCTTGCTGGCCCACAGCCCTCATGGGCCACTTGACCCAGCTCAGGCCTCTGCCTCAGTTTCTCCATCTGTAATTAAGGGAATGACAGTGACGGGGAGTCTAGGCTCCCTCCTGGCCCAGCCTTGTGCCCATGTGTGGGGTGGGGCAGGCATGTTATCATGTGCTTCTGGTCACCTCTGTGGGGAGAACATGTCCTCTTGGGACAGTCTTGACTTTGCTTTGTTCCTTGGTTGGCAGGTGACAGTATTAGGTCTTACCTATCTGGAGTTCAAGGTCCCCCAGGCCCACCTGGTCCCCCAGGACCTGTCACCACCATCACAGGCGAGACTTTCAACTACTCAGAGCTGGCAAACCACGTTGTGAGCTACTTACGGAGTAAGCCTCTCCCCATGCCCTGCACCTGGCACCTTCCTCCTGTGGCTCTGCTTCTGCTCCCAGAGCCTCATCTCCTCATTTGCTGTTTGCTTTGCCCTTCTCTGGAATATGAGTTTTAATTCTGAATTCCTAATAATTGGGCCACTGGGATACAGTGTCAACACGAGTCTGTCCAGATTCAGGGCGGCCACGCTGGAGAGCCACCGAGTGAGCCGTCCTGCAATTGACTGATGTGTTCCTAGTTATAGGTTCTTCCTACCTGTGCATGAAGGTTGGCAGCATCTGGCAGGCATTAGGCTAAAGCATGTTCTTGAAAGTAAACTTCCTTTCTCACCAAAAAAAAAAAAAAATCCCAACAACAATATTTGACTTTGTTATGCTTTCAAAATACCCTCATAATACTCCATTCATCCATTTCCCCCAAAGACAGACAGCTCGGTGACCGGGCCTTTCAGATTCTGGAATAATGAGAGTGGTGCTTCAGTACCTGCTAAGCAGGTAACCTGAGGTTTTCTTCCCGACAGCTTCGGGGTACAACGTCGGCTTGTTCTCGTCCTCCATCTCTTCTGAAGACATCCTGGCTGTGCTGCAGCGTGAGTCACCTGTTGGGGGATCGAGAGTGGGACTCTCTTTGCTTTCTCCTGGCCTCACTCGTCAGGCAAACCTTGTCCTTATCTGAGCCTGGGGAGGGCTGCAAGAGGTAGGCAGAGTCCTTTAGACAAAGAGCCACTTATGGCGCTGATCTGCTTGCTGAGTCAGCAAACCGGCTGGAAAGGGGGCAGGAAATGTCCTCCCAAGCCCCCATGCCAGGCAAGCTGGCAGTTGTCCCTTCAGGAACCTGGCAGCTTGCTGGTGTCCCCCCTGAACACTGTGGGCCTGCAGACCCAGAACTCACAAATGTCATGCCGGAGTCAATTTGTGTAGGGGAACCCAGGCTGTGGCTGGACCATGGGTGGGACCCCCATGTCCTGGGTGGGTCCTGCTAGTACATCCTCTCCTCTCCAGGGGATGACGTGCGTCAGTACCTACGTCAGTACCTGATGGGCCCTCAGGGTCCGCCAGGGCCACCAGGAGCCAGTGGAGATGGGTCCCTCCTGTCTTTGGACTATGCAGAGCTGAGTAGTCGCATTCTCAGCTACATGTCGAGTAAGTGTCTGCAGGAGGGTTGGTTAGGAAGGGCCTGGGATGACTGGGATGAGGACTCCCAGCGTAGACTTCCCTGTGATTGCCCCACTGACCCCCACCTGCCAGGCTGCACCAACCCCAGCAATGAGCAGTGCTCAGAGCTGTTCAAACCTGTAAACCTGTATGCCTCAAGCAGCATGGCAAGGAAAGCCAAAACGGAGGTCCCAGTCTCGTGTGGCGTCTACATACAACTCTCTCTCTCTCACACACACATACACACACACACACACTCCCATACACACATCTGCTCCCCATACTCACACTCCCATACACACACACACCCATACACACACACACTCACTCCCATACTCTCACACACACACACATACACACTCCCATACTCTCACACACTCCCATACACACACACTCTCTCCCATACACACTCACACATACACACACACTCCCATACTCACACACACTCCCATACACACACACACACTCACTCCCATACTCTCTCACACACACACACACTCTCCCATACACTCACACACTCCCATACACACACACACTCCCACTCACACTCACACACATACACACACTCCCATACTCTCAAACACACACACTCCCATACTCTCACACACACTCCCATACACACACACTCCCACACACACACACTCCCATATTCTCACACACTCACACACATACATACTCCCATACACACACTCCCATACACACACACACTCCCATACTCACACACACACATACACACACTCCCATACACACACACTCCCACACACACACTCCCATACACACACACACTCCCATACTCTCTCACACACTCTCACATACACATACACACACACTCATTCCCATACACTCCCATTCTCACTCCCATACACACACTCCCATACATACACACTCCCATACACACACAGTCCCATACACTCCCATTCTCTCACACCACACACTCCCATACACTCCCACACACACTCCCACACACTCACTCCCATACATACACTCCCATACTCCCATACACACACACTCCTGTACTCACACATACACTCACTCCCATACACACACACGCTCACAGAATGAAGCACACGGGCACCTGGACCTGCTTCTCCGGCCCCGCGGGCCCCTCCCCTCCTCCCTTGGTGCCCTCTTCTCTCTCTCCCTGCCACCATCTCTTCTCTTTTTTGGACCCCACTTCTGTCCAAACCTCTTCTGTGTCCGACCTCCTCTCTGACAGGGTGTTTCCATCTGCCTCCCCCTGCCTGATCCGATTCCATCACATCCCTAGGTTCTGGGATCAGCATTGGGCTTCCTGGTCCCCCGGGGCCCCCTGGCTTGCCGGGAACCTCCTATGAGGAGCTCCTCTCCTTGCTGCGAGGTAAGGCCCAGAAGGGGACATCTGTCCAAGTGGTTGGGGAGGAAGCAGAATCCCTTGGCACAGGCCAGGACTGACTCCGTGCCCTCCCTTGGTGTCTCAGGGTCTGAATTCAGAGGCATCGTTGGACCCCCAGGTCCCCCGGGTCCACCAGGGATCCCAGGCAATGTGTGGTCCAGCATCAGCGTGGAGGACCTCTCGTCTTACTTACACAGTAGGGCACTGCGGAGTGGGATGGGCAGGGCAGGGGATGCAGCTGGGCCTTGGGGGCTCCCACGGGCTTTAGCAAGGGCAGTCCAAGTGCTCCTGGAGTCTGTACAGGGCTGGGTGCGGGGCCCTGGAGAGCACCACATGTGCTGGCAAGGGGCCTTCAGCTGTGGCAGGAACAGAGATGGGGAGCGATGGCTTTCCCAGGTGCAGCCCGGTGTGTGATTAGGGCCGACCTGGGGCTCCACCTCTCAGTGACTGGAGGGCTGAGTTGAATGAGGCTGAGAATTGGGAGTGGGAGGGCCTGACGGGGACAGCCATTCCTGGATGATGCCAGGAAACAGCAGGCTCTGGCCTCCTGCTTTTCTCTCCTCCCATCACCTGGGAGGCCCAGCCTTATCCCCTCCTTTCAGGTGGGGCCCACAGCGCCCCCAGCACAAGCTGGAAATTCACCTTCCTCCGCAGCACTACCCTGACCTTTCTTTCTCCCCCCTCTGCCCAGCTGCAGGTTTGTCATTCATCCCAGGCCCTCCAGGACCTCCTGGTCCCCCAGGTCCTCGAGGGCCCCCGGGTGTCTCAGGAGCTTTGGCAACCTACGCAGCTGAAAACAGCGACAGCTTCCGGAGCGAGCTGATCAGCTACCTCACAAGTAGGTGCCCCCGACGGTGATGCCCCACCAGGTACCCCGCAGGGCTTGCTTTTCCCTGTAAGTGGGGCAGGGAGGCACTTAAAGGGACAGGGAGGCCACACATGAGAGCCACTAGTGGGGTAAGCCCGATTTCCTTCCACACCAGCATTCTGCCACTCGGGTACGAGAACCCTGAAGTTCACTTCCGGTCTCTCAGGGGCATTGACACCCTGGGAGAGACTCCCTAACTCCCAAGTCTTTCTCTCCACCGAGATCTGAGCTCCCACTCATGCAGCTTCTCACCCTGCAGGTCCTGATGTGCGCAGCTTCATTGTTGGCCCCCCAGGCCCTCCTGGGCCGCAGGGACCCCCTGGGGACAGCCGCCTCCTGTCCACGGATGCCTTCCACAGTCGGGGTAGCAGCTCCTCCTCACACAGCTCGTCTGTCAGGCGGGGCAGCTCCTACAGCTCTTCCACGGGCACAGGAGCTGGCACAGGCTCCCTGGGTACAGGGGGTGCCTTCGGTGCAGCTACAGGAGACGGAGGCCCCTATGGCACTGACACCGGCCCAGGCAGAAGCTATGGGGCAGCAGCAGAAGGCGGCATGTATGGTGGCAATGGCGGACTATTTGGGGCTGACTTTGCTGGAGGTCTGGATTACAATGAGCTGGCTGTGAGAGTGTCAGAGAGCATGCAGCGTAAGTGGGAACATTTAGGCCTTGGTGCTGGGGGGAAGGAGCGTGGGAGCATCTCCAGACTGGCTTTCTTGTTTGTGGAACCCCCAGGCTGTGAAGACAGAATCAGGCAGGCAGGGACTGGAGGGGACTGGCAGCCCCAGCCTAGTTCTCAGCCCGCTCAGCTCAAGGAGCCCCAGCCCTGGGACCTGAGCTGTGGGGAACAGAGCACGCCAGGGGCTTTGTACTTTGCTTTCCAAGACTTAATTCGTTGTGGGACCCAGATAAGTCATATGACCACACTGGTTTTTCTGCCGGGGCTGAGAGAAGGATGTTGGCTAAGAGTCCTTTCCCTGTGCAGCTTAACAGCACAGTTACACAGTCAACAAGCTTTTGATGCCGGCCCGCAGCAGGAAGAGAACTGTGCCGGTCACACAGTGGAATACAAAGGAAGTTGGAGGGCTTCACCCTTGCTGCGGCTTGATCTAGTTCAACTGCTTTGGGAGTTAGATATTCGGAGAGCACTGTGCTCCTGCTGAAGCGGGTGCTGGGCGACCCCTGCTTCCTGTGCCCATGCTCTGGTGTTTTACAGGTCAGGGCCTACTGCAAGGGATGGCCTACACTGTCCAGGGCCCACCAGGCCAGCCTGGGCCGCAGGGGCCACCCGGTATCAGCAAGGTCTTCTCTGCCTACAGCAACGTGACTGCAGACCTCATGGACTTCTTCCGAAGTAAGGGCATCCAGCTGCTTCCCCAGCACCTGCCTCACTGCATAGGTTCCCATGGGTCTGCTCCAGAGACACTAGTCTCATGAGAAACCTCCAGTTATTAACATTTGAGATGCTCAAAATTAGACAAATTCTATAAATTCTGAACTTTGTTTCCTCTTATATATCCAAACTCCATCACTATCTCTCTGTGTTACTCTGAACAAATGACTTGCTGTCCCAAGCTTCCAGGAAATCAAGACTCTAAGGCCAGTGTTTCCCTGCTTTTGCAGCTTATGGAGCCATTCAAGGACCCCCTGGGCAAAAAGGAGAGATGGGTACTCCAGGACCCAAAGGTAAGTGGTGGCAGAGCCAGTCCCCGGATCCTGTGTAACACCCACCTCTTACTGAAAAGAGCTCCTGTGCTGGTGCCACACCAGCTACCTGTGCCCTAAGTCCCCAGACTCATGTATTAGTTATGCCCCATTTGTCCTTCCAGGTGACAGGGGCCCTGCTGGGCCACTAGGTCATCGTGGGCCACCTGGCCCTCGAGGGCACAAGGGAGAAAAAGGAGACAAAGGTAAGTGTTGACTGCTCCATGATTTGCATGTTCTGGAGAGCTGCAAGGCTGACGCTCAGTAGAGAAGCAGGTGATTTGTTCCAGAGCAAGCCTGAGAAATTCAGGCAAATGCCAATTACTCCAGGCAGACACTGCCAAAAGCAGAATTTGCATAACAATCCCATTCACAGTGAGGAAGAAAAGGGGAGTGCCAAAGCAGGGAGGAAAAGGAGAACCAAGCTGGTGTTGAAATGGGGCAAACAAGTTAAATAAATGTATAGTCTTACAAAAGATTTCACCTTTGAAGCCATCTTTGCAGTAGTCACAGTTGCCATAATTGCCCAAGCCAAGATCCCCACAGGCCACAAGATGTTTTAACTTCCTCCCGATCTTCTAACTTTCAGGTGACCAAGTCTATGCTGGGCGGAGAAGGAGAAGAAGTATTGCTGTCAAGCCATGAGCTAGCCATGGCAGGACAGCTCCTGGACCAGGTGTCATCATGCATATGGCACTTAGGTCCAAGCTCTCCAGAGGGTGAAAGCTGGAGTCTGTCAATGTCCTACTGAGACAGCATAGCCAACCTAGCTAGCAACATTTGTTTTAGTCTGAACAACATATACTTATAGAATTCAGTTGAAGATACACAATCTGAAACAGCTTCATGGGGTGGACTCTAGTAAGAGTAGTTGCAATGTTTTAGAATGAGATTTACTTCTCTGCTATCTAGATCTGAACTCCTTGGCTTCTTTACTTAGTTCAAGCCCCAGCCTAGGAAAGCCAGTTACATAAAAGTTGGCTCAGGAGTCTTAGAGCTTTGCCTAAATATGAGCCTGGAAAAGGGAGGATGGGGATGGGGTGCCTTCCTGGAGGTGACACTTGACGGGGGTGTGTTCTGGTGACTGCTGCAAGGCTGTGCCATCATCAGCTCCTTCCTCCCCTGTTCATTCTGCATTCTGTAGTCAGTTGGCTAAGAAGTGACTCTTGCAACTAAAAAAATTAAGAAATTCACTTCCTCTCTAGGAGGTGATAGGGTTTCTAATGGTTATCATATATGTATATCACATTCCCATTTGCTTAGAAAGTCTGATTGCAGCCATGATTTTCCATAGGCCCATGCTAGAGTTCATGGATATGTTATACTGAACCAGGCCAGAGCAAACAGAAAAACAAGGGTGAAGGGCAATGGATAAGGAAGGAAGAAGGGGGGGGGACAGAATAGCTGATGCTGGGGACACAGCGTCAGCTCAAGACATCACCCTCCGTTCTGCATTCAGAAAATGGCACTTGGGGGACAGGGTGCAGTTGGTCTTTAACCACTTTTCAATGTCTAAAAACATTTGTTTGTGGTCCATAAGATGAAACATCATTTCAATTGTAAAATTTCCAATTAAATTTTTTTTTCTTTTTTAATATCATGTTTAATGTGATTCATCTGACTAAAGAAACGTCAAAAAAATAGTCTGGGTTAATTGGGTATGACTCTAACACTGTTTATTACAAACACAAGAAAGCAAAAATGGTTGTATTTTGGGGCACAGCTTCTGGTATTTCATTCAATCCCTGAAGTCTTTTAAAGGCAAATCTTTAGATACCTGCCAACTATGAACTCAATCTGGGGATTTTACGAAGTATATTAAAGTTTTCCCTAAGCATAAGTTATCTGAAATAAACAAGCAAGAACTGAGCAAGAAGATTATTTGCAATTAGGTAGTGCTTTATCCTGGGGCAATGGAGTTATGATTGTAGGGTAAGTAATATATGGAATATAAAAACTTCTATTAAAGAAAAATGTACAAATCTCAAATGCCCCAAAGAAATGCACAGTAAAATCAGACACTCCAATTCAGAAGAGACTATACTTGGCCACTTTGTGAATCTGTTACAAGTTGTGAGTCTCAAATTGCTGGATAATTAAAAATGGGATTAAATTACATCTACTTCTACACCACTACTCTTCTATAAAGACTGTTTATTTTCCATAAGGTCTCTGTTGAGTATCTCATATTATCCCATAAAAAATGCCCCACTTGTTTCCTCTGTATCAACCCCTAACGGCAACAACCAGTCAAGCACTACACACTCTACATGGTCTTTTTGCCTCTTTTATTATATCCTGATAATTGCCTGCTATGAATTAATGAGAATTTTTTTTTAAATGAGGCTGAGTGCGGTGGCTCACGCCTGTAATCCCAGAATTTTGGGAGGCTGAGGCAGGCAGATTGCTTAAGCCCAGGAGTTCGAGACCAGCTTGAGCAACATGGCAAAACCCCATCTCTACTAAAAATACAAAAAATTAGCCAGCGTGGTGGCAGGCACCTGTGATCCCAGCTACTAGGGAGGCTTAGGCTGAAGAATCACTTGAACCTGGGAGGTGGAGGTTGCAGTGAGCCAAGAACGCACCACTGCGCTCCAGCCGGCGAGACTCCATCTCAAAAAATAAAAATAAAAATTAGTTCATACAGCCTCTAGACTTCAAACAACTTGAGTTTTACTGTCTAATGAAAACTATTGTGTATAATAAAGGAATTGTGCCTTTTAAATAACTTTTTTCATTAGAATTATTTTTACCCAAAGGCTGAATTTTTTACTTTTTAATTGTAGCTTTTACACTTATTAAAAGTAACTTCCAAAAAAAGGGGGGAAAAAGATGTTTTGGCCCTTTTAAAAAAGTAGCTTTAGGAGTTCAAGTATTATATCCCCTTTAATAGTGATCCTTATCTTGATTAATCAAGACATAGGAGTTTTTCCCTTGTTACTAGATTTACCTAAGACACCGAAAGTCTTCATAAAGTTTTATGCTCAAGTAAAATAGGGTATAAGTCCAAACATACGACCTTCTCTGGACAAAACTCAGGAGGAGGATGGGCAGATATGAGGTTATGTCCTCAGCTGGATGGCAATGGATGTGAGCCTCTTTTGTTTCATTTTTTTTTTAAGTCAAGAATGAGCTCAATAGTGCACAACGCTCCCAGATTAGAAAATGGCACTCCATGCCTCCCTCCAGCTGGACACGTGCCAAGTGATGCTGCCTAGTGTCTACTGAATCTTGCATGAACATTATCAATGACGAAGAGATTATTTCTGCAGAAGTGATGTCATATGATTTGTGAAGTGCTTGGCGAGAAAAATCATCTATCCCAAGGGGGAAAGAAATTAAAAACATACACATATATACATAGGCTGACAGAAATATTTTAAGCACCTCCCAAAGGAGGGCTTTGCATGCTGAAAGACAACCCCCAGCAGTTACCACTAAAACCTACAGTTGAGTGTGTGTGTGTGCGTGTGTGCTGTGGACTACAGACAGCTAGGAATACTAACTCCGGGAGGGTCAGAAGACCTGGGGGACTGCAAGTTTTGCAGTATAACTGGGACCAACAACTGCAAAGTTTCTCAGGCAGGACACTCCAGTTTCAAAGATTCTCAATAAAAGACTGCTTCCCAAAATTGATTAAGAAATAACTTTATTTTTCATGTGTCAATCCCATGATTGAAAGGACATGTTGCTCCCAAGTAGACAAGAGACATAATCTGAAACAAACTTATTTCTGAAAATTTAGCTTATGAACTCATTACACTACAAACCAGAGAAGGAGCACAAAAAGCTGCAGCCCACACTGAAACCTGGCAAACACTCTCCGCCAAGATTAGTAGCAGGAATGTTAAAGCTTTATCAAAAACATGTCAGCAACAGAACAGCAACAATACAGCCATTAACTGTTGTGCCTTCAACTTAAGAAAAGCATTTAAAGTATCACCCCATTTCTTATAAACATTTCTCAGAAAAGAATTGTTCATCAAAAGACTATTAGAACTCGAACTCTCTTCTTTCACTTCAGTTCTAGATTTTCTTTAATCAACAATATCTCTAGTTAATACTTAGAATTTGGCTTCTCAGAAGAGTCTTTGTCATTTAAGCACAGTGTGGAATGGGAAAAAGTGTACAGTTACAAGGAAACTAGAAGAGTACAAAAAAATAGTCACTTCTGAAACTCGCTGATGCTCAAGAAATCAGAGACCCTTCATTAAAGTGGGTCTCATATGCCTGAGAGCTTTGTGCTTGAGGAAGTATGACTTAGAGGTAGCTCTGGTTCTGGTAATTTATATTTAATTATAATTTGCTGTATCCTGTCACAAGAGAGTTCTAATATTTTCAGCAAAGTAAAAGCATTCAACATTTTTTCCTTACCCACCCTATAGCTTCCCCATAGAAAAAGATAAGAAAAAGCTTACTGTGACTCCACATAGAATAGCAGCTAATTCAGCAATTCACACCGTATGGTTGTTGACAGGACTAGGAAAGGCAGCCTGGTGCCCCAAGCTCTAGGAGCTGGATCTGCAGAAGTGTGCAGGTCTGCTGTGTTTACAGCACTCAGGGAAAGAGGGGAGGAGGTGGCTGGTGAGGGTGCACGTTTGGAGAAGTTTTTATGTGTTTCATGGCATATTCTGCCACAGCAACAAAAAGCCAAATCAGGAGTAGATTTGACTGTACTCTTCCATTTCAAAGAAGTCTGTGCCCCTCGCCTACTCCCCACCCACACTTCATGCAAGAAAGATAGATCACTATCATCTATTTGAATACAGGGTCTCACAAGAGGTGGGGCTGGTATGGGTACAAACAGCATATTTTATAACAAAACACTTTTTGAAAAGATTTATATAACTTTACGTATTAAAATGAATGCTTTACCTCTACGTATGTGTCACTGCACAGTCTTGCACCCACACGAATATGGTCATACTTGAAAGCGAACCCAAGCACGAACACTGAATCCAAAAGGCAGTTTTGAGGGAGATCCGAGAGTTGCTGCAACCTTACCCACAGCGTCAACCATTCTACTCTGAGCCTCTCTCCTTGAATCAATACTCTGAATGTCAAGTTGAAAGGAACAGAAAGAATCAAATATTCAGACCAAATCAATCAGGCACCACACACTATTTAGCACACAGGGTATCAATTAAATGATACTGGAAAAAAAATGTCTACTGCCTGAGGTATTCATTTTTTAAGTCAATAAACTGAAAATTTCAAAGGAGAAAGTGTTATGAAAATGTTCCTTCCCAATCCCTCTTCAAATAAATCATTAAATACACTGGGCAACATTATACTGTCATTTTTATCATAACAATATAAACAATTTTTATCATCATCCTGAATATTACTTTATAAAGATATATATTTTAAAAGGCTTTCAAAACATTTTTCAACCCAGCATTTGAGAATAAAGCATTAAGAGTTTTGTATACAGTAACACATTCGTGTAATAAGTGTATGAATTTACAACCATACATAACATGTATATATATATGTATATATATTTATATGAAAAACAAACTTGACCAGAAGTTAAGGCTACCTACAAAGTTGTCCAAGTAAATTATGCTTGTCAAAACAATTACAAAATTAAAATCACACATGCATTTTTAAATCATCTAAATCACTGACAAAACAAAGTTCATCCAAAGTTTTCAAATTAACTGCAAGAAAGTGCTACAGACATTTACATTTTCTAAATATGAATCAGGGTTCCCACAAAGTTACATTTAAATTTTTTACCAGCCTCAAAAGGAATATAACTAAAAACAAACTTTGACAATTTGGTACCTAGCACTCTTAAGAGAGAATAGGTTGAAAATGGCAGGCAGCAAGCATCATTTACAAATGTGCTGTCTCACACAGCGAAGTACAGTTTATAATACTGTCTGGCCTGACACGTGGTTGAAATTCTAAGCCTCAAAAGGGACTAGGAGTGAACATTTCATTAATAATTATACACATCAGCAACCACATGATAAAGGCTTCAGGCTTTTCCCACTCAAATCAAAGTGAATGATTTAAACATGGAACAAAATAAAACCAAGACATAAGTAGCCTCATTTCAAAATAAGGAAAAGTAATTTCTGACATGTGCCTAAATATTTAAACTTTTAAAAAAGTATTTTGAGCAAATGCCTCTTTTAAGATTAATTTCCAAAGATATATTTATAAATAAAACTCACAGCCTGCGGGCCTCTGACAGAGTTTTGAACAGAATTAGCTAAGATGGAGAGAAATCATTTAACCAGCTCAGGTATTATTTTAGAAAATAAACAGAGACAGCTAAACCTACACTGCCTAAGTTTCATGAGTTTTACATTTCCAATTTGCAATCTAAAAGCTACCTCTTTTTTTCATCTTTCCAAACTTTGTATATGAAAATTTCTATCAAATGGTAAGAGAAGCAAAAATTCCAAAAGAACCATGTTTAATTCTAAGGATGTTTTTGTCCTTGTTGATCAAAGAGAAAATCCTACTTACGACTTGACTGAAATGTAGTGTTTCAGGCACTATCTTAAGAACATTAGCACCCTCGATTATTAGCTCATGCCTAAAGAGGTCATTCGTTTTGACAAATCACTGAAATAATTTTTCTCTTTTAAAAGAGGTTGTTCCTATTTAAAGAAAAAATATATTCATTTACTGAGTCAATAGCATATTTGAGCAAACCATAGCTTTTTTATGAGAGCTGATCCACCAAAAGAAAATTATCCCAATGCTCTACAGCAGAGCTTCAACTACAGAATTTAGGCATCAATGAGAAGTTACGTCAGGTAAAAGGAATTTATTAATACTTAGTGATGTAACAGTTTTTCTTAAATAACTTTAAACATTATTTCTCCAACAGTTTTCAGGTAGCAGTGTCTAAAGAACATAATTTTTAAGAAGAATATACAAAGTCACCTTAGTCACCAAGATGCTACTTTGCCAACATGGCCTAGCATCTGTCTTAGTTTGTTTTCCCTTCATCTTTGCTTTTTTTTTTTTTAAAAAAAAAAAAAAAAAAAAAAAAAGGAAAACACCTAGAAGGTGAGGCAGGTGATTGTCTTCGTGAGCTATCTGACAGAGAGTGTGGCAGAAGATGAGAACAGAATGACACACTGAAAGAGCCAAACCCACGCACAGAATGTTTCCCATTGTTATGATCCGGTGGAATGCAAGCTGGGAATAGGATAAAATTTGGAAATCCGGCTCTGTGTTGATGGGTTAAGGCATTCAGACTCCCCAGTCATTTTAAAGAATACTTCCTGTTCCTGTAGTTTCCTGGCAAACTCTTCTTCCAGTGTCTTAAAAAGAAAGGGAAAAATAAATTGTTATGTGCTGGTATTACATATAGAATTTATGCTGACAGTCCAGATAAAACTGCTTGTCCAAAAACATTATTTGTGTATTATCCTCAAGAAGACATGTCTGCTCAATTTTTTAAGATCATAAGCTTTGCAGAGCCCTATGTGCAAGTCCAGCTCAGTCACATAAATGGACAATTTGGGTCCATTACTTACCTTCACTATATTAGAGAACCATTTAATTCCTCAATTCCTCTGCTGTAAAAATAGGGATAATTTGCTATGTGAAGTCTAAATGTGATAATGATGTACTTCCACATACTATGCACTCTAATATACGGTACCTATTATTAACTATTATCTGTTTCTCCCACATGGCACTTACCCTGCCTGCTTGTTATTTGAGTTGCGAAGCGCCTGTCTTTTCTTTCACACTACGCTGTAAGATAAGCTGTTTAAAGGCACAATCTAAACCAGAATCATTTTAACCCCCATAATACAGAGCAAAGGTAAGCGCTTGAGAAATACAAGAGGCACCGTTGTGATGTGAATGTCTGTGCTCCCCAAATCCATATAAAAACCTAATCCCTAATGTGCGGCATTATGCACAGAAGGTGGGACCTCTGAGAGGTGATGAGGTCATGAGGTGGAGCCCTCCAAATGGGTAAGTGCCTTCATGAAGGGCTAAAGAGAGCTGTTATTCTGCCGTGTGAGGACACAGTGAGAAGTCGGCAGTCTGGAACCCTCACCACAGCGTGACCGTGTTGGCACCCTGGTCTCAGACTCCCCAGCCTCCAGTTTATGGCATTTTGTTATAGGTATCAATGACTTTGTGGAGACGTGATTCAGGGATAAGTGGTGCTGTAGAGGTACAAAGCACAGGAAAAGAAGGAAGGATATAGGAGGGGTTCTCAAAAGAGGTGGAACATGAGCTTAGTGCTGAAGGAAAGATAAGAATTTGATAGGCAATATGGGAAAGGCATGCCAGACAGAGCTGAAACACAGCACAAAGGCAGGAAGCTGAGGAGCTGGTGTGAGGACTGGTCATTATACCCAAGGCTGGAACATGGACTGGGAACAAAGTGGCTAGTGGGAGAGGAAGCCAGAAAGGGTGACTGTAACTCAGGTGTGGCACTATGAAGGCTTCACAGTCAAACTGAATCATTAATTTACATTTTACTCTGATGGAACTGAAGATTTCTCAACATCACTATGACAGTGTCAAGAGATGTTCTTGAGGATAAATCCTCTGGTGATGGTAGGCGAGTGGGAAGAAAGGAAAGGGAATTAGAAACTACAAGGCCCATTAGGCCATTCCTGAACAATTTAAGCAAGCACCAGGATAGCAGTGAGAAAGAAAGGAGACATGTTACGAAAAACAGTCCA
Source organism: Macaca thibetana thibetana (assembly GCF_024542745.1). Lineage (NCBI taxonomy): Eukaryota > Metazoa > Chordata > Mammalia > Primates > Cercopithecidae > Macaca > Macaca thibetana. The sequence continues at coordinate 100,171,646 of NC_065586.1, read as the reverse complement.
AATTAATTGGCATCTGATTGAATGAAGGGTGTGACAGAAATGAAAAATAATTCTGGTTTCTAGCGTAGATGTCAGTGAAGAGAACAGGAATGTAGAAAAGAACATCTGGCGGTGAGCAGCCTGCAGTGAACGGGGAAAGGTGAGATGGAGATGAAGGAACATCTGGTGGTGAGCAGCCTGCAGCGAGCGGGGAAAGGTGAGACGGAGATGAAGGAAAAGGATGCTGAGTTTGGTTTTCTCTCTACTGAGTTTATAATCCGTAGTCAACATTGACAGGTATGTAGTCATCTGTACAATGTGCCAGGAACTGTTCTAGAAACTGGGTACATATCAATAAACGAAGCGATCATGGCGTGCTTTTAAGGAGTTTATATTCTCAGTCACAAGAGGGGACAATAAACAAATGGGTCTGGTGGTGATGAATTGTTACAAAGAAAAACAAAGAAAGGAGAGCAGATACAGAACGTCTGAGGTTGAGTATAGGTGCTACTGAGATTCAGTGACCAAAAAAAGGAACCACAAGGCCTAGGTGAAATGAGGAGGAACAGAACATCCTGATGGAAAAAGGGCACTTAGTGCTCAAACTGATAATAAAAACAAGAAACAATAATAGCAATAGCAATCATTCACTGAACCATTACTATAGCTCAGGCACTAGATAACTGCTGTATAAACGACACCAAATAGGTAGGTAGTATATTCTCATTTTACAAATTAGGAAAACTAGGCCTAGAAATGGAAAGTGAGAAAATTAATCAGTAAATGTCAGTGCTGAGATCTGAACCCACATCTGTATGACTTCACAATTCGTGCTCTATACAACCGCTACCATTTAAGTTTTGGAGTTGTCTATATGCAACAGTTGAAGCCATGACTAGCAATAAAATCATCCAGGTAAAGACTGTTCTTTACCAAAGGGGCAAAACTGAGAAATGTCTACATTTCCGGAGACAAAAGGGGATAAAGAACACAGAGAATGAGCAGAGCTGTGTCACAAAAGCCAAGTGAGAGGAGAATTTTAAGAAACAAGACTTTTAATGAGAACAGTTAGATAAGGTCATAGAATTTGATTATTAGCAACTCACTTGTGACCACTGTCAACAAGTTCAACTGGGGTGTTTGAGGCAGATGTTAGGCCGCAAGGAGGTAAAGGAGATTTGTCACCGTTTACAATTCTGTACTTTTTGAATTCTAAACTACATGAATACACTACCTATTCAAAAATTTTAACAATAAATAAAATTTAAATTAAAAAGCCACACTATGGGCCGGGCATGGTGGCTCAGGCCTGTAATCCCAGCACCTCGAGAGGCCGGAGTGGGTGGATCATGCAAGGTTAGGAGTTCGAGACCAGCCTGGCCAACATGGCGAAGCCCCGTCTCTACTGAAAATATAAAAATTAGCCAGGTGTGGTGGTGGATGCCTGTAATCCCAAAAACCTAGGGGGTTGAGGCAGGGGAACTGCTTGAACCCAGGAGGTGGAGGTTGCAGTGAGCCGAGATCGCGCCACTGCACTCTAGCCTGGGCGACAGAGTGAGACTCTGTCTAAACAAACAAACAAAAAGCCACACTATGAACTCATTTAGTCATTTCACTTCCGTTGGCACATAGCTAAATACATATTTCCTTGACTGACTGACTGATTGGATGGATGGAAGAAAGGAATGGTGGAAATGTATAGTAGGCAGGAAGCACCCCCCAAAACAAAGTTTAAGTTTGAGTAGCAATGGGTCAGAGATCATATAGTGATAGCAAAAACTCAGGTGACATGGTTAGCCGGTAAGATCAGGTGAATAGGGTGTCAAGTACAAACAAGGGAAAGGAGGCAGACAGAGAAGACACCATCCCTATTTTACCAGATTTCAAATTTACACAGAATACCAGGGCCTTATAATATGGCTGCGGTTGACCTGTTCAGACTCAGCTGTCATCGCTTCCTTCCTTCCTTTTCTTCCTCCCTAATGACTACACACCGGCACACACCCCCTCTTATACTCTAATGATACAGAACGATCTGCAATTCTCTGTACACTTCCTTTTCACTCATTCTCTTCTCTCTACTCAAATCATCCCATTCCACTCCAATCAGCCCCATCCGCTCAGCAAGTTCTTACTCATCCTTCAAGACTCACTTGGCTTGTAAGGCATCTCTTCTTGAAGACCTTCCCTGACTTACCCAGGCAGATTTAAGCTCTCTTCCTCCTCTCTTATACATTCTGTTCCTTTCCCCTGTGTCCTGTACTTACCTCCTTCAGAGCAATGACCCTACCAATTTATAACTGCTTGTCACTAGATTCCAAACATTCTGGGGACAGAAACTTCGTCTTTTCATCTCTATGCTTCCTGCCCCTGACACTGTACCTGATACACAGTAGGTAACGAGCCAATAGCTGGGTAGACGGACGAGTACACACATACCATTTTAATTAAAGCTTTTATTTACCTTTTTCCTAGGTCTCAATTTCTCTCTCCACTCCTTTAATTCTTGGCTATGTTCCTCATCTAACTCTTTCAGTTTCTGAGTCTCATGCTCAACCAACAAGTGGCATTTTTCATTCTGAAAATAAAGTTGGGATTTTAAAAAATTTCAGATCAACTAAGCAATTTTTCACAAATACAATTACCTTCCAAAATAATAAATTGCTCATCAAATATTATGCTATTACTGAGATTCAAGTTTTTCTCTATAAAAACCAAGGGCCATGAATTAGGAAATGAATCACAGCTTCATTTTTACAAGTTTATAAGCTAGAACTATTACATACCATATAAAAAGAACTTAAAAAGAACTAGCTTGAGCTTTTGTTTTTCCTTTCAAGAAGATCTGCTCATAAAACTGACAATTCAGAAGGCAGCTTGCATACATTTTACCCGTGAGTACAGAATGTGGGATCTGGTACTAACGGGTTGGCCTAATAGATCTATTGCTCTAACAGATCTATTGGCCTATTAGGACAATCTATTAGGATCTGTTCTACTGTAGTAAATAAAGCAAATATATATATACCCACATTTATACACGACTCTGAAATCTTAAACATTTTAGATGGGCTGTACACTCTATGTAAAGTCCTAAATCAGCCCTCTCTCAAGTAACCTTTAAATTTCCTAGGAGAAAAATTCCCATATATTTAACTTATTGCTTATGTCAAAAACCTAGAAGAAAATAAACTATTCCCTCTAAAAGGAAAAGAAATTTTAAATTTAGAATCTGACAAAAAATTCAGAATATGACAACAAAACTGTCTACATCATTTTGAAACTCTCCACATCTTCACGCAAAATATACTAAAAACCATACTCAATACTGCTTTTGAAAGACTCAATTTCTTAGGTTACAATTTAGCTTCATGTTTACATTAATCATGGTTATATATAATCTACACAAGCACCTATGATACTAAACTGATCTTCATTTGGATCTGTACAGAAACAGAACCTCTCAACCCCAGCATGTTCGTAAGTGTGGTGCAGTTGACTTTGGCTAGCTACCGTTCTCTCAAAAGCAGCCACTTGTGCTGCCGCATCCTATGGGCTTTGCTGTCAGCTTCTGTATCTGACCTGCAGCTGATGCAGTTCGCGGACATTGGCTTCACATTGCAACTGAAGATCCCGCATTTGATTCTCATGTTTTTGATGCTGAGCCATTCTCTCATTTTTCTGCCTCTTTTCTTCTTGTGCAGCAAACTATAAATAAGAAAAAAAGATAAATTATAGTTTAGAAGCATGTGATTTCTATATATTCTGAAGATATAAAGGAATTTAACAAAATAAGGCACAATAAACTGAAACTACAGGTAATAATATGCTGAGACTCAAACCTGGAGCCCACATCACAGCTTCAGGGGGGAGCAGGAACTTCTGATTAAAACCTTGATCCTTCTATCTGCTTAGTGACCTGAGTTAATTTGTGTGTGTGACCGTGACTACAGAAGTATCACAGTGAGGTCATATATCTTGACTTGAAAAGTTGTCCAAGTCATCTCATTCCCAGGGCTGGTCTTAGGACCCGTGTAGCTCAGGAGCTGGTATGGGGTATAGGAGGAAGGGCTTCGCTCTCTGTGACCACCATCCTGGGGAAGACTAATTGGTATATGCCACATATCTATAGCCCCAGACCTCAGAGTTAAAGTGAACATCAACAAGCCTAAGGTGGCTCTAATTGTTTAGAAAGAAAGGAATTTCATAGCACTTCTAATGGTCATTCAAAACTTTAAAACCTAAAAGAGGACAGACTAATTTGCATATTTACCTGTTTAATTTTATCACGGTCCTGATCTGGTGTGGCTGTCGAGTTAATTCTCAAACTTTTCTTAAACATGGCCATTCGAGTCTTGGCTTCACTGCGCTGAATCTTGGGCAGTCTTGCTCTTTCTTGAGTCTGTCTGTTTTTCAATTCCTCAATAAGTCGCTGATTGTAACGCTGCATTTGCTCTGTTTCCTATGAAAGTTTTAAATAGAATCCAGTGACATAGAAACAATAGTCAGTACCGACACACATACTCAAATATGTCATTTTGTTGTTGTTGTTTCCTATAATTACCCCTTTCCTTGTTGCAGTGACCAGCAAAATAGTAGGCACAAAATAACTTGTAAGAAGTTAGGCCACATCTGGTGGCTCACACCTGTAATCCCAGCACTTTGGGAGGCTGACACAGGAGGATCACTTGAGCCTAGGAGTTTGAGACCAGCCTGTGCAACACAGTGAGACCCTGTCTCCACACACAAAATTTTTTTTTAATTAGCAGGGTGTGGTGGTACATGAATGCACTCGGGAGTCTGGGAGGAGGATCCCTTGAACCCAGGAGTTCAAGGTTAAGTGAGCTATGATTGAGCGACACTGCATTCCAGCCCAGGTGACAGAGCAAGACTCTGTCTCAAAAGAATAAAAAGAAAAGAAAGTTATTAGTGATAAGAGTCTTATATTGAAACTCTTTTAATAAGCACAAGGAGTCCATACTTCAAGATACTTTAACCACAAATGGAGCCAAAATAGCTACCTTTGAGAGCCAAGATGAAGATTACAATGTGTAAAACGTCTTTAAGCATTTTAATTAGTTACTTTCCTTATAATTTGTAGAAAAGAAATTTGCAATCATGATCAAGATACAATTAATTACTCCAAACTTCATCCAAGAAATTGTAGGATAAAAGACAAAAAGGAGGCCGGGCGTGGTGGCTCACGCCTGTAATCCCAGCACTTTTGGAGGCCAAGGTGGGCAGATCATGAGGTCAGGAGATCGAGACCATCCTGGCTAACAGTGAAACTCCATCTCAATTAAAAAAATACAAAAAAAATTAGCCAGGTGTGGTGGCGGGCGCCTGTAGTCCCAGCTACTCGGGAGGCTGAGGTAGGAGAATGGCGTGAACCTGGGAGGCGGAGCTTGCAGTAAGCCAAGTTCATGCCACTGCACTCCAGCCTGGGCGACAGAGTGAGACTCCATCTCAAAAAAAAAAAAAAAAAAGACAGAAAGGACATCTAAAATTCATTGTCTAAGAAAAGTAAGTTTCAAAACTAAACAGCTTTGCAAATTTTAAAACGAACAAAAAAATGAAGAAATTTTCCTTTCATTAACCTTCTCGTGGCGCTTAAGTAGCTGATGTCTTTGCATGAAATATTGATCTTTAAGCTGCTGTTTGAGCAGCTGGTGTTTTTCTTGTAAGTGTCGTTCTTCGAGCTCCCAAATTGCAGCTTCTCGAGCTAGAAGACAGCAGTTTTCAAAATGTCACTTTGCTCTTTTTACTAATGTACTTTGCTCTTCATTTTAATATTTACATAAAAGTATTCTAAATACACTAACTTGTACACACATATTGACATTCTGAGCTGTAAGTGCAATTTTAACCAACGTAAGGCAATATCTATCACCTCTTTCCATTCTGTTCTAATGTCGTATAAACAGAGAATGTCCTACCCTGAACACCAAAATTCTATTTAATCATCTTAATAAGAAAGAAAAAAAAATCTAAGCTAATTTGTTAGGGAAAATAAGTACTTTAAATCCCATTCTAACATGAGACCATTAGGTATACTAACAACTATAAGGCATAATGAGTACACGAAATTATTCAGATATATTTCCAGCATCATCAGGGCAAGAAGAAATTTTAAAGGTTATATGTTTACGTTCACTGCTACTGTCATAAGGAATTCTACATTTTGCAGTATTTTTTAAAAAGTTACCTCTCATGAGCTGTTGCTTGTTATTCAGGCACTCTCTCTCAATATTAGCTAACTCTGCCTTCTGCTGCTGGATGATCTTTTTCAGAGAGCCATCTAATTCTTGCTGTTGTTTCTGAACAAACTCTTGTTCCTATTAAAAAGTTAATTGTCAGTTAACAAGTATCTAATGAACTAAACATCCATTTATCTATATGACTGTATATATTAGTGGTTAACAAGAGTTCCAAACCAAGTTTGCAAAGTTAGCTGGATTTTAAAATCACCAACATTATATAGTACAAATGTATTTAGTCATCCAATTCAGTCTAAGAAAAAAGCATTAGAATACATAATATTATAAACTCACTATGAATGATACATACAGAATAAGCATATAGCCCACTCATAATTAAAGTGCCCTATTAGACTAGCATCTTTGAGAGAACAATAAATTTGCAGCTTCTAAAACTGATTACTCATTCCACTATGGTATGACTAAAACAAGGATAAATAAGAAATGCCCTTTAGATGCCGGGTGTGGTGGCTCATGCCTGTAATCCCAGCACTTTGGGAGGCCAACACAGGTGGTTTTCTTGAGGTCAGGGGTTCAAGACCAGCCTGGCCAACGTGGTGAAACCCCATCTCTACTAAGCATACAAAAATTAGCCAGGTATGGTAGCACACGCCTGTAATCCCAGCTATGAGGGAGGCTGAGGCAGGAGAACTGCTTGAATCTAGAGGGCGGAGGTGGCAGTAAGCTGAGATCATGCCACTGCATTCCAACCTGGGTGACAGAGCGAGACTCCATCTCAAAAAAAAAAGAAAAAAAGAAAAAGAAAAGAAATGTCCTCTAGGAAGAAAGGCAATTAAGAGCTAATAGGTAGAACAGATACCAGAATTTGGGGAACTAAGGAGGAAGAATTTTAGGAGATAAATTTTAGGAAGAAATACCATGGCTATCCTAACAGAAGAAGATAGTTTCTGTATCTACAGCATGTGCCTAAAAAGAAGAACAATAGTTTGAGAAATTAATGAGAAGTAATGCATTGCTAGAGAAACGCAAACTGGGAATAGGAAAGTGAGTTACATACTATAAATCTATCAAGAAAATGTGTATAATCATAGAATTCATAAACATGTTTGGGATTCACTAATTCATTCAACAAATATTTACTGAGTACACACTATATACCCAAATGTGAAATTTCTGCTTTAGAAAAACATTCTTCGATTATTGTGTAAAAAAAAGAAATGTTAAAGTGACTGATGGTCTTTCTGCTAGAATTGTACATTTACAGAAGAAAAGGAGTAACATCCAAATTGAAGAAATGTAAATTTGGATCTGTCCATCCCTCTCTTGGCAGTTACAGCAGGTGGTGACTGACTCAAGGAGTATTCAATCAATTTTCGTGTGGATTTAGAATTTAGAATTGAAGCAGAATTTCACTTGCAATCCCCCTGCTTGCACATCCTTGAGAAGATCAAAACCTAATATGCATTTTGGAACTATTCTTGAGGCCTTAGAGTCTGATGGGATCTGGCTCACTGCCAGGCAGCTCCTCAATGCACAGAGAGTCTCACTCCGCTCCTCAGGATGGCTGCCTTGCTACCATCCTGAATCTCTGGAGGTGACATAGTTCATGCCAGAGAGTGAACTAATTTGGTGTCGTAAATGCTGCTGTCTCATCTGCATCATCATTTGTATTTTAGCATAAATACATACATAGTAGCAGAAAGAAAAGACTAATGAATGCCTCTATAAAATACAACTACCAACTTGGCTACAATCACCTGTAAAACTTTATCATTAAGGCAATTACCATTGAAAACATTTTCAATGAATATTTAAATTCAACTATCTAGAATAAAGGCTTCTGAGTTTTATTTAAAGAAATATGAAATCTCCAAGCCTATCTTTTAAGTTATGACAAAGTTGTTCAAGCTTTTCTTTTCCCTAGTAACTATTTGTAACAAAATTAAATTGTTTCTCTAATTTCAATTGTAAAATTTCTATATACAAACTTGTTCAATAAACAACGTAACCTGCAAAAATATCAAAGAGTTTTCTTTTGTTGAACATTTTTATCATTGGTTTACATACAGGATTAAAAAAAAATCTGTGTAGACAGAAACAATGGGTCTAAATTAACTAGCATAAATATAAATCTTACATTTAGGCACAAAAAAATTGAACGCAAAAGTAAAGGATGGGGTGAATAAATAATTATGGGAAAATAAAAAAGGTAAATATAAGCCAGTGCCACTAAAACAGTAAATGTAATTTCTCATCTATGCAATTTTCGTTCATATTACTGTATTTATGTCTAAATTAAACAAGGTAAGAGTTCAATTCAAAGAAAACCTTTTTTAAGCACTTAGTAAATGGTGGGCACTATATTACTTAGAAGGTTCCTAAAATCAATGAAAGACAGTTCTGCCTTCAAGGAGCTTCCACTCAGTTGGTCCCAAGTATCAACAGTCTTGATCTCAGTCCACATAAAGAGTAGTGGGTCTCTTCCCTTGGTATCACATTTTTAAAAGCTCAAAAGTAAACCACAGAAAACTCAAAGCTGGGAATAAAGGGTTCAGAAACCATGCCTCACAATGACTGCCTGAAAGAACCAGAGAAGTGTTCCTAAAGCAGCTACTCATACAGGGTAAAGAAGAGCTATGACTGTTCTATATACTGAAGCAGGCAGAACTAGCACTGTGTGGCTCCAGAAGTAAGATAGGGATCAACAGGTAAAAATCAAGATAGGCAGATGTAAGTCCAATGCATACAAGTCCTAACAATTAGAATTAGCAAAGAATGCAGCTGCCTTACAGAGCTATAGACTTGAAAAATTAAGCAGAATCTGGATAACTATGTAGTCAGATACTGTATAAAGGATTTTTTATATTAAAGCTAAAAATTATCTGAAAAGGTCCCTTACACACTAATCAATGTATTTCATTACCTCAAAACAAACATGTTAATGTTATTACACATTTACTAAATTTCCTAACTTCAAAAACCAAATACAGTAACATTCACAATGGAAATTATAATTAGAAATTACTTCCAGGTACAAAAAGAGCACTCACATTTCAAAAAGATTACACAAACTACATTCACCTTAAAAAAATAAAACAGATGGACTTAATCACTTGGATTAACAAATAAAAGACAACAACAAAAGAACCTAAACTATTAAGGCCAAAAATCATTTTTTAAAGTAAACACATAAATTGTAAAATGAGTGCCCTTTAAAAGTACAAGTTTAAATTTGGATAAACAATTTTATCATATTAATCAGATAACTATAAACATTAAAAATACAACTTTGGGGTCTAGAAAACTGTAAGAAAGGGTTATGATATATTGGGCTATTTGTATAGAATTTGATCATTTTAAATGAAAAGAAAGGCTAAAAATGGTAATGATCAGAAAAGTGATCGTAATTCATAATTTCTCCCCCTCCTTTTAAAAATCAGTGTTTTACTTACTCTCTTAGAAAACTGTAAAAAGAGTCAAACAGCTGCCAATAATAAAAAACAAGTCTAATTTCAGCAGAGGAAAAAAGGAGGGGTTGAAATCAAGCTGTATTCTATCTACTCCTGTTGTATATATCAAACATCACAAACAAAAATTACAGTGTTAAATGAGCTAGTTATTTCCCTATGGAAACTGCAAGAAAGAATACAGCTTGGAATTTTAGACTTAACTTAAAACTACAATAAGGAGAATAGCAACTCACTATTCATTATTGACTACTTGAATAAATGGAAAATAGAGTTAAATGGAATGAAAATCACTATTTTTAATATGGCTTTTCTGACCATATCCATAATTAAAACATCTACATAAACTATATGCAATCAAAATGTCACTTCACACGAAAATAAAAATCTAATCACAGCATTCAATTTCTCACATGTGCAAAGCTTATACTACTGAGAGGATATTTTATTTTCTTGAAAAATATGAACATCCCAAATTAGAATTTGTGGCGGGGTAGACAGAACACTGTGTTAAAAGTGCTCTAGTTCCAGCTCTACTGTTAATCTCTTATGTGACTTGAGGCAGATCACAGTCTTCTGTGCCTCAATTTCTTCATCTGTAAAATGGTTATGTGACTCCATCCCTATATTAGGGTGGTGGCAATGAGAATCAAATGTGAAAATTCTGAAGAATACTGTACTCTAAAGTCAGGTTATTGCTACTATTGTCATTACAAACATTATCATGTATCAATCATCTAGATTTTGGCAAATGAAGCCAACAATGAAAAAGCACATGTGAAAAGGCAGGTAAAACAGGAGAAGCCATCCTCCCACAGGCACGTGGGACTTACGTCCTGCATTTGGGCGTTGAAGACTGCACATGATGACAACTGAAAAGACTGAATCATGACCTGAGCAACACCCTGTGGATCAGAATAGAATGCACCTCCCAGGTAAGAATATATCTGAATTACTTTTTGTAAACAAAAAGAATAATTATACAAATGTTCAGTTTCTTGAGGCCTAGAACAAGTCACTTAATAGAGGAACCTTTTTCTCATCTGTAAAATGAAGGATTTGAACTAGATCAGTGGTTTCCAAACTCTAGTGTGTTGCTCTTGTTTTTTAAGCAAGTAGAACCTCCTTTTGTAAAACTCACCCCAAAAATATCCCAGTTTACAAAACAGCAAAAGTGATGCTGCTTGAATTGAAGCAGAAGCAGGGGCTCACAGCCCAGAGTACCTGCCTTCTTAGGGACTCCCAGAGTTGCTTCTCAAAAGTTCCTGTCAGTATAGTTTGAAAACCACTGGACTTAAATGATCAAATATGTTCTAGCTGCATGACTGTATGACCATTACTTACGAATTTTCAAAAAAAGTTTGAAATAGACTGTAAAGTTATAAAGCTTTTGTACCTTCGCTTAAAGCAGTAGACAGAAATACTTTAAAAATCTGTTAGATTACTAAATTCCTCATTAGATTTACTGAAGGAATTTATGATTACTTTCAGCTCTACTGAGAAAATACTGGCCTATTCCCAAAATTATACGAATAATTACCAACAAAGTCTTATTAAAACATAGTATTCATTCAACACTAATTCTCAGTTTCGACTTTAGAATTTGATATATGGCCTTTTGGAATTAATAAAATCTGTATTCCTTTACAAGGCAAAAATCATATTATTCTAATCTGGTTTGAAAACCAAATTAACCAAAAGTACATGTGTGGCCAGCAAGGACTTCCTCTTCACTTGGTAACAAGACATGGCCAAGAACCACTGAGTCAAGCTGATGAGAGTTTAAGTTGCAGCACGAGTAGGTAGCTTAAATATGAGAGGCAGTATGGTGCAGTGAATCTGTGTGTGAAACACGTACCCACACTTATCTGGATGAGAATCCTGGCTCTACCATTACCCAGGTGTGTGACCTTTGCAGGGTCACTCAGCCTTCCTGTGCTTTAGTTCCCTCAACTGTAAAATGGGGGTAATAAGACTACCTCAAGGGTAATTAACTCAGATTAAATAAGTTCATACACATAGAGCATTTAGAACAATGCCTGACACATAGTAAATGGTGCGTTTGCTATTAACTACCTTAAACTAGGAATCCCCACACCACGCCAAGACAAAATGTTTCAACAGCTCATGGCAAGAAAAAAACAAAAGCAAACTAAATTTATTCAGACAAGCTAGATTTAAGTTTTAAATTCTAAGATTATATTTTCCTTATTTTTCATGGTGTTAAAAATATTCTCTCCTTTGAAATGATGGTGACAAGTAAATGGCAGTTTTAAAACATCTTTACTTAGCAAAATTTAAAAAAAAATTTTTTAATGGCAGCCCATGTCACAGTCCCCAGTGGTTTTTATTGTTTCTATGTTTCTTTTTATGGGTCTATAAAATCCACAAGTCTAGGAACCACTTGTTAAACCACATAAAACGACATTAAAAAGCTAATCCAAAGGAACAAGTAATACATGATGCACATCTCTTCTTCCTTTCACTGACTTATGTAATGGAAAATTGAGCTCATTTATCCTTGCCTCCAGGCTTAGGATAAATTTAATCAGAAGATTTATCTTCCTTCATATAAAAGACTTATGAGAGATAATTCTAGAAAATTCTGTTAAAAATACTAATTTATCTCATTTTGTAAAGAATTCACCCGGCCAAGGGCGGTGGCTCACGCTTGTAATCCCAGCACTTTAGGAGGCCAAGGTGGGCAGATCACGAGGTCAAGAGATCAAGACCATCCTGACCAACATGGTGAAACCCCGTCTCTACTAAAAATACAAAAAATTAGCTGGGCATGGTGGCGCACGCCTGTAAGTCCCAGCTACTCGGGAAGTTGAGGCAGGAGAATCGCTTGAACCCAGGAGGTGGAGGTTGCAGTGAGCTGAGATCGCACCACTGCACCCAGCCTGGAGACAGAGCGAGACTCCGACTTGGAAAAAAAAAAAAAAAAAGAATTCACCCATCTTATGACAAGGCTCAACTTTATCATAACCTAGATCAGGCTGCTTTAAACTATATATATGTAAAAAATAGTCTACTTGTTTAACTGCTTGATTCTGAACCAAAAAGAAAAACAAGGTACTTAATATTTAAAATCTGGTCTTAAAGTTGCGTATGTTGTCACGCTTAAAAGTAATAAATGTTTGAACTACCATTTAAAGTTACCATTTGCTATTTTTCTTCTAACTGAACTTTATAGAAATAATAGCGTTTTAATGGGCATAGTTTTTGTAAGCACAAAGCTTATATACCATCCTCTATTTTTATGTCCTAAAAGTTTTCTATCAAACATGGGCATTACTACTTAAAACTATAAGCTCCCATCAAGATTAAAATCCAATAACAGTGTATTATACATTCATATACTTGTTTATTTCATCTGGAGTCAACTTTCCAAACATTCTACTTAATTTCATATTAGCAACTTAAATGTCACCATTAGTATGAATTTAGTATTAAATAAAGAGGATTCCAGGAGTTTTTGAATGGGGAGAAGTCAACATCATATAATAATAACACTTAAAATTTACCCTTTCAACCATGGTTTATCAAGCTGTGAGAAAATGGTGCTTTCTGTTTTTAGTAGCATTAAGCTGCTGCTGTTACCTGAGCATGCTGGCTTTGTGCAAGCTCCTCTTTCCTGCGTTTCATGAGCTCTTTTCTCAGCTCTTTGGGTGCTTTCTCCACTTCATTTATAACCTACAGTGTATAAGCATGCAGGAGGTGGGGAAATAATACTTTCTCCACAGCAAGCATTTATGAGAGCAGATAAGCTACAAGTCAAATATTAAAGTTGTTAAAAAGTTCCTTTCAACATGCATTAGCATAGGTGTTAGTCTGGTGAAAAAGAATGAAAGAATAGAACATGCATAATCTCAGTGCAGAAAGGGACATTACACCACACAAAGGTTAATTAGTTGCTAAATATCCCTATACATCATTCTCTCTCTTAAAGGTCCAAAGACAATCAGCGAAGAATTACTTGCAGCACTGATGCTGAACTAAAGGGATAAACTCAACTGACCTTGTTGAAAGATCATAAAATTACAAATGTACCTACTGACATAGTTGGAAATATTGAACATAAGGAAAGCTAATGCCATTTATAAAAGTGCAAAATTTCATAATTGGCTTGATCATGATAAAGAAACAATGCTAAATAAAGTTTACTTAATGAGGCCAAAAAGAAAAAAGGAAAGCAAGTCTTAGAACACACAAACGAGAAATAAATGGATACTAAGGTTTTTCATAAGCACACCATTTTATACATGGTGTGGTAAAAATGAATGTATCTGAATAGGATTAGGATAACATTCCCCTTTGCTGACAAGTTAAGCCAAGCCTGTCAACTTAAAAATTGGTAATATGAGTACTCTTAAAAGTAAGTTTAGTAAGCTATGATTTATTATAGCAGATAAAATATAGAATGAAGTATATTTCAGAGCTCCTTCTTTTAATCATTTTGAAATCCTAGAAGTATATTCCATCTAACAATAGATCTGTAATCCAACTATGAAAAACAATCATGTGTTTACAAGTAGAAGCACCAAAAGAAACCAGATTCCAAATCACCACATGCTATTGATGGTCCGTGAAAGAGACTGATTTTGATTTAACATCGTGTATTTAAAATTTCCCATCAGTAATCCCTCATGAAACCAAATCACCATTAAAAGGAAGAGACTCCCCAAATGCAAGAAGTTTAGCAATAAGGAAAAAAAATACATAATGTAATTATTTAAAATATGCATATCATGATCTCAAACATGTTCAGCGGCTGAAACCCTCCTACCTCCCAAACAAAAACAATAACTGAGACTTTATATCTAGGATTAAACCATGTATTTATCTGTAAAATTTTTAAAATTTAATTGATATAAAGAATATCTCAAAAACTATTTGTGAGAAAATTAACATGCAGCCCCAGTAATGTCATACCTAACAGTATATACAGCAATTCTACATAAAACATAAGAAATAGTAATAATAGTGATCTTTAGAAATGGAAGCCACATCAAACAAAATTACATATCATTTCATTCATCTTTATCTAAAGAAATCATAAAATCACTGTATTAATGTTTGACTCTATCCTTTTCAAAGCAAATCCTTAAGATTCAGTAATATGACATTCAATTTTCTTCTCAATTTAAATGTTAAAGTCAATGAATCTGGGTATTTGAGATGTATAACAAAAGTGAAAATGCATTTATTAGTTTGGCTGAGGTTTCTGTTTGTTCCAACCCTAATAAAGTTGATCATAATCATTGCCTCTGGTGTCTTTTATATCATGAAAAGGCAAATTATCTTCCTATACTGAAGATGTTAATAAATCATAAAATTATCTTGGAAAATTACCTACATGTAAAGTTCTTTTAGTTTTAATTTGGGACAAAAAGAGATGCTAATATGTAAACCTTCCTTCTGAAGCAATGACAATCTGTTATACTGCAGACAGATTCTATAACAAAATGAAACAGTTTCAGGAAACAATGAAAAAACTCAATCTAATCAAATGACTTTACAGATATGTTCCACTTCTAGTTCTTCAAAGTACCTCACAATTTGAGGGTTATAGGTAGCATGTCAAATTTCAGGTTATTCAGCTTTTGTTTGGCACAATATCCATGAAAGGCAATGAAGCTAATCAACAAACAAAATTGTTAAAAGTATGAATTAAAGATGACAACTTATAAATAATAAAATGAACTACTGCTGCCACTGGCAAACACAACATAGTAAGTTTTCTAAAAAATACTTTTGTATAAGGACTTAAATGTGTTGCATTAAGGACAATGGTAGACTGGAAAATGGATTAAACTCAATTTGAAGACTTGATTCAAGTTTTAGCTGGACATTTAGGGGTAGTCTGTGAACAGGTCACTAAAACCTCTCTTACTCCAGTTTTCTTGGCAGTAAAATGGGAATAATGACTGACCTTATTACAACTCTATATGACTGCTGAGAAGACCAAATGAAAGAATGAATGAGTGCTATTTAACTATCAAGTATTATTAGTATTCCTAATTCCTTAGATAGTCTTAAAACAATTAAAAAAAAAGCTTTAGTAATTAAAAACAGTGGTGTACACTTACCTCCTTCTTTCGGTTCTTCAGCATATTCTGAAATTTGGACAACTCTTTCTCTTGTTCTCCTTTAATGCGTTTGGCCTCATCTCGCAAGCGATTTGTGTGCTCTTGTTCCAGGCGTTCGATAGTCTGTTTCTGCTGTTTTTCTAGATTCTCAATTTCCTGGTCATATTGTCGCTTTTTACTCTGTAAAACAATACAGCTCAAGATGATAATTTTTCCATCACTCATATTAACTCCTTATAGTAAAGATGTTTCCTAAGAGAACACAACTAGTATTTAAATTTAGTAATGTGCTATAACCTTTACAATAAAAAGTCAAATGCAGTAAAATATGTTATGAAAATTCTCAAAAAAATGAGTTCATTTTTTTCTAATATGGAAAATTTTTTTCTATTTTATTTATTTATTAGACAGGGTCTCATTCTGTCACCCGGGCTGGAGTGCAGTTGCACAATCACAGTTGACTGCAGCCTCGGCCTCTTGGGCTCAAACAATCCTCCTGCTTCAGCCTCCCAAGTAGCTTGGACTACAGGTGCATGCCATCATGACCAGCTTATCTTTTTATTTATTTATTTATTTATTTCGGAGAGATGGGGCTATTACTATGTTGCCTAGGTTGGTCTTAAACTTCTGGGCTCAAGTAATCCTCCTGCCTTGGCCTCCCAAAATACTGGTATTACAGGCATGAACCACTGTGCCTGGTCTTTTTTTTTTTTTTCTTTTCCTTTTCTGTTTTTTGTTTGTTTTCTTTTCTTTTTGAGACAGGATCTCCCTCTGTCACCCAGGCTGGAGTGCAGTGGCGCAATCTCTGCTCACTACAACCTCTGCCTCCCAGATTCAAATGATTCTCATGCCTCAGCCTCCTGAGTAGATGGAATTACAGGCATGTGACACCCTCCCTAGCTACGTTTTCTGTATTTTTAGTAGAGACAGGGTTTTACCATGTTTGCCAGGCTGGTCTCGAACTCCTGGCCTCAAGTGATCTGCCCACGTCGGCCTCCCAAAGTGCCAGGATTACAGGTGTAAGGCACTGAGCCCGACCCAAAATTTGTTTTCTATTATACTAGTAGAATGTTCAAAGTTTTTAGATTATCCAGAAGAATAGCCAATTGTTGTGAAGTAGTAAAGCAAATTAGAAAAATTTCAATATTTATCCAATAAAATTTTTGATAAATCAAAGGGCTTATTTGAAGTCTACTTTAATAAAATACTATTAATAACATCACTATTATTTAATAATAAGATTACTTGTCATTTTCAGATTTACTCTTCCACATTAAGATTCTTACAATAAATATCTTATTCTATTGGAATAGATCTTTTGGAATTATAAATCTACGCTTTCAACAAGACTCCTGTTTATATAATACTCAGTAACACTGTTTTTGAATACAGGTATAGTTACTTATTTGTAATGTATATTTTCTTTTTTAAAAAACTGAAAAGTAAAACATTTTAGAAAGTATGGTGGGGTAGAAATACAGATTTTATAAGGTTTTAGAAAACAATATAAGTACTATAAAAATACTCAATGAGAACAAAAGTTCATTATTTTCTTAGGAAATCTCAGTTATGATCCAGTTCATGTAATCAACAATCCACAGTTCACACACACAAAAGTTTTTTTTTTTTTTTTGAGACGGAGTCCCACTCTGTCGCCCAGGATGGAGTGCAGTGGTGCGATCTCGGCTCACTGCAAGCTCCGCCTCCCGGGTTCACGCCATTCTCCTGCCTCAGCCCCCCAAGTAGCTGGGACTACAGGCGCCCGCCACCTCACCTGGCTAATTACACAAAACAATCTTTATCAATTAAAATTACAAGTCAACACAAGGACTATATTCAAAACATGAGTACTATAACATTTCAAATGATACTTTTTCTAACCTACATTAAGGCAGATAGTCAACATAAATTACAAAAATTTTATATTACATTATTAATTCCTTTTCCAACTTTGGACACAAGGCAAAAACTGAAGGACTCAGTGACAGCTACCTGGGACTAGTAAGCACTATTTCCTCTAGCAGCAGGAAAGAGAGATGTGCAGGCTTAACTGTAGAAGCCAGAGAATAAAGCACATTTTTAAAAAGCCCCTGAGGAGTCCTACTGCTCAGCTAGGTTTGAAGGCAACTGCTCTAAACTGGCTTAAAATCTTGGATTCCAAATCTGAAAGATCGAATTAGAGCACTGAAAAATTATCCAGCAATAGGCAAATCTAGGAACGTTGTTCACTGACTTCATGATTTTAAGTTTTCATGAGAGAAAAATAAAACATCACACCATAAACAGCTTGAGGTAGACTAGGACAGAAAATCCTTTCAAGAAAAAAGAATAAATCAATAAAAGGCATCCAGAACACCAAAACGATAAAAATGCCAGAAATAAATCACAAAGCTAGAGAAATCTGGCAATCAGAGAACAAGTTCTGTAACCTGTGTTGTTTTGTTTTTTTTTAATGCACTAAATGTCATTATTAACACAAAAGGGTATAAAATGGTATAAAAATCAGACTTTACCATCATTTCCTGCTCAAAGCGCCGGAAAATTTGTTCTCGTTGTTGCTGTAGTTTGCTATTGAGCTGTTGTTGGGCTCTTTGCTCTTCTTTCTGAAGAAATCTTAATTCCCGAAGTTCCTGACGTCTGACAAAATTTAATGGTGATGACAGAGAAGACAGCAAAAATTACACCTCTGAAATACTTTTTTTTTAAGCTCTAAAAATTGTCTTTCAAGTGCAACAATAGTAAAAGAATAATAAAAAATTAGCCAGTAATTTACCTTTGTTTCTCTATTCTTCTGACTTTTCAGAGACTGAAAAGAAGTCACAAACCAGTTTTTATTACGTTGTTTCTCTACTCACCTAAGAAACCGCAATTCTTCAGTTTTGGAATCACTATCTGTAACTATCTTTGATGTTGTTACACTCACTTCTACACCATCAACAATAAATTTGCGTGTTTTCTTCAATGTTTTCTTTTGTCTTCTTGTTTCCTGAGAGAGATTTTATTTTAGTTAAGCTTTGTACAGGGAATACTGGAGATAGGAAACATTTTCTTCTTCTTTTAACATTTCTTTCTTTCTTAAGACAAAACAACTGAACAGCCAGGCAGACTACACATAGAAAGTATAAATATAAAGCAACAGACTCATCTGTGGAACCAGTTATAACACCTTAAATGTCATCTGACTTACACATGTCTTCACAGATGAAATCAAATTTTTTCAAAGCATGCATTTTCATCATGTTCACATATAGCTTTTATGACACATTATAATTAGGCACAAGTGATCATGAGCAATTCACATAATCAGTAGAACTTTCATATGTTCTCTTTTTTTCATCTTTTCACTTTGTAGTTTCTCAGATATCTCTGTTTTTTCACTGACAAAACAATTAAAAATGAGTTTGTGGGGCTCATCTCTTAAAAAAATCTAGATTGACAGGTTTGGGGGTAGCTGGAAATCTATTTTTTTTTAAAAAGCTCTCCAGTAATTTTTAAACACTGCCAGCACTGGGAATCAAAATCTACTTAATCAGTAACAATAATATCAACAGCCCCCCCCCTCCATCTCAAGGCCAGAGATACATGTATGATTTTAGGGTTACTACAAAGACAGTGCCTCCACTGCATCCCAAAAGTACCAGATTTGGCTGCTAGCTATGGCCTAAAATTCTTTATCAAGACTAAACTCTTCATTTCTCAATTGGTATCCAAAAACATTTAAATGCAAACAGAAATAACAGACATATAAGACTCCTACAAATACATTTTGGTAAACAAATTAAGTGTTCAGGGCAGATACTTACTGGGTTTTGATATAGAAGAAAGAGTTAGAAGGCAGAAGGAGCAAAAATGGAATGTGAAAATACTAAACTCAAAATGCATCCGATTTTTAAATATTTTCTCTTTAAATATTTCTCTTCTCTCTTTAAATATTTCTCTTTGGCACCTTCCAATCACCTTTCTGCATCCTCTCCTCTTACTGTTCTCTTCTCCAGGGTTCCAGGATCCTCTTCTTCCTGAGTCCAGGACTACAGTATCCTGCCCAGGACTCCTCTAAAATCTAAAGATGGCACACTCCAAAAAATACACCTACCTACACCTTAACCTCCAAACTTCACATTTCTTCAGCTCCTACTAAAAGTTCAATAATTAATATATCCTTCATTCTTATACAAGTTATTTGCATTTTAAAAAGAGGCTATTAAGTCAGTGAATGAATTTCAGAGTGGTGGTTACTTCAGTCAGTGAAAGAAAGTAAACTGAAAAAAGAAGAATACATGTAACCATTTGGGGCAGATGGGCAGACTGATCACTCATGCCCTGAAGATCCATCTAAGTCAGTTTTCCTAGGTTGTTCCTGCTTTTCTGTCTTCTCTTCTGCTACTATCAACCCAGAGGGTCAAAGAAGTATTTTCCAAGGTGTGGCCCATGGATCACCTGCATCAGAATTCTGTGGGATCTTTTGTTACAAATACTGATTCTTGGGACCCATTCCAGACTTCTACATAGCCCCTAGTAACTCCTAATCACACTAAGATTTGAGAATTACACTCAAAGCTCCACATGTTCTGGGCTGTAGTGTTTGTTTTGTTTTCCCCACAATGGTTCTCATGGCAGTAGCAATATCTGTGACTGCATGGGCCAATGGTAAATCAAGGATTGTTTATACCCTAAATGTGCTTAAAAAGAGATCATTCTTTCAATTTCTAATTCTCTCATATATTGTTAACTCTTGCTAATGTTGCATCTAGATATGTCCAATAAAAGAACCTAATCACACCAAGCAACCATATTATACTGTTTATCTGCATCAGATTTGCAAAAATAGGTAGATCCTACCACAAAATTTAAAGATTACATCCAGAATCTCCTTAGTTCTTTTAACTGCTTTCATAGGCTGTAAGAATTTATATGGTTAATACTACATTGATTTAATGCTGTTTTATTTTCAAGACATCAATTTCACATAAACTCTGAATTGAGAAAATGACAAAGGAAATTCCAAACAATGACTCATGCACACTTACTTGTAAAGATATTGATCCACTGTCTTTAGTTTTACTTAGGAAGCTAGAGATGGATAAATTCAAGTCAATGCTGCTAGTATCAGCAGTGGAACCAGTGCCTGAATCAGTATCATTTTCCTTTGGATTCTCAGATTCTGGTGGCAGAATAGTTTCAGTTTTTGATAAAGAACCTATTTCTTCTTTATTTTCTCCACCGTCAGAGTTGATATTAATACTGGGTATTAGAACGAGCTGAGGTTCACTGGGCTGTGAAACTGCAGTGACTTGAGGCTCTGTTTTAATTGACACTGGAATTTCTTTTTTCTCTTTATCTATCTGAGTAGTGACTTTAGAAGCATCCTGGACTTCACTTACTAAAGCCTTTTGGTCAGTATCAGCTACCACACTTCTGACCTCCATTTCTTCAGTGACACTTGACTCAGTAATTGCTTCAACTTCAGTTGTTCCTGGTTCCTCACTGATGTCCATTATGTTCTCTGAACTGTTTATTACCTGTTCCTTATTTTTACCTTCTTCTATTTCATTCATTTCAACTATTTCTTTAATAGGAACTTCCTTAGTACCACCAGCCTCAGGACCCACCATGGGCTTATCAATTAATTTCTGGCCTACTTCGACCACTTCTTTCCCATCATTACTCTGCGTATCCTCAGCACTCTCTTCATCTGCTTTCTGAGCCACATCTGCTGCCTCATATGTTCCTATCACATCACTTATATTGCTGATCACATCTTTTTGAGTTTTGTCGTCTTCCCCCAATTTCTCTTGGGTGTCTTCCTTTGGAAGCCCAACTTCACTATCAATTGCCTGAATATTTGCCTCTTTTTCTCCAGTCTCTTGAGAAACTAAATCTACTGTTGGCAAAATAGTATCTTTAATTTCTTCAGATTTTGTAAGCCTATTTTCAAACATCTGTTGCTTTTCCTGATCCTTTTCTTCCTCAGATTTCAGATTATGTCCAATATCTGTTTCTAAGGTTATCATTATATTATTCTCTTTTCCTTCACTGACTGAATTAATGTCCACAGTTTCTTGGTCTTCTGTGTCAGGCAGATTTTCAAGCTTGGGCCTCTTCTCCTCTCTCTCATTCTCCTTGATTACTGCTGTTCTGTCATAGAGTTCAGTCATTGCTTCTAACTGATCATCAGTAACATGTTCACTAACATCCTCCACAGCCTTTTCAGGTTCATCAGTGGTGGGTTTTTCATTAAGAATTTTGCTGTTGAGTTTATCTTCAGAGTTATTACGTTCTGTTTTTTCTGAGACAGATTCCAAAATACAAGCATTTTGTGAAAGTTTATCTTCTTCAGAGCTGGCAATACTAAGGTCAGAAGATGCACGTTTACTTGCAGGTATTGGCTAAAAAAGATTTAATATATTTTTAGTGTTAAAACATGACCCTAAGAGTGACCAAAACAATGTTTACAGACATACAATGATTTAAGATCTTTATTCAGTGAATGTTGCTGAATTTAAAGAATTAACAATTCTTCTCATAAGAAATATAACAAAAATGGGCCAGGCGCAGTGTCGCACACCTGTAATCCCAGCACTTTGGGAGACCGAGGAGAGCGGATCACTTGAGGTCAGAAGTTCGAGACTAGCCCAGCCAACATGGTGAAACCCCATCTCTACTAAAAATACAAAAATTAGCTGGACATGGTGGCACACGCCTGTAGTCCCAGCTACTCAGGAGGCTGAGGCAAGAGAATCACTTGAAACCGGGAGGCAGCAGTTGTGGTGACCACTGCACTCCAACCTGGGTGACACAGCGAGGCTCCATCTCAAAAAAAAAAAAAGGAAATGTAACAAAAATGTGCAGCAAGGAGCAACCTTGCTACTAATCTTCAGGTCTAAATTTAAAGATTTTGTATTGCCACCCATCAATCCTTACATACAGGTACAACTACACCTCAAAACCCAACTCTAAAAATTAACTAAATGAAATTTCTTTCCTAAATACTGACCAGAGAATTTTCTGTTTCCTCCTCTTCATCTTCCTCTTTGCCATCTTCAACTTCTTCTGTTACTTCAGCCTTTGCCTCTGCAATCAATTCTCGGATGGGTTTGTTGGAATCAACAGTAACAAAAGGATGCTGTTGAACATTAAAAACAGCATACTCAACAACTGGAATACTACTAAACTAAGTTTCAAACACACACAACACACATTCTTATGTGGTAAAATTACGAACATGTGGGCGGGAAAACGACAGACAACTTCAGATAATGCTACATCTGAGAAAGAAAGAGGGGAGGGGGCTTGAGCCAAAGCAGGGACTGCCTAGAACTGGATCTGTACATTTTTAAGAATCTGAAGCAAATTTGTCAAAAATGATAAGAATTGTTATATCTGGGTAGTAGGTACATGTACCTTCTGTATGTTTGAAAATTTCATTATCAAAAATTTTAACTGAAATTTAAAGCAAACTTCAGGTCACTAAATTATTACTTCCTTTTTTTTTTTTTTTGAGACAGAGTCTCACTCTATCACTCAGGCTAGAGTACGGTGGCACGATTTTGGCTGACTGCAATCTCCATCTTCCAGGTTCAAGCAATTCTCCTGCCTCAGCCTCCCAAGTAGGTAAGATTACAGGCATGCACTACCATGCCCAGCTGATTTTTGTATTTTTAGTAGAGACAGGGTTTCACTATATTGGCCAGGCTGGTCTGGAACTCGTGACCTCAGGTGATCCACCCGCCTCAGCCTCCCAAAGTGCTGGGATTACAGGCATGAGCCACTAAACCCGGCCTCATTATTACTTCTTAAAAAGTATCCACCTCTATAAAGCCTATCAAAGCCTCAAAATTATAAAAATCTTTAGAGTTCTGTTAAAAGTATCTACAAACACCTGTATTCTTGACATGGTTCTAAAATTCTTGAGACTAAGAAGACATTTTATTCATCTTTGTATACTCAACATTTAACAGTGTCTGTCACAGACTCAGGGCTTCAAGTGTGGGGTAACAAAATAATAGAAAGTGTGTTTCAGGGGTATACTTGCTGCACACAACAAAGCAATTTTTTTCCTGCTTTATTCCCCCAGATAAATAGGTCAACCTAAAACACTATGATGGAGTTACATAATAACTCAACCTAACAGCAACTGCCTCAAGATTTGTCATTTTATTTGCCCACCTATAAAATTAATTGACAAATTTTTATTTAATATGTTACAAGTAGTCCTTCTATAAAGCAAAATTAAATTTACCCAACCACTTTAGCAACATTTTTTTTTAAGTCAACAATATTTACTATTTACCCTCACTGTAAGACATTTTTTAATTAATTAGTTCACAGCCCCTGTCCCCAA
Source organism: Macaca thibetana thibetana (assembly GCF_024542745.1). Lineage (NCBI taxonomy): Eukaryota > Metazoa > Chordata > Mammalia > Primates > Cercopithecidae > Macaca > Macaca thibetana. Next base: position 100,147,549 of record NC_065586.1, on the reverse strand, counting down.
GGAGCTTGCTTTCTAGTAATTGGAGAGACATAATGGCAATAACTACCAAAATGAAAAGAACAATTAAACTGAATCAAAAAAGCACAGGCGGAATAACGTTCAAGCTAAATGCCTGTTGGTAACAGCAGCGTTTATTTTGTAAAGCAAATGCTAACTACTGCCATTTTGACTCTCCACAGGAAAACTTAAGTGGAAAGAAAGCACACTGAATATGAAATTATATTCTTACAGAGATGTTAAAATAATTATATTATTTGCTGTTGTCATACTCTTTTACCTGTAGTAGCTGAGAGGTAGTCCACCTAGCATCCACATTCTTTTCTAAGCATTTCTTTAGAAAGTCCTTAAAACTTGAAGACCTTTAAAATAAATTTTAACAGTAACATTCTATTTTACTTTCTTGTTAATCAAATCAAACAAAACTCTTTGATAAGTTATGCTTAAGTTTCATTATGTATGTAATAGTATTAATTCAACATTTAAAAAACTAGTTAATGAGACTATTAAGATTTTATAAAACTTACTCATTTGTAAATACATGTTAGACATATATGTAAGTAGGTACATAATCACTGAGACATAGCCATATACTCACAAGTATGCCAAAAAGCACAAAATTTCTAATAAATTTCACAAATATAGATCAATCTATATGCCTCACTTCCTCATAGTACAGAAAATACCTTTCTCATGCAAAACTCAAATCACTCATATTTTCAGATATATGGGAAAAGTGAGCTCGAAGATTTTTAATGGTCCTTAAGAGAAATATACCAAAAATCACTTTTCTAATTCATATAATCTTCGTACCATGTACCCAATTTTAAATACTCTTGGAAAACTGTGAGAATGTAACATCAGGTTTTGCTTCCTAATATCGTTTGTTTCTTATTAAGCTTTTTAAATAATATTTTTACCATCTTGATGGCTGTGCTAATGTAGGTGGTTCAGATTTTGCTATTTTTAGCAGCACTCGCATTGGATTTAATTCATGATGAGGTGGTTCTATCTCAGCCATTTCTATTAAAGTGATACCGAGGGACCAAACATCAGCTTTGTAGTCATAGGGTCTGTCCTTAGATGTTTCACACATGACTACTTCAGGAGCCATCCTATGAAGACAGATAATTAAAAGTTAACATGTTTAATAACAGTGATTGCAAACCACACGGTATAATCAATTATGTGGAAAAATTAATGAGTTATTATAACTGCTGACATGACTAATACTATAAATTCATAAAACTGAATACATACCAATATGGTGTACCAATAAAGGAATCTCTTCTTTGAATTGTCCTCGTGTTTTTAGCTGATACTCCAAAATCCGCTTGAAATAATCACACAAAAGCATTAATGAGAACTTTTAAGCATTGTTCATTGTATTCAATGGGGAGAAAAAAGCATTTTAAGTCTTTAATAAGGCCAATCTTATAATAAAAAGTAAAACAGAAAGAAAAAAATGTCTCTCCCATCTTAATCTTGACCATCTCTTTCTATCATCCCCCAAAAAAACCTGCTAAAGATCCCATTATCAATACATTTAATACCACACCATGTCTTCAGATGACAAATCCTTCAAAATTGAAAATAAAAAATGGTAACTCTAAAAGCAGACCAGTCTATCCACTTCAAAACAAATGCCAACTAGTGCTATGTGGCACAACTAAATTAAGAGTCATTAACATTTTTTCTATAGTGTGAAAAATAGAAATTAAACTAAAGCAACCTTTATGACAGTGTATGTCTTGCTAACTTCCTCATAAAATGATATTGCCAAGAAAAAACTGGGAACCTTATGTTTTCTGATTTAAATTATACAGAACAGTAACATTACAGCTTTTTCAGTTATTAATCCCACCTTTTCAGCTTGGAGTTCAGACAACATTAATAGCAACATAAAATTGCTATTGTTGCATAATTTATCTCATGCCATAAATGCACAAATTTTTAAGTTTCACATTGGACGCCACAATTCTCAAAGTTGAATACCAAAAATTCAGTATTTGATGCTCATGCCTAGCACAGAGTATACACTCAATAAATGGTAGCTACTATTAGCCATATTCACAATTCTAACCTTTGTTGTTTTTGTTGCAGAACTCTTAAAGGTCATGCAATTCTGCCTGAATTACTTTTATCTATTATATGGTTCTTAGGGATAAGATTGTTCTATATATCTGTGTTGCAGAAATGGAAGGTTCTCTGGATGTATTTGTAAATTAATAAAACAGAAATTACAAATATTTTAATTGTCAACTAACTAAATATTATTTAGAATTCCTAAACCTTCAGTATATTTATTTTTAAGGTACACATTATTTTACACAAGTTTGTCCCTATATTCAAATAAAATTTCAATATATTTACAAAAAGAAATGCCCCCAAAATTGATCAAAACTGTAACACCCTATTTCAAATTAAGCTAGGAGACTTCTAAAAATGATGAAAAACAGGCCAGGCATGGTGGTGCATGCCCGTAATCTCAGCACTTTGGGAGGCCAAGGCGGGCAGATCACGAGGTCAGGAGATCGAGACCATCCTGGCTAACATGGTGAAACCCCGTCTCTACTAAAAAAATACAAAAAAATTAGCCGGGCGTGGTGGCGGGCGCCTGTAGTCCCAGCTACTCGGGAGGCTGAGGCAGGACAATGGCATGAACCCGGGAGGCGGAGCTTGCAGTGAGCCAAGATTGCACCACTGCACTCCAGTCTGGGCGACAGACCAAGACTCCGTTTCAAAAAAAAAAAAAAAAAAAATGATGAAACAAAAGAGCCATGTAAATCAGAATTAGAAAAATTCTGAAAGGTGACAGAACTCAAGAAAAAAATTTTAAATTAAGAAAAAAATCACTTTAGAAACAAAGGCTAAACTAGGGAAAGCAAGAGCAAATAATACAACAAATTCATACCCATTACCACTTCACACCCAGTAGGATGGCTATTATTTTTTAAAAAGCATAAAAAAAAAAAGTGTTGACAAGCATGTGGAGAAACTGGAAGCCTTGCACGTTTCTGTTAGAAATGTAAAATGGTGCAGTTGTTATGCAGAACAGCATGGCGGTCCCTCAAAAAAATTAAACAGAATTACCGTATGATTCAGTAATTCCACTTCTGGGTGCATACTTAAAAGAATTAAAAGCAGGGAGTAGGACAGACATTTGTACACCAACATTCATAGCAGTATTATTCACGACAGCCAAAAAGTGAAAGCAACCCAAGTGCCCACTGATGGATGAATGGATAAACAAAATGTGTTATATACATACAGTGGCATATTATTCAGTCTCAAAAGGGGAGGACATTGTGAAATATGCTACGACATGGATGAACCTTGAGAACATTATGGTAAGTAAAATACGCCAGCCACAAAAGGACAAATGTTGTATGATTCCACATACATATATACCTAGAGTGGTCAAAATCATAGAAACTGAAAGCAGAATGGTGGTTGCCAGAAGCCGGGAGGAGTGGGAAATGAGGACTAAGTGTTTAATGGGTATGGACTTCAACTGCTGCCAGATGAAAAGAGGTATGGAGATAGGTGATGGTAATGGTTGTATAATAATGGGAATGTACTTAATACCATGGAAATATACACTTAAAAATGATCAAAAAGGTAAATTTTATGTTGTGTATATTTTCCTACAATAAAAAACAAAGCAAGCTAAAAAAGGACTTGAGAAAAAGTTACCAGCATGGGCAATAGGCAAAGACCCAACAAACAAACAATAAACGTCTCTAAAGAAGCAAGTCAATGCAAGGGAACGGAACAAATGCTCAGGTCTGTAACTCCAGAAAACCTTCCTGGGGGGGCAGGGGGAGGGGAAGAAAGCACTTGAATATTATAAGACCATAATATTTATTAGAAAAGACTGGTCAAACTACCGGTCTTAAAAAAAAAAAAAAAAGTTTTAGCATCTAAGCAAAAAGAGCACATGACTTACAATGGAGAAGAAATTCAGATTATCAGACTTTTCAACAGCAACACTTCATGACTGAAGAAAACAAAGTAACATATTTCAGATGCTGAAGGAAAGAAATGTGTGCCAAGGATCTGTTATCCAGCAAAACTAACCTTGAAGTATAATGGTACAACTGTTATCACTATGTAAGAATTCAGAGAGCCCTTTCAGAGGAATCTACCAAAAGCTGAGCTTCAGATAACCAACACGACCAAAGACACATCAACATAAGGAGTGGTGGTGAGCATTAAATACAGAAATGAGAGTTAAAATGAATTATGAGGTATCCTAAACCTATCAATGTCCTTGAGAACCAGAACTCTCAATATAGAAGTAAGGAGATGCACATGTATTACAGAAGTTAGATTTTAAAAACCTTTATCCCGAATTTGAATAGGAAATATATATGAACTCATGAGGGGTCTAGCTCTGTCCTTTGAAAAGTCCTAGAACAATGGCCTATATAGAAAACTGTAAGCATCTCTTACACCAGATTGTGGTCTTGAAATCTCTTACACCAGATTGTGGTCTTAAAAGAAACCAGGGCTTCTCGAAGAAATGGCTGACTAGCGGGGTGCAGTGGCTCACACCTATAATTCCAGCCCTTTGGGAGGCTGAGGAGGGCAGATCACTTCAGGCCAGGAGTTCCAGACCAGCCTGGTCAACATGGTGAAACCTCATCTCTATGAAAAAACAAAAATTAGCTGGGCATGGTGGTACATGCCTGTAATCCTAGCTACTCAGGAGGCTGAGGAACGAGAATCCCTTGAACCCAGGAGGTGGGGGTTGCAGTGAGCTGAGATCAGCCACTGCACTCCAACCTGGGCAAGAGTGAGACTCTGTCTCAAAAAAAAAAAAGGAAAAAAGAAAGGGTTAATTACAGGTCTGACACAGAAAATACACAGATGAGCCCGAAACATCTCAGAACTGTCAAGTGGGCTATCAAAGATTACTAGTCCTGTTAAGAAGATTAACAAGCTGACACAAAGAAGACCCCACTGACTAAAGATGGAACGTGAGCTTCAATAAGAATAAAAACTGCAATGGATTTGAAACCCACCAAATAAAACTAAATCCACAAACAAACAATATTTTCTAAAACATTGGTCATCAATTGAGGATAAGAGAGAGCCAAGTCATTATCTTCATTACTAACTTTATAATGAATGAAAATAATGAAATAATTGGTGTTTATATCAAAATCAAAAATAATGAAAATAAAATAATGGAATTCGTTTTGCAACCCCAAAAGACAGATGTGTAGGCATTAAGCCTCAATAGCTGCAATATCAAAAAGGGGCACAAAGCAGACATGGTGTGCCTCCCAGTGAAAGAATGCAAAACCACCTGTAAGTCTTGCCAAAGGATCAGGCTTGAGAATGATCAAGCCTTTGGATTCATCTGCCAAACTGAAGGAAATACAGAGAGGAACCTCAATCATCAGGAGTATGCAATAGCAAAATGTAGTTTGAGGGAAACACTACAGGCCAAACAGCCCAGGTTCCATGGATCAGTGTTTCTTTCATTATTAGCCCCTCTAAGGAGTCATTGTAAACATTGTTTTCAAGTCGCCCCTCCTCCCATAAAATTTTAATGCCACAGATACATGTTATATCTCTTCACGTACTGGGGCCTTTGGAAGGGAACAAACCATTGTAATGTATAAGGATTTTTTTGCCCCTAAAGGACTAATTTTAGCCCCCATGTGGGTGATATTGCCCTCATCCCCCCCATTATACATGCCATAATATAAATAAAAGAAAGGAATGGGGGAAGGCCTGTAAGTTAAGAGACTTCAAAAACCCAAGTTTTATATCGGCAAGTTTAAACCCTAACATCTAGAGATGAATATTGGGTGACTGAGCCATAAAGAAACACAAGGAAGGAAATAATATAAAAGTCAGGATAAAATGTGGAGAAGAGAAGGGCAGTGGCTGAGATGGGCATACAGAAGAGCTTCTGGGGTACCTGCCGAAGTTCTACTTTTTGATCTAGGTAGTGACTACAAAGCTATGTCTACAAAGTACTAAAGTTAAGCTACACAATTTCTGGTGTGGTTTTCTATATCTGTATTTATTTCGCAATCAAAAGATTAAAATTCACTTTGGGAGGCCCAAGACAGGAGAATCACTTGCACCCAGGAATTCAAGACCAGTCTGGTCAACAGAGCAAGACCTCATCTCTACAAAAAAATTTTAAAACTTAGCCAGGCGTGGTGGTGCATGTCTGCAGTTCCAGCTATTAGGGAGGATAAGATGGAAGGATTCCTGGAGCCCAGGGGTTCAAGGCTGCAGTAAGCTATGATCACATCACTGCACTCCAGCCTAAGCAACAGAGCAAGACTCCATTAAAAATAAAAATTAAAAAGAATAAAATTTAGTACACCATCTGTTTAAATGTCTTGACAAAGTAAAGTGAAATGACTATAGTCACTGGTATCAACTTGGCTTTTGAATATATTTTGTCCTTTGAATAGCCTTTCAAAATATACAAATTCGGACTTCATCTCTAGACTTTTTAAAAAATTCCTATCTTGGGTAAATTTAAAGAGGGCTATAACTTCCATAAAACCTACATCTAATTCTTCTTATGAAGGTAACATTTCTTCCCTCAGTATAAAGAGTAAAATTAAAAATTCTAGTCCTTATATTTAGGTATTCTCTTCAGAACTAAGATTACTTTGTTAGTTTAGTCAATGTACCATTATCAATAAAATAGAATAGAAAACTAAACATAGGGGAAAAACCTCACTCGACGTGAGCTTTGGAAATAAAGAAAAAAACTGAGTTAGCAGCTTTACATACTATATTATGTTCTAAACATAAAACATTTACAAGTATTAAGTCTACATACAAAAATTTAAGGGTACAAACTTGAAACCGGTCTTTAAAAAGCTTGCCTTTTTGAAAATAAAAATTCATTCTTTCTTATCTTCTTTTTAAAACATTGAATTAGGTGCTGATATTTTGGAATTATAGAAAAATGAGTATTTATCCAAGAAAGTGTTTTTTAAAAACTAGAATGGAGTTAGTTCTCCATGTTTCACATATTTAAGTAGTAATAAAACCACATTAAGTCACATACATAAAGATGGGAAATTTCAGAGTAGAAATTCAAATGTTTTATTTAAGTGAATAACTTACCCAATTTGATATCTCCATCTAAGGTAAAGAGAATGTTGCCAGCCTTTAGATCTCTGTGGATGATCTTATTATCATGTAAGTAGTTCAGTGCATCTAAAGTTTGTTTGCAAACTACTTGTATTTGGGACTCAGTTAATGGTCTCTCAAGTTCTATAAGGAGAAAGTAAAAAAAAATCTGCTTTTTATGCAGTGAAAAGGTATTAGCAGGCTATATGCCTTTCTGTATGTATCATCACTGTCAAAGATCATATGCAGTGAATTTATTTTAGAAGAACTAAATATCTACAAAGATTACTTTCTTGACACACTCAACATTTCATTTTAGAATTTTACTATAATTATCCAAGAATATAAAAACATAATTGAGTTGATTTAACTTACTGAACTTCACTCAATACTTATATAGTTGAATATATTTATATATGTTTGAAATTCTTTAATCTTATTAAGTATAGTTTAAGATATGAACATAAAGAACAAAAAGGTATTTACCAAGCATCACAGCATCTACTGCTCCACCTGCACAAAATTCAATGAGGATCTGCATGCAAAAAAAAACAAAAACAAAAGTGTGTGTCTAAAACTACACTGAGTTTTGAGTTTCAGTATTTTTTCTTCAGCTTAGCAAAAAAGATAAAGAAATAGCTATCAAATAATCTGGGTTACGGAAACGATATACTAAACGAAGATTTTGTCAAAAGAGTTACAAATCTCAAACAATACACATTTGAGAAAGCTCATCGTGAAAGTATGGGCATTTTTGTTCATTGACATGTTTAGTGTCCCTGCTTCTCTAAAATTATCAGGTACAGAATTTTCATTTGGTATAGTACTGCAGAGCCATTTGGTCACCAATGAAAGATTTTATTACTTACATTTTTAAAGGCAACTTGTGCTTTAAGTGAACAAATATACATTTGTTATTTTAAACTGTATTAAATAGGAATAAATCCTGAAAATATTTATACAGAGACTTTTTAGCGAAAAAAAAAAAACAAAAAAAACAGAATACATACATACAAAAGCTTCAGATCCTAGCTCAATTATTTTACCTGCTGATAGGTGACTATCTTGACTTCCCTGGTAAGATATAACACCATGTACCTTTCCTTCTTAACCCTTACCACAGTTGTAATTTTATATTTATTGTGATTATTTGATTAATTAACATTTATGTCTCCCACTAAACTTCCCCTCACAGTTGTCTAAATTTTAATTGTGCAATAGTCCCAAGTAAAGGTCTTATCTGTTTATTAACTAGTCTAGGCGTTCATTTGCATTATAAACTTTGGAAATACTCTGCCACAGCCCTGAACAATAATTTCAGAAAACACCACATTAATAATAACTATAATTTTTAAAAATAACATATTTTTAACTAATTAGGTAGCTTCCTGCCTTTTTTACCTCAGCATAATGCTTTACTTTTTTTTACAGGTGCTTGCCAATTAGAAATTGTTTTCAAATTCATTACATTATTCAGAAAATAATTTGGGAGGTAGATCATTACTCATCCTACAGATGAGTAAACAGACTCATAAAAGTTAACTGACTTATCCAAGTTCCATAAGTGGCAGCACTAGGATAAAAAAATATAGACCTTTAGGCATCCAGTCAGGTATTCCTTACACTACTTACTCTTCTCTCTCATAAAGAGAAGCTTCTTCCTTCAGGAAGAAAGACTGAAGCTCCATTTTAAAAAGTCCCTCTTGGTTAAACTAATGTTGGTACGGAACAAGTGATTGACAGATTATTACAATGAATATGAAAGTTTTATTTCTATATCTACTCGTGCCTTAATATTTTCTGAAAATGAATTTATACATACAGCTTTAGCCATCACATCATGCACTAAAGTTGAACCTGATAATATGATAAATATTTAACATTTCTAGTATTTTACAGTTTATTATAAGATTTACAAAAAGTTTAGGATAAAAAATTATAAACAATTTCTAAGAGAAACTTTTAAAACTTTTAAATGATTAAATTTAAATTATAAACAAGGACATCTAATTTCATATTTTAGTAAATTTATTATTCTTAACCAAATGTTTCCACCCGGATCCAATGTCAAACAATCACGATGAAATTGTACAATCTGAAACATAAATCTGAACATCTGTTGAAGCTGAGAATAACTTTGTTATTACTCTCTTATTGGCAGATCAACTCTCATTCAAGTGACACAACTAAATAGAAGAGATAAGACATAAAATAGGTTTTAACAATTCATAAACTTCTCTTTAGGACAATTAACTCATTTTGGCTACTCCTTTAGATCAAGAGAAAATACTTACCCAAAGATTGTTCTCATAATAGAAGGCATCTAGAAGTTTGACTATATTTGGGTGATCACAAGATGCTAATATATCAATCTCCACCATGTAATCTTCAAGTTCTTCTTCAGATTTAGTGTCAATCACTTTTGCAGCAGCTAAAACACTGGTCTCTTTATTCTGGGCCTGAAAATGAAAGTATCGAGGTGTCACACTTCAAATGCATCGTTTTCTAATTTTTTATTATTTTAATAGAGTTTAATTTTTAATTCATATTTATGTTTAGGCTGTCTTTTAAAAATAGTGTGTCAAGAGAATGAGAAGACAAGTCACAGACTGAGAAAATATTTGCAAGACACATATTTGATAAAGGAAAGTTTTATGTTCGCAGCAAAATTGTGTGGAAAGTACAGAAAGTTCCCTCGTACCCCATGCATAACCTTCCCCCCCGATCAACACTGCATACCAGAGTGATACATCTGGTACTATGATGAACCTACATTAACACATCATTATCACCCCAAGTCCAAAGTTTACATTATAGCTTGCTTTTGCATCTATGGGTTTCAACAAATGTGTAATGGCATGTAGCCATCGTTATAATATCATACAGAATAGTTTCACTGCCCTAAAAATCCTCCATGCTCTGCCTACTCATCCCCTCCTTCCTCCAACCCCTGGCAACCACTGATCTTTTTACTGCATCCATAGTTTTGCGTTTGCTTTTTCCGGTATGTCATATACTTGTAATCAGACTGTGTATAGACCTTTCTGATTAGCTTCTTTCACTTAGTAATACGTATTTACAGTTCCTTAATGTCTTCATGGCTTAATAACTCATTTCTTTTCAGCACTGAATAATATTCTATTGTCTGGATATACCACAGTTTATCCATTCACTTACTTAAGGATATGTTGATTGTTTCCCAGTTTTGGCAATTATGAATAAAGCTTCTATAAACATGTATGTGCAGGTTTCTGTGTAGACATGTTTTTCAACTCATCTGGGTAATAACCAAGGAATACAACTGCTGGATCATATGGTAAGAGCATGTTTAGTTTTTTAAGAAACTGCCAAACTGTCTTCCAAAATGGCTGAAAGAGTCTGCATACACACCAGCAATGAATGAGTTCCTGTTGCTCCACATCCTCACCAGCATTTGGGGTTGCCAGCAAGCATGGCTTTCACCAGTCTAACAGCTATATAGTAGTACTTGTATCTTTTCAATTTACAATTCCCTAATGACATATGATGTTCAGCATCTTTTCATATACTTATTTGTCAAATCTTTGGCAAGGTGTCTGTTGAAATCTTTTGCCCATTTTTTAACTGGGCTGTTCATTTCCAAAGTGTTAGGTTTCAAGAGTTCTTTGCATATTCTGGATAACTTTCCTTTATCAAATATGTGTCTTGCAAGTATTTCCTCAGTCTGTGGCTTGTCTTCTCATTGTCTTGACACACTATTTTTAAAAGACAGCCTAAACATAAATATGAATGAGTGCATGCTACGGCTATGCGCTGCACTAAGCGCTCACATGCACAGGGGACAGCATTTCGAATCACAGCCTCTGGGGGGTCAGACAACCAGGATTTAAATTCTGGTGGTTTTGCCATTTATTGGCTGTGTTGCTTGGGGCAATTTACAAAATCCCTCTTTTAGTTTCCTCATCAGTAAAAGTTACCCATACCTACACCTCACAAGTTCATGAGAATTAAGATAACATATATCTGCCAAGTGAAAAAAAAAAACACAAATAAACATTTAATATAGTAGCTGGCATATATAGGAGGATTCAAAAATCTTAGCTGTAATTTCTATTACTATTTAATCTTCACAACAACCCCATGATATATTATTATCTCTAAAGGAGGATATAAATGAGCTTTGAGGGGTTAAAAGGCTTCCCCAGGTCATGTAGCTAGTAAAAGGCCAAAACAGAATTTAAATCCAGGTTTGTTTCCAAAGGCCTTTTTGCTGGAGGATGAAACCCATTTATGCCAGAGGTTGCAAAAACCTTTTTTGTGAAATTAACCCATTTATGCTGGAGGTTGCAAATTTTTTGTGTGTGAAAAATCAGACCTTGGCAATTTCCTTGGGCAGTAGGATATAAAAAACTCCCACAAGCTTAGCACTCCAATAATGGAACACTAGGCATAATCATTACCCATGAAGGGTGGCAGAATACACCACTTCAAACATGCCACTTTGACATAAGGATCACTTTGAGTGAAAGGCACTTGAAAAACAGCAGATGCAAGAAGGGCATCCTAATCTTCCACCTTTTCTTCCTGAAAATAGGAAATAAAATGTTCCTGTGAAAGATGTCTTCTCTATCCCAGGAGAAAAGAAACATTCTTTGATAGGGGGTCATAGTCAAGAGAATTGTGTACAAACAGACCTTATTAAATTAAATGTCTTCCTTTAGCCTCCCCATATAACATATCTACTTTTCCACAATCGCCTCTCTTCTTTCAACCTAACACAAAAGCATGTAGGTTTTGCCATTTCTCTATGACTTCATTTTCTTCTGAGGGCCCCCATGTCACATAAAACTTATATTAAATTTCTATGCTTTTCTCTTCTACTCTATCTGGTGTCAATTTAATTCTTGGGCCCAGCAGGGACCCTAAGAGGGTGGAGGCAAAGTTTTGTGTCCTCTTACCCTTTCTAGTCTCCCCATATTTCTATCATTTGGTCATTTTTCCTTGTTCTTAGTACTTTAACTTTCCCGTTTTCTTTCTTTGGTTAACTTCTCACCACCATTTATTACAAATGAAAGGTTTCCAAATATGTAGTAGATACCAGGATCATTTTTTAACGTTAGGAATCATATCTTAAAATGCTAACTAGGTTGTTTTTATAAGACATTTCAATATGATATATGTTAACATCACTTCAGCAAAACTGTACTTATTACATTAAAAACAGATACTAAATTTTTTTAAGTTAATAAATGTTTCAATAAATAAATGTCTAAATCTCACTTTGGAGAATTTATCAGGAGATAACTTCATAAAATAGAACTCACGCGGATACAAAAATACTCATCAAAGCACCATTTGCAATAGGGAAAAAGTGAATCAGCCTAAATGTCCATTAACAGGAACCTGCTTAAATCATGCAGTACAGTTCTACAATGGAAAATTATGCAGCCACTAAAATTAATTGACTGATGTCCTAGAGATTTTAAAGATGTGTCTTTTATACTTGTGAATGGGTTGGCATGAAGGAAGAAAAATAATTCACACTAGATAATCTCTAAAATTCCTCACAGTAACAAATTCTATCATATATTGATTATACCAACAATGATGTCATTTGGTTTAATATAAGTAATAAAAGTTACATTAGAAAGAATAGTCCCTCAAATTGTTGCTTGAAAATAATTACTCATCAGGATCTGGTTCTAAAAAACTCTAAAAAAACAAAACTGAAATAAGTATTTTTATAAGTGTGTGACACTATTCTCTACACTAATATAACTGGGACATAAAGTATTTAAAAAAAAAAAAAAAGAGCTTATCTACCTAACATCTAAAGGCATAAAAATTCTTCACATAGGCCAGGCGCGGTGGATCACACCTGTAATCCTAGCACTTTGGGAGGTCAAGGCAGGTGGATCACAAGGGCAGGAGTTCAAGACCAGCTTGGCCAACATGGTGAAACCCCATTCCTACTAAAAATACAAAATTAGCCAGGCATGGTGGTGGATGCCTGTAAACCCAACTATTTGGGAGGCTGAGGCAGGAGAATCGCTTAAGCCCAGGAGGCAGACGTCACAGTGAGCCGAGATCATGCCATTGCACTCCAGCCTGGGCAACAGACCAAGACTCTGTCTCAGGGAAAAGAAAAAAAAAATCTTCACATAAAGGCTTAATGAAATAACTAAACCCAGGGTCCCCAACCACGGGGCCACAAACCAGTACCAGTCCATGGCCTGTTACAAACCAGGATGCATAGCAGGAAATGAGCAGAAGGTAAGTGAGCAAAGCTTCATCTGTATTTACAGTCACTCCCCATTGCTCACAATACCACCTGAGCTCTGTCTCCTGTCAGATCAGCAGCAGCATTAGCTTCTCAGAGGAGCATGAACTCTATTGTGAACTGTGAACTCTGTCATGAACTGCATATGCGAGGAATCTAGGTTATGCGCTCCTTATGAGAATCTAACACCTGATGATCTGTCACTGTCTCCCATCACCCCAAGATGGGAACATCTAGTCGCAGGAAAACAAGCTCAGAGCTCCCACTGATTCTATACTATGGTGAGTTGTATAATTATTTCATTATATATTACAATGTAATAATAATAGAAATAAAGTGTACAATAAACGTAACACACTTGAATCATCCCCAAAACATCCCCACATCCAGTCTGTGGAAAAGTTGTCTTCCACGAAACCAGTCCCTGGTGCCAAAGAGGATGGGGACCACTGAACTAAACAAATGTTAAAAACAAGAATGGAATAACAAATACCCAATCTTAATTTTAAAATATAACTTCTGTTGATAAAAAGATTTCAAGTATCAGTCATGATCACCTAAAATCACTGTGTTTATTTTCATGAATCATCAATAGAGCTTGGCCACATTACATAAACAAATGAGGGATTCTGGGAAACATAAGTTGTCTCAATGTTCCATACTGGCTTCACATCCTAAAAAAATTACACCCTCATATTACTCTTGTTTGAACAGAAGGTATTCCCTGAGTGGTGAGTACAGGAATAATTTTTAAATCTTAATTTATTTTCTTTCTATATTTTTACATTTTCTAACATTATATAGTATTTCATAGTGAAGAATATATTTTAATAAAATTTTCAGCTGGAAACTGAAAGACCAGCACAGAAAACAGAGATAATTTCAGTCCCAAAGAGGTGTCAGTCAATCAAAGGCAAACAAACAAACCAACAAACAAAAAACACGTCAGATAAATATGAAAGGAATCTAAAAAAACAAGGAATAAAAAGAAAAAATAATCACTGGGACTGATTCTGTCAATCTGGATGATTTCATCTCAAGGCTGAGGTATTCTTCCCCTACCAAAAGAAGAAGAGCCTAATTGTCCAGTGTATAAGAACATTTAACCATAAAATGTAAAAACTAAATAACTCAAATTGCTGTTCATGAACATCCACTACAAGGCACTGGTCCAAGCTGTGGAAAACACAAAGACAAACAACACCCCAGTGAAATGTGCTCTAGAAAAGAAACGCAATACAGCCGCCCCCTCTATCCCCAGGGAATACATCCCAAGACCCCCAGTGGATGCCAGAAACCTTGAATAGTACTAAACCCTATGTATACTATGTTTTTTCTTTGCATACATATCTATGATAAAGTTTAATTTATAAACTAGGCACAGTAAGAAATTAACAATAACTAATAATAAAATAGAACAATTGTAACAATATACTATCATAAAAATTATGTGAATGTGGTCTCTCAATACATCTTACTGTACTGTACTCACCTATTTTCAGACTGCAGGTAGATAAAACCATGGAAAGTGAAACCTCAGATAAGGGGTAACTACTGCATAAAAATCTATTAAAAATCTCGGTCAAATCTTGACCAAAAGAGTTGATCTGCTGAAACCCATTCATTCTTCCAACAAATACTTACTGAGTGCCTTCTGTATGTTAGGTCACTGTTCCAGATGCTGACAATGTACAAACAAAAATCTCTGTGCTGGGGTACTTACAATTTTGGGGAGTGGACACTCAACAAATAAATTAGTATATTAGCAATTAGTACTGTGGGAAAAAAGTAAACTAATAAGAAAGATGAGGAGGCTGGGAGTGGTGGCTCATGCCTGGAATCCCAGCACTTTGGAAGGTCAACGTGGGCAGATCACTTGGGCCCAAGAGTTTGAGACCAGCACGGACAAATGCCGAAACACCATCTCTACCAAAAAATACAAAAATTAGCAGGGTGTGGTGGTGCATGCCTGTAATTCCAGCTACTCAGGAGACTCAGGCACACGAATCACTTGAACCTGGGAGGGAGGGGTTGCAGTGAGCCAAGATTGTACCATTTCGCTCCAGCATGGTTGACAGTGAGACTCCGTCTCAAAAAAAATAAAATAAAATAAGATGAGGAAATGGGGTATGGGAGTACACAGCCAAGAGTTTACAACTTAAATAGGGTAGTCAAGTTAGGTCTAACTGAGGTGATATTTGAGCATATCAACATCAATAAAATTCAATGATTATATTAATGTTTTTGGCTATATAAATTGGAACTTTTAGTATTTTACAAAGAAATCAGTAAGAAAAATCTCAAATTATTTCAAGTATATTATCCTACATAGTAATATCCATCGTGCTATTAGAAGAGGTATGGATCTCTGCACTTTCCATTTTATAACTTATTTAATCCTTGTATCAGTTAGGGTCCAGACAGGAGGAAAATCACATTGATTATTTTAATAGAGAAAATTGAATAAAAACAATTACTAACTCTGTTGCTAACTGAAAAAATAATACAAAGGATCAGGGAGGTAACAACTACAGGCAAAAGCTACCACCCCTAGGACTATGGGAACAAAGGGAAAAGACTGGAATTATTAAAACTCAGAAGCTCAGAGGAAGGGTTCCACAGAGCTGAAACTCAGACGGACCTCTGAGGAGACAGTGCTGCTCAGCTGGTGCTGTTGTCTCTGAAGAGGGGTCCTGTGAGACTGGAACCCAAACTTTTGAGGAACAGGGTACCAACCAACTGGTGCTGGTGTTATGAAGGGTTATGATGAGGTTAGTTCTGTGAGTGTTGGAAAACCTACAAACTGTATTCAACAGCTGCTACAGAAAGAAACTGCTGATGCTGGAGCAAAAAATAAACTTCTATAAGGGTGATGGTCAAAGTAACAAGAAAGCAGACAGGAAGTTCACAGGAAACAAGACAAAGGTATAAGTCATTTCTTCCTCCTTCTCCTTGCAGCCTCCCTCTAGTGCTCTATACTTTTGAAACAGAAATGAGCTGCTAGCAAGGCAGAAATGTGATCTGCAGTCTTTGAACCAGCATCACAAAGTAAAGTATAGAAGGGAGTACTTGGAACTGAGATTAAGAACTGGCATAATCCTTCTAAAACCTACGAGCAACATAGATGGGAGAGCTAAGGTACAGAGTAGAGTAAACGTTTGGGTAATAAATATCCAAAGTTACAAAAAGCTATTAAATGAAGAGAGGGGAAACCGCACTGAAAGAAGCATATACTTTTAGGCTGTTGATACTGTTACCTGTTTTAAATTACATGCAAATTATGATCTCTTCAGTTCTGCTAGGATTTTGGTAGGAACAAGTATCAATATTAAAAAAGAATAAAATTACTCAACATCATTTAGCAAAGATACAGAGTTAACTCTCATTATTTGTAGTAGTTATGCTCTATAAAGTCGCTGCAAGCACTGAATTAGCAACTACTAAAACATTGTTCATAGGGAAATCCATGCACATACACACACCCCTCACATAGATTACCATATTCTTAAATCCTGAAAACAATTCATCCTGGGAGATTCTCCATTCTTTATTTTACAAAAGAGAAATGAGGTATTTAAGTGTTAACTGACTTGTGGAAGGTCATCCCAAAAACAGATGTCAGACTTGGGATTCAAATCCTGTCCAACTGGCCCCACAGCCAGACCTTCTTGCACTTCACTACACTGCCCTCTGCTGTCTCCATCCTCTGGTCATCTCTCCATGAGAGGTGAAATCAAGGCAGCGTCACCTTGTTCAAGTTCGGCTGGGAACGTGCTTGTCAGAGGATTCAATTTTTTTTTGCAGCTTTGCGCATACACACAAATAACCAAATAAGTGCCGCAAGCATAGATTTTACGACTACAAGTAAACTTTAACAGGTAGGCAAATTCACAAATACAAAATCTGCAAATAATGAGGATCAACTGTACATATTCTTTCCATAATTTCTGTAAAATATTACAGAAATCCAAAGATCATGTCATTTCCTGAATTCTGCAAAAGACAAAGAAATACACTTTATATTATCCTTATATTTTCTCCACATTCCCAAACTCTGTTTTATTTATATTGTTCTGGTTATGTATTCAAAATTTAGTCATTGGTCAAAATACATCAACAATGGTGTCAATAATAAGTTAAACTTGGCTAAGTCTGCAGTTTCCAAAATGTTTTACCAATTCTCAGATCACACAGTTTTCCTGCTTATTTCAAGGACTTATTGACTCTGAGCAGCATGAATATGCAGAAACAAACACACCTGTGTAATAAAGAAGCCGAGGAAATGTGCATAGATTACATAGTTGGAAAAGATGAAAAACAGAACACAAAAAGACAATTTCAAAAACATTTTAAAATAAGACAAAAAAAGTACCACGTCTGGAAATTAATTCAAGAAAAATAAAGACTTTTAAATAGTAAGGAAAACAATCCCATTTACAATAGCATCAAAAAGAATAAAACACTTGGGAATTAACTTAAGTAAGGAGGTGAAAGACTTGTACAATGAAAACTAAAAAATCAATGCTGAAAGAAATTAAAGACATAAATGAAAACACATCCCATGCTCATATATTGGAGGCTTAATATTGTTAAAATGTCAATACTACCCAAAGCAATCTACAGATTCAATGCAATCCCTATCAAAATCTCAATGACATTTTTTGCAGTAATAGAAAACCCTATCCTAAAATTAACATGAAATCTCAATGGACCCTGAATAGCCAAAATAATCTTGAAAAAGAACAAAGCTTGAAGACTCACGCTTCCTGATTTCAAACTTACTAAGAAGCTACAGTAATCAAAACAGTGCAGTCCTGAAACATAAACCAATGGAATAGAGACCAGAAAGAAAAACTGGCATATATATGGTCTAATGATTTTTGGCATGGGTTCCAAGACCAGTTAATGAGAAAAGGGCAGTGTTTTCAAAAATGGTACTGGGAAATCTGAATATCCACATGTGAAACAGTGAAGTTGGACCCTTACCTAACACCATAAACAAAAATTAACTCAAAATGGACCAAAGAAAAACCTAAATGTAAGACCTAAAACTATAAAAAACTCTCAGAAGACAGCACGAGGCAAAAGCTTTATGATACTGAATTTGACAATGAATTCTGAGATATGACACCAAAGGACAGGCAACAAAAGAAAACATAGAACTGGACTTGATGAAATTGTAAAATGTTATACATTTTAAAAGACAATATTAGAGTAAAATGGCAACCTACAGTGTGACAGAAAATCTTTATAAATCATATATCTGATGAGGATTAATATCTAGAATATACAGAGAACTCCTAAAACCCAACAACAACAACAGTAACAACAAAAACCACAACTAGCCCAATTCAAAAACGGGCAAAGGAGCTGAACAGGTATTTCTCCAAGGAAGATATACAAATGGCCAATAAGCACATGAAAAGATGCTCAACATCACTAATATTAGAGAAATATAAGTCAAAACTATAGTAAGTACCACCTTACACCCACTAGGATGAGTATTTTAAAAAAGAATGAAAAGAACAAGTATAGGCAAAGATATGGAGAAATTAGAACTCTTGTTTTGTGCACAAATCAATGGAAATGTAAAATTGGTACAGCTACAGAAAACAGTATGGCAGTTCCCCCTGAAAATTAAAAATAGATTCCTACAAGATCTAGGAATTCCACTCCTGGGTATATACCCTAAAAAACTGACAGCAGGGTCTCAAAGACATACTTGTACACCCACGTTCATAGCTAAACACACAACAGCTAAAACATGGAAGCAATCCAAGTGATATCAATAGATGAGTGGATAAGCAAAATGTGTATATATATACCATAAATATTATTCAGCCTTAAAAAGGAAGGAAATTCTAACATATGCTATGACATGGATGAACCTTAAGGTTCATTACACTAAATGAACTAAGTTAGTCACAAAATGATAAATACTGTATGATTCCATTTAATGAGGTACTTAGAGGAATCAAAATCATAGTATCAAAAAGTAGAACAGTTGCCTAGGGCTGGAGGAAGGAAGAAATAGGAAGTTAGTGTTTAACAGGGTAGAGTTTCATTTTAAAACATAAGAGGCATGGGGATGGGCAGTGGTGACAGTTGCACATTATGAATGTATTTAATACCATTGAACTAGACATTTAAAAATCATGAAGATGGTGAATCTTCATAGGATATTAAAAAATAGTCAAGATAGTAAATTTTATGTGTATTTTACTACAATTAAAAAATTGGAAAATAAATTTACACAAATTTTGTAGTTTCAAACTAAGCATTAATAATCGTTGGTTTTGCTCTAACAATTCTAAAAATTTAACCTAAAAGAATGTCATGGAAATATACTACGTGCATATGGACATCCATTATATGATGGAAGCATTGCAAAGCAGTAAGAAAAGGACAGTCTTTAAAGCACATGGTGTTGGGACAACTGGGTATCTACATAGAAAAAATAAAATTCGGCCCTTACCTCACTCTATAAGCAAAAATCAACACCCATTTATTTACAGACCTAATGTAGAAGGCAATACCATAAAACTTTACAAAGATAACACAGCAGGATATCTTCACCATCCTGGGTAAGGAAGAATTTCTAAAGACAAAAACATTAGCCACGTAGGGAAAAGTTAATAAATTTCACTATATTAAAACTTAAAATGTCTACGCAAAAAAGAACATCCTAAAGACAAACCACAAAGCAAAAGAAAATATGTACATCATCTATAACTGACAAAGGATAAGAATCCAAAATATATAATGACCCCCATAAATCAATGAGAAAAAGAGAGAGCCCAAAAGACTTAATGGCCAATAAACATATGAAAAGGAACTCAACCTCATTAGTAATCAGGGACGACACCACTTCACATCCATCAGGGCACAGACAAAAAAAAAGGGAGCCAGAAAAAAGATTCTATCATGGTTAATTTAAAGATCCAAAATCAGACACGGTATGTAGTTTCTCGGCCATTCTTTATAAAATTTTGACAGGATACTCTGAAATAAATTAAGTAATATTACTTTATATTTATTTATTTATTTTGAGACAGAGTCTCGCTCTGTCGCCCAGGCTGGAGTGCAGTGGCGTGATCTCGGCTCACTGCAAGCTCTGTCTAATTTTTTGTATTTTTAGTAGAGACGGGGTTTCACCACGTTAGCCAGGATGGTCTGATATCCTGACCTCGTGATCCGCCCGCTTCGGCCTCCCAAAGTGCTGGGATTACGGGCATGAGCCACCGCACCTGGCTCTACTTTATCTTTAAATGTTAATAAGCCATAACACAGACCTTTAAAATTTTAAGAGACTTTATAAAGCTCATGCCATACAACATACCAACTGGAAATAAAACATGCTTTACAAGCAAAGATAAAATATCTTGGCTGGATACAGTGGTTCATGCCTATAATCCCAGCACTTTGGGAGGCCAAGGCCGGCAGATAGCATAAGTCCAGGAGTTGGGGACCAGCCTGGCCAACATGGCGAAACCCTATCTCTACTAAAAAATACAAAAATTAGCCGGGTGTGGTGGCACATGCCTGTAATCCCAGCTACTCCAGAGGCTGAGGCATGAGAATCACTTGAACTTGGGAAGCGGAGGTTGCAGTGAGCCAAGATCATGGCACAGTACTTCTGCCTGGGCAACAGAGCAAGACCCTGTCTCAAAAAAAAAAGTAAAATTAAAATTAAAAAATAAAATATCTTGATTTCCAGTACATTTCGTTAAAACTGAGATGCTAAAATGACAACATACAAAGATAAATGAAATTAACTTTGCTCACACGTTCCAAGAGAGGAGGAAGGGATGGAAGGAGGGATGATTCAAATACCTTCCCTTTCTAAAGAAAGCACTCAAATTAACTAATGTTTCAGCATTAATTTATAGGAAGAAGTGTGGGCTGATAAGCTGGTAAGCTGGAAATGTTGATCATCTTATAAATTAAAAGAACAATAAAATATTGTTTTTATACTCCATACGTACATTCAGTAGTTACATCCTTACAGATAAAAAACAGAAGGTTAGTAAGAAACACAGGAATATAAAATAACTGCCCTGGTCTTGACATTTTTCTTCCCATTATCTTGAGATGAGATTATCACTTAAAAACTACTTCTGAAAACGATTCCTCTTTAAGAAAAAAAAAATTCACTGAATCGATTAGTTCCTTGCGTTAAAAATTTTTTCTGAAATTTCAAAACCATCTCAGTTCTCATTTTGGTACATAAAAGTGACAGATTTTTATAATAAAAAGGCAACATTTCATACAGTGACAACAATAGCATCTTATATTCAAGCAGAAGTGTACCTTGGCATAGAGACACTACTGTGGCAAAATAAGAATTAACTGCTTCTGTTACAGAGTTGTGTTAAAGATCTGTGTGAATTTAAACACAGATTTACAAAGAAGAAACATGGGAATAAAGTAGTATGTCACTTTATCTAGAAGTCTATGTCAGCACATAAACAATAACTTTCTGGTTGAAAACAGAAAACTAAGAAGGAAAGTTTAAAACCTTAAAATTGTGCCAGAAAATATAGTATAAAATAATTCACTAAATTACTAACATTTCCAACGTCAGGTTATTTAAAATTGTTCAGAAAGGATTAACATAATTAGACAAGTAAAAAAAAACAAGGGTACAAATAATTGAAAGGAGAAAATCCTTAAGAAAAGAAAAAGAGAAACAGATAATGAATGGATAAATGGATGAATGGATGGATAGATGTGTGTAATAAAGTCAGTATAGCAAAATATGAACACCTGTAGAATCCAGGTAGTGGATACATGTATGTTCACCATACAACTTCTTTTACATGTCAACATTTTTATAGGATTAAAAAATTTCAATGTTGAGGGGAAAATAAACAATAAGAGCAATCAATAAGGTTAAGATATTATAGAATAGTAATTAATAGCTTTCTTATATCCAAACAATAATTGCAAAACATAATGGAAGAACTATCCCATTCAAAATAGTAGCTGAAAAGATAAAATATCAAGGCAAAAATTTAACAAGGAAATGCAGAACTCGTATGAAAAAATATTAAAATTTTAAGGGATAATAGCTGTTTGAGGTTGTTTGAGACGAGGTCTTGCTCTGTCACCAAGGCTGGAGTGCAGTGGCACAATCACAGCTCACTGCAGCCTCCACCAAGTTCTAGGGATCCTCCCACTTCAGCCTCCCCAGCAGCTGTGACCACAGGCGAGTGCCATCATGCCCAGCTAATTTTTTTACTACTTCCCGTAAAGTAAAAGGGGTCTCGCTATATTGCCCAGGCTATTCTTGAACTCCTGGGCTCAAGCAATCCTCCTGCCTCAAATTTATAAAGTGCTGGGATTATAGGCATCAGTCACTGCACCTAGCCAGATAACAGTTTTTACTGAGGTTTTGGGGCAAGCAAAAGCAGTATTTGTTCACTCTGTTTATTTTCAACCTTTGTTTTCTAATAAATTTATTTTCTAATTTTAAAATACCTCTATGGATCAGGAAAAAGAATTAAATAAATGAAAAGCAATCTACATTGTAGAAAAAGGACCTCATATCCTACAAATCATTAAAGAAAAAATAAATAACCAAAAATGTTAATAGACAAATGAATAACACAGATGAATCCTGAAAAATTACACTCAAACAGTGGTACTGATTCTGCCATCCAGGAGACATTTGGCAATGTCTGGAGGTATTTTAGGTTGTCACAAAGAGGTAGGGTCAGGGAAGCATCCTACAGTGCATAGTACAGCCCTCCATAAAAAAAGAATTATCCTGTCCAAAACGGCTGTAGTGCCAACACTGAGAAACCCTATGCTAAGTGCAAAAAGTCACACATGTTAAGAACACATATTGTATGTCTCCCTTTATTAAAAAATTCTAGAAAAGGCAAAATTACAGAGTCATTTCGAAAGCAAGTAAGGACTATCTTGAGCTTGGTGTGGGAATAGAAACTAACTGCAAAATAGGCACATGGGAACTTTCTATGGGTGACAGAAAGGTTCCAAAGCTGGATTGTAGTAATGGTTGCAAAACTATACAGATTTACTAAAACTCACAAAATTATATACTTAAAATGGGTGAATTTTGTGGTATATAAATTATACCTCAAAATAGTTTTTTTTTTTAATTGGGCAAATAACCAGGAATTCCACAAAAAAAGATACCCAAATATTGAATAAGCACATAAAAAGGCACTCAACTTCATTAGTCATCAGGAAAATGTAAATAAAACCACCACACTCAACAGAATGGCTAACAAAAAATATTAAAGATAATATTAGTAACAATACCAAGTGTAAGTGAAGACAGAGAGCAACTGGGAAAACTCCCATACCCTACTGACACGAGTGTAAATTGGTACAACCACCTTGGAAGACTGGTAATATCTTCTAAAGCTGAAAATACATATAACCTATGACCTAGAAAATTCCTTCCCAGTATATAACCAACAGAAAAAATGGCATATGTGCACCAAAATGCACAAGAATATTCATGAATCGTATTTTTTTTTAATTAAAAAAATTTAAGGCTGGACACGGTGACTCACACCTGTAATCTTAGCAATCTGGGAGGCCAAGGTGGGCAGATCTCTTGAGCCTAAGAATTTGAGACCAGCCTGGGCAACATGGCAAAATCCCATCTCTACAAAAAATACAAAAATTAGCTGGGCATGGTGGCAGGTGCCTACAGTCCCAGCTACTTGGGAGGCTGGGGTGGGAGGATCACCTGAGCCCGGGGAGTTGATCACGCTACTGCACTCCAGCCTGGATGACAGAGGTGAGACTCTGTCTCAAGAAAAAAATAATAATAAAACAAATAAAGATGGGATCTCCCTATGTTGTCCAGGCTGTACTTGAACTCCTGGGCTCAAGCGACCCTCCCACCTTGGCATCCCAAAGTGCTGGGATTACAGGCATGAGCCCCTGCACCGGGCCATGAATCATATTCTTAATATACAAAAAGTGTAAACAATCCAAATACTACAGAATGGATAAATTATAGTATTTCATAAAATACCATAAAGCAAAGAAAAAGATCAAATGATTACTACATGCAACGACACGGATGAAACTCACTCACATAATGTTTAGCAAAAGAAGCCCAATACAAAGGAATATATTAAATGATTACAGGATTAAAAGAATCATGTAAATGATTATATGAAGCCCAAAAACACACCAATAAGATTGCAGTAGTCTGAGTAAGAGACTGCAGCAGTTTTGACTAGTGAAATGACAGTGAAGAAAGAAACAAGCAGATCTGAGAAATATTTAGTAGGTAGAATTAACAGGCCTTGGTGCTTAATTAGGTTTGGAGGGGAAGGCAGCAACAGGTGTTAAAAATGACCTCTAGGTCTCTGGCCTATGCAACTGGTAGATGGAAGTGGTAATTACTGAATGGGAACACAGAAGGAGCAAATTTGTGGCTGACATCATGAGCTGAATTAGTTCATCTTTTGGACTTGCAGTTTAAAGTATCTGTGAGATATCTAAGCAGAAATCTCTAACAGACGGTTGGATGTGTAGATCTAGAGTTCAAAAGGGAAGTATTAGGGTAGAGACAGAAATTGCATTTAGATGGTAACTGAAGCCATGGGAGAAGGCGGGTTCTCTTAAGAAAAGGAGAAGGCGGCCTATACCTAAGCCCTGTGGAATTCCCACACCTTAAAGACAGAAAGAGGAAGAGTCAGCAAAGGAATGTGAGGAACAGACATAGAGGTGGAAGGAAAATCAAGAGTATGGTGACTTAAAAGCCAAAAGATGAACTTTTTAAAGGAAAGAATGGTCAAGTATCTCAAATGGTCCTGATAGGTCAAGTAAGAATGGTAAGTGTACCCTGAATTTAGGGACGTGAAGAATCTTAAGACCATGGCAAGAGTCATTATTGGGGGAAGTGGTGGGTGGAGGTTGCCAAATAAATAATACAAGAAAATGTCACAGAACTGAAGGACGTAAGTCTTTGGATTGAAAGGACTAACCAAGAGCCCAGCAAAACGAAGGAAGATGACGAGACCTACATCAAAGTACATCACCATGAACAGAGGATAAAAGAAAATCCTAAAGGCTATTGAGAGAAAAAGATGGCAAAGGATCCAGGAAGCAAAATGGCATCAGACATTCAACAGCAACTCTTGAAGCCAGAAGATAATGAATGGAAGAAAGTCTTCAAAACTAACAGACTCTAAATCTTAAAAATTCTTTAAAAACTTACTTTTAAACTAGAATTATATATATTAAGTTGTGACCTTATAATAAAGACATATTTAGACAGGCAAGTTCTTAAAAACTATGTTTTCTATGGATCCTTTCTCAAAAGGCTACTAAAGGCTGTACACAACAAAAACAAGGAGGAAATACGAACAGGAAAAACAAAGTGTTTAAAACATCCTTGAAGTAGTTTGTGTTCCCAAAATTTCTAGGGAAAAAACTGTAACTCATTATTAAGATACTAAAAAAGACCTAAACAGAGATAAAACATGCACAGGTGGGAAGACTCAATATCAAAAAGAGGTTATAATTTTTCCAAAACTAATTTATAAATTCAATGAGCTCTCTCCCAAAAAAACAGGTTTTTTTTGTTTTTTTGTTTTTTTTTTTTTGTGGCACTCAACCAGGCTAACTCGAAAATGTACACAGAAGCCCTGAGGGCCAAGAATAATACTAAACTATGTTGAAGAAACAGCAGACATTTATTTTAATGCTTTCCTAATTAAGACAGTGGGATACTGGTACAGGAATAGACAAATAGATCAATGAAGAGAACAGAGAATGCAGAAACAGACACATGCTACACAACAGAGCACTGCAGAGCAGTGGGGAAATATTTTTCTTTCCAGTGAATAGTTCTGGGACAATCGTGTATCCATATGGGGAAAAAAATGAAACTGGACCCCTACCTCACACCATTTACAAAAATCTAGGTAGATAGTAGATCTAATTGTCAAAGAAAAGCAAAACCATAAAGCTTTTAGAAGATAATATAGAAAATTATCTTTATGATCACAGGCTAGGAAAAAATGTCTTACATAACACAAAAAGCATCAACTGTAAAGGAAAAAACTGACAAACTGGACCATGTTAAAGAATTCATAAAAAGACACTACAATGAGAATGAAAAGACAGGTCTCAGAATGAGAATATACTTGCAATAACTATCACCAGCAAATAGTTAAAATTCAAAACACATATATTGTACACACACACACACACACACACACACACACACACACACACTCAACATATAAACAAAAAGACATCAATAGAAAAATGAGTAAGAGACCCGAACACAAAAGAAGAAATTCAGATTACCAAAAATATATTAAAAGAATTATTTTTAGTAATCTGTGAAAGGTGAATTAAACACACAATAAGAAATGTAACACATTATCAGGCTGTCAAAAGTTTAAAATTCTGACAACACTAAATGTTAGCAAAGATTCAGGGCAAGGAAATTCTTAAACTGCTGGTGGGAATGTAAACTTGTGTAATTAGTTTGGCATCATCTGGTAAAATTAAAGATACACTACCCTATAACCTAGCAATTCCATTCCTGGATTAACACTTAGTGAAACTCATGCATATGTGCAACTACTATTTTGTGTAAGAGCCAAAAACTGAAAGCAACCAATATATCCACTAATAGTACAATAGTAAATAATTGGTGATATCATCATATAACAGAATACAATGCTACAATAAAAAAGAACTACAGCTCTATGTGATAAAGATGAACCTCACAAACATAATACTGACTTTCAAAGAAGCAAGACACAAAAGAATATGCTCAATATGATTCCATTCATATAAAGCTCAAGTGCATACAAAACTAAATTTATAACATTTAGGGATATAAACCTAGACAGTAAATGATTAAGAAAAGCAAAAAAACGAATAATTTAAAGATATGATAGTGGTTTCCTTTAGGGAGAGAGAAGGTATTAGACACAGAAAGGAGGCAACAGGGATTCTCGGATGTTGGCAGAATTCCTTGACACTGATGGTTGTTAATAATTAATTCACTTCATTATCTGCTAAATGTATATGTTTCCATACTTTTTAATACAAAGATTATATATTTTACTATTTTTTAAAAGACACAAAGCCATCAGTTGTCATACAGAAATCACTTTCATCCAGCACACAGCCAAGAGTTTAGTTTCAACTGGTTTAATAGATAATATAGCTTTCCAGAAATGCAATTCAATTAATATCTTATGTCATTCTTTTTTTCTGTTAAAAACAAAAGAAATCCAGTGGGGGGAGCAGGGGGCAGTGGCTCACGCCTGTAATCTCAGCACTTTGGGAGGCCAAGGCAGGCAGATCACCTGAGGTCAGAAGTTCAAGACCACCCTGGCTAACATGGTGAAACCCTGTCTCTACTAAAAATACAAAAAATTAGCCAGGCACAGTGGCATGCACCTGTAGTCCCAACTACTCTGGAGGCTGAGGCAAGAGAATTGCTTGAACCTGGGAAGCGGAGATAGCAGTAAGCCAAGATTGCGCCACTGCACTGCAGCCTGGACGACAGAGAGGGACTCCATCTCAAAAAAAAAAAAAAAAAAAAAAGAAATCCAAAGATTAAAAAATTGTGAAGGATATGACCTATCTTCATTTATATATCAAATAATACTATTTTTAAAAGAGAAAATAAATTTAAAGTAGTGAAGTTTTTTCAGGCAAGGAAGTAACTGCTAAATGTGTACAGTGCTGGACTGAGTGGAAGGAATACAAGTACACCATGGAAGAATGACACAAACTAAATACACAACATGATTACCTATAGGTTACACACCCCAAATCTGAAAATCTACTCTGAAATGCTCCAAAATCTGAAACTTTGAGTGCTAACATGACATGATGTTCAAAGGAAATGCTCACTATAGCATTTTCAATTTCAGATGTTCAATAACTAAGTATAATGCAAATATTCCAAAATCCAAAAAATTCCAAAATCCGAAACACTTCTGGTCCCAAGCATTTGGGAAATGGGATACTCAACCTCATCTCTATTTACAATATGATCTTTGTAAGTTACCAATT
Source organism: Macaca thibetana thibetana (assembly GCF_024542745.1). Taxonomy (NCBI): domain Eukaryota; kingdom Metazoa; phylum Chordata; class Mammalia; order Primates; family Cercopithecidae; genus Macaca; species Macaca thibetana. Next base: position 100,119,141 of record NC_065586.1, on the reverse strand, counting down.
TCCATAAGCAAATGATAGAATCAAGTTTATAAACAGTTTTCTACTACATACTACTATGTACAATGTTAAGGTTCCACAGCTTTTTCCCCCAAATATAAGGAAGTTTATAAATCCTCAATTTCTACGGAATCTTGAAAAACAAAAACTTTTAGAAAAAAGAGGCCATAAGAAGTCAGATAAGTTTTAATTTCAAATTTTATTTTTTTAAAAACTCACACCCTACTCCTTAGAAGCAGACAGCAGTGAAATGAAAAAAGAAAAAATAGTGCCAGCCCACGCTCTTCAAATATCATGCTAAAATACAGTCATCAAGACCACAGAAATTCTTCTTGACACGATTTTATAGTGCTCAAATAACTACATGAAATAAGACTCTTGTCTTTCAGAAAATTTTCAATTAATGTCTCAGTATAGGAAGATAGATCACATTTTGCAGAAAGTGTCGTGAAAGAATAACACAGGGCTTTAGTATCTCCACACAATCTGCCCATGCCATTAGAAACCAACAAAATGGTTTATTATCTTCTTGGTTCCTTTTCCTATCTCACCCGATATTTTGCATCTATGAGCTCTAAATGTAATTTCTACCATTTACTGAGCCCTTTCAATGTGCCTTATATTTATTATCTTCTTTAATCCTCACACTGAGGATATCTTACGGATGAGCAAAGTTAGGTATAGGACAAATAAGAAACTTGTTCAAGGTCATATGCTGCTATTGCGTGAGAGAGCTGTTATATTCCAACTTCAGAGCCAGTGCTCTTACTACTAAACTGTTTATATTCGATAAAACATATTTACACCATGAAAACTGCCCATAATCACCTACCACCTTCTAACTACAAGATTCTAGGTGCCTTGAGGATTTATTTTTGCCTTTCCAGGCTAAGTACATACTCACAGAACTTTAATAGGTGAAAGAATCTCAACTCTTAAGAAAGTCAGTATTATGGCTAAGAAAACGGAGGCCCAGAGAAGTTATGTGTTTTGTCCAGGATTACAAAGCCGGTTTCTGACAGCCAGCACTAAAACACAACGCTAGATTCCTAGGAGTGATCTTCCCACTACACTGAAGCCTTGCATCTTATGTAGCTCTTGCTGAAACCCATACTCTACCCTCCACACAAATAACAAAGCTTATTTTGCCAACTTCCACAGCATATGATAGCTTCCACGATAGCATTCATATGTAGATAAAACACATTCTTTCATTTCAACAAGTAAACAGATACATCACTATATGCTAAGGCAGTGGATGAACCCAAATACATATCAAAATTTTGGCCCTTAATTTTATTATAGAAACATAAACATATTAACTGTAATAAGTGACGAGTGCTATAATAGCCATGTGAACAATGTGTTCTGAAAGCACACAGACAGGAGCAGATACTTCAGCCTGGATAAAGAATGAGGACTGGGGTTTTGACATGATGCATTTGAGGCAGGGCAAAGGCAGAAGTATAATGGTGCTTAGAAAGTAGCCGGCAGCCGGGGATGGTGGCTTCCCGCCTGTAATCCTACCACTTTGGGAGGCCGAGGCGGGCGGATCACCTAAGGTCAGGAGTTCGAGACCAGCCTGACCAACATAGAGAAACTCTATTTGTACTAAAAATAAAAAATTAGCCGGGCGTGGTGGCACATGCCTGTAAACCCAGCTACTCCGGAGGCTGAGGCAGGAGAATCGCTTGAACCCGGCAAGGGGAGGTTGCAGTGAGCTGAGATCGCGCTATTGCACTCCAGCCTGGGCAAAGGGCGAAAAAAAAAAAAAGGAGTGGGCAAAATGCTCTCATTTCTTCCAGTGACTGTTAAAATAAAAAACAATACTAAATATGGGCTCAGAAGACCTGAGTTCAAGTCTAGGCTGAGACTCATGTGGCTGTGAACAATTTCAATATCTTCATCTGTGAAATGTGGATACTAATACTGACCTGCCTACCTCACAAGATTTTTATGGGGGCCAAATTATTTGAAAGTACTTAACTTCAAAGCCCTGTATAAACGTAAGTTATTTTCTTACGTTTTCACTTCTAGGCAACCCTGTGGGTCCTTCCCCTAAACGCTGTCTCATAAAAAATTCGCCCTTCAGGATGAAAATACTCCAATGACATCATTCATATGTCTAGGAGATATATTATTACTAGGAGACCATATTACTAGGAGATAGTAAACAGTTAACATTAGTGCCTTCAGGTTGAAACGCCAAGCTTCTTCCTATTGAAATAAATATATGCGTGTGTGTTTTTAATTTCTTAAGCGCTGATACTTCTAGTCAATGCTTACTATAAATATATTTAAAACTAGTACCACATGAAGGTCTTCTTTTGGAAATTTTGTCAGAAATTCCATTCCATTTTATAGTATGCTGTAGAGCAACCAACTCAAGAAGAGACCGCAAGTAGCAATCACTTTGATCCCAACTAGTTCTGTATTAGCTCTAGATACAACCAGAAAAATACCCTGGACCCTAAAAAGGGAACTGTTACACTACAAGCATGCACGCGAATGCAGGCAGTAGACAAATCCACTGCAAAGTGCAATGAGTTTCTCATTCTAAAATACCTGAAGGGCACAACCAGACCCCTCCTATAAATTAAGGAACACTCTCATTTCCTTTGAAGTTCGACAGAGTAGACTTTATAACCCTGTCTCCCTTTCCAATCGCTCTTTAAACTCCATCCAGGCCCCATTTTGTTCCGTAAACCCGACTTCTTACCTACTCCTTGGATGACCAGCCAAGTAAAGTTGCATCGAACCGTAACAGTCAAAAGAAGGAGCAAGAGACAGGAAAGGGACTAGGGGAGCAGAAGTCCTCCCGCCACTCCAGGGCAGTGGCTGTTTTATCTTCGCAGTACAACTTCCCGTTTTCTCCTTCTTACCTTGTACACCTTCCCAAAGGCTCCGTCGCCCAATTCTCCTATAATCTCCCAAAAGTCTTCGGGGTTCAGGTCCCTCTTCACGTGTTCGTACTGCTTCTTCTTCTTCTCGCTCCCCAACTTGAAGATCTTACGGAAATTGAAAAAGGACATTTTTCCTCCCAACACAGAGTTCCTTGCACTTAAGGACTAAAAACAATAAAAGGCAAAGTTTCTCCTCCCTGCTCTCCCGCGCGAGCCCGGCTGGCGGCGGCGGGCGCGGCGTCCCTCGGCCCCGGCAGCTCCGGCCGGGCGGTCCCGGGAGAAGGCGGGGCGGCGACCCGGGCTCCGGCCCGCGGTGGGGGTGCTGCGCGAGCGGCCCCTCCGCCAAGCCCGGCCCGCGAGCGGCGCGGTGGGCACCTCGCCTCCGGCCCACCCTCCGGGAGCGGCACCTGCCCGCAAGCTCGCTCCCACTCGGCCTGGTCCGACGGGTCCGAGCGGTCAGGACGCCCGTGGCGGCGGCGGCGGCTTAGGCCCGTGTCACGGCGAGTCTCCAGGGGCGGCGGCTACTCCGGGAAAGAGAAGCGGCCGGCGGCCTCGGAGGCGGGCAGTCGAGGAGCCGAGCCCTCCCGCCTCGGGCTGCGAGCCTAGGGTCTCCTCCGCCGCCGTCCGCTCCCGCGGCGCAAGGCCCGCGCGTCCCCTCGGGTCTAGGGCGCCGCCGCCGCCTCCGCCGCCTGGCTCCCTCCCTAGCCCACACAGCCTCGGCCTGGAGCGCGCGCCGACGCCGACTCCGTAGCGCGCCCGCGCGCTTTCCCGGCTGCGCGCCCGCCCGGTCACGCGCCCTGCTCACCGCGCGCTCGCGTTGGGGCGTCCCCTCTGGCCCCGCGCACGCGCGCTGGGTCCCGCAGACTGGCTGTCCCCGAGGGTTCGCGTGAGCGGAGCACCGGGCTTGGGGTGCGGGGGCCTCGTGTGATGGACGCATTTGCTCTTTGGTCCCTGACGATTGTTTCTCATTTGCCCTCCAAGGCCCAAATCCTGTCAGTCCACGACCTTGGTGGAGCGGCCCCCGTGGGCAGGACCCTGTTGATTGTGCTAGCGGATGTTGCCTCCATTCTGGATCTGGGAAAAACTGTGGAGTGAAAGGCCGACCTATTAGGGTTGGGACCCGAAAGCGGACTTTTCCGCTCTCAGATGGGCCCCAGGTACAATGAGAGGGGAGTTTGTGTGGTGGTTGTGAACTTGAGCTTTGGAGAGAGAGAACTGTGACCTTGGGCAGGTAACCTCTCCGAGTCTCAGTTTCCTCGCTGTAAAATGAAGATCCTAATAGTCCCTACCAGAAGGTTGTGAATGAGGCAATGGATGGAAGCCTTTTGCGCGGCCCCTGCACCCGCAAACGCTCAATCTTAGTTCTTACTCTTGTTGTTTTAAGTGTGCAGGCAAGATAGACACAGATACCTAAAAATTGTTTAACACAACTTTTTTTTTCCTTTTTTTCTTTTTCTTTCTTTTTGAGACGGAGTCTCGCTCTGTTGCCCAGCCTGGAGTGCAGTGGGGCTAACTCGGCTCACTGCAAACTCCGCCTCCGGGCTTCACACCGTTCTCCTGTCTCAGCCTCCGGAGTGGCTGGGACTACAGGCGCCCGCCACCACGCCCGGCTAGTTTTTTTCTATTTTTAGTAGAGACGGGGTTTCACTGTGTTAGCCAGGATGGTCTCGATCTCCTGACCTCATGATCCACCCGCCTTGGCCTCCCAAAGTGCTGGGATTACAGGCATGAGCCACTGCGCCCGGCCCCCACTTCTCAAGTGATGACTGCGACACTCCCTTGAGGGTAAAACTAACTTATGGCCACCTCCACAACTGTAAACCTGGTGTCACTCTTGGTGACTCCACCTCAACTAAGGCCCCCACTTCCTGATCTGCCTCCAGCCCCCTTGGACAGCACTCTCTGGTAAGGCAGTGTGGGCGTTGGCTGGAATCCGTCAGGTGGTGACCTACCTTCTCCTCCAAGGCAACTCTTTCAACCCAGATGTTTGTTGTTCATCACAATATACAAGTACCCAGCAACATTCCTGGCATATAATAGGAAGGCAGATCTGGTGAATGAATGAATGATTGAATGGCGATATCTGGAGCAGAGACAATGTATATATATTGCTGTTTATGTAATGTCCGCCCCCCCAGTCATTTTGCCCTCCAGCCCCAAGATGGCATAGCAAAACCCCCCTTCCAGTAAGACGCTTAAGATGATTCAATTCCTTGAGATCCTTCTGTTTTGTAAAGTGTTATTGCAATATATTAATATACAATAAATTGTACCTATTTAAAGTGTGCATTTGTTTTTTTTTTGCTAGTACTTTTTTGCTTTTTTTTTTTAATTATACTTTAAGTTCTGGGATGCATGTGCAGAACGTGCAGGTTTGTTACATAGGTATACACGTGCCATGGTGGTTTGCTGCAACTGTGCACTTTTATATGTTTTGACAAATGTATAGACCTGTGAAAACAACACTATAATTATTTTTAATTATTATGATTTATGGAGAAAATGAAATGCTTAAAAAATAAAATTAAAAGTACTATAATTCTACTATCCAGACATGACCGTTGGTAAGAACTTACATTTCAAAACAGGATTTTTTTGTCTGTGCATTAACTTTTTTCAACATGGTTGAGGTTTGCTACATAAAAAGGTTTGCATCCTGCACTTCGCATATTTCAATACAATTAATAATTGTTCTCTTCCATTATAAGATATTTAGATTATAATTTCTCTGTTTTTAATAAAATATGGATAAATATCTTTGTACACAAATCTTTTCCCACATACTTGATTATTTCCTTAGGATAAATTGCCAGAAGTAGATTTTGGTCAATGGGTATATGTCTGTTTCCTTATTTTGTTCTTTTCAAAATAGAAAAGACTTTATGATTTTGTCAATTAAAAGATAGTATATTCTTGGCTGGGTGGAGTGGCTCACACCTGTAATCCCAGGCTGAGGTGGGAGGATTGCTTGAGCCCAGGAGTTTGAGACCAGACTGGCCAACATGGCAAGATCACATCTCTACCAAAAATTAAAAACAAAAAAATTAGCTAGGCATGGTGGCACTTACCTGTGGTCTCAGCTACTGGGGAGGGTGAGGCAGGAGGATCACTTGGGCCCAAGAGGATGAGGCTGCAGTGAGCCATGTTTGTGCCACTGCACCCCAGCCTGGGCAACAAAGCGAGAACTCATCTCAAAGAAAAAATAAAATAAAAATAAAAGATAGTATATTTTTGTTGTAAATAATTCAAATAATACAGACATTAAAAACTAGGAAACTGTCTATAATTCTGGCTTCCTTCCTTCCCCGCTACTCATAGTTACCATCGACCTAACCACTGTTAAAAGTTAAGCCTGTGATGATGGATATGTTTATGTATAGACAGTAGTGGTATACAGTTATCACCCAACTCATCTAGTTATATACATTAAATATGAACAGCATATTGTATGTCAATAATAATTCAATGAGTGGTTTTTAAAAAGTCACTAGCAAAGCAAAGATAAAGTTCTAACACCATTAAGAAATAGAAATAGGCTGGGCAGGGGGGCTCACACCTGTAATCCCAGCACTTTGAGAGGCTAAGGTGGGTGGATCACCTGAGGCCAGGAGTTTGAGATGAGCATGGCCAATATGGCAAAACCCAGTCTCTACCAAAAACACAAAAATTAGCCGGGCGTGGTGGTGTGTGCCTGTAATCCCAGCTACTCAGGAGGCTGAGGCAGGAGAATCGCTTGAACCTGGGAGGTGGAGGTTGCAGTGACCTGAGATCATGCCATTGCACTTCACCTGGGCAACAGAGCTAGACCCTGTCTCAAAAAAAAAAAAAAAAAAAAGAGAGAGAGAAAGAAAGAAATAGAAATATTCTCATAAATTTTTTCATATATTATGAAAAAAAGAAATGGAAATGAGCCTCTTGTAAAAGCTTCTCCTTTTAATAAAATAATACACATGGCCAAATAAAAAAAGTTAAGCCTATGAGCATGAGAAAATTTGGGGGGACAATAAAAAAGGGTTTATAATTAGATTATGGTGATGATTGTACACTTAGAATGGGTGAATTATATGCTTTGTCAATTATACCTCAATAAAACTACTTTGAAAAAGTTAGGCATATATATTTTTTTTCTGTGTGTGTGTGTGTATGTGTGTATTTATATATATACACACATACACACACACACACACACACATATATATATATATTTTTTTTTTGAGATGAAGTTTCACTCTGTCGCCCAGGCTGGAGTGCAGTGGTGCGATCTCGGCTCACTGCAACCTCTGCCACCCAGGTTCAAGCAATTCTCCTGCCTCAGCCTTTTGAGTAGCTGGGATTACAGGCGCACACCATCACACCTGGCTAATTTTTTGTATTTTTAGTAGAGACAGGATTTTGCCATGTTGGCCAGGCTGGTCCTAAACTCCTGACCTCAAGTGTTCTGCCCGCCTAGGCCTCCCAAAGTGCTGGGATTACAGGTGTTAGCCACCACACCCGGCCGCACATATATTTTTTAAAATATAAAACCGGCATCATCCAACACAGATCGTTGACATCTTTCCAAGCCGCCCCAGATAGATCTGTCTAATCCTTTTTTAATAGCTGCACAGAGTTCTAGTGTCTAACTATGCCGTAATTTATTTAAGCATTTCTCTGTTGACAGGCATGGCAGGCATCTAAGTAGTTTCCAATTTTTTTGTCATCATACGCAGTTCCACAGTAAGCATACATATACAAGCATCTTTGCGTATTTGATATATTCCCTTAAGACACAATTCAAGAAGTGGAATTGATGAGTCAAAGACTGTATTAAAATTTTTTTTGCTCTGTATTGCCTAACTGGCCTCTAAAAAGGTTGGTGGCCAAATATGGTGGCTCATGCCTCTAATCTCAGCACTCTGGGAGACTGAACCAGCAGGTTTGCTTGAGCCCAGGAGTTCCAGACCAGCCTGGGCAACATAGTGAGACCCTCATTTCTACAAAAAATAAAAAAATTAGCCAACCATGGTGGTGCATACCTGTAGTCCCAGCTACATGGAAGACTGAGACAGGAGGGAGGATCACTTGAGCCCAGGAGGTCAAGGCTGCAGTGAGACATGATCGTGCCACTGCACACCAGCCTGTGTGACAAAGCAAGTCCCTGTCTCAAAAAGAAAAAAAGAAAAAGAAAAAGGTTGGCATATGAGAGTGTCAAATTTCATCACACCCTCAGTAACAACAAGGTATTATCCATCTTTTTTTTTTTTTTTTTTGAGACGGAGTCTCGCTCCGTTGCCCAGGCTGGAGCGCAGTGGCGTGATCTTGGCTCACTGCAACCTCTGCCTCCTGGGTTCAAGCGATTACCCTGCCTCAGCCTCCCAAGCAGCTGGGATTACAGGCGCCTGCCACCACACCAGGCTAATTTTTTGTATTTTCAATAGAGACAGGGTTTCACTATGTTGGCCAGGCTGGTCTCAAACTCCTGACCTCAAGTGATCCACCTGCCTCAGCCTCCCAAAGAATTGGGATTATAGGCGTGAGCCACCGCGCCTGGCCTATCCATTAATCTTTACCAAGCTAATAGCCCCAAAATAACTTATCTTAATTTAGAATTATCTGATTATTAATGATGTAATACTTTTCCATTTGTATACTGGCCACTTTTATTTCTTATTTTATGAATTGCTTCATGATATCAACGAATAATACCAAATAATGTTTGTCAGTATTCTACAAATGACATGAGCTAGTCTAACATAGTTTGATGAAATGATCACAGGGTTAATAATAGCTTATATATTTTCACCATGAAGTTATAGCCACAGAAATTACTTAGTAACACTGGGTGTGATGTCATTTAGTCAGATCAGATTTTCCCAGTGAAGGCCATGACATGTAGATGTCTATGTTATTTATAAATGATAATTTGGCGTTCCTGAATTTTTAGAACTTCAAAAGTAAAGTTGAAGCAGCGATCATGTATTCATTTTTAAAAAATTTTTTTGGATTATACTTTGGTATGCAAATAAATTCATTTAATACATAATTTTTTGGCCTACTCGCCTTAAAAATAGTTTAATACGTTCTCACTAAACAGCTTGGTGAGAGGAATGCTATCTTCACAATTTGCCTGGTAAATAATCTTCTCTGGTAATAATAAGGATATCATTGCAAACTGGAAATTTAGACTGGGCATGGCGGCTCACACCTGTAATCCCAGCACTTTGGGTGGCCTAGGCAGGAGGATCATTTGAGGCCAGGAGTTCAAGACCAGCCTGGACAATATGGCAAGACCTTGTCTCTACAAAAATAAAATTAGCCGGGTGTGATGGTATGCACCAGCTACTCGGGAGCCTGAGGCCAGGAGTTTGAGGCTGCAGTGGGCTATGATAGCACCACTGTACTCCAGTTTGCACAACACAGAGAACCTATCTCTAAATAAATAAATAAATAAATAAATAAATAAATGGAAATTTAGTACATTGTGCTTAGTGGTTTACATGCATCATCTCATTTAAACCTCATGGCAACCCTATAAAGTAGGTACTATGATAATCCCTATGTAAAAGAGAGGAAACTGAGGCAGTGAGTTATGTAACTTGGTTATGGCCTCACGGATAGTAATGGCAGATTTGCACTTGAATCCAGATCTCGGAAAACCTAACTCCCCAGTATTTAGCAACTCCACTAAGACGGTCTCCTTAGCCTCCTTGAGCTTTTACCATAGCCATCTCACAGGATTGTTGCCACTGCTATGATTTTCTTCTTCCTCTAAATTGAAAACATTATACTCACTGTCTCCACTTTGTCAGCTCAACTCCCAAGTATGTATATATGCATGTGAGTGTGCATATGTGGTTATATATGTATATGCGTGTTCATATGTTAATACATATGTGTGTACATGTGTGAGTGTATAGGACAGAGGGCATATGTATATGTGAGCATGCATGTACATATTGTGTGAACGTGTGTATGTGTATGAATATATGTGTGTATGGGTATTGTGAATGTGTTTGTATGTGAGTGTGTATATATCTGCATATGTATGTGAGGCTGTGTATGTTTCTCCTTCTAGACTGAAAGCATTTTGAGGGCAGGGACTGTCATGCTCATTCTTGTACCTCCTGCATCTAGCCCAGTGTCTTCCTATTCCACACATTGTTGTTGAATGAATAAATGAAAATGATAAAACTTTACACCTACTGAAAGAAATTACATGTCAATTCCTTTCCCCTTCCTTATTTAGACAATTTGCTAGTTAGTTCTTTAAATGCTATTGTGTAGATTAGATGGAAGTAGCAAATTCCTTTGATGTTCAAGTATTCTGTGGCATAAATACAGTTTTCTATCCTTGTGGTGTTATATTTTTAGAAAGGAATTTTTTAGATATTTTAAGAAGGTAACTAACCTGTGATTATGACAATTATTCTCCTGAAATAGAATTGTGTGTCATTCAGAAAATTCCAAATCAGGTTTTGGGTCTCTCTTTTTCCTATTTTGTAAACAAGAAAAAGTAAACAAGTCACCTGATTTAAGCTCTTTTTTATTTCATAAAAGGAATCTAAAAATATCCTCCCTTCTAATTCATCTCTCTTTCTGCGTCATGCAGAACTGTTACACACACATACTCCCACCTTCTCCTCATCCCTAGTAACTTCGCTAAAATGAATCATAAGCATTTGGCAGTGCAATGAGAAGGCTTAATGCATCCAAATCTTGGGAAATTAGAAAATAGAAACTACATAGAGTCCTTCTTTTACAAGTGGTACTCCAATTCCAGTTTAAAAATCTACGCTCCATAACGTCTTTTGAACTTTAAGTATTTGAATGGTCAATATTAAATGTCTTATACGTTTCCTCCTTCTCCCTCATAACGTTTCAGGACTAGTACCTCTCCCAGGTTTTTAATGAAAACTTTTTGTTACTATGCATTCATTTTTCACAAAGCTGCCATGACCATTACAAACCACAATCTGAGGCTTATTACATTATTAACACTGTCATGAGATACTGCCTATTTGTCTGGTAAATCCTAATCTTTTCTATTTCCATGACTCATATTTCATATTGCTACAGGAGGAAATTAACCAATAGAGATTCCTGTTGGAGGCAAATATATTCTTGTATTTTATATCAATGTTAAGTCATAAAATGATCATTTCTAACAAAAATGAATCAAATGATTTTCGATTGAGGGTTTAGTAAAACAAAAAAAGTATATATTTTAGTGTTAACTCTTTAAATAACTGTTTAGAATTGGTATCTTTCATTCTTCCATTTGTACAACAGATAGTCATCAGTTTTCTCCTATATGTCAGGCAGTATTCTAGGGACTGAGGAATCAGTCAAAATCAAAACAGGCAAAAAAATCTCTTGGAAGTTATATCTAAATGACTAAGTGGGATTTAGACAAATAGATATTGTTTTCTAATCCAGCAATATTTGGCAATTTCTGGAAACATTTTTGTTTGTCACAACTAGGGGAGGGGATGCTGCCGGTATCTGCCAGGGATGCAGAGGCCAGGGATGCTGCTAAACATTCTGCAATGCGCAGGACAGCACAAAGAATTATCCAACTGAGGTTGTGCTAACCTTGGGTATTAGAGGTCAAGATGTTGCTTACCTGTGAGGGGGTGGTGCCTGGAGGAAGACATAAGAGGAGGTCTTCTGGATACTGAGTGCATGGGTGAGTTTATTATGTTAAAAGCTTCTACACTTACAATCTGTGCATTTCTCTGTGTGTATGATTTTAACATATAACCCCTACATTCTGTGAAACTCCTTCCACTAACAGTTAGGTGTCAATGTCCCTTCCTCTTGCATCTTGGATCTGTGGCTGCTTAACCAATATAATACAACAGAAGTAATATTGTGCCAGTTTTCCAGGCCTTAAAACATTAGCTGTTTCAACTTCCCATCACTTGCGACACTCATTCTTAGAACCCACCACTGTGCCCTGAGGAAGCCCAAACAACCCATGGAGACATCCGCATGGACCGTCCTGTGCCCTCGGTCCTGGTTGAACTCCCAGCTGACAGTCAATATCAACTTGCCAGCCATGAGTGAACCATACTGAAGTTCGTCATCCATCCCTGAGTAAAGCTACGTGAGCTGACACCATGTGGAGAAAAAACAAGCGTTACAACTGAGCCCTGTCCAAATTGCCAATTCATGAACTAAAAAAAAAAATTGCTGTTTATTTAAGTCACTAAATTTTAGGAATGTTTAGTAAGCAGCAATCTATAACTAGAACAATGCTCAATAAATGAAAATTTTACTTTAAGAAGGTGTACTGTAGCCACATAACTTCAGGAAACTTTTGGTTAAAGTTTTAAAAGTTTCCCTTACTGCAGAACTTTTAATGGGCTAATGTGTTTTATGTTCCTGCACGAGAGTATCCAGTGTTTCTCAAACATTTTTAACCTCAGACTCTGTATTGTAAAGTGCCATCTTGTGAGATTTGGGTTCAATGGCCAGACTTTAAGAAAACCAAATGAACTTTTCAGTAATTCAGTAATAGAAATTCTAATTCTTAAAATTGCAAAGAGTTTGCATTAGGCTAGTTTTAATTTGAAAAGTCATATGTTATACAGTTAATTCTGGTAATAAAGTAAAATAGCCTAAATTTGCCCCAAGATTTTTTAAAACTATTTGCAAAGCTTTGATGACAGTTAAAAAGCTTAGATGACCCTTCTGTAGTTATTCCAAAGTCCCTGAGGTCATAATCAAAGGTTACATAAGCTTTTTAAAAAAAACCTAAATTCTGTTTTTCCTTGGAAAGTAATAGTAGCAATGTATATGTTGATTTAGATGTTGAATGCTTTCCACATTTCCTTAAATTCTTACTTGATCTTACACAACATACTTCTAATATACTGATACAAAGTTGTATGTTTATTTGTCCAGACCTTAAAAACAACATTGGACTGAAGTGAATAAATTAAGAAGATATATCCTGTTTCATGTCTGGTGGAAGCCAAGTTTATTCCTTTTCGCTGTCATTCAAAATCAAAATCAAGTGGAGGTTTTTTCTTTTCTTCTTTTTTTTTAAATTTTTTTGAGATTGAGTCTTGCTCTGTCGCCGAGGCTGTAATGCAATGGCACGATCTTGGCTCACTGCAACCTCCATTCACTGGATTCAAGCAATTTCAAATGGAGATTTTTCTTTAGTTTTCCTACCAAAGGCCAATTCTCAGTCTCTGCAACACACATTCACCTCCGCCATATCTCAGCTCAAACGTATCCTTTCAGCAAGAGGGAACTTTGGAATAGAAATACAGAGACAAAGCATAGCTTCATGAGGGCTAAGATGCTGGCGGTTTCCCAAATGCCCCTTGTCATTCTTCTTTAGCCTTTCAGTTACTCCAACAAAATGTGACCCCTGGAGATAGAGTTCTCCATTTCATCTTCTGTATTCCACTCTTATCTTGCATCAGCAGTGCCTTGATTTCTAGCTATGATGCCACCACCAAGTCTTATCCACTCTGATCTCTACCTGATTGCTGGAAAAGTTATTTTCTGTTGAAACCTCTGGGTTTAAACTGTGCTAACTCTCATCAGTTCACTCTCAAATCAACTGAGTTAGGAATTCCGGTTTCTAGATTTCTCTTTGACTTATGGAAAGACCACTTGTTCAGCTTTTGTGCACCACGTAAACACACATAGCCAAGGGGATAAGGGAAGACTGAAATCTAGCCCACACTTCATTACCCTGGGTGAGTACCAGTGAGTCTGTGTTAGGCCACAGGAACACCATTTTCTAGTTTTACAAAGGTGACTTATAAAGTAGTCTAGTCCTGGCCTGTGACATAGACCTCGGCGTAGCCGTTTGAACATCCAAGATCGGCTGGGCACAGTGGCTCACACTTGTAATCCCAATACTTTGGGAGGCTGAGGGGGGCAGATCCTCTGAAGTCAGGAGTTTGAGACCAGTCTGGCCAACATGGAGAAACCCCATTTCTACTAAAACTACAAAAATTAGCCAGGCGTGGTAGCAGGCACCTATAATCCCAGCTGCTTGGGAGGCTGAGGCAGGAGAATCTCTTGAACCTGGGAAGCAGAGGTTTCAGTGAGCCAAGATCACGCCATTGCACTCCAGCCTAGGTGACGGGGTGAGATTTCATCTCCAAAAAAAAAAAAAAAAAAAAAAGTCCAGGATCTTATCTGTTGCCTTAGGCTCTTCTCTGTCCTGTTCCAAGGTATTTCAGATATTCCCTTTAAATGTGACTAGTTTGACTGACTGATTTTTTTTTTTTTTTTTTTTTTTTTTTTTGAGATGGAGTTTTGCTCTTTTTTTTGAGACCGAGTCTTGCTCTGTTGCCCAGGCTGGAGTGCAGTGGCCCGAATCTCGGCTCACTGCAAGCTCCGCCTCCCAGGCTCACGCCATTCTCCTCCCTCAGCCTCCCGAGTAGCTGGGATTACAGACATGCGCCACTACGCCTGGCTAATTTTGTATTTTTAGTAGAGACGAGGTTTCTCCATGTTGGTCAGACTGGTCTCGAACTCCCGACCTCAGGTGATCTGCCCACCTCGGCCTCCCAAAGTGCTGGGATTACAGGCGTGAGTCACTGTGCCTGGCCGACTGAGTGACTTTTAAAGATCCTCCTCTACCCTCAAGTTCCATGATTTTATATGCCGTTCTTATCCCCTCTCTTCTTATGGATGTGGTGCCCTATGCTTCCACTTGAGAGGCTGCCATCCACCCGCCTGCTGCATCAGAAGTTTCCAATCTTCCTGACCCACCTGAACATTATTGCCTTTTACAACAGCCTCAGCTAGGGATGCCCAAACATCAAATTAAATTTTAAAGGTAAACCTTATTGACATAGATTATAACTTTTCAAATAGTGGAAGTCTGTGATCACTTTTTAATGAAGTGTTTTTTTTTTTTTTTTAGAGAAAGCCTAAAATAATACTAACATGCTACGTATATGTCACTCATATGTAATCTTTTTGTTGAATTTTTAATGAAAACAGTCGGTGAATGACAGTCATTGTTGAATATATCTGAAATCTCTTGTTAAGATGAAGTAAAATGATATTATGAGTTTGAGGGAGGAGGATACCATTTGTTGTAAGAATGAATAACAAATAACAAAAAGCATAAACTATAAAAGAAAGAAATTAATGAACTGGAATTAATCAAAATTAACAACTTTTCCTCTTCAAAAGTTCTGTGAGCAAGGTACAACTTCATGCAGCCCCCACATATTTTGGCCTCCCTCTACTCTGAGACAGTTCTAGTCTATTGCTTCTTAAGAGGAAATACAGACTTTGATTTCAAAAAAATTTTAATAATATTTTATAATCAACTAATTTTTGTAACCAGTTATTGTAACTACATATTTTATTGGGAGAAATAAAAGGAGATCCAAATAAATGGAGATGTATACCATCTTCATGGATTAGAAGACTTAATGTTGTTAAGATGTTCATTCTCCCCTAACTGATGTCTAAATTCGATGCATTCACAATCAAAATCCCTTCAAGGTTTTGTCTGAAAATGACAAGCTAATGCTAAATATGGAAAAGCAAACAATCTGCCATATAACAAGAGAAAAAGAGAACAAAGATACAGGATTTACACTACGAGGTTTCAAGACTTATCATAAGCTATAGTAGTCACTTGAGGTTCTGGTGTAAAGATGGGCAAAAATGAAACATAATAGAGAATCCAGCATTAGACATATATACATATATATACACACATATATATAGTCACATAGATACACATATACATGTATATATAAACACATATACATGTATATGTGTGTGTATATATGTATATACATACATATAGTCAATTGATTCTTGGCAAAGGTGCCAAGACAATTCAATGAGGAAAGGATAATATCTTCAATAAATAATGCTGAAACAATCAGCCACATGAAAAAATAAAAAGTAACCTCAACCCCCACATTATGCCGTATACAAAAAGTAACTCTAAATGGAATATAGAGCTAAATGTAAGAGCTAAAATTAAAAATTATAGAATTATAAAACATCTTTTAAAAATTAGTGATCTTGGCTTTGGAAAAGATTTCTTAAATATGACACAAGAAGCAAAAACTATAACAGAAATAAATTAGTGAATTTGATTTAATCAAAATTTTAAAATTTTTCTCTTTAAAAAATGCTACTAAGAAAGACAAGCCACAAACTCAGGGAAAATATTTTCAAAACATATACCCAACAAATAACTTGACTCTTAAAACTCAAGGAAGACTTATAGAGCAGTGGGCTTAACCTCATTTGCAAAGGGTCGAGAGAGGGGAGAAATCTGTGGTCAAATACTATGGCAACACTGGGACCAGATCTAGAAATAGAACTCAGGTGTCTTAACTGCCTGGGGTGTTTTTTTCCAAGCCAACTAACCCAATTTAAAAATTGGCAAGATATTTAGACACACATTTCAACAACAAAAAAGATATACGGAGGGCATACAAGCATATGAAAATATGTTCAACATCATTAATCATAAGGGAAATGTAAATTAAAACCACAATGAGATACCAGTCCCCATCCACCAGAATGGCCAAAATTGAAAAGGATCTCCCCATCAGGTGTTGGCAAGGATGCTGAGCAACTGGAAAAACTCATATATCACTGGCTGGAATGTAATATGTGCAACTAATTTGAAAATCAGTTTGATGGTTTCTCAAACTGTCAAACATATGTTTACCATATAATCCAGCCATTTCACTGCTAAGTATTTACACAAAAGCAGATATATGTCCAAATATTTGCCCATGCGTGTTTATAGCAGCTTTGTGTATAATAGCCCAAGTTCAAAACAACTCAAATATCTATCAACAGGTGGACAGATCAACAAATTGCTGTATATCCATACAAGGGAATACTACTTAGCAATAAGAAGGAATGAGCCATAGATACACCCAACAATATGGATCAGTCTCAAAATAATTATGCTGAGTTAAAGAAGTCAGCCCCCCTAAAAAGACTACATTCCATTTATACAGTAAACAGAAACTAAAATGAAAACAAAACTATAGTTACAGAAAGCAGATCAATAGTTGCCTGTAGAGAGAGGAAGGAGGAGAGATTACAAGTCAATATATATGTCAAAACTTTATTATAAAGCTGAATTATAACTTTACAATTGTGAATTATAAATTTGTGTGTTCCTGTATAATCTCTCCCTCCTCCCTCCTCCATCTTTAGGCAACTATTGATCTGATTTCTGTCACTATAGTTTTGTTTGATTACAATCAATTTTATGACCTTGTATCTTGTTCAAAGGCAAATTCACAGGTTTACCTTAATGATATGAATAAACCCAAATCTACGTTACTGTTCTGCAGTTAACATAGCTTTACACTCAAAGACCCCAAGCAAAATGTTAAGAAATCGCCCTTCATTGGTCACATTGTTCATTACAATTTCATTTTCATAGGAAAGAAAAATAGTAGCATGCAGGGGTGATGTGAATGGGCTTTGGTGTCCCCATCATTACCGTTGACAACCACCTCCTTCATTCTTTGACATGGACAAGTATTAATATTATAGATATAGTTTTTCTCATTGTTAGGTAAAGTGATATTTAAACACAGCTTAGAGGTAAGTCTGCCAGTTCCAAACGAATAGTTTAGACCCCCCTAAGCCTCTTCCATATACGATTTTGAGCAAGCACTGGGGGAGGCCTCTCCCTTTTTGTGATTCTTTCTATAATAGGGAGCCACTGCAATGGTTTTTATACCTGATTAGCACCGATAATCATACTGAGATTTGTTGAGCATCTTGCTTATAATTGATATTTACTAACTTTCACAAAATGTAGGCTTCTGTTGGAACCCTGAAAGTCCTTTCCTCTCATTGAATCTTTCTGCCTCACTCAGGAGACCATCCTAATTCTGTTCTCCAGCTTTGCCTTTCAAATGTTTGCTGGTTCACATAACAGCAAGGATTAGGGAATTATTAAGGGATAAAGACTGCTTTGAAGCCAAATATTACTGCCATCCCGCACCAGAACCAATCCTGCTAAACCAACAAACTCAGAAGCACTTGCTCCCTTCCAGAGAGCTTTCCTTTGTCCACCCCTTAAACCATATGATTTAGTTTCCCAAGGGAGGCTATGTTCCATTATGGTTAGATAGTATCCAGATTCTCCAGATAAGCTGATTTACAATGTGTTATACTCCTATAAACCAGGCCAACTGAGTTGTTTTCAAATTATACACTCCTTCTTAGAGCCGGCAAAACAAACTAGTTCAAGTATTTGATATAAAAGCATTGTAAGATGATGTGCTTCTTCAGCTTCAATAAAACATCATTTTATTAAGGAACAAGAGTTTCTGTGTAGTCAAAGTATTACTTACTCATGGGCTACACAGAAGGAAAAATTCAGTATCCCCTTAATTCCCGAGACCATGTAGGAAATTAACTAGTGGATATAAACTCCCTTTATTGGAGTTTTAAATAATGAGTGGAGGCACCATCTTAAAAAAGAAAAAGAACAGTGATGCTTCTGATATGGAAGGCATTTCGTCTTTTTACAGTTTGCTGAGCATTGGGGGTAGGAACTCAAAGAGACCAGCAATCAAATGACATATCAATATTTTAATACGGGAAGCCAGAGCCAAGGAGAAAGAGCCAAAATCCAGTGCCGTTCTCAGCTGCAGCAGCTGCCTTGGAAAGGTCTAAGTGGGGTTTTGACAAATTTAAATTGTCGTTGGACCTGTGGAAAACAATTTTGCTACAGAAGTGGTGCTACAATGTGCCACCTTCGGGACTCTTCAGAACTGTCCCAACTGAGGCCCTCCTCTCCCTAGGCCATATCCTTTTCCTGAAGCAGCCCTCGTCCACTGACTGCTTGATGCCAGGGTCTTGTCAAGGTCTAGCCCTCCTGTCTCAACTCGGGACAACCCTGAAGGGCTGTTCCAGCTTCAGATATCTCAGTGGGGTTAACTGAGGCCTTCACTGAGACTGTTTCATGATCCAACTTCTTCCTGCCCAATCCTGCTTCCTTCCCCTCGCTTCCCTTCCATAGGTATTAAATCCAAGGGTGTTTGCATTTCAGCACACTCTTGTCTCACACCTGTTTTCTCCCAAAACCCATTGATTTGTTCTCATCTTATTCTTTAAAAATAGCTGAACAAATAACATATAAAATTAAAGATTAGGATCCCAAGCCTGGGCATGGTGGTTCACATCTTTAATCTCAGCACTTTGGGAGGCCAAGTCGGGCAGATCACCTGAGGTCAGGAGTTTGAGACCACCCTGGCTAATATGGCAAAACCCTATCTCTACTAAAAATACAAAAATTAGCCAGGCATGGTGATGCTCACCTGTAGGCCCAGCTACTTGGAAGGCTGAGGCAGGAGAATCACTTGAACCCAGGAGGTGGAGGTTGCAGTGAGCTGAGATTGCACCACTGCACTCCAGCCTGGGTGACAAGAGTGAGACTCCATTCTCAAAAAAAAAAAAAAAAAAGATTAAGATCCTGTACCTCTATTCCCCTAGTACCATGTCCTGGAAGGAATCACTGTTAACTATTGTTTGTATATCCTTCCAGAAAATAAATCCACAACCATATGCACACATTTATGTCACTTTGCTACAGAAGTAAGAGTATCACATGTAAACTGCTCTGCAACTTGATTGATTTCATTTAACATATTCTATATGTCTTTTCATATCAGTGCATACACATACTTTCATAGTAGTTTCATATTATTCCACTACATAGATGTACCGTAATTTTTAATTTTTAAACCAGACTTTCCTACATGAATATGTGGATGGGTTTTGGTTTTTCACTTTTGCAAGTAAGATTACAAGGAACATTCTCAAATATCCTCTTTGCCCTTTTGTATAGTATATCTATAGGATAGATTCATAGACATAGAATTCCTAGATCAAATGTTGTGAGAACTTAAACTCTTTTTTAATTGTCAAATTGCTTTCCAAAAAAGCAGCACCAATTTAAATTCCAAAAATTTCCATAGTCAATGCCAGAGAATGCCCCTTTCCTTGCACCCTCACTAGATGTGGACGTAACAAAATTTTTAAACCTTTGTCCATAATAAGAGGTGAAAAATATTATTTATGGGGTGCTGATATTTGTCCCTCCAAATCGCATGTGAAATTTGATCACCAATGTTGGAGTTGTTCGGGTCATGAGGGTGGATCCTCATGATTGGCCTCATGGTAATGAGTGAGTTCCCATTCTTAGCTCCCAAAAGAACTGCTTGTTGAGATGAGCCTGGTACCTCCTTCTCTCTCTCTTGCTTCTGCTCTCTTGCAATGTGCCCTCTGCACACTCCGGCTCCTCTTCCCCTTCTACTATGAGTGGAAGAAGCCTGAGGCACTCATTAGCAGCAGATGCTGGCACCATGCTTCTTGTACAGCCTGCAGAACCATAAGCCAAATAAATCTCTTTTCTTTAAATCACCCAGCTTCAGGCATTCATTTATAGCAACATAAGCTGACTAAGACACATGCCTTTGCATTCATATTTTTCAAATCCCCTTTGGGCAAATTAATTTAAAAATCTCCCTCCTCTCTTTGCTCCCTATAACCTTCTAGGTGGACTGAGACCATGACAGAACATGGAGTCCGCCCTTCAGAACTCCATTTCCACTCCACTTGCCCTTTGGCCAGCCACCTTACACAGTGTTCAAACTGAACAACTACACAGGTCAGCACTAGAGCCTCACTGTTTTGAAGGATATGTCTTTAATTATGAGTAAGTCTGAACATCCTTTAGCATTTTTTATTGGCCATTTGTGTGTGTGTGTGTGTGCGTGTGTGTGTGTGTGTGTGTGTTTTTTTCTTTATGGAGAGCTATTCTGAGTAGCTGAAAATCCATTGAGGCAATATTTTCATGACTCTGTACACTATCCCAATAAGATGAGTGAATGGTAAATGAAAATATTTGGTACTTTATTTAGTATGTTGAAACAAGTCATCTTTAAATTTAGTGATTTTAGGCCACTAGTTCATCAGCCTCAACTAAAATTTCATATCCAAATGTATAATGTAATTCCTGTAGAGTGGTCCTCTTTTGATGGTAATAAAGATAATAGTCATGATAATAGATACAATTAATCAAGCATCTAATATATGGTAAGCCGATTAGGAGGCAGGAGAGCTTAGAAGCCTCATACCCTCACCAGCTGTGCCTAACATACAGAACAGGCTCTGTGGTCTGATCAATTCTATTCTGATCCCTGCTCTACCTGTGTAGCTTGGAGAATTTACTTAGCCTCTCTGAAACTTAGCTTCTTCATCTCTGAAGTGGGAACGTTATTATTATCATTATTTTTATTATTAATAATACATTCCTGATGGGGTTATGGTAAAAATTAAACAATATGTCACTTAACATGGCACCTGCTACCTAGTAAGTGCTCAACAATTGTGAGTTATGTTGACAGGGCATCTTATGTACATTATGGAACTCTCCTGATTTAAACAAACAAGCTTCAACAATTCTCCATTGCCAGCACAATAGGATTATGTTTGACCCTGTGTTCCTTAGAACTGTAGAGGTGCCCTAGGGATTGCTGCAGGGAAAAGCACTGAGAGAGCGAGGTAAGGCCAGTAAGCCTTCCAGGTCCATCCTCTTCAATCCAAACAGATCCACTTGTATCTGTCTTTTATGCTGCAGTTCCAATAACAATATTATTTGTTATTTTAAAAGTTTCCACTTTTTTTTTTTTTTTTAAAGTAGAAGTTTCTCTGAACCGCAGGAGAAAAATCTTGGTTTTCAAAGCCTTCCACAATTTGGCCTTAACCTACTTTTCCAAGCTTATCTTCCTTGGTATTCAATCATGAATTTACCATCCCATTCTCTGCAATGGCTTATTCGCTGCCTATACAATAGATTACTTATTCCTTAAAGATGGGCACTGTGTCACTTATATTTCAGCATTTTCAGAGACTAGCAGAGTTTCTGACAGGGATTCAGTAAATATTTGCTGAAGCAATAAATGAGTCAGTGAATGAACCCTCCAGTTAAATTTGTCTCCTAGATGCCTCTCTCAAATGTGTCTTGTGTCTTTTCCTGCCCTTTGCTCATGAAGATTCCCTTGTCCGCATGGCCTCTCCCCATCTCACCTCCACCAAATTCTTAATTCAGTCTATAAGACTAAAACCAAATTGTGTGGTTACTATAATGTCAACTCTTGTCATCCTGGTTGGAAGGCTTCTCTTCCTCCCCGAAACTCATATGGTTTATGAGTTGCCTGTGCATTCACCTAATGGTTTAGTATGCATTACTTCCTATTGACATTATCTGTGTGTCCTATCTTCCTGTTGTGGAAAGCAGTAACCATGTCTTGAAGTCTTTTTATGCTTCATTGCTTAGCCCAGTCTCATACATACTGTGTGCTCAATATACATCTGAGAAATAGATCAACAAATAAATGAATGTTTGGTTCCTTGATATCCCAGCCAGAGTAGCCCCAGAAAATGAAGGCTATACAACAGGAAAGTGAGAGTGAGGCATTGTATCTCAAAAGTTTTAAACACTGGACTCCTTTTTGTTTGTTTGTTTGTTTCTTTTAGAGAGAGTCTAGCTCTGTCACTGTCGCCCAGGCTGGAGTGTAGTGAAGCGATCTCGGCTCACTGCAACCTCTGCCTCCCGGGTTCTAGCAATTCTCCTGCCTCAGCCTCCCAAGTAGCTGAGATTACAGGTATCCACCACCACGCCTGGCTAATGGGCTCGTTGATATAAGGACACTTGCCCTGGAGTAGTTGGTTAGAGGACCCTCAATTCCATACTTACCAGCCATATAGATTTACAATAGTGTACATTTAAGTTCAGGTCACAAAGCAAGAGTAAAAGGAAGCATTTTTTTACTCACTACAAATTGCACAATAAATAATGTCTTTGGAGAGAAATCCCTTCTTTCTGCAGCCCCTGTGACATAGACACTGTTTGGGTAGCACTGACATCTATGAAGAGCAGTGTTTCAGATATCTGCTCTTGCATAACAAGCCACCCCAAAAAGTGGTCATTTAAAATATCAGTGTTATATTGTGTCTCACACTCCTGGGCTCCTCTTTTTCAATCTCACCTGGGGTCACTTATACAGCTCTGGTCATCAACCTCCTGCCTAGAGCTGGAGGGTCCAAAATGGTCTAGTTACAGATCTGGCTGTTGGTGCTTGCTGTTTATTGAGGCCCATCAGTAATCCTTCCTGTAAACTAAGCTAGGCTTCTCACAGCAGAGAAAATCTCAGGATTTCAAGATGGTGAAGGTGGAAACTGCCAGGCCTCTTAAAACCCAGGTTCTGGAATTCACACAGCATCATTTTTGTCAGACATTTCTTCATTAGACAAAGCAAGTCACAAAGCAAGCCCAGATTCAAAGGATGGAAAATTAGATTCCATTTATTGATGGGAAGAGCAGCAAAGCCAAACAGCAAAAGGATATGAACTAGAAAGGTGGGATTCACCGGGGGCCTTTCTAATGCTCTATCACAGGAAGCTCTACAGACGTCATTAACACTACTCATCCCATTTCTACCCTTCATCATTCAGCGAGTGAGAACCACCTGAGTACTTTTGGTCAAAGGAGGCTAACTTCTGAATTTTCTTACTTAAAAAAAAAGTAATATTGACTCATGAGAGAAGTTTTAAAAATACTGTCAAGGCAAAGGAAAGAAAATAGCACCCACCTGCAATTCCACAACCCCAAAATAATCATTTTTAGGATTTAGGTATATATCCAGCTAGCCTTTTTTCTAAAATATCGATAATAAAATATAAACTATATGTTATTATATACCTTTCAGGCACTATACTATGTACTTAGCATGGATTAACTCATTTAATATCATGACTCTACGAGATAGATATGATTACCTTCTTTACTGGAGAGGAAATTGAGGCTTAGAGATCTTAGCAAACTTAGTATTTTATATATAATACATTATATTATATCTAATGCCATATACGTTATACATATATCTTATACATCTATCTTATATATCTCAAACTGTTTTGTAAACTCCATTTTTCATACAGTATTATATCATGTACATTTCATTACTTAATAGCTTTTGAACAGGCTGAATCAAAATTGAAAAGCAACAATGACTTCGCAATATTTGGATTTCTGGTTCCTGGCCATGTTTGCTTCTTGAGCCTGTCAGGTGTTTGCAGATTAGAACACAATAATGATGTGTGCCCTTCACTGAAAAGTACTAGCTTTGAAATTTTAATCTTTTATAAGAGTCTCAAGGCTTGATTTTGGCAAAGTTGGTTGATGGAGAATATAGCATCTGAATTGTTTTAAAATTAAGACACATTTCCTAAAAGCCCAGCAATGCAGGTGCAGAACTGGAGCTCATCCACCTCCCAGGAGCTGGAGTGGGAAATGACAGTATCAAGGGCCACAGGGGCATGCATAATATTTTCAGGCATCAGGTATTTGTGTTTTTATATGAGATATTACTTAATGAAACAATCAGCCAGCTCTCAATAAATGAACAAGTCCTTTCAGTGAGGTGGGCCTTGCATTTATATCTTTAATCTCTAAATTTTGTATATTCTAGGGCAAAAATTGACAGGGGTTTGTGGTATGTGGGAGGGAAGGTAGAAATGCTTGGGAAGAGAGATTCAGTAATGTCCCTTTTTACAGGAAATAATAAATTAATAACCTGAAAAGATGTGAAAATAGCAAATAGAATATGAGAAGCAACATAAATGTACAACATAAAATGATGTGCTTTACAATTACTCTGTAAATTTAGTGCCTGTGTGTTCTTATTTATAAGGGGATGACATGATTCACCTCTATTTCTAGCTGTCAGAAATGAAGACTCAGCAAGGTGTGTGGGAAAATTTTTAGAAATAAAGATCTTTAATCCACTTATTAAAATGATGCTCACAGTTCTCATTTCCAGCCTGCAATATAATAACAAAGATAAACATAGGAACAAAGCACTTTACTAATAAGGAGGAAATATTTTCATAGGCCTGATGTTGCCTTTTTACTTAACAGATATCATTGTGTTTTCAATTTATGAAGAAATACACAAGAAGAATAAACCAATTAAACAGACTGAGCTTTCCTAAATGCTGGTGATTATGTAGCCCTGCTGTGGATATTTACTTTTGGGAATGAGAAACCCTTGATTCCTAAATTTCTCTTTCATAACAGTGCCATATGCCCAATTGAGTAGAGATTCAATGTCATTGGCTTGGTACCAAACGAGTAGTAAACTGGTAAATAAGTAAATAAGTTTCTTTTCGTATTCCAATTATAGTAGATTGGAAATAGCTGCCTAGAACACTAAGTTGAAATGGATTCTGAGGTTGACAGTCCAAGCTCAGAAGAAGAGTTCTGAGATAATTCAGTGATTTTTTGCCACTGGCAGGCAATGCAGGGAACAGCAGCAGGAATATCTCAGTGTTGCCATCCCTGTTAAGATGTAAGGAAATAATACTTTACATGAAACATCTGTTTAATATTAATAATGTTTTCCATAATTATCCAACACATACTTATTGAGCACGAATTAGGTTCTGGAAAATGTTTTAGGTACTGGGACACAAAAGTGAACAAACAATATACAAACACTAACTGACATTTGAACATAGTACTTCACTATTCCCAGTGATCTTTCCTGTATGATACCTTATTCAATTCTCACAATGGATTGGAAAAATAAATAAAACAGGTAGTGATATCTACATATTGCAGGTGAAGAGACCAAGGCAAAAAAAATCTGAGTGTATTTTCTGAGCTGAAGCATGCCCATAGAGCAAACAAAATACTTAATGGTGAAACTGTAAGAACATTTTTATTAAAATAAGAAAAAGATTCAATAAGATTCACCACTTTTATTCAACACTGTATAAGAGGAACTTAAGAACTGAAAATGTATTATCTAAGTTACCCTTATTAAAGAATATACATTGTGGACAAATTCCAAGGACTCTATAGACACAATTAATATAAGGGCACAAGATTTCTGGATACAAAATCAGTGTATGAGAATCAACAGCATTTCTATGCATCATTAGTATTAACTGAAAAATGTAATAGTAAAAAATAATTATTCTCAACCACAGTAACAACAGGATGCAAATACAATTTCAACCAAATTCCAACTTAGTTATTTGTAGAATTTGACAAGCTCATCCTAAAGTTCATATTGAAATACATAGGGTCAACAAAAGATAAGACAATAATGAAGATCGAAATGGAGGGATACTCATGCTACCACATATCAAAACTTACTATAAAATTATAGCAATTAAGACAACATGTCCTTGGCCCAGGGACAGATGAATAAACCAGTCAAACAGGTTAGAGAGACTATGAACAGACCTGTGCATCAATGGAAACTTGATATATGGCAAAGTTGTATTGTCATCAATGGAAATGATGAACTAGTCAATAAATGGCCTTGAGAAATTGGCTATTTTATGGAAAAAAAATATGTTTGTACATTATATCACACACACACAAACTACTACTGTACAGGTAGATTAAAGACTTACAAATGAAAATCAAGTCTTTAAAACTTTCAAATACACATCACTGCAGAAATAAAATTTTTTTTCAAAAGGAAATATAGAAAAATATATTTATAACTTTGAGATTGGAAAAAATTCTTATACAAAACATAAGAAGACTGGTAAATTTAAATTTCTGTACAACAAAGATACTTTAAACAAAGTAAAAAGATAAGCTGCACGTTTGGAGAAAATATTTGCAATGAATGCAACTGAGACTGGTTTCCAAAATATATAAAATCAACCCACAGAATACTAAAATAATGAACTCCCCCATCCACCATGGGCAAAGGATACAAACAGGCACTCACAGAAAAAACCCAAATGACAAGCATTTGGAAACGTGTTCAGCATCGTGCAGGATCAACAAAACACAAATTAAAACAATGATTTCACACCATCAAACTGTCAGAAAAGTTTTTAAAGCTGGGAAAACTCAGCATTGATAAAGACGTAGAGCAAGAGAGATTCTCATACACTGATCACAGATATTCAGGAGTATAGTCTGATGGAGGCTCCAGGGTCTTCTGATACCACTGTTTTCATACGTGGCTTCCAGGATCACTGCAGCATGGAAAGAGCACAGAGAACTCAGTCATTCTTCTATGCTTACCCTGGAAGTAACACATAGCACATCCACTTACAGTCCATTGGCAGAACTAGTCTCATGATATCCATCTGGCTGCAGAGGAGGATGAGAAATGCAATCTTTTCGTGTGCCCGGAAAGAGAAAAATGAAACAAGATTTGATGAACACATGGCATTCTCTCAGCCATATCTGACAAAATAACATAAAGCTAGGTAGCAGATAAACGTTAATTTTACCCTTCTTTATGTTTGTGTACATATTTAAATACTTCATAATTTTTCAAAAAGGGGGAAAATGAAGAGAGATTAAATTATCTGTTCTGGTTTATAGATCTAATAAGTGGTAGATTGAATATAACTGTCTCTATACAAACTCTCTTCCTTCAAGAGTCAAATCCACGTACTGTATTCAGATTATTCATTTAAGAAATATTTATTGGCTGGGCACAGTGGCTCATGCCTGTAATGCTAGCACGTTGGGAGACTGAGGCGGGCAGATCACCTGAGGTCAGGAGTTTGAGACCAGCCTGGCCAACATGGTAAAACCCCATCTCTACCAAAAATACAAAAATTAGCTGGGTGTGGTGACAAGTGCCTGTAATCCCAGCTACTTGGGAGGCTGAGGCAGGAGAATTGCTTGAACCGAGGAGGCAGAGTTTTCAGTGAGCTGAGATCACACCACTGCACTGTAGCCTGGACTGCAGAGTGAGACTCTGTCTCATAAAAACCCCAAAAAAACAGAAATATTTATTGAGCTCCTGTTATATTCCCGCCCTTGAGCCTTGAGGAGTGTACAGTGCAATGGTAGAAGAGAGAGACACATAAATTATTACAATACAATGGAACATGAAGCAAATTATATACAAAGTGCTCCTGACCATTATAACCTGGTAACATAGTCACCGGAGACTTCCTCATGATGGTCCTGACTCCCTGAGAGTTTTAAAATGTACATTAGCAATGCATGAGGTCAATGTCATCTTCAATTATGAGAGCTGAACTTTTGCGGAGTGATTTTAGAAAATGCCTCAAGTAAAACCTTGTCATAAACTCCACCTGATTCATACTCAGCCTGTACAGACTTGCTAGGGAGATGCTGCTAGAACAATACAGTCTTCTTAGACTTCATGTCTTCAGATAAGAAGTTCTTTGCTCATCTATCTCAAAGCAGAATTGAGAGAACCAAGTTCCCAAGGGAGAGGAGACTTGCTCAGCTTGCTAGTACTAAAGTCTTGGGCCACGTTGGTGAAACGCCTAAGCTGACAGTTCTCAATGTGTGGCAAATCTGTGGAGGTCAGAGACAAAAAGACCTAGCATATTTTCTAGACTCTTCTATGATCACAATTTGCTTCTGACAATTTATCTCCTGATAGTCTCCTCAATGTGATTTTTAAAAATTTCCATTACACACACAACTCTGTTTCTCCAGGGAGTTCCATATTCTAGTTTATTCATTCATTCAACACAAATATTTGAGCTGGAAATATAGTAACTAGCAAAACAGACACAGTCTCTGACTTCATGGAGTTTATATTCCAGCTGGGGAAGTAGACATTGATAGGTATGCCATTAAACTTCTTATATGTGAATAAGAGTTATGAAGAAAAATAAAAGGTGTTGTGAAAGAGAATAGTTGCTACTAGAAATGCTAACTTAGAATGGAAGGGTTAGGGAATGCAAAGTTAGGCTGGTGGTGGCTTGGCCTAGGGAACTGGTAGAGGAAAGTCTAGATATGTGTGATATTTTCTGGTGGCTAAATAGATAGGATTTGATGGTTCATACATAAGTAGATGGAAGGAGACAGCTAATCCGGGGTGACTCCTAGGCCTGAATCAGTAATATAAATATTTCCCTTGCCTTGTTAGAATGTTTTCTCTTATCTGTTTTTAAAAAAACATATTGGCCAGGCACGGTAGCTCATGCCTGTAATCCCAGCAATTTGGGAGCCCAAGGCAGGCAGATCACCTGATTTCGGGCGTTCGAGACCAGCTTGACCCGACCAACATGGAGAAACCCCGTCTCTACTAAAAATACAAAATTAGCCAGGTGAGGAGTTGTGCACCTGTAATCCCAGCTACTCAGGAGGCTGAGGCAGGAGAATTGCTTGAACCAGGAGGCAGAGGCTGCAGTGAGCCGAGATCACTCCAGCCTGGGCAACAAGAGCGAAACTTCATCTCAAAAAAAAAAAAAAAAAATTCATCTGTATGTTGCATTCCTTGCACACATGTTTGATCCTTAAACATAGATATTTCCTTACCTGACCAAAGGATGATTGGGATATTGACCACCTTTCACCTTGCTGTATTCAATGCCACTAGTCCTTTTGTCCTATAGGCAGGATGTTGCTAAATCCAGATATATGGGCTCTCATCCCTCTCCTACTCTCTGTGGTTAGTCTATATTCTCAAAGAGTAATTTAAAATTTAAATTTCATTTATTTACACTGCAGTCACATGTACATTAACATGGTGCACACAGGATGTATACACAAAAGGGTGTACAATGAAATGTAGACCTCCTTCAACCCCAGGTTGTCTATCTGCTCTGCCAAAGTCAAGCACCATTACACATTTCTTAACTGTCCCCCAAAAGACCATTTTTGCATATGCAAATGAATATTTTATAAACAAATAGAACTGTTCAACACCTTGCAATCTTCACTTAACGTATCTGGAAGATCTTTTCATGTCATCTTTTTATAACCGTACACAATTTAATTAATTAATTTTTTATTTTTATTTTTATTTTGAAATGGAGTCTCTTGTCACCCAGGCTGGAATGCAATGGCGCAATCTTGGCTCACTGCAACCTCCACCTCCTGGGTTCAAGCGATTTTCCTACCTCAGCCCCCGAGTAGCTGGGATTACAGGTGCCCACCACCATGCCTGGTTAATTTTTGTGTTTTTTTAGTAGAGATGGGGTTTCACCATGTTGGCCAGGCTGGTCTCGAACTCCTGACCTCAGGTGATCTGCCTGCCTCGACCTCCCAAAGTGCTGAGATTACAGGCGTGAGCCACTGTGCCCCGCCACAGTTTAATTTAACTAATTTTATTTGTTTATTCTGCCCTTTATCAATGAACATTTTCATTGTTTCTAATTATAGGCCCTTACAAACAATGCTACAATAAATAATCTTTTATGTACCTCATTTCACAAATATGAAAGCACCTCTATAGAAAAAATTCCTATATGCAGAATGTGGAAGCAAAGGGATGTGCATTTGTAATTTCGATAGCTATTGCCGTAATTTTAAAGTATATTCCAATTTACACTTCCACTTGCAAATGTGTTAGAGTTCCTGCTTTCCCACCTCCTCACTCACACATTATGTCATCAAACTCTTTGATCTTTGCCAATCTGAGAAGTGCAAATATTATTGCACAATTCTGATCTGCATTTATCTCACAGTGAGATTGAACATCTTTTCTTTTGTAACAGCACTAAGATTATACCCCTTCTGTAAACTTTGCACATCTGCTATCTCATGTGAAAGAAGCTTTTCAAAATGAAAATTAATAAAAAGTTTTCTTGATCAACTGTGAGTAAAGATAGATTATCAAATCTGATTGATAATGTATGGTCTTTTGAATACGAAGAAACGAAGATCAGTTTTGATGAAGTCATTACCTAATTTGCAAAAGTTAAGTCATAAAATATTACTATTTATCACTGAGAGAAAACTAACATTGGCATATTTTCCCTTTTTCAAAAGGAACAAGCTATTCATTCATACAGCATGGACGAATATTAAATGCATGTTGCTGAGTGAAAGAAGCCAGAATGATAAGGCTACATTCTGGAAAATTTTATATTCTGGAAAAGGCAAAACTTACAGAGACAGAAACAGATCAGCCAGTTGTTGCTGGGGTTTGGGAGAGAAGAATGTTGACTATGTGAAGCACAAGGGATCTTGTGGGGGCATCTAACTACATATGCTACTGTAGGCGTGGATCCATGATACTATCATTTGTGGAAAACCATAGAACTTTACAAAACTAACAGTGAACCTTAATGTCTGCAAAATTTTACAAAATCAACTAGGAGGTTGGAGGATCCCAGGATGAAATACAGGCAATGACAAAAGAGCCTAACTATATTACACATTTATAACATAACCGCACCGAAGAGGACTGGTAGTCTATAACTGTGGAAATACTGGAAACTGGAAAACTGAAGACAAGGAACTGTACTTAGCACTGTACTCTAGTTGGTAAAGTTGTTTCTCAAGGGGTACTGTTTAACAATTCTGAGACTGCTGTACATGTATGCAGGGACTGAACAAATAAGTAAATGGCTGGCACATGCTCACTCTCAGGGAGGGAGGTCACAGGTAAACAAGGGGAAGAGGCTCTAATATCATGCGTGGTTGTGGATTAGAACCAGAAACAGAAATATGAACTCATGTTTAGATTAATATAGATATTAATGGATAGATATAGAAATAATGATGAATATGAGTGTATATACAGGTTGCCATACAGTCATATATTTCTTATCCCTATCCGGGCCTAGAGACAACAATACTCCAGTAGCAACACACATATCTCGTGCCCATATCTTGGTTTCTATTGCCATTTCCCAACAAAAGGAGCCAGGACTTCTTGGAGAAATGGCTGATTTTAAGACTAGGTCAGAGAGTATACCAAATGATGCTGGCACATCTTATACTGCTAGAAAGTAAGGAAATGCTCAAGAAATGAAACCATGGAGATATTTCAAAGGAACACAGAAGCCAACTGGAACAGCTCCCAGTGGCCAAAGTTGGAAAAATTGGGATTTAAAAAAAAAAAGTATCAGGCTATAATCCAAAATATAAAATAAATAATCACCAGCTCATACTAATATGCATAAATTATTGAATGAATAAGTAAATGGGTGAAAAGAGACAACTCTCTTCCATACAAAAGAAACCCAAATAATTTATGTAGATGATCGCCCTGCAATGAGGCAGAGGGTAACTCCCTACCCCGTGTTAAGTGTGGACGGCACTTAGTGACTTGCTTCTGAAGAGCACAATACAGAAAGGAGGGGAAAAGTAACTTGGCAATGAAGAAATCTGACAAACACCACCTTCTCCAGGTAACCAAGGTTAAGGCCATCAGTGGTAAGTTGTGTTGATAGCATGTATTTTTGATATGATGTGTTGAGAATGTACTTAGTTTCTGTGATCTTCTTCCCAAAGACCCCTGACACTGGGCTCACCAGGAGAAAATGAATCCAAATTAAGGGACATTCTACAAAATACCTGACCAACACTCCCTCCTGAAAACTGTCAAGGTCATCAAGGAAAGTCTAGGAGGAAGGAAAGTCTGAGAAATTGTCTCAACCCAGAGGAGCCTTAAGAAGCCATGACAGGCCGGCCGCAGTGGCTCACGCCTGTAATCTCAGCACTTTGGGAGGCCGAAGCCGGCGGATCACGAGGTCAGGAGATTGAGACCATCCCAGCTAACATGGTTAAACCCCGTCTCTACTAAAAATACAAAAAAAAAAAAAAAAAATTAGCCACACGTGGTGGTGGGCATCTATAGTCCCAGCTACTCAGGAGGCTGAGGCAGGAGAATCGCTTGAACCTGGGAGGCGGAGGCTGCAGTAAGCCGAGATCTCACCACTGCACTCCAGCCTGGACAACAGAGTGAGACTCCATCTTAAAAAAAAAAAAAAAAAAAAGAAACCATGACAACTAAATGGACTGTGATATCCTGAATGAGACACTGGAACAGAAAAAAGGATATTAATAAATCTGATCACAGCAGAGAGCTGAGTTAATAAAAATAAATGCATTATTTATTTTTGAGACAGGGTCTCCATCTGCCTCCCAGGCTAGAGTACAGTGGCACGATCACAGCTCACTGCATCCACGACCTCCTGGGCTCAATAGATCCTCCAGCCTCAGCCTACTGAGTAACTGTGACTACAGAAGTACGTCACCATGCCCGGCTAATTTTTGTATTTATTTGTAGAGATGGGGTTTCGCCATGTTGCCAGGCTGGTCTCGAACTCCTGGGCTCAAGTGATGTACCCACCTCGGCCTCCCAAAGTGCTAGGATTACTAACACTACTTGAAAGTAAAAAGCTTAAAACTTAAAAAATAAGATTGGTAGATGGATAGAGGAATGGGTAGATAGCTGTGTGATAAAGTATAAGAAAATATTATTGGTAAGATCTAGGTGCCAGGCATACGAGTGTTTGCTGTAAAATTTCTCTGACTTTACTGTATGTTTGAAAATATGCACAATAAAATGTTGGCAAAAAGAATATTAATATAATTCAGAGTTATTAATGTTGCTCATGTTTTTCTTTTTGCAACATCATCTTTCTTTTTTCCTTATTTATTTATGGGCATGATTATATATACAAAGTTTTAAAAAGAAAATTTTTCCTGTTGCATTTCATTTCTGACCATTACTAGCATTCATTTTTTTCATAATTATTACTGAAAATTATTTTGTCATGTAGAAGATTGTTTAAAAATTATACCCTCTGGGTATCAAATCATTAGATACGCCACTGCCAAGTATAACCAAGTGTGTACTACCCAGGGGATCCCCCAGCCAGCTCCTGTCCTGGGGAGAGGCTGTGTAGGCAGCGTTCACTGGACTCTCTGCAGGGTGCTGAGAGCCCAAAGGGCAGCAGCAGCAGTGGCGGCGTGAGGGCTGGCAGCCTTGACGGTGGCCCCACTGCCCTTGTGGTGGTGAGGAGTATGCTGTCAGCTTCAGCACAGGCATCTGCAGGAGACACTGGGCACTTTTGGCCCAGACATTGGCAGCCTCGACAGCAGACAGATTCCCAGGGAGCTGGAGCAGAGCAGGAGGAGGACCAGGGCGATGCCACCTGGTATCTGGGGAAACAGCCAAACAAACAGGATTGTACATATGTATGTATGTATGTATGTATATGTATATATTTTAGAGCCAGGGTCTTGCTCTGTTGCCCAGGCTGGAGTGCAGTGATATGATCAGAGCTCCCTGTAACCTCAAACTCCTGGGCTCAAGTGGTCCACTCACCTTGGCCTCCTGAAGTGCTGGGATTATAGGCGTGAGCCACTGCACCTGGCCTTGTTGCCTTTTATAACTCATTTTTCTCATTGTGGTTTTGACTTATATTTCTCTAATGATCAGTAATGTTGAGCTTTTTTTCATATGCTTGTTGGTTGCATGTATATCTTCTTTTAAAAAGTGTCTGTTCATGTCCTTTGCCCACTCTTTAATGGGGTTCTTTGTTTCACTCTTATGAATTTGTTTAAGTTTATAGATGCTGGATATTGACTTTTGTCAGATGCATAGTTTGTAAAAATTTTCTTCCATTCTGTAGCTTGTCTGATTACTCTGATGATTGTTTCTTTTGCTGTACAGAAGCTCTTTAGTTTAATTAGATCCCACTTGTCGATTTGTGCTTTTGTTGTCATTGCTTTTGGCACCTTCATCATGAAACCTTTGCCCGTCCCTATGTCCAAAATGGTTTTGCCTAGGTTGTTTTCCAGGGCTTTTATAGTTTTGGGTTTCACAGTTAAGTCTTTAATCCATCTTGATTTAATTCACACCAGTCAGAATGGGTACTGTTAAAAAGTCAAAAAATGACAGATGCTGGTGAGGTTGCGAAGAAAAAGAAATGCTTATACATTGTTGGTGGGAGTGTAAATTATTAGGCAAAAACCACAATTACTTTTTGCACCAACCTAATAGTTCAACAGTGTGCAAAGCAGTGGGGCAATTTCTTAAAGACTTAAAAACAAAACTACTCTTCAATTCAGCAATCCCATTACTGGGTACATACCCAAAAGAATATAAATCATTCTCTCATAAAGACGCACGAACACATATGTTTGTTGCAGCACTATTCACAATAGCAAAGAC
Organism: Macaca thibetana thibetana; assembly: GCF_024542745.1. NCBI lineage: Eukaryota > Metazoa > Chordata > Mammalia > Primates > Cercopithecidae > Macaca > Macaca thibetana. Next base: position 100,084,331 of record NC_065586.1, on the reverse strand, counting down.
ATGGAATCAACCTAAATGCCCATTAATTATAGACTGGATAGAGAAATTGTGGTCCCTATACACCATGGAATATTATGCAGCTATAAAAAAGAACGAGATCGTGTCCTTTGCAGGAACATGCATGGAGCTAGAGGCCATTATCCTTAGCAAAATAATACAGGAACAGGAAATCAAGTACCACATATGCTCATTTATAAGTGGGAGCTAAATGAATGAGAACTCATGGACACAAAGAGGGGGAACAACATACACTGGGGTTCACCGAAGGATGGGAGGGTGGAAGAGGGAGAGAATCAGGAAAAATAACGAATGTATACTAAGCTTAATACCTGGGTGATGAAATTATCTGTACAACAAACCCCCGTGACACAAGTTTAGCTATGTATCAAACCTGCACATATACCCCTGAACTTAAAATCAAAGTCTAAAAAAAACAATAAAATCATATTTTAAGTGATTCAAAAAATTGTGGGGAAAAAACCTCATTTTTCTCATTTTTTAACAACTCCTCCCCACCTTCCTAATTTGTATGGTGATGACTTAGATATGCGACCCAGGTATCAGCTGGGGCCTCCCTGCACATTCCATCCTTGGCTGAGTTTCTCTGGTTTTCTGAAAATTTCCAGATGTACTTAAGTTCTCCATGGTCTTGGAGTTTACACGTCCATATAGGTCTCTGTTTTTACAGCACGTAAATCTGGATGTGAAACTCTACTGCCTCTCACACCCACCCTTCATGGGAGGTACCTCTTCACTAAAGATTTTGAGAGTGGCAGGCCAAGGCGGGCGGATCATCTGAGGTCGGGAGTTCGAGACCAGCCTGACCAACATGGAGACACCCTGTCTCTACTGAAAATACAAAATTAGCCGGGCGTGGTGGCGCATGCCTGTAATCCCAGCTACTGAGGAGGCTGAGGCAGGAGAATCGCTTGAACCCAGGAGGCAGAGGTTCCGGCAAGCCAAGATTGTGCCACTGCACTCTAGCCTGGGTAACAAGAGCAAAATTCCGTCTCAAAACAACAGCCAAAAAGATTTGGGGAGAGCGATGGAGGAGTTTACATGGCAACGCAAATGACTTCAAATGCATAGGCCTGCTGGCTACAAGACAACAAGTGACAGGGCTGCTCTCACTACATCCTGGACCGGCTTCAAAGCCTGGATCAATGCTGGATGTCTTCCCAGTTACCAGCGAAAGGGCTGAAGCAGTATTTCTGAGTGTGGAAGATGCTGCCTCCAGAACCCTACCAGGCATTGTGCTTCCTTTTCAGTAGTGGAGGCATGAAATGCAGACATTTGTCCTTTACTTTGAAGGGGATGTCCCGGGGTAACCCAGGCTCTGTACTGATGTGGCACTGTGTGGCCTAAACATTTCACAGACATGGCAGAGCCCAAGCCTGTGAAGCACAAGTGTCTTATCAAGGCCTCCAATGTACTTGCACTTCTTGCTCACCCAGTATGATTAACATGATATTATTGACATAGTAGATCAATTTGATGTGATGTTCTCTCTAACTTCCAAAATGTATTCTAGCAGTGCAACTGCTAGTGTTTCCTGGGTCCTTGCCAAGGTGAACTCCTACATCATGGGAAAGCGTTCTCTTATCAATGAATTCTTCTTTATCTAACTGTATGCTCTACCTCCCTCGATTATGCATACTCAGGATTGTTAAAAGAAAAACTTTAGACAAATTAAATTTAACAGAGTTTAATTGAGCAAAGTATGATTTGTAAATCAGACAGCCACTTCTCCCCAACTCCGTCTCCCTCCCCTGCCAACCAGAGAGATTTATGGACAGAAAAAGGAAAGTGATGTTCAGAAAATGGAAATGAGGTACAGAAACAGATGGATTGGTTACAGCTCAGTGTTTGCCTTATTTGAATACTGTTCAAACAGTTGGCTGCCTGTGAGTGGTGGAAGTGTGGTTTCTGTGATTGGCTGGGACTCAGCTACTTGTTACAAGAGTAGGTTACAGTCTGTTTACACATCCAGTTAGGCTACAGTTCACTATGTACAGAAAAACCTTTAGGCAGAACTTAAAATATGAGAGAAGGCAGCTTTAGGCTAAACTGAATTTAACATGATCCCTATGTACTCTTCCAGCTTCTGACAACACATGTTGTTCAGGTCCTGCAGCTCCTTCGAAGAATGGTCTCTTTTCTCCCTGAGCAGCTCCTCAATTATGTTGTAACTTCACCCTCATTACTGGTTTGGTGGCAGGATGAAGGGAGACGTTGAGATTCTGTAGGGAAAGAAGCTGTTTTCTTTCAAGGCAAAAAATCTCTGTATTGACTTCAAAAGTAGGAAGTGTTAACCTTTAACCAACCAGGAGAATGGACCCCTTCTGCAGGCCCAGAGAATTCAGAGGAAATCTGGGAAGTCAAAATTTACAAGGACCCCTGCCCATATGTCCTCGCCCCAAATCTCAGGATCCCACTCCCTCCCAGCTAGGATTGTGACTTTGACATAGACAGCTCACTAGGATTGAGAATTCTGCCTTCACTGGAGCTCTGCGACTTTTGTTTGTTTGGTTGGTTGGTTTCATTTTTAAGACAGGGTCTTGCTCTGTCATCCAGGCTGGAGTGCACTGGCACGATCACAGATCATGGCAGCCTCAACCTCCTAAGGCCCAAGCAATCCTCCCACCTCACCCTCCCAAGTCGCTGGGACTACAGTCACGTACAACCACGCCCAGCTAATTTTGGTGTTTTTTGTAGAGAGAGGGTTTTGCCATGTTGCCCAGGCTGTTCTGGAATTCCTGAGCTCAAGCAATCCTCCCTCCTCCGTCTCCCAAAGTGCTAGGATTACAGGCATGAGCCCCAGTGCCCAGCCGTGGCTTTCTAATTTAAGTTCTGGGTCTCATCTTCAGGAGGTCCAAACTCTGACTGTAGGAGATGAGAGAGAGTCTCTTGTGCTGCCAAGATCTTCTGGCTTTTACATTCAGCTTGAAATTGGTAGTTTATCACCGGCAACCTTTCATTGTCTCTCTCCAATGCATCGAGAATGGCCAGTAACAACCATGCCATTTTATTGTCCTTAAATCACTGCTTTCCCCAAACCTCTGGATGGGCCTACAACCCATTCCAGTTCACCACTGGTGAAAGTTTCGCCCCACCAGGGACTCCATCTACCACTAGGGAAGGGTTCTCATCACCAGCCAGTCAGCAGCGACCCAGCTTCAAAATCCTATGTTAGAGGCAGCTTCCTAGGACCACTTTGCCCCTGTGCCTGCTGTTGTATGTCAGGTTCCTCCTGGCTCTCAGACTCTGAGATTTGCCTGATAGGGAATATTAGAAAATGCTTTCAGGAGCTGAGTCCTGAGGGCGTGAGGGAAGCAGGATTGCACAGAGGGAGAAGTTGAATTGAAGGGCAGTTACAATAGAGGCCTCAGCTGATCCCACAGAAATTTCTGGAGCTGGGATAGTTAATCAGAAATGTCATGCACTAAGGTCTGGGAATGTGTCAACTGGTTACTGTCCCTGAGGGCAGAACATAATTTTGGATGAGATCACCCAACCTTGAAAGTGGCCAGTAAAAGCCCCTTTTTCCTCTACTCAATCCTGCTTCCCTCACCCACCCAGGGCTCAGCTTCTGAAAGTGTTTCCTAATATTCCCCTACAGAGGAACCTCAGAGTCTGAGAGTGGGGAACCCGACCTACAGATAGGATGACCAGGAGCAACCAGGACTGAGGAACAGCCTAGGACGTGGGAACATCAGCGTTAAAACTGAACAGTCCCAAGCACACAAGGATGTTTGGTCACTCTAGAACATCTGTCCATAAGCCCTGGCCTTAAAATACACTATAGGGAGCTGCGATTTTGTCAATTATAATTTATCAATAATAATGAATATATGTGGCTGGGTGTGATGGCTCACACCTGTAATCATAACACTTTGGGAGGCCAAGGTAGGAGGATCACTTAAGGCCAGGACTTAAGAACAAGCCTGAGCAACATAGCAAGACTTCGTCCTTTCAAAACATTGAAAAATTAGCTGGGCATAGTGGTACACACCTGTACTCCCATCTGCTGGGCAGACTGAGGTGGGAGGATCTCTTGAGCCTAGCCAGTCAAGGTTATAGTGAGCTGTGATTGCACCACTGCACTCCAGCCTGGGTGATAGAGTAAGACCCTGTCTCTTAAAAAACAAAGCAAAACAAACAACAAAATGAATATATATGAATAGAATATACGTCAGTAGTTAAGATGCTGGGCCACTGGATACATTTTAAGGAGTAGCTCAACTAAAAAATGCTGCTAGAAGATTTGTGATTATTTGACTATATTTGATTTGTAATATTTAGCGAATCATTGAGTAGGAATATTAACATGTCTTAGATTATGTCCCTGACATAAAAATGGAGTAGAAGTTGCTGAAACAAGGCCAAGGAAACAAGTTGCAAGGAAATAAAAGATAACATCAAAAAAACTAGAAGCACCAAAGGCATCAGGTTGGCTAGCAACAGCATCAGAACCACCTGGGTCTCTTACTGCAAATGCAGAGTCCCACCAGCAGAAATAACCCGATTTGGTGGCTCCAAGATCGGGACAGGGGGCCACTGGAGGCTTCCTTTTTAACAAGTTCCATAGAAGATACTAATGCAAGTGACACCACATCTCACTCTAAGAGGCACTGCAGTGTTTCTACCATCTATTTTCTTTTAGCCCATTGATTAATCACCAATTATGTTCTTAAGTTTTAGCAAGTTAGGTTGCCAGAAAAAAATACAGAACACCTAGTTAAATTTGCATTTCAGATGAACAACAAACAGCTTTTTAGTATGTCTCATGGAACCATAAAATATTAATAATACAAAAACATAATATGCTATAATAGTAAGGTAATGCTAGAATATGAATAATACTGTTATAAATTAAATGATCACATCAAATAGACATAAATAAGTAATTATAATAAATATAATAGAAGCGTTTAGTAAGAAGAAACTATTCATTGTTTACCTGAAATTCAAATGTAACTGAACCTCCTGCATTTTGATTTGCTAAATCTGCCGGCCCTGCTATCAAGGGAATTTTCAAACAGACACAAAAATAGAAAGAAAGTAGAATAGACCCACATGTAACCATCCCTCTGCTTGAATAATTATCAACATTTTGCTCCAGTTATTTTTTATTGAACTTTTATGCTTATCCCCCATGCTGTGGAGGACATAGAAAAAAATGATGTTCTTAAGTAGCTTATCCTTAAGTTGGGGAACATGGTCCACATTCCTGAAATAACTATTTAAGAAATAGGTGCTGAAGTGTATGACGCTGACTGTAAGTTCCACAGGAGTTCGGGGAAGACAGCATCAGCCAGTGTTGACTGGGGTGGTCTTGGCTGAGGGGAGGCGGGAGTGGAGATTGTGTTAGGCCTGATAAAGTCTGTGTAGATAAAGAGATGATTAAGCAGGCTTTCCAGGTGGTAGATGAGGTAACCAGGATAACCAGGCTGTATTCACTCTGGCTCTATAAAAAAAATCTCTCTCTCCATTTGAAAGCACTTACCGCACCCGGACCCTCCGCCCCACCCCTGTGCTTCACACTTTAATCATCTCGGCCCAGAGCAGCTGTCACCCATCAGGCTAATATACATCAAGCACTACTGCAAATTACATCATCAGAACCGATTAGCTCTTGAACATGTCAGCATAATAGCGCTTCGATCTTCTCTGGGTGACTCGTTAATTAACCTCTGAAATATGCTGTCTTTGACATCATTGGGGAGTTAAATTTTTCCTAGATTGAAAGTAGCCCTGGGGAAAATTATAAGTTGATAAGAGAAAGAAAATTCATTCAGTCACGCAGCTTTATGCTAATGCTCATGAAACATCATGGCTACTTGAATTTATAGGCATGTGAAAGGAAAATAAATCTCAGGACCCCCAAATCACTAAACCAAAGGGAAAAGTCAAACTGGGAACTGCGTAGGGCAAACCTGCCTCGAGTTCTACTCCTCGATAAGATAGCTGCAAAGATGAAAAAGGTATATACATCCCTTACAATTTGCCCACAAGGAAATTCCTTGTGGACAAAGGACCGACAGAACTCAGTCATTCCTCTGTTCATGTAAGACAAATGCATATCTGATTGCTACCTTTGGCCTATTGTTTCACTAAGCCAGACTAAGGCCCAAGTGACTATTCCTGTAAATTGCTGTATTCAGTGAAAGGCTCATCAGAAACTCAAAAGAATGCAACCATTTTTCCTTTATCTACCTGTGACCTGGAAGCCCCCACCCCACTTCAAGTTGTCTTGCCTTTCTGGACCGAACTAATGTACGTCTTATATATATTGATTGATGTTCGGTGTCATCCTAAAATGTAAAATACCAGGCTGTGCCCCAACCACCTTGGACACATGTCTTCAGGACTCCTGGGGCCATGTCACGAGTGCATCCTTAACCTTGGCAGAATAAACTTCCTAAATTGATTGAGACTTGTCTCAGATACTCTTTGGTTTACAAGGCACGTGTTGAAAAATAAAGCTAAGTACAAAATGATGCTCTGTGTCTTCTCTGGAATCACATTAACATTTAACATGATCAGTTTTTTGTTTTTTGTTTTTGTTTTTGGGACGGAGTCTCGCTATGTTGCCAGGCTGGAGTGCAGAGGGGCGATCTCGGCTTACTGAAACCTCTGCCTCCTGGGTTCAAGGGATTCCTCCGCATTAGCCTCCCGAGTAGCTGGGATTACAGGCATGTGCCACCACACCCAGCTAATTTTTGTACTTTTAGTAGAGACGGGGTTTCACCATGTTGGCCAGGATGGTCTCAATCTCCTGACCTCGTGAAAAATGATCAGTTTTTCTATACAAGTGATAAGAAGGCAAAATGTGGGGTCTTACACATTCACACACTCACTTCTGAATTCCTCTCAACTTTAAATGTAACTGTAAATACTAAGAGGAATGCAAACTTGAAAAAAATACTTTATTGAAATATAATATAGCTACAGATCAAGAAACACAAAATAACCAGTAGCCCCACAAGCTCTCTTCATGCTCCTTTGAAGTCAACACCCTTCATCAAAGGGTAATTGATTTCTTGACTTCTAATAGCATAGAACAGCTTTGACTGATTTTGTACTTCATATAAATGGAATCATATGATATGTACTGTCTTCTGTGTTTGCCTTCTTTCATTCCACATCACAGTTGAGAGATTTAAGAGATATAGCTTTTGTAATTAATATATACTCAACATTTAAAAAACTGGAGCTGGGTGTGGTGTTTCAGGCCTGTAGTTGCAACACCTGGAGAGGCCAAGATGGGAGGATCACTTGCACCTAGGAGTTTAAGACCAGCCAGAGCAACATAGTGAGACCCCATCTCTACCAAAATTTAAAAAAAAAAAATTGGAAAACATCACTTTAGATTACTTTTAAAATTGTATGTATGGGCTGGGCGTGGTGGCTCACACCTGTAATCCCAACACTTTGAGAGGCTGAGGTGGGCAGATCATGAGGTCAAGAGATAGAGACCATCCTGGCCAACGTGGTGGTGAAACCCCTTCTCTACTAAAAATACAAAAATTAGCTGGGTATGGTGGCGGGCGCCTATAATTCCAGCTACTCGGCAGGCTGAGGCAGGAGAATCACTTGAACCCAGGAGGCAGAGGTTGCAGTGAGCCAAGATCATGCCACTGCACTCCAGCCTGTTGACAGAGCAAGACTCCATCTAAAAAAAAAAAAAAATTGTATACATATCTATACACAATTTATTTGACCAAAATTATAAACTTTTATAAATGTCCTGCCTAAAAAGAAAAGTTATTTTTTCTTTTTGACATTTTTATTAATTCGTTTATCCTGGCCTATTATAATGATTATTAATCCAATTTCTCCAAAACTTAATCCTTACCCAGCTCCAAATGCCTTACAATCTTTGTAGCATCTTTATGAGAAGAGAAATATAAGAATAACACAAAGGTGTTTTCCAGCTGGTGGACTCACTAGCAGCTGGTGGCCACTAGGGAGGTCGATGTGCTGCCAGCTCTGCCACTGTAAGGACATCTGTCATCTGTCAGAGCAATACTCTGGGACTTTCTCAGAAGAGTGCATGTGCATCAAGACTTGGTTGATTGTTTCCATTCACTTAATTATAAGCCTGAGTCCAGTTTTTTAAAAAAAGGGTCCAGTTTAAAAAAAAAGTGATCACCCATCACATAAACCACTAGTAACCATGGGAAATTCCAAAGTTGGCAAGACATTGTGATTTATGACTTAAATGACCAGGCATAATGTAGAACGCAGGCAACTGTCACATAGATTTTTACACCATAAACTCCAGAAACCATGCCCAGTGTTGCCCTGTGATACAGGCTTTCTAAAAAAATTCTTTGATTTTCTTTTTAATTTTAAAAATTGTGTTAAAATACATGTAACATAAAATTTACCATCTTAACCATTTTAAGCATACAGTTCGGTGGTATTAAGTATATTCATATTATTGTGCAATTATGACTGCCATCCATCTCCAGAACTCTTCATTTTGCAAAACTGAAACTCTTTACCCATTAATCAGTAACTCCTCATCCCCACTACCCCAGCCCCTGACAACCATCTTTCCACTTTCTTCAAGATGCAGATTTTTAAAGCACAAAATGCAGAGTTCTCTTGTGTACTCAATCCAGTCTCTTGGGACACAAATTTTCCTTAATTAAAGTCATTCTCTGCTCTCTGGAATGAACCCTAGCCCATTACCTCCTGTCCTCTTCATCTTTGCAAGGGTCATTATCCTTTGGTCAAGTTCCTGCCATTTGGGCAGGAAGAAGGAGCTATTTGACTTACATGTAAGGACCCAAGTAGCCCTCTTGGTGCAGTGGGCAGCACTGTCAGTCTCATAAGTGTAAGGACCTAGATGGTATCTCAACCTCAGCCATCTCTCCCTTTCATGTCTGCTTCTTCTCATTCCAAGAATGCAAATTGCACCCTGGTTCACCTGGGGTCTTCTGCTGACATAGGAATCTCCTTCAAAGTCTATGAGGCAAGCTGGGCTGTGAGTAAGTGTTATCTACAACTAGGCAGTTTGTGACTTTGTTCTACAATTTAGTCCTTCACTCCTTAAATTATTGAGCCACCTTAATTCCCTTGACCAAATGGACTTGCTATTAACTAAAAGCTATATCATTAATAACTTCTAGTTGTGGGTGATAGTGAAGATCAGCAAATCATCTTGCCAAAATGCAAACATAAAACTGGACAAAACTGATCAAAACAACCATTGCAGAACTCTGAGATCAAAGGCACACGACAGTCTGAAAAGCAGTTATGCTTAAAAATGACTGAACTCCAGGTAAGAACAGTGAGCATCTAATGCATTTGACCTGGGGCTTCTCTCATTCCTCTTGCTGCCCCCAGCTTGATTAATGTAGATGTTCTATCTGGGCAGGGCAAGCTGTCAGTGCAAGCAGCACCTCTACCACAGTCAAAGGGGCTCATTCAATTTGGAGTACCCATTCCTAAAGGGAGAAATGAAGAGCACGGAAGTAATAGTTATACAGATTATTATAAAATCATCTATAATAATTTTCTTCTCATTTCTTATCTAACTTTTTTCAAACACATGAGATTGTATTAAGCAGTAAGTACAACATTGTATTGCTGTGTTTATAACATATAGATGTAAAATATATGAAAACAATAGCACAAAGAAGGAGGGAGGGATAGAAGAATAGTGAAGCAAAACTTTTATGTTTTTCAGGAATTAAGTTAGTATTAATCTGAAGTACATTACGGTAAATTAAGATATATATTGTAATTCTTAGACTACAATCTCTGAGAAATAACTAAAACTTTTTTTTCAAAATTCAGAGTAATTCAAATTTTACCCTAAAGATATTTAATACAAAAGAAAAGAAAAAAGGAAAGCAATCAAGGATTAACGAATTAATAAAAAAGAAAGTTGACATATAGAAAACAAATAGAAAAATAGCAAATATATATCTAACCGTATCAACAATTACATTAAATATGAATGGTCTAAATACCCCAATCAAAATGCAGAGATTATTAGACTGGATAAAAAAACAAAAGCCAACTATATGATATCTATAAGAGGCTTAGATTCAAAAACACAACTAGATTGAAAGTAAGAGGATGGAAAAAGATACACCATTCAAAGAGTAACTATTAGAGGACTGAAATGGTTATATTAATATCAGACAAAACAGACTTTAAAACTAGAAATATTACTAGAGACAAAGAGGAACATTTCGTAACAATAAGAGTCAGTACATGAGAAAGACATAACAATTAGAAATATATGTGCCTTTAACAACTAAGCTCAAAATACATAAAGTAAAACTGACACCTATCTCAGAGATAACTCATATGAAGGAGGGGGAAAAGTTGCTGTCCTCTGATTACTCCAACTCAGGGCCCCCACTTGATGCTGCTAAATTATACAGCATTTATCATGACATATTGTAATTGTCTGTTTACTTGTTTGGCTCACCTGGAGCCTTTTTTCCTTCTGTATGCCCAGGATAAAGTAATATTTTCAGTCTGCCCAGCAGATATAGAACAGTTGACTTTTGTAATCAATTAATTAATAAGTGAATGGTATCCTAGGCAGACGGGGAGAAGCAAAAGACAGCGTGGCATATTGTAGGAACTGTAAGTTGTTCCAAATAACTTCAGTTGTGTATTCCAATGTGAACTACTGTATTTAAACTATTCATTGGATTTAAGTCCAAACTTATTTGGCCGAACTTTCATCAATATTTTGAGGATGTATTCTTTAGGACAGCATTGGAGAGATGATGGCCTGAAGTGTAGGATGGCTATGAGGGGCTGAAGGGAGATGAGCCTGGAGAGGCCAGGCCAGGAGGAACTTGGTAGGAAATGCTGAGAGATTTGAACTTTGTTCTGCAGACCACATAAAGCCATTGAAGTATTTCAGACAAGGGAGTAACATAGTTTAATTTTCACTTTATAAGGCTCACCTTGGCAGTAGCATAGATGATGAATTGGAAGAAAGCCAGGCTAAAGGCAGAGAAACTAGTTGGAAGGTAGGGTCAGTAACCCAGGTAATAAATGATAAAAGCCTGGGCTCAAGTTATGGCAATGGGAACAGGGAAGAGAGGCTAAATTAAGAAAACACATTTAGAAAACAGAACTGACAGGTCTTCATGACTAATTACATTGTAGGGCAAAAGAGAGGGAGGTGTCCTTGAAACATTCCAGGTTTCTGACTTAGACAATCGGCAGGTGGTGGTGACATTCATCCTGACTGAGAAGGGAGAAACGGGGAAGAGGTTTACTTTGAGGTACCCAGGAGAGTCCAGTTGGAAATTCACATGGGGGACTCAGGACAGTGTTCTGGGCTAGATGTGAAGAGTTGAGAGTCACAAGAAGATTGTTTCCATTGAAGTCATAGGTTTGGATAAGGCCACTCAGAGAAAGTACATAGGGTAAGACGGGAAATGAGCAGGAGATTGAACCTTGGGGAACATCAACATGTAAGAGATAAACAACAGAAGAGGACACTGAGAAGGAAGAAACAGAGGTAGTAGAAGGGAAACCTTAAAGGTGAAAAAACCCATTAGGAAGCCAAGGTGGGACAGAGAGAAAATATGTCGAATCAACATCAAAAACTAGTAAATCAGGAAAAAAAAAAAAAAGATACAGAATGATAAGGAAAGAAAAGTATTCATTGAATTTGAATCTGCTAAGGTTATTGTGAGTCTTAGGAAAGCAATGTCAGTCAAGTGGTGGGCTGTGGTGGGGTGGGTTGAAGACCAAAATAAGCCAAATTATGGTAGGTTGAATTAGAGACCCACCACAGAGGAGTGTAGATGGGAAGCATTTAGGACTCTTCCAAGGAGCTTTTCTTTGAAAGGAGATGAGAGTGAGCTGGAGGGCAGTAGTTAAAGGGGAGAAGGGGGTCTTCAGAGAAGCTGTTTTTGGAAAGTTTGGATGAGGTTAAAGAGAGCAGGAGAGCATGCTTATGGGCCAAGGGGAAGCCAGAGAGAGAGGGAGGATGACATCATAGGGGATTGAGCAAGGTTGCTAAGGAGGCAGGAAGACAAGTGATACAGATGAGGCCCACTGCATTAGACCCAGAAATGTTTTCTTATTCTAGTTTCTTCACCACCAGTTGATGAATATCCGTAAGACACAATTTTTAGGATAGATTTAGTAAATTGGATTGAGAACACTTCTTACACATTTTTGTACCCCCCACCATAGTACGTTAGATGTGGCAGGTATACCTACAATTCTCTTTTATTTTTTTGAGACAGAGTCTTGCTCTGTTGTCCAGGCTAGCATGCAGTGGCATAACTACAGCTCACTGCAAGTTCAGATTCCTGGGCTCAAGCGACCTTCCCACCTCAGCCTCCTGAGTAGCTGGGACTACAGGTGTGCACCACCACGCCCTGCTGATATTTTTCTTTTTTGTGGACATGGGGTTTCTCTATGTTCCCCAGGCTGGTCTTGAACTCTTGGGCTCAAGCAATCCTCCCTCCTTGGCCTCTCAAAGTATTGAGATTATAGGGGTAAGCCACCACATCCAGCCTGACTACAATTTTTAAATTCATTAAATCATTCCTCTGATGAATAATTAACAACCCCCGTTGTTTACAGGGAATACAGGTAGAAGCTAGCTCAAGTCCTTCAGAATTTGGCTAAAATCTTGGCCTCCAGCTGGCTTCCACTGCAGCCTCCCTCTCCAGTCAGTTGTATTGGCAGTGTTGGCTCCCTCTGCTGTGTTGGCTTGCCCAGGAACATGACTCGCCCATCCTTCTGCCTTTGCCCTGCTCCCACTCCATCACTGTATCACAGTACCCTTTTCACATAGAGTAAGACTAAGACTAAAATCCAAACCAACCATGGCCTACAAAGTTCCTTGGATCTGCCTCCTGCCTATCTCTCCATTGCATATGCAACCACTCTCCCCACTCTCTCTTCTATTCCTTGAACAGGAAAGCATTTTGCTGTCTCCACACAGTGGCCCTTGCTTTGACTGCTGCCTAAAATGCTCTTTGCTTAGCTCTGTGTGGCTGGCTTTTTTACCCTTCAGGTCTCAACCTGACGTCACTTCATCTAAGCACTGAGAACAATTTGTTTATTGTCCTTCCACTTTCCCCCGACAGAATGGAAGCTCCATAAGGGCTGGAACCCCAACCCCACTGTCTTGTCTCTTATCCTCAATGTCTATTACAGTGCTTGACAAATGCCTTTAAAATATGCTTCATGAATGAAGCATGAATGAATGAACAGCTCCTCCATAATCTCAACACCTAGCTTAAATCCCACCTCCATAGTAAATATGAATAATAGCTGACATTTATTTAGTGCTTACCTTGTTCCAGTGTTTACATATATTATCTCACTTAATGAGGCCCCTCCATTTACCTCCTGTAACTCATACAGTAATTACCCATGCTACTCCTTTCATATTGAATCACAATTTAGCCTCTTACTTTGCTATTTAATATATTACATGCATCACTCTTTTTACTCCGGTGGCATAATTACTGCTCCTCCACAGCCCAGTGCCAAAGCACACAGAGAGAGCTCAAGATATGCTGAATGACTGAAGATGTCCCCGCCCCCTGCCTGCCATCCCTGGGGTTATAATAGTAACATAAAAAAATGTTGAGAGATTATTTTTATCATGTCAAAGATAAGCACAGTCAGACTTTAGTTAAAGCAGTGAAAACACTACTGAATAACTATTGACAGTAGGGGAAAGAGCTGAGTTCCCTTCAGATTCATAGAGAGGTCACCAGGCTTTTTAAAGAGAAAATGAACTGGGGGGCAGTGGGGCAGGGAAGAATTGCAGGTGCTTAAGAAGAGTCTGCAAAGTGAAAAAATTACAAAAAATGGGAAGGGAGGGGACCAGTCCATATGAGACCCATCTAGGCTTGCTAACTGGTGCTTATTGGAGTTAGGCTCCTACCCTGCCAACAGAGGCTAGGAGACAAGGCCTTGTCTTCAGGTGTTCGCTGGAACAAACAGTAAATTCTTTTGGCAGCCTTGAGTTTTCTCAGGCAGGCACTTTAAAGGGATCTAGGGTCATTCCAGGAATGTAGCCTTGAGCTGTTTGAAACTATGTAGCACTTGTTCATGTCTTTATAGGCCAAAGTTGAGGACAAATTGAGAAGAGGACTCAAGGAGCCCAACAAGAGTTTGGTCAAAGAGAGAATCTTTTGTCAACTGTAAACTCCAAACAGAAAATCTAATCCACTTTGCAAGTGGACAAACTCAATTCCACCTGTAAAGATGTCAAAAATGTTTAAAACATGATAGTTTGAGCTTTGAGGTATGAGATATCCAGTTCAATCCCCTCATTTTCCAGAAGAATTTGTTTAAAACCTTAACTTTTTAGAAAGAATTGTCCATTCTGTCACAAATGCTTCAAAACCAAGTTCACAAGTTTCACATTGAGAAGCTATAAGAATGGGTTCCTAGCATTACATCTTAACTGCTGGGTTTTGAAATATCTGCTTTGCACTGTTGCAGAATTCCAGTTGGAGGAGCCCTGCAGTGTTGAGGATTTTAGGAGTCCCTTCATACGTGTCCAGGCGGTGGCTTGGGGAACCTGAAATCTGTGTTGATGGAGACAAAAGGGAAGAGGATCCTCCCAAATTCCTCTAAATGCTTCTGCAGCCTGGAAATTCTGTTCTACATTTCATCTTAGGTTCCAACCTACTCCTTCAGGTTTGGGGCTCAGATCAAAAGGAACACCCCTTAGGAATCCTCCCTTCATTGCAAAAGATGACGTTGGGACATTCTGCTCTGCTTGTACCACCTGGGTGTGGTCCTTCCCAAGGCTGGCAGTAAGTGTGGCGTCCGGAAGGGCTCTTATATCCAACACTCTACTCTGGAGAGCCATGAGCATTATTCCTGAAATCATCTCAGGCTCTGACACCCAATAGTGATTTCCTCCTTTGGGTTTCACGCTGGAGCAGATGTGTACAGTCAGGAAAATGTCACCCAACCTGTCTCTCCCCATCTGGCAGGTCAGCAGGAAGCACCTGTCCTACTGGGTATGTTTTTGTTACAAGGGCCACCCTCCTATAAGAGCAGGTATCTTCTCTCTCTCCCTCTCTCTCTCTTTGAGGCGGAGTCTCACACTGTCGCCTGGGCTGGAGTGCAATGGCCCAATCTCAGCTCATTGCAACCGCTGTCTCCCAGGTTCACGCGATTCTCCTGCCTCAGCCTCCCGAGTAGCTGGGATTGCAGGCACACACCACCACACTCGGCTAATTTTTGTACTTTTAGTAAAGACAGGGTTGGTTTCCGTATGTTGGCCAGCCTGGTCTTGAACTCCTGACCTCGTGATCTGCCCGCCTCGGCCTCACAAAGGCTTGAGCCACTGCAACCAGCCGGTGTCTTCTCTTATTGAATCTTAAACCCTACATCCCCTACTGTTCATTGCAGTAGAATCTGGGCAACGTATTTTACCAAGGACTCTTTTTTGAGTTTCTTAAATGGCCGGGGAGGTAATTAAATCCCATGGGTCTAATGACACACACATTTTCCATTCTAGCGGCTCCAAGTTCCTTCTCTGATAAATAGTTTAGCAATTATCTCTTTGGCCACTACCTGCCTCCCCCGGGAATGGTCTGCCAGGGTGATCTGTACTCCCCTGCCATTTTCCAGAGTCTCTGTAAATTAGGAAGAATTCCTGATGTCTCGAGTAACGTAGCTCTTTACGGGAGTGGAACGTGGCTCTCTTTCCTCACTTTCAAATAGAAATTCTGGAGACTAAGCACCATCAAGGTAGCCATGATTTACCAAAATGCCAGCTTTTCAAAGTTCTTAAGTGCACAACCTTCCAGACTGTAGACCGAACAAGGGGAAAGGAGACAAAATGTATTGTCATGATTTTGCACGGCTAGTCTCTGGCAGAGTCAAGACCTCACATTCACTTGAGGGCTCAAATTTAGATAGTGACATCTCCAAGTGAAACTACAGAGTCCTAAGTGTGTGTGTCAGGTCACTTGCCAACTGGAAATGAACATTTAAAATATGTCACAATGCACTCGTGGCACGGCTTACTTTTTGTCTGTTTTACATATCAGGTATCAAAAAGAAAAATAGTCTGATCCTGCCTCAACCTCTAGAAGGCCCAGGTTCAGGGTCCCGCCACCAGCGGGAGGAGGGGTGAAAGGTGACTAGAAGGGCGGCGTCAGAACTGCAGGAATTTCAAGGTCGGCTCCCAGGCCTCAGCGGTGGAGGCTAGGACGAAGGCGGGGGCTGCAGCGCTGTCTGAGCCAAAAGTACGCCGCGCTGAGGCTGGGTACGGCACGGGGCGGGGCTTCGGCTTGATAGGGCCGAGCGGATGGTTGGGCCGCGGCGGGATGAGGCGGGGCTTCGGGTGGGACGGGGCGGGACTTCGGGAGAGATGGGGAGGAGCCGTGGCGAGGCGCTGCAGAAGAAAGGAAATGCGCTGGCGGGGAGACCGGGGTTGGTCCCCGGCGGGGCCGGGGGCGGGCTCGGGCCGGAACTTCAGAGGCGACCTCAGCCAACTGCTCTTGCGCCGGGCGGGGCCGTCGCCGCCAGCGGCTCGGAGCGCCGGAAGCGCCGAGTTTCAGGGTTCCTGGAGCTACAGGCGGCGGGAGGGGCTGCAAGTGGGTCCATTTTTTTTGGTATCATTTTTCGTCCTTTTCTTGGCTTATCCCCAAAAGCGGAAAGTTTAGGGCAGAGCGACAATCATACCCATCCACTGTGCCCCAACACGTGCAGGGCTGCGAGGGCGCCCGTTCCTCCCGGGACCCCAAGCGGTTTCTGGTACGCCTATATGGACGTATCTTCCCAGAGTGAAAGTTGATGTTTAGCCATTCCGAAGTTGGTGCTTTGTGGGAAGGAGAACAGCGGGAGAGCCGTAAGGAATGCAGGCGTCTTAACGCGAGGAACGCCTCTTAACACGCCCCGTGACATGGAGTTTGACAGGGCCCTGGATCCCTGCGTTCACCCCTCCTGGAGTCCTGGACGCCCACCTAGGAGCAGCGTCAGGGCCGTGCCACTTTGACCCACGTTAAACGCATTGCATCCTCATTTCTGTGTCCTGTCTAGATGCTTGACTCAGTGATGCAGAACCTTTCAGGGTTAGCTGGAAGCCACAGCCCAGCCTCTTGATGCAGCCTGGATCCAGCCGGTGTGAAGAGGAGACCCCTTCCCTCTTGTGGGGTTTGGATCCTGTGTTTCTAGCCTTTGCAAAACTCTACATCAGGGATATCCTGGACATGAAGGAGTCCCGCCAGGTGCCAGGTATGTGGCTGGCCACCCTGGGATGCCCTGGGCTGCGTCTGCCCCCCTTTCCCAAAGTCTCAGAAAGCTGGGATTAGAGGCTTTTAGGAGAGCCTTCCCTGCTGCAGGCTTTGAAAGTGACCTAGCCTGGGCCTTCGCATGAGTTTGTTTATTTGGAAGGTAAAAAAACAGTCTTAATCTTTTTTTTTTTTTTTTAAGTAGGTGTTTGGGGGAGTAACATTTGTACTGAGGTTTTTACCTCCGTTTAGGGTCTTTCATACTTGAAAATGCTCATTTGTTTTTCTTTGGCCCTGCTCCTGTTGGAGAGATCGCTGGGCCAGATATTCTCAGGCCTGGCTCCTTTCCTAAATGTGCCACTTACCTGGCCCGGGCTTGTGACTGACCTTCTGCAAAGTTTGGGTTTCTTTGTAAAAATGGAGCTTAACCCTGTGTAATGGAATCTTTTGATTCCTGATATGTAATGGGGGTTTGTTTTCTTTTGAATTAAGCAGAATCAAAATATTATAAACTCCCTGAGAGGAAGGACATAATCTGTCTTGTTCACCTGTGTAATCCCAGGGCTTAGAACAGTGCCTGGCATATAGTGCGCCCTCAAATAGAAATAGCTGTTGAAGCAGAAAGGCATTATACATGTAAAGTTTAAATTTTTTTTTTTTGTATTAGAATAGTGGCTACTAGAGATAGGCTTATCATAACTAAAAATATAACAAATGTAGTTTGGGGTGGATTTAAATAATTCACGTAGCTGTCTAATAATTCACAAATAGTTTGGGGTGGATTTAAATAATTCACGTAGCTGTCTAATAATTCACAAATAGCCACGTGTTTACTGTGCTATTTGAGAAGTTTGGTTAAACTTTCTGTGCTATTTTGAGTGAAGCTTTCCAGTCAAGGGCCTTCTGAATAAAAAACTATGAGTTAGAAGTAGTCAAGAATCTCAAGCATCCACAGTTTTAATGAGATAAGGTTTTGTTTGTTTCCAGTTAAATGTACAAATATATTTGGATGACCTTATGCTAATGACTTTTGTACAGATTTTTTCGCCACGCCTTTATTTCCTAATTATTGTTGGAAATGGTCTGGTTTTTTCCCTTGGAAGGCAGCCAGCCTCCTCCACAGTTTTCCATTTTCCAGTCTGGTATTCTTCATAGCTCATCTCTTCAGGAAGAAATTAATTCACACCAAATTCTAGGCTTCCTTGCTTAGTGATCTTCTGCAGGTGAGAAAACAGGTACCAAGGACATGACGGGCTTAACTCTCCCTGTAGGCAAAAGACTTTATGATGTAATGAAAACAAACCAACAAAAACAGGACCAGTGATCTTTGATTTATCACTGGTGAGAATGTTTCCAAGGTGTTTTAAAAATGAAACCTCGTGGTTAAAGCAGACATCAACTGACAGAGTGGATACTTTTAGACCTGGGGTGCCCAACCGCTGGGGCCACAGACCATTACTGGTACATGGCCAGTTAGGAACTAGGCCGCACAGCAGGAAGTGAGTGGTTGGCCAGTGAGCATTACTACCTGAGCCCCACATCCTGTCACATCAGCAGCGGCATGACATTCTTACAGGAGCGCAAACCTGATTGTGAAGTGCACGTGTGAGGGATCTAGTTGTGCACTCCTTAGGAGAATCTAATGCCTCATGATCTGAGGTGGAACAGTTTCATCCCCAAACTGTTCCCCCAACCCCCATCCTCGGAAAAATTGTCTTCTGCAAAACCGGTGTCAGAAAGGTTGGGGACCACTGCTTTAGACCATACCATAGTGTTCTGGGGGGTGCGGAATTCTACTCCTAGGTTTTTGTTTTGTTGTTGTGTCTGGTTTCATTTACTATAAAGACAAAACTTTTGACTACGTGAAATTTAGGATTGTTTAAACAGCAAAGAATATCTTAAACAAAATAACAAAGACAAACCCCAAAAATGATAAAATATGATATGAATGTGTTGTATGATAAAGAATTTCGCTGACCTTTGCCATTGGTTCCTGAAGGGTAACATCTAAATTATTATAGTTTCCTGAGTGACAGGAGCATCATCATTATTCATCGTGGCCTCTCTAACCACACTTGAATTTATGCGAATCAAGTGGTTCATGCTGGATCCCTAGATAGTTTGGGATGGGGGCTGTCTATGCCCAAAAGACCAGCTGTTTGATTAGAGAGTTGGGGTTTTGAGCTAGATCATATCAGTCTGACTCTTTGGGAGGGGAGTGGGGCTGGAGATTGAGTTCAGTTATGTGGTCAGTAATTCAGTTAATTGTGCCTACCTTATGAGACCTCAGTAAAAACTCTGGACACTGAGGGTCAGATGAGCTTCCCTAGCTGATAATCACGTGTTGGTGTATCAGGAGGTGATGTGTCGAGGACACAGAAATGCCCTGCCCTGGGCATTTCTTTGTTTGGCTGGCCCTGATTTGTATCCTTCATGGATAAAACTATAATCATAAGTATAGCACCTTTCTGAGGCCTGTGAGTCATTCAAGTGAATTATCAAACCTGAGGGAGTATTGGGGACCCCCTAATTTATAACCAGTTGGTCAGAAGTACAGATATCCTGAGGACCCTCACAAAATTTGGGACTCATAACTTAAGTGAGGGCAGTATTGTGGGGGACTGTGCCCTTCACCTGTGAAATTTAACCTAACTTTGAGTAGTTACCATCAGAATTGTATTGCAAAATGATTGCAAAATGTCAGCTCCCCAAAATTTGAATTTGGAGTTAAACTAAGAAAAATACTGTGAAATTTGATTGTGGTGGTATTTAGATTTGTGGATTTTTTTTGTTTTTTGTTTTGGCATTAAAAAAAAGTAGCCCAGGTACAGTGGCTCATGCCTGTAATCCCAGCACTTTGGGAGGCCAAGGCGGGAGGATCACTTGAGCCCAGAGTTCAAGACTAGCCTGGGCAACAAAGTGAGACCTCGTGTCTAATTTTTGAAAAGCAGTACCAAGGCTACAGTAAGCTGTGATTATACCACTGCCTTCCAGCCTGGGCAATAGAGCAAGACCCTGTCTAAAAAAAAAAAAATGTATTTTTAATAATAGCTGATAACATACAGAAGTCATATTTCTTGTTTTAAATATCTCTGTGTCAGACTTTAATGATGGATTAAATAATAGTGACTTGTTTATTTAAATCGTCATATAATACTTATCCTATTCTAGTGGGTACAATGAAGTGGAAATAATATATCTGTAAGAATTATATTAAATCTGGTTGAAAAAGATTATCTTAGGTGTTTTAACGCTGTCAAACATAAATAACATAGCATCAATTAAATAACAGCAATTAAACTAAAAAGAGAGCAATCAAAAGTACTTTTAAAAAGAGAAAACAGTCAAATGTCTTGCTGTGGTTGCAGACGTTCAGGGTTGGCTGCTTGAAATCTGAATCAACCTGCCTGTGACCCTAGATCCCTGAACCCTTATAGCTCGACCCTCCTCCTTCTTGGGGGCCTGATGATCCAGGGGATCCTCTGATGCTTTTAGGCCTCTGTGGGCTGCATGTGGAACAGCAGGAACACAAGGGCCACTTGGGAAAGGCTGGAACATAAACTCTGTTATCTAGTATTTGTTACTGTTTTCTTTTCTTAGTTCATTGCGCTTTCTCTCAGTTGACAGAGCAGCCGTCCAATTTTCTTGAGCTCTCTTCTTATAGAAGATTGCTTTGATAGAAGAAAATGGCTCTCTAATTCTTTTTTCCATGTCTTCAGTCGTCTTCTTGTAGATGCTGTGCATCTGATACGTGTAGTTCATGTTTCTATATACTTGAAGAAGTTTCTTCTTTCTAAGCAGTGTATTTCCTCCTCAGTTGCTTTTCTCTGAGTTTTAAAATTCAAACTGTCTGTTAAATTCTTCTGATCTTTTTCTCCATTGTTCTGTGATGCTTTTAAGATTTTTTTTTTTTTTTTTTTTTTTTTTTTGCATCAGCCGCTTGGAACTGGAAAGATTTTGTCGCATCTTCATCTTGAGTGACCGTGTCTGTCCTTAAAGGCAAGTCATTGTTGTCAGTCTGTGAGGTGAAAATTCACAGGACCCACTTTTCTGTCCTTTTTCAAGAAAGTCTACTGTGTCCACAAGTGAAGACCTGTTCAGATTTTTGTTAAGTGTTGCCACACACAAAGTTTGTAGCATTGGATGACTGGCCTCCATCAGAGGTGACTTGAGGACTTCATTGGCTTGTGCCGTTAGCCCAGTCTTCTCAATGCCTTTCCCATAGACTTCAACCCAGGAAGAATACCTTTTGTTCCACTCTTTTCCCCATCTGAAAGTGTTTTTGCTCTTTATTAAAACCACGACAGTGGTACATGCTAGGATCTCCTTGGAGACCCAAAGAATCCTGGGACTTTCAGACATCACCAGCAGAGCATCCTGCTGCTTCTCGACCAACTGGAAAGACATTTTGGTGGCGGACAGCTGGCCCTCTGTGGGTCCAAAGGGCTCTGCTTTCTGCCTGTGATTGCCTTTGTGCTGTGGGCCACAACAAACCCTGTGGAGTGTCTATCTCTAATACAAACAAGTACTTGGCAGCCAGGATAGATCATCACATAGGCCAGGGGAGGGAGAGGCCAGCCCTGTTCTATAAAACAGTTCTCTCTAACTTTACTCTGCTCAGTGTACAAATAGTGATACAGAGCATTTGGGGAGGCAGAAAGGGCTGAGTGCAGCCAGAGATCAGCCTGGAGCTCAGGCCACCTGGCCCTGCAGCAAACCTAGACCACCAAAGCAGCACCATGCCTCAGCCCTGCTCTGCACACAGGCATTCCAAGGCAGAGTGGTGGGGCGTATGGCGGTAGAGTTGGCATCCCTGGGTGAGGTTCATTTTCCTGGTTTAAAGTTTGCTTCTGCCGTAAGGAAGCCTGCCCTTGACTACACAGGACACAGGGATCTCCCTTCTCTGCAGGCTCCCTGTCCTTTTGCGTTTGGTCAGTGCAGGCAGGCAGGGGCAGAGGACTGAAGATCTCATCGGTGGTGGTATGGAAAAGACTAGGTTTCAATTGTGAAAACTTGGGAGAAGCCTGTTGGAACTAGCTACATCTTAGAATTTTATGGCCTTGGTGCGGTGGCTCACACCTGTAATTCTAGTGCTTTGGGAGGCCGAGAGTTTGAGTCCAGCATGGGCAACAGAGAGAGACCCCCACCTCCATAAAAATGTTTAAAAATTAGTTGGGCTCCTGCTTGAGACCAGGAGTTGAGACTGCAGTAGGCTGTGATTATGCCACTCGGGCAACAGACTGAGACCCAATCTTTAAAAAAATCACAAGCAAAATCATGGATTTTCAGTGGAACCACTTTGTCTCCATTCAATTCAAGTTTTCCTGGATGGGGGTGACTCTCTTTTGGGGGTGACACAGTGACCCAGGCTCCTTCCCTCCTTGTTCCTGCCATCTTCAGCTCATGCCTGCAAGGTTGAGCTGAAAGGTTATCTTTAGAAGCATGCCTCTGTGGAGGGAGGGGGTCTGGCTTGTGGCTAAATTTGCCACCTCTTATTTCTTAAAACCACATCTCACTCCCCTAGTATCTCTCTGTAACTGAGGCTTAGAGGCTCCTTGTCCATTCTTTGGACTCTTCCTCAGTCCCTTTGTCTACAAGGGAAACAACCATCAGCAGAGGCCAGTCTGGGCGTTCTAAGGGGCATCGGGATTCAGGCCACAGGTACCCCCATGAATGGAGAGAATAGAGGCTGTGACTAGGCTTCATGGTGAGGAGAAGAATGGCCAAATGCCTGAGGTGATCATTGTTTCTTAGTTTAGAATTCATGTATTTATTTCAAAAAGGACTTGACCGAGTGTGGTGGCTCCCAGCACATTGAGACACCAAGGCAGGAGGATCGCTTGAGGCCAGGAGTTCAAGACCAGCCTGGGCAACAAAGTGAGATGCCCATGTCTAATTTAAAAAAAGAAAAAGGACATCACCACATAAAAGTTTATAACCTGTTTCTGAAAGTAAAGAATTTAGCCATCATGGGGGTGGGGGGAAGAGGCAGGAAAAGAGATTGGACAGGACTCTTTAGTTGCAGGTGACAGGAACACAGTGCACGCAGCTTAAGGTGAAGCAGGGAGCTCAGGTCAGGTTATTGAGGGACAGGCAGAAGGGAAACCCTGCAGGAGCCTGGACAGCCCTGGGACCATCAGGGACTCCCTGCTCTGAGCAGCCCCTCTGTGTCCTGGCCCCACGCCAGAAGAAAGCCTCTGGGTATCAGTGGGTAGGTTCCCTCTCAGCTTTCTCCGCTGGCAGGAAGTTGCCTGCTGCCATCTGTAGCCTAGGTTTTGAAAACAGAGTTATAAAAAGAGAAGTTTTGGAGTTGTAACCTGGCCCCAAAGGGTAGTGTTTTGTAATCTACTTACTGTCTTTTTTTTAAAAAAATGCTATTGCCAGTTCAAAGAAATGGCAGCTGATTTCTTAGAAAAGCACTTGTTTAAAAAAAAAAAAAAAAAAAAACAAATAAGCCTTTCTCATGGTTTCCTCTCGCTTTCCTTCTTCTAGTTGCTTCAAATATAGTCCTGTGTTTGGTCCCCCACTATAATGACTGTTTTCAGGCCCCTCGTGAGCATTCTGCACAGAGGTGGATTCACCAAATCTGGTTGGACAGCACTGGTTTTCTCCCGTCTGCACTAGTACAAGCTTTAATGTCAAGCTTTCTACTTAGGACCTGTGAGGAAAAGACATTGGAATTTCTTGGGGCATTGTCATTTGTCAAGGACTGATTCTTAAGTCTAGAATTTCAGCAAACAGCATGGCATTGATTTTTTTTTACACCCCTTGCCCCCTACAAGTTAACATTTAATGAAGCAGAAAATGTGATCATGCATTATGTTGACTTTGCTTTTTTTAAATTTTAGGTGTATTTTTGTATAATGGACATCCAATAAAACAGGTAGATGTCTTGGGAACCGTCGTTGGAGTGAGAGAAAGAGATGCTTTCTACAGTTATGGAGGTAAGAACAATTGTGTCTGAAATGAAGTTGATGTAGAAGGCTGACCCTTCTGGGCTGAAAGTTGGATTTTAGCAGCCCCAGCCGTTTAGAGTAGCTGGGGACCCTCACTAAGGGCATGTACTTTCTCTATGGGGTACCCCTTATAGCCCCAGACATGGGCTAAGAATAAAATGAGGCAACGGATAGGAATGATACTGATGAATTCAGTGAGGTGACAGCTGCTGAGGCACTAGGACGTGGAAGAATTAAAATACAGCCCCCTAGGAGCACCGATGGACAGGGCGCGGGGGGGCGGGTACCTGATGCCCAAGGGTATATCTGTAAATAGCAAAGGGTGGTAATATATGGTTATGTGGATCACTTTAAAAAGCAACGACCAGATTAATGTTAAAGTAGATTCTTTAACAACACAGGAAGGTGTGAAAAATAATTTTAAAATCTTTATATCTAGAACAGTTAACAAAAAGCCTTTTGATACTCAAAGGGATAAATATCCATTATCAGAAAGTTTATTTTCCCTCATGATGACAGAAGCTTAATAAAGGGTTTCTATATTATGGACACTAGAGAATTGCTCACTTGTGATTTTAGTGTAATAGGTCCTTATTTTTTCATTGAGTTGATTTTTAAGCGTTTAAGATATTGCCTTGTACAACTCCAAGCTTCTCTGTAGTCAAGAGCCCAAGGTAGATATTTTGTGGAAAACTTAACTTTAAATTCCATACCTTTGCTGAAATTGACGTTGTCACTTTTTGTGCTATGCCTTGGATTTGTATTCTTACTCTTCTTGAGGAAAGATAGAAGGCAGTTAAACTTTGTGACCAAGAGCATTTCATTGGCAGTCCCTGCATGATTGATAATTTGTAGATACAATCTCATTACATTTCTTTACATGTACTCATTTTCCTGAAGAGTATTATCTTGTGCTTTTAATAAAATAATGTGAAAAATAAAAGCTCTCATTTTTTCTGCTTTTTCCCAGCATATGTGTGTGTGTGTGTGTGTGTGTGTGTATATATATATATATATATATATATATAATTTTTTTGTTTTTAATTCTGAAAAGGATCGCCTTGTCAGACATTCCCAAACTGAATCTCTTCTCTGCTTTATTTTGCCAAAGATATTGGTCCTGTTTTTCTCCAGACAACTCAACAAATATTTACTAAGTTCCTACAGTGTATCCAGCTGTGGGCAGTACACTGTAGTATAGGAGAGTGCTTCCTCTCGAAATGCCAACGATGAAATAATAGCGTCTTTCAATTTGCAAAGCACTTTTATATGCATGATTTCATATTATTCTACCCCTAGTCTTTTGAAATAGAAAGTACAGGTACTCATTTTGTAGATGAGAAAACTAAGGCTTAGTAACTTGCTCAAGATTCCACTGATGGAGATTTGTGGGTCCATTCTGTTTACTGACTCCAGTGTGTTCAGTGGTCTCCATATAACTCAGTTTGATTTTTCTCTTCTCTTTCTTTCTTCCATCCCCCACCCACCAAAAAATAAATAAATAAATAACTGCATTTGATTTTTAGTTTTCTGTTTTTCAGATCAAATAAATGAGGCCGTTTGAGGACTTTAAAATCCTGGCCCTAGAACCAGGCTAGATATTAAGCCTGCGCCTAAAGGAGCTTCGCTTAACCCCTTTTCCCATTATAAAAAGATGAAGGCACTATGATTGCCTCTTCTCCAGTAAGCATTTCCCTCTGAGTGAGTGTCTGAGGAGCATGACATATCTGTGGGCTTCGGGAAAATAAAAAGCATCTGACTGCTGAAATTATTGAGAGCAGAGAGGCTTTTGCAACTTTAATTCTTGTGGAGAGCTGCCCCTCTCCTTGCTGTCCTCAGGCAGAACATGGCTTTTGGGCCAGCTGCCAGGTGGCCACTCCCTGCTGGTCTGGGTTCTGCTTCCCTTGACTCACCGCAGGCCTGTGCTGGGGGTGCTTCCTGCTCACACTGACTCATCCTGCAGCTGAAACAAAAGGCCAGTGGCCCAGGCGGTGCTGTGTAGCTGTGGAGTACGTTGTGCAGCACTGCAAGGGTGCCTCCATTCAGGGGCATTCCAGCAGCCAGACCTCTGGGCACCAAGGCACTCGGTCTGCTGGGAGAGATCACAAACCTGGTTAGTCCAGGGATTGGTGACAGTGCCCAGAGTGCACAGAACACTTGGTAGCAGCTCAAGCTTAGACCTAGAATGTTGGAAGGCTACAGTCAAGAACAGAATAACCTCACATTCTCTAGGACAAATGTTCATGTGCTAATTTTTTTTTTTTTTTTTTTTTTTTTTGGGTCCAGGCTGGAGTGCAGTGGTGTGATCTTGGCTCACTGCAACCCCCTCCTCCCGGGTTCAAGTGATTCTCCTGCCTCAGCCTTCCAAGTAGCTGGGACTACAGGTGCTTACCACCATGCCCAGCTAAGTTTTGTATTTTTAGTGGAGACGTGGTTTCACCATGTTGGCCAGGCTTGTCTCAAACTCCTGGCCTCAAGTGATCTGCCCACCTCGGCCTCCCAAAGTGCTGGGATTACAGGCATGAGCCACTGCTCCTGGCCTGCTAATTTTTTTTTTTTTTTTTTTTTTTTTTTAGCTTTCTATTGTAAATCAAGTTTTCAACTGCAGAGAAGTGGTGTGCCTGGAAGTGTCATGCATTTTTTTTAACGCAAAATGTCCTTATTCATTTTTTGGATTCTTAAAATGGTGCTTCCTCATTATAAAATAAAATTTCAAACTAGAGACAATTTTAATGAAGTATATAAAAATCATGTGAAACACTATAAATCAGGCAAAACAATGTCAGTGTTTGGGTGAACATCCTTCCCATTCTAAACATGTTCCCAGTATCAAAGAAATATAGAAATGCCTGTTTCCTTAGTACTATTGTACATGTTTCTTTCTCAGTGTTTCTGAAATTAGGCTTAACAGTCAACGTATACATTGAATGTGGGGTTCCTTCCCCACACTCCAAGAGAAACTGCTGTTAGTATTTAATGTCTTAAAATCATTTCTGTGAAAATACACTGTTTAATGTTGCACATAAATTGGATTATATATTTCTGTTTTACAATGAGCCATGTATATGTTTTTATTCTCATATAGTACGTCATTGTAATTTTTTTAACCATATTTATAAACATTTAGGTATTTCCAAGTGTCAGTATTATAAAGAATACTACAGTGAACAGCCTTACATAAGATGTGTGTATCTGTGTACTTATTTTTGTTTTATCTGGAAGTAATTGTTAAGTCAAAGGATATGTACATTTAAAAACAACTTTGAGAGGCAGGGTCTCACAGTGTTGCCCAGGCTGGAGTGCAGTGGCTATCACCGGTACAATTGTAGCACACTGCAGCCTCAAACTCTTGGACTCAAGCAATCCTGCCTCAGCATCCCGAGTAGCAGGCATGTGCCACCGCACCTGGCTTACATTTCATAATCCGATGTATGTTTCCAAACTTGCTCGTTAAGATTTAAATTTTAGAAATTTGTTACTAATTTATACTTCCACTATCAACATATGAGGGTATCAATATTTTTAATATTTGTCAATTTCATTGTTGATAAATTATTTATACTTGCTTTTTTTAGTGGTAACTAGTGAACTTAGCATAGTGACGTGTTTTTATTGGCCATTTATAGATCTTCCATGAATCACATATTCTTTTCTTTGCCACTTTTTCTCTTGTGATCTTGATCTTTTTCTTATTAGTTTATATGAGCTCTTTATTTATTTTTTATTTTTTGAAACAGGGTTTCATTCTGTTGCCCAGGCTGGAGTGCAGTGGCATGATCATGGCTCACTGCAGCCTTAAACTCCTGGGCTCAAGCAATTCTCCCCCCTCAGCCTCCCAAGTAGCTGGGACTACAGGCACATACCACCATGCCTGGCTAATTTTTAAATTTTTTTTGGTAGAGATGGAGTCTCGCTGTGTTGCCCAGGCTGGTCTCAAACTCCTGGGCTCAAGTGATCCTCCTGCCTTGGCTTCCCAAAGTGCTGGAATTATAGGCATGATCTACCATGTCCAGCCTATGAGCTCTTCCTATATTAAATCATTGACCCTATCATTTGGAATATTGCTATCCAGTATTAGTTTTTAGGTGGTCAGACTTATCAGACTGCTTTAATGAGTTCTGATTTTAAGAGTCTGCTTAAAGAAGTCTCTCCTCACCCACTATAAACCCGGGGTTAAAGGTATTCACCCATATCGTCTTCTCATCTTAAGTTTACCTCTTTTGTATTTAATGAAATGAAACCCATCTAGGATTTATTTTAGTATAGGAAGTACTCTTTTTGGCTTTTTCTTCAGCGTGGATTTAGGCCAGCAGTAAAAAATTTTGCCTTAGATTTCTTCAGGATTATGTGTGCTTTTACAACAGTCTAGTTGATTTTTTTTTTTTTTTTAATTATGAGACCCACTGACCCCATGCTTAGCAACCTCTGTTCTGAGTTTGTCAGAAATTAAGCAAAGAGAAATGCCTGTTATTCCCTAGCAGACATCTCCAAATTCCTCTATAGTTGTAAATATAACTGCAATGGGAATTGTTTGATTTTTTGCAAAAATTAGATAAACCAGGAATAACATAAGCCAGACTAGTACTGTTTTTGTGGCCAGGATATAATTATTTTCTATTATGAAAATAAAACGGTACCCTTCTGTGATGTGCTTGGCTTTCCTTACATCCCCTGCAGTGGTGAGGACTGGGCAAAAGATCTTTCACAAAGAGAAACCCAGGCCAAATGACTTGGAACGCTTTGTCTTGGTAAGTCAGCACGCTAGCAAAGAGACCGTGACAGAAGGCTGCACCCTAAGTGCGTGTGCCTCTAACCACAAACCACACGATGCTCTCTTGTTTCAGGGTGGGAGAGAAAGGCTGATTTTGTATGTGAGCAGTCATTCAGTTTTTGCACTTAACTTCCCAAGGCCACCATTTTTAGTACAGAGGTGTAGACAAGCATCATGAGGGTACTAATCATTAGTACCTTGAGGTAGGATAAGTGAAATGCTGACCATATCCCATTGGGCTTGTGTATTACATTGAGTTGTGCAGACAAGCAGTTTATACTCATATACAGTGAGAGGTTGTTTCAAAAGTGGAAGGAGAGTTTGATAAGGGATTTGCTTCTCCAGGCTATTGAAAGAGGTCATCTTTCAGTATGGCTGAATGCAATGACAGTATGCTAAATCACCAGCCTTGCTCAAATCTCTCTTCTACCCTTTTACTTTTCTCTTGCAGTGGATGACAGCACTGGAGTTATAAACTGCATCTGCTGGAAAAAGTTGAATACTGAGTCTGTGTCAGGTAATTTTATTTGCCACATTCCTTTACTTTTCACCTAACTAATGGATTTTACTCAACGTAGTTCATCAAAACAGCTACAGGACTAAATTTTCACATTTATCTGCTGGTGAGTTACAATGATCTACCTGAAGCACTATACCCAGAGCTTTGGCTGCTCTGAAAACTGATGCCATAGGAAAGCCACTTGCTTTTCTTTCTCCCATCTCTTTGGTGCTCACTTCTTCCTAAGCCTACAGGAATGTGAGTAGGTTACCCCTGTTCATTTCAGCAGTTCATTTTTACCATGCCCGTTATTACATAAGTCAAGGCGTCTTAGCCTAATTGCTAGCCAAGTCTGATTCCCCTTGTCCCAGCCATATCACTTGACCAAAGAACATTTTGATGACTGTTTCTCTCACATGGTTGCCACTAACTTCTGTGCTGCCATGGTCCAGATTTCTTGAAATCTCTGTGTTCAAACAAATAATACCAGGAATTCTAAGATTGAGAAGGTAAGATAGGATTCCTTTGGAAGTTATCCAGTAAGTAATATAAATTAAAAGAACTTTAAAATTGTATAGTGAACACATTGACTATAACTGAAACATTTGGTGTTGCTTGAATATATTTTCATAATTTTTAGATACCTTTTTTTTTGTTTTTTTTTTTTTAAAGACAGGTTCTCACTATGTTGCCAGGGCTGGTCTCAAACTCCTGGACACAAGTGATCCTCCTGCCACAGCCTCCCAAAGTGCTAGGATTACAGGCTTGCGCCACCACACCTGGCCCAATTTTTAGATACTTTTTAAAGTTAAGTTCATAATATGAAAGAATATCATGCAATATTGGTGATGGTTTTTGGTTCTAGAGAAGCTACGAAAACTGGAAGCTTGTTTTTTTCTGTGTTTTACAACATATACAGTATAGTGCCATACACAGTGGGGTTATTCAGTAAACACTGTCTGCTCTAATATCTAGCATCTAGTATCTATCTACTTGCATTATATATGATAAGAATATCTAATGCTTGGGGTCATTTCTTCTTTTTTGCCGTAATGTGTCAGAATCTCAGCTTTGTACTTTGACTGTACTGATCAATGGAATGCTCATTTGCTTAATTTTCTGATGTATTTACATTTAGAATTTGGCCGTCAGTTTCATGTAACTTTGGAATTCTAATCCCTAATTTGGGAACATCTAAATCAATGGCATTGCTTTGGTGAGGAAGGTTTGTAGGTAGATTTAAGGGAGACCACATGTTTTTAGGCAGATATCTGATAGGCAAGAAATAAACCTGTGAGACAATCAGGTATCTGGATTTTTGTGTATGTCTGAGGTGTTTTTCTTAATCTGTTTTGTGCTGCTGTTACAGAATACCTGAGACTGGGTGATTTTATAAAGGAAGAAATTTATTTCTCATAATTCTGAAGGTCAGAAATTCCAAGATCAAAGTTTTGGTGTCTGGTAAGGTCCAGGTCCCCCCTCCAAGATGGTGCCTTGAATGCTGCATCCTCCAGAGGGAGGAGAACTGTTCCTCACATGGCAGAAGAGCACGAGAATGAGAACCACTTCTGCAAACCCATTTTATAGTGGCCTTCATTCATGAGAGTGGAGCTCTCATAACCTAAACACCTCCTGTTGGACCCCATCTTCCAACACTGTTGCATTAGGGGTGAAATTTCTAACACATGAGATTTTGAGGGGACAAAAACATTCAAACTTGTTTTTATCAAACTGTAGCAGTATTAAAATCATTTGCAGATTTTTGGTTGTTGTCACAATCTTCAGTCAGAAGGTGTAGTTTGAATATGCGTACTTGTTCTAGATGGAGAGTCAGCGAAGTTTTTCTGTAAAGGGCCATATTTTCTGCTTTGTGCACCCTATGATCTGTGTGTCTCTACTATTCAATGCTGCCATTATAGCGGAAAGTAACCACAGGCAGTACATAAGCAGATGGGCAGGCTGTGTTCCAATAAAACTTTATTTTTAAAAACAGGCTGTCGATGGATTTGGTTCATGGGCTATAGTTTGGAGACCCCTGTTTTAGTCATTGTTTCAGTTTTCAAAATTAACTCTTTTTAAAGAAATAGCAGCATCAGGAATATATAATTCTTATACTTAGTAATTTTTTAGATCAACAAAATGGCTATTAATACTGAGAGTCAGATTTTTAAAATATCAATAAGTAGATAAATGAATGAACAATCACAGTGGGTAGCCTTAATTTAAGATCGCTTTGCAAATATAACGAGAAGGTAAGAGTACAAGGAGAAAAGGAGAAAACCTAAAAATGATTCTCATCGTCTTTGAATTGTTCCCAACTAGCCCATTCTCTCCTTTTTATTTAATTGCCCTTAGTTTAAAAGCTTTCCATTGGAAGGTGGCCAGCAAAGACTAATTTTTTAAACAAAATTTAGTCTGAGTCAAAATCATGTTCCAGTCCATTAAAGTGAAAGAATATAATATTAGCTCCTATAAATGTCACATTGAATGTACCATTTGGACTTGGCCTATGAGCAAAGTTAAGATTTCCTGGCCCTGAGTATTAGAATGTTAAAGGGGATTTCTCTTTCATGATGGAATAGACGCTGAAAGTGAAGTTCTGTCAGGCTCCAGTCTTCTCATTATATTCATTAAATTACACAGCTTGAACCTCCTTTCGGCAATTTGGCTCACCCTTTAAGTGAAAGGTGGGCCTCTTGTTCTCAGGACAACCATCAGTCCGATCATTTCAGTGGTGCTACGTGAAGCATTTACTATCACCTATAATGTTTGCATAATGGCAATGAGATGTATAAATACCTTTAAAATTCAGCCTAAGTAGAAGAGGACCTGGGGATAGGGATGCAGATGGGACAGCCTTTTGAAAAAGTAGCAGTTGGGAATTTTTTGAAGAAACCCAGTAAGCTCTGAGCAGCAGTAATGCTGATTGCATCCAGGTTCCTACCTATCACTTACTGAATGCACAGAGTTCTCTGTGCTCCCTACGTTGCTGTTTCCCTGGGTATAGTAGGTGTGTTCAAGGAAAATTAATGCCTCTGCACGTTACAGAGCCACAGTTGTCAAAATTGTATTAGGTTGATTTTGATGAAGGGCTTCTCTATGAAGAAATACAGAGAGTAGATCATCTTGTATAAAAACAGCCTCTTTTGCAATTTAAAAGCAAAATAAGATGTATGGAATAATTATGTATTTGTTAAGGTATTAAAAATCCAAATGACTGAAGCTGGTGTAGGAGTTGTGAGCATGCATGCATTGCTGACAACGTTGTCTAAAACAGGGGTTTGATCAGTTTATTCTGGCAAGCATTCTGACAGTATGTAATGAACTGTAAACCAGTTTGTAATTTTTTATCCAGTAATAGTCTCTAACGAAAGACCCCCAAAACACAAGATGCTTTTTCTAGAAGGTTTAATTATTCATCATCACAAATAGCTTACGTTTAATTATTTCCTATAAATATGGAATTGTGCTAAGTGCAGAATGTAAGTATTCAATTAGATCATGCACAACAACTCTGTGTATGAGGTAGACTCTACTGTTACCTCCATTTCATAATTGAGGAAACTGAAGTATAAGAGTAGAAAGGAAACTGAGGCACAGTGAGGTGAAGCAGGTTAAGCAGCCTGTCCAAGGTTACACAGCTAGTAGGAGGTAAACTGAGATTCATTTCCGACTCCAATAGCCAAATGCCAATGGCTAAGCTGTACTGTCCCTATACGGTGCTAGTGAAAAAAAACCAAAGTAAAAAATTATAAAACTGTACCTATAATCCCAGCTACTCAAGAGACTGAGGTGGGAGGATCACTTGAGGCCAGGAGTTCAATTCCAGCCTGGGCAACATAGCAAGACCCCGTCTCTAATAAACATAAAATGCTTGGCTGTGTAGCTTCTTTGGATACATAAGTGTATTTGAAATTATGCTAGAAGAAAACAGAACACACAGTATTTTGCACCCACCAGCTGTAACTGGGAAATGTGAGTATCTTCCTGGGGCAGGCAGCAGAGAGTAAGGGATAAGTGGGATGGCTCTGCAGCTAGAGACTGCCTGGGTTCAAACCCCAGCCTTGTCTCTAACTAGCTGTTTTACTTTGGGCAAGTTGCTTGACCTCTCTGTGACTCAGTTTCCTCATCTCTAAAATGGGGCTAATAATAAGCAGGAGTGGTTGCGAGGACTAAATGTGCTAATACATTGTAAAGTCCTTAGAACAGCACCTGTAGTACCCAGATAGTCGTGACAATTCTTCTTACTTAATACAATTTGGAAGTAAAATAGTGATAGAAGTTATTTAGAATTGAGTGTACATTGGGTTTTTTTCATCATGAAGTTGCTCCAGTATATAGTTTTAAGTGGTGACAGAGAGAGAGAAAGTGTGAGTGTGCGTGTGTGTGTGTGTTTGAGAGAGAGACAGAGAGATTAGCCTAGTTTCCCAACAGAGATGAGAGGTGAGAAATTGGGATGTTGAGCACTCAGGTGGGACAAGTCTCCTCACAAGGACATTTGAAAGGTTGTTTAAAGCTATTGCTACCACGCCTAGCTGAACTCATTGTACAGAGTTCGTTTCAAGGCCATGCAGTGCCCTTTGACTGCACTGGCGATGCAGGGCAGGAAAGAAGGCCCTGGAGTCTGTTGGAACTTGCCCTCTGGACCTCAGTCTAGACTCTATTCCCTTCACCCCACTCTTGAATAATTACAGTTTATACCTTTTTCTCAGTGGAAGACTCCAAAAGGTTATGTGGATTTCCAGCAGTAGAAGAATTACTCAGAAGTAGAATAAATAAGCATATTGTGTTGGTCTTACCCTAAAACTGTCTCACAGATGTGGTAGAGTGATTGTGTTATAACTTTTTCTCTTTCCCTCTGGCTCTAAACAACTACAGCTGCTCCAAGTGCAGCAAGAGAGCTCAGCTTAACCTCGCAACTTAAGAAGCTACAAGAGACCATTGAGCGGAGAACAAAGATAGAGATTGGGGACACGATCCGAGTCAGAGGCAGTATCCGTACATACAGAGAAGAGCGAGAGATTCATGCCACCGCTTACTGTAAGCACAAGATATTTCTACCAAATTGGTGGTTTTTCTGGATGTGCATCCAGTAAACCTCTTGTTCAGCTGGAAGTCAAACTTTCAAAAAGTTCAGTTAAGATATAACTCTATTTAATGAGTGAATTACATCGTTTAACATGCTTTCTTTAGAAAATTAGCATTTCTTAATTTTATTTTGAAGACAGCTAATTATAATTTGGGAAAGAAAATGAATTATTTACTTTATATATGGTTGGCAAGTTTATTTGGATGACATAGTAGAGTTTCCAAAGCACTTTCAAGTTCAGAATGTCAGTGCATTAGGGCAGAATATGAACATTCTTCAAAATAATGGAAAGTTTTAAATTTTTTCTTTATTTATTTTTCTTTTTTTGAGACAGGGTCTCACACTACTGCCCAGGCTGTAATGCAGTGGCACAGTCACAGCTCACTGCAACCTCAAATTCCTGGGCTCAGGAGATTCTCCCACCTCAGCCTTCTGAGTAGCCAGAACTACAGGCATGCGCCACCACACCCAGCTAATTTTTTATAGAGATGAGATTTCGCCATGTAGCCCAGGCTGGTCTCAAACTCCTGAGCTCAAGAGATCTGCCTACCTCAGCCTCCCAGAGTGCTGGGATTACAGCTGTGCGCCACTGTGCCTGGCCAGAAATTTCTTGAACACCATTAAGTCTATTAACTTGAAATGAAAACAACTAATCAGAAATATGACAGTTCCCCATCATCTCCCCTTTGCACTGTGCTAGCTGGTTTTCAGTTGGAAATTTCAAGGACAACCCCTGCTGTCCACCAGAGGAAGAGACGAATCAATACATTGATGTGCTTTCCTGGTTCCTTGGCCCTGGCCAAGCCCATGACACTTAGGGCATCGCATTCCCTCATGCAGGATGACTGGGAGCTATTTAGTGCATCTAGACTGTGATCCCTGGGCACTCACAAGGAAGAAGGCCCACCCAGCACCTCATTTACTGTTGTCCTAGCAGGAGTTTGGGCCTGGGAAAGAACTGATCTCAATGTAATTTGCAATTTCTGTGGCATCTTTTTTCTGGTCACTTGTTAGATAAAGTGGACGACCCAGTGTGGAACATTCAAATTGCAAGGATGCTTGAGCTGCCCACTATCTACAGGAAAATTTATGACCAGCCTTTTCGCAGCTCAGCCCTAGAGAAAGAAGAGGCACTAAGGTAAGTGGTGCCTTATCACTGCTGAGCACATGACTACGGCAGGAAAGCGAAACAGCGGGAGCCCAGATGCTGGGGTCGGCCTGGGTTCAAATCCCGAATCATCCACCTACGCACTGTGGAGCTCTGAGCAAGCCCTCTAACCCGCTCTGTGCTTCAATTTCCTCTACTGTAACATGAAGGGAATAATAGCACAGATGTCCTACGGTGGTTGTGAGGAAATTATGTGTGTAATTGGAGTCACTGAAGGAGTGGAGGCAGGAGCAGAGAAAAACACTTTGAAGAAATAATAATGCCTGACATTTTTCCAAGTTTGATAAAAACTTTAAACTCACAGATTCAGGAAGCTTAATGAACTCCAAGGCAAGAAACCTGAAGAAAACTGTAGCAAGTCACCTCATAATCAAAATATGATACCATAGCATGTCATAATCAAAAACCTGTTCTAAAAAAACCTACACCAGTCATTCTCAACCAGGGATGATTTTACTTTTTTATATGGGAGAAAAACAACCCAGGAGGAATGAGAATGTGTGCATATTTGCTAATGCATGCATAAAAGAACTGTGAGAGGAGACACAGAGAACCAGTAACAGCAGCTCCCTGGGGGGTGGGGACCGAAGGATAGAACAGGAAGGGGATAGAAAGGAGACTTCACTGCTTATCTTTTAATGTTTTTTAACATGAATATATTATCTATTCAAAAAAGTATATTAAAAGCACAACTATTATAAAAAGTGAAAATTCTCCATTTTCCTGTCTCCGCTTTCCTGCCTCAGCACCATTCCCTAGAGATTACCGATGTTCATAAGCCAATGTGTGTCTTTTTAAATTAGTTTCTTCTGTGCTTACTCAAGCGTGAATAGTCACCCATAGATTTAGTGGGTTTCCATTTGTTTTTTTATAAAAATAGGACCATACCTTACATGCTGTTTTGCAGTTTGACTTTTTTTCTCCTAATCTGTCATGAATATCTTAGTTCCTGTAGTTCTGCCTCATCATTTTAAACAACCACATAATGTTCACTGTATGAATTACTCTGTATGAAAAACAAACCCCAATATAGTGTTGCATTTTCTAGCTAACTTTCTGTTTTTTATACACCAAAAAGGAACAAAGGTGATGGTTTTCTGCAGAGCTCTTTAATAACTTTCCCTCCGCAGCAATCCAGGCGCCCTGGACCTCCCTAGTCTCACGAGTTTGCTGAGTGAAAAAGCCAAAGAATTCCTCATGGAGAACAGAGTGCAGAGCTTTTACCAGCAGGAGCTGGAAATGGTGGAGTCTTTGCTGTGCCTTGCCAATCAGCCTGTGATTCACAGTGCCTGCTCCGACCAAGTGAGTGCAGCATGCCCGCGTGAGAATTCTGGTTCCCTGCCCTAGATCTGCAACTGCAGGTGTGGGTGAAAGTGACTGTGGCGTGAAGATTCACAGAGTTGACCCAGGGAACAGAGGGGATGGTTCTGTCACACATTGTTTCTATTGTGGAAAGGTCACTGACCACTAAGAACTTGAAATGAGGCATAAGGCTGGACCTGCCCCTACCCCTTCCTTAATTTTTTTTTTTTTTTTTTTTCCGGAGACCCAATCTCACTCTGTCTCCCAGGCTGATGATTCTCCTGCCTCACAAGTAGCTGGGACCACAGGCATGTGCCATCTTGCCTGGCTAACTGAGATAACTTTTTCTAAGAGGAATAAAAAATTAAAAAATAGAAAATTACTTAAGTGTTCCTTGAAATTTTACTCATAAACGACACTGAATACAGCTCGGTCTTTATTTAAACTCCTAAAACACAATAGGTTAGTCTTGTTCTGAAAAAGACAGAGCAAGTCATTAAAAACCATGGTTCAAGTTCAAGAATCATTTTGCTGATCAATAAATCATCTTGGATGGATAATTACCTCCTCTTATCTACTTCCCTGTCACTTGGCTTCTGCTGAGATTAAACATCCATCTCAATGAATACTAACAACTTAGTACTATGGACCTTAGACTATTATTATTTTTTTCTACTCAAATATTAAGCATAATAAGATTAAGAAAGGAGGGGCTGGGTGCAGTGGCTCACACCTGTAATCCCAGTATTTTGGGAGGTCAAGGTGGGCAGATCACCTGAAGCCAGGAGTTCGAGATCAGCGTGGCCAAAATGGTGAAATCTTGTCTCTACTAAAAATGCAAAAATGAGACAGGGTCTCACTCTGGGTGACCCTGACCCCTGACTGTCACCCAGAGTGAGACCCTGTCCCAAGAAGAAAAAGAAAAAAGAGAAAGTTATCTCCATGTTTTTACTCCTAGTGTTACTCAGGTAACTTGTTTGGTTGCTTGGTGTTGACGTATTGCTTGGAATTAAGAATTATTTGAGACATTGGTTTTAGGCTTTCCCTTTCATTACAGGTCTTAGGTTTGTTTTTGTTGTTGTAACATGACTCATTTATTTATATTCTTTATCCCACCAGGGAATGATCTCAGCTTAAATGTCCCTCCTTGCCCTCCCTGGCCGTCTAGCTGCTCTGATTGCCATGTGGCCCCTCACTCTTACACCCTGTTTTTGTATCTGACATCACTGGTCTGTCTTTGTTTGCCTGCCTGTTCCTCCATCAGAATTTAAGTTCTGTGAGAGCAGAGGCCTTGTCTGTCTTATTCTTTGCTGTCTACCCAGGGCCTAGAACAGGGCTGGCATAAAGCAGATTCTCAGTAATTATTTGCTGATTGAAGGAATGAATGATTTTTAAAAGTTCAAATTGTCCCACAAAGTGTAAAGGTAAAGGTCAATTTCTTTCCCATCCTCCCTCTCACTCCCTTTCCCCTGAGACAAGCACCAGTACTGGTCTCTGGAATATCCTTCTGAGATAGTCTGTGCTTACATGTACTCGAAGTCATTGTAACCCCTTCTGTTTTACACAGATGTTAGCATGGCGTAGTATACTATGAGACACCTCACTTTTCATTGACGTGTGTCTTACAGATTCTTTCCTAGCTGTACATATAGGTTGGCCCCTACAGTCTTTTGTCACATGTACCATCATGTATGTGACCAGTCTCTCCGTTCCTGGACTGTTTACATGTTTTCTAATCTTGCCATTACCAACAAGGCTGCTGTGAACACCCTTGCTAGATAACATAAGTTGTTCTTGATTTTGGTGGAACAGATACTGAGTCACATCCTGACCTCCCAGGCATGACCACTGCTTCTCAGTTTTGTTTGTGGTCCTAATTATCTCTTCTGGGCAACAGCCTGATGTGCCCAGTGACCCATGGTTTCATACGGGAAGATGAGGGATATCGTTTCAGAAAACACCAAGGTGGAAAGGGTCACGACTGGCTGCTTTGTTCTTTGCCAAGGTTGCTTCAAACAGTTGCAGCGCTCCAGCTGTCGGCTGACAGCAAGATTGACCTTCTTCCCACTTAATCATTTAGAGGCAGCTCAAAGCCAAATTGACCTCCTAGGACTGCGGATGATTCTATCAGCATGTTTGGAAAGAAACTTTAAAGCTTAGCGAAGACCATATTTTTCACGTGAAGCCAGCTCTTCTGTGATAGCTATAATTAAGTAAAGAGAGAGACTTAAGGACTCTTTGAGGACTAAAAGACTCCTCCATTCAAAATGATCTGTGGGGAACCTTTGGCATATCTTTTTGAAAATGCTGGCCGGGCGCGGTGGCTCAAGCCTGTAATCCCAGCACTTTGGGAGGCCGAGACGGGCGGATCACGAGGTCAGGAGATCGAGACCATCCTGGCTAACACGGTGAAACCCCGTCTCTACTAAAAAAAAATACAAAAAACTAGCCGGGCGAGGTGGCGGGCACCTGTATTCCCAGCTACTCGGGAGGCTGAGGCAGGAGAATGGCCTGAACCCGGGAAGTGGAGCTTGCAGTGAGCTGAGATCCGGCCACTGCACTCCAGCCTGGGTGACAGAGCGAGACTCCGTCTCAAAAAAAAAAAAAAAAGAAAATGCTTACAGCAGAAACTTGTGTCTGCCTAGTGCTATATGTTTAAAAAGAATTGCATATGGTACTATATTTGTTTTGTCTTTGAAAACTCTTTTTTCTATCAATTATGAATTAGTCCCCCACATTGCTCTGGTTGGGGGAGGTCAGTGTGATTAAATTGAGTTCTGTTTAATAGATTCCTGGGAGACTAAAGGTGCTTTACAATGAGAGTGAAACCCTAGATCCTTTGGCACTTTCTGTTGTCATACAGATGAAAGCTTAACAAAAACAAATCATTGTGATGGTGTTATAGTTTAGAGGCAGAGAGAGAGCAGGCTTGAATGTTTCCTCCTTTTTTTCATAGTGGTCCTTCTTAGCAAATCCAGGAACATGATAAGCAGGGCCTGCAAAACCATTGTTTCTTTGACAGCTGGATGACTGCTGAGTTTGTTTGGGAATGAAGACTATATATATTTCAGGGATCCACCCAGTTCCTGACCTGAGATGAGGAGAGGCTTGGTAAGGCTCAGTACGTTTAGCTAGTCACTGTTTTTTTCGTTTTCTGTCTGTGAGCAATTTCGGTTTCCTAAATCTGATGAGTCTGTCATTACTCTTTTGAAAAAGACAAGAAAGACACAGATCCCAGCCCAGGAAAAGCTGCTGGCTGGAAGAGACGATTAGTGGCTTTACCCTTGAGACTATGGTCTTTATAACTAGGCCAGGGAAATATGTCCCAAGGTCAGCTGAGGCAAATGTTTTTGGAAAGGAAGCTTCAAGTATTGTTTATATTTACAGAGAGACATTTCTGTTGAGTCCTCCTTGCTCACAGCTGAAACTGTGTTTTTAATCTCCCAGGCCTAGCATTCTCTCTTCCTGCTACTTGATCTTACTGAAATCTGGGAGGGGGAACTAGACTTTTTATATGGTTTTGGGATAACCAAAAGTCATTTTTAAAGACAGGAATAATCATGTAACAATCATCTCTAGTTAGTTTCCAATTTATTTCTATCTTGCTAAGAGATGTAATAAACCGAACCCTTAGGATCCTTACGTTAAATTGACTAAAGAATATAGATCTCCTTAGAATTATAAAGATTAAGTAGTTTTGAAGGTTTGCAAAGGAGTCTGTATCGCGCTGATGGTGCATCCCCTAAGAGCACTCAGGTATGAAATTAAAAGCAGTTTTTCCCTAAGCCTCTGTGAATAAAAAGATGTGTGGCTGAGGATTGCTAGGTGAGGTGTTTATTCTAAACACACCCAGAGAGCTTTTCTGCCTGTGGGAGTTGTCAAATATTTCTCAGCCTTATTCTCCCTTCAGAATGGAAGCTGTCCTAACCTGGAATGTTTGTCAGTTTTGGGGCCCTAATGATGAGGTTCTCCAGCTTGTTCTTTTAAGGGAAAACTTACACTGTTAATTCAATTAGAGTGTTAGGCTGTTATCGTTAGCCCAGGAGAGTACATTTGTGAAACATCACCAGGATCTCTTAGAGTAACAAAAAGCCTGTTTGGGAGGCCTGTTCTAGAAAGAGAAGGTTTCTCTGGGATGGACCTGTGAACACCTGAGACTCTATGGAGGCTCTTCCCTCTCCCCTTGAGGAAATGTCATTAGCAAATCTCAGCCACGCTTTTTCAGCACCTCTGGGTACTGCCCCACGTAGCCTTTGTAAGTACCTTTCAATAGAGGTAGGACTTGGCCTTCATATGCTTTACTGGGAGCTTTGCCACATTTGTTTGGAACTCTGATCTTTTCAATATCTTGACAAATTTCTGTCACATTGAAAGTAGATCTGTAGGCCGGGCGCGGTGGCTCACACCTGTAATCCCAGCACTTTGGGAGTCCAAGCTGGGCGGATCACGAGGTCAGGAGATGGAGACCATCCTGGCTAACACGGTGAAACCCCGTCTCTACTAAAAATACAAAAAATTAGCTGGGCGTGGTCGCGGGCGCCTGTAGTCCCAGCTACTCGGGAGACTGAGGCAGGAGAATGGTGTGAACCCGGGAGGCGGGGCTTGCAGTGAGCTGAGATCGCGCCACTGCACTCCAGCCTGGGTGACAGAGCGAGACTCCATCTCAAAAAAAAAAAAAGAATCTGTACTTTGAAGGGCAATTGTTGTTCGCCATTTTCTTTGTTTTAGGAAGGAGCGGAAAATCCCCAATGATACTCTCTAATGTGTATTTGTTTCCATTCGTCTCACATTTACTTTATCAGTCACCTAACATGTGCTAGGGAGTAGATGGCCAAGATGAAACAAAGTCCCTGACTCAAGAAGCACCCCATCTGGTCAAGCATGGGGGGACTAGCTGATAGCCTAGGTTCCCCGGGGATAAGAAGCCAGATGACCTGGATGACCCTCTCCAGGCAAACTTGTCTCTAGAGAAGGGAAGAAACACTGAAAGTGAGGGGGAGAGCTGACAGCAGCAGAGGTCCCTTCCAGGTGGGGACTGTGCTTCACCAGGACTGCTCTCTACCTTCAGCCTTGTGGACTCCCCTTGGTGGATCTCTGCTCAGCCTCTATTCTCCTCCAGCTAAAATAATGAGGCTATTTAATACTTCATGCTGGAGTCCCCAGATTATTCCAACTTACATAAAAATCGTTGAAGTCCCTAGGAAGAGATTGTTACAGCCTCAATTTTAATGGAAAAGGGGGCTAAGATATATGTACAGTGTTTTGGTTTTGTGTAAAAAATAAGTCAAAGATTGTCCAACAGTGAGGGTAGCTTTTTTTATTCTGCACTACAGAGTGAGTTCGTTAAAAAAAAAAAATCACAACGAAGGTATGGAACAGTTATGAAAGGTTACCTACCAGGGCCCACTTCTCAGTCCTCCTTAAATACCATCCTGCTACGGTGGTACATACCAGGATCTTTTTGACTCAGCAATTAAAAGGCCTGTTGGACAAATTCATGAACCAGTTGGTCTAGGGAGGTATCTCAGGTGCTGTAAGGTGAGACTTATTTCTTTTCTTTTTTTCTTTTTCCTCTCTACACAGGTGAATTTTAAGAAGGACACCACTTCCAAGGCAATTCATAGTATATTTAAGAATGCTATACAACTGCTGCGGGAAAAAGGACTTGTTTTCCAGAAAGATGATGGTTTTGATAACTTGTACTATGTAAGACACTTACAACTTAACTTTTTTTCCTTCGTAGCTTCAATTACAAATATATTTATTACTTATGAATAACTACTTAATTATTATTAAAAATCATTAAGGAGGTACATAAAATCAGAAGTCAAAGTTGGTCCTTATCCTTCCCCAAGGTATCTCTTTTAATAATAGTTGACCTATGAACCACACAAGTTTGAACTGTGTGGGTCCACTTATATGCAAACTTTTTCAGCCAAATGCAGATGGAAAGTACAGTATTTGCAGATGTGAAACCCACATACGAGAAAGGCTAATTTTTCGTACATGCGAGTTTCACAGAGCCAACTTCAGGACTTGAGTGTGTGTGGATTTTGGTATACCTGAGGGTCCTGGAACTGATCCACCGAGTATACCGAGAGACAACTGTATATCCTTCTAGACATTTATCTGTACATTTACAAATGCGTACATATAAATATATGCTCCTGTGGCTTTTTAATTGTTTCAAAGTCCTGGCTTATGCAAGAGGCTTTTTGTTTTATAAAACATGTGATCATCTTCTAAATCAACATTTCTCAATCTGAACACTATTCGGGCTAGGTGATTGAGTGTCGTGGGAGCCGTCCTGTGCATTGCAGGATATTTAGCAGCATCCCTGACCTTCACCTACTGGAGACCAGTAGCAGCACCCCAATTGTGACAACCAAAAATGTCCCTGGACATTGCCAAATGTCTCCTGGGACCATTGAGACTTGCTACTCTAAATAATGCTCTACACCTTTTTTGGTACCAAAATAACACGTCACAGGCACCTTTCCACATTAGTAGTTATAAATCTACCTCATTATTTTTAATATCCTCAGGGTATTCCATACTATGGGTACCTGTCGTGTATTTTTTAGCCATTCCTTTTTGATGGATACTTAGGGTATTTCTAAGTTTTGCTGTCACAAATAGTGTTGCTATGACTATTTTTGCACAACTATGTTTGTGAACTCATGTCAGTATTTCTGTAAGATTGACTCTTAAAAGAAGAGCTGCTGGAGCAGATGGCATGGCCATTTAAGCTTTTGGTTGACACAGTGTGGTGGGCCTACCTGAAGGCTGTACCAGTTGACTCCCAGCAGGAGTATGGGTGCTTGTTTGCCTCACTCTTTCCAAGTTAAAAGTTCACCTTTTTCTGCATACTTTTAATATTGGAGGAGCTAAGCTGGAAATGGGCCTTCTCAGGACCACTGACATCAGTGGTGTGGACTCAGTTACGTGCAGCTCTCCCAGAGACTGATCAAATTCCAGAAGTCTCACTATTTACAGGCAAGAGTCCCGAGGGGGAGCTTTTCTTAATATGTCATTTCCTGATGTTGATTTACCCTAGTGACTCCCCACTTTAGAGGAATTTTAGAAATTAACAATACCATTTAAATAACTTTTGAAACCGGTATCCCGGTCTACATAAGGGCGAGTGCCTCCCACACCATCCCAGGATGGGAGTCCTGGCATGGGAAGGCCGGGTGGGAGTTAGTTGCTTCCTGGAAGCTGGAGAAGCTCATGGGGGCAGCTCACCTCGAGCCCCGCTCTGGGACACACGTTTCCTCCCAGCCCTTCAGAGAGCAGCCCTTCCTGAGGAGCAGCAGTCCAGGGCAAGGCGTGGCGGGGCTGGGCACTTCCTCGTGTGAATCATTGTGATCAAGCACAAATAGATCTCTTTTCGCCATCTGTGACTTCACCCCTCCACTGCTTTGTGGTCACCTTTCTCCTGAAGCCCTGCCTTAGGGAAATGGTTAAAATAAGTCAACACTTCTGTTTGCCTAGTGCTTTCCTGCATTCAGCAGCTCTCACACATGACCTTGTTTAATCTTCGTCATAACCTCGTGAGCTGAGAGAAGGCAGGTGTTCTCAGGATGCCCCCTCCAGTAAAGCAGGTCAGACAGGCATTCTTGGGCTGTCTTTAAGGAGGAAACTTACAGCTATGTGTTTGCATGTCTATTTTCTTTCTTCCTTTCTTCCTCTCCCTTTTTCTCTTTCTTTTTTTCTTTCTCTTTCTCTCTCTTTTTGTTACTAGATTCACTGTGGAACATGAAGGTGAAACCCGTTGCATGCTGCTTCCCTCTTATCTGAGCTGATTGGAAAAGACTAAGTTGGCCAGGCGCAGTGGCTCACGCCTGTAATCCCAGCACTTTGGGAGGCTAAGTC
Organism: Macaca thibetana thibetana; assembly: GCF_024542745.1. Taxonomy (NCBI): domain Eukaryota; kingdom Metazoa; phylum Chordata; class Mammalia; order Primates; family Cercopithecidae; genus Macaca; species Macaca thibetana. The sequence continues at coordinate 100,039,455 of NC_065586.1, read as the reverse complement.
GGGTAGATCACTTGAGGTCAGGCTTCGAGACCAGGCTGGTCGACATGGTGAAACCCTCATCTCTACTAAAAATACAAAAATTAGCTAGACGTGGTGGTGCACGCTTGTAATCCCAGCTACTTGGGAGGCTGAGGCAGGAGAATCACTTGAACCCAGGAGGCAGAGGTTGCAGTGAGCCAAGATCAGGCCACTGCACTCTAGCCTGGGCGATAAGAGTGAGATTCCGTCTCAAAAAAAAAAAAAAAATGGAAAAAGAAAAAGACTTAAGTTATGTCTGCCTTTGAGAGCAGAACGTGTTTCGGTGGATAGGCCAGCTTTACTCGCATGCTAGCTTGCTAGCTTGCCCTTCCAGGGTTTTTGGTTTTTTTCTCTTATTTTTCCTTGTGGTTGGGAGAAGCAAGAAAACTGATATAACGCAAGACAGGTGTCACGGCTCAGAAGAAGAGGTCATGGGGTGAAGATCGGAGGCCTTGATCACTGTGCCTTGCTCAAAACTATAACAACAAATAAGAGAAATGTGTTATGAGTGTTGAAGAAGAAAGTTAGTTGCTCCTTAAAAGTATGCAATTCCAGCTTTTTTTTGTTTTAACCTCATTGCCCCAGTGAACCAACCAACTCCCAAGGACGTGTCCTCTGGGCAGAACTGGTTTGACACTAGGCCAAGTATCAAACACCACATTGATGGTGTAGGGATGATTGTTATGAAATCTTTAGAAGCTATCCTGAATACTAATTTGGGAGTCTGGATGACACAACTGCTGTGTTACCTAAGAACACTCTCTCTCTCAACTATTTTTCCTATTTAGGTAACCAGAGAAGACAAAGACCTGCACAGAAAGATCCACCAGATCATTCAGCAGGACTGCCAGAAACCAAATCGTAAGTGGCATATAATGTACAAGTGACACCCTGGTGCCCTGGAAGGGGATACTGTCTCCCGGGGAGCACTGGATGGAGAGTCAGGAGACCTGGGACTTTTCCCAGTAATGACTTGGAAAGGCGATAGTCAAAGTACCTGCCCTCCCTGAGCCTCCATCTCCTCTCTAAACAAGTGTTAGGCTAGCACAATTGTTGTAACCTTGGCTATACATAAGATTCAGCCTTGGAGCTCTCTCAACGTTCAGAGCCCAGATTCTACCCTGGGGATTCTGTTTCTATAGAGGATGAGCTGGGGGCTAGACAGGGAATTCTGATACAGTGAGGTAAGGTCACCACACTAAGACGTTTTGATGTCATTCTGCTTCTCATGTTCTCTCTGATTTGTGTTATTTCCTATTTCATGCTTGCCCCTTTTCTTTGAACACAAACCTGACATTTCCCTCTATTCTGACATCAAAGTCTTTCAGTGTTGGAAGGACTGGTTCTAGACATGACAGTTTATGAACGGTGTAATTCAGTCATCTTGGAAACTGATAATTTGCAAAAGAAATGGTTTAGAACATGGTTTTAGTAGAGTTAGTTCAGCCCCTAGTGGTTAGACTCTGAAACTGTAGCTAGTCTGACAAGGAATAATACCATTTACACACTAGTTAGAAAGAGAAGAAAGCATTAGTCCCATCTTTAAATGCTATGTAAACTGACCGATCTTAAAGGTGACTTTTCAAAGTCTAGCTTTTGCAAACACGTACTATAATAAGAAGTGTTTAAAAGGTTTGTTGATGACCCCAAGTCCCTGATCTGCCAGTGAACTCCACCTCCAGTCCTTCGGCCCATACATCCCTGGGGCCTGGCCCTGTGCCAGGTTGAGTCAGTGGGTGAAGCTGGGCCAGGTTTCCAGCCCCAGTATTTATGGTAGACAGCCCTAGTTAACCTTTAAGAAGCCATGAGGTCGGATCCCAGAGTGGTGTAACAGCAGCTCTTAAACTCAAAGCAATGTATTATTTCAATGCAAGTGAATGGACTTTGTTCACTTCATTCAGAACAATAAGAACAAATATCCTTCAGTTGAGGGAAAAGTCCATCTGTCCGCAATTGAAGGAGCTTTTGAGAGCAGTGCAATGTGGGATTCCTCAGCCAAGAAGGGTTGAGAAGATGCTCCCAAGATAACATCGATGCAGTCACCCTAGTCATGGGCCTCCTGGCCAGATTCTTATTTTCATCGGCATTAGGAATAGAATGGATTGAACCCTAGGGCTCCTAGGGCTAGTAAAGCACATGAAAAGAATTCACATTTCATTTGGACTTGGCTCTCTGAAGTGTCTTGAAAGTGGCAGGTTTAACATCTACATCTACCCATAGCTCATCAAGTGGACAGGCCCTGCCACTCAGTCTGTGAATGGGAGCCTCTAAAAGCCACTAGCCAATCACCTGGCCCTCTACACTCCCAGGAGCCGAAATCTGAAGCCTGAATTAGTGACAATGCTGATAAAAGATGTAAGAACTGTGTTGGAACCTGCACCCCACTTCATAATGTCATAACATGGCAATTCAGAATAGTAATATATGTGCCTCATAAAAAGCCAAGCAGTGCAAAAATACACACCAAAAAGTCAGACTCCCTCCCAGCACTGAGCCCCAGCTTCTGTGTTCTCCTCTCCAAAGGCAGTGGTTGTTATTAGTTACTTGTATATCCTGTTGGATATGTGTTCTCTATCAAGGATAAACTATACAGATATGTACTTACAAACATATCTGTATTATTTATCCTTGATAGAAAACACAAGGGAAGGCCGGGCGCAGTGGCTCAAGTCTGTAATCCCAGCACTTTGGGAGGCCGAGACAGGCGGATCACGAGGTCAAGAGATCGAGACCATCCTGGCTAACACGGTGAAACCCCATCTCTACTAAAAAATACAAAAACTAGCCGGGCGAGGTGGCGGGCGCCTGTAGTCCCAGCTACTCGGGAGGCTGAGGCGGGAGAGTGGCGTAAACCCGGGAGGTGGAGCTTGCAGTGAGCTGAGATCCGGCCACTGCAGTCCAGCCTGGGCGACAGAGCGAGACTCCATCTCAAAAAAAAAGAAAAAAAAAAAAAAAAAGAGAAAACACAAGGGAAGTTTAGCCGATGATATACATTGTCCCACACCTTGTATTTTAGATCTAACATTGCCTTTTAGAGGTCATTTGCCAACAGTACACATAAAAGTGTCTACGTCTTTTCATTAGCTGGACAGTATGCTGTTATACATGTAGGTAAATATCCAACCCTCGATCTAACCATTCCTACTGTGCCTTTAGTTCCTTTCTAACCTTTCATACAGAATATAGCCTGGAGTTTTTCCTTGTCAGGATGATTGGTAGAAGGACTCGAAGTCATTTATGAGTGTCTCACAAAGGCTCACCCTTCAATAATGAAAGGACTGTGAACATCAAGCCTGTCTTAAGTCCCTGAAGGATTGATATTTGTTTTCTGAAGATGGGCAGTGTGGTGGCATTGTGAGGAGCTGTGCTCTGGAGCCACCTTGCCTAGGTTTGAATCCCAGCTCTGCCACTTGGTAGCTGTGTAACATCGGGCAAGTGTCTCGGGTTCTTTAAATGCAAAGTGGGGATAATAATAGTACCTACACGATGGGTTTTTATAAGAAGTCAATGAATGGGCATTTAGAAAGTTAGAAGAGTACTCAGTGCATAATTGAGATCCAAAAAGTGTTAAATAAAAATGAAGTTCTTTTCTAATGGCACAAGTGGTAGCCCCTAATTCTCTAGCCTGGAGGCCTGAAGGCTCACCTTCTACTTGGTTTATTGATCTGGAAGGAAGCAGTTTCAGAGATAATCTGTATGTGGATTTTGCTCTATTATTGTTGGAGTAAAGTTGACAAAATCTGGATTTTGGCTTTCAGTATGGGTACAATAATGGCAAATTATCCAAAAAGAAAGAGTTCTATGCTGAACATGTCTTTTTATCTCTAACTTTTTACCTGAAAATGTTCCAATTTATCAAAAAAAGTTAAAAGACTGCTACACTAAACACTGATATACCCTTCACCTAGACTGACTAAAAGCTTCAGTTTGTATTTGCTGAGCATGGGGACCTTCTCCTGTTTGATCACCAAATCATTTCACACCTAAGAAAATGAACATTTGGTGAGTTCCAAAACGGCAGCCTTTCACTAAATGTTCCTTTATACCATTAGCTTTCCAAAAATCTCCCGTGTATTTAGCTCAGGTTCATTTTTTACTAACCCAGAGCTGGAGAGAAGTGCTGCTTTTGGTAGAAACTGAGTACCATATGACACTCCTCATACTGGAGGATTTTTTTTTAACTTATGACAAACTTTTAAAAAAGAATTAAAGAAGTTTAACCTTTTGTAGTTATAGTAGTAGGTTATATCTAAAATGTATCTTTATGTCACTTGGGTCTCTAGAACATCAGCATTTGTGCTATCTGGTGGAGGTATGATGGGGTATAGTATGAATCAGGCTGCATGCGAAAGTTCTTGGGAAAATATAAGGTGCAGTTATCACCGCTCATAGAGATCCATCATGAGATAACTATGTCTGCCAGGCAAACACTTTTCAGAAAAGTCTGCTTCGGCTTGTGGGTTTGTTCCAGAAGAGTCGAATTACGTAATTGAACTAACCACTGGGGACCTCCTTGCTGGCCTTTCCTACTTTTACTGTTTTCTAATAATTTCTCACTTAGAGAAGAATCTAAGGCCAGGCACAGTGGCTCACTCCCATAATCCCAATGCTTGGGAGGATTGCTTAGGCCAGGAGTTTGAGACCAGCCTGGGCAACATAGGAAGACCCTGTCTCTACAAAAAATAAAAATTAAAAATAGAGAGGAGTCTAAGTTCACATTACCCATGTGACTGGAAATCACTTTTGAACAGCCTCACCAGATAACCCTCAGCAGAACAGCCTTTCTGAATAAATAGTTGAAGGCCTCTGAGACAGTCAGCATCACTGCTTCGGGCCCCACGGGTGCCTGTAAGTCATCTTGAGCCCTGGGTCCAAGCATCCAAGCCTTGCAGAAACTAAAGGCTGAGCAGCACTAAATTGCTTGTGCTTCTCCCTACCGTGTGCAGGTCTGTGTGGTTGGAGCCCCTCACCCTCCATCATCAAACCTATCCTCGCTTGCTGGTCAGCTCTTCCTCCTTGAGAGGCTTTTCTTCTTGGGAAGAGCTGAGTTCCTTCTCTAGAGCAGGAACTAAGTTACATTCATCTTCTTGGGTTATGGATATGATGAACCAAATCATAGTAGTTCCCCCTGGTCTCTCATCCACACAGCCACCCTGAGAAGGAGGTGGTTTTGTTCCCGGGAATGACTTTGTACCAGTTGTAGAGCCAGGGCTTGAATTCAGGTATGGTGGACTCCAGTGGCAGCTCTCAGTCTGCCGAGCTCTACTTGCTCCTCCTTGCTCAGCACTGCACACATAGTAGGTGTTCAGGAAGTCTATGGAGTGAATGTTGAAGAAACAGCCTGGAAGTGTGGACGCCAGCAATCCCAATCGGGAGGAGTAATGAGTGGACACAGCCACTAGAGGTCAGAATTTAGCAAATCTTTGTTAGCCCGGGAGCAGTCTCTGAACCTTAGGGTTGGAAAGGGCCTTGGAAGTGGTTTTCACGACAGCTGAGAACACTGAGGCCTAGGGATGACTTGCCCAAAGCTACAGAAGTGCACCAAACGTTGAACCATGCTTTGCCTTACACTGCAACACCTCTTCGAGCACCTTCCTGAAGCCTAAAGCATTTTTCATCTGAAAACAACTTTCAGTGACTGTGTGGAGCACCTTTTGTGTGCCAGGTGGTACTGGGTATACAGCAGAGAGAGACCATACCTGGCCCTACCATGGAGTTTTAAACTGTGACAACTGGAGGGGGTTTGCTTTTGGTAAAGAAGTTTGACTTTGACTCAAAGTTAGAAATATATTTTACATCATGACCCAATAAATTATATAATTCTAATGCATAAGATATATATGGAATAAAGTTTCATGAATTAATATGTATCCAAATTACAATGCAAGATATTCTGTAATGTTCTATTTCTGCTCTCTTTTAGTTTGGTAAGAAAAAGAATGCTGATCGCAACCTACAAAAATTGGTTTCATGATCCCCTAATAGGCACAACCCTCAGTTTGACTACTGCCGACCTAAAAGGAAGGAGCTGAGGCAAAATTAATACAAGTAGAGAGCTGATTTGGGCCAAGTTTCAGGATTGCAGCTGGGGAGCACAGATTCAGGTTTCTCTGAATATACACTCTGATGAGCAGCAGTGATAAGTGGATTTTTTTTTTTTTTTTTGAGATGGAGTCTCACTCTGTCACCCAGGTTGGAGTACAGTGGTACAATCTCAGCTCACTGCAACCTCCGCCTCCCGGATTCAAGTGATTCTCCTGCCTCAGTCTCCTGACTGACTAGGATTACAGGTGCACGCCACCACACCTGGCTAATTTTTGTATTTTTAGTAAAGACGAGGTTTCACCATGTTGGCCAGGCTGGTCTCGAACTCCCAACCTCAGGTGATCCACCCACCTCAGCCTCCCAAAGTTCTGGGATTGCAGGCGTGAGCCATGCGCCTGGCCCATAAGTGGATTTTTAAAAGCCAAAAAGGAGGACAGAGTTGATACAAAGTTGTTTGTCAGGAATTCTCATTGGTTTATAGATAACATTGATTGGTGACTGGCTATACATTGTTAAGCTATAGAGTGTGGATTATAGTGTTCAATTTCACATAATTAGGCTAATTTATAACTACTTGTGCCAATAGCAAGCAGTTTCCAAGGTGAATGCATAGTGAGGAGTAGAGCGTGATTGCCGTTTCATCGTCGTGTCTCTCAGGGCCTGATAATTAAAAGGACTTGCATTCTTCCTATTTTATTTTCTCATTACCAGTGTTTGGGTCATTGATTTCAACTAGGAAAGAGGTTGTTAACTCTGAGTTTGTATTGTTGTGTGCCAGATGGTCTTAGTTTTGGGCAGAGGATAAGGGGTTACTAGGAATACAACTATCACAGATGAGACTTTTGGAAGCCAGGAAGAGAAGAATGAGAACAGGCCAAAGGTAGGAATCCCTTCTCACCAGGCAGCCCCATCAAATCAGGACTTAGAGGGAAGCATACGGAGGCTGCAGCAAACCAGCTCTGCTGTGAGTCTCAAGAGGGCTCCCCCCTGAGAAGCTAGAGGTTTGGCACTGAATAGGTTACACTTATACATGTAATTACCCCAGAGAAAAAAGTTTATCAAGCACTAAAAATCCACTAGGTTATGGATTAAAAAAAAAAAAAAAAAAAAAAATCTTTGATTGGGAATCCTTGAAGGTTGAAGTTCAGAGTCCCTGAGCAGTGGCTCCACGTCGCCGTGGTGACATCAGGGGCCTGAGAACAGGTGTTTCTGTTTTGTTTTTGTGATCATATAGATAATGCATCTCAGACTTTAATGTGCATAAGGATCATCTGGGGATCTGGTCAGAATGCAGGTGCCCAGACAGGAGGTATGGAGAGGACAGAGGAGGGCCTGACAGTTGTGACCGCGCTCAGCCACCCGCCTTTTTCCTGCAGACATGGAGAAGGGCTGTCACTTCCTGCACATCTTGGCCTGCGCTCGCCTGAGCATTCGCCCCGGCCTGAGTGAGGCTGTGCTGCAGCAGGTTCTGGAGCTCCTGGAGGACCAGAGTGACATCGTCAGCACAATGGAGCACTACTACACGGCGTTCTGAGCAGAGACACGCAGACCAGCTGAGGAGGACAAAGATAAGGTGGCGTTCACTCCCAGGCTCTGACTTTCAACATCATGCAGGGGCTTGTCTGTCTGGAGGCAGTTTCCTCATAATAAACTATAAAATATGGTCATTTTGGGAATGGGATTTGGCATAAATGTGGTTGGCTGCCTTCTGTCTGCTGTGTCCTTGGGGTACAATGACTTTGATCTCAGCCATGACACAACAAGAAAACCCTCCCGGTTGACCTGGCTGGACTGCGCATTGTTCGCAGAGCAGAATGGGGAGGAAACAGTGTTGGCAGCTTAACTGATGTGTGTGGTTGGAGTCTCTACCATGGCAAAGGGACACCACAGGGTAGTGAACATTCAGGAACTGAAGGGCATATGGCCTGATCACACAGTTCCAAGCTTTTCAAAACTTCAGGTTATCAGAGACCTTCCTGTGGGCCTCTCTTGATGGCTAAGAACCAGTTTAGGGGAGTAGTTCTCTCTGGATGAGTGTCACTTGCTTACAGTTTCTGTGACTCAAGTACCAGCAGTGGGGTTGAGACCTGGGTTGATGTTATTTACAAGCCTGCCCAGAGATGGGAATAAACAGAGATCCACGGCATGACTATATGTTTGTCATTTTCCTTTTATTTCCTTGGGAATCGAAAGGTGTCCCAGTACATTTCCCTGCACTTGCAGAGGTGCATGACTAAATACATTGTCCCTCAATGCCCCTGAAGATCACAGAGACAGTCAGCCAATTGCCTGGCAGGCAGTAGATGTTATTTTCAGGGTTGCCGCTGAGTGTGCAGGATGTGCTGACACCATCCAGACAAAGACTCGGTATGTGCCCAGACAGGTGATGGAGTCATGCTTTTGCTCAGAATGACAAGGTAAAGGAAAAACATCTGAGGTATGTTGTAGGCCTGTTCTGACAGCAAAATGACAAATCCAGCCAGCCAAAATAAAGTGTGGAGAAAGATTTGGAGTTAATTACAGTCATTTAACAGAAGGCACTGCCTTCGTCTGCCGCATTTGCTCTTGATGTAATAAGCTCTTCGTGGCTCAGCTGGAGATCCTTTAGGCCTGGAGAGTTGCTCCTCTCTCCATGGAAACAGGACAGTCTTTATACACAGAAGTCTGCTGCAGCTGGATATGTCAGGCTGAGAGCTAGGACCAGTGGATTGCCTCCTGTCATAGACTTTTGGCAAACCTGTGCTGATTTCTGAAAGTGATTATGTGGCTGCCCTGCATCTTCTCTGTGTACAGAAGGGTCCCTAGAATAGAGTCTGCCTGGAATGATGTCCTGGGCAGTTCTTCCTTGAGGTCAGCAGCTCTTCCACGTTGAATGCGTCTTTGATTAGTGGGGCTGCCCAGCAAGGAGTCCAGAATCAGAAGGTAAAAAGGGCATACCCTTGCCTACAGCAACTCTGCTCTTAAGGGTTTATCTCAGGGAGATGACCACACCAGTGTGAAAGGATGATTGCACAAGATGCTCATTGCTGTGTAATCTAGAATTCTATATTGGGGAAAATATCTATAGGGAAAAAGTTAATTACGGTTCTTGGGCACAATGAAATGCTATGCAGCCATGAAAAAAATGAATGCAGACAGTGTTGCCATGGCATACTGTCCCCAATAGATTTAGTGGGAAGTAGATAGAGTTATAGATCTGTTTCTATAGGATAACACCATTATCTACAGCTCCCTGTGTGTATGTATATATCCGTAGAGAGAACGTATATTTCTGCATGGAGGTCTTTATAAATGTAGCACATGTGTATATATACATACAGTCGACCACTCCCTTCTCCTGGAAGTACTTTCCGCATTGGGCTTTCAGGACACTGAGCTCTCTGGTTGCTCCTTCTCGGGTTCCTTTGTTCAGTGCTCTGCCTCCCTGAGGGCTCAGTCCCAGACCTCTTTTCTATCTGGCTTGCTCCCTGGGGGGTCTCCAGCAACCACATGGATTATACCACCTACATGCTGTCCAACTCCTCAATTTAAACCCAAAATGGGCCTCTTCCCTAAACTGCAGACCCCTATATCCAGTTTGCTACTGACATATCCACTTAGGTCTCTAATGGACATCTCAAACTTCATAGGCCCAAAGCCAGGCTCCCAATTACTCCTGACCCCAGGCTTGCTCCTGATAGCAACGTGAGGCAGCCAAATGCCTAGGCAGAGAGGGGCGGGTCCCAAATGAAACCCCACGTTCAAGTGAAGAACAGCCTGAAGGCTAAAAGACCAGACTGCTGGTCCTGGATGAAACCCACCACCCAGAGTGGGAACTTCTGTTCCTGTTTGCCCACCCTTTCCCAATCGATTCTTTCTGAATAAACGCCTTAACCAATCGAATGTTGCCTTTTCCAATAATACCTATTGCCTGCCCCTCCCCCATTCTGAGCCCATAAAAAGACCCGGACTCAACTGTATTAGGGGGACTTTCCCGCCTTTGGGTAGGGGGACCACCCCCGTGTCCCCTCTCTGCTGAAAGCTGTTTCATCACTCAATAAAACTCCCAGCTTTGCTCATTCTTCCACTGTCAGCACATTCTCATTCTTCTTGGGCGCTGGGCAAGAACTCAACCAGTGTGTAAGCCATACTTCGCCCAGGCGGGTGAAGTGGGCGGGCCGTCTCCTGCAGCAGGTAGCATTATCAAGCAAGGCCCAGGCGGGGTGTCACCAGCCAGAGGTCCCTGGCTTGCAAAGTAACCGAGAAAAAAATGCTGTGCCACTCCTTTGGAAAATTTCCCTGATTCAGGAAGAGGCAGCTCCATCATCCAGTTGCTCAAACCGAATCCGTTGGCTTCTTTCTATCATACCTCATATCCAATCTGTCTGTAAGTAATTTGGCTCTACCTTCAAAATATCTCCAGAATCTTAACTGCTTCTCCCTCCTCCCGGCCTCCTGACAGTCCTCCCTGCTTCCACCCCGGCCCGTCTTGGGCTGTTCACAGCACAGCAGCTGCTGCCACCCTGTTACGCTCCCACTCTCCTACAGCCTTTGGTCTTGCCCTAGGTAGGAGCCTGAGGCTGCACAGAGGTCAGCACAGCCCCGCTTGCCCTGCCCTCCTGCCATCCCAGCCTAGCTGCATAGGCCTTGCTGCACACACGCCTCGGCATATTCCTGCCTTAGGGCCGGTGCTCCCACTGTTTCCTCTTCCCAGGTAAGCAAGTGAAGTGCCTCCTTCTGCCCTCTTTCCAGTCTTTACTTGAGTGTCACCTTCTCAGCAAGGCCTGCCCTCATTCCTCTTTCGTTGTTTGTAACCTGCCTCCTGTCCCCCTTCCTAGAACTCCCTTTCCTACTTCATTTTTCTTCGCAGTGTTTGATACTGCCTAACACACTCCATGGTTTCTTACTTGCCCTATTTATTATTTTTCCCCAATAGACAGAATGTTCCATGACGGCAGAATTCTCTGTTTTGTTTCCTTCCATGTCCCTAGCACCTAGAACAGTGCCTGACACATCTCCTAAGCAATACGACCAATAAGTGTGTGTGTGTCTGGCTGCCTTCCAGCTGCCAGTGTCTGCCTCTGGGCTGCCAGTGTCTGCTTCCTGGCTGCCAATGTCTGCCTCTTTCCTGAGGGCAGCGATTGGGGAAGGTGCTTTCTCGCACGTCTTAGTAGGCTGTGCAGGCTGGAAGTGCTCAGAAGTCACACCCCCAGGGAGCAGCCTCAGCCAACAGCACCTTAGGTATAAATGCCCCAGCTCCCTCGCCCTCAGGTAAGCATTGCCAAGGCACATGTTCCACACTCTTTTCCAGAGTTCCTCTGTGGGACTGAGCACCATCCATCCACCCACAGGAGCAGCTAACCTGATAACTACCAGCCTCACCCTCCCTGCCTTACTTCCCTGTTCCTCTTTACCACATGCTGACCTCCCAAATGCATTTCTTGCTTTCCGGTCTCTGTCTCAGGATTGGCTCCTGGATGAACACAAACACTGTGTTCACAAATGTATTTGGGAAATGCTGGATGAATAATTATACACATCAGACAGATTACTAGAAATGTTCACCAAAGGGATGCACGTGTTACCTCTGCATGGTGAGATCTCAGGTGCTTTTTACCCCACATAGCTATCCTTTGGCAGTTTTATAATTAGCAAATGCTCACCCTTCCACCGTCAGTACATTCTCATTCTTCTTGGGTGCTGGACGAGAATTCAACCGGTGTGTAAGCCAGACTCGGCCCAGGTGGTCTCAAACTCCTGACTCCTTACATAATTTCTACCACACTCATGTAACCTGAAACATGAGTAAACCAAAAATGAGGTAGGCCTCTGTCTTCTACAGCAGCATCAGAACTCTAAGAACATGAGGGACTCTTAGAAAACTCTCTGGAGCTAACCACAGTTGGGTCACAGCTCACGTACTGAAGACCAGCCAGAGGGTTCCCCTGAAAAGGAGGGAAACTGAGCAAACATTCTCCAGTTCTCTTGGTGTGCACGTGTTTCAGGAGGTGTGAACCCCACATGTAGCTTATGTAGGCAGGAAGACAAATAGTGCTACTGTCTGGTCAAGGATTTGTTTGAAGAGCCATGATTATCCCCATATGGTAAGCTACCAGTGCTCCGCATCCCTGTAAGACACTTCTTTCTCATTACTTTCTCCTCTGATGGTGTGCCAGGACGCTGGCCGAGAGAAGCCAAGTGGAAAGAAGGCTGTTCAGTGACGAGGAACCTAAGACTTAGTGCCAAGGACTGAAACCAAGTAAACTTGTAATTTTCCATGATGGAAACATCTACGCTTTCTCATTAGTGGCCTTTACAGCAGTTACCCCAAAGAAGTGTCTCATTGTTTTCTTACTACATTTATGTGAAGCATACAGGCAAACTCAGAAAGACTGTGATAAGACTCACCAGAGATGCCTGCACAGGTGCTGGGGGAAAAGCAGGACCATCCTGGAGGGAGATGGTGTCTGTGGACAAAGAACTCTGCAGTGGTTCTTATTTGCATGACTTCCACTGGTGGAGGCTCTAAATATGAGCTCAAACTCCCACGTAAGTGAGTTTTCATTATAATCCAGAATTTCTTTAACATCAGCCTACTTCTATTGAACTTGCACTATCATCTGTTAGCCTCTACTATATTTATTAAATAAACCTAAATAGGTAAATCACAGTACAGCAAAAGGTTCTGTGTTCCCCAGAATTCTAAATCAAACTCCAAATTCCTGAAGAGGCGCTAGTCGTTTCCTATATGTCAAATTTAAATGATAGGTTTTCATTTTGGAACATAAAGAGAGGGATTTTGAAGACCACAGCATAGCCCTGGGGTTTTTGGATAGAGATAATAAAGAGACAATCAGTTCTCAAACAGATTTGAGAAAATGTCAGTGTGAACTGGTGAAAAATCTGGGTTGGAAATAGTGCCGTTTTATTAATTCAGGTCTACCCAGTGGTCTTTATTAAACCTGAATTACCATGAAGGAACCAGTTTCTGCTCTTAGGGAATTTGCTTTAATAAGAACTAATTGTGTATCAGTTACTAGTATCATTTAATTATTATGTATTTATCATTTAATATTTAGGTGATGTAAAAGTACTTCAACACAAGAGAATTGAAAACATGGCCACACAAACACTTGTAAGCAAATGTTCACAGCAGCATTATTCCTAATAACCAAAAAGTAGAAACAACCCAAATGTCTATCAGTCAGTGAAGGGATAAACAAAAAGTGGGCTATCCGTACAATACAACATTACTCAATGAAGTACTAATATATACTAAAGTATAGTGAACCTGGAAGAAATTAAGTGCAAGAAGCTAGACACAAAAGACCACATGTTGTATGATTCCATTTATATGAAATGTCCAGAAAACAGGCACATCCACAGAGAAGTAGATGAGGCCGAGTGCAGTGGGTCACACCTGTAATCCCAGCACTTTCGGAGGCCGAGGTGGGCAGATCACCTGAGGTCAGGAGTTCAAGACCAACCTGGCCATGGCTAAACCCTGTCTCAACTAAAAAGTACAAAAGTTAGCCGGGCATGCTGGTAGGCACCTGTAATCCCAGCTATTCGGGAGGCTGAGGCAGGGAGAATTGCTTGAACCCGGGAGGCAGAGCTTTCAGTGAGCCGAGATCATGCCACTGCACTCCAGTCTGGGCGACAAAGCGAGACTCTGTCTCAAAAAAAAAAAAAAGAGATGAATGTTTTTTTTCTCTCAAGCATGGGGAGGGTGGGGATTGGGTGGTACAGGGCTCCTTTTGGGGTTAATGGACATGTTCTGGAATTAGATAGCACAACTCTGTGAACAGATTCAGAACTATGGGCTAGGTTGGGATTCCTCACATCATGGTGTCTGGGTTTCCAGGGCAGGCATTCCAAGAGATAGCAAGAGCCACATGGAAGCCACATGGCCATTTTTGTGTAGCCCCAGAAGCCACAGCCTCACTTCCATGGCCTTCTAATTGTTGAGGCTATCACAAAGTCCCATGCAGGTTCGAGAGAAGAGGAATAAACTCCACCTCTTGATGGTGAGTAACGAGGTTCTAGAAGGGCACATAGGTCCGGGAATATTACCCTGGCCATGTTGGGAAATACAGTCTCTCACAGATATCTTTCAGCTTTTATATAATACAGCATCATTCTTTAAAGAGCTAGTGTTAAAAATACCAAAAAAGTACAAAGAAGGGGAAAGAATGGTTTACCACTTCCCAAATACTGTATTTATGTATATATATATATCTGTGTATCTATATCTATATATACATATACACACACACAAACACACATATATAGATATATTTTTTTTTGAGACGGAGTTTCACTCTAGTTGCCCAGGCTAGAGTGCAGTGGTGTGATCTCGCCTCACCGCAACCTCCACTTCCCGGGTTCAAGCAATTCTCCTGCCTCGGCCTCCTGAGTAGCTGGGATTTCAGGCATGTGTCACCATGCCCTGCTAATTCTGTATTTTTAGTAGAGACAGGGTTTCTCAATGTTGGTCAGGCTGGTCTCGACCTCCCGACTCAGGTGATCCACCTGCCTCAGCCTCCCAAAGTGCTGGGATTACAGGCGCGAGCCACCAAGCCCAGCTTACTGTATATATTTTTACGATTATATGTATATTGTTAGGAAAATAACCATGTTAACAATATTTTTGTGTATCCTTCCAGAAAAAAAGTCAGCATTTTATATGCACTTCACATTTTTATTAATACTATATTTTGGAAGTTTTTTTTTCTTTTTCACTTTAGCATGCAAAATCAGCATCTTTTAAAATGGTGACATAATTCCATTGTATTGCCGTTTCATAATGTACTTAACCAGGGCCCTATCGAAAAACATTTAATTCGTTTCTGATTTGTTGCTATTGCAACCAATTCTGCAGGAAACATTTTTCTTTTCTTGTTATACGTTTCAAGTATGTTTATATGGTAAATTTCTAGGAATGGAACTGCCAGGAAAAGGGGCATGAGCATTTTAAAATTTGCGTAGGCACTAACAAATTACCCAGTAAAAAGACTGATCCATTGTACACTCCTATCAATGATTTATGCGTCTACTGTTTGCCCACGAGCTCGCCCACACTTTGTATTATCAGTATTTTTAGTCCATGTCCATCTGATAGGTGAAAATGATTTCTGGTTTCTGTTTGTATTTATGGTTCTTTAGTATGAGTAGTATTGAGCATCTGTTCATCATGGGAGCCTTCAGATAAAGTTCTACCCTGGACAGTAGCCATTGCTTCCAGCAAGGGCTACAGACGGCCAGGCATGTGTTCTAGCAGTGGTATCTACTGTGGAACCAGCCCAGAGCACGGCTGCCGAGGTGCCAGTTAATACACAGCTGGAATAAACATCCGGAAGAACTCAAAACTCAAAATTCCAAACCTGCCACTCCAAGTGCTTGATCACATGCCCACCCAAATATTAAAAATAATAATATATTACAACAACAGTAGTTTTATTTATTTTTCTTTTTTCTATATCACAAGTCATCAAGCAAAGAAAAGGCAGCAATCTTTTTAAAACCAGACACCACATTATTGACTCAGACCTCTCATAGACCAGATGCCGTTTAGCTCTGGTTCAGTGAAACTGTCCCCGGTCAGATGAATGTGAAAAACTAAGGATGTTTTTAAGAAAGTGCTAATTAAGTGGAGAAGGTAGTTTTAGTAATAGGAGTGGTCTTGCAGCAGCTGCCATTGACTCAACATAGCTTAATTATCATAATAAGCTGATGCTTTCACTTTCATCACTTGCTGGGTTTGGTACAGTTAATTGGGGCATTGGGTAACACCATTTTTTATCATCTTCTTGGCTAGAAATTGCTCCCTTGGGGAGGAGGGCATTTATTTTTTATTCTGAGGACAATCTGTGATTGGAGGAAATAAAGCAGGGTGAGGACAGAATATCCTTCAATTCTTCAGCTCTGCTTTAGAGCACAGCAGCAACAGCGTTGCATGAGCTCTGATGTGTGGCACAGGCATTTGTGACAAGGGCTGAATGTTACACTGTCCTGAAATTTGTGAATGATTATTCTAATATAAGTTAGATGGCAGAATAATATATTGAGCTATTGGTGTGGGTTTTGTTTTTCTTGTATTTTATTTCTTCTTTCTAAGCTGGAAGCCAGCCTTGTCTCAGGGAGGTTTGGCTTGGGGGCTGAATTCAGAAGTTGTTTGCATGGACTACCTGTTTTGTTTTGTTTTTTTTTTTCAGACAAGAGTCTCACTCTGTCACGCAGGCTGAAGTGCAATGGTGCAATCTCAGCTCACTGCAACCCCCTCTTCCTGGGTTCAAGCGATTCTCCTGCCTCAGCCTCTCAAATAGGTGGGATTACAGGCATGTGCCACCATGCCTGGCTAATTTTTGTATTTTTAGTAGAGACGGGGTTTCACCGTGTTGGCTAGGCTGGTCTTGAACTCCTGACCTCAGGTGATCCGCCTGCCTCAGCCTCCAAAAGTGTTGGGATTATAGGCGTGAGCCACTGCGCCTGGCCTGACAATCTGCTTTGTTTTCTGGAGGCCTGAAGCCTGGGGAAGGATTGGAGATTGGTGGCCCCCAGGCATCCCAGATGGGAATGTGCTCCCTGTGACAGTCCTGTGGCAGGTGCCAGCGTGGCAGGACTTCTGTGGAGAGGTTTTGTGGTGTCTCTCAGAAGGTCAGAGCCTTAGCCTAGGATTCTCATTTTCAGCAAGATTCCTGTGCATCAGCTTGGAAATGAAGCAGCCACAAGCCCTTCCCTGAAGGTGCACGCAGGCTGGAGCCCCGGGGATTTCCACAGCAGTCTTGGTCTCGGGAGAAGAGTGGGCCTGTCCCTGTTTTCCAGGTACCCTCTAACCTCGTGGATTTTCACATATCTCCAGGGAAGGGGAGAGCGTGCTCTGTCCTGTTACCACGAATCTAACTTTCATTCCAGGCTCGAGGGTGAGGGTGCCAAAGCTGAGGTAACTTGAAATAAAGAAAAAAAGGGGCCGGGTGTGGTGGCTCATACCTGTAATCCCAGCACTTTGGAAGGCCAAGGTGGGTGGATCGCAAGGTCAAGAGATCGAGTCCATCCTGGCTAACATGGTGAAACCCCATCTCTACTAAAAATACAAAAATTAGCCGGGTGTGGTGGTGGTCGCCTATAGTTCCAGCTACTCGGGAGGCTGAGGCAGGAGAATCGCTTGAACCCAGGAGGCGGAGGTTGCAGTGAGCCACGATCGCGCCGCTGCACTCCAGCCTAGTGACAGAGCAAGACTCTGTCTCAAAAAAAAAAAAAAAGAAAGAAAGAAAGAAAGAAAGAAAAAGAAAAAAAGGACTATGGCAAGTCTCGCCCACCTGCATTTTGGTGATAAGATTCATACTGCACCACGATTCACATAACATTCAAGGTGAACCTTAAGGTCATGCTCCCCACTCCCTTCCCTGCCAAAAGGCTCTCCAGTGAGGGAGAAGGGGAGGATGTCACCGTACAGCTCCAGGGACATTGCCTATGGCCCTCCCTCAGGAGTGTGCCGCGACAGGAACCACCTGTCCTTGCATCACTGCTGACACAGGATTGGACATCGCTGCCTCTGAGGATGGGGGAGAGATATGTAAGATCTTGTTGGGATTCCTCAGTGGGATCCACCTCATCATGAATGAAAATGCCACCTTGTCCCACAACCATGGCACCTGTTGCCAGAGGGGAAGAGCAACCTGTGAACACAGGCCCTGTTCCTGCCAGGCTGTGTGGGAGCAAGCAGAGGACTCAGGAGGGTGAGCAAATAGAATCTATTCTAGGAGATTCCAAAAACCACCTTAGCAATGAGTCTTCTCCCGACATGAAGAAGCTTGAACGCCTTACTCATCGCAGCAGCTGGCCCAGCCCTGCCCTACCCAGCCCAGTGCCTCCGGAAGAGTCAGCAAGCTCTGCCTGCGCCTGTGGTTTCGGTCCTGTCCCGACTTGACTTGTCCTGGTGGAGGGTGAGACCTAGAAGCTCCGCTCCTGGGAATGACAGCTGGCACGGAGGTGCTGGTCTCAGCACTCTGCCGCGGCTTAGGCCGTCAGCACGAGCAGATGCCCCTTTAGGGTGGGCCTGAGAACTGAGAACGAGGACTGTCATCTGCTATTTCTGTCCATCTGTTGTCGACCCAGGTAACCAGGAAATATGGGAGGCAGGCAGATTCTGGTTGCTTCCACAGGACTTGAGACTTAACCAGACAACTAACTCTCCTGAATGTTCCGTCTTGGGTGGCACGCCACAGTTCACCCCGTCGTCTGTGGTAGACTCAGCATTAGGCACAGTGCTGGTGCTTAAGAAAAGTTTCCATGGACAGGCAGTGTGCTTATTGAGTGCCACCCGTGTGCAGGGCATCATCCCAGGTACTGAAAAGGAGGCCAGGACAAAGTTTCCTGTCTTCAGGGAACTGTCAGTCAAGTGGATCTAAAGACACATACCTGAGTGATCTATAACCCGGTGGGTCATAAGGCACATGCCTGTGTTTTGTTTGACCCTCAGGGGAACAAAAGTGGGTTTTTTTGACCCTCAGGGTTTTAAAACTTTATACCAACATTTAAAAATTGGCTACCATCTAAATGGAAAAAAAGGCAGTGTGTGCTTGTATATGTGTATGTTTGTAGGGGGTGTGTGTGTGTGCGTGTGTGTGTGTGTGTAAGGCAGCACTGCAGAAGAACCCGGTCACAGTGATGGCCTCTTCAAATAGGGAATCAGGGAGCAGGAATGGGTGAGAGACTTGTTGCAACGGTTTATAATTTTTTTAATGTAAAATGTAATAACTACAAGTAAAAAAGGATTGGGGAATTCACATAAAAATCCAGGTGTCTGGCTATTCTTGACAAAGCAGAAGCTCTACAGGACTGGGAACATTTTGTCTGGAAACGGGTTGGGGGAGGTCAGCATTAAAGGATTTTCAGCTGAGAGGGGCTCAGATTTGTATTTTAGGAAGTATTTTAGCAGCAGAGTGGAGGAGCACTGCTTGAGGGCGAAGTCAGGGGCAGGTAGACCAGAGAGACACGCCTGCTGCCATCATCCAGAGAGGGGTGGGGAAGGCCTGAACCGGACAGTGGCAGGGGATATTCGTGTAAGAAAACCAACAGGTAGGTAACCAATTTGGGGGAGAGTGGAAAAGGCCAGGTGAACCGCCAGGTTCCACAAGGCAGACCACAGTAAGGGCTACAGGATTTTTAAATTAATGGGAGGAGAAAAGGGGGCTCAGGAGATTTCTGGGGGTCTGAACTGGTGCCAGCAGAAATGCTAAAGGAATGTATCTCCCGAAATGTAAGGGAAAACCCACAGAGAAAATGGGCTTTCTGAGTAATTGGCTCCTCTACCCCTTTCCAGGCTCTGAGAGTATTTCGCAGGTTTACCAGAGAAAATGGCTTCCGGAGACTGCAACGTGAGAGAACTGGAATTTCAGACAGGAATTGAATGCATGTGGCTTAAAAGACAAAGAAGCACCAAGTGAAAAGTAGCTGAAATCATATGCCTTCAGGGAATGAATTTTCTTGGATCTGTGTTCATCCTTTATGGCTTTATTAGTCATTGTGAAAGCCCTTTGGCGGTTGCAAAGCTGCCAGCAGGGTGCTGTTCCTGGAGGATTACCTTGAGCAATAAGCCCCAAAAAGCAGCCCAGGCAGGCATGTCAGCAGGGAGGCTGTCCTGGCAACACTGCTGTCCAAGGGAAGAGGCTGGCGCCCTACCCCTGAGGTTTGAGGCCAGAGGAAGAGAACCAACCTGGAGATTCTGCAATTCTGTTTTCTCTTAAGGTTGCTTTGGCCGTTTAGGGTTTTTCATGAAGGACAGAAACAGGTCCATTCCTTGAAGGCAGAAAGAAGGTATTACTGCCCCTGCACTTGACAATGTTTAATTACATTTGCCACTTGAATCAGAGTTGAAAATACCTTCCTTTTCTTCTGTTGGGAAGTCTTGCTGTGCATCCCCCAGGCTGGCTGGAGTGCAGTGGCGTGATCTCGGCTCACTGCAACCTCTGCCTCCTGGCTCCTGGGTTCAAGCGATTCTCTTGCCTCACCCTCCTGAGTAGCTAGCACTACAGGAGCACACCACCATGTCCAGCTAGGTTTTGTAGAAAGGGGGTTTCACCATGTTGGCTAGGCTGGTCTCAAACTCCTGACCTCAAGTGATCTGCCCACCTCAGCCTCCCAAAGTGCTGGGATTACAGGCATGAGCCACCACACCCAGCTGAAAATATCTTCCCTTTGAGAGTTGGTGACCAGCTGTTGATTTGATACTGGCGTGGCCTCAGACAATCTGATGTAAGAAAGATAGTTAAAGTAAAATCAACCCAGTATTAATTACTTAATAATAACTAATGAACAGTTATGCACCAATCACCCAGCAAATTTAAATCTACACATAAGCCCAAATGGGTAGATACTATCGTCATTCCCAGTTTACAGGTGAAGAAATAGAAGCTGAGAAACTAACTTTCCCAGGGGCATATATTTAGTAAACCGGAAAACCGAGGCTTTTACCCGGTGAGTTCAACCACTAGGCTTTAATTGCTTTCAGGATCAGAGAAGTCTGTTCTCTGGCAGCGTTAAACTATGAACCCAATACAGAGTGCCTTCAAATTTGGGTTGATATATAAACGTTATTTTTGCCACAGTTGAGGTTGCACCAAGGACACACTTCTGGTGATGAATGGCATGTGAGGGCGCTGGGCTGAGTGGGTGGGGTGACATCACATCACACCCATGACAAAGAGGGAGGAGGTATTTACTGAAGATGCAGGAACCCTGGGTCAGGGCAGCAAGCATTCCTACCTAAACAACTGTGCAGTCCCACGGGGAGACCAAGAGAATGGCGGAGTAGCCTCCGAGGAGTTTCGTTTGGTTCATACAGTGTTGGTCTTTCCAGGCTTTATTTTTTTAATATTAAAAAATAGTTGATTTTAATTATGAAATATTTCAAACACACAGAAAATAATAAAGCAGATACCTAGTTACCACTAAGATGAAACCGCTGTTAATATTTTCCCCTGGCTGGGTGAGGTGGCTCATACCTGTAATCCCAGCACTTTGGGAGGCCAAAGCAGGAGGATTGCTGGAGCTCAGGAGTTCGAGACTAGCCTGGGTAACATAGTGATAGCTCATCTCTACTGAAAATTTAAAAAAATTAGCCAGATGTGGTGGCACGGTCCTGTAGTCCCAGCTATTTGGGAGGCTGAGGTGAGAGGATCACTTGAGCCTGGGAGGTCAAGGCTGTAGTGAGCTATGACTGTGCCACTGCACTCCAGCTTGTGCAACAGAGCAAGACCCTGTCTTAAAAAAAAAAAAAAAAAAAAAAAGAAGAAAGAAAGAAAGAAGTCCCCCTATATGCTTCAGCCCTCTATCTCTTTAAAGAAACATGTTAGAAATACACATAAGGCCAATCCTGTTCCTGTCCGGCCTCTGCCCCCAGAGGTAATAACTATTATGTGTATCATTCCCATGCAGACTTTTTTTTCTTTTTTATTGTGGCATAACTTACAAGTGGTAAGTTGTACAAATTTTAGTGATACAGTTTGATGGACTTTGCTTACACGATACCTGGATGATGAATTTTTGTATATGTATACACCCAAAACAAGATAGAGGTCAAGATATTGAACATGTCCAGCACTACCTCAGAGAGCTCCTTTGCTTCACATTATTTCAAAAATAAGCAGATGGAGGTGCCAACATTTAAAAGTTTCAAAATCTAGGGATTTAATGTAAAAATTCAAATTTCTGGCTCCTGAAGTTTTGGAAAATATGACCACATTAAGCTCACATTCTAGCATGGGGACAGAGTGGCAGCTGCCCACTGTAGACCCAGCATGAGTGCCCCAATTTGCCTACTATGCCTGCCATGCCCTGTGGGTATATCCAGCCCACTGCATTCACTTACAGAACCTGAAAGGTGCCCCTCTATTTGTAAAATTTCAAAAGTGCCACAAATAAAAATGTAGAGAACAATTACCTTAGCCTATCTTTAGGAAGGCAGAGTTTGAGAAAAAGTGTCCTCCTCCCCACCTGCTAATGACTTAGGAAGCTGCTGAGAATGTCATAAAATAAAAAGGAATCAGATTCTCTAGGTCCGTGCTACTCAAAGTGTGGTCCTCGAATCAGCAGTATCAGCAGCATCCAGGAGCTTGTTAGAAATGCAGAAAGCTCAGTGCCCTCCCACACACATGTATGAGTTTGTTAGGGCTGCCATAACTTAGTATCACACACTGGGCGGCTTACACAACAGAAAGGTATTTTCTCACAGTTCTGGAGGCCAGAAGTCCAAGATCAAGGTGTCAGCAGGGTTTGTTTCTTCTGAGGCCTCTCTCTTCGGCTGCCTTCTCCCTGTGTCTTCACATGGTCTTCCCTCTGTGTGTGTCTGTCCTCATCTCTTTTTTTTTTTTTTTTTTTTATGAGACGGAGTCTTGCTCTTATCACTCAGGCTGAAGTGCAGTGGCGCAATCTCAGCTCACTGCAACCTCTGCCTCCCAGGTTCAAGTGATTCTCCTGCCTCAGCCTCCTGAGTGGCTGGGATTACAGGCACCCACCACATCCGGCTAATTTTTGTACTTTTAGTAGAGACAGGGTTTTGTCATGTTGGCCAGGCTGGTCTTGAACTCCTGACCTCAGGTGATCCACCTACCTCGGCCTCCCAAAGTGCTGGGATTATAGCTATGAGCCACCACGCCCGGCCTCATCTCCTCTTCTTATAAGCACACCAGTCCTATTGGATTAGGGCCCACTCTTATGATCTCATTTAACCTTAATTACCTCTTTAAAGACCCTGTCTCCAAATACAGCCACATTCTGAGGTAGGGCGATTATGATTTCAACGTATGAATTTTGAGGGGCATGACCAGGGACGGTGGCTCACGTCTGAAATCCCAGCACTTTGGGAGGCCAAGGCGAGCAGACAGCTTGAGCTCAGGAGGTCAAGACCAGCCTGGGCAACACGGCAAAACCCCATCTTTACAAAAATACAAAAATTAACTGGGCGTGGTGGTGTGCATCTATGGTCCCAGCTACACAGGGGGCTGAGCTGGCAGAATTGCTTGAGCCCAGGAGGTGGAGGTTGCAGTGAGCCGAGATCCTGCCACTGTACTCCAGCCTTTGCAACACAGCCAGATCCTGTCTCAAAAAAAAAATTAAAAAAAAAAAAAAATGAGGGGCAGACACAGTTTGGCCCATGACAACTACTAAATCAGGATTTATATTTTAACAAGACCCCCAGGGGACTTGTGTGCACATTAAAGTTGGAGAAGAGCCAGGCACTGTGGCTCATGCCTGGGATCCCAGCACTTTGGGAGGCCAAGACAGAAGGGCTGCTTGATCCCAGGAGTTCAAGACCAGCCTGGGCAACATAGTGAGACCCCACTTCTTTTTTTTTTTTTGAGACAGAGTCTCGCGGTGTGTCCCAGGCTGGAGTGCAGTGGCGCCATCTCGGCTCACTACAAGCTCCGCCTCCCAGGTTCACGCCATTCTCCCGCCTCAGCCTCCGAGTAGCTGGGAGTACAGGCGCCCGCCACCATGCCTGGCTAGTTTTTTTTTGTATTTTTAGTAGAGATGGGGTTTCACCATGTTAGCCAGGATGGTCTCGATCTCCTGACCTTGTGATCCACCCGCCTCGGCCTCCCAAAGTGCTGGGATTACAGGCTTGAGCCACCGCGCCCGGCCGACCCCATTTCTAAAAGAAAAAAAATTAGCTCTGTGCAGTGGTGTATGCCTGTGGTCCCAGCTACTCAGGAGACTGAGGTGGGAGAATCACTTGAGCCCAGGAAGTGGAGGCTACAGTGCGCCGAGATCACACCACTGCACTGAAGCCTAGGTGAAAGAGGAAGACCCTGTCTCAAAAAACAAACAAACAAAAAGTTGGAGAAGCTTGGTCCAGGTCTGCTCCCTGGTAAATAAAACACTAGTGGGTCTGACTAGAAATGGGGAGGAGAGAAAGGAGAGGCTGCAATGATTTATTTAGATGAACTTTCTCTCCAGTCCATAGGTCTGAGGGGGTGGAAATACTGGGAAACTTGAGGCCAATTCCCCCCTGAGTGGGAGTCCCTGCTTCTCGTTGCAGAGCAGGGACCCTCTGCACTTTGGGGCATGTGAGCAGGTTAACAGGTAAGGATTGATGAACCAAGTGGGTATGAATTGGCGCATAGGAGCTAAGAGGAGCCTCCTTCTGAAAATAGGTTGGAATACTGGAAATGTGGCTGCTTTTAACAAAAAGCTCATTTTTACCTAATCACCATCTGTAGATTTCCACTTTTAAGGTGCAAAGCAAGTCTCTGGGATTTCCTGGAATGGGGACCAGAAGGTATTACCCTGCATTCCTCTTCAGTCTTCACAAGCCCATTTTCCACCTGTCATAGGCCTGATGCTATGGCGACAGTTGTCGTAGAGATACTCCTATGCCTGGTTGAAGCTAATCCATACCCATAACAGTCAATCATATGGTTTAAACTAGAGATTTTCAAGCTGCATCTCATAAAACTGTAAGGTACTTCCAGGGTTTCACAAACATTTTATTCAAATAGCAATTAAATATATGTGTCTTGCTGTGTTGCCCAGGCTGGAATGCAGTGGCTATTTACAAGCTCTAACATAGCACACTATAGCCTTAAACTCTGGGGCTCAAGCAATCCTCCTACCCCAACCTCCCAAGTAGCCAGGGACTACAGATGTGTGCCACCATGCCCAGTACAATTAAAAACGTTTTAAATTTATTTTTAAATGACAAAGAATGTAAACAATATCAAACCATATTTAATACAGTATTTGAACTAAAAAGTGAATATCCAAATTTTGGTCTAACAGAGTAGAGTGATTTGTAGAATGCTAGCCCCTCCCCTACAGATCATAATTACAAACTCTGGACAAGACAAAAATAAAAACCTATTTGATGCCACTGGACAGCAACCAGACTAAAGGAAGGGGACTTTTTCCTTGAAAGAAGGAAGACACTCCGGGTGAGATCCACACTTGTATGACTTTCCCCTAAGGGCAGCCACTCTTGAACTTTAGCATGTATTAGAATCTCAGAGGAAGATAACAGAATTCAGTCTCTACAACATATCATTTACAATGTTCACTATATAAAAATTATTAGATATGTGAAGAAAGAGAAAAATGTGACCCATAATCAAGAGACAGACTCACAGACAACTCAGATGTCAGAACTGGCAGAGAAGGGATTTAAAATACCTTTGATAAATGTATTAAAGAGTCTTTGGAAAAGATGCAGATACTGGGTAAAGAGATGGGAAATTTAGAAGAGATCGGAAAACTGTAAAAAAGAACTATATGGAAATCCTAGAACTGAAAAACATGATATCTGAAAAGTGAATCTCCTGCTTCCATCCTCACTCCCAATCCAACCTTCTGCCCTGGAGTTAAACATCTGTATTAGGAGTCTTTGGTTATAAATGATAAAGCTCTTACTCTAGCTTAAGACAAGATGGTAAGGTGTAGGAGAGAATACCTAATGAAACTGTGGGGAGGGACAGAGTGGCACTAGTTTAGAGTCAATTGGCCCTAGGAATCCAAATGCTGGGAAGATGCTCTTGTTTCTCTCTCTTCCTGCCTCTGAGATTTGGCTGTATCCTCTCCCACTGTGAACATTATCCTCTGTGTGGTCAGAGAGATGGCTGGGGTCAGCTCTGGGCTCATAGCTTCACAGCTCTGAGAGGAAAGAGGTTCTCTTCCCACAGCACCAGTCCCAAGGAGGGTGTCTGATTAGTCCAGTATGTGTTATAGTCTCTCTATGGACCAATTACAATTGCCAGGGGTGGGAGTATTATTACTATTATTATTATTATTTGAGGCAGGATCTCACTCTGTCACCCAGGCTGGAGTGCAGTGGCATAATCTTGGCTCACTGCCATCTCCACCTCCTGGGCTCAAGTGATCCTCCCACCTCAGTCTCCCAAGTAGCTGGGACCACAGGCGCACGCCACTGTGCCTGGGTAATTTTTGTATTTTGTGTGTGTGTATGTGTGTGTGTGTGTGTGTGTGTGTAGACAGCGTTTCAACATGTTGCCCAGGCTGGTCTGGAACTCTTGGGCTCAAGCAATTCACCTGTCTCGGCCTCCCAAAATGAGCCACTGTGTCCGGACTGAGGTGGGGGTATTATTAATGGCTTGGATCAAATGCCCAACCCCAACCAATCACTATGGTCAGGGAGACAGTTCCTATTTGGTAGGGGAACAATTCTTCAAAAGGAGAGAGTAGCCTATACATGGTAAATGGGAGAACTACAGCCAAACATGTGCCTGCTACTCCATTAGCAGTAACTGGGAATCCTTCCACATTATTTGTATATGTATTAAATAGTGTCTACCTGTGGGCTGCCATCAAAGCAATCCCATGTCAATGATTTGGATGCAAGTAATTTTGTGGGGCCATGATGTAAAGAAGTATGGTGAGGGATAGAGGTGAGACAGGAAAGGGGAGATCCAGTGAAGGTTAGCACTTGAGGCAACCAGGGCTCAATCCCATGGTGACCCTCTGAGAGACGGTAGAGAAGAAACCTCAGTATTGTCCTGCCAAAGGACAAAGAAGTTGGGAAATGTATGCACCAACTCATCCCTCATGGTTGTGGGTTGCTCCTGAGACACAGCTTCCTGAACATACTCCTACGGCCAGAGAAAACCATGACAGCGGACACAGGTTCCTGAGGGCAGAGGCCCCCACTGGGTAAGGAAACCCCTCCGAAGCCACAGTTCTCTGCGCTGCTGGGCCGAGGGGGAATGGGCAGGACACTACCTGATACATGTCCATAAATCTCTTTACACAAACGGGATCCTGTTACATATTATTATGGTAAAAATCAATTTTTCAAAACTAAACATGCTTGTTTAAACATGCTATGTGTAAAACTCAAACAAGGCCAGGCATGGTGGCTCACGCCTGTAATCCCAGCACTTTGGGAGGCCAAGGTGGGTAGATCGCTTGAACTCAGGGGTTCTGGACCAGTCTGAGCAACATGTTGAGACCCCATTCCTACAAAAAAATTAAAAATTAGCCAGGCACGGTGGCACAAGCCTGTGGTCCCAGTTACTTGGGAGGCTGAGGCGGGAGGATGACCTGAGCTCGAGAAGGTCAGCACTGCAGTGAGCTGTGGTTGTACCACTGCACTCCAGCCTGGGTTGCAGAGCAAGGCCCTGTCTCAAAAACAAACACCCCCAAACGTTACCTACATCCAAATGTGTTGTAGTTCCAAATGGGAACACATGGGTGACAACAGGACTAATGCACTCATCACAGTTCAACAGTCGACAACAGGACTAATGCACTCATCACAGTTCAACAGTCCTGCAAGAACTAGTCTGTTTTTTACACTTCTCATTGGGGCACTATCTAACTACAGTAATCCTCACTTAACGTCATCAACAGATTCTTGGAAACTGCCACTTCAAGCAGAAGAACAAATAACAAAACCAATTTAACCATAGGCTAATTGATACAAACAGGAGTTAAGTTCCTACGGCAGGGGCCAGGTGCAGTGGCTCACACCTGTAATCCCAGCATTTTGGGAGGCCAAGGTGGGCGGATTACATGAGGCCAGGAGTTCGAGACCAGCCTGGCCAACATGGTGAAACCACATCTCCACCAAAAATACAAAAATTAGCCAGGCATGGTGGTGCACATCTGTAACCCTAGCTACTTGAGAGGTGAGGAACGAGAATCACTTGAACCCAGGAGGCAGAAGTTGCAGTGAGCCAAGATTGTGCCACTGCACTCCAGCCTGGGTGACAGAGTAAGAACCTGTCTCAGAAAAAAGAAAAGAAAAGAAAAGAAAAAGTTCCTATGGCATATTTGAGATCACAAAAACATCACCAAACCTGCAAATAAAGACCAAAACACTTCTAATATTAAACATTGAAATAAATGTGAGCTATACTTATATTTAAGAAAGATTCATAAAAACAAGTAAGATCATTATTTACTCAAGTTTTCCAGTTCAGGGTCAAGCATGGCCGGGCCTATCCAGGCAGCTCAAGGCGCCAAACAGGAATAACCCTGGACAGGATGCCATCTCACGGCAGGGCGTACTCTCACACCCACATTCACTCAGACTGAGGCCATGACACGCCAAGTCCCCTTGCGGGCACAGCTGTAGGAGGCAAGAGGAAACAGGAGGACCTGGAAAAAACCCACACAGATATGGGGAAAGATGCACACTCCACAGACAGTGGCCCTGGCCTGTAATTGATTCATTTCTTCATCAATGTTATAACCAAATGACATTGAACAAAATGATGTATTTGAGGTCCTGCTGTATAGCCATTAGATATGAGTGTCAGTAGTTAATGTGTGTGTGTGTGTATATATATATTTGTTTGTTTGTTTGTTTGTTTGAGACAGCATCTCACACTGTCGCCCAGGCTGGAGTGCAGTGGTGTGATCTCAGCTCACTGCAAGCTCCGCCTCCCGGGTTCACACCATTCTCCTGCCTCAGCCTCCCAAGTAGCTGGAACTACCAGCACCCGCCACCATGCCCGGCTAATTTTTTGTATTTTTAGTAGAGATGGGGTTTCACCATGTTAGCCAGGATGGTCTCGATCTCCTGACCTCGTGATCCACCTGCCTCAGCCTCCCAAAGTGCTGAAATTACAGACGGGGTTTCACCGTGTTAGCCAGGATGGTCTCAATCTCCTGACCTCGTGATCCACTGGCCTCAGCCTCCCAAAGTGCTGGGATTACAGGCGTGAGCCACCGCACCCGGCTGTAGTTAATGTATATTAATGTAATATTGTCTTCAAGTGGCCTTAAACAATTACCTTGAAAACTAAAGATGGCTTTCTCTGGGTGAAAATTGGGACATTTAAGAAGAAAATGTAATGATGGGTAGGATGAGTCTGATCAAGAACAAAATAGCAAATATCTCTGCCTCAGGCAAGCTCTTCAAAATATCAGTGTCAATGACAATAGCTTATGAAGCAATGTTCCAGAAATGCTCGTGTAAAGCCACTCAAAGACAAGAGAATGAGGATGTTGACTTGTTTCACCTTTTTTTTTTTTTTTCTTATTGCCTGGTCTCTGTGAACCTCTGTGTAAGTCACTTTTTATGGCAATAAAAATTACCCAAGTCCTCAATGTTTTGTGTAGTAAAATGTGCAAATTAGTTTTATACACCCTGCCAAGTTGCAGTGCCATTTTAGACTAAACACAGTGGAGCATGGAAACAAGGCTTTCTGTTTCTATCCATGGAAAATGAACAGCTTAATATTTTTAAAAATATATATGTAAAGAAGCCTGGCAATGAAAATGCACTTAGAGTGTCGTGCATAAATAACACATTGCACGTGAAGAAGAAAATACTACTAAGAAAAACCTTAGGAAACCTCAAACTATTATTGTTATTATTATATATATATAATTTTTTTAGAGACAGGGTCTTGCTCTGTCACCCAGCCTGGAGTGCAGTGGCAGAAGCGTAGCTCACTGCAGCCTGGAACTCCTGGGCTCAAGTGATCCTCCTGCTTCAGCCTCCTGAGCAGCTAGGACCACAGGTGTGCACCACCATGCCCAGCCAATTTTTCTTTTTTTTTGTAGTGCTGAGGTCTCTCTGTGTTGCATAGGCTTCAAGCTATTATTAAGAGGACCCGGTAGTCTCAGGGCAATAAGAACATTGAATGAGCATGCTGTTGTGAAGGAGCAACAAGAAACACTGCCTGATCCTTCAGCCCAGAGAAGAATACACAAATCTCACTACAATGCAAGCTCCCTGAGAGTGGGGTTCTGGTCTACCTTATTCACAGAATAGGCATTTAATAGTTGTTGAATAAATGAATGATGCCAACTTGATGATTGAAGATTCATGTTCAATCTTTACAGTTCAGCAAAAGCAGAGAACAAATAGTACTTATTTTCATAAGAAGAAGAATAATAATGGCTAACATCTACTGAGGATTCCTCATGTGCCTACACTGTGTTGACCATTTGACATGATTACCTCATGTTCACCTGGCAGTCAGCCCATAAGGGAAGCTTGATTATCTTCATTTTATACACAAGAGACTGAAGTTTAGAAAGTTTAAACAACTTGCCAAGATAGCAGGAATTCAAACCCAGACAGTCTGAAGCCAAAGCCCACGTTTCCCCACTCTACTCTTCTGCCACTATGCATTCACAAAACCTATTAAGAGGAAGTTTTTTACCACACCCTGAAATGCTGGCAAAAAAGTAGCGGTGGTGTTCAAATGGCGAGAAAAGAAGGAGGGAAGAAAGTAAGGGAGCAGTGACTCCTCTTTAGTTGTACCTGTGCCAAGCAGGGTTAAAGTGCATTGTATAATACACACATTAAGCATTGGCTGTTGTGAAAGAAGATGACATCTTAAAATGCGTGGGATATGGCATTTCAATGATGCTGAGGTGCAGTCTTCACATTGCAGACTTTTCAGGTGTTTTAGAGTTATTGTAATATTAATAATATGGGCAGTGAGATCCACAATTAACTTTACTTTTTGGGCCAAACCAACACGCTGGTGTGGCCATTTCAAATGAGGAAAGAAATTACTATAAGAAATTACTCTCTATCTGGTTTTAAAAATGCCCTTTTATTAGCTAAATTTTTCTACTATTTAAATGAGTTAAATTTAAATTAAATACTTCAGCTGATAGTTTTACAAACTGAAGCCAGCCAAAGTTGCAGTATTGAAATTTTATTAACAACTTAAGATAAAATGTTGGCAATAAAATCAAAGCTAAGTCTGGAATCCATATTATTTTTATGTTTTTTTAATTTTCTTCTGCAGATACTGACTTTTTTGTGGGGTAGGGGGAGATAGGTCTTGCTGCGTCACCCAGGCTTGATTGCAGTGGGACCGTCATGACTCACTGTACCTCCACCCCCCAAGCTAAAGGGATCCTCCCAGCTCAGCCTCTCTAGTAGCTGGGACCACAGGCATGCACCACCATGCCTGGCTAATTTTTGTATTTTTTGTAAAGACGGGGCTCCGCCGTGTTGCCTAGGATGGTCTCAAACTCCTGGACTCAAACAATCCACCTGCCTTGGCCTCCCAAAGTGCTGAGGTCACAGGCATGAGCCACTGCGACTGACTGGATTCCATATTAAAAAATAATAATTCCGATTTGAAATTTTGCAAGCTATCTGACACATTATGACTCTAAGATACCCAATTATTAAAATGGCATAATTGGTAAGGCAACAAAGTGTATCTGAAAGGTATTTTTTCCCTAAACAATGAAGGTAAAAGCTAGCAGAGGAACCCTTCATTGACTCCCTTGAAATGGAATAAATGTGAGACATGAGCAGTTGTTAGACATTATTACTAATATAACTCTGAAAGAGAAAATTCTTATTACTATTTTTTCAAGCTTCTGTATAAGTTCAATGGAGAGTGTCAGAAGACTGCAAAGCAAGTTGCTTAAAGACCCTTGCTCTTTGCAAGGACTTTTGTGGGAGTCCAGTTCCTTGATGCTGTGAACCTAAAATAGAATATGGAAATTGACTGCTGACACCAACATAAAACTGACATCCATAACCACCCACTTTGGATTTCTATACTTATCAAATTGTTCCAATTGATTTTATATTTTTCTTAATAATAAATTATTTTAAAATTATGAATATTTCAAACACTTCATAGTACAGATAGCAATATAAAAAAAAAGTTCTCACCACCCAGTTTTAACAATTTTAAATAATGCTAATATTTAACAGTAAATATTAACATTTTATCAGCCGGGCGCGGTGGCTCAAGCCTGTAATCCCAGCACTTTGGGAGGCTGAGACGGGCGGATCACAAGGTCAGGAGATCGAGACCATCCTGGCTAACACGGTGAAACCCCGTCTCTACTAAAAAATACAAAAAGCTAGCCGGGCGAGGTGGCGGGCGCCTGTAGTCCCAGCTACTCGGGAGGCTGAGGCAGGAGAATGGCGTGAACCCGGGAGGCGGTCACTGCACTCCAGCCTGGGCAACAGAGCCAGACTCCGTCTCAAAAAAAAAAAAAAATTTTATCAAATTCAATTCATTTTTTCAAAGGACATATAATACTATAATTATAGAATCCTCCGGTTGCCCCCTCTCACCAGGGGTAAGCACTACCTTAAAGTTGGTGTGTCTGTTTTATTTTATTTCATTTTTTGAAACAGGATCCCACTATATTGCCCAGGCTGGTCTCGAATTCCAGAACTTAAGCAATCCTGAGTAGCTGGAATTACAGCTGCTCACTGCCGTGCCAGCTTTTCCTGTCCATCTTAATACTTTGACCACAGATATATGTATCCCTAAAATATGTATATTATGTATAGTATTGTTCTTTATGTTTAACATTTACATTTACATACTGTCCATACCTTTCTGCAACTTGCCTTGTTTTTACTCACCAGAATCTGAGAGGTTTATCCTTGCTTATTTGTTTAGTTTCATTTCATTCATTCTTTTCTTCTTTTATTGAGGTATCACATCCATACACTGAATACACAACTCCAGTGCCCAGCTCAAAAACTCCACCCAGATCAAGGTGGAGACCATTTCCAGCAACCTGTAGTCTCTGTGCCTCTCCTAGCTCACACCTCTCAGAGGCAACCACTGTCCTGACCTCTAGCACCATCAATTAATTTTGTCTGTCTTGAACTTTATATAAGTGGAATCACACATTATGTACCCTTGAGTGTGTCTTTTATGTTCGGTGCAATATTGTGTCTGTGAGCTTCATCCAGTGTCTTGCATGAAGCAGTAGTTCTGTCTTTGTCATTGGTATATAGTGTTCTGTTGTGTGAATGTAACATTTGTGATACTGTGAAATATATTTGGCCTTAGTCCTCTGTTCTTGACATAAAACTCCTAAAATATTTGGAATCTTCAAAGTGATGTGTCCTTTTGTATGCAAATGAGTTGACTGGTGGCTAGTAACTCTGGGTAGCTTCAGGATGGGGGCTGGTCACTAGAAAGACCAAGGCAGGATTAGAGGGTTGGGACTTTCAGCTCACCCTTAATATCCAAGAAGAGGAGAGGGGCCGCATGCTCATTTTCCATGCTGCTGGTCATGCCTACTGGGAGTCTTTCTTGCCCTCGGCCTAGGATGGAGCCTCTGCTCTGTGTTCCTGAGGCTCCCTGTATTTCTTCTGGAGCACTACTCATCAGAACTGGACAAAACCAGGTCAGTTGCCTGCGGTATCAATCCACAAGGCCTGCAAAAACACCACTGTGATAAATAAGCTGGAAGTATGATAGCAGGTGGCTCGAGTTTCCACACATGTACTTCTATGTAACTGGTGAAATATACATTGGTGCTGCAGAGATTTGGGAGGAGATCAGGAGACACTCTCTTCTTACAGAATCTAGAAGTAATTAGTTGGCGCTTTTTTTTTTTTCTTTTTCTTTTTCTTCTCTTTTCTTTTTTTTTTTGAGATGGAGTTTCGCTCTGTCTCCCATGCTAGAGTGAAGTGGTACGATCTTGGCTTACTGCAATCTCTGCCTCCTGGGTTCAAGCAATTATCCTGCCACAGCCTCCCAGGTGACTGGGATTACAGGCACCCACCACCATGCCCAGCTAGTTTTTGTATTTGTAGTAGAGACAGGGTTTCACCATGTTGGCCAGGCTAGTCTCGAACTCCTGAGCTCAAGTGATCCACCTGCCTCAGCCTCCCAAAGGGCTGGGATTACAGACATGAGCCACCGCAGCCGGCTTATTGGCACTTTTTATAAGGCAATGAGCAAAAGATTCAGAACTCTAAGAGTCAGATTTCATTTGAAAGATTTTTCAATAATTATCTTTATGTCCTATTTAAGTCATTCATTCATTTAACAAATATTGAGTGAAAACTGGCTATGTGTCAGACATTGTTCTCAGCACTTGGAGGTGTGCCATGATGAGCAAACCAGGCCAACATCTCTGTGCTTATAGAGTTTGCATTCTTATGTTTTAGTAAAATCATTAATTAATAATCAGACATTGTCTACATGGTTTCTTGGCTCTCCATCGGCAAGATTTTTCTATTTCAATTCTAAACTTCTGAGCAGTGGCCACCTCTCATGAGTTAGGCAAGATAGACAAATGGCCAGGAGTCTTGGCCTAAAAGACAGGGATTTTTCCAAGGTCTCCTGGCACAAATGATCTAGTTCCTACCACAGTAAACAATACTTTTAAGTGGAAATATAAAATTTTTCCTCACAAGCGCCTCTCATCTCCAGGGAGTTTCCTTTTTTTAATTTATTTTAATTTTTAGAGATGAGATCTCACTGTGTTGCCCAGGCTAGAGTGCAGTGGCTATTCATAGGCACAATGATAGCGCACTACAGCTTCAACTTCCTGGGCTCAAGCAGTCCTCGTGCCTCAGCCTTTGGAGTAGCTGGGAGTCCAGGTGTGTGTGACTGTGCCTGGCTCTAGGGAATATTCTTGCAGTGTGCATGTGCAGGATACTTTGTACTTATAGACTGACCTGGACCATCAGCTCTGACCCCTGCCCCAAATAGCCCTTTAAATCAGCAGCAATCACCTCAGCTGCAAGGCCCATGTGCAAAAATGCATGGGCTAGTGCTGCTTACTTGGAAGGAATGATTTGTTTTAAGTAAGTTCAGACCTATTAATATGCCTCCCAAGAAGTTAACTATTCAGAAAACTGATTCCTCTCCCCTGCAAAAAATACAAATAAAAAATAAAAAGCAATAACTCCAAAAATGCAGGAAACATCTCACCTCCGTGAAAGTAAAAACAAACAAACAAAACCCCTTAAGATATCTTTAAAAGACTTTGAAGCTATATTCATGTAAGTTACATCTATCTATGGTAAGCATGTGAGTAACGTTATCCAGGTGTGAAAAACCATGAAGTAAAAAACGATTCAGAAAACATTGCTTTCAGTCCATGAATAAGTGCCTTATTTTACATTGAAATTTAAGGAGGAACTCATTCTTGGATGCTAACTACACCCACCCACCCCATCCTAAGTCTTTGCATCCCCCAAAACTATAGCTCCTCCATATAACCTCTCCTTCATGGTTCCAATTCTCTTTGGACTGGTCAGCCTGGAGGATGGTAATGACTCAACAGTACTGCTAATCTTTGCGTCATTGTCCCTTATTTATTCCCTTCTAGGCTCATGACTCTTGTCTTTGATATAGGAACCTGTCTGATGAAGCATCATTTCAGAATTTTAAGTCAACTTACAAGTGTGCTACTATTCACATCTAAGCACAAATTTAGAACTACTATTATTTCTTGAGTACACAAGTATCTACAAAGATCACTGTTGTTGTATAAGAACTGGTCTTGACATTAATTGGTAGCAATACATAATCCACTTTAGACTATCCAATAAAACTGTTTTAGCTTTCAAAAACAAATAAATAAATGCCTTACTTTAAGTGTACATGAAGAGGCACACACTTAATAGAACACTTATTTCTCCCAGGCTTCATTAAATTAATGCTGAATAAATATTTAAAGAATAGTAACTTGAAGGGGCCCCAATGTGGCCCTCATTCTTAGAATTAATTCACTAAACAAAGGTGTTGGTTTATGATCAAATTCACAGGACTCCAGCCCATGGAAATTGACTGGATCAGGGTGGACGCATGACCCAAGCTGGGCCAATCAGATTCTTTTTTCCCAACAGACTAGGAACTGGACTCCAAAGGCAGCCAGCAAGTCTTTAGGTGTGTCTGGAACTGAGAGACTGGTAGACCCTTACGTGTTGTGGGAAGCTCCTGCTACATGAGTGAAGAAATGAGTAAAAGTCTGCAGTCAAAAAAGTAAATCAGACACACAGTGCTAAGCAGAGATAAGAGATGAAGAAAATTATTATTACTCATGTTCTTAAAGATTTGATACTTCCTGGTTCTACTACTTCAAGAAGTCAGGATGTGTGTGATTCCATGAGACATTACTATATATTGGAAATAAGCCCCCCTCCCCCTTTTCAAGCTAGCTTAGCTCAATTTTTAGTATTTGTAAACCAACAAGTCTTAACTAAGACATACACTGTTCATATGTTAGGAGGTAAGATCACAGCAATCTGCCTAGGGCAATACCTTGTTAATGACCATCCAAATCCCAGCCAGATTCACCCATGTAGGCAAAACCCAGCCTGCTAAGGCTTTCTGTCTCTCACCCATTGGGTAAGAAAAGAACAAACTAGGGGGATATCTTCTGCTTTAGATAGGACAGGGCTTGAACTGAAGCTGGACTTGACTATGAGAGTCTTAAATCTTTCACCTGAAAGAGACATGTAGGTTCAAACAGGACAAAGAACAGTAATTTCTATGCCATTTCTGAAGAGAACTGAAAAAAAAAAGAGGGGATAAAACCAAAACCAGACTCATATTTTTGGTTATTTGTGGCAAAAAAAAAGAGGGGATAAAACCAAAACCAGACTCATATTTTTGGTTATTTGTGGCTTCAGGCTATTTTTAAAGAAACTGCCTTTGAATTCCCTGTGGTATTTTTCTTTTCTGTTCTTTTTGTCTTCCAGAGGCCAACTCAGGGTTTGCTGGATTCTGGAAAATCCAGGGGATTTTGAAAAAGAAAGTCTGTGGTGGTTTATCACTAAAACGGAACCATACAGGCTGATCTCTTATACCCAGATGATGCTGGCAACCCCCTCCCAGCCAGGAATACACTTCAAGGTATGTTCAATGATTGAGATAGACAGTATGAAACCACCCACACTCATTCCTGAAGGTCTTAAAACACAATGCACTAGTTTGGGGGCCAGATGTCTGGTCAGGGTTAGGGATGCAGCCTGGAGTTATGGAATAATATTGTTTTCCTCTGTGAATCTAATTATGTCCTTGGCCTCTTTGGCTGTGCAAGTTCCCAGATTTCCCTCTGGTATTCCAGGGGCATGGTCACTTGCTAAGGCTGGAATGCCAAGTGGTTCTATCAAAACCTTCTGCTGTACACGGACCCTCACCGGAATCCAGGCTAAGACAGGAGAGTGAGACTCTCAAGGGACCGTGTAAAGAAGCATGTTGAGATTTCACTGATGAACTTACTGTGCTGGGTGTCAGACGGAGGTGGCTTCCACCATCTGGTGGTGTGGTAACAGGAGGGGCCTGTTACTATGGCTAGAATTCGTGAACAGTGGGCCTGGGTGGTGGGGCAGTTCTGGGACCACATCCTGGTCCTGTTCCCCAGCAAGGAGAGGAGAAATCTGACAAGCAATTTACTTCCCTGGGCAGTTGGCCTTGCTGTCTGCTCCACATTCAGGAGGGACCATCCTCAAGACACTCCCCAAACATAAGTCAATAAATATATCAGGGCTGATGTGAGAGAGAAAGGGAGTGGGGGAGAAGAAAAAGGAGGAAGAGGATGAGAAGAAACAGAGAGAGAAGCATGAGCACTGGACTGCTTAGCGTCTGTAGAATGGCAGGTTATTCATCCCAGGCCCTCCTGCCTATCCCTGCGGCAGGAGGTAAAAGTGCTAAAACCACTTTGGCCAGAAGAGGGCCCCAAATTTCACTCAAATTTACACAACTCTGGGGAAGAGTCTGGCTAGACCTGTTTATGTAAGTTATCCACCATTGTACAGCATGGAAAGGGCCAGAAAGAGCACCAGAGACCTGGACATGGGAAAGAACTTCAAGGTCACAGGCTGGTTTATGGTTGGGTCAGGACCAGAACCCAGGTTGGGTAATTCCTGCTCTGAGACTCTATCCTCCAATTCTTCTTAGGCATTGCTTAGTCCCAGCAGTATCTACAAATATCTGCTGAGATCCCAGTAATTTAAAAAGACAACCATTTATTGAGGGCCTGGCATGTGTAAAGCCCTGCGCTGGGTGGGCAGGTGTGTGTGGCAGGTGGCAGGCAGCAGAGGTGCTGGATGATGGGGGTGGGGAGGGAAAGGGTGGTGTCCAAGTCTAAGTTCATTGTCCTCAAGGCCTTCAAAGGCTTCTTGCTGGTTTAGAAGGCAGAACCCAAAACACAGGAAAGTTAAATAACAATAAAAGATATAAATAGGGGTCAATACAGTGAAGGCTGAGCTGTCCTAGGGTGATGTATGATTAGTAAACAAATGTGTGATTAGGAATTGTCATTCAATTTCTGAAGAGGAAGAGGTTAAACTGTGCTTTCATATAGCACGCTGTGGTTTCCAGTACTTTCCTGTATGTTATCTTCTTTGGGGTGGTCACAAAGGCCCTACATGGGAGAGGAGGTAGGGTGGGTTCTGTTTTAAGGGAGCTAATGGAATCTGCACATACACAGAGGACCATGGAGACACACACGGCCTCTGCTCTAGAGGAGTGTACAGTCCTCTTTACTGGGAAGTCCAGGCATCACGAGTTCGTGTGCTTGTGTGAATGGAGAACTGGAACCAAGGACTCCAGGGTTTGAGTGAGTGCAACATTCTAGACCTGCAGGTGTGCTAAGTGTGCTCTTTAAATGAGCTCTTCTTGCCCTAGTATAGGCACATAAATGTGGAGGGGAAAGACAGCTGGTTTGGGACTAACTGACTATGTGGCATCAAGCAACTTGCTTAGTTTTTCTTGGCCTTGGTTTGTTCCTCTGTAAAATAAGAGAAATAAATAACCTCTCTTGTCCCTTCTAGTTGGAAAGTTCTTTGATTCTAAGCAGTCTACAATGACCTGTTTTCGAAAAATCAGATTTTCAGGTATCAGTTTGCATCTTTATTTTGCCTTCTCTTTCCCTTACTTATCCTAAACTTAAAAGTTTTTTTGCAATTATATTTTGTCATTTTTAACTCACACAATGTCCTTGGGTTGGAGTCATCCCCAGTTCATGGGTGGAGGTGACAAAATAGGGGTTTCTCTAATCTTCTCTAGCACTAGCTCTTTGAGCAGATGTTTTCAACATAGGCCATCCTATATACCTACTGTGTGCCATGCATAGTTGGGGTATTTAATGAATGATGAACAGTCCCTGTTTCCAAGGAAACTTCCCCCAGTCTCTGTCATTTTTGGGGCATTGCCAGGCACATGTGAGGCATTCAATAAATGTGTATTGAACAGAAAGGAATTCCCAAGGCACTGTGGGAAACAAATCTGCATGAGGTTGAAATGTACCCAGAGAAGAGATAGCCTGCACCATTTCATGCTTAAATCCCCTTGGACATACAGCCCCAGTACAGAGAAGACATTTTTCTCCCACAGGAAGAAATAACTTCTGCCCAGATCTTGGCACCATGGGGTTGAGTGGGGAGCACTCAGTTGCTCCCTCCAATTGAGGTAGTTGCGGAACAAAGGGGGAAGTTGGGAGTATGCTCAAGTCAGGCTTAAAGGCCTGAATTTATAAGATGTCAAGTTGCAGGGAGTTTTTTAGGCAGGAGAAAGGCTACCACCTTGTAGGCCACTAGGATGAGGGGAAGCATTGGGCCCTCTCTCCTACAAATTTCTCGTGTTCATTGTGGATCTGGGTCCAAAAGTAGGGTGATAAGGAAACCACTAGAGCTATTTTAGGTGAGCTGACTGCTTTGATTCACAAGGGGACCCAAGGCAAGCTAAACCCCCTCCTCTTCTTCCCCCTACAACAGCTAAACACCAGCTCCCCTCACTGATGGCTTTTCAGGCTATATTAGCACTTCCAGAAGACTTTGCCATCCACAGAAGATGAGTTACCCAAGAGCCATGATGAATCTCTATATCACAAACTCACAGGCTGTCTTGATCCATCATCAGAGAGGACCTGGAGCTGGCCAGCACCCTCCCAGGTTCTGGAGCTCAATGCAGAGGACTCGTGCCAGGTGTACCTCTCATCCTTTCAGGGAATAAGCCTTGCTCATGGAGGTAATGCCCTGTGCTCCCATTTTCCCATCAACTGAGCAACATTACCAGGTGCACCTTCCCCAGGACTCCTGCTCCAACGTTCACAAAAGTTTTCTATCATCTTCTCTGACCAAGAAGCTCTGGCCTGGTGCCAAGATCTCTCACAGTCTGAGCACCCTAGGCTCATCCATCTTTTTTTATTTTTTATTTTTCTTTGTCTTGTGCCATTGTTTGGTGTCCTGGCACCCTTCCCCAGGAAGGTTGGAGGAATACTGGGTTACTCTGTACGGAGCAAATGTGTGAATAAATAAAGCCTTAGATCTGTGCTTGGGTTCTGACAGTCTAGAGGACGCACAGAAGAAAGTATTAATGCAATTAGGTCATAAAATTATTTGTCCTCATTTCAGATGTTTCACATTGGTCCACAGTCACAAAGCTTTATTGTGATTGTGAAACAACTGGAGTAGTTGTGAAAACACTACCCCTTTAAATGTTTGAAAGCAGAATGGGAAAAAAATATTGAACCAGAAGAGGGGAAGCTACATTGAATTAAGTAGTAACTGTGCTCCAAGTCCAAGGACCACGGACAAGTGGCTTGGAAAGTGGGTTTTCCAGACTATAGGGAGGGGTGAGAATGCCAGAGCCTGGGACTCATGGTGAGCTGGCCTCCAACCGGGTGGGTTTTCCCACCATTGTATGCTTCTTTCCCTGTCGCCAGCCTGGGGAGGGTCCCCAGGGGAGCCCTGGGCTTAAGGCAGTAGTGTTATGCAGAGTCTGTAACTTTGTCATTGGTAAATGATGTCACAGGGTAGGTACACAAGCCCAGATCGATGGATGACCCAGGCAACGAATCGATCACATTTCCGGGGAGAATTCACCCTTTATGACCTTCAGAGGGTCAGGTGGTTTGTCCAAAGAGGCTTTGGCTTGAAGGATTTAAAGCTGGCCCTTTCCCCATTCCCATCTCCTCCTCGGGGGCCTGGGCAGTAACAGCAGGGTAATAAACTACTTCTCATTAAAGAGATCTGGGGGTGGAAGTGGTAGGGGGACATAAAAGTGGGGACAAAAAGGCACAAATCCGCTCCCAGGCCGAAAGCCAGGATGGGGGCGCGCTGGGCTCACTTTCCCCGTTCCCTCTCCCCGTGAGGCCACCTTGAGTTTTTGTGCCCGGAGAACTAGCCCCGTGCCGCACCAGGCCGCAGGCTGCGCGCTGCGCTCGGGTGGGGGCTTGTCGGCCCGCCCCTGCCACTGGGGCCGGGCTGCAGCCCCCTCCCCGTCGCCCCGAGCCCCTCCCCCGGCCCGGAGCCCCTCCCCGCGCGCTTCCCCTCGCTCCCCTCCCTCCCTTCCCTTCCCTTCCCTTCCCTTCCCTTCCCTGCCTGCCAGGCCCTGCCTCCGCCTCCTGCGCCCACAGCCTCCGCCAGCGCCGATCCCCCCGGAGCCCGAACCGGAGAGCGGCGAAGGGGCGCCGCCGGCCCCTCCCCAGGGCGCTGACAGCAGGCTCCGGGGCCCCCGCCCCGTCCCCTAGCCGGCGGGACACACCCCCGCCCCTCCTGTGCTCCGCCAGTTCCCGCCGGACCCACCGGGCGGCGGAGAGAGCGAGCGGGCGAGCGGAGCGCGGCGGCCGCGCGGGAGTGAAGGGGCGCGCGGCAGGCCGGCGGGGAGACCCCCGGGGCGCACGGAGCCCGCGCACCCTTCGGGACCCTCCCCCGTCCCCAGGCCCGGATCTGTGGGCGCCGGGAGTCCGGGCAGCGTTCGGCGCGCCGGGCCGGGGTGGCGGGCGGACCCGGGACCCGGGCAGCTGGAGAAGGAGCCGGAGCCCGGCCGGGATGAGAAGGTGACGCCGCCGGGGGCGCCACTCGCGTTGTGGGGGACGATGCTCGCCTACTGCGTGCAGGATGCCACCGTGGTGGACGTGGAGAAGCGGAGGAACCCCTCCAAGCACTACGTGAGTACAGCCCCCGCCGACCCTGCGGGGGGTGGCCCGAGGTACCCGGAGGGCCCCGGATGGCCCCTCGCCCCTCCCCTCTGTGAGGTCCCGGAGCTAAGCGCCCACTGGGCAGCCCGCAGCCGTGGAGTTTCTTCGCAGGGCTGTGATCTCCAGGGAAGCCTCTTCTGTCTTTCCTCCTTCCCCTCCCCGGTTTCTTTTTTTGGCATTGGAATTGGCAAGTGGCTGCCCTTGTCTGTTACAACGGTGAAGTCATCTGTCCGCGTTTGATGGATGGTGGGGGGAGCTTTCGTCAACCCCTCGCGGAGCAGCCCCGTCGGGAAAGCGCATCTCCTTGGCCCTCCCCAGGGGCCCTGGGCGCTCACGCTCACACAGCCCGAGATGCTTTCAGAGCGCGCCCTGGAGAGGGAAGCCTCGCGCCCTGCCTCCCACGCCAGCTCTGTCTCTGCCTTCCTAGGCCTGGGGCAGGGGGCAGAAGGAAGCCGCCGCCCCCCCGCCCAACCTCCACCCTCCGCGCTGAGCTTTGATTTCCCTCTTAAAGCCATTGTGTCCGTCGGTGTGAGGAGAATTGTGGCTTTTCCTTTTATCCCTCCTCTGGACGTGACCCTTAACCGGGTTCATTTCCTCTTAAGTGATGCTCCATCTCAGACACGAGGAGGCGAATGTTTGCTGTGGTCTCCGAGGAACCGCCGACTGCCCCTCCCCCTTCCTCCTCCAAACTTAATGAGAAGGGGTTAAGGTTGACTGGGCCAGCTCCAGAGCCTATGTGACAGTTCCCCTTTCATCTCAGCCGGTCCTGTCTTCCCATCCCTCACACCTTAGGAAGTAAACACGGTGTCCTTGACCCCTCTGAGCGTCTGTGCTCCTGTGCTTGAGATAGAAGAAACCCAAGCACAGAGGACTGCATGTTATTTGCAAATTGGGTATTTAGAGGAGCAGTTTGAAAGCTCAAAGCATTAATCTTAACAGTTAAAACAGGCTGCTGATTGCTGCCCTGAATTGCACATAGATCTCTGAAGTGCCTTTTCTTCCACTGTTGCAAAGGGACTGGGGTTTGTGGCAATGTCAGCCTCGGGCTACTCTTTCTGCCTTTGTCACCAGTGTAGCTCTGAATTTTGAGTTTCTTTACAGCTGAGCAAATGTGGCTGGGCTCAGATGGGGAGGAGGTAAATGTGGCGGCAAGTTCCTGACCAGGCAGGGAGGTGGGTGCCTGTTGAGGCCAATCCCTGACACCCTTAGAGAGTTGTTTCTTTTGTGTCATCTGGTCCAGCAAGCTTCTTCCTCTGCTGTTACAAGAAAGCTCTTTTTGGAGGGCTTGGGTCACCAGGTGGTCAACCTGCTCTGTGGACAGATGTCCATTTATATATCCCAGGGTTCATTTTTCTCAAATGTTGCAGGCTAAGTTTTAAGGGTTCTCATTTGTAGTCCTCGGTTGAGCTTGGCACTGCATTCAACAGATGGCACTCTCTGCTCTGAGACCCAGGCAGGTGCATTTCCAACTCTGGATTTTAGACGAAACATCACATTTCAGCTCCCACCGATGGTGCCTAAGGTTGCAGATGCAGGACACACTGGTAACAAACTAGAACTGGGGCCCCCTGCAGACAGGATTGAAAGGCAAGGTTATGTGCTGGGGCTCTGAAGGTAAACGGTCTTGCTCAAAGCCTGGCGCGCAGCCACTAACTAGCTGTGCCACCTTGGGCAAGTTATTTAAACCTCCCCCAGCCTCAGTTTACTCAATTTCAAGTAAGGATAATAATAGT
The DNA here is from genome assembly GCF_024542745.1 of Macaca thibetana thibetana. Taxonomy (NCBI): domain Eukaryota; kingdom Metazoa; phylum Chordata; class Mammalia; order Primates; family Cercopithecidae; genus Macaca; species Macaca thibetana. Next base: position 99,996,049 of record NC_065586.1, on the reverse strand, counting down.
ATGTACTTCCTAGGGCTGTGGGAAGAGTTAAATGAGATCATCTATGTAAAGCACTTAGCCCAGTTCCTGGCACGCAGTAAGCTCTTATTAAATGGTAGCTTATTATTGGTGAGATTCTGACTAAGAAAGTATTTTTGAAAAGCATCTATTAATGGTCTGGCAAAAAGGAAGAAAGATTTTGGGTTTTAAGATTGACAATAACTTGTTCTATGTGAAAAACACAAAAGAAGCCCTGTCCAGTTCCCTCGAAATGATCATTTCCTTCCTTTTTACAGACAAAGTGTTTCCCGGGACATCTCCGCTTCCCGAGTAAGAATCGATGACATTATGTTTGGGGCAGGGAGTGATGTCACTGAACAGATGGGGCCATACAGAGTTCTGAACTGGGGTTCTGGAAAACACTGAGAGGAGAAAGTGTTACATGTTGTGGAATTGTGGAATGTGCAGAGACCCGAAGACTCATCTGGCTCAACTCCTTCATTTTACCGATGAGGAAATGGAGAGCCAGATTGGGTAAAGTAACTTGCAACACAGCTACTCACAGCACCTCGGTCTAACTGGCCTTTTGCCTGTCGTGTGGGTTTTTTTCACTGCATGTACCCTAAGTCTGGTTAGGGTTGGTTAAGAGGACAAATATCTGGTGGTCAAAAAGTCTCTACCCATTTGGGGCATTGTATATATATTAATACATAACATAAGCATCTCCAATAATAGGAAGGGGGAAAGAAAGTAATAGAAAGGGCCTGGTGGGACAGACAGGGGCAGGAGGAGCGGGTTGGGGGAGGCTGCAGCCTCTTTCTCTCCTGGCCCTTGCACGGTGGATACCACACACCAGAAGCTCAAGTGTTGTGGGTAAGGCTCTCTGGTGTGGTCAGCTGGCAGATCATGCTGCAGCCATCGCCTTTGTGTTCTGGAAACCCTCTACACTGGAGGAGCATGCCTTCTTCCAGCCTCTCCTCTGCTGATGGTGAATTCTGAGTCTGTGGTTTGGTAAATTGCAGAGCAGAGAGGTTTTACGGGATGTGCGAGTCAGCTAGAGCTAGCCGATGAGAGGCCTGGGGCCCATGCAGGAGGAGCTCTGCTGGCTCCAGAGTGCTGAGAACACACTGCAAAGGTTCTCTCAGGACATTCTGCAAAGGGTTTGCTCATCCCCACGGGGAGCAGGAGCTGCCTGAACACCAAGGGTCCCGTGCGTTCAGTCTGTTCATGAAGGCACACAAGTAGCCTCCATCATGTGGATGGCACTGTCAGCCCTGGCTTCCTTCCTCTCTGCCAGGCCCCTGCTTGGGGTGGGGTTGAGAAGGGCAGGCAGCTGCTACTAAGGTCAGGCTCTCTGGCATGAAGCTAGGCTCCTTTCCTGGCTTTCTGAGCTCTGCCTGGGGAGACCCTAGGTAAACTGGCTTTGACCTCTGACCGCTTGTCCTGAAAATGGTCCTGATGATGCTGGATGCAGAATGCACATTCCTTCATTTGAAAGTTTTTCAGTAAAGATTTGAATTCAGGTCCACTTGATTCTTTGTGCTCACAGGCAGGTATAGGTATATATCAATTCATATGGTGGTGGAGAAAAGCTCATTTATCTAAAACAAACAAGAAATTATATCTATTTGGATTTGGGAGGTATTGCACTTTCACAGTTGTTTTACTTCCTGATTGTTTATTTCAGACAAATACCAATCATGAATGTTCTGATCCTCTGCAGGACTCTTTAGGGAATGCAAATAATAGCCAGTTTAGCAGTTACCATCGATGGTGAAACATATTTAGCACTTGTGTTTTCATGTGATTCCTGCAGGTCATTGAATGTACCCTAATGTGGGGTAGGTTTTTGGATTCCGTTTTACAGATGAATTAACTGAGACTTGGAGCAATTCACCAACTTGCTTAGGGTCTCGCAGCTAGCACAGGGCAGATCTGGGGCAATGCAGGTCAGGTTAGCTCCAGAGGAGGATGTGGATATAAGGTGGGGCCCTTCTCCTCAATTAGAATCCGGGCAGGAAGGCCAGGCTCAGCCCTGTTCCATGGTGACAGAGCAGTGCAGGGCTGTATTTAGGACTGCCTCACTGTGGAGACATCTACCATGTGCCCTGCAGGTGAGTTCGTGGTGGGCAACGCAGGCGGGTTACTGTGAGGCAGGAGGAATAGAGCAACTTCAGGCTGGTGTCTGGTCCCCAGTAACGCTTGGGCTGATAAATTAAGGGTTGACCCTGTGGAAATAATACATTCTTCCTCTGTTTAGATCATCCCAGATTTTATTCTTGGTCCTGGGAGCGACGTGCTTAGGAATTGGCCCCAAACTCATTCATTTCTCCACCTTTCTTTTTTTTTTTTCTCAGCCCTTAATTGTGACTCCAGCCCCACAGGAATGAGAATGTGCAGCCACAGCCTGCAACGGTCTTTTTCAGGACCAGTTCCATTATGGAATGAGTATGGTATTGGGCAGATCAGTGCTTGAACCCTACCTCTGGCACTTCCTAGCTGTGCAACCTTGGGATGTCACTCTGAGCCTCAGTTTCCTCATCTGTAACTTCACAGGGCTTTTGGGAAGTTGGCCTGAGATAATTTGGGGTAAAGTGTCTACCCAGTGCCTGACCCCACCATGGACATGTACCATATACTAGTTGCCATCTGCTGTTCCTGATCACCAAGGCACTGCAGGTGATTTAGGACCCAATCAGTGAATCTGAGAGAAAAGGAAAGACTGAGGCAAGAAGAACAGCCCAGCTTTTCATAGTTTGTTGGGGAAGTGGGTTACACGCCCCATGGAAAACACCCAGCCTCCAAGAGGAACAGATAAACACAGAGCAGCTGTTCAGACCTGGAGGGGTTCCTGGAGCTGAGCATTGGGATCTGGTGGTAGCTTTCTGGTGAGCTGGGAAGAAACAGAGGTTAGGAGAGAAGGAAATAGGTTGCTCTGGGTAAGGGCAAAGTCAAATAGGATCCTAGCCCCAAGGTCAGCACCACACATGGGTTAGCACTCTTGCCTGCATTCTCTGTCTCTCTGTTTCTCTTACACATGCACAAGCATAGGAACGGTTTCTTCTCTGGGGAGGGAAGTGATCGAGGGGTGATTCACAGGTCTGACAAGGCTCTCTGCTCATGGAACAACCGACCACATCCTTCAAGGCCGTTGGAACAGGGAGCACGGCCAGCCATTTATCGCAACCCTGTGTTGAGCTGAGTGAGTGCTTTTGGGGGGTAAACCAGGGTAGAAATTACCATGTGTGGTGGCAGGCAGAGGGGAAGGGAAGAGAAGGGAAAAATAAACCTATCTGATGTCAGAGGAGACCGATTCCAGCCCAGAAATACAAGCCCCAGCTGCTGCATTTTCCAAAGAGATATTCCGGGGCCAGCATGAGTTAACTGACCGTGGAGGCTATGAATTACAGAAGTGTTGTTAGGACTTCTGACTTTGGGTTTGCACAGCAGTTCCCTGTAAATTGCCTTCTAATTGCCTCAGCCTGAGTCACTGACCAGACTATTTCTTGGCCAGAAAAAGTCTAACAGGCAACTGTATTCTCTTTTACCTCTTAATTAAACAAAATGAAACAAATAATAGAGTTATACACATGGTAGTCCCACTTACTCCTCTCGAGTTCTGAGAATCCAGGAAAGGGATAGTGGATTAGGATAGGGACCCAGGGGACAGGAAGGACAAGGGGTGTGTGTGGGAAATGAGGTGGAGATTCTGGCTTTGGAAATAGGTTCTGAATGAGGGCCAGAGGTGTTCTCTGCCATGACAATTGCCAAAAATAATGGAAGTGCCCAATAGAGTGATCAGGGCTTCCAGAGGCGGATTCCCAGAGCAGCATGCTGCTTCCTGCCTGGCCCGGACTTCTGCTGCCTGTAGTGCAGCCAGTCACAGGCGGGCAGGTGAATGGAAAGGTCAGGAGCCTAGCTGTGAAGGGGATGGGGGTCACAGGAGGATCCCTCTTATGCCTCTGGGTAACCCCCAGGCAAGTCACCAGTCAGCCCACAGAGACTGAGCCCCTGCTGTGTGCATGGTGCTAGTCAGAGTCCAGCAAGGCTGTTAAGATGCCATAAGAAGGGGGAGAACTAGCATACAAGCACCTACTATGTGCCAGGCAATGCAGAAGATGCCTTTAGAGGCGATTTTACTTGAACCTCATAACAACCCCACATGGTTAGGTAGGTGTTTTTATCCCCATTCTGTAGGTGGGGAAATAAAGCTCGGAGGGTTCGTGTCATTCTACTCAGAGTAATTCTGAGGCAGGGCTGGGATTCTCACCCTGGTCTCTGACACCCTCATCTATGAATGCCACTTCTTCCCCAGCACAGCTGGCTTGCTGAGAGAGAAAATAACCAGCGAGTCCAGGCTGCACCACCTGAGGATGAGGGGTGCACCTGGGAGGCTGTGTTATCCCAGAGCACCTGTGTGCTGTATCCCTTGACTGAGCATTGGGATATCCTGGCCCCACCACTCACTGCGTGGGATCCAGTGCAAGTTACTTATGTCTCTGAGCCTCAGTTTCCTCATCAGTTAAAAAAAAAAAGAATATATGGGGAAAGTAGGACCTAGCTCTTAGGGTTATGATGAAGATGAAATGAGTTTGTAATTGTAAAGAGCTTAGACCAGTACCTGGTGCCTTATGAAGAGCAGCGTAAGTATTTGCTATCACAATCACTAAGTCCTGAAGCTGTTCAGAGGAGGGAGAGCGCTCTGTGAACTGGAGTTTTCAGGGAAGACTGACTGGAGAAGGCAGGCTTCATGATGGGCCTTGAGGTGCAATTAGGATTTGGCTGGGAAAGAGTAGGATATAGATGGGAAAAACTGGGAAAGGGCATTCCAAGAAAGGGAAAAGCAAAGGTGCTGGAGGTGGAATGTGCAAGGAAAAGCTGGGCAAAACCGAGGGTGGATGAGGGAGAGAAGGATGACAGGAAAGCTCAGGGCCAGCTCTGAAGCCTCTGATGGCAGCAGAGGGAATTCAGTTTATTTTGAAGACACCTCGGAACCCTCCCAAAGGCTTGGCAGGGAGAGGGAGCTAAATAGTAACTTTGAGGTCCTCCTGGTGGGCTCCAGGGCTGTTTTTGCGACTGTGTCTGGAACAGAGCTAGGTAAGGACTGGAACCTTTTTCTAGCTCTGCCTGGGGGACTCTTTAGTTGGCCAGCAGGGTCCCTCCCCTCCTGTTTACAGCTCTCACTGCTAGAGAGCTGGCTTCCCCATAAAAAGTTGATTGCACCCGGGCTCTTGGGGAGGAAGGGTTGAGGAGGAGGAGGAGGAGAAGAGGGAGCAGCAGGAAGTGAGGTGTCAGCTGCTTTGGGTCTTAACTAGCATAGGGCCCTGTATGGGAGGGCCTGATGCAGCTGTGTTTCAGGTGGAGTAATTTCCATCCACACTCCCCCAGTGGCAAGAGAGAGAACGTGCCTATCGTCGTAGGGTCTGGGGGCCAATACCTCACAGCCTGAGGGGAGCCCAGCATGTCTATGTCTTCTGAACCATCCATGCTAATGTTGCCTTCTACTTCAGGATCTCTCTGAACTTGTTTTAGTTTTTTCTTTTTTTTTTTTTTAGACAGAGTCTTACTCTGTCACCCAGGCTGGAGTGCAATGGTGCCATCTTGGTTCACTGCAACCTCCGCCTCCCGGGTTCAAGCCATTCTTGTGCCTCAGTCTCCCAAGTAGCTGGGATAACAGGCATGCGCCACCACACCTGACTAATTTTTGTATTCTTAGTAGAGATGGGCTTTTGCCATGTTGGCCAGGCTGGTCTCGAACTCCTGACCTCAGGTGATCCACCCACCTCAGCCTCCCAAAGTGCTGGGATTACAGGTGTGAGCCACTGCACCTGGCCTGCACTTGTTTTAGTTTTAAATGCAGTGCTTCAGCTGGGCATGGGGGCTTATGCCTGTAATCCCAGTGCTTCAGAAGGCCAAGGCGGGGAGGATCACTTGAGGCCAGGAGCTCAGACCGGCCTGGACAATGTATCAAGACCCCATCTCTACAAAAATTTTTAAAATAAGCCAAAGTAAGCCAAAATAAGCCAGGTGTGGAGGCATGCGCCTGTAGTTCCAGTTACTCAGCAGGCTGAGATGGGAGGATGGCTGGAGCCCAGGAGGTTGAGCCTGCAGTGAACCATGATCACACCACTGCATTCCAGCCTAGGTGACAGAGTGAGACCCTGTCTCAAAAAAAAAAAAAAATTCTAAAAAGCTAGGCATGGTGATGCACACCTGTAGTCCTGGCTACTAGGGAGGCTGAAATGGGAAGATCACTTGAGCCCAGGAGTTGGAGGCTGCAGTGAGCTGTGATTATGCCCCCGCACTGCAGCCTCAGTGACAGCAAGACCCTGTCTCTAAAAACAAATAAATAAATGCAATGCTTCAAACTACCTCTTCATTTATTTGACCTCTACCACACTCCCAGATAGTCTAGTAAGCCTTATTCTTAGGGAAAATGTAATAATAAAAATAACAGCTGACCTTTCTAAATGTTTTCTATGTGCTAAGCGTTTCATATGGATGTTCTCAGAACAGCCCCATGCAGCGTGTAGCTCCCACCAGCATCCACACTGTGCAGGTGAGAGCACAAAGGCTCAGAGAGCTCCAATGAATTGCCAGATGCCTCTCAGCTAATAAGCTGCATGTGGAGAGGCCTGCACTGACCCAGGTCTGCTGGCTCCAAAGCCTGCCCTGTCCCCACAGAGACCCCTTAATGACACATTACACACCCAGGGTGCCTGGGCGCCACGCTTCCACCTGAGGCCTGGTTGGTTGGCTCCTCAAGCCATGAGATCTTTTACATTTCACCTCCCCCTTCTAGAACTACATTTGCCCATCTAGAAAATGGGGCAACTGCTTCTTTTCAGGCTTGACTTGCAGAGGGGAGGGTGGGTATAAAAGCTGCTTTGGAAAGCACTGAGCCCAGAGATGATAGCCGTGTGAGGGGGTCCCTTGATCCCCCAATCTGGGTTCTTAATTATCTAGGGCAGGGATGCTATACAAAAAGTTTTTCCTGACCCCAGGGCATTTTTAAACAAGGTTCACCTGCCCAGCCACCTCTCCTGAGAAGCCTCATAGACAGAGTTGACTCAGGAATACTTAGGCTCCTAGTGACGATCTCTTCTAGAAAACGGCCTCTGGTTTTCCTTGTTTCCAAACCAATCATTTTTTGTGAACAGGAAAAGACAGAGTTATTCCCAGTCCCATCTCTCCCTGCTGTTACCTGAGCGGAGGAAGTGATATCTAAGTGGCTGAGTTAGCAAAGGGGAAACAGCTGTGGTTTCTGCCCCTCCATTGGGCTGCTTTCTCTGTCCCTGTGCTGTCATTTCCCTTTGGCTGGTGAGGAAGCCACCCTCCCCAAGCCTGGGTGGAGGCCCACGGCTGGGTCGGAGTAGACTGTGTGTGTGTGTGTCAGTGCAGCATAAATTATGCGGTGGGGCGTGTGGGACCATTTAGCCTGTTTCTGGGATCCCTGGAGCATGAACTTCAGACCTGTTGGAAATTGATCACTCTTATCAGATCTGACCACAACTTCAGGGAGTCAGGAGTGGAAGCAATGCCCCATGTTGAGAATGAACTTGCAGGGTGTACCAGGTGGGGTAGGGATTGATGGAATGTGGGCTGGTTTGCACTTTTGCCCATCACTGTGTGGTCCCTTGTAGAGAACCCACGTTGTTTTCCTTTTTTGAGGAGTACTCTCACTAAAGGAGACCTTGGCCCGTATTATAGCACCACCATCATCATAGAGCTGTTACAGGAAAGGGGTCCCGATCCAGACCCCCAGAGACGGTTCTTGGATCTCGAGCAAGAAAGAATTCAGGGCAAGTCCATAGAGTAAAGTGAAGGCAAGTTTATTAAGAAAGTAAAGGGATAAAAGAATGGCTACTCTATAGACAGAGCAGCCCCAGGGTCGCTAGTTGCCCATTTTTATGGTTATTTCCTGATGATATGCTAAACGAGGTGTGGATTGTTCATGCTTCTCCTTGTGAGACCATATAGGGTAACTTCCTGACATTGCCATGGCCTTTGTAAACTCTCATGGTGCTGGTGAGAGTGTAGTAGTCAGGATGACCAGAGATCACTCTCGTTGCCATCTTGGTTTTGGTGGGTTTTAACTGTCTTCTTGACTGCATGCTGTTTTCCTTTTTTTTTTTTTTTTTTGAGACCAAGTCTCACTCTGTCGTCCAGGCTGGAGTGCAGTGGCGCAATCTTGGCTCACTGCAACCTTCGCCTCCTGGGTGCAAGTGATTCTCGTGCCTCAGCCTCCCGAGTAGCCATAAGGCGCTCACCACTGTGCCCGGCTAATTTTTTGTATTTTTTGTATTTTGTTTTGGTGGAGACAGGGTTTCACCATGTTGGCTAGGCTGATCTCGAACTCCTGACCTCAGGTGATCTGCCCTGCTCAGCATCCCAAAGTTCCGGGATTACAGGCATGAGCCACCACGCCCAGCCTACTGCATACTATTTTATCAGCAAGGTCTTTATGACCTGTATCTTCTACTGACCTCCTATCTCATTCTGTGACTTAGAATGGCTAAATCTCTGGGAATGCAGCCCAGTAGGTTTTAGCCTTGTTTCACCCAGCCCCTATTCAAGATGGAGTTGCTCTGGTTCACATGCCTCTGACACAGCTACCACATATTGAATTCCCATTTTGTGCCAGGCATTGCCTGGCCTTTGATTTAGAACCTCTGGCCCCAGTGCGGCCATTAAGATATGTATTTTTAACCCTATTTGACTCATATGGAACCTGAGGTTTGGAGAGGGCAGGTAGCATTGTTAAGAAAGCACAAACCCAGGCAGATGTGACCTCCCTCCCCTTCCCCAGTCTGTGCCTGGTTTTACGCCATCGCTGTGTCTTACACACTTGGTCCCTTTTCAGGGCACCCAGGGCTACAGGGGCTTCTGTGAGAAGGTGCTCCTCGTGGGGAACTTGCCCTGGTTGCTTTTGCCCATCTAAGTGTTCAGAGCGTAAAAGGATTGTCCCTGTCCTTTGAAGTGGCTGCTTTGTAAACTCTTTCATGGTAGGCCCAATTCTGACCCAGCGTTATCCCGTTTCCTGATGGCCCAGACCCAAAAGGCTATTTTAAGGGACTTGCCTGTGTGGGAGAATTTCTCTGTAACAACAGAGAAGGAGGCCTGGCTGGCCTGGCATGGGGCTGGCAGTGGAGCTCCGAGAGGGTGAAACTCTGTTCTGAATTCTGCCTCATGGGCTGGAACAGATGAGTTGAGCCCTCAGCACAGTGCCTGGCACCCAGAAGGGATAGAATCACTTCTTGATGAGTGTGAGATTCCCAGAGGTGGCGGCCCAGGGATTTCTGCTGGTCGGAGCCCCAGTGGGCCGGCAAACGGATGCTTCTCTTGCAGAGTTAAGGTCCATAATAGAACAATGTCTGCACTTTGGTCTCAAGCTGGGATTAATTACTGACTTTAGTCATCACTCATTGGCAACTTGATGCAAGCAGCCTGATGTTTTTTGTTATTTCTGAACATGGCAGCTCCCAGGCAGGGGAAGTGGGGATGTCAGGTTAGAGAATGTATGGGTGGAGTCCATTTTAGATGCAGGCACTTGTCTTATTTAATCCCCACAGCAAACCCTGGTCATCATCTGTGTTTTATAGGAGAGGAAACTGAGGCTTAGGGAGGTGCAGCATCTTTGCCCCGTCACTGACAACATGGGTGGGAGCCAGAGTTGCATCCCAGATCTCTTCAGGAACAAAGCCCATGGCTGCAGATGGCTTTGTCTGACAGCTTCTCTAGGGGATGGGAAGCTAGGGAGCTCGTCACATAGGTCCTAGATAAAACTCCAAGGGGCTGGATTAAACCCCAGGTCACCTGCCCATGTGACCCTCCCTCTGAGCCCCTCCCTGAAAGCATGATGTGGTTGGAGCAGATGTTAGGATATGATAACAAGCTTGCTATAGGAACAGATCTGTGCCAAGGTCTGGCCTCTGTTTGTAGGTTCAAATTTTTATTCCCCTTGAACTCTTGCCCAGGGCCACTTTTGAAGGCCTGGCCCTTCAGAGAGTTCAGCTGCCAGAGTCTCTACATCCTCCTCTTGGGGATGGTGGATAGCATGGCATTGTGTGGTAGGGAGCATGGAGGGGTTTAATTTCCTGGTATTTTCAGCCCCATGCTTGCTTAGGCAAAACCAGGCTCTGGAAACCAGAGTAAGCACTAAGAGAGGGACTTGAGTGCCAGCAGTTGGAAGTTGAGGGCAAGAGGATGGGGGCAGAGCATCGGCAGCTGCTGGCATGGGCTCTGGCTCTGAAGCTGGCTATGATTCACAGCCCTGCCACTCATTAGCTTGTTTTACTTGGCCAAGTTTCTTCACCTCCGTGGGCCTCAGTTTCCTAAGTAAAATGGGTATAGTAATACTGTTACCTAGCCCATATGGTTGTTACTCATATGTAACTGTTCCATAAATGGCACTATTGCTATCACCATCGTTATCATCCTTCTTGTTTTTGCTCCGTTTCTGTCATCTCCTGGAAACTTCCCTGACCTGTCATCTTACAATGACATTTCCGTCTATGCATTTTTATAATGTTAATTGTTTTACATCTCATTGAACACTTACCAAGAATGACCTTGGATTGTTCAGCCTTTGGCAAGCTGATACTTACTCATGTTCATTCATTCATTGTTTCATTCAGTCAATATTTGAATGTTTACTATGTGTCAAGCGCCAGGAACACAGCAGGACAGATACAAATCCCTGGTCGTTTAGAGCTTACATTCTGGTGTGCGAAAGGAAACAATAAACAAACGACACCCTGTCATTTGCAGCAACATGGATGGAACCGGAGGTCATTATGTTAAGTGAAAGAAGCCAGGTATGGAAAGACGAATATTGCTGTCCTCACTCACAGGTGAGAGCTAAAAAGAGTAGCTCTCACAGAGGTAGAGAAGAGTAGACTGGCGGCTACCAGAGGCCAGGTGGGAGGGATAAAGAGAGGTGTTGATTAATGAATAGAGAAATACAGTTGGGTAGAAAAAATACGTTCTAGTATTTGATCGTACAATAAGGAAATTGTAGTTAACAATAATTTTTTGCATATTTCACAATAACTAGAAGAACTGGAATGTTCCCAGTACAAATCAAAGATAAGTGTTTGAGGTGGTGGATATCCCAATGACCCTGATTTGATTATTACACCTTGTATACAGGTATCAAAATATCACATGTACCCCCAAAATACGTATAACTATTATATATCATTTAAAAATAAGAATACAATAAAATAAACAAAATAGGTCAAGTACATCGTCTGTGAGATGGGGATGAATGGCGTAGGGAAAACTAAAACCGGGTGAGGGAGACAGGCATGTTGGTGATGGTGGGAGTCACTGTGCTATTTTATAGAGGGTGGCCAGGGACAGCCCCACTGTAGAGGTGGCTTTTGAGTAAGACTTGAGGGAGGCGAGGAAGTGAGCCCTGTGGCCATCTGTGGGGTAAGTGGTTGAGGGAGAGGGAACAGCAGGTGCCAAGGCCCCGAGGTAGCTGGTGTGGCCTGAGTGGAGAGAGAGAGGGGAGAACAGCAGGTCATGGGGTCAGATAGGGAAAAGGGTCACGTCGAGCCTTGTATCCCTCGCTGCCCCACACAGCATGCTCTGCTCAGCAGTGAGGACTCATGATGACCTACTGGAGACTGAAACTGGCCAAAACACTGCCAGAGAGGTGGCTTCAAGGACTGCTTGAGGTTGGACCCTGACCCCCTAAAAGAGACCTCCTGGGGAAACACAGTTTCCATCAGTGTCATGGTTAGGAACTCCAGGGCCCCAAAGGCACGGTACACACCAGGAAGCCTCACCGGCTGAACGTTAGTTTTGTGCCTACTGTGTGCAAGGCACTGTGTTGAAAGCAGTCCTCCAGCTGGGGGCCGGGAGGTGGGGGGAGGGGCGTGAATTCCTGCAAAAGCAGCGACCACCACATCCTTTCATCTTTAACGCCCCCTCCTCATGCTAGCAGAGGGTCTAGATTCAGGTACGTCCTGGATCAGTGTGATAAATCCCTGGACAAAGGCTTCATTCTACTAAAACCCCTTCTGCCTCCACCTCACACTCCTATTTTTACCAAAGCTTCTAACTTACAGTTGCTGAAGTTGGTTGTTAGAAACTCAAAACACATGTTCCTATCAGCGTTATATCGTAAATGGTGTTAAGATTCTCAAGTCGGCCCACCAAAACTTTTCTCATCCTCAGAGTAGAGTTGTATCCCTGACAACCAGATATCTCTAGTTCACCTACAGCGTAGGCTAACCTGGGAGCCTAAACGCTGTGTGTAACATCCAGGGAAACTGTCTTCCATTGTTCACAGTGAGAAGGAAACTCTAAGGCTACATAACAATAACAACCATAACAGCATGAATGATGTGCCCGCCACTATGCACATCACTCATTTAATCCTTGCAACAGACTATGAGAAAGCACTATTAGGGTCCTTCCTTTACTCGGAGAGAACAGAGGCAGAGAGAGACGCATGAGATGCATTTACCAATGGTCACAAGCTAGGAAGGGGCAGAGTGGGGTTCAGAGCCAGGCAGTGGGACTCCAGAGTCCTTCGTGAAACCTCTTGCTTCCTGGCCCTCTGGGAATCCCGCCAGCCAGCCTTGCTGCAGCCCAGGGTGGCTGTCTTAGACCTTATGTGCAGGACACTTGTCATTAGGTGTTAACGAGTGTCAGAGTGAGGGAACAAAAGCCACGGGTGGCCAGTATGAGCAGTTTCTCTTTCTTCTCCCAGACAGGAAAAACCATTTGTTTCTGGAACCTGACACTGCAGGGGGTGGGCTCGGTGTATGTGGCTGCCTTCCTGGGCCATTTACAAGTGCAGCACATGGGGCTGGGGAGGGGGCTGGGCTGGGGTGGCGATGTGTTTATTGGTGGAAGCTAGATTAGGGTGTCTGGCAAGATGTTTTTGACACCTAGACCATTCCACTCAGTGAAACCCAACAGGTGGCCAGGCTGTTACTTTAGCTGGAAGCGGGGCAACCTCCCCACCCTGCCCTGTTCAGTTTATTGTTGGAATGAGATGGGTCCTAACCAGTCCTTTCTCTCTATGGCCCCAAAATAAACAGCAGCTGTTGCTGGCGCCATCATCTCTGCCTCTGCCAGTCTGTCAGCAGCCCCGGGCTCTTGCCTGGCCTTGCCCTTTTTGATTTGATGGCACTGGGCGTTGGGGCCCTTTAGCTTTGCCCTACGGAGCCTGCCCTGCTGACCAGCTGGTGTGCCCTGGCATGCCCTCTCCCAGGCCTGGTGCCCACTGGCACTGTCCCCTCTGGCCCTGTAGTGAGGCATGTGTGCATGGCGGTTGCAAACTCAGACTCCAGAATCTGACATCCATTTGCCCCCTGGTTCTGCTGCTTAGTTGGTGATTTTGGGGAGGCAGTTTAATGCTGAGCCTCAATTTCCTTCTCTGTAAGGGCAGCTATTAGTATCTGTATCACAGGATGTTGTGAAGATTTTGTGGAGGCAGCCAGTGGGAGGCCGACTGCCTGATGGGAATCCCAGCCTTGCCACTCAGGGGCTGTGCGGCCTTGGGGGAGGGACTGTGTGGCCTTGGGGGAGGGGCTGTTGGCCTTGGGGGAGGGGCTACAGCTCTGCACCTCTGTTTCCTCATCTGTAAAATGTTGATAATAAAAGCAAAAGGCTGGTGATGAGGATGGCATGGGTTAATTAACGTAAAACACAGAAAACACTCAGAATACTGCCAGGCACAGAGCAAGAGCTTGGAGACTGGAATAGCATATGCTCTCCCTGTCAGAGAAGGCAGAGCACCCCTCGAAAGAATCCTTCGCATGTGCATGTCCAGAGCTGACACAATTGCTGTTCTCCTGACCTGACTTTCGGGTCTGTACTACCAGGCTAATTTGCTTGGCCTCGTGTTGAACTTGTGATTAGAACTTCCTTCAGGGTTTAGGGGTGGTGGTGGAGCTGGTAATGAAAGAGGATGGAGGCATGAAAAAAGAGAGTTGGGATTTCTATTCTACTTGTTAGTGGTTCTGCTGATGTAATGTAAGAAATGGAAAAAAGATTATGTCCATGGCCGAGGGCTGCCTTCAGAGCTGGTGAGCAGATCCCACGTGGGGTTGACCATTTATCTGTGCTGATGTGCATGCCCCAAGACATTCTTCTAGACCTGTATGTATGTCGATGTTCTGGACACCCTCCCTGTGGGCTGGCAGCTGGGGCCACTTTGGCCTCTTCCTGGCTCTGTACTCTGGGAAACTCTTGCTATCTTTGGTTTTTCCTTGCTTTTTCTCTCCATTTTGGAAAGATTGTACTGGGAAGCCCCATTAGAACATCCAAATGGAAAAATCTTTATTCTCAAAAAGAAAAAAAAGTCCTTGGCACACCGATGCCTGGTAAAGATCCCCCACTTAGGACTGAGCTGTTACACGGTCTCCCCAGGAGCCTGGTCCTGTAGGAGTGGTGGCTACCCATGCTGTTTTGCCTCCCTGGCCTTTGTCAGTCTTTGTCCAAGGAGAGTGGGCAATGGTAGCTCCATTCCCAACATTTGGGGTGCTGCCTTCTGACACATAAGTGAAGAGAATGGTCTGAACCTTAGAGAGGAAAGCAGCAAAGTAGTTCAGAGTGGGGGTTCTGAAACCAGACTGCCTGAGTTCAAATTTCTGCTGTGCCATTTATTGCTGTGTGGCCTTGAGTGAGTCCCTTACCCTCTCAGTGCTTGGATTTCCTCTTCTGTAATAGGATAATAGTACCTTCCCCATAGGGTCGTTAGGAGGATTAAATGCCAATGATGGCGAAAGCCCTGCTAAGGTGCCTGGTGCAGAGTCAGTGCTCCATGTTCCTGCCGTGATTTGCACCCACACCGCAGGTGAGTCTGCTTCCCATCAGCCCAGAGCCCCTGGGGCCTGACAGGTATATATTTAGAGCCCTTGAGAGGGCCGCACGGTGTTTGTGACAGTGGTGTCTTGGCTGGAGCCTGTGGCATGTTCTAGAGGAAGGGCGAGTGTAAAGATTCAGGCCAGCAAGGGATTTCCTAGCTGAGTGTCTGTGAGGAGTCCTTCACCCTGGAGGCTCAGCTTCCGCAGCTAACCATGCCCATGCCTCCCTTGTCAGTTGGCTGCAGAACCAGAGACACCACGAAGCATCCGGTAGTCAGTCTCCTTCACGATGGCCATTCAAACAGCTGTGAGGCTTGGCGAGGGCCCCAAGAGGCGGCTCAGTGGGCTCTGGCCTTTCCCACTGTTTCCTGCACTCTCCGCTCTTTCCCTCACTCTCCTGTCGAGAGCAGCAGCCCTGAGTTGTGCAGGGCTGTGGGTGACGGTGTCTTCTGCAGGTACTGTCTGTGTCCTAGTCTGCAGAGCTCCTCACATCCTCACCTTCTCTGAGGGATGCTGCTGGGAAGTGCTACAGGTCTCCTGCCTGTTTCATAGACAAGGACAGGCTCAGAGAGGGTCCATGACTCCTGAAAGTATGGGGGGCACTATTGATGCCTGCCCCCCCATGTCCCCCGGGCTCACCTGAGTTCACCTGCTGTGCCCCAGCTGTGGCATCCAGCACACTGACAGCTCCCCACCTCACTCGTCTGTCTGAGCTCTCGCTCCTGGGCCATAGCCCCCGGGAAGCTTGCTCTGCCCAGGTGGGTGCACCTGAGAAAGACTTGGGGAAGGTAGGGGGCGAATTGTCATCCCTGGAACCTGCTCTCAAGTGGTGGGGAATGGGAGTTATCAACCTGGGTCCAAGGCCTTGTCTTAGGGTTGGCTTCAGGAGGAACCCAACTAGAAACCCAACTAGGATAGCAAACTTCTCCTGCTAGCAAGTGGTGGAGCTAGGACTGAAAACCTCTGTCTGGGACTCCCAGGTCCCCACACCAGGCTGCCTGTCTGGAGGTTTATGGCTTCTCGTTATAGAAGAGTCAGACAAGAAACTTGTTTGATGAGGCATTCTTGCTAATAAGAGGGCCATTTTCAGAGTAGGTAAAAGAATAGAGGACTGAAGAATACTTGATAAGTACAACAGCTTCTAGGGGCCCACCAGGGAAGGACTCAGTCAGTGCAAACATGACAGGCGGGCCTTGGAAACAAGGAAACCTGGCCTTGTGTAGACTTACCTCAGGAAACAAACAAACGAGAGACTTAGGGATGATAGAAATCTGATATCTTCTTCCATCATTCGTCAGACTGGGAGGAGCAGCATCAATAAGTGTCTAAGGAAATGGAGAGGGGCTGCCGGCTCCTGTGCCCAGGTGCAAGGTGACATACATGAGCAAGACACTCTGCTTGTTTGTAGTAAAATCCCCTCTGTAGAATCGGGCTAGTTGGCAGAGCATTGGACATTATGCACATGAAAGCTTCTTGTGACGGAGTTTCAAATTGTGGAGACACTAGTGTGTCTTTAGACGGTGAGAACATCTTTAAGAAAACAAAGGGAGAAAAGAAGGGGTGTGTGTGTACATGTCTGTGACTGGAGTGTGCACGCACTTGTGTGTTGGGGAATGTTGTATGTGTATGGACATGTCTGTGTGGGAGGTTTAGTGCGGCGTGTGTGTGCATGTGTGTGCTGCGGGGGGGTGTGTGTGTAATAAAAGCTGTTGGATCACTGTCCACCAGGCATATTCCTGGGGCAATCTTTTGTCCTTGAGAGCTCCCTATGATCAGGCTGGGGGGTCCAAGAATACTTAGATTTTAGTATAAAAGGGTCTTATAGATCCTTGTGTATACTTACAATAACCACCTTTGATCTTTTCCTCCAGTGCCTCTTTGGTGCCAGGCAGGTGCCCATAGACCTCATTTCATACTCTCAAAAGAGACTGTGTTTCTCCCCTTTATAGATGAGGGGACTGAGAATCAGAGAGGCTAAGTCACTCACTCAAGGTAACACAACTAGGAAGGCGCGGTACTGGGATTCGACCAACCTTTATTCCACCCTTTATTGGTTCCTCATCCAGTGAAGGGGGAGCTTGGTGAGATTCAGCCAAGCCTTTGCCCATGCTGAAAGGCACCTCCCTCTCCACCCGGGGCACTTGCTCTGGAAACGTGATTTCTGGCTTCAGTGAAGGCCAAGGAGGAAGCGTGGGGAGCAGAAGGCTCTGAGGCCCGGCTGCATGAACTATATAGAGCGGTGCAGGCGTGCTGTGAGGACCTGCTTCAGGAAAAAGTTGTTGTGACCCAGAGGAGGGCAGAGCTGCAAGGGAATTGTGGAAAATCAGGGAAGACGTGGTGGGGGGTGTGGGGGAGCGGCCAAAAGCCCAGGATGTCCTTGAGTTTACCCCCCTGGGCCTCCGGGAGAAAAGTCTGTAGAACTTTCTAGCTGAGTAAGGAACTTTATGTCTAGTTTTCATACTCTGTGAGCATCTGTCAACCTGTTTGTTTACGTGGTCTGCTTTCTCCACTGTGCGGAGGCTCCGTATTCAGGTGTGTGAGGATGGGACGGTGCAGATCGGTCAGTTGTCTGCTAAGCGATTTCACTTCGAATAAGGGAATGGCAGAGAAACAGACCTTCCCAGTCTGGATTCCTGGAAGGGATCGCGGGTGGACATTTCGTCATTGTGAGTTCTTGGCAGACAGAGGCAATGGGGCCACCCGAGTTGCCTGGCTGCTCCCACCCCTGCGAGCTCACGTCAGAGCAGTGGGAAATCCCACGGAAGCTGCAATTCCAGATGGGACTCTGCATGGGGCATTTGGGATGTACTCCCGGCCTGGGCCTTTCATACCCTTTGGTTCCCAGAGCTGCTGGGAGAGGGCTTCCTGGTACCTAGCCAGCTTGTGGCTCCAAACAACTGCTTGAAAGCAGACAGCTTCTGCCGGTGTCCTCAAGAACCTTAAAGGGCCACCTCTGCCCCACCTGTGTGCTCCAGCATCGGCCAAGGTGAACTCTGGGAGGCAGGCGGACTCACTCAAGGCAGCCTGAGCAGCACAAATGTTGAAAAATTATCCTGCAATAAATTCCCAGGCCCGGAACTATTAAGATAAGTGTTAACTGAATACAGCATTAACTTGCATGTTGGTTCAGCTGTCTATTGACTCAGATTACGATGTAGTGGCCCACGCAGTGGTTACAGGCCACAGGGCTGCTGCTGGAGAGAGTTGGAGTTCACCACTGACCATGTGACTTTGGGCAAATTACTTAATCTGCCTGGGCCTCAGTTTCTTCATCTTTAAAATGAAGATGATAAAATAGCACAAACTCCTAGAGTTGGTGGCTGGCATAAAAGCAATGTTAACGGTAAAAACACCAGAAACAGCAGGTGCTTGGCATCCCTACTCTGCTCCCTGAGTGGTGGCCCATGCCGAAGCAGTTGGCGCCCTCCCTTTTTGGAACAGCTTTATTGAGATATAATTCCCATACCATAGCACCAATTCACTTAAAGAGTATGATTCAGGAGTTTTAGTATATTCAGAGTTGCCTAGCCACCACAGTCAATTTTAGAACATTTTCATGACCCCCAAAGAAACCCTGTACCCTTTAGCCATCACCTGTGACCACCACCCTAGGTAGCCATGAACCTGCTTTCTGTCCCTGTGGACTGGCCGGTTCTGGACATTTCATATAATGGAGTCATACACGACGTGGTCTCTTGTGACTGGCTTCTTTCACCAGCATAACGTTTTCATCTACCATCAGCTCCTTCATTGGCTTCTAGGGTGAGCTGGATTCCTTCCATGTGGTGGCCGAGGGGTCCTGGACACAGCCACTCCCCATGGCCCTTGCAGGGCTGGCTTCTGCTCCTAAGTTCAGGTTCCATGAGAGCATTTCCTCTTGCCACCTTGCAGAGTGTGTGAATTTTCTCCCCTGCCCCAGCACCTTAAAGCTGGCCAGAGCTGGGTCTTTCAGGAAATGTTGAACTCTCCTGCAGTTTATTCCCATTGCTTCCTCTGGCCTGGTCAGAGACGTGGGGGAGGGGTGGAAACTGGGCAGAGCATTTACTGAACTGTCCCCCAGGGACTCTCTTTCCGGGAGGGGGAGGGGAGGGAGAGACAAAAAAGCATCTTTATTTGTTTTTGATGTTGACTAACTCCCCAGCCCCCTTACCAAGTTCTGGTGAAAGTTGCTGCGTTCCTGGCCACGCTCTCTTCCCTCAAAACACAGGGTCATAGGACTTTTCTCTTGGGGGCAGCTGATAGGGAAGTGGCCAAGCGTTCCGCACACAGAGTCAGGCTGCATTTGCTTTTCGTCTAGCAAAGCAGATCCAGTGCAAAACCAGTGAATCGTTAGGATTCAATCGTTAGTTGCAAGTAACAAAATCCCAGCTGAAACAATCTCAAGCCATGTGGAAATTTTATTGTCTCACTTTCAAGGCAGTTCAGGTAGATAGTAAGGAATTATAATTTTTAAAAAAGATTCCTCTATTAATGAACATTTTAGACTGTCTCTAACTTTTTTCACCACTTCAAACAATGCTGCTCTAAACATCCATATATAAATATAAATTTTATATATATATATGTATGTCTTTGGGAACTTGAGCTACTATTTTTGTAGGATAAATTGTTGAAGTGACATTAATAGATAAGACAGGTTAGGATTTGTGTCAGATAGGTCAGTTCACATTTAATCCATTCTCCTATACCATCTGTATCTAAATCCATCAAATGAGAAGTGATGTTTACAATGAAGACTTTTGTGGATCCCTCATACCTATGGAATCACTTCATGGACATTGTATTATTTTGCATTTTTTCCCGTTTATGGCTGGGCAGCAGGCTAAAATAATGTTTAGATGGAAAAGATGTAACATAAAGGGCTGCCTGGTTAACCACCAGATATTTGGAATATTCTATACCCTTGAGTGCCATAGTTAGCAACTTTGTTCAAGAGAGTTTGTGATTCTCTGTTAGAAAGTACAGGATGAAAAGCCTAATAATGCTAACTGTTGGTGAGAATACGGGGAAGTGGGAACACTTACGTACTTTTGGTAGAAGTTTAAGTGGTTTAACCACTTTGGAAAACAATGTGGCAATATCTAGTAACTTGAAGGTGTGCTTATCATGTGACCTGGTGGTTCTACTTCTAAGTGTATATCTTGGATTCCAAGGTATAGAGAAAATCTCCCAAGTGCACATGAGAAGACATGCAATGATTTTTATTGCTATGTATTTGTAAGACAGACAAATTGGTATATCAGTCAGGATGGGATAGGTTATGTTACAGGAACAAACAGCCCCCAAATTCTATTTCTTGCTCATACTCCCTGTCCATTGGAGTCATTAGGGGCTCCTGCTCATTGTAGGCACTTGGAGACTGAGACTTGCAAAGGCCTAGAGTGCTTCCATGGTCCCTGGGGCATGGGGAGAGAGTGTAGCAGTGTCTGGAAGTGGCAATCAAATACTTCTGTCCATGGAATATAATTCTGCCATAAAAATGGAATGAAGTGCTAATTCATCCTGCAACCTGGATGAACTTTGAAAACATTATGCTAAGTGAAAGAAGTCAGACACAAAAGGCCATGGGTTGTATGATTATATTCATATGAAACGTCCAGAACAGGTAAATGCATAGAAACAGAAAATTGGTTAGTTGTTTCTGGGAGCTGGACGTATTGAGGAATGGAGAATAACTACTAACTGCCATGAGGTTTCTTTTGGGGGTGTTCAAAATGTTCTGGAATTAGATAGTGGTGATGTATTAGTTGCATAATTCTGTAAATATACTAAAAAACACTGAATTGCACACTTTAATTAGTTAATTAATTAAATTTATTTTTGTAGAGACTGAGTCTCATGATGTTGCCCAGGCTGGTCTTTAATTCCTGGGCTCAAGCAGTCCTCCCACACTGGCCTTCCAAAATGCTGGGATTATTCAGCCACCCTGCCCAGCCAAATTGTACACTTTAAAATGGTGACCTTAATAGCATATGAATTATGCCTCAATTTTTAAAAAATGCTCCTGTCCGAAAGTAACACATTCCATTTGCCAAAGAAGTCACCTGGCCACACACACCTTCAGGTTGTTGAGGAAGCACAATTCTACCATGGGCCTGGGAAGGAAAAGAATTGGCATATTCAGTGAACAGCCCTAATGGTCACCACTTGGAACAGTACAAATGCCAATGGATGGATAAATAAAGTATGGGATATTCACTGAAGGAATTCTGTACAGTTAATGTGAATAAGATCTATAAGTGTCAACATGAAAAGATCTCCAAAACAATATTGAATGAAAAAGCAAGAAGTAGAATATTATCTCTGATACCATTTATGGAAATATTGAGCAATTTATGTAAATTAAAAGTTATTCACAAAACAATAGTGTGTAATGTATGGTTACATATGTTTGTAGTAAAAGCATGTAAACACAGACTGGAAGGATGCTTCGCACCTGTCTTGTATTATGGCTGTTCCCCCCTGAAAATGTAGGTCACGTGCTGGCTCTTCTGACCAACTGGTGAAATTCATCCTATTTTTCAATTTATTGCATATTCTCACCATTGCAAACCCTCATCCTGACTTATTTTTATTTTTTCTTTTAGCCCTAATCCTCACTCCTATCCCTTTTCCTCTTAGCCATCCTCTCTAATTTGTTTAACCTAAGCCTGTGTGTCCTCAGAAAATAGGTTGTGCTGTTGGTGTTGTGTGGTTGGTAATCTATATACATGGTGTTATGCTATTGATTTTGTTTGACAATTTCCCTTTTTACTCAATACTATATTTGTAAGATCAATTTAAGTGGTTGTATGCCTCTACTTTATTGCTTCTGACTGCTGCATGATATTCCATACCCACATCCACCACACTTACTCATTCTCCCTCTTGATGGACACTGAAGTTGCCTTCAACACCCTCTACTGCAAACATCGCAGCAGCAGACATCCTTATATACTGCAGCCCTTAAAACCTCCACAAAGATTTCTCCAGGAGTGGGATTGCTACTGAAAGGCAGTATGACAGTATTTACTTAAATGAAGTCTGTGTGTGCATGAGGGCTCACCTCTCTCCTACATCCTCATCAACACTTGGTAATACCCAGAAGACCTTCCAGGCTCTTGGCACTTCTCCCTAAAGACCGATTCAGCCTACATTGGAAGACATAGTGAATTTTAATCTCTTCCTATCATTCCTTCCTGGCCTGTCTCCCTTGTCTGGAATGAAAGTTCTTTGTATAATTTCCTACCCAGTTCTCACTAATAGGACCAGAAACCCAAAACCTTCCTCCATTATCTTAAGAACTCAGCCAGCTTTTCAAAACTAAGCTTCCTTTGTTTTTTGACTTAATCTGAACTAAACCTCTCTTATCTTGTTTTCCCCTCTTTGCTCAGGGCCTGGAAGCCTCACTGGCCATTCCTGTGAATTGCTCCAGGAATGGCCCCTGAGAGGTATTGCTTCACCTGAGTCTACCGGGGTGGGGGCGGAGCTGCAGATCTTCCCTGGATGTCACCCTATCACAGAAGCCAGTTTTGGGATTTAGCTCTGTTTAAATTGGGACCTGTAGCCTTGCTTGCAAATGGACATAAGTTGGTCTTATTTGCTGGGAATAATGACAGGAAAAAGAATCCTACCTAATGCAACCCAACTTTTGGCCTGAGCCATTCAACGGATAATTCATCCTAACTGCTCTATGATGTCGTGTATTGCTGGAGTGGACCATTACTGAAGTCTTACCTTTTTTGTCCTTGCTTTTACCTTGCCTTGTTCCATCAAGGCTTAAGCATAGCTTTAGGTCCTATGTTATGCACATATTATGTGATTGTCTGATTTCTCCGATTACATTATAAACTCTGCACAGGCAGCATCACGATCTTTCTGCCCCGTCTCCCAGGGCCTGCCTCCCTCCGTCCTTCCACTGCCTTGCTTCACGGAGCTTTGTACTTAGCAGGTGCTCAGTAAATACTTGCTGGGTGGTTGACACAGGATTACATGTTAATCCATCATCTTCAAAGGCTAGAACCAGACCTATTTAAAAAAACAAACAAAATCCTTCCTTTTAAAAGTGGCGTTACCTTCTTACCCTCACAAATGTAATGTCTCCTTTATTGCTTTCTGGGGTAGGGGGTCTTAAGGGAGTAACTCTGAGAGCCTCTTTAACTTAAAAGAGGCATAATAAATTACAGTCTTTAAGAGAAGATTGGATGCCTGCGTGCCTCCCAGAAGTGGGTTAGGAGCACAGCATTCTAGATGGCTCCTTTGTTTGCACTCCACCCTGTCTGCAGGGCTGGCCTCCCACAGCAGTGTGTGGCATCCTACAGATCATTATTAAATAAACAGTCCCTTGAAATCACAACATTAAAAAGTGCTGTCTATGTATTGTACCAGGAGAGCCAAATATTATGGAAAAGGCCAAATATTTCCACTATGTTAAGAAAATAAGAACGCGGCAGCATGGAACTTCCCACTCAGTAGGTAAAAGATGTGGTGGAGACTTCAAAAGGGTGGAAGAACCATCAAGACAGCTTGAGCTGCAATGGGTGACTGCCCCATTTGAAAAAGCAAGTGTGTGTGTATTCCAGATGCAGCTGCAGAAATTGCAACACCACCTTTCACCCGGGAAATAAATCAATGCACCCATGTATGTATCATAGCTCACCCAAGCAATCGTCCAACTGTGTCTCGGGCTGGGGATGAGGTTAGGAGGAGAGAGGACGAAGTACAGAACACAAACATTCTTTGTTCTCCAAAGACCCGAAAGGCAGATTCACAGGAAGAGATTCCTCATCCTGGTCTGAAATGAAGATAGACACTTGGCGATAGGGCTGATTGCTCTAGCAGAGGCCCTGCCCTTGGGATCTAGGCAGCATCTCAGCCAGGAGGGCTCCCTGACTCTGGAAGTGGAATATCTGAGTGATAAGAAGTTTGGCTTCTCCCACCCACTTTCCACCACCAGGTAGAGCTTGTGAAGCCTGAAAAGTCAGTAGGGACAGGCAGCCTGACTTTCATGGAAAGAGACCCAGGAATCAACTGGTTTTAATTAAAAAGTTAGGTTGGGTTATCTCAGGGCCGCCCCCAGGGAGGGTGATGCTTCCAAGCTGACCAAGTTCTGAGCTGCTGAGCTGCCCGCTTTAATGAGCTTGGGGAAGCTCATTTGAGGAGTGGTGGTAAAATCACTCACTGGACTTGCAACATGAGAATGTTGTTCATGAATCATCAGGAAGAACTCCCAGGTGTGGATAATGGACTCTTGTTCCTTCAGCTGATTTGGGACCTGGCACTCACACTCCCTTACTAACTTTCTCTCCCTAGCGTAAGCAAGCTTTCGCCTCCTGCCCGGAGTCTGGCTACCTACCCATCATCTCCATTACCCAAAATGCGAAAACAGAGTACCATAGCATCTTATTACATACACTTCCCTCTCTCCCCAGAGATACGCCAGTGCCCCTGCCTGCCATGCCAGGCCCTGCAGGGATGATGATCATGGTCTCCAGCATTTACTGAGCTGTAATTCTGCACAGGGAACCAGGCCAGGCTCTGTGCACCTTCCCAGAGCCTCACAGCGGTCCTCTGCAGGGCATGACTGTTCTCATCCACTCTTGTCATCATCCCCGTTTTACAACTGAGGAACCAGTGGCTCTGGCAGGTGTTGGGACATCTGCCCATGGTCACGCAGACTGTGTGGCAGAGCTGGAATTCAAATCTAGGCCCCGTGACTTCAGTACTGCTCTATCTGAGGACTGTGCAGAGATGGCACAGCCCCGCCTTCAGAAGCTCATAGTCTAGTTGTAGAGAGCAGAGCTCCTTGCATGGACAAATAATCCACCAGGCCCAGCAGAACTGGGTACCACAAACCGCATGGGAAGTCTAGGAAGGGGCTGGAAGGAAGTCATGGTACACTGAGCATGTGGTGTGCCAGGTGGTGTGCTATGTACCTATGTGTCCATGATCTCTTTAATTCTCAAAGCACTCCTGTGAGGTTCACTTTATAAATACAGGACTGAGGCTCAGAGAGCATGTAGCTTACCCAACACCACAGTGCTCCTGGTTGGTGGAGCTGGGCCCGAACCCACACGTCTTTCTAACTCCAAACCACATTCTCTTTGCATGATACGGTGATGGACACTCCATTTCAGTAGAGTTACCAGGGAGTGAAGGCCTTGAAGGATGGGTGAGAGGTGAGAAGGGAGAGAGGAGGAAGTGGGCATTCCAGGCTGAGGGAAAGGAAGAGGAGCAGGCCTGGGGAGCAGCAGGAATTACACCAGCCCCTCCCACAAGTGGCCCAGTTTTTATTACCATCCCAAATACATTGCCTTGGTGTACACGAACTTGCTGAGGGCCTAGTTTCCATAGCTTGGAGGAGGTGACATCTCCCTCCCATCCCTCGTCCACCCTGAGCTCCCTGGCTAGCTTATTCAATGTGGTCATCTGCGATGGTTGTGGACCTGCCAGGATGACAGATTTGCCTCGGGACATCCTCCTGTGGAAGGAAATGGATTCATCCCTTGATCACTTCCATGCCCTGTGCGTCTCCCTGCCTCTTACTCATTCTACAAATTACCCCTCCATTAGCCCCGAAGCCCCTCCAGTCAGGGGTTCCTAATTACCTAATGGTGACCATGCTACCTCTTGCCAACCTTATGAAAAGCATGGCCATGTCCGTTATCTCATCTGATCTTTTGCTCTTCCAACCAGCATTTATTAAGTGCCTACTGTGTGCCACACACCATATCAGGTGCTGAAGATTCGTGGGTGAACCAAAACAATTTCATGCCTGGAGAGAAGGAAAGGTTACAGAGTAGTGGGACGACTGACATTAACTAGAGTTTCAAAGTGCCCGGCTCCTAAAGTGTCCTCCGGGACCTGGAAGTAATTACACTCACTAGGGGGAAAATTCTAGCATTGAGAGCTGGTTCCATCAGAATCCTGGGCTTCTGTGTCTCCTAGGGTCTGCATGTTTCCCAGTAGACCTGAAGCTGTCTGATCACCTGCAGGAGCGGGGGAGTCTTCTGGAGGCCTGGGATGGATTTCTGGGCACAGTCTGGAGACAATATGTAAACAAGTGCAGGCTCCTTAAGGAAACCTGAGAGGCAGCACCACACAGTGGAAAGAACAGTTTTGGAGTCCAACAGACCTGGACATACATCTGGGTTTATATCTGTGTGACCTTAGGTGAGTCACTGAACCTCTCTGAGCCCAAGTATCCTCACTTGGAGGATAGGGATGATGATAGCATGGATGTGCCTGAAATGCCCAGCCAGGAGCCCAGCACATAGTGACCTGAGCAAACATGGGCATCTTTATTAGCTAGAGGTCATGAAACTCTGGGTGTGCAAAGCAGGCCAATTTGTGATTTGTTTCATTTATAAGAGTTCTCATTTTATGAAAAAACTTGCTGACAATACTTTCATATGGGGAGCTCCTCTTATGGTTTGAAAAATAAAATAATTTGTTACGGATGCTGTGTTTTACCCAGGAGCACCCTGTTCTCAGCTTCATACAGAACTAAGCCAAGTGTGTCAGCGCTGTCCGGAAGGAGAGTCTCTAGGGGTGTGCCATAGGACTCTGTCCTCTGTCTCTGACCTGGAATGTTGGTCAGTGACTTGGATGAGATTTTGATGGCATCCTGTTCACATTTACAGGTGACCAGGAAGGAAAGAGAGAAAGTGCTTAGAACTGAACAGGTATAAATATAATGAGTTTCGAATGAACAATCCAAAGAGGAAATTAAGAAAACAATTCCATTTTTATTAGCATCAAAAAGAAGAAAACACCCACCTCTTGCAAAATTGAAACTGTGTATCAATTAAATAATAACTTCCCTTTCCCTGCTCCTGCAACGCCTATTAACAGCCATTATACCTTGAGTAAATTCTCGATAAACGATGCTGTCCTGGAAACAAAAAAAATGTAATGGGCCCTGATGAAATCAGCGGCTCTAGTGCAGGCAGCAGGGGGTTTGGTTTTCATGGAAGCAGGTGTGTGAGATGTCAGGGTTGGGGTTGTTTGGGAGCCACAGAAGCCAGCAGTATAAATACCTCTCCAAATCCTGGGGATGCATTCACAGAATTCACATTTCTTAGAATGCATTTGTAGAAATTTAGGATTTAGAAAGATTAGAGAGAGGCCGGCCACAATGGCTCAGCACTTTGGGAGGCCAAAGCAGGTGGATTAGTTGAGCCCAGGAGTTCAAGACCAACCAAGATAACTTGGCAAAACCCTATCTCTACAAAAACACAAAAGTTAGCCAAGCTTAGTGGTGCATACCTGTAACCCCAGCTACTCAGGGGGCTGAGGCACAAGAATTACTTGAATCCAGGAGGTGGACATTGCGGTGAGCAGAAATCGTGCCACTGCACTCCAGCCAGGGTGATGGAGTGAGACTATGTCTCAAAAAAAAAAAAAAAAAAAAAAAAAAAAAGAAAGTTTAGAGAGACAGACATGGAATAATCTGCTTCCATTCTGCCCTCTCTGCCTGTCTACACCTGGTCTACACAGGTGAAGGTTGGATTCAGCTTCTGGTGTACATTTTATGAGAGCAGGGTGGGAGGGCAGCCTGGATGGTGGAGACACAGGACTGTCGCCAGAAGCCACAGGAAGTGGGGCTGGTTATCCTCAAGCCGAGGAGATGCCGGGAGAGAGGCTATGTGAAATGTCCTCTTTCAGGAGAGGATTTTGATACGTTCTCTGGGGCCCCAGAGGCAGAACTAGTGGGTCTGGACAGGCATCAGCAGGAAGTAGATTCAGATCAGGATAGGGAAAATGTTCTCAGAGGCTTGGTGGACGCTGCGTGGCTTGCCCTCTGGGTGGCCCCAGCCTCTGTGCTGGAGGCTGAACTTGCTTGGGCAAGGGCTGAGTTTGAGACTGCTTCAGCATTCCTCCAAATAAACCTCCCCTGGCCACAGAAAAGCCCAGAGAACAGAGAATATTGGAAGCTAAGGGAGAGCCTGCAGTCATTTCCCAACTCTGCCCTTCCTCCTGCCTTCCCATTTTATGGACGAGGAAATCAAAGCCCCAAACCACTGACAGAACCAAACTCCATGCCTGCCCACTCTCCCCTTGGGGCCGCCTGGAGGTTTCTGCAGAAGGAGGGTGCTCGGTCTGAGCCAGTCAGTGGATGAGGGGTTTCCCAGGGGAGTGCCAGGTCAGGCACATTCCTCAGAGCTTCACGTTTTCAAAACAGCCCCGTAAGCCAATACCCTTCCTCCCAGGGGTCAGGGAGTGGCCATCAGCTGGCAAGGGACAATATGAGAGACACATCCCAGGGGACACTCTCGGGTGAGGCATTAGAGTGTGGGTGCTGAGATGTCTCTTTTCATTGCTCTGCAGGAGTGAGTGTGGCCTTGACACGCTGACTGGCCTGGCATGGCTGTCCCAGCTGAAGCCTGTCCCCTGCCCGCTGCCCTTCTTTCCCTCATCTCAGCCTTGTCTGCAGGCACCTCCCTGCCTCCCACTCCCCAGGCTCACCAAGCTCCCTCAGCTTTCCAAAGTCTATGAGTTGTAGTGTGAGGCCACACCGTGAGGCAGGGACAAAACACAGGGCTTGGATTCTGTCCCACTGGGATTGGAATCCAAGCTCTACTGTTAATACATCCCAGCTGTGTGACCTTGGGCAAGTCACTGATCCTTTCGCACCCTCAGCATCTTCTTCTGTTAGACGGACTTGTACCCATCCCGAGGATTTGTATATGGGTTACATGGGCTCAGTGATGTATAGCTGCCTCCAACGCAGAGCCTAGCACATGGAACTTGCTAGGGTGGCCTCCCTCTGTGCCTTGGTTGCCATGAAATGGTGGAGCCCTGTGATGAGGCCAGCCAGAATGATGCTCCCAACCCGGTAAGGGCAGTGGTTAAAGCTAGTCTCAATCAAGGTGGGGGTTAAGGGTTGACTCTGGCCTGAATCAGGAATGCCACCTTCTTACACAAAGCCAGCATTGCCTTCAAGATGACTTATGCAAAAGAGACGGATTTTTCTGCACCCCGCTCTTCTCATGGCATCCGCGGCACATCGTGCCTCCCTGTCAGCAAACTTAGGCTACCGAGATTTTGAGATAGTTGCAAAGTATTTATTCTGAGGATTCCCAGGACAACTTGATGGATCCTGCCAAAAACATCTTTGAACATATAACTCGACACACTTTTGTGAATTTATTCCCCAAGATAAGTTCCTAGCAGGGGAATTGGTGGGTCAAACAGTTTGCATTTCTCATTTTGATATATGTTGGCAAATGGCCCTCCTGAAAGAATTCAGATCCCTCCCACGAAGTCTGAGACCTATCTATTTCCTCATAACTTCAGCACTGATCTGACCAAACCTGATTGTTTCTGCCAGTCAGATAGAAAAGAAATAACATCTTGTCGTTCTGATTTGGCTTTTTTCAGTTACACATGAGATGATGGAGTATCTTTGCATGTATGGGTTCACCATGTGTATTTCTTCTTTGGTAAATGCTTATTTATATTCTTGATCCATTTAAAATTTTTCTTTTGGGTGGTTCAGCTCATTACTTTGGGTTTAGAGGATTGTTCCCTGGAGGGAGGGGGCATTCTCTAAGGGGGCTTGGTGGTAGTATTCGGATCAGTTTCCTTTGGGGCTGTGAGTTAGTTAGAAGTAAGCTTCTTCACCCTCCCTGGGAAGGGGCTGCCCTGAGCTTGCTCCAGGCTTCCTAGGGTCCTCGTTAACAGGCATGTAAGTGCTGCTCCCCGCCCCACGCCCTCATGGCTGATCAGTGCATCAGGGCAGAGCTTGTGTGAGGCTGAACGATGAGTTTGGTGTTAGATTTAAGGAATGGGGGGCCGTGGCAGGATGCCAGGGAAGAACCTGTGTATGTGTTGCGAGCTCCAGAATTTCTACAGGGGACTTGGACGGCTAGGGGTTACATCTGCATAGGAAGCACCCTGTCTTTGCTTAGAGTGTTTATTCCAAATAACAAAAAAAATAGCAAGTTTAATAAAGTTGCTTTTGTGCACAGTATATATAACATCCAGAAAAGATCAGTGGCCTATTACTCAAGAGAAATAATTACACAAATAAGTCAAATGAGAAGGATGAAATAAGGCCAGGCGCGGTGGCTCATGCCTGTAATCCCAGCACTTTGGGAGGCTGAGGCGGGCAGATCACCTAAGGTCAGGAGTTTGAGACCTGGTGAAACACTGTCTTTACCAAAAATTCAAAAATTAGCTGGGGATGGTGATGCACGCCTATAATCCCAGCTACTTGGGAGGCTGAGGCTGGAGAATCACTTGAACCCAGAAGGCGGAGATTGCAGTGAGCTGAGATTGTGCTACTGCACTCCAGCCTGGGTGACAGAGCAAGACGTCGTCTCAAAAAAAAAAAAAAAAAAAAAAAGGATAAAATAATAACAACAGGGCCAGGTGGAGTGGCTTACGCCTGTAATCCTAGCTCTTTGGGAGGCTGAGGCAGAAGCATCACTTGACTCCAGGAATTTGAGACCAGCCTGGGCAACATGACGAAACTCCATCTCTACAAAAAATTAACCCAGCATGGTGATGCGCCCCTGTAGTCCCAGCTACTGGTGGTGGGGGCAGGGGAGCTAAGGCAGGAGGATGGCTTGAGCCCAGGAGGTCAAGGCTGCAGTGAGGGGAGATCATGCCATGGCACTCCAGCCTGGGTGACAGAGCGAGACCCTGCCTCAAATAATAATAACAAGAACAACAGATTTCCCACTTGTGTCTGGAGCTGGCCGATGGAGATTGCAAAGGTGGGGATTAAGCCTCCCTTGGCACTGCTACCGGTATTAGAATTCCCAGGAAATCTAGGAAATAAAAAGAATGAACGCCAGGTGTGGTGGCTCACGCCTGTAATCCTGGCACTTTGGGAGGCTGAGGCAGGAGGATCACTTGAGGTCAGGAGTTCGAGACCAGCCTGGTCAACATGGTGAAACCCTATCTCTACTAAAAAATATGAAAATTAGCTGGGTGTGTAAAATTAGCTACTCGGGAGGCTGAGGCAGGAGACTCACTTGAACCCAGGAGGTGGAGGTTGCAGTAAGCCAAGACTGCACCACTGCACTCCAGCCTGGGTGACAGAGCAAGACTGTCTCAAAAAAAAAAAAAAAAAAAATGAACTACCATACATTAAGTGTTTTCTGTGGGCCAGGCACATGCTAAGTGCTTTGGATGCATTATCCCATTTAATCCTCACTCAAACCATCAGAGGCATACCCTCTTATTACCCTCATTGTCTAGGTGAGGAAATGCAGGGTCAAAGAAATTAGCTGGTTTGTCCAAGATCTTACACCAGTTAAGAGGCAAAGCTAGGATTTAATCCCTGAATTGGCTTGGCTCTACACATTGGGCTTTCCTGTGTTTCTCCCCGGCCCTGACCCCTTGGTTAAAGCTGGGGGAGATGCCACTTAGAGGGTAGAAGACAAGGGAAGTTCTGGCCATGTGCCCCAGCCCCCAGCCACCCTCTGGAGCCCAGCTGGCATCTCAGAAGACATGGCTGGGAGGGGTGCCCAACCCCCCTGCCCCTTATTTGGGGGCTTTGGTGTGCAGCCTGGGAGGGCTGGAATCTATAGCTCATGCCTTTCCCTGCATGGGCCTGGGTGTGAGCAAGGGTGTGGGGAGGGGGCAGGCTCACTGGGGGTGGGCTCTGGCCAAGCGAAACAGGCTGAGGTCAGAGGGAGGGGGCCACCCTCCCCAGGGAATGCTTGGATGACGTGACTTTGAGTGGGCGCTGGGGGAGGAGGGCCGGCTGTGTGTTTCTCCTCTCACCTCAACCTCAGCCTGATGAGGAACCGGGGAATTGGGGCGGGAAGCCTGACCAGATGCAGCCCCTGGCAGGCTGCCCTGGCCGCTGCGCAGGGCTCTTCTCCAGCCAGCTTGGCAGGTCCCTTCCTCCCCTCCCGAGGGGACCTGGGAGCAGATGACGTCCTGGAGTTGGCTGTGGCGGAGAGGAGGGTCTCCTCTGGCCACACGGCAGGAAGGGGCAGGGAGAAGCAGATTGGGGGCTCGAAAGAATCCCCTTCCCGCGTTCCAGTTGCTCCGCATTTTGAGCCAAGTTTGGGAGCAGGAGGGGAGATTTAAAAGGTTTGCTCTCAGATCCGGTGCCTGGGAGCGAATTGAGCATGAAACAAAGTCATTGACTTCTGCCACTTAGTTTCTCTCATTTTCCAAAAGTCGCCAACGCTCCCTGCATTGAAGGCCTCAGGGTCTTAGTCACTGAACTGTCCAAAAGTGAGCAGGTGAAGCACCTCGTGCCCCTCCAGGAACTGGGGTCTCCCTGGGGAACGCACTCCCACTCTGAGATCTATTCCAGTCACTCCATTGCATCCTGACTGTGGACCACCTGGGGGTCCAGAGCCTTTGGGGTGGGATTTCTCCATCTCCAAACAGCCCCTCCTGGGCTCCTATCTCCCCTTCCTCCTCTAGGGACCCCACACATTTCACTGCCCACACTCTCTCTCCTTGCCAAGCCTGCTTCATTGTCCTGCCTGCCCCCTGCTCCGGGGCCCTTTGGCTTCTTCTGGGCTCCCTCATCCTCATCTCTTCCTCCTTCAGCCTTAGATCTCCCTGACGCCTGTTCTCTCCTCTCTCTCCAGTCCCAAACTATGCCAAGTTTTCCACCGGAGAAACACTTTAGCTGGCTTTGACCTCGTGCTTCTTCGCCCCCTCGCCCTCCTCCCTCTTCTGCCCCCATCATTCCCTCAAGCCTCAGAGCTGGGACTCAGTTTACCTCCTGCCTCTCCTGTTTCTTTTGCCTAGGGCACCTTTCCACTACCACAACCCTCACCTCTTCACCCAGCCTACCTTCCTTATCTGTCACTCCGGCATCACCTCTGTTAGGAAGCCCTCCAGCGTGGCGCCTCTCCTGGGGTTCTCTGGGAACATGCACAGCTCTCGACCTAGCCTTACAGCACATTGTCCCTTAGTACTGCTCTTTCTCACCACACCAGAGCTCCCCGGGACTGGAGCTGTATTTTATTTGACTTTATGTTGCCAGTTTCTAGCACAGAGCCCAGCACGTAGTAAGCACCAAATCCTTCTTTACTGGACTGGACTGAATTTTATCAGACAAGTAACATGGCTTTCCTGAGGACCTACCAATGTCATTAGACATTGTAGAGAAAAACAAAGGAAGCCCAGATCAAATATTTGCTTTCAAGGACTTTGTAATCCAGTTGAGAATGATTCTGGGAATGGGTTGGGGGAACGGTCAGGCATGAAATTGACCATCTGAGTCTCCAGTGCTGCAGTGGGCGCTGTGGTTACAGGTGCTTTGTAAGGGTTTCAGAGAAGGGGAGAACTGTGGGTAGAGGGGGACCCAGTGAGGTCTGGGGAAGGGGTGGAGGGTGGGTGAGATCACATGGAAGAAGGCTGGGCCAAACCCACAGTCAGGACTGGGAACTGGGGGAGAAATATGTTTCCAGAGAAGGTGAGCCGATTTCACCTAGTCATAGGATCTTCCAATGTCAGAACAGGGTTAGTGAATTTTAAGTGCAGTTTCTCTATCGTGGAGGCCAAACAGGAGCTGATGGCGTTCCCAGTTTTGCCGCATGATTGGGAAACTTTTACTGCATGTCAGAGTCTACCGGGGCCAGTGATCTCTCCAGGCAAAGAGAGCAGGATGTTTCAGGAATCAGTTCTTTCCAATTCTCATTGTTAAAGAGCCGGTTTCTTTCTTGCTGAGCCTGGGGAACCAGGTGTGTTCTCTTAAAAGTCAGGCTTTCTCCTTAACCAGCCAGGCACAGCTGCTGCTGTGTGCCAGAGCTGGTGATGAGCAATGTGATCACTGCAGAGATGATTGCAGAGGTTCAGCATACATTTCCCCAAGATTAATGGACATAGCATGATCTCTACCCACACAAGCATGCTGTGCACCGGAGGAGGGGGCAGAGGGAGTCCCAGGGCTGAGGCAATCCAGGGAGGTTTCTAGGAGGTGGTGGGTCTTGATTGGCTCTTGCAGGAATTAGGCTGAGAAGATGGAGAAATAGAGTTCTTTCTGACAAGAACCCCTTAACCAAGAGGTACATTGTCTCCCTTCTAATTTTTTAAACAATAGCTTTGTTGAAATGGAATTCATATCACACAATGCATCCATTTGAAGTGTACAATTAAATGGTTTTTAGTTCATTCGCAGATAGTGCAACTCTCTACCACAGTCATTTTTGAACATTTTCATCATCCCAGAAAGAGGCCCCATTAGCAGTCTCCTTATCCCTGACAGCCACTCAACCACTCCCGGCTCTCGGCAACCACTAATCTACTTTCTGTCTATATATATTTGCCTATTCTGGACATTTCATATAAATGGAATCATATAATGTGTGGTTGCTTGTGTCTGGCTTCTTTCACTCAGCATGTTTTCAAAATTCATCCATGTCGTAGCATGTATCAGAAATGCATTCATTTTTATAACTGAATAATATTTCATAACCCAGGAATAGAAAAGCAAATACCACATGTTCTCACTTGTAAGTGGAAGCTAAATGATAAGAACTTGTGAACACAGGTAGGGCATGGTGGCTCACACCTGTAATCCCAGCACTTTGGGAGGCCAAGGCAGGCAAATCACATGAGGCCAGGAGTTCAGGACCAGCCTGGCTAACATGGCAAAACCATGTCTCTACTAAAAATACAAAAATTAGCCAGGTGTTGTGGTGCACATCTGTGATCCTAGCTACTTGGGAAGCTGAGGCAGGAGAATTGCTTGACCCTGGGAGGCAGAGGTTGCAGTGAGCTGAGATGGCGCCACTGTACTCCAGCCTGAGTGACCGAGCACAAGAACTTCTGAACACAAAGAAGGAAACAACAGACAGTGGGGCCTAATCGAGGGTGGAGGGTGGAGGAGGGGGAGGAGCGGAAAAGACAACTATCGGGTACTGGGCTTTATACCTGGGTGATGAAATAATCTAGACAACAAACCCCCATGACGTAAGTTTACCTGTATAACAAACTTTCACATGTACCCCTGAACCTAAAATAAAAGTTTAAAAAAAATAATAATAATTGACCAGGCATGGTAGCTCACGCCTGTAATCCCAACACTTTGGGAGGCCGAGGTGGGTGCATTGCCTGAGGTCAGGAGTTCAAGATCAGTCTGGCCAACATAGTGAAACCCCGTCTCTACTAAAAATACCAAAAAAAAAAAAAAAAATTAACCAGGTGTGGTGGCATGCACCTGTAATCCCAGCTAGTCAGGAGGCTGAGGCAGAGGAATTGCTTGAACCAGGGAGGTGGAGCTTGCAGTGAGCCAAGATCACGCCACTGCACTCCAGCCTGGGCGACAGAGCAAGACTCCGTCTCAAAAAAAAAAGCATAATATTCTACTGTATAGATAAGCCACATTTTATTTGTCCATTCCTCATGTAGTGGACATTTGAGTTACTTTCATGTTTTAGTTATTATAGAACATTACATAATGTATATAATATTTTATAATGTAATGCTGCTACGAACGTTTGCATACAAGTTTTTGTGTGGATGTAAGTTTTCATTTCTCTTGGGTAGGTGCCTCAGAATAGAATTGCTGAGTCATCCGGTGATGCTATGTTTAACCATCTGAGGAGCTGATAGACTGTTTTCCAAGGTGGCTACACTGTTTCACATTCCTGCCCGCAGTGTATGCAGGTGTGAATTTCTCTACATCCTCACCATCACTTATTATCTGCAAGCTTGATTATAGCCATCCTAGTGCATGTGAAATGATATTTCACTGTGGTTTGATTTACATTTCCCTAATTGCTAATGACTTTGAGCATCTTTTCATGTGCTTATTGGCCATTTGTACATCCTCTTTGGAGAAAAATCTATTCCGATCCTTTGCCCATTTTAAAAGTGGATTATATCTTTTTATTATTGAGTTGTAAGAGTTCTTTTTTAATAAAAGTTGCATGTATTTCATATGACATGATGTTTTAATATACAATATGTAATGAAATGATGACTACAGTCAAGCAAATGACCACATCCATCAACTTACATATTTCTTTATTTTGTGTGTGTGTGTGTGTGTGTGGGGTGAGAGCACTAAAATCTACTCTTTTGGCATACCTCCTGTATGCAATACAGTATTAGTGATGGTAGTCCTCAGGCTGTACCTTAGATGTCCAGACATATTCACTCTACATACTGCCAATTTGTATCCTTTGACCAATATCTCCATTTTCCCCGCCTCCTCACCCCTGTCACCACCCTTCTTTTCTCTGCTTCTATATATTTGGCTCTAGAATCCATATATGAGATCGTACAATGTTTTTCTTTTTCTTTTTTTTTTTTTTTTTTTTTTTGAGATGGAGTCTCACTCTGTCGCCCAGGCTGGAGTGCAGTGGTGCAATCTCAGCTCACTGCAACCTTCACCTCTTGGGTTCAAGCGATTCTCCTGCCTCAGCCTCCTGAATAACTGGGATTACAGGTGTGCACCACCACACCTGGCTACTTTTTGTATTTTTAGTAGAGATGGGGTTTCACAATGTTGATCAGGCTGGTCTCGAACTCCTGACTCCGTGATCCGCCCACCTCGGCCTCCCCAAGTGCTGGGATTACAGGCATGAGCCACCATGCCCAGCCCAGTATTTTTCTTTCTGTATCTGGCTTATTTCACTTAGCATAATGTCCTCCAGGTTCATTCATGTTGTCAAATGGCAGGATATCTTTTGTTAAGGTTGAATAATATTCCACTGTGTGTGTGTGTGTATACATATATATATGTTATATATACTATATATATTATACATATATATGTTATATATACTATATATATTATACATATATATACCACAATTTCTAAGAGTTCTTTTTATATTCCAGATATAAATCCTTTGTCTAGAATATTTGCAAATGACTTAAAAATATTTTCCCCCATTCTGGGGATTGTCCTTTTACTTTCTTGCTGATGTCTTTTGAAACACAAAAGTTTTTTATTTTGATGAAGTCCAATTTGTTTATTTGTCTTTGAGCTGTGGTTTTGGTGTCATGTCTTAGAAACCCTTGACTAACTCAAGGTCGTGAAGATTTGTGCTATGTTTTCTTGTAAGACTTGAATAGTTTTATCTTTCACATTGAGGTCTCTCATCTATTTCAGGTGAATTTTTGTGTATGATCTGAGGTCCATCGCATTTTGTACTGAGTCAACCTGAAGAGCTCCCCACCTCCCCAGTTGGTCTGCTGCACTTTGCCTCTGCATTTGGGTCTCAGCTCAAACATCCTCACTCCAGGGAGGCCTCCCCTGACCATCAGTCTCTAAAGCAGCTGCTTCCCTGCAGTTTCAGTCACTGCACCCCATTTTATTGGGGCTGTCAGAAATTATCTTATGTGTTATCTGTTGCCTCCCATATCAGCTCCATGACAACAGACCCCGTCTAGCTTACTGCCTTCATTTCTAGCACCTAGTGCAGTGCCTGACGCTCAGCCCGTGCTCAGACTATTATTTGTTGAGAGCAGAAAGCTTCTTTTGGTTAAAGGAGCTGTATTCCCAGTGGATTTTGCTTAAGACTTTGTAAGTGTCTCTGGCCTCATGGAGTTGGAAGTTGGAGGGCTGAGTGGGAGGGGATCTACCAGCATCACAGTCACAGGTGGTCACTCGTCTCTTGCCCCAGCAATCCCATTACTTCACAAGACAGCCCCTTCCGTCCTTGGACAACTCTGATGATTGGAAAATTATTCCTGATGTTGGTTAGAGACCTGCTTCCCCATCACTGGCACTCGTTATCCACTGCCTGCCTTTAGGGACAACTGGAGTTGAACTTCACATTTTCATAGTCCTTTAAATATTTGAAACCAGCTATCGTATGTCTCTTAAATACCTCCTCTGGGCTGAGTGCCTCTAGTTCTTTCAGCTGTTCCTCCTGGAGCCAAGAAGGGCTGGACTCTGACCCCTTAGTCGCTGATGAAGGCCCGCAGACATGGGGTGGGCACAGGCTGCCAAAGAAAGCCCCAGCACAGCCACAGCTCAGAACGAAGGAACCCGAGTCTTCTTGTTTGTTTTCCCCACTTTGAGCTGATGAATTCCAAAACTGGAAGCAGAACTTTGAGAAAAAGCACCCGGTACAAACTCCCTAACTAGATATCTTAAAGGCAGAGCTGACATTTAGTAGAACAAATTACTCTGTAATACTTCTTCCTATTAAAAGAGTGTGCATGTGTGTGTGTGTGTTTTTTTTTTTTTTAGCTAGTCCAGTGGTCTTTTTGATGTTGGTTCAGCTTAGTGGTTCTCAACCATGGAACAACCCGTAGACCCACCTGGGGAGCTCTTAAAACTATCAGTGCCTACCCCACCTTCCAAGATTCTGATTTAAATCCTGTCGTGGTTTTCAAGCCCCCCAGGTGATTGTAATGTACAGCCGGGATTGTAGACCTTGGCTTCAAGAGCTCAGCATTGAACCTGAAATTCCCTACAGCCCACAAGAATGCGCAAATGCTGGATGTCAGCACAACATCCAGGAGCTGGCATGAGCCAGAGGACTGGCTAA
The DNA here is from genome assembly GCF_024542745.1 of Macaca thibetana thibetana. Classification (NCBI taxonomy): domain Eukaryota; kingdom Metazoa; phylum Chordata; class Mammalia; order Primates; family Cercopithecidae; genus Macaca; species Macaca thibetana. The sequence goes on along the minus strand of NC_065586.1, from coordinate 99,957,831 downwards.
GAGGACTCAGTTATTTTCTAAGATGGAAATTATGAAAGCTATACATGTTCAAAAGAAATGAAATAATATAGAAATGTTGGCCGGGCACCATGGCTCACACCTGTAATCCCAGCACTTTGGGAGGCTGAGGTGGGAGGATTGCTTGAGGCCCAGAGTTTGAGACGGACCAGTCTGGGCAACATAGCAAGACCCCATCTCTACAGAAAAATATAAAAATTATCCAAGCATGGTGGCACATGCCGATAGTCCCAGCTACTGGGGAGGTTGAGGCGGGAAGACTGCTTGAGCCCAGGAGGTCAGGACTGCATTGACCTATGAGGTATGATTGTGCCGCTGCACTCCAACCTGGGCAACAGAGCGAGACCCTGTCTCTAAAAAGAAAAAGTAGAAAGCAAAACTATTCCCATTTCTCCTCTCTCTCATTCTGTGCAAATAACCATGATTATCAGTTTGTTGTTGTTGTTTTCTTTTTAGTGTGCATAGACACACACATATGCAAACTTCCCCCCATACAATTCACCCCCCAGATAGATTTAATCATATGGTATACATAGCATTGTAATCTTTTTCTTCTTTTCTCAATATACTATGGACCTTTTCCCATGATATAGAAAAGTCCAGGCCGGGCGCGGTGGCTCAAGCCTGTAATCCCAGCACTTTGGGAGGCCGAGACGGGCGGATCACTAGGTCAGGAGATCGAGACCATCCTGGTTAACACAGTGAAACCCCGTCTCTACTAAAAAATACAAAAAAACTAGCTGGGCGAGGTGGCGGGCGCCTGTAGTCCCAGCTACTCAGGAGGCTGAGACAGGAGAATGGCCCGAACCCGGGAGGCGGAGCTTGCAGTGAGCTGAGATCCGGCCACTGCACTCCAGCCTGGGCGACAGAGCAAGACTCCGTCTCAAAAAAAAAAAAAAAAAAAAAAAGAAAAGTCCACCTTATCTTTAGTAGGTATATAAACCATAATTTATTTGACCTTTTTTATCAATAGACATTCAGTATTCCTTATCTTTGTATACATACACACATACATATATACCCACACATACATGCATACACACAATTGTGTGAATACATTCTTAGCGATCAAATTGCTGAGTCAAAGGGAATGCAAGTTTGGCGATAGAAATTGCCGAAAAGCTCTCCAAAAAGATTGTTCTTGTCTCTCTCAAGCAACGAAATTCCTAATGACAGCTATTTGCCTTGTGTCAGAAGTTGAGCTTTGCTGAGCACAGCAGAGAGGAAGGTGTGAGTGTGTCAGATGGTGGGGAGGAAGCCCAGGGGTCATTTCTCCTGCAGGCTGTGTGTGGAGGCGGCTGCCGGCCTCTGACTGCTGTGTTTCCCGGGAAAAGGAAACCAGGCTGTGTGTGTTAACCTTTGCCATTCTCTCCAGGGTGTGACGATGGAGTGGGGCACATTTTCAGGATGTGTGTGTCGGGGTCAGTAGTCCTGGGTCAGTCATTGATTTGGGAGTGTGTGGAATCAGAATCCCCTTTTCTGACCCTTTCCTAGACCCACTGGGTTGTTTCCAAGCCCCTTGGAAGCCCAGGAGTGTAATTTTTTCGATGGCTCAGGAGAGGACACATTTAATTTCTAGGACTTTATTTAATTTCTAGGTTTAATTTCTAGAACTCTAGCTCCTGAATGTCCGTGAGCATTGAGCTTTTCCCCTTGATTTCCATTGCAAGGTGAGCCTTATCACCCCAGCCTAGACACACCGTCGCCTTCTCTGGGCTCCTGGGCATTACCCAAGATGTCCGCTGCCCACTGCTGGGCCTCTCCATTGGAGTGCCTCCTGGCTCGAGGTGGTCAGATGTGTTTGCTCTGCCAAGCTGGCTTGGGACCAGAGGGTGGTGGCAGAATTGGAAGGAGGAAGGTACAAAGGTCCAACCACATGCTCTTAGGTACTCTGGAGAACATCCCAGTGGGGACATGCCCAGAACTCTGTGATTACAAATTGGGCTCCTTTCTAGGCCCAGCACTTATTGGTGCCCCAGAATCTTCTAGGGGAAGAGACTAAAATTCATTGAGTGCAAAAGACTGTGCTAGTCACTTTGCAGGGGAAGGGAAGTCACATTTATTAAGCACCTACAGTGTCCCAGGGGCACTGTGGTTGTTCTTGTGTTCTCATTAATCTTCACTGTGAGGCAGGTATTCTTAACACTATTTTATGGAGGGGGTGTGGAGGCTCAGAGAGAATAGTAACTTTTCATGACACTGATCTGATTGAGTTTAAGCTGTACAAAATAGAATGCTGAGCCCCACGCAAGGATCCCTAGCCACCTGCCTCATGGGCGGCCTCAGTATTGACAGATAGATCATTGTCTCTGTCACCAATTGACAGAGCTGATTAAACCACCGAGGCAAATCTTGTGGCAGGGACTCTGTTTTGCTCCAGGCAGTCTGCTGTTATTATTAAAGAGGACAAAGTGTTCAAAATATAGAGTGAGGCCGGGCGCGGTGGCTCAAGCCTGTAATCCCAGCACTTTGGGAGGCCGAGACGGGCGGATCACGAGGTCAGGAGATCGAGACCATCCTGGCTAACACAGTGAAACCCCGTCTCTACTAAAAATACAAAAACTTAGCCGGGCGAGGTGGCAGGCGCCTGTAGTCCCAGCTACTCGGGAGACTGAGGCAGGAGAATGGCGTGAACCCGGGAGGCGGAGCTTGCAGTGAGCTGAGATCCGGCCACTGCACTCCAGCCTGGGTGACAGAGCGAGACTCCGTCTCAAAAAAAAAAAAAAAAAAAAAAAAAAAAAAAAAAAAAAAAAAAAAAAAACAGAGTGAATGGCTTCATTTGAATCTGAGCTTCATTACTTGCTACAACTATGATGACCTCCAGTAGACCAGTTACCTCTCTGGGCCCTAGTCTCTTCACTTATGAACTGGAGATGATAACAACACTTTTCTCATAGGACTATTGTAAAAGAGTAAGTGAGATAATTCGAACAAAGTGCTTAGCAATGCCTGGAACATAGTCAGCACTCAGTATATTGGCATGGCCATTAGTGTTTCTGTTACTCCTGATCGATCAATCCCATTGTTTTGTGTGTGTAAGGTTTGGCAGAGCTGACTCTTTGGGCTGTTTTTCTTCTCGTTCTAGGGGCTGTAAGGACAGAGCTGTGGCTGCCTAACTTTTGAAAGGCCCATGTAAGATTGTGAATCCTGGGAGTTCCTAGTTTATATACTCATTTCCCCTCCAGGAAACATGAAGAAAAGAAAAAGCGTCCAGCCCCAGAGGGGCCAGCCACAGCACATTCATCCTTTCAGCGGAGGCTCCTGGGGACTGTCATTGTTTTCCCAGCTCTGGGCAGCAGAGCTATTTTTTGCTCCTCTGCTCTCCCAGGCTGCCTTGGTATTAGTAGTGGTTCCACCACTGCCGTGTGTGTGTGTGTGTGTGTGTGTGTGTGTGCGCCCATGTCCATGTGTATGTGTCCCTGTGTGTGTGTGTACGTGTGTGTGTGTCCCCGTGTGTGTGTGTCCCTGTGTGTGTGTGTCCATGTCCCTGTGCCCTACTTCCTGCTCCTCTCCTATTTCTAGTCATAACGTCATGATCCAAGTCTCATGGCAAATGGGAAGAAGTCAGTTCCCTTCCTGGGTGTCTAAATAGCCCACATTCATTGGGCCACTTTGCACATTGCCAGGCCCTGTGCTGAGTGCCCCATGTGTATCATCACATTTAATGGGACGCTCCCGTTAGAAACCACACTTCGCAGCAAAGGAAACCCTCACTCAGAGGGTCTAAGACACTTGCCTAAGCCCACATAGCAGGGACATGTGTGGATTGAAATTCAAATTCATCAAGTGGATAGATTTGAATTTCAAGTCATCTTCCTCCTCTGTGAAGCCAAGACGGCCTCTGGTCCCTTCTGAGGCTCACTTCTTGGCACTCCATTACTCACATCTTGCACTGTTCGATCCGTGATTTGTCAGTGTGAGTTCCGCTGCCCCTGCTGGGCTGTAAGGGGAGGCTTACAGCCTGGAGGGTGTAAGGCTTACAGCCTGGAGGGTGTAAGGCTTACAGGCTTACAGGCTGGAGGTTGGATGCTTTGCCTCATCTTCTCTTTAGCTTGTCTCGAAACCAGGCACGAGGTCAGCACTCACTGGGTATTTGTTGGTTGCTTTGTTCTTTCACTGATGAAGGAAACAGTAAGTGAGCATCTCTTAGGTGTCAAGTGTGGTGCTGGGCACTAGGATGCCACGATCCACCTTCAGGAGGCTTCCGTTCTAACAAGGAGACACAGAGTCAGCTCCCTGAATCCTCACAATAGCCTCCAAAAGGTAACTACTGTGATCTCACTTCTGCAGGGTAATAAATAGAGGCTCCACCAGTAGGGAGGCTTCCTCCAGACCGTCTCACCTATTCATTACCCTCCCATTTAAATAAATAGTGGGGCCGGATGAGGTGGCTCATGCCTGTAATCCCAGCACTTTGGGAGGCTGAGGCGAGCGGATCACCTGAGATCAGGAGTTCGAGACCAGCCTGGCCAACGTTGTGAAACCTGTCTCTATTAAAATACTAAAAAGAGCCGGGCGCGGTGGCTCAAGCCTGTAATCCCAGCACTTTGGGAGGCCGAGACGGGCGGATCACGAGGTCAGGAGTTCGAGACCATCCTGGCTAACACGGTGAAACCCCGTCTCTACTAAAAAATACAAAAACTAGCCGGGCGAGGTGGCGGGCGCCTGTAGTCCCGGCTACTCGGGAGGCTGAGGCAGGAGAATGGCGTAAAAACCCGGGAGGCAGAGCTTGCAGTGACCTGAGATCCGGCCACTGCACTCTAGCCTGGGCGACACAGCGAGACTCCGTCTCAAAAAAAAAAAAAAAAAAAAAAAAAAAAAAAAAAAAAAAATACTAAAAAGAAAGAAAGGAAAAAAAAAAAAGCCTGGTGTGGTGACACACTCCTGTAATCCCAGCTACTTGGGAGGCCGAGGCTGGAGAATCGCTTGAACCCGGGGGGTAGAGGTCGCAGTGAGCTGAGATGGCACCCGTGCACTCCAGCCTGGACGACAGAGCGAGACTCTCTCTGGAAGGAAGGAAGGAAGGGAGGGAGGGAGGGAGGGAGGGAGGGAGGGAGGGAGGGAGGGAGACCCATGGAAGGAAGGAATAAAAGAGACCCATGATTCCTGCAAACAAAGGCGGGCACTGGGTGTGATGGGTACCTGCTACACACTCTCGAATGATGCTCCCTACTGTAGAGGGCATTTGCCAATGTCCCTTCCTCTGAGTCTCTTTTAAAACCCCCTTTCCCCAGAGAAGGTCCATCTGGGCCAGGTCTGCAGTGGAAGCTTCTGTGTTTTGGAGGCGACTGGTGGATGTGTGGTTCTGGGAGGAGCCTTCTCTTAGCACATTATATGCCCTCCAACTCCCAGAGCCCTTCTGGGGTTCGCTTCTGCTGCATTTACTGTGACTGCTTCTGAATACAAAGTCCTGGTATCAGATGGTCTCAGGACTAGAAAAGTCCTGCTGCCTGGTCATTAGCCCTATAGTCAACCTGTGAATGCACACCACCATGGAGGTCACCCTCCACCACATCCAGGCTTCTAAGTGGTGGTTGTTCCCCGAATCTGCAGCTTTGCCTCTCTCCCCGCCCTAAGAATGAACACCCACTCTAGAGGAGGGGTTGGAATTTTAATAGGGCCCTACCCTGAGGGTCCTCATCATTCTCAGGCTGAGCTCAGAAACCTTAGCCAAGTGGCCACAGGCTGTTAAATGTGATTTTGCTGACAGGGTTTTGGGTTGGCAAAGATGTGTTTGTACTCTGCTCCTAGGCCACCAGGGATTTGCTTCTGGGAATGGAGACAGTCTCCAAGTGTTGCCACTAGCCACCTCTTTGGCATTTCAGAGTCAGTGAATTCGTTTGGCATTAGATCAGCCAGTCATTATCTCAGTGTGTCCAGCAGACTGGCAGGCCTAGTGAGCCTCGGAGGAGAAGAGGAAGATAGTTTCTGCGGATAGGGAAACCCGGGAGGAAGATCGACTCACCCGTGTTAAATAGAGACCAACACAGCCTGTGTCAAGCTGGGTGTTCTGAGCCAACAATTAGCAAAGGAAGGCAGATGTAATAATTGACTAATCGTGGAAAGCATACTATGAGCACCACAAGGGGTGGTCACAGACTCGCTAGGCTAGTGGGGGCCCAGATCAGATGTCGGAACTCTGGGGAGATTTTTATCTGGGTGCAGCCATGTCAAGAGGGGTCTTTAGGCCGGGCACAGTGCCTCACACCTGTAATGCCAGTACTTTGGGAGGCTGAGGTGGGCGGATCACTGGAGACCAGAATTTACAAACCAGCCTGGGCAACATGGTAAAACCCTATCTCTACTAAAAATACAAAAATTAGCCTGGCATGATTGTGTGCACCTGCAATCCCAGCTGCTCAGGAGGCTGAAGCAGCAGAATCGCTTGAACCCAGGAGGCAGAGGTTGCAGTGAGCTGAGATCACGCCACTGCACTCCACCTTGGGTGACAGAGCCAGACCCTGTATCAAAAGAAAAGGGGGGTTCTTTAACACCAGGGCCTTTACTGCTTCCCAGTGGGGTGCAGTGGGCCACAGCAGGGAGGAGATGGGGCACGGGGCTGGCATTTGGTGTAGGCACTCTCATGGGGAGCAGCAGCCCTGGAGTCCTCTGCTGTGCTGGGTGGTCTGCATCTAGGGGAGCAGCCTAGACTAATTTGGAGTATATGTGCCTCCTTCTTACCAGTCCCCCATGATAGAACCTTGTACATGGGGCGCTTTGAATGGAAAATTAGAGCCTATTAGTACCTTAGACAGGCTGGCAGCATCTTCTTGGGTAAGAGCCTGACAATGATGAACTCCCCCAGGTAGCCAGAGCAGTGATCGTGTCCCCGCACGTGAACTCCCTTTTTCTGGCTGCTCGATCGTCTTCATTTTGATTTCTGGGACCATATGCTTTAGCAGTCAGTCCCAAACGTTAGCTATTCCTGCATCCCCAGACTCCAAAGATTTGGGTAAGTTAAAGAGCTGGGATTCTGAAGAGATCGTATGCCCTCGAGGACCCTAGGGAGCATTGACAGCCCACCCAGGGAACACGGTGTGTGTACATCAGAATAAGGTGTGCTTTTCTCGGTGTGGCTGCAGTCCTGAGCCAGGGTGCACAGTTTAGGGTGTGAAGTATAGGTTAGATTTCACACCTACTTGTCCACTTGACCAGGCAACCACTGGGCAGTGAACAACTTGCCCAACTGTATGCAGTGGCCCTAGTGCAGCCAGCTGATCCCAGCCCCATGGTCATGTAAGCAGGTGAAGGAAGATTGCCATTGAGTTTCTGTTTGGCCTGGGGCCTGGGGCCAGGGGCAGCTGGTAGGAGTCCAGGGAAAGTAAGGCCCACAGTACCACGGAGACATGCAGTTCCCTCCATAGCTCCTAACTCCTTGCCTCTCATTGTACATTTTGTAGCCAAGGGGGCAACAGGTACTTACCAGCACTTTCTAATTAAACACAAGGCGGGTCCTAGGCCTTCTAGGAATGGTTGGGCTGTACATTTGCAGTTGCTAATTGGTCCCAGACCAGATCAAATCGTGGACATCCCCCACAGAAACCGGGCTGGGCTGCATTCTCAGTGCTCTGGAGCTGCGCGGTAAGTCTGGTTTGCATCAAGGCCATTTTCTTGTTGAAAGGAGCAAGGCTAATAGAGGACAGAAGCACCCACTGGGAAGGCGAGTTTGGAAGTCTCAGACATTGGTGGGCCTCGTGAGCTGAGCAGACAGAAGGCAACCCAAGATGACCTCCGGATGGGTGGGACTGGTTGGGCCAGAGCGTCATGCTGGGTGTGTAGCGAGAGTTTCCACGCGGTGTCTGTGGTGATGATTCCACTCCTCCATCAAGGGTGAGCAGTTGGGAGGGCCTGAGCCCCTGGGTCCCTTCAGTCTGGGCTGACCCAGGGGAAGCTGGAAGCAGTTGCTAGTCTCTTGCGAGCCTTCATAGACGCCTACCATCTGCCTGAAATGGCTGGAGACGGGGGAAATAGAATCCATGGGTTTTTAAAATCCAGAAGGAAGAGAAACTCCACCCGTGAAACGTAACCCCAAGTAAAGCATTTGGAAGCAGGATGTTTAATTGCCAAACTTTTCTTGAGACCCAGCTGCCGGGTAATGTTATCCTGACTGCTCCTGAGGCCGGAGGAGAGTCTATCTGGGCCCCAGATGCAGGCTTGTAAACAGAACTGGCTTTCTTGGATGACCTCTGCCCTGTCCCCCTTCCCTGTCACCTGTTCTTTCTCTGCAGTTTTTCTCTGAAGTTTCCAGTGCTGGCAAGGCCAGTTCAGGGAGACTTAAGAAGCCCTGGTGTTGAGGTAGGGAGCTAGGCATGGGCTGGGGTGGAATTTTTTGTGTACATCACCTGTCTAGAGTGATAATCTAGGATGTCCAAGGTTTGGAAGAAAGCAGATGAGAGAGAGGGGTCTGGAGATTGTCCTCGTATCTCTGGGCTTATCTCCAGGGAGGTCTCTTGCCATTTCCTCAACCCAAGATTTAGCCTGTCCAGTGGGGTAGGCTGGAGGGCCTCTGGCAAATCCCCGAAGTTTGGGAGAACCTGGGAATGGGGGCTCGCTTCCCCACCCTTCACACTGAGTCACATTCATGGCTGCTCAGGGCATAGAAAGTGGGGTGCAAGATGCTAGCAGGAACAATCCTTTGCCAAACAAGGGAAGAACTGCTTTTTGGGGGGAAGCATGGCTATATCCTAGCCAGGCGGCCGTGGCTGACAAGGCCACAGGGACAGCTCTCTGTCAGCTCTTCCCTCCCTCTGGCTGGCTCTCCAGCGGGGTGTACCTTTAGTATGATTTTAGACCAAGCGTTAAACAGAGATGACTTCATGTGAATTTTCAACTTTTATTTTTAAAATAGAGACAGAGCCTCACTATGTTGTCCAAGCCAATCTCGAACTCCCGGGCTCAAGCGATCCTCCTGCCTTGGTTTCCCGAAGTGCTGGGATTACAGGCAGGAGCCACTGCGTCCTGCCCTTTTATTTTTTAAAATAGAGGCAGAGCCTCACTATGTTGTCCAGGCCAGTCTCAAACTCCTGGGCTCAAGTGATCCTCCTGCCTCTGCCTCCCAAAGTGCTGGGATTACAGGCACGAGCCACCAGCCCTGCCAAATTTCACCATTTCTGAAGAGTAGAGGGCAAAGGACTTTTCCGAGGGGGGATGCTCTAGTCACGTGCAGAGTAGTCCTAGGCCAGGCTGGGAAGTGGGACATCTGGGTTCCTGTCCCGGCTCTGCCACCAATGGGAGTGAGCACACTCCAGTGATAACCGTGTTTGCATCAGTCCTGGCAGCCCTGAAGGTTGTGTCCTTTGTATAAAGGAGGAGTCTGAAGGCCTGAGCAGCTGGGCTGGGGTCTTGCAGCCAGTAAGGAGGGTGCTGGGAGGGTGCTGCCCCCATGTGTGGCTAACTCCAGAGTCTGCTGGTTCCTACCTGGCCATGCCCCTTCCTTGGCAAATCACCACCTAGGTTTCTCCTCTGCTCAAGGAGAGGCCTCCCTGGATCCTCCCAGCTGCCAGGGGCTGTAAGCCTGTGATTGATTCTTTCTGGGAGGTGAAGAGAAGCCTAATTGCTAGTGGGATGGAGGACGTGTGTTAAGCCTCAGTTAAGCCCTTCCCCTGGGCTCCGCTTGGTTGGTTCCAGAGAAAGGCTGATGTCTAATGCCCTGCAGGCGAGTGCAGCCCTCTCTCCAGGGGCGAATTGGCCACTTGGGCCCTCCTCACATTTAGCTTCTGGGGTGGAGGTCAGAGAGAGAGCACCTGGTGAGGGCTCAGCCTCTGCTCCTGCCCCAGGACCTGTGGGAAGCAGAGATGAAGGTAGGAGGGGAGATGGAGCTGGGAGTCAGCAGGCAGACCCCGGTAGGTTATAAACCCCAGGAAAATCCCACAGCATTGAGTTTGAGGGGGTCCTCGGTGTCAGTCGGTTTTGTAGCATTCCTAACCATTTGCTTCTGTCTGGGCCCCCAGTTCTGGGTCTTCTTGGTCTCAGGTCTCAGAGTTGCCTTTGTTCCTGCATGTTCCTCTAGGCGCACTCCCTCAGCAAGGGCACCGCAGGCTTCTCAGACCACCCACACCTTTATTTAAAAAGATGGTGTCAACCGGCCGGATGTGGTGGCTCAAAGGCCTGTAATCCCAGCACTTTGGGAGGCCAAGGTGGGCAGATCACAAGGTCAGGAGATCGAGACCATCCTGGCTAACACAGTGAAACCCCGTCTCTACTAAAAAATTCAAAAAATTACCTGGGCGTGGTGGTGGGCCCTGGTAGTCCCAGCTACTCGGGAGGCTGAGGCAGGAGAATGGCGTGAACCCAGGAGGTGGAGGTCACAATGAGCCGAGATCGCGCCACTGCACTCCAGCCGGGGTGACAGAGATAGACTCTGTCTCAAAAAAAAAAAAAAAAAAAGATGGTATCAACCAAAAATAAAATTTGAAGGCCCCCTGCAACCATTTGAATGCACTCCCTCCTCAGCCCAGGCACCCTAACATTGAACCTAAAAGACGGGTTCAGGCCATGACGGGAAGTGGGGATCAGACATGCTTCATTACACTACCCCAGCATCAATATCAATGCAGACCTTAGGTCTGATAAGAAGCATTTACAATCTGTACTCTCTGAAGCCTGCGGCCTGGAAGCTTCGTGTGCATGATAAAACCTTGATCTCCATGAACGCTTATCTTAACCCAGACACTCCTTTCTAGTGGTAGTAACTCTTTCAACCAATTGCCAATCAGAGTATATTTAAATCCACCTATAACCTGGAAGCCCCTCGTCCCTTACTTAGAGTTGTCTTGCCCTTCCAGATGGAACCAATGTAAATCTTATATGTATTGATTGATGTATTTCCCTAAAATGCATAAAGCAGGCTGTACCCCAGCCACCTCGGGCACGTGTCATCAGGACCTCCTGAAGCTGTATCGCAGGTGTGTCCTTCACTTTGGCAAAATATACTTGCTAAATTGATTGAGACTTGTTTCAGATACTTTTTGGTTGACCATGTCATTCAGTCCTGATCAAAGTAGTTCAGTTTAGATAAATTTACATACAGGGAGGTAGTCCAGTGCAGTTAAGAGCATAGGTATTAGAACTCAGCTAGACCTGGGTTCAAATTTTTGCCCTGTAATTTATTAGCTGTGTAACTTCAGGCAAGTTACTTAGCTTCTCTGAGCCTCACCTTCTTCTTGTACAATATGGGAATAACAGTGGTAGCTAACTCATTGGGCTGAAGATTAAATGAGCTAATGCATATAAATGCTTTATGCTGTACTGGTATCCAGTAACATTTAGTTGCCTAAACATTAGGTAACATTAAGTTATCAAAATGGTTTTACAATGTATCATGTGATACCTATTTACATATGATATAAAGCAAAGCATACACCCATTTATTATGATAATAGCCAATAGTCTATTTTGAGCTGATGAAGATAGGGGTGGCCTTTTACCTTATGTTCTGTATCAGGGTCACATGTCATAAATGCCCCATCTCTGGGTGGCAGCACTCAGGCCTGTTTGCTTTGGTTTTATGGCCCTCTCCTTGGTTGTGTTTCAGAAAACCTCGCCATGGCATGAGGCTGCCTCTGTGTCATAGAGATAGGAAGGGAGAAGAGACTGGATTCAGCTCATTTTCTTGTGTATTACCTGAGCAGCCAAGCACAAAGCCTCACCACGCCTGTTGCAAACCCCGTTCCGGGAATCGGAGAGTTGGGCCAGTCTGATGGCAAGGTGTCTAAATGTCACTTCTCTTTGCTAACGTTCCTCCTTCTCATCATGGCCCAGATCCCTGGCCTCACTGGCTATTTTGTTCTTACTGGTAGAGTCCCCCCAGCCCCACCCCCACAGGCCTACAGGACAGAGTGACTAGACAGAGTCCCTGGAATCTGAATTTTTATGAAGCCCGCCCCTGGCCCCAGGTGATCCTAAAGGGGCGCCCTGGCCTGGGAACCACCATTCGGGACCTACAGCCACTGCCTCTCTCCTGAGGGAAGAAGGGAGGCAGAGGTCTCACCTGTGTCTTATCGGTGCCCTCCCTTACCTGTCCTCCTGGAGACACCCCTGCAGGTGTCCCTTCCAGGGAGAAGGTCAACAGAATAGCCCTGAGGCTGTGGGAGGGCACCCATTCCTGTGACTCAGGCCTCTCCCAGGTGGGACAGGAATAGTGGGAAGAGCAGGCCAGACTGTGTGGACCAGGGGCTTTCTCTCCTTCCCCAGGGATTGCTGAGTGAGTTCAGCCTTCCAGAGTGGCATGAGCTCTTGCAGAGCCTGATGGAGACTTGGGAACTGGGGTGACAGCCTGGCCCCGAAATGCCTTCATTATGAGGCTCCAAAGAGAAAAGGTTTCCAGTCTCCCACATGCTAACGCCTCTTCTTCAAATCCGTTTCTCATCCAGAAGACCAGTGTGTTTGTTCAACATAGCAAAGTGTTTTCTGAGCACCTGCTCTGTGCCAGGCACTGAGCAAAGACAGGGATGCTGAGATGAATCACACATCTCTGAGCGCTTCTGGTCTCCTGAAGGGCTTTTCAGAGTGAGTTCTGAGGATCCACTGCAGCAAAATAAGCTGGGGTTTGTTAAAAGTATAAACGTCCGAGCTCTCAAAACCCATGTCTGCAGAATTTCAGAGAGCGGGGTCCACCTGCAATTTCGGAAGGCCTCTTGTAGAATCTCATTCACTCTAAAGTTGTGAACCAGTGGAAATTAGCTATCTAAAAAGGCCAGGCGTGGTGGCTCATGCCTGTAATCCCAGCACTTTGGGAGGACAAGGCAGGTGGATCATCTGAGGTCAGGAGTTCAAGACCAGCCTGGCCAACATGGCAAAACTCTGTCTCTACTAAAAATACAAAAATTAGCCAGGCATGGTGGCAGGCGCCTGTAATCCTAGCTACTCGGGAGGCTCAGCCAGGAGAATCGCTTGAACCGGGGAGGCGGAGGTTGTCGTAAACCAAGATCATGCCATTGCACTGTAGCCTGGGCGACAGAATGAGACTCTGTCTCAAAAACAAACAAAAATGTAATGACCTCAATTTTATGTTTATTGTATGAAATATATACAAATAAAAAAGAAGGAAATTAAAACCACTTATTCTGATCCTACTTTCCTAAGATAATCATTGTTGGCATTTGATGAAATATCCCTCTGGGGGTGTCTGTGTGTGTGTGTGTGTGTGTGTGTGTGTGTGTGTGTGTGTGTGTGTGTGTTTAGACATCTACATGGTAGCTGATGCTGTGCTATCCCCTAGGGACAGATGAGATGAGAAAAAGAGTGGTCCTGGCCATTGGAACACCTGCAGTCATGTTACATGATACCTGGCACAGACAGCTTGAAATCCAGCCTTGCTCACCTGCTCCTACCTTTTTCCCACAGGTATACATCATCAATGTGACCTGGTCTGACTCTACCTCCCAGACCATCTACCGGAGGTACAGCAAGTTCTTTGACCTGCAGGTAAGTTGGTCAGAGCTCAGACAGTGGCCCGAGTCTGGTGGGCTGGCCTCTCTCATACCCTCGCTTATCCAGGGAGCCCCCAGCCAAGCTGTCAGGGTCAGAGTCCAGGTGGGAGCAGAGGGACAGAGGAGGGAAGCTCGAAGGTGGAGCTGGGCTTGTCTCAATCTTGCATACTGCAGGCAGACACTCGGAGCTTTGTTGGCCTCCTCCAATGATCTTAACAGTCATGCTTTGTCACCCTCTCTTGCCTGCAGGGTAGGAAACTGTGGTGGAGAGGCAGGAGGATGGTGGGAGGTGCTGTGTGCCTGACCAGACGTGTGTCTGTAAACATCCAGGGTGAGACAGAAGCCACCACATCATTGCAGCCTAAGAAAAGCAAACATACAGGGAAGACCGAAACAGAAAATAAGCATTTTTTTCAACTACAGGCACAAACTATGCATACATACCACGGTGTCTGTTTAACTGAATGAGGCACTTGCCACCCAGTTTGTACGTGTACGTGGTAGGTGTGTGTCTCTAAGACACATAGGCATGTTCACAAGGGGGATGGTAGTATGGATCCCACAGCTACCCCTGCAGACACCCCCTTGGTGCCAACTAATTTAGTCAGGCCTCTTTGGGTTGCAAGTGATAGTTTTACACTTGCACTGGCTTAGGCACAAAGGAGACGTGATTGGAAGGAGGGACCAGGGAAGCTTGTGCAGCCGACCACATGGTGAGAAGAGCAGTGAGGCAGAGGCCTTTAGGAATACCTGAAACCAGGATCTGCTCTCCCTCTGTCTTGTCTCTGCTTTCCTCTGGCACTGCCCTCAACTTCTGTTACCTCACACCCCAAGGAACATGACTGTCAACAGCTCTAGAATTTTATATCTTTTGGCTCCCAACAGAGGGGAGATTGACTCTTTCCCAGTTCCAAGTTGAAAAATCCCAGGGACGATTCTGATTGGTCTGGCTTGGGTCAGGTGCCCTCTCTGGACCAATCAGTATGGCCGGGAGTTGAGGGTCTTTTAGCACAGACATGGCCACTAGGGAGCCCACCTCTGTGGATCACAGGCAAATACTAGAGAAGGGAGAATCAGTCGTGAGTTGAGCAGCAGCCCTTTCAGGTAGAGCCAAGATGTTCTAGATTCCTCTTGGGGCTGTGAGACTGGTTGAGGCTAATAAAAACACAAAGAGACACCCACTTCTACCCTCACAGCCAGGGTCCACTCCTTTCTTGGCAGGCCTTTGGTTGTCAGTCATCTTGGAGAGGTCATCTTTGGCACCGTGTGCTTGCCCCCAATACCTGATTCTATCTCGTTGTCCTCATTGCCCTACCTATGAGACAAGCCAAGGGTGAGCTAGCTTCCTGTATTACAAATTCTCTCTTAATCCAACAATATGGGATTGAATATCCCATTGAATATGGGATTGAAAGCTACTTCTTACTCTCCAGCCTTCTTCCTCTTCCCTCCTCAGTTCATGTCCAGTCTCCTTAGGTTTGGTGTAATCTGGTGGGGTTTGCTGATACCCCATCAATGGGTACAGTGTGCTGGACAGGAAGTGATAACTCAGTTGGGGAGAGTGAACCCTGAAAGGACTCATTGATGAGCTGGAGGGGGCCTGAAAGCCGGTGGAAACTTCCAAATCAGAACTTTTCTTCCCCCTCTTCCGTTATGATCCCCCACCCCCTCCTGCACTGCAGAATCTCAGGAGAAAGGAATGCTGTTCCCCCACCACCACCTCCCTTGCCTGGAGGGCTCATTCCCTGAATGTGGAAAGGGGACGCGCAAGCAGGGAGCAGCTAGTGCAGTGTGCTGGCTCTAGCTTAGCAATGGCCACGCGCTTGGCCAGGCTTGTCCATGTGGGTCATTGCTGAGCTGTAGATGCAGTTTGGGAAGGGGTTGGAATAGTTCTTTGAAAATTAACTTAGGAGTCAAGCATAGCATCTTTACAAATGCATTTTACCTGCTGTGATGAGTTTTAGTGGCGTTCATTTTGAAAAGCCTTGTTTATTTATCAGGTCGCTGATTTTGGTATGGCGGATCCTATAGAGGTAGAACAAAGGGAGTTGCTAACTCCATCTCTGGTCACTGGTGCACCTCAGAACTCATGTCTCTGAGGGGTTGTGTAAGAGAGCAGCTTAGAGTTTAGGCACCGGGGACACATTGCCTGGGACTGGTTACTGGCTGTCACCACGTACCTCCGGACAGACTCCTTCACTTCTCTAGGCTTGCTTTTCTCATCTGTACTGTGAAGGTTCAAATAGTGCCTGCCCAGTAGGGTTGTTAAGAGGAATGAATGAGTGAATCCACTTTTCTCCCAGCACTGAGTTGCCTGGTGAGTTGCCTGGTGTTGCCAGGTCGCAGGGATGTTGGGCTGCATGGCTAGGGGGGTCTAGGGGCTGGAGACCCACTTCCTGATGTTGCTTTGTGGCTTCCCTCACTTGGCGTCACTCTGTGGTGAGCTCCCTGTGCCCAGTCCCTGCCAGTGTATTCAGAGCCAGGTAGGCCTCAGGCTCCTCTCCGAAGCTGTCCCCGGGGGCAGGGTGGGAGCCGCAGGGAGCTGGGGTGCGGCCCAGGGGCAGCTCTCAGACATGTTTTGCTCCTTTCCTTTTTGGCTGACCCTGAAAGTCCCAGGCTCACCAGGCCCATCTCCAGGGAGCCGCTCCCTGGGTTTCACCAACTCATGGTTCTAAGCCTCCTGGGGGCCACAGACCGTTCTGTGAATCTGATGGAAGCCCTCTCCCCAGGAAAAGAGCGGATACATACAATTTTACTTACAGTGGCAAGTGTTCACAGACCCCCTGTGAACCCCCAGTGAAGAACTAGCCAGGTGTGATGGAGTGCCTGTAGTTCCAGCTATTCAGGAGGCTGAGGTGGGAGGATCACTTGAGCCTGGCAGGTCATGGCTGCAGTGAGCTATGATTGCACCACTGCACTCCAGCATGGGTGGCAGAGTGAGACCCTGTCTCAAAAAAAAAAAGAACTACTGAGCTAAACCAGTTTAGATCGTGAATCATACATTCACACCCAGTACTATTTGGGCAGCATTTGGGGATCTATTCAGGTAACAGCAGGAGGCCTGGACACCCCTTTGACCCCTTTGAGAGACCCTTGGTTCCCCCCTGTACAAGCTAGTTCCCTGCACCCCAGCATGGGTCTCCCTGTACTTCCCCTCCCTTATCTCTCCCTCTTCAGATGTTTTCCTTTGTTCCCAAAGGCCAGGTACCCACCAGGCGGCCTTGGGTTCTTACCTCTGTCACACAGCCTGGGAACCACGTGCAAGCGATCCCAAGCGGTCCCTGACCCTCTCTGGTCGTGAATTGAGGGCCCCAGGGTATGTGCAGATCCAATTTCATTCGGAACAGCACACGGACCCTCTGTTTCTCCCTCTGAGGGCACACAGGGAGATGGACACCTGCACCCTGCCCTTCATGCTCTGCAGCCATAAGGCCAGGAAGTACTTGAAGGGTGCTCTGTCATCTGAACAGAAACCCCACACTCTTCGGTTTTTCCATTTCTCTCCACAGCAGCTTCCACATCAGCACAGCCCTTCCCCACTCCCTCACCCCCACACTCCCCACCCCCTCCCAGATTCTAAGATCTGAAGCAGAACATTTCTCTGGTTATTATCTTCAAAGCTTCTGCTTGGACCTAACTGCCCTGCATGTGAAGCTCTCAGTAGATCCTTGGAAATGAACAGTCTCAAGCACACAGCAGCCCTGAGAACATCAAGCAGGAGGGAGCCAAGAGCCTGAGGCTTGTCCTTGGAGAAGGTTCATTGTCCCTTTGGGGTGACTCATGGCATTAAGGACGGGTACTTAGAACTCTGGTGGTGCATTGAGGAGCTATTCACAGGGAATGGGGAAAGTCTGAGGGTTGGGAGAGACGGAGAGAACCCCCCCGCCCCCGATCACCTGGTAACTGCTCATTCCGTGCTTTCTGAAGCCTTAGGACCGTGCAGAGCAGAGCCATTTATCTCAGCATCCCCTTCCCATCCCACCACCCACCTTCTTCACTCACAGCTTATCTGCTACCTGTGAGGCCTTGGATTAGGGCTGCCAGATAAATATGAGATGTCCAATTAAATTTACATTTCAGATAAACAGCAAATGCTTTTTTCAGAATAAGGGTGGACACTGGGCATGGTGGCTCATGCCTATAATCCCAGCACTTTGAGAGGCCAAGGCGGGAGGACTGCTTGAGTTCAGTAGTTCAAGACCAGCCTGGGTAATGTGGCAAGATCCCATCTCTACAAAAAATAAAAAAAATTAGCCGAGTGTGGTGGCATGCGCCTGTTGTTCCAGCTACTCAGGAGGCTGAGCTGGGATAATTGCTTGAGGCCGGGGAGGTCCAGGCTGCAGTGAGCTGTGATTGCGCCACTGCACTTCAGCCTGGGCAACAGAGTAAGACCCTAGCTCAAAAAAAAAAAAAAAAATGTTCCAAACATTGCATGGCATATACTTACACTAAAAAAAGTTATTTGTTGTTTATCTGGAATTCAAATTTAATTGTGCATCCTGTATTTTCACTTGCTGAATCTGGGAGTCCCAGCCTGGCTGAGTGTGAGAGGCGAGGGTGGAAGTAGAAAGATAGTCCAGGCTTCAGGTAAGAGTGGATGGGCCTGTGCTAAGGCCCCCAAGGCAGCAGCTTTTGTACAGAGCAGAAGTGGCGCAGGCCGAGGAACACACTTTTGAGAAGGACGAGATCTCTTCCTTGCAGGAGTCTACATCTCGTGGGGAAGGCAAACTTGGAAGCAGTGAAGTCCACTGCAGATGAAAAAAATACTAGATTGAGGTATAAGCAACGTGCTATGAGATGAATAGGAAGGAAAGAGCTTTCTTTTTTCCTTTTTTGAGACGGAGTCTCACTCTATCGACCAGGCTGGAGTGCAGTGGCGCGATCTCTGCTCACTGCAAGCTCCGCCCCCCGGGTTCCCGCCATTCTCCTGCCTCAGTCTCCCGAGTAGCTAGGACTACAGGCACCCGCCACCACACCTGGCTAATTTTTTTGTATTTTTAGTAGAGATGGGGTTTCACCGTGTTCGCCAGGATGGTCTCGATCTCCTGACCTCGTGAGTCCGCCTCCCAAAGTGCTGGAATTACAGGCTTGAGCCACCGCACCCAGGTGGAAAGAGCATTCTTGGGAGAGGGAACAAAGAACATGCCCATGGCCAGGCACATATGGTCTCTCTCTCTCTCTTTTTTTTTTAAACATTTATTTATTTAGTTTTTAGAGACAGGGTCTCGCTGTGTTACTCAGGCTGGAGTGCAGTGGTGTGATCATGGCTCACTGAAGCCTCGACCTCCCAGGTTCAAGAGATCTTCTAGCCTGAGCCTCCCAAGTAGCTGGGATCACAGGTGCATGCCACCAGGCCTAGCTAATTTTTTTTTTTTTTTTTTGTAAAGACGGAGTCCCGCTATGTTGCCCAGGCTGGTCTCAAACTCCTGGGCTCAAGTGATCCTCCTGCCTCGGTCTTCCAAAGTGTTGGGATTACAGGCATGGGCCACCACACCCAGCCCCCATATGGTCTTAATTAGTGACAGCAGCCTAGGGTGACATAGCCAAACACCCACACTCTAGTTTGGGGGGGATTTGGTTATTTTTTGAGAATCCTTATCAGGGTAAAATATGTCTCTAGTTCGTTCCTTCCTTCCTTCCTTCCTTCCTTCCTTCCTTCCTTCCTTCCTTCCTCCCTCCCTCCCTCCCTCCCTCCCTCCCTCCCTCTCCCTCCCTCCCTCCCTCCCTCTCCCTTCCTCCCTCCCTCTCCCTCCCTCCTTTCCTTCCTCCCATCTTTCCAATATTAAGTGTCTGCCTTGTAAATCCAGGCAGTGTGCCAGCTCTGGGACACATTGATGATCCAAAGCAGATCTGGTTCCTGCCTTTATGGGTCTCACAGCTTAGTGAGGAAAGACAGATTTTAGTTAAAAAACAAAGACAAACAATATTGTTTTACGCCATTCCAGATGTAACAAAGGAAGGTGCCATAGACATATTATAGGGAAACCTTACACTCTGGGATCAGGGCAGGCTTCCTGAAGCAGTGAGTTTTATCTGAAACATCAGTGAGTTATTTTATCATATTTTACTTTTGAGATCAGAGACTCTTTTGTGCTTCTAATGAAAGCCAAAGACTCTCTCCCCAGACAAGTGCATGAATGTGCATCTATAATTCTAATAATCTTTTTGGTTATTCATACCCTGCCTGAAATCCACCCATGAGCACCAGGATAACACCCTCTGTTCTTCCCCAGACCTTCTTCTCTCCCCATATCTCCTGCCATGAGCCTTCAGACCCAGACACACACACACAGGCTGCCCACTCAGAACCCCCAGGTACGGAGACTTTAAAGCTGTACTGTCCAATGAGGTAGCCACTAGCCACATGTGGCTACTTATATTAAAGTTAAACTTAAATGAAATAAAAGTAAATGTTTAGTTCCTTGGCTGCACTTGCTGGATCACAAGTACTCAGTGGCGGCCGTGGCTAGTGGTTGTGTGTTGGGCAGATATAGAACATTTCTATTATCACAGAAAATTCTATTAGACTGGTAGTTTAGAAAACTTTGAACACACAACAGGCTTGAGCCAGCTTTCTGGCCACCTTATAGTGATCTGTCACCTCCCAGCCCCTCCCCGAGTTGTCCCCTGAAATCTTCTAGGGCCCTGGCAAGAAGAGGGAGATTATTCTCCTGCACAGTTTGCCCATCCTTAGAGCATTTCAGCTCAGCAGCTATTCCAAACACTTCTTCTGGAAACCAGGTCAGTTTCCCGAGAGGGTTTCTAAGAGCCTTTCAGATGTCAAGTGAAGAACAGGGAAGAGGTGAGGCTCTTAGTCTCCAAGTGGAAATTGATTTCTTCTAAAAATAACTCACCACTCAGCCCTATCTGACCAGGAAAAGGACCTGTCCCAGGGGAAGCTGACCAGGACAGGGCCTGATGTCGAGGCCCATTTGGTGATGAAGGGCCTGGGTTGCTTGGAGGTGCAGTTGAGGTGGGAGAAGGGGTGGCAGATGCCCTTTTCAGTTGCTTTCTCACCGGTGGCTGGACCACGTTTCCAGCCTTTGTCTATTTCCTTGCACAGCTCCTTCCCGGTCCCCCTGAGGAGGGGCCGGAAGGCTCTCTGAAGCCCTGGCTCCATAGACGGTTGTTTCACAACCTGACCTACAAGGCACTGGGCTACAGTAATTGCTCTGCAAACACCGACTCCACCATGCTGCTGGTGCTTTAGTCTGAACTCTGGCCAGCGAGTGCACAGGGTCAATATTTGATCAGAGCTGGGAGAGGCCCTTTATTTTCCCCCGCACCACTTGGAAGATAGAGTTAAGAGGGGTTTTCAGGTTTGCTCATTGGCTCTGAAGGACTTAACCTATTTTGACGAGCTTTTCTCTCTCTTCCTTGTTCATCTCTCCAGACTCTCCACCCATGCACCCCACCCCAGGATCACACTCACTTTCCAGCTCTCCAATAGCTCACCTCATGATGGGTGAAAAAATTATAATTCCTGAATCACTAATAACCAGCCTTGGAATGAATGTGTATATGGATGTGAGTGTGTACTGATATCACTTATGGAGCTTGATGGGATCATTGCATTTTTAGAGTTAGAGGGGTCCTTATTCCAAGTGCCTCACTTTGCAGGTAACAAACTGTGTTAATTTTTCTATTCATTAAATTTATATAGGCTTTCATTTGGTTTAATATCCAGAGCAGGCCTCTGCTGAGATCAGCCTGGGGTGATCCCAGTGTGTGCCAAGAACCAACCCAAAAGCAGAGAAGAGGAGGAAGTGTCTCTTCTGCAGGCACTCTGCCTTTTAGTCATTGAGGGAATTTGTTCGACATCACTGACCCTAGACTAAAGCGATGAGGCCACAGCCCGGGGAGGTAACCTGCTAAGTTGTAAGAATGATCTTGTACCAAGGATTGCAGAGAGTTCCAGCACACCTAGTGTGGCAGTGCCAGCTCCAGAATGAGGTGAGCATGGGTCATGGTGAATGCTCACATCAGCCTTGACTGAGGTCAGTCACTGGTCCCAGGCAGGCACGGACAGCCTCATGTTGTTTGCAGGGGCAAAAATGGGGTCAAAGCAAACGAGACTGATCCATGGGTGGATCTCCAAGAAACATTCTGAACAAACAATGCAAGTTTCAAAACAGTATTTATAGTATGATAATAATTATACAAAAAAAACCCAACAACAAGATATATATTTTGCAGGTACATATATAGCATATGAATGTAAATTTTTTTAATCTAGAAGGCTGTACTCCAGATTGGTGTCAGAGTCATCTCTAGATGGGTGGTTAGAGATATCAGTGGGAGGAAGGGCTTGATCAAGGAGGAACCTTATCTTAATGTTTTACTTTTTAAGAAAAGGAGAATGTATTCATATATTATTTGCAACATTAATATTGAATAGTTAAAGAGACGCCTATGGGGGGAGTTTGGGTAGGTGGGAAGTAAAAAATAAAATATGTCTTTCCTGTTCATTATGGTATAATAGGACAGAAAGCACAGGTGAAAAAAATAAACATAAGAACATATCTAACAAAGAGAACATGAAACTCATTATAAAAATCACATTACCTCATATTTCCTGGACCATCATTCTAGATAATTCCTGTGGAATGTAAACTGGTTAGATCCCATTACAACCAACCCCAGGGACCTGTCCAAATTATCTTGTCTAACTGGAATCTTGTATTCCGATATTACTCAAAATCTGCAAGCTACATATTGAGGCAGGAAGCACTTGGGCGGGGGTTCTTGTGTCATGATGAAACTGTACTCAGAGTTGTGTGGTGCTGGGGCACCAGGGCTGAGAGCATGCGCCCCGGGGCCAGGGCGCTTGGGTTTCAAGACCAGCCCCAGCACTTACTGTCTAAGCTTTGATGAGTGATTTAACTTCTCTCTGCTTGATTTCTCATCTGTGTAATGGGGTGTATAGTAATAACTGCCTCACTGGGTAACAGGAAAAATAAAATGACACAGTCCATATAAAGAAAGCCCTTAGGATAGGACTGGCACAGAGACTGTAGACAGGGAAGCTGAAATGTCACCAATTAGGCCCTCAGAAGCTTAAAACTTCAAAAAGCCAGAGAGCCCCACTCCATCTAGAGACAGAGGTTTCTTCCTGTGCCCCGTTAATATAGACATCACTTTCACCAAATAGCTCGGTCTGCCTCCAGGCAAGAGAGGCAGAAGGCAGTGTTAACGGCTCTCTGGATAAATGCTTTTCACCTCCAAAGTTTAACTACAAACCTATTTACCTTCCAACAGTGCTGTTAGGAAAACATTGTTTTTTAAAAAGTAATTATTAGTTGACAGCTTTCCCTGGCTCCTGGAAAGAGGCGTCTTTGATTCCTGAAGGAACACAGAGGGGTTCCAGGGGAGCCTTGTGGAGCTTCCATCGGCTCTTGGGGATTCCCTGGCTGGCTCCGCTCCACCTGGGAGCTGGCTGGGCTCCAGCGCCCCTTTCAACTTGTGCCTGTGGCCTGAGTATGAACTCCAGCTTCCTCCTGCCTCTCCTGAGTTCTCCTTTGGCAGATGGTGTTGGCAGGTGAGGGGGTTGTGGAATATTGGGAGAGGAAGACCAGGGTGAACTGGCACCTCTGGGCAGGCTCAGGATGGGAAAGCCACTTACCATTGAGTTTGAATCCTGGGGTAACCTGGGGTCCGGCTGGAGGGTGTTAGGAAAAGTTTGGGTTGATCTTTTTTGCCGTTTAAGCAGATGGAGTTTGCAACTTCTCATGCAGTTTCCCAACCTTGTGGGTTTAGGAAGACCCTTATGCTTGTGGGGGCCTCTCAGGTCCAGAGCAACTCGGGACCTGGTTCCAAACAGATGGAGAGAGGTACGGAAGGAAGGTAGTGGCAGCGGGGATAAAGCATCTAGGAGAGGTCTCTGCATATCTGTGCATAAAGGAAAATAAGACCCAGAGGGCTGAACTGGGGCCCTGAGAACCACTGCATCAGGGCCTGCCCTCGGGAGAACTTGCCACCCAGCCAGAGCCTGTGGACATCAAGAGAGCTGGGGAGCTTGTGTGACACTGAAGCCGCTGGGAGTTGTCAGATACGCACCGTGCTGTAGGTGTGCGCGGGAAATCACGCCTTTCCTATACAGACGAGGACTCACTCTGTGAGCCTCATTTTGGATGGTTGTGTGCATTTGATCCAGGCCCAGGGTGTTCACAGAGTATTCACAGGGTGTTCGGCCAAATCCTGTTCCTGATGGACCCAAGGCCCTGTCAGATCAGACCCTCATTTGTGCACTAGAAAATCAAAAGTCATCTCTGCCCTTTGCTGCACCCCCAGCCTCTCCATGGGATCAATGTGGGATTTTCATAGAGCATGGGAAGCTCTTTTGTAAACTGGGGAAAATTGTAAGAAGCTGGAATGATGTCCTCTGGGTGTCAAACCTTGGCACTGTTCATTGGCTCTAAACTTCTGGGTGATGTCTTGTGAATGTGAGCACTAGGAGTCTTGGGGATGTCACTGCTCCCCCAGTGACTGTCCAGCAGGGCTGAGAATATCCCTTTCAGGGAGAGAAATCAGCTGTGTGCAAATAGCACAATATGGGAGGTCCATGTTTGTCAACTGATGTTAACTATGTCCGCTGGGAAATCAGTGGTGGAACTGTAAGTTTTCCAACCAGAAAGCCCTTAGAGATTATCTAGTGGGATGACAAGTATCTGACACTCATGTTGCCATCTCCCACTCATGCCTACAGCAGACATCACTAATTGATCGTGGCATTCTCCCATCCTGTACCCATGGCAGACATTGTTAATTGATTACGAGCCCAGATGTGATCTCAGAGTCTTTGTAAAAAACAAAACCGAATATCTTTAGGAAGTCACTACCTATCAGTTGGCAATGGCACCTTGAGATGAAACTAACTGGCCACCCTCTCATCTTGTCCATTTCCCTTATTTGACAGATGAGGAAATGAGGTCCCAAGTGGGGAGTGATTGTCCAAGATCACAGCAAGTGACAGCAGGACTAGAACTCCGATGCTCTCGCTTCTAGCTCACTCCAATCTGGGTTCCTAGCCTTCCACTCAGAAGTCCTCTTTGTGTTTTTGGTTGAGGAGGCAGGAAGCTTCTGTTGCCTCACTGAGAGCCCCTGGAGGGAGGGATGGGGAACTATTCACTCTCCCTAGACAGAAGCTGCCTTTGCAAAGAGCTGAAGACTTCTCTCTAGATCCCAGAAAGGTCGCTCATGGCTCCCTCCCAGCCTCAGCTGCTTCCTGGAGCTCAGCCTACCTCTCCTGCACCGTCACCTGTCTCTCTCATTGTTGAATAATAAACCCCATCTCTGCCAGGGGCAGTGTCAGAGTCAGCTCACACCACCTGCATGACTGCTCAGAGCTGCACACCTTGTTTTCCTGGTGTACATGTCAGGGTGTGTTTGGGTGTCACGTCAGGGAGGCATTGGAATGCAGTTGCTGCCTCTGCCACCTCCTTCCTCCTCTGGTCCGAGGCCCAAAGGTCCGACTTAGAAAATTCTACTTTGCCCCTACCGGGCCCCCATCTTACCCCTCTTTGGATAACCAACAGCAAAGTTGTCTGGGAAGTGTGTTGGGGGACAGTGCCCCCCTCCAAACTGGAGAATGAAGGGAAGGGGGATCTTTGGTGGTGGCCAGGTGAGTGTTGTGTGTGCGTGCATGTGTGTGTGCATGTGTGTGTGTGTGCGTGTGTGTATACACACGCTGTGAAGCTTTAGGCGTGACCAGGCCACTCTCTTCCTGCTGGCGGGAATTTCAAGTGCCTCCTGGCACCTCTGGAGGAGCACTACCTACGTGCCTGACTCCACGCATGGTGCTGGGGACCCCACGGGGAAAATCCAGGGTCATCCTGGGTGAAAGAACCCTCAGCTGGCAGAGCATGAGGGTGGAATGCACAGAACGGGTGTTGCCGCACTAAGTGGGCAGCCCGGGATGTAGACCACCTGCATCATGCCTGCATGCTCTGGGCATTCCCTTCGGCTTGTGGGGGCAGCTTCGATCTAGGGCCTGAAGGTCTTGGCATCCTGATTCTCCCACCCCCCCACATCCTCCCCCACTGGCAATGGCAGCAGCTGGTTTTGTTTTTGACTCTTATGGAATGAGGCATGTGGGACAGTCAGGTAAGCTATGGGAGCCTGAGCTGTGGGCTTTTCTGAGGGAAGATAGAGTTACTCATCCCTCTGGGAGGCAATCTGCTACCAGCGTAGTGACCAGGGGTTGTGAGCTGCATTGATTCCCTCATTGGCAGCCCCCGCCCCAGGCTGGACCTCAGTTTCCTGATGATTTTAGGGGCTGCCATCCCTGTGTCTCAGGGACACTAGTTTATTTTATTTTACTTTTTGAGACAGAGTCTTGCTCTGTCGCCCAGGCATGCGATGGCATGATCTCGGCTCACTGCTACCCCTGCCTCCCGGGTTCAATCAATTGTCCTGCCTGAGCCTCCCGAGTAGCTGAGATTACAGGCACCCGCCACCACGCCCAGCTAATTTTTGTATTTTTAGTAGACATGGGGTTTCTCCATGTTGGCCAGGCTGGTCTCGAGCTCCTGACCTCAGGTGATCCGCCTGCCTTGGCCTCCCAAAGTGCTGGGATTACAGGCATGAGCCACTGCACCCGGCCTCAGGGACACTAGTTTAGATTAGAACATTGTGGAAGTAGTTGGGAAATTGGAGCTTTTTCCTTTATATCCTCAATTTAGCTGAAGCCAAGGAAAAAAGATTTTATATCTCCCAGAGACCTCCACAGATGGATGACATCAGGCTCTCCAAAGGACTTGTGGGAGTCCTGGTGCCAAATTGCCAACTTTCCAAGTAAGGGCAGCATCTCCCAGAGATGGAAGGTTCAGGCTGTGTTATCAGCCAGGCTTATTTGGGTTTGCGCCTTGGCCTGCCCCTTTACCAGCTGTGTGAACCTGAGTTGCCCTCCAGGAGTCCCCACCTTCCCATCTACAAAAGGGCTGTACTTGTAGAACCCGTCCCATGGAGTTCTTGTGGGATGTGAAGATGAGCCTCAGGAAAGCCTTGCCGTCATGCCTGGAGCAGCTGTGAAGCATTATTATTATGAGATTGTTGGTGTTGCCTCTGGTACCCCTGGAGAGGAGAAGGGGCTCCACAATCCTCCCTGTGAACACAATGCGTACCCAGCCTGGATTAGGGGAACATTCTTCCCAGCCACAAAAGGGTCTTGGGTACCTCCAAGCTGCAGTAAATCAATGCTTGGGGCTGGCGAGGAGACAGACCCCAAAGCCACCAGGGTTTGGCACTATCTGCTAATGACGGAGCGTTGATCTGGTGCTCAGTAAACGAAGTGGCCAGTTCACCCACCCTGGCAGTCTTGTGCTCAGTGCTGGATGGGGGGCTCAGGAAGAGCCCAGGAATGTGGTCCATTTAGATATACCTTGTTCAAAAAGGTTTTTTGTTTTTTTGTTTTTTTGCCAAACAGGAAGCATGAGGCTGGTGTTTGGGCTGGAGCTGAGATGCTGGCAGAGGGTCTTTGGGTGGATGACAAGCCGGCCATTCTTCCTGCTGAGACAGTCCCGACTGCCCCTCCCGAGGGCAGCCCTGGTGGAGGCCAGCCTGCCTTGCTTCCCAGGGAGACAGGCTTGTTTTGTTCTGGGTTTTCCAGGGCTTCACTGCTCATCGTGGAACCTTTGAGGAGGAATCCTCAGTGGGAGGGTGGAGGGAAACCCCTCTGTGTGTGCCTGCCCCCAATCCATCCAGCAGTGCAACAGGGTGGGGGCCAAGACAGAAGAGACTGGGCCAGGCAATCTGGCAGAGTGCCAAAGTTTTGAGTAAAATGTGTAGGAGGACTCCAAAATGGGGACTCTATCCATTACTTTATATATATTTTTGGTGCATATTGAGAAAAGTTAGCTGCTGCCTGAATCTGGCAGTTGGGACAGTTTGGAACACCTGGGTTTCTTGGCTGTGTAGTCAAGAACCAGGGTGCAGGCTGGAGCCATGGGCCTGTGCCCTGGCTGGGTGTCAGAATCACCTGTGATCTGGGTTCACCTGCGAGCCAGATTAAAAATGCATCCAGATTCCTGCTCCCCACCAGCCTCCTGAATCTGACTGTCTAGGGCTGGGTCCCTGTGTCTGGAGTTCAGACCGACTTGATAAGTGAATCCGATGCAAAGCCAGACTGAGAACTGTGGAGTGTTGGGATAAGGAGACACTGCGGCCTGAGGAGCTCCCTGTCACAGCTGCTGGTGGTGCCTGCAGGCGACCTCAGTCCCAGCGGCCAAGGGCTTCTCTCACCTCTGCACTTTCTCCTCAGCTCAGGAAGGGCAAGAAGGAAGGAAAGAGCCTAGGGACAAACCTGACTTGCCCCTCTTCAGGCAGGGGAGGTTGGGGAGCAGTGGTGGCCCCTCAGACTGGGGAGACTCTCCGCAGGAACCGTGTTGGTGCTTGCTTTGTGTCAGGCCCTGTCCCACATCCTTTCCATGATCACCCCTGAACTGCTTACAGCCCACCCTGGGATGTAGGCACCACCACTCTCCCCCATTTTTAAAAATTTATTTTTATATATATATAATTTTATATATAAAAATATAGATATATAAAAAGAGGTCTCAGTCTGTCACAAGGCTGGAGTGCAGTGGTACAATCAATCATAGCTCATTGCAGCCTCACTCCTGGGCTCAAGCAATCCTCCCAGCTTAGCTTCCTGAGTAGCTGGGACTGCAAGTGTGCAGGCCAGCCTGCCTTGCTCCCCAGGGAGACAGGCTCGTTTTGTTCTGGGTTTCCCGAGCACCATGCTGGGCTAATTTTTAAATTTTTTGTGGAGATGGGGGTTTTCGCTATGTTGCCTGGACTGGTCTCAAACTCCTGGCCTTAAGTGATCCTCCTCCCTTAGCCTCCTTAGTAACTGGGATTACAGGTGCAAGCCACCACCCCCCAACATTCCCCCTTTTTTAAAAAAGGAGGTGAGGGTACTCAGGTCACATAGGATGTCAAGGTCTCACCATAGGTAGGTGGAGGAGCCAGGATTCAGACTGGGCAGTCTGGTGCTGGAATCCATGCGCTAAGCCGTTCCTCTCTGCTGCCACTTTGATGTGCTGCAGAGCCAGCCTGGGAGGCCCCACACCTCGAAGAGGAGAGGAGTCCTTTCCCTTCCTTGCCAAGAAGGCTTCAGCCTTCTTCACCTACAGAGCAGGAGGGGCAGGTGGGGGCTGGGCATAGAAAGAAATGGTCAGTTTCTGTATGTTCGTTTCCTTTCTCTGCTGAGGAGTCTTGGATTCTCCCTGGGGTGTTCTCTGTCTGTCTCTCTTTCCTCAGTTTCTCTGTTTCTCTCTGTGTGTCCGTCTGAGGTCTCTGAGCCCATCTCTGACTGTGACTCTGTTTGTTCCTGTGACCTTTCCCTGCACCTCCATCTACGCTGTCATGTCAGCCTCCCCAGAGGCTTTTTCTCTCTCCCTGATTCTGTCTTTGCCAGTCTCGTCTCATGTCTCATCCCAGGATGCGGCTGCATCCCAAGCCAGAGTCTGGGAGAAGGGCAGGTGGAAGCCTGCTCTGGTCTGCATGGGAGTCTCCAGCTGGGATTAGTGAAGGCAGAAGCCCTTGCAGGGGAGGGAAGCTGCTTGCCCTCTCAGGAGACTGTGGGGAAGGGGAGGCAGCTGTCCCGAGAGTGGCTCGTGCCTTTTGGAATCAGGCGGCAGTCTTGGCACCTGATGGGGAGGCTGCCCTGCCTCCTGTGGGCAGCCATGGTGGCCAGCCGTTGTTCTGTCCCCTCCCAGCAGAGCAGTGACTGCTTCCTCCCTTCCCTGGGCCATGTTGTGCGGGGGGGGCCCTATGAGTACAAGGGGCTGGCAGTGGCCTCAGCCCTCACTCAGGCTACCCCCGGAGAACGGAGTTTGGAGTCTCTGTGGGTGGGGTTAGGGGCACGGAGGGCAGGAGTCTTGGGCCAGCTCTTCCCCTTCTCTGGACAGAGGGTCCCCCGGGTCTCATCTGTCTGTTCCATAGCCTAATCCCTGCCCACTCCTGTGCTAACTGTTCCTCTAAGGCCACACCTGCCCCATTGCTGTTCCTGCTAGAAATAGCTGAGCAGTGGGCAGGTGCCCAGGAAAGGGAGTGGCTCTTGTAGGGTCAGGCTGGCCCCCAAGCTGTCAGTGATCCAGGTCAGGTAGGCGTCAGGAACAGGCTTGGGGCAGGGCTTTGCTTGCCCTTGAATATCTTCTCTCAGCGAACAACCATTTTCTCTGGTCCAAGCCTTTGCCATCAACTGGAAGGAAGGGTTGGGAGTGAGCACCTCAACACATTTGTTGAGCATCTGCTAAGGGTAAGTCATGGTGTCCAGAGTGGGGCTGAGGGGCTGGAGACAGATGCAACCCGAGCTGACCTGCAGACTGGTTACCCATCTAAGCAGACACACCTAGTGGGCTGCGGCTCCCAGTGTCTGTGCGCTCCCAGGTGTCTCTGCGCGTAAGCCACACGTGTACCTCCACCTCAGTGTGTTCCAAACCCAGCTGCCATCTGGACCCCTCCCCACATCCTCCCCACTCCCTTCTCCCCTTCCTTCCTCAGTCTTACTTCTCCTCCTCCTCCCCCACCTCCTCCCCTTTCTCTTCCTCTTCCTCCTCCTCCACCCCAGCAGACCCATCCTCCTGCCTCCTCACTGCACCCCCCGAGTTTTTACTGGGACTGCCCTGCCCTCCAGCCAGCCGCTGCCAGTGCTTCTCTGTGCTGCAGCTTCTCTCCAGTGTTTATTTGTAATTATGAGTGTTTTCAATCCTATAGAAAATAATATCACAGGCGTGAGAGGACACACTGCCCAGATTTAACACATGTGAATATTTTGCCACATTTGCTTCAGATACGTCTTTTTTAAATAAATAAAATGGTGCAGATAGAAGAGGTGTCTGGTCAATACTACATTCCCTTCCTCCTGCCTTGGGTCTGTGTGTAGGAGTGGAACTAGAGGTGGGTCTAGGAGAAGGGCTGGGGTTCAGGTAGGCTGGGAAGGCGCTCCAGGCACAGGCATCCACGTGGGTAAGGTGTGGGACAGGACCACCTTGGGCATGCACAGAGGCTAGGGCGACCCCTGCTTCTGTGACCTCTTGGGGTCTGGAGTCCAGGGAGGGCGGGGCCTGGAAAAGGGCAGGCCTGCACACAGGTGCCCCAGCAACCCCCGAGTAGCCAGCACCTTCTCTCCCTGCACTTCCTCCTCCTGCACCTCATTCCAGGTGGGCAGCTCCCCCTGTTTGAAAGGAGCCCATCACCTGGGTCAGCAGCTGGGCTGCCACCTGGAGAAGCAGCCTGCAGCTGGGCACCAGGGTGGGCTTGGAAGACACCAAGCTTTGCGGGGGGACTTTTCCTGTTGCATTTCCCAGGTCCCTGGCAGGAGGCAGTTTTTCCCCCAAGAAGAGCCTCATCAGAAGGTCTGGCAGCAGAGCCTGGGAAGCACAGGCTGCCCCGGTGGCTCGCCTCGCTGCGGGGCTGCTTTACAAGGCTTCCCTGGCAACACTGCCGGAGGTTTATTTTTAGCTGTAGGGATTCCTCTCTTTTTCCTTCTGGGCTCCACCTTGTTCTCCCCTTTCCCCACTGTGAAGAAACACTGGGAAGTCCTTGGCTTAAGGAGATTCCAAAAAGAAGTTATAGGAGACGTCTATGGGCAAAATAAATGCCTGACCTGAGTGACCAGGGAGGAAGCCATCCACGCAGCAGATGCCAGCTTTGACACCTTCAGACCTGTGCGGGGCACACTTGTGCCTGGGTCAGCTGCTATGTGCATCTATGGTGCCAAAAGGGATTCAAACCCAGTTGGGACCACCCCATACCTGGCCAGTCATGTCCCATGTCCAGCCCAACAGCAAGTCAGCTCGTACTCAGCTCATCTTCTCAGACTTCCCTCCAGAGACAGCCCGGATCTGCCATCTTCCTCTCCATTGACTGCCCCAACCCTGGTCCAGCCCCGCATCAACCTCTTACCTGGGCAGCTGAGACAGCCTCCTCAGGGGTCTCCACATTCTCACTGTCACCTCCTCCGTAATCCAGTCTTCCCATGAATCAGAGCCCTCCTAAAACATAAACCCTATCCTAGCAGACCATGGCCTTGAACCTTTCTGAAGACTCCCTTTCTTTCTGGAATGAACTCCAAACTCCTTGCCCGGCCCCCAGGCCCTGGGTCATGGCCCTGCCTGCCCTTCCAGACCCGTCTCTGCCACCCTCCTGTTGCTTGTTCTCAGCACCCCAGCTCACTTGCTTCACCTGCTCCTTGGGCACCAAGCGCAGTGCTGCCACCAGGCCTTTGTCCTTGCTGTTCCCTCTGCCTCTAGTCCCTTCCCTTAGGTCCCCAAGGAGCTGACTCCTGCGCAGTCAGACTCAGCTCACATGGCATCTCTCACAGAATCCGAGAGCTCCCCCAGTCATGCATTCATGTACTCGTGGTCACTTTGTCACATTCTACTGTCTTCAAAACACTTATTGCAACCTATTACAATTTTTTTATTTTTTATTTTTTTTTTAGAGATGGACTCTCCCTATGTTGCCCAGGCTGAACTCCTGGGCTCAAGCTATCCTCCCACCTCAGCCTCCAAAGTCTGGGATCACAGGGATGGGCCACCATGCCCAGCCCATTGTCTTCTTAACTGTCGTTTACTGTGTCATTCCCCACCTCCCTCCCCTTCTCCCCAGAATGTGAGCTTTCAGAGAGCAGGATGCTGCCTGCTGATAGCTTCTGTTTTCTCGATGCCTAGAACAGTGCCTGCCATATATGTGTGCTCGGGAAATCATTGTGGAATGAATAAATGAATGCATAGTGAGCTGCTGCTGGGCATGAAGGAATGGGAGAAAGAGGCCTGCTGTCCTCCTCCTCCGCTTTAAAGGCACGTTTTATTTAGCTCCCGTTCCTCCTCTTGTGCGCCCATCTTTGCCTATGGGCTAGATTTACTATTGGGATCCACTTGTCAAGGATTAGATGGAATCTTCATGGCAGAGAACAATGAGGGCTTCTCAAATTTTCATGTGCGCATGAACTACTGAGCAATCTTGCTAAAAGACAGATTCTGATTCAGCAGGTCTGCCTGGGGTTTGAGATTTTGCTTTTCCATCAAGCTCTGAGGTGATGTCAGTGCCACAGTCTGCATTGAGTAGCACTGGCGTGGAACATTGGGAGGCTATGTTTGAAGTCCCTCTTCTGCATTCCTCTCTTATTCTTCTTTCAATCCCAGTGGGATCTTTCCCTTGTTAGGTCATAGCCCTTCGTGACGAGGTGGGGATCTGATCTGGTGAATTTGGGCTTTGTGAGGAGCCCTGTTGCAGCACTTCCCAGAGGCTGCCCAGCAATGGCGTGTGCTGCCTTGGAGAGGTGGTGCTTCCCATCATTGGTTCCTCTGAGCTTGAGGGTCATGTGTCGGGCCTGTTGATGCCCCTGTGGCAAGGAGGAGGCCCCTTCCTGCAATTCAGCTTTGTGTCTCTGTGTGCTTTCTACAAGCTTGTGAAACCAGGATCTTGAGGTGTGGCTCACTGACCTGGAGTGACTTTCAGAGGCCATCTGGCAAGTCCTCCACCCTTCTCAGTCCTTCCTGGGGAAAGCATGGCATTCTAACCACTGTGCATGCGGGTTTGATAGATAGGGCTGTGGGAGAGGGGTGACGGTTTAGTTCCAACAATAGTTGAGTCATGTAGGGAATGTGATGCCTGACTTGATTGGATCTAAGATTAGAACCCGCTGGAGGAATCTACATTTTCTATTGCCTTCCCTCTTTTAGTTTGTTTCAATAGACCTTGATTGAGCTCCTCTGTATGAGTCAGGGCAGGCTAACTGCTGTATAACAAACTCAGTGGCTCAACATAATAAAGACTTATTTTCTGCACAGGTCCCAGACCAAAACAAGTCACTAGAGGGCTCTGCTCCAGACAGTCATTCAGGAACTCAGACTCCCCCAGCTGGTGACCCCATCCTGCATGGATTTTTACATCTAGCCAGCAGGCAAAGGAAGAGAGAATATGAAGGATTGCAGGCAGATTCTGTGGGTTATGCCAAAGGGAGGGGTACATTACCCTGCTCCCGAGCCACTGGTCAGGATTTAGTTCCATGATTGTACCTCCCAGCAAGGGAGGCTGGGAAATGTATTCTAGTCATAGGTCCAGGTGTGTGTTGGATACCATGATGGACAATGGGAATATCAAGGCACAGACATGACTTTCAAGAAGCTGACAGGCTTTTGGAAGGAAACAGTTTCATAAGCAAATCATTAAATCTAGTATGGTAAGCATAGTTCTAGAAGTGTGACCGATCTGCAGGAGTGATGGGGAGGAAGGAGCGGTGGAACAGCAGGTTACTAGGGGAGACCTCAGGCAGGCCAGGCAGTGTGCAGGGACGGACAAGCGAGGATGGCAGGGCATGTGACTAGAGAGGTCAGTCGAGCAGAGGTCATGAATAGGCTCGTGTCCCACAGGCAGCAGAGAGCCAACAAAGGGTGTGAAGCCAGAGATGAAATCTGCAGATCGGGGAGCAAGTTGTAGCAACGTTAGAGACTGGTTCGAACTTAGCACTCTTCTTGCCTGGACCTTTGAAGAGGTTTCACATGTATCTTGGTCTCTCATGCCAGGAAGTTTCTAACAGAGGAGGAAGGGGTGGCAGTGGGGAGGTGACTCTCCAAGTCACCTAGTGCAGGCAGTGCTTCTGGCTGGAGTTTGCTGGGCCTGCCTGACCTTTGAGGGTTCCACTCAGCAACACAGGGCCTCAGTGGTGGCTTCCAGTGTCTTCAAGGATGCTTTCATTGCCCTCTCCTGAGTTCTAGGATGGCCCAGCCACTGTTATTTCCTGGGAAGGCCAAAGAGGCTGGTGCTGGTTCACAGCCCCAGGGCTCCCTATTAACCAGGCAAGGCTGCAGGGAGGAGCTGAACTCTGCCTGCTTGACCCCAGCCTTCTGCAGTAGCCTACTCTTTTGCTTTTCCTTTTGACAAGACTTTGGGGGAAGAAGGTTCTGAGACCTATGGGCACCTTGACCCATTTGGAATAGAGAAAACAATGGGGAATGGAGATGCTTGGGGAAGGGAAGGAGAAAGGCTAGGATGTTAGACTGTCATTTAGAAGTGTTCCACTTGGCTTCCCTTTCCAGGAAGCCCATCAGGGTTGCACACTGGGAGCTCGTTCTGGAATCTCCTTGCCTTGAGCAGCGGCCTGGGCCCAGGACCGCTGAGGGTCTGTTTTGGCTTCATCTTTGCCAAAAACTGCTCTCTTTGTCCCAGATTTCGTTCTGAATTTGATCCCATAGTGGCCAAGGCACTTGGGGTACCACAGTTCTAGGCCATTTGGAGGATGACTCAAGAACAACTGAGGCTAGGGGTGTGGTTCAGCCGGGAAAAGGTTAAAGCCGGTTGCCTTCCTTCTCCTCCCCTCTTCTTCAGGGCCTCCTCGTATTTTGGATGGTCCTTGGAGTTTGTGTGAGAGAGAAAAGTGTCAGGCAGCTTTAGAGGGAATTTCAAAAACCTGTGAGTGGTCTCTGGCAAGGCTAGGGGATGGCTAGAGATCCCCAGGAGGAAACAGGGTGACCACAGCGAGGAGCCTGCCAAAAAACACCTCGAATCTGGGCAGACCTCCTTCTCTGCGGAGTGTCACCACCGGCGCCCTGGGCTGGTGCCAGGATTCCTCTGGCTGGCTGTCCCACACACAGATGTTTCTTTCACCACTCTCCATCCTCTGTACTGGCCAGATGTGTCTTCCTAGAATTCCACTTCTAGTGGAGCAGTGTTTCTCCTCTGCTCAGCAGCCTCAGGGGCTGCCTGTTGCCTGGAGGAGAAAGTCTGAGTTCTTCCTCTGTTTCAGATGACCCTCGCAGCCCTGCCCCTCACACTGCCCCATGTACATCCTCCCTGCCCCAGCACCAGGCTCCCACAGCTCCCACACTTCCTAGGGATGAAAGGGAGGGAAGTTCACAAGCAGCCAGGGTGGCACACTGGGGTATCAGGAGGATGCTGGGGTGTAGCTCCCATCCATAGTAAGAAGCCAGCCCCTCACGGCGCCTCATGCCTGTAATCCTAGCACTTTGTGAGCTGAGGTGGGTGGATCGCTTGAAGTCAGGGGTTCGAGACCAGCCTGGCCAACATAACGAAACCCCATCTCTACTAAAATACCGCAATTAGCTGGGCGTGGTGGCAGGTGCCTGTAATCCCAGCTACTCGGGAGGCTGAGGCAGAAGAATCACTTGAACCCAGGAGGTGGAGGTTGCAGTGAGCTGGGATTGTG
The DNA here is from genome assembly GCF_024542745.1 of Macaca thibetana thibetana. Classification (NCBI taxonomy): domain Eukaryota; kingdom Metazoa; phylum Chordata; class Mammalia; order Primates; family Cercopithecidae; genus Macaca; species Macaca thibetana. The sequence goes on along the minus strand of NC_065586.1, from coordinate 99,922,212 downwards.
TCACTACACTCCAGCCTGGGCGACAGAACAACTCTGTCTCAAAAACAAAAACATAGTAAGAAGCCATGCCTCAGATTCTGTGACTCCTGGGGAGACTCTATTCCTTCCTCCAGGAGCCAGGCTCAGAGCTGGCCACATGCAGAATCTCTGATCTGACTGCTTTCGTTACTAGCTCCCTAGGTGCTCTGCCACCCTGGCCTTATGCTCTTCCCTCTTGGCCAAGGGGAGCTGAAGTCACCTGAGCGATCTGCGTTGGGACGAAGCTCAACAGCCTTAGGATGAGAAACGGTGTGAAATTATAGGTTAAAAACCCAGAAGGCCTTACAGCCGTTGGCAGTTAGGGTTAGATGGGCCTGACAGATGGCCCTGAGCGGCTCCCTGAAAGCAGAAAGGGCTGGAGGAGGGCATCAGAGATCAGGGAAACACCACTGGAGTCTCTTTACCTTAAAACTGGTGACCCCATCCATCTAGCACTCACAGTAAGGCAAGTACACCTGCTCACCTGTATTCTCATTTCATCTGCACAGTGCCATGGGGTGCTGTTTCTACTCCCACTTTACAGATGAGAAAATGGGGTCACAAAGAGATTAAGTGACTTGGCCAAGGTCATGTAGCTAGGAAAGAATAAGCTGGAGTTCTGACTTCAGCCCTCAAGCGTTCCACTACTAACTAGACCACTAATAACGGTAAAACAGTGCCAAGAGAGGTGCCTCCTTCTGGGGTTTCCTCTGCCTGGCCTGTGTTAAAGCACTCTACATATTCATTTTCCCTTTTTAACCTCAGCCACCATGGAGGGGAAAAACAGGCATGGCCCCATTTTACAGATGAGTAGACTGAGGCTCAGAGAAGTTAAATGGGAATAATGACTTCTGGCATTTGGCAGCACTTGCTTGCATCTTCTCCTTGGATCCTCACAACACCTGTGGAGACAGGCAGGTCCAGCATTTCACAGATGAGGCTGTGGTTGCCCAGAGAGGTCAAGTCACTTGCCCTGGTTGCCCAGCAACTTCTTGCAGGCTAGAACTAGAATCTTCCTCTGTTGACTCCAACCTAGTGCTCTTTCTCTCCTGCACAAAGGCCATGGGTCAGCAGGTGGGGGTGTGTGGAATGAGCCCACTGGGGTAGGTTTGGGGACAGGCATGGGTAGCCAGCCTACTTGGGCACCTTTTGGGCATCAGAGAGGCTTTCTGTGGCTTGAGGATTTCCCCTGGGATTGCATCCTCCGGCACGTCTTTGCTTAATTCACCCTGTGTACATCTCACTGCAGGTGTTGGGCTGTCCTCCCAGGCCCAGCATGTTAAATGTCACATCAGCCCCCACGCACGGAATGAGCTGCTGGGAAAGCCAGACGCCTCCTCCCCAACCCTGGCCCACGCATGCCAGCTGCGCAACTCCCCTGGGGCCCGTAGGTGCCCAGAGCCAAGCTGGCCCAGGCCAAGACACTTCCCAGACCCGTCCGCCCCTCTCAGTCTCCCTGCTGCCTCCCTGACCTCAGGGTTGTAGTTTCCTAAGCACTTTCCCTGGCATGAGGGACACAGCCTGGTGTCGTAACAAGAGTAATGGTGACAGGGATGATAAGAATAGCTGGTGTATATGGAGCACTTAGTGCCAGGCTCTGTGCTAATCACTTTACCTACATTATCTCATTTAATCCTCTCACCCACCTGACCAATCAGGTTCTGTCCCTGTCCCCAGTTCACAGATGAGAAAACTGATTTGAATGCAGAGCTGCCTAGCTATGCACCATTTATTTTTCTTCTTCACATTTTCTAAAATGTTGTGCAAGCACCACTGTGATTCAGGAAGAGACTCTTCATAGTATACGGGCAGGTATTTATCTTGTAATGGTTATGCTTCGTTTTAATGTGTGTTAATGGTATGGGTTGAAGTTTTTATGTGTTCCTCCCAAAATTCACATATTGAAGTCCTAGCCTCTGGTATGTGACCTTATTTGGTAACAGGGTCATCAAGATGTAATTAGTTGAGATCATGTGGGAGTAGGGTGGCTCCGTAATCTAACACGACTGGTGTCCCTGTTAAAGGGGGAAATTTAGACAGACACCCGCACAGGGAGAACAGCATGTGGAGATGAAGGCAGACATCAAGGTGATGCTTTTACAAACCAAGGAAAGCCATAGATGACTTACATCCCTGAAGCCAGGGGACAGGCCTGGGACAGACCCTCCCTCACAGCCCTCAGAGGGAACCGACCTGCCCATACCTTCATACTGGACTTCTAGCCTCCAGGACTGTGAGACAATCAAACTCTTTAAGACACCTAGTTTGTGGTGCTTTGTTACAGTGGCCCTAGCAAACTAAGTACAGTTAGAATACACACACACACACACGCATGAACACAATACCCTTTTTTTTTTTTTTTTTTTTGAGACAGGGTCTAGCTCTGTCACCCAGGCTGGAGTGCAGTGGCATGATCATGGCTCACTGCAGCCTCAACCTCCTGGGTTCAAGTGATCCTCCCTCCCCGGTCTCCCAAGTAGCTGAGACCACAGGTGCACACCACCACATGCAGCTAATTTTTAAATCTATATATTTTGTAGAGGTGGAGTCTCACCATGTTGCCCAGGCTGGTCTGAAACTCCTGGGCTTAAGCAGTCCTCCTGCCTTGGCCTCCCAGAGTGCTGGGATTACAGGCACGAGCCACGGTGTCCAGCCTATACACTTATCATTTGAAGACAGAGAAAGGGACCATGAGCCAAATAATATGGGCGGCCTCTTGAAGCTAAAAAAGGCAAGGAAACAGATGCTCCCCTAGAGCCTGGGAATGGAAATGGCTCTGCTTTCCGCAACCCAGACACTGGAAACAGCAGCTTAGTGAGTGTGTGTTATTATCAAGCGGGCATGTGAGACCTCCCACCTGCCAGTCCCCATCCCAGAGACTCCAGCCACATGCAGTGCCGTCCTTGAGATGGGTTCTGAAAATGACTTCTCCATCTTGTCACACTGCTGGTGATGCTTTAGGGCGCCCTAATTCCCCCTGAGAGTGGCACATCAGGCATCTGCCCTCATCCAGTCCTGGTGCCAGCTGTGTGGTCATCCTCAGGTCACTGGAATAAATGATCAGGGGCCCCCACCCCGGATCCCAGCACTTTCTCTAACACACGGCAGCATTTCATGGAATCCATGAGCAAGGCAAATCACTCCCATCCCGCTGCTTCCTGTAGCAATCCTGACAGTCCCACCTCCGAGCATGAGTCCCTGCCATTCCTCCCTCTGGAAGGCCTTCCTCCCGTTTCCCAGCTCTCTATTCAAGGCCTCGCTCTGATGTCTCTTCTGAGACATCCTTTTGCTCACTGCAGCCACACTGATGGTGTCCTTTCCTAAACTCCCATCACCTGGCTTTTCATACCACTCAGCAGGTTGACACTCACCTAATGCTGCTAGGTAAGTCCCTTGTGCCCATGTGGGTGTCCCAGCTCCCACTCAGATCACGGACCATGACTGACACTCCTGAATCCTGCTGATGTGGTAAAGGCCTGGTTGGGAAGGGACCTGAAGTAGTGAAGGCTCGCATGTTTTCTAGAAAATGGTCGAGGAAGACTTCTTTGACTTGTTAAGGAACTTTGGAACCTGGAATGGGCTCCCTCTCAAAGTCGGGGTATGTTCTGGCACCGTGCTTCCTCAGCGTGGCATGAGCCACGTCCCAGCTAAATGCATCCCAACTCCTTGCCAGGGTGGACAGGTCCTGTCTCCTCTCTCCCTCTTCCTGGCTGTTCCTTCAGGTCTATCTGGGGGGCCACTAGTATGGAAATGGCAGAAGAGTCACTTAACTTGAATATAGATCATTAGAAATGATCCAATCTGCATAACACTCCAGGCAACCAGCTGGGACACCGCAAGGGCTGCGTTTTAGGAGCAAGGACCTAAGTAAGACCCTAAAGTAAGGCCTACTGTAAACTCACCCTAATGAAACCCAAGAATAAGTCCTAACAATATCCACAGAGGAGACAAAATTTGGAGGTTGAGTCACATCAAGTTAGAGGTACTTGGAAAATCCCTAGGACTTTCCATAGATCCGCCCTAAGAAAGCAGAGAACTCTGCCTACATAAGTTTAAGGTGATTAACCAGTACTTGAATTGGCTCCTAGAACAAAAATCAATGCTTTTCAGAGAAAAATAACAGAATCCAGAGTCTCTACAGCATATTAGCCACAATGACAAGTCTAAAATGAAACATTACTAAGTGGTCAAAGAAATAAGAAAATATGACCCATAGGTATAAAAAAGTACTAGAAACTAACACAGAGATGGCCCAGATGTTGAAAGACTTTAAGGCAGTTAAATAACTAAGGGAAAATATGGATTTAATGAGTAAGCAGATAGCAGAGAAATGGAAACTATAAAAAATAGAGTCAAATAGAACTTTTGAAACTTAAAAGTGCAATAATTGAAATGAAAATTTCACTGGATGAGCTTAACACCAGTATGGAAATGGCAGAAGGATCACTTAACTTGAATATAGATCATTAGAAATGATCCAATCCGCATAACCGAGAAAAAAGAATGAAGAAACACAGAGTTCCAGAAACATGTAGTACAATATGCAGTCTTCTGACTTACGTGTTTTAATAGTCCCAGAAATAGAAGAAAATTATAATGGAGTAGAAACAAAACTTTTTTTTTAAATGGCCACAAATTTTCTAAGTATTATGAAAATTACCAACTTACAGATTCAAGAAGCCCTGTGAACTCCCAAAGAGAATAAACATAAAGAAAATGGCTGGGCATGATGGTTCATGCCTGTAATCCCAGTACTTTGGGAGGCCAGGACAGGAGGACCACTTGATGCCAGGAGTTCAAGATCAGCCAGGACAACATAGTGAAATCCTGTCTCTACAGGAAAAAAAAAAAAGACAATTAGCTGAGTGGTGCACACCTGTAATCCCAGCTACTCGGGAGACAGAAGTCGGAGGATCATTTGAGCCCAGAAAGTCAAGGCTGCAGTGAGCTGGGATTGTGCCACTGTGCTCCAGCCTGGAAAACAAAAGCTTGACCCTGTCTCAAAAAAAGAAAAGAAGGCTGGGCGCAGTGGCTCACACCTGTAATCCCAGCACTTTGGGAGGCTGAGGCAGGCAGATCACTTGAGCTCAGGAATTCGAGACCAGCCTGACCAACATGGCAAAACCCCATCTCTATTAAAAATACAAAATATTAGCCGGGCATGGTGGCACACACCTGTAATCCCAGCTACTCAAGAGGCTGAGGCAGGAGAATCACTTGAACCCGGGAGGAGGGGGTTGCAGTGAGCCGAGATTGCACCACTGCACTGCAGCCTGGGCAACAGAGCGAGACTCTGTCTCAAAAAAAATAAAGAAAAGAAAAGAAAAACCACACTTATCATTATTGTCCCTCTCTTTTTCTGTGATATTCGCTGATGTGTCCCCTGCATGTAACACAGGGACTGCTTAGTCCTCAGCTAAGTAGAATGAACAAATGAATTCTGAGGTTTCCCGCAATCTGGCATGGTCCCCACAGAGACTGGGTGGACTTGTCTCATTCCCTCTCTTTTTTTTTTTTTTTTTTTTTGAGACAGAGTTTCACTCTTGTCGCACAGGCTGCAGTGCAATCCTGAGATCTCAGCTCACTGCAACTTCCGCCCGCTGGGCTCAAGCGATTCTCCTGCCTCAGCCTCCCGAGTAGCTGGGATTATAGGCGCCCGCCACCACGTCCAGCTAATTTTTGTATTTTCAGTAGAGATAGGGTTTCACCATGTGGTCAGGCTGGTCTTGAACCCCCGACCTCAGGTGATCCTCCCGCCTCGGCCTTCGAAAGTGCCAGGATTACAGGCCTGACCCACAGCGCCCGGCTGTCCTTGTCTCTTTTTAAGGGGAATTTCTGGGTCAGGAAAGCCACCAGCTTTTTGTAGTAATGCACCCTTTTTTCTTGAGCTAGACAGAAAGGGCAGAAGGTGAAGGTTTGAGGATTTGGGCCTGAAAGCCTGAGTCGCTGGGAGCTCCACCCTCTGGGAGGGGCGAGGAGCCGGCCTCTTGGGTTACAGATGTGCCCCAGCTGGGCTCGTCCGTCCTCCCTTCTCCCCTCCGTGGATTGCTGCGTAGCCCTGCCCTGGGAGAGCTGCTGAATCAGCTTTCCCTGGCTGGAGCCAGCGCGTGGAGCCCAGCTGTCCCCTATCTCTCACAGGATCCACCCTTTAGATAAACTGCCTGGCCTCCTCCACACACTGCGAGGTTCTGATGTGGTTGCGAGGGGCTCCATTAGCCAAACGCCTCTCACTCCAGCCAGGACCCTTGCGATGGGCCCTGCTTTTCCTCCAGCCTGAGTTAGGCCGGTGCTGGAGTGACAGGAGAATCCACTTCCTGCCTGCAAAGGTGGTCCCACAGAACTCTCTGCTGGGCGGGGCCTTCCTGCCTCACCGCCCCCGCGCCCAGGCTTCCTCCTTCCTCCCAGAGGGCGGGGCAGCGGGTTCAGGAGACAGCCCCACTCAGCACCGATTGTTTTATCTGTGAAAACCAGCCCTGCAAATTGGGTAGTGACCAGGCTTCAGAGCCCGCTTTGCAGCCTGCCTGGCCCTCTGGGAGGGGTGACATTTTCACTGTCTCTCACCGCCCGCCAGTCTGACGTACTGAGGACCAAGATGCTGAACTGCGCAGCTTTGCCAGCTACAAGCGTCACACAGAGTGAACTCTTACTTGGTTTGCTGTGGAGTCTGAGCCCAGAGATTTGCTTTCGTTGAAAGTTGACCTGTGGGCAGAAAAAGTGTCCCTGGCAGCTGGTTAGCTGTGCTTCCGTTTTCCGTGGCCAGTGGTCCATGGGGGTGGGGGATGACTGACGGGGAGAGCAGCTCCGGGGCTCTGCTGGCTTAGCCTGGTGGTGGGATTAGGTGACAGGTGTGGCTGGGCTCAGCACCTGAGGTCCCGCCCATACCTGCTGAATCAGAACCTGCCAAGAGCTGTGGATGCATGTTGAAGGTTGTGAAGCCTGGCTCCTTGATGTGAAGGCTGCAGGGTGTGTGTGTTATTTTGACGGAGACTCGCTCTGTCGCCCAGGTTGGAGTGCAGTGGCGCCATCTTGGCTCACTGCAGCCTCCTCCCAGGTTCAAGCGATTCTCCTGCCTCAGCTGGGACTACAGATGTGCACCACCATGCCCAGCTAATTATTGTGTTTTTGTTGTTGTTGTTTTAGTAGAGATGGGGTTTCTCAGGCTGGTCTGCGAACTCCTGGCCTCAAGCAATCCTCCTGCCTTGTCCTCCTAAAGTGCTGGGATTACAGGCATGAACTGCTGCACCTGGCCGCAAGGCTACAGTTTAACTTATTTCTAGCACCTAAGGCAGAGCCTGACCTGGAGAAGGCATACAGTAACTGTTCTTGGAGGAAAGGAATGAATGCATGAGTCCTGCCTGCCCCTGCCTACTCCCCACAGCACCACATTCCCTCTGCACTGTGAGAATCTCAGTCTCTTAGGTCTGAAAGAGATGGAGGAGTCGGAGAACATGCATGTCAGAGCTGGGGAAAAAATGTCAAGTTTTTGTAGCCTAACTCCCTCAAGCCCCAGAGAGTCATAGCAACTTGGGTGAGGTCTCACCACCTGTGGTGGAACAGCTGGTCGCCTTGTTTCGGGAGACAGGTTGTTGAGATCAGGACAAAGTGTTCCATACCTGGGTGTGTGTTGCTGGGCCCACCTCTCTCCTCAGACATCTCCGTACCTCTTCATCAGAAACCTATGGAGCCATTTCTCCGAGGCCCCAATAACATGTTAGTTATCCATTTATGAATTCTCATTCTTCTTATGGAAAAGATTTAAGGTACTTATAAATATGCATAGAATACAACAAGATAAAAAGTAAAAAGGAATACATTGGTATTAAGGAAGTGTGCAGATGTGTGAACAAGGGTATTCACTATAGTGCTTTGTATAGTAGTGAAAAATCAGAAACAGCCTAAATATCCAACAGTAGGGGAGTGGGTAAATACACTATGGCTCATCCAGAACTGAAATTCTGTGTACCAATTGAGAATGCTGACATGGCCCAGGCACAGTGGCTCACGCCTATAATGTCAGTGCTTTGGGAGGTCGAGGTAGGAGGATCTCTTGAAGCCAGGATCTTGAGACTAGCCTCACAGTGAGATCCCATCTTTACAAAAAAATGTTTTAAACTAGCTGGGCATTGTGGCACACACCTAGTCCTAATTACACCAGAGGCAGAAGTGGGAGGATCACTTGAGCCCAGGAGTTTGAGGCTGCAGCAAGCTATGATTGCACACTGTACGCCAGCCTGGGCAACAGAGTGAGACCTGGTCTCTTAAGAAAAAAGAACATGGATATGAAAGTATTCATTGACATGGAAAAAATGTTCATTATGTAGTGTAAAAGTATTGATTGGTTCATTTTATTTACATGGATGGAAGAATGCCTAGCAAAGATAGGTATCCCAAAATATTAATGTCAGGGAGAGAGATTATGAGTGATTTTTATTCTCTTTTTGACCACCCACTGCTAAAACTTCTAGTTTTTTTCCCTTAGCGAACATGAATTACTTATGTAATAGTGTTAGTATAGAAATGAAATTTACAAAAACAGAATATGGGTGAGGAAAATGGGAAAAAGAGAAAGTAGGAGTCCTAATCTAGATAGAATTTGTTTGAAAATGTATTAATTTTTAAAATCCTTGCTGAGTGTTAAGATGTAGGAAAGAAAAAAAATCCTGTTTTTAGTGTTATGGCCCAGTTGCTGTTTTTACACATAGCAGGCAATTATTAAATATTTGAGAGTTCGACTTAAAACATTGAGAACTCATGTGGCCAGGCATCGTGGCTCACACCGGTAATCCCAGCACTTTGGGAGCCTGAGGCAGGCGGATCACTTGAGGCCAGGAGTTCAAGACCAGCGTGGCCAAGATAATGAAGCCCCATCTCTACTAAAAATACAAATGTTAGCCAGGCGTGGTGGCACACGCCTGTAATCTCAGCTATGAGAATCACTTGATCCCGAGAGGCGGAGGTTGCAGTGAGCTGAGATCGTGCCACTGCACTCCAGCCTGGGTGACAGAGCAAGAATCTGTCTCAAAAAAAAAAAAGAAAAGAAAAATTCATGAGCCAGCTTTTGTTAAATATCCATCTGTATTCAGGGAAGTGAAAGTTAATCATGCTGCAGTCTTTGTCTTGTTTTGAATGGAATCACCAGTGACCTGCCCTTCCTTATGTGGGATCTAAATAACCTGGGTATATTGGGTAATGATTATGCAAGAGACAATCCTAAAATTGTGTGTTAGAGCTGGATGGGTGGACGAACGGATGGATGGATGGAAATAAATGCACACACACACACACACAAACAATCTAGCCTAGCTTTGTTCCCCCCAAGTCTCATGTTGAAATTTGATACCTAGTGTAGGAGGTGGGCCTAATGAGAGGTGTTGGGGTTGCAGGGGGGCTGATCCTTCATGAATAGTTGGTCCTGTTCTCATGGTAATGAATGAGTCCCATGAGAGCCGGTTGTTTAAAAGAGCCTGGCACCTCCCCCTTGCCCTCTGCTTCCTGTCTCGCTCTGTGATCTCTGCACATGCCCCCTCCCCTTCCATGCCGTGAGTGGAAGCAGCCTGAGGCTTCACCAGCTGCCCAGTAGATTGTGAGCCAAGCTAAATAAGCTTCTTTTCTTGATAAGTTACCCAGCCTTGGGTCTTTCTTTATAGCAACACTAAACAGGCAAAGACAAACCGCTTTTCACCACCTCCAATGCTAACACTTTGGTCCAAGTCGCCTTCAGTAGGATCCTAACTGGTCTCCCTGCTTCCACCCTGTGGTCCATTCCCTACGCCATAGCTAAAGCTGTCTTTTCTAAGTGAGAAGCAGATCATCTGCCTCTGCACAGAACCCTCCAGGACTTCCTCCTCTATCACGATAAGCCCTGAGTCTTCACCGCAGCCTCACCAGACCCTCTGTGCTCTGGCCCATCCTGCCTCTCAGATCTCATTGCCTGTCCCTCTGCTCCTGGCTAACACCACTCCGGCCACATTGGCCTTGCCAGGCTCTTTTTGCACGTCCTGCTTCCCTGCCTGAAAGCTTCTCCCTCTCCAGTGTAGCTTGCTTCCTCACCCCCTGCAGGTCTCTGCAGAATTGCTAGCTCGGGGTCAGGCCTTCCTTGCCACCCTATATAAAATGACAACTCCTGCTCTGTTCCGGTGCTGTATCCTACTCGATTTTCCTCCGCGGCACTGATCTGATCTTCCCTGGCACATGACATATTTATTTGTTTGCTGTTTGTCTCCCTCCACTAGAGTGTAAACTCCCTGAGGGCAGGAACTTTGTCTATTTTCTTTACTGCCCTTTCCTTAGTGCCCAGTGCTGTAAAGTGAATGCTCAATATATATTTGAAGGACTGATTGGACTTCAAAGATCATGTGACTGATCCTTCTCATTCTACCAAGGAGGGGCCTGAGGCCTAACCTTGAGAGGCTCCATTCCTTGCCTGAGGTCACACAGCTGGGCAGCAGGACTAGATCATGACTCCCCTCCTGCCTACGCCTCAGAAAGGAGATCAGCCACACACAAAGGGACCCTGGCCTCATCCATCCTGTCTTCTGTGTGTTTTTCCAGTTTACATAGAATTTTAGCCCAGAATAGCAAAGAAAAAACAGTTTTTCCTCCAGAATCATGGAAACTCTTCCAGTGGGTCTGTCCCTGGAAAAACAGCAGCGATCTCAGGGTGGGAAGGTAGGAAGTGGAGGAGTGGTCTTCCGGCAGCAGGGGCAATGGGATGGATTTGGTTTTGCAATTAAAATAACAGCTGGGTCTGTTTCCACAGCATGGTTCTGGAAGGTGGGTGGTCTGTCTAAAGTATCAGATGGGGCTGTCTCCCATCCTGGCCCAAGAGGGTTTGGGATGGCCAGTGGCTGAAGGATTCACCCTACAGACGAAGTATGAAAGAAACCAGGCCCAAAGGAGCCTCTGGAAACCCTACAGGCAGCCTGGCCTGAAAGCCTCTAGTCCCTACCCCAGCCTTGCTTGGGGTCATCTCCTGACACCTTCCCCTGCACTCCTACCCGCTCGCTGAGATTGATCAGATGCCCTCTTCAATGCAGAGAGAGCTTTGGCCTCCTCCCTCTCATGCCCCATGTGGTTTGTTAATCATCTGTGAAATGAGGGATCTCAGGCATCACTCATCTGTATGAGGACACTGGGGCCCTGGAGAAGTGGAGTGGAGTGGGGAAGGGTTGATGAGGAATGTTCTGGTCTTCTGAATCCTATCCCTCTGTCTGTCTGGCTTCTCAGATGCAGCTTTTGGATAAGTTTCCCATTGAAGGTGGCCAGAAGGACCCCAAGCAAAGGATCATCCCCTTCCTCCCAGGTAAGCATTGGGTGGCTCCACCCAGGGATAAGGATACCGGGGAAGGACCGGTCCTTCCCTTAGGCTGAGAAGAGGCTACTAAGTGGCAAATTCTGGGGGAGGCATGCCTGGGAATCTGCATACGAACAATTCCCCCAGGGGATTTGGAAGCTCCAGACCGTGAAGGCCACTGTCCTCCAAGTGGCTTCTCCCACCATTGCAAGACCGTCTCTGCTGGCTCCTGGCCTGTAGCTTCTGAGGAGTTTCTCAGGCTCCTGGACTTTGGTTTCCTTTTCACAAAAAGCACAGAGAGACCAAGTTCTCCTGTGAACGGATGAAGAGCTGCAGGCTGAGCTGTTTGTGCTGACTCCCATTCTAATCATGGATAACCTTAAATTGAGCACGCTCCCTGATCTGATCTCCTCCAGTCCTCATGTCACCTTATATGGAAGAGGCGGCTTACACCATTCTGGAGTGTGTTTAAGGCAATCAGTTACGTTATGTAATTTACAGGAAAACTTCTCAGGTGTATCGGAACCTGTTATTTTGATGATGTCTTAAGTGTGTATAGAGATTTATAGCCATGGAGTGCTTTTTTATTTGTTATCATATGCACATCTCCATACCGAGGTGTGTAGTATAATCTCCCCTAATGGGTGAAGATGTTGGGGTTCAGACAGGCTAAAGAACTGTCCGTAAAAGTGGCAGAGCTGAGGCATAAACTCGGGCCTCCTGGTCCATGTCTGGCTCTGCCCTGTGCCAGGTGAGCGATGCTGTCCCCTGGCTTTCCAGAACCCCTACCGTTTGCCAGAAGAGCTCCGTTCACAGTGGGCTTCCCCCCGGGCTCAGGCTGGCCCTGGACCTGCACAGGTCGGGACCACAGTGATCAGTCAGACCTTGGCAAGAAGCAGGGCCTGCATCTTGCTAACCCCTGGCACACTGCCAGCCCACAGCCAGTGCCTACTTGCTGACTTGAAAACAAATGTAGGGGCACCTCCCTCAGAGAGTGACTCCTCTCTGAAAGGCATTTCTCCTGCATTCCTCCATCCTCAAAAGCAGCGAAAGATGTGAGTCCCTATGACCTCCTGTCCTTGGAGTCCTATGCTATAGCTGGAGATAATTAGTTTAGTTACAAGGAAGAACTTCTAAATCCCACAGTTTGGGCAAGACTGGAACTAGTCAGTGAGGGTGTCCACCCAAGACTGGAACTAGTCAGTGAGGGTGTCCACCCAAGACTGGAACTAGTCAGCCCCTGGCCTCCCTCCACGGAGGCACAGGATTGCTTCTCCATCCCTGGCCTAGGAGTTCATATGGGGTGACTTGCATGCCTTGTGTGGCTTTGCACTGGGTCTTGAATGGAATGTCCAGCATCCAGGTTGGTGACAACCTTAGATGGTGCTCCAGTACAGTCTGGAAGCTCAGTGCCAGGGTCTGGTAGCCCAGCTGGGACGCTGTGGGCACAAGCGTCCTAGAGGCAACCTGAGGCCACAGCGTGGTAGCCTGGCCTTGGGGCATGAAGGTCACCAGTTTGCTCCAGAAGAATGGGCTTCTCCCACTTCTTCCTCAGCTAGCACTCCAGAGAAAGAGCACCCCAGTACCATTCTATCAGTGGCTGTTTACCGGGGCTCAGCCTGTCAGAGCTCATGGGGCTGGTGAATTAAAGGGAGATCTGATTTGTTTTCTTCATCTATGGAACCCTCAGGCTAGTGGGAGAGAAGATCTGCTCCATCATCCCAGGACCATTTAAGGCAGGATGTGACTCTACCACTGTGCAATTTGAGGGTGACTGGAGAGGGAGCTCAGAGAACAGCGACCTCATTGTGAGCTAAGGAAGTCAGCAGAGACCTCCTGAACAAGGGGGGGCCTGGAGCTGGCCCCCACAGGATGGATAGGCTTGGAGGGTGGAACGCAGGGCAAGGGCTTGTGTACTGCGGCTACCTTAGCCCCTTGTCTCGGGAGTCAGACTGCCCGGGTTCACCCTGGAAACCCTGGCTCTGCTGGTTACCGGTTGCATGAACTTCTCTGTGCTTCAGTTTCCTCATCTGGAAAATGGGGATGATGATAGAATGTACTTCATGGGGCTGTTTCAAGGATAAAATAAATGAGTGTATCTCAGGTGCTTAGAACTATGGCAGCTCCTAGTGGGGGCCAAATAAATGTTAGTCCTTATAATTACTAATGTTCCATGCATGCCTAGCATTTTATACCACACATTTACATATATAATCTGATTTGATCCTCCCAACAAGGTGGTCATCCCCATTTTACTAACTAGGAAGCTGAGGCCAAGGGAGGCTAATAGACTTGCACAAGCCTACAGGGCCAGGAAGTACAGCCCACACCAGAGCTGTCATTCCTGACTCCTAGGCCAGGCTCCCTTTCATATCTGCTGCCCAGGAACCAAGAACACAGCAGCTGCCCCGGGACTGAGTACCTCTCTGAACTTCAGTTTCTACTTGCAGGATTGCAGTGAGGATTAAAAGAATTTACGCAAAACACTTTGCACAATGTCTGTCTTACAGTAAATAATAAATGGCAGCTGTTAATCAAGAAAGTCACCTGCCCCCACACCACCACCTACTGGGAAAAGTCAAGCATGGGGACACCTTCCAGCTCCTGTGCAAATGTGACCGTGCATAGCGGGTGATATTGTCAGGAAGAATGAGGTTGACTTGCCCCCACCCTGTGCCCTTCTTTTTCCTGGCTTGGCTTCTTTTCTTGCCTTCCTCCAGCAGGGTTCCCTCTTAGACCCTTCTCTTCAGCTCACTCGTTCTCCAGGACTTCAAAATACACATTGCTGGCCATTTGGAATCCTACCCTGGGGTTCCCAAGCCCTGTCCCTGGCCTTCCTCCTGCTCACTAGAAACTACCTTAACCCTGTTATGCTCTGCTCACTCCTTAGCTCGGACATGAAGGAGAAAGATGGAGGAAAAATAACCCAACACAATCAGAACCTGGCCAGGGCAAGCTGAGTGGGTGTGAGGATTCCCCATCCACCCCCACTGCCCTGATGCACAGGAGGAGAGAGTGTCAGAGAAGGGCAGTGATGAACATTGCCTATCTTAGGTCAAGTTCCTCAAATGCAGAGCCTGAGATGAGGATTCGCATGCATGTGGCTTTTGAGGGTATGCTGTCACGTGAACTTCCTGTGGCAGGGAAGGAAACAGGATGGGGCAGAGGAGGAAGTGAGGCAGAGATGTGTGTTCAGCTAAGCCCAACCTCCGCCTGATCCCACGGGGAGCTCTGGTGGGTGAATGGCACCACAGAACTGTTCCATCTTAGGGGACAGCTTTTATAGCCACCCCCCCCCCCAAATCAGTCACCCGTTGTCTGTGGGCTGCCTCCTCCTCCAAAGGGTGTAGAGCATGGGCATGGTGGCTCTGATGGCCGGGGGCATGCATCTGAAAAAGGGGGCAGCTGGGAGCCCCTAGCAGCAGCCCACACTCACAACACTGAGGGGAGGAGCCTCAGCTGGTACAGGGGCTTGGGGCAGTATCTGCTGTACACGCTAACACCAGCTCAAGGCTCTGCTTCTGCTTCCCTGCCTCTAGGGAGGGTGTCTGAAGCTACCTGCTGATTCCCCCAGGCTCACCCCCAGCAGCAGTGACTCAGCAGAACCCCAGAGAACTTAACAGTCTTTCAACCCCAGGAAGGGTTAGCAGCCAGCCTTGGGAATAGCCTTGCCAGCCCTTTGCCTCACCTGAAATTTCAGAGCAAGGAAATCCCAAGGGGTGGAAGCAGAAGGCACCCATTATTTCCAGAAGGGTCTCAATTTTAGCTCCAGAGATGCTGGGATGTGATAAGCATTTCTGCTGCCCAAGTGTGGAGTCTGGGGGATATGCTTAGAGTGTTAGGCCAGCTGATTTGCTTTGGCCCATGTGACTGCAGGCTGATGGCTGAGGGCTCATAGAAATTTGACTGACTGGTGGAGCTGACAGAGAAAGCAGTGGAATTAGAGAAGAAAGGAACCCCTTGGTTACATGCTTGCCCATTGATACCAGTCAAATCCTGGCAGAAAATCTCACACATGGGCTATAAGTCTTGGGACCTAGGACACAGGCTTGTGATATGTCTGGGTGGTGTAATGGTCAGAGTTCAGGGTCAGCCTGTAGATTTGAAAAGTGGGGAGTGCCTGGGGCTCCTGTGGTCAAAGGCAGAAGCTCCATCCCTGGAGAAGCTGACCCAGACAGTGCCCATTGGCTCTTGGGGGACAGATGGAGTGTTGTGCAGTGGTGCTGTGGTTGGGGGTAAGGATTGGGGGTCTGTGAGTAGGGCCAACAAGATGGTAGAGTGGGGAGCCAGTACACTGCTGGCCCAGGGGGCTGACATTGGCATATCCATCAAATCCTATAGAAAATTTTGTAGGGGAACTGCCCGTAAGAGAGCCCCCGAATTGTTTCACCAGGGCTAGAACCTACTTTCTAGACCCTGGAAGTGAAAATCCACTGTGCCTGGGACCACCAGCCTTTATGAAGTCTGTGGAGCCTTGGGAGGGCAAGGAGAAGCTATGGACCCATGTAGGACTGGCAGTTCTCCAGCAAGGCATCCTGGGAAAGAAAACCCAGACGTTTCATGGGCAGAAAGGGGCAGAGAGTTACTCCAGAGCCCAGACACCCTGAAGAGTGGTGGTGGAGGCAAGGGGTAGAGAGAAGGGAAGGGAGCTCCTCCAGGCCTATGCCTGCAAACCCCATATTATGTGAGACTGGGGAGACACACCCGTCTCTTTTGCTGCCTTTTGCAGCCTGCCTTTGAGACAAGGCCCTTATCTGCTTCCGTCATGTTTCTATCATGAGACTGGATGGGGGGTACTTTGTTAAGACTTGTTGGGCACAGTGGCTCACACCTGCAGTCCCAGCACTTTGGGAGGCTGAGATGGGTGGATCACTTGAGGCCAGGAGTTCCAGACCAGCCCGGACAACATGGTGAAATCCCCATCTCTACTGAAAATACAGCCCAAAAGTTAGCCAGGCATAGTGGCACACGCCTGTAGTCCCAGCTACTTGGGAGACTGAGGTGGGAGAATTGCTTGAACCTGGGAGGCAGAGGTTACAGTGAGCCAAGATTGTGCCACTGCACTCCAGCCTGGGTGACAGAGCAAGACTGTCTCAAAAAAAAAAAAAAAAAAAAAAAAAAGACGTATTGATTGCTCCTAGCGTGTGCCTAGCATTATCCTAGCCACTCTGCATACCTTCCCTCCAGTCTCACTGCAGGTGGCTTTATCCCCATTTTAGAGAGAAGTCAAATCACTCTCCACCATCACTTAGCCATACGGTGGCAGAGCCGCGATTCTTCCTATGGGGCTGTATGTCTTTCCTTGGGAAAGAAGAAATTGCCACAACAGCCTCAGCTAGACTCTGTCTTTGTCCCTCTCTTCTTGCCTGCACACCTCCCAGGTTAGGGATCTGAGAGGTTCTGCCTGAGACAGAGCACCGGCCAGTCCAGTCCCTCCCTCAGGCTGTCATTGCTACCTCATGTTTCAGGAGTGCCCTGTGTGGGCAGCAGGGGGCTGGAACCTCACAGGGACTCAGGGGACCTGTAAGGGCTCTCTCATTCCATTGAGTGGCCGAGGTAATTACTCACCAGCACAGAGTAATTGATATTTTTCTTGCAATTAGACCATTTAATTTATTATTATTTTAATGATCACAAATAAGATAGTCCCAAGGCTTTCAGAGCGCTATCTTCCTTTAATTATGATCTAACAAGTTTGGCTATTCGGTTTCCTAACACAGCATTTTCTTAAACTTTTTATTTTGAAATAATTAGAGACTCACAAGAGGTTGCAAAAATACTAGGCACTCTACATTCCCCCCCTCCAATTCCACCACTGTACTGCAGGGTAGCTGGCATTATTCCCATTTTAAGGAGAGGTCAAATCACTTTCCATCATCACATCACTTCCCCCCAATGGTAACATCTGATGTAACCGCAGTACGTTATCAAAACCAGGAAATTAATATTGGCATAACTCAACTAACTAGACCACAGACCTGAGTAATTGATTTTTATTTTATGGAAGTGGAGAGTGCTGTTAAACAAGCATGCCAGCTGGTCTTTAGAAAGGAGGCAGTGGTTTGATAATAGTCCCAGAGAAACTCCACTCCTAGGCCCGACCTCTCAGCATTCCCATCCTCAACAAAAAGGCATGTTCCAGAAACCTGTGCAAATTCAGCTCTTTGGAACAAATCACATGATCTTTTAGGTGTCCAAAGTGTTATTCTATTCAAAAGAGGCATATAATAAATCCTGTTGCAAAGCAAGGAACTTTTTAAAAAATATCCTTTTAAGTATTCTTGGCTGGGCATGGTGGCTCATGCCTGTATTCCCAGCAACTCAATAGGCTGAAACGGGAGGATCAGTTGAGAATAAGTTAGAGACCACCCTGGGCAACATAGCAAGACCCTGTCTCTAAAACAAACAAATAGAAAACATATTTTTACTTCAGCTCTCTTTTGATTAAAAAAAAAGTATTCATCTTTTCCTCATTACATATATATATTTATTTTATATACATATATTGTTTTGTATATTTTTAATATTTTATATACATGTATATATTTTTAAATATATATATATTTTGAGATAGGGTCTCGCTCTGTTGCCCAGGCTGGAGTACGGTCACAGCTCACTGCAGCCTCCACCTCAGAGGCTCAATCTGTCCTCCTGCCTCAGCCTCCCAAGTAGCTGAGACTACAGCTGCATGCCACCATGCCTGGCTAATCTTTGTATTTTTTTGTAGAGATGGGGTTTTATCATGTTGCTTAGGCTGGCCTCGAACTCCTGGACTTAAGTGATCCACCTGTCTTGGCTTCCCAAAGTGTTGGGATTACAGGTGTGAGCCACTGCACCTGGCCTGATTTACATATATTTTTATACTTTGGGACTTCTCCTGTTCCTCCAAGTTCCATAGGTTTGACAAGACGGGCTCAGATGAATGCCTGCATATGCAGTGAGTGAGTTACTTTATAGGAGGGGAGCCCACATCTTTTAATAATGGGTGGTAAACAAACCTGCCCTTTTGCTCCGAAGATAGACACTATCCTTAGTCCAAGACTATATGCAAACCTGCCGTATGCCCCAGAGCAAGGCACTACCTCTGTCTTCTAAGGCTGTTTGCTATGCAAGCACCTTTGAAAAGATCATCCAAAACAAAAAGCAGTTAGTGCCTTGTTTACAAGACATGTGCAACAGCAGGAGGCCCAGGGAGAATTGACTCAGAAGTGTGCCTTAGCTTTCTGAAGTCTCTTGCTTTTTGGAGAGGTGGGCAGAAATCAAGTTCCTTAGGACATTGGGCCAAGCGTGGTGGGGTCATCAGCCTCTCAGGGCAGCCTACTGTTTACTTGGAATTTTCTGCCTTGTTTTAGAAGATGATTGTGGAAAATCCATCTCCTGTTTCCCATCCTGGGATTGGAGTAGATTTCCTGTGTATCCCGAGTTTGCTGGCCTGAGGAGACTCCCTGAGAGGAAATGGTCATTACGACATGAAGTAGAGTGTGTAGCTGCTGATGTAAAAAGCAAACAACTGCAGCCAGGGACTGAGGGACTTCAGAAGCTAGGCAGTGGAGCAAAAAGAGCTACACTCCCTCTACAAAGGCTGTGCGAGGTCCTCTCCCACTAGCAAGCCATCTGTTTCTCTGTGCTGGCTGGCACTGGGCCTCTGGGCTTCCAGAAAGTCCTTCATCCTAATAGCTGAGTTAGACCCATGCATCACTATCCATATCCCCAGGTTGATGAGTCATGGAGAAGTGAGATTGCTTAGGGAGAAAAGTGAATCTATAACCATAATCAAGGCAGGCGCTGCCAGCCTGCAGACAGCCTTGTGACCTTACGAGCTTAGAGGTATATTTTTAGATGGCAGACATGCTTGGTTCTTTTGTACTGACTCGCCAGTTTATGTAATGGCCCCGTAATGAAGAGGCAGTTTGGAGCTACAGTGCAGAGGGTGCTGCGTGAATTGCAAGCATGTTCTCCAGGGCCTTCCTCTCCCAGCCCCAGAGCCCTGTGCAGCAGATCCGGTATTTGTTCCAGCATAGAAGGAAGCAGGGGGAAGGGATGTCTTTAGCTAGAGCTGGTCCTGGGCCCCCTCCCTGGGCTGTAGGTGTCTGTGTGTGTCTCCACCAGGCGCCAGCGGAGAAAGCCCTTCCTGAAGGGCCCCAGATGCTATGACGGAGGTCGTGGCTCAGAGATTTCACCAGACTGCAACCCCCAAGGGAGAGAGGTTGAGAAGTTTCTGGGCCCCTAGGTGACCTGGGATGTCAGTAAAAGACAAACTATGTGATGGAGAGAGAAAAGGTCCGTTGGTAATTCTGGGGTTTAGAAAAGGTCAACAAGATTATAGGCCTGAGAGGCACCATATGCCATCTTAAACGCAGTTTTCCTCCAACCTCCACTGGAGGTACTTTGTCTTCTCTTGCTGTAATTACTGCTTCCCATCCCCAAAAATCAGTCTCCCACTCTGTAATCTGGACGGGCAGTTCTCAGGGCCTGCTGTCAGCTGATGATTCTGAACACAGCGTGGAATAGCTACATTCATTCCTTTCTATCAGATATTTATTGAACACATACTGTGTGCCAGCTGTGGCCACTGGTGATATGACTGAGAACAAAGTAGGTTCCCAGTTGTGGTTCTCAGGAAGTTTGCCTTCCAGTGTGGGAGTTAGAAAGAAGAGCAATTTCCAAGAGTGATGAGTGCCAGAAGTAAGAATAGCCAGGTCATGTGGCAGGTGCTACAGCTGAAGACATCTGAGATTAAGTGATCACGAAGGGCTCCTTTGCAGAGGTGACATCTCCACTGAGTAGGTTGGGATCATCAAGGCCCAGGGGTGCCAGGCTTGGGGGACAGCAAGAGCAATAACCTTCGTGGGACCACTGGTGTATGTTTGAAGAACAGTAAGAAGTGTTTGGAACAGTGAGAAGTGCTGAGTCACCCAGAGAGAGCTAGGCAGACAGGACTTGTGGAGCCAAGACACTCCAGAGTAGCTCCACCTGTGTGTTTGTGAGCTGTGCCATGTGGCCCAGTCATATGGACTCCAGGCTCTGCTGCCTCATCTGTCAAATGGGTTGATCATGGTTTGGGGTGATGTTGCAAGCAGTTAATGCACAGAAAGCGCTATGTGGGGTGCAACGGGAGAGGACTGGTGCCGCAAACCTGTCTGTGCTCGTGGTGGCTTTGCCGCAGGATACAGCTGTGGGATTTCCTTTGCTCTGCCCTCTGGTTGCCCTCCCCACTCTTTGCTGAGTCAGCTCTTCCCACCACAGCCCAGGCCACAGCCCAGACACAGCCTCACTTCCTGCAGTTCTTTCCTGGCCTGTGGTAACTTGCAAAGTAGCAAGGAACTTGTCTCTTTTTTTTTTTTTTTTTTTTTTGAGATGGAGTCTTGCTCTGTTGCCCAGGCTGGAGTGCAGTGGCCGGATCTCAGCTCACTGCAAGCTCTGCCTCCTGGGTTTACACCATTCTCCTTCCTCAGCCTCCCGAGTAGCTGGGACTACAGGCGCCCGCCACCTCGCCTGGCTAGTTTTTTGTATTTTTCAGTAGAGACGGGGTTTCACCGTATTAGCCAGGATGGTCTCGATCTCCTGACCTCGCGATCCGCCGGTCTCGGCCTCCCAAAGTGCTGGGATTACAGGCTTGAGCCACCGTGCCCGGCCGGAACTTGTTTCTAAAGACCAGATGACCCAGATGGCTGATCTGGAATGAAAGGTGGGGACCCGACCTCTGATCACGTGGCAGTGTCACTGTCACTACCTTCCAGACTCACAGCTGCAGACCCTCCAGGTCTTGCGGGGAGTAACAAGCTTTGCAGGGGTCAGCCACGCAAGGCCTTTTTTACTTTTGAAATGTGGATCGGTCTCCCAAGCCCTTCCCTCATGACATCCCCACATTTCAACGCCAGGAAAAGAGCCCGGCCACCTTATTACAACTTGCTGTGTGCCTTCCCAATCATTTTAGAAGGGAATCAGCTCCTACCCCAAACCCTCCATCCTGGATGGATTGTACCCTAGGTGTCTTCCCCAGGAACTTTCTGATCTGGGCAGAAAAGCCTGTTTCTTTTCATGGTCTCATTCGGTCTGTGTCATCTAAGGTGTGGAAAATGCACCCGGGCCTGGGCCTCCAGAGTCCTGGATTCTAGTTCACCCCATGCTAATCACCACGGCACAAAATTGAAGAAGTTAAATTTGAGCAATCAGGGATCACCTTGCTTGTTGGCAAAGTCACCAGAAAGTGACAGGCATGATTTCAGGGCTCAGTGACACTCCTGTCCTTTCCCCTCTAATCCCTCCCCCTGGAAATACATCCTTTCCTTACCTGATGCCTAAATGTCCTTTTACAAGATCGGATCCTTTCCCTCCATGCTGAGAGAGCACAGTTATACCCTGGTGTCCCCAGGGATGGTGCTTCCAGCCAACTCATACTCCAGCGTAGACGGCTGACTGGACGGTTACTGAGACCAGGCTTGATAGAGGTGAGAGGGCAAGTGGGCAGCTGAGGCTGGAGACAGAAGAAGGTGCTAGGCCTCAAAGGCCTGTGTGGAGTCTGGAGAAGGGGCTGGTGGGAGCTTGCATGGAGCAGAGGAGACCAGCTGGGGTCCTGCAGAGACAGGTGAGAGGGCAAAGGTGATTCGGCCTAGGCAGGGCCCTGGGTGGAGGGAAGTAGACAGGTCTGTCTGAGAAGAACAGCCAAGAGGCCATGCTGATGGATTGGGGGTGGTGGGGTGGGGTCGAGAATGACTGCCCGCAGCTCTGCCTGGGCAGCCCTGGCCAAGATGGCAGAAGGAGCTTTTCACAGCACCACCACTCCCCACTCCTGCCTGTGGGCTGCATCCGTGGGGTGAAGGGAAAGGACTTCCTCCCTCCTCCCTGAGGTGGCTGAGGCCTTTGGAGCATATGAAAGGTGCTTTGTGGTGGGCAGCCTCCCTCTGCAGGAGCCTCTGGGCACTGGGCACTCTGGTTTCCGGGTCCAGGTTTCACTGGGGGGTCGGGAGGGGCAGCAGAGGGTGGTGGTGGAGGGGAACACTGAGGCGCATTGAGAGGGAACTCCGCCCCCCCGCCCCATAACTTCTAGGAGGTGAGGGGCGCTGGAGGAGATAAATCCCCACAGTGTCCCTGGCCTAATCCCCCACACTGCCCTCCAGGGTCACCCCAACTGGACGCAGGCCCAGAGACAAAGCCCCAAGCCAGAGCTCTTCCCTGGCCAGGACTGAGCTGGCTCTAGGCATCACCTGTGTGAACTGATGTATCATTCATCTAGAGCTGCCTGGCACCCGGCAGTCCCATCGTTCTGGGCCCTGAAAATATCTCCTCCCCCTTCACCTCCACAGTTCCCGGGACTGATGTCCACTGAGGAGGCCCCAGGATGCCAGGCTGCCTGGCCTCCAGACCACAGTCGGCCCCAGGGAACTGGCATGGCCTGAAGATGGGGCCTGTTCATCTGAACGTACCTTCAGAAGGGAAGGGAGGAGGCAAATGTGGAGGGTGGGGGTTGGCTGGCAGCCTCGCCTTTCTCTACCTGTCAGGGACAGGGTGGCCTGGCGACACCCCTACAGACTTCAACTGTCAAGATCGAAGCTCGTGTGAAGGAAAGGGGCTAGGTTTCTGTTTCTCCTCAGGCCCAAACAGGAGAAGCCAGATTTTGCCTTAGTGGAGGACACATTTGGGTGGATCTCAGAGAGAACTTCCAGGGACAGAAAGAACTTCTCAGGGGGCAGGGGGTGGGTTTTGAGCACTGGCTTTGGGCTCCTGCACATCTGGGTTCATACGTGGGTTTTCTACTTGGTACTACTTGCCTGAACCAAAACTGCTGTTTTCCATGGCTGAGATGGGTAACTGTTGTACTTCCACTCTGGAGGACTTAGAGCCAGACAAACCTAGGGTTCAAATCCCAACTCAGCAGGCTCGGTACGCTGTCTCACACCTGTAGTCCCAGCTACTCAGGAGGCTGAGGCAGGAGGATTGCTCGAGCTCAAGAGTTCGAGACTAGCCTGGGCAACATAGTGAGACCCTGTTTCAAAAAATAAAAATTAGAAATCCCAACTCAGCCTCTTCCTAGTTATGTGACTCTGGGCCAGTTTTAATCAGTTTAATTCTGAACTTCCATCACAATCCCCATCTCTGAAATCCCTCCCAGGGTTATTGAGAGCATCAAATGAAATGTCATCTGAAAAGCACAAAGTAAGCCCTCAGCACACGATTGTTATTTGGTGATTTTTAGTATCAGGTCCCTAACAAAATTGTGAGCTGTCTCTGGGATGGTTTGAATGCAGCCTCCTAGAATCCCTTCCAAGAGTGAGGTCTCTTCTCAGGGGTGCGGTCCCACAACCTTGTGTGTTTTAAGGATTGCTGTTTGAAATGTGGTCCTCAGATCAGCAGCATGGGCATCATCTGGGAGCTTGTTGGAAATGCAGACACTTGGTCTCCCCCAAGACCTGTAAGTCACCGTCTGCATTTTAACGTGCACAGGTGATTTGTATGCACCGTAAAGTTGGAAAAGCAATGTTTTAAGGTCCATCAGAGCCCTTCTACGGGAGGTCTGCCGTGTTTTGAGGGCTCTCTTGGTGCTTGGTTACGTTCAGTTCATTCACATAATGCAAACAACTGAGCCTGCAATGAATCCATTTCTGACTCAAGGTAGAGGTGCATGGGGAGACGAGGATTTACAGAGGTAACTTGGTGAGGGCTGGTTTCTTGGCTTCACATCCTTACATACACCTGAGCTGCCCGCCTGTTTCTGGTATTCTGTGGGAGGGAGTGTAACAGTCCTCTCTCCCCATCACTAGCCCAACCAGGAGGATGCTGAGGTCCCAACCACACGCCCTCATCAGATATAGATCAGAACATTCTCTCTCCCCTCCCTTCCAAGATGGGGTGAAGTTTTGGGCCAAGGAGATTGCTCAGGTTTTTATTTCAGAAGTTCCCTGATTGGAGATGCAAGACTGGCTCATGAACTCTCTGTGGTTTTGAAGATAGTGTGGCATGAGAACGTCTAAAGCCTACGTCCAGAGTGATGTCGTACTATTAGGAGGGAAAACAGGCTCTTGTAAGGAGTCTCTGGAAAAAGTTAAGTCAACAGAATAAAGTGAAGCCAGGCATGGCCGCACACTCCTGTAGTCCCAGCTACTGAGGTGAGAGGATCACTGGAGCCCAGGAGTTCGAGGTTGCAGCAAGCTATGATCATGCCACTGTACTCCATCCTGGGTGACAGAGTGCAACCCTGTCTCTAAACAAAATTTGTTTTAATTTCAAAAAAGAAAAAAAAAGTGAAATTTGAAAGGAGCATATTTTGCTCTTCTATATAAAATAACCATTGCAGACTTAAGCTTCAAAAGGAGCCAGGGAGGAGAGTTAAGCTGAGTGAGTGACTGGTCATTTGGTGGCCAGGTAATTCTTCTCTGATTGGCACATTTTTTACTCTTGGCCTCTTGTTTCTGATCTGAAAGACAAATTAACCAGTTTAATAGTTGATAGTTGGTGAAGATGGCTTAAGTAAGACCTATGTGGTCTTGCTTACCAGAAAAACTTGCTGGTGAAAGACAGAGGATAGAGCAGCTGTTCACAATACGAGCCCAGTGGTCCAGAGATAACAATTCATTGAATTGGCTGTAGGGAAAAAGTTGCAAACAGCTTTCTAGGAACTTTGTGTGAGGCCTGGAACTTTAACAAATTAAACTATCATAAATGAGAAAGAATGTCTGCTTAAGGATTATGGCTACTATTTATTAAGCATATACTTCTGCCAGATACTGTGCAAAGGATTCATGTGCTTATGTTATCTCATTTAATGACAACTCTACTTGGCACTTGAAAACTCACAGGCTAGAAGGGGTGCATGACTTACCCAAGGCCACTCAGCTACTAAGAGGCAGAACTGGGATTCAAACCCAGTTCCCTCCACTTCCAGGTCCAAGCTCTTGATAACTTTTTTTTTTTTTTTTTTTTGAGATGGGTCTCGCTCAGTCGCCCAGGCTGGAGTGCAGTAGGACAATCTCGATGCACTGCAACCTGTGCCTCCTGGGTTCAAGCAATTCTGCCTCAGCCTCTCAAGTAGTTGGGATTACAGGCACCCACCACTATGCCTGGATAATTTTTTTTTCTTTTTTTTTTTTTTTTTGGTAGAGACAGGGTTTCACCATGTTGGCCAGGCTGGTCTCAAACTCTTGACCTCAAGCAATCTGTCCACCTCGGCCTCCCAGAGTGCTGGGATTACAGAGTATGGGGATTACAGGCGTGAGTCACTGCACCCGGCCTTTGACCACTATTCTTTATGTCCTTGCCACAGAGTGGGATGGACAAAAGATGTACTGTCTGGAGATTAACAGTTAAGATTTGGTATAAAATGGTGAGTATGTTGCCTGCATCAGGGTGTTCGCATATCTTTAAACCTTGTTTCAAGTATTATCTCGTTTATATATATATATATATATATATATGAGGTTGATCTGGCCAGGCGTGGTGGCTCAAGCCTGCAATCCTGCACTTTGGAAGGCCGAGGCAGGTGGATCACGAGGTCAGGAGATCGAGACCATCCTGGCTAATATGGTGAAACCCCATCTCTACTAAAAATACAAAAAAAATTAGCCGGGCGTGCTGGCAGGCACCTGTAGTACCAGCTACTCGAGGGGCTGAGGCAGGAGAATGGCATGAACCCAGGAGACAGAGCTTGCAGTGAGCCAAGATCGAGCCACTGCACTCCAGCCTGGGCAACAGAGTAAGACTCTGTCTCAAAAAACAAACAACAAAAAAAAAGAGGTTGATCAATGTTGTCCTTTTAATAATGTATCACATTCTTACGGTAAAAGTTTTAGCTAGATTACATTATTTTCTCAGTCACCTTTCACTTGATCTATCAACTGCTACCAGCCACCTAGTGGCAGATGCTGGAATTGCAGGCATAGTGTCCAGAAGGAAATAACTGAATTCTGGAAAGCTGGCTTTGGAAACTCAAACCTATGAAGTAACTATGTAATGATAATCATCACAGATATTATTTCCTAAACCATGATTCAACAGAGTACTGAAAACAAGGAAGAAAGATGTCCGACTTTACTGTTATCTTTCTATGTGACGCTAAAACTGAGAAGTTTTCCTTTGAGGCACCAGATATAACCTTAGGAAAAGTCTCAGGGTTTTACTTATTCATTCCTAAAACTTGGCAAGGGAGGAACTCTGGGCCTGGGGTCTGCTTTGCTGTCCCGTTTCTTTTGCTGTGCCTGACAGCAGTTTATCCAACATTAGGTTGTTCTTCTGTGCATTGTAATAGATTTGTATTTATTAGTTCAGGATCCCCCATAAGGATAGGTCACAGCCCTTCTCTGAGCCTGAGTTCCATCATCTGTGAAATACAAGGATTGGACTTGATGCTGTCTAGGTTTTCTCATAGTCCCAACATTTAGTGATCTAATAGCTATTAAGACCAAAGGGATAAACGCCTAATAATGGAATATCATGCAAAGGGGAAAACATTTTAGGAGAACAGGAGTCCTGTAGGCCTGCCTCAAATCCCACTGTACTGGCAGAACGTGGCTGCCTTTGTATAAGGCCAGGCTTGTGCCCTTCCCACTCCCCTATTCCACTCCTCCATTTCCTTTGGAAGGCAGAGAAAGCCCCCTTGTCCTAAATGTTTCCCTGCAAAGGGCTCCTGCTGAAAGACTGCATACACAGCCAAGACTTTGACCTTCACCTTTGACCCTCACCTTTGACCCTCACTGACTTAGTGAAAAAGAGTTCTTATCCTCCCCTGTCTAGGTTTAGGGAGGCGGGGAATCAGCTAGGGTTAGTAGGAATTCAATGAAAATATAAATAGAAACGTGGTCTATAAATAATAGTGCCCCAAAATATCAGGAGGCATGAATACCAGCTGGGCAGCAGACAGTCAAAGATCACGAGGGCCTGGACAGGGAGTACGGGTTATTCAGTTGCTTTGGTGTCTCTTGGGATGCTTCCAACTTGCCAGTGAGCTTGGAGAAATCCTGTCTCTTTCTGGACTCTAGAAACGCCCTCTTTGTTGCCTCTCTTGCACCCATCTCTAGCTAAACCTTCCTTAACACTGCCTGGAATTAGATCTGGTGTTTAATCCCAGCAGTATGTGACTTGGGGAAATTCAGAAGATATCTCTGAGCTTTAGTTTTTTCATCTGTGCCCATGAGGATTTTTAAAGCTGGAGATTTTGAAGAGCAAGAACTGTATCTCATTTTATATTGGTTAACAGGGTGGAACCTAGGGCCAGATTGCCTGGATTCAGATCCCCATAGTGCTCCTTACTAGTTGTTTGGCCTTGGAAAAGTTACATAACCTCTCTGTGCTTCAATTTCCTTGTTAAATGGGAAGAATAATGGTATCTATATTGTTGGGCTGTTGGGAAGAATAAGTTAGTTAATATTTGTAAAATGCTTAAAATAGTCTGGCACATAGTAGACATATATAAATATTTATTAAGCAAGGAAACAAATCTATATATCCCCTGTGCCTACAGTGTTAGCTGGTATGTAGTAGCTCCTCAATAAATGTGTAGCATGAGACTGAATGACCTATCTATCTTGCAGTCTACAAAAGTCATTCAATAAGATCATGCATGAATTCTGTCTAAGCCACAGAGTTCTATACAAATGAAAGTGGGAATATTATTCTTACCTACTAGGGTGACAGTTTGACAAGGGTTAAAGATACTCTCCCTTATTATCCTCATTCATCTTCTCTGCCTTACATACTCTGCATTCTGTTGGTCTGGGGGAAATGCCTGGAGCTGAGACATCTCAGTGGTAGAAAAAGTCCCTTTCCTGCTGCAGTGTTCTGTGGCAGTGCCAGCCTCTCCGCATGGCCTAGCACTGCCCTACCCTGCTTAGCATTAGGCCCTCATTGTGGGTGGTGCTGACAAAATTGTTCACAGGCAAAGCAAAGCAAGCTCTTAAGCAAACAAACAATTGGCTGTGTAGCATTTTGCTATATGCAGATTTTAAATATAAATAAAAGAAACCAAAAAAAAAGCCCGTGTCCCTCAACTAAGCAACCTGAATGGACACGGCGGAAAGAGCATTGACCCAGGAGTCAGGTGCTGGGTTCTAGGCTCAGGCCTGCCTCAGCTTGTGTGTAGAATAGGGACCATCCCATCAACTCTCTGAGCCTCCCCAGGTCTAGAAGGTATTAGATTCTCAGTAATTCTCAGCCTCAGAGGTAAATGAGAATCGCTCAGGGGGCTCATGAAAAAGGCAGACTCTCGCCCTGTCCATCCCCTTCCACTTGAATTCAGAGTGTCTGGGCAAATTTTAGGAACTTCATTCATTACCAGTGTTCCAAATATCTCTAACTGAGGTAACGCAGGGACCCTGTCCTCCCAAGAGGAGTGTTAGGCTTTGTAGTAGTTACCTGGGTAACAAATCTTCCCCCAAAATGAGCAGTTTAAAACGATAATAAAAGGCCAGGCACGGTGGCTCATGCCTGCAGTCCCAGCACTTTTGGAGGCCAAGGTGGGAGGATCACTTGAGCCTGGGAGTTCGAGACCAGCCTGGGCAACATAGAGACCCCCATCTCTACAAAAAATTTTTTAAATTAGCTGGGCATGGCATCGTGCACCTGTGGTCCCAGCTACGTGGGAGGCCAAGGCGGGTGGATCACCTGAGGTCAGGAGTTCGAAACCAGCCAGGCCAACATAGTGAAACCCCATCTCTACTAAAAATACAAAAATTGGCTGGGTGTGGTGGCACGCTCCTGTTGTCCCAGCTACTTGGGAGGCTGAGGCAGGAGAATTACTTGAACCCAGGGGCAGAAGTTGCAGGGAACCAAGATCATGCCACCATACTCCAGCCTGGGCGATAAGAGTGGGACTCCGTCTCAAAAAAAAAAAAAAAAAAAAAAAGAAGAAGCAGAAGAAAGACTTCAGGAAGAAGAAAGACTTCAGGAAGAAGAAAGACTTCAGGAAGAAGGGCTTCAGGCAGGGTCTGAAGGTTCTGATGTCTTCTCAGCGTGAACATTATGGTCCTCGGCCTTGGAGGTCCAGGAACTCAGACATTTCTGCATATGCAACTGTAGTGGCTTTGGTGTGCTCTGTGTGGCCATTCAGTCTCTTTGGCACCTTTCATAACCCCACCCCAGGGACCTCCCGGCATGCGTCCTGATGCACTTACCCACTGGACTCCCTTCAGCTTCTCAGATGTGCCTGTCTCTTCAGTCTCTGGGCCTCTGCTCAGATTCTCCCTCTACTTGGAACACTCTTCCCGCTCGCCTTTGCCCGGCTTACTCTCACCACTTCCTCAGACCTGTCTCCCTCCTGCATGTGCCTATCACAGCCGACACATCACAGCGCAGTACCCACACACAGTGTCCTTTGCGAGGGCAGGGACCGTCACCATCACACCCCAGCCCCCAGCACAGTGCCAGCATTTGGGAGGGAGTGAATGGATGTTGCGTGTTGGCCCTTCTTTTGGGGATGGGGTAGGGTTGAGATGTACCCTGTCAGGAAGGCTGGCCACAGGTTGCTCAGCCCGGGGCTCAGAGAAAGGAAGGAAGATAACAGAATCATTAGGAGTGTAGGCACGTTTAGTCTGCCCAAAGAAACTGTGGCACACCCAATCCCAGCTCTCCCACTTCCTTGCTGTGCAACCTTGGGCAGTGCACTCAACTTTTCTTACCTTCAGTTTACCCATCTGTAAGGTGAGAATAACAACAGCACTCAGTACGTAGCTCAGAGGTTATTATGAGGATCAACTGTCATGATAAATATAAAGTACATGGCACAGGGCTTAGCACATACCAAGGGCTCAATGAATGTTACGTCCTCTTAATGTTACTGTCACCATCCTTGCAGGAGAGGGTTGGAACCACAGAAAATGCTGGTGGGAGGTTGATGAAGAGAGTTGACTGTCTGGGCTCAGTTTTGCCAACAGAGCCAAAGCTCAAGAAAAGCAGGTTTTGGGCCAGGTGCAGTGGCTCAAACCTGTCATCTCAGCACTTTGGGAGGCTGAAGTGGGTGGATTGCTTGAGCCCAGGAATTCGAGACCAACCTAGGCAACATAGTGAGACCTTATCTCTACAAAAATAATTAATAAATAAATAAATAAATAAAGTGAAAGCAGGCCTTAGTGGACAGTGTCCATCCCAAGAGAGCCAGGCAAACTCCCCTGTGGCTGCCCAGACCAGGCCTGTGGTTTTGGGCCCTTTACCGACGGGCCTCTGCATCCTGCGGCTTTTCCTCTGTCTCAGAGCCTCAGAAGTAAGTGGGCGTCTTTCAGCATCATCACTGCAACCCAGGACTTCCATCCGCCTGCCCCACAGCCTCCTCATCTGGGTGGGCCATTCTGCGGTGTCTCTCTGAGCCCCAGAGGCCTTGTGCCCCTCGCCCAGCACCCCACACTGTGGGCCATGCCACAGGGAGAGGCTGCCGGGAAGCTCTGCCCAGCGTCCCACCGTCTTTCCTGAGGGCAGCCTCCCCTGCAGGGAGGAGCCAAGACTGCACAGGCTGAATGGGGCCCTTTATTCCCAGCTCCCACAGGGAGGGTGCAGAGCCACTGCCCACCACGCCCACCACACCCACGCCCACATGGAGGGGGGACAGCTTGGCCCTGATGCCGGCCTCTGAACTAACCACACTCTGGCCCCACTCTGTCTGGGTCCTGGAGGGCGAATCCACCCTTCTCCCTAGCCCTGGCTGCAGCTGCCGTCCCTGATATATGGGGTGAGCTGTATTTGCTGGTCTGCCAGGAGTCTAGGGGTGTGTACATGAGAGACAGCCTAGAGCAAGCCAGTGTGAACACACACTCACACTCACCATTCAGCAAGGCGCGGTCAGGGTCCCACCACTCGCTGTTCACCAAGTCGCGGTGTGCCAGTCCTTGTGCTGGGCCCTGAGGATGAGTTCCTGGGCTTCACTGGCCACAGGAAGCTTGCATTCTGTCCTGAGGGAATGCTGTAAAGAGGCAGGTTCAGAAGATCATTAGCAATGGTGGCAGAATCTCAGAGGAAAACAACAGAGGCCAGGGAGAGAGGGCACGTGGTCACCAAAGGCCTCCCGATGAGGGGTGCACGGCAATGGCTGGGCAAAGGGCAGCAGGAACCGTGCACAGGAACAGGGACGGCAAGCACGCAGGCCCTGAGGTGGGGAAGAGCAGGATGTGTCTGTGGCGTGGGCGGAGTGACAGGAGATGGGCAGGCAGAGAGAGAGGCAGGAGACGAATCCTGCCCGGCCTTGAGGGCCGCAGAAGGGAGTTTGGATTTTATGCTCAGTGCCCTGGGCAGTCACTGAAAGGGTTAAGCAAGAGTTACGGTTTGAGAATATCATTCTGAGGCCAGGCACAGTGGTTCACATCTGTAATCCCAGTACTCTGGGAGGATCACTTGAGCCCAGGAGTTCAAAACCAGCCTGGGCTACATGGTGAAACCCAGTTTCTACAAAAAGTTAGCCTGGTGTGGTGGCGCACGCCTGTAATCCCAGCTACTCCGGAGGCTGAAGTGGAAGAATCACTCGAACCCGGGAGGCGGAGGTTGCAGTGAGCCGAGATCACTCACTCCCCTGCACTCCAGCCTGGGTGACAGAGCAAGACCCTGTCTCAATAAATAAATAAATAAAAATAAAAAAGAAAGAAATGGTTCTGGTCCCACTGCTCTAGAATGCTGCTCAAAAAGACTTCCATTCCCTTTGGTTCAGCAAAGATGTGTTAGTCCCTCCATGGGCCCGGGACGAGGTGCTTTATCACTGGCAGACACCCATAAAATTCCAGTGGACCCACCTGGGGTGAGGGAGAGAAAGATACTGTTCCCTTCAGCCTGGCTCTGCTTGCTGGGTGTGGGAACCTCCGAACCAGAATTTGGGAGATTGCTCTTCCCTCCAAGGTGCGCTGATGCTTTCTACAAGTAAGCCGTGGCTGCAGGAGGGTGAAGGCTCCGCTCTGTCGTGAACCGCAGTGGGCTTTTGCAAGTGTGTTTCCTTGGGTGTGTGGGAGAGGGGGTGGGGAGTGCTGGAGCGGGGAGACACACCTGTGTGAGTCACCCTAGAATGCCCCAGGAGGCGGGTGGAATGAATAATCGACCTCCTCACCATTGTGTCACGTCCTCTGCCCTCTGAGTTGGGGCTTGGAGAAACGGAAGCTGTGTGGGAGACACAGATGTGTTTATGGGGTGGGTGAATCAGGAAGGCCAGCCACAGGCTGAGGGGAGCTCATGTTTGGCGTTGGTGGGAAGCCAGGTGGATGGACTGGGTGCCTGGGAAATGCTTCTGGTACTTGGATTCCACGTGGCCAGCAAGGAGACAGGCAGGGCCCACCCCACCCCATCCCACTTACTTGACCTGGAAGTGTCAACTCATAAGAGATCCCATTTGTCCACCATTTACCATGGGCTGGCCTCCGTGTTAAATGCTTTTACAGACTCATTCACTGGCTCCTCACAATAGTCCTTTGCATTAGACATTACTGCCCCCTATTTTGCAGTTTGAGGAAACTGAGATTCAAATAGGTTGTGACTCATCCCCTGTCACATAACAGTAACTGGTAGAGCCAGATGTACCAGTCAGTGCTCTGCTGGTGACAAGAAATAGACCCATCTCAATCTGGCTTAAGAAAAAAGGGGAAACTTATTGGTTCACATAACTGAAAACCAAGAGTAATGGTTTCAGGCATAGCTGGATCTAGGGGACCAAAACGTGTCTCTTAAGCCCTCAGCTTTGCTCTCTTTTCTGTTGACTTAATTCTCCGATAGGCTTCCCCCAGATGGTAACAGAGATACATAAAGATGCTTCCTAGCAGCCTGGGGCTTGGCATTTATGAGTTAGCAGCAACTGTAGAGAGAGAACACATCTCCTCCTGGTAGTCCCAGCAGTAGTCCCAGGCCGATTCCCACTGGACCAGCGTGGGTCGCATGCCCATGGCTGGACTGTACTGACTGATCAGCCCCAGATTTGGGGATGGGATCAGCCCCACTGAAATCCCATGGACTGAGAATGAAGGAGGGATTGTTTCCCAAAAGAAAATTAGGGCACTGTAAGGCACAAGCCTGTAATAAGCACTTTGGGAAAAGCTGGCAGAGACAAAGTGAAACCCCGTACCAAAATGCCTACCATGCTAGAGGAGAATGGCTTCAAGCCGCGCCAGAGGGGCAACAGCGTGAGACTCTGTCTTGGGGCTCTAAAAGAGGCAGAAAACCTTCATGGGCTAGCCAGAACTCAGGGATTCATGGCGTCAGGGCATGGCGTCAGTATGCCTCGGGCTGCTGACCTTCGCCATGGGGATTGTGTCTTTCTGGAACCTGCATGTGCCCACTGCTTCCAGCCTCAGCATCTAGGCCTCACTCCTGCCTTCCCCCAGCCCAAGTAAATGGCAACAAAGCCAGATGTTACAAGTGGAGAAGCAGGATTGGGTGTCAGGGTGTGATCTGAGCCAGATACAAGGCTGTAGACTCCGGGAATGTCATCTCAGCTGCACCAGAAGCTGGAGGCAGCCCAGCAGGGGAGCAGGTGACCTGCAGTCCCCAGGCTGCAGAGAGTGAGAGGTGACATGTGAGTTTCAGGGGCAGCACTTAAAAAGACAAGCAGGGGCCTGCCCATCAGCCACTCCCACCCTAGCCTAGGCAGGGCTAACCCAGTTGAAAGCTGGGTGGCCCCATGGTCAGGAAACAGCTGAACGTCAAGGGCAGGGCCAGCTTTCAGGAAGACAGGGGAGCCAGCAGAGGCTGTTTCGCCATTCTTCTCCCCTGCCCATTACATCCTTTTCCATCAAGGCCTCTGTGCTCTTTGCTCTCTTCCCTAGCGAGACCCTGTTGTTGAGTGAGAAGCCGGTGCCTGCTCATACTTAGGTGTGAATGGTTAATACGGCTCACTGTACCATTCTCCAGGGAGAAGTTTATATATCTTGACCAAAATCTTGAAGAAACTAAATTCTGATTCTGCAGTCTCAGACATCAAAGAAGTAGGTTGTGAGTTTGTTGGTTTGCTTGTTTTTAGAGTTGGGTATTCTTATGGCCCAGGGCACACCCTCTTGGTGTCTGCTTGCTTTAAACCATCAAAAGTCCCAGCCTGGGCCAGGTGCAGTGGCTCAGGCCTATAATCGCAGCACTTTGGGAGGCTGAGGCAAGAGGATCGCTTGAGGCAAGGAGTTCGGGACCAGCCTGGGCAACATAAACAAGACCCCATCGCTATAAAACTGTAGCTGGGTGTTGTGTGCACCTGCTACTTGGGAGGCTGAGGTGGGAGGATTGCTTAAGCTCTGGAGTTCAAGGCTGCAGTGCGCTATGATAGAGACACTGCCCTCCAGCCTGGGGGGCAGATGAGATCCTGTCGCAAAAACAAACAAAAAAAGAGTCCCAGTCTGCCTCTCCTTGGACCAGCTTGGATCACCGAGCCTCAGTGACTCTGTGAGTTGGGGGTTGGTAACAGCCTCTCTGAAATCCAACAGACTGAGAATGAAAGAGGGGTCGTTTGTGTTTTGTTTTTCGTGGCGAAGAAAGCCCCATTAGTGGAATCATGGTTATATTCTCTCTGCCCTCCTCCGCCCAGGGCCCTTCATTTAAGAGCTTTTGTCTTCATCAATCTGTCAGCAAACAGCATGGATGGAGGCGCCTGATGAGAGCAGCTGGACATGGGGTCCTTGGCTGGCCCAGCCCACTTTGCACAGGGACGTGGTCAGGTCTCAGGACCACAGAGAGCTGTGGGAGTAGGAAACTGAACCTCTCCTCCTTCCTCCCAGATGCATTGCCTGTGTCTTACCACCCCACGAGCATGCATGTTACCCTTGTAGGGGGAGGGAGGTTCCCTCTAGGAATCCTCACATCTACTTTCCTCCAGTTCATCTGGGAAATCTGTTCGTCTCTTCTCTCCTGGGTGTCACATCACCCCTCAAAACCAGAGAAGGACCCGCCTCCCCCATTCCCTTGGCTTCAGGTCCCCACAGCTTGCCTCTCTCCTCTCAGGCTCAGAGACCCCGGAGCTGCTCTGTCCAGACACTCCCCTGTGCCCCATGAGGGCTTCAGGCTGCACCCATATCCATTTCACCCAGCGCCATGCCAGACATTTCCAGGGATTCAGGGAGTGTAGAAACCACCCCGTCCTCAGGGCCACTGAAGTCCACTTAGGGCTATAGGGCCCTGTCAGGTGACTGGTCTACCCTGTGACTCTCCCATAACCACCCTGCGGTAGGTTGAATAACGGCTCCCAAAAAGGTGTGTCCAAGTCCTAACCCCTTGAAACCCGTGAATCTGGCCTTATTTGGGGAAAGGGTCTTTGCAGATGTAATTAAAGATCTTGAAATGAGATCGTCCTGGCTTTAGGGTGGGCACTAAACTCAGGGACAGGTGTTCTTATAAGAGAAAGGCAGAAGGAGACATGAGACACAGGCATGGGACGGGAAGGCCATGTAAAGACCGAGACAGAGATTGCAGTGATGCTGCCACGAGCCAAGAGATGCCTGGAGCCCTCAGAAGCTAGAAGAGGCACAGAAAAATGCTCCCTGGTGCCTCCAGAGGGAGTGTGACCCTGCTGGTGCCTTGATTTCAGACTCTGACCTCCAGAACTGGCAGAGAATACATTCCTGGGTTGTTGTTTATTTTGAGACAGTCTCACTGTGTCACCCAGGCTGGAGTACAGTGGCACAATCACAACTCAGTGGAGCCTCAACTTCCCAGGCTCAAGCGATCCCCCCACCTCAGCCTCCTGAGTAGCTGGGATCACAGGCGTGCGCCACCATGCCTGGCTGGGTTTTTTTTTTAGCATTTTGTAGAAACAAGGTCTCACTATGTTGCCTAGTCTGGTCTTGAACTCCTGAGCTCAAGTGATCCTCCAGCCTTGGCCTCCCAAACAGCTGGGATTACAGGCATAAGCCACCATGGTCTGCCAAATTCCTGTTGTTTTAAACCACCGGGTTTGTGGTAATTTGTGCCAGCGACCTTAGGTGACAACTGCATCCCACCTTCCTTTCTGTTCTCAGACCCAGTTAGAAGGGCAGGAGGGTTGTGCTTGGAGCATGAGGCCTCTGCACCGTGCGATCTGTGGACTCCAGGCCTGCCTGTGCTCTCCCCTGTTTCTTAGGCAAGTCTCCCTCGACAGCCTGGCCTCTCTGGGCTGCATTGAGGGGAGGGGGTTGTGAGCATCTGTGTCCTTGGAGGACAGGGTGGCTGGGAGGCGCTGGCCCTCCTTGAGCCCAAGGGGCTGCTGACCCTGTTGCTATAAATCAGGGGACCCTTTGAGAAGGTGAGAGGGGTCCTGAGGAGGGCCGCTTCCTGACAAATTCTCTAGGACAGCAGGGGCCAGAGGGCCAGAGTGGGGTGACTGCCAGAGGGTCCTAGAGGTTGGCAAGGAAGGGCCAGACAAGCATTCAAGGAAGGCTTCATGGGGGAGGCAGCATGGAACGGTGCCTTAAGGACAGAATGAGGGTTGAGTAGGCAGGCCCAAGGGCACTTAGAATAAAACCAGACTCTTTTCTGTGGCTGCAGGCTCCTCTCTTTTCTGTCTTCCATCATGTCCAGTTCATTCTGCCCCAGGGCCTTGGCTGTGGTGGTTCCCTCTGGCTAAGCCCGCTTGTTCCAGAGCTTTGCATAGCTGCTCTTTCTCTTCCTTGAAGTCTCCACGGAAGCCCAGAGAAGATTCCTTGACGATTCTCTGAATTCTTCCCTCCAGGCACCCCTCTTCACATTGCCCTGTGTTATTATCTTTGTAGAGGTGGGGGAAGACATGGAAGTGTAACCAAATTACTCACTAGGTATGAAAATGTGTACTGCCTTCTTCCCGTGCCCACTCCCTTCCCAACTGGAAGGTAAACTCCTGAGAGCAAGGCCCTCATCTGTCTGGTTCACTGCAATGCTCCCAGCACCTGGAACAGAGCCCAGCACAGCAGGCCTCCATCAAGACAGTACTGGGTGGATCAAGGGAAGGAAGGAAGGATGGAAGGAAGGAAAGAAGGAAAGGCAAGAGGACGTCTTCCAAGAATGAATGGTTTTCCAGGTGGCAGAAAGACAGGGAAGAAGGAGTTGTACACGCATGCATAGACACTGTGAGTGTGAAGAGGAGAGGCTGCCAGGAATAGATCAGCCTGCTCAGACCAGAAGAGGTCCCGAGGCCAGCCCTCTCTTATGGCGCCTATAATCAATGCCCTCTTATTACCTCTACAAATGGGTCCTAGTTCATGGAGGTAGCTCCCAAACTCTTCATGGCTGGTGTGGGGCCCTGGCCAGTGGTACTGTGTCTGGTGATTCTATTGTCAAGGGCCCCAGTCCCTGGCTCTCATGGGAGTCCATCCCATAGGTACCACTTTCCCAAGAAGAGCCCTGGAGGCTGTGGTTGGTCTAGGGGTTTAACTGTTCTCATCTCCCTTCACGTGCAGAATAAAATCCAAAGTCCTCGCGGTGGCTCTCAAGGCTTTACATGATCCAAGTGCAAAGATCACGGCTCCCCCCAACTCTCTAAGCTTTAAAACCCCAGGTTGAAATCCCAGCTCAGCCACTAGATAGCTGTGTGACTTTGGACAGGTCCTTCAACCTTTCTGAGCTGCCATGTCCTCTAGGACAAAATGGGCCTGGTTAAAGTACTTGCTTCAAGGTTGTTGTGAGGATGAAGGGAGGGAATTCAGTGAAAAGCTCTTAGTGTGCACCTGGTGTGCGCTGAGCTCTTAGCTACCATTAACCCTTTCCTCCCTCCTCCTCTGCCCGCTAACATCCCCACTATAAATCAGTCTTAGGGCTTCCAGAGGGAGCGGCCATAGAGCCCAGGTCCCCGATGAGCATACAGCAGTCCCAGTGAAGGGGCCTATTTCAGGGTCACAAAGCCAGCCTGTGGCCCGGGTGGGACTTGAACCCAGGACTCCTACCGGAGGCCCCCACTCCTCCGCTGGTCTCACCCCAGCCCAGCCCAGAGTGGCAGGAAGAAGAACCTCCAGTTACTGCTTGGAAGTGGCTGCACAGCTTCTTCTCCGCTTTCAAGACTGAGTTAATCCTGATGAGTTAGGTCTGTTTCAGGCCCCGTGCAATCTTCCTTGCGATGCTCATAAGATTCCTAGGGCGGCATCTGGATGGCTTCGAAGGCTCTGGCAGAAGCTGAGCCCCGCCGTCAACAGGCTGCACTACGTTTACAAGAGGCCTTTAATGCCCTGTGGTCTCGGCTTCCTTAATGGGGATTTTCCTCCCCCTCCTTTTTCTCTCCCCCTTTTAGCTTTCAGAGTGTGGTTTGGATTCCTAACAGAGAAGTCAAGACCGGAGAATCCCTTCCAGGCCCTCCCTCCCTCTCTCCCCCACTGGCCAACTGTGCCAAAGCCCTGGGAAAAGAAAACGTTGCTTCTAAAGGATTTCAGCGGGAAAAAGAGGGAAGCCCCACTGGGCTTCCAAAAACTCAACTGGGAATTGGCTTGTGCAGAAATTCTCCTCTGACCTTGCAAGTGAGCAGCAGATCCAGGAGCCTGGTGGGGAGGACTGGGCAGCTCCAGGTGCAGTGGCCTAATGGCCTCACTCAGATTGCAGGCTGGAGGGGCAGGGCGGGGTCCTGTGCTTGGGGCCAGCATGGGGAGGGGACAGGCAGCATCCTCTCACCTACCTCCCCACCCCAACCTATCCCTCCCTTCTCTGGATCTCCTACACCTGTGGAGGCCTCAGTGCTCCTTAACTAGTTTTTAAAATGAGTTCTTCCCAGCACTTTGGGAGGCCAAGGCGGGCGGATCACCTGAGGTCAGGAGTTCGTGACCAGCCTGACCAACATGGAGAAATCCGTCTCTACTAAAAATACAAAATCAGCCAGGTGTGGTGGCACATGCCTGTAATCCCAACTACTCGGGAGTCTGAGGTAGGAGAATTGCTTGAACCCAGGAGGCGGAGGTTGCAGTGAGCCAAGATTGCACCATTGCACTCCAGCCTGGACAACAACAGCGAAACTCCGTCTCAAAAAAAAAAAAAAAAAAAAAAAAAGAGTTCTAGAGTTCTCTCTGCAACTAGGACAGGAATGATCTAAGCCTCAGCCAGAGCTTTGGCTAACCTTGAGATTGGGGGCTGGGAGGGGAACCCCATTTACCTTCCCATCTCCCTCTTTTCTTTTTTGTCCCCCAACAGGATGAGAAAGGGCAGGAGTGCCATTTTTGGAGGCTGAGGCCCTGATCCATGCAGGTTTGTGGGCCCTGCCCCCACCCTCCTGTGGTCCCCCGGGTTTCCTCTGTATCTCAGACGGTCCTTCAGGCCCTGCTCATATGGCTGGACCCCAGGTGTCATTGGGTCTGGGTATCACTCAGCTTCTGACAGACAACTGCCTTCATTAGAAAGGCCCAGAATTCCAGCCCCAGGACCACCCATCTTCTTGGCAGTCCTGAGCTTAAGTCTCCTCATGTTTTTATTTTTACACAGCCTCCCCCTGGCCTCACACATGTAGCCTGTGGCATGCGAGCAATCAAGCGACAGGCAACCAAAAAAGGGTAGGAGGCAAAGAGGCAAGGGAATACCGAATCTGTGACATCTTCCCCCAAGGAACAGCAGCGTCGCCAGTGTCTGGATAAATCACGTTTTATCTCCTTTCGAGAGGAACGCAAAGCAGAGCCGCTTCATCTTGATGATGTCGTCTGTCTGCACAGTGTCGTCCATCTGACAGGGAGATGGCCCGGCTCTCTGGCTTCAGAGAGAAGACGACGACGGAGAGCTTGAGCAAGAGTCCAGGAGAGGAACAAGAATGACCCAGCAAGCACTTCTTGAGCATCTGCTGAATGCAAAGCCTAGTGCTACATGGAGTGTAGGGGCAGACAGGAGGGGTGAGCTGCAGAGCCATTGTGGAGAGATGAGAGACACCCACAGGAAGCAGGTCACATGCGACAGGACGCGGTCACACGTTCCACTGTCTGACTTCGGCAGGGCTGGCGACCAATGCTTGTGGTGGCAGGGAAGTCGGGGATGGCTGCAGCTGTGGTTTTCATGGCCCCTGGGTCCCCTGTCTGTTCACTTCTGCCTACCAAAGGCTGCTCACCGGAGCCACGGGGGCTCTCCACCTCAGGGCTTTGTCTAGCCATGGGCGCACACTCAGCCAGACGTGCTAGAGTTAACGCCCTCAGAGGCAGTCCTCAGTGACAAACAGGGAGTTGGTGGGTAGATCTCTAGCCTCCACGTGTCAGGTCCTTTCTCTGTCATCTCCTGGAGCACCCCCAGCAGAACTGAGCTCTAGTTGCCCACCACGACTAACTGGCCTGATAACACTTCCTTCCCCTCCCTGCCCTTACTGTCCCACTCCCCTAACGATATTTCTTGGGATCGCCTCCAAAACAAGTCAAATCCTTATTTCTGGGGCTGCGTCTAGGGGAATAATCTAAATCAAGGTGATGGCTTTTCTGAGACTCAGACCTTGACAGAAGCAGCTGGCGTGGATTCGTGAGCAGTCTGCCCGTCTGCTCACATGCAATGGAAATGATCTTAATTGGGTCTCCTTTAATTCAAGTTATGAAAACCCATCTTCAACTCATTTAAATGAAAAAGAAAATGGTATTGTTTTATGTAGCTGAAAAGGACCAGGTCAACCCTAGTTTAGGAACAGCTACCCATATCCAGCTGCTGAAATAATGTCAAAGGGCTCTGTCGCTCCCTCTCTCCACTCGGCTTTTCAGTCACTCAAGAAGCTTTTACCAAGCACCTGTCTTGTGCCAGGCACCCTTCCTTTCTCTCATTCCTTTGCTTCTCAGGCCACTAGAGGTGCCAGCCTTTCGTCCTGCCAGCTTAGCAACCGTGGGAAAAAGCAGTCTCAGGGCTGACTCTCATTGGCCCGGATCAGGTCCCTCCCCACCGCTGAGCCAATCACTGTGACTGTGGCTGACTAGGCTGCATCCTGTGGCTACCTTTGTTGCTAGGGGGTGTGGCTAGACTTACTGACACCACAAGGACTGGGAGTGGAAGATGCCTTCTCCAGGGGAAAATTAGGTAGACTGAGGCAACAGATGCCTGTTACAGCTACAGGTGAGCACTTCATCATGTGCCAAGCTCATGGGCCCCGAAATGAGTCACAAGTGCTATAACTCACAGCAGAATGTGGCAGGTAGCCTAGGAATGGATAACGTGTTTTGGATGTTCTGGAAAGAGGGACATTATTCCCCGCTCAGCCAATCAAGGAACACCTTCTGAAAAGGGGGCTTTGGCCCTAGACATTGACAGCCACCTGGCACAGAAGTCAGTTGTGTAAGACCTTGAACATCAGACCAAGGAGTTCAGATTCTAAATTTCTCAGACTAGAAAAGAACTATGTCTTGATGCATTTGTTATGATTGAATGTGGCCAGCTTGGGAGAGCCAGCTGGGAAGGTCTGAGGGGCTGGCATTTCCTGTAAGCCTTGCCCATACCTGTAGAGGGGTGTCCCAGCCCAGCTGGCAGCAGCCCGTATGACTGGAGGCTTTGTGCGCAGAGAGGCCAGGGAACAGTCAGGCTGGGACAGCCATGCTTCCCTTGGTATTGCCTTGTGCCCGCCCTGGAAGGAGCCACCCACCTAAACTAAGAATAGGAATTCCTGCCCAGCTGGCAGGAACGAATGCCGATTTCTCAAGGAGGGATGGGCCTGAAAACAAAGCGTAGCATGTGGGCTGGGCTCTACTTTGTGTTGATTTGCAAGGTCACTTGAGAGCCGCACCCACTCCGGGCATTCATTGATCCTGCCATTAGATCCAGGCGAGGTGGCCTGGCCAAGTCGCTCATTGAATCCCAAGATGGCAGCCTCCAGGGCTCCTCACCTGCCAGAGAGGTCCTGGGCTCTCAGCCTAGGGCGCCTCTTACCCTCCAGGAAAGGTGACTGTTTCTCTCTTGTTTCCTTGACCATGGACTGAGATGGTGGCAGGTAGTGTTGGACTGAGATGCTGAGAAGCCAAGGGAGAGGGAAATAAGAAGGTCGCTGTGGCAGTTTTAGCCAGAATCCCCCACTCATGAGTATCTCTCTTCCAGGCAAGATCCTCTTCCGCAGAAGCCACATCCGGGATGTAGCTGTGAAGAGACTGAAGCCTATCGATGAATACTGCCGGGTAAGAGTGTGTCTGGGGCTGGGGGAGGGGCTCGGGGAGGGCTTCAGGGTGGGGGCAGGGGCCCATCTGCCTGAGTGTCCATCTGTGAAGAAAGGTTGCTGTACAGAACCCTCCTGAGGCCTGGTGTTTCTTGGCCAGAGGGGTGGGTATGGGATCACCCCGTAGCTGGGCCACCCTCTGGGACCCAAGGACCTCGGGTTCACAGCTAAGCTTCTGTGCCTGTCAGGACATATCCATGTTTCCAAAACACTGTTTGAAGTCACTTCCTCTGGGAAGTGAACTGAACTCGGGAGCTAAGTCAAAGAGCCTCCTTCCAAAGGGCTGCTTGCTTCTCTATGTAAGATTTTGCTGGACATAGAAGAACTATTTCTTTGAATTCCTGTTGGGATGTTGTTGGGATCAGTTCAATAGCATCAGCAGTACACATTTGTTTATTCACCTAAATCTTGGTAACTACAAATGTTCATATACACATCTTTACAGATGCAGGTGTTCACACAAACACACACGCACATGCACATTAACACAGCCAGTGCCAAAGAGCAGGCAGGAGAAGGACAGCAGTGTCATGAGCCAGAGCCCACCTGTCTGTCTTTGATTAGAGCCCAGCGCTCCTGCAGTGAGCATGAGTGGCTACCAGGGGATGAGCAGCCCTCAGTTTCCTTGGCACATGGCCTCTGGAGGGCCAGACTTCCCGGGTTGGAAGCCCTGACTAATTTCATGAACTTGGGCAAGTTGCTGAACTTCCCTGAGCCTCTGTTTTCACATCCGTCCAATAGGGAGAAGAACACACAGGGTGCCTCCACATGGTGGTCAGGAGGATGGAATGAGCTGGCACATTGTAGGGGCAACAGCACAGCATCTGGCTCAGAGGAAGCATTCAGCAGATGCTTTTGTTATTATTTTTACAAAGGGCAAACAATTTGTATTAAATAAACTAGCAAATGAAAACGTTTTATTATTTTTAAAATTTTATTTATTTATTTATTTATTTATTTATTTATTTTGATGGGACAAAGTCTTGCTCTGCGGCCCAGGCTGGAGTGCAGTGGTGTCATCTCGGCTCACTGTAACCTCTACCTCCTGCGTTCAAGCAATTCTCATGCCTCAGCCTTCCGAGTAACTGGGATTATAGGAGCGTGCCACCAGGCCTGGCTAATTTTTGTATTTTTATTAGAGATGTGGTTTTGCCGTGTTGGCCAGGCTGATCTCAAACTCCTGGCCTCAAGTGATCTGCCCACCTTGGCCTCCCAAAGTGCTGGGATTATAGGCGTGAGCCACCGCGCCCAGCCATATTTTTTTTTTTTTTTTTTTTTTTTTTTTTTTTGAGACGGAGTCTCTCTCTGCCGTCCAGGCTGGAGTGCAGTGGCCGGATCTCAGCTCACTGCAAGCTCCGCCTCCCGGGTTGACGCCATTCTCCTGCCTCAGCCTCCCAAGTAGCTGGGACTACAGGCGCCCGCCACCTTGCCCGGCTAGTTTTTTGTATTTTTTAGTAGAGACGGGGTTTCACCGTGTTAGCCAGGATGGTCTCGATCTCCTGACCTCGTGATCCGCCCGTCTCGGCCTCCCAAAGTGCTGGGATTACAGGCTTGAGCCACCGCGCCCGGCCCCAGCCATATTTTTAACACGTTTTTGAGAGAGGGTCTCGTTCTGTTGCCCAGGCTGGTGAAAAGGCTTTATTAAAAGCAAATAAAAAGTTAAAAAGCAAATAAAAAATAAAAACAAGCAAATAAAAAAGCAAACATGAAATAATTTAATGTTTCTACTGGGCACCATTGGCTTTAGTAGAGCTAGAATTTCGTAGTTAAATGAAACCCACTGTGGTTCCTGACTCAAAAATCTTGAGAAGATGTCGTATAATGTGTTATAATGTGGCAAATGTATAAAATTTCACAAGTGCTGGTATTAGAGTGTCAGAAGGAGAAGAGCTGGAGTCGAATCCCGGTGCCCACTTACTAGCTATGTGACCTTGGGCAAGCTGCTTTGCCTCTTTGAGCCCTAGTTTCCTCAGCTGTAAAATGAATATAAAAACACTATCTCACATGGGGACTGAGTAGGAAGAATGTATATCACAGTGTCCTCATACAGAGCTGTTGCAGGAAGGCCAGGAGTTCAAGACCAGCCTGGGCAGCATAGCGAGACCTCACCTCTCCAAAAAAAAGTTTAAAATTAGCCAGGCATGGTAGCACACACCTGTAGTTTAGGTGAGAGGACTGCTTGAGCCAGGAGGTCAAGGCTACGGTGAGCTATGATCATGCCACTGCACTCCAACCTGGGTAACAGGAAACGATCCTGTCCCTAAATAAATAAATAGATAAATAAATATGTTTAAATAAGAACCAACATGCTAAATTTATTAACTGGTATTCCCAAGCCTATAGGAAGAAAAGACAATGTAGTCTCCATTAAACTGAAGTTTGAATTTCGTGACTGTGCACGTTATACTTGGATCACATGTTCTGCCTTGTTTTAAAAGGATGCCCCAATGCTGGATTCCCTTAAGCTAGAAACTTCTCTGCTTCAGACCAATATTCATTTTTCTCTTTAACGGGCATTCACTGTTTCTGGTTAAATTGATGGCTGTAGCCTGAGCTTTTATTTCTCTTTATTCCTTTCTCAAGAAGTTAAATAAATGGGCAAAGCTAATGGAGGAGGGGGCATTGGACGGGAGGAAGGCTTTTCCTGTTGGGATTTATAGCTCCGATTAGCCAGCCCAAGGCATCTGCAGCTGGGCTCCGTGGAAATACTGTCTGCTGGATCATCCG
The DNA here is from genome assembly GCF_024542745.1 of Macaca thibetana thibetana. Lineage (NCBI taxonomy): Eukaryota > Metazoa > Chordata > Mammalia > Primates > Cercopithecidae > Macaca > Macaca thibetana. The sequence continues at coordinate 99,877,225 of NC_065586.1, read as the reverse complement.
GAGGAGGAAGTGATAGCATCTTATCTCCTGGGATCAGGCTTTGAACAGGACTCCTGATACAGAGGGGCTCTGGAGCTCCAGTGTGCCGTGGGTAGCTGGGGGAGCCATTGAAGTGGGGTCTGCAAGAGGAGGGGCCTCCTAACCTCATTAGCACAGATGGAAACTGCCCAGAGCCAGACAAGGAACGGGGCCATGGGCCCACCAAGCAGACAGCCATCTATCTCACAGGCAGTGATTTACTCTGAGAATGGCGGGGGTGGGGCACTACAGAGTGACCTTTAATTCTGCGGAACTAGGAAGCTGGGATCTGTGGTCTGATTGTCTGAGAAACCCACTGACCTTGGAATGGTCTTTAGGGACAAGTCCATGGCCACTGCCACCCAGCTTTGCATTTCACAGCTTGCCTCCAGACAGGCCACTCAGCATCACTGCCGACCCCAGCCAGCTTCACAGCCAGTGCCATGTGCAGTCCGCTCCACGGCCAGCCCTTCCCCTGTCTCTACCTGCCTTTGTCTACATACTGCCTGGAACCTCTGGAGTCTCTACTTATAGTGCCCTGCATAGCCCACCTGCTTGACTGGCCATCTTCCTTGGACCTGCTAGACAATGTGGGCTCAGAATCTGGGGTTTGATAGGAATTCACATGCACCCAAAATTGTGCAGCTGGCTCTGCACACCGAGCAGCCAGCTCCCTGCAAGGACTCAGACATGGAAAGTCTGACCATGCAGTGGACCTCCCCAGACTTCGGGCTCCCTGCCCTTGCTGGCCAGCCAGTCCCACCACCTAATGGCGGTTTCACAGCCCAATCTCAGTGTTAATTTTTAACATATAAGCAGCAGATTGGATGGGAATCACGGAAAATTTACCACATGCCGACTGAGTGATTGTTTTATGTGGCACTTGAGGGTCAGGTGTCTATGAAGAGGGGTTCCAAAGGCATTTCTTTAACTTCATAAATTAATTTAAAGGACAACATGGTAATGCAGTTAATATTTAATGGTCTGGGACCTCAACAAGTTGAAGACTTTCATCAGACTAACAAAAGTAAGCTCTACCATAGAGGCTTGGACTCACAATTTTTTAAGTGGCTCTAGTTACCCCATTCCTAGGGGTGAAATACATGTTTGCAGTATTTGTCCAGGGGATAAAATAAATATTCTAGGGAGGGGTTCAGAGAGGAGTGTGGGAGAGTGTTCGAGAATGATCAACTCACCCTTTGACATGTTAATGGCATTTATACAAGTCTCCACTTCCTGGTTGGTACGACTAGAATTTTTTTGCTGCTCAAATAGCTGAGCTTGTTTCTATTACTTGTCTGTCTATGACACATTTGATTTCAGGGATCAACGGCTTTCTTTGTAGGAGGGAAGAGGGACTGGGTGCGGTCAGACTTAGGGGCAGGAAGTCTGAGCCCAACAAGAGGTCAGCACTAAAGGGTAAGGATCCCCTGACCCTCCCCCCTGCACCTCACAGACTCATTCATTTTTATTCCCACTTCCCAGACTTGAAAACTGAGGCTATTGCATGGCAGTGGTTCCTAGTCCCAGGTATTCTCCCTTCCACCTGGGATTTTCCGCCACAGCCAATCATTGGCTCTCCCCTTGGGGAGAGTAACGTTGTTCTTGTGGTCCTTGTTCTGAAAGCAGACCTGGCCCAGGAGAGGCCTTGCCAATGGGGAGACTTAGGCAGAGGCCAAGGCCGATCTGTTCATGAGGGGCCTCCTGAGTGGCCTGGTGCTCTGGGGAAACCCAGGTAGTAGAATCTCACCATCTCCCTGACAGACCCAGGAGAAGGAGGAGTTTCTAGGCTGAGATAAAGCAGATCATGTCCCTTTTCTCCTTAAAGACCTTCAGAAGGCTGGGCACAGTGGCTCATGTCTGTAATCCCAGCACTTTGGGAGGTCAAGGTGGGCATATATATATATATTTTTTTGAGACGGAGTCTTGCTCTGTCGCCCAGGCTGGAGTGCAGTGGCACAATCTCAGCTCACTGCAAGTGCTGCCTCCCGGGATTCACACCATTCTCCTGCCTCAGCCTCCCGAGTAGCTGGGACTACAGGCACCTGCCACCACACCCAGCTAATTTTTTTGTATTTTTAGTAGAGACGGGGTTTCACCACGTTAGCCAGGATGGTCTCGATCTCCTGACCTCATGATCCGCCTGCCTCGGCCTCCCAAAGTGCTGGGATTACAGGTGTGAGCCACCGTGGCCGGCCAAGGTGGGCATATTGCTTGAGCCCAGGGGTTCGAGACCAGCCTGGGCAACATGGTGAAACCCCATCTCTACAAAAAATACTAAAAGTAGCTGGGCATGGTAGTGCATGCCTGTAGTCCCAGCTATTGGGGAGGCTGAGGTAGGAGGGTCACTTGAGCCTGGGAGGCAGAGGCTGCAGTGAGCCATGACTGCACCACTGCACTCCAGCCTAGGCAACATAGTGAGACCCTATTTCAAAATAAAAACGGGCCTCCTTCAGAGGAGTCCCGCTGCCCCTGAGAATATGTGAACACCTCAGCCAGGCCCTCTGTGGGCTGGTTCCAAGTGCTGCTGGGGCCTCAGCTCCTACCTCTTTCTTCCATACCCCGCAGTCTAGTTCAGCAGACACGAGGCCATCCTCGACTAGCCAGGCCTGCGCCCCTGAGCCTGCGCTGGTCCCCTGCCTGGGTGCACATTCAGCTTCCACAGTGAGCTCTTCCATAAGCCTCATGACTCCCCAGGAAAAGCTGATCACTCGAGCCATTCTGCCCCCAGAGGACTGCGCCCACCCCCACTCTGCGCATTTCTCCTCTGCGGGAGGGTGACTTCTGTGTGTCCGTCTTCTCCCAGACTGCGAGCTCCTTGAGGGCCACATTTGTCATCTCTGTGTCTTCACTAATAAACAGGAAGCCCAGCCCTAAGGGGGTGTCCAGCCAATGCCTGATGACAAGATGGAAAGATCACAAGTAAATAGAACTTCCTCAGAGAGTGACATATCCCCCAGGCCCTGATGTACTAAGATCCCTTGTGAAATGGCTTAAACTACTACCAAGAGTTAGACACCATTTACATTTCAAGGGGAGTCACTGCTCAGATCCGTCAAAAAGAAAACCCATGTGTTTTGAATACTCTGATTTCAGAAGTTCAGTGAAACCCCAGCTTTCTAGATGGTGACCTAGGAAGAACAGTCCAGGCAGGTTAGAGGCAGCCCCAGAGGTGGGGCTGGAAGGACACGGGTGGGACGCCAAAGGGGCAGGATGCCAGCCCCCTTGTGCCACACGTCCAACTCCACCCAGAGCGGCCGGGCTTTTACCCATAAGATTTCCAGGGATTAGAAACTGATGCTTTAAAAAAAAAAAAAAAAAATCAGTGTGCAGGAAGAAGCATTTAAAAAAAAACAAAAAACAAAAAACAAAAACAAGAAAATAAAGTGATGCTGCTGAAAAGAGAGGAGCAATCGAGCCTGTGTAAAGAGTGGACTCCCGTGGTGTTTTGCCAAATGCAGAGCTTTGCTTTTTGTCCTGACGCAGGCATTACCCAGAGTGGTGGGCTTTGTGGAGGATGACCGTTTCGAAGCAGAGGGTCTGAGCACAGTCTGCCTGGGCCCCCTCCTGTGCCACTTGTATGTACAAAGACCAGACTTGTGCCCACCGAATCTGAGTGGAGGTCTCAGAGACACACAATGCAGCCACCCTCTCCCTTGTCTACACCTGCACCATTGGCCATGATGACACTCGGTGCTAAGTGGTAGCTCATGTCATGGCCCCCAGAAAATGGTCTTGAGGGGTAGGAGCTGAAGACTGCAGGACAGTTTAGGACTGGAAGAGGGGAAGCTGGCAGGGTTAACTGATGACAAAACCTGAATGGCTCTTTAGCACCTCATTACTAGTCCCCCCTGACCCAGGTACCCACTACCCCAGCCCTTTTCTGCGTGCCATTTCTGTAGATCTGCTCTCAGCCAGCTCACTGACCCCTGTGTACACAGTTTACTAAGTACACATTTACTGAGTGTACTCTTCACCAGCCACTGTGCTAGGCTTCTCGTATTCATCTCACTTAACTTCCTAACAGCTAGGTAGGTGCCACCTCGTATCCCAGAGCTCAGAGAGGGCAGGTAATGCATCCAGCCTCACACAGCCCATAAATGGCAGAGCCAGGACCCAAACACGCATCTGCCTGCAGCCCTGAGGTCCTGAGGCTCTGAGGCCCTGACTTTACCACCACATGGCATACATATGAATGTCTCATGGCAGAATTTTAGACCTAAGCTGGGGTTGCTAACCCTGATATGCCTGTTATCTGGCCCCTACCCTGCTGTTCTCAGAAAGTCTGGGCTTGGGGGTGCCCTGGCCCTGGCCATCATCAGCCCAGGCTGCGGGGACTCACTGCTCAGCACCACCCTCTCCTGCCAAATGATTTTGGCCAGAGCTGAGCTTTGGCAGCAGCTCTGATGGAAGCTGCTCTGGGCTGAGAGCCTCTTGTCAGCCTGAAATCAGGACGAGCCCTCCACGCGGCTCCCCTCAAGGCTCCCTGTTAAATAAAGATGCCATGGTTGTTCCACCAAAAGGCCTCTTTGTCTGAGGCCCTCGTGGCCCACGCGTCCTCTGCCTCCGGAATGTGGTCTCTGTCGTCATGAAGAGCCCCTCTGTTCCCTGCCAGGGCTGGGTGAGCCGTGGCCGGCCAGGGTCCGCGCTTAGGGTGGATGGCAGCACACTGAGCTGGGAGGGCACTAGCACTCTGGGCCGCTGCAACCCTCCCTCTCCCACCCTGTGTCCCTCCCTCTCCCTTTCAGGGTGGTCACCCAGCAATGACTCTCTGCACACAGCTGGGATTCCTGGTAATAGTTTCCTCCTGCCTTCTGCCCATCCCGACCCTATTGGTGCTCCCTCCTGAGGCCCCCTGTCCTCCCTGAATTTCTCTCCCTCCCTCTCACTCCCTGTCTGTCTCTCTCCTTCCTCAGTTTTTCAGTTCCTTTTCCTTCTACCTTCCCAAGGAGAACACAGCATAGACAGTGTGCATTAAATGAGGACTTGAACACTCTGGGGGCATGCTCCACCCATCTGACCTTCACAGCTTGGGCTTGGATTCTGCCCCTCTCCTCACTTATGGCTTCACCCCCAGCAGCCTCAGTATCCATGTCTACCCCCAGGACAAAATGGGGTGACATGTCATTAGATTTGCTCTCTCTCATCCCTGTAAAACCAGGCACAGCCCCATATGCAGCACACATTGCAAAGCCCTCACTGTTTGGTGGATGACTGGAGGAGTCAAGGGGCCAAGGGCAGGGCCTGACACGTAGCTGCTCAATTAAGGTTAATTTTCCTTTTCTGTTTCTTGCCTGTTGATGGAGATGTGTTATGTTAGAGACCCTTGGAGAGCCGTGAACCCTGAAAGGAATGACTGGGAGTTACATCGTGCTCTCCTATCTGCTATGGTCTGGTCTTGTCTCATCTTGCCTGGGTGTGGGTTTGGCATCGAGAAGGGCCCATCTTGATAGGATGCCTGGTGCTAGATGGCACACTTGCGTTGTTATCTAACCAGCTCAGAGGACAGCTAAACCATTACTTTCCTCTTCCTCAATATTATCATTCTATGGGTGCAACCTAAGATTATATGTGGGTTTTTTGCCCCACTATCATGTCCCATGGCTACTGGATATTGGGCTTATAGACATGGAAACCTTCACTACCTTATCCACTTTTCATTCATTCATTTCTTTAAACAAGTATTAATCAAGTGCCTGCTCTGTCAGGTACCCTACTAGGATCTGGGGACACAGAAGTCAACCGAACAGATTAAAATCCCTGCCTGCCGGGAGCTTACCTTCCAGTGAGTCTTCCCCACCCTCCAGGGGTGCCTGTGGGCAGGCCACGTGGTCTCCCTGCACCTCCGTCTCCTCACCTGTAGTATGGGGATGGGAATTGTGCCCTCATGAGGATTTCCTGGAACAACACTCACAGACTCACTGTACTTGGCCCAGGAGCCGCTGGATCCAGGCATTGCATCTGAAGCTGGTCGTGGTGTGTGAGGTTTCGGGAGGCAGGGGCATGGGACAGGGTCGTGTCTTACACACCGGGGGACTTCTCATCAGGAGTGTCTCACAAGCCCTGTGTTTGTTGACTCCTCCAGTCCTGGGTTTTTCTGTCTTCTCCTGGCTCTAGCCCTTGTCTCACTGTCCCCCGTCCCTCAGCCCTGCTTTGGCAGTGTTCTCTCCTGTCTGTTTGGACCAAGGGATCCTTCCTTGCCCCAGCATTTCTCCCCATACTAAATTGAGGGGCCCAGAAAGCGGGGCTATACCTGGCCTCACCCTATACCCCCAACCCCTCCATGTCAGACCTGGCCAGGTCAGGGTGCTGCATGCTGGTGTGCAGCATGAACTCTGACTACCTTCTTTTTATTTGATTGTATTGTATTTATTTATTTTTTTGAGACAGAGTCTTGCTCTGTCGCCCAGGCTGGGGTGCAGTGGCGTGATCTCAGCTCACTGCAACCTCCGCCTCCTGGGTTCAAGCGATTACCCTGCCTCAGCTTCCCGAGTAGCTGGCATTACAGGTACCCTCCACCACACCTGGCTAATTTTTTGTATTTTTAGTAGAGACAGGGTTTCTCCATGTTGGACATGGCTGGTCTCCAACTCCTGACCTCAAGTGATCTGCCCACCTCGGCCTCCCAAAGTGCTGGGATTACCGGCATGAGCCACCACGCCCGGCCTAACTCTGACTACCTCCTGACCTAGTGCATCACCTTCCAGCTGCAGACTCTCCTTATGCCTGGATGACAAGCTCCCAGCTGGCCCACACACTTGCCATGACTACTGTTTCCCATAGAATGCCCACTGCTCCTCTCTGCTTGTCCAAACCCTGCAAACTCCACTAGCCATGCTCATGCCCACTCTTCTAAGAAACCTTTCCACACTCTTCAGTTTACATTGTTTCTCCAGGCATCCTCAGCTTGGCCTGAAACAAGGCCCTGCTAGTCATGCCCCAGCCTACCTCCTATGGCCCTTCTCCCTTGCTCTGGGCCCTCAGGCCACACTGGCCTTCATTCATCTCCTGGAACCAACATGCTTGATCGCTCTACCTCCACCTTGACCAGTTAATTGTTACCCATGCTTCAGAACTTAGCTTTAAAGAGTCCTTTGTGAAACACTGGCTCCCCATCTTCCACATCTTCTTGGGTTCTATCAAACTCCATCATAGTGCTGTGTTGTCCTTGGCAGCAATTATCAACTTTGTCATGGAATAATTAATTTTGTGGTCAGTGTTTAGGGAGTGTGAATGCCTGGTGTAGCTGGAGCATGGCTAGTGGGTGACAAGGCTGGGAGGATATGACCTTGGACTGTTGGGTTAGGGATCTTGGACTTACTCTGTGTGCAGAAGGGAATTCCCTCAGGGTTCCAGCAGAATGACTAGCTCTTGAGGACCCTAAGACCCAGGGTTCCAGGGTTCAGTGGTCTTTTTTTTTTTTTTTTTTAAGCTGGTTGACTGGCTGGTTGGATGGTTGGTTGGTTGGTTGACTGGATGGTTGATGGGTAGGTTGATTGGATAGCTGGTTAGAGTTTTTTTGTTGTTGTCTTGTTGGTTTGTTGATTAATTGGCTGGTTGGTTAGTTGGTCAGTTAGTTAGCTGGCTAGTTAGTTGAGAGAAATGGATAGAAGGAAGGGAAGGAGGGAGGGAGGGAGGGAGGAAGGAAGGAAGGAAGGAAGGAAGGAAGGAAGGAAGGAAGGAAGGAAGGAAGGAAGGAAGGAAGGAAGGAAGGAAGGAAGGAAGGAAGGAAGGAAGGAAGGAAGTTTGGTTGTTTCATTCATTATTTGATTGGTTGATTTGTTGATTAGTTTTCTGGGTGGACAGATGGGTGGCTGGTTGACCATGTCTTCCATGGCACAGTTCTTGATCCTCTCTGTCACTGTTGGTGCAAGGTGACACTGTCTTGGTTTCCCTGTTCCCAAGTTCATCACACCTAATGCCCTTTCCTCCTGTCTTTCCACAGGCACTTGTCCGGCTGCCCCCACACATTTCACAGTGTGACGAAGTCTTCCGGTTCTTTGAGGCTCGACCCGAGGATGTCAACCCTCCAAAAGAGTAAGTAATAACTCAGGCCTCTCCCATGTGCTAGGGAGGCGTGGGCTAAAGCGGTGGTCAGCCTGGGGAGGTTGGGGCTGTGGGAACACAAGCAGAAGGAGAGCTAGCAGGGCCAGCCGAGCTAAAGAACAGTGGTCCAAATGAATGGGGGACATTATTCCCCAGGCTTCTAGTGTCAGAGCCCACTCTTCATTTTCCTTTACCCCAGGGCTGGAAAGCGAGAGTGTCTCTGCATTTGTGGAGCAGATTTTCCTACAAACTCTTTCTGACTCACAGGGTTATTACAAGGAGCAGATGAGATAACCCAAAATATAATGGACATGCCATTGAGACTGCTCAGGGCTAGCACAGTCCTTGCTCTTTGCTGTTATGGCTGCAGAGCTCCCAGCGTGCACTGCCCAGGCTGAAAACTCACCTGCCGAATAACAGCAGTCCTGGGCTGCTCCAACAGATTTTATAATCATCATAAAAAATCATAATGAATTTACCCAGTGTCTTTTATGTATAGCATTTTATGATAGGCATTATCATATTCAATAGTCCTATTTACAGAGGAGAAAACCATGGCTTGGTGAGGTCAGGTGCTTTTCCCCCAAAGTCATGCAGATGGTTTGACAGGAGACAGGCCAAGACCTGAACCTAAGTCTGTAGTTCCTAGTGGCCCAGTGCTGGCTAATGTTTCCATGTTTGGAGAGAAGCGGGGAACCATGCAGGTCTTTTTTCTCTCTGAAACTGGGATGCTCTGGGCTGGTGGTCAAGATGGCCCACACAACCATGCTGGTTTCTCACACTCAGGACCCAACTCCATCCAGACGGCCATGCTCTCTTGCTCAGAGCGTTCTGCTCACCTACAGTCGCCAGCATAGGTTCTCGTTGGAGAGAAAAGTCCAGTTCCCACCTAGGAGCTGGTGGGCAGAAGGCAAGGAGGGGTGTTGGGTAAGAGAGAGAGTTGGGCAGAGGACTTAAAGGGATGATGTTGAATCACCTCACTCCATGGCTATCCCCTGGAAGCTTAAAGTACCAGATGGGTGAGGGAGAGGCAGACGGGGTGGCTACTACAGAGGGAAAGGACAGAGTAGGACACAGAAACTCTCTGGGCCAGGTGGGGAGAGGCAGGTGGAAACTGGTGATGGGGAGGAGAAAGCCTGAAGATGAAGGTGGGCATTGCATGGCTCTGGAGGTGCCATTCACACTGCACTTTCTGTGAATATGCCCATGAGGTTGTAGAGTATGTGGCCTGCACACCCACACATGGCAGTCCTGCCTAAAGGGACCCTTCTCTCTTCATGCTTGCTAAAAGACTAATAGCCTGAAATGGCCTGGGCATTTTGAGGGAGGAAAATGCAGCTCCGAGGCGCACCTGGCCTAGCAAAGGCCATCTTCATTGATGGCTGCCTCAGGCAAGAAGCAAGCACTGTGAACCATCAGGAGCTTATCAGTAACTTGGTTCACAGTGTGAAGCAGTGGAAAGCCACAAGGTATAGGATGCAAGGTCTTGAGTTCACATCCCAGTTCTGCTGCTACTAGCTGTGTGATGTCCAGGCAGATCCCTCGTAACTTCCCCGAGCTTCTCTGTGGTCCCTAGTGGCTCAGTGCTGGCCGAAGTTTCTACATTTAGAGAGAAACGGGGATGAATCTTAAATTCAGCTGATTTAAAAAAAAAAAAAGGGCCGGGCGCGGTGGCTCAAGCCTGTAATCCCAGCACTTTGGGAGGCCGAGACGGGCGGATCACGAGGTCAGGAGATCGAGACCATCCTGGCTAACACGGTGAAACCCCATCTCTACTAAAAAATACAAAAAACTAGCCGGGCGAAGTTGCGGGCGCCTGTAGTCCCAGCTACTCGGGAGGCTGAGGCAGGAGAATGGCGTAAACCCGGGAGGCGGAGCTTGCAGTGAGCTGAGATCCGGCCACTGCACTCCAGCCTGGGCGACAGAGCCAGACTCAGTCTCAAAAAAAATAAAATAAAATAAAAAAATAAAAAAAATAAAAAATAAAAAGATGCTAGGCATAGTGGCTCACACCTGTAATCCCAGCACTTTGGGAGGCCAAGGCAGGTGGATTTCTTGAGCCCAAGAGTTCAAGACCAGCCCTGGCAACATAGCGAGACCTTGTCTCTACAAAAAATAAAAATTTAAAATTTAAAAAGAAAGAATAGTGAGAAATAGGGAACCATCTGTAAAAAGGGAATAGTGATGAAACCCTGTTCTTGCTACCTCCAAGGGTTATCATGAAACTCAGATGATGAGAGGTAGGAGAGGTTTGTACCAGGGCTTGTATATTCTTTTTTTTTTTTTTTTTTTTTGAGACAGAGTCTCGCTCTGTCGCCCAGGCTGGAGTGCAGTGCAGTGATCTCGGTTCACTGCAACCTTCACCTCCCCAGGTTCAAGCAATTCCCTTACTTCAGCCTCCCTAGTAGCTGGGATTACAGGCCACGCCACCACACCCGGCTAATTTTTGTATTTTTAGTAGAAACGGGGTTTCACCATGTTGACCAGGTTGGTCTCGAACTCCTAAGTTCAAGTGATCTGCCTGCCTCAGCCTCCTAAAGTGCTGGGATTACAGGCATAAGCAACCGCGCCCGGCCAGGGCTTGTATATTCTTATCCCCACTTTACAGATTAGAAAACAGGAGCTCACAGCTAGAGCGGGAATTTGAACCCAGAACTTCCAGGTTGCAAGCAGAAGCCCCCACTCTTCTGTTTCTCCTGCCTGCTTCGCTGGTTTGGGAACTGTGGTCTGAAGCTCCTCAGTGTCTCCTTTCTGTCCCCGCCTCTCTGCGCTCCTGCCCCTTCTTTCTTTATCCTTGCCTTGCCTCAGGGCAAGGGAAGGCTCTGAGCCTGGCAGCAGTATCCCTGGGTCCTCACCTGACCCTGCCTGTGCCCAGCTGTGATGTTCTCTCCAAGCCTCTCATTCTCTGTCCTTGCATGGGGAGAGAGGAGATGCTCCTCCCTAGGTGGGTGGCCGTTGGAATCCCCCGTGATCGTGTACCCCGCCATGGGGGAAAAGGATCAGGATCATCGATGGTGGAGGCAGCAAGTGTATCGCCACAAAAGCAGCTGACCCTGCCTGTGATCCATGCCTCCAAACCTGCTCTTTGCCAGTCACCTGAATCCATTGGCCTCACTTCATTCATAGCATTAAGTTAGCCTTTTGCCCACCTCTAGGAGGCCCTTGAGGAACAGTGGAAACCAGGCTCAGCGAGACTCTTGGCTGTTGGTGAGGCAGCAGGCCATGGCTTTGTGGGGTCAGGCTCTGGGGTCAGGCCCTGCCACTTAATGCTCGGTGATCTTTGGCCATTTGCTCAACGTCTCTGCATTTCTGTTTCCCTGAAACGAGATAATGCAGAACTCATGAGCTGGTCAAGAGGGTTTACTCAAATAACCCGGCCAGGTGCTACTGGTGCACAGGAAGTGCTCCACGCCTGTGTTCATAGACGGCTGGGGAACAGAATGGAACGCGTGCGCGCTCCGCCCCTGCCTGACTTTTGCAGGGAGGGGCTGTGAAGCATTTGGCCGCTCCACCACCAGGCCAGCAGAGGTTATCTGCCTCTTTCTTGAGGTGGTATTGGCTACGTGGGCCAGGTCACCACTGGTCTGGCAAGTTAGGGGCCTGGGAATAGGAATGCCTCCAACCCCAGGACAGGTCTGAGGCTCAGGAAGTGAGCTCAGCTGTGGCCAGGCAGTTCTGAGGGGCTTCCCCTCCCCTGGGCCGGCCCGTCTCTGCTCCGCCTCCAGGACCCACCAAGAGAGACCTGTGTTCCACTGCAGAGTGTGCCTGTCACAAAAGAGCCAGACCTTGCCCGTGACCCTCGGCTGACAGGCTGCCGATGTGTCAGACTAGTGCCTGCAACTCCTCCCACTCCGGCTGCTTGGACCTTCCCAGGCCACTGTGCGCCTCCCTTCCCTCCAGCCTAGAACATAAACACAGGATCGAGTAACAGCATATTTTGACTCTGGGGCGACTGTGGAGTGGCTTATCAAATTATCAAAGCCGGTGGATTTAATTGGAATTTTGCAGATAACCCCTGGCTTCTTTCAAGTGTGCTGCTGCAGGGTCCGTTGAGAATTCATGGGGGCTGGGGCGGGGGACCGTCTTCCCTTTCCATCTTCCAGAGAAGACAAGGTCTGTCACAGCCCAGACTCAGTGGGGGAGGTGGGCAACAGGCCCAAGCGCCTCGGCTTTGATCCCAGGCCGCTCGCTGGCTTCTGCAGGCAGAAAGCCAGGCCCATGGAGTCGGCTAGCGGTTGCTCTTCCAGACCACTGGCCCTGCACAGAAAGGATGTTCTTCATGGACACCTTTGATGAGCTTGGCACAGAGCAGCCATGGTGGTTTTGCCTCCTCACGCGGCACCCCCAGGAAGGTTAATGGGATTTGTGCCCTTATGAAAGAGGCTCCAGCAAGGCCCTTGCCCCTTCCATTATGTGAGGACACAGCATTTGCCCCTTCTGCCATGGGAGGACACAGCCAGAGTGCACCATCTGTGGGGACCAGGCTTCACTGGGCACCAAATCTGCTGACGCCTTGATCTTGGACTTTCCAGCCTCCAGAACTGTGAGCAATAAATTTCTGTTGTTAAGAAATTACCTAGTGTGGCCGGGCGTGGTGGCTCAGACCTGTAATCCCAGCACTTTGGAAGGCCAAGGCGGGTGGATCACTGAGGTCAGGACTTTGAGATCAGCCTATCCAACATGGCAAAACCCCGTTTCTGCTAAAAATATAAAAATTAGCCAGGCGTGGTGGCACGTGCCTGTAATCCCAGCTACTCGGGAAGCTGAGACAGGAGAATAGCTTGAACCCAGAAGGCAGAAGTTGCAGTGAGCTGAGATCGCACCACTGCAGTCCAGCTGGGTGACAGAGCAAGACTCCATCTCAAAAAAAAAAAAAAAAAAAGCAAATGAAATGACCTAGTGTAGGGTACTTTGCTGTAACAGCCTGAACGGACTAAGACACTTGCTGTTTTTACTGTTGGTCCCTGCCACTGAAACACAGGCTCCAGGAGAGTGGGAACTTGTCTTTGTTCTGTTCACAGAACAAAGCTGTATCCCCAGCACCCAGAACAGTGCCTGTCCCAGAGCAGGGTCTCAGAGGGTCTCTGCTGGATGAATGATTGTTGTCATTCAGTCCTCACTATGGTCTTACATGGTAAGTATGACTGTGACATGATTTTACCAAGGAGCTGAAGGCTCAGGGACATGAAGCAGCTCACCTAAAGTCACCCAACTGGCAGGTGCAGGGCCAAGATCCAAGCCAGGCAGGCTGGCCCCAGACCTACGGTTCTAACCACAGCCCTGACCCAACCCATCACTCAGCTCACACCCACTGTGCCTTCCCAACCTCCTCAGCAGCACCTCTCCCCACCTCCACCCCAGCCAGAGCAGGTGGGTACCCACCTCAGCCCATTTGATGTTATCCTTTGAGGATGGTGTGTGTCTTAGTCTGTTCAGGCTGCTGGAACAGAATACCATAGCCTGGGTGGCTTATAAACAACAGAAATAAATTTCCCACAGTTCTTATGAAAGAGGCTGGCAAGTGCTAAACCAAGGCACCAGCAGATTCCGTGTCTGGTGAGGGCCTGCTTCCTGGTTCATAGATAGTTATCTTTACCCTGGTGGACAGGGAAACAAGCTCTCTGGGTTCTCTTTTATAAGGCACTGATCTCATTCATGAGGGCCAGTGACCATGGCCTCATCGGCTCCTACTACATCACCTTGGGCATTAGGATTTAACATATGAATTTAGGTGGGACACAAACATTTGGTCTCCAGCAGTGTGTTCTTGGAAAGCCAGCAGTTGAATAGGGGTGTGTGTGTGTGTGTGTGTGTCCTGACTGGAGGGAGGGAGGGGAGCAGAAAGGGAAAGGAAGAAAAAGGAAGAGTGTTTGCCTTATTGTATTGGTCCCCTCTTCTGTACTGTACATAATGCTTATTTAAATACTCATTTAAATATTAGGCTGCCCGCGAAGGTGGTGTTATTATCCCTGTTTAGCAGATGGGGAAGTGAAGTTGCTGGCAGTTACCTGGCTTCCCCAGGCCATGCAGCCAAGTGGAGAGGCAGGGCTTGGAGCCTGGGTGCAGTTCTGTTAGGCCCCTCCAGCTCCCCCAGCCCCCAGCCCTTTGCCCAGCAGTCATGAGGGGTCAATGGGCAGGGGTGGGCAAGAGAAGCTTGATGTAGTTTCTTGGTCTTTCCTGTGTGAATTTCTGGGGAGCCATGTGACAGCTTGGGATGAGGAGACCCTTGGTCACCAAATCCTAAAGAAGGCAGATAAAGACATGCTCTTGGCCCTGTGCGGTGGCTTATGCCTGTAATCCCAGCACTTCAGGAGGTCAAGGCGGGAGGATTGCTTGAGCCCAGGAGTTTGAGACCAGCCTGAGCAACATAGTGAGACCCCCATCTCTACAAAAAAAAAAAAAAAAAGAAAGAAAGAAAAAAAAAAATGAGTCAGGCATGGGTGGCACACACCTGTGGTCCTCGCTACTCAGGAGGCTGAGGCAGGAGGATTGCTTAAGCCCAGGAGTTTGAGGTTACAGTGATCTATGATTGTACCACTGCACTCCAGCCTGGGCAACAGAGACAGACCCTGTATCTTAAAAAAAAAAAAAAAAACCACACACATGGAAGCCACACCAAGAGACACCCTCCGTAGTAGCTGAGATAACCCCGCTGTGAGCATGACCTGCCTCCTGGCAGTGTCCTGAGGCCACTTTACTGACTCAGCTCCCCCTCGCTTTACTCTGCCCGATCTCCTGAGAATCCCTTGCTTCCATAGGCAAGACCTCTCACCCCGAGATGCAGTCCTCCCATATGGTGTCAACAAGGGCAAACAGGAGCTAAAGGCAGGCCCAAGCTGGCCCGGCAGGACTCACCACGTGGTCAACTGCGTGACCCAGAAATGCCTCTTTGTGTTCCGTTTTAAATTCTCATCCAATGGAAATGAGGAATCGAAAAGTCTTTAAAGCGAACACTAGGAACTCTGTCTGCAGATCCCCAGGAGGATGCAGTTCTGGTGGGAGAAAGATCTGACCGTAGGGCCCTGGGACCCACCTTTGCGTCTCTGCAGCCTCCTGGCCCAGTGGCCATGCCCTCATTCTTTTCTTAGCTTGTCTCCAGCCTCCATGCCCTGCCCTATGGTTCCCTCTACCAGGAGCACCCTCCCCTCCTCCCCACTCGCTCTGGGACTGCATCCTACTCTGTCTCCAGACTCAGCTTGAGCTTCTCCTCCAGAAAGCCCTCTCTAGAGCTGGCAGCCTGGCAGCCTTGAGATCTGCTTATGCATCTTTCCCCACCAAGGAACCCACATCTCTGGACCCCCAGGACCTGGCACCTAATGTGTTGGGTGATTGCCCAACTGTGCCAGAATAAAGCCAGGCCATTTAAGAGAGTTATACATTGAACTGCCCACCTCAGGGGAACAGAGCCAGGAGGATTCTCAGCCTCTCCAGAGTCAGGGGGCCAGGGGTCAGAGACCAGCTCTGCCACTTGCCTCAGGCAAGTTGCAAGGCCTGTGTGTGCCTCAGTTTCCTTTACCTGTAGAGTGGGAATCGTTGCTGCTTCCGAAGGTAGATGTTAGGATGATGCTTTCGCACACATAAAGTGCCGAACAAACCTGGCATGGTGTCAGCACTGCCAAGGCCAGTGTTTCCTGTCCCCATCATGGTGGCCCCAGGTGGGAGGGCACAGCAGCAGCAGGCCCCACATCACCTCCCCCCATATACACACACACGTTCTCCACTTCTGGAGATGCAAGGCTGCCTTTGCAACCTCAGGGCTGAGGTTGCAGCCTCCTTGACCGCTGCTGGTGGTCCAAGCTTGTGGGCAGGGTGGGCACACATGCCTTTGGTGCACCCGTATCACAGAGGGGAAAACTGAGGCCAGGGCTGAGCTGATCTGCCCTGCTCTTGTCACTTACTTAGTATCCTTCTTCTCAGGCCTCTTACCAGCCCACTGGCCTGGGTACCACCTCTTACCCACTATGGGACACATAGTGGGCCCACACAGTGGGTAGACGGTCACCTCCCACTTGCTGCTCTCGGCCTGGGCTTGTTTCTTCCTGCTGAAGCCAGCCAGAATTCTGGTTAAATTCCTAACATTGCATGGGAGGAGCAGAGAGCCCTGCTAAACTGGTTTCTGTTCTTCATCCCAGGGCCACAGAGTCACCCTCTGTCGTACAGTAGAACAATGCCCCAATGTTCCAAGGGACCTGGGGTGAGAGGCGGATGGGCCAAGGCCAGGCCAGAACCATCCCTGCCTCAGCCTGCCCGTCAGGGGCCCCCAACACTCCCCAGGGGGCAGAGTCCACCCCCAGTGTCCCTGCCTCCTGCAGGGAACCCCAGGGCAGGCCAAAGGGGAGGCCATCCTGCGGGAGGCCTGCTCCAGCCAGAGCACAGATTTGGGAACTGGGCCAGGCTGGTTAAGGTGGCAGAGGGGCTGGCTTAGGACGCTGAGGGAGGCTGCCAGGGAAGGAGGGCCAGGGCAGGGGCAGGTGCTGCTTGGGGCCTGGGGTGGGAGGAGGTCAGACTCGAGAAGACACTCTCCTCTGCATGGCTTTCTCACCCTCCCCTCCCATTTGTATTTTGGGGATGGTTGTTTCATCTCGGAGTGATGGTAAAATTGTGGGGAGTCCAGTGAGGCGGACAGAGGTTGTTGCTGCCGTTCGCCTGGGAGAAGCAGAGCCCAGGAGGACAGACGGACTCTGCCAGCCCTGCCTCGGGGTCCCAGTAGGAAGATGAGGGCCAAGGTGGTGTGTGTGGCAGTGCAGCCGGAATAGCACTGAGAATGTGGGGCGTCTCCTCCAGGAGCCCCACGTCCCCAATCCCAGTCGAATGCCAGGTCTGGCCTGTTCGGGAAGGCAGGGCGACTGCTCGGCTTGTGTCTGGCTGCCAGCCTCTTGAGTTAGAGTCCAGGCTTTCCTGCTCACCAGCAGCATTGCTGTGGGTTGACAGTGTGGCCTTCCGTTCTCTGTAAGTCACACGGAGTCACTGCTCCCGCACTGGGGAGAATGAATTGGGATGTGTGTGGATCACAAACTGGGCACTGAGTCATACACCCTCCCACTCCCCTCCTTTTCCTGGGAGGCAAATGGAAGGTTGTGGACAGAGCACTGGAGTGTCTCCACAGCAGCCTTCCTTCACTCTGCAGGTAGTTATTGAGTGCCAGCTGTATGCCAGGGACCGCATAGGCTAATCACCTCAAGGGTTAAAGCTGAAATTGTGAATTGAGTTAAATTAACTGCAGCGGCAACCGTGGGAACACCCAGCTCTGCTTGTGAGCTTGAATGGCTCACTTCTCTTCTGGTCTGTTTCCCCATCTGTGCAAGGCCCCCATGGTACACGTGGCAAAATGGTTGTGAGGTTCAAGGGAGCAAATGCGTAGAAAATGCCCCTAGTGTACTTGGCCCATCACGGAAGCTCAGGAAATGGGATTTTCTGTTTTTCTTCCCGTTTCCTCCATTTGCCCAGGCCTGGGTACAGAGTAGCCACCCTGAAAAGGCTGGGGGAATGGAATGGGGTTGGCTGAGCTGAAGGTGAGAGCTGGGAGAGGAGCGTCTCACTGAGTGCCTCTCTGCTCTGGGAGTCCTGGCCAGGGCTGGTGCTGCCTGTGGAGTGAGGCTGCCCCCACCACCCTGCAGGCTGTTGGAAACTCCAGGGCATCCCATGTCCTTGTCTCTCCTGGGGGATTGGGGTAGAAAGCCCACCTATATGTGCCTGGCTGCGTTCTGGTCAGACATCCATCATCAAAATGGTTCTGTGTACTCTGTAAAGCCCTGCCACCTCCCATCTGGCCAGGGACATGGGCCACACTGTCCTTGCAGCCCCCTGCCACTGGCTACTGCACAAATAGCCTCTTTATGTTGATGGGCAGGAGGGCGAGCTGGACCTCGGAGCTTTGGAAGGCTGAGGGAGGGAACAGAACGTTAGATAAATAAACCCTGTCCATCCCCTGCTATGCCCCTTTCAACCTGGGTGGGCAGGTGGCAGGGAAGTGCCCACAGGAAGCTGTGTCCAACCCACTTGAAAGGGGCATTGGCCGTGGGGAACAAGGACTTCTGCAGGCTCAGCCGTCATGCTGGGTCGGCGAGCTGGAGGGAAGCAGATTCAAACAGCCCCAGTCCGGCCCAGCTCACAGAGCACACGCCTGGGAGGCCCGTGTCCAGGGAGAGAGGATGACTCTGTTTTCAGGCCTGGCACAGTATTTTCTGCAGGGTGGGGAGGAAGGTGGCAGGGAAGGGTATCCTGGTGCGGGAGTGTGTGGGGGTAGACTGGGTCCCCCATTAATTTCTTGGGCTTGTGCTTTCTATGTTCTCTGAAACCTCAAGGCCCCCACGTGCCCACTGTCTCACCCCCAAGGAAGGCCTACAGAGCACTTTGGCGCCTCGGCGCCGAGGCCTGCTTTGCTGTTATGTTGTGTCCGAGGTGGGTCTTGGTTCCCCTGCCTGGCTATCACTACCCTCCATGTTCCTAGTCCCTGGGTAGTTACCCCACCATGGGGAGCTTAAGGCAGAGCTGAACCTAGAACCTGGGTCTTCGGCCACTGAGACCAGGCTTCCTCTGTTGCATCTTCGAGGGAGGTGTGTGTTCATGCAAGTGTTTCTAGATCATCTCGACGTGAGGCCCAGGACTGCAGGAGTAGCTCAGTCCCCGCTCTCGGGGCCCTGGTGGTCTAAGGGGGAGGGTAGCATGGCATGGGCCTGGCTTGCTTCCGTAGGAGGTGGCAAATCATTATAGGCTCTTGCAAGCCCTGGCTCCTCCCCCACCTGCCGTGTGGCCTGGGAATTATTTAAAATCCCAAAACCTCAATGTCCTTGCCTATAAAACAGGGCTTATAACAGCTGCTGATAATGGGGAAGGCAGAAAAAGAACAACTGATTGTAATAAGTGCAGGGCCTTGCACAGCAACAAGCCAGCCTGCTCAGGTGGTCAGGAAGGCTCCCTGAGGAGGTGGCATTCAGGCTGAGACTAAAGCAAGAGCTCACTACTCAAGGAGAGTGGCAGAGGAGGGTGTCCAGGCCAAAGGGAGTCCCTGAGATTGTGTTTCAAGGATTGAAAGAAATTTCATCTTTCGTGACAGTAAGGGATTTTTGGCTAGGGCTGGGCCAAGAGGAGATAGGCCTGAGGTGGTCAGTAACAATTGCTACACTTCAGCACCAGGTAAACGGGCAGAACCTAGGCGTCTCTGGGCTTTCTCCTGGCTCTGATATTCTGAGATCCTAGCAGAACCTGTTGGCTATCGCAATAGTCCAGGTTCTAGAGTGGGGCTGGATGTCTGTGGGAATGGGAGATATTCATAGATATAGTTTGAGATGAAAGGGACAAGCATCCAGAGACCTTGTGACTCCTTCCCCTTCACAGGCTCTATAAGTTGGATCTTGAGGGTGATTGGAGTTTGGGCACGCCTGTAACTTTGGGTCACTTTGAATCCCTCAGTTCATGAGATACATGTGTATCTGGCTCCACCCCATGGCCATATCGGATACTACAGCTCCCCGCCTCTGGCCGATGCTGCACTAAAGCCGTGCTGGACCCTTGAGCATGGTTTATCTTGTTTGAGCATCCGTACAATCCTGGGATGTCCACGCTCCTTTCTGCAGATTAGGGACCTTAGGCTGAGACTGGTTGACTTGCCTCTCAGCTAGGAAGTGTCAGAGGCTGGATTCATGCCCTTGCCCTTCAGCTCCAAGTCCACAACCCAAATGTGGGTGAGCTGAGGATGAAGTGAGAAGCACCTGAACTTGGCTGGGGCAACTAGCTCCAAACTTCAGGATGGGAGCCTTCATCGGACATAAGGGCAGAATAACTGCATCAGGACGCTGTGGTTGCCATGGTCACCACGGGGGCTGAAGGTAGAGTTGAGGGCATGTGCCACATTTGGGATCTTTTAAGGGGAACCCAGGTTTCCTGCTGGGCCACATCCCTGAAAAGGTACCAGGTTTACTGAGACTGCCAAGTCTGGTCCAGGCCTCCCAGGGCAGCCTGTCGAGACCCTTCCCCAGCCTCAGGAGCTCCAAGGAGGGGCTTCCTGTCCCAGGAGGATTCAGGCCTCTGAGGAGGGGTGCTGCCTGGCTGGTACAGGCTCCTTTGATGGAACAGACATAGGGAAGCTGGTTCTAGAAGCACTCAGAAAACCAGGCTTCCCACTCCCAAACCACAGACTAAGCCCTTAGCCCCCCACACCCTCTGTCATGAATGGCCCATTTGGCACATGGGGAGTCATGAGTCCAGAGGGCACGCAGATGGCTATGTGCAAAACCCCACCCAGGACACGCGGCCCGGAGCCTGGCTCAGTGGTCAGAGCCAGGGGAGCATTTCCCCCAGACAGCTTTACTGAGGTATAATTTACATGTTATAATATGTGCTTGTTTTAAGTGTACAATTAATTCATTGATTAGTAATACTTTTACAGTTGTGCAACCATCACCACAATCCAATTTTAGAACATTTCCAACTCCCTTAAAAGATCCCAGAGGGAGGTTTTGGGGTTATTTTCTTTCCTTTTTTTTTGTTTTTTAATTTTGAGACAGGGTTTCTCTCCATCACCCAGGCTGGAGTACAGTGGCACAATCGCGGTTCACTGCAGCCTGGACGTCCCAGGCTACCTCAGCCCCCAAGTAGCTAGGACTGCAGGCACATACCGCCATGGCAGGAAAATTTTTTTGTTTTAATTTTTTATAGAGACGGGGTCTGGCTCTGTTGCCCCTGCTAGTCGCAAATTCTTGGCTTCAAGCAATCCTCCCGCCTCTGCCTCCCAACATGCCAGGATTAGAGGTGTGAGCCACCATGCCTGGCCACCAGAGGGACATTTTATATTCTTGCTGAACTCCAGGTTTTGAAGACCTGTTGGTATCCCTTCCCTCTGCTCCTGTGCGAGAGGAGGAAATGCATGTTCCCAGGGACTGAGTCTCTGCCCCACTTGCTGCTGCTGTGATTTCTGGGCCCTCTGGTAGTTCCAGCTGCTGCACTGCTCTTGCACAGATTGCTCAGTAGCCCAGGGACGAGGCCCGCCTGGCCTTCCCAGTGCAGCTCTGAGGTGGACTAACCCTGAGTTGGCACCCAGGGTGAAGGGGGACGGTGTTCATCTCGGTGGGCACGTTCCCTGCCTATTGATTCCAGTGGCCCAGCTGGGTGTTCACGTTGAACTTCATCCCCAGCCCCAGGTAGTTAGGTGCCCCAGGTCAATGGGAAGCCCACCTCAAATGCAATGCTTACTTCCCCCAAAACTTCTTAGAAGGCCAGTAGGTGCAGGCAACAGGCCAAGAGGCTGCACTACAATGATGCCCAGCTTTCTACCCAGGGAAATGCCAGGTGTTCTGGTAGCTCAGCTGTTCAACAGAAAGTGCATGAGTTGCTGATTGTCAGCTTGGCTTTTTATAATCATTTTTCCCTCTTGGGATGCTCCTGGGAAGGAAGGTGGCAGAGCTGTTAAGGGAGGTGGCCTTGGACTCACAGGTGTAACTTCAGATCCTGGCTCTGCCCCTCACCAGCTATGTGCCAGGTGGGACAACCGTTTTTTATTATTACTATCTTTAGAGACGAGGTCTCTCTCTGTCTCCCAGTCCTGGAGTGCAGTGGCACCATCACAGCTCCCTGTGGCTTCAAACTGCTATGCTCAAGCAATCCTCCTGCCTCAGCCTCCCGAGTAGCTAGGACTACTGGCACATGCCACCATGCCCCACTATTTTTTAAATTTTTTGTAGACGTAGGGTCTTGCTATGTTGTTGAGGTTGGTCTTGAACTCCTAGGCTCAAGCCATCCTCCTGCCACGGCCTCCCAGGCAATCTTTTAACCCCACCTAAACTCATCACTTACTCACCACACCTGGGCCTGCCATCCCCACCTCTCACCCCAATACTGGGACGTCTCACTTGTGGCATATACCACAGAGGTAATTAAATCCTTAGCATCTGGCTTCCCTGAGAGGCTGCACACACCCTGAGGGCCGAGACATTACCGCCAGGCATCTACCGTATCCCTCGTGGTAGCTGAAGGCTGGACACAGTAAATGCAATAAATGGAGAGGATGACTCTCTCTGGGCCTTATGTTCCCCCCAGGAGTAAAATAGGGACCATAGAAGTGGCAGCATAGGGTTACTATGAGGTCTGGAAAGCTAATAAGAGCTTGATTACTGTATCTCACCATGTGATGACATTCTTCTAAGTGACTTACATTTTTTAAATTATTTTTATTTTTTTGAGATGGGGTCTCACTCTGTCACCCAGGTTGGAGTGCAGTGGTGCGATCTCGGCTCACTGCAGCCTTCACCTGCCAGGCTCAAGTGATTCTCCTGCCTCAGCCTCCTGACTACAGGTGTACACCACCATGCCCAGCTGATTTTTTGTATTTTTGGCAAAGGCAGGGTTTTGCCCTGTTGCCCAGGCTGGTCTCCAACTCCTGAGCTCGGGTGATCTACCCACCTCGGCCTCCCAAAGTGCTGGGATTACAGGTGTGAGCTACTGTGCCCAGACTACCTTTTTTTTTTTTTTTTTTAGACTAGTCTTACTCTGTCACCCAGGCTGGAATGCAGTGGCGTGATCTCAGCTCACTGCAACCTCCGCCTCCCGGGTTCAAGTGACTCTCCTGCCTCAGCCTCCCAAGTAACTGGGATTACAGGTGCCCACCCCCATGCCCATATTTTTAGTAGAGACAAGGTTTCACCATGTTGGCCACACTGGTCTTGAACTCCTAACCTCAGGTGATCCACCCGCCTTGGCTTCCCAAAGTGCTGGGATTATAGGCATGAGCCACCAAGCCCAGCCAACCTACATGTTTTAATTCTCTGGTTTTTGCATCCATCCTATGAAGTGGGTACAGTTATTTCTCCCCAGTTTGCAGATTAAGTCACTGAAGCACAGAGAGGTCATGTGGCTTGCAATGCCAACAACTGGCAAATATGGGCTAGAACCTCTTACCTATCCTAGCCCTCAGTGAAGCTTGGCAAGGGCTTAGCATGCTGCCCAGCATGCAGTCTTAATGAATGGTACCAGTTGTTACTATCATTGTTGTCGAAGCGGCTGTGCCAGAGGCTGGCTCATCAGTGCCCACAAAACATCACTCCGCTTGCAGCTGCATGGGTTTGCAGTTTCTGGAGTCGTCGGAGCAGCCTCTCCTTCCATCCTTGCTGTGTCCCAGTGAGAGACAAGGTGAGAGGGTTTACCCCTAGTCCCAGCCTCTGGAGCTCAGTTCCCCAGACATCATCCAGCCCAGCCTTTGCAGGTTGTGCAGTCCAGAGAAGGGAAATGGTTTGCCTGAGGTCAGAGAAACTGGATTAGCACCAGGTTTTTTGGCTCCAAGTCCAGTGCTCTTTCTGGCTCTCAGAACTTTCCCATCTGATGTCAAGAGCAACCTCAGGCTTGGAGCACTCCTGGTGCAGGGCATGGGAGGGTGCCTGGAGGCCTGAGTTGAGCCCTTGAAAAGCTTCCAGTAGGAGCCTGGCTGATGGACAGGGAGAAGGGGCTGGCTCCTCTGAATGGCTCAGAAGCAGGAGCTTGACTGTGGCCAGGTCTGATTTAATTTGGCAGAGGCAGGCTGCAGATTAGACCAGGCTGTGCCTGCAAGCCAGGGAATTCAAGGTTAATTACCGGGGGCACCTCTTCCTGGCCCCCACCCCAAGCAGGAGAGGGCACCCATGAGCCTGTCACCTGGTCTGAGACACCTGGAGAACTGCAGTGCTGCCTCAGGAGCCAGAGGATGGGGGACATGCTTTATCCCCATGCTGGCCCTCTCATGTGCTGGGCACTGGGCTAGGTCCTGGCAGCCACAAGGATCTTAATAGGCAGGAGCAGGGGACAATTTGTGCTGCCCGAGACAGGAAATAATTCAAGGAAAGGCAGGCATCTTGGTTTGGAATTTCCCAGAAGCAGATCTGAGGCTGAGGATTGCCGCTCAGGCAGTTTGGAGGTGACACCAGAAGGCATCAGTAAGGTGACACAGGGCAGGGAAGACAGGGCTGCCAAGTGCGGTGTCATCAAGCTTCATCTCGCAGGGACCGGCTCCTGGCTGCAGGCTGTTCCCCGGGGATGGGGTGCTGGGACATTCATGCACCCCTTTCCCCTCCCTCCAGGCCATCCCCAGACAATAGCCGGAGGGAGCTTTCCAAAAAGCCTGTGCTTCCCACTGCGCTTAGGGTGACTGCCCGGGCTTCCTGGTGCCCTTCGCCTGGGGAGGCCTGGGCTCCAACCTCCCACTGAGGCAGCCACTGAGGGAGCCACTGGTTGGTGCTGCAGGAACCAGAGGAAAGAGCCTGGCAGCCACAGGGGAGCTCAGGAAGTCCCCACCACCCCGCACCCCAGCCTGGGGGCTCTGGCTGAGGCTCTTTGTCACTAGCTGAGTTTCTGTAACAAGAGTGTGGAGACAGGACCATGATTCACTCAAGGCCTGAGGTCGGTGCCGGCAAAGGTTATCAGGAAGGCCTGCATGGAGGAGGTCCAGCTCATGTGTCCCTTGTCCCAGAACAGCCAGACTGACCCAGGGTACCAGGGACAGTCATTGAGCTTGAGGAGGCCAGGCAGGTCCCACGCAGGTGCTCAAGGCAGGAGCACAGAAGGACACTGGAGAGGGAGAGAGACTGTGGGGGCTGTGGGTGTGCAGGGAAGGCTGCCGGAGATCTGGGCCTCCAAGTGGACTTGGGTGCTGAGGGAGGGTTTGGAGGCAAAAGGAGAGGGAGAGAGCCTGGGCCAGGTGGCTTTGAGTGCAGGCTTGGAGATTTCCTAGCAGAGGAGGGCAGGAGGGTGGGAAGGTAGAGAGAGAGACACAAAAGTTCATGATGGTTAGGAGTCAGCTGGCACTGGGGTCAAATCCCAGCTCTGCCACTGGGCTAGTGACTTAACCAACTATGCCTCAGTTTCCTCTTCTGGGACATGAGAGTAATGATAGCATTTTCCTCTTGGTGGGTGGCTATGAGGATTAACTGAAATAATGTACATGAAGTTCAGTGAGCAGCTGGGCCGGGTGGTTCACGCTTGAGGCAGGATAATTGCTTGAGGCCAGGAGTTCAAGATGAGCTTGGGCAACATAGCAAGACCCTGTCTCTAAAAAAATGTTTTTTAATTTAAAAAAATTGAAATACCGCCTGATGCGGTGGCTCACACCTGTAGTCCCAGCACTTTGTGAGTCTGAGGCAAGCGGATCACGAGGTCAGGAGTTCGAGATCAGCCTGCCCAACACAATGAAACCCCTGTCTCTACTAAAAATACAAAAATTAGCTGGGCATGGTGGCAGTCGTCTGTAATCCCAGCTACTCAGGAGGCTGAGGCAGGAGAATCACTTGAACCCGGGAGGTGGAGGTTGCAGTGAGCCAAGATCGCGCCACTGCACTCCAGCCTGGGTGACAGAGCTAGATTCCGTCTCCAAAAAAAAAAAAAAAAAAATGAAATATACAGTGCCATGGCTAGCACATAGTAAGCATCCAGGGAATATCGCTTCCTAAGCACGAGCCTCTGTTCTTAGAGTTTAGCCCTGCCAGGGAGAGGGGTGAAGGAGGCCATAGACAGTGTAGTCCAACTGCCAAAGGAGAGAGACACACGTGAGGCAATAGTGCAGGACATTAGCAAGAGCATGCGGGCTCCACTGTGATGCCAGGGTAGTTTCCACGACAACCCGAGATGATGTCAGAGAGGACGGAGTACAGGAGGCCACGGGCTGCTGCCAAGTCCATCCTCATAAACAGGCAGGAAACCTACTCTCTGCACTTGCTGACCCATCTGTGACAATCAGGGATGACCTCCCGGAAGAAGTGGCACTTCCACTGAGCTCTACTCCGGGGGAAAGGAGGGGAGAGTGGAGATGCAGGGTCTGCCTATCCTGTCAGGGAGGGGTTGAGAACAGCAGCGTCTGACCAGCCTCTCGAGACCATCCGGCAGCCCTGAGCTTGGTTACTGGTTGTCAGTGAATTCGTGCATTCATTCGGGAAACAAGATTATAACCAGCCCTGTGCTGGGCCTGGCAAGACACACACAGTTCATGCTCTCAGGGAGCCTACTGTTGAGAGCAAGAAAGACAAACAAAGCAATGACAAAGACATAATGGGAATGATGGGAGCCACACAGGAAATAACCGAGTGCTGTGCTAGAACAAGGTTTGTGGGGGGTGCCAGAAAGTGCATTAGGCTGGCAGCTGGGGACAGCATTGGTCCGGCATCACTGTCCCCAGAACTTAAAAAACCTCTGCCGAGAGGAGGCTGTAAAACCGGCCCTGGTGAAGCCAGGCCATCCTCAGGCTGCAGTCCAGGCACTGACCCACTGGGCAGCCACACCAGTGGCAGAACCACCAGGAGGCAGCCCAGGAAGCTTGTTAGCTGCGGGTGCTCTAGAGGGGCTGGATGCTCTGTTACCATGGGAAACCAGGGTGCATCTCCTGAGCATGTGGTCATGGACACTGTGACACTGTGACCTACTGTGCGGGTCACTAGCCAGGTTTCTTCCTGTTGGACATTATCCTGCCAGACCTGAAGTTGTGACCTCCCTAAGGAATAGTCTAGAACTCAGTGGTGTCATTTGGGTCTTTCTTTCTTTCTTTTTCTTTTCTTTTTTTTTTTTTGAGACAGTCTTGCTCTGTCACCCAGGCTGGAATGCAGTGGCACGATCTTGGCTCCCTGCAACCTCCAACTCCCAGGTTCAAGCAATTCTCCTGCCTCAGCCTCCTGAGCAGCTGGGATTACAGGTGCACACCACCACACCCAGCTAATTTTTGTATTTTTAGTAGACAGGGTTTCACTATGTTGGCCAGGCTGGTCATTTGCGTATTTCTGACCCTGAGTCTTTGCCTTCGTTTTACCTTTCTCTTCACCACCTACTCCTCATTTAGCTTCTCTGTCTGGATTTTATGTGTCCTTCTTAGCCGCAAGGTGGTAAATGAACAGTGTGGTGGTTAGGATTTAAGCACTAGACTGAGCCAGGTTGGCCTCCAATCCCATCTCTATCCCTCACAAACTGTGTTACTTTGGGCAAGTCACATGCTGTCTCTGATCCTCCATTTCTTGTCTGTAAAATGGGGATGATAAGGGACTCTACCGCATAGGCATGTAGTGAGGATACAATGAGCTGATGTGTGTCAAGGGTTTAGTTTGGCACCTGGCATAATGTAAATGCTTGACAAATGTAGTGGTCTTCTCAATAATAGTATTAATAATAATAGCAGCACTCCCACTCCCACCTTTGGGAAAGAAGAGCCCACTCAGAGTGGGGAGAGCTGCTCAGTGGTGACTCCCACCAAGGCCTGGCCCACGCCCGCCCTTCCCTCTCCCTGGTTGCCACTGTACTTTGGGGCTCATGGGCATAAGCCTGCTCCGGGACCTTGGGGGGCTTCTTGGTGCAGAAGCTCAGGGGAGGTTGCTTGGTGGAGGATGGAGGTGGCGGCCCAGGGCTGGCCTGCTGGGACCTGTAATGGGCAGGCTGGTGGGCAGCAGGCAGGGCCTTTACTGTAATTGCAGCTGAGCTGGCCCAGGAGCATTCAGGGTTGACAGGAAGGCAGCTGGAGGAGGCTGGGGGCATGGAGGTATTACCTAGGTATTACCTAGGGTTCCTGGATGGCCCCCCTGCTGCAAGTAGGACACAGGCCTGTCTGAGCCTGGAGCTGGAGGCCTCTTTGCAGAAGCCCAATTAGGGAAACTAAGGCACAGAGAGGGCTGCCATACCCAGGTCATGCAGCCTGCTCAGACGGCCAGGCCTGGAACCCATGGCTCGAGCCCCACAGGCTGGGCTGGACCCGGTTTGGCATCTTGCAGGACTCCTCCCTAGACCCCGTCCTTTACATGTATGCTCTGGCAGACCCTGGGGAAGCCCCCAGGCCACCCTGCATCCAGGCTGGCCCGGGAGCCACCCCATCCCTGGGCACACAGGCCCTTGGCCAGGAGCCCCTTTGTCCTGCATTTTGAGTGCCTGCTGTGAGGAGCAGGGCAGCCACTGCCCTCTGTGGAACAGCCTCATTAAATCAGCCTCTTGGTCCAGCAGCGAGGGGGAACCAGGCTTAGCTGTCACTCCTGTCGCCTCTGGGGAGACCCATCAGCCTGGCAGCAGCAAGGGATTCTGGGGGAATGTGAAAGTGATAACAGTCATTCAGATGGGGCTGGAAGTCCCCAGCTGTGTCGCCCCCAGTGCTGCCAGCCACCAGCCACCAGTGTGGTCTCAGCAAAGTGGCTTTACCCTGCAGAGCCTGGGTTTCTTCATCTCTGTACAGACACCCCAAGGCTTGGCCCACCCCACTGAGGCCAGCCAGGCCTATGTCCCTGCTTCTTCCTATGCTGCTCCTCCTCCAGTGGCCTCCACCCCCACCTCCCTGGCTCCTTCTCTCAGTGCCCTCCTTTGGCCAAGCCTATTCTGTCCTAGCTGTTTCTGTCATTTCCCCTGCAAGTGACAGCTCTTCCAGAATCCCTCCCTCTCCTCCCCTCTCCCCTCTCCAGGGTGAACCAGCGCTGGCCGCAGGGCCCTGTGACTGGCAGGTGGAGCTGGAGCAGGTGGAGGATCTGTGCATGTGCTCCCTGTGAGCCGACTGTGCACGGGGGGCTTTATGTGTATTAACTTGTTTATCCCCCAGCAATCCAATTAGGTGGATCCTTTCAGTCTCTGTGCTTTATAAACGAAGACAGAGACCCTAAATAATCTGTCTGGCAGAGCTGGGATTTGAACCTAGGCAGCTACAAACACACACACACACACACACACACACGCACGCACGCACCGTGGGAGCCAAGCAAACCTTCTGGCCATACCATGTCAGAGTCTGGACTGTACTGTCCAATAAAGTAGCCAGTAGCCATGTTGGCTCTTTAAATCTAAGTTTTATTTCAACAAAATGGAAAATTCAGTGTTTGAGTCATACTGGCCACAATTCAGGGTTTGAGTGCTCAGCGCCACTGTGGCCAGTGGCCACCATACTGGACAGGGCAGATAGAGACTATTTCCATTACCCTGGAGAATTCTACTGGACAGCTCCTTTGAGGGCACCACTAGGTGTTGGGGACAGAATTGGAACATTCCGTGCCATTGGGGGTCAAAATCAGAGTGGGCTTTCTGGAGGAGGTGCCCCCTCCTTAGGCCTTGAAAGTTATGAAACACTGGACAGGGCAGGAGGGGGCCTGTGCTGGTCGCAGCACAGACAACCCAAGTCTGCAACCTTGCCTCCCATTGCAAGCTGTGTGACACCAGGCAAGTGACTTAAGCTGACTGAGGTGCATCTGTAAAATGGGGCTAACGCAGCTGCCTCTGTTGGGCTGGGCACATCTGGGTGCTTGGTGCTTGTGGGTTTGTCACATGGTGTCCAAGAAAGTCTGGGAGATTTAGGTTCCTTCACTGTAAGAGGCGATCACCCGGGCCTCCCAGGGCCATGCAGGTGGGCTAGGTGTGTGGGAGGAGTGTGGGGCCCTCTGAGTCCTCTTTCCCACAGAGGCCAAGGCAGGAACAAGCACAGCCTGGCCTTGGGTGGGCCTTTGGCCTCCATGGGAAATAGGGAGCTCCTCGGCCCAAGCTCCCAGTCTCAGGTTGAAACTAGGTGAGGACTGGGGAGTGAGGGGCCATCAGCCAAGGAGTGACCCAAGAGGTCTGTGCTCTGCAGTGGGGCCCTGGTATCTGCCTGTGTGTCTCACACACACACGCGACACAGAGACCAGGCACACATCTGCAGACGGGGCCAGTGTAGCTTGAGGGGCAAAGCAGTCCTCTGGCTCCCCCAAAACAAGTCCTCACCCCACCGCCTGAACAGGGAAAACAAGAGGGAGCTAGAAATGTGATCCTCAGGCACAGAGCTGGTGCCGCCACCTTCAGGGAAAATCTGTCTTTAGGAATACTGTCGCTGGGTTGTTCTCAGCAACTTCCTTCTAAAATCTGAGCCAGCTCCCTTTGGGGCTCAGTCCAGCCCCAGCTGCCTGTCCTGCTCCCCAAAGACATACAGCCTCTCACCCTCCGCACCCAGCATGCACACACACACACACACAGCATGCACACACACACACAGCATGCACACACACACACACACACACTGCCCCTGCACCATTGCTCACACCATCCCTTCCACCCCAAATCTCCTTCCGGCTTCTGCTCTTTCTAAATATTCTTCATCTTTCAAGGGCTAGCTCTAGTGCCCCATCTTCCACATAGCTCTCCCTGGCCACCCCAGACCACTCTGATCTCTCTGTCCTGGAAATTTCTACACAATATTTCCTTTGACCAAGCTTTGGGGCACCTGATCACAAGGGAATGTGTATGTTGTCTTTTTGTGGGTGTTTGCCATCTCTTTCCAGCTAGATGGTGAGCTCTTTGAGGGCAGGACAATGTGTCTTCTGCCACTCTCTTGCTTCATATACAAGACTAGGTCCACAACAGCCCTTCAGTCAAGATATGGATGGATGGTGGATGAATGATGGATGGATGGATGGTGGATGGATGGTGAATGGATGATGGGTGGATGGTAGATGGATGATGGATGAATGGTGGATGGATGGCTGGATGATAGGTGGATGGATGATGGATGGATGGATGGATGATGGTGGGTGGATGGATGGTGGATGGATGGTGGATAGATGATAGATGACTGGATGGTGGATGGATGGATGGATGATGGTGGATGGATAGATGGATGAATGGATGGTGGGTGGATGGATGGTGGATAGATGATGGATGGCTGGATGACAGATGGCTGGATGGTGGATGGATGGATGGATGATAGATGGATAGATGGTAAATGGATAGTGGATGGATAGATGGTAGATAGATGATGGATGGATGAATGATGGATGGATGGATGGATGATGGATGGCTGGATGATGGATGGATGGTGGGTGGATGATGGATGGATGGATGATGGATGGCTGGATGATGGGTGGATGATGGATGGATGGATGATGGATGGATGGATGGATGGATGGATGGATGGATGGATGGATGCATGGTGGATAGATGGATGATGGATAGATGGATGGATAGATGATGGATGGATGGTGGATGGATGATGGATGGATGATGGATGGCTGGATGGTGGACGGATAGATGATAAATGGATGATGGATGGATGGATGGATAGATGGATGGTGGATAGATGATGGATGGATGATGGATGGCTGGATGGTGGATGGATAGCTGGATAGATGGTAAAGGATGATGGATGGATGGATGGATGGATTGATGGATGGATGGATGGATGGATGGATGGATGGTGGATGGATGGATGATGGATGGACTTGGAGAGAGGCAAGTAAGGTCTTTAAATATAGGATATCCTCTTTGACCTTCTCCTCATGGACTTCATTGTTGAACCCCATCACCCCATTTTGTCACTCCCCCTTCCATGGTTCCCTAGGTCTGGCATGTGGCCCCTGGAAGTCCAGAGAACCCCTATAGCCAAGAGCAGTCTGACATGTACACAGAGAGCAGGATCTCAGGTGGCCTGTGGAGGAGCTCCCAGCACTCCATGGCAGTGGGCTGAACTGGCAACTCCCCTGCCCCATTTCGCCCTCTAGGAAATCAGCTGTGTGTTTCTGCCGTCCTCCCCACTTCCCCTAGCCCTGCCTCCTCCCACTCCCATGGACTGCTCCTCAGTGTCACCATCTAGGTGGGACTCCTTGGAATGCACATGATGGGAACCCAGGCCTGTCTGTCGTCATGGTCCTGCATCAGTGCCCTGAGTGACAGAGCCAGGGTCTCACACAGGCCATACTGAGAAGGTGGGCAGTCAGTACCTCCTGTATTCCAGCCACCATCCACACTCCTAGTCTAGACCCTGTGAACCCAGGTTGTTGGGCTACGGGTCCTTTCCATGGGCCAGATGCCATTTAAGAGCTTTGCACATTATCCCATGTAATCCCCATGACAGCTCTGTAAGATAGCAACTATTTTAACCCACTTTTACAACCGAAGGTACAGAGAGGTGAAGTCACTTGTTTATATCACAAAGCTCTAGGTAGCTGAACCAGGGTTCTAACCCACCCGCCCTTTTAACTCCCTGCTCGGAGGCCTGGACATGATAAAGCTTGTCCTGTGGCTGAAGACACACTTAGGGGCTTTGCCCAGAATAGTGGAACAAGTCAGAGGAGACAGACAGACAGTGCTTTGTTCTTTTGTGTGGACAGAGCAGCAGCAGGACCCTCTGGGATGTTCAGGAGACAAGCAAAATGCCTGGGGGATCTGGGGTCTGTGATGGCCATAGCATCTGACTTCTCTGGGACACTGCCTGGGGAGCCCCAAGACCCCTTCTCTCCGCAGGAATTCAGCTTTTTCACCCAGGGCAGGAATTCCGGCCCCTCTGGACAAGCCACACGGTCACAATGGGGTCCATTCTCACAACCCTGGAAAACACAGGCCCTGCGGAGAAAGGACGGATTCTTGTTAAACACAAGGGCCCTCAGTGCCACCATTTAGATCAGGGAGCAAATGGGGGCAGAGAATGGCCTGCAGGCCCCTCTGTCTGTCTTGCCTGGAGGTCGCTGCCTCTGGAGACCATTCCGTGCAAAGGCTCTCAAAAGCCAGAACAAAAACTCAGCTAGGGGCTAAGGGGGGTGGAAAAGAAAACCCAACTCTCCAGACCTCAGTGACCCAAAGCCCCTTCTCCCAGCCCCTTCGCTCAGACCTTCCTCACTTGATTTCTGGAAGAACATGCTCCATCTCACTGTGGTGGTTTCACAGATAATTCGAATTCTCACATAGCCCTGTGAGGACACTGGGAGTAGCCTCCCACTGGGACTGGGGAATTCGAGGCCCAGAGAATCTGTCAGTGTTTTTAAAACCTTCCTGCCACAGTAGGAAATTTCACACTGCAACTCAATACACAGACAGACATCTGATGCAGGTGCCACAAAACAGCCTTGCCAGGAGTGACTCGCTGATCATTTCTAGTCTCTTCTTTTTAAAATGCTCATTGGGACCACTAAATTGATTCTGGAACTCACTAATGGGTCACTGCTTGTCATTTGAAAAGCACAGGTTTGAAGTGGCTTGTCCAGGGCCACCAGCCCCTGAGGAGGCAGAGCTGGGGCCAGAACCTGGGTCTGTGGACATTCAGGACTGGACTTTGACAGCCCCTCTCCTGCCCCCAACCCCCAGCTGTCAACCTCTCCTCTTAACAAAAATTTTCCTCCAGCCAGGATCTGACCGAATCACTCCCCGATTCTGCAAACTTCTAGATTTCACAGCCAGACATCAAAGCCCTGCCCAGCCTGGACTTTCCCGGCATGTCCACCCACTACCCCTACTGCCCAGTCCGCAACTGTCTGGAGCTGCTTGTTCCTGCTTCTAGAGCTTTCCCCCTCCATCCCTCTATGGATCTAAACCCCTTGTCCTTTAAGGTCTCCTCCTCCAGGAAGCTACCTGGGATGTTCTATAGCCCCCAGGACCTCACTTTTCTCTGCGCTGAGTGTAACCCCTCCTGTAATTCTCAGCCTGGATTGTCTGAGAATGTTGGCTTTCTCACTGGACTTATGTCACATATATCTCCTCTGCCTGCCGGCACAGGCCTTAATGAGATTGCCTACAGTGAGAGCTTAAAAAGTGCTTTTAGGTTGATAACAGCAGTCAAAATCATTATGTACCTCAAGGGCCCCACTCCTCTGGCCAAGGTTGCATCTTCTCCAGCCCTCATATTCTAGATAGTGCCCATGTCCCCAGTGACTGCTGGACTCTGAAGGTCACCCCCAAGTCAGCTGTCTGGCAGCCCAGCCGGCCTCTTGAGCAGTTCCCAGTGGCTGTAGGTCCCGCAGACAGGAATCCTGGGCCCAGCAGCCAATGTCAGCCAGCAGACAGAAGGGTGAGAACATCAGGCTGGAAGTTCGTGCGTGTGTCCTTCTCTGCCAAGGCACTTGCCAATGGGAGGAAGAGTGGTGAGGAGTGTGGCGGGCAGTGGAGGGTACAACCCTGCAGCATTCGTCAGAACTCCACCTGGCAGGCACTCAGCACCCTTCCACAGAGCCGGCCCAGCCAGGCCCAGCTCCCTTTCCTCTCTCTCCCATGCCTCAGTGGCTCTTCCTGGCTTCATCTCTCACTCTGGGAACCCTGAACGACAGGATTGCAATCTCCATTCCCCAGCAAGGGCCTGCTGCCCACCACTGGTGTGACCTCTTCTTGTGGCCCAATCCCTAGTGGGCCTCAGCGTGGCCCCTTGGGAGCTTTGTGGGTCAGGACTGTCCGTTTAGCTTCAGGAGCCTGGGCCAGCCACTGAAGCCTCAGACCTCAGTCTCCTCATCCATGAAATGGGTGAGCTCCTCCTCTGCCAACTTCAGAACACTAGAAACTAAATCCTGGGAGTTTTCAAGGGGAAGGCAGAGTGTGGGGAGCCATGTGTCAAAACAGGGCGACAACACATGTGAATTGCTCAGTGCCTTTCCTGCGCCCTCCAGCCTCTCCCTGTGCAGTCTCCAACACCAGCCACTTCACTAGAGCATCCTGGGAGGGAGCACAGCGTGTCTGGCCAAGATAAATGAAAGGAAAAAAGAAAAACCCTTTAGGGTCCACGTTGGCATGAAAATGCAAGCCCTTTACATCTCTTGGTTTTGGGGCTCTGAGAGTTGGCCACTCCTTGGGAGGTTAAATGTGACCTAATAGATGGGTCCAGAGGCGTGTGTCCATTCCTGTGGGGTGGGGATGAACCTGCTTCTGGTGCTCAGCACTAGACAGAGACCAGTGGTTGTCCCGGCATCTGGGAAAGCCCAAAACTCTGAAATTGGGGCTGGAATCACCCCCTCCTGGCACTGTCTGCCAACATCGTGATGAGGTCCTTAAGGAGAATCTCCTTTTGTTTCAGGGGGCTCTGTAGGACCCACGTTTCAATAGGCCTTTGCCACCTGCGTAGCAACTGAGGTGGGGTCAGATGGGCCCAAGTATGAAAGAATAATGACAAAGACAATTTATAGCAGTTTCTGTGCCGGCCACTGTGTGAAGCCCTTTCTACATACTGTACATTTCATCTTCCCCAAACCCCGAGGGTTTGAGCTATTATTGTCCTCATTCTACAGATAGAGAAGTAGAGGCTCAAGAGGCCAAGAAAGTAGATCAAGGGCACCCCCCTGCTCCCGCAGGAAGCAGCAGGGATTTGGAAGCCTCTGTCTCCAGAACCTCCCTCATCCAGACACAGATTGCATCATCCTACAGAGAGGGGCTAAGAGATGAACCGTATCACCTGGAGATGGGGCGGGAGCGGAAGCTGCAGGAGTCCTTGTTTAGATGGGAAGGGATGGCGTGCGGGGTGAAGGAACTCCACCCCTCTTTCCCAGACAGGCCAGACCTGTGGACCACAGGAGATCACCCATCCCAGTTTGTCCAGTTTGAGCCCTGAAAGTCCCATGTCCCTATTTTCCTAGAACTGTGGGTCACTTGTACCTGTGGTCTGAGTCACCCCTGGACCAGCTGCAGAGAATGAATGGCTGAGTGGTGTGATGGGCGCTGTTTCAGGACACAGCTTGGGAGGCCTTTTCAATCACATTAGCCTCTGGCAACGCTAGAGGGAGATGCTAGACCCGCCCTTCCTCCCCTCCCCTTCTTCCTGTGGCTCCCTGGCCCATAGTGATTCAGCAGCAAGTCGGAAGCAGGCTAGACTGTGACCTACCAGGAGTGGAGTCGCCGGCAGGGTTGGGGCTGTCAGCACCAGCTCAGGGCAAGAATTGGAGCAAGGAGGGGGTGTGGATTGGAGAAGGGGACTGATGGGAGGTGGAGGGGTTCTTGAGTTGTTAGGGAACTGAGCCCCAGCAGAGGGCCCTTCTGTCCTGCCAGGCTGGGACTGGTTGTAGGGCAGTGGGAGGTGGTCGTGGCGTGGAGGGGGATCCCTGCCTTTGCTTCTTGCCTTCGTATGTGAGGGATGGGGGAGTCCCAGCCATTGGATACCTAAACTGCTTATCACCCTATTCAGCAGCTAAAAATATGAAATGGCTTTGCTAAAGGATGCCCAACCAGAAACTCCAAAAGGTTTCCTATTAGGGCAGCGCCTGCTCGGGCAGGAGGCCAGACACCCTGAAGGATTCAGGATTCCTCTTCATTCCCACCATTCAGTCACAGCCTGGCGACCTCCACTGCCAGGACCTCAGCCTCTACCCCATTAACCCCGTGTGCTGATCAGGGCCGGGCTCTGTCTTCTACTCCCGCACCCACTACTCCAGGAGGGGCTGGTGATTGGGCATTTGTCTTGAGCCTCAGAGCAAGGCCTGTGTTTTCTGGTCCCCAGTCCCGGCCTCACCCACTCACTGTATCCTTGAGGAAGTTGTCTGGCTTCTCTAAGCTTTGCTCTTCTCACCTGCAAGAGGAGAGTCCACACCCCCTGCAGGGAGGGACCCAGAAGTCCTCAGTGGGGAGGACTCTGAACTCTGGCTGAAGGACAGGCAGACCAGGAGATTTTATTTTTCTAGAGGCTCCTTCAGCACGTTGTTCTTACTGAGCATAAGTGTTTCTTAGGGGTGGCTGGAGGCCTGATGGAGATTATGCAACACTGGAGCAGCCTCAGAATCCTCAGGGGAGTTTGTTGGAGATGCAGACCATGCAGTAGGTTGGGGTGGGGCCCTGCATCTGATTTTAACCACTTTCTACATGATTCCATTGAATGGCAGGCTGAGAATCAGCAGCCAGGGCCTGGCACAAAGGAGGCCCTCAACGCATGTGAGTTTAGTTTCTTTCCCACTCTTTTTTTTTCTTCTTCTTTTTTTTAGGACAGAGTCTCACTCTGTCACTCAGGCTGGAGTGCAGTGGTGCCACCACAGCCCACTGCAGCCTTGACCTCCTGGGCTTCAAGCAATCCTCCCACCTCAGCCTCCCTTGTAGTTGGGAGTACAAGTGCTTGCTACCATGCCTAGCTAATTTATTTTTGGTAGAGATGGGGGGTCTCACTATGTTGCCTAGGCTGGTCTCAAACTCCCTGTCTCATGGGAACGGCCTGGGTAGCCTGAAGCTGCTCAGAGCTGGAGAAGGTAGCCATCCCTGTGAGGCAGTCACCCCTGCCTGGCCTACTGGCAGCCAGGGGGATGTCAGTGGGCCATCGGTCCTGGGCTTCTCTTGCCAGGACCAGCAGGAAAATTGTGGGACAGCAGAGGGCAGCTCCTCAGTGCCCTCCACTCCCTGCCCTTCCCCAGTAGCCCTCAGTGAAAAGGTCTGAACAGCTAATTTCCTTCTTGGGAGTGGAAAGTCTTCTGGGTAGGACGCAGCTACCATCTAATACTCTTCTCCTGCTCTCTGGAATTCTCTGCACAGTTGAGCTTTTTGGGGGCACAGCTAGGACTCAGTCTCTGCCCACTCTCCCTTCTGCAAGGGGGGCGAGCACGCCTTTGTTAAGGCCTTCCCTGGACTGACTGGTGGGAGCCAGGGGAGGAGGCAAATGGAAGCTCTCCCACCTTTCTGTAGTTCCTTTCCAAGGCAACAGTTTCCCAGATTCTCCTCCACCCCATCCACGCTGCAGTTTGTATTCCTTCCAGTGGGCTTATAAACCACAGCTCTTCCCCAGATGGGCAACCTTGGGCAATGGCTGAACCTCTGTTTCCTCATCTATAAAATGGATTAGGATGATAGGACCTTCCTCTTAGCCTGGATGAGAGGATTGAAGAAGACATGGAATACGAAGAGGGTTCTCAAACAAGATGGGGAAAGAAGGGGAGACAGTCAGAAATGCAGATTCCCGGACCTCGCCCCCAGCATTCTGATTAAGTGGGTTCTGAGTCTAAATTTTGGGAAAGGTGGATGCCTAGGAGAGGGGGAGCTCCGCACTCCTGGCTGTGCAGGCAAATCACCTTGAAGATTAATAAACACTCCAATCTTGGAGGCCACCCCTAGACCTCCTGGATCGGAACTTGGGGAGCCTCCATGAGGATGACTCTGCTTCTTTCCCTGGGAGCCTGCTGCCTCTTCCTCCAAGAGAACCCCTTTCCACTGCACCCCCCAACCCCCCCACCCCTGCCTTTCCAGTGGCAGACTGGAGGGCTAGTTTGCTTCCACCAAAGATGGGCAGCAATTGGCATTTTCTTTGGCCCCTGGGGAAAATGGAAGGCATTTCCTTTGGACTCCAGAGAGAGCCCCAGCCAGCCCCGCTGCTGTTGCCTGAGCACTGAACAGAACCTTCAGTCTTTAGGGGCATGTGAGGCTCAGGTTAAGGGAGCCAGCTCACCTTTCCCACTCCCCTGAGGATTGGTGAATGGAGCGGGGCGGGAGGAGTGGGGGAGATAAGGATGGCAGGAGCAAGGGCAGGATTTGGGAAATCTGCCCATCCTTGAGTTTGGACTCTTTGCTAGAGGGCAGGGCAGGTAAACGGAGGTTAGGAGGGTTCAGTGCCTAAGGTCACAGCAGTTACTTTCTCTGACGGCATTTGAACGCACTTCCTCAGAAGCTCGACTTCCGTTCCTGGCCTCCCAGTTAACCTTGCAGTATCCTCTGTTCCCCCACTCCCCACTCCCCACTCCCCATCCCGACTCCCCAGCTGTAGCCTTTGAGAAGGGCCTTATCCATGGCCTCTGCCAGCCTCGGGGCTTGCAGTGAGAGGACGCAGCCACAGTGGCCCCCAGCGAGTCTCAGGTCTAGGACAGGGGCAGACTTTAATCAAAGAGTCACACAAATCTGTGATTACCTGGCGGGTGGTGTTGAGGAAGACACGTTGAGGAGGTGACATTTCAGTAGTGACTTACGGACTGAGTAGGCTGGGTTCACCTCCCAATTCTTTGCATCGCTAGGGCAAGCCATGCAAAGAATTGGGAGGTGAACCGCTCCGGTGGCGGGGTGAGCGGGCTCCCAGCGCCGGGTAGGGCCCGGGTTCCGGCAAGTGCCATCCCGGATCCTCAGTTTCCCAGTTTGGGACGTGAGGAGAACCTGCCTTGCCCTCCCCTGTCCGCCGAGGCTGAGGGAAGATGAGCCCCCGTTAGCGGGGCGGGCTGGGGCGGGGCGGAGCGGGGCGGGCTAATCGCGCCCGGGGGCCGGGCTGGCAGGGGGCCCGCGGGCGGGCGCGGCGCGCAGTGCGTGCGACTGCGGAGCGCGCGGCTCGCGGGCCGTGGGCATCACATGAGCAGCGGCACCGGGGACAGACCGCAGCCAGCCCGAGGGCGCCCCCGCAGCCGCAGCCCCGCGCCCGCGCCCGGCCCTAACCATGTCTATCTGTTGTTGCTTCTTTTTCAGGGACTATGGCAGTTCCAAGAGGAAATCAGGTAAGGGAGCCTCTGGGCATTTTCCCTTCAGCCTTCCTTCCCGCTCCGTGCACGCGCCCCTCTGATCCTGCCGAGGACTTCTCGGGGACGGGGAGCAGGCGGGGGGGTTGTCCTTGCACGCCAGCCCCGGGGTCCTGCGGGGCCAGGGGTACTCGCTTCACTTGCTCCTCCTCAGTCCATGGCCCCTGAGACCTTTGGTCCTAGAACCCTCGTTCGCCTCCCACCGAGTCGCTTGGGCTCCCGCTACCTCGCTGTCCCCAGTGGAAGTGGGGGTGGGTGCATGGGGAGTGCGTGGGTGGCTCGTGAAGGGGCTAAGCCCCTGCACC
This sequence comes from Macaca thibetana thibetana, assembly GCF_024542745.1. NCBI lineage: Eukaryota > Metazoa > Chordata > Mammalia > Primates > Cercopithecidae > Macaca > Macaca thibetana. The sequence continues at coordinate 99,837,771 of NC_065586.1, read as the reverse complement.
GTGGGCAGCCGGGTCCTTCACCCCCGGGCTGCAGCGGCCACTGCTGCGCAGTGCTAAGACTTCTCCGGTCCCTCCGGTGCAGCGTGATGGAAGGGTTAATAGAGACGCGGGGCTTTCCTGCGAGAAGGTGAGATTGAGATCCGGGACTGAAAAGGGGTCGTCCTTGAGTGACTTGAGTTTTAGCGCCTGCACCGCGGACCTTCCTCCCTCCCCCAACTCTGAGCGTTTCCTCCCTGCGGAGGTGGGGGCTCTGCGTTTTGGCAGCTGAGACGCACTTGGGAGGGGGCTGACCTGATCTCCCAACCCCCTTCCCGTCCCCCACATTGGTCGACAGGTGCCAGGGCCCGCCTGGAGTTCAGAAGGGAGTGGAGGCAGGGAGAGAGGCGGGCCAGCCCTGGGAGCTGTGGGCTGAGGGTAGAGCAGGATTCTCTCTGGAAGGGGGAGGCTGGGCTCCCCAAATGACAAGTGCCTGGATGTGGGCGGGCTGTAGTTAACTGGGGGAGAGTGGTCCCTAGAAGTTAGGGCTGTGTGTGTGCTGAAGTGGGGGCGGGGACAGATTGCTGCAGCGATCCATGCGGGCACGTGGATTGGCCATATTGATAGGGTGGCTGTACCTGGACAGTCATCCTGGGGTCTGGCCCTTGGGGATGTAGGAGGTAACGCGTGGCTCCTGTGAATGGCTCCCAGGTGCCTTGGCCTGTGGATAGGTTGAGGGGAGTGGCCCTGTGTGGCGGATGGATGTAGAGTGGGGTAAATGTAACTGTATGATATGTTTGTTTCTGTGTGTACAAGTGCTTGCTCACGTGCCTATTGGGACGGGGACAGTTGTGTCCTGGTTTATGTGTTGGGGGCATGTGTGGCTGTGGGGTTCTGTGTACATGTGTGAGTCATGATAGTTGTGTGCTGTGAGGGCGTGTTTACTTGTTTGGGTGCAGAGGCTGGGAGCGTGTGTGTGGTTGAGACATATCTGGTTATGGGTTGGAGTCTGTGCTCGTATTTGTGTACCAGTTTGGGACGTGTATAGCTGTGGGATGAGATGTGTGTGCAGCCTATCACCTGGGTCTGCAGTGTCTCAGGCAGGCATGCCCACTGGTGCAGAAGGCCATTTCCTCCTGTGAACTGCGGGGTGAGACTGGGGAAGAGCATTCCTCTACTGTCACTCTAGGCAGGCCTCAGGTGGGAGAATGGAAGGAGGGGCGAAATGGGGATTGTGTTCTGTCACCTCCCCAACAAGAAGCTTGCCCTGGGCCTCAGAGGTATAGTGTCCGTGGTTGAACCTGGACGCAAATTCTGGCTCTGTGTGACCTTAGGCAAGTTTCATAACCCCTCTGTGCCTCAGTTTCCTCATTTTCTTTAAAACAAAGATGCTAATGGTATCTGCCTCACACATAGAGGATTAAGGATGTTAATGTGGAATAGTCCTGGCACTGAATAACTACTATAGAAGTATCAGTTCTCAGCAGCAGCAGCACTTTCTGAAGGCCTGGGACCTAGTCCTGGCTCCATTGCCACTTTTCTCCCTGTGTGACCTTGGGCAAATTCCTTCTCTACTCTGGGCCTCATTTTCCTCCTATAAAGGCAAGAGCTGGACTAGATAACCTCTCAGGTCCGCTGCCACAATCTCTGAGGCTCAGCTTCGGTGCTGCTTCCTAAGCAATGCAGGGCCACACCCAGGCTGCCTCCCCCAGGGAAAGCCAACCCCCAGTTTCTCTGCCTTTCACTTTGAGGCCAGGAAAAGGATGGATGGAGAAATTTAATTTACATTGGTGTGCTTATGATAATGGCCACTTAGTGTCGTGGTTGAAAATGCCAGCTCTGAAGCCAGACAGCTGGAGTTGAGAGTCTGGCTTCTCTCCTCTGTGACCTTGGGTAGATGTCTTAGCCTCTCTGTGCCCATTACCTCTTCTGTGCATTTGGGATAATATTCATACCCACTTTGTGATGGTTTATTATGTGTCAACTTGGCTGGGCCACAGTGCCCATGTATTTGGTCAAGCATTATTCTAGATGTTTCTGCAAAGGTGTTTTCTAGATGAGATTCACATTTAAATAAATCAGTAGATTTTGAGTAAAGCAGATTACTCTCCATAATGCAGGCTAGCCTCATCCAATTGGTTGAAGGTCTCTTAATAGAACAAAGACTGACACACACACACCCGCCCTCAGCAAGGAGGAGTTCTGCCAGTAGACGCCTTTGGACTCAGCTGCAGCTCTTCCCTTAGTCTCGCCTGCCAGTCTCCCCCATCACATTTTGGACTCTCAAACCTCCACAATCACATAAGCCAATTCCTAAAATAAGCCTCCCTCTGTCTTCAAGCTCTGTATGCACCTCCTGTTGGTTCTGTTTCTGTGGAGAACCCTGACTAATACACACCTCATATGGTTATAATGAAGATTAGATAAGCTAATATATGTAAGCATGCTTAGAACACTGCCTGCCACCTAGAAAGCTCCCCGTAAGTGCTAGATGCTGTTGTTGAATGAGCATCTACTATGTGCTAGGAAATTTACACGTTTCCTCATTTGCTGATGAGAACCACAGTACACGATGGGTGGTGGGATTCCCATTTTGCAAATGAGAAGCTGAGGCTCCGGTGGGGTGACTGCCCACACACAGTCCTTGGCAAACTGGGGATTGGAGTCCATGTTTGGGGCTCTGTCCTGCTCTGTAATGAACCTCACGAAGCTTGCCAGGGTCACTCCAGCCAGGGACGTTTGCACAGAGGAAATGGATGCCATTCTGGGGTTCACTGTAAATCTCTTACTGAGCATAGAGCTTAGACTTAAGGCAAGGTTTAGGGATGGTGGAGTCAACAGAAGAAGAAAGTTCTCAGGTACTTTCTGGAGGAAGCAAGGCTGGTGACCTTGAAAACTGAAGGACAGTTTGGCCTCGGATTTATCTGCATCTTTCTTCACTCCATTGAACCTGCTCCTTCCAGCATCTTCCTCATCTCAGGAACTGTCACCATCCACCCTGTTGCTCAAGCCCAACAGCCAGAAGTCATTCCTTTTTGATTTTTGTTTTTTGAGACAGATTCTCCTCTGTTGCCCAGGCTGGAGTGCAGTGGCATGACCTTAGCTCACCTGCAACCTCCGCCTCCCGGGTTCAGGTGGTTCTCCTGCCTCAGCTTCCTGAGTAGCTGGGATTACAGGCACCCGCCACCACACCTGGCTAATTTTTGGAGTTTTAGTAGAGACAAGGTTTCACCATGTTGACCAGGCTGGTCTCAAACTCCTGACCTCAAGTGCTGGGATGACAGGTGTGAGCTACCGCGCCCAGCCGAGAAGTCATTCTCGACTCTTCCCTTTCTTTTACCTGCCAACTCGAGCTGCAGAACCACCTCTCTCTCCACCTGCACCATCACATGCGTTAGAAGCCCCCTTCATCTCTCCAAGAAGACCCCACCTTCCTGCCTGGTCTCCCTGCTTCTCTATTAGACCTCTATCTGACATTCTCCACACCACAGCAAGAGTGAGCTCTTAAAAAAGATTCATCAGCTGGGTACAGTGGCTCACCCCTGTAATCCCAACACTTTGGGAGGCCAAGGCAAGAAGATCACTTGAGCCTAGGAGTTCGAGACCAGCCTGGGCAACAAAGCAAGATCCTCTCTCTACCAAAAAATAAAAAATGAGCCGGACGTGGTGGTGCACGCCTGTAGTCCCAGCTACCCAAGTGGCTGAGGTGGGAGGATCGCTTGAACCCAGAAGTTTGAGGTTGCAGTGAGGCATGACTGTGCCACTGCACTACAGCCTGGGCAACAGAGACCCTATCTCTAAATAAATAAATAGGAAGGAAGGAGGGAGGGAGGGAAGAAGGGAAAGAAAGAAAAAATAACATACTTTCCTGCTTAAATTCCCCGAGGGACTCCATCCCACCCAGAACTAATTCCCTACCCCGGCTCACAGAGCTTGTGTGACTTGGCCCCTGGCTGCCTTCCTGACCTGGGCTTTACCCCTTTCGTCCCCACCCATCACACTCTGCTCAGCCACACCAGTCACCTTCCGTTCCTTAAACGCATCAAACACATTCTTCTACGTGGCCTTTGTACTCGCTCTTCCCTCTTGCCTGGAATGTTCTTCCCTGGTCTTTCACATGGCTGGCTCCTTCTTAAGATTTCTGCTTAAAACGGTCACCTTCTCAGTGAAGCTGCCTGATCCTGCACTGTCCAGCTGCCCCCGCGGATCACCCCTCTAGTTCCCTCCTCATCACTTCCCACACACTAGTGATCCTGTGTTTGCTTGCTTCTTCTCTGTCTCCCACCACCTCGAGAGCAAGGACCTTGGCTGCAGGGCTTGCACCAGCACCAGGGTCCACTGGTACTTTTTGAATGGGTGGGTGGATGGAAGAAAGCATGCATGAATGAGTGAACCTCGTGCAGGGTCAGGAAAGAAAGGTCATTGTGGCTTCAAATTGGGGATCATTGCCTGGAAAGAGGAGACATTTTTCTCGTTTGGGAGCAGAGAATGGGAGGCTTTGGTAATCCAGAGGGAGCACATGTACAAAGGTAGAGGGATAGGACTAAGTGTGGCTTGTTTGGAGACTGACCTAACTGAGCATCAACTATGCCAAGCACTGTTAACGGTGTTGAGGCTATAGGAACGTGTCTTTCTACCCCAGAGAAGTTTGCAGTCTGCTATGGGTGATGAGCTATATAGGAGAATGTACTATTAGATGGAGGGAAGTGAGAGAGCAACATGGTTACCTGGGGAAGAGCAGTCCCGGCCAAGGGCACAGCAAGTGCAAAGGCCCTGGGGACGGCATGTGCTGGCTGCTCAGGATGCAGTAGGGAGGCCTGTGGCTGGGATGAAGAATAGTGGAGGGTAAAGTGGAAGGAGGTGAGAGCAGAGATGTAACTGGACATTCTAAGGATTTTGACTTTCATTGAGTGAGATAAAGATTCACTGAAGGGTTGTAAGTAAAGGCAGGGACATGATCTGGCTTCAATCATAGAATGATGGGGATTGACTAGGCAGAATGGGTTATGATGTGTAAGGTCGCAGGGGGCGGCTAGCCAGGTGAGATAGGATGGGGCCTCCGGCAGCAGTGGATGGGGCAAGGCGCTGAGGGTGTTGGACAGACTCTGATGATGGATGTGGGCCTCAAGGGAGAGTTTGTGTGGAAGCTGGGAAACACCTGCATCAAGTTGCTGAGGTCCCACTCTTAGGCCAACAACTTGCCAGTCATGTGACCTTGGGCAAATCCCTTCCCTCTGAGAACAGGTTATCTCACCTATTCTGTTGTATCAGCCAGGGTTCAACTAGAGGAACAGAACGAGTGGGAGGTATATATTAAGCAATGTAGTGTAAGGAACTAGCTTACACAATTGTGGGGGCCGACTAGGTAAGTCTGAAATCCACAGGGCAGGCCATGAAAGGGGACAGGCTGGACCCCCAGGCCCAGGCTGGAGCTGCTGTCCACAGATGAAATGTCTTCAGTGAAACCTCCACCCTGCTGAAGGCCTTTCAACTATTGACTCAGGCCCACCCAGAGTGTTTTAGATAATTTCCTTAAAGTCATCCGGTCATGGTCTTTAATAACTATAAAAATACGTTCCCGGCCGGGCACAGTGGCTCATGCCTGTAATCCCAGCACTTTGGGGGGCCAAGGCAGGTGGATCATCTGAGGTCAGGAGTTTGAGACCAGCCTGGCCAACATGGTGAAACCCCGTCTCTACTAAAAATACAAAAAATTAGCTGGGCGTGGTGGCAGGTGCCTGTAATCCCAGCCACTGGGGAGGCTGAGGCAGGGAGAATTGCTTGAACCCAGAAGGCGGAGGTTGCAGTGAGCTGAGATCATGCCATTGCACTCCAGCCTGGGCAACAGAGCGAGACTCCGTCTCAAAAAAAAAAAAAAAAAAAAAAAAGTTCCCCAGTAACACCTAAATTCATGTGTGATTGCATAACTGGGGACAGTAGCGTAGCCAGGTTGATGTGTACCACCTGACCATCGTACCTGTCAAATGGGGTTGTTATAGTAGCAGCGACCTGGCCTGCCCCAAGGTGCACAGGGTTCGAGGTGATGCCCTTTGAGGGGTTTTGGGCTATGCCTGGCAGTAGGAAGGGCCCGTTGTTGTTAGCTGTTGTTGCTTCCCCAAGGTGGGCACTGCTCCAGGAGCCCCAGCGGGGCTGGAGCAGACTCCCCAGAGCAAGGGATTCTCTTGAGACCTGCAAAGATGTCATGCCTCTCACCCACTTCTCTAGGAAGCTGCATTTCGCCAGGGCGCCTAGCCGGGAAGTTCTGAGGTGCGCCACTAGGGGGCGCAGGTGGCCACGGAGCCTCCGGGATGGTCAGGTCAGGGCCCTGGGGCTGTGGTCAGGAGAGCCTGATGGTTCATCCATCCCAGGAGCCCTGTGGAAGCTCCAGCTCGTTTACATGCAGTGAGGTTGCTCAAGAGTGTTGCTGCAAGCTTGTTCTCTTAGGCAAGTGTTGATGTTCCTCATGAAATCCTGTTTACTTTATTCTTCTCCTTGGAAAAGTAGTGAGCTCAGCCCCGCCTCTATCTCAGTGATCATGAAACTGTATTATTGGCTGAGTTCGTGAGATCAGCATTAATGTAGTTTCATTGCAGAGAAGCAGTGTTGCTTGGGGTTGAGAGTCCAGGTTTTGGGAACAGGCAGACAAGGTTTGAACCCCAGCTCTGCCATTTGTTATTGCCGTTTTAATTATTGATAGATTAAGAAAGAAGGGGAGAAGTTGGTCTTTGAGTTGAGACATTTATTTCCATTCTGTGAGCCCCAGGAGGAGACAACAGGGTGTAGACTCAGCCATTACTAAGTATTCTGTTGAGTTAAAAGTGCGGACTCTGGAGCCAGAATGCCCAGCTTCCTGTCCTGGCTCTGCTCGCTGTGTGATCTTGGGCAAGTCCTTCTCTGTGCCTCATTTCTTCACCTGTAAAATGGGGATAATCAGGTTTTTTTTCATTGGGTTGAGGATTGAGTGAAAGTTCCTGAAGTGATATCTCCAGCACTGTGCCTGGCCGAGGAAGCACTAAGGATGAAGCAGCTTTTACTATGAATAGGAGGCTGCACCGGAGGGGTTCATCTCAAACAGGAGAGAGCGCTGGTCGGCTTTTGCCCTTTCTCAGGCATGACTCCTCAATCAGACAGAAGGAAGGTGGGGCATGCACTGTCTCGTCATTGCCAGGAGCCTCCCTGCAGCAACCCGGGTAGGTGGCCTTGGGTAGGTGGTCTTGTCCCCGTTTTATAGACCAGGAAAGTGAAGTTAAGGAACTTGCCCCAGGTCAGCCAGACACAGAATACTCTTTTTTTTTTTTCTTTTTTTTTTTGAGACAGAGTTTCGCTCTGTTGCCCAGGCTGGAGTGCAGTGGCACAATCTCAGCTCACTGCAACCTCCACCTCCTGGGTTCAAGTGATTCTCCTGTCACAGCCTCCCAAGTAGATGGAATTATAGGCGTCTGCCACCATGCCCAGCTAATTTTTTGTATTTTTAGTAGAGATGGGGTTTCACCATGTTGGCCGGGCTGGTCTCGAACTCCTGACCTCAGGTGATCCACCCACCTTGGCCTCCCAAAGTGCTGGGATTACAGGCGTGAACCACCATGACCAGGCTTTTTTTTGTTGTTGTTGTTGTTGTTGTTCAGACTTGAGTGTGGTGGCACAACCACAGCTCACTGCAGACTTGACCTCCTGGGTTGAAGTAATCCTTCCACCTCAGCCTTCTGAGTAGTTGGGACTACAGACATGCACCACCACGTCCAGCTAATTTTTGTATTTTTTGTAGAGACAGGGTCTCGCTATGTTGCCCAGGGTGGTCTTGAACTCCTGGACTCAAGTGATCTTCCTGACTTGGCCTCCCAAAGTGCTGGGATTATAGGTGTGAACCACCGCACACAGCCTAATTTCTCTTTTTATGAGTTTGGTTTTTATTTATTTATTTTAGTTTGGTTTTTAATAAAGTGAAGTTGCTCAGAGCGAGACCCACCATAAGTTCTGGCTACTATTAAGGGTTAGTCTATGGTCGGGCGTGGTGGCTTGCTCCTGTAATCTCAGCACTTTGGGAGGCAGAGGCGGGCAGATCACCTGAGGTCAGGAGTTCAAGACCAACATGGTGAAACCCCATCTCTACTAAAAATACAAAAAATTAGCTGGACATGGTGGCACATGCCTGTCATCCCAGCTACTCAGGAGGCTGAGGCAGGAGAATCGCTTGAACCCAGGAGGCGGAGGTTGCAGTGAGCTGGGATGGCACCACTGCACTCCAGCCTGGGCAACAGAGTGAGACTCCATCCCAAAAAAAAAAAAAGTTAGTCTACCTGAAAAGGTTCCTCTATTCTCCTCCTTTTATAGAGGAAGATTTTAAGAGAGGGATGGCCACTTGCCCAGGGTATGGGGTGGGCAGAACCTGGTCTTCTGCTGGTCAGCACTGCCACCAAGCCCTGGAACCAGGTGGAGGTGTGAGGAGGGCTGCTCTGAAGCAGAGGAAGCCAGTCTGTGAGGCCTCTGGTACCTCCCTTCCCCGCAAGGTAAATACCTCAGCAGGCCACTAGCAAAGCTGGGCTCTCTGGCCCTCCCTGGGCCTGTCCTGCCCAACCAGCAGCAGAGGAAGACGGAGGGAGACAAGGCAGTGGCAGCAGGCTTCCTCCCCCCAGAGCACAGGCTTTGTGAGGCTTTCACCTCTCTTAATAGTTTGTTGGCTCCTGGCCCCACGGAGTGCACAGCTCAACTGAGAAGGCGGGACCTTTTCAAGGATTCATTAACTAATACTAGGCAGGAGGGCTTGGGATCTGCAAGGTGGAAGGGGGGCGGCTGGCCACTGTGGGAGAGGCTGGAGATGGCCCCGAAGGACAGAGGAGATTGCGATGGGCTGAAGGGTGTGAGTAGGGCACCCTGCAGGAGGGACAGCCAGGCATGAGTGAGGATGTGGAACTGGAATGAGTTTTTGCTTTGTTGTTGTGGTTGTGGTGGGTTTTTCTGGTGTTAATTTTTAGCATAGGGTCTTACTCAGTGGCCCAGGCTGGAGTGCAGTGGTGCTATCAGGGCTCACTGTGGCCTTAAATTCTTGGGCTCAAAGGATCCTCCCACTTCATCCTCCCAAGTAGGTGGAACCACTGGTGTGCCACCATGCCCGGCTTATTTATTTATGTAGGAGACAAGAGTCTGGCTCTGTCACCCAGGCTGGAGTACAGTGGCACAATCTCGATTTACTGCAACCTCTGCTTCTCAATTCTCGTGCCTCAGCCTCCTAAGTAGCTGGCACTACAGGTGCCCACCACCATGCCTGGCTAATTTTTTTGTATTTTAGTAGAGACGGGGTTTCTCTGTGTTGCCCAGGGTGGTCTTGAACTCCTGAGTTAGGCAGTCTACCCACCTTGGCCTCCCAGAATGCTAGGATTACAGGTGTGAGTCACCACTTCTAGCCTTAATTTATTTTTTATTACTGACTTATTTATTTATTTGGTAGAAACAGAGTCTCGCTTTGTTGTCCAGGCTGGTGTTGAACTCCAGGCCTCAAGTGATCATCCTGCCTCAGCCTCCTGAAGTGTTAGGATTACAGACGTGAGCCACCACACCTGGCCTGGCATGAGCTTGAGAAGTCTGAGGGAAGGAGAGGTGCCCATTATCCTGGCAGGAGCAAGGGTAGGGCAGGAGATGAGTCTGGAAAGGAAATCATGGAGAGTGTATCATAAGCAAGACTTTTTAAAGCAATTTCCGAGGTTTTCTTGTCCTCCTGAGCTACCCATACTCAGTGAGAAAGGCCCAGGCTACTTAGAGAACGTGGCCAAGATCTTCCTGCTGCCCTCCAATGGCCCATTCCAAAAGTGAGCATGTCTTATTTTGAAGGCTTTGGCTTCTGGCTCATGGGTTTTTGTTTTTTGTTTTTTTTTTTTGAGATGGAGTCTCACTCTGTCGCCCAGGCTGGAGTGCAATGGCACGATCTCGGCTCACTGCAACCTCTGCCTCCCAGGTTCAAGCAATTCTCCTGCCTCAGCCTCCTAAGTAGCTGGGATTACAGACGCACACCCCACCACGCCTGGCTAATTTTTTTATTTTTAGTAGAGATGGGGTTTCACCACATTGGCCAAGCTGGTCTCGAACTGCTGACCTTGTGATCCACCCACTTCAGCCTCTCAAAGTGCTGTAATTACAGGCATGAGCCACCGTGGCCGACCTCTGGGTTGGTGTTTTTAAACAGTTTTTATTTTCATGGCTCTGGGTCCTCAGCCTGATTTTACCCTTGGAGTTCAAAGCCATCTAATTGGAAATGAAAGGAGCCTGATTGATTTGGCAACTCTGCAGCCAGCCCACATGGCAGTGATGCTATGGAGAAAGTGAGTGCTGCTCATGTGTGTGTCTGCGCCACGCTCCCTGGCCCGAGGTGGCTGAGCCCCACTGCCCGATTGGCCTGGACACACAGAGCGTGGCGGGGCGGGGACAGGGGCGCAGTGAGTGCTCCCCGGATCCTGGAATCCCCAGAAGGAGGCAGCTAGTTGGAAGCCTCGATTCCCTCAGCCCTGCTTGCACAGCTGCCTCTGCCCCCTCATTGCTATCACCCAGTTTCTCTTGCTAGGAAAATAGGAAGCTGGTCCAAAAGGGAACTGCATGGGCAAAGGTGAACTGCAGAATCGAGTCTGCTCATTGAAATACAGATTCCCGGGGCCTGCCCAGACCTACTGAATCAGCATGTCTGGAGTGACGCCCAGGAATCTGCATTCTTTCGTTTTCTTAAGAGACAAGGTTTCACCATATTGCCCAGGCTGGTCTCAAACTCCCGAGCTCCTCAAGCGGTCCACCCACCTTGGCATCCCAAAGTGCTAGATTATAGATATGAGCCACCACATCTGGCCAATCTGCAGTGTGTGTGTGTGTGTGTGTGTGTGTGTGTGTGTGTGTGTAATGGAGTCTCTGTCACCCAGGCTGGAGTGTGGTAGTGCGATCTCAGCTCCCTGCAACCTCTGCCTCCCGGGTTCAAGTGATTCTCCCGCCTCAGCCTCCTGAGTAGCTGGGACTACAGGCGCCTCCCACAACACTCAGCTAATTTTTGTATTTTTAGTAGAGACAGGGTTACACCATGTTGGCCAGGCAGATCCTCCTGCCTTGGCCTCCCAAAGTGCTGGGATTATAGGCGTGAGCCACTGCACCCAGCCAATCTGCATTTTTCACAGGCTTCCCAGGGCCTCTGAAATCAAGCCAGGGTTGTGTCTTGGATGGGTCATCCTGTGGGTTGATGGCCGTGTTCAGGGTAGACCGGCAGCAAGATGGCAGAGGGATTGGCATCCCCGAGATGGATGGTGCCTGGATGACGCCTGGATGGGACTGCTCCTTGAAGAACATTCAGTTGTCTCTTGAGATGGGAGGGTGGGCTACGGGGGCAGGAATGGAGGACAGGACCCCAAGTCTCTTACCCCTGAAACACAGCCCGGCATTTGGAGCCTTGGAGAACGGCACTCTGAGGGGCCTACCCAGCCCTGACCTGATGAGAGACACCGTCCGCCTTTCATTTCCAGAAGATTTTGTTCCTGAGGGGGAAACACCCAAATTGTGGTCCGGCAAAGAAAATCCGTGGCCCATGGCCAGAAAGTCACTGGTTCCTCACTTCAGCGTTTGGTTTATAGACACGTGACAGAAGAGGCGACCTTTCCAGTGATGACGAAGCCAGCGGAAAAACAAAGATGTGGGGGAAATGTGCATTACTTATTGTTTTAGCACCTTTTTCTAATCTAAAGTTACTTTGTTTAGAAACAGAGAAGTGGTGTGTGTAACTTAGTCAGTATGTGGCATTTTTAGAGTTGGTCTGTTTCGAAATGTGAAGGAAAAAAATATTTTTTTCCTGAGTTTCCGTAAAACTTAGAAGTTTACAGGAAAAACATGCTTTTCCCTGACTCTTCTTTCTGCTTTGCCCCCTGGATTTCATCATTGCCACGTGTGGCCCAAGCAGCCGGCTTGAAGATGTATTTTATTATTGTTAGAATGAAGTCTTGCACCAAGACAGCTGGGTCCTATCAGAAAGTCCCTTTGCTTCCTTGTGCTCAGAAGGAAGAGTTTGCTGGGTGTGGAGGCTCACGCCTGTAATCCTAGCACTTTGGGAAGCTGAGGTGGGAGGATCACTTGGGCCCAGGAGTTTGAGACCAGCCTGGGCAGCCTACTGAGACCCCTTGTCTCCAAAAAAAAAAAAAAAAGGCCGGGCGCGGTGGCTCACACCTGTAATCCCAGCACTTTAGGAGGCCGAGGCAGGCGGATCACGAGGTCAGGAGATCGAGACCATCCTGGCTAACACGGTGAAACCCCGTCTCTACTAAAAATACAAAAAATTAGCCGAGTGTGGTGGCGGGCGCCTGTAGTCCCAGCTACTTGGAGGCTGAGGCAGGAGAATAGCGTGAACCCGGGAGGCGGAGCTTGCAGTGAGCCGAGATCGCGCCACTGCACTCCAGCCTAGGCGACAGAGCGAGACTCCATCCCAAAAAAAAAAAAAAAATTTAGCCCAGTGTGGTGGCACACACCTGTGGTTTCAGCTATTCGGGAGGCTGAAGCAGAAGGATTGTTGAGCCCAGGAGGTTAAAGCTGCAGTGAGTCATGATCGCACCACTGCACCCCAGCCTGGGCAAGAGAGCAAGACCCTGTCTCAAAATAAAACATGAAAAGAGAAGGTAGGCCGGGCATGGCGGCTCACGCCTATAATCCCAACACTTTGGGAGGCCGAGGTGGGCGGATTACTTGACATCAGGAGTTTGAGACTGGCCTGGCCAACATGGTGAAAGCCCATCTCTACAAAAATACAAAAATTAGCTGGGTGTCGTTGTGGGCGCCTGTAATCTCAGCTACTCAGGAGGCTGAGGCAGGAGAATCACTTGAACCAGGGAGGCAGAGGTTGCGGTGAGCAGAGATGGCGCTATTGCACTCCAGCCTGGATGACAGAGCGAGACTTTGTCTCAAAAAAAATAAATAAAATAAAAGAGAAGGCAGAGCTGGCCATCTCTTCACCACCGTCCCCCTCGTCACTGCTTCTAGATCCCTGTGACTGAGGGTGTCCTCAGCTCTGCCCTGAAGTACCTTAGACTCTTTGAGTGTTGGAAGGGGATCAGGTCTGGGTGCATAACTTCCCAGCGGGAGGGTTAGATCCTTGCTATGCTAAGCAGTGATGACAGGCTGGTGATAACAGACCAAACTAAGCCTGTCTTTGTATGTTGGCAATGGCACCCCCAGGGGAACCTTGCAAATATGCAGATTTTAACATCCCTCATTTCAGATCTGTCAGGGACAAGTTCTTCTGGCCTGTCAGCTCCTGCCATACACAGTCCTGGAACCTGGTGGCTCTGAGTTGCTCATTTGCGTTTGGCCACAGGGTTCTGGTCAGGGGAACTCCCCTCTCCCCTACCCTTCCTCCATGACTTGGCTCACTCCTGCTCCAAGCCCATGGCTCAGTGGACACTAGGCAGCTCTCTCCTGGGGCACAGGGCGGGTACTCTGAAGGCTGAGTGGATAGGAAGCAAGTGTCTGAATGGACACTGGTACTAGGCCTTCCTTCTGGGATGAGGTGGCTCCCGCCACACCTAAAGCTGGCTTTTCTGGCTCTGGCTGTGGCTGCCTTCTAGGTTTGTCTACTGCACATCTGACAGGTCTTGTGATGGAACTTCAGTGATACCAAGATGGAAACAATGGGGTCCTTGTCCTCAGAGGACTCCTGGCCAGATGGGGGAGGTGGGCAAGGAAACAGCAGTTTTAAAGCAGTGCTGCACGGGGCTGGGGCCGCGCCACATAGGGGTCTCTGAGCAAGGCACACAGACCTGCCGTGGCTGCTGAGCCTAATTTACTGAGCTTTCTAATTGGGTCAGCTGGGTGAAGAGGACAGCACCTGTGCAGAGGACATCTGTTCAGTGGTAGCAGCCACTGTCCCCAGGTGCCACGTCTTCCGTGTGGGCATCTCTTTCATAGCCCTAGAGTACTTACTGTGTGGTTCTGTTTCACAGGAGCTGTTGCATATTGCTATTTGTTCAACAAAATCATTGAAGTTTAAAAAGTTCTAATTAATAAGTGTGCCTGGGTAGGAAAGAACTTGGCCCAGGAGCCACCTCCCACCTTTTCCTTATTGTTAGGAAGAGCCCAGCAGTTTCCTGGGAGACAAAGGAGGGCATGAATCTTGACTCCTTGTGATTCCAAGATCACCGTCCCGCAGCCGGGTTCTTGACCCTAGGAGATGCGCATGAAATATCCTCCATCAGGGAAGGAATCTCCCTCCAGTGAGAACTCCCGAGAGGCTGATGATTGACCAGGATTGACAGGACAGGGAAAGAGCAGCCCTTTCACATCCCAGGTCAAGACCATAGAGGCCCAGAGAAGTGTTCCAACCTTCCCACGCTGGGACAGCCAGCCAGGGCCAGGGCTGAGCACTGAGCACCAGGCCTCCTTCCTGGCTTCTCCCCTCTCTGGAAGCTTAGCATTAGACAGAGCCCTCGAGCTGTGGTGCTGAAGGGTTAACTCGGCGCTCCCCAGAGAGCCGCACACTCCTGACCCTCCCGTCTTCCAGGCCCTCTCAGCTGTGGCCTTCTGGGCATAGCTGGGTCACGTGAGAGCCAGATGTGGGGATTTCCCAAGCAGTGGTGTGTGCGTGCGCACTGCGTGCATGCACAGCTCTGTTTACGTGGCATCTCAGCACTCAGGGGATTGGCCTGGACCCACGCAGAGCAGGGGAGGGATGGGGTAAGGAAAGGCTCAGGGGCTCCCAGCAAACACCATGGGGGGCTGCACCAAGCCCTGCTCCCCCCAGACATTCCACATGAGCGGGTTGTTCCTGTTCGGGCTCCTGTTTCCTGTAGCGTCCATCCTGCCAGAGACTATACTGGTTAGGGGTAATTTTTCTAAAAATCTCTTTAAAGGGCTTTGAAGCAGATGCTGGGAGCCAGCAGCCCTTCAGGGTGTTCTGCAGGCTCAGAGGCCTGCATGGGAGCCACTGTGCCCAGCACAAGCCAGGCCTATATGCCCATATGTGGTTCCAGAGGCCAAGCCTGGACTAGAGAGGGCAGAGCCGTGGGCACCAAGAGGGTCCTAGTGCAGTGGGGTAGCTGGGCCTCAGTTTTCCATGAGCCCTTGGGCTGGAGAGCAATCAGTATTCATCTTTCCATCAGCCACTGGGGGTTAATTGGGCATCTCCTACATTCAAGGTGTTTGGGGTGCTGACGGGGTTAGCCTTGAAGGAACTAAAGGTCTGATTGAAGAGACTCATAACAAATCTTTATTAAGCACCTACTATGTGCTATGCACTTGCTAGGACTACAGCCCTAACCGGACATTTGGAGCCAGTGGGAACAGTCAGTGAACAAAGATCCTGCTCAGGGCATGATAAGGAAGACAGCAAACCTCGAAAAGTGGGTGTCCTCAACCTCAGTCCAGGAATGAATTCTCCTCCTACCCCTGACCCCCAATCCCTACCCCTGTCTTGCACCAGTGGATGGCAGCATCCAGCCAGATGTCCCCGAGGCTCTGTAAGCCCTACCCCCAAAGATGGGTCCAGTTATACCTTCAAGGCCTCCAGGACTCAGCCCTGCCATCTCCTCCCTCAGACCTTCCGGGACCCAGCCTATCTCCCCAAACCTACATGACTCCTGAAGCAGACAGGAACGCTGGGGAGGGTGTCTGTGGTTGTGTGTCTGATGCTTTTAGACAGAGGGTGGAGAGTCAGATGGTCTCAACCAGGAGCCGTTGATGCTTCCGAAATAGTTGGCGGTTGATTCATTGATAATCCGATAGCAAGAGTCCAGTCTGGAGAGAAGGAGACATTCCACATTTCGTTGTCCAGGGAGGGGAATGTCTGTCCTGAGTCCATTGCTGTTGACTCCATCACTCACTCGCGGCTCTCAGGGAGACTGAGCCAGGGAGGAGGCGGATTGCAAGACTGGGGGCTGGAGACCAGCGGCTGCTGACTTCATCCCGCTGCCGGCCTCTCTGCTGCTCCTTCTCAGTGTGAATGCAGATACTGGCTTTGGCTCGGGCTTCTGGGGGAGCTGGTGGGTGGGGGAATTGGAGGGAGGATCTCCCAGTAAGTGGGGGAGGACCACCAAGGCAGGCCACCCCAGGGAGGCGGGTGGCTGGGATCCTGGAACTCAGAACAAACTTGAGTTTGTCTCTTCTCTGCATACAAATACCCTGGGGTGGGGAGAGGTGAGGACCTGAGAACTGAGGGGGAGGCCGCAACCCAAAGGGCTGCCGCAGGTTGGGCGGCAGCAGCTGCTGGGAGCAGAGGCTCTGAACCTGCCAGCCTCCCTGGCCAGCACCCCTCTCTCCACCCATAGCACCTCTCACTAACCCAGCACCTGTCTTTAACCAGGAAGCCTTGGGTCTTCTCAGCAGGGTGGAGGGAGGTGACAGAACTACCAGCTACTCCGTGCCAGGGCAGCCCCCTCTAGGCAGCCGCAGTGCTCCTAGGGCGTCCTTGGCTTCTCCATCCACACCCACTTAGGCTGGGCTGACCCTTCTGGCCCCAGGCCTGGCCTAGGCCAGCACCCTTGGACTTAGTCCCTAAGGGGCTGTGGAGGGTCTCCAGGCCCAGCCCCCACTGCACACCATCCCACCCCATCCCCCTCCTGAGCAGGGAAACTGCTCCTTGACTGCATAACCCAGGGCCGGAGGGTCAATAGTGCATTCCTACTCTGGGCTGGGCTGCCCCCACACATGTTCTGGATTCCGGGGAACAGAGGCAAGTCCTTTCTTGCTGAGAGCAAAAGGAATAGGAATATGGCTACATTTACAAAAAGCAGCAGAAATAAATAAAGCCTTGGCCAGTGGCCAGGGAGGATCAGAAAATGACATCCCCCATGAGGACCCTTTGTTCCCAATTCCTGGCCAGCCTGCCTGGGCTTAAGTCTGATGCCATCACTTCTTGCTGTAGGGCCTTGGGAAAGAACTTTAACTTTTCTTTTCTTTTTTTCTTTTCCCCCCGAGACAGAGTCTCACTCTGTTGCCCAGGCTGGAGTACAATGGCGCAATCTCGACTCACTGCAACCTCTGCCTCCTGGGTTCAAGCAATTCTCTTGCCTCAGCCTCCCAAGTAGATGAGATTACAGGCATGCACCACTCCGCCTGGCTAATTTTATATTTAGTAGAGATGGGGTTTCAACATGTTGGACAGGCTGGTCTCGAACTCCTGACCTCAGATGATCCACCCACCTTGGCCTCCCAAAGTGCTGGGATTACAGGCATGAGCCACCGTGCCCGGGCAGAGCCTTAACTTCTCTGAGCCTCACTTTCCTCATCTGTAAATTACAGAAGATTAAACAAGAAAATGTTCATAAATGTTTAGCACAGCACCTAGCATGAATGTTAAGTAAGTGGAAACTGGTATAATTATTCTAGCTCCAGCCCTACTGCTTATTTGCTGTGCAATCTTAGGCAAGTCTCTTCTCCTTTCTGGTTCTGAGTCCCTAAATAGTCCTTCCAGCCTGTGGGGTACCGCCAAGAAGCCAAAGATGTAGCAGAGAGAGGGGACCTGGAGACAAACAATGGCCTGGCTTTCCATTTGGGATTTGCTTTCTGTCTTTAAGAAGATATCCATCAGAAATTCAGCTCTACTTGATTTCTTCTTGAGTACTTCTGTTTATTTAGCTCAGTGGCCCCAAACCCTCAGGCCTTGGGCATAACCAGCTACATAATTTGCAGGATCCACATGAAAATGAAGACTCTCTCATTCATAAATTATTAATGAAATCCCTGACAGAAGAGCATTAAATCAGCTGCAGGGACCCTTCTAAACCTAGGACCCTCGGCCACTGCCCAGATCACACTTCCGTGAAGCCAGCTCTGCCTTGGAGGCTCTGAGTGTAGGAGCAGGCCTGGGGTCCAAGCTGCTGCATTAGCAGCATTCACCCCTCGCCCTCCAGTGCAAGGGTACTCTTTCTTCACGCCGTGGGTATCTCTGACCAGCTGGCTGCTGCTTACCCTGGAACAAGCTTTGTAGAGTTCCCCATGTCAGAAGCAGCTCACACACTAAACACGACTTCCACCCAGGTGTGCTTGGATTGGAAGTCATACTTGAACTATTTGTTTTCTATCATCTTAATTGGTGCCATGTTTTTTTTGTTTTTTGTTTTTTTTGTTTTGTTTGTTTGTTTGTTTGTTTTTAAGAGATGGAGCCTTGCTCTGTTGTCCAGGCTGGAATGTGGTGGCGTGATCTCAGCTCATTGCAACCTCCACCTCCCGGGTTCAAGCAATTTTCCTGCCTCAGCCTCCTGAGTAGCTGGGATTACAGGTACACACCACCACACCTGGCTAATTTTTATATTTTTAGTAGAGACGGCGTTTCCCCATTTTGGCCAGGCTAGTCTCAAACTCCTGACCTTGCGATCCGCCTGCCTCAGCCTCCCAAAGTACTAGGATTACAGGCGTGAGCCACTGCGCCCAGCCTGGTGCCATGTTTTTTAAGACTTTTTAAGAATTACGAATTGGCCATCCATGTTTTTCCCAGATGATATTCACATGGTTTTCACTGTTGCCCCTCAGTTTCTGCTGCTCTGAGCATGACAACCTGTTTTAGGTCCTCTAAACTGAGTATCACATAGGCCAAACTACTTCTTTGTAAAGGAATGATAACCCTGTTGAGCTGTTGTAAAGATGTGAGTTGCTGTGTGCCTATGCAGTAGTGCCTACCACAAGAAAGTGCCCTGTTCATGGCAGCAATGACAGTGACTGTTACTGCTGAATAATAGGACTAGCAGCTCTTAGGCCCTAATTATTTGATGGCCTGAAAGTGGTGGCTAAATTTCCTGGTGTCCTAACCAGAAAGGAAAAGAAACGTGGAGTCTGCAGGAAACCGAAGAAATCTAGTCCTGTGCAGTTTAGTTGTATGGGAGAGGAAAGGCTAAACTGCAGCAGTTATTTAGAAACCAGTTCAAAGCTGTAGTGAGGTAAGAACAGTATTCCCAAAGAGGGAGAGGGCTTGAGTGCTCCAGTGTGTGCAGATACTGAAGGATGGAAGGGCATGGAGAAGACAGGGAGGTGTTCATTCATTGGGCCCCCGGCCTGTCGCCCCTCCCCTCCCCGGAGCCCAGGGCGGGGCTGTGGAAAGAAACTGACAAGGCTGGTGACCCAGCCCTGGTCCCCTGAGCCTGTGGTTCTCTTTCATTCTCCATGGAGTTTGTGCTGTTGGCTGTATTCATTCCGGTCTCTCCCACCTGGGCTCATGGCCCGCTCTGGATTTATTAGTTTGGATGGATGGAACTTGCTTTACACCAGGGAAGCATTCCTGGAAGCATGGTTTCAGACTAGATTTGGATAAATTCAACCCAATTCTCACTGCTCTGGAGTTACTCAAGGTTAAAAGAAGCCTTACTATGAATCTATAAGGGCCCTTTTAAAAATTATTTTATACTTATTTATTTTGAGACAGAGTCTCACTCTGTTGCCCAGGCTGGATTTCAGTGGCATGATCATGCCCCACTGCAACCTCGATCGCCCTGGGCTCAAGCAGTCCTCCCACTTCAGCCTCCAGAGCAGCTGAGACCACAGGCAGGCACCACCATGCCTGTCTAGATTTTTATTTTTTGTAGAGATGGGGTCTCACTATGTTGCCCAGGCTGGTCTCCAACTCCTGGGCTCAAGCAGTCCTCCCACAGTGGTCTCCCAAAGTGCTAGGATTACAGATATGAGCCACCATGCCCAGCCTTTATTATTATTATTTTTAAGACCAGTCAAGTGCAGTAGTGAGACAGGGAGAAAGAGTGGAAGAAGTTTGACATGTAACTGACTGGGAACGGTTGAGATACTCACCATCTTCAGAGCAGCCAAGGACCCTCTCCTAACCTAGGCCTATCCAGGTGTTCCTATGAAGTCCTTGGATGTATGTGTGCTGGGTGGGGTAGGTTGTCCTTAAAGTCAGGGGCACCTGCAGTGTTGTTCTTTGGTTTCTCAGTATCACCTGGGCCTGTCAAGGATCAGGTTCAGCATCTAAGTGCCTTTGGGTCCCTGTATTTGGCCGGAATCTGCAGTCCCCTGGTTTTCTCCTGGCCTGGCTTATTGCTGGTATTGCGAGCAATGCCTTGAGGGACAGCCGTGGCAGGGACATGAGCACTGTGGGCCGTGTGAGGGAGGGACATGGCATGCCTGCCATTTCTCAGGAAACTACTGCTTTCGTCCCTAGCACTTACTCCTCTTCGTGTCCAGAGGCCTAATTCCCAGCCCTCCAAAACCTCCCCCAGGCATTACGCCATTTCAGTCTTAATCCTGCAAAGAAGGCAGGACAGGAGTTTTTTCACCATTTACAAAAGAAGGAACAGACGTTCAGAGATTTGCCAGCTATCCCAGAGTCAGCGAGCTAAGTGGCAAAGCCAGCACAAGAACCAAGGTTGCTTTTATTCTTGCTCCAGATCTCTGCCCTCTGTGCCTCCTGAATCATCTGCTATTTTGGACTTGGGTTGCCTCCATTGAGCCTGCATTCAAGTGGTTTTCCCAGGAAGGACAGTCCGTTTCTCTGGAAAGATTCATTTCTGCTGTGGTCCACTTGCGTTATGGAGACTACCAGTTTTCTGCCGGGAAGGTCTAGAATGTCAGACAACTGCCTCAGGCAGGCCATCAGACAGGAGCAATAGGCCCAAATGCTTAACTGTACAGATGTGAGCATTGAGGCCCAGAGTATTTATTTATTTATTTAGACAGAGTCTCACTCTGCCACCCAGGCTGGAGTGCAGTTGCGCAATCTTGTTTCACTGCACCCTCTGCCTCCCGGGTTAAAGCGATTCTCATGCCTCAACCTTCCAAGTAGCTGGGATCACAGGTGCTCACCACCATGCCTGGCTAATTTTTGTATTTTCAGTAGAGACGGGGTTTCGCCATGTTGGCCAGGCTGGTCTCGAACTCCTAACCTCCAGTGATCCACCCACCTCAGCCTCCGAAGTGCTGGGATTACAGGGTGAGCCACCGCCCAGCCGAAGCCCAGAGTATTTAAGCCACTTGCCCAAGGCCACACAGTGTGTTCTCAGCAAGAGCCAGGGTACAGATTTCCAGTCTGATGCCCTTCACTTTCCAGCAGGCCCGTGACCCTGCTCTGTAGGACCCTTGGTTCTGGGTGACCAGAGAAGGAGGCAGAGACAGGGGAAGACAGGAAGTAGTTGGTTCATGTCAGTCGCAGCTGCTCACTTGGCTGTGCCCCCACACTGCTCCTTCACCCCTATCCCTCTGTCTGTCCAACTCCCCATCTTCCCAGCCCTTAGCCAACAACCTTGTCTGCCTCCTGGCCCAGAGGGCTAGGGTTTATGAGCCAGGGGCTCTTCTCTGTTCCTTGTAATGAGGAAGAAGGGGTCCTTCCCACCCCTTGAGAACTTGCTAGAGTGGGCTAGAGAGAAGGGGGAGGGACTTTGAGTGGGAGCAGCAGAACTGGATTAATTCTGCAGGTCAGAGGACTGGGAAATAAATCATGTTTTAGAGAGAGGCTTCTTTTTAAAAAGACAGGCTTACTTCTAGTCTGCTTCCTATTTTCCTTTGCGGAGAGAGAGGCCTGCTTATGGGGACTAAAGGCGACAGGTGTGAGCTCTGGTTGTCTGCCCACAGGCCACATCCGGCCCCCTTTGTGGTTTTATAAATAAAGTTTTATTGGAACACAGCCCACTCATTCTTTTATGTATTGCCTGTGGCTGCTTTTGTACTATAAGAATAGAGTTGAGTAGTCTCAACAGAGACCATCTGGCCCCCAAAGCCTACAGTGTTTATTATCTGGCCCTTTGCAAGCACCTGTCCAGCAGAACAGGTCTTCTTGGGTTCTCCGGGCCCAGGCAAAACAGCTTTCCTTGGCTCACTGAAAGAGGTTAGCACTTCTCAGGTCTCCTTATGAAGAACCCAAAAGGAACCCAAAGTAGACAAAGTGGTCAAGCAAACTGAAGTGGAGAGTGGAGTGGAGAGAGGGCGAGATGGGGCTGGGATGGGCCTGGTACTAGGCCCGCTCGGGGGCATTTCAGGGCCTTGCAGCAGGCAGCCCACTTGGCCACATCTCTGGGATGCAGCAGCAGGGAGCTGAAACTTCAGCAAGACGTGGGCACCAGGCAGCAACACCCACATTCTGAACCCAGACGTCCTTGGCCATACCAGCTTAAATCCTTGTGGAGGCCCTTGGTGTGTCTACCTTGTCTCAGCCCTACCAGGGCTTGAAAGCTGGGCCGGCGTTGCTTCTGCTCCCCAAGGAGGCTACTGACTGCTGAACCTGGGGAGGGGCTCTAACCTCAGATTTTGCCCTGTTTGTCTCTGAGTGAGGTCCCCTGGAGTCCCTCTACCTTCCATTCCAGATAACCCGGTGTCTGAGAGTGACCGTAGGGCAGTATCTCTAACAGGGTGCCAGCTTTTTCTTGGTGCATCCAGTATTAAACACTGCCTAGTTCTTGTCCTTGCAGGCCTGGGGCATGGTTTTCTGAGTGTCTCCAGAGCTGATTGAACCCAGGGAGGCAAACTCATGCTAACCACACTCATGGGAGTTACTGCTAGTGGCAGCTAACCATTATCAAGCACTGACTATGTAGTAGGCACTGCGCTGGGCACTATTACATACTATCTAATTTAATTCTCACAGCAACCCAGAAGGTAAGTATATCACGTCATCCAGATTTTTACAAGTTCAGGAACAGGCTCAGAGAGGGTAAGTCACTTCTTCAAAGGAGCAGAGCCTAGATTTGAATCCAGGCAGTCAGACCCCAAAGGCCTTGCTAGACCTCTCCACCAAAGCCCCACTCTGCTAATTTACAATAGAACTGGAAGGGGGCCAGGCTTTCCAGTTCTACACCAGGAGCCAACCTGCAATTGGAAGGTGGCTTGCTGAGTGAGGGAAAGAGTCAGGTGCTTTAAATAGAGAGCAGCGTCAAGCTCTGATTAGCTCAGGCGTGTGTCCCTGCAAGAGATGGACACTGCTGTACTAGCTGTGTGACCTTGGGCAAGTTATTTAACCTCTCTGGTTCAGCTTCTTCATTTGTAAAATGGAGGGGATAATAGAACTCATCGTTGTAGGGTTATTGGGAAAAATACGAGTTACTATACGCAGAGTGCTCAGCCGGATGCTTGGCAGAGGGGAAATGCTGTGAAGTGTTTGCTGCTGTTTATCAGTACTCTCTGAATGGGTGAGGCCCCTCTCCTGGCAAGCGCCTGGTGGGCAGTGCCAGGGTTTGTCTCTCAGACCTGCAATCCAGCGTTCTTTTAATTGTCCCCACTGCAGCCAGTGCTTTGCTCCTTTGGAGGTGAAGAGCAGCCCAGCAGAGAAAGCAGCAGCCTGGGGATGCCGGCAGACCTGGTTCCATGTCTGAGAGTCATCCCCTGTAAAATGGGGCTAAAAATGCCTACCCACTTGATGGGGTTGCCGTGGGGACTAAATGAGTCACTGTAGTTCAACTGTGTCAGTGCTCTTGACATGGTAGCCCTCTTCTCTTCTATTCTAGAAATGCACAAACCATTGATTAGACCAAGAGCTTTCTGCCTCATTCAGATGTTAATGGTATCACATCTCAATCATATGTTCTTTATGCTGCTTTGATTTTGCTCCTTCCTCTTGGCAGGAAGACAACTCTAAATCCCATTTCACAGGTGAGGAAACTGAGGCTCAGATTGGACACCACTGTCTGAGCCTGGAGTAGAGCCCTCATCTCTTCTGGTCACTCAAGGTCCCCATCCTTCTGCATTGGGGTTGGGGAGCGAGACTCCCTAAAACAGTGTTCTCTCTGTTCTGCTGGGGCCAATCTGTCTTCCTCAGTGGGTGGGGCTGCAGGAAGGGCTGGATGACACATCAGGGTCCAGTGGGTGTGGTGCCCCCAGGCCTAGAGATGGGTCCTGGGCGCTCCAACCCTGACATTTGAGGTTCCCGGTCCAGGCCACTGAGCCCGCTGGCCTTTGAGGATCCTTGCAACCACCAGGCCCCGTGGGACCCAGCCACCCACATGGCCAGAAAGGAAGGGTCAGGCTGCCTTGTACAGGGCTGTGATAACCACGGGCCCCATTCCAGGGAGGATCGTGTAGGATTCTCTGTGCTCCAGAGGAGTCCTGCATTTCGGCGGACACCTCATTATCCCTGTCCCAGCCGGCTGTGTCCCAGCGCCTCTGTAATCACACGGGCCCACGCCCAACAGACAGCCCAGGGCCAGGAAATCACTCTCCTCCCTCCTCCGCCTTCCGCCTGCGGCTGGCCGAGCGCAGCGCCTGCAGCCACTGGCTGTGGATCTCCTGCCTGCCTAACCGTTCTCTCTCTGGTTCTCCTCTCCTGCTGCCGCTTGCTCTCGGGGACTCGGAAGTGTGGCTGTCCAGCTGGGCTGAGTCGCCCAAGAAGGACGTGACAGGTACTGCCCAGCGTATGTGCATGTGTGTGAGCATGTGTGTTCCAGGCCCATGTGCGCGGGAGCCGGTGCCTTCAGGCCCTGTGCATGCTTCCTGTGATGTGCAGCAGCTGTTTGCCAGCATGGCAGGGGGCCTTCCACTTGCTGTGCCCTCTGCCTCCCCGGTCAGATCCGAACGCGGGGCCCTTTGCTGAGTGATGACCACGTAGCTCAGCGTGTACGCACATGTGCTCTGGACCCAGGCTGTGTGGGTTTGAATTCCAGCTCTGCTACGTCCTGGCTATGCTGCCTTGGGTGGGGTGTGTAACCTCCTTAAGGGGAAGCCATCCCACCTCGTGGGGAGCCTGGCATACAGAAAGTGCTCAGGCAGTGGTGGGGCTTTCGCCATCTTCAGCCTTATCTCAGTTGGCCGTTCCAGTGAGAGAGCCAAGCCAAAGACAGTTCATCTCACTTCAGGCAGGTAAACTGAGGCTGAGAGCAGAGGGCCCTGGCACCCACGCCTCATTTCCAGTGATCTCACTGGGGAGCTGGAGATTTGGGGCAGGGGGTGGGGCAGGTCTGTGACTCACTGAAGATGGGTTGCAGCCCCCATGCCCAGCAATCCAGAGCTTGGCCTGCCTGGCTGAGATGGCCCTCAGGGACTAGGGCCTTGGCCTGTGTCTGGGAGGAGCTGGGCAGGAGTCAGGGACTTGCCTTCAGCCTTTGGTCTTACGGGACCATGGCAGAGAATCCTGGACAGCAGAGTTCTCAGCTTCTGGATGGAGATGGTCGGAGGAGGGATGGAATTTCCAGAACGGTCTTCTATGGGGCCCCTCCGTTTTTGAGACTGTTACACACCCTAACCCTCTAGCCCCAAACCTGAGAGCAGAGGTTCAGGCTGGGGGAATAGGGGACAAAGCAGAAGGGTGGGAACTGAGTGGGGTGGTGGGGCTGGGCCAGCCCCAGGGTTTAGAGCCCAAAGTTCAGCCCCTCCTGCTGCTGTGGGCGGGGAATGGGAGGTGAGCGTGTTGGGAGGAGTCCAGAGGAGAAGAGAAGGCAGTGGGTCGGAGGCGTTGCAATCGTCCTTCTGGAGTTTCCTGTGACAAGGGCCTGGGCCTGAGCTAATCTCTGGGCTCCTGTCCCTTTTTCCCCTCTCCATGCGCCAGTGAGCCAGAGCCCACTTGGCCCACAGCAATACATTTTATTCACCAAACGTATAGCGGAGGGGCCAGCAGTCCCAGTCCAGCCTGGGAGGAACCAGTTGTAAGGGGCTAGAGGGACTTTTGTAGGATGCCCAGGGTTGGGGAGTCGTGGGGAACCTGGGGTGGAGGCCAGCACAGGGTCTTACTAGCTCTGTGACCCTGGGGAGGACACTTAACCATGTCTCAAGATGGTCCCAGCTGTTTGGAGCAAGAGGCCCAGGGGAGGCCGTGTGGGCTGGGGGAAAACCCAGCCAGACTGCGAGTCCAGGGCCAAAGTCTCTCTGGGCCTTGGTTTCTCTATCTGGAGTGTTGGAGGGTTCTTTGAGATATGAGACAGGAAACTCAGAGGTAAGGGCTGATGCTGGAGATCCTTATAGATCAGGGGCCTCAGGTTGCTTAGCCTGGCATCCCTCCCGAGTAGGCCTAGGGGCTCTGAGCTGCCTCTCAATCCAGCTGGCAAGTACCCGTTGCCTGCTGAAGGTGGGGTCTGGGAGGGGCATGTTGCAGGGACACAACCCCAGGCCTCCCTTCCCCACCCTTCTCCTGGCACCTGCAGCCCTGGCACCGAGCTGCCTGCTGAACCTGTGGGTTCTGAGCCCACAAAGGAACCAACACCTTTGCTGCTCCCCAGATCTCCCATTCCCTCCGTTTGCTTTAAAATGACCATTTGTGGTTTCCATAGTACTTGAAGCCCCATCACTTCATTCCACGCTCAGAACAATTCCCGTGAGGTAGGAACTGCTAATTGTTCCTGTTTCCAGATGAAGCTAAAACTCAAGAGAGGTTACGTGTCCTCCCCAGGATCTCAGAGCTAGTAAGGGCAAAGCAGGACTGGACCTCAGATCTTTAGATTCTAATTCTAAGCATTTCCATCATGAATTTCAGGTAATTACTATGTCCCATGTCATGTCCTGTGGCACTAGTCCTAGGGTGTCGAGAGACTCTTGTCCAAGGCACATGGTTTGGTTGGGGAGCAATGCCCAACATAAAGTTGAGGAGGGAACAGAAGAGAGGGAACAAGAGTGATCAGGAGCCTCCTGGAGGGCAGAGATGCCTGGGGAGAACTGGGAAATTGGAATTGGTAGAGAGAAGGGAAAGCATTCCAGCAGGGGGCAGCAGCTAGAGCAAAGACTTGGAAAGTAAGAAGCTGCCTGGAGCAGTGGTGTTGGGTGTTGGCACCTAGTGGGTGCTCGATACATGTGTGTTGAATCATGAGTGATGCAGGGAATGGTGGTGTGGGGGACGGGGGTCAAGGAACTTGGGGAGCTCAGATTGGCAAGAAAGACTGGGCTTGAATTTGGCCTTTATTCTATAGGCACCAGGGAGCCATGGAAGGCGTTGGAGCATGGGAGTGACTTGGCGAAAGCCCAGTTGAGAAGTTTAAGTTGGCAGCCAGAGTTCCATCCAGGTGGTAGTTAAAGGAATGCAGATGTGAGGCAAGGGTGGGGCAGGGGTCCAGGGGACCCCCAGGACCCCAGCAGGTCCAACTAGGGGCTCTGTAATAAAGCATAAGGTTCCATCCCTGGATGAGACTCATGCAAAGGCCCCTTCCAACCCAGAGAGGCTCTGCTGTCTAGAAGAGGTACACCCCTTCTCCATGCTCCTGCCAAGCACTCCTCATCTAAAGACACCAGGCTCCCTCCACTGCCCCCTCCCCACTCAGGCAGACTCCTCCAGCCCCCAGTTCTGCAGGCTTTGGCTGGAAGGGGATCCAGAGTGGCCTCTGTGGGATGACATCATTGCCTACTGCCTGCCTGGCCTGCAAGTGGTTTCTCATCTGGATACCTGCTCGCAGCTCCCGCCCGCCCGGCTGCCCTGGCCAGGGAACACCCTAAGAGGCAGCTGCCAGAGAGAAGAGCTGGGAGCCTGCCTGTGCAGGGGGAGGGAAGGGCAGTCAGAAGGACAGAGTATCCGTGTGTCCTTCCCACAGCGTTTGGAGCAGCTCCTGAGAGGGGCCAAAGCCTGTCTGTGCTTTCCAA
Organism: Macaca thibetana thibetana; assembly: GCF_024542745.1. Taxonomy (NCBI): domain Eukaryota; kingdom Metazoa; phylum Chordata; class Mammalia; order Primates; family Cercopithecidae; genus Macaca; species Macaca thibetana. The sequence continues at coordinate 99,810,369 of NC_065586.1, read as the reverse complement.
TACCTAGAGAACGTTTCCTTAACTTTTCTACCTGTGTCCCAGAGAGTCAGCCTTCAGGAAGCTCAGGCCAATTTTCCAGGAAAATGGTTGGAGGAAGGGGTGTGGGGGTGTGGATTTAACTCAGCTTTGAAACCCTGCCTCAGATTTTCTTGGCTTGGATTAAAATGAGCTGATGTCTGTCCACTCCCCAGCACCTCCTGCTCGTCCTCCTAGCATCTTCTGGCCACAAAGCTGGGGCTCCTTGCTCCTCCTTACCTCGATTTCCCCATCTCCCTTTCTCCCTTCGAGTTTGGCTGTCTCATTTTCCTGTATTTCCATATCAGAGTCGAGGTATTCATATTGACTCCACAAACCAGTGAGTCCCTCTGTTCATCTTTCTGCCAGTTCACGCGTTTCACTGGTTCATTTCACACTGACTGAGTGCCTGCCACCTAACAGGCACTGTGGTCTGGTCAGTAGAGGTGGCAAGAGTCAACTGGAAACCCATACTCTAGGCCAGGCACAGTGGCTCATGCCTGTAATCCCAGCACTTTGGGAGGCCGAGGCAGGCAAATCACTTCAGCTCAGGAGTTCAAGACCAGCCTGGCCAACATGGTAAAACTCCATCTCTACTAAAAATACAAAAAAAATTTAGCCAGGTACGGTGGCGGGCACCTGTAATCCTAGCTACTCAGGAGGCTGAGGCTGGAGAATTGCTTGAACCCGGGGGGCGGAGGTTGCAGTGAGCCGAGATTGTGCCACTGCACTCCACCCTGGGCAACAGAGCAAGACTCTGTCTCAAAAAAAAAAAAAAAAAAAAAAAAAGAGAAAGAAACCCATACTCTAGTCTTTATTAAGCAGCAGCTGTGTCCCAGGTATCTGGGATGTAATGGGCCCTTCCCTGGGAACCAGGTGCCAGTGGCCCATTGTAGGCCACATACAGTGCGGAAGTTAAGATCACAGCAGTGGTGTCAGGTGGGCTTGGGTTCAATCCCAGCTGTGTGACCTTAGGGAATTCACTTACCCTCACAAGGCTTGCTTTGCCCATGCGTAAAATGGGGCCATCACAGGACCTACTGTACGGGGTTGCTCTGAGGATTGGACAAGGCAGCTACATGCTGTCGGGGGCCTCCAAGTCAGCACTGATGAAGGCTTGCTGTCACTCCTGCTATGATCTGGGCACATTCAGGCCTTGCGGGCTCTCTAACATGCCACAGAACTCTCTGTTCTTCTGTTTGTTGCTGGAGCCTTTCTTTCCCACTCTTCTCATCCAGTACCCCCACACTGGGAAAGGGGGCCCCATTTCTCATAGGGCAGGGATGGCCATTTTTGTGCCAGGTGCACTTAAGAAGTGCTGTTGGCCACAGAGACTCCAGGCATGGAACAGGCACTGCCCGTCCCCCTAGGGGCACAGTGGGAGGTAGTCTGTCAGTGCAGCACCCGGCACTGCCTCTGCCCAGCTGGCAGGGGCAGGCACAGAAGCTGGCACGCCTAAGTACAGAGGCGGGGCAGGCCCTGCTGCCCGGCTGTTGGTTGCATTTCTGCCTGAAATATAATCCCTGCTTTAGCAGGGCTGCTCGGGACTGTGCACGTGCAAATGTATGCGGCACACTCAGCTGTGCAGGGTCCCTTCTGCTTCTCCAAAGGGCTGAGATGGCCCTGCAGGGCCCACACCTCATGGGAGAAAACTGCCGGGGGCAGTGGGTTTCTTTCCCTGGAAGGAGGCCTCCCCTTGGGATTTCCTAGAGTTCTGTGGCCATTGCCGTCTGCCCTAGGTTGGAGGGAGCCTCCCCCCACAGAAGGACCCCAAAGATCTAAGTAGTGTTTCTTGCTCCAGGGTGCCCACAAGCACCATAGGGACACAGAGGGGATGTCCAAAAACTACTCATGCCTGAGTCCCAGACCAAAGAAACCTGTCTCTCTGGAGCCCAGCATTAGTACTTTTAAAAAGCTCCCTGGGTGATTCTGTGCTACCAAGTTGAGGATTATTGTGCTAGAAGAACCAGACTGATGGGAACAAATCAGAGGCAGTTATTCCGCAATGGAAAGACAGATGGGCTTGGGCCTGAACAAAATCATACTGAGTGAATGTGCTGTTCTTCATAGCAGCTGTAGGAGCTGGAGTCATCTCCTGCCTGCTCTAGAGAGACCTCTGATTAGTCTTGTGTGAAATGGAAAGATAAGGGGGATGTTGTGGGCATGAAATGGGGCAGTTAATGTGCCTGGCACATCACATTTGCCAAATCAAACTCAGGCGTGTGGGAAATGTGGCTGTAGGCTGAAGCACCAAGGGGGCTCTGTGGAGCTTGGAGATCCTCAGCAATTTTTATAGCCAGGCTAGTGACATGAAGCCCCCTAGCCTTCAAGGAAATTGGCAGACATATAGTTTATGCCAGTTGCAGTGGCTCATGCCTGAAGTCCCAGCACTTTGAGAGGCTGAGGCAGGAGGATCACTTGAGCCCAGGAGTTCAAGACCAGCCTGGGCAACAAAGTGAGACCTCATCTCTACAAAAAATAAAAAAATTAGCCGGGTATGGTGGTGTGTGCCTTTGGTCCCAGCTACATGGGAGGCTGAGGTGGGAGGATTGCTTGAACCCAGGAGGTCAAGGCTGCAGTGAGCCATGATTGCACCACTGTACTCCAGCCTGGGCAACAAAGAGAAACCCTGTATCAAAAAAAAAAAAAAGTACTAGGAATTCCCTTTGGGCTGGGGGTGGTCTGAAAAGGCTTCCTGTAGGAGGTGACTAGTCCATCTCTGGCTAGTGGATCCTTTTCACTCCTAGCTAAAAGCACATCATATTTTAAGTGTCTTATCCCCACGCCCACCCTAATAATGGTGATGGGAAGAGTTGAAGTGCAGAGGTTTAAGCAGCATCCAATGCCATACAGCTAGGAAGCTAAGAGAGCACCCAGCCTGTCTGCCTTCCTGCCTGGTGCCTGCTTAGTGAATGTCGTGCTGGTCCGGTGGCTGAGAACAGAGAAACTGCTTGCTCCTTGGAGTCCGCCTGCCCTCCCTCTGCTGCACCCATCTTTTGACCCCTCAAGCCCCTCAAACTGCCAGGGGCCTGACCACAAGCCCCGGCACTGAAAGGCAGAGAGAAACTGAGTCAGTCTCTGCAGCCAGAGGGCCCTCTCTGGAAGCAGGGCTGGGGGCAGGCCTGAGCCTGGTCCGACTGCACCCGGCCTGGGCTCAGTGGCAGCGCCTGGGTTGAGTCCGAGGGGTAGGAACCGAGCGAACTTGAAGAAAAGTTGGCGGGGGGCGGGTTGGGCTCGCCAGCCGCTGGCGCGGGGACTTTCTTCTTGGGTTTCAAGTAAACAGTCTGGGCCTCCTCCCCCTCCCCTGCCTCCACCCCCGGCTCCTCATTCGACGGGTCTCATGTGTTTCTATTTAAGGGTTGCGAGTAAACCCCAGTGATTGGCGGCCTCAAACCCTCTTGACTCCTCGCCTGGGCCTGGGCTGCGGAGAAGCTCTCTCCCGCTCTCTCCTCTCCCTCTCCCGCCCGAGGGAGCAGGGCTGCCTTTTCTCTCGGGTTTGCAGGGGTTGGGGGCAGAGGCTGGAGCCTCCTGCTTGCCTTTCCTTTGCCTCTGGCCTCAGCCTTCATGGGCCTCCCACCCGCTGGCTCGCCGCCCTCCCCGATGCCCCTGCCGGCCCGAGATGGAGGCCGGAGAGACCCCGTGGGCCCCAGGCCTCCCCGCAGGCTCCCTCATGCCGGGCTGTGACTAACTCATCGCAGCACAAGGCTTCTTCCTGAGCTTCCTTGGCCTCCGCCTCCGCCTCCGCCTCCGCTCTGCCTCTCTCGTTCCTCCTCCTCCTGCCCGTCCCTTCCCCGGCCCCCTGGCTCCCCATGTCCCCCGGACCCCGCGGTGCAGCGGGCCGGTGTGGGGCCTTGCTATATGGCCTGTCCCTGGCGCCCTGTGAGCTGCGAGCCCCGGCTGCGGGCTGCCCCTGGGAGCGGTGCTGGCGACAGAGCAGCCACCCCCGAGGAGGCCGATGGACAGGGGGCGCCCCGGCCGCGGGGCCATGGCCGGCCGCTGGCTCACCGCGTGCTTTCTGCCCTCGCCAGGTGCCGACGCCACCGCCGAGCCCATGATCCTGGAACAGTATGTGGTGGTGTCCAACTATAAGAAGCAAGAGAACTCGGAGCTGAGCCTCCAGGCTGGGGAGGTGGTGGATGTCATCGAGAAGAACGAAAGCGGTGAGTGCCCTGGCCGCTGGCCGTCCACTGGGGTTCCGGTCTGGCCCCCTGGCCAAGCTGGTTTTTGTTCCTCCCTCCTCCCCCACCGCTGCAGCTATACGTTATTTCCATCTGGCAGAGAGAGGGCCGAGGCGGTTGAAGTTTCCCCCTGTTGGTTTGGGCTGCAGGCCAGCAGTTTGCCTGGTGGTGGAAGAATGTCTCCTTTGCTCCGGGTAATTAACCAGCCTGTGTTAATGCACGTTCAGGCACAGCGCAGGAATAAGTGACCAGCCCTGCTGGGGTCCCTGTGCCCTCAGAGGCCCGTGGGGCAGTGTGCTCTCAGCTCAGGAATGCCCAACAACAGCATCCTCCATAGGCCACATTCTGAGCCAGGGTCCAGGCAGGGGCAGGACAGCTGATGGGGAAGGCAGGCCCTGCTGTCAACGTGGGGTCCAGGGTCTCCAGGTCCCTGGCGTGTTGTCTGAGGAAGGGCCAGGCCTGTGGGCGTTGGCTGGGGTCTGGTTGGGGAGCTGACTGCCCCCTGCCGAGCTGGAGGCCCCAGGACCTGGAAAGCAAGCGCAGTGAGGGGGATGCAGCCAGGCCCAGCCGGGGCCGGGCAAGGTCCCAGACTGACAGGGGCTGTGCGGACAGCTGCCCAGGGCAGCTGGTTCTCAGGGTGCCACGGAGGGTGCAAAGGTACCTTGGTGTCCCTGGCAGCAGGAGTCGTGGCAGGTGAAGAGAGGAGAGCCCAAGCCTGTCAGTCCAGGCCTGTTCGGCCCCCAACAGAGCCAGGCATGGGACTCGAGCCCAGGACAGCCATCAGCCCACAGCCTCCCAGGGCTTGCATGGGTTGCTGGGGTGTTTTGTTTCAGTTTCAGTTTGCTGCAGGGAAGGCCCCTGTGCTCAGAGCCTCTCTGAATGGTGTTTGGTGGATACTTCCAGAGGGCAGGAGCCTGTTCTCCTCTCCTAGTCCCACTCTGTGCCTTGCCAGTGTTTAAACCCCAAAGGAAAGACAAAGCATGCTTAGGACGGCAGTGCCTGCTCTGTAGAGACAAAACCGAGACACAGGGAGGTTGCGGGGAAGCGAGTCTCCTGAGATCCGAAGCAGAACCCTGTGCCTCCAGGTGGCCAGGAGCTGTGGGGATGCTGAGGAAATCCCAGTGGGCCTCCTGGGGGAGGTGGGTGCAGGCTCCTGCCACCGGTGGCTCCGGGGAGCAGGGCTGTGATATGCATATAGGGCCTGACTTGTGGCCCTCCTGCTCTGAGGTCTTCGAAGTGCCTACTCTCCTCTCAGGTCAGGCTGTGTCTGCCCTTGTGCCTGGAGTCATCACCAAGGTGGTCAGCAGCGACAGTCCTCCCTGGCAGAGCCATGTCCCTGCTGTGAGGCCTCAACCCTTCGTCCCAGGTGCCCACACTGGGCTCCTCCCTGGGCAGCTTTGTCCTCAGCCTTTGTCATGCTCATGGCGCCACCTCCCTTCCCCCAAAGGAAGCTGGCAATGTCATGGGGGTCTGACTCTGGAAACCCCCAGCACCTGAAGACCCAAAGTAATGGATCTCTAATGGTGACATGGGAGACCTCAGGTGAGGGGGATGTTTGTTGTAGAGCTTGCATCAGGAAAGGTGGTTGGTTCTTCTCAGAACTTCTGGCTAGGGAAGTTCTGCAGGAACCATGGTTCTCCCACCATGCCTGCCTGTCACACCATAGCTATTTAACCCTCGAGCAGCAGGAGGTAGTGAGCCCACATGTCTTTGGGGGCCGCCAGCCACTGGCCAGGATGGCTGAAGATGAGACAGCATACAAGAGGAAGTCATCCTGCTGGAAGACTCCAGGATTCCCAGGGCGGGTGTGCCCTCTCCCCTCCTGTCCCATCTACAGGACCCTGGGACGCTGGAGTCCTGGGATTGGGGGAAGGAACTTTGACAAAGGGGGAGACGCCTGCTCTCCCGAGGAGCTGCCGATGGCTGTTAGAGGTGGCCCAGGCACCCCAGCTGCCCACGGCCACCTGTGGCCAGAGCAGGCCAGTCTGGCACGCAGACCGTGTGAGGGAGCTACTGTTCTTAGAAGCCGCATTCTACCTGCCACTACCTGCTTGGGGGCTTCACGTCCCTTAACTTCTCTGGGCCTCAGTTATTCCTTCCATAAAATGGAGGTGAGCTTGTGACTGATTGGAAGCAGGCGCTGGAGCAAATGACCTCCCTGAGCTCTCTCTCGGGTCTGAACTCCGTGGCTGGGAAACGTGGTGGGACCCTAGGTGTCGGATAGAGCTTCCCTGAACGTGTCTTTTCTACTTCTGGGAGTTTGGTATCTTTACCCTTAGTGGAGACAGCTGCTCAGCTGCAGATGTTTGCACAGGACCTGGACTGCTGTGCCTGCCTCTTCAAACCCATCTGTTGCTATCTACCAGTATACAACCAGCCTAACCAGAGAAATGAAGTGGGTGGAGGGGAGAAAGGAAGAGAGCCAAGCTGCAGATCTCTGGGAGGGTGGTTTCCCCGTTCAGGGAAGCTGGAGGCCTGACGGTGGGGGAGAGGAGGCGTCTTGTGCGTCCTGCAAGCTGGTTTTGGAAGGAGTGGTGAGTGAGGCTTTTGAACTCAGGAACAAAGACCCAATTGTGAAGCCTTTGACCTTGGGACACAGTGGGTGTGTTGAGGCATTTCCATTTGCATTGTTGGGCAGTGGCCCCCAGCCAGCACCATCCTCACCTCCCTGGGCCTTGCCTTGCCCACAGGGTGCCAGGACTCTGCCGGTGTCCCCTCTCACTTGGCTGGGAGTGCCTCAAGTAGAGTGTCCACAGGGGGACCCAGCCACCTCTGACTCTGCCTGCTCATCAGAGCCCCTCTGTGCTCTCACTGGTCTGAAGAGAGATGTGCATGGAAGGTGATTCTGAGTCAGTAAACACCAAGTGGCAGGCCACATGCTTCACATACATCATTCTATTGGGATATCATGAAACAACACCATGCAGTAGAAGGCAGTTTCACCAATTTGTGGCTGAAGTAATAGGCTAAGAGGCTAAGTAATTGCCTTAGAGTCCAAGAGTAAGATCTCTCCCCTCAACAGAGGCCACGCAGGGAGGCTGAGAATGGACCCATCCCAGGTGGGAAGGGTGGAAGCCCAAGTTGGCGATGCTGTAGGTTGAGGAGAGACGCAGGCTGGGTGAGATAGCTGCAGAGCTCCCTGGAACATCTGTGGGGAAGGTTGTCTCTGCATCCATCCTTCCAGCTAGTGGGAATTCATGTTGTTCATTGATCCATTGAACTTGGGGACAGGAAACAGCTGAGAGGATCTGAGGAAGGTGATGTGTACTTAGGACTGAGAACAAACCTATTCCAGAGAACAGGAGTCAAAGAAACCCAAAGTGGGACTTCAGTAGCTTTAAGGAAAGCATTTGTGATCAACCAGTGGGCCTAAGCCCAGATCAGAAAAGGACTCTTTTTCTCCATTGATCAACAGGAATACATAGAGCAGAAAGATTCACAGTTTTGGTAGCTTTGCCACCAAGCAAGCCATACCAGGGCATGCAGCCGCCATTGTTACTTTGTCTTTGGAAACCCCTCTACCCTTGACATAAGCAGCAGTGCGTAAGTTGGTGGGCAGGTTTTAAAGAATGTCCTCTTGAGGACATTCATATGCCTCAAATACTGCATTGGCTTCCCTCTCCAGCAGGCATAATTTCTGGCAGCGCGATGACATCAGGGTCCTGGTCACTCTGATTTCTGCATTGAGCAAAGCTGCATCTAACTTCCTGGGATTGTTTCCTTCTTCTCAGGACTGCAGGCGAGGGGAAGAAGTGGGCAGATGAGTCAACAAAATTTTTCCTGCCTCACCTTTCTTCTCTGAGTCTTTGCTTACTTCCTGCGCCAGCATAATACATTGGGAGTTCTTATACTTCCATGGAAGCAAAGAATTTTGAGCTCCTGGTCCATAATTTTTTTTACAAGGGAGAAAACCAAACCTTGGGAAGAATTTGAGAATTTTTACTCCCCTCTAGGGTCAATGCTTTAGTCCCAGTTGAGTTGTGAGTGGAGGACAGAAATTCACTCAGACTTTCTCAAGAGATTATTGAAGCAATAAAGGAAAATCTCACCAAACCCAGAGGTGAGAAGTAAATCAGCCTTAGGGGGTTGGGACTGGGAACCAAAAGTCAGCACAAGCCAAAGCAGCTTCTCTGTCTGTCTTACTTACCATGTGGATTTTTTTTTTAGATGGAGTTTCACTCTTGTTGCCCAGGCTGGAGTGCAGTGGCATGATCTCAGCTCACTGCAACCTCCACCTCCTGGGTCAAGCGATTCTCCTGCCTTAGCCTCCCAAGGAGTTGGGATTACGGGCACCTGCTACCACGGGTGGCTATTTTTGTATTTTTAGTAAAGACAGGGTTTTACTATGTTGGCCAGGCTGGTCTCAAACTCCTGACCTCAGGTGATCCACCAACCTCGGCCTCCCAAAGTGCTGGGATCACAGGCGTGAGCCACCGCACCCAGCTACCATGCAGATTTAAAGCACAGCTGTGCTCTTCCAACTGCAGATCAGCCTGCCTTCTCCTCTCGCCCGACCATGACAGCAGCTTGTTTGAGTGGCACTGGTTTCTCAGGACCAGACTTGCATGACTTTTCAGTTGAGATCTCTCCCAACAACTGAGTTTGACCTCTGGTTCTCTGAGTTCAGAATTCAAAGTTTGAATCTGATTGTTTCCTCACCAGCAATGGATTGGCAAATGTTAGATCAGGTGTCCAGCCCTGGTCCAATAGGCTGTGTCCCAGAGATGCATCACAGAGTATAAACATGGTTACCTAACCAACCTCTTCAGCAGAGGCTGTTGGTGGGCACGTTTTAAAGAAAAGTTACCCAAAAACATGGTGGCTGCAGCCATTTTACTTGTTCAGTACCTGTGCATGTGGTGGGGAGGGTGAAGAATCCAGAATTCCAATACCGGGTTTAAGATCTAAGTCTATACTGTGTGATATAAGTAGAAATCAGTCCGTTTTCTGATGGTTAAGAGTGGGTAGTGATACATACCACATGGGCTTTCTGTAAGGATGAAATACACTCTATGTAGGAGTGGTTCATTTATTCATGCATTTATTTCACAGTTCTTGAATACTTGAATACTTTGTGCTAATTGTGTATACATCCATGAGGTTCCTGCCTTTATGGAGCTTAGAGTCTAATTGATGTGCTTATTCTGGTATACTGTATTGTGAGCCTGGGATAGCCTTACAGACTTTGCTTTTTTTTTTTTTTTTTTTTTTTGAGATAGGATCTTGCTCTGTCACCCAGGCCGGAGTGCAGTGGTGCAAATCTCAGCTCACTGCAACCTCTGCCTCTCAGGTTCAAGTGATTCTCCTTCCTCAGCCTCCCGTGTAAATGGGATTACAGGCCTGCACCACCATGCCTGCCTGATTTTTGTGTTTTCAGTAGAGATGGGTTTCTTCATGTTGGTCAAGCTGGTCTTGAACTCCTGGCCTCAAATGATCCACCTGCTTCGGCCCCCCAAAGTGCTGGGATTACAGGTGTGAGCCACCGCGCCCAGCCTGCATTGTCTTAAATGGATTTTATGTGTATCTTCTACATCTTGCTTAGATTCTGTGCTTACTGTGTAACCACCTGATTACTATTATAATTCAGACTTCCACATTCGCCTGCTCCTGGAAAAGAAGTGTCCCAACAAAGATAGGCTAGGCTGTTTCTAGAAGGGCAGGTTTATTACTGAACTAACATGCTTATTTCTACAACAGTAGAATGCTGGCTCCAATGAACCAGTCTCCATTTAGATGTGGTGCCACAGAGGTGGTGCCTGGCCCACGAGGTCCTGTCCTAGCCATCAGAAAGCCTTGTGCACCGACAGCCCTTCTCTTGGAGTGCAGCCTGTGTGTGTGTTCTTGCTCTATCAGTCTCATCAGCAGAGTCCCTTTTGGCCCAAGACGATCTCTAGTGTACAGCTGTTACCCACTTCACAGAGCTGGCTGGAGGGGAAAGGGCCGAGGAGGATAAAGCCAGGAGCAGAGGCAGGCATGCTAGCCCAGCCTCGGGCCCTTCCGCTCAGCTTTATTCACTCCAGGATCAAGATTATGTTGAGAATGAGATTGCAGGATAGCCTAGCAGTTAGGAATATGGACTTCGTGTTAGAGAAGCCTGCTTTTCATCTTGATTTGGTTACTTCCTGTGGTGATCCTGGGAAAGTTTCTTGGGTCCTCTCAGCATCAGTTTCCTTACCTGTAAAATGGGGATAATTGTACCCACAGCTATGGGGTTGGTGTATGCTAATTCAAAAGGAATTCAGGGCCAGGAATGGTGGCTCATGCTTGTAATCCCAAAACTTTGGGATGTTGAGGTGGGAGGGTAACTTGAGGCCAGGAGTTCAAGCCCAGCCTGGGCAACATAGCAAGGCCCTGTCTCTACAAAAAATAAAAAATAATAATAATAAACACAAAAAGAATTTAGTGCTTCATGCAGGGCCTGGCACACAGTGGGTGCTCAATAAGTGACAGCCAATAGTAAGACCACTGATTGGGGCCGCTCTGCCACAGATCAACCCTGGGGCCTGCAGGGGGCCAGTTTCTCTCTTGTGGCCTCGATTTCCCCGTCTGGTCATAGAACTGACTTGGTGGTATCTGAGGACTGTCAGTCCTGAGGGTCTGTGAGGTGGCTATAGTGGCAGAGGGTTTACTGTCAGGTAGTGAGACCAGGACAACCCGTTCTGGGGCCAGACTCACTCCCCTGGAGTTCTTGCTTGGGCAGCTATCCTTGTCCCAGCCTAATCAACAGACTCCAGCAGGAAGAAGGGTTGGCGACAGAAGTCAGGGTCCCATTGGTGGCCTCATGGGATCAGGGGCTTTCGTGACAACCCCACACTGATGGTCCCTCAGTAGCCCTGTTGCATGGTGCAGAGCTGAAGTGTCGGGGGTGAAGACAAGCATAGTCGAGAAGGCTTCCTGGAGGAGTCAGAGGCATTGAGCAGGGCTGGGAGAATGAAGGGATTAGACAGGCAGAGTGAAGAGTATGGGACGTGGTGGGGCCGCGACTGCACAGCAGGCATCTGGGTGCCCCAAGCAGAAGAAAAGTGGGAGCTGGGCAGCAGGAGGTGGGAGGATAGGGCCTCGGGAAGCTGGTGAGCAGGAGAGCTCCCTGAGAAGACTGAGCCTTGAGGCAAGCCCTCCAGGCTGTGTGGGGAGGAGGGTGGCAGGCACAGGTGTGGCAGGGGCTGGGCGGCTCTGCAAATAGTGCTTTCCTCCAGCTGGATCCGCAGGGCCTGTTGTCAGGGAGGCATCCAAGGGCTTGTCAACGCCGAGTGCTGCCAGCCACCTGCGTGGAGCCAGCTGCCAGGCAGGCAGGTGGGGCAGTGAGCCTGGGGGTGCTCCCTCCACCACACTGTCACCCTGCCCAGGTTGGACAGGCCTAGTGTCCAGTTGCTGTGGCATGACTCTGTGGACCTATTGGCTCTCTGGACCTCTCGTGTCCCAAACTCCTCCAAGCCCATTTTCCTTGAATAGTTATTTCTCAGCAATATATATGGGTCAGTGGTGGCCTTGGTGTGGCATGCAGCCCTGGAAGTCCCACAGAAGTGCCAGAGTGACAACCACTGCTCACCCCAGTTGTAGCCTCAGGGCAACACCTGGCCGCCTTCCCTTTGGGAGACAAACAGGTTTCTACTGACTGAGCCCGTGAGCATCTCCAAAATGTTGTTTTTCCAAGTTTGAACACCGAGGGGCCTCTGAAGCCAGTCTTCCAATGGCTGGTTGGTCGGCCATCAGTAAATCTGTATGAGCTGACTAAGTGTTAGACTGGGATCCAGAAGTGACAGAGGCCAACAAAGCCCTCATGGGGCTCAAATATTGCGAAGAGACATGTAACAAGTAAACCAAGGAAGTCATTGTAGGTGTTGACAAGCACAAGTCAGGAAACAAGCAGGCGCTGTGGAGAGGTCAGCAGCAGGGAGGCGGTGGGGGTGTGGTCAGGAAAGACGCCATTGAGGTGTTGTTAAAGCTGGGGACAGGTGGGCCTTGGTGAATGCAGGAAACAGCAGAAGGCTCACTGGTTCTGGGAGGGCAGGAGTGAGCAAGGGCAGAGACGGGTGCCAGGCCGAGGAGTGTTATTCTAGGTATAGCTGTCACTGCGTGCCTGCTTGGAGCCCTGCAGCGGAGCTGACGGAGGTGTCTTGCCTCCTCTGACTCAGGTGTACCTTTGCGCAGGTACCCTGTGAGTGGCAGCCCTGGAGACCCTCTGCCTGCCCCCAGCACACAGACACTGCCTTTGTCCCCAGTAGAAATGACAGGTCTCTCACCCTCCTCCCCAGCTGAAGCGCAGGGAAAAAGATCACCCCACACATTTTCTCCACTGTTACATAACAGATTTCGGCAAAGTGTAAAGCAAACACTTTCTGGGGAGTATAATTTTTCAAGACCTTGGGGAATTTGGGTTGGGAAAATGCCCCTTCCTCATTCTCTCCCCAGCTTATCCTGTGGCCGTGTGATATTACACCCTTCAGCAGTTGGGTTTTCTGTAATTGTTCTGGTGGGAGTGGGGGACGGCTGCCCTCGTCCCTCTCAGCATCTTTTCAGATTCCATAACCTCATCCTCTGGGTTTCCAGTGCTGACCTAGAATCCTGGCCTCACTGTGGGGGCGTAGCTGGGGTGACCCAGTTTACCCAGATGGCCTGCAAAGTCTGGGGGAGCCAGGGCTCAGCAGGGCTCCCCGTCCTGGGAGCTGAGCTGTGGAATCCCAGGAAACCGAGGGAAACTTCTGGCTCATAGGAGCCCTGAGTTCATTTCCCTCTGAAATATGCTGTGTATGATTATCATTGGTTTTGTTTCATCCAACTGTCTCAGCCCCAGCTCCACACTCCCCTTTTTAGCTGGGCATCTCTCAGGCTCAGGCTAAAGTTCATTTGCCTCCCCTGAGTTTTTATTGGATCAGATTGTGGGGAAGTGGCCCAGGAGCACCATGGGAAATGAGCAAAGGCCAAACTCAGAGTAAGTCTGCCAAGGACTGTCCGTAAAGCGAGTGAACTGTGGGTGGGTTTTGAGACTGGTGTGCGATAGCAGATCCCTCTCTCCTCTCGTGACAGGGCCCGTTGGCAGTGCCACAGGCTGCCCTGGGATCCCCACGTCCTGGAAAGCTCTAAGGACAGTGGCCAGAAGCCTGCATGTTCTGTTCTCCCACACTCCTGCCAGGAGGGTTACTGAGGAGGTCACGGCCACCTGGAGAGATGCCTGCTTGTGCTAGCTAAGAGGGGGGAATTTTGGACTTTTTAAAAGGTGATCTCTTTCTGAATCACAGTATTTTTATGTTTTACAAGATATAAAACCATGCAGTCTATAAAACATCTTGGCAAGAGGCAGGATGGATGTTGGCATTCTGTCTTTCCAAGGAGTAAGTTGAAGCCCAGAGGGGTGAAGTGATTTGCCCCAAGGTTGCACAGCTGGGAGGTGGGGTATGAGCTTCACTCATTGCCATCTGACCGGGGTTTGGAGATCTGGATGCTTGCATTGTAGATTTCACTTCTTTGCAAAGCCAAACTGCAGAATGCTTCACCACATGAGTTCCCCGGCCACAGACAGCAGGAAAGCAGCGGTCAGTTGTGCTAAAGCCCCACTGGGGCAGGAGAAAGGCCAGGGGCAGCAGGTCAGAGGGAATCTGAAAGGAAAGAGAAGCATGTTGACTCATTTTCCCGCAAGAGAGTTGCATGAGTGTTCCCACCTTTGGCTCACCAGGTCCCTGGGGAGGGGCTGGTCTACGTGGGTGGGTCAGCCTGCTTACCTGGTGGGCAGCACCAAGGGTGTGAGGGTGGTGCTGGTCAGCGCTGCAGCCTACACTGCCTTCTTCTTTTCACTATGCAGACCCATCCTGGCCACTCCCCCAAACACACGCCCCCTAAGGAAGACCTGTCACCTGCCACCCTCTCTCTTTCTGCACCTGCCACCCTCTCTCTTTTCTGCATGTGATGAATGCTGCACCCTACCCCAGCATTCATCACATCTCAGCCCTCAGTGAAATCCTACATGCAGGGGCTGCTTCCACAGGATGTGGTTTGCTCATTCAGTCAACAAACATGAGCACCTACTGTGTGCCCTGTGGCATGCCCAGCACTAGGATGCACGTGGACAAGAGGCAGCTGTCCCTGTCTTCCCATTGCCGAAGGTAACAGCATCCTAGGGCTGTCTCTTTACCTGCAAGGTAAAAAGCCCAGATGTAGTGAGTCAGTCATTTTCACTCTGCACCTACAGTGTGCAAGGCAGAAAGCAAGGTGTGGCTGAAGACTGGAGACAGGACTCAGAAGAATGGCATAGTCTGCTCTGGGTACTGTGAGCTTTCATGAATATTGTCAAGCTTGCTCAGAGACAGGGACAGGGCCTGGATTGGGTGGGTGGGGGAAGACTTCTGGAGAAGGTAGGCCTTGAACAAGGGGCAGGCCTCAGGTGGACGGCAAAGCTGAAGGAGGAAGGTGCTTCAAGCAGAGTAAACCTGAATGATTCATGCAGGGGTGTGGAGGGTGAAGTGGACAGGTGTGATCCAGCCACAGTGCCTGGGGGCTGCCTGAGAGAAGCTGGAGGAGCTGGTCAAGGGCTTTGAAGGGCCTTAAATATAGACAAAGAAAGCTTTTCCCCTGTTCTTCCCCACTGTGCTGAGGGGCTGAGGGAGAGTGGAGGCCTGGAAGAGTGAAGCCACGTGCCCAGCATCGTAGTGAGTTTGAGGCAGGGCTGTGGCACATCTGCGGGCTGCTGGTGCAGTGGTGGCTGTCTCTGAGGTCCCAGGAGGCCTGGAGTGATGTGGCAGGTGCCAGGTGATGGGAGGAGGGGAAGCAGGGCTCTCCAGCTGCTGCCACTGCTGAGCTGCTGCTCACCTGGCCTGGTCCCTTCGGCCTGTTACTAGGGCTAGAGCCTGGAGCCAGGCAAAGGCACCGCCCCTGTGCATTTAAAGAGCCTTGTTTTTCTAACTCCCCTCTCCTCTCCCCGCAAGATCAGCTTCACATGCCCCAACTGGAGAATGCAGACTTCCCCATCTAGCAAAGCTTCTGGGGGCTGGCGTCAGGCTGGGAGGGAAGCATGGTGCGCTCCAGGGAAGGTGGGGCTGCCCTACAGCTGGCTGTGAGTCCCCTGTCAGGTCCAGAGGCTCTGCCTCCTCAGCCCCTTGTGTTCCTCCCTTCCCCCAGGAAGGGGGTGAGGTCGCTGTTGAGGTTGGCCAGGCATCCAGCTCTGGTGTTTCTGTACATGATGTCTTTCTCTTTTGTTTTCTGTACTTTTAAGTGGCATTCTCACAGGCCCCAGCCTTCTCTCTGCTCAGCGTGCTCACCATCTTTTGATTACAGCAGGATCTTGAGCTGCTGTGATCAGGGGTAGCGTGCAGGTGTGGCGAGGATACAGGGCTTGGGGTCTTGCACTTGAGACCGCAAGCCAGCACCTGAAGCATTGGCTACTTGAGTCTCCCATGCTTGGTTTGGCCAAATGACCTTTCTGTGCGCTGGTGGGGCTTTCTGCCAGTTCTAGACACTCACTTCTTGCTCGAGGCATTGGGTCAAGGAATAGCCACTTGGCATGGTGCTCAGAGTGTCATGTTAATGGGCAGAGCAGTGGCGTACCATCGTGGGAGGGAGGCCAGGCTTTGCCTAAGAGGAGCTTGGTCAACCCAAACTCTAAGCTCAGCTACCAAACAACCAAGTGACCTCAGGCAAGCCACTCCACCTCTCTGAGCACAGCTTTGCTCATCCACAGCATGGAAGGGTGATTAGGAGTGGAGACAGCGGCCATGGTTGCTTTCCAGACACCAAGCCACCCATTCCCCTGACCATTGTGCTGTTACCAAGCTGGGCAAGAAGCCAACTTTATCTCTGTCGTTCTGGAGCTCCTAAGATTCCCTCTTACCCCCAGGGACCTGAAAACAAGCCAGTTTCAGCTCAGAGGGAGCAGGCAAGGGGAATTTGACCATGTTGGCAAACCTTCAGCCAGCTCTCCCCCGCAGCCAAATGGGTCACTGGCTACAAACGTCCTTGGGTTTGCAATGATGATCACAGGGATCGTGGACTCCTGAACACCTTTGGAATGGGCTTTGTGAAGCCAAATACATCACAGATTAAATTTCTGGAGAAGGAACAGCTGAGAAATAGTCTCGAGCTTCCCTGAGCCACTTCTGTACTATGGCAGCGAAAGGGTGTGCATGTGCGTGCGAGGGGGATCTGTGTTTTCTCCCCTAACATAAGGGTAGGAGGTAGGGCAGAAGCAAAAGACGATCTGATCTTGTAATGTGCAATAGCCAGTGGGCCAGCTGGTGCTTTTCGTGGTTTTTAGGACAGTGCCGGGAACAGAAAGAACATGATGAATGTCATGGAATTTCATGATAGGATTTTGGGGTGGCTTCCCCTCCTTTTTAAAATAAAGTAATGTTTTGAAGAGTTGCCCTGGAGAACTGCTGAAAGCAGAGAGGCTGATGGACGTTTTTGGTTATGTCAGATGAGGACAAGATTATCCAAGTGAGCGAGGGTGTCTCTCTCCCTGTCGGCTGGGCTGCGGGGTTCCAGGGCCGCCCTGCCAGAAAGCAAGCAAAGGGCCCGTAATCACAAACAGGCCAGGATCAGTTACAACCAGAAGTATTACTTTAGACTCTTGGCTTTGATGGGGAAGAATGCAGTTTTCTTTGGCCCCCTCCCCCGTCCTTCTCAAGTTAAACAAGATCCATGAAAGCAATAGCTCTGGCGCTTAAAGAGAGGCTTGGTGCAGGGGTCTCAAAAGCCAAACATTGGAGGGCTCCCCTGAACCCCACTGGTATCGGGGTAGGGATTTGCCTGACCCTTTTACTGCCCCATATCTCCTTGTGTGCACTGGGGAATCCTGTTTTCCCAGACTCTTTCTTGTCTACCTGGGACCTTCTCACTGCCTCACCTGGGTCGTGCCCACCAGCCCGTGTCCTGGCATTCTCTGAGTGCTTGCCATGCATCTTTCCTGCATGGATATGTGGGTGGGAAGGAAGTTGGGCGGGGATGGCGAAGAGATGGCTCAGCACATTGGAGCAGACCTTAACCAGCTCCTGAAGATAACAGAACAGGAGATTCTCATCCCTCGGGGCTCCAACCCGCCCCTGGGGCACCCTCTTCTCCTCCCCTCCCCCTGCCTTAACCAGCGCCTCCTGGGCAAGCATCTGACTGACTCTTTCCTGCTTGGGCATGAACAACGCTGCTGTGGAGCACTGGCATTATGCGGGGCGTGCTTTCCCCGGCGCTGATAACTGGAGCAGAACCGGGGTGGCCTGAACCTTACTGCCCACAGGGTGGGATTTTAACTGGCCGCTCCTTGTAGGAGAGAAAGGACAGTTACCTCAGCATCTGGGCTTTGCATGGGGAGAATGAGCATCCAGGGTTCCTGTCTTGCTGGCTCCCTTGGGAGTATTTAACCCTATTCTTCTGTTTCCAAGCACCAAGTGCAAGCACCAGTGAGGCTCCATGTCCCAGGCCTCACTGCACAACCAGACACAAACTTGCCTCCTTGGATTTAAAAGGCCTCTGCATTCAGTGGAGCTAGAACATCTTGTTGGTGCTCATGTGCCAGGTGAGAGGAGGATTTGGACCTCAGGGGCCTGACCTGCCCTCCACACCCTGGTCTCTCCACCCCCAAGAGATCATCCTACCACCTCAAGGCCCTTGAAGGAGAAAATCCATTCTAGAAGTGGTTCCAGGGTAAGGGGCTGGTGGAATCATAGCCAGGTTAGGCAGGAACCCTGACCCAGAGACAGGACAGTGAGATTTGAGAGATGGAGACATCCAAATCCAATCTAAGGGCCATGCCAGAGCTGGAGAGCTGGAGCTGATGCCATGATATTGCAATATTGCCCACTTCCTGGGGAGCGAAGCTGTGGCTCCTCATGGCTGACAGCTGGGACTCAGCGGGGGTATCCTGGCCTGCCACAGCCAGGGTATATTTAAAGGGGCAGAATACTCACAGCCGTCCCCTACCTCCATGCCCCACTGACTCCTATATTATCTGACTCCGTCTAGACCTCCCCATAGAGGCCTCCCTGCAAGGGCCCCCCCAGAGGTGGTTGGAGGACCCCATGGAGGCTGGGAGATGGGGGTGTGGCAGGCAGGCCAGGTCAGTGACTTCCTCCAGCTTTCTACCCATCTCTCTGCGCTCAGGTAGTGGGATCTTCCTGTTAAACGGTGGTAGGATATTGATCAAAGGCTGGGCCTTATTCAGAGTGGAGAAAACCAGAACCCAGCAACCAAGCAAGTGTATAGTCAGGAGCTAGAAATCAGACGTTTGTTCATGCAATTCACTCATTTCCCAGCCTTTATCTCCTGCTGTGTGCCAGGTACTGATGCCCAGAGGTGAACAGGAAAGACGTGATCCCCATCTCTATGGAGCACAGTCTACAGGGGTTGCAGATAATTGCCTACTCTGACCCAGCTGAGGGGACATGGTTGCTGGTTGGTTGTGGGACAAGGTGGTTGACTCTCTGCAGGCCCTTCCCCTGTGGGTGCTGGGGGTGGGAGGCACCAGAGATTGACAGGTCAGTGTGGGAAGAGCTGTATCACTCACCGGTACTCATGGGTGTCAGTCACCACGGCCTGACCAGTCATCTCTAGAATGAGAAACCTGGTCTGGGCCAGTCTTGGGGGGTATCTGGACTAGCGGAGTATCTGGTTTTAGTGTGGCCTTTTCTCCTTGGATTGGGGTGGGATCTGTACTAGACCAATTCTTGGGAACCAGGAAGACAAGATGGTTCCCAGAGGTAAAAGAAACAGGAAGGGAATGGGGCAGGAAGGCGCTCAGTGAGAGAACCTAATCCTAGGTCACCACAAACCTAGCTGAGGCCCCAGGATGGCTATCCCAGAACAAGGGGATTTAGGGCTCAAGTTAGACCCATTTGCTGCTTTCTGGAGACTTAATATCAGAAACCGATGAAACGGATGAGAAAGGCAAGAAAGAGGTTATTGAAGCACCTCCTATATGTCAGGCAGGGAACGAAACACCTTTTTTCTTATAATGATCACCACTGCCCTGTAAAGTATGGGTATCGTGATGCCTATTTTACAGATAAGAAAGCCAAGGGCCAGAGGGTTCAGGTCATCCACAGTTCTCCCCTGTACACTCTGCTGCCTCTTGGTGAATCCACTGGAGGCTTGTGCCCTAGTTGGGGAACTATTTTTGGTATAGCTGTCTCCCCACTGTCCTCTGGGAGTTGGGGAGAACAGGTCTCTGGGGCTGCCCATTCCAGTGCCCTGAGTTGCACCTAGGAGGACTTTGTTTGTGGTCCCTGGATGAGAGGCAGTGCCACCAAGATTCCCAGTAGAGGCCTGCAAACGACCTGGGGGGCTGCCTTGAATGGGCTTGGGAGGTGCTGCTAGTGTAGTAGTCCTAGCTACTCGGGAGGCTGAGGTAGGAGAATGGCGTGAACACAGGACGAAGAGCTTGCAGTGGGCTGCATTCCTCCAGGAATGTGGGCCTGTTCCTGGTGATTAGCCTGTGGGGCCTCCCTGAGCTTTGATCTTCCATTCCTGTAAAGGGAGAGGCCCAGATGGAAATGGCCAGGTCAGGTATCCAAGCACACTACATGAGCTCTCAGGACTGG
Source organism: Macaca thibetana thibetana (assembly GCF_024542745.1). NCBI lineage: Eukaryota > Metazoa > Chordata > Mammalia > Primates > Cercopithecidae > Macaca > Macaca thibetana. Next base: position 99,790,658 of record NC_065586.1, on the reverse strand, counting down.
AAGGATTAGCTCATTGGATGATCCTGGGCAAATTATGCAACAAGCAACAAAAACTTCTGTGCCTTGGGTCCGTGAAGGCAGATCCTCCTGGGTAAGCTAGAGGTGCTTGCTGTGGGTGAAAGGCATTTCCCCAAAGTGGGGAACTGGAGGAAGGAACATTGCCCAGGGGCTGAGTCACCGCGCAGGATTCTTGCAGAGCAGAAGTTGCGGAGGCCGGCAGGAAGACAGCGGGAGGGAAGATGCCCGGTGCTGATCCCGCATTGACCCCAGGAGCTGGGCTGCAGAGAGCCTGAGCTTGACAGGATGCCAAGATGAGCAAGACTCAGCCTATGTCCTCAGAGAGCTCTTGATCTCGCTGGGGGACTGGCCAATCCAAACCTAAGGTCAAGGTGATGAGGGAGCCGTGAGTTAGGAGAGCAGAACGCTGGCTGGCAGGGGAGTCAGAGGAGCATCACAAAGTTGGTAGCTTCGAAGGATGGGACCTGGATACAGCAATGAATCAAAGATATCAACACATTTGGGGGCTTCTGAACCCTGCTGCATGTGCAGTCAAAAAGCAAGATAGAGGGCACTTGCCCCAGGCCCCAAGAAAGGCTTCAAATCTGCCACTGAATAGCCACTCTGTGGCCAGCATGTGGCCATTCTGCTCCTCAGTTTCCATATCTGTAACATGAGCATAATATTTGAAACCCATGTGGCTATTGGGAAAGGCCAACTGTGAAAGAAAATTGTCAAGTGGCATATTCACCTTCCTTTCCTTTTCTCTGATGGACAGGGATGGGCTACCATCCAGTTTAGGCAGTAAGTTCTATTAGGGGATGGTTAGGAGTCCATTGGGTTTCTGACATTGCTTGGAATAGTAACCCCTCTGCCCCCACCAGCCTATAGCCTGGAGACTTTTTTTTTTTTGAGACTTAGTCTCGCTCTGTCGCCCAGGATAGAGTGCAGTGGCACAATCACGGCTCACTGCAGCTATGACCTCCTGGGCTCAAGTGATCCTCCCACCTCAGCCCCCTAGCAGCTGGGACTACAGGTGTGCACCACTATGCTCAGCTAAATTTTTTAAAATACATTTTTAGTAGAGACAAGGTTTCACCATGTTTTCCAGGCTGCTCTTGAACACCTGGACTCAAACGATTCGCCCGCCTTGGCCTCCCAAAGTGCCAGGATTACAGGTGTGAGCCACCACACCTGGCCTATCCTTTTCAAAGCACTTTTCTCATCTATTATCTCAGAGTAACTCTAGGGGTAAGCAGGGCAGGTGGCTTTGTTTCCATTTTTCAGAGGAAACAGTTGAGACCTCAGAGCTTGCTTGTGGCCAGGCTTGGATTTGAACCAAGGGTCTGCAGATTCTTTTTTTTTTTTTTTTGAGACGGAGCCTCACTCTGTCGCCCAGGCTGGAGTGCAGTGGCACGATCTCAGCCCACTGCAAGCTCTGCATCCCAGGTTCACGCCATTCTCCTACTTCAGCCTCCCAGGTAGCTGGGACTACAGGTGCCCGCCACCATGCCTAGCTAATTTTTTTTGTATTTTTTAGTAGAGACGGGGTTTCTCCGTGTTAGCCAGGATGGTCTCGATCTCCTGACCTTGTGATCCACGCACCTGGGCCTCCCAAAGTGCTGGGATTGCAGGCGTGAGCCACGGCGCCCGGCCTGGTCTGTGGATTCTTTATCCAAGGCTTCACCTGAAGAAGATCGGTGGTTCCCAGAGAGCAGGTCATATAAACACGTGCTGGGCGGACACAATTGAGTGGCATTGCATCCTGTCACGAGAAGGTTCTTTCCTTTCAGTTCTCTTTCACTACACATTGGGTCAAAGGGAAAATCTCCATCTGGGGCTCCTGTGCTGTTAACATCTGTCAAACGCTGGCTGATGTCATTTGTTTGTTTGACCAAGAGTAAATCTGACCCAGGCTTAGAGTGTTGCTAGAACTTGCCTTGATCTCTTGTTGAACTTCATGGCATTGTTTCATTGTATGTGTTTTTCCAGAATCTCCCATCTATACCTAGGAATGCTGGTTTTCCATCCATTGTAGCATAGGAAAATGTCTTTTTGAAATACATGTTTAAGTTTTTAAAAATAAAGGCAATTTAAATAAACACACTAAGATGACACTAGTGTAGGCATTACTCAGGTTCATTGGTTCACCTGGCCAGAGGGCTTGGGGAATGCAGAGTTAAACGACCCCAAGTGGGACTCTGTCTTTTGGGCACCTAGGGTGCCCTCTGTCTCTTGTCTCCTAGGGTGACACCAGTGGCTCCCAAATTCCAACTGGGAAAGGAGCCTGGAAAAGCATCGGCATTCGTGGTGGCTACTCCCCACACCAAGCAGAAGAATCCACGTTGTCAGAGAGCTGCTGACGTCAGGCGGTACTGGATTTTTGCAAGCCCTCTATTTAAAATTCCCCAGAAATTAAATAAGGAGGCTTTGGAGGGAGGAATGCCCTAGACAAATTGTGGAGTGGGTTTGTTTTGTTTATGGAGATGGTCTTTAAAGTCTAAATTGTCCCCGTTTTATTTTTGCCCAATTGAAGAGGGGCTGAACTCAGCTGGGAGGAAGGGGATGGTTGTCAGCCTACAGCTTTTAGTTGAAACCAACTCCGTTCTGGGGCCAAGAAGCTTCCATTTTTAGCAAATAGAGAAAGGGAAAAAAAATACAAACTCATACATGTACGCATCTTAGGCACTGGAGTAAGCCAGTTAAATGGATAAGGATAACCTTTATATTTCAAGTGACCACAGCTCTCTTCTCCAGGCTGCAAATAGAGATATTAAGCACCAGGCACATTGCTGGGTACTTTCCATTTTTTTCTTTTCTTTTTCTCACCACAACACTGGTAGTATATGCATGCTGTTTCATATTCCCATCTCACCAACGGGAACTTAAGCCTCATTCTTCAGCCTCTTCCTTCAGCCACTGTGAAGGACCAGGCACCATACTAGTCTGATGTTGGCTTCCTAAAGCTGTAGTCCACCCAACACCATGATACATGGGAGGATCTCAGGTGGCAGAGAGGCAGTATCAATCCTTCTGCGTCACACAGTGGGAAAAGTTTGTCTCCCTGCAGTTCTCTTCCAAGCCTTCTGACTTGTTGCAGTTTGATGTTCGATGATCTTTAACCCCTGTCTAGTAAATCTTTGTAGCAAAGAGGGAGCGGGCCACAGACTCAGCCTCTTCATTTGTGGCACAGTTCAAATGTGCTACATAGCTTTGTTTTCATCGTGTGTGCTTTTCTGTTGGAGCCAGTGGTCCTCGTTGTTTATTCATGGTGGCGATCAGAAGTTTCCTTAGCAAATTTTTTTCTTAAAGTTAAAAAAAAAAAAAAAAAGGCAAATTGCTTTAAAAATACAGTCCGTTTCCAGGCTTATGATGGTGTGACTTACAATTTTTCAGCTTTATGATGGGTCAATGGGGGTATTAGTACATTTTGAACTTAGGATATTTTCAACTTAACGATGGCTTTATCAGAACGTAACCCCATTGTAAGTCAAGGCACATCTGTGTATGTTATATGAACCACAGTATATGTAATTCAAGGATATAGCAAAGGTTGTGTGTGGTGTAGAAATACCTGAGGTTTGAGGAAAGCTGATTCAAAGTCACTCTTGCTTGGCAAAGCCCTTGGGTGAGATCTCGTGCCAGAACGCTCTTTCAACCTGGGTGACCCTGCCTTGCCCTACCATGTGGGCTTAGAGGAGAGGTAACTTGGAGGCAAGCCTGCAAACCACCTCTCCACGAGGAGTGGGAAAAGCCACGTCCTCGACTCTTCCAAGACTCAGGGCTCGGTAGACACTAGTGGAGTGGAGGAGAAGCAGATGAGGTACTGGGTTTCTTGGCTCATTTGTCAGATGGGAATTTGGGGCATAGTAGAGCAGGCATTGCTGGTTTCCTTCTGGAAGGCAATGAACAGCTGAGCTGGAGTGGTTTCAGGGTCGCCGAATGAATGCTGTGCTGCATATCAGACCTGAGTGCCAATCCTGGCACCTCCCCTTCTTAGCCACACTCCCTGGGTAAGTCCCCTATTCTGAGTTTCCTAAGGCAGCCTAAGATTTCACAGATCTGGGGACAGACTTCTGCCCCAAGACATACTGAACACACAGTCCTCAGAACTCCTTTCTCATCCTCACTGCCAGGAGGGGGACCTGTACAACTCAGGCTGCCTGGACCCTCCCGGCTTGCACCTAAGATTTTGGCGTCATGGCTGTTAATATTGATACTGCCCTTCCATTTTCTCCAAAAAGTTTGAACAGTGAATTTTAAGATCCTCGTACTAAGCCATGTCCTTTTGTCTCTCCATTTAAGACTTTGCATCTTGTCAGATTTGAGCTGTCATTACCATCTGTTCAGACCTCTTTTTTGGCTCCTAATCCTGGCACAGCTTTTGCTAAATGAGATCGTGCTGCCAGTACTGTGTCTCTGTCCTCATCCTGGGTTGATTAAAACATCCAACAGGACAGGTTCGCATTGGAGCCACTCCGCCCTGTTGGACTGTGCCGGCCCTCGAGCTGTGGATCTGTCAGTGCCGCCCTGTAGCCCCCAGGGCCCTGGGGGATCATGAGAGACACAAGGGCCTGGAGGTCTCAGCTGTGACACATCCCGGGCCTACCGGTCCAGTAGCTCACTCACTGCCAGGCCCCCTTTCTTCCTGGTGCACCCCTCTGTCCGACACTGCCTGGGCGAGTGTGCAGAGCCCCTTCCCAGGCTCTCCCAGCATTCCTCAGGGAGTCCATGTTTTACTTAACCATGACCAGCAATGACGCTGCCCTTCTCTACTCTGGAATTCACTGCCTTCTTCTTTAAAAGCTGGGACCGTTGCCCATTTTGTGTCCTTGGGTGTTGCTCCCATCTCCATGTCTCCCACGATTGCTGATGAGGAGTGCAGGGCTCTTTGTCAAGTGCTCTTGGGACCTTTCCGCGCAGCCAGCTGGTGAGAGTGTGTTGAGGCAGCCTGTCCGTGCTGTCCCTACCTCTGCCTGGGGTCCACTTACCCTCTCCAGGTCAGTGTGCCAGGCTGACCCTTCTGAGAGCGAACCTTCCTTCTGAGAGTGAACGCTGAGCAGCGGACAGGAGCCCAGGAGACCCCTCCTCCCTGTACACACCCTCCTCAGGAAAGAGACTTAGCTCTTTCTTTTTAAAAAAATTTTTTAGATGGAGTCACGCTCTGTCACCCAGGCTACAATGCAGTGGTGCAATCTTGGCTCACTGCAACCTCTGCCTCCCGGGTACAAGCAGTTCTCCTGCTTCAGCCTCCCAAGTGGCTGCAATTACAGGCATGTGCCACTACACCTGGCTACTTTTTGTATTTTTAGTACAAACGGGGTTTTGCTGTGTTGGCCAGACTGGTCTCGAACTCCTGACCTCAGGTGATCTGCCCGCCTCGGCCTCCCAAAGTGCTGGGATTACAGGCGTGAGCCACTGTGCCTGGCCAACTTCACCCTTTCTTAATCTTTCTCTTGCTGGAACAGCAGGGAAAACACCCTTTTTGTTCCCCTGAGCATGTCCTTAGGGCTCCACCTCTGGGAATGTAAGTGTCCTGAATGGATTCTTAGCGGGCCACCCCTTCCCGTCCCACTCTCCTTCCCTGACTGCCATCTTCCATCGTCTCACCCTTGACAGCAGATCTCTCTCACCATCCACATCATTTACAATCATGACATTAGAGTTTACCTTCTTGCATCTTCCATCTTTCCTGAGCACCTTCTGTTTAGGAACCTGGGCGCGGGCTCACACCTCTGTGCTCTGCTTAATAATGGGACTGAGAGAGGGCAGCAGCTTGAGGTGAGTGCCTCATTTTCTTTTTCTTTTTCTTTTTTTTTTAAAGACGGAGTCTCACTCTGTCACCAGGCTGGAGTGCAGTGGCACGATCTTGGCTCACTGCAACCTCCGCTTCCCGGGTTCAAGTGTTTCTCCTGCCTCAGCCTCCCGAGTAGCTGGGACTACAAGCACACGCCTCCATGCTCAGTTAACTTTTGTATTTTTAGTAGAGACAGGATTTCACCATGTTGGCCAGGATGGTCTCGATCTCTTGAGCTCGTGATCCACCTGCCTCGGCCTCCCAAAGTGCTAGGATTACAGGCGTGAGCCACTGTGCCCGGCCTTGAATGCCTCATTTTCATCTGGAATAATCCCCTATGAAGCCATTAGAGTGAGCCCATGCAGCCTGTCACTCTGAGGTTCAATTCAAGTCTCTTCTCCTCTAAGAATTCTTCCCTGTCTAGTCAGTCTCATCTCTGGATATCTCCAGTTCTTTGGCAAGCATTGTATCACCCACTGCCATGTCCACTGCACAGGGCTGTCTGGGTCACCCTGCTGCACCCAGCACAAGCAGTCTTGTGCCAAGTCCCCCCTGCGAGCAGCCGCCCTTCTCATCCTTCCACTGCTCTGCAGCTCCTGGGGAGGCCTCATGCCATCTTGTAATCTCCACCTCAACCTGTCTCCGACCCCCACCCGTGCCAGGCACAGAATCAGACCCACATGTTGTCAGCAGAGACCTTCTGAGGTCAAGGCTAAATGACAGTGACACCACGAGGGTCTCTGTCTCCCCCTGAGACTCCAGACACCTAAGACCTACCTACTTCCCTGCCCAGCCCCAGCCCGTCATCCAGGTGCATTGAGGTCTTGGTTCCTTCTTTAGAATTCCACTTCATATGGCACTTTGTGACTTGCACTCGTCTGAAGGCACTATTCTGATTCCAATCAGGCACTATTCTGAAGGCTTTTCAAGGATTAGCTCCTCTAATCCTCATAACAACACTGAGATGTGGGTACTTTGGGTCGGTTTTGCAGATGAGAAAATTGAGGCAATTGCCCACATTCATGCAGCTGGCAAGTAGCAGAGCTGGGCCTCAATCCCAGGCAGCCTGGCTCTGGAGCCCTCGCTGGAAACCGTTCTCTGCTACCTGTCATTTAACCATGTGTCCCTCTCTGCCTGTAATGCTTGTCAGTCAGGCCTTCTTCTGGGTGCCTCACCCATGACCTCGGTCTGCTCAGACCCACCAGAGCCCTGTGGGCTTGGCAGGGACCTAGCCTAGCACTGGCTTCTGGGCCTATTCGGTGAGGTGGGCAGGCTGGAGCCAAGTGGGGAGGTGGCAGCAGCCCAGGCTGTCTTGACACGGACGCCACGGAGCCTTCCAAATGGTGACGTAGCAGCCTGTGCTAATGGTCTTGGAATCCAGGCCCCAGGCGCCCAGGGGAGGTTCTGGGTCCCTGGTGGCCTCAGAGCCCACCTAGGGGAGGGAAGGCCCTGGGCAATGGAGCAGGGTGGGCATCAGGTAGAACCGGTTGAGTGGCTCATGAAGGCAGGGGCTGCGTGGGTGCACACAGGAGGGACTGGGGGAGTTTCTCGCTCGCTCCTGTTTGCTTTGGACCGTGGAGGCGCGTGTCTTGGCAAGAGCTGCAGTGACGGGGCTTTCTGACCAGGGGAGGCCTGGCCGAGGGTGGGCGGCCTTTCGCTGGTCTTAAAGGCACAGCACCCACAGAAAGCCTGCATTTCCAGCTTATCTGGTCCCACAAAGGCAGAAGCCTTAGATCTGTCCGGAGGTCATGAGAAAGGGGTCAGGCTGGGTCCAGGACAGAAGCACTGCCTTGGACCCAGCCTTGTGCCGGGTGTGGTATGGGTAGGTGGGCAGTGCTGGTGCTATGCATCTGTCCAGGATGCCCTCAGCCCCTTCCTCCTCTCAGTGTCTCCCCGCCCTCCGCTACTTGGTGCTCGCAAATACCCTGTTCCATTCTCCAAACCCGCACCAAGCAAAGAACTTGGAATGCCTAGGAAGATCACCCTTCCAAAGGGTCAAGGGCTGAGCTCAGGTTTAAATCATAAATAGAGGCACTTTGGGAAGCTGGTCAGGGTGCTGGCTGAGGGTTCTGGAAGCGGGCTGCTGCTGTTCCCCCACCCCGAGCCCGTATGAGGAGGAGTTTGAGGAAGGGCCTGTCTTCCTCTTTTCCTAGCTCCACCATGCACCCTTCCCCACCTGGACACCAAAACCCTACATAGGTCTGGGCATGAAATGAGCACAGCCCACATTCTGAGCTCTGAATTACCTGGTGTTAGGCCAGATGTGAAGGAGTGAGAGTAACTCATGGGGAAAGAAAACATGAAGCCTGGAAGTCACCTAAAGCCTCCTGGGTTTTTCCAAACTCCAAGCTCTGAATCTCATCCTGCCTCGAAATCCTCTGGGTTTGTGCCCAGAGCCTGAAGTCCAGCCTTCTCCAGGAGGCCTCAGGGCCAGGGCACAGGTGGCAATCGAGCCCCACATGTGCCGTGCCTGGGTGATGGGGGAGGAGAGCCTGAGTCCCGGATGGGTGTTGTTCACTGCAGTGTCCTCGTGCGTGGAACAGGACCTGGCCCATACCAGGTGCTCGGGAAATACTCGCTGGCGAAAATCTCTGGGTATTGCATACACTGTATGTTCCTGATGCCACTGGGCATCCCCAGGTACTTAATATTACTCTGGTGTGCCAGTGAGGCTCAGAGAGGGCCAGTGACCTACCCCAGGTCACGCCAACAGTGAGTGGTAAAGCTGGGATCCTAACCGAGGTCTGTCTAGAAAGAAGGGGTTAAGAAGCATCCTTGGGTGCAATCCTGGGCTGAACAGGACTGGAGGGTGGGGAGTCGGGAGGACGAGAGGATTTCAGAGGGAGAGGAAGGAGTGGGGGTCTCCCCTCCCCACACCAGCTGTTTTGTCCTAGGCCAAGCCCTGACCTCAGAGGACTTTATTAACATCCTAATTGTGTGCAGCTGGCCTCACTCTGGCCCTAACGAGCTCATTATTCTCCCTCCTTAAGGAGGCCATTGTGGCCTAGTCACCCTGGGGACAGCAGTGGCCTCGGAGTGTCCGTCACTTCCTGCCGCCCTCAGCCAGGCTCCCCCATTCCTGGAGAGGCTAAGGCCCCCGTCCCTCTCCTGGCCTCTTGCTCTGTCTGGCTCACTCTTTCATTTCCCTCTGTCTCTCTGTGTGTGTCAATCTTTGCCTCAGTTTCCATCTCTACCTTTTTTTTTTTTTTTCTTAACACGGACGGAGTCTCGTTCTGTCACCCAGTGGCTCGATTTCGGCTCACTGCAAGCTCCGCCTCCCAGGTTCACGCCATTCTCCTGCCTCAGCCTCCTGAGTAGGTGGGACTACAGGCGCCTGCCACCAGGCTCAGCTAATTTTTTTGTATTTTTAGTAGAGACGGGGTTTCACTGTGTTAGCTAGAATGGTCTCGATCTCCTGACCTCGTGATCCGCCTGCCTCGGCCTCCCAAAGTGCTGGGATTACAGGTGTGAGCCACCACGCCTGGCTCCATCTCTACTCTTTCCCTCCCTCCCCTGGTGTCAGCATCAGTCAATTTGAGAGAGCTTTGAAATTGGCCAAACAGGTGGGCTCTGCTGGGCCAGTTCACTGAAGATGCTCAGCCTGGAGAGAGGGAGGACCTGGTGCTTGGGCCCGAGCTTCTCCCTCCTGGGGCTAGGACATCCTCCCTTCCCTGCCCTGAGCTGGAAGTGCTGGCCAGAACCCCCCATGTTGCCTTCTCCTCTCCTCAGCCCCTGGGTCATTGCAAAGTGGCTTGTTACTTGAGGCCCACAGAGCAGGGCTGGCTGCAAATGCCAGGGTACATGTTCGTTCTTTCTGGGCCTCTGCCACCTGGAAAGGGCTGGGCCCTGGTCTTCTGGCATTGCAGAGACAGGGCCCGATGGGAGGAGAGGCCAAGTGAGGCAGCTTCGGGGTATTGTCCAGTTTGGGATTCTCCTAAACAAATTCTCCGGTCTTGGGGTTTAGCCCTGAAGACCAGGGCAAGAGACTCTAGAATAAAGGTTTCCGCCACACACCATGTGTACCTGGGGTCGTCTCTCAGGGTTCCTCTAAAACAGGCTGCAGTTTCCCATTCAAGGGAATGAGTGTGGTAGCCCCTTCCCTGGCCCCTGTCTGGCAGGGGTCATCTCAGCATAAAGGCACTCCAGGCCAGAAGACCTGCCTAAGCAAGGCCCTGGCAGGCATCAAACGACCTGGTGGGCATCAGAGGGCCTGGCTGCCAGGCTGGGCTGGAGGGTGCACTAAGGGGGCTCCCAGCCAGCCCAGGCCCCTTGGAAGGGTCCCCATTATCTCTTGCTGCCACCAAGCTCCCTGCCCCACCTCCCAAAAACATCCTGCTTCCTTTGTACCTGGAAACCAGGGTTGACTTCTCAGGGAAGAAGCCAGGTGTGGCAGCCAGCCAGAGAACAGCTGCCCCCAAACCTGGGCACAGATAGGGCCACTTTCTCAGTCCACTTCCTTCCATCCTTCTGAAACCCCTGAAGACAGCCCTAAAACCCCAGCTTAGGGCAGATGCGTGGGCACACGCCTACACACGCTCAAGTCAGTTTCCCGAGATAAGCGAGTGCCTCCTGATATGCGCAGGCTGTCCTATGCTTGTGCGTGGCACAGACACCACCTGGCCACCTATGGGTGCTGACCCTCTAGTGATTAACGACTACCGCCATGTGGATAATAGCTCAACCTAAGCTACCGCCCTGCAGTATCTCCTTTATTCCCCTCAACAACCTCAGGAAATACGCTCCATTCATTACTGTCATTACAAAGAGGTTGACTGAGACTCAGAAAAGTTTAGTAACTTTCCTAAGGTCACACAGCTGGGAAACAGCAAGCCAGGACCTGACTTCGAGTCTTTCTGACTCAGTATCCCTAATTATTGCCTCTGTTCCCAGAGGACCATCAACTGTACACATTGACACCCAGGTACATGCAGGCTGGCATCTCTCCTGCTCAGAGACGTGTCCACTCTCAGGTATCTGTGTAAAGTACCAATATTCAGGGACATGCATTCTCAAGGAGTCACCTTACCCTCGTGCGTGCAACAGACCTGTACCTTATCTGCTGACGGTGGCTAAGAACCTGGGTTCTGCAGCTGGACTCCCTGGTTGTGAAGCCTAGAGTCCTCATCTGCAAAGCGGCATGGATGATGACAAGAACATTTATTTCTCAAGATCCTTGAAGTGTGAATAAAGTAATATATGTAGAGCAAGTGCCTAACACAGACCGCCCTGCTCAGTGTTCAGCTGTAAATATGTGTGATACACACATGTACAGACATGGCCTTGGTGCTATGTGCATATCATGTCCAAGCACACAAGGCCTTTCTCCTTGGCTCCAAAGGCCTCCTGATCCCAGGATCTGGGTCTCTTCTCCACTAGAGGCATCCTCTCCTCTTCTTCTTCATTCTTGGGCAAGCTTTCCATGTAAGTCCTGCTCCTTTCCTTCCCCAGGAGCCAGGGATCCGGGATGGCGGGTGGGTCTGCATTCACAGGCAGCTGGAAGCTCCCGGGGGCGGAGCAGGCCTGGCCCCCGCTCCTATCTCTGCCACACAGGCCTCAGCGCACAAGGAGAGCTGGCTGGGCAAAAACTTGCTGTGGAGCCGAATGTACGGCAGAGGGGCCCACTGGGCAGGGCAGCATGGCAGTCTGCCTCTCAGACTGTGTGGGTGGCCCAGGGATGTGCCCAGGATTGTCTCTTGAGTTCTTCCCACCTCAACATTTCTGCTGCACCAGAAGCTTCTACAGTGGCTGGACCACATTAACTGCTGACCAGGAGCTCCTCACCCTAAGATATTTAATAGCAACTTAGGATCCTATTAGAATCCTATTCCCCCACTGTGCCATCAAGACTTGAGCTCAGTCTGTTTTTTTTGTTTTTTTTTTTTTTTTGAGAGAGTCTTGCTCCATTGCCTAGACTGGAGTGCCAGGCACACTCTCGGCTCCACAATCTCCACCACTCGGGTTCAAGCGATTCTCATGCCTCAGCCTCCCGAGTAGCTGGGATTACAGGCATCCACCACCACACCTGGCTAATTTTTTTGTATTTTTGGTAGAGACACGGTTTTACCATGTTGGCCAGGCTGGTCTTGAACTCCTGACCTCAAGTGATCTGCCTGCCTCGGCCTTCCAAAGTGCTACAGGGATTACAGGCGTGAGCCACCACGCCCAGCGTTTTTTTGTTTTTGTTTTTGTTTTTGAGACAGAGTCTCACTCTGTCACCCAGGCTGGAATGCAATGGCATGATCTTGGCTCACTGCAACCTCCAGCTACCGGGCTCAAGTGATTCTCGTGCCTCAGCCTCCCCAGTAGCTGGGATTACAGGCATGGGCCACTACACCCGGCTAGTTTTTGTATTTTTAGTAGAGACAGGGTTTCACTATGTTGGCCAGGCTGGTTTCAAATTCCTGGCCTCAAGCGATCCGTCTGCCTGGGTCTCCCAAAGTTCTGGGATTACAGGCTTGAGCCACCGCACCCGGCCGGGGCTGAGACTTTCATCCGCAACAGCCTGGGCTTGCCGTGCCAGCTCCAGCATGTGCAGAGTGGGGCTGTGTGGCTTCAGGTCTCAGGTCCTTCCTGTGTCAGGCTCTGTTTTATTTATTTATTTATTGGCGGCGGGGGAGGTTTGGTTTTTTTTGTTTGTTTTTGAGAAGGAGTCTCACTCTGTTGCCAGGCTGGAGGGCAGTGGTGTGATCTCAGCTCACTGCATCCTCTACCTCCCGGGTTCAAGCGATTCTCCTGCCTCAGCCTCCCAAGTTACTGGGACTATAGGCGCGCACCACAATGCCCAGCTAAGTTTTGTATTTTTAGTAGAGACAGGGTTTCACCATGTTGGCCAGGACGGTCTCGATCTCTTGATCTTGTGATCTGCCCGCCTTGGCCTCCCAAAGTGTTGGGATTACAGGCGTGAGCCACCACGCCCGGCCCAGGCTCTGTTGATGCTAGGGGAGATGACAGCTGCAGAGAAGAGCCTGCCACCAACTTGGCTGTGGGCACTCCACTGAGCAAAGATAGGCTCAAATACCACCTAGGTGGGCACAGGTTAACATGAGCAGAGGCGCCCACCCCAGCTCTATGCAGACCTCCAGGAAGCCTGGCGTGAGTCACATTGTTGGCCGTCTTGGAAAGACTTCCTGGGCTGACCCCACCCATGGCTGCTGACAGGCCTCTGCCAGGTGCCAGCAGCTCAGACGTCAATTGTGGCAACCAGGGCTCCTGACCAAAGTCACTGGTGCGCCACTGAGGAGCAAGCAAAACCTGAACCCCTGGATGTGGCCCAGCTCCCCCAAAGGGCTCAGGCATCAGCTAGTGAGCCCCTCCAACGCATGCGGAGACACCGTTTTCTTTCCCACAGGATCTGAGAGTGCAGTGGTGGACAGGAAGTGTGCTGGGGGAGGTGTGGACAAGGGTATGTGGTTGGTTTTTTTTTAGGTAGGGTCTCGCTCTGTCACCTAGGCTGGAGTGCAGTGGTGTGATCACGGCTCACTGCAGCCTTAACCTCCTGTGCCCAAGCCATCCTCTCACCTCAGGCTCATAAGTAGCAGGGACCACAGATACATACCACCACCTAGGGTGGTTAGTGAGAGAAGCGTCAGGATGAGACATGGGAACCGGAACTGTGCGCTATCAACATTTTTTGGTAAGAGATGGGATCTCGCTGTGCTGCTGCCCAGGCAGGTCTTGAACTCCTGCGCTCAAGCAGTCCTCCCACCTTGGCCTCCCAAAGTGCTGGGATTATAGGCATGAACCACCCCCACCTGACCACTACTGACATTAGAACCTGGACCTGCGAAGGCATGTGAGAGCTTCAGCTTTCAAGAGCCTCCTATAAGTGACTCCGAGTTGGGAATTGTGGTGTCAGCTCTTTGGGATTCTTGGGGGTTACATCCTGGTGAGCAGAAATTTGGGGGGTGACCACATGCCCAGAATGGCTTGGTGGGCTCTGTCCTTCCCTCCTGAGGTCTGTGGCAGGTGCCTGGTTGACTTTTGTTCCTCAGATTTAGTTCGTGATGGGGGATCTTCAGTCCTGATGCTTAGTGATTGTTAGGGGTGGCATCAGCGAGGACTGTCTCTGTTCAAATGACTGAAACCCAGCTCCAGATGCAGTAGTCCCCCCAACCGTCTGCAGTTTTGCTCTCTATGGTTTCAGCTACCTGAGGTTAACCATGGTCAGAAAATATTACAGTATTTTGAGAGACGGAAACCACATTCACATAACTTTTATTACAGCATATTGTTTTAATTGTTCTATTTTATTATTGTTAATCTCCTGCGCCTAACTTGTAAATTTCTATTTATTATTAAATTTATAAATTATTTATTTACTTAGAGGCAGTCTTGCCCTGTCACCGAGGCTGCAGTGCAGTGGCACGATCATAGCTCACTGCAGCCTTAAGCTCCTGGGCTCGAGCGATCCTCCCACCTCAGCCTCCCAAGTAGCTAGGACTACAGGTGTATGCCACTACACCTGGCTAATTTTAAACTTTTTGGTAGAGATAGGGTCTCACTTTGTTGCCTAGGCTGGTCTTGAACTCCTGGCCTTAAATTTATAAGTTAAACTTCTTCATAGGCATGTATGTATAGGAAAAAAATAGAATATATAAGGGCTTGGTACTATCTGCAGTTTCAGGCATCCACTGGGGGTCTCGGAATGTATCCCATGTGGATAAGGGGGATTTATCTTTTTCCTTTTTTTTTTTTAAGAGACGGGGGTGGGGGTCTTGCTATGTTGTCCAGGCTGAACTGGCCTCAAGTGACCCACCTTAGCCTCCCAAACAGCTGACATTATAGGCACAAGCCAGCGTTTCTGGCTCTTTATCTCTTGACTCTGCTGCTGCTTTATTGACTTAATTCTCAAGCCTTCTCACCCCATATGCCCCCTGCAATTCCTGAGTTTTGTGGGACTCAGGTTTCAGATCATCAAAGCACCCATGTTTGCTCCTAAAAAATCCCCTGAGTAGCTTTGCTTGGAACCATCAATGGTGTCCAGAGAGATGACAGACTAATTAGGAGATGAGTGGCCAGATGTGCCCACGTCTGTGGTAAAGGAGGCAGGGTCACATGACAGCCCAGGGAGACGGGAAAGCCCTGCTCTGTGACCTCCAGCCAGTGTCTGTGGGACAACAGCTGGGACTGGTGCTTCCTGGCAGAGGCCGCTGGGGTTCCTGAGAGTGCTCCCCCAGAGGCTCAAGAAGGGGGAAAAACATCCCAGGCAGAGCCCCTTGCGAAGTCCATGCCCTCTGGCTGCTTTGGGGCCTCCATCAGCCACAGCTTCTGAGCAACCAAACCATGCTGGCCTGAGCATCAGGGAGGACGGGGGTGCTTCTCCAGGCAGCCCTCTCAGTGCCCCATGCTGGGTTCAGAATGTGCAAGTGGCTGTGGGCAAGATGAGGGTGACCTCCCGCCACCTTCAGGCAAAAGGCAGGGGAATTGACATGCAAGCCTCTGTAATATTTTCCCAACCTGAATCGGGCAGAGAGAGCGAAGGCAGATATCCACTCCAGGCCCGGGGCCATAAGGCAGCTGAAAGGCTCCCTGCATCCATTGCTGCTTCTCCCCTCCTCTCCCCAGGTAGACAGGCCTAGGCCCTTTGCCTCTGCTGGACGTCTCTGTAAAGGGTAGACATGGAAAGCTTGTTGGGCATTCTCATGGAGACAGAGCCCTGGGACTCCTTGACTAGCTAGTGGAGGTTGGGCTTTTCCTGGGTCAAGGGAAGTAGACAGTGAAACCCCTTCCACCACGTCAGCGAATGGGTCCTACTGGCTTTCCTCCCAATAGCCGAATGTGGAAGGAATGGTGCCTCTTGTTTATCCAAATGTCGGAACAGCCAAGGTGCAAGTAGAGGTCAGGTGGGGGCTCCCTAGGTGCCAAAGTCCACCTCCTCCAGCCTGACTTTGGCCCCAGTGTGGGCATCCATTGCCCACTATAGCTAGCTCTCAAGGGTACTGCATGCCCCAAGCATGGTCTGGACCCTTCCTGAGTTCCCATAATTACAGCCCACCTGGAAGCAGTCTCATCACCCACAAGTTGAGTGAGTAGAGATGTCTGGTGCTCTAATAACCACCTCCAGCCCCGGCGGCCAGGGAAATGACAATAAGTTTTAGTGGTATGTCCAGAAGTCTCTGACCTGCCGGTGGCTGCTGCCCTGTCCCCAACCAGTGGGTTCCAGCACCTGCCTGTAACCACAAGCTGCTCAGTAACTTCAGCTGTTCTCTCCAAAGAGGTACCTACCTTTTTCTGTGATCCAGAGACCTATCCAGCATGCCCATGATGCCCAGCTGCCCTCTTCCAGCCTCAGACCAATGTCCCAGTGCAGGAGGTCTCAGGGCCCTGGGGTAGAGAGTTTACCTGAGAACTGGTGTGGGCTTCTCACCCTGGAGATTGCCTGCCTATCCTGGTCCTGCACAGACAGCAGAGTGTAGGGGTTAGAGGCCAGCCTGCTTAGGCTCCAATCAAGGCTCTACAGCCCCTCGGTGCCACAGTGTCTCATTCACCTATGTACATGTTTATGAAATAAATGTGGCAGTACGTGGCCCGGGCACAGACAGTCTGAGAAGCGGGCAATCTGGGAGACACAAGGTTTGGAGCAAGAGCAGGAGGCAGAGGAATCGGACCGGTGGCATTGCTTCACCTGCAGTGGGGACATATCCCCAGATCTTCCTGACTCTGATGGCTTGTGACTCATTGGCCCAGTTTGCCTTTTTTCAGACGTGTATGGGTTGTGTCATAAGAGAAGGTTGTGGTCACCAGGATTGGCAGAGCCTAGGGGAGGGAGATGGGCACAGGGAGCAGAGGGCCTGACCCGGGGTTCTCCGGAAGTGATCCTGTTACCTGTCTTCTCTCACCCCAGGCAGAGAGGGACAGTCTGTGGGCTGTTCAGGCAGAGAGGGACAGAGTCTGTGGGCTGTCCCAGGCAGAGAGGGACAGAGGAGTCTGTGGGCTGTCCCAGGCAGAGAGGGACAGAGTCTGTGGGCTGTCCCAGGCAGAGAGGAACAGAGGAGTCTGTGGGCTGTCCCAGGCAGAGAGGGACAGAGTCTGTGGGCTGTCCCAGGCAGAGAGGGACAGAGTCTGTGGGCTGTCCCAGGCAGAGAGGGACGGAGTCTGTGGGCTGTCCCAGGCAGAGGGGACAGAGTCTGTGGGCTGTCCCAGGCAGGAGGGACAGAGTGGGCTGTCCCAGGAGAGGGACAGAGTCTGTGGGCTGTCCCAGGCAGAGAGGACAGAGTCTGTGGGCTGTCCCAGGCAGAGAGGGACAGAGTCTGTGGGCTGTCCCAGGCAGAGAGGGACAGAGTCTGTGGGCTGTCCCAGGCAGAGAGGGACAGAGTCTGTGGGCTGTCCCAGGCAGAGAGGGACAGAGTCTGTGGGCTGTCCCAGGCAGAGAGGGACAGAGTCTGTGGGCTGTCCCAGGCAGAGAGGGACAGAGTCTGTGGGCTGTCCCAGGCAGAGGGGACAGAGGAGTCTGTGGGCTGTCCCAGGCAGAGAGGGACGGAGTCTGTGGGCTGTCCCAGGCAGCCCGCAGGGCCCTGGATCATGGTGTTTGAGCCAGTAGCTCAGAGATAACCCCTCTCTAGAGAAGAGGACACCGAGACCCTAAAAGGGCAGTGGCCCTCCTGAGGCACCAGAGCCACAGAGGCCTGGACCTCAAGAGTCCAGACTCCTGGTCCAGGGTGTTTCATGGGCTTCGCAGAGCTGCAAGCAGAGGGCTGTGGAACTCCCCAGAAAGGGTAGGAGACAGAGGGCATTCAGGACTAGACTGCTGGCTGTTTGCAAGCCCAGACCTGTCATATGGGACGGTGGGGACCTAGTTGAAGACCTAGAAGATGAGCTGGGGTTCTAAGTCCTTGAGGTCTCCCCACGACTGTGCAGTGGTACCTGGCAGTTTTCCCCTCCTCTCCATTGTTTTCACAGCAGCTATCACAGAGCCTCCTCCACCTCCCAGTGCTGAGCCCATGTGGGGGTACCTGAGAGCCTCCCCCCACCAACATGCCTCCTAGATCCTTGGGTGGTCACTCGCTGCAGTGGATGGTGACAGGGCCTCAAGTGCTGCCCAGGGAGAAGCCCTGAGTTCTCCAGACAGGAAATGGAGAACTGGGCCATGAGCAGAAAAAAGAATCAGTACCAAATTACTTTTGGGGGCAAAGAAGTGTCAGGGAAGAAGGGATGAGGAGGAAGACAGGACCGTGTGAAGAGGACCTTCTCGGAAGGGACCAAAGGCAGTTAGTGGAGTCCAAGACCTGGGTGCTCAGAGGACTTTGTATGAATGAGGCTTTATCACTTGGCCATGATCTTCAAGCATCGTGTGAGGATGCAGTGCCCACTTAGTGTGACTGCGACCGAAACGTCAACACACTTAAAGGGCAGCTGTGAGTGGCGCCAATGCAACGGTACCACTGACCCGTGATGGGGAAAAGGCAACCATTGACTGTTAGACACTGTCTGTGAGGCACTTAGTCTGGATGCCTTTGAAAGCTGAGAAGGCAGCCAAGCTCCAGGCAAACCAGCATCCTAATGGGTTTGAAAGACCATAAATGGTCTCTCTGTATGGCCGGAGCTCCCTTGGCCTTTCCTACAAGATGAATTTTCACACACTGGACATATCACTATGTCTATTTCATTTTCCATCAGACATTTGTTAGTGTGGGTCGCAGTTTATTCGTCCCACTTCTCAGGGAGTGTGCTGGTCTTTCCTGCCTTAGAACAGATGCAGGCTCCTCAAGGCTGGAGCTGGGCCAGCCATTTGCTGGGTGCCCAGGCCATCTGGCTCCGTGCTCCACTTCTTGTGCCTCTCCTTCCCTCCTCGTCCTGGCCCCCGAGCCACGCCTGTCACCCTGCAGTCTCTCACAGTCCTGTTCTTTCTTGTCCTCCCTGCAGGCTGGTGGTTCGTGAGCACCTCTGAGGAGCAGGGCTGGGTCCCTGCCACCTACCTGGAGGCCCAGAATGGTACTCGGGATGACTCCGACATCAACACCTCCAAGACTGGAGAAGGTGAGGGCTTGCAGGTCCAAGGGGCAGGAAGCAACGCGGCCTCTGGAGGCAGCTCTCCCACTCTTCCCTAAAACCAACGGAACCCCTGAAGTGAGCTGAGCTGTATCCCAGCCTCCTCCCTTGGGATCCCATCTCAGTAAGGCTGGCCCAAAATCTCACCTCCCACCCCAGTCCGACCCCTGCTGCTCTGTCTCAGGGGCTCAGGAACTGAGGGGTGGCTCAGACCCCTACACAGTCAGCCTCTCTGATTAGCTTTAACTCTGTGAGGTTTGTTTTCCTATCCACTCCCCTTTTTTTTATTGTTTTTTATTTTTGTATTTTTTTCTAGAGACGGGCTTTCACCATATTGGCCAAACTCCTGGGCTCCAGCAATCCACACGCCTTGGCCTCCCAAAGTGCTGGAATTACAAGTGTGGGCCACTGCACCCAGCTCTTCCTTTTTTTCTTTTTTCTTTTTTTTTTTTTTTAAATTCCAAACACTTAAAAACTACTCAGTGAGGTTTTTCAGGGTCTTTCTCCTTGCATTTCAAAGAGCCTGCCCCTGCCCCCTAAGCCAGCACTGGCCTGGACCCATCTGTGGCTTCTGTACTCCCCAGAGCAGGCTGCCTGAGCCCAGTCCATTTGAGCCACCCCCAGTTCCTGGCTGCCTGCTTCTAGTGGCTTCCAAGCCTCCCATGGCCTGGCTGCAGGAATTCTTTCCCTAACGGTTGGTGGGGATGGTCCAGATGGATGTGTCTGAAAGCCAGAGGGATCAAGGCCGTCACCCGGCGCTCCGGCCACCTCCAGGCCTGCTTCCTGCTGCCAGGCCAAAGTAAGCAGCCACCAAGCGCCAGCTCCTTATTCATCCTTCCCCTAAATGTCGGTTACTCGGTAGGCGGTTGGGGCCTCACCCTTCCTCCTATGTCGAGGCTTTATTTCAACCCCTTGACCAGAGCCTCGGCCCCTGCCATGTGCTTCCTCTGTGTGACAGGTTTCCAGGGACGAGGCCCCATTGGGAAGGGTCCGCATGTCCAGGCTGGGCTGCTCCCTGAGCCCTGGGGCCGAGCCTGCACCCGTCTCCCCTCTGGTTCCATTGCACCTCTACAGCAGGGGAGAGTCTTGGCCCCTGAGCTAGGTCTGGCCTCATATGCCTGCAGTCCCCAGCCTTGCCTCCTACCTAGTTCCACATTCTTTTTGTTGTTGTTGAGACAGAGCCTTGCTCTCTCTGTCTCCTAGGCTAAAGTGCAGTGGCACAATGTCAGCTCACTGCAACCTCTGCCTCCTGGGCTCAAGCAATTCTCATGCCTCAGCCTCCCAAGTAGCTGGGATTACAGGCACCCACCACCACGCCTGGCTAATTTTTGTTTTTAGTAGAGATGGGGTCTCACCCTGTTGGTCAGGCTGGTCTTGAACTCCTGGCCCCAAGCAATTCACCCACCTCAGCCTCCCAAAGTGCTGGGATTACAGGCATGAGCCACAGTGCCCAGCCCCTAGTTCTACATTCTACAAGGTATGCCAGGGCCTCTCAAAAACAGCAGGAGTTCGCAAAGTACCAGATACTAGACCAGGTCCTGAAATGTCCTTGCCCGCACCCTGGGAGGACTCTGTGACTATGGCCACCCCCATCCTTCCAGCTGTGGGAACTGAGGCTTCAAGATGTTTATCAGGTTTGGACCCTAGTCCACCTCCTTTGTCCCGTGGTCCTCACTGCTGTGCCACACACCTCTCTGTGAGGCATTTTGCTTGTAAGTAGTACAGGCAGCTCTAGGGCAGTGCGTGTATGAATCAGAGCCCCAGTTGAAAAGGCTGCACCAGGAAGGTCAGAGCGGAGCTGTTGGGTTGATTATGGAGGACTCAGGCACTGAGTGGGGAGAAGGCCAAGGCAGGAAAGTGCCTGAGAGGCGTGGAGCACAGATGCCAGCCTGGTTGGAACAGACAGCAGGTGCTTTGCATGCAGAACAAGTAGTAGTGGGTTGTACAGGATTTTGACCTTGATGGAGGAAGAATCAGGCTGCCAGTGCAGGTTCTGCGTTCAGAGGGTGTGTGTGTGTGTGTGTGCGCGTGTGTGTGCGTGCGTGCCCAGGGTGATTCTCCTAAAATAGGTTCCTCTGCACTCCTCTGACAGGGCCTGTGTGCCAATACTCCTGGCAACTTCTGGATAGCTGTGGATTCCACCATCACATCTTGGGCATTTCCCACCCAGATCTACAGAAGGGCTCAGGGATGGGTCCCCTGAGCCTAAGGCCCCAGCTGCTGTGGTGTGTCCACTAGTCTCTCTGCACCTGCAGCCACATGGCCAAGAGATTGGCCAACCCTGGTTCCCTCTGCAGCCATCTCTACCCCAGCACTATGGCCATCCCATCATAGGTGCTCTGAGCCCTGTAGACAGAAATTGGAAGCCTGCATCCTATCAAAGCTTTCCTAATACTCATGCTTCATTACTTTGGGAAGAAAAGATGATTGGCTGTTCTGGTATGTCCTTATCATGGGACACTCTGGTGTATGTTCATGCTACTCTTGAACCCAGGTATGCTGTGGGAGTTCAGTATGGTGGTAAGGGTGGGAGTTGAGACTTTCTTGACCACTGATAGAGGTGCGGGTCCAAGCCTGACATTCGCAGGGTGCTTCAGTGAACCAGGAGAGGTGTGTCACCTCTGTCAAGCCCTCGGGTTCATTTGTGATAGAGCCAAGACCAGAACCCAAGTCTCTGCCTTTGCTCCTGCGTCCCACACCTACCAGTATGGAGCTGCTTCTCCAGAGTGGGCGCATAGTGGGCCATGCGGAACAGACCACGGTCTTCTGTGCTGCTGTACCAAGGGCGTGTACCCAGGTAGTGAGCAGATTCCCCAACACCCAGACCCTGTCCCCTCCCCACAGCCCCCTCTTCCCAGGGCTTGGCAGCCCAAGGGGCAGCAGAGTTAGGGGAAGAACAATAACTCGGGAGTCTGTGGTAAGAGTCTGGGCTTTGGGGCCAGACTGCCTGGATTCACATGCTGCCTGACACAGAGTGTCCCTTAAAACCCTGTGCCTCTGTTTCCCCATTTGTAAGATGCTAACCACATAGGGCTTTTGTGAGGCCCAAGCGAGATGATCCTTGTACGTGGTTTAAACTGGGCCTGGCACACAGAGTAAATGCCGACATCAACACCTTACTGTGAATGCGGCCTCTGGTCTGGCCATGAGCTGAACCCATCCATCTCTACAGAGAAGCCCTACACACCTCCTCCACCTCTCCCCGCCCCGCCAGGAGGCCTTGCACAGGACCTGATTCATGTTTCCCAGAGCCTTTCAGCCCCTTGTCTAGGCTCACGCCAGGGCAGGTGGTGTCACTCTAAGACAGATGAGGAGAGACAGGCTTAGAGAGGAATGGCCAGCCTCCCAGTGACACAGGTTGCTGGCAGCGGGGCCTGGACTGGAATCCACACCTCCTAGCCTTTTGTCCAGCCCTCCTCCTTATAAGAGGCAGGTCAGACAGGTCCCTCTCCTTCCAGGAAAGCAAATGCTTTCCCAGGGCGTCAGTGGTCCGGGACGGTTTTATTTTCACTCCAGCCACTGGCCCCCCTCCCATCCCCAGGCCCAGGCAGCCTGGCACTTTCTTTCTGTGGTGCCAGGAAGTGAGGCCAGCTGGCACCCTGTAGCCCTGTTCCAGTGTCCATTTCATCTGGGAGTCCCACAGGAAGACAGGCATCTGGAGCTGGGGTCTGAGCAGAGGGCGCAGGGGGCTCAGAGCCGAGCAGCAGCCACCAGAGGAGCAGTGCAGGAGGCTGCCCAGTGCGCGGGGTCAGGAGCAGTGAGAAGCTGGGGAGGGGGGCCCCTGTCATCAGACGTCCCAATGCATGGCCTGAGAGGAGGAGCACAGCCAGGGCCTCTGGCACCCACCCTTGTGCCATTCCATTCAACAGCTGCTTGCTGGGACCCAGCTATGTGCCTGGCCCTGTGCTAGGCCCTGGGAATGCAGAGACATAGGGCAAAGTTCCCAGAATGGCAAGAGCTTTCAGCTCCGCAAGGAAGGGATCCAAGTCTCTCTTGGGCACACCGATTCTTCCAAGTGTGGTGCCTGTCCAAGGTAGCACGTTCACAGTCAGTGAGCGAGTGGACATAAGCTCAGATGTTGCAGGACCCCAAACCCTCCTGGGAATCAGCATCGCCCAGCAGTGAGGGACACTGATCTCACCATCCCTGGAGGCTGCAGCTGAGGGGCTGCCTTGCACTGGGCTGGAGCTAGGGACCCTCTTTTGTCTCTAAGGTGCTGGGATTCTAAAGGCTTTAACCCACTCCTAGGCTCAGGGGCGCACACTGGGGAGTTTGGTGGAATTTTTCCCTGTGTGCCAACCATGACCTGTCATAACTGCCCCATCCAACAGGGGCGTGCCTTTGGTTCAGTTCACGTGATGGTGACCTGGAAGTGTGGGCCTCCCCTCCCTGTGCCCCTTCCTCCCGCCCCCATCCCATCTCATCCTCATCTCCATTCTCTCCGCCGGTTGCTGTTGGCCGCATGCTCCATCGCCATCTCCCACACCAGTGTCCAAGAGACGCAAGGCCCATCTGCGGCGCCTGGATCGCCGGTGGACCCTGGGCGGGATGGTCAACAGGCAGCACAGCCGAGGTGACTGCGGGAGCTGGCTTCTCCTCCCTCGCAGCGACCGCCTGTCTCTCGCTAACACTGCTCTTTCTTTCCGGGCTCTGCTCTCTGCCCTGTGGCCTCCTCATTCACCCAGATTCATGGGCCAGGCTTTTTTCTCAGCTACTGCAGCTGGTGTGGGGTGGGCCTGCTTGGGAACTGGGGTGGCACTGGGGGTGGCTCTGGCTTTTGTCAACATCCTGGGTATGAGGGTCATGGAACACAGTTGTGGGTTCCCTGAAAAGGTACAGGGGCTTGAGGAGGGGGACAAGGGGGTCTCGAGTCTTTAAGAAAGGCCACATTGGCCCTGGAAGCTGCAGATTAAAGGAGCTAAGCATGTCTAGCCCTGTTTGGGCCATCCCACTCCCCCAACCTTCATGGCCCCTGTCCTCTGAGAAAAGGCTCCCTCAGCCAAAGTTCTTCTATCAGTTGCTTGGAAACAAAGCAGAAAGAAGGACCGGCTCACATTCACGCTCCTCCCGCCAGCTCCACGGAAACTAGAAAGGGAGCAAAGCCAGACCCAGCCTGGTACCAGGGTGCAGCCCAACAGGCTCTGCTGAGGGTCAGGTCCAGCCAGGAGCAGTAACTGCTGGGCTTCAGGAGGGGCCTGATCCAGGGGAGTCCAGGGAGCCCCCCAGACCTGGCACATGGGCTGATCAGATGTTTGTGGGTTTAGAGCTTTCTCACCCAGGATCTTTCTAGCATCCAGGAACTTGGGAGGTAAGGGAGTGGAACAAACCCCCAGGGCTGGGCCGCTGATCAAACCCCTAAACATCTGCAGACCTCCTGGGCCAGGGCTTGGCCAGCCCCACATAGAGCAGGGTGTGTGTGCTTCTCACAATGACAGCACAGAGAGGGGTATGTCAAAAACATTGGCCTTTCTGGAAGCGGGGACACCCAGTGTCCCCCACCCTCACAGCTTGGTTCTAAATGACCATAAGAGCATGTTTTGGTGTCTGCCCCAGGCCCAAGGCAGCAGGAAGCCTGGACAAGGTGGTTACAGCCTATGGCTGGCTGAGCGTCAGGCACAGAGCACTGGCCATGAGGAGTCCAGCTTGTCCTGAGGGCAGGGCCTGGGCCGGACCCAGTGAGCTGACACAGGGCTGGGGGCCAAGTTGTAGAAACAGCAAGAACAGGCCGGACATAGAGTGAAGGCCATGCTAAAGCTAGGACGTAGCTCAAGCCTTGGCGGCAAAAGAGAGTGGGACGTAGGTCTGGAAATGCGCAGCAGGGATGAAGGTTTGGCTCCAAACACCCTTGCACACTGAGCCCCAAACACGACCATCTCCACAACCCCACAGACATGCACAGCCCTCATGGCCACAGATATGACTGTACGCCCTGTCACATCCAGCCTCCCCGATACCCACATATCCACAGTCCCAGGCACACAGCCACTCACAGTACACGTACACAATTCCAGTTATGCAGCCGCGCGTACACCGTGCCATGTGTCTTCTGTTTATACAATCACAAATGCATCATACACAGTCACAAAACCATCACACACACACATATACACAACATACACACATACGCCACACGTACCTCCACAGCAACACGCACAAGGACACATACAGCTTCATACACGCAACGCCTTGCACCACATATAGCCCGGTCACAGGCATACAGTGATATGTGGAGACACAAATATGCAATGAAATGCCTAATTCTTGGTCACCCATACCTAAGCAAATATAAGCCCCCAGCTCTTGCTCTCTCTCTTTCTCTCTCTTAAATAAGAGACCTAAACAACATAATTTCCCAGCCTCAGCCTGATGGGCTAAGTTAAACCAGGCAGCCAAGAAAAACTTGCAGAGAGTTGGCTTGGAGACGCTTGCTGCAAACAGCAGAGCTGGTGGGGGAAACAGGCTGCAGGTTGTGGAGGAGCTAGACAAGAGAAAAGCGGAGCTTCCCCACAGCCTCCGCTCCCCATTCCCTCAGCCAGCCAGGCCCTTGGAACCAAAAGGCCTCTCTCAGTGGGGCTGGGTAAGTCGTGGGGGCAGGAGGGGAACGGGGAGACTGCTGACAGAGGGGAAAGTGTTGGGGAAGAGGAGGCTTCTGTGGTTTGGAAACTGCAGGGCATCCAGCCCCTGCCTCCAAAACCAAAGCAGGCCTGTCCCCCTCACCCACCCGGCTGACCGCCTGGCTAGCCCTCCCCAGGGCAGGCTGCCACCGTCTCCTGGTGGCGTGGTCAGAGTGCCCACGGCCCCAGTGCTTCCCAGAAGCCCTGAGGATCCCACTGGAGCTCACAGCCTCCCTTCCCTCAACCCCATTTCCAACGGGAAATCTCTTCCCGAGCCCCTGACCACCCTGAATCACACTGCTGCCCGCTGAGGGCCTTCTCTTGTCTGGCAGCCCCAGATGGGGTTTGTGGCCCAAGCAAGTCTCTCTCTCGGGACACCTGTGAGTTGGAAGGCCTGAGACCCACAAGGCCCATGTCCACATGGAAAGTCCATGCCTCTGCCATCTGAGCCAACTGGGTGGAAAGGAGCTGGGAAGACCTGGTCTGCCTGCCTCGCCCTGCCAGGGAAGAGGGCTCTGGGTTCTCATCCCTGCAACCTGGGCAGTGACCGGGGCAGGACGAGCCTCCCATCCAGGAGCTCTCACCAGCAGCACATGAACTCCTGGACATCTGTGGCTGCTGCAGCCCCAGAGTCCCCAAGAACCTTTTTCAGGAGCAGCTCAGCTTTACCAGCCAGCACTGATATCCCTGGTTCTGCTCCCACCCACAAGAGCTCAGGAGAAAGCCTGAGCTTACATGGCCCACGGGATTCTGTCTTCCACGCACCCCAGGAGGCTGTGAAGGCTGGGGTTGGGCCCTGGTGGCCCAGGAGGCTGAGCCCGCGTGATGGTCTAGACCCTGTTCTCTGCCATGAGGCAGAGCAGGGCGCCTCTGATCTTCCCATGAGAAGGGCTGTCATTTTTCCCTGCAAATGCAACCTTGCCTAGGAAAACCTTAATGATGGCTTCCTGCTCGAACCACAGACTTTTAAAAATAGCCCAGCTGAACAAAGGCAAAATGTGGAGCCCAGGCCTCGCCTCATCCTAACCTCAGAATCCTGGATTCCTGAAGCCTGGCGCTGCCCCTCTGGCCGCTGCTGGGCCGGGATTTGCCATGCCTCACTGGAAAATGGAGCAGAACCAGGAGCAGGCAGGAGAGCGGAGAGAGTTGGACTGTGGGGCCCTGAACTTCTCAAAGGGCCGAGTCAGAATCTGGCTGGGCAGGGTTCTCAGGCCGCCTTGGCAGCAGTTCGAAGCATGGCTGGGTTGGAATCTGAAAGCCTCCAGGAGTAAGGCCCTCCCTGAGTCGATGCTGACCAAGTTCTGCAGCAGAGAAGGGCGTGCTGAAAAATCCTGCCGGCTCCCATGGGTCATCACCCTCCTTCTGCTTTTGGGCAGCCGTTTGAATTTGGCTAGTGGCCCATCTGTTCTGTCCTCACAGCCCAGCAGGGCAGCCACAACCACCCCCAAAGGGAGCTGCTATCTCAGCTCAGCACAGGGCTGCAGACAGGACCCCGATAATCCAGGGGAGAGTGGACAGATGGCCCTCCCACAACTGGGGGTTGGGGTGGCAGCTGCCTCCCACCCCCACGGCCACCAGTCCTAGGCAGGCTGCCTGTCAGTGTCCAGCCAAGGAGCCCAGGGGGTGGCTGTCACAGCTGGGAGCCAGGAGGGGCGGGTGTCCCAGAGACCAGAGGCCAGTAGTCTGCACCAGCATCCTGCTGTTTTGAGCTCACAGCGCTTCCCATCAGCACCCTTGCTCAGCCTTGCCTGGTCGTGATGCAGTCAACAGTCTCTCGCTGTCTGCCAGGCACTCTCAGCCCCTAGGGAGCACCCACACTAGAGAGGACAACATTGGCCCAGGGTGACCCTCCGGAAGGGCATGGCCAGACTGCCACTTCCTCCTCCTGTCTGAGCTCCTGTTCCCCCAGAGGAGGAGGTGGGGAGTGTTCCACCCCGAGCAGTCCTCTACGGAGTGTCTCAGCCAGGAGGCAGGGACTCTAGCCAGCCAGCCAGGAGCAGAGCCAGGGAGTACTCAGCTGTGGGGTCTACCTATTAGGGGCTTCCTGGGACAGGGAGAGCTGGACCCCAGCAGGCATGGAAGAAACACCCTCCTGGAAGCCTGATCAAGGACCCAAACGGGAGGCACCCAGGTCTCCTGCCAGGAGAGAGGCTGAGAAAAACCAGGGGAGGCACCATGGTACCCCATTCTCCCAACACCTGTCCTCCCAAGCCTTCCTGAGAGTCTACAAGGCACTTCTTTCCCAGTGCCTAGGGAAGACCTTGGGCAAGACCCTGAAGTGACATCCTTGAAAATAGAGCAGGCTGCCCTCCAGAGGGGCTGGGCCTCGGCTGTGTGGTTGGCACAGCATGTTCTCCTGCAGAAGCCGGTTGGGCGCACTGGCCCAATAACGGCCCCAGGGGGCTACCTGATTGTGCTGTGCTTGGTGTTTCCATGCTCATTTGGCTGTGAACCCTTGTCTTAACAAAACACATAAAACTGCTCCCATAAGACTTGGGTTCCATGGACTCCTCTTGGGAGATGACATGACCAGCTGTTAATGGATGAACTGGGTGCTCAGGGAAGGCTTCACCAAGGTGTCCCTAAAGCGTCTGAAGGTCAGACAGAGGAAGGATGCAAGAGGTTGAGCTGGGGGCAGGGATACGAGAGTTCGTCTGGGACACAGATGGAATCGGCACATTTCGAGGGGAGGCAGTATGCCATGGGGCCTCAAGGCATGCAAGGACACCTCATGAGGAGCCAGCTTCTCCTAATCCTGCCCTCGGCCCAGCAAGCTTCTGCAGCCCCGTGGACTTCAAGGTCCCGGCAGCCTGGCTGCCATTATCAGGCTGGGAGAGCCGACTCCCCACTCCCAGGGCCTTGCCTGACAACCTGGGTCCTGGCTGGCTTTGGCACACACTGGGAGCAGCAGTGACCCCTGCTCCCATGGTCTCCCTGCTGCTACCTCTGGGGCCTGGTCCTTCCCTCCCCTGGAGAAGCCAGAGCCGACCTAGTGCACCTTCTTGGCAAGCAGCTGAACAAAGGCCAGGCCAGGGCAGGAGGAGGGGACAGGAAGCAGGACCTGCACCCTGACCTCAAATAATCTTGCTTTCTTGCTCCCACCCCCAGAGGAGAAGTATGTCACTGTGCAGCCTTACACTAGCCAAAGCAAGGACGAGATTGGCTTTGAGAAGGGCGTCACAGTGGAGGTGATCCGGAAGAATCTGGAAGGCTGGTGGTATATCAGGTAGGGAACCCTTACATGTATGAACGAGATGCTTCTCTCCCACCTGGGCCCTGGGCAGAGTGCAAAGTGGCCGCAGCCACCTGATGGCAGGTAGATACTGACAGCTTTGTGCCCCCGGCACAGGGCTGGGCTGCTGCACCTCTGCACAGCTGAACAGCTCAACCAGAGAGTGCTCATCTCGCAAATTTTCTCCTGGGACGCGTAAAGCAGAGCTTGAGTCACAGCCAGCGGGGCACAGAGGCCCCGGCTCAGCTTGCAGGCTGTGGTGCAATCCCTTCCCACGTATCTGCCAAGAGAGTTCAGCACATCTGAATTTGGTTTTGTGTGTCCGGCCTTGGCTGCCTGGCCTGCTCCACAGCTAGGGCTGCCTGGAGCACTGGCGTCCGCAGGCCTTGCTGAAGTCCCAGCAGGCAACCTCTGCTGCCCAGGCTCAGCACTCAGGGAGGTGGGCTGGGAGCGGGGGCGGGCGCGGGCGCAGATGCAGGCCTCTTGCAGCCATGTCCCTGGTGGATGGGGACTGGCTGTCCAATCTGCAGGGCTGGTTGCAAGGGCTGGAGCAGAAGTCAGGCCTCGGCTCAGGCCATCAGAGGCTTCTTCCTTCTCTTGCCCCTTCCTCTCCCAGGCCTAATCACAGTTCTCAGCCTAGAATCCTATTGAATGGTGTGGGTAGGGAAGTGGGGTCTTTCCTGACTTTCTGGAAGCAAACAATCCCGTGGGTTTCACTCACCATTACCTAGCCAAGACCTGCCCTTCCAAGACCCCTGCTCTCAGGAAATGCTCCAGACTCGATCTCGGGAAGTGCTTTTGGTGTCCTTGGAACTGGCTCCACTGTGATGACTTTGCCCACCTTCTCTCTTCTCTGCCAGTTACCCAGCTGACAGGGATAGTCCTATATCCATGGGCTCTGGGGCCCCCAGACCCACTGTGGGCGGGACATGCATTCTAGGTGGTCTCCCACAGAGGATTGTGCAGTGGCACCAATGTGCCCCAGGCGATGCGAGTACTCATGGGACAGTTGCTGAGAACATGGCACAACATGATGGCATTAAAGGCTAGTCCATACTGAGGTCACTGGCCATGCGGAGATTGCACCTTAGTCTGACCTGATGGAACACAGCTCCATGGCATGCACCGCACCCCCCACCCCTACCCTGCCCCCACCCCACCCCACCCTGGAGCCCTAGTGCATATCAGTCAGGAGGGCTGATATGTCCCTTTCTGTCCCATTGGGCAGGATGGGACTGTGCATCTGGACGTGTGTTGTCCAAAGCCACTGCCCCTAGACTTTTATGTTCTCTGAGCAATGGAAACTAGAGCCAACCCAATAATCCAGCA
The DNA here is from genome assembly GCF_024542745.1 of Macaca thibetana thibetana. NCBI lineage: Eukaryota > Metazoa > Chordata > Mammalia > Primates > Cercopithecidae > Macaca > Macaca thibetana. Next base: position 99,760,702 of record NC_065586.1, on the reverse strand, counting down.
GCCATGAGTCTGACATGGGAAAGTCAGGAAACATTCCGGCAGGCTGGTGGCCTAGCTCACTTGCCTGGAGCTTATCTACAAGGCTGCTTTATTATTATGTTTTAGTTTTCTAAAATGACCAACAGAGTCACTCTGAGCTGCTTCTAGTCCGCTCCTGTCCCCATGGCCTAGTCTTACAGCCAGCAGGAGCTCAGACAGAGAAAACCCAGCTGAAAAGATTCCACCTTAAAAAGGCTGCCAGACACCCCCTTAAATATGCCATTTCCCAACATTCCAGGCTCTACGTTGATCCTCATTTCCTGTCTTTCTTCTCCCCCCACCCCTACACACACACACACACACACACACACACACACACACACACACACAAACACACACACACACACACACACTCTTGCACTCTCTCCATCATGCCCTTTCCAGCTTGCTTCCCGCTGGAGTCATTTCATTCTCCAGAGCTGGAAAGCAGATGTGAGCAGAGCTGGACCCAGACACACACAGCCACTCCTGATTCCCTCGCGTTTCTCCTCCTGGAATCTAATTTTACCCATATAGCACTGAAGGAACACAAATAGGAGCACTCGGGGCCCTAAGCAGGCCTGACCTTCACCTCCATGAGCCCCCTCTCGCCATAGCTCTACAGTGTCGATGTAGAAAAACTGTCAGTGAGGGCCAATGGGCTCATCTTTGTCTTTTCTCTGAGATGCAAGAGCACCAGACTCTGGGCCAGATGCTGCTAAGCGCTCACTGTGTGACCCCCTTGCTTTTCTGAGCCGTAGTTGTTGGCTCACATGAAGATTAGGTATTTTTACTCATTGCTGCCATCCACTCTTAAAATTCTGTGCTTCTGTTTGCACCCATTGCATCAGGGAGCCAAGACAGGCCCCTGACTCCCACCCATGTGTTAACTCACATCTGCCTCCCAATCCCTGGGGAGGCGAGCTGGGCTCAGCCTGCCTGCATGTTTCTGTGACATGAACATAAGAAGCCACCTCCTACCTGAGCTTTCTCGCAAAACTTCAGCTTTCATATTCCTTTTCTCCCACCTAAAGAGTGCCCAAGAACAAGGTCAGATCAGGAAGACGGGGCGGGGGGAGTTTCAGACATCTGGTGTGGAGGAGCCATTCCAAAGAGCCAGATGTATCCCAGAGAGCAGACGGGGACATTGCAACCCAGACTTGGGGGCACTGGTCAGCGACTACTGGACCAGGAAGTGAAGTCCCCATGGGTTTGGGTGAAAACTCAACACCACGAGGAAAAAAGGAAAAGCTTGTTTTCAGAAGTCATCGAATCACCAGAAATTAAGTCAGCCCTATCATTTGCCTTTTGCCTTTGTTTATGAGCTTTTGGTTTTGTTTCCTTTTGTTTTGTTTTTGTTTTGCTTTGGTTTTAGTTTTATCTAGTCATGTGCTTTTGTCTTTTCACTTACGGTTTCTGCTTTTGGAGCCCCACATAGACTTTCTCAACCCCCAACATTATGTCAATCTTATATTTTTTTATTCTGCTATATGGTATAAAGCCAGTGTCTGTCTGTCTTATTTTTCCTAACTGGGTCATCAGTTTTCCCCAAATCACTTATTACATTTTTGGAGACAGAGTCTCACTCCGTCTCCCAGAGTGGAGTGCAGTGGCATGATCATAGCTCACTGTAGCTTCAAACTCCTGGGCTCAAGCAATCCTCCCACCTTAGCCTCCTGAGTACCTGGAAATACAGGTATGCGCCATCACACCCAGTTAATTAAAAAAAAAAAAATTTTTTTTGGTAGAGATGAGGTCTCGCTATGTAGCCCAGGCTGGCCTTAAGCAGTCCTCCTGCCTCAGCTTCCCAAAGTGCTGTAATTACAGGTGTGAGCCGCCTCGCCTAGCCCCAAATCACTTATTGAACAATGCATCCTTGTTCCACTACAGTAAGTTTAGCCTGGTTTGTGAACTTGGTCTGTGACAGTCTATAGAGGATCCACCTACTCTCCCTGCAGTGGCATCACAGCTTTCCCATTCAGTCATCTGGCATGGAGGAGCCATTCCAACTAAGATGTTGGAGACATCTTAGGTGATCTCAACGTGTCTGTCCTTCTGGGTACACTTTTAGCAGCGACTCTATCTCTGCATCTTGCAGAAGAGACATAAACTGAGCTCCAGGGAAGGGACTTGTGCAAGGTACCATAGACTAGAACTCAGACTGCCTGACTCTCACCTTCTAGAGTCAATTCCCTCTCTAATACCTCCCCTTCCTACAGGCCACTTAACTCTACTTACCACATCCGCACCTTCTCATTTCTTATCTTTCCAATTATCCTCAACTGACTGGGAAGTAGCAGGCCATTATGAAATCCTCCTTTGGGCAACCCAAAAGTTGATAAATCTGATCCCAAGCTCCCACATTTGCCTGACTTTGCAGAGAGTGAGAGCCCACCCCAAGAGGGATCAGGCAAAGAAAAAGGAGCATGGTGGGTGGGGGCAGGGGGGGAGCAATGGGAATTGGTGTTCTGGGTGTCTTTTCCACCTACCCTCGGTGTCATTTCTCTCCAGAGTAGTGGGATTGCCAAGCCTTGCAGAACATGGTAGGGAAGGCTCCACTGGGCAAGGCCAGATGGATCCTAGGGCCTGGAAGTGGCGTGTGAGGTCAGAGTGCTCTAACAATAGCACATCCGCTCCTCCCCACAGATACCTGGGCAAAGAGGGCTGGGCGCCAGCATCCTACCTGAAGAAGGCCAAGGATGACCTCCCAACCCGGAAGAAGAACCTAGCCGGCCCAGTGGAGATCATCGGGAACATCATGGAGATCAGCAACCTACTGAACAAGAAGGCGTCTGGGGACAAAGAAACTCCACCAGCTGAAGGCGAGGGCCACGAGGCCCCCATCACCAAGAAGGAGATCAGCCTGCCCATCCTCTGCAATGCCTCCAATGGCAGCGCCGTGGGCGTTCCTGACAGGACTGTCTCCAGGCTGGCCCAGGGCTCTCCAGCTGTGGCCAGGATTGCCCCTCAGCGGGCCCAGATCAGTAAGAACTTCGCTGACCTCTAGGTCCTCACTGCAAAGCTCCTTAGAGAATGGGCATGGGTGCATGAAAGCCAGGGGGGTGCATAGGACCCCCATGGCGTTTTCCTCCTGGGCTACAGACTGGCCTTTGACCCTCACTCTGTCAACTTGTGTCATGCTAATCACAGGAGTGGAGAAGACAGAGGAGTATGATGACTCAACTGCTCCCAGGTGCTCCACGGAAGCTAGATCACATGAGGATGTAGGTGGTAGCGTTCCCTCCTTCTCTAGTGGAGAGCCAGCAATGGTCACTCTGCAGATACATGCGTTCCAAGAGCAAGAAATGCTTTTTTTTCCTTATGGTAAAGGCTTTATAAATCAAGATAGATGATGTGTAGTTGACTTTTTTAAAAAATCAGAAAAACACATTTCCCTGGGCTATTGAATGTGGGTGCTATATGCAGGGCTGCCCTACAGAGCGACAGTCTGTAGAGAAACGTCTTTCTGGGCCTTAGCAGCTCCTTTCCTGTGACTTTCCACTGGTTACTGGAAACCTAAAAGACCTAGGAGCTAAGGCTTTACCACTCTGCACAGGCAGTTTCAACAGGGCATTATTCAAGAATCACCTTCATTTCTACAGGAGACTCTGGGCAGTCTGGCACCCTCCATCTCTGGCCCAACAATGCCTTTTGTTGAGGCTTAAAACTTCTGTGTTATAGGAGCCTAGCTTTTGTTTGTGTCCAGCCATTCTTAAAATCTGGAGGAAAGCTATTTCTTTAGTTTAGCCCCACTGGGTTAAGTTAGCTCTCGTGCCTGAAATCTTTTAGGGAACAGCTGGGAAACAGTTATTGGGCACCTTCTCTTGCCTGGCATTGTGCTAGCTTCTACGGATTTAATAGTAAGCAAAAAATAGACATGGTCTCTGCTTCTAACTTTGAAAATCTGATAAATCTATACACCCGTTACCCTGAAAAATGCCCATATAGCTGCACATTTTGAAAAGTGCACATAATTTTAGAGGGTTCATAGATCCCCTGGAAGCACAGCCAAGATAAAGGTCTATAGTTTCCCCTTGAAGAAGCCCAACTACAGTGCCCACAGTGACTTAGAGCGTCAAGCCTTCATGAAGGCTGAGCAAAAGCATGAACTTGAAGGATCAGGAGTTAGTTTCACCTAGGGAAGGCAGGTATGGGCACTGTTGCCCATCGTCTGACTGGGATTTCTGAAGCCATGTCTCTTCCTTTAGGCTCCCCGAACCTACGGACAAGACCTCCACCACGCAGAGAATCCAGCCTGGTATGCGTACTGAATTTCTTCTCCCTTTTCTGTGGATGCACTTATAGCCGCTCGATCAATTGGCTATCTTGCTGCAGAGCCTCTTGATCCAGGGGTTTTCCAGGGCCCTGCTGGGGCTTCTAGTTTTGTGGGGCTGGGGGCAGGGAGGGAAGCCTGCAGATCCCAGTCTTCCTGGGGGCCTGGCTGGACAGTTTATAATCGGAAACACACTGCACTCCAAAGCTAAATAAATCCATCCCAGCCACTGCATTGGCAGACATAAACATTTAGACTGCCCGGCAAAAGTGTCCAGCCAGGGCATTGCCAGGGGCTGGAAATGGGGCTGCTGTCCATACTAGCCTGGAAGCCTTTCAGCTTTCCTTGGTCAGGAATGCCCAGTGGAGGTGGTGGATGACAGAGTCTGGGAGGGCAGAGGGCAGATCAGTGAACGTCTTCCAGGGAGGAGTGTGAGTTGCAAGGACTGGCTCATGCCCTAGCTTCAAGAGGTTAACACTGCCAGGGTCCCTGGCTCATGTGGGTGGGGTTTCCTGGTGTCCAGACCCTCGGGCAGGCAGATAGGCATCAGGGGCCAGGGCTTGGGGTGCCTGCGATGCTGGTGGCAGGCCAAGAGCCCTGGAACAAAGAACTGTTAGTAGGCGCAGTGGGATGTAGTGGAAAGAGTGGGTCTTCAAGTGCCAGGCATGGATTCGGATTCCACTTCTGACACTTAGAGGCAGAGAGACTGCAGGTAAGCCACTTGCCGTCTACAAGCTTCAGTGCCCTTATTTATCAGATGGGATAGTACTAGCCATCTCTTAGGGCTGTTGCAAGGATGAAATGAGATGATGTATGTGGCGGGCTAGCACACGGGTTTCCATTTCCTATGTCAGCTCTTGCCGGCTTGGTAGTACTACCTGGTGCACTGGGTTAAGGAGGATTCTGAAGTCACATTTGGGCTCAGCACCAAGAGTTCCTGTGGTGATATCAGCCCTGGCTAGGGGGGATGGCACCAGTCTATGGAAGAGTGGGCCCTCCATAAAAATATGGTTTTTAAAGATTTCATCCCTGGAGATGAGACCTTCCTTGCCCTGGCCGTGGACCCCAGTGGAGTTTCTCTTTTTCCTCCTGAGTTCTCAGAGGAAACCCAGACACTGAATTCTCCCTCCCGACCATCTCTTCTAGCCACGGCTAATTATTTTCAGGCAGACTTGATTTTGGCAAGAATGGGGTAATTCCTTCCACACTTACCAAATGCGGGGATTGCTGAGGCAGGACTGCTGTTTCCAGTTAGGCCCAGCTGCACCCACCTGGCCAGAGATGTGTTCTGGGCTGAGCCTGGGCTGTGTCTGCTCACATGCACGGCTGCACAGCCAGGCCCTGGGGCCGTGAAAGGTGGCAGATTCTCACTCAATCCCTCAAAACCAGCTTCCTCCCACACCTCACTCACTCTGACCCAGCTCAGTTTCAACTGGTGGGGTTAGGACATGCAGAGCCTTGAAGGATGAGGAAGGCTGGGAAGAAGAGGAGAAGTTCAGAAGGAGGGCTGAGCTCCAGCTTCTATTTATTGAGCTCTCCCTATGCCCCTCTTTGGGCCCAAAGTGATGTATGTTATTTCAGGGATCCTCTTCAGGATGCTGGCATTAGTTCCATTTTACAGATGAGAGAACTGAAGTTCAGAGAGATCAAGGGCTTTGCCCAGGGCCACACAGCTGGTAAATTGCTGTGATTGGAGTCCAGCCCCAAGGTTGAGGTCTTTCCAGGTCTTCCTGCTACACCAAGCTTCTTCCCGTCCCGTCATCCCTCCCACCTTTTTTTCTCAATTGCTTTATTTGAATCCCTTTGCATGAGGGAGGACATAAATAGCGGTGTACAAAGTATATTTTAGCAGAGTAGAGAGAAGACCATTGAAGCAAAAGTGTACAATCCACAAGGGCAAGGGGTTGTCCATTCAGTTTCCTAGTGAGTGCTCGGTGCCTTAGACCAGTGTCTGGCACCCAGTAGACGCACAACAAACAGTTGTTAAATGAATGGGGGAGGCTCACAAACCATGGGCCAAGGCCAGCTTCTAAATGTCCTTGAATGTCATGCTTAGATGCTGCTGTGCCAGTGTCTGAAAAGCACTGAGGATCTCCAGTGAGTTCTACCCTGCCCACAGAATATTGCGAGTTTTATTTAGTGCTTACCTGCCTATCTGGCCTTGTCATGATGACCAGCTAAAGACTTTGCTCACCCAACCGCACTGCCTCCTTACACACCCCCCCAGACTAGAGACCAGTTGTACTCCATTGCCTTGCCTGTGCTGCCAGAAGTCCCACCTGCAGTCCTTGCCCCTAGACTCCAGAACAGTGGCTTTCCTTCCTCTCCCACTGGGCAGTGTGCAAGGGCTTTGTTAGAATGATTTCTCTGCTTTGTTTTTTTTTTTTTTTTCTGAGACAGTGTCTCACTCTGTCACTCAGGCTGGAGTGCAGTGGTCTGTTCGTAGCTCACTGCAGCCTCGAACTCCTGGGCTCACCCTGTCTTCCCGCCTCAGCCTCCCCAAGTAGCTGCGACCACAGGTGCATAACACCATGTCCACCTAATTTGTGTGTGTGTGTGTGTGTGTGTGTGTGTGGTAGAAATGGGGTCTGTTTGCCCAGGCTGATCTCAAACTCCTGGCCTCAAGCAGTGCTCCCACCTGGGCTTCCCAAAGCACTATGATTACAGGAGATTTCTTGCTTTTTAGTTCTCATTTTGAGATTCAGCTATTGAGGCATCTGAAAACTTGACCTCCAGAGAAGTAAGATTAGAAATTACTGTATTAATAATGAGCATTTTGTGCTGGGCACAGTGGCTTATGCCTGTAATCCTCAAGGAGGATTGCTTGAGCCCAGGAGTTTGAGAGCAGCCTAAGCAATATTGCAAAACCCTGTCTCTACTTCTTTTTTTTCTTTTCTTTTCTTGTCTTTTCTTTTTTTATCAAATTCTTCCAGATCCTGAGAGAGCCTATCTCTACCAAAAAAAAGAAAAAAAAATTAAAATTAACCAGGTGTGGTGGTGTGTGCCTGTAGTCCCAGCTACTGGGGAGGCTGAGGTGGGAGGATCACTTGAGCCCAGGAGACGCAGGCTGCAGTGAGCTCTGATTACTCCACTGCACTCTAGCCTGGGTCCCAAAGCAAGACACCTGTCTCAGAGTAATAATGATGATGATGATGACAATAACAATAGTAGTAATAGTAATGTGAGCATTTTGATAGCTCAGACAAGTCTCCCATGAATCCTGAGTATTATTAGAAAGCCTCATCAGAGCAGTCCCCTGGCGATATATACCCTGAGACTCCGGTGATAGATACGTACTCAGGCCAGCTGCTGTCCAGCTGGTGTAAACAGCCATCCGCACCCCCTGGGACTGAGTGGCGACCAACCCTTGGCCATGTTACTCTTCTGATTTGGGCGGGTTTTGCCCACTGTGTGTTCCTTAACCTTAGGGGTTCCAACTGCCAAAGCCACCAGAGCCCCCTTCTGTTGAGGTGGAGTACTACACCATTGCTGAATTCCAGTCGTGCATTTCTGATGGCATCAGCTTTCGAGGTGGACAGAAGGCAGAGGTAAGCCTCAGGCCATGAGGCTGAGGGTTTTACTCATCATGGTGGAAGACCTACTGCATTTCCCATTTTAGGCCTTGCTAGTAAGATTCCTGAAGGGCAGGCAGGAAAGGTACAGAAACGAGCCCCACAAAGATGAGCATCTGCCTGGCGCTGGCCAGTGCCACGGCCTGGACTAGATCCCAGCTCTCACGCTCCACCCTGAGCTCATAGGGCTTGTCTCACAGCAACATTTCCCAGAGCATGTGCAGGAGCTTGTGACAGGGGGCCTTGAAACAAAGGGCTTCTGTGGTCAAATGAGCTTGCAGGACGGTGGATTAAACAAAATCCAACCCATTTGTTGTTTTAAATGTTCCCAGAGCCTAGGATACAAGAATGTCACTGGGAGTGTCATCAACAAGGGGTCTAGAATAGGCAGCATTGCCCGTCCCACAAGCTTTCTCTCCCAGGACCGCCTCGGGGCCAGTATCCTGCAGTACCCACCATTAGGAAGTGTTGTTAGGAGGATGTGGACCAGGCAGGTAGACTGAGATACTGGGGACCTGGGCTCTGGCCAAGTCCACACCACATGACCCTTGGCCTTTGATGCAGTCACTTCTCCCATCTGCCACCCCCAACTTTAAGCATTTCTCTCTGCAAAATGGGGTGATAGATCCTGGGACGCTCCCCGCAGCCTGTCTTCCAGCATTCATGCCACTCTGTTTTGTGGCTGGGGCTTAGCATGGCATTCCCAGCAGCAGAGAAGAGCTGTAACTCAGTCAGTTCTCTGAGTGGCTTTGTGTAGTAATTGAGTTAACTCCATCTAATACAAGTGAACCTGTCAGATTCATTGCGCAGTCTCTGCCTCTAAAGCGGTGACATTTCCAGTGTGAATGTTTTAAATCACATGCCTGGAACTTGGAACTAAATTTTCAAGAAAAATCATTCTCAGTGCTGAGATTTCCAGGAGTCTGTAAAGAGCACAATGTGGCAGAACTGTCAGGCTCAAGAGCCCCCTGTGCTTGAACTGTAAGTGCAGGGCTGGGGCACGGTGAAGGACAGAATGTAGGACCCAAAGAAGGAGAAAATCTTTCTCTTTTGAGGGGGGATGCAGAGAACTGGTCTCTTCTTACCTTTGCATTCTCCACCTTTCCCTCCGTCCTTGGCCCTCTTCCCAAGTTGCCAGTGTTTTCACACTACTCCTTCCCCACCCCAGGACCTTTTCCTCCAGGAGCGTCCCACAATCCCCAATTATGTGCCCTTTATGTTCCCCAGTCCAAATGGACCCCAGCACAATCAGCAGCCACACTTTTGGCCATTGGTTGATCTCCAAAGTTAAGGAAGAAGCTCCTTAAACCAGTTTATACTAACATGGAAATGACTGAAAGCCCCCTGCCCTTCCTACAGGAAACCATTCAACCCAAAGAAATCTCTTCAGCTAGTGGGATTTCAGTGGGATTCCAGTAAAATAGCCACAGGGGATGGACCCTGGGGAGAGGCTCTGCAGACAGGCTCTGGCCTCAGGCCTGTACCTCCCAGGTCACTTCATCTGCATCTTCCCATTCTCTTCTGACCCTAGAGACCCTTTCAAGGACCTCCAAGGGAGGACCTAGCAACATCGAGGGTATGAGGAGGGAAGGGGCAGCGAAGGGCAGTGTTTTCTTCATACGTGTCCTTGGTGTACTGGCAGGGTAGGGACTGAGAAGAGTGCAGTTTATGGGGAGGAGGAGTGGGCCAGCTCAACCCGGCTGTTAACACAGATGTGGAGGACCAGGGAGGGAACTTGGCAAGCGGGAACCCACCAATCATGAGATGACAGAGACCTAGGTTTGAATTCTGGTGCATTATTTACTATGTTGGGTCTTGGGCCACTTACTCAGTGGCTCGGTTTATTATCTGTATAATGGAGATAATTTATCCCAGAGCCAAAGTATGTTACTCCTACCTTGGGATGTCATAGGGTCCCAGATGCTCCCAAATCACTGGCTTGTCTGCACTCGTCCCCCAGGTCATTGATAAGAACTCAGGCGGCTGGTGGTACGTGCAGATCGGTGAGAAGGAGGGCTGGGCCCCCGCATCATACATCGATAAGCGCAAGAAGCCCAACCTGAGCCGCCGCACAAGCACGCTGACCCGGCCCAAGGTGCCCCCGCCAGCACCCCCCAGCAAGCCCAAGGAGGCTGAGGAGGGCCCTACAGGGGCCAGTGAGAGCCAGGACTCCCCACGGAAGCTCAAGTATGAGGAACCTGAGTATGACATCCCTGCATTCGGCTTTGACTCAGAGCCTGAGCTGAGCGAGGAGCCCGTGGAGGACAGAGCCTCAGGGGAGAGGCGGCCTGCCCAGCCCCACCGGCCCTCGCCGGCCTCTTCTCTGCAGCGGGCCCGCTTCAAGGTGGGTGAGTCTTCTGAGGACGTGGCCCTGGAAGAGGAGACCATCTATGAGAATGAGGGCTTCCGGCCATATGCAGAGGACACCCTGTCAGCCAGAGGCTCCTCTGGGGACAGTGACTCCCCAGGCAGCTCCTCGCTGTCCCTGGCCAGGAAAAACTCCCCCAAATCAGGCTCCCCCAAGTCATCATCACTCCTAAAGCTCAAGGCAGAGAAGAATGCCCAGGCAGAACTGGGGAAGAACCACTCCTCAGCCTCCTTTTCCTCATCCATCACCATCAACACCACTTGCTGCTCCTCCTCTTCCTCCTCCTCCTCTTCCTTGTCCAAAACCAGTGGCGACCTGAAGCCCCGCTCTGCTTCGGACGCAGGCATCCGCGGCACTCCCAAGGTCAGGGCAAAGAAGGATGCTGATGCGAATGCTGGGCTGACCTCCTGTGCCCGGGCCAAGCCATCGGTCCGGCCCAAGCCATTCCTGAACCGAGCAGAGTCACAGAGCCAAGAGAAGATGGACATCAGCACTTTACGGCGCCAGCTGAGACCCACGGGCCAGCTCCGCGGAGGGCTCAAGGGCTCCAAGAGTGAGGATTCGGAGCTACCCCCGCAGACGGCCTCCGAGGCTCCCAGTGAGGGGTCTAGGCGAGGCTCATCTGACCTCATCACCCTCCCGGCCAACACTCCCCCGTGTCCCACCAAGAAGGAATGGGAAGGGCCAGCCACCTCGTACATGACATGCAGTGCCTACCAGAAGGTCCAGGACTCAGAGATCAGCTTCCCCGCGGGCGTGGAGGTGCAGGTGCTAGAGAAGCAGGAGAGCGGGTGGTGGTACGTGAGGTTTGGGGAGCTGGAGGGCTGGGCTCCTTCCCACTATTTGGTGCTGGATGAGAACGAGCAACCTGACCCCTCTGGCAAAGAGCCGGACGCAGTGCCCGCCAAGGGCAGGCAGAACGAAGGCAAGTCAGACAGCCTGGAGAAGATCGAGAGGCGCGTCCAAGCGCTGAACACCGTCAACCAGAGCAAGAAGGCCACGCCCCCCATCCCCTCCAAACCTCCCGGGGGCTTCGGCAAGACCTCAGGCACTCCAGCAGTGAAGATGAGGAACGGGGTGCGGCAGGTGGCGGTCAGGCCCCAGTCGGTGTTTGTGTCCCCACCACCCAAGGACAACAACCTGTCCTGCGCCCTGCGGAGGAATGAGTCACTCACGGCCACCGATGGCCTCCGAGGCGTCCGACGGAACTCCTCCTTTAGCACTGCTCGCTCCGCTGCTGCCGAGGCCAAGGGCCGCCTGGCCGAACGGGCCGCCAGCCAGGGTTCAGACTCACCCCTGCTGCCCGCCCAGCGCAACGGCATCCCCATGTCCCCCGTGCGCCCCAAGCCCATTGAGAAGTCTCAGTTCATCCACAATAACCTCAAAGACGTGTATGTCTCTATCGCGGACTACGAGGGGGATGAGGAGACAGCAGGCTTCCAGGAGGGAGTGTCCATGGAGGTTCTGGAGAGGAACCCTAATGGCTGGTGGTACTGCCAGATCCTGGATGGTGTGAAGCCCTTCAAAGGCTGGGTGCCTTCCAACTACCTTGAGAAAAAGAACTAGCAGAGGGCCTGGGTTCTTGCAGCCTCAGTGTGCCTCTCTGGCCGCCCACTGGATGAGCGGTGAGACGAACAAAAGGGAAAGGAAAAAACGGGAGGGGTGGGGGGTGGACAACATTCAACCCTACAGAATGGGTGACCTCAAAGATGCCCCCCGTCCAAGCCATCCCACAGCTGGAAAGTAGAGGATGGGGGTGCCCACACTGAGTAAGTAAGGGAATGGACCAGGGAGTCCCAGGCCTGGGACCCAGGGCCAAGAAAGCTGAGATCCCCTGTGCACCCTGGGGACTTCACCAATGGATTACATGCCATTTGGGACAGGCCATGTGGGAGACCCCAGTTGTGCCTTTGCTACAGATCTGGAAAAGACGTGGTCATGGGGGCCTCCAGTGTCTTGCCCCTGCTTGGCCCAGTTTTGGTTGCTGGCATCGTGCCACTCCAGGTAGCCCTGCTATTGTCCTAAGCTGTATTTGTGAACTGTGCTGGTTTCCCAGGCATTGCCACTGCATACCACAGGTGGGTACATTAGAAGCCACCCCTGGCTTTGGGGCTTGGGGGTGTCTTGTGAGCTCAAGCCTGCTCCTGGGCCAGGCCACTGTCACTGTTAGTTGAAGAAAAAGCAGTTCCCAGGTGCCAGCAAGGACCATCTTCCATAGCTGTCACTGTCTTGGCCTTGAGAAGAGAGCCCGCTCTCTGCGGGGCACCCCATGGAGGACACAGTACCAGAGTTTACAGAGGGTGGGCGAAGCCACCGGTCTCTTCATAATCTGCACAGACTATTTTGGGTATTTCCGGGCGGGCAGTTCCTTTGCATGTTTCGGGAGAGGTTTGTTGATTTGGGGCTTATATGTCAGGCCTTTGGTTTGCGTCTTATTTTAGGGGTTGTTTGGGGGCCTGGGTGGTCGGCCTCACACGGGAAGGGGATGGGTAGTGGATGGGGTTTCTGTTGTATCTTGTGGGCGGGTGATTTTGCTTTTGTTTTTGTTTCACATTCTTCTCCCTCCACAAGCCAAAGTTGTTTCATTTGGTTTCCACTGTGTGGACTGTGCTGGAGCTTGGCGCCTGCCAGAAAAATTGGGGGCTAGGCAAGCCCCAGGTTGCAGACATGATGAAGCAGAGAAACTGTTCTTCTGGTTCCTGCACAACCTCAGAGGGGCAAAAACCCTCCCCAGGAAGGAGGAGGGTGTTCAGGAGTCAGACTTTTGGAGAGAAGGCAGCTCCCAGTCTGCTGGGTGACCGCCATTCTGCATGTGTTCCCCAGCTGGGCAGGGCTGGAAGCCTTACGTATGAAGCGTGGAGAAGCAGCCATTGCCCCCACTATGGGCAGAGGGGACCCGGCTGGCCCCTTGGGTCAGACTGGAGCCAGCACCGCCAGCCACACCCTCTGGCCTGCTGGCAATGCCACAGGTGCCCAAGAAGATGGAGGATCCCTGTGCCAGGAGCCAACCTGGTCTTCCCGAGGGGCAGTGCCCCAGTGAAGACAGAAGTAAGAGAATAAAGTTCCCTGCAGGTCCTCTGTCACCTTTGGGTTGTGTTTTTCAATTGTTGACATTTCAGAGGGGACCCTCCAGAAGCCTAGCCGGCTTCCCCCAAGGACTCCCCCTTCGCTGGGAGTGGATTTCCACACGTGCCTTTGATTTTGGACAGATCGGGCCTCACAGCCACCGATTCAGCTGCCAGGGTCCCTGGACTGGGGGTTCGTGTTTTCTATAGAGGAGGAAAGGCCCTCCCTCACCCTACTCCCCACCCAGGCAGGGCAGCATGGGACCCAGCGTCTCAGTGCCTTCAAAACCCACCCCCACCCCTACCCTACCACACCCCATCCCAGAGGCCTTGCCTGGGCAACCCCGAGCCCCTGTCCTTCGCCATACACTGATACCTGGCAGCTAGAGCAAATGGCTCGTGTTCTTTGTTGAAGGCCTGTGGTGAGACTGTTTTGTTTCCTTTTGTTTTGTGAGTTTGTTTAAAATTGAAATTAGTTATTTTCTTCTGCTGGACAGTATTAAATAGAGCAGGATGTTGAGTTAATCTGCTAGATTGCAGTACTAATGGTAGTGTTTAGTGTCTTCATATTAATATTATTTGTACTTATTTGAACAATAATGATAAAGAAGTGGTTCATTATTTTTTAATTAATGCACTTTAAATAAGGTAGAATGGAAAAAACCCAGAGAGCAAAGTGCATTACTTAAAGATGCAGTATATACTTTTCTCATTTTTAAACAGCACATATTTATTAAGAGAAAAAAAGTAATTTATGACTATTTAAAATAAAATTTAAAAGTAGAGTGACTGTCAGGTAAAGAACCTTCAATGTAGCTATCTTCCAGGGGGAGGGCCCTGCAGCCTCGCTCCTCAGATGTCTGCACTGAGCCAGTTCAGTCACTAGTGTGCCAGCCAGGCCAGGAGGGAGTGCAGAGCGTGTCTGCCGAGCACAGAGCATCTCAGTTGGACTGGACCACAGTGCTCCCCAAAGCCTGCCTTTCCTGCCCTTCCCCACCACCTGCACTGCCCCCCACATCCTCCCAGCTCCCCCAAGGACCTCCTCTCCTTGATCCCAGTGCTGTAAGTGATAGTCATTAAAAGGCAGAACTGAAAGAGACCTCAGAGGTCACTCTATCCCATCCCTTCCTGTTACTGCGGCCCAAGGACAGGAAATGACTTTTCCAAAATCCCACAGCTAGTTAATGGCAGATCTCCCCACTACATTAATTCCGTGCTCCTCTTCACCGCCATTATAGTTTATTGTGTGGTCATGTTTACATTGTGACATCCAGCCCCAAGGATGGCTGGGAGTTGCTCAGGCATCCAGGAAAAGTGGGGAATGCTGCCACCTGGTGACAGCATGTAGATTTGGGCAGTGAACAGGGATTGCCATGCCCCAGTCTTCGCACCTCGCCCCCTCACCCCCTAACTCACAGCAAAAACGCTGCAAACCCAAAGAGAATATTAATACTTGAAGCAAGAAGGGTGCATGCCAGTCCTTCTCAGACATGGCCAGGGGATACCAGGCCTTGTGCCCCTGGACTCCTAGCCCTAGCCAGGGCAAGAGGGCCTTTCCCTAGAGCTACTGAGCTGCTTTGTGATGCTGAAGGATACTGCCGGCAGCAGGCAGAGGAGGGAGGGGGCCTAGGGCTCTGACCCATCTGGAGGAAAACCAGATCGGACTAAAAAAGGAAAAAGAAAAACAAAATCTCCGCAGTGTCCAAACCTAGTTTCCCATGAGTTGCGATTGAAAATGTGAAATGACACTGTATTGCTGTATACTGCAACTTTAACCATAATGAGCCCTTCTGAGGTCATTATTGAGGTTCATATAATGCCCGAAGATGCAGCATTTGGTGCTTTGTTTTCCTTTCCATTTCAAGACCTTTTTCTTGTTTTCAGGGGGGGAAAAACGTCATCTCCTCCCACCTCATCCCTCTTTGTGACAGCAGGCCTGGCTGTGTTGCCTCTCTCCTCCTCACTATTCTCACCAGGCCATGGGACTTTGGGGGCAGTGAGAGAGAGCTGGAAAGGGGCAACCCTGAGCAGCAGGTGTGCCCCACGCCCTGTGGGTTTCCCCTACATCCAGTGGCTGTAGACCGGCTGTCTTGCCAGGCCTCAGCCCTGTCTACCCCCAGCCTGGCCCCAAAGGTTTCTCTTTCTTCCTCCTTGATTTTCCATCTTGACGAAGGCATTATATAGAATCATTGTAATCACTTTCAGATGTTAGAGCAGCATATTTTACAGGCATTTATATTCATTGCTTTCCCCAGCAAGGCATGTTACTACTTTTATCATCTAAGGAAAAAAGACAAGGGAATTTCAGTCAGGCATTATTTTCCTATTACTAGTGTTTGCAGAATAGGTATAGGACTATTTAAGTTTAGACCTTGGTTTGGTAGTTTTTGTTTTCAGGGGGAAAAAGATAAAAATAACCCCTATTTTTCCTGTTATTGTATTTAACTAATATATTATTTCTTTAAGGTTACTCACTTCCCCTACCCCCTCCAAATACCTTGCATTCTCAATCAAAAATGGAAACAATCTGAGAGACAGGAAAAGTGCAATATTACCAAGATGGATGCCAGGGCTCATTGGGGACAATGGAGGGAATACCAGTGGTGCTCAGGCAGCAAGAGGCAGGGAGCGAGCTGCTGAAGGAATCCTAGCTGTGGAACAGGTGGGTGGGTTGGTGGAGTTTGATCTGGTAGCGTTCTCCTCTCCCCCTTCCTTGGGAAGATGATGGGGTCCCTGCCAGATCCACCCAGCAGAAAGGGATTCAGGCATGGGGCCCTTGACCTCTGGGGCCCCTGACCTCTGGGGCCCCAGCCCTGGAGCAGAGTCAGGCCCTCAGGAACTGTTCCTTGTTTTGATTTCTGTTGTGGTACAGCCAGCTGCTCAGCCCTGGCCTAAAAATGACTCCCAGCAGCCCTCTCTCACCCTAGTGTCCTGATGTTTGGAGCTGTGATCCTTCTGGTGTAATGTTTGAATCTTTCTAAAACTGGGTGCCCTCGGTTCAGTTTCTAGGCAGGAAGCCTAGACGTCACCAAATCTTGGGGGGGGATGTGAGAACCTTGATCCATGCACACCCTAGTGAGACACCAATGGGCAGCCTGGGCTGTCCATTCATCTCAGCGACTTCAGCCTGAGGAGTGAGCCCTGCCTGTGCTCCGCACCCAGACAGTCTGTACAAATTCTGCTCCAGGAAGAGTCGGGGGTCTATTCAAGTTTCTCTGCAGACAGAACTTCCCACAACAAGTACCAATCTGGCCTCCTTCCTCAACACCGGTAGAGAAAGCAGCAGAATGGGAAGTTTCCTCTGGGTTTGAGCCTCAGAGCTCTGCCCCTCAAGGTGACAGGGACGTCCCTGTGGCTTGTTCCCTCCACCTCCAGTACTGTATGCTTGCTGCTCCAACCCCCATTTGGTCAATTTCTGCACAGACACAGATCTCTGTGCCCCGGAGTGGGACTGTGCCCTGTGCGGGACTCTCCCTTGGCTTATATCCATCTAGATATTCAGTCTTTGAGAATCTCAATGCAGAGCTCTCTGGGAAGAGAACTGTCCACATTGCTAAATAATTAAGATTCCCTCACTTTTTTGAGGGCCATGTGTCGAGAATGTGTGCGTGTGTGCGTGGTGTACGAATGCATGTGTGTGTACGCAAGTGTTGGTAACATCCCACTTGAACTAAATAACATGGGGTTAGAGAAAAAAAAAAAAACAGGCAAAGCTGTCTCCATTGAACAAGTCCTTGGCAATGGGCAGGTCCCAAGGGACTCACAGCTTCTGGCAGCAAGTGTGTGTGTCATTCACACACATCATTCTGGCTGGAGAGTGCAATGTGTCTTTTTTTTTTCTTTTTGTAGTTATTTTATTAAGTAGTTGGAAATTTCACACTGGCATTAACAGGTCTAGCATAAGCGGCCTAGGCAGTCATCCCAGGCTCCAAAATGAAGATGTGCAAAAGAGATGCCACTGGGTATGCAAACACTGGGTTGGTTCAGTTAGGTCACCCCTACAGATGTGTCATCGAGCAGGCTGACTCCCACCCCTCAGCCATGCCATGGGTATGAGAAGCCCCTTATCATAAAAGCTGCCAGTCCCTTCATCCTTGTTTCAGAGGGTGGGTCAGGTGGTCGGGGTGAGAACTTGCTCTTGGTGCACCCAACAAGACCTGCAGGTGCCTATAAGTTTAGTCCCAACGGCAGGGCCAGACTGAACACTTCCTGGGAAGTGTGGAGGGCTCTGCTAGACCTTCATGAGTTTCTGGCTAAATCATCATCCCTGTTTGGTGCAGTCTCATGTCTCTGTGGTTCCCAAGGTGCATGATCAGAGCCAGTGAGAAGACAGAGTGTGACTCACAGCTTTGGGGAAAAACAGCCCCACTGTTAACTTCTCTCCTGCAAACCTGGGTCCCCAGGCCATAAGGTGGGCACACTGGTGCTTACAGACTGGGTGGAGGGCTCTACCTTCCAAGGCCTTGATCCCAGCCTGTCTATAAGGTTGGGATTACCACGCAATCCCCCTTCCCCAATCCTTTTTAAAATCTCAAGTTTGCAATTAACCTTGACAATCAACACCCTCTCCTACTGCAGTCCTAGAACTCAGTGGCCTTAGAGAATGGGGATCCCTGCACTGAAGGTCCCTGCCTTGCTCCCAGTTCCATCCTGGCCAATAAGCTGAACCTCAAGAGGTGAAAGAGAAAAAGGGAGGGAGGGAGGAAGAATTATTTAGAGCAAAAGGAAGGCTCGAGCACGTTAGAGGCAAGTGAGAGGCACGTTGGTGAGAAGAGCGTGTGCATGTTTGGGGTAGCTGGGGCCTACTGCCCTTCACTAGGAAAGGCGGCTTCCAGAAGAGGATGTCTTCTAGAAAGAAATGTTGTGTGAAGGCTGAAAAGGGGTTTGGAGTTTTGTCTTTGTTGATTAGAACGAAGGAAGAAGTCAGCTCTGAGTGTTTCAGGAAGAAGAGAGCAGGTAGAAAGGGAATTTAGTGATTCAACACCCAAGGGTCCAGCCACAGCAGGTTGGAAAATCCTCCAAATTTGGCCACAGAAGCTGGCTAGAAAAAAACTGCCACTCATTGGGCCACATGCTGGGTCCCCATCGGTTCTCAATGAATGGTCACTGATTTACTTAGCAGAGAGGGGAAGTCACCAGCCACAAACCAATCTTGGAGTTTGCAGGCCCTGATTCCAGAATACATGCATCCAGCTCCCGGTTCTCAGCTGGTTTTGCCCACTTCCCTTTGACTGTCCAATCCAAAGCTAGCCTCTCAAGTTGTATAGCTCAAAGACCAGTGACCACAATGGGTCATACAGTAGGGACCCACCTCCACAAATTAGAACCAGGGTTCAGACTCTATTGGGCACATCTGGGAGGAAGGCAACCTCCTTTGTCATCCTGTTGGTACCAGTCATTCTCAAGTATCTCTGACACCTGTGGTGGTTCAGCTTGCTGAGCCTGCCACCTGGTATGAATTAGACTGGGTATGATGAACATTCATCCATGGATATACCCTGCCGTTTTGCAGTGCCTTATAACCAAGGCACACTCCCCATATGAGTTTACTGCAGAGAGAGAACAGCAAAACAGCCACCCTTCTTGAATTTACAACTCATTATCTGCAACAGGTTTTCTTTAAATCCAGGACACAGGATGGGAAAGGGGTTTCCCGGCCAGGTACTCAAGAGGTCTGCAGGAAGTGACTCCGGGGCAAGGCAGACTTCAGTAATCCCTGAAGCGTGAGCATATGGACTGCATGGCTGGGTGGGGACTGGTGGACGTCTCTGGAGCTCCAGAACCTTGGAGAATTCCTCATGGAATTCCCCTCCCAGCTCTTAGTGGGCTCTGTGGGGTCAGGAGGAGCCCTTCCTCCAGGTTTTCCTTCTTTCCTCCTCAGCAGAGACACTGGAGAAAGGACATTAAACTCAGTGCAGTCAATTTGAGTGCTGAAATATTTCCAGAATCAATGGTGGTGCTAAACTATCTCCATGTTTCTAACATTTTTAATAGTGGAGTTGGTTTGTTTTTAATCTCATCACAAAAATGCAGTGCCCTTGGGGAAGGGACCAGCCCCTTGGCCTGCCACTTTCCAGGTGTCCCTTATCACTTTGACAGGACTCTTTGGTCTGCAGAAAATGCTCTGTCTTGGCATGCTTCTAGACTAAGATTTGGGTTTTGTTTTGTATTTTGTTTATGTTTACATGCATCTTATATTTCCCTGAAAACTAAATAAAGTTTTGGGCCTTTTTAACCAAACAGAATCACCTCTTACTTCTCCCTGTCACCAAAAAAAACCCATCCAGCTGAATAGCAGATGTCCCATTATCTAAAATTGCAAGGTGGACTCCAGGACCCCAGGGCCCTCTGAAAGAAAGGACACTGGAGGGTGGGGGCAGGTAGGTAAGCTCTCGCTTTTTTTTTTTTTTTTTTTTTTTTTTAAACAGGGTCTCACCCTGTTACCCAGGCTGGAGTGCAGTAGCATGATCATAGGTCACTGAAACCTCAACCTCCCGGACTCAAGCAATCCTCCCACCTCAGCCTCCCGAGTAGTTGGGACTATAGGCGCACCACCATGCCCAGATGATTTTTCTATTATTTGTAGAGACAGGTTCTTGCTATGTTGCCAGGGCTGGTCTCAAGCTCCTGGGCTCGAGCAGTCCTTCTGCCTCAGCCTCCCAAAGTGCTGGGATTACAGACATGAGCCAGCTCTCACTCTTGCTGAGAATCATGGTCAAGCTCCTCCAGCCTCTTCCCCATTTTGGGAGGCTTTCTGGGCAATGGCCAAGGCTTTGAAAGATGCAGATCTTGGGGCCAAGGACCCACATCCAGCAGGCCTAGCTGCCCCTTTAGCACGGCCCCCGACCCTCTCCTGCTTTTGCTGGACCCCAGTAAGCAGGACCGGGTAGCCCTGATGGTAGGAACAGGCCATGGCTGTGCAAGGCCATGCAGAGGCTGGGTAGCCTGAGCATCCTCCCGGGGATAGGATGGGCAGGCAGGTATCCCACACGCCTCTGAGGCCTGGCGCTGCCAAACGAGCTCAATTCCAACACTGTGCCTAGACCTTGGGGCCAGTCTGGCTGCCTCCTCCCCACCACCCCTCTCCCCTCAGCCTTCCCCACCACTCGGCTCACTCGGCGCACCTAGAACACTTCTTTAAAGGACTCTATCCAGAGGCTTCCCTTTTCTCCTCAGTGGCACCACCCATTTGGTATAGGCCTCTGCACCCACCAGTGGGAACACAGCTGAGCTCCCTCCAGATGTGGGGGTCTGAGCCTGGGGAGAGGGGTGGAAGCCTTGTTCCTGGGGAGCTCAGAGCACAGCCCCTGATGACCTGAGTCGACCACTCGTCATCCTCCCATTAGCCCCTAGGTGGCACTGCGCACCCCCCCACAAGCAGCAGATTTGAGCCCTGCTCAGCCTTAACGGAAAGCCAAGCTTCCTCGTGGAATCCCAGGGCACCTTCCCCACCACACCCTGCTCCTCACAGATGCAGTGGCCTCTCCCAATTTACAAGGCTCACCTGGCATTCTAGCCCCAAGTCACACTCCAGCCCCTGACTCCAGGGAGTCTTCCCTGATTGTCCCAGCCAACCTTGAAGCCTCAGAGGCCTGCAATTACCCCTGAGGGAAGGGCCAC
Source organism: Macaca thibetana thibetana (assembly GCF_024542745.1). Taxonomy (NCBI): domain Eukaryota; kingdom Metazoa; phylum Chordata; class Mammalia; order Primates; family Cercopithecidae; genus Macaca; species Macaca thibetana. The sequence goes on along the minus strand of NC_065586.1, from coordinate 99,739,786 downwards.
ACCTCCTGATGACTCCCCTAGTACCCAGGACACCAGCCCTCCCATACCCCAGCCTGCCCCCACATGTGCACACACACGCTGGCCCTCCTTCCCCAGTGCTCCGCGCACAGCACAGCCCTCAGGCTGGTACGAAATCACCTTTATTCACAATCACAGCGACCCGAGTGCACAAGGGAAGCAGCAGCCACCCCTGCACTGACAGAGGTAATGAGATGATGGCTTCCTCTCCCCAACCCTCAGCCTCTGGGATCCCTGGCTGGGGGGCCCGCTAGCCAGCCCCCGCTCCCTCCCACAAAAGGGGTCTCCCATGGTCAGTGACTGGGTAGTGGAGACCCATAGTGGGACGGTGACTTCCACAAAGGCCCAGCCTGAGGTCCTGGCACACCGCCCCATGGCAGCCCTCACGGAAGAACTCCTGACAGTCACACAGAAAGCCTGCCCCTCTCTCCCCAAACCACCATTTTGCAGAAGTAGAAGCTGGGGCTCCAGGGGGCTACGACTCAGCCAGGGACACACAGCTGGTTAGTGGCCAGGACTAAAACCCATGCCCTGCCTGCCACACAGAGGAGCAGTCTCTGATGGATGCAAAAAAACAAAAACAAAAAGCCATCTGAGGGGGCACAGGGCTGGGAGGCTGGGAGAGCCCAGGCCAGGGCAGGCAGGGCTGAGAGGACCAACCTCAGCAGGTGGGGCGCTCCCTCCCCAGAACTTAGAATGAGAACCTGGAGGTGTGAGAGGCAGCCCTTGCCTCATCTTCCCTACGAACAGGCTCCCTGTCCTGCCATTGCAAGGTCCCCCTGTCCTGTTCCTGGCCCACACTGGGAACACTAGCCCTCCTGGAAGTTTGATGTCCTTATGGACGGGGGACCTCCTGGGCCACCTGACGTACCTGAGTCAACCAGGATCACCCAGCTCTGGCCCAGGAGGAAGGGTGCTCTGTGGCTCTGGGTGACCACCAGCCCCACGGCACTAAGGAGGATCGGTTTGCCTCTCTGTAAAATGGACACTGTTTGCCAAAAGGCCTCCCAATTTAGCTCCTCCTTATGGAGTTCCAATTCATGATTGGCAGGGCTGGGTATGAGCTTTGTGGCTGGAGTCGGGGGAAGATACTGAGTGATGACTGCCTCAGACGCACCCTTACCCAGGTACCCCATATACAAGGGCAGTATTTCTAGGGGCCCAGAGGATGGGAACTCACCTACAAACCAAAAAAAAAAAAAAAAAACCCAAACCACAAACCAAATAAATAAATTAATTAAACTGAGGAAAAGGGCTGGTCTTGGCCCAGGGAACGCACACCTCCCCACCCGGGGCCCTGGCCCATCCCAGGCCTGCGGCAGGCTCTATCAGCCCAGGCCCTGGACAGCACAAGATGTGGGGAAAAGGTCTGAGAGGGTAGCTGCAAACCTGTTCTCAGGGACCATGGCAGAAGACCAACCCTTTTCCCCAGCCCATACCGAAGGGCTACCCCTGGGCAGCGGCATCCAGCGAGATGATTGGGGCAGGAAGGCTACAGCCAGGACAGGGTCCTCCCCTTCTCAGCCAGGGGCCCAGAACCTGGAGCCCTCTGCAGCCTGTCCATGTGCCCATCGGGCAGTGAGAGAGAAACATGGCATGAGGCTGCAGCCTGCCCAGGACAGGAGGCATCCACCAGCCTCTCACCCCCAGCTGCCATGCCCATTGGGCAGGGAACGAGGAAAGAGAAAGTAGGCATAGGTCAGAGAGGGAGACAGCAGCTCAGGAGCGGCCTGCCCAGGGCGGTTGTTGAGCAGGCTGTACACTCCTCAAGGACAGTTGGCTGAGGGGGCAAATGAGCCTAAAATTCAGTCCACACTGCACTAGCCAGGCCACATGCCCTGGCTCAGGGCTGCAGCTGCCCAGAGGAAGGTACAAGTTTTCTAATCTCACAAAGGTGCCACATGGACTACAGACACCTCCTAGAAACCTGCCCAGATGGGGACAGATTAGGGCAGGCTGAGATCCCAATTGCCCTCAGCATGCAGAGAAGAGCTGGGTGCAGAGAAGGGAGAGACAGGGAGAGGGCGGCCTCCTCTCCTCCCCTCCTTCTGCCTGGCGATTTGCCTCTGCCCCCTCCCTGCCTGATACCCCCCTCTCCCCAAACCTTCAAGGGCCTCAGTTTCCCATGTTTAATGGAGGAGGAAAAGTTTCCAAAATGAGGAAGAGAAGGGGCCCCACTGGCTTGTTCCTCAGCTGGGGCTGGGCTGAAGCCTGAGGAGATGGGTGTGCGGGGTGGGCCACCGCAACGGGCTAGGAGCTGCGGTAGGTCTTGATGATGTCCTTGATGGGGCGGCGGCAGATGGGGCAGCAGGCGTGCAGAGCCTTCTTGAGGCGCAGGCCACAGGCGTAGCAGAGGCACATGTGGCCACATGTGTAGATGACCGTGTCCACCGCGTGTTCATAGCAAATGGTGCACTCATCGCTCCACTGGCCCAGACCTGGGGTCACTGGCGACTCAGGCAGGCTCACTGGCGAGTTGGGGGCTGTCCCTGAGGACAAGGGGGCACCAGTCAGGAGGAGACATGGCCCAACCTGGCACTGGATTCATGGGAAGAGAGCTCCCCGGCCTCGTGTCCCCCTACATTTATCAGGATCTGCCTGTTCACCCTGACAACCCAACTTCCAGGGCACAAGGGAAGAGGCTGAGCTCTGAGCAACCCACTTCTGACCCACTCCACCCCCAGATGAGGGGAGAGTGGCTAGGAGGCAGTGAGAGAAAATACGGCAAGATGGAGAAAGGAAAGGGTCCCGAATCGTTTAAGGTAGGTCCCTCCTAAGCTACCCTTTGGCACTGCCGAGCTAGGGGACAGAAGGGGATGACCCCAGAAATCACCCCGCAACAAAGGTTCACTGAGCCCAGCTCCGGCTCCTCTCCACTCCCAGCCCAGACACAAAGGCCGCATCCTTGCCACAGTCCCACACAGTCACCATGGAACAGAGAAGCCAGCCTACTTACCGCCAGCAGAGCTACCCAGAGGGCCAGAGCTGCACGTGCTGAGCAAGGGGTCAGAGAGGCGGCTGCCCAGGGCACTGGGCGAGGTTGGCGTGGAGGCAGGGGAGCAGGGGAGTGATGGGATACCACGCTCAGCCAGGATGGTGGAGCCTGTGAAAGGGGAGGGAGGGAAGGACACGCTAGCTGCCTGTCCAGGCCAAACTGGAGAAAGCTCCATCTCTCACAGTGGGTTCCCAGGCTTGACCACACAGACCAGCCACAGGGCCGAGAGCGGGATTTTGCAGGCTGGTGCAGAGGATCATTTGATATTATTGCCGTGGAATGTAGCTAATCAGCTAAAGACTTTGACCCCCGTCAGCATCCAGCCTGGCCTCTGTTCTCACCTATGAACTGGAAGGCCACATCCTGCTTGCTTCTTGCTAAAACAGCAGCTCCAAACTAGGCCCCTGCCTGGCACCTACCTCCGCTCCTCCCCATGTATGCTTTCTGCAAAGCTTCCTGGGCCGGAGCATGTACGTTACCATCTCCTCTGCCCCGCAACCTCACCCTCCTGTTCAGAGCCCTGCACTCTTCACCACTGTCCCCAGATATCACCCACCTTTTCTGCATGGCACCTCTGCAATGCCTTTGCCTTCACCCTTTCCCACCTTGTTCTGATCATAGATTCTCTCCTCCCCTCCTTCCTCCTTCTGTCACTCACTTCCTCTCCTTTTATATATATATATATAAAATATATATATATATATTTTTTTTTTTCAGACGTAGTCTCACTCTGTCACCAGGCTGGAGTGCAGTGGCATGACCTCGGCTCACTGCAATCTCCACCTCCCAGGTTCAAGGGATTCTCCTGCCTCAGCCTCCTGAATAGTTGGGATCACAGGCACATGCCACCATACCCAGCTAATGTTTTTGTATTTTCAGTAGCGACGGGGTTTCACCATGTTGGCCAAGATGGTCTCGATCTCCTCACCTCGTGATCTGCCCGCCTCAGCTCCCAAAGTGCTGGGATTGCAGGCGTCAGCCACCATGCCTGGCCTTCCTCTCCTTTTTAACAATCCATGCCTACCTCTTTCCCTCCTTCCTTCTTTCTTCCCTTCAACAAATCCTTACCGAGGACCTACCAGGCACCAGGCCCTGTGCAGACAGAAAGCTGGAAACAGCCCCTGCCTTCAAAGAGCTGGCTGTCCAGGAAGCCTCTGGGGGCTGTCCTCAAACTCCTTCCTCCGGGCCGCCCTGACTACCCCCAGACCACATTACTCCCTCAAGTACACACACACACGCACTACAGACACACGACTATAAAACCACAAAGGCTGGGGTATTATTTGTTCTGTGCGCAGGACTCCAGTTTTGTTTCTCCAGTAAAACCATGAGCTTTCTTTTTTTTTTTTTTTTTTTGAGAGGAGTCTTGCTCTGTTGCCCAGGCTGGAGTGCACTGGCGCCATCTCGGCTCACTGCAAGCTCCACCTCCTGGGTTCACACCATTCTCCTACCTCAGCCTCCCGAGTAGCTGGGATTACAGGTGCCCGCCACCATGCCCAGCTAATTTTTTTTGTATTTCTAGTAGAGATGGGGTTTCACCATGTTAGCCAGGGTGGTCTCAATCTCCTGATCTCGTGATCCACCCACCCTGGCCTCCCAAAGTGCTGAGATTACAGGTGTGAGCCACCATGCCCGGCCCATGAGCTTTCTTAGAACAGGAAATCTTATTCACCTGTGACTCTCCCACAAATCCTAACATAATGCCCTGCACACACCTAAGTGCCCAAAGAGATCTTTTTTATCTGTAGTTATTAATTCTAATTCATTTAGTGATATTATTATTTCTAAGGATATTCAATAGATGCCCACAGGGTTTCTCTTACTGTGTTGATATTTTTCCAAGTTAATTATCATCTCCTTCTTTCACGAATTCACAACTCCTATTTACTTTTCTTGCCTTCTTGCATTGGCCAGCATTTTTAGAACATCTGTAAGCCATCTCTATTATATTCCTGACTTTCATGAGAATATTTCACCAGTAAGCATGGAACTGGCTGTATGTTTTGTGATACACATGAGTGAAGGAAATAACCTTCTATTCTTAGTTTACTTAGGCTAGCCACAAAGCTAAGCATTCCTCTGTAAGGTTAATAATGACCCTTCATACATTGCCACTGGTTAGTTATTCCTTTGAAGTCAGTCAGGATCTTCAAACACCAATTTTCTGGTTGAGATGCCCAATTTTCCAAACAGATCAGGAGCACTCTGTTGAATGTCTATTGAATTCTGGGTGGTTCTTCTTCAACACCCACCCTGGCCTATCTCCCTCTTGAAAGGGAGAAATCTGGATTTTTTTTTTTTAAGCCTCCCCTTTGCTCCAGTCTAGTAAACCTCTTTGGGCAACAGAAGCCTTACTGGAAAGCTACTTAGCTATTATTAGATGGTGCTGAGGGAAGAAAGTACCTTACTCTTATGTAATTTCCTTGCCCTGAGGAATAGTATATCCTGGTCAGTGAAATCAGCTTGACTCTTTTTTTTTTTTTTTTTTTTTTTTTGGCATTCCAGCCTAATTTCTTTTTATTCCATCTTGAATTCTCACCCAAGCCTGATTCATCTGCCTGCTTGCTTGCTTTCTTTGTTTCTCTTTCTCTCTCCCTCTTTTCTTGAAACGGAATCTCACTGTTGCCCAAGCTGGAATGCAGTGGCGCCATCTCAGCTCACTGCAGCCTCCACCTCCCAGGTTCAAGCGATTCTCCTGCCTCAGCCTCCCAAGTAGCTGGGCTTACAGGCATGCATCACCACCACCACACCCAGCTAAATTTTTTTGTATTTTAGTAAAAATGGGGATTTGCCACATTGGCCAGGATGGTCTTGAACTGCTGGCCTCAAGCAATCCATCCGCCTTGGCCTCTCAGAAGTGCTGGGATTACAGATGTGAGCCATCACGCCTGGCCCTTTCATTCCCTTTTTATTTATGTTTCACTCCATCTTCATTTGGTCTCCTTCCAGAGTTGGAAGTCCCCAATGATTTTTATATGACTTTGCATGCTCTCACAAACCAACAGCATTACAAACATTAACATATGTGTATTCATTTATTCACATGTGCCTATACACAGTATGCCAATCTCATAGAGTAACTACCTCATGCTCACTCATCTACACACATTATCTTACCTATCAAGCCTCCTGGGCTGAGGTCTAGGCTAGGGGCGGTGAGGCCCAGGGGTCTCCAAACTTGGGTAAGCATACTTGCTAAAGAAAACCAATTCAGATGTCCAGAACCTGTCCAAGGTCTACAGAATTAAAATCTCTGGAGGTGGGGTCCAAGAATCTGCACTTTAATAGGTTCTCCAGGTGAGTCTAATGAAACCAGCTCAGTCTCACAGAGCTGGTTCAAAGACCAGCACTCGGAAAGCATGAATACTTGCTCACTCTGGGGTACAGAGGTACCAGGAGACACTCTGTGAAAAGATTTCTGGCCAAATTAGTATGTAAAAACTGTACACCAAAACCACCATCACCGTCTCCTTAATCAAACTTCATATTAAAGGCTCTGAGAAGTCTTGCAATAAAGAATCTTCCTCCCTTCTTTTCTTAACTCAATACACATCCCCCAGGCCTTTCACACCCTGTGCCCCCCAGAAAAGGCAGGTCCAGAACTCTGCTGCCCCACTTCCCCCAAGGCTGCCTACTCAGGTATTCCCCAGAGTCCCCCAATCAGACACCACCCTGTACCACCTGACTACTGACATTCCAACCTCTTTTTCTCATTTGGACTCACAAACTTCCTTAAAGGTGAGGACCTTTATTTCCATTTTGGAGAAATGGTAACCAAGACTCAAAGAGTTAACTGCTGGGAGAAACCTTTTTTTCTTTTTTCTTTATACGGAGTCTCGCTCTGTCGCCCAGGCTGGAGTGCAGTGGCCCGATCTCGGCTCACTGCAGCTCCGCCTCCTGGGCTCACGCCATTCTCCTGCCTCAGCCTCCCGAGTAGCTGGGACTAGAGGCGCCCGCCACCATGCCCGGCTAATTTTTTGTATTTTTGGTAGAGACGTGGTTTCACCGTGTTAGCCAGGATGGTCTCGATCTCCTGACCTCGTGAGCCGCCCACCTCGGCCTCCCAAAGTGCTGGGATTACAGGCGTGAGCCACCGCGCCCGGCCTTTTCCTCTCATTTTTAAGTGGTCACTGGGTTGTGTGCTTCTGGATTGTTTATGTATCTGTGAGACTATGGGTTGATCCGATTCTGGGCATCAAACTCAATAATTCGAGCTTTTCCCAGTCTCACCCCCGGGTGAGTCTCCCAGGTGACATATACGGGCTACTGACTAGATGACCGAGTCCCGCCCAGAACTCACCTTAGGTGTCTGTGATTCCTTAGCAACATCATCAAGAGCCTGGAGGAAGGGAAGCTCGCCCTTTGTCCCCTACCCGGATCGTCCCCGCCTCCAGGAAAGGCACACGCCCAGGCGCAGTTGCGGGCACTCACCGAGGATGCGGATCTGCGTGATGGTCCCGTGCAGGCCGAAAAGCATCCAGAGCGGCTGCGAGGCGTCCACGCACAGCTGCATGCCGGCGGCCGCGCCATTGTGGCTGAGGTGCAGCTCGCCGTCGGCGTTGACCACCAGGCCCAGGATGTCGCCGCTGTGCAGGGGCCCGGGCACGCGGCACACGGCCCAGAACTCCTTGCGGTCCACGAGAGCCTCAGGGCTGAAGGGCAGGTCGGCCGGCCGCAGCGTGCCGGGGTCGCACGTGGTGACGCCGAAGGACAGCGCGCCGGGCCGCGCGCCACCCGAGCGCGTGACCTTGACGAAGATGGTCTCGGCCACGCGCACGGGCCGGCTAGTGAAGACGAGCGCGCGCTCGTCGCGCCCGTGCTCCACGCGCGCCACCGTCTGCTCGTCGAGGATGCGGACGTGCGCGCCGGCGCGCAGGGCGTGGAAACGGAGGTCGCCGTCGAGCTGCGCGGGCAGCGCGCGGCTGTGTTGCGAGTTGAGTGAGTTCTGCGGGATGGGGCAGCCGGCGGCCGGCGCGGCCTCGTCGCTGTCCGCGCCCGGCACGTTGAGGTCGCACAGGCTCACCGAGAGGCGCGCGTCGTCCGCCTCGCGCCGCAGCGACGGCCGCCGCAGGGCGGTGAAGGAGCGCGGCCGCAGGCAGTCTGGGAGCACCAGCTCGCTATCTGCGCGGGAGACACGTGGCGGTGTCACGCAGGACTCCCGGGAGGCGGCCCCGGCGCGCCCCGCTGCCCGGTCCCTACGCGCGCACCGTTACAATCCCGGATGGCTAATGCCGCACACGATACTTGTGATATAAATTAGCGAGCACAGTCAAGAAACTGCTCTTGCAGAACATCTGTTTAAACAGAGGAATAGGTGGGGGGAAGCAGAAACTTAAACCATGTGAGTGCTTCCAAATACTCACAGGTGCTTGCTATATGCAAATGTGTACTTACCCATTTTCTACAGTAAACGTGTACTCCTTATAATTTAAAATTTTCAAAAATTTAACTCCTGGGCTCCTTCTGTCTTATCCCTAGCACCTAGAACAGCGCCGAGCACTCTGTTGACAAACAGTGATGAAGGCCTAACATCCTGGGAAGCCAGGGAGCAACCACTCCCCAGCAAACACACACAGACACCCTCTTTGCGTACACTGTCTCATCTAACCTTAACAATTACCTTTTGAGGCTACCATTGCCATGTCAGGACACAGGCTGAGAGAAGTAGATCTATCCAAGATATCCTTTTGAAAGTGGCTTAATAGGGAATCAAACTCATCATTCTTTTTAAAATCATACAAGTTATACAAAACGGTATTTTGTAGAAAATTCAGTTCAGCAAAAAGAAAAAATCGCCTGTAAGCCCACCACCCAGATAAAAACATCTTTAATATCTGTATGCATGACCTTTCAGCCTTTTTAAAGGCTGTATTTTTGGGTTTTTTTGTGTGTGTTTATTTGGCATTTTTTTTGTTTTTGTCTTTGTTTTTTTGTTTGTTTGTTTTTTTGAGACGGGGTTTTGCTCTGTGGCCCAGGCTGGAGTGCAGTGGAGATAGCTCAGCTCACAGCAACCTCCGCCTCCCAGGCTCAAACCATCCTCTCACCTCAGCCTCCCAAGTAGCTGGGATGCACCACCGCGCCCAGCTAATTTTGTATTTTTTAGGTAGAGACAGGATTTCGCCATGTTGCCTGGCTGGTCTCCACCTCCTAGGCTCAAGCGATCCTCCTGCCTCAGTCTCCCAAAGTACTACATTAGAAGTGTGAGCCACCACACCCAGCTGGTAACTTTTTTAGTGCAAAAATTGTGTCATGCTATATAAACATCACTTGTTTTTTACCTTTTACACGTACTACATAACTGAAAATGTGATGACATTGAAAATGCGATGACCCATTTCCCCAGAAAAATGCACATTCTCACTAAATTCTGTAGATAATTTCTCGGCATTCATGAACTACATGAAGCCATCCATGGGCAAGGACTCCAGGCTAAGAACCCTTGGAGCTTTTTTCAAAATTTTCAAAAGTTTAACTCCTGGGCTCCTTCTGTCTTATCCCCAGCACCTGAACACCTCTCCATGCCAATAACTGTTTCCATAACCATATTCTTCTAATGGCTGTGTTATGTTCTGCTTTATGGAGTCCTATAACTTGCAATAAAAGTAATCACCATGTTCCATGAATTACCCCTGCAATTCATTCTTACAGCAGCCCGTGGAAGTGTTCCTGTTTTACAGATAAAGCTCAGCGGCGTTATGACAGCCACCATGTGGCAGATCCAGGATTGAAAAAAAAGGTCTGTCCAACTCCCAATGCCGCATTCTTCACTTCCAGACTCTCCTTGTTTATTGAAGCCCTTCTGTGTGAGTCAATCTCTCCAAATTTGCCTGGTGCCACTGTAAGCCGCACCGTGGACCCCGATCCCTTCCTTCAGGCCTTCTCTCTGAACCTCTCCAAGGGAGAATCTGTGCTGTCTCCTCAGGAACTGGGTTAAGGATGGCTGGGGTTCTCGGGTATGACAGCAAAGCTTGGGGGATTGCTCTGGTAGGGACAGCAGAGGCCAAAATTCAGCTCCACCTGAATGTAGACATGGTCACTAAACCTCCCTTTTTTCTTTCACCCTTTCCCAGAACTGTGTTGTCTGGCCCCCAGAAAGCTCTGGGTGTGGGCCCTTCCCCCCAAGCCTCCCAAAGCTCTGGAGAAGCCTCCTGGGGCCTGGCTGATTGGGGTTTCCTGGAATCATGTTGGCGAGGAGGAGGGAGCCGGCCGGAAAATGTGATTATTCCAGGGAATTGACTCTTGACAGTGATGGTGCAGAGAGGCTGGGGGGCTGCGGAGAGGCAAAGGCAGAGGCCAGGAGGGCCTGTGCAGGGGGAGGTGGGAAAGACAATGGGAAAGGCAGAGGCGAGGAGGGCCTGTGCAGGGGGAGGTGGGAAAGACAATGGGAAAGGCAGAGGCCAGGAGGGCCTGTGCAGGGGGGAGGTGGGAAAGACAATGGGAAAGGCAGAGGCCAGGAGGGCCTGTGCAGGGGGAGGTGGGAAAGACAATGGGAAAGGCAGAGGCCAGGAGGGCCTGTGCAGGGGGGAGGTGGGAAAGACAATGGGAAAGGCAGAGGCCAGGAGGGCCTGTGCAGGGGGGAGGTGGGAAAGACAATGGGAAAGGCAGAGGCGAGGAGGGCCTGTGCAGGGGGGAGGTGGGAGACAAATGGTGCAGAGCTGGGGAAAGCCAGTGGGCTGACCTGAAGCCTGGGGAATAGCCCCTGCTCCCACACCCCTCCGGCATTCCAGGCACTGGCCCTTGGGAACTACAGAGGGTGGGAGACAGAGAGGGGGAGGGGCAGTAACAGCAGGGAGAAGAGGAATCAAGTCGCTCAGATATGTCCAGCCAGAGCTCCAGGAACACAGCTGTCACTGGGCCCACACCACCACCTCAGGACAATCAGTCCAGAGCTCCTGGGGCTGGGCAGACCCTCAGAACAAAGCTCTTCATGGGACTGGATGTAAGCTATCCTGGTCTCTCTGCCCCTTCAGGCGTCCCCTTCTACTTAAACATGCACACTACCAGGTGCTCACTAACTCCCAGGCAACCTGTTCCACTGTGGAGTTAATCTGTCTTTAAAGAGTATTTCCTTCTCTTAAACCAAAATCTACCTCCCTGTATTTAACCCACTACCTCCTGAGCTGCCTATCAGCCCAGTACTGAAGACAATTCTCAGGGAATACTCAGACTTCCCACACACCTTCCCACCTCTTAGACAATGAACAGAACCAGACTCAGTACTCTAGATGTGCACCAACCAGCTCAAGGCACAGTGTGGCCATCACCTCCCTTGGTATATATGCTATACTTCTAATAATGCAACCTAAAAGTACATTAGGTTTTTTCAGTAACCAACATTCATATACTAGTAGGCAGGACAAGAGCACAGTTAAGTGCAATGAATTTGAAGTCATCAGTCTAGGTTCAAATCCTGGCCCTGCCATTTCCTGTAAGACAAGGCTGAACTTCTTGGGGGCTCTTCAGCAGTGAAATCAGCATCTACTGATTTACATAAAATCTGTATCTAATACTCCCCTTAGAAGAGACGCTGTGAGGATGAAAAGGAGTAAGGTACACAGGGCACCTAAATAGGACACCTGGCACAGTCATTAGGCTAATATAAGCCATTGTTATTGGCATGTGAAATGCCACATGATTCAGAAGAAAGTGCATGGGCTTTGGGTGATCCAGGTCTGGATCAGGCCTAGGTTTAAATGTCTGACCCAGCACTTGGCTGATGGTTTTTGGGTAAACAACCTTCCTCCCAGCCTCAAATTGCTCACCTAGAGAATAGGGGTAATAATACCTGCCTTGAGTTGTTGTTGGAAAGCTGAGGTAAAGTGGGACCATCCCCAGCACCAAGAAGCTACCCGATAACTTCAGATATTAGTATTTGCTTGGCTTGAGCATAGTCTCAACTAAAAGTCAGGTACACCTGTCCTCAGACCAGGGGCTTTTTGAACCTTAATGCAGGACTTCACATCAGTCATGATAGGTACCCAGGAAATATTCATTGAATGAAATCACCAAAGACCAAGAAGCAGCAGCTAAAATGTAGAGGTGAGAGGATAAAGAAAGGAAGCAGAAACAGTGGAGGATGTACAAAGAGAAGAAGGGGGTAGGAAGTGGATCCCTTTAGCCTTGATTGAAATCTTGCTAGAGTTGGGAGGGGAGGGACGAAAGCTGCTAGGAAACAGCTAAAAACGGAACGAATCCCTAGGGCCAGTGCCCAGCCCAAGTCTGTCTTCTCTCCCTCTCCACCCCTCAGGGTCAGGAGCAGCTGCAGGCAGCCAGCAGCTCCAAAATAACCATCCCATCAGTGAGCCCAGCTGTGTCGAGGCCCTGAAATAGATGAAACTCGAGACTCAGGAGCTGGTCAGAGCACCCTCCGCAGAAGGGACGGCAAAGGTCACAGCTGAGGGAGCCAATACCAAGTTAGAGGTCAGGGCAGTGTTTGGGGCCCCAAGCCATGGGAGAACACCATGGAACCAACCTCGGCCCAGGGCTGCACCACTTGATGGATAAGGCTTAGAAAAAACAGATGGGCAACCTGTCACCCCAAGCAGTGGGGTGGCCCCACATTCGGAAGCAACAAGTTACATAATCGGTGCCGGGACACGTGCCCACCTACTTTGGAGGTGTTTATGATGGGAACAGAGACGGCACAAGGCCACGAGGAGAAGCTGCTAAGCTGACTCCCCTTGCATGTCCCATCATTCAGGAAAGAACCTGTCAGTCTTCAGCTCTTGCCTATTCTGGTGGCCGGCAGTGGCTCTACCGACACCCTGAGCCAGAGCAGAAATAAGCAGGCACTGCCAGGGCAGGGAGGTCCCGGCCATGTGTTTCCTCTCCTCTAGGTGGTGCTGGGGGCCCTACTCACCGACCTACTGTGTGCCCAGCCCTGGGCAGGGAGTCTGGGAGAGGGAGGAGCCAGGAGTCAGTGGAAAGGGCAAGGCTTAAGGGCAGGAATTTGTTTGTTTGTTTGTTTGTTTGTTTGTTTTTTGATACAGGGTCTTGCTCTGTTCCCCAGGCTGGAGTGCAGTAGCAAGATCTAGGCTCACTGCATCCTCTGCCTCCCGGGTTCAAGCGATTCTTGTGCCTCAGCCTCCCAAGTGGCTGGGACTACAGGTGCACACCACCACGCCTGGCTAATTTTTGTATTTTTTGTTAGAGACAGGGTTTCACTAGGTTTCCCAGGCTGGTTTCGAACTCCTCAGCTCAAGTGAACTGCTGGTCTCGGCCTCCCAAAGTGCTGAGATTACAGGCGTGAGCTACCATGCCTGCCCCGAAGTCAGGAAAATATTTGAATACAATTTGATTACCAGAGTCTTGGCATCTAGGATTAGACAGAAGCTTAGAGGAACTAAGGAACTAGGAAATCCACTTACCCCTGCCAATCTCTCAGCCTGGCTGGAAGCTAGAATGGCCCTAGGGTCAGGAAGTTTACCATCTCCCAAGGCTCCCTCCACCTTGGAACAACTATGACTTAGAAAAACTCTCCTGGTGGGAATCCATCTGTGTCCCACATACCCTCCTTGAGGCTCCCTCTGAGTCTTCTCTGCTTTACAATAAATATCCCCTTATAGGATCAAGATCCCCAGCTAAGGCTGAAGTCCCCTTCCTGTTTCAGAGTGGCCTAGGGAAGGTATTCTGGAAGACACAGGAGTTGACTTGACTTGGGCTGAAGCACAGGAGGGTTTGGGTTGACAGGTGAGAAAACTGTTAGCAAACACCTGGTGAAGAGCAGGATGGGGAGGGAGAGGGGACAGACTGAGGAGGGCCCCAGGGCCAGCTGTTGCCCAGAAAGCTACCCGGGCCTGCCATACGCTGCCAGCAGTGCAGGGTAACCAAGGTAGGACCTGGGCGTGGAGGACCTCGGGCAGGCCAGGGCCTCCTTTGAGGCAGAGCTGGCCGTCAGCCTGAGAGTCCCATTTGTTGACGTTCTCACATCCGGAGCACTGGCTAATCTGTAACCAAGGGTCAGCCTGCAGCCGCCCGGCTTGCTGGAGGGTATCTGCTGGCCTCTGTTTGGGAGGTGCTGCCAGCCCTTTACTGTCTCCACAAACATCCTCCTGCTGGTCCGCATCTGGCACGGGGCATGGGAGGGAGCCGGGGAGGGCGGGTGCCTGGCTTGGACAGGCAAGGGGGTTCTCCACCCATCTCAGCACCCACCTCCACCCTCTCCCTTTAAACCCAACCATGGGAAATTTAGGAGAAACAAACATGTTTTCTGGGGCTCACAGAGGGAAGGGCAGAACATCCTAGAATTACTCAGTCACAGACTTTAAGATTCAGAGAATCTTCAAGCCATGGGATCTCATAGATTTATAGAATCATTTGGTCTAGTGGATCTCAAACTTTTTTAAAAAGCAGTGGAATCCTTTTGTCCAACAGAACCCAAAGCTCTAGCCAAAGTCTAGGAGGTGGGCAGAGCACCTGTCCCCTCCTCCTCTCTCTGGCCTTCTCTGCAGCCTCCAAGACACCTCTGTGGAACCCCAGTGTTCCAAGGAACCCAGCTGGAGAACCACAGATCTCGTTCCAAGGAGCAATTTCGATTGCATGGTTTTCCTTTCAGCCTGATACAGGGACCTGGGTTCAAGGCTCCCTCTTCTAGTTGGAGAGCTGGTTTGAGGGGTTGGCTTTGCTTTTTTTGGCGGGGGAGAGTGGTGTTTTAAAATTAGGTATTCCTTTTTAACCTAAAGACAAAAGCCCTTCTCATTTGTGTAAATGCCTTTCCACATCTGTGAGGTAAGTGGGGCGTGTATAATTATGTCTAAATAATAGATGAGGAGGCTGAAGCACAGAGAAGCTGAGAACTGCCCAGAGATAGTGAGTGACCAAGTCAAGCCTTGATTCAGTTGGTCTCGTGCATCTGAAATAAAGGCATTGTCCCCAATACTGCAAGGCCCCAGCTCCTCCCTCCACATACACCCCACCCTGAGCCCCCCACTCTCTCCAAGGCCCCCAGTACAATCTCTTGAGCCCAACAGATGCTAGGGGCAAACATGAGATTGCCTATTTTGTAAGTTAAAAACAGTCCAATACTGGCGATTACATGTGGTTCAACTTTATATATATTCATTGTGGTAGAAAACTAGAGTGCACAGGAACAACTGAACCAGACAAAGCCCTTGGGAGCCTCCGGGGAACTACAAGGCAGGCAGACCCACCTTCCCCACTGAATCCGGCATCCTGGGCACTGCCCCTCTTCTGTGTACCAGGACTGCGGGGGCCCTGGTGGCCTATCTGTGCCCAACATGCACAGCTGATCCTTGATGCCTTGAACTCTCGTAAGCTCGACTCTGGAAGGCACAGGAGGGCCACTGTCCCCGCTCTTGTCGGGCATCCAGACTTAATAAGGAGATCAGATGGACTCACATCTAGAGAAGCTGGAAGGTAATGTAGCCCAAGCTCCTGGGTTCAAATCCCAGCTCCACCAACTGCCAGCTGTGTGACCCTGGGCAGGTTATCAGACCTCTCTGAGCCTCTGTTCCTTATCTACAAAATGGGCACAATAATACCTTCCTTTATATACAAAGAGGATATATGCTGTATCTTTAAAGAGCAGGACAATACATGACTCAGAGCTGCTTATACCACTTAGGTCTCCATGTGCCGATGGTCAGGAGGAGGAAGGGTCATTTTGAATGAGGGAGGTCTGGGAAAGCTTCCTGGCGGAGGGGAGGGTTTGGTGTGGGGCAGTGATATAGCTGGCAGAATTTGGGGTAAGCAGAAAGGAAGTGCCAGAAGAGCCTCTGAAGCAGAAGGAAGAGCAGGATTTTTCTTAATCAAAAAGAAATGAAAATCATCAAAGAGGAAGAAATCATGATCGGCAGCCTCAGCCGTTTCCCCCAGCCCAAGAGCTGGCTCCGGCTCCTTAAACTAATATTTGCCTCTTGGCCCCTGGCAGCCGCAGCTGAGGGTAAATATTGGTTTAGCCTGGGAAGCAGAAGGCCCAGATGGCAGTGTGGTCCTCAGCTGGGGATCAATCATGCTCAGCGCCTCCAAGCTGAGGCACGCCCTGGATAGAGGACCTGACCCAAGCCCCTATCTGCCGGGGGCCTGGAGAACCCACCCAGCAGCACGTGGCCCTTGGAAGCCCACCCTAGGAGTCTCCACACAGCTCTCTCCTCAGTAGGCAGGCGTAGGTCTTTTACCAAGACCTGGGAACCTGTGCATGGCAAGGGATGGAATAGAATGCATAAGCCCTCGGGAGCTCCCACCTCATCCCCTCCTAGAACCCTCCCAGACCCAGCCCCACCATTTAGAGGTGTTGATAGCCTTCTCCCTCTGACCTTACTCCCAGATCACACTGAGAGATCTGGGTTCCAGGCCTGGTGGGGCTGATGAGCAGCTGGGAGAGTTTGGGCAGGCCCCTCCCCATCTCTGGGTCTCGTACTTCTCCACTGTCAAGCAGCCAGTCCCTCTTACTGAACAACTTGACAGCACAAAAGCTGCTGGAAGCTTTCAGCTCTCGTGGCTCTCTCCCCTGTGATGCATACACATACCCACACCTGTGCACACCCCTCACCTCCACAAGTCACCCACTACCTCTCCACCTCATTCCTTCCCCTCCTGGATCTGCTCCCCTACTGACCGCCAATTCCCCACCTCTGTGCCTGTGGACACCCCTCCGTCTGACCTAAATTGTTCCTCAACCAATCCATTTTTTTCACCTCACTCCGTTCCTGACTTAAAACTTGTCTCCTACAGGAAGTCCTCCTGGATTGCTCTCCAGCTGCACTCCCCTCCCACATATACACACAGTTTTACTCTTCAGCTCACACTTGATTGCAGAATTGAACTTGGACCACCTTGCATCAGTTATATGATGTGTCCCCCAGGGAAAACATTATTCCAGGAGAGGGGCTGGGTTTTCAATTCTTCTGTCTCCCACCTGCCCCCACATAGTACCTAGGCTGTGGTGGGCACTGAGGGATGCTCTGGAGCTCCCTCGTAAGTGGGCTCTTGGCCCACCAGCCTCCCGATGGGACTCACAGATGCTCTTCCTGAATCGACATTTCTGAGAGGAGCAAGGAGATCTTGAGACACTGGGATAGGAGCTTCTTTCTCCATGTATTAATCACCCAATAAAATCTGTGTTTATTTAGTTGCTGGCAGGTCCCTTCTCCCTGGAGGAAGGAAGCTGTTATTCTTGACGATACCAGCCTGGGCTTGAGCCAGGGCGCCCCAAAGAAAGAGGTGATCTGCGGAACTCCAGCATAACAGGGAGGAGGGCCTGCTGGGGCTGTGGCATGGGCACCATAACAGGGAGGAGGGCCTGCTGGGGCCATGGCATGTGCACCACTGTAGGCTTGGATTCTGGTCAGGGCAGGGAGGACCGTCCATTGAGGAGAGACACCAGCCCCTGCCTCCACTCTGTCCGGGGACACAACCCATCCACCCATGGCCTGACCTGCTTACCTACCATGTGCCAGCTACCCTGGGAAGCCTCTGGTCTAAGGAACAAACACAGAGCAGGTAAGGTTGGGAGGGCTTTGACCACAGGCTTCAGACAAAGGGGACAGGGGCAGGCCTGGCAGAAAATCCCTGAAGATCAGACATTGGTTTGGGGGACAATCACCCCAGGAAAGACTGGCCCAGCTTCAGAGCCACCAAGACAGACAGCGACTTTCTTCAGAGGAGAGACAGCAGTGGGGAGGACACCAAGACCAGGGAAAGCAAAAAGGGTGAGAGGATCTAGGTCGAGGGAGAGAGAAAAGCCCAGAAAGATACAGGTGCAGTAAAGGGGCAAGCGATGGAGAGAGGGAGAGGTGGGAAGTGGGGCGGAGAGGAAAGAGGAGGCAGGGAAGGAAGCTGACCTTGAGGCTACCTGGGGTAGAGGGGAGTATCTCAGAAGACAGGCACTAAACGAAGGTGGAGAGATCACGCCCATCTCAGCAGATCTCTGGATGAATCTCTGTGTCTCCCTCTCTATCTTTACCAAAAAAAAAAAAAAAAAAAAAAAAAAAAAAATTCAGGAGGAATAAAATGAAGGGATATCTTTATCTGCCAATTGAATTTAGGGGCCATAATCAGTGTTTGAAAATACCCAGGGATTATGGTGATTTACGGCTGGGACGGAATCAGCTGGGGCCTTAACCTTATCGGGTGTGCAGAGAGGCAGAGAGGAGCCTGTCGGGAACTCCAAATGCAACTGAAAACACTGCATGCAAGCCCATTTATAGTCACAGGGGGATGGGGCTGGACCAGGTCAGGCCACCTGGGCTGTGGCCCAGGGTGGGCCCTTCAGATTATTCTCCAAGCCCTCCTCAGCCCCTGAGGGTGGGAAGCCCCATGCCGTCTGGCGTGTTCCTCTTCATTCCCATGTGCCAGGACCCTCCTGGAACTTGCAGGCCCAGCCCAAGTCTTCTCTTCCAAGAAGGCCTCCTGGCCTCCATCCTCCCCCACTGACCTCAGTCTCCTCTGACTTCCTGCCTCCTTTTATGTTTAAAGCAGCTGGAGGGTAATGGGAAAGGTGTTGCTCTTGGCATCAGAACGCCCAGTTCAAGTCAGGGTTCTGCCACATCCCTACATGGGCAAGCCAGGTCTTGAGTGGGCCTCAGTTATCTCCCTGCCAAATGGGGATAAAACCCCTCCCTGTGGGCCTGCTTCAGAGGGGTTAAATGAGATAACTGGATAGAAACCATCTCGGCAGATGGAAGGCATCCCATGACCACAGCAGTTAGCGATTTACTGGCTTCTCTTGGGTTGTGCCCTGAGTGCCTGCATCGTCTGGAGTGTTTGCTTCATCTCCCTAACTTCCCAGTGAGCCTGGGCTATCTGTGGGCAGGGCTGGGTCGCCCTTGGCCCCCACCCACCTGCCGTTTTCTTCATCTAACAAGGCATCCGCCCTCTCATTCGTCCCCCGCTACTACTCTCCCCCACCCACCCTGCAAATATTCCTCCACATCCTCTGCAGGTCAGGCAGAAGCCTCCACCCCGGAGAGCAGCCCGACTGAATGAGAGGTGGATTCTTCCCCATCTTGCAGGGAAGTGGACATACGGACAGACCAAGGCTCTGCCGATGCTCAGTACTGAGAGAAGCGCCAGCACCACTTGGTGGCACACAGAGATGGAGAGGAGAATTCCGCCCAGAAAGGCTTCAGGGAGGAGGGGGCTTTGGGGCTGGCCTTGAAGCCAGAGTGGGGACTGTGAGGAAGGGCACATTTTCTTAGGGAAAAGCAAGAATGTCACCCCACTACCTTCACCCGCCCACCCCTCAACAAGACTGTGGCTTTCTTGGGAGCAGAGACTTCGCCTTCCACTATGTGGCTGAGCCCTGGGCTAAGTCAGAGCCTTCACAACCATTATCCAGGTGGGAAGCCTGAGGCTCAAGCAGAAGTGGTCAGGTTAGAGCTCAAACTCAAGCGCTGGGACTCCAGTGCCTTGAAGTATGGGGCCCTGAGGATACCAAAGCTGCACCACGGCATTCACTCGAGCCTTGAGTGGGGAACTGCCCTCCCCAGGATGGGTGGGGACGAATGACAGTCACGGACCCCTTACTGTGCATCAGCTGCTTCTCAAAGAACCCTGAGAAAGCATTTAGCCCCACATTACAGATGAAGAAACTGAGGCCCCACACCTAGTACAGCGCGAGGCTAGGATCTGCCGGTCTCTGTAGCTCAGGGGCATGAACACTGCTCTTTCTGCCCCGGCTGCAGGCACACCCGTTTCACAGAGAAAATGCAAAGCACCCGGGCTCCCTTCTTCAGTTGCTGAGACCCAGAACTGCCCAGTTCCAGGCTCTGAACGTGTCATTGTGAATGCAGAAACACTTCTGTTGAGGTGAAAAACAGAAAGTTCCCAAACTACTAGCTAATAAAAACCGCTTCCTGATGTTTGGAACTCAACAAACAGGCTTCTGACTCATTTCTTTGTTTTTACTATCACTGACTTTTTGCTCAAATAAAGGTGTTGTGGAAAAGAAGAGCTTCACTGTGGCTAGGCTCTGAAGTCATAAAGGAAAAAAAAAAACGTTTTTCAACCACCTTCATGGCCTCTTTCTCTGCAGGGAGCGGCGGGTAGAGATGGCAGAAGGAAAGAGTGTTGCTTGAGCATATACTTGGTACCCGAGACTGTGCTGGGCACTTTACTCACAGCCTCCTTGATGGAACTTAATCTTCCCACCAACCCATTTCACAGATGAGGAAGCTGAGGCTTGCGCAGCCTCTGCCTGGAAGCAAAGCCGGTTTGCTGATGGCCTGATTTGTACCCAGAGTCTGCATGTGCGCACGTGCACTTGAGTGCCTGTGCACAACGAGAGCCAGGTGGGAAGGAGCCTGGTCTGGGAGTCAGGTGACCTGAGTTCTAGTCCTACCTTAACCACCAACTCGCTGTGTGACCCTAGGAAGTCGGAGATTCTCCTGTCCTCTTCTAGCCCCGGTACTTGTGCCATTGCAGGGAAGCCTGGCCCCTGAGCATGCCAGGCTGCTTCCCGAGGCTCCTCCTCCTTGCTCTCTCGCTCTCCTGAAACAGCCTAACTTACGCTGGGGGCCAGGGAGCAGCCAAGAGTCTTAGCTCCCCCAGTGCCTTCTGCCCCTGGATCCTACCCTTTTATCCAACATCCCTGCAAAAGGCACTAGGGTGGGCTTGGAACCCAGTCTTCTGGAAGGCTGCAGAGCCCAGGGCCTGACAGCTGGCTTTAGAGCTGGAGACTCAGGGCTGGCTCTACCCCTCAAGGGCCATGGCTCCTGGGACCATGATGCAACCTCCCTGGACTTGAGTTTCTGCCCAATAACAGGGTCTCCCTCCCAGGGTTGCTATGAAAACAGGCAAGAATGAAGTGCCTTGCACATAGTAAGTGTTCTATGAACTGTGGTTGTGATGATTAATTTAATTTCTTCTGGGGGTGGTGGTCTTTGAGGTCGCCGTTTATGATTGTGAAGGTTGCACACTGCCCAAGGCACCACCTGAGAGGCTGCAGAGAGCAGAAATCACACCCAGGTTCCACTGAAAAGCAATGGGCCTAGAGGAAAGGAGCTCTCTGCAGTTCATGCCAAGGCTCCCAGGGCTGCCCCTGTTCCCCTCGGCACCAGTCAGAGAGGGGTCCCTACGCCTGATGGGATTGCACAGCGCCAGGCTGCAGTGCCCAGAGGTTGAGGGGTGTCCCCTGCACCAAGGGGCCGGAGGGGCAGGCACTCACCAAGCAGCTGGACGCCCCGCGTGAGGCCGTAGACGTCCACCAGGGCCCAGAGCGGGTCAGCCGTGCGGACCCCGCTGAAGAACAGCATGACAGCCGAGTCGTTGATGCGGTGGAAGACACGACCCTTCTTGTCCACCCAGAAAGCGATGATGTTGCCCTCGTTGGCAAACTCCTCAGGCAGCGCCTTGGCCCAGAAGCCACTCTGGGACACCAGGTCGGGGCAGGCGTACTTGGGCAGCGAGTCAGGGTGGATGCGGGATGGGTCCTTGCTGGTGAAGCCCAGCCGCAGGGCCCCGCTCCAACAGCACTGCTTCTTGGTGATCTGGGTGGCAGGGGGTGGCCTCAGCCCACCCTCTCCCACTTGGTCAATCGGACCAAGGGTAGCCCCCCTCGGGTGGACTCCCTGGAGCATCCCACAGCAGCCTGCCCACCATTCCAGCACGGTTCCCTCCCAGGAGCCCTCCCTGCTGGGAAGACAGCAAGGGGTTCCCGCAGCCACTGCCCTCCCGGTTCCTTCCTTGTCACACAGGGAGGTTGAGAAAGGCATAAGGAAGAGGGAAGAGGGTCACCAGAGAGAAAAGGCGGGGGCAGGGTATGGTGGTGGGGGTGGCAGCAGGCAGAGTCCAGAGGCCCAGGGAACGCCGTGAGGGAAGCAGGAAGCACGGGGCGGGGGCGGGGACGGGGGCAGGCCCACCTTCAGCCTGACTTGCTCGTAGATGAGGACCGGGCGGTTGCTGAAGGTGATGGCGTTGCAGAAGCTGGCCTGCCTCTTGACAGCCTTGTGGCTGAGGTCCATGAGGATCTGGGAGCCCTTGGTGTGAGGGTGGAAGAGCAGCGGCGTGGCTGGGAGCCCCCCACCAGGCAGCACCGCTGGGCAGTGCTTCTGCTTGTGGTGGCATCGGTGAGAAGTGACGGGGAAGGGGCCCCCGATGGAGTCTGCAAAGGAACAGGCCACAGTGTCAGAGAACTTGATGGGTCCACAAGCCAGACCAGAGTCCCCTAGGTAAGGGAGGAGGCTGGGCATGACCAGAAGTCACCCGGAGCCCAGTTCTTCCACCACTGTTGCCACCCCTTGCCACCATCCTTCTGCCACCATCTCTCACCATCTCCCACTCCACCATCTGCCACCATGCTCTACTGGTTCACTACCCACCACTTCTCCCCTCAGCCTTCCCCATCACCTTCCACCCCCACCCTCTCCCACCTCCTCTCCCCACTAGTATTTAACACCCTCTGCCTTTCACCTCCTACCATGATAGCACATCGCCTTTACTACTGCCCTCCACCACCACTCACTGGCACTCCACCATCCTTGGTTTATTTATTTTATTCAATAAATATTTATGACATATCTGCTGAAAACCAAGCTCTGTCCTGAGCACTGGAGACACAGACATGAAACATACATGGATCCTGTCCTCGGGGCTGTCACTAACTGGCTCTGTGACCTTGGGGAAGACAACACTTCCCTCTCTGGCACAATGGGTGGCCTCTACTCTGTGGCTCCAAGACAAGTCTCAGCAGCACAGGCAGCATTAATTAATACACAGCCTCAAGGGCTGGGGATTCTGGTGGGGCCCCCAAGATCCACGCCCTGTCCTTCAGGAGGTGGAGCCCGCCCATCCTGTCACCGTGGGGAAAGAGAACAATGAAGAATGGAGGAGAAGTGGGTGGAGCCGTAGAAAGCCACAAAACGTGACAGAGGCCTTCTGGGATGTTTCAAATTTTGGTCCTCCAAGGCAGGAATTTAATGATGCAAAGAGCTCGGCATTGGGCCTGTCCAGACCCTTCCACTCCCTAGAGGAGGAGGAGCAGCTTCCAGGAAGGAGATGGAAGACAGGGAGAGAAGGGAGAGGGAGAGGCCCAGCCCTCAGTCCGGGCTGTGTTGGCTTTGGTCTGCATCCCTCTGTACCACTTTGCATTTCCAATCCCCCTCTTCTCCAGAGGCCCCAGACAACAGTCTCCAAAGCCCCAGGCCAGCCGGACACCCTGTGCATGAGCCCCCGGGCCTCTCTAGAGCAGCTTCCTGCCTGCCAGGCTCACTAGGAAGGGGTGGTACGAGGAGGAATTCACCTTGTCCTCACCAAGGAGACAAGACGGGAACGGCTGAACAGTGCAAGGGCTTTGGACGCCGTCAGGCTATGAAGGCTGGAAATGCTCAGAAGAGACCCAGATAGTCTGGAAAGGCTGCCTGGAAGAAGCTGAATGGCCTCTGGATAGTGCAGAGGAGGGGAGGCCATTTCAGGGAAGGGGACGCTGGGAAGAAGGGCAGAGAGTGGCACTGGCTACAGGTGCCTTGCCTGGAAAAGATGCCCACTGGGCTCCGGCCAGCCTCAGACACAGCTTGACTTTTGTTTCATAAAATATGTGCTGGTGAAAGGCAACATCACACATTATTGAGGTTTGCATCCAGAGGTAGAAATGGAAGCATAAGAGAAAAATCACCCCTGCTGTGTGGGTAGCTAACACATTGTGGTGCATCTGCACAATAGAATACTACTCAGCAGTAAAGAGCAATGAACTACCGATATGAATAACAACATAGGTGAATTTCAAAATAACTATGTGAGTGAAATTAGCCTGTTAAAAACAAAGCAATACATGATTCCTGAAGCAATTGCAGGGCTTCCATTCCCTTCAAAACCCTTCCTCTCCTTCCATTTTTTATCAAATTCTAGAAAGTGCAAATGAAGCTGTAGTGATCAAAAGCAGATAAGTGGCCCGGGTACGATGGCTCACACCTGTAATCTCAGCACTTTGGGAGGGCGAAGGGGGCAGATTACCTGAGGTCAAGAGTTCGAGACCAGCCTGCGCAATATGGTGAAACCCCATCTCTACTAAAAATATAAAAATTAGCCAGGCATGGTGGCAGGCACCTGTAGTTCAAGCTACTTGGGAGGCTGAGGCAGAAGAATCACTTGAACCCAGAAGGTGGAGGTTGCAGTGAGCCAAGATTGTTCCACTGCATTCCAGCCTGGGAAACAGAGCAAGACTCTGTCTCAAAAAAAAAAAAAAGAAAAAAAAAAAAACCACACACACACACACACACAAAACGAAACAAAACAAAAAAACAAAAGCAGATGAGTGGACGCCTGCGATGGTCGGGGGAGACAGGCAGGATTACCAACAAGCACAAGGCGACATTTGGCAGTGTGGCTGTGTTCCTTATCTTTTTTTTTTTAATGGGTGGTTTTCAATGGTCTATGTGTTCCTTATCTTGATGTGGCAATGATTTCATAGGGGTACACTATGTCAAAACCCATCAAATTGGATGCTTTAAACATGTGCAGTTTAGTGTATGTCAGTTACACCTCCCTGAAGCAGTTTTTAAAACCCTGCTGAGCCCAGCTGCTGCTGAGAGCCTTTCCTCTGGGGTTCCCCCTCCCCAGCCTCCACTCAGAATCCATGGAGCAACTGCAGGGCCACCAATCTCTTCAAAATGCTTCCTCTCCTTCCCACCCATCCTACTCGAGGTCCTGGGGCCCTGGGTAAAGACGCAGAAAACACTGACTCTGGGCAAATATAGTGGAGACACAAGGGGCCAGAGACCCAGCCCCTGGAAGACATTCCCCAAGGCTCCCTTCCAGAGAGGACCCCTGCCAATCCCAGTGTTGGGTAAGGGGTTGAGGGTGGGGCTGGGGCAGCACAGGCCCAGCACCCTGGCTGGCAGCAGAACAGACAGAGGAGGTGGGGCCAGGAGGACTCTGGGCCAGGGGTACCATGTGCACCCAGGCATGTGGGCTCCAAAAACACACTCATGGGCACACACATACACCTGTGAGCACGCAAAAGTAATCCCAACCCTAGGCCATTCATCCTCTCCCGTATCCCTGAGACCAAGAACCACATACTTACACATGTACTGTGACACACACACGCAGTCATGTACACATGGATGTGCAGAACAACACATACAAAACACACACCTATCACACATGGGTCATATGCATCAAATAATAGTGGCAGCCATTTGCCAAACTCTGAACTAGTTTTACACACACTGGTTTCACCCTTATGGCAAACTTATAACTATTAAACTTATTATCAACCAATTTACAGACGACAAATATGTGCCTCAGGGAGATTAAGTGGCTTGCCCAGGGTCACAGAACCAGTAAGAAACGGACCTAGAAGTCAAACCCAGCAATCTGACTGCAGAATCTTTGTTATTGGCCATTAAGCATTAAGAGGCCAGACACAGTGGCTCACACCTATAATCCCAGCATTTTGGGAGGCCAAGGCAGGAGGATCACTTCAGACCTAGGAGTTGGAGACCAGCTTGGGCAACAAAAGCAAGACCTCATCTCTACAAAAAATTTAAAAATTAGCTGAATGTGGTGGTGCGTGCCTGTACTGAGTCCCACTAGTCCCAGCTACTCAGGAGGCTGAGGCAGGAGGATCCTTGAGCCCAGGGGTTGAAGGCTGCAGTAAGCCATGATCATGCTACTGCATTCCAGCCTGGGTCAGAGTGCGACTGTGTCTCAAAAAAATTAAAAGGCATTAATAGCCAAGAATTCATGGATTTGGTGTGCTGGATAAATTTTTAAAATGCAAATTAAAAAAATACTCATAACCTATAAACTATGAAAAAAAAAAAAACAAAGATTCCTTCAGGCTGGGTGCAGTGGCTCACACCTGTAATCCAAGCACTTTGGGAGGCCGAGGCAAGTGGATCACTTGAGGTCATGAGTTCGAGAACAGCCTGGCCAACATGGTGAAACCCCGTCTCTACTAAAAATACAAAAATTATCTGGGAAGGGTGGCACATACCTGTAATCCCAGCCACTTGGGAGGCTGAGGCACAAGAACTGCTTAAACCCAGGAGGCGGACAGTTGCAGTGAGCCGACATGGCACCACTGCACTCCAGCCTGGGTGACAGAGCAAGACTCTGTCTCAAAAAAGAAAGAAAACAAAAAAGGTTATTTCATGTACCACCCAAAAGCATCTCATGTAGCATACATACAGGGCAATACATTGATACATGTATTTATATGTATGCCACCAAAACACAGAAATGTAAACCATGTCCTCAGCCCTCCTGCATTCTTGCTGGGACGTGACACAACCTGGAAAACCAATGTTGAAAATGGTTTGGCAGTTTCTCATGAAGCGAAAAACGCCTAACATATGTCTCCAGCACTCGCACTTCTGGGCATTTCCCCACAAGAAATGAAAACATGACCTGCACACAAATGTACAGCAGCTTTATTCATGATAACCCTGAACTAGAAAAAACTCAAACGTCCTTCAGCTGGTGAACAGTTAAAAATGTGGCAGCTCCATGCAATCACTACTCTGCAATAAAAAGGAGCATAACCACTGATGCACACACACACACAAATGGCTCTCAAAAGTATGCTACGTAAAAGAAGCCAGATGCAAAGGGCTGTATGCTGTACGATTCCATCCGTAAGACATTCTGGAAAAGGCAAAACTAGAGAGACACAGAGATCAGTAGGTATCAGAGAAAGAGAGCAGGGGAGAGATTTGACTACAAAGAGGCAGGAAGGAAGTTTTTATGGCGATGGAAGTGTTCCATTTCTTAGCCTGGACAACACTGTGAGACCTCATCTCATTGTACAAATAAAAATAAAAAATTAGCCAGGCATGGTGTCTCGCACCTGTAATCCCAGCTACTTGGGAGGCTGAAGCGCGAAGATGGCTTGAGCCCAGGAATTTGAGATTGCAGTGAGCTATGATAGCACCACTGCACTTCAGCCTGGGTGACAGAGCACGATTCCGTCTCTAAAAAAAAAAGAAAAGAAAGAAATAATGTTCCATATCTTGAGATTGGGGTAGTGGTTACACAACTTGTACATTGTCAAAACTCACAAAACTACACATTTGAAAAGGACAAGTTTTACTATATACATATTATACCTCAATTTAAAAGCTATAGCTGGCTGTGTGCGGTGGCTCAGGTCTGTAATCCCAGCACTTTGGGAGGCCAAGGCAGGCTGATCACATGAGCCCAGGAGTTCGAGACCAGCCTGGGAACATGGCAAAACCCCTTCTCTACAAAAAAAAAAAAAAAAACCTACAAAACTTAGCCAGACATGGTGGTGCACACCTGCAGTCCCAGCTGCTCAGGTGGCTAAGGCGGAAGGATCACTTGAACCCGGAAGGTTGTAGTGAGCCGTGGTAGCACCATTGTACTCTATCCTGGGCAATAGAGCAAGACCCTGTCTCAAACAAAAACTTAAATTAAATTAAAAAATAAAATCTATAATACAACTAACAAGTCACATCTTCATTCAGACGGAGAGAAGAGAGGCTGCACTTTCTCACCACTATAGCACCGCCATCAGCTCACCTTGCGCAGTGCCTTGGAGGTGGCCATCTACCAGAAGACCCCCAGTGCTTGGTTGGGCCTGCCACCCTACCCTTAAGCTCCTTCCACAGCTATGGAACAGAACAGGGGTTCCCTGCCCCAGGTATGGAGAGAGAGCACTTTGGTAGCTGCAAAGCCCCACTCACTGACTACCGTGCCTGTCTTCTGCCAACAGTGTGAACAGGTCGTCGGGGCAGCCATGGAGGCCAGGCCCGCCCTGAGCAGCTATCCTCAGCCCCTTCTCTCTGTACTCAGCTCGCTGTGTGATCATCGCCTACCAAGCCACCTCTGGGGAGACCACTTGAAAACCCTCTCTGGTGTGCTGGGCATTTCCTGCCATGGACTGTGGGCTCCTGTCATGTGGCAGGCCCCAGCAGCACTCCTGACCTGCTCTGCCCTGCTCCTGGCTCCAGGGGAGCCCCTGAGCACCCCTCACTCAATCTACCAATCCTGCCTCAGGAATAAGCACACCTGGGTTCTGTCCTCTC
Organism: Macaca thibetana thibetana; assembly: GCF_024542745.1. Classification (NCBI taxonomy): domain Eukaryota; kingdom Metazoa; phylum Chordata; class Mammalia; order Primates; family Cercopithecidae; genus Macaca; species Macaca thibetana. The sequence goes on along the minus strand of NC_065586.1, from coordinate 99,711,829 downwards.
TTGTCCACCCTACAGCTACAGCCCTAACTCAGGCCTCACCACTCTTCTGAACCAGGGCAGGGGCCACGATGCGCTCTGCCCAGCACTCCTCTAGGGGGCGCTGTTCTCATGGACTACGAGTGTCCAATGTGACGCCTTCATCAGGGTGACCCCCTCCTCCCCCACTGCGGCTGCTCCTGCTCCTGCTACCCCCTCCTCCATCCCGGCTGGCATTAAAATATTGGGGGCAGGGAGTGGAGTGGCGAGCAGAAAGCAAAATGAGAATGAACCTTGGACATAGCTCTGATGCCAAGGGTCCAGAGGGGGCAGCAGGGGGTGGGGCTTCCTCCCTACACTATCCAACAGGGTCCCTCCCAGCACCGGGACTATGACTCTTTAAGGTTCCTATTCTATGAATGAAGGAGTTGGATTCAGAATTGTTAAGCAACTCACTTGTGGTCACACAGCAGTTATGTGGCAGAACTGAGACTTGAACCCTGGTCTTCCAAGGCCACGTCTGGGGTCCTTTACCCTACTCAGCCTCTGGTACTAGAGCTCCTTTTCCCCATAAGTCCCAGACGGCAGGCACTTCGGGGAAGGTTGTGTGCAGGAGGGGCTGGGGGCTGGGGGAGCAGCTGTAGCAAAGGGTCTCAAAAGGGGGTGTGTGTGGGCTGCACAGCTGCTCCACCAGGGACACACACAACTGGATGGAGCCCCAGTTGTGCCACCTGGCTCTCAGCAGAGCTCCCAGGGAGGGCCCTCAAGTGACAGGTTTACAGGCTTCTTGGGAGCCCCAGGGGGGGCATCCTCCTCAGGCGAGGCTGCTGCTGACATGGTGGAAACTCCCCCGACAGCCCCATTCTTCCTGGGCATTTATGAGCTGCCAGACACAAGCCTGGCCAGCCCTCTGGGTGACCCTCAGCTGGCGGACCACATTCCTGCCTCTCAGCGGGGTCCCGGGGCAGACGCCTGGACACACATAGCCTCCGGAGTGACCTCCCCATGGCCCCCACCAAGCTCTGCCCCAGAACCACTGGCAGAGCCCCAGATGCCCTAGGCTGGTCTCAGCTGGGCTGCCAAGGAGAGATGGGGGGAGCTCACCACCCCAGCCAAGAGCAGAGGCACTGATACTGACGCCAGTGCCCAGCCTCTCATGGCTTCAAGGGCAGTGTCTTGATTTATGCCCCCAACGCCATTCTGGCACAGATCCTCTGAAGTTAGGTTTACACATTGAGTGAGGAACCCACATCTGAACCCAGGGCTGGCTGCCCCCAAACGAGGCAGCTCTGTCACTAACTGTAAGACCTCTGGGAGCCTCACTTTCCTCATCTGTAAAATGGGGTCATGGCAGGCCTTCATGGGATTCTTGTGAGGATTAAAATAGATGGTGTACGTAAAATTCAGTAAGTAGTTGCTATTATTATTATTATTATTCCTATTTATATCACTCTGCTTTCTACCCCCACACCTTTGCTCAAGCCATTCTCTCTGTCTCACCTGCGCCTCTCCAAACCCCACCCATCTTTAAGGCCCAGCTAAAGCCCACTGCACCCAAGATCATCTTGTTTTGAACCCATGGTCCTGAATACCAGTGCTGGCATCATCATCTTCATCCAAGAGACAGTCTCGTCTCACTTTCTGGGCGGTGGAGCGAGGCACAGAGAATGAGCATTGGAGGCAAGAGGCCCTGGGTTCAAACCCTGACCAGGCCACAGACTTGCTGTGTGACTTTGGACAAGTTGCTTCACCTCTCTGGACCCTGATTTATTTCTCTGTAAAATGAAGCTCATCATAGCCGCCCTGCCCACCTCTCTAGGCTGTAGTGGTGCCCCGGTAAATTTACAGATGTGAAAGAATTTTGCAAACTTTAACACTTGATCTCAACATAAGGTCTTTTTTAAAAACATAAAAGCAAACATAACTACTGCAGGAAGTGATCAGCTCATTTCAGCCCAGTGGGAAACCAGGAACTTCAGTCCTATTTTACCCCAAACGTCCTAATCTCAGATTGCCAAGGTGGTCCTGATTTGGACTCGCTTATCTGCATTAACTGAACAGGGCTCTGGGGGAAAGGATTTAGGAGAACGGCTGGAAAGCTGGGGATGCCTGACTCCTGGTGGGAGATGGACAGGTGGGGATGGAACTTGGGGGACAGAGATGATTGTAAAACTGGGCAGAATTAAACTTCTTTGGGTTCCCTAAAGGGGCCTCTACCTCCCACACCTGCCTCTGATTTCCAGGCTTGGCCCAAGCCCACTTCTGTGCTGGGAACCTTTCCTTCCTCCTTCCCACCTATATAAAATGCCTTTCTCATGCATCCTTCAGAAGTAGATTTTTTCCAGACTAGGTTAGGGGCCTTACTATGGACCTCTGAGGACCCCATAAGCCCCCTAACGGAGCACCCATCACCAAGCAGCCTTTCCCAACCCTGGTTCTTACACAAGATTAAGCCCAGATACCCCAAGGCACTTGTTGTATGCAATGCATTGACTTGTCTCTTCTGCCTCCAGAATGGTTTGGTTCTATGCCATCCTCAGGAGAGCTGAGAAGTCACTCCCATCAGCTTCTGTGTTCTGCAGAGTAGCACTGCACTGGGAAAGGCTGCAGGGTTATTTGTGCCTGTCTCTCCCCCTGATGGACTGTGAGCCTCCCCAGCACAGAGACCACTTTCTTTTTTTGAGACTGAGTCTGGCTCTGTCACCTAGGCTGGAGTGCCGTGGCCTAATCTCGGCTCACTGCAACCTGCGCCTCCCAGGCTCAAGAGATTCTCCTGCCTCAGCCTCCTGAGTAGCTGGGATTACAGGCACAAGCCACCACGCCTGGCTAATTTTTCTATTTTTAGTAGAGACGGGGTTTTACCATGTTGGTCAGGCTGGTCTCAAACTCCTGACTTCATGATCTGCCCACCTAGGCCTCCCAAAATGCTGGGATTACAGGCATAAGCCACGGCGCCCAGCCCCATTGTCTTTTTTACTGCTGTTTCCCCATAGCCTAGTTCACAACACACAGCAGGTCCTCAATAAAAGTTGCTGAATGAATTGCTAGTGTTTGATTCTTCTATCTACTGATGAATTGGCAGGAGTTCAGGCAGCACCCATTTTGTGCCTTGCCCTTTCTGGTGTCCAGTGGAGAAATTAGAAAAAGAATGGAATAAAGGGAGCAGCTCCCTTCCCTGCCTAGCACGCCTGACTACAGCCTGCCTGCTCAAGAACCTTCAATAGCTCCTCACTTGCCGGCAGTAGAAAAGAATCAGATAAGGAAGGCCATGAGGGTTGATTCTTTCTTGTGTATCAAATGCTGCAGAGTTTGCCCTTCAAACACAACCTGATCACACCCTCCAATCCCTGCAAGGCAGGTGTCTATGGGAACAACCCCTACAATGGCCCCAACAATCCCTGCATCCACCTCTTGGCCTTCAGGCCCTTGTGTGACCCCTTCCCCTTAAGCGTGGGTTGGGCCTAACACATAGCTTCGAATGAATAGAATACAGAGGAAGTGGCCGGCGCAACAGCTCACACCTGTAATCCCAACACTGAGAGGCTGAGGCAGGTGGATCACCTGAGATCAGGAGTTCGAGTCTAGCCTGGCCAACATGGTGAAACCCTGTCTCTACTAAAAATACTAAAAAATTAGCCAGGTATGGTGGCGGGCACCTGTAATCCCAGCTACTCAGGGGGCTGAGGCAGGAGAATTGCTTGAACCCAGGAGGTGGAGGTTGTAGTGAGCTGAGATCACACCACTACACTCTAGCCTGGGTGACAAGAGTGAGACCCCCATCTCAAAAAAAAAAAAAAAAGAATACAGAGGAAGTAATGGAATGTCACACCCAAGACTGGGTTATAAAAAGACTGTGGCTCCCATCTTGGTTACTCTCTTGCCTCTCCTAAATTGCTCCCTCAGGGGGAAGCCAGTCACCATGGTGTAGGGCCACTCCATGGAGAAGCCCATTTGGCAAGGGACCAAGGACTGCCCATAGCCACATGAGTAAGTTTGGCAAGCCTTTTGATGCAGCCACAGCCAACAATGTGACTGCAACCTCACGACAGACATGAAGCCAGAGGCACCTAGCTAAACAGCACAGAGATTCCTGAGCCACAGAAACTGGGAGAGCATTAAATGTTTGTTGTTTTAAGCTGCTAAGTTTTGGAATAATTTGTTAAGCGGCAATAGATGACTAAAACAGTATCAATAGTTCCATTTCACAGATAAGGAAACAGAGGCTATGAGAGGTAATAACTTGGCCCAAAGTCACATAGCTGGTAAGTGGCAGAGCTGGGCTCTGAACTCAGATCTGTCGCACTGTGCAGAGGTTCCTCCATGGACCCCAGCTAGCTGTCTGGCATGCTCAGTCCCCTCTCTCCTCCTAAGTCAGTTTCTCCATGAACACCGCAGCCCCCATGCATGCCCAGGGTGGGGGCCATGTTAGCACCCTAGCACCTCCCACAGAGCGCCTGGCATGGGAACAGTAGGTCCTGCTGCTCCCTGGAAGATGAATGAACCTATCATGACAGGGTGGGTGAAAGAAAGTGGTAGGGAACGGGCAAGACAGGCACCTTCATAGCCAAGTTAATCCCCAACTGAGCCTCTTGCTCTCACTCACTCTGCAACATCCCCATACTGACATTTCTAGCAGCCAGAGGTGTATACAGCTGTGACTCCCAATTCCCCACTGCTGGGAAGAGGACCATCCTCCTCCTCTCCCTCTTGTGTCCCACCTCAAGATCCCAGGAGGGGACTCCAAATGTTAACTCTTCAGGGCTCAGCTCCCAATCCCTGTCCCTGTCCTCCCAGCACCTCCCCAAAGCCCTCCAGGCCAGGCCTGGAGAATGGGGGGAAGCGCAGCCCAGTAACATCAGCACCCCTAGTTCCCCATATAAAATCCATAGTCATGCATGTGTACATGCGTGCACACACACAGATGGCAGGTGTGCCTCATGGCAGACACAAGCACTGTTGTGTAGGCCCAGAAGCGCTGGGGGACACAGAGGCAGCAGGTGAGTGTGTATGTGTGTGTGCATGCGTGTATGTATATGTGTGAGTGTGTTTATGTGTGCACTTGTGGCTGTATGTGTGTGTGTATGTGTGCATGAATGTGTGCATGCATTGTGTATATGTGTGCATGTGCATATGTGTGTATATATGTGTGTGTGTATGTATGGATGCATGTGTGTATGTGTGTGCACCTGCGTGTGCATGTGTGTGTGTGCACGCATGTATGTGTGTGCATGTGTGTGCGCATGTGTGTGCATGTGCACGTGTGTGTATGTGCACGTGTGTGTGTATGCGCTGGCAAGCACACACAGGCCTAGAGGAGCCTCCACAAAAACCTTCATAAAAGCACACTCTGTGGAGTGCTTACTATGTAACTTACCCTTCCCAATTTACAGAAGTGGACACTGAGACGCAGACAGATGAAGGGACTGACCCAAAGTCACACAGCCAGCAAGAGCAGAACAGGATTCAAAATCTCCCAGAGAATAACTGCTCCTCCTTCCCTTCCTCTCCAAATACTGCCTGGCCTCACTGCCCAGCCCTGGCCTCCCCTCCCTGATGGTTCCCCCACCCACCCCCTCAGGCCACCTTCAGCTCCAACTGCCCTGCCGTCCAGCAGGCAAGGGCCTCTGTCCACCCCATACTCTTCCCCCCTACCCACTAAGCCAGCATCTGCTGGGAGCCACTGTGTGCCAGGCGCCAGGCTGAGGCAAGGGAACACAGAGCTAGAGTGACCCGATGCCCACCTCCCTGGAGTCCACAGGCACGAGCGGGGTGTGGGGGTGTGCACCTTCAAGCTCCGGAGCTCCCCTTGGCCTAAGCCCCCAGAGCTGCTGCCAGGAGATGGGTGGCTCCCTCTGCTAATCTCACAAGGCCACTGGATGCCTTCTCCACTGCTGCCTGCTTGAGGATTAAGGAACCCAAGAAGGGTAAGTAGTGGACCGGCTGCAGAAGGAAGAAGGCCTGGCTTCCCCACTGAGGCACCAGCTGTGTGGCCTCAGTTAGCCATTTCCCTTTCTGGCCGCAGCCTCTCCCTCTGTGACAGGAGGGGGTGGGAGCCAATGTCTCGGGTCCCTGTACAACAGCATCCTCTGACACTCAGGCTTGTTAAATCCAGAGACTAACCTGAGGGTGACATGTATGTCTGGGTGCATGTGCATGTGTCACCTACACATCAGCCGTCAGCAAGGGGTCCATTCCTTGCCCTGAGGGAGCACTGAAGGGAGGTGAAGGAGGAAGGTGGGGGGAAAGGAAGAAGAGAGGACAGCAGAGGCGAGAGGAGGGAGGCCTCCCAGTGTCACTGCTGCCTCCCTTTTCGCACTCCCCTTCCCACCCCTGTCAGCCTGCCCTCAAGACTGGGAGCAGCTCTGGAAACCTGCCGGATGGAAGAGATCAAGCGTGTAACCACTGAAACCATTTTCCAAACGGGAATTCATTTCCCCATGGGTGTCCTGCCAGGCTGGTCCCAGAGGAGCCCGACTCCTCACCACCAGCTGCACTACACACACACACACACACACACACACACACACAGAGGCATGGCACAGGCACAGAGGACCATAGATGTGGCTGCCCCCGCATGGAAACATAGGCACGGCAACACACAGTCGCTTCAATCCACAGTTACAGACACATCACACAGGTACACAGAGATCTAAAACACAGATACACATCTGTTGACATCAGAAGCTCAGAGAGCCAAAACACGTCCACAAACAAAACACACAATTAGATAACCCCCGACACACATACAGAGTCCTGGGTCCTCCTCTGTCGCCCTCCCCTCACCCACTTTAACGTAGCAATCCAAAATGTTTGACCTGAAACAAGCCGAAAGTCCAAGGCCCTAAAGAAAATACAATCAGCCAGGCGCGGTGGCTCACGCCTGTAATCCCAGCACTTTGGGAGGCTGAGGCGGGTGGATCACGAGGTCAGGAGTTCAAGACCAGCCTGTACAACATGGTGAAACTCCATTCTACTAAAAATACAAAAAATTAGCCATGCATGGCGGCAGGTGCCTGTAATCCCAGCTACTCAGGAGGCTGAGGCAGAGAATTGCATGAACTCAGGAGGCGGAGGTTGCAGTGAGCTGAGATCATGCCACTGCACTCCAGTCTGGGCAACAGAGTGAGACTACGTCTCAAAAAAAAAAAAAAAAGAGAAGAAAAATACAATCCAGGACCATTTCAATGTGCCTTCAGGAGCCCAGCTACAGGCTACGGCACCCCTAGGAAGGAGCAAACCCCTGTGTCTCACGCTGGCCCCAGCTCATTTCCCAGAAGAAGGTGAAACCAGAGCTGCTGGGGCAGCCAGGGCGTGTGTACAGCTGTGGGCACACATGGGCGTGGATGCGTGAGGACGCATATGCAAGGGTTCTGATGGGGGTGGGGGTTGGCTGTGTGGGCACAGGCAAACACTTCCTTTCCAGACCTTCCAACTCCTGTCCCCTCTACTTGTGCAATGGCAAAGGCCAGGGCCAGCTTACGGGAGGCCCTGCCTGGGAGGGCAGTGCTGGCAAAAGGGTGGAGGCCAAGGCAGATGGGGCATTTGATGAGCGCTCACTGATGGCCACCTAGCCTGGAGGCCCAATTCCTAGAGTTCTCAGAGCACCCCAAGTGATCCTCCTGCCTCCAGGGAAATGGGACAAATGAGAGGGAGGGAATATGACCCTGGGCCCAGGATGCCTTTCCAAGCCCTCCTGATTTTCCCCATGTTGAGTTCTCCGCTCACATGATTCATGTAATCCTCACAATAATCTTGTTTTCTTTTTTTCTTGAGACAAGGTCTCGCTATGTTGCCCAGGCTGGTCTCAAACTCCTGGGCTCAAGCAATCCTCCCACCTCAGCCTCCAAAGTGTCTGGGATTGCAGGCGTGAACACCAGACCTGGCCTGCACAGCAGTCTTAGGAGGAGGGTGCTATTACTAGTCTCATTGACAGGTGAGAAAACTGAGGCTCAGGAAGACATTTGCCTTCCTTACAAAACACATCCACCCACTCCCAGAGCATGAGCTAGGGTGGTCTCAGGTCCTCACCCTCTAGGGAGCCTGTGCTCCAGCTGGAGGACAGTGTAGTGTGTCCCGAGCCTGCTCTGAGGGCCTCTCTGTCCTTCACAGACCACAGGCTTGCCCAAGTCTGACTCCAGTGGAAAATGCCAGTCGGCTCCAGACCCTCTGCCAACAGGCCCCACCAGGGCCAGCAAGCCCTGAGAAGAACCCCCACCCCACAGACAGGCAAGACCAGGCCCAGGTCAGTCCAATCCAAGTCTCCAGCCAAGGCCCAGGCCACTGGCAGTGCCCCTGGCCTGGCTCCGGATTATGTGTCTTCCAGGGCCTTCCATCTGTCACTTAGCCCTCCAAACCCAGGATAGAATTCATTTCCTTTTAAGAGAGCCAATCATTTGCTTTTCCTACATCTTTCCCTGTCTTTTTTCTTTTTTAATTAGAAATTACTCTCCCAAAGTCCAGAGCCTGGAAGGGAGAAGCCACCTGGTCACCAGTTCCGGCTGCAGCTGCCCACGCGCTCCTGCCGCCACCCTCCTTCCTTCCTGAGCCTCTCCCAGGTTCCTCAGTGCCCACTGGACTCGGCAGATGGACACTGTCCCACCTCCTAATACCCCGTCCAAGCAGGGAGCAGGGGACATAGGGGAGTGCATCAGGGACTCCCCAAGGTCAGCCCGCGCTGTTCTGGCCAGTTTGTAAAGGAACCCCAGTTCCCAGGGCCCAGGGAAGACACACAAGTCCCTAGGAAGGCTTCTCCTCTCTGGGTCTGTTGCCACATTGGCCACGGCGCTCCCCAGACCACAGTACTAGAGCTAGGGGAACAAGAGAACAGGGGTTGGAGCAAGCAGGAGCTCTGCAAATGGGGAGCCAGCCAGTGGCCCCCTCTCTTTCACCCCTTCAGCTCCAGGCTGTGGGTCTGTCTGACTGTGGATGTGACCTGCAGGGCTCAGAAGTTCACTGGCCTCCCCCACAGAGCACACACTTGGAGAAGCGAGGTCAGGCACTGTGGGGTGCTGTCACTTGCACACCCGTGTGCTTAGGCACAAGCCAGCACAGGTGCACACCCACAGGCACCTTCAGTGCCTACTCACGAGCAAAGACACTCATGCACACTCGGCACACATGTGGGTGCCCACATGTCTTTGCGGGGCTCCAGCAGAGAACACAGCACCACCTCCAAGGCCCACATCCCAGGGCCGACAAGCAGGTCCCCCCAGCTATCTAACTGGCTGCCTCTGTCCCGGGAGAGGCGGGTAGGGACACCCAGGACCTCGCATCCCACTTGGGGACTAGTCAGCACCTTGGTAAGAGGACATGGAGGTAAGAGGACAAGGAGACTTTGTGGGGAGCCTCAGCTGCCTGACTCCCACCATCAGCGGGAGGCGCCACTGTCAGGGAAGGCACCCCTCTTCCCGCTCTGCCCAGCTCCCTTGCTGCCCCCACCCCAGTGCCCACCACCAAAAGGTGTCCCTCACACAGCCCCAGAACCCCCATGGAGTGAAGAGGTAGGGGCATGACCAAGCCCTCAGCCCCAGCGCCCCTCCGCCGGGCCTCCCCAGGCGGTCTCCGGGCTAAGGTGGGCGGGCCCGCAGGCATCCGCGGGGCCTTACCATGGAGAGTGCTCCGGGTGATCTGTCCCCCCATCTCGGGCGGCGGGCAGTGCAGCCACCTCTGCTGGGCCGGCCGGCTGGTCACTGAGTCGCCCCGGCCGGCTGCTCCCCTCCTCCTCCCCCGTCTCCTCCCCCGCGGGCGGAGACCGGCATGGCAGGGCCGAGGCCCCTCCCGCGCCCCCACGCGCCCCCACGCGCCCCCTCCCGCACACGCGCACGCCGCCCGCCCGCTGCCAGCCGGCCACACGCGCACGCAGCACGCACACCCCTCCGGCCGCCGCCTCCCCGCTCCCACCCACTCCAGCCTCCCCACCTCCCGCGCTGGTACAGCCGATGGGATCTGTCATGTTTATTTACATAAGGAGGAGGAGACTGGAGGCTTCCTGAAATAGCAGCGAGCTCCAGAAAGCGAGCAGAGGCGCGCACACGCACACACATCCCCATCACACACAGCCCCATCTCAGGGATGCAGTGACACACACCCCTCCCTGAACGCCCAGGCCGACAGCCATTCATTCACCAGCCTCATGCACCTACTATATGCAGAGGTCCGGCTAGGTGAGAGCAGACCCCCTGGGAGGCAAAACAGACATTGTCCCTGCCCTCAAGAGGTTCACAATCAAGCTGATGGAGCTGTTCATCAAGTGCTAACACCGTTTCTGTCTTCTTCCAGGCTCTGTTCCAAAGGCTTTGCAAGTATTAACTCCTTTGGTCCTCACAGGCTGAATGATGAGGTCAGTATTACAGTCATTATCAACAGGTACCATCTCTAAGATGATGATGATGGTCTTACAGATGAGAAAACTGAGACAAAGAGAGGCTGCTCACCTAAAAGGTGGCAAGGCTGGGATGCAAACCCAGGCAGTACAGCACCAGAATCCAGGCTTTTCCCCCCACACCAACCTGTCCCTTTAATCATGTACATACACACACACACACACACCACACCCCAACACAGACCTGCACTATTCTTCTGCATCCTGTCACACAGGTGTGCACTGTGGGCTCACAGGCACTTGGGAGCATTCACCACTGAGCACACTCAGCCATCTACTGCCCACCAGACATGTACTCACATGGTTACATACACAGCTCTCAATGTACACACTCAACACATGCCTGCTTCCACAGACTCACAAAGTTTCTAGAGAAATCTTAAGGTGGACACGGCACCCCACACTCAGGGAAGAGGGAAAGGTGCGGACAGGGGGGAAGAGGGAGGCTGGGATGGCAGGCCCCTCCAGCCCTGGGCAGGGATGCCAGGAGCCCAGATCATCATCAAGAGAGCAGCTGCCATGCAGTGAACATGCACTGTGCACCAGGAACTGTGTGGGTGGCAGCGGCTATGATGATATCTGTTTTCCAGAGAAGAAAGTGGAGGTTCTGAGAGGCTAAGGAGCTTGCCTGAGGTTACCCAGCAGGTCACAGGTAGGACCAGGATTCAGGCCATGTCTGAGGGACAATGTCACCATCCAACACAAGCTCAGGGGCCTCTACCAGGACACCAGGACAGCACCCTCCTCCCTGGCCCTAGCCTGGACCCCAGCCCCTGTCCTCAAGGTCTGGGATCTTGGACCCCAGGGAAAGGAATGGGAGGGAAGAGAAAGCCAGTGGGCAGGTGGGAAGACAGAGGGGTAGGGGCTGAGGAAGGAGCCACAGGAAAGGTAGAGGCTGCCCCACAGCAGATGGAACTCAGAGACCTGGGCCCTGTAAGTGACTGGACTGGGTCCTGAGCCCACAGCTCAAGATCCTGATGCTCCCACTTCTGAGTGGGTCTGGGGAAGGGGTTAGGAGAACAAGGAGGGCCATTCAGGCCTGACCTAGAGTCATCAGCAGAGGGCTGGGCAGGATCTGCGTGGGAGAGCAAACCCAGCCTGCCGAACCTCCTCCGAGCCAAAGGCATGCCCAAGACTTCTGGGAGAAGTCACGACACCCGAGTCCACACAAGGCAGCCCACTTTCCACAGGCACATGCCAGCTTGTGGCTGTGCAGTCACACATACACACACGCACACACTTCCTGGCACACGTACCCAATTCCCATGGGGGCGGGAAGCTAAGTCAGTCTGACAAGGAGAAAGTAAGCCAAACTCTTTTTGACAGATAATGATCATAATAACAGCAAACACGAGGCCTTACTGCGTGCTCCGCACTGCCCTGATCATGTGACGCATTTAACTTGTTCAATCCTCACGACAACCCTAAGAGATCAGTGTATGTGTATGCCCATTTTACAGATGAGGAAATTGAGGCCAAAAGAAGATGCTTTGGAGGCTGTTCCTGTAGCAGCAGAGTCAGCCTCCGCACCCTGCCTGCCTTTTAACACACCCAGCTGGCCCCTTGCCCACCAACCCCTCGCACATGCCCAGCCTGGCCTTCCTATGGCCCCACACCCAGACACCAGCCTCCCTCTCACCTTGGTTCCTGCCTTCTCCTCACTTGGAATGCCCCCTTCCCATCATCCAGCACTGGGAACATTTCTTCTGGGAAGCCTCCCTAGGGCCCCAGGTAAGAGTAAGTCCCTGTTCTTGGCACTTATCTTTCCTCTGAGCTCCTGAGCTGGGCATCTCCTAACCCTTACCTTACTCTGTCCGATACAGAGAGAGCCATGGCCTGGCTGGGGCCCTATCTGCTTGCCCCAGCTTCTCCTGGGTGCACCTCAACCATTTAATTCAACTCTACCCACATTTATTGATGACCCTACTATATGTCAGATACTAAGGGTGCAAGGGTGGTCCTCAGTGGCAGGTCCTGGCTCTCGTGGACTTCCAGTCCAGAGGGACACAAACATTTATCAAGTAGCCTCACTAAGGAGCATATCATCACAACCCGAGAAAAAAGGTCTGAAAGAAATGAGCTCCCACTACTGAGTGGGTCTGGGGAAGGGGTTAGGAGAACAAGGAGGGACTGGGAGCTGGCATGTTTCGGAAGCAAGGTTGGCATGGAGCAGGGTGAGCAGGAGGAGCCTCAGGAAATGCTCCATTGCCCAGGCAGGTTGGGTCAGGGATATACCAGACGGGTCTTCAGGAGCAGGGTGAAGACTCTAGCCTTCCTCCTGAGAGCAACAGGGAAGTCCTGCAGCAGGGAGGCAACAGACCAGACCCACATTTCAGAAAGTCACTGTCCTATCTGCTTGTGAAGGGTGAGGGAGGAGGCAGGAGGCTCCAGGGGTGGGAGCAGCAGAAGCAGCATCCTGCATCCCACACCCCGCAGGGCTGGGCCTTGCCTGACTTAGCCTTACTCCCCTCGGGCGTCGCATCACTCCCGTCCCCGCCCAGAGCAGGCACTCAGAAAACATCTCACAAACAGACCTGAAATCATGTGATTTTCAGACACAGGACTGTGGGAAAGCAGCCAAGTGGTAAACAAGCAGGGACAGGGGCAGGCTAGGGGCTCCGCGAGCTGGGAGTCCTTCAGGTGAGCAGCAGCCCCAACTCTGGCCACTTGAGTGAAACAGAACAGAGAACTGGGAGGCGGCCTGAGTGGCCCCCAGGCCTTCGACACTGTAGTCTAAAGGGTTTTCCCACAGACGTATGAGCCTGTCTCCCACAATCACTTCCCCAAATAGGATGTGGCAGTGTCCTGTGTCTGAGGCTCCCCTCTCCTGTCACTTCACTAGGCAGTGTCCAGGACCTCTAGAGGGGAAGCCAGCCCCAGGATATGGCAGAAGAGCTGCATCCCTTCTCTGTTTTATTCACTGGAGCATCTCATAAAATCTCATTTGGAGCCGGGCGCGGTGGCTCACACCTGTAATCCCAGCACTTTGGGAGGCTGAGACAGGTGGATCACTTGAGGTCAGGAGTTCAAGACCAGCCTTGCCAACATGGTGAAACCCCATCTCTACCAAAAATATAAAAAATTAGCCAGGTGTGGTGGTGCACGCCTGTAATCCCAGCTACTGGGGAGGCTGAGGCAAGAGAATCGCTTGAACCCAGGAGGCGGAGGTTGCAGTGAGCCAAGATCGTGCACTGCACTCCAGCCTGGGCGACAGAGTGAGACTCCATCTCAAAAGAAAAAAAAAATTCATTTGGCCAAAGGATTCTGTTACTAAAAGGGGTGAGAAAATCACTAACATACATCATTCATTCACTTATTCATTCATCAACCATTCACTGAGTGCCCACTATGCACCAACTGGTAAGCAGGACCCAACGCCTGCCCTGCAGAAGCCAGGGGTGTAAAGCGGGCATGGACGGGGAAACAGGCAGTTCCAGATCCCAGCAGGAGCCAGGCTGGGATCAAGGAATGAGATTCTTTCAGCTCTGGGTAAATGATCTGTGTTCCATTCTATAGCCACACTTTGGAAAGGATGTGAAAGGGGAATGGAGAAGCTATAAGCAAATATATAAGCAAATATATATAAATGCTACCATTTGTTGATCACTTACTGTGTGCTAGGAACTGTGCTAAGTATCTCATGTATCAGCCAATCCCAAAACCTCCCTTCAGGAGTTATAATCATCCCCATTTTCAGGCTATAAAACTGAGGCTTAGAGAGGTTATTCTGAAGGGAAGACAAACGAGGCTTTAAACCCAGACCTGCCTGACATCAAAACTCATGTTCTATCCAGGAAAGGGCAAAGGGCAGGGGCCCCTCTTGCTTACAGGAGGGAAGACAAGGGGACAGTGGACCTTCTCCTTAAGGAAGAGAAGGGTTCTGTGTGGCAGCAGAGCCTAGACGTTTTCCAGTGGACAGAAGGTGACATTCCAGGGATGAAGCCTAAATGCAGGCAGAGGACAGGCAGTAAGGCTGGACTTCTCATCTGCTAACAGGTGACCCAGACAGACACTGGAGATGTCATCCTGGAAACTGTGAAGAAAACAGACTCATATATGGCCTGGTTGGAAACTTAATACCTCAAAGCCTGCCGACAGGAAGCAGGGCTGGCTGTGCCCTTGGGGGCCTGGTCTGACAGAATCCCCAGCTACATCTGTCCTCTCATGCCATCTAGGGAACCTTAGACCCCTGGCTCTCTAAACCCATTCGGCTCCCAAGGCCCTCCCCACTACTATAGCTGTCCCTCCTTTCCCTGCCATCTCCTGTCCCCTGACCCCTTTCCAACAGCTCCTCCTCCCTTGGGTGCCATCTTGGTTTCCATGATGGTCTACCTAACTCAAGGCTTTCCTCACCAAGTCCTCTCTCATCCAGGTTTCCCAAGGTCTAGGACCTCATTCCCAGCCTAAACCTGCCCTCTCAGAACTCAAAGTCTAAGGCAGAGCCAGCAACTCCAGAATAAAACATGGAACAAATTCACTGGGGAATAGAAACCATCAGTCCAGTCACCAAGCTCTCTAAGGGGGAAGAGCCTCCAGAGAGCAATGGGGCCAGCCCCTACCTTCAGGCAGGCAAAGAAGTTCTGGGCCCATTTTACAGGTATAGCAAAGAAGGCCCAGCAAATGATAGAGACTTTCCCAAGGCCACACAGTGGGTGGAATACAAAGAGGACTGGGACCCAGGAGTAATGTCTTCTGCTGCTATGCCTAATATGACACACAAATCCGGGCATCAGGAGGTACAGAAGACAGCACTGGACAAGGGAGGGGGTAACTTCTTTTTATGAGGTAGGGGGAAGTGACTAGGGTCTGGGGAGGCCAGGAAGAGGAGGTGACCCTGCTGTGGAGAAGCTGGGAGGCAGCCCCTAGCTGCTATAGTGTTTCCTTTATCAAGAATAAGCGATAATTTGATTGAGCTGATGAGTCGCCTCATCAGCATTTGAGGAGTATGGCCATCCTGCCAGGGCCCCATCCTCTCTACCCATTAGGCTGGGCCTGGCACTGGAGAAAAGGAAGCAGGGAACCCCAGCTGAAAGCTTCCTCCTATGGCCAGAGCCAGGACAAGAGTGGAGGCTGCTGCCTCGAGTCTGGAAGAGTGAGAGATGAGGAGTGACAGGAGGATAAAGGCACCCAGAGACGGAGAGCACAAGCTGTGTGCTGCAGAGAAACTGGAGCCAGGGAGCCCAGAGGGCGTCCTCAGGGGCTGGGACAGGTGCCCCAGCCGTGACAGCTGCCAGCCGCCCAGGAGGATGGGAACACAACAGGTGCAGAGGCGGGGTGGAGACTGAAAGGGAATCTGAGCAAACAGAACCTGGACGAAGTTGAGGCCCCTCCCTGCCCAGGCCCACCGCCAAGCAGCCTTTTCTCTGCCTCTCCGAGACACAAACACACCTGCTCATGCTCCCCAGTTCCAGGCCTCAGGGCCAGCATGGCCAGCCTGGACTGGACAGAAGAGTCACCATCCATGCCAGGCAGGAAGGATAGAACAAGGAAGAAACCAGGTTCCTATTCCCAGGACAGAGTGTGCCAAACAGAGCCCACACCCACTGAGCCCCTAGCTGGAGGCAAACATTTGCCGATGATAAGATCTGTGTCACAGGTCAGGAAGGGTGGATGGATGTGCCCACCCCACCCATGTGGAGGGTGGGAGCTCTGGTCTTCAGGTCAGACAGGTAAGCTACTGAGCTTCTCTGAGCCTCCACCATCTCTTCTCCATGGTGGAGATCACATGGCCCAGAAACTTGTGAAAACTGAATAACTTAACACCTGTGAGGGCTGCTGCCTGGCTCCATCCATAACAGCAACGCTGGAGAGTCAGAGAACTTGGGAATCCACGTAGAACTGGAAGGACTAAGGTCTCTGTCTCAGCCTTGGAAAGGAATGACTTGGGATGCAGGATATGAGTACAGCACTAAGAATACAGCCAGGCGCAGTGGCTGTATTCCCAGCACTTTGGGAGGCCAAGGTGGGCAGATCACCTGAGGTCAGGAGTTCGAGACCATCCTGGCCAACATGGTGAAACCCTGTCTCTACTAAAAATACAAAAACTAGCAGGACATGGTGGCACACCCCTGTAATCCCAGCTGCTCGGGAGGCTGAGGCAGAATCACTTGAACCCAGGAGGCGGAGGTGGCAGTGAGCCGAGATTGTGCCACTGCACTCCAGCCTGGGTGACAAAAGTGAAAACTCTATCTCAAAAAAAATACATGTTACCCCAAGGAGGAGAAATAGAAGACCTGCTTTAATAAGAAACATTTACTCAGTACCCGCTTACCCTGCACCAGGCACGTTCTAAGCTTTGCATGTATGATTGCATGCGTGCCTCACATGCAAATGCCATTTCAGAGTCCTGGGTAGCTGTCAGTTCTTTTAAGGAAGTAGATTAAACAGTCCCTTGTCACCTGGTTAGTGCTGCATTTTTGCTCAGGAATAGAATGAATTTTAAACTGGAAGCTAGCCTTTGTCCCAGCAATCACAAGTGATAAATTAGCAGGGGCTGAATGCACAAGATTTGCTGCCTACACCAGAACCTGGATGGGGAGAGTGAGGAGGGGCAGGCAATGAGACTTCATGGGGAGAGGAGACGCAGAAAAATGAGGAGACACAGGGTGACGCAGGAGACAGGAGGAGCGCGGGATGTGCTGGAACAAGCCATGGGCCTCGTCCATCTGAGATGCGGAAACGCACTCTGCTGATCCCTGCTGGGCCTGCCTGGATTATGAGAAAAGCTGGCAGCTGATAACAGGAGGTTAAATCCCTCCTCCACAGGCAGAGATCCCCTCAATCCACCCCTCCCTTCACCTCCAGCCCACGCACACACTCACACTCACATACACATCTTCAGCACCACAGCTCAGCCTACGCTCCTGGTGCCCACTCCTTCTTGTGTCAGGCCCCCAGCTAGCTGAAGCCACCCCAAAGCTGGGAGGCCCCCTCCTTCCTCTGGGGATTCTGCTTCCTCTGGCTCTTGCCTGCTTCCTGCCCCTCCCAGGTCCAGCTTACAGAGGGATGGCCAAGCCCAGGACCAGCTGACTTGGCCTCCACTTCTGCTCCCATGCCCTGGCCCTGCCCCTGCCTGCTGCCCCTCCTGGGGCCTCTCACTCCAACCTTTGGGCTCAGATACTGGGTGTCAGTAGCTACAACAAAGTGACAGTACAGGACCCCACAGGGGCTCAGGCCCTTGGCCGGGGTACTCCCAGTATGGCCACTGGCAGCTGGATCCCAGTGCTGTGACACAGCAAACACTACTGAATGCCACCAGTGTTGTCTACACTGGGGGCTTCACAGTACAGGTGGCAGTTAAGAGTAGGCTCCAGAGTCAGACTTCCCAGGTTCACACCTTGGTTCTAACATCTCTAAGTGTCTATTTCCTCTTCTGAAAAATTGGGTTGACAGTAATAGTGCCTAGATCCTAGGGCTACTGGGGAGATAAAATGAGCTCATTCATGTAGTGTGCTTAGAACAGTGTGGGATGCATGGGAAGCACTAGTATGTGGTAGCACCATATACTAGTGATGAGCTACTCCTGACCTCTATACAAAGGCCGTGACCTTACCCTTCCTTACAGATGAGGAAACCAGGACACAGAGGTGGGAAATGGCAGAGTCGGGATTTGATCTCAAGTCGGTCTGCCCAGAGCTGTTCTATCTGGGAGCTTCTTCCCCTCAAAGCTCTTTAGCCCCAAAAGACCTAGAGGCCTTGTGTCCCCCCTCCCCCTCTGACCTGGCTGCCCTACAGGGCCTTTAACCTGTCAGTAGGGGGTCCTGGCACCTCTTGCTCTGAAAAAACTAGGCAGGAACTTGACAAATAAGTACCCAAACCAATTCAGAAAATTACATCTGCTGCCAGCATCTTGAAACATCTGCTCTGGGCCGCCAGAAGGGGCGGAACTCAGCACCCTAGATGGGAACATTGAGGCTTGGGGACACTGAATACTTTGCCCAGGTCACACAGCTAATGCTCAGCTAAGCTGGGATTTAGACACACACCTACTGGACATCAGAGCCCAACACCTGCCCCTCTGCCATGTGGCCTCTTAGAATAATGACTCAGCTCTTAAAAGCTATGAAACAATGTCACCAATGTCTTACTGGATCTGCAAAAGTACCCTATCAGGTACCACAGGACAGATGCTCATCCCTTTGCACAGAAAGAGAAAAACAGAGGCTCAAGGAGGTGGAAATTAATTGTTAAAGTTATAAAGTGCCAGAGCTGGGCCAGAACCCAGATTTCAGACTCAGGAGCACAGGCCCCAGGGCTTTGTCTACTGCAGAGTGCTGCCCCTGAGAACAGCCACCTTCGGTTCAATAAACACAGCGTCAGTCAGAGGGACCCAGGGCTACTGCAGCCACAAATCTAAAATTTGAGCTGGGCACAGTGGCAAATGTCTGTCATCCCAGAGCTTTGGGAGGCTGAGGCAGGAGGATCACTTGAGCCCAGGAGTTTGAGGTTACAGAGGGCTATGATGACACACCTGGCCTAGCTGACATAGCAAGACCTTGTCTCTAAAAAAAAAAAAAAAACAAAAAAAAAAACAGTGAAGTTTGATCCCAATGTGGACTGCCCTGGACTTTGGCTGTAGTGTGCCCACAGTCACCATCCTACTTTGCCAGAGTCCCCGCCATGCATCCAGGCACTCACCTGCAGGCCTTGCCCCAGCCAGGCTCTAGGCCACTCCCACAGTAGGGGTCAGAGATTCAGCACCACAGAGGTCTCCAAAAGAGAAAGTGGGGATTGAGGCAGGGAGTGCCAGCTCTCACAGGTCCCAAGGCATAAACCTGAAAATGCTCCAGAAAGAAAAAGTGGGTGGCAGGTCCCTTTCAGGAGCAGGGAGCTTGGCTTGGCTCAAAAAACAGGAACTTCTGTTCTTATATAGCAAAGGTGAGAGATGACTTGAGTCCAGCCACTGCACTATGCCAGCTCTGTGCCCACCACTATGGGCCATGACCTAGAGCCCAGAGGACACCGGCCATGCCAGCTGCTGGGCCACAGGCAAGATCCCCAGGCACAGAGGTACCTGTGAGTAATGGGGTCCATGCAGTGCCTCTCAGAAAAGGCCAGTGGCTTTTTCACCCCCACTGAGTCCAGGAAGGAACTCTGCCCCCTGCTACTACGCCTCCAGTCCTAGCCCTGGACTGATCCCCTGACCCCGACCCCAGACAACCTCACATCTCACAGCTCCACAAACAGGGACTTTTAGTCCCTAAAGACCTGGGGACTGTGGGCATGTGGCCGGCTCAGGGCTGGCTGCCCCACCCTTCTGAACAAGAGTTCAGGTGTGGCCACCAAAGGTGGCTGTCAAGACTGTGGGATTCCTGCACAAAGGACAACCCAAGGAGGGGAGCCACCCCAGGGTGACTGCAGTGACAGAAACCCACTGCTGTAGCTGTTAGCTGTTCCCTGCAGCTGCCCCATCTCGCAGTTTGCACATTCATCCGTGGCTCATTGCCGCCGCCTTCCTTTCCTCCCTCTCCAGTAACTTCTCTCAGGCTCCTGTCCCCTGACACCTCCCTCTTCGGGATTACTTCCTTCAGAGACCAGAGCACTGTGCAGGGTCAACATTGAGAAAGCAAAGCCTTCCCTGGGAGTCAGAACTCCTGAGTTCCAGGCAGGCCCTGAGGCTCTGGAATTTAGGGAGGCTTTTTAGGTCTCCGCGCCTTCTCCCTCGTGGTGGTGGCAGTCGTGGTGGTGGCAGTCAGGGATCCAGAAGGTGGGCAGCAAATGCATCTCCTGGGTTGGGCTCCACCAGCAGGAAAACAGGGGCAGGAGGTCTCTTCCCTGGGAGCCCCTCCCCTCTCTAAAACAAATGCCGCACCCCTCACAACCTCTACCCTGCTTAGCCAAGCCCACTTCCCTCCAGGGAACAGAGCTCTTTGTTCTCAGGGCAAGTGAGGGAGGTGGGCTTCATTAGACTTTGTTTGGGGGTCCATTAATAACCATGACACTGCCTGCCATAATTCACTGTGTGACCTTGGGCAAGTCAGTCCCCTCTCGGGACAGTTTTCACACCTGTAAAATGGAGGCATTGCTCTGGTTCACTTTATCTCTGAACCAGGAGTTCCCTGCATCAGGAATGTGGGATGGGGATCATTTAGGGGGAGGCAATCAAAACTTTCTAAACTGTCTGAAAAAGTAACTCCTTCTCCCATTCCCCCTTCCACTAGGGTCTGTTGGGAAACCCAGGATGGGCCAGTGGCATGTTCTTCACTGGAAGTGACTGCTTCTCAGTCCCCCTGGCCCCACCCAACATGGGCACCCCCAAGGTTCTGAGGCCCAGTTTACCCCTTGAGTTCTGCTATCCAGGCCAGAAATCTGGTGTCAGCCCAGATTCCCCCATCCAAGAGGTCACTGTGTCCTTCTCAAATCCATCCCCTCCTTCCCTCTCCTGGCTCTGCCCACGGTTCAGGCCCCCAGCATCATCGTGCTCTGGGCAATCATTCCAGCCTCCGTCCCCCTCCGCAGGGCTGCCAGCCCGGCCTCTCTGCCCAACTCATCCCTCTAGCTCCTGTGGCTCCCAAGCACCTCACAATAAACTTGACCCCCACTGTGGGGATTATTCAAGGTCCTCTGTGAACTGACCCCAGTCTGTATATCTGGCCTCACCTTCCATGACCCCCCCACACCCTACCCCATGTACCTATGCTCCATGCACACAAGCCAGTTGTGTTCTAGAACATGGCACATCGCTTGTCTGTTGCTCTTTGAACACTGTCCCTCTCCTTGGAGTGCCTCTCCCCAGCACTGCTCCCACAAACACTCCACCTCACCTTCAGCCCCCAGCTCACAAGAGCCTTTCCTCTGAGATCATCCCAACGCCCCGGGATGGAATAGACCAGACCTTCCCTCTCCAAGGCTTGGACAGCCCCAGCCCTGCAGCCATGGCCGGAGGCCCTTCCCATACTGGGAGCACCCTGAGGGCAGAAAGGTATCTTTTTAGCTCTACATCCTTAGCATGTGACAAGGTGGTCACTCCGTAGTGCTCAAAGTAGATTTCATGAAGAAAGGAAGGAAAGGGGGAGAGGAGGAGGAGGGATGGACGATGAAAGCCTGGGGCCGATGGTGCGGGCTCTTTACTCTTCCCTGCTCTGCTCCTCTCTAGGCCTCAGCTCTGAGGTCACTCTCCCAGCCACAGTGCCCCAGGTCCCTGTGGACCCAGTGAGACCCAAAGGTGACCAATTGCCTGGCCGTGACCTCGCAGCACCAGTGGGGGCCCTCCTTGTTCCTGCAGTACTATTGGCAGCATCAGCCTGTGCTCGCTCAAGCAGAAAGAGCCAGGAAGCCACGCAGCCAGGTGTGTCCTGGAACATGGGGGAGCCAGAATGCCGAGCCTTATCTGACCATCTTCCCTGGAGGCAGCAGAAGAGCATCCGCCTGCCCCCAGACACCCCACTGCAGGACTACAGGGAGGAGGGGTGGAAAACCTTGTGCCTGGCTCCCTCCCAGCTTCTCCCGGATTAAAGCGGCGGGGGACAGAGCGCCTCCAGCTCATTTGCATAAACCATTTATAGCAGCGCCTTCAAACCCACGCCTTCCAAGAAGAAAAAAGCCCACTGCAATTGCCTGTGGCTTCCCAGTCTGTCGTTTTCCCTTCTCCTTCGTTTTTTGTTTTAATGACAGGAAGCTGTGCTCAAGAGAAATCTCTGCCCTGGCTGTTCTTGGCAGCAGAGGGAGCTGTGCTTTCCCTCCAAATTGAATAAGAATGATAAGCAGCCATCCCCCAGGTGTCAGTGATTTACAGTCTGCAAAGCCTATGAGCACTCATGAACTGTTTCAGTCTCACCAGGAAGCACAGGAGGTAGCTATTGCCAGACCCCATTGGACAGATGAGGAAACCAAAGCTGAAAGAGGGTAAATGACTTGTCTAAGCCACAAAAAACTAGTAAGTGACTGTAATGGGCATGGTGGCTGATGCCCAACATCTACACCACCCCAAGACAACAGCAGTTCTCAGCCCTGGTTGCACATCAGCATCACCTAAGGAGGTAATAAAATTACTGGTAGAGCCAAGTGTGGTGGCTCACGCCTGTAATCCTAGCACTTCGGGAGGCTGAGGCAGGAGGATCGCTGGAGCCCAGAAGTTTGAGACCAGCCTGGGCAACATAGCAAGACCCTGTCCCTACAAAAAAAAAAAAAATTAAAAATTAGCTGGGCATGGTGGTGCGTGTCTGTAGTCCCAGTTACTTGGAAGGTTGAAGTGAGAGGGTCGCTTTAGCTCAGGAGGTCAAAGCTGAAGTGAGCGGAGATCACGCCACTGTACTTCAGCCTGGGCAACAGAGAGACCCTGTCTCAAAAAAACAAAAACAAAAACAAATACTGATGCCCAGTATCCACGCTAGACCAATTCATAGAGAAATCTCAAGTTTGGGGCCCAGCTCCCCAAGCAGTTCTCACACGCAGCCAGGGTGCCATCCCCTGGCATAAGCCAATCATAATGGTTTCATTCCCCTTCCCAGTGACATGGTCAAGAATGGCCATGTGACCCACTTCTGGCCAATGAGGCATAGATTTCCCAGCAGTGGGAAATGTGCTGCGACCCCTCTGAGACAGGGATCCTTGCTCCACAGAACAGAGGGGTCATTCTCCTTTCTCTAGATATCACTGTGTCCAGCTGTAATTCCTGGGACCGCCGTGGCCATGTCACTACTGGTCTAGAAGGAAGCCAACCCAAGGATGGCAGAGTAGAGAGATGGGAAGTACCTCATCCTAGAGCCTTGACTCAACCACCCCTGAAAGCCACGCACCTTGGGACATCCTGTTTTCTGCATAGTACAGCTCCTTACTGCTTAAGTCAGTGCAATCCAGCATTTGTTATTTGCAACAGATAGGCCTGAGACAACAGCAGTTACCTTCCCATGTCCCTCATCCCAGTCATCCCCATGTCATCCAGGAAAATGGGCCTCTGGATCTTCCACTGCAGCGTGCACACTTGACTGAGGGCCCCAGCTGTGGAGCTCTGAAGTCCATCCCATGTTTGCTCCAAGGCAATGCCTCCCACAGTGCACCCCAGCTAGTGATACGTGTGGCAGGGATATTAAGGCAGACCCATTCCTGGGAGATGTAGGGCTCCACTGCCAGGGACTGTGGCTCTGGCTGGAGGACACTCCAAAGTCTTGCAGAACTTTTCTTAGAATTGCACTATAGTCTGATATGCTCCCACCAAACTTCTTTCCTTTCTTATCCCTCTCCTTCACTCAGGGTCCCATCTGCACTAAGGTCTGATGGCTCCCCCAGACTCCCCCAGCTTCCTCCTTATTTTTCTCCACACAGGCATTTCCCCTGATTATGTATGTATGTAGGCATGTACATATGTATGTTGAATCCTCTCTTGATGTCTACTTAACCCATGACCTGCCTAACACATGACCTGCATCGCCTCAGGCCTGGACTACTATGAAAGCCTCCCAAGTGGCCTACCCACTTGTGTGTCCCTTCCACTCCATCTATAATCCTTCCTACACAAACCACGCTACTCCCCAACTCAAGACCCTCCAACAGTTTCTTATTTCTTATACTATCAAGTTCAATTACTTCTGCCTTTCTTTATAAGCAGTACTGACCCTGACCTGCCCTACCAGCCAACTCTGGCAGAAGACTGAAATCCATCCCTGTTGTTTCACTTACATGCCTACAGGGCATCCCCATGTGGGAGCAATCCTGGCCACTGGCAGCACAGAAATGATTGATGTGGCCCATGCCCAATGAATATTGAAGCTGTCCTAAGTCTGAGTACCAATTCCATCCCTTTCCACAGATGTTCCTCAATGACAAAGGCCCCCTTGGCCTCCCCTCCCTTCGCCCCAATGGAATACTTATTTAAAAAAAAAATACATTTTATACACAAATCTCCCTCCATCAACAAGAAGAGAATCCTTTAAAAACGGTTAGGATAACAAAAATGATTCTTATTCATAATGATAATGACATTAAGCAGAAGATGATAAAGTTGAAGATAGTGATTGGTATTGGAGAAAAAAGTAGTGATAAAAATAAGTGTGAAGGCTAGGTGTGGTGGTTCGCGCCTGTAATCCCAGCACTTTGGGAGGCCGAGGCAGGCATATCACTTGAGGACAGGAGTTCGAGACCAGCCTGGTTGACATAATGAAACCTGTCTGTACTAAAACTACAAAAATTAGCCAGGTGTGGTGGCACACGGCTGTAGTCCTAGCTACTCGGGAGGCTGAGGCAGGAGAATCACTTGAACCCGTGAGGTAGAGGTTGCAGTGAGCTGAGATCAGGCCACTGTGCTCTAGCCTGGGCAAAAGAGCAAGATTCCATCTCAAAAAATTTTAAAAAAAAAGAAGTCTGAAAATAAAAGAAAATTTTAAAAGCATGTAAAGCAGAAAAGCAGGGGTTAAAATGTTCTCATGTTATGATCTCAGTGATATAAGCATATATGCAGTATAGCTGACTTCCTCCTGATGCACTGCTGTGTTAACCAACTGTGTCTGTTAGGAATTGCATTTGGTTGCTAGTAATAAAAAACAGAAAAAACATAGCTTTTAAAATATATTAAGTGTTTTCTTTAACATAGGAAGTCTGCAGGTACACAGACATAGCTAGCTAGTGTGGCAGCTCTGTAATTATCAGGCACCTGGGTTTCTTTCATCTTTCTATCCCATCTTCCACATAACACCGCAAAGTTGCTTCATAGTCTGAAATCACTGCTGAGGCTCCAGCCAGCTTGCCCACATTCCAGGCAAGAAACAGAAAGAACACAGAAAACCAAAACCAAAGGACATACATTGGCTACCTATCCCTCTTTAAAGGAGTCTTATTCAAAGTCCAGCCAACAATTCTAATTTGCATCTCATTGACCAGAATGTAGTCACATGCCTATACCAAGCTGGACAAGAAGCTGAAATGTGTGGTCTTTTCATTGGACACATTGCCCTCTCAAGTTAAAAACAGGGTCCTCAGCCATATGATGAGCTCCATTTCCTCTGGAGAACATTCTGATTGATGCCCTTAGTACATGGAACCTTCAAAGCTGGGGGTGTCTTCCCTGGTGTCCCCATACACCCCTTTGCTCCCTCCAGCTGAACTGCACACCCAACATGAGAAGCTGTGTTGTTCCTAAACTTGATGACAGGTTGGTATGCCAGAAAACTGTGTGATTTATTTAAATAGGACATAAAAAGTATCAAAAGTCTCTTTTAAGAGAATGAAAAGATTAGCCACAGACAGGGAGAAATTCATTGCAAAGCACATATTTAATACAGAATCCAGAATATATAAACAATTCTTAAACTCAAAAATAAGAAAACAACCTAATGAAAAATAATGGGCAAAAATTTAAACAGACACTTCACCAAAGTAAATATATAAATGGCAAGTAAGCACATGAAAAAAAATGCTCATTGGCTGGGTGCAGTGGCTCATGCCTTAATCCCAGCAATTTGGGAGGCCAAGGTGAGAGGATTGCTTGAACCCAGGAGTTCAAGACCAGCCTGGGCAACATCACAAAACCCCGTCTCTACAAAAAGCTCAAAAATCAGCCAAGTGGGGTGGCGTATGCCTGTAGTCCCAGCTTCTCAAGAGGCTGAGGTTGAGGCTACAGTGAGCCATGATTGTACCACTGCACTCCAGCCTGGGTGACAGCACAAAACCCTGTCTCAAAAAAAAAAAGAAAGAAAAGAAAAAAAAGGCCAGGCACGGTAGCTCACGCCTTTAATCCCAGCACTTTGGGAGGCCAAGGCAGATGGATGAACTGAGGTCAGGAGTTCAAGACCAGCCTGACCAATATGGTGAAACCTCGCCTCTACTAAAATTACAAAAAGTAGTGGGGCAAGGTGGCATCCCCCTGTAGTCCCAACTACTCAGGAGGCTGAGGCAAGAGAATTGGCTGAACCCCAGAGGCGGAGGTTGCAGTGAGCCAAGATCATGCCACTGCACTCCAGCCTGGGTGTCAGAGTGAGACACCATCAAAAAGGAAGGAAGGAAGGAAGGAAGGAAGGAAGGAAGGAAGGAAGGAAGGAAGGAAGGAAGGAAGGGAGGGAGGGAGGGAGGGAGGGAGGGAGGAAGGAAGGAAGGAAAAAAAAAAAATGCTCATCAATGGACAGCAGGTGGTTAGAAAAAAGTTTGGTTTGTTTTGAGACAGAGTTTCGCTCTGTCTTTCAGGCTGGAGTGCAGCGGCACTGTCTCTACTCACTGCAACTTCCGCCTCCCGGGCTCAAGTGATTCTCCTGCCTCAGCTTCCCGAGTGGCTAGGATTACAGGCGTGTGCCACCATGCCTGGCTAGTTTTTGTGTTTTCAGTAGAAACGGGGTTTCACCATGCTGTCCAGGCTGGTCTTGAACTCCTGACCTCAGGTGATCTGCCTGCCTTGGCCTCCCAAAGTGCTGGAACTACAGGTGTGAGCCACTGTGCTCAGCCTAACTGAGGCTAAATTTGTGCCGAAATTAGGCCGGGTACGGTGGCTCATACCTGTAGTCCCAATTACTCAGGAGGCTGAGGCATGACAATCACTTGAACCCGGGAGGTGGAGGTTGCAGTGAGCTGAGATCACGTGCACTCCAGCCTAGGCGGCAGACCAAGACTCTGTCTCAAATAAATAAATAAATAAATAAATAGATTATTGATATACACCATAGCATGCATGAATCTCAAACTAATTATGCTGAGTGAAAGAAGCTAGAGAAAAAAAGAGACCATACTGTATCATTTCCATTATATAGAACTCTAAAAACTGTAAACTAATCTATAGTGACGGAAAGCAGCTGGAGGTTACTTGATTATGGCAGAGGCAGTGGGTGCAGCAGGGAGGAGTAGAAGAGGGGGATTATTTAAGGCACGAGGGAACTTTTAAGGGTGATGGAAATGTCCACTAAGTTCATGGCGCTGATGATTTCACAGGTATATGCATATGTCAAAACACATCAACTGTGCATTTTAAATATGTGCAGTATATTTTTGTCAGTTATACTTTAATAAAGCTGTATTTTAAAACCTATTAAATATGAGTGTGAGCCAGCCGCGGTGGCTCATGCCTGTAATTCCAGCACTTTGGGAGGCCGAGGTAGGCAGATCGCTTGAACTCAGGAGTTCGAGACCACTCTGGGCAACAAGGTGAAATCCCGTCTCTACAAAAAATACAAAAATTAGCCGGACATGGTGGTGTGCACCTGTGGTCCCAGATACTCCAGAGGCTGAGGTAGGAAGATCACCTGAGCCTGGGAGGATGCAGTGAGCCATGATCACACCACTGCATGCCAGCCTGGGTGACACAGTGAGACCCTGTCTCAAAAAATATATATAAGAGTGTGAGAGGAGGGAGTAGGGGGAAAAAAGTGTTACTTCTATAAAAACTAAGATGAATCAGTTCCTCAAAAAATTAAAAATAGAATTACCATATGATCCAGCAATTCCACTCTGGGTGCATACCCAAAAGAATGGAAAGCAGGGACTTGGACTTGAACAGAATTCATAAACCCATGTTCATGGCGGCATTATTCACAATAACGAAAACATGGAAGCAACCCAAGTGTTCATTGACTGATGAATGGATAAACAAAATGTGGCACATCCATCCAGTGGAATATCACTCATCCTTAGAACGGAAAGAAATTCTTTGTTTTTTAGATGGAGTCTCGCTCTGCCGCCCAGGCTGGAGGTGCAGTGGTGCAATCTCGGCTCACTACAAGCTCCGCCTCCCGGGTTCACACCATTCTCCTGCCTCAGCCTACTGAGTAGCTGGGACTACAGGCGCCCGTCACCATGCCCAGCTAATTTTTTGTATTTTTTTTAGTAGAGACAGGGTTTCACCATGTTAGCCAGGATGGTCTTGATCTCCTGACCTTGTGATCCACCTGCCTCAGCCTCCCAAAGTGCTGGGATTACAGGTGTGAGCCACCGCACCAGGCTGAGAAATTCTAATATATGCTAAAACAAGAATGAATTTGGAGGACATTATGCTAAGTGAAATAAGCAAGTCACAAAAAAAACAAATACTGTATGATTCCACTTATCTGAGATACCTAGAGTACTCAAATTCACAGAGACAGAAAGTAGAATGGTGCTTGCCTGGGGATGGCGGCAGTGGGAAATGGAAAGTTAGTGTTTAACGGGTACAGGGCTCCAGTTTGGGAAAATGAACAAAATTCTGGAGATGGATGGTGCAAAATAACACATGTACTTAATACCACTGAACTGTACACTTAACAAATGGTTAAGATGGTTAAATTAAATGTTTAGACTTTATGTTATGTGTATTTTACCACAATTTTTTTTTAAGTGCAGAAACAAAAACTGAGTTGAAAGCTTTAGAAAGATGCCCTAAAGGCTTGTCCATCAAAAATGCTATCACACTAGGGAGGAGAACAAGACTGGAACCCTCTAGCGCTCCTCCCCATCACAAAGATAGCCTAAACAATGAATAAACAATGATATATGTATATAGATAGATAGGTATAGAGAAAGAGAGAGACAAGCAGTTTCGCTCTTGTCACCCAGGCTGGAGGGCAATGGCGCAATCTCGGCTCACTGCAACCTCTGCCTCCTGGGTTCAAGAGATTCTCCTGCCTCAGTCTCCCAAGTAGCTGGAATTACAGGTGCCCACCACCACGCCCAGCTAATTTTTGTATTTTTAGTAGGGAAGGGGTTTCACCATGTTGGCCAGGCTGGTCTCAAACTCCAGACCTCAGGTGATCCACCTGCCTCAGCCTCCCAAAGTGCTGGGATTAAAGGCATGAGCCACCGCCACCGGCCAACAATGTTATTTTAACAAAAATAACTGACGAGAGTGCCAGAGTTCATCAGATGGGTGAAAGAAACTTGAGATGGCTACACAGAGAACAGAAGAAAATGCTAGGACTCTACCACTCCAACCCCCCACCAGGATCAACTGGGAACCAACCAGGAGGTAAGCAAGAGGGTGCCAGCAACCCCTATCAACACCTTGGCCACCTACAGACCTTACCTCTGGAGTTCCCTGCAATTCTCACAGACACCAAGCTCAGCTGAGGAAGCTGCCTGGAGTCCACACAGCAGTACTCCTCCAAAGAAGAAGCCAACGCTGTGCCGTGCCCCCTGTGCCCACATGGCTACTCTGCTATGCCATCTTGCAATTGGGACAAGAGGTGGAGAGCATCTTGTTCCCAGGGTGAGTTGCCATGGGTCCCCTTCATCCCTGAAGCTAAGTCACCCTGCACCCCAGCCCAGTGGCCCAACATCCCCAAGGTAAGCTGCCGGCAGCAGTTACACCCTTCCCTGCAGGGCCCAGTAGAGGTAGAGCCTCTCCACCTACCCCTCCTTCTGCCCCCTTGGGCCAGAGCCTAACTGATTTCCTAGGCACCCTGCCTCCTAAACACAGTACCTTGGATGCTCAGGACAGTCACATCTCTCTGGTGCCTAAGTTGAAGAAGTGCCTTATATCCCAGAAAACAGTACCTTGGCTGCCTAGAGCAGTCACTCACCCCAGTGCCTAAGCTAAAATGGTGCCCTGCATCCCAGAGAAATAGTTCCTGGGTTGCCCAGGACAGTCATGTCCCCTATTACCCCCAAGCATGAGCCAAAGCAGCATACCAGTCCCTGGGGAATCAGTGCCCTGGCCAAGCTGAGCAACCGTGCATCCCAGGACTGAGCTGACCCAGTACCCCTGTCCCAGGGAAATAGAGCTGTGGCTGAACTGACATTCTGCCCTACAGGCCAAACAACCCTAGTACTCTGTTTCCCCAGAGCTGGGCTAGCTCTCTAGAGTCTGAGCCACTGACATACCCCTCTCCCTGGGGAGTAAAGTCATCACTGTGCTGTTCCTTGCCCCCTCAGTGCCCAAACAACAGCTATGCTCCACCTTTCTGGGATACTTGCTGCCGCTGCACCTGGCATCACACAGTCTGGAATATTGCCAAGCTCCACAATCTCTTGTTCTAGAGTCACACTACACAATGCTTCATCCCCTGGGATCTGAGTTGCCGCTGAACCCTATTGGCTTAAGTTCCTGAATTGCAGCCATACCCTGTTTCCCAGGCCCAAATCTTCAGAGCACTTCTTCCCAGGAGTCAGGCCAGTACTGTGCCCTGTCCCTCCCAGCAGTAGAATCACAGGTATAACCCAGCCTGTGGGTCTGAGCTGATAAGGGGTGCTTCGGAGTCACAGATGCTGGTTCTTTGGGCAACATATATCCAACCCTGCCACAGAGAGCAAAGCTGCACCCCATGACCCAGGTGGCATAATAGGCTTGCAAGACCCTGACCCTGGAACCCCCACCCCACAGCCACTCTTAAGCACCTGCACCTGGAACCCAGGGCTGCTACAGCTGCTTGTAGGCCATGTCAGACTTGATACCAAGAGAGATCCCCTTGGCTAAGTCTTCCCCTTGTGGGTTAAATGAGAATAGGAGGACCTCAAGTACCCTTGACAACGAGGACATTAACAACCTATGATGCCACTGCACAAACATCTACAGCCTAGGCCACGGGGGTGCTCACAGTTATTGCTGATGTCCAGTGCAGCTGAAGAAGCTGCACAGAGACTATACCATTGCACCTATCCGGAAACAGAGTCATCACACTCTTTCCAACTGGCACACTACAACCCAGCTGCAGATGAAAACCTTTCTC
This sequence comes from Macaca thibetana thibetana, assembly GCF_024542745.1. Classification (NCBI taxonomy): domain Eukaryota; kingdom Metazoa; phylum Chordata; class Mammalia; order Primates; family Cercopithecidae; genus Macaca; species Macaca thibetana. The sequence goes on along the minus strand of NC_065586.1, from coordinate 99,680,920 downwards.
TACACAAGCCATTTCAAAAAGTTTGGAAGAGGTGATTGATCTACTAGATGTACAGACATCAATATGGGGACATGGGGACACAAGAAACTCAAAAATCAAGAAAATATGACGTCACCAAAGGAACATAATAACTCTTTAGTAAGAGACCCAAATGGGAAGGAAATCCACAAATTTCAAGAAAAGAAATTCAAAAAGGAATCTTAAGGAAATCAACAAGATACAAAAAAATACAGATAGGCAATCTGATAAAAATCAGGAAAACAATTCACAATGTGAAAGAGAAATTCAACAGAGATAGGAATAATTTTAAAAGAAACAAACAGAAGTCTTGCAGTCAAAAAGTTCAATGAATGAAATAAAAAATGCAATAGAGAGCTTCAGCAGAACTTGATCAAGCAGAGAAAGATTCTCTGAACTTGAAAGGTAGATCATTTGAGCTGGGAGTGGTGGCTCATGCCTGTAATCCCAGCACTTTGGGAGGCCAATGTGGGTGGATCACCTGAGGCCAGAAGTTCGAGACCAGCCTGACCAACATGGAGAAACCCCATCTCTACTAAAAATACAAAATTAGTCGGGCATGGTGGCTCATGCCTGTAACCCCAGCTATTCAGGAGGCTGAGGCAGGAGAATCACTTGAACCTGGGAGGCGAAGGTTGCAGTGAACAGAGATCACACCAGCAGTCCACTCCAGCCTGGGCAACAAGAGTGAAACTCCATCTCAAAAAAAAAAAAAAAAGAAAGAAAAAAGAAAGGTCATTTGAAATTACCCAGTCAGAGAAAAAAAGAAATAAGAACAAAAAAGTCAAGAAAAATTACAAGACTTATGAGACATTATTAAGCAATCAAATATTTATATTACAGGAGTTTTAAAAGGAGAAGAGAAGGAAAAAAGTATAGAAAACCTATTTAATGAAATAATAGCTGAAAACTTCTTAAGTCTGGGGAAAGATATGGACATCCAGATCAAGGAAGCTCAAAGATTCCCAAATAGATTTAAACCAAAAAGGCCCTTCCTGAGGCCATTATAGTGAAATTATCAAAAGTCAAAGACAAAGAGACTTCACAAAGAAAGCCTCCAAAAAAAGAAAAAAAAGAGAATTCTAAAAACAGCAAGAGAAAAGCATTCAGTCATATATAAAGGAATATCTATTAGACTAGAGCAGATTTCTCCACAGAAACCTTACAGGCCAGTGGAGAATGGGATGATACAGTCAAAGTGCTAAAAGAAAATAACCATTGGCCAAGAATACCATACCTAGCAAAGCTATCCTTCAGAAATTAGGTAGAAATAGTCTTTACCACACAAGCAAAAACTGAAAGAATTCATTACCACTAGACTAGCCTTACAAGAAATGCTCAATGGAGTCCTACATCTGGAAGCAAAAAAGAGAATCATCACTATTATGAAAACATAAAAGTGTAAAACTCACTGGTAGAGCAAATACACAAAGGAGAAAAAGAATCAAATCTTATCACTACCAAAAAAACAAACAAAACAAAACAAAAACCCAAACCACAATCATAAACAGTAAGAAAGAAAGGATACACAAATCAATCAGAAAACAATTAAACTGACAGGGACAAGTCTTCACCTATCAACAATAATCTTGAATATAAATAGATTAAATTCCTCCATTTAAAAGATATACACTGCCTGAATGGATAAGAAAATAAATGACCTAACTATATGCTACCTATAAGAAACTCACTTCACCTGTAAAAACACATATAGACTGAAAATGAAGGGATGGATAAAGATATTCCATGAAAACAGAAACCAAAATTGGCAGGAAAAGCTATGCTTACATCAGATAAATCAGGCTTTAAGTCAAAATGGTAAATAGAGACAAGGTCATTAAATAATAATAAAGGGATCGATTCAGCAAGAGAATATAACAATCATAAATTATACGTGCCAAACAATACAGCACCCAGATACATAAAGCATAAATTATTAGATCTAAAGGGAGAAACAAAGGCCAGGCACAGTGGCTCATGCCTGTAATCCCAGCAGTTTGGGAGGCTGAGGCAGAACGGTTATTTGAGGCCAGAAGTTCAAGACCAGCTGGGCAACATAGTGAGACTCATCTCTACTGAAAAAAAAAAAAAAAAAAAAAAAAAAGCCAGGAAAGGTAGTATGCACTCAGGAGGCTGAGGCAGGAAGATCACTTGAGCCCAGGAGTTTGAGGATACAGTGAGCTATGATCATGCTGCTGCACTTCACTCTGGGCAATAAAGTGAGACCCTGTTTCAAAAAAAGTGGGGGCCAGGCACAGTGCTCACATCTGTAATCCTGGCACTTTGGGAGGCCAAGGCAGGAGGGTCGCTTGAGGCCAGGAGTTCAAGACCAGCCTGGGCAACATAGCAAGACTCCGCCTCTAATAAATAAAAGTAAAATAAAAATGTTTCAAAAAGTAGAGATAGAATCCCAATACAATAATAGTTGGGGACTTACACCTTACTCTCAGCATTGGATAGATCATCTAGATAGGAAATCAACAAAGAAACATTAAATTTAAACTGCACTATGTACAGACACTTACAAAACATTTCGTCAAACAGCTCCAGAACACATTTTTTTTTTTTGAGACAGAGTCTTGTTCTGTTGCCCAGGCTGGAGTGCAGTGGTATAATCTCAGCTCACTGCAACCTCCACCTCCTGGGTTCAAGCAATTCTCCTGCCTCAGCCTCCCAAGTAGCTGAGATTACAGGTGCACACCACCACACCTCGCTAATTTTTGTATTTTTAGTAGAGATGGGGTGTCACCATATTGGCCAAGCTGGTCTTGAACTCCTGACCTCGTGATCCATCTACCTCAGTCTTCAAAAGTGCTGGGATTATAGGCATGAACCACCACGCCCAGGCAAATACATATTATTTTTATCAGCACATGGAACATTGTCCAGGATAGACCACATTTTAGGCTACAAAACAAGTCTCAACAATTCTAAAAGAACTGAAATCATGGCCAGGTGTGGTGGCTCATGCCTGTAATCCCAGCACTTAGGGAAGCCGAGGCAGGTGGGTCACCTGAGGTCAGGAGTTAGAGACCAGCCTGGCCAACACAGTGAAACCATGTCTCTACTAATAATACAAAAATTAGCTGGGCATGGTGGCACACACCTGCAATCCCAGCTAGCCAGGAGGCTGAAGCAGAAGAATTGCTTGAACCTGGGAGGCAGAGGTTGCAGTGAGCCCAGATTGTGCCATTGCACTCCAGCCTGGGTGACAGAGCAAGACTCCATCTCAAAAAAAAAAAAAAAAAAAAAAAAGAATTGAAATCATATCAACTATCATTTCTGACCACAGTTAAACAAAACTAGAAATCAGTAACAAGAACTTGTGAAATTGTACAAATACATGGAAATTAAATAACATGATCCTGAACAATCAATGGTTCAATACAGAAATTAAGAAGAAAATTTTAAAATGTGTTGAAACATATAAAAAGAGAAACACAACAAAGCAAAACCTATAGGATACAGCAAAAGCAGTATTAAGAGGAAAGTTTATAGGAATAAATCAATACAGTAAAAAAAAAAATCTAATGAAGTATCTCAAGGCACTAGAAAAGAAAGAACAAACAAAATGCAAAGTTAGTAGTGGGAGAGGTATAGTAAAGACCAGAGTGGAAATAAAACAAATTGAGACTTAAAAAACACAAAAGATCAACAAAAAAGTTGGTTTTTTTGAGAGGATAAACATAATTGACAAGCCATTAGCCAGATTAACCAAGAAAAAAAGATAAAAGACCCAAATACATAAAATCAGAAATCAAAACAGAGACATTACAACTGATACCACAGAGGCTGCTCTGCCTGTGGAGTAGCCACTCTATTGTTTCTTTACTTCTCTAATAAACTTGCTTTCACTTTACTCTGTGGACTCACCCCAAATTTTTTCTTGCGTAAGATCCAAGAACCCTCTCTTGGGGTCTGAACTGGGACTGCTTTCCAGTAACATCTTCCATGGTGAATCACAAAGGGATGATACTGAAGAGACCCCTGACCCAACGAAAATAGATTGCAGCATCAATCGGCCAATTTTGGAGTCAAGAAAACTTTTCAATTATTTATAGCTTTTAGCAATTGAGTAAAGAATCCTCCTGTAAGCAAAATTTGGAGCATATTTCTTTCTCTCTACTTGATTTCTCCAGAATTTGGGAACTATTTGTGAGTATTCTTAACTTATGGCAATATAGTTATTTACATGAGTGCAAAAAGCAACTGTTTTCTTTTGTAACAGAACACAATTGGAGACTGGCTCTTTTACCAAGGCTTTGACTGGCATGGCATTCTTTCAGATATAAACAGATTCCTTTAAGGAATAAAAGCCCCTTGGGAAAACTGTCCTCATATCTCGTCTGCACAGTCCCTGTACAGGGTTCCTCACCTATGGTAAGTATAGAATGTCATTTTCTGACAGGCTTAGGAGACCCAAGTTATCTTGGGACCTCGAGAGGACAGAAATTTACCAAGCTCATACAGGTATTTGCAGTCACAAACCCATGGCTTGGCTCAAGGCTTTAAAAAGTCTAATCCATGATTCCTTATGGAACTAAGATCCATCAAAGGCAGTTTTAAAAGGTGCCTATATGGCAAATAATTATTCTTGCTGCACTTCTACAAACAATCAAGACAATTATAATATGACTAAAGCTTATTTTGCAAACGAAACCATGATTTGGTTTTAATAAAAAGCAAGACTGGAGAGAGAAAATTTGTGTTTCAAAAACTATGGAACACCTATTATTAGATTCTAGTCTTGTCCGTTGTTTTTAAGTTTTTTCTGCAATTTAGATTGACCCTGCTTATTTCTGTGAATCAATTAGTGATTTCTGGCTGCTGCTCAGAAGAAACAAGAGAAACAGGTAATATAAAAATCTGGATCAGTCTTCTAATTCTGGGCATATGTTAGAATTGGGTAGCAACCCCAAATCAGCTTGGTTCCAACCCTTGCCCAGTTCCTGGAAAGACTTCTCATTTAGTTTACTTGGAATGCTTTTACTTATATTGATTTGTTGTTGTGAAACATATTGCTGTTGTACTCTTTGTGTAGGAAAGGAGGATAAGCTTACTCAACAATTTCTTAAATTGAACACTTATTAATCTTCCTGATATCACCTTTTATCAGAAGTCAGAGTTATGAATGACCCTCACCATACCAGCATTTTCTTTTTTCTTTCCTTCTTTTTTTTTTGAGATGGAGTCTCGCTCTATTGCCCAGGCTGGAGTGCAGTGGCACCACCTCAGCTCACTGCAAATTCTGCCTCCCAGTTTCAAGCGATTCTCCTGTCTCAGCCTCCTAAATAGCTGGGACTACAGACACACACCACCACACCTGGCTAATTTTTTTTTTTTTTCTGTTCTTTTGAGACAGAGTTTCACTCTGTCACCCAGGCTGGAGTGCAATGGTGCGATCTCAGCTCACTGCAACATCTGCCTCCCGGGTTCAAGTGATTCTCCTGCCTCAGCCTTTGAGTAGCTGGGATTACAGGCACCCACCACCAGGCCCAGCTAATTTTTGTATTTTTAGTAGAGATGAGGTTTCACCAGGTTGGCCAGGCTGGTCTCAAGCTCCTGACTTCAGGTGATCCACCCACCTCAGCCTCCCAAAATACTGGGATTACAGGTGTGAGCCACCGTGCCTGGCCTAATTTTTGTATTTTTACTAGAGATGGGGTTTCACCATGTTGGCCAGGCTGGTCTCGAACTCTTGACCACAGGCAGTTGGTCCACCTCAGCCTCCCAAAGTGCTGGAATTACAGGCATAAGCCATTGTGCCCGGCCTTTATACCAATGTTTTCTGACTGAGTGCCTCTCTACTCTAAATACAAGAGACCCTAATAGATAGAAATATCATCACCCCTATTCAGCCAGAAGAAGTTAGAGAAGATAGATATTCATCTGTCTACAACCCATAGGATTAAGGGTCCCCTTGTAAAAAGGAGGGAAAAATATGTCAGAGGTGTTCAAATCAGAGCCACTCCATCTTCAACAGGGCCTGGGTAAAATGAGGCTGAGACATGCTGGGCTGCATTCCCAGGAGGTTAGGCATTCTTAGTCACAGGATGAGATAGGGGATCACAAGATACAAGTCACAAAGACCCTGCTGATAAAATGAGATACAATAGGCCAGGTGCAGTGACTAATACCTGTAATCCCAGCACTTTGGGAGGCCAAGGTGGGCAGATCACCTAAGGTCAGGAGTTCAAGACCAGCCTGACCATGGTAAAACCCCATCTCTGCTAAAAATATAAAAATTAGCCCGGCATGGTGGTGCATACCTGTAATCCCAGCTACTTAGAAGGCTGAGACAGGAGAATCGCCTGAACCTGGGAGGTGGAGGTTGCCGTGAGCCAAGACTGAGTTACTGCACTCCATTCTGGGCAACAGAGTAAGACTCTGTCTCAAAAAAAAAAAAAAAGTGCAATAGAAAAAACCAGCCAGCCAAAACCCACCAAAACCAAGAAAGCAACGAAAGTGCCAATAGCATACTAAAAAGACACTCCCACCAGTGCCATAACAGTTTACAAATGTCATGGCAACATCCCTAAGTTACTCTATATGGTCTAAAGGGAGGAGGAACTCTCAGTTCCAGGAATTGTCTGCCCCCTTCCTGGAACACTCGAATAATCCGCCCCTAATTTAGTATATGATAATAAATAACCATAAAAATAGCCAACCAGGAGCCCTCAGGGCTGCTCTGCCTATGCAGTCGCCATTCTTTTGTTTCTTTACTTCTCTAATAAACTTGCTTTTACTTAAAAAAAGAAAAAAAACTGATACCACAGAAATACAAAGGATCATTAGAGACTATTACAAACAACTATACATAAACAAATTAGAGAACCTAGTGGCTATAACCTGGCATTCATATGCAGAAAAATAAAAGAAAACCAGCCAGCACGGTGGCTCATGCCTGTGATCCCAGCACTCTGGGAGGCCAAGGCAGGTGGATCATGATGTCAGGAGTTCGAGACCAGCCTGACCAACGTGGTGAAACCCCATCTCTACTAAAAATACAAAAATTAGCCTGGCGTGGTGGTGAGCGCCTGTAATCCCAGCTCCTTGGGAGGCTGAGGCAAGAGAATCGTTTGAAACCAGGAGGCAGAGGTTGCAGTGAGCTCAGATCATGCCACTGCACTCCAGCCTGAGTGAGAGAGTGAGACTTCATCTCAAAAAAAAAAAAAAAAAAAAGAAAGAAAGAAAGAAAAGAAAAGAAAACCTAGCAGGAATTGAGAAATTCCTGGACACATGAAAACTACCAAGATTGAACCAAGAAGAAAAAGAAAACCAGAACAAACCAATTCCAAGTAACAAGATTGAATCTATAATAAGTCTTCCATCAAAGAAAAGCACAGGACCCGATGGCCTCACTGCTGAATTCTACCAAACATCTGAAGAAAAACTAATGCCAGTTCTTCTCAAACTCCTCCAGAAAATTGAGGGGGAAAGAATTCTTCCAAACTTGTTCAATGAGGCCAGCATTACCCTATACCAAAACCAGACAAGTACACAACAAAAGAGAGAGAGAGAGAGAGAAAGAAAAAAAGAAAGTTACAGGGCAATGTCTCTGGTAAATATAGAGGCAAAAAATCCTCAACAAAATACAGGTCAACCAAATTTAGCAGCACATCAAAAAGATGATTCACCATGATCAAGCGGAATTTATTTCAGGGATACAACATACACAAATCAATAAACACGATACATCACATCAACAGAATGAAGGACAAAAACCACACGCTCATCTCAATAGATGCACAAAAAGGACTTGATAAAATTCAGCATCCCTTCATGATAAAAAGCTCTCAACAAGTTAGGTAGAGAAGGAATATATCTCAACACAATAAAGGCCACATAGCACAAAATCATAGCCAATATCATACTGAAAGGGGATAAGTTGAAAGCTTTTTCTCCAAGATCCAAAACAAGACAAGAAAGCCCACTATTACCACTTTTATTCACCACAGTAGTGGACGTACTAGCCAGAGCAATTAAGGAAGAGAAAAAAATAAAGAGCCTCTATATTAGACAACAGGAAGTCAAACTGTCCCTGTTTGCATATAAACTATTGTATATAGAAAAGCAAAAGACTTGCTGGCATGATGACTCACACCTGTAATCCCAGCACTCTGGGAGGAGGAGGTAGGTGGATCACTTGAGGACAGCAGTTCGAGACCAGCCTGGCCAACGTGGTGAAACTCCATATCTACTAAAAATACAAAAAGTAGCCCAGCATTATAGCGCAAACCTGTAATCCCAGCTACTTGGGTCGCTGAGGCAGGAGAATGGCTTGAACCCAGGAGGAGGAGGTTGTAGTGACCCGAGGTGATGCCACTGCACTCCAGCCTGGGAAACAGAGTGAGAGTCTGTCTAAAAAAAAAAAGAAAGAAAAAAAGAAGAAGGAAAGAAAGAAAAGAAAGAAAGAAAGAAAGAAAGAAAGAAAGAAAGAAAGAAAGAAAGAAAGAAAGAAAGAAAGAAAGAAAGAAAGCAAGCAAGCAAGCTAGCTCACTCCACCAAAAAAACTCTGAGAACTAATTAATGAATTCAGTAAAACTTCAGAATACAAAATCAACGTACAAAAATCAGTAGCATTTATATACACCAACAACAAACTAGTGGAAAAGGAAACCAATAAAGCAATCCCATTTACAATAACTACAAAAAATCATATCTAGGAATAAATTCAACCAAGGAAGTGAAAGATCTCTACAATAAGAGCTGTTAAACACTGATGAAAAAGATTGAAGAGGACATAAAAAAACTGAAAGACATCCATGTTTATGGATTAAAAGAATTAATACTGTGAACATGACCATACCACCCAAAGCAATCTACAGATTCAATGCAATTCATATCAAAATACCAAAGACATTCTTTACAGAAATACAAAAAGCAATCCTAAAAATTGTATGGACCCCACCCCGCAAATAGCCAAAGCAATCCGAGCAAAAAGGACAAAGCTGGACATATCACACCACCAGACCTCAAAATATATTAAAAAGACCAAAACAGCATGGCACTGGCAAAAAAAACAGACACATAGACCAATGGAACAGAATAGGAAATCCAGAAATAAACCCATGTATTTACAGCAAAACTGATTTTCAACAAAGGTGACAAGAACATTCATTGGGGATGGAACACTCTTTTCAATAAATGGTGCTAGGAAAACTGGATATCCAAATGCAGAAAAATGAAACTAGAGCCATATCCCTCACCATATATAAAAATCAACTCAAAATTGGTTAAAGACTTAAATGTAAGACCCAAAACTATAAAAGTACTAGAAGAAAACATAGAAGATATACTTCAGGACATTGGTCTGGGCAAAGATTTTATAAAGAAAACCTCAAAGCACAGGCAACAAAAGCAAAAGTAGATAAAAGAAATTATATCAAACTAAAATGTTTCTGCATAGCAAAGGAAACAATCAACAGAATGAAGAGATCACCTGCAGAATGGGGGGAAATATTTGCAAACTATTCATCTGACAAGGGGTTAATATCCAGAATATACAAAGGACTCAAACAACTCAACAGCAAAAAACAAACAAAAATCCTCCAATTAAAAAACAGGCAAATGAGCTGAATAGATATCTCTCAAAAGAAGGCAGACAAAAACCAACAAGCATTTTTTCTAAATGTTCAACATCACTAATCATCAAGGATATGCAAATCAAAATGTCAGTGAAATATCATTGCACCCCAGTTATAGTGGCCATTATAAAAAAAATGATAATAACAAACGCTGGCAAGGAGGCTGAGAAAGGGGAACTCTTTCTGCAGGTGGGAATGTAAATTAGTACAGCCATTATGGAAAACAGTATCAAAGTTCCTCAGAAAAACTAAAAACAGAGCTACTATATGACCCAGCAATCCTTCTACTAGGTATATATCCAAAGGAAAGGAAATCACTATGTCAAAGAGCTGCACACCCATGTTTATTGCAGCACTCTTCATAATAGCCAAGATATGAAATCAACCTAAGTGTCAAACAACAAGTGAACGAATAAAGACAATGTGGTATATACACACAATGGAATACTATTTAACCATTTAAAAAATGAAATTCTGTCATTCATGGCAACATGAATGGGCTCAGAGGACATTACGTTACTGAAATAAGCCAGGTACAGAAAGATAAATATCAAATGTTCTCATTCATATGTGGAAGCAAAAAAAGTTGTTCTCATAGAAGTAGAGAACAGCATAGTAACCAGAGGCAGGGAAAAGGAAGAGGGAGAGGGATAACCAAAGGTTGGTTAACAGATTCAGAAGCACAGCTAGATAGGAGGGATAAGTGTTAGTGTTCTATAGCACTATAGGGTGACTATAACTAACAACAATTTATTGTACTTCTTTTTTCTTTTTCTTTTCTTTCCTTTTCTTTTTTTTTTTTTTTTTTTTTTTTGAGACAAGGTCTTGTTATGTCACCCAGGCTGGAGTGCAGTGGTGCCATCGTCTCTCACTGCAACCTTAAACTCTTGGACTCATGTGATTCTTCCACCTTAGCCTCCAGAGTAGCTGGGACTACAGGCGTGTGCCAACATGCCTGGCAATTTTTTTTTATTTTTTGTAAAGATGGGGGTCTCACTATGTTGCCCATGCTGGTCTCAAACCCCTAGCCTCAAGCAATCCTCCTGCCTCAGCCTCCCAAAGTGTTGGGATTACAAGCTTGAGCCACCAAGCCTGGTCCTGTATATTTTCAAATAGCTAGGAAAGTGTATTTGAATATACACAATAAATAAATGATAAGTGTTTGAGTTGATACACATGTTAATTACCCTGATTTGATTATAACACATTGAATATATGTATCAAAATATCACTGTACCGCATAAAATATACAATTATTATGTGACAATTAAAAATAATAAAGGCCAAAAAATACTGTCAAATTATATAATGGCAAGACAACTATAAAATCCTCAGTAAAAAAAAACTAGAAGGATTTTGCCCGTAAATAATTCAAAAGGATCTTTAGTCTCCTGTTGCACTTCAAAGCAGCCGAAACTGACTACTGGAGAGCATGCCTTAGGAGGGTTCCTACAAGAGGTACTCAGGGAATTCCAACCAGGGGATCATGGCTCTACATCAAGACACCAACTAGTAAATGCAAATTTGTGTGTTTTGGTGAAAATATTTACATATGTATCATTTTATACTACTATTCCCTACATTGATGTTTTACCTAACAAACCAATAAGGCTTCATTCTGATTGCATGAGACAAAGAGGATTTTTTATTTATTTATTTATTTATTTTATTTTTTTGAGGTGGAGTTTTGCTCATGTTGCCTAGGCTGGAGTGCAATGGTGCGATCTCAGCTCACCACAACCTCCGCCTCCCAAGTTCAAGCGATTCTCCCGAGTAGCTGGGATTACAGGCATGTGCCACCATGTCTGGTTAATTTTCTTTTTTTTTTTTTTTTTTTTTTTGTAGTATTAGTAAAGACGAGGTTTCTCCATGTGGGTCAGGCTAGTCTCAAACTCCCAACCTCAGGTGACCCACCCACCTCGGCTTCCCAAGGTGCTGGGATTACAGGCATGAGCCACTGTCCCGGCAAGAGAACTTCTAAGAACATAAAAATGAAGACCTAGAAAAAAAAACACACCAAAATGCTGACTGTCAGGCCTCTGAGCCCAAGTCAAGCCATCATATCCCCTGTGACCTGCACATATACATCCAGATGGCCTGAAGCAAGTGAAGAATCACAAATGAAGTGAAAATGGCTGGTTCCTGCCTTAACTGATGACATTCCACCATTGTGATTTGTTCGTGCCCCAGCTTAACTGAGCGATTAACCTTCTGAAATTCCTTCTCCTGGCTCAGAAGCTCCCCCACTGAACACCTTGTGACCCCTGCCCCTGCCTGCAAGAGAAAAACCCCCTTTGACTGTAATTTTCCACTACCCACCCAAATCCTATAAAACGGCCCCACCCCATCTCCCTTCACTGACTCTCTTTTCAGACTCAACCCGCCCACACCCAGGTGAAATAAACAGCCTTGCTGCTCACAAAAAGCCTGTTTGGTGGTCTCTTCACATGGACGTGCGTGACATTTGGTGCCAAAACCCGGGCAGCTAGCATTCCAACTTCTGTCCCTCATGGCCAGTTTTTCTCCTTCTCATCGGTCACTCCTACCTATTCTCCCACTGAAACTTCCACCTATCAATCTCTTCCCACACAAGGCAAATGGTTCTTGGACCAAGAAAAATATCTCCTTCCAGCCTCACAGGCCCATTCTATTCTATCATCATTTCATAACCTCTTCCATGTAGGTTACAAGCCACTAGCCTGCCTCTTAGAACCTCTCATTTCCTTTCCACCGTGGAAGTCTATCCTTAAGGAAATCACTTGTCAGTGTACCATCTGCTATTCTACTACTCCTCAGGAATTGTTCAGGCCACTTCCCTTCCCTACATATCAAGTTTGGGGATCTGCCCCCACCCAGGACCGGCAAATTGACTTTACTCACATGCCTCAAGTCAGGAAACTAAAATACCTCTTGGTCTGGGTAGACACTTTCACTAGATGGGTAGAGGCCTTTCCCACAGGGTCTGAGAGGGCCATCGCGGTCATTTCTTCCCTTCTGTCAGACATAATTCCTCGGTTTGGCCTTCCCACCTCTATACAGTCCAATAACGGACTGGCCTTTATTAGTCAAATCACCCAAACAGTTTCTCGGGCTCTTGGTATTCAGTAGAACCTTCATACCCCTTACTGTCCTCAATCTTTAGGAAAGGTAGAATGGACTAATGGTCTTTTAAAAACACACCTCACCAAGCTCAGCCTCCAACTTAAAAAGGAGGACTCTGTCAAGGATAGAGCCCAAAAACTCACCAACCAAGCAAGTAATTACACTGAACCCCTTGGGCACTCTCTAATTGGATGTCCTGGGTCCTCCCAATTCTTAGTTCTTTAATACCTGTTTTTCTCCTTCTCTTATTAGGACCTTGTGTCTTCCATTTAGTTTCTCAGTTCATCCAAAACTGTATCCAGGCCATCACCAATCATTCTTTTTTTTTTTTTTTTTTTTGAGATGGAGTCTTGCTTTGTCACCCAGGCTGGAGTGCAGTGGCGCGATCTCAGCTCACTGCAAGCTTCGCCTCCCAGGTTCACACCATTCTTCTGCCTCAGCTTCCTGAGTAGCTGGGACTACAGGCACCCGCCACCACGACTGGCTAATTTCTTTTGTATTTTTAGTAGAGACAGGGTTTCACCGTGCTAGCCAGGATGGTCTCGATCTCCTGACCTCGTGATCTGCCCACCTTGGCCTCCCAAAGTGCTGGGATTACAAGCATGAGCCACCATGCCTGGCCTTTCACCAATCATTCTATATGAAAAATGCGCCTTCTAACAACCCCACAGTATCACCCCTTACCACAAAATCTTCCTTCAGCTTAATCTCTCCCACTTTAGGTTCCCACACCGCCCCTAATCCTGCTCAAAGCAGCCCTGAGAAACATCACCCAATATCTCTCCATACCACCCCCCCAAAATTTTCCCTGCCCCAACACTTCAACACTGTTATGTTATTTTTCTTCTTAATATAAGAAGACAGGAATGTCAGGCCTCTGAGCCCAAGTCAAGCCATCATATCCCCTGTGACCTGCACATATACATCCAGATGGCCTGAAGCAAGTGAAGAATCACAAATGAAGTGAAAATGGCTGGTTCCTGCCTTAACTGATGACATTCCACCATTGTGATTTGTTCGTGCCCCAGCTTAACTGAGCGATTAACCTTCTGAAATTCCTTCTCCTGGCTCAGAAGCTCCCCCACTGAACACCTTGTGACCCCTGCCCCTGCCTGCAAGAGAAAAACCCCCTTTGACTGTAATTTTCCACTACCCACCCAAATCCTATAAAACGGCCCCACCCCATCTCCCTTCGCTGACTCTCTTTTCAGACTCAACCCACCTGCACCCAGGTGAAATAAACAGCCTTGCTGCTCACAAAAAGCCTGTTTGGTGGTCTCTTCACACGGACGTGCGTGACACTGACGTTAATCATTCATAAGTGAGTTCCTATTTTTTTCTTCATATGTTCTTAGATTTTCCTAAAAGTATATGTTACCTTTGTCTGGCCTCTGAGCCCAAGCTAAGCCATCATATACCCCGTGAACTGCACATATACATCCAAATGGCCTGAAGCAACTGAAGATCCACAAAAGAAGTGAAAATAGCCTTAACTGATGACATTCCACCACTGTGATTTGTTTCTGCCCCACCCTAACTGATCAATGTACTTTGTAATCTCCCCCACCCTTAAAAAGGTTCTTTGTAATTCTTCCCACCCTTGAGAATGTACTTTGTGAGATCCACCCCTGCCCACAAAACATTGCTCCTAACACCACCACCTATCCCAAAACCTATAAGAACTAATGATAATCCCAACACCCTTTGCTGACTCTCTTTTCGGACTCAGCCCAAAAAGAGAGTCAGTTCAAGGTATGGAACCACAGAATAGAGTTGTTCACCTGCACCCAGGTGAAATAAACAGCCTTCTCGTTCACACAAAGCCTGTTTGGTGGTCTCTTCACAGGGACACATGAGACAACCTTTATAAAAATTTAAGCAATAAACTGTTTTAAAGCAACTATCTGGGCCAGGAGCAGTAGCTCACCCCTGTTATCTGAGCACTCCAGGAGGCTGAAGCAGGAGGATTGCTTGAGGCCAGGAGTGTGAGACCAGCCTGGGCAACATAGTAAGACCCATCTCTACAAAAAATTTAAAAATTAGCCAGAGTATGCTGGTGCATGCCTATAGTCTCAGCTACTCAGGAGGCTAAAGTGGGAGAATTGCTTGAGCCCTGGGAGGTCAAGCCTGCAGTAAACCATTATCACACCACTGTACTCCAGCCTAGGCAACAAAGCAAGACCCTGTCTCCAAAAAAAAAAAAAAGACTGATGGTAGTAGAGTTTAAAATAGTGACAAAAGTGATGACGATGGTGTAATGTGATCTCCAGGACAGGTGGCCCAAAACAACAGGCTCAAGGGAGATTTGGCATCTTCTGGATAAACCCTTAAGGGGTTCCTGAATCTCTATGGAGGGAACCAGACCCGACCAGCCCTCAGATGCATAAGATGTGGAGCCCAGGCACTGACTCCCAGGACCTAAGGCAGGTGAGCCCAGGACTCCACTATGGTTATATTATGCACTTCTGGACACCTAGCCCTGCCCTGGGCACTGAAGGGAAGAATATGAGAAGGAAACAAAATTTAACCGTTTCTAGACATAGGCACAACCACTGGCAATCATGTATCAATTATCTCATTTATTCCTCGATACAACTGGTCAAAGCAGCCAGTCAACTCTGCTGACCATACTCTCTTTTGGTAGGGGACAGGGCTATAAAAGTTCTTTTTTTTTTAAGTTTTTTTTTCTTTTTTTTTCTTTTTTGATACAGTCTTGCTCTGTTGCCCAGGCTGCAGTGTGGTGTCACGATCTCGGCTCACTGCAACCTTCACCTCCTGGGTTCAAGCACTTCTCCTGCCTTAGCCTCCTGAGTAGCTGGCATTACCGGCACCCACCACCATGCCCAGCTCATTTTTTTGTATTTTTAGTAGAGACAGGGTTTCACCATGTTGGCCAGGCTGATTTTGAACTCCTAACCTCAAGCAATCCACCCGCCTCAGCCTCCCAAAGTGCTGGGATTATAGGCATGAGACACTGCGCCTGTAAAATTTAAACTGTAAAAGCAATATGTGCTTATTGTTAAAAATAAATAAATATAACAGTACTGATTTGTCTGGAGTAAAACATCCTGTTCCTCAACACTACTCAACTCCTGCCAATTCTCCAGAGGTAGCCCCTGGTAACAGTTGGGTGGGTATCCACTCAGCCTTGGTCTGTGTGTGTACAAACAAAGTAAATATGGTTGAGTGATAACTAGATGCACAGGCAGATATCAAGGTATGGAACCACAGAATAGAGTTGTTCCCCAAGATACCTGCACCGCTCACTCCCTCACCTTCTGCAAATGCCATCAGGTCTTCTCTGACCAACCTATTCAAAGTGCTGTTCCCCAGACCCCCCAACTCATAATCCCTGTATCTGCTTCACTCATGGTTTCTTTCTCTCCAGGGCATTTTTCATCATCTGACATCCGTATGTCATGTTTTTGGGTTTTAAAAATCTGTCTCTCTTCATAAGAATGTAATTCCATGAGACAGAGAACTTGTTCCCTGCTGCATCCTCGTACTTGGAACAGTGCCTGGCACACAGTAGGCACTGACTAAATACTGGTTGAAAGAAAGGAATGAAAGAAGAGAGGGAGAGAGAAGGAGGGAGGGGAAGGGAGAGGAAGAGGGGGAAGGAAAAATGTAGCACTCTAAATGCAAACAGGCCCATACTATACATATTACAGAATTTGCTCTTTTCTCTTAATAATATAGCAGACTTTTTTAAAACCATGGTACCTCATTAATGCGAAAAGCTGCAAGGTATTTCTGTGAATAGATGTCATCATTTACTTAACCCACTCCTTCCTTCCTGAAACTCTGTGTAGGCAGTAAGTGGAGAAAGGGGCAAAATAAGGTACCCCCAGTTCATGGCTCTTGGCAATAAGCTTTCCCAAATTTCAGTCTAGGAAATTGACTGTTTGTGGATCAGGTCATGCAAAGTTACCCTCAAGAGACATAAAGGAGACCTGGCTGGAGGTGAAGAAAAGATGTGTTCATTGGATGCCAAAGATCGGTAAAAAGGAGATGTCACTGAGGCACACTGCAGTGAGGCCCATGGGGGCAGAGCCAGGGAAATGGTGGCCTGCCAGGCCCGAGTGTTGGGTCCTCCTGGCAGGCATTTCCCTGTTGGTGAAGTGGCCTGGGCAAGGCTCAGAGCCCATGGGCACTGAACTCTCAGATTGTGTTCTCAACTTGCCAGGCCTGGAGCAAGTTCACTCAGCACTCAAAGAGCTGCTGCAAGGGGAGAAGGTGCCAGGAAGTTCATCTGACAGAAAAATGTCTCTTTGGGAAACAGTACATTGACTTCTGATTTGATTCATAAATCTTTGTGGACTTGTGGATTACAGAGAGCCAGGGGCTTCCAGTCCTATCAACTCAGAGGAGACACAGAGGAGATGAAATTTGGGGCCAGCTCAGGCAAAGGCCAGATGTGGGCAGGAGAGGACTCACTAAGGAAACCAGGTCCTCAGGCTGACCCGCCTAGCTCCTAGCTCACAAAGCCATTGTGTAGATTAAATGAGGTCAGAGCTGTGGGTCATGGGGCTCAGGGCCTGGTACACAGTAGGAGGTCATTAAACAGTAGGTATTTCTTGTTTATTATTTTGAAGAAGGTGAGCAATGGCATAGGGCAGGTCACACAATGGTGACTCACGCCTGTAATCCCAACATTTTGGGAGGCCAAGACAGGAGGATTGCTTGAGCCCAGGAGTTCAAGATCAGCCTAGGCAATATAGTGAGAACTCATCTCTACAGAAAGTTTAAAAAGTAACCGAGCATTGTGGTGCATACCGGTAGTCCCAGCTACTCAGGAGGCTGAGGTGGGAGGATCCCATAAGCCCAGGAGGTGGAGGTTGCAGTGAGAAGAGATCATGCCCCTATACTCCAGCCTGGGTGACAGAGTAGGACCCTGTCTCAAAAAAGAAAAGGGAGGGAGGGAGGGAAGGAGGGAGGAAGGACAGAAGGAAGGACAGCAGGAAGGAAGGAAGGAAGGAAAAGGAAAGGAAATAAATCAGGAAGTGTAAGTCCTCCAGGTTTTTCTTTCTTCCAGAATAATTTTGGTTATTCCGGGTCCCTGAGGAGGAATCTACATTTTTTCAAGCTCCCCAGGCAATTTGTAGGTCCTTAGAGAACCACTGCACTGTGCCATATCACACCTCTAAACTCTGCTCCCTTGGCCTCTCTGGCCTTTTGACCTTTCCTGATTCTCCTTGTACCACTCCCACACCCTTCTTCATGGTTTCCTTCAGTCCACCCTGTGATATTTCAAGCACTCTCATGGTTTAAGTGACACCCACTGCTGACAACTCATTGCAGCCCTGATCTCTCTTCTGAGATTCAAGCTCACACATGGAGTTGCCAACTCAGCGTCTCCCCCAGGATATCTCAGGGCTCTTCTGACACACACCAGCCAAAACTCAACCTATCATCTTTCCCTCCAGCCCTACCCTTCTGCTTGGGGTCCTGATGAGATCACCATCCTCCCAGTCACCTGAAAACCCGGCATCAGGAATAATCTTGGATTATTCCCTCACCCTCACCACCTGCATCATTCAGTTATCAGTGCTGTCAAACACAACTCTTTTTTTTTTTTTTTTTCTTTTGAGGTGGGGTTTCACTCTGTCACCCAGGCTGGAGTGCAGCGGCACAATCTTGGCTCACTGCAACCTTTGCCTCCCAGGCTCAAACGATCTTCCCACCTCAGCCTCCCAAGTAGCTGGGACTACAGGCGCACATCACCACATCTGGCTAATTTTTTTATATTTTTGTAGAAATGGTGTTTTTCCATGTTGCTCAGACTGGTCTCAAACTCCTGGACTCAAGTGATCCACCTGCCTTGGCCTCTCAAGGTGCTGGGATTACAGGCATGAGCCACTGCACCCGGCCCAAGCACACCTCTTAAATGTGTTTCAAAGGAGTTCCTTCCTCTCTTGGACCACATCTGTAGTTCAGGCTTCAGCATCCCTCCCCTAGACAACTTCACTTCCTTCATAAGTGGTGTCCCTGTCTCCCAACTTGTCCCTCTTAACTCCATCCTCCACCGTGTAGCCAGCGTGATCTTTCCAAAAAGCAAATCTAAAACTTTCAATAGCTCCCACTCCCCAGAGACACCTAGGGTCTGTGTGGACACTAGTTCATTCGTCAGCCACTTTCACTTTCACGGCTGAGATAAATGTTTCACTAGGTGGTGGTTTGTTCTTGGCAACAAGATGATCTTTTGTAAATGGGTGTTTCACTGACCTTGCAGAAGTGAAAGTTTACTACACCTGTATAAACAGGCTTGGCTAATGTACTAGCACGACTGCTAAAAGAGCAGTGACTGGAATTTTCATAGTAAACAATGCAGCATCTCCTGCCCTAATTTCCCCAGCACCAGGGGCCTTCTAGTCAGGATTCCCCAGGCCCACACTTTCTAACATCTCTTTCCTTTTCCAGCCCACACTGGTCAGTTACAGCTTCCTACGTCCCAGCTGTGTGTTTCCTGTGAAAAGAATAAGAGGGTAAATGAGAAGTTATTTTAAAGGACATGAAGTGGGGAACTTCCTCTGGAAAGAGTATCTAAACACACACTTGATGTTTCTCTTTTTTTTTTTTTTTTTTTTTTTTTTGAGACAGAGTCTTGCTCTGTCAACCAGGCTGGAGTGCAGTGGCACGATCTTGGCTCACTGCAACCTCCGCCTCCCAGGTTCAAGTGATTCTCCTGCCTCAGCCTCCCGAGTAGCTGGGATTCCAGGCGCCCGCCACCACACCCGGCTAATTTTTGTATTTTTAGTAGAGACGGAGTTTCACCATGTTGGCCAAGCCAGTCTCAAACTCCTGACCTCAGGTGATCCACCGGCCTCAGCCTCCCAAAGTACTGGGATCACAGCCATGAGCCACCTGCCCAGCCTGATGTTTCTTGAGTAGGGGACTGAGATACAGCTAAGGCCACAGGGTGGTGAGGTGGAGGGGGAAGCTGTCCAGAGAGGGGCTGGCCTGAGGCACCTAGAGTTTAGCACACCCCTGTCGGTGGCCCTGGGCATGCATGCTTCCTGCCCCACTCCCTACCCTACGCATGGGGCCCTTAGGGTCCCTGGGTTTTGAAGTAGCTGCCCCGAATTAATAGCCCAGTTAATAAGTGTCAGAGTCAAGGTCTGAACCCAAGATCTGCCTGTCAAGCTCACTCCTTTGCCACAGTGCCAGGGGCTACTCCCTCTGCTCCCCACCAGCCCTGCCCTTCTCCGCGGGGCTGGGGGTCTGAGCAGGAGGACTTCCCCAAACTTTTGGGTCTGAGGGGCCCAGACTCTGCAGAATCAGGAGTCTCGAGTGAAGAGAAGCCCAGGGGCAGATGGCCCAGGCTGGGGCAGGAGGGCTCAGAGAGCAGAGGCCTCAAGGAGAGTCCACATCCTGCTTGACAAGGAAGAGGAACCTGGGCACAGAGAGGGATAGAAACTAGCCCAGGGACGCAGTCCACAGCAGGTAAGAAACACTCCCTTTGGGAGGCCGAGGTGGGCAGATCACGAGGTCAAGAGATCGAGACCATCCTGACCAACATGGTGAAACCCCATCTCTACTAAAAATACAAAAAAAATTAGCTGGGCGTGGTGGCACATGCCTGTAGTCCCAGCTACTTGGGAGGCTGAGGTAGGAGAATCACTTTAACCCCAGGAGGCAGAGGTTGCAGTGAGTGCAGAGGTTGCACTGCACTCCAGCTTGGCGACAGAGCAAGACTCTGTCTCAAAAAAAAAAAAAGAAAAAAAGAAAAAGAAACACTCCCCAACTCAGTTCATCCAGGAGACCTCCTGGGAGAGGTGCAAAAACAAAAAGAAAATGAAAAAAGACTGAGCCTCCGGGACAGATGGGGGAAACCAAGGCCAAAGCCACACTGACAACCGCGGGGTCACAGCCAGACCCAGCTCTCCCAGCCTCTTGGACACCTCTCCCTCTCCTCTCACCTCCCCTTCCTCCTCTCCCACAGCCCTTCCCTGGCCTCACTGCCCCAGGCCTCACATTAGGCTGCCCCAGAGGTCTTGGGGGAATTCCCAAGCTGCAGACCACTCCAACCAGATTCATCAGCGCCCCTGTCCTCCCACCCCTGGCCTTCACCAGCTCCTAGGCCAGAGGTACCCTGGCCCCACAGTATAGAGGTCTGAGAACCAAGGAAGCAGGGACCCTGGGTTCTAGACCTCCACCTGCTTCAACTTGCCCTGTGAGTCTGGGTAGGTCCCTGCCCCTCTCTGAGCCTCAGTTTCTCCTCTGTGAACTGACAGAGTTTGACATGACCCCAGACATTCTCCATTCCTGAGGCACTAGGCGTGGCTCGCGTCTGTCGCAGTCTGTGAACCTGGCGGGGGCCGACGTATCCCAGGGCTAGCCTCTGTGGCACAGGCACCTTGGTGACCTTTGGAGAGGCCACTCAGGCCACAGCCTGGGGCAGGGCCCAGTGGGGCCTCCCCAAAGCCCCCAGTGTCTCCCAGTGAAAAACAATGAATTTCATTCCAAATAAGGGAACTACAGCAAAGTTCCCTGCCACGGCCCAGTTCCGGCTGGTTTATGTTAGCTGGACAAGACTAAACAGACCTTCACATTCCCAGTAGTAAGCACTAAAAATGAAAACGTGCCTGCTTGTCTCCGGAGCACTGGGGCAAGGGAGAGGCCGGTGCTCCCCTGAGACCTCCCGAGAGGCTCGGCAGACCTGAGGGCTGCTAGGGAGGGCTGCTGGGAAGCGAGCAAGACTTCAGCAGGCAGCAAAGCGGGGTGGGCAATGGTGATGGTGGC
This sequence comes from Macaca thibetana thibetana, assembly GCF_024542745.1. Classification (NCBI taxonomy): domain Eukaryota; kingdom Metazoa; phylum Chordata; class Mammalia; order Primates; family Cercopithecidae; genus Macaca; species Macaca thibetana. The sequence goes on along the minus strand of NC_065586.1, from coordinate 99,659,471 downwards.
CACGGTGGTCTAGGGCGGTGTAAGTGGAGAGGGGCAGGGGGTTCTTTGTGTTGTAGAGGTGGGAATGTGACAGGGAACCAGAAACGAGAAGGTAGAGGGAGAGAGAAAGAGACGCAGGGAAGGAGTGAGGCAGCCGCAGACCCTAGAAGACCCTAGAAGCCCACCTGCCTTGACTGGGAGGCCAGGAGGGAGGGAAGAGGGGAGAGAAGGGACCCAGTCACTTCCTGGACAACACAGCACCTTGTTCCCAGGCCCCCTCCGGCCTCCCTCAGTGTGGACACAACTAGCTTGAGATAAGAATTTAATTATTTACAAAACAGAGACACCTGAAGCAAGACTGCCGTCCCCTTTCCCACACAAGCCTCCCTCCACACATACCTGCCCTCGGGCCCAGCCCAACCCTGCGGGCGCTGGGAGAACTGCCAGGCAGCACAGCTCCCATCCTTTTTAGGTTTATTTGGTAGAGACGGGGTTTCCTCCATGTCACCCAGGCTAGTCTTGAACTCCTGGGCTCAAGCAATCCACCCACTTCAGCCTCCCAAAGTGCTGGGATTCCAGGCGTGAGCCACCTCACCCAGCCATAGTTCCCATCTTAGAAACAACTAAACTAACACTTGGAGGGACAGGGAAGTGCCCTGCCCAAGGTCACCCATCTGTGGCTGGCAGAGCCAGGACCAGTGGTCCCCACAGATTCTGAGTCCTGTGAGTTGGCTCCACAGCCTCAGGCCACGCTGTCACTGGTCAGCCTTGCCTCATGGCTACACACGGGTGGCTCCATCTCCTCCATCAGCTCCTTGCCCACTCCCAAGAGAAAGCCCCTCTCTGTCCACCCAAACTTCTCCACCATTCTTCAAAACAAACCCCTTCTCCTGGAAGTTCTCCCTGATTCCATTAAGCCTAACTGACCACTCTCTCCTCTGACCTCTGACCTCCCTCCGCCCGAGTGATCAGCAGCACAAGTTCTATGAGGGCAGAACCATGTCTGTCTCCAGAGCCTGGCACAGGCCTGACACCTAAAGAGCACCCAAAGAACATCTGTGCCATCAATGAATAATGAATGAAGCAATGGTTCCATCTTGCTCTTGTCTGGGCCCCAGAGCCTGGTATTCAGAAAATGTCATTTCAATAGAGAACTGATTGGATGTGGCTGCGGCAGTCCTGAAGAGCCCATAGAAGAAAAGTTTGAATTCCCCAGAATCAGCCCATTCTTGCATTAATTTCAAAACATAGTTGAGTGCCTACTGTGTGTGCCAGGCACTAGTGGCAGTGATACGGCAGTAGGCAAGAGAGACAGTAAAAGATACAGACAAGCAAACAGGCCTGGCAGCTAGTGTGATCCGTGCGAGGATGGTGAAGCCCAGGGCAGCCAGAGAGGGACGGCAGAAGCCATCTAACCCACGTGGTGGTCAGGGAAGGCTTTCTAGAATAGGCGAAGCTAAGCCAAGACCTGAAGGATGAGCCCAACGATGGCAACCATAGTACTCAAGCATTACCTCAAATAAGGAATTAGGACATGGAGAAGTTAAGCTTTGAGGCCCAGGGAGCCAAGACAAAGTCCAATTCCAGAGTCTATGCCTCAGCTACAGTGCATTCTATCCTGCCTGTCTTTCCTCTTCCCTCCTTGCACTCCAGGTCCCCCCAGATGCTGCTGGAGAATTCCAGAGGCCTGCTGGGCTGTACCAGCGTCAGCATGTGGGTTGGGTTTCCATAGCCCAGTGGGACCCCCAGGCCTCTCAGCCTCTCAGGTTCCATAGCCAGGCCGAGAGAGGGGGCCTGGGGGTCCCTGTGGACCCAGACAGAGCTCCCCGTGTGTCCCTGGGACAGACTGGCTGGTGGAGAAAGCTCCCCCTCTTCTCAAGCACCTGAGTTTCCTGGGCTGCAGGGAAAGGACTCTGTCCCAAAGATGTCCTTTCAGAACACAGAAGAGATTGCCCTAGACCTGTAAAGCATGTCCGCCACTCACTCCTGCCTGTCGCCTGTTTTGGTAAAACAAAGGAGGACCTCTGAGACGGGGAAGTCCACCTGCAGCAGGGTGGATGGGGGCTAAGAGGCCAAGTCAGGAGCGCCCCCATTCAAGGCCCACTGGCAACGGTGTGACCAGGGCAGTGGGAACGGGAAACAGCGGGGTGGGGAGGCCCTGGAAACATCCAGGAAATAAGGCCAAGACCACCTGCCTCAGAAACTTCTAGGGGGTCTTGAGGAACACCCGGGAAGGAAGAGGGCTTCCCAGAGCTCAAAGCCCAGGACAAATGGAATGGAATTTTTTCTTCCCAGCAACTTTAGCTCTCCAACAGAAGGATCCACATTGGAGGTAGCAAGAGAGAAAAAGAGGAGGGGTGTGGGTGGCAGCCCTATATAGACACAGATGTTTCTCAGGCAGAGGTCAACCCAGCCAGGGGTGAAGGACAGCCCCTCTGGGTCCCAGCCCCTCAGCACAGCACAAGGGAGACAGCCGCACCGCTTCAGATCCTGGCTTGCCACATGTCTTTGCCCACTGCCTGGCCTAGGTAAGAGCTGGCCTACAAGGAACGGGGCTGTTGGCCCATCTCCCACCCCACAGAGCCACACGCCAACCCCCAGGGACCCAGATTTAACATGTCCCACTCGATGTGTGCTCACTCTCCCCAGGGGCCGCTCAGCACACGTTAAGATCCAATTGGCACTAATTGGACCAAGCTGGCAGTGCCCAGGGCAGCCTGAGTCCTGTCACCATGGATTTGACTCACCAAGCAATGGCTGTGGGTGTCTACGGAGCCCACCATTAGTGTCATTTTGAGAAGCTCAAGTGAACATGGATGGTGCTTTATGAGTCAACATCACTGTCTGGCCAAAGCTTGCAGCCAGAGACCTAGAGCTTGTAAGTGACTTATCCACAAATAGTCTTACATCCAGGCCAGGGCTGGAGCCTGGGCCTCCCAAGTGTCAGCTCAGAGGTTGCTCTACTGGCCTCTTCATCTGCTGATGGCCCCAGGAAGTCTTCTCTAAAAGAGGAAGGAGGTCTAGCTCTTCCCTTCCTCCCAGGGTACAAGACCTCCACCCTGATCATCAAACTCCACCCAAGGAGGGAACCTCAACCCAATTCTAGAATACTGGGCTCCAAAATGGACTCTTGGCCACAAGACTCAAACACAATCACAAATCCTGGACCCTGAAATGGAAACCTGCCCTCCAGGAATGGAACCCTCACCTCAACCTGGAACCCACACGCCCAAACGGGAGCCTCAAGATCAGCCCAGAATCTTGCCTTCAGAAATAGCACCTTTACCCCAAAATACCACCTCATGCCTCAGGAACTGAGAACCTTAGCACCAGACAGAAAACCTCCACTTTCAGAACAAGTCCTGAATCTTGGCGAGGGATTTACCTCTTCAAAAGTCAATCCAGCCTCTTCTTATACTGAGCCGCACAATGACATTTTGTTCAATGACAGATCACATATAAGACAATGATCCCATAAGATTATGATGAAGCTGAAAAATTCCCATCACCCACTGATGTCGTAGCCATGATAACATCATCGTGCAATGCATTACGTTACCTTTTCTATGGTTAGATGCATAAATACTCACCCTTGTGTTACCACTGCCTGTGGTATCCAGCACAGTAATGCTAAATAGGTTTGTAGCCAAGGAGCAATAGGCCACATCACACAGCCTAGATGTGCAGGAGGCTACACCATCTAGGTTTATGTAAGTTCACTTTGTGCTGTTCCCCTATGATGAAATCTCCTAACAACACAATTCTCAGAATGTGTCCCCATTGTTAAGCCACACACAACCATATTTGGTTTCTTTTTTTTTTTTCTTTTGAGACAAGAGTCTTGCTCTGTCACCCAGGCTGCTGGAGTGCAGTGGTGCAATCTTGGCTCACTGCAGCCTCTGCTTCCTGGGTTCAAACGATTCTTCTGCCTCAGCCTCCTGAGTAGCTGGGACTACAGGTGTGCGCCACCACACCCAGCTAATTTTTTTGTGTGTGTGTATTTTTAATAAAGATGGGATTTCGCCATGTTGGCCGGGCTGGTCTCAAACTCCTGACCTCAGGTGATCCACCCACCTCAGCCTCGTGTTAAGGAGGTGAAGCTAAGGCAAAGCCACCCAAAGTGCTGGGATTACAGGCATGAGCCACCGCGCCCAACCCTGTATTTGGTTTCTTTAACACAACCTCAACTTGGGGGATCAGTTGAGGAAACCCAAGATCCCTAAAACAGCTTCTTTTACATTTTGCAGTGAAGGAGGCAGGACTCCCTCATGCACGCAGAGCCCTAGTTTCCCGGCGGGCTGCCCTCTGAGGCCGAAACGTTCACGTGAGTGGCATTCTGCTCCCGCATGACCTATCCCAACCGCTTCCTCCAACCCCTGGGCCCACATCAGGGTCTGCATGTCTGGCTGGTCTCCTCAGTCCCACAGATCTGCAAACGCTAGCCTCAGAAAGGAAAAACCCCTTCTGCCCCTCTCAACCCTCCAAAGAGGGGGTTTCCTGCATGGGACTTGCGGAGGTGTGGGTGAGGAAGTCTGTCCACCCAGACAGGGCTGGCACTCCATTGAGTCCAAGGTCTGCCTTTGTCCCTCGGGGCTGGAAGAGAAGTCAGGGTGCTCAGAGACAGAAAGAGGTCCTGGCTGTATCCTGCGGATGAGACTCGAGAATGGATGTCACCCTAATGCTGATTCAAAGAGGCCCCAGGAAGAGGCCCAGGAAGAATCTGAACAAGATTTGGAAGATTGGACTTTCACAGTCCTGTGGAAATTCGGACTCAGTGTCTCCTCTGTGAAGTGTGCTGTGAATCCTGTCACGGGAGAGGAGGGGGTTGGTTATGTGCTTTTCAAATTCGAGGGACCTGACCCTGTGAGAAGTCCCCAAGCCCAGGGGCGGAGACAAACAGGCGTTTCCTCCTCTCGCCACTTTCCCAGCTATTGCCTGGTTCTGAGCCACTCTTCCGCATTCTGTTTTACTACAGGGCCATCCATCCAGTCGCTCTTGCTTGTCCATCTCTTGACAGTTTTATAATTTAATAAGTGCTGAGCCCCAGGGTGGGGGTCTGGGGCTTTGATCTCCACTCTGGGAAAGCCAGAGCAACCTTGGCCTGTCCCGGCTGATTTATGGCCACCTTTCAGGGGCTTGTGTGTGTGTGGCTGGGAACTGGCACCCACAGGGAGGGGAGCCACCTGAGAACGCCTGGCCAGGGCAGGGCTGCAGGTCCCTGGCAGAGAAGAAGCCAGGTGCACATCACACCGCAGGTGCTGCCTCTACCCTCCTGGAAGCCACCTGTGATAGGCAGAGGGGATATTAATAATTGATGGTATCCCAAGGGGTAGGGATGGAACCAACAGCTCAGGGCCTGCCCAGCCTGGTCACCTGTCTCTCTTCCTGGCTCTAAAACCTCACACCCGTGGCAGGAGCACAAGTCCCAAGTGTGCATACACTGACCTTCCACAGAGCCCCCAGGTGCACATTGACCACTGCCATTCAGAGATGGCACAAGCAGCTCCCCAGCAGCTCCCTCTCCTGGACCCACCTCCAAAGCTTCAAGTCGACCTTCTAAAATATCTCCCAAGTCAATCTGCTTGCCTGCCCAACTCTGACAGAAGCCACACCTCTCTCCTTGCATACAGGACTGCAGTGGACTCCTGCCTAGCCCCTCTCCACCCCTCCCCATCTCTTGCCCCAAGAGCCTGCTAGCACATCTCAGTGATCTTGTCACTCTTCTGTTTAAGGCTTTTCAATGGTTCCCCTCAGGCGTCACACTCCAAGCAGAGTGTTTGTATCACATTTGGGGCCAGCACTTGTCCCCCTCAGGTGTTCCTCTGGAGTCAGCTTCCAGCAGCTCCTAAGAGCATCACCCTGCAAGGTCTGAGCCTCGGGATCTTGTTACTGCTTGGTCCAATCCAGCTGTATGACCTTGGGCAGGTCTGGGGCCAAGGGGACCTGAGATGAGAAAGCAGGTAGGGCAAAACAATCTCCATGATACATTTAGGTTCTGATGTTTGAATCAGTGGCCACCAGCCCTTCCACCAGGCACCAAGCACAGGCCTGACCACCTGCCACACCTTCTCCCCTCGGAAAGAATGTGTTTAAAGGAACATTAGCTGGAAAGAGCATGGCAAGAAAACGAAAAGAAAGCAAAAGTGGGCCGGGCACAGTGGCTCACACCTGTAATCCAGTACTTTGGGAGGCCGAGGTGGGCAGATCACTTGAGGTCAGGAGTTCAAGACCAGCCTGGCCAATATGGTGAAACTTTGTCTCTACTAAAAATACAAAAATTAGCTGGGCGTGGTGGTGCACACCTGTAGTCACAGCTACTTGGGAGGCTGAAGCATGAGAATCACTTGAACCTGGGAGGGGGATGTTGCAGTGAGCCAAGACTGCACCACTACATTCCCGCCTGGGCGACGGAGTGAGACTCCGTCTGAAAAAAAAAGAAGAAAAAAAAAAGAAAGCAGACAGCAGACATGGAGGAGGAGGAGGAGGAAGGGAGGACCCTTATGCCAATAGGGACCGATTGAACTGGACAAGGCAGGGCCGTGAGTACGTCAGGAAAGAGACCATGCCCAGTACTCACCTCTCAATTCTCCATACCCAGCACTATGCCTGGCTCAGAGCAGGTACCAACACATGAAATGAATCAGCTGGAATATCCTTACAGCCTCATTCTACCCTGATTGGGCCAGAGTGCCTCCCCCCCTCCCTCTCAGGGGCACTTGGACACCCACACTTGGACACACATATTCTGGACTGCCCCATGCCCCGGAGAACATCAGCCTCTCAGCAGACACCAGGCAGGGGCTGGGGCAAGCCAAGTGGGAAGGATGAAGGTGAAAGCCAAGAGCATGTGGACCTGCCATCATCTTAATCCTAGCAACCTCGCCTGTCAACATTCTCCCTTTTCCATCCTCACCCCAACCGCTGGAGCAGCCAGGATGGCATTCTAGGGCAACAAGGCTAAAGAAGGCCATCCAGGGGTTGGGCGCGGTGGCTCACGCCTGTAATCCCAGCATTTTGGGAGTCCGAGGCGGGCGGATCACAAGGTCAGGGGATCGAGACCATCCTGGCTAACACGGTGAAACCCCATCTCTACTAAAAAATACAAAAAAAATTAGCCAGGCGTGGTGGCGGGTGCCTGTAGTCCCAGCTACTCGGGAAGCTGAGGCAGGAGAATGGTGTGAACCCAAGAGGCGGAGCTTGCAGTAAACCAAGATCAAGCCATTGCACTCCAGCCTGGGCAACAAAGCAAGACTCCCTCCGTCTCAAAAAAAAAAAAAAAAGAAGAAGGCGGCCATCCAGGTAACCCAGCAGACATACTTCCCTCCTCTGTCCCCCCATCCCAAGAAGTGTCCTCTCTCCTCCTCCTCCCCTGTCCCCACACAGACAGTCTGTGACCAGCAATGTACTTACATGGACAGAATGAGTGAGAAGGGAGTGGGACACCTCTGAGAAGCAAGGAAGCAGTTACTTGATGATTTTCTGCTGAAAGTTCCTTGGCTAGGAGGGCTGGGGTGACTCTGGCCAGGGCTCAGCCCCGTTGTACCCGGCAGCAGTTCTGAGCCAGTCCTGAGCTCCTTCTCCTAAGAATACCCTTCATGTGGCCTCCATACCCAGCTCAACTAGGATAGTACTGCCCCCTCTAGGATGCTTTTTAAGATACAGAAGAGCTGGCTGGACACAGTGGCTCACCCCTGCAAACCCAACACCTTAGGAGGCTAAGGTGGGAGGATCACTTGAGGCCAGGAGTTTGAGACCAGCCTGGGCAATACAGTGAGATCCTGTCTCTACAAAAATTAAAAAATTAGCTGGGGCTGAGAGCAATGGATCACACTTGTAATCTCAACATTTTGAGAGGCCGAGGTGGGCAGATCATCTGAGGTCAGGAGTTCAAGACCAGCCTGGCCAACATGGCAAAACCTCGTTTCTACTAAAAAATACAAAAATAAGCCAGGTGTGGTAGTGGGTGCCTGTAATCCCAGCTATTCGGGAGGCTGAGGCAGAGAGAATTGCTTGAACCCAGACACGGAGGTTGCAGTGAGCTGAGATCACACCGGTGCACTCCAACCTGGGCAGCAGAGCAAGACTCCGTCTACCAAAAAAAAAAAAAAAAAATAGCTGGGTTTGGTGTTGTGTGCCTGTAGACCCAGCTACTCAGGAGGCTGAGGTGGGAGGATCACTTGAGCCCAGAAGGTTGAGGCTGCAGCGAGCCAAGGTCATGTCCGCCGCACTCTAGAGCCTCGGCAACAAGGCAAGACTCTGTCTCTTTAAAAAAAAAAAAAAAAAAAAGATACAGGAGAGCTATTATTTTTAATGGCACATTGGCATTTGGAGCAGCCAGTGGCATTTAATCGGCAGGGGCCAAGGATGAGAAATGAACAGTTCATGCCTAATATGCTAGTAGCTTCCCATCTGGGAACTGAGGCCAACTCCTACTCATTTTCAGGTCACTTCCTAGAGAAACCTTCCCTGAACCCCAAGACCAAGTCAAGTTCCCCCCTTATAGTTCCTTAGTTTCTCCTTCAAAGCCTTTACCCAGAGATAATTGTTTGGGTAAGAAATTAAAGATATAGTGGAGCAGAACAGTTAAAGATGACGGGGCCTCTGGCCTCCAGGAGGTGGAACGTAACACCCCACCCCTTGTGGAGCGTAAACCCCACCCCTTAAGTGTGGGCTGCACACAGTGACTTCCTTTCAAAGAATGCAATGGAAAGGGAGGAAAGTGTAACTTTAACTGCACAATGGAGAGACCTGACAAGCACTCCCTCAGCCAGGCGCTCAAGGTCAACATCAACAGCAATGAGTCATGTTGACAGCATGTGCCGTTGATATGATGGAAAATGGCACTTTACCTCTGCGGTCTTTCGCTCCAAAACCTAAAACCGCAATCTAATCATGAGAAGAACACCACAAAAATCCCAAAAGAGGGACAGTCTACAAATACGTAACCAGTAATCCTCAAAACTGTCAAGGTCATCAAAAGTAAGGAAAGTGTGAGAAATTGTCACAACCAAGAGGAGCCTAAGAAAACATGACAAAAGGCCAGGCGCAGTGGCTCCCGCCTGTAATCCCAGCACTCTGGGAGACCGAGGAGGGCAGATCACAAGGTCAGGAGTTTGAGACCAGCCTGACCAACATAGTGAAACCCCATCTCTCTAAAAATACAAAAATTAGCCAGGCGTGGTGGTGTGTGCCTGTAATCCTAGCTACTCAGGCGGCTGAGGCAGGAGAATCCCTTGAACCTGGAAGGCAGAAATTGCAGTGAGCTGAGATGGTGCCACTGTACTCCAGCCTGGGCAACAGAGTAAAACTCTGTCTCCAACAAGATAAATAAAATAAAAGTAAAAATAAAAATAAAAAATAAAATACTAGTGCACACCTGTAGTCTCAGCTACTCAGGAGGCTGATGAGGGAGGATCCATTGAGCCCGGGGGTGAGGCTGCGGTGAGCTGTGATCATGCCACTGCACTCCAACCTGGGCAACAGAACAAGACCCTGTCTCAAAAAAAAGCGGGGGGTGGCGGGGAGGGGAGCACAGCATGAGCTCTAGCACATAGATATTAGCAATTGTCATCTCCAGATTCATTTTTATGCGTTTGTCATTTTTATTCCCATCTGCCTTCCCACTAAAGGGTAAGCTGGAAATGGTGAGCACTGACCTATTGCATTTCTCACCATATCCGCGTGCCCAGGAGGGTGTCTGGCCCATGGCTGATGGCAGTCAGCTGATGCTTAGCTTGTTAAACAATGAAATGAGCTCTCCCACCCACCTGTTACCCTCCCCATTAGTGCATCCCACAAACCCCGACTCTCATCCTCAGAGAACTTCAGTTCCCAAGCCCAGTGCCGGAGCCCCGCCTCCCCTTGGAACTGTTACTAGAGCAGAGAAAAAGCCAAGGCCTCCCACCTGCCTCCCAGTGACTCCTGCTTATTCCCTCCTCCTTTTCTCTTAGCCCTTCTTTTTCTCTAAGCTCTGCCCTCTTACCCCCTACAAGTGTCAACACCTGCTCATTTCCCAAAGCCATCCGGGGAATGACTCCTGATAAGCATCTTTTAATAAACTCTGGAGCTGGATCTGTCATCCAGAAGCTATATTCTCCCTCTCCCCAGCCCCCCTACCACCTCCCACTTCCTGGGCTGGCCCAGTAGTGCCTCTGGTCTGGCCAGGTGGGACCCACAGGCTCCACAGGGCCTTTGGACTCAGGCTTGCTGGAAATGGCCAAAAGGCGGCCCAGGCTGTTTCTGAAGCTGGCCTTCCTATCCGCCTGCTTGTCTCAGCAGCCAGGGCCAGTTCTGCCCGTGCCACCCAGCCTGATGCTGGCCAGTTCACTTCCCTCCATCCCTGAGGCAGGTTTCCCAGGCGTTACCAAGGAGACCACTTGCATCCTGCCCAGGGTTGCCAAAGCAACCGGCTCAGCGTGAAGCAGCCCCTCAGCTCTAGCCCCTGGGTGTGCAGGTCCAGGAACGAGACAGGCACAAACTAACAGGAAACAGGCAGACCTAGCATGCCCTGGGCAGTGCCTAGCTCCCACCCACCTTCCTACCCTCACTCTTCTTCCTTCTCTTACCGCTTTTGCTCATCCTGCCTCCATCTTGGGCTCTGTGATTTAGAACCAATGCCTGTGCCTCCCTGTGCACACCTTGGAAGCGAGCACATGCCATCTGCTATGGACTGAATTTTACCCGCCCCTCAATATTCATATATTGAAACCCTAATATGCAATATGACTATATTTGGAGATAGGGCCTTTAGGAGGTAATTAAGGTTAAATAAGGTCAGAGGGGTGAGGTCCTGATCTGATAGGATTAGTGGCTTTATAATAAGAGGAAGAGAGAAAGATCACTCTCGTTCCATACGCACACGCCAAGAACAGGCCATGTGAGGTCACAGCAAGAAGGAGCCACCTGAAAGCCAGGAAGAGGGCCCTCAATGGAACCTAACCGTGCTGGCACCTCGATCTCAGACTTCCAGCCTCCAGGACTCTAAGACAATGCATTTCCATTGCTTAAGCCATCCAGTCTGTAGTATTTTGTTATGGCAGAACAAGCAGACTAAGACACCATCCCAGAGGGCCCAGGAAAAGAGTCCTAATGTGGAGAAATTCTCCCCCAAGATCAGTTTCCTCCCTGATCACCTTCGGTGTCCTGAGTAGAAATCCCAGCCCTGCTCTTTCCTAGCTCAGTGTTTCTGGGCAGCACTCTTCACATCCTTTAGTCTCGGCTTTCTCATGTATAAAATGGGAACAATAAGAGCCTGGCACAGTGGTGTGCACCTGCAGTCCCAGGAGGCTGAATCAGAAGGATCGCTTGAGCCCAGGAGTTCGAATCTAGCCTGGGTAACATAGAGAGACTCTATCGCTACAATAAATAAATAATGGCCAGGCGTGGTGGCTCATACCTGTAATCCCAGCACTTTGGGAGGCCGAGACGGGCGGATCTCCTGAGGTCAGGAGTTTGAGACCAGCCTGGCCAACATGGTGAAACCCTGTCTCTACTAACAATACAAAAATTAGCTGGACTTTGGTGGCCGGTGCCTGTAATTCCAGCTACTCAGGAGGCTGGGGCAGGAGAATCACTTGAACCCGGGAGGCAGAGGTTGCAGTGAGTCGAGATCGCGCCATTGCACTCCAGCCTGGGTGACAAGAGCAAAACTCCATCTCAAAATAATAATAATAATAAATAATAAAATGGGAATAATACTTACCTCTCCTTTTGGGGAGATTAAATGAATTTATTTACATTAATACTCCTAGCATCAGAACTTGGGCTTCTTAGAAATCCTTTCATTGCTGGTTTTTTCTTTTTTCTGCCTGTGAGCAACAGTCCTACTGCCCATAGCTGTGGGTTGGGAATGCTTCCAGACTTGCCCATGGGAACCCCAGATGAGCAGGTCAGCTTGGCTGTCACGCCCAGCCCTTTCAGCTTGGCCTAGGACAGAAGACTGACAGCCTCTGTGAACCTCTCAGCAGCTCCAGATGCCTCATCCCCTCCTCTCCCCAGCCTGCCTTCCACCGCCGTTGGTGTTGTTGAAATAAAATCATTACATGCATCTTGCTCAAAAGCCGTCCATGGCTCTCAATGCCTACAGGATAAAATCTAACTTCCTCGTCCTAATATCATAGGCCTTCCAAGATATGACCCCAGCCTACCTTCAAAGATTGACCTGTTAACGTCCCCACTGGGGACCCCACATCCAAGCAAGAGGACTGCTCACCATCCCTGAACACACCCTGTGTTTCTCTACCTCTGTGCCTTTGCTGACAGCCCTTCTAGCTCCCCTCCAAATCTCCCCCATCCAACTCTGGGCTCTCCTCCTCTGAGAAGCCTAGTCCCACCTCCTCCAACCTTGCCAGAGTAGGACTGTTCTGAGGTCCCAGAGTCACAACAGTTCTCAGATCTTGAGGATCTTGTTAAATGCGCAGGTTTGAGGGCCCCATCCCCAGTGTATTCTGAGTCAGCGGGTCTGAGCTGGGGGCTGGGAACCTGCAGGGTAGACACGCTTCCAGCTAATGCTGATGCAGGCAGTAGAAAAACCTCACTCTGAGAAACACTGGCCCCAAAGAACTGTAAGCTTCCTCCAAAATGTCTGATGGATCTACTGTCTAAAACCCTGAAGAAAGCGTAAGGGGAGGAGGCTGGGAATTCCAGACTAGCACAGCCCTCCTGATCCTCTGGTTAGCCAAGGGAGAAAGCATCAAGAACCCCATGGTGTGCCCTTTCCCAGCCCTGGGGCTCTGTCCAGAGACTCAAAAATTACTCCCCCATCTCTCTCCCACAATGAAAGATAGAGCCCACCCAAGACTAAATGCTACAGGGGCAGGATAATGCAGCAATCACAGTAATAAACTCTCAAGTCTGAGAGCCCTGGCTTTGAATCCCAGCCCCATCAGCTTCTGTGTGGACTGGGATAAGTTACTTAACCTCTCTGAGCCTCTTTTCCCCCATCGGTAAAACAGTGACAATGCTACCTCCTTCCATAGGTTGTTGGGAGGGTATTAATGGAAATAATCTACATGTAAGAACTTGGTACATAGTAACCACCCAGTGCATGGTAGCTATTGTAAATATTATCATGATAATTAACATAACAAGGTTCAAAGGTAAAACTGAACTGAAAACCAACAGGGCATGCAGGATGGGTGCTCTGGGTTCAACATGGGGCTGATGCAGCCAGTCACTCTGAGGAGGCCACCAGGCACCCCCCAGATCCATCTGCTGCATTCCCGGGGGCGGAGAGCTGGATGAGCTCACCTAATCTGCAAGCGTCATGACAACCAAGGAAGGAGCCCAGACAAGAGCTGAGGGAAGATCTGTGGGTTGACCAAAGAATGGAGACCTTGAATATCCCATTATGGTAATTGAAGCAGGGAAGGGTATGATGAAGATAGTACTTTGGGAGAATCACTCCGGCAGCATCAAAGGAGGGACCAGAGGCAGAGAAGCCAATTAGGATGGCAGCTGTGGCAATATCTGAGATGAGGACCCAGATCAGGGAAGTAGCTGCGAGAATGCGAGTGCAGAAAAATGGCTAGGGGCTGAGCACAGTGGCCCCAGCACTTTGGGAGGCCAAGGCAGGAGGTCTGCTTGAGCCCAGGAGTTCCAGACCATCCTGGACAACATGGCAAGATGTTTTAAAAAACCTACAAAAATAAGCCAGGACTGGTGGTGTGTGCCTGCGGTCCCAGCTACTTGGGAGACTGAGGCAGGAGGATCACTTGAGCCCAGGAAGTTGAGGCTTCAATGAGCCAAGATCACACCACTGCACTCCAGCCAAAAGAAAAGAAAAGAAGGAAGGGAAGGAGGAAGGGAGGGAAGGCAGGCAGGCAGGCAGGAAGGGAGGGAGGGAAGGAGGGAGGAAGGAAGGAAGGAAGAAGGGAGGGAGGGAAGAAGGGAATGAAGGAAGAAAGGAAGGGAGGGAGGGAGGGAGGGAGGGAGGGAGAGAGGGAGAGAGGGAGAGAGGAAAAGAAAAATAGCTAAGACCTTGTGCACGGATAAGCCTTCCCCCACCCCTGCTCTCATCCCCAAAGAGTAGTGAAGAAATTCAGGGTCTACAGACAAGTTCTCATGACTCACTCTGGCCCACCACAAGAATCAAGATCCTTAGTCAACCTTCACAGCTCCTCCTTCAGCCCCCCAGGAGCCTCAGCCATCATAGAAAAGAGAGTGAAAACAACAGGTGTCTCGCTGGTGTCACACCCAGCCAGACATGGAGGGGGACGGCCTTCCTACAGCTGTCACAACCAGTGACTTTGTGAAGTATCCAATTCAAGAAGCACCACCTTTTGAAAGATGGGAGGTGTACGTTTAGGTGTATACCCAGAAGAACCCAAAACAGGTGTTCAAACAAAGACTTAGACACAGATGTTCATAGCAGCATTATTCATGAAAACCAAAAGGTAGAAACAACCTAAAGTCTTCCAACTGATGAATGGATAAGTGAAATGTGGCATATTCTTACAATAGAATATTATTCAACCACAAAAGGAAAAAAGGTGCATGCTACAACATGGATGAACGTTGAAAAGATTATGCTAAGTAAACGAAGCTTGACACAAAAGGACAAATATTGTATCCTTCCATGTATATGAAATGCCTGGAATAGGCAAGTCCATAGAGACACACAGTAGATTCGTGGTTGCCAGGGATTCAGGCGAGAGGGTAACAGGAGTGACTGCTTAATGGGCATGGCGTTTCCTTTTGAAATGATGAAAATATTCCGGAATTAGGTAGAGGCGGTGGTTGTACAGTATTGTAAATGTACTAAATGCCACTGAATTATACATTTTAAAATGACAAATTTCAGGTTATGTAAATTTTACAATAAAAAAAATGGGAGGTAGCCCATCCAGTCTCCATCTATGGGTAACCACTAGGGCTGAATAGCCCTCCATGGGCTTTCCTAGGATGCCTGTCCCTCACCACTTAGCACTCAGCAGGCAGGCACTCAGAAAGACCTGGGCAAGGAGGAAAATCTTTATTCTTTGTATTTTTCTCCACAAGGCATGAACCTCCTGTGCACGCTACCCCAGTTACTCTGTGCCCCTCACTGAAAATATATACATAACTTCCATATACATATAATTTCTATTACATGTAATATATACATATACGCTCGAGCCCCTCCAAGCCTTTACTGTCTGTGCCTTTCCTCCTTCTCCCACACCCTAGGACTCTGCTGCATCCCTTGCTGTCTATCCAGTTCCTGCTGTTCCCTCCATGTCCAGCTCAGATCCTCCCCGATACCCCTTCTCTGACCTCTGCCCACACATCTGGGTTTCGACAGTCCAACCAAGCAAACACTTGATTCCATTCACTCCCTCATTCATGCCTTTCAAGTAGATCTCCAGCCTGGGAAAGGCCAGGGGTGTCTTACCTCCGAGCTGGGCACATAGGAGCTCCTCGGGCACTGCCTGTTGGTGCTAAGCCCAGAGCTACACCGTGGACCTCTCCCCTGAACACTCCCAGACCAACGCTGTTCAGAACCCAGTGGGAACCACCAGCAGCACAGTGGGGTCAGTGTGTTCCCAGGAAGAAGACCAAAGTCTACCACCCGAGAGGCGATGGTGAGGTCCCATGTCATGTCAGTCTGACAGCCAGACCTATCTTAGATCTCTGATCAGTCCCAGGATCCCTATTATACCAGGTCCCTTCCAGTTGTTTTAATTAAAATGGTGAGGAATCAAGAGATTGCAATTATGTAAGGAGAGAAAAAAAATCAAGACAGTCACTCCACCCCTACTCCCAGCAAATTTCTGGATGAGCACTGATAAGAATTAGAGATGAATTCTGGCTAAGTACAGACACCATCCCAGCAGAACTCTGGGTAGGCAGTTAACATCACAGCCTATCAGGTCAACACCAACACAATTAGAATGGACTTTTGGCTGACCACTGATACATCAGAGAAGACTCGCAGGTCAATGCTGACACGTTTAGAAGGGAATTGGGAATAAACACTAAACAATTACAGAATAAAAGTGATGGCTCTATTAGAGTAGAAAGATGGGAAGCAGTCCCTAGAAGTCAAGCTGAGAAGGAGGATCAGTGGACCCTGGGTGAAGGACAGAGCCAACAACGGGTGGCCTTCATGGGCACACTCTGTCCTTCATTTCAGGCTTAGTAGGAGTGGGATCAAAATTCCCATGGTCACCTAGAGTAGGTGTGTGGATGGGGGCCCCAATCCTGCCTTCTGCCGAAGACCCTAGCCACAGAGACCTCAGATCCCCACAATTCCAAATTTTAGATTAAAAAGATGCAATTAGTGGGGAGCTCTCTGGGTTTCCATAGAGACAAGGATGGAGTAAGTCCTTCTCAGGAAGACAGTCTGTGACTATTAAGGGCCAAGTCAACCCTCTGGCCCCCAGCTAACCCCTGCCCCTTGAAGGACAGGGCCCAGTTTTCCCACTTTAATTTGGGCAATTATTCTTTTGCCTCATTATTCTCACTTGCAGAGAAGGTTGAGCTGAACGATATTCATAGGTTCATTAGGAATCTGTTTCCAATGCTCAGAAACAGTCTTCATACTTGCTAACACTGAAAGCTTCTTTCTGATTACAAAAATAAATATTGCTTATTATAGAAATTTTAGAAAAAAAGCAAAATATAAAAAAGAAAAAAAAATCCCATACGATCGCATATCCAGAGGAAATCACTGTTAACCTTTTGGAAACTTTACAAGCATTTTTGCTTGTTTTGTTTTTGTTGGGATTTTTTGCATTCATATCACTTTTGAAACAAAATTGGGATCATACAGTCTTCGCAACTTTGTATTCTGTCATCATACTGTGAGCATTTTCCAAAGTCATCAAATATTCTTCACAAATATAATTTTAACGACTGCATAGTACTCTACCAAGAGTACATACCACGATTACTGAGCATTTAGGTTATCCACCTAGTATAAATAGCACTGCCATGAACATCCTAGCCTAGTGCCATAAGTATATATGCCTGCATCTTACAAGGTCAACAAATTGATTTTTTTTTCTTTTTTTTTGCGAGACAGAGTCTCGCTCTGTTGCCCAGGCTGGAGTGCAGTGGCATGATCTCAGCTCACTGCAACCTCCATCTCCCAGATTCAAGGGATTCTCCTGCCTCTGCCTCCCGAGTAGCTGGGATCATAGACACGTACCACCATGCCCGGCTAATTTTTGTACGTTTAGTAGAGACGGGTTTTTGCCGCATTGGCCAGGCTGGTCTGGAACTCCTCACCTCAAGTGATCCACCTGCCTTGGCCTCCCAAAGTGCTGGGATTACAGGCGTGAGCCACCGCACCTGGCCAACAAATTGATACTTTTAGAGCATCTTGACATACATTGCCATATTAATTTCCAGAAAGACCCAACAAACCCATTGATTTTCCTGAGCCAAGTGAGAGCTGAAGTTTTGAAAGAGCTGGAGTATTAGAATGCAGGACAGTGGTCCCGTCTCTCCTTCTCTTCCCTGGTCTTAAAAGTTAACTGTTCAGCAAAAGAAGGGACAGGATTCCAAGTCAAAAGGTACGGGTCTACAGCCTAGCACCTAGTGCCGAGGTCTGACTGGCTTTGGGAACCTGAAGCCAGCCTTGGTTCTCCTCATCTGTAAAATGGGTATAGTGTGATTAGGTCTGCTCTGCTGACTACCCCAAGCAGTGTCCACGCTCGCTGAAAACGTGTTTGAGAAAGTTCGATGCCTTGTGTTAAAGGGCACTATTGTTATCCTTCCTGAAGGAATTTAGTAGGTCTGAGGGCCCAGGAGGACCCAGCAGTGTCTTCCAGAGGTCAGAAACAGCATTGGAAGCTCCAAGACAGGAATGGCAGGCTCGGAACGGGGAGACTGGGCCTAGGGCCACCCTGAGGGTGCTGAGTGGATCTGGGCCGACGGAGAGCAAAGACATTCCTGGTAAATGTCCCTCTGTTTCAAGGCTGCCAGCCCCTCTTTTCTAGGGCTCTGACTGGATATCTGGTCTTTGGGAAAACCAGAAATCAAACTAATTCAAAGGATGCGAAAAGCCAACGGCTACAAAGACCCCAGGAACCAGCAGCTCTGAGCCTTTATTCCAGTCTGCTGTAAGCCTGTCCTGAATTTTTAAAACTCTCCCATTCGAAATGCAACTAGTGCTCCCAGCCTGGTCTCTCCAGCCCTAGGGCCGATGAAAAGGAGACCGACCGAGGTGCCTCCCTGAAGACGGACGACCCAAGCTTCCCTCCTCACTCCCCACTCCGCTATCGACCTGGCAAACGTCCTTTCCCACTTCTTCAGGCTCGCCTAACACCATGGCCTAAGGGGACTCCACTGACGTTCCCAGTGCCAGCAGACAGAACTGCGCAGACCCCGCGGGACGCCATCCTCCATCACCATCATCACCGGCTGCCCTCCACCCCCAGCCCATTCCACAGGCAGAGGTGCATCTCCGGCCTCCAGACCCGCACAACAGGTGGCGTCTGCCCGTCCTCCCCAACCACGCCTCCCTGGCCCTCCACCTGCGCCCCAGTCCTTCAGCTGCGCCCGGCCGGGGAGCCTACCTTTGAGGTTCTGGTGGTGGCCCCGCGGCGCGCGGCTCGGGTTTCCTCGGGGCAGCGAGGGGATACTGGAGAAGTTGTTACCCATGGCATCCGGCCCCAGGGGGTTCGGCGCTCGCTGGTGGGGGCGAGGCCGGGCAGGAGCGGAGGTGCGGTGTGCGAGTGTGCGCGCGCGGGTGCGCGCCGCCGGGGGAGGGCCCTGCTGGGGCTGCGGCCGGGGGCGGGCGGGCCTCTTCCCTGCTTCCTTTCTCGGGACTTCGCGGTCCTTGGCGGGTCCCGCCCGCCGCGGGTGTCCTGGCGCGAGCGGGGCTACCTGCCTCCCATGCCCCGTGGCGGAAGCGGGGGCCACAAGCAGGGCCCTGGGCCGGGGCTGGGGCCGCCCGGGGTTCCCCGCTTGCTCCCCGGGACGCTCGGGTTCCGGCTGGGGGTGGGCGGCGCGGCGGCTCCGGCGCGCTCCCCCCGGGCCATAGAGTCAGGGCCCCCGGCGTGGGCGTTCGGCGGCTCCGAGGCAGGCTCGGTCACCGCCCCGCGGGGACGGCCGCGGTGGCGATGTGCTTGGCTCCCTCCCGCCCGCGGGTCTGCATGGAGCGGGGCTCGGCGGAGCGCGGGGCGTGCTGGGTGCTCCCGACGAGGCTGGTGTCCCCCGACCGCCGCGGTCCCGCCCGCGCCGGGTCCCTCCTGCGACCGCCGCCCCCGCCCCCCGCCCCGGCAGTCGCCAGGATTCCCTCGCTCCGGTTGTTATGGTGACAGCTGCGCCGGTGAATGAGCGTCTTAGTGACACGCGCGCGCCCGCTAGGCCAGATGTGACCCCGGGGCGCGCCGCGTTCCCGCAGCCGCAAGCTCTCGGCGGCGCGGGTCCGGGTAAGACATCAGGCGAGGATGGTGGCCTCCGGGGCTGGCCTTATTCCCAGCACGGAACCATGGAACTTGCACTTGAAAACAAGGGGAGCAGGGCCGCGAGAACGCCGAGCTCCCCGGATGCGGGTGCGGGCGAGCCAGCGCTCATGTTCGGTTTCCCTAGCTCCAGGTACCAGGCCTGGCGCAGAGTGGAGAGCCCAGGGAAACATGTAAATGGACGAGCGGATGCTTGGATAAAGTAATTGAGATTAGGACCCTGGCACTTGACCCTCCGTTCTCAGCCAGGGTAGGGGCGCTAGGCAAGGGTTCAGAGCCGGAACCCCGAGCAGTCTCACTGATGCATAGGTGCCACTGAGGGCCTTTAAATGCCCACGAACCAGACCCACAAGCCTGGAGCTCTGGCCAAGCTGAGGGAACAGATCTCCGGGACAGCATCAGAAGACCACCAGCTCTGAACTGAGTGGTTCTATTAGCTATAACAAGGTGGGAGAGAGGAGCCTATGCAACCTATGGCAGTCAAAGAAGGCTTCCTGGAGGAAGGGGGTTTCAGCAAGTGCCCTACTCATGTGGCTATTGCCTTCCTGTAGATCAGCACTGCACCAAGAAGCCTGCAGGAAGCGAAACGGAAGCCATTCTTCTCCTACCTGGACCTGGGGCATCTCTCCTGGTCTATCAGGGATGGAAGACGTTCCAAGGTTCCCCCCAGGGAATCAGCCTTCCTGCTCCTCTGAGTCATCTCTAGCTCCCTGATCTGGCTTCAGCAACTCTGATCCAGAGTCCAGTGAAGACATGGGTGGGCAGGGGGACATCTCATGTATCCTTTTCTATAATAGAAGGTTCTTCCCGCAAGTCTCCATTTGGCGGCTCCTCATTATCTAGGCACAATTCGAGTCCTGACATTCCCTGACTGTCCCAACTAAAGGACCCCTCCACTCTCAGTCACTTTCCACGATATTCCATTTTATTTTCTTCGTAGCTATTATATGTAATTTGCTTACGAGTAGCCTTTCGTCGTTTATCTTCTGCCTCCCGCTAGAACATAAGCTCTGTGAGGGGAGAGCACAGGTCAGTCATGTTCACCAGAGTGTCCTTACCCCCTGGGGGAGTGCCTGGCACGTGACAGATTCTCAGAAAATAATTGTGGAATGCATGCTTCCCACTGCGAGATCCTTGGGAGCAGAGCCTCCTGAACCACCCTTTATTTTCCTCTCCTGCTCTCCTCGCCCCATCCCCATTCCAGGCATCACACCCTTAAATGTCTGGGACTCCAGGCAAGCTAGAAATATCTGTGACAGCCGCTCTCTGTCTGGAATCTGGAGGGAAAGACAGCTCCGACCCCGGCCTCCAGCCTCCCAGATGCCCAGGATCACGTGTGCAGGCAGCTGCAGATGGCCACAGCAGGTCAGAGATGGCTGTCTTATTTATGGGCAGTATCTTCCCAAGGCTCACTCCCAGCTAATGACTCATGCATCAGAAATCCACAGGCTCTGAATGGCAACACACTCACACATGCGCTCACATACCACTACACTATCACACACTCACACCTATACAAGCACACACACTTACATTTCCCCTGAAATCTGCTGGAATGAAGTCACTGTGAGTGGCAGCTAGGATCAGGCCTTTCACAAATTAGAACAAATAGGAGGACTCTGCATAGTTGAGACTCATTCTGCTGGAGTGTGTGTGAAGTACAAGGGCCTTGCAAGGATTTACAGATGGTAGCTCCGGGTAAGTCCGGTGTGGGCAGGGGAATGGGGGAGGGGATGAGGCCCCAAAGGCAGAGCATAGCGGGGATGTCTCGAACTCCTGACCTCAGGTGATCCACCCGCCTCAGACTCCGAAAGTACTGGGATTACAGGCATGAGCTACCTCGCCTGACAAGGGGATGTCACAGGCCCCACATGGCCTAGACCTGGGGCTATGGGCAAAGCAGGGGAGAGAGGAAGGTCAAAGGGAAGGAGGGAAGTGAGGGCCAGAGGTTTGTGCTCATCTGAGTCCAGAGGCAGCCCAGGTTCTGCAGCTCAGGGCAGCGTGATCCCAGGGAGTCCCAAAGGAAGGTGAGAGGCATCAGGGACAAAGGCAGGGAACTAAGGGTTGAGGAGCTGATGGGAGTATCAATGGGGCTGGGATAGGATGAGGTAGCCAAGGCATCCCTGGCGCAAAATTGAAGGAGGCACCCACTGTCAAGGTCATGCAGATACCAACCTTGCACTTACACGAGCCTGGGAATGAGGGCCTCTTACATTTCATGCACTAGGCTCCTCTCTACCCTCACCCTAGTCCTTCAGGGAGCTCTGTACTGGAAGAGGGGACACCACTGTTAGTGTCAACTAGGTCTCTGGCCAGGAAGGGACCTAGAGGAGGTTGGTGTGGCTGCATAGGATTCAGAGAAGTTGAGCGCGGCCCTTCTGAAGAGTCCTGTGCCCCAGCAACTTTTCCTTGGCAGGGACTTAGGGTAGACCCAACTCAGAGGGTCGAAGAAGGCCAGCAGTCTCCTTATTCCCAGACCTGGGGCAGAACCCGGAGGCCTTCCTGCCATCCTTCCCCAAGGCAGCTGCTGGGAAACATGGGGGTGGGAGTTGGGGTGGCTGGGTGGTAGCTCGATCCAGAGGACCCTTCCCAGACCCATCCTGGAAAGGAAGAGGAAGAAGGAAACTGCCAAGGAGACTGGGGCTGATGAAGTCTCTGTTTTGATGGCTTCAGGGGAAACTATTAATACCCACAAGGTGGTGCTCCAGCACCAGTCACAGTGGCAACACCTACACACCCAGCAGTGCGGATTCTGTGAGCAGTGCCTGAGGGGGTGGGTGTCAGTGCATACGTGTGCACTTTCGCGAAAACCTGTGTCCTTGTATGTGCATGCGTCGGTGTTCTGAGTGCACACACAGGCACGCAGGAGAGGGAGGCCGCGGGCAGGGACCTGGGGAAGCTTCCTTCAACAGCAGCTCCACTCCCACCTTCCCCACCTTCCCTTCCTTCCCTGTTGCTCTCTTCTTGCTGATTTCTTTCTTTTGAGACAGAGTCTTGCCCAGTGGGAGTGCAGTGGCATGATCTCAGCTCACTGCAGTCTTGCAACCTTCACCTTCCGGGTTCAAGCAGTTCTCCAGCCTCAGCTTCCCAAGTAGCTGGGACTACAGGCACACACCACCATGTCCAGCTAATTTTTGTATTTGTAATTGAGACAAGGTTTCACCGTGTTGGCCAGGCTGGTCCCTAACTCTTGACCTCAAGTGATCCACCTGCCTCAGCCTCCCCAAGTGCTGGGATTACAGTAGTGAGCCACTGCGCCTGGCCCTTGCTGGTTTCTTTTACTGTCTACCCACTTCCCACCCCTTCTCATCTTTCTCCCTGCCCTTCCTTCTCTGCTTTTTCCCACCCTGGTCACTTTCTCTCCTTGCAGTCTCTGCTCTTCCCACCCTGGCTGTCTGCTCCTGCCTGGTTCACCTCTCTCTACCTATCTTCCTCTTTCTCTCTCTCCATAGCTTCCAGATCAGTTCAAGTCTTGGAGTCACCGTGTTGATAAAATAATAGTGTATTTGACTGAGAGTCTTACTTCCTTCCCTGAGCCTCTGGATGCTGAGTTCAGAACCAGCCAGAGGGATGACCCTTCCTCAGGCAGACAAGAGTGGGGTGCCTCTAGGCCAAGCTGGACTCCCCTGAATTGGGATCACCCTCGTCAATGGCATGACACCTCGCTCCATGCAGAGAAACTAACCTTAAAATGGGAAACAGCCACAACTATCCCTGGCTATGACAAGTAGCACCCTCCCATTCCCAAAGTCCCAGCCCATTGTGTTGGTTTGGGTTTTGTTTATTTGTTTGTTTGAGACAGAGTCTAACTCTGTCGCTCAGGCTGGAGTGCAGTGGCATGAGCTCAGCTTATTGCAACCTCCCCTCCTGGGTTCAAGCAGTTCTCGTGCCTCAGCCTCCTGAGTAGCTGGGATTACAGGTGTGTGCCAGCACAGCCAGCTAATTTTTTGTATTTTTAGAAGAGACAGGATTTTACCATGTTGGCCAGGCTGGTCTTGAACTCCTGACCTCAACAGATCTGCCCGCCTCGGCCTCCCAAAGTGCTGGGATTACAGTCGTGAGCCACCACGCTCCGCCTGGTTTTGGTGTTTAGAGCTGAGGGTCTCACTCTGTCACCCAGGCTGGAATGCAGTAGCGTGATCATAGCTCACTGCTACCTCGACCTCCTGGGCTCAAACGATGCTCCCACCTCAATCTCTTGAGTAACTGAGACTACAGGCACGCACCACCATGCATGTCTATTTATTTATTTATGTTTTTTAAAAGATGAGATCTCAGTTTGTTGCTCAGGCTGGTATTGAACTCCTGGCTTCAGGTCCCGACTAGGCCTCCTAAAGGGATTATAGGCATGTGCCACCATGTCCACCCAGCCACCAGCCCATGGTTAAT
This sequence comes from Macaca thibetana thibetana, assembly GCF_024542745.1. NCBI lineage: Eukaryota > Metazoa > Chordata > Mammalia > Primates > Cercopithecidae > Macaca > Macaca thibetana. The sequence goes on along the minus strand of NC_065586.1, from coordinate 99,635,712 downwards.
CAGGCTATCAGAAAAGCTGTTGGGGGAGGGGGTGGTGTCCTGCCTGAACTTCAGGGGGTGGCTGGACAAGTTGGAGGGGTAGATCCCTGAGTGCCTGTGCCTGGTACTTAGTGCATACTCAATAATTAGTTATTAAATAAATGAATGAATAAAGGAATGGATGGATTAACCTGTCGGGCCCTCCCTCTGAAGGATGGAAGCCTGTGCTACCCATTTTAGCATGGAATGGGCTCTGTGCCATCTTCTTCCCAGGTATTTTTGGGATTCAGCTTCACTCATTGCCCAGTGACCATTTATTGAGCACTACCTGCATCCCTGGCGCTGAGTGAGGTGCAGCTTCCTTGCTACCACCGTGGGGCAGCCTGTCCTCTGCTTTTTGTACACTCCAATCCCAGTTCCCCACCTCCCAGGCCCAGGTTCAGAGCTGAACATGCAGCAGGTCTGACCACATAGCTGGACTGGGCAGGTCGCTCTGAGCGCCAAACCTTTTTGATCATACACCCCTAGCAGTAATAAATTTTTAAAGCGTGTACACCAATATATGTATATTTCTTTATTTATAATTTCTATATATGCACTACTGTATTCATATTGTCTATATTATGAAACATAGACTAAATAGACTAACGAGATCGTAAAATGGATCATCTTGCCCTCCTCTTGGGGCGCACACACACTCTAGACTAATAATTCTCAAACTTAAACGTGCATCAGAATCATCTATGAGGCCTTGGGGAGAGGGGGAGAAAGTTACTAAAATGCGGACTCCCAGACCTCACCCTGAGAGACTTAGATTGAGTGGAGTCTGATACAGGTCGTTTATTGATTACACATTAGGAAACCGCTCCACATGGTCACATGTTCTAGTTGTGAGGATGGTGCTTGAAGAAGGCCTACAGGCTTTCTTGGGGAAAGCTGGACACCCCACGGGGACCAGGCCAGTGCTGGCTGCCACCCAAGCAGGGCTAACTTATTGGAAGAGGTGACTGTGCAGGGAGGTAGCAGGGATGAATCCCAGCCCCTTCCTCTGCTCCACAGACAGACTTGCTCTCTGGGAGGTGGTCCCTGAATCCAGGATCAATTGTGAGGTCTTCATAGACTCCCAAACTCTTATTTTGGAGCCCAACCCCGTCAGGCCAAATGTACTAAAATATACCACATTCCACATTAAACATAATTTTCTTGCAGTAAACATTTTGAAATGATTCTTACAAATTTGGCTTTTGGAATCACCGGACAACAAGGGACTCACTGAATTTACAACTGGTTTTATTTCTAAGCAATCATGCATGTGTTGGATGTCTTGCCAACTGAGAAAAAAACTATGTTTGTCTTCAAATATAATGAAATGTTTATGAGTACTACATTTAGCAATTAATGACATTGATACAACAAAAGCATTTACAAAAGCATTTAAGTGAACATTTATTAATTTTGGTTTGAAGTTTTCCTTTCATAATTTGAGGACAGTAATTTTTTTTTCTGGTCTCAAGCAGATGCTTTAAAAGTTCATAGGCTTAAGTACCCATAGCACCCATGGAAAAAATCCAGACCTGAGGCCAAGCACTCCCGAGATTGTATCTGAAAGGACGGAAGGAGGTTCCTCCATGAAGCAGAAAGGAAAATGCCCAATGTTGGCCGGGCACAGTGACTCACGCCTGTAATTCCAGCACTTTGGGAAACCAAGGCGGGCGGGTCACCTGAGGTCAGGAGTTTGAGACCAGCCTGGCCAACATGGTGAAACCCTGTCTCTACTAAAAATACGAAAAATTAGCCAGGTGTGGTGGCTCATGCCTGTAGTCCCAGCTACTTGGGAGGCTGAAGCAAGAGAATCACTTGAACCCCAGAGGTGGAGGTTGCAGTGAGCTGAGATTGCACCACTGCACACCAGACTGGGCAACACAGCAAGACTCCATCTCAAAAAAAAAAAAAAAAGGAAAAAATAATGCCCAGTGTTGTAAAGAGGACAGTGTGTCTCCATCTGAGAAACTTGTGTACTGACTTCAAAGTCCAGCATCAATTGATCTATCCCAGGGCCACGTGCTCAAATAATTGTAACAGGTGACATTTATGAAGCACTTATTCATATGTCCCAGGCCTTGGTCTAAGCACTTCAGATGCATTAGTTCATTTAATTCCAGAAACAACCCTGTGAGATAGGTACTAATTTTGTTCTTGTTATCATTACTATTATTATTCCTATTTTACAAATAAAAATCCCGAGGCTTGGGGAAGTTAAGTCACTTGCCTAGGAGCTGATGGGGGAGGCATGGAGGCACAGCCTAGGACAGCCTGAGTCCTGATTCCCTTGATACTGTGCATGCACCAGGGTGGAATTCCTTCACGTCCCCAGCCTGAGGGAGACACCTATGGCAGAGGAGGCCTCCTCACTGAGCTCCTGAACCAGCCCCTCCTGCTTGAGGACACCTAAGATGCCTGGTGGCTTCAGCTCAGCTTTCTGGAAGTTAGCCAGGGAGCACACAGCTACTGATGAACACAAAACAGAGTAAAAAAACAACAAAATCAAAGAAAGATGCTCGAAATGGCTGCAGTACCCCCAGCATCCTCTTTTCTCCCACAGATGTTTTAAATGGCCTTTACTTGGCAGGCAGACTCTTCCAAGAATGTTACAAAGACCAGAGAATCATAAAGGAAAAGTATCATAAATATGACCACATAAAAATGTAACACTCCTTCATGGCCAAAGTTGAAAGACAAATAGGAGTCAGGAGGCATCTCTCCAAGAAGCCAGCAGCATTAAATCACACCAAATGCCTTTAGCGTGAGACCCAGGACAGCGAGCAGACTTTTCTCCACTTGCTGCTGGCAGTGTGACATCTCCCTTTCACGCACCCTTCCCCAGAGCAGTCCCAGGCACACCCAAGGGCAGCTCTCTTCCCAGGAAGGTTTCTCTCAGCGGAAAGAGCAGACCTGCTGTGTGTCCCGCCTCTCCCTTCCTCTCACCCCAGTTCCTCCCTCCAGCCACCACTAGGTGACACTAGAACTCCATTGGAATCCCCTTTGTCTCTGACAAAAGTTTTTGGGGAGCCCTCAAGCCATTCAAAACACCTTAAAAATGTTTACCAGGGCCAGGCACAGTGGCTCACACCTGTAATCCCAGCACTCTGGGAGGCCGAGGTGGGCGGATCACCTGAGGTTGGGAGTTTGAGACCAGCCTGACCAACATGGAGAAACTCCCGTCTCTACTAAAAATACAAAATTAGTGGGGCGTGGTGGCACATGCCGCCATGCATGCCACCAAGTAACTGGGTGGTGCATCCCATCTACTCGTGAGGCTGAAGCAAGAGAATCGCTTGAACCCAGGAGGTGGAGGTTGCAGTGAGCCAAGATCGTGCCATTGCACTCCAACCTGGGCAACAAGAGCGAAACTCCATCTCAAAAAAAAAAAAAAGTTTACGAGGCCAGATGCAGTGGCTCATGCCTGTAATCTCAGAACTTTGGGAGGCTGAGGTGGGCAGATTGCTTGAGCCCAGGAGTTCAAGTCCAGCCTGGGCAACATAGTGAGAACTCATTTTTACCAAAGAAACAAAAATTAGCCAGGCATGGTGGTGTGCACCTGTAGACCCAGCTACTCAGGAGGCTGAGGTGGGAGGATCACCTGAGCCTGGGGAGATTGAGACAGCAACCAGCAGTGATCGCGCCACTGCACTCCAGCCTAGGTGAGTGAGACCCTGTCTCAAAACCAAAAATAAATAAATACATGTTTACGGATTGCTCTTTTCCTCTTTCAAAATGAAAAGAGTTTTGCTGGGAAAACATATACCCTTATAGTTTCCATCAGCTACTTCATGGTAAAGAAAATATATCATTGAGGAAACTGGCCCCGTCTTCAATCACTGAGATGCTCCTCTCTGAGTATGTGCCCTTCACTGAGGCCACTTTTCACCTTTCATCCTGAGATGGGGTCTCTGGCAGCAGAGGAGCTCTCCCTGTCATGGTGACCGTAGGACAGAAGGCCAAAGCTCCCTGCAGAGACTCTCCCAGGACTGAGGCCAAGGGTCCCCAAACTTCAGCTGAGTCACAGTCCTCCAGAGCGCCCCTACTCACACCAGGATGCCCCCTCTGACTGTGGCCAGTTACCCAGTACGGGCGTCTGCACGAGCCCAGCCCCTGGCACTCTGCAGATGTCTAGGGAACATCTGTCACTACATGGCCAGAGCTTGAGGGTGTGTGGTCAACAACAGAGGTGCTTCCTAGCCTGGCCCTCTGTGTACCCGATCACCCTCAGAGCTGAAACTCTATCCAGGTGCCCTCTTCCCCCAAAGCAGCCTGCCTGTCTTTGCCCCTAGGTCTCTGCATTTGGCCCAACATGTAGTGTCACATGCGATGGTCGCAGGATCTCCTAGCCAGAGCACCAGCCCCGCTCTTCATGGTCTTGGAGCATCATTTCTGTTTGGGCAGAAAATCTACCTTTATAGTTTCTTAGTCATGTAAGAGAGGGAAGAGAAAATAACATTCTAAAATTCAGGCTTATTTGTCGCTTCTTAGAGAAACAGGAGTAAAAAATGTATTGTAGTCGGGTACCGTGGCTCATGCCTGCAATCCCAACACTTTGGGAGGCCGAGGAGGGAGGATCACTTGAACCCAGGAGCCTGAGGCTACAGTGAGCCATGATCGTGCCACTGCATCCAACCTGGGCAACAGAGTGAGACCCTGTCTCAAAAAGAAAAAATTAAAAAAGTATTATCAACCAGGAAAACAGTTCCATGTTCTGTTCCTCAGTCAGAAACAATGTTAAGATTTAAACCTGATTATTTTGTTTTACGTCAATAATAATATTTTATTATTATTATTATTTGAGATGGAATCTCGCTCTGTAGCACCCAGGCTGGAGTGCAGTGGCTGGATCTCGGCTTACTGCAACCCCCGCCTGCCGGGTTCAGGGGATTCTCTTGTCTCAGCCTCCTGAGCAGCTGGGATTACAGGCACACACCACCATGCCCAGCTAATTTTTTTGTATTTTTAGTAGAGACAGGGTTTCACCATGTTGGCTAGGCTGGTCTCGAACTCCTGACCTCAGGTAATCCATCCACCTCGGCCTCCCAAAGTACTGGGATTACAGGTATAAGCCACCACACCTGGCCTGCTTCATTCTTCTAATGGCTGCATGGATCCCATTTTATGACTGTGTCATATTTTATTTAAACAGTCCCCTGTTGATGAAATTTAGATTGTTTCCAGTTTGGTTGTCATTAAAAGAGCTATAATGAACATTCTTGTTTGTTTATAGTGGCTACTTCTGCAAAGCTACCCACGGGATGAATTCAGACTTTGTAATTACTAAGTCAAAGGGCATGTGTATTTAAATTTTTGCTTTAAATGTATTGCCAAACTGCTCCACAAAAAACCTACCAATTTGTACTCCAACCATACATGTATGCAAGTAGCTATTTCCTTAAGCCTCATCAACACTGGGAATGATCAATCTTTCAGTTGCTAACAACTTGGAAATTTTTAAAGGCACCTGGTGGTTTCGTTTCTTATTGAATTATGAATGAGGATTAGAATTTTTCCAGAATGTTTGGTCACTTTTTTCTCTCTCTCTCTTTTTTTTTTTTTTTTTTCTTCAAATAGCCTGTTCAAATCCTTTACCCATTTTTCTTAGGATTGTTCATCTTTTGTATTGATTTATATGAGCCTTCCACAAATTAAGGAAAAGAGGCTTATGTGTGGCAAATACCCTTCTTTCAGTTTGTTATTTTTATTTTGTTTATTGGTATGTTTGCCCATAGAAGCTTCTAATTTTTATGGCTCTTACTTTGTCCATCTTCTCCTCTACAGCTACTAAATTCTGGGGTCGGTTCCCAAAGGCCTTCCTTAGCCTCTGATTATCAATAAATTCACATACATTTTCCTGTAGAATTTTTATGATTTTAATTTTTATGTTGAATCTTCGAACCATGTGAAAATTATTTTGGTATGAAGCATGAAGTAGAAATTGCTCCCGAATGGCTAGCCAGTTGTTCCAGTGCCATCTGTTAGAAGGCCCCATTTCATTTCCAGCCTCTCTCCACCCTCAGGGCTACACGGCTCTGTGGAGTCCCCAGAGTGGGACCCACAGAAGTGCCACGTTGCTTTCCCCGGGTCTGCCAGGACCCCTCAAAGGCCTGTGTCCTCAGGGAAGCAGAGAATCGGGCCACCGAGAGACAGAAAAGGCACCGCACTCTGCTAGACACACAAAACAATAGTCTCCCAGTCCTGAGAAGTGGACTTGTCAGGATATTCAATGTTGAATGCCTTCCCTGTGAAGGAAAAAGAAGGGAAAGAACCGTCAGGGGAGGGCATACTCACCATATACAAAGTAGGAAGATGGCCACACCCATATTTATAAAAACACACATGCATACACACACCAAATATGTACACATGCACTACACACATACACATACATGTGTACACACATGCATACACAAGTACATAGACACATCTCTCACACATCACATACAATGAGTTTCTCCAATAGGGGGCATCCAGTCCTAAACAGCCCTGTCAATAATAGGAACTCCAAGAATGATGAAGCCAGTGTTTCTCAAACAATATCCAGACTACTTTGCAAAGATCAAAGAAAATCTGGAGGACCCCCAAGGATACATCTGCAAGACTCCAATTTGAAAATAAAACAAAATAACATGAAGAAAGAACCAAAGATTTATTCTATAAATATCTTCCAATTGCAAATTAACACATATTTATAACTGTTTTTTTTTAAGATGTAAATCATTATTTAAAAAGAAAAATGTGGCCGGGCGCGGTGGCTCAAGCCTGTAATCCCAGCACTTTGGGAGGCCGAGGCGGGCGGATCACGAGGTCAGGAGATCGAGATCATCCTGGCTGACACGGTGAAACCCCGTCTCTACTAAGAAATACAAAAAACTAGCCGGGCGAGGTGGCGGGCGCCTGTAGTCCCAGCTACTGGGGAGGCTGAGGCAGGAGAATGGCGTGAACCCGGGAGGCGGAGCTTGCAGTGAGCTGAGATCCGGCCACTGCACTCCAGCCTGGGCGGCAGAGCGAGACTCCGTCTCAAAAAAAAAAAAAAAAAAAAAAAAAAAAAAAAAAAATGTAATTTTTTTTTTTAGTCTCTCTTTGTCACCCAGGCTGGAGAGCAGTGGCATGATCTGGGTGGGCTCACTGTAGCCTCCGCCTCCTGGGTTCAAGCAATTCTCGTGCCTCAGTCTCAAGAGAGGCAATTCTCATGCCTCAGCCTTCCAAGTAGCTGGGATTACAGGCATGCACCACCACCCCCAGCTAATTTTTTGTATTTTTAGTAGAGATGGGGTTTTGCCATGTTGGCCATGCTGGTCTCAAACTCCTGAGCTCAGGCAATCTGCCTGCCTCAGCCTCCCAAAGTGCTGAGATTACAGGCGTGAGTCACCGCACCAGGCCAGATCTGCAATTTAATATCTTTCCCTATGTGTGAGTAAAAGAAGCCTTTCTCCATGTATTGCTCCCTCTATTTCTCCCCCTACTCGTTCAGCAGGGCCAGGCTCCAGGCAACAAAATGGGATTCTCCTTTTTGCCTTGTCCTTTTATCTTTTTATGTTTTTCCAATTAAAATATTTTATGATTTTTACTAGAAATAGTTAAAAATCATTATTATGATTATAATAATGATTTATTATGTCTACTATTATAAAAGTAGACAATTTAGAAAATGGAGATTAAAAAAAAAATTAAGCCATCCCCTCTCTTTGACAGATAATATCCCTTTTGTAGTGGGCTTCTTTCTGGCCTGTTTCTTTGCTGAAGTATTTCCTGTAAATACCTGGCAAGGGCCAGCCCCACTGCAGTCACTCAGCACCTGTTGCTCTGCAGGGCTCCAGGGACCCAAGTTGACCTGGTAGCTCTGTATTCTCTCTCAAAGGCTGGAGCTGTGAAAAGGTTGGCCCGGAGTCTTTGACCCAGTTTTCTTCAAAGTGTTCTTCCAGAAGCATTGTCTATTCTTTTCTGGAGACTCCCAAGGTTAGAGTGGCTGGGGACCCTCAGGACACTCTATCCCTCCCTGAGACTAGAATGGAATTGAGGGGTGCTCATGACCCTCGCAGCCCAGTTCGCTCTCCGTCTGCTCCGCACCAGCCCTGCTGGTTCAGGGTCATGAAGTCTGGCCTTGGGCCAGAACAGTCCACTTTTCTGGTCAGCAGCCCGGTGGGGACTAAGGCTGAAAAGCACAGACGGAGGATCCCAGCTTCCTCCCTGACTCTGTCCCCACCAGGGTATGTGAGCTCCGACAGCCCCTCTGGGGCTGTACCCACCTGAAGAGGTAGTGGTGATTGTCCTCCTGGCTTGAAGGGTTTCTCACCCCTGCCCCGCCCTCTCCTTCACTCAGAGTCAGACTCACGACCACTGGTGGCTCTCCCCATCTTCTCCAGTGCCTCCTCGTTTCCCTCACACAGGGAAATCTGTCTCATAGGACCCAGAGTAACATACAAATATGGAAAATAAAAAAACTAAGTGGCTGGGCTCAGTGACTCATGCCTGTAATCCCAACACTTTGGAAGGCCAAGGCGGGAGAATCACCTGAGGTCAGGAGTTCAAGACCAGCCTGACCAACATGGCGAAACCCCCGTCTCTACTAAAGATACAAAAATTGGCTGGGCGTGGTGGTGGGTGCCTGTAATCCCAGCTACTTGGAAGCTGAGGCAGTAGAATCACTTGAACCTGGGAGGCAGAGGCTGCAGTGAACCAAGATCCTACCACTGCACTCCAGCCTAGGTGACAGAACAACACTCTGTCTCAAAAAAATAAGAAGAAGAAGTAAGACCCAGGTTTCTGGCTGTCTTCATCAGAAGTACAGACCACACAGATGGTCATGAAACTTGCAAGACTTATTTGGGATGATCTGACTTAAAATATGGGCTAAGTAACCTTTACAAAATTCATTTTGCAGGTTTCAGGAGTCTCTCAAACATCTGGGCTGTCATCCTTCAGAGAGGCTGGAACTGAGACACAAGGAGAGACCCAGTGACCTCGGAGAGTTAGGAGAAACAGTGATTTCAAATGCATGTCCGTCACACGTCACACGGAAGAAGGGCGGGGGGAAAGCCATGCAGGTGTGGGCGTGGCACTTGAGCAGCCTCTCCCATGGGCACCCAGTGGTTAATGCACATGGTTAGCACGTCTCCAAGGGAGGCCATCCCTTTCCGCTATCCCTTTCATGGCAAATGCTGGAACATGGTTGAAGACTCCTCTCAAGGGTCTCCTCTTCCAGGAAGCCTTCAGGCAAGAATAGGTGCCCCTTCTGGCTCCTGCTAGCCTGAAAGCCAATATGAAATCTCTCTGGGCTGAGCTGAGTCGTCATATTTTGTTGTTGTTGTTGCTGTTGTTTTACTTCGTCTCTGAGACAAGTTCAAAGTCATGCTTTTCATCAAGACCAGAAAATATACTTTGGCTCCATCGGCATCTTTGCCTCACCACACCCAGAATTTGCCTGTGCCCCAAAGGAAGCCCCGACAGCTGTTAAGCCTGAGCATCCAGACCCTAAAGCAAAGAGAAATGGGCCGGGTGGAATGGAGTGACAGGGCGGGGCCCATTTGCCTAGAGGTGCTTTGGGCTGGCTGGTCACAGAGGGTGACTCATTCCCCCAGAGAGGACGGGAGTGGCACCAGGGGACCATTGGGTTGGGGAGGGGAGCCTTTGTGGAGAGAGCCTGTCCCTGCCTTAAGTGCCTGCTGGACCCCGGGAGTCTGGGCTGGGGCCTGGACACTGCTTCCTCCTTGACCCCTCAGGCCCTTGGAAGCCGAGAGAGACCCTCTTACAGATCCCAGGCTCATCCCCAGTGCAGCAGACACAAGGAAGGTGGCCAGAGCCTCACTGAGCCCACCCGACGGCTGCCCACCCACCCAGGCTGGAGTCATGGATAAATTCCGCATGCTCTTCCAGCACTTCCAGTCAAGCTCAGAGTCAGTGATGAATGGCATCTGCCTGCTGCTGGCTGTGGTCACCGTCAAGCTGTACTCCTCCTTTGACTTCAACTGTCCCTGCCTGGCGCGCTACAATACACTCTACGGCCTGGGTCTGCTGCTCGCGCCCCCGCTCGCCCTGTTTCTCTGCGGCCTCCTCGCCAACCGGCAGTCTGTGGTGATGGTCGAGGAGTGGCGCCGGCCCGCAGGGCACCGGAGGAAGGACCCAGGCATCATCAGGTGCGGTCCCACACCACTCAGTGACCCATGGGCTTTACCAGGGGCTCCCCAGCCACCCACAGGCACTGCCAAGTGCACCCCCAAACCCCAACTATCCTCATTATCAGGGGATTCTCCACCCACCCTATAGGTACTGCCAGGTGCACCCTCTCCTTTCCCCAACTAGGAATTATCGGCTCACAGAGACCCACTTGCCAGTTTCCACTCTGGAAACATGTTTCTGTTTCTATCATTTGTCACCTTTCCATGGCCAGTGCTGTAAACATAGGAATGACACAGAATTCTCAATTACCCAGGACACTCTAGGGGCTGCGGGAAAACTTCCTCTTTGCCCTCTGAAGTTCTGCTGAAAATCAACTGGCAAAAGGCAGATTAATAAGAGAAAAGGCATACAAATTTATTTGATTATCATTTTATGTGCCACAGAAGACTTCAGAATAAAGACCTAAAGATACAGGGGAAATGGTCCATTTGTATGCTTAGGTTCAACAAGGTCTGGATAGCCATGCAGAAATAGAACTGGATTTAAAAAGGGATGAACTAATGCTATAGACGGAGTGGGGAAACTCAGCAAGGGCATCTAGGTTCTTCCTGGCCTCTCTATACAGCGTTCCTTTCTCCCAGACACGGGCAGGACCCCCTCTAGAAGGGAGTCTTATGACCTACAGTGAAACTAGGTAGGTCAGATCGTTTCTTTACGGCCAGTTTTTAGACAGAAAGGCGGGGGAAGTTAGAGTCATATTTTTAGGTTTTATGGTGACAGCTTTGGAGAAAAGGGGTTCTGGTTTCTATGACCCACCTTGGGGAAGAGGGATTCTAGTTTCTATGGCTAGCCTTGGGGGAGAATAAGGAGCCAGAGATTGGGTGGGGGGAATGGGCGTGGTGGCTCACGCCTGTAATCCCAGCACTTTGGGAGGCTGAGGCCGGCGGATCACCTGAAGTCGGGACTAGCCTGGCCAACATGGTGAAACCTCGTCTCTACTAAACATACAAAAATTAGCCAGGCATGGTGGCACACGCCTGTAATCCCAGCTACTCGGGAGGCTGAGGCAGGAGAATCATTTGAACCCGGGAGGCGGAGGCTGCAGTGAGCCGAAATCACGCCACTGCACTCCAGTCTGGGCGACAGTGCAAGACTCCTTCTCAAAAAAAAAAAAAAAAAAAGAGAGAGAGATTGGGTTGGGGGAAGGGGAAGGGGAGCAGGTGAGGGGACAGGAGAAGGTTAAAAAAACTTTTGCTTCTGAGGTCTTCATTTTGGGGTATCGTTTTCTGAGCTCCAATACCACATCTCCACATCTGTCACACTGGCCACGGAATATAATTCACCACATGCTTGAAGGGCCATCCCATGACATGCATAGCAGTTTTTTGCATGTAGTGAGAGGCAATGATTGGCTTAAAGGCTGTGTTCCCTCTCTTGTAAGCTCCCTAGAGTGAGGACCCTACCTACTGCACACCGTGTCCTCAGAGCCCAGCACATGCATGGCACTCTGTAGCAAAGTCCGCTGGAGTTGAGTAATTCATTGTATACCATGCAGGGCCAAGCTCTGTGCTAAGTGCTTTGAGTGCATGGCCTCTCTGAATTCTACCTGAGTTCTCAGGCTGCACCTTTATTGGACCCATTTTTAAGGATGGAAACTTGAGGCACAGAGAAGTTAAGTAACTGTACCAAGCTCCCACAGCCAGGAAGTGGCACTGCTCAGATTCAAACCCAGGTTGACTGAACAGGCCAAGTTGGAACAGCTGCCTTTCCTGTTTTGGGACAAATCTCTAAGTGCTCTAGATGTGCAGGCAGTGACGGAAGGGGCTAGGTGGGCTTTCACTCACTCACCATCTCCTCCTCTCCCCTATTCTCTGATATGGATGGTAGAGGTGTTGTCAAACATATCTAATGTAACTTCATAACGAGTCCCCAGTTGCATCTTCTGACCACATTGCCCTCCATAGAAAATGCTAAAGCCAAGGCCAGGCATGGTGGCTCACGCCTGTAATCCCAGCACTTTGGGAGGTCAAGGCAAGTGGATCACCGGAGGTCAGAAGTTCGAGACCAGTCTGGCCAACATGGCAAAATTCCGTCTCTGCTAAAAACTACAAAAAATTAGCTGGGCGTGGTGGTGTGCACCTGTGGTCCCAGCTACTCAGGAGGATGAGGAAGGAGAATCGCTTGAACCCGGGAGCCGAGATCGTGCCACTGCACTCCAGCCTGTGCGACAGAGCAAGACTCCCTCTCAAAAAAGAAAAAAGAAAAGAAAATGCTAAAGCTACCACTGCCTAGAACATATTTACAGTTCACACTGGATAGGTCACACACGCACATGCCTGGCATACACCATTGGATGTTTTGTGTACAATCCAATTCAGAAACAACATTTGCATCCAGTGCACCTGCGCGCAGCCTCTGTTCCATGTTCTCAGGGATCACATCTGCCTGCAATTCAGCTGTGCAAGGGTGGTCACAGGCACTGGGTGTGTCCCTGGCCTTTTCCTCTGGGGTCCAGTGGGCACAGCTCCAATGGACTCCTGTCCTGTGGCCAACACTCAGTCGAAGTCACCGCAGGCAGGGGCAGAGCTGACCAGGAAAGGCGCCAGAGGCCGGTCAGAGGGTGGGCTCCTGGGATGCTTTGTGGGTGGGGGTGTTAGAGGTGCTGCTTTTGGAGGGTTACTGGGCAGGGCTGTCTTAGCTTAGGCTCTCCTCCAAAAGCAGGCTCTGGAAGGAATGTGATAATGGGTGGGCAACTGGGGCTCAATCCTTCAGGGGACCCCCTAAGGGCATACATAGAACACATCTCAGAATTGTCCCACTGAGGATTTAAGAAGCTGGGATATTGATCCACAAGGCCCCAGCCCTCTGGGGTTGAAGGTTGATTTGGGGGTTAACTTTTCAGTGCTTCCAGCCTACCCCTCTCTGGAGCAAAAAATCCTCCAAAGCCCCAGGGGCAGAACAATGCAGGTGCTCGAGGTAGGAGGCCCTCGGGCCCTCCCTGTGAATAGAACCAGACGCGGCAGCCACAGATGCCTCTGGCATGGGCAGGGCACCAGCAGTGTCTGTTGCAAGACCTAGAGCAGGAGGAATGCCAACTCCTCAATGCTCCAGTCCTGGGGATCCCAGGGGCCCCAGCCTTCCTTCTTCCCTGCGTCTGTCGCTGAGACCTCTACACTGAGAGCTGCAGTCTGATGTAACCCGGCCTGGGACTTCCCAGCAGTCCATCCTTGCATCTCCCCTGCTGCAGCTGACTTCCAGCTGCTCCCTGTGACCCCCCTCCTTCCTCTGCTCCCAGGTACATGTGCTCCTCTGTGCTGCAGAGGGCGCTGGCCGCCCCCCTGGTCTGGATCCTGCTGGCCCTCCTTGATGGGAAGTGCTTCGTGTGTGCCTTCAGCAACTCTGTGGACCCTGAGAAGTTTCTGGACTTTGCCAACATGACCCCCAGCCAGGTACAGTTCTTCCTGGCCAAGGTTCCCTGCAAAGAGGATGAGCTGGTCAGGAATAGCCCTGCTCGGAAGGCAGTGTCTCGCTACCTGCGGTGCCTGTCACAGGTAACTGGGGTGATCCTCCCCTGGCTCTTGCACCCTCACCAATCCCCCGCATTGGTTCTGGAGTGGGGTGGGGGGTGGTGAGGAGGAGCAGATGATGGGCTCAGTCCATTCCCAGGAGGCAGGGAAGCACTGGAGACCACTGCTCTGCCTTGCCTGCGCCCACTGCACACCTTCTTCCCACCCGTGAGAAATAATACTAATCTCCACTTATTGGGCATTTATGTGCCAGGCACTGCAGTGAGCATTTTATATGTATTATTTCATTTCATTTGTGGAACAACCATTATCCTCCCATTCTCCAGGTGAGGAAGCAGGCTCTGAGAGTTTAGTTCGTAAGGCCAAAGTCACACAGTTTATAAGAGGCAGAGCAGGGATCCGAAGGAGTGTCATCATTCCTCTTAATCACCTTCCAACAATGTAGGCTCTCTCCAGATGCCGGTCTTCCCAAAAGGCACCAACTCTATTATCTTGGGGGACAAACCCCAGCTCTGCCCCCAGCCTAGACTCCAGATTCCACCTATAGATAATAAAGACACAGCCCCTGCCCCTTGGGGAGGCTGACAGGCTCATGGGCTGGCCAGCAGTGCAATGGAGGGAGGACCCGGGTGCAGGATGCACTTGATTCTGGCTCAGACTGTAACCTTGGCCATGGGACTACCCCTCTGGACCTCAGTTTCTCATGCAAAATACAGAGGAGTTTGGTCTCCTCCATCTTGATGGTCCCTGCAGGCTTCAACACTCTAGGCTTTTCCTAGTTCGGTGGAAAGAGCATGGAATTTGCAGTGAGACCAGGGTTTGAATCCTTACTCAGCTGTAAGTTATCAGTCATGTAAAGTTTATCAAGTTGTTTGCTTTTCTGCTCTCGTGTATAAAATACTCACCTTAAATCTAGTGATGTTGGGGGGAGTCTAGTGAAATGCCAAATGAGAGAGCTTTGTAAATTGTGGAAATCACTTCTGTAAATGATAAGGATTCAAATATGTCCCTGTGGTTTAAAGATGTGACTTCCCTGCTCCAGGTCCACACAACTGCCCCAGGTCTCAAGCTGGCCCTTAAAGAGACTATGGCTTTGGAAGGTAGAGAGGAGGGAGAGGAGCCTGCCAGGTGTGGGCTCCAGCTTTAGAGAACTACTTCAGTTTGTCCTCACTCCTGGCTGGGAACACTGTCCCCTGTTCCTATTGTGTGTCACTGTCATTCAGCCTTCAGTCTCCGCCCTCCAGGTCAGGTTGGGTGTCCCTCCTCTGGACTCCCTCTCTATGACACGTACCCAGTCATCGCCTATTTAATCGTCTATTTCCTCCACTAAGGTAAGAGCTCTGTGAGAGCAATGACTGAGCCCCCACTTCCTAGCATAGTGCCTCCCACCAAGTATAACACAGTGGATGCCTAGATGGGAAGACAGACAGATAAGCACACACAAGGATGACAAAGGACTGGATAAAAAGATGAGGGGGGCCGGGCGTGGTGGCTCACACCTGTAATCCCAGACTTTGGGAGGCCGAGGCGGGTGGATCACATGAGGTCAGAAGTTTGAGACCAGCCTGGTCAACATGGTGAAACCTCGTCTCTACTAAAAATACAAAAATTTGTTGGGCGTGGTGGTGCACGTCTGTAATCCCAGCTACTTGGGAGGCTGAGGCAGGAGAATGGCTTGAACCCAGGAGGCGCAGTTTCCAGTGAGCTGAATCGCACCATTGCACTCCAGCCTGGGCAACAGAGCGAGACTCCATCTCAAAAAATAAAAATAAATTTTAAAAAAGATGAGAGGACGGATGATGGATGGTTGGATAGGGGGTGGATGAGTAGATAGATCAAGGGAAGAAAGGAGGAGCATATGGGAGCATGAATGAATGGGAAAAGAGATGGATGGATGATGGACAGATGGAAGGATAGTTAGGAGCTTGACTGGATGGGAAGATGACAGATTTACAGTAAGACAAGAGGATGGATGATTGGATGGGTGGAGAGATGGTTGAATGGGTGGATGGATACAAGGATGAGAGAATGAATGGAAGGGAGAATAGATGCATGGATGAAGGATGGTTGGCAGGACGGATGACTGAATAGGAAAGTGCATAGATTGGAGGAAGGATGGATGGGAAATGTAAAAGGAGGGACTTTGGAATACCTTTGCCACACTATACAGGACAATTCCTCAAGTAGCAGATGCTCTAAGAGTTAATTCACTTTACAAGGCCACAGGGATACAAAAGAGGACATGTAATCTGATGATCACACAGTTTTCTTTGTGTTCGTTCTTCTCAATTTATTTCCCATTTCATTCAATACTCTGATTAATGAACTATGATGTTTGGAGTGGTATACTGCAGTTAAATTATCTAAGGAGTATTTGAATCCATTGGAAAATGAAGAATATTATGTATACATGGTCAAATTAAATTTGCAACATTCACATACGTATTCATAAATACATATGTATAGGATTAGGCCCCACTCACACCTAACCTCGGGCCTTCTTACCTTGCAGGCCATCGGCTGGAGTGTCACCCTGCTGCTGATCATCGCGGCCTTTCTGGCCCGCTGCCTGAGGCCCTGCTTCGACCAGACAGGCTTCCTGCAGCGTAGATACTGGAGCAACTACGTGGACCTGGAGCAGAAGCTCTTCGACGAGACCTGCTGTGAGCATGCGCGGGACTTCGCGCACCGCTGCGTGCTGCACTTCTTCGCCAGCATGCAGAGTGAGCTGCAGGCACGGGGGCTGCACCGGGACAATGCATGCAGGAGCCCCGAGCCCCCCGCAGTGCCTGAGCCCCCAGAAGTCCTGGACAGTGGAAGCGGGAAGGCCCACCTGCGCGCAATCTCCAGCCGGGAGCAGGTGGACCACCTCCTGAGCACCTGGTACTCCCGCAAGCCCCCGCTGGACCTCGCTGCATCCCCCGGGCTCTGTGGGGGTGGCCTTAGCCACCGCGCCCCTACCTTCGCACTGGGCACGAGGCTGTCCCAACACACCGACGTGTAGGGTCCTGGCCAGGCTTGAAGCGGCAGTGTTTGCTCAAAGGTGACCCCAAGCCTTGTTAGCTCCTTTTTTTTTTTTTTTTTTTTTTTTTTTTTTGAACGGAGTCTCACGCTCCCAGGCTGGAGGCTTTCCAGGCCATGGGGCCTCACCCCTGAGTAGCTGGGACTACAGCAGGCACCCTAATTTTTTGTTAGCCACTCTCTTCCTTTGTGATCAAAGTGCTAGCCCAATCTCTGCCCACCCGCGCTCTGCCTAGTTTCTGGGTGTGGCCTCCAGTGTGCTTCACAAACTTTAATGTGGACTCGGTTCACTGAGGGCCTTGTTAAATACAGGCGCAGACTCGGCGTAGCCAGGACCAAGTCTGAGATTGTGCATTTGGAACAAGCTCCCTGGTAATACTGATGTACTTTTGGTCAGTGGACCAAACTTTGAGTAGCAAAAGTCTAAATAGATCTGCCATGGGTTCTGGGTTCTAGAAGTCAATTCTAAATAATAATAATTACCTTAGTCTCTTGCCTGCTTTCATTTGTGTAATTTTTTTTTTTTTTTTTTTTTTTTTTTTTTTTTGAGATGAAGTTTTGCTCTGTTGCCCAGGCTGGAGTGCAATGGTGCGATCTCGGGTCACTGCATCCTCTGCTTCCTGGGTTCAAGAGATTCTCCTGCCTCAGTCTCCCGAGTAGCTGGGACTACAGGCATGCGCCACCACACCCAGTTAATTTTGTATTTTTAGTAGAGACAGGGTTTCACCATGTTGGTCAGGCTGGTCTCGAACCCCTGACCTCAGGTGATCTGCCCACCTCGGCCTCCCAAAGTGCTGGGATATATAGGCGTGAGCCACCATGTGCAGGCTGTGTAATTGTCTTTAATTCTCTGGGGTTTCTAGCAGCTTATACCAAGGTTCTCATAGTGAGTTCTAGCAAACTCTGCTAGTTGAGTTCCTTTTGAAACCACTAGTTAGTGCCTCTTGCTGGCTACTACAGATGACTACTTTTATATTTTCCTGTTGAGGGGATTTTTCTGTGTTTGAATGTCAAGGGGCTGACTCTCCCAGCTCCAGCCTTCCCAGGCCCCACCAATTCTAGCCAACCAAGGCCAAGCAGCCCTGCCTGGGTCCTCCTCCTTCAAGATGCCGCTCCTCTCAGCCTTCTGCTCTCCTGCAGCGGGGGCAGGCACTCCTCCTTCACCTTCCACGCACCCTTGCCCCACCGCTAGCCTGAGCCCTGGGCTCAGCAAGGTTCCTTCCTAAGATGACCCCCTCCCCTAGAAATTCCCAGGGGTATCTACTGCTGCCCTTAGCAAGAGGTTGGCACCCTGGTGAGGATTTCCTCAGAGCAAAGTAGGGGTGTGGGGTCTAGCTCAGGGACAAAAACCCCTGAAATGCCGGTGTTAGTTCTGCTGGAAAAACTGCCATTCCAGGCCTGGTTCAGTGGCTCATGCCTGTAATCCCTGCACTTTGGGAAGCCGAGGCGGGTAGATCACCTGAGGTCAGGAGTTTGAGATCAGCCTGGCCAATATGGTGAAACCCTGACTCTACTAAAAATATAAAAATTAGCCGGGCGTGGTGGTGGGCATGTGTAATCCCAGCTACTCAGGAGGCTGAAGCAGGAGAATAGTTTGAACCCAGGAGGCAGAGGTTGCAGTGAGCAGAGGTCACACCGCTGCACTCCAGCCTAGCAACAAGGGCAAAACTCTGTGTCAAAAACCAAAAAAACCAAAACTGCCACTCCATCTCTGGCAGCCCAAACAGGAAGGGTTTGGGGAAGATTTAGCCTTTGCTCTCCTCTGGGCCTCTGCCCCTCCCTGATGACTCATCCAGCCCCCGCTCCCTACCCCCACCCCCAGACACCCTGCGGTCACCTCCATCAGCACAGATGGTGGCCGCAGGAAGCAGACCCGGGTTCACCCCATGCTTTTCTACTTCCTCAGCACCCCAGGAAGTGCAGGGGCCCCTGGATGCCCCCCACCCTGGAGCCCTGCCCCCTTCATCAGGCAACTTTTGTGCTCCTGGGCTCTTGACAAGAGGCCTTGTGAGACCAGAAAATCCCTGCAGCTCAGCCTCCTCCCCACCTACAGGCTGTGGTCAGGCCATGCAAATGTCTGAAATAGCGCTGGGTTGGGACCTGGTTTAGGCAAAGCTGTAGCAGTGATAGGGTGCGGAGGAAGGAGGGAAACCTTGGAGGTGGCCCGGTCTGCATGAGTGAGCTCCCAGTCTGGGGAAAGGAGGCTCAGGGAGGGTGCTTTGGGCTCCAAGGAAGCAGCATCTGGAGTAAAAAGGCGCTGACTGCAATCGATACTCTTACCTTCCTATACTGAGCACTTACAGAGCACCTACTGCATAGAAAGCACTGTGCCAGGGAATAGGGAAGAGAATACACCAATGGCCTGCCCCTGCCTCAAGGAGCTGTGCTTCCTTGTGCTGAGGAAGTAGAAAAGCATGGGGCGAACCCGGGTCAGCTGTCTGGGGCCAACATCTGTGCTGATGGAGGCCATAGCAGGATGTCTGCAGGGCAGGGACTGGGGAGAGAGGGAGTCATCAATGAGGGGCAGAGGCCTAGAGGAGAGCAAAGGCTATACTTGGCGCTCTACTGGGGGACAGAGGTGGGTACAGAAATTATGATAATCCAAAGCATAAGGTGTAAGTGATCTAATAAAGGCAAACCAGGTACCATGGGGAGTTAGCAGGGAGAAGGAGGCTCTCAGCGGTGGGGGTTGAGGGAAAGCTTCACAATGAAGGTACCATTTGAATGGGTCTTAAGGATGGGAAGGATTTTGACATGTGGAAAGAAAGATGGAGGGAGGGTGCAGAGCATCTCAAGGGAAGAATTAAGAACAAAGGCATAGGCTGGGCGCAGTTGCTCACGCCTGTAATCACAGCACTTTGGGAGGCTGAGGCGGGCAGATCACGAGGTCAAGAGATTGAGACCAGCCTGGCCAACATGGTGAAACCCCGTCTCTACTAAAAATACAAAAATTAGCTGGGTATGGTGGAGCACACTTGCAGTCCCAGCTACTTGCAAGGCTGAGGCAGGAGAATTGCTTGAACCCAGAAGGCGGAGGTTGCAGTGAGCCAAGATCATACCACTGCACTCCAGCCTGGCGACGGAGGGAGACTCCGTCTAAAAAAAAAAAAAAAGAACAAAGACATCAAGTTGGGCAAGGGGCAGAACATGTTCTATTTATTTATTCAGCAGATGCTCACTGAATGCCTAGAGTGGCCAGAGAGCAAGACAGATAGTCCTGTCTTAATGGGGCTTCGAGTCTGGAAGTGGAGACAGAGATATAACAAGTGAACAAAGAGCCAAGTGGAGAGGCGTGCAGTCCAGCCTGGCAAAAGTAAAAGACCTTGGCCAGAGGGCCCAGGAGGCCCATCAAGCCACGTTCCCTGAGCTCGGTACCTGGGAATACATTCTCTTGATCCTCTGTCCTTGACAGCCTTCAAATGTATCTTTCATCCTCTTCTGTCCCCAGTGTGGTTTCAAACCCCTGACCGTGTCCTGTATGTGGACCTTCTTCGGGAGACACAGTGGCCAGCCAGACAAGGCAGGAATGTACTGGAAGCATGGACATTGGCTGTTCCAGTCCCCACCCTCATGCAGCCTGGGCAGTTGCAGTCGCCATCTCAGCTAGGTTTGCAAAAGAAGGGGAAGATGGCAGGAGACTCCAGGATTTAGCTCAGGACTTTGACTTTATCTTGCTGGCATTTGGGGATGAGAGACAAGTGCTTGGTGCAAGGTCAGGAAGAGTGATGATATTTGGGGTTCACCCATGTGGATAGGATGGTGCAGCTGCAGAAATGGATAGGGCCATCAAGAAGCGGGGCTTGTGTGAGAAGAGGAAGGACTAAGACTTTTAGTTTTGGAGTGGGAAGAGGAGACCACAAGGGAGAGAAAGGGTTAATCACAGAGGCAGAGTCCAGAGGCAGGCCAGGGAGGAGAAAATTCCTAGATGGGGGAAGGAGGACCAACAAATCCAGTGGTGCTTCTGAGCAACTGATCGGGGGAGGACAGAGGGAAAGTCACCGGTCACTGCCAACTTCCCGGGGGGGGACTGCTCTCCCAGGGAGGTAGTCCTGGCCAAGCAGATGGGTAGATTTCTATGTGATTCATATAAATCCCTGGGCACCTGCCCCAATTTGTGACGATGATACAAGAGAGACCTTCAGCATCCCCATATGGGGAAGGGCACTGGGACCCAAAGACTACGATGGGAGCAGAGAAATCATGTCCACACTAACATGCTCCCACTTCCAAGGCTCTCATTGAAAATGAGGGAGTCCAGCCAGGCACGGTGGCTCATGCCTGTAATCCCAGCATGTTGGGAGGCTGAGGCAGGTGTATCACTGGAGCCCAGAGTTCAAGACCAACCTGGGCAAGATGGCAAAACCTCATCTCTTAAGAAAAAAAGAAGATGGCCGGGTGCGGTGGCTCATGCCTATAATCCCAGCACTTTGGGAGGCCGAGGTGGGTGGATCACCTGAGGTCAGGTGATTGGGACCAGCCTGGCCAATATATAGTAAAACGCTGTCTCTACTAAAAATACAAAATTAGCCAGGCATGGTGGTGCACATCTGTAATCCCAGCTACTTGGGAGGCTGAGACAGGAGAATCGCTTGAACCCGGGAGGCAGATTTTGCAGTGAGCCAAGATCGCACCATTGCACTCCAGCCTGGGCAACAAAAGCAAAACTTTGTCTCAAAAAAAGAAAGAGAAAAAAGAAGAAGAAAATGAGGGAGTTCTCTATTTGGGGCTCAGCTCTGCCCAGCCCTTTGGAGTCACATGAAATGACTTCTCCCCGCCTGTGCTGACTGGCTCTGATGGGGAGGCTGAGGCATGTGAGATGGGGAGAGGTCCCTGAGGGTCTAGAGGAGGCCAGTAGGAGGTGATCTGGTGGCAGCTGCCATGGCAGTGAGCTTTGTACAGGCATTTCGCCCCCCACTCATCTCACAGAGCTGTACCGTCTCAGAAGTGCACCGTCTTTTCTCTTCTCACGGAGCTGTGCAGGTGCGTGCTGTCTCCCTTTTGTGTCTGAATTCTTGCCTCCCTACAAATTTATCTTGGTCCAAGGTTCACTTCTTTTCTTCATTCACTTGTTCGTGTATTCCTTCATTCATACTTACTGAGCATCCTTTATGTACTAGGCGCACTTTGCTAAGCATTGGGCATATGGTAGTGAATAAAACAGATGAGGACTTTAAGCTTTTATGGTACAATGGGAGCCCCTAGATATTAAATAACCCACCCACCTCAAAAAGTAATTACAATTGTATTAAGTGCTGGAAGTGGAAGTACATCCAGGGGCTCTGAAAGCCTGTGTCCACAGGACTGGTCTCAGCAGAAGGTTCAGGAAGGCTTCTCTAAAGAAGGAACTGTAGGGGAGGGAAAACTTCCCCTTCACCCAATGAAAGTTCGCTGAAAATCACTGACAAAAAGCAGATCAACAGGAGAAAAGCATACATAGTAATTTGATGCCAGAGTTTTCAGGATGAAGACCCAAAGACACAGAGGAAATGGTCCATTTTTATGCTTAGGTTCAACAGAGTATGGAAACAACCACGCAGAAATACGGTTGGACAAAAAAAGATCTGAGCTGATGCTATAGACTTGGGGGGGAGCCCAGCAAGGCTTCCGTTTAGGTTCTCCTGGGCCTCTCTGGGCAGCACTTCTTTCTCCCATGGGACGGGGGAAGGGGATCTTGTGACCTGCAATCTAACAAGGCAGGTCAAATCATTTCTTTATGACGAGTTTTCACGCAGAAATGTTGGGGTGAGGATTAATTTGTTTTGTTTTTTTTTTTTTCTTGAGACAGAGCCTCTCTGTCACTCAGGCTGGAGTGTAGTGGCGCCATCTCAGCTCACTGCACCCTCCGCCTCCCGGGTTCAAGCGATTCTCCTGCCTCAGCCTCTCGAGTAGCTGGGACTACAGGCGCTTCTCACCATACCTGGCTAATTTTTGTATTTTTTAGTAGAGACGGGGTTTTGCCATGTTGGCCAGGCTGGTCTTGAGCTCCTGACCTCAGGTGATCCGCCCACCTCGGCCTCCCAAAGTGCTGGGATTACAGGCGTGAACCACCACCCGCTGGGTCTAGAGTAATATTTTTAGGTTTTATGGTTTTATGGCTGGCTTCGGGGAGAAAGGGGTTCTGGTTTCTATGACCCACCCTGGGGAAGAGGGAGTCTGGTTTCTATGGCTAACCTTGGAGGAGAATGAGGGGCCAGAGACAGGGGCACAGGTGAAGGTCAGAAAGAGTCGTTTGCTTCTGAGACCTTCATTTCAGGGTATTGTTTATCTGAGCCCCAATACAATCATTACACTGAGACCTTAAGGATTCACAGGAATATTCTCTGGTGATAATAGGGGGAGAAGTATTGCCGGAATGTGCAGAACCTGTGCAAAGGCCTGAGATGGGAAGGGGTTTGTCCTGTTTGAGAAACTGAAAGCAAACTGGTCAGCTGGGGAGGAGGCATCGGGAGGAGAGTGGCCCTGGCACCAGCTGTCACACAGTCATACAGGCACGGTCATACAGGCCCTGTTAAGGATTTTGGACTTAAAACATTGGAGGGAATTAAATAGTAATTTGTCAGATGTTCACTTTTAAAAGATCCCCCTGGCCACAGCCTGGGAGTGTCTTGATAGAATTGCAGAAGGCAGGCAAGAACTGAAGGGGCTTGGATTGGGGTGGAAATGGAGAGAATCGATAGATTAGAGGTATTTCAGAGTTAGAATGGACTCCGGGTGTCTTGCTTAAAATCTCACACAAAAACATTATATTAGGCTAGGCTGGGAATGTAAAATAAAATACAGTAGGCTGGGCATGGTGGCTCAGCCTGTAATCCCAGCACTTTGGGAGGCCGCGGCAGGCGGGTCGCCTGAGGTCATGAGTTTGAGACCAGCCTGGGCAACATGGTGAAACCCCGTCTCTACTAAAAATACAAATATTAGCTGGGGGTGGTGGTGCATGCCTATAGTCCCAGCTACCTGGATGGAGAATCACTTGAACCTGGGAGGTGGAGGTTGCAGTGAGCCATGATCGTGCCTGTGCACTCCAGCCTGGGCAAGAGAGCAAAACTCTGTCTCAAAAATAAATAAATAAATAATAAAATAAAATACAGTAAAAATAAAACAAAAGTGTCAGTTGCTTAACACAATAAAGATGTATTTCTCACTCAAGCAAAACCTGATATAGTTAAACAGGGAAGGGAGGTTGAAGAAGGGGGATCTGCCCCCCACAGTCACTTGGGGACCCAGCTGACACTGCCATCTTGTGATGCCACCATAAAGACACATGATATGACTGGGTATAGTGGCTCACGCCTATAACCCCAGCACTTTGTGGGGGGCCGAGGCAAGGGAGGATCCATTGAGGCCAGGAGTTGAGACCAGCCTGGGCAACACAGCAAGACCCTATATCTACAAAAATTACAAAAAAAAAAAAAAAAAAAAAAAACCCTAGCTAGGCATGGTGGTGGTGCACATCTGTAGTCCTAGCTACTTTGGAGGCTGAGACTTAATGATCTTTTGAGTCCAGGAGTTCAAGGTTACAGTGAGCTATGATTGTGCCACTGCACTCCAGTCTGGGAGACAGAGCAAGAACCTGTCTCTAAATAAACAAACAAAAATAAAAAAGACCCATAGTATTTCCCAGAAGCAGGTCCTGAGAAAAAGAAATGAGTGCACATAGCTTTTAAGGAAGTTGCTTCCAGGGAACCCTGCAAGGAACAGAAGTGATACTGGAGAGGGAAGAAAGCCAGCCAAGGGTAGAGCCACCAGCCAGTTACCACCGTGGGCAACCAGAGCCCGATCCCACTGGGGAGCTCGGGGAGAGCACAACACGAGTAACCGTTCCCCAGGAAGGAGGAGGTGGCATGTCTCCACCAATCTCTGGCTGTCACTGGCTGGGGCACTAGTTGGGCACCTCCAGGTTTCCTTGGGCTAAATGTAAACCCAGTGCCAGAAAAAAAAGCCCTCAGGCAGACAGTCTGAGCTGTTTTTAGTGAGCAGCCTTTAGAGGCCAGGCGCGGTGGCTCAAGCCTGTAATCCCAGCACTTTGGGAGGCCGAGATGGGCGGATCACGAGGTCAGGAGATCGAGACCATCCTGGCAAACACATTGAAACCCCGTCTCTACTAAAAACATACAAAAAAAACTAGCCGGGCGAGGTGGCGGGCGCCTGTAGTCCCAGCTGCTTGGGAGGCTGAGGCAGGAGAATGGCGTAAACCCGGAAGGCGGAGCTTGCAGTGAGCTGAGATCCAGCCACAGCACTCCAGCCTGGGCGACAGAGCGAGACTCCGTCTCAACAAAAAAAAAAAAAAAAAGAAGATAGTGGTGAAAGGCCGGGTGTGATGGCTTAAGCCTGTAATCCCAGCACTTTGGGAGGTCAAGGCGAGCAGATCCCTTGAGGTAAAGAGTTTGAGACCAACCTGGCCAACATGGTGAAACCCCATCTCTACTAAAAATACAAAAATTAGCCGGGCGTGGTGGCGGGCACCTGTCGTCCCAGATACTCAAGAGGCTGAGACAAGAGAATCGCTTGAACCCAGGAAGCTGAGGATGCAGTGAGCTGAGATCACAACACTGCACTCCAGCCTGGGCAACAGAGCGAGACTCCATATCAAAAAATAAAAAAAAAAGAAGATAGTGGTGAGGGCTGAGGGGAGTGGGCGGGGCACAGAGGTGTCTGTTACACCTGACATCCAGGGCCACCCTCGGAGAAGTGTGGGAAGATGGTAAGAGGTGATGGTAGATTCTGCACCAGAAATCAGGCACAAGGCCCAAGCCTCCCTGGCACAGAGGCTGAGAATTATAAGGGAACACGTGAATGACTTGGTGAGTGCTACCATTTTGCCACAGCGTACACCCCCATAGGGTTTGGCTGGTGGAGAATGTAGCATTTTATCTTTCTTAGGCAGAGACTTCATACCTCTGATAACCCAGCCTACCAGCACCTGAGATGCCTTGGCAGCCCCATTTGCTGTTGGCTCCTGCCTCCTCCACTGCCCCAATCTCTGGATGCTCCAACAGCTTCTGGTTGAGGGCAGCGCCCATTGGAGCACCCCACACTCACACTCTCCTACGCAAATTGTGCATTTTCCTAAAAGTACGGCACTCGCTCTCCCCAGGAGCCTCCTTTGCATGCTGCTTTTCATGACACCCCTAACTCCTCCAAACCAGAGGGCACTCACCAGCTGTGCCCTCTGGGTGCCTGGACAACAGCCCCAAGGCCAGGAAGCAGGAGGCGAGTGTACATCCCAGTGTTGACCATGGCTGAGTTTGCCACCATGCTCCAAAATGTGTGTGACATCCTGCTTTTTATTTATTTAGTCGTGACCTGGGAGTTATAGGGGAGAGATTGAGAAGACACTAAGCACTGATAAGTGCACCACCAAAGACCCCTACTGAAGTTAAATAGAACCATAAGCCCTCAAGAGTCCACCGCCTAACGTCCAGAACCTGTGAATATGTTACTTTCCATGGCAAAAGGGGCTTTGCAGATGTGATTAAATTATGGATTCTGAGATGAGGAAATGATCCTGGATTAGCCAGGTGGGTCCCTTATAAGAGGGAGGTAGGGCCCGGCATGGTGCCTCACGCCTATAATCCTAGCCCTTTGGGAGGCTGAGGGGGGAGGATCACCTGAGGTCAGGGGTTCGAGACCAGCCTGGCCAACATGGTGAAACCCTGTCTCTACTAAAAATACAAAAATTAGCCGGGCATGGTGATGCACGCCTGTAGTCCCAGCTACTCTGGAGGATGAGACAGGAGAATCGCTTGAACCCAGGAGTCGGAGGTTGCAGTAAGCTGAGATCGCACCACTGCACTCCAGCCTGGGCGACAGAGTGACTCCATCTCAAAAAAAAAAAAAAAAGAGAGAGAGAGAGACAGAGAGATAGGAGGAGGGTGAGAGTCAGAGAAAGAGCTGTGATGAGGGAAGCAGAGGTTGGAGGAATGTGATGTCACAAGCCAGGGAATGCGGGTGTCCTCTACACAGTAGAGAATACGAGGAAATGGATTCTCTTCTAGAGCTTCCAGAAGGCACAGCCTGACAGCCACTTGATGTTAGCCATCCAAGATCCATTATAGGCTCCTGACCTCAGAACTACAAGAGAATAAATTCGTGTTGTTTTAAGCCACTGTATTTGTGGACATTTGTTACAGCAGTAATAGAATACTAATACAAATTTTGAAAATGCACTACTGAAGCTCAGGTGTGGAGATGATCACTATTATTATTACAGTGTTGTAAGGATGGTTCATGACCACTCCTTGTGTGCCTGGCGCACTGCGAAACTCTTGACCTGCCCAGCTGATTGAATCCTCACAACCACCCGGGAGGCAGGCGCTATCATCCTCCACATTTCACAGATGAGAACGCTGCGGCGCCCAGAGGTTAGATGACTTGCCCACGGTCCCTGGCTAGTGTGTGGCTGGGCTGAGACTTGAACCCAGGTCACTGGTTGGGTTGCTCTTAGCTCTGTGACACGGCTTCTGTTTGTTTGTTTGTTGTTTTTTGAGATGGAGTCTCACTCTGTCACCCAGGCTGGAGTGCAGTGGTATGATCTCCGCTCACTGCAACTTCCGCCTCCTGGGTCCAAGCGATTCTCCTGCCTCAGCCTCCTGAGTAGCTGGGATTACAGGTACACACCACCACACCCTGCTAATTTTATTTTTATTTTTTGTATTTTTAGTAGAGACGGAGTTTCACTGTGTTGGTCAGGCTGGTCTCAAGCTCCTGACCTCAAATGATCCACCCGTTTCAGCCTCCCAAAGTGCTGGGATTGCAAGAGTGAGCCACCACACCCGGCCGGCTTCTTGGTAAGAGAAAAACTTGACCATCGAGTGGAAGAAACAAGGAGCGAGTGGGTGGGGCCTGGATGTGGCTTTGGATGGGCAGTGAGGCACGACCGTGTTCCAGGAGAGCAGCAGCGTGAGGGAAGGGTGGTACCCGGGAGCCCAGGGGTGTCCCTGTGTCCAACAGCTTTGGCCACAGTAACAAAACATACCACAGACAACAAACATTTATTTCTCATGGTTCAGGAGGCTGGAAGTCTGAGATGAGGGTACTGGAGGCTGGGTTCTGCCTTCTCACTGTATCCTTGCAGGGTAGAGGTCCAGGGTCCAGGGTCCCTTCTATAAGGGCGCCAATCCCATTCACCAGGGCTCCACCCTCATGGCCTAATCACCTCCCAAAGGAGGTGTATCCATGATGGCATTGATATACAACACTGGGCCACAGGGAGGGAACTGGGAGACGTCCGTAGGATACCTGGTGAAAAAAAAAAAAGATTACGTTTCTTTATCTTATATAATTATGATAGGAAAAAAATGAAATATAAAGTATTAGGAAAGATTTGTGTAAAACATCCAAATGAAACCTCCTAAACTTCTCAAAATGAGAAATGAGCTTGCTTTGGTGAGCACTTTTTAATATCAGGGGTTTTTTTTGCATGAAATGCTGCAGGCAATTCCTATTCAAGGCTCTTTATTTTATTTATTTATTTATATTTTTGAGACAGAGTCTCGCGCTGTCACTCAGGCTGGGGTGCAGTGGCATGATCTCAGCTCACTGCAACCTCTGTCTCCTAGGTTCAAGTGATTCTCCTGCCTCAGTCTCCCAAGTAGCTGGGATTACAGGTACCCGCCACCACACCCAGCTAATTTTTATATTTTTAGTAGAGATGGGGTTTCACCATGTTGGCCAGGCTGGTCTCGAACTTCTGACCTCAGGTGATACACCCGCCTCGGCCTCCCAAAGTGTTGGGATTACAGGTGTGAGCCATCGCACCCGGCCATTTTTGTATTTTTAGTAGAGACGGGGTTTCACCATGTTGGCCAGGCTGGTCTGGAACTCCTGATCTCAAGTGATCCGCCCATCTCAGTGTCTCAAAGTGCTAGGATTTTAGGCGTAAGCCACCATGCCCGGCTCATGAAGGCTCTTTTTTTGTTTGTTTGTTTGTTTGTTTGTTTGTTTTTGAGACGGAGTCTAGCTGTGTCTCCCAGGCTGGAGTGCAGTGGCGTGATCTCGGCTCACTGCAAGCTCCGCCTCCCAGGTTCACGCCATTCTCCCGCCTCAGCCTCCCAAGTAGCTGAGACTACAGGCGCCCGCCACCACACACCCGGCTAGTTTTTTGTATTTTTAGTAGAGACGGGGTTTCACCATGTTAGCCAGGATAGTCTCGATCTCCTGACCTCGTGATCCACCCGCCTCGGCCTCCCAAAGTGCTGGGATTACAGGCTTGAGCCACCGCGCCCGGCCTTTTTTTTTTTTTTTTGAGATGGAGTCTCGCTCTGTCACCCAGGCTGGAGTACAATGGCGCGATCTCGGCTCACTGCAACCTCTGCCTCCTGGGTTCAAGTGATTCTTCTGCCTCAGACTCCTGAGTAGCTGGGACTACAGGCGCCCGCCATCACGCCCGGCTAAGTTTTTGTATTTTTAGTAGAGATGGGGTTTCACCGTGTTAGCCAGGATGGTCTCGATCTCCTAACTTTGTGCTCCACCTACCTCGGCCTTCCAAAGTGCTGGGATTACGGGTATGAGCCACCACGCCCGGCCTCATGAAGGCTCTTTAATGATGATTTCTTCAAATGTTGGATAAACACCACCCACAAAAAAACTTAGCCCAAGTAGGTGATCTTTTTTTTTTGTTTTTTTTTGAGATAAGGAAAAAATATAAAAATCAGCCGGGCATGGTGATGCACACCTATAGTCCCAGCTGCTCGGAGCCTGAAGTGGGAGGATGGCTCGAGTCTGGGAGGTAGAGGTGTAGAGGTTGCAGTGAGCTGAGATCATGCCACTGCACAGCAGGCTGGGAGACAGAGTGAGACCCTGTCTCAGAAAAAAAACTAACCCTCGCTCTACTTTCAATGACAACTGTAATATTTTTTTTTTTTCGGGCATAGAGACTGGGTCTCTCTATGTTGCCCAGGCTGGTCTTTTTTTTTTTTTTTTTTTTTTTTTTTTTGAGGCCGAGTCTCGCTCTGTCACCCAGTCTGGAGTGCAGTGGCTGGATCTCAGCTCACTGCAAGCTCCGCCTCCCGGGTTCCCGCCATTCTCCTGCCTCAGCCTCCCGAGTAGCTGGGACTACAGGCGCCCGCCACCTCGCCCGGCTAGTTTTTTATATTTTGTTAGTAGAGACGGGGTTTCATTGTGTTAGCCAGGATGGTCTCGATCTCCTGACCTCGTGATCCGCCCGTCTCGGCCTCCCAAAGTGCTGGGATTACAGGCTTGAGCCACCGCGCCCGGCCACCAGGCTGGTCTTAAACTCCTGGGCTCAAGCAATCCTCCCTCGTTGGCCTCCCAAAGTGTTGGGATTACAGCTGTGAGCCACAGTGCCCACCCTGCAACCAAAATTCTTATGATAATGAGAACAATTGATTGATAATCTAATCAAACTGTCTTATATTGAGTATTTATTATTGTTATTATTATTTAGAGACGGGTCTTGCTCTGTCATCCAGACTGGAATGCAGTGTTGTGATCATGGCTCACTGCAGCCTCAAACTCCTGGGTTCAAGTGATCCTCCCACCTTGGCCTCCCAAAAGTGATGGGATTACAGGTGTGAGCCACTGTGCCCAGCCTCAAGTATTTTAAAATAACACTGCACTTAGAATTTGCAGAATGTGTATATGTGGTTAGAGCAGGCAGTGTGGGAGCTACTAGAAAGGCACGTTATCTACAAGCAGGGAGCTATGTGCAATATACAAGACAGAATTCCAGGTAGCCCCCTGAAACCACCCCTCCTGGTTTCCTGGACCACCCCAAGCCCACCCCAGCTCTGGCATCAGCTCACACGCATACGAACACTGCAGATGTGCAGGGTAGGTCACCTCTATCACTGGACCTCCCTCATCCTGCCATCCACCTATGGTGTTCCATGGGGAGCCTCTGCGAGGGTCTTCCAGAGGCTCCCAGCCTGGGGGCTCCAACTGCCCCAAGCCCAGCCTGACAGCAAGGGGAGCAACATCCTTCCCCACTGTATCCTATTGGTGACAATCCAGCATCTCCACCCAGACCAGCAGAACAGGAACCTGATTCGCCCAGAAGAGAAAGGCCAAAAAACATTTCCTGACCCCTCCTCCACCCCCCACTCCCACTCCCACGAGAGGGCTAGCCTGGGTTCCAATCCCACTCCTCCACCTACCAGCTGGGTAACTCTCAGCTGATAACTTAACCTCTCCAAGCCTCAGTCCCCACCTCTGTAAAATGGGGATGGTAGTACCTGTCCCATGGGATTGTACGAAGGTTACACAGGCAATGCTTGTAAGTGCCTGGCATAGGGCTCCACCCAGGGCAAGCCTGGGTCACTGCTGGTTCTGGTCAGTGATACAGAGACCCTCAGACACAAAGACCACTAACGTGATCACACACACACACACACACTGGCACACAGATGCAGAGGCCCAAAGGCACAGTGAGCTCACGCGTGGGCATACACATGGGGAGGCACAGATCTGTGGGCCCCATGGAGATGTCCTGGCCAGGCTCTGTCTCAGCCCCAGACCCCACTCCTTTTCCCAGACAGGAGACATCCCGCTGGAGCTGGATCTGACCTGCCCTTGGGAGGTCAGGGAGAGCCCTGGGCATCAGAGCGAGCACACTCAGCTCCTCCTCTTTGATGTGTCTGTGAAGGAGGGCTGGCCAGGTTTCTGCAGGCACTCTTGAGGCCCAAACTCCAGGCATGAAACCCCATCACCCCACCCATTTAATTTTTTCACCCCCTTGCTGTCAGCATGCAGACCCCTTTATTTTTTGATTGGGGAAGTAGAGGTCAGAGGTGGAGCCAGGAAAGGGTTTGCCATCCACAGCCCACAAACACACAGGCACACCCGCAGATACACAGGCAGGCCAACATAAGGACCCCTGCAACACATTCACAGGCCACAGCCCCTGCCCAGGCAACCTGTCAAATCCAAGTCTTCTGCCAGCAAATCCAGGACGTTCCATTCTACGCCATGTCCACATTAGCACAATCCCCCCAACCACCACTGCCATCCCCTCTGTGACCAATATCCCCATGACCACCAGCAGCACCCTCACTGCAGCCACCGCCACCACAGCACCACACTGTCATCGGGGAACTGACAGAGGAGCCCTCTGGGATTCTGATACAGCATGGAGGAGACCCCCAGTGGGAAGGGCAGAAGGAGGGCAATGAGCTTCCTAGGAGCTCAGAAGACAAGGTCCGGGAGCTCTGGCCCCTGCAGCAGCCCTGGACTCTCCAAACTGCAGCCCTGCTGGAGACAGTGTCTTCCCAGCCTGTGTCTGAGCCTGCCCTCTCCCACCTCTCCCTCCCTCCCTCCCACACCCACAGAAAGCTGGTCCCTAGCAGGTGCTAGTGCTGGAGGTGGAGGCGGCTGCAGAGAGAGAGAAGCCCAGGAGGGAGGGGCACAATCCTGGCTGAACGCACAGGATTGGTCAATCTGCACCCTCCCGGCCAGCACCTGACTAAAGATTCCTCAAAGCGACAGTGACCTCAGCCTCTGCTCTGAGCTCTGCTGGTCCCAGCCAGGAGCGCCTGAGTCATGAGGTGGGCACCCAGTGGGCAGGGTGGGCAGCAGGGGCCCTCTCGGAGGCAGCGGTGAGTTGGGAAGAAGAGGCCAGGCCCCGCAGGGGGCACGATGGACAAGTTCCGGATGATCTTCCAGTTCCTGCAGTCCAACCAGGAGTCCTTCATGAACGGCATCTGCGGCATCATGGCCCTGGCCAGTGCCCAGATGTACTCGGCCTTTGACTTTAACTGCCCCTGCCTGCCGGGCTACAATGCGGCCTATAGCGCGGGCATCCTGCTGGCGCCACCCCTGGTGCTCTTCCTGCTTGGCCTGGTCATGAACAACAACGTGTCCATGCTGGCCGAAGAGTGGAAGCGGCCGCCGGGCCGCCGGGCCAAGGACCCCGCTGTGTTGCGCTACATGTTCTGCTCCATGGCCCAGCGCGCCCTCATCGCGCCCGTCGTCTGGGTGGCCGTCACACTGCTCGACGGCAAATGCTTCCTCTGTGCCTTCTGCACTGCCGTGCCAGTGACCGCACTGGGCAATGGCAGCCTGGCACCCGGTCTACCTGCCCCTGAGCTCGCCCGCCTGCTGGCCCGGGTGCCCTGCCCTGAGATCTACGATGGCGACTGGCTGCTGGCCCGAGAGGTGGCTGTGCGCTACCTCCGCTGCATCTCCCAGGTGAGGGGGCCGCGTGGCCTCAGGCTGGGTCTCACTGGCAGATCAAGGTCCCTCTGGGAGGGCCCTATCCCCCTACCTCTCAAAATGGGGCCTCTGCTCAGGTGGAGCTCCGAGGTGTGGGGGGCATCTTCCCAACTGAGGCTGAAGGCACAGCCATGCGTGTGCCCTCAGCCCAGGGCCATCCGGAGAACGTGCTTTGGCTCTCTCTGTCCAGAGGCTTCTGGTGAGTGGGCCTGACCCCTGTCCTGAGGTCCCCAGAGTGGACCTGCATCCCCATCCTGATCTCTGAGCTTGGAAGCTGGAGGAATTTGCATCCTTTCCCTCTTCCGGGCCTCGGCAGTGGTGAGGCCAGTGGGTGGCTAAGCCATTTGGGTACATTTCCCTGGCAAATGCCCCCATCTGGTGCGTCCCTGCTGGGGAGTGGGAGCTAAGGACCAGGGTGTCCTGGAAGGGGGTGCGTGGATGAGAGAGAGGCCCTGTTGGGATGTGACGGAAAGACAGGTTGGAGAGCCCATTGACGGGTCAACCAGAGCGAGGGTCCTCCCCAGCCCTGCTCCCACATCCTCTGCCCCTCCACGCTCACCC
This sequence comes from Macaca thibetana thibetana, assembly GCF_024542745.1. Taxonomy (NCBI): domain Eukaryota; kingdom Metazoa; phylum Chordata; class Mammalia; order Primates; family Cercopithecidae; genus Macaca; species Macaca thibetana. Next base: position 99,602,296 of record NC_065586.1, on the reverse strand, counting down.
ATCCAAGCCTCTATGGCCTTCTCCAACCCAGTCAGTGCTGTGTGGGGAGGACCACCCAGGCAGCCCACCCCCACAGCTGGCAGACCAGGTGCTGTCAGGGCGAGGGGCTGGGACCAGCCTGCCCTGCAAGGGCTGGAGAAACGTGCACACTCTACCCTGGCAAGTCCAGACACTCCTGGCTTCCCGCTGTAGCAGGGGCCTCTCTCCTGGGAGGCCTCCATCACCACCCAGATGGCCCTGGTGAATGTCACGCTCTGAGCATCCAGACTGAACTCTACTTCCCTCTCCTCCCAAACCTGTGCCTCCTCTCCTGTGGGCACTCATCCCATCATCCCCAGCCTCAAGGCCTTGGCAGCTGTCCCTCCACCTGACCTTTAAGCCACCACATCATAAGCTGAGTGGGCCCCAGAGGGTGCAGGCTGCCTGGCCTATACACGTTTCATTTGGCCTTCAGAGACTGAATTCTAGATCCAACTTTAGAATTCGTTGGCATGTTCTGAAAACCAGAATGGGCCAGGTACGATGTGGCTCATGTCTGTAATCCCAGCACTTTGGGAGGCCAAGGCAAGAAGATCGCTAGAGCCCAGGAGTTCAAGACCAGCCTGGGGAATATAGTGAGATCCTGTCTCCAAAAAAAAAGAAAAACATTAGCCAGGCTTGGTGGCACATGCCTGTAGTCCCAGCTACTCAGGAAGCTGAAGTGGGAGGATTGCTTGAGCCTGGGAGGTCAAGGCTGCAGTGAACTGTAATTGTGCCACTGCACTCTGGCCTGGGTAACAGAGCAAGACCTGTCTCAAAACAAAACAAAACAAAACAAAACAACAAAGTATATAAAATTAAAATAAAAATCAGAATTTTTCACATAAAAATCAGATTTTCAAGTTGGAAATCCAGAAGATCCAGCCCGCATGTACTCCTGGAACAGCCTGGGGTGCCCCCAGCCTGTACACACGCTCAGTGGCTCCCCACCCTGTCTGCTCTGTCATGACTTGCCCAGCCCCATGATAGGCATCTGGGCTTGCCCTCAGCCCCAGTCCTGATCTGCCCAAATGCTTCTCTGTGCGGCTGGGGCCTGACCCTGAAGCGTGGGCTGGGGAGCGTCCTGCCCCGTGCCCTGCAGTGAGCTGACAGAGCAGAGTGGAACCAAGTGCAGGGTGCTCTTCAGCGCAGAGTTTGAGTTCTTGCCTGATTTGCCTCCATGACCCCTGAAGGCCCAGCTTGGAACCGACACAGAGGAGGTGCTCGCTTGTCTTTGGTGACAATACCAGGAGCCAAAGGAGAGGTTCAGGACTCAGAGGAAAATGGGCCACTATGGCCTGGTGAGATCAAGGAAGGCTTCCTGAAAGAAGAGGCACAGTAAGTGAGGGCCTATTGGCACAACAGTAATGGTTAATAGTCACTGAGCACTGGGTACCAGGCACTGAGCTAAGCTTATCACATTCAGTCCTCACAACACTCTGAGATAGGTGCTACCACCAGCTGCATTTTATAGGTGTGGAAACTGAGGCACGGAGAAGTTGAGTGCTTTGCTCCTGGTCAACTAGTAAGTAGTGGAGACAACATTCAAACCAAGCAGCCTAACTCCAGGGTCTGCCCACATAACTCCTGGACCCTGTGGGTGCCCCGCCAGCATGGCAGGTGCTTTACCCACATGATCTTCTTTCCATGAGGTGCACCTATCTCCATTATTCCAATTTCTATGCCCGTTTTACAGATGAGGAAATGGAGGCCAAGAGGCAAGCTCACTTGCCCAATTTGTGCTCTTTGAGCTAGAAGTGCTGGCATAGAGAGTGCTTTGGGAGTCTGAACAGGCTCAGAGGCCCAAGGACAGTGCCCCGTGACTCTCTCTCGTCTCCCCACAGGCGCTGGGCTGGTCTTTTGTGCTGCTGACCACACTGCTGGCATTCGTGGTGCGCTCTGTGCGGCCCTGCTTCACGCAGGTCGCCTTCCTCAAGAGCAAGTACTGGTCCCACTATATCGACATCGAGCGCAAGCTCTTCGACGAGACGTGCACGGAGCACGCCAAGGCCTTCGCCAAGGTCTGCATCCAGCAGTTCTTCGAGGCCATGAACCATGACCTGGAGCTGGGTCACACCCACGGGACACTGGCCACGGCCCCTGCTTCCGCAGCTGCCCCCACACCCCCCGATGGTGCGGAGGAGGAAAGGGAGAAGCTGCGTGGCATCACGGATCAAGGCACCATGAACAGGCTACTCACAAGCTGGCACAAATGCAAACCACCTCTGCAGCTGGGCAGGGAGGAGCCACCGCTGATGGGCAACGGCTGGGCTGGGGGCGGGCCCCGGCCTCCGCGCAAGGAGGTGGCCACCTACTTTAGCAAAGTATGAGGCGTGGTCTGCTGAAGAGGCAGGAATGGGGATCTGAGCCCACAGCCCCTCCCACCCCCAAACCAGGTGGAAAAATGAGGGGTTTCAGTACTGGGCAGTAGTCCCCTAGGCAGATCCACACTCCCTAGCACTCGCCTGCCCATCGGAGGCAGGACATTTGGAACTGCAAGAGGATTTGATACCTTCAACTGTGACACTGCCCTGGATGGCCCTAGGGCAGTGGGCCCATGAGCAGTATTAGTCTAAAGGGGTCGGAACTGTCATGGCGGGTACAGGGACCGATGGCTCCCCTCTGCCCATCCCTTCCCAGGCTGATGTTCACCGTCTCCTCCCAGGTTTGACAGACATCCCTGCCCCTGGTTCATTCTCTTCTGTGGCTTTTCAGGGCCTCTCTTCCTTTGCGCTCAGGGCTCGGGGAGTGGGAATCATCCCAGCGTCTCATGAAGTGGGAGCCCTCTGATTTGGGCAAGTATGTCCTAGGTGAGACTGTGTGGGCCGGGGTGGGTCCATAAGGACATGACACATAGCCCACCTGGGGTGACACACCTGGGGTGACAGGCGATGAGACAAGATGTCAGAAGCTAGGTTCACATGGAAGAGGCCAGAGTGTGTGGTCACCATGGGGGTCACGTGACAATTGTCCCGGTGGACTGAGTGTTTATTCAGCACCAAGCACAAAAGTCCTCCTGTAGAGGGGTCTTTGAAAACCACCCTAATACCCCCCTCACATCCAGGTCTCAGGGGGAAATCAGACCATCCCCAAGGCTTGAGAAGTTAGACACAGAAGTCTCTCCATTTTTCTTAAAGACCCACCTCTTGGGGATGAAGTTCTAAGAGGCTAAGAGGAGTTCCGAGGCTGTAGCCCAGGTGGGATGAGCGGGGAGGACAGCAGCATTAAACAGAAAGCAGCTCAGATTCCAGATTGAGACAGAATTGGGTCAAATGCTGTCTCTACCACTCACAAACACTGTCCCTGGGCCAGCTGCATCAATGCCTGTGCCTTAGTTTCTTCATCTATACAATGAGGATGAGCCCCACCCGCCCCCATCATGGGGTTGCTATGTGTAAAAGCACATGGCACATGGTAGGCACCCAGCACAGGGTGGCTAATGTATTTGTTGATTTCTGAACCCAGGGACTTCCGTCCTCCTCCCCTGGGCAGGGATGAGAGACAGTAACACAAATACTCAAGCTTCCATCTTGTTGAGGAGGAAGAAACAGAGGTACAGATAGGTTTCTCAGCACCGCCCTCAGCTCTGAGACATAAGTCCCAAGCATCTAAGAATTGATTTTGATCTTGGCATGATTCCATCCTTTTTTATCCATCCTTCCCTCTATTCCCACTTCTGGGGTCCAGTTTCCCTCCTCTTAATTCTTTGGGAGGAGCTGCTCAGATCTTCATGGGCCAAGGTGGGCTGGGAGGGCCCTTCCAGGAGGTAGGAGTTGGTCTGGGCCCTAAAGTCAGGGAGGATTAGGATGAGCAAAAACAAGGTGCATCTTGGTGGACGAGGGCGCTTCCAGTGTGAAGAGAAGGCCCGGAGGTATCAGGAGGTACGAATGTGAAGGACAGCAAAGCTTTGGGTCAGGCACACGTGGGTTCAAATACCAGCACTGTAGGACTTGTGGCAAGTCACCCAGCCACTCTAAGCCTCAGTGTGTCTGTCTATAAAATGGATATTAGAAGACCTGCTTGGCCAGGCGTGGTGGGTCATGCCTGTAATCCCAGCACTTGGGAGGCCAAGGAGGGAGGATCACTTGAGACTGGGAGTTGGAGACCAGCCTGGGCAACATAGCAAGACTCTGACTCTATATAATAATAATAATAATAATAATAATAATAAGAAGAAGAAGAAGAAGAAGAAGAAGAAGAAGAAGAAGAAGAAGGAGAAGAAGAAGAAAAAGTCTTCTTTTTCAGACCCGGGCTCAGCGCAGGTCTGATGGCACCCTCCCCTGACCCTTGCGGGGTCTCCTTCTGTAGCTTTTGCCCCGCAAGGGTCAAGTATGTGGGGTGCTCTTGAAACTGTCATGGGGGGAAGGTCTAGGTCAGATTTATAACTTTTTTTTTTTTTTTTTTGAGACGGAGTCTCGCTCTGTCGCCCAGGCTGGAATGCAGTGGCCGGATCTCAGCTCACTGCAAGCTCCGCCTCCCGGGTTCAAGCCATTCTCCTGCCTCAGCCTCCCAAGTAGCTGGGACTACAGGCGCCCGCCACCTCGTCCGGCTAGTTTTTTTGTATTTTTTAGTAGAGACGGGGTTTCACCGTGTTAGCCAGGATGGTCTCGATCTCCTGACCTCGTGATCCGCCCGTCTCGGCCTCCCAAAGTGCTGGGATTACAGGCTTGAGCCACCGCGCCCGGCCTTTTTTAAAATAAAAAAAAAATTTTTTTTAAAGACCTGCTTTTCAGGATTGTGGTGAGGATAAAGGAAGATAACTTTTAGGGAAGGATCTGGGACTGTGTTTAGCACATGCTGGGATCTGAAACAAGCAAATAAACAAGCAAGCAAACCCCAGTACCTTTTCTTTCCTTCCTACATATGGTTAAGCCCAGCTTAGGGAGGCCAGTGGGTCACTCAGCAGCTCCACCATGATGGAACCACGTGCACTGCAGAGCTGACAGGTGTTGGGGGTCCTCTCCCTCCATGCTAAGGGTCATCTAGCTTGTCCATAGACTCTCCTCTGCAGCATTCCTGACCCGTGACGCTTCAGCCCGCATCTTGACCACTTTTGGATACAGGCTGGGCAGCTCCGATTAGTACCAAGGGCTTCCTTCAGAAACCTGCCTCCTTGTAACTTCCACCCACCAGTTGAAGCTCTGCCTGCAGGCCCCAGAGAATCTCTAGGTTCCTGAATTCAACCCTCAGCCCTCCAGGGATCCGAAGCAGGTCCCGGGGAGTTAGCTGACTATGGGTCAAAGAGCCAGCACTGGGGATGGTTTGTCCAGTCAATGATCCGACCGCTCTGAGGGAGAAGGGCCAGAAGAGGGTGGGGCCCTGGCCCTGAGCATCCTGCAGGGCTCAGCGCGGGTCTGACGGCACCCTCCCTTGACCCTTGCGGGGTCTCCTTCGGTAGCTTCTGCCCCGCGGAGGTCAAGTACGTGCGGTGCTCTTGAAACTGTCATGGGGGGAGGTCTAGGTCAGATCTCCCCAGTGCCTCCACACCCCCACGTGGCCCTCCCGACTGGTCCCACTGGTGTGGAGCCCGGCCGGGTCCGGGTCTGGGCCGAGGGCGGAGAGCCAGCACCGCCCAGGGAGCGCGAGCAGCGGGTCGCTGGGACGCGCTGCAGCTGCAGAACAGGCACCTCAACTTCCTCTGGGCTCCTCTCCTCTCGCGCCGCCCGCCCTCGGGGCCCGCCCTCCTCTGCCTGGTGGCGCCGGGAGGCTGTTTTTCCACTCACTGGCGCGCAGACTCCATCCCACTGTTTTCTTCTCTCTTTTCTGGAGTTAGATTAGTCTGAAGCCGCCACCAGCCCCAGGCCCCCGTGCAGAAGAAAAGCAGGAGGGAGTGGCGGAGGCTGCCGCTGCCCTGCGCCTTCCTCCCGGAGGCCACTTGGAGAGTCCAGCCCCGCCTAGGCCATGGCCACAAGTGCCCACAGCTGGCCCCAGGTAAGGAAGAGGCCCTCCCTGGGGTGTGCCAGCTGTCAGGGGAGCATGGTGGAGCCGGTCCCACGCTGCCCAGAGGGAGAGAGGCCCCTAGCTGAGGTTCCCTCCACCCAGTTGAACAGGGAGCGGTCCTCCCCTCCCCAAGCCGCCAGTCTCCTGTCGTCACTGATGTTGGAGGAGGTCCCACTAGGGGTCTGGATGTGACCCATCCTTGGTCTGGGGGCAGTGGTCTCACAGGACGACCTGACTCATCCTCTGCTCACCACCCACCCTGTGCAGGTATCTTGTACCCCAGTTTGAGCCAGTTTATGAACCCAGAGCCTCCACAGGGAGCTAATTAGAAGCCTAGAAGCCAAGAAGGGAAAAGGATGGGGCAGAGGGGACTGACTTTAACCCATTCATCCCCAGCAGTGATGCAAACTGCCTTTCCCAGGAAGTTAGACTGGAAGCTCCAGGCTGTGAAGTGGGGGAAGAATCAGACTCCTCCTCCTCCTCTTCCTCCTGTTGTTGCTCCTGGTCCTCCTCCTCCAGCTTCTCCTTTTCTTGGAGCCCACGTGGCCACATGGCTCTGCCTGATCCCATCTGGCAGCCTTCCTTGGCAGGGACGGAAGGGCTGATCTAGAAGGGGTGATCCCTCCATGAAGCATGGAAGGGAACAGGGCCAGGTCCCTGCCTGTCTGCCGTTCACCCCATCCCTCTACTCCCTGGCTTCCTCTGACCTGGGGAGTTTTGTTTTTCACCCTCCAGATGGGGAGGATATGGGGCCACACCCTGGCCTGTCTCTCAGGCTTGTGTGGGTGGAGGCTAGGAAGGGAGCTGGGCTAAACTTCGCTGTTGCCCGAGGCCATGGCCACTTCCCGGCAGGTTGCCAGCGTCGCTGCAGCCCAGACCAAGGCAGAATAATCTCCAGATGAGCTGGTGGCACCGCTGAGCCTTTGCTCTTACCAGGGCTTCCTGTTGCTGGCAGGCGGGGTGGAGCAGGGCTGCTGGGAGGCTGCTGGATAGGAGAGGGGGTCACGGCTGCAGAAGAGGAGGTTCTTCGGGACACTCGCGGATGGACACGGCAAGGTCAGTAGGAGACAGAAAAAAAGAGGGTTCACTTAGCACAGAATCACCCTTGTCCACTTCCCAAGTCTCCTTAGGTTGTGGTTAGAGGTCCTGCTGGGGCACCTCTGTATTTGTTTGGCCTCAGCAAGGCACTTTATCCTCTTCAGGTCTCAGTTCCCTGAGCTTTGCAGGCAGGAGAATCATCCCCCACCCCAAAGAAAAGATAGGGTGGGAGAGATGGAGAGTTTCACACAGAGCACAATCAGGCATCTTTTATTCTTTCCTTTCCCTCCAACATCCCTAGGAAAGAGCAAGGGTCAGGACGATTTATTCTCTTTTCACCGATGAGGAAACTGAGGCCCAGAGAAAAGTCATGAAGCGTGATCAGACCCTGAGGTCTCCAAAAAGATAAGGTCCTTGCGAACTTCAGGGATTCTGGCGTCTTGCCATGCCCACCCCAGCCCACACGGCAGGATCCTGTCCAAGTCCCTTATCCACCCGGACACTCACTCTAGCTTTTACACCCTCAAGGCTGAGGCCCTGAGGACACGCCGTGGATCCAAGGAGTCCGTGGCCCCTCCGCTAATGTGTGCCACCTGGATTCCCACAGGGAAAGCCAGTCAGTGCCACACATGCACTAGCACCATGGGCCACCCCCAAGCCCTACCCCAAGAGAAGCTCATGGTGGCAGAAAGAACCTAAGCATTTGAGGCAGGTCAGCCAAGCTTGAATCTCAGTCTGCCTCTCATCTGTGACCTTGGCGAGTCACTCGTCCTCGGGAAGCCTTCACTTTCTTAGGGCACGGCGGGCACACAGCTCGACGTGGGACTGTGAGGATGGGAAATGACGGGTGCCAAGTGCCCTGGAGAAACTCAATGAACAGTGGCATCTGTCACTTCCCAGGGCCCTGTACTCCTTCCTTTCTCCCCAGCCTGGCCACACTAGCGTCTTCTTCAACTCCCGGTTTTCAGAGGGAAACACTTATCAGTCATCTGCTCCACAGGAAACACCAGGTCAACCACAGTTGGGGATAAAATAGCACAACCACACCCTGCCGTCCGGCGTCTCCCAGCCTGCGCCCCTTCCTAGTACCACCAGCAACTGTCAATCCCGTCTCCTCCTGCCTCCTCTCCTGCAATCCACCCCGCCACGACCGTCACCATGGCAGCCCTGATCGCAGAGAACTTCCGCTTCCTGTCACTCTTCTTCAAGAGCAAGGATGTGATGATTTTTAACGGGCTAGTGGCACTGGGCACGGTGGGCAGCCAGGAGCTGTTCTCTGTGGTGGCCTTCCACTGCCCCTGCTCGCCGGCCCGGAACTACCTGTACGGGCTGGCGGCCATTGGCGTGCCCGCCCTGGTGCTCTTTATCATTGGTGTCATCCTCAACAACCACACCTGGAACCTTGTGGCCGAATGCCAGCACCGGAGGACCAAGAACTGCTCTGCTGCCCCCACCTTCCTCCTCCTAAGCTCCATCCTGGGCCGTGCGGCTGTGGCCCCTGTCACCTGGTCTGTCATCTCCCTGCTGCGTGGTGAGGCTTATGTCTGTGCTCTCAGCGAGTTCGTGGACCCTTCCTCACTCACGGCCAGGGAAGAGCACTTCCCATCAGCCCACGCTACCGAAATCCTGGCCAGGTTCCCCTGCAAGGAGAACCCTGACAACCTGTCAGACTTCCGGGAGGAGGTCAGCCGCAGGCTCAGGTATGAGTCCCAGGTAAGGAGCTGTGCAAAGGGAAGGTCCTCTTCCCTAATGGTGGCTGGTGGGAGGTCCGGGGATGGCCTAGTGCTGAAACTGGAGTTGGTCCTCAGGGGCTGAGGTCTGTGGGAAAGCACTAGGTATCAGGGCTGGTTAACAGGTGCGTGGTGGGGCAAGGGCTATTTCCAGACACAAATAAGAGTTTAATCAATTTTTTTTTTTTTTTTTTACTGTAAATCTCACTTGTATATGACCAAATTAGTTTTAAACATTAAAGGAACATTCTTCTGGCTCAGTCTGGGCCTTAATTCCAATCACAGATAAGCCCCTTACCCCAGCCAGATTGAGCGTGGACCCCCGCAAGCCACCCCAGAAACATCTGTGATGGGCCCTTGACAGTGGAGTGTGGCTGGCTCTGGAGATGAACACATTCCTATCCCAGGAAGGGCCCAGTCCAAGCACTGAGTCAGCCTCAAGTGTTGCTGACTTAAGGGGAGTCCCTTGGGTCAGGATGGAGTGTTGAGTCAGGAGATGCAGTTGCTGTCCTGAGCCTTAGCTGGGCTCTGAAGGAGAGGAGGTTGGTCAAGGGACAGAAGGCAAGGGAAGAGAACTGGGGAGTAGCAGAAAATCTCAGCTGCAAGGGTCAACTTAGAGAAGCAGGGGGTGAGGGAGAGATAGGAAGGAGAACAGATTTCTTTTCTTTTTTTTTTTTTTTTTTTTTGAGATGGAGTCTCATTGTTGTCGCCAGGCTAGAGAGCAGTGGTGCGATCTCAGCTCACCACAACCTCCGTCTTCCGGGTTCAAGCAATTCTGCCTCAGCCTTCCGAGTAGCTGGGATTACAGGCACGCAGCCACCATGCCCGGCTAATTTTTGTATTTTTAGTAGAGACGGGGTTTAGCCATGTTGGCCAGGCTGGTCTCAAACTCCTGACCTCAAGGGAGCACAGGTTTTCTAAAAGGTTTCTTCTCTGGGTAAATAAGATATAAACAGAGGCCAGGCACAGTGGCTCACACCTGTAATCCCAGCACTTTGGGAGGCCAAGGCGAGTGAACCACTGGAGGTCAGGAGTTCGAGACCAGCCTGACCAATATGGTAAAACCCTGTCTCTACTAAAAATGGAAAAATTAGCCAGGCGTGGTGGCAGGCACCTGTAATCTCAGTTACTTGGGGGGCTGAGGCAGGAGAATTGCTCGAACCTGGGAGGTGGCGGCTGCAGTGAGCCGAGATCACGCCACTGTACTGCAGCCTGGGCAACAAAGCAAGACTCCATCTCAAAAAAAAAAAAAAAAAAAAAGAAAAAGAAACATAAAGAGAGAAAAGGTTGGAGACAGCACCAGAGCTGGAAGATGGTAGACAAAGAAATGATACTTATTTGATGCTGATCAAATGCCCCCAGGTCTCTGTACAGGAACAAATGGTGAAATAAGGATGACCTTGCCTGTCCTTGCCCTCCAAGTGTTTCAGACAAGCATGTGTGACCTCCAAACAAGGCAGATGGTGATGAAAGGAACCAGGCCATGGGGGATTCAGGGAAGGCACACGTGCTCCCAGAGGGGCCTTTGAAGGCTTCCCAGAGGAGGCATCTGAGCTGAGCCTGGCAGGTTGAGCTGGGTTTTGATGGCATGAGATGATGGCAGGGGAAGGAGGTGCTCTTAAGGTAGCAGGGGTGGCAGCAGAAAACAGGCTAAGTCTAAGAGCAACTACAGCTTGAATTAAAGGGGGTAAGCAAGCGATGGAATCACAGCCACAAGGACCTGCTTCCCTTATACAAGCGGAACTTGCTCCTTCTCCATTTGCTCTGGGGGGTAGGGCTCAGGCAGTTCCTTGCCCCTCCTGAACTGTGCCCATTCTCTGGCCAGCTCTTTGGGTGGTTGCTCATTGGCGTGGTGGCCATCCTGGTGTTCCTGACCAAATGCCTCAAGCATTACTGCTCACCACTCAGCTACCGCCAGGAGGCCTACTGGGCGCAGTACCGCGCCAATGAGGACCAGCTGTTCCAGCGCACGGCCGAGGTGCACTCTCGGGTGCTGGCTGCCAACAATGTGCGCCGCTTCTTTGGCTTCGTGGCGCTCAACAAGGATGATGAGGAGCTGGTTGCCAACTTCCCAGTGGAAGGCACGCAGCCGCGGCCACAGTGGAATGCCATCACCGGTGTCTACTTGTACCGTGAGAACCAGGGCCTCCCACTCTACAGCCGCCTGCACAAGTGGGCCCAGGGTCTGGCAGGCAACGGCGCGGCCCCTGACAACGTGGAGATGGCCCTGCTCGCCTCCTAAGGAGCTGCTTCTCATGCTCTTTGTAAATGGCACTACTTGGTCCCAAACTGAACCCCACTGCTTGCTCACATCCGTTATCAGAAGAGGATTTTTTAAAAACCGTTTTGGCCAGGGGAAAGGACCACAAGGCAATCTGTGGTGTGGAGAGACCCAGTAGACAATGGAAGCCCCAGCCAGCAGGGCCAGGTGACAGTGAAGCTCACCAGTGGGCTCCTTTATGGTACTTTGCGCAGTTAACGTGTCTAGCTGCAAAGATGTGCCTAACGCAGCAGTGCACCACTGGGAAGCGGCCTCCAGTGCAGCCTCTGGCCTTATTTTATATATTTAAATTTTTGATAAAGCTTTTCTTACTAAAAGGAGTAGTCTGGTGTCTGCGTGATTGAATGGGCATGCCACAGCAGGCTGGTGGTCATGGGGCCAGGCCCAAATCCTATGCCGTGTTAGGGAAGGGGGCAGGACTAAAATGGCCCACAGGGTGGCAGCGGTGCAGGGAGTGCCAGGGGTTCAACACAGGGGAAGGCCCTGGGGCTGATGATCTCTTTGCAGTTGGGTTCCATTATCTGATTTGGTGTGGGGAACAGATGAAGCCTGGCCTATCTCAGAAGGAAACACAGTCTGAAATTTCACGAGTCAGAAGATTCCGTGCTCAGTGGGCAGGACCAGAACTAGCTCTTGTAACCTAGTGCTCATGCCCAAGAAGCAGGCCAGCCCCAGCTTCTCCTTCCTCCCATCCCTGCCCGCCACCCCCACCACCTCTAAAACCTTTGGATGCTCTCCCTTGGCCCTGTCTGGCTTCCTGGCATATGACTCAGTCATTTCCCACGGAAAAGCTCTCAAGACACTTAAAGCTCTGCCAGAGAAAACTTTTAATTCCCTCAGGACCAAGCCAAAAAAGAACTGGCTTCAACAACTAGCTGGTTCTGTGCTGGCCTCCAAGACCTTGAATAGCCCAGATATGGAGAGGTTAGGTAATGTGGCCATGGTGGGCGTGGCATGAGATATCATCAGTTCACGCCAACACCCGTGGCTTTCCTCAGCAGCCCAGGTTTCTCCATTTTCTCCTCTGGGCTCTGAATATGTCCTCCTGTCCCAGACTCACAGCCTCCACTAAAGGGCAGAAGGTACCAGTGGGGCTGAGGCTGAAGGAACACCCAGAGACTCCAAGATAGGAGGGGAGGGCCACACCCTGGAGCCTACTGACCCCCTCTGGCTGGACTGACAGCCTGCCAGGGACAAAGCAGGATCCTGACCACAAGACCCTCGGGAGTAGCCCCTCCACTCTTGCTCCCCAGAGGACTCCCCTGGAAGAGGGACCCTCAGCTTTTCTGGGAATCCAGGGGCCTGCTGCCTGCAATCCCCAAGCGGCCTCAGATAAGGAAAAAGATAACAAGTTGGTACTGAAAATAAAGCAAGCAAAGAGGAATTAAAAACAATCTCAAATTCCTTTTCATCCTGACAGGATTCCCCCAAGGGTGCTGCAGAAAAAGCAGCATTTAAATAGCGTCCTGAAGCAACGGTCTTCCAAGTGCCCAGGCACTCGAGATGGAGCCGGGCTGGCCCACTGCTGACAGTGTCCGGCGGAGCCGGCCTGCCACTAGTCCTCCAGCACTGAGCTCTTGGCCTCCACATACTCCAGGGCCTTGGCCTTGACTGCCTGCACATCCTTCTCTGTGCCATGCTGCTTCTCGTAGTCCAGGTAGCGCTTGAAGAAGAACTTCATTCTCTTGGGGGCCAAGCTCAGATGAATGACCCGCTCAAAGATGTCCCTGTTGAGGAAAAGCAGAGCGGCATTTGCCTCTCAGTACCAGGCCACATGCTTCCTGGCGAGCACTCACCCACTTGCTCTCAGCCCTGGAACCAGGACCCTCTCCCATCCAAGACTCCCACTTCTACCATTATCCTTATTAATCCATGATGAATTCCCATGATGCCCTAGGGAGAGGTACTATCACCCTCATCTTCCAGATGAGCAGACGGACACCCAGAAGTAAGGGACTTCCCTGCCTAAAGCCACACAGTGATCAGGACAAAGCTACTGGGATGGGGGACACAACAGTGAGACACATACATAATGAGCTTTTCTAGGAGAATAGCTCAGCTCACTGAAGGGCTTGGGGGAGGCACCTGTTTTTTGGACCTCAGTCTACTCATCTCTAAACCCTCCCTGTCTTGTGGAGATGCTGGGGTCAAAAGCAAGAGAATGACTGTGAAAGTGGTCTACAATGAGAGCCAGGAACAGTTAATTATGAGAGAAACTCGAGTCTCTTGACCAGGCTACCTCCTACCAATGCCGGCCTTTGAGGCAGAAAGAAAAGTTGAAGAAGTGAATGTCACTGGGCCTAAGGCATCACGTCAAGCTGGTTTTCTAGATCAAGTAAGAGGGCTGGGATGCTGAGAGCTGCTGTGGGACCAGTGCCTACCACGCCCTCCCCTGAGGAACTCGGCCTTGGCCGGCTGCCCCACTCACCGGACGGCCTTCTGGCTGCCGTGCTTGATGGTCATGTCAATGTAGACTGACCAGACATCTGTGCGCTTTGGGTAGGTGCTCAGCATGTTCTCAAAAATGGCTTTGGCTCGCTCTGCATCCCCCAGCTGAAACTCAAGCTGGGCAAACTTGGCAATGACATCCACATCTGCAGGGAGAGGATGACGGCTCAGAGACCCAAAAGCAGACAGCCCGCCTCACCACAACACCGTGTTCCGCAGGGTCAGCATGAGCCTGCCTCCCTGCTCTTGGGTCCCAAGACCCAGGCTGTGACAAGAGGGACAAAGCCCCAAAAGGAAGGTGGGGTGGGTTTGGGGCCAAATACACAGATGGGCACTGCAGATACACCACTCTCTGGGCACAGAAGAGGTGGGGGATCCCAAGGGCAACAGAACTAGTGCTAACTGCATTTTGTTCCTCCATCTTTTGGAGCCTGGCATTTGAAATGTAACATGCACTGTTATGCTCAGGGGCACAGAATCGACAGGCAAGAAGAAAGCCCTCATAAGGCTCTCCTGACTTAGAATAAGCAATGCCAGGGCCAATCCCTACTCCGATCTTGGAGTGCTCATGGGCTTAGGAGCTGGGAATGAGCACTCACGCTCCTTGCTGGGCAGGCACTCCAGGGCTCGCTGCAGCACGCGGTGACTGGCCCCAGCCTGGCTCCTCCGCAGAAGGAAGGCACCGTATTTGATCCACACAGCTTTCTCCTGCCGGAAACGCTTCAGCATCCGGTTGTAGAGTTCACCAGCTTCCTGTGGGAAAAGACAAGGCATGCTAAGGAGAGTGTGATATTACAGAGGGGACAAGACAGACGAGCAGCAACACTCACAAGAAGCTAGACTTGGGGCTCCCAGACACACACTCAAGGCCTAATGCTACAGACCTGAGAGGAGCGGGAGGGAGGCTCAGAGAAGGGCACAGTGCACAGGGGAGTCCCTGCTGATCCACACCCACAGGAGGGCGGTCCTAGCCTAGGAGAACATGAGAATGACAAGCGGGAGGGAGAGACGCCAGAGCGGATGCTGGGCCGGGACGTCCCCTTCTGTCTGTGGTGCCCTGCCAGCAGCCCAAGGCAGACACACCAGGGGTCCACTGCCCCTTCGCTTCCAAAGCCACTCCCTCACCTTGACCCCGCAGGCCTGAAGAAGAGGTGAGGGAAATGACTTCTCTTACTTGGAAGATGGGGAAATTGGGGCCCCGATGTTCGGTGGCAAGCCCAGAGCAGGACTGGACCCAGAACCCCAGGGGCTCTTCCCTGAGACTGTGGCCCCTGGGACTCCCAGGAGTTCATGTGTGGCCCAGCCTCCTACCTGGAATTTCTCTGACTTGGCGTAGATGTCAGCCAGGTGGAGAAAGACTTTGAGAGGCTCATTGTACTGCACGGCTCGCTCGAAGACCTTGGTCAGGGACTCCTGAGAGCCATACATGTTCTCCAGGTTCAGCAGAGCCACCCACACGTTCAGCTTCTCCTGCTCCTCTCTGGAGGGAGAGCAGTCAGCACATGAGCTCCACAAAAGACCAGTGAGCCTCCCACCCCATCCAGGGAGACCCAGGAACCATCTCCCCCTCCCAGGCTCTGTGTCCTCAGATCCCACCCCAAATGCAGACTCTTAAAAGGCTGTGTCCCCACCACAGCTCCCACAGTATTAGGAACCCCTGCTCCCACCCCAATGGCTGGGTCTGAGGCTCTCCTGGATTCTGCCTCCATTCCTGGAAAGGATGCCCACCAGATCCCAAACAGGCCTGAGGTTTGGGCTGGACGCAGTGTCCTGGATCTGATTCTCTCTTCAAACTAAGAGGATGAAGCAAAGGACTGCCTTCCCTCTTCATCAGACCTCAAAAACTCCCTCTCTGTTTGGAAAACCACCTACAGGGATCTCCCCCAGGTATGTAGTGAGCTCTTCTTACTGTGCTTCTGCTCAAACTGGTTCCCTCATATAAGTGTACAGACTCTTGTGAAGGTTAACCTTAGCAGTTTCAGAGAAGAGGACTATAAAATATAAATGAGTGGATCTGTTTCACAGATGGCCACACCTATGGCAGAAAGCCTGGGGACCCATGGGCCCCTGGTGGCAGCCACCCAAAACGCTGCTGGCCTGCCTAGGAGGAACTACCCCACAGACTGAGACACCGCCCAGCCCAGAACGTGCGGAGACACAGTGTTCCCTGGGGCAAAGATGAGACCTGAAGGAGATGGTCTTAAGGGCCCTCTCGGCCACGGCACGGGCCTTCTCGATCTCCGTGGCCTGCAGGTGGAAAGCCATGTACTGCAGCCACAGAATGGAGCTGTTGGGGGAGCTGAGCACTAGTCGGTCAAAATCATCCGCAGACTCTGGCTGCCGCCCAGGATCCATCAGCGCCTCCTCAATGCGGGACAGCTCCTTCTCTGCCTTCTGCTTCTCCAACTCCCTTTCTTTCTTGCTTTTCTTTTTCTGCTATGGAAGGCAGAAACACAGTGAATCATCTGCTCCTCAAGGCCTAGGGGAGGGCTGTGGTGGAAGCCACGAGCTGGCTGGGCAGCCCAGGGCTCTATAGTCTCCCCCTGGCCTGGGAATGGCCGCTGCCCCCTCCCCTACCCACCCAGGAAGACACCCAGCCTAGGAACAGAGCACAAGAGACTGACACCAAGGGGTCCCTGCAAAAAGGACATGCCCTGCAAAATACAGCACCATGGCTTGGT
This sequence comes from Macaca thibetana thibetana, assembly GCF_024542745.1. Lineage (NCBI taxonomy): Eukaryota > Metazoa > Chordata > Mammalia > Primates > Cercopithecidae > Macaca > Macaca thibetana. Next base: position 99,586,160 of record NC_065586.1, on the reverse strand, counting down.
GTGGCTTCTCATCCTCCTCGCTGTCTGAGCTCTCTGCTAGAGGTGGCAAGGCCGGGGTCAGAGAGTCTAGTCCCACATTCCAAGCGAAGCCTGAGGACAGCTGCAGCCGAGGCACTTCTGCGGGCTTGGTTTGCTTCTCCTGGAGGAACACAGAGGTGCTGAGGAAAGCACCTGGCTTAGGCTGCTCCCTGTTTCCCCGCCCCAGCCCACCTGGAGGAGCACAGACTCCTCACCAAGCCCAGAGACCCTTCCTCTCCTCTCCTCTCCTCCCAGGCCATGCCAGGCCCCAGCCCACTGGGGCAACGTTATAGCAGTGACATAAACGTTTAAGTAAATACATTTGTTTAGGTAACAAAATTTTCACACACACACATGCATATGCATACCTGTATATAAAATAACAATAGAAGCCAGGAGTGGTGGCTCATGCCTGTAACCCTAGCACTTTTAAGAAGCTGAGGTGGCTGATCATTTGAAGTCAGGAGTTCAAGACCAGCCTGGCCAACATGGCGAAATCCCCTCTCTACTAAAAATACAAAAATTAGCCAGGCATGGTGGAGCATACCTGCAGTCTCAGCTACTCGGGAGGCTGAGGCATGAGAATTACTTGAACCCAGGAGGCAGAGGTTGCAGTGAGCTGAGTGCACACCACTGCACTCCAGCCTGGGTGACAGAGCGAGACTCTGTCTCAAAATAATAAAAACAAAAATAACAGTAGAGCTGGGACAGAGATATGACAAGAATTCTGAGGGTGGCAGGGAGGCCCTGCCCAAACAGGTATGAGCCATCCCATACCCAGTCCTCTCAGCCTAGGTATTACTATTCTCATCTTTTGGAGGATACAGGCTCAGAACAACTCAGCCTCCTCTTTATCTGCCCAGCCTCCTAATTTAATTCAGTTTCACCTAATAAACATTCCTTAGAATTTATTTTATGCAACCTTCTCTGGGTAAAAAGGGTCCCTTGTCCTCAAGTTGCTGATGGTCAACGGAGGCAACTGACAGCCCCCACTTTCATATTTTATAGGAAGTGAAGTAAAAGAGGACGAGGCGGAGGACAGCCCAGCTCTTCCCTTGCCTGGAACAGCCTTTCCCCTCCCTGCGACATTGCCCTCACCTTGGGCAGCACATTCGTCTCTTCTGCCTCCTCTTTTCCCTCCCGATAGTACACGTCCATAAGGCTGTCGTCCTCCTCTGACGGGCCGGCTTTCTTTGGCTTCTTGCTCACTCTTTCCTGAGAGGCCAGGTGGAAGAATGCCTGGGAGCATCCTCCTGCAGCCCCAGGCGACACCCTCCCTCTGCTCCAGCGGGTGCCCCGTCCCCATGCCCTCGCGGCTGTCCCTCCAGGAGGAGGACAGGCAGCCACAGCCCTCCGCAGGACCTCACCTGCTCACTCCCAGACTCCCGGTGCTCCTGCCCGCCCCGCTTCTGCGCCTGTGGCTTCTGGGGTTGTTGCTTCTCCTTGCTGGGCAGCTCCACCTCCTCCTGCCCCTTCTGGTTCTTCTTCTTGTTCCTTTTCTGATTTTTCTTTTCCCCTTTCTGGTCTCTCTCCTCAGCCTCTGTTTTCCTCTCCTCTTGCTTTGGAAGTGGCCCTTCCAGGGAAGCAGAAAGCAAGTCTGGCTTCCCAGTGTCTCCCGGGAGGAAAGACAGCTCTACCAGGTTCTTCTGGTGGTTAAGGCTATGACAGAGCGAGACAGGGGGAGGTGAAGACACCATAAAAAGCAGAGGGCACAGCAGGCAGCCCAGGCCTTCTTCCTCCTGATCAGCCCACGATTCCGGGCCCTGCCCCATCTGCCTTGGGAGTTCATTCAATATCCTCAAGAATGATTTGCACAATTTTTCATGCTTAGTAGAAAAATACAGGGGGTAGATATGATGCCCCCTCCTCCATCCCCAACAACAGGGGCTATGCAGAGATGAGTTACCACCTGTTTTCACAGGCACTGGGGGAGAAGGCTCCAAACAAAGGCCTTTTACTCATCTGAACACCACTACGCAAGCCATTGTGTTTACAGTTCACCCTGAAATCTCCTCCCAGGGCTCCTGGAGAAAGGGATTTGATTCCCATTACAGAGAGAGCGAGAACAGGAAGGCACCTACCGTAAGACCCTGGCTGTGAGCAGCTTCCCTTCGGGGAGGTGTTTGTTATAAAGCGCTTTCTTGGACGGGCTGTGCTGGGAGACATGTGAGTACCGAGCCAAACCCACAACGGAGGGGCCAAGGCTAAAAGGCAAGAGGCAAGAGTCCTGTGGTCATAAATGCAACAACAGAATTCCAACCAGGCCTCGGGACTTCACTCTCACACGGACTCAAGTTGTGACAAGGATTTGTGACAGACATAAGTTGCTGGCATTCAGCAGGATAAAGTGGGCTTTGTAAACTAGAAAAAAATCATCAGGCATAATGAAGATATGATTGAGGGCATTTTTTACCCCACATCATGGCATCACAATATATAAATCACAAACTGCTAGGAGAAGAGGAGAAAGTGCAGAAACAGCATGGCAGGGAAGGCTGCAGTATCCGCTGCTTGTAAACATGAGGTGATTTCACAGAATGAATACTTACAAATCATGATCAAACAGTACAACAGAACGTCCACATTTATGTATTTATTTTTAAATTTAAATTTAATTTTTTTAGACACAGGGTATCACTGCCTCTAGGCTGGAGTGCAGTGGCACAATCATAGCTTACTGTAACCTCGAACTTCTGGGCTCCAGCAATCCTCCTGCCTCAGCCTTCCAAGGAGCTGGGACTACAGGCTCATGCTACCACACCTGGTTAATTTTTCAATTTTTTTGTGAGACATGGGGGTCTTGCTTTGTTGCCCAGGCTGGTCTTGAACTCCTGGCCTTCAAAGCAATTCTCTCATCTCGGCCTCTCAAAGTGCTAGGATTACAGGCGTGAGCCACTGTGCCTGGCCCCAGATTTATTTAGAACAGAAATTAGAAATGCCATATTCTTTGTCCAAAACACCAAATAACTAATAACACTTGTTTTAAAAGTATTAGAAAACTTGGAATTTTAAAAACTAGGGGGGACTCATAAACTCTCCTCCCTTTATATTCCCATCAAAGAAGTTGACTGAGGAACACATGGACCCCACAGCAAGACAGGCTCAGGGAAGGCACTTGGGTCCGGGTGTAGACCCCCACCTCACTCACCGAAAGAACACACCATGTGGCTGGATGGACCCCACGTAGCCCCTCAGAAGCTGCCCTTCCTTAATATCCTGGATGGAGTTAATCTCTGGATCTTCTACTTTGCTTTTCGTCTCCGGGTTTGTTCTAAAGGAATAAAAGGTTTACATGCACATCTTTAACCCCCACTGTCCCATGCCACCCCAATATACCTGCAACCATCATACTTAGTAAATAAGAATATGACTCTGGACCTATCAGTAGGATATAACCTTTAGAGCCCCACTCTACTGTCTCCTAACATCTTGCCAGGCCAGAGGCAGGTACCTGGGAGCCAGCTATATAGAAATGGGGAGAGGCAGACCAAGCCAGAGAGGTCAAACCTAAAGCTTTGGCCTCATTAACATCGATGTCTAACCACAGAGCAAGCTGACCTCAAGCCAACTCCATACATGGCACACTCACCCCTACAATGGAACCCTGGAGGCTAAAGCATCCCCCCTCACCAGGACAACCATCTGCAACCTTGGACACCCACATTTGGGTATCTGACCCTTTCCCTGGGAAACAAGAGCCTGAGCAGACAGGATTCTTACGGCAATCTGAACAGCCTCAGCTTTTCTGGGTAAAAGAGGTTCAGGATAAAAAGTGATGAACAGACAAGGTGGGAAGCCCAAAATTCCGTGTCAGATACATGTAGCCTCCCCTCGATCCTGAGTGGGTCTTCCTCCCTTCTTGTTCCAACAACACAGAAACCCACCTGGATGATCGCAGTGACAAAGTCAATACGCTGTCTGCAGTGGACAGGATGTAACATCTGAATGAAGGCAAAAGAGAAGGAAACACTCAATTTTCAGCATCGGTGAACAGCAAAGGGCCTCAGCTTCCTCTCCTCCAGGCTGACCAATAGGCACAAGTAAGGGGACAGGAGACTTTGGTCATGTTTTTTCATTCTGTTGAAAACCTGCTGAGGGACTCTGGACAAGTCACATCACCTCTGTGGGCTTCAGTTTACTAGTCTATTACATAGAAATAACACGACCCACTCTTCTTGGGGCCAGGTGTAGTGGCTCACACCTGTAATCTCAACACTTTGGGAGGCCAAGGGAGAAGGACTGCTTGAAGCCAGGAGCTCAAGACCAGTCTGGGCAGCAGAGCGAGACCCTGTCTCTACAAAAAATTTTTTTAAAAAAGCCAGGTGTGGTGCCACACACCTGTAGTCCCAGCTACTTGGGAGGCTGAGGACAGAGGATTGTTTGAGCCCAAGAATTTGAGGTTGCAGTGAGCTACGATCACACCACTGCCCTCTAGCCTGGGCAACTGAGTAAGACCCTGAGAAAGAAAGAAAGAGAAGGAGGGTGGGAAGGAGGGAATAAAAGAAAGTCTCACAGAGGCATACGGTATGTCCTTAAAAGAAGAACAAGCTCTGTGTTAGATCCTGAGAACGTTTGATCTCAGCAGAGAGACACACTAACCCCAGGAGAACATGCCCAAGGGATCAGCTAGGTACTACCGCAGACACACAAGAGCAGTTCAGAGGAGGCGGGTTAGCAAGGCTTCCAGGAGGGACAGCAGGGTTGCATCTCTAAACATTTCATCTAAAATGGCAATTAGTAGTCCCAAACCGTAATATACAGAATCTTAGAGGTAGAAAGGATCTCAGCAACAATCCCCAGTCCAAATTTTCCCACGACAGATGTCTGCCTTTGATAACTTGGCATCACAGCCGTCAGAGCGGGACAGGGCCTCAAGGGGCAGTCTACCTTTAGGCAAGGAATTTATCGTAGGCTTGGCCACAATAAAACACATTTAAAACCACAACCTCATTATCTAAACCTTAAGAGAAACCAGACTCTAGGACTCATTCTTTGTCTTCTCTCAGGCCCTGGGCATGTCTGTGCTGTGCAGTGGTTGTCAGTGGTTGAGAATTTAGGCAGGTAGGTGCTGGTGGCTGGGACAGCTGAGACAGGAGAGGGCAGTTATTTTCCAGTCTCTGCCTCCAAGGGCATCTACTCTACTGTCAGTTGACTACTGGATCCAGCTGAAATCTGTCTCCTCAAGTTTAGTTTATTCAGGCTATTAAAACAGTCTTTAAAACTCGAATTGGCTGGGTGCGGTGGCTCACGTCTGTAATCCTAGCACTTTGAGAGACCAAGGCAGGTGGATCACTTGAGCCCAGGAGTTTGAGACCAGCCTGGCCAACATGGTGAAACCCTGTCTCTACTAAAAACAGAAAAATAAGCCAGGTGTGGTGGCGCAACGCCTGTAATCCCAGGTACTTGGGTGGCTGAGAATCACTTGAACTCAAGAGGCAGAGGTTGCAGTGAGCCCAGATTGTGCCACTGCACTCCAGCCTGGGTGACAGAGCAAGACTCTGTCTCAAAAAAAAAAAAAACCCAGAGCTAAGATTGTGACATTGCACTCCAGCCTAGGCAACACAGCGAGACTCTGTCCAAAAAAAAAAAAAAAAAAGAAGCCGGGCGTGGTGGCTCACACCTGTAATCCCAGCACTTCGGGAGGCTGAGACGGGCGGATCACGAGATCAGGAGATAGAGACCATCCTGGCTAACACGGTGAAACCCCATCTCTACTAAAAATACAAAAAATTAGCCGGGCGTGGTGGTGGGCGCCTATAGTCCCAGCTACACAGGAGGCTGAGGCAGGAGAATGGCGTGAACCCAGGTGGTAGAGTTTGCAGTGAGCCGAGATTGCGCCACTGCACTCGAGCCTGGGGGACAGAGCAAGACTCTGTCTCAAAAAAAAAAAAAAAAAGAAAAAGAAAAAAACAAGAGACCAATTTTTGCTGAACCAATGGCTAAGATACAAATTTAAAATATCCAGTGCCAACAGTGGTATGAGAAATGGACAGTCATATTTACTGTTAGTGGGGACATAAATTAGCACAGTCATTTTGGAGGGCATGTAACCCATCAATTTCACTTCTAGGAATTTATTTACCAAACATACCTGTATTAGTATCCAAATATATGCAAAAGAGCCAGGCACCATGGCTCACGCCTGTAATCCCACCACTTTGGGAGGCCGGGGTGGGCAGATCACCTGAGGTCAGGAGTTCAAGACCAACCTGGCTGACATAGCAAAACCTAGTCTCTATTAAAAGTACAAAAATTAGCCAGGCGTCATGGCACATGCCTGTAATCCCAGCTATTTGGGAGGCTGAGGCATGAGAATTGCTTGAACTTGGGAGAAGGAGACTGCAGTGACCTGAGATCACGCCACTGCACTCTAGCCTATGCACTGCAATCTGTCACAGTTAAAAAAAAAAAAAAGACTGTGTCTCGCACCACTGCACTCCAGACTCTATCTTATGCCACTGCACTCTAGCCAGACTCTGTCTCAATTTAAAAAAAAACACAAAAACCAAATATATGTACAAAGATCCTTCAACATTATTGTCTATCAAAAAACAGTATTGTCTATCAACAGAGAATTGGTCACATAAATTTCAATTAAAAAAAACCCAGAATACTAAACAAACGTTTTAAAATAAGGTAAAAGGACAAAACAGATTTTAATATATTAGCATGGAAAAGGAAAAAAATCCATGATAAACTTCTATGAGAAAAAAACAATATATAAAATGATATTCTATTATTTATATAAAGAAAAACTATATATATGCATTAAAGTCTAGAAAGATAGAAGTCAAAGTACATAATGGCAAAAAGTGGTAGAGAAACAGGTGACAGAAATTTTCATTTTCTATTTCATAAACCTGTTTTTTCTGATAAAAAGTCATGTATTACAACGACATTTTAAAAAAAATACACCAATTCCACAGACAGGTGAAAAGAGAAAGAACACCTGGCTCACCTGACAACCTTTTGAGGGACGAAGTCTTCCAGGGGCGTCTCGGAGTAGGAGTCACTCACTTGAAATATACTGACTGTTCCTATCTTCCCAAAGGGGAAGGAGACGGTCAGTCCCTCATTGGGAGTCACCTTCACCACTCGGCCCATGGCCACTTCCCCTTCCTCAAGCTTGTGAGGACCTGGTGGAAGAACCAACCTGATTCAGGGAAGAGGAAATGAGCTAAGGGAGGAGCAGGAATGCTGGCCACACACAGGCTGGGGATGGTGGAGGCTGCCCAGACTTGGGGTATCCGGGCTGAATGATCCAGAACCATCTAGACTGAGATCACCCTGTCATGCAGCCAAGAACCCCAGGGCCAAGTGGTAGACAACTCTTTCCCACAGACTTGAGAAAAACACCTGTGTAGGTAAAGGTAACTCAGAGAGTAGCGAAGTAACGGCCAGAGCAAAGCCCAAGAGAAGAATTGTTCCAAGAAGGTCCCACACCAGGCTTTCTGAGGATTCCAATACTGAAGGGGTCCTCCAACTTGAGCAAAAGTTGAAAACCCATCCCACCCCTTCCCGCCACTTCCTTTCCCCGACCAGGCACTGTTTCATTCCCACACCTATGAGGGACAGGCATAAGAAGGCCTTGGAGGAATCTGGGCCAACCACGGTGGCCCTCAGGGCCTGGCCAACCCGGAACTTCTTATCTGGATGCTTCAGAACCTGGAAGGATAAGAAAACTCCTGTGAAGCTTGAAGAAAGGCTGTCATTTATCCAAAACCATAGCATTTAAGTCTCCATAGCAAGTATCTCCCAAACCAATCCTTAAATAAGAACAAGGTTCCTTAAACCCACTGTGAACCCATACACCAGACACTGAGCCAAGCTTAGGGGGCTTGGGTCCCCTCTCCAGGGATCTCAAGCACACTGACCTTGAAGCTCAGAGAAGTGAGCAATAAGGGAATTCTCCCCCGGATGTCTGGGGCAATCTCCACCTCAAGCCATTTCTTCACCACATTGTACTGAGGGAAAAAAAGGAACCAGAGTAGGGCAAATACAAATACAAGGTTTCCCGTCATTGAAACTTTCCTAAAACTATAAGGTGGAAAGGGCTCCAATACAATACTTTTCTAAGGAACAGGAACCACCCTTCCATCCCACTGCCCTTGCCCAACCTCCACTTCTCACCAGCTTCCCTCAGACTCCAGCTCAGAGTCTTTGCCAGCCTAGCAGAATATGCATCTCTCCCAGGGTCTCAGCTGACCAGGAAGCAAGAGACTCCAGAGATGACCTCAAGCTGGAGAACCAATCCCACAGACCTCTGTAGCCTCCTCCAAGCTCAGCTGTGTCCAGTGATTGTTAACCATCTCCAGGGGCCAATTTTTTATTTCTAAACCAATTTGGATCCTTCACTATTTATGCAGTGTCTTGCCCTAAATACGCACTCCAGTTTTCTCTTTTTCTTGAGACAGAGTCTCGCTCTGTCTCCTAGGCTGGAGTGCAGTGGTGGCAATCTCGGCTCACTGCAATCTCCACCTCCTGGGTTTCAGTGATTCTTCTGCCTCAGCCTCCAGGGTAGCTGGAATTAGAGGCACATACACCAGGCACAGCTAATTTTTTGTATTTTTAGTAGAGACGGGGTTTCACCATGGTGGCCAGGCTGGTCTCGAACTCCTGACATGAAGTGATCCGCCCACCTCGGCCTCCCAAAGGGCTGGGATTACAGGCGTGAGCCACCGCGCCCGGCCATAAATACGTACTCAAATTTTCAAGTCAATTTAACAAATCATTTATCAAGCAGCTTCTGTGTACATGGCATCATAGTGATAAATAAAAGCCAGGACCTGCCTTCAAGGAGATTACAGCCTACAAACAGTAAGTCAAATCAGTATGCAAATAACTGCAACAGCAAGCAACATGTAGGAAGTACAACATGCTACAGTAACTAGTAAAGGGGGAAGGTTATCTGTGCTGAAGCTTGAAGGGCAGTAGACAACCGGAATAGAAGGTACTCCAGATGTAGAAACCAGCACAAATAAAGACAGGAAGGGAAAAAGACAGAGAAGCTTTTCAGAATAACTGCCACATAAGGTGCACGGAGAAGAGCCTTATCTGCTACGCTAAGGCATCTGGGGCATATGAATGTCTATAGACAATAGGTAACTGAAGGGATCAAGCATCAGTGACGATCATGCTCAGAGATGCTCATCAAAGAGGAATCTGGCAACAATGGAGAGGTGTTATTCTTCAAGATCAAACCCAATCCAGCCGCCTCACCTATGTTTCAACCAGTACAGGTTGCTTTCTTTCCTTTTTGAACTCCTGTTCCAGTTGGGGTTGGAACACATAATCTGGCACCCAATTTCATGTTGTTTTACAGTGCACCTGAACTTCATGAAAAACATGAATCTAAAATCCAAATTATATACATTTATATTCTAAATCTTGCCCTATATTTTGCTTTCCATTTCTACAATTAATCTACCAATATATTGAATTATGAGCTGCTTGCTAATCGTGTGTAAGCCGTATTTTAGCTCCCTAATTATACCAGAAGTTCTTTAGTGGCAGAGGCCATGTACTGTCTCCCACAAACCCAGCATGGTAGCACAGACTCAAATGCGTTTCTCTGCTAATGGCTTTTTTCTCCAATGTCACGATTGTTTCTTCTGAAAGAAGAATGACATCTCATTGCCGAGTGGCAAAACTTCTTACCTTCTTTAAGAAGCAAGTAACAGTCTGGCCGGCCTGGTACTGTTTAATCTTCTCCACAGGGCTAACAGAGTGAGTGTTAAGAGCAGTGTGGCCATCCTCCAGCTCACTGTTTGCAGAAAGGAAATGTAAAGAGTAAACCCAGCACTGGATAAGACTTCGAGTTTGAAACCATCTCTCCCAAGTGGCTATGGATTGACTGTACAGGACTCCCCTACTCACACCCACCCTCCAAGGCCGTTTCACTCCTCAAAGGGGAATGTCCACAATACTGGCCCAAGGCTAATCTTTTCCATTTCATTCACCTACCTATGAACAAGCTGCTTTTAAAGAAGGTAGCCCACAATAGCCTTTATAAACTCAGGAAACAAAATTGTTTTACTTCTTTCATAATACTTTGTTGCTTTAGTTTGCAAAACTGCATTCAAAAATTCTCTCACTGAATTTGACAACTGTGTGTGTTCAGCAGGGTAGATATTAGGCCCATTTTATGCTATTAAACCAGTAGTTAAAGTCAGGGCTTCTGACTCAAAATCCAGGGCTCTCTGCCCTATGCTACCCTTCCATTAGCATTTTCTTGATTTTCTTTTTTTTTTTTTAATAAAAGGAGCATTCATTTTTTTTTCTTTTTTTTGAGACAGAGTCTTGGTTTGTCACCCAGGATGGAGTGTGGTGGCACAATCTCGGGTCACTGCAACTTCCACCCCCAGGTTCAAGTGATTCTCATGTCTCAGCCTCCCAAGTAACTGGGATTACAGGCACCTGCCACCACACCTGGCTAATTTCTTTGTATTTTTAGTAAAGAAAAAGCCACCATGTTGGCCAGGCTGGTCTCGAACTCCTGACCTCAAGTGATCTACTGGCCTTGGCCTCCCAAAGTGCTGGGATTATGGATGTCAGCCACGGCACTCAGCCTTTTTCTTTTTTCGTCTCAGAAAAGCCACAAAGGGATGTAGCCTGAAAGTTACCGGTCCACAATCACTTCGAAGGAATCACAGAACTGCCACCCCTACTTACCAATTCAAATAATTTCTAAGCCCAAATGAACCAAACTCACCAATAAAATGCTACAAGTAATGTTAGTAAATCTGTAAAATACAGTAGCAAGTGCTCCCCAATGTAGAAAATGGGAACTTTCCTATCTAGTAAAGTAAGAATTGACCCAGCACTCTGGGAGGTCACTGCAGGCACGTCACCTAAGGTCAGGAGTTTGAGACCAGCATGGCCAACATGATGAAACCCTGTCTCTACTAAAAATACAAAAAATTAGCTGGAGGCTGGGTGCTGTGGCTCACGCCTGTAATCCCAGCATTTTGGGAGGCCGAGGCGGGTGGATCACGAGGTCAGGAGTTCAAGACCAGCCTGGTCAACATAATGAAACCCCGTCTTTACTAAAAAATACAAAAATTAGCCAGGCGTGGTGGCGGGTGCCTGTAGTCCAGCTACTCGGGAGGCTGAGGCAGGAGAATGGCATGAACCCGGGAGGCAGAGCCTGCAGTGAGCCAAGACTGCACCACTGCACTCCAGCCTGGGCGACAGTGCGAGACTCCATCTCAGAAAAAAAAAAATTGGCCAGGCGCAGTGGCTCACGCCTGTAATCCCAACACTTTGGGAGGCTGAGGCGGGTGGATCACAAGGTCAGGAAATCAAGACCATCCTGGCTAACACAGTGAAACCCCATCTCTACTAAAAATACAAAAAATTAGCCAGGCGTGGTGGCGGGTGCTGTAGTCCCAGCTACTCGGGAGGCTGAAGCAGGAGAATGGCGTGAACCCGGGAGGCGGAGCTTGCAGTGAGCCGAGATTACGCCACTGCACTCCAGCCTGGGTGACAGAGTGAGACTCCGTCTCAAATAAAAAAAAAAAAAATTATCTGGGCGTGGTGATAGGTGCCTATAATCCTAGCTACTCAGGAGGCTGAAGCAGGAGAATCACTTGAACCTAGGAGGTGGAGGCTGCAGTGAGCTGAGGTTGTGCCATTGCACTCTAGCCTGGGCAATAAGAGCAAAACTCCGTCTAAAAACAAAAAGAGAGAAAGGACTTGAATAGACATTTCTCCAAAGAAGATATACCAACGGCCAACAAGCAAATGAAAAGATGCTCAACATCACCAATTATCACAAAAAGCAAATTAAAGGCACAATGAGATATCACCTTATACCCATTAGGATGGCCACTATTAAAAAAAAAAAAAGAAAGAAAATAACAAGTGTTGGCAAGGATGTAGAGAAACAGAAACCCTTGTGCACAGTTGATGAGAATGTAAAATGGTGCAGCGATTATGGAGAACAGTATGGAAGTTTCTCAGAAAAACAGAATTACCATACAATCCAACGATTCCACTTATAGGTGGAATATACTCAAAAGAACTGAAATCAGGATCACAAAGAGATATTTGCACACTCATGTTCAAACAATAGCCAAAAGGCACAAGCAACCTAAATGTCCATTGACCAATGAGTGGATAAACAAAATGTGGCATATATGTACAACGGAATATTATTCAGCCTTGAAAAGACTGGATATGCCAGACACAGTGGCTCATGCCTGTAATCCCAGCACTTTGGGAGGCCGAGGCAGGCAGATTGCCTGAGCTCAGAAGTTTGAGACCAGCCTGGGCAACAAGGCAAAACTCAATCTTTACAAAAAAAAATTAGCCAGGCATGTTGGTGCATGCCTATAGTCCCAGCTACTCGGGGGGCTGAGGCAGGGGGATCACTTGGGCCCAGAAGGTCAAGGCTGTAGTGAGTCATGCTCACGCCACCGCACTCCAGCCTGGGTGACAGAACAAGACCCTGTCTCTAAAAAAAGAAAAAAGACAAGACAGGACATTCTGACACATGCTGCAAAATGGATAAACCTTGAAGACGTTACACTAAGTGAAATAAGCCAGTCACAAAAGGATGCATACTGTATGTGTTCCACTTATATGAGGTACCTAGAATAGTCACATTCACCGGGATTGAAGGGGAAATGGTGGTTGCCAAGGGCGGAAGAGAGGGAGAAGCAGAGTTGCTGTTCAATAGGTATAGTTTCAGTCACGCAAAACAAAAAGCTTCTAGAGATTTGCTGTACAACATGCATTTAGTTAACAATATTGTAATGTACATCTGAAAACTGTTAAGAGAGCAAATGTATGTGTTGTTACTGTAATTTTTTTAAATGACAGATGAGGACACAGAGACATATGAAAGGAAGACCATGTGAAGACATGGGGAGAAGATGGCCATCTGTAAGACAGGGAGAGAGGCCTTAGAAGAAACAAAACCTGTCAACATCTTGACCTCAGACTTCTAGCCTCCAAAATTGTGAGAAAACAAATTTCTGTTATTTAAACCAAACCAAACCAAACCCACCACATATACAGGTATGTGTTATCCTTTGTTCTTTTCCTGAAGTGATTTGAAACTTCCTCTGCAAAAAGAGCAACCCCTGAAAAAACCAGGCTTGGCAGTACTAAATGGGGACCGATGAGAAAACTCACTGGCTAACAGGAGTGCCAGAGACACCTTCTAACACTCCTGAATGGCCTTGCCTCTTTCCTCCCAGCCCTCCAGAGGAGTAACCAGGTAAGATGAATCTTAACCTTGAGTGCCCCCAACACCTCTGAACTCAGCTCTAGAACAGACAGCATTCTCTTTCTGCACCAGTTCTGCACGAGATCCCCATACAAAATGGGAAATAAAAATACAGCTACAATTCCTCCGTTAAGTCAAAAACATCAGTTAAATGTTTTTCATCCCGACTTCAAAATATTTATTTTAAAACATAAGCATGAGAAATTCACTATGTTTCTCAAGAGCCTTAAGATTAAAACAAGTCACAGTACAACAAAGGTCCAAGGAGGAAGTGGAAGATGTCTGGCCATCTGTCTGGGAGTGTGTCTGGCCATCTGTCTATCTGTTATTATAACTCTACATCTCCCACCTCCTTAACAAATCCACTGAATTCCTGACGTGGCCCACTCTGCTACAGCCAAGTACCCCCACTCTGGCTCATACCATAGTCTTCCAACACCAGCAGTGTTAATGAGGGGTTCCCTCAGTACTCTTAGGATCAAAAAACATTTAGGATCTCAGTGTTCCCACAGAGTCCACTGACTCATCCCCTGTGTATTTGTTAATTTAAGATATCTATCCTTAGTTTGAATAAACTACTTAACCTCAACCCTAATTAAGAGTTTAATTAAAACAAGACATCACATGTCAGAGGTGAAGATACTGCAGGCTGAAACCATTAATATGAAGAGGTTTCTTCATTTTCCAACAAAGACTGGAGGGTAAACACAATCAAAATCTACAAAACTAAGGAAACCACAGAGTTAACAAATAGGAATGTAATTCATCCCCCAAATCTTATTATTCTGAAACTTTAGTTTAGGGCTTACTTTGAAGTCCCAAAAGTGTTATTAGCATCTGAAACTCAATGTGCCAGGAATATTTCCTTTTTTTTTTTTTTTTTCTTTTGAGACGGGTTTCGCTTTTGTTGCCCAGGCTGAAGCACAACGGCAAGATTTCGGCTCACTCCAACCTCGGTCTCCCAGATTCAAGTGATTCTCCTGCCTCAGCCTCCCAAGTAGCTGGGATTACAGGCGCCCGCCACCACACCCAGCTAATTTTGTATTTCTAGTAGAGACGGGGTTTCACCATGTTGGTCAGGCTGGTCTGGAACTCCTGACCTCAAGTAATCTACCTGCCTCAGCCTCCCAAAGTGCTGGGATTACAGGTAAGCCAGTGTCTGGCCCTGGAAATTACTCTGGAGGCTGTTCTGTAAATCTCTAGGTGCCTAAGATTTACAACCTGGATGGATCTCAGGACTGAGCCGCAGAGCCTTTCTTAATTAAGGTCATACGCATCTAGCTTTATTCACTAAGGGTCTATCAATCTGAGAGGCTGGATTCTTTTAGAGAACTCCTCGTTCTCCTCCCCACATGGTATCTTACGGAACACTCTTCTCTACAGAATCTACCCCAGCATGACCTGAAATTCTAGCTCAGCTTCCAGCCCACCAAGCAGTCGTCCAGGTTGAAATAACAGATATTCTTGGATATATTTTGCTTATTTAGGGAATTACTGGGTTATAGAAAATTGGGTTGAGAGTAAAAATGTTTCTTTTTGTGACATGCTGACAAACAGAACTGAAACCAGGCTTTAAACTGGTAATTAAAACCTGTACACAGCTTTTGCATTAATTTTCATATGATCCCTCTAGCCCTAAGAGAACCAAATACCCCCACTGGAGAAACAAGAAAACTTGGACAGAGAAAGGCAAAAATAAATCCTAACACTGGTAAAATCAAGATTCTAACTCAGGATTCCTAATTCCAAAGCCCAGTGCTCCTCCCATGAGACAGTGCTGCTAACGTCCCTCTCACCTTGGCCGAACACTCAGCTCCGGGATGGTTCGAACAAATCTGGGGTGACTTATTGGGAGAAACCTGGAGAAACAAATAAGCTGAATCATTTCTCTTCATCTCTGTAACACAGTAATCTGTAGGTCAGGATTTCTCTCTACTCTCCACCAAACCAAGCTCACAAAAGCACCCTGTTCCACTGTCACACCACCACTGAAGGGAGATGTGTCAGGCTGAAAGTTTCCATCCCCAACCTTTGCAGTTAATAGTAAGGAGTAGGTTCATCTGATCCTTTTTTTTTTTTTTTCCTTCTGGGACAAGGTCTCACTCTGTCACCCAAGCTGGAATAGCCTCAACCTCCTGGGCTCAAGCAATCCTCCCAGCTCAGCCTCCCAAGTAGCTGGGACTATAGGTGTATGCCACCATGCCCGGCTAATTTTTATTTTTATTTTTTGTAGAGATGGGGTCTCACCATGTTGCCCAGGCAGGTCTTGAACTCCTGGGCTCAAGTTTTCCACCTCCCTCATCATCTCAAAGTGCTGAGATTACAGGGATCAGCCACTACACCCAGCCTCATCCGATTTTTTTTTTTTTTTTTTTTTTTTTTTGAGACAGAGTCTCACTCTCTTGCCCAGGCTGGAGTGCAATGGCATGATCTCAGCTCACTACAACCTCCGCCTCCCGGGTTCATGATTCTCCTGCCTCGGCCTCCCGAGTAGCTGGGACTACGGGCATTGTGCCCGGCTAGTTTTTGTTTTTTCAGTAGAAGGGGTTTCACCATATTGGCCAGGCTGGTCTCGAACTCCTGGCCTCAGGTGATCCACCAGCCTCACAAAGTGCTGGAATTACAGGCGTGAGCCACTGTGCCTGGCCTGATCTTTTAGGACTGTCATATCAGATCCTGAAAACAATTTTCCTTACAGTCTATACACTCCAATTCTTTCGTTCTAAAAATAAAGAAACTGAGGTCTTTATTTAGAGGATAAATGACTTACTGAAGACCCCACAGTTGGCTACTGAAATTAATACGCAAATTATTGGCCAGACTTTGAATTCTTTTTTTGCTGTTCTTGTTATAGCAGTAATTTCTGCTACAGTAACATGTGGCACAAGATTTAAAGCAAATGAGGATAATTAAGGTGGGATGTGGAGAATGGATTATGACAACGGCAGATGCATACAGCACAGTAACCGAGGCAGGCAACTCACTAGGCAAAGAACAGACTACACATTCTCTCTTTCAGTCTTCACCATGGCCCTACAAGGTAGTCGCTACCATGATTCTCATGTTACATATTAAGAAAATAGGCCGGGCGCGGTGGCTCACGCCTATAATCCCAGCACTTTGGGCGGCCGAGGTGGGTGGATCATGTCAGGAGATTGAGACCATCCTGGCTAACACGGTGAAACCCCGTCTCTACTAAAAATACAAAAATTTAGTTGGGCATGGTGATGGGCGCCTGTAGTCCCAGCTACTCGGGAGGCTGAGGCAGGAGAATGGCATGAACCTGGGAGATGGAGTTTGCAGTGAGCCAAGATCGTGCCACTGCACTCCAGCCTGGGCGACAGCGAGACTCTGTTTCAAAAAAAAAAAAAAAATTAAGAAAATAAAATTTGGAGTCAAGTAGCTACTGCCACATGGTCACAGTTAATCTAGAATTCAAACCCGGGTTTGACTCCGAACCCGTTCTTAACAACCACACCATATATTCCACATTTTTAAGAAGAATCATGCACTGTAATCCCAGCACTTTGGGAGGCAGAGGTGGGCGGATCACAAGGTCAGGAGATGGAGACCATCCTGGCTAACACGGTGAAACCCCATCTCTATTAAAAACACAAAAAGTTAGCCGGACATGGTGGCAGGTGCCTGTAGTCCCAGCTACTTGGGAGGCTGAGACAGGAGAATGGCGTGAACCCGGGAGGCGGAGCTTGCAGTGAGCCAAGATCACGCCACTGCACTCCAGTCTGGGCAATAGAGCAAGACTCCGTCTCCAAAAAAAAAAAAGAATCATGCAAAACAATGCTTTGGTGAATGCCTTTTGTTAACTAAAAGAGAATGTGACTTACATGCAACTTTTTGGAGCCCGCCTACTTTCCCAGTCCTCCCTCAACAACAATCTCCCCTTGAAGTCAGGCCACCCCCGTGAGCCTCCATACTTGAATGTCTTCATGTCTCGCCCACCAATCACTCGGGCAGTGACCGTCTTCCCAACCTTCAGTTTGGTAGTAGGAGAGATGCCCTCTGGAACATCATCTAGAATGTGGGAGGCATGGATACAGCCAATGATGCCATCTTCCAGAGTCACAACCACATGGGTGGGCTTAATGGACTTGACAGTCCCTGTCACCATGTCCCCGATGGAGAGGGTGTGCTTCTTTACGGTTCCTACAGTCAGAGCTGGATCCACTTCTTCATCCTCATCAACTGTCTCAGAGTCCTTCCGGGTCGGCCTCATGGTCCTCTTGGCAGCCGGCCCCTCCACAGCCAAAAGAAGGCCAGTCACTCCTGGTTCTGTGGTCTTGAGGGTTAGGGAGACACCCTGTCCCACCTGCAACTTCTCTGAGTCAAAGCGGAAGGTGTCGTTGAGGTGAGAGGTAAGGGAGAAAGCTGCCAGGTGGCCAGTCTCTACCAAGGAGGCAATGGCAAACGACTTCTCCAAGTGCTGCACAATCGCCTGGTGTTCGCTGCCTTTCCTCAGCTAGAAGAGAGAAAAGCAACTATCCCTACTTTCCTGTTTACACAGCATGGTCACTCACTCATGGCCCCACTGGGCAGGGTATAGCTAAGGAAACCCTCTGGGGTCCCAAGGCTAGGGAACCCAAGGCTGGTCTGAGCTGGAACAGACTAGCCTTCACTCCCTGGACCTAGCTTTCTCTCCTGTACACTAAACTCATGGGGCTGCCTCTGAATTACCTTGGCTTGGTTTTGTTTTGCTTTCAACTTAAATTGCAAGACCCTATCCTAGATCTACTAAATCTGAATTTTACAAGTTATTGAGATAATTCTGATGCACAGCCTTGCAACCTCTAACAGCTCTCTCAGCTTATAGACATTGTGGTTCCTGACTCTGTCCTGCAGCTCCCCATCCCCAGTTTAATCACTCTTCCACCCAAGCAATGAATAGAGTCACTACTGAGAGCTTATCGTGTGCAAGGCACCTAACCTCTCTTTCCTCAGAATCCAAATTGTGCTCATGCTCTTGTATGCCCGTTTCCCTCAGGTGATAAAATGGTACAGGGTCCTGCTAGAAAACTGAATGAGAGGTTAGTATTGCTTTCCATTCTCTCTCTGTCTGTTCTAAACTATTAATACTGTAAGCAACTAGAAATTAAGGATTGTATCTATACTGTACCATACTCTATGCAACTAGGTGCCTAATAAGTGCTTTAGACAATAATCAAATATATTCATCACCCAGAGAAAAATAATAATTTTGAGATTTCCCTCAAACCCATTCTTATGTCACACACAAGTGTCCAGAAGACAAGGCAGATGAGGGTGTGGACGCACAGCCTGGAGATCTGAACTGCCCACAGACATGCTGTTCGGCTCATGCCAAACTTATTTTAAAAAAATAAGTTTCTAACATTTTCAGCTTTTATTTCAAATAAAAATCCAAATTCTGCCTTCTCTTAAAAATCAAGCAGCAGTAGCCCCAGATATTCCCACCTGGCAACAATTGGGCAGGACTGAACAGTCTCAGCCCCATGCGGGCTGGGCATGCACTCCCGAGCTTGTCAGAGTCCCAGGCCAGCCACTCCCTACCCACACAGCCAGCTCCACTCCTGCACTATTTATTTGTTTGGCCCTAAAGATGGAATGCCCATGTAACTTATCACCAGAACCAGAATAGAAATCAGCACTATGAACCACACCAGGATGAGAGGTCTAAACCGGGGGTGTCCTGAATCCATCCAGACATAGGGCTACCCTCACTACAGGCATCTGAGTTGGAATTCCTGAACTGGAAGTGTGGGGTTGAAGGGTACATCATGTGAAACCACGAAAATGGAAGTCAGAAGCAAGCTTACCTTTTTAGCTTTTCTATTCACCAAGTCCCGGTGAAGGGAAACGTGCACTTCCAACTTCAAAAGATCAACATTTAAGATCACAACCTTTTTTTTCTGCCCAGATTCCACCTCCTGCCCTGCAGTGCAGAACCACAGTGTGATTATCCTTCTGGAACAGGGTGAAGGGACAGCAGCACCTCTCACGTGTAGTTGCTACCCCTTAGATCCAAGAAAGCAGAGAGGACACACGTCCTGGGTCCATGCGGGCCATAATTAGGGAAACCAAGGGTCTATCGCCCATAGTTCAAGCTCAGGTGGGCCTTAATTTACGTAACCTAATATATAAAAATCTAGATTTACCCTATTGTAACAATTAAAGGATTCGTACCTAAGCCTCTGCATTCACTCAAGGTAGGCATGCCAAAAATCTCTACCGAATCAACTCATCTACCCTAAGTATTTAGAAATTCTATATCCAGGAGAGGGAGCAATGGGCAAAGGGTCCTCCCACCAACCACAATGGGTAAGACAGAAGCACTCACCTGCGCGATGGTATCTGCTGGCTCTCAGGACCAGGTCGGGCACTGGACCCCCACTGAATACCACAGAGCCATCTTCCAACACCTCCTGCACCACTAGGTCAAGGAACATTCCTGGGGTCATCTCAGCCAGTGTCTGGATCAACACAGAGTCTGCCAGAGACCCGAAGGAAACACGGATTAGTACCATGAAACAACACTCCCACTGTTCTTTTCCTCTGGCAGTGTGCTGTCACCATGGAGGACAGTGGAGCACTGGAACCACTGACAAGGTAAAATCACTTTTTGCAAAAATGTTCAGTATCCAGGAAAACTCTTGTCACAGGCAGACAGACCTAAGCCCCTTGCTAATCCTACCTGACCATAATTCAAGGGAGTAGCCAACAAACACCAGGAAGACAGGCTTTCCTTCAGTTTCTGAATTTTCACTGTCCCCTCTCAAGCCTCCTGCTATGAAATTCCATTAAAGTTACAACAATCCGGCCGGGCACGGTGGCTCACGCCTGTAATCCCTGCACTTTGGGAGGCCGAGACGGGCGGATCACGAGGTCAGGAGATCGAGACCATCCTGGCTAACATGGTGAAACCCCGTCTCTACTAAAAAAAATACAAAAAACTAGCCGGGCGCGGTGGCGGGCGCCTGTAGTCCCAGCTACTCGGGAGGCTGAGGCAGGAGAATGGCGTAGACCCGGGAGGCGGAGCTTGCAGTGAGCCGAGATCCGGCCACTGCATTTCAGCCTGGGCGACAGAGCGAGACTCCGTCTCAAAAAAAAAAAAAAAAAAAAAAAAAAAAAAAAGTTACAACAATCCCACACAGTGGTTCAAAGTCTAAGAGGGTCAGAATAATAACCCCTTACAAAGCCTGGCAGGTCCCAGTTCCATTTCATCTGCTGAATAAAGGAATGAAAGGTGAAAAGGTGAGTGAATTCACAACAAATGCAAATATAAAGCCACAGAACTAAGGGAAACTTTGACTCTGGACTGGCAGTGGGGAGAAGGGGACATCTAGGATGCTCGTAATGGCCTTTATCTTAAAGGGGTGTAATATAAACACTGATTAAGCTGCACACGTAATAACTATGCACTATGGCCGGGCGCAGCGGCTCACACCTGTAATCCCAGCACTTTGGGAGGCCAGGGCGGGTGGATCACGTGAGGTCAGGACTTTGAGACCAGCCTGGCCAACATGGTGAAACCCTGTCTTCTCTAAAAATACAAAAATTAGCCACGTAACTAGCCGGGCGAGGTGGCGGGCGCCTGCAGTCCCAGCTACTCGGGAGGCTGAGGCAGGAGAATGGCGTAAACCTGGGAAGCGGAGCTTGCAGTGAGCTGAGATCCGGCCACTGCACTCCAGCCTGGGTGACAGAGCGAGACTCCGTCTCAAAAAAAAAAAAAAAATTAGCCAGGCATGGTGGCGGGTGCCTGTAATCCCAGCTACTCCAGAGGCTGAGGAAGGAAAATCGCTTGAACCTGGGAGGTGGAAGTTGCAGTGAGCCAAGATCACGCTACTGCACCCCAGCCCAGGTGACAGAGTGAGACTTGGCCTCGATAATAATAATAATAATAATAATAATGTGTACTTTATGCAGGTCATACTTCCATTAAAAAAAAAAAGTTAACCAAAAAAATTTTTTCTTATGTTCTGGGAAGCCCAGCAACTTACCTAACAGGTGTAATTTACAACGCATACTCCCACCCCTGGCCCGCCTCCCCTGCCCCACAGGTGCCCCACCTCGGTTGCTCATGAGGCTGCGCACGCCCTGCAGCTCCTCCAGGCACTGACTCAGGAGGAGGAGGCTGGTGGTAGCCAAGTCCCCCAGAGCACAGTCCGACAGCCGCAGTGACAGCAGCATTCGCTGCTTCTCCTCATCCACATTGGTCACCTTTGCTGCTACTGTCTGGCCCTCAACAAAGTGGTCACTTGTGGAGGTTACAAATTTGTCACTCATGATCTGAAGAGAAGAACAGGCAGGAGATGAGAAGAGGAAAGGTCTTCATTAAGACAACCCACTTGATGTCCCCAGAAAGGGGGATATGAGTGGGGGGAAATGGGGCCCAGGAAGCTCCCCCAAGCCCTCTCTGAACACAGCTCTACTCCCCTTCCATAAAAACAAAGCCTCCGGATTGGCTGGGAGCGGTGGCTCACGCCTGTAATCCCAGCACTCTGGGAGGCTGAGGCGAGTGAATCACGAGGTCAGGAGTTCCAGACCAGCCTGACCAACATGCTGAAACCCCGACTCTATTAATAATACAAAAATTGGCCAGGCGTGGTGGCTCACGCCTGTAATCCCAGCACTTTGGGAGGCCGAGGCGGGCGGATCACAAGGTCAGGAGATCGAGACCATGGTGAAACCCCGTCTCTACTAAAAATAGAAAAAATTAGCCGGGCGCAGTGGCGGGCGCCTGTAGTCCCAGCTACTCGGGAGGCTGAGGCAGGAGAATGGCGTGAACCTGGGAGGCGGAGCTTGCAGTGAGCCGAGATTGCACCACTGCACTCCAGCCTGGGCGACAGAGCAAGACTCCGTCTCAAAAAGAAAAAAATAATACAAAAATTAGTCAGGAGTGGTGGCATGCAACTGCAATCCCAGCTACTTGGGAGGCTGGGGCAGGGGAATCACTTGAATCTGGGAGGCGGACGTTGCAGTGAGCGGAGATTGCACCACTGCACTCCAGCCTGGGCGACAGAGTGAGACTCCATCTCAAAAAAAACAAACAAACAAACAAAAAAACCAGAGCCTCCAGGAGAGGGCACTCGGGCAAGAAGGCACATTCACGGCAAGCCAGGCAGACACCAGGGCTGTCCTCACCCCAACAACCCACGGGAACCCTCTGCCCCTCACTGGGCTTGTTTCAGGGGCCCTCCCCTCTGCTACCATTTTTAAAATGTTTCTGGCAGGGGATGCAAATGAGATTTTCCCAGGTAAAACACCAGGGAGACAGGCCTACAGAGGGGAAGAAATACTGATGAACGATCTGCGGCAGCAATCAGCTGCACGCCATTTGCTCGACTATCTTCCATGACTTTGGTGAGTCCCATCCCCGCCCAGGCCTCAGCTGACATGCCGGGTACACTAGGAGGCTCCGCTAGGGGACTGCTGGGATTGTTCCCATCTGAAAAGTGCATGGGAACTTGGGGGTGGGGGGCGGGTAATAATTTCAAGGACATTCTGGTCCCTTAACACCTGAAAAACCTCAGAAGTCTGCAAAACCTGTACTCAGTAGCTCAGGATGATCAATTTCCCTGTCTAAATGTGCTGAGAATAAAAACAAGTGCAGTCATCTTCACACTGGAGACCAAGGCCTTCAATGTGTAGTGTGGAGTGGGAAAGGAGTCCCTTCCTCCAGATGGTCACACAGCTGGGCAAGAGGAACATGGGCCAAAAGCTCAGCTGCACTCACCCCTCCCAGGTGCCTTTATGTCACACACACCTTAAGTGGTGCCCCTGAAAATCTTTCAAAAGAGTAAAGTATCCTTGGCCGGGTGCGGTAGCTCACACCTGTAATCACAGCAGTTTGGGAGGCCAAGGCGGGTGGATCACTTAAGGTCAGGAGTTCAAGACCAGCCTGGCCAACATGGTAAAACCCTGTCTCTACCATTCAAAAAAAAAAGCTGGGCATGTTGGTGGGTGCCTGTAATACCAGCTACTTGGAAGGCTGAAGCAGGAAAATCGCTTGAACCCAGGAGGCGGAGGTTACAGTGAGCAGAGATCACACCACTGCAATCCAGCCTGGGAGACAGAACGACACTGTCTCAAAAAAATAATAAATAAATAATAAGAAGAAGAATGAAATACAAAAAATAAAAAAAAGAATATTCCTCCCCACCCGCCCTCAGGTTCTGTGACCTTGTATTTCTCCTCAAAGCCCTTGTACATGGAGTTGAACTTACAGCTTTTGGGGCCAGTCCGCTAAGACCTGAGGGGAACTGGATGAACACGCCATAGTCCTTGATGCTCTTCACAAAACCAATGAGCAGCATTCCGGGATGAATTTCTGAGAAGTTCTTGGGATCCTGGCCACCTTCTACTGTGGAGACCAAGGCCGGCTTCCTGCAAAGAAGCTAGTGGTACTTCATCAAGGAATGTTCCAGAAAGGGCAGATGAAATGTCCATCTCTCCCATCTCCTTTCTCCACAGAGAAAGACAGAACTGCAGGCTGACCTCTGCTCCTACAGCAATTCTCTAAGTGTGCAGACCAGCAGCATCAACATTGCCTGAAACCTGGGAGAAATGCAAGTTCTCAAGCACCACCCAGACCTACTGAATTAGAAACTTTGGTGTGACTCAGCCATCTGCATGGCCCAACTGCACACTACAGCTGAGAATCACGGTTTTATTCCATTCCCGATTCACTAATCTGCAGATTACTAGAGGAGACCAAAAAGGGATGGCTCATCCCCCTGGTCTGACAGCTGGATCAGCCATCACACAATCCTCTACTACTCCCTCTTCACACTGATGAACTCATTTTCCCTCCTCTGCCTGTTTTTACTCCAAGGAGAATGAACTTTACATTCTGTGAGCAGAAGCTCCTTCAAAGAACCTATGCAAAGACCAAAGGGAATATTCCTGAGCCTATAGCCCTGGGGGGAGAAGGCACATAGTGAAAAAAAAAGAGGAAAGGGGGACAGACGCCACCGTATTAATTGTTCTAATCCAAGGGGCAAGCACTGAAAGCCCCCAAAATGCTAGATGTGCTCCCAAGCAGCCCACTGGGCCTCCTTCTCCAGCCCCCTAGAGTCCCCCTCTCTATGAACTTTCAGGCTACTCCACCCTGACCAACAGCATCTGCTGGCAGCACTTACTCAGGCCTGCTCTTACTTTCCACAGCACAGGCTTCGTCACTGGTTTGGTTTTGTGGAGGTATTTCTGAGGTCAAATAGCTGTCTTTTCCCCATGGGGTTTCTAACTAATTTCCCCAGAATTTCCCATCCAAGCGCCCATGGCCCCACACCTTCCTCTGTTCCACAGATACCAGTCAAGGATACAATATGCCCCTCGCTCTGGCTCAGACACAGGACTCGGTGAAGGATGTCACCTGCCTGGAGCCAATGATGTAACAATGGGCCGTTGGCAACGTGGTCCGACAGATGAGATGTGGGGAGGAAAGCACGGATGTTGTGCGGCAGGACAGCCACCTCCAGCCCATCTTTGGTCTTCTCTAAAACCTTCACATCTACCAACTACCCAGGGAAGAGAAAGACAAAAATCGCACTTGTCATGAACAGAGAACAACCTGGTCTGGATCAGGCAGGGCTTGGAGGCATCAAACTCCGGCACCAAGGATCACTAAGAAGCAGCTTTCTTCCAAACACCACTCACCACCCCAACTACCCAGCATGCATGCACGTGCACATGCACGAGGACTCATGTGTGGACCCATCACACTCCTCTCTCAAGTCCCTCCACGGAGCCCCAGGAAAGCCAGAACTGCAGGTTGGCACTAGGGACCCAAGAGGAAAGAGGTCAGCAGCCCACTGCTGAAAAGCCTCACTGTAACAGGACTTCTGTGGACAGCTTCCATTTGTTCTGACACACAGGAAGGAATGCATATGACGTCCTCTCTCAAGAACCCCTCTAGCCCCAAAATCTTATCGAGCTACCTCTATCTTTCCGCTTCATGGGTTCCAATACACCATGTGTTAGTGGTGCCCTGCTCTCTGCCACTGTAACATAAAATAGCTTGTCCAGAAAAGTCCAGGTACCTGCCCAATGTTAATGGCTTTTCCTTTCTTCTGACTGTGTCCTGCAGGCTCTTTCTTTGGCTCTGGATCACTTGACAGCTTGAAGGATAAGAGCATCCTCTCTTTGGATGGCTCACAGTTCAACACGGCAACCTTCACCACCTGGCAAGAAACCACACAGGCTTGGCCAACTCCTCCCAGCAGGCCTTGCAGGCCCTGCAGCATGCCCTCCACTAGTGCTGCAGAGGCCTTGAGAGATCTACCAAGCCTTTGGATCAGATCAGAAGGTGGTGAAAAGAAGAAATGCACTGAGAACTACACAATCTCCCAGGGCAGGCTTTGGGATAAACAGAAGACATAAATAACTTTTTTTGTACCATCCAAGTCTTAAAAATTATTTTTCTCTCTGAGGTGATGGAGATGATAATTACCCTGGTTTGATCATTACATATTGTAAGCATGTATTGAAATAACACATGGTGGCCAGGCTTAGTGGCTCAGGCCTGTAATTCCAGCACTTTGAAAGGCCAAGGTGGGCTGATTGCTTGAAGCCAGGAGTTCGAGACCAGCCTGGCCAAAACGGCGAAATCCCATCTCTACTAAAACTACAAAAATTAGCTGGGTGTGCCGGCACATGCCTGTAGTCCCAGCTACTTGGGAGGCTGAAGCTCGAGAATCACTTGAGCCTGGAAGGTGGAGGTTGCAGTGAGCTGAGATCACGCCATTGTACTCCAGCCTGGGTGACAGAGGGAAACTCTGTCTTGAAAAAAATAAAAAAGAAAAGAAAAAAAAAGAAATATCACATTGTACCCCATAAATATGTACAATTATTATCTATCCATTTAAAGTCGTTTAAAGGAATAAAAAAGTGTTTTTCCTAGTGATACCAAGACTCACTAGTTTTACAGCACTGCCCCCATGTGGTGACAGTGACCTCACAACAATTTCTGATACCAGAGGCACAGGTTTATTACAGGTAAAGACTGACCTCTTCCATGCGTGCCTGAGACCCATCAGCTTGTCAGCTTCTGCTGAACCCGCCGAGGCTTTCTCCCTGTTCTGTTCCCTGTCTCCTCCATTTAGCCAGCTCATGCCCACTGCCCCATGTGCTCTCTTCCTCAGCCTCTTAAAGGCAGCCCTACTACTCTTAAAGGCAGCCCTACTACTTACTGCTCCTTCATATTTGTGTTTGTGGGGTCACCACTTCTAGGGGAAGGGTTACCTGGCCAGTGTAAAAAACTCTCTCCGGGTCAGGGATATACTCGGTACTGAGCTCATGCTTGGGCACCAGTCCCTGCACATTGTTGTAGAACTTCACAATGCAGCCATAGTCCTTGACCCTGATGATGAAGCCATGTGTCTGCAGACCAGGCTTGGCATCGGCATAGCAGGTAATGACAGGTAGTTTGGACTCAACCAGGGTTTTTTTCAGGGTCATCATCAGCTTCTTGGCTTCAGGGTCACAAAGCAAAACCTAGGGGAGGGACATAGGCTGTCAAGTTATCTGTTACCATGAGAGCCACTGAGCTGGTCTCTGCAACCTCTTAAACCCAAAAGCCATGGGGCCATTCCCCAAGAACCTGCTATAGCTTTTCCTATAATCAACTCAGTGGCAGATTCTTCTTGCTTCCTGCTGTATGACAATCTGCAGCATACAAATCACTATTTCAAATGTAATTGCTCCCATAAATTGCTGCACACTACCCTCTCCTGACCATGAAGCAACATTCCCGGCACCTCTGTGGAGTCTTGGTTACACTAACTTCTACACCATCTTGGCTCCTTCCTAGTGGGCTTTGCATCTAGTCTAACAGAACCAATGATAAACCAATTTACCACCTTAGTACTGCTGTTTATTAGCTATCAAATAAGATGGAGATGCAACTGTCTTTCAACCCCTCAGAAGGTCATCTCCTTAAAGACAGAAAAACTCTGTTTAACTCTTGATCCCACTACTGTAAAATTTTGCACCAATGGGCAATCATTACCTCCGCTGAGTCAATAATGATGAAATAAAATGAATACAGGAAAATCTGACATGCTAAGTGCCTGCTCATGGAGCACTCCGTGTGCATCATCATACTGGAGCTTCACAACTCTATGAGGCTTTCCGTGGGATTCGAGCCTTTGTCGTAACTCACCCATGTTTTCGCAGCTTTGCTAGGGCTATTTCTGTGCCTGGAACACACCCTTTGCTCTCCCCAATCTCCCAAATCCTACCTATCCTTTCTAGTTCGAGTGCTACCTCTGCCAGAAATCTAGAAAACGTTATTGTCATACAGAGCTGACATTCAAAAACTGGTTCTGCCGTTTATTAGCTGTGTGACTCTGGGCAAGACAGTTGGCTTTCCTAAGCTTTAATTTTCCCACCTGCAAAATGAAAATAATAGTACTTAATTGTTAGGGTCGTTTCAAGGATTAAATGAAATAATGCCTGTCACATGCCTAGCATAGAAACTGGCACAGAATACCTGTTAGTGGCAGTCGCTATTGATAACGTCAACAATTCTGGCTGCTCCAGCCCACCCTCGCCTCCCCTTTCTCAGGTGTGACCACAGCACACCACCTGCACCAAGCCACATGGCAAAAGATCACAGGCTGGCTTGCTCTCTCTTCATGTATGAATATTTTAACTCCCAATTATACTACACAAAACAGGGACTCACTTTTCTCTTCCCAATGCCAGGTACAGTACTAGACACACTACAGACATTACACACTCACTTTGTGGAAAAAGGCAGAAACTTCAGTTGAGAACTGCTCTCTTCCCATCTAGCCAAAATCCCAAGAGACCCTTCAGGAGGCTCACCCGGCACTTGACCTCATCCCCAATGTGGTACTTCTTCTCTGGATTCTTCATCAGGATGTCAGCCAGGTGCATGGGAGGTACCAGGCCCCTCATCTGCTCGCCCACCTTCACCAGCATCCCATATGACTTTATGGTTAGCACTATGCCCTAGAGAGTCCAAAGATAAGCTGCCTCAATGTCTCAAGAATGGCCTTTCCCCCACCTCTTACAAGGCATGTCACACCTCCCCTTCACAGCCACCTTCCTGGGCTAACTGTGCCTGTTATTCCAGATGGCATATAGGTGGAGCACACACCCCACCCCGAGCTGGATTATTTCATCAGCTTTATTTGTGGGAGCCTTCACATCTTTCTGTGTGAGCATGTGCTTTCTGTGTGCCTTAAAATACATTCCCCAAAGAAAGGGACTATGTCAAGGTGTCCTAAGGAATAAACTCTACATATAAAGGGAGCTGCTCGATTAGAACCAAATGGTTGGAGAGGACAGGTATCTGGAACTGGCTTCTCACTAATATCCCAGGAAGCTCAATAATCACAGGACTAACTTTTGATCTGGTCTACTAACTACCATCAAATCCCAAATCTCAGGATTTATGATCTACTGCCATTGTGTAGCTGGGTGGTGCTAGTAAGATCTTACCTTGAAATTAATTACGAGTTACCCAAAGAAAAAGAAAGAAATTCTAGTCAGCAGGCAAAGGTAAGGAAAATGACATTCAATGTGTTAACATGAGGACTAATGAGCTGACAGTCACCTGTATGTGAACTAAGGAACTCCTGAAACTGAGGGAGTACCTAATTATATGCTTGGTCTTACCTTTACCACTGCCCCAGGTTCGATGTCATGATATCTAAGGTACTGAGCTTCAATAATAGATCTAGGACAAAGAGAAAACACAAAATTAAATAAACTGGGGCAGAGGTTGCCTAAAATTCAGGGCTACCACAGTCACGCTGGCAAGAAAGAAAACCCTCCCCAAGCACAGCCAGGAGAAACGGAATATGAACATGTACAGGCGCACATCTCTACACCCCTACCTGTTAATGACAGACTTACGTTCGTAGAGAGAGCAAGGCCAGTTCATCCATTTGGCTGTAGTCAATAATTCTACACTTGTGAGTGTTCCCTGGCTTGAAGGCCTCAGGATTGAAGACATTCTTAGAATCAGAGAGATGGCTGAGCTGCAAAGTACCAAGTGATTGAGGACAAGCCAGAGACAATAGGTCTGAGCCAATGAGACCTTACAGCCCATAGAGAGGAGACAACACTGATCATGTACCATAAAAACAGTACTTTGATTGCCTGGTTAAGTAATTCTTCACACTAAAAAACTGCTCTTTATCATCACAGAATTTCAGGAAGGTCAGAGAAAGTCCAGAACATAGATCAGTCAACTGTGCCTAGTGCCTGTTTTTGTAAATAGAAGTTGTATTGGAATACAGCCATCCGTTCATTTACGTACTGTCTATGGCTGCTTTCAAGCCGTAACAACAGCATTGAACAATTAGGACAGAGACCACCACAGGGCTCACAGCCTAAAGTATTTATGACCTAGCCCTTTAAGAAAAACTCTGCTGGGCCCTGGTCTGGATCCTAACTCATCCTTACACTTAACCATTAACCAAGTATCAGATATGGCAAGCTGGTTCTAAGGCATCCTAACACAGCCAACAGACATTGTTCTAATCACTATGAACAGGAATTAGAACTGCAATATCCAGAAATTCTAAACTAGCATCAAGGGATGAAAGAAGCAGAAATGGCCCCCTGTGCTCCAAAAGTCCTTCCAGTGAAAAGATCCCTGACCAAACAAAGAGGCCTCCTTACCCGGGCATACGCCAGAACCCCATCCTTCAGCCTGAAGGTGGCCCCAGCCTTCTTGAAAAAGCCCTGGACAGGAACATCATCCAGCACCGCTCCAAGGTTCTGGCAAGAGAGTCGGGTGAGTGGGCGTCCAGGCTGTAGGAAGATGGGGCGCAGACTCAGGCGCACAACTCTGGTTCGAGGATGGACGCAGAGGATGCAAGCCCTCACCTAGACAAAAGGAAAGGCAGGGTGAGCAGGAGGAGGCACACAGGAGCACCCTAGAGCAGACCTTCTAGGCATCAAGCCTCTCCACATGCTAACCAGGTATGTGAGTACTCACATCCTTAGTATGTAAGTACTCAAACTGGCTTCCATACTCAAGCAGCATGCAACAAAGTCAAAATGTCCCATAGGGACCATGTCTGACTAAATCAAAACTTACTCAAGCCAGTTATAGTGGCTCACACTGATAATCCCAGCACTTTGGGATACCGAGGCAGGTGGATCACTTGAGCTCAGGAGTCAGAGACCAGCCTGCGCACATAGTGAAACCCTATCTCAACAAAAAATACAAAAATTTGGCCGGGGATCATGGCTCATGCCTGTAATCCCAGCATTTTGGGAGTCTGAGGTGGGCAGATCACTTAAGATCAGGAGTTTGAGATAGCCCAGCCAACATGGCGAAACCTCATCTCTAGATTTAAAAAACAGAAAGTTAGGCTGGAAGCGGTGGCTCATGCCTGTAATCCCAGCTCTTTGGGAGGCCGACGCAGGCGGATCACGAGGTCAGGAGATCAAGGCCATCCTGGCTAACACAGTGAAACCCCATCTCTACTAAAAATACAAAAAAAAACCCAGCAGTGAGCTGGGTGTGGTGGCAGGCGCCTGTAATCCCAGCTACTCAAAAGGCTGAAGCAGGAGAATCACTTGAACCCAGGAGGCAGAGGCTGCAGTAAGCTGAGATAGCACCACTGCACTCCAGCCTGGGCGACAGAGCAAGACACTGTCTCCAAAAAAAAAAACAAATAGCCGGGCATGGTGGCACGTACTTGTACTTCCAGCTACTCAGGAGGCTGAGGCACAAGAATCACTTGAAATGGGAGGCAGACGTTGCAGTGAGCCAAGACTGTGCCACTGCACTCCAGCCTGGGTGACGAAGTGAGACTTAGTCTCAAAAAGAAAAGAAAAAAAAAAAATTAGTCAAGCACGGTGGCGTGCACCATTTGGGAGGCTGAAGCAGGAGAATCACCTGAGTGAGCCCAGGAGGTCAAGGCTGCAGTGACTGATGATCACGCCATTGCACTCCAGCCTGGGTGACAGAGTGAGACCCTGTCTCAAAAAATAATAATAAAATAAATACACAAAAATTAGCAGGAAAGTTTACTCAAGTCCCCTCAACACCAAGGAGCTAATATATCTGTAATACAACAGAAACCATGTACTAGTGTCACTACATCCAAGGCTCCTCTGAAACTAACAGAAAAAGCCTGATCTCTTCATGACATTAAAACATGTAAAATGTCTCAATTCCACACACGAATGATTATAGGGAGAAAAAAATTACTAAAAAGAGGTTTAGGAAAATATTAACAGTATTATCACTAGGTAGTATAAAACCCTAGTTTCACTTTAAAAAAAAAATTCTCAGCTAGTTGCAGTAGCTCAAGCCTATAATCCCAGCACTGTAGGAGGCCTAGGCAGGAGGATCATTTGAGCCCAGGTGTTTAAGACCAGCCTGGGCAACACAGCGAGACCCCATCTCTACAAAAAACAGAAAAAATTAGCTGGCCGTGGTGGCATGCATCTGTAGTCCCAGCTACTCAGGAGGCTGAGGTGGGAGGATTGCCAGAACCCGGGAGGTTGAGGTTGCAATTAACCGTGATCGTGCCATTGTACTACACTCTGGGCAACAGTGTGTGACCTTGTCTCGAAAAATAAATAAATAAATAAATTCTCTATACCATACATTACTATTTTAAAAAAGAAATCATTTTAGAATTCTAAAAAATTCTGAATAACATATATTAGGATTTTCTTCCTAAATATCCATGTTCATTGTAGAAAACTTGAATATTTAAATACAAGCGGAGCCAAGTATTGTGACTCATACCTGTAATCCCAGCACTTCGGGAGGCAAAGATGGGGGACTCCTTGAGCCCAGGAGTTCAAAACCATCCTGGGCAACATGGCGAGACCTTGCCTCTACAATTTTTTTTTTTTTGAGACAGAGTCTTGCTCTGTTGCCCAGGCCGGAGTGCAGTGACGCAATCTTGGCTCACTGCAACCTCTGCCTCCCGGGTTCAAGCAATTCTCCTGCCTCAGTCTCCTGAGTAGCTGGGACTACAGGTACACACCACCAGGTCTGGCTAATTTTTTTTTTATTATTTTTAGTACAGACAGAGTTTCACCATGCTGGCCAGGCTGGTTTTGAACTCCTGGCCTTGTGATTGTCCCGCCTCGGCCTACCAAAGTGCTGGGATTATAGGCATGAGCCACCATGCCTGGCCTATGAATTTTTTTTTAATTAGCCAGGCATCGTGGCACGCATCTGTGGTCCCAACTACTCTGAGGACTGAGATGGGAGGATCAATTGAGCCCAGGACATTGAAGCTGCAGTGAGCCATGTTTGCCCTACTGCACTCCAGCCTGGGTGACAGAGTGAGACCCTGTCTAAAAAAAAAAGAAAAGAAAAGAAAGAAAAGAACAGAACAGAAAAATCACCCAGAGTTCATCACTATTAACACCTGATTGCATAATCTTCCAGTATTTTAACCAGAGGTACTTTTTAAAATATTTTTTCAAAATTGGATCTATACTACTCATAGAACTTTCAAAATCACCTTTTGCTGTTTAAACGTATCTTATTCTCCTATGTTAAATATTCTTCTAAACAACTTTAAATTAGAAAAACAAAAAATTAGTAATACTAAAGGAAAAAAAAACCAAACTACATGCAAGACTATGAAGTAAAAACTAAAAGTTGCCTTCTTTTCCACCTGCTCCTTCTCTAATTTCAGTTCGGCCCCTGGGAGTTTCTTACTTTCTTTCCATAACATTTTTTTTTTTTGAAACAGAGTCTTGCTCTGTTGCCTAGGCTGGAGTACAGTGGCACAATCTCAGCTCACTGCAACCTCGGCCTCCCGGGTTCAAGCGATTCTCCTGCCTCACGTTCCTGAGTAGCTGGAACTACAGGCATACACCACCACGTCCGGCTAATTTTTGTATTTTTAGTAGAGACGGGGTTTCACCATGTTGGCCAGGCTGGTCTTGAACTCCTAACCTTAAGTGATCTGCCCACCTCGCCTCCCAAAGTGTTGGGATTACAAGCATATGAGCCACCACGTCTGGCCTCCATAACACTTTTCATTATTCCTCTCGTCTCCTTTCTGCACACCTGCATGCATGCAGTCCTAGGTCCTCCCTGTAGCTAGCTGTGATACTGGACAGCAAATGGACCACAGTTGGAATCAAGAAAATACAGGATCAACATTTCTTACTGCCTGATTTGAGAAATATGTTCCAGCTTTCTTGGGATCCAGGTGCATAAAATCAACCACGCCCGTGAAGAATGTGAGGAAGTTTAGTGTAAGGCCAAATGGAGTCACCTAGAAATAAACAGAACAAGTTATGAAAAAAACTTCTTTGAAAGAACCACGAATGTAAGACACTGCTCGCAGTAAACACTCAATGCCACATTATCCCTAACTGTGTATCTCTCCTCCCCCAGCTAACTCTTATCAATCTTTTCTTCCTATAAAACTAACCGGCAGAACAATTCCTGCACTGGCTGTTTCCTTCTTAGTAGGCTCACCTCCCTTCCAGCTAAGAGAGGACATCAGGGCCGGGCGCGGTGGCTCAAGCCTGTAATCCCAGCACTTTGGGAGGCCGAGACGGGCGGATCACGAAGTCAGGAGATCGAGACCATCCTGGCTAACACAGTGAAACCCCGTCTCTACTAAAAAATACAAAAAACTAGCCAGGCGAGGTGGCGGGCGCCTGTAGTCCCAGCTACTCGGGAGGCTGAGGCAGGAGAATGGCGTAGACCCGGGAGGCGGAGCTTGCAGTGAGCTGAGATCCGGCCACTGCACTCCAGCCTGGGCGACAGAGCGAGACTCCGTCTCCAAAAAAAAAAAAAAGAGAGGACATCAGTCCTCCCACTCTCTGGGAGTCCTCCATGGAGTGGAAGGAGCTTTGTACATGTATCCTTGGGGAACTGCCAGCCTGACAACTGGAATAGATTGTTACTTACATACTTGCCCAGTATAGGAAGGTAAAACTCAAAGGCTTGCAAAGGGGAGATACTGACCACAAGCAAGCCAAGTCACCCTACAGAGTCAACAAAACGCTAAAAGTGACAATCCCCTCAAAAGATAGTCATGAGGGAGATGAATGAAATCAGAGAACTAAGTCCTCTCTCTTACCTCCCCGCAAAATATGAAACCTATTCTCTAGGAAAACTGTTACCAGAATCAAAAAACAGGAAATTCTGAAAATGTCAATTAAAAATTCTGAAAATGTCAATTAAATTCTAAATATCATGTAAATATCCAGCCCCTTTCTCGTACTCATTCTCAGGCAGCCAGGCTTAGACCCTCTTGGGTGGAGATTGTCAGATCCTTTCTAGAGAAATCTAACATGCCAGAGAAGACCTATAACAATCACAGTAGGAGGTTGTCCAAATTAAATCTGCTAGTCCTGTTCCTGACAGGAAAGTTAAATCGTCACCAAGAAGCTGGGCGCGGTGGCTCATGCCTATAATCCTAGCACTCTGGGAGGCTGAGGCAGGTGGATCACCTGAGCTCAGGAGTTTGAGACCAGCCTGGCCAACACAGTGAAACCCTGTCTCTACAAAAATACAAAAATTAGCTGGGCGTGGTGGTGGATGCCTGTAGTCCCAGCTACTCGGGAGGCTAACGCAGGAGAATCACTTGAACCTGGATGGTGGAGGTTGCAATGAGCTGAGATCATGCCACTGCACTCCAGCCCGGGTAACAGAGCAAGACTCTGTCTCAAAAAAAATAATAATTATAAAAATTATAAAAATTTAAAAAACAGTCAACAATCTCACACAGGCACACAGACTTGCTCAGTTTTTGTTTTTTTTTTTTTTTTTTTTTTTTTTTTTTTTTGAGACGGAGTCTCGCTCTGTCGCCCTGGCTGGAGTGCAGTGGCCGGATCTCAGCTCACTGCAAGCTCCGCCTCCCGGGTTTACGCCATTCTCCTGCCTCAGCCTCCTGTGTAGCTGGGACTATAGGCGCCCGCCACCTCGCCCGGCTAGTTTTTTGTATTTTTTAGTAGAGACGGGGTTTCACCGTGTTAGCCTGGATGGTCTTGATCTCCTGACCTCGTGATCCGCCCGTCTCGGCCTCCCAAAGTGCTGGGATTACAGGCTTGAGCCACCGCGCCCGGCCGACTCGCTCAGTTTTTTAGCACCTCACTCATAATACAGCAATCTAAACAAAAACTTCCTAGAGAATTGGAAGTTAAAGTTGAGAGGCTCTCCCAGGATGCTTCTGGATAATGTGCCACACTAAAACGAGGAAGTAAACCGAAAAAGAAGAACACATGGGACCAAAGAAGGCTCTAATAGAGATAGAGGAGAAAGCAGAAGGGAAGTTCTAGGATACTGGCTATGCAGGAGCCCTACAGAGCAACTAGTCCATCCTAGAGCAGGAAGACATCAAAAAGGGTTCTAGGTGGGAGGAAAAAGAAACCAGTAGTTTACTTAAAGGGTTTGAAAGCATGCAGAATTGTAGCGAGATGAAAATAAGTTGAGGGTATAGGAAAAAATACTGATATGAAAAGAATTTCGCAAATGACAAAAACAAAGCTGACTGCCACCTCCAAGAGAAAAAAAGCTGTTCAAGAAGGTCATAGTAGGCCAGGTGTGGTGGCTCACGCCTGTAATCACAGCATTTGGGGAGGCCCAGACAGGTGGATCACTTGAGGTCAGGAGTTTGACACCAACCTAGCCAAGATGGTGAAACCCTGTCTCTACTAAAAATACAAAAATCAGCCAGGTGTGGTAGTGCATGCCTGTAGTCCCAGCTACTCGGGAGGCTGAGGCAGGGGGATCGCTTGAACCTGGGAGGCAGAGGCTGCAATGACCTAAGATCGCGCCAGTGCATG
Organism: Macaca thibetana thibetana; assembly: GCF_024542745.1. Classification (NCBI taxonomy): domain Eukaryota; kingdom Metazoa; phylum Chordata; class Mammalia; order Primates; family Cercopithecidae; genus Macaca; species Macaca thibetana. The sequence continues at coordinate 99,550,156 of NC_065586.1, read as the reverse complement.
CCAGCCTGAGCAACAGGGCGAGACTGTCTCAAAAAAAAAAAAAAAAAGGAAAGTCATGCTAGTATGCTGGGCGAGGTCACTCACGCCTGTAATCCCAGCACTTTGGGAGGCCAGGATGGGAGGATCACTTGAGCTCAGGAGTTCAACACCAGCCTGGGCAACATAGTGAGACTTCATCTCTACAAAATATATATATTTTTTAATGAAAAAAAGAGAGACCCAAATGTTTTCTAGCTTGATAAAAAGTTAAAACTCAATGCCTAAGATTGAAAAATCAAGAGGTACCAGCAGAAGCTTATTACTCTAAAATATGGAGAGAAATTTCAAAACATAAGCTAAAAGAGTTAAAGATGGGGGTTATGATGGATAAGTTCTTCATTATAAACCTTTTAATTCCATTTGACCCTTTAGATCAGCACCATCCAACAGAAATACAATGCTAGCCACACATGTAATTTTAAGTTTTCTGGCAATCACCTTTTAGAAACTACAAAGAAACAAAAGACATTTTAGTATAGTTTTTTTAACCTAATATATCCAACATATTATCATTTCAACATGTGGCACTGGCCACATCTGAACTGCTCAATGGGCATAAGTGACTAGTGACTACCCTTATCAGACAGTAGTTTTAGACCATAGGCATGTAATAGTTTAAAAAGAATTATTTTTGTTTTAAAAAGTAGTAGTAGCAATGAACAGCTTACCTTCTGCACCTGAGCTTTGACCACCAGTCCTGGTAGTAAGTTATTAAGGGTCCAGCTCTGCTCTTCAGTAGCAATGGCAGTAGAAACCTCTGAGTGACCAACAGACAGACTAACAACTCCTCCGTTGCCTTTCACCTTTTCAATGATGCAGTTCAGGTACTGACCCACCTTTAGTTTAGCACCTGAAAGCCCAGATCCAGACCCCAAAAGGAAAAATGTCTCTATGAGAAGGACTTTTAACATGGGCCCAAGTAATACCTGAAGAGACCCATGGCCTACCTGCCCAATTAGCATCGATTACTCCCCACATTCCCAATCTCTAAGGCGCCAACTACAAGAAGGAAATGAAGTTATCCTAATTGATCTGGAATTCAATTACCATACAAAAATATGAACATCTCAACAAGCCAGGAGATTGCTGGTTCAGAAGCCATGGGGGCCCAAATTGCAGTGGAATCTTCCAGGTGAGAAAAACTAACACTGTTCCATCAGATCTTAGTGAGACCCTGCCACTCGCTGGCCCTTCATACATCTTTCCTTTCCTATTAACTAGGATTAAGTGCTGGTTTAACCAAAGCCACAGCACCTTCAGGGTCACCATTCTGTCACGTTACTCATCAAAATGGCACTTAAATATAATCCCCACATGTACCACCTCACCACCAGGTACTGGCCCCTTTTCTTGCCCTCACCTTTGTTCTTCTGTCTGATGTACTCCTGGGCTTTCAGCAGTGGCAGGAAAGCTCTGGTCCCATCAACACCAATGTCCACTAGGTAGCCATGGTCTTCCAGGCTGGATATAGTACCTGTAAGTAGCTGGGGAAGAGAAAGTAGTCCCCAAAGTTCCAATTCAAAGGTAATGGGACACACAACAAACGTTCAAACTTGAATGTTCCTGCCACTAAGCTCCCACTCCGCCACTATCCCACCCCCACGTTTAACTTTAAGCCACAATCCCACTAGACAGCAGACATCAAATTCAATACTCCCAGGCTTGAAGGATCTGACGGTTGCCAGGCAATGAGGAATGTTTAACACAGCTGAATGATGGAACAATATAGAAGAATCTCTTGCCTCGAGTGCTTTCAAAAGATAGCAGACTTTCGGCCAGGCACGGTGGCTCACGCCTGTAATCCCAGCATTTTGGAAGGCCGAGGCAGACAGATCACTTGAGGTCAGGAGTTTGAGACCAGCCTGGCCAACATGGTGAAATCCCATCTCTATTAAAAATACAAACATTAGCCAGGCATGGCACCTGTAATCCCTGCCTCAGGAGGCTGAGGCAAAAGAATTGCTTAAACCCAGGAGACGGAGGTTGCAGTGAGAAGAGATCATGCCACTGCACTCCAGCCTGGGCAACAGAGTGAGATTGTCCTTCATAAAAAAAGATAGCACACTTTTACGTTATGCAGAGAGATGAACTGCTAGACCCTGCAAGGGCGCTCCCAGAACCAGGACTACAGAGAGAATCCAGTACTACCCTTCTAACTGTCATAGTATGTCTCTTCTGAGCACCTCCAACACATTAAAAAAAATACTGCTGGCAGGGCGTGGTGGCTCATGCCAGTAATCCCAGCACTTTGGGAGGCCGAGGCGGGTGGATCACCTGAGGTGAGGAGTTCAAAACCAACCTGGACAACATGGTGAAACCCCGTCTCTCCTAAAAATAAAAAAAAATTAGTCGGGTGTGGTGGTACGCGCCTGTAATCCCAGCTACTGGAGAGGCTGAGGCAGGAGAACTGCTTGAACCCAGGAGGTGGAGGTTGCAGTGAGCCAGGATCACACCATTGCACTCCAGCCTGGACAACAAAGCAAGACTCCATCTCAAAAAAATAAAAAAAAAATGCCAATCTCCTTTATATTACAAGGGAAGCAGTGTGGCTCTGAAACTTACTAGCTATTTGGTCTTTGGTAAGTTACTTAAACCTTTCTGAGTCCATTTTTCCAAATGTATAAGGCATAGTATCTACCTGCCTCACAGGGTTGCTGTGAGAATTTCATCAAAGTGCCCAAAACGTCACCTGTCATATGGTAGGCTCTTGACACTTGTCAATTTCCTGCAACTTAACTTACTTTTATTCCCTTTTTATCCAACTAAATCCTACCAAACTTTCTAGGCCTTTCCTAAAACCTACTGCATCTAACCAACATTGCAAAGATCATATTGATCTCTGTCCTCTTAATTACAAGAGTACTTACATTATCCATATGAGTGTAAGTTTACCCTTTTGTACCTACTAGACTTGAAGGCTCTGAGCCAGGACTAACATCTCCTGAGTCTCCACAGGACTGAACACAAAGTAGTGAGATATCCACTAATACAGCTGATAGACTAACTTCGCTGACTACCCCGTCACCTGCTCTCAGACAGCAGCTTTCAAGCATTCTGTACAAATGCCAGAAGCCTTTGTAAAAGACCGAATGTGCAAGGAAGTTTCAGTAAGTAAGGCACTATGAGGAACTCCTCACCATCACCAAGTCCCCTGCTAAGGCTTCCAGGAGGCATTTTTCTTTGCCACCAGTGAAATTTGGACTTGCTTAGCCAGGCACGGTGGCTCACACCTGTAATTCCAGCACTTTGGGAGACCGAAGTTGGGAGTTCGACATCAGCCTGACCAACACGGAGAAACTCAGTCTCTACTAAAAATATAAAATTACCTGGGCGTGGTGACGCGTGCCTGTAATCCCAGCTACTCAGGAGGCTGAGGCAGGAGAATCGCTTGAACCCGGGAGGTGGAGGTTGTGGTGAGCCAAGATCACACCCTTGCTCTCCAGCCTGGGCAACAACAGCGAAACTCCGACTCAAAACAAAAGAAATTTGGACTTGATTTCTCTTTTCTCTTCTCCAATGTAATGATTAGGTTCAAGTCTTCAATGTCCATTACGTATCCAAAGAACCCAAGAGACCTTCCTTCCAGAAAAAGACCCACTCCTATGTGTAACAGTTAAGCTGAGAGTAAAAGGTGGCCTAGACCATGCTCCCTAGGAGGCAGGGAGAAGGCACACTGCCCACTCCTCCTCCCTGACCCTAGATACCTACCATGCCAGGCTTCAGGGCCTCAGCACTCAGCACTCTGTTGACATTTTTGGGGTTCAGAGACAGCTTGACACTCTTCTTACCCCTGTCTGTGATGCCCAGACTGCTCACCACACATCTTACCAGCATTCCAGGTGAGAAAAGTTCAGGCAAGTGAAGTAGGTCCTGCATAACACAAATGAGAAAGACCTGATACACACCCTTCTCCTGAACCAAAACTCCATTACCCAGCCTTGGCTCAGTGACTTCTCATCCTCAGACGCCAAAGAACCCAAAAGGTAGGTGAGGAATAACCCCTGCATCCACAAAGGAAGTTGGGTCTGTGGCCTAGCCACAGTCTTGAATTTCAGCATAAGGCCTTCAAATATTTCTACATAACTGGCATGTAAAATGACATGTCAAAAGAGTTGTCTACCCTTTCTGCCTCTACTTCATCTCTTACTCACTCTTTGGCTCACTGCCATCTGCTTTCCACCCCTCTCACTCTACCACTTTATCTCCCCATAGAACCACCAATGAGTTCCATATTGCTAAATTCAGTGGTCAGTTTTGCAGTCTATCTCTTACATGACCATTAAAAAGCACTTACTTGAGGGTCGGGCGCAGTGGCTCACGCCTGTAATCTCAGCACTTTGGGAGGCCGAGGCGGGCAGATCACCTGAGGTCAGGAGTTTGAGATCAGCCTGGCCAACATGGTGAAACCCTATCTCTACTAAAAATACAAAAATTAGCTGGGTGTGGTGATGTTTGCCTGAAATCCCAGCTACTCAGGAGGCTGAGGCAGGAGAACTGCTTGAACCTGGGAGTTGGAGGCTGCAGTGAGCTGAGATCATGCCACTGCACTCCAGCCTGGGCGAAAGAGTGAAACTCCATCTCAAAAAAAAAAAAAAAAAAAAAAAATTATAGGTCAGGCATGGTGGCTCACACCTATAATCCCAACACTCTAGGAGGCCGAGGCGGGTGGATCATTTGAGGTCAGGAGTTCGAGACCAGCCTGGCCAACATGGTGAAACCCTGTCTCTACTGAAATACAAAAATTAGCTGGGTGCAGTGGCAGGCACCTGCAATCCCAGCTACTGGGAAGGCTGAGGCAGGAGAATCGCTTGAACCCAGGAGACGGAAGTTTCAGTGAGCTGAGATCATACCACTGCACTCCAGCCTGGGCAACAGAGTGAGACTCTGTCTCAAAAACTGAAAAATCAAGATCATCTCTGCCAATCCAGGTCCCCTTCAGGGTTTCCTATCTCAGGATATCATGACCAAGTATCAACTCATGCACCACAGAAACCTAGAACTCAATCCTGACACCTCTATCTGCCCCACCACCCATACTGAATCTATCACCAAGCAATGACTTTGCCTCCTCAGTCCTCAGGAAATCCTGAACCCAGGTCACCATCAATCTCAGGACGTGAACGACTACAAGAGCCTCCTAACTTGTCTCTAAGGAACTTCTCATGCCTCTTCAATCTACACGCTATGCTACATTTCACCGACCCCAGTGAGAACATTTCAAGGACTTCCCATTGATTCTAGAATTTAAAAACAATACTTAAAATGGTCTGCAAGGCTGCATATGCCCTGGCCCCCATTCAGGATCTCCTGCCCATCTCACATCACACTCTCTCTTGTTCTCCTTACCTAGACATACTAGCCTTCTCTCTGTTATATATCACATTGCTTCTGCCTGAGCGCCATTCCTTCTTTATCTAGGGAACCCTCATTCTTTAGATCTCAGCTTAAGCATCCCTTCCTCAACAACTTAGTCAAAAATTCCTTTATAATAAACTCTCATGGGACCTTGTACCTTCCCTTCTTAGCACCTGGCAAAGTTGTAATTTTAAATCTATTTGTGTTCCACTTATTTTCAATAACAGGCTTCATTCGGATTTCCTTTACCTTCAGAGGTTGTTCTTGTGTCACCTGCTCATTCAGCTTTTTGGTGTAGGCATCACAGATTTCAGTGACTTGCACAAACCCCTGGAGGCCGTTGGGGAGACTAATCACCAGTTCCAGTTCATTTACCTCTTTTACACAACCCAGAATCCGCATTCCCTCACACAGGGACTAGAAGAGAAAAAGTGAAATGTGTACAATAAGGACGGGAACAACAACAGGAAAGATTGGAAGATCTGGCTTCTAGTCTCAATTTAAAAGCTATGAGGCCGAGCACAGTGGTTTACGCCTATAATTCCAATACTCTGAGTGGCCAAGGCAGGACTGCCTGAGCTCAGGAGTTCGAGACCAGCCTGGGCAACACAGTTTCTACAAAAAAAAAGATTAGCCAGGCATAGTGGTGCACGCCTGTAGTCGCAGGTACTCTGAGGTGAATAGATCGCTTGAGCCAGGAGGTTGAATCTGCAGTGAGCCGTGATCACACCGCTGTACTCCAGCCTTGGCAACAAAGTGACACTCTATCTCAAAAAAAAAAAAGACAAAAAATAGGCCGGGCATGGTGGCTCACGCCTGTAATCCCGAAACTTTGGGAGGCCGAGGCGGGTGGATTACCTGAGGTCAGGAGTTCGAGAGCAGCCTGGCCAACACGGCAAAACCCCGTCTCTACTAAAAAATACAAAAATTAGCCAGGCATGGTGGCAGATGCCTGTAATTCCAACTACTCGGGAGGCTGAGGCAAGAGAATCAGTTGAACCTGGGAGGCAGCGGTTGCAATGAACTGAGATCAGGCCACTGCACTCCAGCCTGGGCAACAAGAGTGAAACTCTGTCTCGAAAATAAAAAATAACAATAAATAAATAAATAAAAACCTACAGGAATTTTATAAGTGAAAAGAAATACACATGTGGACATATCAGTGAACTTCTCAAATATCTGACCGAGCACTGTGAAAGGTCTAGATTATACAACAGTGTTAACAGCACTGGGATACTGGAGGACACCTTTGCCTTTTACCTTATTCTGAGCAACCCAAATTCAAATGCCTGGCAGACAACACAATGAAGGAAGCCAGCTAGCTAGTGGAGACAGTGGCAGTCTGGAGTGACCATACCAGGTCTAAAGGGCACAACCACTACTTAGCTCCTTGTCATTACAAACATGAGGGAATACGGGCCTTGTGCTTACATGAAAAAATTTTTTCATGTAAAAAAAATTTTAGTTTTCAGCCAGGTGCAGTGGTTCACGCCTGTAATCCCAGCACTTTAGGAGGCCAAGGCAGGCAGAACACGAAGTCAGGAGATTGAGACCATCCTGGCTAACGTGGTGAAGCCCTGTCTCTACCAAAAATACAAAACTTAGCCGTGCGTGGTAGCGGGCGCCTGTAGTCCCAGCTACTCGGGAGGCTGAGGCAGGAGAATGGCATGAACCTGGGAAGCGGAGCTTGCAGTGAGCAGAGCAGAGAAGGCGCCACCGCACTCCAGCCTGGGCGACAGTGTGAGACTCCATCTCAAATAAAAAAAATTTTTAGTTTTCTAATGTTGGCACCAAGTCTAACAATTATTTTTAAAGTATCATATAGGACAAAATACTGACTCTGAATCTGAATGTTCCACTTCAAAGTTCCCCTTCAAATCTGAATGTTCCCCTTCAAAGTTATTTAACTTCTTTTTTTTTTTTTACAGCTAACATATATTGGTGTTATCATCTAAAAATGTAAGAAGGCTGGGCGCAGTGGCTCACGCCTGTAATTCCAGCACTTTGGGAGGCCAAGGCGGGTGGATCACGAGGTCAGGAGTTCCAGACCAGCCTGACCAACATGGTGAAACCCCGTCTCTATTAAAAATACAAAAATTAGCCAGGCGTGGTGGCGTGTACCTGTAATCCCAGCTACTCAGGAGGCTGAGGCAGGAAAATCACTTGAACCTGGTAGGCAGAGGTTGCAGGGAGCCGAGATCACACCACTGCTCTCCAGCCTGGGCAACAGAGCGAGACTCTGTCTCAAAATAAATAAATTAATTAATTAAATAAAATAATTTAAAAATAAAAAAATAAAAATGTAAGGAACACAGTCAGACCACTTCAATTCTTGGAGATGGGATTAACATATATGAAATGAATGGATAGGATTAGAATAACTGCTAAAGTTACTGTCCATTCTAACCTCTGAATATATGACAACACAAGTCCTGTGAGGACACAAGCCCACAGCAGTTCTAAAGGAAAAAAAGGGGGCAGGCATGGTGGGTAGCTCATGTCTATAATCCCAACACTTTGGGAGGCTGAGGCAGGAGGACTGCTTGAGCACAGGAGTTCAAGACCAACCTAGGCAAAAGAGCAAGATCCAAGCCCCACAAAAAATTTAAAACTTAGCTGGGCAAGGTGACACACACCTGCAGTAGTCCCAATTGCTCAGGTGAAGCTGAGGCAGGAAGATTGCTTGAGCCCAGGAGTTCAAGGCTAAAGTGAGCTATGATCATGCCACTGCATTCCAGCCTGAGCAAGAGAGTCAGGCTGGAAAAGAGAGTCAGTCTCTGGAAAATAATAAATAAATACAAAGGAAAAAAAAAAAGATTCCTAGCATCGGTTAGCAACAGAATGAAATCATGCTCAGTCCTTATCATAAATTGCAAGAATCTCTACACACACACACGAAGTATAATATATTAAGGGGAAAATGGAATTAAGGGAAAAAAGAAGGGAAGAAGAGAGAAAGAACATACACAAACTTAAGCAACCAAGGTCAATTGTTTAAATGAAAACCAACTTTAACAAACCTCAACACTAAGGATTTCAAACTTCTCTCTTGCGGACTTGCTGCTTTCTCTCTTTTCGATTTTCAACTTTTTTGTTTTTGCTGGCCCCTTCTGGCTCTTTTTTCTTTTGGTGGATCCCTCTTCAGTAGAAATCTAGAAGCGGATAGGGGGAACCCACAAAGACCCAAAAGAGTAAGAAGCAATCTGACTTTTCCCTCCTATTTCAGGTAATCACTCACCTTGCTTTGTTACTCCTTCACTCCACCCTACTCCATCCCACTCCCAAGTGTTCCTTTAATTCTTGTTTTAAAAAAAAAAAAAAGAGCTGCCAATGCTCCCTCTGCCCAAGGTCTGAGAAGCCTCCTTCATGTTCCCAAAGTCTCTTCTCTCTTGTGTTCTTCCTCTCTGTTCTTCCTCTCTTGACTGGGATGAACACTGGGGTTCCTCAGTTTGAGAAGCAATGTAGAAGAGTGCATGAAAATGGACACTGGAGTTACACAGACCCAAGTTCAACTCTCATCTTTTCAACCATAACAAGCTATGTGGTTTCAGCTAAATTATATAAAGTCCAGGCACAGTGGCTCCTGACTGTAATCCCAGCACTCTGGGAGGCCAAGGCGGGCTGATCACTTGAGACTAGGAGTTAAAGACCAGCCTGGCCAACAGGCTGTATTTTTTTACACTAAAAATACAAAAAAATTTAGCCGGGCATGGCAGCACACACCTATAGTCCCAGGTACTCCGGAGGCTGATGCAGGAGAATCGTTTGAACCCAGGAAGCGGAGGTTGCAGTGAGCTGAGATCACAACACTGCACTCCAGCCTGGGCGACAGAGCAAGACACTGTTCCTCATCATGGAATTGCAATTGCTGCTTTACAGCACAGTTGAAAAGGTTACATAATATAGACCTAAAGCCACACACTCAAATGTTAGTTCCCTTTCCCCAAGCATTTGAAGCACAGTCTAGTCTAGGTGAGACTGTGAAGTCTAATGTAAATTCTGACCATTACATGTGGAACCCATGTAAAAATGCAATGATCAGTCAGGCACAGTGGAACATGCCTGCTGTTCCAGCTACTCAGGAGGCTAAGGAGGAAGGATCGACTGAGCCCAGGAGTTTAAGTCCAGCCTGGGTAACAGAGTGAAACATTATCCCTCCCCATCTCTTTAAACAACAACAAAAACAAGAAAAACATCGGCTGGGCGCAGCGGCTCACACCTGTCATCCCAGCACTTTGAGAGGTCAAGGTGGGCGGATCATCTGAGGTCAGGAGTTTCAGACCAGTCAGGCTAACATTGTGAAACCCTGTCTCTAACAAAAATACAAAAATTGGCCAGGTATGGTAGCAGGCACCTGTAATCCCAGCTGCTCACGCCACTGTACTTCAGCATGGGCAACAGAGTGAGACTCCGTCTCAAAAAAAAAAAAACTGCTTCCTCTCCATCCTTCATCAACATAGCACATAGCAAAGAGAGCCTAAGAACAAGAAACTGTAGCACTTTATTTTGTTTGTGTGTTTTTTGAGACAGAGTCTCGCTCTCTCACCCAGGCAGGAGAGCAGTGGCACAATATTGGGTCACTGCAACCTCCGCCTTGTCATTTCAAGCAATTCTCATGCCTCAGCCTCCCAAGTAGCTAGGACTACAGGTATACCACCATGCCCAGCAAGTTTTGGTATTAGTATAGACAGGGTTACACCATGTTGGCCAGGCTAGTATTGAATTCCTAGCCTCAAGTAATCCGCCTGCCTCGGCTTCCCAAACTGCTGGGATTACAGGCATGAGCCACTACACCCAGCTAACAACTGTACTTTAAACTCTAATACTAAATGCCAAGTTTCAAAAGATACAGGATCGTGGTGGTATGGCCTCTCTAAACGAATTAAATTTATAGACACAGACTTCAACGCAAAAAAAAAATTCTGGAAAATAACACATTCTCAAATAAGGCTCATTTTTCACAAGACCCTAGAGTAAAAGTTTCCAGTGAGTGTCACCAAACAAGCATACTACTTACATCAAATAAGTTGTCTTGTTCAACTGACTGCTGGAAAGCTTTCTCTGGTTTGTGGATCTTTCTTGTACCTCCTCGGGGGAAGCTTTCCTCCAGGGCTGCCATGTTTGGGTCTCCTAAAAACAATGCAAAAGATAATGGTGACATGTTGTCTTCATAGCAGATTTCAGAAAGGTGTGATCAACGAGGCAAGAGACAAGACTGTTCCAGCAATATGTTAGACAACATTCAGGACTACAATACAGATGGTTTAGATGTCAGGCCCGGGATAATCCATACTTCATCTTTCCAAAGGTCTCTGCTTCAAAACCACAAGTCCACCCACCTTCTTCCAGAAAAGTAAGTTATAGATTCAATGTAGCAAATACTCACTAAGCAGCTACAGTTAAGTCAGAGATACACTGTAGCTCTATAGATGAATATATAATTCTCTGCCTTCAAAGAACAAGCACTTTTTGAAGATAAAACAATTATGTAAGTAACTTAAAATGTAAATTGGATTATAAATGATCACAAAGATGTAGGAAGGGATAAGGCTTCAGTAAAGGAGGCAAGCTTCATAAAGAAGATCCTAGGCCGGTGCGGTGGCTCAAGCCTGTAATCCCAGCACTTTGGGAGGCCGAGACGGGCGGATCACGAGGTCAGGAGATCCAGACCATCCTGGCTAACACGGTGAAACCCCGTCTCTACTAAAACATACAAAAAACTAGCTGGGCGAGGTGGCGGGCGCCTGTAGTCCCAGCTACTCGGGAGGCTGAGGCAGGAGAATGGCGTGAACCCGGGAGGCGGAGCTTGCAGTGAGCCAAGATCGGGCCACTGCACTCCAGCCTGGGCAACAGAGCGAGATGCCATCTCAAAAAAAAAAAAAAAAAAAAGAAGATCCTTTTTGCTGAAGGGTAAAAGATGAACAGAAGCTTGACAGGTAGAAAGGGAATGTGAGAAAAGACATGGATGGGAAAAGCCTATTATTTCAATAAACACCAGCAATTTCCCTATCAAACAACTGCTCAAAGGCTTGCTGTTGTCTCTGAAGAATTATTCAGCTAGACCACTGGGAGATTAAAGCATAAAAACTGAAGTTAAATTTTAAAGGAGGCTGGGCACCATGGCTCACACCTGTAATGCCAGCACTTCAGGAGCCTGAGGCGGGCAGATCATCTGATGTCAGGAGTTTGAGACCAGTATAGTCAACTCGGCGAAACCCCATCTCTACCAAAAATGCAAAAATTAGCCCAGCTACTCGGGAGGCTGAAGCGGGAGAATTGCTTGAGGCTGGGAGGCGGAGATTGCATTGAGCTCAGCTCATGCCACTGCACTCCAACCTGGGGGACAAGGCAAGACTCCGTCTCAAAACATTAAAGGAGAAGTTGGGCTTTTTTGTGGAAGACCTTGAATTAGATATGGGTAGTTTACTTTGGCAAGTCAGAGACTTAAGCAGGGAAAGCGACAGAACAATAAGCAAGAAAAATATACTGCAGACTATAGATTGGACATGAAGAGGGACAGTACTGAAGGCAAGTAAATTCGGTAGAAGGATTCAAATGCATTGTTTCCTGTTATCTCAGTGATTTAAAAAAAAAGAAAGAAAAAGAAAGGAGTCAAGTGCAGGACAGCAGAGAAACCAGGAGAACCAGAACTGGGTGTGAAAACAGAAGACAGGAGAGGTTAGTTTTGACAGACACTTGGCAATAAGAATCTAGAAGGGCTTAAGACTAGAGAAGTGATGACCGGGTGGGGCCAAGGATATGGAATCAGGGATGGGTATCAAAGAAACAGGAAAGTTCAGGGGCTTTGGTTTGCTGGGAATTTCACCCTTAATTTCCTTTCAAACAAAGGGAAACTGAGGCTCCAAAAAGTAAGGAGATCCAGGGGCACCGAAGATATTTAGGCTACTTTCGGAACACAAAGCCTGGAGTTACAGGGGCTGCTAGCACAGAGCCGGCTTCGAAGCGGGGCTAAGGTGGCCGAACCACACTCATCTAGCGGGTACCTGGCAGGGACCCAGGCCTGGGAGAGACCTGACAGCCATGAGGTTTCCTCCTTTTTCGCCTCTCCCTTTACTCACCCGCCCCGCGGCGTCAGCACCCCGCTAGCACTGAGCTCGAACCGCGGTACTCACACACGTGGAGACCAGGATACCTACGCTCCAGAGCAATTCTTCCGGAAGTGTGGGCGGGCTCAACACCCTACTTCCGTTGCCATGTTGCGGAGGTGACCTAGAGAAAGGAATCGGAAGGGCGGGACTTGGAGCCGTAGCCAATCATCGCAGAAGGCCGAATCGCGGTGGCCGGCTAAACGCGTGCGGGGGAGGCGGCTTCTTCCGGCCGGGGAGAGAGGTGATTACTTTTGTTGAAGGACACCAGCTGCGGAATTTTTGGCTTTGGCAGGTGGGTGAAGAGGGGAGGCTGGGCTTGGACCGCCCGCCGTTTCTGGCCGAGGAACACCTCGAAGTCTTAGTTTTCGAGGAGAGAAACAGTGCGGAATGGGAAAGGAGCTAGAAAAAACTAGGGGCGCAAGGGGGCGGCCAGCGGGTGAGAAGCCTGGAGGTGAGGTGCATAGGTGCGCCCAGGGGCTCCCACAGTTTCCGAAGACCCTTAATTCCATTTGCCAGTGGAGAAAAATGAGGCCCTCCGCGAAGCGTCCCCCGAGGTCACCCAGTGACGTAATATTGGACGAGGACTAGGGCTTCTGACCCCCATCACCGGCCGAATTAACCTCTTTTCTTCTGTATGCACATAGCTGTTTGTTCCCACCGAGCTGTGCTTAGGAAGCTGGCCAGCCGGGCCTCCTTTAGCTACACTGCAGCCTTTTTCAAAGCGAGTGAATGTGGCCTGGCCCCTACAGTTCGCCAGGCCCGCTGTAAAAAGGTTAGATTTCAGTCTGTAGACTATCAGTAGGAAGGCCTTTCCTAAGAGGTAGCCAGAACGGAGAGCTGTAAACTCCTTGAGTGCAAGAGACTGCTTCTGTTACGTGAGTGGTTGTCCTTCATCTTTGCCTTCCTTACCTCGTGATCTCACCATTCTAGGTAGGTGTTAAGTTAGGAAAATAGTGATATCGAGGAATAGAGAAAGTAACAGAGAAATAGAGAAAGCTACTGGTCACTTTGAACCTTTAATAAAGTGCCCATCTCACAGATGGAGAGAGGCACGGAAGGATTAGCGGTGGCTCACGCCTGTAATCTCAGCACTTTGGGAGGCCGAGGCGGGCAGATCACCTGAGGTCCAGAGTTCGAGACCAGCCTGAGTAATATGGTGAAACCCCGTCCCTACCAACAGTACAAAAAGTAGCCGGGCGTGGTGGCGCACGCCTGTAGTTCCAGCTACTCGGGAGGCTGAGGCGGGAGAATCGCTTGACTCCGGGAAGCGGAGATTGCAGTGAGCCGAGATCATGCCACTGCACTCCAGCCTGGACAACAGAGCAAGACCTTGTCTCAAGAAGAGCTGTTAGCAGCTTAATTAAAACAGACCACCATTTAACAACATTAAATCACAACTAGGAGTCTTAAAAAGGGCACTGTAAACATAAGGGTTCCTTTATGTTTGCCCTAAAGTAACCTGCCGCATGCTGAAGAATGCAAAACCAAATTTTTCGACCTTACTCCATCATTCTCACCAGCAACAACCCCGTTCCCCATTTCACCCTCCATTTGAGCCTCTCAAGAATCCTCCTCCTTTAAGACCCAGACTAACTTGAGTGATTGATTTCAGTTCTTGAACCATGCACTTCCCTGCAGTCAGAATTAGTCTTCTGTGGGATATCACAAAACATCAGCCTTCCTCCCATATTATGTGTAAAGGAAATTTAAAGCACCTTAGTATTGCTAGGCATATTCTCCTAAAAAGTTTCGTTAGATGTAATGTAGTGGAGGTTTTCAGTTAATGGTCAAAGTTAAGCCCTTGTTTTCTGTAGCGTTTCTTCTAAAAACCTACTTCACACCCTAAGAAATGAATCCAAAAATGTATCATGAAATGAATGGTGGGGGGGGGGAGTATGTCTTTAGTAAGTTTAGTAAAGTGAAACAGTTGATAGCTACATTACAAAGTTGCTTTTATCGCTTCTGTTGGCTAAGATCAAGTGTATAAAGTTACTTTTAATGGAGATTTTCCTAACTTGGGCTAGACTGGACAAGGTCTCTGAAGAGGCCTAAGGAAGTTTGGATTTCCTTCATTGCTCCAAGAACCTTCTTGAAACTTGAAAATTAAGGTCATTTTTCTCAAATTTTCATTGCCAATTCTTTACACAAGAATGCCTCTGAAAGCCTTTGAATGGGGGAGTTCCAGTTTCCATAGCAATGACTCCCTCACAGATATCTCCCTCTTCCATTTCATCAAGACCCAGCTGAGTCACTGTCACTGCCTACCAATCTCGACCGGACCTCGACCGGCTCGTCTGTGTTGCCAATCGACTCGGCGTGGCGTCGGTCGTGGTAGATAGGCGGTCATGCATACGAATTTTCAGCTCTTGTTCTGGTGACCTTTCGAATATATCTTGTCTATAAAAGAAATTCATGCCTTTGTAAAATACACAGGTACTATAGATTAAGCCGCCTTTGCTATATATTCTTCCAGAGTTTTTTTAATACACTATTTGTTTTTCTATTTCATTTACTGCAGTATTTTTCAAACTTTAGCATGCTTCAGGATTATCTAGAAGCCTTATTAAAATAGATTCCTGGGCCCAGAGTTTCTGATTCAATAGGTAGGGCCTAAGAATGTGCACCAGCAAGTTTCCAGTGATGCTAATGCTGCTGGTCTAGGGACAAGAATCAGAGAACCATTGACGTGCTTTATAAAATCCAGAAATAAGATTTTTCTTACAACATTTAACGTTACTTGGGACATCTTTCCATGTCGGTACACAAAGATCTGTGCATATTTTGTGTCGTTTAATGGAAACCATTTTTTAATGAGTCTTCTATAAATAGACAAAGATTTTCATAAACAATATTTCATTGACCATCTTTGAACCACACAATGTGTTTCCACTTTGTAATATTTCAATAAGGGTAATATTGAAATTCCTGGAGAAAAAAAGCAGCTAGATGGAAGGGTACACTCATTTTATAATTCGATAGATACTGCCAAATTGGACTTTCTGAAGGTTGTACCAGTTTATTTTTTTGTTTGTTTATTTTTTTGAGACGGAGTCTCGCTCTGTCGCCCAGGCTGGAGTGCAGTGGTGCGATCTCGGCTCACTGCAACCTTTGCCTCCCGGGTTCACACCATTCTCCTGCCTCAGCCTCCTGAGTAGCTGGGACTAGCAGTGCCTGCCACCACGCCCGGTTAATTTTTTGTATTTTTAGTAGAGACAGGGTTACACCGTGTTAGCCAGGATGGTCTCGATCTCCTGATCTCATGATCTGCCCGCCTCGGCCTCCCAAAGTGCTGGGATTACAGGCGTGAGCAACTGCGCCCGGCCAGTTATACCAGTTTATACTCCAAGCAACAGAGAGAGAATTATTGTTTTCTCACGTACTTAATACTACTACTTACCATAATTTTATCTTTGCTCATTTGATTAAATATTGGTCTCATTTGACATTTCTTTGACTAATAGGTTGGTTATCCTTTTATGTTTTGTCTTTTTGTTTTTGGCATTTTTTTCTTAATATTTTCCCTTCCCTGAGATGACTTAAATATTTCCCCATGTTTTCTTCCAGGACTTTCTGGTTTCACTATTTACATTTAAATCTTTTATCTATTTTGGTGGTGGTGCAAGGATTCCAGCTTCCTTACTACCACCAGTAGCTATTATTAACTCCATTTAGTAAATGATCCCTTCTCCCCTGTCCCATGGAGGTCCTAAATTACTTATAACAAGAAAAATTGTAAAAGTAAGGTTTGTAGTTGAGCTGTTGATGATCACCTGTTGAGAACGTTTGAAAAATAGCAGCTCCAATTTTCGAGTAGCCTTAAAATGGATTAATTCAACGTACTGTGGTGTGATGGAGCCAGGAATGAAAACATTAAGCTGTATTGGGTCAGAGAATGAACTTAGCAGGGGCTATTGTGTTCTCCTCTTATGCTGAGTGATTTTATGTATTCTGAGGTGTTCATGAAATAGCAATCAAGGTAAAATCCTACTTCCAAAAGCTTTATCAGGAAGGCTTTTTCTACCATCTTTGCTACTGCTGTGTTGGGTGAGATATAGATAAATATTTACAGTATTTATATGCAGTGACCTTGAGTTTTTAGACTAAAACAAGACAAAATTTATTTACTTTTAAATTACATCCAAACCAATTTATTGTTGCTTTCTTTCTTTTTTTAAAAGATTGAAATCATGGCAGGTCCAGAAAATGATGCGCAATACCAGTTCACTGGTATTAAAAAATATTTCAACTCTTACACTCTCACAGGTAGAAGGAATGTAAGTATTAATGATAACTTTAAGCAGTTATATTTTAAAATAATATAGATGCAACAAGTCTTGTTTACTTTTTTCTTTCTTTCTCAGTGTGTACTGGCCACATATGGAAGCATTGCTTTGATTGTCTTATATTTCAAGTTAAGGTCCAAAAAAACTCCAGCTGTGAAAGCAACATAAATGGTAAGAAGTTGACATTTAAACCTTTATAACTTAAGCCATTTTGATGTTAGGATTTTTCCCCAACATTTACTATAAAAATAAACCATTGTCATTTTGCAAAATTTATAGCATACAAGAAAAAAAAGAGGCCTAGTATAGTGGCTCATACCTGTAATCCCAGCACTTTGGCAGGTCAAGGCAGGCAGATGACTTGAGCCCAGGAGTTCAAGACCAGCCTGGGCAACATGATGAAACCCCATCTCTACCAAAACAAAAATTAGCCAGGGTGGGAGAACTGCTTTAGTCCAGGAGGCAAAGGTTACAGTGAGCTGAGAACACGCCATTGCATTCCAGCTTGGGCAAAAGAGCAAGACCTGTCTCAAAAAAAAAAAAGAGGCTAGGGGCAGTGGCTTGTGCCTATAATCCCAGCACAATGGGAGGCCGAGGCAGGCGGATCACCTGAGGTCAGGAGTTTGAGACCAGCCTGGCCAACATGGTGAAACCCCATCTCTACTAAAAATACAAAAATCAGCCGGGTGTGGTGGCAGGCGCCTGTAATCCCAGCTACTCGGGAGGCTGCGGCAGGAGAATAGCTTGAGCCCAAGAGGCAGAGGTTGCAGACTTGGAAGCTCTTTATGTAATTGTTAACCAACGTTTTATATCAGTTGCAAATATTTCTTTTTCTAGTTTGTTTCCAATTTTTATGTAATTCTGTCTTATCCTTAAATCCCCATAGGTTTTATTTTATTCTTATAATCCTCCAACCCCCATTTGCCGATCCTTTAAATGAGTAAATCTCTGTTGTGTTGGCAGTAGATGATATGTGGAAAGCCCAAATGCCACATCCTCATCTGCTGTAGCTCTCCTTCACAGATATTTTTATCTTTTTTTTTTTATCTTTTTTTTTTTTTGAGATGGAGTTTCACTCGTTGCCCAGGCTGGAGTGCAATGGCATGATCTTGGCTCACTGCAACCTCTGCCTCCTAGTTCAAACGATTCTTCTGACTCAGGCTCCTGAGTAGCTGGGATTACAGGTGCACACCACCACTCATGGCTAATTTTTTTGTATTTTTAATAGAGACAGGGTTTCACCATGTTGGTCAGGCTGGTCTCAAACTCCTGACCTCAGGTGATGTGCCCACCTTGGCTTCCCAAAGTGTTGGGATTACAGGCATGAGCCACCGTGCCCAGCCCAGATATTTTTCTTTTTGAGACTCTAGCTCTGTTGCCCAGGCTGGAGTGAAGTGGTGTGATCTCTGATCACTGCAGCCTCTGCTTCCCGGGCTCAAGTGACCCTCCCACCTCAGCCTCCTAAATAGCTGGGATTTCAGGTGCACGCCATCATGCCCAGCTAATTTTTGTATTTTGGTAGACAGGGTTTTGTGATGTTGCCCAGGTTGCTATTGAACTCCTGGGCTCAAATGATCCACCTGCCTCAGCCTGCCAAAGTGCTGGGATTACCGGCATGAGCCACTGTGCCTGGCCTCTTCAATGCCTAAGAGCTTTTCCAATCTCAACAGTTGACCTTAGGGACTGCATATCCCAGAACGCAGTGATCACTGGCTTATTCCTAACAAACAGGTAGTATTTTGTCCAGTTTTTTATATTAATTACCTCCTAACTTCAGGAGGGTGGTAGTATCCCCATTACAAAAACGGAGAGGCCAGGCGTGGTGGTTCACGCCTGTAATCCCAGCACTTTGGGAAGGTGAGGTGGGTGGATCACCTGAGGTGAGGAGTTTGAGACCAGCCTGTCCAACATGACAAAACCCAGTCTCTACTAAAAATACAAAAATTAGCTGGGTGTGGTGGCAGGCACCTGTAATCCCAGCTACTCGAGAGGCTGAGGCATGAGAATCGCTTGAACCCAGGAAGCAGAGGTTGCAGTGTACCGAGATTACACCGCTACCCTCCATCCTGGGGGATAGAGTGAGACTCTGTCTCCAAACAAAAAAAAAAAAGATGTTACTTTATATGCTAGACTTTTCTAATAGTATGCCTTTAGGATCTTACTAAATTGTTGGTAGCTTATTTGTTAAAGGTGGAATGTTAGGTTAAAATGTATTAATCTGAGGCTGGGCACAGTGGCTCACGCCTGTAATCCCTCACTTTGGGAGGCTGAGGCGGGTGGATCACTTGAGGTCAGGAGTTTGAGACCAGCCTGACTAACATGGTGAAACCCTGTCTCTACTAAAAAATACAAAATTAAGCCGGGCGCAGTGGCTCACGCCTGTAATCCTAGCACTTTGGGAGGCCGAGACGGGCGGATCACGAGGTCAGGAGATCTAGACCATCCTGGCTAACACGGTGAAACCCCGTCTCTACTAAAAAAATACAAAAAATTAGCCGGGTGCGGTGGCGGGCGCCTATAGTCCCAGCTACACGGGAGGCTGAGGCAGGAGAATGGCATGAACCCAGGAGGCAGAGCTTGTAGTGAGCCGAGACTGTACCACTGCACTCCAGCCTGGGCAACAGAGCGAGACTCTGTCTCAAAAAAAAAAAAAAAAAAAATTAGGCCGGGCGCGGTGGCTCAAGCCTGTAATCCCAGCACTTTGGGAGGCCGAGACGGGCGGATCACGAGGTCAGGAGATCGAGACCATCCTGGCTAACACGGTGAAACCCCGTCTCTACTAAAAAATACAAAAAACTAGCCGGGCGAGGTGGCAGACGCCTGTAGTCCCAGCTACTCGGGAGGCTGAGGCAGGAGAATGGCGTAAACCCAGGAGGCGGAGCTTGCAGTGAGCTGAGATCCGGCCACTGCACCCCAGCCTGGGTGACAAAGTGAGACTCCGTCTCAACAAAAAAAAAAAAAAAAAAAAAAAAAAAAAAAATTAGCCGGGTATGGTGGCACATGCCTGTAATCCCAGCTACTTAGGAGGCTGAGGCAGGAGAATCACTTGAACCCAGGAGGCGGAGGTTGCAGTGAGCCAAGATCGTGCCATTGTACTCCAGCCTGGGCAACAAGAGCGAACTCTGTCTCAAAAAAAAAAAAAAAAGTATTAATCTGAGATAGACTTTAATTTTTTTGGTGTCACATCTTTGACAATCTAATAAATTTGCATTCAGTTTCAATGGGTTCATGTTATCTTAGTAATTCTTGAATGTCTTCAAAGTAAAGCTGACCACATTTGTATCTAAACTGTTTGCTTTGTTTATAGGATTTTAAACTGTCTACAGTTCTTAACCTCATCTGTTAAGTTCCCATGCCTGGAGAAGCTAATCCCAACTCATCATGTGATAATTCAATTTGTACAATAAATTATGAACCTGGAAAAGCTGGTTGTCTTTATTTACAAGATATCAAAAATATAAAAACTGTACAAAATGCAACAAAGGCAAAAACTGGCAGTGACTTGGTCTAAATCTTTTAGTTTCCCAAAGCAAGGCTCAGTACTGGAGGTAAGCAACTGAAATGTCTGTCTGACTTCAAGTGTACTAGGTTGTATGTAGCTGTTTTAGCTGAAGTAGAACATGGAAGCTAAATTTCTTCACCTGGTTTATCGAGTGTTTGGGTGCACTCAAAACTCAACAGGTATATAAATTCAGATGTCAGTGGATGGTTGTAATTCATCTAGATCTAACAAAGGAACCCCACCTAGTTACATACATTCCACTAATCATGGGCCGAGAAAAAAAAAGTTAGTGGATCATTTAACAGTTTTTGAGTGCCATACAGTAACTACGTTTTTACAGCAGAAACATACATGCTCATAGGATTCTTCAGCTAAAATTCAAGATGATAGTATATTTCTGAATTTGAATCTTGAAGCAGGATGAATTATTGAAATCAACTTTTTTTCTAAACGTAATAAATTAAAATAGCATTTGAACAGAAAATGCATAGTTTCCACACAATCCAAAGCACCATAAATGTCCCCTCCGTGATCATAATACCTCTTATTCAACTAACGGAAATTAGTCAAATGTGGTTGCTATAGAAACGTGGAACTGTCCCGTTCAGACTTTCCAAGCAGCATACTTCCAGATCCATATAGACAAAAACATTCTTTGTAGCTTAAATATTAATCACTGAGGTATTTGCTTTTAGTCTCCCTTTTCAAAAACAGTAGCTTCCAAAAGGTCTTTAATACCGACGGTTTATTGTGGACTATAAGCTCCTGCAGCTAGAACCAGGTTTCTTCGAGTAAAATGAAGGTGTACAACTGGTGTTGATTTGGTCATATATGTTCCCAACAACAACTCCTGTGAATTCTCAGGTAAATTTATATGCCCAGTGGCTGTAGTAAAGTCATCGGTCTCTAAATCCTCAAAGGCTTTGATAGCATCCCATAATCGAACTGTATTATCCATTGAACCTAAGGGGAAGTCAAAGGAAACCATTAGTTGCATCCATCATATTTACATTTGGACATTTTGTCCAGTACACTTTATGTATCTACTGTACATTTTGGGTGAAAAATCTAAACTTGACCAACAACTCTATTCCTTCCTAAGGAGCATTTCAAGCGGTACTTTAACCTGAGAAGTAATTCATGTATAGGGTGACACTCTGGAATCATAGCTAAAGGGAAGCAAAACCTAAAACACAAGGACTTAGTTTTGCAATCGTCAACACTGTTTCCTCTTAACATAGCATTTACCATAAAGCCATTAATAGTCATTTACCTGATGCCAAAATTTCACCATCTCTACTAAACCTAAGTGAACAGACTGTATCAGTGTGGCCTTTTAATTCTCCAACCATCAAACCATGTCCAATATCCCAAAGAAGTACTCTGCCATCTGTTGCTCCTGTAGCCAGGAATCTCCCATTGGGAGAAAATGTCAAGGAATGAATTGGTCCCTACAAAAGAAGTTCATAGAAAGGATCAGAGTAAAGTATGTCTAGGAAAATAAGACAAAATTTTAAAGTTTTGTAGTAAGAATGGTGTCTGCAAAATTTATGTGTCACTTGTTTAAAAAATATTTTTATCTTGAAATCAACCTTGGATGCTGGAATAATAAGAGTGCAAAATACCTTGTGTCCAGTGAAGATCCTTACACAGTTACCATTTAGGACGTCCCAGAGTCGCACAGTTCTGTCTGCAGAGCCCGTAGCAACATAATTAGAATTTGGATGGAATCTGGTACAATTCACATCAGCAAGATGGCCAGCAAATATTCTTAAAGGCTGATAGTGGTCTGTAGCCCAGAGCCTTTTATAAAGTTATTGAAAGCAAAAGACGACAATTAGTACATAGCTGTGAAATGCCAAAAATCCATACAAAATAAATACAGAAACATCCATATGAAAAGTTAGTTCTGAGTGGGCCCCCCACTTACTAGTTAACTGAGGGGAAGAAGAATGAGACTCTCAGTCCTGAGAGTTCATCTGGTACAATTTTTTTTTTTTTTTTTTTTTTAAGCTGAAGTCTTGTCCGGGCACGGTGGCTCACGCTTGTAATCCTAGCACTTTGGGAGGCTGAGGTAGGTGGATCATGAGGTCAGGAGTTCGAGACCAGCCTGACCAACATGGTGAAACCCCATCTTTACTAAAAATACAAACAATTAGCTGGGAATGGTGGCACACGCCTATAATCCCAGCTACTCAGGAGGCTGAGGCAGGAGAACTGCTTGAACCCAGAAGGTAGAGGTTGCAATGAGCTGAGATGGCGACACTGCACTCCAGCCTGGGCAACAGAGCGAGACTCCGTCTCAAAAAAAAAAATTCTGAGGTCTTGCTCTGTTGCCCAAGCTGGATTCAAACTCCGAGTTCCAGCAATCCTCCCACCTCAGCCTCCCCAGTAGCTGGGACTACAGGCGTGTACCACTGTAGCCAGCCAAAACTTAAGTTCTAGAACTCCAATTCTCTGTATATTCTTCCTCCCCTATTCCTAGTCTAAACCACAGAAAAGTATTTTCCCCTCGTTCTGGCCACCAAATAGTTGTTTTGTTTTGTTTTGAGACGGTCTCACTCTGTCACCCAGGCTGGAATGCAGTGGTGCAATCTCGGCTCACTGCAACCTCCACCTCCTGGGTTCAAGCAATTCTGCCTCAGCCTCCTGAGTAGCTGAGACTACAGACATGTGCCACCACACCCGGCTAATTTTTGTATTTTTTCTTTTTTTTTCCAGTAGAGACGGGGTTTCGTCATGTTGGCCAGGCTGGTCTGGAACTCCTGGCCTCCCAAAGTGCTGGGATTACAGGCGTGAGCCATTGCACCTGGCCAAATAGTTTCTAACCTGAACTACCTTATCCTCAACTTCTAAGAAGATGACAGAGAAACATAAAGGTGCTCACAGTGGTATGGAAGACAAGGTTAAGCATCTGATGGGGGTGGAAGGGAGGACTGTTAATTAACTATTTTTTAAAAACCAGGATTCATATAGATGTAATTGCAGATATAATAATACTCCTGCCCCAATTTCTTTTTTTTTTTTTTTTTGAGACGAAGTCTCGCTCTTGCCCCCAGGCCAGAGTGTAATGGTGCGACCTCAGCTCACTGCAACCTCCGCCTCTTGGGTTCAAACAATTCTCCTGTCTCAGCCTCCTGAATATCTGGGATTACAGGCGACTACCACCACGCCCAGCTAATTTTTGTATTTTTAGTAGAGAAGCAGTTTCACCACGTTGACCAGGCTGGTCTTGAACTCTTGACCTCAGGTGATCCGCCCACCTCGGCCTCCCAAAGTGCTGGGATTACAGGCGTGAGCCATTGCGCCCGGCCCCAATTTCAAATAAGTTATAAATGCAAAAGCTTCTCAGAAAGTTGATCCTCAACAATGGAAGTGTAAATGAATTTGGCTGGCTGCTGTAATTCCCAACAAGAAACCATTCTATTCATTGAATACACCCAGTCATAAGATCACAGTGTTCTTACCGAGCTACTCGGTCATGGCCCCCTGACACGAAATAATATCCATATGGAGAAAATTGTGTGTCCCATACTGGATAGTTGTGTCCTTTATATCCCACCAAACAAGTAAATGTTTGAAGGCTCCACAATCTAACAGTTCCATCCTCTGAAGAGGAAAGCAGATAGTTCCTGAGAGAAGAGAAGGTAATATATTTGACTCCCAGAGTAACCTTTGATCACCTGTCCAGTTTTATATACATTTGAATACATTAAATATTTTATATACACTTGAATATTTTACATACATTTGAATATATTAAATATAGCTAACATGCTACATCTCACTTTTAATTCATTCATGCAATTCACAGTAGGTATCAACTGAAAGAACTAACCAAACTAATGTTAGCTCTGACACTCTACATATACCGAGCACCTACTGAATGAGGTAAGATGATACAGAAACTTACGGAAAATCAGTTCTTTACAAGAAAAAAGTACCGGGGTAATTAACAAAGTATAGTCAAGTAAGGTCAATTGAGAAAGTTTAGGAAATGTGATATGTCACTTAAAACTCAACAATTTTTGACCCTAAAATAAAGATGCTATTTTCCTATGCTGTGTATGCTATTTAAGAATTAAAAAGGAAATGTCTTTTGAAGAAAAAAAAAAAAACACTATAGACATGCTAATAATTCTCTACCTTTTTCAAGGATAAACACAACGGATTGGTAGTCAGAAGGTATTACAGTTTTCACTGAAATCAGACGTTTCCTCAAGTAAAAATGTATCATCTGGCAAAACCTTATCAAACAACAAAAAACCTAATTCTCAAAGTTTCATAATGATGAAATCTTGATGAATGGAAGGCTATTATCTTTTTTTCTTCTTTTTTTGAGATGGAGTTTAGCTCTTCTTGCCCAGGCTGGAGTGCAGTGGTGTGATTTCGGCTCATTGCAACCTCCGCCTCCCAGGTTCAAATGATTTTCCTGCCTCAGCCTCCCAAGTAGCCAGGATTACAGGCGGGCACCATCATGCCCTGCTAATTTTTGTACTTTTAGTGGAGACGGGATTTCCCACGTTGGCCAGGCTGGTCTCGAACTCCTGATCTCAGGTGATGCGCCAGTCTTGGCCTCCCAAAGTACTGGGATTACAGGCATGAGCCACTGTCCTTGGCCTGAAAGCTTTTATCTATCCAAGTAATATACTAAGGGTATTATGAATACAAAACACCCTCCCCCCATTTTTACAGTGTTAGAGATCATGAAAAATAGGCAAATACTTATACACATAGGATGACATTGTAATCATACACCTAAAGGGAAACAAAACCAATTTCGAATTTCCTTTTTCATTTACTCTTAGTACTTTTGATTATAGAAAGATAAATCCTCAATTACTAGCTAATATGCCATTAATGTCAGGAATTTGTCTTAAATTTGATGAAGCAGCCAGAAGACACAATGCAGGGACCCAATGAAGCATTTCAACCCCTAATGGAGTTCTATAAAACTAAAGCTTTGGTTGGTTATTTACCATTGGGTAACAAATAAAAATAATTTAAAAAAAAAAAGAAAAGAAGAAAATACTAAAGCTAATTTTTAAAACCAGTAAGCTCTGAAACTGTGCATTTTGATTCTATAAATTTGAGTATACAGGCCGGGCGCAGTGGCTCACGCCTGTAGTCCCAGCACTTTTGGGAGGCCGAGGTGGGCAGATCACCTGAGGTTGAGAGTTCAAGACCAGCCTGACCAACATGGAGAAAACCCGTCTCTACTAAAAATACAAAATTAGCCAGGTGTGGTGGCGCAGGTCTGTAATCCCAGCTACTTGGGAGGCTGAGCCAGGAGAACCACTTGAACCCAGGAGGCAGAGGTTGCGGTGAGCCGAGATCACTCCATTGCACTCCAACCTGGGCAACAAGAGTGAAACTCCGTCTTAAAAAAAAAAAAAAAAAAAAAAAAAAAGAGTATACATTAAATTGCTACCGTGTACAAACATCAGGATTCAAAGATGAATTAGCAAACGGCAAGATTCTAAAAGATAATGAATGACAACCATGAGATTTTTATCAGAATTTTCCCAGTATTTGCATAATGTTTCCAGTAGTTGACTTTTATATAATTTCAATATAACATAGCAGTATTTAATTTTTATTGTTTGTATTTTACCTATCCGGACTGAAGCTGGCTCCATAGACAGGCCCACTGTGACCATACAAAATCTTCAACTCACTTGCTGTTTTCTCATCCATGATTCTTTCTAAGACATCATCTGATTCTTTGTCTATAAGACTAAGATCTAAAATGGTCCAGAAATATTGATGTTTTAAAAGTACATTCATCAAAACTTTTAAAGTAATCATACCACAGTTCAGGAGAGGAATTAACATTTGAAAATTTCCTCCTATATACCAACCACACTGTGCTAATCCCTCTAAATTAGGTGGTATCATCTCAGCGTGTAAAAGAAGAAATTGACATTCAGAATAGATAATTTGCTAGAGTGCACACAGCTACTCAGTGTGGGAACCAGGACTGAAACTCGGTTTCGCTCACTATGCCACAGTGTTTCACAAAAATGAAAACT
Organism: Macaca thibetana thibetana; assembly: GCF_024542745.1. Classification (NCBI taxonomy): domain Eukaryota; kingdom Metazoa; phylum Chordata; class Mammalia; order Primates; family Cercopithecidae; genus Macaca; species Macaca thibetana. The sequence goes on along the minus strand of NC_065586.1, from coordinate 99,523,836 downwards.
ATGAGCCAGGCATGGTGGCTCACACCTGTAATCTCAGAACTCTGGGAGGCTAAGGTAGGCAGATTGCTTGAGCTCAGGAGTTCAAGACCAGCCTGGACAACATGGAGAAACCCTGTCTCTATAAAAAATAAAAAATTAGCCAGTGTGGTTGCACACACCTGTAGTCCCAGCTACTCAGGAGGCTGAAGTGGGAGGATCACTTCAGCCCAGGGATTGGAGGCTGCAGTGAGCCGTGATCACACCACTGCATTCTAGCCTGGGCAACAGAGTGAGACCCCATCTAAAAAAAAAATAAAAATAAAAATAAAAATAACCTATAGACGTATTAAAATAATTTAAAATACATTGTTTTATTTAAATAATAAACTTTATCTCAGGCCAGGTGTGGAGGCAGGAAAATCGCTTGAACCCGGGAGGCAGAGGTTGCAGTGAGCCACGTATAATTCTGGCACTTTGGGAGGCCACACAGGCGGATCACTTGAGGTCAGGAGTTCGAGACCAGCCTGGCCAACATGGTGAAACCCCATCTCTACTAAAAATACAAAAATTACCTGGGCATGGTGGTGGGCACCTGTAATCCCAATTAGTGGGGAGCTGGGGAGGCTAAGGCAGGAAAATCTCTTGAAACTGGGAGGTGGAGGCTGTAGTGAGCCGAGACTGCACCACTGCACTCTAGCCTGGGTGACAGGGCGAGACTCTGTCTCAAAAAAACAAAAACAAAAAAACTTTCAAATAAAATCCTGACCTTATTTGTTCTTTATTAGCCATTTTTATGACTAAAACAGGAAGTACCATCCCTTAAAGATTTTTCAAGATTTACAAGCAATCATAAAATGTTAGATTTTTAAGTTTTTTAGCCTAATACTCATTCTACAGATGAGAAAACTGAGGCCTAAAGAAATTAAACCAGTCTAGCATCCCAGTCACTCCAAAGCTTTTTTCACTGTTGGGAATGTTAGAATCTTGAGTTAAAGTAAAATCAAGTGAATTTCTGTAAAGAACACAATCTTCTGTATGTTTTTCATGGAATCAAGATTGGTGTAGACTAATGGCAAGTTCACATTCCAAAAGGTCATCTCAGTTACCTGATGCTTGTTTGACACTACGAAGCTTTTTGGGTGTTACAGACCACACTCTGACAGTTGAATCTGCAAAACCTCCAGCAATCAGACTAGAATCATCAGTGACATCCACTGCAGTGAGACCCTGCCAATAAAAGGTTTAGACTAAACAATACTATTTTAGGGTATTCAGAGTACAGAACAGGAAGCAAATGTTAATCATTTTCACACTATACTAAATATATCCTCAACACCCTATTTTAAGGAATATATAAAGACTTTTTAAATCCTTGATTTAAAATATTGGCCAAGCACAGTGACTCACACCTGTAATCCCAACAATTTGGGAGGCCGAGGCAGGTGGATCAGCTGAGATTGGGAGTTCGAGACCAGCCTGGCCAACATGGTGAAACCCTATCTCTACTAAAAATACCAAAATTAGCTGGGCAGGATGGTGGGCGCCTGTAATTCCATCTACTTATGAGGCTGATGCAAGAAAATCACTTGAACCCAGGAGGCAGAGGTTGCAGTGAGCCGAGATCGTGCCATTGCACTCCAGCTTCTGTCTCAAAAAATAAATAAATAAATAAAATAAAATATTAAGTTTGGCCAGGCATGGTGGCTCATGCCTGTAATCACAGCACTTTGAGAGGCTGATGTGAGTGGATCGCCTGAGCTCAGGAATTTGAGGCCAGCCTGGCCAACCTGGTGAAACCCCGTCTCTACTGAAAATACAAAAATTAGCCAGGCATGGTGGCTCATGCCTATAATCCCAGCTACTTGGAAGGCTGAGGCAGCAGAATCACTTGAACTGGGAGGCGGAGGTTGCAGTGAGCCGAGATCGCACCACCACACTCCAGCCTGGGTGTCAGAGCGAGACTCTATTTCAAAAAGATAAAATTAAATTAAAATAATAAAATAAAGTTTATATGACTGGGCACGGTGGCTCACACCTGTAATCCTAGCACTTTGGGAGGCCGACGCGGCCAGATCACTTGAAGTCAGGAGTTCAAAACCAGCCTGGGCAACATGGCAAAACCCTGTCTCTACTAAAAATACAAAAATTAGCCGGGCATGGTGGCAGGTGCCTGTAATCCCAGCTATTCAGGAGGCTGCAGCTAAGGCACAAGAATTGTTTGAACCTGGGAGGCAGAGGATGCAGTGAGCCGAGATCTCACCTCTGCACTCCACCCGGGCGACAGCACAAGACTCTTGTCTTTAAAAAAAAAAAAAAAAAATTGATAAATAAGTTTACATAAGTACTTAAACCAGGTTCAACAGAGATGAACCACAATTTGCTACTCCTCAAAGGCTAGCAGAATTCTGATCAGTGAAACAAATGCCATTAAACATTGCCTTCTATTCTGTGCAGTATCCAATTCTCTTTTCCTGACTGCTGTCTTTAAATTATATTAAGAGTTTAAAGGCCGGGCATGGTGGCTCACGCCTGTAATCCCAGCACTTTGGGAGGCCGAGGAGGGCAGATCACAAGGTCAGGAGATCGAGACCATCCTGGCTAACACAGTGAAACCCCGTCTCTACTAAAAATACAAAAAATTAGCCGGGTATAGTGGCGTGTGCCTGTAGTCCCAGCTGCTGGGGAGGTTGAGGCGGAAGAATAGCATGAACCCAGGAGGCAGAACTTGCAGTGAGCCAAGATTGCGCCACTGCACTCCAGCCTGGGCGACAGAGCGAGACTCCATCTCAAAAAAAAAAAAAAACAAACAGAGTTTAAATAACAAAACTCCATTTTAGCTAACACATTTGTTTCTCTCTTAATGGTAAATCATCATTCTACATGACTCTCCAGGCAGAAACCACCCAATTAGTTTACCAACCTGGTAAGCATTGAGAAATGTATAGAAACAAATGGAGGGTAAGCAGTCTGGCCCAAGGCGCACTCGTTTGGTGGTTTCTTTCATATTCATTATCTTATCCAACTTATCTGAATCTTTCAACTCAGGAAGAGGGATTCTGTGAAAGAAAAAGAGAGTCAAAATTACCTTTTGACTATTAACAAACTTGAACTCTCTATAACATATTGTCTCATACCTCCACACACAAGTTCCTGAAGCTTTTTCCTCACCTGTTCTGAGGTGGAGCATTGGGATCTTGTTTTTTGCTTTTGGATCCAATACTATCTTTTTTAGGCTTCTTCTTTTTAGGTTTTCCTTCTTCATTTTCTCCCTCTTCATCCTCATCATCCAAAGGTACCTCAATTTCTGGTTCTTTTAATAAACCAAAAAATACCTACAAGTCAAAAGAGTCAACATTTTTTAAATTATTTGTTCATTAATATACCCATTTTACATCTTGATAGGATAAATTACAATTACAAAATAGTAATTTACACTCTGAAGCAGGGTTCTGTACTTGTCTACCCAATAGCCATTCTCCCCTTTTTCCTTACTAACAGAACCCTGATTTTATTGGAGTAGCCATGTGCTCAGTTAAATCATTTCTGTTTCCAGGCTCCCTTGCAGCTAGGAATGTCCATATAAGTATATTGGGTACGGTTGTATAAAAAAAAATTGTTTTCCTGATTAAAAAGGGAAAGCTTCAGCACAGATATGCCTTTTGTCCTCCCCCTTCTTCCTTCTTGAAATGGAGCTGCAATGCTGAAACTGCAATAACCATTTGTGAGCACAAAGAAGAAAGCCACATTCTAAAGATGGTGGACCAGAAACTAGAAGGAGCCAGGGACCTTTATGGCACTGTGGAGCCTTCATGCCAGCCCTGGAAGGCCTTCCTCTGAAATTCATTTTATGGGAGAAAAATTATTTGTTTCAGCCACTGCATTCAGGGTTCTATAAAATGCAACCATACCCAAATTGTCACATATAAACATCACCCTTAGAACACAAAATTTTATATACAGTATAAAATTGTTGCCAAGCGGCCAGGCACAGTAGCTCACGCCTATTATCCCAGCACTTTGGGAGGCGGAGGCGGGTGGATCATCTGAGGTCAGGAGTTCGAGACCAGCCTGGCCAACATGGTGAAACCCTCTCTACTAAAGTAAATACAAAAATTAGCCGGGTGTGGTGGCGTGTGCCTCTAATCCCAGCTACTCGGGAAGCTGAGGCAGGAGAATCACTTGAACCTGGGAGGTGGAGGTTGCAGTGAGCTGAGATCACGCCATTGCACTCCAGCCTGGGTGACAAGAGCAAAACTGTCTCAAAACAAAAACAAAAACAAACAAACAAAAAACATCGTTCCCAAGCTAACTATAAGAAAAATGTGTAACTTATGTAGATGGAAATGCTACAATTTTTCATAATCTGCATTATAGAGTTCTTAGGTTCATTCCCATACCTTTGATTTGTTTGCCTCTCGTTTAGCCTCTCCTGCCAAACTTCCCACCATCGCATCTATCTGTTGCTTACTACGCGGCATCCCATCAAAGATGTCAATGTAGAGGTGCTCCTGAACTATGTTCCATATCTGATTGTTCTGTTTCTCCTGAAGATGCCTCTTCAAGAGTTGGTACGAGTCACGGGAAATACGCAGAACAAATTTACTTGTTCGAAAATCCAACATGGTCTCATTCCCTTTCATGTGTTCCTTTTTGGTAAGACTAGATAATACACGTAGGTCATCCTGGTAATAACATTCCTGATCTCCATGGAACCTGTTTCAGTGATTTTAAAAAGTCATTTTTCAATGTAATCATTAAGGGATCTGCCTCTCCCCCATATACTTATAAACCATCCCAGAATATTTTCAGTGTAGTAGTCTAAAAAATCCTGAACTAAACTGTAGGATAAGAAGTAACTCATTTCAAAATGATTATAATTCAGTTTCTGAATTTATTCTAAAAATGAACAAATGTAAATCTCTAATGAAATGTATCACAAACATTTTAAGAAAAGAATTTAAATATCCTAAGTGAAAAAAAATATACCCACCATTGGTAGACAGTTTCTTTAGAATGGAGACATTTAAAAGAAACTGGTAGACATTTGAAAATATAAGAACCCTTGCTTTACTAAATGTTATGGTTTCTCAAAGCCCACTTTTAAAAGTTTTATTATGAAAATTTCAAAGCGGCCGGGCGCGGTGGCTCAAGCCTGTAATCCCAGCACTTTGGGAGGCCGAGACGGGAGGATCACGAGGTCAGGAGATCGAGACCATCCTGGCTAACACGATGAAACCCCGTCTCTACTAAAAAATACAAAAAAATAGCCAGGCGAGGTGGCAGGCGCCTATAGTCCCAGCTACTCGGGAGGCTGAGGCAGGAGAATGGTGTAAACCCAGGAGGTGGAGCTTGCAGTGAGCTGATATTCGGCCACTGCACTCCAGCCTGGGCAACAGAGCGAGACTCCGTCTCAAAAAAAAAAAAAAAAAAAAAAAAAAAAGAAAATTTCAAAGGTATACAATAGAAAAGAATATAATGAACTCAGTGTACACATTACTCAGCCTCTCAACAATAATCAATACATAACATTCTCATAAAACCCATCATTTTTAATGATTTCCTATATTCATTGGAAATACATACCAGACATATTTTTAAAATATCAATACTTTAATATGATCACTAAACAATAAACTAAGTGGAAGTACTCACTGCTGATACCAATCAGTGAGTACTTCCACTTACTCACTATTACCAAAGACAATAAAATAAAGCCTTTAGCCTTGATAACAACTAGTAAATTTAAATGTACTTGTGTTTTTACAACTCTTAATTTTCCTAAGAAAGTAAAATTAAAGACAATATATTTGGCATTCACTAAAAACAGCAACCAATGCAAAAACATTTTAAAAACAATAACTAAACATATTAGGGCTCCAGCTCTGAAAAACAGATAGCCAACAGATTTCTAAACTGTTAAGTATGTTACCCCACTACAACTCATCAATATATGATCGAAGATTTGAATAAAATTAGAAATCTCAGCCTCTTATATCAGTAACTGCCCATTATCCTCCTGTGGTGATGGGGGTCCTGGCAAGGGATAAGACTGTCCATAAAGGAAAGACAGAGAATCTCCTATGATATTCCAGCTTCCTATGTGGGGAGACAGCTACACCATGAGACTGGAAGAGCAAAAAGGTTTTTCCTTCTTTTTTAGAGACAGGTTCTTGCTCTGAAGCCCAACCTGGAGTGCAGTGGTTCAATGCAGCCTCAAACTCCTGGGCTCAGGGATTCCCCCTGCCTCCGTCTCCCCAGTAGCTAGGACTGCTGTGCCACCATACTTGGCTAATTTTTGTTTACGTGATCTTGGCTCACTGCAACCTCCGCCTCCGGGGTTCAAGTAATTCTCATGCTTCAGCCTCCTGAGCAGCTGGGACTATAGGCACGCGCCACTATGGCCAGCTAATTTTTTGTATTTTAGTAGAGATGGGGTTTCACCATGTTGGCCAGGATGGTCTCGAACTCCTGAGCTCAGGCAATCTGCCCACCTCAGCTTCCCAAAGTGAGGGATTACAGGCATCAGCCACCGTACCCGGCTCAATTTTTGTTTACTTTTTGTAGAAGCAGGATCTCGCTCTTTTGCCCAGGCTATATATATATATTTTTTAATTTTTTAATTTTTTTTTTTTTTTGGTGAGACGGAGATTTACTCTTGTTGCCCAGGCTGGAGTGCAATGGCGCAATCTTGGCTCACTGCATCCTCCGCCTCCCGGGTTCAAGTGATTCTCCTGCCTCAGCCTCCCAAGTAGCTGGGATTACAGGCATGTGTCACCACGCCCGGCTAATTTTGTCTTTTCAGTAGAAACAGGGTTCACCGTATTGCCCAGGCTGATCTTGAACTCCTGACCTCAGGTGATCCGCCCGCCTCAGCCTCTCAAAGTGCTAGGATTACAGGTGTGAGCCACTGCACCCGGCCTGTTTTTGTTTTTTTAAGTGACAGTGTCTATGTTGCCAAGAATGGAGTGTTTCGATGACAGTACTTTAAAGAGAAATTAGCTTCTAGAGTAGGAGTTCTGTCGTCAGCCTTTCTTAGTTTTTTTTTTTTTTTTTTTTCCAAAAACACTTGGCTACAGAACGTTTTGCTTTATATACTTCCTATTGGCATCCTAGTATAATGAATTACTATAATGGCATAGAAGCCAGGGGTTCCAAGTTCTACTGTTCCTCTATTACTACTACCCTGTGTTAAATGATAAATCTTGACTTCAGGCTCTATTGCTTGTATTAAACATTTCTCATTCAGGCTGGGCCCGGTGACTCACACCTGTAATCCCAGCACTTTGGAAGGCCAAGGTGGGCAGATCACCTGAGGTCGGGAGATCAAAACCAGTCTGACCAACATGAAGAAACCCCGTCTCTACTAAAAATACAAAATTAGCTAGGCATGGTGATGTATTCCTATAATCCCAGCTACTTGGGAGGCTGAGGCAGGAGAATCGCTTGAACCTGGGAGGCGGAGGTTGCAGTGAGCCGAGATGGTGCCACTGCATGCCAGCCTGGGCGACAAGAGCGAAACTCCGTCTCAAAAAAAAAAAAAAAAAAATTTTATTCACCCTGCTAAGCAAGGCCTCCTTTTTTTTTTGAGATGGACTTTCGCTCGTCGCCAAGGCTGGAGTGCAGTGGCGCAATCTCAGCTCACTGCAACCTCCGCCTCCCAGGTTCAAGTGATTCTCCTGCCTCAGCCTCCTAAGCAGCTGGGATTACAGATGTCTGCCACCACACCCGGCTCATTTTTGTATTTTTTAGTAGAGATGGGGTTTTGTTATGTTGGCCAGGCTGGTCTCGAACTCCTGACCTCAGGTGATCTGCCCACCTCAGCCTTCCAAAGTGCTGGGATTACAGGTGTGAGCCACCACGCCCGGCCTGCCTCCTTCTTAAATACTACTTTCCCTTGGCTTCTATAACTCAACTCTCCCCTGGTTTTCTTCCTGTATATCTCCTCTATGTGGCCATTAAATTTGGAGCTCCTTGGGCCTAGCCCACTTACTGGCTTATTTCATACTCTCCCCTAGTCAACCTCATCCATATTGATCAATAATGCATACAACTCCGATTAACAGTTATAGTCCCTACCTCTCCTCTGAGCTCTCATATATCATCTACCTATCAACTTGACATTTCTTAAATGAGTCAAAGGCATATTCAAATCAGAACTCAAAATTATTCCACAGTCTGACAAATCAAGTCCTCTTCTAGGGTTTTCTGTATCAGGAATTGGCTCCCCTATCCAGCTGGAGGGGCCAGAAAACTGGAGATTTCAATGATACCTCCATCTCCCTCACCTCCCTAGCCAATCTATCAAGTGTCTCATTCATGACTCTGTCTACTTCTCTTCACCTCTACCACAACCTAGTCCAGTGTTTCCGAACAAGGGTGCTACTAGCATTTTGGGCAGGATAATTCTTTGTAAAGTGGGACTACCTAGGTGCACATATTAGAACATTTAGCATTCCTGCTCCTCTGCCCAGTCATTATGACAATCAAAAATGCCTCCACACATTTTCTTTCTTTTTTTTTTTTGAGACAGGGTCTCACTCTTGTCATCTAGGCTAGAGTGCAGAGGCGCAATCTCAGCTCACTGCAACCTCCATCTCCCAGGTTCAAGCGATTCTCCAGCCTCAGTCTCCCAAATAGCTGGGATTACAGGAGTGAGCTACCACATCTGGCAAATTTTGCATTTTTTTGTAGAGACTGGGTTTCACCAGGCTGGTCTAGAACTCCTGAGCTCAAAGTGATCCGCCCGCCTCAGCCTCCCAAAGTGCTGGGATTAAAGGCGTGAGCCGCTGCACCGGGCTACCTCTACACATTTTCAAATGGTCTAGTGGAAGGAGCAATTCCACCCCCAGTTGAGAACCACTGCAATAACTTCCAAAACTTGTCCCTATAGTCATTCTATCCCCCATGTGTTTCCCCACTGCATAGAAGTCCTTTCAAAGTATATAATAATGACATGGTCCTTTAATGACTCTGTAGCAGAAATGACTCTGTAGCAAAAAGGCTTCACTCTCCCCAAATACCCATTTTTCCTGTCTTCCTCCATAAAAGAAAACCTGAATATCAGCTGGGCACATAGACACTTAGGTAAAGACTACATTTCTTATTTCCCCTGCAGCTAGGTGTGGCCACTGACTGTTAAGATATAAAAGGAAGAAGTGTGTGCAGTTTCTGTGTGCCCTAACTGCTGACTGGCACACTGATGTGACTGCTTAGAGCAGGAAAACCATCTTATGCCACAAAGTGGAACATGCATGAAAAGCATGGGAGAGCAACAAGACTGAGGGAGCTTGGGGCCCTGGTAATGAAGAACCCACCACACCAATCCCGAATGTCCCACCTTTATGAGAAAAATAAATAAACTTTTATTGTATTTAAACCTCTGTTGTTTGGGTTCTCAGTTACTCTTATTCTAATCTAATCCTAACACTGCTTCCTAGTGTTCTTAAGATAAAGGCAAAAATAAACTTTTATTTATGCCATTGCTGATGAGTTTTCAGTGACTCTCAATGAAACCTAATCCTACCCAATACAACTCCCTACTGCTCTTAGGATAAACAAAGATCTTCAATATGGCCCAAGAACCAGCCTATTCTTTTTTTTCAATGCCTTCACTTTAACAATAGAACCTGCCTACTGTTCCAGTCCCTAATTCCCAGCTTCATGGTATACCACACCCCCATCCCATTCTCTGCTCCAGCTACCCTGGCCATCTTTCAGCCTCTGTACCTACCAGAATCCTTCCCACCAGAGAGCTTTAATACATACTTTTCCCTCTTTTCTTCATCTGGCTAACTCCTACCTAATCTTCAGATATCAGATCTCACCTCAAGTATCATCTCCTCTGGAAGCCTTCTCTGACTTCTCCAGCTAGATTAAACCCCACATTTTAAGTTCTCATAGCCTTAGGTACCTCTCCTTCACAACGTACATTTTAAGTTGCAGTCTTACATTTGTGTGGTTACAGATGTGAACATATATGCACGCGCACACACACTATGTGTGTATATATATATGTAAAAATGTACATACTTCTCAAAGAATGACTTTGCTTCATTCTCATGTTGATTGTAGACTAGCTCCAAGTACATGTGCACAAACAGAGGATAAAAGAGTTGGGATAACTCTGCCCGATGGCAGTCCAGGGAACATTCAATGAAGTGTTTCAGTCCACTATAGTATTCTTCATACATTGTGGGATCTCCTTGTTGGCTGTAGGCCGACAACACAGCACTGACATCTGGCTGGTCTTCCACAGCAACACTTCCAACTGTTTAAAAAACAAAAAACAACTTTTAAGAAAATGACCTATTATGACCATGTGACTATGGCTGTTTTGTTAAGGCCCAGAGGTGAGTTGTTGCTCAGATTGTTGTCTCTTTCTTCCCAACGTCTCTTCCTCAACACAATCACATAATCTTTTTTTTTTTTTTTTTTTTCTGAGAGGGAGTCTCGCTCTGTCACCAGGATGGAGTGCAGTATGGAGATCTCAGCTCACTGCAACCTCCGCCTCGCAGGTGAGTCTCTTGCCTCAGCCTCCCAAGTAGCTGGAACTACAGGCATGCGCCATGCCCAGCTAATTTTTGCATTTTTAGTAGAGACAGGGTTTCACCATGTTTGCCAGGATGGTCTCGATCTCTTGACCTTGTGATCCTCCCACCTCGGCCTCCCAAAGTGCTGGAATTACAGGCATGAGGCACCGCACCTGGCCCACACAGTCTTTTTTTTTTTCTTTCTTTTTGAGATGGAGTTTCAACTCTTGTCGTCCAGGCTGTAATGCAATGGCACGATCTTGGCTCACTGCAACCTCCGCATCTCGGGTTCAAGCAATTCTCCTGCCTCAGCCTCCTGAGTAATCCTACCCAATACAACTCCCTACTGCTCTCAGGGTAAACAAAGATCTTCAACATGGCCCAAGAACCAGCCTATTCTTTTTTTTCAATGCCTTCACTTTAACAATAGAACCTGCCTACTGTTCCAGTCCCTAACTAATTCCCAGGGCATGGTGGTGCATGCCTGGGATTACGGGCATGCACCACTATGCCCCCTAATTTTTGTATTTTTAGTAGAGGGGGGGTTTCACCATGTTGGCCAGGCTGGTCTTGAACTCTTGACCAGAGGTGATCCACTCGCCTCCCAAAGTGCTGGGATTACAAGTATGAGCCGCCGGGCACAGTGGCTCATGCCTGTAATCCCAGCATTTTGGGAGGCCAAGGCAGGCAGATCACGAGGTCAGGAGATCGAGGCCATCCCGGCTAACACAGTGAAACCCCATCTCTACTAAAAATACAAAAAATTAGCCGGGCATGGTAGTGGGTGCCTGTAGTCCCAGCTACTCGGGAGGCTGAGGCAGGCGAGTGGCGTGAACCCGGGAGGCGGAGGTTGCGGTGAGCCAAGATCACGCCACTGCACGCCAGCCTGGGCAACAGAGCGAGACTCCGAGACTCCATCTCAAAAAAAAAAAAAACCAAGTATGAGCCACCGCGCCCAGCCATAATCTTTTAATGGAATTTTTTTCACTTGTTTCAGTCACCTAAACCGAAACCTGTCAGCACATCCATATCTTAAGATAACAATAACAGGCCATCACGGTGGCCCAGCATTTTGTGAGACTGAGGCAGGCGAATCACAAGCTCAGAAGTTCAAGACCAGCCTGGCCAACATGGTGAAACCCTATCTCTACTAAAAATACAAAAATTAGCTGGGTGTGATGGCGCGTGCCTGTAATCCCAGCTACTCGGGAGGCTAAGGCACGAGAATCACTTGACCCCAGGAGGCAGAGGTTGCAGTGAGCCAAGATCGCGCCACTGCACTCCAGCCTGGTGACAGAGCAAGACTCCGTCTCAAAAACAAAAAAAACAATAACAAGAAGAGTCAATATTCCTCCTGGAACTACCTTATGTTAAAGACAAATTGTATAAAAGATGGTATGTGCAAATCAAACAACTACATTGACTTTCTCTCAACGCTCTGTTCAAATGGCACCCATTACCACCAAGCCATGCACTGCAGTAACATTCCCAGTTCTCTGAGCCACCCAAGCACTGTGTAACATTCCTGTAACATATCCTATCCTGTGTTCCCTTCACATTATATACATCTCTTACCCCTTATAAAATGTAACCACTTAAGGGTGGGAAGGACCATGCCCTATTTATATCTTCAAAAGATAGTTATATGCGGCCGGGCGCGGTGGCTCAAGCCTGTAATCCCAGCACTTTGGGAGGCCGAGACGGGCGGATCACGAGGTCAGGAGATCGAGACCATCCTGGCTGACACAGTGAAACCCCGTCTCTACTAAAAAATACAAAAAAACTAGCCGGGCGAGGTGGCGGGCGCCTGTAGTCCCAGCTACTTGGGAGGCTGAGGCAGGAGAATGGCGTGAACCTGGGAGGCGGAGCTTGCAGTGAGCCAAGATCACGCCACTGCACTCCAGCCTGGGCGGCAGAGCGAGACTCTGTCTCAAAAAAAAAAAAAAAAAAAAAAAAAAAAAAGATAGTTATATGCTTAAAACAATTTCCATAACCAGCATTTCAAAACAGAAAACATAACTATTTATTTGTAACACAGCACCACCTAACAATACATCTGTCAATTAAATCAGAATTTGGTTGTTGGAAATATTTCTAAGTTGCCATTATAGTACACTTCGCTCTTTACTGCACAAATGTGATAATTTCTTCGGTTACTCTGATGGCCTCTTTTCCTCCTTACTGATTTCTCAGTTATGATCTATAATTAGGTCAAGTTTCTGAAGAGATAGGAGATTACAGCAAAATAACCAACAATATAATTCATCTTATAGTTCATTCACAAAATTCAACATTAAAAAAAGATTCCTCTCAAACACTTTTTTTTTTTTTTTTTTAAAGACGGAATTTTGCTCTGTTGCCCAGGCTGGAGCGCAACGGCGCTATCTTGGCTCACTGCAACTTCTGCCTCCTGGGTTAAAGTGGTTCGCCTGCCTCAGCCTCCCGAGCAGCTGGGACAACGGCACATGCCACCACGCCCAGCTAATTTTTTTGTATTTTTAGTAGAGACGGGGTTTCACCATGTTGGCCAGGCTGGTCTTGAACTCCTGACCTCAAGTGATCCACCTGCCTTGGCCTCCCAAAGTGCTGGGACTACAGGCGTGAGCCACCGCGCCCGGCCTTCAATCCACATCTGCACACATTTCTATTTATAGATTACAATGAGATATGAATACAATGCTATGTATTCATACTTCATTTCTGGCAATGCTGCAAAGATTAGGCCTCATACAGATTAATTTGGCTAAAAGCTCTGCACTGGATAATTCAATAAACATTTATTGTCAGCTCAGGATCACCTCTGAGACCTTATATTGTATATGAGTTTTACTGCATGGATTTGTGGCAACAGTTGCTGTGAGAAAGCAGTGGCTCAGGTGTCAGGAACACATACAGAGGCATAAACTTATCCATACCAAACATTTTACATATACATATTACAAGTGCCTCACGTGGCCGGGCGCGCTGGCTCACACCTGTAATCCCAACACTTTGGGAGGCCAAGGCAGGTGGATCACGAGGTCAGGAGATCAAGACCATCCAGGCTAACATAGTGAAACCCCGTCTCTACCAAAAAGACAAAAAAAAATTAGCCAGGTGTGGTGACATGCGCCTGTGGTCCCAGCTACTTGGGAGGCTGAGGCAGGAGAATCGCTTGAACCTGGGAGGCAGAGGTTGCAGTGAGCCAAGATTGTGCCACTGCACTCCAGCCTGGCCGACAGAGCGAGACTCTGTCTAAAAAAAAAAAAACCCTCGGCCGGGCGCAGTGGCTCAAGCCTGTAATCCCAGCACTTTGGGAGGCCGAGACGGGCGGATCACGAGGTCAGGAGATCGAGATCATCCTGGCTAACACGGTGAAACCCTGTCTCTACTAAAAAATAGAAAAAACTAGCCGGGCGAGGTGGCGGGCGCCTGTAGTCCCAGCTACTGGGGAGGCTGTGGCAGGAGAATGGCGTAGACCCGGGAGGCGGAGCTTGCAGTGAGCTGAGATCCGGCCACTGCACTCCAGCCTGGGCGACAGAGCGAGACTCCGTCTCAAAAAAAAAAAAAAAAAAAAAAAAAAAAAACCCTCATAACCACTCATGTAATAAAGGGAGAAAATTCAACATGAGAATGACTTGTCTCTTGACAATATTAATGTAAAAAAAAAATTTTCTTTTTTTTTTTAAGACAGAGTCTTGCTCTATCACCCAGGCTGAAGTGCAGTGGCGCAATCTTGGCTCACTGCAACCTCGGCCTCCCGGGTTCAAGCAATTCTCCTGCCTCAGCCTCCCAAGTAGCTGGGATTACAGGCATGCGCCATCACATCTGGCTAATTTTTGTATTTTTAGTAGAAAGGGGGTTTCACCATGTTGGCCAGGCTGGTCTCAAACTCCTGACCTCAGGTGATCCACCCGCTTCATCCTCCCAAAGTGCTGAGATTACAGGCATGAGCCACCACGCCCGGCCAATAGGAAGGTAAAAAAAAATTAAAAGGTAAGAAAAGAATGACAATCAGCGGCCGGGCGCGGTGGCTCAAGCCTGTAATCCCAGCACTTTGGGAGGCCGAGACGGGCGGATCACAAGGTCAGGAGATCGAGACCATCCTGGCGAACCCGGTGAAACCCCGTCTCTACTAAAAAAAATACAAAAAACTAGCCGGGCGAGGTGGCGGGCGCCCGTAGTCCCAGCTACTCGGGAGGCTGAGGCAGGAGAATGGCGTGAACCCGGGAGGCGGAGCTTGCAGTGAGCTGAGATCCGGCCACTGCACTCCAGCCTGGGTGACAGAGCAAGACCCTGTCTCAAAAAAAAAAAAAAAAAAAAAAAAAAAAAAAAAAAAAAGAATGACAATCAGCATCACACATGTAAATGCAGCAAAGACGAAAAGGTCTGTCCAATGCCCATGCCTAAACACATGGTTCTCAAGCTGCCCTATGTCAACACTCCTTAGAAGCTCTTACTCAAAAGTGAAGATTCCCAGATTCCACCTCTAGAGGATCTGATTCACTAAGTCTGAAGTGATGCCCAGGAACCTGCATCCTCCAAAGACTTAACACTGGTGGTACTCAGCCCATATATATCTTTAAAATTTCAGTCGGGTGCGGTGGCTCATGCCTGTAATCCCAGCACTTTGGGAGGCCGAGGCGGGTGGATCATGAGATCAGAAATTCAAGACCAGTCGGACCAATATGGCGAAACCCCGTCTCTACAAAAAATACTTTTTAAAAAATTAAGCGGGGCGTGGTGTCGTGCTCCAGTAGTCCCAGCTACTCGCGAGGCTGAGGCAGGAGAATCGCTTAAATCCAGGAGGCAGAGGTTGCAGTGAGCCGAGATTACACCACTGTAGTCCAGCCTGAGCGACAGAGCAAGACTCCGTCACAGGAAAAAAAAAAAAAAAAGAAAAGAAAAAAAAAAACTTTTAGCTGAGATTCAGGGGGTACATGACGTGCAGGATTGTTACAAGGGTATATTGTATGGTGGCTGGGCACGGTGGCTCACGCCTGTAATCCCAGCACTTTGGGAGGCCGAGGCTGGTGGATCATATGAGGTCGGGAGTTCGAGACCAGCCAGACCAACATGGTGAAAGCCTGGCTGTACTAAAAATACAAAAATTAGCTGGCCGTGGTAGTAGAAGCCTGTAGTCCCAGCTACTTACGAGGCTGAGGCAGGAGAATCGCCTGAACCCAGGAGGCGGAGGTTGCAGTGAGCCGAGGTCGCACCACTGCACTCCAGCCTGGGCAACAGAGCAAGGCTCCGTCTCAAAAAAAAAAAAAAAAAAAAAGTCCATAAAGTATTTATTAACACATCTTTTAAAAGGAAGTAAAGAAATAAAGAGAAAATAAAGTACTTATAAAACTTAAAGTACGCTAGTACGAAACTGTACAAACACTGTTAGTCTCAGGCGGACCTGCCCAAGGCTCAAAAGCCCAAATGAGAGGAAAGGGACCAAAAGCGTGAAGGTCCCCGCCTCTCCGCGCTCACCTTCCCATACATCCCTCTGCTCTACAGCTCTCCTCAGCCTCTCGCTGAAACTGACAGCTCGGAAGGGGGTTTGACTGCGCAGCCGGCGCACTAGAGAAAGGGGCGGGCATGTGGCCCTAGAGGCGGGCCCAGGAAATTCAAAACAAGCCCGCAGAGGTGCAGGCCTGCCAGCCCCTGCCTTACCGGCTTGCTCCCCTTCGCGGCGGCCGTGCCTCCCCGGAACCCCACGGCTTACCTTTACCCGGAGCCGCAGGACCTGAGGCTGAACCTGAGACGGCCGTGACCCCCGAAGCGCCAGTGCCCGGAGGGTCGGGGGCCGCAGGGCCAGGGGCCGAGGCGGTCACCCGGCTGAGAAGCGCGCTGGCCACCTCAGCGCCGACGCTGTCCACCTCTCCCGGGGCTCCGGAGCCCGCCACTGCCTCCTCCAGCAGCCGGGCCTCACGGCGCAGCGCCTCTTCGGCCTCGCGGAGGTTGCTCTGCCGTAGGAACTGCAGCACGGCCAGTAGAGTCTGTCGGTCGTGCGGAGCGCCGGCCTCCGGAGCAGCCGCAGGCACCGGGGCCGCCCCCGCCGGGGCAGCGGTGGAGACAGCCACCGTGAGCTTGGGGGTCCCGCCATCCCCGCCAGTGGACGACGATGCCGCAACGTTCCCGCTGCCGCCGTTAGGGCCGTTGTTGGTAGTGCCGCCGCTACCCTCGCCTGCGCCGTCCCCCGCCTGCGGAGGTAGCAGCGTTGGCGGTCCCTCAGGCTCTAGCTTGACCGCCACCTCCGTCTGCTCCTCCGCCAGCGCCGCCATCTTGCGGCTGAGCCACCTTGCGCCGTCAAGCGTGATTGCATTTTCGCCACATGGAGGGCGGGGAGGAGCATTTCACGACAACTCTAGGAGGCCATTTACGGCAGTAGGAGGGGCGAAAAGGAAGGAGAAACGGAATAGGAAAGAGAGCAACTTTCAAAAACGGGCGAAAGAAAGGCAGGAAGTGGGCATAGGGAACACCTATTACATTTCTCTGATAATAATTGCCATTTATTGCAGAGCAGCTATATTTAGGCATTATGATAGACGTTTTACATTATGTGATCTCCTTCAATTCAATAATCTTTTTCTCTTTTTTTTTGAGACGGAATTTCATTCTTGTCGCCCAGGCTGTTCAAGCGATTCTCCTGCCTCAGCCTCCCCAGTAGCTAGGATTACAGGCATGCGCCACCACGCCCGGCTACAATTAAATAGTCTTATGAGGTAATATTATCCCCACCCCACAGATGGCTTTGCCGAAACCAAGAAAGGTTAAATAACTTACCAGAGTCACGCAAGAAGAAAGTCCAAATGTCAACATTCGAATCCACGTATTTAACTCAAAAGTATATACCATTTGCCAGAGGAAGGCTTCCAAGATACTGGTAATGTTTTACGTTTTGACCCGGATAGTGCTTTTTTTTTTTTTTTTTTTTTTTTTTTTTTTTGCAATTTTTACTTTTGTAAAAGTTAATCAAGGTGCATGCTTTATGAACTTTTAACCATATACATTACATTACATTTTATTTTTTTATTTACTTATTTATTTTTTGAGACGGAGTCTCGCTCTGTCGCCCAGGCTGGAGTACAGTGGCCCGATCTCAGCTCGCTGCAACCTCCGCCTCCCGGGTTCAAGCGATTCTCCTACCTGAGCCTCCCGAGTAGCTGGGATTACAAGCATGTGCCACCACGCCCGGCTAATTGTTGTATTTTTAGTAGAGACGGGGTTTCGTCATGTTGGCCAGGCTGGTCTCAAACTCCTGATCTCAGGTGATCCGCCCCTCGGCGTCCCAGAGTGCTGGGATTACAGGCGTGAGCCACTGCACCTGGCCCATACACATTACATTGCAATAAAAAGTTTTTAAATGCAATAAAAAGTTTTACAGGCGCGGTGGCTCCCACCTGTAACCCCAGCACTTTGGGAGGCCGAGGAGGGCGGATCACGAGGTCAAGAATTAGAGACCAGCCTCACCAACCAACATGGCGAAACCCGCCTCTACTAAAAATACAAAAAATTAGCTGGGCGTGGTGGTGCGCCCCTGTAATCCCAGGTACTCCAGAGGCTGAGGCAGAAGAATCGCCTGAACCCCGGAGACGGAGGTTGCAGTGAGCCGAGATCTAGCCACTGCGCTCCAGCCTGGGCGACAGAAGGAGACTCCATCTCAAAAAAAAAAAAAAATCACAGAATTTTGTGGTTGTGAAATATGTACGTTATGTATTCATGCTATTATCCGTTATTACAAATAAACCATTTTAATTGTATATTTAAAACTCATGGCCGGACGCAGTGGCACATACCTGTAGTCCCAGCACTTTGGGAGGCCGAGGTGGGTGGATCACCCGAGGTCAGGAGTTCCAGACCAGCCTAGCTAACATGATGAAACGCCGTCTCTACTAAAAATATAAAAACTTAGCCAGGTGTGGTGGCGCGTGCATGTAATCCCAGCTATTCGGGAGGCTGAAGTAGAAGAATCACCTGAACCCAGGAGGTGGAGGTTGCAGTGAGCCGAGATCGCACCATTGCACTTCAGCCTGGACAAGAAGAACAAAACTCCATCTCAGGAATAAAAAAACAAAATCATATATGCCATTTTGCAATGTGCTTCATAGGTTATAAAACCCTCCTGCATATTTTATCTCATTGGAACCTTGTAACTCTGTGAAATAGGTACAGATGAGAAAAGTGAGCCTGAGGCATTGGGAAAATCTAGCACAGCCGTTCAAGTTATTGGTTTTGAGGTCTTACCAGTGTCCTTTGACCCTGCTTACTTTTTAAAAATACTGTATTTTATTTATTAGAGATCTGGAGCCTTATTATATTGCCTAGGCTGGCCTTGAACTCCTGGACCCAAGCAGTCTCCCACCTCAGCCTCCCAAGTAGCTGAGACTACAGGCACAGACCACCTGGCTTGACCTTGCTTACTGGCTGAATAACCTGGAGCAAGTTGCTTAATTTACTATGCCCCAGTTGCCCAATTTCTGTTTTTTTTTTTTATTTTTTATTTTTTGAAACGGAGTTTCACTCTTGTTGCCCAGGCTGGAGTGCAATGGCGTGATCTCGGCTCACTGCAAACTCCGCCTCCCAGATTCTAGCGATTATCCTGCCTCAGCCTCCCGAGTAGCTGGGATTACTCCCATGTGCCACATCAGGCCCAGCTAATTTTGTATTTTTAGTAGAGACAGGGTTTCTCCATGTTGGTCAAGCTGGTCTCCAACTCCCGACTTCAGGTGATCTGCCTGCCTCAGCCTCCCAAAGTGCTGGGATTACAGGCCATCACACCTGGCCCCAGTTGCCCAATTTCTCACCAAAAAACTAACAGTACTTACATCACAGTGTTTTGAGAATTAAATGAGATAATGCATATGCAATAGCTAGTACATAATAAGTAGCCATTGGTTATTTCTACTTCACTTTAAAAGGTGTTCTGGCTGGGCGCGGTGGCTCACGCCTGTAATCCCTGCACTTTGGGAGGCCGAGGCGGGCGGATCACGAGGTCAGGAGATCGAGACCATCCTGGCTAACACAGTGAAACCCCGTCTCCACTAAAAAAATACAAAAAATTAGCCGGGCGAGGTGGCAGGCGCCTGTAGTCCCAGCTACTCGGGAGGCTGAGGCAGGAGAATGGCGCGAACCCGGGAGGCGGAGCTTGCAGTGAGCCGAGATCGCACCACTGCACTCCAGCCGGGGCGACAGAGTGAAGACAACGCCTCAAAAAATAAAATAAAATAAAATAAAATAAAAGGTGTTCTGTAAATGTTTGATTAAGAAAGTGCAAGTGGCCGGGCGCGGTGGCTCACGCCCGTAATCCCTGCACTTTGGGAGGCCGAGGCGGGCGGATCACGAGGTCAGGAGATCGAGACCATCCTGGATAACACGGTGAAACCCCGTCTCCACTAAAAAAATACAAAAAATTAGCCGGGCAAGGTGGCGGGCGCCTGTAGTCCCAGCTACTCGGGAGGCTGAGGCAGGAGAATGGCATAAACCCGGGAGGCGGAGCTTGCAGTGAGCTGAGATCCAGCCACTGTACTCCAGCCTGGGCGACAGAGTGAGCCTCCGTCTCAGAAAAAAAAAAAAAAAAAAAAAGAAAGTGCAAGCATAATGTTCAAAAGTGATCTCAAGACTGAAATACAGAGCTACTCTAGGGATACAGGTGGTGACTCATGCCTGTAATCCCAGCACTTTGGGAGCTGAGATGAAGGTTGCAGTGAGCCAAGATTGTGCCACTGCACTCCAGCCTGGGCCACACAGTGAGACTCCAACTCAAAAAAATAAAAATAAAAATAAAATAAAATACTGAGTGTGACCCATTAAATTGATCTTAATTGAATTAATTTTTTTCAATCTTGGCTCACTGCAAACTCCACCTCCTGGGTTCAAGTGATTCTCGTGCTTCAGCCTCCTGAGTAGCTGGGATTACAGGTGTGCACTACCATGCTCGACTAATTTTTATATTTTTAGTAGAGATGGGATTTTGCCATGTTGGCGAGGCTGGTCTCGAACTCCTGACCTCAAGTCATTTTCCTGTCTCAGCCTCCCAAACTGCTGGGATTACAGGAATGAGCCACTGTACCTGGCCAACCCTGTGTTTAAAAAATAATAATAGTAATCTATAATCTATAACCCCTCACACTTTCTTTTTTTTTTTTTTCTTTTTTTTGTTTTGAGACAGAGTCTTGCTCTGTCACCCAGGCTGAAGTGCGGTGGTACAATCTCAGCTCACTGCAACCTCCACCTCCCGGGTTCAAGCAATTCTCATGCATCAGCTTCCCGAGTAGCTGGGACTACAGTCTTGTACCACCATGACTCGCTAATTTTTCTATTTTTAGTAGAGATGGGATTTCACTATGCTGGCCAGGCTGGTCTCGAACTCCTGACCTCGTGATCCACCCGCCTCGGCCTCCCAAAGTGCTGGGATTACAGGCGTGAGCCACTGTGCCCAGCATAACCCCTCACACTATCACATACTAGTTTTTGCATCCATTTCTGATTTTTTTCTGCATCAGTTATTAATACTATGGTTACCAATTGGTGATTTTCTTTTTTTTTTTTTTTTTTTTGAGACGGAGTCTCGCTCTGTAGCCCAGGCTGGAGTGCAGTGGCCGGATCTCAGCTCACTGCAAGCTCCGCCTCCCGGGTTTACGCCATTCTCCTGCCTCAGCCTCCCGAGTAGCTGGGACTACAGGCGCCCGCCACCTCGCCCGGCTAGCTTTTTGTATTTTTTAGAGACGGGGTTTCACCGTGTTAGCCAGGATGATCTCGATCTCCTGACCTCGTGATCCGCCCGTCTCGGCCTCCCAAAGTGCTGGGATTACAGGCTTGAGCCACCGCGCCCGGCCATTTTTTGTATTCTTTAGTAGAGACGGGGTTTCACTGTGTTAGCCAGGATGGTCTTGATCTCCTGACCTCGTAATCCGCCCGCCTCAGCCTCCTAAAGTGCTGGGATTACAGGCGTGAGCCACCGCGCCTGGCCAATTTTTTGTATTTTTAGTAGAGACAAGGTTTCACCATGTCGGCCAGACTGGTCCCAAACTCTTGACCTAAGGTGAGCCACCCGCCTCAGCCTCCCAAAGTGCTAGGATTACAGGCATGAGCCACTGCGCCCAGCCTTAATTCTTTTTTTTTTTATTTTTGAGACGAAGCCTTGCTCTATGGCCCAGGCTAGAGTGCAGTGGCCGGATCTCAGCTCACTGCAAGCTCCGCCTTCCGGGTTCACGCCATTCTCCTGCCTCAGCCTCCCGAGTAGCTGGGACTACAGGCGCCCGCCACATCGCCCGGCTAGCTTTTTGTATTTTTTTTTTTTAGTAGAGACAGGGTTTCACCGTGTTAGCCAGGATGGTCTCGATCTCCTGACCTCGTGATCCGCCCGCCTCGGCCTCCCAAAGTGCTGGGATTACAGGCTTGAGCCACCGCACCGGACTAGAGATAATTCTTTTTTTTTTTTTTTTTTTTTTTTTTTTTGGAGACGGAGTCTCGCTCTGTCACCCGGGCTGGAGTGCAGTGGCCGGATCTCAGCTCACTGCAAGCTCCGCCTCCCGGGTTCACGCCATTCTCCGGCCTCAGCCTCCCGAGTAGCTGGGACTACAGGCGCCCGCCACCTCGCCCGGCTAGTTTTTTGTATTTCTTAGTAGAGACGGGGTTTCACCGTGTTATCCAGGATGGTCTCGATCTCCTGACCTCGTGATCCACCCGTCTCGGCCTCCCAAAGTGCTGGGATTACAGGCTTGAGCCACCGCGCCCGGCCAGTAGTTGGCTTTCTAATGGAAGGAAGAAATTTTCTGTCTCTTGGCCGGGCACAGTGGCTCACACCTGTAATCCCCACACTTTGGGAGGCTGAGGCCGGGCTGGGGGGTCACTTGATGTCAGGAGTTTGAGACCAGCCTGGCCAACATGGTGAAACCCCGTCTCTACTAAAAAAAAAAAAAAAAAGAAAAAAAAGAACCTGGCATGGTGGCTCACACCAGTAATCCCAGCTTGGGAGGCTGAGAGAGGAGAATCATTTGACCCAAGAGGCGAGGTTGCAGTGAGCCGCGATCATGTCACTGCACTCCAGCCTGGGTGACAGAGGAGACTCTGCCTCAAAAAAAAAAAAAAAAAAAAAAAAAAAAAAAAATCTGTCTCCCTATTTATTTATTCACGCAGTTACTATCATCATTTTTATTTTGATATTATTTGTCACAAATTTGATCATTAGGATCTCCTTCAAACTGGCTCCTGTATTTATTTGATATGGCCACATAATTGTTTGAGCACTTCCTTCTTAATTTCTAGCACGAGACATTCTAAACTCCCTTTATATTGTACCAGGCTAGAGTACAGTGGCACGTCCATGGTTCAGTGCAGCCTCGACCTCCCTGGGCTAAGGTGATCCTCCCACCTCAGCCTCCCAAGTAGCTGAGACCACAGGCATGTGCTACCATGCCTGGCTAATTTTTGTGTTTTTTGTAGAGACAGGGTTTTGACATGTTGCCCAGGCTGGTCTTGAACTCCTGGGCTCAAGTGATCCACCTGCCTCACCCTCCCAAAGTGCTGGGAATACAGGCATGAGCCACCATGCCTGGCCAGTTCCTTTTATTGGTATTAGAAACCAAGACCAGAGTGTGAGGTATGTAATTGCTTCTAGGCCCTCTCACAGATAGTGCTGAGAACTGTATATACATCTACATGTACACATATCTATATCCATTTATCCTGAAGTTCACCTTAAATGTCTCCAATTCTAATCTAGTAAAGCAGAATTTATTATATCCATTCCCTTTTCTGTATTTTTAACACCCTTTTCCAATAGTGAGAATTCTGTGGTTGTTCACAACATATTTACTTACTTGCTCAATCCTAGGATGTACAGAAAGTGGCTTCAGAATTGCTACCCTATGTCTCTTTAAAAAAGAAGTGTACTGGCCGGGCGCGGTGGCTCAAGCCTGTAATCCCAGTACTTTGGGAGGCCGAGGCGGGTGGATCACGAAGTCAGGAGATCGAGACCATCCTGGCTAACATGGTGAAACCCCGTCTCTACTAAAAATACAAAAAACTAGCCGGGCGTGGTGGCGGGCGCCTGTAGTCCCAGCTACTCGGAGGCTGAGGCAGGAGAATGGCGTAAACCCGGGAGGCGGAGCTTGCAGTGAGCCGAGATCGTGCCACTGCACTCCAGCCTGGGTGACACAGTGAGACTCCGTCTCAAAAAAAAAAAAAAAAAGAAGTGTACTAATTAGATTCACTAATTTTTAGAATGCTGGCAGTTCTAGCTTTGCACAATAGTCTGGGGCCATAAAAAATAAGTGTGCTGGCCGGGTGCGGTGGCTCACAGCTGTAATCCCAACGCTTTGGGAAGCCGAGGCAGGTGGATCAACTGAGATCAGGAATTCAAGACCAGCTGGCTAACATGGTGAAAACCATCTCTACTAAAAATACAAAAATTAGCCAGGCATGGTGGCGGGCACCTGTAATCCCACCTACTTGGGAAACTGAGGCAGGAGACGCACTTGAACCTGGGAGGCAGAGGCTGCAGTGAGACAAGATTGCTCCACTGCACTCCGGCCTGGGTGACAGGGTGAGACTCCATCTCAAAAAAAAAAAGTTTGCAAGTGGAAACCATGCAAAGTGATACTAATAATCAATGTTAATGTTAACGTTGCTCTGTGACCTTCAAAAAATGTGAAAATATTCAACCGTCTCTTACTGTTGGTTATAAATGTATAGAAAAATGAAAAGTAAGCCAGGTGTGGTGGCTTACGCCTGTAATCCCAACACTTTGGGAGGCAGAGTTCGGCAGATCAGAGGTCAGGAGATCAAGACCATCCTGGCCAACGAGGTGAAACCCCCTCTCTACTAAAATACAAAAAATTAGCTGAGCATGGTGGCGTGCACCTGTAGTTCCAGCTACTGCAGGGCTGAGGCAGGGGAATCACTTGAACCCGGGAGGTGGAGGTTGCAGTGAGCCGAGATCGCACCACTGCACTCCAGTCTGATGACAGGGCAAGACTCCATCTCAAAAAAAAAAAAAAAAAAAAAAAGAAAAACATAGTAAAACTGATATTTGTTTGGTACACTGTAATTTAAAACATTAGAAACATTAAGGATTAAAGTGCTTCATTTCTTTGTTAAAAACTCATCAAGAATAATAGGAGTGCAAAGACTTATTGGGAAAAAAAACTCATTACGAATAGTTTGAATAGTGCTTGCCTTCTTCTTTTATAATTTACAGTATAGTGATAGCATGTTTTTCATGCCTTAGCAAATTGTCGTACTCCTTTTTAAGTTTGCGGTTTTTTTCTTTTGTGCTTTCAATGTTGTGAAATGTCTCTGAGAGTTTCTATTTAATGCAAAGGTTTTTTTTTGCTGGCAACACTTCCTCTGGGATATCTTCATCATTTTCATAACAACGAACTTCATCATTTATGTCGATAAATTTGCCATTTATGAGTGATTAAAATTTAACTTCCAACACTTTTCCTTTTTTTTTTTTTTTTTCTTTTGAGACAGAGTCTTGCTCTGTCGCCCAGGCTGGGGTGCAGTGATGCGATCTCAGCTCACTGCAACCTCTACCTCCCGGGTTCACGCCATTCTCCTGCCTCAGCCTCCCGAGTAGCTGGGACTACAGGTATGTGCCACCACCCCCAGCTAATTTTTTTTTGTAGTTTTAGTAGAGACAGGGTTTCACCGTGTTAGCCAGGATGGTCTTGATCTCCTGACCTCGTGATCCGCCTGCCTTGGCCTCCCAAAGTGTGGGCATTACAGGCGTGAGCCATGGCGCCCAGTCACTTTTCCTTTCTTTACTACACTTTTATGTTTGTTTGTTAATTTCTTCTTCTGATTATTTGTTTGTTTTGAGACAGGGTTTCACTCTGTTGTCCGGGCTTGAGTTCTATGGTTGGATTGTGTCTCACTATAGGCTCAACCTCCTAGGCTCAAGGGATCCTCCTACCTCAGCTTCCCTAGTAGCTGGGACTACAGGCTTGAGCCACCATGCCTGGCTAATTTTTTTATTTTTTATAGAGACAGGGTTTCACCATGTTGCTCAGGCTGGTCTCAAACTCCTGGGCTCAAATGATCCACTCGCCTGCCTCAGCCTCCCACAGTGCTGGGATTACAGGCATGAGCCATTGTGCCAGCCTGATTATTCATTTTTATCAAATGTCAGGTGAGTCACTGGCAGACAAGGAGACAAGACAACTACAACTGAATAAGGTAAGTACAATAACCAATCACCTGCTGACTTTGAAAGAAGTGAGATGCCCGGCGCAGTGGCTCATGTCTGTAATCGCGGCACTTTGGGAGGCTGAGGCGCGCGGATCACCTGAGGTCGGGAGTTCGAGACCAGCCTGACCAACATGGAGAAACCCCGTCTCTACTAAAAATACAAAATTAGCAGGGCGTGGAGGCACATGCCTGTAATCCCAGTTACTCGGGAGGCTAAGGCAGGAGAATCACTTGAACCCGGGAGGTGGAGGTTATGGTGAGCCGAGATCATGCTCCAGTGGCTCAAGCCTGTAATCCCAGTACTTTGGGAGGCCGAGACAGGCGGATCACGAGGTCAGGAGATCGAGACCATCCTGGCTAACACGGTGAAACCCTGTCTCTACTAAAAAATACAAAAAGCTAGCCGGGCGAGGTGGCGGGCGCCTGTAGTCCCAGCTACTCGGGAGGCTGAGGCAGGAGAATGGTGTAAACCCGTAAGGCGGAGCTTGCAGTGAGCTGAGATCCGGCCACTGCACCCCAGCCTGGGCGACAGAGCAAGACTCCGTCTCAAAAAAAAAAAAAAAAGAAAGAAAAGAAAAAAATGAGATGATGGTTACCGATCACCAGGTGTCTCTGTTGTTAGAGATTTGTGGACTGAAGAGCTAGTAGCAAAGTTTATACTTTATGCAATTGTAGTTAATATACTATGGTAACTACCTTTGAACCATGTTATTGTTGGACTGATGTTATTTAATTAAACTGTGGTAATTGAAATTCATACATGTCGGAACTGAACAAAGCAAGAACTTTCTGTATTTTTTGTCTTTAGCCTGTGGATATATAGTCCAAATCCTGTGCTGAAAAGGATTTTGGGTTAGTTCTTCCCCACCCCATCCTTCACAGTGGTTATCTTAATCATTTGAAACACGGTTTGATTAATTTATTTCTCTTTGTATTCAATTTTAGAAGGTTTCCCATCTTTTTTGTTTTTAATGTGAAATTCAGGACTATGCAAAAAAGTATATTCAGGAAAGTGTCAAATCCATTCCTTCTATCCTTTATTCCACCCCATTCTGACCACACCCATTTATCCTTTCTGTTTCTTTTCCTTTTTTTTTTTTTTTTTTTTTTTGAGACGGAGTCTCGCTCTGTCACCCAGGCTGGAGTGCAGTGGCGGGATCTCAGCTCACTGCAAGCTCCGCCTCCCGGGTTTACGTCATTCTCCGGCCTCAGCCTCCCGAGTAGCTGGGACTACAGGCGCCCGCCACCTCGCCCGGCTAGTTTTTTGTATTTCTTAATAGAGACGGGGTTTCACCGTGTTAGCCAGGATGGTCTCGATCTCCTGACCTCATGATCCGCCCGTCTCGGCCTCCCAAAGTGCTGGGATTACAGGCTTGAGCCACCGCGCCCGGCCTCTGTTTCTTTTTCAAATGTGCAGATAAGGTACAGTATATTTTCTTCTTTCTCTTTCTTTCTTGTTTTTTTTTTTGAGACAGAGTCTCACTTTGCCACCCAGGCTGGAGTGCAATGGCACTATCTTGGCTCACTGCAACCTCCGCCTCCTGGATTCATGCGATTGTCCTGCCTCAGCCTCCTGAGTAACTGGGATTACAGGCGCCCACCACCACGCCTGGCTAATTTTTGCATTTTTAGTAGAGACAGGGTTTCACCACGTTGGCCAGGCTGGTCTCAAATTCCTGACCTCAAATGATCCACCCGCCTCAGCCTCCCAAAGTGTTGGGATTACAGGCATGAGCCACCATGCCTGGCCTCTCTTTCTTAAACAAAAGGTAGCATACTATAGATCCTCTTTTTTAAGTTGCTCTTTTTCACTTAGCAACATATCCTGGAAATCGGCCAGGCGAGGTGGCTCACTGCCTGTAATCCCAATACTTTGGGAGGCCGAGGTGGGTGTATCACCTGAGGTCAGGAGTTTGAGACCAGCCTGACCAACATGGTGAAACCCTGTCTATTAAATACAAAAAACTAGCTGGGTGTGGTGACACATGCCTATAATCCCAGCTACTTGGGAGGCTGAAGCAGAAGAATTGCTTGAACCCGGGGAAGCAGAGGTTGCAGTAAACCGAGATTATGCCGTTCCACTCCAGACTGGGCAACAGGAGCAAAACTCCGTCTCAAAGAAAAAAAAAAAAAAGTATCCTGGAAATCATAACTGTCTTTAGAGAAAGTCCTCTTTTTTTTTTTTTTTTTTTTTTTTTTTTTTTTTTTTTTTTTTTAGCGTTTCACAGTACTCTATCTTGTGGATGTTCAATTGTTCAACTACTCTCGTATGTATGGACACTTAGTTTCTAGTATTGTGTAATTACCAACAGTGCTGCATTACATAACCTTTTGTGTATGTATTTTTATATTGTTGGATTGTATCTTCAGAATAAATTCCCAGAAGAGTGATTGCTAGGTGAAAAGATAAGTGGACATTTTGTTTTCCCAGGTGTTGCAGAATTCCCCTCCATAAAGTTTGTATCAATTTGCAATCCTGTCAGCAAGGTGTGAGAGTGACTATTTCCTCACAGCCTCATCAACAGAGTGAATTGTTACTTCCTAAATTTTTGCCATTCTGATAGGTGAGAAATGGTATCTCAGTATGGTTTATTGTTATTGTCATTATCGTCATTTAATTTACATGTAATAAAATTGAACTTTTTTGATGTGCTTTTATGGGTTTTAACACATCTTATAGATTTTTATTTTATTTTTGAGACAGGGTCTGGCTCTGTCAGCTAGTCTGGGGTGCAATGGCACAATTATGGCTCACTGCAGACTCTACCTTGTGGGCTTAAGCAAACCTCCCACCTCAGCCTACCCTCCCATTATCCCCCAGTAGTTGAGTCTACCGGCAAGTGCTACCACGCCCAGCTAATCTTTTAGTTTTTGTATTCTTTTTAGAAACAGGGTTTTGCCATAGTACCAGCTTGGTCTTGAATTCTAGAGCCCAAATGATCCACCCGCCTCAGCCTAACAAAGTTATTTATTTATTTTAGAGCCAGGTTCTTACTCTGTTGCCCAGTCTGGAGTGCAGTGGCAGGATCTTGGCTCACTGCAGCCCCAACCTCTCTGGCTCAAGCAATCCTCCCATCTCAGCCTCCCAAGTAGCTGGGACTACAGGCGCAGGCCATCACACCTGGGTAATTTTTGTGTTTTTTATACAGATGTGGATTTACCATGTTGCCCAAGCTGGGGCTTTGTCTTTGTAGTGTTTTCCTGGCTATTGTTGCATATGTTTTTTTTCTATCACATAACATAGATGTTTTGAAGTTTAAAATCAACATGTCTGTTTCCATGAAAAAGCTTGTATTTGGCATTTTTTCTTTCTTTTTCTTTTTTTTTTTTTTTTTGAGATGAAATCTCGCTCTGTCGCCCAGGCTGGAGTGCAGTGGCATGATCTTGGCTCACTGCAACCTCCGCCTCCCGGGTTCAATCAGTTCTCCTGCCTCAGCCTCCCAAGTAGCTGGGGCTACAGGCACACGCCCCTGTGCTCAGCTGATTTTTTGTATTTTAGTAGAGACAGGGTTTCACCGTATTGCCCAGGCTGGTCTCGAACTCCTGAGCTCAGGCAATCCGCCCACCTTGGCCTCCCAAAGTGCTAGGATTATAGGCATGAGCACCACACCCAGCTATTTGGCTTTCTTTTGATAATTTTCTTTTCTTTTTTTTTTTTTTTTGGAGACGGAGTCTCGCTCTGCCACCCAGGCTGGAGTGCAGTGGCCGGATCTCAGCTCACTGCAAGCTCCGCCTCCCGGGTTCACGCCATTCTCCTGCCTCAGCCTCCCAAGTAGCTGGGACTACAGGCGCCCGCCACCTCGCCCGGCTAGTTTTTTGTATTTTTTAGTAGAGACGGGGTTTCACCGTGTCAGCCAGGATGGTCTCCATCTCCTGACCTCGTGATCCGCCCGTCTCGGCCTCCCAAAGTGCTGGGATTACAGGCTTGAGCCACCGCGCCCGGCCAATAATTTTCATTTATTTTCCAATTTTTAAACGTGTGTGTGATCATGGTCTCTCTCTGTCACCCAGGCTGGAGTGCTGGAGTGCTAGGTGCAGTGATGCAGTCAAAGCTCATTGCAGCCTGGAACACCTGGGCTTAAGCAGTCCTACTGCCTCAGCCTCTTGAGTCACTGGGATCACAGGTGTGAGCCATCATGCCTGTCAAAAGTTGTACATATTTTTAAGTTTCTTGTTATATGTTAACTAATTTCTTTCTTTTCTTTTTTTTTTTTTTTTTTTTTTTTTTTTTTTTTTTTTGAGACGGAGTCTCGCTGTGTCGCCCAGGCTGGAGTGCAGTAGCCGGATCTCAGCTCACTGCAAGCTCTGCCTCCCGGGTTTTTACGCCATTCTCCTGCCTCAGCCTCCCGAGTAGCCGGGACTACAGGCGCCCACCACCTCGCCCGGCTAGTTTTTTTTTTGTATTTTTTTTAGTAGAGACGGGGTTTCACCGTGTTAGCCAGGATGGTCTCGAACTCCTGACCTTGTGATCCGCCTGTCTCGGCCTCCCAAAGTGCTGGGATTACAGGCTTGAGCCACCGCGCCCGGCCTCTTTTCATTTTTTTTTTTTTTTTTTTTTTTTTTTTTGAGACGGAGCCTTTGCTCTGTCACCCAGGCTGGGGTGCAGTGGCGCGAACTCGGCTCACTGCAAGCTCCGCCTCCTGGGTTTACGCCATTCTCCAACCTCAGCCTCCCGAGTAGCTGGGACTACAGGCGCCCGCCACCTCGCCCGGCTAGTTTTTTTGTACTTTTAGTAGAGACGGGGTTTCACTGTGTTAGCCAGGATGGTCTCGATCTCCTGACCTTGTGATCCGCCCGTCTCGGCCTCCCAAAGTGCTGGGATTACAGGCGTGAGCCACCGCGCCCGGCCCTCATTTTTATTTTTAATTTTTTTGAGACAGGATCTCATTCTGTTGCCCAGGCCGGAGTGTGGCGGTGTGATCACAGCTCACTGCAGCCTTGACTTCCTGGGCTCAGTGATCCTCCCACCTCAGCCTCCCAGGTAGCTGGGACTACATGTGCAGTGTAGTACTACTGTGGGTGTTTTTTTTTTTTTCTTTTTTTTTTTATGCTTTAAGTTCTAGGGTACATGTGCATAACGTGCAGGTTTGTTACATATGTATACTTGTGCCATGTTGGTGTGCTGCACCCATCAACTCGTCAGCACCCATCAACTCGTCATTTACATCAGGTATAACTCCCAATGCAATCCCTTCCCCCCCCCCCCCGCCGTGATAGGCCCCGGTGTGTGATGTTCCCCTTCCCGAGTCCAAGTGATCTCATTGTTCAGTTCCCACCTATGAGTGAGAACATGCGGTGTTTGGTTTTCTGTTCTTGCGATAGTTTGCTGAGAATGATGGTTTCCAGATGCATCCATGTCCCTACAAAGGACACAAACTCATCCTTTTTTATGGCTGCATAGTATTCCATGGTGTATATGTGCCACATTTTCTTAATCCAGTCTGTCACTGATGGACATTTGGGTTGATTCCAAGTCTTTGCTATTGTGAATAGTGCCGCAATAAACATACGTGTGCATGTGTCTTTATAGCAGCATGATTTATAATCCTTTGGGTATATACCCCGTAATGGGATGGCTGGGTCATATGGTACTTCTAGTTCTAGATCCTTGAGGAATCGCCGTACTGTTTTCCATAATGGTTGAACTAGTTTACAATCCCACCAACAGTGTAAAAGTGTTCCTATTTCTCCACATCCTCTCCAGCACCTGTTGTTTCCTGACTTTTTAATGATTGCCATTCTAACGGGTGTGAGATGGTATCTCATTGTGGTTTTGATTTGCATTTCTCTGATGGCCAGTGATGATGAGCATTTTTTCATGTGTCTGTTGGCTGTATGAATGTCTTCTTTTGAGAAATGTCTGTTCATATCCTTTGCCCACTTTTTGATGGGGTTGTTTGTTTTTTTCTTGTAAATTTGTTTGCGTTCTTTGTAGGTTCTGAATATTAGCCCTTTGTCTGATGAGTAGATTGCAGAAATTTTCTCCCATTCTGTAGGTTGCCTGTTCAGTCTGATGGTAGTTTCTTTTGCTGTGCAGAAGCTCTTTAATTTAATTAGATCCCATTTGTCAATTTTGGCTTTTGTTGCCATTGCTTTCGGTGTTTTAGACATGAAGTCCTTGCCCATGCCTATGTCCTGAATGGTATTACCTAGGTTTTCTTCTAGGGTTTTTATGGTATTAGGTTTAACATTTAAGTCTCTAATCCATCTTGAATTAATTTTCGTATAAGGAGTAAGGAAAGGATCCAGTTTCAGCTTTCTACTTATGGCTAGCCAATTTTCCCAGCACCATTTATTAAATAGGGAATCCTTTCCCCATTTCTTGTTTTTCTCGGGTTTATCAAAGATCAGATGGCTGTAGATGTGTGGTATTCTTTCTGAGGACTCTGTTCTGTTCCATTGGTCTATATCTCTGTTTTGGTACCAGTACCATGCTGTTTTGGTTACTGTAGCCTTGTAGTATAGTTTGAAGTCAGGTAGTGTGATGCCTCCAGCTTTGTTCTTTTGACTTAGGATTGTCTTGGAAATGCGGGCTCTTTTTTGGTTCCATATGAATTTTAAAGCAGTTTTTTCCAATTCTGTGAAGAAACTCATTGGTAGCTTGATGGGGATGGCATTGAATCTATTTTAAATTTTTTTTTAATTTTTGTGGAGACAGGATCTCACTATGTTGCCTGGGTGGTCTGGAACTCCTGGGCTCAAGCAATCCTCCTGCATTGGCCTTCCAAAGTTCTGGGATTACAGGCATGAACCAACACACCAGTCTAATTGCTTTCTTTAAGGTTGTACAGATTACACTGTCAACAGCAATAAAAAGGCCTATTTTCACTAAAATAATAACTTGTCAATTTCAACATGTGGCCAAAATAACAAATGTTTCTACCTTGTGACCCACCAATTCCACTGCTAGAAGTATGGAAGTAATTATCAGGTATGCACTGGCTTTCACAGAGTTGTCCTCTGAAGAATATGATGGTGTGATACCAGGTATTTTAGAAAGCATAAGTGTGTTAAAATCCATGAACAGGGGGATTATGGGAAAGGACTTCAATATTTTATTTTATATACTTTCTTGTGTTGTTTTAATTTTTTTGTTGTTGTTCTGACTGAGTTTCTCTTATTGACCAGGCTGGAATGCAATGGCGTGATCTCAGCTCACTGCAACCTCTGCCTCCCAGGTTCAAGTGATTCCCGTGCCTCAGCCTCCTGAGTAACTGGGACTACAGGCATGCGCCATCATGCCTGGCTAATTTTTTTTTTTTTTTTTTTTTTTTTTTTTTTTTTTTGAGACTGAGTCTTGCTCTGTTGCCCAGGCTGGAGTGCAGTGGCACAATCTCGGCTCACTGCAACCTCCGCCTCCTGGGTTCATGCAATTCTCCTGCCTCAGCCTCCCACGTAGCTGGGACTATAGGTGGTCACCACTACGCCTGGCTAATTTTTTGTATTTTTTTTTTGTTTGTTTGTTTGTTTGAGACGGAGTCTCTCTCTGTCGCCCGGGCTGGAGTGCAGTGCCTGCATCTCAGCTCGCTACAAGCTCCGCCTCCCGGGTTTACGCCATTCTCCTGCCTCAGCCTCCCGAGTAGCTGGGACTACAGGCGCCCGCCACCTCGCCCGGCTAGCTTTTTGTATTTTTTAGAGACGGGGTTTCACCGTGTTAGCCAGGATGATCTCGATCTCCTGACCTCGTGATCCGCCCGTCTCGGCCTCCCAAAGTGCTGGGATTACAGGCTTGAGCCACCGCGCCCGGCCATTTTTTGTATTCTTTAGTAGAGACGGGGTTTCACTGTGTTAGCCAGGATGGTCTTGATCTCCTGACCTCGTAATCCGCCCGCCTCAGCCTCCTAAAGTGCTGGGATTACAGGCGTGAGCCACCGCGCCTGGCCAATTTTTTGTATTTTTAGTAGAGACAAGGTTTCACCATGTCGGCCAGACTGGTCCCAAACTCTTGACCTAAGGTGAGCCACCCGCCTCAGCCTCCCAAAGTGCTAGGATTACAGGCATGAGCCACTGCGCCCAGCCTTAATTCTTTTTTTTTTTATTTTTGAGACGAAGCCTCGCTCTATGGCCCAGGCTAGAGTGCAGTGGCCGGATCTCAGCTCACTGCAAGCTCCGCCTTCCGGGTTCACGCCATTCTCCTGCCTCAGCCTCCCGAGTAGCTGGGACTACAGGCGCCCGCCACATCGCCCGGCTAGCTTTTTGTATTTTTTTTTTTTAGTAGAGACAGGGTTTCACCGTGTTAGCCAGGATGGTCTCGATCTCCTGACCTCGTGATCCGCCCGTCTCGGCCTCCCAAAGTGCTGGAATTACAGGCTTGAGCCACCGCGCCCGGCCTAATTCTTTATCATATGTATTACTTTGTATTATGGTACAATATATGTAAAACATTAGAATTTACCACTTTAACCATATTTAATGTACAGTTCAGTGTCATTAAATACAGTCACATTGTTGTGCAGCCCCATCACCACCCTCCATCTCCAGATCCTTTTCATCTTCCCAAACTGAAACTCCGAACCCATGAAACAGAAACTCTCCATTCCTCCTTTGCCCAGTTCCTGGTAACGAGGATTTTACTTTCTGTCTCTATGACCTTAACCACCCTAGGTATTGCATATAAGTGGAATTATATAGTATTTGTCTTTTGTTTGTTTGTTTGTTTGTTTTGAGGTAGAGTCTCACTCTGTTGCCCAGGCTAAAGTGTAGTAGTGTGATCATGGCTGGGATCACAGGCTCATGCCAACATGCTTGGCTAATTTATATGTATATATAATTATTTTATTTTATTCTGAGATGGAGTTTCACTCTTGTTGCCCAGGCTAGAGTGCAATGGCGCGATCTCAGCTCACCGCTACCTCCTCCTGCCGGGTTCAAGCGATTCTCCTATCTCAGCCTCGCAAGTAGCTGGGATTACAGGCATGTACCACCACGCTTGGTTAATTTTGTATTTTTAGTAGAGACAGGGTTTCATCATATTGGTCAGGCTGGTCTTGAACTCCTGACCTCAGGTGATCTGCCCGCCTTGGCCTCCCAAAGTGCTGGGATTATAGGCATGAGCCATCTCCTCCGGCCTATTTTTTTATATTTTTGGTAGAGACAGGATTTCACCATGTTGGCCAGGCTGGTCTCAAACTCCTGACGTCAAGTGATCTGCCCGCCTCTGCTTCCGAAAGTACTAGGATTACAGATGTGAGCAGCCTCCTTGTGGTTTTGATTTGCATTTCTTTAATGATTAATTAGTGATATTTAGCAGTTTTTCATATGCTGATTGGCCATTGAGGCTGCTGTTTTTTTTTTTCTTTCTTTTTGAGACAGAGCCTTGCTCTGTCGCCTAGGCTGGAGGGTAGTGGCATGACCATGGCTTACTGCAAACTCTGCCTCCCGGGTTCGAGCGATTCTCCTGTCTCAGCCTCCTGAGTAGTTGGGAATACATACAGGCATGTGCCACCATGCCCGGCTAATTTTTGTATTTTTAGTAGAGACAGGGTTTCACCATATTGGCCAGGCTGGTCTCGAATTCCTGCCCTCAAGTGATCTGCCTGCCCACCTCAGCCTCCCAAAGTGCTGGGATTACAGGCTTGAGCCCCTGCGCCTGGCCCATTGCTTCATTTTTTATGAAATAATAAAATGTGGCTAAATAATATTCCACTGAGTGGATCAATGACATTTTATTTATCCATTATCAGTTGATGGATATTGGAGTTCATTCTAATTATTTGTTATTATGAATAATGTCGGTATGAGCATTCATGTAAGAGTTTTTGTGGGAACATATGTTTTAACTTTTCTTTATATACCTAAGAGTGGAATTGCTGGCTCACATGGTAACTTTATGTTCAACCTTTTGAGAACTGCCAGACTGTTTCTCAAAGTTGCTGCACCATTTGACATTCTCACCAACTACATGTGAGGGTTCCCATTTCTCTACATCCTCCACAAAACTTTTTATTATTTGCTTATTATTATAGCCATCCTAATAGGGTGAAGTAGGCTGGGCACAGTGGCTCACGCCTGTAATCCCAGCACTTTGGGAGGTAGAGGCAGATGGATCACTTGAGGTCAGGAGTTTGAGACCAGCTTGACCAACATGGCAAAACCATATCTCTACAAAAAATAGCTGGGTGTGGTGACATACTTCTGTAGTCCTAGCTACTGAGAGGCCGAGGCATGAGAATTGCTTGCAGCCAGGAGGCAGAGGTGGCAGTGAGACGAGATCATGCCACTGCACTCCAGCCTGGGCAACAGAGTGAGACTCTGTCTCAAAAAAAAAAAAAATCTAATAGGGTGAAATAGCATATTATTGTAATTTTGGTTTGCATTTCCATGAAGACTTATGATGTTGACCATCTTTTCATATGCTTATTGATATATTCTCTTTGGAAAAATGTTTATTCAGATTATTTGTCCATTTCGAAATTGGATTGCATGTTTTGTTTTTGTTTTTGTTTTTGAGATGAGCTGTCACTGTGTTTCCCAGGCTGGTCTTGAACTCCTGACTACATGGAATCGCTGTAGAGCTCCGCAAACATGCACTTGAGGCACTCTTTTTCAATACTATAGTCATTTTTATTTCCAACCCTCTGGAGTCTACACCTCCTCCATGTTTTAGGAGACATTTTCTTCCTTTCATTCCTTCTTGGATCTTCCAGACTTCAGTATCTCAAGCTTGACCAGACGTTGGGACTGGAGAAAGAGAGGCGGGGTCTGGTCCAGAAGCAATGGGAGTGCTTAACTTGGTTCACTGTTCCCCAAGGAAACACCATGACATGATTTCCTCATCAGTTCCCTAGGAAGTACTTACACTGCTCCCAACCAAATTAGTATTACTATTGTTCAGTAACAACACATTCAGCATTGTCTTTTTTTTTTTTTTTTTAAGACGGAGTTTTCCCTCTCGTCCCCCAAGCTGGAGTGCAATGGGGTGCTCTCGGCTCACTGCAACCTCCGCCTCCCGGGTTCAAGCGATTCTCCTGCCTCAGCCTCCCGAGTAACTGGGATTACAGGCATGCACCTCCATGCCCGGCTAATTTTGTATTTTTAGTAGAGGCGGAGTTTCTCCGTGTTGGTCAGGCTGGTCTCGAGCTCCTGACCTCAGGTGATCCGCCTGCCTCAGCCTCCCAAAGTGCTAGGATTACAGGCGTGAGCCACTGCGCCCAGCCAGCATTTTCTTTTCCCTTTTTTTTTTTTTTTTGAGACCGGGTCTCGTTCTGGCGCCCAGGCTGGAGAGCAGTGGCGCCATCTTTGCTCACTGCAACCCCTGCCTCCCGGGCTCAACAGATTCTCCTGCCTCAGCCTCAATGAACCACCACCCCGGCACACATTCAGCTATTTTATTTTATTTTATTTTTATTTTTTTGAGACAGAGTCTCATTCTGTCGCCCAGGCTGGAGTGCAGTGGTGTGATCTCCGCTCACTGCAACCTTTGTCTCCCGGGTTCAAGTGGTTCTTCTGCCTCAGCCTCCTGAGTAGAAGGGATTACAGGCGTGTACCACGACGCCCGGCTAATTTTCGAATTTTTAGTAGAGATGGAGTTTCACCACGTTGGTCAGGCTGGTCTCAAACTCCTGATCTGGTGATCCACCCAACTCAGCCTTCCGAAGTACTGGGGTTACAGGCATGAGCCATTGCGCCTGGCCATATTTTTAAAATTTATTATTTTTTTTTGAGATGGAGTCTCGCTCTTGTTGCCCAGGCTGGAGTGCAGTGGTGCCATCTTGGCTCACCGCAACCTCCACCTCCTGATTCTCCTGCCTCAGCCTCCCGAGTAGCTGGGATTACAGACATGCGCCACCATGCCCCATTAATTTTGTATTTTTAGTACAGATGGGGTTTCTCCATGTTGGTCAGGCTGGTCTCTAACTCCCGACCTCAGGTAATCCGCTTGCCTCGGCCTCCCAAAGTGCTGGGATTACAGGTGGGAGCCACTGCGCCTGGTCACATTCAGCTCTTAAATGTGGCATTATTTGATTAGGAACATTTGACTTCCCGAATCTGGCTTGCAGGCATCGTGACATTAGCTGGCATTATCTTAGAAAGGATAACGGTTTTTTGGGGAGTTTTTTGTTTGTTTTGTTTTGTTTGAGCCGGAATCTCGCTCTGTAGCCCAGGCTGGAGTGCAATGGCGTGATCTCTGCTCAGTGCAACCTACGCCTCCCGGGCTCAAGTGATTCTTCTGCCTTAGCCTCCCAAGTAGCTGGGATTACAGGCACGTGCCACCATGCCCAGCTAATTTTCGTATTTTTAGTAGAGACGGGGTTTCACCATGTTGGCTAGGCTGGTCTTGAACTCCTGACCTCGTGATCTGCCCGCCTCGGCCTCCCAAAGTGCTGGGATTACAGACGTGAGCCACCGCGCCCGGACTAGCAAGGATAACGTTAAGTCAATTCCAAACCTCTCAATAAAATTGGGCAATGGGGTGGGGTGTACCTGGGTGGGTCTGAGTTTCTGCTACAATAGGCCCTCAATAAATGTTTGTTGAGCCTGGAGCGCTGGCTTACGCCTGTAACCCCAACACTTTGGGAGGCCGAGGCGGGTGGATCACCTGAGGTCAGAAGTTTGAGACCAGCCTGGTCAACATGGTGAAACCCTGTCTCTACTAAAAATACAAAAGTTAGCTGGGCGTGGTGGCAGGGGCCTGTAGCCCAGCTGTTTGGGAGCCTGAGGCAGGAGAATCGCTTGGACCCGGGAGGCGGAGGTTGCAGTGAGTGCCACTGCACTCCAGCCTGAGCGAGAAGAGTGAAACTACGTCTCAAAAAAAAAAAAAAAAAAAAAAAAAAAGTTTTTTGAATTCAATATAATGGGCTTTATGGGATGGGGGTTACATGGATGATGTTGTTTGAGTAGTGATTAGAATTTCATCTTGTATCAATACACTATATAATTCCTTGAAATAAATAAACGTACATACTTCAGAACAGAAACTTCATACTTCCTAAAGGAAATAATCTTGGATAGAGGTGATTTGCCACAGAAGAAATGCATAATTGGTACTCAGATGGAAATGATTATTATTTGTAATGCAACATCATATGCTACCTAGTTCAGTACGTGATGCAAACGGAATATTGTTGCTTGGAACAGTAGCAATTTCGTTGGTTTTAAAAGGCGGCGAAGAGAGCGTCCCCTTCCAAGGGGAAAATTTGGTGAGATTCCTTTAAGGTGTGGCACGCTCGCCCCGCTGCCTGCCCAGGAGCTGCGGGGTTTGCGCCCGGCGGAGGTGAAGGTCGCTAAACCACATTTCCCGGCGGGCCCCTCAGGCTGCCGCGCCTGCGCAGTGGGGGCGTCCGAGGCCGGCTGAACTCCCGCGCTCTCCCGCCACCTCGCCTCGCCTGGCCTCGTCTGGCCTGGTGTCTTTCCTGACTATGGAGGGGGTCGCGGTGGTGACCGCGGGCAGCGTGGGCGCTGCCAAAGCCGAGGTAGCTGCAGCCTTGCCGCCTCCGCCTCCTGCGTCCCCGCCCGCCCTCACCCCCGCACCCGCAGCGGGTGAGGAGGGACCGGCGCCTCTGTCTGAGACTGGGGCTCCCGGCTGCTCCGGCTCTCGGCCCCCTGAGCTGGAGCCGGAGCGCAGCCTGGGCCGCTTCAGAGGCCGCTTCGAGGACGAGGACGAGGAGTTGGAAGAAGAAGAGGAGCTGGAAGAGGAGGAAGAGGAGGAGGAGGAGGACATGAGTCACTTCTCGTTGAGGCTGGAGGGAGGCCGGCAGGACTCGGAGGACGAGGAGGAGGTATTTAGAGCCCCCGCGCGACCCCTCCGGGCTCAAGCGGCGTCAGGGACGTAGCTGGGAGTCGTCGGCCGAGTGTGCGCCCAATCCTAGTGCGCCACTGCCGCCCGGAGCACTGGAGCCGACCTCCCCCGATCCCGGCCCCGGCTGCCTAGGCGTGTGGCGCCGACAGGCCTCCGGCCCGGCCCGGGTCTTTACCCGCTTATTTTGTGAGGTTCCTGCAGGTCACTTAGGCTCTGCGAGTCCGACTCATTCGTTCTGTTAATAATCACAATTATTTTGAGACAGGGTCGCCCAGGCTGGAGTGCAGTGGCGCGACCATGGCTCACTGCAGCCTCCAACTCCTGGCCTCAGGCGATCCTCCCGCCTCAGCCTCCGGAGTAGCTGTGATTACAGGCACGCGCCACCACACCGGGCTAATTAAACTTTTTTTTTTTTTTTTGTAGCGAGGAGGGCTCCCTATGTTCCCGGGCTGTTCTCGAACTCCTGGGTTCAAGCGATTCTCCCTCTGGCCTTCCAAAGGATTACAGACGTGAGCCACGTAGCGTGTCCTGTAAATAATTATTGAAGCTACTGCTTAGTGGGCAGCAAAGATCCTTTTTTAAATTTTGTTTTGTTTTGTTTTTTTTATTTTTTTGAGACGGCGTCTCTCTCTGTCGCCCAGGCTGGAGTGCAGTGGCACGATCTCGGCTCACTGCAACCTCCGCCTCCCAGGTTCTTGCGATTCTCCTGCCTCAGCCTTTCGAGTAGCTAGGACTACAAGGCGCCCGCCACCACGCCCGGCTACAGTAGAAACGGGGTTTCACCGTTATAGCCAGGATGGTCTCGATCTCTTGACCTCATGATCCGCCCGTCTCAGCCTCCCAAAGTGCTGGGATTACAGGCATGAGCCACCGCGCCCGGCGTAAAGATCCTTTTGAAACAGTAATTTGGCTGGGCGCTGTGGCTCACGCCGATAATCCCAGCACTTTGGGAGGCGGAGGCGGGTGGATCTCGAGGTCAGGAGTTCAGCCTGACCAAAACGGTGAAACGCCGTCTCTACTAAAAATGACGAAAAGTAGCCAGGCGTGGTGGCACACGCCTGTAATCCCAGCTACTCAAGAGGCTGAGGTAGGAGTATCACTTGAATCCGGGAGGCAGAGGTTGCAGTGAGCCGAGATCCTGCCGCTGCACTCCAGCCTGGGCGACAGAGCCAGACTCCCTCTCAAAAAAAAAAAAAAAAAGAAACAATAATTTATATTGTGTTATTACTGTAACTTTCAGCGGTATTTTAATGGGTTGGAGGTAAATGTTTCCATGTTGCAATGACATTTTGAGATTATGGTTTAAGGTTTTGAGGAAGGTGGACTGAGGAAGGTGGACTGAGTGCGGTGGCTCACGCTTGTAATCCTAGCACTTTGGGAGGCTGTGGCAAGTGGATCACCTGAGGTCAGGGGTTCGAGACCAGCCTGGCCAACATGGTGAAACCCCATCTCTACTAAAAATACAAAAATTAGCCAGTGTGGTTGTGCGCGCTTCTAATCCCCTGTATTCGGGAGGCTGAGGCAGGAGAATCGCTTTAATCCAGGAGGCGGAGGTTGCAATGGGCTTGGGCTAGATTGAGACTCTGTCTCAAAAAAAGAAAAAATTTGAAAAAGGCAAGGACTTGTATTTTAAAACTGTTTCCATTGTATTTGCAGCGCCTGATTAATCTCTCTGAGCTGACCCCATACATCTTGTGTTCCATTTGCAAAGGCTACTTAATAGATGCAACTACCATTACAGAATGTCTTCATACCTGTAAGCATACTGGTCACATTTCTGAATAATTTTTCAGTTTTTCTAAATGTCTTCAAAGCATCCTGACTTCAACATTTTCTTTTTCAACAGTTTGTAAAAGCTGCATTGTAAGACATTTTTACTACAGCAACAGATGTCCAAAATGCAATATAGTAGTACATCAGACACAACCTCTTTATAACATAAGGTAAGAAGAATATATAAATTACAATTGTATTTTAAATATACTTTTTCTGAAAGGTTGAAGTTATATAGTTGGAATAAATTCTTGACCTCTCAGGATGGGCTCAGCGACTAACGCCATAATCCTAGCACTTTGGGAGGCCGAGGTGGGTGGATCACTTGAGGTCAGGAGTTCAAGACCAACCTGGCCAACATGGTGAAACCCCATCTCCACTATTAGCCAGGAGTGGCGGCACATGCCTGTAATCCCAGCTACTTGGGAGGTTGAAGCAGGAGAATCACTTGAACCTGGGAGACAGAGGTTGCAGGAGCCAAGATCGTGCCACTGTACTCCAGCCTGGGCAACAGAGTGAGGAGAATGTCTCAAAAAAAAAATTCTTAACCTCTCTCAAAATTGAAAGGGAACTACATATTCTTTTAAGAAATATGTATAGAGCACTTACTATGTGCCAGGCACTGTAATATCTGCTGAGGACTTAAAAGAGGCACAGGCCTCTTTCCTGAGAATTTTAATCCCATCAGTCATTCAGGTTAATGAGGCTAATTTAGGCTTTTCATTTCCAGTATATAGGTATTCCAAATCCTGTTTTTTTAGAAGTAATACCTGAAACAACTGGCCTCTTTAGTAAAGCCCATTTGTCATAGCTCATTGTGGCTTATTAATCAAATTTCCAGTTCATACTCAGTTTCTTAAGAGAGGAAAAGTACTAACAGTAGATTACTGTTATTTATTCAACATATACTACTGATTTTTACTACCTTCACACAGGAGTGCTTTGCAGATGATAGAAGTTCAAAATACAGTCTTTACCCTCAACTCATATTCTTATGAAGGGAATAAAATCAAATTAACAAGGCGTGGTGTCACACGCCTTTAGTCCCAGCTATTTGGAAGGCTGAGGTGGGAAAATCTACTTAAGCCTAGGAAGTAGAGGCTGTAGTGAGCCATGATTGAGCCACTACACTCCAGCCTGGGTGACAAAAGTGAGACCTTGTCACACACACACACAGAAATCAACGCATATGAAACAGTTTAGTTACCCATTCAAGAATCTGTGAATACTTATGATTATATATATTTACTTAAGGTTTTCTTGAGTGAGTTATATTTTAGGAACTGTAAATTCTACTTAAAAGTAACTCACCTCTGAGAAAGAAGATACCTACTTTCAAGAGAAAACACAATTAACTCACTCTGTACCAAAATGCATTTTTCTGAATTCTGAGGTGTTCTCCATCCTTTCCTTTTATTAGGTTGGACCGACAGTTACAAGACATAGTGTACAAATTAGTGATCAATCTAGAGGAAAGTAAGTTTCTTTTATTACATGGTTGTGAATCCCAGAATCTCTGACTCTACTAGTTACATTTTAAGTGTAATTTAGTCTGTGTTTTATCATTTTTTAGGAGAAAAAAAGCAAATGCATGATTTCTATAAAGAAAGAGGTCTAGAAGTACCTAAACCTGGTAAGTTTGGGTGTATACTACAATGTACTTATAGATTAAAGAATACTAACAATAAAATATGTGCCCTTTGAAGTTCCTTTTGGGGTTAGCTTGTTATATGATCAGAGAGATTTTGAAGGTAATTCTGTATGTAATCCAATTTATTTATAAAAATTAGAGATTGCAGACTGTGGAGCTAGATTCTCTGAGTTTGTTCCTAGCCCTGCCACTTTGTGAGGTGTATAACTTAAGCCAAGCCAGTTACATACTTAAATGTCTGTTTCTTCATCTACAAAATAGTGATAATCATACCACTT
Source organism: Macaca thibetana thibetana (assembly GCF_024542745.1). Taxonomy (NCBI): domain Eukaryota; kingdom Metazoa; phylum Chordata; class Mammalia; order Primates; family Cercopithecidae; genus Macaca; species Macaca thibetana. The sequence continues at coordinate 99,480,720 of NC_065586.1, read as the reverse complement.
CATTTAAAAAAATATATTGAGTAATATAAGCACTTAAAACAGTGCCTGGCACACAGTAACTGTTCCAGTGTTAGTTTTTATGATGATGTAATGTCACGGAATGGATGTCAAATAGATTTGGATTTAAATCCTGGTTCTTTTTATTTTGAGATGGAGTTTTGTTCTTGTTGCCAGACTGGAGTGCAATGCCGTGATCTCAGCTCACCGCAACCTCCGCCTTCCGGGTTCAAGCAATTCTCCTGCCTCAGCCTCCCAAGTAGCTGGGATTACAGGCATGCGCCACCACACCTGGCTAATTTTGTATTTTTATTTATTATTATTATTTTTTGAGATGTCACCAGGCTGGAGTGCAGTGGCATGATCTCGGCTCACTGCAACCTCCGCCTTCTGGGCTCAAGCGATTCTCCTGTCTCAGCCTCCTGAGTAGCTGGGACTACAGGCGCCTGCCACCACGCCCAGCTAATTTTTGTATTTTTAGTAGAGATGGGGTTTCACCCTGTTGGCCAGGATGGTCTCAATCTCTTGACCTCGTGATCTGCCCGCCTTGGTCTCCCAAAGTGCTGGAATTACAGGCTTGAGCCACCGTGCCTGGCCAATTTTGTATTTTTAATAGAGACGAGGTTTCTCCATGTTGGTCAGGCTGGTCTTGAACTCCTGACCTCAGGTGATCCGCCCACCTTGGCCTCCCAAAGTGCTGAGATTATAGGCGTGGGCCCCTGTGCCTGGCTTTTTTTTTTTTTTGAGACGGAGTCTTGCTCTGTTACCCAGGCTGGAGTGCAGTGGCCAGATCTCAGCTCACTGCAAGCTCCGCCTCCCGGGTTCACGCCATTCTCCTGCCTCAGCCTCCCAAGTAGCTGGGACTACAGGCGCCCGCCACCTCTCCCGGCTAGTTTTTTGTACTTTTTAGTAGAGACAGGGTTTCACCGTATTAACCAGGATGGTCTTGATCTCCTGACCTCGTGATCCGCCCGTCTCGGCCTCCCAAAGTGCTGGGATTACAGGCTTGAGCCACCGCGCCCGGCCTTTTTTTTTTTTTTTTTTTTAAATGAGATGGAATCTCAGTCTGCTGCACAGGCTGGAGTGCAGTGGCGTGATCTTGGCTTACTGCAACCTCCGCCTCCCAGGTTCAAGCAATTCTCCTGCCTTAGCCTCCCGAGTAGCTGGGATTACAGACATGTGCCACCACACCTGGCTAATTTTTTTTGTATTTTTAGTAGAGATGGGGTTTCACCACATTGACCAGGCTGGTTCCAAACTCCTGACTTCAGGTGATCCACCCACCTCGGCCTCCCAAAGTGCTGGGATTACAGGGGTGAACCACCTTGGTTGGCCTAAATCCTGGTTCTGTGACTTAGTTACCTGGGTGACCTTACACATATTGCTTATTCTCTCTAAGCCTCAGTTTCTTTTTTTTTTTTTTTTGAGACGGAGTTTTGCTCTTGTCGCCTAAGCTGGAATGCAATGGCATGATCTTGGCTCACTACAACCTCCACCTTCCAGTCTCAAGCGATCCTCCTGTCTCAGCTTCCCAAATAGCTGGAATTATAGGCACATGCCACCATGCCTGGCTGATTTTTGTATTTTTAGTAGGGATGGGGTTTCACGATGTTGGCCAGGCTGATCTCGAACTCCTGACCTCAGGTGATCCACCAACCTCAGCCTCTCAAAGGATTGGGATTATAGGCATGAGCCATGGTGACTGGCCGTCTCAGTTTCTTTATTAGTTAAGGAAGAAAAAAAGAGTAGCACTGGTACCTATATCATGGGACTATAGTAAGGACGAATGAGATGATGCATGTGAAGTGCTAAGTATGAGCCCTGGCACATAGTAGTGCTTATGCAGGGTTGTCTACACATGTTGCTGTTCTGATGAGCTCTCTCTGCAGCCCTAATAAGCCAGCCACATGTTTGCCTTCCATTGTGGAGTGGTCCCCAGGCTTGCCTCTCATTGCACTGGCTTTGACAGATTAGCTGATGTCATTAAAGACAGGGAGATTGAGTGCTTTATGATCTTTTAAATACCCAACATAGTTACAATACTTGTGTAGTTATTTTTCCAAAGATCTCAATTTATGACATTTTTATTCTTAATTAACATTTTTGTTTAACTATTAAATAGCTGTTCCACAGCCAGTCCCTTCAAGCAAAGGAAGATCTAAAAAAGTCCTAGAATCAGTGTTTCGTATTCCACCAGAACTTGATATGTCTTTATTACTGGAGTTCATTGGGTGAGTACCCTAAAAATCTGCCTTTTAACTTAAAATAAAGAATATTAAAAGTCCTAACAGGAAATTGTTCTGAATTCAGGTAAAATCAAGTTTTTCTGATATCCCCTTTGAGAATTATGAAATAATTGAATATTAGAAATAATTAGAAAAAGGTGTAAAGGGTCGGGTGCAGTGACTTACGCCTGTAATCCCAGCACTTTGGGAGGCTGAGGCAAGTGGATCACCTGAGGTCAGGAGTTTGAGACCAGCCTGGCTAACATGGTGAAACCCCATCTCTACTAAAAATACAAAAAAATTAGCTGGGCATGGTGGCGGGCACCTGTAATCCCAGCTACTCGGGAGGCTGAGGCAGGAGAATAGCTTGAACCTGGGAGGCAGAGGTTGCAGTGAGCCAAGATGATGCCATTGCACTCCAGCCCAGGCAACAAGAGCAAAACTCTGTCTCAAAAAAAAAAGACTGGGCATGGTGGCTTACGCCTGTAATCCCAGCACTTTGGGAGGCTGAGGCGGACGAATCACGAGTTCAGGAGTTCAAGACCAGCCTGACCAACATGGTGAAACCCTCTCTCTCCTAAAAATACAAAAATTAGCCAGGCATGGTGGCAGGTGCCTATAATCCCAGCTATTCAGGAGGCTGAGGCAGGAGAATCATTTGAAACCAGGCAGTGGAGATTGAAGTGACTCAAGATCGTGCCACTGCACTCCAGTCTGGGTGACAGAGTGAGACTCTGTCTCAAAAACAAAAAAAAGTGTTTGTCATTCCCATGCCTTTTTTTTTTTCATGTGGTTGCCACTTGTATATCTATTCCTGAGCAGTATGTAGCATTGTTTTTGCCAAACTTGAAATGGTATACTTTTCACTCAGTATTGTGTGATTCATCCCTGTTGAAATATATAGCTCTAGTTCATTCATTTTTACCATTATCTGGCATTCCATTAAAATGAATATATTATTTCTTGTCTTTTCCTGTTCTGTTGAATATTTAGGTTGTTTCCAGGTTTGCTGGTTTATTTACTTGTTGCTATTGTAAACAATATTGCTGTAAACATATTCATATGTATCTCCTGTGTATATGTGAGATAGATAGTTCTCCACGAGTGTAGTTTTACTCAGTCTTAGGGTATGTTCCTCTTCAACTTTAGTTGATTTTGCCAAATTAGTTAGATACCTTTCTTTCTTTTTTTTTTGGAGACAGAATTTTACTCTGTCGCCTAGGCTGGAGTGCAGTGGCACAATCTCAGCTCATTGCACCCGCTGCCTCCCAGGTTCAAGGGATTCTCCTGCCTCAGCCTCCCGAGTAGCTGGGACTGCAGGCACATGCCACCACGCCTGGCTAATTTTTGTAGTTTTGGTAGAGACAGGGTTTTGCCATGTTGGCCAAGCTGGTCTCCTGACCTCAGGTGATCCACCCACCTCAGCCTCCCAAAGTGTTTGGATTACGGAAGTGAGCCACCGTGCCCAGCTAGATACTTTTCTAATTAGAATAAATTGCTTCTTTCATACACTGTAGCATATGGTGTACTCCATTTTAGTGCAGCAATGTTAAACAGACTGTCATGGTCCCAGAGTTGGCATGTATCAAACTGTAGTTTTCAAACGCTTAACTGGCTGGCACAGTAAACTAAAATGCCTTTCTTGGAAAAATCTAGATTTCTCTTTTTTTTTTTTTTTTTTTTTTTTTGAGACGGAGTCTCGCTCTGTCACCCAGGCTGGAGTGCAGTGGCCGGATCTCAGCTCACTGCAAGCTCCGCCTCCCGGGTTCACGCCATTCTCCGGCCTCAGCCTCCCAAGTAGCTGGGACTACAGGCGCCTGCCACCTCGCCCGGCTAGTTTTTTTTTTTTTGTATTTTAATAGAGACGGGGTTTCACCGTGTTAGCCAGGATGGTCTCGATCTCCTGACCTCGTGATCCGCCCGTCTCGGCCTCCCAAAGTGCTGGGATTACAGGCTTGAGCCACTGCGCCCGGCATCTAGATTTCTCATGTTGTATCACTGTTGACTATTTTACTTCTCAGTCATCTCTTTATAACTCTGGGCTGCTTGTATCATTTATTATCTAGCGTGTGCTTTGTCATATTTATCTCCTTGTATATTCACTTCGTGCTCTCAACTGATATTAAGAACCCCTAAAAGGCAAGAGACATGTCTTATGTCCCCAAGAAGCCCATAGTAGTGGTTCATGATAATGACATAAAGATCCCTTTGGAAAAATTAGAAGAAATCATGTAATTACAAATTTTAATCCAGCAATTTCTACTATTAAAGAGTGTTACAGTTTGTATCTCTATAAGGGAGTAGGTTAAATAATTGTATGTCCATACATGAATATGCACTAATATAATAATGTGTGTGATGATGTGGAATAATCTCCAAGATGTATTAAGTGGGAAAAGCAAGGTGCAGAAAGGCAAGCACACGTACCATGTGCTTACTTAAGTTTTCTAAAAAGAGGATGGTGGAAAATACGCACGTACACGTATACTTTTTATGTGCACAGACCATTCCTGAAAGGCCATATAAGAACATATTGGCCGGGCATGGTGGCTTATGCCTGTAATTCCAGCACTTTGGGAGGCCAGGGCGGGCAGATTACCTAAGGTCAGGAGTTCAAGATCACCCTGACCAACATGATGAAACCCTGTCTCTACTAAAAATACAAAAATGAGCCAGGTGTTGTGGCGGGTGCCTGTAGTCCCAGCTACTTGGGAGGTTGAGGTGGGAGAATCACTTGAACCTGGGAGGCAGAGGTTGCAGTAACCCAAGATCATGTCATTGCACTCCAGCCTGGATAATGAGAGTGAAACTCTGTCTGGGGAAAAAAAAAAAAGTCTGGGCACAGTGGCTCACTCTTTTAATCCCAGCACTTGGGGAGGCCGAGGTGGGTGGATCACTTGAGATTAGGAGTTTGAGACCAGCCTGGCCAACATGGTGAAACACTGTTTCTACCAAAAACATAAAAAATTAGCTAGATGTGGTGGCACACGCCTGTGATTCCAGCTACTTGGGAGGCTGAGGCAGGAGAATTGCTTGAATTGGGAGGCAGAGGTTGCAGTGAGCTGAGATTGTGCCACTGCACTCCAGCGTGGGTGACAGAGAAAGACACTGCTGGAACACACACACAAAAAAAGAACATATTAATGGCAATGTCCCTAGGAGGCGACACTGGAGTCTATGACTCTAGGATGGGAAAAAGTCTTACTTGCCATTGAGTTTGAATTTTTACACATGTGACTGTGACTTTTGTTTTGTTTTCATACTAATCAAAAGAAGGCTGGAGTAATATCTTTTAATGACTAGCTAATTAAAATTTGAAAATTAGAAAGAATTGGCCGGACGCAGTGGCTCTTGCCTGTAATCCCAGCACTCTGGGAGGCCGAGGTGGGCAGATTACTTGATGTCAAGAGTTGGAGACCAGCCTGGCCAACAGGGTGAAACCTGTCTTTACTAAAAATACAAAAAAAAAAAAAAAAAAAAATTAGCCGGATGTGGTGGCGTGCACCTGTAATCCCAGCTATTCAGGAGGCTGAGGGAAGAGAATCACTTGAACCCAAGAGGCAGAGGTTGCAGTGAGCCGAGATCATGCCACTGCACTCCAGCCTGGGCAACAAGGGCCAAACTTTGTCTCGAAAAAACAAAAACAAACAAAAGATACAAAAATTAGCCAGGCATGGTGGTGCGCACCTTTAGTCCCAGCTATTTGGGAGGCCAAGGCAGGAGAATCACTTGAACTCGGGAGGCAGAGGTTGTGGTGAGCCCAGATAGCACCATTGCACTCCAGCCTGGGGGCGACAGGAGCGAAACTCCGTCTCAAAGAAAAGAAAAAAGAAAATTAAAAGGATTTTTTTTTTTTTGAGACGGAGTTTCACTCTTGTTGCCCTTGCTGGAGTGCAATAGCGCAGCCTCGGCTCACCGCAACCTCCACCTTCCGAGTTCAAGCGATTCTCTTGCCTCGGCTTCCCGAATAGCTGGGGTTACAGGTGCCTGCCACCATGCCCGGCCAGTTTTCTATTTTTAGTAGAGACAGGGTTTCGCCATGTCAGTCAGGCTGGTCTTGAACTCCTGACCTCAGGTGATCCGCCCACCTTGGCCTCCCAAAGTGCTGAGATTACAGGTGTGAGCCACCGCACCTAACTTAAGGAATTATATTTTTAAAAAATTACTTTGAGAGCCAGGCATGATGGCTCATGTCTGTAATACTAGCACTTTGGGAAGCAGAGGTAGGAGGACTGCTTGAGTCCAGGAGCTGGACACCAACCTGGGCAACATGGTAAAACACTGTCTCTACAAAAAAATACAAAAAGAAAATTAACTGGCCATGGTGGCGTGCACCTGTAGTCCATTCTACTAGGGAGGCTGATGGGGAGGATCGACTGAGCCTGGGAGTTTGAGGCTGCAGTGAGCCTTGATTGCACCACTGCATTCCAGGTTGGGTGACAAGAGTAAGACTCTGTCTCAAAAAAAATTATTTTGGAGAAATGTAACATTTTCCACTAATCCACAGCAAGAACTTGGATCCACTTTTTAAACCTTTTTTGAAAAGTCAGATATTGTAATACAACGATGGTAAACATGTGATGGGTGTGCCACCATCTCTTCTCTCTTTACTTGTAGCAGAAATCAATAATTAATCATAGCAGGCTTTCCTGAGTGAGACTTGACCACAATGCTCAAGGCAGTCATTACCATTACCAAAGTTGTTCCATTATTAACGCATTCCCTGCTATAGAGGAAAAAGCCCTACTTTGGAATAGGAGGTCTGGATTTAAGTCCTAGCTCTGCTGTTTTCTAGCTTTATAACCTTGAATAAATTGCTTTTGTTTATTCATAAGGTATATTATGTAAAGTGTATATATATATATATATATATATATATTTTTTTTTTTTTTTTTTTTTTTTCTCCCAAGGCAGAGTCTTGCTTTGTCACCCAGGCTGGAATGTAGCAGCACAATCTCGGCTCAGTGCAACCTCTGCCTCCTGGGTTCAAGCAGTTCTCCTGCCTCAGCCTCCCAAGTAGCTGGGATTACAGGCCCACACCACCATGCCTGACTAATTTTTTTTTTTTTTTGTATTTTTGGTAGAGGCAGGGTTTCACCCTGTTAGCCAGGCTGGTCTCGAACTGGTCTCGAACTCTTGACCTCATGATCCGCCTGCCTCAGCCTCCCAAAGTGCTCGGGTTACAGGCGTGAGCCACTGCACCCGGCCTCATAAGGGGTGTGTGTGTGTGTGTGTGTGTGTGTGTGTGTGTTTTGAGACAGACAGAATTTTGCTCTTGTTGCCCAGGCTGGAGGTCAGTGGCGTGATCTCAGCTCACTGCAACCTCTGCCTTCTGGTTTCAAGCAATTCTGCCACCTCAACCTTCCGAGTAGCTGGGATTACAGGTGCCCTCCTCCACGCCCAGCTAATTTTTGAATTTTTAGTAGAGGTGGGGTTTCACCATGTTGGCCAGGCTGGTCTCGAACTCCTGACCTCGTGATCCGCCTGCCTCGGCCTCCCAAGGTGCTGGGATTACAGGCGTGAGCCACTGCACCCGGCCTCATAAGGTATATATTAAGGTCCTGCTGTGTAAATAAAAATTGAATCTCAGAAATTGTTGATTATGATGGGTATTCAGTATACCTCATAATATGGTCCTTTATCTTTTTTTTTTCTTCCTTGAGACAGGGTCTTTCTCTGCTGCCCAGGCTGGATTGCAGTAGCGCGATCTTGGGTTGCTGCAGCCTCTGCCTCCTACACTCAAGCAGTCCTCTCGTTTCAGCCTCCTGAGCAGCTTGGACTATAGGCACACACCATCATGCCCAGCTAATATTTTACCATGTTGCCCAAGCTGGTCTTGAACTCCTGGCTCAAGCAGTCTACCCACCTAGGCCTCCCAAAGTGATGGGATTACAGGCGTGAGCCACTGCACCTCACCCTAACTTTTTATTACATGGAAAAGCATTTATGTTACCACAAAAGTTAGGCTATTGGGGGTAACCCGTAGGAAACTGTTTTCATGACAGGACAAGGGGAGTTTTAGTCTGATGGAAGCACAAAGGCAAATTTGGTTCAGTGCTTGACTCTGCTTGACTTGGAGGAGGAAAAACATTGAGGTGGGTTCAGCCTCTGCACTAATTTTTCAGTTACTGGAATATGAAATTAGATTTCTCCCCTAAATTGGGTATGCATTTTTTTTTTTTTTTTTTTTTTTTTTTGAGACGGAGTTTCACTCTTTTTGCCCAGGCTGGAGTGCAGTGGTGCGATCTCGGCTCACTGCAACCTCTGCCTCTGGGGTTTAAGCGATTCTCCTGCCTTAGCCTCCCGAGTAGCTGGTATTACAGGTGCATGCCACCATGCCTGGTTAAGTTTTTATATTTTTAGTAGAGATGGAGTTTCATCATGTTGGCCAGGCTGGTCTCGAACTCCTGACCTCAGGTGATTTACCCACCTCAGTCTCCCAAAGTATTGGGATTACAGGCGTGAACCACTGCGCCCAACAGAGTATGCGTGTTTTATGGTCTTTTTTTTCTTTTTTGAGATGGAGTCTCGCTGTCTTGCCCAGGCTGGAGGCATGATCTCGGCTCACTGCAAGCTCCGCCTCCCGGGTTCATGCCATTCTCCTGCCTCAGCTTCCAGAGTAGTTGGTACTACAGGCGCCTGCCACCACGCCCGGCTAATGTTTTTGTATTTTTGGTAGAGACGGGGTTTCACCATGTTAGTCAGGATGGTCTCCATCTCTTGACCTCATGATCCACCTGCCTTGGCCTTCCAAAGTACTGGGATTACTGGTGTGAGCCACTGCACCTGACCGTTTGTTTTTTTTTTTTTTTTTGAGGCAGAGTTTTGCCCTTGTTGTCAAGGCGGGAGTGCAGTGGCATGATCTCGGCTCACTGCAACCTCTGCCTCCTGGGTTCAAGCAATTCTCCTGCCTCAGCCTCCCGGGTAACTGGGATTACAGGCATGCACTACCACGCTCAGCTAATTTTGTATTTTTAGTAGCGATGCGGTTTCTCCTTGTTGGTCAGGCTGGTCTCAAACTCCTGACCTCAGGTTATCCACCCACCTCGGCATCCCAAAGTGCTGGGATTACAGGCGTGAGCCACTGTGCCCGGCTTTATGATCTTAAGATAGTCTCTTATCCTTTTTGTTCTATAGTTTCTATGTGTACATTATAAAAAGAAATAACCCAAGACAGACCTCATGGTATGTCAAAAAAGTATAGGTTTTGAAGACTAATCAGGGTAGGTAACCCTTGGGATGTGACTTCTCTGAACTGATCATCAGTTTCTGTATTTCTAAACTGGAGGTTACAATAGCAACTCAAAGGACTGTTGTAAGAATCAACATATGATATTCTTAAGTCTAAATTATTATCAATATGACTACTAAAATAATGCAGGGTCATTCAAAAATAAAAGTTAAGTGGTCCATGGTGCTATAATACATACACACCTGCATACCAAAGAAAATGGGGTTTTACGAGATGTGTGATACAGCAAAAATTTAATGCCATTTTATTTTATTTTTTTATTTTATTTTATTTTTTTTTTTGAGACGGAGTCTCGCTCTGCCGCCCAGGCTGGAGTGCAGTGGCCGGATCTCAGCTCACTGCAAGCTCCGCCTCCTGGGTTCACGCCATTCTCCTGCCTCAGCCTCCCGAGTAGCTGGGATTACAGGCGCCCGCCACCTCGCCGGCTAGTTTTTTGTATTTTTTAGTAGAGACGGGGTTTCACCGTGTCAGCCAGGATGGTCTCGATCTCCTGACCTCGTGATCCGCCCGTCTCGGCCTCCCAAAGTGCTGGGATTACAGGCTTGAGCCACTGCGCCCGGCTTAATGCCATTTTAAGCTCAGTGATGTTTAGTAAACCTGAGAGTAGTATGCCACTCTATACTGCCTTAGTATTGAGTATTGTGTTCAGCTCTGGATACCATATTTTAAGAGATATATTGGTAAACAGGTATAACCAGAATGGTAAAAGTTTGAAAATGTGTCCTATGTGGTAGCAGAAGGAACAAAAATATTTCATTTGGAAATAAAGCAATGGTAAGTCCCTCAAATTAGTTTAAAATCTTTAAAGGGCTACCAAGTAAAAGAAAAATTGGTCTGATTCACAATATCAGAAAACAAAACTATGACTACTAGGTATATGTTACTGGGTGAAGCTGTTTGATTAAGTGGAAGCAAGTAATTTTTTGTGTGTTTTTGAGATGGAGTCTGGCTCTGTCATCCAGGCTGGAGTGCAGTGGCACGACCTCGGCTCACTGCAACCTCCGCCTCCCAGGTTCAAGTGATTCTCCTGCGTCAGCCCCTCGAGTAGCTAGGATTATAGGCATGTGCCAACATGCCTGGCTAATTTTTGTATTTTTAGTGGAGACGGAGGTTTACTATGTTGGCCAGGCAGGTCTCAAACTCCTGAGCTCATGTGATCCACCTACCTCGGCCTCCCAGAGTGCTGCAATTACAGGCGTGACCCACCGCATCCGGCCGCAAGCAAGCAATTTCTAACAAAGTCACCCACAAATGAAATTGCTGACTTGTCAGTTAAGCTGAATATCAAAAGCTGTCTTTTGATATTCAGGCAGAGGCTGATGCCCATGTACCATGTATTCTACAGAGATAATTCTTTTTTTTTTTTTTTTTTTTTGAGATGGAGTCTCGCTCTGTTGCCCAGGCTGGAGTGCAGTGGCCGGATCTCAGCTCACTGCAAGCTCCGCCTCCCGGGTTCACGCCATTCTCCTGCCTCAGCCTCCCGAGCAGCTGGGACTACAGGCGCCCGCCACCTCGCCCGGCTAGTTTTTTTTTTTTTTTTTTGTATTTTTTTAGTAGAGATGGGGTTTCACTGGGTTAGCCAGGATGGTCTCGATCTCCTGACCTCGTGATCCGCCCGCCTCGGCCTCCCAAAGTGCTGGGATTACAGGCTTGAGCCACCGCACCGGACTAGAGATAATTCTTTTTTTTTTTTTTTTTTTTTTTTTTTTTTTGGAGACGGAGTCTCGCTCTGTCACCCGGGCTGGAGTGCAGTGGCCGGATCTCAGCTCACTGCAAGCTCCGCCTCCCGGGTTCACGCCATTCTCCTGCCTCAGCCTCCCGAGTAGCTGGGACTACAGGCACCCGCCACCTCGCCCGGCTAGTTTTTTGTATTTTTTTAGTAGAGACGGGGTTTCACCATGTTAGCCAGGATGGTCTTGATCTCCTGACCTCGTGATCCGCCCGTCTCGGCCTCCCAAAGTGCTGGGATTACAGGCTTGAGCCACTGCGCCCGGCCCGAGATAATTCTTATAATGAATGGGATGTTTTATTTTATAACTCTAAGATAATTTAGCATTCTATTTATGTGTATATTTTATATTTTTATGTATATTTACGGATTTACAGTTTACATTTATATATTGATATAATATATAAAATAAATCATTTATAGGTTTATTTGTAATATATAAATTATATATTTCTGTATCTCTCTTACTTTTTTCTTTTTATTTTTTTAATTTTTTTTTTTTTTGGAGACGGAGTCTTGCTCTGTTGCCCAGGCTGGAGTGCTTTGGAGTCTGGGTGTGGTGGGTCACACCTGTAATTCCAGTACACAGGGAGGCTAAGGCAGGAGGATGGCTTGAGGCCAGGAGTTTTGAGACCAGCCTGGCCAACATAGTGAGACCCTATCTCTTAATTTTTTTTTTTTTTTTTTTTTTTTTTAATTAGTCATGCATTGTGGCACATATCTGTACTCCCAGCTACTCAGGTCGGCTAAGGCAAGAAGTTTACTTAAGCTCAGAAGGTTGAAGCTGCAGTGAGCCACTACACTCCTGCCTGGGTGATAGAGCAAGACCCTATGTCTTAAAAAAAAAAAAAAAAAAGAAAGAAAAAAAAGAATACTTTGGAAATGATGCAATTGTGAACTTGTCTAATCTTCACAACATAAGGAAGAAAGAATATTGGCTTTGATGTTAGGCACACCTGAGTTTGAATTTCAGTTTTATTACCTACCAGCTCTGTGTGACCCAAAGCAAGTTATGACCTCTGTGAGCTTAATTTTTTTTTGTCTGTAGAAAGGGGTACTAATACCTGATTAGCAGGGCTATTGTGAGAACTAAATGAAAAACATGCACAATATATGAATACCTAATTCAATGCCTGGCACATAGTACTTTCTCAACAAAAAGTTAGATCCCCTTGTCTCCCTCATGGCTTAAAAGTAATTGATTTAACCAAGAAATCTGTAGGCTTCTAGGTGAAAAGGAAACAGTAAAATTATGTCCAGGTAATTATTCTGCAAGAAAAGCAATAGGAAGCAGAGCAGCCTTCTTGTAAGAAATTTTATTTTGTAAACATTACTATAGAGAGAAAAATCACATTAATTATGATTAAAAGAAAAACAAACACGAAATCAGACTTTAAGCTGTAAAATGTTAGGATGCTAAATGCAGGATGAGGGGGAATCTAATATTTAAGAATATACTTTTTCCTGGAGATCTATTGTACATCATGATGACTACAGTTAATAATGTATTATATACTTGAAAATTGATGAGTAGATCCTAAATGTTCTCACTACAGTAAAATAGTATGTGAGCTGATGAATATATTAATTTGCTTGATTTTATTAGTTTATGGTATATATGCATCTTAAAACCTATAGATATACACAATTTTAATTTGTCTATTATCCCCTAATAAAGCTGGAAGAAATAAGTAAATTCTCATATTTTCCATCAAATAACAAAGAATATACTTTTAACTTCTAAAATTAAGTATAGAAAGTAGTGTAAAATACTGCATAAAACTGCCTTTGCCTTAACCACTAGGTGGCAGAAATGACAATTACATTTGTTTATTTCATAAAACTTCAGGTGACCGTGTTTTAGAATTACAATGAATTGATGTTTCTCAAATATATATGTTGTTTTATGATTAAACATATAGCTTAAAGTATTAAATATTGATTAATTTTGCTCTCATTTTTCAGTGCTAATGAAGGCACGGGACATTTTAAGGTATTTTACTTTTTTTTTTCATTCATTTCACAAGAGGACTCTGTAGCACACAAATTCGAGTCACATTAGCAACCAAATGGAGATTGTATAAAGTTATTTAAATATGAAGTACATTTAATAATATTTTATAGATTTATGAATAAAAGTTATTAAGTAGGAATTTGTTCATTCAGAACAGTAGTCTAAGGAAAATTAAGTGAATACTTTTTAAAACTAAATCCAAATGCTATGTTAATTTAGTGATAAAAAATGTCTCAAAACATTTTTTGCGTAATTGGCATTTTGAGTTAAATGTGAGCTTAAAATTTTATTTGCATGTAACATTTTTTGCTCAAGTTATCTTGCCCTACTTGTTACTTCAATTATTCACAGAAGTTTTAGAGGTAAGAATGAACTCCTTTGTAACATATTTAAGTTCAGAGTTGATTTAAAGATTCCAAAATCACAGGTACCATTGTATACAGTGTTACTAATATAATGCGAGTCATCAGGAAAAGGTAACTTTTAAAAAAGGGGGTAAATCAGACCTTATAGTTACTTGGGAGGTAAATATACAAGGAATAGTTGACTTTGATCTGTTCAGATTTTCAGTGACTTTGTCGAGCCTGTACTGAAAATTAGGTGAATTATACCTAGTTGGATATACTGTACTGTTTTATGAACACACTAGCTCAGAGACATGAATTAAAGCATAGGAATTGATAGGTAATTCTCTGGATGAAGCATATTATACATGTGTCTCAGAGACTGATGTGATAGAGGGAATGCAGTTTTAAGTCCCCACAATTTTTTTTTTTTTTTTAATATGGAGTCTTCCTCTGTCGCCCAGGCTGGAGTGCAGTGGCGCAATCTCGGCTCACTGCAACTTCCGCCTTCTGGGTTCAAGTGATTCTTGAACCCAGCCTCAGCCTCCTGAGTAGCTGGGATTATAGGCATGAACCACCACACCTGGCTAATTTTGTATTTTTAGTAGAGACGGTGTTTCACCATGTTGGCCAGGCTATTCTCAAACTCCTGACCTCTGGTGACCCACCCACCTGTGCCTCCCAAAGTGCTGAGATTACAGGTGTGAGCCACTACATCCGAACATAAATCCCCGTGATTTTTGATAGCATTGAACCTCTTCTAAGTTGCAAAACATCAAACTGGTGGTGTTTAGCTTTAGGAAATTCTCGTAGCCATGTGGTGGGTGGGATAGTGGCAGATAGGTTTTTGTATGGTTTAAGCACAGGGATATATGCTACCAGTGTTCCCTGAAGATGTCTGTCTAATAACTTGCAGTAGTCAGTCCAACAGAATTTTAAAACCTCATGAAGAAAGAACTAGAGAATGAATTGAAATATTAGGCCAGGTTCATTGGCTCACATCTGTAATCCCAGTACTTTGGGAGGCCAGTGTAGGAGGATTGCTTGGAGCCAGGAGTTTGAGACCAATCTGGGCAACATAGGAATACCCTGTCTCTATAAAAAATAAAAACGTCAGCTCTGCATGATGGCATGGGCCTATAGTTCCAGCTACTCAGGAAGCTAAGGTGGCAGGATCACGTGAACCTAGGAGATTGAGGCTGCAGTGAGCTGTGATTGTGTCACTGCACTCTAGCCTAGGTGACAGAGTAAGACTGCCTTAAAAAAAAGAGGAGATAAAGTATTAGTCTACTGCTTCCTCAAAAACACATGTGCAACCCAGAATATATAGCTGTGATTCTCACACATGAAAAAACATGATAGCAATACCACCTTGAAGGGTTCTTGCCAAAACATATAGGAAGGTGATTATGCTTCTAGATTTAATTACTAATTTACAAGAAATACAGGGGACAAAGAGATGTATTAGGCTGGGCGCGGTGGCTCACGCCTGTAATCCCAGCACTTTGGGAGGCCGAGGTGGGCGGATCATGAGGTCAGGAGATCGAGACCATCCTGGCTAACACGGTGAAACCCTCAAAAAAAATTAGCCAGGCGTGGTGGCGGGCGCCTGTAGTCTCAGCTACTCTGGAGGTGGAGGCAGGAGAATGGCGTGAACCTGGGAGGCAGAGCTTGCAGTGAGCCGAGATTGTGCCACTGCACTCCAGCCTGGGCGACACAGCGAGACTCCGTCTCAAAAAAAAAAAAAAAAAGAGGCCGGGCGCGGTGGCTCAAGCCTGTAATCCCAGCACTTTGGGAGGCCGAGACGGGCGGATCACGAGGTCAGGAGATCGAGACCATCCTGGCTAACACGGTGAAACCCCGTCTCTACTAAAAAAAATACAAAAAAAAAAAAAAACTAGCCGGGCGAGGTGGCGGGCGCCTGTAGTCCCAGCTACTCGGGAGGCTGAGGCAGGAGAATGGCGTAAACCCGGGAGGCGGAGCTTGCAGTGAGCCGAGATCGCGCCACTGCACTCCAGCCTGGGTGACAGAGCCAGACTCCGTCTCAAAAAAAAAAAAAAAAAAAAAAAAAAGAGAGAGATACATTAAATGAACTGTAGGAATATAATAAGCCAGATCAAGATAGTGGAAAACTACATGACAACCAATTCTGTTTCTTCAGCAAATAAATTAAAAAGGAAAGAGATGAAGAATAAACCTACATGTGAAACCTATTGATAAAAGTAACTCAAGGGACATATAAGTTAATTACATTGTATACACATTATTTGGATTTGATTTGAAAAATATAATTTTTTTTTTTTTTTTGAGACAGAGTCCCGCTCTGTGCCCCAGGCTGGAGTGCAGTGGCACAATCTCGGCTCACTGCAAGCTCCGCCTCCTGGGTTCATGCCATTCTCCTGCCTCAGCCTCCCAAGTAGCTGGGACTACAGGTGCCCGCCACCGCGCCCGGCTAATTTTTTGTATTTTTAATAGAGACGGGGTTTCACCGTGGTCTCGATCTCCTGACCTTGTGATCCGCCCGCCTCGGCCTCCCAAAGTGCTGGGATTACAGGCGTGAGCCACCGCGCCCGGCCGAAAAATATAATTTTTTAAATAATAACCCCAAATTGGGCTGGGGACATTGGGTCATGCCTGTAATCCTAGTGCTTTGGGAGCCCAAGGCGAGTGGATTGCTTGAGGTCAGGAGTACGAGACTAGCCTGGCCAACGTGCCACAACCCTATCTCTACTAAAAATACAAAAATTAGCCAGGCCCAGCTACTTGGGAGGCTGAGGCAAGAGAATCACTTGAACCGGGAGAGTGGAAAACTCGGCAAAGTGAGCTGAGATCATGTCACTTCACTCCAGCCTGGGCAAAAGAGTGAAACTCCATCTCAAAAAACATTATAATAACCCCAAATTGAAAACAGTGTATATAACTTATTCGCTGATGAATGGATAAACAAAATGTTCTATTTCCATATAATAGAGTATTATTTGACAGTAAAAAGGAACGAAGTGCTGATACATGGTCTGACATGGGTAAACATTGAAAACATGATGCTAAGGAAAAGAAGCCAGTCACAAAAGGCCATCCATATATTATATGATTTCATTTATCTGAAATGTGCAGAACAAGAAAATCCACAGGAGCAGAAAACAGATTAGTGGTTGACAGAGACTTGGGGAAGAGGCTGAATGGGGAGTGACTGCCAAGAGGTACAGGTTTCTTTCTTTTTTTTTTTTTTTTTTTGTAGACGGAGTCTTGCTCTGTCAACCACTCGGGTGAAATGGCACGATCTGGGCTCACTGCAACCTCTGCCTCCTGGGTTCAAGCAATTCTCCTGCCTCGGCCTCCCAAGTAGCTGAGATTACAGGTGTGCCCCACCACACCCAGCTAATTTTTTGTATTTTTAGTAGAAACGGAGTTTCACCATGTTACCCAGGCTGGTCTCGAACTCCTGACCTCAGGTAATCCACCCGCCTCAGTCTCCCAAAGTGCTGGGATTTACAGGCGTGAGCCATCTTGCCCAGCCAGGCTTCTTTTTAGGGTAATGAAAATATTCTGAAATTACATAGCAGTGATGGTTGCAAAATTTTGTAGATGTACTAAAATCCGTTTAATTGTACACTTTTAAAGGGTAAATTTAATGGTATGTGAATTTACATCTCAATAAAGCTGTTGATTTTTTTTAAATACGTAAGCCAAGATTCAGTAGAAACTTTGAATAGAAGCATTGTTTGTAATTTGCTTGGTGCAAACATTTTGGGGATATAAAAATGTATCTGGTTGAAACAATATATGCTTGGCCAGGTGTGGTGGCTAACACCTGTAATCCCAGCACTTTAGGAGACCACAACAGGAGAATCACTTGAAGTTAGGAGTTGAGACCAGCCTGGGCAACATGGGGAAACCCTGTCTCCACTGAAAATACAAAAATTAGCCTGGTATAGTGATGCATGCCTGTAATCCCAGGTACTCAGGAGGCTGTGGCAGGAAAATTGCTTGAACCCTGGAGGCAGAGGCTGCGGTGAGCTGAGATTGCGCCACTGCACTCCAGCCTGGGCAATAGAGCAAAACTTCATCTCAAAACAAACAAACAAAAAAAAAAAAGGCCGGGCACGGTGGCTCACACCTGTAATCCCAGCACTTTGGGAGGCTGAGGCAGGCGGATCACGAGGCCAGGAGATAGAGACCATCCTGACTAACATGATGAAACCCCGTCTCTACTATATTAGCCGGGCATGGTGGCAGGCGCCTGTAGTCCCAGCTACTTGGGAGGCTGAGGCAGGAGAATTGCGTGAACTCAGGAGGCAGTTTGCAGTGAGCCAAGATCGCGCCACTGCACTCCAGCCTGGGTGACAGAGCGAGACTCTGTCTCAACAACAAACAACAAAAAAACTGACTGGGCACGGTGGCTCGCACCTATAATCCCAGCACTTTGGGAGGCCGAGGTGGGCGGATCACCTGAGGTCAGGAGTTTGAAACCAGCCTGCCCAACGTGGTGAAACCCTGTCTCTACTGAAAATACAAAAATTAGTGTGGTGGCTCGCGCCTATAATCCCAGCCACTTGGGAGGCTGTGGCAGGAGAATCGCTTGAACCCGGGAGGCAGAGGTAGCAGTGAGTCAAGACCCCGTGATTCCACTCCAGCCTGGGCAACAAGAGGGAAACTCCATCTCAAAAACATATATATGTATATGCTTATGTTAGAATTTTTGTTTGAGCCCATCACTGGTTACATTTTTTTCATGAAAATTTTGTTTTAGTTTTCTCTTTTAGTAATGACAGCCCTATAAAACAATAAAATCATTTTCTACTGGGTTTAAGAAATTGGGGCCGGGTGCGGTGGCTCATGCCTGTAATCCCAGCACTTTGGGAGGCCAAGGCAGGTGGATCACCTGAGGTCAGGAGTTTGAGACCAGCCTGACCAATATGATTAAACCCCATCTCTACTAAAAATATAAAATTAGCCAGACGTGGTGGCAGGTGCCTGTAGTCCCAGCTACTTGGGAGGCTGAGATAGGAGAATCACTTGAACCCAAGAGGCAGAGGTTGCAGTGAGCCGAGATTGCACCACTGCACTCCAGCCTGAGTGACAGTGAGACTCCGTCTCAAAAGCTAAAACCTGTCAGGTGCAGTGGCTCACGCCTGTATTCCCAGCACTTTGGGAGGCCGAGGTGGGCGGATCATGAGGTCAGGAGATCGAGACCATCCTGGCTAACATGGTGAAACCCCGTTTCTAAAAATACAAAAATTAGTGTGATGGCACACGCATGTCGTCCCAGCTACTTGGGAGGCTGAGGCAGGAGAATCGCTTGAACCTGGAAGGCAGAGGTTGCAGTGAGCCACGATCGCGCCACTGCACTCCGGCCTGGGTGACAGAGCAAGACTCCATCTCAAAAACAGAAAACAAAGTTAAAATCCTTTACATGAAGAGCAAAATGATACAAATAATCTTAGAGACAAATGGCTTACAACACTAACAACTCTTCAGTGCTTACTATGTGACAGGTATTTTTATTAGTTATTTACATACATTAACTTATTTTCATAATAATTGTATGAAGCAGGTGCTATTTTTATCTATTTTACAAATAGAGACGCAGACAAGTTCAGGAACTTGCCCAAAGACTCACTATTAGAAAATGGCAGAACCAGGCCGGGCGCGGTGGCTCACGCTTGTAATCCCAGCACTTTGGGAGGCCGAGGCGGGCGGATCACAAGGTCAGGAGATTGAGACCACGGTGAAACCCCGTCTCTACTAAAAATACAAAAAATTAGCCGGGCGCGGTGGTGGGCGCCTGTAGTCCCAGCTACTCAGAACCAGGAAGTTTGAGCCCAGGTAGTCTGTGCCTGGAGTGCCTACGCTCAACACCTATTCTATATGCTGTACTGTGGTAATAATGGGCAGACCATTTATCAGTTGCTCAAGTATAACAAGCAAGCCCAAGACACCTAGAAAAATAAAATACCTATCTAATATATACTCTATGAGTTTTAGTCAGGAAAGTTCTTAAGAACAAACTACTCTACAGATAGGAAAGCTGAGTGCTGTAACATGGAACAAATATGTGCCTTGGTTCCCTGGGTAGCCATTCTAGGCTCCCAGTCTGTAAGTCCTAGAAAAACACTTTGTACTTTTCCTGAAAGGGACTGTTTAGTTCTGATTACTTCAGCTTTTCATTTGCATGAGGTCGTAGCATCCTTAGTTGTCTCAGAGAGATGGGAGCTAGGTAGGCATTAATTTTTATTTTCAAACTCTGTCATCTACTTATCACTTCCTACACCTCAAACTGTTGTGTCCCACATTCCAGCCACATATGTCTAGATAGTGATCTTTTTATTTTTCACTCAAAATAAAAAGTGAAATAAATAAATACATTTTTATTTATTTAATTTAATAGATTAAATTAAATTAAATTAAGTTAATGGCCGGGCCTGGTGGCTCACACCTGTAATCCCAGCACTTTGGGAGGCCAAGGCGGGCGGATCACAAGGTCAGGAGATTGAGACCATCCTGGCTAACAGTGAAACCCCGTCTCTACTAAAAAATAAAAAAAAATTAGCTGGACGTGGTGGCGCACGCCTGTAGTCCCAGCTACTCGGGAGACAGGCAGGAGAATGGTGTGAACCTGGGAGGCGGAGCTAGCAGTGAGCTGAGATTGCACCACTGCACTCCAGCCTGGGCGACATAGCGAGACTCCGTCTCAAAAAAGAAAAAAAAAAAGGAAAAAGAAATCCCTTTATTATGAAACTTTTTTAACTTACACAAAAGTAGGCAGAATAGTATAATGAACTCCCCATGTACACACCACTCCAATAATTGTAAATTCATGTTAAGTATCTGTTTATGGCAACATAATAATGATACTACAGATAATCCCTTGATGAAATATTCATACACTATTTAAATTTCCTACATTATCCCATGAAAATAGTTTGATAGTTTTTCAATCAGGATTCAGTAAGGTCCATACATTGTAATTGGTTAATGTGTTTGTCATTTACACCTCTTAATGTTTTTTAGTCTCGCCATTCCTTCTCCATCTTGTTTTTTCTTCCTCGCAGTTTTTTGTTTTTGTTTTTGTTTGTTTTTTGGTTTTTTTTTTTTTTTAGACGGAGTTCTGCTCTTGTTGCCTAGACTGAAGTACAATGGCACGATCTTGGCTCACCACAACCTCTGCCTCCCAGGTTCAAGTGATTCTCCTGCCTCAGCTGGGATTATAGGCATGCATCACCATGCCTGGCTAATTTTGTATTTTTAGTAGAGACAGGGTTTCTCCATGTTGGTCAGGCTGGTCTGGAACTCCTGACCTTGGGTGATCCACCCTCCTCGGTCTCCCAAAGTGCTGAGATTACAGGCGTGAGCCACCTCACCTAGCCCCTTGTAGTTTTTATGTTGAAGAAACAAAGTTGTTTTATTTATTTAATTATATATTTATTTTGAAATGGAGTCTCGCTCTGTCGCCCAGGCTGGAGTGCAGTGGTGTGATTTCGGCTCACTGCAACCTCCACCTCCCAAGTTCAAATGATTTTCCTGCCTCAGCCTCCTGAATAGCTGGGATTACAGGTGCATGCCACCACACCCGGCTAATTTTTTTTGCATTTTTTTGGTAGAGATGGGGTTTCACCATGGTGGCCAGGCTGGTCTCGAACTCCTAACCTCAAATGATCTGCCTGCCTCTGCCTCCCAAAGTGCTGGGATTGCAGGCGTGAGCCACCATGCCCAGCCTCGAAGTTGTTTTAGACATTTGGTATTGGGTGTTTTCTCTGTCTTTGAAGTGTAAGTTCAGTACTTGAAATGAATGAATAAATTTTACTCTGAGTTTTGTTTTTTCAATGAAACATTAAAATAAACCAAGCCTATTTAGAAAAATTGTTGACATACTTTTCAGAAAGGGAAAGCTAAGCAGAATTTCCATTTTTCTTCTCTGATATGTATACTAACTTGCTTCATAGTAAGTCTTTTCAAGAGTCTATTGCATCATCTTTGCTGTAAAATTTTCTTTAATGTTTACACATTACATATATATACATACATCTCACGCATGTACAGGTATATTTAACCTAAAAATAGTTTTATCTATCTATTTTTGTAGCCATTGGAAAAGAAGTTTGTTCGAGTTTCAGGAGAAGCAACTATTGGACATGTAGAAAAATTCCTCAGAAGAAAAATGGGTCTTGATCCAGCTTGTCAGGTACAGTACTTATATGTAAAAGAATAGGTAAAGTTGTGAGATTACCTTTAGCACACTGAAGAAATAACTCGCTAGGATTTCATGCAATTATTTTTGTTTTGTGATGTTGTAGACATTGTTAATGCTAACTGAATATCGATACATAGTGATTCACACCTCCAGCTCTAATCACATTTGATTTACTGTCCATTTCTTTTTTTTTTTTTTTTTTTTTTTTTGAGACAGTCTGTTTCTGTTGCCCAGGCTGAAGTACATTGACACAATCATGGCTCACTGCAACGTTGAGGTTTTCCTGGGCTTGGTTGGTCCTGCCTCCTGTCTCAACCTCCTGAGTAGTTAGGACTAGAGGCACATGCCACCATGCCCATCTTATTTTTTTTTTTTTTTAAGAGTTGTGGTCTTGCTATGTTGTCCAGGCTGGTCTCAAACTGCGAGCCTCAAGTAATCCTCCTGCCTCAGCTTCCCAAAGCACTAGGATTATAGGAGTTAGCCACTGTGCCAGGCTAGTATCCATTTCCTACTGCCACTGATGGCAATCTATTAGTATCAGAGAAAAGCTGAAGATAGGAGAAATATTAGAGTCTTCAGTTCCAACTCTTTCCATTTTGGTAGTAGAGAAAAATATTGCTTATCATCCACTTTTCTTCATAGGACATCCTTGCATTTATTAGTTGTTCAAGTATAACAAGCAAGCTCGACCAGGCACAGTGGCTCACGCCTGTAATCCCAGCACTTTGGGAGGCTGAGGTGGGCAGATCACGAGGTCAGGAGATCCAGCCTGACTAACATGGCGAAACCCCGTCTCTACTAAAAATACAAAAATTAGCCAGATGTGCTGGCATGCACCTGTAATCCCAGCTACTCAGGAGGCTGAGGCAGGAGAATCACTTGAACCTGGGAGACAGAGGTTGCAGTGAGCCAAGATTGAGCTACCGCACTCCAGCCTGGGCGACAGAGCAAGACTCCATCTCAAAACCAAACAAAACAAAAAAACAAGCAAAGCTCAGGACACCTAAGAGAAGTGAAATATATTTATCTAATAGGGACCTATTAGTTTTTTGTTTTGTTTTGTTTTGTTTTGTTTTGTTTTGTTTTTAGGCGGAGTCTTCACTCTGTCGCCCAGGCTGGAGTGCAGTGGCACCATCTCGGCTCACTGCAAGCTCCGCCTCCCGGGTTCGCGCCATTCTCCTGCCTCAGCCTCCCGAGTAGCTGGGACTACAGGCGCCTGTTTTGTTTTGTTTTGAGATGGAGTTCCACTCTGTCGCCTAGGCTGGAGTGCAGTGGCATGATCTCGTCTCACTGCAACCTCCGCTCCCCGGGTTCAAGCGATTGTCCTGCCTCAGCCTTCCTGAGTAGCTGGGATTACAGGCAGGTGCCATCATGCCCAGCTAATTTAGTATTTTTAGTAGAGATGGGGTTTCTCCATGTTGGTCTGGCTGGTCTCAAACTTCTGACCTCAGGTGATCCTCCTACCTCAGCCTCCCAAAGTGCTGGGATTATAGGCATGAGCCACCGTGCCCGGCTGACCCTATTAGTTTTTTTTATGGATTAAAAGAGATCTCCTGTTCTAGCTATGTAATATTTTTCTTTTTTTTTTGAGGCGGAGTCTCACTCCATTGCCCAGGCTGAAGTGCAGTGGGGCGGTCCCAGCTCACTGCAACTTCCGCCTCCCGGGTTCAAGTGATTCTCCTGCCTCAGGCTCCCAAGTAGCTGGGATTACAGGCCTGTGCCACCACACCCGGCTAATTTTTGTGTTTTTAGTAGAGACGGGGTTTCACCATGTTGTTGGTCAGGCTGGTCTCAATCTCCTGACCTCGTGGTCTGCCTGCCTTGGCCTCCCAAAGTGCTGGTATTACAGGCGTGAGCCACCGCACCTGGCTGTAATATTTTCTTGTTGTACGATGGAAGCTTCAAACTTCATATATCATTGAACATAAAAGTAAAATATACTCGTAGTTCTAGTTATGTGGTCCAGTTAGTAAAAATGCACATTTATTTAGCTTTGCTTTTTCATTAGTCAAATTTAAAAAGCATTTTTGTTATTCTCCATCATGTGTAAAGTCTTATAGAATAATTTTTATCTGAAATGCTGTGTATTGTGGCTAGGCACGATGGCTCACTTGTATAATCCCAGCACTTTGGGAGGCCAAGGCAGGTGGATCATTTGAGGTCAGGAGTTTGAGACCAGCCTGGCCAACATGGTGAAACCCTGTCTCTATTAAAAAATGAAAAATAGCTTGGCATGGTGGCACACGCCTGTAATCCCAGCTACTCGGGAGGCTGAGGCTGGAGAATTGCTTGAACCTGGGAGACGGAGGTTGCAGTGAGCCTAGATCATGCCATTGCACTTCAACCTGGGCAACAGAGTGATAATCTGTCTCAAAAAAATAGTAAAATAAAATAAAATAATAAAATACTCTATTATTAGTTAAATTAATAGATATGTTAAAACAGTGACTGGCCAGGTGCAGTGGCTCATGCCTTTAAATCCCAGCACTTTGGGAGGTCGAGGCAGGCAGATCACCTGAGGTAAGGAGTTCAAGACCAGCCTGGCCAACGTGGTGAAACCCTGTCTCTACCAAAAATACAAAAATTAGCCAGGTATAGTGGTGCACACCTGTAGTCCTGGCTACTTAGGAGGCTGAGGCAGGAGAATCACTTGAACCCGGGAGGTGGAGGTTGCAGTGAGTCAAGACCATGCCACTACACCCCTACCTGGGCGACAAGAGGGAGACTCTATATCAAAAAAGAAAAGGGCCAGACGCAGTGGCTCACACCTGTAATCCTAACACTTTGGGAGGCCAAGGCAGGTGGATCACCTGAGGTCAGGAGTTCAAGACCAGCCCGACCAACATGGTAAACTCCATCTCTACTAAAATATAAAATTAGCTGGGCACGGTGGCACATGCCTGTAATCCCAGCTACTCGGGAGGCTGAGGCAGGAGAATCGCTTGAACCCGGGAGGCAGAGGTTGCTATGAGCCGAGATGGCACCACTGCACTCTAGCCTGGGCAACAACAGCGAAACTCCAACTAAGAAAAAAAAAAGTGACTGAAAGTTTGCTAGTGTTTTTAGTACCAGTATTTACTAGTAGTTAAATATATACTAAATCCAATAAAATATGACTTCTCTAACTGAGCTTAACATATCCTGGTTATATCTCATGGCAGCTGAAAACTAGAAATGACTTATTTTTTACCTTGTAGCCACAGCACACTTGAGGTTATTCTTAGGTTTTGGTTAGAAATAAAACTGGTTAGTGACTCCTGGATTAAGAATTGTGAGTGATCACATAACAGCCTATTATTTCTAAAAGCAGAAGTCAGAAGACTTGCCCTTATTATAGAATAAGAAGTGACATCCTCCTGGGTGTATGGATTATTCTGTGGCTATATAAGTATTTGTGTGTGTGTTTTGTGGTTTTTTGTTTGTTTGTTTTTTTGGTGGCAAGGATAATATACTGTGTTGCTCAGGCTGGACTTCTGTGTGTGTGATACAGAGTCTTGCTCTGTCACCCATGCTGGAGTGCAATGGCACAATCTTGACTCATTGCAGTCTCTACCTCCTGGGTTCTAGCAATTCTTCTGCCTCAGCCTCCCAGGTAGCTGGGATTAGAGGTGCACACCACCATGCCCGGCTAAATTTTTTGTGTTTTTTAGTAGAGATGGGGTTTCATCATTTTGCCCAGGCTGGTCTCAAACTCCTGGCCTCAAATGATCCTCCTACCTCAGCCTCCCAAACTACTGGGATTACAGGCATGAGCCACTGTGCCCAGCCTGTTTTTTTAATTGACAGAAACAATATATATTGGGTTGGGCGTGGTGGTTTACGCCTGTAATCCCAGCACTTTGGGAGGCCAAAGTGGGTGGATAGCTTGAGCCCAGGAGTTCGAGACCAGCCTGGGCAACATAGCGAAACCCCAGCTCTACAAAAACCAAAATTAGCCAGGTGCGGTGGCACACACCTGTAATCCTAGTAGTCCTAGCTCCTAGGGAGGCTGAGGTGGGAGGATCATTTGAGCCTGGGAGGTCGAGGCTGCAGTGATCCACGATTGCTCTGCTGCACTGAGCCTGGGTGACAGCAATACACTGTCTCAAAAAAATAAAAATAGAAATAAGTGAAGGCCAGGCAAGGTGGCTCACACCTGTAATCCCAGCACTTTCAGAGGCCAAGGTGAGTGGATCACCTGAGGTTAGAAGTCCAAGACTAGCCTGGCCAGCGTGGTGAAACCCTGTCCCTAGTAAATACAAAAATTAGCCAGGCGTGGTGGCACATACCTATAGTCCCAGCTACTTGGGAGGCTGAGGTGGGAGGAGCCCTTGAACCCAGGAAGCAGAGGTTGCAGTGAGCTGAGACCACACCACTGCACTACAGCCTAGGTGAGAAAGTGAGACTCTGTCTCAAAAAAAAGAGAAATAAAGAAATCATACCTATTTATTGTATACAACATGATGTTTTGAAATATGTATACATTGTGGGATGGCAAATTTGAGCTAATTAACATACCATTACCCCACATTTTTTGTGGTGAAAACACCTGAAATCTCTATTCAGCAGTTACAATATATTGTTGTTATTATTATTATTATTTGTTTGTTTGTTTTTGAGATGGACTCTTACTCTGTCGCCCAGGCTAGAGTGCAGTGGCACGATCTCGGCTCACTGCAAGCTCTGCCTCCCAGGTTCACGCCGTTCTCCTGCCTCAGCCTCCTGAGTAGCTGGGACTACAGACACCCGTCATCACGCCCAGCTAATTTTTTGTATTTTTAGTAGAAACGGGGTTTCACTGTGTTAGCCAGGATGGTCTCGATCTCCTGACCTCATAGTCCGCCCACCTCGGCCTCCCAAAGTGCTGGGATTACAGGCGTGAGCTACCACGCCCAGCCTATAATATATTATTAAGTATAGTCACCATGTTTTACAGTATATCTCTTCTAAGTTGATTTTGTTACCTAAAAATGTGGATTTCTTCTTTGCTTACGTCATAGAATTTAAGGCTTTTAGCATTTTGAAATAAAATGATACAAAGGCTCATACCTGTAATCCCAGCTGCTCTGTAGGCTGAGGTAGGAGGATCACCTAAGCTTGGGGGGTCAAGGTGGCAGTGCATGATGAGACCCTGTCTCAAAAAAAAAATGATATAAAATTTGTTTCAACCTTTAATTTTCTTTTTCAGCTCTTGGCTCTCTAAATAAATATTATACCACTCAGCTACTGTATAGCTGGTAATGTTCATAAATTATTATTTAACCAAAATGTTAAAATAGAATTATCAAATACACAGACCCATTAATTGGGGACTAAAATTGTTGAGGCCTAAATTTAAGATAGAGTAAGTAATTAAGAGTTACTTCTAATATGAACAAAACGTGGAGCTGGTTTACTAGTCATCAGACTACAATTCTTGGTGTCCTGTAGTCCCTTGAGCCTGCTATGCTGCCTTTCTTAAACCAGTTAGTTGCAGGTGGGAAATGTGTGCATGGTTTACAGATACGTGACCTTCATTTGTGGTTATTTACTAACAGGAATGAGTAATTCCCACAGGTCTGTTAAACTTTAAAGTTATTTGTGGCAGATCAGATTTTAAAAACAAGACAACAGGTCATGTGTTCTTTTTTGTTGTTGTTGAGACGTTTCGCCGTTTTTGCCCAGGGTGGAGTGCAATGGCGTGATGATCTCGGCTCACCACAACCTCCGCCTCCTGGGTTAAAGCGATTCTCCTGCCTCAGCCTCCCAAGTAGCTGGGATTACAGGCATGTGCCACCATGCCTGGCTAATTTTTTAGTTTTTTTAGTAGAGACAGGGTTTCTCCATGTTGGCCAGGCTGGTCTCGAACACCCAGCCTCAGGCGATCTGCCCACCTCGGCCTCCTAAAGTGCTGCGATTACAAGCGTGAGCCACCGCGCCCGGCCATCATGTGTGTGTGTGGTTTTTTTTTGAGGCAAGAGTCTCGCTGTGTCGCCCAGGCCGGAGTGCAGTGGTGCAATCTCAGCTCACTGCAAGCTCCGCCTCCTGGGTTCACGCCATTCTCCTGCCTCAGCCTCCCGAGTAGCTGGGACTGCAGGCGCCCACCACCATGCCTGGCTAATTTTTTTTTTGTATTTTTAGTAGAGATGGGGTTTCATCATGTTAGCCAGGATGGTCTCGATCTCCTGACCTTGTGATCCGCCTGCCTCGGCCTCCCAAAGTGCTGGGATTACAGGCGTGAGCCACCGTGCCCAGCCCATCATGTGTTCTTAAGAAAGATTTAAGTTCATTTAAAATTTAGAGATCAATAATTATCCAAATATGTTTCTGTCTCAGAGACTCCAGTGTCTCAGGGTTACTGTGGTTGATTTAGTGATATTTACTTGTTGATGTCTTATTGTATTTTGCTTTATATGTAATTAGTATTGTTTTATATTGCTTTGTACATTGTTTGATATTCAGACCTTATTTTGCTTTTATGAAATGAAATTTAGAACATAACCTCACATTGATCACTAAAAATTCTTCTATAAGATGTGATATTTGATTTTGTTAATCCTGCCATAACTAATTCCATCTTAAAAGTTAGGTTGGTCAGGCATGGTGGCTCACACCTGTAATCCCAGCATTTTGGGAGGCTGAGGCAGGCAGATCATGAGGTCAAGAGATCAAGACCGGCTGGGCGCGGTGGCTCAAGCCTGTAATCCCAGCACTTTGGGAGGCCGAGGCGGGTGGATCACGAGGTCAGGAGATCGAGACTATCCTGGCTAACATGGTGAAACCCTGTCTCTACTAAAAATACAAAAAACTAGCAGGGCGTGGTGGCGGGCGCCTGTAGTCCCAGCTACTTGGGAGGCTGAGGCAGGAGAATGGCGTGAACCCGGGAGGCAGAGCTTGCAGTGAGCCAAGATCACGCCACTGCACTCCAGCCTGGGAGACACAGCGAGACTCCGTCTCAAAAAAAAAAAAAAAAAAAAAAGAGATCAAGATCATCCTGGCCAACATGGTGAAACCCCGTGTCTACTAAAAATACAAAAATTAGGTGGGCATAGTGGTACACACCTGTAGTCCCAGCTACTCAGGATGATGAGGCAGGAGAATCACATGAATCCGGCAGGCGGAGGTTGCAGTGAGCCATGATCGCACCACTACACTCAAGCCTGGTGACAGAGCAAGACTCCATCTCAAACAAAAAGAAAAAGTTACGTTATTTATTATTATTACTTATTGGGTGTATGATATTAAGCCTTCTATTAAATTTAGTTTCCAAAATTTTTTTAAGGACTAATATATGATGTTTCCTTACCATTTATTATATATTGTTACTAAATTGACTGTCTATGTATTTGACCTGAGGAATACAAAGATGAGACAAAATTCATGCCATCAGGGGACTCAGAGTTTTGTAGGAAAGATATATAAGTAAACAACTAACTGACAATAGGATGTAATGAATGCAACAGTAGAGATAACACAAAAGTGAATGATTTAACTCAGGAATGGGATTGAAGAACAGATAGGAATTTGCCAGACACACAGAAAAAAAGAACTTAATAGCGAAGAAAAGAGTATGTATGACCGGGTCCGGTGGTTCATGCTTGTAATCCCAGCACTTTGGGAGGCCGAGGCAGGCGCATCACAAGGTCAAGAGATCAAGACCATCCTGGCCAACATGGTGAAACCCTGTCTCTACTAAAAATACAAAAAAAAATTAGCTGGGCATGGTGGTACGCCTATAGTCCCAGCTACTTGGGAGGCTGAGGCAGGAGAATCGCTTGAACCCAGGAGGCGGAGGTTGCAGTGAGCTGAGATCCCGCCACTGCATTCCAGCCTGGGTGACAGAGTGAGACTCCATCTCAAAAAAAAAAAAAAGAAAGAAAGAAAAGAGTATGTGTGATCAAAGGAATGAGCCAGTGTGGCTTATCAAAGCACATTGATTGAAAAATCTTAACTTGGAAGCTCTAGCATGATCTTGCTTTTAAAAAGATACAGACTTTTTCTCCTTTTAATAAGACTACTTTCATGGTCTGATTTCTTCTCTGAGATTCAAAAATATTTTTGTTGTCTCTTCTTCATACTACAGAGGGTAAGATATTATGCACAAAAAGTTAACGTATCAGCCTTGAGGCTGCTGTCGTTAGAAGGACCTGCTTACAAAGCTGGCCTTTGGCTGTCTGGGAACTAGGCCTGCAAAAAGTTTCCTACACTAATATGAAAAGTTTCCTAAGTGCAATTTGGTAGTTGTTAGACAACGAGTGCCAACTAAACCAACTTTATTTTTCTTTTTTCTTTTTTTTTTTCCAGACGGAGTCTCGCTCTGTTGCCCAGGCTGGAGTGCAGTGGCACCATCTTGGCTCACTGCAGCCTCTGCCTCCTGGGTTCAAGCCATTCTCTGCCTCAGCCTCCCGAGTAGCTGGGATTACAGGCGACTGCCACCATGCCTAGCTAATTTTTTTGTATTTTTAGTAGAGACGGGGTTTTAGTGTCTTGGCCAGGCTGGTCTTTAACTGCTGGCCTTGTGATCTGCCTGCCTCGGCCTCCCAAAGTGCTGGGATTACAGGTGTGAGCCACTGCGCCCGGACTTTTTTTTCCTTTTTTTTTTTTTTTTTTTTTTTGAAATGGAGTCTCTCTCTGTTACCCAGGCTGTAATGCAGTGGCACAATCTCGGCTCACTACAACTTCTGGCTCCTAGGTTCAAGTGATCCTCCTGCCTCAGTCTCCTGAGTAGCTGGGATTACAGGTGTCCGCCACCATGCCCGGCTAATTTTTGTCTTTTTTGTAGAGATGGGGTTTTGCCACGTTAGCCAGGCTGGTCTCGAACTCCTGACCTCAGGTGATCTGCCCTCCTCGGCCTGCCAAAGTGCTGGGATTATAGGCGTGAGCCACCGCACCCAGCTGATCCCATTTTATTTTATTTTATTTTATTATTATTATTTTTTTTTGAGACGGAGTCTCGCTCTGCCGCCCAGGCTGGAGTACAGTGGCCGGATCTCAGCTCACTGCAAGCTCCGCCTCCTGGGTTCATGCCATTCTCCTGCCTCAGCCTCCCGAGCAGCTGGGACTACAGGCGCCCGCCACCTCGCCCGGCTTATTTTTTTGTATTTTTAGTAGAGACAGGGTTTCACCGTGTTAGCCAGGATGGTCTCGATCTCCTGACCTCGTGATCTGCCCGTCTCGGCCTCCCAAAGTGCTGGGATTACAGGCTTGAGCCACCGCGCCCAGCCCTCATTTTTTTTAAAGCAAAAAATGAATAACAGAAAAACCCACATGCACCCATAGTGTTCTAGGACCATACACATCAAACTCTTAGAAACTGACCAACCCCAGCTGAGTGTGGTGGCTCATGCCTGCAATCCCAGCACTTTGGGAGGCCGAGGTGGGCGGATCACCTGAGTTCAGGAGTTTGAGACCAGCCTGACCAACATGAGAAACCCCGTGTCTACTAAAAATAGAAAATTAGCCACACATGGTGATGCATGCCTGTAATCCCAGCTACTTGGGAAGCTGAGGCAGGAAAATCGCTTGAACCTGGGAGAGGCAGAGTTTGCAGTGAGCCAAGGTTGTGCCATTGCCCTCCAGCCTGGGCAACAAGAGTGAAACTCCATCTCAAAAAGAAAGAACAAAGAAACTGACCACCCTCTAGGGGCTAAGATTGAAGTGAGGATTTATCATTCTACATTCTACATTTTTTTTAAGTTTGTTACTATATATACCTGTCTGTTTTTATTTTATTTCCTTATTTTTTTGAGATGAGGTTACATTCTGTCTCCCAGGCTGGGGGTGGAGCGGTGCGATTCATATCTCACTGCCTCAAACTCAAGGAATCCTCCTGCCTCAGCTTCCCAAGCAGCTAAGATGATAGATGAGAGCCACAGTACCGAGCACCTCTGTGTTTTCTGAATTTGTTACAGTGAATTATTTTTTAAAGATTTTTGTAAAGCTTTTTACAAAAAAAGTAAAGATCTGTAAAAATTCAAAGTTGAAAATATAGTAATAATACCATGAATGTATACCATGTGGTAAAGCCCACTAAGAGTGATGGTTTTTGGATTGCTAAATATTTAATGAAACATAGGCCCAGTGCTTTGGCTCATGCCTGTAATCCCAGCACTTTGGGAGCCTGACGTGGGCGGATCACCTAAGGTTAGGAGTTTGAGACCAGGCTGGCCAACATGGGGAAATCCCATCTCTACTAAAAATACAAAAATTAGCCAGGCGTGGTGGTGTGCCCTTGTAATCCCAGCTACTCGGGAGGCTGAGGCACGAGAATCGCTTCATCCTGAGAGGCAGGGGTTGCAGTGTGCTGAGATTGCGCCACTGCACTCCAGCCTGGGTGACAGAGTGAGACTGTTGTCTTAAAAAAAAAAAAAAATTAATAAAACAATGATAGTACCAAATTCTTTAATTTTTTATGGATCTGAGTTCTGTGTGTAAGATCTCATATCATTACTTTTAAGTCATTTTGGAAATACCACTCTAAAAACAGGTGACAGGCTAGATTTGGCCCTTGAGTATGCCAGCCTGGGTTCTATCTCATAATTCTATATAATCTCAGATTAGTAACAACTTTTGCATTTTAGACTTACTAGCTTTTAAATTGACAGAGTGGTATTTGCAAAATGAAAGCACAGCCACACTGTGGCTGCTTTTGTGCTATAACAGCTGAATTGAAGAGTTATAACAGAGATGCTGTGGCCCACAAAGCCTAAAGCATTTATTATTTGGCCCTTTGCAGAAAAGGTTTACCAACCCCGAGATGGCATTTAGGCTTTGGAGAGAGTTAGACCTTGAACAGACCTGGTTTTATATCTGAACTTTGCTATTTACTAGCTTTGTGACCTCAGGAAAGTTTAATGTCTTCACTTCTTAGTTTCCCTATCTGTAAAATTGGAATTGTAGTTACCTAGTTCATAGGCATATGAGGATTAGATAACATATCAAATACATATGTAACTTATTGTACATAGTGGCTGCTCATTTAAATGCAGCTACTATTACTGTTCTTTCCCAACCATGCTGAAAGTTTTTAGAGTTTAACATGTTGACAGTGTATAGAATTGATTGGAGTAAACAGTATTTGAAGATAAGAAGTCTGGCTAGGAGGTGGTTTTAGTGGTTTAAACCTACAGGCAGTAGTCGAAAGGTACGATATGAATTCAAGAGATAGGAAGAAAGAAGCAATAGGACTTTGTAATTGATTGTAGTCGAAAGGTACGATATGAATTCAAGAGATAGGAAGAAAGAAGCAATAGGACTTTGTAATTGATTGTATGTAAGAAGAAAGGAAAAGGAGAAAGAGGAAGCAGAGGTGACATTCTGGTATGGAAGACAAGGAGAAATTTCATGCCATAATCTAAATAGTAATGTTAGGAGATGGAGCCAGTTAAGTGATATATATATATATATGTGTGTGTGTGTGTGTGTGTATATATATATATGCTGTTGAGGATCTAACCCCATTTTAAGGTAATAGGAAGGGAGTAGTACTCAGTGAAAGATTAAAGATTTGCATTTCTATCTTAGCAAGTAAGTATAGTAGAGTCTTAGTAAAATGTATATGTACAACAATATTCTCTCTAGAGAAATCTTTTTTTTTTTTTTTTTTTTTTTGAGACGGAGTCTCGCTGTGTCTCCCAGGCTGGAGTGCAGTGGCGTGATCTCGGCTCACTGCAAGCTCCGCCTCCTGGGTTCACGCCATTCTCCTGCCTCAGCCTCCCAAGTAGCTGAGACTACAGGCGCCCGCCACCACGCCCGGCTAGTTTTTTTTGTATTTTTATTAGAGACGGGGTTTCACCATGTTAGCCAGGATAGTCTCGATCTCCTGACCTCGTGATCCACCCGCCTCGGCCTCCCAAAGTGCTGGGATTACAGGCTTGAGCCACCGCGCCCGGCCCTCTCTAGAGAATTCTATATAAAAGTCAATATATTGGCTGGAGCACACTGGCTCACACTTGTGTTTTGGGAGGCCAAGGCAGGAGGATCACTTAAGACTAGGAGTTTGAGACAAGTCTGGGCATATACCAGAGACCCTGTCTCTACAAAAATTGAAAAAAACACACACACACACGCAGTTGGCTGGGCGTAGTGGCTCAAAACTGTAATCCCAGCACTTTGGGAGGCCGAGGCGGGCAGATCACGAGGTCAAGAGATAGATCTAGACCATCCTGGCTAACACGCTGAAACCCTGTCTCTACTAAAAATACAAAAAATTAGCTGGGCCTGGTGGTGGGCGCCTGTAGTTCCAGCTACTCGGGAGGCTGAGGCAGAGGAATGGCGTGAACCCAGGAGGCGAAGCTTGCTGTGAGCCGAGATTGCGCCACTGCCCTCCAGCCTGGGCGACAGAGCGAGACTCCATCTCAAAAACAAAAAACAAACAGAAAAACACACAATTAGCCAGATGTGGGGGTGCACACCTCTAGTCCCAGCTATTTGGGTTGCTAAGGTGGGAGGATTGCCTCAGCCTAGGAGTTTGAGGCTGCAATGAGCTATGATTGGGCCACCGTACTCCAGCCTGCGTGACAGAGTGACACCCTGTTTGGGGGGAAAAAAAAAGATATATCTTGGAGCTTTGCAATTACTTGTTGAAATTGTTTCATCTACAAAACAGTTTCCTTAGTGTGAACTTTCAGTGTTGTACTATGATTTATATGGCATTGTTGGAAAATGAGATATTCCTCATAAGAGAACTTTTTCAAATAATGGATAATTGCCTTTTTACGGATTAATACCTTTTAATGATTTTTTTTTTTTTTTTTTTTTTTGAGACGGAGTCTCACTCTGTCCCCCTTGCTGGAGTGCAGTGGCCGGATCTCAGCTCACTGCAAGCTCCGCCTCCCGGGTTCAGGCCATTCTCCTGCCTCAGCCTCCCGAGTAGCTGGGACTACAGGCGCCCGCCACCTCGCCCGGCTAGTTTTTTTGTATTTTTTTTTAGTAGAGATGGGGTTTCACTGTGTTAGCCAGGATGGTCTCGATCTCCTGACCTCGTGATCCACCCGTCTCGGCCTCCCAAAGTGCTGGGATTACAGGCTTGAGCCACCGCGCCCGGCCTTTTTTTTTTTTTTTTGAGACGGAGTCTCGCTCTGCCGCCCAGGCTGGAGTGCAGTGGCCGGATCTCAGCTCACTGCAAGCTTCGCCTCCCGGGTTCGCGCCATTCTCCTGCCTCAGCCTCCCGAGTAGCTGGGATTACAGGCGCCCACCACCTCGCCCGGCTAGTTTTTTGTATTTTTTAGTAGAGACGGGGTTTCACCGTGTCAGCCAGGATGGTCTCGATCTCCTGACCTTGTGATCCGCCCGTCTCGGCCTCCCAAAGTGCTGGGATTACAGGCTTGAGCCACCGCGCCCGGCCGATTTTTTTTTTTTTTTTAAAGACAGAGTCTTGCTCTGTGGCCCAGGCTGGAATGCAATGGCGTGATCTCAGCTCATTGCAACCTCCGCCTCCTGGGTTCAAGTGATTCTCCTGCCTCAGCCTCCCGAGTAGCTGGGATTACAGGCACCATGATTACCACCATGCCCAGTTAATTTTTGCCTTTTTAGTAGAGACAGGGTTTCACCATGTTGGCCAGGCTGGTCTGGAACTCCTACCCTCAGGTGATCTGCCCGCCTCTGCCTCCCAAAGTGTTGGGATTACAGGCGTGCGCCACTGCCCCTGGCCTTAATGATTTTTATCACAGATATTTAAAAAGATATACTTTCCTGTGCTACCTGATGTTGAATACATCCAGCATGACTTAATTTCTTTGAGATTCAGGGAAATCATTTTGAATATCAGTTGTACTGTGCTGTTGTCCTGCTGTATCCTCTAATGCTCTTCCCATGTTACCTTATTCTGTAAAAAGTTTCTAAAACTCTCTTTTCAGGAGTGTTTAATCAGTCGAAAATAAAATTGCAAAATCTAGTTTGGAAACAATTTATGTTGATTTTTTTTCTTCATTTCTTCAGATGGTATTTTGAAACAAATCAATCTAATACTCTCTTCATGTCCATAGGTAGATATCATTTGTGGTGATCACCTGTTGGAGCAGTATCAAACTCTAAGGGAAATCCGACGTGCAATAGGTGATGCAGCAATGCAGGTAGGTTCTAGACATATCCAGGTCTAACAGATAAGTTAGTGAAAAAACAAAGTTCCATTTCTCAGTAAGTTTCCATAAATATTCTACAGTTGTCTTAAAATTACCTACACTAGGCCGGGTGCGGTGGCTCAAGCCTGTAATCCCAGCACTTTGGGAGGCCGAGAAGGGCGGATCATGAGGTCAGGAGATCGAGACCATC
The DNA here is from genome assembly GCF_024542745.1 of Macaca thibetana thibetana. NCBI lineage: Eukaryota > Metazoa > Chordata > Mammalia > Primates > Cercopithecidae > Macaca > Macaca thibetana. The sequence goes on along the minus strand of NC_065586.1, from coordinate 99,444,739 downwards.
TCGGCTAACACGATGAAACCCCGTCTCTACTAAAAAATACGAAAAACTAGCCGGGCGAGGTGGCGGGTGCCTGTATTCCCAGCTACTCGGGAGGCTGAGGCAAGAGAATGGCGTAAACCCGGGAGGCCGAGCTTGCAGTGAGCTGAGATCTGGCCACTACACTCCAGCCCGGGCGACAGAGCGAGACTCCGTCTCAAAAAAAAAAAAAAAATTACCTACACATTTAATATTTATCAAATGTTTACTATGTGTCAGGTACTGTTCTAAGTAATTTATGTAGATTAGCTTATTTATTCTTCATAATTATTCTAAGAAAGCCGGCAGTTTTTTATTTCCCATTTTAAAGATAAAGGAAACTGAGTTACAGTAAGGACATATACCTTCCCACAGTCAGTGGGTGAGACAGGGCTCAATTTCTAGGCAGTCTGATTCTAAAAGCCTTGTTTTTTTCCCCCTGTCCAGTGCTATAATACAATTTTTTTTTTTTTTTTTTTTTTTTTGAGACGGAGTCTCGCTCTGTCGCCCAGGCTGGAGTGCAGTGGCGCGATCTCGGCTCACTGCAAGCTCCGCCTCCCGGGTTCACGCCATTCTCCTGCCTCAGCCTCCCGAGTAGCTGGGACTACAGGCGCCCACAACCGCGCCCGGCTAATTTTTTGTATTTTTAGTAGAGACGGGGTTTCACCATGGTCTCGATCTCCTGACCTTGTGATCCGCCCGCCTCGGCCTCCCAAAGTGCTGGGATTACAGGCGTGAGCCACTGCGCCCGGCCTATAATACAATTTTGAAGGCTTCTAGGCCAATCTATCCAGAAGGACATTTCAAGAAAAACTTGCATGTACTTATTAGGCTTTAGAGGCAAAATTGTCCAACCCGTGGCCCTCAGGCCACATGTAGCCCAGGATAGCTTTGAATGGGGCCCAACACAAATTCATAAACTTTCTTAAAACATGATGAGCTTTTTTTTTTTTTTTTTTTTTTTTTTACTATCAGCTACTGTTTGTACTGGTATATTTTATTTTTATTTATTCATTTTTTCAAGACAGGGTCTTGATCTGTTGCCCAGGCTGGAGTGCAGTGGCACTATCTCAGCTCACTGCATCCTCTGCCTCCCAGGTTCAAGCAGTTCTCCTGCCTCAGCCTCCCTAGTAGCTGGGATTACAGGCATGTGCCACCACACCTGGCTGATTTTTGTATTTTTAGTCAAAGCGGGGTTTCACCATGTTAGCCAGGCTTGTCTCAAACTCCTGACCTCAAGTGATCCACCCACCTTGGCCTCCCAAAGGGCTGGGATTACAGGGGTGAGCCACTCTGACCAGCCTGTGTTAGCATATTTTATGTTGGCCAAAGACAATTCTTCCAGTGTGGCCCAAGGAAGCCAAAAGATTGGACACCCCTGCTCTAGAGATTCACATAGCTTTTCTTGTTCAGTAGGTATGAACTCAAGCTAACTATTTTGATGTTTTAAGTAACCTATAATGTGAAGTCTCCTAGTCAAAATAATAAAAACCAAGATAGGATCTACAAGTTTAATGAAGAGAAAACAGGACCACATATTCTAATGTATATCTGAACCTATCGTGGAAAATTGTTTTTTTTTTTTTTTTGAGACTGAGTTTCGCTCTTGTTGTCCAGCCTGGAGTGCAATGGTGTGATCTTGGCTCACCGCAACCTCCGCCTCCTGGGTTCAAACAGTTCTCCTGCCTCAGCCTCCCGAGTAGCTGGGTTTACAGGCATGCATCACCACGCCCAACTAATTTTGTATTTTCAGTAGAGACGGGGTTTCTCCGTGTTGGTCAGACTGGTCTTGAACTCCTGACCTCAGGTGATCCACCAGGCTTAGCCTCCCAAAGTGCTGGGATTACAGGTGTGAGCCACCGCGCCTGGCCACAAAGATTGTTTTAAGAGCTATATGACTCGGAGAAGCTTATGAAGTACTAATGAAGATTTGATGAACTCTCAAACAAATTTTTGTTTGCTAGAAATACAATTATTGGGATAAAAAGGGCTTCTGCTGTGAGTGGCACACATAGGGCATCATTTGCTCTTTGTGCCAGAATCAACATCAAGAGATTTCAGAAGCACAATTTTTTGGTACTTGGGTAGCTGATGATCATTGGTCCTGGAGCCCTTACTTGTTGTGTAAATTAGACAGTTGTGACTTTTTTTTGTTTTTGAGACGGAGTCTCTCTCTGTCAACAGGCTGGAGTGCAGTGGCATGATCTTGGCTCACTGCAACCTCCACCTCCCGGGTTCAAGGGATTCTCCTGCCTCAGCCTCCCAGGTAGCTGGGACTACAGGTGCCTGCCACCACGCCTGGCTAATTTTTTGCATTTTTAGTAGAGACAGGGTTTCACCGCGTTAGTCAGGATGATCTCGATCTCCTGACCTCCTGATCCACCCGCATCAGCCTCCCAAAGTGCTGGAATTACAGGCGTGAGCCACCGCGCCCAACTGTGACTTTTTTTTTTTCCTTCTTTTTGGAGACAGAGTCTTGCTCTGTCACCAGGCTGGAGTGCAGTGGCCTGATCTCGGCTCACTGCACCTCCTCCTTCTGGGGTCAAGTGATTCTAGTACCTCAGCCTCCCAAGTAACTGGGACTATCGATGTCCCACCACACCAGCTAATTTTTGTTTTTTTTTTTTTTTTTTTTTTTTTGAGACGGAGTCTGGCTCTGTCGCCCGGGCTGGAGTGCAGTGGCCAGATCTCAGCTCACTGCAAGCTCCGCCCCCCGGGTTCCCGCCATTCTCCTGACTCAGCCTCCCGAGTAGCTGGGACTACAGGCGCCGCCACCACGCCCGGCTAGTTTTTTGTATTTTTTTTAGTAGAGACGGGGTTTCACCGTGTTCGCCAGGATGGTCTCGAGCTCCTAACCTCGTGATCCGCCCGTCTCGGCCTCCCAAAGTGCTGGGATTACAGGCTTGAGCCACCGCGCCCGGCCTAATTTTTGTATTTTTAATAGAGATGAGGTTTCACCATGTTGGCGAGGCTAATCTCAAACTCCTGGCCTCAAGTGATCTGCCCACCTCAATCTCCCAAAGTGCTGGGATTACAGGCATGAGCCACCACACCTGGCTGACAGTCTTGGCCTGTTGGGTAAATCCAGGTTTCTGCTCCCTCTTAGGGCTGTGTGGTGTGATGCACGTTTCTAGGTTATGTGATTGTGTGGTTTGTTGTATTAAATGTTGTGGGTGATTATAATACAAGGACAAACATTTTGTGTATCTAAGTATAGAAAACATATGGTAAAGATCTTTATTAAAGACAAGAAATGCGGCTAGGTGCGGTGGTGGCTCATGCCTATAATCCCAGCACTTTGGGAGGTGGGGTGGGAGAATCACTTCAAGCCCGGGAGGTCGCAGCTGCAATGACCCATGAGTGACTCTGTACTCCAGCATGGGCAACAGAGCAGGACCATGTCTCAAAAAAAAAAAAAAAAAAGAGGCCGGGCACAGTGGCTCACACCTGTAATCCCAGCACTTTGGGAGGCAGAGGCGGGCAGATCATTTGAGGTCAGGAGTTTGAGACCATCCTGGCCAACATCCTGAAACCCCATCTCTACTAAAAATACAAAAATTAGCTGGGCGTGGTGGCGGGTGCCTGTAATCCCAGCTACTTGGGAGGCTGAGGCAGGAGAATCACTTGAACCCAGGAGGCAGAGATTGCGGTGAGCCAAGATCGCACCACTGCACTCCAGCCTGGACGGCAGAGCAAGACTTCGTTTCGAAAAGAAAAGTAATTCTTGGCCAGGCATAGTGGCTTGCTCCTATAATCCTAACACTTTGTGGGGCCGAGATGGGAGAATCATTTAACCCCAGGAGTTCCAAGACTGCCTGGGCAATATAGCGAATCCCGTCTTTACAAAGGATAGAAAAATTAGCAGACATGGTTGTGCATACCTGTGGTCCCACAGGGAGGCTGAGGCAGGGGGATTGTTTGAGTCCAACAGTTCAAGACCAGCTTAGACAATGTGATGAAACCCCATCTCTACAAAAAAAATACAAAAATTAACCAGGTGTGGTGGCACATGCCTATAGTCCCAACTACTTAGGAGGCTGAAGGGGGAGAAGATCGATTGACCTGGGAGGTTGAGGTTGCAGTGATCCATGATCACACCACTGCACTCCAGCCTGGGTGACAGAGTGAGACCCTTTTTCAAAAAAAAAAAAAGAAAGAAAAGAAATACAATTCTTTTTTTTTGGTATCATTACCTATGTTCATTTGTCTCAGTGGAACAACTGCTCAAAAGAAGATATGAATATTATAAGAATTATCTTTTTTTCTTGTCCTCACAATCTGTTCCCAAGAATTATTTTCTTAATGTAAGTTATACAATTCCTTGGAAGAAGCAGAAAATATACACACATGCATAGTTATATGTGCATAATGTACATATGATATATTTTAATTGACATATAATGAAATGCGTGAGTTTCAACAAATACCTATCTGTTTAACTCAAACCCCTCCTTCACATACAGAACCTTTCTGTCACTCCCAGAGAGTTCTCTCATGCTCCTTCCCAGTTAATTCTTCTCCATAGCACCAAGGCAACCATTGTTCTGATTTTGTCACCAGAGATTAGTTTTTTATTTTCTTTCTTTCTTTTTTATTTTTTTTAAGACAAGGTCAGGCCAGGTGTGGTGGCTCACACCTGTAATCCCAGCACTTTGGGAGGCTGAGGTGGGGGGATCACCTGAGGTCAGGAGTTCGAGATCAGCCTGGCTAACATGGTGAAACCCCACCTCTACTAAAAATACAAAAAATTAGCCGGGCATGGTGGCGGACGCCTGTAATCCCAGCTATTCGGGAGGCTGAGGCAGGGAATTGCTTGAACCCGGGAGGCAGACGTTGCAGTGAGCTGAAATCGCGCGATGGCACTCCAGCCTAGGCAACAACAGCAAAACTCTTGTCTCAAAAAAAAAAAAAAAAAAAGACAAGGTCTCACTCTGTTGCCCAGCCTGGAATGCAGTGGCACAATCACGGCTCAGTGTAGCCTCAACCTGGGGGGCTCAATTGATATCTTCCCACCTTAGCCTCCCAAGTAGCTGGGACTACAGACTTTACAGATGTGCAGCACCACGTCTGGCTATTTTTAAAATTTTTTGTAGAAATGGGGTTTTGCCATGTTGCCCAGGCTGGTTTTGAACTCCTGAGATCAAGCAATCAGCCACCTCAGCCTCCCAAAGTGTTGGGATTATAGGTGTGAGCCACCATGCCTGACCTCTGTTTTTTAAAATAACAGTTTTGTTAAGATGTAATTCACATAATGTATTAGTCCATTCTCATGTTGCTATAAAGAAATACCTGAGACTGGGTGATTTATAAAGAAAACAGGTTTAATTGTCTCACAGTTCTGCAGGCTGTACAGGAATCATAGCAGCTTAGCTTCCAATCATGGCTGAAGGCAAAGACATGATAGGAACCAGGAGCAAGAGAGAGAATGAGGAGGGAAGTGCTACACGCTTTTAAACAACTATATCACACAAGGGGAAATTGTGCTAAACCATTCATGAGAAATCCAACCCCGTGATCCAATCACCTCTCACCAGGCCCCACCTCCAACATTGGGGATTACAATTCAACATGAGATTTGGTGGGGACACAGATCCAGACCATATCATTCCACCCAAATCATGCCCCCCCGCCCAAATCTCATGTCCTGACATTTCAAAATACAATCATGATTTCCCAATAGTCCCCGCCAAAGTCTTAACTCACTTCCAGCATTAACTCAAAATTCCAAAGTCTCATCTGAGACAAGGCTAGTTGCTACTGCCTATGAGCCTGTCAAATAAAAAACAAGTTAGTTACTTCCAGAATACAATGGGGGTATAAACATTGGGCAAATAACTCTCATTCCAAAAGGGAGAAATTGGCCAAAAGAATGAGGCTATATGCCCCATGCAACTCTGGAACACAGAACAGCAGCCATTAATTTTTTAATTTTTATTTATTTATTTTCTTTTTGAGATGGAGTCTCTCTCTCTGTCACTCAGGTTGGAGTGCAGTAGCGTGATAGGCTCACTGCAACCTCTGCCTCCCGGGCTCAAGTGATTCTTCCACTGCAGCCTCCCAGCTTGCTGGGACTACAGGTGCACATAACCAAACCTGGCTAATTTTTGTATTTTTTTGTAGAGATGGGGTTTTCACCATGTTGCCCAGGCTGGTCTCAAACTCCTGGGCTCAGGCAGTCTGCCTGCCTCAGCTTTCCAAAGTGCTGGGATTATAGGCGTGAGCCTCCATGCCTGGTCCTCATTAAATCTTAAAGTTCAAAATTAGCCAGGCATGGGTACACTACTGTAATCCCACCTACTTGGGAGGCTGGGGCAGGAGAATTGCTTGAACCTGGGAAGCATAGGTTGCAGTGAGCAGAGATCACACCACTGCACTCCAGCCTGGGCAACAGAGCAAGACTGTCTCAGAAAAAAAAAAAAACTGTAAAATCTCCTTTGTCTCCCCACCCTACATCCATGGTACATTGGTGCAAGGGGTGGATTCTCAAGGCCTTGAGCAGCTCCAACCCTGTGACCTTGCAGGATTTGGGCCCCATGGCTTCTCTCACGAGCTAGTGTTGAGTGCCTATGGCATTTTCAAACACAGGGTGCAAGCTGTCAGTGGATCTGTCATTCTGGGATCTGGAGGACAGTGGCCCTCTTCTCACAGCACCACTGGGCAGTTCCCCAGTGGAGACCCTGTTTGGGGGCTCCAACCCCATGTTTCCTCTCCGCACTGCCCTAGTAGAGGTTCTCCATGAGGTCTCTGCCACTGCAGCAGCCTAGACACCCAGGCTGGTCTTGAACTCCTGACCTCAAGTGATCTGCTTGCCTCAACTTCCCAAACTGCTGGGATTCCAGGTGTGAGCCAGCATTCCCGGCCAAAAAGAACATTTTAATTAATTTTATTTTTAAAAATTCAATAAAGATTTCCACAATAAACCATAGTCATTAAGTCTACAAATACATATGCAGTTATGCGTCACTTAACAATAGGGATATGTTCTGAGAAATGCATTGTTAGGCGATTTAATGATTGTGCAAGCATCACAGAATGTACTCAGATTAGGCATGGCTTATGCCTGTAATCCCAGTACTCTGGGAAACCGAGGCAGGAGGGTCATTTGAGCCCAGGAGTTTGAGACCAGCCTGGGCAACATGCTGAAACCCTGTCGCTACAAAAAATACAAAAACTGGCAGGACATGGTGGTGTGCACCTGTAGTCCCAGCTACTTGGGAGGCTAAGGTGGCAAGATCAATTTAAGCCTGGGAATTCAGGGCTGTGGTGAGCTCTGATCATTCATGCTCCTCTGCGCAACAGAGCAAGACCCTGTCTCAAAATACTAAATGAATGAAATAAACAAACTTTCTTTCTTTTTTTCTTTCTTTTTTTTGAGACAGGGTCTTGCTGTGTAATCTTGCTGTGTTGCCCAGGTTGGAGTGCAGTGGCATGAACATGGTTCATTGTAGCCTCAACCTCCTGGGCTCAAGCGATCCTCCTGCCTCAGCCTCCCGTGTAGCTAGTTACCAGAGGTGTGCCACTGGCTAATTTTTAAATTTTTTGTAGAGATGGGGGTCTCACTTTGTTGCCCAGGCTGGTCTTGAACTCCTGAGCTCAAGTGATACTCCAGCCTCAGCCTCCCAAAGTGCTGGGATTACAGGCATGAGCCATGAGCCACCACACCTGGCCTTGAGTTTAATTTTTTTTTTTTTTTTTTTTTTTTTTTGAGACAGGGTCTGGCTCTGTCACCTAGGCTGGAGTGCAGTGGGGCATGATTTTGGCTCACTGCAAGCTCTGCCTCCCAGGCTCAAGTGATCCTCCCACCTCAGCCTCTTGAGTAGCAGGAAATATAGGCATGTGCCACCATGCCTGGCTAATTTTTGTATTTTTTGTAGAGACGGGGTCTTACTGTGTTGCCCAGTGTGGTCTTGAACTCCTGGGCTCAGGTGATCCACCTGCCTTGACCTCCCAAAGTACTAGGATTATAGGCGTGAGCCCCTGCACCTGGCCTTGAGTTTAAATTTCTTTAGATGGACATCTGCTCTCTCTGGTTTACCACTGATCTTCAACATTCCCTATTGACTTCACATACCTAACTTATGTATTCATTTATGTTACTGTCCTGGCACTTGTGGGCACTTGACTTTGTGAACCTTTTTCTAGAATTCTGGTGAGTTTTTACTGTAATTGCCAGGAACACAAACCAGATTGCCCTGAGTTGAGAACTGAGGAAGTGGAGTCATGGAAAAGCTTAGCAAAGAAGCAAAAGAGAGTAATAGCCAGAGCAGCACTGGAAATACAGGATATATGAGCTGCAACCCCTTCTCTGTGTTGCTCAATTCAGGTCTGTGGCACATTTCCCAATGACCTTTCCTTTTAGCTAGTTATCCACTATGCAGGAAATTAGAAATATTCACTTAAAAAGGTGGATTATGGCCAGGCATGGTGGCTCATGCCTGTAATTCCAGCATTTTGGGAGGCCGAGGCGGGTGGATCACCTGAGGTCGGGAGTTCAAACTAGCCTGACCAACATGGAGAAACCCCGTGTCTACTCAAAATACAAAAATTAGCAGGGGGTGGTGACGCCGACCTGTAATCCCAGCTACTTGGGAGCCTGAGGCAGGAGAATCACTTGACCCCGGGAGGCGGAGATTGCAGTGAGCCAAGATCGTACCATTGCACTCCAGCCTGGGCAAGAGAGCGAAACTCCATCTCAAAAAGAGAAAAGGTAGATTGCTTGCCGGATGCAGCCTTGGTGAGAGCCAAAGAATTAAGACCTGGTATCAAGAAAGGAGATAGAACCCCACAAAAAGGAGATAAAAAGACTTCGATACATAGCATCTGGAATCATATAGTATGGGGGTTAAGTTGCCCAGCTGCCCCGAGGGCATTCATTACTCTTTTTAAAAATTCTTTTTCCTTTTTTTTTTTTTTTTAATTATATAAGTAGAGAGGGGGTTTCACCATGTTGCCCAGGCTGGTCTTGAACTCTCTGTCTCAAGTGATCCACCCTCTTCGGACTCAAAGTGTTGGGATTACAGGCATGAGCCACTGCACCCAGCTGAGGGCATTCTTTAAGGAAGAAGTAAAACATATATATTTTAGGCTTTCATTAAATGAGTAAGTGTTTCAAAGCTTAATCAATTATTATAGTGGTGAGCTGCATTTATGTGGAAATGAACAGATGTGTGATGCGTTGTAGTAGTTGAGTTTTTTTTGGGACATCTAATGCTTAAGTAGTCTATTAAGAAGTCTAGGGCCGGGTGCGGCAGGTCACGCATGTAATCCCAGCACTTTGGAAGACTGAGGTGGGCGGATCACCTGAGGTCAGGAGTTTGAGACCAGCCTGGCCAATGTGGTGAAACCCTGTCTCTACTAAAAATACAAAAATTAGCCAGGCGTGATGGCAGGCCCCTGTCATCCCAGCTGGTCAAGAGACTGAGGCAGGAAAATCGCTAGAACCTAGGAGGCGGAGGTTGCAGTGAGCAGAGATCGCGCCATGAGGCTAAGGTGGGAGGATTGCTTGAGCCCAGTTGGTCAAGGCTGCAGTGAGTCCAGGTTTGCCACTGAACTCCAGCCTGGGCAACACAGCAAGACCCTGTCTTCAAAAAAAAAAAAAATGGGGCTGGGTGTCGGGTCAGTTGTTCTGGTTCATGCCTGTAATCCCAGCACTTTGGGAGGCTGAGGCAGGAGGACCATTTGAGATTAGGAGTTCGAGACCAGCCTGGCAAACATGGCGATGGTGACGAGCCAGACTCTGTCTCAAAAAAAAAAAAGTCTGAGCTGGATGTTTGCCTCGCACCTGTAATCCCACACTTTGGGAAGCCAATATGGGGGGATTTCTTGAAGCTCAAGAGTTTGAGACCAGCCTGGGTGACGTAGCAAGACCTCGTTTATACTGGGAAAAAAAAAATTTTTAGGCCGGGCGCGGTGGCTCACGCCTGTAATCCCAGCACTTTGGGAGGCCGAGGCGGGCGGATCACAAGGTCAGGAGATCGAGACCACGGTGAAACCCCGTCTCTACTAAAAATACAAAAAATTAGCCGGGCGCGGTTGTGGGCGCCTGTAGTCCCAGCTACTCGGGAGGCTGAGGCAGGAGAATGGCGGGAACCCGGGAGGCGGAGCTTGCAGTGAGCCGAGATCGCGCCACTGCACTCCAGCCTGGGCGACAGAGCGAGACTCCGTCTCAAAAAAAAAAAAAAAAAAAAAAAAAAAAAAAAAAAAAAAAAATTTTTAAGTAGCCAGGCATGGTGGCACATGCGTATGGTCCCAGCTAGTTGAGAGGCTGAGGTTCAAGGATCACTTGAGCCTGGGAGATTGAGGCTGCGGTGAGCTATGATCACACCACTGCACTCTAGCCTGGGCAACAGAGTGAGACCCTGTCTCAAAAAAAAAAAGTCACTGTGGAAGGAAAAGTGTATCTCTTTTAGTTCATTTTGGAGAATCGTTTGATTGACTGTGTCTACATGATAGTTTCAGAATTGGGTCCTGAGAATCATTAAAAAGACACATTGACAGGCTAGTCTAGATGGCTCATGCTTGTAATCCCGTCACTTTGGGAGTCTGAGGCAGGCAGATTGTTTGAGCCCAGCCTATGCAACATGGTGAAACCCCGTCTCCTACAAAAAATACAAGTGAGCCTGGTGGTGGTGCATGTCTATCATCCCAGCTATTCATGAGGCTGAGGTGGGAGGATTGCTTGAGCCCAGTTGGTCAAGGCTGCAGTGAGTCCAGATTTGGCCACTGAACTCCAGCCTGGGCAACACAGCAAGACCCTGTCTTCAAAAAAAAGAAAAAGTGGGGCTGGGTGTCAGGTCAGGTGTTCTGGTTCACGCCTATAATCCCAGCACTTTGGGAGGCTGAGTCAGGAGGATCATCTGAGATTAGGAGTTCGAGACCAGCCTGGCCAACATGGCGAAACCCTCCCTCTACTAAAAATATGGAAATTAGCTGGGCATGGTGGCATGCACCTGTAATTGCAGCTACTTGGTAGGCTGAGGCAGGAGAATTGCTTGAACCTGAGAGGCATAGGTTGCAGTGAGCAGAGATCGCACCACTGCTCTCCAGCCTGGGCAACAGAGCAAGAATCTGACTTGAAAAATACATACATACATACATACAAACAAAAATTAGCTGGGTGTGGTGGTGGGTGCCTGTAATCCCAGCGACTCGGGAGGCTAAGGCAGGAGAATTGCTTGAACCTGGGAGGCAGAGGTTGCAGTGAGCCGAGATTGCTTCACTGCACTCCAGCCTGGGCAACAGAGTGAGACTCCGTCTCAAAAAAAAAGCACATTCACAAGGAGTGTTTGGTGAATAAGAATCTATATGGTCCACTTATTTTCTTTAAATTAAAGAATTTCACCTTAGTGTTAGATTATTTAAAAAAAAAAAAAAAGCCAGCTTTGATTTGATTATTTGCATTACTGGTTTGAAAGAACTGCAAAATCGTCTTTTTTTCTCCCTTTTCAGGATGGTCTGCTTGTCCTTCATTATGGTCTTGTGGTTTCTCCTCTGAAGATAACTTGAAGATTCTAGGCACATTATGAGGAGGGAAACAAAGGAAGTTTCTGCAGGACTGCATCTCACCAAAGATTTCCATGAAATGTAATTGCTACCACTTTGCTGTTCAAGACATAACTTACCTATTTTTAGCACCAAGAATTATAGCATTTATAAGTACAACTTGGAACGATGGAATGCATCTGTTACTAGAGACTATATATAAAAAGCAGCCAAAACTCAGGGGAAATTTTTCAAAAATTGAATTTTAAAATTCCTTGTGATTTTAAATACTTTGACATTGATTTTGCTTCCCATCTTTGAAGTAATTGGTTAGTTTTCTTTGTTCAGCCATTTCAAGTTGGTAGTTGGGATATCTGCTGTCTGGGATGGCATCAGTTGGGCAGTCATCCTTTTGGAAGAGAAGTGTGCTTTTGAATGGAAGATTCAAAGCCAGTCTTTGTTAAACTGCAGGGTGTACTCTCAAAGACCAAAACTATTGGCCTCTTTTGTGTGTTGCCAGCATATTTTGAACTTGTATCTTTTTTTATACCAGCAACACTACAAAGGAGAAGTTACTCATTTCAAAATGGATGAATTGTTATTGGTGAAGAGAATCTGAGTTTATGGTCTGTGCCATAAACTTTCAGTGTAATAAGACTTATTCAATACATCTTCCAATAAGGGGTGCTTCTTTGTGACAATATTTTTATTTCTGACATTCATTTTATTTGGGCACATAGTATGGTTGTTGATACCTTGCAATAGTATTGCTTCTGAAAATAAATAATTTTAGGAGAATTCGAGAAGTTTACAGAATTACTTATTCATTGTTTTCTTAGTAAGTCAGTTTAATGTTTATTTTTCTCATTATTTCATCACTGGAATAAAGAATAAGGGTGTTTGAGCTCACCTCCATGCAAAGACCTCAGTTTTAAAACATTATTTTGCCTAAAATTAGCATTGTGATGCTTTCTAAAAGAAATATTTTATAAACCCTGTTTCACAGCAGAATTTCTGAATCTGTATAGAGACTACTACAAACTTGGACAAAGATTGGCGATTCTTTGTAAAGAATTTGTGAATTGTGTATAAATTTCTTCTAACATTTAATAAAAATTTATTTTAACCTATTTGGAAATGTTAGTGTTTACTGTGGGTTTTTAAAAAAATAACCAGGCCAGGGCTGGGTGCAGTGGCTCATGCCTGTAATCCCAGCACTTTGGAAGACCGAGGCAGGTGGATCACCTGAGGTCAGGAGTTCAAGACCAGCCTGGCCAACATGGTGAAGCCCCATCTCTACTAAAAATACAAAAATTAGCTGGACATGGTGGCAGGCACCGGTAATCCCAGCTACTCGGAAGGCTGAGGAAGGAGAATTGCTTGAATCTGGGAGGCAGTGAGCTGAGATCGCACCATTGCACTCCAGCCTGGGAGACGGAGTGAGACTCCATCTAAAAAAAAAAAAAAAAAAAAAAAAAAACAAAACCAGGCCAGGCACTGTGGCTCATGCCTGTAATCCCAGCACTTTGGGAGGCCAGACGGGCAGGAGTTCGAAACCAGCCTGGCCAACGTGGCAAAACCCTGTCTCTACTAAAAATACAAAAATTAGCTGGGCATGGTGGTGTGTGCCTATATTCCCAGCTACTTGGGAGGCTGAGGCAGGAGAATCGCTTGAGCCCGGGAGACAGGTTGCAGTGAGCCGAGATTGTGCCACTGCACTCCAACCTGGGCGACAGAGTGAGTGAGACTCCATCTCAAAAAAAATAAAAAATAAGCCAGGCGTGGTGGCTCATCCCTGTAATCCCAGCACTTTAGGAGGCCAAGGCGGGCAGATCACTTGAGCTCAGGAGTTCGAGACCAGCCTAGGCAACATAGTGAGAACCCATCTGTACCAAAAAAAAAAAAAAAAAAAAAAAAATTACCTGGGCATGGTGGTGCATGACTGTAGTCCCAACTACTCAGGAGGATCAATAGCCTGGGAGGTGAAGGCTACAGTGAGCTATGATCCTGCCACTGCACTCCAGCCTAGGCGACAGAACAAGACATTGTCTCAAAGCCTGATCTTTAATAGATACTTAGAATGTGCCATTTGTAACAAGTGAGTTGACCGAGAGTTGAAGAGATGTTAGTGTTTAAAAATAACTGTCTTTAGAACCCAGATTTGGTTGTTTTCAAGCATTACAGTTTTTTTTTTTTTTTTTTGGAGACAGTCTAAAGGCTGTCACCCAGGCTGGAGTGCAGTGACGTGATCTCACCTCACTGCTACTTCTGCCTCCCAAATTCAAGAGATTCTTGTGCCTCAGCCTCCCAAGTAGCTGGGATTACAGGCCTATGCCACCACACACGGCTAATTTTTTTTTTTTTTTTTTTTTTTTTTTTTTTTTTTGAGACAGTCTCACTCTGTTGCCCAGGCTGGAGTGCAGTGGTGCAATCTCGGCTCACTGCAACCTCTGCCTCCTGGGTTTAAGTGATTCTCCTGCCTCAGTCTCCTGAGTAGCTGGACAGGCCACCTGCCACCATGCCCAGCTAATTTTTTTATTTTTAGTAGAGATGGGGTTTCACCATATTAGGCTGGTCTCGAACTCTTGACCTCGTGGACCTCGTGATCCACCCGCCTCAGCCTCCCAAAGTGCTAGGATTACAGGCGTGAGCCACTGCGCCTGGCCTAATTTTTGTATTTTTTAGTAGAGACAGGTTTGGCCATGTTGGCCAGGCTGGTCTCAAACTCCTGGCCTCAAGTGATATGCCCACCTTGGCCTCCCAAAGTACTGGGATTACTGGTGTGAGCCAACATGCCCGACCACATTACAAATTTTACCATTTCAGGGAAGAGATTATCCCCACAGAGACTCAGCTGTAGAGTTGGGGTAAGCATTCACTTTCCCCCTATTTTCCTCAATAACTATCCCATTCAGGACTGTAACATGGGAAAATACCTCCTTAAAAGTAGAATATCAAATGTAATTATTTGATAAACACTTCTGTAATGAGCAAGTCAAGAGTGTCACTTTTTAGACATTGTGTGGACAAGAAGATTCAAAGAGGAGTGATCTATCTTCAAGGAACTCACCGTCTATGGGTTACAAGACCTCTAAGAATCTAATAAAAAGCAGTTACTGGTAAGTACTGTGAGTCACAAAAAAAACTCTACCTTTTCTTTCTTTTTTTTTTTTTTTGAGACGAGTCTTGCTCTGTCGCCCAGGCTGGAGTGCAGTGGCGCGATCTCAGCTCACTGCAAGCTCCGCCTCCCAGGTTCATGCCATTCTCCTGCCTCAGCCTCCCCAGTAGCTGGGACTACAGGCGCCCGCCACCAGGCCCAGCTAATTTTTTGTATTTTTAGTAGAGACAGGGTTTCACCGTGTTAGCCAGGATGGTCTCGATCTCCTGACCTCATGATCCGCCTGCCTCGGCCTCCCAAAGTGCTGGGATTACAGGCGTGAGCCACCGCACCCAGCCTTTTTTTTTTTTTTTTTTTTTTTTTTGTGAGATAAGGTCTCCCTCTGTTTCCCAGGCTGAAGTGCCGTGGCATGATCTCAGCTCACTGGAGGCTCCATCTTCCCGGCTAAAGGAATCCTCCCACCTCCGCCTCCTGAGTAACTGGGACTACAGGTGCATGCCACCACGCCTGGCTGATTTTTGTATTTTTAGTGGAGTTGCAGTTTCTGCCCATCTCAGCCTCCCAAAGTGCTCGGGTTATAGTCATGAGCCAGCATGTCAGGTTCAAATGCCCAGTCTTGATTCACTCAGATTCCCCCACTTTCCTGTTCTCAATTTATCTCTGCTGAAGGTGCACAAGGCCCGGATACATACATGTGTGTGTTAGTCTTATTGTCACCACCAGCAGCGTGCATTTAGTTTAGTTGAGATGAAGGTTTTTTATTTTATTTTATTATTATTATTTTTTTTGACACAGAGTCTCACTCTGTCGCCCAAGCTGGAGTGCAGTGGCTCGATCTCAGCTCACTGCCACCTTTGCGTCCTGGGTTCAAGCGATTCTCCTGCCTCAGCCTCCTAAAGTGCTGGGATTACAGGCATGAGCCACTGTGCCTGGCTGAAAGTTTTTTCAAAAGGAGTTTTTACTGGGAACAGAAAAAGAAACAAAACTAGATACCCAAATCTGCACAAAAGTTTACAATAGAGCATATGAAGTACAGATTCTAGAGCCTAACTTCAATGGCTAAAGAAAGATTTGTTTGATTGGGACATTTTGCAGGTCCTTTTGTTTTTGCCTAATCCCTATCTGAGGTATATTAAGCAAAGATGCCCAGAGGAATAGTTCATGGTAGTTTTTTGTTTTTGTTTTTGTTTTTTGAGACAGAGTCTCATTCTGTCACCCAGGCTAGAGTGCAGTGGCACAATCTCAGCTGGCTGTAGCCTCTGCCTCCCAGGTTCAAGCAATTCTCCTGCCTCAGCCTCCCAAGTAGCTGGGACTACAGGCACTCACCACCACACCTGGCTAATTTTTGTATTCTTACTAGAAATGGGGTTTCACTATGTTGGCCAGGCTGCTCTCAAACTCCTGACCTCAGGTGATCTGCCCTCCTTGGCCTCTCAAAATGCTGGGATTACTGGCATGAGCCACTGTGCCTGGCCATTCGTGGTAGTTTTAATTTGACAAAATGAGTGCTTAGCAGTTTTCTCTTTCCTCCTTTAAATGCCATCCCGTTTTCTCTGTAATATAGATCTCAGCCATTTCCGCTGACCCTGGGCATCACTCTCCTTCCTCTGCGCTGCCTTTCTCTTCTGCTTGAGTCAGATGCATTCTTACCTAGTTTCCAACAGTTCTTCCTTTGGACTCCAAGCTAACACCGACCTGGACATACTCTTTCCCCTGTCCTACAGAGACTTGGTTTAGGATTCCTGAAAGTAACACCGTGGACCCGTTTATTTGTCCAATTCAGCTTGCCCAAAGTATGTACCCTATTATCCACTCTTAGATAAGTGTTCTCATAGTTTCACCAGGTGATATTTACTCATCAGATGTATGTGTGACTCACTGTTAAACTTTTTATTCTGTTTTTTTCTTTAAAACTCTCAGCTGGGTGCAGTGGCTCACGCCTGTAATCCCAGCACTTTGGGTGGCCGAGGTGGGCGGATCACAAGGTCAGGAGTTTGAGACCAGCCTGGCCAATATGACGAAATCCATCTCTACTAAAAATACAAAAGTCAGCCAGGTGTGGTGGTGTGTGCCTGTAATCCCAACTACTCAGGAGGCTGAGGCAGGAGAATTGCTTGAACCCAGGAGGCGGAGGTTTCAGTGAGCTGAGATTGCACCACTGCACTGTAGCCTGGGTGTCAGAGTGAGAATCTGTCTCGAAAAAAAAAAACCTCTAATGATTGCAACCACTATGCTGTATTTTGTTATCTTGGAAACCTCTGATAGTAGAGAAGATTCAAGCACATGCTGATTCTGAATGTTCACCTTTGTTTTCTTTAGTAGACCATGTTTAAGAGGAAGTCCTCGTTTTTATCCTTTTTCATTATGTTGTTGTGTACATGAGTTTGATTATTGGCTTCTTTTCAAAACTGGATTAGTGAAATCTAAATTCTATTACCTGTAGAGATTAATAGTCCTCTCACAAATGAAATGACATATTGATCTCCCAAAAGCCTGCCAAGCAGTTACTCACACAGAATGAATATTATGGTTTGATCGATACTGCATTTTGATTTGGTGCTGATGGTGTCTGTGGTTTTACAAGGCTTCTTATTATGACACCATTTTCATTGAAATGAGAAACAATTTTTTTCTTCTAAGGTTTCTCAGGAAAGAAAAGCTAGTTGAATATTTTAAATTAGAAGATGAAGATAAAGGCTGCCAGGAACACTTTTTTTCCCCCAAATAGAAATAAAGGCAGGGAGCTGGGCACGGTTCTTTGTGCCTGTAATCCCAGCTACTTGGGAGGATCTCTTGACCCCAGGAGTTTGAGACTGCAGTGAGCTATAATTACAACACTGCACTCCAACCTGGGCAGCAGAATGAGACCTTGTCTCTTAAAAAAATAAAGTAAAAAAAGACATAAAGGCAGTATTGCATAGTGGTTAAGGATATAAATCATGGAGCCAGACTGCAGAGCTTAAAATCCCCACTTTAGGCCAGGTGTAGTGGCTCACACCTGTAATCCCAGCACTTTGGGAGGCCAAGGCAGGCAGATCATCTGAGGTCAGGAGTTTGATACCAGCCTGACCAACATAGTGAAACCCCATCTCTACTGAAAATATAAAAAATAGCCGGGTATGGTGGCAAGCATCTGTAGTCTCAGCTACTCGGGAAGCTGAAGCAGGAGAATCGCTTGAACCCAGGAAGCAGAGGTTGCAGTGAACCGAGATCGTGCCACTACACTCCAGTCTGACTCTGTCTCAAAAAAAAAAAAAAAACCATAAAAATCCCAGCTTTGCTGCTTGCAAACTCTGTGATCTTGGACATATTATTTAACTTTTGTAAACTTTAGTTTTCCTTCTCTGTAAAAGGGAACAATGGTACCTAACTCAAGGGGTTGTCATGAGAATCAAGTGAATATATAAAGCACTGAGAACAGTACCTGGCACAATCTATTATCAAGTTCAAATACGGTCCTTACATAGTCACTTCTCAGATTACTTGGCTGAGTTAGTTCCTTTCTGATGAATAAGGGGGTCCATTAATATTACAAGATTGCTGTTGAGCCATCTATTTTTTCCTTTCTTCTTTCTTACATATTTATCACCTTACCTGCTTCTATCAATAACCAGGAGAGGGATGGGGATACAGCTTGGCGATTAACATCTCAGGAGCACAAGTTGGACCTGTATTCTGCTTTCACCCTAATTCCAGTCTTAGCTCTTCTGCTTCTGCTTTATGACTAGATTATTCCATGGACAGACAGTTTCAGTTGTCAGAAAGAGTTCCTGTTGTTGAGCTGAAGTCTTAGTTTAAGATAAAGTATTGTTTAGCCCCAAAGGATATCAGGAATTTCAAATGTCATGTATGAATTCTTATCCCAGGAAACCATGGAAGATTGAAATTACACCTCTCACTTATTCATATGTGTAGCACTGCAAATGAACCTGTGAGTTAAATTTGTTTTAATAAGCACTTCTTTTTTTTTTTTTTTTTTTTTTTTTTTTGAGACGGAGTCTCGCGCTGTGTCACCCAGGCTGGAGTGCAGTGGCGCGATCTCGGCTCACTGCAAGCTCCGCCTCCCAGGTTCACGCCAATTCTCCTGCCTCAGCCTCCGAGTAGCTGGGACTACAGGCGCCACCACGCCCGGCTAGTTTTTTGTATTTTTAGTAAAGACGGGGTTTCACCATGTTAGCCAGGATGGTCACGATCTCCTGACCTCGTGATCCACCCGCCTCGGCCTCCCAAAGTGCTGGGATTACAGGCTTGAGCCACCGCGCCCGGCCTGTTTTAATAAGCACTTCTAAGAAAAGACGCTATTTTTGCTGTGTGCAATAATCAGCAATTGACTAAAAGCTGCCACTCTTTAATATTCCAAAACTGTTGTCCTTAAATAAATGATCTTGGTTACACTCTACTGAGCATTCTATAACCCTTAGGAGTGTGTGATAGAGCTAGAATGAAATGTCTCAGACTCAGAACAGAGACCATTTGCCTCATTATGGGAGAGAATAGCCATGTGGTGATCCACAGTGGTTAATCAATGAGGAAGCAAGCCTGGAGACCCCTCTACGATCAATCTTCATTTTTCTTTGTAGCTTGAGCTTCCTCTGTTTTTTTTCTTTTTTTTTTTTTTTTTTTGAGACGGAGTCTCGCTCTGTCGCCCAGGCTGGAGTGCAGTGGCGCGATCTCGGCTCACTGCACGCTCCGCCTCCCGGGTTCACGCCATTCTCCTGCCACAGCCTCCCGAGTAGCTGGGACTACAGGCGCCCACAACCGCGCCCGGCTAATTTTTTTTTTGTATTTTTAGTAGAGACGGGGTTTCACCGTGGTCTCGATCTCCTGACCTTGTGATCCGCCCGCCTCGGCCTCCCAAAGTGCTGGGATTACAGGCGTGAGCCACCGTGCCCGGCTGAGCTTCCTCTGTTTTGTTTCATTCAGAATCCCTGAGACACTGCAAAAAAAATAAGTCTTGAAATGTCTGCAGTGTGACTCACTCCATTTTATCATAATTCTGCTCTGTGTGTGTGTGTGTGTGTGTGTGTGTGTGTGTGTGTGTGTTTTAAAGGGAATGTAAAAATGGATTTATAAATCTTAGCTGGTCTCCGCCCCCAGCTAGTAAGCCTGTGAAATATCAGCATAAAACACAGGGGAAATCAAGCCATTTTCTGGGAGATCAATAAAGGAGGAGAGAAACCTTTTGATCTACATAGTAATCACTCCCTTCATCCTTTAAGAGTATGCAGCAGGGCATGGTAATGTAATAAAAACAGTCCTTTATTTAGCTAGATTTAGGAGCACCCACCCTTTTGAAAATGGCATATGAGATATTTGAAAATCGCAAAATGCATGATGACTTCAACATAACCTGTACCTTAAGTTTGAAAATGTTGCAAAGCCAGTATTGTATGTTCTATAAAGAAAAGTAAAATGTCACATATGAGTTCCGCTTTAAACGCCCATGAAGCCCATTCTCTGTTATTTCCATTTTAAATTACTGTGCTAACTTTCTGGTACAGGCAGGACGCGGTGGCTCACGCCTGTAATCCCAGCATTTTGGTAGGCCAAACCAGGCGGATCACTTGAGATGAGGGGTTTGAGATCAGCCTGGACAACATGGCAAAACCCTGTCTTTACAAAAACACAAAAATTAGCCAGGTGTGGTGGCACATACTTGTAATCCCAGCTGCTCGGGAGGCTGAGGCATGAGAATCACTTGAAACCAGGAAGCAGAGGTTGCGGTGAGCCGAGATCGTGCCATTGCACTTCAGCCTGGGCAACAGAGCAAGACTCTGTCTCAAAAAAACAAAAAACAAACAAAAAGCAAACATAAAAACACACACAAAAAAACTATCAGGTACATAAACTTATTTTGTTGTAAGAAAATAAAAGTATTCTTACAAGTTAGGTGTTTTTCAGGAACTTAGAGACATCTGATTATATAATAAAAATAATATTAGTTGAAATTTAGTGATGGCACTTAGAAGTAAGCAACATTTCCAGCTCGCTTGCTCTGTGTGTGTGTGTGTGTGTGTGTGTGTGTGTGTGTGTTTAAACCCACTTACATCCAGAGAGATTTCTGACTTTGGGCTCTGTTTTGAAATCAATACTTTTTTTTTTTTTTTGAGACGGAGTTTTGCTCTTGTTGCCCAGGGTGGAGTGCAATGGTGTGATCTCGGCTCACTGCAACCTCCGCCTTCTGGGTTCAAGCGATTCTCCTGCCTCAGCCTCCCAAGTAACTGGGATTACAGGTGCCCACCACCACGCCTGGCTAATATTTTTGTATTTTTAGTAGAGATGGGGGGTTTCACCATGTTGGCCAGGCTGGTCTCGAACTCCTGACCTCAGGTGATCCGCCCGCTTTGGCCTCCGAAAGCACTGGGATTATAGGCATGAGCCACCACACCTGGCCGAAATCAATACTCTTATTAGATCTGGTTTATAGTGTCCTAATGGGATTCCTTCTTACTGGGATTGACCCAGGGTGGCTATACACAGTGGTCTCAGCTGGAGCAGAAAGTGTATGAGATGTTTGTGATTATATTTTTCTGATAATTCCATAAATTTCCTGCCAGTGGGATTTTCTGTTTGTTTGTTTGTTTGTTTTGAGACAGTCTTTCTCTGTCACCAGGCTGGAGTGCAGTGGCGCGATCTCGGCTCACTGCAACCTCCGCCTCCCGGGTTCAAGTGATTCTCCTGCCCAGCCTCCCGACTAGCTGTGATTACAGGCGTGTGCCACCACGCCCAGCTAAGTTTTGTATTTTTAGTAGAGACAGGGTTTCACCATGTTGGCCAGGATGGTCTGTATCTCTTGACCTTGTGATCTGCCCACCTCGGCCTCCCAAAGTGCTGGGATTACAGGTGTGAACCACTGTGCCCGGCCAAATTTCCTACCAGTGGGTTTAAAAAATTGAGGTAAGGCCGGGCGCGGTGGCTCACGCCTGTAATCCCAGCACTTTGGGAGGCCGAGGCGGGCGGATCACAAGGTCAGGAGATCGAGACCATGGTGAAACCCCGTCTCTACTAAAAAAATACAAAAAATGAGCCGGGCGCGGTGGCGGGCGCCTGTAGTTCCAGCTACTCGGGAGGCTGAGGCAGGAGAATGGCGTGAACCCAGGAGGCGGAGCTTGCAGTGAGCCAGGATCACGCCACTGCACTCCAGCTTGGGCGACAGAGCGAGACTCCGTCTCAAAAAAAAAAAAAAAAAAAAAAAAAAAAAAAAAAAAAAATTGAGGTAAAATTTATATAACGTAAAATCAATCATTTTAAAATGAATGATTCAGTGGCACGTGGTACATTCACAATGTTGTGCCGCCACCACCTGTATCTAGTTCCAAAACGTTTTCATCACACCAAAATAAAACCCCGTATCCATTGAATAGTCATGCCCCATTGCCTCCTCTCTCCAGCCCTGGCAACTTTTTTTTTTCTTTTTCTTTTTTTTTTTCTGAGATGGTGTTTTGCTCTTGTTGCCCAGACTGGAGTGCAACAGCACCATCTCAGCTCACTGTAACCTCTGCCTCCCAGGGTCAAGCGATTCTCCCACCCCAGCCTCCCAAAGCAGCTGGGATTACAGGCGTCTGCCACCACACCTGGCTAATTTTGTATTTTTAGTAGAGATGGGGATTCACCGTGTTGGCCAGGCTGGTCTCGAACTTCTGACCTCAGGTGATCCGCCCGCCTCAGCCCCCCAAAATTCTTAGATTACAGGCATGAGCCACTGCGCCCAGCCAAGCCTTGGCAACTTTCAGTCTGCTTTTTATTGCAGTAGATTTGTATTTTGTTTTTGTTTTTTGAGACAGGGCCTCACTCTGTCACCCAGGCTGGAATGCAGTGGCACCATCATGGCTCACTGCAGCCTTGAACTCCTGGGCTCAAGCAATCCTCCCACCTCAGCCTCCCAAGTAGCTGGGACTACAGGTGTGCACCACCATGCCCAGGTAATTCTTGTATTTTTTGTAGAGATGGGGTTTTGCCATGTTGCCCAGGCTGGTCTCAAACTCCTGGAGTCATGTGGTCCACCCACCTCAGACTCCCAAAATACTGGGATTACAGGTGTGAGCCACCACACTCGGCCCCAGTTGATTTTTAAATACTTTTTTTTTTCTGAGACGGAGTTTTGTTCTGCCCAGGCTGGAGTGAAGTGGTGCAATCTCAGCTCACTGCAACCTCCACCTCCTGGGTTCAAGAAATTCTCCTCCCTCAGCCTCCTGAGTAGCTGGGATTACAGGTGCGGGCCACCATGCCCGGCTACTTTTTGTATTTGTAGTAGAGATGGAGTTTCACCATGTTGGCCAGGCTGGTCCTCAACTCTTGACTTCAGGTGATCCACCTACCTCTGCCTCCCAAAATGCTAGGATTACAGGCGTGAGCCACCATGCCCAGCCTTAAATACATTTTAAAAGCTATTTTATGTTTATCCTTAGAGCCATTAATGGTGGCACTGGTCCTCTGCTTGAGTTCACAGGTAAGTTCTAGAAGTTTATCCCCACAATTATTTGTGACTTACATTAACTCTGGAGCTAAACTTTGGGCTGTAGCTTGCAGACAGTTGCTCAGATTTTGCCTCGTTAGCCAATGCGGTAGAATGAATTCTAAGTGTCTTGGATTGACCACCTCTTGTAGAATTGTCCCTTCTGTAATATGCCCTCATTTCCTGGCCCCTTGATGGGAAGCTACAGAATTCCTTTGCTGAATTATAAGAAAGCCCACCCCACCTCCCCCCCGCCTTTTTTTTTAAATAGAAAACTATGTAATTTTTGTCTATGTAATTTTTGTCAGAAGCAGAGGTGATTTGTGGTTGGCTGGGCCCAAAGTCCAGTTTTGAGATACCACCACCTCCTGGCAATGCAGGAAGGCAGCGGCTGAGGAAGTCTGCAAGTGTAGCAGTTTGCCTGGAGGATTTGGTGTTGCAAAAGGTTTCTGGGACAGAGAAACCTTAAGTAAAACATGGTGAGAAAGAGGTGAAACAAGATAAAAAGAAAGATTTCTACTCCCTTCAACAAGGGGATTTATGTAGAAAGGAAATATAAGGGCCAGGTGTGGTGGCTCCCACCTGTAATCCCAGTACTTTGGGAGGCCAAGGTGGGTGGATCATTAGAGGTCAGAAGTTCGAGACCAGCCTGGCCAACATGATGAAACCCCCGTCTCCACTGAAAATACAAAAATTAGCTGGGCGTGGTGGCACATACCTGTAGTCCCAGCTACTTGGGAGGCTGAGGCAGGAGAATCGCTTGAACCCAGGAGGTGGAGGTTGCAGTGAGCCAAGATCGTGCCACCGCACTCCAGCCTGAACAACAGAGCAAGACTCCATCTCATTAAAACACACACACACACACACACACACACACACACACACACACACAAAAAGAAAAAAACCACATAGAGAAGAAAAGCAAGCATTGTAGAGTCAGACAGAAGACAAAGGTTCAAATCTCAGCCCTGCCACTTCCTGTGTGATATCAGACCAGGGTCTTAACCTTGATTCTGAGGTTCTACTTCTTCATTTGTAAAATGGGGATACAAATACTATACCTAACGAGTGGTTGTGAAGTTTATATAATTCTATGTTTACTACCTCATATAGCATCTGACACATAGTAAATAGGTACTGAATAAAGTCTAGCTATTAATAAGTCTCAAGATGCAGGGGATATAATTGTCTAATGAATCTGAAAGTCATATGGGATATCATTAGCACATGCTGCAGGCTTTCCCCTCATCTCCTGAATCCATTTTGTCGTCTTGTTTACATAACAGTTGCTGTCACTTGCTTTCCTTCCCTTGACCTCTCTGCTTTGATTCTGAACATTTTCCATGTTAATGAATTAATCATTTTTCAACTCTGTAAGTTACTCTTGTTTTTTTTGAGGCAGAGTCTCACTCTGTCGCCCAGGCTGGAGTGCACTGGCGTGATCTTGACTCACTGCAGCGTCCACCTCCCGGGCTGAAGTGATCCTCCCACCTCAGTTCCCCAGTAGCTGTAACTACAGGTGCCACCATAGTTGGCTAATTTTTATATTTTTTTGAGAGATGAGGTCTCCCTATGTTGCCCAGGCTGGTCTCGAACCCCTGGGCTCAGGCCATCTGCCCCCCCTTAGCCTCCCAAAGTGCTGGGATTCCAGGCGGGAGTCACCACGCTTGGCCAGTATCTTTCTTCTATAAATGAGTTCATGGCAATTAAGGGTGACTGATTTCTGAGCTGAAGGTGAGAAATCAGGCAGAGCCAGACTGACTCTACACCCAAACAGTGCTTCTCTCAGTGAAAAGGCAGGAACCACAGAACACAAATTATGTTGGTGGGATTCGTGTGACTTTTAATTTCTTATTTTACTAATGTCTTACAATAAGTGTGAGGAGTAAAGACAGGAATGGCGTAAAAGTAAGAAGAGAAAAGTATCTTTCAAGTTCCTTGAACTATTGAAGCATGTGCTAGGATAAGAAAGTTCAGTAAAAGCATCATGTCCTTATCACCAGAGCTCTTAAAGGAGACATGGAACAGAGACGGGGCAACTCTTCAGCTCTGGCAGAAGTGACTGCTGGACAGAGAACAAATCCTGCATCAGCCTTGGCACACATGAAAGACTGGGCAACGCAGATGCTACACAGTTGGGCAGATGAAGAGCTGACTGTCCAGAATCTACTTCTAGCAAGCGAGTAGGCGCATGCACACCCCTTCTCTGGTCTGGGTGTCTCTTCCTCTCCGGCAGGACCCCACCAACTGTGCAGCCATGGGGTAAGTGTTGGGGAAGTCTTTTAGAAAAGAGAAAGATTTCTTTCTTATGTTTGCTGGTGGTGTTGATTGACCAGAAGTGGTTGTTTTTTTTTTTTTTTTTTACTTTGGGGCAGTAGCATTGTGTTCTGGTGACAAAATATCCTACACTTAGCACTCGTAAAAGGCATAGGAGAGTGAAAGCGAGGCCTTTTTAGGACCTAGACTAGTGGGAAGGGGAATACATGGATTCTAAGTGTAAGGGGATGAAAAAGCTAATTCTATATCACCACAAATGAACTGACACGTAAATGACACCTTGGCTTTTTCCACTCATAGAAACACTCACTTCCTCTAGCTTATACTACTAAATCTAAGGTCAGTTTCATCACAGTTTGGAATAACTATTTACTGTGCTTCTAAAGTAAAGGTGAAAAGCTACATCCTTAATAGTTTTTTTATCCTAATTAAATGGATTTGTGTAAGCTGAAAGCCTAAAGTCTAGGGATTCTTTTCATTATTTTATATGTTAGGGGAAACCCTTAAAATTCATCACTGCCATTTTTTTAACCTACAGAATTGAAAGAATATGAAATGGGCAGGGATAAGTAATTACACGAATCATAGACATGGTCAACATGCATCTAATTTTACCCACTGAGCAAAGAGAGCAAATGGGGGTAAGTTCTTTTGAGAAGAACCAAAATGTGTTTAAATGGGAAGAATACTACACTAGACTATTTTTTTCCTACATGGAAGAAAAGGATATATGCAATTGAGGGAGGTGGAAGGTGTCCATTAAACAAATGCCTATTATTTGTGAAATAGTTCTATCAGAGTGGATTTGGGTGTGGACCATTAGTTTATCTTTGGCAGTGATCTTACGTTTTAGGTAGAGTAAGATTATTTAGCTGGATAATGGCTGGGTAGCGTGAATAGTTTTAATTTCAGTTCACAGCAAATGACGATGATCACAGATTTAGCACCTTAGTTTGTACTTCCTCTGCACCTGAATCATCGATCACTGTGAAGTGTGAGCTGAAGGTCAGAAAGCTGTATTCTTAGATAACTCATCTGTGATTGCTCCAGGACTGCAGTTTACTTCAATCTAAGGGGTGGTTTTCTTATTACAGAAGGTAAGTATTCAATACTAAATATGAGACTGAAGCCTTGAAGATATTTTATAGTGGTGGCAGGTGTTATGGTTCAGGAATAGGCTGTTTAACAAGTCAAATGCATATCATTCCCTCTTAAGCATTAACTTTTTCGAAGCAATGGAATTATATTTTTTGGCTTGAAATGGTGGTTTCTTCTATATTTGATTTCTCGGTTTTCTTAGTAGATATCACTGTCTCCTCTAATATTTCTTCAAAACTTTCTCCTATCTGGGAGGTTTTCTTAGAGGCTACCTTAGATGCCTCCTCCTCCTCCTCCTCTTTCTTAAGTGATAGCCCAGTGGATGAGACTTTGGAGGTTGCAGAACTGAGGATTCTAGGTGGGAGCAGATAACTTGGATTGGGAAGTGGATTCAGCCCCGAAATGCTTAACCCACTGGTGCTAAAACGTGTCTCCTCGCCTTCCAGCAGTTTCCTGTAAATCCAACAGAGAAAAACTCTTAGGAAGTCAATAACTTTTTCCCCCTAGAACTCAACTCTCCAGTCCTGATTCATTTGAGAGAGATTCCAAAGGACTTTGGAGTTTCTTCATGAGACTGAAACCAACAAATACTTAATTTCAAAGCTCAAAGCGTTGGACCGCGTGCATACACATGCACACACACACTCCTTCCGCACCAGCTATGTTTAAAGCATTGTCAAAGGGAAACCTATCCTATTCACAAATACATTCCAGGAGGAAAACCTACAACTCCCCTTGGTCACATCACACCCATTTTTGGCAATTAGCAACAAAGCTCTAGGGAGAAGTAATTTTCCTAATTAACACCTTAGCTGCAATAGGGATAAGGAGGTGAGATGTCCACAAAGGTGGTAGAAACTGCTTTATTCAAGAGATTTGTACTTTTTCAGTGTATAAGAGTACAAAATTTGAGATTTGTACTTTTTCAGTGTATAAGAGTACAAAAGGAATAGAACCAGCAATAACAAAAGCCAGTGAATGACACTATTTCAGATAACAGATTTTTATCAGCGTGACTGAAACAGTCCTATAAAAGAGTGGCCCCCAAACCATGTTTCTCATAACTCTTAATAGTTTTTTAATCATCTTTTTTTTTGAGACAGAGTCTCACTGTCTCCCAGGCTGGAGTGCAGTGGCATGATCGCAGCTCACTGCAACCTGCATCTCCCAGGTTCAACCTATTCTCCTGCCTCAGCCTCCAGAGTAACTGGGACTACAGGTGTGCGCCACCACGCCTGGCTAATTTTTGTATTTTTAGTAGAGACGGGGTTTCACTATGCTGGCCAGGCTGGTCTTGAACTCCTGATCTCAAGTGATCCACCTACCTCGGCCTCCCAAAGTGCTGGGATTATAGGAGTGAGCCACCGCACCCGGCCCCAAACCCTATTTTTAAAGTTACGAGTCTCTTGGGTTTCTATTTTAACCTCTGTGTACTCACATTATCCCCTTAAATCCTTTCAGAGGTACACAGAATACTCCGGGACTAGTAAGATGGAGCTGGATTATATCTAAGTAGAGGGATGGAGCAGTCGGCTCAGCTGAAAGGGGCCAGTGATGCCCTTCTTCCCTCCCTCACCAGTCAGAAGCCAGAGAGACCAGACCCACTTATTTGGGCAGTATTGCCCCTAGGTGACTGGATTTACTTGGGTAAGCAGGCCCTTTGCAGTACCTGTAAGCTGCTATCTCAATATCAAGAGCCATTTTGACATTGAGCAAGTCCTGGTATTCCCGAAGGTGGCGTGCCATCTCACTCTTGGTGTTCCTCAGATCATTCTCCAGCTGCCCAATGCTATCCTGAAAAGTAACATATCCAAAATAGTTAGGCCAAACCAGCTGAAATTCCTCAGGATTTCCAGAAGGCAAGGATTCCCAACCCTGACTACACATTAAAACCACCTACTGAACTTATAACTTGCTTATATCCAGGCCTGTCCCTGAGCCCAGATCCAGATTCATTGGTTCTGGGGTGGGGTCCCAGCATTTGCATTTTTTTCATAAAGGTCCCCAGGAGATTTGAACTCATGGTGAGGACTGGGAACTTTTACCCAAAGGGCAAGTGAACACCTGCCCTTTTCAGGATAGCCACAAGGCATATAGTTCTCAACTGAAGATGGAGATGATTTTTTTTTTTTTACACTTACTATCCCTCCCTTGCTTACCGTATTGCTGCTAAATAACTGTTGTAGTATGTGCTTTCCAAAATCCAAAGCCTCAGTTTAGCAGCTTAGATTCAGAAAATTCCAACTGTGGAAAGCACAGAGAGCTTTCCAGCAAGACCTCTCTGCCTCCATTCATTTTGATGATTTCCTAGAAGCCTGCTAATCAGTCACTTTACTGAGAGCATTTTACAGTATAGGTAAGGAGAAAGCAGAAATACTCCACAGAATTTTTTAAAAACCAAGGCATGGAAGAGAAATCGCTTTATATTTATATATTTATAGTCCTGGAGCAGCCAGAAGGAATTTTTTTTTTTTTTGAGACAAGGTCTTGCTCTGTTGCCTAGGCTGGAGTACAGTGGTGTGATCACAGCTTACTGGCAGCCTCAAAACTCCTGGGCTCAAGTGATCTTCCTGCCTTAGCCTCCCCAAGCAGCTGGGACTAACAGGTGTGCACTACCATGCCTGGGTAATTAAAAACAATTTTTGTGCCGGGCGCGGTGGCTCAAGCCTGTAATCCCAGCACTTCGGGAGGCCGAGACGGGTGGATCACGAGGTCAGAAGATCAAGACCATCCTGGCGAACACAGTGAAACCCCATCTCTACTAAAACTACAAAAAACTAGCCAGGCGAGGTGGCGGGCGCCTGTAGTCCCAGCTACTCGGGAGGCTGAGGCAGGAGAATGGCGTGAACCCGGGAGGCAGAGCTGCAGTGAGCTGAGATCCGGCCACTGCACTCCAGCCTGGGCGACAGAGCAAGACTCCGTCTCAAAAAAACAAACAAACAAACAAACAAACAAAAAAACAATTTTTGTTTTGTAGAGATGAGGTCTTATTTTGTTGTCCAGGCTGGGTTCGAACTCCCGGCCTCAAGAGACACTCCTGCCTTTACCTCCTAAAGTGCTTAGATTACATGTATGAGCCACCATGCCCAGCCTGGTCTTTTCTTTTGCTCCTTAACTATACTAAGTTCATTGCTGTCCCAGGCCCTTTAGGCTTGTTATGTCCTCTATCTAAAATGTCAGTCTTTACATGGCCGACTCCTTGTCATAGGAGATTCAGTTCACCTGGGCTTGGTGGCTTACAGCTGTAATCCCAGCACTTTGGAAGGCTGAGGCGGGAGAATCACCTGGAGTTGGGAGTTCGGGACCAGCCAGACCAACATGGAGAAACCCTGTCTCTACTAAAAATACAAAAATTAGCTGGGTGCAGTTGCAAGCGCCTGTAATCCCAGCTACTTGGGAGGCTGAGGCAGGAGAATTGCTTGAATCCGGGAGGCAGAGGTTGCAGTGAGCCAAGATCGTGCCACTGCACTCTAGCTTGGGCAACAAGAGTGAAACTTTTTTTTTTTTTTTTTTTTTTTTGAGACAGAGTCTTGCTCTGTCGCCCAGGCTGGAGTGCAGTGGCCGGATCTCAGCTCACTGCAGGCTCTGACTCCCGGGTTTATGCCATTCTCCTGCCTCAGCCTCCTGAGTAGCTGGGACTATAGGCGCCCGCCACCTTGCCCGGCTAGTTTTTTGTATTTTTTAGTAGAGACGGGGTTTCACCGTATTAGCCAGGATGGTCTCGATCTCCTGACCTCGTGATCCGCCCATCTCAGCCTCCCAAAGTGCTGGGATTACAGGCTTGAGCCACCGCGCCCAGCCAAGTGTGAAACTCTGTCTCAAAAAAAAAAAAAAAGATTCAGTTCAAATGTCCTCTCCTGCCAGGCACGATGGCTTATGCCTGTAATCCCAGCACTTTGGGAGGCTGAGGCAGGAAGATCACCTGGGGTCAGGAGTTCGAGACCAGCTAGACCAACATGGAGAAACCCCATCTCTATTAAAAATACAAAAATTAGCCAGGCGTGGTGGCGCATGTCTATAATCCTAGCTACTAGGGAGGCTGACGCAGGAGAATCACTTGAATACGGGAGGTGGAGGTTGCAGTGAGCCGAGATCGCGCCATTGCACTCCAGCCTGGACAACAAGAGTGAAACTCCATCTCAAAATAAATAAATAAATAAATAAATAAATAAATAAATAAATAAATAAAATGTCCTCTCCTCAGACAGGTCTTCCTTTGCATCCAATTTAAGTATTTACCCTTGACCAATCCAACACTTTACTTTAAGCCAGAGCAGCTGCTGGCCCTTGCAAGAACCTTGTGCAAATTAGAAAAAGATACCCCCAAAGGGAGAACAAATTAGAAAAAAAGCACTCAGTTGAATGCAGCCACCCTGCTCTTAGCTCTTACCATTATATGAAATTATCTTCCTCTTTTTTTTTTTTTTCCGAGATGGAGTCTTGCTCTGTTACCCAGGCTGGAGTGCAGTGGCGCAATCTCAGCTCACTGCAACCTCTGCCTCCTGGGTTCAAACAATTCTCCTGCCTCCGCCTCCCGAGTAGCTGGGATTATAGGTGCACACCACCACGCCTGGCTAATTTTTGTATTTTTAGTAGAGATGAGGTTTCACCATGTTGGCCAGACTTGAACCCTTATCCTTGTGATCCACCGCCTCAGCCTCCCAAAGTGCTGGGATTACAGGCTTGAGCCACAGCGTCTGACCCCAGCAATTTATTAGTTTATACTAGTTTATTTTCTGTTGCTTTCCTCTAAAACAGAGTTTTACAACTTTGGCAGTATTGATGTTTTGGGCTGGCTAATTATTTGTTATTGTGAAATGCAAGATATTTAGTAGCATCCCTGGCTGGATGCCAGAAGCACATACTTCCCTCTCCCATTTGCGATAACAAGAAAACGTCTCTAGGGCATGGCGCGGTGGCTCATGCCTGTAATCCCAGCACTTTGGGTGGCTGAGGCAGGTGAATCACTTGAGGCTGAGCTGGGAGAATTGCTTGAGCCCAGTAGGCGGAGGTTGCAGCGAGCCATGATAGTGCCACTGTGCTCCAGTCTGGGTGACAGAGCAAGACCCTGTCTCAAAAAAAAAAAAAAAAAAAAAAAAAAAAAGGACACAACGATTGGGAGTTATTTTTTATTTTATTTTATTTTATTTTATTTTATTTTTGAGACGGAGTCTTGCTCTGTGCCCCAGGCTGGAGTGCAGTGGCGCGATCTCGGCTCACTGCAAGCTCCGCCTCCCGGGTTCACGCCATTCTCCTGCCTCAGCCTCCCGAGTAGCTGGGACTACAGGCGCCCACCACCTCGCCCGGCTAATTTTCTTGTATTTTTAGTAGAGACGGGGTTTCACCGTGTTAGCCAGGATGGTCTCGATCTCCTGACCTCGTGATCCGCCCGTCTCGGCCTCCCAAAGTGCTGGGATTACAGGCTTGAGCCACCGCGCCCCGCCGGGAGTTATTTTTAAGAAACAGTGATGCAGGATCAGACGTGGTGGCTCACGCCTGTAATCCCAGCCCTTTGGGAGGCCAAGGCAGGCAGATTGCGAGGTCAAGAGATTGAGGCTATCCTGGCCAACATGGTGAAACCCCGTCTCCACTAAAAATACAAAAATTAGCTGGGCGTGGTGGCGCGTGCCTGTAATCCCAGCTACTTGGGAGGCTGAGGCAGGAGAATCACTTGAACCCGGGAGGCGGAGGTTGCAGTGAGTCAAGATCATGCCATTGCACTCCAGCCTGGGCAACAAGAGCAAAACTCCATCTCAGGAAAAAAAAAAAAAAAAAAGAAACAGTGATGCAGATAAACATATCAGAAATCTCAAGAAAGTTAAGTGTTGACAGGCCCTTGAAACTCCCCTGTGTGAGAATGATAAAGCAATGGTGAAAGGTAGGGCTAAGACATCAGGGGGTGCAAACTTCCAAATCAAGAGAATTTGCAGAATTAAAATTCCTGCCACCTACCTGTTCTATAAATATTGACAGGAATACTGCAAAGAAGAGTCTCAATTGACTGACGGGTACAGAGCAAGGAATGACAGCCAGTAGGAAAAATACACATTATACTGGACCATGATGCATATATTTCAAAGTGTGTTAAGAGATCATGAGGTCTTAAAGAGATTTTTACCAAGAAATTTTACCTGATAGTTCCTATTTGAGGTTACAATCAATTCTGCTACTGACATATTAGGGACAAGAGAATCAATATTACTGTGGTAAGAGGGAAAAGAGTCTAGGGTGAGGGAAAAAGGAGAAAGAAGAAAATATGATTATGCAAAGAAGGAGGAGGAATGCTATATGAAGATAAGAGGAGGATTTCATCAGGAACTTTGGGTTGCAGTTTTTGCTCTGCCACTAACACCCATTGGACCTCAGCCTGTTTTCTACATTTTAGTTCCTTCCAATTTTCTACTTCCGCATATGAAAAGTTATAATGTTTATTCTTTTTCTAAGGTGTTCTGAGATCCTCAAATTAGGATTTCAATTTAATATATCTCACATATACATTAATATATGATGAGTCCATTATCTGTTAAATTAGTAGGCATTAGAACAGCATGGCACACAGGAAGAACTCAGTAAATGTTAGTGATTTTTATTCTTGATAATATCATACCACGTGGCCCTCTATCCTTTTGATGATATGGACAAATTAATCACAAGCCCTCACTATTACCAACCCCTTAGATAACAAAGAAATGTATAAAAACACTTTAATATTGGATAGTTGGAGGCATATACCCTAAAGTACCAGATTTTTTTTAATAACAATTTTGAATAAAAAGCCTTTCTAAAGTGGCTTATACCCCTCACAATCAGGACATTAAACATAATGCCACCTTCCACAGTAATTAAGGGTCATGATAATAATCAATTTTAAAAATAATTCGGTGACATCTTTTAGGTCAACTGAGGTATATTAGGCTGTTTAATTCTACCCTAAATGGCCCCAAAGTGCAGTGTTTGAAATTGTGGATGCTCATTGATTTTCTTTGTTCTGAAAGATGAACAGATCTACTGTTGCTCATTCTTAACAATGCCTGACTCCAGTGGTCCCCGTTCTCTATCTTGCTGCAGTCTTGAAACCAAATAAAAAAGCATTTTGAAATCATGTTAAGAATGAATAGGCTGGGGGCAGTATAGGTGCCAAGTTCCTAATGTGTGGCTTAGAGATAGATGATATGTCTCATCAGCAGGTTAATTAGGTCCTTGCTTAAAACACGATTGTTTCACAGCTGTGTTTTCTGAATAAGAGGTGGTTGGGGAGCTGAGCTCTAGACAGATGAGATTTCCTTGAACTTCTAGGTTGCAGATTTCATAGATCTATTTTACAGATCACTGTAGAGAAAAGCACAACTTTGCTCCTTTCAGAAGGAACTGTGCTGTGTGCTGACCATTGATTGCTCTTCAATGTCTGGTCTCTTTGTTTGCGCTCTCCTCCCCACATCAGGCTGAGTCTTGCATTGCCCTTCAGAAGCCCTGCCAAAGATGGCCTCCAGCTCGAGATCTGAGCAGAGCGCTGCAGTCTGTCCCCTCCCCCAACCACGCAGCTGCTGCCGGCTTAGCCTGAGGGAACGGGAGAGCGGCACGCCCAGCTTCAGCTGGGGTCTCTCCTGGAGGAGCTAAGACAAACGCTGAGCATCGTGTCCATGGTTGGAAGGATGCCGGGTGAAGTAAGAGAAATGACTGGCCACACTAACATCTGCAGTGGTGAAGAACGACAGGGCTGTGGATTTCAGCACGTTTGGGGGGCCCTGGGTCAGGGGGGCAGTAGTGAGTGCCCCACATCTGATTGAAAGAGGCTATTTAGAATTACTGCTCTGCATAATCAACTTTAGTGGGGACAGAGGATTTTTATTTGTGGTTCACCATGCGTGCTTTATTCTCACACCTATCTTTCCTTTGTCCCCATCTTTTTCTTTCCTCCACCACACTCGAAAATCCTGCATTATACGTATCTCTGTAAACTACTTTACTGGAAGAAGTGGTTTAGATCAGTGTACTCCAAAATCAGCCTGAGGACCAACAGGATGCAGCACTTTTATTGAAAAATGCATATTCCTGGGCCCTACCTGTGAACTGCTGAATCCATATCTTTGGGAGTGGGCCTGATAATTTAAGCCCCCAACTGACCTTAGAGTGTCACTGGGTTTAGGATCCACTAGTTTAAATTTATTTCTATAAGGATGCTATCATGGTAGCCCAGGTGACAGTAATGCAGTAAGATAGGGAGGGGCAAACAAAACAAAATGAAACAAAAACCAGGTGGAAGAGCTTAAAAAGATCAAATGTAGCTAATTTTAGAAATGGATCTATCAAGCTATGGATTTATATGCAGCCACTGTCACCTCCAATCTCCACGGGGCCAGCCCCTTCCTGCTATTTAATTAGGCTGTACTCCAATCTCATAATGGAGAGAAAAGAGCAGGCTTGGCTTGTCTCCCTGGAGAGCATTAACCTGCAGTGATCTTGATCATTCAGCAAGGTCTTTCAAGGAAAGCTTCAACTTTCCAAGACTGACCACAGTAGAGGTCTGAGACCCCGAGTACCCTCCAAGAATGTCTTTTGACATCTTTAACAGAACTGGGACTCTAAAGGTGCCGAAGTAGCTATGTAGGCACCAGAATTGCCCTATGTCAGAAATGGAAACCCCATCAGCTTTTTATGCAGAGGGGAGCTGCATTTGGCTTTTGAAGACAATAGCCTGAGCTCTTCCTAATCTCTTCTCTTGCCTGATTCAGACTCTCTCATACACTATTGTGTACTTACTGTGTCACCTTGAATCATTTTTTACCCTTTCAAAAGTGTAAGAAGGTTTCTTTCCTCAAATAGGCTATCAGCTCTCTAAGGCAGAGAAGATGTGACTTTAATGGGGCCTTCCTGTGTTTCATAGAGGGTGTCAAGTTTGAAAAGAAAAATGGCCCTACCATTAATCTCTGTAGCAAAAGAAGGAGAACAGCCTCCCATTACTGCAGTGAAAGGTGGGGATGAGATGAGAGGGCAAGAAAACAATGGCTAACTCTCACTGTAGAAAGGGAAGCTTTTCACCTTGGTCAGTACTGCTAAGACTGTTAGAACAGTCAGAGACACCCTTGTGGCATCAGGCCTTTAGGATCTGCAGGTAATGCTTGAGCCTCACCTTAGCCTTAGGTCCCAAGGATTAGGGAACCAGCTCTCTGTTGTCTGACCTCCTCTTCCACTCCCATCAGCAGGTCCTCTGTGGCTCTAAAGGCTCAAGCTGATGGGGGCAGCACTGCAGAACTGCAGATACTGCAGTTTCTCTGTTGTTTTTGTTTGTTTCCTGTAGACCATGTCTGGATGACCCTACCATCATTGTCTAATGATGAAAGCCTTTTACAGCAAACAAGCCAGGCAAAACTGTCACTACCTCTTAGAATGTATGGGCTATAAAAAGCAAACAGAGAACATGGAAAAGCCCAATTCAGCTGGCAGTTCTGAGTAACTTATCCTTTTTTTGTAGAAGTACTGGGCTAGCCCTCCAGAAGACCACCTAGCTCGTCCTTGGAGGCTTCTAGAAGAAAAAAATGAAGTCTCAATTAGCCAAATGTGATTAATTCAGGCCATCCAGGGGTTATGGTACATAATGAAAAGTTCAAGTTATGGATTTTGAAGCAGAGATGGAAGTACTTATTTGAATGATAATGCAATACCAAACTAACCTAAACAGTTCAAGCAGGCTTTTTTCCTTCATCAAAGGAAGTTATTTGTGACAAACAGCAAATACCTGCACATCAATAAGAATTCTTTAGCTTCTGATTAAAATGTTACTTTTGAGATTTCATTCCTTTCTTGGTTCCATTTTACCAGTGTTCCAAGCCCTATTAATTTCACCAAATGTAAACTTTAATCCCAGCTAGAATTATTGCAAGTTTCTGAATTATTGTCATTCAAAGGAGCTTTTATTGTACCTTGAAACTGAACCACACTATTTCAATTCTTTTCTACACCTTCCATTTACCCTGTCTCCTGCCTCTGTGCCCTTTGCGGTCATAATCCCAGAATGTCTTATATAGTAAAACTGAAGATGCAGTGGCCTTTGTTGGGAAGAAACAGCCAATCAATACCTTCACAGAAGCTTAGAGGACAGGGAAAGATGGAAAAAAATACATACACTAGAACAAAGAAAAACCATCTCTGTGACTTATCACATACACTTACGATGAAAAAAATATTAACAAAGTAGGAATTTTGAAGTGGGACCTCATAGCTGCTGAGCAAATTAAATGGTTTTTTAGTGCTAAGCCATCCATGAAAGCCAAAATTGATGTTGTCTATAAGGTGACCTTTGATTGCAGGTAGCCAAGACTGATGTGTTGGTGTTGCAGGAAAAAAAAAAATCAAAGCAGTTAATTGTCTAGAGATTCATAACTGGGACACGAGACGGGAGAGACATCATTTCCGAGATGGGAAGAACTCGAGATCAGCACCGTGGACAGCGCCCCGAACTTTCACATTTTGCCAATAGGCGAACGCTTTCTTTAGGAGGAAATGTCAGCGGGTGGACAAGGCAATAGTGTGTGTGTTGGGGGAAGAGGGTAGAGCAGGTTGGTTGCCACTAGCTCAAGCATCGCTCAGCTTGTTGGCTCCCAATCTCTACTTTTTGGAGGGCGAAAGTCAAGAAAATGGGATAGGACTCTTCCCAGTTCAGTATCGCATTCTTCCTTCAACCCTGAAGTAGACCATACTCCATAAATATCTTCTAGGGCGCACAGAAAGCCTTTCAAAGTCAACCAAACAAGCCAGATAGCCGAGATAGCACCGCCCACGTAACCTGCCCCGTTGGGCTCAGTCCTACTTTGGGTGGGGCACTGTTCTCCGGGTCGCCAGTGTGTGTAGGCCCGCTTGCTGACAGGCAGGCAGAGTTAGGTTTTCGAACCTCAAAGAAATTTAAGGGCTTATTTGTTCGAAGGACTGGGGCAGGGACATAAATGAGGGGCATTCCCTAAAATTAACAGTGAAGACTCCAGGGCTTTTTGTTTACCAGTGCCTCCAGCCGGGGCTCTTCTCTCCTCTCTTTTGCCCTCCCCCTAAGTCCTGGGGCCCAGTTTTACCAGAGGAAGCGGGCGCGGGAGAGGGCAGGGCGCTCCTCCCCAAGCCCAGCCCCGGCCCTTACCTGGTAGCCAGCCACCTCGGCACTGTGCCGCTCCTCCAGCTCCAGGATCTGCCTCTCCAAGGACTCGTTGGCCCCGCGCAGGCCCTCGATCTCGATGGTGCGCGCCTGCAGCTGGCGCCGGTACTCGTGGATCTCCTCGCGGCTGGCCCGGATGGCCTCGGTGCTGCGCGCCGCCTGCTCGTTCAGGTTGGCGAACTTGGACTTGTACCATTCTTCCGCGGATTGCAGGTTCTTAGCGGCCAGGGACTCATACTGGGCGCGGATCTCCCTCAGCGCCGAGGTCAGATCTGGTTTAGCCACAGCCACATCCACCTCGGCCGCGGCCTGCGACGACGCCTGAAGCGTGGCCAGCAGCTCAGCTACCTCCTCGTCGTGCACCTGGCGCACGAAGGCCAGCTCGTCCAGCAGCGACTCCACCTTCTTTTCCAGGTCCAGGCGGGCCAGCGTGGCGCCGTCCACGTCGCGCTGCTGCGCCTTCAGGGCGCGCTCGGCGCCTTCGCGTCCGCGGCTCTCCTCCTCGCAGCGGGCCCGCAGCCGCTGCACCTCCTCGGCCAGCCCGTCGCGCTCCAGCAGGGCCTGCGCGCGCGCCGAGCTGGCCTCCTCCAGCTGCGCGCGCAGGTCGCGCAGCTCGCGCTGGAAGAGCTCGCCGACGCGCGACGGCTCGGCGTGGCGCTGTCGCAGCGCGGCCAGCTCGGCCTCCAGCGCGCGGTTCTGCGTCTCCAGCTGATGCACCTTCTCGATGAACACGGCGAAGCGGTCATTGAGGCCCTGCAGCTGCTCCTTCTCGTTGGTGCGGATGATCTTGTACTCGTTGGTGCGCGCCGCCGCCTGGCTCAGGTCCAGCCCTTCAGACGCCGGCGGCCGGCGATAGGCCAGGCCGAGGCCAAGCGACGAGGCCGAGGAGCAGGCGGCCGAGGAGGCCACATTGCTGCGGGACAGCGACTGCGAGCGGAAGCCGCCCGCGCCGCCGGCCCCGGAGAGGCGGGCGGACAGACGAGAGCCATCCCCGAACACCTTGCGGTAGGAGGAGGAGGAGCACAAGTAGTGCTCCGAGCCGAAGCTCATGGTGCCGGGATCCGGGCCGGACGTGCGGCTTCGGCGAGAGCTACAGAAGAAAGGAGAGGTGCGGCTGGTAGGGCGCGGCGGGGCGGTGCGCTCCGGCTTTTAAGGCGCTGGGGCTGGGGCGGCGCGTTGGGGGCGGAGCTCCTGCTCAGAGTCTGGCCGGGAGAGGGAAGGGGGGCATCCAGGAGCGGGGGCGGGGAGGAGCAGTGACTACCGCAGTTGCGCGCACGACGACCTGGGGCGCGGGGACAGGGCAGTCTGCGTCGGAGTCGCCCTTTTCTGCAGAGCCTCTCCCCAAGAATCGACTGCTTCGGAAGTGACTCGAGCGGAGGGGTGCCTAAATGACTGAGGTTTCCCATCCGGAAAGCACACAGCTCTGTCGCATCCCTTTACCATGTCCCCTCTTTCTTCTTTAACCCACTGGTAGACTAGGGGTTTCTGGGAGGTGTCCCCTACACCCACCCTCATCCTGGATTCCAGAGGGCGAGGCCGTGTTTTTCCAGTTACAGTGGGGACCCGCAGGGCGAGGCCTTGTCCCCTCCCTCAGGTGGCTCAGGGTCCCCAAGGACAAAGGTGGGAGATGCTATGTCAGAGAGCATCTCTCCAGCTGCCCCTCTGCAGCTCCAGGGGAGGCTCTGGGCGGAAAGATGTTCGGCAAGTGCCTCTCCCAGAAGAGAGGGGAGATGGGTAAAGAAAGTGACCCCGGGCTGCGGGAAGTGGGGAGAAACAGCGGTAGAGAGGGGAAAAGAGGCC
Source organism: Macaca thibetana thibetana (assembly GCF_024542745.1). NCBI lineage: Eukaryota > Metazoa > Chordata > Mammalia > Primates > Cercopithecidae > Macaca > Macaca thibetana. The sequence continues at coordinate 99,405,355 of NC_065586.1, read as the reverse complement.
AGACTTGGAGAAGCAAGAGGCACTGGGGGAATTGCTGGGGCTCATCGATAGGGCACTAAAGCATGGCACAGGCCAGGACCACAAGCTGGTGGAAAGGGGGCTGCAGACTTTTGTGTTTAGAGCGTTATATTTAAAAATATTTCGAAAGGAGCATTTTTAAACCAAGAGATTTCACCTGAAAAGAAATTGGATTTCTGGCTTCTTCTGAAAACGGGAAGAGCTGGGATGCCCACAGTGGGCAGAGGTGAGTTGCCCTTACCATTTGTATAAGAAGTGTGCTCTCGTGTTCACCACAGTCCCTGCCATTCTCCACTGAATTACGCCCACCTTCTTAATTCATTTACTTTACCTTTCTGACCATGTGGGCATTTGAGATTTCAGTCTGTGTAAATCCAGCAGGGTAGGTCCTCACCTGGCTTCGGAGAGCCACTGCCTGTGGAGATCTCTTTTTGGAGAAAAGAGATCCCTGCAAAAAGATTAAACTCCAGGAGTAGGGGAGAGTGCTGGTGACTGAGCCGGCCTCTTCTGCCACATGGAAGGGTTGGTGGGACAGAGGGTGAGAATCAAAGAATGGAATCTGGAAAGATGAAGGCTGGGAGGGGTCAGTGTGGAGTCTGTAATATGTACCCACTTTCAAGCTTCTAATATCATTCAGGATATGGATATGGCTTTGGAGAGGGAGTAGGAAGACCTTTTTAGTTATATTCCAGAATTCCAGACTGAGAGCCTGTGCAAGGATGTGATGGATGGTTTCCTGCAATCCCCTCCCTAAACCCAACTCATATCCTGTTACTGGTGGATGTGAAACCGTTCCTTTCATTTGAAAGAGGATGATGATGACTATAACTCTTTGTACCTATACAGCTTACAAAGCACCTTCACATGCCTCAGCTCAAGCTTTCATGACTCTTGGGAGGTAGGTGTTGTTATCCCCACATGCTTAGTAAGTGGCAGAAGCCACAATTCAAACCCATTGCCTCTGACTCTGAGTCCAATGTTCTTTCAATTACAAACCAGCATGCTGATTTGTTATTGGCCAAAACTCTTCCGAAGCCCACCTAGTCCTATTCTGGCTGCATGGAATTTTTTTTTTTTTTTGAGACAGTTTCACTCTTGTTGCCCAGGCTGGAGTACAATGGTGCAATCTCGGCTCACCGCAACCTCTGCCTCCCGGGTTCAAGTGATTTTCCTGCCTCGGCCTCCAAAGTAGCTGGGATTACAGGCATGCGCCACCACCCCCCAGCTCATTTTGTATTTTTAGTGGATACGGGGTTTCTCCATGTTGGTCAGGCTGGTCTCAAACTCCTGACTTCAGGTGATCTGCCCACCTCGGCCTCCCAAAGTGCTGGGATGTGAGCCACCGCAGCCGGCCGTGCTGCATGGAAATTAATGAGACTTCAAGAATCTCACTGCAGGCTGGGCAAGAGGTCTCCAGGCTACTACTACTGAAACTCAGCAAAATGTCCTGGTTGGACTTCCACCTTTCTTTCCCTTCCCATCCTCCAGTGGAATCAGTACCCCAGAGGCAAAACACACATAGAACAGAAGAAAGTGAGGCAAAGGCCTAAATATTCCAGCAGAGTGGCAGTTGCCCTGGCAAAGCTGCATTTTGCATTTTCTCAACAGCTTACCTGAGATTCCAAACTGGTAGTCCCCTGTGGGACTTATGCCTCCCCTTTCTTGGCATTCCACCCCACAGGCCCAGAGGTTTGGCTTTAATAATTTTAGCACAAAGCTGTCCTGCGAAGGAGTGATCTTGGCTGAGCCTCAATCCATAACTCTTTCCAGCTGGCCAGACCTCCTGAGGGAGTTCCCCGTGTGTGCCAGGGCTGCGTCTTCATCTTCTTCTAATGGCACACTCAGACACCACAGACACGTTGTCAGTCATCCTCAGTCCTCCCCAAGGCCACATTCTCCAGTCTCTCTGTGGCATTTGGCAGTGCTGACCACTCTCCTTGGTTTTAATGACTCAGTTATTGGCCTTCTGCTCTTCCTTTGTAAACTCTTTTTATAGGCCAGGCACCGTGACTCATGCCTGTAATCCCAGCACTTTGGGAGGCTGAGGTGGGAGGAGCTCTTGAGCCTAGGAGTTTGAGACCAGCCTGGGCAACATGGCAAAACCCCATCTCAAAAATTAGCTGAGTGTGGTGGTACACGCCTGTGGTCCCAGCTTCTCAGGAGGCTGAGGCGGGAGAATTGCTTGAACCCGGGAGGCAGAGGTTGCAGTGAGCCGAGGTCGCGTCATTGCACTCCAGCCTGGGCAATAAGAGCGAAACTCTGTCTCAAAAATAAATAAATAAATTAAATAAACTCTCTTTTTAATATATTAGATCTCCCAGAAGCAGGGAGGCTTATAAAGTTTTCTCCCTGAGACATCTAGTTTTGCATCTAGCCAAGAGTTTTTCCTAGCCAAGTGACCTCAAGCACATTGCTATTGTTTGCTGAGCCTTAATTTATTGAAGTTGTCTGTGAAAATTCAATAAAACAATCCACCAGAGTGCTCTGCAAACCTGGCTGATCATTAGAATTACCTGAGAACTTAAATTCAGATTCCCAGGCTTTACCCACAACCCACTAAATCTAGGGGATTGAGATCCCTAGACCTACCATTTCTCATGAAATGACTATGTAGTTTAAATGAAATTATGTATACAAAGCAGGCATCACAGTGCCTGCCATGTGCATGTTCAGTAAATGGTAGCTGTTAGAAGTATCAACTTCTTCAATTAATTCATTCAAACATTCAAATGAATGTTTATGTCCAAGGTCCTGGAGTAGGTGCCTTCTCCATAGGAATAAGGCAGATGTGGGCTCTGCCTCCATGGGAGTGGCATTCTAGTAGGAGAGACAGAGATTAAGCAGCTAATTATACCATTAGTTGTTAATTACACTTGTGACAAGTGCTCTGAAGGTAAGTACAAGTTGCTGTGGGGCATACAACTAAGGCCCTGACCTATGCCAATGAGTCCCAAACCTCTATTTCCAATTTCCACCTCCAAACTCACATATCTAACTGCCTGTTGGATATCTCCTTGTGAATGCTTGCTGGTCTTCAAATACCATAGATCTGAAAGTGACCTTATTATCTCCCTCTTCTCCTCCCCCTCCTCTTGCTTCTTGATCTTCACTTTGTCCCACTCCTGTTCCTCTGCTTACACAGTTCCTTCTTCCTGGAATTTCACCCTCGGCCATACTTCAACTGTTGAGATCCTCAAGGCTCAAATGCCGCCCCTCCACTTGGTATCTCCAGTGGAAGGTGATCCATCCTTCCCTTGAACTCTCCTCCTCCCACCCATAGCATTTGCAGCACTCACATGGCTCATAATGAACATAGTCTTCTACTGTAATTATTTGTATGCTTGTCTGAATTGAAATGGGAGCTGTGTGCAGTAGCACACACCTATAGGCCCAGCTACTTGGGAGGCTGAGGCAGGAGGATCTTTTGAGCTCAGGAGTTTGAGGCTGTAGTGTACTATGATTGCACCTGTGAATAACTGCTGCACTCTAGCCTGGGCAACATAGTGAGACTCCATCTCTAAATATTAAAATAAATAAATAAATAAGTAAATAAATAAATAAATAAATAGATAGATAAATAGAACTGGAAGCTCCTTGAGCACAACTCATTTTCTACATCTATCTATATATATATATCTCAGCACCTATCACAGTATTAAACACGTGAGGTGAAAAAAGGGTTTGAAAATGCTTTCTCATACAACTACTTGGGAAAAGTCTTTGGCATGACACCAAGAGTGAGATTCATAAAAGAAAAAAAAAAAAAACAATACTTCTAACTTCATCAGAATTAAAATCTTTTGCTCTGCAAAAGTTCCTGTTAAGAAGATGAAGGCGGCCGGGCACAGTGGCTCATGCCTGTAATCCCAGCACTTTAGGAGGCTGAGGTGGGCAAATCATGAGGTCAGTAGATCAAGACCATCCTGGCTAACACGGTGAAAACCCGTCTCTACTAAAAATACAAAAATTAGGCCGGGCGCGGTGGCTCACGCCTGTAATCCCTGCACTTTGGGAGGCCGAGGCGGGCGGATCACGAGGTCAGGAGATCGAGACCATCCTGGCTAACACGGTGAAACCCCGTCTCTACTAAAATACAAAAAAAAAAAAATTAGCCGGGTGCGGTGGCGGGTGCCTGTAGTCCCAGCTACTCGGGAGGCTGAGGCAGGAGAATGGCGGGAACCCGGGAGGCGGAGCTTGCAGTGAGCCGAGATCGCGCCACTGCACTCCAGCCTGGGCGACAGAGTGCAGACTCTGCCTCAAAAAAAAAAAACAAAAAACAAAACAAAAAAAAAACACAAAAATTAGCCGGACGTGGTGGCAGGCGTCTGTAGTCCCAGCTACTCGGGAGGCTGAGGCAGGAGAATGGAGTGAACCCTGGAGGTGGAGCTTGCAGTGAGCCAAGAACATGCCACTGCACTCCAGCCTGGGTGACAGAGCGAGACTCTGTCTCAAAAAAAAAGATGAAGTCTGGGCATGGTGGCTCAGCACTTTGAGAGGCCAAGGTGGGCAGATCACGAGATCAGGAATTCAACACCAGCCTAGCCAGCTTGGTGAAGCCCCATCTCTACTAAATAATTAGCTGAGCATGGTGGCGTGCACCTGTAGTCCCAGCTATTCGGGAGGCTGAGGCAGGAGAATTGCTTGAACCTGGCAGGCCGAGGTTGCAGTGAGCCAAGATTGTGCCATTGCACTCCAGCCTGGGCAACAGGCCACAGAGTGAGACTCCGTCTCAAAAAAAAAAAAAAAAAAAAAAAAAAAGAAGAAGGTGAAAAGAGAAGCCAAAATATTTACAAATTACAGCAAATGTATCCAGAATATGTATCCAGAATTTGTAAAGAACTTTCTAAACATAATAGAAAGGAAATGAACATTCCAATTAGAAAATGGGCAAATGACTTGAATAGGCATTTTACCAAAGGGAATATACAAATGGCAAATAAGCACATGAAAATATGTTCAACAGGCTGGGCATGGTGGCTCATGCCTGTAATCCCAGCACTTTGGGAGGCCGAGGCGGGCGGATCACGAGGTCAACAAATTGAGACCATCCTGGCCAACATGGTGAAACCCCGTCTGTACTAGAAATACAAAAATTTGCCAGGCGTGGTGGCGCGCAGCTGTAATCCCAGCTACTCAGGAGGCTGAGGCAGGAGAATGGCATGAATCCGGGAGGCAGAGCTTGCAGTGAGCCGAGATCGTGCCATTGCACTCCAGCGTGGGTGACAGAGTGAGACTCCGTCTCAAAAAAAAAAAAAAAAAAAAAAAAAAGAAAATATGTTCAACATACCTATCACAGAAATGAAATTCAAAGCACAATTATGTGACACTACATACCTACTAGAGTGGCTTAAACACAAAATACTGACAATACTAAGTGCTTACAAGGATGCAGAACAGCTGGATCTCTAATTTATTCCTTCCAGAAAAGCTGGTGGGGATGTAAAATGGTACACATACTCTGGAAAAACACTTCAGTAGTTTCTTATAAAGTTAATATACATTTGGCCGGGTACAGTGTCTCAAGCCATTACTGTAATCTTAGCACTTTTGGAGGCCAAGGTGGGCAGATTACCTGAGCTCAGGAGTTCAAGTGCAGCCTGGGCGACATGGTGAGACTCCATCTCTCCTAAAAATACAAAAATTTAGCCGATCGTGGTGGTGTGCACCTGTAATCCCAGCTACTCGGGAGGCTGATGTGGGAGAATCACATGAACCCAGGAGGCAGAGGTTGCAGTGAGCTGGGATTGCACCACTGCACTCGAGCCTGGGCAGCAGATGGAGACTCTGCCTCCAAAATAAATAAATTAATGAATTAATTTAAATAAATTAATATATATTTACCATGTGACTCAGCAATTTCAGTCCTGAGTATTTAGCCTAGAAAAAGGAAAACCTATGTTCACACAAAAATGAGTATACAAATGGTCATAGCAGCTTTCTATATGATGTACTAAAATAGGAGACAACCCAAATGTCTTTCACCGGGTGAGTGGTTAAACAAACCAAGATACATTCATACAATGGAATACTGTTCACCATTAGAAAGAATGAACTATTGACACATGAAACAACTTGGGTGAATTATAAGGGCATTTTGGTGAGTAAAAGCTAACCTCAAAATGTTACATATTACGTGATTCCATTTATAAAACATTCTTGAAGTGAAGAAATTGTAGTGATGGGGAAAAGATCAATGATTGACAGCAGTTAAGGTTGTAGGTTTGTGGGAGGATGTGACTATAAAGGGGCTAACAGGAGGGAATTTTTGTGGTAATGGAACATTTCTGCTACTCAAATCTATACACATGATAAAAATTCAGAGGGTGGGAGAGGGAAGAGAGAAACCTAATGAAATCCAAATAAGGTCTGTAGCTGAATTAAGGTGTTGTATCAATGTCATTTTCCTGGTTTTGATAATGCACTATAGTTATATAAGATGTTATCATGGGGGGGGAGCTGGGTAAATGGCACATGGGAACTTTCTGTACTATTTTTGCGATTTTTTTTGTGTCTTAAACTATTTCAAAGTAAGACATACATAAAAATAGGCAAATGTTCTTAGGAGATACATACTGAAGTTTTAGGGTTGCAGTATCATAATTTATGTAACTTACTCTTAGATGGTTTGGCAAAAATGCTGTCCACACATACCACGCATACAAATGTACACAGAAGGGGGAGGTAAAACAAATGCATCAAAAAGTTGACCATTGGTGAATTTAGGTGAAAAATGTACAGTTGTTTATTGTATTAGCCTTGCAACTTCTCTAGGTTTAAAATTTTCAAAATAAAAAGTCAAGAAAAAAAATTTTTTTTTTTTTTGAGACAGAGTCTTGTTTTGTTGCCCAGGCTGGAGTGCAGTGACACAATCTCGGCTCACTGTAGCCTCTGCCTCCCAAATTCAAGCATTTCTCCTGCCTCAGCCTCACAAGAGTAGCTGGGAGTACAGGTGTGTACCACCAAGCCAGGCTAATTTTTCTTTTGTATTTTTCTTTTTTGAGATGGAGTTTTGCCCTTGTTGCTCAGGCTGGAGTGCAGTGGTGTGATCTCGGCTCATTGTAACCTCTGCCTCCCAGGTTCAAGCGATTCTCCTGCCTCAGCCTCTCAAGTAGCTGGGATTACAGGCGCCCACCACCACGCCCAGCTAATTTTTGTAGTTTTAGTAGAGGTGGGGTTTTGCCATGTTGGCCAGGCTGGTCTCGAACTCCTGAGCCTCCTAAAGTGCTGTGATTACAGGCATGTGCCACCACTCCCAGTCTTTTTTTGGTATTTTTAGTAGAGACAGGGTTTCACTATGTTGGCCAGGCTGATCTTGAACTCCTGACCTCAGGCGATCTGCCTGCTTTGGCCTCCCAAAGTGTTGGGATTACAGGCATGAGCCACTGCACCCAGCCAAGAAATTAGGAAAATATTGATTAATAGATACATAGATGTGTGTGTGTGTGTGTGTGTGTGTGTGAGAGAGAGAGAGAGAGAGAGAGAGAGAGAGAGAGAGAGCAAAAAGGAAAGTATCACTCAAATCTGGGCTTGAACCAGTGACCTTCAGTCTAATACTCTTTTAACTTGGGCTAATTGTAAAGAGCTCTCACCCTTCCTTCTTGCCCACCAATAGGAAAATCCTGCTTATTTTTAAGTAACAGAAAAAGGTCAGAATTCACACTATGTTGGGAGTATTTTGAGTGCTAGTCTGAGTCCTTGGTATTGCCGTAGTCATCTCACACATTTACTGAACCCTGGCTATATGCCAGCTGCCGGGATCCTACAGATGAATATAGCTAGACGTGACAAATGGTGTCACTTTTCTCAGATTAATTTAATTTTTAAAAATATGGAATTATATGTAGTATGTAATGCCCTGCGACTTTCTTTTTTCACTTCATAAATCATATACATTTTTCCACATTAGTTATATACATCTATTTACTTATTTTTACAGTTCAGTATAGCATTTACTTGTAAGGATGTGCCATAATATTTGTTTTTCTCTAATAAAAACACCACTCTGATTTTTTTCCTTTGTCTGATGATTACCACAAGTGCGTATGAGATTTTTACAAAAAGAAAGAAAAAAAACAAGCTAGACATGGTGGCTTACGCCTGTAATCCCAACACTTTGGGAGGCCGAGGTGGGTGGATTGCTTTGAGCTCAGGAGTTCGAGACCAGCATGGGCAGCATGGTGAAACTCCATCTCTACAAAAAATATTAATACAAAAATTAGCCGAGCATGATGGCGCGCACCTGTAGTCCCAACTACTCAGGAGGCTGAGGCTGGAGAATTGCTTGAGCCCAGGAAGCAGAGGTTGCAGTGAACCGAGATTGCACCACTGCACTCCAGCCTAGGCAGCAGAGTGAGACTCTGTCTGAGAGAAAGAAAAAAGAAAAAAAAAAGAAAAGAAAAGAGAAAAGACAAGAAAAATACATTGCCTGAGTGAAATCCAGCCTTCATCTCTACTTTGCCATAATCATATGCACACCTGCTGTGTGTCCAGCTGCCTGCTTGGTACTTTTTATGTCTGTATGGTAAAAGACATGAGACACAGTCACACTCCCAAAAAACTACAATCAACTGAGGAGATTTGACTAACTTGAGATTTTAACTTAAGGACCAGGCAGTATGCACTTGATTACGGACCATACATTCTAAGTACTCAGAGGGAAACCTACCCTTTTTCTGTCTGATTTTAGACTATTTTTTCAGCTGGATTTCTTTAGCCTCTATGAAGAGATATTGCATGAGCATATCATTAAGGAAGATGGGGGAGAATCATGCCCCAAACTTTCTAGAAGAAAGGGGAATGTTTTTAACAAAGAAACATGAAAGAACATGACATCAAGCTAAATCATACTCCTGTTTGTCCTTCATTTATAAAACTTCAACTGTTTCTATGTACATAGAAGATAAAAAACAATAGGCTGGGTGCGGTGGCTCACACCTGTAATCCCAGCACTTTGGGAGGCCAAGGCGGGCAGATCACGAGGTCAAGACATCGAGACAATCCTGGCCAACATGGTGAAACCCGGTCTCTACTAAAAATACAAAAATTAACTGGGCATGGTGGTGCATGCCTGTAGTCCCAGCTACTCGGGAAGCTGAGGCAGGAGAATCGCTTGAACCTGGGAGGCAGAGGTTGCAGTGAGCCAAGATCATGCCACTGCACTCCAGCCTGGCGACAGAGTGAGACTCCGTCTCAAAAAAAAAAAAAGTTCTTTGGGTGTATCAGTTGATAGTAACAGTTCATCCTATGTGGTTGTAGTTGTGCTCACAAATTTGTGTTTGCACAGTTTTGCATTGCCTTGTTTGATGTGCAGCGTTTGTTCCTCTTCCATATTTTTGCTTAGGGAATTTGGGGTTTCTATGTTTTGGCTTTAGCAGTGTCTCAGTGCTTAAACCTATTTCTGTGTTCTCTTTCTCTCTCTCTTTTTCCTTCTCCCTCTCTTTCTTTCCCCTTCCCAGAATGTTCTCTTTATTCACTTACTTCCAAGTCTGAGGCTAGGCTGAACCAGAGTTTCCAGAACCCCAGGATTAGGAGAAACGACTTGCCTGTTCAATTACACTTCAAGACCATGGACAGCTCCCCAGCCGTGCTAGTATCGGGGCCTGCTTTATAGACTTCACCGAATGTGAGAAGGGAGACGAATCTGAGAAACTATTTGGCCTACCTCCTCCTACCTTTTGCGTTTCCCAGAGAAAGGATCCTAGTCGGCAAATAGTCCAGGATTATTAACTGCCTGGTTGGGGGGAGATACAAAGGACCTGGAGGGTGCCTTCACTCAGCATTTCCTACACTCAAATCTGCTAGTGCTTGGAAAAATCCTTCAGTTCAACTCAGCAGACTTGTGTGGACCAAGCCTTTCCCTCCCAGGAGAGATAAGGCCTAAATACAGATACAGTCTCAGAGGCGGAACAAAGGAAACAATAAGAAAATGATTCCTCCTAAAGGCTGTTCTCCACGGGAAATAGAGGAAGAGAGAGCCCAGAGCATTGGGGGCCGAAAGGGCTGGAGAGGGAGTGGTGGAATGGAATGGAAGAGGGGCATTCAGGGACTTCTAGGGGACTCTGAAGTCAGTCTTGGTGAACTCCACACAGTTCACACCAGTGTGCCCTGAGCACACAGTCAAAGATATGCCTCACACTTTCCTAAAATGAGAATGCAGAGGTCTCCCACTGTCTCCTCTTCCAAACTAGACTAACTTTTTTTCTTTTCTTTCTTTCTTTCTTTCTTTTTTTTTTTTTTTTTCTTGAGACAGGGTCTTGCTCTGTCAACCAGGCTGGAGTGCAGTGGTACAAACATGGCTCACTGCAACCTCAACCTCCCGGGCTCAAGCGATCCTTCTGCCTCAGCCTCTCAAGGCAGCCTGAGACTACAGGCACAGGCACATGCCATCATGACCAGCTAATTTTTTTTTTTTGGAGAGATGGGATTTCATCATGTCGCCCAGGCTGGTCTCAAACTCCTGAGCTCAAGCCATCTACCCACTTTGGCATCTCAAAGTGCTGGGATTACATGTGTAAGCCACCATACCCAGCCAACTAATTTCCAAAAGATAATTTATGCAATGATTTGATGTATTTTGTCTTCTTTGTTCTTCATGACAAGCTTAGGGTTTTATTATTCCCATTTTCCAAATGAATAAACTGAGACTCTGAGAGATTAGGGAACTTATCCGACGTGACACAGCTAGAAATTGGCAGAGCTGGGTTTTGAACCAAGTTCCTCTGATTCCAAGCTGGTGTTCCTTTCATCACACTTTATCCCTAATTGGGTCTTTGTGTGTGTGGTAAAATACATATAACAGGAAGTTTACTCTTTTAATCATTTTAAGTGTGTAGTTCAGTGGCATTACATTCACAGTGTTGTACAGCCATCTCCATTATTTCTAAAACCTTTTCACCGTCCCAAAAGAAACTCTGTACTCATTAATCAATAACTCCACATTTACCCCATCCCTGTCTTTGGCAACCCGTTTTATTTTCTGTCTCTATGAATTTGACCATTCTACGTACCTCACAGAAAAGGAATCATACAATATTTGTCCTTTTGTGCCTGGCTTACTTCACTTAATATAACTTCAAGATTTATCTATGTTGTATCATGTGTTAGAACTTCATCTCTTTTTTTCTTTTCTTTTTTTCTTTTTTTTTGAGATAGGGTCTTGATCTGTTACCCAGGCGGGAGTGCAGTGGCACGATCTTGGCTCACTGCAACCTCCGCCTCCCAGGTTCAAGCAATTCTCATGCCTCAGCCTCCCAGGTAGCTGGGATTACAAGTGTGCACCACCATGCCTGGCTAATTTTTATATTTTTAGAAGAGATGGAGTTTCGCCGTGTTGGCCAAGATGGTCTTGAACTCCTGACTTCAGGTGATACACCCACCTCCACCCACCTCGGCCACCCAAAGTGCTGGGATTACAGGTGTGAGCTACCATGCCTGGCCAGAACTTCATCTCTTTTTATGACTTGATACAGTCTTGTGGTTGCAGGGGACAGAGATTCACTCAGGCCACCGGAAGGAATGAAGGGTTATTGTAAGCGGCCTTTACAGAATTCAGGAAGACAGAAATCTCAGCCACATGCTGAAGTTTAGGAATAGCCATGTGGCTGGGTTTATTAGGACTTAAATGTAGTTTGGAATCTGATCAGCACAGCTCTGGGGACCAAGATACCTCATTGATTTCTTAGTGGCAGGAAGTTGTTGTTTTCTGATACTTAGCCATTATGTCAACATAGTGATACTCTACTTAGCAATATTCTCCTTGTGGTCTGGCACCACCAATAAACTACTTCATATCCTGTGAAAAGCAAACCTCTGGCTTTTGCTAACTCCACATTTCTACCATTTTAATGGTATGCTATATTTTCTCCCTTTGTGGCTTTCATCTCCTCCCGCTGCCAGTTGACAAAGTTTCCAAAAATCTCTGGCTCTAAGCCACCTGCCTACCTAGAAATTATCTGCCCTTGAGATGAGCATCTTCTCCTGCTCTGATCCGTTGTACCCAGGGTGACAAGTCACATGCTTGTGAACATGACTCCTAATGGTAAAGACCTGCCTTTCTCAGGAGGAAGTTGGGTGCATGGCAGGCAGATACACAGAGAGGCATTCCCTTCATCCCTCTGCATGAGCTCTCTGGTGCTCTCCCATCAGGCTGTTTATTGTAGTTTAACCTTATGGATTTACTTCTGTGACTTTACAAATCCCAGAGCAGAGGTGTATTTGGCTGAGTTGATGTGTACTATGCAGGTATTTTTGTTCATATTTTTAGATTATACAAATCATTGCTATATAGTGATATGGAGTTTGGAATTACTTGAAATATGCTTAGCTTATGTCAAGGTGCCTACTGGTGGTTTCTGAATGGGACTCTTTTCCTTTCCTTTTCTTTCTTTCTTTTTTCTTTCTTTCTTTCTTTCTTGCTTTCTTTTCTTTTTTTTTTCTTTTTTTTTTTTTTGAGACAGAGTCTTGCTGTGTCGCCCAGGCTGGAGTGCATGATCTTGGTTCACTGCAACCTCTGCCTCACTGGTTCAAGTGATTTTCCTGCCTAACTCAGCCTCCCAAGTAGTGGGGATTACAGGCACATGCCACCCCACTCCTGGCTAATTTTTGTATTTTTGATAGAGATGGGGTTTCACCATGTTGGCCAGTCTAGTCTCAAACTCCTGACCTCAGGTGATTCACCCACCTTGGCCTCCCAAAGTGCTGAATTGCAGGCATGATCCACCGTGCCCAGCCAGTGAATGGGGTTGTTTCTTTAACACTGAAAATCTGTTTTCAATTCCTGTGCCAAGTCTGCAGTAACAGGAAGATCTTCAGAACACAGGGCACACCGAGGTGCTAGCAAATCCACCGCCTTCCAGTAAGCTGTGGGTAAAAGGACTGGATTGTGGGAATCATGCCATTTCTAGTTCTGTGACTGTGACAAAGAATGTGGTGCTCATCACACATCACACAAACATCTCATGTTCTCTGCCTCCACTACGTTTCCCAGCTTCCCTTGTAGTTAGGTTGGAGCATGCGACTAATATTGGCCAACAGGCTGTGAGAGGAGGTGATACATGTTCTCCACACTTTCTCTTCTTGGAAGGCATGAGTTTAGTTGACAGAACCCTCAAGGTGGAAGCAGACTGGATCCCTGAGTCATCATCTGAAACAGTGCTGCCCTGGGGAGCCTCCTAATCTTTTGTGAGTAGGAAATAAACCTCTGGAGGGTAGGCCCTGGAGACCTTGTTGTTTGACTGTTACTGCAGTATAGCCTGGGTCACCCTGATTAGTACGGTCACTAACCAGCAGCGTGACCTTGGGTAAGTAAGTGTCTTCAGTCCTCATCTTCCTCTTCTGAAACATAAGAGAATTGCCCCGAATAATCTCAAAGGTTACCTTCATGATTCCTGATTTACCATGTCCTGTTGATTTTTCCTGGGTGGAGTTTCCATTTACTTCTTTCCATTCTTACTGCCACTGAGGTATATATTTTCTCACTTGAGCCTCCTAATCGGCCTCCATGTTTCCAGGCTCATGCATCTGTCTTTCCACTTCCTTATATAGATCATGTTCCCTTCTTACTCAACAGCCTTCACTGGCTACTCACTGCCTGCTGAAAAAAGCCCATGTGGGCTGGGCATGGTGGCTTGCACCTGTAATCCAAGCACTTTAGGAGGTCGAGGTGGGTGGATTGCTTGAGCCTAGGAGTGTGAGACCAGTATGGGCAATATGGCGGAACCCTGTCTCTACAGAAAAGAAAAGAAAAATTAGCCAGGTGTGGTGGCGCACACCTGTAGTCCCAGCTACTTGGGAGGCTAAGGCAGGAAGATCGCTTAAGCTCAGGAGGCCAAGGCTGCAGTGAGCCTTGATCATGCCACTCTACTATAGCCTGGGTGACAGAGCAAGACTCTTTCTCAAAAATAAATAAATAAATAAATAAATAAAATCTGTGAGAAGTCCTTGATAATCTGTTTGGTTATTTGTGCAGAGTTCTCTCTCATCCACTGTACTGTAGGCTTCTTGAGGCCCAGTATCACATTTGATTCAGTTAATAGCCTCCCACACAGTTACTGCCTATTGAAGTGAAAAGTCAAATATCTCCAAACTAGGAATCAAGCCCTAGTAGGAAGATAGAAACTACTAAATGAATTGCAATGATGAAGTTTGCTAGTCGAACACTGTATTAGTCCATTTTCACACTGCAGATAAAGACATACCTGAGACTGGGCAATGTACAAAAGAAAGAAGTTTATTAGGCTTACAGTGCCACATGGCTGAGGAGGCCTCAGAGTCATGGTGGAAGGTGAAAGGCATGTCTCACATGGCAGCAAACAAGAGAAGAGAGCTTGTGCAGGGAAACTCCCATTTTTAAAACCATCAGATCTCATGCGACTTACTATCATGAGAACAGCATGGGAAAGACCCACCCCCATGATTCAATTGCCTTCCACCAGGTTCCTCCCATAACATGTGGGAATTCAAGATGAGATTTGGGTGGGGACACAGCCAAACCATATCATTCCACCCCTGGCCCATCCCATATCTCATGTCCTCACATTTCAAAACCAATCATGCCTTCCCAACAGTCTCCCAAAGTCTTAACTCATTTTAGCATTAACTCCAAAGTCCACAGTCCAAAGTCTTATCTGAGACAAGGCAAGTCCCTTCTGCCTATGAGCCTGTAAAATCAAAAGCAAGTTAGTTACTTCCTGCATACAATGGAGGTATAGGCATTGGGTAAATACAGTTGTTCCAAACTGGAGAAATTGGCCAAAACAAAGGGGCTACAGGCCCCAGGCAAGTCTGAAATGCAGTGGGGCAGTCATCTTTTTTGTTTTGTTTTGTTTGAGATGGAGTCTTGCTCTGTCGCCTGGGCTGGAGTGCAGTGGCGCAATCTCAGCTCACTGCAAGCTCCGCCTCCCGGGTTCACGCCTTTCTCCTGCCTCAGCCTCCAGAGTAGCTGGGACTACAGGTGCCCACCACCACGCCCAGCTAATTTTTTGTATTTTTAGTAGAGACAGGGTTTCACTGTGTTAGCCAGGATGGTCTCATTCTCCTGACCTCGTGATCTGCCTGCCTCAGCCTCCCAAAGTGCTGGATTGCAGGTGTGAACCACCGTGCCCGGCCCACAGTCATATATATATATATATATATATATATATATATATATATATATATATATTTTTTTTTTTTTTTTTTTTTTTTTTTTTTTGAGAGTCTCGCTCTGTCACCCAGGCTGGAATGCAGTGGCACAATCTCGGCTCACTGCAAGCTCCGCCTCCCGGGTTCACACCATTCTCCTGCCTCAGCTTCCTGAGTAGCTGAGACTACAGGCACCCGCCACCATGCCTGGCTAATTTTTTGTATTTTTTGTAGAGAGGGGGTTTCACCATGTTATCCAGGATGGTCTGGTCTCAATCTCCTGACCTTGTGATCTGCCAGCCTCGGCCTCCCAAAGTGCTGGGATTACAGGTGTGAGCCACCATGCCCGGCCCCGCAGTCATATCTTAAAGCTCCAAAATGATCTCCTTTGACTCTATGACTCACGTCCAGGTCACGCTGATGCAAGAGGTAGGCTCCCACGGCTTTGGGCAGCTCTGTTTCTGTAGCTTTGCAGGGTATAACGCCCCTCCTGGCTGCTTTCACAGGCTGATGTTGAATGTCCGATTTTTCCAGGTGCAAAGTGCAAGCTGTCAGGGGATCTACTATTCTGGGGTCTGGAGGATGGTGGCCCTCTTCTCACAGCTCCACTAGGCGGTGCCCCAGTAGGGACTCTGTGGGAGCTCGGACCCCACATTTCTGTTCTGCACTGCCCTAGCAGAGGTTCTCCATGAGGGCCCTGCCCCTGCAGCAAACTTCTGCCTGGGCATTCAGGCATTTCCATACATTTTCTGAAATCTAGGCCAGTTCTTGACTTTAGTTCAAACCTCAGTTCTTGACTTCTGTTCACCTGCAGGCTGAACACCACGTAGAAGCTGCCAGGGCTTGGGGCTTCCACCCTCCGAAGCAACAACCTGAGCTGTACCTTGGCCCCTTTTAGTCATAGCTGCAGCAGCTGGCTGCAGGGCACCAAGTCCCTAGACTGCACACAGCAGAGGGACCCTGGGCCCGGCCCACTAAACCATTTTTTTTCTCCTTAACCTCCAGGCCTGTGATGGGGGGTGCTGCTGTGAGGACCTCTGACTGCCCCGGAGACATTTTTCCCACTGTCAGGGATTAATATTAGGCTCCTTATTACTTATGCAAATTTCTGCAGCTGGCTTGAATTGCTCCTCAGAAAATGGGTTTTTCTTCTTTATTGCATTGTCAGACTGCACATTTTCCAAACTTTTATGCTCTGTTTCCCTTTTAAAACGGAATGCTTTTAACAACACCCAGGTCACCTCTTGAATGCTTTGCTGCTTAGAAATTTCTTCTGCCAGAAACCCTAAATCATTTTTCTCAAGTTCAAAGTTCCACAAATCTCCAGGGCGGGGGCAAAATGCCACCAGTCTCTTTGCTAAAACATAACAAAAGTCACCTTTGCTCTAGTTCCCAATAACTTCCTCATCTCCATCTGAGACCACCTCAGCCTGGATTTCATTGTCCTTATCATTATCAGCATTTTGGTCAAAGCCATTCAACAAGTCTCTAGGGAGTTTCAAACTTTCCCACATTTTCCTGTCTTCTTCTGAGCCCTCCAAATTGTTGCAACCTTTGCCTATTACCCAGTTCCAAAGTTGCTTCCACATTTTCGGGTATCTTTTCAGCAGCACCCCACTCTCGGTACCAATTTACTGTGTTAGTCCATTTTCACACTGCTGGTAAAGACATACCCAAGACTGGACAATTTACAAAAGAAAGAGATTAACAGTTTCACATGGCTGGGGAGGCCTCACAATAATGGCAGAAGGTGAAAGGCATGTCTCACATGGCAGCAGACAAGAGAGGAGAGCTTGTGCAGGGAAACTCCCATTTTAAAACCATCAGATCTTGTGAGACTTACTCATTATGAGAACAGCAGAAGAAAGAGCCACCCCCATGATTCAATCACCTCCCACCAGGTTCCTCCCATAATACATGGGAATTCAGGATGAGATTTGGGTGGGGACAGAGCCAAAACATATCAAATACCTACTGACAACATGTAGAATGTGTACTAAAATGCAGAATATGGGCCAGGCATGGTGGCTCATGCCTGTAATCCCAGCACGTTGGGAGGCCAAGGTAGGTGGATCACCTGAGGTAGGGAGTTCGAGACCAACCTGGCCAACATGGTGAAACCCTGTCTCTACTAAAAAAAAAAAAAAAAAAAAAAAAAAAAAAAAAACAAAATTAGCCAGGCGTGGTGGCACATGCCTGTAATCCCAGCTACTTGGGATTCTCCTGCTGAGGCAGGAGAATCGCTTGAACCCAAGAGGCAGAGTTTGCGATGAGTTGAGGTTGCGCCATTGTACTCCAGCCTGGGCAACAAGAGCGAAACTCCGCCTCAAAATAAAACAAAACAAAAAACATGCAGAATATGTGTGTGTTAAAGTCTGCATCCAAGGTTGACTTCTAAAGACTATTTGGAAAGCCTTGTGCAGTAAGGGAGGTGAGGGGGTTACAAAGATGTAATATGTAAAGCACAGCCCCTGCCCTTCATTGGGTGGTGGGAGGAAATGTGTGCAAGAAGCAGTCTTCTTAGAACAGCAAGGGAGTCCTTAAAGTGACTTTCTGGGGACAACAGAAAAAGAAATTTGAGCCGGGCACGGTGGCTCACGCCTGTAATCCCAGCACTTTGGGAGGCCGAGGCGGGCGGATCACAAGGTCAGGAGATCGAGACCACGGTGAAACCCCGTCTCTACTAAAAATACAAAAAATTAGCCGGGCGCGGTTGTGGGCGCCTGTAGTCCCAGCTACTCGGGAGGCTGAGGCAGGAGAATGGCGTGAACCCAGGAGGCGGAGCTTGCAGTGAGCCGAGATCGCGCCACTGCACTCCAGCCCGGGCGACAGAGCGAGACTCCGTCTCAAAAAAAAAAAAAAAAAAAAAAAAAAAAAAAAAAAAAAAAAAAAAGAAATTTGACTATGTGGGCTGGTCCTGGTGCAACCCTTCTTTATAAGAAGTGTTATGACTTAGACCCCACTGGCTTCATCTGTAGTGCTACAGGGGGCCCCCAGTGGGCCCAAAACACAGACAGAGGAGGAGAGAGGTAGGACCAGAAAAAAAGAAGGAAAGTGGGAAGGAAAGAAAGTGAAGAAGAAAATGAGAGTAGAGGGTGTGCATTACCAAAGAATCCAGCATTTACATCCTACTTCGTAAAACAAACAACATTCTCACAAGAATCCTGTGAGGTGACCATTGATATTTTTATTCTGTGGATAAAAGTAAAAAAGGGAGAGAGTTCAAGGGACTTGCCCAAGGTCATAAATTTAGGTTTCTAACTCAATACCTTGTACTGTGTTCTCCATTGCACCAGTTGTCTCTCAACCAAGAGAAAGTGCCTCAAATCCTGAACTATGGGTTTCTTTTCCCAGTTTATAATGCTATTTAAAATCTTCTTTAAAACTATAGGTCAGGAGCAGTGGCTCACTCCTGTAATCCCAGCACTTTGGGAGGCCAAAGCCAGCAGATCACTTGAGGTCAGGAGTTCAAGACTGGCCTGGCCAACATGGTGAAACCCTGTCTCTACTAAAAATACAAAAATTAGCCAGGCATGGTGGCGCATCCCTGTAATCCCAGCTGCTCAGGAGGCTGAGGCTGGAGAATTGCCTGAATCTGGGAGAGGGAGGTTGCAGTGAGCTGAGACTGCACCACTGCACTCCAGCCTGGGGAACAGAGTGAGACTCTGTCTCAAAATAAATAAAATAAAATAAAATAAAATAAAATAATAAAGCCCAAGGGCTGAGTCTGTGATAATACCAGATGAATTTAGAGCATCTTACAGTGCTAGAAAGAAAGAAAGTGTTCAAAAATAAATATAAACAAGTGAGTAAGCAGGACTGGGCATGTCAAAAGGACACAGGAGCCAACCTGAGAGACCTCCAATGGCTAAAGGTAGAACAATTTGAGTGACAAAACGAATTATGATAGTAATGAGTTATGACTCAAACAATAAAATAAGTATCTATCAGCTCATACCTATATAATTAAAAGATTGAATAAATAAATTGTAAAGAAGGAACAAATATCCCTTACAGAAGAAATCCAATTAAGACATGTCAAAGGAATGAAAGAACTCGGGCGCAGTGGCTCACGCCTGTAATCCCAACGCTTTGGGAGGCTAAGGTAGGCAAATCACTTGAGGTCAGAAGTTCAAGACCAGCCTCAGCCTGGCCAACATGGCGAAACCCTGACTCTACTAAAAATACAAAAAAAATTATCCGGGGGTGGATCACCTGAGGTCAGGAGTTTGAAACCAATCTGGCCAATATGGTGAAATTCCATCTCTACTAAAAATACAAAAATTAGCCATGTGTGATGGTGGCCGCTTATAATCCCAGCTACTCAGGAGGCTGAGGCAGGAGAATTGCTTGAACCCAGGAGGTGGAGGTTGCAGTGAGCGGAGATGGCGCTGCTGCACTCCAGCCTGGGTGATAGAGCGAGACTTCATCCTAAAAAAAAAAAAAAAAAATTAACTGGGCATTGTGGCGAACACCTGTAATCCCAACTACTCAGGAGGCTGAGGCAGGGGCATCACTTCAACCCAGGAAGTGGAGGCTGAGGTGAGCAGAGATCATGCCACTGCACTCTAACCTGGGTGACAGAGTGAGAAAAAAAAAGAATAAAGGAAACAGAAAATTACCATTAGAACACCACAGTAATAATTGCTGCAGATAAAGTCCACTGATGAAGCTAATATTGGTGGGCAAAACTCTAAGGAGCACCAGGATATTTACATAGCATTTAAATATAAACCTCCAAATATGCATTAATTATCTTGTTTTTAACATATGTCCCGAAATGCTTTGATATGCCTCCCTCCACAATGGAAAGCTTAATTCCCCTTCCCTTAAGTGTGGGCTGATTTAGTGGTGCACTTCTAACAAATCATGCAGGGGTCAGCAAAGACCCAAATAGGAAATATATTAGGCTGTTTAAGTCATATGGTCTCTTTTGCAACAACTCACCCCTACTGCTGTAGCATGAAAGCAGCCATAAAAAAATGTGTGAATGAATGAGTGCGGCTGTATGCCAGTAAAACTTTATTTATAAAAACAGGCAATGGGTTGGATTTGGGCCTTCAGCCATGGTTTGCTGACCTCTAGAATAGCATACGAAAAAGAAAAAATAGTAACTTTGCAGTGGAGAAACCTGTCAGACCCCACCTTAACTGAGTGATCAAAGTTAACATTACCAGTAATAAGGAATACTGAAGTGTTATCAGTGAAAAACGGTAGAGTAAGGAAATCCAAAAGTTTATCTCTCCATAAATGCAACCAAAAGGTTGATTAAAACTGTTAGACTTGGCCAGGCACGCTGGCTCACACCTGTAATCCCAGCACTTTGGGAGGCCGAGGCGGGTGGATCATGAGGTCAAGAGATCGAGACCATCTTGGCCAACATGGTGAAACCCCGTCTCTACTAAAAATACAAAAATTAGCCATGCATGGTGGCACGCGCCTCTAGTCCCAGCTGCTTAGGAGACTGAGGCAAGAGAATTGCTTGAACCCGGGAGGCAGAGGTTGCAGTGAGCCAAGATCGTGCCACTGCACTCCAGCCTGGTGACAGAGTGAGACTCCATCTAAAAAAACAAACAAACTGTTAGAATCAACTTTTCAGAACTCTGGACACTAACCAAAAGGCCTGTAGCAGTCAATGGAATGTTTTCATAAAAAGACAGCTGAATCTTAGTAAGAATAGCAAGTTGTAGTGTTTTAACTTACTCTGGTCTCATCCCCAGGTTAGCAGTGAATTTGGAGAAAATAGCTACAGTCCCAGTATAGGTACCAGTACTAGAGGGAAGAGAATGGACCTAATTGACAAGGAATTGTTTTTGTTTGTTTTGACCTGTATGGTGGCTCCCTGGAGGACTTTCTCAAGGGCTTACCTTTATCTTGTCGAACTTAGAACACTCTAGTGGTGAGTGTGGCTACCCAAGGAGCATTTGTTGAAGATATTTACAGGCAAATGTTTTGGTTATTGCTGCCTGGGGCATTGGATAACAGTTGGGGCAAACAATAGGCTAATATAAAGCTTGGGAGAGAAGACTGAAGAATGAGATGCTTTGGAGAAGGACTTTGAAAAACTGACATATCCTTGGGAAACCAGAAAGCCACATGCATGCTGAGGCCTATGCACATGTTTAGGAAAGATCTGAGAATGCCCTAAGTTTTCTGGCTGATCTTCAGACTCTTCACAAGCATGAAGCAAAGGCTAAGGCAAAGAGCTAGATTCCATCTCAAAAAAAAAAAAAAAAAAAAAAAAAAAGAGCAACCAAATTGAAATCCTTGATTTGAAACGTACAATAACTGAAATGGAAAATTCACCAGACGAGTTCAGCAGTAGATTTGAGCAGACAGAAGAAAATATCAATGAATTCAAAAATGAATCAATTGAGATTATCAAGTCTGAGGAACAGAAAAATAAAAGAATGAAGATATATGAAGAGAGCCTAAGAGCCTTCTGGGGTTCCAGAAGGAGAGGAGAGAAAAAAAAGGAGCAGAAAGAATATTTAAAGAAATAATGGCTGAAAACTTGAAAACTTTCTAAATTTAATTTCAAACATTGATCTATACATCTGAAAAGCTCAATAAAATCCAAGTAAAATAAACTCAAAGAGATTCACACCAAGACACATTGTAGTCAAATTGTTATAAGCCAAAGGCAGGAGTGAAATCTTGAAAACAGTAAGACAGTGGTGACTCATCACAAGCTGGGTGTAGTACGCATGCTGTAGTCCCAGCTACTCAGAAGGCTGAGGTGGGAGGATAGTTTGGGCCCAGGAGTTTGAGTTTAGCTTGGGCAATATAGTGAGACCCCATCTCAAATTTAAAAAAAAAAAGAGGCTGGGCATGGTGGGCTGTAATCCCAGCAGCAGTTTGGGAGACTGAGACAGGAAGATCACCTAAGGGGCCAGGAGGTCAAGATCAGCCTGAGATACATAGTGAGACCCTGTCTCTCCAAAAAAAAAAAAAAAATAGCCAGACTCAGTGGCATGTGCCTGTAGTCCTAGCTACTTGGGAGGCTGAGGCAGAAGCATTGATTGAGCCCAGGAGTTCAAGGCTGCAGTGAGGCATGATCATGCCACTGCACTGAAGCCTGGGTAGCAGAGTGGGACTTTGCTTCTTAAAAAAAAACAACAACAAAAAAGAACTAGGCTGGGCGTGGTGATTCATGCCTGTAATTCTAGCACTTTGGGAGGCTGAGGCAGGTAGATTGCTTGAGCCCAGGAGTTCAAGACCAGCCCAGGAGTTCAAGACCAGTTCAAGACATGGTAAGACCCTGTCTCTACGAAAAATACAAAAATTAACTGGGCATGGTGGTGCATTTCTGTATTCCCAGCTACCTGAGAGGCTGAGGTGGGAGGATTGATTGAGCCTGGGAGGCCAGGCTATAGTGAGCCATGATCACACCACTGCACTCCAGCCTGGGCGACAGAGTGAGATCCTGTCTCACAAAAAAGAAAGAAAGAGAGAGAGAAAGAGAGAGAGAGCGAGAAAGAGGAAGGAAGGAAAGAAAGAAAAAGAAAAGAAAGAAAAAAAGAAAGAGAGAAGAGGGAGGAAGGGAGGGAGGAAGGGAGGGAGGAAGGAAGGAAGGACTCATCGTGTATAATGGATGCTCAATAAGATTAACACCCAATTTCTCATCAGAAACCATAAAGGCCAAAAGGCAGTGGGATGACATATATTAAGAGTGCTGAAAGAAAAAAACACCCCCCCTGGCCGGGCGCGGGGGCTCAAGCCTGTAATCCCAGCACTTTGGGAGGCCGAGATGGGCGGATCACGAGGTCAGGAGATCGAGACCATCCTGGGTAACACAGTGAAACCCCGTCTCTACTAAAAATACAAAAAAACTTAGCCGGGCGAGGTGGCAGGCGCCTGTAGTCCCAGCTACTCGGGAGGCTGAGGCAGGAGAATGGCGTGAACCCGGGAGGCGGAGCTTGCAGTGAGCTGAGATCCGGCCACTGCACTCCAGCCTGGGTGACAGAGCGAGACTCCGTCTCAAAAAAAAAAAAAAAAAAAAAAAAAAGAAAAAAACACAGAATTCTCTAACAAAACTATTCTTCAAAAATGAAGGAGGGAAAAAAAGAAATTAAGACATTCTAAGATAAAGACTGAAAGATTTCATCACTAGTAAGCCTGACCTATAAGAAATCCTAGGCCAGGCTTGGTGGCTGACTCCTGTAATCCCAGTACTTTGGGAGGCCAAGGCGGGTGGATCACCTGAGGTCAGGAATTTGAGATCAGCCTGGCCAACATGGTGAAACCTCGTCTCTACTAAAAATAAAATAAAACTTAGCTGGGCGTAGTGGCACGCACCTGTAATCCCAGCTACTCGGGGGACTGAGGCATAAGAATTGCTTGAACCTAGGAGGCAGAGGTTATAGTGAGCCGAGATCATGCCACTGCACTCCAGCCTGGGCAACAGAGTGAGACTCCATCTCAAAAAAAAAAGGAAATCCTAGAGGAGGTCCTTCAGACTGAAATGACAGTAGACAGTAATTTGAATCTACATGAAAAAATAAAATAAACCATTGAAGGTAACTCCATAGGTAAATATAAAAGGTAGCATAAATGTATTCTTGATTAATTTTGTTTAATTTTTTCCTATCCTATTTAAAAGATAAGTACGTCATACAATAATTATAAACCTGCATTGATAATGCACACAGTATATTAAGATGTATTTTGTGTGACAATAATAGCACAAAGAAGGGGAGAGGGAACCAAAGCTATATAGGAGCAAATTTTTTGTGTAATAATGAAATTAAGTTGGCATTTATCTAAACTTAAGTTGTTATTAAATAAGATGTTAATTGTAATTCCCAGGACAATGACTAAGAAATTAACTCAAAATATAGCAAAAAGGCTGGGTGTAGTGGCTCACGCCTGTAACCCAGCACTTCAGGAGGCCGAGGCTTGGGCAGATCACTTGAGGTCAGGAGTTCAAGACCAGCTTGGCCAACGTGGTGAAACCCCGTTACCAAAAATATAAAAATTAGCCAGATGTCATGGTGTGTGCCTGTAGTCCCAGCTACTTGGGAGGCTGGGGCAGAGGAATTGCTTGAACCCAGGAGGCAGAGGTTGCAGTGAGCTGAGATTGTGCCACTACACTCCAGCCTGGGTGACAGAACAAGAACCTGTCTCAAAAGAAAGAAAAAAATTAATATTCTTCCCAATATGCATAACTTCAATGTAATCATGAGAAAATGTCAGACAAACCCAAATTGAAGACTATCCTACAAAATAACCAATACTTTTTTTTTTTCTTTTTTTTGAGATGGAGTTTCTCTCTTCTTGCCCAGGCTGGAGTGCAGTGGCACAATCTCAGCTCACTGCAAACTCCACCTCCCAGGTTCAAGCCATTCTCCTGCCTCAGCCTCCCAAGTAGCTGGGATTACAGGTGCCCACCACCATGCCTGGCTAATTTTTGTATTTTTAGTAGAGATGGGGTTTCACCATGTTGGCCAGGATGGTCTTGAACTCCTGACCTCAGGTGACTCATCCACCTTGGCCTCCCAAAGCGTTGGGGTTATAGGTGTGAGCCACTGCGCTCGGCCGACTTAACCAATACTCTTAAAAAAAAAAAAAATCAGGCAATGGGCCGGGTGCTCGTCCTAGAAGCTCTTGGAAACAAAGCTGATCCCTTTGGATGGAGTAAACACCAGGGATGTTGGACAGCTCAAGGGGAGGAGAAAGGGATATTGGACTTTCTGCTAACCTGGCACATGGGTGGTCAAGCTGGTTTTGTTTTGAAAAGTAGAAGGGCTGTGTGTGGTGGTGCATGCCTATAGTCTCGGCTACTTGGGAAGCTGAGGTGAGAGGATCACTTGAGCACAGGAGGTCAAGGCTACAGTGAGCTGTGATCATGCCACTGCACTCCAGCCTGGGTGACAGAGTGAGATCCCATCTTAAAAAAGAGAAGGAGAGAGAGAGAAAAGAGAAGAACAATGGAAGAGATGTGACCTGATTTGTGCCCCAGGGTTGGTGATGTAGGTTGTTTCAGGTCACGCTGTTTCCATGAATTAAAGACTGAGCTTCTGAGAAGTCACCACATCCTAATTTTAGATCAGAACCAGCGTGGAGGAAAACAGGAATCCTAAGGTGAAGAGAAGGGGCCTGATCCTTCAGAGAGCACCAGCTCTGTAACCACCCCGCTGTGCGCCCCCACTGCCATGTATGCTAGTTTTCTGTTGAACAGCACCACGCCCCCTTCCCACCCACCCTGGATACAAGATTTTCTTACCACTTGATTCAATTGGCTTCCTACCCTTTCCTTTCTCATTACTTCTTCTCAGAGCCCGGAAGTGGACTCACAAATGCTCAGTGTTCTGTAATGAATGTTTAGTGATCCATAGTTTCTATTACTCAAATATATTTATTTTTAGCCTGGGCAACATGGTGAAACCCCATCTCAAAATAGAACAAATACAAAAGTTACCTGGGCATGATGGCGCGCACCTGTAGTCCCAGCTACTTTGGAGGCTGAGGTGGGAGAATCACTTGAGCCCGGGAGGTAGAGGCTATAGTGATCTGTGATTGCACCACTGCACTCCAGCCTGAGCAACAGAGTGAGACCCTGTCTCCAAAAATAAATTTATTTTAAAGAAATTAATTAGAATGGCTTATTCCTGTTCTAAAAGCTTGTGATTAATGACTTGGTGCTTTTAAAGTATTTCCTGGACATGCAGGCAGTGTCAGGGCCTAATTCAAAGGCTTTTCTTTCCTTCTTTCTTCAGTAAGAACAATGCCCTTCCCCCCACCCCACCCCATGCCAAATGGGTTCAAAATATTGGGAGATTATAGCTATCTCTTCAGAGATTCACTCAGAATTAGAGCTCTTGTTATAATTAAAGAGCTAAGTCTAAGTTTTCATTCAGCCTTGTCAAAAGAACAAAGGTAAATTTTTTTCTCCCAGTTACTTTGCTGCAATTTTCTCTTATTTTTAAATAAATTTTAACTTTGATTTTATTATTTTTCATGTTATTATACAGTCTTAAAGTATTTAAAATATTGTTCATAATTTTCATTTTTAATAGCTGCATTATATTCCATCAAGTTGACATAATTTAGTCATTCTTCAATAGTTAGACATTTAGGGGTTTTCCCCCTAATTTTTATCATTGTAAAAAACATTGCAATGGGCTGGGTGCGGTGGCTCACACCTGTAATCCTAGCACTTTGGGAGGCCAAGGTGGGTAGATTACTTGAGGCCAGGAGTTACAGACCAGCCTGGCCAACATGGTGAAACCCCAACTCTACTAAAATTAGCCGGGTGTGGTGGCAGGCACCTGTAGTCCCAGCTACTTGGGAGGGTGAGGCAGGAGAATCACTTGAACCTGGGAGGCGGGGTTGCAGTGAGTCAAGATTGTGCCACTGCACTCCAGCCTGGGCAACAGAGCCATGGGAGGGCGAGGGGAATAACACTAGTTGAGTACTTACTCTATGCCAGGCACCGTGTCAGGGGCATTTACAGAATTAATCCTATTAAACTTACCTCATAACAACCCAGACATTATTAAGCATAATTTAACACAAATGGAATCTAAGGCTTCAACAGGCCAAGTAACTGCTCCAAGTTCTAAAAACAAATGGAGCTGGATTTTAATACAGGTCAGTCTTACATTAGAGCTCATGCCTATTCAACATATCATTCCTTTTTTTGTTTGTTTTTGTTTTTATTGAGACAAAGTCTCACTCTGTCACCCAGGCTGGAGTGCAGTGGTGTGATCTCAGCTCACTGCAGCCTCGACCTCCCAGACTCAAGTGATTCTCCCACCTCAGCCTCCCAAGTAGCTGGGACCACAGGGACACGCTACCACACCTGGGGAATTTTTGTATTTTTGTATTTTTTGTAGAGACGGGGTTTTACATTGTTGCCCAGGCTGGATCATTCTTTCTTAAAACCATGTTCAGAATCAAGTTGAGTAGCCTCCTGTAGAACTATCTGGTATGGGGTAATGGGAGAATGGCAAATACCAGGCTTGTACATCACCACTCACCATTCCTCACTCATGGCAGCCACGACTAATCGAACCTGGCACTTTACCCTCTTAATTCAACAATTAAGAATTCAAAACCTAGGAGTTCTTTCTCAATTCACTGTTTCAGGCAGGTGCTGCCAATGGATAGGAGTTGGCATGGGAGATACAACCAGGCACATAGGTTCAAACCTATACTGCATACTTACTAGCTATGTGACCTTGAGTAGGTCATGCAACCTTTCTGAGGCTCAGTTTTTGTCAACTGTAAATTAAAATAATATCTCATTTGCAGTAGAATTGCCTTAGAATTATCCTGAGGATTTGTTGACATGTATGTAAAAGTACCCAGTGCTATACCTGGAAGAGACCAGGCCGTGAAAAGTGTGTAGCCTTTGAGGTGCCTGTCAATCCCTTCAGCTCGTGCTCTGGAAACTGTAGGGAACACTTTTTTTTTTTTTTTAAACCAGGAAATTCTATCAAAGAACCACAGTTTGGCCAGGCATGTAATCCCAGCAATTTGGGAAGCCAATGCGGGAGGATCACTTGAGCCCAGGTGTTTGAGACCAGCTTGGGCAACATAGTAGGACCCTGTCTTCACAAAATAAAAAATTTGCCAGTGTGATGGCACAAGCCTGTGGTCCCAGGTACTCGGGAGGCTGAGGCAGGAGAATTGCTTGAGCCGGGGAGGTTGAGACTTCAATGAGCCGTGATTGCGCCACTGCACTCCAGCCTGGGTGACAGAGTGAGGCCCTGTCTCAAACAAGAGACAGAAAACAAACAAAAAAGAAACCCCAAAACATAGTTTGGAGAGAACTATACAATAGCATACAGTCAAATACAGGCTGTGAATTCTGTAGGTTTAAAAAAACGGTGGGGGATGGCCAGGTGTGGTGGTTCACGACTGTAATCCCAGCACTTTGGGAGGGCAAGGCAGGTGGATCAGTTGAGGTCAGGAGTTCGAGATCAGCTGGCCAACATGGTGAAACCCCATCTCCACTTAAGAATACAAAAATTGGCCGGGCGCGGTGGCTCACGCCTGTAATCCCAGCACTTTGGGAGGCCGAGACGGGCGGATCACGAGGTCAGGAGATCGAGACCATCCTGGCTAACCCGGTGAAACCCCATCTCTACTAAAAAATACAAAAAAACTAGCCGGGCGAGGTGGCGGGCGCCTGTAGTCCCAGCTACTCCGGAGGCTGAGGCAGGAGAATGGCGTGAACCCGGGAGGCGGAGCTTGCAGTGAGCTGAGATCCGGCCACTGCACTCCAGCCTGGGTGACAGAGCGAGACTCCGTCTCAAAAAAAAAAAAAAAAAAAAAAAAGAATACAAAAATTAGCCGGGTGTAGTGGCAACGTGCCTGTAATCTTTGCTACTCGGGAGGATGAGACAGGAGAATCACTTGAAGCCGGGAGGTGGAGGCTGCAGTGAGCAGAGATAATGCCACTGTATTCCAGCCTGGGCGACAGAGCAAGACTCCGTCTCAAACAAACAAACAAACAAAAGTGGTGCGAGATCCCTCCTGGAAGAGCTGGATATGAGAGGGTCTGAAGATTTAGGGTTTGGAGGAGGCACCGATTGGAAGGTGGAACAGCATAAGCAAAAGCAGTAAGAGAAAGTTGAGAGCACAGAGAGGAGACTGGCTCTTCCGTCGTCGAGGGTCTGGCCTGGGGAGTGTCTTCAGCGGAGAAGGAAAAGTACCCTCGGCCAGCTCCTGATCTTACCCAACCAACCCCAAGAGCACCTGAAGCAGCAAAGACTCTGCACGTTTCGTGACTACCACCAGGGAGCAGTATGGCCCAACAACTTGGCGCATCAGGGTTCATTCAGTTACTAGTTTGTGCCAAGAGCTGATCTAGGAGCATGAAAGTGTCCACCAATCTAATATTTGTGAAGCACTTTGCATGGAGTTTTCAAAGTACTTTAACCCCAGTGATCTGATCTAATACTAACTACAGCCCTGTGTGGTCTCTATGTGTTGGTATCATCTACCTGGAGGAACCGATGTTGAGGATTAAGTTCATTTAGACCGTACAAGAATCTGAATTTGAACCAACGGCCATAATCTCCACCTCTTGCCCTCTACTACAACTTACTGCCTTTTGTTAAGGAGACAGGAACATACAAATATTTAGCATGACAATAAAAGCTTATATTAATAACTATTAAGAACGAATGGCAGTTTCAGTTTGGGAAGATGAAAAAGTTCTGGAGATAGATGGTGGTGATGGTTGCACAATAATACGAATACATTTAATGCCGCTGAACTGTATACTTACAAGTGGTTAAAATGGGAATTTTTTTGAGAAGTCTCGCTCTTGTTGCCCAGGTTTGAGTGCAATGGCTTTATCTTGGCTCACTGCAACCTCTGCCTCCTGGGTTCAAACGATTCTCCTGCCTCTGCCTCCCAAGTAGCTGGGATTAAGGCGCCTGCCACCATGCCTGGCTAATTTTTGTATTTTTTAGTAGAGATGGGGTTTCACCATGTTGGCCAGGCTGGTCTCGAACCCCTGACCTCAGATGATCCACCTGCCTCGGCCTCCCAAAGTGCTGGGATTACAGGCGTGAGCCACCGTGCCTGGTTGGCAATTTTTTTTTTCTTTTTAGGCAGGGTTTCACTCTGTCCCCCAGGCTGGAGTGCAGTGGTGGAATCTTGGCTTACTGCAGCCTCAACATCCTGGGCTCAAGCGATCCTCCCACCTCAGCCCCCCAAAGTAGCTGGGATCACAGGCGCATGCCACCACACCCAGCTATTTTTCTGGAGAGATGGGATTTTGCCGTGTTGCCTAGGCTGGCCTCAAACTCCTGAGTTCAAGTAATCCGCCTGCCTTAGCCTCCCAAAGTGCTGGGATTACAGACAGGTGTGAACCACTGCACCCAGCCTAAGATGGCAAGTTTTTTTTTTTTTTTTTTTTTTGATACGGAGTTTCGCTTTTGTTGCCCAGGCTAGGGTGCAATGGCACGATCTCAGCTCACTGCAACCTCCACCTCCCGGATTCAAGCAATTCTCCTGCCTCATCCTCCTGAGTAGCTGGGATTACAGGCATGTGGCACCACGCCTGCTAATGTTTGTATTTTTAGTACAGATCGAGTTTCTCCATGTTGGTCAGGCTGGTCTCGAACTTCCGACCTCAGGTGATCCACCCGCCTCAGCCTCCCAAAGTGCTGGGATTACAGGCGTGAGCCACCATGCCTGGCAAGATGGCAAATTTTATGTTATGTATATGTTAACACAGTTTAAAAAATGACAACTACACAAATGGTTAACTATATAGCATTTATTAATAACAATAGTTACTGTTATATATCAGTAACTGCCTTTAAAAGCACTTATGACCTTATTATTTCTTTAATTCTCACAATCATCAATTGAAGTAGGCACCACGATTATTCTCATTCAATAATTTCAGGCTGGGCGTGGGGGCTCATGCCTGTTATCTTAGCACTTTGGGAGGCCGAGGCGGGTGGATCACAAGGTGAGGAGTTCAAGACCACCCTGGCCAATATAGTGAAACCCCATCTCTACTAAAAATACAAAAATTAGCTGGGTGTGGTGGCATACGCCTGTAGTCCCAGCTGCTCAGGAGGCTGAGGGAGGAGAATCGCTTGAACCCGGGAGGTGGAGGTTGCAGTGAGCTGAGATCATGCCACTGCACTCCACCCTGGGTGACATAGTGAGATTCTGTCTCTAAATAAATAAATAAAAAATAATAATTTCATCACTGGGTCTGTCTTTACTCCTTTCCCTCTCCACAGGCCCCACCCCCAACCCCTTTCCCCAGCAACCCTGGTATAGGCTGTGATCTGCACTTCACTGGTCCTTGGTTAACCAGTGTTGTAAGTGTGACAGAATGGAAAGACCATGGGCTTTAGAGTTTACTGACCTGGAGCTGATAGGGTCTCAGCTGTTTTACTGGCTGAATGTTCTTGGGCAAGTTACTTAATCTCTCTGAGCCTCAATTTTTTCATTTATGAAATAATAATAGTATTTACTTCATAGAGTTGTTGTGATGAGCAAATAAGATAATGTATAAATGTGAAATGTTTAACAGTGCTTGATACATAGAATGGACTAAAAAATGTTGGCTGTTATTATTTGCTCCTAGTAGGATGCTCAGACAACAATAAATAAATAGGCCAGGAGCAGAGGCTCATGCCTGTAATCTCACGCCTGTAATTCCAGCACTTTGGGAGGCCAAGGCAGGCGTATTACCTGAAGTCAGGAGTTTGAGACTAGCCTGGCCAACATGGTGAAACCCCGTCTCTACTAAAAATACAAAGATTAGCCAGGCGCCGTGGCAGGCGCCTGTAATCCCAGCTACTTAGGAGGCCAAAGTAGGAGAATCGCTTGAACCTGGGAGGCAGAGGTTGCAGTGAGCCAAGATCGCACCACTGCATTCCATCCTGGGCGACAGAGTGAGACTCGTCTCAAAAAAAAAAAAAAAAAAGAAAAGAAAACAATAAATAAATAGATGGGTATGTCCTGAGGGGATCTGAAATACCTCCTGGCCCTCATGAGGGTGGGGATGTTGGAGGAAAGCAGCACGCAGCAGAGAATGTTTAGCCTGAGTCAGCGGAGCTCGTGGAATGATAGGACGAGGTGAGGCTCTTGGAGTTCAACTTCATCATCTGACAGAGGAGGAAATCGAAACCCAAGAAAGGGAATAGTGTTATGCAGAGTCACCCCTTTGTCCCAGTCAACTGGGAAATTACCCTGAGAAACAGTCTGGTGTGCTGAGAGCCCCTCCCTGGAGGTCAGGCCCAGGCAGTGAGATGAGTTCTCCTTAGCCAGCTCTAGGGCCCTTCCCAGAAAAACAGCAGGTTACCACCAAGTCCTCTCCAGCCTCAGGGCTGCTCTGAGACGTGCTCACCTCCGTCCTTTTTCTGCAGGATCAGCCAAGAGGATCATGAAACTGGGAGATCAGCAGTTTATTGTAGCTTCTAGGGCAGGGGTTATGGGGAGAGAAGGAAAGGGAGGGGCCCTGGGCACACTGCCACAGCCGTACCTTTGGTTAATATTTATTCTTTCTTCTTCCTTGGCCTGGAAGCCGAGGGAAAGTCAGTAACAGCTTGTAAAACAGGATCCCAGAGACTTGAGAAGCTGGTTCCTGTGAAAGATGACTCAGCACAGGCCTTTAGAATGCCAGGCAGTGTCCTTGCCTGGATGCTGCACAGGCCCGCAAGCACTGTATGAGCCCCTTTGGCTGTTACAAAGTCCAGGCTATTTGTCTGCTCAGGGGTACTTGCCTCCTAGGAGCTGGGGGATGTCCTGCAGCCCCCAGCTCATGAGTAGGTATTAGCATCAGGGTCCTTGTTGTGGTTTGATCTCTGAGTCCCTTTCCCTTACAGAGACCCTTCATGCCTTGCCTACATTCAGTGACCCTCTTTTTCTCCAGGCCATCATTGATACTGCCTCCAGACTGGGCTTTCCAATGCATTTCATCAGGGCATTCCCAAAGGATGCCTCACTGCCTATAAACTCAGCTTCCAATTCCTTAGCACAATGTGGTCCTGACCAAAGTTTCTGCTTCAGGCCAGGCGCAGTGGCTCACGCCTGTAATCCCAACCCTTTGGGAAGCCAAGGAGGGTGGATCACCTGAGGCCAGGAGTTCGAGACCAGCCTGGCCAACAAGGTGAAACCCTGTCTCTACTAAAAATACAAAAATTAGCCGGGCGTGATGGTGCACGCCTGTAGTCCCAACTACTTGGGAGGCTAAGGCAGGAGAATCGCTGGAACCCGGGAGGTAGAAGTTGCAGTGAGCTGAGATTACGCTACTGCACTCTAGCCTGGGCGACAGAGCAAGACTCTGTCTCAAAAATAAATGAATGAATAAATAAATAAATAAATAATTCTGCTTCATCCCAATACCCTCTCCTTCCGCCTGCCACGTGCCCCATACTCTAGCCCAGGGTTTCTCAGTGTAGTCTGTGGACCATCTTCTTCCGAATCATTCAGGACATGATTCCTGGGCACGAGACCTACTGAATGGAAAATGCAAATTCCTGTGCTCCAGAACTACTGAGCCAGCTGTTGCTGATACCTCGAACCCGCATTTTAATGATACTGCAGCTGATTTTTGTGTAGAATACAGTTTAAGAACTACTACTCTGCCAAACCAGATTGTTGAGTTTCCTGACTGTATCTGGGTAGTCACACCTTTCTCACTTGCTGCATTTTGCAGCCTGGTGCACTCTGCTTCTCCTTTAAGCTTCGTCTCACACATCAGCTCTTCTGTGCTGCTTTCCCCAAATCCAGGTTCCTTTCTCGGTGTCCACATGATCCATTGCACTTTCCACCCACCTCTGCTATAGTATCTTCTTATTGTGTCAGAGCTAATTATTGGCTCCTTCACTTGTTTGTGAACTCCCTAAGGACCATGGATGTTTCATTTTGAATCCCCAGAGCCTAGCAAAATACCTGGCAGGGAGAGGACATCTAATGCATGTTGCTGAATGAGTGAATGAATGAATGAATGAATGAACGAATGAGGAATGAGTGGAGACCAGGTCACATTCTAAATTGGAAAAGTAGATTAAGGCCGGGCATAGTGGCTCACGCCTGTAATCCCAGCACTTTGGGAGACCAAGGCAGGAGGATGGTTTGAGCCTAGGAGTTTGAGAACAACCTGGGCAACACAGTGAGACCTCATCCCTACAGAAAATAAAAGAGGCTGGGCACAGTGGCTCACACCTGTAATCCCAGCACTTTGGGAGGCTGAGGCGGGCGGATCAAGAGGTGAATAGATTGAGACCATCCTGGCCAACATGGTGAAATCCCATCTCTACTAAAAATACAAAAAATAGCTGGGTGTGGTGGCGGGTGCCTGTAATCCCAGCTACTCAGGAGGCGGAGGCAGGAGAATCTCTTTAACCCCAGTGATGGAGATTGCAGTGAGCTGGGGTCACACCACTGCACTCCAGCCTGGCGACAGAGCAAGACTCTGTCTCAAAAAAAAAAGAAAAAAATTAGATGGGCATGGTGGCACCTGCTTGTAGTCCCAGCTACTCAGGAGGCTGAGGTGGGAGGATCGCTGAAAGTGAGGAAGTCAAGGTTGCAGTGAGCTGTGATTGTGCCACTGCACTCCACCCTGGGCAACAGAGCAAGACTCTGTCGCAACAACAACAAAAAAAAAAAAAAAAAAAAAAAAAAGAAAGAAAGAAAGGAAAAGTAGATTAAACTCATTATGTAGTGGACAGAGCCATATTTATCAGGCAGACTCCTGCTTCACAGTTTCGGTCTAACTTGTTCTAAATGTTTGATCTTTTCTTGAGGAAGCTATGGGTTTACACTGTGGCAAAGGTAGTTAGGTAACTTATGAGTTAGGACTAAGAAATATTTTTTAAAATCCCAACGTGTTTGTGTGGGAGGCCAAGAAACAGCTTTCTCTTGATCTCTCCCTGAGGATAGATCCTACCAGACTTTTTCTCCACCTGTTCCCAAGGATTCTCCATTTCAGAATTCTTGACCTTCTCACTCTAGTGACATAACTGCCTCAGTCAGACACGCCCTGGGCCTTGTCATGATTGTCCAGCTCAGAAATGCCAACAAACTGGTCTCTGGGTGGAACTTCCTTGCCATTGGTTTACTCCCTTCCCCTACTCCCAGCTCCCTGCATCTCTTTCCCAAACCCCAGCCCATGAGTGCCTCCTTTCTTCATTCTTGGCCACAGGGAGGTGCTTCTCCTGCTGTCTAAGGCCAGTCAGCAGTGGGTGACTTAGTGGGTGCTGGATTTCATCCTTCCCAGTCCCTCGGCACTGGGCTCCATCAACAGCAGCACACTTCCCTCCATCCTCACTCTCTCCTTTCTGGCTTTTCCTTCCACACATAAACAGAGTCAAGCTTCTCTCACCTCAGAAAGGTACCTCTCTCTAGCTATAAGCCAGTTTGCAAGTTCACTTCACAGCAGAGCTTATCAAAAGAGCAGGCCCTGTTTGCTAGCCACTCACCCTTAACTCCATTTCTGGCCCCACCTCTCCAGTTGTCCTTCCCAAGGCCACAGCAACCTCCTAATTGCACAATCTAGCAAGTAATTTTTTGTTTGTTTCTTTGTTTGTTTTTGAGACAGAGTTTCGCTCTTGTTGCCCAGGCTGGAGTGCAATGGCACGATCTCAGTTCACTGTAGCCTCAGCCTCCCAGGTTCAAGCAATTCTCCTGCCTCAGCCTCTCAAGTAGCTGGGACTACAGGCACCTGCCACTATGCCCAGCTAATTTTTCGTATATTTTTTAGTAGAGACAGGGTTTCACCATGTTGGCCAGGCTGGTCTTCAACTTCTAGCCTCAGGTGATCCACCTGCCGGGGCCTCCCAAAGTGCTGGGATTACAGGTGTGAGCCACTGCACCTGGCTCCAAGTAGTTTTCAGTTGCTATTTTGCTTGTACTTTGTGTGGCATTTGACACTAAGAACTACTTTCTTCTGGAATCTCTGTTGTTCTTTGATTCTTCCTTGGTTTGCAAAGCACTCTCTTTGTTCTTTTTTTTTTTTTTTTTTTTTTGAGATGGAGTCTCACTCTGTCACCCAGGCTGGAATGTAGTGGTGCAATCTCAGCTCATAGCAACTTCCGCCTCCCAGGTTCAAATGATTCTCCTGCCTCAGCCTCCTGAGTTGCTGGGACTACAGGTGCCCGCCACCAATCCCAGCTAATTTTTGTATTTTTAGTAGAGACAGGGTTTCGCCATGTTGGCCAGGCTGGTCTTGAACTCCTGACCTCAAGTGATCTGTGTGCCTTGGCCTCTCAAAATGTTGGGATTACAGGTGTGGGCCACTGCACCCAGTCTTTTTTTGTTTTTGTTTTTGTTTTTTTAAGAGGGCCTGGCTGGGCATGGTGGCTCACGCCTGTAATCCCAGCACTTTGGGAGGCCGAGGTGGGCGGATCATGAGGTCAGGAGATCGAGACCATCCTGGCTAACACGGTGAAACCCTGTCTCTACTAAAAATACAAAAAATTAGCCGGGTGTGGTGGCGGGTGCCTGTAGTCCCCAGCTACTTGGGAGGCTGAGGCAGGAGAATGGCGTGAATCCAGGAGGCAGAGCTTGCAGTGAGCTGAGATCACGCCACTGCACTCCAGCCTGGGTGACAGAGCAAGACTCCATCTCAAAAAAAAAAAAAAAAAAGAGACAGGGCCTGATTCTGTCATCTAGGCTGGAGTGCAGTGGTGTGATCTTAGCTCACTGTAGCCTTGAATTCCTGAGCTCAAGCAATCCTTCTGCTTGAGCCTCCTGAGTAGCTGAAACTACAGACATGCATCACCATGCCTGGCTAATTAAAACAAAAAATGATTCTTTGGTGGAGACAGGGTTTTGTTATATTGCCCAGGCTAGTCTTGAGCTCCTGGTCTCAAGTGATCCTCCCGCCTCACCCTCCCAAAGTTCTGGAACTGCAAGCATGAGCCACCGTGCCTGGCCCGTCTACTACCTTCTTTGTGGAGTCCTCTTCCTATTCCCAAATGTCAGCAGTCCACTTTTCCTTGTTTAGTTCTTTTATCGTCTTTTATTTGCTTTTTCTGCTATAGCTTATAGAATCTAATGCTTATCACTTACTGTGGAAGACATCTAACATCTGTGAATCTTAATAAAATGGGGATTGTCATGAAAAATATAATTTATGCACGTAAAGGGCCTAGCAAAGCTCTTGGCATAAAGTAGAGGCTCACTAAATGGCAGTAATTTGTATTATTATCATTAATAATAAAATAATGTCTCAATCTCCAGCCTGTAAGTTTATATCTTTATTATTATTTTAAACACTTTTTATTGTGGTGAGTTTTGAACAGAATTGCATCATGAATTTCCATGTACCTATGACCCAGCACCAATAACCATCAATCCATAACCAATCCTGCCCCATTCACCCCATCCTCTATAAAAAGGTACAAACTTAAAAAAAAACTCAGCCAGGTGCGATGACTCATGCCTGTAATCCCAGCACTTTGAGAGGCCGAGGTGGGTGGATCACGAGGTCAGGAGTTCAAGGCCAGCCTGACCAACATGGTGAAACCTTGTCTCTACTAAAAATACAAAAATTAGCTGGGCGTGGTGGCATGTGCCTGTAGTCCCAGCTACTCGGGAGGCTGAGGCAGAAGAATCACCTGAATCTGGGAGGCGGAGGTTGCAGTGAGCTGAGATTATGCCACTGCACTCCAGCCTAGGAGACAGAGTGAGACTTGGTCTGAAAAAACAAAACAAAACAAAACAAAAAACCCCCACAATACTATTATCTCTTTTTTTTTTTTTTTTTTTTTTTTTTTTTTTTTGAGACGGAGTCTCGCTTTGTCGCCCAGGCTGGAATGCAGTGGCACGATCTCGGCTCACTGCAAGCTCCGCCTCCCGGGTTCACGCCATTCTCCTGCCTCAGCCTCCGAGTAGCTGGGACTACAGGCGTCCGCCACCTCGCCCAGCTAGTTTTTTGTATTTTTAGTAGAGACAGGGTTTCACCGTGTTAGCCAGGATGGTCTCGATCTCCTGACCTCATGATCCACCTGTCTCGGCCTCCCAAAGTGCTGGGATTACAGGCGTGAGCCACCGCGCCCGGCCCACAATACTATTATCATACTTTAAAAATCCAGTCATTTGCAATCCGGGTTGGTATATCTGATTCTTTTGAGATATTGCCACCTAGATGTTTCCCAGGCACTTCAAACTCAACATGTCCAAAGCTGAACTCATCACCTTCTCAGAATTCTGTTCTTCCCTGCTCCCTTGTGGTCCCTGTCTTGGTGATGGACACCCCGTTCCCCAGTCCCTCAAATCAGAACCTTGGGAGTAGCCCTTGGCTCCTCATTCTTCCTCACACTACATCCAGCCAGTCCCTGAAAAACTGTAGTATCTCTTCCCTGCAGCTGTCCTGCTGGTGTGGAAGGAGACCTTATCAGGTCTCTGCCTCTGTACATTAGCTCTCTAACTGGTGTGTCTCTATTGAGTCTTTTACTCCTCTAAATCTATTAACATTCTTGCCAATTATTTTTCTCCAAGGATTTTTTTTTTTTTTTTTTTTTTTTTTTTTTTACTTTTTGGTAGAGATGGGGTCTTGCTATGTTGCCCAGGCTGTTCTCTAATTCCTGGACTCAAGTGATCCTCCCACCTCGGCCTCTCAAAGTGTTGGGATTACACGTGCGAACCACCATGCCCAGCTGACCATTTTTTTTTTTAATCGCAGTAAAACAGACATAACAAAATTTACTATTGAATCATTTGTGCAACCATCATCACCATCTGTCCACAGATCCTTTTTTTTTTTTTTTTTTTTTGAGATGGAGTCTCGTTCTGTCGTCCAGGCTGGAGTGCAGTGGCACGATCTTGGCTCACTGCAACCTCCACCTCCCTGGTTCACACCATTCTCCTGCCTCAGCCTCCCACGTAGCTGGGACTATAGGCGTCCGCCACCACGCCCGGCTAATTTTTTGTATTTTTAGTAGAGACAGGGTTTCACCGTGTTAGCCAGGATGGTCTCACTCTCCTGACCTCATGATCCGCCCGCCTCGGCCTCCCAAAGTGCTGGGATTACAGGCTTGAGCCACCTCGCCCGGCCTCTACAGATCCTTTTAATCTTCACAAACTGAAGCTCTATCAGAGCTTCAGAAAGTCTCCATTCCTCCTCCCCCAGCCCCTGGTAACTGCTGTCATCTACTTTCTTTTTTTGTTGTTGTTTGTTTTTGAGACGGAGTTTCATGCTTCTTGCCCAGGCTGGAGTGCAGTGGCACAGTCGTGGCTCACTGCAACCTCTGCCTCCCAGGTTCAAACAATTCTCCTGCCTCAGCTTCCCAAGTAGCTGGCATTACAGTCACCTACTACCACTCCCAGCTATTTTTTTTTTTTGTATTTTTAGTAGAGATGGGGTTTCACCATGTTGGCCAGGCTACTCTCAAATTCCTGACATCAGGTGATCCGCCTGCCTTGGCCTCCCACAGTGCTGGGATTACAGGTGTGAGCAACTGCGCCCAGCCCCATCATCTGCTTTATATCTCCATACATTTGACTGCTCTAGGTACCTCATGTAAGCAGAGCTATACAGAATGCATCCTTTTGTGACTGGGTTATTTCACTTAGCATAATGTCTTCAAGGTTCTTCCATATTGTAGCATATGTTAGAATATCCTTCATTTTTAAGGCTGAATAATCCAGTGGTTTGGGTGTGTGTGTATATGTCACATTTTGTTTATCCATTCATCTGCTGATGGGCACTTGAGTTGCTTCTGCCTTTTGGCTATCATGAATAATGCTGTTAGGAACTTAAGTATACAGTGTCTCTTCAAGACCCTGCTTTCTTTTTTTTTTTTTTGATTTTTTTTTTGAGACAGAGTCTTGCTCTGTCATCCAGGCTGGAGTGCAGTGGTGCAATCTCGGCTCACTACAACCTCCACCTCCTGGGTTCAGGTGATTCTCCTGCCTCAGCCTCCCAAGTAGCTGGGACTGCAGGCATGCACCACCACAGCTGGCTAATTTTTTTTTTTTTTTTTTTGTATTTTTAGTAGAGATGGGGTTTCACCATGTTGGCCCGTCTGGTCTCAAACTCCTGATCTCAGATGATCCACCCGCCTTGGCCTCCCAAAGCATTGGAATTACAGGCATGAGCCACCATGCCAGGCCAAGACCCTGTTTTCTTTTTGAGGTGTGCGCAGAAGTGGAATTGCTGGATCATATGGCAATTTTATTTTTAATTTTTTGAGGAGCCACCATACACAGTGGTTTGTACCGCTTTACACTCCCACCAGCACTATGCAGGGATCCAGTTTCTCTACATCCTTACCAGCAGTTGTTATTTTCTGTTTTTTTGTTGTTGTTGTTTGTCTTTAAAATAGCCATCATACTGGGTGTGAGGCGATACTGTATCTTGTGGTTTTGATTTGCATTTCCCTAATGATTACTGATGTTGAACATCTTTTCATGTGCTTATTGGCCATTTGTATATCTTAGTTGGAGAAATGTCTAATTTAAGGACTTTGGAATTTTTTTTTTTTTTTGAGATGCGGTCTCGCTCTGTCACCCAGGCTGAAGTGCAGTGGCGCGATCTCAGCTCACTGCAACCTCTGCCTCCCATGTTCAAGTGATTCTGCTGCCTCAGCTTCCCGAGTAGCTGGGACTACAGGCACACGCCACCATGCCTGTCTAATTTTTGTATTTTTAGTAGAGTTGGGTTTTCGCATGTTGGTCAGGCTGGTCTAGAACTCCTGAGCTCAGGTGATTCACCTGCCCCAGCCTCCCAAAGTGGTAGGATTATACGTGTGAGCCACCGCACCCTGCTGACTGCCCATTTTTTAATTGGGCTGTTTGTTTGTTTGTTTGTTTGTTTGTTTTTGAGACAGAGTTTCGCTCTTTGTGCCCAGGCTGGAGTGCAATGGCGCGATCTCGGCTCACCGCAACCTCTGCCTCCCGGGTTCAAGCGATTCTCCTGCCTCAGCCTCCCGAGTAGCTGGGATTACAGGCATGTGCCACCACCCCGGCTAATTTTGTATTTTTAGTAGAGACGGGGTTTCTCCATGTTGGTCAGGCTGGTCTTGAACTCCCGACCTCAGGTGATCCACCTGCCTCGGCCTCCCAAAGTGCTGGGATTACAAGCGTGAGCCACCACGCCCGGCATTTTTTTTTTTTTATATATAGGAGTCTTCTATGCATTCCGGATATTAGCCCTTATCAGATATATGATTTGCAAATATTTTCTACCATTATGTGAGTTGCCCTTTCATTCTGTTGATAGTATACTTTGATGTCCAAAAGTCCTTAAGTTTTTATGTAGCCTAATTTGCCTGTTTTTTTCTGTTGTTACCTAT
Organism: Macaca thibetana thibetana; assembly: GCF_024542745.1. NCBI lineage: Eukaryota > Metazoa > Chordata > Mammalia > Primates > Cercopithecidae > Macaca > Macaca thibetana. The sequence goes on along the minus strand of NC_065586.1, from coordinate 99,364,493 downwards.
GTTTTTGGTGTCATGTTCATGTCCTCCAGTAATCAATCTTTCTTTTTTTTTTTTTTTGAGACAGAGTGTCACTCTCTTGCCCAGGCTGGAGTGCAGTGGCACGATCATGGCTCACTGCAGCCTCCACCTCTCTAGGCTCAGGTGATCCTCCCGCCTCAGCCTCCCTAGTAGCTAGGACTACAGGTGCATGCAACAACACCCAGCTAATTTTTGTACTATTTGTAGAGATGGGATTTCATCCTGTTGCCCTATTTTGTTTTGAACTCCCAAGCTCAAGTGATCTGCCTGTCTCACCCTCCCAAAGTGCTGGGCGCAATAGGCATGAGCCACCATGCCCAACCTCCAATAATCTTTTAAACACACACTTGTATATGGTTGATCCTTTCACTGTCCTCTTTGTAATCCTGGAATGCTTCTTTCTTTTAAACTTCTTAGCTGAATGATCTGGTCTTCATACTTCCTCAGTCTCCTCTCTCACTAACAAGGCAATCTGTTGTCATTCTGAATTTGCTGCACAGCTGCAAGCATTCACCTTGCTCTCCAAAGTCACCTTTGCACTTGCTAGGCCTGCTTCCTCCCTACCTTGCTTTTCACTAAACTAACTTCCACTCATCCTTTAAAGCTTCCTTCAAGTACTTCTTCCTCTGGGAGGCTTCCTTGGCTGTTCCACAGTTATGTGCCTTCCTTGGTAACCTTTAATTTAATTTAATTTAATTTAATTTAATTAATTTATTTATTTTTGAGACGGAGTCTTGCTCTGTCGCCCAGGCTAGAGTGCAGTGGCTGATCTCGGCTCACTGCAACCTCTGCCTCCCGGGTTCAAGCAATTCTCTGCCTCAGCCTCCCGAGTAGCTGGGATTACAAGTACCCGCCACCATGCCTGGCTAATTTTTGTATTTTTAGTAGAGACGGGGTTTCACCATCTTGGCCAGGCTGGTCTTGAACTCCTGATTTCGTGATCCACCTGCCTTGACCTTCCAAAGTGTTGGGTTTATGCCCAGCCAACCTTTTTTTTTTTTTTTTTTTTTTTTTTTTTTTTTTTTTTGAGACGGAGTCTCGCTCTGTCACCCAGGCTGGAGTGCGGTGGCCGGATCTCAGCTCACTGCAAGCTCCGCCTCCCGGGTTCACGCCATTCTCCTGCCTCAGCCTCCCGAGTAGCTGGGACTACAGGCGCCCGCCACCGCGCCCGGCTAGTTTTTTTTTTTGTATTTTTTAGTAGAGACGGGGTTTCACCGTGTTAGCCAGGATGGTCTCGATCTCCTGACCTCGTGATCCGCCCGTCTCGGCCTCCCAAAGTTCTGGGATTACAGGCGTGAGCCACCGCGCCCGGTCATGCCCAGCCAACCTTTAATTTTATGGTAACCCTTATCAGATTGTGTTTTAATTGTTGGCTTACGGGCTTCCTGTTCCTCCCACTAGACTCTACATTCCTTAAGGGCAAGGTTCCTATTCGTATCTTGTCATCTGCATGCTGCTCAAACCATGGTTGAACAGTTGAACTGGATCTCTGCCACTATTTAGTTTCTTTGACATTCAGCAAACTATTCAAACTCTCTGGGCCTGTTTTCTCATAGGATCACTGTGAAGATTAATTAAATTGTGTTTGTAAAGTGCTTAGTGCTTACTCTGGATCAGAGTAAAATGCCCAACGAAAATTAGACATGGCTGTCATCAGCTTGTTGAATTGAGATCTCAAACTCTAATCAGCAGTATGACTTTACACAAAAATCTTAAATTCCTAAGGCCTGCTTTTCCTTCTCCCTGGATCACCTAGAGTCGTGGTTCCCAAAATAGGCTACACTTCATAATCACCTGGGGAGCTTTAAAAATGCTAATATTGGCCAGACACGGTGGCTCACGCCTGTAATCCCAGCACTTTGGGAGGCTGAGGCAGGCGATGACAAGGTCAACAGATCAAGACCATCCTGGCCAACATGGTGAAAGCCTGTCTCTACTAAAAATACAAAAATTAGCTGGGTGTGGTGACTCATGCCTGTAATCTCAGCACTTTGGGAGGCTGAGGCGGGCGGATCACAAGGTCAGGAGTTCGAGACCAGCCTGACCAATATGGTGAAACCCCATCTCTACTAAAAATATGGAAAATTATCTGGGTGTGATGGTGGGCGCCTGTAGTCCCAGCTACTTGGGAGGCTGAGGCAGGATAATCGCTGGAACCTGGAGGTGGAGGGTGCAGTGAGCTGAAATCGTGCCTCTGTACTCCAGCCTAGGTGACAGAGCGAGACTCTGTCTCAAAAAAAAAAAAAAAAAAAAAAAAAAAAAGCTAATATCTGGGTCCCTCTGCTAAAAATTCTGACTTAATTGGTGTGAGGCACAACTTGGGCATGGGCATTTTGCAGAGGCTCCCCTGGTGATTCTAATGTTCAGCCAGAATTGAGAAACACCAATCTAAAGTTTCTTTCTAATCTAACACACTACTAGAAAGTTGAGCTGCAGAATTCCCTGGACGCAGGGGAATGGAATGTCTCCGGGCATTTTTCTGCTATCACCCTTTGTTAGTTTAACAGGAAGCATTATTGAACAAGCTCACTAAGCTGGAATTCCAAGAGTATTTGTGGATTCCTGAGTGTTTAAATTTAGCAGCTCACTTCATCCAGGAGAAACCTGGGGACCAGTGCTCTGAGAAAGAGAAAACAATGGTTCTTCCCTACTCTACAACTCTAACCCAAAGCCTGGGAGTCTAGATACCCAGGAGTGCTGTACTATGGCTAAAGGAAAGGGAGGAGGAAAGAGTCCTTGGTACTTGGTATAATCCGTTTTTTTTTTTTTTTTTTCCCCCAAGAGACAGAGTCCTGCTCTGTTGCCCAGGCTGGAATACAGCAGTGCAATCACAGCTCACTGAAATCTTGAGCTCCTCCTTTAGCCTCCTGAGCAGCTAGACCTACGTGTATGTGCAACTGTGCCTGGCTAATCTTTTTTCTTTTTTTTTTTTGAGACGGAGTCTCGCTCTGTCGCCCAGGCTGGAGTGTGGTGGCACGATCTCGGCTCACTGCAAGCTCTGCCTCCTGGGTTCACGCCATTCTCCTGCCGCAGCCTCCTGAGTAACTGGGACTACAGGCGCCCGCCACCAAGCACGGCTAATTTTTTTTGTATTTTTAGTAGAGACGGAGTTTCACCGTGTTAGCCAGGATGGTCTCAATCTCCTGACCTCGTGATCCGCCCGTCTGGGCCTCCCAAAGTGTTGGGATTACAGGCGTGAGCCACCGCGCCCGGCCCTTTTTTCTTTTTTTTAATGTTTGTGCCAATGGGGGTCTCACTATGTTGCCCAGGCTAGTTGGAAATTCTGGGCTCAAGTGATCCTCCCACCTTGGCCTCCCAAAGTGCTGGGATTACAGGAATGAGCCATTGTGCCTGGCCCCTTGCTATAATCGTAGTGGGGGCACCTGGGACCCTGACTAGAACAAGGTAGGGGCTGAGAGTTACATATATTCATTCCCTTATCACTGTACTGTGCTTTAAAACCACATTCACAGCCATTACTTGAGTCTCCGCATAATCTTGAGAAATGCAGAGTAGGTCTTACTGCCTCTACTTTGCAGATAAGCAAACCAAGTCTGAACGGTTAAGGGCCTTGCCAAAAGTCAGTGTGTTAACACGAAGGGTCAGCATGGGGTCCCTATATCCTAACTCTCTGTTGGGGGCAGAAAAACTCTTCACACCCAGGTAGCTCAGAGTTCTTCTTGGCTTCTTGGACTTGGAGTCAAGGTTCTAAGTGGTCCCATTAAATGCTACAGGGAACAACTAAAATACCTCTTCCTGGCCAGGTGCGGTGGCTCACGCCTGTAATCCCAGCACTTTGGGAGGCCGAGGTGGGCGGATTACGAGGTCAGGAGATCGAGACCATCCTGGCTAACACAGTGAATCCCTGTCTCTACTAAAAATACAAAAAAAAAAAAAAAAAAAATTAGCTGGGCATGGTGGCGGGAGCCTGTAGTCCTAGCTACTTGTGAGACCGAGGCAGGAGAACGGTGTGAACCCTGGAGGTGGAGCTTGCAGTGAGCTGAGATCGCGTCACTGCACTCCAGCCTGGGCAACATAGCGAGACTCTATCTCAAAAATAAATAAATAAATAAATAAATACCTCTTCCCGATTACCTGTGGTCAACCACCTCTGAGCACAGTTGCACTCTCTGGAATCAGCAAAACCCTTACTTTTGCAAAGTGTGATGCTCAGACCAGCTTTGAGTCTTGGTCATTCAGGGAGGCATTTAGTTATAATGCCCAGTGTGTCCAGGAATAGTCAGACAGGCCCAGTAGTGTTGGCCAAATGCTGAGTCACAGGTAGAGGTTGGCCCTTGGCCACTGGCTCAAGATGAAATAGAAAAAAAAAATCTGGAAATTATTTTTTACTAAAGTAAATGTGATTAAAGTCCTGTCTTATTCTGAGATTATGTTCTTTTTACTTTTTTGGTGTTAAAATTACATTTTGGATGGGCGCAGTGGCTCACTCCTCTTATCTCAGCACTTTGGGAGGCTAAGGTGGGTGGATCACCTGAGGTCAGGAGAGTTCATAACCAGCCTGGCCAACATGGTGAAACTCCGTCTCTACTAAAAATACAAAAATTACCTGGGCATGGTGGCAGGCGCCTATAATCCCAGTTACTTGGGAGGCTGAGGCAGGAGAATCGCTTGAACCCAGGAGACAGAGGTTGCAGTGAGCTGAGATGGTTCCACTGCACTCCAGCCTGGGTGACAGAGTGAGACTCCATCTCAAAAAACAAACAAAAAATTACCTTTCATGAATTAGTGCTGACAGTAGATGGCAGTTTATTTTGATATGCTGAATGGCAGAGTTAACAGATGGCCATCCTGGGTAAATCCTCAAAATTGCTTTTCAAATGTTACTGATCCAAGGAATTCCAATTCTGCTAATCACCTCCCCATTTTGGAGGACCAGGAGTAAGGCCCTGTAACTCCAGGATCTTCAGGGTTATGGGAGGCCTCACCTTGAGAGTAGCGATAGAATATTCAACACTAAAGAATCAAAATGCCCAGAGTTGGGCCTTGCCACTCATAAGTTCATGTAGAAAGAAAAGAGCCATTGTCACGTTGGGTTTTTTTTTTTATTATTGTTGTTGTTGGTTTTTGTTTGTGTGTGTGTCTGTGTGTGTGTGTTTTGAGATGGAGTTTTGCTCTTGTTGCCCAGTCTGGAGTGCAGTGGCGGGATCTCAGCTCACTGCAACCTCTGCCTCCCAGGTTCAAGCAATTCTCCTGCCTCAGCCTCCTAAGTGGCTGGGATTACAGGTGCGTGCCACCACGCCTAGCTAATTTTTTTTATTTTTAGTAGAGACACGGTTTCACCATGTTGGCCAGGCTGGTCTTGAACTCCTGACCCCAGGTAATCCACCTGCCTCGGCCTCCCAAAGTGCAGGGATTACAGGCGTGAGCCACCGTGCCCAGCTTGTTTGTGTTTTTTGTTGTTGTTGTTGTTGTTGTTGTTGTTTGAGATGGAGTCCCACTCTGTCATCCATGCTGGAGTGCAGTGGCCCAATCTCAGCTCACTGCAGCCTCTCGCCTCTCGGGTTTGATCCTCCTGCCTCAGCCCCCCAAATAGCTGGGATTACAGGCACCTGCCACCGCACCTGGCTAATTTTTGTATTTTTAGTAGAGGCGAGACTTCACCATGTTGGCCAGGCTAGTCTCGAACCTCTGACCTCAAGTGATCTGCCCTCCTCGGCCTGCTGAAGTGCTGGGATTACATGTGTGAGCCACAGCGCCCAGACATATTGGTTTTATTTAACAAACATTATTATCTTCACTTCCATTTTAAAGATGAGGAAACTAAGACATGAGGGTGTTAAGCAACTTGCCCAAGGTCACAGCTGGTTAGCAGCAGAGCCAAGAGTTGAAGCCAGGGAGTTTGGCTGTGGAATCCATGCTCTTAATCCCTTCACTACACTGCCTGGTTAGAAGCAATTTAAGACTTTTGTGGCATGTAATGGTCTATTTTCAGCCTGTGATTCCACAGCAAGTGCCTGTGGACTAAGCCACCTGATCTGTGTTGAGCTACTGTCAGTGATCCCTTTTTGAGCCCCCTCCACACCACCACTTGGAAAACCAGAACAGGTGGACAGCCCTTTGACAGTCTGGAAAGACATCAGCAGCAAAAGCAATGAACTTTGGGTAAGGTTAGCAAGCCCTTGTAGCTTGGAACCTGAGAGGTCCTCTAGAGCCTAGGCTGGTAGCTTTCAAAAACAGTTTTAAAAGGAACCAAACCCTTTTTTCCAATATAGACCTATTTTCAGCTAATAGTATACATAGAAAATAGGTAGTACATGTAAAATGTATGTATACGTACACATATACATACACATAGATCCTTAGGTGGAACCCCTTCATAAAACAGATTAAAGTGGAGGTGTTGTGTGGAAGGAGAACTAGGGATCCAGTTGACTTTATTTTCATCCCTCATGTAACACTGAGCCACTATCTGGGACCCTAGAGCTTTGAGGAACAGTTTGAAGACCATTGCTCCAGGCCAGCTTTTCCTAGGGAAAATATTAGTCTCATAGGATGTGTTATAGAAAAAAACAATTTCATGTTCAAATACATCTGGGAACCCCTGGATGTGCTAACTTTGTTTTGAGGTTTGCAATTGCAGGTATACCTCAGAGATATCATGGATTCCATTCCAGACAATCATCATAAAGCAATAAAGTGAGTCACATGATTTTTGTTTTTCAGTCTATATAAAAGCTATGTTATTGTAGTCTATTAAGTGTGCAGTAGTTTGATTGTGTAATAGCATTATGTCTTTTAAAAGTGTACCTTAATTTAAAAATACTTTGTTGCTAAATAGTGCTAACAAATATCTGAGCCTTTAATGTTTTTGCTGATGGAGAGTCTTGCTCCATCTTGATGGCTGCTGACTTACTAGACCGGTGGTTTTGCTCTTGTTGCCCAGGCTGGAATGCAATGGCTCTATCTCGGCTTCCTGCAACCTCTGCCTCCCGGGTTTAAGAAATTTTCCTGCCTCAGCCTCATGAGTAGCCAGGATTACAAGCGCCCACCACCACGCCCGGCTAATTTTTGTATATTTAATAGAGATGGGGTTTCACCATGTTGACCAGGCTGGTCTTGAATTTCTGACCTCAGGTTATCCACCCGCCTCAGCCTCCCAAAGTGCTGGGATTACAGGCGTGAGTCACTGTGCCCGGCCCAAGCTTCTTTCAAAATTGGAGTCAATCCTCTTAAACCCTGCTGCTTTGCCAGCTAAGTTTGTGTAATAAACTTTTTTTTTTTTTTTTGAGATGGAGTCTCACTCTGTCACCCATACTTGAGTACTGTGGCACGATCTTGGCTCACTGTAACCTCTGCATTCCAAGTTCAAGCAATTTTCCTGCCTCAGCCTCCCGAGTAGCTGGGATTATAAGTATGTGCCACCATGCCAGCTAAATTTTGTATTTTTAGTAGAGGCAGGGTTTCACCATGTTGGCCAGGCTGGTCTCGAACTCCTGACCTCAAATGATCTGCCTGCCTCGGCCCCCCAAAGTGCTGGGATTACAGGCATGAGCCAAAGCCACCGTGCCCAGCATAATAAACTTTTTAATCTTATATTCTCTTTTTTTTGAGACAGAGCCCCACTCTTTCACCTAGGTTGGAGTGCAGTGGCACCATCTCGGCTGACTGCAAGTTCCGCCTTCTGGGCTCAAGCAATCCTCCCACTTCAGCCTTTTGAGTAGCTTGGACAACAGGCATGCACCAACACACCTGGCTAATTTTGATATATTTTGTAGAGATGGGGTTTTGCTGTGTTGCCTAGGCTGGACTCGAACTCCTGGGCTCAAGCAATTTGCCTGCTTCAGCCTCCCAAAGTGCTGGGATTACAGGTGTAAGCCACCACGCCCTGGCTAGTTTATGTAATATTCTAAATGCTTTGTTAACATCTCCGCAATGTTCACAGCATCTTCACCAGGAATAGATTCTATTTCAAGTAATCACTTTATTTGTTTGTCCATATGAAGCAACTCCTCATCTGTTCAAGTTTTATTATGGGATTACAGCAATTCAGTCACATCTGAATTGCTCCGCTTCTAATTCTAGTTCTCTTTCTATTTCCTCATATCTGTGGTAACTTCCTTCACTGAAGTCTTGAATCTCTCAAAGTGATCCTTGAGGGTTGGGATCAACTTCTTCCCAGCTTCTGTTAATGTTGATATTTTGACCTTCTCCCATGGATAACGAATATTTTTTTTTTTTTTTTTTTTTTTTTTTTGTGACAGCATCTTGTCCTGTCACCCAGGCTGGAGTGTAGTGGTGTGATCTTGGCTCCCTGCAACCTCTGTCTCTGCCTCCTGGGCTGAAGCAGTTCTCTTACTTCAGCCTCCTGAGTAGCTGAGACTACTGGCATGTGCCACCACCCCCAGCTAATTTTTGTATATTTTGTAGAGACAGTGTTTCCCTGTGTTGCCCAGGTTGGTCTTGAACTCCTGGGCTCAAGTGATCCGCCTGCCTTGGCGTCCCAAAGTGCTGGGCTTACAGGAATGATATGGTTTGGATCTGTGTCCCTGCCCAAATGTCATGTTGAATTGTAGTCTCCAATATGGAAGGTGGGGATTGATGGGAAATAATTGGGCCATGGGGTCAGATGTCCCCTTTGGTGCTATGCTCATGATAGAGTTCTCACGAGATCTGGTTTTTAAAAAGCGTGTGCCACTTCCAGCTGGGCGCAGTGACTCACGCCTGTAATCCCAGCACTTTGGGAGGCCAAGATGGGTGGATCACGAGGTCAGGAGATCGAGACCATCCTGGCTAACATGGTGAAACCCCGTCTCTACTAAAAATACAAAAAAATTAGCCGGGCATAGTGGCAGACGCCTGTAGTCCCAGCTACTTGGGAGGCTGAGGCAGGAGAATGGTGTGAACCCTGGAGGCAGAGCTTGTAGTGAGCCAAGATGGCTCCATTGCACTCCAACCTGGGTGACAGAGCGGGACTCCGTCTCAAAAAAAAAAAAAAAAAAGTGTGTATCACTTCCAGATGGGTACAGTGGCTCACGCCTGTAATCCCAGCACTTTGGGAGGCTGAAGCAGGTGGATCACAAGGTCAGCAGTTCAAGACCAGCCTGGCCAAGATGGTGAAACCCCATCTTACTAAAAATACAAACATTAGCCAGGCGTGGTGACAGGCACTTGTAATCGCAGCTACTTGGGAGGGTGAGGCAGGAGAATCGCTTGAACCCAGGCAGCAGAGGTTGCGGTGAGCCAAGATTGTGCCATTGCACTCCAGCCCAGGTGACAGGGTGAGACTCCATCTCAAAAAAGAAAAAAAAAAAAAACTGTGTACCACTTCCCCCGATCTCTTCCTCTTGCTCCAGCCACATAAGACATGCCTGCTTCCCCTTTGCCTTCCACCATGATTTAAAGTTTCCTGAGACCTCCCAGAAGGCTTCATGCTTCCAGTACAACCTGCAGAACTGTGAGCCAATTAAACTTCTTTTCTTTACAAATTACCCAATCTCATGTATTTCTTTATAGCAGGGTAAGAACAGACTAATACAGAAAATTGGTACTGGGAGTGTGGCATTGCTATAAAGATACCTGAAAATGTGGGAGCGGCTTGAGAACTGGATAAGGGGCAGAAGTTGGAACAGCTTGGAGGGCTCAGATGAAGACAGGAAGATGAGAAAAAAGTTGGAACTTCCTAGAAACTGGTTAAATGGTTGTGACCAAAATGCTGATAGTGACCTGGACAATGAAGTCCAGGCTGAGGAGATCTCAGATGGAAATGAGGAACTTATTGGAAACTGGAGCAAAGGTCACTTTAGTTGTGTGTTGGCAAAGAAGTTGCAGGCATTGTGCCCCTGTGCTAGGAGTCTGTGGCACTTTAAACTTGAGAGTGATGATTTAGGGTATCTGGTGGGGAAACTTCTTAGCAGCGAAGCAATCAAGATGTGGCCTGGCTGCTTCTGACCACTATGTTCAAATGCATGGGCAAAGAAATGACATAAAACTGGAACTTGTATTTAAAAGGGAAGCAGGTTGTAAAAGTTTGGAAAATTTGCAGCCAGGCCCATGTAGAAAAGAAAAACCCATTTTCACGGGGAGGAATTCAAGCTCGCTACACAAATTAGCTTAAGTAAAGAGGAGCCAAATGCTGATAGCCAAGACAATGGGAAAAAGGCCTCAAAGGCATTTCAGAAACCTTTGTGGCAGCCCCTCTCACCACAGGCCCTGAGGCCTAGGAGGGAAGAAAGGCTTTGTGGGCCAGGCCCAGGGCCCTGTGACCCTGTACAGCCTCAGGACACTGCTCCCTGTATCCCAGCCACTCCAGCTCCAGCTGCAGCTAAAAGGGCATCAGATATAGCTCCAGCCACTGCTCCAGAAGGTGCAAGCCATAAGCCTTGGCAGCTTCCATGTGATGCTAAGCCTGCTGGTGCACAGAGTACAAGAGTTGAGGTTTGGGAGCCTCTGCCTAGTTTCAGAGGATTCATGGAAAAGCCTTGATGTCCAGGCAGAAGCCTGCTGTAGAGGTGGAGCCTTATAGAAAACCTCTACTAGGGCAGTGGAGCCCCTACACAGAATCCCCACTGGGGTACTGCTTAATGGAACTGTGAGAAAAGGACCACCATCCTTCAGACCCCAGAATGGTAGATCCACTGGCAGTTTGCACCTTTTACCTGGAAGAGCTGTAGGCACTCAATTCCAGCCTGTGAAAGCCACCATGGGGGCTGTACCCTGGAAAGCCTCAGGGGTGGAGTTGCCCAAGGCCTTGGGAGCCCACCCATTGCACCAAAGTGCACTGGATGTGAGACATGGAGTCAAAGGAAATTATTTTGGAGCTTTAAGATTCAGCCGGGCATGGTAGCTCATTCCTGTAATCTCAGCACTTTGGGAGACCAAGGTGGGTGGATCATGAGGTCAGGAGTTCGAGACCAGCCTGGCCAATATGGTGAAACCCCATCTCTACTAAAAATACAAAAATTAGCCAGGCGTGGTGGCACTTGACTGTAGTCCCAGCTACTTGGGAGGCTGAGACAGAAGAATCACTTGAATCCAGGAGGCAGAGGCTGCAGTGAGCTGAGATCGTGCCACTGCACTCCAGCCTGGGTGACAGAGCGAGACTCTGTCTTAAAAACAACAACAACAATGACAAAAAACATTTAATGACTACCTTGCTGGGTTTCAAACGTGCATGGAGCCTGTAGCCTCTTTCTTTTGGCCAATTTCTCCCGTTTGGAATGGGAATATTTACCCAATGCCTGTACCCTCATTGTATCTTGGGAGTAACTAACCTGTTTTTTATTTTACAGGCTCAGAGGGAGAAGGGACTTGCCTTGTCTCAGATGAGATTTGGGACTGTGGACTTTTGAGTTAATGCTGGAATGACTTAAGACTTTGGGGGCCTATTGAGAATGCATGATTGTATTTTGAAATGTAAGGATATGAGATTTGGGTGGGGCCGGGGACAGAATGATATGGTTTGGATCTGTGTCCCTACCCAAATCTCATGTCAAATTATAATCCGCAGTGCTGGAGGTAGGGCTTGGTGGGAGGTGATTGGATTAGGGGAATGGATTTTCCACTTTGGTGCTATTCTCATGAGATCTGGTTGTTTAAAACTGTGTAGCATGGCTGGGCACAGTGGCTCATGCCTGTAATCCCAGCACTTTGGGAGGCCAAGGCGGGTGGATCACAAGGTCAGGAGATCGAGACCATCCTGGCTAACACAGTGAAACCCTGTCTCTACTAAAAATACAAAAAAGTTAGCCAGGCGTGGTGGCCTGCACCTGTATTCCCAGCTACTCAGGAGGCTGAGTCAGGAGAATGGCATGAACCTGGGAGGCAGAGCTTGCAGTGAGCCAAGGTCGCGCCACTGCACTCCAGCCTGGGTGACAGAGCGAGACTCCATCTCAAAAAACAAAACAAAACAAAACAAAAAACAAACAAAAAAGTGTGTAGTTGTATTAGACCTCTCTCACATTGCTATAAAGAACTATCTGAGACTGGGTAACTTCTGAAGAAAAGAGTTTTAATTGACTCACAGTTCTGCAGGCTGTACAGGAAGCATGGCTGAGGAGGCCTTAGGAAACTTACAATCATGGCAGAAGGGGAAGGGGAAGCAGGCACATCTTCACGTGGTAGAGTAGGAGAGAGAAAGTGAAGGGGAAAGTGCTACACACTTTTAAACAACCAGATCTCATGAGAGCTATCATGAGAATAGCAAGGGGGATGTCTTCCTCCATGATCCAAGTAGCTGGGATTACAGGCGTGTGCCACCATGCCCAGCTAATTATTACTATTATTTTTTGAGATGGAATTTTGCTCTTGTTGCCCAGCCTGGAGTGCAGTGGTGCAGTCTCAGCTCACTGCAACCTCTGCCTCCTGGGTTCAAATAATTCTCCTGCCTCAGCCTCCCGAATAGCTGGGATTACAGGCACCCACCACCACATCCGGCTAATTTTTTTTTTTTTTTTTTTTTTGATATTGAGTCTTGCTCTGTCGCCAGGGTGGAGTGCAGTGGCGTGATCTCAGCTCACTGTAACCTCCGCCTCCTGGGTTCAAGTGATTCTCCTGCTTCAGCCTCCCAAGTGGCTGGGATTACAAGCGCGCACCACCATGCCCAGCTAATTTTTGTATTTTTAGTACAGACCAAGTTTCACCATGTTGGCCAGGATGATCTCAATCTCCTGACATCGGGATCCACCCATCTTGGCCTCCCAAAGTGCTGGGATTACAGGCATGATCCACTATGCCTAGCCCGTCCGGCTAATTTTTTGTATTTTTAGTAGAGATGGGGTTTCACCATGTTGGCCAGGCTGGTCTTAAACTCCTGGCCTCAGGTGATCCACCCACCTCAGCTTCCCAAAGTGCTGGAATTACAGGCATGAGCCACCATGCCCAGCCATAGTTTTTAAAAAAATGAATGAATTATATTATATTCATACAATGGAATGTTACAGAGCAATGAAAATATACAATTGCTATGTATCTTACAAATATAATGTTAAGTGAAAGAAGTCACACAGACCCTGGGAGGCAGAGGTTACAGTGAGCTGAGATTGTGCCATTGCACTCCAGCCTGCGCAACAAGAGTGAAACTCCTTAAAAAAAAAAAAAGAAAGAAAGAAAGAAAGAAGCCAGACAAAGACAAGCATACTCTATGAGTCTATTGATATATATTTCAAAAACAGGCAAAAACCCCACATCTTTGGAACTGGAAATCAGACTGGAGATTATTCATTACTAGTCTGAATGATTAATAGTAGGAGGTGAAACATTGTCTGGGAAGGGTCATGTGGTGAGTTCTGAAGCTTCTGATTATATTTTATTTTGTTTGTTTATTTATTTTTTGAGACAGGGTCTTGCTTTGTAGTCCAGGCTGGAGAACAGTGGCCAAATATTGGCTCACTGCAGCCTTGACCTCCCAGTCACAAGCCATCCTCCCACCTTAGCCTCTGGAGCAGCTGCGACTATAGGCATGAGGCACTGTAACTGGCTAATTTTTAAAAATTTTATTTTTTGTAGAGACAAGGTCTCACTATGTGGCCCAGGCTGGTCTAGAACTCCTGAGCTCAAATAACCCTGCCCACTTAGCCTCCCAAAGTACTGATATTATGGGAATAAGCCATGGCATCCAGCCAGGTTTTATTTTATATCTTGATTTGGGTGGTGGTTACATAGATGTGTTTATTTTGTGAAAATAATGTATACATTTTGCTTCTTTCTTTCTTTCTTTTTTTTTTTTTTTTTTGAGATGGAGTCTCGCTCTGTTGCCCAGGCTGGGGTGCAGTGGCTGGATCTCAGCTCACTGCAAGCTCCGCCTCCCGGGTTTACGCCATTCTCCTGCCTCAGCCTCCCGAGTAGCTGGGACTACAGGCGCCCGCCACCTCGCCCGGCTAGTTTTTTGTATTTTTTAGTAGAGACGGGGTTTCACCATGTTAGCCAGGATGGTCTTGATCTCCTGACCTCGTGATCCGCCCGTCTCGGCCTCCCAAAGTGCTGGGATTACAGGCTTGAGCCACCACGCCTGGCCGCTTCTTTCTTTCTTTCCTCTCTTTCTTTCCTCTGTTTTTCTTCTTTTTTTTTTTTCCTTCAGAGTCTTGCTCTGTTGCCCAGGTTAGAAATACAGTGGTGTGATGATGGCTCATTGCAGTCTTGACCTCCCAGGCCTCAAGGGATCCTCCCATCTCAGTTTCCCAAGTAGTTGAGACTACAGGCCTGTGCCACCAAACCAGTATAATTTTTTGTAACATTATATATACACACACACACACACACACAAACACACACACATATATATACTATATATATATAGAATATATATAGAATATATATATTCTAAACCAAAAATAAAATGCTAAGCCTCTCATCTGACTGAGTGGGCCCCTCCTCTTGGCCATGGTGATTCCAAAGTAAACCTGAAAAACTAGTTCAGGCCTTGATGGGAAGGGGAGGATCCAACATGCCTCATTATACTCTCCTTTCTCTGGAATTCAGGCACAACTAACCAACATTAACATTAAAATAGAGATCTTAAGAGTGACAAAACACTCTTTGTAGCAATAAGATACCATATTCTAACCAGATTCTAGTATAGCATCACATGACAGATAGCAGGCCCTGAAATAAATTAAAGTATTTTACCCCAAAATATATTTATTTGACATATTTTGAAATGGCCCTGCAGCATTTGTCTCCAGTAGAGAAAATCTACATTCTAGATCTCCTACAATCTAGAATCTCCTTTCCTTTCCAGTTTTTTTGCCTCTAAGGGCAGCCACCTATGAGACTTCATCTACATAATAAGAACCTTGGTCTGCACAACCCCAATTTTTTTTTTTTTTTTTTTTTTTTTGAGATGGAGTCTTGCTCTGTCACCCAGTCTGGAGGGCAGTGGCACTATCTTGGCTCACTGCAAGCTCTGCCTCCTGGGTTCACACCATTCTCCTGCCTCAGCCTCCCGAGTAGCTGGGATTACAGGCACCCACCACCATGCCCAGCTAATTTTTTGTATTTTTAGTAGAGATGGGGTTTCACAGTGTTAGCCAGGATGGTCTCGATCTCCTGACCTCGTGATCCACCTGCCTTGGCCTCCCAAAGTGCTGGGATTACAGGCGTGAGCCACTGCGCCTGGCCACAACCTCGTATTTTAACTCAGATACTCCTTTCTATTGATTCCAGGTCTTTAGATAATAACTTTTTTTTTTTTTCTGAGATGGAGTCTTTCTCTGTTGCCCAGGCTGGAGCGCAATGGCATGATCTTGGCTCACTGCAACCTCTGCCTCCTGGGTTCAAGCAATTATCTTGCCTCAGCCTCCCAAGTAGCTGGGATTACAGGCCTGTGCCACCATACCCAGCTATTTTTTTTTTTTTTATTTGAGATGGAGTCTCACTCTGTAGCCCAGGCTGGAGTGCAGTGGCGCAATCTTGGCTCACTGCAAGCTCCGCCTCCTGGGTTCACGCTATTCTCCCACCTCAGCCTCCCAAGTAGCTGGGACTACAGGTGCCTGCCACCACGCCTGGCTAATTTCTTGTATTTTTAGTAGAGATGGGGTTTCACCATTCACAGGATGGTCTCGATCTCCTGACCTTGTGATCCGCCCTCCTCGGCCTCCCAAAGTGCTGGGATTACAGGCATGAGCCACAGTGCCTGGCCATGCCCAGCTAATTTTTGTATTTTTAGTAGAGACGGGATTTCATCATGTTGGCCAGGCTGGTCTTGAACTCCTGACCTCAAGTGATCTGCCTGCCCAGCCAAGGTGCTGGGATTACAGGTGTGAGCCACCATGCCTGGCCATTAACTTTTAATTCTTTCAACCAGTTGCCAATTAGGAAATCTTTGGATCTGCCTATGACCTGGAAGCCCTTGATTCAAGTTGTCCTGCCTTTCCAGACCAAGCCATTGTACACCATACATACATTAATTGATGTCTGGCTGTTACTTCTGTCCCCCTAAAACGTGGAAACCAAAAATAACATTCTAAGCCCCCCAGCCAACTGAATGGATCCTTCCTCCTGGCCAAGGGGGTTCTAAAGTAGACCTAAAAAACTAGTTCAGGCCATGATGTGAGGTGGTGGTTTGGACATGCCTCATTATACTCCTTCCCTTTGGAATTCAGGCACAACTGACTAGCATTAACATTAAAACAGAGATCTTGAGTGACAAAAGAGTCTATAGCACTAAGATACCAAATTCCAACCTGACTCTAGTATAGCACCACATGATAGATAGCAGGCCCTGAAAGAAATTATTTTACCCCAAAACATATTTCTTTGACATATTTTGAAATGGCCCTGCAAAGTAGTCTCTTTTGGGGGAAAATATATACATTCTATAGAGAATCCCTTTCCCTTTCCAGGTCTTTTCCTGATCCAGGAGGGATTAAGAGTCTGGTACCTTTTTGGGTCAGATAAGAGACATTTACCTTCTAGTTTCTCTGACGCCTGCTACCTGGAGGCTTCATCTACATAATAAGGACCTTGGTTTCCACAACCCCTTATTTTAACCCAGACACTCCTTTCTATTGATTCTGGACTTTTAAATAATAACAACTTAATTCTTTCAACCAATTACCAGTCAGAAAATCTTTTGAATCCACCTATGACCTGGAACCCCCCCACCCCCGCCTCACTTTGAATTGTCCTGCCTTATCAGACCAAATCAATGTATATCTTTTTTTTCCCCATGTGGAAATAATATGAAACATTTATTAGATATGCTGGACAAGAACAGAGCTAAGTACTCCAACTCTACTGCAGCATTACCAAAAAAATCATCCCTTCACCACAGTGTAAGATTTAAGGGCAGCCTGCCCAAGGATACATGTTATATAAAACACAGCAAGATTGCTGCTGCCCTGCCAAGTACTTCAGTCCCTACCCAGGTCCTACTGAAATACTGGTGGTCCCAATTAGGGTTTTTTTTTTTTTTTTTGAGATGGAGTCTTGCTCTGTTGCCTAGGCTGGAGTATGGTAGTGCGACCTCAGCTCACTGCAAGCTCCACCTCCTGGGTTCACGTCATTCTCCTGCCTTAGCCTCTTGAGTAGCTGGGACTACAGGCACCCACCACTACGCCAGGCTAATTTTTTTGTAGTTTTAGTAGAGACAGGGTTTCACCATGTTAGCCAGGATGGTCTCGATCTCCTGACCTCATGATCTGCCCGCCTTGGCCTCCCAAAGTGCTGGGATTACAGGTGTGAGCCACTGCGCCCAGCCCCAGTTAGTTTTATTGACATAAAAAAAATTTTTTTTTGAAATGGAGTCTCACTCTGTTGCCCAGGCTGGAGTGCAGTGGCATTATCTTGGCTCACTGCAAGCTCCGCCTCCCAGGTTCACACCATTCTCTTGCCTCAGCCTCCCGAGTAGCTGGGACCACAGGCACCCGTCACCATTCCTGGCTAATTTTTTGTATTTTTAATAGAGATGAGGTTTCACGGTGTTAGCCAGGATAGTCTCTATCTCCTGACCTCGTGATCTGCCCACCTCGGCGTCCCAAAGTGCTGGGATTTCAGGCGTAAGCCACCACGCCCAGCCTGAAATAAATTTTTAAAGTAAAAGGTGTAAAGCATTTAAAAAGACAAGTCAGAATACTTCAGGAACCACATATCCAACACAAACTTTATCCTCAAATGAGTTATGTTTGCCTCGCACTAATAAACTTTGATTCCACTCAAATTAGAGCAAGAATCTTCCATACATAAGTATCTTCCCTGCCCAATAATTCAAAGAAAAAACATCCAAAATGATTAGTAAAGAAAATTGTAAGAATTAACAGTCTCTTTAAATTTGTTTTAAATATTTTTGAGGTTTAAAAAGTGCTTAAAGTTTGCCCTAGTAGGAAAACATTATCTGAATGAATACCCTAATGGCAAACCACTGTAAAATGCTTTAGCTACATTTGGGGGAGAGGCGTAGGGATTATCTTCAAAGCACCCCAGCTCTTTTGACCACTGTGGCTTAGGCATTTTGAAGTTCTTGTGTGCTGGAGGTGTGGCTGGGTTTTGTCTCACAGCAGAGGCAAATAATTGTAACTTAGAAATGTGTTGCTGTCTGGCTGCCACCTCTCTATTATTGTACACCTTGAAGGTGAGGTTGATTAATTCCTGTTGTGGGATTTGAGGGCCGGATTCTAATTTTTGAAGCTTTTTTCTAATGTCAGGAACTAAATGGGTGATAAAATGCCTATTTAGGCCAGATGCGGTGGCTCAAGCCTGTAATCCCAGCACTTTGGGAGGCCGAGACAGGCGGATCACGAGGTCAGGAGATCAAGACCATCCTAGTTAACCCCGTGAAACCCCGTCTCTACGAAAAAATACAAAAAAAACTAGCCGGGCGAGGTGGCGGGCGCCTGTAGTCCAGCTACTCAGGGGGCTGAGGCAGGAGAATGGCGTGAAGCCGGGAGTCGGAGCTTGCAGTGAGCTGAGATCTGGCTACTGCACTCCAGCCTGGGTGCCAGAGCGAGACTCTGTCTCAAAAAAAAAAAAAAAAAAAAAAAAGCCTATTTAGAATGAGACAGCCTTCTGACCCTTCAGGGTCTAGGGCTGTAAAGCGTCTCAGGGTTGCTGCCAAACGAGCCATGAACTGGGCTGGGTTTTCATCTTTATCTTGGGTAGTTTATTTAAGCTTGTCATAATTAACAGCTTTGTAAGCTGCCTTTTTAAGTCCTTCAACTAGGCAGGAAATCGTGTAATCTTGACTAACTATACATGGAGAATCTGCCTGGTAGTTCCGTTGGGGATCCTCTCGGGGAACTGCTCTAATGCCTTCTTGGAGGTCTGGCTCGTGAAGCCAGCGGTTGTCAGTGTGAGATTGGGCTAGAGAAAAATCTCTTTCCCGTTCATCTGGGGAGAGGGTGGAAGTTAGGATGACATTTAAGTCACTCCAAGTTAAATTGTAGGACAGAGTTAGATATTGGAACTGCTGTATATATTTAGTGGGGTCTGATGAGAAAGAGCCTAAATGCTGACTGTTCTGAAAGAGGTCTGATAGAGAAAAAGGCACATGTACCCTGACTATGCCTTCAGTTTCAGCCACCTCTCTAAGAGGAAATTGTTGGGCAGGTGGGTGAGACCTAGTCATGGAACGAAACTGTAAGCTGGACTGGGTGTGAGGAGGGGAGGTGATAGAAGGATTATAGGGTGGAGGAGTGGAGGCTGAGGAAGAATTGGAGCCTGACTCAGCCTGGCAGGAAGCCACCTAAGGAGCAGTCTGGGGAGGAGGGGAGAAGTCAGATGGCTCAGTAGAAAAGGAAGATTGGAAAGACTCAGTGACGCTTGGGGTTGGGACTGAGGGGACAGACGGGAGGGAAAGAAGGAGGATTTGGGACGAATCGCATTGGGAACAGACTAGGGAGGGAAAAGTGTGAAAAATGCCTGGATGTAAGGTACCTCAGACCATTTGCCCATTTTTTGACAAAAATTATCTAGGTCTTGTAGGATGGAGAAATCGAAAGTGCCATTTTCTGGCCATTTAGAGCCATTATCAAGTTTGTATTGGGGCCAAGCGGTGTTGCAGAAGAAAATAAGGTGTTTAGGTTTTAGGTCAGGTGTGAGTTGAAGAGGTTTTAAGTTCTTGAGAACACAGGCTAAGGGAGAAGAGGGAGGAATGGAGGGTGGAAGGTTGTCCATAGTGAAGGAGGCAAGCCCAGAGAAAAGAGAGGGTAGACACACAGAGAGAAGGGGTGTGGGGGTATGTGCCCCCCAGGGAGGTGGTGCTTGCCACCCAGGGAAAGTGGTACTTGCCACCAAGGTGAAGGATCAAGGCCAGGCATCCCCGCGGTAATCAGACACCTCTGAAACATGGGTAATTGTCCCCACAGTGATTAAACACTGAAGGAAGACTGTCTTCCCAAGTCCATGACCAGCGCCAGAGTTTTGGGTTCATGGATAAAACACATCTCCTCTGTCTCTACTGGAAAAGGAAAGGAACTGAAATTAAGAGAAGGGAGAGATTGAAGGGTGGCACCAAAATTGAAAGGAGAAAGAGGCTGAGGGATAGTGAGAGAGGTTGGAGAAGAGAGTAAAAAGAGGCAGCTTACCTGATTTAAAATTGGTGAGATGTTCCTTGGGCTGGTTGGTCTGAGGATCCGAGGTCATAGATGGATCTTTCTCACAGAGCAAAGAGCAGGACAGGGGATTTATCTCCCAACAGAGGTCCCCTGATCCGAGTCACAGCACCAAATGTCACGCACATGCATTTGAAGAGACCACCAAAGAGGCTTTGTATGAGCAATAAAGCTGTTTATTTCACCTAGGTACAGGCGGGCTGAGTCCGAAAAAGGAGTCAGCAAGGAAGATGGGGTGGGGCAATTTTATAAGATTTAGGTGGGTAGTGGAAAATTACAGTCAAAGGGGGTTTTTCTCTTGCAGTCAGGGACAGGGGTCACAAAGTACTCAGTGGGGGAGCTTCTGAGCCAGGAGAAGGAAATTCACAAGGTTAATCACTCAGTTAAGGTGGGGCAGGAACAAATCACAATGGTGGAATGTCATCAGTTAAGGCAGGAATTGTCCATTTTCACTTGTTTTGTGATTCTTCACTTGCTTCAGGCCATCTGGATGTATGCGTGCAGGTCACAGGGGATATGATGGCTTAGCTTGGGCTCAGAGGCCTGACACCTAGATCATGGTAGGCTTGGAAAACTGTCCGAGTTTCAGGGACTGCACCCTATTCATGCCAATGAAATACAGACATTGACGCCTAGCATCAGACATCTGAATTGGAGCCACAAAAGGTGCTGAAGAGACTAATACTCTGAAAATGAGGTGACATAGGGATTTATAATCCCTGATCCTGCAACAGTGAGTCAGTTTCTTTGGGTCAATTGTATAGTTTTTATAGTACTCAGAAGATTATTTTTCAAGGTGGCCCTTTGGGCTAGCAAACAAGAAAGAGACCCCTGAACTCAATGTTGCCTGGGCAGCAGGCAGCAGGGGGTGTCTCAGATTGGCTGCTACCATGGCAACATTGATTGCTGTCACAAGCAGGGGTGAGGCAGATAGTTAACATTTTCAGAGAACAGAGGGACTACTTGCATCAGAATTACTTAGGAATTTGTTTAAATTTTGAATTCCTAGGACCCCAGGTCAGAGATTCGTGATTGCTAAGATTGATATAGGGTATGGAATCTGCCTTTTAGAAAATTCCCCAGGCAGCTATGCCTGATGAAATTTGAGAACCACTGATTAAAAAAATACAGTGCGTCCCTGTTACAAATCCCTATATAAACTCATCTCACCAGAGCCATTTTCTTGTTTACAAAGGCCTTACAATCTTTAAAAGACACAGTGAATGTGCTGAACTAGGAATTTATACTGATAAATGCCCAAGTTTTTTCAGAGCTAAGTGTTTAAATAGGTCTTTCAAGATTTCAACAAGCATGGAACTTTTTTCTTTCTTTTTTTCTTTTCTTTTTTCAATTGAGACAGGTCTCACTCTGTCACCCAGGCTGGAGTGCAGTGGCTTAATCATGGCTCACTGCAGCCTTGACCTCCTGGACTCAAGCGAGCCTCCCACTTCAGCCTCCTGAGTAGCTGGGACTACAGCTATAAGCCATCACAGCTGGCTAACTTTTTTTTTTTTTTTTTTTTTTTTTTTGAGATGGAGTCTTGCTCTGTCACCAGGCTGGAGTGCAGTGGTGTGATTTTGGCTCGCTGCTACCTCTGCCTCCCAGGTTCAAGCAATTCTCCTGCCTCAGCCTCCTGAGTAGCTGGGACTACAGGTGTGCACCACCACACTCAGCTAGTTTTTGTGTTTTTAGTAGAGACAGGGTTTCACAGTGTTGGCCAGGATGGTCTCGATCTATTGACCTCCTGATCAGCCCTCCTCAGCCTCCCAAAGTGCTGGCATTAAAGGCATGAGCCACCATGCCCAGCTGTCAGCTAACTTAAAAAAATTTTTTTTGTGGATATGTGATCTACCTATGTTGCCCAGGCTGGTCTTCAACTTCTGGGCTCAAGCAATACTCCTGCCTCAGCCTTCCAAACGGCTGGGTTTACAGGTGAGAGCCACAGTGCCTGGCCTGGAACTTTTTTTCTAAGTAACATCTATTAATATCTCATAGAGATGTCATACCAAAATGTACTCTGAGACTCCCAAGGTAAATTTCCCAAATTGGGAAATTCAGCTCAAGATCACTGTGAAGGACCAGGGTGGGATCCAAGAAGGGGACAGCATGAACCAGGACTAGAGAGGATGGCTAAGGTGCAGGACTAGGTTCTTTACATCACTGAGACATACCATTCTCTCTCTTGCAAGGAGACACTCAGGACATAAAGAACACCACCAAGAATATAGGCTTCCTGATGTTTCTGAGAATCACTGCTGTCATGAGCCAGTCGCTAATGGTGAGTTAACCCTCGTGGGGTTAAGAACCAGTAGAGCGGCCGGGCGCGGTGGCTCAAGCCTGTAATCCCAGCACTTTGGGAGGCCGAGACGGGCGGATCACGAGGTCAGGAGATCGAGACCATCCTGGCTAACAGAGTGAAACCTCGTCTACTAAAAAGAATACAAAAAACTAGCCGGGCGAGGTGGTGGGCGCCTGTAGTCCCCAGCTACTTGGGAGGCTGAGGCAGGAGAATGGCGTGAACTCGGGAGGCGGAGCTTGCAGTGAGCCCAGATTGCGCCACTGCTCTCCAGCCTGGGGGACAGAGCGAGACTCTGTCTCAAAAAAAAAAAAAAAAAAAAAAAAAAAAAAAAAACCAGTAGAGCAGGCCTAGTGCGGTGGCTGATGCCTGTAATCCCAGCACTTTGGGAGGCCAAGGCGGGGAGATCACTTGGCTCAGGAGTTAGAGACCATGCTGGCCAACATAGCAAAACCCTCTCTCTACAAAAAATATCAAAATTAGCTGGGTGTGGTGGCATGCACCTGTAGTCCCAGTTACTTGGGAGGCTGAGGTGGGAGGATGGCTTGAGTCCAGGAGGCGGAAGTTGCAGTGAGCTGAGATTGTGCCACTGCACTCCAGTCTGGGCAACAGAGCCAGACCCTGTCTCAAAAAAAAAAAAAAAAAAGTTTAAGAACCAGTAGATCAGTGGATGTGTGACATCCAATGTGTGGTTTTTCTATTTCTCTAGTACTACTCTTAACCCAAGGCTTGGGCATATTCAGTTTTGCTAGTTGTAGTGGATACTCTTGGCTGCCTACTTACATCTACTCTCCACCCCTTCTCCCTATGAAAAATTGCAGTTTTGCTTAAGTATCCTTTCCATCTCCAGCCCCAGGGACAATATCTAATTTGTCGGTGTATGATCCTTCCTTGGCAATGACTTTTAGTCTGAGAGGTCTGCATGTTTCTTAATTAATTCCAATTAGGTTGAAAGGAAGGACTGTTGTGGAGGAGAGGTGTCTGTGCTTTGTTGACATGAGGGAGGAAACTTGAAGCCATCCTACACATTGTAAGATGAAGCAAACTTTCAGGGCTACAGGGCACAGAGACAAAACTTGGTCTTTTTTTTTTTTTTTTTTTTTGAGATAAGGGTGTCATTCTGCCACCCAGGCTGGAGTGTGGTGGGCATATTCTCCTCTCACTGCAGCCTCTACCTCCCAGGCTCAAGTGATCCTTCCATTTTAGCCTCCTGAGTAGCTGGGACTACAGGCACACATGACTATGTCCACTTAATTTTAAACATTTTTTGTAGAGACAGAGTTTTGCCATGTTGCCCAGGCTGGTCTCGAACTCCTGAGCTCAAGCCATCTGTCCACCTCGGCCTCTCAAAGTGTTCAGATTACAGGCATGAGCCACTGCTCCTGGCTGAAACTTGGTTCTTAACGGCAATATTGACTACTGAATATTTACCCCAGAGCGTACCATACCTCTGAACTTCCTTATTATTTAAGCCATTTTGACTGGGTTTCCTGTTACTTGTGATCAAAAGTTTCCCAATGTCTGTGGTCGCTGGTTTGCCTTGCACTCTCTGGTTCATGCAATTTTTTTTTTTTTTTTTAGACAGGGTTTTGTTTTGCTCTTGTTGCCCAGGCTGGAGTGCAATGGCACAATCTTGGCTCACTGCAACCTCCGCCTCCCAGGTTCAAGTGATTCTCCTGCCTCAGCCTCCTGAGTAGCTGAAATTACAGGCATCTGCCACCAAGCCCAGCTAATCCTTGTATTTTTAGTAGAGACGGGGTTTCACCATGTTGGCCAGGCTAGTCTTGAACTCCTGACCTCAGGTGATCCACCCGCCTTGGCCTCCCTAAGTGCTGGGATTACAGGCTTGAGCCACCGTGCCCAGCAGTTCATGAAACATATGTAAAATGTAAAAAAGTAAAAGCAGAGAGAAGACAATGGCTTGTGGGGCTGAGAGAATCAGTGGTATGTGGGCTAAAATGTGTTTATGTAAAAGCTGTTGTGGGCAAACTGTCTTCTTTCTGAGTTGTCACGTTTTTCAGTTTCCACAAGTGTCCACATCCAGAAAACAAATTCATTAGATCAGCTTTTATTTGCATTTCTTATCTCAAAAATAATTATATGTTTGTTTAGCTTCTTGTTAGCATAGAAAATTGTTTACTGAGGTAGATGTGGAATGCCAAGATGAGAAAATTAAATCAATTAGGAAATGCTCTCACTGACAAATAGTAGAAACTTACCTGTACATACCAGAAGAATTGGCTTTTCGAATAGACAAGTAAATGTACTTTTTCACTCTTTTTTTTTTTTGAGACGGAGTCTCGCTCTGTCGCCCAGGCTGGAGTGCAGTGGCTGGATCTCAGCTCACTGCAGGCTCCGCCTCCCGGGTTCACGCCATTCTCCTGCCTCAGCCTCCCGAGTAGCTGGGACTACAGGCGTCCGCCACCTCGCCCGGCTAATTTTTTGTATTTTTAGTAGAGACGGGGTTTCACCATATTAGCCAGGATGCTCTCGATCTCCTGACCTCGTGATCCGCCCGTCTCGGCCTCCCAAAGTGCTGGGATTACAGGCTTGAGCCACCGCGCCCGGCCACTTTTTCACTCTTGACATGAGTTTACCTAAGGCTTTGGTGTTTTTTTGGTTTTGTTTTATTTTGTTTTGCTTGTTTGTTTTGAGACAGAGTCTCATTTGCTCTATTGCCCAGGCGAGAGTACAGTGGCACGATCTCATGATCTCAGTTTACTGCAGTGCCCGTCTCCTGGGTTCAAGCGATTCTCCTGCCTCAGCCTCCTGAGTAGCTGGGACTACAGGAGCATTCTACCATGCCCACTTAATTTTTGTGTTTTTAGTAGAGATGGGGTTTCACCATGTTAGCCAGGCTGATCTTGAACTCCTGACCTTAAGTGATCCACCCACCTTGGCCTCCCAAAGTGCTGGGATTACAGGTGTGAGCTACCGCGCCCAGCCTGAGGCTTTAGTTCTAATATAAGCGCTGCTAACCCCAAATATGTGAAATGCTCAGGTGGGCTGAACTGCTCTGGAGGAGGAATATGGGTTCTGGTTGCACAGGGAAGAGGTGTTTCATTTTAAGTGCAGCAACTTATCACTTATTTAGATGGATATTTAGAGACTAAGGTTGGAATGGTTGTTGATATTTTAGATCTACCTGGAAACAAACTGTACTAGTGATTCGCTCAGGTTCCTGCTATAAGAGAGGGCTGCAGCTTTACAGGGTAGAGGCAGGAATGTAAGAATGAGAGCTGGCCGGGCTTGGTGGCTCACACCTGTAATCCCAGTACTTTGGGAGGCTGAGGTGGGTGAATCACTTGATGTCAGGAGTTCGAGACCAGCCTGGCCAACATAGTGAAACCCTGTCTCTTCTAAAAATACAAAAATTAGCCACACGTGGTAGTGTGTGCCTGTAGTCTCAGCTACTTGGGAGGCTGAGGTGGGAGAACTGCTTGAACCCAGGAGGTGGAGGTTGCAGTGAGCCAAGATTGTGCCACTGCACTCCAGCCTGGGCGACAGAGCGAGACTCCATCTCAATAACGACAAAAAAAAATGAGTGAAGGGGTGGCCTGCCTCTCCACACCTGTGGGTGTTTCTCGTTAGGTGGAACGAGAGACTTGAGAAAAGAAATGAGACACAGATTGGCCGGGCGCGGTGGCTCAAGCCTGTAATCCCAGCACTTTGGGAGGCCGAGACGGGCGGATCACGAGGTCAGGAGATCGAGACCATCCTGGCTGACACAGTGAAACCCCGTCTCTACTAAAAAATACAAAAAAACTAGCCGGGCGAGGTGGCGGGCGCCTGTAGTCCCAGCTACTCGGGAGGCTGAGGCAGGAGAATGGCGTGAACCCGGGAGGCGGAGCTTGCAGTGAGCCAAGATCACGCCACTGCACTCCAGCCTGGGCGGCAGAGCGAGACTCTGTCTCAAAAAAAAAAAAAAAAAAAAAAAAAGAAATGAGACACAGAGACAAAGTATAGAGAAGGAAAAAGTGGGCCCAGCGGACCAGCGCTCAGCATACAGAGGACCCACGCCGGCACCGGTCTCTAAGTTCCCTCAGTATTTATTGACCATTATCTTTACCATCTTAGAAAAAGGGAAGTGGCAGGATAATAGGATCCTCGTAGGGAGAAGGTCAGCAGTAAGACATATGAATAAAGATCTCTGTGACAGAAGTTTAAGGGAAAGTGCTGTGCCTTGATATGCATATGCAAACATCTCCATAAATCTTTTTTGTGCATCTAGAGCAGCATTGCGCTAGCAAGTCCCACCTTTCGCCCTAAGGTGGTTTTCTCCTTTCTCAGTAAACAGAACAGACAATCGAGTTTTACACCGAGATCTTCCATTGCCCAGGGATGGGCAGGAAACAGATGCTTTTCTCTATCTCAACTGCCAAGAGGCCTTCTTTCCTCTTATACTAGTCCTCCTCAGCACAGACCCTTCACAGGTGTCAGGCTAGGGGACGATCAGGTCTTTCCCTTCCCACGAGGCCATATTTCAGACTATCACATGGGGAGAAACCTTGGACAATATCTAGCTTTCCTAGGCAGAGGTTCCTGTGACCTTTGGCAGCGTACGTGTCCCTGGGTACTTGAGATTAAGAGAATGGTGATGGCTGGGCGCGGTGGCTCAAGCCTGTAATCCCAGCACTTTGGGAGGCCGAGACGGGCGGATCATGAGGTCAGGAGAACGAGACCATCCTGGCGAACACAATGAAACCCCGTCTCTACTAAAAAAATACAAAAAACTAGCCGGGCGAGGTGGCGGGCGCCTGTAGTCCCAGCTACTCAGGAGGCTGAGGCAGGAGAATGGCATAAACCCGGGAGGCGGAGCTTGCAGTGAGCCGAGATCGCGCCACTGCACTCCAGCCTGGGCGACAAGAGCGAGACTCCGTCTCAAAATTAACAAAGCACACCCTGCACAGCCCAAAATCCTTTAAACTTTGAGTCACCACAGCACATGTCTCTTTCAAGGACAAGGTTGGGGGTAGGGTCACAGATTAACAGCATCTCAAATACAGAACAAAATGGAGTCTCTTATGTCTACTTCTTTCTGTATAGACACAGTAGCAGTCTGATCACTCTTTTCTCCACGAATGAGAGCCCTGGTTTGCTTCCTCTTTTTTTTTTTTTGAGATGGGGTCTCTCACTGTCGCTCGGGCTGGAGTGCAATGTGGCCATCTCCGCTCACTGCAACCTCCGCCTCCTGGGTTCAAGCAATTCTCCTGCCTCAGGCTCCTTAGTGTCTGGGATTACAGCATCTGCCACCACACTGGCTAATTTTTTGTATTTTTAGTAGAGATGGGGTTTCACTATGTTGGCCAGGCTGGTCTTGAACTCCTAACCTTGTGATCTGCCCACCTTGGCCTCCCAAAGTGCTGGGATTACAGGTGTAAACCACTGTGCCCGGCCCCTTCTTTTGTTTAAATAATTTAATCCAATTTACAGCACCGTAAAAGGCATTAAAGTAAATTCTACTCCCAATCCCATCACGCAGTCATTTAGTTACTAATTAATTTATTAAAAAATATATAGGGAATCCCCAGTGTGTCAGACCCTGGGCTAAGTTCTGTCTCCCTCTCAGTGAACAAGACAGACTGTCCCTGCCCTCTTGGAGCTTACAGGCAATATTGCGCAGGCAGATAACATATCACACAAATATTTCTTTCATTGCAACTGTGGTAAGTTAGAGAAGGGAACGGAAGGTAGAGGGCAGCACGAAAGAAAATAACCGGAGGGGATTTCAGGTAGATTGGGTTGGGGGTTAGGGAATGCCTCTGAGAAACATTTGAGTTAAGGCCTTCAGGATGAATACAAGTTAGAAAGGTGAAAAGAGGCTTTCAGGTAGAGAAACAGTTTAATGTAGGGACAAGGAAACCTGGGGTGTTCTATGAACTGGAAAATGGAAATTTGGAAGAAGTCAGGTGAACATGGAGTAAACAGTGCTATTTATATATTTGATTCCTTTTTGGAAAGTTATAATTTATTTATTTATTTTTTTTTACTGTGGTAAAATATATATAACATAAACTAGGCCGTTTTAACCATTTTTAAGAGTACTATTCAGTGGCGTTACATTCACAATGAGGTGCAACCCTCACCACTGTCTGTGTCCAAAATGTTTTCATCACCCCAAACAGAAACACTGTCACCATTAAGCAATAATTCTCCACTCCTTTCTTCCCCCAATCCCTGGTGACTGCTGATCTGCTTTCTGTCTCTGTGTATTTGAGGGATTCTAGCTGTTTCATATAAGTGGAATCATATAATATTTGTCCCATTGTATCTGGCTTATTTCTCTTAGCATTTTTTTTTCTTTTTCTTTTTTGAGACAGAGTTTCTCTCTGTCCTCCAGGCTGGAGTGCAGTGGCACAATCTCAGCTCACTGCAACCTCTGTCTCCTGGATTCAAGTGGTCACCCTGCCTCAGCCTTCCAAGTGGCTGGGATTACAAGCATGTCCCTCCAGGTCCAGCTAATTTTTGTATTTTTAGCAGAGATGAGGTTTCGCCATGTTGGTCAGGCTGGTCTCGAACTCCTGACCTCAAGTGATCCACCTGCCTCAGCCTCCCAAAGTGCTGGGATTACAGGTGTGAGCCATCACACCTGGCTGCATAATGTTTTCAAGGTTCATCCAAGTTGTAGCACGTATCAAAACTTCATTCATTCATTCATTTATTTCTGAGACAGAATCTTGCTCTATCACCCAGGCAGGAGTGCAGTGGCATGATCTCAGCTCACTGCCACCTCCACCTCCCGAATTTAAGCCATTCTTGTGCCTCAGCCTCCCTAGTAGCTGGGATTACTGTATGAACCCAGCTAATTTTTGTATTTTTAGTAGAGATGGGGTTTTGCCATATTGGCCAGGCTTGTCTCAAACTCCTGGCCGCAAGTGATCCACCTGCCTCCGCCTCCCAAAGTGCTGCGATTATAGGCATGAGCCACAGTGCCAAAGCCCAAAACTTCATTCCTCTTTATGGCCAAATAATATTCCATTGTATGTATATACAATGTCTTATTTATCCATTCATGTGTTGATGGACACTTGGGTTATTTCTATCTTTTGGGTATTGTGAAAATGGTGATACGAATATTTGTGTACAAGTATCTGTTTGAGTCCCTATTTTTAATTATTTTGGGTATCTACTTAGTAGCAGAATTGCTGAGTCATTAGTTTAATTTTTTCGAGGAATGACCAACAATGCACGAGCGTTCAAATTTCTCCATATCCTTGCCAACGCGTGTTATTTTCCATTAAAATATTATATCTGTGGATATGAAGTGTATGTATTTGATTCTGACTCTCCTATATCCTTGAGAATCCATCTCTCCTGAAACTCTGAAGATCTTTGTGGTCACTAATCTGGCATGAGGCTTACAATGACCTGCCTTCATTTTTTGCCCAAGTGTCCGATTTCCTTAAGAAATGTTCAGCAACTCTGGAACAAGGTGTGGGTGGGGGATCAATTTGAATCTCCAGTGTCTACCATCTGGTAGATATTCAACAAATAAAATAATTGTGATAAAGGTTGCAGATCTTGTCTCTCTCACTTTGTAAACACCCAGTGGAAGTTTCCAACAGGCACCTGAGAGATTTTTGCTAGATTCAAACGAATTAATTTTCATGACTATGTGAGGCAGTTAGTTGTTGATTACATTTAAACGGCGAATCTGATCCCTGCCACTCTGCTTGATGCCCTTCAGTTACTCTCCATTACACTTAAGGTTGGGGCTCCTGTTCATTAACATGGTCTGCAGTGCCCTGCCAGGTTTGACCTTGCCTCCCTCCAGGGCTATTTTTTGCCACTTTCTCCCTTTCTCTTTAGGCTTGGGTTGTTCCTCAGATGCACAAGACTCATCTCTGGCACCGGCTGTTTTCTCTTTCACTCTTGCAAACAAATTCGCCCTCATTTTTGCCTGGCTGCCTGCCTTTCTTCCTTCCTTCCCTCCCTCCCTCCCTCCTTCCTTACTTCCTTCCTTTTTCTTTCTCTCTCTCCCTCCCTCCCTCCCTCCCTCTCTGCCTTCCTTCCTTCCCTCCCTTCTCTCCTTCTCTTTATCCCTCTCTCTCTCTCTCTTTCTTTCTTTTTTTGAAAAAGGGTGTTATTCTGTCACTCAGGCAGGAGGGCAGTGGTCCAATCATAGCTCACTGAAACCTCAAACTCCTGGGCTCTAGTGATCCTCCTGCCTCAGCCTCCCAAGTAGCTAGGATTATAGGTGTGTGCCACCATGCCGGGTTAATTTAAAAAAAAATTTTTTTTAAAGATGGGGTCTTGCTATGTTGTCCAGGCTGGTCTTAAACTCCTGAGCTCAAGTGATCCTCCTGTCTCAGCCTCCCAAAGTGCTGGGATTACAGATATGAGCCACTGCACCCGGCCCTCCTCTCACTTTTTCACCTGAATCCTACTCATCCTTCAGATCTCAGCTGAGATGTCATTTCCTCAGGGAACTATTTCCCAACCCTCACCCGATCCTAACTCTAGACTCTATTTTGTTCTCCCTCATGGCATCTTTTACTTTTCCTGCATAGCACTTATCAAAATTGTAGTAAAGCAACTTTTTGTTTATTTAGAGTTCATCTTCCAAGTAGTCAGCAGTCTCCATGAGGGCAGAAACTCATGTCTGTATCCATCAGTGTTAGGCACATAGTAGGCACTCAATGCATAGTTTTGAGGAGAGCTTCTACCAAGAAGCAGAAAAACTGTTGAGTGGCTTGTGAATGCTGCTCCTATTCTGGGTGACTCAGAGTTTCTGGTATTCTGGGGAAAACAGTGTCGATCAGAGTGGATAGGAGAGTCACATGAGTGCCTGGGCAGGAAGTTGATGAGAGACCATCCAAGGCCACAGTGGGGTGGCCTCTTTTGCCAAGCAGTGCCCAGGTTCTTCAGCTCATGTCAACTTAGAGACCTCAAGCAAGCTCTTTATGGTTCCTCAGCCTCCCAGCCCTCTGTTAGAAGGTTGTTTCATGAGTTGGCATGGCTTGTCTTACCCTTGAAAGTCATGAGGCCAAATTGTTCTATTCTTTTGCATTTAAAAGAATTAATTTTTTGTTACAAAAGCAATGCATAATTACATTTATCTTCCAAAACATTAAAACGAAAGCTAATACTCCCTTTGAACATTCTCTCAATAAAATAATGGTCCTTTATCCCTAGCTTAGAGATAACTTCTGATATATTTTGGGAATGTAGCTTTACAGACCTGTTTTAAAAATCTTTCATAAACCTAATGTATGCTAATAGGGAATAATGGTATTATTTATGTGTGTTCTGTTCTAGCTTTTTATTTTGAAATAATTTTAGATTTACAGAGGAGTTGCAGAGCTAGTATAGAAAGTTTCAACATACTCTTCACCCAGCTTCTCTTAATGTTAACAATTTGTGTAATCCTGGTTCAAAACTAAGAAATTAACACTGGCACAATACTAATAACAAAACTACAGACCTTATTCCAGTTTCACCAGTTTTTTCACTAATGTCCTTTTTGTGTTCCAGGATACCACATTGCGTTTAGTTATCAGATCTCTTTAGTCTCCTATCTGTGAATAGGATAATCTTTGACAGTTTCTCAGTCTTTCCTTGGCTTTCATGACCTTGACACTTTTGAAGATTACACGTCAGGTGTTTTGTAGAATATTCCCTCAATTTGGGTTTATTTGATGTTTTTTCATGATTAACTGAAGTTTTGCATTGGGGGAATAATTTTTTAAATATTGATACTATCCATCTATCTATATATAATGGATAGATATAGATATATAATTTTGCAACTTGCTATTTTTATTCCAAAATATGACTCTGAGATATATCCATGTTGATAAATGCAGATCAAAGTCAATTCTTTTATTTATTTATTATTATTATTTTTTGAGACAGGGTCTTTCTCTGTCACCCAGGCTTGAGTGCAGTGGCACAATCACAGCTTACTGCAGCCTTGACCTCCCAGGCTCAAGTGATCCTCCCACCTCAGCCTCCTGAGTAGCAGTTGCAACTACACGCTGGAGCCACCAGGCCCAGCTGATTTTTATTTTTTTTATTTATTTTTATTTTTTTTTTATTTTTTTTTTTTTTGAGACGGAGTCTCGCTCTGTCGCCCAGGCTGGAGTGCAGTGGCCGGATCTCAGCTCACTGCAAGCTCCGCCTCCCGGGTTCACGCCATTCTCCGGCCTCAGCCTCCCGAGTAGCTGGGACTACAGGCACCCGCCACCTCGCCCGGCTAGTTTTTTGTATTTCTTAGTAGAGACGGGGTTTCACCGTGTTATCCAGGATGGTCTCGATCTCCTGACCTCGTGATCCACCCGTCTCGGCCTCCCAAAGTGCTGGGATTACAGGCTTGAGCCACCGCGCCCGGCCATGGCCCAGCTGATTTTTAAAAACTTTTTGTAGAGTTGAGGTCTCACTGTGTTGCCCATGCTTCATTTAAATTCTCTATAGAATTTTATTATATAAATATTCTACATTTTAGTTAGCCATTCCTCTGTTGGTAGGCAATTTAGCTGATTCTAAATTTTCTCTCTTTTTTTTTTTTTGAGGCAGAGTTTCACTCCGTCACCCAGGCTGGAGTGCAGTGGTGCAATCTCGGCTCACTGCAACCTCTGCCTCCTAGGTTCAAGCGATTCTCCTGCCTCAGCCTCCTGAGTAGCTGAGATTACAGGCGCATGCCACCACACCTGGCTAATTTTTGTATTTTTAGTAGAGACGGGGTTTCGCCATGTTGTTCAGACTAGTCTCGAACTCCTGACCTCATGATATGCCAGCCTTGGCCTCCCAAAGTGCTGAGATTACATATTCATTCTTTTTCTTATTGATCTGTTAAGAATCCTTTAGAGACAAATCCTTTGTCTTTTGCATATTGCAAATAATTTCCCCCTTATTCTGTTATCTTTTAACTTTGTTTTCAGTTTTTTTTTCCAGTTATTCCATGTCTCTGATTTTTAAATTCTTTTTTTCTGATTTATTTTTTAAAACAAAGTTCTTGATTATAAAAGTAATACAAACACCCTAAGAAATTAATACAAAAGTACAAAGAAGAAATCACTCCATCTTATCACTGAGAGAAAACAACATAATCAATTACATATTTCCCTGTAGTCTTTTGTGTGCGCAGTTTTTTTTTCCCAGTTGTGATCACATTCATTTGTATGTGTCTGTATATTTGTTTTTCTCTCAGTACCATGGTCTTTAGACACAAACCCTGGCCTTTTTTCTTTTCTTTTCTTCTTTTATTTTTGAGATGGAGTCTCCCTCTGTCGCCCAGGCTGGAGTTCAGTGGTGTGATCTTGGCTCACTGCAACCTCTGCCTCCCGGGTTCAAGCGATTCTCCTACCTCAGCCTCCCGAGTAGCTGGGACTACAGGTGCACGCCACCATGCCCAGCTAATCTTTGTTTTAGTAGAGATGGGGTTTTGCCATGTTGTTCAGGCTGGTCTTGAACTGCTGACCTCAAATGATCCACCTACCTCGACTTCCCAAAGTGATGGGATTACAGGCATGAGCCATCATGCCCCACTTCCCTGGACTTTTTTCAAATGCACTTGGTTTACAGATTGTGTTACACCAGCTTCCAACCCCTATTCCTCTTTTCCACACATCCTGAGAAATTTAGAAGGTGAGGGTCCTGAGGTCTATCCTCAGCTGACCCGAAGCGAAGTTGGCTAAGAAGCACAAGAAGGGGTAGCAATGCTCCAGTGGAGCATTTACTAAAAAGACGCGGAGGTTTTGGTTGACTGCAAGCCCAATATGAGTCAACAGTATGGGTGCCAAGAACTTTATCACAGGAGTGCAAAGCGATAGGTCCCAAAAGGAGGAAGCTATAGTCCTGCTTTGCTCTGATGATACCACAAACATTTGGTTCAGTCTTGGGTGACATATTCTCCAGAAATCACAGTCAAATCTACCATTTGCATGAGAGGGATAAAGACCCTCAAAACCAGGGCAGAGGAGGAACAATGGAAGGAACTGGAGACACTGATGTGGAGTGAGAAGACCTTGGGCAGAGGTGATAGAAGTAAAGTATCTGAAAAGTCAAAGGCCCAAGAGAGATTAGATGTTTGTTCTCTGTGGCTTCAAGGCATCGAATTTGGACCCTGAGAGTGGAAGTTTAGACACATTTTCTCACTGGTGATAGCTGCCCGGACCAAGGAATTCAGTCCTCTGGAAACAGCGGGCTGCTTTTGAGGAGTCTTCCCGCTGAGTTGCTGGTGGTGGGGTGAACACTTATTGAGTGCTTACTGTGTGCCAGGACCCTGCTGAAGGCCTCACCTGTATTGTATGATTTCATCCCGTCAACACCCTTTGATGTGGAGACTGTTGTTTCCTATCCCGGTGTTACAAATGTGGGCACCGGGTATAGGAGGTCAGGTACCTCGCCCGAGGTTACAGTTTGTTAAGTGGTGGTACTGGGACTCTAACTCGTACTGACAAACTTCAAAGCTGGTGTTTTTAGCCATCAGGGGGACTCGAGGGTGCCATGGGGTTGTGGACGCATGAAGGTCCTTGAGGTCCATTAGACCAAAACATTCAGTGACTGGGAAAAAGGATGCCCTCTTCTCCCAAAGAAAAGCTTCAGATGAATGAGACGCAGTGGAGAGGGTAGCCCAGGGCCCGGCTGAGGGGCGCAGGCAGAATGCCAAGGGATGGAGACCTAAAGGAGATGGAAAGGTTGTCAACGTGCGTCACCCTCAGAAGCGCAAAGCCGGTGTTCAGTCGTTTGAAGATCTCCAGACCCGCGGGAGAGACCGACGCAGCGCGGTCAGGGAGCGTCGACTTCGCCGAGTTCTGCGGCGGAGCTGGGGGACGGAACAACGCGCCGGTCCCTGGCCGGGCGTGAGCGGCGGGGCGGCGCAGGGCGGTGCCGGGCGGCGAAGGTGGGGAGGGCGCGCGCCGAGGCTGCTGCGGCAGTTGCGCGCTGGGATTGTTGCCGTGCGCTGGAGCCGGTGAGTGCGGCGGGACCCATGGGCGGGCGGGGAAGGAGCGGGCGAGCGGGGAGCTAGGTGGGGAGGTGCGCCGCCGAGCACGCGACCCCAGGGTTGCGGCCGCCGCCTGCCCCCGCCTCCGGCCCCCAGGGACCATGGACCCCAGGCCCCTCTCCTTAGGCCGAGCCCCCGCCCGCGCGTTCGCGGACGCCGCACGCCTGCCAACTCCCTCGGTGCGGCCCCCGCCCCACGGCAGCCCCTTCCTCCGCGCCGCCGCGATGCCTCCGGCCCACGTCACGCTCGCGCCATTGTTTCCCAGCCGCCGGCTTGCTGGGACCCCGCCTGAGCCTCCGAGTGCGGCCGTTCGCCGCGTTCCGCC
The DNA here is from genome assembly GCF_024542745.1 of Macaca thibetana thibetana. NCBI lineage: Eukaryota > Metazoa > Chordata > Mammalia > Primates > Cercopithecidae > Macaca > Macaca thibetana. The sequence continues at coordinate 99,328,905 of NC_065586.1, read as the reverse complement.
CGTTCCCCCTTCCCTCATGCGGGTAGTAGCCCTTTCCTCAGTCCTGCTGACTTCCTCCAGCTGATTCCGGGCTGTCCCCGGCCACCCCTGAGGCCGTCCTTTCGCTCCTCGTAACAGCCTCCCCGCCTCTTGAGCTCCCTCGGTCGCCTCCCGAGAAGCCGGCGGGCCTCTGTGGTGGAGCGCCAGGTTGACAGCATTTTAGCAGGACCGCGAGAAACGGCCAGCTCGCTTGCCACACGCCCGTGTGCAGCACTTCCTGGAAAGGTCGCAGCGAATTGCAAGGCGCCACAAAAAACATCCGGACAGCTCCTGGTCAGGGGGCTGAGCCGTTCAGTGGCGGCCTATTCCTCTCCTTTTTTCGGGGCCCCTGAAACCGGAGAGGGCGAGATGCCGATTTGAGGCCTGAACCCTTAGTTGTAAGAAGAACGTTTTGGGGGTTTGACTTCGGCAGGCCACAGCTTCTAAAAGCAGGTAGAGGCTGCTGTCCCAATCGACATTTTCCTGGGCCTTCACCTTTAGGGCCTTGATGTTTGAGGGGCGTCATGCTCTGAAGTACAGCGCCCCGAAATGACTCGTCACCATTACAGGGGGGCGTGTGCGCGCCGATCCAGGGGCCGATGAGTTCTTCAGGATTGAACTGTACTTAGTTCCAGTGTCTGTGGACTGTTCATTTCGCCTCTTAAAGCAACGGATGCAAACTGCTGCCTAATGTGAAAGGGAGAATATTGAAACTGTGTCATTTACCATGAAAACTTAGTGTTATTGTGTAGAGAAGGCTTTAGGTTTCAAAAATATTTACCACGTGGCTTTTCAACAACGGTTAGAATTTATCCAAATGAAGACATCCAGGCCTGAAAGGGTTAAGTTCGAAAAGAGAAAAAAATAGATGTGAGCTGAAAGTGAAAAAAAAAGAGGATTAAGTTCAAGAAAACATAGCTGGTTAGTAATTAAAATAAAAACTCCACATGCAGGGTTGGTACTAGCATACACAGACTTTATTTCTGAAGTGCATTTCCATTGCAGTATAAACCACTACATTTCAGCAGTATAGGTAGCTGCATTACTCTCATTGACCCAGAATTAAGGTTTTAGGGTTTAGTAACCAACAAATCTGTAAAATAAGGTGGTGGAGGGGGCGGGGGTGGGGTGGGGCGCTGAAGGAGATGTTCTGCAGGATTCCTTTCAGTTCAAAGGTTTTATGCCATTGTATGAAAATTTACAATCAGCTACAAGTTTCCAGAAGTTTGTAAGAAGATTTATATAGATAGTATTCTCTTATAGTACCTGCCACCCTTAACCAGAAGACATCATGTCTTCCTAAAGAAAGCCAGATTACAATAGAATGTGATGCAGAGAGGTGCTCATTAATCTTTCTCTAGGCTATTTGTGCTGTTTTATGGGGAAAGAGGAATACATAAAACACAGGTTTTAAGTATTTTTATTGCTTAATTTTCTCTCTCTCTCTTTTTTTTTCCCCCCCGAGACGGAGTTTTGCTCTTGTTGGCCAGGCTGGAGTGCAATGGCGCAATCTTGGCTCATCGCAACCTCCGCCTCCCGGGTTTGATTCTCCTGCCTCAACCTCCCAAGTAGCTGGGATTACAGGCATGCGTCCCCACACTTGGCTAATTTTGAATTTTTAGTAGAGATGGGGTTTCTCCAAGTTGGTCAAGCTGGTCTCGAACTCCTGGCCTCCGGGGATCCCACCTGCCTTGGCCTCCCAAGCGCTGGGATTACAGGCGTGAGCCACTGTGTCTGGCCCTGTTGCTTAATTCTCTTACCAAAAGCTTTAATTCAATGAAATAGTAAACAACAACAAAACCCCCAAAACAAAAACCCACAACTTTATCATGTCACGACTATGCTCTTTTAAAGTACTTACATAGATAAGGGTTTTTATCTAGTTACAGTTGCTGCGTATGTAGTATTTGGGATTTTGCACTTACCAATATTTCTGGGATGTCCATGTATCTAGAGAATTCATCTACTCTTCATTTGTAGGTGCTCTCTAATGTGCCCCAGTAGTCAACAATGCCTGGCACAAAGGCTCTTAGTAAATTTTTGTTGAATAAATGTAATATTTTGAGGTTTTTAGACATCTAACACAAAATGCTAACTATCACAAGGCGTATGTTGAGTGACATGTGAGCAGTAAAGACAGTCATACTTTCAGCCAGGAGACATTGCATTTATTTAAGGGCCTGGATTTTGTAGTCTGGCTTGCTACTTAACATCATGCAACCTCGGGGAACTCAGTTAACCTTAGACAAGCTCACTCAGTTTCTCTCACCTTGAGAAGGGAAAAGTAGAACAAATTTTACAGGGTTATGTGGATTAAATAGAATAATTCAATTGAAGTGATACTGGCACACATTAAGTTCTTTATAAATGTTAGATTTTTTTTGCTCAGAGTGAAGGAATATTAATGTAGCTTGATGGGATCAGGAAAAACAGAAAGTAACACTTCAGAGTAGGGAGAAGATGCTGAAGTGGATGTATTGAGGGTATGATTAATAGATTGTTCTCACTAAAAGGGTTTGGTAGAGCAGTAGTCTGAGATAAAGCTGGAAAGAGAAATTCCGGGAAGCAGTTTACAAGTATGCTACATGGATTCTTTGCAATTAGAGCAGAGTGAATGACCACTTGAGGTCAGGAGTTCGAGACCAGCCTGGCCAACATGGTGAAACCCTGTCTCTACTAAAAATACGAAAATTAATCAGGCATGGCAGCGCATGCCTGTACTCCCAGCTACTCGGGAGGCTGAGGCAGAAGAATTGCTTGAACCCAGGAGGTGGGGGTTGCAGTGAGCCGAGATTATGCCACTACACTCCAACCTGGGCGACAAGAGTGAAACTCCGTCTCAAAAAAAAAAAGGAAAGCCACAAAATTAATGCAGTAAACTGACCTGGTGTGATGGCTCACGCCTGTCAGCACTTTGGGAGGTCGAGGCAGGTGGATCACCTGAGGTCAGGAGTTTGAGACCAGCCTAGCCAACATGGTGAAACCCTGTCTCTACTAAAAATATAAAAAATTAGCTGGGCGTGGTGGCGCGTGCCTGTAGTCTCAGCTATTCGGGAGGCTGAGACATGAGAACCGCTTGAACCTGGGAGTTAGAGGTTGCAGTGAGCCTAGATCTGCCACTGCTCTTCAGCCTGGGCAAGCCTCCGAGTGTCTTAAAAAAAAAAAAAAAAAAAAAAAAAAAGCGGTAAACAGTAAAAGAAAAAAAGAAAAAAGTTAAAAAAATTATGGCAGTCTTAACCTTTGTTTTGTTTTGTTTTGTTTGAGATGGAGTCTTGCTCTGTTGCCAGGCTGGAGTGCAGTGGCACGATTTTGGCTCACTGCAACCTCCGCCTTCCAGGTTCAAGCGATTCTGCTGCCTCAACCTCCCGAGTAGCTGGGACTACAGGCATATGCCACCACGCCCAGCTAACTTGTTTTTTAAGTAGAAATGGGGTTTCACCATGTTAGCCAGGATGGTCTCAATCTCTTGACCTCATGATCCGCCCGCCTTGGCCTCCCAAAGTGTTGGGATTATAGGCGTGAGCCACCGTGCCCGGCCCTTAATTTTAAATGTTAAAATTTGATAAAGAAGGTGCGTAGTAGACATATCAAATGATCATTATATTATTTTCTGTATGTTTGAAATATTTCACAGTATTTTAAGACGAACCTAAAATAAAGCATTAAAGAAACCCCATTAAATCAAGGAGCCTATAAAATACATATCCCACTGGGCATCTGTAACGAAAACGTGCTAATACTCAACAAGCTTGCTGATTTTTTTTTTTTAAGCCGTTAAATTTCAGGCATCAGATTTCAGTCTTTTCTTTCCAAGCAGATACTACAAGCAGGCTCTTTCATCTCACACTCTTTTTTTTTCCCTGAGATGGAGTCTCACTTTGTCGCCCAGGCTGGCTTGATCTCAGCTTACTGCAACCTCTACCTCCCAGGTTCAAGCAATTCTCCTGCCTCTGCTTCCTGAGTACTACAGGCATGCTGGGAATACAGGCATGCACCTCTACGCCTGGCTAAGTTCTGTATTTTCAGTAGAGATGGGGTTTTACCATGTTGGCCAGGCTGGTTTCGAACTCCTGACCTCAGGTGATCTGCCCAGCTTGGCCTCCCAAAGTGCTGGGATTATAGGCATAAGCCACTGCGTCCAGCCCAAATATGTTATACAGAATTTTCTGATTTATAAATGTGGGCAACTGATTGTAAAAAATTGTAAAAAACACTGTGACCTCTACAGAATCTGGACCCATAAATCTATTTCTACATCTGGAAGGAAACTTGAGAGTCTTCCAAGTTCAGTGCCTTCATTTGACAGATGGGGAAAGTGAATCCCAAAATGGTTTGCCTTTTTTGTCTTTTATGCAAGAAAGCCTTCCCTACCTTTGATCCATAAGGCTGTTCATCTCTGTATTCTTCTATAAATTGTATGGTTTTGCTTTTTCACATTTAGGTTTATTGACAGTGTTTATTTTTTCTGCTCAGTTTATCTTCATTTTTATTTATTTTGATTTGGAATCTCGCACTGTCGCCCGGGCTGGAGTGCAATGGCACGATCTCCGCTCACTCTGCCTCTTGGGTTCAAGCGATTCTCCTGCTTCAGCTCCTAAGTAGCTGGGATTACAGGCGCCCGCCACCACGCCTGGCTAATTTTTTTGTATTTTTAGTGGAGATGGGGTTTCGGTACGTTGGCCAGGCTGGTCTTGAACTCCTGACCTCATGATCCACCTGCCTTGGCCTCCCAAAGTGTTGGGATTACAGGCGTGAGCCACTGCACCCGCCCTAGTTTATCTTTAATATGATCATTTAGTATTTGTGTTCCATGTTCTTTTTCTACCATTGTGTCTGTCATAAAATTATCCTCTATAAATTCATAAGGACAGGACATGCTTTTGTTACACTCTGATTTTGGGTCAGAATATTGTAGAAAATGAAATTTTTGAATTCATTTTAGTGTAAATATTTTACAGATTTCTGCTTTTCTACACTATTTTGTCTCATTTGCCTTTAAAGATGAGTAGTACATGTATTTGACTATCCTTGAAAAATATTTTGTACACTTTTTAAAGCAGTCATGTTAGAATCTAGTTAGGCATTTGCGTATCTCTATCTAGTTTGTTTCAGAGCTGCTAAGTAAACCAGCTAGAATAATAGTGTGCAGATTGAAATAGCTCAAACATTCTGCATCAAAATTGTCAGAATTTTAAGTTATTTTAATAAGCATTTAACCAGTATCATGCTGTGTAAATAAGACCAAGCTGTGGCTTGGAGAGTAAACATTAGAACTTCTTTTTTTTTTTTAGATGGGTTCTCACTTTGTTACCCAGGCTGAAGTGCAGTAGCGCAGTCTCAGCTCACTGCAACCTCTGCCTCCCGGGTTCAAGCAATTCTCTGCCTCAGCCTCCTGAGTAGCTGGCGTTACAGGTGCCCACCACCACACCCGGCTAATTTTTTTTTTTTTGTATTTTTAGTAGAGATGGGGTTTCACCATCTTGGCCAGGCTGCTCTTGAACTCCTGACCTTGTGATCCACCTGCCTCGGCCTCCCAAAGTGCTGAGATTACAGATGTAAGCGACCACACCTGGCCTTTTTAATTTTTTTAAGATGGAGTCTCTGTGTTGCCCAAGCTGGAGTGCAGATTTGCAATCTCAGCACACTGCAACTTCCGCCTGCTGGGTTCAAGCGATTCTCCTGCCTCAGCCTCCCTAGTAGCTGGGATTACAGGTATGCACCACCATGCCTAGCTAATTTTTGTATTTTTAGTAGAGATGGGTTTTGCCATGTTGGCCAGGCTGGTCTTGAACTCGTTACCTCAGGTGATCCGCCCACCTCAGCCTCCCGAAGTGTTGGGATTACAGGCATGAACCATCGCGCCTGGCCTAACATTAGAGTCTTTCACAAATCTGAAGTCAGTAAATGCCTTTTTTTTTTTTTTTTTTTTTTTTTTTTTTTTGAGACGGAGTCTTGCTCTGTCACCCAGGCTGGAGTGCAGTGGTGCCATCTCAGCTCACTGCAACCTCCATCTCCTGGGTTCAAGCTATTCCCCTGCCTCAGCCTCCCTAGTAGCTGGGATTACAGGTGTGTGCCACCACACCTGGCTATTTTTTGTATTTTTAGTAGAGACGGGGTTTCACAGTGTTAGCCAGGATGGTCTCGATCTCCTGACCTCGTTGTCCGCCCGCCTCGGCCTCCCAAAGTGCTGGGATTACAGGCATGAGCCACTGCACCCGGCCAGTAAATGCCTTTTTTTTTTTTTTTGAGATGGAGTCTTGCTGTGTCACCCAGGTTGGAGTGCAGTGGCATGATCTCGGCTTGCTGCAAACACCGCTTCACGGGTTCACGCCATGCTTCTGCCTCAGCCTCCCAAGTAGCTGGTACTGCAGGCGCCTGCCACCACGCCCGGCTAATTTTTTGTATTTTTAGTGGAGACGGGGTTTCACTGTGTTAACCAGGGTGGTCTCGATCTCCTGACCTCGTGATCCGCCCACCTCAGCCTCCCAAAGTGCTGGGATTACAGACGTGAGCTGCCACGCCTGGCCAATGCCATTTTTTTAAGCCTTGAATTACTCGTTTACTTTTGAAGTAGGTTTGGTGAAATAAATCTTGAAATAATACTCTGTAGGTCTGAAAGCTTCCAGGAAGAAAGGAAACAAACCTGTAGCTATAGCTGTCCTTAGATTTAGGATACTTTAATTGACGTGATAAATGTGTGAAATTGCTACAGCCTCTGATACGTAGTGGACACTCTGAGATTTTGACTCCAAAAGTAGAGGCCTATTACTCATTCCTCCAAACATAAAGTACTGTATTGTGCTGAGGCCTCCAGTATTCAAACATCTTGCACTCAAGCATTGTAAACAGTTTATTGACCAATTTCCATGTCTCAGCCTCTGTTCTTAGTATCTTGCATTCTTGTTCCAACTATTGTTTTGCAACGGAAGAACTGTAGTGCTTATAATTTGCTTAGTCATAGAACTAGTTGGTGTTAGAGCCAGGTTTTGAACCCAGGCAGTGTGGCTCCAGAATCTGTACTCTTTTTTTTTTTGAGACGGAGTCTTTCTCTGTCTCCCCGGCTGGAGTGCAGTGGCCGGATCTCAGCTCACTGCAAGCTCCGCCTTCCGGGTTTACGCCATTCTCCTGCCTCAGCCTGCCGTGTAGCTGGGACTACAGGCGCCCGCCACCTCGCCTGGCTAGTTTTTGTTTTTGTATTTTTTAGTAGGGACGGGGTTTCACTGTGTTAGCCAGGATGGTCTCGATCTCCTGACCTCGTGATCCGCCTGTCTCGTCCTCCCAAAGTGCTGGGATTACAGGCTTGAGCCACCGTGCCCGGCCGAGAATCTGTACTCTTAACCACAGTATAATTCTGTGACTTCAAATTTTCTAACTTCTCTTTCCTGTTTACTTCTTCGTAAAATGAGAATAATAGTACCTAACATATAGGGTTGTTCTGAAAAGTCAATGAGTTAAAATATGTACTGTACTGCTTAGAATCATACATGAAAAATAGTAAGTACTCAATAAATGTTGGCTGTTATCATGTTAGCGTTATTAAGGCATTGAACTCATGCATATCTCTGAATTTTAACCAAATAGGTGGACTAAACCTTGAGTGCGAATTTATTTATTAAAAGGTAGAAATACTGTGGTCTGGTTATTTATGCCTTTCCGATTTTATCTTTTTAAATTATTTTGTAAGAGGAAAAAAAAAAAGCTGAACCAAAGTTGAATGGTGAGCAGGAGTTCATTGGTAAGAGAATGAGTTCTTTTTTGAAATAAAGCAGTTTTTTACCTGCCCTTTTTTTTTTTTTTTTTTTGAGACAGAGTCTTTGTCTGTTGTCCAGGCTGGAGTGTGCAGTGATGCGATCTTGGCTCACACAACCTCTGCCTTCCCGGCTCAAGCAATCTTCCTACCTCAGCCTCCCGAGTAGCTGGGTCTACAGGCACCCATCACTATGCCTGTCTAATTTTTGCATGTTTTTATAGAGATGGGGGTTTTGCCATGTTGCCTAGGCTGGTCTCGAACTCATAAGCTCAAGAGATCCGCCTGGCTTGGCCTCCCAGAGTGGTGGGATGATAGGTGTGAGCCACTGTACCTTGCCCTATTTTTTTTTTTTTTTTAAGGAGTATTCAGGAATCATTACTAAAGGTGCAAAGTTATATATGGTCTGAATGTAAAAATTGTGCAACTTGTTTATACCTGTATGCTTTTGAAGACCTCAGTTAATTATGGCAATGTTTTGAAGAAATAGCTCAATATTTTAAAATGTTTTCCTTACATGCTCTCTTGTTCCTTTGTGTCAATAACCATGTTATTGTTGAAGGTCTGGTATTCAAAACATTCGGTTAGAAGCAACCTTAATGTGTTGATGTAGAACAAATATATAGCAGTCTATGTGATATGGCAGGATAGTAGCAATAGAATGTTGATGAGAACATAGCAAAATTCCAGTCTTTTTTGTATGTTTTTTAAAACTTTAGGAACAGATGAAATAAATTTGTAGTTTCTAGTTACAATTTCAGACTACAGATAGGAGCATGTAGCTGCTTGAAGAAGAAAAACAAATTGTCAAGGCAACAGGTACTGCATTTCTCACTGGACAAGATCTCTTCTCAACTTTGTTATTTTTTCCTTCAGAGAACAAGGAAGCTTTTGTTCCAAGGCCTGATGTTGAAATGTTAGCAAAATATTATGTTAATCAAGCCAAGAATCTTATGTATTTGTGAATCAAGAGTAAGATTTCACGAATATTCATTTAGAGCAAGGACTTGTGCAGTTATTCTTGCATTTTCAGGCTTACACAAAAATAGGCTTCTGAAAACCAAAGGACTTCATGTATAGGGGTTTAGTGGTTCATTTATTTGTCTGTTAAGTCTACCCTGCGAGATGCTGGGGATAGAGCAGCAAATAAAACATTCCTCTGCCTTATGGAGCTTGTATTTTGGAGAGATTGACAGAATGCAAACTGTCAAATGTAAGTATTACGTGCAAAAAACAAGTAAAGTAGGGTAAGAGGAGAGAGTGGTGTGTGTGGGTAAGTGCGATATTATTAGTTGGAGTTTGTTATCCGTCGGCATCACTTTGGTGTGTGAACTATGAGTGTTGGCCTTTGACAGGAATGTGTAGTGCAATTTGGGACAAATGACATAAAGAACTCTGAATGAAAATAATGAAATGAAAAGCAAACAAAAAAACTTGTTTATAGGCTAGGCTCAGTGACTCATGCCTGTAATTCCAGCACTTTGGGAGGCAGGTGGATCATTTGAGGTCAGGAGTTCGAGACCAGCCTGACCAACACGGTGAAATCCCATCTGTCCTAAAAATACAAAATTAGCTGGGCGTGGTGGTGCATGCCTGTAATCCCAGCAACTTGGGAGGCTGAGGCAGGAGAATCGCTTGAATCCGGGAGGCGGAGGTTGCAGTGAGCCAAGATTGCATCATTGCACTCCACCTGGGCAACAAGAGTGAAACTCCTGTCTCAAAGAAACTTAAAAAAAAAAAAAAAAAAAAAAAAAACTTATCATGAACTGTTTAAAAGATGATGAGAGGTAGTGAAACATTTAACATAATTTAAATGCAACAGTTTTAAGGAGTCTTCTGGAAAAATAGGCATTTTTTCATCTTAAACTATTTTATTTTGTAATTTTTATAGATTTAGGGGATACAGTTTTGGATATATAGCTTAGCGGTAGTATGGCTTTTTAGTGTAACCATCACCTGAGTAGTGTACATTGTACTCATTAGGTAATTTCTCATCCCTCACCCACCTCCCACCCCCACTTAAAGTATTTTATATACGTGTGTGTATATATACATATATGTATCTCCTTTCATGTGTTTTGTGATGATAAGGATTAAAGTTTACAAAATACTTTAAAAAGCTATAGCTTATTTCACAGTGCTGTTCTTTGAGTTATAGGTGACACTGTTAACTACAAATATGAGGATTTAGTTTTTCAGCAGTACTGGTAGATAAAGTAAACTTGCATCTGACTTTCTGTGTTTTTAAGGGGATGTATTTGTCAGTAAGTTGGTTTGTGGCTGTGTTACAGAGAGGACCCTTAATCACAATATAACAATAAAACCAAGTGGCTAACTACTATAGTTTATTGATTTTACTCGCTCATCTGCCAAGGATTGGGGTTATCAAAGACTGAATAAAATGTGGCTGTTTAGTACAATATGAGGCATACAAGTGGAGGATATAGCTTTAACTTTTCTTTTTCCAGAAACTGCTTTAATGTAAGTAATATGCAATGAAAGTTTTTGTATTTAGAGACCAAAATAAGTTTCAGGCTGGTGAGAAAATTTGAAGAAATTATTTAAAATTATCCTTTCCATTTAAGTTTTAGGGCAGTGTTCTTAGAATGAGAGTGAATGGGTTGATTATAAAACTTACAAATGCCAAGTTTTGTATTTTTTTTTTTTAAGATGGAGTTTTGCTCTGTCATCCAGGCTAGAGTACAGTGGCGTGATCTTGGCTCACTGCAAGCTCTGCCTCCCAGGTTCAAGTGATTCTCCTGCCTCAACCTCCCAAGTTGCTGGGATTAAGAGTGCCTGCCAGCATGTTTGGCTAATTTTTGTATTTTTAGTAGAGATAGGGTTTCATCTTGTTGGCCAGCTGGTCTCGAACTCCTGACCTCAGGTGATCCACCTGCCTCGGCCTCCCAAAGTGCTGGGATTACAGGTGTGAACCACCCAAGTTTTGTATTTTAAATACAAAATTAAAATTTCAGTGGAGTAGAAACTAGTGATTATTCATACTGCTGTTATTACCCTATTATCTACGTTGACATACTTTTTCCATTGAAAAATGAGTATTTGATTCAAACTGCCATGTGTTAAACACTTCGCCTGATAGACCTGCTCTACATATTGTTAAAGTGCTTCTTACTTTATTCCAAATGAATTACTCACCTAACTTGAAATAGACGTGTAAAATGACTTTTTTTTTTTTTTTTGAGACGGAGTCTCACTCTGTCAGCCCAGGCTCAATGCAGTGGCTGGATCTCAGCTCACTGCAAGCTCCGCCTCCCGGGTTTACGCCATTCTCCTGCCTTAGCCTCCCGGGTAGCTGGGACTACAGGCGCCGGCCACCTCGCCCAGCTAGTTTTTTGTATTTTTTAGTAGAGACGGGGTTTCACCGTGTTAGCCAGGATGGTCTCGATCTCCTGACCTTGTGATCCGCCCGTGTCGGCCTCCCAAAGTGCTGGGATTACAGGCTTGAGCCACTGTGCCCGGCCATGTAAAATGACTTTTTAAAGAGTGTTTGCCAATGTATAACTCTAGCAGTATGGCATTTTGTCTTAATGCAGAATTGTCATGAAAAGAAGTGCTGATTGCTTTTTTTTTTTTTTTTTTTTTTTTGAGATGGAGTGTTGCTCTGTTGCCCAGGCTGGAGTGCAGTGGCACAATCTCAGCTCACTGCAACCTCCGCCTCCCAGGTTCAAGCAATTCTCCTGCCTCAGCCTCCCGAGTAGCTGGGACTACAGAGATATGCCAGCATGCCTGGCTAATTTTTTTCCATTTTTACTAGAGTCAGAGTTTCATCATGTTGGCCAGGCTTGTCTCGAACTCCTGACCTCAAATGATCCACCCACCTTGGCCTCCCAAAGTGCTAGGATTTCCGGCTTGAGCCACCACGCCCGGCCTTGACTGCTATTTATATACTTTTATCAATTTGGGCATGGCATGAAGAATGTTACTGTACTACATCATAATTCTTGAACTTTTCTTAACATTATGTTAAGTAATGAGAAGGTAATTATGGGAGGGACAAAATTTCCTTTCATTGTAGTTTAAAGATAGTGGTCTTACTACATGCGGCTGTCAGCATTTTATTGGCATACCATTTTGAGGGAAAGAATATTCAGTGCACATTGCTAACCAGGCTTACCCTACAGTTTCAGTTGCTCTTTGCTTCCTGTTTTCAGCAGTTGCCTAAAGCTGTTGGAGCAGCTGTTTTCCTTTCTTTGGGGGAGGGTGATGGTAGTGGTGAAGGGGACTGTGCATGTTTTGCCTGTGAAAAAAATTTTTTTCTTTTCGAGACAGAGTCTTGCTCTGCTGTCCAGGCTGGAGTACAGTGATGTGATCTCCTGACATCAGGTGATCCACTCGCCTCGGTCTCCCAGAGTTCTGGGATTACAAGTGTGAGCCACTGCCACTGGCTGAAAAACAGTCTTATTGTGGCATAATTGGTATACAATAAGTTGCACATAGAGTATATAATAAGTTTTGACATATATATATGTACCCATGAAACCATCACCATAATGAAGATATTGAACGTATCACCGCTTCTCCCCAAAAGTTTTCCTGGGCTCCTTTGTAATACCTCCTCCTCTCCCTCCTTGACCTCCCTACCCCAGGGAGCCACTGATCTGCGTTCTGTCAGATTAGTGTGCATTTTCTAGGATTTTATATATATGGAATCATACACTATGTACTCTTTGTCTTTCACTCAGTATAATTATTATGAATTTTTTTAATGTTTTGCATGTAAATACTTTATTCCTTTGTATTGCGTAGTAGTATTACATTGTACAGATGTACCATAAGTATTTTTATCCATTCACTTGTTGATAACGTTTGGGTTGTTTTTAGTTTCTGGCCATCACAAAGCTGTTGTGAACATTTGTGTATAAGTTTAAAAAAAAATTTTTTTTTTTTTTTAAGATAGGATCTCTGTCGCCCAGGCTGGAGTGCAATGGCACGAGACGATCTTGGCTCACTGTAGCCTCAACCTCTTGGGCTCATGTGATCCTCCCAAGTAGCTGGGACCATAAGCATGTGCCACCATGCCCAGCTAATTTTTCAATTTTTGTGAAGACTGCATTTTGCCATGTTGCCCAGGCTGCTCTTGAACTCCTGGGTTCAAGCAATCCGCCCATCTTGGCCTTTCAAAGTATTGGGATTACAGGCATGAGCCACTGTGCCCAAGCCTGTGTTCAAGTCTTTATATGGATATATGCTTTAATTTCTCTTGGACAGTTACTTACAATTAAAAAGCCTGGGACATATGATAGGTATATGTTTAAGTTTTAAATAAATGGCAGACTTTTCCAGAGTGCTTGTGCCATTTTTATTTTCTTTCCAGCAGTGTAGTAGAATTCAAGTTGCTCTACATTCTCAACATTTGATGTTGTCTGTCTCTTTAATTTTAAATATTCAAATAGGCATATTTTGGTATCTTACTGTGTTTTTAATTTGTATCTCCCTAGTGACAGATGATGTTAAACATCACTTCATGTGCCTATTTGCCATTTATATATATTCTTTGATGAAATGTCTATGCATAATTTTTGCCTGTATTTTAATTGGATTATTTATCTTATTATTGCATTTTGAGAGCCCTTCATATATTCTGGATACAAGTTCTTTTGTCAGATGTGTGTTTGCAAATATTTTGTCCCAAACCATAGCTTGTCTTTTTCCTCCCAATACAAGAGAGAGAGAAAACATCTAATGGAAAGATAATATATAAATGCAATTTTGTTTTAGTTTTTTAAGTTCTCAGCCATGCAGAGGGACTTAGAACAAATTAAGTATACAAACAAGGTTGCAGAGACAATATTTTAACCTCCTAAGAGAATAAAATATTCTGAATCTTTTGCATATGCACATAAACCATAATATGCAGAACAGATTAATATGATGTATATATGCCAACCCTGTGGTAGGTTGGTGTATTGTTTGTTTTATTTTTTTGTTTAGAAATTGGGTCTCACTGTCACCCAGGCTGAAGTGCAGTGGTATGATTGTAGCTCGCTGCAACGTTGAACTCCTGGGCTCAAGCGATCCTCCTGCCTCAGCTTCCTAAGTAGCTGAGAGTATAGGTGCAAACCACTGTGTTACTAAATACAAAAAATTAGCCGGGCGTGGTGGCATGCACCTGTAATCCCAGCTATTTGGGTGCAGTTGTTGTTTGTGTATGTGCAGTTGTTGTACATACAACTTGCTTTATTTTGTATATCACTCCCTTACTTTACGCAGGTCTCTGAACAAATATTATCTCCTCAAAGAGGCCTTCCATGGTTTTCCTACGTACAGTATTGTTACAGGAAAGGGGTCCTGATCCAGACCCCAAGAGAGGGTTCTTGGATCTGATGTAATGAAGAATTTAGGGCGAGTCCGTAAAGTGAAAGCAAGTTTATTAAGGAAGTAGAGAAGGCTGAGCACAGTCGCTCACACCTGTAATCCCAGCACTTTGGGAGGCTAAGGGCAGATCATTAGGTCAGGAGTTCAACACCAGCCTGACCAACATGGTGAAACCCCGTCTCTACTAAAAATACAAAAATTAGCTGGGCAAGGTGGCGCGTGCCTGTAATCTCAGCTACTCAGAAGGCTGAGGCAGGAGAATCACTTGAAACTGGGAGGCGGAGGTTGCAGTGAGCCAAGATTGCGTCACTGCACTCCAGCCTGGCCTACAGAGCGAGACTCCATCTCGAAAAAGAAAAAAGATAATGTAGAGGAATAAAAGAATGACCACTCTGTAGGCAGAGCAACCCCAAGGGCTGCTGCTTGTCCTTTTTTTTTTTTTTTTTTTTTTTTTTTGAGACAGTCTTGCTCTCGTTGCCTAGGCTGCAGTGTAGTGGCGTGATCTCGGCTCATTGTAACCTCCACCTCCCGGTTTAAAGCGATTCTCCTGCCTTAGCCACCCAAGTAGCTGGGATTACAGGTGTGGGCCACCGTGTCCAGCTAATTTTTTGTATTTAGTAGAGACGGGATTTCACCATGTTGGTCAGACTGGTCTCGAACTCCTGACCTCAGGTGATCACCCGCTTTGGCCTCCCAAAGTGCTGGGATTACAGGCGTGAGCCACTGCGCCAGTCGCTGCTTGTCCATTTTTATGCTTATTTCTTGATTATATACTAAACCAGGGTGGATTATTCATGCCTCCCCTTTTTAGAACATGTAGGGTAACTTCCTGACGTAACCATGGCCTTTGTAAACTGTCGTGATGCTGGTGGGAGTGTAGTAGTGAGGACAGCAGAGGTCACTCTCATTGCCATCTTGCTTTTGGTTGGTTTTGGCTGGCTTGTTTATTGTAAGATATTTTATCGGCAAGGTCTTTATGATCTGTATCTTGTGCTGACCTCCTGTCTCATCTTGTGACTTAGAATGCTTAATCATCTGGGAATGTAGCCCATTAGGTCTCAGCTTCATTTTACCCAGCCCCTACTCAAGATAGTTGCCCTGGTTCAGATGCCCCTGAGAGTATGACCATTGTCATTCTTTATTTTCTTGCCTTATTTATCTTTTTTTTTTTTTGAGACAGAGTCTTACTCTGTCCCCTAGGCTGAAGTGCAGTGGCACGATCTCAATTCACTGCAACCTCTATCTCCTGGGTTCAAGTGATTCTCTTGCCTCAGCCTTCTGAGTAGCTGGGATTATGGGTGCGTGCCACCACACCCAGCTAATTTTTGTGTTTTTAGTGGAGACGGGGTTTCACCATGATGGCCAAGATGGTCTTGATCTCTTGACCTCGTGATCTGCCCGCCTCGGCCTCCCAAAGTGCTGGGATTATAGGCATGAGCCACTGTGCCTGGCTTTTTTTTTTTTTTTTTGAGACAGGTCTTCCTCTGTCACTGAGGCTGGAGTGCAGTGGCATAATCGGCTCACTGCAAGCTCTGCCTCAACCTCCGCCTCACTGCAACCTCTGCTGGGCTCAAGCGATACTCCTGCCTCAGCCTCCCAAGTAGCTGGGACTACAGGTACGGACCACCATGCCCAACTAATTTTTCGCCATGTTGCCCAGACTTCAAATTCTTGAGCTCAAGTGATCCGCCCACTTTGGCCTCCCAAAGTGATGGGATTATAGGCATGAACCACTGTGCCTGGTCTGTGTACAAGTTTTATAGTTTTAGATTTTACATTTAGGTCTATGATCCGTCTTAAATTTTGTGTGTGTTGAGAGGTGTGGATTAAGTTCATTTTTCCACAAAAGGAGAGCCAGTTGTTCCTGCACAATGGATTATTCAGTCATTAGAAGGAATGAAATGTGATATGTGATACTACATGGATGAGCTTTGAAAATATTATGCTAACTGAAAGAAGGCAGACACAAAAGGTCACATGTTGTATGATTCCATTTATATGAAATATCCAGAATAGTTAAATCCAGAGACAGAGTCTAGATTGGTTGTTGCCAGGGGCTAGGTGGAGGGCATAGTGGGGAGAAAGTGCGTAATGGATAAGGGGTTTTACTTTAGAGTCATGGAAGTATTTTGACACTAAAAGGAGTTGGTGGTTGCACTAAATGCCACCAACTTGTTCACTTTAAAGTGGTCAGTTTTTGGCCGGGCGCGGTGGCTCAAGCCTGTAATCCCAGCACTTTGGGAGGCCGAGACGGGCGGATCACGAGGTCAGGAGATCGAGACCAGCCTGGCTAACACGGTGAAACCCCGTCTCTACTAAAAAATACAAAAAACTAGCCGGGTGAGGTGGCGGGTGCCTGTAGTCCCAACTACTCGGGAGGCTGAGGCAGGAGAATGGCGTGAACCCGGGAGGCGGAGCTTGCAGTGAGCTGAGATCCGGCCACTGCACTCCAGCCTGGGTGACAGAGCGAGACTCCGTCTCAAAAAAAAAAAAAAAAATAAAGTGGTCAATTTTATGTGAATTTCCCCTGAATAAATTTTTTTTTTTTAAAGCCACAGGGGTGATTTATATTAAAAAGACTTACCCTGGACAACATAATGAGACCCTGTCTGTACACAAATTAAAAAAAAACATTAGCTGGGTGTTGTGGTAAGTACCTGTAGTTCTAGCTGTTC
The DNA here is from genome assembly GCF_024542745.1 of Macaca thibetana thibetana. Lineage (NCBI taxonomy): Eukaryota > Metazoa > Chordata > Mammalia > Primates > Cercopithecidae > Macaca > Macaca thibetana. The sequence continues at coordinate 99,312,129 of NC_065586.1, read as the reverse complement.
TGGAGTCTGAGGTGGAAGGATCACTTGAGCCCAGGAGTTCAGGGTTACAGTGAGCTATGATCATGTCACTGCACTCCAGCCTGGGCAACAGTGAGACCCTGTCTCAGGAGAAGGGAGAGAGGAAGGGAGGTATATATTGACTTCATGTCATAAATGATGTTAGCATTTTCAAGATGGGAACTATCTTAGGCTCCAGATGTTTTCACAAATAATGCTATTTTTATAAAATGTTAATAGACTTCTTAACTCTAAGAGGATATTTTTCATCCTTATTTGAAACTACTTAACTGATGAAAACTTCAAAAACAGAAGTGAAACCTAAGAATAGCCTGGTGTTAAAGTAGTTAAAGACACTTAAGCTGCACACCTCATTTTAGATGTTTATCCTAGTTAGATGAAATGTTTTAGTTTATTCCTTCTTTTTGCTCATAGTCTTTATTGCCAGCTGAAAATAATTTATTACAGAAAAATGTAAAAGCATGCAATAAATAGAAATCAAATATTTATTGCTTGTATTTGTGCCACCATTGACTGAACTTAGTATGTTATCGAAATATATTTATCTTTTAAAGGGGTGACATTTTTTCCTTTTCCAAATGTTACAGTAAAACCAGGTGGAAGAGAATGGTTTTAGCAGCTTAGAAAAAAAAAAGTAAAAATCTGAGCTTTGGCATTATAAGTTATTTATAACAATGGGAGAAGAAAAGACAAATTGTTTCACATTACAGACCTACCCCCAACTCCAAAGCCTAATACTTTCTTACCAAGTCAAAAAAAGAGACACATTTGATATACAAGCTGGAGATTTCCGCATGATTAAGACATTTATGAAAACCTAGATGGAGGCTGGGGAGTGGCTCTCACGCCTGTAATCACAGCACTTTGGGAGGTTGAGGTGAGTAGATTGCTTGAGCCCAGGAGTTCGAGACCGGCCTGGCAACATCTTTTGTAGAGACCCTCCCTCCTTTTCCCCATCTCTGCCTGTGGTCCCAGCTACTAGGGAAGCTGAGGTGGGAAGATGGCTTGAGCCTGGGATGCAGTGAGCAGAGATCACGCCACTGCGACCCTGTTTCTTTTTTTTTTTTTTTTTTTTTTTTTTTTTTTTGAGACTGAGTCTGGCTCTGTCGCCCAGGCTGGAGTGCAGTGGCCGGATCTCAGCTCACTGCAAGCTCTGCCTCCCGGGTTTACGCCATTCTCCTGCCTCAGCCTCCCGAATAGCTGGGACCACAGGCGCCCGCCACTTCGCCCGGCTAGTTTTTTGTATTTTTTAGTAGAGATGGGGTTTCACCGTGTTAGCCAGGATGGTCTCGATCTCCTGACCTCGTGATCCGCCCGTCTCGGCCTCCCAAAGTGCTGGGATTACAGGCTTGAGCCACCGCGCCCGGCCGACCCTGTTTCAAAAACAAACCAAAAACCTAGATGGGGCAGTGTCCTTTTCAGCCCAAGTGCCACCAGACACAGCACAAGAGACTACTAAAACGCAATGGCAGGAGGCTGGGCATGCAATGTTTGGGAGTATAAGCACCACACTTCTGGCTCAGGATTTGGGAAGTAGGGTAAACAAAACCTACTTGGAAAATAATCAAGGAAGAAAACCAACAATTGTCTTCTGCAGAGGTGGGGACAGGGAAGGAGGTAGGGCCAGGGCCAGGAGCATTTTACATCACTGACCTAACTCCATTTTACATCACTGACCTAACTCAGGAAGCTATCAGGGCCCGTCTTCAACTGACCTTAAGAGGAAAACCAGATGGCTGATGGGAGAATCCATGGGAGTGAGAGGGGGAAAGGGAATGTGGCTGGCAGGAGGCAATAACCCCTTCCTTCCTGGGCACAGGAAGGCAGTCAGGGCACCAGGTCCAGGCAATGACCTCACAAGGACAGCACAGTTTTTGCAGCTTAGAGATCACCCACCTGCCCCTACCTAGCTACTCATTCTACTCAGCACTACCTGGTATAGGGCCACTCTCTGCCCCAAGGGAGTGGATGTCTCTGTAGCCTGGGGCTTCTTCTGAGGCAGCATTACCCTCTGCCCCCTTGGCTTGGGGCTCCTGGCTCTCAGGGGTAGCAACAGCCTTCCGTTGCTGGGCATTGCTCTTGTTGCTGCAGGCACCTTGCTCCTGCATTTCCTCTGGCTGAGAGGCAGAAGAACCGCCCCCGTCCTCCTTCCAATTTTTGTGGAAGAGCAGGCTGCTGAATTTGAAAGATTTAAGAGAGAACTTACTAGGGGAAACTTCCCCCTTGGCCTCAGCACCCTGGATAGGGGATGCTGGCTCAATGGCCTCGCCAATGGCCCCAGCTGTCTCATGTGTTCTGTTCACAGAGGGCAACACTCCTTCACCCTTGGGAGATAAGTCTTCATTGCTTTTCACGTGGCCATTGTCTTGTCTGTTGGTCTTTGCGGGGGAAGTGCCTGCTGCAACCCTGGTGGTCACATCTTCCGAGGAGCCTTGGAGCTCTGGCTGCCCGTGATGGTGGGGGTCTGCTGGGGGGTAGCCAGTATCCAACCCAGGCTCACACCTTGGGGTAGTACAGTGGGATTGGCTGGGCAGGCAGAGGGATGGGGCTGGCGTCTCACAGGGATGGGGAAACAAGCTGTACCCTCACTCCAACCCGCTTGCTGTGCCTGCTACTGTTCTACTCCACATCAGAATCTGTTGATCAGAATTTAAAATTTGCCTACTACACATATTTTAAAAACATACATCAACTTAAAATTATGTATCTTCACAAACTGTGCTGTGCTGTGGTTTTAGTGCCTTTTCTAGATTCTAGGATTAGAGTTAGTAATTACTGGCAGCCATGCTTAATTATTTGGAAGTATAAATTATCTTTCTGGATTGAAATTACCATATGAAATTATTTTTCCAACTTTAGATTGTTGAGAAGTGTCAGTATAATTTTCAGCATATTTACTGTATTCAGTGTGTTTTAATAGGTAATTATATTAGGCAGTTTGCAAGCTGGAGTTTTTCTGATTTTTAGAAAAATCAGATGTCAGTATACAAATGCCAATATTGAGTTACTAAATTAATGATTTTCTTTTCTAGAATACAAAATACAGTTAAAATAAAATGTCAACCTCTTGGAGTGATCGATTGCAGAATGCAGCAGATATGCCTGCTAACATGGATAAGCATGCCCTGAAAAAGTATCGTCGAGAAGCCTATCATCGGTAAGTATTTTGTCTATTTAATCCTCAAAACAGCTCTGTGAAGCGGGCACTTCATTTTACAGATGATGAAATTAATGTACAGAGAGGTTAAGTAACTCAGATCGTATGTTTAGTTCATGGTATAAATCTAGTTCTAAGTCGAGACTTCTAACTACTAGTACACCATACTGCTTTGTATATCTACTAATAAAAGTCTTTAAGAGAAAAATGTCTTTGGTTGCTAGAAAATTGCACCTAAGTTAATAAGAATTTTTTTTTCTTTCTTTGAAGGGGTGCTGGGTGGACAGAATTTTGCTCTGTTGCCCAGGCTGGAGTACAATGGCGCAGTCTTGGCTAACTGTAACCTTTGCCTCCCAGGCTCAAGCAATTCTCTTTCCTCAGCCTTCTGAGTAGCTGAGACTACAGGTGTGCACCCAGCTAATTTTTGTATTTTTTTGTTTTCTTTTTTGGCCAGAGTCTCACTGTTGCCTAGGCTGAAGTGCAGTGGTGCAGTCTCAGCTCACTGCATCCTCTGCCTCCTGGCTTCAAGTAATTCTTATGCCTCAACTTCCCCAATAGGTGGGATTACAGGCATGGCCACCATGCCAGACTAATTTTTGTAGTTTTGGTAGAGACAGGGTTTTGCCATGTTGGCCAGGGTGATCTTGAACTCCTGGCCTCAAGTGATCGCCCCACCTCGGCCTCCCAAAGTGCTGGGATTATAGGCTTGAGCCACCACACCCTGCCAAGAATGAATTTTTTTTTTTTTTTTTTTTTTTTTTTTTTTTTTTTGGAGACAGTCTGGCTCTGTTGCCTAGGCTGGAATGCAGTGGCACGATCTCAGCTCACTGCATCCTCCACCTCCTGGATTCAAGCGATTCTCCTGCCTCAGCCTCCCAAGTAGCTGGGATTACAGGCGTCCATCACCACGTCTGGCTAATTTTTGTATTTTTAGTAGAGACAGGGTTTTACCATGTTAACCAGGCTGGTCTTGAACTCCTGACCTCAGGTGATCCACCTGCCTCGGCCTCCTGGAGTGTTAGGATTATAGGTGTGAGCCACCACACCCAGCCCAGGAATGAAATTCTTGTATTTTTTAGTTATTTATTTTTTCTGTAGAGACAGAGTTTCAGCATCTTGGCCAGGCTGGTTTTGAACTCTGGACCTCATGATCCACCTGCCTCGGCCTCCCAAAGTGCTGGGATTACAGACGTGAGCCACTGCACCCGGCCTTAAACTGTATTGTTTTAAAAAATTTTATTTTATTAGAGATGGGGTCTCGCTATGTTGCTCAGGTTGGTCTCAAACGCCTGGGCTCAAGCATTCCTCCGGCCTTGGTCTCCCAAAGTGCTGGGATTACAGGCATGAGCCACTCAGCCCAGCCTAAATTGTATTTTCTTTTTACTTACCTCTTTTTATAAATTCAATTAAATGTTTGCTTCTACCTAAATTTTAAGTAGCTAGGGTACTTGGGAGTAGATAAGGTATTTAGTAATTATTTATTTTTAAGAAGAAATTAGAAATTTACACCTAAAGTGAATTTCTGGGGTAGAAAGATCTGGGCCCTACTAGACCCATCTTCGCCTCCCATACCAGGAAAGCCAGGAGTAAGTACAGGTACTAGTATATTGGCGGTGCTAAAAAGTTACATGGAAGCTACAGGAAGTCTAAAATGACTCTTAATCACTTAGCTGTTTCTGGGCTACAGGAAAAAGGAAATGAATATTACTTTGAAATCTTACTGGAAAAATGGCTAAACTGGTTTATACAGGTAAGTTTTTGTAAGCAGACAAAAAAATTTCTAAGTGCAGTCTTCTCTCTATAGGAAAGCTAAGTCAGAATTAGGTAACATTTTGTTGTTTCAATAAATACTAATATATTTTGTAAAACATTGTTACTTGTTATTGAGTATATCAGAAGTTAATTATTATATCAATAGTTGGTTTTTTAAGTAGGCTGGTGATATTTGCCTCATGGTAGGTCACTTTGTGGCATTTCTAGGTGTTAAGATGCTGTTGTTCCTTAAACCCTGAAAAAGTGAAAACTAAAGATTCCTGTCAAATGGGTACTAATGATTCTTTTCTGTATGTGAGATATGTTGCTAGATATGGCATGTTAAAGTGTAAAACAGAACGTTTATGTGTGTCTGTGTAATAAAGCATAAGATACATTTGGAAAGTATTATGTTATATGTAGTTGTATACTTTTTCTTCAGTTATTTGCTTGGTCTTTATGCTATAAGTATTTATTAACATTAGGTTAGGATGTAACATTTTTAGCAGTGGAAATAAGGACTAGTAAACATCATTTAATAAACATCCTAGTTGTATTTTATGTATATCATAGGCTGGGCATGGTGGCTCACACCTGTAATCCATGCACCTTGGGAGGCTGAGCCAGGCAGATTGCTTGAGCTCAGGAGTTCCAGACCAGCCTGGGCAAAATGGCGAAACCCTGTCTCTACAAAAAAACACAAAAATTAGCTGGGTGTGGTGGCTTACACCTGTGGACCCAGCTACCTGGGAGGCTGAGGTGGGAGGATCACCTGAGCTTGAGAGGTGGATGCTGTAGTGAGCTGAGATCATGCCATCAGCCTGGGTGACAGAACGAGACCATGTCTCAAAAAAAAAGAAAAGAAAAGGGGTGTGTGTGTGTGCGCGCGTGCGTGCGCGCGCATACGTGTGTATCGTAGCCTGAATGAATGTACTCCTGACTCATTTGGAATGGTATTTCCTGGAAGATTTTAGATGGATTCTGCACCCTACATTCTTTCATATAGTAAGGTGTATGTACTGGAAACAATAGAAAAAACATTTTCAAGGGCTTGATATTTTAGATCATTGAAAAAAACTTTATCTATGTTTATTTATTTAAAGAGGCAGGGTCTCATTCTGTTGCCTAAGCTGCAGTGCAGTAGTGTGATCATAGCTCATGGTAACCTCAAACTCCTGGGCTTAAGCAATCCACCTGCCACAGCCACCCCAGTAGCTAGGACTACAGGTGTGTACCACAGTGCTTAGTAATTTTTATTATTTTTTAATTAATTAATTTTTTTGCGACAGAGTCTCGCACTGTAGCCCAGGCTGGAGTGCAGTGGTGCAATTTTGGCTCACTGCAACCTCTGCCTCCTGGGTCTGGTTCAAGCAACTCTCCTACTTCAGCCTCCGGAGTAGCTGTGATTACAGGCATGCGCCACCATGCCCAAGTAATTTTTGTATTTTTAGTAGAGACTGGGTTTCACCATGTTGGCCAGGCTGGTCTTGAACTCCTGACCTCGTGATCCGCCTGCCTTGGCTTCCCAAAGTGCTGGGATTACAGGAGTAAGCCACCGTGCCTGGCTGTGCTTGGTAATTAAAAAATTTTTTTTCTAGAGATGTGGTCTTACTCTGTTTGTTGCCCAAGCTGGTTTTGAACTGCTGGCTGCAAGCAGTCCTCCTACCTCGGCCTCCAAAAGTGCTGGAATTACAGATGTGAGCCATCACTCCCAGCCTGAAAAAAATTTTTAATGTAGAAAATTTGGGTTCTTGGTCTCTTGCAAGAATTTACTTTAAAATTATTATTATTATTATTATTATTATTATTTTTTTTTTTTGAGACAGGGTCTTGCTCTGTCACCCAGGCTGGAGAGCAGTGGCTTGATCATGGCTCACTATAGCCTTAACCTCCTGGGGTCAAGTGGTTCTCCTACCTCAGCCTCCTGAATAGCTAGGACTACAGGCACGTACCACCACACCTGGCTAATTTTTGTATTTTTTTTGTAGAGACAAAGTCTTGCTTTGTTGCCCAGGTTGATCTCCAACTCTTGTTTTCAAGTGATCCTCCTGCCTTGTCCTTCCAAGGTGCTGGGATTACAAGTGTGAGCCACCATGCCCAGTGTTTAAAATAAAGTATATAAGTGTGTGCTTTTAGAACAATAAAAACATTATATATATGTATGTGTGTATAAATATATATATATATATAATGTGCGTGTTTTTAAACATTGACAAAAATTGTATGTATTTATGGTGTACAGTTTGATGTGGAATGGCTAAATCAAGCCAATTAACATGCATTACCTCTTACATTTATCTTTTTTTTGTGATGAGAACATTTAAAATCTAATCCCTTTGCAATTTTGAGGTAGATTATTATCTGTACTTATGATGTAGTCAGGAAACTTGTATCTCCTAACAGTATTTGGTTTTGTTAATTAAAAATTTTAAATAGAAACCATTTAAAATGAATTTATTTTAGTTTTCTCGTTAAGTCAATTTGTAGAATACTCTGTTTCCAGGCCTTTTCATTAAAGACATTTATTTGATTTGGTAATTTATCATTGGTTAAGTTAGGCTATGCTCATCATTATCACAAAGTATATGTTGTATGTGATGCTTTACAATTTCCCTTTAGAAGAAGCTAAATATTCTTAGTAAATAAATATGTAACTTCCAGCTTTTTTCTTGCTTAATATCAGTTTTCTGAATTTCAATATAGAGATGTGGGTCATATGTCATTATTAAGATACTGGCCTTCAAAATGTATGACTGTTGCTCCTCCTTCATTTCCTTAAGGTTGTTTAGTTTTCTGGGCTGAGGATAGTCATCAGGCCAAACCTTTCAGTGGAATGTGTTTTGCTATATGGTTAGAAGACAAGCTGAGCTGCTCAGATGTCATAGTGACCTGAAAGAGGCAGCTTCGAAAATTACCTCTTAGTTTTTGTTAAATACTAAAATCTTTTAGTGATCACTATAGATCAGAATTTGTATTTACCAATCCAAGAATGGAACAATTAGGTTTTTCATCTGCTCTCTACATTGACTGTGCCCAGGATACCGAAGTCAGGCATTTAGTTTTACACTGGTAAAGTTCTGATGATTCCAATACAATAGAATTTCTGTAGGACAATGAATTGGCTTTTTTCTTTATGAACACAGCTTATTAATTTAGCAGTGGTTTTATCGTATTGAACTGAAATTTGGTAAGTTATTAGGCTTGTGAATTTTTTGTTAAGCAGTCTTTTGTCTTATTTTAGAAGATAATTGCAATGATTTTGTCTTTAAAATTCTTTGAAGACTTTTGTATATTTATCTTAAATTATATATCTGAATTTTTTTTTTTTTTTTTTTTTAGTTGCAGTTTAGGCTTCCAGAGCCATATCAGTCTTTATATAAATCTGTTGAATAATAGTTTCTTCTAAAATCAAAGTAAATTTCCTGTACATGTTTAAGGAGTGAAAAGGAATTTATATATATATATATATATATATAATTTTGTAGTACTTATAGCTTGGATCTAGAAATGTTTATGATGGCCCAGGCACAGTGGCTTATGCCTGGGATCCTAGCACTTTGGGAGACCCAGGCGGGCAGGTTGCTCATTGAGCACAGGAGTTCGACCAGTCTGGGCAACATGGCAAACCCCGTCTCTACCAAAAATATAAAAATTAGCTGGGCATGGTAGTGAGCACCTGTAGTCCTGGTTACTTTGGAGTCTAAGGTGGGAGGATTGCTTGCGCCTGGGAGGTCGAGGCTGCAGTGAGCCATGATTGCAACACTGCACTCCAGCCTGGGTGACAGAGTGAGACTCTGTCTCAAAAACAAAAACAATAAAAAGGGAAATCTTTATGATTTTCTTTTTTAAACTTCATACTAAAAGCAGGTGTCAGGTTATATGCAGATAGAGACTGCCAGGTTGATCACTTTCAATTTCTTTCTCTTTTAATCACTTATGGATATCATATGAATGTCATTCAGCTTTTTAATTTTGTCATTAATCAAGCTGAGTAGTAAACTGTCATTTTAGTATTGGTTCAAATATTCAGTGGATAATTGCTAAAATTTCAGTAGCCCCTTTGTAAATTGAAAATCATGTGGAAAATATAGGTCTTCTGGAAGGCTGAAGAGCCATGTTCCTTAAATAATATACATATGGGACCAGGCATGGTGGCTCACGTCTGTAATCCCAGCATTCTGGGAGGCCGAGGTGGGCGGATCGCCTGAGGTCAGGAGTTTGAGACCAGCCTGGCCAACATGGTGAAACCTCATCTCTACTAAGAATACAAAAATTAGCCGGGCTTGGTGGCGGGTGCCTGTAATCCCAGCAACTCGGGAGGCTGAGACAGGAGAATCGCTTGAACCCAGGAGGCGGAGGATGCAGATGCAGTGAGCTGAGGTTGTGTCACTGCACTCCAGCCTGAGTGACAGAGCAAGACTCAGTCTCAAAAAAAAAAAAAAAAGGAAAAAAAGAAAAATAATATGTATATGGGATATATCTTGTCGGAATAAGAAGAGTGAGGTAGAACATCAAAATTGTGACTGCGTGTGGTGGCTTATACCTGTAATACTAGCACTTTGAGAGAACGAGATGGGAAAATGGCCAGGAATTTGAGACCAGCCTGGGGAACATAATGAGACCCTGTCTCTACAAAAAGTAAAAAGATTAGCTGAGTATGGTGCTGTGCACCTGTCGTCCTAGCTACTCGGGAGGCTAGGGCAGGAAGATCACTTGAGCTCAGAAGTTTGGGGTTGCAATGAGTTTTAATTGTGCCACTGCACTCCAGCCTGGTGACACAGGAAAACCCTGTCTTTAGAAAAAGAAAAGGGGGGGAAAAGAAAAAGAAAAAAATACAAAACTCTGGGTTTTTTTTGTTGTTGTTATTTTATCATTCTAATGCTTTTATTCATGTTTCACGTTCCTAAGGAATGACAGGTAAGAATTTAGGGACTGGTAAGAATTTTTTCAGCTTAGTATTTTCCTCCCAAAATTCTATGTATGAAATTCTATTCAGCAGTAAAAAGTGAACTGTTGATACATGCAACAGCGTTGATAAATCTCAAGATAATTATGCTGAGTTAGTAAAGCCAATCTGGGTTACACTCTGTATGGTTCCATTTCTGTAACATTCTTGAAATGACAAAATTATTGAGATTGATAAATTAATGGTTGCTAGGGATAGAGATTGGGGTGGGTGGAGGGAGAAGGTGGGTGTACCTATAAAAGGGTAGCACAAGGAATACCTTGTGAAAGAACTCTTGTATCTCAACTCTAGTGGTAAATATATTAATCTACACATACACAGAATGCATGTAAAACTGATGAAGTCTGAATAAAGTTGTGAACTGTGTCAATGTCAATGTCAATTTCTTTTTTTTTTTTTTTGGAGACGGAGTCTCGCTTTGTCGCCCAGGCTGGAGTGCAGTGGCGCGATCTTGGCTCACTGCAAGCTCCGCCTCCCGGGTTCACGCCATTCTCCTGCCTCAGCCTCCGAGTAGCTGGGACTACAGGCGCGCACCACCACGCCCGGCTAATTTTTTGTATTTTTAGTAGAGACGGGGTTTCATCTTGTTAGCCAGGATGGTCTCGATCTCCTGACCTCGTGATCTGCCCGCCCCGGCCTCCTAAAGTGCTGGGATTACAGGCGTGAGCCATCACGCCTGGCAATGTCAATTTCTTTGTTGTGATATTTTTCTATATGGCACAAGATTTCCCCATTGGGGGTCACTGGGTGAAGGGTTCATGAAATCTCTGTATCATTTCTTACTCAGCTGCATGTGAATCTACAATTACTCCAAATTAAAAAGTTTAACTTAAAAAATTCTCTTGGGTAGGCTGGGCATGGTGGCTCATGCCTGTAATCCCAGCACTTTGGGAGGCTGAGCCAGGCGAATCACCTGAGGTCGAGAGTTCAAGACCAGCCTGACCAACATGGAGAAACCCTGTTTCTGCTAAAAATACAAATTAGCCGGGCATGGTGGCGCATGCCTGTAATCTCAGCTACTCGGGAGGCTGAGGTAGGAGAATCACTTGAACCCGGGAGGCGGAGGTTGTGGTGAGCCAAGATTGTGCCATTGCACTCCAGCCTGGGCAATAAGAGTGAAACTCCATCTCAAAAAAAAAAAAAATAATAAAAATAATAAAAAAAATTCTCTTGGGAGGCTGAGGTGGGAAGATCACTTGAAGCCAAGAGTTTGAGATTGACCTGACCAGCCTGGCAACATAGTAAGACCCTGTTTCTAGGGGGAAAAAAAAAAAAAGCCGCAGGTGATAGTGCATGCCTGTAATCCTAGACACTGAGGAGGCTGAGGCAGGAGGATTTCTGTTTTTCTTTTTTTTTTGAGATGGAGTTTTGCTCTCGTTGCCCCAGCTGGAGTGCAATGGCGCGATGTTGGCTCACAGCAACCTCTGCCTCCTGGGTTCAAGCAATTCTCCTGCCTCAGCCTCCTGAGTAGCTGGGATTACAGGGATGCGCCACCATGGCAGGCTAATTTTGTAATTTTTGGTAGAAATGGGGTTTCACCATGTTGGTCGGGCTGGCTTTAAACTCCTTTAGGTGATCCACCCGCCTTGGCCTCCCAAAATGCTGGGATTACAGGCGTGAGCTATGGCACCTGGTTGAGGCAGGTGGATTTCTTGAGCCCAGGAGTTTGAGGTTACAGTGAGCTATGATCATGCTGTCACACTCTAGCTTGGGAAACAGAGTGAGACTGTCTCTTAAGAAATAAAAACAAAATAAAAATTCTCACAGTGACACCTTTTCTTATGTCACATGAATTTCTTATCTGTTCTGGATACAAGATGCTCTTTAAAATGTGCAGTGATATCACTTTATGGAGTACAGATTCTCTAAATGTTACTGTTCAAAAGAATGTATTGAATCCTAAAACACTTTCCCTTTACTACCGTTCCCTGTATACTTCTTCCAAAAACAACATATCTAACAGTAAAATTAAGAAGAAAAGTGGTGGTATTGGTGGCATGGAAGAGAAAGAATAAAAACAGATCTGAGATTTATTGAAATAGTACAAGAAGAAACTTATGTTGAGGAAGTATTATTTATATTTACATTTAGATGGTGTATTTCACCTTAAAGGGTATGGCTTCTGTATTAATTGTAATGTCACACAGAGAGATTCATTCATGTTTTTGTATCAGTAATTTGTTCTTTTTAATTACTGTGTGTCCTTCTATTGTATCAGTATACCACAATTTATTTCATCATTTATTTTCTGTTGGTGGACATTTAGGTTTTTTTAATACTAAAAACATTGTTTTTGGCCGGGTGCGGTGGCGCACGCCTGTAATCCCAGCACTTTGGGAGACCGAGGCAGGTGGATCACAAGATCAAGAGATCGAGACCATCCTGGCCAACATGGTGAAACCCTGTCTCTACTAAATATACAAAAATTAGCTGGGCGTGGTGGCACGCGCCTGTAATCCCAGCTACTTGGGAGGCTGAGGCAGGAGAATCGCTTGAACCTGGGAGGCAGAGGTTGTAGTGAGCCAAGATTGGGCCACTGCACTCCAGCCTGGCAACAGAGCGAGACTCCATCTCAAAAACAAAAAACAAAAAAAACCCATTTTTTTTTTGGAGACATGATTTCACTCTGTTGCCCAGGATGGAGTACAGTGGTGCAATCATAGCTCACTGCAGCCTTGACCTCCTCCTGAGCTCTAGTGATCCTCCCAACTCAGCCTTCCAAGTAGCTACAACTACAGGAGCACACCACCACACCTAGCTATTTTTTTATTTTTTATTTTTCGTAGAGATGGGATCTCACTTTGATGCCCAGGCTGGTCTCAAACCCCAGGCTTCAAACAATTCTGCCTTGGACTTCCAGAATGCTGGGATTTTAGGCGTGAGTCACCATGCCTGGCCGACATGTGGGTTTTACTTTTTTTTTTATTTAAAAAATTTTTGTAAGACAGAGTCTCACTCTGTCTCCCAGGCTGGAGTGCAGTGGTGCAATCTTGACTCAGTGCAGCCTCTGCCTCCCAGGTTCAAGCGATTTTTGTGCCTCAGGCTCCTGAGTAGTTGGGATTACAGGTGTGTGCCACCAGTTTTTTTTTTTTTTTTTTTTTTGTATTTTTAGTAGAGACAGGGTTTCACTACGTTGGCCAGGCTGCTCTTGAACTCCTGACCTCAAGTGATCCACTCGCCTCGTCCTCCCAAAGTGCTGGGATTATAGGCATGAGCCACGGCGCCTGGCCCACATTTGAGTTTTTTTTTTTTTTTAAAGTTTTTAGTTATTGCGTATAAAGCTGCTATAGACTGAAAAAAAATTTGATAAAGGACTTATATCTGGAGTATATAAAGAACTTTTAAAATGTAACAATATGAAAATAACCAAATTATGAAATGGTTAAAAGACTGAACATCACTACAGAAGATATATACAGGTGACATAAAAACACATATTTAACTTATTTAGCCATTAGGAAGATAAAAATTAAAGTGACTGTATATATGCCTGTTACAATAACTAAAATAAAAATTACTGACAATATCAAACCTTGCCAAGGATGTGGAGCAACTGGAACTTCTCATACATTGTTGGTGAATGAGGAGAGTGCAGCTCCTCCAGAAAAACAGTTTGTGTCAGTTTCTTATCAAGTTAGAGGCCTCATCATTAATTACCCAGAAATCCCACTCCTAGATACTTACCCTAGAAAAATGAAAACTCAGGTTCACACAATGGATAATGTTTATAGTATCTCTGTTTATCATTGCTCAAAACTGAAGGCAGCCGAAATGTTCTTCAGCAGGTACATGCATAAACAATATGTGGTATATTTATAGAATGTGTTATAACTCAGGTAAAATAATGAACTAGCGATACATACAGCAACTTGGATCACTCTCAGAGTCATAATGCTGAGTCAAATAAGCCAGTCTTAAGTGACATCTGGCATGATTTTATTTATATGATAGTCTCAAAAAGACAAAACTGTAGTGATGGGGAACACATTAGTGGGTTCTAAGAGTTAGTAGAGAAGGAAAGGGTGACTACAGAAGGATAGTAAAGTAGAGTTTTTTGGGGTGATGGAACTTTTAAATTCCAGATTGTGGTAAGTGTTATGTGAGTTAGGATTCATAGAAATGTATACATAAACAGTGTATTTTAAATAAAAAAACTATTATTGTATTTTAGTAATAATAAATTGTAATTTTTAGTTGAAAAAATAAGAATAATTCTGTTATAAACGTTCTTGAACAAATCTTTTTGTTGATATATACATTCAGTTCTCTTGGTTTCTTCCCAGGAATGCAATTGCTGGGCCATAGCTTAAGCATACGTTTAGTTTTCGTAGATACCGCAAAATAGTTTTCCCTAGCAGTTTATAGTTCCACTTACAATGTATGAGAGCAGTATCACCAACACTTTAATATTAATCTTTTGAATTGTACATTTAATTTAAAAGTTATCCTAGTGTATACATAGTGGCATCTCCCTTTGGTTTTAAGTTGTGTTTTTCTGATGAATAAATAGGTTGAACACCTTCATATTGTAAGTAGCCATTTGCAGAAGATCCTCTTCTGTGACTTGCCTTTTCAAGTTGTTTGCCAATTGTGTTGTCTTTTTTTCCATATTATTTTGTGGAAGGTGTGTGTGTGCATTCTCTTAAAAAATAACAGCTTCAGTGGGGTGCGGTGGCTCATGCCTATAATCCCAGGACTTTGGGAGGCCGAGGCAGGTGGATCATGAGGTCAAGAGATCAAGACCATCCTAGCCAACGTGGTGAAATCCCATCTCTACCAAAAATACAAAAATTAGCTGGGCGTGGTGGCATGCGCCTGTAATCCCAGCTACTTGGGAGGCTGAGGCAGGAGAATCACTTGAACCCGGGAGGCAGAGGTTGCAGTGAGCCAAGATCGTGCCACTGCACACCAGCCTGGCGACAGAGTGAGACTCTGTCTCAAAAAAAAAACAACCCCAAAAACCTTAATTGAAGTATAATTTACATAATCTAAAATAGAAGTATGTTATTCAGTGGCTTTTAGTATATTGACGAAGTGATACAGCCATTTTTCATTATCCCCAAAAAAACCTCATACTCATTAGTAGTCCACTCCACATTTCCCTCTCTCTCCAGCCCATGTCAACTGCTGATTTACTTTCTCTATGGAATTGCCTGTTTTGGATATTTCGTATAAATGAAATCATACAGTTTGTGGCCTTCCATGTATGACTTCTTTCACTTAGCATAGTATTTTCTTTTTTTCTTTTTATTTCTTTAAGAGTTGGAGTCTTACTCTGTCATCCAGGCTGGAGTACAGTGGCGCAGTCATTGCTCACAGAAGCCTCACACTTCTGGGCTCAAATGATACTCCTGCCTCTGTTTCCTGAGTAGTTGGGACTATATATAGCACTACTGGCACAAGCCACTGTGCCCTGCATCACTTAGCACAGTGTTCTCAAGGTTCATCTGTATTGTAGCCTATCTCAGTACTTCATTATTTTTTATTGCTAAATAATATTCTGTTGGTCAGGCACAGTGGCTGATGCCTGTAATCCCAGAACTTCCTAGTAGCCGAGGCGGGCAGACTTCATCATAATACCAGGAGTTTGAGACTAGCCTGGGCAACATAGCAAAACCCCATCTCTACAAAAAATACATAAATTAGCCAGGCATGGTGGTGCATGCCTGTAGTCCCAGCTATTCAAGAGGCTGAGGTGGGAGGATCACTTGAGCCTGGATAGTCAAAGTGGCGGTGAGCTATCATTGTGCCAGTACACTCCAGCCTGGATGACAGAGTAAGACCTTGTCTAAAGAAAAAAAAAATATTGTATGGATATACCATATTTTGTTTTTCCATTCATCTGTTGCTTAACATTTGGGTTGTTTCCACTTTGTCAAACCATTTTCCAAATGCAGATGCATCATTTTACGTTCCCTCTAGCAGTGTATGAATGTTCCAATTTCTCCAAGTCCTCATTACACTTACTGCCTTTTTTTTTTTTTTTTTGAGACGGAGTCTCGCTCTGTTGCCAGGCTGGAGTGCGGTGGCGCGTTCTCAGGTCACTGCAACCTCTGCCTCCCGGGTTCAAGTGATTCTCCTGCCTCAACCTTCTGAGTAGCTGGGACTACAGGCATGCACCACGCACAGCTAATTTTTGTATTTTTAGTAGAGATGGGGTTTCACCATGTTGGTCAGGATGGTCTCGATCTCTTGACTTGGTGATCTGCCCGCCTCGGCCTCCCAAAATGCTGGGATTACAGGCGTTAGCCACCGTGCCCAGCCTTGCCTTTTTAATTATAGCCATGTGAGTGTGTGTGAAATAGTATCTCATGGTGTTCTTTATTTGCCCTTATGACCAATGATGGTAAGCATGTTTTCATGTTCTTACCGGCCATTTGTGTATCTTTTGTGAAGTGTCTGTTTAGGTGTTTTGCCTATTATTATTATATGAGTTGTTTATATTGTGGAGTTGTAAAAGTTCTTTATATATTCTGAATTCTAGACCTTTATCAGACACATGATTTTCCAATATTGTCTCCCGTTCTGTGGGCTGACTTTCATTAATAACTTTTTTGGTAGTGTCCTTTGAAACACATGTAATTCCAGTTTTCTTTTTTTGAGTGTGCTTTTCATGACATGTTTAAGAAACCACTACTTATTCCAAAGTCACAGTGATTTACTCCTGTGTTCTCTTCTGATAGTTTTATAGCTTTAGGTCTTACATTTAGGTTTGTGATCCATTTTAATTTACTTTTTCTGTTATTATACAAGATAGGGGTCCAGATTCATTTTTTTGCGTGTAACTATCCAGTTGTCCTAGCACCATTGTTTTGAAAAGACTATACTTTTCACATTGAATGGTGTTGGCACCCATGTCAAGTATCATTTGAACATAGATATATTAATTTATTTCTGGACTCTGAGTTATATTTGTTTGGTCTATTTATCCTTATGCCACTAGCACACAGTCGTGATTACTGCAGTTTTGTAGTAAGTTTTGAAAAAGAGCAACCTACTCTTCTTTTTCAAGATTGTTTTGGCTATTCTGGTGCCCTTCTATATCTATATGAATCTTAGGATCAGCTTGTCAATTTGTATAAAAAAGCCAGCTGGGATTTTGTTAGGGATTACATTGACTCTCTATATATAAATTTGAGAAGTATTGCTGTCCTAATAGTATTAAGTCTTTTGATCCATGAGTATGGGATGTCTTTCCATTTATTTAGATCTTCTTTAATTCTTTTTTTTTTTTTTTTTTTTTGAGACGGAGTCTGGCTCTGTCGTCCAGGCTGGAGTGCAGTGGCCAGATCTCAGCTCACTGCAAGCTCCGCCTCCTGGGTTTACGCCATTCTCCTGCCTCAGCCTCCCGAGTAGCTGGGACTACAGGCACCCGCCACCTCGCCTGGCTAGTTTTTTGTATTTTTTAGCGGAGACGGGGTTTCACCATGTTAGCCAGGATGGTCTCGATCTCCTGACCTCGTGATTCGCCCGTCTTGGCCTCCCAAAGTGCTGGGATTACAGGCTTGAGCCACCGCGCCCGGCCGTCTTTAATTCTTTCAACAGTATTTTGTAGTCTTCATTGTGCAGGTCTTGCACTTCTGTTGTTAAATTTATTCCTAAGTATTTTCTTTTCTTTCTTTCTTTCCTTACTTTCTTCCTTTCTTTTCTCTTCTCTTCTCTTCTCTTCTCTTTTCTTTCTCTTGCTCTGTCACCCAAGCTGGAGTACAGTGCCATGATCATAGCTCACTGTAACCCTGAACTCCTGGCTTCGTGTGATTCTCCCACCTCAGCTTCTCAAGTAGCTAGGACTATAGATGTACCACCATGCTTAGCTAATTAAAAAAAAAATTTTTTATTTTTTGGTGGAGAAGGGGGTCTTGCTATGTTGTCCAGTCTGATGTCTTTCATTATTTCTGATGCTATAGTAAATGGAATTGTTTTCTTAATTTTGTTTCTGGATTGTTCATTGCTAGTTTATGGAAACACAGCTGTTTTTTTGTATATTAATCTTGTATCTTGCCACTTTGCGGAACTTGTTTATTAGCTCTAATAGTGTGTGTGTGTGTGTGTGTGTGTGTGTGTGTTTTGGAGATGAGGTCTCACTCCGTTACCTAGGCTGAATGCAGTGGCTATTCACAGGCCTGATCACAGTGCACTATAGCCTCCTCAAGTTATCCCCCTGCCTCAGCCTCCTGAATAGCTAGAACTACAAGGGCCTGCTACTGCACCTGGCAGTGTTGGAAGTTTTTTGATTACTGACTTAATCTCCTTACTACTTATAGATCTCTTTAGATTTTCTATTTCTTTTTGAGTCAGTGTTGGTAATTTGTGTGTTTCCAGGTATTGTAGTCTTTAGTGTACAAGTCTTTTACTACTTTTGTCTGTTTTATGTTGGTTACCTAATATGTTGGCATACAGTTATTTACAGTATTATATCTGTTTTTATTTCTGTGAGGTCAGTAGTAATGTCTCTGCTTTTATTCTTTTTTTTTTTTTTTTTTTTTTTTTTTGAGACGAGAGTCTCGCTCTGTCACCCAGGCTGGAGTGCAGTGGCGCAATCTCGGCTCACTGCAACCTCCGCCTCCTGGGTTAAAGCGATTCTCCTGCGTCTGCTTCTCAAAGTAGCTGGGATGACAAGTGCCCGCCACCATGCTTGGCTAATTTTTGTATTTTTAGTAGAGACAGGGTTTCACCATGTTGGCCAGGCTGGTCTCGAACTCCTGACCTCAAGTGATTGCCTGCCTTGGCCTCCCAAAGTGCTGGGATTATAAGCGTGAGCCACCATGCCTGGCCTCTGCTTTTATTCTTGATTTTAGTAATTTGAGTCTTCTTTTTTTGGGTCAGTCTAGCTAAATGTCAATTTTGTTGATGTTTTTAAAGAACCAGCTTTTGATTTCATTGATTTTTCTCCAGTGCTTTGGATTTTGCATATATATATTTAAGTCTCTGCTCTCGTCTGTAATATATTATTTCCAACCTTCTGTTTGATTTGGGTTGAATTTATTCTTCTTTTTCTATAATTTCTTAAGGTGGAAGGCTAGGCTATTAATTGAAATGTTTCTTCTTTTTAAATATATGCCTTTATAGCTATACATTTTCTTCTGAGCACTGCTTTTGCTCTATCCCAATGGTTTTGTTACGTCCTTTTGTTTTCATTAAATTGTGTTTTCTAGCTTTCTTTGTGATTTCTATTTAGGAGTATATTGTTTAATTTCTACATATTTGTGAATGTCCCAAATTTTCTTTTTTTCTTTTCTTTTTTTTTTTTCTTTTTGAGATGGAGTCTCACTCTGTTGTCATGCTGGAGTGCAGTAGTGTGATCTCGGCTCACTGCATCCTCCACCTCCCAGGTTTGAGCGGTTCTCCTGCGTCAGCCTCCTAAGTAACTGGGACTACAGGTGCACGCCACCATGCCCAGCTGATTATTGTATTTTTAGTAGAGACAGGGTTTCCCAATGTTGGCCAGGATGGTCTCAATTTCTTGACCTCGTGGTCTGCCTGCCTCGGCCTCCCAGGGTGCTGGGATTACAGGCATGAGCCACCGCACCTGGCTCCAAATTTTCTTTTGTCGTTGACTTATACTCTCATTCCATTATGGTTGTTGAACATATTTTGCATGATTTTAGTCCTTTTAAATTTACCGTGTCTTGGTTTATGGGCTACTCTGTGGTCTATCTTGAATAATCTATATGCTTTTGATAAGAATGTGTATTCTGCTGATGTTGAGTGGCATGTTCTAAAGATGTCTTTACCTTAATTTGTGCAGAATTTTTCACTGGGTATACATTTTTATATGTATTGTAGAAATCATGAGTTCACACCATTACATCTAATTCTAGTCAATCCTAGGAAAGTTCCTTCTAGTTCACTCCCATTCCCTGTTTGTATATCCCTTGTTCCACAGGTGAAAGCCCTGGCTTCTGACATGATCAACATATTTAGTTTGATTAATCTAAAATTGCTTCAGTTGATTAACTCCTACCATAACAAACAAACCTAAAAAGAGTTCAGGATTTGTTTGCCGTTCTTCCACTTTCTTACCTTACCCTGCCAAAGTCTAAAGGCTTATAGTCAAATACTGTGTTTTTTAGTTACTTGGGTTAGTTCTTCCTTGCTTTTTTTCTCTATGGTGTGGTTAGGGTATTTGTATACAGTATAATTAGGTCCATTTGTTTGCTTTCAGTTAAGTGTTGTTTTCTTTTTCATTCTATTGATTTAATTTTTAAAATAATTTAACATAATCATATAACATTTCATAATACATCCTATGTTATAGCATTATTGTATACAATATATATGAGTAATATACATTTAAAAGTCAAAATTATGCAAAAGGCACATCAGAAGTGTCACTCCCACCCATATGTCTCCCGCAGTTGGTAGGTAATAAACTTTGGTTTTCTTTATTTTTCCTGCTTGGGATTCATTGGATCTCTTGATTTTGTGCTTGTATTTAATCAGTTTTGTAAAATTTTCAGTGGTTGTATTTTCATATATTGTTCCTGCCCTGTTTCTCCTTTCCTTCTGAACCCTAATAAGCATATGGTAGATTGGGACGGTGTCTTTTCTTCTCTTATCCTTTTGTATTTTCCATCCTTTTTTTTCCTCTGTGTCGCATTCTGCAAAGTTTTTCCTGACCTATCTTCCAGTTCACTAATTCTCTTTTCAGTTGGGTCTGATCTGTTGTGAAATCTATTAATCACATTTAAAAATTTTGATTTACATAATTTTTTTTTGTTTCAGCATTTCATTTTGGAATATTTTTTCCAATCTGCTGTGTCACTTTTTGTAGTTTCTAGTTATATATTAAACATTTAAATCTTAGTGAACTTTGTTCTAAGAGTTGTAAGACCTGACTTATATTCCTATTTCCAACCACCTCCCTTTGAAAGCTTTTTTTTTTCTTTCTGAGATGCAGTCTCGCCCTGTCACCCAGGCTGGAGTGCAGTGGCGTGATCTCAGCTCACTGCAACCTCTGCCTCCTAGGTTCAAGTGATTCTCCTGCCTCAGCCTCCCGAGTAGCTGGGATTACAGGTGCGTGCCATCACACCTGGTTAAGTTTTTCTATTTTTAGTAGAGATAGGGTTTCACTGTGCTAGCCAGGATGGTCTTGATCTACTGACCTCATGATTTTCCTGCCTCAGCCTCCCAAAGTGCTGGGATTACAGGCATGAGCCACCATGCCTGGCCCTTGAAAGCTTTTTTTTTTTTTTTTTTTTTGAGATGGAGTTTTGCTCTTGTTGCCCAGGCTGGAGTGCAATGGCACAATTTCAGCTCACCGCAACCTCCGCCTGAGTTCAAGCGATTCTCCTGCCTCAGCCTCCTGAGTAGCTGGGATTATAGGCATGCGCCACCACGCCCGGCTAATTTTGTCTTTTTAGTAGAGATGGGGTTTCGCCACGTTGGCTGGGCTGGTCTTCGAACTCCTGACCTCAGGTGATCCACCTGCCTCAGCTTCCCAAAGTGCTGGGATTACAGGTATGAGCCACCTCGCGTGGCCCTTTGAAAGCTTTTTAAAAGAGAACTTTAATTGTTACTACATCCATTAGGAAGCATTTCTAAATATTACTACTATAGATCCAAGAAGTGAGGAATAATACAGTCATCATGCTCAAATTTTAATGTCTTATTTAAGCACACTTGCATACTTTAAAATGAATCTAATTATTTCTAGACTCTGGCCTTTTCATTCCTGATAGTATTGCTGTAGTCCAGGCCCTTGTTATCACTGTCCTAGATTATGGCAGTATCCCCTGTAGGTCTCCCCACCTTCAGCCTTGTCCTCCTCAAAAAAATTTTTTTTTCAAGAGATGGAGTGTCACTCTGTTGCTCAGGCTAGAGTGTAATGGCATGGTCATAAGTCACTGCGGTCACCTTGAGCTCAAGTAATCCTCACACCTCAGCCTCCCGAGTACCTGGGACTACAGGTGCATGCCACCATACCTGGCTAATTTGTAAAATTTTTTTGTAGAGACAGGATCTTGTATGTTGCCCATGCTGGTCTAAAACTCTTGGCCTCAAGCAGTCCTCCCAGTTCTGCCTCCTGAGTCGCTGGGGTTACAGGTGTGAGCCATGGCACTTGGCCAAATTCATTTTTTAAATTATGTTAGAATCCTGCTTAGAACCTTTAGTGATATCACATCGAGCATGCAACAGGATAAATTTTAACCCCACTAAGACTCTCTAAGACTGATCTTTTTCTGTCCACTTGTGTGTTGAGCAGTTCTCTTCCTCAGATTCTGTGTTCTGTCAACTCAACTGTATCTAGCTTTATTTTTTCCTCTGAGACTGGGTCTCACTCTGTCACCCAGGCTGGAGTGCAGTGGCGTGATCATGGCTCACTGCAGCCTTGACTTCCCAGGCTCATAGCTTTGTTTTTATTCACACATCATGATATTTATGTCATTTTGCTTTTTGTTCATGGTTCCTCTTCTGTTGGAGACCTCTTTTCCTCTTAGCTTGCTGCTAATACTTTTAGCATGGTGATTAAGATCATGGGCCTATGGTTGGCATTTTGGATTGTTCCATTTCTTTAGAATCACAGCATTTAACTTTTGTAAATTTTAATTTTGTCATCTTTGAAACTGGAATAACTTCTACCTCATAGAGTTACTGTAAAGATTAGATGAGGTAATAAAGAGCTTAGCACAGTGTTAGTTTTAAAAAACAGTATCTCATCCTAACTTTCAAAAAGACTCAGCCAAGAGGATCTATATGTCCCTCTCTGTTGTACGTATCTCCAATACTAGTATTATACACTACTTCATAACTGCTTTTGAATGGACCTTCTCACTAGCTTCTTAAAATCAAGGACTGCCAAGTGTATCTTTGTATTACTGGTAACTGGCACACAGACATTCAGTAAGTATTTGTTTAATATATGCATGGAGTTTGAAAGAGCTAGTCATCTTTAGACAATGCCTTACCTTTTGCACAGGAAGCTCCTATAAGTGTGTACCCTCAGTTCAAGTGAGAATTTTTGTTTTCCTTTGTCTTTGCCAGTAGTAAAGTCTTAAAATAGTAATTACATTTATTTCCACTGCACTGAGCTGTGATACCACAAGCTGAAAATCTAGGGAATCCATGGGAAGTTGGCACCCTTAAGGATTAGATCATTTTTCCATATTCAATTTGTATTCTTGTAGTTATGGAATTTGCTTTGAGGATAGTCAATGGAAATCCTTCATATTTGTGTAAAACTTGAGATTTAAATTTTTTAAAAAAGTATTTCCCAAGAGATATATTAATGAGGCAATGCCTGATAATCCAGTTGCTTTTCCTGTTCCCCTACCCTCAATAGTAGTTCTTGGAATGCTTACATATGACGGACAACATCCCTACCAGATGTTATCTTCCCTTTTATAGATTAAAACGCTCAGGCTTAGGTTAAGTAACTTATTCAAAGTTCCAAAGCCAGAAAGTGGAGGAGCTGGAATTTAAGCCTTAGTTCTTCTAGTGCCCATGATCTTTCCGTTACACCATACTGCTTTTCTAAATAAACTGAAAATAATTTTCTTCTGTTTTTTTCTTTTTTATGTTTTCTACCTTAAAGTCTTTTATCCCTACATTTAAGTTTATAGTATTTAGTAGTGCTTTTAATTACTTAGTAACTATTTAAACATTTTAATAACAAATAGAAGCTTTATGGTAAGATAGTTAGGTAATATTTAAAGGGATAAAGCTTTTTAAAATTTTAAGCCTTAATTCAAGTAGTAGTTCTTTAAGATACATGTATTTTATTTTTAATTTGAACCACCACTAGGAGGATTTATTTGCCATCTCAACGTTCTTAGACTTTAGCAGACTTATTTATTTCTTCCCTATGCATTATATTGGTCAGGAGGCAGGAATGTTACAGATTTTTTTTCAAAGCTCAATTTGCTCTGAGATTTGGCATTAACCTTTAGAATGTTCTGGATTTATCCCCCATATGCCAAGGATCTGTAAATATCTTTTCACATGAGCTGAAATTTTCAGGCGATTAAGTGAAATATTTGTGAACACAGATGTTTTGTTTAAAAGCAGTTAATGAAATCAGAAAAAAAATAACCTCACTGTGGAAATACTTTAGGTTCCTCCTGTAATATGATCGGCACATACTTCCTTCTCTTGTAATTCACATTGTTCATTTTCTGAGGGAGGAAATAACTAAACTAATAATTAAAACATAAAATTATTTATCCTGTGTTTTTTGCTCCCAGAGTAAACTAAAAATGATTTTGACCGACCAGGGCTGCTTGATTCTGTGAAACTCACATTGTTTGCGTACTGTTGGAGGGCCTCATTAGGGGGTAAATTTGCTTTTTCTGTGTTTGCCAGTAACGATTCGTGTCTCTTACGGGAGCTTGCCATTTGGATTGTCTCCTTCCTTAACTGGCCAGCCTTAAACAGTTCAGGCCATTAGTTATTTTTCCTAGTCTCGAAATTTTTAAAAAATTATTCTTAAGTTTTCAAGTATTTAAAGCTGAGGATATTGGTCACTGAGATATTGCCTAGTTAGGGTTCGGCATTGTGCCCAAATGTGTTGGGCCTCTCAGGGCCTGAGTTCTCTGTGCTTTAACAAATGAGCTACAGTTCTCAAGAGATCAGTGAAGCTTGTTTGTTGATCCTGTATTCTCATCCAGAGGAAGTAGATCTTTGAGAATGTCTAAGGAAGGGTAAGTGATTTTATTATTCTTTCTCTTTCATTTTTCTCAGTGAAGAGGTGTCATCTGAGTGAATTAAAAGATTAATAAGCAGCGCTACCAGTCCGAGGGTGGAGGTAGAGGCAGAGATTAAAAGAAATTCATCCCAAATCTTACAGGGTTTCATGTGTAATCTACTGTAAAGTTGCTGTTGTTGTTTTGAAAGACAGCATTGAGTAAGGGTAATCTTAATAGGAATTTTGTAAGATATAAGTACTTTGTTTACTCTGTGGTAAATTCATTTTGTTTTCCTGCAGAATGTATTTATCAAGATTGGAAGCGAATGGTGGTTTACTGAAGAATTGAGGGAAGCTTACAAATTCAAAGGCGTTTTAAATAAGTTGTACCTTTAGAAAATGGTGTGAAATATTTAGTGAAAAACAGCCTATGATTTTGTTTGTTTCTAGGAAGTGAGGCAAAAAATAATTTAGAGTAGAATTCCCTATTCTAATTTGCTTTGCAATATAAGATAGTTCTCTGTTGTTTTTATATTATTTTCTCTTATGCTTCAGAGTCTGAATTATTACTGATTCTCTATTTGTGACCACTATAATAAGTGATGTTAATAACTACATACTGTTAGTTATTTCATTTCTAGCCTTCAGGCATAACTAGACCTGGTTAATTTTAGAGAGATGTTTCTTTTGATAAAATAGGACATAAATCTTTCCAAAAATTCTTTAAAAATACAGTAAAAGTTTAGTTTTTATTTTTCTGGAATCTATTATTTTCTAGTTCTTTTGTTCTGTAAGAAAATTTGAAGTGGTTCCAGAGCCTCACATTTACAACTTATTTTAATCTAATCATGTATTGATTATGAACAAAATAAAATTGGCCCACTTTACTACTATTTTTAAACTTCATTATTGAATAACGAGAACAACCAGGGGTATAAGTAAATCTGTATTATTTTTAGACCTTTTATGACATCACTAGAAATTTGAGGTTTCTTTTAAATGTGAAAGTTATGAAAGGGCTGCCGTTTTAGATTGGTATATTTTCTTAAAGGACTGCCTTTTTAGGTTGGTATATTTCCTTCTATCACTGGCTATGATAGGTAGTTGTTAAACCATTTTTATGATAAGGACTATCACAGGTGCTAGTATATTTGTCAATCTTGTACACAGGGTTGTTTATAAAGCTATTATAGTTTGTAGATTTAAGATGAATTGTATTTCTAGATGCGGTTAAAGTTCTTGGAAGTAGTTAGTACTAGTTTTTACCCATGGTAAAGTGTATGATAGATTTGGTTAGTTAGAGAAAGTTGAAGGGACCTATATTACCCCACTAGTACACTATAAGGGCAGAGACTTTTTTTTAGGTTTATTTACAGGAACCTCTGGGGCAATGCCTGTTCTGTCTGAATGGATAATAAGTGCATTTGAAGTATGTGGAGTATATAAATGAAATCAATTAAGTTTTATTCCCTATGCTATCTTTAGAAATAAATGGATACATTTTGTGCTTTGGGATGAAAAAAATTCTTACATTTACCATTTTCATAAGTGCGATATTGACATTTGGTACCGTGTTATCATTTAATAGCTATGAAATATTTCCCTAATAGTAATAGGAAAAGATTGTTAATAGAGTTAAATCACCAAAAATTATACTTGAGCTTTATGTAGACCTATGGTAATTAAGACAGTGTGATATTAGTGTTAAGATAGGCATATAGATTATGGAACCAAATGGGGAGTTCATAGACCCACACATATATAATCAATTGATTTTCAGCAATGAAGTTAAGCTAATTCAATGGCGGGAGCCTAGTGTTTTTTTGTTTGTTTGTTTTTTTAAGAACAAGTTTCACTCTTGTTGCCCAGACTGGAGTGCAATGGCGCAATCTTGGCTCACCGCAACCTCCACCTCCTAGGTTCAAGTGATTCTCCTGCCTCAGTCTTCCTGAGTAGCTGGGATTAGAGGCACGCACCACCACGCCCGGCTAATTTTGTATTTTTAGTAGAGACAGGATTTCTCCATGATGGTCAGGCTGGTCTCGATCTCCTGACCTCAGAAGATCCACCCGCCTTGGCCTCCCAAAGTGCTGGGGATTACAGACGTGAGCTACTGCGCTCAGCCAGGAGAGGCTAGTGTTTTTAATAAATGTACTGGAACAACTGAATATTCATATAGGAAAAAAAAAAAAAGAACCTTGACCCTTGACCTTTACCTCAAACCGTACATTAAAATAACACAAAATGGATCATAGACCTAAATATAATCTTTGTGACCCTGAATGAGGTACAGATTTCTTAGGTAAACTGAATTAAAATTATTAGACAAAATTGATAAGTTGAGCTTCATCAAAATTCAAAAAATCAAATTTCTGTTTCTTTAAAGACATCAATAAGAATATTTAAAGGTGGCCAGGCACGGTGGCTCATGCCTGTAATCCCAGCACTTTGGGAGGCTGAGGTGGGCATATCACGAGGTCAGGAGATCGAGACCATCCTGGCTAACACGGTGAAACTCCATCTGTGCTAGAAATACAAAAATTAGCCAGATGTGGTGGCAGGTGCCTGTAGTCCCAGCTACTCAGGAGGCTGAGGCAGGAGAATGTTGTGAACCTGGGAAGTGGAGCTTGCAGTGAGCCGAGATTGGGCCACTGCACTCCAGCCTGGGTGACAGAGCGAGACTCCACCTCAAAAAAAAAAAAAAAAAAAAAAAAAAGAATATTTAAAGGCAAGCCGCAGACTGGGAGAAAATATTCTGAATATATTTATATCTGATAAAAGACTTGGATCCAAAATATATGAAGAACTCTTGTAATTCAATAGTAAAACAACCCAGTTTAAAAACAGGCAAAAGATTTGAATTGATGCTTCACAAAATTGGATTTGAAAAGATGTTATTGGTCATTAGGGAAATACAAATTAAAACTATAGTGAGATATCACTGCGCACACACTAAAATGCCTACAATAAAAAACACTGACAGTGTGGAGCAATGGTAACTCTCATGCATTCCTAATAAGAGGGCAAAAGAGAAAAGAGTTTTGGCAATGTCTTTTTAAGTTAAACATATGCTTAACATATGACCTAGTAATTCCACTTTTAGATATTTACCCAAGAGATGAAAGGATGCCCACATACATTTATATGTGACTGTTTGTAGCAGCGTCATTTATAGTAGTCAAAAGCTGGAAACAAACCGAATGTCCATTAACTGAATGGATAAACAAATTGTGGTATATCCACACAATGAAATAACTCAGGAATAAAAGAACTAATCATATATGCAGCAACATGGATGAATCTTGCAAGTATTGCTAAGTAAGCCAGACACATGACAAAATAATACTTGATTCCATTTATAGGAAAACTGCAGTGACAGAAAGTACTAGTGGTAGCTCAGGACCAAGGGCTGGGGAGGGTATTGCAAAAGAACATGAAGGAATTTTTTGGATTGAAGAAAATATTCTACATCTTGATTGTAGTAGTTGTTGCATGAGTGTATACCGTTATCAGACTCACCAAAATTTTCATTTAAAGTGGGTGAATGTTATTTTAAGTAAATGATACCTTGGTAAAGTTGGTGGAGGAATGAGACTTGAGAAGCTCCTCATCCTGCTGATTTAAAATTTTGTAAATAAAGTGGTTGTTGATTATTCATATTCAAAGGGATATCTGGGAAAATATGGGTGCTCCTAGGATGTGTAATGCAGGAGAAAATATACTGTCTTTGCAGTGTCATGATTGAATTCGCCCTCTGGAGTTGTTAAAGTGCCTTTTTTATTTTTATTTTTTTTTAAATTACGAGAGTTGCTGTCTTTTAGATAAAAGGCCAAAATGAATTTTATTATTTGTTTTTATTTTAAATTCTGAGTTTTGACCTTTCTTCCAGTATAGGCACAGTACACTTGTTAATTTGGCCTTACACTAACATGGATAACCATATTTTCTTCTCTAATTTCTGTCACACAGAGTTTAACCCTGCAATGTTGCTATGTTTTATGAATGATCCTCTATACACTGGTCTTTCAAAAATTGTAAAGAAAAAGTGAAAAACAATTTAGAGGAAAATAGGGAAAAAGGGATTGGAAAAACCTATGCTTAATTAGACCGAGGTTTTAGAGTAGTAAATGTATTCTTAGAAGTACTAGTATTGTCCTGGTTTCTCCCATAATTTCTGTATCTCTCTGATTTGGTAGTCAGCCCTCTCTTATATTTCCTACCATCGTGCTCCCATTATCACAATTTCTTCATTTGAGAATGAAGGTGAAGGGAATTTTAATGTCTTTCCTTAAATATTTTTGATGAATCTCCTTGAAGTGTGCTTTAAAATCTTTGGTGGAAAGAGAGTCTACATTATCATCAGTACTCCTATTATCTTGTCATTTTTAAGATAGACCTTCTTTTACATTTAAACATCTCAGAAACTGGGCTGTATCTGGCAGTATACCACCTAGAATTCAAATTGAGTTCTTCCAGAGAGGATTTGCTTTCGCTTCTTTCGGTCACCTGGGGAAAATATCAACCATCCTGGTAGTATAAATTCAGAGCACAACCTACAAGACTGACTTGTTCAAATTCTCAGGGAGAGATTTTTCCCCCTCCCTGGACTCAGTACAAAATAGAAAAGAGATGTACAATCAAGGCTGAGATGTACAGGTTTCTTTGTGGGCCCTTGTGTGTTGTAGATGTATTTCTCCCTTATCCTCATAATATGGGTATATCCCTTTTGATATCTTAGCTTTTTGTGGAATCTCCTACTAGGCTCTGACTTGGCATTTTCCCCCTTTTCTTACTGGTATATAATATGGGTACATTTTATAATTGATGGCATTTTAAATCTTAATCATCTTAAATTTTGTTCTATGTATGTCTCCATACTGACTTTCCAAAAATCTGGAACTTTTAAATATTGAGTGTATGGGTGAGTAAAATGAGTATTATAATTAATTTATGTTTTATAAGTGATAACACATTGGTTCAGATTTCTAGTGTATGTGCTGCTGAGGTGAGCACTGTTCAGATTTTTAATGCACAGGCTGCTGTCCTCTCTCTCTCTCTTTTTTTTTTTTTTTTTTTTGAGATGGAGTCTTGCTCTGTTGCCCAGGCTGGAGTGCAGTGGCACGATCTTGGCTCACTGCAAGATCTGCCTCCCGAGTTCATGCCATTCTCCTGCTTCAGCCTCCCGAGTAGCTGGGACTACAGGTGCCTGCCACCACGCCCGGCTAATTTTTTGTATTTTTTAGTAGAGACGGGGTTTCACCATGTTAGCCAGGATGGTCTTGATCTCCTGACCTCTTGATCCGCCTGCCTCTGCCTCCCAAAGTGCTGGGATTACAGGCATGAGCCACCATGCCTAGCCACTGCTCTTCTCTTGACACAATCTGATAAACAAAATGTATCCCTCTTGATGTTCCTCAGAGAAAATGTTAAAACAAATTAGTAAGAAGTTATTGGTTAGAATTTATGAAAGCAGAACAAATGCTACTAGATGTCTGTTGCTTTTAGAATCTAACCCAAAATTTCTTGTTGTGTCTGTATGTCCATGGTATTTGAGCTTTGAATTTTTAAGAATCCATTTCATAAAGTTCTTACCTATAATATTTTTTATATCATTAAGCATACTTTTTACGAAGGATGGAGACATAATGGCAGACTGAGGTCTTCCTGTTACTTTTTTTTAAATAACAACTTTATTGAGATACAATTCACATACCATTCAATTCATCCTTTTAAAGCATACAATTCGATGGTTTTAGTATATTTACAGAGTTGTGCAACCAATACCGCTATCTAATTTTAGAACATTTCATTACCCCCACAAGAAACCCTGTACCCAATAGCAGAAACTCCCCGTTCCCTCCTCCCCACAGCCTCTGGCAATGACCAACCCCTATTAAGTTTCTAGTTTAAGCTTAATTTTTAGTTCAGTTAAATATTGTGTCTGCTATTACAAGGCCCTATGTTAGGTGTTGGGAAGATTATAAATCCTGGTCTCAAAGTTTATAATCCTGTAAAGAATAAGAGAACTACCATATTTTATGTATATGACAACATATAGTGTCAAAATAGGGAATTTTGAATATTTAAAACTCTCATTTGGGTCACAACTTTATAGAATTTTAGTTGTTGATGCAGTTTCTTTCATTAAGTAGAAAAGTAATGAGATCCAGAGACATTACTGTTACATAGTTCTGTGGTACAACCAGAATATTGATAGTTCCTTGACAAAATCACTTGAGATGCAGGGTCTTGAATAATTAGAGATAACTGAGGTGGCCCTTTTAAGTATAGGGAAAAGAATATAAACAAAGCCTTAGGGCGTATATACAAGTAGCTCACTTTGTTTACTACAGCCAAAGGTGCATGATGTGGCACAAGGTAAGATCAAACTGATTTTGACAAAATGGTGAAAGATTTTGAACTTGAAGATCCAAGAATTTGCAATTTATTAATTGGGGAGATAGTGAGCGATGACTAAAAGTTCTTAAGAGAGTGATATGATTAGATCGGGGCTTTAGGACAGTGCTTCTCAAACTATCTGTGAGGGAGGACCAGTTTATAAACAACTTTTTTCCAATCTGTTTCAAATGGACACATTTATAAAATAAAAATGACTCAAGAAAAATGAAGACACAATGTAAGCCTACCTTTATTACTACATTCAACAAACAAAATTTCTCTGTCAAATTACTATAAAAGTTTCTAAATGCTTAAAATTTCTGTACGTGTCATGTCATGGGTTGGTAACAAATGTTCATAAGCTAGCATTGGTCTGTGGACCATGCTTTGAGTAGCACTACTTCAAAGCAATTAATTTGGCATTAGTGTGAGGGCAGAGCAATTGGGAGATGATTGTTGGAGTAATGAGGACCTGGACATGTTGTTAGCACTGTGAATTGAATGGAAGATTGGATTCCAGAGACGTTTGGTAATTTAAATGAAGGCACATGAGATGATTGGATGTGGATTTGAAGAAGAGGAAAGAATCAAAAGGTAATAACTAGATTTTAAGCTTGAGTGGGAAAATGGGATTGCCCGTAGCAGAAATAGGAACTAGTTTGGAGGTTGGATTTTCAACAAAAAACCACATTATAGCATTTTCTATTAAGTAAAAATATGCATATATACAGACATGTACTTTTTAGTTCATAATTTCAATTTGCCCTCTCAAAAAGCACTTGTAACTTTTTCTTTTCTTGATTGTAGCAAATTTTCAATGTATAATTATGCAAGCCCATAAGGAAAACAGATGCCTAAGAAGATTTTATACTTGAATCCTTAGTCTCATTTGTTGTTGCACTAACTGTCATTGGGCACTTGGCCAGGAAATTGTGACTCCTAGGCAAGGGGAGGAGTTACAGATAAAGTTCATCATTGCCAAAGAAATTCTATTCCAAATGGATTTGTGTGGAGCAACAGTGATATCCAGTGACAAGTTAAATTAGACACAGAGGTGCTTTCTCCAGCACTGTCTCGGAAGACACGTGGTTTTGAGGGGCCTGATTCAGGCTAAACTTCTTGAAGTTAAGTCACAAAAAAACTATACTATGGACTTCATGAAGAATTTTGTTATGTGACTTCAAGAACTAATTGACTCAGATAGTTTTATACTTTTCAAAACGGCAACCAGTGACAGATGAGGTAATACTGCTTTGAATTGCAAGTTAAATCTCAAAGCCATTAAGATTGCTATTTACAAAATTTCAAATTTAATAAATTGCATGTTCATGTTACTTAAGTGTGAGAATATTCCTGTTTATAAAGCACATTATATTAATGGCTCTATTTCTTACAGTTAATATTTATATTAACTTGGATAGAGTTTATTCAAGTTTAATGTCTTAACTGCTGTGGGATATGATAATAAAAGCTGTTACGTTTGTCTTTATATTGAAGTCTGTGCTTGGTTTTATAGTGTTCCTGTCACCTAGAGATTGTTTTTCTTGTTAATGCTCAAATCTGCAACTTACAAAAGACTTAGTATGTTGGAATTGCTGGTTAATTGTGCTTTGAGATTGGATGCTTAGTTTAGTCATGCTTTCTAGGGTGGCAAGTTTGTGCTTTTTTAAAAGCAAGCTTCAGGAAGTTAATTTCTCAGATATGTTCAAACTCTTGAACACAGGGGTGGAGTATGTTCCACTCGTTAATAATTTAGAAATGTGACACAGTAAACTGGCATTGGCAAAGGTACAGTCAAGGTCCTGAGACCAGTAGAAATTTTTGGATTCCTCAAACAGATAAATCTTTTTGTTTTGAAATGTATGATGGGGCAGTGGGCCAGCCTTGTAATTGATATAGTACCTTTTAGTTGATATAGTACCTAACACTTTGTTTTGCTATAACCTCAGTTAAGAGTAGTCAGTACTTTGAGACCAGGAGATTCATTTCTCTTGAAGACTGTATCCTGGAAACATGGTATTTCATGCTTTAAGGCTGCCTCTGTGCTGAAGTCAGTGCATACTTTAAGCATTTGGATGTTTATTATCTTTGTAAACTGTGGCATGTATGGCCAAATAACTATATTTGGCTTATTGCAGTTCTCTATAATACAGCTGTTCTATTTTGCCATTATAGCTTTGCTTATGCACTTTAGATATGCATACAACAAATTAGATTTAATTCCACATTGTCCCTCCCCTCATGTTTTGTAGCCTAAATTAGGGAAAGAAAAGGAAAGATGAGAATATATGTGAGGCTTTTCATTTTTATAAACATAATAGAAATGAATTGAGAGGGAGACAGGAGTGATTGTTTCTAAGTTCAGGAATTGCTTTTGTGGTTAGAGCACTTATTTTGAATGAAAATGGAAAGATAAAGGATATTTGGTAGAACTTCATAGGAAAACATCTTATTTCCTAATTTTAGACTCTTACAAAATCTGTCCTAGCTCTGCTCCCTAAAGAAAAGCTTCTATGACACATGTCACAAAATGGTATCTGCTTTATAGTAGACAATAAGTGTGTTGATTGAATAGTTAATGTGACTAGATTAAAGAGATGAGAAGTGCAATTTGATGGATATTTACCAATGATTATTTTGGCAAAACCAGATTTTCATATTCCTGAAATATATTATTCCTTGAGTTTACATAGATAATAAAGGTACATTATAATCTTTGAATCCTTAAAAATATACATATGTGATTTGATAGATTTTCATGACAGTATAAGCTTGATCTCTTTTCTAACAAAGAAAGAAACTGGTACTTGGCTGGGACTGTTGACAGTTTCTTAAGCACTGATTGAGTGACATTAGCAGCAAAATCTCTTTTTTCCTGTAATGTTAGCTGTGCCTGAAGCCAGCTAGCATCTTTCTTCTATGAGAGTCAAAGCTGTTTCTTTTATTATGTGGTTCCACATACTTCTGTCCTGGATTGTATCACAAGGGAAAAAATCGTCCCCAATCCATTCCTGCTTGTATTCCCATGGAATATTTTAGGCATGTCAGCTGTTAGGGCCTGATCAAGGATTTGATCCAGTTGGCTCTCTAGCCTCAATTAAGAATCTGTTTGAAAAGCCTTCAGTAGTAACATTTAGTTTCTAGAGTTACAACCATTATTTTGTCTTTTATCCCTGTTATACTTTCAAAAGGGTTTATGTAACTGGGAAAATATAATAAAGTAGATGCTTTTATCAATAATAGCGGGGTGATATTTGATGAAATATTAGAAGGTGGTATGTTTGGGGGCTGGAGGTTGGAGGGTGTTTTTTGTTTCTTTGTTTGAGACAGGGTCTTGCTCTGTTGCCCAAGCTAGAGTGCACTGGCGCGGTCTCAGTTCATTGCAGCTTTGACCTCCTGGGCTCATGTGATCTTCCTGCCTCAGCCTCTTGAGTAGCTGAGACTACAGGCGTGTGTCACTCTGCCTGGGTAATTTTTTATTTTTTTGTAGAGATAGGGTCTCACTATATTGCCCAGCTGGTCTCAGACTCCTGGGCTCAAACAATCCTCCCACCTTGGCCTCCCAAAGTGCTGGGATTATAGGCGTGAGCCACCACTCTTGGTCGTCTCAAACTCCTTTTTAAAAAAGTCTCCAAGGCTGTCTCTACCAAAAAAAAGGAAAAGAAAAATAGCTGGACATGGTGGTGTGTACCTGTGGTCCCAGCTACTTGGGAGGTTGAGGCTGAGATAGGAGGATAACATGAGCCTGGGAGGTTGGGGCTGCAGTGAGCCATTATCACACCACTGCACTCCAGCCTGGGCAACATAGTAAGACTATGTCTTGAAAATAAATAAGATACATACATATATATATACACACACGGCATTTTTAAATGGTGAGGTAAATATCAATAGAAGATCTGATATTTTCTTTTTGTATCCCAGTGGAGGCTTTTTGCATCCCTTAGTGCAGTTACTCATCTTTGGAGACCATTGACCTAGATCACTGATGGGATCCCAGCCCAAGCTTTTTGTTTTTAATAAGTTACTTAGGTGATTGTGATTCTGATGTACACTGCTGTTTTGAGATCCATTGATCTGTGTCATTCGAATTTCTTATAGTTACTTATGAAATGAAGGCAAAGAAAAGGTTTGGTCAGAAGAGGAGAAGCCATGCAGTTTTAACTTTGGCTACCAAGCTGAGGATCAGGTGGAAAGGATAACCTTATTTTCTTTCTTTTCCCTTTCCTTTCCCTTTCCTCCTTTCTTTTCTTTTCTTTTTTTTTTTTTATGACGGAGTCTTGCTCTGTAGCCCAGGCTGGAGTGCAGTGGCGCAATCTCGGCTCACTGCAACCTCCCCCTCCCGGGTCCAGGCTCAAGCAATTCTCCTGTCTCAGCCTCCTGAATAGCTGGGATTACAGGAATGCGCCACCATGCCCGGCTAATTTTTGTATTTTTAGTAGAGACAGGGTTTCACCATGTTAGCCAGCCGGGTCTTGAACTCCTGACCTCGTGATTCGCCCGCCTCAGCCTCCCAAAGTACTGGAATTACAGGCATGAGCCACTGCGCCTGGCTCTTCCTTTCTTTTCTTCTTTTTTTTTCTGTTTGTGGCAAGGTCTCACTCTGTC
Organism: Macaca thibetana thibetana; assembly: GCF_024542745.1. Lineage (NCBI taxonomy): Eukaryota > Metazoa > Chordata > Mammalia > Primates > Cercopithecidae > Macaca > Macaca thibetana. The sequence goes on along the minus strand of NC_065586.1, from coordinate 99,276,606 downwards.
ACCCAGGCTGGAGTGCAGTGGTACAATCTCAGCTCGTTGCAGCTTCTGCCTCTGAGGCTCAGGAGATCCCACTTCAGCTTCCTGAGTAACTGGGACTACAGGCGTGCGCCACCACACCCAGCTTTTTTTTGGTATTTTTTGTGGAGATGGGGTTTTGACATGTTGCCTAGGCTGGTCTCGAACTCCTGTGCTCAAGCGATCTGCCTGCCTTGTAAAGTACTGGGATTACAGGCGTGAGCCACTACATCTGGCCCTTATTTTTAAAGATGATTAAAACTTACCCTGAAAGACCATCATGCCGATGATCTACCATACTATTACATGTTCAGTTTTTCCTATGTCTTCATAGTGATCTTTCTGATTATTTCATTTCCTTAAAATCTGATATTTTGGTCTTAAATGCGGGATAAAGTCTAAATTCCCTAATGTGGCTTACAAAATTTTCATGATTTTGACCCCTGCTAACCTTCCATAGCTTTTATTGCTCCTTCCCCCATGCTTGCCCCCTGGAAAACCTGTTTCTGTGAAAACAAACAGAAGCAAAATCAAAGAAAGCTTCTCAACTCTAGCCACAATAAATGATCTGTAGTTTACTGTAAACCTTTTCTGTGCTTGGTTATTTTGCCTGCATTGCCTTTCTTGCATTTTCCTAATGGAAAACTACTGATTGATTAAGATTCAGTTCAAACATTTTTTCCTGACCTCTCTAAACAACTGGTACTCTCTCCTCCATGTGATTTTATAGTACTTACTGAATTGCTGAAATTACTTAAAAGTCTCCTTTCTAGTAGGCTGAGTTCCTCAAGGATAAAGAGAGTAAATTACAATATAAGTTTCATGAGGGCTGGTACAGTCTTTTGTTTAATCACAGTATCTGGGTATAATAGTAGCTATTTATTTAATGAATCTATATATCTTCAGTGGGCTTTAAATTACTTGTTTATTAAATAAATTATAAATTAATAAGTGAATGAGTTATAAAATCCCAAAAGTAATCTTATTTTATGGGGTCAGACTTAGAAAGGAGAGCGTCTTCTTTGAAATCTTGAATACATGGCATTTTTAATGCCAGGACACAATACACAAATCTGTGTATTTTTGTATAATATCTGATTTCATTTTCTGTATAAGAAAGACTTGGATAATATTTTTAAATTTTTAATTTATTTGTTATGATTTTTGGAAACAGGGTCTCACTCTCCCACCCAGGCTGGAGTTCAGTGGTGTGATCTTGACTCACTACAGCCTTGATCTCCTAGACTCAAGCAATCCTCCTACCTCAGCCTCCCAAGTAGCTGGGACCACAGGTGCACACCACCATCCCCAGCTGATTTCTGTATTTTTTGTGGAGTTGGGGTCTCACCATGTTACCTAGGCTGGTCATGAACTCTTGAGCTGAAGCCATCTGCCTGCCTTGGCCTCCCAAAATGCTGAGATTACAGATGTGAGCCACTGCTCCCGGCCTTGAATAATTTTTATGGATTTTAATATTGGTATTTAAATGAGAAGATCTAAAAGAAAACAAAGGAAAAGCTTCTTGACATTGGTCTTGGCAGTGATTTTTTTTGTTTAGGACACCAAAAGCACAGGCAACAAAAGCAAAAACAAGCGGGACTACCTCAAACTAAAAAGCTTCTGCACAGCAAAGGAGAAACAACAAAATAAAAAGGCAACCTATGGATTGGGAGAAACTGTTTGCGAATCATATATCTGATAAGGGATTAATATCTAAAATATATGAGGACCTCAAACAGTAACGATAAAAGGAATAACCCAAAAACGGGCAAAGGACCTGCGTAGACATTTCTCCAAAGCAAACGTGCAAATGGCTAACAGGTGTTTGAAAAGGTGCTTAACATCATTAATCATCAGGGGGAGTGCAAATCAAAACCACCATGAGTTATCATCTCATACCTATTAGAATGCCTTTTATCAAAAAGATAAGAAATAAATGTTGGCAAGGATGCAGTGAAAGGGGAATCTTTGTACACTGTTGGTGGCAATGTAAACTGATGCAGCCACCGTGGAAAATGCTGTAGAGCTTCCTAAACAAATTGAAAATAGAGCTGCCATATTACCCAGCAGTTCTTCTAGTTATAGTCCCAAAGGAAGTAAAATCACCACTTTGTAAAGATATCTGCACTCCCATGTTCATTGCAACATTATTTAGAGTAGCCAGGAGATGGAAAAAAACAAAATATCTGTTGATGGGCTGAATGAATAGATAAGGAAATTATGGTATATATACACACAATGGAATATTCAGCCATAAGAAAGGAGATTCTTCTGTTTGCAACACCATTGACGAACCTAGAAGACATTATGCTAAGTGAAATAAGCCAGATACACCAAAGAATACTGCATGATTTCACATGTGGAATCTAAAAAAACAATCAAAAAAGGAAACCATAGAAACAAAGAGCAAAACAGTGATTGGAGGCCAGGCGTGGTGGCTCATGCCTGTAATCCCAGGACTTTGAGAGGCCAAGGTGGGAGGGTTGCTTGAGCCCAGGAGTTCAAGACCAGCCTGAGCAACATAGGTGAGCCTCTGTCTCTACAAAAAATAAAAAAATTATCCAGGCTAGATGATGTGTGCCTGTAGTTCCTGCTGCTCGGGAGGCTGAGGTGAGAGGATCTCCTGAGCCTAGGAGGCTGAGGCTGCAGTGAGTCATGATTGTACCACTGCACTCCAGCCTGGGTGACAGAGTGACTCTGCCTCAAAAAACAAAAAACAATGTGGGGGAAGGATGGAAAGATGTAGATCAGAGGGTACAAAGTTGCAGATATGTTGGATGAATGTCTAATGTACAGCACGAGGGCTATATTTAATAATATTGTATTATGTACTGGTAATTTGTCAAGACAATAGATTTTAAGTACTTGTACCACAAAAAAAATAAAAAAAGACGTAAAGGTAACTATATGGGATAATGAGTATGTTAATTTGTTTGTATTAATCATTTCACTGTGTATATGTGTATCAAGATAAGTATATCAAACAGCATGTTGTGTTATACATCTTAATATATAATTTTAAAAGTTTAAAAAATCAGTTGGAAAAATAAATAAATGAGAAAACCTAGAAAAATAGCCAAATAACTTTATTAAACTTGAGAATTTATTTTCCAGTGTTGAGATATTATTTTTTATTATTTTCTATAGGGTGTTTGTGAACCGAAGTTTAGCCATGGAAAAGATAAAGTGTTTTGGTTTTGATATGGATTATACCCTTGCTGGTGAGTAGCAATTTCTGATTGCTTAAGAACTGCTGCTTTGGGTATAACACAGTGGGTTCACAGTAGGCAATTCAAATAACATTTGCTGACTTAATCATGTATTTGGCTACCAGAAGCTTTTATTATCAAATTGCTTCCACTAAGATTTATGAATATTGAAATTATCAGATATCCTTGAGATTTGGCTCATGAGTTTGCACACATAGATAGAAAAAGTATTAAATTTTACTATTTTAGAGATCCTGGTAAGAAATAATATGGTAAAATCATACATTGATACGTATATTTGGGCATTTTTGACTTTTACTCTTAGCCATTCTTTAGGTATGAGATTTTGTATCTCGTACTCTGCCACAGATAAACTTGTATCAGTTAAAAATTTTAATGTTAGTTTTTTTTTTGGAACGGAGTTTCACTCTTGTCTTCTAGGCTGGAGTGCAATGGCGCGATTTTGGCTCACTGCAACCTCCACCTCCTGGGTTCAAGCGATTCTCCTTCCTCAGCCTCCCAGGTGGCTGGGATTACAGGTGTGCGCCTCCATACCCGGCTAAATTTTGTATTTTTAGTAGAGATGGGATTTCACCATGTTGGCCAGGCTGATCTCGAACTCCTGACCTCAGGTGATCTACCCAGCTTGGCCTCCCAAAGTGCTGGGATTACAGGCGTGAGCCACCGCGCCCAGACAATACGTTGTTATTAACACAAATGGGAAATGTGTTCATTTTCCATTTAAATGATTGCACACATAATATGTATAAGGCTTTTAAAAAACTAGAGCCGCAGCCATAAGAAAGAATGAGTTTGTGTCCTTTGCAGGGACATGGATGAAGCTGGAAGCCGTCATTCTCAGTGAACTGCACAGGAACCAAAAACCAAACACTGCATATTCTTACTTATAAGTAGGAGTTGAACATTGAGAACACATGAACACAGGGAGGGGAACATCACACACTGGGGCTTGTCCGGGGGTGGGAGGCAAAGGGAGGGAGAGCATTAGGACAAACACCTAATGCATGCAGGGCTTAAAACCTAGATGACGGGTTTATATGTGCAACAGACCACCATGGTACATGTATACCTATGTAACCTGCATGTTCTGCGCACGTATCCCAGAACTTAAAAAAAATAACAAAACCCAAAAAACTCAGAGATGTACTAGACTTGCTTTTCTGTACCTAGGGTATATGCAGGAATTTAGCCAGTCTTCCCAATGGTCAGCTGCAATTAGATGGAGGACTGGGCAAGAAGTCACTGAAACTCCATGACAAACATGGAAAAGATGAACTTCTTTTTTAACTTGTAGAATCCTTAGTCTGTGTAGATGTTTTCATCAGCATGTTTTGTCCTTAGGATGTGGGGCATTGGGTACCATCTCATGGTCTTCTATTTGTGTAAACTTTGTGTTTAAGTTTCCACATCCTTTTTTATTAAATAAATTATATAGCTTCTGAAACCAACCAACCAACCAACCAACCAAACAAACAAAAAACTAGAACCATTAGCTTTATTCATTATCCTATAGCCCTTACACCAGCACTGTGCTGTTTTTCCCTTCCTTCTCTAAGATATATTTGAGTCAATGTATTAATCAATAGTTATAACATCTTTCCAGAACTTAGTAAAATATTTTCAATCTCGTGAAAATGCATTTAATTTAAGAAGTAGTGGGAAGGTGGGATCAAGTTGAGCATATGTGCTTGCACGTGTGTGTGAAACTGTGACAGAATCTTTCAGAAATTGTCTCTTAAAAATTTTGTCTTTACACAAAAACCTTAAAATGTATAAAGACACTTCTTAGGAACTATTAATATAACAGTGCTAATTTGTCCATCTCAAATTAGAGAAATCGCAGTTTGATGTTCAGTTTAGGCTACAAATGTAAATGAATAATACATGTTCAAAAATGAAATTATGGAGGTACTTGCCACATAGATATGGCCATGATTTTTTTTACCAAACAAGTAATACATTAAAAATATACACAGTTCCTGATTTGAATTTTTCTCTTCCCTCCATACTCTTTGTCGTTTATTTGTTTTTCTATTGCCTTAAGCTTATTTTTGCAGCATTTAATGTTTTTCTGATTGGTCACAGACACTTTTAGGAGTACTTGTCAGAAAGCAGGGGAAAGCAGTCTACTTTCTCAATGTAGATCTTGCCCTTCAAATGGGGAGAAAATCCTATAGTCTCTTCTTTCAAGAATTCTAGCTCTCTAGGGAAAGGAATGGTGAGATAATTTGGCAGCTGAAAGAGATTATCTAAAGCAGAAATAGAAGTTAATGGTGTCAAAAAGTGACAAACATTTTTCGCTTGGTTATTAAGACAATCTCATTACATTGAAATAGTTCAATTCAGTAAGTATTTATTGAGAATCTATAATGTGCCTGGCACATTTTGTTACTGAAAACTGAGATGATTATATATTCCCACAGAATAATGAAAAAATAAACTATCTTGTATATTGAAAAGGTCACTGAATCGGCCTTGCGCGGTGGCTCATGCCTATAATCCCAGCACTTTGGGAGACTGAGGCGGGCGGATTACTTGACAGGAGTTTGAGACCAGCCTGCCCAACATGGTGAAACCCCATCTCTACCAAAAAATACAAAAATTAGCTGGGTATGGTGGTTCTCGCCTATAGTCTCAGCTGTTCAGGAGGCTGAGGTGGGAGAATCTCATGAACCAGGGAGGCAGAGGTTGCAGTGAGCCGAGATGGTGCCACTGCACTCCAGCCTGGGCAACAGAGTGAGACCGTGTTTCAAAGAAAAAAATTAACTGAATCTGTCTCTAAACTTTAATGCACCTTATGATTTATTCTTTTTGTTTTTTGCAATGCCACTTCATATTTTAATGCTTTCTCCTAGTCTACACACAAATATATTTTGTGTATATTTAACAGTAAGTGTTAACATTTATTAAGTACTTATTATATGCCAGGACCTGTTCCAAGTGCTTTATATAGATTATCTCATTTAACACATGGATTCTGTTATTCACATCTGTTATTGAATATTTATAGAAACTCTTTGAAGCAGTTACTACTATCATCTTCATTTTACATATGACTGAGATTAAGCACTTTGTCCAAGGACATTTAGTTACGATGTACCTGAACCAAGATTCAGACCTAAGCATGCATATATGTATAGGCATATAATGTTAAAATTATCATTTTGGATAATGACAGTTTATCGAGATTTTCATATAAATAGAAACATATAGTGTGTTAGTCTGTTTTCACACTGCCGATAAAGACATACCTGAGACTGGGCAATTTACAAAAGAGATTTTTGTCTTGTTTTGTTTGAGATGGAGTCTCACTCTGTCACCCAGGCTGGAGTGCAGTGGTGCAGTCTCAGCTCACTGCAGCCTCTGCATCCTGGGTTCAAGCGATTATCCTGCCTCAGCCTCCCGAGTAGCAGAGATTACAGGTGCCAGCCACCATGCACGGCTAATTTTTGTATTTTTAGTAGAGACGCAGGGGGCAGTGGGGGTTTCATTATGTTGGCCAGGCTGGTCTGGAACTCCCGACCTCAGGTGATCTGCCTGTCTTGGCCTCCCAAAGTGCTGGGATTACAAGTGTGAGCCACTGAGCCTGACCAGAAAGAGGTTTCATGGACTTACAGTTCCACGTGGCTAGGGAAGCCCCACCATCATGGCAGAAGGTGAAAGGCATGTCTCACATGGCAGCAGACAGGAGAAGAGAGATTGTTCAGGGAAGTTCACCTTTTTAAAACCATCAGATCTCATGAGACTTATTCACTATCACAGGAACAGCAAGGTTTGAAAGACCCATCCCCATGATTCAGTTACCTCCCACTGGGTCCCTCCCACAACATGTGGGAATTCAAGATGAGATTTGGGTGGGGATACAGCCAAACCATATCATTCTGCCCCTGGTCCCTCCTAAATCTCTTGTCCTCACATTTCAAAACCAATCATGCCTTCCCAACAGTCCCCCAAAGTCTTAACTCATTTCAGCATTAACTAAAAAGTTCACAGTCCAATATCTCATCTGAAATAAGGCAAGTCCCTTCTGCCTATCAACCTGTAAAATCACAAGCAAGTTAGTTACTTCCTAGATACAATGGGAACACAGGCATTGAGTAAATACAGCCATTTCAAATGGGAGAAATTGGCCAAAACAAAGGGGCTGCAGGCCCCATGCAAGTTTGAAATCCAGTGGGGCAGTCAAATCTTAAAGCTCCAAAATGATCTCTCTTGACCCTGTGTCTCACATCCAGGTCTCACTGATGCAAGAGGTGGATTCCCATGGTTTTGAGCCGCTCCACTTCTGTGGCTTTGCAGGGTACAGCTTCCCTCCCAGCTGCTTTCACGGGCTGGTGTTGAGTGTTTGTGGCTTTTCCAGGTGCACGGTGCAAGCTATCACTGGATCTATTATTCTGGGGTCTGGAGGATGGTGACCCTCTTCTCATAGCTCCACTAGGCAGTGCCCCAATAGGGACCCTGTGTGGGGGCTCAGACCCCACATTTCCCTTCTGAACTGCCCTAGCAGAGGTTTTCCATGAGAGCCCCACCCTGGCCGTAAACTTCTCCCTGGATATCCAGGCATTTCCATACATCCTCTGAAATATAGGTGGAGGTTCCTAAACTGCACTTGTTGACTTCTGTGCACTCGCAGGCTCAACACCCCATGGAAGGTGCCAAGGCTTGAGGCCTGTAACCTCTGAAGCCATGGCCCCCGCTCTACATTGGCCCCTTTCAGCCATGGCAAGAGCGGCTGGCACTCAGGGCACCAAGTCGCTAGGCTGCACACAGCCTGGGCCTGGCCCATCAAACCACTTTTTCCTCTGAGGCCTCCTGGCCTGTGATGGAAGGGGCTGCCAAGAAGAACTCTGACATGCCCTGGAGACATTTTCCCCATTGTCTTGGTGATTAACATTGGGCTCTTCATTACTTATGCAGATTTCCATACAGGGCTTGAATTTCTTCTCAGAAAATGAGTTTTCTTTTCTGTTGCATTATCAGGCTACAAATTTTTACGCTCTGCTTCCCTTATAAAACTGAATGACTTTAACAGCACCCAAGTCACCTCTTGAATGCTTTGCTGCTTAGAAATTTCTTCCACCAGATACCCTAAAGCATCTCTCTCAAGTTCAAAGTTCCACAAATCTCTAGAGCAGGGGCAAAACGCCACCAGTCTCTGTGCTAAAATATAGAAAGAGTTACCTTTGCTCCAGCTCCCAACAAGTTCCTCATTTCCATCTGAGACTTCCTCAGCCTAGAATTTATTGCCCATGTCACTATCAACATTTTTGTCAAAGCCATTCAACAAGTCTCTAGGAAGTTCTAAACTTTGCTACATTGTTCTGTCTTCTTCTGAACCCTCCAAACTGTTCTAACATCTATGTGTTACCCAGTTCCAAAGTTGCTTCCACATTTTCAAGTATCTTTTCAGCAATGCCCCACTCTACTGGTACCAATTTACTGTAGTAGTTTGTTTTCACGCTGCTGATAAAGACATACCTGAGACGGGGCAGTTTACAAAAGAAAGAGGTTTAGGCCAGGTGCAGTGGCTTATCCCAGCACTTTGAGAGGCTCAAGTGGGTGGATCACCTGAGGTCAGGAGTTCGAGACCTGCCTGGCCAACATGGTGAAACCCCGTCTCTACTAAAAATACAAAATTAGCTGGGTGTGGTGGTGTGCGCCTGTAATCCCAGCTACTTGGGAGGCAGGAGAGTCACTTGAACCCGGGAGGTGGAGGTTGCAGTGAGCCGAGATCGTGCCACTGCACTCCGGCCTGGGTAAAAAGATCAAAACTCCATCTCCAAAAAAAAAAAAAAAAAGAAGTTAATGAACTTAGTTTCACATGGCTGGGGTGGCCCCACAATCAAGGTGGAAGGTGAAAGGCGAAAGGTATGTCTCACATGGCAGCAGACAAGAGAAGAGAGCTTGTGCAGGGAAATTCCCCTTTTTAAAATCATCTAGATCTTGTGAGAGTTATTCATTATCACAAGAACAGCACAGGAAAGACACGCCCCTGTGATTCAGTTACTTCCCACTGGGTCCCTCCCACAACACGTGGAAATTCAAGATGAGATTTGGGTGGGGACGTAGCCAAGCCATATCATATATTACGTACTCCTTTTTGTCTGCCTTATTTTGCTCAGCATGTTTTTGTGATTCATTCACATTGTTGTCTACCAGTAAGTAGTTCATTCTTTTTTTAACTCTTGACGTAATTTTTTTTTATTATTTTAAAATTACTTTAGACTGCGGCTGGGCGTGGTGGCTCATGCCTGTAATCCCAGCACTTTGGGAGGCTGAGGTGGGCAGATCACGAAGTCAGGAGATTGAGACCATCTTGGCTAACATGGTGAAACCCCGTCTCCGCTAAAAAAAGTACAAAAAATTAGCCAGGCATGGTGGTGGGCACCTGTAGTTCCAGCTCCTTGGGAGGCTGAGGCAGGAGAATGGCGTGAACCCGGGAGGCAGAGCTTGCAGTGAGCTGAGATCGCGCCACTGCACTCCAGCCTGGGTGACAGAGCGAGACTCTGTCTCAAAAAAAAAAAAAACAAACAAACAAAAAAAAAACTTTAGACCTACAGAAGAGCTACAAAAATAATTTAGAGAGTTCTCCTTTCCTCTCTCCTATGGTAACATCTTGCTTGACCATAGTACAATTATAAAAACTGAGAAATTAACATTAGTACAGTATTATTAGTTGAACTACGGACTTTATTTTTCATCAGTTTTTCCACTAATGTCGTCTTTTTATTCTAGGATCCAGTGCCGAATCGCATATTGCATTTAGTTGTCTTATCTCCTTAGTCTCTTCTAATCTGTGATTGTTCCTAAGTCTTCTCTTTCATTGCTTTGACACTTTTTTTTTTTTTTTTTTGAGACGAAGTTTGGCTCCTGTTTCCCAGGATGGAGTGCAGTAGGACAATCTCGGCTCACTGCAACCTCCACCTCCCAGGTTCAAGCAATTCTCCTGCCTCAGCCTCCCAAATAGCTGGGATTACAGGCATGCATCACCACACCCAGCTTATTTCTTGTATTTAGTAGAGACAGGGTTTCATCATGTTGATCAGGCTGGTCTCGAACTCCTGACCTCAGGTGATCCACCTGCCTCAGCCTCCCAAAGTGCTGGGATTATAGGCATGAGCCACCATGCCCGGCCAACACTTTTTTAAAAAATAAGAATTTTTTTTCTCTTTTGAGACAGTGTCTCACTCTGTTGCCCAGGCTGGAGTGCAGTGGTGCAATCATGGTTCACTGCAGCCTTAACCTCCCAGGCTTAGGTGATCCTCCCTTTTCAGCCTCCCAAGTAGCTGGAGATACAGGTGCAAGCCACCATGCCCAGATAACTTTTTTATTTTTCAGTAGTGACAGAATTTCACCATGTCACTCAGACTGGCCTGGAACTCCTGGGCTCAAGCGATCCACCTGCCTTGGCCTCCCAAAGTGCTGTGAGCCACTGCACCTGGTCTTGCTTTGAGACTTTTAAAGAGTACTGGCTAGGTATTTTGTAGAGTGTTCCACAATGTGGGTTTGTCTGCTTTGTGGTTCATAGAAAGCACCTTCTAGCTGTGTCCTCACATGGTGGAAGTGCTAAGGGGTCTCTCTTAGGCCTCTTTTATAAGGGCAGTAATCCCATTCACAAGTGCTCTGCCTTTGTAAAAGAGGGCACCAATCACTTCCCAGAGGCCTCACTTCCTGACACCATCATATTGATGATTAGATTTCAACATATGAACTTTGAAGGACACAAATATTGAGACCATAGAATGAACTGTAAAACTATCTGTCTAGCATAATCTGTGAATTGGCTATTCTGGCAAACAGTGTTTTGAGTGATATATAATTACCTTACAGCATAGATAGATTACTAGTTTTCAGAGTTAGAATGTAGTGAAATTCTTAGAATACAGTGATCCTAGGATTGATGCTTCTGAAGTGTCTGCATAGGACATCACATGTCAAACATAACATCTCAAAGTCATGTTTTGGAATGGTGTGTTCATTGAGAGGTGGTTATTGGCTCATGATCCTTATCACACTGTAAATTTGCCTAAATTTGTTCTGAGGAAACAGCTACATAGGGTTACCTCAAAGTTCTTTTTTCTTGTTTTCAGATGTGGGAGATACATATGACTTCTTTTTGGAAAGGATGAGGGGTGGGATTTAATCTTGGCAAATTGAGATATTTTCATAAGGAAACTGTGTTTTTGGTCTTCCTGAAGATGGCCACAGAAGACCTTCTTTGAGCAGAGGGGTTTTATTTTGATTTTTCAGCTTTTTCATGGTTCTATGAGTAGATAAGAAAATTTACTTTGAATAATGATGTTTTGAGAATCCTATTGTTTATGTTAAATGCTGGAGTTGATAGAATTAGTGGTAAATAATTATTTAAAACTTTGATGTCACTAATGAATGAGGAAGAGGGTAACTGAAGCAAAAATACTATGTGGACTGTAGGAATGTTAAACCGTATATATAATAATTCTAAACTTGTAATTTTTCAAAAGTTAATGATACAGACCTTTGGTAAAGGTGTTACTGGGGGCTGTGGGAGAGTTGGTTGTTGGGAGTTTGTTGGGAGTTGAGAGTAGTTTGTTAAAAGAGAAATTGATGGCCTTTCTTGTATTAAAATGTTTCTTATTTTGCTTACAGTTTGGTAGTCATTTATTTCCCCAATGAAGTATGTCACATAGTGTTCAGTAACATAATCCATTCTGATGGGAGCTTCATTATCTTCATCTCATCTAAATGCTGACCTAATACCAAAAATATTTTTCAGAGAAGATTCCTTTGTCACCAATTATCCCCATAATTGAAGCCAGCTATGTATTATTTGCAAGATTTCTATGTAAGACTAACATTTGTATATAGAACAGCAACAAAATATGTAAAAATCTTGTTTATTGACACAAGTAATTTTGCCTGGTTGTCTTGAACCTAAATCAGTATTAATCCTGAATCTGCTACCCATAGAATGCCAGTATTTGTATTTAGCTCCTTATGTTTGTATTATTGTAGATTAACACTTTATTTCTCTAATGAGATTATGTACATTAATTATGCTTTAACTACAGTTGACCCTTGAATAATACAGGAGTTAAAGGCACTGACTCCCATGCAATCGAGCGTACCCATCAAGCGTATTTACAATTCCTTTTTCACACCAAGTTACTTTAGTGGCATTCTTTGCACATGATATGTATCAGGATTTGGCCCTTTGCATTTTGACTTCCTCTGCAGATACGTGTTTTTCTTTTCCCTTTTTTTGAGGCTTCTTTCTCCCTTAACTCTTCCCACATTTAACTACTAATAGCCTATTTTTGACCAAATACTTATTGATAACATAAACAGTCAGTTGACACATATTTTGTATATTGTATATATTATATACTATATTTTTACAAAAAATTAGCCACAAAAATTGTTAAGAAAAACATAAGGAAGAGAAAATACATTTACTATTCATCAAGTGGAAGTGGGTCATCATAAAGGTCTTCATTCTCATTATCTTCATGTTGAGTAGGTTGAGGAGGAAGAGGAAGAGACGGTGTTGGTCTTGCTGTCTCAGGGGCAGCAGAGGCAAAGGAGGTGGAGGATACAGGAGAGGAAGCAGGAGAGGTAGGCACACTTTTATTGTAAAAAGTCTGAAGGGCGGGGCACAGTGGCTCATGTCTGTAATCCCAACATTTTGGGAGGCCGAGGCAGGTGGATTGCTTGAAGCCAGGAGTTTGAGACTAGCCTAGGGAACCTAATGAGACCCAGTCTCTACAAAAACTTTTCAGAAATTAGCCAGACATCATGGTGTGTGCCTGTAGTTCCAGCTATTCCGGAGACTGAGATGGGAGGATCACTTGAGCCCAGGAGTTTGAGATTTCAGTGAGCTGTGGTCATGGCACTGCACTTCCCCCTGGGTGATACATCAAGACCTTGTCTCCAAAAAAATAAAAATAAAAAATTCACATATAAGTGGACCTGCGCAGTTCAAACCCACATTATTCAAGTCAACTGTAGTTTGTCTACCGAGTACAGATGAGTTTATAAATGAAAGTCATGTTTAGAATCTAGATAGTACTGAACCATATGTATTAGCTTTACCACTGGCCAAGAGTGGACTGTTTTTTTTTGTTTTGTTTGTTTGTTTGTTTGTTTGTTAGTTTTTTAGACGGAGTCTCACTCTGTCCCCCAAGCTGCAGTGCAGTGGCATGATCTCCGCTCACTGCAACCTCCGCCTTCCAGGTTCAAGCGATTCTTCTGCCTCAGTCTCCTGAGTAGCTGGGACTACAGGCATACACCACCATGTCCTGTTAATTTTTGTATCTTTTGTAGAGATGGGGTTTCACCATATTGGCCAGGCTGGTCTCTAACTCCTGACTTTGTGATTCGTCTGCCTTGGCCTCCCAAAGTGCTGAGATTACAGATGTGAGCCACCACACCTGGCTAACAATGTTTTATATAAAAAGTACCCATCAAGCGTATTTACAATTCCTTTTTCACACCAAGTTACTTTAGTGGCATTCTTTGCACATGATATGTATCAGGATTTGGCCCTTTGCATTTTGACTTCCTCTGCAGATACGTGTTTTTCTTTTCCCTTTTTTTGAGGCTTCTTTCTCCCTTAATTAGACCTGTTGGGTGCTCTAGTTTCCCATTGTATTAAGTTGCTCTCATGTATATACTTTCTATACCCCAGAGTTTTCATTTGTGGTCCTTACTTGAGCACACAGTCTTTTTAGCCTTTTTATGGTTATGTGACCCACACAGATGGGTCAGGCTAACCCCAGGACCAAACAAGCTAAAAAAGATCTTGAAAGCCAATCTAAGATTAGGTCTTTGGACTTGGGAGAGAGCAAGAAAGTTGTTGTTGTTGTTGTTTTTTTTTTTTTTTTTTTTTTTGAGACGGAGTCTGGCTCTGTCACTGAAGCTGGAGTGCAGTGGCTGGATCTCAGCTCACTGCAAGCTCCGCCTCCTGGGTTTACGCCATTCTCCTGCCTCAGCCTCCCAAGTAGCTGGGACTACAGGCGCCCGCCACTTCGCCCGGCTAGTTTTTTTGTATTTTTTAGTAGAGACGGGGTTTCACCATGTTAGCCAGGATGGTCTCGATCTCCTGACCTCGTGATCCGCCCGTCTTGGCCTCCCAAAGTGCTGGGATTACAGGCTTGAGCCACCGCGCCCGGCCAAGAAAGTTGTTTTTAATCAAACTATGCCCTCTCCACAAAATGAAGGGATTAATCTATACTATTTCTGAATTTTGTTTCTTTGGTTTTATTTGAATAGACAGCTGCTAAAAGTGTGTTGCTGAATTTGTTGTTACCAACAGTGGACAATAGAGTGAAAACAGAAAACAGAATTGGTATTTTTCAGGCTGTTCAGTGCTTGTTTTTTTCAAATGGCTCATAGGCACGAACAGACTAGTGATTTCTATTAGTATTGTTACTTAGTTTTATAATATTAAATCCAGAAATCTAGTTCTGAGACTTCAAATGAGAAATTCTTTTCCAAGTAAATGAGTGACATAAAGTCCTTAACATTACCTCCTCATGGTTACAGATCAGCATCTGACAGACTGCTAATCTGCAAAATGTGGTTTCTTCAAGAAACAAAATGCTAGCCAGCAGCTGTTAAGTGAGAGTAATCTGAGTGTAAGAAGTCATTATTTTTTCTTTCCATCATCTTTCCACGCCGCCACAATGGTGCACATGAATGACTTGGCTGATGCCCTCAAGAGCATCAACAATGCCGAAAAGAGAGGCAAATGCCAGGTTCTTATGAGGCTGTGCTCCAAAGTTATTGTCCGGTTTTTTTACTGTGATGATGAAGCATGGTTACATTGGCAAATTGAAATCATTGATGATCACAGAGCTGGGAAAATTGTTGTGAACCTCACAGGCAGGCTAAACAAGTGTGGAGGGATAGATGAGCCCCAGATTTGATGTGCAACTCAAAGATCTAGAAAAATGGTAGAATAATCTGCTTCCATCCCACCAGTTTGGTTTCATTGTACTAACGATCTCAGCTGATATCATATGAAGAAGCAAGACGAAAACGCACAGGAGGGAAAATCCTAGGATTCTTTTTCTAGAGATATAATACATATTTATAAATAAAATGCCTCATGGAAAAAAAACTGATTTTTTTTAAAAGGCAGAATAATTCTCTTTTCTGTTAAATTATATTAAATATAATTTCATTAAATTTAATTATTGTATTATTAAATTACATATTATATATTAAATATAAGTCCCATACATTCCAACTAGTCTTATTGTTATCCTTACTCTAGAGGTTATGTGGTTGGAGGGAAAAACCTCAGAGTGTGGTAGACCTGGGTTGGATCCCAGTTCTGCCTTGTACTAGCTCTTGACCACCAGCATGTTAAGCTATGTCTCAGTTTCTTCTTTTAATTTTTTAAAAGGCGGGGGGATGTGGTAGGGTTACACTTTTGGCTAAGGTTTAAATGCAATAGTGTACATAAAATGACTAGTGCAGTGACTAGTGTACTCTTTGACTGGTGATACCAAGGTATTAATACACCGAAACTTGAGCTGAAAGGGAAAAAAATCTAAGGAATAAGGAGAAAGATACCAATATTAACCTTATTTACACTTCTATATATTACGGAAAAACCTGGCATGCTTGGTAGATGGCAGTGGAATGTTTAATGCTCTGTTGTGTGTGTGTAAGTATTGCAAATGATCATGAACTTAATAGAAAGTTAAAGCTCTTTTCTGAGCAGCTCTTAACGACAGGGTATTTTGGCAACAGAGCATGTTTCCATGAGCATGTTTACCAGTGTGCTGAAGGAAATAGATTTTGGACAACAGGTCCTTCTTTAAATTAAAAACATATTTCTTTATGACAGAGGTGTTATTAATATGCTTCTAATAGATGCAAGGAGAGTTACTTGCCTTTTTGAAACAATAAGAAAGGTAGAAAGAAATAGTTGCACGAAAGACTAAATGTGGTAAATTTCATGAAGTTAAGACAAAGAATTATACATGTAGAATTATTAAATTTCCAGAAGTCTTAACCCCAAGGAAGACTACAGCAACATACTAGTAGGGAGTGGGGGGATGAGTTGTTAATATGTATTTAAGCCCTTCAGAAATATAGAGTGACTCTTGGTTTAGGATTATGAAAATGTAGTATTTCTAACTTGACTCATTTGGGAAATCATAATGACTTCCCACCCCCCCCCCCGCCCCCCAGTTACGAAGGCTTGAGTTTTTTGGCTGTTTTGTGAATCTTGTGCTTGGAAATCCAGAAGGAGGTACGTTCCAGTTTTTTTTCCAGCTCCAGCACTATAGATTCTGTGCCATTTCAGTAAATCCAGCAATAAGCTCCTTATTTCTGTTATCATTTCAGAATCAGTGGATACCATGGCTAGTGTCCACTCCTTCTCTTTTCTCTGAGAAATTTTCAGGAGGATAAGAATGAACATTTGTTGAACATGTACTAGAAAATGTACTTTATGTACAATGTACCTTTTAATCCTCACCACAGCCTGCTGAGGTAGGGATTACTAGCAACATTGTACAAAAATGAGGCTAGGCATGATTGCTTACAGGGGTAATCCCAGTGCTTTGGGAGGTTGGAGAGCCCTTGGGCCCAGGAGTTGAAGATCCATCTGTGCAGCATAGTGAGACCTCATCTCTACAAAATAAATAAAGAGTAGCAGGGTGTGGTACAGCAAACCACCATGGCACATGTTTACCTGTGTAACAAACCTGCACATACTGCATGTGTACCCTGGAACTTAGAGGAAAAAAAAAAAAAAAAAAAAAAAGATTAGCTGTGTGTAGTAGTGCACGCCTGTAGTCCCAGCTACTTGGGAAGCAGAGGGAGGAGGATGGTATTAGCCAAGGAGTTTGAGGTTTTGGTGAGTTGTGATTGCGCCTGTACCCTGGGCTGTAGAGTGAGACCCTGTCTCAAACAAACAAAAAGTCAAAAAATCAAAAAGGGTACAGATAAAATGACCTACATATAATGTAGGGGAAAGAAATGTCTTTCCTTCCCATCTTAAGTTCATGGCTGTAGCCGCTATAACAAAAGACAGATTAGTGAGAGAAAAGCATACAGATTAATTTAATGTAAGTTTTTTGGGACACGGGAGCCTTCATAAGGAAATTAAGACCTGAAGAAATGAGTAAACCTGTGTATTTTCTGTGACAGGATTGATAAAGAAGTGGATAGTTGTAGAGAAGTATGATTGGACAAAAGGGGGTATGATCTAATGGTAATAAACTGGGAGGAATTTAGTAAGCTCTGTTCATTCAGAATCTTTGCTGCGTCGCTAGGTCTTCAGAGGTAAGGAGGTTCCTTTCCTCTTGGTGTAAGGAGGACACCTCTCAAATGAGAGTAGTATGACCTGCTTTAGGGGAAGGTGAGAAAAATTCTTCCTAGGTTTTTTTTTTTGAGATGGAATCTTGCTCTCGCCCAGGCTGGAGTGCAGTGGCGCCATCTCGGCTCACTGCAAGCTCTGCCTTCCGGGTTCACGCCATTCACCTGCCTCAGCCTCCTGAGTAGCTGGGACTACAGGCGCCCGCCTCTATGGCCGGCTAATTGTATTTTTAGTTGAGACGTGGTTTCACCGTGTTAGCCAGTATGGTCTCGATCTCCTGACCTCGTGATCTGGCTGCCTCAGCCTCCCAAAGTGCTAGGATTACAGGCGTGAGCCACCGCCGCCAGGCCAATTCTTCCTAGATTTTATGACTTGCTTTAGGGAAGAAGTGGGGTGGTGAGAGTGACCTTCCTGCTTCTGCTGTTTTCTTAAAAGCCAAGGTACCATATTTTGGGTTCAAATGTCCTAAACCCTGTCAATAACTAGCAACTGATTTGTTAAAACTCATAACTGGAATTTAAACTCAGGTCAGTTTCTATTTCTCATGCTGCTCCCAGCTTTCAGAACAGAAATTATCCAGTAACTATAGATGAGATATCAATAAGAGAGAAAAACCTGTAAACAAAAGAGATCATCCTTAATTTTTCCCCCCAAATGAAAACCCTGCCTAGGCAAAACTGCATCTTTCTTTTGCAGTTGAATTGTAATCTTTATCTTTAGAACACATAGTTAAAACATAGTTTCTCTTTTGCTTAATTTTTAGAAATAATCTTAAAGCTTCATTAAGTCTCAGGATTACCATGTAAGTACTGTATTAGAAATGTTGTTAGAATTATTATTATTATTATTTTGAGACAGAGTCTTGCCCTGTCACCTAGGCAGGAGTGCAGTGCGGTGATCTCAGTTCACTACAACCTCCTCCTTCCGGATTCAAGCGATTCTCACACCTCAGTCTCCCAAGTAGCTGGGATTACAGGCGTTCGCCACCATGCCTGACTAATTTTTGTATTTTTAGTAGAGACGGGGTCAGCCAGGCTGGTCCAGGCTGGTCTTGAACTCCTGACCTCAGGTAATCTGCCCTCCTCAGCCTCCCAAAGTGCTGGGATTACAGGCTTGAGCCATCATGCCCCACCAAGAATTCTAAAATTAAACAGTGCATTTTTTTCTCTATTAAAAAATCTTAGGGGGATTGGAAATATATTTTAGGTTCCTCTCTTTTGAATTTTTCTGCCCTCCCCTCCTTTCTAGGCCATATTATTAGCCTCTGGGGAGTTATCCCAAACCCAAGCACTTGGCGTTAACAAACCTAAAGTGTGGGAATGGTGACTGAATAAAGCTGTTAAGAGTACCAGGGAAGAAATTAAGACAAAGTGGCTCATGGTGTCAGTAAATCAAAGCATTATCTTGCTACTAGCAGAGGCATCTCAGGACCTTTGATCCCTGCCCTCTTGAACATAGTAGATGCACTCTGATCTTGTTTTATTGTTATTGGAATGGACTCAAGTCACTTGACATTTAAGTGAACATGTTTTGGATGGTGTGTTTACTTGGACTAGAGTCCAGGGCACTCATCGTGTTTCTGTCAGCAATTGTATATCCTCACCAAACTTACTGGCATTGGAGGTGCTTAAATGGGTGAGAAAAACAATTTAAAGTAAGAAATATTGGTGTATTGTCACTACAGACATCTCAAGTCCAGCATTTAAAAAATTTATGGTAAAATGTATAGAATATAAAATTACCATTTTAAACCATTTTCAAATATACAATTCAGTGGCACTAAGCACATTCAGTGGCACTAAGCACAATGCTCACCACTATCCATTTCCAGAACTTTTTCATCATCCCAAACAGAAACTCCATACCCATTAAGCAATAACTCCCCATTCCCTCCACCCCTCAGTCGCTAGTAACCTCTAATTTATTTTCTGTCTCTATGAATTTGTGTATTCTAGATATTTCATAAAAGTTAAATTGTACAATATTTGTTTTATGTCTGGCTTATTTCTTTTAGCATAATATTTTTCAAATTTGTCCATGTTATAGCATGTATTACCTTTTGAGACTGAATAATATTCTATTGTAGGTATATACCACATTTTGTTTATCTGTTCATCTGCTGATGGACGTTGGGATTGTCTCCACCTTTTGGCTGTTATGAATAGGCTGCTGTGAACATTGGTGTTTAAGCATCTGTTTGAGTTCCTGCTTCCTGCTTTCAGTTCTTTTGGGTATATACCCAGGAATGGAATTGCTGGATCGTAATGTAAGTCTATGTTTAGCTTTTTGAAGAACTGCCAAACTGTTTTCCACAGTGGCTGTAACATCTTACATCCCCACCAGCAATACATGAATGAGAGTTCCAATTTCTTCACATCTTGGCAATACTTATTTTCAGGTTTCTTGTTGTTGTTTGATAATACTTATCCTACTGGGTGTGAAGTTAAGGTATCTTATTATGGTTTTGATTTAATGTTTCTCTAATGGCTGGTGATATTAAGCATCATTTCATGTGTTTATTTAGTCATTTATATAACTTCTTTGGAGAAATGTCAGTTTTTTTAAATTAGGTTTTTTAAATAACTGGAGTTACATATTCTGCATATTAATATTTATGTATTCTGGATATTAATCCCTCATCAGATACATGATTTGCAAATATTGTCTCTCATTCTATGGGTTTTCTTTTCCCTCTCTTGATCATGCCTTTTGAGGCACAAAAGTTTTTAATTTTGAAGTCCAGTTTATCTGTTTTTTCTACTGTTGCCGGTGCTTTTGCTGTCATAGCTGTTAAATCATTCCCAAATCCAATATAAGGAAGATTTTCTGCCATGTTTTCTTCTAAGAGTTTCATAGTTTTAACTCCTATATTTAGGTCTGTGATCCATTTTGAGTTTACTTCTTTTCTTTTCTTTCTTTCTTTTTTTTTTTTTGAGAAAGGGTCTCTGTCATCCAGGCTGGAGTGCAGTGATGCGATCTCAGCTCACTGCAACCTCCACCTCCCAGGCTCAAGTGATTCTCCCATTTCAGCCTCCCAAGTAGCTGGGACTACAGGCTTGTGCCATCATGCCTGGCTAATTTTTAAATTTTTTTGTAGAAATGGGGTTTCACCATGTTGCCCAGGCTGGTCGCTAATTCCTGGACTCAAGCAGTCCACCAGTCTTAGCCTCCCAAAGTGCTAGGATTACAGGCGTAAGACTGCAACTGGCCATGCCTTTTTTTGTTTAATGAAACCAATGACAAGGTAAAGGTCAGTGTTTGTGCTTTAGCATTTCTTCTTAAAGAAAGATGAAACTCTTCATAATAGTGATGAATTAAGATGGAAGATTAGCTGAGTTGAACTTACTATGGATAGTGTGTAAACCAGTTGCATCTATTTGAAGTTCTTACTGTGACGAGTGGTCTCTAAGGAATATATTTGTTGAAAAGTCTTTGGTACAAACCAAGAAAGGTAACCTTTATCAAAAAGACCAAATAAATTCTCATTGTCCTAGTTCATGAAATAATACTCAGGGCATGCACCTCACAACTTAGAAAATGCGCGTTACCTCACCCTACTGGCTTCCATATTACACGTGCAAGAGATATTTGTATGAGAGAATGAGTGCTTCTAAGTCAGTGAAACCTACCAACCTATATATACCCTCTGACTTTTTTTTTTGGAGACAAAAATTTGCTCTTGTTGCCCAGGCTGAAGTGCAGTGGCGCAATCTCAGCTCACCTCAACCTCTGCCTCCTGGATTCAAACGATTCTCCTGCCTCAGCCTTCTGAATAGCTGAGATTACAGGCATGTGTCACCATGCCCGGCTAATTTTGTATTTTTAGTAGAGATGGGGTTTCTCCATGTTGGTCAGGCTGGTCTCGAACTCCCAACCTCAGGTGATCCACCCATCTCGGCTTCCCAAAGTGCTGGGATTACAGGCATGAGCCACCACGCCCGGCCCTCTGACTTATTCTTAAGAGATTTATCGGTTTGTGAATGGATCAAAAGCATACAACTGAAGATTAAAGAACAGAAAAATAGGTGTAGTTTGACTTAAGAATGCATTAATGATCTCCCTTAGTGATCTTTTTTCTTAAGAGTCTTTGGACTTTTGCCCTCCCCCACAAACAGGGTAGAGTAAGAGAATAAGCTGAGTATTTAAACGGAGAAACTAGGGTAACAGATAAAAAGAAAAAAAAAAAAATCCCTGTCCAAAAAGAGATGATCCCTTAAAAAAAAAAAGATAACTGTGGTTAATAAAATTATTAATAAAAAGAAATTAGAAAACATTCATAAAACTAAACAAAGTAAAAATCTAATCAGAATATATTATGAGGACCCAACCTCTAAAGGAGATTTGTGATGATGAAATGTGATAATTTTGTCCATCTCTACAAAAAAAATGCAAAAATTAGTTGAGCGTGGTGCACGTCTATAATCCAAGCTACTCTGGAGGCTGAGGCGGGAGAATTGCTTGATCCTGGGAGGCGGAGGTTGCACTGAGCCGAGATTGTGCCACTGCACTCCAGCCCGGGCTACAGAATGAGACCTATCCAAAAAAAAAAAAAAAGGAAAAGAAATGTGATAATTTCATGCCATATTCATTGAATTGTATCAGCGTTCTGATTAGCATAAACTGAAGTTGACAAAGCCTATGGTGAATAGATTTGCATAGCTGGTAGGTTCATTCTTTATAGTTTTTTTTTTTTTTTTTTTTTGAGACGGAGTCTCGCTCTGTCGCCCAGGCTGGAGTGCAGTGGCGCGATCTCGGCTCACTGCAAGCTCCGCCTCCCGGGTTCACGCCATTCTCCTGCCTCAGCCTCCCGAGTAGCTGGGACTACAGGCGCCCACAACCGCGCCCGGCTAATTTTTTTTGTATTTTTAGTAGAGACGGGGTTTCACCGTGGTCTCGATCTCCTGACCTTGTGATCCGCCCGCCTCGGCCTCCCAAAGCGCTGGGATTACAGGCGTGAGCCACCGCGCCCGGCCCATTCTTTATAGTTTTAACTATGAAGCAATAAACGATTAATAGACTATAAAGACTACTGTGATATAGGATTTATACTTTACTTTTTTTCCAAAAGGCCTTTGAGGTGACTTGCAAAATTAAGCACATATGAAATGGGGCAAAGGACTAATTTTTTTAAATAAAGCACATAAGAAAATATGCTTCCAAAAAGATGTTATCCTTCATATAGTTACCTTATTGAGGAAAACTTACTCCAATATTGCTTGCTTAGACATTTTAGGAATTCTTTTGGAATTGTTTTCAGAGCCAGCTTATAAACTCAAAACCTGCTTTATTGTTTTACATAGTCATACTTTTTTTTAAACCCAGCTCGTTTTCCCCATTTATTCGTTAGTTGCTCCAAATAACCCTCACCTCCAATTAAATTCATCACCTGTTGAGGAACAAACATGTGCCACCAGGGAGGATGTCTAGAATAATGTGCTGTAGACTCTAAAAGTAATTTGAAAATAAGAATTCTCAATGTTTTGAGTAGTGGTTGCAATACTAGAATAAATACATATTGCTTCTGGATAAATACAGTTGCTTCTGCATATTGTTTGTTGTTGTTGTTGTTGTTTTGAGACAGGTTCTTGCTCTGTCACCCAGGCTGCAGCACAGTGGTGCAATTGTAGTTTACCATAACCTTGAACTACTTGGCTCAAGTGATCCTCTTACCTCAAACTCCTGAATAGCAAGGACTATAGGTGTATGCCACCATGGCTGGCTAATTTTTAAATTTTTTGTAGAGACAGGGCCTTGCTATGTTGCCGAGTTGGATCTTGAACTGCTGGGCTCAAGCAGTCCTCCTACCCCAGCCCCCAAAAGTGCTAAGACTGTTGATGTGAGCCATCACACCCAGCCTGGGAGTGATTGTTTTGAATGGGTGAAGGCTCATTTCGATGTGTAAGTTCTATTATGTTTGTTTTTAAACAGACATTATTAGTCATATATCATAATACAGTTTGATTATTTTCATTTCAGAATTCCATTTTTGTTTCTGTTATTTTGAGATAATTGTCTTTTAGAGAGAGACAGCTTAATTTGGAGCAAATCCATTGATTGTTAGGTAAAAATACTTGTCATTTGTAGTTTGTTTCTTTAACTGAACTAAGCTTTATTTAAACTAAGCTACTTTTGGTGTCATCCCTTATTTAAAAATTTTCTCAGTGGTTACACTGTTTTATTTTCTTTAGCCCAATATACCACCTATCTCTTGCTCTGATTTCCTAAGAATATTAATACCTGATAATAATAACCAGTACTATCTTACCAAAAGAACAATGCTGTTGGTAGAACAGGTTTTCTCATTAAGACTGTGAAGGGGTGGCCTGCCTCTCCACACCTGTGGGTGTTTCTCGTTAGGTGGAACGAGAGACTTGAGAAAAGAAATGAGACACAGAGACAAAGTATAGAGAAAGAAAAAGTGGGCCCAGGGGACCGGCGCTCAGCTTTCAGAGGACTCACGCCGGCACCGGTCTCTGAGTTCCCTTAGTATTTATTGATAATTATCTTTACCATCTTAAAGATAAAGGAGTGGCTGGACAATAGGATCATTGTAGGGAGGAAATCAGCAGTAAGACATATGAACAAAAATCTCTGTGACATGAATAAGTTTAAAGGAAAATGCTGTGCCTTGAGATGCATATGCAAACATCTCCATAAACCTTTTAACAGCATTGTTTCAGCCTATCACATGGGGAGAAACCTTGGACAATACCTAGCTTTCCTAGGCAGAGGTCCCTGGGACCTTTGGCCGTGTATGTGTCCCTGGGTAGTTGAAATTAAGGGAATGGTGATGACTTTTAACCAGCCAGCTGCCTTCAGGCACTTGTTTAACAAAGACATATCCTGCACAGCCCAAAATCCATTAAACCTTGAGTCACCACAGCACATGTCTCTTGCAAGGACAAGGTTGGGTAGGGTCACAGATTAACAGCATCTCAAATACAGAACAAAATGGAGTCTCTTATGTCTGCTTCTTTCTATATAGACACAGTAACAGGCTGATCTCTCTTTCTTTTCCCCACAGACTGTAATATTGACAACGTAGTATAGTTCTGTATATATATAGTATAACATATATACTATATATACTATAGTATATATAATATATAGTATATATAGTATAATTCTGTATGTGCGATACATAATACTTGTGTACACTTCTGCTATTTAAAATGTTTTATGAAAGAACAATTTTAAAACTTTCTGATTTGATAAAATTTATTAAGTTTGGTGAGAATAAATTAGGGAAGATGGATGAAACAAGAATCCAAAATAGCAAAAGTTGTTAAAGCTGTGTGATGTGTTTAAAGCAGCTCATTACATATTTCCTCTACTTTTGTGTGTATGAGTAAAAATATCCTTAATATTAAATTTAAAAATAATGTGGCAGAAACTAAAAAAATACCAATAAAGTTTTTTTTTTTTTTTTAAAGAGGCATTTAAATGTTAAGGTCCTTTAGTCTTTTCATTTCCATTTGAGATATTATAGCCCTTGTTATTTTAGCTGCTTTACTACTTTTTCTTAAACTTCAGAATTTCTTACAGTACCTTCCTCAGGAAATAAAGTACTATTTCTACAGTCAGGCAGTGCTTTTGAGGTGGTCCCTCCATGTTAGGAAATAATTTAAAAATAATACTCCAGTGCATTATCTTACTTGTAGATGAAAGCCTTTGTATTCGTTGAGATAAACATCCTCAAACTATTATTTTTAGACATATATTACATATGAAATATATGGCATATTTTAGGTGTATATTACTTTTTAGATAGCTTTTTAATATATGAGTCTATACTTAGTTTCCAAGCTTTGATTCCCTTAGTTTCCAAGCTTTGATTCCTTTTATGTCAAGTCTGTATCCCAGTTAAAGTTTTCACTAATACGAAATTAATCTCTCTGAATTGTAATAACACTTGGTTTGTTTCTAGATTAGGAAATGTAAAAGATTGCTTAATAAAACCCATTTCATCTCCATTACATGGTAAGTGATAGAATCAATTACTAGTGTTTATGATCTTTACTTTTTATTGCCAATTATATAAGCATTCAAATGTAGGCCATATTTTTTGTGTGTGAATGTCATGTAATAATATTAGTGGCATCAGTGAAGTTATTAAGATGATTTTTTCACTCCCAGCATCCAGGCTATTTTCTTTTTTTTTTTTGGAGACAGAGTCTTACTCTGTCACTCAGGCTGGAGTGCAGTGGCACAATCGCAACTCATTGCAACTGCCGCCTCCCGGGTTCAAGCAATTCTCCTCCTCAGCCTTCTAAGTAGCTGGGACTACAGATGCACACTGCCATGCCCGGCTGATTTTTTTGTATTTTAGTAGAGATGGGGTTTCACTGTGTTGCCCAGGCTGCTCTTGAACTCCTGAGCTCATGCAGTCCACCTGCCTCGGCCTCCCAAAGTCCTGGGGTTATAGGCGTGAGCCACCGCGCCTGGCCAAAGGCTATTTTCAACATGACTAAACTTGTTTTCAACATAGTAATAACATAATAGCTACCTTTGATTCATTATCTCCTTTCTGCTTACACATTCTCTGGATGTTTGTTTTATCATGCAGATAATGGCCAATGAGGAAAGGACAAATGATAATGGAATCAAGTTGTGTAGCAAAGATTTAGATTAAACCTTATGAATAAGACACTAATACTGTAGTGGGTTCAGTATTACCTGAACTAGATCACTAATACCTAAGCAGATCATGAGGACGTTGTGATTCTGTCACTGGGAACATTTGTTCTGTTTTGATAATCAAGTGAAGAAATCAGATTCAGACGATTATAGGAGTCCACATCAAGTGACCACATAGAGGTTCTTTTATTTTCTGTTTTTAATCCACTTCCTCAGTTTTTTCCTCGGGATGAATAGACTGACATTACCCAGAATACTTTGTTATTAAAGAATGAATTTATTTCCATCTAGATTTCCAATTCATTAAGTACCTAAAGGGGTCTGTTTATTTCCTTAAGACTCTTTGAAGAAGATAGTCAAACATTTCAATTAAATAGGATAGATAATGTATGTGGAAGTATATGACCTAAAGTATAGGCTGGGGGTGCACACTGTTGGCCCATGGACCCAACTTAGACCACAGACCATAGTTTGGCTGAAAGAGTTTTTGTTTGTTTAATTGGGTCGGTATTTTTATTTTTATTTATTTATTTATTTATTTATTTATTTATTTATTTATTTTTGAGACAGAGTCTTACTCTGTCACCCCGGCTGGAGTGCAGTGGTGCGATCTCAGCTCACTGCAACCTCTGCCTTCTGGGTTCCAGTGATTCAGGCACATGCCACCAGGACAGGTGTGCGCCACCACACCCAGCTAATTTGTATTTTTTAGTAGAGACAGGGTTTCATTGGCCAGGCTGGTCTCGAACTCCTTACCTCGTGATCCACTTGCCTCGGCCTCCCAAAGTGCTGGGATTACAGGCGTGAGCCACCATGCCGGCCTAATTGGGTCAGTATTACACAATTGAGAGATTACAGGTAAAAGTCTAGGTTGGCTGTTACCACACAATTGGGAACATTTGGCTCCCATTCCCACAGGGAAGTCAACTACACTTGAGTAGCCACTTTCTTCTCTAGACAAGATGTACACCCTCATGTATCCCACTTCACACATTAATTCACTTGCCTAGTCTTGACATAGATGTTTGTAATGTATTAGCTGAATCTGAATTTCAGAGAGTTGTCAGGTAAACTTTATAGTACCTTGAGAAATTGGTTATAAAAATGAGTTATCTGTATAAGCCTGAATAAATCATACATAAATCATGCATAGTTTTTAAGAAGACTTCCTGGGCTGGATTGATTGGCCCCCTTTTTGTCCCTCTATACTTTCTTAGTCATTTGATTAGTCTTATTGATCTCCTAAAACTTATTATAAATATCTAAGTGTATATCCCCTGTAATATACCATGAGCTATGAGCTCCTTCAAGGCCCAGGATCATACATTATTTTGTTTTTTGTTCTCAGCTTCTAGTACCTGGTACACAGTAGGTATCCAAATGTTTGTTAAATTCCTCTAACTTTAGTACAGGCATTTGAGTGCTATGGTCTGTTTATTTTTGGAAAAAAATATATATTAGCTATTTCTGTTTTTGTATTTGTATTACAAGCAGCTCCTTTGGTTAAAGATGATTTTTAAAAGTTATCTCAATAATTTTCAATTTTTCTGTCTTAAATTGAAAACAGTACGGAAAATACAAGATCTTTGTAAGTATACAGATTCTCAGATAGGATATTTTTGAATTAGGTATTTTTTTCATTTTATTTAAAAATATTCTTCTAATCTTAATATTTTTAAAACAAATAACTCTTAATTACCATTTAATTGCATTTGCTTGCAATAAACTGAAATTGGCAGTCGCTCAAAGTCCACTTATTTTACTTATTTACACATCTAGTCATTTGGGAGTGTGTTTTACTTTGTATTACTAGAAGTATTGCCATGATATCTAGCTGTTTTAAGTAAATTAAAAATAAGGCCATTTTAGGAAATTTGCTTTGAAAATTTAGAAAGATATGAAAATATCTTTTTTAGGTCATTTGTGATCTCTTAGGTTAGAGATAAAATTTTTGCCTGTGTCTATTTAATGTGTAGGATTTTCATATAGTTTTGGAAAATGAAAAAAGTCCTCGGGCATTTGTTTATATGATAATTGGAAAGATCTCACTTAAAATTTTCTCAGAGAAAAATGTGCGTTATCACCTTTTCTAGTTAGAGGCCTAGAGAACCAACATTATGTAACCTACAGCTAAATAGATGAGCATGTTGATGTTGATCATACTTATAACATAAAAGCAAATGACTATTCTTGGGTGGTTGAGTTGCATTTTTGGTTTTCATTGTGACTGCTGGTAGTGTTGTAATGCTTTTAGGACTTTTAGACATTACATCTGGTCATTTGTGCTCTTTGGTTGAGTACCCCAAAAATCTAAGAATTGGAGGAGCCCAGTGACATGTTTTCAAAAACCTAAATGTCTCTAGGGAAAATGACTCCCTATAAAGTTAAACATAATGCATATCTTTAAAGTGTCAGTATACTTAATGGATTATGTATCTTCAACTCAGTTATTTTACTGGACTAGGTAGTTTCTTTTAACTTTATAGAGTATATATTGGCTTACTAAGGGCAGATTTCCACTGACAATCAAAATTTAAAAATTTCCTTCCATTCCAAATTTAGGTATCTGGTTAGATTTTTAGCAGTGTGCAGTTGATTGTAGTCATCTTGATAATGATGACTAGAATCTTGATAATGACTAACCTAGTAGTTAGGTATAGGTAGACTCAGCTAAAATGGGTACTTGGAAGCAAGGTGAGGCCACTCTGGTTTGTTTTTATATCCTTTATTCAGTCTGTTTCACTACCCATAGTTTAATTTTAAACACCATTTCCCAGCTGCATTCAGTTTCTATTGTGTTAGCCTGAAATGTGCTAGAGAAAATAAACTAAGACCAGTAGACTTATTTTTCTGTTTGTCTTTCGACTTAACATTTTAGGATCAGACTTGGCTTGCATTCCAGACTCAGGGTGCCAGAAAAGTAAATAATACACAATAATATTCAATACCCTTGTTTTGTTATGGCCAATTAGGCTAATTTTAGTGATGGTCAGAGGCTTCTAAATTGGAGGGCAGTAGTAACTCCTGTAATACCAGTTTCCAAATGGTATCTCTCTGTTCCAGCCCATCACAACAGTTTTAAAACCAGCTTTTGTTTTTGTTTTTGTTTTGTTTTGTTGCTTTGTTTTGTTTTTTAACAGGAGAGCCAGTGTAACTCCTTCAAGACTGGAGTGACACACACTGCATCTGCATCTGCCTCATGTGAGTTCTCATTTTGGCAGCAACACTCTGCTAGGCTGGAACCTCTGTAGAGGTTTGCCCTTTATTTTTCTAAATCTATAAATTACTACATAGTGTGTCTTGGTGGCAATGGTAAAAAGTGCATGAGAATTCCAGACTTCCCTGCGGAAAGTCTTCTGCACATTCCAAAGGGACTTCATCTTTTAACATATATTCTATCTTGTATGAACAGCATCTACTCAAAACAGAGCCCACAACTTTCATCCCGAAAACAGAGTTATTTTTTGAAGAACTGTTTTTTCCTTGCAGATTATGGAATAAAGAATATCTTTAAATGCTCTCAGTAACTTCAACTTTTAAAGCATTGGTTGTTTTCTTTATAGTCTAATTATGTAACCTGAGAACACTGTGTGCTGTCCTAGTGGCTGAAGCAGTCCTCCTTTTTGGACTCCAGCCCTTAAAATAGCTTCTTCCTTTGTCTGCCTATATCGAGTAACTAGTGGTAGGCCAGAGTACCTTCTGGGAGAAGAAATAAGCAGATAATGTGTGAAGTTATGTTTACTCTGAAGCTATTACCTGGGTTTTGGAACCACAGAAAGTCGATTGTGAGAGTTGAGCTTGAAGCTGTGCATCATTTACATGCCACAGTTGTGGGAGAGAAATTGAAATTAGAGCCTTTGCAGCTGTGGAGAGGCATAAAGCTCTAAGTCTGAGGAGATATATATGGTTTCCCATAAATATCTGAGGCTGGCTTTGTAGAGCCTGGTTGATTAAAAAAGGAATTTTATTTTTTTGTATTTTATTTTTATTTTCAAAGGAATGGCGGTACTTAGCTTCAGGAATTTTTGCCACCAGGTCACAACAAATATGTTTATCACTAGGGACACTTAGAATAAAACATCTAAATTCATGCTCTGTGCGGCTGCAATTCTGCTTCTCCAACATTGGTTGTACTATATAGCAGATAATTTAATGACCAGGGAGTTTGTGTTGCTGAAATGATTATCTGGGACGCTTATGAGAAAATGTCAATAGCTTGTAGGTATTACTGATTAATATAGAGCTTGATGAAATAGTGTTGTCTGGGCAGAACTTGGATTCTCTTTACTAAATCCATTCCCACTTGTGAGTAGAGCAGTTTATTTTGGACTAGTTGAAAAAAATTGGAGGGAGAAGTGTATGTTTCAACACCCAAGCTTAAGTTTTGATGGTTTATGTAATCTAGAAATTCATGTTTTGCAGTGGTAGTTTAGTATATATACCCTATCACAAAGAGCTTTTGTTTGTTTGTTTGTTTTTTGAGATGAAGTCTCGCTCTGTCACCCAGACCGGAGTGCAGTGGTGCAATCTTGGATCACTGCAGCCTCTGCCTCCTGGGTTCAAGGATTTCTCCTGTCTCAGCCTCCCAAGTAGCTGGGAATGCAGGTGCGAGCCACCATGCCCGGCTAATTTTTGTGTTTTTAGTAGAAATGGGGTTTCACCATATTGGCCAGGGTGGTCTCAATCTCCTGACCTCAAGTGATCCGCCCGCCTCAGCCTCCCAAAGTGCTGGGATTACAGGCGTGAGTCACCACTCCTGGCCTTACAAAGAGCTTTTGGATGAGACTCAAAGAGACCTAAATTTTGGCTTCAGCTGATGTTTGTACTTGCTATATAACTTCATGTCAGCAAATGGTGAAGATATATTTTTAGGAAGTACTCTGAGCTCATTGAGAAAAGGGAAATTTAAAGTATTTCCGTACGTGGAATTTCTAGAAAGTCACTTCGGTTGAACACTTGGCAAATTCTGCCCTGCAAATAAATATAATGTGGCATGTATAGTGTTTTTATTTTCTGCTATTCTAGGATTTGTGCTGTCAAAATGGGGATTTGAGACTTTTTTCTCCCCTGTATTGTTTTTCACTGAAAATTCTGAATACATTAATTTGAGTTTCAAATCCAAATTGTCTCATACACATAGGTTTTACTCACTGGTTACTGCATTGCTCTATAATTACCTGATTATCTAGCTGGAGAAAATTGCTGATTTAAGGGTGAGTGTGGGTGGGAGTAATTAAGGTTTGTTTTTTGTCTCCCACTCTTAAGGCATATCCAGAAGATTGTCCTTCTGAAAAATTAACAATTGAAAACATTTTATATGGACCACATCCTATAAGAATAAATGTCAGTAGATTACCCAAATTACTTAGCTATACTGGAATTTTATTTCATTAAATACAGTTTGAGATAAATGGGGCCTAGGTTAGGATTGAGAAATAATTTTCATTTTATGGAGATTGTACTAAAATGAGATTTACTTGCAACTGGGGTAGGAGCATGGGGCATTGAGGAGGGTAAGGTGAGAGTGGTTATACTTTTAACATAACTCAAATTTACAACAGTAGATGCCATGGCTTTGGTTTTATGATACACCAGCTCTTACTCTGCTAGTGTATGTATATAGCACTTTATTTTTTTAACCACATATGATTTTTTACATCATATAGATTTAGGAATTCCACACTTAAGTCTTCAACAAGTTTTTTTTAGGGGGATGGGAGAGGATGAGGCAGGATTTAAGGGGAAGAAGGTAATATAGCCAGTTTTGAAAATATTAGCCATGGCTGGGCGTGGTGGCTCAGCCTGTAATTGCAGCACTTTGGGAGGCTGAGGCGGGTGGATCACTTGTCAGGAGTTGGAGACCAGCCTGGCCAACAAGGTGAAACCCCCGTCTCAACTAAAAATACAAAAATTAGCCAGGTATTATGGCGGGCACCTGTAATCCCAGCTACTTGGGAAGCTGAGTCACGAGAATCGCTTGAATCTGGGAGGCAGAGGTTGCAGTTAGCCGAGATCACGGCCACTGCACTCCAGCCTGGACAATGGAGTGAGACTCTGACTCAGAAAAAAAAAAAGAAAAAGAAAAAGAAAAACAATGTTAGCTAGGGTTAGCGTTGGCATTAAATTATTATTACCCTTGTAACAACAAAAGAAAAGAAAAAAATTTTTTTTTCTTTTGGCATTGTTCTGATGAGATGAGACTCAAAAGACCTTAAAAATTTTAGGCTTCTGGGTTTCAAATCTGACAAATATTTATTAAAGGATTTTGAAAGCCCAGCTTGCTTTTTAAAAACTTCAGTTTAATTTTAAAAATAGATGTACATTAATATGTTATAAGTTTTAAAGGTACAGGAGGTACATGACAGTCTCCTTCTCTGTCTGTTAAAGGCCACTCAGTTCCCTTCCTAGGAGGCAACTAGTATTACTGTTATATATTTCCAGAAATATTCTAAAGGATTGTTTTTGGGAAGGGAAAGTTGAATCACACTCATTAAAGTATTAGCACCAACTTGGACAGGTAGACTAATTGCAATGAAAAATCAGTTTGTACCATAAGCTAAAGATGTTTTTTTTTTTTTTTTTTTTTTTTTTTTTTTTTTTTTTTTTTTTTTTGAGGCGGAGTCTCGCTCTGTCGCCCAGGCTGGAGTGCAGTGGCGCGATCTCGGCTCACTGCAAGCTCTGCCTCCCGGGTTCCCGCCATTCCCCTGCCTCAGCCTCCCGAGTAGCTGGGACTACAGGCGCCGCCACCTCGCCCGGCTAATTTTTTTGTATTTTTAGTGGAGACGGGGTTTCATTGTGTTAGCCAGGATGGTCTCGATCTCCTGACCTCGTGATCCGCCCGTCTCGGCCTCCCAAAGTGCTGGGATTACAGGCTTGAGCCACCGCGCCCGGTCAAGCTAAAGATGTTAATAGTAGATGGAAGAACTGTAATAATATAATAATAATTGCATTATTATGAGATTACAAGAATAGGATGAATATTTTTGCCTCATTTGGCATTTAGGAAACTGGCAGGTCTTTTTAGTTGTTATTTTTAATATGGCTTACTCACTCCTGGAGACTGATGGAAGGATGCTTACCTAAATATTTCATTTGGAAGAAACCTATTTAAAGGAGCAACATTTTCTTTTTTGTTGTTTTTGAGACAGAGTCTCACTCTTTCACCCAGTCTGGAATGCAGTGGCACAATCTCGGCTCCCTGCAACCTGTGCCTCCTGGGTTCAAGCGATTCTCCTGCCTCAGCCTCCTGAGTAGCTGGGAATTACAGGTGCCTGCCACCACGCTCAGCGAATTTGTGTGTTTTTAGTAGAGATGGGGTTTCACCATGTTGGCCAGGCTGGTCTGGAACTCCTGACCTCAAGTGATCCGCCCGCCTCGGGCTCCCAAAGTGGTAGGATTACAGGCGTGAGCCACCGTACCTGGCTGCAACATTTTTTTATGCTTGAATTTCAGTAGTAACTCTAAAAAGTTTTTTCATTATGGAAAATTTCAGACTTATACAGTAGTAGAGAGAACCCCCCAATTGCCTGAAATCCCTGTTATTTGACCTGTAAGAAACTCAGTAGTGCTCCTTTCGCAGATAGGGAGAGATTTAGTTTTATGTACACACTGGCTTTTTTTTTTTTTGGAGACAGAGTCTCGCTCTGTCACCCAGGCTGGAGTGCAGTGGCATGATCTCAGCTCACTGCAACCTCTGCCTCTCAGGTTCAAGCGATTCTCCCACCTCAGCCCCCTAGCTGGAACAACAGGCAGGCACCACCACACCCGGCTAATTTTTTGTATTTTTAGTAGAGATGGAGTTTCACCATGTTGGCCAGGCTGGTCTCAAACTCTTCACCTCAAGTGATCTGCCCACCTCGGCTTCCCAAAGTGCTGGAACTACAGGCATGAGCCACCATGCCTGACCAATTCTTCAGTATCTAACTCCAGTTCATATTTAGCTTTCCCTAATTGTCACAAACATCTTTTTATGGTTGGTTTACAATAATAACGTGCAAAATACAATTTTGATGGCATACATTGTTAGAGCTGACAAGAAAACAATCTAACAAGTGGAACAAATATGTTGATTGGAGAAGGCGTATAAAGCAACTACCCAAGCCAAACAGGAATTCCAAAAATAAATTATTTTAAAAGTTCATTTTGGGCCGGGCGCGGTGGCTCAAGCCTGTAATCCCAGCACTTTGGGAGGCCGAGACGGGCGGATCACGAGGTCAGGAGATCGAGACCATCCTGGCTAACACAGTGAAACCCCGTCTCTACTAAAAATACAAAAACTTAGCCGGGCGAGGTGGCAGGCGCCTGTAGTCCCAGCTACTCGGGAGGCTGAGGCCGGAGAATGGCGTGAACCCGGGAGGCGGAGCTTGCAGTGAGCTGAGATCCAGCCACTGCACTCCAGCCTGGGTGACAGAGCGAGACTCCGTCTCAAAAAAAAATAAATAAATAAAAAAAATAAAAGTTCATTTTGAAGGATTTCTGCAACAATTATGCACAACACCGAAGCTTTCAACATATATAGACCTCCCTTAGTTTTCTGTGTACTTTTATTCTCACGATTAATATCACAGCTATGCATACTCATTTTTTTTAAACCGTGGGAATGAAAGAATAAAGGGAAAAAATGTTTGGAATAGGTTTCCTGAGAATGAAGGAACTTTACTGAATAATTTGATAATTCAGCTTGTTGCTGTGCTCCTGCTATATAATATGACCTATTTCCACAGACTAACAATTGAGTTCTCTAATTACTTGGGGCAGTGCAGAACATGGAGTTTGAGGGGGAAAAAGAAAAATGGCAGAATTAGGCGGGGGGAAGAATTGGGAAAGAGCAGAAATTCATTCATTTTCATTCTGTTTTAATTGGCTGTTCTTTCTGGTAACTAATGAAAACCTCCTCTTTGTGCAGTGTACAAGTCCCCGGAGTATGAGTCCCTTGGTTTTGAGCTTACTGTGGAGAGATTAGTTTCTATTGGCTATCCCCAGGAGTTGCTCAGCTTTGCTTATGATTCTACATTCCCTACCAGGTAATTTTTAAAGATATTTTTGGATTAAGACTACTTTCCTTACCCCTCAAATTAGACATTCCAAATTCATCCTTAACAGCAACAACAAAAAACCCCCAAAAAACATTGAATAATTCTTTGTTGTTTTTTTGGTTGGTTGATGTTGATTCTAAAATTACCATGAACTTTCCATATACACCATATCTTGGTGTTCCTGAATTAAGCTCATTTTATTGCAACTGAGGAAGACCCACTTATGGGTGAAAAAGGAGATTACTAAAACTGACGGGTAGTAATGACAGGTGGTGCTATTCGGGGCTGCTGGCAAATAGGTATGTGTTTCTCTAATACACTTAACATGATAGAAACTTGGCAGTTTCCATTTCTGGATTTGATAGGGAATCTTTAAGATTAAGAAAATGATGTTTACTTGAGATGCTATCATATATATCCCACATACAGCATCTAATGGAGGAAGATATAAGCCTTCTCAGTTGTCCAAGAAAAAAGACTATGTTTTAGAATGGTACCAGTTGTATAGTAAGAGGAATTTTGTTTATATCTTGTTTGATTAAGCACTTATTCCTTACAGAAAACAATTATGATTATCTCTCTGGACAGAGTCAATATTTTTTAGTTGCTTTAGAATTAGTTTTTAAGATTTTACTCATTTTAGCTATATTAGGACATACTTGAGTTGGTACAAAGCTTGAATTAGATGAGGTTGGTTCATGATGATTAAATAATACTAAATAAAATTATTGCCTGTATTACTTTGCATTATCAATAATGTCTTCATTTTCACATAGGGGACTTGTCTTTGATACACTATATGGAAATCTTTTGAAAGTCGATGCCTATGGAAACCTCTTGGTCTGTGCACATGGATTTAACTTTATAAGGGGGTGAGTACAAAGAACCTTTAGCCTCTTTCTAATGTTACAGTCAAACAATGTGAAGATGACATCATCTCCCCAGATGTAATATATTTCCCTATTACTTTTCATCATTAAAGAGCAAATTCCCTTACATAAGGTTAGTTAACAGTCATTTATTAGGCAGTTGGAACCCAAACTGACATATAGTTAGCAATTACATTTTGTTTAAATTAAGTGCCTTCCAATTGTACAGCATATAACAAAACTAATCTTGAAACTTGCCCAGAAGAACTTTAGTAGTTTTGACTTATTTGAAATTCTAAGATTTTTATTTTCTTCTTTCTAATACAGTTCTCAGGTAGCTGTTCAAAAGAGGTATGTATATAAAAATACTTTGAAAATTTTTAAACTACAGCAATTTAAATAAGAGATTTTTAATAGCCAGTATGTTTTTTAGATTCTAATGAATCTAAATTTTGAATCCTGACATTTGATTGGGTCATTAAAAAAAATTTAAACATAAGGTTAAAATGAATATGTGGTAATAATATTTAAAACAAACAAGGATAAGCTTTATCTTTTTTTTTTTTTTTTTTTTTTTTTTGAGATGGAGTTTCACTCTTGTTGCCCAGGCTGGAGTGCAATGGCACGATCTCAGCTCACCACAACCTCTGCCTCCCAGGTTCAAGCAATTCTCCTGCCTCAGCCTCCCTAGTAGCTGGGATTATAGGCATGTGCTACCACGCCTGGCTAATTTTGTATTTTTAGTAGAGATGGGGTTTCTCCATGTTGGTCAGGCTGGTCTCGAACTCCCAACCTCAGGCGATCCACCTGCCTCGGCCTCCCAAAGTGCTGGGATTACAGGCGTGAGCCACCGCGCCTGGCAGGATAAGCTTTATTTTCAAAATAAAAATATTTCCACTATTGTCACTAATTTGAACTTTTTACCCTAGTAAACAGCAGATGAAATTTAATATCTACTATTTTTTGGTGTGAAATGTGCCGATATTTTCTTTAAAAAATCATAATGCCACAATTTGACAACTTCTGTAGCTATAACTTTACAGTTATACATTTCCTCTACTGTTATGCTACCTTATTTACTATTGACATTGTATTAAGGTCAGAACAATAGCTCGTAAAACCAGAATAGGATGTGTGTCAGTCTCTCATGTAATGTTTCCATTTACTATTCATTCTTGATGGCAGAATAGGAAAAACACCAGGCTACATTGAAATGTTTAAAAAGACAATATCTTTTTTTGTGATAAGAGGCACAAACCAACTGAAATAGTACCAGAGCTTCCTATAGATTTGAGGTCACAGGATGCCCCTTAGAATTGAAGCATCTGATATAAGACTCTTTAGTTGGCATTACTGACATTACACAGGCTCAGAGATTTCCATGTATACATGAGAACAGTGTGAAGTAAACACCCATCTTGACACATCTGAGCAGGCCAGTGATTAAATGCACATTTCCTTCACTGTTTTTATGACGGAGTTTGTTCAGGATCCATGAAAATATCAGGAAACAGGATTTAGAATATGAAGTAATTACAGGTTGTACTAGTAACTTAAGCTATTTCATACACAGATACTGTCATCATAACTCAGAATCTCAAGATGAACCAGGGTTCTATTATATCTAAAAAGGAATTTTTGTATTATGAGGGAGGGGTAGGCAGAGAAGAAAAGAGAAGCAGTTGGATAAATTAGTACTACGATCACATTTACTAACTCAAGATCAACAGACTTCCTCTATTCCCCTAAATAAGCCAATAAGGTTTCCACATAGCTCTTTTGCTAATGCATTTAATAATTAGTTTAAAAAATAAGTCATTTATGAGTGAGTGCAGAATCATTCAAATAGCACTTAGCACTGTGCAGTCTTTAGAGTTAAACAGAAAAACAGGCATAATTGCACAGTGGCTTATGCCTGTAATCTCAGCACTTTGGGAGGACAAGGAAAGAAGACTGCTTGAGCCTAGGAGTTCCAGACCAGCCTGGACAATAAAGTAAAACCCTGTCTCTACAAATATCAAAAAGTAGCTGGGTATGGTGGCGCATGCCTGTGGTCCCAGCTATATGGGAGACTGAGGCAGGAGGATTGCTTGAGCCCAGGAGGTTGAGGCTGCAGTGAGCTGTGTTCATGCCACTGTACTCCAGCCTGTGCAACAGAGCAAGACCCTATCCCCCCCCAAAAAAAAAATTTATAAAATTAAAATTCCCATAAAAAAAGAGACTGAAGATAGAGGAAAAGAAAGAAATAGTTATTGAAGCTCTTACAATGGTAGACAGGGCTGGAAAAGAAGGGCTCCTTCGGGCTTTGCTCATAAGTTAGGACCTTATATTTTGATAAATCTTTATTCTGTGGGTCACAGAAAGTTAGTAGTAATCTGTGCTATAACTATTTTCTTCCCATTCCAAGTGTAGCATTTCTTCTTGTATGATACATTTCCTCCCCCAAATTGATTTTTATTTTAAATATATACTAGTGTGATGTTTACAATGTAATTGCTAACTATATTTATAAATCAATTTGGGTTCTAACTGCCTAATAAATAACTGTTAACCATCTTTATGTAAAGGAATTTTTCTTTAATGATGGAGGGAATAGGGAAGTATATTGTATCTAAGGAGACAGTGTCAGCTTATTAAACCTGACTGAAGAAGATATATTTTTACTGTTACTTTCCACCTTACTTTTATTAAAGAAAATCCTGGAAAGCTAGAAAATGAGATACTCTACAAAGTTATTCATTATTGGGAGCTCTCATCTCAGAAGAGTGACTTAAGACAGGGAGCTAATGTGATTTTTGTATGTCTAACTGGAGTTTATGCCATTTGTAGTTAAGAAACCCAAGCAGGAATTTATCCAGGTCACTCTGCGTGTGAACTTTAAATTTGATTTCCTTTATTTAGATTGTTAATCTCCATGTATTCACTGTCAGAATTGTGCCTTTTTATATTTTAGTATTTTTCCCTTTGAGTTTCTCTGAAATGTTTTCTTCTAGAAGTGTTTCTGCATCTTTAACAAATTCTGCTTCACTGGCTTTTTTTCTTTTAAACCCTGAATTTTCTTCATGGTTCTGTTCTGTCTCCTCTTCCTTCCCTGCACACTAAGTGGCTTCATCTCCTCTAATACTCTTCATGATTCCATCTAGTATCTGTACGTAGATGATCTCAGTTATCTCTCAAGTCTGAATCTCTGTTTTAAGTTCTTGACCTTTGTTTCTAGTTGCCTGATAAAAATCTGTTTACTTCAAGCTTAGTATCACCAAAATAGAACTACTCTTACATCCCTTGTTATTATTCGGTTTTCATATTTCTGTTCATCGTACCAACCACCTCTTAGAGACACTTTAGCATGGACATCATCATCTTTGACTCTTAATGTCCCCCCAGCCAAATCTACTCAGTTTGCTGGGTCTTACTTTACCTTGGTAATCTCTCTTGAATATATGAGTGAGCTGAGATCATGCCACTGCACTCCAGCCTGACCGACAGGGTAAGACTGTCTCAAAAAAAAAAAAAAATTCTAGGACTCAACTGGGCGATTCTGCGTTGCACAGCTGATCTCTCCATGCTCTTTCACATGTCTGTGGTTAGCTGCTGGGTAACCTAGCATCTAATCTAGAATGGCTTCGTGCACATGTCTGGCATTCGCAGGCTATTGGCCAAGTGCTTCATTTCTACATGTAGCTTTCTGTCCTCCAGTAGACTATCTCACTCTCATGCACGTAGTAGACCGTGGTTCCAAGTGCTGCAAGAGAGATTAACTTCAATACACAAATGTTTTTCTATGCTTGGATCTCATTTCCTGCTATACAAGCCTGTATTCAAGGATAGAGAAATAGACTGAGTTCTAATGGGAGGAGCCACAAAATTGCATCACAAAGAGACAGGAAGAATTTGTGGCCATTGTTGGAGTGCATCACATTGTCTTTCCCCCGGTTTATCCTAAAACAGCCACTAATTTAATTTTGTTTTACAACTCAGCCCCGATGGGATTATCCCTCTGCTTTAAAACTGTCAGTAGTACCCTCTTGCCCCTAAATGGTGTAGGAACAGTAGTTTAATCTGCCTCAACCCATCTTTCTAGCTTAATTTTTCTCTGCTCCCCTTTCTCTACCCAAACTGGACTAGTTTCACAACTGGTCCACCTGGCCTTTAAGGCCCAGGTCATATGCCAGCACGTGCATGAATCCTTCCTAGATTTTCCTCTCCTTAGTCCTCACATTTGCCTCTCTCTACCCCTTAAGTTGAAATGGTGTTCCCTTCTTTGGTTTTCTCATAAATTTTTGCACTTCTCTTGTGGTAGTTGTGATTTTTTACCGTATAATTATATGTGTATGTGACCTATCTCACCTACCACACTGACAACTCTCTTAAGAGCTGGAACCTAAGCTGGACATCACACCTGTAATCCCAGCTACTTGGGAGGCTGAGGTGGGAAGACTGCTTGAGCAATCTTCAGGAGTTTAAGTCCAGCCTGGACTTAAAATAGCAAGACTCTGTCTTAAAAATAAAATAAAATAAAATTGAAAAAGAGCTGGAACCTGAACTCATTCATCTTCATAGCTACCCATGCTTAATATTCGGAATCCTGTCTTGCACATAGCCATCAAAATATTTGAGTTAATTTTTGAATAATGCTGTTTCCCAATTATTATAATGTTATTTTAAAAATCATTTAATTTTTAAATTTTTCTTTCAGACCAGAAACCAGAGAACAGTATCCAAATAAATTTATCCAGCGAGATGATACTGAAAGATTTTACATTCTGAACACACTATTCAACCTACCAGGTAGATTCATTCTATGCTTGTTTATACTGATGCTTTCCCTTCTGTGACCATTAGTCTCTGTTCAAGGGAGATAATGAAATAAGTTTGAATTACTTCATTATAGCTTATGAGTATCTGTTCTTCATTTTTCAGAGACCTACCTGTTGGCCTGCCTAGTAGATTTTTTTACTAATTGTCCCAGATATACCAGGTATGTACATACTATAATTTTTTTTTTTCCAATTGATTTTTTAAATTAATGCACAGGGTTTTAGAGAACTGGCCATTGTAGGTCTTTTCTGCTTTTCTAAAGTGAATTTAGTGCTAGTGAGAGATGCCACATTGCCAGCCTGAGAGATGGGACAGCACCAGCAGCTCCATGCAGGCTCTCACCTCCCACACGGCCCCTCTCCTTGCCAGTGTGCTGCAGCCACCACTTCTGATTGGCTTCTCCTGGGAATGAAGACGGCCAGCAGAGGTGCTAATTGTGACAACTGAGTGGGAGGTTTGTGTGATGATTATCTGTCCAAGCAGAATTACACTAAAACCCCCCAACTCATTTCACAGCAGCTACCCAGGAGCCATTCAGGGATGGTAATTTAATTTCATTTCCAGGCCCGGCAAGATTTGATTAAGGAATAAATACTGTGTATCTTACCAGAAGTAAAATTTTGCATAAGTCTTAAACAAGTTATCCTCTTCCTTTAGGGAGAATTATATAGCCAATACTGAAAGTTTAGCCAGAGTTGGCTAACTTCATATCCTCTTTGGGCTTTATCTACTTGAAGACACTAAATTTGGTGGAAAGCTGAGTCACTGAGCTAAATAAAAAATGGACAGTACCTTTGTACTTAGGGACAGTGTCAGAAAAGTCAGGGTGGAAAGAACCTAAATGACCAATTTTAAGTTTTAAATGTTTCTTCAACCTGTTTCTAAAACGTGATAAATAAACCTGATATTTTTTGAACTTTGGCCTTTTAGCTTACATTCAATATATTCTTCCATCACTTTGTATTTGTTCACAATTATTGTATTCCGTTGAACACTATAGCCATTTCTGGTGGTCAAAGTGGACTTTCATTAGGGAGTAATTATTTTCCTCATTAGCCACAGCCTTTACCCATGTGATACGGAACCTTTGGGTCCCCTGGGAAATTTTTGACATATATTTTATTGCCCTGTTTTGGATCCCCTGTCATGTTCTTTTTATCTTTCTGTAGTTGTGAAACAGGATTTAAAGATGGGGACCTCTTCATGTCCTACCGGAGTATGTTCCAGGATGTAAGAGATGCTGTTGACTGGGTTCATTACAAGGTACCTAGAAGCTGCTTCTTCACCTGCTCGCTTTCTGGCATGTGTTTTATGGCCTGGCATTAACTTTCCAAATGGAGCAGAATATTTCCTTTTTTTAAAAAAAGACAAAATGGCCGGGCGCGGTGGCTCAAGCCTGTAATCCCAGCACTTTGGGAGGCCGAGACGGGCGGATCACAAGGTCAGGAGATCGAGACCATCCTGGCTAACACAGTGAAACCCCGTCTCTACTAAAAAATGCAAAGAAACTAGCCGGCGAGTTGGCAGGCGCCTGTGGTCCCAGCTACTCGGGAGGCTGAGGTAGGAGAATGGCGTGAACCCGGGAGGCGGAGCTTGCAGTGAGCTGAGATCCAGCCACTGCACTCCAGCCTGGGCGACAGAGCGAGACTCCGTCTCAAAAAAAAAAAAAAAAAAAAAAAAAAAAAAAGACAAAATGGATTTGCCCCCTAGTGATAGCTCTGTAGAATACATATGTTCTTGTCTTTGGTCTTGGAGGTAATATTGATCTTTCCTCAGCGATGGTGTTTGGCTTCTGGATTTTATTTTAGTTTGCATTTCTCAAACGTAGAAGAGGTTTTAGTGTATTACATTATATTTAACATATCCTTTGTGGATGACAGTGGTCCATTTTTTTTTGTCCAGATACCTCCCACCTGACTACAAACATTAATTAATATTAAATTTACATTTATTATAAACTATTGAATAAAATATGAAATGCCTTTTAATTTCAAACTTGAAACTGTTTTATATTTTGAAGACAAATTTTAGAGGCAGGGTTGCAGCAAATCATACCTGCTACTTTTTTCTGGCCTTCTCTAGTTTGTCACTTTTCTATTTTGATAAATCCTTAAGAAATGCATTTGGGGCTGGACATGATGGCTCATGCCTGTAATCTCAGCACTTTGTGATGCCGAGGCAGGTGGATTGCTTGAGCTCAGGAGTTCAAGACTAGCCTGGGCAACATGACAAAACCCTGTCTCTACAAAAAATACAGAAAATTAGCCAGGTGTGTTGGTGTGGACCTGTGGTCCCAGCTACTTGGGAGGCTGAAGTGGGAGGATCACCTAAGCCTGGGGAGGTTGAGGCTGCAGTGAGCCGAGATTACACCACTGCACTCTAGCATGGGCAATAGGGTGACCTTGTCTCAAAAAAAGAAAGAATTTGGGTTGATTAGTAAACACCATTTTTCTTATAAACTACATGTTAAAAACTGATTTTGTTCTTTTCTTAATGCCTTTTTTTTCCTTCCCCTAGGGCTCCCTTAAGGAAAAGACAGTTGAAAATCTTGAGAAGTATGTAGTCAAAGATGTAAGTAATATAGGGGAAAATAGATCTGCATAATAGCTCATTTTACCTATTAGGGAAATGAATAACAAGCTGATTTATAATGAAATGGACAAAGGAAGAGATTTCTTTGTCTTGGTATAGTATGTGCCAGATATAATCACCAAGAATATTCAGCTAGAGCATAGGTCTTAGTATAGTTTTTCCATTTCTTGATAGGCAAGAAGACTCAGTATTTCATTTGTCCATTTAGCTTCAATTATAATAGCAGTTAGAGGTTTACTGTATACACATCACCATGCTAAGTGATTACATGCATTATGCCACTTAATCTTCTGTATGACCCTGAGTTAGGTATTATTGTTACCTCTGTTTTATAGATAACTGAGAAATAGAGGGATTAAATAACTTGCCAAAGGTCACACGTTAGTAAGTAGTAAAGCTGAGTCATACCCAGATTATAACTACTACACTAGATCATCTCAAAAATGTGCATATATGTTACCGTTATTTAAAATGCCTTAT
Organism: Macaca thibetana thibetana; assembly: GCF_024542745.1. NCBI lineage: Eukaryota > Metazoa > Chordata > Mammalia > Primates > Cercopithecidae > Macaca > Macaca thibetana. Next base: position 99,232,616 of record NC_065586.1, on the reverse strand, counting down.
TACAGAGAGTAATAAGGAAAGCTTTAAAATACCTTAAAAGGCAATATTGGGAAACCTGATAAAATTTTTTAAAAATTTGTGGTTAATAGTATTGTACCAATGTTAATTTCATACTTTTGATAATTGTACTGTGGTTATGTAAGATGTTAATATTAAGGGAAACTGGAGGAAGAATATATGGGAACTCTACTTTTCACAGCTTTTCTATAAGTCTAGAACTGTTTTAGAATAAAAATTAAACACACATAGTGCCCCAAGATGACATACTTCTTTCTTTTCCTACAGAGTAAAAGTAGCAGAATACAGTATTTTCTCAAAGTACTGTGGTAAAGATTTCTTGTTTTCAGTTTTTGTGCCTCCTATTTTCACCCACCTCCCTTATTTCAAGAAAGAACACTGAATGGGGAGGGTCCGGGAGAATTTGAGTGAAGGAATGAATCTATTTGCTATGAGAGAAGGAAAAGGTATTTTTCTTTCCAGGCACGTGAGGGGTTAGAATTTCCTCATTTAAGCGCACATGGGTGTGGGTATTTCTAGGTAGCATCTGCACATGTCATTTCATTCTGCAAGGTGTTTTATAAAACCATAGTATACACACTGAAAGCCATTATCTGATACTCTCTATGTAGAGCATGTTAAGTCAGCTTCTCCTGATCTCTAACATACCTCACATACTTCAAGAAATCTCAAGTTAATTTAAGTTAATTTAAACTCTTTCCTGAGGCAGACATCATGAGGAAGGTAGATGTATGTTGTTAACAGCCATATAACCCTGATAAATATGTGTATAATTTTACATGTAAATCTGTTATATACACTGTGTATACTACATATGTTAACACTTTATTCATTTGTAGTGATAATGTGGGATTTTAAGTGCAAAATTCCGAAATCAGCTAACCCTTAAAAGGTTCCCCCATTCCTATTGTGGACAGAAATCCAGTATATGACAACTCCAAAGTATAAAGATAAAAATGTGTTTATGTTTCACTCATTATCCAATTACATTTCAGGGAAAACTGCCTTTGCTTCTGAGCCGGATGAAGGAAGTAGGGAAAGTATTTCTTGCTACCAACAGTGACTATAAATATACAGATGTAAGTGCTTAATGTTTATATTTGTTTATTTATTCAGTGGAATTATTTTGGCCTAAAGAACTGTGAAGACAATGAGGAGGATAGAAGTTTATTAAGTGAAAGTAGTTTCTTGCCTTCTCATTTTCAAAGAGTAAAAAGGCAAAAATATACAGGATAATAACAGTGGTTCTTAAATTTTTCTAGAAATTTATTTTAACCATTTTCACGGATTATGATTGGCTACTTGAAAATTTTAATCTTGGGGTTATTTAAAACATTTGTAAAGATTAAAATGGCTTTTGTGTCTCCTTGGAGCATCATTTCTATAAACTTGAGCAGTCGCATCCCTTATTGATGTGTATATATGACTTCCCTGCTGTTGGAAGACCTGCAGCAATAGATGGTGCACAGATGTTTGGGCTCTTAGCCATCAAAATTTACTACATCTTTTTTTTTTTTTTTTTTTTTTTTGTGAGACAGAGTCTCACTCTGTCACGCAGGCTGGGGCGCAGTGGTGTGATCTCGGCTCACTGCAACCTCTGCCTTCTGGGTTCAAGTGATTCTCCTGCCTCAGCCTCCCAAGTAGCTGGGATTACAATAGGTGCCTGCCACTGCGCCCGGCTAATTTTTTTTTGTATTTTTAGTAGAGATGGGGTTTTACCATCTTGAACAGGCTGGTCTTGAACTTCTGACTTCGTCATCCACCCACCTTGGCCTCCCATAGTGGCGGGATTACAGGCGTGAGCCACCGCGCCCAGCCCAAAATTTACTACCTCTTAAAAACAATTTTTTCCCATGATTAAAGCATGTGGAAAAACTGATCTAATTCCTTAACTTCATCTTACTTTGCTGAGACACAAGTTTATAGTACTAGCAAGAAGTTCCACTTCCCCCAATTTGCTGTACATATAAACTTGATTTAGACACCTGGTGATTTGTAGTAAATAGTCTTATATAAACCATTGGTTTGTTGACTTAGTTGGTCTAGGGATGGTAGTAGCAAAGCCAAAGTGATAGGTTATTTCTGTGTGAGTCATTAGTTTTCTCTGTACCCCTACCTCATATGCTCCTTACCTCCAAATGTGTGTTCAAAAACATCTTCCAGAGGAAGTATGTATCCTCCCTGAGAATGTCAGAAGCCTTTTTTTCTTTTTGGTATATGGTAAAGCATTAATTTCTGGCTTCCACTGCCATGATTTCATAACATTTAGAGGAAACAAGAATGTGGTGAGTCCTATGTTGAAGAAGACATGTTTTGTGAAGAGCTTGTAATTTCTTTAGGTTATATGCCTTTTGCAAAAGTAGTATATGGACCTTATGGTAAATTTTTTTTTTTTTTTCCAGAAAATTATGACTTACCTGTTTGACTTCCCACATGGCCCCAAGGTATGTGACTCAGTAGACCATTGCTTTAGTAATAATGAATGCATTTAATCATTCTGGAATATTAAGGGGGAAAGAATTGGTCAGAACCCACCCAGAAAAGTCCTGCTTTTTAAGCCTATTGTCTAATCTTCATTAACATTAGAATCCAGGAGCTAGTAGAATTTAAAATCAAATTGCTAATTTAGAGTCCACAACTTGAATACTTAGTAGACAGAAATAAAAGGGATATTCATGTGATATTTAGTAGGATGGGATCAGAATAATTTTATGCCCAAGAAGTTCTATGCAGAATTAAGTTTGTGTGGCAGTGAAAGGAATTTTCAGGTTGTGGAAGATATTTGATTAAAACAGAAAATGTGTGTATATTCTTGACAACTTCTAGATTTTGTATTAGTTGTTGCTAAGTTTTTGCCAAGACAGCACTTAACCTTGATATTTAGCAAAGAAGTCTTCATTTCTGCAGAAGGGCTGCACTTAGGTTTAAGGAATACTCCTTGCAACTTAGTCACATACTTACAGAATTTTAGTCCTAGACTTTAGTGAATAAACATCAGCAAATTCGTTTTGAGAACACCTGAAATCACAGGGTGCAGTGTCCTTCAGGTTGGTCTTAAAAGGTTAATGCCAGGGTTCCATTTCAGGATAGTCATGATTTTAATGGGCATAACTCATTATTAGTATTGTGATTAGCTTACACTATGAGCCAAAACCCAGTGTATACCTAGAGCCATCATTCTGAGAATGTAACCAGTAAAATCTCCTAATAGTTCCATGTTAGTTTGTATACTTGAGCTCTGATGCTGATCTACCTGTCTCTTAATCTGTCCCTTGGGTATTGATTTGCATCTCTTCCTAGCTCTTTTGAGCTCCTTTTAGCAAATTTCAGCTGAGCACACTTTCATATATTAAAGTGCTGTAAAATAAGTTATTGTAGTTTAGTAGTAGATGAAACAATTTAATGTGTAGAATACAGTTATTTATTCTTTATACCTTGTCTGCTTACCAAAGGATATGGCTTATAATACATAGACACAGTACTTTTTTTTTTTGAGGTGGAGTCTCGCTCTGTTGCCAGGCTGGAGTGCAGTGGCACAATCTCGGCTCACTGCATCCTCCCTCTCCTGGGTTCAGGCGATTCTCGTGCCTCAGCCTCCCAAGTATCTGGGACTACAGGCGCCTGCTACCACGCCCGGCTAATTTTTGTAGTTTTAGTAGAGACAGGTTTTTACCATGTTGGCCAGGATGGTCTTGATCTCCTGACATTGTGATCCCGCCCGCTTTGGCCTCCCAAAGTGTTGGGATTACAGGCATGAGCCACCACGCCTGGCTGACACAACACCTTTTTGAAAAATAAAATAGTGGGATCTTCTGGCTATACTTAGTATTTTTATATTCCTTGCATCTGAGTGAGTTAAATAGTAATGCCTTAAAGTAAGGAGTGATGTTTCAACTTTTGCTGTTTGTCCTTCACCAGCCTGGGAGCTCCCATCGACCATGGCAGTCCTACTTTGACCTGATCTTGGTGGATGCACGGAAACCACTCTTTTTTGGAGAAGGCACAGTACTGCGTCAAGTGGATACTGTAAGTCATGAGGATGATCTGTCTGCTAGCACACTGTCCTTAATGTTTCTCCTTTCCGCACTCTTACTCTCCGTAAGGAAACAGGAATTTTTTTTTTATTAGCCATATCTCTCTTTTGAAATTAAGAGTTTTGGTCTTAACTGAAGCAGCCAAACAAACCCACTAATTGAAAAGAGTAAGTGCCATTCATTTGGCTGTCTGGCCAAATAGCACTGGTAGTCGGAGGTGGGGTGGGAGGGTTGTGGGGTGAGGGGAGGATTGTGATAGGATGATAAAGTATTACAAAATCCATATTCTTCACTTAGAAAACTGGCAAGCTGAAAATTGGTACCTACACAGGCCCCCTACAGCATGGTATCGTCTACTCAGGAGGTAAGTCACAGACTTCCCTTTATTTAATGTCTTTGCTCAGACCTCACTGTGAAAGCTTTGGTGATCTCTCAGCAAAGTGCCATATGTACTCTTTAGTGGTCTAAGATGTCATCTACTGAAGGTAAATAGTCACCTCTTAATGCAATGGGAGTCTGGGTTTGAGCAGTTGTTAGTATATCCTAATGAATCTGATTTTCACTAAAACGATCAGTTTTCTTTTTTAAAAAATCCTATTGGAGGCTTTTCTCAGTGCCTGGAATCACTTGGGGGTACTTCTCAATATGTTCTCAAGGGTTTCTCAAGGAGTTTCATGGTTATAGGTACATAGTATGTTGAAGTTATAAACAGTTGAATAAAGCCAGCTTAATGGCAGATTTGTGATGAAATTGGCAGTGGCTCTTTTCAAGGTTAAGCTGAGGATATAGTTTTGTTGCTCTTGGATTTGGTGATCAAGAGCCTGGTCAGCACAGTGGAGTGAAGGCCTTGTCTTAGAAGGCAGTAAGAAGAGAATGGTGAGTCTTTTGTCTTTTTTTTTTCCTAGACTGTTCCTCATACAACTATAAGAATAAAATGAATCATAGTATTTAATGGTTGAATACTATTGGAAGACTGATTTTAATGTAGAGACAGTTTTCTCATTGTTCACTCTTGTTTCAGGTTCTTCTGATACGATCTGTGATCTGCTGGGAGCCAAGGGAAAAGACATTTTGTATATTGGAGATCACATTTTTGGGGACATTTTAAAATCAAAGAAACGGCAAGGGTGGCGAACTTTTTTGGTGATTCCCGAACTTGCACAGGAGCTGCATGTCTGGACCGACAAGAGTTGTAAGCCATTTCATAAATCTTTGATGCAATTTATATCTAAATGACCAGCTTTAAATCAAGTCCTCTTTGATAAACCATTACTTTGTATTCAGGAAGTCAGAGGTGGTCAAAAGGTAGGCCTTGATATTTGGATACTTCCTTCCCATAGAATATTCACATACTTCACAGAACTCCAGAATTTGAATAAATATGAGAAGTTATCTTGTTTAACCTTCTTGACTCTCTTCGAGGTTAAGTATAGAATGTTGGTGTCTTGAGTTGTGTTACAGTAACACTAAGTTGTGAACTGGAGCTCAAATTTCCTCTGTGGTCCCATATTTCCCCAACCATGCCTAGCAGTCTCAGTCTCTCTGCCAACAGCCCATATCTGATTCTGGGGCAGTGATGGCTCTGAATGTTAATCACCTCTGGTATTTTTAATTGACTTTTCTGAGATCTAGAGAATGAAGCCATATTGTATTCTTGAACTAAGCTACACTGTGTATATGCAGTATATACACTATGCTGAATTAAGTTACGGATATAATTCTGTAAAAGTGTTTGATACACAAGTTCTCCAGCCAGCCTTGATGCTTATTACCTGCAGCGTGGTGAAGGTGACTCCGGAAAACTCAGCCTGCCTGGGGTAGGAGCCCTGGCTGTATAACTTGAAATCTGCATGTCCTTAGGCAAGTTAATGAGACACCCTGTGCGTTAGTTTCCTCAAATGTAAAAATGGGGATAATACCTACCTCCTAAAGTTGATGAAAAACGGAGGCAATATGTGTATAAAGATAGACAGACATGACAGCCTTTCTCAACCAAGGCTCCTCATCTGAAACACAGAAAATTATTACCATTATCGTTATTTTACCTTTCCAACAGCTGAATACAGAAAATTATTTGAGTAACACTTTTCTCAATTCTCCTAAAGATGGTAAATAGAAGAAAATGTGTTATATATACAGTAGATGAAGGAGGGCTTGTCTCGAGGAACCCAGGCTGACAAAGGCTGCAACACAGGAAGCACGCTATAGATCTGGCTGTTGCTGTTATTGTCTGTACTATGAGTGGGATTTTCTGGCTAGCCCTTCATTCACATTTACAACTTTCTGCCTATGAAGTTTTGGAAATCTAGTTGATTTGGCCCTGGACCTGTGACTCAGGACAAGTCACCTAATTCTCAGTCTTTCATCTGAAAAGGGGACTGTTAACATTTGCTTAGCTGACTACACCTGAGATGGTGTAAATTCTGGTACTTTTACAAGCTCAGAATGAGCATGCAGCTGGAAGGGAAAGTTGTCGTCATGGTTTTTAAGCAGGAAGAAAGGCGGTTAAAGAGAAGGTGATGGTGCTCATCTGTTGTCAGACTTCAAGCGGGTATCAGTGGGTTATCCTGAAGAGGGGAAGAGGAGGTCACTATACACTCCACCTAGAGCATGTTAGTCCCAGGTTATACTTTTCAGTCACATCTGCAACCTTTTAGTTTTAGCAGCAGTTAAGAACTGGGTGCTTATTTATTTCAAATATCTTCCTTTTCCTTCCAAACCTTAACTAGCACTTTTCGAAGAACTTCAGAGCTTGGATATTTTCTTGGCTGAACTCTACAAGTAAGTTTTCTAAAAATTTCTTTCCTAAAAACTTCTTCAGGAATCACTTAGGTATAAAAAATGTTCTTTCCCGGCCGGTAATCCAAGCTATGTGGGAGGCTGAGGCAGGAGAATCGCTTGAACTGGGGAGGTGGAGGTTGCAGTGAGCCGAGATTGCACCATTGCACTCCAGCCTTGGCGACAAGAGTGAAACTCCATCTCAAAAAAAATGTTCTTTCCAGGCCAGGCGCGGTGGCTCACGCCTGTAATCCCAGCATTTTGGGAGGCCAAGGCAGGCAGGTCAGTTGAGGCCAGAAGTTTGAGACCAGTCTGGCCAACATGGCAAAACCCCGTCTCTACCAGATATACAAAAATTAGCTGAGTGTGGTGGCACATGCCTGTAATTCCAGCTAACTATTAGGGTGACTGAGGCAGGAGAATCGCTTGAAGCTGGGAGGCAGAGGTTGCAGTGAGCCAAAATCACACCCCTGCACTCCAGCCTGAGTGACAGAGTGAGATTGTCTTAAAGAAAAAAAAAGCTCTTCCCAGAGATTTTCACCAAGTTTTTCTTTCATCTTTAGGCACCTTGACAGCAGTAGCAATGAGCGTCCAGACATTAGTTCCATCCAGAGACGTATTAAGGTATCCAAATGGGATTTGGGAGAAAACTTGGGAAATAAGTTTAAATGATTTTTTCACGTTTCTGATTTTTACAGAGACTGGCATTCAACTACTGCTCAATAAATATTTGTTGAATGAGCCAAGAATCAATCTTGTTCTTTGTTTTAGAAAGTAACTCATGACATGGACATGTGCTATGGGATGATGGGAAGCCTGTTTCGCAGTGGCTCCCGGCAGACCCTTTTTGCCAGTCAAGTGATGCGTTACGCTGACCTCTATGCAGCATCTTTCATCAACCTGCTGTATTACCCATTCAGCTACCTCTTCAGGGCTGCCCATGTCTTGGTGAGTTAAGGCTATAATTGACAACCAAGATGTACTCTTAAGTCCAGGGTCAGCAGCCAGCTTTGTGAGATGGCACAGGAGATAGTTTGAACATTTCTTTCTGATGTACAGAGCCCAGGGGCAGGTTATATGGTTGCATAAGAAGGGGTCTTTGAGAAAGTAGAACCAATATTGGAAGTTACGGAGTATAACTTTACTCTCTCAAGTCTACTCTATTAAAAGCTATATGTGGGCCAGGCATGGCGGCTCATGCCTGTAACCCCAGCGCTTTGGAGGCTGATGTGGGAGGACTGATAGAGCCCAGGAAGTCGAGGCTGCAGTGGGCTTTGATTGCTCCACTGTACTCCAACCTTGGTGACAGCAAGAGACCCTGTCTCAAGAAAAAGAAAACGTGGTTTTTACGTTCCTATATTCTGATCTGTTTCAGGACTATTTTGTTTTTGCTGTAAAGTAGAAGATAAACTGTCCTCTCCATCTTTTCTAGTTTCTGGCTGCAGTAGACAATATGGGCACCATTTTGAGGGGCAGGGAGAGAGGAAGACAGGCAACTATAAGTAGTTCTATGAAGATAAGTCTATATTGACTTGTCCTGTGGTCCATTATAGATGTAACTGCATGGCCACATAACAGAGGAGAGGGGTTAGGATTTGGGCAGTAGCTACTTTGTTCTGCCTGCTCTCTGAGCCTCTAGCTTTTTTCTGTCTAGATGCCTCATGAATCAACGGTGGAGCACACACACGTAGATATCAATGAGATGGAGTCTCCTCTTGCCACCCGGAACCGCACATCAGTGGATTTCAAAGACACTGACTACAAGCGGCACCAGCTGACACGGTCAATTAGTGAGATTAAACCTCCCAACCTCTTCCCACTGGCCCCCCAGGAAATTACACACTGCCATGATGAAGATGATGATGAAGAGGAGGAGGAGGAGGAAGAATAAGGAGGAAAACCAAAACCCTGAGCACCCATTAAACAAGTCCTGGCAGGACTCGCAGGAACAAACGATGTCCCTGTTAGGGTTCTACTGGGTGGGGAGGGAGGGGGCTCCATGAAAGTACATCTGAAAAGTTTCTGAAGATTTTATTCTTATCATAGATACTTGTTTTGGTTTTGTGTATCTGTACTCTTTGCAGATGGTCCAAAATTGTAATGGAGTCTGTATTAGAAGAAAATAAGGGTAAAATCAGGCTGAACTGCATGTATATGGCTCCATTGTGGCTTGTGACACTTTTTAAAAAATCATCCATATGTCAGTGTATCTGGATACACGAGGAAAAGGAGAAGAGTCTCAGAGTGGAACAGAGTGGGAAGAGGTGATCTGTAATGTTACAAATTGTGCTATTACTCCAAGATCCAACTTTTTCAGTGCATTACATGGTATTGTATAACAGTGGAGAAATGTATTATTTCCATGATCAAATGTAGTCTCTGTTAAGGTTTCAAGTTTCCTTTTATAAGCCTTTAAGTCATCCTCAGTGACTCTGGCAAGGCTGCTTCTCTGTCACTGGCTTTGCACAGAAGTATTCTCTACTTGCTTTATTCTCTCTATTTTGAGGGAAAAGACAGTATCCTTATTACCTTTTTTGTTTTTTGTTTAATAGCACAAATGCTTATTATTTGTTATCCAAAAACAATCTTTTTCTTATCTGTGCTAAATCTATAGAAAGAATTTAGCTGCAAGCGGACAAAGGAACAAGCCCCCAGAAAAGAGAAGAACTCCCTTTTTATACTACAGAACATTCATTAGTGTGGGCTATATAGCTGTGGCTCATGCTACCCAAATCCAGATTTCTTTATCCTCTAGAGTTGATTGCTGTATATTAAAGTTGAACATCAGAGGATGGGAAGAGGGCTCTGTAAGCCAGAACCTTACTAAAGTAGAGGGCACAATCAGCGTGAATAAATTCACTTCAGAATCCCAAGTTGAGGCCGGGCGCAGTGGCTCACGCCTGTAATCCCAGCACTTCGGGAGGCCGAGGCGGGTGGATCACCCGAGGTTGGGAGTTTGAGACCAGCCTGACCAACATGGAGAAACCCCATGTCTACTAAAAATACAAAATTAGCCGGGCATGGTGGCGCATGCCTGTAATCCCAGCTACTCAGGTGGCTGAGGCAGGAGAATCACTCGAACCCAGGAGGTGGAGGTTGTGGTGAGCCAAGATCACACCATTGTACTCCAGCCTGGGCAACAAGAGCGAAACTCCATCTCAAAAAAATAAATAAAAATCCCAATCCCAAGTCGAAATCACTTCTTGTTTTAAACAAGAATGAATTATTACTGTGTATGTTAGGGTATTAAAACTGTGTCACCAGTACAGTGAAAGTTGTTTCAACATTTTAAACAGTGGTTATAGACTCTTACTTTAACCATCATATATTTGCTTCCATTCTTGTCATTGGTCAATAGGGGAGGGTGGATTAGCTGCTCCAGAATTCAATAAAGTGTAATATTTCTAATGGTGACTTTGACCTATTCTGTAGCACAACTGTAATAGCTGTTGGTCTTCAAGTGGGTTTAGATTTGGTGTAGTGACGTCAGTTTGATATTCTCTTCTTTTAAAGGAAATATATTTAAGAATTGTTATATTCTAACATGATTATATTCATGGTGCTTCATAGGCCTCACAATTTTTTCACAGAAAGATTTTTGGAATAGGACTGTAAAGTAAGGCTTTTAAAAAAATCATTTTATAAGGGAACACAGCCTGGTAACTTAGTCAAGGATATACTGTCTCACTACTTTGGATATATATGGCTTCAGATTAAGTCATCCAAGAAACATACATTCTAAATGGTATCCATTGGGAATATATGCCCCTTTAAAAGAATCAGGTCAGAAATGCAATAACAATTAGACTGTTGCGCATGTTAGGAGAATGTGTGGTCATCCTAGTTACTAATTATTCTCATTCAAGATGGAGATGTTGCCCAGTTTAACATAGTCTTAAGTTTTCTTAAACCCAAATAATTTTTGAGTAGCTTATTACATCTACAGAGCTACTTTATTATAGCAGTACATTTACATATTGTCCCTTTTAGAGCAAGCACCACATGATTGCTTTCCTTTAATTTACCACTTTTTGTATTGCATCCATATAAGAGTGTCTTACTAGCCAGATGATTCCATGGCAAATGATTCTCTGGGTCCAAAGATCAGAAAGTGAAAAGCACACAGCTGGAATAAGCAAGAACTCCACTGCTAGTCACAGCTCTCCGTAGGACCACCAAAACGTATGATTAAAGAGCTCTAGGATTCCATAAGACCCGGAGCAAAATGGTGCCTCTCTGTATATTATTCTTAAGAGTGTGCTGGGAAGTCAATGGTCCATGGGTAGGCAGGGCAGCTGTAATTGGGCTTTTTAAAACAAATTATGAGTTTCTCTCTGTTGCCAGTAGTTAAGGAAGCCGAACTTAAAAGGTATAGTTGTTTTTTCCTTTAAAAAAAAAAAACCTGAGGCGTTTTACACCATGAGAAGACCATTCTGCCATCTCTTTTGAGAATTTTTTCCCAGGCATTTTGAAAACACTATTTACAGGCATTGTAGAACACCAGGCAACCCCTTCTTGAGTGCTAGACTGAACTTCCAACCTTACAGCATGTACTAACAGGGACCCTAGCGTCCCCAGCAGTTGGTCAGTGGTACAGCAGACCCAGGCCCTGCTGGGTTTCCTTGGGGAGAGGAATTGCCCAGTACATTCATTAATCTCTGCAAAGATAGGCAGTGAAAACTCTGATGGTGTACTTCAGAAAAGTTGGTCACAGCCAAGAAAGTTTAGTGTTCTACTTAGACCTAAGATTCTTCTCTTGCTATAAGCATACCTCTGCTGAGACCTAAAATAAGGCAAACCCTTCAAGCTATCCTTTCTAAGATACTTTTAGAAGTGGTTTTTAATAGAACTACAAATCCTTAAGTCACGTTAACATTGTTAAGAAACCACTTTAAAAAGCCACATGCAGTTGCATGTCAGATCTAAAAGTATTTTGTCCATGTTTAGGTATTTCTAAATCAGATGTATTTACTTAAGAAATACTTTGTCAACAACTTTAAAGCCCAGCGATTTTTCCAAGGCTGCCTGGTCATTTTAAAATAAATACTCTGCTTATTCACCACAAATAGCCTGAGACAAACAACTGCATATTTAAGTCTGTATTAGGGTAGGAACCTTATCCACATTCCATGTTATGGAAACTATTTAATCTCTCTTTGATGGTGGGAAAAATGGTAACTATGATCTAGCTATTGCCATACAGTTAATGCTCCAATTCCTCACTGGGCTTAGTAGTTTAGGGCTCAGATACTTATGTTTCTCATGACGATCTTTAGTGGTGATCAGGAAATTCAGTTTTTCTTAAAGTTTTTCCTCAAATGGAACAATTTCAAATGATACACAACTTTTGGGAGGCCCTGAGAATGAAATCTCTACCATGGAGCCACCAGAGCAACCCTGAAGATAAAAGAAAAACATGCACTACCGCCAAGGAGCAGGGACGACCACAGGCACAGGCAACCAGAAAGCAGAAACAGGTGACTTCCAGAAACCCACACTGCCCGTCACGCACCTCCCCTAACAGGAATGCAGCACACCACACAGTTCTCGCACTGCTAGGTATCTGGAAACAGCAGAAAGCAAGTCCTTTAAACAGGCAGCACGTTCATTTATAGAATGAGTAAAAAGCTCTTCTGTTCTTTACCCTGGATTTCTCAACCATTTTTCCCTGTCCTCAGACACAGTGTCTTCATCCCAAGGCCACAACAGTCTGATTGGTTCCAACAAAGGTGTGTGATCTCAAAAATAGAATATATACAGAAGTTTCTCTGTAGAGCTTTAACACAAAAAAAGTACTCCCCATTGAACACACATTTCCTCTCAAACTTGCTGACTGTTTACTGTAAGGCTGAGGAATCTGTTTTCCAATTTAAAACACAATGACGAGTTTTGGATCTGGTCCCCTTGTTTCTTTACACAAAATAACTAGGTACAAATACGTCCCCAGATGTTCTGGTCTCCCACAGAGCTCTTCCCAAAGCCATGTCTGGCCAGGGGAGTAGACAAGGCCTGAGATAAACCCTCCCACACAAATTGGAGACCAAGCAGCTGAGCACACATTTTCCCACGAAAGGCAGCAACAGTCCTTCCACATCTCACAAGTTCTTGAGATACTTGGAAAGAGGATTTGCCAAGCAAACCTTCCCCACACTGAAAAATGTTTCTTCAGTGTCCAGTCTTTGAGAGGGTGTTCTCACCAGAGGTCATCTTTGACCTGAGGGTGTGGGTATTTTGAACAACCCCCTGACCTCAAGTCAGTGACTTCGGAGAACTGCAGTAGGAAAGCTGGCCCAATCTAAAAATTCCTGTCACGTGTTGGCCTCCTGTTTGAACACTGCACAGTCACTAATACCCTGACAGGAAAAGCACTTCAGGGAAGTCGGGCAACTAATTCTCCCTTAGAAACAGGCACCCTCAGTCCTCAGTCATCCACTAGGGGAGATAGCATGCCAGCAGAGTCAGAGAAAAGAGCCCTAGAATCATCCCTTTGTTCTGGGACTGCTTGAAAATAGCACAGATATGAGGCCCTTGGAGGGAAAATGACAAAACCACCATACAAAGAAAGCAAAAGAGTTTATTAGCCATCTAACAGAATTCAACTTTTTGGCTTTAATAAAGAATCATCTCTTTATTAAATTACCTTCAAAAAGTATAAAATAAGTTCCTAGAAATCAACTCCAGGCTATAAAAAGGTCAGTTTTTACCACTTTCTCTACAAGACTCTGATCAATATTTGTTTCCTCGTGAATTGCTGAGTTGAAAAACGGTTCTAGGGAGCACAATTTTTGTGCAATAGAAACCCTGGGGTACATCACAATGAAGTTTAGAAATGAGCGGATATGTGCACACTGTGAGGATGCAAGGGGGGAATTTTAGGCAAATCTCATCTTGACAGCAGGAAAAATTGCCTCCATTTTCCTTGGAGCATTTCCTGATTTGAGCTAAGGGCTCATCTAGACCAAGTGAGTAAAACAGGAAAAACCAACCAAGGCAGCAGGCTGGGAGTGAATGTGCTACCGTGACTTCTTTCCCTAGCTCTGCTGCCCCTTTGTGCCCTGCTTCTAAGGAAAGCAAGCAGGGTCCGAAGCTGGCATTTCACTGGGCTATATTCAGGTAGTTGGGTGATGCCTGGGGAGATGGGAGTGGTAAGTTAGGTCAGGCAGCATCTCAGAGCCAACTCTGTCAGCAGTTCTTCCCTGAAATGTCTCCATCCACAGGACAAGTGTAAGTAAAAGACTGCAAATGCCACAGTTAAATAAATTCAGTGGGGACTATAAATGGACCAGTCAAGAGGCTAAATTATCAGAGCACGATCCTCTTTGGAATGTAAAATAGAGACTAAGAGTGGAGAGAAAAAAAGGGATTCCAAAAAGATGTGGTTTAGGAATGGATCACAGAGGGTCCCTGAAGCTCCACCATATGTTCTTCAGGGACTGGTCACATGTGAGTGAGGACGTTAAGAAGAAACAGAAGACAAAGTGGTGATGGAAAAGAATGTGTATCATACACACCGATTACTGGGGAATGCAGGATGTCCACTGAATCCTGAAGACCCAGCTGCACACGCCTCGCCACACTCAGGTTGGATGTTTCCACTCGAGAGTGACTATCCATGCCTGCTCTGACCTTCCTCCCAGGCTTAGCATAGCAGAGGAGGCCCTATAAAGCCATCCTTGTCTTTAAGAGCCAAATGAGAGGCCTGAATGAGGCCTTTGGTCTTACCTAGGAAACACCGGCTTAGCCTAGCTGCACTGTGTGTTGTTATTAGTGACTGAGCAGCCAATGTCTGGGGCAATTTGACTGGATACTCCGAATGTTCTTATGTAGAGAGTAACTGATGGAAGACAGATTATAATCCTTGCAAAGGAGGACACCTTCCCCCTAGGATTAGCTGTACCAGGCTATGACTTGGAGGCACAGAACTAGTACCCACTTCTCAAGACTTTACACTGTCCAAAGAAGATGCTCTTCTACGTTGTCATGCTGAGATCCAGTCCCAGCTTTCCCACCAGCAAAGCCAGGCAAGTGGGCAGGTGGTTCAGCCAAGCTGAACACAATGGCATGGTTGGTGTTGCATAGATGAAAGGGAAGAGGGAACACACATCTGCTAGAAGGGTGAACAGAACATCATTTATCTAAATAGAATAGAAATAAACAAAAACCTTGTAAAACAATCACAAAATTTACAAATAAATTGGTACAAAATAAATAGGAGAGACTGTACATCTACAACATCATTTGAATTATAAAATGCATTCATTATGACAATCAGCTCATTAATCCTATACATGTCATTTGTGCTTATTTGGGTTTATGTACACAGCTCTGAATACTGTGTTCAGAAAACTTCACTGCTCAAATGCATGACCTGTACACTATGATACAGTGAATAAAGGCTGAGGAGGATGGAAGTCAGACACAAAGCAGGGTCTTACTTGAGGGCCAAGTCATTGTTGGCACTGGGCCTCAAAACCAAGAAAAGGCATATTAAGAGCCCAGCTGGGCAGGCAGCTTCCATTATCCAGAAAGATGGATTATGCAATTCAAGGTAAGTAGAAGAAACCATTATCATTGTGGGGCCAGGCAAGTGACCTGCCTTGGGAGGAAGGAGGCCATGGACTCACAGCTGTACTGTAGCCTACATAGGGGAAGAGAGCCTGTCATCAATAAACCACCTCGGAAATAGTTCATGGAGGTACTTGAGAGGCCCTGCCCACAAGGTCGGAGACCTGCCTCCATCCTCATCCAAAACACTTGTCATCAGGAATACAGGTGGGCCCAACTAAAGGGGCTGGGGATGCTAGGGCCAACATAAAGGCAGCAACCTGTTTATAAAAAACAGCACTACCCTCTCACCCACCTTAAAGGACAGCAGAACCCTAGGATCCATGGATGAGGAAGCTTCAAGACAGATCTTGTCCTAGTCACAGATGAAGTACTAACAGGCATATGTACATAATAAATAATATAAAATAAAGCATATACATTTGTGGGTTTAAAGAACTCAAGAAACAAAAAATTGATAACTTCACCTTCACAGTAGACTTCAGACTTGGGGAGTAATGAATCAGAAGCGAGGCTGGGGCTCTCTGGGGAATGAGAATCCTAAGACCTTATTCTTCCCAACTTTGCTCGCTCTGAAGCCTGAGCCTCCAACAAAAAGGGCAGGCACCCAAGCCCCACCAGGCCCATTGGATAGTTCTCTTCAGGGTGAATCTGCAGCGGAATCTGGCCCCCCAAAGAATTGCATCCTAAAAGTGAATCCATGTGGATCAGATGTGGGTACATGCCAGAAGGCATCCTTCCAAGCGACGCAAGACAATGCTCCCAGTCATTCTCATTTGTTCATGGTCCCAATGGGCATTAAAACCTGAAAACCTTGTGTACTCAAGACTTTCTTACAGTATGTATTGGATCTGTGTACATAAAAACCTCGGCATACAAACACCTGGAACTTTATTCTCTTGCAGCTAGAACCTTTGTTTCCTTGCTGTTTGAAGTTCAACCTGGTATTTCCCATCAATAGATACTTAAAACAATTCTAGTAGAGATGATGTCAGTGGCTCTAGCATACAGACAGAACATGCTTACTTGAGCTCAGGTCTGAGAAGCAAAGGTCCCCTGCCTAGGATGGTGGGAGGAAAGCTGCTCCCTGCTCTATGCAGTTGCTGTGAACTGCCGTCTCCTCTTTGCGTCCGTAGGGTTGACCAGGGACTCTGGAATATGAATCTCCAGATAGGAAAGAAGGTAGCAAAAGGGAAACGGGCAAGTAAACCGTGATTGCAGACAGAAAGCTTGCAAGTGCTAGAGGAGGAAGGCCGGCTTGTCACAGCCTTGCTGAGTAATAGCAGCAAGCTATTGGTGCACCACTCACCCCTCAAATGGAGGCAAATGAACCTCAACTTAGAAGTCTCTGAACATCTCTCTCCTATTAACCAACTTGAACACCTAAGAAATAGGAAAAGATAAAAGATTTGCAAATGACCCTGAGGTATAAAACTCAACTGAGAAGTTGCTCATTGATAAATTACATCAGAAAAATTTCTGAATCCCCAAATCACTTTCCTATTCAAACCCCCATATCCCTACTAATTCTGGGTTAACCTACACCTCACCCAGATACCCTTGATGGACAGAAGCACCACTAGTCTAGAGCCCAGAATGGAACTACATGGCCCAGGACAAGAGCCAGTTTCCTCAGTAAAGAAGTAAGCAATGGTACCTCAGAGGCCTCTCAGACCCTAACCTGCCAGCTCAGTCTTGTATTTCTCCTCAACTCTTTGCAAAGAAAAGCCCATTCTGGGCTCAAAAGCAGAGGGGAGTTTTTCCCATGCCACCAGGGAGCTCGGGTCATGTAATGCAGTGTGGAAAGCCAGCCCTCCCTGGCCTGCTCTTGCTTGGAGCCCCAGAGAACAAGGTGAGCACCTTCATGTGCCAGCCAGGTGAGTCATCGGCCTAGATCACCCCTGGGGAACAACAGGGACAAGCCTGGTTGCCCAGGAGCCCTCACCTTCCTGGGCCTAGGGAAGGCGAGGATGGCTACAGATCCCCGGCTGGCTTTCAGATGACAGAGGGGTTGTGTTTTCACTAGGCAGGACACAGGCTTGATCAGCCAGGGCCTACACAGGTCTGCTCAACCCGAAGACAGAATTTGAGGGCAGAAGTTCATGGTTCCTGCTTAGCTCAAATTCCTATTGCTCCATTTCCTAGGGAAAATGTATTTCTATTTGTATCTACCATTATTTTCCTAGGCTTGGAAAAGCTGGTCCTTTAGTGTACAGTGCTGAGGACAGCACAGGTAAATATACTCACAGTTATTGTTCCATATTAGTGTGGAGCTCTGCATTCAACATCTGCATTGTTCCTTGAAGTCACATTAGAAGATGGTAAGCTGCCCCACTCCCTCCCACTTGGGGATGCCAACCGCTTCAACATGGCATTTAACTCCCTGCAGGGAGTGAGGTGAGGAGGGAAGAAAGAACAGAGTTCAATGTACCCTTTCAAGTTCAAAATATGTAAGAACCAAGATTTAAGCTAGTTGATTAGCACCCCAATATCTGTGTAAGTCTTAAGATTTTGTTTTCCTAAGAGTTTAAATGTATGAGTTTGAATTTGCCTGATGCATATGGGACAAGCAGTGAAGGGAAGGAACCTCCAAGACAGCAGGAGAAAAGCCCTCCTCCTTTACAGAGAAGGCAGAGCGTCCCAGGACCATCTGGATGCTAGGGATTTAGTTCCAGCGGAACCACGGGGCACCAGTGGCTGCTCAGGAGGAGGGGAGGCCCCGTCCCACCCGGAGAGACCCCGTAAAGGAGGGTGAGGCCTCCTGTCAGTATCCAGGGGTCTGCATCTGGTCCACTTGACCCACTCCTTTCCACACTTGGAAAGGTCGCAGCCATGGGAGGGCAGTCCAGCAGAGGCGCCGAAAAGCAGCCACGTCGAGACTGCAGCTATCCCCCGTCCTTCTCTGCTGGACCCCACTGGCTTTGTAGAGATGAATGGCAGAGGCCTTCCAAGCCAAAGTCCTTCTCCTGCTGCCCCAGACAAGCAAGAGCCCAGCATTTCTCCTCCAACCATCCGAAAGGTTGGTTTCCTGAGGGAAAGTGGGGCCTGGAAGAGGAATCTGGTTGCTCAGACATGAGTGTTGTTTGAAGGGTCCTATGCTCTCCCCAGAGATGTTAACCTTCATTCCTGTCAGAGATGTTAACATCTGACAGGATTTTAGATTCCTTAATGTTATCAAATAGTGTGACTAATAGAAGGTAAAGAGTAACAGAAAACGAATACGAACTTGGCAGTTAAAATTTCAAACTTTGGGAGCCCCACTGATGAGCCGCTCCTGCCAAGCTCTTTTATAAGAGAATAATTTGCAAGAAGCCATCACGCCGAGCAGGTAAGACAGTATGAAGACGTCTGCTTCTCCCTCAAGTCAGAGGCAGCAGCTGGCATCCCCTCTCCTCTTCCCAGACTGTGCTTTAGGATTCATAAAGGAACAGCAGAGCTCTGAAAAGGGCACCAACACACTAGCTCTGATTCCAGAGGCTCTCCCAGTAGCAAGGCATCCCTGAGACAGACTGTGTGGAGAAGCAGATGTGAGCCCGGGCAGGTTGACAGGCGGAGCTCCTGAGGCCAGAGAAGCCGGGCTAGGCAGGCCTGACTCCCCAGCGCTCAGGGAAGGCCAGCACTGCGCGGGCCCGAAGTGGGGGACAGACACCCTCCCCCAGCATGGGCCAGGCTTCGCTCTGTTGCAGGGACTCCTCATCTTTACACACTCATCACACTGGTGCTGTGCTCAGGGACAGGCATCTTAAGAAACTGACTTTTATATTTGGATGGCTCTGTTTAAAAAAAGGATGCTTAGAGTGGGCTCCCCTCTAAGGTCAAGCTACACAGTGGGGCTTCATCCCACAGGGGCAGGTTGCATGCCAGTAGCAGGCCACTCAGCACCCTCTACACCAAGTGAGATCAGTACTTCCCCCTACTAAGGGGCATGGCACCTTCTGAGGAAGACACTCCAGGACTGACATCCCAGAGGAAATACTAAGCCGGGCATGCACAACACGTGAGGCACCGAACGGCTCACCAGGCTGCCCGCTGCTGTCTGCTCCTCAGCCACGCTCCCTGCCCTGCACACAGCCCAGCCGTGGCTGAACAGACTTCCTACCTGGAGTAGGGAGGAGAATACTGCTGCTTAGCCAAGGCCTCCCTCCGCGCAGTGAGCCTAAACAGAAAACGCTCTCTCCTTTCCTAGTGACGGATGTGGCGAGGACTGATCATCTCGTGTGTACACTGGTCAGTATGATTTCATTTCAGTGTATGAATAGCGCCAACAACCTGCACATATCCCTCAGGCTAACAAAACACAGATAAGCTATAGTTAAGAATTCAGTCACTCAAATACCTCCTGACATAATTTCACTACATGATGAATTTGGTATTAAAATAAGACGGAGACACACATAAAATGGCCACAACACGCATTTGGTTTCTGAATCCCTGTTTGGGGCCAAACTGACCCTGGCTGTACAGGCAGCCTCTCTGGCATGGGCCGCATCTGAGGGAGGAGGCAGAGGCCCTCAGGCAGGGGACACAGCCACTCTGCCGGGCCCCATGGGCCCAGGGACAGGGGAGGAGGGACAGTTGGCTCCCTGGGAGGAGGAGCAGGGGCTGGCAATCCCCAAAGTTCCCTCCTTTAAAAACATGGGTCTAGAAATGCCTTCCCGGCACACAGTAGAGTGCAGCTAGAAGGTCCGACTCCTTTTCTGTTAACGTATGTCCTAGCGGGAAGGGGAGGAGCTTGCACTCCACATCACGTGTTTACTGAACAGCCCCGTGGAAGATTTCCATTTGGCATCTGTGTAGCAGCATCTTGGGTTAACAAGAGCAAGGACCAGGGAGGTGGGCGGCGACACTCTGTGAGCTTGGGCACTGGGTCAGGGAGGAGGGCTGGCTGGGAGACCCCAGGCTGGAATGACAGGATGAAGTCAACTTGCCTCTTGCCAATGATAAACCATGGGTTTTAAATTCATTAATATTCATTTTGGTGATAAAAATTCCTTAGGGTGGGAGCAAAATCACATTCCCAAGCAAATGTTAAATCTTCCTGAGGGAAAGGGGAACAGTTAAACATTAACTTCTCAAAATACCACTGAGCTCAGAGAGGCGACTGCAGGTCCCTCTGAGGCAGGCTACACCCCACCGTGATGACACACTTGGCAGGCTCTGCAGTAACACGGTCTTCTTCATTCAGCCAGCGAGTTCGACAGTGATGCCCACTGGGGCACAGAGGAAGGGTGCTCCTCCCTGGGAGGGCCAAGGAAGGCTACCGGAGGGGCAAGTCCAGCCTATTAGGGTCACATCATGGGATCACAGCAGAGTTCAGACAGAACAACTTAAAACTCTGCAAAAGACACTTTAAAAACATGATCTCTTGAAAAAATAAATCGCGACAATTTTCAACTTCATGCAAATCGAGGGCAGAGAGCGTGAATAACGATGAAGGGGAGAGCTGAAAAAATAAACATGATTCTATTTGGGCGGAATCAGTTCATCTCCAAAATCTTGAACGCCATGCCCCGGCCGCCAACTTCATATTTCTAGTTTCCATTCCTCCCCTCACCGTCCTCCTCCGCGGCTCCTGGGAAGGGCACAAGGTCTTTGGTCTCAGGATGTTGCAGGGTGCGGCATGGCGGACAAGCTCACACCAGTGAAGTCATGGGCAGACGGGGCCGGGCCCTCAGGAGTGGGTGGGTGCAGGCCTGGGCGGGTGCAGCCAGTGCGGCCTAGATGGCGCCTTCGTTGTGCAGGCTGTGGTTGGCCTTACTGTGCGTCACACAGTTCTGTTCGTTGAGCAGGTTGGCTGTCTCGTCTGGCAACCCGTCATGCAGCTCCGTAAGAGTCAATTCGATTTTAGTGTTTTCACTGTCTGAAGACTGAGGGGTTTTGTCCATCCGGGATGCCATCAAGGCATTTTGGTATTGCTG
Source organism: Macaca thibetana thibetana (assembly GCF_024542745.1). NCBI lineage: Eukaryota > Metazoa > Chordata > Mammalia > Primates > Cercopithecidae > Macaca > Macaca thibetana. Next base: position 99,211,303 of record NC_065586.1, on the reverse strand, counting down.
TCTTGAGATCTGGGGCCAGAAGATGGCACAGAAAACAAACCAAGATAATGCTTATTTTTAGGTTTTCTTATCTCCACATGTTCAATCCCCTGACAGGCCCACAGCAGCCTCTCTAGGAGAAAAATCACACTTGGGTGCAGTGAGCCACTTTTCAAAGGTCAAGTTGACTTTGGTGAACAAGTCAGTTCTTACTGATGTAACCCACTTCCAAATATAGTTTCAAACTTTTAGGGACTAGAAAACAGAAACTGGTTTCCCCCAGCTAAAGCTGGTTTGTTCTCCAAAAGTCATCTTTATTTCAGACCAAGGTAAGTACCCTGACTGCCGGGCAGAAGACAGAGCTGGAGCCTTCGCCGAGACCCTCCCGAGTCTCCTGACCTCAGCCTTCCCAGGGCCAGGCAGGGAGCCACGCACCCAGGAGCTCTTTGAAAAGGGGCTACTCTATTTTCCAGGATCTCTGGCTCCCATTCCCCGAAAGAGCTACATTTCATTTGGCAGCTCATTGGATAGAACCAAGAAGATCAACGTTTTTCTCAACCTGAGGCTTGGGCACAACAGACGAAGACAGGGTTTGTAGTTGAGAATGGAAGGAAGGGCACCACAGAGTGACAAAGGGAGAGCTCCGAGGAGGGCAAAGGGCAAAACAGACAATTTGCCAGGGAAGTTGACACGTAACTGCCAGGTCCAGCCATGCTGCACTCAGGTCTCTCACCTTAACAAACTGCAGATCCGAAAGGGCTCGCACCGAGTAATCGGGGATATAGACTTGGAGGAGCGAAGAATTGAGCTGGTTATTGCTGCTCCCCAGTGTTGGTGTGACGGCGTCAATCCGGTCGCTTCGACTCAGGGAGTCTGAGTGATTCAAGCCACATGGGCGAGGAGGGGACTTATTTTCACCTGGAAAAGGAGGGAAAAATCCAACTGTTTAAGTGAAGTAGATACAGCCAATAAAACCAGCTCTTTATTTTCCAAAATAAAAAATACTAAATGCCACACAAGCCCAGCCAACTGACTCCAGATGTCTCGGCCGCACAGTACGCCAGAGGGTCTCCTACATATGGCAGACTCGTGGGCTTCCCTGTACCAGCAGAATATGCCCATCTCAGCTGCTTGGCCCTGTGTATGTGACAGACACAATCCTCCCACGTCTCTAACAGCAAAGACCCTGCACTGTGTGCCTTCGTGAGGAACGTTCCTGGGTGCTGTGAGATGCTCAGGTGAGGACGGGCCAAGGCCCAACATGCAGAAGCTGCTTGGTGTCAAACGCAGGCCACAGGAGGACAGCACTTCATTATTTTGCCGGAAGTAAAAACAAGGGACTCTTGAGAATATTAAATCAGTAGGTATTATAAAGGGATCAAAATACTTGTCTGCTCATACGATACCCTCTAGCTGAACCTATTATCTTCATCTCTGACCCCATTAAAATCCCCCATCAGGTAGCCCGAGGATGTCGCAGGAATTTAAGAACACTAGAAGACACCAAACCCAAACCCCTAACGAGTGTTTGCATAAGTTATCTTGGGCGCTATAGTCTTCAGTGAGGTTTTGTAGCATCCCTCCCTTAAAACACAGTGGAAGGCGCTCCAGTCTGGGTGTTGTTGCTCTTAAAGGGAAGTTCACTGTGGCTTCTAATAGAAATGTCATTAAAAAATGCCCCTTCACCAAGGCTTCTTTCACTTTTTACTTTTCTAACCAACTATTGCAGATAGGAACTGCGTGCCCACCCTGGCCAGGTCTTGAATTGCATCCTATCACAGGACTGGAGGGGACCAATTCTCCCATCTGACGCTTGGCTCCTCTTTGCAATGTGTCCCTCGGAGGAGCTGGCCCTTGGCTGCACCTGCCCTTTGGCTATCGGGAAAGTTTGTCATCGCGCCCATCAAAACGTGCCTCCCTAACTTCAAATGATAGCCTCGCTTCCTCTGTGTGGAGCTTTAGTGCCTTTTCTTCCTCTGCTATTCAAAATAGCCCTTAGATAGGTGGAGAGAGCGATGGTCTACTTAAGTCTCTTCTGCAGGATAAATCCTGCAGCTGTTCATCTCACCCCATCGCCGTCTTAAAATAGGACACTCAGAACAAAACATAAGTACTCCAAGAATCTCCGGTGATGAGTTCGCTTTCTCCTAATTTTTTTTTTTTTTTTTTTTTTGAGACAGGGTCTTGCTTTGTCACCCAGGCTGGAATGCAGTAGTGTGATCTTGGCTCACTGTAGCCTCAACCTCCTGGGCTCAGGGGATTCTCCTGCCTCAGCCTCCTAAGCAGCTGGGACTATAAGTGTGTGCCACCATGCCCAGCTATTTTTTACATTTTTGGTAGAGATGGAGTTTTGCCATGTTGCCCAGCCTGGTCTTGAACTCCTGAGCTCAAGTGATCTGGCTGCCTCAGCCTCCCAAAGTGCTGGGATTATAGGCGTGAGCCACCGCGCCCACTTTCTCCTAAAATTTTTGTATCTTAACTCTCCCTCCAATTGTCAATTTATGAACTAATTTTCCATTGTTAGACAAATTAAATTCAGAGTGGCAGTTCCCCTTGTTTCCATTTCTACGAGAACAAGGCAAATTAACAATTTATCAGACTTTTATATTTAGCAGAATGGATCTTTGAATAGGTGACCCAATTTTGCTAAGTTTCAGATTCTTTATCTGTAAAACGTGGACCTTTTTTTTTTTTGAGAGAGTCTTGCTCTTGTCACCCAGGCTGGAGTGCAGTGGTACAATCTTGGCTCACTGCAACCTCCGCCTCCCAGGTTCAAGTGATTCTCTTGCCTCAGCCTCCCGAGCAGCTGGGATTACAGGCGTGTACCACCACGCCCAGTTAATTTTTGTATTTTTAGTAGAGACAGGGTTTCACTGTGTTTCACTTCAAGACCAAGCTGGTCTTGAACTCCTGACCTCAGGTGATCCACCCCCCTCAGCCTCCCAAAGTGCTGGGATTATAGGCGTGAGTGCCGTGCCCAGCCCTGGTACCCATCTTATAAGGTCTGACAAGGGTTAAAAATAAGATAATGTACAAAGTGCTTGTCTGACATCAGTAGAGTAGGTACCCCGTAAGTGAGCCCAGTTGGCATTTTCTATTCTTTCTTGTCAGCTTCCTCTCGGACCTTGCCACCATGCGCCCACCCCATGACCAAGCCTTTGCACATGCAGTGACTTCACGCAGGGTGACAGATTAGTCCGTTTTTTTGAAACGAGATCCTACTGTATCCCTGTGCTTTGGCCACCTATCTCATCACCATTTCTACAGACGCCTTCGAAACAGTTTGTGTTAACATTTGAAGGCTATAAAAACAAAACATTTCAACGTACTTTACTTGTCTGAGGTCTCCTGCAGTACTTTTGAGTCTCCTGTTCTCTCCTGAGGAGGATTTTAGGGCGATTTCTCCGATCTTCCAAAGCATCTAGACTCAGTCTGCTTCCTCTCACCCCACTGCCCTCTGTTTGTGTGAGTAGATCCTCTCCTTTGCCAAGAGCCTGCTGCCTGGCTCCATAGCCAACCTCTGGAGGGGCAGGCCCTGCCTTCCGGGTCCCCTTCCACAGCTCGACGGGCGCCAGTGCGAGCAGGGGTGCTGCAACCCTGAGCTTCAGCCCACTGCTCAGAGCCTCAAATGCCATCTTACTTAAAATAGTAATAATAAAGGTCCACATTCTTCATCTGAAGCCCTTGGGGGCCGGAGATGTTTGAATTCTGGAAGGTGATACAGTCTGTACACCCCATGTTACATACACCACCCAGTAATTCTGGGGCGGCCCTCGTCTGCAAACACATTAACTTTTGGTGAGACAGACGAGGATTCACAACAAGTAGAGCGAAAACCGTAGTGACTGACCCCCAGTTCAGGTCAGGTTTTGTGGCCAAATTTATGTTCCGAAGTTTTATGACAGTATAGTAATTATGGAAAAAACTCTGAAGATAAATATAGGAAAGTTGTGTTACCAACTAGGAAATCCCAGCAATTTTAATTAAAGACAGATTAAGCCTTTTCCCTTCTTTTTAATGGCTGGACGTATTAGCTAGGCCCGGCCACCCTCTCCTGCAGGGCAGTCGGCAGCAGTGGGATAGGAATGTGCTGGGTGTTCACTCCAAAACAAAGTCAGGTGGCGGGGAGCAGCAGGGCCGCCTGCCTGGCGGACAGCAGAGGCGCTCACGCTCCGCTCACACAGATGTGGGAAGAACCCAGGAGACAGGAATGTCGTGCACCTGTGTGGATGGGGTATTTTTCTTGCTTACCAAGAAGAGTTTACAGGTCTCAGGCCTTTGGCAAATGGGCTCTATAAAAGCGGCCTCAGGGTTTGAGGCTCTCAGGGCCTCTGCAAACTCCACGCACCACGACTTGCTGAGGTCAGAATAAGAACCAAGAACAGTCCCCTACTGCTGACCTGAAAATTCAAGGTCAGCCGCGCGGGCAGGGAGCACTAACAATCCACGCCAGAGCAGCTCTCCCTTTCCATGCTTCGTGGCTACTGTGTGCATGGCGACTTTGCGGTGTTCTGGACTCTCTACCTGCTGTGGCTTATGCTTTCCTGGAGAGCTCGCTATAAAGTTACAGAACCTTAGAGCTTTAGTGCTCCAAGGAACACGAAAACAGCCTGTCCAGGTAAAGGGAGCAGACCCAGCCAGCCAGGCGTGATGGGGGGCAGGGGAGGCAATCGGGAGAATTACGGAAAGGAAGCATGCAGAATTACCTGGAGAACCTGCTGCTAACAACTCTGTTCTGCTGACAACAAAGGTACGAGACAGGGACAAAGGAACTGAAAAATGGAGAAAAACAGGGTGAGATCACATCAAAAGGCAAGAAAAGAGATCTCTGTAATCAAGGGACAGGAGGGGATACTTATTCTACCAATACAATATGCGCATTCAGTTGCAGAAATGCAAGTCGGTATGGTATAGAAACAAAACAGCACACACTGCTTTCCAGGAAGAGGAATACAGGGAGGCCAAGACCAGGAGAAATCCTACCCATGGGCTTGTTACTAACCACGAAATCTCTTAAGCCAATAATAACTAATTGGGGTTGATAGCTCAAAAGGTGCGACTCTTAAGGGCTTAAATCACCAGTAGCTGCGCAAAAGGGGAGCTCAATTAGTCAACTGCCCTAAGAACCTGACCCAAACTGCTGGTGCCTACACCCCAATACTCACTCACTGCACAGCCTACAGCTTCTCATATGTGCAACTTTAGCTCATTTTAATTTTGACCTGAAGCTCTGAATTGTTAGGAATGCTTTCAAATCTCAAAATAGAGGAAAGTAAGTAAAGAACACATACACAGATTTCCTGGGAATGCAGACCAGAGTCAGCCTCATCACCGCTTCTCACCACCCCATCAGACTGAAAAGTCTCAGAACATGAAATGTTGAGCAGGAATCATGCCTCTGGGGCAGGCAGTTCTTAAGAACTGATTATTGCAGGCTTTCCCCAGATGGCGAACATCAATAAACAGAAACTTTACCTTGAGATGTCTACTAACTGTGCTTCTCAATGAATATACAAAATCCCAAATCTTAGCATAAAGTTAAGTAAAATACTAGGCTTTGGAATAGATAAGATGCCATTAATGAAATTCCCCCCACTTTTTTATTTTGAGATGGAGTCTCACTCTGTCACCGGGGCTGGAGTAAAGTGGCATGCTCTGGGCTCACTGCAACCTCCACCTCCCAGGCTCAAGCGATTCTCCTGCCTCAGCCTCCCGAGTAGCTGGGACTACAGGCATGTGCCACCACGCCTGGCTAATTTCTGTATTTTTAGTAGAGATGGGGTTTCACCACGTTGGCCAGGCTGGTCTCGAACTCCTGACCTCAAGTGATTTCCCCTTCCTTCTTAGCAGTTCCAGACTCAGAGGGCTGCTCACCACGTCCTCTTCTGAATGAGACTTGTCCTTCCATTACAGTTCAACAGAAACTGGGCTGATATTTATGTTTCAGAACCAGTAATTGGTAGAAATGTACAACCCACTCCTAGTTTCTTTTCAAAGTCATCTTATAAATCTGGTTCTGTTCACCTGGGGCTAATTCGAGATCAGCTGCCAAAACTCGTCACAGTCATGGCACCTTTCTGCTATACCCACATTTCCCCTCGTGTTTTCAAGGGGAAAAGGCACTTGTGTGAGGATCACTGCATCCTAGTCTTCTAATAATCACATGAGCTGGTATCATTATATCCTCTTAAGGCGGAGACCAAGAGCCTCGCTCAACATCACACGACCTGCCTGTGATGTAGCTGAAGCTACAACCCAGGTCTTCTCATGCCTAGGTAAGAGCTACCCCATCTCTGTCACTAAGCAGTGAAAACGAAGGTCACCTTCAAGTTTACGACAGAAACCTACTCATTAAGTAGGGTCAGACAGGCCTATGTTCACAATGCGTATGGGTGTTGGTCAGCAGTTGACAGTGGGAACACTGTGCCCCCAGGACTCAAACACCTGCAACAGGATAGTGAGAAGGGGTGTTTGGGACAGAGGAAGTTTAGAAATGTGATAGAATTCTTGACGTCTCAGTGACTTTCTAACCAAAACATCTTTGGGTTCCTCAGACTATTGGGTAGAGCAGTCGATGAAGACCAACGTCACAAAAACTTCCCTTTGAAGCCTGGCTTTCAGGAATTCTTTTAAAATGGGTTATTTTTAGGTTTGAGGTTTGTAAATGAGGTTTCCTAAAACTACACATCATTTGGTGTTTTTGCCACAAGGTGGCACTCCAGCACCTCTGTCGACCTGCCCGACCTGTTCAGGCTGCCTAAGGTGTTAATAGCAAGCGTGTGCACTCTGCCAAGCAGCGCCATCCCCAGCGGCCAGCAAGCCACCAGGTATCTGTGTTCATGTCTGAGGGAACATCTGGCTGGCTGGCATCTTGGAATCTTGTGCTCAGAGAACTTAGTCAATCCCATGGCCACTCACCCTTAACTGGCTGACTCAACTGGCCAGTTCTCCAGACAAGAGCCGGCCACCACAGGCAGTCAGTATATAGGAACAACCTCATTCGTCCTCAGAAACATGCAAATTAAGACCTCCCAAATTGCTAACATTTAACAGACTCAACAATATCAAGTGCTGGATACAGAGCAACCGGAATTCACACAGCACAGGTTGGGGGTAAGCGGGTACATCAGAGCTGAATCCAGAGGCACACCCTCTGACCTGTAGTGCCAGTCCCAGGTGCACACCCAGCAGAAATGGACAAACACATTCACCCAAAGACATGTACAAGAATGTTCAAAGCCACATATTCATAGTAGCCCCAGACAGGACTACCCCAATGTCTATCAGCAATGAAAGGACACGTGCACTGCTGTGTATTCATATAGTGGCATACTAGACACGGCAAGAGGAAATAAGAGTGTGATCACATACAGCAACAGAGGTGACGTGACAAGCATGACACTGAGAGAAAGGAGCCAGCCTCTGTGTAACACACACAGTGTCTCCATTTATGCAAACTTCAAAAGCAGGCAAAATTAGGCTGAGAAGTCAAGACAGCTGTTACTCTGGGGGACCAGTGACTAAAAGGGAGTGCGATGGGAGTTCTGTAAGGCTGGTAACGTCCTGTCTCTTGATCTGGGTGCCGCTTTACACATGTGTTCAGTTTGTGAGAATTCATGGAGGTGTGTATACTTAGGATTTGTGCAGATTTTCTGCATATATGATATACTTCAAAAAAATGTTCAAAAAGGAAATGAATGGGTCAGCTGGCAGATAGAGAAAGATGACAGGAGAGGGGCCTTACTTCCTAACATGTGGCCCTGCCCTATGCGGCTGAGAACCAAACGTACCTGGAGAGGCTGTCAGGGCCATCACGCCGTAGTATGAGAAGGCGCTCGCTTCAAACTTCATACCTTCTTTCCCAGCTTCCACTTCCACTTTCCCCTGTGGAAAGAAAAGGCAGGTATTTTCAGTCCAGCTGCAAGAGCCTATTGGCACACTCTGTACAATATTTGGTCCTTCCTTAGATTTTTGTCGAATTTCCTTTCCCAACACTATTGAGGGAGTAAAGCTTCAGCTCAACTTTCCCACTGGGAGGAGGGGTCTCATTCGTTTTAAATATGAAAACTGGATTTGGCTGATTGTGCAGAGGTGACAGTGTAAATGTGATGTTTATTTTTAAAATAATTTTTATATTAAAAACTTAAAATACAATGTTCTTTGTGGAGATAGATCTGTGTTACCTAGGCTGGTTTTGAATTCTTGAGCTCCAGTAATCCTGTCTCACTTCTCGGCCTCCCAAAGTGCTCCCCAAGGGATTACAGGCGTGAGCCACTGTGCCTGGCCTGTAATGTTTACTTTCTGTGAGTCCACTTAGTATCTTCCCAATATCTGTAGTTCTTGGATTCTTCAGGCCTCCAGCTATGAAAAGACGGCACATCTTGCTCCATCGGTGGGACCGAGCACCAAGACGATGCTGGGCGATGGCTGTCCAAGGAGCCAGAGCTGGGGCTGAATCAGGGTCAAGGGCCGACATGGTTCGTGGCCATGGAACAGAGAGGAATAACCTGGGTAGAGCCCACTCTCGTCTCACGAGCACGGTGTTCTGACCACTGAACAGACCCTCGCAGGCCGATAACTTGCTGTCTACACTCCTGGAGGCACTTAAGCTCCAGGGGATTTTTCTCCTGTTTTGGAAAAGCACTTTGAAGAAAGTCTCCTTCCGTTAAAACAAAGTTCCCCTCTCCTCCCCCTAAGATTTTCCCTTTTCTTCACTTTCGCTAACTTGTCTACAACTTCTCGTTTACCTTGATGAGTTCTTTTGGGACAGAGTGTCTTATTCATCCCTGGAACCCTAGGGTCCACTATAATCCCTGCATGGTAGGTGTTCACTGTGTTTTCTGGGCTACTGAAATGCTCTCATAAGTCAGTTTCACTTTTAGATTTTCAGGCTAATGGTCAGAAATGCTCTTGTTCCCATTACTACAACTGTGTGAGGCATCCTTTACAATGGGTGAACAAAAATTAAGATGCCATGTATTGAAAAGGAATTGTGCTAACAGCAGTGTTTTATGAATTCATTTAATGCGCACAACTCAACGCAGTAGACAAATCACTCCCCTCCCACAAATCAAGGGAGGGGGGATCAGCAAGATTTCGTAAAGAACAAGCTCTTCATCAGGGTGCTAGGAGGCTGGGAGCAGTGGTTCATACCCATAATCTCAGCACTCTGGGAGACCGAGACGGGCAGATTGCTTGAGCCCAGGAGTTCAATATCAGCCTGGGCAACACAGCAAGACCCCATCTCTACAAAAAATACAAAAATTAGCCAGGTATGGTGGCGTGCACCTGTAGTCTCAGCTACTTGGGAGGATTACTTGAACCTGTGAGGCAGTGAGCCGTGATTGTGCCACTGCACTCCAGCACGGGCCACAGAATGAGACCCTATCTCAAAAAAAAAAAAAAAAAAAAAAAATGCTATGCCACCTGATGCAAACTATTATTTTATATTAAGTTTCCAATTACGAAAGCTCTTTCTTGGGCCATTTCTTCAGAAGATGAACTACTGCCTTTCAGGTTTTCATGTTCAACAGAAATGACAGTTCACCAGTCCCTAGCCAATTATCTTGCTGTATAAACTTATAACTCTACCCATGATATAAAAATCCACCTGCAAATGGGCAGGTAATGAAAACCCTCCCCACACGGGCAGGGCCCTACAGGTGACACTGTGGAGTCGGAGATGACAGCTGTCATCCCCCACAGGCTGACCATGCAGCAGGGACAGGTGAGCACATGAGAAGCAATGGCCCACAACATGGCACACAAGAGCTCAGCATGAGGAAAAAGACATTGGGAACAGAAGCTCCCAGAAAAATCTTACTTCTTGTTCTTACATAAAGACAAATCACACACAGGAAGGAAAAGCCGTGGATGACCAAGAGAAGGGGACAGCACGGGGGAAGCCCAGGGCAGCAGCAGCGGCCGGCCAGGCTCTGGATTTGCAGGGAGGAGTGAGGGCAAGTCTGGAAGGCAGCTGGGTGAGCAGATCCCCAGGCGATGGGCTGGCGTGGTTGGGTCCTGGGTGGAGGAACAGAGTTTGCTTCTGCGAGGGTGGCGGCCACAGGGCTGAGGAGGGACTGCAGTAGAGAAGCTCTTGATAAGGGATTCAGAGAAGCCATCAGGGACACAGGAGTATAGGAACCAGAGGCCCATCGGGAGGGGCTGAGGAACACGGACACCACGAGTGGGAGAAAGAAGGTCTAGAGAGAGGTCAGGGCTGGAGACATGGACCTGAGACAGGAAAAGGACTGAAGCGTGGCCCACAACTGAGAGCAGGAGGGAAAACTGAAACCGTAACAGGACCACGGCAGAGCCTGACAAGGGAGGCCCAGAGAGCAGCACCATGGCAGAAGAGCAGGGGACAGGAGAATTCCAGGGGCAAGGATGGTCAGGGCCTCAGGTGCTCAAGGCCGCCGGGGAGCAGCATCACTGACCACAGGCCGCTGGGGGCTGCAGGAGGCTTTCCTACCCCACAGAGGATTCAGTGGGGGCACGGTGGTCCCGGCAGGAGAGGGACAGGCAGCAGGACGTCCCCATCTGTGGGACCACAGGAAGGCTGTTGAAAATTCGGGACTCTGGGTGCTGGGGAAGTCCCTGAAGTAGGGTCCCTTCAGAGAGGAGGGGAGGAACAAGGTTCAGAGATAGCAACAAACACAGGAGTGGCTGCGGTACGTGTCTCCCCAATTCTGTGTCCATCTCTTCCTGAACTGACACTTATGTGCTGGCTGCAAATGTCTGCTTTGTAGTTTGTAACCTCAAGAGTGGCTGCGTGACCAGCTCTGAGGCTGACCCTCCGTGCAGGAAATCGGGAGGAAGGGTCAAATGCAGTGGAGCCTCATGGTGACTTCCATTCCTGGGGGTCTCCAGTTATCTGGAGCATTTGTTGTACAAATTACAGGGGCTTTTGTGTTGTGTCCCTGCAGAGAGATGTCAGGTCACTATTCTTTGGAGATAAACTGTCAGGCCCAGTAGGGCTGGCACTACCAAAACATGACTATAAAACAGAAAACCATGCATCTTTTTTCCCCTCTATTTAATCCATAGGTTCACACCATCTGTCTCTTGGAAGTGTGCAGTGGTTCCACTCAGGCATGAAGCTCTGCCTTGCACACTCAAAGCAGAGATTCCCAAATTACTGACTCTGGCTCTGGCCCTCGGGCATTCTCATTTAATGATATAGGTGAATCTGGGCATGAGGATTTTATTTAAAAAGCTCTCCAGGTGATTCTAGCAAGCCGCAAACTTTGGGAATCATTGCTTTAAGGCTCTGTCTGTGACGAGTGGCCCCAGCCCTGGAAACTGTGTGCCTGGCCTCTCAAGGGACTCCCTCAAAGGCAGTGTAGCTGAGTCGGCCGATTAAGCAAGGGCAGCTGCAAGACTCAAAACTCCAGACCACTGCCATTCCAGTTGATGCTTCCTCTGTCCTTCCAGACAGGATCCCAGGCAGGGGAGGATCTGCCATCTTCCCTCTGGACTCCATCTAGTCGAGATCCACTGTTACAGGGTGGATACGCTAGCTCAGTGTATTCCTAGACATTTCCATCCTAATGGCCAGTAAGACACACCTCTACAAAGACAGATACAGGGAAAGACATGGGGTTGCCAAATTTGTTTTTCATAAAGATGGTTTTAAAATTTATTTTTTTCAGACAGGGTCTTGCTCTGTCACCCAGGCTGGAGTGCAGTGGTGCAATCACAGCTCACTGCACCTGCGGTAAGAATCCTGCAGCCTTGAACTCTAGAGCTCAAGCAATGCTTATAACTCAGCCTCCTGAGCAGCTGGCACTACAGGCGTGCACCACCATGCCCAAATAATTTTTTCTATTTTTTTCATAGAGACAGGGTCTCACTATGTTTCTCAGGCTGGTCTTGAACTCCTGGCTGCTCCTCCCTCCTCGGTCTCCCAAAGTGTTGGGATTACAGGCATGAGCCACTGTGCCTGGGCAAAATAAAGGTATTTATTTAAAAAAACACAACTATTGCCAGGCACAGTGGCTCACACCTGTAATCCCAGTTACTGGGGAGGCTGAGGCAGCAGGATTGCTTGAGGTCAGGAGCTCAAGACCAGCCTGGGCGAAATAGTGAGGCACTGTCTCAGAAAAAAAAAAAAAAAAAAACTCAAAACCCAGCTATCTACTGTTACCATCATTTCATAAAAGACCAGACATTTAACCCCTCAAATTTAGAAAATATATCATTTCAGAGTAACAGGTCTTCAAACTGAATACACAGAGCTTTATGAAAAGCTCATTGCAACTGCATTTTTCTCATTCTGCCTCAAACTGACAAAAACTTTGTTAAAAATATCTCAGCACTTAGGAAGAGTTACCACATTAGAGTAATTTTACTTCATTAAAAATTGCAATAGATTAAAGGGTACCTGCAGCTCTTTCAGTTCTATAAGAGCATTCTATGACTCTACAATTCCAAGAGTTTTCAAACCTGCCCACCCCTCTGCATCCCTCTCTATAGGATTTAAACTTTTCTGGCAGGCAAGTTTTAAAAACATCCGGTAAACATATCTTATTCATTTACGTGTTAGTGGTTCCAAAAAACAATCATTTTCAAATAACCTTACCAGTATACAAATTAGGGCCCAGGAGGAGATGGCTTACCTGGCTTGAGATTAATTAGGTATCTTTTCAGATAACAACTTTTTCCATATAAGGAAGCTACATATTGATTTTACTTTTGAAACATTTGTAAGTTTACTCTAGTCAAGCGTATCACCAAAAAAACCAGGACAGGACATGATGAATTCCAAGAATTCCCAGAGGGAAGTAGGGCTTCGTGCTTATAAACTGACTACCTTGGAAGAAGGCCTCACTGGACCAGCAAAGTTGGCTTCCTGAGTAAAGTATCTCTCACAGCATCCTGCCCTTCTTTGGACAAAGGTATCAGATAACCTCTTCTCAAAGTTTCTAAGTGTCCACAACCTACTCAACAGCCCGTGCCACGCCTGGCTTCAAAGTGGAATCCTAAGCTTCCCTAGCCAGCATGGGCCCAACCACACTGGTGCAAACAGCGCCAACCAGAGGATCAGTGCATGCACTCCGAGGTGGGACTTCCCCATGTGCCACATGCTGAGCGGCCACCTGGTCTCCCGCTCACTGTCTTGTTTTTCAAATCGCCATCACAAAGTATTCAGGGGGGCCTGACTCCTGAAAGGAGGTGATGAGATGCCAGGGGCACAGAGACTGGGTTGTATTAACCGAGAGGGGTGGCAGCACCCAAAGATGCCCACTCAAAGCCTGGGGAGACCTGGTGCCCCAACACTCTCTAGCAATGCTTTCAATCTGGAGCCTGTGATGGAATGGCCAGACTCAGCAAGTTTGCTAAATTTACTTTTCAAAATGTTGATAGTTAAAATTAATCTAGACACATTTTGGACCATCTGACCATTTTCCAATCAAGTGCTACCACCAGATGTGAGTGCCAGCAGCCACCTTGGCCACTCTAGTGCCACGTGGTATTACTTGGAGCATCACAGCTAAGCCTTGCTACTGTCAGCTGGGAGCTTGCTGGTAACGCAGCATCTCAGACTCCACCCCAGACCTACTGAAGCATTCATCTCGTACTGAAGGATCTGCAGTTCAACAAGACCCACAGGTGAATTCTCTGCACATTAAACTGTGAGAAGCACTAAGCTAATGAGTAGGAAACAGAGTGGGATTTAACAGGGAAGTAATTCAGTCACACCCAGTGGAGGCCAAATTATAGCACAACACACCATAGAAACATTCAAAGTAGCTCAGATTTGGCAAAGGGCTAGAGGGTGCGGTCATCTTGGACACACAAAGGCCCCAGGTGTGCTGACTGCAAGGGAGCTTGCACTGCAGCAGCCCTCCACAGCCCTGGGATAGGGCCCTTCCGGATCAGCCAAATATCACCTACACATTGAGAGTTTATTCATTTAATAGTTTTGGTTTATAGTTCTATATGAGAGTTCTAAAGCAAAGGGAGCTTATACCTAGTCAATTTTACATTGACATATACTTAAGTAGTACAATTTTAAAAGTTTCAATGCTGGGTGTCCAAGTAAAATGGGTGTGTTATCTGTGCTTGACTCAAGATTGAGGATCCGTTACTGCACTGGGGTACACAGACCATGCAACTTAAAAACCCATGAGGAGGTTGCTATTAAAAGCTTAAATTCTCCTTCCCATATCAGGTGAAGGGTGAAGGCATACTAAGCATTGTCAAGGGCTGTATAAATCTAAGATGCCACCTGCCATCTCCACAAGAGGACGACCTCTGTTTATAGGGAAAAGTCCCTTTTGAATCCATGTCAGATGCTCTAAAAAAAGAGTGTGGATGGGCCAGGCACAGTGGCTCCCACCTGTAATCCCAGCACTTTGGGAGGCCGAGACAGGCAGATCATGAAGTCAAAGATCGACACCATCCTGGCCAACATGGAAAAACCCCGTCTCCACTAAAATACAAAATTAGCCAGGCATGGTGGTGCATGCCTGTAATCCCAGCTACTCAGGAGGCTGAGGCAGGAGAATCGTTTGAACCAGGCAGGGAGTCAGAGGTTCCAGTGAGCCGAAATCGCGCCACTGCATTCCAACCTGGCGACAGAGCAAGACTCCATCTCAAAAAAAAAAAAAAGTGTGGTTGAAGTGGGAGGCAGGCAGAAGGAATGAGGCACAGGGAATGAGGCAGAGGGAGAGGGAAGGAGGAACATTAATTTGGGGCATGAAACCAATAAAAAAAATTAACTCCAGCGGGGGGGGGGGGAAGTATTCCTTTCTGTAGGTTATGTAATGGCAAATAAAACAGGTATTTCTTTTGTTTTCCTTATGTTTTCACATATTTCTTAGTTATTCTTTATGTTTCCTAAATTATAATCTGGTTATGTGCTGTGGAAAAGCAATCATGCTATTTTTTATTAGCTCATTTAGACATTGTACTCCCCAAAGAACCAACAATTCCTCACCAACTGCATAAATTATACAATGATCCATTACTTTTTTTTTTTTTTTAGACGGAGTTTCCCTCTGTCACCCAGGCTAGAGTGTAGTGACATGATCTTGGCTCACTGCAACCTCAGCCTCCCAGGTTCAAGCGATCCTCCTGTCTCAGCCTCCCAAGTAGCTGGGACTACAGGCATGCACCACCATGCCTGGCTTTTTTTTGTATTTCTAGTAGAGATAGGGTTTCACCACACTGGCCAGTCTGACCTCAAGTGATCCACCCGCCTCAGCCTCCCAAAGTGCTGGGATTAACAGGTGTGAGCCGTCACGCCCAGCCTATTGCTCTACTTTTATTAGGAAAATGGTTCATAACAGTTATAATCACTGTGAACACACTCTTTTTTTACTTGACATTTTTGCACATGCTTTCCACTTCTTCCATTACTACATAGTGATCCCTCATATTATCATCATCTCACTTTAATTAGTTAGATATGAACTGGGCTGGGTATAGTGGCTCACGCCTGTAATCCCAGCACTTTGGAGGCCAAGGTGGGCGGATCACGAGGTCAAGAGTTCGAGACCAGCCTGACCAACATAGTGAAACCCCGTCTCCACTAAAAATACAAAAATTAGCTGGGCGTAGTGGCACATGCCTGTAATCCCAGCTACTTGGGAGGCTGGGGCAGGAGAATCACTTGAACCCGGGAGGCGGAGGTTGCAGTAAGCTGAGATTGCACCACTGCATTCCAGCCTGGGCAACAGGGCGAGACTCCGTCTCAAAAAAAAAAAAAAAAAAAAAAAAATAGATATGAACTGTTTCTACTATTTTATAGTTAATAGATTTGCTATAAATATATTTGCATAGATACCTTTGTAAAGCAATGATTTATTTAGATGGGAGGCTGCCAGTTTAGGATATGATTTATTGTACTTTTTCTTTTTTGTCCACCATTCACAGTTAAAAATGTGAAGGGATGGGGTATCTGTCTTCTAAAATCAGTAATAGATGCTTAACTTTGTCAACTGTCTTTCTGACATCTACTGATATAAATCAGAATTTTTTTTACTACTTTCCCAATTAATGTGACATATTTTGGTTTTGTTGTTCTTAAACTGGCACTGCATTCCTAAAACAAATCCAGTTCAGTCGCAGCCACAAGTCAGTAACCCTGGGTGTGTGTTGCTATCTGCTACCATATTATTTAGAAATTCTATATCAATGTTGACAAGTGAGATTGGCCTATATTATCAGATCTTAGGATTTAGGATTAAGCCCATATCACCCTTAAAGAATGCAATTGACTATCATGCCATCTTGTTCTATAATATAGAAATTGTGAGTTTTTTGAAGATTGAATATTTTTTCTAGCAAATCCTTTTATTCTAGCTGCTTTTATGGGGAAGGAGAGAACTTTTATCTTTTATCACATCAATTATGCCAATAGAAGACTGACTTTGTTGACATTTTTAAAGAGCCAAATCTTGATTGTATTTATGGGTTATAAGGCATTTTCAATTTTAAATTATTATTATTATTATTATTATTATTATTATTATATATTTTTTTGAGACAGAGTCTCACTCTGTTGCCCAGGCTGGAGCACAGTGGTGCGATCTTGGCTCACTGCAACCTCCGCCTTCTGGGTTCAAGTGATTCTTGGGCCTCAGCTTCCTGAGTAGCTGGGACCACAGGTGCACGCCAACACATCCAGCTAATTTTTGCATTTTTAGTAGAGACGGGGTTTCACCATGTTTGCCAGGCTGGTGTCAAATTCCTGACCTCAAGTGATCCGCCTGCCTCAGCCTCCCAAAGTGCTGGGATTACAGGCGTGAGCCACCACGCCTGGCCAGTTTAACAATCTTTACTAATTTGTTATTTTTTAGTTTGCTGCTTTGCTCTTTTTTCACATAATTATAGTTCTCTATTTTCTTTTTAAGTACTTAGAGGAATAAGATTTCTTAAAACTGACAGACCACCTATATGGTATTTACATTATTTAAAAATAGACTTTTATGGTAATACTATATATATTTTATTACATTCTATATGTTTTCTCTAACTCAGTTGCTATTTAGGACTTTTATTTTGCCGTTAGCTCTATTTTAAAATTACTTAAATAGTACATGCATGAGGTGAGAAAGTTAAACTATACAAGGAAGAAGGCAGTCTTCCTTCCACCCTATTTCCAGCCTTCCAAGGTGCCCCCTTAGAGAGACTTGCTGTTGCCAGTTTCTTGGGTAACCTTCTGAAGATAATTCATGTAGATGCATGTTTATTTCTTTTACAAAAATGAGAGGACATTATACACTGTGTTCTGTGTCTTGAATATAAGCCTACATAAAAGAATTTATCACAATTTTAACATGGCTTAGTATTTTTTAATATATGGCCTTTTCTTTAAATTTATCTTATTTTTTTGGAGATGGGGTCTCACTCTGTCTCTCAGGCTGGAGTGCAGTGGCACCATCTCGGCTCACTGCAACCTCTGCCTGCCAGGCTCAAGCGATTCTCCCACCTCAGCCTCCCGAGTAGCAGCCACCACTCCTAGCTAATGTTTGTATTTTTGTAGAGACAGGGTTTCACCATGTTGCCCAGGCTGGTCTTGAACTCCTGGACTCAAGTGATCCACCCACCTCAACCTCCCAAAGTTCTGGGATTACAGGCATGAGCCACCACACCCAGCACTTTTATGTATTTTTTATTTCTAATTTTATTTCATTATGATCGATTCAGGTAGTTTTATGAAATTTCTTTTTGTATTTACTAGCATGTACACTGTAACATGATAAATGATCAATTTTTTGAGTCACATAGCTTTTTTATTGAGACATTCTCACTCTTTCACCCAGGCTGGAGTACAGTGGCACCATCATAGCTCACTGCAGCCTCGAACACCTGGGCTTAAGCAATCCTGCCTCAGCCTCCTGAGCAGCTGGGACTGTAGGCACAGGTCACCAAGCCCGGCTAATTTTTAAAAAAATTTTTGTAGAGAAGGGGATCTTGCTCTGTAGCCCAGGCTGATGTCAAACTTCTGGCCTTAAACGATCCTCAAACGATCCTCCTATCTTGACCTCCCAAAGTGCTGGGATTATAGGTATGAGCCACCACACCCAGCCCACATAATCAAGAGAAATATACTTTCAAAAAAGCTTATGTTTAATTTTCTCTAAATCTGTTAATTCTATTTTACGAGTTATTCAGTTTAAAACTGACTTTTTTCAGTATGCCTGATCTTTTATGATGGTGTAAAAAACACTTCCACCAAAATTATGTTCCTATTTCTACTTACATATGTATTTTGTTATTTAAAGCATGTAGAGCCAATAAAGTTTTTTCCATGATTTACGGTGCTTTTAACTGTATTGCTTCTGAAATGCATTTTAGTGTCAAGATCTACTTTTTCAGATAACTTGAAGTTTTGGCTTTTTTATGCATATGTAGTGGGAGGTATATACATGGTAACTTAAAAAATACTCTTGTTTACTTAGGTCATTTTCCTTGAATAATTTGGAATTTATCTTATCTAGGATCTAAACTAAAAAATGATGTGTTTCTATTTACAATTATATTCCTATCAGTTACTTAAAGGGTTTTTTCCTGAAGGAGGGTTTTTTCCTGAAGGGAGAGCATCTCACCGGCACTGAGGCCAGGAAGGGGAAGGCAGATACTACTGCTTCCTTCTTATTTAGTGCTCCTGAAATGCAGCGGAGGCCAGACACGGTGGCTCATGCCTGTAATCCCAGTGCTTTGAGAGGCCGAGGCGGGTGGATCACTTGAGGTCAGGAGTTCAAGACCAGCCTGGCCAACAAGGTGAAACCCCATCTCGACTAAAAGTACAAAAATTAGCCAGGTGTGGTGGAGCATGCCTGTAATCCCAACTACCTGGGAGCTTGAGGCAGGAGAATTGCTTAAATTTGGGAAGCGGAGGTTGCAGTGAGCCTAGATCACACCATCGCACTCTAGCCTGGGTGACAGCGAGATTCCATCTCAAAAAAAATAAAAAAATAAAAAAATAAAAATGAAAAAAAGTGGAACATGCTCCCTAAAGTGGCAGGAACTTCCAGGGTTGGCTCAGTGACATATTATGTAGAATATGCTTTGTAATGATGGCAGCTATGCCAGATTGACCAAAACTGTGAGGGTGTTTCATTTTGCTCTTCTCTTCGTACCTTAGATAATTGTCTGTCTGCAAGATCATGTTTTTCACCAAACATCTCCGTAAGTTCTGTTCATCAAACATATACACACTACTTATAAAACCCCCATGGCATTATCAGCCTAACAGTTCAAAAAACTTGTCACCTTTCTATATGTATTTAACACAAATTGGTATACAAACACAGGTAAATATACATGTCTTATCAAAAATATCTTAAAAGATTTACTTGTAAACGGACAGAGATTATGAAGTCCCCTTTCCGTAAGATTTTTAGACCCATGGCTTTCTTATATAGCAATAAAGCATTACTGAATTACAACTTCATAAACTCTAACTGTACAAAAGGAGACAACTGAAAACCACATCGTTTCTAATATTACCACTGAAATTCACAATGTCAATCTTCCAATTCCTCCTGTGACAGTCTTCAATGTATCCAGTTTCTTCAGGCTTAAGGAATATTCACATCTCACACTTATGAGAAACATGAATGTTTTATTCCCTTACCGCAGTAAATAAACTAAATTCCCAACAGTGCACTCAGAGTTTCAAGCTTATATATCTCCAGAGAGGAAAAAAAAAACAATTGAGGAAAACTAAATTTAGAAGATGAATCAGGGTACTAAATTAGTAAACTCGCAAACAGAAGTTTCTAAGAAGGACTGTAAGAAAGTGACATGCAATTAGCTAACCCTCGGCATTTTCCTACTCCTCACTCCTGCTTCCAGACACCACAATGCTGCCCAAACACAGGGTCACATGAACACAACACTTTCCCAAGTTTGAATCTACACATTTGATCACATTAGCATTTTATCGACTAATATCCACTTTGGCCTCCATGCCAAGGATAGAGCTCTATTAAGTGAGACTGTGATAAAACAAGGACTCCTGTCAACCCACACCAAAGCCACTCAAAGGAAGTTCAGAATGAACTGACCTTCCCACCTCATCTACTGAATTATGTTACAGTGAGAAGGAATTAGCTACCCTGCTGTAAGAGGCTGTAATGATCCTATCAGTTCCTCTATAAAACAGTTTGGTTGGTAACCAGGAATAAAAACAGCAACAAATGGATTATTTTGGTGGTGTTAATGGAAGAGATGCTAAGGTATCTCTAAGAAGCTGTATAAACTTAAGTCCTAATGAAGGATGGAAAAAAGGATGGAAAAAGGACCAAAGAACCATGACACTTAAATTTCAAACACCCACTGAGATCTGGACATGTACTGGTAAACTCTCCCAAACTCTTCAAAAAATACTTACAATTGAATTCACCATTTTCATCGAACTCAATCACTAAGTGCATCCCCCCAACTTTTTTTTTTTTTTTTTTGAGACAGGGTTTTGCTCTGTCACCCAGGCTAGAGTGCAGTGGTACAAACATGGCAACCTCCTGGGCTCAAGCAATCCCCCTGCCCACTGCCCCCTGTCTCAGCCTCCCAAGTAGCTGGGACCACAGGTGCATGCCACCACATCCAGCTCATTTTTAAATTTTTTGTAGTGACAGGGGTCTCACCATGTTGCCCAGGCTGGTCTTGAACTCCTGTCCTCAAGCAATCCTCCCACCTTGGCCTCTCAAAGTGATGGAATTACAGGTATGTGCCACTGCACCCAGTCAAAGTACCTTTTAGTATTGAAAATTAAAGTAACTATTGGCAATGCTTTAATTAGAATTACTTTACAGATACGAAAACAGGAAGATGAAATTATCCCATGTCTAAGGCTGCCCCCTATAGAAAGGGTTCAGTATGTACACGGTGACACCCATTCACTTACACCAAACTGAAAGATGGATACTCAGGGAGAGCAAACCACTATTGAATAATTCTTCTGACCTGCAGAATGAGAACGAAGTAGTCTACTGGCTTGTTGCGCTGGTAGAGGTAGTATTCAGGGGCTTTCTTGTTCTTCTCATCATACTTCAGTTCCTGGATGACATTGGGGTGCTTTAGCAGCCTTAGAAGGATCTTCTCTGACATCTGGGATGGGCTAAATGCTTCTACTTCTATAGATATAAACACAACTTGATATTACATTTCAAACGGAGGGAGAAAAATTATACTATTAATAGTAATTGAGGTGTTTAGATAAGAATACTTGGAATCAAAGTGATAGTATTTGGATGGATGAGGCTTCCGTTTGGTGATCCACTGGGGACAGATTACCTGGGAGAAATTAGAAAGTGCTGAATTCTCACGTTTTTTCCTTTTACTTCTTTCCTTTTCAACCCGTCATGGACTTCAGTCCTCATAAAACTACACTAATTTGACTGACAGAAATGAAAATCAACCGCAAGCGGGCTCCTTGAGTGCGGGGGATGCCCCTCAACAAGCCATAACAGTCTGACTGTCGACAAACAGCCAAAGGAAGAAGCCAAGGTCAGGAGCATCGGGTGCGGTTAGTGCCAGCGCACACACACGGGTGCCCCACGTCTCCCTCTCCCACTCAACTACCCCGAGGAATGTGGGGAACAAAGAGGGTTGAGACTGGAAATAAGAGCAGGGCATGTGCACACATCAACATGCTAATTAAAAAAAAAAAGTAACGTTCAAAAGTATTTACGAAGATAGCAATTTTATTTTAAATACAAAAACAAAAATTACTGACTGAAGGGTGCTATCCTACAACTGGACTCTATGATATCTCAGAAGCAGAGTAGGAGATTTAGTTTTAGTGTTTTTTTTTTTTTTTTTTTTTTTTTTTTTTTTGAGAAGGAGTCTCAATCTGTCACCCAGGCTGGAGTGCAGTGGTGCGATCTCGGCTCACTGCAACCGCCACCTCCCGGGTTCAAGTGATTCTTCTGCCTCAGCCTCCTGTGTAAATGGGATTACAGGCGCCCACCACTATGCCTGGCTGATTTTTGTATTTTTAGTAGAGATAGGGTTTCATCGTGTTGGCCAGACTGTCTCAAGCAATCAGCTTGCCTTGGCCTCCCCAAGAGCTGAGATTACAGGCAATGAGCCACCATGCCCGGCCTAGATGTTTAGTTTTAATTTGTGATTCTTTTTTTTTTTTTTTTGAGACGGAGTCTCGCTGTGTCTCCCAGGCTGGAGTGCAGTGGCGTGATCTCGGCTCACTGCAAGCTCCACCTCCCGGGTTCATGCCATTCTCCCGCCTCAGCCTCCCGAGTAGCTGAGACTACAGGCGCCCGCCACCACGCCCGGCTAGTTTTTTGTATTTTTAGTAGAGACGGGGTTTCACCGTGTTAGCCAGGATAGTCTCGATCTCCTGACCTCGTGATCCACCCGCCTCGGCCTCCCAAAGTGCTGGGATTACAGGCTTGAGCCACCGCGCCCGGCCAATTTGTGATTCTTAAATGATGAGGAACAGTATTATCAAAACTAGAAAAAGAATAATAAGTGAAAGACATTGTCTGTTATTTTCTAATTATGTATTTATGAAAGCTGTAAGTTCTGTATTAACTTGACTTTTTTGTAATAAGACAGTCATTATAGGAATTTTAGAAAATACAGAAAAAGAAGAAAGTAAAAATTATCTATAAGCCAACCACTCAGATTACCATTCTGAGCAATTGAGTGAGAATTTCTTTCCAGTGCCATGCCTAGGCACGTGTGCTCATGTATCCATGTGTGTACACACAAAAACACAACACTAATCTTAAAGTACACATAGTTTTAGATTGTTTCTCCCCACTTTGTATTAAGTTATGAATATTTTCTAATGTGATAAATATTATATTGAGCATTTCCAGGCTTCTGAGAACGCGACCTTAAAGAGTTACACAGCATTCCGTCAGGTGGTTACGGCTAGCCTTCTTTTAAACATGGTTTAAGTCAACTGCATGCAGATGAAAGGCACTGGCTGCCTATCAGGGACACCGATGTCTTCTAAAGCCAATGGATGCTTTAGACTTTCTCACACTTCCCCTGGCCACCAGAGCTCAACCCTGGAGAGCATCTGGGGATGGGAGAAGGGTTGGTCAGTATCTTAAGTTCATTCAACGTTGACCTCTCTGGAGCAGTCAGTGCCGGCTGGGTTGGTGGTTTAAACAACATGAACACTTGCCTCCTGAAATGGACTCGAGTTAATCTGATCTGAGGAGGCCATCAAGAAATCCATATCAAAGTTCTTAGAATTTGATTTCATTAAAACCATAAAAGATAAAGATTTAATTGTGAAAACCTAGTTTTCTTCTTTGCAAATCATAGCCCCTGTGTTACCACTGATGTCCAACTGTGCTTCCAGGACAAGCTGAAGAGAGACTGGACTCAATTGTCCATCAAACAAGCTGGTGCCAGGCTGGCACCATCAGCCTGCTCCGCCAGCTGGCTCTCCCACAGACCTAGCTGGAAGGAGATGGCCTGGCCTACTGTTCACATGCAGTGTGGCACTAACATTCATCCTTACCTTTCAGACCAATTTTAAGTTACTGGTCCACCCCTGGTAAATGTCTCAGAGGGTTCATGCCGACACTGAACATAGGAGAGGAGAGAATTTAAAAAGAAAAAAACAAAACAAAACAAAAAAACAAAAAAACAAAAAACAAAACACAAAAGTGGCATTACTTATCACCCCATTTCCCAGTGTCCACCCCCAGCCCACCCCAGTCAGTGGTGGGTGAGAAACACACTCCAGGGTTGGTAGAGATCTCAAACTGTGATAAGCTGCACTTGCCTGTTGCTAGGAAACGGTGCATGGCCAGGAGGAGCTGTGGTGATATTTTAACCTTCATCTCGCTGTCTGTCTGCTTAAAGGCAGAAAAATCTTGCTTTCGTTCCCGGTGAGCTACTTTCTTTTTTGTTCTGTTGTCAGCTAAGGGAGGAATGAAAAGAGAAAAAAAAAAAAAAATAAGAAAATGCATCCCATGAGATCAGGGCTCTTTCTGAATGAAAAAGACAAAATATATTGGAAGGGCTGGACTGTATTTCCAGATGCAGGCGCTCTAGGCACAGATGCCACAGGGAAGGAGGAAGGGAGGGCCAGATCCTCATCAACTCAGCACAGCAGCCTGGGCACCACGCAGTCCGCAGCGAGTGACCACAGGCAGCCTGATGAGTGAAGGTACTTCAGGAAGGTCTGCAGAGGGCCCTTGTGAGCATAGCATCAGGCAAATGCTGACAGAGCCTCTCACAGGACCCACAGAAGCATATAGCAACAGGGCGTGCAGCCTGGAGTGCACAGTCCACTGCTGCTCAATGTCACCATACTCCAGCAAAGGACCACCACTGTGTACACACAAGGGAGGAGTGTCCCTACCTGTAAGAGGCCCCTCACCTCTGCTGAAAGACAACACACAAACGAAACCCCCTTAAGAAACAAACAAGAATGCTTTCGCAGAGCAGTGTTTTAATATCTGTTTGCTTCACTGCTACTCCAGACCATGAGATCCTCAAGGTCAAGCAGATGCGAATGGGATCCGGACAGTGGTCCGTGAACTTCCTCTGAAAAGGTCCAGGGAGTCAATATTTTAGGCTCTGCGGGTCTACACAGTCTCCACACTGCTGTTTAGAAAGATGAAGGAGCATGGCTGTTTTCCAATCAAACTTTATGAACACTGCAATTTGAATTGCATATAATTTTTGCACGTCACAAAGTAATTGTTTTTTTTTTTCTTTTCTTTTTTCTTTTCTTGAGATAGGTTCTTGCTTTATTGCCCAGGCTGGAGTGCAGCAGCACAATCGCAGCTCACAGCAGCCTCAACTCCAAGGCTCAAGTGATCCTCTCACCTCTGCCTCCCAAGTAGCTGGGACTGCAGGTGTTTGCCACCATGCCCAGCTAATTTTTAAATTTTTTGTAGAGACAGAGTCTCACTATGTTGCCCAGGCTGGTATTGAACTCCTGGGCTCAAGCAATCCTCCTGCCTCAGCCTCCCAAAGTGCTAGGATTACAGACATAAGCCACCATGCTGGCCATTTTGCAACAATTTTAAGATGTGAAAAGACATTCTTAGCTTGCAGGTCACACAGAAGCGGAGTACAGGCACTCATCGGCTGTGGTTTGCCAGCTCCTGACCTGGAAGGTACCTCCTGCAAAACCATCTTTTAAGTACTTTTCTGGACAAAGTAATGATCAAGAAAAAAAGAGCTTAAAGACAAGACCCCAATCGCTTGCTCCTTCCCAATAATTGACTCACTGCATTATTGTTTCTTGCATGGAGCAAAACAGATTGATTACTAGGCTTTTCCTGAGAAGGCGATCACAACTTCTACTTTTCGTCTGCCTCAATTCTTTTGAGAACTAGACAGCAGAAATCAATACAGAATTTAAAAATAATTCTAATGGCAACAGCTGTCACTCCCAATCTCTATCCAGATCAAGAATATACCTGAAATTGGCCAGGCACGGTGACTCACGCCTATAATCCCAGCACTTATGGGAGGCCGAGGCAGGTGGATCACTTGAGGTCAGGAGTTTGACACCAGTCTCCCCAGTATGATGAAACCCTGTCTCTACTAAAAATATAAAAATCAGCCAGGCGCGATGGTGGGTGCCTGTAATCCCAGCTACTCAGGAGGCTGAGGCTGGAGACTCGCTTGAACCCGGGAGGTGGAGGTTGCAGTGAGGTGAGATCGCGCCACTGTACACTCCAGCCTGGGCAATAGAGTAAGACTTAGTATCAAAAAAAAAAAAGAAAAGAAATACGTGAAATCACAAGTCCAGCATCTTGAGCCAGTAGGTAACATTAGGCAACACTTCTGTAGGAAATCAGTCCAATCAAGGCTTAAAAGAAGTTAAACTAACATTTGTATAAAACTGAAGTGCAAATACAGGATCTCCTAAATGGTATATCGCCTTTCTAATGTTAAGTATCACCCCTGGGTAAAAAGAAATACAGAGACACACTTTTTTTTTTTGAGACAGAATCTTGCTCTGTCACCAGGCTGGAGTGCAGTGGTGTGACCTCTACTCGCTGCAACCTCTGCCTCCAGGGTTCAAGTGATTCTCCTGCCTCAGCCTCCCGAGCAGCTGGGACTACAGGTGCACACCACCACGCCCAGCTAATTTTTGTATTTTTTAAAGTAGAGATGGGGTTTCACCATGTTGACCAGGATGGTCTTAATCTCCTGACCTTGTGATCCACCTGCCTCAGCCTCCCAAAGTGCTGGAATTACAGGTATGAGTCACCGCACCCGGCCACACTCAGTTTTTAAATAGTCATTTGTGAGGAAGGATGAAAAGAACATAAACACACAAATAATATTCTCTGAGACCTCTGATGACCCTCTAAGTGAGGAAAGGATAAAACAGATGTGGGAAAGGGTGCTTTTTAAGAACGCTATTCAGATGTGAGGATAAAACAGGATATGTTTTCAGAAGACAGTCATTAGTTAAATGTAAAATTTTTTCTTTTGTGGGTACAGAAAAGACTTTCTCAGTTTTATTTATTTATTTATTTATTTTGAGAGAGTCTCATTCTATTGCCCAGGCTGGAGTGCAGTGGTGTAATCTTGGCTCACTGCAACCTCCATCTCCCAGGTTCAAGAGATTCTCCTGCCTCAGCCTCCCGAGTAGCTGGGATCACAGGTGCGTGCCACCACATCCAGCTAATTTTTGTATTTTTGTAGAGACGGTGTTTCACCATGTTGGTCAGGCTGGTCTCTAACTCCTGACCTCAAGTGATCCACCTGCCTCAGCCTCCCAAAGTGCTGGGATTACAGGGGTAGGCCAACACGCCCAGTGACTTTCTCAATTTTTTTTTTTTTTGAGACAGAGTCTTGCTCTGTCACCAGGCTGCAGTGCAGTGACACAATCTCAGCTCACTGCAACCTCCGGCTCCCAGGTTCAAGTGATTGTCCTACCTCAGTCTCCCAAGTAGCTGGGACTACAGGCACGTGCCACCACGCCCAGCTAATTTTTGTAGTTTTAGTAGAGACGGGGTTTCACCATGTTGGCCAGGATGGTCGTGATCTCTTGACTTTGTGATCTGCCGGCCTTGGCCTCCCAAACTTCCTCAGTTTTAAAATGTGGGATGTTTCCTTCTAGCAGTACTGAATAAAAAGCACCCTGCTTTGAGGAAAGCAGACTTTACCCTGAATGACCAGCTTGTTGGGAAGCTGGGATAGTCCATTTCCCCTCCGGAAGACATGCTTTAAAACCAGGCAGCATACACAAAGCCCAGATGCTCTTTCTCTATCCCACCCCTGGGACCCCCAAACATCTCAGGCCTGGGCCATCTCTGGCTTTATGGAACCCTTGAGCATTGCTAAGGGTGCGGCCAAGGAAGATTTAAAATCCACAGTCCAGCAATCATGTTTTATACTTTAATGAGACAGGACTCAGTTCAACACTCAGTTCAGGATCAAGTCTACACCTGGGCAAATAAGGTATCCATACTCACCTCACCCTGCCCTGATCTGAGCCACTCCCCACTTTCACCTTCACCAAAAGAGAAGGCAGAGAAGCAGAGAACAGGAAAAACACATTCTTACTGTGAACCCTACCCTATCCTGCTTCCCACACCCCCAACCCGCTGCCCCAGCAAACTACACTTGCAAATCTCACCTCCAACCCTGACCCAAGGATTCTGGAACAAGAAAGTATAAACAGTTGTCATCCATAAGTTTAACAAATCCCATTCAGTTGTGGTTTTTTTTTTTTTTTTTTTTGGAGACGGAGTCTCACTCTGTTAACCAGGCTGGAGTACAGTGGCGCAACCTTGGCTCACTGCAACCCCTGTCTCTTCGGTTCAAGCAATTCTCCTGCCTCAGCCTCCACAGCAGCTGGAATTACAGGCATGCACCACTACCACTATATCCAGCTAATTTTGTATCTTTAGTAAAGACAAGGTTTCACCATGTCAGCCAGGCTGGTATCAAACTCCTGACGTCAGGTGATTTTCCTGCCTTGGCCTCCTAAAGTGCTGGGATTACAGATGTGAGCCACTGTGCCCGGCCTCCCATTCACTTTAAAGAGTACTTGAGTTATGAAAAGTACAAACAGAAGTTTATCTGAAAACCATATACCTAGTTGTATAAAACGAAATTTTAGTAGAGTTTTTTTTTTAAACATATGTAAAATAAAATTCAAAACCAACAGCAGTTTTCTGTTTAGAACAAGTAATGCCCTCATCAGTGGTTAGAAGCAGCCAGAACAATGCTGTCGCTTGACATTACAGGATATGCTCCTTCTGATAAAGGGATTGGAATATACCGACAGGTCATGCACGGCCTACACACGTCATGTATCATTATAAACAGAGGCAGCAACTGGAGAACTGTCAGATGACTCACAAACAGCACAACAAAAAAAGCAAAGGTTTCGGGAAATACACTCAGACAGTGCTACTTACTGTATAAATCTGTTTCATCTAGAATCTCAGATTTGATTATTTCTTCAATCACATCTTCTAAGGTGACAATTCCCAGAACTTCATAAAACGGATCTCCTTCTCCCTCATTGTTTACCCGCTGCACGATAGCCAGGTGGGATTTACCTTTAGAGAAAATAAAAAGTTTAGGAAGTGACTTTCTGAATTTCCTGAATGACATGTTATATGTAATACGGTAAAAACATCAGCAAACACAGATGCCGAATTACCAAAATCTCTGTTTCAGCATTTTAAAATTGTACTGAGATATCACAAACAAATGGAAGAACTTCATGAGCCATTAAAAGGCAGAAAGTTATGCCAGAAGAGTGTCACCCTTGACATACATGGCACTGCACCATTGTTCTCTGCTTCCTAATGGTAATGTCTCTTGGCACATAATCTTTCAGCAACTGCCACCTAAAGAGAGTGGTTCTCAAAGTTCATGGTGCCCTAGGGATTCCCAAGACCCTTCTAGGAGGTCCGTGAGGCCCAACTATTTTCATAAGAATACTAAGATGCTATTGGCCGTTTTCACTGTGTTGACATTTGAGCTGACGGTGAAAGGCACCTTAGCACAGATGAAGGTAGTGGGAGCGAGCTGCACGTAGTGATCGCTGTTCTCTGTCACAACGCACATGCAGTAAAGGGAAGGAAGTAGCTTCTCTTAAAAATGTACTGGGCTGGGAGCGGGGGCTCACTCCTGTAATCCAAGAGCTTTGGGAGGCCCAGGCAGGATGACTGCTTGAGCCTAGGGGTTCACGATCAGCCTAGGTAATACTGTGAGATCATGTCTCTACAAAAAAACAGAAAAAGTAGCTGGACATGCACGCCTATGATCCCAGCTTCCTGGGAGGCTGAGGTGGGAAGATCCAGGAGTTTGAGGCTGCAGTGAGCTATGATCGAGTCACTGCACTCCAGCCTAGGCGACAGAGTAAGAGACTGCCTTTTTTTTTTTTTTGAGACGGAGTCCCGCTCTGACGCCCAGGCTGGAGTACAGTGGCCGGATCTCAGCTCACTGCAAGCTCTGCCTCCCAGGTTTACGCCATTCTCCTGCCTCAGCCTCCCAAGTAGCTGGGACTACAGGCGCGGACTACAGGCGCCCACCACCGCGCCCGGCTAATTTTTTTTTTTTTTGTATTTTTTAGTAGAGACGGGGTTTCACCGTGTTAGCCAGGATGGTCTCGATCTCCTGACCTTGTGATCCGCCCGTCTCGGCCTCCCAAAGTGCTGGGATTACAGGCTTGAGCCACCACCCCCGGCGACACTGTCTTAAAAAAAAGTCCTTGCTGAAGCAGTAAACATTAATTTCATTAAATCCTGACCCAAGTACATGTCTTTTGGTAATCTCTATAACAACCTGAGAATTGCCATAAAACACTTCTGTTGAATTCTGAAGTATGGCAGCTGTGCTGAGGAAAGACTCTTGTGATTGACTTGCAAGTTAGACCAGCCATTTTCATTATTGAATGTTTTTACTTCAAAGACTGACTACTAGACAAACTGGTTATACCGACTTGGGTATATGTCAGGCATTTTCTCAAAAATGAACCTGTCACATCAAGGAAAACAACAGGCAGGGTGGACTACCAATGATAAAATTTGAGCTTTCATCAGAAAATTAAAATTTTGTCTGGGCGCGGTAGCTCACGCCTGTAATCCCAGCGCTTTGGGAGGCTGAGGTGGGTAGATCACCTGAGATCAGGAGTTTGAGACCAGCCTGGCCGACATGGTGAAACCCCGTCTCTACTGAAAATACAAAAATTAACTGGATGTGGTGGTGTGTGCCTGTAATTCCAGCTACTCAGGAGGCTGAGGTGGGAGAATCACTTGAATTTAGGAGGCGGAGGTTGCAGTGAGCCGAGATTGTGCCACTGAACTCCAGGCCTAGGCAACAGAGTGAGACTCCCACTCAAAAAAAAGAAAAAAAAAAAAAAAAAGGCTGAGTGCAGTGGCTCACACTTGTAATCCCAGCACTTTGGGAGGCAGATCACTTGACGTCAGGAGTTCGAGACCAACCTGGCCAACATGGTGAAACCCTGTCTCTACTAAAAATACAAAATAAATTAGTCAGGCATGGTGGTGCATGCCTGTAATCCCAGCTACTCAGGAGGCTGAGGCAGGAGAACGGCTTGAACTCAGGAGGTGGAGGTTGCAGTGAGCCAAGATGGTGCCATTGTACTCCACCCTGGGCAACAAGTGAGACTGTCTCAAAAAAAGAAAATTAAAAATTTGGGAAACTTGTAGCCACCACGAGCGTAATAGCTTCTCACAATTAAAGACTCTTCTGATGAGATTGCTGGTGATATTAACAAACGATTTTTTAAAATATTGAATATTGCAATCTGTCAACATTTTGAAGATCTGTATAACTCAGTGAACCAATAATTTTCAAGTGACTATGGCAATGATGTTACAAAATCATGCAAGAGTACACAATCCATTTGGAGTATAAGACAGAACAACGGATTTAAAAAAAAAAATTCTTATTTTGGAATAATTTTAGACTTACAGAAAAGTTGCAGAGTACAGAGAGTTCCTATAAACCCTTTACCCGGTCTCCCCCATTGTTAACATCTTACACTACCATGATATATTTGTCAAAACTAAAATTGACATTGGTACATTACTATTAAGTAAACTCCAGGCTTTATTTGGATTTCGCTGATTATTTCTATAACATCCTCTTTGTTTTGTTGTCTGGTTCAAGGCATCACACCACATTTAGTTGTCATGTCTCTTTAGTCTCCTCTGGTCTGTGACAGTTTTTTGGTCTTTGCTTTTTATGACACTGACAACATTGAAGGGTACTGTCAGGCCTCCTGCAGAATATCTTCCGATTTGAGCTTGTCTGATGTTTTACCCATGAGTAGACTGGGTTATAGGTTTTCTAGTTACATCACATCAGTGGTTATATGTCATCACTGCTGACGTTCACCTTTTTCATCATTTGGTTAAGGTTGTGTTTCCCAGGTTTCTCCATTGGAAAGTTACTCATTTTTCCCTTTCCTTAATTCTATTATTTGAAAACAAGTCGCTAAGTCTAGCCTACCCATTCAAGGATGAGAGTTAAGCTCTACTTCCTGGAATAGGGAGGTATCTACATATATTATTTGGAAGGGGGAGTACCTACATATATTATTCAATATTCTTCTGTAAAGAAGATTTCAGTCCAAACGAAGTTAATGTAAGAGTCCAAATGTCCACTGGTATGTTTTCAGATTCTACATTGCAACTAACCTTTAAGAAATTACTACCTATGGAGTTCTGATGTAATATCAAAGGAGAATACCCATCACTGTCCAAAAAAGCTGATACTCCTCCCTTTTCCAAATACGTACCTGTGTGAGGCCAGATTCTCCTGATACACTTCAACTAACACAGTATACCACACAGACTGAATGCAAAAGACTGAACCCAGCTGCCTTCCCTTTAGCTTGATTAGACATGCAAAAAGTAAAACAATGGCACTCTTCTACCATTTGTTTTAGAAAATATTTTTATTAAAAACACTATATTAGCATGCAATGGATTACTGTCCTTTAAATCAACCAATGTTTTGAAGGTCTCCATTTTAATTCAAATATATTAATATCAAAAGATAGAAACCACATAAATAAAAGGATTCTGAATCATTTTTAAGAGTTTCAAGGGATCTGAGACTAAAAAAAGTTTAACCCATTTATGTCAGAGGTCACAAGTTTTTGTGAAAAATCAGACCTTGGTGATGATCTTGAGCAGTAGAATATAAATAACCCCCACAAGCTTAGCATTCCAATAATGGAACACTAGGCATAAATAGATTAAAGACTGCTGCTTTTGGGGATGGATCACTTGAGACCAGGATGGCAAGGGAAGAACATGAGTTGAACAGTTCTGGATTTGAACTCCAGCAGGCCACTGATTAGCCATTACTAGCAGAAGACCATGAGCAAACATAACTTCTCTGAGTTTCAGTCTCCTTATCTCTAAAGCCAGCCTCATAATTGCTACTGCAATAGAGTTGTTGTGAAGATCAGAGATAATGCTGGTACCCAGCAAAGACACTGCCTGGAATCCACTGGGTGATCACTAAGTGGTAACGCTCGTTATTTTATTTATGTTTTTCCTAAATTCTAAGGCACCATCAACTTATTACCAGCTTAGAGGGAAAAAACCCCACTATATTATTAAATGTACACAGTGATTAGAAGATGCACCTCAGGCAGGGCACAACGGCTCACACCTGTAATCCCAGCATTTTGGGAAGCCAAGGCAGGAGGATCGCTTGAGGCCAGGAGTTTGGGACCAGCCTGGGCAACACAGTAAGAACTCATCTCTATAAAAAAAATAAAAGTAAAAAAGACACATTTCAATCTCAAAGATCTTTTAAAATAGTAAGAGCATCTCTCAAACAACAATATTGGTTTTCCCAATCCAAAGCATGCGAAGTATCTAAAACATATCCATAAATGAAGCCAAAATAGGCATAATCTGGAAACTTCATAATCAGCTAATTTTTGTATAACTTCTGTTTAATGACAGAGTGTTTTCTTGGTGGTGGGGATGCAAGAGCTTTAAATAAAGTTTAGTTAACACTTTAAGTTGGGTAAGTTCGCCCAGATACAACCAGCCACATTAAAAATATTCTGAGGGCTGCATCTGATCAAGTTCCCAGCACTTACGCAGACGCTGGCTCTGGTCCTGCGGATCTGTTGGCCCTTTCTTAACTTGGCAGTCTAAGTCAGCTTCTGCTCTGCCTCAGACCCCCTTCTAGGCAGCCGTGTCTACAAGCCTAGAAGTTTAGATTGTTAGACAATTAGGCGTCCTAAAATGTTCATCCCTAGCATGCTCACGCTCAAAGAATGAAAATATTTTGAGCAGAGGAGACAAGGAGGGAAACTTATCAGCAATGGATATAAACACTGCATCAGGTCAAGTCAATTCTCATCTCGTCCAGTTGGTCCAGTAGGTTTCTCACATCTGCTTTCCCAAGGACCCAACATAAGCAGTTAAAAATTCTTGGTGAATGCTGTCTGTCGAAAGTTAAATTCTTTTGCTATTCCCAGCTTGTGATCATTTAAAAGGAATTTTCCAAAGCAAGGTCTAATATTAGACTCAAAATGAAGTTTCCATTCCACTGAGGCGCTATTCTCACCAAAGTAACTACCGTATAATCAGATTGTCTTGGAGCAACTCGTTTAAATGCAGATGGACATACTTGAAATACCAGCTCAATAGCACTGACAGATTAGGCTGGAAAGGGCCTTACTCTAGGAGAAATTATTTCTGTGAATTAGGCTTCTTAGACTGAAAATTAAGTTTTCCTCCAAGTTCACTTGTTTTAAAGCTGAAACTTCTGCATCTGCCCCAGGGCCACATTCTTTTAGCTTTGGAATTCCTGGTGAGAAGTCCTGTTTTCTGAAACTTCTTCCCTGTGCACAGTACAAAGGAAAAACAATGACACCTCTCTCCTTCACTCAGGCTTTTGGAGAACAGTGATTCCATGCACCTTTCCACTTAACCATTCACTGCAGGGACTTTAGTCCTTGTCAAGGGATCAATCAAAAGAAAAATGTAAACAACTTTTTTTTTTTTTTTTTTTTTTTTTTTTTTTTGAGACAGGGTCTTACTCCCTGGCTGGAGTGCAGTGGTGTGATTGTAGCTCACTGCAGCCTTGAACTCCTGGGCTCAAGTGATCCTCCCACCTCAGCCTCCTGAGTAGCTAGGGCTATAGGCACGCACCACCATGCCCAACTAATTTTTAAATTTTTTGTTGAGACAGGGTCTCGCTATATTGCTCAGGCTGGTCTGGAACTCCTGGCCTCAAGTGATCCACATGGGCCTCCAAAATAAACAACTTTTCAATACAAAAATTTTCAAAACTGAGCTCAAATAGGACCTTTCTTAACCTGAGTATTGGAAAAATTAAGTCAGGACTGAAAACAGAAAAGCAACTCTGGGAAAACGAATAGAAGAATAAACCCAAAACTTAAAAAGATGATAAACTGATGGATTCTTAACTTCCAACAAGAAGAATGAAAATATAGCAGCCAGCAAAATATTTAATCACAGATATTAAACATTAAAACTTTTAAATATGCATAGACTAAATAAACTTCATAAACTGCATATAGATCAAATAAAGCATAAATTGTTGTCACAATCAGGGCTTGGAGAGGGCCCTTTCTTGCAAGCTGTAAGAGATCTTGCTGTACACCAGGCAGTTTGAACTGTCCTGGTATTTAAATTCCTACCCCTTCTCCTCTTTTTCTGGTCCTAAGGGAATCTAAACAGGCCTGTTTTCAGAGTGCAGGGCTTTATAAATACATCTCTCCTCAAATTCAGAATCATAAGCAAGCTATTATGAAATAACAGCCTAGACTGTCCATCTTTCTATAACCACTAGTGCTCAGGGCAGGGCACTAGCACAGGTGAAATTACAAAAACCATGTCTGCAATGGGAGATGGACTAAGCAACTAAAATAATCTACACCAGGTAGAACTGGGATCAGGTTTCTACCTCTGTCTGCTTCCACTGCTCCACAAATTAAAGTTTATTATTTGCATATTCTCTCTGAATTGGTAAACCAGCCCGGAATGGTAGTGGATTACCACATTTCCATCTTTTAACCTTACCACACTTCTGGGCTCAAATTTTGAATGACAGATACAGTTTGTATTTTGGTGGTAATAACTGTTTCTATTATGATTAATCCAACAAGGGCACCTGTAACGGCCAGAAGAAAATATGGACTTGTTTGCTATCAGACGATGTTGATGCCAATGAAGTGAAATGGGACTAGGTAGACTAAGGAAAAAAGTCAACGGAATGGATGTAGCAGAAGAGAATTAGGAACAACGTGATATAGCTATGCTAATAAAAAGTGACACATAGTAGTCAAGACCACCCAATAATGCAAGCACAAGGCAAACTGAGCCTGTGGGGTCCTAAAATGCCACTCAAACAGCAGGAAGAAAACAGAGACCCCACCATGAGAAACTCAAGCCAAACATCTTACATTCGCCATGACATCCGCGTTGCACAACTCCAGGGGGCACTGTTAGCACAGAATGCAATGCTTCATGTTTCCCTGAAGTTGTGAGATGCTGTGGCCTCCTTACTAACCAAGGAGAGGGCAAATGAAGCAGCTGATAGGCTTTTTTAAATTTCTGATCTACTAACATAAAATTTTAATAATTCAATGAATAGGAATCAATAAAATTTCAAAGAGGGAGTTCTACAGAACTAGTGATAAAAGAAGCAAAAGCTCTGCAAGTCCAAATTTAGGTCCCATGTCACTAACGAAAAATGACATGATATTTTTAATGGCTATACTTAAGATCTCCAGAGGAAGCCAATTTGCATATTGGCAGTCAAAGAAGTCAATACACTTTAAACATAATCACAATTGGATTTAGTCAGATTTACAAGTAAACAAACTGATCAAGTGAGAGAATGTATATGAACATAATATATAAGCCATAAAATCCAGGCTATGAATGAATTCTGAACAATGAACTATAGTCGCACAAATTCATTTGTTTGTTCCATAAATATCTGCTGACCACCTACTATGAGCCAGGCCCATACCACAAGGACCAAAACACAGCACTGGCTCTCAAGAGGCATTCGAGCATGGCAGACGGACACTAGGGAAGCAGACTCTGGGAAAACTAATAGAAGAATAAACCTTGAAGTGAAAAGGCATGTCGGGTCGTGTTAAGGTGCTGTGGAGAACAACGGTACGGGTGGGATGACATTTAATACAGGATGGCCCCCCCTGCCCCACGCCCCCCTGACTTGCCCCGAGCAAAGCAGCAGCACAGGAAGTCAACCCTGGGCTGAATGTTTTCAGGTAGAACAGTCGGGAGGCCCTGAAGAGGGAGGGGCTTGGTGCGCTGTGGTGGGTGGGGAGCCAGGAGGCCACTGTGGCTGGAAGCGAGTGGGCAGGAGGGCGAGAGGAAAGGTGAGCTGTATGGGGTGGGATGCAGGCCATGTAACCATCGGAAAGGCTTTCACTCTCACTCCGTGGTCACTGGAAGGCTCTGGCAGAAGAGTGACATGATCTGCATTGTTTTAAGAGTCCCTCTGGCTGCATGGTTGAGAAAGGCCTGGCAGCAGGTGGGAGGAGAATGGCCCTGGGAAAGGGCTGAGGTGGGCAAACCCAATCGGGAAGTTACCAGTAAGCCAAGTCAGGGAGGATGGTGGCTTGGGCCCGGGGGGCAACAGTGCAGGTGGTGAGAAGTAACTGCATTCTAGATAGACAGTGTTTTAGAAACAGCCCGCAGGATTTGCTGACGGACTGGATAGGGGGTGGAGGAGAATGAGGAGTCAGGCTGACTTGCTTTTTGGCCTGAGCAATGAGAGGAACAGAGTTGCCACTCCCGGTGGAGGACAGTGCATGGCATCAGTCTAGAAGGCAGAAGTCAGCTCGATTTTGGAAGGTTAAGTTTGACATCCTAGCGGAAATGTCAAATAGTTAGATACATGAGTCCAGAATTCAAGAGAGAGAGAA
This sequence comes from Macaca thibetana thibetana, assembly GCF_024542745.1. Taxonomy (NCBI): domain Eukaryota; kingdom Metazoa; phylum Chordata; class Mammalia; order Primates; family Cercopithecidae; genus Macaca; species Macaca thibetana. Next base: position 99,174,474 of record NC_065586.1, on the reverse strand, counting down.
ACATGTAAGCTACAGATAAAAACTGAGCGAGTACAGATGGTAGCAGAGCCAGAAACCCACTGAGATCACCTAGGCCATGGATGGCGAGAAGAGCCAGTGCTGAGCATGGGGGTGCCCGAGTTTCCTGGGTCAGGAGGCTGAGATAGAACCAAAGAGAGACTTGAGAAAGAGTGGCCAGCAGGAAGGGGAGGGGAGAATAAAGGGAATGGGTGTTTTGGAAGCCACATTAAAAAACGAAAAATAAAAACTGTCCCAAAGAGCAGAGAGCAGTCATAAGTATCGAATGCAGTCAAGAAAGATGAAGAAAGGTGAAGAAAGGTCAAGAAAGGTGAAGAAAGGTCAAGAAAGGTGATTTTGGCGACAGAAGATGCTGGAGATAAAGACTGTGGTGGAGGAAGGGACTGAGGGTCACAGTGTAAGTGACATGCGGAAGATCCTATAGTCTCTGGCCAGTGTGCTTTCTACGCAAGCCCTTCCTGCTTCTAACAGGGAGGCCCGAACTGGCCTGCTTCTGCCAGGTAGCCTTGACAAGAGAGAAAAGGCCTGTCATTAGGACAGTTTGGCTGTCCTCTCCAAAGTAATACCTCCTTCTTTGAGTCCCTAGATCTGAACATGACACCATTAGATTTCCAATCACCCAGGCTTTAAAACTCTGAAATCTTTGCCTTTTCTTTTTCTTCCTTTTCAATGAAGAATGAATGAGTGAACAGGTACACACACACAGCTGCATAAGATGCACAGCTCAGTGAAACTTGACATTTGTATATACCTGGAAAACTACCACCGGGAAGAGCTGGTGGCAGTCAGGGTGTTGACAACAGCTACAGGGGTGGGTGAGATGGGGCTGGAGACAGGAGCGGGGAATAGGTGATGCAGTGATAAGAGGAGGGGCTAAGTGGGTTCAGCAGACTTCAGGCTCCAAGGGGAACACCCTCCATGTGGCCCCTTCAGTAGGGCTCCCTTTCCTGCCCCTTCCCTTTGTTGACAGCAGGTCCCTTTAGGATAGACAGATCACACGCTGATCCAGCAACAGGGCATGTCATGATAACTGAGTGGCAGCACAACTTCAGAATAAGAGAAGCAATTCTCCTCCCGTATTTAGCTATATCTGGAATCTTAGTTCAGGTCTGGGTCTTGTATTTTACAAGAGGCAAACTGAGGGGAAATGCTGTACCATATACAAACTATGTCACAGGAGGAACAATTACATAAGCCAAGGATGTTTAGAGGGAAGAGACATCTGGGCAGGAATGAGGTTGACAGCAGCCTTCAAATATCTAAAATCAGTCAGCTCCATGCCTCCTCACCCCATAGCTTGTTACCTGCACACCTGGAGCTCAGTGTGCCACAACGTGGTCTCCCTTATTAGACCATCAGCTCCAGATCAACTCCAGATCCACCTTCATGTTAGTCCTCAGCGCATGCCAAGTCTAGCACAATGGCCAACACTCCAGTTTCTTCTCTACTCCTCCATTCACAAAGGAAGACTTACTCACCATAACATAACCACAGCATTCCATCATGCACACACAGTGCTCACTTCTCATCAGCTACTAAATTAGAGAGAAAATGTTCCTAGGGCAGGGCTCAAAGGAATCACCACACTACAACTGCCACTCACCCTTCTTAAGCTTCGTCCACCCAGACTTGACTTTTCACTGTCAGGTCCTCCATGGCCCTACTTACCCCTTCCTCTGCTTGAGCCCTTTTAATCCTTTTTAACCTTGCTCTTAATTCCATGCATAATATCACCCATACCAGGAAGCCTGTTCTATTCCCAAAGGCAGAACTTATCTTTTGTATTTTTGAGCTCCTATAATGTCATCTGAATTTCTCTTAAGGCATCTGTCTTTTTTGTTTTTTGAGATGGAGTCGCACTCTGTTAACCAGGCTGAAGTGCGGTGGTGCAATCTTGGCTCACTACAACCTCTACCTCCCAGGTTCAAGTGATTCTCCTGCCTCAGCCTCCCAAGTAGCTGAGATTACAGGCGTGCACCACCACGCCTGGCTAATTTTTGCATTTTTAGTAGAGATGGGGTTTCACCATGTTGACCAGGCTAGTCTTGAACTCCCGACCTCAGGTGATCCACCCTCCTTGGCCTCCCAGAGTGCTGGGATTACAGGCATGAGCCACCGCGTCTGGTCATATCTCTTTCTTATACCAAGTTTGTGATCTTTTCCCTGCTAGACTGGAAGCTCCTTGTTTCTCATCTTTCTCCCAGAACACCTAGCTTGATGCCACCCTCTACAAAGAACAGGTAGGAAGGGGGTCGGCCCTCATAGAGCCCCAGCCCCTCACTCACTGCCCTAACACACACAACCCACTGGGGCTGCCCTGCCATAGCCACACCATACCTGGGCTATGGGAGTGCCTGGGGCTCTATACCCACATTACTCTTTTTTTTTTTTTTTTGAGATGGAGTCTCACTCTGTCGCCCAGGCCGGAGTGCAGTGGCATGATCTCGGCTCACTGCAAGCTCCGCCTTCCAGATTTATGCCGTTCTCCTGTCTCAGCCTCCCGAGTAGCTGGGACTACAGGCGCCCGCCACTACGCCCGGCTAGTTTTTTGTATTTTTAGTAGAGACGAGGTTTCACCATGTTAGCCAGGATGGTCTCGATCGCCTGACCTCATGATCCACCCGCCTCGGCCTCCCAAAGTGCTGGGATTACAGGCGTGAGCCACCGCGCCCGGCATCCACATTACTCTTAATAGTATTTTAGACAGGTCCTTTCCCTATCCATCTCCCTCTGAATTCAACACTGGCAAAACCCAAAGAAAAATAAACCCTGAATTACAAGCCACATAACAAACATGTAAAGCCATTTTCTCAGATTTTTGTAATGAATACACGGATGAATGCTGATGTGTGCCATGCAAGTCTTCTGACTACCGTGGCGATCAACCTAGTATTAGAGGCTGGGTGCAATGGGTCACACCTGTAATCCCAGCACTTTGGGAGGCCGAGGTGAGCGGATCACCTCAGATCAGGAGTTCGAGACCACTTTGGTCAACAGGGCAAAACCCTGTCTCTACTAAAAATACAAAAATTAGCCGGGCGTGGGCGTGGTGGTACACTCCTGTAGTCCCAGCCACTCAGGAGGCTGAGGCAGGACTGAACCTGAGAGGCAGAGGCTGCAATAAGCTGAGATCACGCCATGCACTCCAGCCGGGTTGACAGAACAAGATTCCATCTCAGAAAAGAAAAAAAAAAAAAATCTAGTATTAGAACACGAGCTAAAATCAAACCTGCTGAGGAGAAGTAATACAATTTCATTTAGGAAACTATCACCTAGCTATTTCTGTACTGTTGAAAACTAAAATAAAAATAAAAACAAACTGTGTGTGTCTTTTTTCTTAAGTACTTATTTTACCTTACCATCCCCACCAGAGCTAAGTGCATTTTTTCCAATTGAATTTTCCCACCATAAAATACACCAGAAAAATGTGACACAGATCTTAAAATAGTCCTATATAAACAATACATGAGTGTATATATAGAAGCACTTGCTGTATATAGAAGCCACTGGTTTTAAATGATAACTGTTGCTATTCTGGGAGACAAAAGCCCCCTTTTACTACTTCCAAAAATTCCAAAGTCTGACCCATAAGTGGCCGGCCCAGACCTCCCTAGCAGGACAGTTCCTTCAGTCCAGCCATGAACATCCTCATTCCGGGTTAGGCCTGAACTAATGTGTCTGCCAATGAGGCTGATGGGTGGAATATAGAATCACGGTTTCCTTAAAACAATCTAACATTTCTTGGTGAGGGTAGAGGTTTATTTGATACAGGGCCCTCTCCTGGACAGGACCCTGAATTTATCTAAAATGACAGTGTTGCTGCTGCTCTTTGGCCACTTGAACAACTGACAGTAGGGAGGTAGCACTCACTGAGGTGGTCAGCCTCTAAAAGACTTTTTTTTAAACCAGGAGAAGCAAAGTAGACAAGTCCTCTCCATTAGTGGCTAAACAGTCTTGGCACAGTGCATACAGCAGCCAGGAGTGCTATTGTAAAATTGACTGGTTGAATTTCACTTCTCCGTAAAAGTCTCCATGCAGTAAGACCAGAAATATTATACACTGAGAAAAACTAATCCAGGTGGTTCTCAGATTTTATAGTTTTATCAATAGAGATTGGGGAAAGGTATGGTTAGCCTCAAGGACATCAACATTTACATGTTAGGAAAGTTCCTGAAATACACAAGACTGTAGGCCAGGCATGGTGACTCAACGCCTATAATCCCTGCACTTTGGGAGGCCAAGGTGGGCAAATGGCTTCAGGTCAGGAGTTCGAGACCAGCCTGGCCAATATGGTGAAATCCCGTCTCTACTAAAAATACAAAAATTAGCCAGGTATGGTGGCACATGCCTGTAATCCCAGCTACTCAGGAGGCTGAGGCAGGAGAAGCTTGAACCCAGGCAGTGGAGGTTGCAGTGGGCCAAGATTACACCACTGCACTCCAGCCTGGGTGACAGAACTAAGATCTGTTTTAAAAAAACAACAACAAAAACTGTAGATATCTGCCTGACACACTACAGGCATGCAGATATTTACTGAATGAGTGAATCTACAAATCGCATTTATTTAAAACTTTTGAACATACTTTCAACGTATACAACTTTCTGAGCTAAAAGGATATTTTATATTTGTCCTAAAACTACCTTCTCCATATTTCTAGAGGTTTCCTTTGGACTTATACTTTATGGTTATGTCTGGCATTTTTTGAGGCTATGCTATCTATCTTCTCTCAGTCATCATTACAGAGAGAAGACTCCATCTTCTTACACTATGCCCAATATTTCATCTAATTATTTGACCCTGATTTTTACAAAACCCTTTTATATTAAACACTATACTTAACTGTCACCATCAATTTTCCCATCGTATGCTTTCTTGTACTCAAATACATATTGAGTAGCCAGACATGGTGGTCATGGTGTTGTGCCACCATAGTCCCAGCTACTTGGGAGGCTGAGGCTGGAAGATTACTTGAGCCCATGAGTAAGTTTAGCCTGGGTAATGTAGTGAGGCCCCCCCTCTATAAAATTATATATAAAATAAAATATATATACTTATTATGTAATACTATATAATATATATAATTCCCAGCACAGGGCTAAATATATATAGATGTCTACTTCTTTAACATGATTAAAAAGATCAATTAGGAAATAATTGCTCCTATTATTTGAAAAATCCTTTGCTGTTACAAAATGGAACATTTTTAATTTTGAAACAATTGTATATTCACATGCAATTGTAAGAAACAGAAAGATCCTGTGGATTTTGCCCAAGATTCCATGTACTTTTATCCAGTTTCCCCCAATGGTAAACATCTTGCAAAACTGCAGCACAGAGTCACAACCAGGAATATGAGCACTGACAGAGCCATGGTACAGGACACTTCTACCACCAAATGACCTTCCTATTACCCTTTTATAGCCATACCCTCAAACTAATCATTTTAATGGTTTCCTTGGTAAAATAAGATCTTAGTTTTCTATTGACAGTGGCCCTTACGCTTTAGTGTTTAAGTTTAAACAAATATTTAAAAAGCTGTATTTAAAAATGGTTATCAACAGAAAAACATTTTTCAGTCAACAAAAACTTGTTTTACATGCAATGTTTGAAAACCCAAGAGTAGGCCGGGCGCGGTGGCTCAAGCCTGTAATCCCAGCACTTTGGGAGGCCGAGATGGGCGGATCACGAGGTCAGGAGATCGAGACCATCTTGGCGAACATGGCGAAACCCCGTCTCTACTAAAAAAAAAAAAAAAAATACAAAAAACTAGCCGGGCGAGGTGGCGGGTGCCTGTAGTCCCAGCTACTCGGGAGGCTGAGGCAGGAGAATGGCGTGAACCCGGGAGGCAGAGCTTGCAGTGAGCTGAGATCTGGCCACTGCACTCCAGCTCGGGAGAGAGAGCGAGACTCCGTCTCAAAAAAAAAAAAAAAAAAAAAAAAAAAAAAAAGAAAACCCAAGAGTAGGGTCCAATCCTGACAAAGATTAGCCAACCATGCTTCCCTGGGTGAGGTATACAGCAGGCAGTTATATAACTAAGAGAGAAACGGTTTTTGGAGAGAGTAGCAGAGACCCCAGCCTCGATTTGATAAACATCTGTGGCAGGATGATTTTCCAGGCAACTCCTCTTTGGCGTCTCCCAATGTGTTGATGAATTTAACAGTCCCTGGTAATTCAATAAACACTAATCTAGGTGCTATTGTGAAGGGATTTTGCAGATGCAAATGAAGTCCCTAATGGGACGTCATGGGTTGACTTTAAGGGAGATCACTCTTGGTAGACCCAACTTAATTAGTTGGAAGGCCTTAAAAGCAGGGCCTTAAGGCTTTCTGAAGGAGAGAAGAAATTCCTCCCATAGAAAACAACTTCAGATGCTGCCTGTGGGATTCCAGCCTGCTTGTGATCTTCTCTTCCTAATGACCTGTCCTATCAATTTGGGCTTTCTTATACATCCTCCAGAATACATAAGCTATAGTCTTATAATAAATCCCTTGATGAAAGTGTGTGTGTGTGTGTGTGTGTTTGTATCCTATTGGTTTTGTTTCTCTGGTTGGACCCTGACTAATAGACTCAGGATCCACACCACAAAGGGATTAATAGCACAAACCAAAAGGAAAACTAGAATTAAACTATGTTATCATTTCCCAAAGCCAAGACAACAGATGACTGATTTGTATAGGAAGACAAACTAATGTGTGTGCGCTATGCCAGAGAATCCGATCCATGAACTTCCTGGTGACAATAGCAGACATAGCAAGTAAAGTAACCCTCTGAAAGAAAAGCTAACCTAAACTGTTTAAAAGACAAGAAGCCAAGTCATTTACTTCTATCCATCCAAGTGGACGGTCCTATCAAAGACAGCCCTCCAGCCCTCTCCCCTAAGTTAGGATTCCAGGCAATAAACAATGGATGGTCTCACATTCCCACCACCACCCACTCCTTTTCTCTTGTTCTTCAGTCTTGCTGCCAGATACTTTAGCCAGAAACCCAAAGTGAGGCAATTAATAGAAAATTCCAGTCATTATGTGACTTACTTAATGGCCCATCCAAATAACTTGTGAGAAAATCTCACGAACCAACAGAACAGAGACTGAAGAGTTTTTTCCATTATTTCTCTCTCTCAGAGTATTTAAAGACTCGGATTTTCCCATCTTTTGGGGAAATATTTTCTTATAAATAGTGAGGCATGCTGGGCATCTCCACTTCATCTTTTTTGGTGGTCTGTAACACTCACTGTACACTCACTGGAATGTTTTCCTAGTAAATGATGGGCAATGGAAAACATGGCTAAGACAAAAGATGGCTTTCAGGCTGAGATGATGGGAACCTTCTCATGTTCCCCAAGAGACAGGTAGTTCTTCTATAGAACTAAGGGATTTATTTTAGAACCAATGAGACTATTTCTGTCTTTCCTTCAGGCCTTCATAAGAATGATAAATGAGGACTGACTAGACTACTTAGTAGTCCATTTAGTAGTAGTCCAATATATCCAATAATAGGAGGAGTTATTTTTTATTTTTTGAGACAGGGTCTCACTATGTTGCCCAGACTGGTCTCGAATTCCTGGACTCAAGTGATCCTTCCACCTCAGCCTCCCAAAGTGCTAGGATTATAGACATGAGCCACCATGCCCAGTTAATAGTAGGAGATTTTTAAAAGAGATCTACACTTCTCCTGCTAAGCCCAAATGTTAGGGCTTTGGTTTTATGATTTACTCTTCTGTTCCATTATTAGGTTTTAGCTTTTAGACCAATAATTACTTACAAACTTTGTTTTGTAGTCCAAACTTACTGATTTCAACTAAACTAATTTCTTGGCTGATTTCTACAACACAAGTAGACAAGATCAATAATTATACAAAAGTCATACATAAAAATGTGGTCCTGTTGTCACAGTCACTGAACAAAAATTATCTAAGCCCAGACAATGTGCTAACATTGCAGATCAAACTACACTGTACATTTGCTACAGTCACAGGCATTTTTAGGAAAGGAATGAGGTCACAGTTTTTAAACCTGCTTGAAGGGGAGAGTAATTTTTTTGTTTTGTTTTGTTTTGTTTTTTAAAAGAAGAAAGACCTTAACCCCTTTTCTCACTCAAGTCTCCTCTTTTTAGGAAGTCCTTCCTGATGACCTCAATTTGGAATGAGGTAGAATTGCTATTATATCTTATTATACAGTTAACAGTAAACATATATTACATAGTTAATAATGTGATACAAAGGAAAAGAACTATCAAAATTATCCCCCCCCAAAAAAACTCTGGATATTAGAATTAGAAGGAAAATGAATCATCTAGATAAATTCTTATACAACGTATTAATTATCTTCTGCAAATTTTATGCATATGATAAACTTCAAGAAAAATGAAAGGGTGAAAATATTTCAAGGTCTTCCTCATTGCCCTAAAATCCTAGCATTTTACTCTTTTGTTTCCTGTCCCCAGAAACTTCAAGCACTTCATCTTCATTATAGAGAAAAAAGATGCAAACAACTTTTAAAACCCAATGTTCTCCATTACAGATTCCTTCACAATGTCTACTCACTATTCCCATGATGTACTTTCCCCCAATAGCTCTTAAAAATGCGTAGAAGGACCGGGCGTCGTGGGGCACTCCTGTAACCCCAGCACTTTGGGAGGCCGAGGTGGGCGGATCACAAGGTCAGGAGTTCGAGACCAGCCTGGCCAACATGGTGAAACCCCATCTCTACTAAAAATGCAAAAATTAGCCAGGCGTGGTGGTGCACGCCTGTAATCCTAGCTACTCAGGAGGCTGACAGGAGAATCACTTGAACCTGGGAGGCGGAGGTTGCAGTGAGCTGAGATCATGCCATTGCACTCCAGCCTGGGTGACAAAGCGAGACTCCATCCCAAAAACATAAAAATAAAATAAAATAAATTTTTAAAAAATGTGTAGAAGACAAAAATTAGTTTTTCTATTTTTCTTTTCTTTTTTTTTTTTGGACAGGGTCTTTGTCACTCAGGCTAGAGTGCAATGGCATGATTATGGCTTACTACAACCTCCACCTCCCAGGTTCAAGTGATTCTCCTGCCTCAGTCTCACAAGTAGCTGGGATTACAGGCATGTGTAGCCACATCCGGCTAATTTTTGTATCTTTTGTAGTGACGGGGTTTCACCATGTTGCCCAGGTTGGTCTCAAACTCTTGAGCTCAAGCAATCCATCCACCTCAGCCTCCCAAAGTGTTGGGATTACAGATGTGAGCCACCACACTCAGCTAAGTTTTTATATTTCTATAAGAAAAAAGTCACCACCTAAACATCCACAATAGTCTCGTTAAGTAAACTCTACAACATCCACACTAGAATGCTACGCAGCTAACGTGGATGTAGCAGGATTCTATCAGCAGTAGAATACTAATGTAGCTATTTTTAAAAAAAAGTTAGAGCTACATCGATTGTTATGAAAAGTTACTCTAAAAAAAAAAAAGCCCTGTAGAATATTATAGTATGTTCCCATTTGTATTCATTATAATTAATTGCATTAATCATAATTATATATAGAAAACTAGAAACAAAAGTTAACAGTGGCATTCTGGATGAAATTTGTAGTACTGTTACAAATTTGCATTCTACAGGGTAATTCTTTTTTTCTTTTTGAGATGGAGTCTCCCTCTGTCCCCCAGGTTGGAGTGTGGTGGCGTGATCTCGGCTCGCTGCAACCGCCATCTCCCAGGTTCAAGTGATTCTCCTGCCTCCTGAGTAGCTGGGATTACAGATGTGCACCACCACGCCTGGCTATTTTTTGTCTTTTTCAGTGGAGATGGAGTTTCACCATGTTGGTCAGGCTGGTCTCGAACTCCTGACCTCAGGTGATCCACCCACCTCGGCCTCCCAAAATGCTGGGACTACAGGCATGAGTCACCGTACCCCACCCCTAATGTGTATATTTCTAACAAGAGAAAATGTTTATTTCAACCAGGAATCAAGGAGAACAACAGGGTCCCCTGTCAGTGTTGGACACCTCTAAAGAACCACTTCCAACCCTCTAGGCACCAGTGCTCACTCCCTCCACTGCCGCAGTGACTAGTTCACGCAGGCTTGCAGTGGCTTCATGCTCGTGCATCAGTGCAAGCACATGCTGTCTCATTGCTAATGCTCAATATTTCACTTCCTGCCCCAGGTTGGAATGCGGTGGCATGATCTTGGCTCGCTGCAACCTCCATGTCCCAGGTTCAAGCGATTCTCCTGCCTCAGCCTCCTGAGTAGCTGGGATTACAGATGTGCACCACAATGCCTGGCTATTTGAAACTTATTCTGCAGTTATGCATATGCAAACAAGAGGGAGAAATCAATGGGATAAATCCCCCCACCTCCCCCTCATTTTGTACTTAAGCGGACAGTTCTGAGAGCATTCCATTTCATAGGTTCCTAAAAAGGTCCTAGTGGGATTGAATACCGGATGCCTGTAGCCAAGGCACTATCAGATCCTTAAATTTTCTTTCCCTCCTTCTCATTTCACTTTCCTTGTCCTGAGCTCTTGCTTCCTGGGACTGCACCCCCTATAAACTTCCTCTCATTCAAGTCTTTCTACCAGGCTGATGTTCAGGCTAAGATGTCGGATGAATGGAAAGTTTTTCCACCAGCCACTTTTTGGTTTCACACATTTCATGCTCTTCTACTTGCAAATTCCAGTGCCAGACGTGTTAGAACACACTCCTATCTCAATACAGTGCTGGTCTTGTACCTCTGAGTGACATCCACATTGTTGAATATCATTTATGCAGTGGGATGGCCACCAATAACTATACATCAAAGTGACTGCAACCACATAGACATATCCCAGTAAACCCAAACAAAGTGTATATCCACAGCTTAACTTTCCCACAGCTGAATCTCAAAAATGTTTGGGACCACTCCAACAGTGCCACACACAAGAGTAAGAGAGGGTAACTCAATGTGGAAAGAGTCATTTTGGTCCACTGTAAACTTTCCGATTTTTCAAAATTTACAAATACACGTAAACCTGTAAAACACTTGCTAGGGGTCTTCCCAGGGCCTTGGAAGCAGCCCACACATGTGAGCACTTAAGCTTTACCTTCATTAGCTTCGCGGTGATATGCTTTTCACGATGTACTAATCGAGTAACAATAAAGGGAGCATAAAGCACAGACTGAAAACTCTAAAATCTACATACTCCACCATCCCAGTCTCATCTAAACCTCAGGTATAAAAATATTCCATCTGCCCATCTGGTCCTCCTCCTCCTCCTTTTGTCCAATAAGCATCTTAAGTTCAGTATGTCCAAAACTAAACCTATCATCTTCACAAAACCTGTTTCCCCACTTCTAATCTTCATACTAATGACATCTGTAAAGGTCAAATGTGAAACTGTAAAAGTCAACTTAGATGCCTCTTTTCCCTCTAGTTTCACCTGGCTATGACACACTGGTACCCAACGTTGTGTTAGGTTTTAAATTTAAGACTGCCTCCTAAATATCTATTTCCACCCTCGCCCTGACCCCAAGAGGGAGCCTCACTCTGTTGCCCAGGCTGGAGTGCAGTGGCATTCAGCTCATTGCAGCCTTCGCCTCCAAGGCTCAAGCAATTCTTCCACCTCACAAGTGGCTGGGACTACAGGCGTGGATCACCACGCCTGGCTAATTTTTGTATTTTTAGTACACACGGGGTTTTGTCATGTTGGCCAGGCTGGTCTTGAACTCCTGACCTCAAGTGATCCATCTGCCTTGGCCTCCCAAAGTACTGGGATTATAGGCATGAGCCACCATGTCCAGCCAATATCGATTATTTCATAGTCTCCATCCCATCACCAATTCACCTAAATTCCAGGTCCTCATTACTTCTAATGTACCTAACCTGAATGTAATCTCCTCAAGGCCACCTCACTGATGCCACAGTAATCTTATTAAAGACCAAATCTGAACATGTTACTCGCCTGCTTAAAATTCTTCCATAACTTCTCACTGCATTTAGGAACGTTTAAGCTCTTTGGGATGCCCTTCAAAGCCTGTCATGATAGGATTCTTTTCTAGCCACATCTCCCATAGCTTTGCTCATTCCACGCCAGAGCATACATTTTCCATTCCCCCAAACTAGATATGCTATTTCACTGTCCTTTGCCATAAACACTGGCCTCCCCTTAGCTCCCTGACTCTTATTCTCCTTCAAATATTCAATTTAAGCATCGTCTCATCTTGGAAGTCTTCCTAACCTCACCTAGACCAGCTGGGTTTGGTGCCTGTCACTGTTCCCAAAAAGCTTTCACTGGCTCCATCAGGGCACTTATTACCCTGTATTTTAACTGTCTCACTCTCCTCTGAGATTTTTTTTTTTTTTTTTTAGACAGAGTCTTGCTCTGTCTCCCAGGCTAGAGTGCAGTAGTGTGATCTGGGCTCACTGCAATCTCTGCCTCCCAGGTTTAAGGGATTCTCCTGCCTCAGCCTCCCTAGTAGCTGGGACTACAGGCACATGCTGCCATGCCTGGCTAATTTTTTTTGTATTTTTAGTAGAGAAGGGGTTTCATCGTGTTAGCCAGGATGGTCTAGATCTCCTGACCTCGTGATCCACCTGCCTCAGCCTCCCAAAGTGCTGGGATTACAGGCGTGAGCCACCGTGCCTGGCTCCTCTGAGATTTTCTTTCAGTCCTCTGTGAGATTCTTGAAGGGAAGGGTTCTCTTTCGCATCTAAAGCCTCAGAAACTAGCATAGTACGGGGTAATTTTTTTTTTTTTTTTGAGACGGAGTTTTGCTCTGTCACCCAGGCTGGAGTGCAGTGGCGCCATCTCAGCTCACTGCAACCTCCGACTCCTGGGTTCAAGCGATTCTCCTCAGCCTCCTGAGTAGCTGAGATTACAGGTGCTGGTCACCACACCCAGCTTTTTTTTTTTAAGTAAAGATGGGGTTTCGCCACGTTGGCCAGGCTGGTCTTGAACTTCTGACCTCAGGTGATTCACCCACCTCGGCCTCCTAAAGTACTCGGATTACAGGTGTGATCCACTGTGACCAGCCAATACTTTTTTTTTTTGAGACAGAGTCTCGCTCTGTCACCCAGGCTGGAGTGCAGTGGCCGGATCTCAGCTCACTGCAAGCTCTGCCTCCCGGGTTTATGCCATTCTCCTGCCTCAGCCTCCCGAGTAGCTGGGACTACAGGCGCCCACCACCTCGCCCGGCTAGTTTTTTGTATTTTTTAGTAGAGACGGGGTTTCATCGTGTTAGCCAGGATGGTCTCGATCTCCTGACCTCGTGATCCGCCCATCTCGGCCTCCCAAAGTGCTGGGATTACAGGCTTGAGCCACCGCGCCCGGCCCCAGCCAATACTTTTAATAAAGCTTAACTAAATAGCTCAAATTAATCTTAAGAAAACAGGAGTGGGGGCTGGGCACGGTGGCTCACGCCTGTAAACCCAGCACTTTGGGAGGCCGAGGCGGGTGGATCACTTGACATCAGGAGTTTGAAACCAGCCTGGCCAACATGCTGAAACCCCATCTCTACTAAAAATACAAAAATGAGCTGGGCATGGTGGCACATGCCTGTAATGCCAGCTACTTGGGAGACTGAGACATGACAATCGATTGAACCTGGAGTGCGGAGGTTGCAGTAAGCCGATATCACATCACTGCACTACATCCTGGGTGACAGAGAGAGTTTCTGTCTCAAAAAAAAAAAAGAAAAGAAAATGGGAGAGGGATGAAGATTATGGCGGAAATGGTGTTATCTCTGCAAGATCTTGTCATAAGAGGAGATTATATTTTTTTCCCTGGGACACAATGCAGTAAACAAGGCCAATCAGTGACTGCCAGTTGATTATACTTTTAGCAACCACTTCCCAGAAGAATGACCAACTGCTGCTACCTAATCTAAGGCCTTGTACATAAAAGACACCCATTTCCTAATTAATTGTACTGCTTTTATTATTTTAACTCCTATTGGCACCAAATTCTAGAAAAGTTACAATAGAGTTTGTCCTCAGATGAAGCCCACTTGAAAAACAAGTAGAAAAATCAAACCCTGTGCTCCTTCCTGTTGTGCTTGAGAACGTCTTCAAGAATTTTCATTATCTTCTTAAACACAAAACATGAATTTAACCTGAAAACCAAGAGTCTGATATGCAAATATAATGAGTTGTCAAGTAAAAAAAGACGTGTTTACTGAACGACTAGATGAATAAATGAGTGAATGAATGGCCAAATAACTCAACACTCATTTGCTTCCGTAAAGAACCTTAGAAACAGACCGTCCTTTTGAGGGACCTGCTCCTTGGTAAAAATGACAAACTGTCTTAAGTTTTCTGTGAGTACACACTACAAATGCCTTATGGAACATCACCTCAGTTCCTGATACAATGTTCAGAAGATCTAGGCTGTTCTCAGTCACTGACCCCTCACCAAAAAAGGCACAGATTTTAAGAGCTCAAATATGTGACAGGACCCTAGGCATACTATCAGTGATTAAGAACTTAAACTCTAAAATTAGACAAGTATGGGTGTGGATGCTTTGACTCTGTTACATACTACCTGTGTGACTGACAGCAAGTCATTTACCTTCTCATGGCCTCCCACTTTGTCTGTAAATGGAGATATACCCTATGTTCACGACAAAAATTGAAAAATCAAATGAAAAAACAATTTAAATAGTGCCTGGCACATAGTAAGTGCTCAATAAATGATAATGATTATATTACTGACGAAAATCATCTCAAATGTACATGCATAATACCTTTTAATATCTATAGAAACAGGATCTTGGGATCATTGGAATTATTCAGCTATAAGTAGCTTCTTTGAAAATATAGATTGTAGGCTTCTATCAAAGAATATCATTTGTATCACCTAAGCATTCAATCCTACGTAGTCTTATTTTGCTTTAAAGTTCTTCAATATAGCAACTCTACAAATTGTTTGCTCTGTTTCTCAAGACCAAAATTTTGCAGCTGGGTGCATCAAATGGGTTATGGAGATTGTCCTCCCTCCCCTCTCACCTCTAGAAGTAGTTGCTCCCGCTTACTGGATGAGGCAGTGGGGAGGGCGGGCCATGAAGGAAGCTTGTACAGCCACTGCCTTTGTCATATTTCCTCTGTGAAGAAACAGAAGACTTCAGTTCCTGGGATTGGTTAAGCTCTAGAATAGAGAACTAAGGAACTACTTTGCATTTTCCTAAAAATCTCATCTCTCTTTGTGCAGAGCGCCATTGCAGCCACACTGTTACACATTCTTTTTGCATCTTTGTCAGGAAACTAGAAAGATAATAAACACAGGTAGCTTGTAATACACAATAAATTGAAGGAAGTTGGCACAGAGCAGAGAAAGACTCAAAGACTGAGGGAATGAGAAGGGGAAAAGCCAATGAAAGAATAAATTATGTGCAATGGCCATACCAACTTTGACATTTTTAAAGATATTGCAAAGATTTCTGTGTTTACGATTAGAATTCACTTGAGGTCAATATGGCCAGTCATGAATTCATTCAACAAACATTTTTCTTGAGCACTCACTATATGCTAAGCACTGTACCATGCACCAGGGATTAAACCTAAACACATACAAGACTGATTTCCTTACTGTCAAGGAACTGGAAGTCAACCAAGGAAGACAGGCAAGGAAAATCACAACATGGTAGACTCTTCTCTTAACTGACCTCCATGTAACGTGCTGACTAATGAACACACTTCCATTCTCTCTGTAAAACACACTGAATGAGGCCCACAGCACACTGAATGCTTTTGGCTAACGGACTACTATCTAGTACTCTGCATTCTAAACTCCCCTAGATTAAGCAGAGTTTTTACTAAAAATTGGTTATTTCTGTTTCCAAACTTTTTTTTTTTTTTTTTTTTTTTTGGGAGACAAGGTCTCACTCTGTCCCTAAGGCTAGAGTGCAGTGGCATGATCACCGCTCACTGCAACCTCGACCTCCTGGGCTCAAGCAATTCTCTCACCTCAGCCTCTTGAGTAGCTGACACTACAGGTGTGTGCAACCACGCCCAGCGAAACTTTTGTATTTTTTGTAGAGACACAGTTTCACCACTTTGCCCAGGCTGGTCTCAAACTCCTGAGCTCAAGTGATCCACCCGCCTTGGCCTCCCAAAGTGCTGGGATTATAGGCATAAGCCACCACACCCAGCCTCCAAAAATATTTATGACATTTGTACTTGATGCTGCAATTATGTAATTTAAGTATTATAAAAACTTAAGAGAATAGAAGTTGTTTCTACGGATGCTGTCTTAGTCCATTTTGTGCTGCTACATCACAATACTCGAGACTGGTTAATTTATGAAGAACAGATTTCTTACAGTTTGGAGGCTGGGAAGTGCAAGACTGAGGGGCCCACATCTGGCAACGGCCTTCATGCTGTGTCATCCCATGGCAGAAGGGCAAGAGAGCAAGAGGGGACTGAACTTGCTTCTGTAACAAGCCCATTCTCAGAAGAACTAATCTAACTCCATAATGACACCAATCCATTCATGAGGAACCCAATGACCCAGTCACCTCTTATTAGACCCTATTCTCCCAGTGTTTGCATTGGAGATTAAGTTTCACCACATGAACTTTGTGAGACACATTCAAACCATAGCAAACATTATGATGAATCCTTCAGAAAGAATCAGTAAAAGCAGGTTGTTGAACAAAAAAAATCCCTGCTATTGAATTAGGAGGGGGTAAGAGAAAACACATCTAGAAAGAGTCTGCACCTGTACTGCTTTGAAAATGCTTTGCACTGCTTGTTCCACTTGAAATGAAAACGAAGATTTGGATAATTAGAGAAGATATATTATGGATGTGATTCATGCACAACTGTATGAAACACCAATCAGTGAGCCCAACTCAAAGAAAATGCCTGGGTCCTACTTCAGAAGAATGGCAACACCATCTTCCAATGCCCGTTGAAATGTATTGATTCAGGCAAAGAACATTAACAGATGCTAAAACCATTAGGAAAAGAGGTTGATGGAGAAAATAATATTTGTGTGGTGCCAAAGTATCACTCCACAGATCACTGCTAATCCCAAAGAAGAAAGCTTCTCTCTAGAACAGAGCCAACTTGGCCGGGCGTTGGGGCTCACACCTGTAATCCCAGCACTTTGGGAGGCCGAGGCGGGCGGATCATGAGGTCAGGAGATGGAGACCATCCTGACCAACATGGTGAAACCCTGTCTCTACGAAAATACAAAAATTAGCCAGGCGTGGTGGCGCATGCTTGTAATCCCAGCTACTTGGGAGGCTGAGGCAGGAGAATCACTTGAACCAGGGAGTTGGAGGTTGCAGCGAGTGGAGATCGCGCCACCGCACTCTAGTCTGGGTGGCAGGGCGAGACTCTGTCTCAAAATAAAATTTAAAAATAAATAAAATAGAACGGAGCCAACTGCAGTCACCACCTTAATCAAGTGATCAAATTTAAAGTCATTAATAGTGGATAACCAGACCATATGTACCACCTAAAGTATTGCACACCAAAATACATTTCATCCTTTATAAAGTATTCTTGACAAAGGTGTTTAATCTAGTCAGGAATCTGGATCTAGCTTCCAGTGTACAGGAAATACATGGGATAGAGAAATGAGTTAAATGATACAATGACAAAACAATCATACAAGCCCCAAATGTAGGGTACTCTACAAAACAACTAGCTTGGTTTCTTTAAAAAGCCAATATCGGCCAGGCACGGTGGCTCACACCTGTAATCCCAACAATTTGGGAGGCTGAAGTGGGTGGATCATGAGGTCAGGAGATGAAGACATCCTGACTAACAGTGAAACCCCATCTCTACTAAAAATACAAAAAACTAGCCAGGCATGGTGGCATGCACCTGTAGTCCCAGCTACTCGAGAGGCTGAGGCAGGAGAATCGCTTGAACCCGGGAGGCAGAGATTGCAGTGAGCCAAGATCGCCACTGCACTCCAGCCTGGGCAACAGAGCGAGAATCCGTCTAAAAAATAATAATAATAAATAATAAATAAATAAAAATAAATTGTGCTTGTTATTATCACAGTACCGTATTTGGTAACATCACAAAATGACTTCATTGCTTAGACTTATGAGGCATGAGATGATGTCTTGAATCTGTTTTGAAATATTTTTGCAAAGAAAAAAGATAAATGAAACCAATATAACAAAGCCATGATATTTATTGAATTGGTAATGGGTAATATTGTAGTTTATTGTCTATTTTCTCTACTTTTACATATACTTTAAACTTAAAAATTAAGAAGTCAAGGTCATGAAAAAATGAGAGGAATTATTCTAGCTTTAACAAGACCAAAAAAACATAATATCACAATGCGATGCAAAAATCTTGATTGCATCCTCGTTAGAAGAAAGCCAACCATATATAACATTTGCGGGACAACTGGGAAAATGTGAATATGGAGAGAGTAGTCAATGATTTTAGGGTACCCTAATTTTCTTAAGAGTGATGATGGAATTAGGATTATGTGGGAGAAGTATGCAAAAACAGTTCAGGATAAAGTGTGATGTAACTTTCTTTGAAATGGTTCAAAAAAATTAAAAATTATCAAATCTAAAAGATATATGTACATTATACTAGTCTCAATTTTTACATTTTTGCACATTTTTATAATCAAAACTTAAGTCTGTCAAATGATTGCAAATTTGTTTGATTTCAAAATAATATTTAGGGTATATATAATTTTTAATGATTCCATCCTTTTGCTGGCTTTGTTGTTTAATGGAAATCACATGGTCTGGATGTGTGTCTCCTCCAAATCTCTTATTGAAATGTGACCCCCAATATTGGAGATGGGGCCTAGTGGGAGGTACCGGATCATGAGGGGTGGATCCCTCATGAATGGCTTAGTGCTATTCAGTTGGTGTTGGGTGAGTTCTTTTTTTTGAGGGGGTGTGGGGGGGGGGGGGGGGGGACAGAGTTTCACTCTTGTCGCCGAGGCTGGAGTGTAATGGCACGATCTCGGCTCAGTAAAACCTCTGCCTCCCAGGTTCAAGCGATTTTCCTGCCTCAGCCTCCTGAGTAGCTGGGATTACAGGTATTCACCACCACGCCACAGCCTCTATTTTTAGTAGAGATGGGGTTTCACCATTTTGGTTAGGCTGGTCTCGAACTCCTGACCTCAGGTGATCCACCTGCCCCTGGCCACCCAAAGTGCTGGGATTATAGGCATTAGCCACCTCACCCGGCCCAGTGTTGGGCGAGTTCTTGCTTAGTTCACCCAAGATCTGGTCATTTAAATGAGTCTGGGACCTTGGCTGGGCATGGTGGTTCATGCCTGTAATCCCAGCACTCTGGGAGGCTGAGGCAGGTGCTTGAGTCCAGGAGTTCAAGACCAGCTTGGGCAACATGGTGAACCCCCCTCTCTATTAAAAAATACAAAAAATTAGCCGAGTGTGGTAGTGTGCACCTGTAATCCCAGCTACTTGAGAGGCTGAGGTGGGAGAATGACCTGAGCCCGGGAGGTCAAGGCTGCAGTGAACTGAAATCATGCCACTGCACTCCAGCCTGGGCAACCACAGTAAGACCCTGTCTCAAAGAGTCTGGACCTCCTCCTCCTTTCTCTTGCTCTCTCTCTTGCCATGTGATACGTCTGCTCCCCCTTTGCCTTTCGCCATGATCGTAAGCTTTCTGAGACCCTCACCAGAAGCAGATGCCAGTGCCATGCTTCCTGTACAGCCTGCAGAACCATACGCCAAAATAAACCTTTTTTCTTTATAAATTACCCAGTCTCAGGTATTCCTTTACAGCAATGCAAATGGACTAACACATGAACCAACTAAGGGTAAGACAGGAGAGGACCCAGATGGTGATGTGATGATAAACATTTAACAGCCAGCTCTCTGGAAAAAGCTGATTTGTAGCATTTGGCAATTTCCATGGTGTAAGTATGGCTGATCCCAAGTTATTAACACAGTGTCACTAAACAGAGCTGGAAAGAGATAAGCACAATCAGTTTCTTAAGCTGGTACAGGATCTAGTTCTAACATCACGGGATCCAGACCATAGCAGGGTGAAACTTTGTCTATAAGGTCACCAGCTGACAATAGGGAATGAAGAAGAAAGAGTTTAAACACAGGAAAAAAAGTAGATGATAGGATCTTCCTCAAAGAGCTGCTTTGAAGATTAAATAAATTACATATAAAATACTCAGCACAATGCTTGGCACATCAAATAATGACTAACTTACTAAGAACCTTCTATTACTATCATTTCCTAACCTGATCCAAAAATCTAAAAGGTCATCTCAACAACTACAAACCCTAAGAAAAAGTTCCAAATCGGCATGCCCAGCTGACGCGGTAGAAGCTACAGTTTCACAGGTCTGTTTATATAAGGAGAAGTCATCATGGGTTGCTTCAGTCCCATGATGAAATTCATATGACGTTTTCACTCACTCAGAATGCCACGTCTCACTCAAACACATTCATCAAAGATGAACAGAACTCTCTCTCTGACCTTAAAGAATTCTAATTTGGCCTTCAAAACCTCCTTTACCAGGAATTTATCTAACCATAGGCAACTATCTTTGGCTGAGATTACTTCATATACATACACACATATATATTCACACATACATGGCAGAAGTAATTATCTAAATGAACCAATATTTTCTCAAAAATTTGCTAGAAAACGTTTTGTTCAATGAATCCTATTTTGAAACTATAGAGTTGCATTCTTCCAGGGTAAAGAGTCCATAGAAAAAGAACATCGACAATGTTATCTTTTCATCCGTATGATTAACCATGAAGTCCAACTCTCGGCAGGACTCTATGCTTCCTACAGCAGGAGACAAGGGAAGCAGCAGAAGTCAAGAGGGAACTGTGGGAGTAAGACTATCCCCCTACAGGTCTCATTCATTGTCAAAAACACCAGTGGGAGCGCCAGAACTCTGGCGTTTCTGGCAAGACCACTCCTCACTGCCCCTCAATACTCACAGCCTCTCCATTATTGTCTGTCTTGGCACCACGAGGACTAATTTCACCACAAGAAGCCCAGGACTCCAAGGCCATCCCTTATTTATCAGCAGCCTTGGTGGTCTCACACACACACATTCGACGGGACTCTGCTGAAGACTCAGGAATGCGCCGCAGTTCTCTGGGAGGTGTGCAGTGCATTCTTCCAAGGTTCTGGGAATTCTACTCTCTTTGGTCTCCTTACATTCTCCACTTGTCTCCTTTGTCAGGGAGGATGTGGGGCTCCATTTAGGCTGTCCCTCCTTGCCCTGTGATCTCCAGGTCGGTCAGCTGGGACAATCACAGGGCTCACTTTTCTCCCGAGCACTGCCTTCTCTCCTGCCTTGCCTGTTGTCTAGTGTCTAAAAACCACTGTTTCAGGATATTCTGCATAGTTTCCTTGTTGTTTAAGGAAAGAGCATAAAATCTGGGCCCTGTTACTCCACCACAGACAGAAGCAAAGGTCTCCCTTCTCATGTTTTATATTTTCAATCTTAACTTAGTCACTCTCTTCTATGATCACTCCATTGACCTTGTCATTCACAATTACTGCAACCTATCCATTATCTCACTTTCAAACATCCCCTCTCCAGCCACTAGTTATCTTTACAGATCCCTCCTGTTAGTACCCAATTCCAACAAGCCCTTGCCTTGCTTTCAATCCACTGTTCCTACACCCACATGCCCTTTGTCCCTTCCCAATCAAGCTTTCATTCATTCTACTGTCAATAATTCTAATCAGACCCTCAACTCCCTTCCCCCTCTCACCTCATCTTATTTGCTTGGCCACACCACAACCTGGCTTAAATCCAACTCACTACTTAAGGAAGGGTATGAATTTTATACTTTTATCTTATTATTTTATAAGACACTAGAAAGTTCTACTAGGGCAGGTATTCTCATCTATTATTTTTTTTGTTTGTTTGTTTTTTTTTTTGAGACGGAGTCTCACGCTGATGCCCAGGCTGGAGTGCAGTGGCGCGATCTCGGCTCACTGCAAGCTCCGCCTCCCGGGTTCCCGCCATTCTCCTGCCTCAGCCTCCTGAGTAGCTGGGACTACAGGCGCCCGCCACCGCGCCTGGCTAATTTTTTGTATTTTTAGTAGAGACGGGGTTTCACTGTGGTCTCGATCTCCTGACCTTGTGATCCGCCCGCCTCGGCCTCCCAAAGTGCTGGGATTACAGGCTTGAGCCACCGCGCCCGGCCAATCTATTATTGTTTATTGTTGTATTGTTTATTGTTGTATTCCCAAAGCTTAAAACAGTTCTCAACCCATGGAAAATACTGATTAAATATTTGTTTAATGAATTAATTAATGTAACTCAATGCTCAAAACAAGAATTCAAAAGTGTAATCCCAGCACTTTGGGAGGCTGAGGCAGGCAGATCACCTGAGGTCAGGAGTTTGAGACCAGCCTGGCCAACATGGTGAAACCCCATCTCTATTAAAAATACAAAAATTAGTTGGGCGTGGTGGTGGGTGCCTGTAATCCCAGCTACTCGGAAGTCTGAGGCAGGAGAATCGCTTGAACCCAGGAGGCACAGGTTGCAGTGAGCCGATAGCGCACCATTGCACTTCTAGTCTGGGTGACAGAGCAAGCCTCTGTCTCAGGAAAAAAAAAAAAAAAAAAAAAAAAAGAGGGAGAGCAAAAATTGCAAGATTGAAAATCTGAAATAAAATGGCTAAAAAAGTCAAAATATAGAAATATTTTATAATTGCTATGAAAGAGTTGAACTCACTGACGTACTAATAACTTTTTTTAAAAAAACACACAAGTAACACATGTTCATTGTAGAGAATCCATGGGGGAGTAATTTGGAAAACAATTAGAACCTAATGGAAAAACTGAAAATCATTCATAATACTAACTTTCAGACTTTTTTTTCCAAAGTGTGTCTTACATGTTTTTTTCCACAAAAACTACCTCTTTCACCTTTTAAGTCTTGAAAGTCTTTTCATATCAATATAGAACCTTATTACGATTTTTAGTGGCTGAATAGTTCAATTTATGCATATCTAACAATTATGGCTATAGAACAATGCATTTAATTCCTCTGTGTTAGATATTTCCATTGTTTCCAATGATTCATTCTCTCATGTTTAATATTTGCTCCCAGTAAAACTATTCCTTCCTTTAACTGCCACCTCCACAGGATTCAGAAGAGGCCAGAGTGCTACATGGTGAGATGCTTCCATCATCACAGGCTCTCCTCTCCCAGATAATCTGCATTAGCACACCCAAAGGCTGAAATCTCTCCCATCTCTAAAAATGAAAAACTTCCCCATGTCCCCTATTTGGTTCCTGCTATTACTCTACTTTACTTCTCTTTACAGCAAAAGCCTTAGGAGAGCTGTCTCTCTCTATTCACTGACCCTACTTGCTCAACTTTCATTTCTCTTTCACATGCTCCAAATTAGTCTTGTCTAATAGAAACACTCTTGTGATCTCCATGACCTCTCATTTTGCTAGATATATTCTTAGCCCTCATCTTGTTAAATATTTCATTACTCTTTTTTTTTTTTTTGAGACAGGGTCTCACTGTCACCCAGGCTGGAGTGCAGTGGTACTATCATGGCTTACTGCACTCTCAACCTCCCAGGCTCAGGTGATCTTCCCAACTCAGTCTCCTGAGTAGCTGGGACTATGGGTGTGTGCCACCATGCCTGAATAAGTTTTTGTATTTTTAGTAGGGATGGGATCTCGCCATGTTGCCCAGGCTGGTCTCTAACTCCCGGGCTCAAGAAATCTGCCTGTCTCGGCCTCCCAAAGTGCTGAGATTATAGGCGTGAGCCACCGCACCCGGCTGTAAATATCCTTTTAAGAAAGGAGTAAACAGGCCAGGTGCAGCGGCTCACACCTGTAATCCCAGCACTTTGGGAGGCTGAGGTGGTAGATCACAAGGTCAGGAGATCAAGACCATCCTGGCCAACATGCGGAAACCCCATCTCTACTAAAAATACATAAATTAGCCAGGCATGGTGGCTTGTGCCTGTAATCCCAGCTACTCGGGGGGGCTGAGGGAGGAGAATCACTTGAACTCGGGAGTTGGAGGTTGCAGTGAGTATAACCCCATCTCAAAAAAAAAAAAAAGGAAAAAAAAGGATCTTTACTTTGCTTCCACCACATTTTCCTGGTTCTCCTTAGTGGAGATTCCACCTCAATCCTCTTGTGTTAGTTCTTCATTCCCGACCTCTAAAAATCAGAGCACTCTTGAACCTCCACTTTTGGATCTCTTCTCTTCTGTCTACACTTCTTCATTTGAGAAATGATCTCATTTTGTCTCAAAGTTTTCATTATCTATCTGCTGGTGATCTTTTATGTCTCCCTCCAGATCATTCCTCTGAATTCTGGATTTATACATCCAATTGCCTACTTAGTATCTCCACTGGCTGTCTACCAATCATATCACACGTTCTTTCTCTAAATCTGTTCCTCCTTTAGGGAGGGGAAGGATGCATTAACATCCACCCAGTTGTTCAAGCCCAAAACCTACGCCTCATCCTTACCTCTTCTCTTTTTCTATCCAGAATCTGATTTTTTCTCACCACCCCCACCCTCTACCCTCTTGGTCCAAGTTCACTATTCTTTCTCCCCTAAATTACAACAGCTTACTAACTGATCTCTTTGTCTCACCCTTGCTCTCCACAGTAAGTCCTTTGCAGAATAGCCAAAGTAATCTTTTCTAAAGTGTAAGATTCTGTCACTTCCCTTCTAAAAACTCTCCCAAACCTCCCCACTACACCTAGAGCGGCATCTGAGGATCTTTTTTTTTTTTTTTTTTTTTTTGAGACGGAGTCTCGCTCTGTCGCCCAGGCTGGAGTGCAGTGGCGCGATCTCAGCTCACTGCAAGCTCCGCCTCCTGGGTTCACGCCATTCTCCTGCCTTAGCCTCCTGAGTAGCTGGGATTACAGGTGCCCGCTGCCATGCCTGGCTAATTTTTTTGTATTTTTTTTTAGTAGAGACGGGGTTTCACTGTGTTAGCCAGGATGGTCTCGATCTCCTGACCTCGTGATCCGCCCACCTTGGCCTCCCAAAGTGCTGGGATTACAGGCTTGAGCCACCACGCCCGGCCCTGAGGATCTTTATGGTGCCACAGCCCACAGCTCTTGGCCTGGCGACTTGCTTTTTTTTTTTGAGACAGATTCTTGCTCTGTCCCCCAGGCTGGAGCGCAATGGTGCGAACTTGGTTCACTGCAACCTCCACCTCCCAGGTTCAAGTGATTCTCCTGCCTCAGTCTCCCGAGTAGCTGGGATTACAGATGCCCGCTACCATGCCCAGCTAATCTGTATGTTTAGTAGAGACAGGGTTTCACCATGTTGGCCAGGTTGGTCTTGAATTCCTGACCTCAGGTGATCCACCTGCCTCAGCCTCCCAAAGTGCTGGGACTACAGGTATGAGCCACTGTGCTCAGCCTGGCTTGCCTTTCTCTAGGCACTTCTTGCTGTTGATCAAACACAGTCCTATCCAAGAAGAGCCTTTGCTTTTCCCATCCCCACTTCTGGACAGCTCTTCCCCAAATGTTCACGCTCATTATCCCCCACTTCATTCAGGTCTCTGCTCAAATGTCACCTCCTCACAAGGCCTTTGCTGACTACCATCTAAAACGGTTCCCCTGCCCAGTTGCTATGCCCTTTCTTTGTCATACATACCACCTGCCAGCATCTGATGTTTTGGTTCATATTTATTTGCTCAGTCTGCTCCCCACTTAGATGCTGAATCCACAAAGGCAGGGACATGATCTGATTCACTGCTGTCTCCTCCTTGCCTAGAACTCTGTCTGCCACATGTAGGCACCTAATGACATCTTCCATCATACATCTTCATGCATTCGTCTACCAGCTGTTAAGAATCCATCTTTTGCCACTCCTCTAGAAGTTATCAGACCAGAACATTAAAATGTTAAGCTATTACAAAATATTTCAGACACGACACACAACGTAAAAGAAAACAAACATCCACGTTCTTACCACCAAGCTTAAGGAATAAAACCTTTCCAAGTATTGTTGGGCCCCACAAATACCCACCCCACTGAGGGAACTTAACACCAGGCTTGAAGAGAATCTGAAAGAGAAAAGTGTTTGATTCACCCTTTTCTAACCTGCTTAAAAACAAACAAACAAACAAACAAAAGAAAACCTTATGACAAAGTACTACAAACACTCCCCCACCCCCCCAAAAAAAAGCCCTGTGTTGCAGTGAGATTGGGGCTTTTGGATGGAGGAAACAAAAGGAAGAAACAAACAACAGGGCAGGAAGCAGCAGGGGCCAGCGGAGCGTCTGAGGAGTAACGCCCAGGAAAGGAGGCTACGGGCAACAGTGAGGCAATGTGAAGAACTTGCCTCCATTCACTGTCTTCCCTATTGAATGCTTGGATTATAGAAGGATCATCAAGCAGGCACTGAATGATTACAAATGAAGCCTGGCTGCAAGACCAGGATTGAATTGGGCAATACACATCCAGTTACATCATAGAAAGTTTAGACAACACTGTAATTTAATCATACCATTTGGCATGGCAGCATATATCAAAATTGGCAAGTAAGTATTGCAAATGACACAGGCAACAAGCTTGTGGTTCGAAAATAAGTGGGGGCTAGATCTAAGGCTTGTCTGCTCCCCACTTAGATACTGAATCCACGAAGGCAGGGACATGACCTGATTCACTGCCGTCTCCTCTGTGCCCAGAACGCTGTCTGCCACATAGCAGGACTTAAATAAGTCCTTTAAAAATCTTTTCAATAGTTTGAAATATTGAAAAGATTTTTAAAGGATTAAAATTACAATGGAAACACGATGACCCATTAAAAAGAGATCTTCTAGAGCTTTGTCACTAGAGAACAGGATCAGCAATCCAATGGAACAATTTGATATGCAATGAAATCACTAATGTATCTAACAGTATCTAATACTATTCTACCACAAAAGCAACTGGCTCATGGAGAATAGCTGATTCTAGTCTTGAGGGAAAGGCCGGGGTGGGCTGGAGGGGAGGGCGGGAAATCAAGATGGGGCTAGAAGATCTTGTTTCTGTCAGAAAGTCTACAAAGGAGCCAGTTTAAAGGCTCAAATGGCAGTCTGACAGTTCAGTTAAGATTCATGAGTCTTAATGGTACTTAAAAGGGGAGAAATCTTAAAAGCTATAAGGGAGCAAGTAGAGATTAAAATCCAGCCAGGCCTGGGGTGAGCTGAACTTTGAGTTTTTGTAATTCATCTACCTAGAGGGGCACCTTTCTGAGTTTCTTTTTGTTTTTTTGTTTGTTTGTTTGTTTGTTTGAGATGGAGTCTCACTCTGTGGTCCAGGTTGCAGTGCAGTGGCAGGATCTCAGCTCACTGGAACTTCTGCCTCCCAGGTTCAAGCGATTCTCCTGCTTCAGCCTCCCGAGGAGCTGGGATTACAGACGTGCAGCGCTACGCCTGGCTAATTTTTGTATTTTCAGTAGAGATGGGGTAGGCTGGTCTTGAACTCATGATCTCAAGCGATCTGCCCTCCTTGGCCTCCCAAAGTGCTGTGATTACAGGGGTGAGCCACCGCACCTCATGAGTATATGTTCTGGTTTTTCAAATGTTTAAAATTCTTAAGAGACTATTTGACTTATTAAAGTTATGTAGTTGATTTATTTATTGGAAGAAGTTTGAAGTGCCTGGGGATATCAGATATATTAAATTTGTAAGCATGTTTTAAAATGTTTAAGGAATTCTAGTCAAGTTTAGAATTTTTTTTTTTTTTTTTTTTTTTAAGAGACAGGGTAGTGCTCTGCCACCCAGGCTGGAGCGCAGTGGCACAATCATAGATCACTGCAGCCCTGAACTGCTAGGTTCAAGTGATCCTCCCACCTCAGTCTCCCAAAGCTCTAGGATTATAGGTATAAGCCACTGTATCCAGCCTGTAAGTGGTATTTAATACAGGAATTTCATCTGTCAAATGTAAAAGCACTTGAGCATCAGTAAAAAAATAAGCAAATAGGCATTTTAAATATTAACACATAACTAAATTTTTCAGTGGATTTTAAGGTATTTAAAGTTTAAAGAAAAGTGGGCTTTTAAAAATCATAATTTTAATAAGCTAAGCTCTGACCAAAGCATAAGTAACTCAGGAACTGTCTGGCATAGCAGAATCGAGAGCTTTGCTCCACATTCTCACCTGCCTGACCTCAGGCAAGTTACTCGAATTTCCGTGCCTCAGGGTCTCCATTTGTAAAATGAAATAATACTATTAATATCTACATCAAGACCCTTGTGAGGATTGAGTTAATATATACAAAGCACCAAAAACTCTTATAGAGTAAATTGTAGGTGCTTCATCAATGTTAGCTAGATTATCACCATCGTTAGCATCACTGATATCACCTGCCAAGGCTATGCATACTTTGGGGGCAAGGACAATGTCTTATCTTTATATGCCTAACATTTAGCAGGCTGCCTGGTACCCAACAGGCATGCAATTAATATTACCTGAATTTAACTGAACAGTCTAAAATTCTAGCTATCAGGCTGTGACTTTCAAGCTGTAATGCATAAAAAGAACCAACATGATAAATGGCAGGGGCAAAGATAAAAAGGCCAATGAAAAACAAGATTTTGGCCGGGCGCGGTGGCTCAAGCCTGTAATCCCAGCACTTTGGGAGGCCAAGATGGGCGGATCACGAGGTCAGGAGATCGAGACCATGCTGGCTAACACGGTGAAACCCCGTCTCTACTAAAAAATACAAAAAATTAGCCGGGCGAGGTGGCGGGCGCCTGTAATCCCAGCTACTTGGGAGGCTGAGGCAGGAGAATGGCGTGAACCCAGGAGGCGGAGCTTGCAGTGAGCTGAGATCCGGCCACTGCACTCCAGCCTGGGCGACAGAGCGAGACTCCATCTCAAAAAAAAAAAAAAAAAAAAGAAAAACAAAAAAGAAAAACAAGATTTTATACAGTCAGAAAATACTGTTTCTTACAATTTGGAATGGTTCTTACTTACTCTAGGAGTTTCTCAGGTCCTAATTGTCCTAAGGGAATTTCTTTTTTTTTTTTTTTTTTCCTTTTTGTGGAGAACAGGGTCTCGCTATATTACCCAGGCAGGTCTCGAACTCCTGGGCTCAAGCTATCCTCCCGCCTCTGCCTCCCTGAGAGCTGGGATTACAGGCATGAGCCACCGCGCCCGGCCGTCCTAAGGGAATTTCTATTGGGATTAGATAATAGCTCATCTAAATCTTGACCCTAGATCTAGAATTACAGATTTAATACAGAATTTGAGATGTCCCTCCAATAAATTTAATCTAACACAGTTTACTCTAGAATTAATTACTTTAACTTTTTCCAGTCACCTAAACTTGTTTCTGAACTAAAGTATAATACAATCTTAACTCATTCAATATAGGCACCCTTTTTATTTTCCATTGCTCTTGCAATTTTCCAGCAGTTTACTCTCATTTGAGTTCATTACCAGTACTCCAGATGGAAACTTTCCCTAATAGGTTGTTCCATTCACAGCCATTTAGAAAGCACTGTTTGCGTCACACTGTTTTTGGCTTGGATAAACGGAGCTGTTACTTCAAACCCCAATTCTTCTTGGTGTCCTGCAGTCGGTCACACCTAAGTGCACCCAGCACCTGCCTTCTACTAACAACCTTTTAAAGCAAAATGCTTTAACCCACCAGGTAGCAGATTTCCCTTCCTTCCAGTGCATAGTAAGTCCATGCAGACTATAATTCCTTCAACAGACATCAAACGACTGCAGTAATAGTAAAAATAATTCACAATTATTGAGGGTGCTCTGCATGCCAACATGTTTGTATAACTTAATTATTCTGAGAACTCATGAAGAAGAAACTATTTATCCCATTTTATAATTACAAAACAGACTTAAAAAGGAACTAACATTCCCTGGGTTTTTAGCCTTCCTTTGAAGGTGTCTGGATTTGACAAAAACAGTTTCCTTTTGTAGAATAGGGCCCTATGAAATATTATCCTCATTTTATAAATATTAAATATCAAAGATTATACAGCTAAGAGGCACACAGAACCAGAATTCGAGTCTGTCTGATTCCAAGATCCACATTGTAGCTTATTTTGCTATGTTACCTATCCAATTTTATGAAGGTCTTTTGCAGAACACTCTTCTACTCTCAGTTAAGGAATGAAAAAACTGCCTTAAAAGGCTCACTTACTTCATATTGTACTTCTTTTTACGTTTGAAGAAAGATAGGAAAAGGAAAGAGAAGGAAGGAAAGGCTATGGTAAACTTTCTCTCCAAAGATGTGATAGCACTGGAGAATGTTCAGCATCTTTAGATCTGATAGGGTCCAAGAAAGGGTTCAGTACTTAACCATATTTCACTATAACTCTAGCCAGTGTGGTAGAGACTGTTGTTGTAGAGAAGAGTTTATCCACCAAACTATATACTGAAAATGAAAACTCATTTGTCAAGGATTAGATCACTCGTATAAGCAGTAAGAATTTTTTTTTTTTTTTTTAAGACAGTCTTGCTCTGTTGCCCAAGCTGGAGTGCAGTGGTACAATCTCAGCTCACTGCAACCTCTGCCTCCCAGGTTCAAGCAATTCTCCTGCCTCAGCCTCCCAAGTAGCTGGGATTACAGGCACCCACCACCATGCCTGGCTAATTTTTTTGTATTTTTATTAGAGTCAGGATTTCGCCATGTAGGCCAGGCTGGTCTTGAACTCCTGACCTCAGGTGATCCGCCTGCCTCGGCCTCCCAAAGTGCTGGGATTACAGGTGCGAGCCACCATGCCCAGTCTCGCAATAAGAAATTCTTAAACATTATCAATGATACCTAGGAAATTACATAAAATCTCTCCTACGTTGGTGGTGGGGGTGTTAACTAATATAATTTCATTGAAGGGCAATTTGGCCAAATCTACAAAAATTGCAAATGCAGGTATCCCTCAATTCAGCAATTCTACTTCTAGGAATTTATCCTACAGGGAAACTTACACAGGCATAAAATGATGTGTAAACAATGAAATTCTTTGTTGTACTGTTAATATCCTATATTTCTGGAAGAATATACAAGAATAACAACGGCTGCCTCTGAAGAGAGAGTGCTGATCTGATAGCAAGGGGAAGAATTTTCACTATATAATTTTCTGTGCTTTAAAAATTGTATACACTAGGCTGGGTGTGGTGGCTCATGCCTGTAATCTCAGCACTCTGGGAGGCTGAGGGGGGTGGATCACCTGTGGTCAGGACTTCAAGACCAGGCTGGCCAACATGGTGAAACCCTCTTTCTACTAAAAATACAAAAATTAGCCGGGCATGATGGTGGGTGCCTATAATCCCAGCTACTCCAGATGCTGAGGCAGGAGAATCGCTTGAACCCAAGAGGCAAAGGTTGCAGTGAGTCAGTATCACACCACTGCACTCCAGCCTGGGGGAAAGAGGGCGACTGTCTCAAAAAAGAAAATAAAAATCATGTTAAATCCCACTACCCTTTAACATTTCAGTGTTTATCTGTACAAAATTTTTCATTTCATCTCTTTTTAGAAACAAAAATGAGGCCAGGTACAGTGGCTCATGCCTATAATCCCAGCACTTTGAGAGGCCAAGGCAGGTGGATTGCTTGAGCCCACTAGTTCAAGACCAGCCTGGGCAACATGGTGAAACCCCATCTCTACAAAAAATTAGCCAGGCATGGTGGCACATGTCTGCAGTCCCAGCTATCTGGGAGGCTGAGGTGGGAGGATCGCCTGACCCCAGGAGGTCGAGGCTGTAGTGTGCCATGATTGCACCACTGCACTCCAGCCCGGGTAACAGAGTGAAACCCTGTCTCCAGGGGCGGGGGTAAATGGTCATATTAGATGTACTATTTTCCAATGTATATTTTCTTCTTGCATATGAATATTTTTCTATATTATGCTATTGAAATGTTTTAAATTGTTTTAAATCAAATATATGATTAAACATCCCCCAACTTGTTCCAACTTCTTTTAGCAGTCTTTTGTAATTATTTCTGTCTCTCTAAATGTTTCTACCATTATTTGACATTTTATGAGATTTTAATAAAATAATCTGTGTTAGTGAAGTTTAATGAGTTCATTGAAAAAAAAGTCTTCAATTTCCTCCATTTGCATGTGACAGCCACAAAGCCAGTCTGATACAGGGGTGCTGTACTGATAATATAATATCTTAGGAGGAACAGCAATAAACAAGGTAATCTTCCAAATAATCAACAGCTCTTGACTACTAGTTTTTCTTTGATATATCTCATTTAGACACTGTCTATGGACTTCAACTCACTACAGATCATTTTCAATACCTCCCATCTCTGGTTCTCCATTCTCCTCCAACTTTTTTTTTTTTCCTTTTTTTGGAGACAGTGTCTTGCTCTGCTGCCCAGGCTAGAATGCAGTGATGTGATCATGGCTCACTGCAGCCTCCCACCTCCTGGGCTCAAGTGATCCTCCTGCCTCACCCTTCCAAGGAGCTGAGACTATAGGAAAAAAACCATCATGCCCAGCTAATTTTTAAACATTTTGTAGACAAGTGTCTCACTGTGTTGCCCACGCTGGTCTCAAATTCCCAGGCTCAAGTGATATTCCCACCTTGGCTTCCCAAAGTGCTATGATTAAAGGCATGAGCCATCATACCCAGCCTAAAATCTAGTTATTGAGCAAATTTTTTCTGGTTCAATCCCAATTTTTTAGTTAACTCAAATGTCATAATCCAACATGAAATTTCTCTTACAGAGAATAATTCGTATAAGTTAGTTGTGTTTTTTGTTTTGTTTTGTTTTTTTGAGACGCAGTTTCAATCTTGTTGCCCAGGCTGGAATGTAATGGCGTGATCTTGGCCCACCACAACCTCCACCACCTCCTGGTTCAAGCGATTCTCCTGCCTCAGCCTCCCGAGTAGCTGGGATTACAGGCATGCACCACCACTTTTGCATTTTTAGTAGAGACAGGGTTTCTCCATGTTGGTCAGGCTGGTCTCGAACTCCTGACCTCAGGTGATCCACCTGCCTCGGCCTCCCAAAGTGCTGGGATTACAGGTGTGAGCCATCGTGTCCGGCCATTAGCTGTATTTTTAAGAACTCTCAAAGTGTCCCACAGCTGAGTATATCAGGTTGCCTAAACTTACAGGCATTTAGCTCATATTATAAACTATACTACAATTATAAGTGGGAACTAAAAAAATCTGGTTTTACAAATGCTTGGGAATGTGCATTTCAGAGTCCATATTTGTAGAAGTACAGTAAGAGTATTTGTTTTTTGGTTTGTTTTTTTTTTTTTTTGAGACAGGGTCTCGCTCTGTTACCCAGGCTGGAGTGCAGTGGCTTGATCTCAGCTCACGGCAACCTCTGCCTCCCCAGTTCAAGTGATTCTCCTGCTTCAGTCTCCCTAGTAGCTAGGCCTACAGGTGTGTGCCACCACACCCGGCTAATTTTTGTATTTTTGGTAGAGACAGGGTTTTGCCATGTTGGCCAGGATGGTCTCGAATTCCTGACCTCAAGTGATCCACCCGCCTTGGCCTCCCAAGGTGCTGGGATTACAAGTGTGAGGCACCGCCCCAGCCAAAAGTTAAGCATTTGAAACTCATTTAATTTCTGATGGAGTATTTCTAATCCAAAGCTAGTCTATACACAGTGGTGACAGCAAGGGTGGCTGCGAGTATACAACACATGCCATCACACAAGCCCCATGTTTGGAAGGACCTGCACTTGGTATAAAGCTCTGCTGATGTTTGGAAATTCTTAATTTTTGAGGAAAGTATTTCACATTTTCATCTTGCCCTGGGTCCTACAAATTCCACAGTTGATCCTGAGTGACAGTGAGGTACAGCCACCATCCCCCAACAATAATTTGAAGGTAAGATAAATAAGGTTTTTCTCTAGAATCAAACATGGAAACTGGTTTAAAAAAAAATCCTCTAGCAGTCTAACACAAGAAATCGTAAATAGGTGACTGAAGAGATCCAGAACACATAAACTCTACTCAATGGGATTTAGGAGCGATTTCAGAGACATAGAGCAAAAATATGATTATTTTAGTGAAGAGAAATTTTTGCGGGAAGTCAGGGATCCCAAACAGAGGGACCAGCTGGAGCTGTGGCACAGGAATATAAATTGTGAAGATTTCATTTTAATATGGACATATATCAGTTCCCAAAATTAATACTTTTATAATTTCTTACACCTGTCTTATTTTAAACTCTTAATCCTGTTATCTTCGTAAGCTGAGGATGTATGTCACCTCAGGACCACTGTGATAATTGTATCTAACTGTACAAACTGATTGTAAAACATGTGAGTTTGAACCATATGAAATCAGTGCACCTTGAAAAAGAACAGAATAACAGCGATTTTCAGGGAACAAGGGAAGACAACCGTAAGGTCTCGGGGTCAGGCAGAATAGAGCCATATTTTTCTTCTTGCAGAGAGCCTAAACAGATGTGCAAGCAGGGAAGATATCACTGAATTCTTTTCCTAGCAAGGAATATTAATAATTAAGACCCTGGGAAAGGAATGCATTCCTGGGGGGAGGTCTATAAATGACCGCTCTGGGAGTGTCTGTCTTATGCGGTTGCAATAAGGACTGAAATACACCCTGGTCTCCTGCAGTACCCTCAGGCTTACTAGGGTGGGGAAGAAACCCAACCCTGGTAAATTTTAGGTCAGACTGGTTCTCTGCTCTCAAACCCTGTTTTCTGTTAAGATGTTTATCAAGATGATACGTGTACCGCTGAACATAGACCCTTATCAGGAGTCTGATTTTGCCCTGGTCCTGTTTCCTCAAAAGCATGTGATCTTTATTCTCCTTTTTCCCCTTTGAAGCATGTGATCTTTGTGACCTACTCCCTGTTCGTAAACCCCCTCTCTCCTTTTGAAGTCCTTAATAAAAATCTGTAGGTTTTGCGGCTCAGGTGGGCATCACGGTCCTACCAATATGTGATGTCACTCACGGGGGACCAGCTGTAAAATTCCTCTCTTTGTACTCTTTATTTCTCAGATCAGCCGACACTTAGGGAGGGAAAACAGAAAGAATCTATGTTGAAATATTGGGGGTGGGTTCCTCTGGTAGAAATTTATTGGGTTATAGAACTTAAGGCCTCAAAAATTAAAATCATAAATGGGCCAGGGCGGAGGCTCACACCTGTAATACCAGTGCTTCAGCAGCTGAGGCAGAAGGACCGCTTGAGGACAGGAATTTCAGATCAGCTTGGGCAACATAGCGAGACCCCATCACTATAAAAAATAAATAAAATTATCTGGGTTTGGTGGTACGCACCTGTAGTCCCAGCTATTTGAGAGGCTGTGGTGGGAGGACCACTTGAGCTAAAGGGGTCAAGGCTGTAGTAAGCTGAGATCACACCATTGCATTCCAGCCTGGGTGACAGAGTGAGACCCTCAGTAAAAGAAGAACCAGCATTTGACAAAATTCAGTATCTGGCCATGATTTTAAAACCAAAAAACCAAAACCATCTTTTAGCAAATTTAGGAATATAAGGCCTTTTTCAATCTGATGAAGGGGAGCTATACAAAATCTAAAGCAGGCCAGGAGTGGTGGCTCACGCCTGTAATCCCAGCACTTTGGGAGGCTGAGGTGGGTGGATCACTTGAGGTCAGGATTCGAGACCAGCCTGGCCAACATGGTGAAACCCAGTCTCTACCAATAATACAAAAATTAGCTGGGCACGGCAGTGGGCACCTACAATCCCAGCTACTCAGGAGGCTAAAGCAGGAGAACTGCTTGAACCCACGAGGCGGAAGTTGCAGTGAGCCTAGTATCCTGACATTGTGCTCCAGCCTGGGTGACAGAGCTAGACTCCATCTCCCCAAAAAGAAAAAAAAAAAAAACTAAAGCAAACATCATACTTAATGGAGAAATACTGAAAGCTTTCCCCCTGCAATGGGAAATAAGACAAGGATATCACTATCCCTCCTATTCACAGCTGCAGATCCCAAACAGTACATTCCAGGAAGAGAAAGAAATAACCTTGAAAAGGAAATATATTAAACTGTAATGATTTGCATATGACATGATCACATTCACAAAGAAAATCCAAGATAATCTCTATATAACCTATATAACCATGAGCTTGAGCCCAGGAGTTCAAGACCGGCCTGGGCAACATGGTGAAACCTTGTCTCTACAAAACATACAAAAATTAGCTGGGCATGGTGGTACGTGTCTGTGGTCCCAGCTACTTGGGAGGCTGAGGCAAGAGGACTGCTTGAGACTAGGAGATCAAGGCTGCAGTGAGCTATGATCATGCCACTGCACTCCAGCCTGGGTGAACCAATGAGACCCTGTCTCAAAAAACGTAACATAAACAATGAAAAATGTTAAGTGAATTTACCAATATTGTTCGATTAAAGGTTAACATACAAAAATTTAAAAAAAAATTTTTTTTTTTGAGAGATGGAGTTTTGCTCTTGTTGCCCTGGCTGGAGTACAATGGTGCGATCTCAGCTCACTGCAATCTCCACCTCCCAGGTTCAAGCAATTCTCCTGCCTCAGCTTCCTATGTAGCTGTGATTACAGGTGTGTGCCAACATGCCCGGCTATATTTTTATATTTTTAGCAGAGACGGGGTTTCACCATGTTGGCCAGGCTGGTCTGGAACTCCTGACCTCAGGTGATCCACCCGCCTCGGCCTCCCAAAGTGCTGGGATTACGGGTGTGAGACACTGCACCTGGCCAACTGTATTTCTATATACCAGCAGCCAACAATTATTAAATAGAAATTTTAGAATGAAGTCATTGACAACAGTATCAACAAATCAAATACTTAAGAATGAACTAGCAAAATAAAATCTCTATACAGAAAACTAGAAGTATTACTAAAAGAAATTAGGCCAGGTACAGTGGCTCATGCCTGTAATCCTATCACTTTGAGAGCCACGGTGGGTGGATCACTTGAGGTCAGGAGTTCGAGACCAGCCTGGCCAACAGGGCAAAACCCCATCTCTACTAAAAATACAAAAAAATTACCTGGGTGTGGTGGCACATGCCCATAATCCCAACTACTGGGGAGGCCGAGGAAGGAGAATCACTTGAACTCGGGGAGCGGGGCGGCGGTGGGGAGGAAAGAAATTAAAGACCATTCGATAATGGAGGGCTATATGCCATGTTCAGGAATTTGGATGTTGAAATACTAGTTCTTTCTCAAGTTGATCTACAGATTCAATACAATCCAAATCAAAAATCCAGCAGGTTGTATGTGGAAACTGATACCAATTATAAAATTTATGTGAAAACACAAAGGTCCAAGAAAAGCCGAGACAATCTTGAAGAAGATACATAAAGTTTGAGAGAAACAGACTCACACACACCTCAACAAAGGAATCTCTTGCACTGCTGCTGGAGATGTAAACTGAAACAGTAACTTTGGAAAACTGTTTGGCATTCTTTACTAAAACCAAACACAAGCATATCCTATGGCCTTCCTATACTCAAAGTGTGGTCGACAGCCAGTTCAACCGGCTCCTGACAAATGCAGACTCTCAGGCTCTACCCTCAAACTACTGAAACAGAATCTACATTTTAACAAGATTCCCAGGAAACTGATGTGCACAGTACAGTTTGAGAAGCACTGCCCTATGATCCAGCAATTCCACTTCCTGGTACGCACTTACCAGAAATGCACACAGATGTCCACCAAAAGACATGTTCGAGAATATTCATAGCAACACCATTCATAATAGCTAAAAACAGAAAACTACCTAAATGCTCAATAATAGAAATAATAAAGTGTGGTATAATCACACAATGGGCTGAGCACAGTGGCTCATGCCTGTAATCCCAGCACTTTGGGAGGTCAAGGCAGGTGTATCACCTGAGGTCAGGAGTTCAAGACCAGCATGGCCAACATGGTGAAACCCCATCTCTACTAAAAATACAAAAAAATTAGCTAGGCGTGGTGGCAGGTGCCTGTAATTCTAGCTACTTGGGAGGCTGAGGCAGGAGAATTGCTTGAACCTGGGGCAGAGGTTGCAGTGAGCCAAGATTGCGCCACTGTACTCCAGCCTGGAGACAGAGCAAGACTATCTCAAAAAAAAAAAAAAAAAAAAAAAAAAAAAATTCATGCAATGGAGTACTACTCAGCAATGAGAATGCACAGTCTACAATACAACTCACAAATATAATGCTGTGTAAAAGAAACTGTATCAAAAGAATACACCTTGTATGTTTTCATTTATATAAGTATGTTTTCATTTACATAAAGTACAAAAACAGGAAAAATTGATGTTAATGTCAGGACAGTGGTTACTCTGGGGGATACAGTAACTAGGAGAGAAGAGTTTTTTTGTTTTGTTTTTTCTTAAAGATAGAGTCTCGCTCTGGTGCCCAGCCTGGAGGGCAGTGGCGCAATCTTGGCTCAATGCAACCGCTGCCTCCTGGGTTTAAGTGATTTCAACTAATTTTTGTATTTTTAGTAGAGACAGGGTTTCACCATGTTAGCCAGGCTGGTCTCAAACTTCTGACCTCAAGTGATCTGCCTGCCTCAACCTCCCAAAGTGCTAGGATTACAGGCATAAGCCACCACACCCGGTTTATTTTGTGACATGCGTAATTTTACATGGATGGGAAAACCCATCAAGCTGTATACTAGTAACTTTTTGCGTACTTTTCTGTATACACGTTATAAAGTTCACTTAAAAAGTACTAGAAAGAGGGCTGGGTGTGGTGGCTTATGCCTGTAATCCCAGCACTTCGGGAGGCCAAGGCGGGTGGATTATCTGAGGTCAGGAGTTGGCGATCAGCTTGGCCAACATGGTGAAACCCTGTCTCTACTAAAACCACAAAAATTATCCAGGTGTGGTGGCTCATGCCTGTAGTCCCAGCTACTCAGGAGGCTGAGGCCATGAGAACCGCCTGAACCCAGGAGGCGGAGGTTGCAGTGAGCTGAGACTACGCCACTGCACTCCAGCCTGGGCAACAGAGCGAGACTCCTATTAAAAAAAAAAAAAAAGATTCATACATGTTATAGCATGTATGCATACTTCATTCCTTTTTATGGCTGAATAATAATCCATAGCATGGATACACTACATTTATTTATCCACTCACCAAATGATGAACATTTGGGTTGTTTCCACTTTTTGAGTATTATAAATAATGCCACTATGAACAACTGTATACAAGTTTTTATGTGAATATGTTTTTCTTTCTCTTGAGCACATACCTAGTAGTAGAATTGCGGGGTCATATGGTAAATCTATGTTTAGCATTTGGAGTAACTGCCAAACTATTTCAGAGTGGTTAGACCATTCCACATTACCCCCACCAATGTATAAGGATTCCAATCAGCCGGGCGTGGTGGCTCACGCCTGTAATCTCTGCATTTTGGGAGGCTGAGGCGAGTGGATCACCTGAGGTTGGCAGTTCGAGACCAGCCTGACCAACATGGAGAAACCCCCCTCTCTATGAAAAATACAAAATTAGTCGGGTGTGTGGTGGTGCATGCCTGTAATCCCACCTACTCGGGAGACTGAGGCAGGAGAATCACTTGAACCCGGGAGGTGGAGGTTGCAGTGAGCTGAGATTGCGCCACTGCACTCCAGCCTGGGCGACAAGATCAAAACTCTGTCTCAAAAAAAAAGAAAAAAAAAAAAAATGATTCCAATCTTGCCAGTCACATCCTCGCCAGCCCAGGTTTGTTATCTTTTTCTACTATAGCCATCCTAGTGAATATAAAGTAGTGTCTTGTAGTTTTGATTTGTATTTCCCATCTTTTCATGTGCTTATTGGTCATTTGTACATCCTTGTTGGAGAAATGTCTATTAAGATCCTTTGCCCATTTTTAAATTGGATTGTCTTCTTACTATTAAGTTGTATCCTAAAGAACTCTTACAGCCCCTTATCAGATATAATTCACAAAAATATTCTCACATTCTGTGGGTTCTTTTTACTTCCTTGATGGTACCCTTTGGGAGCAGAATTTTTAGTTGTGATGTCCACTTCATGTATTTTTTTCTGTGGTTGCTTTTGCTTTTGGTGTCATATCTAAGAAAGCTTTACCTAATCCAAAGTCATGAAGGTTTATTCCTGTTTTATTCTAGGTGTTTTATAGTTTTATTATTTATTTATTTATTTTGGAGACAGTCTCACTCTGATCACCCAGGCTGGGGCGCAGTGGCATGACCTTGGCGCACTGCAACCTCTGCCTCCCAATTCAAGTGATTCTCCTGACTCAGCGTACCAAGTAGCTGGGATTACAGGTGTGCACCTGGCTAATTTTTGTATTTTTAGTATACAGGGGGTTTTCACCATGTTGGCCAGGCTGGTCTTGAACTCCTGACCTCAAATGATCCACCCACCTCAGCCTCCCAAAGTGCTGGGATTACAGGTATGAGCCAGTGCGCCTGGCCTGTTTTATAGTTTTAGTTCTTACATTTAGGTCTTTGATATATTTTTAGTTCATTTTTGTGTAGGATATAAGGAAGGGGTCTACTTCCATTCTTTCGCATGTGGATATCCAATTGTCTCAGCACACTGTTTTGTTGAGAAGACTATGAGAATGAACAGTCTACAAATAGATACCGCTTTTCTTTCCCCCCATTGACTTGTCCAATGGCATCCTTGTGGGGGCTGGGATGGGGCAGACATCAATTGACCATAAACATTAGGGCTTATTTCTAGTCTGAATTCTATTTCATTGATCTATGTTTATCCTTTGGCTACTAACACAGAGTCTTCATTACTGTAGCTGCATAGTAAGATTTTTTCCCCCATTTTTTGTATTGCAGTAAAACACACATATGATTTACCATTTTAACCATTTTTTAACTGTACAGTTCAGTGGCACTGAGTACATTCATATTGTTGTACAACCATCACCACCACCCATCTCCACACATCTCTTAATCCTGCGAAACTAAAACGCATTAAACAATTTCCCATATTCCCCTCTCCACATCCCCTGACAACCACCCTAATACTTTCTATCTCTATAATTTTGACAAATCTAAGTTCTTCATATAAGTGGAATCATATAGTAATTGTCTTTTTGTGACTGGCTTATTTCACTTAGTATACTATCCTCAAGGTCCATCCATGTTGTAGCATATGTCAGAATTTCCCTCCTTCCTAAGACAGAATATACTCCATTGTTGGTAAATACCACATTTTGCTTATCCATTCATCCACTGATGGACAGTTGGTTGGCTTCCATGATTTAGCTACTGTGAATAATGCTACTATAAACATGGTGTACAGGCCAGGCACAGTGGCTCACGCCTGCAATCCCAGCACTCTGGGAAGCCAAGGAGGGCAGATCACTTGAGGTCAGGAGTTCAAGACCAGCCTGGCCAACATGGCGAAACCCCCATCTCTACTAAAAATACAAAAATTAGCTGGGCATGGTAGCGCATGCCTGTAATCCCAGCACTTTGGGAGGCCAAGTTAGCAGATAATTTGAGGTCAGGAGTTCAAGAACAGCCTAGCCAATATGGTGAAACCCTGACTCTACTAAAAATGAGCCAGGCATGGTGGCACACACCTGTAATCCCAGCTACTTGGGATGCTGAGGCACAAGAATTGCTTGAACCCAGGAGTCAGAGGCTGTAGTGAGCCGAGATTGCGCTACTGCACTCCATCCTCAGTGACACGGTGAGATCCCGTCTCAAAAAAAATGAAAAAAAAAGAAAAAAGAAAAAAACAAAGGGGTGTACAAATATCTCTTCAAGACACTGCTCTATTTTTGGCATATACTCAGAATTGAAATTGCTGGATCATACGGTAATTCTATTTTTAACTTTTTGAGGAGACGCCATACAGTTTTCTACAGCAGCTATTCCATTTTATTTATTTATTTACTTATTTTTGAGATGGAATTTCGTTCGTCGCCCACGCTGGAGTGCAACAGCGTGATCTCGGCTCACTGCAACCTCCACTCCCCAGGTTCAAGCGATTCTCCTGCTTCAGCCTCCTGAGTAGCTGGTATTATAGGTGCCTGCCACCACGGCCAGCTAGTTTTTGTATTTTTAGTAGAGATGGAGTTTCACAATGTTGCCCAGGCTGGTTTGGAACTCCTGACCTCAGGTGATCCATCCGCCTCGACCTCCCAAAGTGATGGGATTACAGGCATGAGCCAGCGTGCCCAGCTATTCCATTTTAAATTACCACTAACAGTGCACCAATACTTGCTATGTTCTGTTTTTTTGATAGTAGTCATCAGAATGGGTCTGAGGTAACATCTTATAAAAGTTTTAATTTGCATTTCCCTAAGTGATTAGTGATAAGAATTTTTGCATGTGCTTATTGGCCAATAGTAAATTTTGAAAGTTTTTTCAAGACTGTTTTAGCTATTCTCTGTCCCTTGCATTTCCACATGAATTTTGGGATCAATATGCCAACTTCTGGGGGTGGGGAGGGGGAAAGGGCAGCCTGGATTTTGATAACAATTGTATTAAATATGTAGATCTGATAAGTATTGTCATTTTAAAAATAGTCCTCTAATTTATGAGTCCACAAACACAGCTTTCCATTTGAGTCTTTAATTTCTTTTAATGTTTTATAGTTTGTAGAACACAAGTTTTGAAATTTTTAATTAAATTATTCCTAAGTATTTTACTGTAAATAAAACTGTTTTCGTAATTTCATTGTCAGATCCAAGTGTGTAGAAATATAAGCGATTTTTGGCCGGGTGCGGTGGCTCATGCCTGTAATTCCAACACTTTGGGAGGCCGAGGCAGTCAGATCATGAGGTCAGGAGATCAAGACCATCCTGGCTAACACGGTGAAACCCCATCTCTACTAAAAATACAAAAAAAAAAAAAAAAAAATTAGCCAGGCATGGTAGCGGGCACCTGTAGTCCCAGATACTCGGGAGGCTGAGGCAGGAGAATGGCGTGAACCCAGGAGGCGGAGCTTGCAGTGAGCCCACATCGCGCCACGGCACTCCAGCCTGGGCGACAGAGAGAGACTCCGTCTCAAAAAAAAAAAGAAAAAAAAAAAAAAAAAAAATATATATATATATATATATACACACACATATATGTGATTTTTTTGCCCATAATCCCAGCCACTCGGGAGGTTGAGGCATGAGAGTCACTTGAACCCAGGAAGCAGAGGCTGTAGTGAGCTGAGATTGTGCTACTGCACTCTAGCCTGGGCAACAGAATGAGACCCTGTCTCAAAAAACAAACAAACAAAAGGAAATAAGTGATTTTTTAACATTACTCTTGTACCCTGCAACCCTGCTGAACTCATTCATTAATTCTAACAGGTTTTTTTGTTTGTCTTTTAGTAGAGACAGGGTTTCACCATGTTGGCCAGGGTGGTCTCAAACTCCTGGTCTCAAGGGATCCGCCTGCCTTTGCCTCCCAAAGAGCTGGGATTACAGGCGTAAGCCACCACACTGGCCTAAACCTAGTACTTTTGTAGTTGATTCCTCAGCATTTTCTATATAGAAGCTCATGTCATCTGTGAATAAAGTTTTATGTCTGTCTTTCCAATCCTGGTGTTTACCTTATCCCTTCCAAAGGCTATATATCATTCATTCATTATAATCACACTGATAATTTTAAAGACTTTGCCCAGAGACAAGCCTGTGTTTTTCTAGTTCCTTAGATTTGTTTACTTTAAGTTAGCATATATACATGTGAAGGATCTGTAACAAAATAGTCAGAAAATAATACAATCTAGAATACATTTGAGCTGCATTCGATAGTTAAAGAATGGAAAGTACTTATCTTTAACAGT
Organism: Macaca thibetana thibetana; assembly: GCF_024542745.1. Taxonomy (NCBI): domain Eukaryota; kingdom Metazoa; phylum Chordata; class Mammalia; order Primates; family Cercopithecidae; genus Macaca; species Macaca thibetana. The sequence continues at coordinate 99,130,917 of NC_065586.1, read as the reverse complement.
ATCGAATAGCCTGTCAATTATGCATATTGATGTGCTTAGCCAGGCCATTCTAATTTCCTTTGTAACCTACTAAACAAAGCCTAGAGGGGCTTCCCTGCTCTAGATACAGGTAAAACTACTCTGCAAATACAAGTATGCATTCGCTGAACACCCACGCCATTGCCTGACGTCATTATTTGCATTATGAGTAAGAAAAACACAAGTGTGGCTTCAATCTAAGGGACTAATCCTCCTTTTACAAGCCAGAAAATAAATGCCCACTAATGTGGCATCAGAAGAGAGTTTATTAACTCTAACTTAATCAGGGCCATCAAGAAACAGGGGGAAAAAAACCACACACACACACACATACGAACACTGACATACAGCCATAAATATGGCGTGTACCCAGTTCAGTGCAAGTCATGTTAAGCATGACTTTTTATTCTTTTTTTTTTTTTTTTTTTGGAGACAGAGTCTCGCTCTGTCACCCAGGCTGGAGTGCAGTGGCCGGATCTCGGCTCACTGCAAGCTCCGCCTCCCGGGTTCACGCCATTCTCCTGCCTCAGCCTCCCGAGTAGCTGGGACTATAGGCGCCCGCCACCTCGCCCGGCTAGTTTTTTGTATTTTTTAGTAGAGACGGGGTTTCACCGTGTTAGCCAGGATGGTCTCGATCTCCTGACCTCGTGATCCGCCCGTCTCAGCCTCCCAAAGTGCTGGGATTACAGACTTGAGCCACTGCGCCCGGCCGACTTTTTATTCTTAAGGTGTTTGTTCTAAACCATGAAGTAATGTCACTATATTCTTCTGCTCTTGCAATGTTTTGAGCTGCTACAGATTATGATACAAAGCCATTTGTAAAAGGGGAGGAAATGAGCTATAAAATCATATTAGAAATCTAATGGGACTGCAAACAAAATTAAAATGTATCTTTCCTGCTTAATATTGTAGCTTTATCTCCTACACTGATTTTTGTTCTTAATTGAAGGACAGCTTCATATAGAACCTTATAATGGTAACTATATTATTTGGGTCTTTTTCTTAACTGCTTTGTATACAAATTATACTTTACAAATATTTTACAAATATTAAATTTAAATATAGTTGGTCTACAGCATGTGACTTCTACATTTTAGACAAATGCTACATAAATATTAAAGCCAAGAATCTAGACCTCACATCCGTTTTCCCATTATATTTATTCTTCAGAATTCGAAGCAAACTTTTATACATATTCAATATCTAGAAAGAGAAAACAGAAAACAGGAGAAAATTATCAAAATAATACTTGGAAAGAACATGCATCTTCAAACTAAAATGGCCTACCAATGGCCCAAACAGCAAGTTGTAAAAGACCTACTTCAAGATACGTCATTCCAGTCTTTCAAAATACCAAGATTCTGAAAAGCTTCCAGAGAAATCAGTCAACTGCAGTGGAGCAAGAATTAGGACAAAATTGGCCTCCTCATTATTAAGACTGGATGCTTGCAGACAATGAAGCAATCCATAAGAATTCTCAGGGAAAATTCTCTTCAATCTAGAATTCCATTATCATCCCAACTCTCATCAAATGTTGAGCTAAATAAAAGGACTCAGAAAGTCACCCTTCTTAAGGACAGTCCTTACAGATATATTTCATCAAAATCAGGGAGTATGTCTAGAAAGGAGAGGATATGGGATCCAGGAAATTATCTAGGAAAGCAGTAATGGGAAGTCACAGGATGTCAGTTATGAAAAGGTCTAGAGAGCAGTCATTCCAGTTTGGAGCAACAATGAGCTCTAGGAGAGGCTGGAGGTGAGAGGGAATAGAACAAGAGAATCAATTGTACAATGGAGAGTTCAAAGATAATTGAGGATATAATAAAGGTAAATATCTCGTGGAAGAAAGGCCATGAGAAAATAAATGCTATACAAGGAAAGAAAGGTATACTACTAGGATATGAAGTGAACAATTTTTATAAATTATGATAATGTAAATTAACTTTTAGATTCAACCTATTCATAATATAAGTTTTTTGTTTTGTTTTTTTAATCAGCGTCTTGCTCTGTCTCCCAGGCTGGAGTACAGTAGGGCAATCACAGCTCGCTGAGCTTCAATCTCCCACCCCGGCATCCCGAGTACTAGGACTCCAGGCATGTGCCACCATGCCCAACTGAGTTTTAAATTATTTGTAGAGACAAGGTCTCCCTATGTTGCCCAGGCTGGTCTTGAACTCCTGGCCTTAAGCAATCTTCCGGCCTCAGCCTCCCAAGGTGCTGGGATTACAGGCGTGAGCTGTTGCACCTGTCCCAAACATGTCTTAATTGCAGTTATAAACAGTATGAAATTTCATCAGCCTCGATGAAGAAAAGGCCCTGATAATAAAAAGTAAAAAAAAAAAGATGGCAGAATATAGGGATACAAGAAGGATGGCCAAATAAAAAGGCAGAGGCACTGCTGTTTTAACTACTGAAAGCAGAAAAACAATAGGAAAAAAAAATGAAACCAAACCTTCATTCTTTGAAAAGATCAATAAAATTGATGAACCTCTAGAAAGACTAACAAAAAAGATAACATAAATTACAATATCAGGAATAAAAAAGAGGGGAATATCATTACAGATCTCACAGATAATAAAAGGACAGGATAATACGATAATTCTACACACACAAATTGGACAACTTCGATAAAATGGACCAATTCCTTAAAAACTCCAAACTATCAGGCCAGGCACGGTGGCTCATGCCTGTAATCCCAGCACTTTGGGAGGCCCAGGCAGGTGGATCACCTGAGGTCGGGAGTTTGAGACTAGCTTAACATGGAGAAACCCCGTCTCTACTAAAAATACAAAATTAGCTGGGGGTAGTGGTATATGCCTGTAATCCCAGCTACTCGGGAGGCTGAGGCGGAGGTTGTGGTGAGCCGAGATCACGCCATTGCACTCCAGCCTGGGCAACAAGAGTGAAACTCCATCTCAAAAAAAAAAAAAAACAACTTTAAATCAATGCAATGCCTACCATCTTTCTCCAACCCCCACCCCCACCAGATGTAACACATTTTTAATAAGCTAACATGGTTTATTAAACTAGTACTTGTAAGCTAGGGGCATCTAATTCTGAAATTATCTACACAGCCTGAAAACTTCCCCCAAAAAACTCTACATATACTAGAACAAATATTATTTTAAAGGCAAAGCTGAGTTAGCAAGAAAGAGAAAGGCCAGGTGTGGTGGCTCATGCCTGTAATCCCAGCACTTTGGGAGGCCAAGGCAGGTGGGTCACTTGAGGTCAGGAGTTCGAAACCAGCCTGGTCAACACGGCAAAACCCCATCTCCACTAAAAATACAAAAATTAGCTGGGCATAGTGGCACATGCCTGTAGTCCCAGCTGCTCGGGAGGCTGAGGCAGGAGAATCGCTTGAACCCTGGAGGTGGAGGTTGCAGTAAGCTGCGATCACGCCACTGCACTCCAGCCCTAGTGACACAGGGCGACTCTGTCTTGAGAGAAAAAAGAGGAGGAGGAAGAAGAGGAGGAGGAAGAGGAGGAGGAAGAGGAAGACGAAGAACAGGAGGAAGAAGACGAAGAACAGGAGGAAGAAGAGGAAGAACAGGAGGAAGAAGAGGAAGAGGAGGAAGGGGAGGAAGAAGAGGAGGAGGAAGGGGAGGAGGAGGAAGAGGAGGAGGAGGAAGAGGAGGAGGAAGAAGAGGAAGAGAAGGAGGAGAAGGAAGAAGAGGAGGAGGAAGAGGAGGAGGAAGAAGAGGAAGAGAAGGAAGAGAAGGAAGAGGAGGAGAAGGAAGAGGAGGAGGAAGAAGAGGAGGAGGAAGAAGAGGAGGAGGAAGAGGAAGAGAAAGAGAAAGAGAAAGAGGAGGAGGAGGAGGAAGAGAAGGAGAAGGAGGAGGAGGAGAAGGAGGAGGAGGAAGAAGAGGAGGAAGAGGAGGAGGAGGAAGAGGAGGAGGAAGAAGAGGAGGAGGAAGAGGAGGAGGAGGAAGAGGAGGAGGAGGAAGAGGAGAAGGAGGAAGAGGAGGAAGAGGAGGAGGAGGAAGAGGAGGAGGAGGAAGAGGAGGAGGAGGAAGAGGAGGAGGAGGAAGAGGAGAAGGAGGAGGAGGACAAGGAGGAAGAGGAGGAAGAGGAGAAGGAGGAAGAGGAGGAGGAGGAGGAAGAGGAGAAGGAGGAGGAGAAGGAGGAGAAGGAGGAGGAAGAGGAGGAGGAGAAGGAGGAGGAGGAAGAGGAGAAGGAGGAGGAGGAGGAAGAGGAGGAGGAGGAAGAGGAGGAGGAGGAAGAGGAGGAGGAGGAGAAGGAGGAGGAGGAGAAGAAGGAGGAGGAGGAGAAGAAGGAGGAGGAGGAGGAGGAGAAGAAGGAGGAGGAGGAGAAGAAGGAGAAGGAGGAGGAGGAAGAGGAAGAGGAGGAGGAGGAGAAGGAGGAGGAAGAGGAGAAGGAGAAGGAGGAGGAAGAAGAGGAGGAGGAAGAGGAAAAGGAGGAGAAGGAGGAGGAGGAAGAGGAGGAGGAAGAGGAGGAGGAAGAGGAAGAAGAGGAAGAAGAAGAGGAAGAAGAGGAGGAAGAAGAAGAGGAAGAAGAAGAAGAAGACCCCAGAAGCCAGAAAAGCAGAGAGAACTAAAAACCAGATGCATGTGAGCTGCCCCTTTCCTGAGCTGGTAACCTTTCTTTGTAGGTTACCTGCTGTGTACCATGGAGGCTCAAAGGCCTCTTCCAGCTAGGGTTCCTGATGTGATTAGGTTCCATCGATCATATGCACTAACATGGATTTGGAAAGAGAAACTGAAGACCTAGTTTTGCTACTTTGCAAACAGGCATAGGCCAAGGCATTTGACTGTTCTGCAGCATCATTAGTTGAGTGTACAGTGTCTAGTAACTAGTGTCATGGGTATCGGGGCAGGGCATGAGTATTTACTGTGGATCAAAAACAGATAAGCATGATTCTGGTGCCGACAGCTTTAGTGGAGGCTTCCTGATCATTGTGGTTTCCTAACCATGGCAGTGGTCATGTGATTCTAGGTTGGTTTTTAAAACCCCAACTGGCAGCTATTTTGTTGGCCAGTTTTGTGTGTGGCTTTGAGAATTGTTCCTAAAGACAAAACCCTTCTACTACAGTATAAGTTCCTCAAAGAAAGTGAGCTTTGTCTGTTTTGTTCACTAATGTGTTCCCCAAGAACCCAAAAATAGTACTTAACATATGGTAGATGCTCAAAAAATATTTGATTGAATGAACAAACTTGGAATCTATTTCTTCAGCCCTTCTAGCAATTTTGTTGGTGTTTAATGCTTTATGGTAAACCTCTCCTGTTTAAACTAACTAGAATAAATTATGTGTCTGCAACTTCACAATTCATATCAAGTAGGGAGTAGGAGTTAAGATTTTGAGCCAGGTGCGGTGGCTCATACCTGTAATCCCAGCACTTTGGGAGGCCAAGGTGGGTGGATCACTTGAGGTCAGGGGTTCGAGACCAGCCTGGCCAACATGGTGAAACCCCATCTCTACTAAAAATACAAAAATTAGCTGGGCACGGTGGCACGTGCCTGTAATCCCAGCTACTCGGGAGGCTGAGGTAGGAAAGTCACTTGAACCTGGGAGGCAGAGGTTGCAGTGAACCAAGATTATGCCACCGTACTCTAGCCTCGGCAACAGAGTGAGACTTTGTCTTTGAGAGAGAGAGAGAGAGAGAGAGAGAGAGAGAGGATGTGGACATAAAGCCAGAACCTCCAACCTCCAAAGGGATGCCTCTTTAGGAAAAGAGTAGACCACAAAGAATCTGCCCACCTAGCCAGGTGAGCTGATAAGGACACTTACCTGCCTCTGCTGAGGCTCTGGGAAGGAGGGAAGGAAAAGCATAACCTGATTGAAGCTTAAATTTTTACTACCTTAGTGGTCCTGAAACCTTTAAGTCAAGAAATTAACAACAAAGAATACATCCTCAACCAAAGCCATACAGGATTCCATAGATAAAGCTCTTCTTGGGAGAGAGAAACAACAAAAAACCTATTCACAAGCCATAATCACAAACAATAGGAAGAAACCATCCACTATAAGCAAAAGGCAATAGACAAAACAAAAAAAAAATTTCAAAATTATCAGATAATAGAATTCTCTTTGGAAAAAGTTATACAGAAGTTGGGGCAATCCAAAATTTTTGACCAATTAAAGGGTGAAATCAGATAAGTCAGCCCCTGCTAGTGTACAACTAGGGAAAACGTACCTCTCCTAAGTAACAAGTCTTAATCTTCTTCCCACAAAAATTCAGCTTCAGGAAGTCTAACAGCAATCCTAAGGAAGTTAGGGAACATGTCCAGCCAAACTAGATCAATAATCCACTCTGACCATAGGAAATATGTAAGACCTCATACTTAAAGCAAACTTCATATCACACAAGTTTCTCAATGCACATAAGTAAACATAATGATGGTAAATCCAAATACTATGGACTATGGTAGGCTCAGAGGAGATCATGCATCATCTAGTCATTCAATTAACATGTACTGAGTATCAAGTTCTATAAGCCAGTTTGAAACTGGCTTTTAAACAAGTAAGACAAGGACCAAGAACCTGCAATCTACTGAGAAAATACAGATATGTGTGACATATTCTTGGTCGAAAAGACTTTTGGAAAAACTGATCATGCTAGGTAGATGATAAACTGACCTACACATTAGTAAGGCAGGAATCTACTGTTTACCACTATCAAAATCCCTCCTGGATCACAGATACTGTAGCGAGGCTGCAATTATGACCTTCATTTTCTAGATGAGGAAATTGAAGTTTAAACAGATTAACTTGATTTGCCCAACATAGATCCCCAGCTGGATAATCAGAAGGCTGAGGTCCAAATCCAGGGCTGATTCCAAAGCCCTTGCTATGAACTATTGTGGTACCGAGGCAGGCTTGAGAATCAGCAATAGGCATGGAATCACATTCCCATTCACAAGTAGGTAGACTGCACAAAGGTCAACCTCCTGGCCTCCCAGTCCCCCTTTACACACACTCCATTCTCACTCGCTTGCAAACCAAATAGAAAGGAACTGAAGGCTGGGCACGGTGGCTCACATCTGTAATCCCAGTACTTTGGGAGGCTGAGGTGGGAGGATCACTTTGAGGTCAGGAATTCAAGACTAGCCTGGCCAACACAGTGAAACCCCGTCTCTACTAAAAATACAAAAATGAGCAGGGTGTGATGGCGGATGCCTGTAATCCCAGTTGCTTGGAAAGCTGAGGCAGGAGAATCGCCTGAACCCAGGAGGTGGAGGTTGCAGTGCGCCAAGATCACGCCACTGCACTCCAGCCTGGACAATAGAGCAAGACTGCGTCTCAAATAAAAAAAGGAACTTGGAGCTTGCTCCCAGTAAAAGGCTGCCCCCACTACAATGTGGGTACCTGGGCAAAGTCTTTGGCAAATGTTTACTTTGGAAACAAGTAGAAGAATGTCAAAATATGAGATTCCTGCACTCAGAAAGCTTAGTCTAAGTTTATACTCAAAAGATTATTTGTTCAAATTGTCCACAAATACGTAGTTTGCTCAGGGATTGTAATACATCAGCATGTACACATCAATTTGTATGTATAGCAGATATAAGTCATGTAAATGCAAATGTATATAGAGAAAAGCTATAAAAATTGCTCTAAAAAATTTAACATAATAGTTCACACAGCTGAGCTAAATTTACCTTTACCCTATCTATGGAGAAAAAAAATAAAATGTTTACTAAATAAGAGTATAACCAAGACTAAGTGTTACTGGTTAAACTATTAAGAACTCTTTCAAAGTAGCCTCAAGCACTTAGAAGCATCTATTTACATGCAAAACCAAGGCTCAGGTAATTGCAAATTCCCTTAGGACCAACACTAGGTAATATATTGTGGTTCCAGTCTTTAATGTATAAGTAACAAATGGTAATATAGCATTCCTTGAAAAATGCTCTGTATTTAAGATCCTATGCTAGTTCAGAGTGGACTTCCCTCTCTACTCCTTCAGATACTCCAAATTAGTATAGCTTTACTTCAGATGATGGAATTTAAGAAATAAAAGAATCAAAATTCTGAGAGTTAAGCAAGCCAAATATGAAACAGCAGGAGAGTAGTGTAATGGAAGAAAGCAGATGGAACAGTTCAAATCCTGAGATTAGATATTGTAATCTTAAAATAAGGCAAGGAAGTAATCCAAAAGAAATATTACTAAAAATAAATATCCATTTTAATCAATGTCTTATTTTCTTCCATTAATTATTTCCATCCCTTTTGAAGTTGGAAGGATTTTATGAGGAGAACCAAGTAAGAGAAGGGGCACACCGTTTCAAAATTTAAAATTTCCAGCCTGGTGCAGTGGCTCACATCTGTAATCCCAGCACTTTGGGAGGCCAAGGCAAGCAGATCACTTGAGGTCAGGAGTTCGAGACCAGTCTGGCCAACATAGTGAAACATCATCTGTACTAAAAATATAAAATATTAGCCTGGCATGGTGGCACATGCCTGTAATCCCAGCTACTTGGGAGGCTGAGGCAGGAGAATTGCTTCAACCTGGGAAGCAGAGGTTGCAGTGTGCCAAGATCACACCACTACACTCCAGCCTGGGCAACAGAGCAAGACTGTCTCAAAATAAAATAAAATTTCCTACAGCCACAGTGAAAAATTTAAGAATTGGGTCTCATTTATACAGAGGGATAACTATTCCTACTCTCTAATTACAATGAAAGTTCTCCATGTGGGCTGAGGAACAGCAGGTAAAAGAAATCGGAAGGTAAATTTACACAAAGATCTTTAAATTTCCATACCCTCAACCATTCAAGGCACTGTACATTAATGAAGGGAAAGATACACTCTCCCCTCACACCTCAAAGAACAAAATGCAGGAATGGATGGAAAGAATATCAAAATTGCATTAAAGATCGCTTCACTCTGTTACAAAACTCAAGGCAGGCAGATCACCTGAGGTCAGGAGTTCGAGATCAGCCTGGCCAACATAATGAAACCCCATCTCTACTAAAAATAAAAAAAAAAAAAAAAAAAAAAAAAAAATTAGCCAGGTGTGGTGGCACATGCCTATAATCCTAGCTACTTGGGAGGCTGAAACATGAGAATCGCTCGAACCCAGGAGGCAGAGGTTGCAGTGAGACGAGATTGCACCACTGCACTACAGCCGGGGTGACAGAGCCAGACTCTATCTCAAATAAATTAAAAAAATAAAACATTTAAAAATTTTTTAAAAGGCCGGGTGCGGTGGCTCAAGCCTGTAATCCTAGCACTTTGGGAAGCCGAGGCGGGCAGATCACAAGGTCAGGAGATGAAGACCATCCTGGCTAACACGGTGAAACCCAGTCTCTACTAAAAATGCAAAAAAAAATTAGCCAGACTTGGTGGTGGGCGCCTGTAGTCCCAGCTATTTGGGAGGCTGAGGCAGGAGAATGGTGTGAACCTGGGAGGCGGAGCTTGCAGTGAGTCGAGATCGCACCACTGGACTCCAGCCTGGGTGACAGAGATTCCGTCTCAAAAATAAAATAAAGTTTAGTGGATATGAAAAGAGGCTATTACTATATTATACCTTTTGTACAATCACTAATCATCTTTAAAGAACCAGAAGCCCGATAGTTAAACAAAGGAGTGTAGGCATTCAGAAACCCCAAACTGTATTTTATTTTGAGATGGAGTCTCACTGTCGCCCAGGCTGGAGTGCAGTGGTGCCATCTCAGCTCACTGCAACCTCCATCTCCTGGGTCAAACAATTCTCCTGCCTCAGCCTCCCAAGTAGCTGGGACCACAGGGATGCGCCACCATGCCCGGCTAGTTTTTGTGTTTTTAGTAGAGTTCGGGTTTCACCATGTTAGCCAGGCTGGTCTCGAACTCTTGACCTGAGGTGATCCGCTCGCCTCAGCCTCCCAAAGTGCTGGAATTACAGGCATGAGTCACCATGCCCATCCCCAAACTATCTTTAAATGTACCATTTTTTAAAACTCACTTTAAGAACACATAAAGCAAGTATTTTCTCTTCCCTAAAATTCAAGGAAAGCCTAAATAAAAATAAAACTTTATTTGCTGAAGTAACCTCCAGAAAAATAGAAGAATGAAAAAATAAAATAAAATAAAGACGACCCCAACTAAGTCTTTAGACCGAAGTTACTCACTGAACAATGAGTAATTTAACCTTGACTAGTTAAGTCTCAAAAATGTCTGATTCTTTGGGAACTGTTCGGATGGCTGAAAAGATAATGAAAGTTTCCCCTGCTCATCCTGACATTTTGCCAGGGTTTTTGCAACAGTAGTTTGCTTATCTAAATAGACATACATTACTCAGTGAAGGTGAACTGTTGAGCTTGTTCCTGTTTGCATAGAACTAAATATGTAGAATTGTAATCGGATCTGTCTGGTGTTTAAGGAAATCATAAGAGCAACAACAAAAAAAAAGTTAAAATCATACAAGCCTGTGTAGTTAGACAACCAGGGTTACTACTGAGTACTTCTTATTCTAAATCTTATACTCAAGGCCCCTAATCTGCTTAAGTTTTCAGAAGTCAAAATCATTCCCTTTGAAAGGGCTCATTCACAGGTGACTTCTAGAGCAACTGAGGGAAAAGTTAGTCGGTCACCTAAGTCATTAAGGCTCACTTCCGTGGAGAACAAACTTATTGATCAAAGCACCATAATGGTTTTGATGCTGGACTCAAGAATCTTCTCTAATTGTGGATGAAATGGCTGCTTTTCTCAATGCTATTTTTAGATATAATTAAGTGCCCAAAAGGTAGGGGGAGGGCAGAATTTTACCAAGAAAGAGAATTTTAATCCATCATTTGGTAAAGTTAGCAAATGATGAGCTGAGTTCCCTGGATGTTCCAGGGCGGCTGCAGAACTAGACATTCCCTCAAATTGTATGTCAAAGTATGTATGTGTATGCATACTTCTGGGGAAAAGGTCTATACTTTGTATAAGATTCTTAAAATGACATGTAAACAAAACTTTAAGAATCCCAGACCTATAGAATTTCTGTGCAGTCAAACAAAAGCACTTTTATAGTATCTGTACCAGTCACTTTCATTTGCAACTGTGAGCATTCACAGGTTTCAGTCTAAAATATATTAACACCCCTGACTACAGTAAGGGTCTTGGGGCCCTATCTTTGTCTCATGCCTTTTCTATATATATATATTTATATGTATATAAATATATATATTATATGTAAATATATATATTTTTTATATACATATATATATATTTTTTTTTTTTGAGACAGAGTCTCGCTCTGTTGCCCAGGCTGGAATGCACTGGCGCAATCCCGGCTCACTGCATCCTGCACCTCCCAGGTTCAAGTGATTCTCCTGCCTCAGTCTCCCGAGTAGCTGGGATTACAGGTGCCCACCACCATGCCCAGCTAAGTTTTTTTGTATTTTTAACAGAGAGAGGGTTTCACCAGGTTACCCAGGCTGGTCTCGAACTCCTGACCTCAGGTGATCCACCTGCCTCAGCCTCCCAAAGTGCTGGGATTACAGGCGTGAGCCACCACACCCGGCCCTTTTCAATATTTCTAAATCAATTAAGTATTGTGGTGCATACAGTGGGTTAATAGGTCTCCAGAATTATCTGCTGCCACAGTTCAAGTCTTCACATTGAGGCCTCAAGAGAAGACAGTGGACTCTGAACTTTGACTCTGGTCTTATTCTCTTTGGAACCTTAATTTCCAAAGGAAAACAGCGATAATTCCTGCCCCACATTTCACACAGTTGTTGGGGGCGACAATCTTGAACCAAAGAAGATGTAGAGTATTATCTTTGTTAGAGCAGAGGTCGCAAACCATTTTTGACTACGTATTCTATGAAAATGTTGAGTACACCTCCCTAATTTGTATTTATTTATAAATTACATATATTACAAAATATATACATCATGAAATCCACATAAAAATAAACTTAATGTATATGCATATTCAGTCATATATACATATATACATACACACACACACATATATATACATACATATATATGTAAGTCCTACTGCAATCCAAGGCACGGCTGCATGCAATTTACCTTGAGGACTACTGCTTTAGAATATATCATTTTCTTTGTGGTTCTCTAATTTCTTCTTCTTCCTTCAAACTCTCCACCCTCAGCCTTTGTACTCTAAACCCTCTGGTTTTCTTCCTCTGAACATTCCTCCTTCAGCAGTTTACTTCCAGCTTCCATCTTTTAAATCTGTGCTTTCATATTCTGTTTTCTGCTCTTCTGGGGACACCCAGCCTTGGCAATGTTGTCTTACTAACATCAGCAGAAATCTGTGCTTGTTCCTTCTGTGCTCATCTGCAACTACTGAAATTTACACTTGAATCAAAAGATCTCACCCTACCCATATGTCAACACTTAACACAAAATCCCTATTACTGCTTTTCCAGCTTCTGCTGAATCACCACCTCTAGTAATATAACTCTACACATCTGGAGGATACAAAAGTTGTTTTTTTTTTTTTTTAAGACAGAGTCTTGCACTGTCACCCCGGTTGGAATGCAGTAGCGCAATCTCAGCTCACTGCAAGCTCCGCCTCCCAGGTTCATGCCATTCTCCTGTCTCAGCCTCCCAAGTAGCTGGGACTACAGGTGCCCGCCACCACGCCCAGCTAACTTTTTATTTTTAAAGTAGAGACATGGTTTCACCGTGTTAGCCAGGATGGTCTCGATCTCTTGATCTCGTGATCCACCCACCTTGGCCTCCCAAAGTATTACAGACATGAGCCACCATGCCCAGCCATAGAACATTTTCAAATGGCTCTACTTTTTGGAAATTCTACTTTTATTATGCTGAAACTGACTCCCCTATAACTTCCACATTGATTCTAGTTTGGCTTCTGAGGCTTTACAAATGGTCCATCACCACCCACACTCAAGTCTAAATCACATGCATTATCTTTGTAATCTTGAAATTTAGTCGCAGGATGACTTTCTCTAAGTTAAATAGGGCAGGTAAGCATCGGAGCTAGTCCATGCCCTATAAACCAAAACAGGTACTGAACATGACAGGTACAGCAGGGCAAGCACAGACATGGTCTGGGGGCAAGGTACAATCACTTTGGCACCAACCTAATAGGTAAACAGATAACACCACAGATATTTTAAAAACTTGTGGGTCTCCAAGCTGATGGATAATACTCCAAAGTCTGAACATGCCAACCATTTAGGAGACATCATTTCTCAGTTGGCAGGGCCCATTCACTCTGTTTAGAAGTCCCCCCCTCCCAATCATTTTACTAGTCCCTTGAACAGCTGTCATTAATTGATTACACTGTTGCTAAAAGACAGCTATTCTATCTATCTGAGCAGGTCATGTAAACAAAACAAACACTCCGCTGTAGAATAAGCCATAAAGTGCTTATCTAGCCCCTAGGAACTTCTGGGTAACTCAAGTTGTTTGGCCATGCAGTTCCGCAAGTTGATGGCTAGAAAGAACATGACTAAGAGTAGCCAGTAAGAAGTCAAGGAAGAACCTGAAGGAGAACATAAGTGAGACAGGGTCTGCTGGTTAGTTTAGAGCCATTCCCTTGGAAGAAAGGGACCATAAAAACTTCCTGTATCTAGCTTTGATAAGGAGGAGCTTGGTATGTAAAGAAGCTTTCAGAGTTCTCAATGATGTTGACACAGAAATTCTCTCAGCCCCTTTGCCGAACTCACAGCAGAATTTAAAAATTTAAAAATTCTTTTTAAAGAATTTTGGCTATATCAGACAAAATAGGAATACAGAGGAGGACTGCTAATTACATGAAACAAGAGAGTGAGAAGGGGAAAAACATGTTTCAGATGGAAAGGATCCGCTATTCAAATTGTTTTAGGAAAAAAAGATAAAACAATCTGCAGCAATTTAGAATTCTCAAGGTCTGCCAGGGTTTCCTACACAAAGCAGGAATTTTGCCCAACTGCTGCAGAAAGTTGTTTTTTTTGTTTTTTTGTTTTTTTTTAAAGACTTTCCCTTCGCTATTTCCTTTTCATGTTAGAAAATGTTAGCAAAATTCATCGCTTTTCGGCCTTTTGGCTAAGATCAAGTGTAGGAAATATTAGCAAAATTCAGTCTTTTTCTGTCCTTAACAGACTGACATTCAAAATAACAGTAAAGGCTAGGCACAGTGGCCATGCCTGTAATCCCAGCAGTTTGGGAGGCTGAGGTGGGTGGATCACTTGAGGTCAGGAGTTAAGAGACCAGCCTGGCTAACACTGTGAAACCCCATCTCTACTAAAAATACAAAAAATTAGCCAGGCGTAGTGACAGGTGCCTGTAGTCCCAGCTACTCAGGAGAATCACTTGAACCCGGGAGGCAGAGGTTGCAGCGAGCCGAGATCATACCACTGCACTCCAGCCTGGGTGACAGCGTGAGACTGTCTCAAAAAAATAAGATAGAAGTAAGGACAAGATCACACAATTATATTTCAGTTATAATCTAGGCTTAGATTGTCAAATATCTAGTTGTAGAGCGAGCACTACCCTAAGCCTTTTACACATATTCTTTTAAAATTACTAGTAACGTCAAAAAATTTTCCTGCAATAATCTTGTACACATAAACACCTGGAGCCATTGCTTAAAAATTAAAATTCCCCTACTTAATAGCTACTGGGACTAAGAAATTATTTCTATGATTATTTCTCTCATTCTGTTAATATATAACACTTCCTAAAGCCATCTTACTCCAGCTTTAATTGACCAATTTAACCTTGGCTATTATACATGTCAACACCTACATAAAAACCCTGTAATTATTTATCCAGCTTCTGCTGAATCCTCATCCCTAGTAAAATAATTCCACACATCCATCAGGGGACAATACAGAACATTCCCAAATAGTTTTATTTATTGCCTTGGATGATCACAGAAGTTTTTAACCTCTTTGGGCTTCAGTCTTTATCCACATAATCTTCATCCATAACTACATGCATTCATTTATTAACTCTTTCAAAAAATATTTACTGAGCAACTACTGCCAACCAACAGCAGGCTCATAAAATCATAAAATTTACAATCTGGCCAGGAACGTTGGCTCACGCCTGTAATCCCAGCACTTTGGGAGGCTGAGGCGGGTGGATCACCTGAGGTCAAGAGTTTGAGAGTCCAGCCTGATCAAACCCCATCTCTAATAAAAATACAGAAATTAGCCAGGTGTGGTGGTGGGCACCTTGAATCCCAGCTACTCAGGAGGCTGAGGCAGGAGGATTGCTCAAACCTGGGAGGTGGAAGTTGCAGTGAGCCAAGATCCTGCCACTGCATTCCAGCCTGGGCAACAGAGCAAGACTCTGTCAAAAAAAAAAAAAAAAAAAAAATTTACAATCCAAGTGCTATGTAAAATCGAATGAACTAGGCCAGGTGGCTCATGCCTGTAATCCCAGCACTTTGGGAGGACAAGGCAGGAGGAGCACTTGAGCCCAAGAGTTCAAGACAAGCCTAGGCAACATAGAAAGACCTTGTCTCTACACAAAAGTTTAAAAAATTAGCCGAGCATCACGGTGTGCACCTATGATCCCAGCTACTTGGGAGGCTGAGATGAGAGGATCACTTGAGCCTGAGAGGTCAAGGCTGCAGTAATTTTTGTATTTTTAGTAGAGACAGGGATTCACCACGTTGGCCAGGATGATCTCAATCTCCTGACCTTGTGATCCGCCCGTCTCAGCCTCCCAAAGTGCTGGGATTACAGGCGTGAGCCACCACGCCCAGCCTAAAAAAATATATACAGATTATATATAATCTATATATATATAGATACAATATATAATATATAGAATATATATAAAATATATATTTCTTAAAAGACAGCTAGGTTGATATTGTCCATTTAAGACCCAAAATTCCAGTTATATAATATATAGCATATATTTTACTCCTTATCAAAAAAGCAGAACACAAAAAAACTTTTCATTAATAAGAAATATAATATTTAGATCACACCTGAGCAAGGTCTTTTTTCAATCCTGGGAGGAAATTTCTAGTTCTATCAGTTTCCTGTCCTAACAATTAAAATCAATATCAAAGTTGAACAAACAATAGGCTACAAAATATGGGTCTCCTTTCAAATTATGAAAAGGCTGGAATTATTATGTAGAACTAAACACCATAGAGTGAATGAAGTAAGCTCATGTTTAAGGAATAGTTTTTAATATTCAGCTCTGTTCACTTGTCAGCTTTCTATAACTTAGTTTAATTAATGTTAATTTTCCATGCATTCCAAGATTTAGACTGTAATATAAGTTTACTGAATGCAGCACCAATCACAAAACTGTATTGCAACTCCATCACTGATGAGTTTAAAAATGTATTCTCCAACCACTCCTCTGAAATAACGATGAGTATCGTCATCCAATTCAGAACAACAAACATTCACATAAACAAGTAGGAACAGTCTTGTTTCCAGTTGCTTACAAGTTCCAGAGTCAAATTAATACACTCATGAAAACAATTACTTATATCGGAAAGCCCTAAAGCCACAAAGAACTAACTACCCATCAAAGCTTTACAGTCTTGATTACACAGGGGAATGCAGCTAGGCTCAGCAAATAGCCCAAAGCTGGGCCAGCTTCTCTCTCCCGCAAATTAGTAATGGTCTATGTTTTTCCTCTTCTCTGCCAAATCCTTGAAGAAGGAACACACTTCACATACAAAAAGAGCCAATAAAAAGAACCCTAAAATACTTTCTATTCCTGAGATCTAATCATTTCATTCATTTATCTGACAAATACTTATTACTTACTCACTACTGCAGGCCCCAGGCTAACGCTATGCTGGACTGGGTTGCTGTCTTCACTGGAGCTTAAGGTCTAGAGGGACAGACCAATATAAATCATATAGACCAATATAAATCATCAAATAATATAGCCAGTGTAATAAATATTATGAAATAACAATAACCAAGTGCTAATAGTGAGATTTCAAGGAGAATCTTACCTAATATAAAAAGGCAAAGAACACTTCCCTGAGAAAGTGACATCTAAACAGTCATCTGAAGGATACTAAATATCTTAAATTTTTTCTCTGCACATTTGCATGGATAATTTTTCTGGTCACCAAGTGACTACAGTTCCAAAATAGGATGTTTCTGAACATGTAGTAGATATACTTCAAATGTAAGAAAAGCACTTATGCATTTCCATTTGCCTTCCACTGTTACTATGAGAAAAGCACACCTTGGCTAGACCACTGGTCCTCCAAGAAAGATGAAATGAATGAAGAAGAGGCAGTCACCCTAGTCATTCCAACCAAGGCCACCCTAGATCAGCCAATAGCTGGCCAACCCTCGAGATCAGCAGAGCCTCCCAGCCAACTATCCTAGACATGTGGCCAATAAACACTTACTATTATGTGCAACTGAGGTCTTTCAGTGATCTGAGATATAGTACTATGGCAATAGATAACTGATACACAAGATCCAAAAAAAAAAATGTACCATCCCTGGCCAGGTGTGGTGGTGTACCCTATAATCCTAGCACTTTGGGAGGCCAAGGCAGGCAAATCGCTTGAGCTCAGGAATTCAAAACCAACCTTGGCAACACGGCGAACCTTGACTTTAAAAAAAAAAAAAAAAAAAAAAAAGTTAGCTGGGTGTGGTGGCATGCACCTGTTGGTCCCAGCAACTGGGAGGCTGAGGTGGGAGGATCACTTTTCTCTAGGAACTACTGGAGGATATGTGAGTAAACCAACAAAGATCCTGATGTGGGGATCCAGAGGTAAAAAATTTAATACAGGAAAAAAGATGAAGGGAATTATTTGTTTGGGGTTTTTGAGACTGGGTCTCGCTATGTCACCCAAGCTAGAGTGATCACAGCTCACTATAGCCTCAACCTCCTGGACTCAGGTGATCCTCCCATCTCAGCCTCTTAAGTAAGTGGGACCACAGGCATGCGCCATCACACCTGGCTAATTTTTTAATTTTTTTTTGTAGAGATAGGGTTATGCCATGTTGCCCTGGCTGGTGTGAAGTCCTGAACTCAAGCAATCCACCTGTTTCAGCTTCCCAAAGTGCTGGGATTACAGGTGTGAGCCACCACACCTGGTGATGAAGGGAATTCTTAATTTGTGAAGGTAAGATTCAGGGCAACAGCAGTACAGAGCCAGCACAGGTTGGCAGTTCTAGGAGAAGTGCTTCCGAAACAAGCTAAAGAACTGGTGCATAACCTGATGTATTTACTTTAGAATTCCAGCAAAGTGTATGTGGGTAAGCTGGTGATGTGAAGAAAAGTAAGCAAAGAAAGATAGATTTATGAAGAATTCCAGGGGAAGAAAAAAAAAGCATGTGATCGCAATACGTTGCTTGTATCATATGAACAATCTTTACGTAGTCATAATAATGTAAACACTGGACACATTAGTTTAAGATGAAAAGTTAGGGAACGTTTCCCTAAGGAAGTGACATCTAAAGCACATCTTAAATTTGATAAGTATAACAACAGGATAGGGGAAAAGTATGAATATGTGGTGTGGGGAGAGGGGAAATACAGAAAAGGAAAGTCCTTATCTTTCAGCATAAGAGCCAACAAAGAAGATCTAAAACTGGGTTGGGCATGGCAGCTCACACCTATAATCCCAGCAGTCTGGAGCCCAAGGCAGGCAGATCACTTGAGCCAGGAGTTCAAGACCAGCTTGGGTAACATGGCGAGACCCTGTCTCTGCAAAAGATACAAAAATTAGCCAGGTATAGTGGCATGTGCCTGTAGTCCAGCTACTCGGGAGGCTAAGGTGGGAGGATCACCTGAGCCAGGAAGCTGAGGTTGCAGTGAGCTATGAAAAAACAAAACAAAAAAACACGAAAACTGAAATAAAATAAATGGAAATTTAACTAAAAGTTTAGAAATATCAAGTTTAATGGTATAAGAAAGAGATGAGGCCAGACGCAGTGGCTCACGCTGTAATCCCAGCATTCCAGGAGGCCAAGGTGGGCGGATCAGCTGAGGTCAGGAGTTCTGAGACCAGCCTAGCCAACATGGCGAAACCCTGTCTCTACTAAAAAATATAAAAATTAGCTGGGCTTGGTGGCACGTGCCTGTAGTCCCAGCTACTCGGGAGGCTGAGGCAGGAGAATGGCTTGAACCCGGGAGGCGGAGATTACAGTGAGCCGAGATAGCCCCACTGCACTCCAGCCTGGGCGACCCAGCAAGACTCCATCTCAAAAAAAATAAAATAAAATAAATAAAAAGAAAAGAGATAGAAGAGAAGAAAGTAGTTAACTTTGGAGAGTAGGAATTAGAATGAGATAAGGAGTTGCTATTTTAAACCCTGTGTCTTTCAGTTATGTTTTAATAAAAATAAAATTAAGTAATTTTTATCAATTTTTAATCTCATTTGTCTTATTTCCATTCTCCCCAAATTTCTATTTTCATCTCTTATGTCTATTACAACTATTTGTTTTATGTATTCATTTATTCATTCAACTATTTATTGGGCAACTACTAATGTCTACTGTTCTAGATGATGATGGATACAACAATTAACAAAAAAAAAACAAAGTCCCTGGTGGGTGGCAGGGAGACAAATGTTACACATATTAAACATAGATATGCTCGGTAGTAAGTACTAAGAGGAAAAATAATGCAAAGTAATTGGTCAGAGATGAAAAGAATAGGCTAGTGACCTGTGAGCAGACATCTGAATTTAAGCAGGCAATGTAGCTAGGTGTTATAACAAATGAGAGAGAGGGCAGCTAGCACAAAGGCCTGAAGATACGTGCACTTAGCATATTCTAAGAGAAGTAGGAAGACAAGTGATATGCCACTGTAAGAATTTCAGCTATTATTCTGAGTGAGTTGATAAACCACTAACAAGCTTTCAAACAACGAGTAATAGGAGTCAACAAATATTTTAAAAGACCACTTGCTGGGGTACAACCACTTTGGAAAATTATTTGGTAATACTAAGGCTGAACCCACACATACCTCATGAACCAGAGATCCTACTCCTAGATATATACCCAACATACATACATACATATATTTGCCAAAAGATTCATACTAAAATGTCCAAGCAGCATGATTCAAAATAGCCTAAAGCCGGGAACTATCTGAATGCTCATCAGCAGAATGGAAGAATGGATACATAAATTGCAGTATATTAACACAATGTGATAGCACACAGCAATGAGAAGAAACCATTTACAATTTCATGAAACATCATGGATGATTCACACACAAGGCTGCATAAAAGCCAGACTCAAAACAGTACATATTGTACAATTCCATTTATTATAAACAAAGTACAAAACCGACAAAACTGACCTATGTTCTACAAGTCAAGGTGGTGATTACCCTTGGGACAGGGACTGGAAGGCAGCATGAGTTGCTGGTCACATTCTGTTTCTTGCTCTGGGCACTGGTCACACACAGGTATGACCAGTTTGCGAAAATTCACTGCAAACTCATAACACATGCATTTTTTTGTGTGTTTATAAACATCAGGGAAGTTTTTTTTGAAAGATCACTCTGACTGCTGTGTGGAAAATAATTATAAGGAGGCAAAGATAAAACAGCAAGGAGACCAGCAAGGAGGCTAATGGTACAGCTATAATATGCTATAAAATGACAGGGGCTTGGGGGTTAGAGGTGGAGATGGTATGGAGTGGCCACATTCTGGAAATATTCTGAAGCTAGAGTCAGTAAGATTTCCTAACAGATTACACCCGAAGGTTAAGAGAATCGAAGTCATAAAGGATAACATTCGGATTTTACTCTGACAACTGGAAAGACAGGACTGCCATTAATTAAAATAAGGATGATGGCAGCAAGTATAGATTTGGAGAGGGTGGGGAGAAGAGGGAAAAAAAAAATCGAGTCCAGTTTTGAACATCTTATGTTTGAGATGGCTCTAAGTGGAGCTTAAAAAAAAAGAAAAAGAAAAAAAGTCCGGGTATGGTGGCTCACATCTGTCATCCCAGTACTTTGGGAGGCCGAGGCCAGTGGATCACGAGGTCAGGAGTTCGAGACCAGCCTGACCAACATGGTGAAACTCTATCTCTACTAAAAATACGAAAAATTAGCCAGGCGTGGTGGTGCATGCCTGTAATCCCAGCTACTTGGGAGGCTGAGGCAGGAGAATCGCTTGAACCCAGGAGACAGAGGTTGCAGTGAGCAGCACCATTACACTCCAGCCTGAGCAACAGAGCAAGACTCTGCCTCAACAACAACAAAAACAAAAGGTCCCAGGAGGAACTCAAAGACCAAGAAATGGTCTGGAGATTCTGTCTAACAGCATCATTCATCATTCCTCCTGTTCAGTTCACCTACTTTCCTCAGTTCCTCTTCAAAAAAAAAAAAAAAAGACAGAGTCTTGCTCTCTTACCCAGGCTGGAGTGCAATGGCATGATCTTGGCTCACTGCAACCTCTGCCTCCAGAGTTCAAGCAATTGTCCTGCCTCGGCTCCCCCAGTAGCTGGGACTACAGGTTTGTGCCACCACACTTGGCTAATTTTTGCATTTTTAGTAGAGACAGGATTTCATTATGTTGGCCAGGTTGGTGATGAACTCCTGACCTCAGGTGATTCGCCCACCTTGGCCTCCCAAAGTGCTGGCATTATAATCGTGAGCCACGGCGCCCAGCCAATAAACAAAAATTTTTAAAATTGTTTCACAAGGAAACTCAAGGATCCTTAGAGTATGTCCTCAAATCATAAGGGAACTACAATTTGAGAAACATACTATTCCCAGTTGAAATACAGGTTGAGTATCCCAAATCCAAAATCTGAAACACTCCAAA
Source organism: Macaca thibetana thibetana (assembly GCF_024542745.1). Taxonomy (NCBI): domain Eukaryota; kingdom Metazoa; phylum Chordata; class Mammalia; order Primates; family Cercopithecidae; genus Macaca; species Macaca thibetana. Next base: position 99,109,264 of record NC_065586.1, on the reverse strand, counting down.
ACCCAAAACTTTTTTAACACCGACATGACGCTCAAAAGAAATGTTCATTGGAGCATTTCAGATTTTGGATTTTTGGATTTCAGATACTCAGCCAGTAAACATAATGCAAATATACCAAAACCTTTTAAAAAAATCCAAAATGCTTGTTCCCAAACTTACATACAAGGAATACGCAACCTGTACAAACATCCATGAGAGTAAATAATAAGAGCTTGTCACAATTTGGCCATCAGATGCTTTCCACTCTGCAGTCAGATGGGAACAGCTCTTTAGGACAATCAGTTTTACAGATGTTAATGTCTTTTTTAAAACCGTTTTTATTATGGAAAGAATAATACAATGAGCCTCCCTGTACCCAATACCCAACTTGACCACTTATCAGCACATAAAGGTAAAGTGTTAATAGTCAAGCTGCATGATGTTACCAGCAACATCTCAGAAGTGCCAAAACAAGGAAGTAGCATAATGAAAGAAAGGTAAAGGGGTTCCTGTTTATTCATTCAACAAACATTTACTAAACTCTTAACGTACATCCAACCCTGAGAGTCCAAACGTGGTCCTCGTCTTCCTGAAGCTTACAGTAGAGGGTTTGAAAACAACCAATTAGAAAGCAGTGGAACACGGCAGGCACGGTGGCTCACGCCTGTAATCCCAGCTTTGGGAAGCTGAGGTGGGCAGATCACTTGAGGTCAGGAGTTCAAGACCAGCATGGTCAACATGGTAACACCCTGTCTCTACTAAAAATACCAACAAAAAAATAGCTGGGTATGGTGGCGCGCACCTGTAATTCCAGCTACTCAGGAGGCTGAGGCAAGGGCACTGCTCGAACCCGGGAGGTGGAGGTTGCAGTAAGCTGCAATCACACCCCTGCACTCCAGCCTGGGTGACAGAGCAAGATGAAAGAAAAGAAGAGAAGAGAAGAGAAGAGAAGAGAAGAGAAGAGAAGAGAAGAGAAGAGAAGAGAAGAGAAGAGAAGAGAAGAAGAGAAGAGAAGAGAAGAGAAGAGAAGAAGAGAAGAGAAGAGAGAGAAGAGAAGAGAAGCAGAAGAGAAGAGAAGAGAAGAGAAGAGAAGAGAAGAGAAGAGAAGAGAGAAGAGAAGAGAAGAGAAGAGAAGAGAAGAGAAGAGAAGAGAAGAGAAGAGAAGAGAAGAGAAGAGAAGAGAAGAGAAGAGAAGAGAAGAGAGCAAGCAAGCAGTGGAACTGACGCCGTAACAGACAATGTTACGCAGTACCAATGTGGGCACCTAACCCAGCCTTGAGGGTTCAGGGAACCCTGAAACAAAGGATAATTCAGAATCTGCCTAGGGCTTCAATTCTATACTACTCTACTAAATTCTTCTTTCATTAATCATAAAATGTTATTCACTTTGCTTTCTCTTCTAAATTCTACTCTCCCTCCAAAGATTTTGTAAATTTGACAGAAAATTAGCACAAGCATGCATGTTTTAGTCTATTTTAGGCTTACATTGCTTTCAGATCTTCTCAGCTTCTAAGTCCCTTAGCTGCTCAATTACTTTATACACACCAATATTATTTTCATTAATCACTCTCTTTCAAGTATCTCTTTCAAACCATCAGAGTTTCTCAATTGAAAGGACCCAGTGAAGTTCTTTTAAGACAAGGAAGTAGAATTTCACTTAAGACTGAAAGCAAGCCATAGTGCCACCGGAGACGTTCACAAGGAGATTCTCTTCTCCCCGATGGTGAAAACATATTTCAAACTGCTGACTTGGTTGTAATTATGATCCTCAAAGCTGTGGCCAAATTCCAGAGGGGCCAATTATAATACACCTAAGTTTTCTCATAGTTTTAATTGGTTATGCTTCTGTTACTCCGTAACTCTAAACTACTGCCAAGCATATATTACAAGGTCATTTACCAAAGAATTTTACAATTGGAAGGAGGCCTTAGAGATCAATCACTCAGTGCTGTGGTTTGCAGACTATGTTCCAGAAGAGTGCTTCACAGGTCCTGCCAACACAGACACAAGTTTTGACATACTTGGGAATTTGTTAATTCAGGCTCATGAAGACCTTGGCATAAACTTCCTCCTGCCTGCCCTCTCAGTGTACATATATTTGCAGGTTCTTACCATGTGTCACAGATGAGAAAAGGCTGTTTAACTCTGTGGAGGGTTTTTTGGTTTTTTTTTTTTTTTTCCCTAATTCCATCCCACAGAGTCCACTCAAGTACGCGTGCTCGAGCAACTTCACCCTCCAGTTTATTGTTGCCACTCTGCTCAATTTAATGCTAAGGCTGAAGTACATCTTCTGGCTAAGTGATTACTGTCAGTTGCAAAATAATAAATTCGATAATATGTTATGTCATGATAGTATATTATGAGTGCCAATTTAAATTTTGAGTGTTTCTTGCCTTTTCCATTTCTAATGAGGAAAAGGGAACACTTGTTAGTGATTCAACATTTTTATATCCTCTAAAACACAGCTGCCAAATGACTGTTCAACCTCCTAGCAACAGGAAGCTTACCATCTTCAACTCCATCATTAAACAGCTCTCACTGCAAATTAGTCTTTAAATTGAGCCATGTCTTCCTACCTGTGGCTTCCACCCACTGGCCTTAGTTCTATTCCCTAGAACCACAAGGTATAAATCCTCTTCCTTTACATATCCTGATGGCTAATTGTGGGCTTCCCATGCCCCAAGTTCTCATGTCTCCAAAGAAAATCTTTCTTCAATTGTTCTTCTGTATGTGGCTTCTAATTTCAGAATCTGTGCCCCAGAACTGACCGAGACTTGATAGTTGTGTCCACCCCAGTACAGAATAAAATAGGATTCATAGGCGTGCTGGCTCATACCTATAATCCCAGCACTTTGGGAGGCCAAGTCGGGAGGACTGCTTGAGCCCAGGAGTTCAAGACTAGCCTGGGCAAGGTGGTGAGACCCTGCCTGTATGAAAAAAATTTTTAAAGTTAGCCAGGCATGGCAGTGTGTGCCCATAGTCCCAGCTACTGGCAGGGCTGAAGTGAGCTGTGATCATAACACTGCACTCCAGCCTGGGCTACAGAGCAAGACCCTGTCTCAAAAGAATAAATAAATAGGTTTATCATCTCCCCTAATTCTAGGTATTTTTTCTTTCAATAATGCACCTGAGATTTTATTTTTGTTGTTGCCACATCTCACTACGGACTCACATTCGGCTCTCCGCAGATGTCCTTAAGTGCTTCTCCTAAGCCACAAACCCCTCAATATCATCCTGTGCTTACTTATTTAACCAGCTTTATGGTCAAAATAGGATCTTACATTCATCCAGTCAAACTTCATCTTATAACCAGTCCATCATCTTAGTTTGACCAAAATATGACTGAGTTCAAATTTGGACATGTACATGCCCCATCTTAGATCTGTTGTGTTTTTTTGTGCTTTTCCCTCTCTTACATTAGGGTAAAAGACTGATCAGGTGATCCACCCATGGGGCCACACATACTATACCTCACACATCCCCTCCCACCCCTCCGACTCAAGTGAAAAAGAATATTTCAAATACAAAGCCAAAGCCACAATCGACAATAGGAAAAGGAGAGGAAACTGTATTATCTAGTTCCCAAGGACTTCAACGCCTTTCTTAAAATCCCCAGAGTTCCCAAAAAACTTCCCTGTTCTTTGTCAATAGTTATCTTTCACCCCTGCTATATCAGCAGCAATTGCATGGAGGTGGATGAATGACAGAAGGTGAGTAGAAATGATGGGTTGGTTTCAAACAGTCAGAGGTCTGGGGAGAGGGTAGGGAGCAATCCCATGTAAGGATTTAATAAGTAAATACAGATGATGATGTTTTAAAAAAAAAGGGTGGGGGGGAATATATGAAAAGATACTATTAGCTTATCGATGCAAAATTGGAGTATGTGAATAAAAGGTTGAAGAGGTAAATATTTCATTCAAAGGGTCTAAAATGAAATGTTAAAATGTTTGAAATTTGTTACAGTTGTTTGTTATTAAAAGTTACTGCATAAGGCCAGGCACAGTAGCTCATGCCTGTAATTCCAGTACTCTAGGAAGCCAAGGTGGGTGGATCTCTTGAGCCCAGGAGTTCAAAACCAGCCTGGGGGCACAACATAGTAAGACCCTGTATCTACAAAAAAACACCACACACACACACACACACAAATTAGCTGAGTGTGGTGGCATGTGCCTGTAGTAGTTCCAGCTACTCTGGAGGCTGAGAAGTAGGAGATCACTTGAGCCTGGGAGGTTGAGGCTGCAGTGAGCCATAACTGCACCACGGTATTCCAGCCTGGGCAACAGAGAGACCCTAGCTCAAAAAAAAAAAAAAAAAAGAAAAGTTATTGCATAAAGCAGTGATTTAATCAGAATCATGGTCTGGGAAGATTAATCCAGCAGCAGTATATAAAACTTAATTAGAAGGAAAGAAACACTAGAGGAGAAGAGACCACTCAGGAACATGAAGGCCAGTATGGAAAAAAAAAAAATTGTACTGATGTACTTTAGATACAAAAATGAAAGATAAAAAATTATCCAACTTCTCCAAGTTGACTAAGATGAACCATTATTTCATATACTACAAAATTTAAAATGCTGCCAAATAAACTATGTCATGCTGTCATCCCAATTTCATGGATGTTAAAATGTGATTTTAAAAAAGTGTATTTTTCAACCAATGAAATATAGCCAATAGCTTCTGGTTTAACACAATTGTCAAGATAAAGAAACCTGATTGTACAGTTAAAATGCACAGCAAAGGGTACGATGTACAGCAGTTTCTCTCCTTAACAGATGCATGAATTCTCTCCTTACTAATTCTCCAAGTGGTCATAGGAACTTAAAGAATGTAAGTAAAACGAACCAAGCAGCACCACTCCCTTCATACTCAAAGAAAAAAAAAAAATCACAACTCAACTGGAAAGAGGCAATGTCTGTTTTACATACTGTGATTTTTTAACTAGGGTTTCACATCAGAATCATGGAGCTTTTTTTTATTATTATTTATCTTGAGACAGAGTCTCACTCTGTCACCCAGGCTGGATTGCAGTGGCGCGATCTTGGCTCACTGCAAGCTCTGCCTCCCGGCTTCATGCCATTCTCCTGCCTCAGCCTCCCGAGTAGCTGGGACTATAGGTCCCCGCCACCACGCCTAGCTAATTTTTTTGTATTTTTACAAAGTAGAGACGGGGTTTCACCATGTTAGCCAGGATGGTCTCGATCTCATGACCTTGTGATCCGCCCACCTCGGCCTCCCAAAGTGCTGGGATTACAGGTGTGAGCCACCGTGCCTGGCCAGGAAGCTTCCTCCTCTCTCCAAAACAAAACAAACCAAACCCCAAGATTTGAATCCCACATTTTATCTACCAAGAAAGAATATCTTAGTTGGAAACCATAGCATATATGTTGATAAAAAAAGTCCCCTAAATTATTCTGATGCAGTCATGATTAGGAATCACTGAATTAAGATAGTTACACTTAGAATATTAAAACATGGAAACACATTGCAAGTATGCTTCCAAATCCAAGAGCTATATATGTTTGACAGATCTGACAACATACAAAACTAAGACTTCTGTAAGGAAAACCACCACCATAAATAAGAAATGATCAATTGTGAGAAATATTTGCAAATTAAGAGTTAGGGTTTATAATATATAAAGATCTCCAACCAATTAAAAGACACAAACAACCCAAAGAAAAATAAGCAATAGATAATTCATAAAAGTACAAGTGGCTAACATAAGAAAATGTTCAGTCTCACTGAAGAAGTGCAAGTTATGACAATGAGCTATTTTTCACTTACCAAATAGGCCAAAAAACAAAAATACATTAAAAATTAATATAACCAGTGTTAGTAAGGCCAACTGAAACACATGGACATTACTTACATAAGCAAAAACCTTAAACTTCATCAACAGTTAAGTCGATTATGGTAGAGTCATACAAAAAAAGGCCTGCAGCTGCTAAAATGAAGACGGCAAATCTACAGGTATGCACAACCACCATACCCTGGGCCAAGTTCTGAAAAACCTTCATTCTAAAACAAAATGTACACTGTAATTTCATTTCTGAAAAAAACAGCCACAAAACCCAACTGGCTATGTTTGTATCTGCACAGAAAAAGGTCTAAAAGGAAATAAATTCCTAACGATGGTGACAAGTAAGAGTAGCATGAGGGGGTGGGTGATGCGGAGACTTAACTCTTACTTTCTATACCTCTGTATTATCTTAAATTTTATAATGGGCACTAACAAAAAAAAAAATCAATAAACAAGATTATCTGTGTTACACAGCAACACCTTCCAAACACAAACAGTTAACATGATACCTTCATCTACAAAAGCACCATTCTTTCCCCTTTGTTTCCTGGGAGACTTTCTTAAAAGTGAACTGAAAGGATAAGTCAATAGCAAATTTTTTTCTGAGAACAGGGAACATCTGGAATGGGTGACAGCCACGGTAGGCAAACTTTCTGTAAAGGGTCAAGTAGTAAATATTTTAGGCTATGCAGGCTATACAGTCTCTACTGAAACTACTCTACTCTTGCCCTTATAGCACAAAAGCAGACATAGGTAACACATAAATGAATAGGCATGGCTGTATTCCAATCAAAATTTATGACACTGAAATTTGAATTTCACATAATTTTCACATATCACAAATTATTATTTTCAAGACAGCATTTCATTCTGTTGCCCAGACGGGATTGCAGTGGCACAATCATGGCTACTGCAGCCTCGAACTCCTGGGCTCGAGCAATCCTCCCACCTTAGCCTCCCAAGTAGCTGGGACCATAAGTATGTACCACCACACCTGGCTAAAATAGTATTCTTTTACTTTCAACCATTTAAAAATAAAATTCTTTACTCCTGGGGCATACAAAAGCAGGTGGCAGGCCACAGGCAGTTTGCATCAGAGGATAATTTTACAAATCTCAAAAAGAAAGAGTAAAAATAAGTAAACAAAGAGTCTCTGATAAAATACCGTCTGGATTCTTCACATACAAAAATTATTTCAAGAGCTTTAAAAAAAAATACAGTTAGTAAGGCTGGGCACGGTGGCTCACGCCTATAATCCCAGCACTTTCGGAAGCCGAGGTGGGCAGATCACATGAGGTCAGGAGTTCGAGACCAGCCTGACCAACATGGTGAAACCCCATCTCTACTAAAAATTCAAAAATTAGCTGGGCGTGGTGGTGCATGCCTGTAATCCCAGCTACTCGGGAGGCTGAGGCAGGAGAATCACTTGAACCTGGAGGCAGAGGTTGCGGTGAGCTGAGATTGCAACATTGCACTCCAGCCTGGGCAACAAAGAGCAAAACTCCGTCTCAAAAAAACAAAACTAACAAAAAACAAAACAAAACAAAAAAAAAACAGTGAACCACACCACCAATTGCCGCTATTGTAAAGGAGTGTTTTCTGAAATAGCTTAGAAAATTTACAATATTAAAAGATTGTCAGTCATTGGAGAAATACAAAGCAAAACCACAATTAAGATAGCACTACTGGCTGGGCGTAGTAGCTCACGCCTGTAATCCCAGCACTTTGGGAGGCCGAGGCAGGCAGAGCACGAGGTCAGGAGTTCGAAACCAGCCTGGAGAACATGGTAAAACTCCCTTCTCTACTAAAAATACAAAAATTAGCTGGGCATGGTGGCAGGCACCTGTAATCCCAGCTACTTGGGAGGCTGAGGCAGGAGAATCATTTAAACCCAGGAGGCGGAGGTTTCAGTGAGCTGAGATTGCGCCATTGCACTCCAGCCTAGGTGACAGGGCAAGACTCTGTCTCCAAAAAAAAAAAAAAAAAAAAAGAGAAAAGAAAAGCACTACTGGGCACAGTGCAGTGGCTCATGCCTGTAGTCCCAGCACTTTGGGAGGCCGAGGTGGGCATATCACTTGAGCCCAAGAGTTCAAAACCAGCCTGGACAACATGGCAAATCCCTGTCTCTACAAAAAATATAAAAAATTAGGCAGGCATGGTGCTGCACGCCTATAGTCCCAGCTACTCGGAAAGTTTAGGTGGGAGGATTACTTAAGCCCAGGAGGTGGAGACTGCAGTAAGCCAAGATCATTCCACTGCATTCCAGCCTGGGTGACAGAGTGAGACCCTGCCTCAAAAAAAAAAAAAAAAAGACAGCACTGGCTGGGCAGTGACTCATGCCTGTAACCCCAGCACTTTGGGAAGCCAAGGCAAGAAGATTGCTTGAACCCAGGAGTTCGAGACCAGTCTAGGCAACATACTCAGATGCTGTCTCTACAAAAAAAATTAGCCTGGCATGGAGGCGTGCACCTGTATGTAGTACCAGTTACTCAGTACAATGAGGCAGAAGGATCACTTGAGCCACAGAGGTCAAAGTTGCAATGAGCTATAATCGCACCACTGACCAGCCTGAGCAACAGAGCAAGACCCTGTCTCAAAGAGGAAAAAAAAAAAAAAAAGCACTACACTCCCACTAGCATGGTTATAATTCACATGTCAAGTGTTGACAAAGATGTGGAAAATGGCCAGGTGGGGTGGCTCACACCTGTAATCACAGCACTTTGGGAGGCTGAGGTAGGCAGATCACAAGGTAAGGAGTTCGAAATAAGCCCGGCCAATATGGTGAAACCCCGTCTCTATTAAAAAATACAAAAATTAGCTGGGCTTGGTGGCGTGTGCCTATAGTCCCAGCTACTTGGGAGGCTGAGGCAGGAGAATCGCTTGAACCCAGGAGGCAGACGTTACAGTGAGCCGAGATTGCACCATTACACTCCAGCCTGGGTGACAGAACCAGACCCCATCTCAAATAAAAACAGAACAACAACAACAACAAAAAGATGTAGAAAAACCAAAACCCTCAGACATTGTTGGTTGTAAAATGGTACATACAGCCACTTTGGAGAACAGTTTGGCAGCTTCTTAAAAAGTAATATATATATATTCTTATTATATGACCCAGAAACTTCACTCTTAAGTTTCCCACAAGAGAAATGAAAAACATGTCCACACAAAGACATTCATGCAAGTGCCCACAGGGAATTATTATTATTATATTATTTTTTTAGAGAATCTCACTGTGTCACCCAGGCTGAAGCACAGTCATGCGATCTCAGCTCATTGCAATCTCCGCCTCCCAGGTTCAAGCGATTCTCCTACCTCAGCCTCCCAAGTAGCTGGGATTACAGGCACCTGCCACCATGCCCGGCTAATTTTGTATTTTTAGTAGAGGCAGGGTTTCACCATGTTGGCCAGGCTGGTCAGGAACTGCTGATCTCAGGTGATCCGCCCGAATCGGCCTCCCAGAGTGCTGGGATTATAGGCATGCGCTCCCGCGCCCAGCCTTGGAGCATTATTAATAGTAGCCTAAACCTGGACGCAATACAAATACCCATCAACTAGCAAATGGGTAACAGAATGTGGTATATCCATGCAATCAAATACAATTAATCAGTATAAAGGAACAAACAACTTAAACATGCTACAACATGGCTGAGCCTCAAAAACATTTTGCTGGCCGGGCGCGGTGGCTCACGCCTGTAATCCCCGCACTCTGGGAGGCCGAGGCGGGCGGATCACAAGGTCAGGAGATCGAGACCATCCTGGCTAACTCGGTGAAACCCCACCTCTACTAAAAATACAAAAAAATAGCCGAGCGTAGTGGCTGGCGCCTGTAGTCCCAACTACTCGGGAGGCTGAGGCAGGAGAATGGCGGGAACCCGGGAGGCGGAGCTTGCAGTGAGCGGAGGAGATCGCGCCACTTGCACTCCAGCCTGGGCGAGAGCGAGACTCCGTCTCAAAAAAAAAAAAAAAAAAAAAAAAAAAAATCTCAAAAAAAAAAAAAAAAACAAAACAACCTTTTGCTAAGTGAAAGGAGCCAGACAGAAAAGACTACCTACTATTCCTTTTATAGGAAATTTCTAGAAAAGTCAAATCTATAGGGACAGAAAGCAGATCAGTGTTTGCCAGAGGCTGGAGAGGAAAGCACGGATTGACCCAGAAGAAAGGAAACTTCTAGGGACAAAGCAGTGTTCTAAAACTGGATTGAGGTGGCAACTGCCCAACTCTACAAATTTACTTTTAAAAATCACTGGATTGTATGCTTACAGGGGTGGGTTTTATGGTATGTAAATTATACCTCAATTACACCTCAATAAAACTGTTTTAGGAGGAGGAAGGAGGCCAGACACAGTGGCTCCCACCTATAATCCCAGCTACTCGGGAGGCTGAGGTGGGAGGAACTGCTTGTGGCTAGGAGTTCAAGACCATCATGGGCAACATAGCAAGACCCACATCTCTGAAAGAAATTTTTTTAAAAACTTAGCCAAGTATGTTGGCATGCACCTGTAATCCCAGATACTGGGGAGGGTGACATGGGAGGATCCTGAGCCCAGAAATTTGAGGCTAAAGTGAGTTGGATCACACCAGACCCCAGCCAGCCCCATGGACCTACCAGATTGCTCATAGCTCTCTGCATTCTTCCAGGCACTTCCATGATTCTGTGCCTTAGTTAAGTACCTCCTCCTAGAAACTTCTCCATCTACATCCTGCCCCACTTCTCATCCCACCTCATTCCCAAGGAGATTGCATCTTTTCAATCTTCCCTGAGCTTTGCACCCAGCACATGTATCTTTGTCTCCTTTATTCCCACCTCCTAATTCTGTGACAAATTCCTTGAGGAAAGGACCATGTTATTAATCTATTTTATGTTACATCCTACATATAGCAGGCACTAAATATTTGTAATAATGAGCTACAAAATTTACAGGGAATAGGCACCGTCTAAACAAGATCCTTTTAGGTTGAGATGGAGTCTCGCTCTGTTGCCCAGGCTGGAGTGCAAAGGCGTGATCTCGACTCACTGCAGCCTCTACCTCCCAGGTTCAAGCAATTCTTCTGCCTCAGCCTCCTGAGTAGCTGGGATTACAGGTGCTCGCCACCACACCCGGCTAAGTTTTGTATATTTAGTAGAGATGGGGTTTCGCCATGTTGGCCAGGCTGACCTGAAACTCCTGACCTCAGGTGATCCACCCACCTCAGCTTCCCAAAGGGCTGGGATTACAGGCATGAGCCACATGCCAGGCCAACAAGATCCTTTTTTACATTAACATGAATAGTGGCAAAAATCTAAACTTTTAAAATTCATACTAACCCATCTTCCACTCCTCCATCCATCAAACCATTATCTAAATCCCTTCCAATTTCAGAAAACAGTTCTTCTATTTATTCCAGATTTTTCCAGTTTAATCAGACAAGTACAGAAATCACTTTCAATGCTTAGCACAAGCAAATATGATAACTGAATATAAAATCTGCAAGTGGAAAAGACAGTGGAACTTAACCAGACACAAGGAAATATGGCTCCTTATACTTCAACTAAAGCCAAATTTCAACCAGCATAAAATTCCAAGAGAAAGAAAGGCTTTCTGTTAAAATTCTGGTTAAGATGAAGACTCAGCTGTGATTAAAGACCCCTTTTTTTCCCCCCTGAAGAACTGTTTAGTCCAGACCATTTTTACCTGAAACAGAAAACAGAGACCTTGAAGCTTAAAAAAGTCTAGCAAGTCTACAACTTCGAGTGGTTGGCATTTAGCTTGTGCTATTTCTTAAATAAGTGACTTAGGAAAATTATCTGCTTTTATTTTAAGAGATGGTAGGACAAAGCAATTTATTTTTAAAATCACAATTTGCGTCAGATGGAATTTAACCCTCCTACAAATGATTTACAGAGATAGAGTAGACAAAGGCCAAACACTGATAAGGATAAAGACGCTGACTTGAGACTTTAGAAAAACAAGCATGAAAACAGTAAAGCAGACGGTACAGGGAATTAAAAGCCATCTACTGGTAATCTTCAATGAAGAAATCACTGAGATTTTAGTGAGTTCAGTTTTGAGTAGAACAGCAAGTATTAACTATTGAGATAGTCTGAGCTGATTACACCCCTGGAAGGAGGCGCACAACAGCAGCCGGGCATAAACTGATTTCCTACTTCTCGTCTCTGACTCACACTTTCAAATAATCCCCCGCCTATATCAAACAGCTGTGATTTTAGGCAGTAAATATAAGCCAGCCCAATTTAAGAGGTTCACCCTCAAGAGGAAAAAGAAAGAATACTGAGATTCATTTTAAACTGTTCATTGTCAACTGCTGATCCTTCAAACAAGTCAAGACAGAGCAGGGAAGAAACATTATTTATAGAGAGCTGTGTGTCAGGTGTTTCATAAAAGTCTTGGTCAGTTTGTGCTGCTATGGCAGAATACTACAGAACGGGTAATTTGTAAAGAGGAGAAATTTATTTCTCACAGTTCTGGAGGCTGGGAAGTCTATGATCAAGGCGCGGACAGGCTGAGTGTCTGGTGAGGGGCATGGTCTCTGCCTCCAAGATGGCGCCTTGCATCCTCTGGAGGGGAGGAATGCTGTGTCATCGCATAGGCAGAGGGCAGAAGAGCAGGAAGGCCAAGTGTTGAGTGAAACCTCTTTTATGAGGGCTTCAATCACTTTCATAAGGGAGGTGCTGTCATGGCCTTAATTCCCTCTTAAAGGCAATCCCCACCCCGCTTAACACTATCAGGTTAGCTATTAAGTTTCAACATCTTAATTTTTGGAGGGGATCCACTCACATCATAGCAACATATAGTATTTCATTTAATCCTAACAAGAAACCTAGGAGGTGTTTTAAAGATAAGAAGACCCAGGAATAGAAAGACAAAGTAAAAAACTTACCAAGGCCCAAAGCTACCAAGTAGCAGAGCCCAAGTTTGTGCTTTCTCTGCTGTATCACAGCACCTCCTAGGTTGAGCAGGTGGTCCAGGTAACTAGCTCTGCCAACGGATTAAATACAGGACACCTGACACCAAGACTAGGCTCCCAATTTGCCCATTAAGAATATGTAGCCAGACTCAGTGGCTCATGCGTGTGATCCCAGGTCTTTGGGAGGCCGAAGCAGGTGAATCACTTGAAGTCAGGAGTTTAAGATCAGCCTGGCCAACATAGTGAAACCCTGTCTCCACTAAAAATACAAAAATTAGCCAGACGTGGTGGCACACACCTGTAGCCCCAGCTACTCAGGAGCCTGAGACAGGAAAATCACTTGAACCTGGGAGGTGGAGGCTGCAGTGAGCCGAGATGGTGCCGCTGCACTCCAGCCTGGGTGACCCAGCAAGACTCCATTTCAAAAAAGAAAAACCAAAATCTAATTAGTCCAATTAACTATTTCTACAAGTAATTTTTAATATTACTTTATGTTATGCATAAAATTGCATTTCATTAAAGTTGGTAGACTGCAGACTCCTTGAGAGTAGACTTAATAAATATTTGTAGACTATTTTTTGAAAACCATTAAGGCACTCTGAAGTCCATTACTTGCCTAAAGGATTGATATACAAACATTTGCCTCTTAATTTCTCATAAAGTAAAATACAGCATGCAAGGGACCATTTGTTTCTCTTTTTTTTCAGTCCATCAGAACAATGCACATTTGTTTAATTTCTATAAGAAAACTCAGAAAACACGATTCCTTAACGAGAAATAACTGCTCCTCTGAATTTCCACATATATTGTGCCTGTCCCTTTGGGCACTTATCACCTCAAGTTTGTATTAAAAACTATTTCTGCGCATGCTTTATCTTCTCTACCAGACTTTATGCAACTTCAAAATGCCCCACAGCATCTAGCAGAGCAGATACTGAATACATGATTAAATGAAGAAAATCATTTTCTTTTTACCTTACACTTCTGCCATATAGATGCTCAGAATCAATGTGGTTAATTAAAAAAAAAAAAAGAAAGAAAGAAAGAAAAAGAAAAACTTTTTACAATAATAATGAGATTCTCCGGGAACAATCAGCCTTGAATCAAAGTTGATTTCTGTCATCAGGTTCTAATTAAGAACGGCAGATAAAGCAGATGGAGAACAGCTTTAATCTTCATGCTAAGTTGATACTACTCTGGTGAAAACACAGAAAAATTGTTTGGACAAGCCAACTGAACAAACATGATATTGGGTGTCTGGAGGAAAGTCATTCTTAAAGAGTCTCCTTTCCACTAGATGGCTATCTGAACTTTCACTGAGAGAGTCAGTCAAAGGGCAAGGCATCACTTAATATGACTGTGCGTTCCAGCCAGGCCACGGAAAGGGGGTGGTAGTGAAGGGGAAGAATTCAAGGCCAGGAAAGTTTCTTTTTTCCATTTTTAAAAGGTTTCTCTTTTTCGAACTACTTATTTAGTCCTCTTCCCATTTTACTTACTCACATCACTTATTAAGTACTGTAGAAGTGTTTTCCTAGAATTGATGAAATTGTGCCAAAGTTCTCATCAAAGAAGTTTAATGCTTAAACAGATTGGCCATATGATTTCAGATGCAAGCTCTCAGGACTTAATTTTGCCCATCTAAATGGGAAAATGTACCTACATAAAATGTGTCATTTTAAAAAATGAATGGCTCCTAGTAATAGTTTTTCCATTAAGTATAATATGTTGTGATTCATACAATAAAACTCCAGCCATTTGAAATGAACTCCTAGGGCCATTTGTTTAAAATCATTATTTTACACTAATATTTATTCACTTCTTTCTGATTATAGGATAAATGTTCACAGAAGAAATTTTGGAAAAATCAGAAAGCACGTTTTGTTTCTCCTTAGTCTTTTAAAAATTATCCTATGCAAAGATATTGATGGTAAAATTGGTATACTATATATATACACACACACACATACACACACACACACACACACACACAGAGTACATCATATTGTGAGAATTTTCCCAAGTTGTTAATTATGCTTTGAAAGCATTATTTAATATCTATGTAATATTTCATTATTTGGATATGTTGAAATTGACTTAACTATTCTCCTTTTGTTGAACATTTGAATTGTTTCTGCTATTTTTCTAATATGAATAATACTTTGATAAATGTCTCTGTGCCTGAGTTAGATCATGCCCTCAGGAAAGATGACTACTAGAAGTATAATCACAAGAATCCCAAACAAAAGCATTTACTAGAAATGGTGTGTCAATTCCCACTCACAGTGACAGCACCCACCTCCTCATACCCAGGTCAACACTGAATGCTTCTTTAGTCATTTTTTAAATTTAATTTTATTTTACGTCTCCAGGATATATGTGCAGGATGTGCAGTTTTGTTACACAGGTAAACTTGTGCCATGGTGGTTTGCTGCACAAATCAACCCATCACCTAGGTATTAAGCCCCGCATGCATTAGCTATTTATCCTGATGTTCTCCCTACCCCCGGCCCTCTGGGACGAGCCCCAGTGTGTGTTGCTCCCCTCCCTGTGTCCATGTGTCCTCATTTCAACACTGAATTTTACCATTAAAATTTTTTTTTGCTAATTAATTACACAAAAGCTGGTATCTTGCTATTTTAATTTGCATTTCTCTTATTACCAAGGTAGAATTTTTCTTCATTTTAAAAAATTTAAGTGCCTTATTTCAAGTCAAAAGTTTATTTTTTATGAGTATTGTTAGACAATCTTTCTTTTTTTTAAATATTTAATTTAATGATTTTAGAGATGGGAGTATCGCTTAGTTGCCCAGGTTGGTCTCAAACTCCTGGGCTCATGTGATCCTCCCGCCTCAGCCTCTCAAAGTGCTGCGATTACAGGTGTGAGCCACCACACCCAGCCACCTTTTTTAGAACTTTGTAAAATTTTCAGCTGGTTCTAAGTGACCTTGTCCTACACCATGACAAAATCCATTTGGCTATTCTCAGATTAACTACTGCAATGAAAGAGTAATATTTTCAAAATAAGAGTTTCATATAATTTAACCTAATTTTGAAATTTTACAATTAAAATGCTAAGCTAGTTACACTGTATTAAATCTAGTAGCCAAAAACAATGTAAAATTCCTCATTTTACAGGAAAAGCATTTCTTTAATTTCTTCCTTTGTAAAAATGTAAATATTTATTTCTATAAGACATGTGCTTCAAGTGAATTAATAGAGAAATAGCCTCAGCATTGCCAAAAATAGAGTAAATTCTTGAGCGTAAGTAAATCCTCTTTCTTTTCATATTCTCCGCTTCATCTTATAAATGAGAGCTATCTCTTGGCTCATGATGAAGGCTTAAGTATCAGTTAAGACAGCAGAATCAAATTACTCAACAATACATTACCAGAGCATGGTGTTATCTGGTTTAAGTTACATTACTTGATGGAGAACAACAACGCACAGGTAAGATCCATCTGATGGGATGTTTCTGTGCAGCCTTATTTAAAATTCTGTTGAACCAGGCATGGTGGCTCACACCTATAATCCCAGCCCTTTGGGAGGCTGAAGCGGGTGGATTACTTGAGGTCAGGAGTTCAAGACCAGCCTGGCCAACATGGTGAAACTCCGTCTCTACTAAAAATACAAAAATTAGTTAGGTGTGGTGGTGCATGGCTGTAATCCCAGCTACTCGGGAGGCTGAGGCAAGAGAAACTGGAGGTTGCAATGAGCCGATATCGTGCCGTTGCACTCCAGTCTGGGCAACAAGAGCGAAACTCCATCTCAAAAAAAAAAAAGAGAGAAAGAGAGAATCACTTGAACTCAGGAGATGGAGGTTGTAGTGAGCCAAGATTATGCCACTGCACTCCAACTGGGCGACAGAGCAGGACTCCATCTCAAAAAAAATAAATAAATAAAAGAAAGCCGAGTATGGTGGCATATGCCTACAGTCTCAGCCACTCAGGAGGCTGAGGCGGGAGGATAGCTTGAGCCCAGGAGGTCAAGGCCACAGTGAGCCATGATCACACGCCACTGCACTCCAGCATAGGCAACAAAGTGAGGTCTTGTCTCAAAAAGCAAAGTAAAATAATAAAATAAAATTCTGTTGAATTTAAGACATAACAAAAATTACAACCCTGTGTAATTTCAATTATGTTAAAAAAATTTTTAAAAAGATAAATAAATATGCACCGGAGGAAAAAAGATATGTCAAAATGTCAACAGTAGTTTTATCTCTTTGTGGTGAAAACACAGACGAAGAAAAACAGATGGCATTACTTTTAACAGTTAAAAATTTGTTATTTTATTGCAATAACATTAATGTAATGACAAAAGATTTCACAATATTGTCCTTTCAAACACCTTTCAGTCATGATCTGCACAGTATGTACCAGTACACAATAGTATGCACATTAGAACTGAAAAAGTGGTAATGAAATTCTTAGTGTTCCAAGCACCCACCAAGTTTTAAATAAAGTGCAAATACAAGATCAGTGTTTTTCAAAAACTACTTTTCCTGGGCATGTAGCATGCATCAGGCACCATGCTGAGCTCTTCACATGGATTATTTCATTTAGCCCTCTCACGACCCTAGGAAAGATTATTACTATTTTCATTTTATTTATTTATTTATTTTTTATTTTTTGAGACAGTCTCGCTCTGTCACCCAGGTTGGAGTGCAGTGGCGCGATCTCGGCTCACTGCAATCTCCACCTCCCGGGTTCACGCCATTCTCCTGCCTCAGCCTCCGAGTAGCTGGGACTACAGGCGCCCGCCACCACACCCGGCTAATTTTTTGTATACGGGGTTTCACCATGTTAGCCAGGATGGTTTCGATCTCCTGACCTCGTAATCCACCCACCTCGGCCTCCCAAAGTGCTGGGATTATAGGTGTGAGGCATCATGCCCAGCCACTATTCTCGTTTTAAAGGTGACGCAGCTGGCCAGCCACAGTGGCTCATGCCTGTAATCCTAGCACACTGGGAAGCCACTGCAGGAGGATTCTTTGAGCCCAGAAGTTCAAGGCTGCAGTCAGCCATGTTCACATCACTGCATCCCAGCCTTGGTGACAGAGCAAGACCCTGTCTCTAAAGCAAACAAACAAACAAACAAACAAAAAGATGAGGAAGCTGAGGCTTACAGATAAGCTAAAGTAACTTTCCCAGTGTTATGCAGCTATTAAGCAAAGGAGCCAGAACTCAAAGCCAGATGTCTGATATCAAGGCTCACACTTTTATTGAGAATGGGACATCTGCATTGTCTTCAATAATAACCAGACTGAGAGTGTTAACTACAGCATATATTCCAGATACAGACCAGATACAGACTGCAGCTTCCTGGGTTACAAGCACAACACCATTTACTCTACTACAAAAAGCTTGAGAATCCCTCCTGAATAGAAGTATTTGGTTCACTTGTCATGTGTAGTTATATGGGTAAATGTGGTATATAATAAATAAAATGAGCCAGGCACAGTGGCTGAGGCCTGTAATCAGCACTTTGGGAGGCTAAGCGTGATCGCTTGAGCACAGGAGTTCAAGACCAGCCTAGGCAACATGGTAAAACCCCATCTCTACAAAAAATATAAAAATTAGCCAGGTGTGGTGGTCCCAGCTACTCAGGAGGCTGAGGCAGAAGGACCACTTGAGCCCAGGAGGTTGGGCTGCAGTGAGCCATGACTATGCCACTTAACTCCAGCCTGGGTGACACAGCGAGAACCTGTCTCAAAAAATAATAATAATAAACAAAATAAAATAAAATGATCTCATTCAAAACTGCCAAAACCTGGATAACTATCCTGCCTCACAATCTGAAAGCACCCATCAACTTCTGGCTATCATCTAAAAGAGGGTTTTTTAAAGCACCAAACTGAAATAGCTATGACAAACCAAAGTACAAAATCCTAGTTGATTAAAAACTAATACAAGGCCAGGTACAGTGGCTCACGCCTATAATCCCAGCACTTTGGGAGGCCAAGGCATGTGGATCACCTGAGATCAGGAGTTTGAGATCAGCCTGGCAATACAGTGAAACCCCATCTCTATTAAAAATACAAAAATTAGGTGGGCGTGGTGGCATGCACCTGTAATCCCAGCTACTCGGGAGGCTGAGGCAGAAGAATCGCTTGAACCTGGGAGGCGGAGGTTGCAGTAAGCAAAGACGGCGCTACTGCACTCCAGCCTGGGTGACAGAGTGAGACTCCATCTCAAAAAAAAAAAAAAAAATTGCTTGAATTCAGAACAAGTCAATTCAGACTCAACAGTTTATATTGGAAAAGAGGATGGTTTCAAGATGAAGACATGCCAAAATCCATCCAACTTCAAATCATACTCACTTGACTTCATTTGCTTTCCGCACAATATTGCTTTTTGAAACTAAGGGTAGAGAGGAATCCCAAATTATTCAACACAGTTAGAAAAAACAGGCCAGGCACTGTGGTGGTGGCTTACAGCTGTAATCCCAGCACTTTGGGAAGCCAAGGCAGGCGGATTACCTGAGGTCGGGAGTTCGAGATCGGCCTGACCAACATGGAGAAACTCTGTCTCTACTAAAAATACAAAATTAGCTGGGTGTGGTGGCACATGCCTGTAATTCCAGCTACTCAGGATGCTGAGGCAAGAAAATCGCTTGAACCCGGGAGACGGAGGTTGCAGTGAGCCGAGACGGTGCCACTGCACTCCAGCCTAGGCAACAAGCACGAAACTCCATCTCAAAAAAAAAAGAAAGAAAAGAAAAGAAAAAGGACAGCTTCTGAAATATCCCACAACTCAGCACTTCCAACTTTCTCTCCCACAGCAACTGCCCTTTAGTACTATATTCTATGTTGTGATCCTTTTGGGGATTTATTCCAGAGAAGCAAACAAGTAATGCCCAGGTAAGCGGTCTACCAGCCTAACATAGCTCAAAATGGCAGATTAATTACTAGATGGCATTAAACTGCATCAAAATTAAACAGAGAAAATAGTCAATGTCTTAAAAAGATGGTTTTCTCCTGTTAGGGCTTAATTCAAAGGAAAAAAGTCAAGACCTTGGACATGGAAGGAATCCTGACATGAAGGCTATGAAAGGGGCTGTCTTTGGTGAAAAGAAAAGCCAGACAACTATAAAAACAATTGTTTGATTTCCTAACATTAAAAACAGTGATTTAGCTTAATAGATTGTTGATAAATATTAATGAAAATATAATTACCTAGTGTATAGACTTCAAATCACTTATCCTAGCACTCAAAAACTTTCCCTTCTAAACCAATTTACGTTTCCAGCCCCATCTCCCACTGTTCTCTCATCTTCACCTTTGCTTTCCCATCCCTTAAGGAGAAATGGCCTCTCCTAGTCCTATCTGTACCAGCTGAAATCTTACCATCCTTTTTTTTTTTGAGATGGAGTCTCACTCTGTCGCCCAGGCTGGAGTGCAGTGGTGCAATCTCAGCTCACTGCAACCTTCGCCTCCCAGGTACAAGTGATTCTCCTGTTGAGTAGCTGGGATTACAGGCACCTGCCACCATGCCTGGCTAATTTTTTAAGTATTTTTAGTAGAGATGGGGTTTCACCATGTTGACCAGGCTGGTTTCGAACTCCTGACCTCAAGTGATCCACCTGCCTCAGCCTCCCAAAAGTGCTGAGATTACAAGCATGAGCCACCATGCCCAGCCAATCTTACCATTTTCTTTTAAATTATTATTATTATTATTATACTTTAAGTTCTAGGGTACATGTCTACAACGTGCAGGTTTGTTACATGGGTATACATAGGTATACATGTTGGTTTGCTGTACCCATCAACTCGTCACTGATATTAGGTATTTCTCCTAATGCTGTCCCTCCCCCTGCCCCCTACCACACGACAGGCCCCAGTGTGTGATGTTCCCCGCCCTGTGTCCAAGTGTTCTCATTGTTCAATTCCCAACTATAAGTGAGAACATGCGGTGTTTGGTTTTCTGTCCTTGTGATAATTTGCTCAGAATGATGGTTTCCAACTTCATCCATGTCCCTGCAAAGGACATGAACTCACCCTTTTTAATGGCT
This sequence comes from Macaca thibetana thibetana, assembly GCF_024542745.1. Taxonomy (NCBI): domain Eukaryota; kingdom Metazoa; phylum Chordata; class Mammalia; order Primates; family Cercopithecidae; genus Macaca; species Macaca thibetana. Next base: position 99,088,570 of record NC_065586.1, on the reverse strand, counting down.
GCATAGTATTCCATGGTGTATATGTGCCACATTTTCTTTATCCAGTCTATCATTGATGAACATTTGGGTCGGTTCCAAGTCTTTGCTATTGTGAATAGTGTCACAATAAACATACGTGTGCATGTGTCTTTATAGTAGCACAATTTATAATCCTTTGGGTATATACCCAGTAATGTGATTGCTGGGTCAAATGGTATTTCTAGTTCTAGATCCTTGAGGAGTCGCCACGCTGTCTTCCACATGGTTTAACTAGTTTACACTCCCACCAACAGTGTAAAAGCGTTCCTATTTCTCCACATCCTCTCCAGCATCTGTTGTTTCCGGACTTTTTTTTTTTTTTTTTTTTTTTTTTTTTGAGATGGAGTCTTGCTTTTGTTGCCCAGGCTGGAGGGCAGTGGCACAATCTCGGCTCGCCGCAACCTCCACCTCCTGGGTTCAAGCAATTCTCCTGCCTCAGCCTCCAAGCAGCTGGGACTACAGGTGTGCACCACCACACCCAGCTAATTTTTGTATTTTTAATAGAGACGGGGTTTCACCATGTTGGTCAGGCTGGTCTTGAACTTCTGACCTCATGATCCACCTGCCTCGGCCTCCCAAAGTGCTGGGACTACAGGTGTGAGTCACCACTCCCAGCCTGTTTCCTGACTTTTTAATGATCACCATTCTAACTGGTATGAGATGGTATCTCATTGTGGTTTTGATTTGCATTTCTCTGATGACCAGTGATGATGAGAATTTTTTCATGTGTCTGTTGGCTGCATAAATGTCTTCTTTTGAGAAGTATCTGTTCATATCCTTTGCCTACTTTTTGATGGGGTTTTTTCTTGTAAATTTGTTTAAATTCTTTGTAGATTCTGGATATTAGCCCTATTGTCAGATGTGTAGATTGCAAAAATTTTCTCCCATTCCGTAGGTTGCCTGTTCACTATGATGGTAGTTTCTTTTGCTATGCGGAAGCTCTTTAGTTTAATTAGATCTCATTTGTTTATTTTGGCTTTTGTTGCCATTGCTTTTGGTGTTTTAGTCATGAAGTCCTTGCCCAGGCCTATGTCCTGAATAGTATTGCCTAGGTCTTCTTCTAGGGTTTTTATGGTTTTAGGTCCAACACTTAAGTCTTTAATCAATCTTGAATTAATTTTTGTATAAGGTGTAAGGAAGGGATCCAGTTTCAGCTTTCTACATATGGCTAGCCAGTTTTGCCAGCACCATTTATTAAATAGGGAATCCTTTCCCCATTTCTTGTTTTTGTCAGGTTGGTCAAAGATCAGATGGTTGTAGATGTGTGGTGTTATTTCTGAGGCCTCTGTTCTGTTCCACTGGTCTATATCTCTGTTTTGGTACCAGTACCATGCTATTTTGGTTACTGTAACCTTGCAGCATAGTTTGAAGTCAGGTAGCGTGATGCCTTCAGCTTTGTTCTTTTTTCTTAGGACTGTCTTGGCAATGCGGGCCCTTTTTTGGTTCCATATGAACCTTCAAGTAGTTTTTTCCAATTCTGTGAAGAAAGTCACTGGTAGCTTGATGGGGATGGCACTGAATCTATAAATCACCTTGGGCAGTATGGCCATTTTCACGATATTGATTCTTCCTATCCATGAGCATGGAATGTTCTTCTATTTGTTTGTGTCCTCTTTTATTTCATTGGGCAGTGGTTTGTAGTTTTCCTTGAAGAGGTCCCAATCTTACCATCTTTTAAGGTCCTTCTCAAAAGTTGAAGTCCCCACTTCCACCCAGCAAGTAGTTCTTAACAATGTCCTTTTATCTATCCAGAAGAACCACCTTATCCAACAACTATTGGCAATGTCTTTCTCCCTGAAAATTCCTGGATTGTAAATTTCTTGACCTGGATTGCATTGCTGTAAATTCCTGGATCACACAGGGGGCCAAGATGTCATCATCTTTGCATTGTCCACAAATGCCTAGCAGCACTGTGCACTGCACACAGTGGGTCAACAAATGCTTCTGAAGAGATGTCATAGGAAACATGAAAGGTGAAACTGTATCAGGTCCCTCACCATCTTACATTTATTAATTGAATTATGCCTTTAAAAATTTTATTAAGTATGACTATTGAAAAATACAGGCCAGGCACAGTGGCTCATGCCTGTATTCCCAGCACTTTGGGACACCAAGGTAGGAGAATCACATGAGTCCAGAAGTTTGAGACAGCCCAAGCCACATAGTGAGACCCCAAAAATACAAAGAATTAGCCAGGCATGGTGGTGTGTGCCTGTGGTCCCAGCTACTCAGGAAGCTGAGGCGGGAGGATTGCTTGAGCCCAGGAGGTTGAGGCTGAAGTGAGCTATAATCACACCACTGCACTCCAGCCTGATGACAGAGGGAAACCCTGTCTCAAAAAAACAAGGAAAAAGAAAAAGAAAAAGAAAAATACAATGTTACATACAGAATAGCACAGTGATTTGGTGTCTTCGAGCAGTCTGGGGTTCAATTCTTACTCTGCCACTTACTCATCAAGTAACCTTGAGCAAGTGATTTGGCCTTTCTGAGCTTTGGTTTCCTGACTTATAAATTGGAACTAACAATTTACTCATTGGGCTTCATTGGGCTGTTGTTATGTAAAATCAAATAGCACAGTACCTGGCATATAGTCAACAATACATAGAGCTACAATTAGGCCAGGCGCAGTGGTTCATGCCTATCATCCCAGCATTTTGGGAGGTCAAGACAGATGGATTGCCTGAGCTTAGGAGTTAGAGACCAGCCTAGCCAACACGACAAAACCCCGTCTCTACCAAAAATACAAAAAATGAGCCAGGCATGGTGGCGCATGCCTGTGGTCGCAGCCACTCAGCAGGCTAAGGTGGGAGGATCGCTTGAGCCTGGAAGGTGGACATTGTAGTGAGCTGAGATCAAGCCAGTGCACTCCAGCCTGGATGACAGAATGAGATCTCATCTTTAAAAATAAATAGGCTGGGCACAGGGGCTCATGCCTGTAATCCTAGCACTTTGGGAGGCCGAGGTGGGTGGATCACTTGAGGTCAGGAGTTCAAAACCAGCCTAGTCTACATGGTGAAACCCCGTCTCTACTAAAAACATAAAAAAATTAGCCAGGTGTAGTGGTGGTCGCCTGTAATCCCAGCTACTCAGAAGGCTGAGGCAGGAGAACTGCTTGAACCCAGGAGGCAGGGGTTGCAGCAAGCCAAGGTCGCACCACTGCACTCCAGCCTGGGCGACAGAGCGAGACTCTATATCAATAAATAAATAAATAAAGCTACAATTATTAGTAGTTCAACAAATGCCAAATTATATTTTTTCCTTTATACTCGTCAGTAGTAAATAATTCCAAGTTTCCCTGTAATAAATATACCAACTGACTTCACAATGACCTCATCAACATACAGAGCTCTTACCAAACTTATTAGCACACCCTATATGTTTCCAGCCTAGAACCATCAAGGACTTCTATTCAAGTACTGAAGCAGAACTACTTTTTGGTCATCGTTGCATTGATAAGAGACCTATATAACACATTCTACAGAGCTTCTACCAGATGGGATGGAATACTAAGTTGCCCCCAACACTAGGGCTCCTCAGGAAAACAAGCTCCAATGTTCCCCAGTGCCCCAACTAATGAATTTAAACAGACTTATGGGAAAGGGTATTCATTTAACTTTTCTTTTTTTTTTTTTTTTTTGGTAGAAACAGGGTCTCACTTTGTCATCATTTAACCACTTAACTTTTGTTTATTTGTTTGTTTGTTTTTGTTTTTGAGACAGAGTCTCACTCTGTCGCCCAGGCTGGAGGTGCAGTAGTGTCATCTTGGCTCACTGCAAGCTTCACCTCCCGGGTTCACGCCATTCTCCTGCCTCAGCCTCCCGAGTAGCTGGGCCCGCCACCACGCCTAGCCAATTTTTTGTATTTTTAGTAGAGACGGGGTTTCACCATGTTAACCAGGATGGTCTCGATCTCCTGACCTCATGATTCGCCGGTCTCGGCCTCCCAAAGTGCTGGGATTACAGACGTGAGCCACCACGCCTGGCCCCCATCTATTAACATTTTTTAAAGATTATTAAAATCAGTTTCTTGCCAGCGTGGTGACTCACGCCTATAATCCCAGCCCTTTGGGAGGCCAAGGCAGGGGAACTGTTTGAGCCCAGGAGTTCAAGACCAGCCTGGACATTATAGCAAACACTCTGACTCTACCAAAAAATTTTAAAAATTGGCCAGGCATGGTGGCTCACACCTGTAATCCCAGCACTTTGGGAGGCTGAGGTGGGTGGATCACCTGAGGTCAGGAGCTCGAGACCAGCCTGATCAACGTGGAGAAACCCCATCTCTACTAAAAATACAAAATTAGCCAGGCGAAGTGGCACATGTCTGTAATCCCAGCTACTCAGGAGGCTGAGGCAGAAGAATTGCTTGAACCTGGGAAGCGGAGGTTGCAGTGAGCTGAGATCGCGCCATTGCACTCCAGCCTGGGCAACAACAGCGCAATTCCTATCTCAAAAAAAAGACAAAAAAAATTAGCCAGGCATGGTGGCACACACCTATAGTGCCAGCTACTCAAGAGGCTGAGGTGGGAGGATTGCTTGAGCCCAGGAGGTCAACATTGCAGTGAGCTAGGATCAGACCACTACACCCCAGCCTGGGCAACAAAGTGAGACCTTGTCTGTGAAAAAAAAAAAAAGTTTCTAAAATTTTTAGACAACCATAAAACACGTAGCAAAATAAAGTTAGATTTTTTGGCAAGTTATCCTTAAAAGCATGCATGTTCAAAGCCCACAGGATGACTCAGGCTTAAAAGAAATACTTTCAGCCAGGCATGGTGGCTCATGCCCATAATCCCAGCACTTTGGGAGGCCAAAGCAGGCAGATCACTTGAGATCAAGAATTCGAAACTAGCCTGGCCAACATGGTGAAACCCTGTCTCTACTAAAAATACAAAAATTAGCAGGGCATGTTGGCACACGCTTGTAATCCCAGATACTCAGGAGGCTGAGGCAGGAGGATCGCTGGAACACAGGAGGTGGAGGTTGCAGTAAGCCAACATTGCACCACTACACTCCAGCCTGAATGACAGAGTGAAACTCCGTCTCAAAAAAAACCCAGCTTGGCCAATATAGTGAAACCCTGTCTCTGCTAAAAAAAATACAAAAATTAGCTGGGTATGGTGGTGGGCCCCTGTAGTCCCAGCTACTTGACAGGCTGAGGCAGGAGAATTGCTTGAATGCAGGAGGCGGAGGTTGCAGTGAGCTGAGATCGCACCATTGCACTCAAGCCTAGGCGACAGAGTGAGACTCCATCTCAAAAAAAAAAAAAAAGAAAGAAAGAAAGGAGAGGAGAGGAGAGGAGAGGGGAGGGGAGGGGAGGGGAGGGGAGGGGAGGGGAGGGGAGGGGAGGGGAGGGGGGGGGGAGAGGAGAGGAGAGGAGAGGAAAGGAAAGGAAAGGAAGGGGGGAAGGAAGGAAGGGAGGAAAAGGAAAGAAAGAAAGGAAGGAAGGGAGGGAGGAAAAGGAAAGAAAGAAAAGAAAAGAAAGAAAAAGAATTCCAGTTGCCCCCGGGAGGAACTAATATTACAGAAAGGGAAAAATACATATATGAGTACACCTCGCTTAAAGATAGAGATATGTGCTAATGTAGCTTCTGTAAAACAAATTACTGATAAGTGACTTTTATCTTGCAATTCTTACTTTATTATAAAGCATCTCCTTAAAATAAAAATTACAGCGAGTATTCCCAAATTATTTTATTTTTCTTTTTTTTTTTGAGACCAGGTCTCACTCTGTTGTTCAGGCTGGAGTGTACTGGTTTAATCACAGCTCTATAAAACCTTGAATTCCTGGGCTCAAGCAATCCTCCAGTCTCAGTCTCATGAGTAGCTGGGAGTGCAGGTGTGCACCACCACACCTAGCTAATTTTTGTAAAGATGGGGTCTCAGCTTTATCGTCCAGACTGGTCTAGAACTCTTAGCTCCAAGCAATCCTCCTGCCTCAGGCCTCCCAAAGTGCTAAGATTATAGATGTGAGCCACCTCACCCAGCCCTAAATCACCTTCAAAGAAATATAATAACCTTCTGACAAAACATTAATATCATACTAAATAACTACATATTTAAAAATATATGCACAGTTGAAAAATATGGTAAGACTCTGTTTCTCATAATTTCCACAAGTTAATTAATGTTTAAGGCAATTTTGCTAAATTCCTTATCAACCTGAAACTTTAGCTTTTATAACTTACGAACATTTCATTTTTTACCTTAGAAGTATTTTTCCTCCATCAAATTAAATCAACTGAGTATTTTCTAGACATTTTTGCCTGACAATGCCTATGCTCTTGTTCAGGAAATATTACCACATAACGATTAATACCAGTATCTGCCTGCCACTAACTCTTGGCCCAAAGTCCTTCCTCTGGGTGCCCATAGCATCCTGCATGTATCTCCATGACAGGAGCTGTCACATTGGAATCATGTATTTGAGTCTTTTCTTCCCTATTAGATAGTAAGTTCTACAGCAGTCACGCTTTAGGCATCTTTTATAACAGAGTGCTAGGAACAAATCATGAACTCAATGAACAGTATTATCAAGCAGATTGGTAAACTGTGACTTTACTGATAAGCTTATTCACAACTGAATAGTTGGGATGGAGTGTGGCTCCTCATCAGAAGGTAGTAGTGATTTATTATGATTATTATTATTAGAGACGGAGTTTCACTCTTGTTGCCCAGGCTGGAGTACAGTGGCGCAATCTCGGCTCACTGCAACCTCCACCTCCCAGATTCAAGCAATTCTGCTGCCTCAGCCTCCCAAGTAGCTGGGATTACAGGCACACGCCACTACGTGCATATTTTTAGCATTTTTTCAGTAGAGATGGGGTTTCTCCATATTGGCCAGGCTGGTCTCGAACTTCTGACCTCAAGTCATCCGCCTGCCTCAGCCTCTCAAAGTACTGGGATTACAGGCGTGAGCCACTGCGCCCAGCCACTAGATACCATTTAAATCACCACTACTGCCAGGTGTGGTAGCTCATGCCTGTAATCCCAGCACTTTGGGAGGCCAAAGCAGGCAGATCACCTGAGGTCAGGAGTTCAAGATCAGCCTGAGCAACATGGGAGAAACCCCGTCTCTACTAAAAATACAAAATTGGCCGGGCGTGGTGGCATGTGCCTGTAATCCCAGCTACTCAGGAGGCTGAGGCAGGAGAACTGCTTGAATCCAGGAGGCGGAGGTTGCAGTGAGCTGAGATGGCGCCACTGCACTCCAGCCTGGGCAATACAGCAAGACTCCATCTCAAATAAATAAATAAATAAATGGTACCTAGTGAACCTGATGAAGCAATGCTCATTGTCAGATATGAGTCCATGGCCTAAATTTAGTTTAATGCACAAGAGCTGGACATTGTAGTTGGTGCTAATACCTAAGTTCTCCAAACTGAAGGTTCTGCTCCTAAAAAGGCAGAGTGCCACAAAAGAGAGCAGCGTATGTGAGGTCAGGCAACTTCCAGTGCCAGGTCTACTTCTGCTTACTAACTGCATAATCTTTGACTTTTTGGGCCCCAGTTTTGAAGACAGTATCTATATTTTGCCTCTCTCTCTCAGTATCATTGAAAGGGGGGTTAGTAAAGCCTTGTCCTTTTTGGCATCTTCAAATCAATCACCCTCTCCCCATCCCAACCACCCAGCTGTCATCATTTATTACCAGACTTCTGCAAAGGCCTCCAAATGCCAGTCTCTGTCTCTCCACATCTTTTCTCTCTCCTCATCAAAAGATTTTCCACATAGAGGACCTTTTGAAAACACAACTCTAATAATGTCATGCTCATGTACCCCTAATACTTCAAGGACATACTGTTGCTCTTAGAAGAAATCCTGGAACCCTTAGTATGGCCTGTAAGGTCTGCCTGCTGGCGTCCCTGCTTGCTTCTGCTGACTTCGCCAATCGCATTTTGTACCACCCAACCTACCCCTCAACACGCACACACAGATTATTTGTATTCCAGCAACACTAATCATCTTTCACTCCCTGAGTGTACAATGTTACCTCCCACCTTATCATGTCTCCCTGCAATAGTCTCTTTTCCACACCCAAATTTCCCCTAGTTGACACCTACTTATCTGTCAGATCTCAAGTCACCCAAAAGCCACTTTCTTCCCTCTCCTCCCACCTGCCAATATTCTCAGGGCACTAAGTACTTTTCCCCCACAGCACATGCAGATGAGTTTATTTGTGTGATGATTTGCTTCATGTCTATCTCCCCCACCAAACTGTCAGCACCAGAAGGACAACAACAATCTTGCTCATCAAAAGATACACAATGTATGTTTCAAGAAAGAAGTGATCTTTTGAAACCTGATAACAGAAAATTACAAGATGAATGTTTTTACCTGTGTGGGGTTTTTGTTTGTTTTTTGAAAAGGAGTCTGGCTCTGTCTCCCAGGCTGGAGTGCAGTGGCACAATCTCGGCTCACTGCAAGCTCTGCCTCCCAGATTCACGCCATTCTCCTGCCTCAGCCTCCTGAGTAGCTGGGACTACAAGTGCCCGCCACCACACCTGGCTAATATTTTTTTTTGTATTTTTAGTAGAGACAGGGTTTCAACGTGTTAGCCAGGATGGTCTCGATCTCCTGACCTCATGATTTGCCCGCCTCAGCCTCCCAAAGTGCTAGGATTACAGGCATGAGCCACCGCGCCTGGCCTGTTAGTTTTTGAGACAGAGTCTCGCTCTGTCAATCAGGCTGGATGGAGTGCAGTGGCGCAAACTCGGCTCACTGCAACCTCCATCTCCCATACTCAAGTGATTCTCCTGCCTCAGCCTCCCAAGTAGCTGGGCAAACTCCTGACCTCAAGTGATCTGCCCGCCTCGGCCTCCCAACCAAGTGTTGGAATTACAGGCGTGAGCCACTGTGCCCAGCAGTCAGTGGTTTTTTTCTTCATTTTTCTTCACTTTATAAGTATTTTCAAATATTTTTAAAATCCTAGCCAATATATAAAATCATCACAATGAAAAACACTAGAAGACGCATACATTTTTCTAAAACAGAAAAAAAGTCATTTCAAATTAGAACCTTCTGCTTGCCTGAACTTATTCACAGCTTTAGAACAGTATGAAACATGACTATTAAATATAAAACTGAACCCTTTGTAGGGTTATTTTAAAACCCAGGCAACTATAAAAGGATTATAGTACCTATGAAGCAGTAAGAAAATGATTAAAATGTATGCCAGGGAAGGGATTACAAAACATATGACTGGAGAATTTATGGCAGCGAGGTTAGTAACTATAAACTAGTTCAGAGTAAGTTAGTATTTATGAGAAAAAAAAATTAGTTCTTCAATGGTTCATACATCCAATCTCATCACCATTTACTCTGAGTAAAAAGTTCTGGTATTTGGTGAAGAGCTACTCAGATACATGCAGAATTGTATTTGAAGGGGAAAAAATGGATACTAACATATTAAGTATGGCATGTGTTTTGTTCTTTCTCAGATCACAATATTGTTTTTTCCAAGTTGGTACCTCATATTAACATGTTGTAGAGTTTTTCTCCTTATTTAAAAAGTAAATATCTGGAAAATAAGTACCATGACAAAGTCTCCAATCCTTTCTCAACGGTGCTTCAAGTTCTATCCTGGTTGCAAATCAAAATAATGAAATAACTCTTTCAGGCTACAGAAAACACTAAAAGTGCAGAACGGAAGCAGTAATGCCTCATGGGTGTTCAATTATTAATGTACTTCCCCTGAAGCTTACCCTGTTTAACCTAGGAGTGAAGAATTTGGGCTCAAAGGAATTGCACAAGCAGGGGAGAATGGATCTTTAAAAAAACCATACTTTGGTTCGAACAACAGCTACCACAAGTACTTTAAAAAGTCCTCCATGGTAGAAATTACCCCCATGAGAGACTTTTCTGTCAATATACATGTTCAATTAGTATCACTAAATGCTTTTAGGTATCCCTAAAAGCAAAATGGAAAAGACTCAGGACAACAATCAATACATCACAAGAATAATCAATATGTACATTAAATGTAGGGCAAAGAATCCTAAGAGCCAGTCAAATCAACTGTTCACAATTCTCCTTAACACAACCTTTCTGCCTCTGTGCCTTTCCCTATTGGTCCCTGCAACTAAAACGTTCTGACCCTCCCCCCAGCCTCTGGCCTCCTTTGAGACTGCCCTAAGAACACCTTCAGCCTCCCATTAGTAAAGCACTTTGTAACATTCCCTGCAGCACCAATGAACTCATTCTGTCTTTTTATAACTACAGCCAGGACTTTCCCCCAGTGTTCCTCAAGGACTTTCTCAACATGTAAAATGGCTTTGCATTTTCTACACTGCCTTGTACATTATAGATCAAATATTTATGGAAGCTGTCAAAACTGGACAGACGTGGAGGTCTGAGTCTCAACCCTGCCTTTATGGTAAATCAATCAATGACCAGAGAGATGAAGTGGCTTTACAGGTAAAGCAAATACTGATTGAGCACCTCCAAGTGGCAGGCCCAAGGCAAACTAAACAAAATTCCTGACCTCAAGGAGCTCACCATCCTGTGAGAAGAAGTTGTAAACAACAATTACCCAAAGGGAAAAAAAGAAAAGATAAACACAGATACATATGGTCCTATAATAACACAGAAGAGGGCACCTAACATAGCCTGCAGGTGGGTAAAGGCCTCCTCTGGGCAACTAGCTAAGCTCATGTAATGCTTAGGAGAAAACAACAAAGGAAGGGAGAATGGAACAAGCCAAAGGGGAGCACAGAAGCAGGCAGAGAGAGGAGAGAGCCTGGAGCTCTGCTTCAGTGTGGCTAGAGGGTAAAGGACATTGCGGGGCGCAGGGGGGCAGAATGGAGGGATCAAGAGAGGAGGTTGATCTGCCTCTTTTGAATAAATAGTTAAAGGAATGTATGCAAAACAAAACATAATATGTGCTTTCTTTCTACCTGCAAAAAAGTTATACTCTATTTGAGATTATGCTGTATTTGTTTTGTCTTATTGGTTAGGGGTCACGAAGAGGCAGCTGGAAATAGCACTAGATAAGAATCAGGAAACCCAGGTTCTAGTCCTAAAACAGTTGTTACCAACTACACAGTTGCTCTTGGGCAAAACACTAAACACTCCTCTGGAAAATAAGGTGCTCTGAACTACATTCACTTCTTCCCCTTCTTATTCAAACTCCTATTTTGATGCTTGAATGGGAAAAGAAACAGGTTACTATAGACAAGGATGGACAAAGAAAGAAGGCTTTGCTGTCATACTTTTTAAAGAGAGGAATTAGATGCCAAAACCCTTGGGTGACAGTTTGTCGGGGATACAGGATATGTACACAATCTAAAAATATCACCTCATAGATTACTTATTAATTATTAAGGGAAGAAGGTACTTTACTATGTGGTATTCTTGCCAAAAAAAAAAAAATGTTTAACCCTGCTTCTAATTATGAGAAAATAAGATAAATCCAGACTGTAGAACATTCTACAACTAGCCTGGACTCCAAAAATGTCAATGTCATGAAAGAAAAAAAGGCAAAGGAGCCATTCTGGATAAAAGGACATCAAAGAGACATGCCAAGTGAACGAATGTGGACTGAATATTAGATAGTATGTTTGTATTGACATTAAATTTCGTGAGTGTGATCATGGTACTGTGCTTATTTGGAGGAACATACTTAATACTTAAGAGATACATGCGGAAGTGTTTAGGAGTGAAGTATCATGATATCTGCAACCTACTTTCAAATGACCAGTGGTACAGGAAGAAAAGATGTACACACACACACACACACGAAAAGATACAAATATGGCAAAATATTAGCAACTGGTGAATGTAGATGAAGAATATAAGGGAATTCATTGTACCAAATAAACTTTTCTGTGCTGGAATTATTTTCAAAATAAAAAATTGCAGGGGAGTAGGATGAATGAGAATGAGACAAGCAGAGAAAAGCCAGAGAATTTTCCAGACAGGTACTATAAGAGTTATGAAAGTTGGCCAGGTGCGGTGGCTCATGCCTGTAATCCCAGCACTTTAGGAGGCCAAGGCAGGCAGATCACCTGAGGTCAGGAGTTCGAGGCCAGACTGGCCAATATGATGAAACCCCATCTTTAAAAATACAAAAACTAGTCGGGTGTGGTAGTGGGTGCCTGTAATCCCAGCTACTCAGGAGGCTGAGGCAGGAGAATTGCTTCAACCCAGGAGGTGGAGACTGCAGTGAGCCAAGATCGCACCACTGCACTCCAGCCTGGGCAACAGAGCAAGACTCCATCTCAAAAAAGAAAGAGAGTCATGAAAGTAGCAACTTAAAGATTAAAGAGAATTAAGAAATGTGAAGTTTTAATTATAGGTCAATTTTCTGCTAATCTTATGTATATGTATACTTATGGATCCCTTAGGTATAAGAGGTATAGGAGTTCAGAGGTCAGCAGAGATTTCAATAAAAAAAAATGGAATTGTAACTAGGTTTTAAAGGCTAGAGTTTTAGATGGGCAGAACTAAGTACTCTTTAGGATGAGAACATAAGCAGAGGTGTGTTAACTACAGTGTGTACAGACATAAACACTTATATATATACAACACATAGACATACATACATATGAATATACACATATTATACACATATATGACATGCAGTTATGAGATTAGCCATTTTAGACAGAAAATAAAAACAAGGGCTAGAGCCAGAGTATGAAGAGCTCTACAAACTCTGGAGGGCTCTGGATTCTATACAGTAGCAGTTGGTAATGAGTACTCTTGACTTTTCTTTTTTTGTATTTTTCTCCTAAATAATAAAAGTAATGCCTGTTCAATTTAGAAAGTACAGAAGACTATTAGATGCATATAAATATCATCTCATTTTTATTAACATTTCAGTGTATCTCCTACCAGTTTTATATGTAATTTGTTTTTTGTTTTTTGTTTTAGAGATGGGGTTTTGCTATGTTGCCCAGGCTGGAGTGCAGTGGCTATTCACAGGTGAGATCATAATGTACCACACAGCCTTGAACTCCTGGGCTTAATTCATCCTCCTGCCTCCTGCCTCAGCCTCCCAAGGAGCTGGGACTATAGATGCATGCCACCATGCCCAGCAATGCAGCTTTCTTTTTTTGTTTTTGGTGTTTTTTGTTTGTTTGTTTTTTGTTTTTTTGAGACAGAGTCTTGCTTTGTCACCCAGGCTGGAGTGTAGTGGCACAATCTCAGCTCACTGCAACCTCCACCTCCCAGGTTCAAGCGACTCTCCTGCCTCAGCCTCCTGAGTAGCTGGGATTACAGGAGTGTGCCACCATGCCCGGCTACTTTTTGTATTTTTAGTAGAAATGGGGTTTCACTATGGTCTTGAACTCCAGATCTCAGGTGATCTACCCCCCTTAGCTTCCCAAAGTGCTGGGATTACAGGCGTGAGCCATCGTGCCTGGCCTGCAATGCAGTTTTTAAAACACAGTTGAGACTATGTTGCTCTTTTCACTTAAAATAATAATCTCCCCCACGTTATTAAAAACTTTATAAATGTAACTCTACTAGCTACATCATATGTATATACCTATATTGCTTTACTATTCTTCAATGCTGGACTTTTAGACTGTTGCAATGTTTTGCTATCTTTAAAAACTATTTAGTTTCTCAAAAAATTAAGAATAGAATTACTGGCCGGGCGCGGTGGCTCAAGCCTGTAATCCCAGCACTTTGGGAGGCCGAGACAGGCGGATCACGAGGTCAGGAGATCGAGACCATCCTGGCTAACACAGTGAAACCCCGTCTCTACTAAAAAAAAAAAATACAAAAACTTAGCCGGGCGAGGTGGCAGGCGCCTGTAGTCCCAGCTACTTGGGAGGCTGAGGCGGGAGAATGGCGTGAACCCGGGAGGCGATGCTTGCAGTGAGCTGAGATCCGGCCACTGCACTCCAGCCTGGGTGACAGAGCGAGACTCCGTCTCCAAAAAAAAAAAAAAAAAAAAAAAAAAGAATAGAATTACCATATGACCTAGCAATTCCACTTCCGGGTATATATCCAAAAGAACTCAAAGCAGGGACTCCAACAGATGTTGGGACTCCACACCCATGTTCATAGCAGCATTATTCACAATAGCCAAAAGGCAACTCAAATGTCCATCAACGGATGAACAGATAAACAAAATGTGGTACATATACACAACAGAACACAATTCAGCCTTAAGAAAGAAGGAATTTCTGGTACATGCTACAACATGGATGAACCTTGAGAACATTACATAAAGTAAAATAAGTCAGTCACAAAAAGACAAATACCATATAATTCCATTTATATGAGGTACCTGGAGAAGTCACAATCATAGAGACAAAGTAGAACATTGGTTGCCATGGGCTGGGAATTGGGGAATGGGAAGTTTTGTTAATGGGTATAGAGTTTCAGTTGTGCAAGATGAAAAGCGTTCTGGAATGGTGGCATACCATGTGAATGTACTTAACACCACTGAACCGTACACTCGAGATGGTTAAAATGGTAATTTTTATATTATATTTTATAAAAATGTTTAAAAATAAATAAAAATTTAAATGAACACCTCTGTGTTTTAAGTTTTACATGTATTTCTGATTAGTTCCTAAGATCACAATCTGGAAGTGGAGCTACTAGGTGAAAGGATATACAAAAAAGTATCAGGTTCTTAAATATACAGCCAAATGACTTCCTAGGAAGATTATACAAATTAACACTACCATCGGTAGCATAATAGAGTACTAGTATCACAACACATTCTCAACAATATTCAGCTCAATCATTCAACAATATCTATTAAGCACCTATGTGCCAGGCCCTGCTGTGGGCCCCGGGAATGCAGTAGTGAACAAGACAGACAAGTCCCTGCCCTCATGAAGTTCACGTTCTAGTAGGAGAGGCAGGTGAAAACAAAAGAAAAAAGATGAGTAAGATATAGTACAGTAGAGGACTAAGGAGAAAGAGTTGCAGGAGAGGGGCTGGAATCGTAAGACTGCCACGGACAGCCTGGCCGAAGCGGAGATATCTGAGTACAGATCTGAAGGAAGGAGGGAGAAAGCTGCAAAGCTATCTGGGGAAAGGACATTCCAGGGGGAAGGAGCAGCAACAACACAGGCCCCAAGGCAGGGGCATGCCTAGAGTACCTGTGGCATTCAGGAAACAGCCAGAGGCCACTGTAGCTGAGGAGTGGCACCCCCTGCGAGGTGGGGACTAATAGCCACCCCCTCTCCCCCGCTTGGCTATTAGGAGCCACCTCGCAGGGGGGTGAGTTGGAGGAGTAGGAGATGCAGCCAAAGAAGGGGCCACATCCCAAGGGACCTTGCCAATTGTCTATAATCATTTTTTTTATCCTGGCTATTTTGATTTGCTAAAAGACAATATCAACTGCGCACAGTGGCTCACGCCTGTAATCCCAGCACTTTGGGAGGCCAAGGCGGGCAGATCACTTGAGCCCAGGTGTTTAAGACCAGCCTGGGCAACATAGTGAGACCCCTATCTCTACTACATATTATAATTTTTTATAAAATAAAAAATAAAATAAATAAAAGACAATATCATTTTACTGTAATTATAGGAGGTTTTCAACAAACTGGTAAGATGAAAGTTATGTTGGCCGGGCGCGGTGGCTCACGCCTGTAATCCCAGCACTTTGGGAGGCCGAGGCGGGCGGATCACAGGGTCAGGAGATCGAGACCATCCTGGCGAACACGGTGAAACCCCGTCTCTACTAAAAATGCAAAAAAATTAGCCGGGCATGATGGCGGCGCCTGTAGTCCCAGCTAGTCGGGAGGCTGAGGCAGGAGAATGGTGTGAACCCGGGAAGGTGGAGGTTGCAGTGAGCCGATATCGCACCACTGCACTCCAGCCTGGGTGACAGAGCCAGACTTTGTCTCAAAAAAAAAAAAGAAAGTTATGTTTAAGGAAGATCAGCCTGGCAGAGGTATGCTTGATGAAACAGACAATAAAGAAAGCCATCTTGGAAGTTTAAATGATAATCAAAATAGATTGATTCATTCATTCATTTAAAATGTAT
Source organism: Macaca thibetana thibetana (assembly GCF_024542745.1). NCBI lineage: Eukaryota > Metazoa > Chordata > Mammalia > Primates > Cercopithecidae > Macaca > Macaca thibetana. Next base: position 99,072,607 of record NC_065586.1, on the reverse strand, counting down.
TTCTAGGCTGAGCACAATGGCTCACACCTGTAATCCCAACACGTTGGGAGGCCAAAGCAGGTGGATCACTTGAGGTCAGGAGTTTGTGACCAGCCTGGACAACACACTGAAACCCCATCTCTATTAAAAATATAAAAATTAGCCAGGCATGGTTTCAGGCACCTGTAATCCCAACTACCTGGGAGGCTGAGGCAGGAAAATCACTTGAACCTGGGAGGTGGAGGCTGCAGTGAGCCAAGATCGTGCCACTGCACTCCAGCCTGGGCAACAGAGCAAGACTCGACCTCAAAAAACAAATAATAAAATAAGGACCAGGTGCGGTGACTCATGCCTATAATCCCAGCACTTTAGGAGGCTGAGGAGGGCGGATCATGAGGTCAGGAGATTGAGACCATCCTGGCTAAGGCGGTGAAACCTTGACTCTACTAAAAATACAAAAAATTAGCCAGGCGTGGTGGCGGGAACCTGTAGTCCCAGCTACTTGGGAGGCTGAGGCAGGAGAATGGCGTGAACATGGGAGACGGAGCTTGCAGTGAGCCGAGATTGAGCCACTGCACTCCAGCCACTCCAGCCTGGGTGACAGAGCTAGACTCCATCTCAAAAAATAAACAAATAAAATAAAATAAAACAAAATATATTTCTGGAGCACCCAAAACATAATAAGCACAAATAAGAGGGGCTAAGGGATGGCATTATAGCAGTGGGAATGGGGAGAAAACAAAAAGTAAAAGATGCATTTTCAAAATAGATCAATTATGTTTGATAACAATATACAGAGGGGAGGCCGGGCACGGTGGCTCACACCTGTAATCCCAACACTTTGGAAGGCCAAGGCACGTGGATCACTTGAGGTCAGGAGTTCGAGACCAGCCTGGCCAACATAGTGAAACCCCACATCTACTAAAAATAAAAATTTAAAAAAAGAAGATACAGAATGGAAAAGAGTATAAATTCATATGTACTTCAAGTTACCTGAGAGCAGGAAATCTGTCTAATTCCTCTTTGGCTATCTCCTACATGGTGGTTTTGTTTTGATTTGTTTTCTTTTGTTTTTGAGATGGAGTCTCACCCAAGGCTGGAGTGTAGTGGCACGATCTCAGATCACTGCAACCTCCGCCTCCCAGGTTCAAGCGATTCTCCTACCTCAGTTTCCCAAGTAGCTGGGATTACAGGTGTGTGCCACCATGCCCAGCTAATTTTTGTATTTTTAGTAAAGACAGTGTTTCACCATGTTGGTCAGGCTGGTCTTGAAGTCCTGACTTCCAGTGATTCGCCCATACCAAAGTGCTGGGATTACAGGCGTGAGCCACTGTGCCCGGCCGCCGCCAGTTCTTTATTATGATGCTAAATACATGCTTATGGATTAAAAATGAGTCAAAGAAAGTCTTCTCAAGATGGAAAAAGACCATGGAAGGAGACATAAGAACAAAATCTTGGGGACTGATGAATTAGAAATGGAAGGAAAAATCAGGAACCTAAAAAGAAAAAGGAAGCAGTCAGAGTAACAGCAGGAGAATCAAGACTGCTGTAGACAGCCTCGATTCCAGGAGCCAACCTGGAGAGAAGAGTGGTCCTCACCTATGGCTAAAAACAGTAAAGGGGCCAAGCAAGAGAGGAAAGGTGACAACCAAGATGTGGATGTGGCAATAAAGGAAGTCATGGGTTGTAACTGTTTGAAGCAAGATTGTAGAGGATTAAAGATGGCAAGGAAAAGGAAGTAACTAGCTGTTCTTGAAGAAATCGTGCAGTAAAAAGAGAAAGGAAAAACAGACAGCCAATGATCCCCTAAGACATAGAACTGCCAGAAACCAGCCTCTGATCCTGCAGTGAAGCTAAGTAAGCCTTAAGGAAATATTTACAACCTTCAACCTGGCTGGGATCCTCAAACAACTAGGCGGGTTGAATGAATACAGGAAAGATCCGACCTACACCATGTCTGAAAAAGGCAACAAATCTTCGAATTTGCTACTAATACCTGGTTTCGTAAATGGCTTTGGGAGGTCACAGATAAAGTAATAACTGCTGACTTTTTGGATATTTAGGTAATGTGAGATAAATTGGCTTAAATCAAGTAAGGGCCTTTGTCTGCTTGTTTAGTCTCCATAACTCCTATTAGAGGCTCTCCTCAAATATTCAGAGATCTATCGCTGTCCATTCATATTTCAGAGGAAGGGATTAAAATGCTGGCTGGAAGTTCTGTGTCAACTGATGATCTTCACTCTACAGTAATCAGGTCAAAACACTGATATATTTTTAATGCCAAGGAACTGAGTAAAAAATAAATTTATTTGTCTAATAGGCATAGGACTATTTAAGAGCAATGCCATCTGTAAGTAAAGGAAACATCAGTTTCTCTCCCTAAAATGCTTAATTTCCTTAGAAAGTTGGCTAAAGGAGTAGTAGCGTTGTTGTCTTTTTTTTTTTTTTTTTTTTTTTTTTGAGACAGGGTCTCACTCTGTCACCCAGGCTGGAGTGCAGTGGCACAATCCCATCTAACTGCAGCCTCTACCTCCCAGGCTCAAGCAATCCCCTGACTTCAGCCTCCTGAGTAGCTGGCATGACAGGCATGTGCCACCATGCTCAGCTAATGTTTTCTCTTTTTTTTTTTTTCATTTTTATTTTTTGAGACAGTGTTGCTCTGTCACCCAGGCTGGAGTGCAGCGGTGCAATCTCGGCTCACTGCAAGCTCCTGGGTTCAAGCGACTCCCCTGCCTCAACCTCTCAAGAAGCTCGGATTACAGGTGCCCACCACCATGCCCAGCTAATTTTTGTAATTTTTTTTTTTTTAGAAGAGATGGGGTTTCACCAAGTTGGCCAGACTGGTCTCAAATTCCTGATCCTGAGTAATCCACCCACCTCGGCCTCCCAGAGTGCTGGGATTACAGGTATGTGCCACCGCGCCCGGCCTAATTTTTTAATTTTTTTGTAGAGATGAGGTCTCACCATGTTGCCCAGGCTGGTCTCAAACTCCCAGGCTCAAGCCATCCTCCCACCTGGGCCTCCCAAAGTGCTGGGATTATAGGTGTGAGTCACTGCACCTCACCCATTGTCATTATTTTACGTCATTTTAACAGACTTTAGTAAAGGCACCTAAATGACAGCTAACTTATCCTATAGTTAAATTAAACGTTTCTGGGGTTGGGTACAGTGGCTTATGCCAATAATCCCAACACTTTGGGAAGCCACGGTGAGGGGATCGCTTAAGCCCAATAGTTCGAGACCAGCATAGGCAAGATAGGGAGAGTCTATCTCTACGAAAAAAAAAAAAAAGTTTCTGTATATATCCAGAAAAAGAAAGAAAGAAAATCACATCTGTTTACCTGTCTGAGAATATGTACATTTTAGGAGTATAATCAAACCAAGTATTTAATCTTGATCAAAGCTAAAAGGTCTTTTTATTTTAGCAAAATGTATAAGATATACATTTTGTAGGCTTAGTAGTCTGGAAACTATTAACTGAGCTTCAAGCACAGGTGGTTCCAGAACACTCCTTTTATCTTTTTGTCTCCTTTTAATAATCAAGACTAGATTTACAGTGATGATTTATTTAGACAAAAGGAAGCACCAGTTTCCAGAACCATCATGTCCCCAAATAAGAGGTATCTTGGGATTATAGCTTTATGTTAAAAGTACAGATCTAGTTGGAACCTAACTACTTAACAAAACATTTTTTTTCTTTTTTTTTGGAGACGGGGTCTGGCTATTTTGCCCAGGCTGGGCTTGAACTTGCTCTCTTCCTACCTCAGCCTCAAGAGTAGCTGGGATCATGGGGCACACGCCACCCTGCTGGCTTTCACCAAACTTTTATTTAATCAGGGCTATCACGTAAGTATCAAAAAGTTTCATTCCAGGCAGACTACATACAAATCTAAACAAACCGGATTTTGTCACCTATTAACATGTTTTGAAAACAAATGCAACCCAAAAACCTAAATTCCCTTATTTCTCACACAAAATGAATCTTACTAAGCTGTCACGTGTATACTCACACATGTTACGGGCTTTAAAATACTACTCATCTTTCACCCCAAACAGTAAGGATCACAATGAGGAGGAAAAAATGGCAAAAAGGACAGCACAGCTGCATTATAGATAAAATATTCCACATTCCCCAAGAAAAAAAACCTGTGAGTTTCATCTAAATACATTTCAATTCCATACCTCAATGAGTGGTTCAGGTTACAAAACTTGCACTTTAATAACATTTTGATGGATTTGGTTTTCCCCAAACATCACAAAATACATGCTTTAAAAAGAAAAGCTTAGAGCAACACAGAAAAACATACTTCCTCCCCTAAACCCACCATATTGAAAGATAGTCACTGTTAGCTAATATTTTGGTAAATGTTCTTCTAGTTGTAGCAGGTTAATGTATGTATATATAAACAAGCAAATAAAAACATAAAAGAGCAAACCCAAGCAGAAGATGGTCCACACAATATGATTAAAAGAGTATTTTAGTCAATTGACTTGTTTCCAGCAGAATCTCACCCCTCTCCACACCCAATCTCCCCCACCCGCATTGCACCAAAAAACAAAAAAAAAAAAAAAAAAGCAAGAGTTTCATTTTGTCTCTTCTGTTTACCTAGAACCCCAAACCCTCAAGGATCAGACTGATGATAGCAAGAAGAAAAGCAGTGAGTAAAAGGCAGGGTTTTTTCTCCGCTCAGTTATCAACTCTACAGAGATGAAATTATTCCTGCCAAACCTTACATCAAGGAGGTACACTAATGACTAAAGGAAATAACCTTGAAAGAGATAAGAAAGCATACTATATTGTTCTAGTTGTTTTTAGTTTTAATTTTTACCTCTGAAGACCTGCTCAAATATTTCCATCTCTTGAATGATTCTCAGGGCTGTCTAAACCCAAATGCCACTCTGCAGAGGTTGAGTTGAGTCAGCACATTGTTTCTATGATTGCAGATGGGCAAATGGAAAAACTGAGGCTTTGCACACTCCCATAAAGATCAGATGATGCCCTCAATCTGTCTTTGCTAGCATGGGAAAACATTCTCCCTCTCAGATTACCAGCCCCCCACCCCCACAGCACCAAAAAAAAAAAAAAAAAACCATAGAGTTTCATTTTGTCTCTTCTAGTTACCTGGAATCCAAAAATCTCAAGGATTATAGTGCTAGGCCAGGCATGGTGTTTCATACTGAAACACTTTAGGAGGCTGAGGTGGAAGGATTGCTTGAGGCCAGGAGTTAAAGACCAGCCTGGGCAACACAGTGAGACTTTGACTTCTACAAAAAAAAAAAAAAGTCAGGTGCGGTGGTGTGTGCCTGTGGTCACAGCTATTTGGCAGGCTGAGGCGGGAGGATCACTTGAACACTTGTAGTCAACTGGGGCTGCAGTGAGCTGTGATTGTGTCACTGCACTCCATCCTGGGCGATAGACTGAGACCCTGTCTCCAAAAAAAATTCTTTTTTAAAGGACCATACTGCTCATAGCAGTAAGAAATGCAGAGTAACTGAAAGTCAGGGTTTCTTCTAGTCTTTGCAAATAAAACCAAAGGAAACCCTTGATAAATTGATGTGGAGAAGAAAGATATTACAAAAGTTTTTTGTTATTGTTGTTTGTTTTGTTTTTTTTTGAGGTGAGGTCTCCTCTGTTGCTCACACTGGAGTGCAGGGGTGTGATCACGGCTTACTGTAGCCTTGACCTCCCGGCTCAAGTGACCCTCCTACCGCAGCCCCCCAAATAGCTAAGACCACAGGTATGCACCACCACACCCATTTTCTTTTTATTTTCTGTAGAGACAGGGTCTCCCTATGTTGTTTAGGCTGGTCTTGAATTCCTGGGCTCAAGCAATCCTCCCACGTCCCAAAGTGTTAGGATCACAGGCCACCATGTCTGGCCCAAAATCTTTTTTTTTTTTTTTTTTTTTTTTTGAGATGGAGTCTCGCTCTGTCACCCAGGTTGGAATACAGTGGCACAGTCTCGGCTCACTGCAACCTCCACCTCCTGGGTTCAAGCAATTCTTCTGCCTCAGCCTCCCAAGTAGCTGGAATTACAGGCGCCTGCCACCATGCCCAGCTAATTTTTGTATTTTTGTTTGTTTGTTTGTTTGTTTTTTTTGAGACGGAGTCTCGCTCTGTCGCCCAGGCTGGAGTGCAGTGGCGCGATCTCGGCTCACTGCAAGCTCCGCCTCCTGGGTTTACGCCATTCTCCTGCCTCAGCCTCCTGAGTAGCTGGGACTACAGGCGCCCGCCACCGCGCCTGGCTAATTTTTTGTATTTTTAGTAGAGACGGGGTTTCACCGTGGTCTCGATCTCCTGACCTTGTGATCCGCCTGCCTCGGCCTCCCAAAGTGCTGGGATTACAGGCGTGAGCCACCGCGCCCGGCCATTTTTGTATTTTTGATAGAGACGGGGTTTCACCATCTTGGTCAGGCTGGTCTCGAACTGCTGACCTCAGGTGATCCGCCTTCCTCAGCTCCCAAAGTGCTGGGATTACAGGCATGAGCCACCATGCCCAGCCCAAAATCATTTTTAAACTTTTTATTTTTAGACACAGGAGTCTTACTCTGTCACCCGGATGGTGTGCAGTGACACAATCATAGCTCGCTCACTGCAGCCTTGAACTCCCAGGCACAAGTGATCCTTCCACCTCAGCCTCCCAAGTAGCCAGGACTACAGGTATGTGCCACAACACCTGGTTTACAAAACCATTTAGGTATTAGATAGTCTTTCTGTGCTTATCTCCAATCCCAAGTCCCTAGCCTGATAAAAAAGCCACTCTAAATAGCAGAAAGAAATAGATTTGGCCAGTGGCTCAGGCCGGGCACAGTGGCCTAAGTAGAAAGAAATAGATTTGCTTTTAAATTCCTAAGCTCCAGCCAGCCATATTTTTTGTCTTGACTGACATTTTATACAACCTATTTCTTCTTTTCCTATCTAAACTGGGATAGAAAATTTACTCTTTTATGGCAGGCATGGTGACTAGCCCGTAATCCCAGTGTTTTGGGAGGCTGAAGCAGTAGGATTGCTTAAGGTCTGGAGTTCAAGATCAGCCTGGGCAACATAGCAAGACTCTCTCTCAAAAAAAAGAAAAAAAAAACTTAAAATAAGCTGGGCACAGTGGCAGGAACCTATAGCCCTAGCTACTTTGAAGGCTGAGGTGGAAGGATTGCTTGAGCCCAGAGTTTGAGGCTGCAGTGAGTTATGATTGTACCACTGCAATCCAGCCTGGGCAATGGAGGGAGACCCTGTCTCAAACACAAACAAACAAAAACGCAGAAGTGCCTGATGGTGTATATCTTCCCAATTCCGTATCTGTTTCTTCCTGGATTAATCCTTGGTTTTGTGTCAGATAGTTAATACATATTTATGTGCTAATGAGACCCTGTCTCAAAAAACACTTACTCTTTCCTATCAAATTTCCTAAATGACTGTCAATAACCAATTGTGGATATTTCAATATCTACATATAAAAGTGGCAAGTAAAAATCCCCACATTTTTTAAAGAAAAAATAAAATCCACCATGAGCAAATGAAAGAAGTAAATGTTAGATAACCTCAACCAACTCATGTTTTTTAAAAGCATTTTTCTATTTTAAGAACCATTTGTCACCTAACAAGTTCTGTAAGGTTGCAGGATACAAGATTAACATACAAAACTCACTTGTATATCTATATACAAGCAATGAACAATCTGAAGATAACATTAATAAAACAATTCCATTTATAATAACATCAAAAAATAAACAAAATACTTAGGAATAAATTTAACAAAAGGATTACAAGCACACTGAAAACTACAAAACATTGTTGAAGGAAATTAAAGAAGACCTAAATAAATGAGATGACATCCCCGCTCACAGATGGAAGACTTCGTACTGTTAACATTGTAATACTCCCAAACTGATCTACAGATGCAATGCTCCTATGTAAATTCCAACTGCCTTTTTTGCAGAAATGGGCAAGTTGATCCATGAAAAATTCACATGGAAATGCAAGGAATCCTGACAGCCAAAACAATCTTGACAAAGAAGAATAAAGTTGGAGGATTCAAACTTTATTACAAAGCTGCAATAATCAAAACAGTGTAGTACTGACACAAGATTAAAGATCAGTGGAACAGAACTTAAGGTTCAGAAGTAAACCCTCAAATGTAGGGCCAATTTTTTTTTTTGAGACAGAGTCTCACTCTGTCACCCAGCCTGGAGTGCAGTGGTGCAATCTCAGCTCATTGCAACCTTGACCTCTTGAGTTAAAGTGATTCTCCTGTCTCAGCCTCCTTAGCAGCTGGGACTACAGGCGTGCGCCACCCACCACGCTGGCTAATTTTTGTATTTTTAGTAGAGACGGGGTTTCACCATGTTGGCCGGGCTGGTCTTGAACTCCTGACCTCAAGTGATCCACCTGCCTCAGCCTCCCAAGGTTCTGGGATTACAGGTGTGAGCCACTGTGCCTGATCACCAATTGATTTTTGACAAGTATGTCAAGACAATTCAATGGAGAAAGAATAGTATTTTCAACAGACAGTACTGGGACAACTGAATATCCACACGCAAAACAATAAAGTTGGACCCATGCCTCACACCACATATAAAAATTCAAAATGGCCGGGCGCGGTGGCTCACGCCTGTAATCCCAGCACTTTGGGAGGCCGAGACGGGCGGATCACGAGGTCAGGAGATCGAGACCATCCTGGCTAACCCGGTGAAACCCCGTCTCTACTAAAAAATACAAAAAAACTAGCCGGGCGAGGTGGCGGGCGCCTGTAGTCCCAGCTACTCCGGAGGCTGAGGCAGGAGAATGGCGTGAACCCGGGAGGCGGAGCTTGCAGTGAGCTGAGATCCGGCCACTGCACTCCAGCCTGGGTGACAGAGCGAGACTCCGTCTCAAAAAAAAAAAAAAAAAAAAAAATTCAAAATGGATTAATGACCTAAATGAAAGAGCTAATACTATAAAACTCTTAGAAGAAAACATAGGCATAAATCTTTGTGATCTTGGATTAGGCAATGGTTTCTTAGCTATGACATCAAAAGCATAAGCAACAAAAGAAAAAAAATAGGGCTGGTCGCAGTGGCTCACGCGTGTAATCCCAGCACCTCAGGAGGCCAACGCTGGAAAATCGGTTGAGGCCAGGAATTCAGGACCACCCTGGGCACATAGTAAGACCCCGTAGCTCAAAAAGAGGAAAAAAAAAAAAAAGGAAAAAAAGACAAGTTGGACTTCATCAAAATTAAAACCTTTTTCTGCTTCAAAGGTCACTACCAAGAAAGTAAAAAGACAACATATAGGATGGGAGAAAAATATTTGCAAATCATATATCTGACAAGTGACTAGTACCCAGAATATAAAAAGAACTCTTACAATTCAACAATAAAAAGACAAATAATCCAAGTTAAAAATGGGCAAAAGAACTGCATAGACATTTCTCCAAAGAAGATATAGAAATGGCCAATAAGCACATGAAGAGATGCCCAACTTCATTAGTCATTAAGGAATGCAAATCAAAACACGATGAGATACCACTTCACTCACTAGGATGGCTATCTTTTTTTAATCTTTTTTTTTTTTTTTTTAAACAATAACAAGAGCTGGTGAGGATGCTGGAGAAATTAGAACCTTCATACATTATTGGTGGGAATGTCAAATGGTGCAGCCACTTTGAAAAACAGTTTGGAAGTTTCTCAAAAAGTTAATAGAGTTACCATATGATCCATCAATTCTATTCCCGTGTATATACCCAAGAGAATTAGAAATACATGTCCATCACCAGGCACCGTGGCTCATGCCTGTAATCCCAGCACTTTGGAAGGCCGAGGCAGACGGATCACCTGAGGAAGGGAATTCAAGACCAGCCTGACCAACATGGAGAAACCCCGTTTCTATTAAAAATACAAAATTAGCTGGCCGTGGTGGTGTATGCCTATAATCCCAGCTACCTGGGAGGCTGAGGCAGGAGAATCACTTGAACCCAGGAGGCGGAAGTTGCGGTGAGGTGAGATCGCACCATTGCACTCTAGCCTGGGCAACAAGAGTGAAACTCCATCTCAAAAAAAAAAAAGAAGAAGGAAAGAGGGAAGGAAGGAAGGAGGGAATGAGGGAAGGAGAGAAGGAAGAAAGGAAGGAAGGAGGGAAGGAGGGAAGGGAGGAAAGGAGGAAGAGAGGAAGACATGGCCACACTCTAACTAAAAGACTAACACCTGGCCTACAGAAGGGCTTCTAAGACTCTGCTCCAGCTCTATGGCCAGCTTGCAATAGGTTGGTTTTCTGTGCCTTTAGTATTGCTCATTATTTAAAACAGCCTTCATGAAGACATACCAAGCAGGGGCACTGAGGCAGAAGCCCAGTACAGACCAATGGAAGGAAGGTAGTTGTAACTCACACACTTTTAAGTTGCTCAGAACTCACCCCAATAACATGCCCAAACTAAATCACAGTCCTACTCTAAGAGACCACTGAACTATCTTCAGACTAGGTTGGGATTTGTTCGAGAATGCAACATGCACACCAGTGTTCATAGAATCATTATTAACAGGCAAAAAGTGGAAACAATTGAAATGTCCATCAACTGATGAGTGGATAAACAACATGTGGTATATCTATAAAACTGAGTATTTGGCCATAAAAAGGAATGAAATACTGATATATGCTACAACATGGATGAACCTTAAAAACATGTTAAATGAAAGAAGACAGCCACAAAAGGCCACATTTCATTTACATGTTATATGAAATGTCCAGAATAAGCTAATCCATACAGACAGTAAATTAGTTGCCAGGGGGAACAGGAAATGAGAAGTCACTGCAAAGAAATATGGAGTTTCTTTCGGGGTGATGAAAATGTTCTGGAAGTAGGCAGTAGTAATGATTGGATAACCTTGTGAATATACCAAAAAGCATCAAATCAGATACTTTTTTATTTTTTATTTTTTATTTTTGAGATGGAATCTCGCTCTGTCACCAGGCTGGAGTGCAATGGCGTGATCTCAGCTCACTGCAACCTCCATCTCCTGGGTTCAAGCAATTCTCCTGCCTCAGCCTCCCAAGTAGCTGGGACTACAGGTGCACGCCACCATGCCCAGCTAATTTTTGTATTTTTAGTAGAGACGGGGTTTCACCATGTTGGCCAGGATGGTCTTGATTTCTTGACCTCGTGATCCACCTGCCTCGGCCTCCTAAAGTGCTGGGATTATATGCATGAGCCACCACACTCGGTCCTTCTATTTTTTTTTTTTTTTTTTTTTTGAGACAGGGTCTTGTTCTGTCGCCCAGGCTGGAGTGCAGAGGCCTGATCTCGGCTTACTGCAACCTCCGTCTCCCAGGTTCAAGCAATTCTCCTGCCTCAGCCTCCCAAGTAGCTGGGATTACAGGCGTGCACCACCATGCCTGGCTAATTTTTGTATTTTTAGTAGAGACGGGGTTTCATCATGTTGGTCAGGCTGGTCTTGAACTCCTGACCTCATGATCTGCCCTCCTCGGCCTCCCAAAGTGCTGGGATTACAGGCGTGAGCCACCACGCCCAGCCGGAAATCAGATACTTTAAAGGCGTGAGTTTTAAGGTATGTAAATTATATCTCAATTTTTAAAATTTTAAAAAAGAACCAACTGTTTCAGCAGTAAAATGTTCCTGAAGAGAAATGGAATGAGTTCCTTAATACAAGCAATCGTTAGTTTTCACAAGATCAGGACTCATAATGTTCTTAGCAGATTTGAATTTTTTCCAGGTATATCATGTACAAAGTTAACAAGGAGATTTTCACAAAGATTGGCTATGATCACCCCACCCTAATACATCAACTACTTTCACTTTTTCCATGTTACCTTCCAGTGTATACACATATATATATTTTTGCATGTCTATATTCCGTGCAAATAATCAGTGCAAGTTTTCCCATATTGCTATGTGGCTTTCAAGATGATCACTGAATGGTTGGAAATAGTTCACGTTTATAATTTTCTTAACTGTTTCTCCTCCATGCCTTGCCTTGAAGTGCTAGATATTTATTTCCAATTTTTCACTGTTTCCAGATAATGCTGCCATACATATACAACATAAAAAGCTAACAGCTCTTTTCTTCTCTTGGATCACTGAATTAAGATTTCCAGTGGAAAAAAAAATACTAAATCATTTTTATGACACCTAGTTGCCTTCCAAAATTATTATAAATTTACACCGCTATAACCAATACAAACTTGCTATATTAGGCACTACCATTTTTTATACTTTTTATGCAATCAATGTTAAAAGATTTTATCTTTTTTATCTTCCTTTAGTCTTAAAAGCTTTTTTTTTTTTTTTTTTTTTTGAGACGGAGTCTTGCTCTGTCACCCAGGCTGGGGTGCAGTGGCCGGATCTCAGCTCACTGCAAGCTCCACCTCCCGGGTTTACGCCATTCTCCTGCCTCAGCCTCCCGAGTAGCTGGGACTACAGGCGCCCGCCACCTCGCCCGGCTAGTTTTTTGTATTTTTTAGCAGAGATGGGGTTTCACCATGTTAGCCAGGATGGTCTCGATCTCCTGACCTCGTGATCCACCCGTCTCGGCCTCCCAAAGTGCTGGGATTACAGGCTTGAGCCACCGCGCCTGGCCTAGTCTTAAAAGCTTTTGGTTATTCAAGGGCTTCCAAAATCCACAAGCACTTTCTTTTAAAATGCACACCAATGTTCATAGCAACATTATTCATAATCGCCAAAAAGTGGAAACTGTCTAAATGTCTATCAATAGATGAGCGGATAAACAACTCAAAAGATGTCTTTTTCAGTTGCTTATGATTAAAGAGAATGAAGAATTAATTTAAACACAGTATTCTTACTCTAAGGAAAGTAGAACCTATAATAAATTATTCTGTTTTCCTTAAAAATATATATGCATGTAGTCACCTTGTCAACTGCTAGGAAAATAACAAAGCTTAGGATCCAATCACAATAAAAAGGAAAAGAAAAAACCTGTAATAATTAGCCACTTTTTTTTTTTTTTTAAGAGACATTATCTTGCTCTGTCACCCAGGCTGGAATGCAGCAGTACAATCACAGCTCATTGCAGCCTCAAACTCCTAGACTCAAGCAATCCTCCTGCCTCAGCTTTCCTAAAAGCTTCCTAAAGTGCTGGGATTACAGACATAAGCCACTGCACCCAGCCTAGCCACTTTTTTTTTTTCTTATTTTGAGATGGAGTCTGACTCTGTCGCCCAGGCTGGTGTACAGTGGCACGATCTTGGCTCACTGCAACCTCAGCCCCCTGGGTTCGAGTAGTTCTCCCACCTCAGCCTCTTAAGTAGCTGGGATTACAGGTACATGCCACCACGCCCGGCTACTGTTTGTATTTTTAGTGGAGACTGGGTTTCACCATGTTGGCCATGCTGGTCTTGAATTTCTGACCTCAAGTGATCCACCCACCTAGGCCTCCCGAAGTGCTGGGATTACAGGTGTGAGCCACCACGCCCAGCCAGCCTAGCCACTTTTAGATTTCAACACCAATAATAATTATAAGGACACATGCCAAAATATCTCTCTTGACTATCAGGCTCTAGTCAAGAGAAAGACCATGAACAACTGCTATGGTTTGAACGTGTCCTCTCAAAAATTCATGTTGAAACTTAATCCCCATGGTAGTGCTATTAAGAGGTGGGGCCTTTGGGGGAAGTGATTAAGTCATGAGGGCTGTGAACCAATGCCTCGTAAGTAAAAGTGCTGGAGGGAACTAGCTTAGGCCCTTTTCACCTTCCATTTCTCTGCTATGTGAGGATGCCGTATGAAGGCTCTCACCAGACGCCAGTGCCACTGTCTTGATCTTGGACTTCTCAGCCTCTAGAACTGAGAAATAAATTTCAATTATTATTATTATTATTATTTTTTGAGACAGAGTTTGACTCTTGTTGCCCAGGCTGGAGTACAGTGGTGTAATCCTGGCTCACTGCAACCTCCACCTCCCAGGTTCAAGATATTCTCCTGCCTTAGCCTCCTGAGTAGCTGGAATTATAGGCACCCGCCACCACGGCCAGCTAATTTTTTGTATTTTTAGTAGAGACGGGGTTTCATCATGTTGGCCAGGCTAGTGATCTGACCTCAGGTGGTCCACCCGCCTTGGCCTCCCAAAGTGCAGGGATTACAAGCATGAGCCACAACGCCTGGCCAATTTCTATTATTTTTAAGTTACCCAGCACAAACAGACTAAGGTAACAACCAAGAGCCTACAGAAAGAATTGTTACAATAAAAATGATGGTTAAGCACAAAGTGCCAGGTACTGTTAGAAACATTTACATATTTATTAGCACAATAAATCTTTTTTTTTTTTTTTTTTTTTGAGATGGAGTCTCACTGTGTCACCCGGGCTGGAGTGCAGTGCCCGGATCTCAGCTCACTGCAAGCTCCGCCTCCTGGGTTTATGCCATTCTCCTGCCTCAGCCTCCCGAGTAGCTGGGACTACAGGCGCCCGCCACCTCGCCCAGCTAGTTTTTTTTTTTTTTTTGTATTTTTAGTAGAGACGGGGTTTCACCGTGTTAGCCAGGATGGTCTCGATCTCCTGACCTCGTGATCCGCCCGTCTCGGCCTCCCAAAGTAGCACAATAATTCTTACTAAGTACCATATGAGTTAGAAAATATCCCCATTTTACTACGAAAAAAACTTAGGCTTAAAGAGAATAAGTTACTTGTCCAAAACAGATCCAGGAAGAGCCCATTGTTCTTAACCCCTGCATTAACAGATGCTGTCCTCCCCACAGCATGTGAATTCAAAAAGAAGCACTCCTACCTCAGAACGACAGCAAGGGAGGGTTAAATATGATGACATGAAGATCTCACCGTCATTATAGCAGTGTTTATGTTCAGTCATAGCACCAATGTAACACAGGGAGAGGGTTTGGCATCCCCATTATCCATCAACACCTAAGTTAGACTACAAACATCTAGTTCCTCCTTCCAAAGTCTGCCACTGCCCCCTCCTTTATTTTTTTGAGACAGAGTCTCACTCTGTCGTCCAGACTGGAGTGCAGTGATGCGATCTCAGCTCACTGCAACCTCCGCCACCCAAGTTCAAGTGATTCTCCTGCCTCAGTCTCCCAAGTAGCTGGGAATTCAAGCACCCACCACCACGCACAGCTAATTTTTCTGTATTTTTAGTAGAGACAGGGTTTCGCCATGGTGACCAGGCTGGTGTTGAACTCCTGACCTCAAGTGATTCGCCTGCCTGGGCCTCCCAAAGTGCCAGGATTACACGCATAAGCTACCACGCCCAGCCAACTGCCACCCCTTTTTAACCCTGGAGTTGCCAATGTCTGTGATGTTGAAAGAAATAATGCTTCTTATTGTCTCTTCTTTTCAGTGTTGGTATGATTTGGGGTTTCTTGTTTGTGAGTTCTGAGAAAAAAAAAAAGATGAAAAGACAATACTTTAAAAAACTGTATTCAATCCTAGTGATCCACTTCCATGTGTTTGAGTTTAATAGTACTCTGTATATGTCATGCAAATCTTAATGAATTGGAAGTTTACTATCAATAACATACAGATACATATATATATATATTTAGAGAAAAGGACTCATTTGAAAAATATATACCACTTTATAAGTAACTATGCATCTAATTACACTCCACAGGTTTGCTCTTAAAAGTTTATGTAAGGCTGGGTGTGGCGGCTCACACTTGTAAACATAAAATTTTATATTTAAAATAAAAGGAGGGGCCAGGCATGGTGTCTCACGCTTGTAATCCCAGCACTTCAGGAGGCCGAGGCAGGCAGATCACTTGAGTCCAGAAGTTCAAGATCAGCCTGGGCAACATGGCATGACCTTGTCTCTACTAAAAATACAAAGAAAATTAGCCAGGCGTGGCGGCAGGTGCCTGTAGTCCCAACTACTCGGGAGGCGGAGGCAGGAGAATGGCGTGAACCCAGGAGGTGGAGCTTGCAGTGAGCCGAGATCGTGCCACTGCACTCCAACCTGGGCAACAGTGTGAGACTCCATCTCAAAAAAAAAAAAAACAAAAACAAAAATTAGCTGGGTGTGGTGGCATGCGCCTGTGGTCCCAAGTACTCTAGAGGCTGAGATGGGAGGACCACTCGAACCTGGAAGGTCGAGGCTTCAGTGAGCTATGCCAGCACCACTGCATTCCAGCCTGGGTGACAGGGCAAGACCCTGTTTCGAAAATAAATAAATAAATAAAAGCAGGAAAACCCACAGAACAGTTCAGTCTGTTTTGTGGGTTTTCCTGGTTGATGATATTTTAAATTGTGATTAGATTTGTCCAATAATTAAAATTAACCAGCCCCTCACAATAGTTAAGAATGCTTCGGGAAAGACAGTGTGTAATCCCCATAAAAACCAAGAGAAAACGCAGACAAGGTCCTTTCCTGCTTCATCCAGCTCCTACTTAGTCAGAGCTGGTATTTAACTATGGTCTCTCCTCACCTAAATGTCTATGCTCAGACTTTGGTGATCCTAGAAATGCAGTAACTTCTATAAATCAGCATGGATTCTCTGTGAGAATTTCACTTATATTATTTGTGAAAACGGGAGGGGTGTGGCACAGAGGGTACACAGATGCACGAATAGGACATGGGCTTCAAATGCTTTGATGAACATTTCCATGGAAATTTTACAGATCTGTATGTACTGTGAACAGAAATGAAAAGTCAAGGAAGCTTCACCCCCACAGTCCTAACCAAATCCAATCATCATTACTCCCATAGAAGAAACAATCAATGAGAAAATAAATCATTAAGGGATATCTAAAATAAGTTAGATCAAATAAAATATCTTCTATTTAATTACCTGAGACTTCAAATAATCTAGATATCAACACTCATTTCCTAAAATACCCTGCTAGTCTAACCACAACAAAGTAAAAAACTTAAACTAAAAAAAATTAAATAAAAATGAACTCAAACACTTGGACTTACTTTCTATATAATAAAATGCTTGTCAAAAATTGCTTGAATCCAGGGTGTCTAAAATATTGACAGGAAAATCACAAGACAAATAAAAACCAATAGTAACACTGACTATTTGCTTTTTCAATGTTGCTGCTACCTTCATCTCTGAATAACTTGGGACCAGAAGACCAGCCTGCTGAAGCAGGAAGAACTCTAATCTAGAAGTCAGGGACAAGGGTTCTAGTTCAGTTAATGCTACTAGCTAGGTAGGTGGCCCTAAATAGGTCATTTACTTTGTTTTTTCTCTTTCCCAGGGTTTACCTTCCTTAATCAAGGGGCTAACTAACCAGTTTCTCCTAAACTCACCTAACCATAAGAAGTACACCAGGGAAACCGTAAATGACATGGATTTCAAAAGCCCTTTCCCAATTCAGGAGGTCTCTGGGTGAGGCCTAAGACCTTACTCTTATTAAGTGACCCAAGTAAATCTTTTTTTTTTTTTTTTTTTTTTTTGAGACAGAGTTTCGCTCTTGTTGCCCAGGCTGGAGTGCAATGGTGCGATCTCAGTTCACCACAGCCTCTGCCTCCCGGGTTCAAGCAATTCTCCTACCTCAGCCTCCCAAGTAGCTGGGATTATAAGCATGCGCCACCATGTCCGGTTAATGTTGTATTTTTAGTAGAGACAGGGTCTCTCCATGTTGGTCAAGCTGGTCTCAAACTCCCAACCTCAGGTGATCCACCTGCCTCGGCCTCCCAAAGTGCCCGGATTACAGGCGTGAGCTACCGCACCTGGCCCCAAGTAAATCTTATCATCAGGTAAGTCTGACAAACACTGGACTAGATAATCCTCAAGTTGCCTGCCTTCCAGCTCTGATTCTGTACTATCTGGCTATCTCATAATGATGTTCTAAAAACACACAAAATTACATTCATTTAATGTATGTTACTGCATAAAAATAAATGTACAAGATCATGAAAACAAATATATCCACTCCCTGTGACACCATTCATACCTTTAAACACTAATTAAAAACATCTTCTGGCCAGGCATGGTGGCATGCACCTGTAATCCCAGCACTCTGGGAGGCTGAGATGGGAGGATTTCTTGAGGCCAGGAGTTCAAGACCAGCCTGGGCAACATAGCAAGACCCTAACAAATACTTATAAAATAAATTTAAAAAAAAAAATCTTCCTAGATTCAAGGCAAATACAACACTTAATTTGGTAAGAAAAAAATGTATTTAATATTAAGCTCTCAGTATATTAATATGGAGAGACTTGCTGAGTTATAGAAAGAAATTACCTAATATCTTAGGTGAAAACTATACAGTGCATTCTTTCCTTGAAGAACATTATCTGGTGATCCCACCTGTTCCTAAGAAAAAGCTAGAAAAGAGGCTGGCTAAGTCCCTAGCAGCTGTAAATAGCATGCTCTGCAATACTGGAATGCAACTGTTATAAAGCTAAGAGAAAAATAAGGAAACAGTAACTGGTTACGAATTCTTCAAATGCACCTCAGCATAGACAACTGGGTGGCCCAATCTTTTGTGAGGACGGTTTTGTCAGGTGAACGGAGAGCCTCTAACATGCTTTCCACACACAAAGGTGGCAGCCTTTCATTTTGCTTTTCCTTCCCCTACACTACATTGCTGTAGTTTTTCTAAAATTCTCATAATCCTCTAGTGGTATTTACTGAATTTATTCTCTTATTTAGATTCGTAAGTAACTATAAAACTAACATACACAAAAAAAGAGAAAGGCTCCTTGCATGGAATACAGAGAGAGCAGTTATGTAATGGATGCTCATTAGCAACCAGTTATACAGATAGATTCAAAAATGTAAATAAAAACCAAGATTAAAACACAAAACTGAGTTTGACCAATTACTATGTGACCCTTGCAACAGAAACAGATAAGAAACCAACAGTGAAACATATTACATAATTTAGCCATGGGAAAAACAGCTGTAGAGCAGCCCATGGAAGAAGCACATTAGTATAGCACAATGTTAGTACAAAACATTTCCAAAATGAATTTTGATGCTTGATATGCAAATGCTGTGAACACAATTCTTTAGACTTAGGATCACACAGGCCAAAAAACTGATTTGTTTTAATGGCAAAAAAAGGGGACACCAGTTGTTATGCACAACACCACAGAAGCACTGGGTTTAAAGTCATATATATGTTTAAACACATTTTTTTTTTCTATTGCCCAACAGGCTCTGAGGCAGTGTTGAGACAAAAGACTAAACCTCACACTCAGTAAAACAGAAATGTCAAACCAGGATCAAGGAGAGCAGCATAAGAGAGAGGTTAAGAGAGCAGGTTCTGGTGTCACAAAGACCTAAATTAAAACCCCAAGGCACAAATTACTGTGCAACCTTGAACAAATCATTTCACCCGAGTCAATTTCCTCATTTGTAAAATGGAGATAATACTTCATTCAGCCATTGTGAGATTTAAACGTGATTCATACAAAGCCTTAGCCTCTATACCTGGCAAAGAATACACAGGTAAGTAGTAATCATCACCATCATCATGAGCAAACTGTAAAATTAGCACAATTACTATCTCAAATAAAACCAAGAGTTTCCTGGTAGCCAGAGAAAAAAAGACAATCACAGTCTGAATCCAGCCTGGGCAACATAGTGAGACCTTGTCTCTTGGGGGGAAAAAAAAAAGGAAGAAGAAAGAAGACATTCACATATACTAATATAAATGTGGCTTTTCTTCCCACATTACAGAACATTCTGTTTCCTCCTCCCTAATAAAGAATAACTCAGACTAATTCTGTACAACTATATACAGGAAAGTCTTCAATATAGAACTTCTTAATTAGGAAGGACAATTTTTTTTCTTTTTTTTTTTGAGACAGGGTCTTTGTCCCCAAGGCTGGAGTGCACCATCTCAGCTCATTGCAATCTCCGCCTCCCAGGCTCAAGGGATCCTCACAGGCTCAAGGAATCCTCCCACCTCAGGCCTCCCGAGGAGCTGGGACCACAGGTACACACCACCACGCCCTGCTAATTTTTGTATTTGTTGTAAGGACGGGGTTTCACCAGGTTGCCCAGGCTAGTCTCGAACTCTTGGGCTCAACTCATCTGCCCACCTTGGCCTCCTAAAGTGCTGGGATTACAGGCATGAGCCACCATGCCTGGTCAAAAGGATAATTTTCAATGAGATCTGGATTTATGATCTAACTGGTTTGGGGAGGTACAGTTGGTATTGTGGGGGGTGTTTTGTTTTTTTTGTTTGTTTGTAAATGAGGAATTTAGAAGAGAGGTAGAGGAAGAAAAAGTCTTCAAACCATTCAACACACCATTATTCAGTAGAGAAAAACAATAGAAGGTTGATTGTTAACATTATGTCATAATTGATTTAGAAAATGAACACACGAAAATCAGGTAAAATGTTTTAACTCAGACATAAAGGCCGGGCGCGGTGGCTCAAGCCTGTAATCCCAGCACTTTGGGAGGCTGAGACGGGCGGATCACGAGGTCAGGAGATGGAGACCATCTTGGCTAACACGGTGAAACCCCGTCTCTACTAAAAAATACAAAAAACTAGCCGGGCGAGGTGGCGGGCGCCTGTAGTCCCAGCTACTCGGGAGGCTGAGGCAGGAGAATGGCGTAAACCCAGGAGGCAGAGCTTGCAGTGAGCTGAGATCCGACCACTGCACTTCAGCCTGGGCGACAGAGCAAGACTCCATCTCAAAAAAAAAAAAAAAAAAAAAAAACTCAGACATAAAAAAAGAACCAATATAACTGACAGTAAGGTTAAAGTAACCAAACTAATTAAAAAAAAAAAAAATCCAAGAAAGGGAAGGTGAAAAAAATCAATTATTCCCATAGTTTAAGTAACAAATATCCATTCTGTCCTTTTAAGATCATGGCTTAAATTTCCCATTTGCAACCAACTATCTTTGCCTGCTCTTCCGAATGTGCCACTAGCTTGAATGTATGTCTTTAACTTGGACTATCTTCTTAACCAAATACATCATTCTGGTTAAAGACAAAAATAAAATCTTGTACCTTATTATTTTTCTAGAATTCATGGGGAAATATTAGTAATTCCATTATTTAAAGAATACATTTCAAAAAAATAGTGGTAATTCTGAAGGAAAAAGAGCTCCTCGTGAAAATAAATCCATCAAGAAAAATTGTTCAAGGTCAATCAAGCACAAATTTCAAAATAATACAAATTTTGAAATTTTGAGTAGGGGCAGGATTAAGGAGCTGTGAGGTGAAAAACGAAAATCTTAAGGTAAAAAGATACAGAAGTGAAGAAAAGACTTCAGCAAGAAGTACAAACTAGTGTCATCAATTCATGAGTAAATGTGCAAAATTCTAAGTAATAAAAAACTCAAGCAATCACTCACCTGTATCAATATTGGGGAATTTAGCAATAGAAAGACTTTTAGGGGCATTTCCAAACATTCCAACATATCTTTCTGTATTACAGATATTACTGCAAAATGAAAGAAGTTAGATGCTCTAATTAACAACTTAATGGTGAAAGAATGACACCCCCAAAAGAAGCTATGTCACCTAGAGATACTGGACATTTTCTTTTTACTATTTAAGAAACCAGAAGAACCTCCTGCTTTTAAATGCAAATTTACCAATCTTCAAAACACATTCTGCTCTTTTCCTTTGTATAAAAATTACTGCAATGTGGCCAGGCGCGGTGGCTCACGCCTGTAATCCCAACACTTTGGGAGACCGAGGCAGGCGGATCATGAGGTCAGGAGATCGAGACCATCCTGGCTAACATGGTGAAACCCTGTCTCTACTAAAAATACAAAAAATTAGCCGGGCATGGTGGCAGGCGCCTGTAGTCTCAGCTACTTGGGAGGCTGAGGCAGGAGAATGGTGTGAATCTGGGAGGCGGAGCTTGCAGTGAGTGGAGATTGTGCCACGGCATTCCAGCCTGGGCAACGGAGCGAGACTCCGTCTCAAAAAAAAAAAAAAATTACTACAATGAGATCCTGTTCTAAAGAGGGCATCATTCAACCAGAAAAACGGAATTAGGACAACCATATGCTCTTTGAGTATGTTCAGATCATCATATCCAGTGCGCTGTCACTAGGTACATATCACCTTCTTCAGAGGAGAGACTACTACCAGTGATCAAAATTCTATTTGAAGAAGGAAAACTTGGTTTTGAGGACTATTAGGTCACGAAAGTTTACATACACATTTCAGTACCCGCACATGCACTAGCATCATAATAATTCAAAAACTCAGCATCCCTTGGTTTTCAAATAACACTATTTGAAATAGTGGAAACATTTTACTGGAAACATTCAGAACTTCAATAATAATAGTACAAGTTGCTATTTACCTGTTCATTATATGGTCAAGCGAACAAATACCACAATGCAAGAAATGATGTGTTGTATAATTTCTCACCTTGGAACAGTGAGAGTTGACGGAGACATACTTCAGTTTAATGTATCGGATGACCAAGGTGGAAAAAAAGAACACTTAGACTGAAAGAGTCAAGAAATAAATAAGCCCCAATAGAGGGATTCATCCCACTGTTAAAGGTGCAAGCTTTCTGCCAAAATCACACTTGGTTTGGGCAACTGTAACTGTTGTCAGATAAACGTAAACAAATAGTGAAGAAGGCTACGGGACATACAGCCTCTTCACAAAAGGCTGGCTAACCGCTAGTCTTTCCAAGTTACATATTAGTAATTTTAATTTAAAACAACAACAACAACAACAACACTTTTCTAGCTAAGAGAAGTCACATCGAAAATGGGTGATTTTTTTGGCGATACTTAGTTTACCCCGCCCCTTACCCTCAAAGGCAGACCTCAATCTTCCCCGTAAGTTGCCAGGCAAGCAGGAACAGAAGCTATAGAAAATGTACTTCGATCTTTGAAAGGCCAGTGTGGATGTTTAAGGAGAAGGAAAACGACTGCACTGAGTTTACAAAAGCTATTTACATGTTTTCCAAATGCCTGTGATTAAAGTCAACCAAATGGCATGGCATCAGCCAGCCCCTACCTTCACCTACCCACTGAGAACCCAGACAATGAAGGCGGCAGACCCCTCAAGCACAGAGGCCCCACACACGGAACCAAAAAAAAAAAAGTGTCATGCACAGAAATTACACAGCCTGCTTTCTGATAATGGTAAAAAGTAAGTGATGGCAGTCTTGTGCTTTAAAATAACCTAGTAGCACTTACTAGTTCAATCCATCCCCAAATCCACGCCACCCTTTCAACTTTGCAATTAAGAGAGAGAAGGAGAAATCCCGGTCAACTCGCCTTGGGGGGTTGGTCTGAGGGTAGAGGGCTCAAGTAGGGAAGAGGATGGAGAGAGAAAGAGCAAGCCAATGAAAGAGACCAAAATTTCCCACCTTTCTTAAATTCTTCCAGCATAGCGTCCAACTTGGTGTCATTGAAAACAAAGTGCAAGGGGTGGTTATAAAATTTGGTGATGGTTTTCAGGGGAGTACAATCATCTGGATCCACGAAGGCCAAGTCTTTGACGAACAGCAGGTCCACGATATTGGAGCGCTCCCCTTCAAACACTGGAATGCGGGTGTAGCCGCTCTCCATGATCTCAGACATGGTGTTGAAGTCCAGGATGGCTTCGCCAGTGATCATGAAGCAGTCCCGGAGTGGGGTCATCACGTCCTCCACCGTCTTGGTGCGGAGCTCCAGCGCCCCTTGGATGATGTTCAGTTCCTCCTTAACGAGGTCGTTGTAGGGGTCGGTGACCCGGAGCATCTCCAGCAGTTTTTCCCGGTTATAGACGGTGCCTATCTCCTGGCCTAGGACGCAGTCCAGCAGCTTGCTGACCGGGTAGGAAGCGGGGAAGGTCATCATCATGAAAAACTTGGTGAGGAAGATGGTGTTGGCCCCCACAGCCAGGCCGTGGCGGGAGCAGATGGCCTGGGGCACTATCTCCCCGAAGATGACGATGCCGATGGTGGAGACCACCACGGCCACGAGGCCCGAGCCGGCGATGTCGTCGAGCAGGATGGTGAGCGTGGTGTTGACCAGCACGTTGCCCAGCAGCAGTGAGCACAGCAGGTAGTTGCCCTGCCTGCGCACCGGCTCGATGCGCTTGGCGTAATTCTTCTCCTTCTCCGTGCCGCAGTTCTGCACGATGCGCAGCTCCATCGGGTCCAGGGCCATGAGCCCCAGGTTGAGGCCACTGAACATGCCCGACAGGCACAGCAGCAGCGAAATGAAGATCACCTGCAGCCAGAAGGGCAGCAGGAATTTCTTCTCTTCGCCTACGATCATCTTGGTGTCCTCGCCGTCGTGGTAAATCCAGGTGGTCTCGGCCCACGGGGGTGGCGGGAGCCCGGCCACCCCCGAGCCGCCCTTGCCCCCGACGGCGCCACCCGCGGATCCCGAGCCGCCGGCACCCAGGGCGGGCGTGGAGAGCGACGTGCACAGGTAATAGGACTTGCTCTTCTCCATCTTGCGTAGCGGTTTGATCTCGATCTCGATGATGCCCGAGGTGCGGCGGTTGAGAATGATGTGGGGCAAGATGATGATGTCTGAGGTGCGGATGCCGCAGCGCTGGGGGCCGCTGTCCGGCTCCGGCGGCGCGGGGCCCCCCAGCCCGCGCTCCCCCGGGCTGTGGCGCCGCCGCTCGTGTTCGGTGAAGGCGATGCGGGACCACGTCTCGTTGTTGATGTTCTGCCCGTACACCCGCAGCTTGACCCGGGTCCGTTCGCTCACCCGCAGCGCCCCCCCTTCCATGAACGACACGTCGTTCGTGTCCTCCAGCCGCAACCCGATGATCACCGTCTCCTCGTTCTCGCCCACCGCTGCGCAGCCGCCCGCGCCGCAGCAGCAGCTCAGCAGGAGCAGCGGCAGCAGCCGCCCCGCAGCCGCCTGCAGGACCCCCCGGCCGCGGGCGCTGAGGCTGCGGCGCGCCGCCATCTTCCAAGTGGGCAGTGCGGCGGCTGCCTGCCCGCCCGCCATCTTTACTTTGGGTTCACAAGCGCCACAGCCAATCATAGGGTGGCTGCTCCAGCTGCGGCTTCATCCTTTCCACCCGGCGGCGCGAGCGCAGGTACCTGCCCCTGGGCGAGACTGCAACTGAGCGTCCGCGGCCAGTGCTCAGCAGTTCGCCTCCCTGACTGACACTGACTCGACCTCGGCCAGCTGAGGAACCCCGAGGCTCGCGGGAGGGGACAGAGGGAGGGAGAGGAGCGCCGGCTGCTCCCGCGAGAGGCAGGCCCACTGGCCAATCACAAGCGGGCGCCCGCCCTCCCAGCCAGGGGGCTGGAATGGGGGCGTGACCGTGTGCCGTTCCGCGAACCAATGGCAAGGTAAATGGGTGGGGCGATGAGAGCCACCGTCCCCCTCTGCACGCCAAGTTTCCAACTGAAAGGCGCGTGACTCTTGTGTATGTGCGAGGGGAGGGGGCGTGGCCAGCTGGGACTCGAGAGCCAGTCAAAGATGAGAGTTGTAGGAAAGGGGCGTGGCCTCCGTCCTGCTGCCAATGGGAAGGAGCCGTCCCCGGGGCCCGCGCTCCCCGGGGGACCCTGTAGTAGATCCGGGAGCCTGGACCGGCCGGGCTTGGACTAAAGCCCTGCGGCGCAAGGCGGCAGGTTCCCGATGCACTGGCTTGTTGGCTCTGCAGTTGTCAGTTCGTGGGCAGAAAGCCGCAGTGCCCTCCTGCCCCGGGGGCTCGAGAAGCCAACTAGAGGCGGCTTGGGATGCACACAGCCTAATAAGCCGGGGCACCGGCCGCTGCCCCCAACTCTACGTGCGCGGCGCTCCGCTGGGGTAAGCGGCGTCGGTGGCCCCGGCACAGCTGCCGACCAGCAGTCCTCGCGCCTCAAGACTCCTAGGGTACGCGCTTTCTGCGGCTCGCGATCACATGGCGCCACCTGCGGGCCGCAGGAGCGCCCTGCAACGCTTTCCAGGTCCGCGGCATACCCCGAAAGGTGTACAGAAAGTTACGGATGGCGCGGTCAGAGGGACAGTTCCCCAAATTTGCTAGTCATAGAACCCCTACATATTATTACTAAAAGTATATACTTCCTAGACCCTTTCCCATATTTACAGAGTGGGAAGGGCCCCGAATCTGTATTCCCAACAGGAACCCAGGCAAGTTAAGGAAATGGGAGGGCGGCAAGCATCCTATCCTAAGCAGACCCACAGAGGCTCATTCTTAATCACACTGGCCAAACTCTGCTAGGGTCATAGGTCACTCAAGAGCAAAAAGTTCTGGAAACCTAGCTCCCCAGTACTCCCAGCGTCACCTGGAGGTGACGAGGTAGCAAAGTAGCTGTCAAATTGATCTTTTCCTTGAAACTTAAAACATTAAAAATGTTTAATGTTTCTCTACCTCTTTTGTATTCTACAAGCACATTCCGCCCTCCCCCCCCACCGCCGCTTTTATAAATGCGTCAAACGTCTCTGATTAATTTCTGGTATGAGTAATTTCTGGAATGATTGCAGTGGCCTCCTAACTGATCTTCCCTCTTCGACACCTGCTCCTTTCCCTTCTTAACCCAGCAGCAAGTGATCTTGTCCATGAGATTCTGTATCTCTCTTGACTGAAACGCCTCCACTGGCTTCCCATCTCATCCTAGTAGGCTCAAAGGTCTGCTACCTCTCGTTACTTCTCGGACCTCATCACCTGCTGTTCTCCTAGTGGAAGGAGACAGATAATAAGCCAAATTAATTTCTCTCCAAGCTGTTTCTCCATCACTCCAGGGATTTTCCCCTGCGAGACTTTGCACTTGCTGTTTGTTTCCTGGGCTTAAGATGTCAGCATAGCCTTTTTCACCTCCTTTAGTGCTTTGCTCAAAAGCCATCTGATTTTAAACTTGTGGAAAACACTCCCTCTATGCCGCATCTACTTTATTTTTCTTCAAAGCAAAGATCGCTTTCTAATACACTATGTAAATTATTGATTTGGTTTGTTATCTGTCTCCTTCCACTAGAACTTAAGCTCCCTGAGGGCAGAAAGTGTGTCTGTTTGTTCACTGCTGTATCACAAGGGCCTAGAATAGTAGATATATAGATATAGATATGTCATATACGTATGTATTATATTTATATATATATATATATATATTTTTTTTTTTTTTTTTTTTGAGAGACAGTCTCACTCTGTCACCCAGGCTGGAGTGCAGTGGCACGATCTCAGTTAACTGCAACCTCCGCCTCCTAGGTTCAAGGGATTCTCTCCTGCCTCAGCTTCCCTAGTAGCTAGGACTACAGGCATGCACCACTATGCCCAGCTAATTTTTGTATTTTCAGTAGAGATGGGGTTTCACTCTATATTGGCTAGGCTGGTCTCAAACTCCTGGCCTCAGGTGATCCACCCACTTGGGCCTCCCAAAGTGCTGGGATTACAGGCGTGAGCCACCATGCCTAGCCCTAGATATTCTTTATTCTTTTCAAAAAAACAAAAAACAAGGTCTCACTCTGTCATCCAGGCTGGAGTACAGTGGCACAGTCATGGCTCACTGCAGTCTCCACTTCCTGGGCTCAGCCTCCCAAGTAGCTAGGACTACCAGCACACGCCACCACATCTGCCTAATTTTCTTTTAATTTTTAGTAGAGACAGGGTTTTGCCATGTTTCCAGGCTGGTCTCAAACTTCTTGCCTCAAGAGATCCTCCTTCCTTGGCCTCCCAAAGTGCTGGGATTACATGTATGAGCCACCATGCCCAGCCAATGATAGATATTCAAAACAATATATGTAGAAGGTTAAATAAGTGAAAGTATTTATTCTGATTATTTTAAACAATGTCCTGAATCTAGTTTCCAGCCCTTCCATTTATGATGCTGCTTCCCCTACCCCAAGTCTCATACTGCTATATTTGAAAAGTAAGTTCAGATGAAGAAAACCACCTACAGGCTTGGCATGCATTTATAAGAATGGCATGGAAGTTTCGAAGGAAAAAAAAATTATTTAAGAATGTTTGGCAAAGGTTAAGGACAGACATGATCCTTCTAACTTAGTGGATTGAAAATGAAACCATTTTAACTTCATAAAAAGTGGAAATATTACAAATGTTTTTAAGGGAGCTAAGAGAGAAGACAGGCTCTCAAATGCTGAAAGTACACGTGTGGAATAGGAGTGAAGTGTGGGGAGGAGGAGCTTGCCAACCCTACAGACATCTCCTGTGCATTTCAGAGAAAGCTACAACAGGAAAATGTGACATTCAGCAATTT
The DNA here is from genome assembly GCF_024542745.1 of Macaca thibetana thibetana. Classification (NCBI taxonomy): domain Eukaryota; kingdom Metazoa; phylum Chordata; class Mammalia; order Primates; family Cercopithecidae; genus Macaca; species Macaca thibetana. The sequence goes on along the minus strand of NC_065586.1, from coordinate 99,044,613 downwards.
CGAAGCAAGTTAGAAATTCAGGACTTCATAGAAGAAAAAGGTCAGAAAGGACACCCAGACAACTTACAATATTAAAAAAAAAAAAACAAATCTCAAATTCACACGAAGGGTTGCTGAATGATCCTGGGTGGTTGGTGGGGGTTATACTCTTCATGTATACTCAAGACACACAGAACAATCTAGATGCCTAAGCCAAGTAATTGTTCCTTAGCAAGAGGGATCTTCCTTCAAGTTTGAAGGCTTTTTGGCTTCAGGAGTTTCTCTCTCTCTCTCTTTTTTTTTTTTTTTGAGACAGAGTTTCGCTCTTGTCGCCCAGGCTAGAGTGCGGTGCAGTGGCATGATCTCGGCTCACTGCAACCTCTGCCTCCCAGGTTCAAGCAATTCTCCTGCCTCAGCCTCCCAAGTAGCTGGGATTACAGGCACCCGCCACCACACCTGGCTAATTTTTTGTATTTTTAGTAGAGACAGAGTTTTGCCATGTTGGGCAGGCTGGTCTCGAACTCCTAACCTCAGGTGATCCACCTGCCTCAGCTTCCCAAAGTGCTGGGATTACAGGTGTGAGCCACCGTGCCCAGCTGTTACCCTCTCTTTAGCGAGGACCTGCTATAGAGCAGGCTTATGGTGACTTCCAGGGGCTTCCCAGCTCGTCTATTTGTTTAAATGGAGGGCACAGTCAACACCTGCCTCTAGGGATCTCTTCTGAAATCTGGAAGAAAAACAAAAATGAGACTCTTGAATTATGATATTTCACCTCCATAAAGGGGGACAAAAGGCCCAAGATTGCTAAATGGTTGCTGCTGCTGCTGCCCAATCCTATTTAAGTTCTGACGGTCTGACCTTGGGCAAGTCATTTAGATAAAGCCAGAACCACATACCTTCCCTAACTAACCCTGCCTTTCCAGAATCCTTCACTAGATACTAAAAGGGAAGGGTGACTTCAATTTTCTCACCTGCAAAAGATAAGCTCCCAAGTCTCCAGGTTCAGGGATTTGGAAGGCATTGCGTCCAGACCTAAAAGTCTTTTAAAGTTTGGTGAGTTTGATTTTCTTAAAGATGGCAAGTAAAACACTAAATGTCATTCTACACATTTTGTTGCTCAACATAAAGCTGATTTTATAGAGAAGCTTTTATTTTTTCCAAAAATTGCCTACTTATACAAAGTATTCGTATTTATTGCTTCAACGGTATCATTTCTTTTTTCTTTTTAGGGAACAGGGTCTCACTCTGTTGCCCAGGCTGGAGTGCAGTGGCACAATCATAGCTCACTGCAGCCTCAAACTCTTGGGCTCAAACTCAAGCAATCTTCCTTCCTCAGCCTCGTGAGTAGCTGAAGCTATAGGCACAAGCTAATGCATCAGGCTCCAACAACGACATTTTAATCACACCAAAACACAAGATCTTGGCTGGCCATGGTGGCTCATGCCTGTAATCCCACGACTTTAGGAGGCCAAGGCAGGAGGATAACTTGAGCCCAGGAGTTCAAGACCAGCCTGGGCAACATAGTAAGACACTGTCTACCAAAAATAAAATATCAGCTGGGCATGGTGGCATGTTTCTGTAGTCCCAACTACTCAGGAGGCTGAAGTGGGAAGATCACTTGAGCCCAGGTGTTCAAGGCTACAGTGAGCCATGATCGTGCCGCTGCACTCCAGCCTGGGTGACAGAGTGAGACCCTATCTCAAAAAAAAAAAAAAAAAAAAAAAAAAAAAAAGGTTAGGCATGATGGTTCACACCTGTAATCCCAGCACTTTGCGAAGCTGAGGCAGGCAGATCACCAGAGGTCAGGAGTTCAAGAACAGTCTGGCCAACATGGTGAAAACCCGTCTCTACTAAAAATACTAAAATTACCCAGGTGTGGTGGTAGGCGCCTGTAATCCCAGCTACTCAGGAGGCTGAGGCAGGAGAATCACTTGAACTTGGGAGGCGGAGATTGCAGTGAGCCGAGATGGCACAACTGCACTCCAGCCTGGGTGACAGTGAGACTCTATCTGAAACAAACAACCCCACAAGATCTGAGGAAAAACAGGAACTAGGAAAATGCTGGAGTTAACCACACTTTCCACAGAGTCAAATCTGTATCAAATCTGTTCATCCTGAGAGGGATTTCTCTGAAGCAACACTATCCACTTGCTCAAATACATAGAACTCTTTTAGCTAAGATTTTTCACAACAGTTTAAAAAAAAAAAAAAAAAGTAAAATAAAATCTGCAACACAATTTACCATCTCAAGAGGAGTTTTCAGGCCTCTTATTTAGTGCTTTCCCGTTTTCCTCCTTTTTCTAAATATTTTCTGAACGTTGTTACTAGGTAGAAGAAGAGAAAAATGTGGCTTTTCGATGGAGTTGTGGGAAAAGCATCCTTCTTTGAGAAGAGCCACCCATGGTCCTTGGGTGCCGCTGTTCCTGGGAATGGGGCTGTCAGGTGCCCACATGGGAGGTCTTCTGTGCTCTGAGCTGTCACCCCCTCCCTTTCTCCACTGCTCCCTTGACCCTTCTGGGCTACTCAGAGAACAGTTCTGCTGCTAAAAGTCCACTGTTTGCCCTACCCCAGCACCCCTGCTCTCTGACTGCCAAGCCCTGCCACTATGGGATTTTCTAGAATCTTCTAGAATGCTCTTTATGCCTGGTTCTTCCAGCCTCCAGCTCAGCTGTGGACAAGGGTGTAAGCAAGGCTCTGAGCTTGGTTATCTTTATCACTATGACTAAAACACTCAACCCAGGTCATGCATTTAGGGAAACAGTTCACTTCCATAGTTTTAAAATGTTGAACCATATGAATATTACCTATTCAAAAGACTAATTTAAAACTACATTTGGGGAGTGAGAAACAGGTGGGAAATAAAGAAGACTCTGACAGGAGGATGGTAATTAGGAATAAGATGTCAGGAAAACAAATAGGTCCTGAATGTCCAATTCTGAGTCCTCCCATAAGACTCAGACCTGCATGGCGCTGACACCAGAGCTTCCATTTATGACTCTAGTCATAAAATATCAGCTTTTCCCACCAGCTGAGCTCATTCCCGTGGTCTTTTCTCCACAGCCTCTGAAGTTGGGCTAAAATTCGACTCCAATAAGTCAAATCCCCCCATGCAAAGACAAAACAACATGTCAGTCGGGAAAAAAAACGAAACAAAACAAAACCACCCCTATTTTTAGTTCCTCTGAAACTTTTTTACATTTTAACACCTCTGCTGGCAGGAACCTATTTATTTTAAATATCACTAAACTGAAGATTTAACTTATTTGTTCCCATTTATTAATACATTGCCTCAATTTTCTATGTCCTCTTTAAATTTTAAATAAAAAGTTTGTGTTTTCTCACCTCATTTATTTTTCCCTCTTTTATTTATAAATTTATCAACTAATATATATTGTATATTTAATAACTTCCAAACCATGTACTAGGCATTGCAGAGCTGCAATATGGAATCAGGGGTTACCCCAAAAACTTACTAGCAAGGAAGTTAGCAAATGTGTACATAAATAACTACATAATACAAGATAGAACATCAAATGTCTTAAAAAGAAGTAAAATAAAGTGGAAGGATTGAAGAACTTCGAGGAATAGAAGTTTTAGGTATATGCCGTGTCAGAGCTATTCCAAAAAGGGTGTTTTAGTGTGCTCGCAGTGCCAGGTGCCATAACAAAATACCATAGACAGTGTATCAGTCAGGGTTCCCTAGAGGAACAGAACATATATATATATATATATATATATATATATATCCTGTGTATATATATATATATAAGGCCGGGCGCGGTGGCTTATGCCTGTAATCCCAGCACTTTGGGAGGCCGAGGCGGGCGGATCACGAGGTCAGGAGATCGAGACCATCCTGGCTAACACGGTGAAACCCCGTCTCTACTAAAAATGCAAAAAATTAGCCGGCGAGGCGGCGGGCGCCTGTAGTCCCAGCTACTCGGGAGGCTGAGGCAGGAGAATGGCGTGAACCCGGGAGGCGGAGCTTGCAGTGAGCCGAGATCGCGCCATTGCACTCCAGCCTGGGCGACTAAGCGAGACTCTGTCTCAAAAAAAAAAAAATATATATATATATATATATATCCTGTATATATTTTTATATATAAAGGTTATACATGGAGACTTTATATATATATATAGGCTATATATAGGCTTTATATATATATAAAGGAGTTTATTAAGTATTAACTTACACAGTCACAAGGTCCCACAATAGGCTGTCTGCAAGCTTGAGAAGCGAGGAGAGCCAATCTGAGTCTCCAAATTGAAGAACTTGGAGTCCAGTGTTGGAGGGCAGGAAGCATCTAGCACAGGAGAAAGAGGTAGGCTGGGAGGCTAGGCCAGTCTCACCTTTTCACGTTTTTCTGCCTGCTTTATATTCTCTGGCAACTGATTAGATTGTGACCACCAGATTAAGGGTGGGTCTGCCTTCCCCAGTCCACCGACTCAAATGTTAATCTCCTTTGGCAACACCCTCACAGACACACCCAGGATCAATACTTTGCATCCTTCAATCAAGTTGACACTCAGCCTGATAACAGGGCCAGGCACGGTGGCTCACACCTGTAATCCTAGCACTTTGGGAGGCCGAGGCAGGTGGATTGCCTGAGCTCAGGAGTTTGTGACCAGACTGGGCAACACAGTGAAACCCAGTCTCTACTAAAATACAAAAAATTAGCTGGGCGTGGTGATAGGCGCCTGTAGTCCCAGCTACTCAGGAGGCTGAGGCAGGAGAATTGCTAGAATCCAGGAGGCAGAGATTGCAGTGAGCCGAGATTGTGCTGCTGCATTCCAGCTTGGGTGACAGAGTGAGACTCTGTCTCTGAAAAAAAAAAAAAAAGCCATAACAGACGGGTTGGCCTATACAATGGAAATTTATTTTCTCACTGTTCTGGAGGCTAAAAGTTCCAGATCAAGGTCCAACAGGGTGAGTTTCCAGGGAAGCCTCTCTTCCTGGCTTGCAGACAGCCACTTTGTCCTCACATGGACTTTCCTCTGCATGTGCACGGAGAGAGCCAGCTCTCTGATGTCTGTTCCTATAAGGACACTAGGCGACTGGATCAGGGCCCCACCCTGATGACCTATGTTAACCTTAAGTACTTCCTTAGAGGTTCCATCTTCAAATACAGTCACCTTGTGAGCTTCAGTGTATGAATTTTGGGGGGACACGGACATTCGATCCCCACCAAAGAGATTGAAAGATAAGAAAGAAGCCAGGGCCGGGCGCAGTGGCTCAAGCCTGTAATCCCAGCACTTTGGGAGGCCGAGGCGGGTGGATCACGAGGTCAGGAGATCGAGACTATCCTGGCTAACATGGTGAAACCCCATCTCTACTAAAAATAGAAATAACTAGCAGGGCGTGGTGGCGGGCGCCTGTAGTCCCAGCTACTTGGGAGGCTGAGGCGGGAGAATGGCGTGAACCCGGGAGGCGGAGCTTGCAGTGAGCCGAGATCACGCCACTGCACTCCAGCCTGGGAGACACAGCGAGACTCCGTCTCACAAAAAAAAAAAAAAAGAAAGAAAGAAAGAAGCCAGGCACGGTGGCTCATGCCTGCAATCCCAGCACTTTGAGAGGCTGAGGCGGGTGGGTCCCTTGAGGTCAGGAGTACGAGACCAGCCTGGCCAACATGGTGAAACCCCATCTCTAATAAAAATACAAAAATTAGCCGGGCATGGTGGCAGGTGCCTGTAATCCCAGCTACTTGGGAGCCTGAGGCAGGAGAATCGATTCTGGGAGACAGAAGGTTGCAGTGAGCCAAGATCAGGCCACTGCACTCCAGCCTGGGCAAAAGAGCAAAACTCCGTCTCAAAATAAATAAATCAATAAATAAGAAGGAAGAAGGCGGCCGGGCGCGGTGGCTCAAGCCTGTAATCCCAGCACTTTGGGAGGCCGAGACGGGCGGATCACGAGGTCAGGAGATCGAGACCATCCTGGCTAACACAGTGAAACCCCGTCTCTACTAAAAATACAAAAAACTAGCCGGGCGTGGTGGCGGGTGCCTGTAGTCCCAGCTACTCGGGAGGCTGAGGCCGGAGAATGGCGTAAACCCGGGAGGCAGAGCTTGCAGTGAGCTGAGATCCGGCCACTGCACTCCAGCCTGGGCGGCAGAGCGAGACTCCGTCTCAAAAAAAAAAAAAAAAAAAAAAAAAAAAAAGAAAGAAGAAGGCATTCTACTGGAGAGAAAAGTGTGAGGTGAGGTTGGAAAGGGAACAGCATTTTTGGAACACCACATGGTTGAATGTGGTTCAATAGCCAATGAAGAGGAACAGCAGGAATAGTGTTGGCAAGTTGGTTGGGTGTGAGTTTGTGGTGTGTCGAATGCCACGTTTAGGACTTTAGATTTCATTCTGTAGGTATCCAGGAGTTACAATAAAAAGTTTTTAAATAGAAAGGCTGTATTACAGGAAGATTAACCTGACAGGTACCACTGCAATGATGCTGAGGTCCTGCCGATCTAGGAATTTAGGAAACTCCTGCCATTCAAAGTAGAGAAAACCTAAACTGTTTACAATGCACTTTCTCATATATTATCTTGGACTGACCTTCACAATTAGAACTAAGAGCTATGCCACTTCTCCAGCCATATGTAGGACAAAGAAACAAAGATAATTACCTCACCTCACGGGAGCCAGAAGAAAACCAAGGTGGGGGCTGGGCGTGGTGGCTCATGCCTGTAATCCCAGCACTTTGGGAGGCCGAGGCGGGCGGATCATGAGGTCAAGAGATCTAGACCATCCTGGCCAACATGGTGAAACACCGTCTCTACTAAAAATACAAAAATTAGCCGGGCGTGACAGCACATGCCTGTAGTCCCAGCTACTCGGGAGGCAGGAGAATCTCTTGAACGCGGGAGGCGGAGGTTGCAGTGAGCCAAGATTGTGCCACTTCACTCCAGCCTGGGCGACAGAGCCAGACTCAATCTCAAAAAAAGAAAAGAAAACCAAGGTGGGGCATCACAGCCTCTGTTCAGGAAGTCCACACCTGGATTGGTGATACTGCTGCTGTGGTCTCTTGCATGGTTTCCCAGGTTGGCCTGGACTCCTGATCATAGGCTAGACTTTCTGATACTAATTTTTTTTAATTTAGAAACATTTTTGGGCTGGGCACGGTGGCTCAAGCCTGTAATCCCAGCACTTTGGGAGGCCGAGACGGGTGGATCACGAGGTCAGGAGATCGAGACCATCCTGGCTAACACGGTGAAACCCCGTCTCTACTACAAAAACACAAAAAAATTAGCCGGGCGAGGTCGCCGGCGCCTGTAGTCCCAGCTACTCGGGAGGCTGAGGCAGGAGAATGGCGGGAATCCGGGAGGCGGAGCTTGCAGTGAGCCGAGATCGTGCCACTGCACTCCAGCCTGGGTGACAGAGCGAGACTCCGTCTCAAAAAAAAAAAAACAAAACAAAACATTTTTGACATACAATAAATACATAAAAGTGCATAAAACATAAATGTACGGTATAATAGCTGACCACGTAATATTGATATATTGATCTAAAACAGAACCCCTTTGAAAATAAAAAAAAAGGGCTGGGCGCGGTGGCTCAAGCCTGTAATCCCAGCACTTTGGGAGGCCGAGACGGGCGGATCACGAGGTCAGGAGATCGAGACCATCCTGGCGAAGACGGTGAAACCCCGTCTCTACTAAAAAATACAAAAAACTAGCCGGGTGAGGTGGCGGGCGCCTGTGGTCCCAGCTACTCGGGAGGATGAGGCAGGAGAATGGCGTAAGCCCGGGAGGCGGAACTTGCAGTGAGCCGAGATCGCGCCACTACACTCCAGCCCGGGCGACAGAGCGAGACTCCGTCTCAAAAAAAAAAAAAAAGAAAAAAAAAGAAAATTAAAAAAAGGCTACTATTGGCCGGGTGCGGTGGCTCAAGCCTGTAATCCCAGCACTTTGGGAGGACGAGACGGGCGGATCACAAGGTCAGGAAATCGAAACCATCCTGGCTAACCCGGTGAAACCCCGTCTCTACTAAAAAATACAAAAAACTAGCCGGGCGAGGTGGTGGGTGCCTGTAGTCCCAGCTACTTGGGAGGCTGAGGCAGGAGAATGGCGTGAACCTGAAAGGCGGAGCTTGCAGTAAGCTGAGATCCGGCCACTGCACTCCAGTTTGGGCGACAGAGCGAGACTCCGTCTCAAAAAAAAAAAAAAAAAAAAAAAAAAAAAAAGGCTACTATTAATATTTAACCTGGCTGGGCATGGTGGCTCACGCCTATAATCCTAACATTTTGGGAGGCCGAGGCAGGTGGATTACTTGAGGTCAGGAGTTCGAGACCAGTCTGGCCAGCATGGCAAAACCATGTCTCTACTAAAAATATCAAAATTAGGTGTGTTGGCTGGGCGCGGTGGCTCAAGCCTGTAATCCCAGCACTTTGGGAGGCCGAGACGGGCGGATCACGAGGTCAGGAGATGGAGACCATCCTGGCTAACCCAGTGAAACCCCGTCTCTACTAAAAAACACAAAAAACTAGCCGGGCGAGGTGGCAGGCGCCTGTAGTCCCAGCTACTCGGGAGGCTGAGGCAGGAGAATGGCGTGAACCTGGGGAGGCGGAGCTTGCAGTGAGCTGAGATCCGGCCACTGCAACCCAGTCTGGGCCACAGAGCGAGACTCCGTCTCAAAAAAAAAAAAAAAACTAGGTGTGGTGGCAGGCGCTTGTAATCTCAGTTACTTGGGAGGCAGAGGCAGAATTGCTGGAATCCGGGAGGCAGAGGTTGCAGTGAGCCGAGGTCGCGCCACTGCAGTCCAGCCTTGGTGACAGAGCAAGACTCTGTATCAAAAAAAAAAAATTTAACCTGGTTTGAGGCTTAAACTGGGACAGCCCCAGGCAGACTATGTTCACATGATAATTATCGTGGTAAAGGTGACCACCCCCTAGTCAAGAAAACCCCTATATATCCCTTCTAGACCACTAGACCACACCCCTCTCCCTCTACTCCAGATGTATCCACTAGCCTTACTTTTTTTTTTTTTTTTTTTTTTTTTTTGAGACAGATTCTTGCTCTGTTGCCCAGGCTGGAGGGCGGTGGTGCAATCTTGACTCACTGCAACCTCCACCTCCCAGGTTCAAACAATTCTCCCACTTCAGCCTCCTGAGTACCTGGAATTACAGGTGCACACCACCACGCCCAGCTAATTTTTGTATTTTTAGTAGAGATGGGGTTTCACCATGTTGGACAGGCTGGTCTCGAACTCCTAACCTCAAGTGATCTGCCTGCCTCAGTCTCCCAAAGTTCTGGGATTATAGGTGTGAGCCACCGCACCCCTGGAATATCCTTACTTTTATAGTAATCATTTCCCTTTTTAGTTGCTATATTCTTAAAAGCAAGGAAAGCAAGGACAAACCATATAATACGGCCGGGCGCGGTGGCTCAAGCCTGTAATCCCAGCACTTTGGGAGGCCGAGGCGGGCGGATCACAAGGTCAGGAGATCAAGACCACAGTGAAACCCCGTCTCTACTAAAAATACAAAAAATTAGCCGGGCGCGGTGGCGGGCGCCTGTAGTCCCAGCTACTCAGGAGGCTGAGGCAGGAGAATGGCGGGAACCCGGGAGGCGGAGCTTGCAGTGAGCCGAGATTGCGCCACTGCACTCCAGCCTGGGCAACAGCGTGAGACTCCGTCTCAAAAAAAAAAAAAAAAAAAAAAAAAAAAACCATATAATACAATGGTATAGGAGTCAGAACAAGTTCTGGCCTTTGTTCGAACATTTATTAGAATGTGATCCCAGCCAGGCACGGTGGCTCATGCCTGTAATCCCCATACTTTGGGAGGCCAAGGCGGGTGGATCACTTGAGCCCAAGAGTTCCAGACCAGCCTGTGCACTATAGGAAGACCCCATCTCCACAAAAAATACAAAAATTAGCTCCGTGATGGTGGCGCATGCCTGTAGTCCCTGCTACTCGGAAGGTTGAGGTGGGAGGATCGCTTGAGCCCAAGAGGCAGAGGTTGCAGTAAGCCGGGATCGCACCACTGAACTCCAGCCTCAGTGACAGAGCAAGACCCTGTCTCAAAAACAAACAAAAAAAGTGATCCCATCATTTAAACCATTTGAATATACTCAGCCTCAGTTTTCTGTAAAATTAGAAAAATCAGCATTGTAAGGGAAGCATAAGGGAGTTTAGTAAAGAAACAACGTGGGGTATTTGGTTTTTATCCCACACAAACCAATGAATCTTCCTCATAACCATGAGAAATCACCATCTTTAAAGGGTTGCGCTGGCTTCATGGGTTCCTGCTACATTATTTAAAAGCAAAAATAAAAATACCTCCTTTGCAGCATTTCCTTAGTTAGATCCAGTTGAAAGGAATAATAAGGTTAATTTTAAAAAGAAAATAAGGATGGTTAATAAAAGATTAACTACAAAGCCTAGAAGCCACACAAATCATTCTGCACTTGCTGTGCAAACCTCTCCTCCCTGGCAACTTGACATTTGCTTTCCAGGGTAGGCTCATTTAATATTCACAAAGAAAGTTATGTGATGGGAGCTTGTTAACTCTGAGAACAGAGAGTAAGCTGTCCAGGCCACTTCACCTGACACAATTAGGCTCTGAGTTGTAGGTCACATTACCATAAGCAGCTCTAGCACTCTCTGGTGTCCTCCTGTGAGCATCCCTGCAAAGCTCCATGTGCCCTTCTTGGTTACTGCTTGTAATGAATTAAATATATGTTAGTGCCACTGACTTCCATCATCTGAACTATGATGGGAAAAAACCTCACTTGTAACATTGATGAAACTGTACTAGTTCTAATCCTTAAAAAAGGACCACAAACTCAAAGGCCTACAGGGGTGAGTGAAGTTGACTTGAGGTGGGGATGGTGGCAAACTGTCTAAAGGGACATGCCCTGTCTGAAGGGGAACCCATTACTCAGCTATGCCCGTCACAACTATGCAGAAATGTAGGGCTGCTATTGCCAGCATTTTCGATTTTTCAAGAAGCCCCAAATTCATATATATGTGATATATATGATATATCATATGAAATATACATCATATATATGAAATATATATCATATATATGAAATATACATGATATATATGAAATATATATCATATATATGAAATATACATGATATATATGAAATATATATCATATATATCTATATGAAATATATATTATATATGATATATATGAAATATATATTTATTATTATTATTATTTTGAGACAGAGTCTTATTCTGTCACCCAGGCTGGGAGTGCAGTGGCGTGATCTCAACTCACTGCAACCTCCGCCTCCCAGGTTCAAGTGATTCTCCTGCCTCGGCCTCCCAAGTAGCTGGGACTACAGGCACCAAACGTGGCTAATTTTTATATCTTTAGTAGAGACAGGGTTTCACCATGTTGGCCAGGCTGGTTTTGAACTCCTGATCCGCCCTCCTTGGCTTCCTAAAGTGCTGGGATTACAGGCGTGAGCCATCGTGCCCAGCCCAAATTCATATTTTATGCAGAATTTTCTGATTTATAAATGTGGGCAACTGATTGTAAAAAATTGGAAAAAACACTATGACCTCTACAGAATCCAGACCCATAAATCTGTTTCTCCATCTGGAAGGGAACTTGAGAGTCTTCCAAGTTCAGTGCCTTCACTTGACAGATGGGGAAAGTGAATCCCAAAGTGGACAAATGATGTTCCTATGGCCAAATAACTAGTTCAGTGGCAGAGCCAGATCTAAAAGAATACTTACTTGCTGTCTCCTGCATCACTTTTCACTCCACCAATGAGAAAAAAGTTAGTGGCTTTAGGCATAGTTTAAAAGTTAGAGATGAGGAGCTCACTGGCATGTACCTGCAGTCCCAGTTACCTGGGAAGCTGAGATGGGGGGATCACTTGAGCCCAGAAGTTCAAGTCTGGCCTGGACAAGATAGCAAGACCCCATTTATTTAAAAAAAAAAAAAAAAGTTATCAGACCCAGGTCTGGATTACACTGTACTTAGAACATCATTGACTGGCCAGTCTACATTTTTACTCTCTCTGGCTTCTGGACAATGTATTATGAGGCATTGTGTTACTATATGAGGCAGTGAAGTAGTATTAGGGCAGAATATTTTGGTTCTAAATTGATCTTTCCCCTCACCTGGAGCATTGCACTGCAGCATGGCCCTGCCACATGGAAGGTGGGGCCACCATGTTCCCATTGCGGAAGGGAATTGTTACGATTGTGAGTCCAAGACAAGCAAGGCTCACTCAGCAGGAGGAAATTAAATACAAAACTTACATTCACATAACACTCGCGTTAACCTCAGTGGGAGCTGTGCTTTCAGGAATTGCAGGGTCAGCAGCTGAACAGAAACTGGAATGAAACAGTAAAGCTCATCATAAGTTATTGTTAGGATTGTATAATTCCAGCTTCTAATTTGCAAAAGAATTTTTTTTTTTTTTTTTTTTTTTTGAGAGACAAGGTCTTGCTCTGTCACCCAGGCTGGAGTGCAGTAGCATGATCATAGTTCACTGTACCCTCAAAAAGAGTTCATTTTTACCCTAATGAGATCTCCCTCTACTGACTCTCAGACAAAAGAACCTTTGTTTGGACCCAAACTGTGGTGCGTGGTTGAAGAAAATTGGCAAATCACAGAAGTCAGGACAGGTACCAACAAAGTTTAAAAAATACACTCAGCAGTTTTTGTCCTCTTGGTCCATGGGGTTCATAATATTCCATTTTAGCAAACAGTGCCTAGAACAGTTCCTGGTACACAGGAGATAATTACTATTTAGCGAATGAATGAAAGAAAGGATAGACAGTTCCCATGCCTTGCCAGACTCATTTAATATAATTCCCATCTTAACATGGCAGAATGAGTGACTACCTCAGCTGCTTCCCTGGAGCCATCCAAGTAAAGGCCAAGAATAAATAGGAGGAGCAGGCTCTGGGGCTGTCTTGGCACAAAGCCATGCCCTTTTCAGCTATGCATGACTGGATGTGGGGGTGGGGGCCTGTTGAGGCTACTGCTGGGACTCCCTGAGTTGGTAAGCTGAAAAGTTTCTGCAGGCTTCCATGATTCATTTTTATTTATTTATTTATTTATTTTTAGGCTGGGCGCAGTGGCTCACACCTGTAATCCCAGAACTTTGGGAGGCCAAGGCATGTGGATCATGAGGTCAGGAGTTTGAGACCACCCTGGCTGACATGGTGAAACCTCGTCTCTACTAAAATTACAAAAATTAGCAGGGTGTGGTGGCACACGCCTGTAATCTCAGCTACTCGGGAGACTGAGGCAAGAGAATCACTTGAACCTGGGAGGTCGAGGTTGCAGTGAGCCAAGATCATGCCACTGCACTGCAGCCTGGGCAATAGAGCAAGACTCCGTCTTGAAAAAAATAAAAAATAAAAATTTTATTTTTTAGAGATGGGGTCTTGCTAAGTTGCCCAGCCCAATCCCATTACTCAACATCTTTTTGGGGAACTGAGAGTTCAGAATGACAAGTAAAAAGCTAATACCCTCTCCTTGTAAATGCAAAAAAGCCTAATAAACCAAATAAACAAAACACCTCCCTTTTTTTTTTTTTCTGAGACAGAGTCTCGCTCTGCCACCCAGGTTGGAGTGCAGTGGTGGGATCTCGGCTCACTGCAACCTCCACTTCCCAGGTTCAAGCGAGTCTTGTGCCTCAGCCACCTAAGTAGCTGAGATTATAGGCGTTGGCCACCATGCCTGACTAATTTTTGTATTTTTAGTAGAGACAGGGTTTTGCCATATTAGCCAGGCTGGTCTTGAACTCCTGGCCTCAAGTGATCCACTCACCTCAGCCTCCCAAAGTGCTGGGATTATAGGCATGAACCACCACACCCAGTCAACAAAACACCCTTCAATCAGTTCCCCCCAAGCAGGGCCATCTTGTGCTCATGAAGAGCAAAGTATGCTTATTCTAGCTGTACCATTGTAGCTAATGCTGTAATGTACCATTTTCACATTAAAGTAGGTTATGACTAGATAGACACGGCGCTCTAGAACCAAGCAAGCATGTTTAAAATCAAGATCATGGAGGTGAATAGGACTTAAAAAGATACTACCTAGTTCTTTCCTCTGTCTGTAATAGTAAGTTAGGCTCTATAGCTGAACCTACTCAAAAATCTGAGAATTTCTCCATATTAAACAGCTTTCTTAAAACAGATGTCTATCCTATGGCATCCATTCCAATGTTTTACATGCCTTAAAATTCTCAAACCCCTAGTTCAAAATCCCCTGGACCATGCCATGCCCCTGGTTCTTTTTGTACTGAGCCCAGGGCAACTGGTTGACATCAAAACCCTTGATTGGTTGAAGGCTGTTTGTTTATTTATTTTTATTTTTTGTTTTTGAGACAGAGTCTCGCCCTGTTGCCCAGCCTGGAGTGCAGTGGCGCAATCTCAGGTCACTGCAACATCCACCCACTGGATTCAAGCAATTCTCGTGCCTCAGCCTCAAGTAGCTGGGATTGCAGGCACGCACCACCACGCCGAGCTAATTTTTTGAATTTTTAGTAGAGACAGGGTTTCACCATGTTGCCCAGGCTGGTCTCGAACTCCTGAGCTCAAGCAATCCACCCACTTCAGCCACCCAAAGTGCTGGGATTACAGGTGTGAGCCACCACACCCGGCCTGAAAGCTGTTATTTAAAAACTGAATTATCCAGCTCCTGATGATAATGACCATGACTTATACCTCTCTGTGTCCTCCAATAAAGTCTTCAAGTACAGCTGGAATTCAAGTTATTTACCATCCTTGAACCTTTCTTTAATGTTCTTAATATTCTTTAACTATGGAAAAACTAGATCTATCATTTTGCTAAAAGTTTAACCAGGACACCTTATAAAGAAAAAGAAAACTTACCATGTTTACATCTCTTTCTTCCCTCCCCTCCCCTCCCCTCCCCTCCTCTCCCCTCCCCTCCCCTCCCCTCCCCTTCCTCTCTCTCTCTTTCTTTGACAGAGTCTCACTCTGTCACTCAGGCTGGAGTGCGGTGGCGCGATCTTGGCTCACTACAACCTCCACCTCCCAGGTTCAAGCAATTCTCGTGCCTTGGCCTCTGGAGTAGCTGGGATTACAGGCACATGCCACCACACCCAGTAAGTTTTGAATTTTTAGTAGAGATGGGGTCTCACCATGTTGGTCAGGCTGGTCTCAAACTCCTGACCTCAAGTGATCCACCCGCCTTGACCTCCCAAAGTGCTGGGATTACAGGAGTGAGCCACCACACCCAGCCTATTTATTTGTTTTTTAGAGACAGGGTCTTGCTCTGTCACCCAGCTGGAGTGCAGTGGTGCGATCATAGCTCACTGCAGCCTGGAAATCCTGGGCTCAAGCGATCCTCTTGCTTCAGCCTCCCCAGTAGCTGGGACTACAGGTACACACCACCATGCCTGGTCATTTTTACATCTCTTAGCTCTCTTTTTAAAAAACAATCGAACTCTATTCCTGATCCAGTTAGGATAATTTACAACAGATAATCACTATGTCATCAGTCATTAGGGTGAGATATTTATTATTCATTTGTTTTCTTGAGATACTTGATTCAAAGATGTTTATGATTAATTTGTTTTCTTAATTCTATTGCAAAAAAAGGAAAAAGAAAAAAAAAAAAAGCATTTGCTTAAAAGCTACCTCAAAAGTTCTCCTACCAAACATGATTTGGCAATCTTTGGCATGATTAGTATGATGGCAGTAGGAGCTTTGTTTAATAAGCAAACATGATGAAAAGTCCAAAAGGTGCTATGCAAAAGATCAGAAGGAAGATATTTTTCCTGAGCCCCTCTGCCAACTGTTACTTCTTCTGATGCCTTTCCTGCTTCTTAAACAAGCCTTAAGACAGCTTCTCTGTTCCATTTCTGACCACTACGTGGCACCAGAACTTTGAATTAGGAAATAGAAAAAAGTCTGCTTAACAAGTCTTCATATGATTTGCTGTGAATCTTTAATCAATGCCTCGTGAAAATAATTCATTTATTTTTTTCAGTGATTTGGAATATGGTGGCTCTCTGCCATTTGTTGTTTTTTTTTTTTCTTTTTTTTTTTTCTTTTGAGACAGAGTCTTGCTCTGTTGCCCAGGCTGGAGTACAGTGGCACAATGTTGACTCACTGCAGCCTCCACTTCCTGGGTTCAAGCAATTCTCCTGCATCAGCCTCCTTAGTAGCTGGGACTATAGATGTGCACCACCATGCCCAGCTAATTTTTTTGTGTTTTTAGTAGAGACAGGATTTTACCATGTTGGCCAGGCTGGTATCAAACTCCTGACCTCAGGTGATCTGCCTGTCTCCGCCTCCCAAAGTGCTGGGATTATAGGCATGAGCCACCATGTCCAGCCCCATCTGTTGTTTCTTATGGTCTGTGCTGTGTGGAAAAGCAGGTTAAAAAACATGCAAATCACTCTTGCCCACTACTGTGATCCCCTGGTTGGCTCTAGATTTAGCAGCTTTTCTTTGTGCCACAGCAGCCTCCAGCAGCATCAGGGACACATCTGGACTTCATACTGTCAGACTCTTCTGCAAGCTTAAATGGATCTGTGATTATATCCTGTCAAAAGGCAAACCAAAATGAAAGGACAAGTTAAAGATGTTTTAATGTACCCAAACACTAATATTTCTGTTTGACTTAGGTTGACTTACACAGAACAGAGATAAAATTTTACAATTCCATGGGGTCCTAGGAGTAACATCAGTCATTCTGCCATAAAGGCACTTGCTTCCTGAAGCTTCTAATGAAATTATTACCACTTTCAAGGTAAACTTCACTTAAAGCTTCTTAAAGATGGTCCCTATTGGGCAGAGCATTGATTTTTGCTCAGTTGATTTTGTTTTATGGGATTGTCATTTGCATGTGCCTTTTAAACTTCTTTGGGACTGAGATACAAAAATGCTAAAACTTCTTCTCTTCCCTTATTCTAATCTCCAGAAACATTTATACCAAACAGGAAAGTGAGTCCCAGATGTAGGGCTGTCACTAGCAATTGCTGATGCCCAGATGAAATTGCCAACAATGGCCAGACAGATCTCAGAGGAGAGTGAGATAAGACTGCTGTATTTATTTAAAAGATAAGACTGCTGTATTTATTTTCCTTCCTTTCACCTCCAAATGAGATACTTCTAACAATAGCACCAGTGGGGTCAGAGAAAAGCCGGGTACAGAGATAGGAAATCAAGAGCATGGGGGCTGGGCACAGTGGCTTATGCCTATAATCCCAGCATTTTGGGAGGCCGAGGCAGGTGGATCACCTGAGGCCAGGAGTTCGAGACCAGCCTGGGCAATATGGCAAAATCCCATCTCTACTGAAAATACAAAAAATTGCTGGGTGTGGTGGCACATGCCTGTATTCTCAGCTACTCAGGAGGCTCAGGCAAGAGAATCGCTCGAACCTAGGAGGTGGAGGTTGCAGTGAGCTGAGATCACACCACTGCATTCCAACCTAGGTGACAGAGTTAGCCTCTATCTCAAAAAAAAAAAAAAAAGCATGAACATGCCACTTTAAATAATGGTAATGAATTCATTATAACATAAATTTACAGTCCTACTACTTATTGTTGGTCACTGCAAATAGAGGGTTGTACAAGGCAGGCACAGACTCTACATTCATGAAACTGATAGACTAGTGGACCATTCCCTTTACTAAAGTGACTGACTTCCTGCTGGGCTTGGTCTCTCTGTCCCTCAGTGTCTTCCTTTCCAAAATGAAGAGGTCTGCCTGCATATGGTGAGATGAGCTTCTGGCAGGGGATCTCCAAGCCTGGAAGAAGGCCAGCTCTGCTGGTTGCTACTGCTAGGACTTCACATCGACTGCATTTCCACCTCTCAGTATACTGGAACTCCTGCTTGAAAGGGTTTGCCCTGGCCTGGTGTGGTGGCTCATGTACTCTGGGAGTAATCCCAGCACTCTGGGAGGGCAAGGCAGCAGATCACCTGAGGTCAGGAGTTCGAGACCAGCCTGGCCAACGTGGTGAAACCCGTCTCTACTGAAAATACAAAAATTAGTTGGGCATGGCGGCTACTAGGGAGGCTGAGGCAGGAGAATCGCTTGAACCCTCTTCTTCCCACTCAATGATCTATCTACCAACAGGAGATGGTGATATCAATATCACTTCTAAATGCATGCTTCTAGTTCAAAAAGATCTCAAGACTTGAAGGAAATGAAAGGTGGGGTGCCCAGATAAGCAGTCCTTTCCTGCACCAACGTCCTGTGAGTCTATGAAAAGTTTAGCTATGGAGAGACGGAGCAGCACACTGGCTTAGAGTGTCAGCTCCAGAATCAGATGTGGGTGCAAATTCGCCACTTTCTAGCTATATGACTTTGGATTTGTAAATGAATCTTTCGGAGCCTCAGTCTCTCCATCTGTCAAATGAAGATAATAAGGGTTATTGTGAGGACTAAATGACAGGGTGCCTTAAACATATTAACTATTCAATAAAAGTTAATTCCTCTATATTACTGCTATGATTGTTAATGCTTTTACTACCATTACTACTAAGACAGTCCATCGCCCTAATCCTGTTAGCATCATTTCAGATGCTGCAGTGTTTTGTTGTTGTTGTTTCTTTTTTTTTTTTTTTTTTTGAGAGGGAGTCTCCCTTTATTGCCAAGGCTGGAGTGCGGTGGCATGATCTTGGCTCACTGCAACCTCTGCCTCCCAGGTTCAAGTGATCCTCCTGCCTCAGCCTCCCGAAAAGCTGAGACTACAGGCACCCACCACCACACCCAGCTAATTTTTGTATTTTTAGTAGAGAGGGGGTTTCACCATGTTGGACAGGCTGCTCTTGAACTCCTGACCTCAAGTAATCCACCCGCCTCAGCCTCCCAAAGTGCGGGATTAGAGGCTGGAGCGACTGCGCCCAGCCAGATGCTGCAGTGTTTTAATAGTGTTAATTGTTTTAATGGCAAAATACACTTTGCATATCAGGATTGAAAAGAAGATGAAGAAAAGAAAATGCAGAAGGACTTTCAAGACGTTAAGTACATGCAAGACCCTGCATGCCACCTGCATGTACTGTCTGTACTCCAGCGTTTATCATAAAGGTCTTCCGTTTAAAAAAAAAAGATAAGAATGTCCTTCCCTAAGAGCACAAGGTTATATTCCTAGGTCACACAGCTGTTTCATTTATTAAAATCTTCCTTCAGTGTCACTTATTCCCATTTCAAAAACTTGAAACTGACCTAAAGACACTGGCACATCTGCAGGCTGAAATAAATTAAAGCAGAAAGGAGACCTTATGTTGGGATAAACCAGTTCAAATATTTGGAATTTTACAATTTATATCTAAGGTCAAGAACCTCCTGTACATGCGTTGCATGCACACTGGGAGAGAGAACAAGGGCAGCTACACTGAAAGAAAATGGTCATCTGCAGAAGCAAACTCATTTAATTCCTTTTTTTAAAAAAAATAGCCAGAGTGGCTGGGCACAGTGGCTCACACCTGTCATCCCAGCACTTTGGGAGGTCGAGGCGGGCGGACTGCCTGAGCTCAGGAGTACGCGACCGGCCTGGGCAACATGGTGGAACCTCGTCTCTACTAAAATACAAAAAATGAGCCGGGCGTGGAGGCATGTGCCTGTAGTCCCAGCTACTCAGGAAGCTGAGGCAGGAGAATTGCTTGAACCCAGGAGGCGGAGGAGTGAGCCAAGATCGTGCCACTGCACTTCAGCCTGGGTGACAGAGCAAGACTCTGTCTCAAAAACAAACCAAAAAAAATTAGCCAGAGTACACTGAAAATGCTGTAGCTCGAGGAAAGACCCTCTTTACTTGTAAGCATTATCTTCTGATAGCTTTTTTTTTTTTTTTTTTTTTGAGACAGAGTCTCACTCTGTTGCCCAGGCTGGAGTGCAGTGGTGTGATCTCGGCTCACTGCAAGCTCCCCGTCCTGGGTTCACGCCATTCTCCTGCCTCAGTCTCCCGAGTAGCTGGGACTACAGGCATCAGCCACCACACCCACCTAATTTTTTGTACTTTTAGTAGAGATGGGGTTTCACCGTGTTAGCCAGAATGGTCTCGATCTCCTGACCTCGTGATCCACCCGCCTTGGCCTCCCAAAGTGCTGGAATTGTAAGCGTGAGCCACCGCGCCCGGCCTTCTGATAGCTTTTATAACCAGTATTTAGGAAACCAGGTTTTAGAAGAATTAGAATGATAAAAACCTTTCAAAATAAATATTGATTCTCATCAGCAGGTTTTCTTATCAATGAACTCTCAGGAGTTTCAAAATATCAGTGACGTATTTTTGAAATGTTTAATGAATTGAATACTCAAAAGCCAGATCTCTCTGCTTTCCACAGTATCACCTTCTTCGAACAACAGAAGAGTCAGAACAGCAGTGTACTGAATAATTTAATAAAGCAAACAGAGTAAATCACTCTTCAGCTCTAGGTGGCTTGTATACTGGGCTTGGGTTAGATTCATGCTGGTAATACTGGCTCCAGATTTTGGGGTCCAGGATTCTTATATTTTAGGTTCAATTAACCTTCCCCAACTACAAATGTACTGTTTTTGAAAGTGATTTCTCAAAAAGCTTTGTGCTTTTTTTTTTTTTTTTTTTTTGAGGCAGGGTCTTGCTCTGTTGCCCAGGCTGGGGTGCAGTATTGCAATCACGGCTCACTCCAACCTCCACATCCCAGGCTCAAAACGATCCTCCTGCCTCAGCCTCCCAAGTAACTGGGATTATGGCATTTGCCACCATGCCCAGCTAATTTTTGTATTTTTAGTAGAGACACAGTTTCAGCATGTTGGCCAGCCTGCTCTTGACCCCCTGACCTCAAGTGGTCTGCCAGCCTCAGCTTCCGAAAGTGCTGAGATTGACTGGGCACAGTGGCTCATGCTTGTAATCCCAGCACTTTGGGAGGCCAAGGCAGGTGGATTGCCTGAGGTCAGGAGTTCGAGACCAGCCTGACCAACATGGTAAAACCCCATCTCTACGAAAAATACAAAAATTAGCCGGGCATGATGGTGCACACCTGTAATCCCAGCTACTTGGGAGGCTGAGGCAGGAGAACCGCTTGAACCCAGGAGGCGGAGGTTGCAGTGAGCAAAGATCGTGCCATTGCACTCCAGCCTGGGCAACAAGAGCGAAGCTCTGTCTCAAAAAAAAAAAAAAAAAAGCTAGTATTGTTTTGTTGTTGTTGTTTATTTGTTTTTGTTTTTTGGAGATGGAGTTGCGCTCTCGTTCCCCAGGCTGGGCAACCTACGTGGGTGGATCACCTGGTGGCGTGAGCCACCACGCCTGGCAAAGTTAGTATTACTGTAACAATGGTTTGTAACTCTTTTTGTTTTCCACATGATTTAAGAGACCAGTGCCTTTAAAATAATTACTACTTTATGTTTTGGGGGCACAAAATGAATAAAGACATAATTTTGTGATATCAAGAACTAGAAAGACCTGGGCATGGTAGTTCATGCCTATAATCCCAGTACTTTGGGAGGCCAAAGCTGGTGGATCATCTGATGTCAGGAGTTCGAGACCAGGCTGGCCAACATGGTGAAACCCCACCTCTACTAAAAATACAAAAAATTAGCTAGGCATGGTGGTTGGCACCTGTAATCCCAGCTACTTGTGAGGCTGGGGCAGGAGAATCACTTGAACCCAGGAAGTGGAGGCTGCAGTGAGCCAAGATTGTGCCACTGCAGTCCAGCCTGGGTGATAGAGTAAAATTCTGTTAAAATAAAAAATAAAAATAAAATTTAAAAAAAAAAAAAACTAAAACGGTTGAGAACAAGTTTTAAAGGAGCAGAATTTTAGTATGTTATTGAAGTTAAGCTGTATAAATTCAAATTAGGCTGTCATAACTATAGGATGTTAAATATTATCAACAAAAAGAGTCAAACTCTAAAATACTTGAAAAGGTTTTTTTCTGAGCCAAATAAGTGACCAGTGGCCTGTGACACAGCCCTCAGGAGATCTGCAAACATGTGCCCAAAGTGGTCACCCTATAACTTGGTTTTATACATTTTAGAGAGATATAAGATATCGATCAATACATATAATATGTACATTGGTTCAGGCCAGAAACGTGGGACAACTGGAAGTGGGGGCTTCCAGGTCATAGGCAAATTCAAAGATTTTGTGATTGGCAATTGGTTGAGTTATAATCCAGAGACCTGGGATCAATAGAAGGGAGTGTCTAGGTTATGATAAGAGGTTGTGGAGACCAAGGTTTTATCATGCAGATGAAGCCTCCAGGTAGCAGGCTTTGGAGAGAATAGATTGTAAATGTTTCTTATCAGATTTAAAGAGTCCGTTCTATCAGTCTTCAGATAATGCTGGTCAGCAGTGTCTGAATTCCAAAAGGGAGGAGGGAATAATGAGGCATGTCCAACTTCTCTTTCCCTTCATGACCTGAACTAGTTTTTCAGGTTAACTTTGGAATGCCTTTGGCCAACAGGAGGGGTCCATTCAGATGGTTGGGGGTTTAGAATTTTATTTTTGATTTACTTTCTCCTCATTCTGGCCTAGATTTGTCAGAGGCAACATCAGTGGTCACCAAACTTTTATTTTATCTCATTGTGTTGCTGGGGTGGCATGGCTGCCTTCCCTGGGTCCATCCTGTCCCTTGGTGGGACCCCTATGGTCAAGGGGCTTAGAGCCAAAAGACATAGAGCGAATTTGAAAGTTCTAGGTCAGGCCAGGCATGGTGGTTCACGCCTGTAATCCCAGCACTTTTCGAGGCTGAGACAGGTTGATCACCTGAGGTCAGGAGTTTGAGACCAACCTGACCAACATGGTGAAACCCCGTTTCTACTAAAAATATAAATTAGGGCCAGGCACGGTGGCTCATGCCTGTAATCCCAGCATTTTGGGAGGCTGAGGTGGGCAGATCACGAGGTCAGGAGTTCGAGACCAGCCTGGCCTGGTAAAACTGCATCTCTACAAAAATAAAAATAAAAATTAGCCGTGTGTAGTGGCAGGCACCTGTAGTCACATCTACTCTAGAGGCTGAGGCAGAAGAATCGCTTGAACTGAGGAGGCGGAGGTTGCAGTGAGCCAAGATCGCACCACTGCACTCTAGCCTGGGCAACAGAGCGAGACTCCATCATGAAAAAAAAAAAAGAAAAACAATTAGCTGGGCATGGTGGCGCATGCCTGTAATCACAGCTACTCAGGAGGCTGAGGCAGGAGAATCGCTTGAACCTGTGAGGGAGAGGTTGCAGTGAGATGAGATCACGCCACTGTACCCCAGCCTAGGTGACAGAGCGAGCCCCTGTCCCAAAAAAAGAAAGTTCAAGGCCAGATGGGAATGGATGTGGATAGGCGTTCATAAACTCTTAAAATTTCTTTTTTTCTTTTTTTTTTTGAGATGGAGTCTGGCTCTGTCGTCCAGGCTGGAGTGCAGTGGCCGGATCTCAGCTCACTGCAAGCTCTGCCTCCCGGGTTCGCGCCATTCCGACTACAGGCAAGCTCTGCCTCCCGACTACAGGCGCCTGCCACCTTGCCTGGCTAGTTTTTTGTATTTTTTTTAGTAGAGACGGGGTTTCACCGTGTTAGCCAGGATGGTCTCGATCTCCTGACCTCGTGATCCGCCCATCTCGGCCTCCCAAAGTGCTGGGATTACAGGCGTGAGCCACCGCGCCCGGCCAAAATTTCTTAATATAAAAGCCAACAAACAAAAAGCCAAAGGTGAGGTTAAAAAATTGACTTATCTTTAACTTCTATGTGTTGCACTACTGTAATTTTGGTTTTAGTTACAGACGTACAGCACTTAGCTATACAAAACATAAGCATTGTTAAAACCTTTTAAGCTAAGGAATTTAGAGACTTCTGTTGTGCTACAATGTTTTTTGTGGTCTTTCAGTAATTTGTTCTAAAATTATTTATTTATTTATTTATTTATTTATTTATTTTGAGACAGAGTCTTGCTCTGTTGCCAGGCTGGAGTGCAGTGGCACGATCTCGATCTCGTCTCACTGCAACCTCCGCCTCCTGGGCTCAAGCAATTCTCCTGCGTCAGCCTCCCAAGTAGCTGGGACTACAGGTGCATGCCATCATGCCTGGCTAATTTTTTTTTTTGTATTTTAGTAGAGATAGGGTTTCACCATGTTGCCCAGGCTGGTCTCAAACTCCTGAGCTCAGGCAATCTGCACACCTTGGCCTCCCAAAGTGCTAGGATTACAGGTGTGAGCCACTGTGCCTGGCCTCTTCTAAAATTTTAAAAAATATTTATGTTATCTGCATAAATCTCATAGCTCAGAGTATTAAACCTAGGAGGCTTTGACATGAGGTACCTTTATATCCTCTCAGTAAGAATTTTCTTTTCATTCTACGAGAAGCAGGAAATTCTTTATGGTTGGGATGGATGAAAAAGGTGCCACACACATAATAACCCAGGAGGCAGAGTCCCTTATTTTACCAGCTGTTTAGGCATCTGTGTGCCCATTTTTGATTTGGAGGGTCTGAACTAATCCTCTCAAAACTGGCCCTAAGAGTCTCACACACCTACCTCTTCTGTGATAGGTCCCTGGGCCTAGAGAAGGGTGCTTATATAATTTTAGCAGCAAGGAATTTGCAGTGAAAAGCAGATTAGGACCAGTGCAATTCCAAATGAGAATTCTCTAGCCTTAGAATACCATGATTCTGGTTTCCTTGGAAGTAAAAGAAGGAGATATAAATAACATTAATAATATGACAGTCAAAAGAGTATTCGTGTATCAGAACATAAAAAGGAACCTATTCCATTTAGGGCACAAACTAAAAACATGAAGAAAAATTATAACCTGGTTTATCTTTAGAGGGTTATTGTAGCCAATAAATAATTAATGATTCAATATGCATTCAAAAACAAAAGTCCAGGCTGGAAATCTAGTAACAAGTATTATAGTTTTCCTTTGAAAGCATTTCTCTCTCTAGCGTTGTTTTTTTTTTTTTTTTTTTTGGAGACAGAGTCTCACTCTGTTGCCCAGGCTGGAGTGCAGTGGTTTGCCCTCCACCTCCCTGAGCTCAAGCAATCCTCCCATTCCAGCCTTTTGAGTAGCTGGGATTACCGGCATGCACCACCATACCCAGCTAATTTTTTTGTATTTTTGGTAGAGATGGGGTTTCAACATGTTGCCCAGGCTGGTCTCAAACTCCTGGGCTCAAGCAATCTGCCTGTCTCAGCCTTCCAAAGTGCTGGGATTATGAGTGTGAACTTCTGTGCCCAGCTCCTCCTTTTATACTAAAGACAAATTATAGTAAGGCCACTTTGTGTGCTAAATAAATTTTAGGCTTATTATACTTTGCCTGATCATTTGCATGAAGTCCAGCAAGAATTTGGCCATATAGGCCCTTTTCAAGTTGGCTTTGCTGGAACTTTACCTAAAAATGTTATTCCAGTCAAAGCCTTGGTAAAATAACCAAGTGTCTCCACTGTCCTGTTTTGAAAGAAAAGACTCTTACTAAACTTATGCAAATAACTGTATTATTATAAAATCAGAATACTCACGAAAGGTTTCTGAATTTTGGAGAACTTGTTAAAGTAGGTAGAATAGCTAGTCAGGCGTGAGCAGGGCAGGAGAGGGCTCCCCCAACCGACTCCACCAGGAATGTCAGGCCAGCATTAAGTGATGATCAGGTGGTTGTTAACTGTCTCTCGAAAATCACAGTTGGTCACAGACAGCAGCAGGGAAAGGAAGTCTCTCAATAAACAGAAACATCTGAAACTGGTGATCAGCAGCTTCCCAATAAGATCTCAGGAGTTGGGCAAGTGGGCTCAAGCATGCACATTAAGAGGCAAAATGGTAGTGTTTAACTGGTATATAACCTTCTAACATTTAACCAGTAAGGGAAGCGTGCCTCAAGAGAGTATGCATACTGGCCGGGCACAGTGGCTGACGCCTGTAATCCCAGCACTTTGGGAGACTGAGGCAGGTGGGTCACCTGAGGTCAGGAATTCAAGACCAGCCTGGCCAACATGGCGAAACCCCATCTCTACTAAAAAATGCAAAAATTATCCGGGCGTGGTGGTGGGTGCCTGTAATTCCAGCTAATCGGGAGGCTGAGGCAGGGAGAATTGCTTGAACCCAGGAGGCGGAGGTTGCAGTGAACCAAGATCGCACCATTGCACTCCACCCTGGGTGAAAGAGAGAGACTCTGTCTCAAAAATAAATAAATAAAATAAAATAGTTCTCTGAGGTAGTGAAAGCCAGACAAACCTTTAACTCTAAAGCAGAACAGCCTCCAGATATTGGCAACTTCTCTCCAATTGGTCTGATCAGAAAATCTTGAGCAAATCGTGAATTCTTCAAGATAGCTGCTGTTTCTTCATCCACTTCAACAATTTCACCTTCCTAAACAGTAGTATAAAAAAACATATACTAAGAGTTGCAACTTTAGTCTCAATAGAAGAAAAATGCCCAGAAGTACCGTTTTCTCCACATCCTCACCAGCACTAATCCTTACACACTGTTGGTGGGAATTTAAATTAGTACAGCCATTATGGAAAAGAGTATGGAGATTCCTCAAAAAATTAAAAATAGAACTACTATATGACCCAGCAATCCCCCTACTGGGTATATATCTTTAAAAAATGAAATTGGCCAGGCACGGTAGCTCATGCCTGTAATCCCAGCACTTTGCGAGGCTGAAGCGGGTGGATCATGAGGTCAGGAGTTCGAGACCAGCCTAGCCAATATGATGAAACCCCGTCTCTACTAAAAATATTAAAAAATTAGCCGGGTATGGTGGCATGTGCCTGTAATCCAAGCTATTCAGGAGGCTGAGGCAGAAGAATCTCTTGAACCCAGGAGGCGGAGGTTATAGTGAGCTGAGATCACACCACTTCTTTCCAGCCTGGGCAACAGAGTGAGACTCTATCTCAAAAGAAAAAGAAAATGAAATCAGTATGTCAAGGAAATATCTGCACTCCTAATATCTGCACAACTAACGTTGACTGTTGACTGCAGCATTAATCACAATAACCAAGATATGGAATCAACCTAAGCATCCATCAGTGGATGAATGGATGAGGAAAATGTGGCGTATATACACAATGGAATACTATTCAGATTTTTAAAAAGAAGGAAATCCTGTCAGTTGCATCAACATGCATGGAACTGCAGGTCATTAGGTTAAGAGAAATAAGGCAAACACAGAAAGACAAATATCATATGTTCTCACTGATATGTGGAAGCTAAAAAAGTGGATCTCATTAAGATAGAGAGTATACTAATAGCTACCAAAGGCCAGAAAGAGTACAGAATGGGGGAGATAAAGAGAAGTTGATTAATGGTTACAAATATAGGGTTTGATGAAATAAATAAGACCTAGTGTTTGATATATCAGTAAAGTGACTAGTTTACAATAATATATTATATATTTCAAAATAGCTAGAAGAGAATAATTTGAAAGTTTCTAACATAAAGAAAAGACAGGGCCAGGTGTGGTGGCTCACACCTGTAATCCCAGCACTTTGGGAGGCTGAGGCAGATGGATCGCCTGAGGTCAGGAGTTCGAGACCAGGCTGACCAACATGGTAAAACCCTGTCTCTACTAAAAATACAAAATTAGCCGGGCATGGTGGCACATGCCTGTAATCCCAGCTACTCGGGAGACTGAGGCAGGAGAATTGCTTGAGCCTGGGAGGCAGAGGTTGTGGTGAGCCGAGATCACACCATTGCACTCCAGCCTGAGCAAAAAGAACGAAACTCCGTCTCAAAAAAAAAAAAAAAGAAAGAAAGAAAAGACAAATATTGAAGGTGATAGTTATCCCAATTACACTAATTTGATCTTTACAATTTTTTTTTTTTTTTTTTTTTTTTTTTTTGAGACAGAGTCTCGCTCTGTCGCCCAGGCTGGAGTGCAGTGGCCGGATCTCGGCTCACTGCAAGCTCCGCCTCCCAGGTTCACGCCATTCTCCTGCCTCAGCCTCCCGAGTAGCTGGGACTACAGGCGCCCGCCACCTCGCCCGGCTAGTTTTTTGTATTTTTTAGTAGAGATGGGGTTTCACCATGTTAGCCAGGATGGTCTCGATCTCCTGACCTCGTGATCCACCTGTCTCAGCCTCCCAAAGTGCTGGGATTACAGGCTTGAGCCACCACGCCCGGCCTGATCTTTACAATTATATTAATGTATGAAATTATCATATGAACCCCCCAAAAATCTACATCAATTATGCATCAATTTTTAAAAAATGTTGTCTTTATGTATCAACAATAACACTGAATGAAAATGGACTCAATTCTCCAATTAAGAGGCATAGTGCTGTGAAAAAGCTCGTGGCAAAGAGGGGCAAAAAAAGAAGCAGGTTCTGACGTTCACTCTTGACTGCACCCACCTTGTAGAAAATGGAATCATAGATGCTGCCAATTTTGAGCAGTTTTTGCAAGAGAGGATCGAAGTGAATGGAAAAGCTGGGAATCTTGGTGGAGCATTATAACCATCGAAAGGAACAAGAGCAAGATCACTGTGACTTCTGAGGTACCTTTTCCAAAAGGTATTTGAAATATCTCACCAAAAAATATTTGAAGAATAATCTATGTGATTGGTTGTGTGTAGTTGCTAACAGCAAAAAGAGTTATTATGAATGAAGTTACTTCCAAATTAACCTGGACGAAGAAGAGGAGGAAGGTGAATATAAAAATTTATTTATCTGGAATATTTTGTATGAGTTCTTGAATAAAACTTGGGAACCTCCACCCCCAAAAAAGGAATAGAGTGGCTGAATGCATACAAAAACCAGACTCAATTTTATGCTGCCTACAATAAACCTACTTTATAAAAATACTGAAAGTGAAGGGGTGGAAAAAAGACATTCCAAGCAACTGGAAACCAAAAAAGAACAGGAGTGGCTATACTTATATCAGATAAAATAAACTATGAATCAAGGCTGTCAAAAAAAGCAAAGAAGGTCACTATATAATGATAAAGGGGTCAATTCAGCAAGAGGATATAAGTATCTATGCACCCAACATTGGAACTCCGAAGTATATAAAGCAAACATTAATAGATCTAAAAGAAGAAATATACTGTAATGCAATAGTAGTAGGGGACTTTAACACCACACCTCACTCTCAGTAAGACAGATCATCCAGGCAGAAAATAATAAAGAAACATTAAACTATATACTAGCTCAAATAGGCCTAGCTGACATTTACAGAACATTTCACCCAACTGCTGCAGAATAGACATTCTGCTCAATAGCACATAGAACATCCTCCAGCACAGACTATATCTTAGGCCACAAAACAAGTCTTAACAAATTCAAAAAAGTAGACATCATAACAAGTATCTTTCTTACCACAATGGAATAAAATTAGAAATCAATAACAAGAACCTTGGAAAATACACAAACACATGGAAATTAAACAACATGCTACTGAATAACCAATGGGTCCATGAAGAAATTAGGAGAAACATTTAAAATTTCTTGAAACAAATGAAAATGGAAATACAACATGCAAAAATCTATGGGATACAGCAGAAGCAGCACTAAGAGGAAAGTTTATAGCAATAAATGCCTATATCAAAAAAGTAGAAAGATTTCAAATAAGACCAGGTGTGGTGGCCCATGCCTGTAATCTCAGCACTTTGGGAGGCCAAGGCAGGTGGATTGCTTGAGCCCAGGAGTTCAAGGGCAGCCTGGGCAACATGGTGAAAGCCTGTCTCTACAGAAAATACAAAAATCAGCCAGGCATGGTAGCCTGTAGTCCCAGCTACTTCAGATGCTGAGGTAGGAGGATCGCCTGAGCCCAGGAGGTCAAAGCTGCCATGAACCATGATTGCGCCACTGCATTCCAGTCCAGGTGACAGAGTGAGACCCTGAGAAAGAAAGAAGAAGAAAGGAAGGAAGGGCAGAGCGCAGTGGCTCACACCTGTAATCCCAGCACTTTGGGAGGCTGAGGTGGGCAGATCACAAGGTCAGGAGTTCGAGACCAACCTGGACAATATGGTGAAACCCCATCTCTACTAAAAAAAAAAAAAAAAAAAAAAAAAAATAGCCAGGTGTGGTGGTGCATGCCTGTAATCCCACCTACTTGGAAGGCTGAGGCAGGAGAATCTCTTGAACCTGGGAGGTGGAGGTTGCAGTGAGCTGAGATTGTGCCACTGCACTCCAGCCTGGGCGACAGAGCAAGATTCCACCTCAAAAAAAAAAAAAAAAAAAAAAAAAAAGAAAGAAAGAAAAGAAAAAAGAAAATTGCTAAAAGAGTATACTTTAAGTGGTCTCATCACAAATAAATGGTGAATATGTGAGGTAATGCATTTTAATTTTCTCGATTTAGTCATTCCATAATGTACACATATGTCAAAATATACCGTTGTACACCATAAATATATGTATACAATTTTTAAAATTTGTCCATTAAAAAAATAAATACTGGGGGGAAAATTTAGGGCTTTGGACTATTGGGGTTTTTTTGTTTGTTTGTTTGTTTGTTTTTGAGATGGAGTCTTGCTCTGTTGCCCAAGCTAGAGTGCAGTGGCACGATCTTGGCTCACTGCAACCTCCACCTCCCAGGTTAAAGTGATTCTCCTGCCTCAGCCTCACAAGTAGCTGGGATTACAGGCATGCGCCACCACGCTGGCTAATTTTTGTATTTTTAGTGGAAATGGGGTTTCACCATGTTGGTCAGGCTGGCCTCGAACTCCTGACCTAAGGTAATCCAACTGCCTCGGCCTCCCAAAGTGCTGGGATTACAGGTGTGAGCCACCGCAGCCGGCCAAGGACTGGTGGTTTTTAAAGTGCATTTCTGGCTGGGAACAGTGGCTCACATCTACAATCCTAGTACTTTGGGAGGCCGAGGCAGGCGGATCACCTGAGGTCAGGAGTTTAAGACCAGCCTGGCCAACATGGTGAAACCCTGTCTCTACTAAAAATACAAAAATTAGCTGGGTTCGTTGGCACCCGCCTGTAGTCCCAGCTACTGGAGAGGCTGAGGCAGGAAAATCACTTGAACCAGGGAAGCTGAGGTTGCAGTGAGTCGAGACTGCGCCACTGCACTCTAGCCTGGGCAACAGAGCAAGACTCCATCTCAAAATATATATATATATAAATATATAAAAATATATATATATATAAATATATATATAAAAAAAATTTTGCTTAAAAAGTAATTGTATTAAAAATGGTTTTTGAAAACCACTGGAACAAATCAATGGTTTCAAAGGCCCTTCCCACTCTGATTCTATGAATCTACTGGAATAGGCAGCACATCAAGGAGTAGTGCATTATTGAAAAGCATTAGGGCTCCACCATACCAAGGAGTATTTAAGAAATTTGAAGATGCGGCCGGGCATGGTGGCTCACGCCTGTAATCCCAGCACTTTGGGAGGCCGAGGCGGGTGGATTACCTGAGGTCAGGAGTTCAAGACCAGCCTGACCAACATGGTGAAACCCTGTCTCTAATAAAAATACAAAAATTAGCAGGGTGTGGTGGCACACGCCTGCAATCCCTGCTACTCAAGAGGCTAAGGCAGGCCGGGCGCGGTGGCTCACGCCTGTAATCCCTGCACTTTGGGAGGCCGAGATGGGCGGATCACGAGGTCAGGAGATCAAGACCATCCTGGCTAACACGGTGAAACCCCGTCTCTACTAAAATACAAAAAAAAAAAATTAGCCGGGCGCGGTGGCGGGCGCCTGTAGTCCCAGCTACTCGGGAGGCTGAGGCAGGAGAATGGCGCGAACCCGGGAGGCGGAGCTTGCAGTGAGCCGAGATGGGGCCACTGCACTCCAGCCTGGGCGACAGAGTGAAGACTCCGCCTCAAAAAAAAAAAAAAAGAGGCTAAGGCAGGAGAATCAGCATGAACCCGGGAGGCAGAGGTTGCAGTGAGCTGAGATTGAGTCACTCACTGCGCTCCAGCCTAGGTGACAGAGCAAGACTCCATTTCAAAAATAAACAAACAAATAAATAAATAAATAAATAAATTTGAAGATGCTTAGCCAGGTGTAGTCCCAGACTTGGAAGGCTGAGGTGGAAGGATCCCTTGAGGCCAGGAGTTCAGGACTATAGTGGGCTATGCTTACACCTGTGAATAGCCACTGTACCCCAGTGTGGGCAACATAGCAAGTCCCTGTGTCTAAATAAAGAAATAAATACATTTTTTAAATTAAAAAAAAAATCTGGAGATGCTATTTAGACCAAAAAATCAGAAGAAGCCGGGCACAGTAACACATGCTTGCAACTTTGGGAGGCTGAGGTGGGAGAATTGCTTGAGGCTAGGAGTTCGAGACCAGACTGGGCAATATAAGAACCTGTCTCGGCCGGGCGCAGTGGCTCACACCTGTGATCCCAGCACTTTGGGAGGCCAAGGCGGGCGGATCACGAGGTCAGGAGATGGAGACCACCCTGGCTAACACAGTGAAACCCCGTCTCTACTAAAAAAATACAAAAAATTAGCTGGGTGTGGTGGCGGGCACCTGTAGTCCCAGCTACTCAGGAGGCTGAGGCAGGAGAATGGCGTAAACGTGAGCTGAGATTGGGCCACTGCACTCCAGCCTGAGTGACACAGCAAGACTCCATCTCAAAAAAAAAAAAAAAAAAAAAAAAAGAACCTGTCTCACCAATAAAAAATTAAAAATAAAAAAATTAGCCAGGCATGCTGACACATGCCTGTAGTCCCAGCTACATGGGAGGCTGAGGTGGGAGAATCACTTGAGCCCGGGAGTTTGAGGTTACAGTGAGCTATGACTTTACCACTATACTCCAGCATGGGTGACAGAGACCCTGTCTCTAAAATAGATAAATAAATAAATCAGAAAAATAATATATTAATAGGAAGTTCTTCCACCTTTGGAATAAATAATGACTGTATCTTCTTTTCACTGAAATTGCCATATGTACCCAGTGTTTTGCTACATTATTGCTAATCTTTATAGAAATTCTGCAAAGCAAGTATTATTATCCCTGCTTTTACCGTAGAACAAACTGTAACCCAAAGAATTTTGATGACTTCTTCAAGTTTACCCAAGTAATAAATAATAGAGCCAGAAAACATATACAATTCTGTGTTCCTCAGTAAATGAGATTAGCGTCTAATGAGTAGCATGCCTTTACTAACTTACTAAGTTGTAATATAAAATGATCTTTATTTAGTTAATTGCCAGAGAGATTTAGCATAATTTTGTTCTGGATTCAGTAAATCAAGTCAGCTTGGATCATTCACCTTAACTTTTCCTTTAGCAGTCACTAGTTTCCATTAAGTAGTGTTCTATAAACTTTGATCCAAAGCAGAATCAATGTCTTATCCATCTTGTGACTTAAAGTTCTATGACTGTGATGCATGTGAGTGTTCTGACTTCATCTGTTCCTCTGACTATGGTGTTTCGCTTACCATGGCATTCATAGGATGAAATGAATGACTGCCCAGAGTGAGAATTTGTCCAGATTATTCAGATAAACATCATAAAGCAGAATACATGAATAAATAAGTAGAACATTAATAAAATTCCAAAATACTCAATGGGAAATGACTAGTAATACAGGCTTTCAAGAGTTGGTACCTTTTAGCTATATTTGCATATGCTTTGGGATTTTAAGGAACTGAGAAAACAGCAAAGTTGACTAAATTTTATATTTCTTGTCCTCTAAATATTTTGATAATTTCTGGATTGGTGCAGTGATGTTTTTGTTCCTTCCATATTTATAAATGAAACATCTTTTTTTAGTGTTTCTAAACCTCAAATCTACTTGGCTTGAAATCAAGTGGTTGGAACACTGTTTGACTTTTATTTGAAGCATGTTGTTGATTGAAAATGTCATTGAGGAAGTTTTCAATCAGTATGATCAGTTTGATTCTGTAATGAGCACAGCAACTAATATTTTGAGGAGCTCTGTTTTGAGGACCAATGCTTAAGGTAGACTTTGTTCGTAAACAATATCCCAATAGATTTGTTGACTTGAGGTCTGGTTTTGTTTTTTTCTTTTTCCTAATAGAATTAAGAATTCTAGGCCGGGCGCGGTGGCTCAAGCCCGTAATCCCAGCACTTTGGGAGGCCGAGACGGGCGGATCACGAGGTCAGGAGATCGAGACCATCCTGGCGAACACGGTGAAACCCCGTCTCTACTAAAAAAATACAAAAAACTAGCCGGGCGAGGTGGCGGGCGCCTGTAGTCCCAGCTACACAGGAGGCTGAGGCAGGAGAATGGCGTAAACCCGGGAGGCGGAGCTTGCAGTGAGCTGAGATCCGGCCACTGCGCTCCAGCCCCGGCGACAGAGCGAGACTCCGTCTCAAAAAAAAAAAAAAGAATTCTAATGTTGAAAAACTATGCAGATTTGTATGGGACAAAGCCTAGAAAAGAGAAATGTAGATTGAATCATAATCTAAATCATGGTATGATACAAGAGGGAAAGTTTTGGTGCCATAATTTCTCCTTTCACTGGTGTTGGACTTAAATCAGTTGAAATGTATTTCTGTACCACAATTTATGCTTCAATAAAAGTGTAATTGTCTAGTGACATTCAGAAAAAAATAAAAAATAATAATAATAGAGCCAGAATTTGAACCCAGGTATCTGATTCCAAAGCCTGAACTTTCCCATTTTGAGAAAACAAACCTTACTATGCACAGGGCAGTAAAAATGCCAATTAGTGCCATCATTGAATATTAAAATTTCTTAATTCCTTGACAAAATTAAACAATTGAAATACTATTGTACATACTCCTACTCTTTTCCATCCTACTTCTCTATAACTCTGTTAATCCAATATCTGAATGAGGTTTCCTGTAAAAAGTTTTCTTAGGTGGTTAATGGTATTGTGATTATGGGACACATGCTGAAATATTTAAGGGTAAAATGTCATAATATCTGCAACTTATTTTCAATGGCTCAGCAAATAAATAAATATATATATACACACACATAAACACAAACATGGAAAAATGTTCTCAATTGCTGAAATATAGGTAATGCATATGTGGGTATTCATTGTACTATCAACTTTTCTGTATTCAACAGCTTTTTTTTTTTTTGAGACAGAGTCTCGCTCTGTTGCCCAGGCTGGAGTGCAATGGCATGATCTCAGCTCACTGCAACCTCCGCCTCCCGGGTTCAAGCAATTCTCCTGCCTCAGCCTCCCAAGTAGTTGGGATTCCAGGCACCCACCACCATGCCCGGCTAATTTTTGTATTTTTAGTAAAGACGGGGTTTTGCCATGTTTGTGAGGCTGGTCTCAAACTCCTGACCTCAGGTAATCGGCCCGCCTCAGCCTCCCAAAGTGCTGGGATTATAGGTGTAAGCCACCGCACCCGGCCAAAAACATTTTTATAATAAATATTGAGGGCTGGGCACGGTAGTTCACGCCTGTAATCCCAGCACTTTGAGACGCCGAGGTGGGCAGTTCACTTGAGCCCAGGAGTTCAAGACCAGTCTGGGCAACATGGCAAAACCCTGTCTCTACAAAAAATACAAAAATTAGCCGGGTGTGTTGGTGCGCCTGTAGTCCCAGCTACTCAAGAGCCCGAGGTGGGAGGATTGCTTGAGCCCAGGAGGTTAAGGCTGCAGTGAATAGCCTGGGTGACAGAGTGAGACCCTGTCAATAAATAAATATCGGGAAAAACATGCTTTTTTACTCCACTTGAAACACACACATACATTTAAACACACACACAAACAAACCAACACCAGAAAAGTGGGAAGCAATGCAAAGTCAAGAAAAGATAGCTGGAGCAAGGGCAAGAGCAGAAATAATCCAGCAGTCATGGAAGTTGTTTTATTTACCTTAAATGTAAAATTGGCATCAAACATTAGTTCTTTTTCATGTCCTGTAATTCCTCCATTGTAAATAACTTGGCATCTCTTGGTTGGTCCTGTCTTAGAGCATTTGAAGAGGCGAAATGTTGCAGAAACAAAACGACAGTCACCTAAAAACAGAATTTATTCATGGTTCATCTCCAGCACTCCCTCAGTTGTTGCCTTGCTCAGCAGACAAGGAGCAAACACATTATAAAGATGACTTTCTTCTTTGCATGTCATCAATTATCTTTCTGGGCACTTCACTCTATTTACTGAATGACTTCAAAGTGCTTTATTAAATATCAAAATTGGGGGGGGAGTTGGTTACCATTATACAGGAGACAATATAGCTATTTCCAGATAACACAAAGTATCCCTCAATGAGACTCCTCAGAAGTCACTTACTAATTACCACATTTCAATCATTCAAGCTGTAGTTATAGTAGTCCCTGCTGTCTGTCATATCTTACCGATAACTCTTTCCAGTTCCTTGTTTTGAATTGTAATGAGATTGGCAGTGACCAAACGTGGAGGGCAGAACCCAATTTTTTGAGCAAGGATGGCAAGTTCCTTCCAGTACAAAGCACCACCCAGACACTCACCTAAAAAACAAAAAGCAAAACAACAACAACAACAAAAACCCACAGACCAACCAACACTTAATACAGTATTAAGGGAATTATTATTCTATATAATTAATTATGACATGGTATCAGTTAAAACATAGATCCTAGCAGTAGAAGCTAACTTGAGAATCCCCCCAAGGTCTAGAAAGCCATGGTTAAAATTGGGTGTGCTCCTGACAGTCTCTGGGAACCATTCTTCAGGAGACTCACTGGTGGATTGGTTCTACCCAGCTGCAAGCATAATATTCATGTATGCAGTAGGCCACATTCTGAAAAGCACTATGTTATGTGAATAAAGTAGTATAAAAAATAATTTGTAGGTCAAGCATGGTGGCTCACACCTGTAATTCCAGCACTTTGGGAGGCAGAGGTGGGCAGATCACAAGGTCAGGTGTTGGAGACCAGCCTGGCCAACACTGTGAAACCCCATCTCTACTAAAAATACAAAAATTAACTGGGCATGGTGGCAGGCACCTGTAATCCCAGCTACTCGCGAGGCTGAGGCAGGAGAATCACTTGAACCCAGGAAGTGGAGGTTGCAGAGAGCCAAGATTGCCCCCTGCACTCCAACCTGGGTGACAGAGCGAGACTCCATCTCAAAAAAAAAAAAAAAAAAAAAAAGGTTATCACTGGGTTATATGATTATAAGTAATTTTTTTAAAGAGATAGGGTATTACTATGACACCCAGGCTGTACCTGAACTCCTAGGCTCAAGCAGTCCTCCTGACTCAGCCTCCCAAATATCTGGGGTTACAGGTGTGTGTCACTGTGTCCAGCTTAGTAATTTTTTCTTTTTTTCTTTTTTTTGCATTTTCCAACTTATTAACAGTACCTATTTATTATTACATAGTAAGAATAAAGTTAATATTATTTTAAGAATAAGAACTTTTAATTTCATAGTCAGACTGATGAAAAGCATGCATTTATCTCAACTTCCAGAGACTATTAAAATGATAATAAAGGAATAAAGAACACAATAATGATGAGAACATAAGGGGACTAAGAGGGCACTAGCTCGGGAACAATTGTCTTCATTTCCAAACTAGAGTTTTCAAAGTATTTTTCCCATTCTTTATCCCATTTAATCTTCATAACAGCCCTATAAGGCAGATTGTATTATTATTTACATTTTACAATTTGGAAAATGATAACTCAAAGAGATGAATTAAACTATCCAAAGCCCTATCATTTTTGAATGGCAGAGGAAGAATGGAACCTTGGCCTCATAGCCTAACCCCATGTCATAAAGCCTGATCTCATGTCATAAAGCCTCATCCTGGCTATTAGCAGAAAGGAGTTCTGCACATGAACAACCATCTGCCTTAATACCAAACTAAACAAAATCACCTACCCCATAAAACTTTGTGTGTCCTGATTTCTTCTGGCAGTTCAAGGCTCGTATAGACGTCACTGAAATATAACTCCCCACCATGCTGAAACAGAGCCATATTAGTCCAAACAAGATTAATGATTACATTGATCCTAGATAACAAAGGAAGGAATAGGGGAACAAAATCAAATTTAAAAACCAATAGCAATGTTTAAGCTGACGCTTTGTGAACAAATAACAGCTGCCTCTTTAGTTATAATCAATAGTCAAGTGCCAAGGTTTTTTCCTCCCAGTGGCTTATCCAACAGGTAATAAAATCACATTCTAAGACTGTCTCCTAAAAAAAGATTTTCAGATTACTTAAATTTAAATTTTTAGTCAATCTGAACCAAAAGCAGCCCCAGGTCATTGTAGAACTAACAGAGGGTATAATCAGTATTCATAATCTTTTATCTCTTAAGAATAGTATAACTTTGCCAGGTATGATGGCTCAGGCCTCTAATCCCAGTGACTCAGGAGGCTGAAGTGGGAGGATTGCTGGAGGACAGCAGTTTGAGACTAGCCTTGGCAACATTGGAAACACAGCAAGACCATCTCTCCAATATAGAAATTTAAAAATTAGCCGGGCATGGGGGCATGTGCCTGGAGTCCCAGCTACTCAAGAGGATTGTTTGAGCCCAGGAGTAAGAGGGTACAGTGAGCTATGATAGTGATACTGCACTCCAGCCTGGGTGACAGCAAGACCCCATTTCTATTAAAAAATATAACTTTTTGTAATGTTATTTACTTTTATAACAACACATTATATCTTTAAAATATTATCCTTAAAATGTAAGGCAAATGAGTGATCAGGAACTTAACATTTTATTTAGCTAATTTCAAAAACCTGGAAACCTGGAGATCTATATTCTACAATAGTGTTTCTACCTTTTATAAGTACATTTTTGGTGGAGATAAGTGAACTGGCATGTAAAATGACATACTAACAAAGACATCACTAAATCATTAAATCATTTCTATAGAGATACTTGTATTTGAGTTCTATGACAGCTTTGTAAACCAAAAATCTCAAAACCATGTTGTTAATTTAAAAAAATTATTTGGCTGGGTGCAGCAGCTCATGCCTATAATCCCAGCACTCATGACCAAGGTGGATCATGAGGTCAGGAGTTCGAGACCAGCCTGGCCAATATGGTGAAACCTTGTCTCTACTAAAAGTACAAAAATTAGCTGGGCATGGTGGCACATGCCTGTAGTCCGAGCTACTAGGGAGGCTGAGGCAGAAGAATTGTTTGAACCCAGGAGGCGAAGGTTGCAGAGAGCTGAAATCCTGCCACTGCACTCCAGCCTGGGCAACAGAGTGAGACTCCGTCTCAAAAAAAAAAAAAATTTTTTTTTAGAGGCAGGGGTCTCGCTATATTGCCCAAGCTGGACACAAACTCCAGAGCTCAAGCAATCCTCTTGCCTCAGCATCCAAGTAGCTGGGAGTACAGGCATGTACCACCCACCCAGCTAAAATCTTTTTTTTTTTTTGAGATGGAGTCTCGCTCTGTCTCCCAGGCTGGAGTGCAGTGGTGAGATCCCGGCTCATTGCAACCTCTGCCTCATGGGTTCAAGTGATTCTCCTACCTCAGCCTCTCAAGGAGCTGGGATTACAGGCACGCACCACCACACCCAGCTAATTTTTGCATTTTTAGTAGAGACAGGGTTTCTCCATGTTGGCCAGGCTGGTCTTGAACTCCTGACCTCAGGTGATCTGCCCGCCTCAGCCTCCCACAGAGCTGGGATTATAAGTGTGAGCTACCACGCCTGGCTGAATCTTTCATCTTCTATCATGAAGATACACATCTCATGATACAATGAAGGCTGTGGAGCTCCTGCAAGCTTTCCTTTTAGAAAGTAGTTAATGTAAAATTCATCTTCTGTAACTTCCCAAAGATCTGAAATCATGACAGATAAGAAATCAGAAACCCCGAGAAACACTGTACGTGCTAGAAGAGAGTGTATTCAAAGCAATCATTAGCAGTCAGTGCAAAGGTTCCTATAGCTCCACAGATGCTCTTCTACGATCATGTACAGCAGCAAATAGGAGAGACCGTCAAGAAAGCAAATACCTTAACACATTCAGTGACAACTGTCACCTCGGATTTACTACCTTTTGCAACCTGAGAGGGAAAGTAATCCATATCCGGGGTATTCCTGCCCCTTCCCCCTTTTGCCACCCCTTTTTCATTTAATGGATAAATTAAGAGAGTTGGAGCTCTTAGTTCAAGGGGGAACAAACAAGACTGAACCCATCAGCTCTCACTGATGTTCAAAGATAATTTTCTCACTCTCCTCCTCACCTTCAGCACCCGATATGCCTCCTGAAGCACTTGTTGTTTATCAGGCACAAGGTTAATAACACAGTTTGATCTAAAAGAGAACAGATGAAGTGTCGAGAAAATCTTCACAATACTCAGAGATCTGCAAATCCTTTCAGACTCTAAAGGTGGCTCCCACCTTTCTGTCAAAGCTACCCCATTCTTACTGCCTCCCTCTTCTCTTTCTAATGCCTTCAACTAAGCTTTTCCCCAAGATCAGAGACAGAGTGTTTAAAATCTCAATAAATTGTTAGCAAGTTTGAATGTGCAGAAAAAAAATATCAGGCATGATTCTTACTTGTTTCTGTCCTGATGTTCATCAGGCAACAAGATGAACCCTCGGACCAGATGCCTACCACACAAGGCATTTCTTTCTTTCTTTTTTTTTTTTTTTTCCTGAGATGACGTTTCGTTCCTGTTGCCCAGGCTGGAGTGCAATGACGCAATCTTGGCTCATTGCAACCTCTGCCTCCTGGGTTCAAGTGATTCTCCTGCCTCAGCCTCCCAAATAGCTGGGATTACAGGCATGTGCCACCACACCCAGCTAATTTTTGTATTTTTAGTAGAGACGGGGTTTCGCCATGTTGGCCAAGCTGGTCTCGAATTCCTGACATCGTGATCCACCTGCCTCAGCCTCCCAAAGTGCTGGGATTACAGGCATGAGCCACCACGCCCGGCTGGCACGAGGCATTTCTTATGCCCCATGTAAACAGGCTACGTTCCTCAAAGGCAGCTGTCACTTGGGCATGATTTGGCAATAACAACTTGAGGGAAAAAAGGAAATAGAATCCTATAATTTACCATGGAAATATAATGAAAGATGCAGGTCAGCATGTATTGTAGGAGCCAACTTAGTGGTCCTGCTGGTCTTTTGGGTTCATTGGTTTTTGGTTAAGTTTCAAGTAAGTTCTCTCCTGGTCTAGTGTGTTCTGCTGCTGGTGAGTTCCAGCAGCTCAAACCAGCTCTCTCCCATTAGTAAGCCATGCTAAGTTTAGTCTAACACCCTAAATGAGAGTCAATTCAGCAAACAGTAATAGTGACATCTGTGTGTTCAAAAGGAAATGAGTGCTGGGCGCAGTGGCTAACACCTGTAATCCCAGCACTTTGGGAGGCTGAAGCAGGTGGATCACCTGAGGTCAGGAGTTTGAGACCAGCCTGGCCAACATGGTGAAACCCTGTCTATACTAAAAGAAGATTTAAAAAATTAGCTGGGTGTGGTAGCGTGTGCCTGTAATCCCAGCTACTTGGGAGGCTGAGACATGAGAATCAGTTGAACCCGGGAGGCAGAGGTTACAGTGAGCTGAGATTGGGCCACTGCACTCCAGCCTGGGTGACAGAGCGAGAGTCCATCTCAAAAAATAATTAATAATAATAATAAAGAAAATGGGCTATAGTCATAATAGTAAGAATATAGACCTACACAACAATATCATAGCTCTCATTCTTGATTCCAGCCTCTCCCAATTTCTCAATGTAGCCATGAATAAAAGTCACATTAGATGCCTGGAAGCCATATTTTTCCATGTGATAGTCAAGATACTTTTCAGCCACTTCCACCTAAAGTAAGAAAAATATAGTTTTGATAACATTTTGAAAAAAATACACGACTTTTTCCTAAAAATTTCCTGTCACTAACACAATGCACTTCCCCTAGATTATTTTGGATAAATATACAAGATTCCTGTGGACACGTAGGATGTACTACAACCTGGGACATAAACTCCCTGCTGCCTGTGCAGTTTGGCTTGAATAAACACCTCATTCAATAACAAAATCTTTCAGGATAGATGGCAGCAAGAAGGGAAAGATCAAAGTCCGCTCTGTCATCACAATATTCATATCAGAACAAACCACCGACTTTTGTGTTTGCCCAGAAGAGCCCCTAATTCTTTAAGTTATCAGTTTCCAAGACAGGAAGCACTAGTGGCACAAATGAGCATTGCTAACT
Organism: Macaca thibetana thibetana; assembly: GCF_024542745.1. Lineage (NCBI taxonomy): Eukaryota > Metazoa > Chordata > Mammalia > Primates > Cercopithecidae > Macaca > Macaca thibetana. Next base: position 99,002,779 of record NC_065586.1, on the reverse strand, counting down.
AGAGGCTTTCTTAAATTATCCTTGAACAGCCACGAAGAAAAAAACTTTATTTCTCAAAGAACGCTTTTGAGAATCTTTTCCTCTTTGTCTTCCAAATCATTGCCTCACCTGGCCTTTGGTCATGTCTATTCCAGTCACATGTCCCTTTTCACCAACCAGCTGGCTAAGTACGTAGCAATCTCTGCCACCTCCACTACCCAGATCCAAAATCCAGCAGTTTTCTAGATGCTCGGGGATCACCAGACCACAGCCATAATACCTGGGAAATGGAAAACACATATTTTTTCCCTGGAGACTGGAAGACATTGAAACCACTAAATCGTATACACACTTCCCTCCCTCCCTCCCTCCTTTCTTGCATCATTCACTCATACTTCTGATGTTTAGTCTCCACTGAACTGGACACCCATGAAGGCTGGGACTGTATCTGCTTTACCAAGCCATCTAAAATAATGTGTTCAGGCGGGGCGCAGTGGCTCACGCCTGTAATCCCAGCACTTTGGGAGGTCGAGGTGGGAGGATCGCTTGACGCAAGGAGTTGGAGACCAGCCTGGCCAACGTAGTGAAGCCCTGTCTCTACTAAAAATACAAAAACATCAGCTGGGCATGATAGCAGGTACCCGTAATCCCAGCTCCTCGGGAGGCTGAGGCAGGAGAATGGCTTGAATCCAGGAGGTGGAGGTTGCAGTGAGCCGAGATTGTGCCACCGCACTCCAGCCTAAGAGACAGAGTGAGACTCCGTCTCAAAAAATAAATAAGTAAAATAAAATAATGTGTTGAATAAATACATTTAGTCATTAGCTGAGCTTCTAATTCAGGCCCAGGACTGCTAGTTATTGAGGAAAAAAATGTAAGGTTTCTGTCCCATAGGTTTGTTTTTTGTTTCTTGTTTTTTTTTTTTACTTTTTACTTTTTCTTTTCTTTTTTTTGAGATGGAGTCTCGCCCTGCTGGCCAGGCTGGAGTGCAGTGGCGCCATCTCAGCTCACTGCAAGCTCCGCCTCCCGAGTAGCTGGGACTACTGGCGCGCCTGCCGCCATGCCCGGCTAATTTTTTTTTTTTTTTTGAGACGGAGTCTTGCTCTGTCGCCCAGGCTGGAGTGCAGTGGTGCGATCTCAGCTCACTGCAAGCTCCACCATTCTCCTGCCTCAGCCTCCCCAGCAGCTGGGACTACAGGAGCACGCTGCCACGCCCGGATAATTTTTTTGTATTTTTAGTAGAGACGGGGTTTCACTGTGTTAGCCAGGATGGTCTCAATCTCCTGACCTCGTGATCTGCCCGTCTCGGCCTCCCAAAGTGCTGGGATTACAGGCGGTTGCCACCGCGCCAAGCCAATTTTTTGTATTTTTAGTAGAGACGGAGTTTCGCCATTTTAGCCAGGATGGTCTCGATCTCCTGACCCCGTGATCTGCCCGCCTTGGACTCCCAAAGTGCTGGGATTACAGACGTAAGACACCGTCTCCGCCCTCGATCTTTTTTTTTTTTTTTTTTTTTTGGAGACTGAGTTTTGCTCTGCTGCCCAGGCTGGAGTGCAGTGGCACAACCTCCACTCACTGAGACCTCCACCTTCTGTGTTCAAGTGATTCTCCTCCCTCAGCCTCCCAAGTAGCTGGGACTACAAGCGTGCGCCACCACACCCAGCTAATTTTTGTATTTTTAGTAGAGACGGGGTTTCACTATGTTGGCCAGAACGGTCTTGAACTTCTGACCTCAAGTGATCTACCTGCCTTGGCCTCCCAAAGTGCTGGGATGACAGACGTGAGCCACAGCCTCCCGCCCCGTAGGTGTATTTAAGAGGCGAGGTAAAACATTGTACACAGAAAACACTTCCCATGATTTACGGACAGACCGAGTGACAGTGCTGTGGCAGTTTGGGGAAGAGGCCGCTCAAAGATTAGAGAAGGCTCCATGCAGTAGGTGGGACAGCAGGGTGGTGCTGGATGGGCAGGGTTTGGAAGGAGAAAGAAGAGAGAAGGCTTTCCAAATTGGTGACTGCCCGCTGGACAGGAGTGCTGATGGAGTGAGGAAGGGAAGGTTCAGAAGGGCCAAGGTTGATTAGGGAGGGCCGAACTGCGCATATCTTGAATGGCAGATCCAGTGAGTGTGACTATTCTCTGAGCTTGGGTAGGGACTATGGAGCGTTCACATTGGAGCTGCTGCTTCTTTTTTTTCTTTTTTTTGGCAATGTTTTAAAAGTATGCATTTATTTTAGAGATGTATCTGACTGTGTTGACCAGGCTGGAGTGCAGTGGCTATTCACATCCCGGATCACACACTGCAGCCTGTAACTTCTGGACTCACGCGATCCTCTGCCTCAGCCTCCCAAGCACTTGGGACTACAGGCTCACCGGCGCACCCAGATTCATCGGAGGTTCTTAGAGCAGTAAGATGATGGGTGCTGAGATTTAGGATTTTTACAATAGACAAAGCAAGCTGATGGGTTGGTGGCTACGGGTTAACTCCCTAGTGACCTGCATCATTATCTTTTGGGAAAACTGCAGTTTGGGGTCTTCCTGGGGACAGCACGGGACACTCTACCTTAGGGCTACTTCTTCATGTACATTTTGCAAGGCTTCCCGGATGTGCTTGGGGACCGGCCTGGCTGTGGTGACACAGGCGTTGGTCTGGAGGTCTGCCGATTTCTTCAGCACCTGCCCGTAGTAGGTCTGACCCAGCGTCCCACAGTGAAGTGAGGAATAGGGAAGAACAAAAAGAACTGTGACTGCAGCGCGAGGGCTCCATCACCACCTCCACCTCCACTTGGCGGACCTCAGTTCCCTGCAAAGGTCCAAGCCTAGACCCTGCCCTACCCCGACTCTAGGAGTCCGGGAGGACAGGGCGCGGGCCAGGCCAGACTTCCATTAGCCTAGGCTCCACTTGGGCCATTCCAGACCCTACAGCTCTCACCTGCACGTCCTTCCGGATCTCAGCGTCGTGGGGGGCAGCCACTGTCGGGAGGGAGAAAGTTAGTTGAAAGGAAGAGGGTTCTGAGGGACGGGCAAGAGGGAGGGAGCCAGTAAAGGGCAGGCAGCGGGCCGAGGGGTGCGGGGAGGACCAAGGTCTCGAGACACAGCTCGGGGAAGGCGCTCGCGTTCCCGCCTTGCGGGGGCCCAGTGAAGGCGCTGGGGGCCTGCCTTGGGGCTGGGGCGGGGCGCCGAGGGCGCGCACTCACTGTCTCCTCGGCCTGCGACTCGATACAGCGGGCTCCCGCAGCCAGCTCCAGCGCCGAGGCCCCGCCCAGGCTGGCAGGCTTGCTCCGCCCGCGCACCCAGCTCCAGCCCCTCGCTCCGGCGCCCACCGCCTGACCCGCAGTCCCACAGTCATCCGCGTTGCTCTACAGGCTTTCCAACCAGGAGGTCGGTATCAGCATCCCCCTTGTTCGCTCCACTGTGATTTTCACGGATAAATCTCTTACTCTGATTTAAATGAACACTCACCTATATAATGATCTTCCCCCCTTTTTTGGGAATGGAATCATCTTTTCTCGATCTGTTTTTTAAAGTCAGGTTTATTGAGATATAATTCACATTCTGTAAAATCCATCTTTCTTCAGTGTGCAGTTCTGTGAACTCTGACAAACGTATATACATCACCGTAACGGAGACCCAAACAGCTTTGGCCCGCAAGTTTCTTCGTGCCTCTTTGAAGTAAATTCCCTCTTCCCACCCCCAGCTCCTGGGCAACCACAGATGTTTTCCCTCCCTATAGTTCTGCCTTTTCTAGAATGTCACATAGATGGAACCATTACAGTATGTAGCTGTTCCCAGTTTATTTTGGGTTGTATTTAGGAAAGCAGCTTTGCTAAATTTATTTTTACCTATAGTAATTTTTGGTCAATTCACATGTATTTTCTAGGTATTGTTACTTCATCTTGCAGAATTTTTTTTTTTTTAATTTTTAAATTTTTTGAGACGGTCTGTCACCCAGGCTCAACCTCCCAGCTCAAGGGATCCTCCTGCCTCAGCCTCTCAAGTACCTTGGATTACAGGCGTGCACCACCACACCTGGTTAATTTTTGTATTTTTTTGTAGAGACGGGATTTCACCATGTTGTCCAGGCTGGTCTCCAACTCCTGGGTTCAAGCGATCCGCCTGCCTTGGCCTCCCAAAGTGTCTGAATTACAGGCATGAGCCACAGTGCCAGGCCCGAAAGTATTTTTTGTTTTTTCCAATATGGAATGCTTCACGAATTTGCATGTCATCCTTGCGCAGGGGCCATGCAAATCTTCTCTATCATTCCAACTGTAATATATGTGCTGCCAAAGCGAGCACCCGAAAGTATTTTTAAATTATTTATTTTTACTTCCACAATTATACGCGTATATCTTACATCCTTTTGTGGTTGTGACAAGCATTTCTCTCTCTTTTTATAAATTAAAAAAATTTTTTGAGACAGGGTCTCGCTCTGTGGCCCAGGCTTAGCATCACTGCACAATTATCTCTGGATCCTTCAACTCTAGCTTCAAACCATCCTCTCTCCTCAGCCTCCCCAGTAGCTGGGACTACAGGTGCAAGCCACCATGCCCAGCTTGTAACGATCATTTCTATTCATTAGGACAGTAAGGAAACAGGGAGATCCAAGTGAAAGGATATTTAAATGGAATAAGTGGACTCCTTTATTCACTTTTCAGTCTCAACTGCCAATAATACAAATATCTGGTTGATATCCAGCTAGTAAATTTTCATCTTCCCTGATGTCAATTAGCTGTTACAAATTAATAGAAAGGTGGTATCTTTTATATTTTTAACAAATTAACCCCACGGAAATAATCCTTGTTGGAATATTTCTACAGGTTGGAATATTTCCAACTAGTATGTGTATAAAACTTAGTGTTTTTATAAGTATCAGTTTTTGGGCAATCATAGAATGGTGAAAATGCTCCTAAATATTAGTTTTCAAAATATTCTCTTCATAAAATGAGTTTCTTTAGAAAAACAGTTACCTTCTCATAGTTAAAACGATATCTTTATCTTAAAACGGCAGATTAGTGAGAGGTCAAGGAAACGGCTCTATCATTTTTCTCTTGTGCTTGTTTTGTTATCTTTAATTTATGGATTACTTGCAAGAATCATTTGACAATCCTTTTTTTTTTTTTTTTTTTTTTTTTTTTGAGAGGGAGTTTCACTCTTGTTGCCCAGGCTGCAGGGCAATGGCGTAATCTCGGCTCACTGCAACCTCTGCCTCCCCAGTTCAAGCGATTCTCCTGCCTCAGCCTCCCAAGTAGCTGGGATTACAGGCATGCACCACCATGCCTGGCTAATGTTTTGGTATTTTTAGTAAACACGGGGTTTCACCATGTTGGTCAGGCTGGTCTTGAACTCCTGACCTCAGGTGATCCGCCTGCTTCTGCCTCCTAAAGTGCTGGGATTACAGGCGTGAGCCACCACGCCTGGCCAACAATCCTTAAATCTACCTACTCACACACAGATAAACTGCAATGAAACAAACCACTGTCAAGTTAAATTGAGTTATTCTCACTTTTCCTTCATGGTGTCTGGTGTGGGGGCTAATCTTGGATCAGACTGTGACCATCAATCATTCTGATTGGTCAGTGCCTCACCACAGGTTTTGTGAGTTAGTTGTTTTACTATCACCCCTGCTAAATGACAGGAATGCTATATAACTGTATACTGGGTAGAACAAATTAGGACTCTCACATGAAGTCGTATTTTAAATATTGGCAAAAGCTTTTTTTTTCTTTTTTTTTTTTGAGACGGAGTCTCGCTCTGTCGCCCAGGCTGGAGTACAATGGCGTGATCTCGGCTCACTGCAAGCTCCGCCTCCCGGGTTCACGCCATTCTCCTGCCTCAGCCTCCCGAGTAGCTGGGACTGCAGGCACCCGCCACAACGCCCGCATAATTTTTTGCATTTTTAGTAGAGACGGGGTTTCACCGTGTTACCCAGGACAGTCTGGATCTCCAGACCTCGTGATCCGCCCGCCTTGGCCTCCCAAAGTGCTAGGATTACAGGCATGAGTCACTGCACCCAGCCTCACAAAAGCTAATTTTTTTAAGATAAAAAATTAACATACATAGAAATTTTCTTCCTTACCCTTCAATGGAGGCCTGTGCACACCGTCACACATTCTATCTTGGAAGCTACTGGCGTGACAATTCCAGGATGATCCAGAAAGGCAGATTTTTGTTAATTACAGAGAACTATCTTTAAGAAGTGGAGATTTCCAAAAGGATCAGCACCCCTAAGTAAAGGATTCCCCAAATATTGTAAGCAGAAGCCAGATGAATGACTGGATGATGGCTCACCTGAGATGCAGAAGCAGGGGCAAATGGATTGGATTCAGCTACTTCCAAGATCCGTTCCTTTTTTATTATTACTATTTTTTTGAGACGGAGTCTCGCACTGTGACCCAAGCTGGAGTGCAGTGGCACGATCTCAGCTTACTACAAGCTCCACCTCCCAGGTTCACGCCATTCTCCTGCCTCAGCCTCCCGAGTAGCTAGGCCTACAGGTGCCTGCCACTATGCCCAGCTAATTTTTTTTTTTTTTGTATTTTTAGTAGAGATGGGGCTTCACCGTGTTAGCCAGGATAGTCTCGATCTCCTGACCTCGTGATCTGTCTGCCTCAGCCTCCCAAAGTGCTGGGATTACAGGCATGAGCCACCACACCCGGCCATAGATATTTTCCCTTTCTAAGAGCTCTTTAGTATTATGTTGAAAACTAGTAATGACAGGGGGCACCTGTTTCTATGCATAAGGAAACCAGCAGGTAACAGAGAGCTAGACTAGTAGTCAAAAGACCTGCCATCAAGCTCAGTGACCTTGGGTAAGTCATTTCATCTTCCTGGCTGTGTTTGTTTCATCTGTAAAACATGGGACCAGAATTTAAGAACTTTTAAGGCCCCATACAGTTCTAATATTCTGGGGTTATATGACTCTTCTTCATCAAATATTATGTTGGGTTTTAAAACATACCCTTTTAAAAAATTCTTTTTGTTTAGTTTTTTTTGAAATAGAAAGTGTATTTTAAATGCCTTTTTGGTATATATTATAGTGATAAAAGATTTTATTACTTATTAACGTAATGTGTTTTGTAACTATTACATCAACTTTGAAGTTCTGGAGTTACATGAGCAATTATTCAAAATATTTCTCTATTCAGTTTTTTAAGATTTTATTCGGATTTTTGCATCTATACTCATAAAAAAATCACCTATATTATCTTACATCCTCTTGCATCATCTTTCTTACGTCATTTTATTTTTAAAATGAAAATCCTGTTTACTTCATTAAATGAATTAGTGTCTTATGATCATTTTCTATATTTTGGGAATGTAGGTTCTTTTTTTTTTTTGAGATGCAGTCTTGCTCTGCCTCCCAGGCTGGAGTGCAGTGGCTCGATCTTGGCTCACTGCAACCTCCACCTCCTGGGTTCAAGCAATTTTCCTGTCTCAGCCTCCCGAGTAGCTGGGATTACAGGCGCGTGCCACCGTGCCTGGCTAATTTTTGTATTTTTTAAGTAGAGATGGGGTTTCACCATGTTGGCCAGGCTGGTCTCCAACTCCTGACCCTGTGATCTGCCTGCCTTGTCCTCCCAAAGTGGTAGGATTACAGGCATGAGCCACTGCGCCCAGCCAGGAGCGTATGTTCTTTGACAGTTCGGAAAAGTCTCATGAAAGCCTTCACAAGCAAATGCCATTTTAATTGGTTATTCTTAGTTTGTGGGTTCTCATAACCAATCCGGAATATTCTCCATTAGGTTTCAGTTTTGTAATTTTTTATCTTTATAAGGAGCTGGGCATGTATTAATCAAATTTTTAGCAGCAAATTGATAACTTTGTTCAAATCTAATTGATTTTATATATTGCCTATTCAATTATGAATTTACTAATTTGTACTTTTCTGGCTGAGCTGACACTTTACCAATTTAATCTATAAGAACTACTTAATACTTTTTATTTTTTCTAATTTATTGTTTCTAATTTGTTTAGTTTTATTATTTCCATTTTGATTTCTTTCTAAATTCTAACTATATACCCCTTTAAAAAAACAAAAATATTTCCACCCTATCCCTAATACAGAGATTTAAAGCATGATAATTTTCTTATAGTATTGCTTTGGTATTATCACATAAATTTTCTTGCATGGCATTTGAACATTTATTATTTTAAAAATATTATCTTCCAGCACATCCTCTACAACTTAGACGTTACTTAGCGAAGTATTTTTTTCCATGTTTTTGATCACCATTTAATTCTATGTATGTTGTTTATTTCTATAAAAAAAAAAATAAAGTATACATTTCCACCTGTTCTCACATTTCTGGCTACTTTTCTTTCATATATTTTGTTACAATGTTCTCTAGTGACTAAATTCAGTACAAATACATTTTCATTATTTAATATAAATTTTATCTATTTACTATTAAAATTTTGATTGTGAAACGTATATTTTATCACATACAATGTAAGCAATTGTTGCTTCTTTAATATTTGTTCCAGCATGAAGAAAACTTAGACCATCCCTTCATTTTAATTTTTTTCCAACTTAAGTATTTCTTTGCTTCTTGTAATGACTGCACTTAGCTTTGTTTTCTAAATTAGTGGTCTTCCTTTTCAAAGGTAAACTGAATCCATCTGTATTTAATAATACTGCAATTAATACATATTTACAGAATTAGTACATAAATTAATGCCTTTTCAGATCCTTCACATCTAGCTTTTTTACCTTAAGTTAATATCCGTATGTATGAGAAATAAACATAATCTGATATGCTTAGTTAACTTGATGACTGGACAATAACAATATGAACTATATTGGATTCACTGTTACTTCCTCTTTGTTCCAGCAGTGAAAACAATATTTTCTTATGTCAGATTTCTCTCAATCGCTTAGTAAATGAAGACCTGAACTAGAACAATATAGAGTCCCATTTTAAATTTAAACAAAGATATTCAGGTTTGACCACAGACTCATGGTAATGTCATTTTAAAAGATGGATGCAATGAACACAGACAAACATCAAAGTTTTCACCATGGCACAACCCTCTGCCGCAATCACTCATAATAATTCAACTACCTTCATATTTGGCAGTAACGTCATGCAAGTGAATTTGCTGATGATTAGCAAAATTACAAAATCAAAGTCAAGGTCACTTAATCAAGAATTACAGCAACATGACTCCGTCTCAAAAAAAAAAAAAAAAAAGAATTACAGCAACAAAGAAATTCTAGGAATGCAGGTCAAGGCAAGAGGCTGCAGCTGGCCTGATAATGGTACCACTTGCCTAATGTTCATTTAGGAATTTGCTATCACAAATAAAACACATACCTCCTCTGAGTTACTAGAACAGAAAAGGAAACAATCAGGTATTACTTCTCACCATTATACGACCATGAAATTAAAATATTTCCTTAATAATGATTAAGAGAAAAAATCATTGTTATGTGTTCATAATAGAAGCTCTATTTCTGAATTTAAAACACTACTCAGTATTTGCTTAAGTACTGCAATTCAGACAATATAGCTTTTGACATATTAAAAGTTCTATGGGAAAAACTAAAAGCTCTTTTAATTTTGCTTTAATATCAAACTAAACACAGCAGCTGAAAGAATTCAATAAGAGCATGGGTTAGTCCGATTCAAGAAGTGCCTCCAAAATTCAACCACCTCGCTTCTTCTTAGGAGAAACTGTACATCAACACAGAACTTTTCTAACTTAACTTTTGGAGAAGAAAACAGAAAACCAAACCCAGAGGAGGGTTGTATAAGGTATTTACTCCTCAGTATTAGGCAAAGGAGTGCTACAGCACTCTTACATGTCATTCTATTTCAACAGATGATTCAACTGGTCCTGTAGATCTGATGACTGTTCCACACTAGAATAAGAATAGAGACAGGGTTTATCTGAAATGAGCAATAATAAAGACATCTTTGTACAACTATTTACAAATTTTTTTTTCATCACAGACAGAGTCTCACAATGCTGCACAGGGCAATCTCAAACTCTGGGCTCAAGCAATCCTCCAGCCTCAGCCTTCCAAAGTCCTGGAATTACAGGCATGAGCCAGCCACTACACCTGTCCTGTATAAGCTATCTGTAGTTTAATGCATAAATACTGTTGCATGTAAATCAAAATTGGTATTAGTCCAGTTGGGTCCTAGAAGTGTTTAAACTCTGATGAAAGGTTTGCAAAGCCAATTAGTAATGTAAACAATATTGCAAGGGACAAATTTAATCCATTTTAGAAAACAAGGCTGTTTAATGGTTTTTCCACATTTACTCTGTTTAATGAATATTAGCAACGTAAAAGATTTTCTGCTTCTTAAGGTTGGTCTCTATACCCTGTAACTTTTAGAAAGCTTTACTATTAATAGCAGTGAGTTGAGTTACTGCACACCTTTGAAATATGCTGTATTCTTTAAATCCCAAGTGAGTATCCCATAGCATATTTCAATTTGAGGGCATATGTCAACCAGTGTTTTGTATTGATCCTGGACCCAGCAGTATAATTCCCCCAGCCTGCTTCAGTTGGTTCCCTACTCCTCTAGCTTTGGGGTTACTTACTTCTTCTGAATAGCTTCTTGCCTAAATCAGAAAAGGAAAGAGGAAAATACACATAAGTGAACTAGTAGAAATTTCATTTATGACCAGATATATGCATATAGGCAGAAGAAATTTCAGCTTATGTCACATTCTGTATTTCTGTCCATCCTATCCTAAGATTGTGCTATTGAACAGGGATTCCTATCTGAGTGCAGAGCTGCTGAAAAGATGGATTCTAAACCTAAACAGATAGTAACACTCTCCCAGAGTGAGAAATGTGGTCCAACAAACTACATGCATGACTTAAAATTAGTCTGTGTATACGGAATCAAATGGTCACATACCTAATATGTAGATACCCAAAGAATGACTATGACAAATGTTAGCTATTTAAATATCAAAGAGTGAAATTTCTAACCATATATATATATTTTTTGAGACAGTCTCACTCTGTCACCAGGATGGAGTGCAGTGATGCCTGATCTCAGCTCACTGCCACCTCCATCTCCCAGGCTCAAGCAGTTCTCCTGCCTCCACCTCCCGAGTAGCTGGGATTACAGGTGTGTGCCACCATGCCCAGCTAATTTTTGTATTCTTATTAGAGACGGGGTTTCACCACCATGTTAGCCAGGCTAGTCTCGAACTCCTGACCTCAGGTGATCCGCCCGCCTCAGCCTCCCAAAGTGCTGGAATTACAGGCATGAGCCACTGTGCCCAGCCTCTTTTTTTTTTCTGGAGACAGAGTTTCACTTTTATCGCCCTGGGTAGAGTGCAGAGGTGCGATCTCCACTCGCTGCAACCTCCACCTCCCAGGTTCAAGCAATTCTCATGCCTCAGCCTCCTGAGTAGCTGGGATTACAGGCGCTCACCACCACATTCAGCTACTTTTTTGTATCTTTAGTAGTGAGGGGTTTCACCATGTTGGCCAGGCTGGTCTTGAACTCCTGATCTCAGGTGATCTGCCCTCCTCGGCCTCCCAAAGTGCTGGGATTACAGATGTGAGCCACCGCACCCAGCCCCTAACCATATATTTCTAACAGGTACATAAGTATAATATCAAGTACATAAAATATATAACAACATTAAATAAGATGAAGAGCAAATTATAATGGAGAAAGGCATCTTATATTTCAAAATTCCCTACATGATTTATATGTAGCAGGTGCCATAGTTACCTACGTACCATGTAGGATATAGGTGTGTTAAACTTGATTCCCTAGTAGAGGACCCAACTTCCCAGGAGAAACCTTGGGCACAGTCAGTCATCAAATACGGATGAACTGCCTCATAGGTGCCAAGTACAGTGCTAGCATGGTCCTGGCATGGGCCCTGCCTTTACAGGGTTTACAGTCTCTCTCTGAAGAGGCCTCAATTTAACATGGGGAGGTTCATAAAAGGTGGACTCTGCTCCTGATTCGCATCCCTTACCCCCACTTCTTCTGAGTCTCAGGCATCTCTGCCATTGAGAAAAGTCATCCTTGGCCACCCCCACCTTTACTCCCACTCTGGCCTCCATAGGAAAGCGCTGAAGCACAAAGGCCATGAAAGCAGACTAGGGATAACGATTCTGCAGCAAATAGTTGCTGGAGGGGGCATACTCACTGGTATTGAAGATGTGTTGTTATTATTGCCATCTTCCTTAAACTCTGCATAAAAGAGAGAGAGATAAATAGAACATTCCACTTTCCTGTGGCCACACAAACTATATACATAAACCCAAATAATAAAAAAAAAGTTGTTTCTTACATCTTCTGAGTGCAAGATGGCATCTTCCTGTAGTACCATGTTTCGAGCTGCCTGACCTAGCAGCTGGAACACAAAAATAAAATGGTAATAATCAAAATCCCCAAACTTCCTGTAATCTTCTGTCTGCAGCTGTTCCACCACTACCCTCTCTCCTCTCCCGCTCCTCCACCCTATACAACCACAAACACTCAAAATGTAATGGAAGATCATTTTCTACTTGTTCATGTTGAAAATTCATTTCATTGGCACTATGGCAGTTCTGGCATGGACCCGACATCTGTTTCAAAGGCCACCGCCTGAGAAATCAAGTGCTTCCTAACTGCTGAGCTGTTGGCACAGTGTATTCATTAAATGCTAAGAGAAGTCTGCAAAAAAACTTTGGCACCACAAGTTCAGTGAGAGAACATGACTCTTGATTCTTTAAAGGCAGATTTGAGATTTGGGGTGGTTTGAGAGTAGTAAAGGCACAAGAGTTAGAATGGGCTGAAAAGAACAGAGGAATATAGCTATTTAGAAATGAAATAAGAGAAAGCCAGGTGCAGTGGCTCATGCCCGTAATCCCAGCACTTCAGGAGGCCGAGGTGGGCAGATCACTTGAGGTCAGGAGTTTAAGACCAGCCTGGGCAACATGGTGAAACCCCATCTCTACCAAAAAATACAAGTTAGCTGGGCATGGTGGCGTGCGCTTGTAATCCCAGCTACTCGGGAGGCTGAGGTGGGAGAATTGCTTGAACCCAGGAGGCGAAGGTTGCAGTGAGCCAAGATCGCACCACTGTACGCCAGCCTGGGCGACAAAGCAAGACCCTGTCTCAAAAAAAAAAAAAAAAAAAAAAGAAAAAGAAAAAAAATGGAATAAGAGAAACAGTGGGAGGTGTGGGGAAGCCATGAGGAGAAGCTCAGGGATTAAAATAGGGAACCACTCCATAAAAGATGACCAGACAGGGCTGGGAAAAAGAAAAGAAAGGAGATGGCCAGGTGCAGCGGCTCACGCGTGTAATCCCAGCACATTCGGAGGCCAAGGCAGGCGATCACCTGAGATCAGGAGTTCAAGACTAGCCTGGCCAATATGGCAAAACCTCTCTACTAAAATTACAAAACTTAGCCAGGCATGGTGGCACGTGCCTGTAATCCCAGCTTCTCAGGAGGCTGAGGTAGGAGAATCTCCTGAACTTGGGAGGCAGAGGTTTCAGTGAGCTGAGATTGCACCATTGTACTCCAGCCTGGCAACAGAGTGAGACTCTGTCTCAAAAAAAAAACAAAAAGAAAAGAAAAAGAAAAGAAAGGAGAAATGTGCAGGCAGAATTTAATGAGGTCACTGAGTTTAATGGGTCCTGAGACCAAAAGAGAAAAGCAGAGCTTGGATTCTACTGGGTGGCCTACAGTCAAGGAAGAGCTGACTGCATTACCACTGAGAGGCAAGTAGAGACCAACAGAGATTCTTGGCCTAATACTGCACCCTGCTCCTAAATCCAGCCAAGTAAAAGGAGTTACTGCTATATGTATCCTACCAGCCCTTCCCTGTTCTCCTGGGTCAGGGAGACTCTGGTGGAAAGGGTGGCGTGATTTCAAAGTAACTAGGATTGCCAGATTTCTTCCCCTACCCAGGGCAACTTTATTTATAAGTTTTAAAGTTAGTAACCCTTTCTGGACGTCTAAAGTCAAAACAATAAAATAGGACTTTCCGTCTTGGTCCCTTTCTTTCCCTGTTCTCTCCCCCACATGCATAGTTATTTTTTTTATTTTTTAATTTTCATTTTTTTGAGACAGGGTCTCACTCTGTCACCCAGGCTGGAGTGTGGTGATGTGATCTTGGCTTACTGCAACCTCTGCATCCCGTATTCAAGAGATTCTCCTGCAGCAGCCTCCTGAGTAGCTGGGATTATAGGTATATGCTACCACGCTTAGCTAATTTTTGTATTTTCAGTAGAGACAAGGTTTCACTGTGTTGGCCAGGCTGGTCTCAAACTCCCGTCCTCAGGTGATCCACCCGCCTGGGATTACAGGTATGAGCCCCTACACCCAGCCTCATGCATAACTATTTTTATTAGCTTTGTGGTTTTCTTTCCATTGTTCCTTTTTAAACAATGGACACATGTATTTCTTTTCCTCCATACCACCTTCCTACTTAAAATGCAACATACTGTGTGTACTTGTTTACACCTTGCACACTATGTGTGTGTGAGAGTGTGTATGTGTGTGTGTGTATATATATATATATATATTTTTTTTTTTTTTTGAGATATGGTCTCACTCTGTCATCTAGGCTGGAGTGCAGTGGCACCATCACTGTTCACTGAAGCCTCGACCTCCCGGGCTCAGGTGATCTTCCACCTTAGCCTCCAGAGTAGTTGGGACTACAAGTGCACGCCACCATGCCCAGATAGTTTTTGGTATTTTTTTGTAGAGATGGGTTTTTGCCATGTTGCCCAAGCTGGTTTCAAACACCTGGGCTCAAGTGATTTGCCTGCTTCGGCCTCCCAAAGTGCTAGGATTACAAGCATGAGCCACTGCACCCAGCCTACACCTTGATATTTTCACTTTGCAATAGATCCCTGAGGGCTATCTGCAGCAACACATATTGATTCTCATATTCAATTGCTATCTCCTATTGAATCCATTGCTCTTTTACAACTGCAGAGTACCACACTCTATAGGTGACCATAAAGTTATTCAATCAGTTATCTGCTGAGGGATTTGGGGGCTGTTCCCAGTCTTTTTGCCACAGTAAGTAGTGGCACTAAAAATTCTCATATCTTGCATCTTATAGCTTTTACTGTTACAAATATCTCATATATTTGCATCTTTTTGCCAGCATATATTTGGGATAGACTCATGTGATTATGGGGTTTTAATTTTGCTACATATTGCCAAATTCCTCTCCTTTAGGGCTGTACCACTTTGCATTCCTCCTATGGCTACTTTTAAGGGAAAACTTCAAACTCCTATAGATGGGAGATGGTGACTTACAAACCGATGGCAGAAAAAAAAAAGGGTTCTAACAGAATCTACTTCATTCACTTATTCATTTAACAAACATTTGTTGAGTGTTTAACATATGCCCTTACTCCGGTTAAGAGTGATAACGGGGCTCACAATCTGGAGGGGATACAAAGGGAACACAGGCACTTAAATCACCTTACAGTAAGTGCTGATGGGGAAGCATTGGCTGCTCTGGGAGCATGTAGTGGGGCAGGAGGTATAACCGATTACAGGGGTAGGTATTCAGGAAAGGTTCTTAAAAGTGACTTCTAATCTGAGACTTAAAAGTTAGGGTTTAGAATTAATCTTGTGTGTGTAATTCTAGAGAAAAATGGCATGATCCATTTTTCTGTTTTAGAAATGTGGTAAGCAGGTGGAGTAGAGTGGGGAATGAGGCACAGAGATTGGTTAGGATGACATAGCAGTACTCTAAGCAAGCAATGAGGATGGCCTGAAACACAGAAGTAGCTGAGAAAAGAAGAAACAAAGGATTTGTGAGACATTTAGAAAACAGACTGGATGGGAATTGTGGTTGCCTTGAAGGCAGGGGCTGTTGTAAAGTAAAGCCAAGGCCTTTCCTTGATATATTCATTGGCATTCTGCATCACTTTCCTACATAAACCGACCAGACACATAACATGCCATATCTGAGATTTCTAGTTTTGCTTTCTTTAAAATGGAAGAACATCTTGAATACACCTGAACAATGTTCACTACAGAATCTTTTTAGATTGCTACAAATTTTTCTCCCAGGCTTTTACCATTAACTTGTTCATAATTAACTCAATAACAATTTGTCTTAGCTACTCATCTTCAACAAGTGTTTCTGATTTTCAACTTAGTTTTCATAGCAATAGCAACCCTGTTTTTTGGTACTCATATTTCATCATTCTTCATATTATTTCACTAAATTACATAGTTGCAACTGTAAGCGTAAGTGCCATACACACATTTAAAAAATTTTTTTCATTCTTTTTTTTTTTCTTTTTTTACAGAGACCGGATATCACCATGTGGCCCAGGCTGGTCTCGAACTCCTGGGCTTAAGCAATCCTGCCTTGGCCTCCCAAAGTGTTAGGATTACAGGCATGAGTCACTGTGCCAAGCCCACACACACATTATATTTAGAAAAAAACACAGTGGACCCTCACTAAGCACACAACTCAAATGGAGGAGCAGAAACACAGGCATGCCAAGAGACAAGCCTATGAGTCATAACCACTCATTGTGCTGTGGGCAAATGTCCGTGTGTTTCTCCTCACAGGCTCTCTCCCCAGAGAGCCCTTCCCTGATCATCTGTTTAAGACTAACCCTTTCCGCCGGGTGTGGTGGCTCATGTCTGTAATCTCAGCACGTTGGGGGGCCAGGGCGGGAAGGATCACTTGAGGTCAGGAGTGTGAGACCAGCCTGGCCAACATGGTGAAACCCCATCTCTACTAAAAACACAAAAATTAGCAGGGCATGGTGGCAGGGGCCTATAATCACAGCTACTCAGAAGGCTGAGGCAGGAGAATCACTTGTACCCAGGAGGTGGAGGTTGCAGTGAGCAGAGATCGCACCATTGCACTTTAGCCTGGGTGACAGAGCTAGCAAGACTCCTCCTTTGTCTCAAAACAAACAAACAAAAATTAACCCTTTCATCACACTCTATTCCCAGATTAATTTTGCTTCACAGGATTTACCACCACCTGATTTTTTTCGGTTTCATTTGTTTATTGTCTGTCTCTTCACTAAAATGTAAACTTCCTAAGTAGAGGGATTTAGTTTATCCCTTGTACCTAGAGCAGTTCCTGGCACATAGCAGACACCCAATAAGTATTTGTTAAATGAATACTGTGGAATGAGTGTTTTACACATGAAATTCTCAGTTAATCAAACAAAATAGCTATGTGGAGACTGTTTAAGAAGCAATGGTGCCGGGCGTGGTGGCTCCTGCCTGTAATTCCAGCACTTTGGAAGGCTGATGCAGGCGGATCACGAGGTCAAGAGTTCTAGACCAGCCTGGCCAACATGGTGAAACCCCATCTCTACTAAGAATACAAAAATTAGCTAGGCGTGGTGGTGTGTGCCTGTAATCCCAGCTACTCGGGAGGCTGAGGCAGGAGAATCGCTTGAACCCAGGAGGCAGAGGTTGCAGTGAGCCAAAATCACGCCACTACACTCCAGCCTGGCAACAGAGCTAGACTCCGTCTCAAAAAAAGAAAAGGAAAAGTATTGCCTTCAATTAGTCATTCTAAAGACTTCATGAATTAAACTCCATAAAAGACAAGTGTCCAGCACATATAAAATGCTAAATAAATGTATGTTTATGATGAATATGTTCAATATTTATAGGTGGTTAACAATAAACACCTCTAGTTGAAAATATAATATATATACATATACATGTATATATTTTTGAGACAGGGTCTTGTTCTCTGTCACCCAAGCTGGAGTGCAGTGGCACAATCTTGGCTCACTGCAACCTCCGCCTCCCTGGTTCAATCTATTCTCCTGCCTCAGCCTCCTGAGTAGCTGCGATTATAGGCGCCCGCCACCACGCCTGGCTTTTTTTTTTTTTTTTTTTTTTTTTTGTATTTTTAGTAGAGAGGGGTTTCACCGTGTTAGCCAGGATGGTCTCCATCTCCTGACCTCGTGATCCACCCGCCTCGGCCTCTCAAAGTGCTGGGATTACAGCCGTGAGCCACGGCGCCCTGCCTCTCTCTGGCTTTTGTTGTTGTTGTTGTTGTTTGTTTGTTTGTTTTAGACGGAGTTTCGCTCTTGTTGCCCAGGCTGGAGTGCAATGGCGCGACCTCGGCTCACCGGAACCTCCGCCTCCCAGGTTCAAGCAATTCTCCTGCCTCAACCTCCCCAGTAACTGGGATTACAGGCTTGCGCCACCACGCTTGGCTAATTTTTTTTTTTTTAACTAGAGACGGGGGTTTCTCCATGATTGTCAGGCTAGTCTCGAACTCACTACCCCAGGTGATCCGCCCGCCTCGGCCTCCCAAACAGCTCTGTTTTAAAGCACAGGTTCCCGGCCGGGCGCGGTGGCTCACGCCTGTAATCCCAGCTCTTTGGGAGGCCGAGGCGGGCGGATCACGAGGTCAGGAGATCGAGACCATCCTGGCTAATACGATGAAACCCCGTCTCTACTAAAAATACAAAAAATTAGCCGGGCAAGGTGGCGGGCGCCTGTAGTCCCAGCTACTCGGGAGGCTGAGCCAGAATGGCGTGAACCGAGATCGCGCCACTGCACTCCAGCCTGGGAGACAGAGCGAGACTTCGTAACAACAACAACAACAACAACATAAATAAATAAATAAATAAATAATAAGTAAAGCACAGGTTCCCAGGGCATCGTTTCTTCCTCCCACCCTCACGCACTATCCCTAACCAAAGAGACTACACACCCCAGAATGCGAGACTTCGTAACAACAACAACATAAATAAATAAATAAATAAATAAATAATAAAGGACAGGTTCCCAGGGCATCGTTTCTTCCTCCCACCCTCACGCACTATCCCTAACCAAAGAGACTACACACCCCAGAATTCAACACGCGCCTTCGCGAAGACGACCTACTCATAGGGAGTACTTCACAGCATACAATTCCCAGGCTGCAACGCGACCTCCTTCCCACAGCAACGAAAGGGTGCGACTCCCCGGACTATCAGGCCGGGACAGTCCACTCCCAGCTCACCTCGGAGCTCCGGGAGCCCTTCAGCACCTGCTTGGTGAGCGCGATGACGTCAGTACCACAGGTGGTCACCTTCTCCGTGAGAAGCCCCTTCACGGACTGACCGAATCGCGCTTGAGAATCTGGCGTTCCGGTCGCCATCATTTCAACTAGCGAACGCCTCCGCACTGGCGATGGTGAGTCGCGGGGGCCAAAAAACAAGCAAAGCGGAAGGAAAAGAGGTGTCTTCCTCCATGGGAAAAGGAAGGGACGCATGCGCCTGATGGAAGTTGACCTTCACTCACAAAACTCATGAACTATTCATTGATATCCTGAGGAAAACAGGGTCCAGGCAAACATCTCTGGAGGGAATGGAGGACAATTTCATTGAATCTATGGTTTAGAATCGGAAAGCCTGCGGCAGGGCATGGTGGCTCACGCCTGTAATCCCAACACTTTGAGAGGCCCAGACAGGAGGATCACCTGAGCCTTAGAGTTCCACACCACCCTGGGCAACATAGCGAGACCCCATCTATTAAAAAAAAATTAAATTAATACAAATAAATAAAAAGAATCAGAAGGCCCAGATTACAGTCCCAGTGCTACCATTTGGCAGTGTGTGGCTGCAAATTACTCAGCCTCTGTGTCTTACATTCCTCATCTGTTAAACAGAAGTAATGTTTCCAAGGGGTTATGAGAATATCATTCCATTCATATATATATATATATATAAAATTTTTTTTTAACCTAGGCCTTTTTTTGATTAATTGCAAAAAGGGGCCAGGCATGGTGGCTCATGCCTGTAATCCCAATACTTTAAAAGGCCAAGGTGGATCACTTGAGGTCAGGAGCCATTAGGGAGGCGTTGCTCAGGAGGCCATTGTTTATTTTTTTACTGTTGTGAGTCCCCAGAAGTGGCTCCAATCTCAGCTCATTCGAGGCCATTTATTATTTATTGTACACCACCATTTCATGGGTGAACTATTTGTATTCCCAGCACACCGAGGCATGAAGGATGCTATTTATTTTGTTATTTTATTTTTATTTATTTTTTTATTGAGACTGACCTATCCAACATGGTGACACGCCTGTAGTCCCAGCACTTTGGGAGGCCGAGGCAGAAGGGTCACTTCAGGCCAGGAGTTCAGTATCAGCAGCCTGGGCAACATAGCAATAACTTGTCTCGTTTTATTTTTTATTTTTTTACTGTTTTTTTTTGAGACAGAGTCTCGCTTTGTTGCCCAGGCTGGAGTGCAGTGGCTCAATCTCAGCTCACTACAACATCCGCCTCCTGAGTTCAAGTGATTCTCCTGTCTCAGCCTCCCGAGTAGCTGGGATTACAGGCTGGGATCACGCCACTACACGCCAACCTGGGTAACAGAGTGAGACTCCGTCTAAAAATAAAAACATAAAAAAGAAGACAGACATTGTCAAAAGAGAAGAAAGAGAAATAATAATAGGAAAGTTATAGAAAACTATTCATGCCAAAAAATGCAATACAGCCTCGTTTAGGTTAAATAACTGTACTTGGTTTCCAATAGTTTGTGGTAATTATTCATGCCTTAAATGTAGTAGTAGAAAAACTAATATATTACTAGAACTCATTTGAAATCTGTTTCACCTGGGCCAGGGCTCATTTTAAAAATATTTATTTTTAGTAATTTGCATTTTCCAGATTTCTGCAATGATGTATAACTTTTATAATATGGTGGTGAGGGTGTGAAGCAACACATTTTGTGTGTGTGTGTGTTTTTTAATTCCCGTTTCTTATTTGTGATTGGGGTGAAATATCAGAAGGTCGGCTTGGCAGTCACTGTAGGAGTAGAAAGTAGCCATTCATATTTCCCTACCAGCTGGTTGACCCCACTGAGGCCCCTGCCTGGATCTTAGGATTCAGGCCTCTCCACTTGTCAGTCCAGCTCTCAGGCTTTACTCACGATCTCCTCATCCAGTCTACCCCATGCACCAGCACCAATTTCACCCTCCTAAGACACCACTGTCATCTTGCTGCTCCCTGCTGCAGTGCTCTCAATAGCTCCTACAGCCTCCCTATACCCTTTATACCCTTCTATTCCAGGGCTCCAGAGCCTGATTCAGTGTACATCTCAGATCTTTCTCAGGGATCCCCCACAACACACCTCTTCATCTTTTCAGCTAAGGCCATCACCATTTCCCTCATGCCATGCTCCTTCCAGCCTCTGCTACTCTCCCTTCCAGCAACACCCTTCTCTCCCTACTCCTTCACATCTCTACCTAACAGTTGTGAGGCAGGAGGTGGGACTGGACTCAGGAAGGTGAACTCTACTCTGGAGGCAGGGCTCAGACACCAGACCAAATTCAGGACCAGTTAAACAGATCTGGCGCAGGCTGGGCACAGTGGCTCACGCCTGTAATCCTTACACTTTGGGAGGCTGACGCAGGCAGATTGCCTGAGCTCAGGAGTTCAAGACCGCCCTGGCAACATGGCGAAACCCTGTCTCTACTAAAATACAAAAATTAGCCGGTGTGATGGTGTGTGCCTGTAGTCCCAGCTACTTGGGAGGCCGAGGCATGAGAATCGCTTGAACATGGGAGGCGGAGGTTGCAGTGAGCCAAGATCGTACCAATACACTCCAGCCTGGGCAACAAAGTGAGGTTCCATCTCAAAAAAAAACCAGGTCCAGGGCAGAAGCAGCTTTCCATAAGACACACCCACCAGTGTGCCATGTCACTTTACCATTGCCTTGGCAACACCCAGATATTAACACCCCTTTCCATGGCAATAACTTGATGGCCTGAAAATTACTACCTCATCCTAGAAATTTCTATATAACCACCCCTTAATTTGCATATAATTAAAAGTGGCTGTAAATATGAGTGCAGCTCTGCCTCTGAGCTATGACTTTGGGCACACTACCCCTGAGTAGCCCTGCTCCACGAGGAGCAGCACCTCTGCTGCTCTGTGCACTGCTGCTTGCTGGCTACCACCACCAGCTTGCCCTGGAATTCTTTCTTAGGTGAAGCCAAGAACCCGCCTGGGCTAAGCCCCAGTTTAAGGTTTGCCTGACTGTCCTGCATCAGTCCTAGCTCTCCTTCAAGGCCTACCTCAAATCCCCTTTCTTTCATGAAAGTTTCTCATGGGTTTCATCCCAGCCCACACCTCTGGCTGCAAATGGCCTTAAAAATCTGAACAACATTTGAAAATTCTGAGTAATGGGCAACCAGGCAGTCTGACTTACGAGGCCTGGCCAGCTCTTCTTCATCATGAGGCCCCCTACCTGTGCCTTCCTGCCTAATTCCAGCAGCCTTCACTTCAGTCGTCACTGAACCTGCAGACAGACCACTCCCAGAGGCAGGGACAGATGCCATCTCCCACCTCTGTGAGCCTCAACTAACAACTCCTTGTTGGCCCTTCTCTTCTATAATGATTGACACCAAGAATGTCCACTACCTTGGGGCTGTGATTTCATCTGGTAATATCAATTTTTTTTTTTTTTTTTTTTTTTGAGACGGAGTCTTACTCTGTCACCCAGGCTGGAGTGCAGTGGCGTGATCTCAGCTCACTGCAGCCTCCACCTCCCAGGTTCAAGCAATTCTTCTACCTCAGCCTCCCAAGTACCTGGGATTACAGATGCACAGCACCATGACCGGCTAATTTATGTATTTTTAGTAGAGACGGGGTTTTGGCATGTTGGTCAGGCTGGTCTCAAACTCCTGGCCTCATGTGATCTGCCCGCATCAGCCTCCCAAAGTGCTGGGATTATAGGCGTGGGGCACTGCGCCCAGCCTGAGAGGTAAATTTTTTGAAAGGTAAGCTTTAGTGGAACAATCCTGAAGAACAACACAAGAGGAATAGCAGGTTACCAGTAAGATGTCAGCCAATTTGTTCCAGCCACTTTTGAATCCATGTCCTATAATCTAAAATTTAGTTCTCTTTCCCTAAGCTGAGCGCTTTCTATCATGTCAGTATCTATGTTATGAAGAAAAGGAGACTTAGGTGAGATGTATGTATTTATCACAACTGCTGCATCAATTGCCTAGGACTTCAACAGCTTCATGGAAGTCTGGGAAATGTTCATGCATAAGGTTATTGCCTTAGCTGACTGAAAATTGCCCCATACAGTGGTACATACCAACCCTTAGTGAGGCCTTTTAAAGAACAAACAGGTTGAAAAATGGGTTAAAGTAAGCAAATACAGCATCTGTCTTTAGAGCTATCAACTCAGGAATTCTCTCAATTATGAAATCTTGCAGAGAAGTTATTTTTCTTTCTCAAAATCCAGATAATGACAATATTCCTTACTCCAGATCAGGCATTTTTTCATCATCACTGTCTTGTGAATGATCGTCTGCTCCATCTGCTAAATCTACATCTTCTTCACCACCTATATTGTTCATCATCTCAGAGAAATGATCAAAATCAGACATGGCTTCATCTGAATCATCTTCCCAGTCTTTCCAATGATTGGAGTCCACACTCAGCTAGTTAAGCTTTGCCCTTTGTTTTGTTAACCTTTGCCATGACTGGCCACATTTTCCTTTTTGTAAACAAATAAAATTGATCTGTCCATTCTTTTATGCTTGAAGTCATTTGGATCAATACAGTGAAAAATATCGATTTCAAATAAATGCTTAAAATGGTCACTTCCAAGAAGTGGCTGTACGAGGGCTTCTGCATGGCTAGCAGAGCAGCGGTCCCGACCACAGTGCATGCCCTGAGCTCTCCGCCTCCCCTACCTGCCCGTGAGGTGACAGCAGTGCCACAAGCAGCCCACAGCAGGGTGGAACACCCACATCGACAACCTCGTGGTGGAAGGGACCTGTAGGACGCAGCCATCGTGGGCTACAAGGACTTGCCTTCCATCCAGGCCACCATCCCTGGGAAAACCTTTGTCAACATCTGGCCAACTGAGGCTGATGTCCTGATTGGCAAAGACTGGTCAAGTTTTTTTGCGAATGGAGTGACACTTGGGGGCCAGAAATGTTCTGTGATCCGAAACCCACTGCTGCAGGATGGAGAACTGACCCATCTTTGTACCAAGAGCAGCGATGGAGCTCCCACCTTCAATGTCACTGTTACCATGACTGTCAGGACGCTAGAGTTGCGGGCAGTCAGGGACCCCGAACGGAGGGACTGGCTGGAGCCACGGCAGAGGAACATAAATTGTCAATATTTCATTTTAATATGGACATTTATCAGTTTCCAAATAATACTTTTATAATTTCTTATGCCTGTCTTTATTTAATCTCTTAATCCTGTTATCTTCATAAGCTGAGGATGTATGTCACCTCAGGACCACTGTGATAATTGTGTTAACTGTACAAATTGATTGTAAAACATGTGTTTGAACAATATGAAGTCAGTGCACCTTGAAAAAGAACAGAATAATAGTGATTTTTAGGGAAAAAGGAAAGACAACCATAAGGTCTGACTGCCTGTGGGGTCAGGCAAAAGAGCCATATTTTCCTTCTTGCAGAGAGCCTATAAACAGATGTGCGAGTAGGGAAGATATCGCTAAATTCTTTTCCTAGCAAGGAATAGTAATATTAATATTAATGCCCTGGGAAACTAATGCATTCCTGGGGGAAGATCTATAAATGGCCGCTCTGGGAATGTCTGTCTTGTGCAGTTGAGATAAGGACTGAGATACGCCCTGGTCTCCTGCAGTACCCTCAGGCTTACTAGGGTGGGGAAAAACTCCACTCTGGTAAATTTGTAGTCAGACCAGTTCTCTGCTCTCAGACCCTGTTTTCTGTTGTTTAAGATGTTTATCAAGACAATACGTGCACCGCTGAACATAGACCCTTATCTGTAGTTCTGCTTTTGCCTTTCTCCTTGTGATCTTTGTGGGACCCTTATCAGTAGTTCTGCTTTTGCCCTTTGTCCTGTTCTCTCAGAAGCATGTGATCTTTGTTAGACCCTTATTAGTAGTTCTGCTTTTTGCCCTTTGAAGCATGTGATCTTTGCACCTACTCCCTGTTCTTGCACCCTCTCCCCTTTTTGAAACCCTTAATAAAAACTTGCCGGTTTGAGGCTCAGGCGGGCATCATGGTCCTACCAATATGTGATGCCACCCCCAGCAGCCCAGGTATAATATTCGTCTCTTTATACTGTCTCTCTTTATTTCTCAGCCGGCTGACACTTATGGAAAATATAACATATGTTGAAATATTGGGGGTGGGTTCCCCCAATATCTGGTGTGCCAATGTGGTTTTCTTTTTCCTAAGTGCATGTGGGAACCCGATTCCCTTTCATAGGTGCAGAGAAACGTTCATCGATCCAGTCCACAGAAACGCTTGTTTGGCCCCCTGATGATTGGTGAGTTGTCTGTGTATTGTCCAGGGTAACTATGGGTCACACACAGTCTAAACATTATGCTTATCTCTGCTATATTAAACTCCTGTTAAAACCGGGGCAGGGGGAGTTCAGGTACCCATGGAAAACATGGGCACCCTATTCAGGGTGGTGGAAGAACACTGTCCTTGGTTTTCCGAAAAGGGAATGTTAGATATGGAATTATGGGATAGTGTTGGTGCAAAATTCTGGGAACTGGTCCCGACAGGAAATTATGTTCCCATCACTGTTTGGGGTGACTGGGCCTTGGTATGTGCCATCCTAATGTAATACCAATCCCGTGACCCCCTGCAGTTACCACAGTTTTCTGAATCTGGAGACCTTCCACCTTTTCCTCAGCTTTCCTCTCCCGCTTGGCCTTCACTATCTGTTCAGCCTCTCTCTCCCTTCGTCTGCTCCTCCCCACCTGAGGATATTGAAGATTCAATATCTAACTCTGGTGACTTTGGCTTAACGTCACCCCCTGATGATCTTATTTCTTTTTAGCTTCATAAGCTGAGGATGTTTGTCACCTCAGGACCACTGTGATAATTGTGTTAACTGTACAAATTGATTATAAAATATAGGTGTTTGAACAATATGAAATCGGTGCACCTTGAAAAAGAACAGAATAATAGCAATTTTTAGGGAACATGGGAAGACAAACATAAGGTCTGACTGCCTGTGGGATCGGGCAAAAAGAGCCATATTTTCCTTCTTGCAGAAAGGCTATAAATGGACGTGCAAGTAGGGAAGATATCACTAAATTCTTTTCGTAGCAAGGAATATTAATATTAATATCCTGGGAAAGGAATGCGTTCCTGGGGGCCGGTCTATAAACAGCTGCTCTGGGAATGTCTGCCTTGTGCAATTGAGATAAGATCTGAGATATGCCTGGTCTCAGTTTGAGATATGCCTGAGGGTACTCCCTCAGGCTTACTAGGGTGGGGAAAAACTGCACCCTGGTAAATTTGTGGTCAGATCGGTTCTCTGCTCTCAAACCCTGTTTTCTGGTGTTTAAGATGTTTATCAAGACAATACGTGCACCGCTGAATGTAGACCCTTATCTGTAGTTCTGCTTTTGCCCTTTGCCTTATGATCTTTGTTGGACCCTTATCAGTAGTTCTTTTGCCCTTTGTTTTGTTCCCTCAGAAGCATGTGATCTTTGTTAGACCCTTATTAGTAGTTCTACTTTTTGCCCTTTGAAGCATGTGATCTTTGTACCTACTCCCTGTTCTTACACCCCCTCCCCTTTTTGAAATCCTTAATAGGCTGGGCGTGGTGGCTCATGCCTGTAATCCCAGCACTTTGGGAGGCCAAGGTGGGTAGATCACGAGTTCAGGAGATCAAGACCATCCTGGCTAATACAGTGAAACCCCGTTTCTACTAATAATACAAAAAAATTAGCCAGGCGTGGTGGCAGGCACCTGTGGTCCCAGCTACTCGGGAGTCTGAGGCAGGAGATTGGCATGAACCCAGGATACTGAGCTTGCAGTGAGCCGAGATTGTGCCACTGCACTCCAGCCTGGGTGACAGAGCAAGACTCTGTCTCAAAAAAAAAAATAGAAAAGAAGAAAAAGTAACCCATAATAAAAACTTGCTGGTTCGAGGCTCAGGCGGGCATCATGGTCCTACCAATATGTGATGCCGCCCCTGGTGGCCCAGCAGTTAAATTCCTCTCTTTATACTGTCTCTCTTTATTTCTCAGCCAGCCAACAGTTATGGAAAATAGAAATAACCTACGCTGAAATATTGGGGGCATGTTCCCCCAATATCTCGCATGCCAACATAGTTTTCTTTTTCCTAAGTGCATGTGGGAACACAATTCCCTTTGGAAGGTGCGGAGAAACGTTCATCAGTCCGGTCCACAGAAACACTTGTTTGGCTCCCTGAAGACTGGTGAATTGTCTGTGTATTGTGCGGGGTAACTATGGGTCACGCAGAGTCTAAACATTATGCTTATCTCTGCTATATTAAACTCCTGTTAAAACAGGGGGGAGTTCGGGTACTCTTGGAAAATATGGTCACCCTATTCAGAGCGCTGGAAGAACACTGTCCTTGGTTTCCTGAAAAGAGAACGTTAGATGTGGAACTATGGGATCATATTGGTGCAAAATTCCAGGAACTGGTCCTGACAGGATATTATGTTCCCATCACTGTTTGGGGTGACTGGGCCTTGGTACATGCCATCCTAATGACATACCAATCCCGTGACCCCCTGCAGTTACCACAGTTTTCTGAATCTGGAGACATACCACCTTTTCCTCAGCTTTCCTCTCCCACTCGGCCTTCGCTATCTGCTCAGCCTCTCTCTCCCTTCATCTGCTCCTCCCCCACCTGAGGATATTGAAGATTCAATATCTAACTCCGGTGACTTTGGCTTAACGTCACCCTCTGATGATCTTATTTCTTTTCATGAAGAGCCGGTACTTGTAGCTCCCGTGGCCCCTACTCGGACAGCCCGGGACTATATCTATGCTAACTCTTCACTCTTCAAACCTTTGCAGCCTTTGCCTCTGGAGCCATCTAATGACTCCAGGACTAAACTACAATTTACCTGTAATTCTGCAGGCCCTTCCCTGTCCATTGCAGCCCCTCACCCTCCTGTCATTTCGGTCCCTCAGCCGGTCATTTTGCCATCCACTCAACCTGCTTCTCTGTACCAATCTTCACACTTGGATACACCTGCCACTCTTGTTGCACAGGATTGGGCAATAATCACTGGTATGCTTCTGCCTCTTCTCCTCCTCCAAAGCCCATTTCTCATGCTGTCATACCGGTCTGACCTCCTCAACCTCAGTTCCCCTTATCTACACATACTTTTCCTGTCACTTCTATGCCGACTCCATCTCATGTGCCTGTTCTTGAAACTTCCATGCTACACTTATTACGCCAAAACAAAAAAGCAAGTAGATTAGAGGCGTGGCCTTATCCAGTCACGCTGGAACCTTGCAATGCTCAAGGGGTACAAATGGGTTGATATGCACCACTCTATCTTACTTTTTTTTTTTTTTTTTTTTTTTTTGAGACAGAGTCTCGCTCTGTCGCCCAGGCTGGAGTGCAGTGGCCGGATCTCAGCTCACTGCAAGCTCCGCCTCCCAGGTTTACGCCATTCTCCTGCCTCAGCCTCCCGAGTAGCTGGGACTACAGGTGCCCGCCACCTCACCCGGCTAGTTTTTTGTATTTTTTAGTAGAGACGGGGTTTCACTGGGTTAGCCAGGATGGTCTCGATCTGCTGACCTCGTGATCCGCCCGTCTCGGCCTCCCAAAGTGCTGGGATTACAGGCTTGAGCCACCGCACCCGGCCTATCTTACCTTTTTAAAAGAATTCAAGAATGCTTGTACTCAGTATGGTCCTACTTCTCCATATGTTAAAATGGTATTACAGACTGTTTGTACTGAGGTCATTTTGCTTCCTTTAGACTGGGACCTTTTGGCAAAATCTCTTCTAACTCCATCTCAGCATTTACAATTCTGTCCCTGGTGGTCAGAGGAGGCCCGTCTGCAGGCTCAGCTAAATCGGGCTGATGGCATTCTAATTACTCAGGCTCGGCTCACAGGCTCCAATAATAACTCTGACACTACCGCCCAATTAGGCTTTGATGCTCTCACCACAGAACAAGTAACAAAGTTGTGTATGACAGCTTGGGTAAATTACACATCCCAGGCCAAGGTCCTGTTTCTTTTACTACTGTTAAACAGGGTCACAATGAATTATATCCTGATTATTTGGCTAAATTACAAGATGCTGTTGAAAAATCTGTCTCTGATGAGCACGCTCAAGGTATTCTTCTTTGTGTGTTAGCTTTTGAGAATGCGAACCACGAGTGTAAAATGGCCATGCGTTCTGTCCAACGACAAAGTTTACATGATCACGAGGTGTTGCCTGCATATATTAAAGCTTGTGAAGGCATTGGATTGGAGACCCACAAAGCTATTCTGTGGGCACGGACCATGAAGGATTGCAGTCAAACTGACTCGACTGATTCTTTCCTTGGAGCCTGCTGTAATTGTGGTCAACTTGGTCATACTCGAAAAAATTGCACTGTTAGAAACTTAAAGGCGGCCAAACTGGCTCAAAAAACAGCCAAATGCTCCTGCTACTGTTTGTCCTCATTGTCATAAAGGTAAACATTGGGCAAGTACTTGCCACTCTTAAGTCTGATATAGATGGAAATTCCTTGCCACAGAACCAGGGAAATGGGAAGCGGGGCCAGTCCCAGCCCCCAATATCAAATGGGACACCTCAGACTCAGATCAATGTTGCGTTCCCGCTTCAAGCGGTCCCAACGCAGCCCCCAGCAAAAATAAATTTACCTACAGCCAACCCAGATGGGTCCCAGCCTCTTCTGTCTCAGTACAATGCTTGTCCACCTCCACAGTTGGGGGCGGGACAGTCGATCTCTGCAGTACCGTTCCTCTAAATTTACTACCTAATTCTTTGCCTTTAATTCCCAGACCAATACCTGGGAACCTGGAACAATCATAACATGGGGAAGAGGGTATGCTTGTGTTTCACCTGGAGATCATCAGTCACCTGTCTTGGTGCCCACTAGAAGACTTAAACTTTGTGTGAATACTGACAGTAAAAACCACAGGGAAGAGACGTCTGCATCAGAGAACACCCTCACACCTGGTGAAGTCTGTGCCGACTCCTCAGAAACCGGCGCGCCAAATCAAAAAGGGTCTTGTTCAATCCTTCCTAAAGGCAACAGAGACCCCTCTAACTAATCCCACTTCTAATTCCCTTTCTTTTTCTCCTTATGAACCTAAAAATCTCACCATTTCTATTAGCCTGAAAATAACATCCCCCTGTTCTTCTATTCCTCCTTCAGCATGGATCTTGCTTACAATAGGTTTTATTTAATAATTCTGGCCGGGTGCAGTGGCTCACGCCTGTGTTCCCAGCACTTTGGGAGGCCGAGGTGGGCAGATCACAAGGTCAGCAGATCGAGACAGTTCTGGCTAGCATGGTGAAACCGCATCTCTACTAAAAATACAAAAAATTAGCCGGGCGTGGTGGCGGGTGCCTGTAGTCCCTGCTACTCGGCAGGCTGAGGCAGGAGAATGGTGTGAACCTGGGAGGCAGAGCTGGCAGTGAGCAGAGATCGTGCCACTGCACTCCAGCGTGGGCGACAGAGCGAGACTCCGTCTCAAACAAACAAACAAACAAAAAATCTCCTCCTTATACTTTCTGTCTCACCAGTTTCCCCTCACACTTATTTACCTGCTACACAAAATTATTCTTATTGGGCTTATGTGCCTTTCCTCCACTTATTTGACCTCTCACCTGGATGGATGATCCTTTGGAAATATACTAATGATAGTGTGTGGATATCTGGAGCTACAGATGACCATTGCCCTGCTCAACCAGGAAAAGAAGGCACTGCATTTAATGTTACTGTGGGTTATAGATACCCTCCTCTGTGCCTCGGACATGTACCTGCTTGTATCCATCTGGAACTCAATTCTGGGCTGCTTACCTTCTGAAGAGATCAGCCACAGGGGAATGGGAACATTTGGTCTCCAGCCTCTCCCTTTCTCCTTTAAGACAAATGAAAGGGGGAGTAATAGGAGATACCCCATACTTTCAATATAAACCTGTAGGAAAACCATGTCCTAAAAATTTTGAGGGCCCATCTAAAACTTTAATTAGGGAAGGTTGTGTTAATTCACATGCAGTAGTATTAAAAAATGACTCATATGGTTTAGTAATAAACTGGGCACCAAAGGGCTATTTGACAAACAATTGCTTCTCTGGCAGAAGGGAATGCCTGGAGGCTACTTATTTTATTTCTTATTGGGAGGACAAGGATCATCATCCTACTTTGCATAGGAAGTTCAGCTTGTTCTGTCCCTTAAAATGGGAAGATAAGGGCATTACCCTCCGCCCCCACCGCCAAGGCCTCGTATGATGTTCCCATTCTGAGCCCAGAACACCCAGAACTTTGGAAATTGGCTATTGCCATGTCCCAGACTACAAGTATGGGAAGGGAAAACTTTTCTGTCCGTTGTCCCCACTACCACCCCTCACAACCGTGATTCTGAACCCCATGATAAATTCCCTTTGAACCCTTTTCCCCTTTTTGATGCCAATCCTCCTTTATGGGACTCTGATTGGCATTATGATAATTCTTCTTGACCCAAGTATGCCCCTCTACCTCTTCAGCATCCCCGGGCACCTCGGATTGCTTCTTTATGGCAGAGAACATCAGGCGTTGCCACAGCCACTCCTCTCCCTCAGTATCAACATAGATTCAAACATTCTGTTTTGTTTACCTCCAGCCTGACTATTCCTATACAGAGTTGTGTTAAGCCTCCTTACATGCTGTTAGTGGGAAATATCAAAATTTGGATGAACAATCAAACTGCCCAATGCATTAATTGTCATTTATACACTTGTGTTAACTCCTGTTTTGACTTTAGGAAAAGTGTAATGTTGGTTCAAGCTCAAGAAGGAATCTGGATACCAGTAACTTTACCCAGACCTTGGGAATCTTCCCCCTCAGTACATTTAATTAATGAAGTGTTACAACTAATTTTCAAAAGATCTAAGAGATTTGTTTTCACTTTAATTGCTGTGATCATGGGCCTAATTACAGTCACTGCACTGGCCATCACTGCCAGAGTGGCATTACACCAATCTATTCAAGTGACTCATTTTGTTAATGATTGGCAAGCCAATTCCATCCAAATGAGGAATTCTCAACAAGGCATTGATCAAAAATTAGCTGGTCAAATTAATGATTAAGACAGTCTGTTATTTGGCTTGGGGATCGGCTAATGAGTCTCGAACATCACATGCAAATGCAATGTGATTGGAACACTTCTGATATCTGTATCACACCATATTCCTACAATGAGATTGATCATTCATGGGAAATAGTCAAAAGACACCTTCTGGGTAGATAATTTATCCTTGGACATAACTAAAGAAACAAATTTTTGAAGCCTCTCAAGCTCATTTATCCGTTATGCCTGGAGCTGTGGCGTTAGATCAGGTGGCAGAAAGTCTTTCTAGACTAAACTCCATGACTTGGATTAAGTCTATTGGGGGCTCCACTGTAGTAAATTTTGGAATCATGTTTCTCTGTTTAATGGGCTTGTTTTTAGTGTGTCAGATTAGTCAAAGAATCCTGTGTCAAAACCAAGATAATGAACAGCCTTCATCGCCATGGCACATTTATATAAAAAGAAAGGGAGAAATGTTGCGGGAAGTCAGGGACCCTGAATGGAGGGACCGGCTAGAGCCACGGCCAAGGAACATACATTGTGAAGATTTCATTTTGATATGGACATTTATCAGTTCCCAAATAATACTTTTCTAATTTCTTATGTCTGTGTTTACTTTAATCTCTTAATCCTGTTATCTTCATAAGCTGAGGATGTATGTCACCTCAGGACCACTGTGATAATCGTGTTAACTTTACAAATTAATTGTAAAACATGTGTGTTTGAACAATATGAAATTGGTGCACCTTGAAAAAGAACAGAATAATAGCGATTTTTAGGGAACAAGGGAAGATAACCATAAGGTCTGACTGCCTGTGGGGTCGGGCAAAAAGAGCCATATTTTCCTTCTTGCAGAGAGCCTATAAACGTATGAGTAGGGAAGATATCGCTAAATTCTTTTCCCAGCAAGGAATATTAATATTAGTACCCTGGGAAAGGAATGCATTCCTTGGGGGAGGTCTATAAACAGCCGCTCTGGGAATGTCTGTCTTGCGCAGTTGAGATAAGGACTGAGATACGCCCTGGTCTCCTGCAGTACCCTAAGGCCTACTAGGGTGGGGAAAAACTCCGCCCTGGTAAATTTGTGGTCAGACCGGTTCTCTGCTCTCAAACCCTGTTTTCTGGTGTTTAAGATGTTTATCAAGACAATACATGCACCGCTGAACATAGACCTTTATCAGTAGTTCTGCTTTTGCCTTTTGCATTGTGATCTTTGTTGGACCCTCATCAGTAGTTCTGCTTTTGCCCTTTGTTTTGTTCCCTCAGAAGCATGTGATCTTTGTTAGACCCTTATTAGTAGTTCTGCTTTTTGCCCTTTGAAGCATGTGATCTTTGTACCTACTCCCTGTTCTTACACCCCCTCCCCTTTTTGAAACCCTTAATAAAAACTTGCCGGTTTGAGGCTCAGGCGGGCATCATGGTCCTACTGATATGTGATGCCACCCCCGGCAGCCCAGCTGTAAAGTTCCTCTCTTTATACTGTCTCTCTTTATTTCTCAGCTGGCCAACACTTATAGAAAGAACCTATGTTGAAATATTGGGGGTGGTTCCCCCAATACGCTAGTCCTGCTGATGAGCAAAGAAGGTGTTGACAAGTTTGATCAACAAGGAATGTTATGAAACAGCCTCCCACCTCTGGCGTTCCCAGTACTGACCTCATCTGTCCCTTCCCCTCCACTGCTCCCCACAGCTTTGCACCCCTTTTGTTCCCATACACACACGTAACATTTTTATTTTGGGGGCCATTACCCCACACCCCTTATTGCTGCCAAAACCACATGGCCTTGAGGGCCAGGGCTGGATGGACAGTCACGCCACTGCACACCAGCCTGGTGACAGAGCAAGACTGTCTCAAAAAAAAAAAAAAAAGAACACATAAAAGACCTTTGACAGTCCCTGCTACTCATGACCCTCCTGACTCTGTCATCTGTCCAGTGATTTTGATTTTGCAACATGGAAAGTTTCAAGCTTTGATTCCTGAGCCCAGATACCATTTGCACTCTGGGGTCATTCAAGCATGGGGAGCTCCTCAGAGGGGGATCAACTGACCTCCCTTACCTAGCTCCTCCTCCGGAGGTTTGCCCTGGAGTTGAGCCAGCCCTTGAGGAGACCTTCACTCCTGCTTCTCTCCCTTCTGGAAATGAGCTCAGGCCTGGCTGGGCTCCAGGATAATCTTTGCACAAGGCAAGAGATAACACAAAGTCAAGGTGAAGATCAGGGTAGCCCTTTAAAAGGCCTCCTTGTACCCTAGAGTTGCCACAGCTCTTCTACTCCACCACTGTCTATCTTGCCTGCTGACACCCAGCCACCATGTGGGAGCTTGTGGCTCTCTTGCTGCTCACCCTAGCCTATTTATTTTGGCCCAAGAGAAGGTGCCCTGGTGCCAAGTATCCTAAGAGCCTCCTGTCCCTGCCCCTGGTGGGCAGCCTGCCATTCCTCCCCAGACATGGCCATATGCATAACAACTTTTTCAAGCTGCAGAAAAAATATGGCCCCATCTATTCCGTTCGTATGGGCACCAAGACTACAGTGATTGTTGGCCACCACCAGCTGGCCAAGGAGGTGCTTATTAAGAAGGGCAAGGACTTCTCTGGGCGGCCTCAAGTGGTAAGTGGTGTCTATCTCCTCCCTGCCCCCTTCACCACCCCCTGCGATTGTTCAGGTCTTCAGACCATGCCTAGAATGGTGCTTCCAGCTCCAACAACCTGTAATTCTTCCCAAAGTAGACTAGTGGGGTGATGTGAAGGGAGTGAACCTTCAGACCCCCACCCAGCCTCTAAATGAGGCAGGAAGAATTAAAGGAAAGTCTCCTCTACCAGGCTGCCCAAGAGGTGGGATGGGAAGACCGCAGTGGTCTGAGGGGTCAAGGAGTCCTCACTCCACTCATCTCTCTGGGCCTAGACTTCTCTAATGGACTGAGCAGGTGCATGTACAGCACTTAGCCTAGCACCCAGCACAGTAAGTGCCCCTTATACAACCAGGATTCGTGTTACTCTTCGTGGAAAATGGCGGCAGTGATTACTGTCCTCCATGAAAGCTGCTGGGGAGAAGTAGCCTTGCTGTTGCAGGCTGGGATTGCTGGTTTCCTGATGCCATTTCCAGCTGCTCTAGCTCACAGGGGCAGTGATCTACAATAACGTTTCAGGGTTGCTGATGAGCCTCCTACTGAGCTGAGGAGGCTGTCATGATCCCCGGCCAGGAGGAGTACTGATCATCCAGAAACACTGCCAGTGCCCCAGCCCAGCACCCTGCTGCTGAGAACTCCCTTGAACACCCCAGTAGGGCCCCCAGTCTCTCAGCTTTTTTTTTTTTTTTTTTTTTGAGACAGAGTCTCTCTCTGTCGCCCAGATTGGAGTGCAGTGTCACAATCTCAGCTCACTGCAACCTCTGCCTCCCAGGTTCAAGCGATTCTCCTGCCTCAGCCTCCCGAGTACCTGGGACTATAGGAGCATGCCACCACGCCAGCTAATTTTTTGTATTTTTAGTAGAGATGGGGTTTCACCGTGTTAGCCAGGATGGTGTCAAACTCCTGACCTCATGATCCCCCCACCTCAGCCTCTCAAAGCGCTGGGATTGCAGGCATGAGCCACTGCGCCCCACCAGCCTGTCAGCTTTGATCAAGCCAAGGGTTGGTCTATTTTTCCTTGGACCAATCAGCCAGGTCTGCTGACCAACTACCTGGCTCCCACCTCTGCTGGCTTCCTCCCCGGGGC
This sequence comes from Macaca thibetana thibetana, assembly GCF_024542745.1. Classification (NCBI taxonomy): domain Eukaryota; kingdom Metazoa; phylum Chordata; class Mammalia; order Primates; family Cercopithecidae; genus Macaca; species Macaca thibetana. The sequence continues at coordinate 98,967,135 of NC_065586.1, read as the reverse complement.
AGAGAAGATGGAGGAGGCTAGTCATGGGGATCTTCGGGGTCAGGAGATGGAAAAGGGAGGCTTTGGACCCTTATGCTTTTGGGGGCACCTCTAGGAGGCAGCGGCTCGGCCCAAGTCCAGACTGTGTAGACAAAACATCTGTACTCTCCAAATGTGGGCTTGTGGCTAGGTATGCAGGCTTGCAATGGAAGGGTAAACCCGAGTGAGGTGAGCTGTGCCTTTAGCTCACCTGAGGGCTCAGGGAAAAGCAGAGACCTGTGCAGTCCTCAGCCTCTACAATCCCGCCTGCTCTCTACCATCTGGATAGGCATAGTTTAGAGAGTTTATCCCATCCAGAGTTGCCTTCCTCTGGTCAGAAACTGATGAGCAAAAAGAAGCCCAGAGGGCACCCTGTCAGTGAACAGAAGCCCAGTGCTGCCGCATTCTAATTAAGGGTTCTTTCTCTCTCCCCGATCTACTGTGTTTCTGATGGAATTGGGAGTAGGAGGCCTTAGGGTCTGTCCTACCAAGCCCTTGGAGTCATGGTGGAGTGCAGTGGGGCTGTGCCCCATGGAAGTCAGCAGGCCAGGTACCTGCCTTCTCCCCCAGGAAGGAGAGCAGGGACCAGAGGTGCACGGGCAAGGGTGGGGTGGATGGTGTGTGATTCCTATGGCCTCGCTTGCTCTCCAAAGACAACTCTAGACATCCTGTCCAACAACCGTAAGGGTATTGCCTTCGCTGACTACGGCGCACATTGGCAGCTGCATCGAAGGCTGGCGATGGCCACCTTTGCCCTGTTCAAGGATGGCGATCAGAAGCTGGAGAAGATCAGTGAGTGCCAGACTGGCCCCTGGGGCTAGGGCTGCATCCCACAGGAACTGCTGGAGGGAGAGGAGGGTTGGGCAGGGGTAAGGGTTAGGACTAGAGCCCAATGCAGCCTTTTCTTGGCTACTGCTGCCATCTAGTGGCCATCTGCTATCTGTCCCCTGCTCCTGTTAAGAGCAACTGGTAGAGAGAGGGGGTGACGGCGCTGATCCATTTCCCACCCTCATGCCCCTCTTTCCCTTCAGTTTGTCAGGAAATCAGTACATTGTGTGATATGCTGGCCACCCACAACGGACAGACCATAGACATCTCCTTTCCTGTCTTCGTGGCGATAACCAATGTCATCTCCTTGATCTGCTTCAACATCTCCTACAAGAATGGGGACCCTGAGTTGAAGATCGTACATAATTACAATGAAGGCATCATAGACAGCCTGGGCAAGGAGAGCCTGGTGGACCTATTCCCCTGGTTGAAGGTGAGCATGATGCCACACCCTGCCTTCAGGTTTTAGTAGACCCTGACAGTGTCCCCAGTCTTCCTTCCTTTTTACTTCCCCGCTCCAGCCGCAGTGACCCATCTTTTTCCTATCTCTGACACCTCTACCTCCTCTGCCACTTAAAACCTTTGCCATTTCTCTGCAGAGATAGATTTAGCCTTTTAATTATGCACCTTAGTACTCCAGATAATGACCTTCATTTCTTTTCCAATGACCATGTGCCAGTATGAAGCATTCTATAAGCATTCATCACTGAATTCCCCGTGGAGGTCGGTTGTACTATCCCCATTGTGCAGGTGAGAAGCAGGCTTAGCAAGCTTGTCTGAGGCTTCAGGCTCAGGTCTTCAGGGCTGGGCACACAGCAGAGTCAGCGCTTGATGTTTGATTGAATGGGGAAGGAGAGGTGGAGACCACGCCCTCCTCCCCTGTTTAGAATTGTCTTCGTTGTCATGATGAACCTGTTCTGTGTCCCCATCTTGCCTTCCATTCTGGCTGAAGGTCAGGGGTGGAGTAGGAACTTCCAGAGACAGAAAGCTAAGATCTGCCTCCAGGAGAGACTCTGGCAGCCGGAGAAGCAAAATGGAAGAAGGGTGGATTTAACATTTCTTTTTACTTCCCAGGTTTTCCCCAACAAAACTCTGGAAAAATTAAAGAGGCATGTTAAAACACGAAATGATCTGCTGACTAAAATATTTGAAAATTACAAGGTAGGTGATACAGCAGAAGAGAATATGAGTTAGGCTAAAAGTAATTACGAGAGCAGGGTAGGGTCCATTCTACACGCTGTAGGAGCTTCAAAACCTAGTAGAACCTGGCACATAGTAGGTGTACAATAAAAACTGACTTAAGGGCCGGGTGCGGTGGCTCACGCCTGTAATCCCAACACTGTGGGAGGCCGAAGTGGGCAGATCAATTGAGGTCAGGAGTTCGAGACCAGCCTGGCCAATATGCTGAAACCCCATCTCTACTAAAAATACAAAAACTAGGCCAGGCAAGATGGCTCATGCCTGTAATCCCAGAACTTTGGGAAGCCAAGGTGGGTGGATCACTTGAAGTCGGGAGTTCGAGACCAGCCTGACCAACATGGAGAAACCCCGTCTCTACTAAAAATACAAAATTAGCCAGGTGTGGTGGCGCATACCTATAATCCCAGCTACTCGGCAGGCTGAGGCAAGAGAATCACTTGAACCCGGGAGGCAGAGGTTGCAGTGAGCAGAGATCATGCCATTGCACTCCAGCCTGGGTAACAAAAGTGAAATTCCTTCTCCAAAAAAAAAAATAAATAAATACAAAAACTAGTTGGGCATGGTGGTGCGTACCTGTAGTCCCACCTGCTCGGGAGGCTGAGACAGGAGAATTGCTTGAACCCGGGAAGCAGAGGTTGTAGTGAGCTGAGATTATGCTATTGCACTCCAGCCTGGGCATTGCACCAAGATTGTCTCAAAAAAAAAAAAAAAAAAAAAAAAAAAAAACTGACTTAAGGAGTTGGGATGGAAAAGTGAGGAATTACGAATTGAAGAGGATCCTAGAAGAGACCTAACCTCTCCACCAAATTCGAAGAGGGCCCAGGGCTGCCTCCCACCTCCACAAGCTCGTAGGCCCTGCCCAGACTCGCTCCGCTTCTAAGTGGAAGGAGCCTTGTTATCTCTAGTCAGGGACAGAGTATGGCAGGAGTGTCACAGATGGGGCTCCTTCCTTATTAATGTCTCCCAACCTCACCCAACTCAGGAGAAATTCCACAGCGACTCTATCACCAACATGCTGGACGTACTGATGCAAGCCAAGATGAATTCAGATAATGGCAACGCTGGCCCAGATCAAGACTCAGAGCTGCTTTCAGATAACCACATTCTCACCACCATAGGGGACATCTTTGGGGCTGGCGTGGAGACCACCACCTCTGTGGTGAAATGGATCGTGGCCTTCCTGCTGCACAATCCTCAGGTGTGCTTCCCCCTCATCAATCCCAGACCCCAGGCAGCCCAACCTCTGGGCTGCAGACAGAGGGAGAGCCAATTCCCTCAGGCTTTCTGTGCAGGAACACTAGGCCTGCCCTGCCCCTTACCCAAGCAGTAGTTGGCTTTGACCCCCGAGTAGAGCTGCCCTATCTTCTGGAAGCTGGGCCTGGGCCCCAGAGCCACTACTGGGAAGGGACTGGACAGGCTCTTCTGGATGTCACAGTTGGATTCTTCTCCAAGCCCTTGCTTCTCCTGGACTTACACACACTAGTCACCTCCAACTTACTGTGGTCTTCAGGTGAAGAAGAAGCTCTACGAGGAGATTGACCAGAATGTGGGTTTCAGCCGCACACCAACCATCAGTGACCGTAACCGTCTCCTCCTGCTGGAGGCCACCATCCGAGAGGTGCTTCGCATCAGGCCCGTGGCCCCTATGCTCATCCCCCACAAGGCCAACGTTGACTCCAGGTGTGCCTGCCCTCCCAGCGACATCTAGCCCCATGATGCATTCAACACAGCTTGCCAGCCCACCTGGTTCTCCCCACCCCCGGCCCCTGCTGGCCAACCTAAAGTCAGTCAGCCATCAACTGCTAAAAACATCCTGCCAGCCGGGCGTAGTGGCTCACACCTGTAATTCCAACACTTTGGGAGGCCGAGGCAGATGGATCATGAGGTCAGGAGTTCAAGACCAGCCTGACCAATATGGTGAAACCCCTTCTCTACTAAAAATCCAAAAATTAGCCACGCGCGGTGGCATGCGCCTGTAGTCCCAGCTACTTGGGAGACTGAGGCAGGATAATCGCTTGAACCCGGGAGGCGGAAGTTGCAGTAAGCCAAGACCGCGCCACTGCACTCCAGCCTGGGTGACAGAGCAAGACTCTGTCTCAAAATAAATAAATACATAAATAAAATAAAAATCATCCTGCCCTCAGCCCTGTGGCTCCATGTCTCTACCACCTACATGCACGCACTGACTCATCCACAGATCTGCCTGACTTCCCGGAGGAGCTTCCTGCTGCCCTCGGAGACATGAGGTCTGGGATGAAAGACTGGGAGCTCCATGCTCCAACCAGCTGCAGCGCGCACATAACATGCGCCGCAGCTCCAAACGCACACCCACATCCACTGCCAGACACCAAAGTCCACAGACACAGGTGTTCAGACATAAGCTGTCAGGAGGGAAGGGCTGGAGAAGGGCTGGATTTAGATTTGAGCTGGCAGAAGCTGAGGAAAAGGTGAGTGAGTGGGAACGAGGGAGTAAAGGGCACTTTCCCCACGGTGGAGGAATGAGGGGGCATGAGGCTGAGCAGGGAAGGGAGGATAACGTCCCAGACCCACTTTTCCTCTTCCTCTCCGGAGCAGCATCGGTGAGTTTGCTGTGGACAAGGGCACACACGTTATCATCAATCTGTGGGCGCTGCATCACAATGAGAAGGAGTGGCACCAGCCGGACCAGTTCATGCCTGGTGAGTCCCTGTCCTGTCCTTCATCCTGGGCCGCACAGCCAGCCTGGACTCTGCTCCACCACCCCAGTACCCCTTCACCTCTGCCAAGCTTGCTACTAGAAAACTCTTGGCCCCAACAATACATACCTGTTGACACCCTCATCCTGCCATAGACTTACCCAAACTCTTCACAGCTGGGTTTCCCACACTCTTCCAACCAACTGCAAATGCACCCTCCAAGAAGCCCTCTACGCCTCTGTTTGCCATTAAGTCTGTCCCTTCTCCCCTTGGGTGGTGGTATTTTCATAGGTTAATTCCACCTCTTTTCCATCTTTCCTGAATATTTCATTTCCTCTGTGTCATTAAGGGCTACCTGAGAGCAGGGCTGTATCTCTCCCCAGGCGGGGGTTCCCCCACAATAAGGCTACATCCTCAGATGGGGGTTCCCTGGGCAGGGCCATGTCTCCCCCTCAGCCAGGGCAGAACCATGCCTCTCCTCCCTCCTGCCCTAGCCCCTGGCTGATGCCACTCCTTGCCTGCAGAGCGTTTCTTGAATCCAGCGGGGACCCAGCTTATCTCACCATCATTAAGCTACTTGCCCTTCGGAGCAGGACCTCGCTCCTGTATAGGTGAGATCCTGGCCCGCCAGGAGCTCTTCCTCATCATGGCCTGGCTGCTGCAGAGGTTCGACCTGGAGGTGCCAGATGATGGGCAGCTGCCCTCCCTGGAAGGCAACCCAAAGGTGGTCTTTCTGATCGACTCTTTCAAAGTGAAGATCAAGGTGCGCCAGGCCTGGAGGGAAGCCCAGGCTGAGGGTAGCACCTAAAGGCTGTAACTCACAGCCCCTGTCCACCCTGTGTGGCCCCACAACACCGATTTAGAGATGCAACCCCCCACCCGTTCTCCACCATTCTTCCCTGCTCCCAGCCCACTCCGCCTTCTTTTTCAGCCTGTGGCAATGCCAGTGATGTGCATAAAGTTTTTTTGTTTTCCATAAGGTCCCTGAGTAGTTCATTTATGTATTCATTTGCTCACTCATTCTTTCAACACAGATTTTATTGAGCACCTATTATGTGCCATTCACTGTCTCAGGACACTCGAGCTCCATGGTCTCTGAAGCTTACATTCTAGTGAAGGCTAACACGTGAATAAGTTCAGAGACTCATAAGTGCTTTGAAGTCAATCACAATTTGTGTGATGTCATGAGAAAATGGCAGAGGCAGTGGATGGCTACTTTGAACAAGGGGTCAGGAAAAGTGTTGCATGCTGAGAGAGAAACAGGTGAAAAGGCCTCCAGCTGGGAGACGTCAGCATGGCCAGTGAAGGGGAGAGTGGGCCCTGATGAGGTCAAAGTGGGACATAGTGGTCCATTCCCACTGTAGCTGGGATTACAGGAGGCCAGGAGGGAGGTTGGGTTTTATTCTAATTATGACAGGAAGTCACTGGAGGATTTTAAGTATGTAAGTGGAACAATCTGTTTTTTTTGTTTTTGTTTTTGTTTGAGATGGAGTTTCGCTCTTGTTGCCCAGGCTGGAGTGCAATGGCACGATCTTGGCTCACTGCAAACCCTACCTCCTGAGTTCAAGTGATTCTCCTGCCTCAGCCTCCCGAATAGCTGGGATTACAGGCGGGTGCCACCACGCCCGGCTAATTTTGTATTCTTAGTAGAGACAAGGTTTTGCCATGTTGGTCAGGCTGGTCTCGAACTCCTCATCTCAGGTAATCCACCCATCTCAGCCTCCCAAAGTGCTGGGATTATAGACATGAGCCACCGCCCCCAGCCTGTTTTTTGTTTTGTTTTTGGGGGGGTTGTTTGTTTTGTTTTATTTTTTGAGTGACCTCATCCTTCCCTGGAGTAAACACTGCCAGGTAAGGGCTTCTACAGCTGTCTTCTGCAGCAGCGCGTGGGTTCCGCCTCCTCCCCCTCGAAAACCCCAGGAAGTCTGTAAAAGCTTCCTCACTTACTCTGTTGCCCAGGCTGATTGCAGTGGCACAATCATGGCTCACTGCAGCTTCAACCTCCCAGGCTCAAGTAATCCTCCTACCTCAGCATCCCGAGTAACTGGGACTACAGGCGCACATCACCACACCTGGCTAATGTTTTACTTTTTGTAGAGATGGGGTCTTGCTGTGTTTTCTAGGCTGGTCTCAAACTCCTAAGCTCAAGCGCTTCTCCCACCTCAGCCTCCCAAAGTGTTTGGATTATAGGCATGAGCCACTGTGCCTGGCTGCTTTGTATTTATAAAAGATCACCGTAGTTGCTGTGTGGAGAATGTCCTGCTAAGGGATGGGAGTGGGAGCAGGGAGAACAGTTAGGAAGGAGGCTGTTGTGCTGGTCCAGGAAAACCAGATGTTGATGAGTTAAACCATGGCTACAGCAGTGGAAACAGTGAGAAGTGGTAGGATTGAGTTTATGTTTTGTTTTCCGTGTGTGTGTGTGTGTTTGTTTTTTTTTTTTTTTTTTTTTTTTGAGACAGACTCTTGCTCTGTTGCCCAGGCTGGACTGCAGTGGCGCGATCTCAGCTCACGACAGCCTCCACCTCCCTTAAGCCATTCTGCTGCCTCAGCCTCCCAAGTAGCTGGATTACAGGCACCTGCCACCATGCCTGGCTAATTTTTGTATTTTTAGTAGAGATAGGCTTTTGCCATGTTGTCCAGGCTGGTCTCGAACTCCTGACCTCAAATGATCCCACATCAGCCTCCCAAAGTGCTGGAATTACAGGTGTGAGCCACCAAGCCTGGCCTAAGTTTATATTTTGAAAGTAGGGCAGGCCGGGCATGGTGGCTTACGCCTGTAATCCCAGCACTTTGGGAGGCTGAGGCAGGTGGATCATGAGGTTACGAGATCGATACCATCCTGGCTAACATGGTGAAACCTCGTCTCTACTAAAAATACAAAAAAATTAGCAGGGCGTGATGGGCACCCGTAGTCCCAGCTACTTGCGAGGCTGAGGCAAGAGAATGGCATGAACCCAGGAGGCAGAGCTTGCAACGAGCCGAGATTGCACCACTGCACTCCAGCCTGGACAACAGAGTGAGACTCCGTCTCAAAAAAAAAAAGAAAAGAAAAAAAAAAGAAAGTAGGGCAAAAATGTTGCTTGTTTTGATCCAAACAGGTTTCACTGCATGTTACCTCACAGGTTTGATCTTGGGGGAGTGTATGTGACCCACAGACTGGACCTGCCATTGCCATCCCTCTGTCTTGGTCTGCAAAGACTAAGACTGACGTGTCCCCCTTTCCTCATCCTTCCCTGGAGTAAACACTGCCAGGTAAGGGCTTCTACAGCTGTCTTCTGCAGCAGCGCGTGGGTTCCGCCTCCTTCTCCCCACTCAAAAACCCCAGGAAGTCTGTAAAAGCTTCCTCATTAGAAAATGGAGCCCTGGCCGGGTGCGGTGGCTCAAGCCTGTAATCCCAGCACTTTGAGAGGCCGAGACGGGCGGATCACGAGGTCAGGAGATCAAGACCAGCCTGGCTAACACGGTGAAACCCCGTCTCTACCAAAAAAGACAAAAAACTAGCCGGGCGAGGTGGCGGGCGCCTGTAGTCCCAGCTACCCGGGAGGCTGAGGCAGGAGAATGGCGGGAACCCGGGAGGCGGAGCTTGCAGTGAGCTGAGATCCGGCCACTGCACTCCAGCCTTGGCCAGAGCGAGACTCCGTCTCAAAAAAAAAAAAAAAAAAAAAGAAAGAAAATGGAGCCCTGACTCCTTTATATCTTGAAACCGGTATATTTAAACCTTGGTCATTGGCCGGTCTGCACATGAATGTCCTAAGACATCCCGGAATAAACTGGCCCTTTTAGCCTAGAGAGAGGCCCCATCCCCAACTCCCTGGTGCCAGCCAGACCAGGGTCAGATCATCAACAACCCAGTCCTTCCCCTCTGACTAGAGAGAAGGACCTCAGCAGAGCATGGCTGATCCCCTGCCTCGCTTAGTCTTAGAGAGAAGTCCCTATAGGGAGCGAGACACAGTTTTCAATTACAGCACTACCTTCTTCCTTATAAAGAGGTTTGTTAATCAGGTGGCAGTGGACCATTCCCTACTATCCCCTAACTCGGTCTTGGCCTTCATCTGCCACCTACCCTGAGACTTTGCTAAAGAGCCTGTAGAAGGCCAGGTGTGGTGGCTCATGCCTGGAATTCTAGCACTTTGGGGGACCTAGGTAGGAGGATCCCTTGAGCCCAGGAGTTTGAGAGCAGCCTGGGCAACAGTGAGACCCTGTTTCTAGAAAAATAAAAAATAAAAAAAAATTACCCAGGCATAGTGGCACACCTGTAGTCTCAGCTACTCAGGAGGCTGAGGTGGGAGGATTGCTGGACCCCAGGAGGCCGAGGCTGCAGTGATCTGAGATCACGCCACTGCACTGCATCCTAGAGCAACACCCAATCTCTAAAGAAAAAGAAAGAAAGAAGAAGAAGGATTAGTCTTTCATTTTCCTGCCATTCAACGTTCTGGTTCAATAGTTGGAGAATGAAAGAGTGGATATGTGTGTGGGTGGGAGAGTGAGAGAGAGAGACAGAGATGAAGATACATGGGAACCTACAGACAGACAAACAGATATAGATAGATGTAATACGCACCAGGTCAGTATCTGTCAAAGTGTGGCTCACAGACCCCTTGAGCCAGACTCATCTGAGAAACTTACTTAAAAACATAGACTCTGGTCCCTATCTTTCATGCATTGAGTACACTCTGGGAGCAGGGCCTGGAAATCTGCATTTTCCGGGCTATCCAGGTGAATCTTGTACACACTGACGTGCACCGCCCCCCACGCCCCCCGCCCCAGAGTTCTCAAATGACATTGTATGAGATTCTTGCAAACTTGGGATGTTTTCTATCCCAGTTAAACTCACCCACCACTTCCACAGAGAACACAGACCTTCTGCTAATTGCTTATCTGTTCATCACTAGTCTACAAAATGCCTTTCAGGCCAAGCACAGTGGCTCACACCTGTAATCCCAACACTATGGGAGGCCAAGGTGGACAGATCACTTGAGCTCAGGAGTTTGAGACCAGCCTGGCCAACATGGTGAAACCCCATCTCTAGCTGGGCATGGTGGTGCACACCTGTAGTTCCAGCTACTCAGGAGGCTGAGATGGGAGAGCCACTTGAACCCAGGAGGTGGAGGTTGCAGTGAGCTGAGGTTGTGCCACTGCACTCCAGTTGGGTGACAGAGCGAGAGAGATGCCGTCTCAAAAATAATAATAATAAATAAATAAGCCTTTCAAATTCTGAGCAAATCTGAAATACTTAACTTTCCTCCAGCCAATCTTATTCCCCTCTGCTTTGAGCTGAGGATAGCTTGACTCAATCCAGCACCCAGCTGATGGTGGCAGAGGAACCAGGAGAGGGAAGGGGACAACCTCCAGTATAGCCTTTCCCTTGGGCTCGCTGTGGTGTCAGCATCTCTCCCAGGCTGCTTGTGATGGGGGCTGGGGGCAGCTGCCCACAGACTCTCCTATGGACTTCATTTTTTTTTGAGACAGGGTCTCACTCTGTCACCCAGGCTGGAGTGCAGTGGTGCAATCATGGCTCACTGCAGTCTAGAACTCCTGGGCTCAAGAGATCTTCCAGACTCAGCCCCCAGGGTAGCTAGACTACAGGTGTGTGCCACCACTCTGGCTAATTTTTAAGTTTTTTGAAGAGATGGGGATCTTTTTATGTTGCCCAGGCTGGTCTCAAACTCATGGCCCCTAGTGATCCTTCTACCTTGACCTCCCAAATTTCTGGGATTACAGATGTGAGCCACTGTGTCCTGTCTAAACCTTCATTTTGAAGATAAAGAAACTGAGGGCCATTGTGGAGGCTGGGGATAGGCTATGACTTGCCCCAGATCACACAGCTACTTAGCAGCAGGGCTGGGACCAGAACTCAAGATTTCAGTGGTGCATGGTGAGGAGCCAGCCATGCTTTCCCACCTGTCCCCTGTGGTCATGCCGAAGGGCTCTCGGGATGTTTGGCCGGGAGAGTACCTTTCAGGAAAGGTGAGTGACTGTTTAGAAAATGACTTTATGAACTTTGACTCCTGCCCAAACTGCTCTCCCCTGTCTGGAAGGGCTTTTCACTACTGATCTAAATCCACCCACCTTGAGGCTCAAATACATTTTTTATGACTCATGAGTCCACCATGACTATCCCTCTTCAGCACTCAGCTTCTGTTCCTTGGTACTGAACCTAAACTGAACCTTGGCATCTGAGCATCTGCCTGGGCTTGAAATGAGTGGGGCCCCCCAGGGACACTGTCTACCTCCTGTATCTCTGGAGTTCAAGGCTGAGCCTTCTCATGTTCTTTATCCTGCATATCAGCACCTGACAAATAGAACGTTAGACAAACAAGAGTGATGCAGGACAGGCAAGCCCTAAAACTGGGGCTTAGCCCAGGAGGGTTCTCGGCTTCACCCAGAGAGAATTCCAGGGCAAGCTGGTGGTGGTAGCCAGCAAGCAGCAGTGCACAGAGCAGCAGAGGTGCTGCTCCTCACTGAGCAGGGCTACCCATGGAAGTGTGCCCAGAACAGCAACACAGAGACAGGGCTGCACTCATACGGATATCTGCTTTGAATTATATGCAAACTAAGGGGTGGATTATGCAGAGATTTCCAGGATGAGGGTGGTAACTTCCAGGTCATCAGGTCTTTGCTACAAAAAGGGATGTTAACTCCTAGGTTTTGCCATGGCAATGGTAAACTGACATGGCACAGTGGCAGGCATGTCTTATGGAAAGCTGCTTCTGCCCCCGCTACCTGTTTTAGCTAGTCCTTAATTTGGTTCCATGTCCGAGTCCCACCTTCTGACTCAAGAGGACTGAATCAAATGCTCTAAATCACTTGGTTATTTGGCCCAATGATAGTAAATAAATTCTATCTCCTTATGCAGAAGGAAGCCCAGATCTTTGACAAAGCTGGAAGGTCTTTGCCAAGACCTCACAGTTAACCGTTTGAGCCTCAGACTGTCCTTAACCAGTGGTGTGATAAGTAAATGTTTAACAACCAGGTCTGGGAGGGGCGAGGGTGTGTGGAATAGCCCTGATTTGTAGTGTTTGCTGATTACTGTGGTGTAAATACTCCCACCATGACCAATTTTAAGGTACCAATGTGATGCCAGTAAACAGGGTTGGAAAGAGACACATAATAGCATTACATGTTTTTTACCACTATTATTATATAGTAAATGCCATTATGTAGTAGTTCCACCATTCTGATACATAAATGTAAATAACCTCAAAGGCACAGATAACAGTAACATGTAGTAAAATAACTAGGAAATGATCAGTTTTGAGTATTTATTACCTTTGTGTTTTTTGTTTTTTTTTTTTTTGAGACGGAGTCTCGCTCTGCCGCCCAGGTTGGAGTACAGTGGCCGGATCTCAGCTCACTGCAAGCTCTGCCTCCCAGGTTTACGCCATTCTCCTGCCTCAGTCTCCCGAGTAGCTGGGACTACAGGCGCCCGCCACCTCGCCCGGCTAGTTTTTTTGTATTTTTAGTAGAGACGAGGTTTCACCGTGTTAACCAGGATGGTCTCGATCTCCTGACCTCATGATTCGCCCGTCTCGGCCTCCCAAAGTGCTGGGATTACAGGCTTGAGCCACCGCGCCCGGCCACCTTTGTTTTTAATATAACTCAATTGTAGGTTTTTGTTTTTTTTTTTTGAGACGGAGTCTCGCTCTGTCACCCAGGCTGGAGTGCAGTGGCGCGATCTCGGCTCACTGCAAGCTCTGCCTCCCGGGTTTACACCATTCTCCTGCCTCAGCCTCCCGAGTAGCTGGGACTACAGGTGCCCGCCATCTCGCCCAGCTAGTTTTTCGTATTTTCTTTTTTTAGTAGAGACAGGGTTTCACCGTGTTAGCCAGGATGGTCTTGATCTCCTGACCTCGTGATCCGCCCGTCTCGGCCTCCCAAAGTGCTGGGATTACAGGCTTGAGCCACTGTGCCCGGCCAAGTTTTTTAAATTGGTTGCTTCATATAAACAGCTCATAAAATTCCTGAAAATTTAATAATCAGTTCTAGTGAGCTATTAAGAGCCAACCCTCCCAGGAAAAATGGGCCACTCTTGTCTTAAAGAAAAGCAGTTACTGGCTGGGCTAAGTGGCTCATGCCTGTAATCTCAGCACTTTGGGAGGCTGAGGCAGGTGGATCACCTGAGGTCAGGAGTTCAAGACAAGCTTGGCCAACTTGGTGAAACCTCGTCTCTACTAAAAATACAAAAATTAGCCGGGCGTGGTGTGTACACCTGTAGTCCCAGCTACTTGGGAGGCTGAGGAAGGAGAATCACTAGAACCCGGGAGGTGAAGGTTGCAGTGAGCTGAGATTGTGCCACTGCACTCCAGCCTGGGCGACAGAACAAGACTCCGTCTCAAAACAGACAGACAAAAACTGAGAAGGAGTTCCTGGGCTGGGGGCGGTGGCTCACCACACCAGCACTTTGTAATCCCACCACTTTGGGAAGTCAAGGTGGGCGAATCTCTTGAGCTCTGGAGTTCCAGACCAGCTGGGCAACATGGTAAAACCCCATCGCTACAAAAAAATACAAAAAATTAGCCAGGTGTGGTGGCATGTACCTGTGGTCCCAGCTGGTCCCAGTTATTTGGGAGCCTGAAGTGGGAGGATCACATTGAACCCAGGAGGTCGAGGCTGGCAGTGAGTGTGCCACTGCACTCCAGCCTGGGTGACAGAGCAAGACTTTGTCTCAAAAAAAAAAAAAAAAAAAAAAAAAGAAAAGAAAAAAGGAAGAAAAGCAGTTCCCCTGAGTCTCCCTGCTGATGGGAGGGGAAATCCTTCCCTATTGTGGGAGGGTGAGAGTGAATGAATGTTCTATCAGCCTCGGGTGGCCACGAAACCTGAGGCAAATGAGGAGCCCTCTCTGCAGTCACACTCAGAGATGTTAGCGCCCCTCTCTGGAGGGTGTGGATCCGGTCACAGAGGCCGTGCAGTGGGGTGGGAAGCGCAATGGATGAATTAGATCCAGACCACCCAGGTGCTCGGTCCCGGCTCCCGTTTCCTGGTCCTGGATCTTAGGCCCATCACTAACTTCCTGAGCCTCAGTTTCCCCATGGATAATGTGGGGGAACCTAGCGCCTGTGCAGCCCATCTTCTGAGGCTCTGGTGCGGATGAGAGGCAGAAAGGAGCATGTGGGCAGGAGAGTCCCACACAGATGGGACCGCAGATGACTTAAAGTCAGGTTGCAGAGACAGATCCTCCTGGTGATGTCATTTACAGACTGAGTGGCCATGGACACCTTATGTGGCCTTAAGCCTCGGTTTTCCCAGCTGTAATATGGCGGGGGTGGGTGGGTGGGGAACTGGGATGTTTGTGTCATAGCGTTACTGTGAGGATCAAATGTGAACCTATGAAATACATTTAGTGCCTTGATAAATATTGGGTTTCTCATCGTTGTCTATATCCAAACCCAAGAAATGAGTCCTTCTCAGGGTTTTATACAAATCTCCCCAAAAGCCACCAGTTTGGTCAGGAGGGGGAGCGGGTGTGTGCAGATGAATCCCCCCACAGGATGGAACCCTGGGGAACCCACCCTCCCTGCTCTGTCCCCGGAGGGCCAACTACAGCCCCTGGCCTGCTGCCTGCCTGCTCCGTCCACACAGGGCCAGGGCTGACGGACTGCCGGGCAGCGGGTGGAGAACCCAAAGACAAACTCACGGCTCCAGCACAGAAGGTGTTCTGTCACAGTTTCCATGGGATTGGGTTTCTTGAGACTTCTTGGTGAGAAAACATGAAATGAAGGGTATCTGAAGCTATGGTGAGGAACAGGCTTATAACAAAGTGAGGAGAGGCCAGGCGCGGTGGCTCACGCCTGTAATCCCAGCACTTTGGGAGGCCGAGGTGGGTGGATCACCTGAGGGCAGGAGTTCAAGACCAGCCTGCCCAACATGGCGAAACCTCGTCTCTACTAAAAATACAAAAAATTAGGCGGGTGTGGTGGCGGGCACCTATAATCCCAGCTACTTGAGAGGCTGAGACAGGAGAATCACTTGAACCCAGGAGGCGGAGATTGAGATTGTGCTACTGCACTCCAGCCTGGGTGACAAGAGCAAAACTCTGTCTCAAAGGAAAAAAAAAAAAAAAAAGCCAAAAACAAACAAAACAGAGTGAGGAGAAATTTCAGGTCAAACAAAAATCCTCTTCTCCCCTCACAAACACAGAAGGTTCTACTTTCATCCCCTTGGAGGAAGAGCAAAAACACTCTTTCAAGGAAAAGAGACAAGATCCAAACTGTAACTCCTGAGAATTTTACAATGTTTCCAAGGGGTTACACCCTCCCTGGAAGTTGACATTGGTCTGACTACTGGTGGCAAGCAGCGTCACCTGTCCTGGGGTGACGCCATTTTAGCACTGAGGGGCTCTTGGAGGTGAAGCCTGGCTGGGTGTGAGGGGGTCTGCCCCCCTGGAGCAAGAGGAGATAGGGTAGCTCCTGAGGAAATGGTGTCTGTTTCATTTTTCACCATGTTACTCTTGGCTCAATGTATCATTCGCTAGTTCTCCCTCACCTTTGAAAAGAAATTATAAGGCTCATGCCTGGAATCCCAGCACTTTGGGAGGCCAAGGCAGGTGGATTGCTTGAGCCCAGGAGTTCAAGAGCAGCGTAGGCAATATGGCAAAACCCTGTCTCTACAAAAAATACAAAAATTAGCTGGGCATGACAGTGTACACCTGTAGTCTCAGCTAGTTGGGGAGGATGAAGTGGGAGGATCACTTGAGCCTGGGAAGTCGAGGCTGCAGTGAGCTGAGATTGTGCCACTGCACTCCAGCCTGGGCCAAAAGAGAAGAGAGAGAGGAAGAAGTCACAAGTTCTTCATGTGGCTTGTGAGCACCTACATTACAGCTCTTCACTGCCCAGCCTTCTGGTTATTACATTTGCCTTGGAGCCAACAGACCTGGCTTCAAATCCTAGCTCTGCCACTTATTAGCTTTGTGATCTTGTAAAGTTAGTTAAGTCCTCTGGATGCCACAATCCCATTAATAAAGCAGGAATAATTGCAGTCTACCTCAGAGACCTGTTTTGAGGCTACATTTTTTTATTTTTTTGAGATGGAGTTTTGCTCTTGTTACCCAGGCTGGAGTACAATGGCATGATCTCAGCTCACTGCAACCTGAGCCCCCCGGGTACAAGCGATTCTCCTGCCTCAGCCTCCTGAGTAGCTGGGATTACAGGCATGCGCCACTACGCCCAGCTAATTTTGTATTTTTAGTAGAGACGGGGTAGAACTCCCGACCTCAGGTGATCCGCCCGCCTCAGCCTCCCAAAGTGCTGGGATTATAGGCGTGAGCCACCGTGGCCAGCTTGAGGCTAATTTTTTTTTTTTTTAATGTAGCTAAGGTGCTCACACAAGACCGGCATTGTGGAAACAATCAACCAACAAAACAATAAAGACAAATTAAAACAAAACAATAAAGACAAATTAAATTAAAATATTTTGCTAGGTGCAGTGGCTCATGCCTGTAATCCTGGCACTTTGGGAGGCTGAGGCAGAAGGGTCATTTGAGCTCAGGAGTTCGAGACCAGCCTGGGCAACATGGCAAAACCCCATCTCTACTAAAAATATGAAAATTAGCCAGGCGTGGTGGTGTGCACCTGTAATCCCAGCTACTCGGGAGGCTGAGACAGGAGAATCACTTCAACCTGGGAGGCGGAGGTTGCCGTAAGCCGAGATTGTACCACTGTACTCCAGCCTGGGTGACAGAGCAAGACCCCATCTCTAAATAAATAAATATTAAAATATATGACCTGCTTCTCTCTCCAGTTTGATCTCTTGCTACTTCCCAGAATGCGGCGATAAATTGCTCACAGCTTTCTACATGCCATGCAGTCTCCTATTGTAGGCCTCCCATGCTTTTTTGTGCTTTTCAGCACCAGGCACATAGTAGACATTCAATAGTCTGCAGAAAAAACATTTGCCTAGAATTCCCTTGCACCTTTCTTCACCTGACAAACTCAATTTAGAGGTATCTCCTCCAGGAAACCTGCCTTGATCCCCTAGTTTGACTAAATTCTCCTCTGTGCACACATGCTTCGTGGCGCTTTCTACATGGTACTAAAACTGCCAACGTGCCTTCCTTCCTCTCGAGAACACCATTAGGTCTTCTAAAGAGGAGCCAGGGCCAGGCGTGGTGGCTCCACACCTGTAATCCCAGCACTTTGGGAGGCTGAGACAGGCAGATCACTTGAGGTCAGGAGTTCGAGACCAGCCTGGCCAACATAGTGAAACCCCGGCTCTACCCAAAATACAAAAATTAGCCAGGTGTGATGGTGCACATCTGTAATCCCAGTTACTCAGGAGGCTAAGACAGGAGAATCACTTGAACCCGGGAGGCGGAGGTTATAGTGAGCCGAGATTGCGCCACTGCACTCCAGCCTGGGCGACAGAGCAAGACTCTGTCCAGTCCTAAGGCATCTTTGCATTCTCATGCCTTGGCACCTGCTAGGTGCTCAATAAAGGCTCAGCTGTTCAGTGAGGCCACACTTGCCCCCAGGCCAGAACCCAAATCCTCCCAAGACCCACAACCCTTCCCAGCAGATTCAGCAAGAAGCTACCAACCAAACCCACTTCTCCCTCCTTTTCTGAGTCAAACCTTGGTTTTCGCCCCTGGCTGAAAACAGGAAACTGAAGAATGTGGAGTTTCTTGAAATTCTTGTTCACCAAAAGTACTCTGTTTTGCAGTTCCGGGCATTGGTACTGTCGCCACCTGCACTTGGTCACATGGGGCAATAGAGACAAGCAACTTCATTACAGAAATGAGGAACTCAGTGACCCGGCAGCCTGGGGTCCAATGGCATGGTGTCCCCTCTAGACCTGGGCACCCAGGGTACATGCACAGCCTCTGGCAACCAGCCCCTGAGAGTTATACACCATTTTGTTTTTGCGCCACTCAGACATTAGCTTAAAGAAGGCAAGTATGATGTGCTCCCAGTTCTTTCCCGTGGTTTCAGAGCAGAACTGTCTCTAGAAGCTAGCGTGGCCCTACTGGGGTTGCCTGAAGGAACCCAACAGTTTAGAAAGAACAAGTCAGCAACCACTCCACTAGTGTCAGCGAAGGGCCAGGAATGTCCTCTGCCAGAGGGTCAAGGACAGGGGTGGGGGCATGTCTGGCTAACACTGGCCTACAGAGACAACAGGGCTGACTGCTGGGCAAGCCAGGGCCGAGCGAGGACAACACTCACTTGCCGGCATCCCCAGGGCGCCGGCCCACCAGTGAGCACTTCACTTACAGAGGCAGGAACCCCTTCCTGGAGGGTTCCTAGGATGTGTACTACCTTGCTTTGCCCATCTGCAGTCTTGCTGGGTAGGGGTGTCCTCCCTGGGCAGAAGTAGCAAGCTGTTCTTCAAACAAGGAGTTACACCTGGCCGGGCGCAGCGGCTCACGCCTGTAATCCCAGCACTTTGGGAGGCTGAGGCAGGTGGATCATTTGAGACCAGGAGTTCGAGACCAGTCTGGGCAACATGGTGAAACCCCATCCTTACTAAAAATACAAAAATTAGCTGGGCGTGGTGGCAGGCACCTGTAATCCCAGCTACTTGGGAGGCTGAGGCAAGAGAATCGCTTGAACTCGGGAGGTGGAGGTTGCACTGAGCAAAGATGGCACCACTGCACTCCAGCCTGAGCGACAGAGCGAGACTCCATCTCAAAAAAAAAAAAAAAAAACCAAAAACGACTTACACCTAAGAGGTCAGTCTTAAGCAGATGGTAAAACAAACAAAGGAACTCTCCTTGTCTTAGGAAAGAATCATTGGCCCACGATGACAGATTCTGGCACACTGGTGGCTTCCTCACTACCTAAAATCAGCTCCGAGACCACTTGCTTGGCATTCAAGACCTCAAACTACCTCCCACTATCCCTGAAAAGCTCCATATCTGTACCACTCACTTCACCTCAAACTTACATTGTTAATTAACTATTTCACACAGGTTTTTTTTTTTTTTTTTTTGAGACAGAGTTTCGTTCTTGTTGCCCAGGCTGGAGTGCAATGGCGCGATCTCGGCTCACCGCAACCTCCACCTCCCGAATTAAAGTGATTCTCCTGCCTCAGCCTCCCGATTAGCTGCGATTACAGGCATGTGCCACCACACCTGGCTAATTTTTATAATATTTTTAGTAGAGACGGGGTTTCTCCATGTTGGTCAGGCCGGTCTTGAACTCCCAACCTCAGGTGATCCACCCGCCTCAGCCTCCCAAAGTGGTGGGATTACAGGTGTGAGCTACCGCACCCGGCCACGTTTTGTCTTTCTAACTGTAAGTTCTAGAGGGCAGAGGCCTCATCTTCTATCTCTGACATTATCCTGGGCCTCTGACACAGTGCTGGGCAGAAAGTGGGCAACTCGATACATTATATTGTGTGTTAAATTCCAAGGTCAAGCATACACCCCCATGTCTATCATGTCAACAAAAAAAGATCTCTCAGAGTGCTTGCTTTCTTTTACATGCCATGTTTTGGCCGGGCACAGTGGCTTACACCTGTAATCCCAGCACTTTGGGAAACCAAGCCAGCAGGATCACTTGAGCCCAGCCTGGGCAACAGTTAGACTCTTTCTCTCTCTCTATATATATGTTATATATATATTATATGTGTGTGTGTGTGTGTGTGTGTGTATATATATATATATATATATATATATATTTTGGATACAGGGTCTTCTCGCTCTTTTGCCCAGGCTAGAGTGTAGTGGTGTGATCTTAGCTCACTGCAACCTCCACCTCCTGGGCTTAAGCCATCCTCCCACCTCAGCCTCCCACGTAGATGGGACCACAGGCGCACAGCACCACGCCCAGCCAAGTTTTGTATTTTTTGTAGAGATGGGGTCTTGCCATGTTACCCAGACTGGTCTCAAACTCTTGAGCTCAAGTGATCTGCCCAGCTTGACCTCCCAAAGCACTGGGATTACAGGCGTGAGCCACCTCGCCCAGCCCGTCTCTATTATTTAAAAAATAAAACTAAAAAAATAGCTGGGCACAGTGGCTCACGCCTGTAATCCCAGGCCAGGGTGGCTGGCCTATTATCCCAGCGCTTTGGGAGCTCAAGGCAGACGGATCACCTGAGGTCAGGAGATCGAGACCAGCCTGGCCAACATGGTGAAACCTCGTCTCTACTAAAAATACAAAAATTAGCTGGGCGTGGTGGTGGGTGCCTGTAATCCCAGCTACTCAGGAGGCTGAGGCAGGAGAATCACTTCAACCTGGGAGGTAGAGGCTGCAGTGAGCCAAGATCGCACCACTGCACTCCAGCCTGGGCGACGGAGTGAGACTCTGTCTCAAAAACAAGCCATGTTTTAGCAACGGGGTATCTGACAAAATATGTCTCTGCTTTCTCGGGATCTGATTTTAGCCTGTTCATGGGACTTTCCAAAGTATTCCAAACATCAGGAATATTCCCTGACAGAGAGAGGGGAGGACTCCTCAGGACACAGTGTGGACCCAGCAGCCCTGTCCAGCTGCCCTTGGCCCTGTGGTTTCTCTTTGGCCCAGCACCCTGTCCTCAATGGCTGTGTGACAACCTCTCAGTCTCTGGGTAGAGAAAAGTGCTTGTGGTTTAGGATCTTGAGGTGCAATTCCCTGAAGACTGAGGAAGAAGAAAAGGGAATGAAGTGCAGCAAGAAAGAGCAGTAGCATTTTTGGGATCAATTTTTATTCGGGCTTCTCACAGTGGTTAGAGCCACTCTGTCTTCAGAACAATCACAGCACAGGAAATGCGTCACCGAGACTGCCCAGAAAAGTCTGACCAGCTGAATCTTATTGCTTAAAATACACATATTCACAATAACTGACAAAGGGTAGTGTGCCTCACACAGGAATGTGTTCGCATTTGCAAATCTTCCGACTGGCTGTAGCACCAAACCCTCCACCAACCCCGTCTCATTCACGTGGAAAACCAGTCTCAGTCACATCTCCCTGGCCCCCTAAGGATTCCTTCAGCTCCCTATTAAATCTCTCTCTGAGCAGGGCAGCCTCCTGTAGCAGGGGCCAAACTGTGACTTGGGATCCAAGCCCAGCTCCGCAGGTTGCATTTCTGTCTTCTCGTGCCTTTAGGGTAGGACGCTGCAGTGAGTCCCACAGTTAACACTTGCCCAGTTCCCCACTCTAACTGGGGAAAGGAACTTGAGAGGGTCAGAACTCATCCATTTGATCTGTTAACTGAAAAAGGATTCATTTTGGTAAAACTTGTTCGCCTTTGAGACCCTTCAGTGAGTTATTTGGGGATTCTTAAAAAAAAAAAAAAAAAAAAAGGTGGAAGGAAAGGCATCTGAGAGCTGTGACACACTCTGGCCGCCTCTGGCCACATGCTAGCTTGCTTGCGACTGTTGGACTCACCAGAGGGAGGCAGGCCCTGTGGCCCCGCTACAGCCTGCAAAGCCTCCTCCTGGCAATTCTGGGCAGGGCCGATGTCTGGGCCACAGCTAGTCCAAGCCTGTCATTGAAGACCCAATCAAGCTTCTGTCTGAAATTCCACCTTCTTCTGTCCCAAGTGGTTGTGGACACCCCTGGGGGCTGGTACCGAGGACCAGCAGCAGCCGAGGGAGGCAGACAGGCTCAGAGCACGCTTCCATTTACAGGGAACATAACACAGGCCTCCGAGTGTCCACGGAGCAATGTGCAAATCGCAGTGATGAGTAGAGTAAAACCTCTACTTCAAGCACAGTATCTGGCAAACACAGGGGACTGCAGTCGACAATGCTGCGGAGTACTCCCGAGTACACAGTCAGACATTTGTTCGGTAAACAGTAAATGCGTAAGATCAATGACCTTGAGAGGGCTGTCTGTGCTCCAGACGTGTGGTTCACGTGGGGAGAATGGCTGCCACTCAAAGTATCTTCACAGGAAAACAGGGCTTGAGGCTCACACACAATGGACAGACACACACGGCTCACCCAAAAAGTCACTGTGTACGGACTTCACTTTGTTCAACATGGATTTTGGTTTTGTGGAATCCAAATGCAGACATGTTTACCTCACAGCCTTGGATTTGTCTGTTTTTGGACATACACATATATATATATATTTTTTTCTTTTTCTTTCTTTCTTCCATAACATCAATGCTTCGTCTGAATATCATCATCGTTCAAGAGTTGGGGGAAGAAACAGACTCTTCATATGCACAGGGCCGGGCGGGGAATGTTTGTTTTGGCTGTTTGCTGCCTCCATTCAGATTTTCCTGTCACAGCTCAGCCGGTGACCTGAAGCTGAGCAACAGGCACAAGCGTCCCCAGGGCCTTCCGGACGGCTGCTTCCACCTCCTGCCTGGGCCACCAAGTCTCTACACAGAAAAATGAGTCACCCGACTCAAAAGGGGTGGGGGCAGAGGCAGGGACAAGGCATGAAAACCACAGATAACCAAGGTATTTCTTCCAAGTGGTCAGTTTAAAACAAACAACAACCGCCACCAAAAAAAAAAAAAAAAAAAAAAAAAAAGAAAGAAAAACCCACAAAAAATATTTCTTCAGAATCAAAGATAAAATTCTGTGTGAGAGCCAGGCCACAGGGGCCCTTTCTCAGGGGCCATGGCTTCCTCAGTTCGCTGTCTGTTTCCTCATACGGAACAGTGAGACATGAAGGCCCGCAGGGCGTGTGCTGGCAACACAGGCTGACACGGGTCACCTGTGAACACAGACCAAAGGGCAGAGGGGCCGAGCGCTGCGCCTCTATTCACTGCTGTGGCTTAGGGCCCCCGGCTCGCAGAGGTTCCAAGACAGCTTCCACCCCAGCCTTCACACAAGACATCTTCTGGCTCAACGGCAGCCAGGCTCTTTGAAAGCCAACTTGGGAAAGAGCCACAAACGTCAGTTTCCAGAAGAGAATTCTTGCCTGCCCACCGGTGAAGTTCTTGTTTTCAGCTGTCTTTTGCTGTTTGTTTTTAGAGGAAACAAACAAACGAAGAAAAGGCAGTATCATCTTTCACACCAGAACCAGCCTGCAGCCAGCCAGAGCCCGGGGAAGAGGCACCTCAAGGGCACATGGGGTGCATCGATCTTGTCACCTGGAATTTGACAGATCAACAAGCCCCTACCAACCTATCATATAATGGCCCAGCAGCTCTCATCCTCCCACAGGATTAGCTCAGTGCTGGCTCGGCAGACACTGGCAGCCACAGTGACAAGCCCTGGGCCTCTGTGGGCTTCCTTTTTCATCCAGGGCCAAGATGGGCTGCCTCTCCTGGACTGAGACACCGCAACGTTCTCTTAAACTAGAATCAGAGCACAAACCTAATCCATCACCAAGAATCATGACAGGGCACAGTCCCAGCCTCTTTCCTTGGGGGCTTTTAAACCACATCTCTCTGATCCAAACAGGCAGGTAGGTGAGATTTGACTTTAAAGAACGGAGATGGAGTTGGAGTATGAGGAATGAGTCACAGAACCAACTTAGCCTCCACAACACTGTGCCCTTGTGGAAGGAGAAGCATCCACACCCCGAACTGTACCTGGAGATGGAGGAAAATGCAGGAGAGAAGGAGGAAAACAAACAAAAAGGAACCAAGTGGCTGTACTCTGAAAGTCTTTGAAAGTCACTTAATGCTTCTCTCGTGGTTCTCCCCTACCCTGGTTGCTTTGCCAAGTTGTGGGTGCTGGCAGGGCCTGCTCTAGCTGGGGGAGCTGCTGCTCTGGGAGTTGGGAGAGTCCTGCTCGTTGATGGTGTTCAGCAGCAGGCATGCGGGTGGCCGTGGCAGGTGCGGGTGCCCGGGCTCTCGAGCCTGCTCCTCAGAGGGCTGGCAGAGGCCTTCCTCCTCGTCACCAGGGGGCCGCACATGGCAGCTGTCGCAGAAGTCTAGGGGCCCATCCAGAGCATCATCAATGAGCGTGTTGAACTCTTTGAGGTCATCGTCATGGTGGCCTCGGTTGCACACACACACTTCAATGCCTGAGTCACCTGTGAAGCGGCGGTGTCTCCCAGGCGTCTTCTCTTTGCTGTCGGGTGCGCCGTGTTCAGAGCTGTCATCTTTCAGCAGTTCCTCCCTACATTCTGCATCCTTGTCCAGGAAGGCCCCTGGGTCCAGTTCCCCCAGGCCGGCCACAGAGCCACTGGGCTCCATCCCCGGGGCTTTGGTGGCTGCTCGGTCAACTGGTAGGTCAGAGGGCTCAGGGTCAGCGATGCTTGGGGGTCTTGTGCTGCTTCTGCTGGGACCAGACAAGGGGCTGCTCTGTGCCCCCTGGGATCCCCTGGTGGGATCGACGCCGGGGGGACTGCCACCTGCAGGGCCACACTGTGGAGGCAGCAGCTGCTGCTGCTGTAGCTGGAAGGCACTGTATGGTGGGGGAGGAGTTGGAGGTCGGTTCACCACTTCCTCATAAGGAGGTAGTAAATAGTTTGGCAAAAACCCTAAAATGAGGAGGTAGGAAGGAGAAAATTACTGCGCTCGTCATGTTCTAGGGCAGACTGCAAAGCTCCCGCTGAACATTTGCACTGTCTCTTCCCACCCCAGAGCACCCACCAAGTGATGGCTACAGCTCTTGGTTGTGGGCAGAGGAGAGAGAGCTGTGAGCAATTCTGCAGAGAGAGAGAGGGACAGTTTGGGAGGGGCCTAACCTAGCTGCTTGAAATCTGAGAGCCCCTAAAGCTGCTTCGTAGGCAAGGACTTCATGCCTGTTGGGAGTTAAGGCTGAGAATTAGGCAAACGTGGTAGATGGCCAAAAAATAACTTCTGCCTGGAATGGACCTATTTCCACATGCATACGAGTCTCGTGTTCTTGCTTAGACTGTGTCCTTCATCCAAGTCCCACAGGCCTCGGGGTAAGGGTCTCTGACTTAGACTTCTTAACTACTTTTCTTCCTCCTAACCTTCCAAATGCACTACGCAGGGTCTTTTGCTAGGGGGTTAGAAATCTCTGTTGTCTCTAGTGTGGCTGGAGGTGGTCTGGAAACACAAACCAAACTTCACCTTGACTCAGATCAGGAGCAGATGGGTGACCGGTGAAGGGTAAGGGGCCTATGCCATCCAAAGCTTATTAAAAACATGCTAGGTGAGTTATCTTTTGAATGTGCTGAATGCCTTATGACACAGATAATTTAATTATAATATAACATTACTAACATTTATTGAGCACTTACTATATGCCAGGCACTGTGCTAAGCACTTAACCCTTCTAGATGTGGAACTGAAATAATTATGGGCCGTCACGGTGGCTTATGCCTGTAATCTCAGCACTGTGGGAGGCTGAGGCGGGCAGATCACTTGAGCTCAGGAGTTCGAGACCAGCCTGACCACCATGGTAAAACCCCATCTCTACTAAAAATACAAAAATTAGCTGGGTGTGATGGCACGTCCTTGTAGTCCCAGCTACTTGGGAAGCTCAGGCACAAGAATCATTTGAACCCGGGAGGAGGAGGAGGTTGCAGTGAGCCGAGATTGTGCCACTGCAGTCCAGCCTGGGTGACACAGCAAGATTCTGTCTTCAAAAAAAAAAAAAAAAAAAAGAAACAATTGTGAAAGTTTATTTTGTAGAATACACGCAGACTGGCTTTGGAAAAGTGGACACCTGGGCCTCCACTGACCCTTTGAGAGGTCACATGTAAGAAGCCCCAGGGAAGTCCGGGAAGTGCTCTTCACAGAGTCACTAAGTTTCTCGGTGCTCAAAAGTCCCAATGCCACCCCTCCAGTTGCCCCTTTCATGGCAACCTCTGCTCAGGCATATCACACAGAAATAAGCAAAATGGGAGGAATTCAGGCCAATGAACCCCAAATCTCAATTCATTCACGTTATATACTGACTCCTGACCTCAAGTGATCTGCCCGCCTCGGCCTCCCGCAGTGCTGAGATTACAGGTGTGAGCCACCGAGCCCGGCCCACAACTGTTTCAGTTCCACATCTAGAAGGACTAGGTGCTTAGCACAGTACCTGGCACATAGTAAGTGCTCAATAAATGTTAATAATTATTGTCCTATTATCTGACTATCTGCCATTAAAGAGAGGGATAGAGGAATGAAGGGAGGGAGGAAGGAAGGAAGGGAAAGAAAGGAAGGAAAACAAAGAGGAAGGAAAGGAAAGGAGAGGAGAGGAGAGGGGAGGGGAGGGGAGGGGACGGGAGGGGAGGGGAGGGGAGGCTCACACCTGTAATCCCAGCATTTTGGGAGGCCGAGGTGGGCGGATCACCTGACATCAGGAGTTCGAGGCCAGCCTGACCAACATGGAGAAACCCCATCTCTACCAAAAACACAAAAATTAGCTGGGTGTGGTGGTGCATGCCTGTAATCCCAGCTACTTTGGAAGCTGAGGCAGGAGAATCGCTTGAACCCAGAAGGCAGAGGTTGCAGTGAGCCAAGATCGCACCATTGCACTCCAGCCTGGGCAACAAGAGCGAAACTCTATCTCAAAAAAAAAAAAAAGAAAGAAAGAAAGAGGGAGGGAGGGAGGGAGCGAGGGAGGGAGGGAGGGAGGGAGGGAGGGAGGGAGGGAGGGAGGGAGGGAGGGAGGGAGGAAGGAAGGAAGGAAGGAAGGAAGGAAGGAAGGAAGGAAAAAGAGGGAGGGAGGGATAGAAAGGCAGGCAGGCAGGGAAAGAAAGAAAGAGAGAAAGACAGAGAGAAAAAGAGGGAGGGAGAGAGGAAGGAAGGAAGGTAGGTAGGTAGGTAGGAAGGTGGGTAGGCAGGCAGGTGCTAAAGGAGCAGAGATCCAGCCAGAACCCAGCCACTGTGAGCTTTGGAATGGCCCAGTGGCTTCAGGGAACTGCATCCCTAGCACCTGCTCCTCTGTGCTGAAGGAGTGCCCCCTTGTTCCTATACTTTCAAGACCTTGCTTTATGGAGAGGCAGGGAGAAGACAAACCCCCTATGCCTACAGGGGCCCTGGCCACCAATATTCAGTCTGAGCCCTGGGTCTTTGCACCTGTGCTCCTGAGGGTGGGTATGGGGACTTGGGTGTACGTACTGAAATAAAATGGCAGCGCTGAGTAATTGTGGGCTTCTCGGTAGGCGATCAGGTTGATTTCATGTTGCCGCTGCTGGGCCTGAAGGCGGTGCTTGGCTCGGCGGTGGTGGCAGACACAGCAGCAGCTCAGGATGATGATGATGGTCCACACCAGCCAGAACCCTGGGGAGTGGGCAAGGCAAGACAGAGAGGCACTCACACACAGTGAGTACCAGCCAGAAGGGCAGCTTGCAGAAGAGGGAAGTCCCTGGACAGTGCCCACGTGGTTGAAGCTGGCATGGCTGGGCCTCACCCAGTTAATTTACATGGAAGCCATGTGATCAATTTTCATAAATGTTTGTGCCAGAGTGAAAGACACATGGGATAGAAGTGGGCGGGAATGTAAGAACGATGACAACAGATCGGGTGTGGTGGCTCATGCCTGTAATCCCAGGCCAAGGTGGGTGGATCACCTGAGGTCAGGAGTTCGAGACCAGCCTAGCCAACGTGGTGAAACCCCATCTTTACTAAAAATACAAAAATCAGCCAGGTATGGTGGCAGGCGCCTGTAATCCCATCTACTTAGGAGGCTGAGGCACGAGAATCACTTGAATCCAGGAGATGGAAGTTGTAGTGAGCCAAGATTACGCCATTGCACTCCAGCCTGGCCAACAGAGCAAGACTGTCTCAAAAAAAAGAATGGCCGGGCGCAGTGGCTTACGCCTGTAATCCCAGCACTTAGGGAGGCCGAGGCATGCAGATCACCTGAGGTCAGGAGTTCAAGACCAGCCTGGCCAACATAGTGAAACCCTGTCTCTACTAAAAATACAAAAATTAGCCAGGCATGATGGCATGCACCTATAATCCCAGCTACTCAGGAGGCTGAGGCAGGAGAATCGTTTGAACCCAGGAGGCAGAGGCTGCAGTGAGCCGAGATTGCACCATTGTACTCCAGCCTGGGTGAGCGAAACTCGGTCACAAAACAAAACAAAACAAAACAGAATGATAACAACAAAGCAGGTCTCTCATTCCAGGATGCTTCCAGCACCTTGGAGGAAGGCATGAGTGCCAAGGCATCTCTCCAGCACCACTGATGGCTACCCCCTGCATTATAGGTTTTGTGAGCATTAAATATGCTCACCTTCTGGGACGGTCTCCTCCTCCTCTCTTAAGAGATCACTGAGAAAATGCTCCACTTTCTTAGTGCCCATCTCCCCTCCCCACCAACTCAGAGGATCAGCACTTGCAAGGGGCCTCAGAGGGGCCTCCCAACAAAAGAAGTCTTAGGATTCTCCTGATAGCATCAAAAAGATCAGGTGCTTTTCTCTATCACGTATGCCTCTGTAATACAAGAATCACTAAAGTTAGAGGTGGAAAAATTCTAATTGCCTCAGGTCCATCTCCTCCCTAGAGAGTGTAAATGATTTCCTCTGCTCTCGACATAATCCTAATCGGGTACAATTCCATCTCCCACTGCCACAATCAACTCTCCCTCCCTTTGGTCTGCCTTTGCAGTAGACACAGGGCCATTAGCAGCCCCCTCTTCCTCCCTGCTCCAGGAAAGGGTGGCGGAACAGAGGCCAAGCCCCACAGCACTTTATTTCCCTCTGTGCTGTCTCTGGGATCATACTCAGAGAATCTCAGCAAACCACAGTATAAGACCTCCTCTCCAATTTTTAAATGTGTGGCACAACAGGATTTTAAATTTGTTTTTTTTTTAGTTAATGAGGAATTTTGCTTTTAACATACACACACATACACATACACACATGACGGGGAAAGAACGGAAAGGAAAACAAAAATAATGACATCTTTAAATGACAGAATAAGAAATTTAAATTTTCTTCTTTTGATTATTTTCTTTCAAATTATAAAAGTAGAAACAAATTAATTTTCTTTTTTTCTGAGACGGGGTCTTGCTCTGTCACCCAGGATGGAGTACAGTGGGGCGATCACAGCTCAACCAAAGCCTCAACCTTCTGGGCTCAAGCCATCCTCCCAACTCCACCTTCTGAGTAGCTAGGACTACAGGCACACGCCACCATGCCTGGCTTTCTCACTGTGTTGCCCAGGCTGGTCTTGAACGCTGGGCTCAAGGGATCCTCCCATCTCAGCCTCCCAAAGTGCTAGGATTACAGGTGTGAGCCACCATGCCTGGCCAAAACAAATTAAATTTAAAAAATATCTATGACTAATTTTACTTTAGCTAGCTTTTGTTTTTTTTTTAATCAATAAATTAATTTCTGGGTAGGTTTTTAAATTCCCCTAGGAATATGGCTACACAATGAAATAATATGAATCATTAAAAAATTACACAATATTATTTTTGATAAACAGTTTCTGATATTAAATGAAAAAAGCAGATGACAAAATAAAATATGATCCTAACTTTTGCTTAAAAAAATTACGTATGGGCAGATGCAGTGGCTCATACCCTGTAATCCTAGCACTTTGGGAGGCCAAGGTGGGCAGATCACAATGTCAAGAGATCGAGACCATCCTGGCCAACATGGTGAAACCCCATCTCTACTAAAAATAAACACGAACATTAGCTGGGCATGGTGGGGCACACCTGTAGTCCCAGCTACTCAGGAAGCTAAGAATCGCTTGAACCCAGGAGGCGGAGGCTGCAGTGAGCCAAGATCGCGTCACTGTACTCCAGCCTGGCAACAGAGTGAGATTCAGTCTTAAAAAAAAAAAAAAAAAAGAAGAAGAAATATATATGGACAGAAAAAGGAGGGGTATAGTCAGGAAGCTCTAACCATGGGGTAACTCTGGATGACAGACAGTACCAGCTCCTTTGTTCTTTGCTTACCTCTATTTCCTAATTTTTCTAAGATGGACATATACTTCTCTGTAGTAGGAAGAATATTTTTTTCTCAATGAAAAATGTATCGAATGAATAATTT
Source organism: Macaca thibetana thibetana (assembly GCF_024542745.1). Classification (NCBI taxonomy): domain Eukaryota; kingdom Metazoa; phylum Chordata; class Mammalia; order Primates; family Cercopithecidae; genus Macaca; species Macaca thibetana. The sequence continues at coordinate 98,937,683 of NC_065586.1, read as the reverse complement.
TAAGATGAGTTGTTACTAAATAAGAATAGATAATATTGTTTGTTCTCTATTATTGAAAAACTTCCATTGTTTTCCATTCCAAATGCTATGTGTATTTTTTATCATCTGCTTTGTAATTATAGATTCATGTTTAAAATTTTTAAAGTATTTCCACATATATCTCTTGTCAGAATGAGTTAAATCAAGTTAACCTTGTTTAAAAACAGAAAAAAATGCCTCCCTCCCCCACAAAACAGACTTGTAAAAATGAACAAATCCTTGATATTTTTCCCCCTTATTTGTATATACACAATTTTCTAAAAGATCCCCTGGCATTTAGGGTGTGGCATCTGGTGACAGCTCTTTCTCTGTCCCCCTGGGATGCCCCCATTGAATCTCCCCACAAAGCTGCCCTCCACCAAGTAGGGCAGGATGGTGACATGCCCCCCAGCCCTGGCAGGCTGGCACTACCATTCCATGGCACCTAATTGCTTTCAGTAGGTATCACTGTTCAACCAAACCTTCATGCTGCAGCCTTGCAGCAAGAGAACAGACAGAGGATTTTTTCCGTTACCCATCAGCAGACAGGAAAATCCATTCCTAACCAGAGACCATAAAGCGAACTTAGAAGTCTCCCTTTTGGTCTTTCCCGGTTCACTAGTCAAACTTGCTTAACTTACGTTTCTTTCTTTATGAATACTGGCTAACTGAAGAGTGGACACTGGCAGAGGAGCCCTCGGAGAAGGGTGGAGCGGCTGGAAAGGAGTTATGGAGGTGAAACCAGCTACAGACATAGTTTGATAACGTCTCCTAGGGTTGTTGGGGTGGACACTCTGCTTAAGAACCTGGCTGCTGTATATTCTGGAGTCAAGTCTAAATGATTCTGGGACAACCATTTGGTATTACCTAGGCTTCTCTTACTTTCTCAATGTAATCTCACACTCCATTATACTTCTGGGTTACTTTATAACTTTATTTTTTTTTTACTTTATTTTTATTTATTTATTTTGTGAGACAGGGTCTCATTTTGTCGCTCATGCTGGAGTGCAGTGGTAAGGGAACTCGGCTCACTGCAACCTCTGCCTCCTAGGCTCACGTGATTTTTGTGCCTCAGCCTCCTGAGTAGCTGGAACTACAGGTGCGTGCCACTATGCCCATCTAATTTTTTTTTTTGTATTTTTAGTAAAGAGGGTTTCACCATGTTGGCCAGGCTGGTCTCAAAATCCTGGGCTCAAGTGATCCACCTGCCTTGGCCTCCCAAAGCGCTGGGACTACAGGTGTGAGCCACCGCGCCCGGCCAATTTTTTTAAACTTATTTTTAAGAGACGAGGTCTCACTGTCACCCAGGGTAGAGTGCAGTAGTGTGAACACAGCTCACTGTAGCCTTGATCTCCTGGGCTCAAGTGATCCTCCTGCTCTGGCCTCCTGAGTAGCTGGGGCTACTGGCATGCACCACTACACCCGGCTAATTTTGTTGTTGTTGTTGTTGTTGCTGCTGTTGTTGTAGAGATGAGGTCTCACCAGGTTGCCCAGGCTGGTCTCAAACAAACTCTGGTCTCAAGCAATCCTCCTGCCTCAGCCTCCCAAAGTGCTGGGATTACAGGTGTGAGATACCGCAGATGGCCAAACTTTAAAATTTTAAAAGTACATTCTCCCATTAGATAATCAGCATCTGCTTGGCAGTGGCTCCCAACTAAAATCCTAGCTACTTGGGAGGCTGAGACGAGAGGACTGCTTCTTGCGAGGTCAGCCTGGGCAACACAGCGAGACCCCATCTCTAAAAAAAAAAGACAGCCAGCATCTAACTCTACTAGTTTTTCACCTGGCCACCAGTCATTTTTTCAATAGTTCTCTACCTAAGGGTAAACCAACTTCTAACTTTTATACGGCAATATATATGATCTATTTCACAGCTTTTACAATTTTTTTTAAAAAAATTAATAAAAAAAAATTTTAAATTAATTTTTAAGCTGTCACCCAAGCTGGAGTGCAGTAGAGTCCAGAACTCACTACAGCCTCCAACTCCTGGGCTCAAGGGATCCTCCCACTTCAGCCTCTCTAGTAGCTAGGACTACAGGTGCACACCACACATGACTAATTTTAAAATTTTTTGTAGCGATGGGGGTGGTCTCACTTTGTTGCCCAGGCTGGTCTCAAATTCCTGGCTTCAAGCAATCCTCCCACCTTGGCTTCCAAAGTGCTAGGATTACAGGTATGAGCAACCACACGTGGCCGACATGGTTGTTTTTGTTTTGGTTTGTTTCGTTTTCCCCATTTTAAAGAAAATCGCATGCATGGGTTTTCATGTTTGCCAAGTATTTCTGCTTCTTCTCCTTCTAGGCATGTAGGTAGGCTTGAACTTCCTGACCCCCTTGTGACTGGGTGAGGCTTTGGGACTAAGTCTAACTAATGAATCAAGATTGGATGTGATATATGTCACTTAGAGGCCAAAATGTGCCTTGCTAATATGAGACCCTCCATTAGTCTTTCTTCTGTTTTGGCAATTGGCAACATCCCAGATGGTGATTTCACATCAGTCTGGGCCCCAGAGGATGGTGAAGTGGAAACAAAAGTCTCATCCAACCTTCGATGGACATACAGTGTGAGTGAGGAATAAACCTGTTGTTTTATAGGTCACTAGGATTTTGGACTTGCTCGTTCCTGTGGCATCACTTAGCCTATCCTGACTACTGCAGTGTGATTACAAATTTTTCTTGGGGAGAGAATTTAAAGTATTCATCAGATTTTTAAAGGAATCCTTGATCCAGAAAAAGGCTAGATTCACTGAACCAGAAGTATTAAAAAAAAAAAAGAGGGTTTTTTTTTTTTGAGACAGGGTCTCGCTCTGTCACCCAGGCTGGAGTGCAGTGGTATGATCTCAGCTCACTGCAACCTCCGCCTCTTGGGTTCAAACGATTCTCCTGCCTCAGCCTCCCAAGTAGCTGGAACTACAGGCGTGCACCACCACACCCAGCTAATTTTGTATTTTTAGTGGAGATGGGGTTTTGTCATGTTGGCCAGGCTGGTCTTGAACTCCTGACCTCTGGTGATCTGCCTGCCTCAGCCTCCCAAAGTGCTAGGATTACAGGTGTGAGCCACCATGCCCAGCTGCTTTTTTTTTTTTTAAGGAAATATTAGGCAGGGCAGAAGGTGACTGTGAAAAGAAATTAGCCAACACAAGGTCAGGCATGGTGGCTCACACCTGTAATCCCAACACTTTGAGAGGCCAAGGCGGATGGATCACTTGAGGTCACGAGTTCGAGACCAGCCTGGCCAACACAACGAAACCCCATCTCTACTAAAAATACAAAAATTAGCCGGGCCTGGTGGCACATGCCTGTAATCCCAGCTACTCAGGAGGCTGAGGCAGGAGAATCACTTGAACCGGGGAGGCAAAGATTGCAGTGAGCCAAGATTGCACCACTGCACTCTAACCTGGGCAACAGAGCGAGACTCTACTCCTGCCTCAGCCTCCTGAGTAGGTGGGATTACAGATGTGCACCACCACGCTGGGCTAAGTTTTGTATTTTTAGTAGAGACAGGCTTTCACCATGTTGGCCAGGCTGGTCTTGAACTCTTGACCTCAAGTGATCCACCCACCTCAGCCTCCCAAAGTGCTGGGATTACAGGTGTGAGCCACCACACCTGCCTAACTTAGGAAAAATTTTAGTCTTTTAGCTAGATTTCAAAACTAAGGAAGAAAGTTCATTTTCACATTTTTTACTTTTTTTTATGGAGTGCTTCACAAATTTGCCTGCTATCCTTGGCCGGGGTCACACTAATCTCAGTATCATTCCAATTTTGGTATAGGTGCTGCTGAAGCAAGCACAAGGAAGAAAGTTTTAAAAAAAGGAAAACCCGGCCAGGCGCGGTGGCTCACACCTGTAATTCCAGCACTTTGGGAGGCCGAGGCAGGCGGATCACAAGGTCAGGAGATCCCGACCATCCTGGCTAACATGATGAAAGCCGGTCTTTACTAAAAATACAAAAAATTAGCTGGGCGAGGTGGTGGGCGCCTGTAGTCCCAGCTAGTCGGGAGGCTGAGGCAGGAGAATGGCGTGAACCCAGGAGGCGGAGCTTGCAGTGAGCCAAGATTGCGCCACTGCACTCCAGCCTGGGCGACCAGAGCGAGACTGCCTCAAAAAAAAAAAAAAAGGAAAACCCAACAAAAGACACACCAGCGACAGAAATCCAACCCTCCTTTCCCTGACAAACACACACCTACCAAGAGACTACATTCCTCAATGACAAGTTTGAAAACTGTGAGTTCACTGTGGGGTGCATTTGTCATGCTAAGCAAAATGGAAAACATGTTTTTAAAAACAATCACAGTGCAGTGTAGGAACTGAGTCATGTGCCCCATGACTACACTACAAACCCCAAGAGTTCACTACAAACTTGGGAAAACACCACTTTTCAACCGGCAGGAAATTCCCATGAGGAGGATCAAGCATACTGTAAGTGAGCTCTCCTCCCATCCTGCATGACGGTGGGTGACTGGCTCCCCGGGCCCTTCCTTGCTCTCAGCAGGAGCTCCTGCCACTGTCACAGTGGAAAAGGCCTGAATTTGGGAAATGAAGACGTCAGAGACTTGCAACTTCATCTGAAAGCCCAGCCAACTTTCCTACAAGCATGACTGCAGACGTGGAAAAGGCAGATGGCCTGGGTTCAAAGACCAGCTTAAAAACACATATTCTAGCTTTGTGACCTTGGTCATTTTGGTTTTACTTCCCTCATCTGTAAAACAGGGAGAATAAAGCTCTCTAACTTATCGGGTCACTGTGAGGACTAAATGAGTTAATATATGTACTGTACGCCGAACTATGGCTGACATACGGTAAATTCTTAGTATGTTCATTGTTGTTGTTACAGGTTTAACCATAGACGGGAAAGGTTTCCTTTACAATTTCCTTTCAATTTCCCTTTTGACCCCCAAAAAGTATTCCATAAAGAAACACAGGGCCCGGTACGGTGGCTCATGCCTGTAATCCCAGCACTTGGGGAGGCTGAGGCAGGTGGATCACTTGAGTTCAGAATTTGGAGACCAGCCTGGCCAACACGTTGAAACCTCATCTCTACTAAAAATACAAAAATTAGCTGGGCGTGGTTGCATGCACCTATAATTCCAGCTATTTGGGAGGCTGAGGTGGGAGAATTGCTTGGACCTGGGAAGTGAGATCATGCCACTGCACTTCAGCCTGGGCAAGGGAGTGAGATGCTGTCTCAAAAAAGAAAAGAAAAAAAGAAACATGGGTTAGGAACAAGTCCATAGTCTGCTTTTAGGTTCTGTTCTTGGCAAAATTCACCGGAAATTCAGTCAACTCCTATTTACTGAGCTCTTGCTAACAACTGGTATCTTAAGACAAACCAAAAAAAAAAAAAAAAAAAAAAAAAAAACGAAAACAAAAAAAACAGGTAAAAAACGAAGCTTGGGCAACATGGTGAAATCTTATCTCTACAAAAAAATATAAAAATTAGCTGGACGTGGTGGCACGCACTCCTAGTCTCAGCTACTCAAGTGGCTGAGGCGGGAGGATCCCTTGAGTCCAGGAGGTTAAGGCTGCAGTGACCAAAGATCACACCACTATACTCCAGCCTAGGTGATAGAGTGAAACCTTGTGTTACACACAAAAAAAGAGGAAGGAAGGAAGGAAGTGGGAGGGGGAAGGGAGAGGGAGAGGGAGAGGGGGAGGAGGGAGGGGAAGGAGGAGGGGGAAAGGCTGGGGAAAGGGGAGGGGAAGGTGGGGGGAAGGGTACGGGAGGGTGGGCGAAAGGGTAGGGGAGGGTGGAAGGGAGGGGAAAGAAAGAGTGGAGAAGGAGGGGAGAGAGGAGGAGTGAGATGGGAGGGAGGGAAAGGAAAGAGAGAGAGAGAGAGAGAAAGAAAGAGAGAGAGAGAATGAAAAATGAAAAACAAGTTGGGCAGCATTGACAGGATTTGCTAATAATAGCCTGTTTCGTGTCACCTCAGGGAAATTCCACTGTCCAGAAACCTACCCCTCTCCCTCCTAAAGCCCAAACCAGGGGAAATTGATGCCTGGGTGAAATTCTCCCAAATGATCTCAAGGGCAGAAATTCCCAACTTTGATCTCTCCCTAGAAAATGTAGCTTGCTGAGTGGAGAGAGCCCCGGGATGAGAACTGGGAGGAGTGGCTTTGGGGTTTGGGCCACTGGACATCTTATCTCCTCCCTACTGGATTACCTTCTTAAGGTAAGAATTCTGTCTCTCCACTTTCCAGCCCAGAGGAGGTCACAGCATCAACTACGAACTTGTTACAATTGCACATTCTCAGGTTTTTTAATTCTCAGTTTTGAATCAAAAGCTCTGGGAGTAGGGCCCAGAAGAGTGTGTTTTCAGTAGCCCTTAAGGAAATTCTGATGCCAGCCGAAGTTCAAGAGCACTGGAATAAGGGTTTGTTGAATGAATAACTGATGGAATGATGAACTAAAGTACACGTGCCATAACAATGCATGGAGATAATACTAGCAATGATCAGGTCCTTATAGCCTCAACTATTGCCCCTATAAAATAGGATCTTCCGTTCTCATCACATGCAGGCTTAGGTTATGAAAAATTAGAGACATGTGGGAAAGGTTGCCGGCCAGAGCTCAGTCTACGTGTGCTTGTATGTCTGTGTAAACCACGTGTGTATGTGTGTAAGTACGTGTGTGAGAATTAAGAATTTTCCTCAGCACACAGGAAAATTCAGTTTAGTAGAGGTAAAGGGTGAGTAGAAATGGCATTTTTTCCCTGAGGCCTTTCCTGTAGGCAACTATAGTTAAGGAGTTGCCCTGTCTAATGAAAACTCTGCCAAAGGATTTCCTGGCTGAGGATTTTTCTTTCCAAAGGAAGGTGGGAAGGAAATCAGCCCAAAGCCCAAGACTTTCACACTTCAGGCAAAGTTGAGAGGTAGTTAGAGGCAACAGGGTTGAAAGCAACAAAAAGTGCCGTTTTGATGAGAACTTCAGGTGTTTGTTCCAACATCAACCTCCCTCCCATACATGCCAGGCAGAGGCCATGACCTCAATAAAGAGGGATATTGGAGGACTTCGTGAGAGCGGCGTTTTGCTTTTGTGCCTCCCATGCCTCCAGAACATAGAAAACACGTGCCAGCTCGTATAACAGGGCACCTTTTCTCTCCGTCTAGACACTGCTCTCTGCCGGGCCTCCTCCTTTCCCAAATGCCCATAGCTGGAGAGACACTTAGCCGTTCATGCAGCTCTTTCTCTGACGTTCTTTAAGCCCTTGGGGTGAGGCACCTGCTTTCCCAGACTACCTCCTTGCCCTCTGGGTCTCCCTGTCCCTGCCACTCCACCCCCTGGCCCTGGCTTTGGTGACCCAATTCCAGTGGCTCCTGTGTCGACTCTGCCAAAAGCCCAGGAGGCTCTGTCAATCTGAGATGGGGCCATGAGCAACTTCGTTCCTTTTCGCAACTGATGCCGCCTGGCCAGGCCCCAGAGAAACAAACTGCAGCTCTGTGGCTTTTTGGCAGCCCAGCTTCGACTTTTGTTTTAACAAAGGGTGGGAAGGAGAATTTGAACCCTGTGGTTATCTGCATTTTAAAACATTTAAACAGAGTCTGTCTACCTGCTTGGCACTGTGTGTCCTCTAGTAAGTTTCTCAGCCCCACCCCTTCTAAAATAGCAACAATGACTGTGCCCTCCTTCTTTGCTGCTTATATATCTGCAGGTCTGGTGGGGACATCTTGAGCCCTGTGCTCTCCTGCACTGGACTGCTCCTGGAATTCCTCAGAAAGGCAGATGAGCCCGTCCTCAGTTCGCAAAAGGGAAGGGCAAGGGTGAGGGAGAGGTCTTGTTTGGAGGAACCACTCCTGTTGGCTACAAATACAACTGCATTTCAGAGGGAAAGACCTTCCAGCCAAGAGTCTAATTTCCTCTCTGGCCCAAACAATAGTCCTTCTGGCTGCCTTCTTGCCATATCACTGACACGGGGGTTGGCAGGGGGATGAGGAAGGGGAAAGGGGCAGATAGAACGGTGGGGGCAAGGGCATAGTTTGACAAACCCAAAGTCTGTTTCCAAATGGAGGCAGTGATGAGGGCTTAGAATCATCTGGGGAAACCATTCTGCAGTCTCCTTTCTCAAGAGACAATTGTAAGAACTACTGCGATGTCGGTCACCTGGGGCCTCCCTGTCCTAAGGACCACCCCCGCCCAACACCCTCTCATTCTTTGTCCAGCATCCTACACTGTCTCATCTGAGTTCCAGGAAGGTCAGAGTACAAAGAGTGTCAGTTTAAACAACCCTGGGCCACTCCCTGAAGACCCTAACAACATCACCACTGTCGTGCAAGTTGAAGCAGCAAGTGGTTCTGGCCTCGGTCAAACCAGTGGCAAGACAAGGACGGTTTCCACATGGCAATTTTTTTTTTTTTAGATGGAGTCTCGCTCTGTTGCCCAGGCTGGAGTGCAGTGGTGCAACCTTGGCTCACCACAACCTCTGCCTCCTGGGTTCAAGTGATTCTCCTGCCTCAGCCTCCTGAGTAGCTGGGACTACAGGCGCCCGCCACCACGCCCGGCTAATTTTTGTATTTTTAGTAGAGAGGGGGTTTCACCATGTTGGCCAGGCTGGTATTGAACTCTTGGGCTCAAAGTTGCCTTGGCCTCCCCGGGTGCTGGGATTATAAGCGTGAGCCACTGTGCCCGGCCTCCACATGGCATTCAGCCGACAGTGAAAGGTTAGGTACACTGGAGAATCCTCCAGGAGCTTCCATGTGAGAACTGGGTAAGAAATAAAAGGAGCTGAGCCTCAAGACTCCCTCTCTCCAGAAGGTCCTGTATAGGCAGGGACCTAGGGAAAGACTGTTCCTTTCCGAAGGACCCTCAGAAACAGACGGACTCCATGAGGTTCCATGGGAAATTCTGGAAGCCCCTTGGTCCTTACAAAAAAATGGCACAGTGACCATATAGAGTGGCCTGGCATTCGCAGTAGCTTGGCTTGCAACCTCTCTCTGCAAAAACAGCAAGCAGCCGGGTGCGGTGGCTCACGCCTCTAATCCCAGCACTTTGGGAGGCCGAGGCGGGCGGATCGCGAGGTCAACAGATTGAGACCATCCTGGCCAACATGGTGAAACTCCATCTCTACTAAGAATACAAAAATTAGCTGGGCATGGTGGCGCACACCTGTAATACCAGCTACTCAGGAGGCTGAGGCAGGAGAATCACTTGAACTCAGGAGGCAGAGGTTGCAGTGAGCTGAGATCACGCCACTGCACTGCAGCCTGGTGACAATGAGACTCCGTCCAAAAAAAAAAAAAAAAAAAAAAAGGCAAACCAGGGCTTCTGGGCTGGCCCAAGGATGGACCTAAGCTGTTGTCGGCTCAGCACACAATGGAGGGGGCATCCAGGAAAACCCCAGGCAAGAGCTTCTGCAGCAGACCTTGCTGAAACCATATTCTCCAGTCTTCAGCTAACAAAGTCCAAAGAGCACCAGAACTCTCTTCCTCTACAAAGGAAGCACGCCTGGAACCCATAAACAGATTCCACTCACCAACACTGTCCCCACGAGAATCCGAAAAGGGCTACAGAGGCCGTAATTGGGATGCTGGGATACTGAGAGACACCCGAGCAAGGACTTACACCAGAGTTCATAGTAGTAGTTGCAGCACTGAGACTGTCCACAGCAGTGTCCTGTGTCACAGATGTAGCTTTGATTGTTGGTACCCACACAGGCTTCCTTATCCTAAAAAATTTAAAAAGCATGTTAGCATATTAAATGACAGCTTTTCAACACTTTCCTTCTCATCACTGTCCTCCTGGTTGTCTATTCACCTGCCCACAAAACAGTCTGTATCAATGTTTATTCCATTACGAAAAACAACTTTGGCCAGGCGCGGTGGCTCACACCTGTAATGCCAGCACTTTGGGAGGCCGAGGCAGGCAGCTCGCAAGGTCAGGAGTTTGAGACCAGCCTGACCAACATGATGAAGTCCCGTCTCTACTAAAAATACAAAAATTAGCCAGACATGGTGACGCATGCCTGTAATCCCAGCTACTCAGGAGGCTGAGTCAGGAGAATCGCTTGAACTGGGGAGGCAAAGATTGCAGTGAGCCGAGATTGTGCCACTGCACTCCAGCCTGGGCGACAGAGCGAGCTCCGTCTCAAAACAAAACTTTAAAAGATTTACACAACAACAAAAGAGTTTTGGAAAAAAATATGCTTTATTAAAGAGGAGAGGAGATTCAGGACACAAAAGCAATTGGCAGAGTAAGTTTTCCTCGGACAGGACAGGAAAGGGCTGCCTCACTTTCTTTATGTCCAAGTAGAAACATTTCATGTTCTGGTGCTAACCTCAGCCAGTAGGAGGGTGATGATTCTCTGGTAATTAGCAGTATGTTTTAAATAAAACCGGCTTTTCTGTGAAACTTCCTGGAATAATTAATGCGGTATGTATTCTAGGATTAGCATCTGCTCAGTTATCCCATTCTCCTTTTTAAAACACTTGCTCTCCAAGGTTAATTCACAGTGTGATCCTAAAGAGGGCAACAACAGCAAAAATCCACAACTGAAATTCTTCACTTTTCAATAAAGGGCCAAACTGCTTAGACAACACAGTCCAATTTCAATCTGCTAGATCATTTTTGCTTATTGAATAAGAATCCTGACTGGATCCAGGATTCATACTGTCCCTTGTTAGGGGCACTCACATAAAGGGCACTGCTGAGTGGCCATCTAGCAGTCTGCCAAATTCTGTCCACAGCACTGGTGGATGAGGATGGAAACATTTAAAAAAATGTTTCACATGTAAGATATAAAATATCTCCCAGACCAGCGTTAACCTTAGCCCAAAATGTACTTGGGACCACTACGCGGATGATGAAACCTGTAAGGCATCTGCTATACGTGGCCTTCAACATTTCTTCATCCTAAACAGTAACACAGTCACTTACTGGACGCGGTCTTTGTGCCAAGCATTGTGTTGGGTTCAAGGGATACAAAGATGAATAAGACATTGTCCTTATCTCCAAGAAGCTCAGAGTTAAGAAGGAAAAAAGCCCTGCTCAGCAAAGAAACTAAAGCCACAGTATTTGCGGCGACTCAGGCTGGCCCTGCCCACAGTGCACATCCGGAGGACAGCTGCCAGTGGAAACTGGAGTCACATGGTCGGCTCCTCCTCTCTGGGCCATGCTTTACTACACTGTCTACTTGGCCAAGGGTATACACCAAGCACTCCAGGGACTGTCTACAGGGCTAGAGGCTGGGCAGAAACAGGACTGGCACCTGAAGCCACAGAGAGACAACAAGAGAAAGCATAGGGCTAAAAACAGAGTCCCCCAGCTTAGTGCACATTTCCACCATAAATCTTTAGGTGTTTCTTGGTCTCAAAAGCTTTACATTCTGATATAAGAGTTTAGAAAGAAGGAAACGTGGCATTTACAAACCCTGAGAATGAGGCCCTCATAACACTGCACGCAGAGTTCTTTCCATGTGCTCCTTCTCCCCTCCACAACCACCCTCCCACACCCAGCATAAGCAAAATGAGACACTGGCTATCAAGTTGGATTTCTCATACCATCTCCTTAATCCTGTACTAAAAGTGAAAAACAGAATGATTTCTACTGGCCGTGTATGCCACTCACACCATCGTAGTTGAAAAACCATTAAGTTGAACCATCACAAGTTGTGGACCATCTAAGTATCTTGTCCCCTATACTCCTTCCTCCCTCCGTTTTCACCATCCCACCAGCCCACCACAAGCAAAATGATACACTGGCTATCTAGTCAACTTCTCCTCTGAAGCCCGGTACATGTGGGAAAAACAGATCTATGCTTGCTACTTTGGCCAGAACACGCACTCTTTGACTTCAGAGCAAAACACGCCTTTCATAAAAACATCAGAAAGTTTCTCCCAAGTTTACCAGGCCCTGTGAATGCCATTCTTCTGGCACTGGCTTGAAAGAGCACAGTTCAAAGTGTCCACATAGCTTCTAAAAGAGGCAGTGGTGCCTACACTTGGCACAAGAAAGAATCCAATGACACCTTCTGTCTCAGGAAAATTCACCAGAGGCGACCCAGGCTCGGAACACAGGGCTGCCAACTGGTCCTAAGTGAGACATACAGTGGAATGCACTTGAAATGTAAACAAGTGGCATCCTCATAACCTACTGGTGTCAGTCAGCTTTTCTCTCAGAATTCTGTGCACCGAGGCAGGGGGCCTGGAATAAACAAGACCCCACTCTGCTTCACCGTTCTGCCTCTGCTTTCCCAGGGAGAGCAGCAGAGTGGAAGCATCATTGAATCCAGTGTTCCTCAGAAACTTTTTAACCCAGTACAGAAGTGCTTGGCTTACGATGGGGTTATGTCCTGGTAAACCCATCATAAATTGAAATATCGTCAGTCAAAAATGCATTTATCACACTTAACCTACTGAACAGCATAGCTTAGCCTAGCTTACCTTAAACATGCTCAGAACTTACATCAGCCTACGGTTTGGTAAAATCCTCTAACACAAATTATTTTACAATAAAGTATTGAGTATCTCATGTCATCTACTTAATACTGTATTAAAAGTGAAAAACAAATGATCTCTACTGGCTGCGTATGTCATTTGCACCATCATAAAGTTGAAAAATCATTAAGTTGAAACATCGCAAGTTGTGGACATCTATTTATCTAGTCCCCTGTGGTCCTTCTCCCTCCTCCAAATACAGAGTCCCTGAGCTGCCTGGGATGGTCTTGGTTATGGGAACTGTCATTTTCTGCTGCAGGGGGACAAAAGAAGGTGGATCTCTAGCAAGGAAGAAGTGAAGGAGGATTCGGGAGATAGTCAGGTATGAGTGCCGAAGTGAGTTCCTTCAGAGAGACCTGCTGGTGTCAGTCAATAGTGGTGTGGAAAACCCAGGAGCCTTGGGTTTGGCCCCAGCTCTCCCCGCCCCCCTACTTTTTTTTTTTTTTTTTCACTCAGAGTCTAACTGTCGCCCAGGCTGGAGTAGAGTGGCGTGATCACGGCTCCCTGCAGCCTCGACCTCCAGGCTCAACTGATCTGATCCTCCTGCCTCAGCCTCCTGAGTAGCTGGGACTACATGTGCACGCCACCACATCCGTCTAATTTTTGTAGACCCCAGCTCTATCACTACACAGAAATGGACTTTGGGCAAGTTACTCAATGGCCCTAGGTCTGGTTAAGACCACCGCTAATGTCTCCTTAAATTTTTTTTGGGGGGTGGGGAAGGATGGACTCTCTGTCGCCCAGGCTGGTGTGCAGTGGCATGATTTTGACACACTGCAACCTCCGCCTCCTGGGTTCAAGTGATTCTCCTGCCTCAGCCTCCCAAGTTGCTGGGATTATAGGCGTGAGCCACCACGCCTTAAAGACAACTTAAGGCCAGGCGTGGTGGCTCACGCCTGTAATCCCAGCACTTTGGGAGGCCGAGATGGGCAGATCACGAGGTCAGGAGATCGAGACCATCCTGGCTAACACGGTGAAACCCTGTCTCTACTAAAAAAATACAAAAAAACTAGCCAGGCGAGGTGGCGGGCGCCTGTAGTCCCAGCTACTTGGGAGGCTGAGGCAGGAGAATGGCGTAAACCCAGGAGGTGGAGCTTGCAGTGAGCTGAGATCCGGCCACTGCACTCCTGCCTGGGCGACAGAGCAAGACTCCGTCTCAAAAAAAAAAAGACAACTTAAAGTTGTCTCCTTCAACTTTAAGGTTTTATTATCCTCCACATCCCCTGTCCACTCTGACCTAGCAGCCTCAAGCCAATGCAAGATATCATGAAATCTATGTCTCCTCTCATGCAAACCCACAGCAAAGAACAGTGGTGTGGAAATGCTGCCTGTGCTCTTCCACCCCTCCTTATATGAGGAGCCTAATCATTGCACACCTAGGACTCAAACACCTCCAGGTGGCTCAAGATCTACACAAAGCCTAAGTAGTTAATAATTCGCTGGTGCCAGGTGTGGTGGGTCATGCCTATAATTTCAGCACTTTGGGAGGCCAAGGTGGGCAGATTATTGGAGCCTAGGAGTTTGAGACTAGCCTGGACAACATGGCAAAACCCCGTCTCAACCAAAAATAACAATAAAATTAGCTGGGTGTGATGTTGCACACCTGTAGTCCCAGCTACTTGGGAGGTTGAGGTGGGAGGACTGCTTGAGCCCAGAAGGTTGAGGCTGCAGTGAGCCATGATTACACCACTGCACATTAGCCTGGGTGACAGAGTCAGACCCTGTCTCAAAAAAAAAAAAAACGGCCGGGCGCGGTGGCTCAAGCCTGTAATCCCAGCACTTTGGGAGGCCGAGATGGGCGGATCACGAGGTCAGGAGATCGAGACCATCCTGGCTAACACGGTGAAACCCCGTCTCTACTAAAAAATACAAAAAACTAGCTGGGCGTGGTGGCGGGCGCCTGTAGTCCCAGCTACACGGGAGGCTGAGGCAGGAGAATGGCGTGAACCCGGGAGGCGGAGCTTGCAGTGAGCTGAGATCTGGCCACTGCACTCCAGCCCGGGCGACAGAGCAAGACTCCGTCTCAAAAAAAAAAAAAAAAAAAAAAAAACAAAAAGAGTTAGCTGGATCTAGGTTCAAAGCCCAGCTCTTACAGTAGGGCTATTAACCGTGTGACTTTGGGCTACCTAACTTCTCTGAACTCCTACTATCAACATTATTCTGTGAGCCACTATTGCTGGGCATGAAAGACCATCCAAACAGTACTTTGCCTTCACTCAGAATTGTTTCAGAACAGCCAAGTTCTCTGTGGCAATGTGGGCTGCTCCAGACACATGAAGAAGAAAAGAAAAAGGAACTGGAAAGAATGCAATGGAAAGGTCAAATATGAAAAATTCTCAGCACGCTTTATGATTATCCTATGCTTTTACAATTTATGTATTTATTGGAGACAAGGTCTTGCTCTGTTGTCCAGGCTAGAGTGCAGTGGCACGACTGTAGCTCACTGTGGCCTCAAACTCCTGGGCTCACGTGATCCTCCTGCCTCAGCCTCCCGAGTAGCTAGGACTACAGGCATGTGCCACCACATCTGGCTTTTTTATTTTTACTTTTTTGGTAGAGGCAGGGCCTCGCTATGTTGCTCAGGCTGATCTCGAACTCCTGGTCTTAAGCAATCATCCCACCTTGGCCTCCCAAAGTGCGGCAATTACAGGCATGAGCCACCACACCTAGCTTATGCTTTTCTTCCAAGCATCTTCAAAGCACATTACACATTATTATATTGTTTAGGTCATCCTCACAAAACTTGCAGTCTAATGAAAGATGGTAAAATAATTACGCAGATAAAATTGTGACTACAATAAATGTTAGGAAGGAAAAGTACAGATTAGGTGACAGTGCGTAAAAGATAAGACCTAGGAACTCGTCAAGAAAGTCCAGAACAGCTTCTGGGAGGAAGGTAAGCTTGAACTGAGATTGACAGTATGGTTAGAAAGTAGTAACTAGTGGGCGCAGTGGCTCACATCTGTAATTCCAGAAATTTGGGAAGCCAAGGCGGGCGAATCACCTGAGGTCGGGAGTTTGAGACCAGCCTGACCAACATGGAGAAACCCCGTCTCTACTAAAGATACAAAAATTAGCCGGGTGTGGTGCCACATGCCTGTAATCCCAGCTACTTGGGAGCCTGAGGCAGGAGAATCACTTGAACCTGGGAGGCGGAGGTTGCAGTGAGCTGCGATAGTGCCATTGCACTGCAGCCTGGGCAACAAGAGTGAAAGTCCATCTCAAAAAAAAAAAAAAAGAGAGAGAGAAGAAAAAAAAAGAAAGAAACTAGGAAGAGGACAGAGAAGAACATCACAGGCAAAGAAAATGCTACAAGCAAAGGCCTTTAGCTAGAAGGAGATGGTAGAAGAAGTAGATAGGGAAGTTAGGTAGGTGTGGACCACTCTATACAGGGAGGTGACAAGATCATACTTGCATTTTAAAGATGTCATCTTCCTGGCAATGTTTTCATTTGCACAAAACTCCCCGGCTAAAACAAAACCCCAGAAAGCTAGAAATGTACAACTTGTCAAAAAGGAACTTTGGTGCATAATGAATGCTCTTACGCTGAAGTCTTTCACCTCGGGAGTGACCCTGGTAGTGACTACTAGGAGCCCCATCTGCTACAGGTATGTGCCTTCAGCCCCAGTGCCACAGTGACCAGCTCTGAGAGACAAGGCACACATGGTTACCAAACAGAAAACAAAGTCACAAAGAAGAGACAAGCAAGACCAACATCAAACTGGAAAAAACATTTTTACAATGGAAAGGATAAACAGTATGCCTTTTGCACATATGCAAAAAATTATCTCCTCTCTTTGGTGGCAGTATAAACTGTGGGACTAACAACATTTTCCTCAACAGTTTCCACATCTTACAGTTGCTATTCTTAGCTGAGCCACTGTAAAGGTCAATTTAATCAGCGTAAAAACTTTCTAAGTGCCAGCATAAAAAGACACACTGGGCAGTAATGTTTCCCCAGGCATGGTTTTAATCTGCCACTTTATGGGTCTGGAAAACTCTGCTAGCAACTGGCTTAATGGCAACAGCGTCATGTCCTTAGGAAAACATTTTAAAGTTTAAGAGTGAAAAATAAGAAAATTGACGTCCTTCCTGGGACGCTAAAGTACAGGACACCAAATATCTTGGCTGCTGGATATGAATTAATTTGGAGCATCACCTCTGGCTTTCCCTGCAGGAAGAACTAAATCTTTTTTTGTTTGTTTGTTTAAATAGAGACGGTCTCCTTACGTTGCCCAGGCTGGTCTTGAACTCCTGGGCTCAAGGGATCCTCCCACCTCAGCCTCCCAAAGTGCTGGGATTACAGGTGTGAGCCACCATGCCTGGCCAAGAACTAATTCCTAATGGAAATGTTCAGTTCTCCAAATCATTTAACACGTACGTATTGACCCCCTTCCCCCAACCATGTGCCAGGCACTATGTGGGATGCTACAGCTATAACAATGAACAAGATATTCGGGGGGTGGGAGAGGACAGCTTCTGCTTCTGGCAATATAGCTGGGTAGGTAACTAAAAATTCTTCTGCTATAAAACCCTGGCTATACAACAATCCCTTTTAATTATAAAGCTGAACTCGCAAGAAAGCAAGGAGGATCACCCGGGACCAAAAATGATAGCGGGAACTAGAGACCACAGTAGTAAATGAGATCAGGCCTTTCCAGTTGACCTAGAAAGTGGGGTAGTTTGTTGATCTTGGGCCCACCTAAAACAGGCAATTGGAACTGAGAACCAATACAAAGCTGGGGCCCTCAGAGGGGGAGAACAGATTAGAAAAAACATTAGCCCACTGGCACATAGTGACAATAAAAAGCCCTGAAGTGGGAGGAAAACAGCATCTCCTCTAATAATGTGTGATCACAGATTATTTCAGATTTGAATTGTACTACTACATGGTCTGAAGATCCCCAAGCCAAAAATTTAACACAAAAAGTAGTCCCAGGCTGGCAATAACCCTGCAACATCTGGCGGAAATACAGAACTCTGAAGAGATCTACCCTTAGCCACGGCACAAAGGATTCCTACAAATAAAGTTCTGTTGGCCGGGCGCGGTGGCTCAGGCCTGTAATCCCAGCACTTTGGGTGGTTGAGGCGGGCGGATCATAAGGTCAGGAGTTCGAGACCAGCCTGGCCAACATAATGAAACCCTGTCTCTAATAAAAATACAAAAAAATTAGCCAGGCATGGTGGCGGGCGCCTGTAATCCCAGCTACTCCGGAGGCTGAGGCAGGAGAATTGCTTGAACCCGGGAGGCAGAGGTTGCAGTGAGCCGAGATTGTGCCATTGCACTCCAGCCTGGGTAACAATGACTCTGTCTCAAAAAAAAATTAATAAAAATAAAATAAATAAAGCTCACAATCCAAGATATAAAAATGTATGCAAAACTACTTTGGGAGGCCGAGGCAAGCGGATCACAAGGTCAGGAGATCGAGACCATCCTGGCTAACATGGTGAAACCCCATCTCTACTAAAAATATAAAAAATTAGCCAGGCGTGGTGGCAGGCACCTGTAGTCCCAGCTACTCAGGAGGCTGAGGCAGGAGAATGGTGTGAACCCGGGAGGCAGAGCTTGCAGTGAGCCAAGATAGCACCACTGCACTCCAGCCTGGGCGACAGAGCGAGACTCATCTCAAAAAAAAACATATATATATACACACACATATATATATACACAAAACTAATCCATTACAAACAAGACAAATCCAACAAATAGCAGGATAAGACCCCCTGAAAAAAAACTCCCTAAGATACAAGCATATTTCAAATGATTAAAGCCAAAAAGAAAGAATTAAAAACACAAGAAAAGAACATTACCAAACAAGAGATAGTAACAGGCAGATAAAACTTGTAGAAAAATAGTTATTGAAATAAAAAACTCAACAGATGGGTCACAAAGAGAGGAGACCAAGTTAAAGAGGAAATTGATAAACTAGAGAATAGATCTGAGAAAATTAACCACCAAAGTGCTTCTACAAGAGAAAACATGGAAATGAAAAATGAGAAAGAAGCTTGGGAAGAAAAGAATGGAGGTGAGGAAATATTTAAAGGGATAACCAAAAATTTTCTATATAAGACTGATTAAAGATACAAAATTTCGGCCAGGCGCAGTGGCTCATGCCTGTAATTCCAGCACTTTGGGAGGCCGAGGCAGGCAGATCATGAGGTCAGGAGATCGAGACCATCCTGGCTAACACAGTGAAACTCCGTCTCTACTAAAAATACAATTAGCTGGGTGTAGTGGCACGCACCTGTAGTCCCAGCTACTTGGGAGGCTGAGGCAGGAAAATCGCTTGAACCTGGAAGGCGGAGGTTGCAGTGAGCCGAGATCATGCCACTGCACTCCAGCCTGGGCAACAGAGCGAGACCCTGTCTCAGAAAAAAAAAAAAAAAAAAAAAAGATACAAAATTTCCAGATAAGAAGCAGCCCACACCTAGGTACATTGTATGAAACCGCAGAATAACAAAGGCAAAAGGATTTTTAAATATGTTCCAGTTGGGAAAACTGACAATTAACAAGCAAAATTAGAATTTCACTAGCAGTAATAAGCTCCATGAGGATAATAAAACAGGATAATGAGACAAAGAGTTTTAGATAGGGTGGTCAGGAAAGGCCACTCTGAGTAGGTGACATCTGAGTCGAGCCCTGACTGCTGAAAAAGAGCCAGCTTAACCAGACCTGTGAGAACAGTGTTCCAGGAAGAGGAAATATCAAATCCATGCAAAAACACCAGAGCAGAAACGAACTTGGTGTGCTCAAGGAAAAGAAAGAAGACTCGTGTAGCTGACTACAGTGATCTCAGGGAAAGCAGTGTGAAAGAAGAGCTAAGAATTCAGCTGAGGTCAGACCTCATAGGCTTTGTATAACAATTAAAATAATCTCCAGGCTGGGCGCAGTGGCTCATGCCGGTAATCCCAGCACTTTGGGAGGCCGAGGCAGGCGGATCACCTGAGGTTAGGAGTTTCAGACCAGCCTGGCCAACATGGCAAAAACCATCTCTATTAAAAATATTAAAAAATTAGCCAGGCGTGGTGGTGTGCACCTGTAGTCCCAGCTACTCAGGAGGCTGAGGCACAAGAATCACTTGAACCCAGGCGGCGGAGGCTGTGGTAAGACGAGATTGTGCCACTGCACTCCAGCCTGAGCAAGAGAGCCAGACTCTGTCTCAGTAAAAAATAAATAATAAAATAAAATAATCTCCAAAGTACCACAGTTTGTAAATTCGCTGTTGGTTTTGGCTAGTCCCTCCCTTAGGCTATGGTGGAGACTTGAATAAATATAAAAATATTTTTGGCCAGTCGCGTTGGCTCACGCCTGTAATCCCAGCACTTTGGGAGGCTGAGACGGGCGGATCACGAGGTCAGGAGATCGAGACCATCCTGGCCAACACGGTGAAACCCCGTCTCTACTAAAAATACAAAAAAAATTAGCCGGGCGTAGTGGCAGGCACCTGTGGTCCCAGCTACTCGGGAGGCTGAGGCAGAAGAATGGCGTGAACCCGGGAGGTAGGGCTTGCAGTGAGCCGAGATCGCGCCACTGCACTCCAGCCTGGGCGATAGAGCGAGACTCCGTCTCAAGAAAAAAAAAAAAAAGAAAAAGAAAAAGAAAGTTAAGATCACATTCTCCCTAATAGTATTGGTTTTTTGTTTTTTGTTTTTGTTTTTTTTTTCTGAGACAGGGTCTCACTCTGTCGCCCAGGCTGGAATGCAGTGGCAAGATCTCGGCTCACTGCAACCTCCACCTCCCAGGTTCCAGTGATTCTCCTGCCTCAGCCTTCTGAGTAGCTGGTACGTCAGGCGTGCACCACCACACCCGGCTAATTTTTTGTATTATTAATAGAGACAGGGTTTCACCATATTGGCCAGGCTGGTCTCGAACTCCTGACCTCAGGTGATCCACCCACCTCGGCCTCCCAAAGTGCTGGGATTACAGGCGTGAGCCACCGCACCTGGCCACTATTGGTTTTCTCCGACTGTTTAAAGAGTTGAGGGAAATAAATATAATTGTTCAAGGGCACATGTTTTCAAATTGGGTGGAAGGAGAATACCAAAGGGCTAAGGATGAAGAAAGTAAGCTCATGAAGGGGGATGATGCAGCAGGAGTCCTGGCCTATTGCTTCCTATGTGTTAGTGTGTTAGCCTAGTCTCCCTTTTTTTTTTCCTCTCTTGAGACAGGGTCTCACTCTGTCACCAAGGCTACAGTGCAGTGGCACGATCATAGCTCACTGCAGCCTCAACTTCCCAGGCTCAAGCAATCCTCCCACCTCAGCCTCCCAAGTAGCTAGGACCACAGGCACATGCCACCACACCCAGCTAATTTTTTTATTGTTTGTAGAGACAGGATCTCACTATGTTGCTCAGGCTGGTCTCAAACTCTGGGCTCAAGCGATTCTCCTGCCTCAGCCTCCAATAGTGCTGGGATTTCAGGCGGGAGCCACTGTGCCCAGCCTAATCTCCCTTTCTTTGATGGTAGGGTTGTCATGTACTACTTTCGTATCCTTTCTAGTATATACCATACCTGATAATTATTCCATAAGCTTTGGCTAAAAGAGCTCAATTCCATCCTTCCCCATAAAGGACAAGCTATTACTAAGAAGTTAACCAAGACTTTGTCTTACATGCAATGGGACACTAGGAATGGATTTTTATGCTGTTTGGCTGAATTCAGTAGTTTTCCAAAAGAACAAATAGCCTGGGCTACATGGGCAGGTTCCCCTAACCAACCCAGTAAATCTTGTCTGATAAGGTTCAGCCTCATCCCTCAGATCTGATAGTGTGGTTTACTCCTTAAGGGCTCTGCACTCCAGCTCCCTGGGCTCAAGAGGACCCAGTCCCCCATCCTTTAGCTATAGAGTACCCTAAAGAGTAAAGCCAAAGACTGGAGCTCGTGACCAATGTGAGAAAAGCCTGGAATCAAAAGAGGTGGCTGCGGCCTCAAGATGAGCCCACAGTGTCATGGTCCCCAAAGGGGAGTCCCAGGGATAGTAGTGGGGACAACAGGGGTCCATTGACTTCAACCCACAGGGCATCCTGTAACAATTTGGTCTGGGGCCTCCCAAAGACTAACTGTAGCCAACAATCTGAGGAAGGGCAACACAGTGAATCAGGACAATAAGGGCATCTTATAAATAAGTGAACTTGCCCCCAAATAACAATGAACATGCTTAGACAACAAATGCAACAAAATAGGGATGTGTTTCCCAAAAGTGTGGTACATAGGCCCCAAATCATCTGAAGTATTTGTCAAGAATGTAGATAGACTGAGACCCTCTGGGGGCAGGGACTGAAAATCCACCTTTTAAAACACACTCCCCTGGTTATGTTTATGTATTTTCAAGCTTGAGAACCACTGCCCTGGATCTAAAAAGAACATACAATAAACAGTTCCTGCTCTCTAAACATGAAATAGACTCATATTCTTTTTCTAGAATCCCAAACGTGTCCCAACACAGTTACCCACAAGAGTACCTACATAGAATCAAGGCACATTATTTATACTCTCTATGCCTCATTCCACTAAAACATATAATAGATCATACATATATATTTTAAAAAGAACTGACATGTTAGCTACGCTCCCATCCACACCAGTACTTACTGCCAAAGCTACACTGCAACTACATCCTCATTAAACAGCCCCCAAACAGAGCAGCTAGCAAAAAAAATTAAAATCCATTTCCTGTGTTGCATTAGGAACCTGAATAACAAATTCAGAAAAAGCTACTTGACCCTGGTAGGAAAATCCCAGAGCAAAAATCGGAAGTTGCAACATATCCCACGGTTTTATTAAGGTCTACTTGTCAATGTCCCGGGGCATGCAGGCCTGTGGTGTCTGGCAGGCTACAGAAGAACAGGACCCTGGTTCATGGACCACTCTTTCACCCCTGGACACTCGGAAGGAAAAGCAGTCCCCAGGAATCCCTCATCACTGGCCTCTTCTGCTAGAGTATGTCCATTGAGAAGCATGGCTTCTTTAGCAAGGGCTGGTGCAGACAACCGAGGGCTGAAACAGCAGGTAGCATGCAGCAGAGCAGGTGAGTAGCAGGTGGCACTCAGGCAGAGCAGGGGGGCAGTTTAGCCTACTGTCATCCACTCACAGTTGGTGCGACGAAGTAGGTCCTTTTCTTCCCACAGTTGTATCACTGCCTCTTCCCTCTTAAAAGTGGAGATTGCACTAGTGGCCCTGAAGCCCCAGTGGGCCCACTAATGAGTTTTATGCCTACATGGCACCGTTGTTTTTCAACTTTTACAAAGTGGGCTGGGTCGGCTGGGCGTGGTGGCTCACGCCTATAATCCCAGCACTTTGGGAGGCCAAGCCAGGTGGATCACCTGAAATCGGGAGCTCGAGACCAGCATGACCAACATGGAGAAACCCTGTCTTTACCAAAAATACAAAATTAGCCAGGTGTGGTGGCGAATGCCTGTAGTCCCAGCTACTCGGGAGGCTGAGGCAGGAGAATCGCTTAAACCCTGGAGGCGGAGGTTGCAGTGAGCCGAGATCACACCATTGCACTCCAGCAGGGGTGGGCAACAAGATCGAAACTCTGTCTCAAAAAAAAAAAAAAAAAAGTGGGCTGGGGCCTGGTACAGTGGCTCACGCCTGTAATCCCAGCACTTTGGGAGGCTGTGGCAGGCAGATTACCTGAGGTCAGGAGTTCAAGATCAGCCTGGCCACCATGGTGAAACCCCATCTCTACAAAAATACAAAAATTAGCCGGGCATGATGGCAGTTGCCTGTAATCCCAGCTACTTGGGAGGCTGAGGCGGAAGAATCACTTGAACCTGGAGGCAGAGGTTGCAGTGACCTGAGATCGTGCCATTGCACTCCAGCCTAGGCAACAGAGTGAGACTCTGTCCCCAACAACAACAACAAAAAAGTGGGCTGGGTGCAGCGGGTCAGGCCTATAATCCCAGCACTTTCGGAGGCTGAAGTGGGAGCACTGCTTGAGCCCAGGAGTTTGAGACCAGCCTGGGCAACAAAGCATGACCTCGTCTCTATTAAAAATGAAAAATGGCCGGGCGCGGTGGCTCAAGCCTGTAATCCCAGCACTTTGGGAGGCCGAGACGGGCGGATCACGAGGTCAGGAGATCAAGACCATCCTGGCTGACACAGTGAAACCCCGTCTCTACTAAAAAATACAAAAAACTAGCCGGGCGAGGTGGCGGGCGCCTGTAGTCCCAGCTACTCGGGAGGCTGAGGCAGGAGAATGGCGTGAACCCGGGAGGCGGAGCTTGCAGTGAGCCAAGATCACGCCACTGCACTCCAGCCT
Source organism: Macaca thibetana thibetana (assembly GCF_024542745.1). Classification (NCBI taxonomy): domain Eukaryota; kingdom Metazoa; phylum Chordata; class Mammalia; order Primates; family Cercopithecidae; genus Macaca; species Macaca thibetana. The sequence continues at coordinate 98,913,976 of NC_065586.1, read as the reverse complement.
GGGCGGCAGAGCGAGACTCTGTCTCAAAAAAAAATAAAAATAAAAATAAAAATAAAATAAAATAAAATAAAATAAAAATGAAAAATACTAGCCAGGCATGATGGCAGGCACCTGTAGTCTTAGCTACTTGGGAGGTTGAAGCAGGAGGATCACTTGAGCCCAGGAATTCAAGGTTGCAGTGAGCTGTTAACTGCACTCCAGCCTGGGCAACAGAGTGAGACCATGTCTCAGAAAAAAAAACAAAAAGTGGAACTGACGGTCAACATTTTAAAATGAGAGAAATTCATACAAAAATCCGGATTTCCAGTTTCTTTAGAAAAATCAAGGACCACATTCACAAAGGGCCGTAAGAGGCTGGGCAGAGATGTATGTGGGCTCCAGCTTCTCCAGTCTACACAGTCCCATCCCCTGCCCCATCCCTACTGCCCAATAATCCCATTTGCTTGACTCAGTCACGCCACTGGCTGGCCCCTGCGGGCACCTGTCACTTCCTGCTCTAAAGTTTAGTAGTAACCTTGAAGTTAAGGCAGGCTAAAGACACCTAAATACAAGCAGCAGACATCTGAATTCTCTACACTATGGCTCAAGCAGCATCTTAATTAAATACATGTCAAATAGGAACCTGGATAAAGAAGAGGGGCCCTTCTCCACCGCATGATGGGAACACCTGTGGATAATCTAGAAAAATCTCCTACCACAACAGCATGGGGAAGACAACCAGTTCTGCCCAGTGACTGTGTATATCAACCACTGACCTAGGTGTTTTTACCTACATTACCTTTTTATAGGAAACAGGTTCAGAGTGATCATACAGCTGGGAAAAATGTCCAGGACCTAAAACCCAAAATTTAGTGGAAGGAATTTAATGCTTAGGGTTACCCTAAACTTTCATTCTAGATGCTGACAGGCACAAAAATGACAGATAAGATATGAAATTTGCCTTGGAGGGTACTTTGTAATAACTAAGCTGTTAGGTTTAAAAAACCTAACAAACCTAACAAACTTTTTAAAGTTTATTTCAATTCTTGTTGCTACAAAGCTTCCTGAAATATTCAAGTTCATCTTGTTCCTTCATAAGTACAATCTAATCAATAGAATGTGTTCTTTATTTAATGATCTGTAATGTGGCAAAGCCTCAGGGTAATCATTTCAAGCAGGGAAGATGCACAAACATGTAAATACGTGTATATAATTAAAATACACAGGCCGGGCGCGGTGGCTCAAGCCTGTAATCCCAGCACTTTGGGAGGCTGAGACGGGTGGATCACGAGGTCAGGAGATCGAGACCATCCTGGCTAACACGGTGAAACCCCATCTCTACTAAAAAATACAAAAAACTAGCCAGGCGAGGTGGTGGGCGCCTGTAGTCCCAGCTACTCGGGAGGCTGAGGCAGCAGAATGGCGTGAACCCGGGAGGTGGAGCTTACAGTGAGCTGAGATCTGGCCACTGCACTCCAGCCTGGGCGACAGAGCGAGACTCTGTCTCAAAAAAAAAAAAAAAAAAAAAAAAAATTAATATACATTTACATAGAGCTCTCGAACTTTTTTTTTTTGAGACAGTCTCACTCTGACTCCCACCGTAGACTGGAGTACAGTAGTGTGGTCTCAGCTCACTGCAACCTCCACCTCTTGGGTTCAAGCAATTATCATGCCTCAGCCTCCTGAGTAGCTGAGACTACAGGCGCATGCCACCATGCCCAGCTAATTTTTGTGTTTTTGGTAGAGGCAGGGTTTCGCCATGTTGGCCAGGCTGATCTCAAACTCCTGACCACAGGTGATCTACCCACCTTGGCCCCCCAAAGTGCTGGGATTACACGTGTGAGCCACCGTACCCTACCCTCTTGAGCCCTTCAAATATCTTTTAAAAGTCAGCCTCTCATTTGAGCCTGCCAGCCAGTTGCCTGCAAGACACTCTGCAGTGAGACCCTTTTTAATGTGACTCTTTGTCCAAGGTAGAAGTAAACAGTTCCCCTGAACAACTTAGAGAACTGCAAGGGGGCCAGGTGTGGTGGCTCACGCCTGTAATCCCAGCACTTTCGGAGGCTGAGGCAGGCGGATCACAAGGTCAGGAGTTCGAAACCAGCCTGACCAACATTGTGAAACCCTGTCTCTACTGAAAATATAAAAATTAGCCAGGTGGTGGCGGGCACCTGTAATCCCAGCTACTCAGGAGGCTGAGGCAGAAGAATTGCTTGAACCCAGGAGGTGGAGGTTATAGTGAGCTGAGATTGTGCCACTGCACTACAGCTTGGGCGACAGAGCAAGACTCTGTCTCAAACAAACAAAAAAACAAACAAACAAAAGAAATGCATGGGGCTAGGTGCAGTGGCTCATGCCTGTAATCCTAGCACTTTGGGAGGTAGAGGTAGGAGGACTGCTTGAGCCCAGGAGGTGCCAGACCAGCCTAGGCAACATGGCAAGATTGTCTCTTCAAAATATAAGAAATTAGCTGAGTGTGGTGCCATGCACTTAAGGTCCCAGCTACTGGGGAGGTTGAGGTGGGATGATCACTTGAGCCTGGGAAGTGGAGGCTGCGGTAAGTTATGATCATGCCACTGTGCTCCAGCCTGGGTGACACAGTGAGACTCTTTCTCAAAAGAAAAAAAAAAAAAAAAGAACTGCAAGGGTCTCTGAAGAGGTGCTACTGCCCCCCTATCTTATAAAGAAATGAATGACACTTAGACCTAAGATTGAATATGACAGAATCGGGACTGTCAAAACCCTGATCTTCTGATTTTGATTCCTTATCCTTTCTGTAACTGGGCTCCAGCTCAACAGGCTTTACTGTATCTTGAAAATAGCTCTTAGTCAAATAGAATATCCACTTCCTTGCCTCGAAAGAAGAAAGAAGTAAAGTTTTCAAAAGGATCTGAAATATTGAAGGTACAAGTTAATTTGTTGCTGATGTGCTTGAGAAGAGATTTGCCAGTTTCATTTGAGAAAGGCATATGCCACATCTCATTCCTCATTATAAGCATAATTCTAAATTTAACACCCTTTTTTTTTCCCTCAGCAGTTCCACCTCACTGCAGCAGACCCTGCTGGGAGCAAAGATCGTAATGGGACTTGCCTTGTGTGGTTGTCTGCCTTGGGACCAGCACCAGAGATGTATTGCCAGCAAAAAGTTCAGCACTGCTCAAGGGAACTGTTTACTTCTAACTCTGACAAGGAGTCACATTTACAAGGGTCTCACTGCAAACAGGCACAGGATAAAAGGATCTTCAGAATCCAGAGGCTGTGTCTCCAAAAGACAGAAAAACTTTAAAGAAACAAGAACTTTTAGAACTCTAAGAGCTTGGACTTGAAGATTAAAACAGACTTCGGTGATTTAGAAAACGGGGACCGGGTGGACGTCAGTATGTTACTAATGATAGATTACAATAAACATTCCGCCTCAGCCTCCCAAGTAGCTGGGACCTTAGGTGCACAGCACCATATCCAGCTAATTTCTTATACCCATAGCAATAGGTACCTGGCTTCAAATATGGGCTACTACTAAAATAACTATGCCTAATTGTTCTTTAAGTTGTATGTATAAAGTCATTTGGGTACTACTGAGATCCTGTCCTCCTCGGGGGTGGTAATCCAGGTTATTTGAGTAAAAGATGAAACGTCAGTTCCATCCGACTTTTCACATGGGCTTGGTCATATCCATATTTCAGATGGGCTTGGTCATATCTACTGGCCCACAAAAAATGACTCTGTACCTGTCATTGATAAGACAGAGTACCTGGTGATTAGTGGGACAACCAATGTCAAAATTCTAAATTTCTGGGCAGATAATGAACACACATTGCTTAGAAAGCAGCAGGAAAGGTCTACCCATTTCCCCTTTATTAAAACAATATGGTACTTCTTCCCTCAGCCCTGTGACTCCTGCTTCCCAAGCAAAATGGACTACTATGAGTCTGTGATTTCTACCCCAAGGTTTCTCCACCTTAGCTCTACTGACATTTGGAATCAGGTAATTATTTGTTGTACAAGACTGAACTGTACATTGTAGGATGTTTAGCAACATCCCTGGCCTCTGTTAACTAGGTATGCCAGTAGCAACTTCCCACTCCCCTCACTGTGACAGCTGACAATGTCCAAACACTGCCAAATGTCCTCTATGGGGGAAGGGCAAAACTGTCCCTAGTTTAGAACCCCTGTTTTAGCCAAACTCCCACAATATTTTGTGCAGAACTGTGTTTTAGCCAGTCTTGTTCCCTGACTGCTTCACAGACTCCCTGCCACCACCCCGCTCTAAATTCCCCGTGAGCAGGGCTGATGTCAGTCTCACAAGCATACCTATCCGGGCCAAAAAGCCTTCACAAAGTCCTGAACCTGGTGACCGCTGAGTCAAGTAACCATAGGAGCTAGTCGTCCCTCGTGCCTCAGCTACACGGTACAAGCAGCAGCATCAAGGGGTCCTCCAAAGCCTAAGGCAAGGCTGTGGGTGTGTGATTTTCACATGACCAGTGCAAGACTGAACCGTGGCTCTCTAGCCGTGGCACTCTCATCCTGGTTTACAGTAACCCAGCACAAGCTGAGCCTGGCTCATGAATCTGGAACCTTACAGAGAGACGCAGGAATGACTAGGTTCTATTTGTGCTGGCGGTCCGCCCCAGCCTGTCCTAACCTCCCTACGGCACTCCAGAACCACACCCGGAGAGGTGGGAAATCACAGGTATTCACACCACTGCCTGCCTGGTGGGTAACAAGGGATTTCAAACCCTCGATGGAAACCACAAGATCAATTGGACGGTATTTGAAACCACATCGAGACCATGCGTCACAGTTGGGAGATCCTTAAGTCTTGTGTGTTAAGCAAGAAAACCAAGCAATAATAAATAATACTCTGGCCTCCTTGATGCAATGCCCGAGGAAACCAGTCTTATGTGCAACACAGTCCCGGCAAACCCTGAGCCACTTTCAGGAAAAGAAGTCAGTGTGTCACACTCCAGCCATACCCAAAGCCAAGTCTCCTTCTCTGCACTGCCCCTCCCCTCGCAGGATTTTATCACCATTTCCAGCAACCAGCAATAGAAGCCTCTTGTGAGGTCTGGGGTTCAAGTTCAGATGAGCCCTGCCCAGAGAAACAATGGTTACAGGGGGGCACAGATATGGCTCAGGCCCCTGTATCTGTGCCCCTCTGTTACCATTCTCAGGGCTCTTTCAACCCACTGTTGCTGCAAATTAGCAAGAAATAAGAGTCAAGAAGCCCTAGGAAAGAAGAGGTAAGAAACTAGTATCTTACTGGTGCTAAGGAATTAGGGCAGAAGAAGGAATTTCAAAGCATTTTTTTAAATAGCCCCAATGTATTCTGTTTTCCTGGACTAAAATTTACCTCTTCAAGGAAAAGGGGTGGGAGGGGGCGGGTCAAACTCATGGGCTGTCACTGGAGGAAGTGACTGTTTTCTTTGGCTCCATCCTGGATAATGTTTCAAAATCAGCAGCCACAGCCTCTTTTCCACTAAGTTACTGTCCAGTACACTGCTTTCTCTTTGCTCTGATAACAGAGATGTAATGAAAAACAAGCCACATTCCTTAAAAAAAATAAAAAGCAGCTTCTTTCAACAGAAATGGTTGAGGGTTCAAAAATTAACCTGAGGCCAGGCACAGTTGCTCACATCTGTAATCCCAGCACTTTGGGAGGCCATGGCAGGTGCATCACCTGAAGTCAGGAGTTCGAGACCAACCTGGCCAACATGGTAAAACTCCATCTTTCCCAAAAATACAAAAATTAGCCGAGTGTGGTGGCAGGTGCTACCAGCTACTTGGGAGGCTGAGGCACGAGAATTCCTTGAACCCGGGAGGCAGAGGTTGCAGTGAGCCAAGATCGCACCACTGCACTCCTGTCTGGGTGACAGAGTGAGAGCCAGACTCCATCCCTCCCCCTACCCACACAAAAAAAATTAACCTGAAAGGGCTTGCGGAAGCACCACCTTTCTCACCTTTGGTGACAGTACGGAAATGAGGTGTTCTGTGGAGTTGTCACAAGACTTTTACAAATCAGTTTAGATAAGGATTCTGGCTTCAACTTTTGGTAGCACAAACAAGTGTCACCTTGGTGTTTGCTGCTACATACAACTAGTTCCCTTCCAAGCGAGATCTTGCTTAATTTGTCCTCAACCTGGTAGAAAGAGATGGTGCCCGAGGGGAACAGCAACTGGTAGTCAACATTCAGTCCTCTGCTGTGCACAGAACAGGCAGGGAGGAGGAGGCCTGCAGCAGACTGTGGATATGGGTACCAAGCCAGAACAACGGGCAGGGGCAGACAGACACCAAGAAGACCTGCACTCCAGGCCCCTCCTGCCACACATTAGCCCTGGGTTCTGGAACAGATAACTTCTCCCTGGGTTTCAGTTTCCGTACAGCAAAAAGGAGATAAGACCTCCTCCCTCATGGGTGGCCACTGTGGTGAAATAATAAATACCCCAAGTCAATGCTGGCTAACATTCAGCAGTTGAGGGGTTAAATTGGAAGCCAGCAATTCCCCTCCTTCCCTCTCTGCAGTCATGGCTCCCACCCTGCAGCTTTAGCTGGCTATCACACAGCCTTTCCAGTGCTCTCCTTGTGAGACTCTAAAGCCACTTCCTATGCCCAGGGAGTAAGTACCATGCAACAGTCTAGTTGCCTTGTCACATTCAGCATCAGCCCAGGGACCAGCTCACCCTTTCAAAAACACACACAGCCCCTTGGGCCAGGAGTTGCCCCCTGTGCTCTTTCCATGACAAATTCCAACCCGGGCAAGGGACCCTAAGAGGGTTTTGATGGATATTATTCATTCCCAGTATCAGGGACCATCCCATGTCATTGGTGTGGACAACTGGGAAAACAATGGGTCTTTCCTACTGAGAAAGGCAATACTCCAAGATGCAAGATGTAAAATTAGTGTCTTAATGGATCTAGCCTGCATTCCGTCAACTAGAACTTACCACCCACTGGTCCTTCCACACACCTAGTACCTACAATGCAACAACTGATACTACTGGACTGGACTGTGGGAAAGGCCACCTCCAGAAGGGTTGCCTCTTCACACCTCTGAACTGCGGCATTCTATTCTTTTCTTATGTCATTTGCCACCACCTGCAGAATGTCCTCATTACCTGTGCACTTATTCTACTTTCCCTACCTGACTGTAAATCCCTTGAGGGCAGGGATGGAGTTTATATCTCTCTGTATCCACAATATGCTTTGGGTAGAACAGGTGCACAGTACTTTTCAGCTGTTGAGTGTTGCTCCTAAGAAACGCATCGGCCTTACCCAATCAATACCTTCTGGATAAACATGAAATAGAAGTCATTCAAATCATGACTAAGAACATTCTGTTGCAATACTGTTCTCCGAAAATTAGTAATCCCTTTGTTAGGTACACATAATGGAACTTCTCTTAATCAGAAAACCTATTTTCTCATCTTGTCAGACAATAAAGGGATAGCAGCCGGGCATGGTGGCTCATGCCTGTAATCCCAGCACTTTGGGAGGCCGAGGCAGGCAGATCACGAGATCAGGAGATCGAGACTATCCTGGCTAACACGGTGAAACCCCGTCTCTACCAAAAATACAAAAATAATCAGCCGGGAGTGGTGGCGGGTGCCTGTAGTCCCAGCTACTCAGGAGGCTGAGGCAGAAGAATGGCGTGAACCCGGGAGGCGGAGCTTGCAGTGAGCCAAGATCGCGCCACTGCACTCCAGCCTGGGCGACAGAGCGAGACTCCATCTCAAAATAAATAAATAAATAAATAAATAAATAAATAAATAAATAAATAAATAAAGGGATAGCATGCCCAATTGTGTGTTATATCTAAAATTTGGTATATAGTGCCATACCCAAAAAGTTCAGCAGGTGACTATCTTCCTCTGAGCTTTGGCTCATCTAAGCACAAAAAGAGCATTTTTTTGGTCAACACTGTAGCTTCTGTGACCTGTCTGACTGTCCCTTGCATGAAAGGACTAATATATCCTACAGTTTATCTGCCCTTTACAGACACTGAAATCATGCCATGCTCATTATTAGACAGAAGGGCCCTGAGGTCTTCCTCCTTCTTGGTATCCATAAAAGACACCCATACCTGGTGAACTAAGGTCCTTATCTTGCCTCAGGCAAATTCAATGCCAAGACTCAACAGATGAATGACAGTTTCCCTTGTCATCTGCAGGAGAAAACAAAAACAACTCTCCCAACCTGATCTGTCCGGAATGCTCTTTCCCCAACTCATATGTCTGGTAAACTCTCCTACTCATCCTTCAAGAGTCAGATCAGATATCAGCTTCTCAGGAAAGCCTCCCCTAGCCTGATTCAGGTACGTGCCCCCACGCTGTGCTCTCCCAGTCCCTGGGCGTTCCTCTGTTGTCGTCTCAGCACACTGGCTTGTAATTACTTCCATGCCGCCCAACTCTGGAGGACAGTTTCTCAAAGTGTGACCAGAAACAACCTGGGTCAGAAACACCTGGGGAACTTCACAGAAATGCATATTCCGGGGCCCTGGCCCAGACATAAAGAATCTACATTTTTTTTTGGCCAGGCTTGGTGGCTTACGTCTATTATCCCAGCATTTTGGGAGGCTGAGGCAAGCGGACCACTTGAGGTCAGGAGTTTGAGACCAACCTGGCCAGGCATGGTGAAACCCCATCTCTACTAAAAATACCAAAAAAATTAGCCAGGCGTGGTGGCACATGCCTGTAGTCCCAGCTACCTGGGAGGCTGAGGCAGGAGAATGGCTTGAATCGGGGAGGTGGAGGTTGCAGTGAACCGAGATTGTGCCACTGCACTCCAGTCTGGGAGACAAGAACAAGACTCAACAAGAATGATTTTTTTTTTTTTTTTGAGACGGATTCTCGCTCTTGCCACCCAGGCTGGAGTGCAATGGCGGGGCCTCTCAGCTCACTGCAACCTCCGCCTTCCAGGTTTAAGCGATTCTCCTGCCTCAGCCTCCTGAATAGCTGGGATTAAGGGGTAAGCAGCATCTTATCTCCTACCTAGGCAGGCTAGAAAGAAACATGCCCCAAGGAGAACAATGCATTAATCATACTCTATTCTCAGACATCAAGCCGCACAGTCTAGGTAGTGAGAAAAACCCAGGATTTGGGAAAGACTCAAGTTAAAAAACAGCAACAAAAATCTTCAATTACCCTTTCTCTAGACAACTGAGCAATGCTGGGCAAATGGCTTAACTTCTCTAAGCCTCAGCATGCACCTCTGTACAAACAGAATAATCCTACCACATAAGACACAGGATTACGGGGAAAAAATAATCATATGGATTAAGGGGAAAAAATAAATCAAAGTACATACATATGTATGATAAAGATTAATTTTCTGTGTGTGTGTGTGCGTGCATTATGTGTCATTTTTTCTTAGAATTATCACCAAGTGATCTTTAGAAGGCTGGTTTCTACATGGCTCCAATAAAGAACATAGTTACACTGTCTGACACAAAATACTAGAAATATACAATATATGTAACTACTCCAAGATTGCACAGGCAAGGTTTGAGTCACAGAAGCCCAGGGCAGGAAAGGCCTTCAGAGGTCTTCTAAATTCTGCCTGCCACCAGGCAACTGTTCAGACACAAGAGCTAAAGGTTCACCTGCTGTTGATCCTCTCAGATGCTCCCCACAACCACCATCCCAACCCTTCAATCTCTTTGAAGAGTTTAATCAAATGCTACCCACTGCTTCATTCTCTCACTACATGTCCAAGTAACTGGACGCAAGCCCTCGCCCTCTTGCCACCTCAGTATATAAGATTAACAGGATCTTGGTAGAGTAAGAGGTGGCCTCCCAGCTGTACGTCACTGCACAATGGCAGTCACTGACTACAGATGCAAGAGCTCACTCCCCTCACTATGGGCTCCCGCCCAGCACAACTGGCTCCTGTCAAGGTATCAGTCCCTTCGCTTCTCATTTCCTGCACCCCTGCAGTGGTGCATCCTTTGGGAATTAGTAGATCAAAATAAGAGTTATGTCTACTCTCTACCAGCCAAGGTGCAAACGTTTCACATACATTCTTTCGTGGAATCCCCGTGCAACCTCACAGATGAGGTTCAGAGCAGTTAAGGGCCTGCCCAAGACCCCAGGGAAGCTGGGATATGAATGCAGGTCTTTCCAGCTCCCAGCCCACTCTTTCTACTCTGTTAGGCAGTTTTCGCCCTCTCAGCCTGCTGACACAGCATGAGACGTTTCGTCCAGCTTCATCCTATTTCCAACACTGCTCGAAATCCTCTCCAGGGCTCACTCTGCCCATAGGTTAAAAGGACAGCCTTTCTGGCCAGGCACAGTGGCTCATGCCTGTAATCCTAGCACTTCAGGAGGCCTAGGCGGCCGGATCACCTGAGGTCAGGAGTTCGAGACCAGTCAGGCCAACATGGCGAAACCCTGTCTCTACTAAAAATACAAAACTTAGCTGGGCATAGTGGCACATGCCTGTAATCCCAGCCACTCAGGAGCCTGAGGCAGGAGAATCGCTTGAACCCAGGAGACAGAAGTTACAGTGAGCTAATGCCACTACACTCCAGCCTGGGCAACAGAGTGAACAGGGTGAGACTCCACCTCAAAAAAAAAAAAAAAAAAAGGACAGCCTTTCTTGTGGGGCCAGAGGGGATGTTCAGAGTGGTCACCACTCTGCCCATCAGCTGTGTTAACGCAACACTCTGAAGATAACAAGAGCTGTAATGGAAGGTTTGGGGCTTTTCAGAGGAGCTTCCTTTGAACAGAACTGTAGGCAACTCAAAGGAGAGTTGCCCATCTAGCACTTTTCTCAGAGTGAGGGCAACCAGTGGACCCTAGCAGCTCCCCTCTAGGGCTTCTGCTATGAGCTCATCTGTGGCTTTTCCTCACCCAGGAACGGGCAGCAGAGGGTGTGTGCTCCCTCCCCACCCCTTACAGCCAGCAGCTGCTGGTTACAGTTACACATTCCGATACAGACATGCCTCTCAGACGAAGAGGGGGTGGGGGTGTCCGACTCTCAGAAGCCCTGGAACAAATAGTTGGCAACAGCTGTGTTCTCAGCAGACAGCAGTTGGTGGCTTGCTACTGTTCTCTCATTCCACACTGCTTTACAGGCTGGAATGAATGCAGTGCCCCCACTTCAAAGGGCGGCTCACCGAGCAATCAAGTCTCTGCCACAGGGGTTTGTTTGAAAAATCGGTCGGTAAGGCCAAAATGGGGTCAATTCCACACCCCTTCCCCTGAGGTGTCCTGGACGTCCCTCAGCCGCACAGCCCCAGGCACATGCTTGAAAGGAAGAAAGCCTTTCCTTTAGAAGAAGAACGGAGCCCTCGACCCACCCCCAGCGCAGAGTCCCTTCAGAACCAGAGGACTGTGAGGAAATCTCCACTAACTAGCCAAATCAAAATGGAGAAGGAATAAAAGGGGTTTGCAGCAAGAATCGCACTCTGCCTCTCCCCTTCCCCAGCCCCACTCTTCAGCTGTTTCTCCGTGAAGTTTCCAAAGCAGTTTTACAGTATCTGATGGAAAATCAGAACTGGACAGCCCTAGAGAAACCTCGGGGACGTAGAGGGTTAAGAACACGGTGGCTCTGAAAGTAAGGAGCAGCTAGCAAACAAGAAGGGAGACTGGAAAGTTCTGTGTGGGAGCTGGCCTGGTCTAACCGAGAGGCATTTGCTAAAATATTCCCTCCACCCAAAGCAGTAGTACAATAAACAAGCTCCCACCCCTTCTTCCCTTCCAAACCCGATCCATGCGGAACCAATTACCTGTCTAAGACCCAAAAGGAAAGGCATCCTGCAAGAGCATCGTCCACACTAACGTTGGAACAAAGGGCTCTTAAAAGTTAAGGTCTTGGAATGAGCATTGCCCCTGATGGGCCTGTGTGCGCGGTGGTCCTGGTTCATCAGCCTTCCTTAGCAAAGCAAAGTAAACAGAGTCCTGGGACCGAGCAGGCACACTGTCTCCTGCTCTCCTCGCTACTCCCCCCGCCTGGTTCTGGCCCACCCCCACCTTCTCGTGACATATCTCAGACGCAGCAAAGCCGAAGCTGTCTGCCAAGTGGGAAATGACATCAGTTCAGGCGCAGCAGAAAAAACTTCAGACAGCTGCGCTGGAATACTGAGGAGGATGTGCTGCAGACCCGCAATGCCCAGCCCTGGACCCACCTAGAGCCAGAGCCCACTGTGGGAGGATGGTGGGGGTTGCAGATGGGAGCAGGCTGCTGCATCCCCTTGGCTCTAAGTAGGCTCGGGGGTACATAAATCAAGTCTCTAAAATTGAAAAGAGGAACACTGCTCTGAATAAGGACTGACTTTGTAGCTCCTAAAGTATTGTTTCTCCTCCCTGGGAAAGAAAATCCAGTCCAGTGTCTGTCAGTTTCACAGAAACTTTTCCACCCCCACCCCTGCCAGAGTCGGTCTCAATACATAATAGGACAGGAAGCCTGGCTGTCCCAACTTTCTCTAGGGAATGAGGCAATTCACAGTGGGGGCTTGGAGAAGCACCTTTTCCCCAGCTAAGGTAGGACACGCTACCTTGGACGCTGCCCTTTCAAGTCCTCGCTTCCACCGGAGAGTTTATATTTCATAAACAAACTACACAAGTACAGGTGCCAACATCTTTCCTCACTTGTCTTATAAAAGGTACAACAAGTCCCACCGCAGCCTCCAAGTTGCCAGAAAGGCAGATCATCTATATTTAAACCAACTCTTGGTTCGGAAAAGTTCACCGCCTTAGGTTTGTCGTGTTTTCTTCACTAAGTTCAGTTCAGGGAGAAAAGAGTTCTCTAACGCAAGCTTTGCACAAGCAAGGGCCCTGGGGATGGTGTCCTGCTCTGACTTTCCCTAGTCGGTGGTGTAAGCCAAATCCCTTTTGGCTACCCTCCCTGAAACAGCAGGTCACAGCAGTTCTCCCTGGGCCTGAATCCTCTACCAAACACAACACTCGCACAGTACAAAAGGTCTATGTTTGGGTTTGGATTTCCAGAAATGACTCAAGGAGCACAATCTTCAGAGGAGCTTTATAAATCCAAAGTTACTTTTTTTTTTTTTTTTTTTTGAGATAGGGTCTCACTCTGTTACGCAGGCTGGAGTACAGTGGCGTGATGATCTTGGCTCACTGCAACCTCTGCCTTCCGGGCTCAAGCGATCCTCCCTAGCTGGTACTACAGGCACATGCCACCATGCGCAGCTCATTTTTGTTTTTTTGTGTAGAGATGGGGTTTCGCCATGTTGCCCAGGCTGGTCTTGAACTCCTGGACTCAAGTGATCTGCCCACTTCAGCCTCCTAAAGTGCTGGGATTAAAAAAAATTACTTTTCACTAACTTCCTCGGCTACAAATTAATTACACTGTCCAGGACTCAAAGCAAGTATATTTCATCTTTTCTTTCATTTTCTGCAACAATTTTCTTTCATGATACTTATCCAAGGCCTCCATGGTAGTGGCACTGTGCTGGGCCATGGCACTTTCATCCATGAAAGTCAGAAATGATTCTTGCAAATTACTATCTATAACCCCCAACCTAGGACAATAAATTAGCAGCACATGACACGTACAGCACAGTGAGGTGCCAAAAGTACTGTTTGATCATTAGAATCCAGCCAGACACACAACGTGTTTACTGCAGGTCCCCACTGACGGTCAAGGTCACATTGACTTTCCTGACAAGAAAATGAATGTGCCAAACTGGCTGAGCCATTTCCTCGAGACTCACAAAAAGAATGGATCACAGCCTCACAGCTAGAGGAAAAGGTGGCTGATGTGTAAAAGAAGTGGCTCCTGCTGCTGCCGGGGTTTAGGGACTGGGAAGCCATTCTTTAGCACATACATATTCTCAAGATACGGTCAGTCTATCCCAGGCCTTTTTGCCACTCTCACAACCAGGTCAAATTGCCAGACAGACGAGGCTGGACATCAAGGCACAGCCGCCCAGGGAAGAGCAATGAGGCTGCTTTCAACCCCTTCCTTTCACTTCCTCGGTTCCCTGGCAACCACTGAGAACCACAAAACACACACAGCATTAACTTTGGCAATCAAACTGATGGAAAGAGCATCCTCATCACCTCATGGGCAATGTAATCTGCACTGATCTAACAAGACAGACTGGCACCTGCAATTCTCCAGAAAGAGTGCCATGGCATAAGTGTACCATTCATTCACTCACTCCATGCTCATTGAATACCTACAGTGTGCCAGGCATTGTTTCAGGCACTGGGGATGCCACTATGACCAAAACACACAAGAAACCTTGCTCTAATGGGCTATGAAGTGTTCCATATTTTTCTTCCTTCCATTTTTGTTTGTTTGTTTTAAGAGGTAAGGTTTTGTTCTGTCACCCTAGGCTCAAGTGATCATCCTGCCTCACCCTCTCGAAAAGCTGGGACTATAGGCACACGCCACCACACTCAGCTAATATATTTTTATTTTTATTTTTATTTTTTGTAGAGACAGGGTCTCACTATGTTGTCCAGGCTTGAACTCTTGTCCTCAAGTGATCCTCCTGCCTTAGCCTTTCAAAGTGTTGAGATTACAGGCATGAGCCACTAAGCTTGGCCCCATAATTCTAAATAATATTCATCAGTGATGATCTCAGAAGAAGTGGAATTGCGACAAAATTACTAGAAATCCAAAAAAAAAATTCGTAAAAATACAACCTAAATGATCAAAATTGCATTATAGACTTCCTGATTTCCTAATGAATCATCCTTTTATGATGCTACCCAAGACAGTGTTTCTAATCAGCATTTGTCTATTTTTATCTTCTCACAGATTATAAATTCCTGTGTGCAAGGCAGCATTTAACCCAAGGCATTACACCTAGTACAATATATTCTAAAAAAGTGACTGCTGACAACAGCTTCTTTCTTACTAATCAACTTCTTGCCTACAGCCCCTCACTAACATTCACTAAGCACTGAGATCTGAGGGGTGAGGAGAAAAAGAGGTTGAGTTGGCAAATTCAGGCATTCCCAGGAAAGTGAGTTCACTTTCTGCCATGTTATACAAATATTACTACAACCTAGTGACAAAGTAGTCAGCTTTGCCATTTGAAAAGCAAGATGATCATTAACAATTTCTGTTAGCCTGAAAAAATGGGTTCTTCTATGTACGTGATCCAGTCTCATACATGATGAGCCAAAGGTAGGGTAAATCCTTCTTCGAATGACTTTAGTCATCCGCCTGCCAATGCAGAATTAAATTCAATGTTGAATTCACCAACTTAAAAAAAAAAAAAAAAAAAGGAAGTCATACTAAATTAGAATTAAGCAGGATTATGTTGTCAAAACGTTGCAGGTTGGCTGGGCACCGTGGCTCACGCCTGTAATCCTAGTACTTTGGGAGGCTGAGGTGAGCAGATTGCTTGAGCCCAGGAGTTCAAAACCAGCTTGGGCAACATGGCAAAACCCCATCTCTACAAAAAATACAAAAATTAGCTGGGCATGGTGGCACATGCCTGTTGTCTCAGCTACTTGGGAGGCTGAGGTGGGAGGGGCATTTGAGCGCAGGAGGGAGAGGTTGCAGTGAGCCAAGATCGCACCACTGCACTTCAGCCTGAGCGACAGAATGAGACTCTGTCTCAAAAAAAAAAAAAAGTGGGGGGCCGGGCACAGTGGCTCATGCTTGTAATCCCAGTACTTTGGGAGGCCGAGGCAGGCGGATCACGAGGTCTGGAGATCAAGACCAGCCTGACCAACATGGGGAAACCCCATCTCTACTAAAAACAGTGACACACACCTGTAGTCCCAGTACTAGGGAGGCTGAGGCAGGAGAATCACTTGAACCTGGGAGATGGAGGCTGCAGTGAGCTGAGATCATGCCACTGCACTCCAGCCTGGGTGACAGGGCAAGACTGTCTCAAATTAAAAAAAAAAAAAAAAAAAGGCCGGGCACGGTAGCTCACGCTTGTAATCCCAGCACTTTGGGAGGCCGAGGCGGGCGGATCATGAGGTCTGGAGATCAAGACCATCCTGGTTAATACAGTGAAACCCCTTCTCTATTAAAAATACAAAAAATTAGCTGGGCGTGGTGACAGGCACCTGTAGTCCCAGCTACTCAGGAGGCTGAGGACGAGGCTGAAGGAGGAGAATGGCGTGAACCCAGGAGTCAGAGCTTGCAGTGAGTTGAGATTGTGCCACTGCACTGCAGCCTGGGTGACAGAGCGAGACTTCGTCTCAAAAAAAAAAAAAAAAAAAGTTGCAGGTTAACAACTACTTATGGCCCCAAGCAGCATCTGGGATATCCTTCTACTGAGGCAGTTTCCTCCTCCACAGTTCAGAGAATCCCCAGAGATAGTACTGCTGAAAATATTACCCTTTGGATTCCAATTAACTTTTTTTTTTTTCTTGAGACAGAGTCTCGTTTTGTCACCCAGGCTGGAGTGTGGTAGCACGATCTTGGCTCACTGCAACCTCTGCCTCCCAGGTTCAAGTGATCCCCCTGCCTCAGACTCCCAAGTAGCTGGGACTACAGGTGTATGTCACCACTCCCAGCTAATTTTCATCTTTTTAGTAGAGATGGGGTTTCACCATGTTGGCCAGGCTGGTCTCGAACTCCTGACCTCAAGTGATCCATCCACCTCAGCCTCCCAAAGTGCTAGGATTACAGGCATAAGCCACCATGCCTGGCCTCAGATTAACTTTTTAAATTTTTATTTAAATGTTTTTTTTGTTGATACATAGATGAGGGCTTCCTATGTTGCCCAGGCTGGTCTCAAACGCTTGGCCCCCACTCCTTATGAGCCAGGACAACAGGACTGAGCCACTGAGCCTCCCTAAAATTTTATTTTAAATAGGAAGTCTCGCTCTGTTGCCCAAGTTGGTCTCGAATTCCTGGCCTCAAGCAATCCTCCCACCTCAGCATCCTCAAATGCTGACATCAAGGCATGAACCACTGTGCCCTACCGGATTAAATTAAGACATACTGCAACAACATATATGCTCACAGCTACCTGAATTCATTCTTTTACTGTAGTAAATTTGTTTAAGTATGTTTTGGCAACATTTCTGTAGGCAGTCTTTATATGTATAATCTTTAAATTCTGGGGTGGGGTAGGGGAGAGATAATCATTTGTTCAGCCCAGACCATGAGCCAGACTCCATGCTAAGAACTCTATCTAACCAACATCTCAAAGCCACAACAACCCTAGGATGTGGCTATTACTATCCCTATTACTCAGCTGCAGAAATGGAGGCATATGGGGTTTATGTAACTTGCCCAAGGTCACACAGCTGGCTGTGAGACAGCAAGGATTTGAGTGAAGACTCTGGCTCCACAGGCTGTTTCCTTTATGATCACGCAGGCATCAGATATTAGAATATAAGAAGTTACAAACAAGGAAAAAAAAAACAGCAAAAATCAGAACTGAGGGTCAGGAGAATGTTAAGCAGACAGGCAGGTCCCTGGTCAGCGCTCTGGAACCCTGTTTATGAGACTGCCGTGCACACCGTATATGATGGTGGCATTCTGGAGTGTGAAGTCAGGGTCCTAGGGTCCCTCTGACCCACTTTGGAGAGCAAGGTTCTATGAGGTCAATGACTGGGAAAGCCCTAACATTCTCATCTGTTCCCAATGCACAACAGATCCACACACAAGGAATAGGCTGGAGACCTTCCCAGGTCATGGCTCTTGGGAACCTGGTGAGCTGCTCCCACACCCATGTCATCTGGTCAACTGAGGGTGATGGCAACTACGGCTGAAGGTCTAGGGGTATCTTATTTCACAATCAAGGGATCTGAAGAAAGAGAGTTTGTCAGAACAGGACAGTAACTACCAGGCTTCTAGGGTAGGAGATAATCTCCAGGCGTAAGGCCATTTTGTTTCCAGGAGCTTTGAGCAGAGGCTGCTGGGCAGACACAGAATGTCTAAGATAAGAGATCTTTCTTATCTTTCTCCGGTTTGGGCACGCACCCATTTAAATGCCTTAGAGTTCTGACTCAAGAAAGGAGAGAATAAATACTAACTTAAACCTCAAACCAACATGAGTGTCACAATAAAAGTTAAACTGAGACATCTTCTTGTCATGGGTGTGAGGCTGGGCATTAACAAAAGGATCCTGAAGTAATTATTTTGGGGAATGCAAGGGGATAAATCCCAAACCCAGAACTCTGCCAAGCAGAAACACTAAAGGTTGCTTAACTGCTAGAAACCAAGAACACTAGCTTTATCTATGTCCTGGGGCTGGACAAAGGCAGGCATGTAGCAGGCCTGCCCAGGCAAGAAAACACACACCTCTCCTGCTTCTGGGCAGGACAAGGCTCTGTTCTACAAGTCACAGAGCTTATCTCTTCCACAAGGTATCCGTAAAAACCCATAAGTGCTTTCCTACTACTGAGTCTTTCAGGAAAGAGAGCTGGGTAAATGGTTCTTAACTGCAGTATGTAATCCTCTACTAAACATCAAATGACATATTTCAGAGAGGGAAGATTCCAACAGATGGTGACATCTCATATTTTACAGTGACGTTAGGTAATTCGTTCAAGGACACACACCTAATAGGCAGTGGAGCCAGAATCTCAACCAGGTCTGTATGACTCCAAAATGGCTTGGACGGCTGGGGGCGGTGGCTCACGCCTGTAATCCCAGCACTTTGGGAGGACGAGGCGGGCGGATCACAAGGTCAGGAGATCCAGATCATCCTGGTTAACACGGTGAAACGCGTGTCTCTACTAAAAAATACAAAAAATCAGCCGGGTGTGGTGGCAGGCGCCTGTAGTCCCAGCTATTCGAGAGGCTGAGGCAGGAGAATGGCGTGAACCCGGGAGGCGGAGCTTGCAGTGAACCGAGATCGCGCCACTGCATTCCAGCGTGGGCAACAGAGCAACACCCAGTCTCAAAAAAAAAAAAAAAAAAAAAAAAAAAAAAGGCTTGGACATACATGGAGATAGGATTTTGATATTAATTGTCACTTCCCCCCTACTTGTGACCTGATATTTACAGTTGCATCCAGTCCACCCAGGATGTGCTGTGGGGATAACAAAGATGTACTGTTGGATGAATCAGTCTTGCCCTGGAGGATTTATTTAGTTAGCTACATAGAAACAAACATATGTACTCTATGATAAACATGGTGAGGTGGGGGACAAACACAGCGACATAAGAGCTCAAAGAAGAGATGCTGGATGATCCTCTGAGCTTCCAGCAAAAAAAGAAAAAAGAAAACAAAGAAGGGATGCTGTTGAGGGACAGAATGGCCAAAGAAGGTTTTTGTTTTCAAAGAAAATTTTATCAAGAGCTGGACACAGTGGTTCCCCAACACTTCAGGAGGCTGATGTGGGACGATCACTTGAGGCCAAGAGTTCAAGACCAGCCTGAACAATATAGTGAGACCCCGCTTCTACAAAAAGTTAAGAAATTAGCCAGGCATGGTGGCGCATGCCTTGTAGGTTCAGCTACTCAGTAGGCTGAGGCAGGAGGATCACTTGAGCCCAAGAGGTTGAGGCTGTAGTGAGCTGTGATTGTACCACTGCACCCTAGCCTAGGAAACAGAGTGAGACCTTATCTCTTAAAAAACAAACCAATGCCAGGCACGATGGCTCAAGCACTTTGGGAGGCCAAGGTGGGTGGAACATCTGAGGTCAGGAGTTCAAGACCAGCCTGGCAAACATGGCAAAACCAGTCTCTACTAAAAATACAAAAATTAGACGGGCATGGTGGCGCATGCCTATAATCTCAGGTACTTGGGAGGCTGAGGCAGGAGAATGAATCGCTTGAACCCAGGAGGCGGAGGTTGCAGTGAGCCAAGATCATGCCAATACATGTCAGCCTGGACAACAGGCAAGAATTTGTCTTAAAAAACAAAAACAAAAACAAAAACAAAAACAAACTACAACACCCCAAAGAGACGGATACTAAAATAATAGGTAGGGTTTTGGTGAATAAAACGAGCGCACTATGCAGAGCAGATCATGAATAAAAGCATGGAAACAAGGACGCATGGGACATATGTCCAAAGGCAGAAAAAGATGACGCAAAGATTAGTTGGAAGTAGAATGTCAAGGCCCTACACAAGTACACATGTAATGAGTACCTTTGACCAGCACATTTTTTCTTTCTGATGATTACAGTAGCAGCACGAATATCAAATATAGGAATTTCTATTTTAGTGGAGTATTTTAGACCCTTGTTTTGCTTGTTTTATATTTACTACTAAAATATGGTAAATCTGGGATTTGATTTCGTTTTATTGCAAAGGTTGGAGGAGGTAGAAGAAAGACACAGATGAGAACTTTAGGGCTTTCCCAGTCATTGACCTCAACCTCACAGAATCCTGCTCTCTAAAGTGGGCCAGAAAGAGTCCTAGGTTCCTGACTCCACCCCATGTCATTGGAGCAGCCTCAGTCTTTTATTTATTTTTTTGAAAGACAGGGTCTCATTATGTTGCCCAGGCTGGGGTGCAGTGGCCATTATAATATACTGCAGCCTCAAAATCCTGGGCTTAAGTGAACCTGCCACCTCAGTCTCCTGAGTAACTGGGACCACAGGCTCATGCTACTGCACCCAGCTTTAAATGGAGAGAAATAAAAGTAGCAGAAGCTGAAACTGGTGTGCAACAGCTTCCTAAGGTTTCTGCCTCTTGCCTCCCTGCCCCCCAAACAAGAAAATCATTTTGTTGTTGACAATCACTGCAGAAATATTTATTACTTTCGTAGGCTGTACAACCATTCGCTGCTATTTCCAGAATGTGCTGGGGTCTCTGAAACTCACCATTGTCAGTGGGCCATCACCAATAGTTAATGGGCTCTCACTGGATCTGCAACTTGAGCTTCATCAAGTACAAAGCAGCCTTGTTTGTTTTCATACCAAAATGCTAGGTTCCTGTTTTTCCTACCCTGGAAACAGTTTAACCCCAGCCATACTGGCAAGTAGCCAAGAATTACATGAAAATCAGCAGGCTACAGTTCATAGCTGTCTCCAGATACATTTCATGCCTCCTCACAAATTGCTCTCCAAACCGAAGATTAGAATAAGAACAAAAGGAGGGACGTAGATCACACCAACTACATGAAACCACTCAGATGTAATTTGTTTTTTGCCTTTTTTTTTTTTTTTTTTTTTTTGAGACAGAGTCTTGCTCTGTTGCTCAAGCTGAAATGCAGAGGCGCAATCTCAGCTCACTGCAACCTCTGCCTCCTGGGTTCAAGTAATTCTCCTGCCTCAGCCTCCCAAGTAGCTGGGACTACAGGTTTATGCCACCATGCCCAGCTAATTTTTGTATTTTCAATAGAGACATGGTTTTACCACGTTGGCCAGGCTTGCTCTTTGTTTTTGAGACAGGATCTCGCTCTGTCACCCAAGCTGGAGTGCAGTGGTGCGATCATGGCTCACTGTAGCCTCCGACCTCACAGACACAAGCAATCCTCCCACCTCAGCCTCCCAAGTAGCTGAGACTACAGGCATTTACCACAATGCCTGACTAGTTTTTTTTTGTTTTGTTTTTGTTTTTTTTTTGAGACAGGGTTTTGCTCTTGTTGCCCAGACTGGAGTGCAATGGCGCGATCTCGGCTCACCGCAACCTCTGCCTCCTGGGTTCAAGCGATTCTCCTACCTCAGCTTCCCGAGTAGCTGAGATTACAGGCATGCGCTACCATGCCCAGCTAATTTTTGTATTTTTAGTAGCGATGGGGTTTTTCCATGTTGGTCAGGCTGGTCTCAAACTCCCGACCTCAGGTGATCTGCCTGCCTCAGCCTCCCAAAGTGCTGGGATTACAGGTGTAATCCCACACCTGGCCCTGGCTAATTTTTTAAAATTTTTATAGAGGCAGGGTCTTCCTACATTGCCAAAGCTGGTCTCCAACTCCTAGGTTCAAGTGATCCTCCCACCTCGGCCAGATGTAATTTGGAAAGAGAATCCATTAGGAAAATTAGGCTTCCAGGTCTCCACCAATCTGATTTCATCTTTCACTGTTATTTAAACTTTGGGTGAGATAGAGACATGGTCTACATTAAGTGGGAATGTGAGTACAATGATGGCTGACCCAAGAAAAAGGCTAACAGCAAGGTCATTTTATGACAGGCAGCTCAACTCTCTGAGTCCTTAGAAGCAGTTCTGGGTGCTCTAGGCATTCTCACTGTCCAGAAAGAAATCATCTTGGTTGTGCTTTTACAGGAAAATCCACTCACTTCTTATATGCGACTCATAAACTCAACAAAGCCATTTCACACTTTATGTTTTAGTTATTTCTTCTCAGCCTTACCTTCTCCTCTAAAGTAAGCAACTTAGGGGTAAGATGTGAAACATTCACTTCCATATCCCTCACAGTACCAAGCACAATGCCTTACACAAAGCAGGCCCTCAAGAAAAGATTGTTACACGAATGAAGAGATAAAGACGTGACTAAAGAGAGGATCCTGGCTGGGTGTGGTGGCACATGCCTGTAATGCCAGCACTTTGGGAGGCCAAGGAGGGTGGATCACTTGAGTCCAGGAGTTCGAGAACAGTCTGGCAACATGGCAAAACTCCATCTCCACAAAAAAAATACAAAAATTAGCTGGGTGTGGTGCTATATGACTGCAGTCCCGGTTGCTGGGGAGGGTGAGGTAGGAGGATCAATTGAGTGTCCAGGGAGGTTGAGGCTGCAGTGAGCTGTGGTCACACCACCGCACTCCAGCCTCAGTGACAGAGCAAGATCCTGTCTGGAAAAAAAAAAAGGATCATAAAAATGAAGTTAAAATATAGCTGAATCCCTAAACATTAGTACTGGTAACACCTGCCTGGTCATAGAAACCTGACAAACAGCTAAGAGGTCAGGAGAGCACCTGCATGTTCTCCAAGCTCATGAAGTCTGATGCGGCAAAGCCTCCATGTGTCTCATTATCTGTACGTCTCTCATTTCTAAGCTGAGGAATCTAAAGCACTTCAATCATCTCAAAAGCAAAATTCCCTTTCTCAAAGCAGAGCTGGGCCATGGTCTAACTCCCTAGCAATCGTTTTTGGATTTGGAGAAACAGAAGGAAGCTGCTCCTGGTTTTGTCTCTAGGTCACGAGATACCTCCATTAGCAACACCTGGAAGTTGTCTCTTTTGCATAAAGGATTGTGAAACTTAATAAGGTCTAGCTGGAAGCACAGCTCATGGCATTGTGCCTTCCCTTATTTCCTGGATCTTACATAAATCAAATATTATGTCCTCCCTCCTTAGGCTATTTGGTAACCAAATCTACTCCAGGTCTAAGATTTCATGGTTAAAAACACCAGAAGAAAACATTAGGACAATTTATCCCTCCAATAAGTTGTAGAGGGTGGGGAAGCTCCTAGAACAAATATGTCCACACCCCAAGTAAAATGATGACTAAAGGTGGTGAAACCAGAGAGGGCATCATACCAGATGCAAGGGACGCTGAGCCCTTTGTCATATAACGCCCACCCACAGCCAGGCCTGAAACCCTGCACTTCCAGGCCACAGAGAGTGAGGTGACACAGGATGACAGCAGTAAGTAAACCTACTTCAAAAACACCTTCATCCAGAGTCTAAATCATGAGGAAAGCACTAGAACAAGGCAGAA
Source organism: Macaca thibetana thibetana (assembly GCF_024542745.1). NCBI lineage: Eukaryota > Metazoa > Chordata > Mammalia > Primates > Cercopithecidae > Macaca > Macaca thibetana. The sequence continues at coordinate 98,890,542 of NC_065586.1, read as the reverse complement.
GAAATGGTCAGACATGCCTAAAGCTTGGGGGAAAGTACCTCTGAGAAAGCATCCATGCCCCATCACAGCACAGCCATTGGCCCTCCCAGAAACACTAATGTTGTTCTTCTCCTTTGAGAGACTCAAGAAACAAAGCTTTTCCAAGGCCTTGCACTGTGCTCAAAATTACAGAAAAGGTGGAGCTCGCCAGTGAGAGGCACGATAAGTCATCCTCCTTCTTCTTGCAGAGAACTCAGCAAACTTCAAGAAAATACAGAGAAGGCCAGGCGCGGTGGCTCACACCTGTAATCTTAGCATTTTGGGAGGCCGAGGCAGGCGGATCACCTGAGGTCAGGAGTTTGCAACTGGCCTCGCCAACATGGTGAAACCACGTCTTTACCAAAGATACAAAAATTAGCTGGGTGTGGTGGTGTGCACCTATAGTCCCAGCTACCTGGGAGGCTGAGGCACGAGAATTGCTGGAACCCAGGAGGCGGAGGTTACAGTGAGTCAAGATTGTGCCACTACACTCCAGCCTGGATGACAGAGCGAGACTCTGTCTCAAAAAAAAAAAAAAAAAAAAAAGGAAAATAAAATACAGAGAAACAATTCAATAAAATCAGAATTCAAGGTTGATAAACAACCTGCCCATCCATTTTAGCTGCTCCTTCTATCAGCTGGTATACAGCTGGTAACAGGATATTGCTATCCCTGCTTCCCAGATGTATATACTGGAGGTCTGAAAATGTAAAGTGACCTTGGATTAGACTAAGGGTTTTAACTGAAGGGACAGAGGTCTTCCCATGAGACTCCAGTGAAGGATGCCCAAGGGGAGACTTTCCTTTAAACTAAATTGTTCCAGGTCTCTGGCATTCCAGACCTGGCCATGCTAGCACCTAGTCTCATGACTCTGGGCTAATTACTTAACCTCTCTGAGCCTTCCTTACTTCTATCAGCATTGCACAGAGACCCCTCCCAGGCCAGCCATTTCTGTGATAAGAGGCCCATGTAATCAAAGTCTACCATCTCGTTTGTAGAGTCACAATGTATAAGCTTACAGTTAAGCCTCGGAAGAGTCACACAGGAGTCTGCTCAACCCCAAATCTCCTACATTTTGAGTAGCACAGACTCTCTAACCGAACATCTGTTCACAGTATCCTTATCTCTCCAGTGTCTTTCAGTCTCCAAATTCTTTTTTTTTTTTGAGACAAAGTTTCACTCTGTCACCCAGGCTGGAGTGCAGTGGTGCGATCTCAGCTCACTGCAGCCTCTGCATCCCGGTCTCAAGTGATCCTCCCACCTCAGCTTCCCAAGTAGCTAGGACAACAGGCATGAGCCACACCACCCAGCTAATTTTTGTATTTTTGTAGAGACAGGGTTTGACCACCTTGCCCAGGCTGGTCTCAAACTCCTGGCCTCAAGTGATCCTTCCACCTTGGCCACCCAAAGTACTGAGATTACAAGCATGAGCCACTGCACCCAGCCTCAGTCTCTAAATTCTACGTTCCATTTCTCCCTCAGCAGCGTTGCTCACCTGCTCTGAAACCCCCAGTACTGTATTGTAAGGGTAGGCATAGTCAGCCAAACACAGGATAGGGACCCACAGCTTGCACTGCCGAAAAGCTGGAAGAAGAGAAGATACGCTGGCAGGGTCTCTTCATTTTTCCATGTTTCTCTGAACATTTATGCAATCTCAGATAAGAGGATTTTCCCCAAAATTCTCTCTTCACTAGAAATTGAGGGCAAAAGTCATAAGTTAATCTTTCACTTTATACACTAAGCAAAGGTTGGAAACAGATGTGTGTGTAAAAAAAAAATGAAAGACCAAGTTTTGCAGGGTGGAAAAAAGGTTATCATTAAAACACCACTACTAGACCTGGTCAAGTAACACTGAGAATGCTGGGATTGAAAGAGTACTTTTGATTCTCATGGGATTGAGGGTACTGTTGGGAGTAACATTTTTTCAAGTAGAGGAACGTACTGAGGGCTAATTAAGAAAACTGAAGAACTGTCATAATTAGCTGAATTTTGTAACAATATTTTTATTCTTAGATCTTTTTTAAATTCTCAAGTGCAAGATCCTATCCTACAACATTAAGGAATTATTGTCAAGTTTTCTGGGGATGCTATGGGATGACATTAATGTTGAGAAATATTGTTATCTTTTAGAGACTCATTTTTTATTTATTTTTACTTCTTCATTTTTTGAGACAGGGTCACCCTGGCTGGAGTGGTGCGATCTCTAAAAGATGGCCAGCTGTAGTGGCTCCTGTCTGTAATCCTAGCACTTTGGGAAGCTGAGGTGGGAAGAATGCTTGAGGCCATGAGTTCTCGACCAACATAAGCAACATAGGAAGACCCCGTCTCTATAAAAAAACATGTTTTAAAAATTAGCTAGATGTGGTGGCACACACTTGTAGTTCCAGCTACTGGAGAGGTTAAGGTAGGGGATTGCTTGAGCTCAGGAGGTCAAGGCTGCAGTGAGCTGTGATCACACCACTGCACTCCAGCCTGGGCAACAGCAAGACACTGTTCCTAAAAAATTAAACATTAAAGGTGGGTGCAGTGGCTCACACCTATAATTCCAGCACTTTGGGAAGCCGAGGTGGGTGGATCACCTGAGGTCAGGAATTCGAGACCAGCCTGGCCAACATGGTGAAACCCCATCTCTACTAAAAATACAAAAAATTAGGCCGAGGCGGGCAGATCACAAGATCAGGAGATCAAGACCATCCTGGCTAACACAGTGAAACCCTGTCTCTACTAAAAACACAAAAAATTAGCCAGGCATGGTGGTAGGTGCCTGTAACCCCAGCTACTCGGGAGGCTGAGGCAGGAGACTCACTTGAACCCGGGAGGTGGAGATTGCAATGAGCCAAGATTGTGCCATTGCACTCCAGCCTGGGCAACAAGAGTGAAACTCCATCTCAAAAAAAGAAAAAATTAAACATAAAAAAAGTTAAGGCTGGGCTTAGTGGCTCACGCCTGTAATCCCAGCACTTTGGGAGGCCGAGGCAGGCAGATCACCTGAGGTCACGAGTTCCAGACCAGCCTGGCCAACATATGAAAACCCCATCTCTACTAAAAATTCAAAAATTAGCTCGGCATGGTGGTAGGTGCCTGTAATCCCAGCTATTTGAGAGGCTGAGGCAGGAGAATCACTGGAATCCAGGAGGTGGAGGCTGCAGTAGCCAAGATCGCACCACTGCACTCCAACCTGGGCAACAGAGTGAGACTCCGTCTCAAAAAAAAAAAAAAAAAAAAAACCCAGCCTGGCCAACATGGTGAAACCCTATCTCTACCAAAAAATACAAAAAAAAAAAAAAAAAATTAGCCAGGTGTGGTGGCACATGCCTGTATTCCCAGCTAATGAGGAGGCTGAGGAAGGAGAATCACTTGAACTTGGGAGGCGGAGGTTGCCGTGAGCCGAGATCGTGCCACTGCACTCTGGCCCAGACAACAGAGTGAGACTCCATCTTAAAAAAAAAAAAAAAAGTGAGGGCAAAACAGAACGGGAGAAAACATTTGCAATTTATATATTGGATAAAGGTTTCATATAGATGTCCTAACTGTGTGACTGTTCAGAAGCTGAACTGTAAGCATACGCACTAAGACTCCCCAAATGAGAGGGGAGACTTCTCTGACCACATAGGTCTCTTATCAAGGAATGGCTGGCCTCAGAGCAGTCTCTGGGCAATGCTGATAGAAATAAGGAAGGCTCAGCTGGGCGCAGTGGCTCATGCCTGTAATTCCAGCACTTTGGGAGACTGAGGCGGGTGATCACCTGAGGTCAGCAGTTCGAGACTAGCCTGACCAACATAGAGAAACCCCGTCTCTACTAAAAATACAAAAATCAGCTGGGCGTGGTGGCACATGCTTGTAATCCCAGCTACTCGGGAGGCTGAGGCAGGAGAATCGCTTGAACCCGGGAGGCGGAGGTTGCAGTGAGCCGAGATCGTGCCATTGCACTCCAGCCTGCGCAACAAGAGCAAAACTCCATCTCAAAAAAAAAGAAAGAAAGAGAAAGAAAGAGAAAGAGAGAGAGAGAAAGAGAGAGAGAGAGAGAGAAAGAGAGAGAGAGAGAAAGAAAGAAAGAAAGAAAAGAAAAGAAAAGAAAAGAAAAGAAAAGGAAAAAAGAAAAGAAAAGAAAAGAAAAGAAAAGAAAAAAGAAAAGCAAGCAAGCAGGCAGGCTCAGAGAGGTTAAGTGGCCCAGGGTCATAAGACTAGGCAGGAACATAGCCAAGTCTGGAAATGCCGGAGCCCTGACAGAGCCCAGTTTAAAAGAAAACCTCACCCTGGACATCACTCACTGGGAAGACCTCTGGGCCCTGAGTCAGATAAGGGTAAATGAACAAAGGATTGAATTCTCCAAGGACGATACACAAATGGCCAATAAGAACAGGAAAAAAAATTTGACATTACTAGTCATTAGGGAAATGCAAATCAAAATCACAACGAGAAACTACTTCACACCCACTAGCATGGCTATAATTAAAAAGACAGACAATAACAAGTGTTGGAGAAATTGGAACTCTCATACATTGCTGTTGGGGGTATAAAATGGTACAGCTGCTTCAGAGAAGTCTGGCAGTCTCTCAAAAAGTTAAACACAGCATTACCAAATAACCCAGCAATTCCACTCCTAGGTATACACCCAAGATAATTAAAAACAAGTCCACATAAAAACCTGTACATCAAGCCAGGCAGAGTGGCATATGCCTGTAGTTGCAGCTACTCAGGAGGCTGAGGCAGGAGGATTCACTTGAGCCCAGGAGTTCAAGGCTGCAGTGAGCTATGATCTTGCCTGTGAATAGCTTACACCCCAGTCTGGGCAATATAGTAAGACCCCCATCTCTAAAACCAAAAAAAAAACTTGTACACCGACGTTCACAGCAGCATTATTCATAATAGTCCCAAAGTGGAAACAGCTCAAATGTTCATCAACTGATGAATAAATAAAATGGAGTCTATCTATAAAATGGAGTATTAATTTGTAGGCGAAAGAGTACCTAGGTGCCAAGGCAAGAGACTGAAGGCACAAACTGTTTCAGTATAATAAAGAAAATAGTTAGAATAAGAATAGTTATAATACAAATTAGATATAGAGATGATCATGGACAATTATCAATCATTATTATAAACATTATTAATCATTAGCTTTTAATGTTACTCTTTGTTGCATTACTAATACAACCTAGGAATAACCGGCGGGTGCTGAAGGGACATTGTGAGAAGTGACCTAGAAGGCAAGAGGTGAGTCTTCTGTCACGCCCACATAAGGGCCTCTTGAGGGCTCCTTGGGCAAGCAGTAACGCCAGTGTCTGTGAAGGCACCCGTTACTTAGCAGACCACGAAAGGGAGTCTCCTTTCCTTGGAGGAGTCAGGGAACACTCTGCTCCACCAGCTTCTTGTGGAAGGCTGGATATTATCCACGCGTGCCCGCAGTCATCCGGAGGCCTAAACCCCTCCCTGTGGTGCTGTGCTTCAATGGTCACGCTCCTTGTCCACTTTCATGCTCCTCCCGTACTCCTGGTTCCTCTTTGAAGTTCGTAGTAGATAGCGGTAGAAGAAATAGTGAAAGTCTTAAAGTCTTTGATCTTTCTTATAAGTGCAGAGAAGAAAACGTTGACGTATGCTGCTTCCTCTCTCTGCTTCGGCTACCTAAAGGGGAAGGGTCCCCTATTTTGTAATCACGTGACTTGCTTCACCTTGTCAATCACTTAGAAGACTCACCCTCCTTACACTGCCCCTTGTCTTGTATGCAATGAATATCAGCGAGCCCAGCCAGGGCCACCACCGGTCTCTGCATCTTGATGGTAGTGGTTCCCCAGGCCCAGTTGCTTTCTCTTTATCTCTTTCTCTTTTTTTATTTATTACAATCTCTCGTCTCCGCACATGGGGAGAGCACCCGCTAAACCCCGTAGGGCTGGACCCTTCATTAATTGACCGTAAAAATGTATGAAGTATTGATACATGCTACAACATGGATGAACCTTGAAAACATGCTAAGTTTTAAGAAAACCAGTCATAAAAGACCACATGGTGTATGGTTCCATTCATATGAAATGTCCAGAATAGACAAATCCATAGAAACAGGAAGTAGATTAGTGGTTGCCAGGGACTGGAGGGAGGAAAATAAGGGGAATGAATGCTAATGGCTATAAGGCTTCTTTTTGGAATGATGAAAATATTCTGAAATTAAGATAGTGGTGACTGTGGCACACCTTGTGGATATACTAAAAACCACTTAATCATACCCTTGAAAATGGTGAATGTTAAGGTCTGTGAATTAGATCTTAATAAAACTGTTATAAAAAAAAAAAAGGGGGCTGGGCGTGGTGGCTTACACTTGTAATCCCAGCACTTTGGGAAGCCAAGGCAGGCAGATCACATGAGGTCAGGAGTTCAAGACCAGTCTGGCCAACATGGGGGAACCCCCGCCTCTACTAAAAATAAAAAATTAGCCAGGCGTGGTAGTAGGAACCTGTAGTCCCAGCTACTCGGGAGGCTGAGGCAGGGCAATCGCCTGAACCTGGGAGGCAGAGGTTGCAGTGAGCCGAGATCGTGCCATTGTACTCCAGCCTGGGTGACAGAGTGAGATTGTCTCCAAAAAAAAAAAAAAAAAAAAAAAAAGGTGGGGGCAGGTACAGTGGCTCATGCTATAATCCCAGCACTTTGGGAGGCCGAGGCAGGAGGATCACTGGAGGTCAGGAGTTCAAGACCAGCTTGGCCAACATGGTGAAACCCAGTCTGTACTAAAAATACAAATATTAGGCCGGGCGCGGTGCCTCAAGCCTATAATCCCAGCACTTTGGGAGGCCAAGACGGGCGCATCACGAGGTCAGGAGATCAAGACCATCCTGGCTAATACGGTGAAACCCCGTCTCTACTAAAAAATACAAAAAACTAGCCGGGGGAGGTGGCAGGCGCCTGCAGTCCCAGCTACTCAGGAGGCTGAGGCAGGAGAATGGCGGGAACCCGGGAGGCAGAGCTTGCAGTGAGCTGAGATCCGGCCACTGCACTCCAGCCGGGGTGACAGAGCGAGACTCCGTCTCAAAAAAAAAAAAAAAAAAAATACAAATATTAGCTGGGCATAATGGTGCACGCCTATCGTCCCAGCTACTCAGGAGGCTGAGGTGGGAGGATCGCTAGAACTCAGGAGGTCAGGCTGCCATGAACTACGATCGTGCCACTGCACTCCAGCCTGGGTGACACAGGGAAACCTTGTATCAAAGAAAAGAAAAAAAAAGACTCAGAAACCATCTTCCCCTCAGAACAGGAAATGCCAAATGGAGGTTGGGGACACAAGTCAAGGATCCCCTCAATGCAGCACAGTACTGTGTACGACAGCAGACAGAGCTACATGTGGTCTAGCCCTGTGGTCAAGATGGGTGATGACTCCTATACTTGACAAATAGCGCCCATCTGCATTGGTGGTGACCCCATCACTCTTCTCGCTAGAGAGCAAAATGACGTGCAAACAAGAATAATAGTATCGCTGGGTGCGGTGACTTGTGCCTGTAATCCCAGCTACTTGGGATGCTGAGGCAAGAGCACTTGAGGCCAGGAATTCAAGACCAGCCTGGGCAACATAGCAAGACCCTGTCTCTACAAAAAATTTAAAAATTGGACTGGGCGTGGTGGCTCACGTCTTAATCCCAGCACTTTGGGAGGCTAAAGGGGATGGATCATTGAGGCCAGGAGTTTGAGACCATCTCTAGTAAAGATGGTCTCATCTAGTAAAGATGAGTTTACCCCATCTCTAGTAAAAATACAAAAATTAGGTGGGCATGGTGGTGCATGCCTGTAATCCCAACTACTGGGGAGGTTGGCAGGAGAATGGCTTGAACTAGGAGGCGGGGGTTTCATTGAGCCAAGGTCGTGCCACTGCACTCCAGCCTGGGCGACAGAGACAGATTTCGTCTCTTAAAAAAAAGGTGAAAGGTATTTTAAAGCCTGACCAACATGGCAAAACCTTGTCTCTACTAAAAATACAAAAAAATTAGCGAGGTATGGTGGCAAACGTTGGTAATCCCAGCTACTCATGGGGCTGAGGTCTGAGAATTATTTGAACCCAGGAGGCAAAGACCGCACTGTGTTGAGACTGTGCCACTGCACTCCAGCCTGGGCAACTCTGTAGAGTCTCGCTCTGTTGCCCAGGCTGGTCTCCAACTCCTGGGCTCAAGTGATCTGCCCACCTCAGTCTCCCAAAGTGCTGGGATTACAGGCTTGAGCCACCGCGCCCGGCCTACATTTTTGTTTTTAAAACAAATAAAGAACCCTACCTGTACCAAACAATTTTATGGTTATATATATGTGTGGGTGTGTGTATTAGTGTGTGTGTGTATATATATGTGTGTATATATATACATAAAGTTTATGTATGAATATTAATATATCTATGAATATGCAGCATAAGCAGAAAAACCACCAAAAATGCATACCAAACCACAAACTTTCACTTTCTACTCTAAACAATATATATATATATTTTTTTGAGATAGAGTCTCACTCTGCCACCCAGGCTGGAGGACAATGGTGCAATTTCGGCTCGGTGAAAGCTCCGCCTTCCGGCTTCACGCCATTCTCCTGCCTCAGCCTCCCGAGTAGCTGGGACCACAGGTGCCCACCACCACGCCTGGCTAATTTTTTGTATTTTTAGTAGAGACGGGGTTTCACCATGTTAGCCAGGATGGTCTCGATCTCCTGACCTCGTGATCGGCCTGCCTCAGCCTTCCAAAGTGCTGGGATTACAGGCGTGAGCCACCAGGCCCGGCCAACATTTTTTAATCTTTCTATTATTTAACACTGTTATGAGCATGTGTTGTTTTTGTGTAATTAAAAAAGAATGTAGACTGGGCACAGTGGCTCACGCCTGTAATCCCAGCACTCTGGGAGGCCAAGACAGGCAGATCACTCGAGATCAGGAGTTTGAGACCAGCCTGGCCAACATGGTGAAATCCTGATCTTTAATAAAAATACAAAAATTAGCCAAGCTTAGTAGTGTGTGCCTATAATCCCAGCTACTCAGTGAGCTGAGGCAGGAGAATTGCTTGTACCCAGGAGGTGGAGGTTGCAGTGAGCCAAGATCGTGCCACTGCACTCCAGCCTGGGCAACAGAGCAAAACTCCATCTCAAAAAAAAAAAGTATTAGTCCTAGCTACTCAGGAGGCTAAGGCAGAAGGAACACTTGAGGCCAGGGATTCAAAGCTGCCGTGCACTATGACTATGCCTGTGAATTACCACTGTACTCCAGCCTGGGCAACATAGCAAGATCCTACCTCTACAAAAAATAAAACAAGGCCGGGAGCAGTGGCTCATGCCTGTAATCCCAGCACTTTTGGAGGCTAAGGCGGGTGGATCATGAGGTCAGGAGTTCAAGACCAGCCTGGCCAAAATGGTGAAACCCCATCTCTAGTAAAAATACAAAAATTAGGTGGGCATGGTGGTGCATGCCTGTAATCCCAACTACTGGGGAGGTTGGCAGGAGAATGGCTTGAACTAGGAGGCGGGGGTTTCATTGAGCCAAGGTCGTGCCACTGCACTCCAGCCTGGGCGACAGAGACAGATTTCGTCTCTTTAAAAAAAGGTGAAAGGTATTTTAAAGCTGGGTGACAGAGCAAGACTCTGTCTCAATAAATAAATAAATAAACAAACAAATAAAACAAAATTAGCTGGACACTGTAGTGTGTGCCTATAGTCCTAGCTACTTGGGAGGCAGAGGCAGGAGAATCGCTTGAGCCCAGGAGTTCGAAGCTGCAGTGAGCTATGACTGTGCCACTGTACTCCAGCCTGGGCAGCATAGCGAGACCCTCTCTCTAAAAATAAAAAAATTTAAAAAAAATTAAAAAGGGGCCTGGTGCAATGTCTCATGCCTGTAATCCCAGCACTAGCACTTTGGGAGGCGAGGCAGGCAGGTTACGTCAGGAGTTCGAGACCAGCCTGGCCAACATAGTGAAACCCCATCTCTACTAAAACTACAAAAATTAGCCAGGCATGGTGGCATGTGCTTGTAGTCCCAGCTACTAGGGAGGCTGAGGCAGGAGAATCGCTTGAACCTGGGAGTCGGAGGTTGCAGTGAGCTGAGATCACACCGCTGCACTCCAGCTTGGATGACAGAGCAAGACTTCATCTCAAAAAAAAAAAAAAAAAAAAAGGCTTAAAGCTCAAAGAAAAGCAGCAATCAGCTCTAAGGAAGAAAAATGGAAAGTCAGCCATTGTGCCAGATCACACTGGGGTGGGTTTTATGCTCCTCACCCCCTCCCAAATGTAGCAAATGGATTTGCAAAACTTAAAGACAAATTATCCAAGGAAAAAGAAAGGAGTAAGCAGGATGAACTCACACTATTCAATTCTGTATTCAAGTTCCAAAGAGCTACAATATTCCAACATCCTGGTGTAGAAAGCCAAATAGTAATTTCTTCTCCCAAATGAACCACTAAGAGAGAAAAATATTTAAATCTGATCAATAAACTAAGTTGTGGTTTTTTTGCTTGTTGTTTCTGTTTGATGAAACTGCCAGGTGGGATTTTAAATGAGGAAAATAAATTAGGAAATGGCAAACCAAAAAGCAACATGTAGAATTCTGAAAAATACGAATATTTTCTCCATGAATGCATGCCTCTGATCTGAAAGGATGTGTAATAAAAGTGTTACAGTGTAACATTTGTCTTGCTAGATATTTAAAAATCAAAACAGACATGTTTTCGTAACTCTCCACTCTAGGACCCATCCTTCCAAGCCACAAACAGTCTTGTAACATCTTACATTTATTTTTACCTCTTCCAAAAATGTTTAAGTTAAATTATTCTAAACACCTGAGATCTTGAATCAAAACTTAGCTTTGGCACTGTGAGAACAACAGTACCAGGAGCAGAAGATAAACAACTCCTCTGATTTCCCACAGAAGAAAGTGTGGAAAGGAGAAAACCAAAAGTAAATAAACCAGAGCTATGGGAATGTAACTGAGTAAACAAGCATATCCCAAAAACCCAGACCATGCAAGACAGGCGATCTGCAAGTCTGAGAGGATGACCTACTTAATCCCCACATCAGGAAAGCTCAGAATTGTATCAACACGCCTTAAAATTCAATAGGATGGGATTTGTTTCCCCTTTCTTGACCTCCAAGGTTGCAATGTTCTGGATTTACTTGTGTTTGTTTGTTTGTGGTTTCCACATAGCATGCAGTTTTCAGGCCAGACTTTGCTCCACCTAGTGGAACTGAAAAGGATGGTTCAAAAGGGAGACCTCAGCCTGTCTACTGTATGCCACCAAGGAGACAGGCCACCAAGACCCTCTGTTGCTGCAGCGTGTGCCTGTAGTCCTAGGTCCTTGGGAGGCGGAAGCAGGAGAATCCATCACTCGGTGGCTGCTCTTACTGGCTGTGCAGTTAAGTGGGATCAGTGGCCCCAGTGATGTCCATGTCTGGGGTAGTAGGAGCAAGGAACCAACCCAAGCCATTCTACCACCTGGAACCTGATGATCTCCCAAGTGTTAGCCCTAATAGCTGACGGCAGGAAGGGAAGAGGTCCTCTCAAGGGTATGGGTGGACAGGCATTCAAAAGACAGGTGAAGTTTTGAATCCAAAGCCATGCAAGATACCCACAGCATCCACAAAGACCCGCCGGCTCAAACATCCACAGATGAGCTGCCTCCTAGGGGCCTGAGAAGAGGACTCTCCTTGAGACACAGCCATCCTGAGGTCCAGGACACTTAGCTTCTCTTGTGGCAGACCCTGAGAACACCTAATGATTTCCACAGGCTAAACGTGTGTGAGAGCAAACCAACGTTCCTGAGGCCGAAAATCAGAGTAGAGCCAGGACTTGGAATGGGGAAAGGAAAAAGTTCTAAGAACATGACTCAGTTCTGATTGGTTGCAGGACTGTGGAGGACACTGAGCAAATAAAGTAATTGACCAGCAGGTTTTCACTGGGACCAAAGCAAATCATGTTCTTAAAATAAAACCACATAGCAGATCAAAGCAAGAGGAAAGAAAGTTCAAGATGGGGTAAATAAGGGAGGCTCACCTGCTTACTGAATCACAGACCAAAAAAATGTGTTTTTTTCAAAATGTTTGATGTTGGCTGACAAGACAGAGCTGACTGATCACATACATCAACAAACCTGAAAGGCAGTGAGATTCGGCATATCAAAGCTTCAAACCGTCCCACCGAAAACCTGCTGTCCAAGGTAATTTCCTACACTTCACAATGCTATGTTGTTCTTGCAAGAAGGCTGACCCCAAGCTCTGCGATAATGAACAGGACCTGGTAAGGCCACAGCAGGTCCCACTAAGCCAGGATTTCTCCACCTCGGCACCACTGACATTTTGGGCTGGAAAAGTCTCTGCTGTGGGGGGCTGTCCCGAGCATTCCAGGATGCCAGTGGCACTCCCAAGCTGTGACAGTGACTAATGTCCTCTGGAAGGACAAAATTCTCCCCAAACCTAAATTCAGACATAGAACAGAATCAAGAAAGTCACCTGCAAAATCTCCAGATCTCAGTTCCTGAAGTTAGTCTGGGGAGTTGATACTAACTTACAAACCATAATACACTCTGAGGAATGCAAATAGCAATGATGGTGATCATTATTACTATACTTAATAATCACTGAGTATATTCCAAGAGCTTTACATATATTATGTCTTTTCACCTCATGACAACCCCACACTAGTACAAGTCCCATTTTATAGATGAGGAAGCTGAGGCACAAAAAGGTTATGTAACTTGCTCAAGGATAGTATAAAGTTTGGAACTCAGGTGGTCTGACCCCAGAGCCCATGACATGACCACTATGTTTGACTGTACCAAACCCCTACTCTGGAAAGCTGTTAGATCATATCCCCCAATATATAGTCATTATCTACATACAGCTATTTAGTTTAAATTATTATAAGTAAATATCACATTGGTCGGGTGTGGTGGCTCACAGCCGTGAGCTGTGTTGTAATCCCAGCACTTTAAGAGGCCAAGGTGAGCAGATCGCTTGAGCCGAGGAGTTCAAGACCAGCCTGGTCAGCATGATAAACTCCGTCTCTACAAAAAATACAAAAATTAGCTGGGTGTGTGTGTGTACCTGTAGTTCCAGCTACTAGGAAGGCTGAGATAGGGGGTTTGCTTGAGGTGGAGATTGCAGTAAACCGAGATTGCACCACTGCACTTCAGCCTGGGCAACAGAGGGAGATCCTGTCTCAACCAAAAAAAAAGAAAAGAAAAAGAAAAAAAGAAAACCTTAATTGGGCACAGTGGCACACACCTGTAATCCCAGCACTTTGGGAGGCCAAGTCGGGCAGATCACCTGAGGTCAGGAGTTTGAGAACAGCCTGGCCAACATGGCAAAACCCAGTCTCTACTAAAAAATACAAAAATTAGCCGGGCATGATGGTGCATGCCTGTAGTCCCAGCTACTCAGGAGGCTGAGACAGGAGAATCACATGAACCTGAGAGGCAGAGGTTGCAGTGAGCCAAGACCACGCCACTGCACTCCAGCCTGGGCAACAGAGTGAGACTCTTTCTCAAAAAAAAGAAAAGAAAACCTTGTGGTAAGTGAAATAAGCCACGAAAGACCACATAGGGTACCATTCCCTTTATATGAAATGTCCAGAATAGGCAAATCCATAGGAATGGCAAGTAGATCGCTGGTCACTAAGGGATAGAAGAAAAGGGGCTGGAAAGGGAAGTGACTGCTAACGGCTATGGGGTTTCTTTCTGGGCTAAAGAAAATATGTTAAAATTGGGTGGGGCGTGGTGGCTTCCGGCTGTAATCCCAGCACTTTGGGAGGCTGAGGCCGGCGGATCACAAGGTCGGGAGATTGAGACCATCCTGGCTAACACAGTGAAACCCCGTCTCTACTAAAAATACAAAAAATTAGCCGGACGTGGTGGTGGGCGCCTGTAGTCCCAGTTACTCAGGAGGCTGAGGCAGGAGAATAGTTTGAACCCTGGAGATCGCCCCACTGCCCTCCAGCCTGGGCCACAGAGCAAGACTCCATCTCGAAAGAAAAGTAAAAATAAAAATAAAGAAAATATGCTAAAATTAGCACTGATAGTCACAAATTCTGTGACTATACTGAAACACCAATTTATGTATACTTTTAAAAGGGTGAATTTTTTGGCATGTAAATTATCTCAATAAAGTTTCTTTTTTGGCCGGGCGCGGTGGCTCAAGCCTGTAATCCCAGCACTTTGGGAGGCCGAGACGGGCGGATCACGAGGTCAGGAGATCGAGACCATCCTGGCTAACACGGTGAAACCCCGTCTCTACTAAAAATACAAGAAAATTAGCCGGGCGAGGTGGCGGGCGCCCGTAGTCCCAGCTACTCGGGAGGCTGAGGCAGGAGAATGGCGTGAACCCGGGGGGGCGGAGCTTGCAGTGAGCCGAGATCGCGCTACTGCACTCCAGCCTGGGGCACAGAGCAAGACTCCGTCTCAAAAAAAAAAAAAAAAGTTTCTTTTCTTTTTTCTTTTTTTGAGATAGGGTCTCTCACTCTATTGCCCAGACTGGAGTGCAGTGGCGCGATCTAGGCTTGCTGCAACCTCCACCTACGGGGCTCAAGCGATTCTCCTGCCTCAGCCTCCTGAGTAGCTGGGATTACAAGTGCACAAGAATTTTTGTATTTTTAGTAGAGATGGGGTTTCACCATGTTGGCCATGCTGGTCTCGAACTCCTGACCTCAAATGATCCACCCGCCTCAGCCTCCCAAAGTGCTGGGATTACAGGTGTGAACCACTGCGTCTGACCTGATTATATCTCCATAAAGTTGATATAAAAAGTAAATATGGGCGGCCAGGCACAGTGGCTCATGCCTGTAATCCCAGCACTTTGGGATGCCAAGGTGGGCCGATCGCCTGAGGTCAGGAGTTCAAGACCAGCCTGGCCAACATGGTGAAACCCCGTATCTACAAAAAAGTATGAAAAAAATTACCCAGCCGTGTTGGCAGTGCCTGTAATCCCAGCTACTTGGGAGGCTGAGGCACGAGAATCCCTTGAACCCAGGAGCCAAAGGTTGCAGTGAGCCAAGACTGCACCGTTGCACTCCAGCCTGGGCAACAAGAACGAAACTCCATCTCAAAAAAAAAAAAGAAAAGAAAAAAAATTAAATATGGAGGGCCGGACATATGGCTCACGCCTACAATCCCAGCACTTTGGGAGGCTGAGGAAGGAAAATCGCTTGAGCCAAGGAGTTCAAGACTAGCCTGGGCAATACAGTGAGACTTCCTCTCTTTAAAAAAATTTTTAACTAAAAAAAATTAGGCTAGGTGTGGTGGCTCACGCCTGTAATCCAAACACTTTGAGAGGCCAATGTGGATCACTTGAGCCCAAGGAGTTTTAGACTAACCTGGGCAACATGGTGAGACTCCCATCTCTATTTTAAATACACACACACACACACACACACACATATATATATAAAAAAAAAAGAGAGAAGAAAAAAAATTAAATATAGGGCTAGGTGTGGTGGCACGCACCTACAGTCCTAGCTCCTTGGGAGGCTGAGGTGGAAGGATCGCTTGAGCCCAGGAGTTCAAAGCTGCAGTGAGCTATGACTACACCACTACATTCCAGCTACAGAAACTCTATGGGCAACAGAGCAAGATCCTGTCTCTAAAAAATAAAAATATGTAAATAAACAAATAAATATTAAATATGCTTCAAAATTCAGTTATCCTAGCCACATTTCAAATGCTCAGCAGCCACCTGGCTAAGTGGCTACTGAATTGGATGGCACAGAGAGAGATCATTTCCAGCATCACAGAAAGTTCTACTGGATGGTACAGCCTTAGATGAATGGATGAAAGGCCTCCTGACCATGTGACAACAGCCTCCCTTTCCAGCCTCCCCCAGTTCCACACTCCTCCACACATACACACACAAAGCTTCTGCCACAGAGTACATGCTACCTCCAAACACACTCTCCATTTTCATTCTTCCACACTGGAATCCATTTTTCCCTTTCCTGGTTCATAGATATTCTACTCATCCTTATCAACCTTTAAAGTCCTGAACAAATGCTTTTTCCTTAATGAAGTTCTTCCTAGCACCCCATCTTCCTCTTGCCCTAGCAGAATCAGTTGCTCTGACAGTCCTTTGTTTGTACTTGCATTTCAGCAAAACCTCTGGATTACAATTCACCGTGTGTGTTATCTGTTCTTGCCACAAGATTACCAGCTACTGGGGAACAGGGATTCCATACTCATTTGATGGTTCCCAGAGCCCAGCAATAATAGCCTGCTGCAAAGAGTAGACGTTTCAGTAAATGTCCATTCTTTCATGCCTACTGAATTCCACTGAAAGAGTTTACAGAAACTCAAGGTGCTGATTTTACACTTTGGTATATCAAATGCACTAAGAAGGTGAGGTAAAAGGGGCTAGAATCTGGAAGTCTCGCATCCTACTATTGTACAAGAAGGAATGATGGTGATGGCATTGACATACCATTTGAAAGAAAGGAAAATGGAGCCAGGCGCGGTGGCTCACGCCTATAATCACTGCACTTTGGGAGGCCAAGGCGGGCAGATCACGAGGTCAGGAGATCGAGACCATCCTGGCTAATACGGTGAAACCCCGTCTCTACTAAAATTACAAAAAAATTAGCCAGGCGTGGTGGTGGGCACCTGTAGTCTCAGCTACTCGGGAGGCTGAGGCAGGAGAATGGCATGAACCTGGGAGGTGGAGCTTGCAGTGAGCAGACATCGCACCACTGTACTCCAGCCTGGGTGATAGAGCGAGACTCCATCTAAAAAAGAAAAGAAAAGAAAGGAAAGAAAAGAAGGAAGAAAGAAAGAAGAATGAAATAGGGCTTCCAGGCTGAAAACTGGGCAATGGGGGTGAGTAAGGTGAGGTGGGAACCAAAGGGTATGCCATTGAGGGTTAGGTGGGAAAAAATAGCAGGAACTGGGGCCCCCATCCAGCTCGAAGTTTTAAGCTTGGCAAAGGAAAGGAAAGGTAAGGACTGCATCTCTAGAGATGTGTCCCTAAACCACTGGCTGAGTTACCCTATGAAAAAAGACATTTCTACCAAAACATTATTTTATTTATTTATTTATTTTTATTTTTTTTTTTGAGGCAGAGTCTCCCTCTGTCCCCGAGGCTGGAGTGGAGTGGCGCAATCTCAGCTCACTGCAAGCTCCGCCTCTCGGGTTCACGCCATTTTCCTGCCTCAGCCTCCCGAGTAGCTGGGACTACAGGCGCCCACCACTGCGCCCAGCTAATTTTTTTTTATTTTTAGTGGAGACAGGGTTTCACCGTGTTAGCCAGGATGGTCTTGACCTCCTGACCTCGTGATCCGCCCGCCTCGGCCTCCCAAAGTGCAGAGATTACAGGCGTGAGCCACCGCGCCCGGCCCAAAACATTATTTTAAATAACATAGTCAAATATTCTGTTTAGGCCGGGCACAGTGGCTCACACCTGTAATCCCAACACTCTGGGAGGCTGAGATGGACAGATCGCTTGAGCCCAGGAATTCACGACCAGCCTGGGCAACATGGCGAAACCCCATCTCTACAGAAAAACACAAAAATTAGCAGGGTGTAGTGGCATGCACCTGTAGTCCCAGTTACTCAGGAGGCTGAGGTGGGAGGCTCACTTAAGCCTGGGAGGTCGAGGCTGCAGTGATCCAAGATCACATCACACCACTGCACTCCAGACTGGGCAACAGAGTGAGATCCTGTCTCAAAAACAAAACAAAAACAACAATGACAAAAACAAACATTCTGGTTAAATCTAAACAACCAAAAGAAACTCTGTGTATCTCAATCATAATCTAACTGGAGGAAACAAATGCCAAGGCTGTTGGAGTCTCTATTGTTTTCTCATTATTTTTTATTTTTTGAGATGGTGTGTTACTCTGTCACCAGGCTAGAGTGCAGCAGCATGACCTTGGCTCACCACAACCTCCACCTCCCAGATTCAAGAGATTCTTCTGCCTCAGCCTCCCGAGTAGCTGGGACTACAGGCGCACACCACCATGCCTGGCTAATTTTTATATTTTTAGTAGAGACGGGGTTTCACCATGTTGGCCGGGATGGTCTTGATCTCTTGACCTTGTGATCTGCCTGCCTCGGCCTCCCAAAGTGCTGGGATTACAGGGGTGAGCCACTACGCCCGTCCTTTTTCATTCTTTATAGATTTAAGCATTCACGTCTGTGAGCTGTAATGTCATAACCTATAGGAGAATTAAGTCTAAGTTCCTAACCACAGAATGAACTAGATGATGAACTTTCCAGGGCCTGCCTGCATAACAAGAAATGGCTGTTTCAATGCAGAACTGGTAACAGGGAAAGCAAGTTGCCCAATATCATTTATTTCTGATAGTAAATGTGTATGTAAAAAAAAAAAAAAAAAAAAAAAGATTTTAAGTAGATCAATTTTGTGGGAGAAATGCAATAAGGTGCAGATATCATTATTCGACACAGAATGAGTACAAGTAAGTCCTCCTGAATTCAAAGTTAGCTGGACTTCACTGTTGAATTAAGGACAGTGGGTACTTGAAGTAGCCCTGTGCCAAAACGGCCTTGGGATTTTTTTTCCTTACTGATTTGTACAAGCAACCCTTTCCCCCCAGACAAAAAAAAAAACCCAAAAAAATACATTGACTAAATTGTGGTGGATTTAGAGTTAATAATTATATAGCAACTTGCATTCCAAAGGTTAAAATTCAAAACAGAAATCTCACTATAGATATCTGGTAGTCCCGGACAGAAAGAGACAGGGTATAAGGTGAGGGATGGGAGTGTATGGGGAGTGTCAGGAGTGAGGGTATGTGGGCGCTGGTTAGGAAGAGGGCCACCGCTCATTACAAAAACTTTCCCTCCTCTGCAGGAATTGTAACCACGTAACAGCTATTGGTCAGTGCTAGCATTCATCCAAATGCAACAAAGTACAAAAGACACCTGTCCCCAAAATTAAGTATTAGAAGTGCCAGAGTACAAGAAAGCAGCCTGTGGTTTGCAAACTGCAATTAGGATACAATATTAACAATCCCCTTCCACATCTTCACAACACCTCCCAGGCTCCATGACCTAGTAGGAACCTCCACTTTCCATCATTCCCCTTGCTGAAAAAGTGGATCTAGTTCCTATCTTTGACCAGCCCATCTCCAAAGGCTCTGACATTCCTAAACCAACCCTCTACCGATGTCATTTATTGGTTATTGGGGACAGCCTTTTCAAGATACTTATAGAAACAGACACGCGCAAAGGAAAAGTAAATTCTGTGTTTACTATATTCTATATTTTGTTGTCTGAGGACTATAACTTTTCTAGTAAACAAAGAAAATGTATTTCTCCTTCCAATTTATGATTTTCACTGGAAAAACAACCCCAACAAAGGCTAAAACAGAAGGGTCCCAACCCTAGAAAAGGGAATATGCTGGGCTAGAAAATGAGCTCCATTCCTTTCATATGGTATTTCTAGTATACACAAACATATCCTAAAGAAAAATTAGATGCTTCAATGCATAAATAAATTGTGGTAAGCCTACCCAGCAGGGAGGCCGAGACGGGCGGACAACGGAAAGGTTACGAGACCATCCTGGCTTGGTCACTAAAAAATAAACAGGAATGAGGTGGCGGGCGCCTGTAGTACTAGTGGCGTAAAACATGCTACGATGTGAATAGGCCTTGAAAACATAACGCTAAGTGAAAGAAGCCAGGCACAAAGACCACATATTGTAGGATCCCATTTATATAAAATATCCAGAATAGATAAATCCATAGAGACTGAAAGCAGACTGGTGGTTGCCAGGGGCTGGGGGAAGAGGGAGACACAGAGTAACTGCTTAGTAGGGACGAGGTTTTCTGCTGGGGTGATGAAAATGTTTTGGAACTAGATAGAGGTGGTAGTTGCACAACATTGTAAGTGTACTAAATACCACTGAATTGTTCACTTTAAAATGTTTTTTGTCATGTGAATTTCAACTTATTTTTTAATCAGTATTTTAAAATAGAGGATAATGGGCAAAACAAGATGTATTTGTGAAAAGGCAGTCCTAAAACTCCTAGGGAAAAGATAAGTATTTTTGCTGGCACTCAGTTTCTGCTCTTGTTCACAACAGAAGTTCAAGCGCTAAGTTGTATAGACTTTGCCATTATGCTATGTGTCTATGTGTGTATGCCTTTCTGGAAAAAACGGGGAAAAGAACAGAAAGTGAAGAAAAAAGAATAATAAAGCTTTGCCAAATGCAAAGAAGGAGGGGTGATTGCCCCCACTGCACCCCACCCAACTTGGCACCAGGAGTAACGCTCTGGTTAGGGTTTCGAAATGCCAGCTGGAGCTGGAATCAGCACATGCAAGCTTCTCTGCCTGGGTAAGGAGCAAGCCACCCAGCAAGAAAAGCTGGGGTGCTCCATTTGCTGCCCATATTGGCATCAGAACCACCCTGTGGTCAAAAGCCCTGAGCTGGCTCAGATCAGAATCCGTGCCTTGCTCTCCCAGGCCAGCCAGCCTAACGGCAAGAGCTTGTTACAGCTCAAAGAGTGCTCCTCCTCCTGAGGGGTTCCACTCTGTTTCATCCCACCTGCCTTCTGAGAGTCCTGCCTCCAACCAAGGGCGCCATGGCTTACAGATTTAAAAATGGGGCCAAGTCTCTCCCAGGAACATAATAATTTTTTTTTTTTTTTTAAAAGAGACTAAGATGCCCTCGGAACTTTCCCCAGTCCATCCTGAAAGAAATATTCTCTCAGGATCCCCTCCTTCATAGGCCAACTCAATAGCCTGTGTACCCCTACACAGACAGACGTACATACTGCATTGCTGCCTGGGACACCTGCTCCACAGAGGGACACGAATAAGGCCCACATCCCCAGCTTGGCACCGCTATCCAGCCACAGTCACCCCAGCCCGCCTAACCAACCTGCCGTCTCAAACGCCCCTCACTCGCTTGGCATCATGCCTCTGCCACCTCCTTGACACCAAAACTGTCACAGGTGTCCCTCAGCTAAACACCGACGCCCCTTTAGATCCTGTCCACACCAGGCATAGACGCCCCTCTCGGGACCCCTCAACTCTTGGCAACAACACTCCTTCAGACCCCTCCAGCCAGGCCTCGACGACCTCCAGGACCCAGCATGGCCCAGACGCCCCCTCCCCCTTACCTGCGGGGGTTCAGCCCTGGCTGACAGGGGGCTGGGCAGCGCCTGGAGGAGCAGGAGCGCCATGCCACCCAGGAGCCTTCTCCTCTCCATCCCCCTCCTGCTCCTGCTCCTCCGCCACGGCGCCGCCACCTCCCTCCTCCTCCTCCCTCTCCTCCTCTACCCTCTTCTTCCTTCTTCCCTTCTTTTCCTGTTTGACTCTCCCCTCCCGCTTCCGGCTCGGCTCCACTCCGCCCCGCACAAAACACCCTCCCAGACACGCGGGAGACTCTCCATTTCCAGCTCCTCATTGGCCTTTGCCCTTTGCCCATTGATCAATGTAGCTGTCGATCAAACGTAAGTCCCGCCTTCTCTTGAAGACGAAGAGATCCAGCCAATAAAAAGTAGGAGGAAGCTGGGCCATCTTGAAAGCTGCGAGGAGGTGTAAAATGCGTCCCAACCCGCAGAGAGTGGCGGAAGTAGCTACATAAAGGGGCGAGGCCACACAGGTGGATGGAAAAGGCTATTACTGATGTAGCCATCTTGAGTGTGGCGGAAGTACTAGTTTTCCAGTTTTCCACAGCAAAAAAAAAAAAAAAGAAAATGAGGTATAGTGGTTCTTAACGGTGCTGAAAAATAAATTATTCCTGAAAGGTAACCAGGCGCTCCTGAAAAGGAAAACAATTGCAATGTAAAAATCTTTTAATGTCTTTTGTCTTGCAGCACAGCACTATAACCAGGATGCCTCTCTTGGTCTCAACTGCCCAAATAGCAACTTAGGTCCGTTTAAATTCCCTAGAAGATAGTACCTTTATCTGAGGCATAGTGCTTCGTCACCCCAAGTTCGACGGACGAAATTCTGGTTCTGCCTCACAAATTGCTCTGAAATCCACCATCCATTGCTTCAATCCATGTTCTTCTAGCTAAATACAAATGGCTTCCCTGCTGCCCTGCAAGTTGCCAATTCTTCCCTCTCAAATTTCTGCCACATACCACAACCGTACCACATTAAACCAAATATTATTATATCATGGCCTCCTCTTTTAAATACTTCATCTACCTACAGAATAGAGGGCCCAAACTTCCCAACACAGTCCTCTCTGTGACTTCGTCCCTGTCTACTCTTTATGTCACCTCTCACCACTACATTTTCCCACACATTCCACTCACACTGACCACTGAAGAGATGCCCAATAAGTTCCTTGCTTACAAACTCCTAGCCCCCACTCCTTGCTGCTGCTTCTGGATTCTCGTAACACATCTGCCTGCCTGGTATGCAGCTTTTTGTATAGCATATCAGGTCTTTCTTCTTCTTTTAAAGCCTATAATATTCTGTACAAGGCTCAACCAGGAGCTTGATCAATGTTAGTAAAATAGCCAGGCGTGGTGGCTCATGCTTATAATCCTAGCCCTTTGGGAGGCTGAGGCAGATGAATCCCTTGAGCTCAGGAGTTTGAAACCAGCCTGGACAACATGGCGAGACCCTGTCTTTACAAAAATAAAAAAATTAAATTAGCCGAATTAGTCAAGCATGGTGGTACGCACTTGAAGTCCCAGCTACTTGGGAGGCTGAGGTGGGACAATCACCAGAGCTAGGGAGGTTGAGCCTGCAGTGAGCCTTGATTGTCCCACTGTACTCCAGCCTGGGCAAGAGAGTGAGACTCTGTCTCCAAAAAAAAAAAAAAAAGGCCAGGTGTGGTGGCTCATGCCTGTAATCCCAGCACTTTGGGAGGCTGAGGTGGGCGGATCCCGAGGTCAGGAGCTCGAGCCTGGCCAACATGGTGAAACCCCATCTCTACTAAAAACACAAAAAATTAGCCAGGCGTGGTGGTGCACGCCTGTAGTCCCAGCTACTCAGGAGGCAGAGGCAGAAGAATTGCTTGAACCTGGGAGGCAAAGGTTGCAGTGAGTCGAGATTGTGCCACTGCACTCCAGCCTGGGTGACAGAGTGAGACTCTGTCTCAAAAAAAAGCAAAAAAAAAAAAAAAAAAAAAAGGGCCAGGCGCGGTGGCTCACGCCTGTAATCCCAGCACTTTGGGAGGCCGAGACGGGCGGATCACAAGGTCAGGAGATCGCGACCATCCTGGCTGACACAGTGAAACCCGGTCTCTACTAAAAAAAATACAAAAAAAACTAGCTGGGCGATGTGGCGGGCGCCTGTAGTCCCAGCTACTCGGGAGGCTGAGGCAGGAGAATGACGTAAACCCGGGAGGCGGAGCTTGCAGTGAGCTGAGATCCGGCCACTGCACCCCAGCCTGGGCGACAGAGCGAGACTCCGTCTCAAAAAAAAAAAAAAAAAAAAAAAGTTGGTAAAATAAATGGACAAAGGAAGACCCATGGCAAATAACACAGTTGACTGTAGCAGTCAATTTCCTCTCAAAAACCTGTCAAAATGTTTTACAGCCTGGCCCAGTCTAGCCCCCATCTGAACCCAGAGGGAGTTGTTCTTGGCTTAAGTGTTGGAAAAATGGGAAACAGGTAAGAGTTAAGTCAGTTTTGCCTCAGCTTAAGAAAGTCCATAGTTCTGGGTCTATCTTGATCCTGCTTTGCCAAGTACTGCAAAAAGTGACAAGTATTTTTGCCAATGTCTCATTTCTTAGAAACTTATCTATCCCACAAGTCAAGCTTCTTAGAGAAGAAGTAAAAATTGAATACTAGGCAAGGACCAAATTATTTTCATGGCACAAGGTTTCTCAATCCTGGCCTCAAAAAGTTGTAAGTCTTCCATATAAAGGCTAGGTTTCATAATCACTAAGAAGCCCCAGGTGGGGTGCAGTGGCTCACGCCTGTAATCCCAATACTTTGGGAGGCCAAGGTGTGAGGATTGCTTGAGGTCAGGGGTTCAAGACCAACCTGGGAAACATAGTGAGGCCCTCTGTCTACAAAAAACTTAAAAATTAGCTGGGCATGGTGGCATGCACCTGTAGTCAGGAAACCTTTAGGATTCTGGTTCTAGCCAGGATTGAGGAAAAGATCTTAGATCAAAAGGAAGCTTCTATACCTCTTCTTCATTTCCTCCTTCTCTCCTGAGCAATGGAACCTTTTACCCATGCAATTCAAGCCGAACTCAGGAAAAAGAAGCTACTCAGGAGGTTGAGGCAGCAGTGAGTCAGGATCATGCCACTGCACTCCAGCCTGGGCAAGAGAGTGATACCCTCTTTCTCTCAATAAATAAGAAATCCCAATTCAATTTGGCAAACACCAAGGATTTTGCCGCAACTTCCTTTTCTGCTTTTACCTGAAAGCTTAAGCTGAGCTATTGGATAGGACAGTCTGGATTAGCACTTCCCACACCAAGGCCTTTTAGTAACCTTAACTGCCTCTTGTTCAACATCCCACAGCAGCCAACTCAAAGAAGAGAGATGTTACAAAATGAGACTGAGATGCAATTTGAGTGACCACTTTTTAGAATGTCCCTGAACATTATAGCCACCACATACCTTCTAGACATTTCCAAAAGAGCAGTTGTCTATAAAAGAACAGGAAATCCAAGAGGCTTGAGGAGCTGAGAAGGAATGGGAAACATTGTAGGTTCTGAAAGAACATCAGTCAGGAGTTGTTTCCAAGCTCGACTGGCTCTGATAATGTTTCTCTTTTCCTATTTGCTTTTGGAAATAAAGTCAGGTCTCCTGTCCTAAGGAAGCTAGCTCAAAGACAGACTTTTCTGTTCAGATACCAGCTAAAATCAAATTGCATACGCTACAACATGGATGAACCTTGAAAACATTATCCTAAGAAGCCAGACACAGAGGGCCACATATTGCATTACTCCACTTATATGAAATGTTCAGAATATGCAGATCTCTAAAGACAGGAAGTGAATTGTGAGGTGCTGGCAGGTAGGGAGAATGTGGAGTGACTGCTAATGGGTATGGGGTTTCTTTTGGGGCTAAGAAAAATGTTCTGAGGCCAGATGCAGTGGTTCATGTGTGTAATTCCAACACTTTGGAAGGCTGAGGTGGGAGGATCGCTTGAGGCCATGAGTTCAAGACCAGCCTGGCAACACAGTGAGATCCCATCAAAAAAATCAAATTAGCCTGTAGTCCCAGCTACCCCAGAGGCTGAGGCAGGAGGATCACCTGAGACCAGGATGTTGAGGCTGCAGTGAGTAGTGATTGCACTACTGCACTCCAACCCAGGTAACAGAGTGAGATCCTGTCTCAAAATAATTCTGGAATTACATAGTGGTGATGGTTGTACAACTTTGTGACTACATTAAAAACCACTGAATTGTATACTTTAGAAGGACTAAGTTTATGGTATGTGTCAAGCTGCAGTCAATTCCTTGGCCTCGGGGAGGAGGCCCTTTCCGCTTAGAGCAGTGCTCCTCCACTTATGGTGCCGAGACCAATAGATTCAGCATCACCCGGCGATGACCAGAAATGCGCATTCTCAGGCTCCAACCCAGAGTGACAGAATTAGGAATCTGCAACGGACCCTGCAATCTGTGCTTTAACAAGTCTGCGAGCTGATTCTGATACGTGTTTTCTTTTCTCGGGAAGGAGTCTCACTCTGTCGCCCAGGTTGGAGTGCAGCGGCGCAATCTCGGCTCACCGCGACTTCCGCCTCCCGGGTTCAAGTGATTCTCCAGTCTCAGCCCCGAGTAGCTGGGATTACAGGTGTGCACCACCACGCCAGGCCAATTTTTTGTATTTTTAGTAGAGATGGGGTTTCACCATGTTGGTCAGGCTGGTCTTGAACTCCTGACCTCAGGTGATCCGCCTGCCTCGGCCTCCCAAAGTGTGGGCATTATAGGCGTGAGCCGCCGCACCTGGCTGATGCATGTGCTTAAGAACCACTGCTCCAGGGCAGGGGAAACTTTTTGTGTCAAGGATCAGACAGTAAATATTTTAGGCTTTGCACGCCATGTAGGAAGGGTCTCTGTCATTCCTGTTGTTCCTTTTTACAACTCTTTAAAAATGTAAAAATCTGCTTAGCTCCCAGTTGCAGAAAAACAGGTGGCAGGTGGATTTGGCCCCTTGGGCCATGGCTTGCCAACTCTTGCTCTAGGGCAACACAGTTCCCATTCTGGGAGATCTCTGGAGCTTCCTGTGGAGACAGGTGGATTTCCCCTTTAATAAGGGAAATAAACAACAGCTTCCAGGCATCAGACGAGTTCCCTTTATATAATAGTTGTGATACCCTCTAACATGCCAAGGCCAAAGTAAGGCCAGATCCAGCTTTCCATTCAGGCTTTATTAACTTAGTTTACAGTTTGTGTGTGTGTGTGCCTATGTGCTCTTTCAACAAATTTATTCAGTTCACAGTGATATTGTTTGGACGGAGAGAGCAATCCTACCAGACAAAACTCATACACACATTGATTCCAGATGAGAAACAACAGTCCCCCAAGGAGCTTGAGAAATCACCTAGGGCAGCCAAGCTGGGGAAGGGAAGTGGCTGTGCTTTGCTCTGTGTCCTTTAAGGCTTTTTGGTCCTGGTTGATTTCCTCTCAGAAGGTTCCAAATAAAACTTCCCTTTCCTATTCAGTACACACCAGTCTTTCTTTGCTGTTTAACCTACTGGGCTGAGGAACGGAAGCAGGCAGAAAATTATACCCATTAAAGTGTATGGTTAATGCCTACATATATCATTTTTACACACAGTTAGTGGACTTATCTTTTAAAACAGACATATGTGGCAGTGGGGAAAGAGAACTTCCCTTATTATACAGAAGATTCCAAGAATAGATTCAGACATGATTTGAAGAACCATGTAACTCTGCTGCCTTGCACGGTCCCCTTTTTAGCACTAATAACTCCTAGGTGTCTGATCATTTCAAGGTTAGCAGCATTCCCAAAAAAGCTGTACGGGCTGGGTGCAGTGGCTCATGCCTGTAATCCCAGCACTTTGGGAGGCCGAGGCGGGCGGATCACCTGAGGTCAGGAGTTCGAGACCAGCCTGGCCAACATGGTGAAACCCCATCTCTACTAAAATACAAAAATTAGCCGGGCGTGGTGGCGGGTGCCCTGTAATCCCAGCTACTTGAGAGGCTGAGGCAGGAAAATTGCTTGAACCCAGGAGGCAGAGGTTGCAGTGAGCTGAGATCGTGCCACTACACTCCATCCTGGACGACAGAGCAAGACTCCATCTTGGGGAAAAAAAAAAAAAGCTGTCTGACCAGGGGCCAACGAGGAGGAGGGTGGGGAAGGGTGGAGATGAGCCCCAAGGGGACAGAGTCCTTTCCCCCTTCTTTTTCCTGAGTTCGGCTAGAATTACATGATTAAAAGGTTCCATTGCTCGGGAGAGAAGTGAAGAAGAAAGAGATATAGAAGCTTCCTTTTGATCCAAGGTCTTTTCCTCAATCCTGGCTGGAACCAGAATCCTAAAGGTTTCCTAACTTTTCCAAATGATTTGCTTGGTGTCTCCTCCCTGAGAGGGCCTCAGCTTCTGGTTTCCAGGGGACAGGGGTTAAGGAGGAAGCAGCTAGAAGACATTGGCCTTTGCTACCCTTTTTCACTTTTTTCCCCTGAGGTCCAATCAACCAGTACTAGGGTGTAGGCATGAGGCATTCATTGTCCCACCCCCCAATCTCTCCTGGCTTTCGGGCCTTGTTGGCAAAGAGGAAGGAGGACACAAGTGTGCATGTAGCTAAGAAGGAGCTGGTGAATATGGGAATAGACTGGTCCTTGCTGAGGTGGGGCATTTAGAGACCCTTATTGAAGTAGACATAAGGCTCAAGTTCTCCATACTTGGCCTTGATGGTGTCTTGGAGCTCTGGTTCCAGATAGGAAATGGGCAATTCACTGAAAAGAGAGCAGAAGGGGATTATGAGCATGCCACCAGGGACAAGCAGTAAGTTACCCTCAGATGAAGCCCAACTCAAATATCACCTCCAAGAAGCCCTCCTGATTTTTCCAACTAGGATTATTATTGGCCTTTGTATACCACAATGTTGCTTTACCATTACTCAGGCCTGACTTCATCCTCCTTGGGCTATGGTTCTTCGTTTCAACTTCCATCTTCTCCACAAGATTACAAACACAGTGCTTGGGACACAAGAGATGTCTAGCAGATGACCATGGAACTAGTATTGAACTAGAATACCAGGAAGGGGAGACTGGAATCGTCTGGGTATATATTCAAGCTACGCTTGTCTCCTGGGGCCAGTCACCCACCGCCCCACAGTCTGATGTATCCCTTCCCTTTTCCATTATCCATTCTCCCTGCTTCCTCCTTCTTGGACACACAAAGGAAATAGAGGGGTTTTGGTTTTCAGTCCTCTGCTTGTCCCTTTATTTATTTATTTATTGAGATAGAGTTTCGCTCTTGTTGCCCAGGCTGGAGTGCAGTGGCGCAATCTTGGCTCACTGCAACCTCCACTTCTCAGGTTCAAGCAATTCTCCTGCCTCAGCCTCCCAAGAAGCTGGGATTACAGGCATGCACCACCACGCCCGGCTAATTTGGTATTTTTGGTAGAAATGGGGTTTCTCCATGTTGGTCACGCTGGTCTCGAAATCCACCCAACTCGGCCTCCCAAAGTGCTGGGATTATAGGCGTGAGCCGCCACGACTGGCCCCCTTATTCAGTGTTAAAGACCAGCGGGGAACGGTGGCTCATGCCTGTAATCCCAGCACTTTCGGAGGCTGAGGCGGGCGGATCACCTGAGGTCAGGATTTCAAGACCAACCATGGCCAACATGGTGAAACCCCGTCTCTACTAAAAATACAAAACGAAGCCAGGTGCGGTGGCACACACACATAATGCCAGCACTTTGGGAGACGGAGGCGGGCGGATCACAAGGTGAGGAGATTGAGACCATCCTGGCCAACATAGTGAAACCCTGTTTCTACTAAAAATGCAAAAATTAGCTGGGCGTGGTGGCGCATGCCTGTAATCCCAGCTACTCGTGAGGCTGAGGCAGGAGAATCGTTCAGGGAGTCAGAGGTTGCAGTGAGCCAGGATCACACCACTGCACTCCAGCCTGGCGACAGAGTAAGACTCCATCTCAAAAAAAAAAAAAAAAAAAAAAAAAAGAAAATGAGCTAGGCATGGTGGCAGGCACCTGTAATCCCAGCTACTCCGGAGGCTGAGGCAGAAGAATCGCTTGAACCGGGAGGCAGAGGCTGTGGTGAGCCAAGATAGTGTCACTGCACTCTAGCCTGGACAATAAGAGTGAAACTCCATCTCAAAAAAAAAAAAAAGAAAAAAAGTGAAAAACCAGATCCAGCCAGAGAAGAGCTTCCTAATAACCCAGCCGGCAGGGAGAGAAAGTCTCCTGTTGCTCCCCCACCTTCTCTCCAAGGCAGTCCTTGCTCCACTGGGAGGGAGCAACCTTATTCCTGCCCCTGGCTTCTCCCGCCCCTCGCAGATCTGTTTTGGTTTACCAAAATTCACCAGGGTTAAGAGGCCCAGCCTTTAGGCTGATGGACGCCTGTCCTCAGACAGGTGCTGCCCTTCCTGCCCCTTCCCTGTCTCCTTCTGAACAGCAGGCAGATCAGGGAGCACACTGGCAGGGCGGTCAGTTAAACCAAGTAAGGAATGAACAGCAGATACCATTTCTGTGGGAAGAGCCCACACGCCACTGGCACCATGAAGATGAGGCTGCAAGAAAGGAGAAACCAAAGCATCAGGGGACATCTCCCCACAGGCCCGCCCATCCCCTATCCCGAAGGGAAGGGAGCAATGCCCAGGCACCTGGCCTGCCTTCCCAGCTGGCCCCATATTCTTTCCCTCCAACCCTTCTCCTGTTCCCGCAGTGCGAGGATACTCATTCTGGCAGGGGGATGAAACCAGTACCCTCCCAACCCCCATCACTCATTCCCACCCTTTACTGCATTGTTCAGGCAGAGGAAGAAGACAATGAAGTAAACAGGGACTGTGAGCGGTGGGCCAAAGGAGCCCAGGCACTGCTGGCATGGAGGGGGAGGAGCGACAAGGAGGGGAGGAGCCGCATGAAGGGAGAGGAGGGACATGGAGGGAGAGGAGGGACATGGAGGGGGAGGAGCAACATGGAGGGAGAGGAGCAACTTGGAGGAACAGGATGGAGAGTGAGGAGTGACTTGGAGAGGGAGGAATGACTTGGAGGGTGAGGAGCGACTTGGAGGGGGAGGAGCAACTTGGAGGGAAGGAATTACTTGGAGTGGGAAGAACGACTTGGACTGGATGGGGTGAAGCAACATGGAGAGAGGGGAAGGACATGGAGGGGAGGAGTGATGAGGAGCGAGAGGAGCAACTTAGAGGGGGAAGATTGACTTGTAGTGGGAGGAGCAACCAGGAGGGGGAGGGGCACTATGGAGGGGAAGGAGTGAGTCTGTGGATTCTGAGACCTGCTTCTTTATTAGTTGAACACCTAGGCTGTCAGAGCACAGTGAAAGGCAGTTTCTCCAGCTTCACTGAGCATATAACTTCAGGGGCTTATTAAAATGCAGGTCCCAACTGAGGGGGTCTGGGGAAGGGCTGCAGAGTCTTTACTTTTAACAAGTTATCAGAGGATGCCAATGATGCTGGCGTGGACCAGGGTTTGGGAGGCAAGGTCTTACAGGATGCAGGACTCTGACAGACCTGGGTTGGTATCCCAGTTTTACCACTTACTAGCTGTGCCATCTTGGGCAAGTTACCTCAGAGGCACAGAGGGAGGACAACCTACTTTTTGGGGCTACTGCAGCCCACTTTGCAGTGCCTACTTTGCAGGGCTACTGTGAGGATTCAATGAGATATGTATGTAAAGCACCCAGCCCATGGTCACTACTCAATTAGCAGAAGTTGGCATAGCATAATGTTAGACTGTTGATCAAATCTCAGCTCCAGCAGTTACCAGCTATATACCCTTGGGCAAGTTTCTTACTCTAAGTCTCAGTTTCTTGATTCGTAAAAGGAGATGATAATAATACGTAGATATCTAAGGTTGGGAAAATTAAGTGAAATTATAGGTGTGAAGCATTGGGTTCAGTGGGGACACAGAGAAAATATGCAGTCAACGTTAGCTGTTAGTATTGCTGTCATTAGTCCCATGGCCCTGAAATGCATGGTGAATGCTAGGACTTCTCCAGTTAATGGCAGATACCCAAGAACATTGACGTGACTGGTAGCATTTCCCTGCTGTGTGAGTCTGGGACACGTGACAGTCCCAGCCAAAGCTATGTCTCCTCATTCTTATCTCTTCTGTAAAATTGCTCCAGACAGCCAGGCACAGTGGCTCATGCCTATAATCCCAGCACTTTGGGAGGCCGAGATAGGTGGATCACTTGAGGTCAGGAGTTTGAGACCAGCCTGGCCACCATGATGAAATACAAAAATTCGCAAGGCGTGGTGGTGCATGCCTGTAATCCCAGCTACTCAGGAGGCTGAGGCAGGAGAATTACTTGAACCTGGGACGTGGAGGTTGCAGCGAGCTGAGACTGTGCCATTGCACTCCAGCCTGGGAGACAGAGTGAGACTCCATCTCAAAAAAAACACAAAAAACAAAAAAATCTGCTCCAGACTTAAGGTCAAAGGAGAGACCCTCAGATGGGAGGGCACCTCAGCACTGGACTTCCTACATGGACATGTGCGTAAAGTCTAGCCAGCCTGAAGCCCTCACAAAAGATGGGGCAAGAGCTTTCCAGATGGACCATAGGTATTCTGAGCTTGACCACTTTTAAAGTCAGGTAAAGGAGTACACGTTCTCCAGCACAGGCTAGACAAGATGACACATCTCGAGTGCTCCAGCAACACAGAACCCAAACCATCAAAACATGATACTTACAAGTACCCACACAGCATGACCTGCAATGGGGCGTGCAGGACCTTGACTTTCTGTATAAAAACAGATAAAAGACAGATCCACATGGTACTTCTATGCCATAAGGTGAACCCCATCCCTGCTCTGCCATGGATCAGCCAGGTAGAAAAACCCACAGGCAAGGACCCCCTGGCCCTCAAAGAGGGCCTTGTTCTCTGCAGACCAGGTCAGGAAACTGGCCATGATGTCTAAACAAGAGGCCAGTGGAGACTGGTGTGGGCTTGAGTGAGATGTCAGGCATCCCCAGGGACAGATGTGGCTGGAGGCACTCTGGGCAGGGAAAATGCCAAGGCAAACCCTACATACCTGCATGAAGTGCAGTTTCTCAAGCCTTTCCATGATGACTGGCAGCAAGACTGGAAGAGACCAGGGGAGAAGCTGAGGGGAGGGCTGGAAGGCTTTCCCTAGGACTTCCTCTTAAGTCAGACTAGGAACCAAGTGATTCCCTCTCCTTCAACAGAAGCTCCAGAAAATACTTAACCATGAGGCAGAACAGAAGAGTAAGCAGGCATGGCCACCCCCAACCTCTCTCCCCAAAGTCCCGGCACAACGGTGCTTCCCAAGCTTCTCAATCTGCACACTTGCGGTAACAGGAGAATATGCGCTGCTAGGTCCAAAGCCTCCTTGTCAAAACTCAAAAATGCATTTGTAAGCTCATGCAAACAAATTTTGCAATACGCCCCCTGCTGGAAGCAAACCAAAGCAGGGAATTTATCTTCTCTACCACTCTCCCTAGCACCCCACACTGTCTACACATTAAACACAAATGCTTGACAAGTATTAATAAAATGAAAATAACTTTCTACCCCAAACCTTGGATGAACTGATGTTCTAGGAATTAGTATGGTTCTTCTAGGCTTGCAGCAATCAAGCAAAACAGTTTGAGAAGCACGGCTGTAGAGGGTAGGCCCTACCTCCCACCCAAAACCTGAGTGTGGCTGAGACCTCCACCCTGCGTCACAGGGTTCCCCAGGATGGAAGGGCTTCCCCATCTTACTCATCCCAGGAGCTGACATGGTGATCCGAGAAATAACTACTTGGGTGATGCCTATGGCCGCAGCTCTCTGAGGGCAGAAAATAGTAAGTTGTCAGAAATGATGTATCCAGTGTACATGGGTTGCACCAGGGGGCTGGGTCAGCATCATGGCCAAGTCTGAGATGGTAAAGGGGAAGAGAAGGACCCTCCAAGTGCTAAGTGACCTCACTTCATCCCCTCCCCCCTAGCTAGGTTTTTATGGACCAGAAATGATGGAGAAAGGACAGAAGGGGCCTGTTCTGAACAGAGAAACATGGGGAAAATTTGACAGGGAGTGAGGATGAAGTCAGAGAAGCCTTCTCAATTCTATAATGGTGCCCACTGTGACCACTAAGGAGGGGACAGGGTATGAAAGGGAATTTCCTCCTCCCGCCCCAAAGGGAGGCCTCTACTCACCCGGGAATGACCAATCTCATTTTCATTCCTGTCCTTCACGCAGATTCCCTGGATGAGCTCCCTAAACACAGACAGGAGTTACTGGACTTCGGAAAGGGGTGATGGAAGCCTGCCAGCCACGTGACATGCCAGGGGACTAAGGCCAGGCCGCTTAAGCTCCAGGAAGCCACCTCCTGTAGCCTGGGCCTTTGACCTTCCTTCTGCACTCCAATGAGCAGTATCTTAGGAGCGATCTAGGGCAGTGGCTGAGAGCGCTGGCCCTGGGCCTGGACTGTCTGGGTTGAGTCCTGAAACTGCAGCGTATGTGTGTGACCTTGAGCAGTCTTTAACCCTCCCAAAGCCTCAGTTTTGCTTATCTGCAAAATGGGGATCATCCTGGCGCCACTTTACAGGACCTGGTAAGGATTACGCTAGCTATTCTTTTTTTTTTTTTTTTTGAGACAATCGTGCTCTGTCACCCAGGCTGGAGTGCAGTGGCGTGATATTGGCTCACTGCAACCTCCACCTCCTGGGTTCAAGTGATTCTCCTGCCTCAACCTCCCCAGTAGCTAGGATTACAGGCATGCACCACCATGCCCGGCTAATTTTTTTCTTTTTTTTTTTGTGATGGAGTCTCACTCTGTTGCCCAGGCTGGAGTGCAGTGGCACAATCTCAGCTCACTGCAAGCTCTGCCTCCTGAGTTCACACCACTCTCCTACCTCAGCCTCCCGAGTAGCTGGGACTACAGGCACCCGCCACCACACCTGGCTAATTTTTTGTTTTTTTAGTAGAGACGGGATTTCACTGTGTTAGCCAGAATGGTCTTGATCTCCTGACCTCATGATCTGCCCACCTCGGCCTCCCAAAGTGCTGGGATTACAGGCGAGAGCTACTGTGCCCGGCCCTAATTTTTGTATTTTTAGTAGAGATGGGGTTTTGCCATGTTGGCCAGGTTGGTCTCAAACTCCTGGCCTCAGGTGATCCTCCCACCTCAGCCTCCCAAAGTGCTGGGATTATAGGCATGAGCCACCGCACCCAGCTCACCCCAGCTATTCTTCTCAGGCCAGTTCTTTTTTTTTTTTTTTTTTTTTTGAGACGGAGTCTCGCTGTGTCGCCCAGGCTGGAGTGCAGTGGCGCGATCTCGGCTCACTGCAAGCTCCGCCTCCCGGGTTTACGCCATTCTCCCGCCTCAGCCTCCGAGTAGCTGGGACTACAGGCGCCCGCCACCACGCCTGGCTAGTTTTTTGTATTTTTAGTAGAGACAGGGTTTCACCATGTTATACAGGATGGTCTCGATCTCCTGACCTCGTGATCCACCCGCCTCGGCCTCCCAAAGTGCTGGGATTACAGGCTTGAGCCACCACGCCCGGCCAAATGAAGAGTAGAGGTGCCAGGATTGAACCAGGGACCTTGTACATGCGAAGCACGCGCTCTACCACTGAGCTACACCCCCCTGACCTCAGGCCAGTTCTTGACAGCACTCAACCCAAGCCCCGGTAGGTGGCAGGGACTCATTCTCCTGTTAGGAAAGGTTCACTGGATGGGGAAGGAAAGATGAGCAGAGCAGCATGTGTGCACAACTATTCTGGTAGCGCTCCTTCTACAAAGGCTAGTGTGAACATTTTCCATTTGTTGGTAGTCCCAAGAAAATGTGGCTTGTAGATATTGATAATGATGATAATGGTAGAAATAACAGTGAACACTTATATAACGTCTGTTATGTTCCAGGTGCTATTTTGAGTGCTTTATATAATTACATCATTAAAACCTCATAACAGAGATTTCTCTAGTCAATAAATAAGAACTGTGAGACTTAGTAAGTTTCTCCTTTACCTTTTCTCCTGAGAAGTTTAGAGTTGGGTGCCTGGAAAATTTCTGTCTACTCCTCTGGCTTCTTTCAAAGCTTGTGGGTTCTGTGCTATCTTTAGACACCTCAGCCTGATACTTTTCATTCTGTATGCCATCCCCAGGGCTTGGGAAGTAGGAGGAGTTCACAATTTTAACACAGGTCCAAAAGGACATAATCCAGTGTAAAACTCCACAGGTCCACCCTGTCTTTCCCATCCCACATCACCCAGGAGAGGACTCCCACGGGACTCAACACACAGCCTAACCCGGTCACCCACCACTCCCGGGGCCATCACCAGGGGAGCAGCCAATCCCAGGGCCCTTCAGAGGCTCAGCCCAGCAGCCCTCCCCATGCCCACCGCAGTCCCCAGAAGCCACCCACTGCTTTGGTTTCTTGCCCCTTTTCTGCTAATCTTGTGGTTTGTAGGGAGAAAAGGGGGCCTATACTCACTGCTGTCGCATCATGGGGATATTGACACAGTTAGCCGCAGCCACAGCGGCAAAGGGCACCCAGCGGCCCACCAAGGGCGGCGCTTTCTGTTGGAGGAAGGGAATAGTAGGAGTTGTTGAGATGCGCTGGAAGATGGGAGGGGAGGGGGCTGAATGACTAGAATACAAAAAAGAAAATTAGGCCTTGCTACTGCCACACATCCAGACACCCACTCTGGGAACCCCAAACTCCCTCAAAGGCTCAAGAAGAACCAACCTGGGGACAGCCCTGGTGTATTTCTCATCACTTGGCTAGCAGGGCTCTGGCCATTCCCAGCTCACCCAGCCTGGGGAACTGTCCCTGGGGGAAGGCTGTTTTCCCTAGGACTCTGCTGCCCCCGCGTGGCCACCATGCTGCAGCAGCCCCAGACCATACCTTTGTCAACATGTTCATGCCCACAGCCGTGGCCACAGCAGTGGTTGTGGCTGTGAAGTAGGAAAGGGTCATCTGCCTGGGGGAGGAGAGAGATGCTTGGGAGTGGGGCGCCTGCCAGCTGAGGGCCAAACCACGGGCTTGAGGGAGAAAGTCGGCTGGTGAGGCTTCATGCCTGAAAACCGCACAGGATCTGTCCCTAGCCTTATCTGTGACACTCTCCCCCTCGCTCACAGAGCCCCAGCCCCTTTGGCCTTCTTTCAGTACTGTGAACACACCAAGTTCCTTCCTGCCTCAGAGCCTCTGCACATGGCTGCTCCCTATGCGGCGAGGGGCTCCCTGGGCTCTTGGGTCGTTCAACCCTCAACCTTCAGGACACAGTTGAAATGTCGTCTCCACAGAAGGGATTGCTCTAAGTGGCCTAAAACTACACAGACACAGCTCTGCTGTTCTCTGCCTTGCAACCCTGGTTTTCTGGGTGTTTTTTGTTTGTTTGTTTGTTTTGAGACTGATCTTAGGCAATCCGCCTGCCTCGGCCTCCCAAAGTGCTGGGATTACAGGTGTGAACCACCGTGCCTGGCCCAACCACACGTCTTAACAATGTATCCCAGAATGTAGAACCATGCACATCCCCAGCACATAATACACACTCAAGAAGAAATATTTAGAGAATGAATGAATAAACACATTTGGAATTGGTCTAGGAAGAAGATCCACTCCTACTCAGCTTGAGAAAATACTTCCAAACCCTGGGAAACGGTAACTTGGTCACCTGCTCAGTGCAGGCGCTGCCCAGGAAGGACTGCCAGCCCAGAACTCTTTAGAAAAGCTGTTCGTGGGAGGCACGAGGACAGCCTGGGGCTCAGGTCTCCTACCTGACTGATATGGGGGAAGCCGCATTCCTGTTGGTGTAGTTGACTAAGGCATTGAAGGACTGGTTCACCCACTGCCAGAAGATCACCGCCGGCATCGTCCTACCAGTGAGGAAGGCCAGGAGAGGCAGAGAGAAGTCAGATGGCAGGGAGTCCTGAGGGCACGCCAGTCAAAGCACGTGATCTGCAGGTCCCCACACTGTTCTCATACTAGGTTTTTATTTATTTATTTATTTTTTTATTTTTTATTTAATTTTATTTTTTTTTGAGACGTAGTCTCGCTCTGTTGCCCAGGCTGGAGTGCAGCTCACTGCAAGCCTCCTGGGTTTACGCCATTCTCCTGCCTCAGCATCCCAAGTAGCTGGGACTACAGGCGCCCGCCACCTCGCCCAGCTAGTTTTTTGTATTTTTTTAGTACAGACGGGGTTTCACCGTGTTAGCCAGGATGGTCTCGATCTCCTCACCTCGTGATCCGCCCGCCTCGGCCTCCCAAAGTGCTGGGATTACAGGCTTGAGCCTCCGCGCCCGGCCTATTTTTTATTTTTTTGAGACGGAGTCTCGCTCTGTTACCCAGGCTGGAGTGCAGTGGTGCGATCTCAGCTCACTGCAACCTCTGCCTCCCAGGTTCAAGCAATTCTCCTGTCTCAGCCTCCCAAGTAGCTGGAACTACAGGCACACACCACCACGCCTGGCTAATTTTTGTATTTTTAGTGGAGATGGGGTTTCACCATATTGGCCAGGCTGGCCTCGAACTCTTGACCTCAGGTGATCCACCCACCTCGGCTTCCCAAAGGGCTAAGATTACAGGCATGAGCCACCATGCCTTGCTTGTTCCCATATTGTTTTATGCACCTGGGTTTTTGTGCAGGCTGACCCCTCTGCCTCAAATATCTCCCCCTCCTCCTTCCATACGTGGCCGAACCCTGCTCTGTTGAGAGAGATCACTTCCTCCTTGGAACCTTCCCAACCCTTCCCTGCCCCTCCTGAGACAGAGTAAGTCATTCCATGCTCCTGCTTCCACAACCCCATGTTCTTCCCCCAACCTACCACTTACCAAGCTGTACTGTAACTGTTTACTTCTTGGTGTCCTCAACAAAACTGGGAGCTCCTTGATGGGGGGGATACTGAAGCCTTTACATTCCCAACACCTGGCCCAAAGCCCAGCTCAATAGCTGAACCAATCAATGCATGGGGTAGGGGACGCAGGGGAGGAAGGAAGAGGTGGGAAGAAGAGTCGCACATCCAGCAGCTACAGAGGTGGTCTATTCTCTCCTCAGCCAAGCCAAGAAAGGGACTACCTATTGTTTTGTTTGGTTGTTACATAATTAAAATCAATGTGGAAAAAGTACTTTTTAAAGAGGGAATTGGGGTAACTTATTTGTTGAGGGTTCTACATAGGACTGCCTCAGTTAAAATCCAGGCACCCGTATTTACTGCCTGTTTAAACTTGGACAAGTTCTTCAGCCTCTGTAGAACTCTAGTTCTTCATCTATAAAATGGAAACAATAGTACCTATAGTGTAGGGTTGTTGAGAGGGTTAAATGAAGCAATACGCGCAAAGAATGTAGCATAGTGCCTGGTATCTGGTAAGTGACCAATCAAGAGAACTATTATTATCATCACAGTATGGCTCCCTGACCAGCAGATCCAGGCAGCTGTACCTCCCACGGCCCTGCCCCCAAGTCTCACCTGTAGAACTGGAGCATGAAGCCCGTGATGATCATGCCACCAGGGAGCTGGAAAGACATGCGCCCGATGACATTCATCTTCTCCCCAGTGTCGGGGTGGAAGGCCGAGTCATATAGCTTCTTGGCATACAGCAGCTGCTCCACTTGGGTGCCTGGGGGCACAACCCCCATCCTGCCACCCAAGGACAGCAGGCAGTCACCATCCTGCCTGATCAACATCTCCCAGTCTCCCTACTCTCGCTTCTCCCAGCCCCCAGCCCTAAGAGTTCTGTCTATTCCTTCATCTTCGGTTTCC
Source organism: Macaca thibetana thibetana (assembly GCF_024542745.1). Lineage (NCBI taxonomy): Eukaryota > Metazoa > Chordata > Mammalia > Primates > Cercopithecidae > Macaca > Macaca thibetana. Next base: position 98,851,792 of record NC_065586.1, on the reverse strand, counting down.
ACCTCCACCCAAGAGGACCCCATCAATGTTACCCTACTACTTCCAGCCCCTTCCCCAACCACTCACCTGCTCTTCTCCACCATCATCTTGGCCCAGTCCAACTCCTGCTCAGATACGAAGACAGTGCGGGGGTCCGTGATGTTTAGGAAGTGCTTCACTCTCCCCAGGAAGGTGCGCTGGTCCCAACGGGGGGCATCGATGTTAAAGCCAGTCAGGTCAGCCTCCATCTTGTTCACACATAAAACTGTGGACCTAAGGGACAGAGGAAGAAGAGCACTGTCCCCTAAATCAAAGCCCACCGCAGAGGACCTGAGCACCTCCTACTGTTGCAGACGGTCTGCTCTCGCCAGCTACTGGGCATCGTCTGACTCGGCTTGGGAGGGCCCCAGTGAATGGTCATCAGATTGAGCAACTGGGCACCAACACGTGTTTCCTGAGGGCCTGCTGGTGGTCAGCTCTGTGCTTAACCATACTGCAGGAGGGACTGCAAAAGGGGACAATACAGTGCCTGTGCTTGGGGAACTCTGGGAACAAAAGCCCACCCATTAAACAGTATAATACCCCGGGGTGCTTCTGGCAGGGAGATGGGAAAAGTAGCCATTTTGAAAAACAGCCAGCTCGGTGCGGTGGCTCAGGCCTGTAATCCCAGTACTTTGGGAGGCCGAGGTGAGGGGATCATGAGGTCAGGAGTTTGAGACCAGCCTGGCCAACATGGTGAAACCTGATCTCTACTAAAAATACAAAAATGAGCCAGGTGCAGTGCCAGGCGCCTGTAATCCCAGCTACTCAGGAGGCTGAGGCAGGAGAATTGCTTGAACCCAGGAGACGGAGGTTATAGTGAGCTGAGATCATGCCACTGCACTCCAGCCTGAGCCTGGGTGACAGAGCAAGACTCCTTCTCGGGGCGGAAAAGCAAAACAAAACAAAACAAAACAAAAACTCCAAAGCCGTTTGTTCTTCTTTTTTTTTATAATTTAATTTTACCTTTTTTTTGAGACAGGATCTCATTCTGTCACCCAGGCTGGAGTGCAGTGGTATGATCATGGTTCAATGCAACTATTACGTCCCAGGTTCAGGGATCCTCCTGCCTCGGCCTCCTGAGTAACTGGGACTACAGGCACACACCACCACGCCTGGCTAATTTTTATATTTTTTGTAGAGATGGCACCTCGCTATGTTGCCCAGGCTGGTTTCAAACTCCTAGGTTCAAGCAGTCCTTCTGCCTCAGCCTCTCAAAGTGCTGGGATTACAGGTGTGAGCTGCCGCATCTGGCCTATTTTATTATTTGGAGACAGAGTCTCATTATTTTATCCAGGCTGGAGAGAATTGTAATTGATAGGCATGATTATAGCTCACTGCAGCCTCGAACTCCTGGGCTCAAGCAATCCTCCAACCTCAGCTTCCCAAGTAGCTGGGACTACAGGCATGCACTATCATGCCCAGCCCTTTCATTCTTCTTAACAAAGTCTACCCTTGAGGGAAACTATTTTACCACAGCCTAACCATCTTGGGTTTTACCAGAACTTAACTGACTCAGGGAAAGAGAACTCCAGCCACCTCTTGCCTTCCTGCCTCACCTAAAGAGGACAAGGGGAGGCTGAGAAGTTCTTTTGAAGGTTCAGGAAACAGACTCACCAGAAGACTGAGACCTCATCACAGGACTGTAGATCCCTCCACTCCCTCACGTCACCGCTGCACCAGCAGGGCTCCTGTATCATTACAAGGATGATAACAAAAAGACTAACACGTCTTAGGCCCTATTTAAGAAGTCTCTAGAGACCCATAGACTGTAGGGGAAACAAGAACAAGGACACCAGAAGAAAATTTAGCCTTTTATACCTATAGCTACAGCAAACAGTAAACATAACCTAGATAAACAAAACCTCACCCCTCAGTTCCTCTCACAGGGTACATCATGTCCAGCTTTCAGTGAAAAATTACAAGGCATACTAAAAAGAAAAAAAAAACAGTTTGAAGAAACAGGCCAAGCATCAGAACCAGATTTAGATATGAGATTTTAGACTTATCAGACCAGGAATTTAAAATAACTATGGTTAAAATAAATAAATAAATAAATAAATAATAAATAAAATTATTAATTATTTAAATAAAACTATGGTTAATATTCTAAGGACTCTGAAGGGAAAAGTGGACAACAGACAAATAACGTAAGCAGTGATGGAAACAAGAAAGAATCAAAAGGAAATGCTGGAAATCAAAAATACTGTAATAAATATGAAGAAAGTCTTGGATAGACTCATCGGTAGACTAGACATGGCCAGGGAAAGAATCAGTGAGCTTGAACATGTGTCAACAGAAATTGTCGAAATGCTAAAGGCCCATCCATGGCAGATTGGATAAAGAAAATGTGGTATATGTACACCATGGAATACTATGCAGCCACAACAAAGAACGAGATCACGTCCTTTGCAGGGACATGAAGATGGAGGCCATTATCCTCAGCAAACTAATGCAGGAGCAGAAAACCAAATATCACATGTTCTCATAAGTAGGAGCTAAATGATGAGAACACATGGACACAAAAAGGGGAGCAACAGACCCCACTGGGGCTCACTTGAGGGTGGAGGGTGGGAGGAGGGAGAGGATCAGAATAAATAACTAATGGGTACTAAACTTAGTACCTGGGTGATGAAATAATCTGTACAACCCCAGTGACACAAGTTAACCTATGTAACAAACCTACACATGTACCCCTGAATCTAAAGTAAATGTTAAAAAAAAAAAAAATAATAATAATAATAATAATGCAATTACACAATAGAAGGGCTTGGACTCAGATCCTCCACACATGAATTCTGTCTCTCATTGAGAAACACTGAGTCCGTGGTGAGGGATGGTGTGGGAATGTTCGTCTTCATATATCATTGGAATTACTATTTGGGGGTACATACCATCTGATCCTGTTGGTCGTTACCCATTTCCACCTATCTCCATATCTTACAGAAGAACCATCTCAAGTACTAACTGCTTTATATCCCTTAAAACATTTCTAGTCGGGGCTGGGCGCGGTGGCTTATGCCTGTAATCCCAGCACTTCGGGAGGCCAAGGCGGGTGGATCACCTGAGGTCGGGAGTTTGAGACCAGCCTGACCAATACGGTGAAACCCCATCTCTACTAAAAATATAAAAATTAGCCAGGTGTGGTGGCAGGTGCCTGTAATCTCAGCTACTCAGGAGGCTGAGGCAGGAGAATCACTTGAACCTGGGCAGCAGAGGTTGCAGTGAGCCAAGATCATGCCACTGCACTCAAGCCTGGGTGACAGAGTGAGACTCTGTCCAAAAAAAAAAAAAAATTCTAGTCGGCAAGGCATGGTGGCTCACATCTGTAATCTCAGCACTTTGGGAGGCCAAGGAAGGTGGACCACCTGAGGTTCAAAACTTTGAGACCAGCCTGGCCAACATGGTGAAACCTCATTTTGTATTTTTTTTCTACCAAAAACTAGAAAAATTGGCCAGGTGTTGTGGTGCACACCTGCAGTCCCAGCTACTGGGGAGGCTGATGTGGGAGGAATGCTTAAGTCCAGGAGGCGGAGGTTGCAGTGAGCCAAGATCGAGCCACTGCACTCCAGCCTGGGTGACAGAGTAAGACTCTGTCTCAAAAAAAAAAAAAAAAAAAAAAAAAAAAGGGCTTTCTTGGACAAACAAAACAGGAAATTTGTCACTGGCAGACCTGACTTACAAGATATTAGAAGAAGTTCTTCTGGTCATGTGCAATGGTTCACACCTATAATCCCAGCACTCTGGCAGGCTAAGGCAAGAGCATCACTTGAGCCCAGGAGTTTGAGACCAGTCTGGGCAACATAGTGAGACCCTGTTTCTACAAAAATAAAAAAGAAAAAAACATAGCCAGCCGTGGTGGCATGTCCCTGTGTTCCTAGCTACTTGGGAGGCTGAGATGGGGGGATTGCTTGAGCCTGGGAGGCTAAGGCTAAGTCTGCAGTGAACTGTGATCGTGACACTGCACTCCAGCCTGCATGACAGTGTGAGACCCTGTCTCAGAAAAAACATTAACAAACAAACAAAAATAAGTAAAAATGTTTATTTCTCTTATTCTGAATTGTTAACAGTTAACAAACAGATATATTTGTTTAAAATAATAGTAGCAACAATGTATTTGGTGATTGTAGTTTATGGATCAGAGAAATCCATGACAGCAGTAATAGCAAGGACAGGAAGGGAGAATTGGGAGGACTCCATTCTAAGGTACTTGCACATTCCATGCAGTGGTATAGTGTTACTTGAAAGTGGATTTGGATTAGTCATAAATATATATTGCAAACTCCTGGGCAACTGCTAAAAAGGTTTTCAAAAGAAGTATAATTGATACACTAAGAGAGGAGAGAAAACGGAGTCATAAAAAAAAGCTAAGGCTTTTAAATTTTTTTTTTTTTTTTTTTTTTTGAGACTGAGTCTCGCTCTGTCGCCCAGGCTGGAGTGCAGTGGCCAGATCTCAGCTCACTGCAAGCTCCATCTCCCGGGTTTATGCCATTCTCCTGCCTCAGCCTCCCGAGTAGCTGGGACTACAGGCGCCCGCCACCTCGCCCGGCTAGTTTTTTTTGTATTTTTTAGTAGAGATGGGGTTTCACCGGGTTAGCCAGGATGGTCTTGATCTCCTGACCTCGTGATCCGCCCGTCTCGGCCTCCCAAAGTGCTGGGATTGCAGGCTTGAGCCACCGCGCCCGGCGGCTTTTAAATTTTTGCCTGAAAACTTCAGGAAGTCATTGAAAGATTTTAAGAAGAAGAGTGACAAGATCAGATATGTAGTTTACCAAGAACAAACTGGGTAGTCGTAAGAATAAACAGGGTGTGCCCAGACTTCACGGGATGCAGGGAGACCAGCTGGAAGGGAACCCCAATAATCCAGGCAAGAAGACATAGGGCTCAAATGAACCCAGGTGCACTCAAAGGAGAGACGAACAGGAGAGAATCTTTCAAAGAAGCGGAATCTTAGGATCTGCTAAGCAATAGGTATAAAAGGAACACTGTATCAGTCAGGGTTCAACCAGAGAAGCAGAATCAGTAGATTACAGACAGACAGACAGATAGGTAGATACCAAAACATAACATGGGGCAACATGGGGTTCCTCTAACTCCTGAGCTCAAGCAATCTGCCTGCTTTGGCCTCCCAAAGTGCCAGGATTACAGGTGCGTGCCACTGCACCTGGCCTATGACACACACATATACATATTTTATGTATTTCTAAAATATATTTGTATGCTATAATATATATTCTATAAACATATAAATAATTTCTATATCTACATCAATGTATAAATTATATATCTATATAAATATATATGATTTTTTTAAATTTATAGATATATCAACATATATTTATAATATATAAATTTATTTATATAGAGATATGAATTATTTAAATATAATATGTAAACATAATAAACATAAATAATTCATATAGCTATACAAAATTATATATAAATATATAACTTTATATATTATAAATATATATTGATCTATCTATATAAACTTTATAATTTTTTTTTCTCTTTTTAGGCAGGGTCTCAGCCTGTTGCCCAGGGTGGAGTGGAGTGGTGCAATTATAGCTCACTCTAATCTCAAACTCCTGGGCTCAAGGAATCCTCCCATCTCATCCTCCCTAAGTGCTGGGATTACAGGCATGCACCACCACTCCTGGCCTAAATATATATAAAGCTGACATAATATAATATTGATAAAATATAGAAATTGATTTATCACAAGGAATTAGCTAATTGGCTCACATAACTGTGGCTGTTGGGTAGGCAATCCTGAAGTCAGCAGGGCAGGCAGCCAGCAACAGACCATCCCCGGGGGAGAGGGAGCAACGTGGGTAATGGCTCAGAGTCCAGAACCTCAGAGGGGGTTCAGGGGTGGTCTAGCCCTCCTTTAAAGGGCTTCCACCTGATTAGGTCAGGCCACCCAGGATAATCTCCCTTTTGATTAACTTAAAGCCAAACAATTGAGGAATTTAATTACATCTGCAAAATCCCCTCACAGCAGCACCTAGATTACTGTTCGTCTGAAGAGCTGGAAGATGGTGCATGTGTGCTCCTGGGTAGCCACTATAACTGGAATATACCAGAGAGGGAATCCGGGGAGTCTTGTTTAGCTTATTTGAGTTGACACAGGACAAATATCCAGAGTGATATCCAGGGTTTCTGACTTGGGTGATAGGTGCTAACCGAGAGAGCACAGAAAAATTGGCTTTGAGAGAGAAAATATTAATAGTAAGCTTGATTTCTCCATGTTGAGTTTCAAATGCCATGGGATTATTTTTTATTATTATTATTATTTTTAAGACGGAGTCTCGCTCCGTCGCCCAGACTGGAGTGCAGTGGCGAGATCGTGGCTCACAGCAAGCTCCGCCTCCTGGGTTCACACCATTCTCCTGCCTTAGCCTTCCCAGCAGCTGGGACTACAGGCGCACGCAGGCGCACGCTGCCACGCCCGGCTAATTTTTTTGTATGTTTAGTAGAGACGGGGTTTGACTCTGTTAGCCATGATGGTCTCGATCTGCTGACCTCGTGATCCGCCTGCCTCGGCCTCCCAAAGTGCTGGGATTACAGGCGTGAGCCACCACGTCCGGCCTATTTTTTTTTTTTTTTTTTTTTTTTTGAGACAGGGTCTTGCTCTGTTGCACGGCGGGGAGTACAGTGGTATGATCATGGCTCACTACCCCAGCCTCCACCTCCTGGGCTCAAAAGATCCTCTGACCTTAGCCTCCCAAGTACCTGGGATCACAGGCATGTGCCACCATTCCCGGCTAATGTTTGTATTTTTTGTAGAGATAGGGTCTCCCTATGTTGCCCAGGCTGGTCTCAACTCCTGAGCTCAAGGGATCTGCCTGCCTTGGCCTCCCAAAGTGCTGGGATTACAGGAGTGAGCCACCACCCCCAGTCCTGCCATGGGATTTTTTTTTTTTTTTTTTTTTTTTGAGATAGAGTCCTGCACTGTCACCGAGGCTGCAGGCTGGAGTGCAGTGGTGCGATCTCGGCTCACTGCAACCTCCACCTCCTGAGTTCAAGCGATTCTCCTACCTCACCACACCCAGCTAACTATTTGTATTTTTAGCAGAGACAGGGTTTCACTATGTTAGCCAGGATGGTCTCGATCTCCTGGCCTCATGATCCACCACCCGCCTCGGCCTCCCCAAGTGCTGGGATTACAACTGTGAGGCACCAAGCCTGGCCAGGATTTTCTTAAATGCAATAGGCTGCATCCTGTCTCAGGTCCTTTCCAAACACCATACTCAAAAGCCAGTGTTACCTCTCTTCACTGAATAGTACCTATTTGTCCTTTTTTTTTTTTTTTTTGGTACAAATAATTTTCAGATTTACTTCTATAGCTTCTACTACTAGGTCATTTTGTCTTTTTATTAGAAATAGCACCTTAACTAAGTTAAATAATTCACCTGTAAAGTGAGGTGGTATGTTCATTTTGCTTACCACTGTCACCCCAGTGCCTAGCACAATATTCAAGTATTTGCTGAATAAGAAGTTCATCAGCCCCTAGGTATTCAGGCTTGAAAGAAAACAGAGGTCAGAGCTAGAAGGAAAAAACGGAGTCAGCAGCATGGAGGTGATTTACGATAAAGTTTTCCAGTGAGAACACACACAGAATGGGAAGAGGAGAGAGCTGAGGACAAACCCTGAAAAATCAGGACATTTAAGAAGCTGAGGTCAGGCACGGTGGCTCACACCTGTAATCCCAGCACTTTGGGAGGCCGAGGTGGGTGGATCACCTGAGGTCAGGAGTTTGAGACCAGCCTGGCCAACATGGTGAAACCTTGTCTCTACTAAAAAAAATACAAAAATTAGCTGGGCATGGTGGCAGGCACCTGCAATTCTAGTTATTCAAGAAGCTGAGGCACGAGAATCACTTGAACCCAGGAGGCGGAGGTTGCAGTGAGCTGAGATTGTGCCACTGCACTCCAGCCTGGGCGACAGAGTGAGACTTTGTCTCAAAAAAAAAAAAAAAAAAAAAAAGAAGCCGAGGCCAGGCATGGTGGCTCACGCCTGTAATCCCAGCGCTTTGGAAGTCCGAGGCAGGTGGATCACGAGGTCAGGAGTTCGAGACCAGCCTGGCCAACATGGTGAAACCCCTGCCTCTACTAAAAATACAAAAAACTGGTCGGGCATGGTGGCAGGTGCCTGTAATCCCAGCTACTCGGGAGGCTGAGGCAGGAGAATCACTTGAATCTGGGAGGTGGAGGTTGCAGTGAGCCAAGATGGTGCCACTGCACTCCATCTTGGCAACAGGGCAAGACCCTGTCTCAAAAAAAAAAGAAGCCGAGAAAAGGAAGCCCCCAAAGATGGGAAGAACCACCAGAAAGAAGAGAGAAAGGAGGTGGAGACAGGCACAGACAGGCCTGTAATCCCAGCACTTTGGGAGGCCGGGAGTTCCAGTTCAAGAAAAGAGGCAGGAGGGACCGAGTTGGGGAAGGAAGAGTGGTGGTCAATTTTTAGATTTTTTTCGTTAAGGCGGAAGAGACATCAGGAAGCTGATATGCTGGGGGTACACCTTTTCCTAAGAGGAAGGACCAGGGACAAGAGGAGAGGCTCAACATGGAGTATCCACAGTGCCCTAGCCTGGCCCTGATGCTTCTCTGAAGCAGCAATCTCCAGAGAAGTCAGAAGGCAGACAGAAAGAGTCCACTGCCAAAACTCAGACTTCCCCTCTCCCCTGCCACCTGGCCTCCTGCAGGCTGGTTCAAAGACCAAAGGCATTTCTCTCAGTCCCAACTGAAGCAGGAATGGGAGGAGGGGAAAGAGTTCACTTTCCCAGGCTCTACATGAACCTAAAAGGAGTCAGCTTGGCTGGCTGACCACATGCTGCCTTGGCTTACAGAGCCCCAGGCTCACGCACGCTGGAGACAGCCTGACTGAGCAAAATGCTATGCCTGCCCCTCAGCACATGCGTACACACAGCGCCAGACCTTCTCTGACATCTCTGTTCCCCTTAATGCAACATTGAAAAGTCCTCTGCTTCTCAGAATGGAGGGACTATCATCAAGGGGTAAACTAAACATTTGCTAATTATGCAAGAGCCTTTGCCTTCTTAACTAAAGTCAGGATAGAAACTGCAGAGTCCCTGTCTTAAATAAAACATAAAGCCGAAAAAAAAAAAAAAACCTAAACGATCTGTCTGGAACATTTCCGTCACACACCCACCGCACCCCAATGGGCACTGTTCCCCGACTCCTTCAGGACAAACTCAAGTCCTTCTGTGATATATACTCCTACAGCATCCTGTCCTTTGCAGCATGCTGGGCATTTGTGATTGTCACCTTCTTGTCATTGACTGTGATTCATGTAAAGTCTGCCTCCCCTGACAGACTGTAAGGCTCACGAGCATAGGGATCATGTCTGTGATGTTTCCTGCTACATCTTTCACGTGCCCTCGAAGAATATTCACTGTTTACCTGAAATGTATTCCAACTTCTTGGGTCTGTTGGCATCAAGGATACCACCTCTCTTAAGTCAAACTCAGAACCTGCCTAGGTTACAGAACTAAGAGCAGGCTTTTTTTTTTTTTTTTTTTTTTTGAGATGGAGTTTCACTCTTGTTGCCCAGGCTAGAATGCAATGGCACAATCTCGGCTCACTGCAACCTCCACCTCCCAGGTTCAAGCGAATCTCCTGCCTCAGCCTCCCTAATAGCTGGGATTACAGGCATGTACCACCATACCCGGCTAATTTTGGATTTTTAGTAGAAACAGGGTTTCTCCATGTTGGTCACGCTGGTCTCAAACTCCTGACCTCAGGTGATCCGCCCGCCTCGGCCTCCCAAAGTGCTGGAATTACAGACATGAGCCACCAGGCCCGGCAAGAGCAAGCTTTCTTTCATGGAGTTGCAAATTGTCTACCTTGCCTGTGCTGAGTCATACCGGTCTCTAAATTTTCTTCCATAGTTACTGTCCCTCCTCCCACACAAGCCACATCTAGTCTTCCCTAAAAAGGTCATCATCATGTCCAGGGTAGCCCCACTTCTGAAGGATTATGGTTACACTACTAGGAACAAGGTAGGAGTAAAAATCAGACCAGTGATTTAATGGTATCTCCCTCCTAGGATTAGAGAATGTCACAGCTTGAGGCCCGGCGCAGTGGCTCACGCCTGTAATCCTAGCATTTTGGGAGGCCAAGGCAGGTGGATCATGAGGTCAGATCAAGACCATCCTGGCTAACCCAGTGAAACTCCATCTCTACTAAAAATACAAAAAATTAGCCAGGCATGGTGGCAGGCACCTGTAATCCTAGCTACTCAGGAGACTGAGGCAGGAGAATCACTTGAACCTGGGAGGCAGAGGTTGCAGTGACCGGAGATCACACCACTGCACTCCAGCCTGGGTGACAAAGCAAGACTCCGTCTCCAAAAAAAACAGAATGTCACAGCTTGAAGACAAGTGATCTAAGATCTCAGTTTACAGAAAGGAAACTGAAGCCTAGAAAGTGCACACAGATTGGGCCACCACGGTGGGCATTTTTGGTACACTTGGCCCTGCACTAAGTGCTTGCAGCAGATATAAACACCAACAATCAACAGATCCAGTCCTCAAAGACTGGACAACAGCTAAGGCCTTACTCACTTCCCCAAGGTCCTCTATCCACTATAGCCTACTTGCCAACTCCTTAAAAAAGAAGGAAAGAGGCCTGGCACAGTGGCTCATACCTGTAATCCCAACACTTTGAGAGGCCAAGGCGGGCAGATCACCTGAGGTCGAGAGTTCAAGACCAGCCTGACCAACATGGAGAAACCCCATCTCTATTAAAAATACAAAATTAGCCAGGCCTGGTGGTGCATGCCTGTAATCCCAGCTGCTTGGGAGGCTGAGGCAGGAGAATCGCTTGAACCCGGGAGGTGGAGGTTGTGGTGAGCCAAGATCGCGCCATTGCACTCCAGCCTGGACAATAAGAGCAAAACTCCATCTCAAAAAAAAAAAAAAAAAAAAAAAAAGGAAAGAGAGGGAAAAAAGAGAAAAAAAAGAAATGGACTACTACATAATGCTGACATAACGCTCATCCTTCCCAGAGAGAGATTTTCTCTGACAAATGGTATCAGAGATCAGAAAACAAGCTTCCAAATTCCTTCTAGGTATCCTCTTAAAAGCAGAAGTGCACAAGATTCCTGTTTGTAGCCCCAGGTAGGGAGAAAAACGAAACATATCGCTGGTACTTACATCAGAGGAAGATCAAGGTAGCCAAAGACCCCAGAAGGTCAGACACAAAGACCACTGAGACAGGCAAGGATTAGGGTCAAGGCTGCCTAGAGCAAGCTGGAAAATGAGAGTAATAATTACAGGAGCAGGCCCAGGTATAGGCTTATGGATACTCATCTGACTCCAAGGCAAGTGGGCTCTTAGAAACCAGACAACTTAGAAAGAGCGACCTGCCTTGCCTTTTTCACAAAAGGGCTAACAGTCTACAGATGAGTAGATTATAGGGGTTTGTGTGCCTATATCATCACCTCCATTCATCACCTCCTTAGTCAAGGCTCTGAACTGCTTTTCTCTCTAAGGATCTGAAGCAGGTATGCAAACAGCAGATGTTGGTTTTTGTTTTCATTTTTTTTTTTGAGGCAGGGTCTTGCTCTGTCACCCAGGCTGGAATACAGTGGTGTGATAATAGCTCCTGGGCTCAAGTAATCCTCCAGCCTCAACCTCCTGAGTAGCTAGGACTACAAGTGCGCCACAGAACCTCTGGCTAAGTTAAAAAAAAAATTTTTTTTGTAGAGGCAGGGTCCTACTGTGTTGCCCGGGCTGGTCTCCAACTCCTGGGCTCAAGCCATCCTCCCCTTCAGCCTCTCAAAGTGCTGGGATTAAAGGCATGAGCCACTGCGCCTGGCCGCAATTACCAATTTATAGGGGTTGTGAAAATGAAATGAAATTTGGTATGAAATGTATTTCATTAGGAAGGATGTAATTTCCATAAGGGCTGATTTTGTCCACTGCTGTGTCTCCAGCGTCTAGAACAGGGCCTAACACGTTTGTGCAAACTCTTCTTATAGTCCTCTGCATCAGGAAAGGGGTGGGAGGTAGCACTTCCCAACCCACCCCAGTACCCTTCTTGCTCTTCCTTGGCTGAAAATGCAGGCTCACTGTTGCCTCCTCCAGGACTACAGATGGTGCACGGACCGGTCCAAAGCAGCTTAGCAAAACCGGCCAGAGGCTGGGCACGGTGGCTCACCACTTTGGGACACCTGTAGTCCCAGCACTTTGGGAGGCCTAGGCGGGCGGATCGCTTGACCCCAGGAGTTCGAGCGCAGCCTGGGCAACATGGCGAAACCCCGTCTCTACAAAAACAAAATACAAAAAATTAGCCAGGCGTGGTGGCGCCCACCTGCAATCCCAGCTACTCGAGAGTCTGAGGCGGGAGAATCGCTTTTAAGCCCGCGAGGCGAAGGCTATAGTGAGCCGAGATCGCGACACCGCACTCCGGCCCGGGCGACGGAGCGACAACCTGTCTCAAAACAAAAACTGGGCCAATCCCCAAAACGCCTTTCACCTGTGCTTCAGCTCACCTCAGGGCTCAGGGCCAGCCCCAGGCTGCTTCTTGCCCTCCGACAGACGGTCTCCCCCCATCGGTACTCCCCTATCCCGGACGGCTCGTAAAGCCCCAGCCCCTCGGCCTGGCACTCGCAGGCAATGGGGATCAGAGCAGAGGGGCCCATCTGCAGCCCCAGGGCACACTCCTCGCGCCACGTGGCTTCTGTAGGTGGAAGTCTAGCCCGCGCTGCAGCCCCGCCTGGACAGTCAGGACAGAAATCTCAGCTCCCTCCCGAGATGTGGGGATTGGAGGTAGACAGGGTGAGCGCCCTTGTCCCAAGGCCCCTTACCTGGTCCCGGGACAAATGCCACCAGTTACAGTCAGCCTTAGAAACCTGGCCTGGGGAGAGACCTGGGCGGGGGAACCGCCCCCATGCCCGTCCACGCCCCTCCTTTTCGACCAATCCCAGGCCTGGAGGCTCCCGCCAGCCACGTGGGCAGCCTTTCTCCACTCCCAGGTCCCAGCTAGCCGGCGGCCGCCTCTGCAGCTCCCGTAGCCCGCCCTCGCAGTGGGCGGGCGCCTTGGCGCGCTTGCGCACTCTGGGGAAAGCGGCGCTGCACCCCGCCCCGTACTGCTGCTCCACTCCTCCGCTGTGCGTGCGAGGGACGTCGGGGGCGGCGCCGCAGCAGTTGCTCTTGGTAACGGGGGAGGCAGGAGGAGGAGGAGGAGGAGGAGGGACTCGGCGGGAGGATGGTGAGTATGGGGACCTGGGCCCCCTTGGAGCCGGCCAGTTACCCCCCTCCCGTCCCCAGGCCCAGGGCGGAGCACTGCGCTTAAAGCCAAGGAGGGAATGGGACGTCGCTCAGCCTGCTATCTGGGTTCTGCACTGATTTCGGGGGTCGGCGGGGAGCCCCGACGGTGGGCCCTGGAGGGAGGCCTGGGCCTGGAGAGGAAGGCGGGGCTTGCGGCGGGTCCGAGGCTTGGGGAAGGGGCTGGCAGAGTGCGCGGCTGGCAGGGTGCGGAGCTCAGGCTCCATCGTTACTCTGGGGACAGGGGTGAGGGCGGATCCCAGGAGCTGCAGAGAGCAGCCTTTGCTCGCAGGCTTAGACTTCCCGGGCAATCGGTCTCCCGGCGCTGCAGTAAAGTGGGGTTCGTCTGGAGCCCGGCCAGAAGCGGAGAGAAGGCCGGCCCCGCTGGCTCTGAGGTCGCCCTGGCGGTAGCAGGGGAGATGGTAGCCTAGCCCTCCTTCTCGCGCTGTCTGGGCCCCGGGGGGTAGGGGAGTAAGTCCCAGGACACAAAGGGGAGCCGCTTGGAAGGGATGCCTGGTGGATTTTACGCCGTCTTGGTGTCTGCGTGGCGGGTGCGCTTCCTCAGTCCCGAATTATTTAGTTATTTGCTGAGAGTTGTGCAAGACCTGGTTGTTGGTGATGACCGATTTTTCATTCAATACTTAATCCATGTTGATGGAAGCATATTAGCTGCCCGGTCTCTGGAATTTCCTTCGAAACCTTTTGCAATCTCCTCTTGCATGTGACCACACCAGGACCAAAAGATCTTAATCCTAGCTTGGGGTCTCCAAACTGAAAAGAACGAGATGTTAAAAATGGAGATCGAGCTTCAATCTGGGGCAAGCCTTTTCTCTGTCAGCCCTAATTAAAGCTTTCCCAAATTCTAAATTATGATTGTGACAGATATGACCGTTGACACTCTGTTTCTTGTTGATGTCTGTACAGTTAGTTGGAGGGAGTTAAAATGGAATTGAGTAATTTTAGAGCTATCAAAGAAAAATTGATTTTGAACCACTTAAAGCAGGTTAGTTGGCTGCAAAGAGCCTGTCATCAAACTTATAGTTACTGCTCCATCTCTCTTCCTAGTTCCTTTCTTCACTTTTAGAAATGTTGAGCCATTTCTGTCAATTTAAGAAGTAAAAAAATAAAATAAAAAAAAGCTAGATGCCCAGGAAGAAAAAGAAATAGATGTATGTTTGGTCAGATTATCCAGTGAGTAGCTTTAGATAGGAAAAAAAAATCTCAATTGATTTTACATTGTCAGATTGTTAAAGAAGTAGGGTTATTTGAAGTTGCCAATCACATTTCACACTTGCTACACTTGCAGTTTTTTTTTCTTAACCTCAGGCTAAACAGATTTTTACAACTATTTCTTTTTCTTTTTTTTTTTTTTTTTTTTTTTTTTTTTTTTTTTTTTTTTTTGAGACGGAGTCTCGCTCTGTCGCCCAGGCTGGAGTGCAGTGGCGCGATCTCGGCTCACTGCAAGCTCCGCCTCCCGGGTTCACGCCATTCTCCTGCCTCAGCCTCCCGAGTAGCTGGGACTACAGGCGCCCACAACCGCGCCCGGCTAATTTTTTGTATTTTTAGTAGAGACGGGGTTTCACCGTGGTCTCGATCTCCTGACCTTGTGATCCGCCCGCCTCGGCCTCCCAAAGTGCTGGGATTACAGGCGTGAGCCACCGCGCCCGGCCTATTTCTTTTTCTTAATCATTTATACGTGAGTTGTCCGTTTAAAGGCTAAGTTTTTCTCAACAAATGAGTACAAACATAAATATTTACCCAGAAAATAGTTAGAATTGAAATGAAAAGGGCATGCCAAACCAACAGAGTTAAGATTCGTCATTATAGATGAGAAGTGCATGAGAGTTGGCTAACTTTTCCCAGTTTGTTTATCAATTAAGTGGACTGTGTAATTCCATGATTGTTTAATTTATAATTAGAGACCACAGTAAATTAACCACTGCCCATGTTTCCAGGTGCAAATTGGCACTTTATACAACAAATTGACAGTGTATATACAACACTGTTGTATATAACTGTTGTGATCAATGATGAAAACAGATTTTGTTTTTCTTTTTTCCTTTTTCCTAAGATGAACAATAAGAAATCAGGACAAATTATTCTGGATTCTTTATCTGGTTTCCCAAATACATTTTTTTTCTATCTCCAAAAGTGTGAGCTATTCTTAAAACTTGAAGTGAAACACAATTTAGTCAGTGGTGTGACTTAAGTGTGTCTCATCTGGTATCCCATGAGCCCCCAGGGTTAACTGTACAACTGAAAAGTGAACCCCAAGGTTTTTTTGGTTTTTATTTCAAACGTCAGCTGTGACAAATACATATTTTTTTTCAAATTTGGGTAACTGTGGCAAAAACCCAAATATGGGTTTCTTTGAGCATTTAGTCAGCTATTTTATGCCTGCTTTACAATGCCAGGTTCTTGATGAATTACTAAAATGACAGTAATTTTAGCATATAACTATCCACTGTTATTTAACATATGACTCCTTCGTTCAGTATTTATGGAGCACTTTCTACATATATGGAGCTTGTGGTCGTTCTCAAGCATGTTCAACATTTGAAGATTGTTCCCAACAGTTATTTATGTTTTCTAGTTAGAAAATGGCCAGTGAAAAATTATTTAAAAAACAAAAAACACGGGGGTAGTGTTTTGAGTGGCTGCTATGTGTCATGCTTTACATACATGACCTTATTTCATCCTCATAGCATCATCTCTTGAGATATAAGAGATACAAGATATAACAATAAGTATTGTTCCTATTTTCTTTTTTTTTCTTTGAGACGGAGTCTTACTCTGTCCCTCAGGCTGGAGTACAGTAGTGCGATCTTGGCTTACTGCAAGCTCCACCTCCCAGGTTCACGCCATTCTCCTGCCTCAGCATCCACAGCAGCTGGGACTACAAGCGCCCCCACCACGCCTGGCTAATTTTCTTTTTGTTTTTCTTTTTTTTTTTAGTAGAGACAGGGTTTCACCGTGTTAGCCAGGATGGTCTTGATCTCCTGACCTCATTATCTGCCTGCCTTGGCCTCCCAAAGTGCTGGGATTATAGGCGTGAGCCACCGCACCCAGCCTGTTCCTATTTTCTAGTTGAAACTGTGTTCAGTGTTTTATATATATATATACACACACACATATACACATATAGATACACAGATATATATAGGTATATATATGTGTGTGTATATACACACACACACACACACACAGAAGCTGAATACAAGTCTGTGTAAAAGCCCATAATCGTTTCATTAGCACTCTGGTGAAGTGGGAACCCACTCTTCCTGAGGAGATGCCCAGACTTTTTTCCTCAGGAAACATTGTTTGTATTTATTTAGGAGAGGGTGATGAGAAAGAAGACACAGTTTGGATGAAGTTCTCAATTTTGAGCTTTAAGCTGATAGGAGTTTAGTTGAAAGACGTAAAAACAAACAGAAGTCAGTTATATTTAAGTTAGTTATGGGGACTGTATGTACTTGACGGTTGGCTTCGTAATTTCAGAATTTACATTTTAGCTGCTCCTCACAACCACATATATTTTCCATATACCAACACATTCCTTCCCCCTCCACCACTCTGGTTTCTTTGAATGACCTAGTTTGTATTGTTTTAGGTCAGTGCACCATGCCTCTGCCAATAGTTTAAGCTGATTTCAAGGCAGATAAAACGTCTGTAGTCCATAGCACATCTATTCATGATTTGACTGTAGAAAAGTTTGTTTAAATGTTTTGTGGTTGAGTCAAACCACTTCTGCCCACCAGGGTGCAGATAACTTGTATACACACATGCTGGTAACACACAATATACTTTTAACTGAAGTTCATGTTTCTTAAATCGCTTTATTTAATGTCACAGGAATATAAATCCTACATAGACATCATGCCTGTTTTGCTCACTGTTGTACTTGGGGCACATTATGGGTGTTTAATGATAATTGCATGAATGGATATTTTGGCCAAAAAATGCACTTTAAAAATTAATTTCATTGTATTTATACTGCAAAACTCAGCCCCATAATAAATTTAACTTCTAATCGCTGTCTCCCTTCATTTGACAGTTAAAATAAAATATGGGCATATAAATATAGATGCACAGAATAAACTTATTCTGGTCTCTTTCATCCAGCCTCTTAAATCAGCTTACTTTGTACCTTTCAGGCAGAACCCTGATCTCTATAAATATCCTCTTCCCTATTTAGCAAACCCTGATAATCCTGTGATCCCCTGTCCTCAGTAGTTGGATTAATATGATGCTGTATTATATTTGTACTTGTCTTCCCTATACCATGCTTGAAATGCCATTTATTGTTTTGCTGGAAGAAAACATTAGCTGAACTTTCCATTTCTCTGTAATTTCACTTAAAGGTGAAGCATCTGAAGTTATTATTTCCTAATAAGGAAAGTTACTCATTAGAAATGTAGAAGCACTGTATTTTACACCATTAGGTTAATAAAGTTTATCTATAGTTAGAATTTTTTTTTTTTTTTTTTTTTTTTTTGAGACAGTCTAGCTCTGTGGCCCAGGCTGGAGTACACTGGCGTGATCTCAGCTCACTGCAACCTCCACCTCTCAGGTTCAAGCTGTTCTCCTGCCTCAGCCTCCCAAGTAGCTGGGAATATAGGTGCCCGCCACCATGCCCAGCCAATTTTTTGTATTTTTAGTAGAGGTGGGGTTTCACCATGTTGGCCAGGTTGGTCTCAAACTCCTGGCCTCAAATGATCCGCCTGCCTCGACCTCCAAAAATGCTAGGATTACAGGCGTGAGCCACTGTGCTCACCCTTATAGTTAGAATGATTTCTTTTTCTTTCTTATCTGTGCTTTGCTTCTCTCCTTTTAAGGTGAATAAACATTATGTTTCTCTCTTTTTTTTTTTTTTTTTGAGACAGGGTCTTGCACTGTCACCCAGCCCATACTGCAGTGGCCCGACCATAGTTCACTGGAGCCTCAAACTTAGGCTCAAGCCATCCTTCTGTCTCAGCCTCCTGAGTAGCTGGAACCACAGGTGCATACCACCACACCTGGATAATTTTTTTTTTTTTTTTGTAGGGATATGTGTCTAGTGTTTGTTGCCCAGGCTGATCTTGAATTCCTGGCCTTGAGCTATCCTCCTGCCTCGGCCTCCCAAAGCACTAGTATTATGGATGTGAACCACTGTGCCTGGCCTTGTTTTTCTCTTCTTTAATTTCAAATGTAATTAGTGTGTAGAAAGCCTCTGCCTGGAAAAAAAACAAAACAAAACAAAACAAAACAAAAAAACCCAGCATTTTTAGTGATTTCTTTAAAAGAGACACATGAGGAAAAACCTAAAACATTAATTTTAAACTTTGAAAATATTTTATAGGCCGGGCGCAGTGGCTCACTCTTGTAATTCCAGCACTTTGGGAGGCCGTCATGGGCAGATTGCCTAAAGCCAGGAGTTTGAGACTAGCTTGGGCAACATAGTGAAACTCTATCTCTACTAAAAATACAAAAAATTAGCTGGGTGTGGTTGCACACATCTATAGTCCCAGCTACTCCGAAGGCTGAGGTGGGAGGATCACCTGAGCCTGGGAGGTTGAAGCTGTAGTGAATCATGATTTCGCCACTGTACTCCAGCCTAGGCATCAGGAGTGAGACCTTTTCTCAAAAAAACAAACAAACAAAACCAACATACATATATATGTATATATGGTTTTGTTTTTTGTTTTTGTTTTGAGATGGAGTTTTGCTTTTGTTGCCCAGGCTGGAGTGCAGAGACACAATTTTGGCTCACTGCAACCTCTACCTCCCAGGTTTAAGCAGTTCTCCTGCTTCAGCTTCCCAAGTAGCTGGGATTACAGGCATGTGTCACCACATCTGGCTAATTTTGTATTTTTAGTAGATATAGGATTTCACCATGTTGGCCAGGCTGGTCTCGAACTCCTGACCTCAGGTGATCCACCCGCCTCGGCCTCCCAAAGTGCTGGGATTACAGGTGTGAGCCACCACACACAGCCAAAAAAAAATTTTTTTTAAAAAATAGGAAACAGATCTTCCTTCATAATTTCTGCACTAAGCAGAAAATGCATGAGAAGAACTTTGCCTATATGTCATTTAATGTACTAATTTGATAAATTCCAGATGTTTTAGAATTTATTTTAAGAGGTAATGAGACCTCTTCTTTTCACTTACAATCAGGAACTCAGGATGAATAGTAAAATGAGTTTTCCTCTTCTTAACCTTTTTATGTCACCAGTCCCCTAAGGATCTCAGAATTTTAATTTTTACTTTTCCGAAAGGTGATATTATAAATGAGTGACTGCAATATAGCTAATAAAAACCAGGGAGACTTCTTATAAATGTAGTTTTAAGAAGGAATGCTGTCAAAATATTCAAGACCAGATGAGATAAAAACAGCAAAAAAGTCTTGCCTTTGGGTGGATCGCTTGAGTTTAGGAGTTTGAGACCAGCCTGGGCAACATGGCAAAACCCCATCTCTACAAAAAATACAAACTTAGCGGGGCCGGGTGGTGTGAGCCAGTAGTCCCAGCTACTGGAGAGACTGAGGTGGGAGGATCGCTTGAGCCCAGGAAGTCAAAGCTGCAGTGAGCCGTGTTCATGCCGCTACACTCCAGCCTAGGTGACAGAGGAAGACCCTGTCCCCCCAAAAAAAAGAAAAAGGAAAAAAAGTCTGGCCTTTTAAAAAGCCAGACTTTTGTTTGTTTCAAATCTATTCAATCTCTCTCCCCCAAATCTTTTGGCACAGAATTTGTCTAGCTTAGACTGAACCTTCCATTTTACTGCTGGAAAAAATTGAGGCATAGAGAGGTTAATGTGGTCCTTAGCAAGTCAGTACAAATACAGTACTAAAGTGGTAAACAAAGAGTCTCTGAGGCAGAAAGGAATTCTTAATAATTATGCGTATTTGCATATGATTGTCCAAAGATGCAATTGTTGAGAATTATTTCTCAGAAGTATTGTTTGATCTTAGTGAACAAACTGGTTTGAATTATTGCCTGGTACAATGTGTGTAACAAATATAACCGTTTTACATAATTCTAAGACTCAGTTTGAAGGAATTTCTTCTTGGGCTGGGAGATTAAATTATATGCCCTTTACACTCTGGGATTCTTTGACTCTTGTTCTAGCCATGTGTTGTTAGAACAAAATTATCAGCTATAGCACAGAACAAATAACTTTCCTGTAAAGATGTTCTTATGTTCTTAACTAAAAATCAACATAGTTTATTTCTTTTTCTTTTTTTTTTTTTTTTTTTTGAGACAGAGTCTCACTCTGTTACCCAGACTGGAGTGCAAAATACAGCTCACTGCAACCTTGACCTCCCAGGCTCAAGCAATTCTCTCACCTCAGCTTCCTGAGTAGCTGGGACCACAGGCATGCGCTACCATGCCTAGCTTATTTGTTTTTTATTTTTTGTAGGGACAGGGTCTCACTATGTTGCCAGGGCTGGTCTTGAACTCCTGGGCTCAAGTAGCCCTCCTGCTTTGGCCTTCCAAAGTGCTGGGATTACATGCGTGAGCCACCACGCCCAGCAACATGCTTTATATTTCTATCCATAAAAAAATAATGAATAATGGCCAGGAGAGGTGGCTCATGCCTATTGCACTTTGGGAGGCCAAGGTGGGCGTATCACTGGAGGCCAGGAGTTCGAGACCAGCCTGGCTAACATGGCGAAACCCCATCTCTACTAAAAATATAAAAATTATCCAGGCCGGGTGCAGTGTCTCAGGCCTATAATCCTAGCACTTTGGGAGGCCGAGGCAGGCGGATCACAAGGTCAGGAGATCGAGACTATCCTGGCTAACATGGTGAAACCCCATCTCTACCAAAAACACAAAAAATTAGCCGGCCGTGGTGGCGGGCGCCTTTAGTCCCAGCTACTCGGGAGGCTGAGGCAGGAGAATGGTGTGAACCCGGGAGGCGGAGGTTGCAGTGAGCCGAAACCGGGCCACTGCACTCCAGCCTGGGCGACAGAGCAAGACTCCTCAAAAAAAAAAAAAAAAAAAAAATTAGCCAGGCATGGCCGGGCGCGGTGGCTCACACCTGTAATCCCAACACTTTGGGAGGCCAGGGCGGGCGAATCACGAGGTCAGGAGATCAAGACCATCCTGGCTAACACGGTGAAACCCCGTCTGTACTAAAAATACAAAAAAGTAGCCGGGCGTGATGGTGGGCCCCTGTGGTCCCAGCTACTTGGGAGGCTGAGGCAGGAGAATGGCGTGAACACAGGAGGCGGAGCTTGCAGTGAGCGGAGATCGCGCCACTGCACTCCGGCCTGGAGACAGGGAGACTCTGTCTCCAAAAAAAAAAAAGACAGAGGCACTGGTATTACAGGTGTGAACCACTGTGCCTGGACTTGTTTTTCTCTTAATTCTTTAATTTAAAATGTAATTAGTGTGTAGAAAGTCTCTGCCTGGAAAAAAAAAAAACAGTATTTTTAGTTATTTCTTTAAAAGAGACACATGAGACGGGAAGCTGAGGCAGGAAAATGGCGTGAACCTGGGAGGCGGAGCTTGCAGGGAGTCGAGATAGCGCCACTGCGCTCCAGCCTGGGAGACAGAGGGAGACTCTGTCTAAAAATAATAATAATAAATGAAAACAAGAAACAGAAATATTAGATTAACAGTAAAAAAAATCCTTAGTTAATTTTGGTTTTGTTTTGTTGTTTTGGTTTCATGGATGCCTTTTATGATTTCCTAACTTCTCTGTTGTACTAAATTTTTAATCTTAAAAAACACAGGTAATCTATACCATGCATCTATCCTGTAGGGTCTTGTGAAAGATGATAGTAGAACATTTTTAATGAAGTAGAGCATTTATCTATTTCAGCTAACATTTTAGCTGAAATAGATAAAATCCGGCCGGGCGCGGTGGCTCAAGCCTGTAATCCCAGCCCTTTGGGAGGCCGAGACGGGCGGATCACGAGGTCAGGAGATCGAGAGACGATCCCGGCTAACACGGTGAAACCCCGTCTCTACTAAAAAATACAAAAAAATCGCCGGGCGAGGTGGCGGGCGCCTGTAGTCCCAGCTACTCGGGAGGCTGAGGCAGGAGAATGGCCTAAACCCGGGAGGCGGAGCTTGCAGTGAGCTGAGATCCGGCCACTGCACTCCAGCCTGGGTGACAGAGCAAGACTCCGTCTCAAAAAAAAAAAAAAAAAAAAAAAAAAGAAAATAGATAAAATCTTTTTTTTTTTTTTTTTTTTCCCCCCGAGACGGAGTCTTGCTCTGTCGCCCAGGCTGGAGTGCAGTGGCGCTATCTCAACTCACTGCAACCTCTGCCTCCCAGGTTCAAGCGATTCTCCTGCCTCAGCCTTTCAAGTAGCTGGGACTACAAGGCACTTGCCACCACGCCTGACTAATTTTTTATATTTTTAGTAGAGACGGGGTTTCACCATGTTAGCCAAGATGGTCTCGATCTCCTGACCTTGTGATCCGCCCACCTCAGCCTCCCAAAGTGCTGGGATTGCAGACGTTAGCCACCGCGCCTGGTGATAAAATCTTTTTTAAAAATTTTTTCCATTTAATTTTTGTGGGTCCATGGTGTTACCTATTTGTAGGGTGCACGAGATGTTTTGATACAGGCATGCAATACGAAATGATGAAAGAGATAAAATCGTTAACAGAGAGCCCAACTGTAATTTTATATAGCCTTTTTATATATTTTTGTATAACACCTTAAAATCTTGTGTTAACTTGGGTGTGTCATTCTATTTAATTCCATAAGTGTTATCTAGTGTCTGTTTAATAAATGCCAGCCATTGTGGGACAAGTGTAGCTCTTACCACAAGAAACTTTAGTAAAGGAGAAAAATACAAACATCAGTTACCTAGTTTGATATGATATGTGTTCTGTTCTAAGTGTATATAAAGGGCTTTGGGAACACAGATGGGGTAGAGTTCACCCTCCAAGGAGATTTGGGGTGACTGCTAAGCTAGATTGATAGGAGGAGCAGAAATAAGCCATGCTACTTATTAAGTTGCTGAATTTACTATAGCACTTCTACCGAAACTTGGAAAGAGGAAGCAAATGGAATAAGTGGTATTAGAGTGAAAAATAATAACATAAGCTCACTATAACCAAGAACTTTTTTCAAGGAGAAGTTATTCTGATATACAGTAATATCAAAGTCAGTGCTTCCAGAGTAATCTGTCTCCTTTGTGGTTGTTCAAGGGCTTGCTCTCAATTTTGCGCAAGTTGAAAAGTGCACCAGACCAGGAGCTGAGAATACTTCTCCTGGGCTTGGATAATGCTGGCAAGACCACTCTTCTGAAGCAGCTAGCATCTGAAGATATCAGCCACATCACACCTACACAGGTGAGCACTACCTTGGCTCCAGATGCCGTGTGACACAGAAAGACGATAATAGCAATGTGAAAGACAAAATGGGAAATACTGTTTTGTCCACTTCCAAATTTTGTCTCTGAGAAAAGTCTATGCAATCTGAAGATAACCAGATTTCAAAAATATGTAAGAGATTCCATTCTCATGTGGTATTTAGAGTAGTCAGATTCATAGAGACAGATGCAGAATGGTGGTTACTGGAGCTGGGGAGGGGGAATGGGGAGTTATTGTTTAACGGGTACAGTGAGTCAGTTTTGCAAGATGAAAAGAGTTCTGTGGATAATGACCCACAGTGTGAATGTATTTAATGCCATGGAACTGTACACTTTAAAATGGTTAAAATGGTACATTTTATGTTATAATGTTAAAATATGTACACGGACACACTTCACAGTGCCCACTTCATCAGGCTACCGCACTGCAGCATCTGCACCCTGCTGGGCTTCAGCCTCCACACATCACCTTTCAGCACATGCACCCCTCTTCCATATGTGCCCCTCCTTCCCCACCCACACATGTCCTCAGCAGCTGCATATTGTACATGTTATCTTACAATTTAAAATATATGTGTACATATATACACGTGTGTGTATTTGTGCGTATATAGACAAATCCAGCAGATCTAAGTGAGTACCTATATTCTTTTTATTTTTATTTTATTTCTTTAAATTATTTATTTATTTTTTGAGACAGAGTCTCGCTCTGTCACACAGGCCGGAGTGTGGTAGCGCAATCTTGGCTCACTGCAACCTCTGCCTCCCAGGTCCAAGCAATTCTTGGGCCTCGGCCTCCCTAATAGCTGGGACTACAGGTGCACGCCGCCATGCCCTGCTAATTTTTGTGTTTTTTTTGTAGAGACAGGGTTTCACCATGTTGGCCAGGGTGGTCTCAAACTCCTAACCTCAATGATCCACCCACCTCAGCCTCCCAAAGTGCTGGGATTACAGGTGTGAGCCACCGTACCCGGCCTATTCTTTTTTAAAAATAGCTTTATCTTCTCTGATTATGAACGTAGTGCATGTAGAAAACACAGAAAAAGTATAAAAGAGAAAACTCTGAGAAAGACCATGGTTAATATTTTACTGTGTACTGGCCAGGCGCGGTGGCTCACGCCTGTAATCCCAGCACTTTGGGAGGCTGAGGCGGGTGGGTCACAAGGTCAGGAGATCGAGACCATCCTGGCTAACACGGTGAAACCTCGTCTCTACTAAAAATACAAAAAATTAGCCGGGCCTGGTGGCGGGCACCTGTAGTCCCCGCTACTCGGGAGGCTGAGGCAGGAGAATGGTGTGAACCCGGGAAGTGGAGCTTGCAGTGAGCCGAGATCATGCCACTACACTCCAGCCTGGGCGAATAGCGAGACTCCGTCTCAAAAAAAAAGAAAAAATTTTACCGTGTACTTTTCAGACTTAATAAATACAAATATGTATCAATTTTTAAAACAAAAAAAAAATTACCTGCTTTTTTTTTTTTCTCTTTTTTTTGGGGGAGACAGAGTCTCGCTCTGTTTCCCAGGCTGGAGTGCAGTGGCGCGAGCTCAGCTCACTGCAACCTCTGCCTCCTGGGTTCAGGCGATTCTCCTGAGTAGCTGGGAATACAGGTGCACACCACCACGCCCGGCTAATTTTTTGTATTTTAGTAGATACCTGGTTTCGCCATTGTTGCCCAGGCTGGTATCAAACTCCTGAGCTCAGGCAATCCGCCCGCCTCGGCCTCCCAAAGTGCTAGGATTACAGGCATGAGCTACCTTGCCCGGCCAATTACCTGCCTTTTTAAATCCAGTCTCATCAACCTTCCTTTTTCCTGAAAAGGGCAAGCAAGCAAAGCATAAAGGATAAGGAAATGGTGGTGCTCACAGCGTGGAGGTTTAAAGATGAGTCCTGGGCCGGGCGTGGTGGCTCACGCCTGTAATCCCAGCACTTTGGGAGGCCAAGGCGGGCAGATCACGAGGTCAGGAGATCAAGACCATCCTGGCTAACACGGTGAAACCATGTCTCTACTAAAAATACAAAACAATTAGCCAGGCATGGTGGTGGGCGCCTGTAGTGCCAGCTACTTGGGAGGCTGAGGCAGGAGAATCACTTGAACCTGGGAGGCCGAGGTTGCAGTGAGCCAAGATCGCACCACTGCACTCCAGCCTGGGCGACAGAGCGAGACCTCGTCTCACAAAAAAAAAAAAAAAGACGAGTCCTGGGTGCCGTGGCTCACACCTGTAATCCCAGAACTTTGGACTTTGGGAGGCCAAGGCGGGCAGATCATGAGGTCAGGACATGGAGACCATCCTGGCCAACATAGTGAAACCCCGTCTCTACTAAAAATACAAAAATTAGCTGGGTGTGGTGGCGGGCGCCTGTAGTCAGGAGACTAAGGCAGGAGAATGGCTTGAACTCGGGAGGCAGAGATTGCAGTGAGCCGAGATTGTGCCATTGCACTCCAGCCTGGCGACAGAGTGCGACTCTGTCTCAAAAAAAAAAAAGAAGAAGATAAGTCCTGATTGGAAAAACTGTAGTGGGTTTCTTAGAACTCATTCCCTGTAGGAAATCCTGAGAATGCCTGACCTTTGGCTAAGCCAACAGGGAGAACTTGTTGGTCTTAGTCACTTTAAAGTGTTTGAGCATTAAAGGTTAGAGGTTTTAGCAAAACCAGAGTTATTTTCCATCACTGTACTGTGATAAGACCCTGGTGTCAGGTTTGAATGGCTGTGCTGGCGTGCATGCATACTTCATGGCCTATGAGTCTTACTGATTCACAATTCTTTGTGGAAAAGTCATTTCAACTGCTACCAAATGAACAATTTTACAGCTTCTGAACAAATTTAATGTATAGCCTGAGGAGGAGCAAATTACAGTAGTCTAGCCTAGAAGGGCTGAAAACACATATTAGTGTGTCAAGATTTCTGCTGGAAAAAGAAGCACTAGGTTTTGTGTGCCTCGCTTGTGGGTTTTCTTTTGTTTTTTTGGTTTTTGGTTTTTTTTTTTAGTATTAGCAATAAACTGTATCTCTCAAGAACTAACATGAAGACTTCCACGCTGCAAACACAGAAATAAACTCGAAGTTAGGAACCCAAAGTTCTCATTCTAAACTTCAGGCTTTGTTGGATGTGTTATAGGTGACTCTGATATTATATTGCATCAACATTTCATATTATTTAAAAACAAACTTTTATTATGTTTTTTGTTTTATATTTGAAAAAGTAATAAGTGCTTATTGTAGTAAATTTAGGAAGTATAAATAAATAAAATTGAGAAACTAGAAGTCACCTATATATAATGCCCAGTCAGACATACCACTGTTCACATTTAGGAATGTATCAAGTTTTTTTCTATGCATATATATGATGGGTATATTTAAAATAAAAAATAAAAATGGCTCATAGAGGATATACTAGTTTGTATCATCTATATCTAGATATAGATTTTTTTTAGAGATGGGGTTTCACTCTGTCGGCCAGGCTGGAGTACAGTGGCGCCATCCATAGCTCACTGCAGCCTCAATTCTTGGTATCAAGCAATCCTCCCACCTCAGGATCCTGAGTAGTTAGGACTGCAGGCATGTGCCACCACACCCAGCTAATTTTTTTTTTTTTTTTTTTGTAGAGATGGGGTCTCACTACATTGCCCAGGCAGACCTTGAACTCCTGGGCTCAAGCAGTCCTCCCACCTCAACCTCCCAAAATTGGGATTATCGGTGTGAGCCACTGAACCTGTCCCTTCTTGTTTACTTAATAATAGATCATGAACATCTTTCTGTTATTATGTATGTAAATGCTTATGTAATATACATCTCTAAATGTTTGTGCCCATTCATTATTATTGTTTTCTCAGAATAACTTCCTAGATTTGTTGGGTCTCATTACTTATAGACATTTAAGCCTATTGATACATATGGTCAAATTCCAATATTTACTGTTATTGTATTCCAAGATTTACTGTTATTTATTTTCTGCTTTATTCCAGAAAGGATTCAGTATTACTGAGTTTGACATTTAATATCATTGTTGAGTATGAAATTTTAAAATATACTAAAGTAGTTTTGCCAGTGAGTCACAATGAAACTTTTTTCAATAAGCTTACACTATTTCCCTTTAGAATTCTTGAAATTCTAATGTATTCAGTCATTGGCGTATTAGAGAAGCGAGAGTCAGCAGGATCCCCAGTTATCCTCCAGCGACTGTGTATCCTCAGTGGAAATTGGGTGGCAGTGTTCCTGTCCTATTGCACTGTGCCTTCTCCTTCTGTGCCAGGCAGCAGTGTTGACAGGCTACCACATGAAACAAATGTTTGTGGAGGCATCCCCAAACGTATCTATGGCTGAAATGTCTCTTCTGTGGTAGCAAGCTGTTGATTGGGTTTTTCTTTTTTTTTTTTTTTTTTTTTTTTTTTGAGACAGAGTCTCGCTCTGTCGCCTAGGCTGGAGTACAGTGACACAATCTTGCAGTGGACTCACTGCAAGCTCTGCCTCCCAGGTTCACACCATTCTCCTGCCTCGGCCTCCCGAGTAGCTGGGACCACAGGCGTGCCCACCACCACGCCCGGCTAATTTTTTGTATTTTTAGTAGAGATGGGGTTTCACCAAGTTAGCCAGGATGTTCTTGATCTCCTGACCTCGTGATCCGCCCGCCTTGGCCTCCCAAAGTGCTGAGATTACAGGTGTGAGCCACCGAGCCCGGCCCTGATTGGGTTTTTCAAATCCTGGTTTCCCTATGTAATTTTTGCAAGAAGACTTTAAAAAAAAATTCTTGTTCATGACATACATTCTCTGGGAACCCCAAAGGGCTTGTTAATTTGTTTCCTTCCACACTGACCCCCAGCTGGCAATTCTGCCTGTCCCTGATTTGCTCACCTTCCTCAAAGTTTCACCTCAAGTAACTGTCTTAAAAATGAAGGCTTCCAGCCAGGTGCAGTGGCTCACACCTGTAATCCCAGCACTTTGGGAGGCTGAGGCAGGCAGATCACCTGAGGTCGGGAGTTCAAGACCAGCCTGACCAACATGGAGAAACCCTGTCTCTACTAAAAATACAAAGTTAGCCAGGCATGGTGGTGCATGCCTGTAATCCCAGCTACTCGGGAGGCTGAGGCAGGATAATCGCTTGAATCCGGGAGGCAGAGGTTGCAGTGAGCTGAGATCACACCATTGCACTCCAGCCTGGGCAACAAGAGCAAAAGTCTGAAAAAAAAAAAAAAAAGACTTCCAGCCAGGCGCAGTGGCACATGCCTGTAATCCCAGTGCTTTGGAAGGCCAAGGTGGGCGGATCACGAGGTCAGGAGTTTGAGACCAGCCTGACCAATATGGTGAAATCCTGTCTCTACTAAAAATACATTAAATTAGCCGGACATGGTGGCAGGCGCCTGTAATTCCAGCTACTCAGGAGGCTGAGGCAGGAGAATCACTTGAACTTGGGAGGCGGAGGTTGCAGTGAGCCAAGGCCACGCCACTGCACTCCAGCCTGGGCAACAGAGCAAGACTTTGTCTCAAAAAAAAAAATGAAGACTTCCTTTTCAAGTTCAAGTTCATCAGAGTTGCCTATGAAAGCACTTTTTTTTTTTGAGATGGAGTCTCGTTCTGTCACCCAGGCCAGAGTGCAGTGGCATGATCTCAGCTCACTGCAACCTCTGCCTCCTGGGTTCAACTGATTCTCCTGCCTCAGCCTCCTGAGTAGCTGGGACTCCAGGCACATGCCTGGCTAATTTTTGTATTTTAGTAGAGACGGGGTTTCACCATATTGGTGAGGCTGGTCTTGAACTCCTGACCTCCTGATCCACCCGCCTTGGCCTCCCAGAGTGCTGGGATTACAGGCATGAGCCACCGCGCCTGGCCTGAAAGCACAATTTTAAGTGACCGCTTGTTTGTTTCCATCAGTGTCTGTAACTGAGGGCTCCACCTCCCTACTGGGCTGATATATTCGAGTTATAAACCCAGCCTCCCCCATAGCATCCTCAGTTCTGCTCTTTTTCCTGATTAATCCCTATAGGAAATTTATTTTGAGCTGCTCTTGAAGAATCTAATCCTCTAGATTTGTAGCTTTTGCCTCTTTAAATTTAGCTTGTGTTCTTTTCTGCTGAGTCTTCAGATTCAGCTTTTTTGTTGTTGTTGTTAGTTACATGAAATGTCCTGTTAAATTTTACTGTCCTGAAGCTTCATGGGCATGTGATGTGTGTTGATTAATTAGAGCTATTCTCCTTTGGAGTTATCCTCAGCAATTATATATGTATATATGTTCATTGTAGAAAAACATTGTGTTAGCCTGACATTATTAACACTGACTCCACAACCTGGATGAGATAAGCATGTATAAATATGTTTCTTTATTCTCTGTCACAACAAACCATTTTCAGCATTACCAGTATCACATATGGCAGAGTACTTTAGAATTAATAAAAAAATACATAGTTATTAAATGTAACTTTGTCAGAATTATGATCCCAAAGTTTAATAAAACTTGATGTTTTTGCTTCTGTTTCAGGGTTTCAACATCAAAAGTGTACAATCACAAGGTTTTAAACTGAATGTATGGGACATTGGTGGACAGAGGAAAATCAGACCATACTGGAGGAATTATTTTGAAAATACTGATATTCTTGTAAGTACTCCTTCTGATGCACTAATTCATAGTATTTTCTGCCATGTATTAGAAATATGGACACTGTAACATTCTTTCTTGTCAGTAATTCCACCACCATAACATTAATCACTGTGAATTTAGCAGGGATAGCAGAAGGCTGCAGATTATAAAGGGAAAATGTCTTTGTGTAACTTGTATAAGATGTTTTGCTGTCCCTCAGTAACAATGTTGTACCCACACCCGTCTTGGCAAAATAAAGTGTTTATTAATTGCCATAGTGATTTGAATAGCAGAAGGAAAGTCAGAAGATCATGCCACTGACTGTCACCCCTAGGAAGACAATGAATCAAGTGTATCACAAAGAGAGCAACCAAAATAGTGAAAATACTGGAAACCATGATGTATAAGGAGTGGTTGAAAGACCTGACAGTGTTCTTCCTAGAAAAGAGAACACTGGGAACTGTCCAGGCAGCTTCAAGAATTATCTTAAGTCAGAGGGATTGAATAGTTCTAGAGGGCTGAGCCAAGAGCAAGATGGGGAACATTAGGTGGTAGAATGTAATTCAGAATAAGGAAGAAGTTTCCTATAATTACAGTTGTCCAGAAGTAGAAGAAGCTGCCTCATAATTGGGAATACCTTGACGCAGGGAACATTCATTCAGCTGGAGGCCAAGATTTTAGCTCCCAGCTCACTGTCATTTCCTTTAGGACCACTACTGTTTCAGAATTCTTGGAGATTTCACTGTCCACATACATGATTTCCACAAAACTCCAGCCTCTCAGTTCCTTCACCTGCCCTCCTCCAATGATCTTGTCATCTACTCTACCTCAGCCACATACTCTCATAATCATACCCTAAAACTAGGGGAACTCATGAACTTAGATGGGAGAAAAATTGCATGTCACTTTTACTAACCTCTAACCAAAAGTTTGTGTTTACATCAGTTATGATGCAAGGCAATAAACTGCAATAATAGCAGCCATATCTATGTATTTATTACTAGTAGAAATCATCTAGACCAGGTGTGGTGGCTCATGCCTGTAATCCCAGCACTTTGGGGAGGCTGAGGTGGGAGGATCGCTTGAGCCCAGGAGGCAGAGGTTGCAGTGAACCCAGATCGAGATCGGGCCACCCTACTCCAGCCTGGAAGATAGAGTGATACTCTGTCTCAAGAAAAGAAAAAAAAAGAAATCATCTTGCATCTCAAAACAGCTTCACCCTCTGCTGTTGTTTCTTTTTTTTTTTTTTTTTTTTTTTTTTTTTTTTGAGACGGAGTCTCGCTTTGTCGCCCAGGCTGGAGTGCAGTGGCCGGATCTCAGCTCACTGCAAGCTCCGCCTCCCGGGTTTACGCCATTCTCCTGCCTCAGCCTCCCGAGTAGCTGGGACTACAGGCGCCCACCACCTCGCCCGGCTAGTTTTTTGTATTTTTAGTAGAGACGGGGTTTCACCATATTAGCCAGGATGGTCTCGATCTCCTGACCTCGTGATCCGCCCGTCTCGGCCTCCCAAAGTGCTGGGATTACAGGCTTGAGCCACCGCGCCCGGCCTGCTGTTGTTTCTTAAGTGTCTCTCTCTTCTGGATCATTCCCATCAACATAAACATATCCTGTAGCTTTTCTTGCTTAATAAAGAAAAAATAAGCCCCAGAAAACTCCTCCTGACCATACATCCCCCTCCAATACTGTCCCATTCCTCAGCCTCCCTTTATAGCAGAACTTCTTGAAAGAGTTTCCTATGCTCTGTCTTTGCTTTATCTCCTCCCAGTTACTCTTGAGCCTTCTATTCAGGCTCACTGATAATTCCACATTGCTAAAAATAGGGTTCAGTTTTCAGTACTCATCTCACTTGACCTATCAGCCCATTTAACATTGGTAATGCTGTCTTCGAAACATTGTCTTTACTTGGCTTCCAAGACACCATTCTATCTTGGTTTTCCTCCTCACTGGCTACTTCTGCTAAATCTCCATTGCTATTTTTTTAAATCTCCCAACCTCCAAATGTTTGAGAGCCCCAGAGTCCTTGTGTTTTTCTTCTCTGAGTTACTGCTTAGGTGACCTCGTCTAATTTGAAGGATTTAACGACCACTTAGATACTTATGAATCTCAAACCATCATCTCTAGCCTGGAATTCTCCCCTGAACTTGAGTTTCATATATAGTCATGTGCCACATAATGACACTTGGGTCAGTGACTGACCTCATAAATGATAGTGGTCCCTTAAGATTATAATAGAGCTGCCGGGCTCAGTGGCTCACGCCTGTAATCCCAGCACTTTTGGAGGCCAAGGCGGGTGGATCAGGAGGTCAGGAGTTCAAGACCAGCCTGGCCAAGATGGTGAAACCACGTCTCGACTAAAAATACGAAAATTAGCTGGGCGTGGTGGTGGACGCCTATAATCCCAGTTACTCGGGAGACTGAGGCAGAGAATTGCTTGAACCTGGGAGGCAGAGCTTGTAGTGAGCCAATATTTTGCCACTGCACTCCAGCCTGGATGACACAGCAAGACTCTCTTTCTCAAAAAAAAAAAAAAAAAAAAAAAGAGAGCTGAAAATTTTCTATTACCTACTGACATAGCTGTCATAACACATTACCTTGTATGTATTTAGGTACATAAATACTTACCATTGTTTTACAGTTGCCTGCAGCATTCAGTACAGTAACTTGGTGTACAGGTTTGTAGCCTGGGGCAATAGGCTATGCCATACAGCCTAGGTGTGTAGTAGACCATCTAGGTGTGTGTAAGTACACTGTATGATGTTGGCACCATGTCAGAATTGCCTAATAATGCGTTTCTCAGAACATGTCCCTGTCATTAAGCGACATATGACTGACTATATAAGCCAGCTGCCTATTTGACATCTCTAGTTCAGGGGCTGGTAAGGCCTCAACCTCAACGTGTCTAAAACCAAATTCCTGTTTTCATCCTACTCAACCCTACTCTTCCCACAGTCTTCTCAGTAAATGGTAGTCCCATTCCTCCAGAAACAATGCAGTCATTCTTGGCTCCCTCTCCTCTCACTCCCCGCATCTGATCTATCAGCAAATTATTTGTACCTGTTGCTATCAGACATATTTTTATTTATTACCTTTCTCTCACACTGGAAGGTAAGCTCCGTAAGGACAGGAATTTTTGCATTTTAAAAAACTGTTGGCCCGGCAGGGTGGCTCACGCCTGTAATCCCAGTACTTTGGGAGGCCGAGGTGGGCGGATCATGAAGTCAGGAGATCATCCTGGCTAACACAGTGAAACTCTGTCTCTACTAAAAATACAAAAAATTAGCCGGGCGTGGTGGTGGGCGCCTGTTGACCCAGCTACTCAGTAGGCTGAGGCCGGAGAATGGCGTGAACCCAGGAGGCGGACCTTGCAGTGAGCCGAGATCGCGCTGCTGCACTCTAGCCTGGGTGACAGAGTGAGACTCTGTCTCAATTTAAAAAATTAAAATAAGGCTGGGCATGGTGGTCATCCAGCCTGGGCAACAAGAGTGAGACTCTCTCTAAGATAAGATAATATGAGATAAGATAAGAATAGGTTGAGATAAGATAAGGTGAGATAAGATAATATTCTCTTAAATCAGAAAAAAACAAAAAAAATAAAAATAAATAATCTTTTAAATCAGGCCGAGTGCAGTGGCTCATGCCTGTAATCCCAGCACTTTGTGAGGCCAAGGCGGGCGGATCACCTAAGGTCAGGAGTCCAAGCCAGCCTGACCAACACGGAGAAACCCCATCTCTACTAAAAATACAAAATTAGCTGGGTGTGGTGGCACATGCCTGTAATCCTAGCTACTTGGGAGGCTGAGGTGGGAGAATCGCTTGAACCCAGGAGGTGGAGGTTGCGGTGAGCCAAGATCGTGCCGTTGCATTCCAGCTAGGGCAACAAGGGTGAAACTCCATCTCAAAAATTAAAAAAAAATCTTTTAAATCAACAAGGAAACACTTAGAACTAATAAGTGATTACACCAAGGCTGCAGGATATAAGATTAATATGTACAAGTCAGTTGCTTTCCTTTTTATC
This sequence comes from Macaca thibetana thibetana, assembly GCF_024542745.1. Taxonomy (NCBI): domain Eukaryota; kingdom Metazoa; phylum Chordata; class Mammalia; order Primates; family Cercopithecidae; genus Macaca; species Macaca thibetana. The sequence continues at coordinate 98,817,584 of NC_065586.1, read as the reverse complement.
AGCAGTGAACAATTGAAATTTGAAATTAATAGCAAAATACTATTTAGCACCCCCAAAATGAAATGCTTAGGCATAAATCTAACAAAATACATTTAGGACCTGTTTGAGGAAACCTGCAAAACTAATAAAGAAGATCTAGGTAAATAAAGAGATGGTCCATGCTCATGGATAGGAAAACTCAGTGTTATTGTCAGTTATACCCAACTTGATTTATAGATTTAATACAATCCCAATCAAAATCACAGCAAGTTACTTTGGGGATATTGACAAACTGATTCTGATGTTTATATGGAAAAACAAAAGATTTAGATGGCTAGTATAGTACTGAAAAGGAACAAGTTAGAGGACTGGCACTACCTGACTTCAAGATTCACTGTAAAGCAAGTAAACAAGACAGCATAGGCCGGGCGCAGTGGCTCATGCCCGCAATCCCAACACGTTGGCAGGCTGAGGCAGGCGGATCACCTGAGGTCAGGAGTTCAAGAGCAGTCTGGCCAATGGGGTCAAACCCCATCTATATTAAAAATACAAAAACTAGACAGGTGTGGTGGCAGGCACCTGTAATCCCAGCTGCTCGGGAGACTAAGACAGGAGAATCGCTTGAACCCAGGAGGCGGAGATTGCAGTGAGCCAAGATTGTACCATTGCACTCCAGCCTGGGCAACAAGTGTGAAACTCCGTCTCAAAAAAAAAAAAAAGACAGCATGCCTCAGAGAAAGAGTAGACAAATTGATCAACAGAACAGAATAGAAAGCCCCAAAATAGGCTTACATGAATATGGCCCACTCTCTTTGACAAAAGAACATGACAATTCAAGGGAGGAAGGATAATCTTTTCAGCAAGTGGTGCTGGAATAATGGGACCTCGACATGCAAAAAAAAAAAAAAAAAAAAAAAAAAAAAATCTAGACCCATCCTTACCCCTTAACTTAAAATGTTAAAATGGATTTTTTTTCCTTCTATCCTGGATCTTTTTTTTTTTTTTTTTTGGCGGAGTCTCGCTCTGTGGCTTAACTCTCAGCTCACTGCAAGCTCCGCCTCCCGGGTTCACGCCATTCTCCTGCCTCAGCCTCCCGAGTAGCTGGGACTACAGGCGCCCGCTACCTCGCCCGGCTAGATTTTTGTATTTTTTAGTAGAGATTTCACTGTTTTCTTGATCTCCTGACCTCGTGACCGCCCGTCTGAGTGCCAGGCTTGAACAAAATGGATCTTAAACCTAAATGTAAAATCCAAACACTATTTTTTTTTTTTTTTTAATCCATGAAAGAAATAAATTGGACTTAAATGGCGGAGTCTCGCTCTGTGCCCAGGCTGGAGTGCAGTGGCCGGATCTCAGCTCACTGCAAGCTCCGCCTCCCGGGTTCACGCCATTCTCCTGCCTCAGCCTCCCGAGTAGCTGGGACTACAGGCGCCCGCCACCTCGCCCGGCTAATTTTTTGTTTTTTTTTTTAGTAGAGATGGGGTTTCACCGTGTTAGCCAGGATAGTCTCGATCTCCTGACCTCGTGATCCACCCGTCTCGGCCTCCCAAAGTGCTGGGATTACAGGCTTGAGCCACCGCACCCGGCCAACTTAAATGAATTTAAAACTTCTGGAAGCTGGGTGTAGTGGCTCATGCCTGTAATCTCAGCCCTTTGGGAGGCCGAGGTGGGAGGATGCTTTGAGTCCAGGAGTTCAAGACCAGCCTGCACAATATACTGTGACCCTGTCTCTACAAAAAATAAAAAAAAAAATTAGCCAGGCATGGTGATGTGGACCTGTAGTCCCAGCTACTCGGGAGACTGAGTTGGAAGGATCACTTGAGCCCGGGAAGTTGAGTCTGCAGTGAACCGTGATCATGCCAGTGTACTCCAGTCTGGGTAACAGAGTGAGACTCTATCTCAAAAAAATAAATAAAACTTCTGCTCTGCAAAAGAAACTGCTAATGGCCGGGTGCGGTGGCTCAAGCCTGTAATCCCAGCACTTTGGGAGGCCGAGACAGGCGGATCACGAGGTCAGGAGATCAAGACCATCCTGGTGAACACGGTGAAACCCCGTCTCTACTAAAAAATACAAAAAACTAGCCGGGCAAAGTGGCGGGCGCCTGTAGTCCCAGCTACTTGGGAGGCTGAGGCAGGAGAATGGCGTGTACCCGGGAGGCGGAGCTTGCAGTGAGCTGAGATCCGGCCACTGCACTCCAGCCTGGGCGACAGAGCATGACTCCGTCTCAAAAAAAAAAAAAAAAAAAAAAAAATTGCTAAGAGAATAAAAAGACAAACCACAGACTGGGAGAAAATATTTGCAAAACACATGTATGTTAAAGTAGTTGTATTTAAAATATACAAATAACTCAAAAACTCAAGAATAAGCAAACAACTTGGTTTTACAAATGGGCAAAAGATCTGAACAGGCACCTCATCAAAGAAGGCAGATAAGCATATAAAAAATGTTCAGTATTATACGTCATTATGGATTTACAAATTAAAACAGCATTAATATAGTACTACATATTAATACCTACTAGACTGACTAAAATAAAAAAAACTGACAATACCGAATGCCGATACGTATGTAGAGCAACAGGAACTCCTCTTCATTGCTGGTGGAAATGCAAAATGGTATAGCCACTTTGGAAGACAGTTGGTAGTATCTTACAAAGCTAAACATAGTTTTAGCATACAGTCCAGAAGTACTTCAAGATATATACCCAGTTAGTTGGAAATTGATATTCCACACAAAATCCTTCATAGGAATGTTTATGGCAGCTTTATTCCTAATTGCCAAAACCTGGAAGCAACCAAGATGTCCTTCAGTAGGTTAATAGATAAACCCATATAGTAGAATATTATTCAGTGATAAAAAGATATAAGCTATCAAGTCTTGAAAAGACACGGAGGGCCGGGTGCAGTGGCTCACACCTGTAATCCCAGCACTTTGGGAGGCCGAGGTGGGCAGATCACGAGGTCAGGAGATCGAGACCATCCTGGCTAACACGGTGAAACCCCGTCTCTACTAAAAAATACAAAAAATTAGCCAGGTGAGGCAGCGGGCACCTGTAGTCCCAGCTACTCGGGAGGCTGGGGCAGGAGAATGGCATGAACCCTGGAGGTGGAACTTGCAGTGAGCCGAGATCGTGCCACTGCACTCCAGCCTGGGTGACGGAGCGAGACTCCATCTCAAAAAAAAAAGAAAAGAAAAGACATGGAGGGCTCACACCTGTAATCCCAGCACTTTGGGAGGCTGAGGTGGGTGGATCACTGGAGGTCAGGAGTTCGAGACCAGCCTGGCCATCATGGCGAAACCCCATCTCTGCTAAAAATATAAAAATTAGCCAGAGGTGGTGGCGCATGCCTGTAATCCCAACTCCTCAGGAAGCTGAGACAGTGAGACAGGAGTATCGCTTGAACCCAGGAGGCAGAGGTTGCAGTGAGCCGAGATCACACCACTGCACTCCAGCCTGGGCGACAGAGCGAGACTCCATCTCAAAAAAAAAAAAAAAAGTGTATACATGTTTCAAAAACTATAGACTCCCTTTTCCTCTTTCAATCAAGAGTGAGGAAAAAGCAGGTGGCTGAGAGAAATTACATTCCTATCTGTTCATCTGCTGGATTAAAGTATCTTGAAAGAAATACCCAAGGAAGAGAAGTATATAAGGACATTAATGATTGTAAGTCTCCATAAGGAGGTCTCAGAAACCTTCTGGTCTCCAGGTAAGGGTAATTTTAAATCATAAGCTCTAATAGCTTGAGGGTAGACTGCAAGGTCGTTGTAATATAACGTAACCCTGGATTCCACATTCACATGAACTGAGAGTACCCGGGAATTAACGTACAATACAGCAAAAATCGGTTCACAACAACCCTAGAGAAGCTTCCTCCAGCACATCCTTGTACTAGGTACTAGTACAAGATAATATTTTGGATTGAGGGTCAACCTTTCATTATTTTCCAGTGCTGTTTGAGATTAAACAAGTTTGGGGGAGCAGCTGAGTCCCTGGGGTTAGATTCTAAGGCCTTGTGACTCACAGCCGTGTCTGCCAGTTTTGTAGCCGCTTAGAGTGGCAGTGGTGGATGGGTTATATTTGTCTGTGTTTAATAGTCTTCCATTGTTGGTTGAAAAAGACTTATTACGCCAGACTCCACACTGCCTAGAAGAGCAGGCTTGAGGCTTGACACAAGAGTTGCCTGGTTCATTCTTTCCCATTATCTCTAGAGTACCATAATCAAATCTTGCTTTAGAGCAGGTCGACAAATTGATCCAGGCTGCCTCCAGTTTTTGTATAGCCTTCAAACTAGGAGTGGTTTTTACATTTCTAAGTGGTTGGGGGGAAGAAATGCCAAAAGAATAATGTTTCACAACATGTGAAAATTATATGAAATTCACATTTCAGTGTCCATGAAGTTACTTGGAACATAGCCGCATGCATTTGTGTACAGATTTTCTGTGGTTGCTTTCTGACGATAACAGGAGCGTTCAAGAATTGTGAAAGAGATTGTATGGGCCACAGTGGCTAAAATATTGACTGCTGACCTTTCAGAAAAAGTTTGCCTACCCTTGCTTTGGAGTATTAAATTAAATGGTTCTCAAAACTGTGTCTGGTGGTGCACACCTATAATCTCAACTACTCAAGAGGCTGAGGTGGGAGGATCCCTTGAGCCCAGGAGTTTGAGACCAGCCTGGGTAACATACAAGACCCCATCTCAAAAAAATAAATAAATAAAAGGTTTGAAATACTAAGGGCAACTCCTAGAAGTACCAGAATTATTCTTAGGGAAGATGACATTGAGAACATCTGACATCAGCTTTATTAATTTGAGGGTAGTGACTAAGAAATAAAACTTGAAGTGTGATGGAAGGGAGAGGATAGGGTATCTTCCATTTCTCTTTAGACCCAGAAATAATAACAGCCTTTTGATAGATAAAATAAATGTATTTTCAAGGTATATTCATGTTACTACTAATCATTTACTATATTATTAATACCAGCTTTGTGTTTAAATGTAATATAATTTAAACAAAGTAGGCCAGCCACAGTGGCTCATGCCTGTAATCCCAGCACTTTGGGAGGCTGAGGCAGGTGGATCAGTTGAGATCAGGAATTCAAGACCAGCCTGGCCAACATGGTGAAATGTCGTCTCTACTAAAAATACAAAAATTAGCTGGGCGTAGTGGCAGGCGCCTATAATCCCAGCTATTTGGGAGGCTGGAGCAGGAGAATTGCTTGAACCTGGGAGGCAGAGGTTGCAGTGAGCCGGGATCGCACCACTGCACTCCAGCCTGGGTGATAGAGCAAGACTCTGTCTCAAAAAATAATAATAATAAATAATAAATAAGTAAATAAAATAAAGTAACTTTAATCATTTCCATATCTAAAGTGTAGGACATCGAGATCTCAAACACCCTAAAAGAAGATAACCATCTCTTGTATCATTTCCAAATTTCTCACACTTACTTATCTATACTACTGAAGCTAGAGGAAGCACATCTAATTGAAAACCACAAGTTTATCCAGACACCTGATCAGTTCGAGCCTTCCATAGACTTTCACTCAAGCTATCAAAAAGCCACACTGGTTAATGTCACACCTTCTTGTTGCTGTCTACATCTGGTGGAGAAATGTTAGGAGCAATAAAATGGACAAAAGGTGGCAGCCAGAGCTGGGAGGAGCAGAAGCAAGAGGAGGAACAAACAGCCCTCTGTCCACACGCTGGGCGAGCCCTCTCTGGTGATCTGGAGTTGGCTGAACTTCTATCAAGACAAAATCTTTTTCTGTAGTTCTTCCTCCCATAACCAAATAAGCATTTCAAAACAGTTGCCAAAAAATGATGTGAATTGGCTTTGCCTAAAGCATCATGCCATGGATTATATGACTTGACTTTCGAGTAGCTTTCATGACTTACTTGTGAAGGTCTATACTGTTTAAAGATGAGTCAGGAGCATAATAAATGTTTAACTTTCCCTGATACTTTCTCGCAAAAGACCAGAAAAATTTTTAATTGACTATTAATTTGTTTGGAGCTTTCAAAATCTTTTTTTTTTGGCCGGGCACGATGGCTGACGCCTGTAATCCTAGCACTTTGGGAGGCTAAGATGGGTGGATCACCTGAGGTTAGGAGTTTGAGACCAGCCTGACCAGCATGGCAAAACCCCATCTCTACTAAAAATACAAAATTAGCTGGGCGTGGTGGAGCATGCTTGTAATCCCAGCAACTCCAGAGGCTGAGGCAGGAGAATTGCTTGAACTCAGGAGGCGGAGGCTGCAGTGAGCTGAGATCACGCCATTGCACTCCAGCCTGTGCAACAAGAGCAAAACTCTGTCTCAAAAAAATGCCTTTTTACATTTTTTACATGACTGAGTTAACCAATAGCTATGCTATTTTTTTGAAAAAGTAAAGGTAATCCTTATCTTTAGCTGTTGTCCAGAAGGAAACAGACATTGCATGGAGACATTGGGAGGAGCTGGGGAGGCGACAATCAGGATGAGAGTATACCACTGCAGGGCCGGGCGCCGTAGGTTATGGTTGTAATCCCAGCATTTTGGGAGGCAGAGGTGGGCAGACCACTTGAGGATAGGAGTTCAAGACCAGCCTGGCCAACATGGTGAAACCCCGTCTCTACTAAAAATACAAAAATTAGCCAGGTTTGATGGCATGGACCTATAGTCCCAGCTACTCAGGAGACTGAGGCAGGAGAATTGCTTGAACCCAGGAGGCGGAGGTTGCAGTGAGCCAAGATCGCCCCATTGTACTCCAGCCTGGACGACAGAGCAAGACTCTTTCTCAAAAAAAAAAAAAAAAAAAAAAAAAAAGTATAATGCTGCAGAAAACACACTTGTGGGATCACCAGAGATTTGTTTGTGCCTATGACTTTTTCATTTGGCTCTTAATAAATGGGATGCTTCCTTTATAGACTGACTCCTAGAATGATTGTGTAGTAATTTTCACATTTTGTAAAAGTTACTTGAGAAAATGCCAAATTATAGGAAAAATTGGTGTATAATTTAGGAAAATCCTCCTTTCTAATCTTGTAATGGAAATGCTTGCAGTGAAATTTCATGTCAAAGCAATAAATACCAAATAATTATGAGTACAAATTAAAGCTTTCTTCTCATTGACCTTCAGCCTCTGGATTCTCTGGTATTTGACTGGTCATCTTTCTTGTCTACTATTAAAATGATCTTTCCATTTCTCACCATCCTCTCCCAACTGTCTGTTTCTTCATATCAACTGTCTGGGTTTTTTTTGTTTGTTTGTTTTTTGTTTTTTGTTTTTTTTTTAAGAGCTGCGGTTTCACCCCAGGAGGCGGAGGTTGGGGTGAGCCAAGATCGCACCATTGCACTCCAGCCTGGGCAACAAAAGTGAAACTCTGTCTCATAAAAAAAAAAGAGAGAGAGATGGGGTTTCACTTTGTGGCCCAGGGGAGTGCAATGGCGTGATCATAGCTCACTCTCAATCTCCTGGGCTTAAGAGATCCTCCTGCCTCAGCCTCCTGCGTAACAGAGACTACAAGGTACATGCTACTGCATCTTGCTAATTTTGTTTGTTTGTTTTCAGAGATGGGTCTCACTATGTTGCCCAGGCTGGTTTCAAACTCCTGGGTTCAAGCGATCCTTCTACCTTGGCCTCCCAAAGTGTTGGGATTACAGGCATGAGCCACTGCACCCACTATCTTTAACTATATTATCAGCCTTGTCTCAGCCTCTTCCTTCCTACCCTCACCTTTATTCATAGCCTTTGCCCCCAGCACACCTCTCTCCTGCTTTGTCATTCTTTTCTTGCCAGATGACCTGAACATAGCCACCAAGCAGCCCTCTGAGCTCCAGACACTCCTAGCAATGACCTGATCTTTCTTTCCTCCCTCACATAAATATGTTTTTTGTTTTTTAATTTGAGACTCGCTCTGTCACCCAGGCTGGAGTGCGGTGGTATGATCTTGGCTCACTGCAACCTCTCCCACCCAGGTTCAAGTGATTCTCCTGCCTCAGCCCCTTGAGTAGCGCATGCGCCAGCTAATTTTTTGTATTTTTAGTAGAGATGGGTTTTCACTGTGTTAGCCAGTATGGTCTCGATCTCCTGACCTTCTGATTCGCCCGCCTCAGCCTCCCAAAGTGCTGGGATTACAGGCGTGAGCCACTGCGCCTGGCCTATATGTGTATTTTTTGAGACAGAGTCTCACTCCGTCGCCCAAGCCGGAGTGCAGTGGTGTGAGCTCGGCTCACCTCAGCCTCCACCTTCTGGGTTCAAGCGATTCTCTCGCCTCAGCCTCCCGAGTAGCTGGGATTACAGGTGCACACCACCATGTCCAGCTAATTTTTGTATTTTTGGTAGAGACGGGGTTTCTCCCTGTTGGCCGGGCTGGTCTTGAACTCCTGACCTCAGGTGATCCACCCACCTCAGCCTCCCAAAGTACTGGGTTTACAGGCATGAGCCACTGTGCCTGGTCTTCCCTCACATCTTCTTGGACTATTGCTTGAGTGAAAATCATTCTAGGCTACTATAGACTATAAAACAATTTGAATGAGGTCTTTTATTTTGAAGTTCACTCTCCCATTGCATTTCTTCTTTCTTCATCTGTGTTTATACTCTGCCCACTACTTCTAGAAGGTGAGCCTCACTGGTGGAAAACTAAGCAAGCACCATATTCTGCAGAGTGACTTATCAGACACATAGAATGTTGGGTGTGTGTGTGGTGTGCAGAACTCATTAGTGCATGTATTGACATCGAATCAGAGTACAATAATAATAATGAGCAATAATTAAAATGCCATACAAAAATATTGAAACCAAACACATTCATCCTCTCTCCTCGTATGATTCTCCAAGTAGAAACATAGAGTATTCTTTTTTTTTCTTTTTTTTTTTTTTTTTTTTTTTTTGAGACAGAGTTTCACTCTTGTTGCCCAGGCTGGAGTACAGTGGCGCAATCTTAGCTCACCACAACCTCTGCCTCCCAGGTTCAAGCGGTTCTCCTGCCTCAGCCTCCCAAGTAGGTAGGATTGTAGGCATATGCCACCACACCCGGCTAATTTTTGATTTTTAGTAGACACAGGGTTTCTCCATGTTGGTCAGACTGGTCTCAAACTCTTGACCTCAGGTGATCCGCCCTCCTTGGCCTCCCAAAGTGCTGGGATTACAGGCATGAGCCACCGCGCCTGGCCAAAACATAGAGTATTCTTGAGGGAAATGGCTGAAATTGGTTTCTGGTATAATATTTAGCATTTATGACTCTAAATAGAGAGCATTAAGCGGTGGAATTTTAATTGTGTTTTTTTTTTTTTCTAAAGAGCAGATTTTCAGTGTAGCACAGAATTTGACTTTGAGTAAAAAAAATGCTTGTAACTTACATAATTTAACGTATGTAATGGTGAGAACTGAAGATGGTGTGTGTTTTTAGTTGGATATGCTATTTTAAAAGAGAATGTTTCCATTATACCATTAGGCTAATAGTAATTTTAAAGTCTTTAAAGAAAGTTTGAAAGATTGATAATTTTTAGATTAGCAAGTGAGAAAACATACATCATTTAATGAAAAATACCTACAAAATTATATGTTTCTTTTTTAGTTTTCATATGAAGGAGGATTAAAAGGGAGCTTTCCATAGGAAATTAAAATAGTTAATGTGTTTGGGTGGTATAACTATAGGTGATCTTTCTTTCTTTCTTTCTTTCTTTCTTTCTTTCTTTCTTTCTTTCTTTCTTTCTTTCTTTCTCTTTTTTTTTTTTTTCTTTCTTGTGTGAGTGTGTGTGTGTGTGTGTGTGTGTGTGTGTTACCTTATTTCCCTTATTGCTGTAGGATGTTATTCATGCAATAACTAAAATTGAGGGATGGGGAGAAATCGTGGGATTTGTAGTTTATGATGAATCTCAAGACTTTTCTTGCTTCTGGCAAAGACTGTGCCCTTACTATTTCCAGTATTTGATCTTGACCCAGCTGTGTCTCCTTTGTCATCAGCCCCTGAAGTCAGCATATAGTTAATGCTGCAGATGGTACTTTGAGATTTGAGGAATATAGGATTATAAATGCCTCAAAACACCATCCCTTCCATTCTGACAATCTGGGAAGCAGTTTAGCAGACAGGTTAAGAGCAGCTATGGACTTACGTGCTTGAGTTTGAATCCCAATTTTCTCAAGTACCAGATGTAATTTGGGCAAATTACTTGACTTTCTGCTTATGTTTGTTTACGAATAAAATGGGAAAATAGGCCAGGTGCGGTGGCTTACAGCTGTAATCCCAGCACTTTGGGAAGCCAAGGCGGGCGGATCATGAAGTCAGGAGATCGAGACCATCCTGGATAACATGGTGAAACCCTGACTCTACTAAAAATACAAAATATTAGCCAGGCGTGGTGGCGGGCGCCTGTAGTCCCAGCTACTTGGGAGGCTGAGGCAGGAGAATGGACAATGGCGTGAACCCGGGAGGCGGCGCTTGCAGTGAGCCGAGATCGCGCCACTGCATTCCAGCCTGGGTGACAGAGCGAGACTCTGTCTCAAAAAAAAAAGAAAAGGCTGGGCGTGGTAGCTCACTCCTGTAATCCCAGCAGCTTGGGAGGCCGAGGCGGGTGGATCATGAAGTCAGGAGATCGAGACCATCCTGGCTAACACAGTGAAACCCTGTCTCTACTAAAAATACAAAAAAATTGGCCAGGCGTGGCGGCAGGCGCCTGTAGTCCCAGCTGCTGGGGAGGCTAAGGCAGGAGAATGGCGTGAACCCAGAGTTGAGATCGCACCACTGCACTCCAGCCTGGGTGACAGAGCAAGACTCCATCTCAAAAAAAAGGGAAAACAGTGAAATCTATATTGTAAAGTTGTAATGAGGGTTAATAGAGTAGACCTAGTAATGTTTACTGATAACATCAAGTGCCCATTAAATGTAGCTATTTTATCCCACTTGGTTTTCCTAAATTCCTAGACTTTGGAGCGTTGCTGAAGGTATTTTCTGGGCATCCCTATTTATTTAATTTGTGTATTTGTTTGTTTGGCCTTCATAAATGAGATGAGAATCGCCAGTGAATTACTGTATGTTGTGCTAATTGGAATATGCTGATTGGGGATCACCTGCTTCTTTTGCAGAAATTGCCCTGTCTTTTCCATCTCTGCTCACTGAAATAACCTTCTTCTTTTCCTTTATAGATATATGTAATCGACAGTGCAGACAGAAAAAGATTTGAAGAGACGGGTCAGGTAAATAATTCTTTTGTTTTATATCAAAGGTCTAATATATATATATATATATATATATATATATATTTTTTTTTTTTTTTTTTTTTTTTTTTTTTTTGAGACGGAGTTTTTTGCTCTTATTTCCCAGGCTGGAGTGCAATGGCATGATCTCGGCTCACCCCAACCTCCGCCTCCCGGGTTCAAGCAATTCTCCTGCCTCAGCCTCCCAAGTACCTGGGATTAGCATGCGCCACCACGCCCGGCTAATTTTGTATTTTTAGTAGAGACAGGGTTTCACCATGTTGGTCAGGCTGGTCTCGAACTCCCGACCTCAGGTGATCTTCCCACCTTGGCCTCCCAAAGTGCTGGGATTACAGGCGTGAGCCACCGCGCCCAGCCTAGTATATTTTTTAAATACTAATTCTTCTGTTGAGATAGTTCCCAAATAACTGGGTATTCATTAATCAACCTTGTAAATGTGTGAGAGTGAGGGAAGTTTTTGTTTTGTTTTGTCTGTTAACCTTTACAGTTGAAACAAGACAGTTATTCTAGCAAGCTGGCAAAAATACCAGTTGTCTGAAATTAGTTGAGAGTTCTTTAAACAGTTTTTTTGTTTTCCCAAGATGGAGTTTCACTCTTGTTACCCAGGCTGGAGTGCAGTGGCACAATCTCAGCTCACTGCAACCTCCACCTCCCAGGTTCAAGTGATTCTCCTGCCTCAGCCTCCCACATAGCTGGGATTACAGCCGTGCGCCACCACACCCGGCTAATTTTTGTATTTTTGGTAGAGACAGGGTTTCTCCATGTTTACCAGGCTGGTCTTGAACTCTTGACCTCAGATGATCCACCCACCTCAGCCTCCCAAAGTGCTGGGATTACAGGCGTGAGCCTCCACGCCCAGCCTAAACAGTTTTTTAATTAAAGCTTTTTAGCTTTAATCAAATTGAATATACGAGATACAGACGAGTGGAACTTAGCACTATGCCCAAAGGTTCTTCAGGTTTTTTCCCAGGCCATGTGAAAATGAACCCAAAGGAACAATTCACTTCTCACTTTTATTTACATTTTTCAATACCTACTTAATTGATTCAGGGGTAACTTTGACAAATTTGAAAGGACAGGAAGAAATGCACAAGCCAAAACTAAGCTGCTTTTATATTTTAAGCCAGGAGATGAGGTGTACCTTGAACCCAAATATGGCTTCAAATGCAGGGCGCATGTCAACATGATTACATGATGTGATTTGTGTACCCAATTTTACATAGAGAAGTGAAGGACATTTTACCCAGGGTGGGTTTGCTGATAGGAGAGGCAAGGGGTGGAGTGGACTGATTTGAAGAAGCGTGCTTAGATCTCGTTGCAACAGCCTGGACAACATGGAGAAACCCCATCTCTACAAAAAAGGAGTGAAATTAGCTGGGTATGGTGGCATTTACCTGTAGTTCCAGCTACTTGGGTGGCTGAGGTAGGAGGATGGCTTGAGCCTAGGAGGTCAAGGCTGCAGTGAGTTGTGATCAAGACACTGCACTCCAGCCTGGGCAACAGAGTGAGACCCTGTCTCAAAAAAAAAAAAAAAGAAAGAAAGAAAAAGAAAAGAAAAAAGGTCAGCACAATGGTTCACACCTGTAATCCCAGCACTTTGGGAGGCCGAAGCAGGTGGATCACCTGAGGTCAGAAGTTTGAGACCAGCCTGGCCAATATGGTAATACCCCGTCTCTACAAAAAATTAGCCAGGTGTGGTGGTGGGTGCCTGTAATCCCAGCTACTCGGGAAGCTGAGGCAGGAGAATCACTTGAACCCAGGAGACAGAAGTTCCAGTAAGCCAAGATTGCACCACTGCACTCCAGTCTGGGCAACAAGAGCAAAACTCTGTCTCAAAAAAAAAAAAAGTTCAACTTTTAAATTAATTTTAAAATGTTTTTTAAGGCCAGTGGATCATGCCTGTAATCCCAGCACTTTGGCAGGCCGAGGCAGGTGGATCACCTGAGGTCAGGAGATCAAGACCATCCTGGCTAACATGGTGAAACCCTGTCTCTACTAAAAATACAAAAAATTAGCCGGGTGTGGTGGCATGTGCCTGTAGTCCCAGCTACTCTGGAGGCTGAGGCAGGATAATCGCTTGAACCCAGGAGGCGGAGCTTGCAGTGAGCCGAGATTGTGCCACTGCACTCCAGCCTGGGTGACAGAGTGAGACTCCATCTCAAAAAAAAAAAAAAGTTTTTTAAAAAGTTCTCATTGCAGAGTCCTTGGCCTGTATCCTGAATGACCACAGGTGGCCTTCCAAAGGTAGCAGTTCTCATGTTTATGTCCTTTTTTTTGAAACTGAGTTGAGAACCCTCCAGACTTCTGGAAACAACTCACCACTCTTCCGTACCCTGATGATTTCTGGATTATCACTCTTGTGAAATACGAGCTTGGAGGTGGAGGGGGTCCTATGTAGTCATCTGCCTCTTGATCCATACAGTTCTCTTTGAAAGCCCACGTGTTTTAAGTAGCTAAAATGTGAATTTAATGAGAAAAAGATGGGCCTATCATTTAAGTACATATACAACCTCTCCTATAGTTTTTGTAAACAGAATCACATATAATTTAAACCCCAACCTGTAACCTAAATAGCAGGGACCTTGCCAGATGGACCAATAAAGTTATCTTAGGATGTAGGTTTGATGAAATGTGAAGCATGTGCATGCATGTTTTAGAGATAGAGATTGATGACAGAATTATCGCTAAAGTAATTGTCATTTTCAGTTTAAATTTCATACACACACACACACACACACACACACACACGCATTGAAAGTTATTTGCAGGTAATCACTTTGGGTAAGTTTTGAATCTCAAGCCACTTCTTGTCTTCTCCCTTGAATGATGTTTCTCAAAATGTGTTCTATGAGCCAGGTGTGTTGGTTCATCGCTATAATTCTAGCACTCTGTTAGGCTGAGGCGGGAGGATCCCTTGAGCCAAGGAGTTCAAGACCAGCATGGCCAATATATCAAAACCCTGTCTCTACAAAAAAAATTTTTTTTTTCCAGGGAGAGTCTCGCTCTGTCACCCAGACTGGAGTGCAGTGGCATGATCTTGGCTCACTGCAACCTTTGCCTCCTGGGTTCAAGTAATTCTCCTGTCTCAGCCTCCTGAGTAGTTGGGACTACAGGTGCCCGCCACCATGTGTGGCTAATTTTTGAATTTTTAGTAGAGACAGGGTTTCACCATATTGGTCAGACTGATCTCGAACTCCTGACCTCAGGTGATCCGCCCACCTCAGCCTCCCAAAATGCTGTGATTACATAGGTGAGCCACCACACCCGGCCAAAAAAAATGTTTTTAATTAGCTGGGCATGGTGGCGATCACCTTAGGTCCCAGCTAGCTGATCAGGAGGCTAAGTTGAAAGCATCACTTGAGCCCAGGAGGCTGAGCCTGCAGTAAGCTGTGATCGCGCCACTACACTCCAGCCTGGGTGACAGAGTGAGATATTGTCTCAAAAAAAAAAAAAATTTGGTCTGTGAATCATCTATAACAGAATCACTTCAGGAGTTTGTTAAAAATGTAGATTCCTGAGCCCTAGCTCAGACTTTCCAAAGTCAGCATCTCTGGATTGGGCCCAGGAATCTGCCAGGGGAATCTTATACAGGTTCAAGTTTGATAATCAGACTGGGCACGGTGGCTCACACCTGTAATCCCAGCACTTTGGGAGGCCAAGGCAGGCAGATCACTTAAGGCCAGGAGTTCAAAACCAGCCTGACCAGCATGGTGAAACTCCATCTCTACCAAAAATACAGAAATTAGCTGGGCATGGTGGTGTGCACCTGCAATCCCAGCTACTCAGGAGGCTGAGGCATGAGAATTGCTTGAACCCAGGAGGTGGAAGGTTGCAGTGAGTCTGGATTGCGCCACTGCACTCCAGCCTGGGCGACAGAGCAAGACCCTGTCTCAAAAAAAAAAAAAAAGAAAAGAAAAAAGTTTGAGAGTCACTACTCTTGAAAGTTGCTAGCTGATCAGTTTAACTGTTATGTTTTTTCTGATTAGAAGTACATGGTTGGCTGGGTTTGGTGGCTCACGCCTGTAATCCCAGCACTTTGGGAGGCCGAGGCGGGTGGATCACCTGAGGTGTGCAGTCCTAGACCAGCCTGCCCAACATGGCAAAACCCTGTCTCTACTAAAAATACAAAAGTTAGCTGGGTGTGGTGGTACATGCCTGTAGTCCCAGCTACTCAGGAGGCTGAGGCAGGAGAATCACTTGAACCTGGGAGGCGAAGGTTGCAGTGAGCTGAGATCATGCCACTGCACTCCAGCCTGGGTGACAAAGCAAGACTCTGTCTCAAAAAAAAAAAAAAAAAAAAAAGGAAAAAGAGAAAAAGGTAGTATATGGTTATATATCATAGATTTATAGATTTTAACCTTCCCTCCCTCTCCCTTCTCAAAATCCAGGAACTAGCGGAATTATTGGAGGAAGAAAAACTAAGTTGTGTGCCAGTGCTCATCTTTGCTAATAAGCAGGATTTGCTCACAGCAGCTCCTGCCTCTGAAATTGCAGAAGGACTGAACCTGCATACCATCCGCGACCGAGTCTGGCAGATCCAGTCTTGCTCAGCTCTCACAGGAGAGGGCGTTCAGGTAAGATTACAGGAAGCCTTGGCCACCTGGCAACATGACAGCTAACCGAGGTGGTCTGTCTCATTGGTTGCGCTGATCTTGATGGGCAGATGAGCCATTCCAAGACAGGAAGGGCATGGAGGAATTTGGTTCTTTTCTGCTTAGCAACCAATCAGAAATCATGAGGTGCTCCAAGAGCGCCCCAGGTAAGCCACCCTACATGTGCAGCAAGCTTCCCCATTGGGAGGGATGTGAGAACAGAAGACTGAGGATTGTCTCTAACTCTAGGATTCTTTGATGATTGATTGGATTGGGACTTTGTGTTGTGTCTAATATTACGGATGCTAACTGCCTGTCCTTCCAAGGTGATAGCCACCAACAATCATACACGTCCTAGTCATCCTAGAAGTGTTTTTGTTTCTTCTGTTGGTTATCTCCCCCGGCCCTAGGGTTGGTGTCTGTTTCCTGCTACTTCAGGTTGTTTTCCCACTGGGAGGCTTCTACTGACAGAAAGCCCCTGCTTTGTACTGAGGAACTGTGTACCGGAAAAGCAGGCTCCCCCTAATTTTTTTTTTTTTTTTTTTTTTGAGACAGAGTTTCATTCTCATCGCCCAGGTTGGAGTGCGGTGGCGCAATCTCGGCTCACTGCAACGTCCTCCTCCCGGCTTCAAGCAATTCTCCTGCCTCAGCCTTGCAAGTAGCTGGGATTACAGGCATGTACCACCACACCCACCTAATTTTTTATATTTTTAGTAAAAACAGGATTTCGCCATGTTGGCCAGGCTGGTCTTGAATTCCTGACCCCAAGTGATCTGCCTGCCTCAGCCTCCCAAAGTGCTGGGATTACAGGCATGAGCCACCCTACCCAGCCCTGGCTGCTTTTTAAAACATCAAGGCTGAGTGCGGTGGCTCATGCCTGTAATCCCAGCACTTTGGGAGGCCGAGGCGGGTGGATCACCTGAGGTCAGGGGTTCAAGACCAGCCTGGCCAACATGGCAAAACCGTGTCTCTACTAAAAAAACAAAAAAAATCAGCTGGGCATGGTGGTGCACACCTGTAATCCCAGTTAGTCGGGAGGCTGAGGCAGGAGAATCGCTTGAACCTGGGAGATGGAGGTTGCAGTGAGCCGAGGTCAAGATCGCACTACTGCACTCCAGCCTGGGCGACAGCATGACTGTGTCTCAAAATAAATAAATAAATAAAAATAAACAATCAAAATTTGTCTAACATGTTTTACTCTGATTGCACACAGGATGGAAGTCATAGGCCTAAGGTTATGTTGATGAAGATGAGACCCATGAAAAGATAGTAATTTTCTTGTGTTTCTGCAAACCACTTCAGCATGAGCCTGTCTGAAGGGTTTAGAACACAAATTTAGAAAGCTGAGAGCATCTTGAGGTTGGGGGCTATTATGAAGGTGGGGCTGAAGAAAAGCAATACAGTTTGTGTGCATACTTGTAAGAAAGTGCGAGTACAACTCTGGAATCTTTCTTTTGCTTGACCAGAGTGTTGAAGAAAAAGCAAAGCAAGAATTAACAGTAAGGCTCTTGTATCTTCTGCCAGCCTTAGGGATGTGAAAAAGGAAGACTAGAGTAATCTAGAATCAATATTTAGAGCCATGGCATTTAAAGTCAAGGACACTGCTTCAGAGAAGCCTGGAGGTAGAGGGAGCTCCTGTCATTTTCTTCCCAACCCCCCGACCTCCCCCAACTCCCATCAGGTGGAGATTAAAGGATAGAGCTCCATGCTCCTGGCTGTGTAACCACTGTAGACACTCAGTGCCCTTCACAGGATCTTTAGGCCACAAAAGAGGCAGCAAGCTACTAGGCAGTTAGAGGGTGGAGTTGGGGACAGGCAGGGGAATGCTGCAAAATAAACCAGTTTGAGTGAGCAATGTGAGATTATTATATATGATTTGATTTTGATAAGAAAGTTCTTCCTAGATTGGGGCCTTCAGCAACCAAGTTCACAGGAAATGATATCAAGAGAGATCCAACAAAAAACTATGAGTAAAAAATAAAAAATGATTTTTGTATGGAGGAGAAATAGTTTGAAGGTCACTTAATTAGTTTAGTAGATAGTACCATGGTGTATAGAATTGGGTAGTTAAGACTGGGATTTCAAGGTTAATGAGATTAGATTATGGTTAATAGAATGATATAAATTTAGAGAATTTAACCATTATTTGAAATGGGTTATTTAATAAAAATGTTAATTAAGAAGGGAATCTGCTGTCTATTGTCCTTTCGTGGTAACCTTTGGGGACCAGAGAAAGGTCGTGGAGTTTGGCTGCGGAAATACTTCTCATTGTGAGCCCCTGGTTGACCATATGCCTCCCTTAGGTGGTGCCTCCGACCCAAGCTCTTGTCCACACACCAGCTTCCTGGTTTTTGCCTTAAAAAGAGTCACTTAAGTGGAATTCCTTTCCAGCATTGCTTAGTTGAAGTACAGGCCTTTAGTGATTTTTATTTATTAGGGCTAAAAATATTCTAAAATTGAAAGACTTTACTAGAAAAATATCATTAAGATCTAATGGTTTGAGGTTCACTTTCAAACATGAAAACTGTGCAATAATTACTGAAATGCCCTAAATTCCTATTTTTTTTCCTCCTCATCCCACCCCACCCCACCTCCCCAAAAGCTGGCCCAAATGATTAGGCTCTAAATAGGCAAATCAGGTGACATCTGATTCTAACGACTCTGAAAGAAAATATACAAAGGTTTAAAAATAACCAAAAAGACCTGGAATGTCTGTTGCAGTTTCAAGTGTTTAAAGACAGACACATACATTGTACGTGTTTAATCAAAACATATTTGAGAGACCTGTCTTGTACTGCTAAATAATAGCCTCACGGGGGCGAGTTAGGGAAACAGCCACGGAGCTGCTAGATGGCGAGCCACGCCCCTCTGTGGATGAAGTAGGGCAGGTACATCACTTCTCATTAGTGGAGTAGCTTAAACACATGATTTGGGACTATGAAAGTTAGTGATTCTGGCTGGGCGCGGCGGCTCATGCCTGTAATCCCAACACTTTGGGAGGCCGAGGCGAGCGGATCACGAGGTCAGGAGATCGAGACCATCCTGGCTAACACGGTGAAACCCCGTCTCTACTAAAAATACAGAAAAATTAGCCGGGTAAGGTGGCAGGCACCTGTATTCCCAGCTACTCAGGAGGCTGAGGCAGGAGAATGGTGTGAACCCAGGAGGCGGAGCTTGCAGTGAGCTGAGATCGCGTCACTGCACTCCAGCCTGGGCGACAGAGCGAGACTCCACCTCAGAAAAAAAAAAAGAAAAAAAGAAAAGAAAGTTAGTGATTCCTGGGATGGGTTTCAGGGTCCCATTCCACCTGGTGTCCTGAAGGCAGCACATACGAAGCCGTTACAGGGGTGGGAAATACCACGTGTTGTTCACCAGCCCCTGCTTCAGGTGTGGAAACTGACTTCTGAGAGAGGATGGACCCAGGGTTTCTTTTCCTGATTGGCGCTGACTGCGAAGCCAGCCCATCATATAATTAAAGCAGGTTTTCGTGGGAGACCATCAGGAGCAGAGAGTAGGTAAAGGGCACGAGAAGTGGAAGGAGATCCTCAATCTCAGAAACTCTGCCCTGCCAGGAGGCCCACTGTCCAGGGGAGTGATGAGGAGAGACCTAGTTATGTCAAGTGGATGAAAGCGGAAAGAGGAGAAACTGAAACATATCTGGGAGGGAGAACCAAAACCTTCCTCAGCTAGACTCCATTATCAACATGGAGGAAGTGTCACTCTGCACCCTCGAGGTCAGGCCCAAGTTGCCAAGGCCCCTCCTAGGATGAAATATTCGCACTGGGACTCTCAGTCTTTTTTTTTCCCCCTTTGGTGTCTAGAAAATAGTGAACAAAGGATCTGGCTTAGGGCCAGAGAAAGGTATCGAGAAATCCATCCCTCCTCCACCCGCAGACCTGAATTTGAACCCCAAACCACAGCTCTTCCTGCTGTTATAGTTTCAGGCATTTGAAGACAGTTTCTCTCTAAAATACTGCGAGTGTGCATGTGTGTGTGTGGTGTGTAATTAAAATGATACTGGCTTTGAATTTCCTCTTAAAGCAGAGATCCGAAGTTTTAACCTGACCTCTGGCCATGGTCACCACAGAGACTTGCCTCCTCCCATAGCCTTGAGCCAGCAGATCGTGCCCTGGGTGTTGCTCTCCAGGCCACCCCCTCATGCTCACCTTTTCTTGTAATGTCTGCCCGACGTCCCTCTCCTCCTCCTGAAGACAGGAGCCATGAGCAGGTCACATAGGCTTTCAGCTGCCTTGTGTCCACAGAAGGGGCCATGAGTAGTCCGAGCACCGAGCTGTAATCCATCCCCGAGTCAGCCTCCGGAGGAACACTAAATGCTCACTCTCCCATTTCTTGGTTTTGCTTCATTTTCCTTGATTTGGAGGACTTCTCCCTAATATGCCACAGAATTTTATTTTATTTTATTTTTTTGAGATGGAGTTTTGCTCTTCTTGCCCAGGCTAGAGTGCAATGGCACAACCTTCCTTGGCTCACTGCAACCTCCACCTTCTGGGTTCAAGTGATTCTCCTGCCTCAGCCTCCTGAGTAGCTGGGATAACAGACGCCCACCACCACGCCTGGCTAATTTTTTGTATTTTTTTTTTTTTTAGTAGCAACGAGTTTTCACCATGTTGGCCAGGCTGGTCTCGAACTCCTGACCTCAGGTGATCCGCCTGCCTTGGCCTCCCAAAGTGCTGGGGTTACAGGTGTGAGCCACCACGCCTGGCCCCAGTATTTTGAAAAACAACATTTACCACTTTTTTCTAGGCCTGGCATCAGTTGTTATTGACTCCAGGTATATATGGAACTGCTTATTACCAGTGAGTCAGACCTCAGGTTTATTTTTAAATTTTCAAACCTTTCTGGAGACTAAGAAAGCAGTCTCAGGACATTTGATTTTGCTACCTCTCTGGTGCAATACCGTTTGTCACCAGAAAAAAAAACAGCGAGCCATATTTGATGTACGCAGCATCCAACTGCTCCTTGACCGTGGGGGCCTGATGGCACAATGGGGTACGCTGCATTGCTCAGCAAGGATCTGAGCACCTCGTCATCTTAAAGCAGTTACTGCTGTGACCACGTAACCAGCATGGCTCTAAAAACCAGGCCCACCCAGCCATGGCTGCCACCGCTTCCTTCCAACTACTGAGCGGTGATGGATGCAATGTACAGAGATCAAATTTAAGAGAGCAGCGTAGTCAGAGACCACTCTTCCCTTGGAAAGAAGCAGTACACCTTAACTTCTGGGATGCAGAGCTCTGGGAGGAGTGAGTTTCCCCCGTATGCTTAGGGGCGGCCTGCTGTTTCTCCTAGTGGTTATAGGAGAGAATAATATTGTGACATTGGGAACTGTATTTCCTCTCTAGGAGGCCAAACAAAGCTCATTATTTGAAATTCCATGTCTTTCTTTAGTCTCTGTTATTGAACTGAAGGTAATCAATTCAAATTCAGTTTCAGCAAGATTGGTCAGGGGAGGGTCCGGGGAAGGAAGGAAGGGAGGACTATTCATACCGTAAGATTGTCATCCCCATAATGAAGATCAAATGTGCAGAAAATTGGTCAAACCAGGTTTTAACAATAAAAGTTCAACCATTAGCCGGGCGCGGTGGCTCACGCCTGTAATCCCAGCACTTTGGGAGGCCGAGGCGGGCGGATCACGAGGTCAGGAGATCGAGATCACAGTGAAACCCCATCTCTACTAAAAATACAAAAAATTAGCCGGGCACGGTGGTGGGCGCCTATAGTCCCAGCTACTCGGGAGGCTGAGCCAGGAGAATGGCGTGAACCCGGGAGGTGGAGCTTGCAGTGAGCCGAGATCGCGCCACTGCACTCCAGCCTGGGCGACAGAACTAGACTCCGTCTCAAAAAAAAAAAAAAAAAGTTCAACCATTAAACAAACCTATGAGTTCACTTCCTTCTTTAGAAGCAGAGCAGTAACCTACTTCAAGTAAATGATCACCTTTTCTCAGTTGTCTGTTAAAAAAAAAAAAAAAAAAAAAAGCTGGGCACCGTGACTCACACTTGTAATCCCAGCACTTTGGGAGACCAAAGTGGGTAGATCATGAGGTCAGGAGATTGAGACGATCCTGGCTAACACGGTGAAACCCTGTCTCTACTAAAATTACAAATAAATTAGTCAGGCATGGTGGTGGGCGCCTGTAGTCCCAGCTACTCGGGAGGCTGAGGCAGAATGGCGTGAACCCGGGAGGCAGAGCTTGCAGTGAGCTGAGATCATGCCACTGCACTCCAGCCTGGGCGACAGAGCAAGACTCTGTCTCAAAAAAAACAAAAAAAAACCTTCCTTGCCAGATGAAAGCAAGAGTAGTGTGGAACATTTATTTAAACATGAGAAGCAGAAGGTTCCTCCTCTTGCAAGTATGTTGTCCCTAAATGTAGCATTTCCACTGGAGGTGGTGGTCTGGGTGGATGGTTAATATGTGAGGATTGTGCAGCCAGGTAGATAGCCAGGCCTCTGCACACACAGATACCCACAGCCCAGGAATCTTGAGAACTGAATGGCCCATAGCAGCCTCTGGCACTATCAGAGCTGCAGGGAGGCTTGGCTGGGGCTACTCCAGTCTCAGGCCCCTGCGTTCAGCGGAAGTCATGAGGAGGATAAAACTAGAATTCCTCCCTTTCCTGTCTTCAGGGTGCTTCCCAGCTCCTCTCTAAGCTTGGGGCAGAGCCCTTCACCTGGCAGGTACCCACATCCATGGAGAACTGGTAAGCAGCTTTGGAGCACCATGCTGGGCACCACAGCTTGCCCTTGCCCTGCTCTGTCCTGTGCCTTCATCTCCTCAGCTGTGATAGAGAAATAACACTAGTACCTACTTCACAGGCTTCTACAAGGATTGACTTAAAAGATGTGAATTAAGTGGGCTGTGGGCTAGACATCATGTTAGGTTCTGGGAATATAACCTCCAGCAAGTCTGATGGGAGCCTCCCCTGGGCGAGCTTGGGCACCACCATTGCCTTTCCTTTCCAGGAGGCAGCTTGACAAAGCTTGCCCCAATGTGATTGACAAAGCTTGCCCCAGCTAGATCCATGGCCACGTGATTGAGGAGGTACCACTGTTGGCCAATGCCTCCCCTTCCCTCCCCTCCCACTTCCAGCCCAGTTCTCTTCTGGCTAGCACAAGAAAGATGCCACTCCCCAAACCCTAGCCGCTTCAGATTAGAGGGGCCTGTGTTTACACTCCCTGTGCTTCCCACACTCAGGGTTGCAGCGGCAGCGGCAGCCGCAGGGGCCCAGGCTGGGGGTCAGCTGGCAGGGACTGGCCTCCACGCGCCCTCTGTTGGCAGGACAGTGGCTGGAAGGACTTCACCACGGCTGGTCCTCACAGGCATCTGGAGACACCAGACACTGCCCCTCAGCAGGGCTCTGCCGTTTGAACCCTCCTTTGCCTCCATAACAGAGACCCGGCATAAAACCACCCCGCACCCTCCACCTTCTGCTTTGGGCTCTTGCAGCTGAGTAAATATTTTTCCTATCTCTTTGCCTGCATTCATGTTCAGTTACATGCAATAATCTCTCCTTAATCAGCCGTAAAGCAAGAAAAAGGCAAAGCGCTGTTCACATAGTGTGGGCACACTGTCCTTGATTTCTCTGAGAAGATGGTTTGATTGCGAGCCTCCATAGAGGAGAGGTGCCCACCTTGGAGTGCTTGTGCGAGCCCCTGAAGGTGGAAAGTGCCATGTAAGTGCCAATCTATTCAGCTTCCCAGCCGAGAGAAGATGCGTATCTTATTCATCCCTCTTTTATTTGTAAAATCTTTTTGTCTCTTGGCAGGTGATCTTTTTTTCTTCCTGGAAACCAATTAGCTACTAAAATTAAACATGCTTCTCTTTAAATTAATCCTTTTCATAAAATGGTCTTAAAATTGCCCTTAGCTTCTCAGAGTTAGTAGCTGACCCCGTTGTAATTAGAGATGCGTTTGGATTCCCCCTTTCTCCCACCTCAGCATTCCTCTGCCCTTCCCCCTGCTGCCGCCAGGTGCTGTCCACCTTCAGGCTTTCTGCACCGCGGCCTCATCTTGGCAAAGGTCAGAGGTCGGCTCTGGGACAGCCGTCAGATTATCTGGTTCTGCTGCCCAAGTGCACTGACAGCAACTGGCGGAGTTGTAATCACTGTAAATTCAGGTGACGGTCAGATGCGCTGGGGGAGAGGATGCCTGCTGGTTGTTTTGCAGTGATGTATTGTTTATGGGATTAATGTTCCGAATGGCCAAGGGTGTCAGCTGATATTTATTACTGTAAGCTGTCTCAGCTGTTCAGGTTCAGCAGCTAGATCCATGGCCACAGGAAATGTGGGACTCGGTGGCGTGTCCAGTATGGCTGATGTGTGCAGATGTAGCTGGGACCTCTGTGAGCCTCTGTTACGGATGCAAGGGGAAGGACTCGTGGCAGCAGCTGCCTTGGATTTTGTTCTGGGCTTCTGAGGAAACTCTACACACTCTTGAAGGTTGGGGAGACTCTAGGGAAGGGCAGTGTCCAGGGCTAGCTCCAAAGAGGGTTGGGAAGGAGTTCACCTCTGACAGGCCTGGCATCCATAGGAATTGTGCCGCCTGCCAGGTGGCTGTAGGCATTGTGTGGTTTTTACCTGGGTCCCTCTGCAGCCTTCTAAGAGAGGGCGCTTTCAAGGTCATTGTGCCTTTTTTTTTTTTTTTTTTTTTTTTTTGAGACGGAGTCTCGCTCTGCCGCCCAGGCTGGAGTGCAGTGGCCGGATCTCAGCTCACTGCAAGCTCCGCCTCCCGGGTTCACGCCATTCTCCTGCCTCAGCCTCCCGAGTAGTTGGGACTACAGGCGCCCACCACCTCGCCCGGCTAGTTTTTTGTATTTTTAGTAGAGACGGGGTTTCACCGGGTTAGCCAGGATGGTCTCGATCCCCTGACTTCGTGATCCGCCCGTCTCGGCCTCCCAAAGTGCTGGGATTACAGGCTTGAGCCACCGCGCCCGGCCCATTGTGCCTTTAAGGGAACCTTCTCCCCAGTCCCTCTGGATGCTGGTGCTTAAAGCTATAAGAAGCGGGCCAGACCCTTTTAAACCTATCTGAAGTGCTGCAGGAAGAGAAGTAAATGCACATCGCCCTGGTGTGTGACTCTCAACACTCACTGCAGTGGGTTTGTTTTTCCAAAAAGAAATTTAATTTAACCCAAGTGTACACTGTCACACTGTAAACACACTGGGGCACCAGAAGGGTGGCTTATTGAATTTAATGCCCTAGCAAAGGTCAGCTTTTAGAAAAAGCCAAAAATGGCTGGAATCGTTCCTGATAGCTCCTCAGTCAGGCTTTGGATGCAGGCAGATGTGTTTATTTTTTCAGAGGGAGTTCCTGAGGACCCATCTCAAGTTCAGGCGCTGGGCATTCCCCCTCCCATCTCCCTCTTGTGCTCTCAGAGACCTCCCTCCTCCTCCTCCTCCTGGGAGGTCACTATCCTTGGTCACCGAGGTGGGCCCCTGAACCAAGCAAACTCCTTAAAGCTGGCGGTCTGGGAGGGAGGGCCTGGGACCCCCCCCTCGCCCACCCCTCCAGGCTGGAGCGTGTGGCACTTTTCTTACAACTAACACTGCCTTTCTCTGCCCATTTCCCTCAAAGGATGGCATGAACTGGGTCTGCAAAAATGTCAATGCAAAGAAGAAATAAAATCTAGACGAATGGAGACGCAGGAGCTGCGGGAGCCGAATTCGGTCCTGAAAAACACTAATTTGCTGCTTTCTGACCAAATGTTTTTCCATCTGTACAGCTACAGCTGTTTGAAGAGAGGGAACAACACAGTTTAGAAAGAATCCCCATTCCAGCAGTAGATTTAACTGATCTCTGAGGTTCAGTATCATTTTTCAAATAAAGGAATTATATTATTTCCTCTGCATAATTGAAATAGTATTAAATGTCTCAAAGCACATGATTAGAAAATGAGATCTTTTAAATGAGCAAGAGATTGCATTGCAGTTTAGACAATTCCAGTGGGCTTTTTTTTCCTCTCGAAAAAAAAAAAAAAAAAAAGAAAAGAGGAAGAAGCAGCTTTGCTGAGTTCATTTATTTACTGACCCGTCCCTTGCATTCCCTCCATGGTTTTGAAACCACAGACAGTGTTTGCTGCTGCTGTCAGTGATTTTTACCATCACCAGCCCAGCCAGGCTTCAGTCTGTCCGGCAGGAAGCTGCTGGGTGGGGGTGGGGGGAGAAAAGGCAGATAATTAAACTATCCCATCGTCTCGCAGGTCAGAGACTACGTATGTAATCCTCACTCTTTGGACAGAAAAAAAAAGAAAAAAAAAAAACCTTTCTTGCAGACAAGTCACTACAGAAACATACCCCATCCCACCCACCCCTGCCCCCGCCCCCGCCCCAGCCAGCCACACAGAGAAGCAAATTCTTATGACTTTTGACTGTAATGACATCTGGAATGTAAGGAGAGGTGGGAGGTTTAATTCCAGAAAAATTACAAGGTCCTTAAAAAGCTCTCACATCGAGGGCTCAGGCTAGCGTAAACAGGCTTTCTCCAGCTCAGTGGAGCAGTGAGCAGCCGACTCTGAGATTAGCTGGCTTCTCTGTGGCCATCCTATAGATGGGATTTCAAAAGCTCAAAGAATTCTGTGTTTAAACGATCACAATAGGCTGCTGCTATCAGATTTTAGAAATAAATGCAGCTTTACCATGAACCTGCTCCACTGAGAAAAGCCAGGCAGATCGATTTTTAGAGAGATCAATTTTTACAGTGCTGGCAACTTGGTGGTGTGGGATGCTCCTGGCTGGAGAGGGTTTGCTGCTGGGAAGGACATGGGTGTACGTGTGACTGCAGGGGTCGTGTCCAGGGAAGCCAGAGTCACCCCAGCTGCTGGGCTCCTCTGCCTCTCTGCAGCAGAATGTCTGTCCTCTGTTGATTGATTGGAGAGGAATAGCAGAACATTTCTCCTGCCCCTCATTGCAAAACGAGCTCGTTTTCCTGAGCCTCAGAAATCCTCAGCTTCAAACATGGGGAAACAGGCCAGAGCATTGCCCAGCTGCTGAATTAAACTCTGTTCTGGTGCCTGAGCTCAGGGGTTTTCAGAGAATGAATAAGAGACTGTCCAGTGACTGGTGGGTCCCTGGGGGCCAGCTGCCTTCTCATCCTGGGAGGTGGCCCTTCCCAAGCCCATCAGGGCATGTGAGCAGACTGAAGGGGCCACTGCAGCCCCTGGCCCTCGGTACCCAGCTTTTTCTGGCTAAGAGTATGCAGCAGAGACTGAGGCATAGCCAGCTTCAAAAGCGGTCTGGCGTGAAAGTCATTAACAAAGCCAGCCGTGAAAAGGTGTCCTGGAGTTGCTGTGGACAGACCTGTAAGGACTTGCAAAACAAAAGAAAGTGAGGGGTTTTTTTAAACCGCAGAGCTAGCTGCTCTCTGCAACCTCCTCCACTGGCTTCTCTGGCTCACCCAAGCTCCTCTCCTACTTTGAACAGAGGCAACACAGAATTATAAGAAATCAGAAATCCCCCTTCTACTAGGCTGCAAATGTGGCTCTAGCACTTGAAAATTGTTTTTTCTTCCGAATAGTTCATCAGGGACAAGTTATCTGAGGGGCAAAATGCCTGCTTGGAGGTCTGCAATTTTGGAACACTGCACTATGGAACTTTGACTCTGGCGGTGGAGGGTCTGTAAAATATTTTTGTTCTTTTACTACCAACTTAGGGGACTGTTTTAAAGAGCCCTCCCAAGGCCTCTGCTAGCAGGCAGAAGCCACTCCTCTGATAACGGCCTCTGTAAATGTTCTGATTTGCTCCTCAGCTGCAGAGACATAGAGACACTGCAGATGTCACACGCTTTCATCTTCCCTTTGAGCCCTTTTGAACCCTCCTGGGGCTCTGGGGTAGATGAGAGAAGCCTGAAAAAGGCAGAGTTTGAAAGCTCCCATTTAAAAACAAAATGCTTTTTAAAGCCCTCTTGCCTCTTCCCTGCCCACTCCTGCCCCCTGACCAGAAGACAGAATTTGAAGCTGGAAAGGGGAGACCCCTTTTCTCCTGGTCCCGTCCCCAGTGAGTCTTAGCGAGACTTTTGCCCTGCACACAATTGCATCTGAATGTGCGGGGGAGAGGGCTGGAGGCCGGAGGGCGGGCGAGGCCTGGGGGTGCGCTCCTGATATGTGCTCAAGCCAGTTGTGGGAAAAACTGGAGTCCTCCCCTCCTCCCGACCTACCCCGTGTGGCTGCTTTTGGCTGGATTCCCTGCACCCAGTGCAACACACCCTTTCCCCTTCACTCTCCCTTGGTTACTATGGAAACAAGGGTGTCATTGATGTGGGCTGAGCTGGGGAACATGTCGGTGCACAGCTGAAAGTCAGCGATTATGCCGGCGGTTAGAAATGTGCCAGGGTTAAAGGAGTCCGAAGCTCCCACGGCTGCTGGGAGGACACGGTCCTGCCCCCTTCCTTCCTCCCTCCCTCCGTCTCCACTTCTCTCTCCTGGCTTTTGACAAATTTCTTTATTCCCCTCTGGACTAAAGTAGTGGCTATTTTTGTGCCACTCTGCGCCCCACCCTCACTGTTGGCCGCTCCTTATCCGGCCTGGCCCGGAGGGTGACACCATGTCACCCTCACCAGGACTCGTCTCTCCATTCCCGTCCGAGTTTGCTTTGATTTCCCTTTCCTTTCCTTCTCGGGGACCAGTTCTTACTTCCTTTTATTTTTAGCTCTGCACTCCATGTGGTTTCAGGGTTCAGTCTGATCCATCAAAAGGTTCTTTTTTTATAATCCCTTTTGAAAATGATAATCAAAGGAAGAGACGTGGTGTTTGGTCATGTGGAAAACTCAATGTATAATTTAGACGTCTGTCAAAAATCCGACAAATAAAATTTAGCTGGAACGAAGGCAGCCTGGAATGTGTTGTGTTCTTTGCCGAAGCTCAGAGAGGGCCTGAAATGTGTTTGTCCTTTCAGGGGTTAGCTTTCTTCAAGAGGTTTTTTCCAGAAGGATATATGTATAAAATAGGATACCAACAATAGCAATAATAGCCCTTCATTAAGCCCCTCCTACGTGCGGAGCACTTTAGATACATCATGGTAAGCATTAGTTCCCCTTTGCAGCGGAGGAAATTGAGGCACTTGCCCCAGTTCAGGAACTTGCCTGAAATCACAGAGCCTTTCAGTGCAGGTGGGGCTGGGAGCCTGGGTCTGAATGCTCAGCAAGCTGCCGCCTCTGGAGAATAAAAACAGTCAATGGCAGGGCCGGATCACGCCTGTAATCCCAGCACTTTCAGAGGCTAAGGTAGGTAGATCTCCTGAAGTCAGGAGTTCAAGACCAGCCTGACCAACATGGTGAAACCCTGTCTCTACTAAAAATACAAAATTAGCCGGGCGTGGTGGCTTGCATCTGTAATCCCAGCTGCTTGGGAGGCTGAGGCAGAAGAATTGTTTGAACCCAGGAGTCGGAGGTTGCAGTGAGCTGAGGTCACACCATTGCACTCCAGCTTGGGCAACAAGAGCAAAACTCCATCGCAAAAAAAAAAAAAAAATCTGTCAGTGGCTCATTTCCCAGCAGCCTCAGCCCCCAGCCTCTGAGTGCTCCTTCTGCCCAGCCTCCTCCCCTCAGCCTCTGACAAGCACTGCTCCCCTGGGTTCCCTGCCCCAGGTGTTGCATGTCCTCTGCTCACACAGCACAACCATAGACTGGGTTTCATCCTTGGCCAGGTCCAGCCCGACAGACAGGAAAAAGGGAGAAGAAATAATTAGCAAAGTTAGGGCCTGCAGGGAGACTTGCAGTTACATAGTACCTAATACTGGATCTTCCATTTACAGAGGGTTCCGAGAGGGAACAGACCTGCCCAGTGTTACATGGAAGGTGCAGAGTTGGCAGCTGTCCCGGGCTCTGCCCTCTGGAGCAGAAGAGTTCATTGTCCCTTCATCAGGCTAGAGACACAGCAGCACAGCTGGTCCCACAGGGCCTCACCATTTGTGCGTGTGTGTATGTTTTGTGTTTTTGAGACAGATTTCACTCTGTCACCCAGGCTGGAGTGCAGTGGCACAGTCACAACTCACTGCAGCCTCAACCTCCTGGACTCAAGCCATCCTCCCAACCCAGCCTCCCAAGTAGCTGGGACTAGAGGCATGTACCACCATGTCTAGCTAATTTTTTTTTTTTTTTTTTTTTTAAGACGGAGTCTCACTCTGTCGCCCAGCCTGCAGTGCAGTGGCACAATCTCAGCTCACTGCAAGCTCCGCCTCCCGGGTTCATGCCATTCTCCCGCCTCAGCCTCACTAGTAGCTAGGACTATAGGTGCCCGCCACCACACCGGCTAACTTTTGGGGTTTTTTTGTATTTTTACTAGAGATGGAGTTTCATCATGTTAGCCAGGATCGTCTCGATCTCCTGACCTCGTGATCTGCCCGCCTCGGCCTCCCAAAGTGCTGGGATTACAGGCGTGGGCCACCGCGCCCAGCCTTTAAAGAGCAAGCTGTGGGCAGAACTAGCTGGTAGCTGGAAGCAGGAGAAAGAAGAATTAGGGTTGCCAGATACATTACAGAACATTCAGTTAAACTTGAATTTCAGATAAACAATGAATAATTTTTAATTCAAGTATATCCCATGCAATATTTGGGACATCAGTATAACACTCAAAAAATGCATTATTTTAAATTAAAATTTAACTGGTCATCCTAGCTTTTTGGTTTTGTTTTGATAAATCTGGCAAAACCCTTCCCAGCACTCCCTGCCCAAAAAAGGGACAGTGCAGTACAATTAAAAAGTGTAGCTGGGCACGTGGCTTACGCCTGTAATCCCAGCATTTTGATGTTGACTAGGCCAGCATAGGGAGATTTAAAAGAGATCTCATGTAAACAAAGTGCCTAGATCTAGGACAATACCTAGCACATAGAAGGAACATTCCATGCCTCAGTTTCTTTTTCTTTTCTGTTTTTTTGGAGACAGAGTTTCGCTCTTCTGCCCAAACGAGTTCAGTGGCACAATCTCAGCTCACTGCAACCTCCACCTCCCAGGTTCAAGCGATTCTCCTGCCTCAGCCTCCCGAATAGCTGGGATTATAGGCATGTGCCACCATCCCCAGCTAATTTTTGTATTTTTAGTAGAGACAGGGTTTCACCATGTTGACTAGGCTGGTCTTGAACTCCTGACCTCAGGTGATCCACGCGCCTTGGCCTCCCAAAGTGCTGGAATTATAAAGTGTGAGCCACAGTGCCTGGCCCTCAGTTTCTTATCTTCAAAATTAGGCAATAATCATGTTGTGCAGTTGTCAAGAGGATGAGATGAGATGTCCGTACAGTGAGTAGTAGGTGCTAAATCAATGGTAGCAAATATAACAGCTGGCAGAAAGTCTGGAGTCCAGACCTTCCCAGGCCCCCAAGACCTCTGCCTCCCACCTTCCCTCCCATGTGGCTCTGTGACTTTCAAGGCCAGCAGCCCCCTCCCTTCGGGACTCCCAGGGCCACCCCAACCACACCTCCTGCTATTAGATTTGTAAGTGGGAAAGGCTCTTATCAGAGGCTCCTGATTGACTCCAGGTGCAAACACAGTTTAGCGCTCAGTCAAGCTGCATCTCAGGGCCTCTGTCCCTGTCTCCCCCTCATCCCCCTTAATTGCAATCTGTTCTGTAATTTCCTTTTCCAACACTGCAGAACACAAGAGAAGCTGCAGCCACCAGGAGCAGGGGCAGGAAGGAAAGAAAGAGAGCCCTGGCTCCCTGCAGTCATTCTGCTGGTCCAGCACTGGTGTGTGTGTGTGTGTGTGTCCAGAACCAGCCACACACAGGCGTGGAAGTGCGGCAAACAACCAGGCCCCCGCAGTGTCAGACCAGGGGAAAAGAGTTAAGGAGGTAGCCACTTGCACCAGGTACTTCACAGTTATCTTATTTAATCCTCGCAAAGACACTGTTAACTGTAGATATTGTCATTCACAGTATGGGGATGGGGCTCATAGAATTCGAATCACTCGTCCATGATCCCACAGGAAGAACTGGGCAGTCAGGATTTGAACCCAGGCTTGTTTCACTGCTGGGTCCCAGATTCATACCACAATACCTGTTTGCTTTTGGCTCGTAATGCTCTGCTGTCAGAAAAGGAGCTAAGGAATCCTTCTGCACGGAGCGGTTTCTCCTCCAGAGTGAATAGCAGTGTCCCAGGGACAAAAAGCCTTTGCTAAAGAAATGAAATATTAATGACAGGACTACAGAGAGCAAGCTGCGTCCAGGAGGGGGCAGGGAAAATTTGCTTGGATACCTGAAGCTGAGAGGTACAGGGTTGCAGGCGGAATCCCATTTAGCTAAGCCAACTGCTTCTCCTTTGAGTCATTAGTGGGTCTCATCCTTTGATTGGCCCTACCAGATAGCCGTTTACTGTCCCTAGTTCCCAGATGACGAAACCAAGGCTCACAAAGGTTAAGTCACTTGCCCAGAGTCACACAGCTAGGAAATGGCTTGACTGCGATTCCTGCCAGCACACTTGCTGAAAGCCCATTTTATTCCATGATGCCACCCCAGGGAGGTAGGCAAGAGGTGGCCCTCGCTCCTTGCCACTCACCCTGTTTTCAGGATCCGGAAGACCCTGCCCTGGGGTCCCAGAGTCAGCTGCTGCTCTGGATGCCACCAGTAGAGTGGGCAGGAAGTGCCCAGCCCCACCCTTACAACCAAGAAAAGGGCCTGGGGAGGCTGTTGCCGTTGGGGCTCTGGCCTGAGATCAGCTGCCTCCACTCCCACCCAGGGCTCAGAAGCCCCTGTGCCAGCCCCCTGGAAGTGCAGCCCTAGGAGCCGCCTCGGACCGCTGGAGCAGGAGGAGAAAGAGCTGACCATAGGAGACACACGGGCTCTGTCCGCAGGCAGTTCCTCTTGGCCATGTTCCTAACACTAGAGAGGCCTGTCACCCAGACCACCACTGACCCATGTGGGAGATGACGCCCCACACCAGAGTACAAGGCGTGGCACCAGCTGCAGACCCCTCAGCCAGTTCCCTTGGGTAGGGCACAAGCTATATAGCTACATTTGGCCCTGCCTGTGACACCAGCCAGACCCCTCCCTGGGCCTGCATTTCAGCACTCTCCCCGAGCCCAGGCCCAGGCCCACCTGGAGCACCTGCTCCCGGGTTGGAGGCCAGCATTCTCCTTCCCTAGCCCTCCTTGCTGCCAGGACGTCAGAATCCTGCAGAATGATGCTGGTCCACCAACCTCAGCCCCCTTGGATTCCCTTTGGAGGCACAGAGCAAGCCTGGTCTAGGGCTGTCACATAGGAATGGGGCTTCCCTTGAGCCTCCAGAGGACAGTGCCAAAGCCGTTTTCCTGCTGGAATGCTACAGATGGCTTCTAGGAAGAAGGGGATAAGAAGCTTTGGTTTGTAAACAACAGCCCATCCTGGACCAAGGGATCCAATCCAGCCCAACTCTCCCCTCACTCTCCCCAGCTCCTATGGGGATGCAGCCTGGATTTCATCCTCACTCATGTCCCAGGCCCCTTTCCCACCCTGAGACCTCCAGATCTGGCATAGCAGCAGGTCGGGAGAAGAGAAAGCGGGAGGAAGGGGCATTCAGGGGCTGAGATGCTGATCCAGGCAGTGGGGGAGGCATCTGCACAGCTGCAGGCAGCCCCCCTACCCCCAGTCTGTGAATGGGTACCTCACCCTCTCCCACCCGCCTGCCACTGCTCCTGAAACAGTTGGTCCTAATGAACACTAAGCAAGGAGGGCAGCTGTGAGCATGATCCATATGCATGGGAGGTGTATATTTATCCTCACATCCCGCCCCACCCTGCAGCTGCTGCCATCCCCTATGCCAGGAGGGTGAGTGGGCACCAGGGCCCAGCCTGCTCCCGGGCTCCCAGGCCCTCACTTCTCCCAGCCCTCCCTCCCCAACCCACGCCCACAGCCTTCACTTGACCCATTTTGGAGGCAGAAGTTTGTATGTGTGTTTGAGAGAAAGAGAGTGCACACATCATTTCCCCAGTTGGTGCTTTGATTTCCTCTGAAGCATCTTGATTGCGGATGTACAATGGCATCTTGCTGCCAGTGCTCCCTCAGCAGCTTCTGGCTCCACGCCGCCTCCTCCCTGGAGCCGGGATTTTCTGCTGACTCGGGGGCCCATGGCTAGCTGGCAGGGAAGGGGAAGGCTTAATCCAGGCTTCCATCCCTTAGCTGAGCAGCAGGACCTGGACACCCAGCCACCCGCCTTCCCGCTCCTTAGACTGGGTTGAGGGTGTACCCTGAATCCCACCTGTCTCTCCCTTGGCCCTCCCACTGCCTCCCAGCCTGGTCTGGACTCCCCTGCCTGCTCCTCCTTCGAGGGGTTAGTTCCATTATTAAAATGCAGTCCCCTGCTCAGATGCCTTCAGAGGCCCTGCTGCTGTGGGTCCCTCAAGCCAAACCATTTACCCTGTTATTCAAGGCCCTGCTGATCTGACCCCAAACCTTTTTAATGGACTTATCAGCCATGGACTCCACACAGCTTTTGTGCCCAAATCTCTGCTCACTACTCCCCCAAGCATAATCCCCACAATTTCATTTTCCCACCTGTGTTCACAGCGACCTCCTCCCTGGGATGTCTGCCCCCTCTTTTGAGTTTTCCCATCCTTTAGGGCATGCTTCAAGTCCTACCTCCCTAAGAGGACAGCCGGGTACCCTCTAACCCTCTCCCTGTGAAACTCTTCATCCAGCAAATATCTCCTGAGCAGAAGCAAAACCCCTCCCATGGCCTGAGCCCTGTCCCCTCACTGCTTGTCTGACCTCATCACTCGCTGCTCTCTCCCACCCCCAACTCTTTCCAGCTGCCCTCGCCCCCTGACTGTTCCTGAAACAACAGTTTCTGCCGGAGGCCTTTGTGCTGGTTCTCTCTGCCAGAAACACTCTTGCTCCAAGTATCCCCCAGATCTTGCCCCCCAACATTCTTGAGGTTTCCCATCTCCTGAACCAGACTTTGCCCAGTCCTCCCTATAAACACTTCCATACCCCCTCCCCTCCTGGCATCCCCCGTGTCCCCAACCTGCTTTGCCTTCCTGGACTGTGCTTATCACCAACTCATGGTGACTTGTTTTTTTTGTTGTTTGCCTTTTTTTTTTTTTTGAGATGGAGTTTCACATACCTAGCACATAGAAGGAACATTCCATGCCTCAGTTTCTTTTTCTTTTCTGTTTTTTTGGAGACGGAGTTTTGCTCTTCCGCCCAAACTGGAGTTCAGTGGCACGATCTCGGCTCACTGCAACCTCCGCCTCCCAGGTTCAAGCAGTTCTCCTGCCTCAGCCTCCCAGGTAGTTGGGACTACAGGCATGCGCCACCATGCCCAGCTAATTTTGTATTTTAGTAAAGACAGGGTTTCACCATATTGTTTAGGCTGGTCTCGAACTCCTGACCGCAGGTGATCTGCTGGGATTACAGGCTTTTTTTTTTTTTTTTTTTTTGAGATGGAGTCTCGCTCTGTCACCCAGGCTGGAGTACAGTGTCGCAATCTCTGCTCACTGCAAGATCCGCCTCCTGTGTTCACACTATTCTCCTGCCTCAGCCTCCCGAGTAGCTGGGACTACAGGCGCCCGCCACCACACCCGGCTAATTTTTTGTATTTTTAGTAGAGATGGGGTTTCACTGTGTTAGCCAGGATGGTCTCGATCTCCTGACCTCGTGATCTGCCCGCCTTAGCCTCTCAAAGTGCTGGGATTACACTTTAAGATGTGGAGCCACTGCGCCCAGCCTTATTATTATTTTTTTTTTGGAGACAGAGTCTTGCTCTGTCGCCCGGGCCAGAGTGCAGTGGCACAATCTCGGCTCACTGTAACCTCTGCCTCCTGGGTTCAAGTGATTCTCTTGCCTCAGCCTCCCAAGTAGCTGGGACTACAGGCATGCATCACCATGCCCAGCTATTTTTGTATTTTTAGTAGAGACGGAGTTTTGCCATGTTGACCAGTCTGGTCTTGAACTCCTGACCTCAGGTGATCTGCCCACCTTGGCCTCCCAAAGTGTGAGCCACTGTGCCCGGCCTCATGGTGACTTTTTTTTTTTTTTTTTTTTTTTTTTTTTGTGGAAATGGAGTCTCACTCTGTCGCCCAGGCTGGAGTGCAGTGGTGTGATCCCAGCTTACTGCAACCTCCACCTCCTGGGTTCAAGCAATTCTCCTGCCTCAGCATCCCGAGTAGCTGGGACTACAGGCATGCGCCACCATGCCTGGCTAATTTTTTTGTATTTTTAGTAGAGACAGGGTTTCACCGTGTTGCCCAGGCTGGTCTTAAACTCCTGAGCTCAGGCAATCCGCCCGCGTTGGCCTCTCAAAGTGCTAGGATTACAGGCGTGAGACACCATGCCCGGCCTCTCATGGTGACTTCTTTAGGGCTGATTGTCTAGCTTTTCCCCACAGACGATCAGCTCCAAGAGGGCAGAGTTTGTTTTGTTCACTGCTATATCCCTGACATTGAAGGAATGCCTGGCACAAGAAGGAGCTCAATAATGACTTAATGGCTGAATGAATTAATTAAACAAACATACAGGCACTGTGCTAGGCTCTGAAAAAAAAAAATCAGAGCTGATTCACATTCACGTCCTCCAGGCATTCACAGGCTAGTTGGACATTAAGCCAGGCAGCTTGCAACCTAACCTGTGAACCACAATTAGTTAAAATCCAAAGTGAGGGAGCAAAGTGCATGGGAGTATGGCTGGCCCAAAGGAACATAAACATTGTGATAGCTGCGGTGGCCTGAAGGTCGCCTATGCCAGCACCAGATCTGGCACTCACATACATCGTCTCATTACCCCTTAGCCACTCTCTGCAGAGGGGGCGGGGCCAGGAGGGCTGCACAGAGGTGAGACTTTGAGGCTAGAGAGTCAGCCCAGGTAGAGGGGTCAGCAAGTCTGAAGCCAGTGGGGCATGGAAGCACACAGGCTGTGGGCGGACTGACTTCCAGTATATGGTGTGCTGGGTGGAGACTGGGGAGCTGCAGCGGGCGGGACTGGCATTTGGTGTGGCTGGTAAGTCCCTCTTAGGCCACAAGCTGCCCATTTGCATTCATGCCCCCTCCCAGCTCAGTGCCCTGCAGCAGGCGTCCACATGGATAGTGTCTGATGGCAACATCCAATTCACAACCAGGCAGCCAGGACATTTATTTTTATTTATGGGGTTGTTTTTTTTTTTTTTTTTTTTTTTTTTTTGACGGAGTCTCGCTCTGTCACCCAGGCTGGAGTACAGTGGCGCTACCTCAACTCACTGCAAGCTCTGCCTCCCAGGTTCACACCATACTCCTGCCTCAGCCTCCCAAGTAGCCGGGACTACAGGTGCCCGCCACCACACCCGGCTAATTTTTTGTATTTTTTAGTAGAGACGGGGTTTCACCATGTTAACCAGGATGGTCTCGATCTCCTGACCTCGTAATCCACCCGCCTTGGCCTCCCAACGTGCTGGGATTACAGGCGTGAGCCACCGAGCCTGGCCCTATTTATGTATTTTTTTGAGATGGAGTTTCACTCTTGTCATGCAGGCTGGAGTACAATGATGCGATCTTGGCTCACTGCAACGTCTGCCTCCCGGGTTCAAGCGATTCTCCTGCCCCAGCCTCCTGAGTAACTGGGATTACAGATGCCCACTACCACGCCCAGTTAATTTTTGTATTTTTAGTAGAGATGGGGTTTCACCATGTTGGCCAGGCTGGTCTCAAACTCCCGACCTCAGGTGATCCGCCTGCCTCAGCCTCCCAAAGTGCTGGGATCACAGGCGTGAGCCACCACGCCCAGCCCAGGACATTTAGATGTCAAATGATTCACTGCTGTTTTTTTTCCAGGTGGACCAGAAGTTCACACCACCCTTACACTCAGTTCTTGGAACACCCCTCACCGCATTCTACTTCTGAGATGGAATTCTGTGCCATTTCTTTTTTTTGAGACAAAAGTCTCACTCTTGTCACCCAGGCTGGAGTGCAGTGGTGTGATCTCAGCTCACTGCAACCTCCACCTCCCAGGTTCAAGTGATGATTCTCCTGCCTCAGCCTCTTGAGTAGCTGGGATTACAGGCGCCTGCCACCACTCCTGGCTAATTTTTGTACTTTTAATAGAGACGAGGTTTCACCATGTTGGCCAGGCTGGTCTTGAACTCCCGACCTCGGGTGATACACCGGCCTCAGCCTCCCAAAGTGCTGGAATTACAGGCATGAGCCAGTGCGCCCGGCCATTCTGTGCCATCTCTAAGCCCCCATGCTACAAGCTGCATACCACCTCACATATCACCCCCTGCTTGCCTCAGTGTAAATAATAATAACAAAAAAAATCTATATCACAGAGCAGATGGGTTCTCCCTCAAGAAAGAGCCAATTATTGAATATCTGGTGCAAGGAGAAGTCATAAATATCCCAGTTTGCTACAGTTGAGAGGCATTAACCACACAACAATGAAAGAAAACTGGTCTCTCGTGAAGGAAACATTCGAAGACCCCCCTAGTGCAGAGCTCTGAGATAAGTCCAGGCCACTGCACTCCAGCCTGGATGACAGAGCAAGACTGTCTCCAAAAAAAAAAAAAAAAAAAAAGAGAGAGAATAGATATGGTAGAGACCAGAGCTCTATCCATCAGCTTTCTTTTTTTTTTTTTTTTTTTTTTTTGAGACGGAGTCTCGCTCTGTCGCCCAGGCTGGAGTGTAGTGGCCGGATCTCAGCTCACTGCACGCTCCGCCTCCTGGGTTCGGGCCATTCTCCTGTCTCAGCCTCCTGAGTAGCTGGGACTACAGGCGCCCGCCACCTCGCCCGGCTAGTTTTTTGTATTTTTTAGTAGAGACGGGGTTTCACCGTGTTAGCCAGGATGGTCTCGATCTCCTGACCTAGTGATCCACCCGTCTCGGCCTCCCAAAGTGCTGGGATTACAGGCTTGAGCCACCGCGCCCGGCCTATCCATCAGCTTTCTATTGGTTATGTGGAAGGACTTTCACTGTGACAGTGACATCCTGAGGTTGTGGGCTGTGCAGGAATTCCAGCAGAGTTGGAACACATGCTATCCTGGAAGGGAAGACAGACTTTGGGATTCAGGTGGAAGGAGAGAGAGTTGGGAAAGAACGACAGAAACTGAAGGAAGAAGCTCATGTTCTCGGGACCAGCCCCTTCCTGGTCCATGCAGATCCCCCCCAACCCTAGCAGACTCTGCCCCATACTGTGAAGTATTTCCCATTCCTCCCAGTCTCCAAAGAAGATTCTGGAATCTTAGCCCTGGAAGAGCCCGAACCCCAGGCCCCGCCCCAGCTCTTCTGCACAGAGTATAAGACAGAGGCAATCTAGGGCCGGGTGCAGTGGCTCACGCCTGTAATCCCAGCACTTTGGGAGGCTGAGGTGGGCCGATCACGAGGTCAGGAGATTGAGATCATCCTGGTTAATACGGTGAAACCCTGTCTCTACAAAAACTACAAAAAAGTTAGCCGGGCGTGGTGGCGGGCGCCTGTAGTCCCAGCTACTCAGGAGGCTGAGGCAGGAGAATGGCATGAACCTGGGAGGCAGAGCTTGCAGTGAGCCAAGATTGCGTCACTGCACTCCAGCCTGGGAGACAGAGCAAGACTCCGTCTCCACAAAAAAAAAAAAAAAAAAAAAAAAAAAGACAGCGACAATCTAAGAGTGCTCTCAATTTCATTCCTTGCCCTCTTAACAAAAAGAAACAGGATTCAGAGGATTCTAGAACCAGTACCAGAATCTGGGTTCTGGAGACCACTGTTTCTTTTTTTTTTTTTTTTTTTTTTTTTTTTTGAGACAGAGTCTCGCTATGTCGCCCAGGGTGGAGTGCAGTGGCCGGATCTCAGCTCACTGCAAGCTCCGCCTCCCGGGTTCGGGCCATTCTCCTGCCTCAGCCTCCCGAGTAGCCGGGACTACAGGCGCCCACCACCTCGCCCGGCTAGTTTTTTGTATTTTTTAGTAGAGACGGGGTTTCACCGTGTTAGCCAGGATGGTCTCGAACTCCTGACCTCGTGATCCGCCCGTCTTGGCCTCCCAAAGTGCTGGGATTACAGGCTTGAGCCACCGCGCCCGGCCTATGGAGACCACTGTTTCTAAAGCTCCTCCAAGGAAGAATTTTCCAAAAACATGCAGGGAGGCTATTTTATTTATTTATTTTTTTTGAGTCGCAGTCTTGCTCTGTCACCCAGGCTGGAGTGCAGTGGCACAATCTCGGCTCACTGCAACCTCCACCTCCCAGGTTCAAACAATTCTCCTGCCTCAGTCTCCCGAGTAGCTGGGATTACAGGCACCCACCACCACGCCCTGCTAATTTTTGTATTTTTATTAGAGACAGGAGTTCACCATGTTGGCCAGGCTGGTTCGAACTCCTGACCTCAGGCGATCAGCCCACCTCAGCCTCACAAAGTGCTGGGATTACAGGCATAAGACACCATGCCAGGCTTTTATTTTATTTTACTTTACTTTATCTTATTATATTTACTTGAGACAGGGTCTCGCTCTGTCACCCAGGCTGGAGTTCAGTGGTGCTTCAGCCTTGACCTCCGAGGCTCAAGGGATCCTCCAGCAATCAAGTGATCCTCTTGCCTCAGCCTCCTGAGTAGCTGGGACCACAGGCACATGCCAGCAACTCAGGTTAAATTTTTAATTTTTTGTTTGTGTGTGTGTGTTTTTCTTTGTTTGTTTGTTTGAGACAGGAATCTCTGTCGCACAGACTGGAGTGCAGTGGCGTGATCTCGGCTCACTGCAAGCTCCGCCTCCTGGGTTCACGCCACTCTACTGCCTCTGCCTCCCAAGTAGCTGGGACTATAGGTGCCCACCACCACGCCCAGCTAATTTTTTGCATTTTTAGTAGAGACGAGATTTCACTGTGCTAGCCAGGATGGTCTCAATCTCCTGACCTCGTGATCTGCCCGCCTCGGCCTCCCAAAGTGCTGGAATTACAGGCATGAGCCACCACGCCTGGCTTTTTTTTTTTTTGTTATGGAGTCTCGCACTGTCACCCTGGTTGGAGTGCAATGGCGCGATCTTCGCTCACTGCAACCTCCACCTCCCCAGTTCAAGCAACTCTCCTGCCTCAGGCTCCCCAGGAGCTGGGATTACAGGCGCCTGCCACCACACCTAGATAATTTTTTTTTTTTTTTGAGATGGAGTCTTGCTCTGTCCCCAGGCTGGAGTACAGTGGTGCGATCTCAGCTCACTGCAACCTCCACCTCCTAGGTTCAAGCGATCCCCCTACCTCAGCCTCCCAAGTAGCTGGGATTATAGGCACGCGCCACAATGCCCGGCTAATTTTTTGTATTTTAGTAAAGACGGGGTTTCACCATGTTGGCCAAGATGGTCTTGATCTCCTGACCTTGCGATCCACCCACCTCGGCCTCCCAAAGTGCTGGGATTACAGGAGTGAGCCACCATGACCGGCCCAGATAATTTTTTTTTTTATTTTTAGTAGAGTGGGGCTTTCACCATGTTGGCCAGGCTGGTCTCGAACTCCTGACCTCAAGTGATCTGCCTGCCTTGGCCTCCCAA
Source organism: Macaca thibetana thibetana (assembly GCF_024542745.1). NCBI lineage: Eukaryota > Metazoa > Chordata > Mammalia > Primates > Cercopithecidae > Macaca > Macaca thibetana. The sequence continues at coordinate 98,776,430 of NC_065586.1, read as the reverse complement.
AGTGTTGGGATTACAGGCATGAGCCACTGCGCCCAGCCTAATATTTTAATTTTTTGTAGAGACAGGATGTCCCTATATTGCTCATGCTGGTCTCTTTAAGGGATCCTCATGCTTCAGCCTCCCAAAGTGCTGGGATACCTTAGAAGAGGAGCTGTAGTGTGGTGATGTCTGTCTGGGGATACCTAGGGATCACAACTCCAGCTCCTTCACCCCCCCACACTTTCGTAGGGTCAGCCCTGCTCCCATTTCTTAGCAGGCTGGAGTGGGAGGTTAGGGAAGGACATGCCTCTGATCCTCTCTCCAGGGCCGCCTCCCCCACAGAATTTACAGGCTGCAGAGGTGGGGTAGGGAACTCCCCAGGTGGCTAGATGGGTCCTGGGTCCTGAAGTTGCAAATTGAATTGGTTCTCCCCCACCCTCGGATGGGAGAAGATGAGGGTGCCTTAGGAAGGCCAAGGTGACAATGACAGGATGAGTGGGAGAGTGTGAGCAGGGCCTGTAAGAACCCTGAGGTGAGGTTAGAATGTGGGGGTCTCAGCTTGGAGAAGGGGGCCCTGGGGTGCTGACTCAGTGGGTCAGGGCACCCACCCTTGTCTCCTGCCTCCCACCGCAGGGTGCCCTTTGAAGCTGGGAGGGTGCTTTGAGCTGGGGTCTCCTGGCCAGATGCTCTGGGAGAGGGGGTGGAGCTGATCATCCCCCAGGCCTTGCCCTCCCCACCCCCACCTTCAGACTCCCTTCTTGGCCCAGAGACCGTTTCAGGCAGTTGCAGGGGGCACCCATTACCCCCCAGGCTCCCGCCTTGCAGCTGTTCCCCAGCTGCCCTGCCCCACCCCAAAGACAGCTGGGAGTGAGGCCGAGGGAGGGGGCAGGAGTGGCCCAGCTGCTGGGCTCCGGGCTGGGATGGGGAGGGCGGCAACATGAAAGAGCTGGGGCCGGCAGGCGGCAGAGGAAACCACCCCCGCCCCCTCCCTCGCGGTGGCCTCCCTGCAGTCTCAGCACATCTGGGCCACAGGTCTGTGGGGTGGGGAGACGTGGTTGGATCCCCAACCCTTCCCGGAAAGGGGAGGCGTGATGGCCTCTGGGGGAAGGCAGGAGGGGAGGGCCATGTGCTGGGGCACCTGTGGCTGTAGCCAGCTCTCCAAGGGGCCACCAGTTCAGGGCAGAGAAGGCCCCTCCGATGACTTCTGAGTGAGCCTGTTCCCTGGGGCAGCCCCAGCTCTTGCTGGGCCTCCTCTGCCCCTGACCCTTTTGGGAGCTGGGTGACAGCTGCTCCTACAAAGCCAGGGACAGCTGGAGGGCTGGGGACAGCTGGGTGGGTTACTGTCTCCCTGCTTCCCTGGCTGCCTAGAGATCCCCCCAAGCCAACTCTGGGCAGCTGCTGCTTCACCTATAGATGTGTGCGTGAGCGTGTGTTTGTCTGGGGTGGGCTTCAAAGCTGGGACGTGGAGGGGCTCGAGCCCATCCCATTCCCACCAGAATGTCCCCTCCAGATATCAGATCTCAGTGGACTGACGCACCTGGAGAAAGGGCCTCTCCCCTCAGTCAAAACAAAACTAGGCCAAGTGGGAAAGAAATTGGGCAGCTTTCTGTCTTGGCTCCCAACTGTTGGCATGGGGGACGTCCCAGGGTTCCTGGGAACTGGAGAAAGGGACGGTGAGACAGAAGCAGATGTCAGTGGAGTGAAGTGACTGTCCACTGCCACCTGTCCCCAGGCATCCTGCACCCTGGGCTGGAGGAGCACTGTGCTCCAGCCATCTCCCCACTCCCTTTAGCCCCAAACAGGTGCACAGGGAGGGAAGGGGGAGGCCAGCTGTTGTCATAAAGCTCCTGGCTCCCTGCCACACTGGGGAAGGGAACGATGAAGCAAGGGTCCACCATTCCACCCGAGTCATCCTCTAGTCGCACAGGGCAGGAAGGCGGAGGCAGTTAGCAAGACTATGACTATGGTTTGGTCTGGCCAGCCCCAAAGTCTTTATTTTTCTTTATTTATTTTTTCCCCTTTGAGACAGGATCTTGCTCTGTTGCCCAGGCTGGAGTGCAGTGGCAAGATCTCAGCTCACTGCAACCTCTACCTCCCAGCCTCAAGCAAGCAATCCTCCCACTTCAGTCTCCAGAGTAGCTAGGACCACAGGCCCACAGCACCACGCTTGGCTAATTTTTCGGGTTTCACCATATGACCCAGGCTGGTTTTGAACTCCTGGACTCAAGTGATCCATCCACCTTGGTCTCTCAAAGTGCTGGGATTACAGGCGTGAGCCAACGTGCTTGGCAAGCCTTTATTTTTCTGAGGGGAGGGGTGGCTAGGGGTCAGTGAGGCTTGGACCACTGGCATGGGACATTTTTTGTTTTTGAGATGGAGTCTGGCTCTGTCACCCAGGCTGGAGTGCAGTGGCACGATCTCGGCTCACTGCAACCTCTGCCTCCTGGGTTCAAGTGATTCTCCTGCCTCAGCCTCCTGAGTAGCCGGGATTACAGGCGCCCACCACCATGCTGGCTAATTTTTGTATTTTTAGTAGAGATGAAATTTCACGTTGACCAGGCTGGTCTCGAACTCCCGACCTCAGGTGATCCGCCCGCCTCGGCCTCCCAAAGTGTTGGGATTACAAGCCTGAGCCACTGTGCCTGGCAAGCATGGGACTTTACATGGCTCTCTGCCTTGTCCTGGGCTTCCTGGGGTAGCTGGCATTCAGGCCCTGATTCTGCTCAAACAAGAGGAAAGACAGCTAGTCACCCAGCAGAGTACAGAAGTACATGGGCTGTGGACTTACAGCTCCGTGCAGAGCATCAGTCTACAACTGGAGCCTTTTGATGATGAGGTCCCTCTCCAGAGAAGGGCCTTGGGGTGTCCCAGCTTACTCTCCCCACAGTGGCCTCTGTGACAAGCAGCAGGGAGGACCCTGGCCACCCCGATGGCAGCACTTCTCCAACCCCAGGATGTGTCAGAATAGAATTAAAAATGCAAATTCCTGGGCTCTCAGAGATTCCCAATGAGTCTAAGCTGGGCCTCAGGAATCAGCGCCCCTACCTCTCTCTTTTTTTTTTTTTTGAGACAGGTTTTTTTTTTTTGAGACAGGGTCTCACTCTGTTGCTTTGTTGCGCAGGCTGGAGTGCAGTGACTTGATCTAGGCCTACTGCAACCTCTGCCTCCCAGGCTCAAGCAGTTCTCCCACCTCAGTCCCAGAGTAGCTGGGACCACAGGTGTGGTGTGCGCCACCAAGCCCAACTAATTTTTGTATTTTTTGTAGAAACAGGGTTTTGACATGTTGCCCAGGCTGGTCTCAAACCCCTGAGTTCAAGCAATTTGCCTGCCTTGGCCTCCCAAAGTGTCAGGATTACAGGCGTGAGCCATAGCAAGAAATCAGCCCTTTTAACAAGCTCCCAAGACATGCTTGAGACTTGGAGAAGCTCTGCCGAAGTGGATGGGGACAAGATGTCTTTTTCATCTTGCCACCTCACCTCCACCCCTCCCAAGGCCAAAGCCCCAAGTCCAAAGGAAGTATGGACCCGAGTGGTCCCCTCTCCCTATGGGGGCCATGGCCTAGCTAGATGACATTCTGTCTCTATGCCCGCAGCCCTGCACAGTGCCTGGCACATACTGTGCACTCAAATATTTGTGGCCTGAAGGAGGTAAACTTTGCAAGACCCATAGAAAGGTGTTTCTCCTTTGTCCTCAGCTAAGAGCACACTGGCAGAACCTCAAAGAGATGCCAGGGCCCAGGTGGCATGGGGCTGGGCCTGGGAGGCCCTGGGCAAATATTTGTCAAATGAATCCAAGGCCAAGAGCAGACGGAGTCAGTGCCTGACGAACTGACATTCACAGGCCTGGAACCAGCTGGACCCGGGGGGCAAAATCAAGGCAAGGAGGGCAGGGGCCCCTCCCCACACTGATCCCAGGCCTCGGAGGGGGACAGGGGAACAGGCGAGGCAGGGAGTGGGACTGCGCCATCATGTTTATTAGAAGGTTGGATTTTGGTGTGTGCTCTAGACAGATTACAGAATAAATACCTGCGCCTTGAGAACAGGAAGTCCACGATTCATACAAAGTGCTCACTACAGGAAGTTGCTGTGTCAAAATCCAGGCAAGGACCCAACTCCGGGCAGCCCCTCCTCCCTGCTGACCTCAACAAGGGCTGTGCTATTTTTTTTTATTTTATTATTTCTTTTATTTCTCTTTATTATTATTAATATTATTATTATTTGCTTTTAATGTGGTCACTATCATTGGCAAAGTTCCTTTTCCCCTTTCCTGGACATAGGGTTCCTGTCTTTAAAAGATTCCACTCTGAGGCTGAAGGTGCCAAAAGCTGCTTGAGAAGTGGCCTTTGAACTCCGTCTGGGAAGATGGTGAGGAGAAGGAAGCAGGAGAAATCATTCTTGGTTTAAAAAAATAAAAAACAAAAACAAAAGTCCCACAATCTAAAGGTCATTCCTTACTCGATCAGTGATCAAACTGCCCAAAAGGAAAACAAGAGGAGAAACAAACCCTGGGCGTTCCTCCCGGGCAGGGTAAGAAGGGTGGGACCCCCAAGCTTTCAGGGAAGCTAAGGCTCCTTCCAGCCACGGGGGTGTGAAGGGGAAGGAGTAGAGGAAAAAAGGAGAGACAGAAGAGAGCTCAGCGCCTTGACACAGACACTTTCCCATCTCCAGGGCCACCTGCGGTCCCAGCCCAGGCCAGCTCCCACTGTCACCTGTGCGTCCAGGAGATTCATAATAAAAAAAAAAATCAGAAACAAAGCCAAAACCAAAACAAAATCCAAAAGGAAAAGACCTGGGGCAATGGAATGAGGAAGAGGGGAGGCGAGGAAGGTAGAAGGGCAGGTCTCTGGATGCATAACTCCCGAGCCCGGGGGCCGGGGAGGAAGATTCCCCAGCGCCCCGCCGCCTGCGTGGCGTTAGCTCGTCACGTAGTGTTTGGTGGACGGCTGCCCATACACCCTGTAGAAATCCTGGTGGCCGGGCTGCTGGGAGGCGTCAAGCCAGTCTCTGACCGCCAGGCTGGGAAGGGACTGGGGGACGGAGGGTGTGGGCGGGAGCGGGTGTGAGTACTCCTGCGAGGGCACTGTCCAGGGAAAGTGGCCGGAGCGGGGGTAGGGCTGGTGGCCGCCATGGTTGGCCACGGAAGAACAGTAACAGTTGTCCACAGAACAGACGAGAATCTTGCGGCCGCCATACTGGGGGAGCATGGGCTGCTGGGCGGCGGAGCCATTGGGATACTGCGATGGGGGGAACACGGGGCTTGAGTGCACTGGTTGGGCGCCGCCCGGCAGGGCCACCAAGTGCTGCGTGGAGCTGCAGGGCCCCAGGGGCTGCCCAGACTGGCCCTCACCGCTGGCTGTGCCCGCCGCCCCGTACTGGCCGCCCACAGGGCCCGACGACGTCTCTAGGAAACTGGCCTCTGGGAAGGCCGTTGAGTGCTTGCGCTTTTCCGCCCCAGAGCTGCTCACGCCACAAGGGTACAGGGGGACACTCTGCAGGAAGGGCACCGGCGTGCTGAAGGGGCCTGTGGAGAGTTGGGGCAAAAGTCGCCAAAGCTCCCGCCCCAAACAACCTAGGCCTCCTCTCCCCGGGTTGGACCTGGGGACCATTGACACCTAGAGGCTCGAGAATGTTACATCTCAGGTGATGCTTGCTCCTCTACAATTAGGAGGTAGAGAATAGTTATATCCCCACTTTAAGCTGAAGAAATGGAGGCTGGGGAGGTCATGTTGCTTACCCACTGTCCCACAGCTACAAGTGGCAAAGCCAGGATATGAGGACAGGTCTCCCAGACTGGGCCACACTGCCTCTTGGAGGGAAAGCTCTGGCGCTGAACCCCTCCCCAAAGGGCCCTGTCTCCCTTCGGCGGAACACCCCACCCTCACCTTCTAGCATTTTCCGCAGCTGCTTCTCCTTCTTGGCCACCTCGTTCAGGAAGAGCTTGGAGTTCAGGTGGCCGATCTTAGGGGGGGAAAGGCTGCTGCCCGTGCAGGTCTGGGTCCTGGGGGCAGTGGACGGGGCATCTGCTGTGAGGAGGCATCACCGGTGAGCCCGCCCTACCTCCCCGCCATGGGCCTGGTCCCCCTGCCCTCCCTAGGATGTGCCCCTGGGAGGGCTGGGGCCACCAGCTCACCTGTCCATCAGGATTTTCACAGACTTGGTGTTCTGTTGGGGGAAAGAAAAGGGTCAAGTCAGTGGAAAAGGCAGCCCGGGGAGAGCCCGGGGAGAGGGGAAGACAAAAGCTGCCCCCCGAGAGTCTCCCCCAGGCCAGGTGGATCCTCTCATTCTGGACAGAAAGTGGCAGGGGTTGGGGTGGCCATTTGCGGAAGAAGAGCTAACATTTACTGAGCTCTTGCCACATGACCCAGGCATTGTTAAGTGCTTTCTGTGCATCTATAACTTCATCCAGATAGCTACCCAAGAAGAAGGGCTCTGCAGGCCCACACTGTTTTAGCTCAAGTCTTTGGGGCCAGATGTGTTTTGGAATTTGGAAATTCTTTTGATTTTAGAAGGAATATACAGTGCCTGTATCATATATTACATATCATCCCCAGCAAGACACAACAATCGAATACATCAACATTTCTGCAGCAAAATGTTTGAATTTTCCTACCAAGTGAGAGAAAGACCACAAATTGCCTAACATCAGTTCAGGTCAATTTTTGCTGTTAAATTAGATGCCAAAACTTGTTTCTGTTAGTTTTCAGAGATGTTTATAAATATGGAATTGTGGATAAAGAATAGTAGCCCTGTATCATCAACACTACTTTGCAGGTGAGGGAACAAGGCCCGGGATGTACCTATGACTTGCCCAAGGTCACAGTGCTAGAAAGAGCAGGCAGGTGGATTTGAACCCATGCACGCTGGCTCCAAAGGCAAGGGCATGTGAGCTACAGGTCGGGGAAACTGCAGATCTCAATTTGGAAATGGCCCTCTGGGTGCCAACAGCCTGGTCCTGGGCCCAGCTCACCTTCATGAAGCTGACATCCTCCGTCTTATCAAAGAGCAACTGCAGGGAGCCCAGCAGCTTCTTGGCCTCCTGCATGCGCTCCCCGAGGTGCAGCGCCTGCGCTGCGTTCTCGCTGCAGAACTTGGCCTGGGCCTTGTCCAGGACCTCCACTGTCTGCCGCAGATCCTCGTCCAGCAGTTGGTGCAGTTTCTCGTACTGCAGCCGAACTTCCTCCTTCAGTTGGCTCACTTTCTCCTGTGAGTACAGGGGGTAGGAGTGGGCAGGCAGGTGAGCACTGGAGACCTTTGGTTTCCCCCTCTTACCCATCTCACATCCTAGAACTCCAAGTTACCAGGCTGCCCCAGGCTCCCAGGGGCAAGGTCTGACCTGCCAGTTCCCCACTGGTAGCCAGCATCCCTTGGCACCAGTGGGTATCCACGGACAGTTCACTGAATGACTGATGGAGTGGTTCTGGCGTAGAGCCACACAGTCAATCCTTAGTAAGGAACTCACCCAAAGCCCTGCACTCAAGCCACCCCCATCCCTCAGCATGGCCTTGGGCTTAGCTACCTCCACCAGGCGCTTGTCTGACTCGAGTTTGTACAGCTGGTCCTCAATGTCCTGCTCTCGCTCCTCCAGCCGGTCCTGCTGCTTCATGAGCATCTTCTGCAGGGACAGTTGGATGGGGGTATCAGAGGGGCTGTGGCTCCAACCCTGACCCATGCTTCCCTCTACACAACACATGCATCCTATGGGTCCTTTGACCCGACGGCCCCAAGCCTCTGCCACCCAGCCCCTCTGGCCCCCTCCAATCCCAGGGGCCTATTACTAGCTCTCCTCAGAATAGCTTCCCATGCATATTTATTTATTTATTATTTTTTTAGATGGAGTCTCATTCTGTTGCCCAGGCTGGAGTGCAGTGGTGCAATCTCGGCTCACTGTAACATCTGCCTCCCGGGTTCAAGTGATTCTCCTGCCTTAGCCTCCCAAGTAGCTGGGATTACAGGCGTGCGCCACAACGCCCAGCTAATTTTTTTGTAGTTTTAGTAGAGACGGGGTTTCACCATGTTGAGCAGGCTCATCTCAAACTAATGACCTCAAATGATCTGCCCACCTTGGCCTCCCAAAGTGCAGGGATTATGGGCGTGAGCCACCATGCCCAGCCCCCATGCATATTTAAACCCTGAGCTTTCGAGGCAGGGCTACACCAACCTCTGTTCTAAGCACTTTTCCTGTACAGATTTATCTAATCATCTCAGTAATGTCATAAGGTAAGTACTATCATTATTCTCATTTCACAGAAGAGGAAACTGAGGCCTAGAGAGGTTAAGTAATTTGTCCATGGTCATGCAGCTTGTAAATAGCAGAGCTTGGGCACAAACCCAGGTGATCTGGCAGCAGGGTCCACTCTTACCCAGTCTGTGCTGCCTCTCCCTGGGGAGCGTCATCTAAGAGATAAGTACCCTAAGATGCAGGGGGTCAAATTCCCTTCCAAAGCCACATGAGCCTCTGTCCCAGTCCAGAGATCTCACTTTATATTCGCCTTACATTAGGGGGCATCAAGCCTGCCACCCCCTCCCTTGTTCTTAAGACCAAGAGCTAGGACTCTGGAGTCCTGGCTAGCTCCCTCAGCCCCTCAGTGGGACCCAGGCAGAAAGGAGATTTGGGGTCTCCTAAGACCTGAGGCCAGGCTGCTGGAAGGTACTGGACCAAGCTGCCCTTCTCAGCTCATAATCTCCTGTCCCCACAACCCCTTCCCTGCCAGCCACTTCATCTCTCTTGCCCTCCTCCCACCAGATATGCCTCTTCAGACAGGCTCTCTCCCCTGCTCAAAAACTCTCTGTGACTCCCTGCTATCAACTACTTTAGCATGGCAATGAAGACTCTTTTACATCCTGACTCTTCCAGCCGGCTGGGCTGGTATCCTGTCCCCAACACTCCGCACATGGAAACTCCCTGCAGCTCTAAGTACATTCTTCTGCAGCCCACAGTGCCTCCTCCCTCCCCTGTCTATCCTTCAAGGCCCAACTTAAATCCCTACTCCTCTAGGAAACTTTCCATGACCCCCGCTCTGAGGCTGTGCAGGTCCCTCCTGGTCCTGGCTACGGGGTGGGGCTGTCCCACTCTGCCCTCCTTCTCAGGTTGTGCTGTCCAATATGGTAGCCACTAGTCATATGTGGCTATTTAAATCCAAGTTAACAAAAAATAAAAAATAAGGTCGGGCACTATGGCTCATGCCTGTAATCCCAGCACTTTGGGAGGCCAAGGCGGGCGGATCACCTGAGGTCAGGAGTTTGAGACCAGCTTGACTAACATGGAGAAACCCAGTATCTACTAAAACTACAAAATCAGCTGGGCGAGGTGGTGCATGCCTGTAATCCCAACTACTCAGGAGGCTGAGGCAGAAGAACCCGGGAGGCGAAGGTTGTAGTGAGCCAAGATCGCACCATTGCACTCCAGCCTGAGCAACAAGAGCGAAAGTCTGTCTCAAAAAAAAAAAAAAAAAAAAAAGTTAAATATCATTTCCTTATGCACCAGCCCCATTTCAAGTGGCCAGTACCTATGTATCACTAGTCTCAGATACTAAAGTTACAAAATGTTACCATCATGCAGAAGTTCTATTAGACAGCACTATTCTGGAGTCTTCTAATTGCCTCACAAACCATGGTCTCATCTGCCTACAAGACACAGGGCCTCTTAAGAACGGGGATTTGCTGCTGTCTTTCTCCACTTCCCTTCAGAGACAGGCCACACAAAGGCCTGGGCGGCTTGAGATGCATAACAAATTCACTCAATAAGCCCGCGGGTTCCACACACAAAATAAAATTCGCAAAGCAGCTCTGTGTAACCACAGACATTCACAGTAACTGTCATGCAGCAAGGAGTGCTTCTCTTTCTTCCTCTGTGGGGGCCTGAGAGTAGCCCTCCAGTTCAACGCCATGACTCCCACCCCAGTCACACCCAGCTGGCCCCCCGAAGACAAGCTGCCATCAATCCCTTCCTCATCCCACCAGCCCATTTTATGTAGGGGCAAACCAAGGCCCACCAGAGACTTCAGCCAGACCCCATTTTGTGTTGGAGGCTACTCTGGAAATAACCAGAACCCTGGGAGCAGGAGGAAGTGTGGGGGTGAGGTTTTCACCTCATAAGCTGGGTGCAAGGGGCCCACACACAACTTAACCTTTCAGTGACCCAGGACAGGACTTCTAAAAGAAACAGACCCGGGAGACCTTGCTCTGCCCCCAGAAGCGCCAAGAGGCACAGGAATCTGCTGCCAGCCCAAGGGGTCAGAGCCTGACAGCACACACAGCATGGGCGGGCAGGCGCAGGGGCGCCCGGCACAAAGCTGCACATGCACATAAGAATACCTTGCCACCTGAGCCCCGAGCCCGCCTCAGGTATGCTGGCGGGCACAGCCACAGGTGCAAACGCACTTGACCCAACCCCCTCACAGGGAAGGTTGGACCTCCTTGGAGGCCCCAGACAATGGCGAGAGGCCTGGCACGATGGCGAGGAGGCCAGGACACTCCAGGAACATCAGGCCCGCTGACCTCCCCTGGAACAATTGGCCCTCAAATTCTTGCCTGCTGGCTGCCCCATGCCTACCCTCAGGAGGACAAGGTCCCCCTCAGGTACTCCTCAGAGTCCAGGTCACTCCCTCCATCCAGTGCTCAGGACATCTGAAAGGCCCTGCTGGCCCCACACATCTCGCACCATGGGCTTCCTGCATGGCTGCTTCTCCACGACCAAACCCACCAGGAGCTGGTTCAGGGCGGACCCAAGTGAGTCCCAGGGGAGGGGTAGGAAAGAGGCAGCTCCAAGGTCCCAGCGCAGCTTAAGGACAGGAGCGGAGCTGTCCACACCCACCCCGCAGGCTGGTGGGTGCCCCTTTGCCCCGTCCCTTGCCGATGCCCAGGGAGTGACCCCTCAGGGCACAGCAGAGAGAGGGCCTTCCTGTCCAGTCCTGGGGGGGTGGGGCTCAGCCCCTTCCCTCTTCTTCCGGGCTTTCCTCAGTTTTCCCTGGCAGCACTTCTACCCTGGGAGCCAGCAGAGTCTTCCCAAGCTTCTCTGTCCTGGGCACTCTGGGTGGGACACCAGCCCAGGCCACACAGAGGCATGGCCACAGTCCCTAGCAGGTGGGAGGGTTTCATTTCCCCCTCCTGCTGCAGAGGCCACTGGGCTCCTGTCTCTGCTGCAGGGGTTGGAGTGAGAGCAGGAAGGGGAAGGAGGCTGGCCAGGGGGTACCAGTCAGGGAGGAGTTGGGGGGGTTGCACTGGCCTGGCCTGCTCTCCCTCAGGGCCAGTTCCTGCTACAGACAGCGCCTGGGAGAACAGTGGGAGCTGCTGCCGCCTTAAGCCTGGGAAATTGGAAGGAAGATGGGAAATACCCGCCTGCTGTCCCCTTCACGACCCCACCCCAGTTCACCAAATGAGCAAATCAGGATGCCAGGACACTGGAAGATGCTGGAAGACAGGGAGCAGAGGAAGGAAGACCCGGACCCCCCACCACCAGCAGCCTCCTTTCCATCCCAACCCCCCCCTGCCTCCCCAGGGAATGGCTAAGAGCCAATGCCCCATTTCCCACCTGAGAAAAACCCATAGCTGAGATTGGACCGGATTTCCCAGCTCAATTCAGAGCAAGTACTCTCCGAGCAGGCAGATGGGGCTGGGGGCACCTTACACACGCCACCGCACCCCCACACCCACCCCCCAGGGTGCGTGGCCTGGACTGCGCACACTGGAGCACGCAGGAGCAGAGCAGACAGAGCAAAGTGGAACGTGGCCAGGGCTAGAAGCTCTGGGCCTCCAGGGAGACGGGGACTAGGTGGGGCCCAGGGAGGACCTTCACACCCCCAGCCCTGCCTATCGGGCCTCAGGCCTTCGGTGGTCTGCCCGGAGCCTGTGAGGACAAAAGCATGAAGAATCAGGAGCCACCATTCCCACCCTCCACCACCTGGGCCACCACTCCTCAGCTTTACCGTTGCTCCCTCTGACTCCCCTCCCAGCCTGGAGCAGGGAACCCTGAGCCCCTACAGTCCTGCCCCAGGAAAGCCTCATGTCCCTCTGGAGCCTGACTGGCCACACCAGCTGCCATTTTTGATGCCAGACTAGACTGGGCAGACGGGTGAGGCTTGGGGACTCTAGTCTGTATAAAAGTTAATAAATAATAATAATAAAACCCTCAAGTCAACCTTGAAGAGAAACAAGGTCAGGAGGAAACAGGGCCCCAGGGACCGGGAAAGAGGCAGTCTCTAGGTTTTCAGACAAGACCAGCGCTGGCTCCAAAAGTCCCTGTGGTGGTGGGAGAGGCAGAGCAGGGAGGGGCAAGAAGAGGGGGTTGGGCAGCCTCTTCCTGCTCAGGTCCCTGCCCGGTGACTCTCCGGCCAGCTCCAGCTCTGGCTCCAGCCCCCTCCTCAGAGCCACCCCATCCTAACCCTCCCCTACTCCTCCCCCTGGTCCCTGTCCCCATCTCTCCCTGGGTCTCTGGGCCCATAGCACTCTCCCCTTTCGTCAGAAAAGCTTCTGCCTGCCCTAAACCCCCTTTCCATGCCTCAAGCCTCTGCCTTGGGCTATCATGTGAACCCCAGGCTGGGGAAACCACAGGCCGCAGAGGGAAGGGGCTACAGGGCAGGCACCAGGGCAAGGAGAGAGGCAGCGCCTCAGATGCGAGCCCGGCAGACCCCAGAGAGGGCTTCCCAGCTGCAGAGTGGAATTAGCTTTTGCCATGCAGAGAGCAGCGCTCTGGGGCAGCAGAACAAAGAGGCGAGAGAGAAAGCCCCCCTTTGTCTGGCTTTGAATGCCAGGCCAGCCGGGAAGGAAGGCTTTCCCAGAGCCAGGGAGGAGGCCAGCCAGGCCAGCCTGCTCAGCCCGGGGCAGGGGCCCAAGCCGGGCTTACTCCGCCTCGCCAGACTGTGCCCAATACAACAGCACAGGACCCATTCGGCTCCTACCTCCAATACCCGCCACAGGCTCACTCCAAGGGGAAGCCCATCTTTCCCTCCTTTCCCCGACACCCCCACCACAGGGGGACGTCCCAGGACCCCTGACAAACTCACAGCCACCAAGCAAGGATCACCTGAGCAGGCACTCACAGAGCAGCACAGTAGTACTGCCAACTGTCAAGAAGGCACACTCAACTTCGACTCACAGGCACTCAGCAGGCCTGGTAGGCAGACACGGCCGCGCGACTAGAGACTGAAGTCAGGCACGCTGCGCCTTCTCAGAGACACCCATGTGAGATACAAAAAAATCAGTCACATCCAAGATACACGACCCAGATGTGCTGGCTACACATGCACACACACACACCTGCAGACAGACACGGACGTGCGGCCACCCAGGGCTGCAGGAGTCAGAGTAGTCAATATTGTGTGCATGACAGGTGCCCGGCCGTGTCAGCAGGATCCTGGGATGGGGGTGGGCAGCTGGGCCTCTGCCTGAGGCTCTGTTTCAGGGGCAACGGAGGAAGGCCAAGCCAGGGCCTCCTTCCACGAAGACTCGGGGTGGCCAGAGAAGGGGCCACATGATCTCACACCACACACACACGTGTGTGCACACAAACACATACACCCCTGCAGGAGTATGGTCTGCTGTGGGGAGATGGAGCAGTGAGGTCTGCACTGCTGGAGTCAGGCTGCAGCCCCAGCCTCAGCACCAGCCCCAGTAGAGCCAGCCCTCACTCTTACTGCGTACTCAGAGACAGACAAATGGAGAGGAAACCCAGGATTCCCTCCAGGGTCTCAGGGTGACCCCTCCAGCCACCGGCAATGTGCACAGGATCCCCTCACTCCAAGCAGGGGCAGATCCCACACTGGCCCAAGCAGTGGGATCTCCTCCCCCAGAGAACACCTCTTCTTGACTCTGAACCTCTGAGAATGCAAGGAACAGGGTCCTAGCAACATGTTCAGCCTTGCTGTGGGACGCCAGGGACGATGCAGAGACACAACTGTAACTGCACAAGACTCAAGCAGATACACCTGCATAGACACACACGCACCACATACCTGCAGGCCCCTCACACATGCAACCGGGCCTGCACTTGGGTCTTCTTTCCATGTCGTGGGGGGTCATGAGATAAGGATACCCCCCCCAGCTCCCACCAGTCCCTCATTGCTTTAGATGAACTCCTGAACCTGGGGGCCAGGAGGGGTCTGACCACTCAGGATTGCCAGGACTGAGCCCACCTGGATGTCCAAATCTTGGGCCCTTAGCTTCCCCACAACCTCATGGGAGAGCACATTTAGGATCTAGGCACATCCTAGAGAATGGTCTCAGGACCATCCAGTGAGTATTCAGGCCTCAGGGCAATGTGGCTGACACTGGCTTCCCAAGGGAAGATTAGGGCAACAACTCGCTTGGGCCTGATTCTGAGAGTCCCCCTTGTAGTCCCCCAGGATGGATGGAGGCCCTGCTTGCCCTCCTGCTGGGTCCCTGCTCTAAGCCATGGCCCATGTACACCTGTGGATGCTGTGAGTATGTGATGGTGAGGCCACCAGGGAGGGATTAATCTGGGTTTCCTATTTCTAGCCAATTGACAGGCATGTCAGCAATCCCCCTGGGAGGGCAGAAGAGGATGCACAAGAAGCAGAGCCTAGATTTTAACGCAAGTGCCAGGTCTCTGTGCTTCTGCCCCTGTATCCTGGGGAATTCTGTGGCCCTCGCCCACAATACCAGCAAAGGCCCTTTAAGGCAGACTCCCTCCAGCCAGGGAAAAGGGGCCAAGGAAAAGAGCTCCACCCACTGCCCCTGTTTGGCCTACAGAGAGTGCAGAGGATTCTTCCATTCAGGTTCCTATGGCTCACCCCCTCCTCTCCCTCCTGGGAGGGCAGGCAGGGCCCCTATTTCTCCACATTCAATAAGTCAAACTCACAGTTGAGTGACACTGGGCTACTGAAGGGTTTCCAACCCCAGTGGCCTGGGGCACCAGAAAGAATCAGGGGCCTCGGGAGGAGGAACCTGGAGAAGGATGGGCTCAGGCTGCCACTGCAGGGCACAGCTGCTGAACGCACAGAATTGCACATCTGGCCCTGATGCAACCCACTACTTCTGAGCCTGCCCACACCAGGCACAAGAAAGCACGTGCACGCGCGCACACACACACCCTGTGGAGTTGTCGACAAAGTTCAGTGCCTGCTTCCATCCAATCCACGAGTCTGGAGATGAGGGGCCTACTGGGGGGTACCCCAGGGAATACTCTGCATGCACATGCCACCCACCCACCCCTGTCTGCGCCCCAAACTGTAGAGATGGGAGACAGGTGCATTGGAGGGCGAAGCACACAGTCTCAAAGACACTCAAAAACACAGACACCTAAAGCTATCCTCCTACACCAAGTCAGGTGTAATTATGTTTTCTCTCCCACCCCAATTAAAGACATCCCTAGCACTCAGACCAGCTACAGCAGCACTGTGGGTGCGAGCAGGCATCTGCACATCGCCCAGGTTACTGCCCCTCCCCTGTTCCTTTCAGCCACATCTCCTTTCCCCTCCTCTCATTTTCCACTGCCAATCCCAGGACAGAACTGGACAGCCCTCCTTTCTCCTGCCTCTGCACTTTTCCTGGCCTCCTCCCCCAGCCCTTCCATCTTTATTAATAGCAGCAGCTTCCCAATACTGGGGAAAGTGTGGGCTGTGCCTGCCCTGAACTGGGGTGGAGGACACAGCGGGTGGAGGACACACTTCCTTTAAGAAACCAGAGGCCTATCCTGGCACACAAACCCAGGGCTAGTCCATCCGATTGGAAACTAATTATACAGTAAATCGTATTTGCTGTCCCCGCCCCAGCCTGTGGTGGCCCTCCTGCCTTTTGTTGGTTGTATGTGTATGTTTTTTAATTGCTAAACAGTGACTCATTCTGACTGGTCCCCCCACACAGGAAACAGCCCCATCTCCAGTCATGCCCTGAACAGAGCTTCCTCACACCCAGCCTCCCCACTGGCCTCCACTAACCTCCAGGGATCCCCACCCAGAGACACTCCCAGTCCCACCGGAGCACAGCCTAGCCCCCAGATATCACACCCAGGCCTCAGGCCCCAGGTCCCAGGCCCCAAGGTGGGGCTTCAGAGAGGACTCCTCGGTGTCAGACCAACCCCTTCCTTTCGGTATGACTCAACCCTGAAAGCCAGAGGACTGGGGAGGGACCTAGGAGGAGCCCCCTCCACTGAAGGGGACGGAAGTATTGCCTCAGTCCAGCTCCAAAACTAGGCCCAGAGGCCTGAGGGGGGAGGCGGTTTGACATTGGCCGCGGCCGGCCGCAGGGTGTATACAATGGGAGGGGACGCGGTTCTGTAATCACCCAGCCGGCAGCCCAGGGGAGCCAGCTGCCTGAAACCAGATTTCAAGGCGGCTCAACCTTAAACCCACAGGATTCTTTTTCCGTCTTCCACTTCCCCTCCCCAAATGTGGGAGGGCGGCGAGAGGGTTGGGCTAGGCGAGAGGGCCAGGATGATGAAGACACATACTTGAAGGTTTGTTCATGCGGCCCGTGCGACACACAGGCAAGGGCAGCGATTCTCACACAGGGAGAGCCGGCTCTCGGGAGGAATCCAAATAGCGGAGCCGCTGTCCGGGCCTCGCTGGCTGCCCAGGCCCTGTCCAGAGAGATGGCCGGAGTTCTGCTCTCCCTCCGGAAGCTCCCCCCACCCCCCCAATGTGTTTCCAATAGCGCTGAAAACTAACATGGCTGCTTTTGTTTACTTCCTCATTGGTATGCCAGCATCATGGATCATGTCAGCCACAGCAGCGGCACCGGGACACTCATTACATAAACAGCAGCTGGAGAGGCAGGACCGGGGTCACTGCCTCGGTGACTTCCCGTAGGGCCTACAGCAACAAGGCTGGGGGAGGGAGCTGCGCACCACAGAAAAGCAACACCCAGACTCTACCCCTGACGGTCCCACACCCCAATCCCATAAAGCACTCAGAAAACGGACCCTGTGAGCACAGGTGCGAGAATGTACCAAGTAGCGACCCGGGGCCTTTCTTCCCAGGACCCTGTCCCCAAACTTTCAGAGAAGAGTTTGGCCAGGGGTTACTGGCCTGATGTCACAAGAGTCAGCCTGTCGGGATGGGTGGTCCCCGGGCGGGAGGGAGGGAGGAAGGGACTGTGTGTGTCTGTGTGTGTGCGCGCGCGCGCGCGCGTGTAGGGTACTTGCCCGGATTTCATTCCTTCGGATCTCCACGTCGCACACCGAGTGTCCCTGATGCGCGCCGCTGTAGTAGCAGCAGTACTGGCACACGGCCACCTGCTCGGCCTCGCAGTGGTAGAGGCGGTAGGCGTTGTGCTGCGGGCAGCTCCAGGCCCGCACGTCGTCCGCCTCCACCAGGAGGTGCCCGCGGGCGGTGGAGGGCTGCTGCAGGTGCGTCTGCACGTGGGACTGGCAGCAGGGCGCCTCGCAGCGCAGGCAGACCTTCTGGGCGGGCAGCGGGGGGCCGCGGCGGCAGAACACGCAGTGCAGCGCCGCCGGCGGCTTCTCCACGTGCAGGGCGTTGAACTTCTCCACGATGTTGGTGAGCTTCAGGTTCTTCTCCAGGCCCGGCTTCTGGTTGTAGGCCTGGTTGCACTCTGGGCAGCGCACGAGGCCGCTGTCCTTAGCCCACGCCTCGCCGATGCAGCCCCGGCAGAAGTTGTGTTTGCACGGCAGCTGCACTGGCTCCACGAAGACGTGCAGGCAGATGGGGCAGATGAGCTCCTCCTCGAAGCAGTTCTTCCAATTCTCCGCCATGGCGGCCGCGGGCAGGGGGGCCGGGGCAGGCCTCCCCGACTCCCCAGCCCCGGGGGTCCGTCCAGAGCCGCTGTAGGCCCACCGAGCCCCGAGCTCCGGCCCCAGCCGGCCCCGACGGTCGCTCAGTCAGCAGCGCCTTCCGCGTGCCCGCCCCCCGGAGGAGGGAGCCGCGGTCCTCACGCCGCGCGCGCAGCCGGCTGCGTCTCCTCCTCCTCCCGAGCGCCTAGCGGGAGGCGGCGGACTGCGCCAGGGCCGCGACCGGGGCTCCAGCCCTGGAGGGGAGCTCCGGGGTCCAAATTCCATATAAGAGGCCGCCTCCCCGTCGGCGCGGCTAGGGCAGTGGCGGCCCGCGGCCTGCGCTCGGCCCCGCGGCTGACATTGGGGCGCGCCCCGCAGTAGACGGAGCCTGGGAGCAGCACACTTCCTCCGGCGGCGGCAGCAGCTGCGGCTCCTGCCTGGCTCGTCGGCGCCGCGCCTCCCTCGCGAGGGCCGGGGTCTGGGGTCCGCGGGGCCAGGAGGCTACGGTGGCCGCACCGAGGGCTGCTAGATCCGGACGGGGCGGGAGGGGCGGGCCGGCGGTCCCTGGGCCACGGTGCGGGCGTCCCCCGGCTGGCTGGCCGGGCGCGGGCTGCGGGGCGCGGGCGGGCCGACTCCGGGGCGCTGCGTGCGCGCAGGGGCAGTCATTCAGATGAAATTCCAGTCCCCGGCCAGAGACACCAGCCCGCCTCTGCCTTCCTCCTCCCTTCACAAATAGAAACGGAAGGGGGAGGGAGAGAAGTGGAAAAAAAGGCAACCGGCGAGGGAGGGAGGGAGAAGCCCCGGCGGCGCTCGGGCCTGACCCCCGGGCGGCTACTTCTGCGCTCCCCCGAGGCCCGGAGCCCCCGCCGCGAAGAGACCCCGCGCGCCCGTCTCCGCGCTGGGCGGGCGCCCGGGCTCTGCTGAGGAAAACAAGGATTGATCAAACTAGAAAGGAATTTTTCTCAACTGCTAATGAACAGGAGGCTCGGCTCCCGGCCCTCCCCTCCCCTCCCCCGGTCCTCCCCCTTCGCCCCCCCGGCCCCCTCCCCCCCCCCACTTTTCTTTTCTTCTCGGCCTCTGCTCGGGCCTGGAAGGCTCGGGGCTGCGGTCGGAGCCAGCCTGCGGCGGCGGGGCCAGGCCGAGCCACCTCCCTCAGTGCCCAGCCATCTTGGGCTCCGCGGCGGCAGCCGGGGTCTGGGCGCACTCGCTGAGGGGCCCGCGGCGTCCTCTAGCTCCTTTTTTTTTTTTTGGTGAGATTTTTTTTTTTTCCACGGGGAGGGCTGGCGGCCTCCAACAAATTAGGAGAGAGGGGAGAAAACGCGAAGTCCCGATTTCTCTCCACCTCTGCTCCACCCACCCCGGTCCTGTCCAAAAAATAAAAAAAAGATGAGAATTGGAAGAAGTCGGCAGAAAGGCAAGCGCCCGCGGTCCCCGGCTGCTGCCCAGGCGACGCGTCCGGGGCGGGCCCGCGCCCGTTGCTCGGTCCGAGGTCCGTCTGTCTGCCCGCTGCTTCTCAAGAGAGGGGAGGGCGCTTCGGGCAAGGTCTCCGCAGCGGCTGTCGCCTCAGAGCTTTATCGTCAGATCAAAAAAGAAAAAAGAGGAAGAAAAAATCCCAACCCCAACACTCTCATCACAGCCACCTTCAGCCATCTTGCGCTTATTATTATTATTTCAGGAATAATCTGTTTAATAAAAATACCTGCGTATCCAGCCCCTCCCCCGCGTCCTGGGGTCCCCGCCCCCTTTTAATAATAATCTCGATAATAAAAACGATCGGCTGGCCGGGCAGTCCGCGGCGGCCCTTTCCTGCCTCGACTTGCTCGAGCCCGGCTCTCCCCACGGGAAGGGGCGCCGCGGGGTGGGGGTGCGTTCCCGTCGCCCGCGCCAGGAGGAAAGGGCGCCCTCGCCGCCGCTGCCGCCGCGAGGAAGGCGGACGGCTGAGAAGCCGCGGCCCACGGGACCAGCTGGAGGGGCACTCGGGGGTCCCAGCGCCCCCGCCACGGCCCGGCCTGGGAGTCCGCAGCCGGCCGTATACAATGGGTTCGGAGCAGAGCGGGGCAGGCAGGGTGGGGAAGCGAGAGAGCTGGGGGCTGCAGCGAGCCGAGCTCCCGGGCTGGGGCGGAAGGAGACGGGGGGGTGGTGTCCCTACATCAAGGCCAGTCCCGCTACTCGGGAAGGGGGCGGAGAGTCGCGGCGGGGGGGCGAGGAGAAAGCGGCAGGCGGCGCCTTTAATCAGCACCCGCAGGTTCTGCCCACCCGGCACTGGCTAAAGAAACGGGCGCGGGGCCGGGGGAGAGGCGGGGCGTGCTTTCCGGAAGTGCTGTTACAGCTGCCGGGCGCCCGGCTCCTCCCCCTTTCCCTGTCGCGTTGGGGCTGTTCTGGAGACTGCTCCTGCTATTGGTCGACAAGCTGAGGCTCCACCTCTCTAAGGCGGGGCAGACCCGAGAGTCTCACGTGACTCTCACAAACTTCGGTACATTAAACGTTGGGATGGGAGGGGGTTTTCTGCGCTTGTTAAAAAAGCGATAGCCAGGCGAGGTGGCTCACGCTTGTAATCCCAGCACTTTGGGAGGCCGAGGCGGGCGGATCACGAGATCAGGAGATCGAGATCATCTTAGCTAACAGGGTGAAACCCCATCTACACTAAAAATACAAAAAAATTAGCCTGGCGTGGTGGTGGGCGCCTGTAGTCCCAGCTACTCGGGAGGCTGAGGCAGGAGAATGGCGTGAACGCGGGAGGCGGAGCTGGCAGTGAGCCGACATCGCACCACTGCACTCCAGCCTGGGCGACAGAGCGAGACTCCGTCTCAAACAACAACAACAACAAAAGCGATAATGCCACGGCGTAGTGGGACCACCTCTTTCCGGGCCTGAAGTGAAGAGTCCCGTAGCTCTTTACCCAGAGGGAAAGGAGCCTTTGTCGGTTTGCTCAGCAGTCCAGTGGAAGTGAGTAGGAAAATGCAAAGGTTCAGTGTGGGGAGATTTCCCGACGTCCTTAATACTTTTACCTTCATCCCCGGCGCTTTAAACTACCTAGCAAGATAGGCATTTATTCCTCTATTAATAAGGAAACCATGGCTTAAAGCACTGCAGAAATCTGCCAAGGCCAATGGTCAGTCAATAAATCTTCAACAAAAGATTTTTCTAGGCCCTGGGAATTGCCTGAAAAACGTGCAAAAAAATTTAATTTAAATATACGTAGAACAATTTTCGTGATAGAGAATAACAGGCTCACACAAAGGCTTTCTGAAAAAGTGACATTTGAGTTGGGACCAGAATGCACACGAAGAGTCAGATAGGTGAAACCTGGGGGAAGAGCGATCCAGTCAGAAGAAAAAAACAAATGCAAAAGCAATAGAACAGGCAGGTTCCAGGACAGAAAGAAGGCAATGTGTCCAGGAAGAAAGGTAAGGGCCAGAACACACAGGGCCTTCCTTATATATCTATTATATATTATATAATAGTACACTTATTATAAGTGTGCTATATAAGTATAGTATAAGATACTATATAAGTATACTATATAAGTATAGTATACTGTTATATATAGTATATATTATCTCTAGTATTGGATATACTGTATATGGTGATAAGTATAGTATAAATATACTATATGTATTATATGTATTTATAGTATATATTATATATACTATACCATATATTATATATACTATAGTATGCCATATATTATATATACGATACCATATATACTATAATATGCCACATATTGTATATACTATACCATAAATTATATATAGTGTAATATGCCATATATTATATATACTATAATTATTGTTTTTTGAGACGAGTTTCATTCTTGTCACCCAGACTGGAGTGCAATGGTGCGATCTCGGCTCACTGCAACCTCCTCCTCCTGGGTTCAAACAATTCCGCCTCAGCCTCCCAAGTAGCTGGGATTACAGGTGCCTGCCACCACGCCCAGCTATTTTTTTTTTTTTTTTGAGATGGGGTTTCGCTCTTGTTGCCCGGGCCGGAGTGCAATGGCACTATCTCAGCTCACCGCAACCTCCGCCTCCAGGGTTCAGGTGATTTTCCTGCCCAGCCTCCTGAGTAGCTGGGATTACAGGCACGTGACACCACGCTTGGCTAATTTCGTATTTTTAATAGAGACAAGGTTTCACCATATTGGTAAGGCTGGTCTCAAACTCCTGACCTCAGATAATCCACCCGCCTCGGCCTCCCACAGTGCTATCATTACAGGAGTGAGCCTCCATGCCCGGCTATACTATAATATTTATACTCTCTATATATTATATTTTTCCCTTCTTTCCTCCAAAAATGTTTTAAAAATTATTCCTAGGATTTGGATCTCAACAAAAGGCTGATGGTAGCACCATTTACTAAAAAGGGGAAAATTGAACAGGATTAGATTATTTGAATAAGGCTATTTTCTTTTCTTTTCTATTTTCTCTTTCCTTTCCTTTTTTTTTTTTTTTTGAGACAGAGTTTCACTCTGTTGCCCTGGCTTGAGTGCAGTGGCGCAATCATGGCTCACTGCAGCCTCAACTTCCCAGGCTCAGGTGATCCTGCCTCCTCAGCATCCTGAGTAGCTAGGACTACAAGCACACAACACAGCCCAGCTAAATTTTTGTATTTTTTTCTAGAGTCAGGTTTTCACCATGCTGCCCAGACTGGTGAGTAAAGGGACTTTCTAAGTTGAGTTGGCTCATATCCCAATGGAAATGTTGAGGAGACAATTGTGTATACAGACCCAGTGGGGATGTTTGTCCTGGAGATAGGGATTTTGGAGTCATCAAAGATTATGTTCTAAATGGTAGAACTGAGATTGAAATCCAGTTCTATATGACCCCTGGGTCCCTGATCCTCTGAAGACAGAGCCTGTCTGTAGCGCTTTCCATCTCTTCACATGGGGGGTTGTATGCACGGCAAGTGAATATGTGAATGAATGAATGAATGAATGAACGAACAAGGAGAAAGTGGCTTCTAAGTCCTAATCCTCAATTCCATGCTGTAAGGATGATGCGAAGAAAGAAGGTCTAGCTTAGAAGCAGTTGGAGGTCCCTTTCTGGCCTCCTTGCCAGTGACCTCCAGTATAAGCAATCTAAACAATTCCTCACTTACTGTCTTTTTTGAACACTCCCCTTAACTTGTAACATGTTTGCTTCTTGGCCGGCATGGTGGCTCATGCCTGTAATCCTAGCACTTTGGGAGGCCGAGGTGGGCGGATCACGAGGTCAGGAGATTGAGACCATCCTGGCTAACACGATGAAACTCCGTCTCTACTAAAAATACAAAAAAAATTAGCCAGGCGCGGTGGCGGGCGCCTGTAGTCCCAGCTACTCAGGAGGCTGAGGCAGGAGAAGGGCGTGAACCTGGGAGGCGGAGCTTGCAGTGAGCCAAGATCGCGCCACTGCACTCCATCCTGGGTGACAGAGCGAGACTCCATCTCAAAAAAAAAAAAAAGAAAAAAGATATCATATGCTTCTTGTTTTCTTCTTATCTTCTAATCATAGATGTCTCCAATTTCCATCTCATAAATGTTGGCAGTCTTCAGAGTTCTGCTTTCCATCCTCTTCTCTTACCAATCTACTACACCCTGGACCTATCTCATTTACTTCTGAGCTTTATGACCATCTACATGCTGCTAACTCCCCAGTCAGTATCTCCAGGCTAAATCCTCACCTCCTGGTTGCAGATCTGTATAACTCACTATGCTGTCTGCACAGATGTCCCACAGGCACCTTGAATTCAATGTATTGGAAGCCAAACTCATTATCTTCACATTCCAGCCTGTTCGTCCTCCTGCATTCCCCATCTCAGTCGGTGGACCTATCAACAACTTGATGTTTTTTTTGTTTTTGTTTTTGTTTTTTGAGACAGTCTTGCTCTGTCACCCAGACTGGAGTGCTAGTGGTGCACTGCAACCTCTGCCTCCCAAGTTCAAGCGATTCTTCTGCCGCAGCCTCCTGAGTAGCTGGGAATACAGGTGCGCACCACCACGCACAGCTAATTTTTGTATATTTAGTAGAGACAGGGTCTTGCCCATGTTAGCCAGGCTAATGTCGAACTCCTCACCTCAGGTGATCTGCCTGCCTCGGCCTCCCAAAGTGCTGGGATTACAGACGTGAGCCACGGCACCTGGACTTAAACAACTAATTACCAAGCTGAGGATGAAGTAGACAACCTTGACAGCTGTCTGTCCCTTACTGCCCTCCCTGACCCCTCATCCATTCAATCAGATATTGGGTCCTATAGATCCTTCTCTTAAATCTCTCAGATCATCCACTTGTATATCTGTTGCTCACATGACATCCTCATGTGGAGTTAGAACAAACATCTCAAACTCAACATGTTCAAAAGGATACTAATTTCTGCTCCCTCTTAAACCTGTTCCTGCTGCCGTATTCTGCTTTTCAGTGAACCAACCCTTCAGCAGATCTTTTTTTTTTTTTTGAGACAGGGTCTCTCTGTAGTGCCCAGGCTGGAGTGCAATGGTGCAATCATTGCTCACTGCAATGTCTGCCTCCTGACCTCAAGTGATCTTCCTGCCTCAGCCTCCAGAGTAGCTGGCACTACAGGTGTGTGCCACCACACCCAGCCAATTTTTGTACTTTTTGTAGAGATGGAGTCTTGCTATGTTGCCCAGGCTGGTCTTGAGCTACTGAGCTCAAGTGATCCATGTGCCTTGGCCTCCCAACATGCTGGGATTACAGGTGTGAGCCACTGTGTCGAGCCAGCAAATCTTGACTACTTCTTAACCTCTCCATTACTTCACCATAATCTCTTGCCTAGATTATTTCAGTGTATCGTAACTGGTTTCCGTGCTTCTGCCCTTAACTCCTGGAGTCAATTCTCAATGTAGTAGCCGGGGTAATCTTTTTTAAAAAAGTGGCACGATCTTGGCTCATTGTAACCTCTGTCTCCTGGATTCAAGCGATTCTCCTGCCTCAGCCTCCCAAGTAGCTGGATTACGATGTGCACCACCACACCCAGCTGTATCTTTAGTAGAGACTGGGTTTTGCCATGTTGGCTAGGCTGTTTTCGAACTCCTGGCCTCAAGTGATCTGCCTACCTTGGACTCTGAGAGTGCGGGGATTATAGGTGTGAGCCACCACACCAGGCCCCAGCCAGTTTTTTAAAAATATAAGTCACAATGGCCGGGCATGGTGGCTTATGCCTGTAATCCCAGCACTTTGGGAGGCCGAGGCGGGTGGATCACCTGAGGTCAGGAGTTCAAGACCAGCCTGGCCAGCATGGTGAAATGCTGTCTCTACTAAAAATACAAACAATTAGCTGGGCACGGTGGTGCATGCCTGTAGTCCCAGCTATTCAGGAGGCTGAGGCAGGAGAATTGCTTGAATCCGGCAGGCAGAGATTGCGGTGAGGCAAGATCGTGCCATTGCACTCCAGCCTAGGCAACAAGAGGGGAAACTCCATCTCAAAAAAAAAAAATATGTATATATATGCGTGTGTGTGTGTGTGTATGTATATACACACACACATATATATATACACACAAATATATCTATATATCAGAAAATGTCACTCCTCTGCTCAAAATCTTCCAATGCCTTCTCAATCCAACCAGAATAAAAGTGAAAGTTTTAGAATTCCCTCCGAGGTCCTGCACGGTCTGGCCTCTGTATAATTTTCTAGCCTTCTCTTCTCCCACTCTGTTGCACCCACACTGGCTTCCCTGGTGCCCTCAAAGACACCCGGTATGTTTCTCCTTAACTCCCTCACCCTTTGCAGATGCTCTTCAGTGTCCCTGGCCCATCTTCCCCCAGATAGCCCTATGGCACACTTCTTCCAGTAATTGAGATCCTTATCCTTTGTTCAAATGTCACCTATGCTATGAGGCCTTCCCTGACCTCTCTATTTAAAATGCATCCCTCCCTCCAGCCCCACTTTCCCTCCTCCTCTGTTTCTCCATAGCATAGGTCTCTATGTACGATATTTCCTCCTTTTGAAAATTATTATCTGGGCTGGGCGCGGTGGCTCACGCCTGTAATCCCAGCACATTGGGAGGCCCAGGCAGGCAGATCACGAGGTCAGGAGATCAAGACCATCCTGGCTAACACAGTGAAACCCCCGTCTCCACTAAAAAAATACAAAAAACAGCCGGGCGTGGTGGTGGGCGCTTGTAGTTCCAGCTACTTGGGAGGCTGAGGCAGGAGAATGGCATGAACCCGGGAGGCGGAGCTTGCAGTGAGCCCAGGTAGCACCACTGCACTCCAGCCTGGGCGACAGAGCGAGACTCTATCTCAAGAAAAAAAAAAAAAGAAAGAAAGAAGGAAGGAGGAAAGAAGGAAAGAAAAGAAAAGAAAAAAGAAAAGAAAATTATTATCTGGCCGGGCACAGTGGCTCACGCCTGTAATCCCAGCACTTTGGGAGTCCAAGGCGGGTGGATCACCTGAGGTCAGGAGTTCAAGACCAGCTTGGCCAACATGGTGAAACCCCGTCTCTACTAAAAGTACAAAAATTAGCCAGGCGTAGTGGCAGGCGCCTGTAATCCCAGCTACTTGGGAGGCTGAGGTGGGAGAATTGCTTGAACCTGGGAGGCGGAGCTTGCAGTAAGCCGAGATCTCGCCACTGCACTCCAGCCTAGGCAACAAGAGCAAATCTCCAGCGCAAAAAAAAAAAAAAAAAAAAAGAGAAAGAAATTATTATCTGTCGCCCATCATTAAAATGTAAGATCTGTGAGGCTGGGCGCGTGGCTTATGCCTGTCATCCCAGCACTTTGGGAGGCCAAGGCAGGTGAATCACCTGAGGTCAGCAGTTCGAGACCAGCCTGGCCAAGATGGTGAAACCCTGTCTCTACTAAAAATAAAACATTAGCTGGGCATGGTGGCACGTGCCTGTAGTCCCAGCTACTTGGGAAGCTGAGGCAGGATAATCTCTTGAACCTGAGAGGCGGAGGTTAGAGTGAGCCGAGATCACACCACTGTACTCCAGCCTGGGAGGTTGCAGTGAGCTGAGATCGCACCACCACACTCCAGCCTGGGCGACAGAGTGAGACTCTGTCTCAAAAAAAAAAAGAAAAAAGTAAGATCTGTCTAAGGAGGTATTTTCTTTAATGCTAATACCTCCTTTAGCATTGTGCGTAGAACGGGACCTAGCACATTGTAGATGCCTAATAAATATTTGTCAAATCAATAAATGAATCCCATTCTCTCCACCTAGGTAGATGCTTCTACCCTAATGCAAGCATCATTGGTCACTTTTCCTTCATTCTTACCCCCTTTCAAAACATTCTCCATCCAGCAGACAAGGAGATGGTCCTAAAATGAAAGCTTGATGCCTTAAACCATATACTCCAAATTGCACTCTAGTGCCCAAGCAGAGTTTTAAGGCTTCTACCCTTGTTGTTTTGACTGCCTGGAGAGCTTATGAAAGTAAAGTTTCCTCTTGTTTTGCTCAACTCATCCTTAAGCATCCTTTAGGTTTTAACTTAGATGTCACTTCTTCAAGGAGTCTTTTTTTGAATCTCCCCAGATTGGGTTAGGCACCTGGCTGAAGTCACCCTGATAAGTGGTGAAGCTGGGGTGGGACAGAAAGCAGCTTACTGCCTTCCTCTTTGATGGTTCTTCCTCATAAGTATGTGTTTCCTTGTCTATTTCCCCTCACTGCACTCCGAGCCTCTTAAGGCAGGGCCTGAGTCTGGCATCTCAGTATATAACAGAGTGCCTGGCACACACTTGTTCAAAGAACAACAGAATGGGCCGGGCGCGGTGGCTCAAGCCTGTAATCCCAGCACTTTGGGAGGCCGAGACGGGCGGATCACGAGGTCAGCAGATCGAGACCATCCTGGCTAACACGGTGAAACCCTGTCTCTACTAAAAAAAAAAAAATACAAAAAACTAGCTGGGCGAGGTGGCGGGCGCCTGTAGTCCCAGCTACTCGGGAGGCTGAGGCAGGAGAATGGCGTAAACCCGGGAGGCGAAGCTTGCAGTGAGCTGAGATGCAGTCACTGCACTCCAGCCTGGGCGACAGAGCGAGACTCCGTCTCAAAAAAAAAAAAAAAAAAAAGAACAACAGAATGTTTTCTAGTTCGTTCCCACCGTGTTACTGTAGATGTAGAGGCTCGACAATGCATGGTTGGCCTTCATCTGTCCTGTAAAGGTTGAGACCCATTCTCCATCCTTGCAGTGCTCTCATGGTACTGAAATGTATGGGGTGGGATGGGTGAAATTGGAAAATCAAGGAAGAGGGTCTCTGCCCTAGTAAGACCAGTTCTCTGGCCCCAGTAAGACCACTACTCTCATGATAACCCCCTCAAAGTCTCCCTCGTCCTACAAGTTACTTGGAGAGCTATGCTCATTCAAGCCATGGACACCCACCAGCAGTCAGTTGCTTCTTCCCCCATGCTGCCCTCACCTCCCAGACTTCTTGGCAATAAGGAGGAAAGGAGGGATGGGTCAGTCCCACCATGTCCCCTGGAAGGGGCCTGGAGATGGCTGCCCCTCTCAGACCACATCCAGACCTGCCCCTGCAGGCTTCCCCCTTCTCCTGCGCAGCAAATCACCCCACCCTGGCCTCGCCACCACCTACCCCCTTGCAGCCTGCCGCCACCTCAGTGCCTGCCTGGCTGGGTTGAGTCACTTGTAGCTTGCATCCTTCTTCTGGTTAGGCCAGTTTGGCAAATCTCTCAGGCTTCCCGGACCCCCCTGATGCCTGTGGGACTCCCTCCCCAGGGCCCCCAGCACCCCAGATGAGGCAAAGCAGACGCCTGGGAGGAATGCACAGGACTTTCTGGAGGAGATTATTACAGATGGCATGGTAGATCTCTCTCCTTAATTCTAGGGCTGGGGTCTCTGCCCTAGGCCCAGGAGTCCTTCTCTTTCCAGAAACAGCCTCAGCCTGGTGTCCTGCAGAACCACCTAAGCAGAGGATCTTGCTATTCTGCATTCTCTGGGGCAAGAACTTCACCCTGATACTGTGTCCTTGTAGGCTAAAGTCAGATGAGGGTACCTCCCCCAGCCCCCAGTCTCCAGGCAGAAAAGGGAAAGGGCATGAGGGCCCCAGACAGGACCTGCTGCATTGCTCCATTCGAGAGTTCAGTAAGAGGCTGCAGGGGAAGGAATGTGGACCTCTCAGCAAAGGCCCCCCACATGGCTAGGTCTCACAGAAGGGACAGGATATAAGAGCCCCCTCATAGGAGCTAACATCCCCTCTCCCTTGCTTATGCTGTCCTAGGACCTCCGCCCCAGCCCCACCCAAATCCCCTGCCACTGTCCAGGATAGAAAACCAGAAGGGAATGAATATGTGAGGGCCCGGGTGGTCACAGGTTCCAAGAACTCTGGGTGCAGCCCTCATCCTGAATGCCAGGCTAGTGCCTTCTCCCCCAGTGCAATGCCTCCCCACACTGGGCGTTGGGCTGTTTTGCTGCCCCCCAGCCCTGGAGAGGCAGGAGCTGGGCAGTCCAGGAAAGGAAGATATACCCGACACCTCCCTCTGCTGCCAGGCCCAGTGGAGTTGCTACGGCGGGTGGACTGGCCTCTGTGTCACCCAGTGGGTGTCGCCGGTTCTGAATTGACCTTCTATCTGGATCCTGCCCCTGGGCACTGGATTAGGAGGTAGAATTTAGATGTCATGTGAGAGGAGCTGGAAGCCGGGGCAAGGACTCCGAAGGAGATGAGGAGGGCCTGCCTTCTTCACCTGTCTGGGCCCCTCTTCCTAAGGCAAAAGGGGTTTTTGGTGAGAGGAGGGTAGAAGAGGGATGAAGTGGCAGGGAGAGGGCCTTTTCCCACCGCCTCATCTCCCCAGACTGCTCCTCGCTCCTACCCCCTTGACCTTAGAGGAATTCAGGACCAGTGAGGGAGAGCCTGTCCCTGCAAAGTCATTTCTTCATGACTGAAGAGCCACCAGCTGTGTGATCCCAACTCCCTGGCACCTCCTCCACTCTCGACAACAATCCTGGGGGCCTCCCTCCATCCTGGCTTCTAAGTGGCTAAGTACAACCCACTCCCTCTGCCAGGGCCCCGGGTTTCCTGCTCCACTACTCCCGGCAGCCAGAAATGAGCACACAACCCAGGCACTTCTGCAAAGATGTTTAATGCACTTAGATTACAGAGAGGAAGAGGGGGTAAGAAGGAAACGATATCTAAGTGAGTCACCCAAAAATTCTTACAAAAGTCCCAGGCTGGCTGCAGCCCCAGGAACCGAGTCGCCACTGACATTAAAAACTAATATAAAATTTTACAAAAATCTGCTGGTTGCAGCATTCAGGTACTTGTACAAAAGGAGGGGTCTCTCTACAGGGCTCCTGACTTGTAACAGGACCCCAGGCACCTCACCTGGCACGGATGTCCTAGAAGCCAGAGAGGGAAGACCAGATACAAAAATACAGTAAAGGAAATTCTCTACTGGTCAGCCCCATAGGGGCACCGACCTTCAGGTTTTCTCCCTGCTTGCAACTCAATCTGAAACCCCAGTCCCAAGACCCTGTGTCTATTTTTAAAAATGCTCTAGCCCTTTTAGACTCTCCCCTCGGCGTCTCCAGTCCCTGCCTTGGAGCACTGCCCTTGGAAGAGAAAGATACAGGCAGGAAGAGGCACCAGCTCCCCAGACAGGCCTGAGACCTCGCACAAGCCTCCCAAACCCCCCTCAGAATTGCAGCCGAGTCTGCGGTCCTCCTGCAGCCTACAGAGCCAGCGGAGCCACAGGATCCTGCCTTATATAGCAGGCAAACAGCAAAGGGAAAGGCCCTTCTCAGGACCTGGAGGGGTGGGTAGGACTAGGCAAGTCTCCAAGTAGCTTGCAGAAGAGGCAGATTTAGGGAGGGAGGCCCCTTACCTCCTCCACCCACTACAAGGTCAGGGGTTCCCACAGAGCTGCAGGGAGGGAAAGGGGACATTCACCAAGCATCCTGTGCCAGCAGCTGTGCTGGGCAGGGTCCACGGTCAGCTTGGCTTGATCTTCTTTAAGGTCATCTCTCACCAGCCAGCAGCCTGAGAAACCTCTGGGAGGCACCAATGCCCATGGGAAAGGAGGCCTGGTCAGAGATGCGTGATGCCCTGTCCTGCCTCAGAGCCAGTGAGATGGATCCTGGCCCCTGCAGGATCTTGGATGAGCGTGAGGCTCCTGACATATTGGGGGTACGAAGGGGCCACAGGCTTCATGTGCTCATCATCTCGGAGCTCACCCACTTCTTCCTGCCTTACCCTGCTCCCCTAGAACAGGGCCACCATGCTGGCTGGTGTCTACCTTCAGTCCGCAAAGACCCTCCAGGCCTGGGGCAAGTTGCTGACCAGGTGCTTCACAAACTAATGACAAAGCTTAGCTCAGAAAATGACCCATCCCCACCCAACCAACGATGGAGGCACCCAGCAGATGGAAGCAGGGCAAACTGCAGCAGGGAGCCCTCAGGCAGGTCCCCAGCAAGAGAGAGTTGAGGGAGAGGCTGGTCACCGTGGCAAGGAATGGAGGCGAACTGATGGCACCTCTCTGCCTATGAAATGTCAGAAGACAAGAGCTTCACAGGCAGGGCTGCTGTGGTGGGGGATGGCCAGTAGGGCTCCCTCTGGGAAGTCCTCAGGGCAGTAGAGGCACAGCTGCTGACATAAGGTCCTGAGTGGCTTGCATCTTGGCTGGTGGGGACCTGGAGCCAGTCTCTCCCAAATACTCCAGGCTGATGTGCCTTGCAACTCTGAGCTTGATGGAGTTAACCAGATAGCCCTGGGGATGTGTAGAAGAGGCCAGGCCTAGTGGCTCCATGGAGGTTCAACTCTTGCTCCCTGGAGAACCCAGCTCGTGCCCTCATACCCCTGGGGGCAGCTCTTTAACTGGATCTCTCATCAGTGGAGTCCTGCACCCTGTGGGCATTCCTGTGGCATCCCTGGTGGTGCCTGCATGTGCAGTGAGGCAGATGGGAGCAATGAGGAGCCCTGCGTGGTCATGACTTTGCTTTGAAGAGGTGTAAAGAGTGATCTTGAAGTATTACAGCAGTCCTGTCCCTAGAATTGGGGGTAAGAAGGCAGGAAAGGGGCTTGCTGGTTCCAGGTCAGGAGTGGGAGATAACCCGAGAGGAACTCCAAAACCATGGGCTAGAGATAGGCTGGCTTCTGGAAGGCAGACTGAGATCTGCAGTACTGGGGGTGAGGGGCTGAAGACCATGAGAGGCCAGGATGCCAGAAAGGAGACGGGATGAGGAGTGGAGAATGAAAGATAGGGCGTGAATGGATACAGGGAGGATGGGAGGGCGGCAGAGAGCAGAGTTAGCAGAACCAAAGTGAAAGAGATGTTGAGAGGTGGATTTTTCAGTTTTAGTAAGCCAGCCCTGCAGCCTGAAGGCTGGGAGGCCCAGGGACTGAGGAAATGGGACAGGACTGATTACAGAGCTGGAGACCCAGGCCCTGAGTGACAGCGGGGATGGTGTGTGACGTGCTGAACCTCACCCTCTCACAGGTAGGCCTGGTTGGGTGGAAAAGGCCTAGAAGATGAGGCTGGGGTCACCGAGTCTTTGAGACCCATTCACTTGGAAAACAGTAGCACCCCTCCCTGGCCCCAGTTAAACCAGACTCAAAGCTGCACAAGGGAGTGTCTCTCCTCTCCCCCTGCCCTGGGCTCCACCAGGCCCAGCTGGGAAGAAAAGTCTGTCTGTGCAGCCGGCTCCTCCAGGGCTCTGGGCTGTCAGGCGGACACCAAGCACCTTCTCTGGTGGCAGCCCAAGGAGAGAGACAGCCCTAGGCCTCTGTCAGAGAATACGAAAGTTCGATGGGGAATAAAGTTCTGTTTAAAAAACATTATATACATGGCTTCTGGACATCTTTGCAGAGCAATAAAATACCATCCGGTTTCTACAAAATAAAATAGGGATGAAGAAGAAGAAAACCAAACATGATCAGAGGAATTGTTCCGTGGCCAGAGGAGCTTGAGTAGCAAAGGCTTCCAGAGCTGAGCTAGGAATTGCCTCCACGCGCTCTGCACCTGGCTGTCCGCCTCCCTCCTGCTGGGCTGTGTGGCAGGGGGTAGGTGAGAATGAGGCCTGTCTCCACCTAGGGGCACAGCCAGGGTCCAGAGTCAAACCTCAAACCAGAATCTGTGCGGGCTGCAGGCAGGGAGGGTCCGCATTTGCCCACTCACTGGCCTGATGAGTCACAGGGCTTAGGCAGCTGGGGGGTGCGGCCCCTGAGCTGGAGGTGAGGTGGGGGGCCTGTGGCCTGTGCACGGCACCCCACTGGGCTGCAGGGTTGTGCTGCGCGGTCTTCCTCACACTTGTCCTTTTATTTGTGGGGATCTCATTGACGCAACTGTTACACTGGAAGTCACTGGGGAGCAGCTGGGCTCCCCGCTGGCCCCTGCAGGGCCCAGCCCAGGCTAGTGTAGCGGACTGTCGAACACCACGTCAGGCAGGATGGAGACCTTCAGCTTCTTTTCAGGCCAGCTGTACTCTTTGGGAAGTTTGAACTGTGGAGGGAGCAAGCACAGACCAGGAGTGTGAGTGGTTAGCAGAATCCACTGTGCTCTTTCTAGAGGCTCAAACGCCTGGAGTTGGTGACCCCTTCTTTCCCCACGGCCTGCTAATAATGAGCCAGGTTGGAGGAGGGCGTTTTCTCCTCCTTTCTCCACTAAGCTGACCTCCCTCTTGCTCACTTCCTTGGTTCTGCCTCTGGCCACAGGCATGTAAGGAATCTGCTCCCTGAGGCCCTGGGGCTGGAGGATGGGGGGCTGGGGGAGGGTCTGGAGGCTGTGGGGAAGTGGCCTGAACTCTGTCACTGTCATGGCCTCTTTTTCCGAGGCTAGTGCAGGAAGAACCCTGGAACCTGTCCTCTGTAGCCTTGGCCAAAGGCTCCCAAGGGAAGGAGACCCCAGTTCAGCCCCAAAGTCAGAAACACACTTGCAGCCTTGGTGGGAGCAGAAGAGTGGGACAAGTGTGGCTTGAGGCGATTCCTTGGGTCTGGTGCAGCCTCAAGAGGGGCCAATCCCCACCCTGTTCCCCGTGTTCATTCGCACCGCTTCCCAGGGTTACCAGCCTCAGAGTGCTCCCAGTGGTGGCCAAGGAGAGCCAAATGTTTCCCACCCTACCCCAGGAATCACTGATTTGCCTACAGTTGTGTTTCTCTCGTTCACCTGGGAGCTTCTGGTAGGGGAAGGGAAAGAGGCTGATGCCTCTTATTCCCTCTTTACTGTAGGATTTTGCATACAGTCTGGTACACAGCTGGTGCTCAATAAATGCTCACTGCCTGGGACTGATGCTGGAACTTAGACACAAGGTCTTTTTTCTTTTGAGACGGAGTTTCGCTCTTGTTGCCCAGCCTGGAGTGCAATGGCGCGATCTCAGCCCACCGCAACTTTTGCTTCCCTGGTTCAAGCGATTCTCGTGCCTCAGCCTCCCAAGTAGCTGGGATTACAGGCATGGGCCACCACGCCCGGCTAACTATTGTATTATTAGTAGAGACGGGGTTTCTCCATGTTGGTAAGGCTGGTCTCGAACTCCCGACCTCAGGTGATCCACCTGCCTCGGCCTCCCAAAGTGCTGGGATTACAGACATGAGCCACTGCGCCCGGCCCAGGGTCTGTCTTTCTAACTTGGCTAGGCCAGAAGTCAGGGCAGGGTGGAAAGGAGAGAACAGTGTTCTCAGCTTGCCTGGGGTTGGGGCTGAAGGCAGACAAGCCCAACCCTTCCTGGCTGCCTCCCTCTTTGCTCCCTCTGCTGGGGGACTGTCTCTGCCAGGACCAAAGTGGCAAGTGAGGCAGGGTGTGGGGACAGCCTCTGGACCGAAAAGGAAAAAAAGAAGAAAGTCATTTTTAGTGACCTACTTTCCTCTGCTCCCCCTGGCTTCTGTCCCTCTTGCCTGGACTGTCCCCCTCCTGCCCCCAAGCTCAAAGCAGCAGCCTGGCACAGTGCCATCCCAGTGCTACAAGGCCTCTCCGGAAGCGCTTCTGGGCAGCTGGCTCTGGTCTGACTGAATGGGGAGCTGGGACTCAGGGACCAGAGACTTGTGGGGGTTGATTGGCTGGCATGGACTGGGTGCTTGATGGCTTTAGAATATATAAATGAACAAATTTCTCAAGCTGCATCCCAGAGGACAGAGGAGACACTGCTCTACTGGGGTGACCCTGGCTCTGGGGAGTTCCTGTCCACCTGGAGACCTGGACTGGACAGTCCTGCCCTGTGCACTCCCCTCAGCTTCCTGAACACCAGAGGACTGTGTCCTAGCTGGTCCAGCCCGGGGAGCCCTTGAATCTGGAAGCTCCAACCCTGGCTGGAACCTAGCTCCTGCCTGGCCTCCCTCTGGGTAGAAAGCCTGGCCCCTGGGAGGCAAAGGAGTTCTCCCCCAAGCACATTTCCTGGCAGACCGGGCAAGGGAAGGGTCTGTCTCTGCCACAGGCAGGGCAGGGCCCAGGAGAGCTCTCCGGAGGCCCAGCCAGCCTGCTAATGTTCACTAACCCATGGGGCACTGAGGCCAGGAAGGCTCCCATCCCGCTGGGGTGCTGGGGGCAGGAGCAGGGGGAGGGGAAGGGACTTTCCAGGATGAGGTAAGTCCCCGCAAATGAGGATGCCGGGAACAAGGGAGAAAAAACAAAGGGGATTATGGACTCCATTCCTCTACCCCAGAGGAGTAGCTAGAGAAGGCATAGTCACAGCTGGCCTGCCAGTTCCTCCGGCTCTGTGCCAGGGCTGGAAGAGGGAGACTAAGAGGGGACAGCTCATGGCTGGAGAAGGAAGAAGAGAGAGTGGCTCCTGGGTGGCCCAAGGCGAGGGCAGGAGTCCCTTGCTGCCCACCAGAACTCCCCAGTGGAATGTTCTCTGGCAACAGACATGGGTGTTCTGTTCAGAACCTGCCAGGGAACAGCAGGGGCTGGGGAGAACTCGTACTAGCCTGAAGGCCCTGGCTTCCTCTTCAATGAGGCTCTCAGGAGCTGGCAATTCAGACGATTTGCTGGGTGTCCTTACAAGGGCTGGGGGTAGGGCAGGGGATGGTGAGAGTGCATAGAAACAGAAAAGAAATCTACATTCTCCTCTCCAGCCTATCCCTGCATCTTGGGGAGGAGCCCACAGATGCAGCCACACAGATACATGCAAGCACACACGCACACACGTACACACGCACACATGCATGCACAGACGCGCACACGCAAGCACACACACACGGTCCCAGAGGTGGGACCCGTTGTCAGGGAAGGTCAAACAAGCTTACTTCCTCTGGAGAAGTCAAATCTTCTAAATCCTCCAACATTTTCTCTACAAACTCTTCGGTCAACAGAATCTGTGAAGGCACAAGGCAGGCTTTTATTATTATTTTTTTAAATGTATGATCTTTTTGCCAACCACCAAGCTTTATACCTCTCTTCTGACCATGGAGGAGAGACGAGCTCACTGTGATCTGTTCAAGGGACAGAGGGAAGTGTTTGAGGCCTGTCCCCAACTGTCATTTCCCCCCACACCCTCACCTCCCTGCAATATCAGACTGGGGCATAGAAGGAAAGGGGGGGACAATGGGGAGAGGAGGGTGGACATTGGGAGGGCTGGGAATGCTGCTCCCAGAAGGGAAATGAAGACTGGTGAGGCTGGTAAAAAGGAATCTCAGGGAAAAAAAAGGAACAAAAAAGAAAAAGCAAAAGGAAAAAAAATTAAATTAAAGCTGCTGCCCAGTCAGGCTCTCATATCCCCCTCTGCCCCCTCACCATGGCAGGACAAAAGGAATCTGTTTGGATTTGGAATACAAGCCCTGTGTGGAATCTGGAAGTGCCCTGGAAGGTACATCCAAGATTGTCTGAGTTGGAGAATCTGGAGATTGTGGACCAACATCTCTCATTTTACAGATGACAAAGGGACTCCCAACTTCCATTCCCATTCACAGTAGCTAGATCCTCCCAGACTGGAAGCTCCCAAGCCCCTGCCCTGGTGGGCTCGATCAGCCACTAAGTTCCTCCAGCCTTCTTTGAGATTCCTCTTCTCTAGGTCACCTCCCAGTGTTCCACGTTGCTGTTCTAGTCTGACACCTCATTGCCTCTTGCTTTGATGCTGAGTCTGGCCCCACTATTTGGCTGGCACAACCACCACCTTCATCGCTGAAGAAGTTTTCACAGCCAATACCAACGTCCAAGGGCTCTCAGGGCCTTTAAAACCAGGCCTTCCTCAATCTGCTGGGCCATTTTCCCCCACCCCCCACTCTGGTCAGGCTGCTATGCAGAGCCAGGCCAAGTTGATCCCAGGTCTGCACCCTACCACGCCCTGGGTGAGGATGCCTTTCCTCTTCCAACTCTGACCCCTTCCTTCACCCCTCCCCCTCCCTGTCCTGGTCCCCAGGGCCTCCCAGCCTCCCTCCACTGCAGAGCCTTCTGTACCCCCAGGCCACAACTCTGTCTCCTCCTGTACACCTTGGGCACCCAGGTAGGGCACAAAGGAAGAAAGATAACGGGGTGAAGATCCAGGTGAGGGGCTCCTCTGAGGGGAAACCCTCCCTGTGAGGAGGAGAATTGAGAACTTGAAAAAATACCCACCAGGTTTCCCCTGGGAATTGTCAGTTGCCAAGAACAAAAGTTTCCACACTGTGAGGTAACAAGGAAGGTGAGCACACAGGATGGCTCAGGAGCTTGCAGGATAGAGGTCTCCAAAGCAAGAAGTGGATGGGGGTGGAGGAGGCAGTGAGAAATAAGAACACTACCCCCAAGTGAGCAGAAAAGCCGCCATCATACCGGGCATGCTAACTGCTCACTCCCTGTCTCCTGAGGAAGTGAGGAAACTGAGGCAAAGGCAGGTTATGTAATTTGCTCAGTGTCACACGGCTTGTCAGTGGTTAAGACCATATACTGGTCATGTCTGGACTCTCAAGTTAGTGCCTGGAGTACTGCTCCCGAATGCTGAACTCTCACCCCCAGGACACTGACTCATCTATTCATCCTTCCAGGGACACAGGCATGAAGGCAGTCCATTTCCCACGGGGACAAGAACTCTCTCTTGGTTGGCAGGGAGACAAAAGACCCAGCCTTCCCAGGCTCCAAGCCCATAGCAGGAACAAAATAGCTCTGACCACTGGTCCACATCTCCTCACCAAACTCTGTTCTAGGAGCTAGGGCCCCAACCGAGGACAGAGACAAGACACAGCAGGAGAGGCAAAGTTGGCAAAGTTTGGGGAGGTGCACCCCTATAGTTCTTCCTAATTCCCCAAAGTGGGACTGGCCGACTCTGCCCAGACTCCAGTCATACACATACTCCCTCTCACAGCCTAAGCCCCTGCTCCTCCTACTCTCTTATCCCAGGGGTGTCCTCCCCAAAAGTTCAGTTTCCCCACCAGTTGTCACCAGTCTGCTCAAGTAGTACAAAAGTTACATTCATATTTTTGGCATTTCCGGGGCTCGTTGCCATCTCTGCAAATGCTAGCACAAACACAAGCATACCTAAAACCCAATTATATTACAATGGCTCCAGTCTGGGCTGGGCTAATTTCTAACTCACAAATAACTTGGAGGGAGGGACCTTCTGTCAGATCAGCAAATAGATATGGGACTATAACAAGTGCTGGGGGTGAGATAGGGTGGAGGGAGGACAGGAAGAGGGGCAACGGTTCAAAGGGGCTGTGGTCACCCAGTGAGATGCCAGAGTTATTCTTCAAGGAAACGTAATGCCACCAACATTCAGTTCACTTCTAAGCTGGTTCCTCTGACAAAGGTCTGGAACTGGTGCTAGGGAGAGGGTGAGTTATGGTGGCTTTTAGTAGAGCAACCACCATGCGCGGCACCATCTGTGTATGGACTTATTTTGGACTCGGTTCAGGGAGGGGATGGCCAGATCAAAAATGAGGACAAACCCTAGTTGCTCCTCCATTTTTGCTTTTGGTGATTTGCTGGTTCCTGCTGGAAACTTCACGTTATTTTAAAATAATTAAAGGGGAAAAATTATACATGAGATCTGCATGATATTAAGGGTGACATTCTCTGCAAAGAAACACGACAGACTGTCATAGCTCCAGGCACCTAATTTAATTTCCTTTGGGAGTTAAACCTTAGAAGGTTGGATTGAACAAACAGGCCCTGTTCTTTGTATATTTCAGACCTGGAGCTGAGAATGTTAACAGATCGTATCAACAGGACACTGGAGATAGACAGCTAAGACGGAGCAGCTCCTGGGAGCTCTCCCGAGTAACAGACTCGCCCTTGTGATGCAACTGTGGGAAAAGCCTGTGCAGTTCTGGGGCTTGGCACTCCTGAGGCTCACTGGGTCCCTACAGAGATGCTTGGCTCTGTCACAAATAATAATGGGAATGGTGATGATAAAAATGACAGTAAAAATGGCCAATAGCAGAAGCAGTACCTCCACCAGGTGCCAGGCGCTGTGCTAAGAGCTTGATCAGTGTCATTTCATTGAATCCTTGTGGCAGTTCTGCTAGGGAGGTGACTATCATCCCCACTTTGCCCAAGGGTAGGTACCCAGAGGAGTCAAGTCTCTGGACTTTTACTTTTTAGACGAAATCTCTTGCTCTGTCACCCAGGCTGGAGGGCAGTGGCACCATCTTGGCTCACTGCAACCTCCGCCTCCTGGGTTCAAGCGATTCTCCTGCTTCAGCCTCCCGAGTAGCTGGGATTACAGGTGACCATTACCATGTCCGGCTAAATTTTATATTTTCAGTAGAGACGGAGTTTTGCCATGTTGGCCAGGCCGGTCTTGAACTCCTGACCACAAATGATCCATCCACCTTGGCTTCCCAAAGTGCTGGGATTACAGGCATGAGCCACCGCACCTGGCTCAAGGCTCTGGACTTTAGAGGAACAGCTATCTGACCTCATGGTGGTAGAGGATGCTCTTTTCCTGTCTGGGAAGTCACCCCAACTATAGAAGCCTATATAGATGGGGATGACTTCTCTGTCTTCTGATGATGGAAATGGAGGAAGCTTTGGTTTTTACCAATGACCTGGAAAATCAGCAGTCCCAACCTCCACCAGCCACACATTTCCTGGCCACCTGCTCAACTTAAGAGGGCTAGAAACGTGAGAGTCACAGATACTGCTAAAAAATCAGACTGGCCAACTAAAAAGGAGGGTAAACCATGCCCAGAGATGGTTCCCAAGTGAGGGCAGTGGGGCAAATTCCCAGGCCAGCCTAGTGAATACATACATCTTGCCAGTTCACTAGCCCAGAAAGTAGCAGTAGAAATAATATTGATAACAGCACTCACTGATATTTGCGTTTACCAAGAGCCAGGCAGAAAACACTTATGTTTGTACACAAACAGCCCTCAGAGGGAGGAGACCCTCTAGTAAGAGAGGAAGGCCCCCGATCAATCTGAGCAGCACACTCCCCTGGGAAGCTTCTGAAAATAAGGGGATGCT
Organism: Macaca thibetana thibetana; assembly: GCF_024542745.1. Classification (NCBI taxonomy): domain Eukaryota; kingdom Metazoa; phylum Chordata; class Mammalia; order Primates; family Cercopithecidae; genus Macaca; species Macaca thibetana. The sequence continues at coordinate 98,736,508 of NC_065586.1, read as the reverse complement.
AGGCCCCATTCACACCTCCTGAATCAGAATACTCTGGGTCAAGGTCAAGGCCCTTGCATATTTATTTATTTATTTTTTTGAGACGGAGTTTTGCTTGTTTCCCAGGTTGGAGTGCAATGGCTTGATCTCAGCTCACCGCAACCTCTGCCTCCCGGGTTCAAGCAATTCTCTTGCCTCGGTCTCTTGAGTAGCTGGGATTACAGGCATGTGCCACCACGCCCAGCTAAATTTTTTTTTTTTTTTTTTTTTTTTTGAGACGGAGTCTCGCTCTGTCACCCAGGCTGCAGTGCAGTAGCGTGATCTCAGCTCACTGCAAGCTCCGCCTCCTGGATTCACGCCATTCTCCTGCCTCAGCCTCCCAAAGTGTTGGGATTACAGGCATGAACCACTGGGCCCAGCCAGGGACCGGAGTTTTGTCTGCTGTTTACCAGCAGACAAACAAGCTGGGACTACAGGCGCCCGCCACCACACCTGGCTAATTTTTTGCATTTTTAGTAGAGACAGGGTTTCTTGTGTTAGCCAGGATGGTCTCGATCTCCTGACCTCGTGATCCGCCTGCCTCGGCCTCCCAAAGTGTTGGGATTACAGGCGTGAGCCACCGTGCCCGGTGGGCACTTGTATTTTATTTTATTTTATTTTTTTGAGATGGAGTCTCACTCTGTCACCCAGGCTAGAGTGTAGTAGCGTGATCTTGGCTCACCACAAGCTCCGCCTCCCGGGTTCACACCATTCTCCTGCCTCAGCCTCCTGAGTAGCTGGGACTACAGGCGCCCACCACCACGCTTGGCTAATTTTTTTTGTATTTTTAGTAGGGACGGGGTTTCACCGTGTTAGCCAGGATGGTCTCATTCTCCTGACCTCGTGATCCACCCGTCTTGGCCTCCCAAAGTACTGGGATTACAGGTGTGAGACATGGCGCCCGACCGGCACTTGTATTTTTAAGTGGTGCCCCAGGAGATCATGGTGGGGGGCTGCTGGGAAAAAGGGTTTGGGCACAGGCTTAACCAGTATGGGTGAGTTGGTGGCTATAGCTCCACTACCGTCAAACTGGCTGAGCTGCGAGGGGAGCAATGGATCCGGTTACCCCCAGTTCCCACCTTTGGCCAGGCAGGGGGGCTTGGAATCTAGGCCAGCAGCTACTCCAGTGGGCTCACACCAGCTGCCTTAACCAGCTTGGCTGGGTGATGATGAAGGAGGATTGTCAACAACCTCCCAATTCCCCAAGTCCCAGCAAGTTCCAGAAAGGAACCCGAAAAGTGATCTTGTGTCAGTGCCTGCCCTGGGCAAGCCAGGCTACGCTGCAGGCAGGGGCCCAGCTGCTGCAGATCTGACGCCGATTCAGATGTCTGTGGTCAATGATATTTCTGAGTCTGCAAAGAGTGGCTGACAATGCCCACTCCTTCCCCTTGGTATGACAATCCACACTTTGTCCAGGGCCTTGTTTGTTCTTCATGTTGACACGTTGTTCTTGCTTCCCAACAAGTTTGGCTTTCTTTTCCCTCCCTTTCCTCCTCTCAGGGAAGGAAATGTGTTGTTTACAGTGGAAGAGCCTGCCAAGGAGCTGCTCTGGCACCCACGATGGCAGTGGAGGAGGCAGGGACGGGGAAGCAGTCCTGTCTGCGTCCCTTCCCTCCCACCGCTACTCCACAGGCCAGACAAAAGCCAGAAAACAGCCTGGAGAACACCCTCCTCCCAGGTCAGAGGCAGAGGCGTGTGGTGCAGCAGGTAGCGGGCTGCAGTGTGGGCACAGGTCTCGTTCATTTCCCGTTTTTAGTGGGCAGTGAAAAGTTGGCTCTGGTGGCAGAAGCAGGCTCAGACTCCTGCTTTGGCTGTGGGATGCCAGGGACACAGTGGGGCATCACAGTCCTTTCCTACAAGGAAGGGTACCTCCCCACGAGCATTGCTGGGCTCTAAATCTTAATGGGTGTTCCCCTGGACAACAAGGTCTCTGGGGCAGTCCAAGCAAAGGTCTCCAGGGAGAATAAGTATGGCTGGGTTCACCCATGGAAGGAGGAACAGCAGAGGCACCAAAGAGGAGGTGCCCAGGGCATGGGCTGGGGATTCCCAAGTCATCTTCTACACAACATCCAAATGGGTGGCAGAAGGCAGGGCTTGTCTAGAGGAGAGCTCGGCAGCACCTTCCCAAGCCTGGCCTGGAGCAGCAGAGCCCACTTGGAACAGCTGCTGGGCGTCTTCTCCCACGCCTGGGGCTTCCCATCAGGGCTGGCAGAGAATGCCTGGGACTGGAGGCGCCACCTGGGTGAGCTGTCAGACACCACACAGCTGAGAAAGCATTGTGGGGCCTACAATATTCTCATATTTGGTGATGTGACCTCTATGTGACCGCTGGGGCTGAGACTTATCCCCCTTCAGATCAACCCTGGCTGGGGACGGATGAACGACTCAGCTCTGGGCCGGGCTCCCGCTCAGAAGACTAACAGTCCAGTGTTGACAGGCTCAAGGGAAAGAGGCTTGTTAAAGCCACCAGGGTGAGGAATGCTGGGGGGAAGGAGGTGCAGGAGCAGACTTTGGCAGGCCCCCTCCCAGGGTCTGAAAAGCCTCCCTTACAGCCCTGGAGTTGGCTGATAAGCTTTACAGTCTCAGCAAGGATGAAAACAGCAAATGGCAGGGCAGACGGAGTCAAGGTGCTGTTCCCTGGAAAGTGAAAGCCTGTAGAACTGGTGCTGGCTTCCTGCACCCCCAGATCCTCCATAAAGCAGGGAGTGTCCACTGTGCTCCACCTGGTCTGCAGACAGCCCTGCTTTGCCACATGCTGGGGCCCTGACTCTCCTGGGTCTGGACAGATGGGGAAAGGTGAGGGAGCAGGTGGGTGTGGAGGCCTCTCTGGGGCCATTCCACAGGCTCCGAAAAGGGGCTCGGGTTCCCAAACCTTCTACCTTTTCCTCTCGGCCTCTCTTTGTTACTCTTCCCCCTGCAGGGTGTCTCTGCCATGCTTCCTCCCAAGAGATAACAGGCCTGGGCTGGTGGCCAGAACAAGGTGCCAGGGCTGGGAGTGAGGGCTTCCATGGCTGCTGTAACACAGTCATCCTAGCCCCTCCGTTGCAGCTGGGACCAATGGGAGAGTTCCAGCAGCAGTTAAGAGAACAGAAGACTGGGTCTCTTCATGTCCTAGGTCTATTGGATTTCGCTCCTTCCTACTCCTCTGCCTCCAACAGGCCTGGGCACACAAGGCCCAGAAGACACCTTGGAACCCGGGGGACGTGAGCAAGAGACGCTTGCAGGGAGCAAAGGTGGGCCTCTCTGTGCTGGGGTCCCCTCCTGAGGAGCCTATGGCCCTCCTTGGCCGAGGGCAGTGGCCCTCACTGGCGACTGCAAGTCTAACCCCAGGCCTCTAGGAGGTCCTGCAGACTCCCACGGAGACAGCCAGCCCCAGAGGGAGACCTAGAGGCCCACAAGTAATTACAAGTCCAGGTTCCCACAAGCAAGGGAGCTGCCTGTGACCACAGTGGCAAGACCCTAACAGGGGCGGCTGGCTGGCAGTCAGAGGCAGAAAGTGCTGACTGCCTGGCAGGGGGAGGAGGGCTGGTGTGGGTGTTGGTTCCACCGCTGAGAATCCAGCTGGGGGCAGGGTCAGAGGGTTTCCCAGGGCTCCTTGGAAAGGGCCTGAGAAACCCCTCGGTGATCAAGGGTGGGTGCTTGGGGTGTGGGGCCTCCGCCAGCCTTCCCAGGAGCTCTCCTGTGAGCCGGCCCCGTGGTGGACCACACTAATGAGCCCATAACACAGGCCTTTGATTGAGCAGCTCCCAGCACAGCAACTTTATTGAAACATGCCGAGGCCAGCAGCTCGTTCCCACCGCGCCCCGGTTCCCTGGGCAACAGCCCATGGGAGGGGACCATGTGCTGGGGAGCCAGCGGGTGCTGGGCCTCAGGCTCGCTGAGGGGCTGCCAGGGAGGTGAGGGGGTTGTGGCACTGGGAGTGGGAACCCCAGAAGCTAGGGGGTCAGGGGCTTGGGCAATTGGGGTTGGGTCCAAAGGGCATTCAGAGGACTGAGGGGCAATAGGACATCTGCCCAGTCCTGTTGGGGCCAAGGTTCCTGAGCTGCTGAAAATTGGAGGGCAGAAAGACATTCCAGGAGGGGAGGGCAGAGCTCCGAGGATAGGTTCAGAGCTGAGGATGTGAAACATAACTGGGTAGAATGTATTCTGCAGTTCGGGGAGGCCCCAGTCCCGACTGTCCCAGGAAAACGTGCTTGAACCTTACACACACACACACACACACACACACACACACACACACACACACACTACCTGAGGACACTTGGGAATGATGACCTGTGAACTCTCAGGGGCTTGTCCTTACCTCCAGCCTCCTCAGCAGCTCGGCCCAGGAGACAGGCCTGCTCCCTCCCTGTTCTCCACAGGGGCAGAGGCAGCAGCCCAGGACATGGCTGGGGGTAGGGAATTAGGGGAGGCCCTTTCCACTTGTGCTGGGCTAATTTCAAATATTACACTTCACAGCTTTTGTTACAGTAACTACCAACACCACATGGACAGAAATCTAATGTTACCAAGTGGGACTTTTAAAATGTATTTATAACTTTATGGTTCAAAGTAATTTTGTTATGAAACGATATAATAACAACAGTGGAAAAAGGCAAGATAATTTATGGAACACAATATCCCTAAAGCACTAGCTTCCATTTCTATCTCGGCTTAGTCTGGGGAGTGTGGTTGGTGTCCTTTGTTTGCTGTTTGTTTTAATTAAGGGTTAGTATTTTGGTGGTGGGGGGAGAAGAGGGGGCTGGCCTGAAGGAGGAGAAATTCTGTAGACATGCAGGGACAAAAAATGTGTCTGTATTGAGCACATATGCTTCACAGACTCCCCAGACTGGGTGAAACCCACAAACCCAGCATCATTCTCTTCCCTTCTACTGTAATGCCACATGCCTCTCCAATACATCACAAACCAGGTATGGCCACCTTTAGGTTTAGGGTCAGGTTCCCTTTCTCGATACTCGTGAGTGAGGTGAGGTAAAGCGTTCAATCCTCTCCCCACCCCCAACAAACAAACAAATGCCAAAAAAGGATGCTGTCCCTCCAAGATAATTGGGAGTGTGGTGGAGCAGGCTGAGCACCCATTAGAGACCCGGGACAGGGTGGGGGCTGGAAGGAGGCCTATGGCTCTGAGGCCCCAGTACCCCTGCTTGGCATCAGCTCTGAAGCTCGCTCCAGCTAGAAGAGCAAAGGAAGGACAAAGTGCTCTGGACCAGCCAGCTGATCTCTGGTCGCACAAACTCAGGAGGAATGGGAGGGCCGTCAGATCAGGGGTGGGCTGGGAAAGGGAGGCTCTTCCCACTGAGGCCTGCCCAGTCCCTGGTCCAGGCACACATGCCACTGTCTGAATTCTGGTGGGATTTCCATGTAGCCATTGGAGAGTGGCCTCCACACATCCTCCCATCTTGCTTCATCCTCGAGTTCTTATACCTTGGTTTACCCAGGGTACAGAAAGTCTTACATCCCTCCAACCTGGATTTCCATGGGAAACAGAATTACCAAGAGCCAGAGCCTGGAAAGTTAACACTTGTGTCTCAGGTGACGGAGGAGAAGGTCAGGAAGTGCTCCTAGAGCTGCTGGAGTGGGTAGCAGCATCTACACTCCACATCTACACACAGGCCCCAGGCCCTGAATCCAAGAGGCGCTCATGACCAGCCTCCCAGGAAGGGGTGCCACCAAGAGCTGCCAAGGGAGAAGAGGAGGGGTGGGCAAGGAAGAGTCTACGAAAGGTAGGAGGGAGAAGAAAAAGGGCCTTCTCACTTGTAACCAGGGTCCATGAGCCGCGTAAGGATGTTCCTCGGTGGCAAAGGCGCCTTCCACTCCCGTGGAGACAAATGTGATGGCCATGTCACCTGTGATACTTTTATATGTAAAGTGCCGTCCATGCAGGAGCCTGCCCCTGGGAATGGGAACATGGAGACAGTGAGGAGCTGGGCCTAGAAACAGTTCCAAGCACAGCAGGCCTGGCCAAAGCTCTGGGACAGTGGGGACTATGGTCTGCGGGCCAGGTACATGCTCTCCTGGCTCCCTACCTGTCCACCAACAGGGGACTGTATCTAAATACGCTCATTTCAGCACCTTCAAAGAGAAGCCCCTCTCACAAATTATCTAAGGTTATCCTTCCAAAGTGCTCAAAGCTAGCAGAAAACACTGAGTTCAAAAGCCCTGCAGAGATCCTGCAGAGATTCAAGCTTGTCTCCCTTAGGAAAACTGAGGCCAGAGAGGGAAGGTAGCAATTGCTGAGGTCACGCCCAGAGGTAAGAGGGGGTCACATCCCTCCTTGGGGGACGGAGGTGAGGTAGTGTCTAGACAAGTTTCCCTGGGACGATGGGATAGTGCCTCCACAGTGGGACACTTCAGCGTCCAGGGCAGAATCTTCCACCTGCTCCTGGGCTTTCCCGTAACATTTAAGTGGCTGGCCCAAAGGCCACAGCACATCTTTAAAAAAAAGCAAGCAAGCAAGTTGAAGCCAAGTGGGGTCACTCAGGGAGCCACAAAAGTTACTGTTAATCCCTAGTCTGGAAATACACCTGGGGGAGTGGCAGGCAGGGGCAGCTAATGGGCAGAGCCGCCCATCAGCAAAGGAAGTGGAACCTGCCCTGTGCCTTCTCAGGCTGCCTGCAATTAAACCTTCACCAGTTGAAAGGCCCTGGGTCTTGGCCAGAGAAGTGGCTAGGGAGGATGTAGTGGTGGGATGGCGGGAGACCCCGCCAGGTCCTGTTCATTCTGGCCACTTGCTCTCTGTCCGCTGCCCAGGGTGGCTGGCCAAGGCTGGTTACCCTTCAAACTCACTCCCAGGTGCTGGGGACAGTGGGGAGGGTCCCAACTGTGCCAGATCTTCCTCCCTGTCACTGTTCTGTGAGTTTAGAGTTACTCTTGGTGCCTCTGCTGCTCAAAGTGTGGGTGGAGCTCCAGGGCTGCGGGGTAGCCAGCTGTAGCAGATGCAGCCGTGCAGCAGCCCTGAGCATAGAGCTGAGTTCTGGCCATTGGGCTGGGCTTTTGGCACTGTGGACAGAAGCAGAAGGGACACAGCTGGGCTTCCTGGTCCCTCAAGGAGTTTGCTGGGCTGGCCACTAGGTTTTAGAACTGAGTGTTTTGCATGAGAAAAGCAGCAAGCAGGAGAAAATAGAGCCCAACCCACCCAACCCCGCCCTGACAAACCAGTGCTACTGGGGACCCTGCCATCCCTGCCCTGGGCTTGTGGGTGGCTGGGGGCACCTGAGACTCCCTGGGTCACAGAGTCTTCCTAAGGGGAACAGGGCTGAGGAACACTTCTCTGGATAAAGGATAGTTCTTTAGCACCTATTGCCTGTGGATTCTGACTCCAGAACTTGCGAATGAGGAAGGTCTGTCAAGCAAGCAATCAGAGACCAATGGGGCTCTCTGGCCACAATGCTGGGCCCATTGGGGACTGCGCTGCTCTGGGCTCGATACGAGATGCAGACAAGAGAGCCCTTCTCTAGGAAGGATGGCAGACTTCTCACCACCTAGGCCAGCCAGAGGGTTGGGCAAAGAGAACACCCCATGGCCCAGTGACATGGGGACGACTGGCTGGTTCAGAGTCCCCAGGCTCCTAAACAGGCCCCAAGTGGAGTAGCTCTCCTCCCTCCCTGAGCCCCAGCCTGCTTAGGTTTGTAGGCTGCTGACAGGTGCCTCACCCTTACCAGGGAGACAGGCCTTGGTGGCTCCTTGGAGGCCCTGGAGGACGCCTGCTGGTGGAGGGGGCTGGGGAGGCTCTGAAGTGCCCCCTGGAGGCTGACCTGGGTGCTGTGGGGTAAACTGTGTGGCAGGGCTGTCTTCGCTCACCTTAGGCAGAGAGGAATGAGGGCTCCGGACTCCTGGTTGAATTTCAGATGTACGCTCTCGAGCTGCCGCGTGCGAATCAACTCATGGGGAATGATGGCTGTGGAGCTGTCACTTTCCAGGCTGTCTTTGCGGCTCCTGTGAAGCAAGCACAGGAAAAAGTTCAGCACAAGGTGAAAAGCTCAGGGAGGAGCAAGATGGGAGTCTCCAGCTGGGCTCCTGAGTAATAAAGACAATAATGGTGACTGATGATAATGATGCTGACAGCCACCATTCTGTATATGCCTGGCGAGCACCAGCCACTGCATCAAGCACTTCTCACTGACTGGCTGCTCCTCACAATGCCCCCAAGAAATGGCTGCCACCATTCTCTCTTTTTTTTAAAGAGGAGGGACTGGGGATCAGGGAGGCTAAGTAGTTTGCACAGGTTGCACAGCCAGGGAGTGGGCAGAGTTGAGATCCGGTCTCAGGTAGGTCTGGTTCTATAAAGCCTGCATCTTTGGCCAACATTCTATTTTTTTTTGAGATGGTGTCTTGCTCTGTTACCCAGGCTGCAGCGCAGCGGCGCAATCTCGGCTCATTGCAAACTCTGCCTCCTGGGTTCAAGCAATTCCCCGGCCTTAGCTAGGATCATAGGCATCCGCCACCATGCCCGGCTAATTTTTGTCTTTTTAGTGGAGATGGGGTTTCACTATGTTGGCCAGGCTGGTCTCGAACTCCTGACCTCCGGTGATCCACCCGTCTTGGCCTCCCAAAGTGCTGGGATTATAGGTGTGAGGCACAGCACCCAGCCTTTTTTTTTTTTTTTTTTTTTTGAGATGGAGTCTCACTGTGTCACCCAGGCTGGAGTGCAGTGGCACGATCTTGGCTCACAGTAACCTCTGCCTCCCAGGTTCAAGCGATTCTCCTGCCACAGTCTTCCAAGTAGCTGGGATTATAGGGACCTGCCATCATGTCTGGCTAATTTTTTTGTATTTTTAGTAGAGACAGGGTTTCACCACGCTGGCAAGGCTGGTTTTGAACTCCTGACCTCAGGTGATCCGCCCGCCTCGGCCTCCCAAGGTGCTGGGATTACAGGCGTGAGCCACTGTGCCCTACCCCAACATTCTGTATTAAAGTATATGGCACAGTGCCTTGTCTTTTCCTGTGATCAGCAGGAGCTTCTGGGAGCCCTTCCTCTCCTGCCCTGGAGCCTCCGAGCCCTAACTCTGAGCACCATGAGATGCGCAGCTCCAAGAGTTTCTGTCCAGCTGACCCTGAAGGCTCTGAGGATGTACATTCCGCCAACAGCCAGGAGCTGCAGGGACATTCACACCCTTCATCTAACCAGAGGGTGATACAATCTGTGCTGCTGAGTACAAGCTGGGCTCTTAGGAGTCGGACCAGTGGGATTGGCTGGAAAGCAGAACCGGGCTCCCGCCCTGCTGGGCTTTAAGGCCCCAGGAGCCTGTACCAGATTCCTCCTGACTGTGGCCTTGGCATGGTGAGCTGTCACTGCTGCCTCACACTCCCTCCTGCTTGCTTCCCACCAACAGTGAGGCCCACGGCTGGGTCACAGGGTCCCTTTGCATTCTAAGATTTGCTCTTTCAAATTCAGCTGCCCCCACTGACAACCTCTCAAATCTGCCTCAGCCAGAAATAAGAGTTACCCACTGATTCTATTCAAAAGGCCGGATCCTGGTTTGGGCTGTGAATCTCAGAACAATTCCCCAAGTGTCCATCAAAAACTGGGTGAGAAGCTCCAGTTATTTATCATTCAAGTGGCAGGCAGAAGCCACCCAGGATGACAGCTGGACAGCCACTGAGAGGCAGGCCCAACCTCCTTACACGCTGCGGGGCTAGGTGCTGGGGCCTGCAGCCAGGGTGGCACCCTGACAGGCGGGGCACCTCCCCAGGGGAAGGTATAGGGTCCACAGGCAAAAGACAGAGGACGGCCCTGCGGTGGCAGTGGGTTAGACATGCCCCTGAGGTCACGGGCCGTGCCTGCCTGCTGGCCTTGTCTTTGTGAGGACTCACCCCCGGATCTGACTGTTCCTTCACAAAGCGGTCCCTTCCTCTGCCTTCCTAAAGCCAGCTCTAAAACTGCCTTTTCCCCTGGCTTCACCCTTGCACAAGATCTGTGAAGGAGACAAATGCTATGGCCAAGAGGGTCACAGTATTCAGGACTGGAAGGAAACTCTGAGGTTGTTTAATCTACCTCTTTCCTTTACAAAAGAGAGCGGGTGACGCGTCCCCGCTCACCGTGCGTCAGACTTCTGATCGAAGCCTCAGACTTCCGACCAACTCTCTTTCCCTTCCACCAGGGCACTGCACCTCCCTTCCTTCAGAGGGAGGCAGCAGCAACAGGTGAGGACTCAGTGGAGACACAGGGTGCCCTCAGGGCCCAAACAAGAGCAGAACTCAGGAAGCAGTGTTTCCTGAGCCATGTTTCCTGTGCCCTTACTCTGTGCCAACCCTCTGCTAAGGCCATAGGTTCACTCACTGATTCCTCCCAGCGAGCACAAGGTAGGCTGCACTGTCAAGCCTTCTTTCACAGTGGAGGTAACTGAGGCTCACAGAGGTGAGGTGACAAGCCAAAGGGCTCAGAGTGAGTTTAAGCAAAAGAACCAGGGGGTGACTCTCACAATCACTCCCCTGTGCCATCTCTTACCACCGGTTCCTGTCTCCAAACACACTACCGTCCTCCTGAAAGGGGCTGAGGCCTAGCTTGTCCAGGCGGGGCCTGCTAGAGGATCCCAGCCTCTATGGTGCAGGCAAAAATGCTGATGAATAGCAATGGGAGGTGGGGTGGGGGCTTGCAGAAAACAATCAACAGCATACAGGGCTACAGACGTCTCAAGCTGGAGGGAAAAATAAATTGTTGAAAGTCAGCTAAAGTCACCTTGGTAACTGCCACAACACACTCACCCAGAACCAGGACATCAAACCCAACTGCAAACAGCTTTAAAGAAATGGAAAAGAACTTAATCATCTGAAGAATTAATGTGACAAGTGCCCACATTTACACCTCCCACCAACCTTCCATCATTTGAAACCATACTTTAATCTTTTAAGAGAAAAAAAAATTGCAAAATGCTAGATCTGCAGTCCTGGAGCTTGGGTATTTCCGGCATGCTGCTTTGATGGAAACGCGGCTGCTACACACAACACATACACAGACACACACACGTGCACGCGCACACACATACACACACACACACAAGAACCCAGCTTTTTGCTGATTTGTTTCTTCTGGACATTGATGCAGAAGCATGAATTATTTGTGTGGGCTGGGTTAGGTATTAAATCTGCAGCCGACACAGGTTTGCAATGTTTTGCATGGTTGTCAGCTTCATCTTAGTCATAAAAAAATGAGTAGTGTGCTCGGCAGCATGGCCTAGTTTTTCAGCTGGGCTGTTTTCTCCCTGAGTTCCCAGTGGAGGGGAAGGCATGGCTTTGGGGGCTGGAAGGGAGAGGGGCTCACAGGGAGGCACAGCTCATACCCGCTGGTGACTGCCAGAGGCACAGGGCCAAGGCTGTGCTCCAGGAGGCAGAGTGGCTAACAGCTTAAGTTCTGGGTTCCAGTTTTATGTGACATTGGGTTTAACTTCTCTCTGAGCTTTGGTATCCTCTTAACAAGAATAAATAACAATAGGTCATTACGACTAAATGGGATGACTCAGATGAGGCATCTAATAGTGCCTGGGATGTAGTAGGTGCTCATAATACATCTGACAAGTGTATTAATGTGTTGACGTTAGCTGGCTGCCTCTAAAAGTCTATCTGCTCCTCCTGTAAAAATGTCAATGGCTTAACGAAAACTTGTTTGCCTTTATCCTGGGCCCAGAATCCAACTGCCCTCTGGCCAGGCCAGTTCCCTGCTAAACAAAGGTTCTTGCCCAGAGCTTGGGAGAGAGTACTTCTGAGATGGGGCTTGAAAGTGCTCCTGACTCCTTGAGAGGACCCTGCAGGCTTTGGTCAACCACTGGTGCTCTGGAAAGGCCCAACTATAGTCCAAAAAAACACTGAGGCCTTTGCTCTACGGAGGGAGGTGATGCCAGGGCTCTCTTCCTTCTACAGAGCACAAACTGCCTTCCTGCAATTCTCAAACCACTGTTCTTCAAGTTGCCCAGAGTGAGCTGAATCCATCTTCCCATAACAGCCTTTCCAACCCCTGAGGCTGCTCTCACTTCCCACCAAGTTTCTTTTTCTACTATCTGTGGCTCTAACTTTTAACTAGATTCTTGATAAGATTCTGAAATTCTCCATCCATTCAAGTCACCTCCCCTGGGCTCATTCTAACCTGTCAGTTTGAGTGTCCCATCCAGAAGTGAAGTGTCGTGTGTGGCAGTAAACATAGTATGTGACCTCACCAGTGCAGATCACAGAGGGACTATGATCTCTCTTGTTTGGGACATTTTATTTCTATTAAAACTGTCATCGAATTATCTATTATTTGTAACCTCCTCATACTACCAGCTCACATTGCACTCCTGTCAATGAAATCTTCCTCGGGCTTTATCCCATGGGCTGCCCTGGGACCCGTTCTCCCCCATCTAGTACGTCCCCTGTCTAGTATGTCCCCCAACTAGTATGTCCGGCTGATTACATGGAGCTAGGAGCAGAAGAACTCTGCACTATCTGGCTAGTGTTCCGGCAGTTCGGGTATTTCTGAAACCTGACTCTGGCATTCTTCATATTGGCATTCCTTCCTGACTTCAGATCACTGACAAAACTGATAAATTCGTCATCGATGTTCTCATCCCAGGCTTTGATTAAAAAGTAAACAGGAAAGGGCTAGGCAGACAGGCTGATGGACTGACATCATTACTCTTTGGGTATGCCCATCCAACCAGTTATAAATCAACCCAACCTTCCCATCACCATAGCCCTCACCCTCCTGGATGTTCTCCGGACATTTCTGTCTTGCCTATAATGCTGTCAGAATGTTCTCAAAACATCTTGCTAAACCCCGCCTATATATGGTCTGCAGTACTTCCTTTATCTGCTTGGGCAGGTAAGCATTTCTTTTTCTTTCTTTCTTTCTTTTTTTTTTTTTTTTTTGAGACAGAGTCTCGCTGTGATGCCCAGGCTGGAGTGCAATGGTGCGATCTCGGCTCACTGCAACCTCTGCCTCCCAGGTTCAAGCAATTCTCCTGCCTCAGCCTCCCAAGCAGCTAGGGTTACAGGCACCCACCACCACACCCTGCTAATTTTTTTTTTTTTTTAGTAGAGACAGGATTTTACCATATTGGCCAGGCTGGTCTCGAACTCCTGACCTCAAGTGATCCGCCCGCCTCGGCCTCCCAAAGTGCTGGGATTACAGGTGTGAACCACTGCGCCCAGCCGGGTAAGCATTTCTTTTTAGGCAATGACAATGTTGAGTCTACTTAGGGGTCTTTGGAAAAAATTAAAAATAAATAAATAAAAAGGCAATGAGGATGGTCTGGCAAGCCTGGCTCTTTCTGACTCTCAGGACTCGCTCTTTCCCTTGGAGTGTTCACAGCCTACTTGCTGAATAATCTAGTTCAGAATTTTCGCTGAGAGTGACACCACGCTCACTAGTCTAGAGAGTGCAAGATGCTTTTTGCATCTTGCAACTTCTGAGTACTTCCAGTCTGCCAACACCTCTCTCCCATTCCCTCAAAGATTGCTGACACCAGCTTCACGACTCTTGCCTGCCAATTCTCCTGGTGTTCTGGAGGCACAATACATGTGAGCCAGGAGAGCTGAAATAATAGATTCAACTCTCTTGTCAATGCCTGTGGGACCCTTCCTGGTCTGATAAAACCATTTGTTTCAATATGGAACCATAACAGAACTTGAGTAAATTTTGCGTTCTCTCTGCCACTGATAAACGATACTCTGTCCAAACAATTAGGTCTAGGTTTTCTTCTTCTTACTCCAAAGAGAAGTACAAAAATAAAGTCCTTTTTGCTGCTCATTGCACTTTTTTTGCAAGACTCAGTTCTTGAGTTTCAGCTTTTCTTGACCCTGTTCTTTAAAGTCTATGCTGACATAACATCTCTCTCCTTCTAGCATTTGTTCAAATTCTTCCAAATTGAGTTGTGTGAAGTATTCTCTACAGACTTATGCTGGTCCCTGGAGGTATTAGACCTCTTTTTGGTTTTCAGGGGACTATTCACAATAATAAGAGACATCTTTTATTGAGCACAGACTATGGTACTGGGTCCCATGCTAAATCCTTTGTATAGTTTGCTTCCTTTCATTTCCATCACAACTCTATAAAGAGGCATTATTTTCCCCATTTTACAGATAAAGACACTGAAACTCAGAGACTTAAATAACTAGCCCAAGATCAAACAATGAGTAAAGAGCTGAGACAAAACCCCAGTTCTCCTTGATACCAGCAAAAGAGTAATTATAATATTTCTCCTTAAGAAACTCCCATCTCTTTTGAGTGGTCTTTTCTTCCAGGCTTTCAGGACTATGAAGACACATCTATCTTTTCCTTGAATTCTTAAAAGAACTGCCTTCCTGGAAGACAGGGCAGGACTTCCCAAAGGGTATTTGATGGAATTTTAAGAGAAGCCTCTAGAAAAACAGGTACGGCAAAGGGTAGATGGAATATGCCCCATCTCAGATCAGAGATTCACAAAATGTTGGCATTTTGGACTCTGAGGAGGACGATAGAGGGAAAATGTACTGGTTTCATTTTGTGTAAACCAGCATTTTCCAACTGTAGCCAGAGAACCCTCTTTTCACTGAACACCCAAGAAAATCCCCTAAAATGTTGCGGGGACCTCCTCTGGGGACTACTGGCCCAGGGTTTTCCCTCCTGACCTCTGCCTGCCCAAGCTGCTTTCTCACAGGGCTCACACTCCCCGCTGGTCAGAATTGGGTCCACAGCCGAGTTCCCCCCGATTATCTTCTGTGCCCCTGAGACAGACGCTTTCCAGGGGGCTGTCAGATGATTCTCCACAGCTCACCCTCAACTCTCAGCCTGAGGCTAGGGAAGCTGAAGTTCCCCTGGGCTTGCCTTGGCACTAACTGTGTGCTTTTTACCTGGCATACATCATCCTTTCTTTTCACTGGGCAGAGTAAACTATAACAGCTCATACAATACCTTTTTCTTTTTTCTTTTTTAGCGTTTAAAGGGTCAAAGGGTTTCATGAGGGTCGTTACAATAGTCACTGTCTTCCCATGCTCCCCTCCTCAGAGACAACTGTCACCTCTGTAGATGATTCTTTCATATTTCCTTAATTTTTTTTTTTTTAGACGGAGTCTCGCTCTATTGCCCAGGCTGGAGTGCAATGGCGCCATCTTGGCTCACTGCACCCTCCACCTCCTGGGTTCAAGCGATTCTCCCGCCTCAGCCTCCCAAATAGCTGGGTATAGGCACCCACCATCATGCCTGGCTAATTTTTTGTATTTTTGTAGAGATGGGGTTTTACCATGTTGGCCAGGCTGGTCTTGAACTCCTGACCTCAGCCTCCCATCCTTGATATTTTAAATATACTTTATTTTTAATTCCTGGTGTTTCCTTTTCTTTTTCTTTCTTTTCTTTTTTTTTTTTTTGTTTGAGACGGAGTCTTGCTCTGTCACCTAGGCTGGAGTACAGTGGCGAGATCTTGGCTCATGCAACCTCCACCTCCTGGATTTAAGCGATTCTCCTGCCTCAGCCTCCTGAGTAGCTGGGATTACAGGCACGTGACCGTGCCCAGCTAATTTTTGTATTTTAGTAGAGACGGGGTTTCACCATGTTGGCCAGGCTGGTCTCAAACTCCTGACCTCAAGTGATCTGCAAGCCTCAGCCTCTCAAAGTGCTGGGATTACAGGCATGAGTCACTGCGCCCGGCCTGGTATTTCCTTTTCAGGCTTTACCTACTGACTCCCCACCATGGAAGATGAGCTTTTGGCTCTCTTCCATACACCTTCCCACTTTTCCAGGATAACTGCACCGTCAGTTTGTGTGGACTGGTATTAAGTGTTTAAATTATTTGACTATGTCAATGCTGTTTATAGCTGAGCCATGTATTATATTAATATACTTTTCCTTTTGTCATAATTTTCTATTTTCCTTGGATTTAATACCTCTCTTAGTTTTCTATGTGCTTATCACCAATTAAATCAGAATTACTATTACTGGCTGGGCGTGGCGGCTCACGCCCATAATCCTAGCACTTTGGGAGGCCGGGTGGGAAAATCACCTGAGCTCAGGAGTTCAAGGCCAGCCTGGGCAACGCAGTAAAACCCCATCTCTACCAAAAGTACAAAAAATTAACCGGGCATGGTGGCGTGTGCTTGTGGTCCCAGCTACTCAGGAGGCTGAGGAGGGAAGATCGCTTGAGCTCAGGAGGCAGAGGTTGAGATCACACTACTGCATGCCAACCAAGGTGACAGAGTCAGACCACGTCTCAAAAAAAAAAAAAAAAAAAAATTACTCTTACCAATGGTCCACACATCTTCCTCCCAAGCCATTCAAATACACCAAGTATTTATCAATTTTATTTTCTTGGAGACATTTCTCCAGAGGATCCTTCCAACCTGCTCCCACCTGAGTTGGCTGCCTTCCATTCCTGCTATACTGTTGTCATCTGGGATCATTCTCCCTTTCACCCTGGATTCTCCTTGCCTCTTTCTCATGTTGGATCCATTTCCTACCCCCATATGTCTTCCTCACTTATTCGGATGGAGTGTATCCTCTAGCTGATTTCACTTTATTTTTTAGTATCCCTCTCTCAGTTAAACGGTCTCTCCCGAACTGCCACCTTCAGGGGTTTCCAGGCAAACTAAAATACCACCTTTCCTCTGTGCGCTGGCATGCAGGTGTCAAAGACCCTGTTTCCAGTTACGTTTTCTGGTGAACTGGCATGTATCCCTCCACCTTTATCCTCTTTTACAGGCAATACTCAGTGAAGAGGCTCAGATCTAGAGTCACACCACCCAAGGTTCAAATCCTGGCTGACACTTAATCCCTGCAGTCTGATGCTAGATAAGTTCTATAACCTCGTTAAGTCTCAGTGGTCTAAGTCACAAGACAGGAACAAGGGCATCCCACAACGCAAGGCCTGGCACAAGGTGATGTACAATAAAAACTGCCCACTCAGCCACAAGGACCAGCCCAGGATTCCTTCTATATTGAGAGCACCACACCAAGGGGTGGTTTATGGGCTGGTTTAGAGGTGCAATTGATCTAAATTGACCTATTTCGTCTTTACCACCTGTCTATATAATGCATTCTATATTTGTATTTCTCACTGCATGAGGTGACTTTTTATAGATCCTAATAAACCCTCTCCTTCCAGTGTCAAGGTAGATTCCTGATTTCTAGTACTGTACAGTTGATAGTACATGCCCTGATCACCCTACCTACACATAACAGACCAACAGAGTCTCAACCATGCTTCCCCTCCACCCTGGTCTCTCTAAATGGAAAAGTCTTACTTTTTCCACATTCGCCTAAAAGGTATTGGTCCCATTCAGTCAGTGGCAGCAGGGGTGGAAAGGAGAGGAGCTGAACCATTGAGACTCCTTTTAGCCACAATCCCAGTCCTATGAGTCATGACGTCTGCAGTGGCCACATGACTTGGAGCCTTCTCCTTGGGGACGCCCAGGAACAGGAACCAGGGCATCAAGCTTGGCAACTATTCACAAGTGAAGTGGATTTGGCCTGCTGAGCCCAGCCCAACCTCTAGCTTCTGCCCCTTGCCTGGGAGATTCTTCCTTTTGCTTTCTGATTGCTGACGAAAGCTCTGAACTTTCCAGAGAAAGAACCACCTGCAGGTCTCCCTTTAAGGCAGAACTGGAAAAGGGTGTGGGTGTGGGATGGAGGGAGAGGGGACCAGCTCACCTCTAAAGTTCTTGTTAAGCACAAGGCTGTATAACCTGGTAATTCTGACAAATTTTCTCATAAGGACAATACAGGAGTAAAAGGCCATAAAAGGTGAATAGTAAACACCAATAACCAAATGACAAAATACAGTATTTTCTTTTTTTGTTTTGAGACAGGGTCTCAGGATGGAGTGCAGTGGTGTGATCATGGTTCACTGCAGCCTCAACCTCCCAGGTCCAGGTGATCCTCCCACCTCAGCCTCCTGAGTAGCTGGGACTACAGGCACGTGCCACCACACCTGGCTAATTTTTTGTATTTTTTGTAGAGATGGGGTTTTGCCATGTTGCCCAGGCTGGTCTCGAACTCCTGGACTCTAGAGATTTTCTGCCTCAGCCTCCCAGAGTGCTGGGATTACAGGTATGAGCCACCACACTCAGTTTAAAAATGCAGTATTTGGCAGGGCACAGTGGCTCATGCCTGTAATTCCAGCACTTTGGGAGGCCGAGTAGGGCGGATCACGAGGTCAGGAGTTCGAGACCAGCCTGACCAACATGGTGAAAATCCATCTGTACTAAAAATACAAAAATTAGCTGGGCATGGTGGTGTGTGCTTATAATCCCAGCTACTCAGGAGGCTGAGGCAGGAGAATCGCTTGAACACGGAAGGCAGTGGTTGCAGTAAGCTGAGACTGTGCCACTGCACTCCAGTCTAAGCGACAGAGTAAGATTTCGCCTCGTCTCAAAAAAAAAAAAAAAAAAAAAAAAAAAAAAAAAAAAAAAAGGCGCAATATTTTCATTGGGAATATCCCAAAGGTAAAATCTGATCATGAAATGGTGTGACAGAGTATGGCTAAAGAAGTCAGGGTGAGTAAAATCTGCATCAAGGTTAGGGGATTTCCTAGTCAACTATTAACTCCTCTGGGCATGAGGGGCCGCCATCCCCAGCCCTGCCCTCTAACTTGGGTGGGAGATTAGTACCCCTACTCTCCTGAATCAGCTTGCTCTACCCAGAACCCCAGCTTTCCTTTTTCTGAGACACTGAGTCATTTCCTTTCTCTAGCTCTTACCTTTGAGCCTTCCTTTTCCCCTCCCTGGAGAAGTGACTCACTGCTGAAGTGTTGGGTGACACCGAGGATCAAGGATGGGTGATAAAAATACTCCTGATTGTGCAACTCGAGGGAGGGGGATGCAGCGTTTGGACTGAGAATTCAAGCACCAGCGAGGAATTCTGAAGTTGGGGTGTTAACAATGGCCGTGGCTTCATCTCTTTGGGGAAGTGGAGCAAAGAACGGAGTTAAAACAGAAATTTACCCATGCCAGACTTGCTGTGGAGCCCCTTGCTCTGCCCTTTGAAATGTGTATTTCTGAGAAAGTCCTGTAAAGGTACTTGGCATGACAACACGGATCACTGTGAGGGAGGCAAAAAGGAGCCTGCTGTCCAGGAAGCAGAGAGCAGAGAGGCCTAGGCTGTTCCTCTCATCAGCCCTGCAGAGTCTGGCTGGGGCCCTAAGAGAAGGGCTGTTTCTTTCTGGGCTTTCTTTCCAGTGCAAACAACTGTACTTCCCCAGTGTGGGAGTGTGAGGGAAGCCAACGTGACAGAGAGGGCTCCAGGCTGGCCACTGCGCTGCCAGGAGAGACCCCTTGAAGCAGGGTTACCCAATACTGCCCTTCGTGCGAGCGGCACCAGCCACAGCCCAGCTGTTTCCCCCAGATGGAAACTCACCTTCCTTCACCCCAATTCACTGGTAGGTTGGATGCAAACGAGATATTTTCTTCTTCTAATTAATCTTCATGGACCTCATAGGCTGAGCAAAACAAAACACAATTTTCTCGAAAGGATGACTCCCTGACCAGGTTACAAGGTATTCAAGATGGGAATTAGAGGCAGCAAAGTCACCCCAATCAAAGGCCAAACAGACAGGTGCAGAGACACTCATAAGAGCACGGAGAAATCTATGTATATGTGTGTGTGTGTATGTTGGGGAGGTGTTGCAAATGAGAATGTTACAGCAGAGGAATTCGTGATACAGAATCTTAATTGTCCAGGAAATTAAGGCAAAAAAATTTTTTTTACAGGTCTTGAAAGTTGCTGGTGTGATTCTAGAAGACTGAGAATCTCAGCAGTGATGGTGAGTTCGCTTTTTAGAGGTGCCTCAACTACAAAGTGCTTCTCCCAGAGTCAGGAACTTTTCCCCTCTAACGTAAGTGTGCACACATGCATGTGCCCTGTCCCCCTCTGGGAGGGCACAACTCAGAGTGCTCCCTAAGGGCCCCCAGCCTCAGGTGGTAAGTCACTTGCTGAGGGAGGAGGTGGTCCTAGAATACTGATGCAGGTTCCCAGCATCTGAGCAACAGTTTAGAGAAATACAGGCCAGGTATGGCGGCTCATGCCTGTAGTCCTAGCATTTTGGGAGGCCAAGGTGGGAAGAGGATCACTTGAGGCCAGGAGCTCAAGGCTGCAGTGAGCTATGATCTTGCCACCACATTCCAGCCTGTGTGACAGAAGGAGATCCTGTGTCAAAAAAAAAAAAAAAAAAAAAAAAGACAGAAAGACAAGAAAACCTCTACACACAATTCACCTGACCGCACTGTGCACTGTAGAGAGACCAGACTCCGTAGTTCACGCTGACCAGGTGACCTCAGAGAGGATGCCCAGGAACTTTTCCCTCCTCAAATCCCTACAGATGTTGGCAGGCACAGTCTTTAAGCCAGGCTGTCCTCATGCGGCACAAAGGAGCTGCTTCCCATCCTTCCCAAACTCACCCGAGCAGGCAGTGGGAAGGGAGGCGCCAGCAAGCTGAAGGAGGCTTTTCTCAACTGATCATCTTGGGAAAAGCCAGATACAAATTTCATGGCTGGAATGCAAGGGTTGTGAAATGCTGAAGAAGCCCTGAAGAGGGCCAAGGACTCTCCTTCTGGGAAGGCAGTGGGAGGAGGGCTGGCAACGAAGAGTAGGAGAGGAGCAGGTTACCCAGGGGGCCTGCCTTTCTGGAAAGGAAGAAATAGACCCTCGAAATGGAAAGAAATCCCCTTGCCCTGAGGTGGTAGAGGGGCCAGAGATAGGGTTGTTTTAGTTTCTGTACATGAAGAAAATAAGGCCTTGTGTCACAAAATAATTTTGGTATAAATGAGCCAATTATGACATAGCTTGTTATTTCTGGGATTTGGAATCACCGAGGCTCATGGCATCTCCTAGGAGTTATTTAACTCCCCTACAGTTTAGTTAAATAAGCCCAATAGGCTTCTAACATGAGGCTTTGGCTTTGTCCTTGGTGCCATGTGAGAGGTCCCGATTCATGCTGCAACTAGTTAGATGAATTCTACCAGTAAGGGTCATTATTTTCTCGGAAACACAGTCTGATGTGTCCCCCATGGGGTCCCTGAGAATAGGGTAAGGAAGATTACATCCATTTTAATGGCTGATAGATGGCTGTAAGTAAGCGCAACCTCTTTCTAACCTTGGACAAGATACTTATTAGCCTCTCTGTACCTCATCCATTAAAGGGGGATATGTAAGATTATCGACCACAGGATGGCTATGAGGATGAGATAAATGAATGGCAACAGATAGTAACTGGCACATTACCTAGCACAGAATAAGCACTAATAATGTTTTAGCTGCTGCTGAAGTGTGAAAAGAGCAAGTGCTTGATGCCCCCAAGTAGGCCGGCACCCAGCTGCTAATGCCCAGGCTTGATCAGCTGCTCTGAGCCTCTGATCTAGCTCTGTATCTTCCTCAGACCACAGACAAACCCAGGAAGACCCATGCATAAGAGTTTCCTGGCCCAGAAGTCCTGACTAAGGAGAAATCAGACCAGCAGACAAAATATGGCCCACGCTGGCTGCCCCCGCACAGGGAGTGGAGCAAACAGTGGTGCCAGCACATTTTGGGTCAGCTTTCTCAGTTGCAATCCATGTGGTGTATCTGAAATGGGGTCAGGTCCCAGAGTGGGCAGCACAGATATTAACATCACGCTCACTGAACTGAACTGAGTCCATCATGATCGATCCTGAGATAACAGGAAGCTTGAGTCTGACAGGCTTAAGGGGTGTGTTGGAGAATGTTCTTGGCAAAGGAGGAGGAGAAACCATTTCTCAACCAATTGCTAACAAATTGGTAACCAGCACTGACAGCCTCAGAGGAAACATTCTAATCCCGTCAGACTGCAGATCCTGGTGCTTCAGAGACCTGACTGGGCACTAAACCTTCAGGAAGGGGAGACAAACCCGGCACCTCAAATCTTTTCCCACCCATCTCTCTGTATCTCAGCTAACTCAAGCCAAAGGGTAGAAGCCACAACCTCTCTGCCTTATGTCTACAGAGACCCCCTGGACCAGAACCAATACCCTACTGCCCAGTTAGGGTGTGGGCTGAGTCTGGGCTTATGTGTATATCTAGGAGGCCAGAGCCTTGTGCCCCCTTGCAATGTCCAGGGGTGCAGTAGCTGGAAGTGCTCCCAAGCCAGAGAGTGAGATCTCAGGCCTGTTCCAGATGCACAAGAGGGGCAAGAAGGTTGTATCTCTGCAGGAGCTTGTGCCCTTCTGCCTAGAAACCCCAGGCTTCCAGAGGCAGAGAGCCATCTGGACTGAGACTATCTCCATGTTATAGGCCTTCCAGTACCTTTGGCCTCCCAACAGTGCCAAGGAGGCCCAAAGCGAGAAGCCAAGCTCAGGGAATGGGAAGGAGTGTAGACCTGGGACAGGGTCCAGACTCACAGGTAGAGAGCTTCCATATGTCGTATGACCTTGGTGTGGCCATCTGCTGCTGCCAGGGGATGATCAGGATGCCTCGAGCCAGCTACTTCAGGGCAGCTGGCTGGAGAAACCCACAGGCCGGAGTTAAAAGCTGCTCTGAGGTGGCGGTAGAGGCTTCTCCAGGCTTTTGCCAAAGAGCTCAACTCTCAGCACAGCCCTGTTCCCAGAGTAACTCTAGTCCAGTCAGGTCTCAGGAGGCAGCCTGAACTTTAACCAGCCAGGCCTCCCCTGTGCTATATCCTCTTGAGTTCCTTCCTCTGCTTATTAAAATTCTAAGGCGTCCTGAAGGTCAATGCCATGTTCTTCCTCCTCCAAGATGCCCTCCCTAACTACCCCAGATCCTGTGGACCTGTCTTTTTTGTAGCGCACTAAAGTGTTACTATTTCTGGGAACCATGATCAGCAACTAGAGCTAGAATCCAGAGAAGCAGCCATTTCCAACAAATCACATCGACAGCCAGACACACACTATTAAAAGGTAATTGTTTCACTCATGTTCTCCCAAAGGAAGAGCCTGTGCACCCAAGATGGCCCCCTGGGCCCAAGCTTGTCAGACAGCAAATGTGTAATAAAGACTTCGTAGAAGAAGGCTAGATCACCCTGGTCTTGCAGGATGATTGACCTCCCTTTCAGCCCAAGGCACAGCAATTTCCTCCCTGGCAGGCAAGGTTCCTGCTTTGGGCTGCCAGCCCCCTAGTATCTCCTGCCAGCAGCTATTCCCTAGAGCTGCCCTGGGACTAAGGGCAGAGGAGGGTGCCCGGTTCCAGCCCTGCCCATCACTCATCCCCTCTATCAGAGGAAGAGAGGTTGGCAGGAAGCGGATCTGACCTCTGGGGTGGCCACAGTCTCTCCCGAGGGCTACAGGGGCCCCTGGACAGGCAGCAGAGGCCTGCAAAAGACTTCCTTTCCCTTCCCTGGGCCCCAGGGAAGAGAGGCAGGAAGAAGGGCCTCAGCCGCAGGCATCCAGCATGGGGCTGGCCAGAGAGGGAGGCCCCCCGGGTTGCAGCTATCAGCCGGAGACCAGGCTCCAGGAAGGAAGGAAGGGCAACTCTGGCCGAGACTGAGATAAGGAGGGAACTGTGCTCAGCACAATGGGCTCCCACAAGGCTGGGAGGCCCCAAGTCAGATTTCGCCCCAACCTGGCCTCCTGTCTGTTCACACGGCTCATGTAAATATTTACTGATGTTTATATTCACGGTCTGCTGGGTCCCCTCTGAGGCCCTCTCCTATGACCCACAGATAGATCTGTGTGCCCCAGACCATGCCTGCCCTTAAGCCTAGAGATCCTGGGCCCATCCAGCAAGGGCTATGTGCATTGTTCTCTCTCATGCAATCCACAGGAACAGGCCCTTCAGGACAAAATCATCCTCTTGTTCCAGTCCATGGACACTGGGGAACTTACGGGGCCCGGTCGTGGGCGAGGCCATTCTGCCGCTGAGGGTTGATTGGCGGAAGGACAGGTTTGCTGTTGATCTCGAGTCCTCTCCTCAAGGTCTCCCGGATCTGCTCTGTGTCTGCAACGACACCACTAAGTTGCCCGGTGGCCCAGTGGGCTCCCAGCAACTCTCACCCTGCTCTTAAAACTTGGCTCAGCAGAGGTGCTAAGAAAAACTACCACATTGGCCAGTCCTGAGCCCACTCTAGGCATCCAGACGTGAGTGCTGAGTGAGTACAGATTGCGAGGGGACAACCGTGCTCTTAAGAAGCTCTAGGTTCGGCCGGGCGTGGTGGCTCACGCCTGTAATCCCAGCACTTTGGGAGGCCGAGGTGGGCGGATCACAAGGTCAGGAGATCGAGACCATGGTGAAACCCCGTCTCTACTAAAAATAGAAAAAATTAGCCGGGCGCAGGGGCGGGCGCCTGTAGTCCCAGCTACTCGGGAGGCTGAGGCAGGAGAATGGCGTGAACCCGGGAGGCGGAGCTTGCAGTGAGCCGAGATTGCGCCACTGCACTCCAGCCTGGGCGACAGAGCGAGACTCCGTCTCAAAAAAAAAAAAAAAAAAAAAAGAAGCTCTAGGTTGGAAGAGTGCCATTCTTGTAGAATCCAGGGGCAGCCTCTAGAGTTCAGAAAAGCGCTCTCCACCATCGTTTTCCTTCCTGTGTCACAGGCCCGAGGTTTACCCTTAACGTGGCTCTGCACAGTGACTGATTACTGGGGATTCTGCCCACTGAAATGGATGTGAGTGAAGGCTGCAAGTGCCCTGCCATGAATGGGCAGGTGCCTCTCACACACCTTTCTGGGTTCTGGGTGGTCAACTAGCATCTGGTCTTGCCACCCCTTCCCCTTGCATTCAAGTCAGTGAGACGAGATCATCCCTCCACCTTGGTCTATCCCAGGAAACTCTGCCTCTCCATGGAGAGGCAAGGGCCAGGAAGTGAAAGAGTTCCCCTGGTGGGATTATTTCTTTGTAAGGTGCTTTGCTGGTCTTTGGGATGAAGCTTACTAGTCTGGTCCCCTGTACTGAGATTTGGATCCAAATTTATCTCTGCAAACTGTAAACAGATACAAAAAAGCAAATTAAAGTTAGTTGCTCAAAGAGTGGTCTTAGAGTGGAAAGGAGATGATTACTAACTTTTCTAACGATCTGATTTGTTACAGTAGGATGGATTAATTTATAAATTTTTAAAAATAGCCAATAATGACTGAAATTTTAGACAAGACTATGACTCCCTCTTTAAATCAACCTCATTTGGTTGTCAAAAGCAACCAAATGATTCCAATAACTGTATACCCTGTCTTTGAGCCTCCAACAGACTTGGCATGCCATTAAAACAAACAGGAAGGAAAGAAAGGGCTCGGCTGGGTGAGGTGGCTCACATCTGTAATCCCAGCACTTTGGGAGGCTGAGGCGGGTGGATTGTTTTGAGCTCAGGAGTTTAAGACCAGCATGGGCAACATGGCGAAGCCCTGACTACAAAAAATACAAAAGTTAGCTGGGCGTTGGTGGCTCATGCCTGTAGTCCCAGCTACTTGGGATGCTGAGGCTGGAGAATCACTTCAGCCTGGGAAGTGAAGGTTGCAGTGAGCCAAGATCAAGCCACTGTACTCCAGCCTGGGCAACAGAGACCCCTGTTTCAAAGAAAAAAAAAAAAGGGCTCAAATATTTGCACTAGGGGTTTAAGTTTGTCCTTTACAGAATGAACAAAAACCTTTTATAAGTGTTATCATATATGTAAGGATTTTATTCAGGGCTGTAGACATCTTATTCTTCAAAAAAAGAAAAGATGGAAGAATGAAGAAAGGAAGTAGACAAAGAAGCTGTCAACACATGTATATGTAAGTGGCTGCTTTTCCTTTGCAGTTAGTTGGGGACGCCCTCTACTAAAAACCACAACTGTTTCTGTAGCCAAGATCAGCATAGGGAGATTCCAACAGGACAGCCACATCCTCCTTCCCAAATACCCCATCCGGAATGCAGTGGGTCCAGAGGCCCTGCCCACAGCCCTAACCCTGTATCTGTATGACAGGAGGTGGGCAATTTGCAAGCCGGCCTCACACTCAGGCCTCTCTTGTTGAAGGCCTGGGAAGGCCCAAGGCCAGAGTGATCCTTGGATCTGGCATGGCCTTCAGGCCAGAGCTGGGCCCTGTGTCAATTCCGTGGGTGGCCGACACTTTTCTCTTGCACTTGGGTGGACTATGGACTTTTCCTGTAACTGTTCTAAGGCTTCCACTCACCTCCATGACCTCAGATTGCAAGGGACAAATCTAAAACACAATGGTGCCTGCTGGTGATGCATTTGAAATACACACAGGAAACACAACTAGAAATGGGCCAATAAAGCTCCCTTAATTCCACCCTGCTGGAAGACTTCACTTGCTGTTTAAATCATGCCAGGAAATAAACTATTGAATGGGTTGTTTTTGTTAGAGACCCATCCTAGAGAGCCTGGAAACCAGGCCCTGGGGAAGAGGAAGGAGGAAGGCTGGGGGAAGGCTGGGTGTTGGCTCCCACCTTTGCCAGAGAGTCGCCGGGGCTGTGTGCCGATGCAGATGCTCCGGCTGTCCTCGTCATCCTCGGGAGGCCGGCTCAGGTCGTCCCAGGCACACTTGGCACTGACACCACTCAGGTTGGAGCCATCTGTCTCGATGCCTTTGTCAACTCTCTCCTGCTTGAAAAGAACCAAAGAGCCAGAGTTCTTTCAGAGAACTGGTGGCCCAAGGTGACCACTCTTCCAGCCACCACTCTTACAGTATTTACTGAGCCCTTGTGGTACTGAGCATGGGACAAATGCTGGAAGAGCAGGATCTCTGACCTTGTTCTGCCCTGGTTACCAATGCATGATGGTCTCTACCAGCTCTTGGACTCCTCCAGGGGAACCAGGGATTAGGGGAAGCCGGGAGGAATGCAGATCCCAAGGGAAGCATCTCTTCTACCATCAGCCTTCCAGTACAATGGCCTCTACCTGTGTCAGAGCCCCAAACCTGTCTCTGCCAGGCTGGCTGGTGGAGCTGATGTGGCCATGAGAGAGCCTACTTCTCTGAGGAGAGGTGTGATCCTTCCTCTCCTCCCGATCTTCAGGCAGAACCTCTCAGTGACTGCTATAGAAGACAGGGTGGAAGCCTGCCACAGGCGACAGGCAGCACCTGCAGTTTCCCCTTCTAACAGCTAGAGGGTGTGGTCACACAGGGAAGAGCCACAGGAGAGCAGAAGGCTGGACTTCCCCTAGATGCTTGGGTTCCCTTGTTTGGCAAAGGACTCTGGATGGAGATTCCCTCCCATTTCTTAGACTGAGATGGGGGCCTGGAGTGCAGTGACTATCTGCAGACACCCTTCTCTCCCCATCGAGACCCTACCTTTCTACAGGCCTTGGTATTGCTGGGTCCAAACACTCTCCAAATGGCCTCAAGGAAGAGTTGTACTCAAAACATCCCTGGATTTTCTGGTAAAACACCCTTCATTGATGCTGGACCTTGAACTAAAAGTCATCTATGCCCATGTGGGCCAAATCAAACTTGTGACTGAGCACCTCAACAAGAATCTATGCTTCCTGGCTCCACGGGTGCCACACTGGCCTGCCGATCAGCCCGGGAGCCCCATCTGGGAGAAGTACAGGTACTGTCCTTATTTCCCGGGACCAGTTAGCAAGTGGCTGTGCCCCAGATGCCTCCTTCCCACCAGTCATCTCCTCCTTTCAAGTGCTAATGGTGGCCTGGGCAAAGCTGTGGGTTCCGAGCAGGAAGAGGCTAAGCAGGGAAGCACTCTGTGTACTCCAGGCGGGGAGTGCGTATACTCTGGTGTGCTCAGGGGATAGTCTGAGCTTCTTCCTCTCCACTGGCTGCCCTGGGGTCCCTCACTTAGTTAAAGAGTTGCAGACAGACAATTCTTGGCTTAACTTGTCTGGGCCATTTACTTTATAAGTAAAAAGAAAACGTTAAGACGCAGAAAGGTGAGGGACTTGTTTGGGCACACAGCTGGTTAGCCTAGAGCTTGGATCACAGGAATATACGCCAGCTCTAAATGGACTGATAGCAAGCAGGCTCCTGAAAGGCACAGTGAATACAGAAGAGTTCACACTTGGTACACAGAGCCACCAGGAAGGAAAGCTGTCCTTTCTCCCTGTGGGGCCCTGGGTCCTGTGGGCTGCTCTCAGGGGAGCCTGCAGACTAGGAAGGAGAATAGCTCTTGGCATGGAAGGACAGCTGTTTACCCTTCTAGTGCAAAGGACCAGGTTCTTTCTTAGTACTTGGCACTTAAGATAGGGTCCAAACAATGGCCCACAGTGCCCCATGCTGGATCCCAGTGTGGCTACAGAACAAGGGCTTAGGGAAGCATAGCCTTCCTGGTTCCTGGTTCTCGCATATGCAGAAGATACAAGGAAACCAAGTTTAAAGTAGAGAGAACAGAGGATCGTGGCAGCAGTTTGAAATGTTCAGTGTTAAAGGCACTAGGAAAACAGAGGAGCATCATCTGTGAATGAATAGGATTTATGCCCAAGAACTCACAAATCTACAGTGAAGAACTCAGGGGCTGCTGGCTACATGTCCAGCTGCCACCTCTCTTTCTCTAACACATGGAACTCGCGGCAACTGCCTGTGGCTTACCAGATTTTTTACAGAAGCATGACAGGCTTAGAGATGGCAATGACCTGAATTTGGTCAGGGGAATAGAAGGAGCCAGACACGTGGCAGGTAACATTATTAGCTGTCTGTGGCTTCTGCTTCAGGAGAAGCCCATAAGAAAGGCAGTTATAGGCCGGGCGTGGTGGCTCACACCTGTAATCCTAGCACTTTGGGAGGCCGAGGCAGGCGGATCATCTGAGGCCAGGAGTTCGAAACCAGCCTGACCAACATGGTGAAACGCTGTCTCCATTAAAAATACAAAAATTAGCTGGGCGTGGTGACGGGCGCCTGTAATCTCAGCTACTCGGGAGGCTGAGGCAGGAGAATTGCTTGAACCCAGGAGGCAGAGGTTGCAGTAAGCTGAGATTGCGCCATTGCACTCCAGGCTGGGTGACAAGAGTGAAACTCCGCCCCCACCAAAAAAAAAAAAAAAAAGGCAGTTACGTTCTTGTGGCTTTCTAAATTTACCTGCATGCCAAAGGAATGCTTCTAAAACAGCAAAGATGACACTGAAACACTGTCCAGGTGGGCCACAGGGAGTGGACAGCTGCCAGCCTGTATGTCTAAGGTGCCAACCTTTCCAGGCTAGGAGCTCTGCGTCTGACTGTCCAAGATAGAAAATGTGGCGAAAACGGGGATGGGACCATTAGACCAATCAGCACTCACTCCTGAAGCTGGGCCATGGAGTCATTATCACCTACACCACTGTCTGGTACAGGGCCGTGGTGGCCATGGTGGCTCCCTAAAAGAAAGTCTGGGAGGCAAGAGAATGAATACTGGGCAAACAAGCAATATCCACTACACTTATCTTTTATTGCTGGCGATCTAATTTTTTAAGCCAATATGTAATTTACATACAATAAAAATATCCTTTTAAAATGCCAAAATACGTATGTCTGAGGACTAGCTTTCCTGGGCTGAAATCTCTGTTCCCTATGTGCTCCGCAGAATTCAGGGGACAAGTTCCAAATGATGCCAAATTTCTACTCACTCACACATAAAGCTCCTCCATTTTCCCAGGATGAAAGCCAGTGTTATTTGGAAGAGGCCTAGGCACAGGTTACTAGAAAGGTTTTCCTCACTCAAGACATACTTGCAGGTGTGGATCAATCTCAAATATGGTCTCTCCTCTCCGCATGTCAGTTATCAGCCAGGGGCCGCCAGCACTGTGGACAAGGAAAGGGGATGGTAACTGAGGATCTGGGGCTGATGGGCTGGGCCTACAGCCTGCCCTGTTTGCTGCCCCAGGCCTAGGACACAGGGGAATAGTTTGTGGTCAGGGACTGTCAGGGAGTGAGTTGTCAGGAAGCCCTGATGTGAAAAACCAGGGCCTGAAATAACAATGCAAGAGGGAGCCCCACATGGAGGGTGGTGGAGGGACTCCCATCCCCAGGCCCAGGGATCCAGGCTCCCACCTTGCACGGGTACTCACATAGGTACTGTCCGCAGCAGCTCCAGGATGCCCTGCCCGTTCCACTGCTGGGCTGAGTGTAGCTCTTCAGTGCAGACGCCAACAATCTGAGGCCCAGGATAGAAAGCCACTGTGTGTTAATGGCAGCTCCCCACCCCAAGAAGGTCAGTTACTCAGGCTCTCTGAGTCACCTCCAGTTGGGAGACCACAGGCAGGATCTGTGCTTAGGAGCTGGTACAGCCAAGATGGGATGGTTCCCTTAGGAGGGAGTGGCTGCCTGGCTGGTAAATGGCTGGGTCCACTGGTGGGCCCTGAGGCCTGACCCTTGCCCTTGCTGTGTCTGGATGACACCAAGTCTAGCTCTTGGCTGCAAAGGAGAAAACCAAGGCCTGAGCAACTCAAGATGTGTCCTCAGGCTATGTCTCTGGAAGTTGGGGAGGTTCAGGGAGCCATTCCTACCCAGTCTGGTATCATGGGGAATGTAAAGAAGAGACTTTGAGACCTATCAGGCTTGGAACCACCACCAATAGGTCCTAGCAGCTTGCAGAGAAACTCCTCCCTTCCTTATTAGGGGATAGGCCTTTGTGTAAATATCAAAGGAATCAGTGGAACCTTCACATAGACTTCATCGTGACCAAAAACAAACACTGGTCAAAGCTGGGCAGGTTACCACAGCTTCTGGGAAACAGCAAGGATGACCCAGAGCTGGCTTCCTGCTAGAAAGTCCTGTTCACTGTTCACAGAATACCTGCCACCCCCACTCCTCCCTCTCAGCTACAGCCATTCTCTCCCACCCAAATGGCCCCTTCCCCTTCCCCCTTCTCCCATCTCAGCAGGTTAAATCAGACCATCTGAATCTACCTGACAAACCATCAGAGGAAACAGAAATCAGGAGGAGGCCAAAGGAAACCTCCCACTCCCTTCACTCCCCTTCCTCAAGCCTCCCTATCCTCCCAGGACTCTTCCTACAGGAAGGCTTGAACCAGCATTCAACCTGTGCCTCACCTGGAGGAAGGTAACTACCCCAAAGGGTGTCTGCACGGGCTGCATCTGTGGGTCCTCTGTCAGCAGCATGTGCTGAATTCTTGACTCACTGTTATCCAAAGGGCTGTGCCAGGACACATGGTCCCCGCTGCAGAAGGTGTTCTCTGTGGGAGAGACACAAGGATCCTCAGTGTTCAAGGCCTCAGATCCAGACCTGGAATCTGGGCTGGGATCTCACTAGCACAGGCTGGGAGGCTTCCCAGCCTCTTAGGGTAGCCCCTGTGAAGGAAGAGAAGCATTCACTCCGGATGGAAGCAAAGAGCTTGTGGATATTTCCAAAAACCTAAATTGTTCCTGCTTGCCAATTCTGTCAGACTTAAATGGAAAAGGACAGGCTATTAGTGTGAAAGTTCCTTTGGCCTGGGAAACCCGAAAGACTTCTGGCATCTGCTTCATTTCCCCAATATCCCGACTCATGGTGGGAGGCAGGAGCCATGATTGGATCTGCCAAGAAAGAATAAGGTGCTGGCCGGGCGCGGTGGCTCACGCCTGTAATCCCAGCACTTTGGGAGGCCGAGGCGGGCGGATCACAAGGTCAGGAGATCGAGACCACGGTGAAACCCCGTCTCTACTAAAAATACAAAAAAAAAATTAGCCGGGTGCGGTTGTGGGCGCCTGTAGTCCCAGCTACTCGGGAGGCTGAGGCAGGAGAATGGCGTGAACCCGGGAGGCGGAGCTTGCAGTGAGCCGAGATCGCGCCACTGCACTCCAGCCTGGGCGACAGAGGGAGACTCCGTCTCAAAAAAAAAAAAAAAAAAAAAAAAAAAAAAAAAAAAAAAAAGAAAGAATAAGGTGCTTTTTTGTGGGGCCACCTGGCCAGAAGTCCACAGGGAGGCAACAGGGCAACGAAAGCCCTTCACCTTGGAGAAACAGAATGAGATTTCTGTGTTGCTGAAACGGCGCTCAGAAGGAAACATCCAACCTTGGAGGGCCTTTGAGATCTATCACCAGTTTCCACAGGTAGATGCAGGAATTCCTGAGGAACACTAGGCTTCAAGTAAATGGAGGTCTAGATAGTGCCTCCCGCACTGTGGCAGAGACAACTCATGAGGATCCTCAGGCTATGTCTCTGAGATGTTCAGATTCTGCGAAAGGTAGCTGTTGCTGCCAAGGGCACAGCCTCCTCACACACAGGCTCACCACTGCACTTCAAGCAGGCACATTACTTTAGAAAGAGTTTTGTTTAAGGCCACATAACCACAAGGGAAAACAACCCCACAGGGTACTAAGTCTCTCACTAGCTCTGACTCTCATCATGGGTGCCAAGGTGCCATGTATGACCAGCCTATGCATCCACAGGCTCCCTTGCATGTTTTGTTCGTACACAAATGGAAGCACACTATTCTGCAGATTTCACTTAATTATATATCTTAGAGAACACTTCTTTTTTTTTTTTTTTAATACAGAACACTTCACAAATTTGCATGTCATCCTTGCGCAGGGGTCATGCTAATCCCCTCTGTATCGTTCCAATTTTAGTATATGTGCTGCTGAAGTGAGCACGAGATCACTTTTCTTTTTTTTTTTGAGACGGCATCTCGCTCTGTTGCCAGGCTGGAGTACAGTGGTGTGATCTCGGCTCACTGCAACCTCCGCCTCCCGAGTTCAAGCGATTCTCCTGCCTCAGCCTCCCAAGTAGCTGGGATTACTGGCAAGCACCACCACACCAGGCTAATTTTTTGTATTTTTAGTAAAGATGGGGTTTCACCGTGTTAGCCAGGACGGTCTCGATCTGACCTCATGATCCGCCCGCCTCGGCCTCCCAAATTGCTGGCATTACAAGCATTAGCCACTACACCCGGCCGAGATCACTTCTTTTCAGCACATGGAGAGCTATCTCATGCTTTAAATGGCTGTTCCCGGGTTCACTGTGGTCTGTCATTCATGATCTGGGAATCTCAACAGTTGAGGTACCTTCCTTCACTTTTTATCAATATTTGAGGTAAGGCAGAACACACACATACACACACCCATCTTTTCCATCCAGGATATGGCTCCAGTTATTGGTCCTAACCTCAGTGGTGTTCATTTAGGTAGGAGAAGGAAGACTGCTTCCTCTGAGATGTAATAATACAGAGGAGAGGAGAAGGCACGGCTCCAGGTATAGCCAACTAGAAACCCCTAAATTACCAAATTCCTGCTAGGCTCACTCTTCCCAGAATCCCTCTCCTTTTATGTAAGTGTGTTTCTGCAAGCAGCCTTCATGTTCTACAAGTAAGAAACAATGCAGGCTGGGCGTGGTGGCTCACACCTGTAATCCCAGCACTTTGGGAGGCCGAGGCAGGAGGATCACCAGGTCAGGAGATCAAGACCATCCTGGCTAATATGGTGAAACCCTGCCTCTACTAAAAATACAAAAAATTAGCTGGGCGTGGTGGCAGGCGCCTGTAGTCCCAGCTACTTGGGAGGCTGAGGCAGGAGAATGGCGTGAACCTGGGAGGCGGAGCTTGCAGTGAGCCGAGATCACGCCACTGGACTCCAGCCTGGGCAACAGAGTGAGACTCTGTCTCAAAAAAAAAAAAAAAGAAAGAAAGAAAAGAAAAAGAAACAATGCAACAGGTAAAAGGACTGAATAAGTAATTAACCCCCCAACAACAACATACACACATATAAACAATCCAGGCCCATCAGATGACTCTACTGGTAAATTCTGCCAAACATTTAGAGAAGAATTAATAGTGACTTTTCACAAACTCTTCCAAAAAATAAAAGAAGAAATACTTTCTAATTCATTCTATGAAACCAATATTACTCTGATACGAAAAGCAAAGGTTTAAAGGTTTAAGACAAGGAAAAAAAACCTATAGACCAATATACTTTATGCATATACAAACAAAAATCCTAAACAAAATACCAGCAAACAGAATCCAGCAACATACAAAAAGGGTTATACAGGCTGGGTGTGGTGGCTCATGTCTGTAATCCCAGCACTTTGAGAGGCCAAGGCAGGCGGATCACGAGGTCAGGAGTTCAAGACCAGCCTGGCCAAGACAGTGAAACCCCGTTTCTACTAAAAATACAAAAAATTAACAGGACGTGGTAGAAGGCACCTGTAATCCCAGCTACTTGGGAGGCTGAGGCAGGAGAATTGCTTGAACCCAGGGTGGAGGCTGCAATGAGTGTAGATCACGCCACTGCACTCCAGCCTGGGCAACAGTGCGAGACTCTGTACTCTGTCTCAAAAAAAAAAGGTCGGTTATACACAATGACCAAGTAGAATTTATCCCAGAAACGCAAGGCTAGTTTATACACAAGAAAATCCATGTAATGGAAGTTATAAAAAAAAAAAACACTCCATGATCATGTCAACAGACAGAAAAAGCATTTGACAAGATCCTTTTCATAATAAAAATACTCAGATTTGGAATATATGCAACTTCCTCATCTTGATAAAGAGCATTAACAAAAAACCCCACAGCTAACATCATACTTGATTAATGGTAAGTAACTGAACTAATTCCCTCTACAATCAGGAACACAACAGAGATGGTTACTCTCGCCACTACTCTCGCCACTTCTGTTCAACATTGTATTAGAGTGCAAGCCAGGACAATTAGGCAAGAAAAAGAAACAAAAAAAAAAAAGTCCAGGTGCGGTAGCTCACACTTCTAATCCCAGCACTTTGGGAGGTCGAGGCATGTAGATCACCTGAGGTCAAGAGTTTAAGACCAGCCTGACCAATATGGTGAAACCCTGACTCTACTAAAAATACAAAAATTAGCCAGGCGTGGTGGCGTGCTCCTGTAGTCCCAGCTACTCAGGAGGCTAACACAGGAGAATTGCTTGAACCTGGGAGGCAGAGGTTGCAGTGAGCCAAGATCACACTACTGCACTCCAGCCTGGGTACAGAGTGAGACACCATCTCAAAAAAAAAAAAAAAAAAAGAAGAAGAAATACATCCAGATTGGAAAGGAAGAAGTAAAACTGCCTCTATTCATGGATAGCATGATATTGTAATATAGAAAACCTTAAGGAACATACTAAAAATTACTAGAACTATTAAACAAGTTCAGCAAGGTTGTAGGGTACAAAGCAATATGCAAAAATCATTTGTATTTGTATATACTAGCAAGGAACAATCCAAAAATAAACCTAAGGCCATGCATGGTGGCTCGTGCCTCTAATCCCAGCACTTTCAGAGGCTGAGGTGGGAGGATTGCTTGAGCCTGGCCGTTAGAGACCAGCCTAGGCAACATAGCAAGAACCCCCATCTCCATACATACACACACAGATTAGCCAGGCATGGTAGTGCACACCTGTAGCTGCAGCTATCTGGGAGGCTGGAGCATGAGGATAGCTTGAGCCCAGGAGTTCAAGGTTGCAGTAAACTATGATCACACCACTGCACTTCAGCCTGGGCAACAGAGAGAGACTGTGTATCAAAAAAATAAAAAACAAAACAAAACAAAATAAAAAATGAAAGAAAAACAATTATTTCACAATAACATCAAATATAATGCAATGCTTCATTTAACAAAGGAAATGAAAACTTATACTCTGAAAACTACAAAACGTCATTGAAAGAAATTCGAGAAGACCTACATAAATGGAAAAACATCCAACATTCATGGATCAGAAGACTAAGTGTTGCTGAGATGGCAGTATCCCCAACTCGATCTACAGGTACAGTGCAATCCCTATGAAAATGACAGGTATCGGGGGGAGGGGGGAGGGGGAGGGATGGCATTGGGAGTTATACCTGATGTAAATGACGAGTTGATGGGTGCTGACGAGTTGATGGGTGCAGCACACCAACATGGCACAAGTATACATATGTAACAAACCTGCACGTTGTGCACATGTACCCTAGAACTTAAAGTATAATAATAATAAAAAAGAAAAAAAGAATTACCAAAATGTGACACAGAGACATGAAGTGAGCACATGCTGTTGGATAAATGGTACCAATAGAATTGCTATATGCAGGGTTGCTACAAACCTTCAATTTGTAAAGAAAACTCAGTATTTGTGAAGTGCAACAAAATGAGATATGCCTGTATTTATCATTGTTGTATCTTTTTGGTGAATTAAACTTTTATCATTACAAAAAAAGAAAATGACAGGTATCCTCTTTGCAGTAATTCACAAATGGATTCAAAACTTCACGTGGAAATGCAAGACACCCAGAATAGGGCTGGGCATGGTAGCTCACACCTGTAATCCCGGCACTTTGGGAGGCCGAGGTGGGCGGATCATGAGGTCAGGAGACCGTCCTGGCTAACACGGTGAAACCCGGTCTCTACCAAAAAAAACACAAAAAATTAGCCAGGCGTGGTGGCCGGTGCCTGTAGTCCCAGCTACTCGGGAGGCTGAGGCAGGAGAATGGTGTGAACCCAGGAGGCAGAGCTTGCAGTGAGCTGAGATCACGCCACTGCACTCCAACCTGGGCGACAGAGCAAGATTCCATCGCAAAAAAACAGAAACAAATAAACAAAAAAAAAACAAAAAACAACAACAACAACAACAAAAAAAGAGAAAATAACAAGTGTACAACTGTTGGTGAGGATGCAAAGAATCTGGAATCCTTGTGCACTGCTGGTGGAATATAAAATGGAGTAGCCACTGTGCAAAACAGTATAGCGGTTCTGCAAAAACTTTTAAACACAGAATCACCATATGATCTAGCAAGTTCACATCTGGGTATATAGCCAAAATAACTGAAAGGAGGGTCTCAAACAGATATTTGTATACCTATCTTCACAGCAGCATTATTCACAATTGCCAGAAGGTAGAAACAACCCAAATGTCCATCAACAGATGAATGGATTAACAAAATGCAGTATTTACACAAAATGGAATACGATTCAGCCATAAAAAAGGGAAATTCTGGCAAATGCTACAGCATGGGTGAACCTTGATAATATTATACTAAGTGAAATAAATATACACAAAAGGACAAATACTGCATGATTTCACTTACATGAAGTACCTAGAGTAGGCAAATTTATAGAGACAGAAGCTGGGGGAGAAGCGAATGGGGAGTTATTGCTTAGTGGGTACAGAGTTTAAGTTGGGGAAGATGAAAAAGTTCTAGAAATGGATGGTGGTAATGTCTGCAAAACAATGTGAATATACTTAATAATGTCACAGAACTGTACACTTAGAAATGTTAAAATGATAAATTTTATGTTACACATATTTAATCACAATTTTAAAAAGAAAAAACCCACAGAATGAGAGAAAATATTTGCAAATCATATCTAATAAGTATCCAGCATATATTAAGTATTTTGCATCCAGAACATATAAAGAGTTCTTACAACTCAATAATAAAAGATAAATAATTCAATTTAAAAATAAGCACAGGATCGGAATATATTTCTCCAAAGAAGATATACAAATAGCTAGCTGGGCACGGTGGCTCATGCCTGTAATCCCAGCACGTTGGGAGGCCAAGGCGGGCGGATCACCTAAAGTCAGGAGTTCAAGACCAACCTGGCTAAAATGGTGAAACCCTGTCTCTACTAAAAATACAAAAATTAGTCAGGCATGGTGGCATGAGCCTGTAATCCCAGCTATAGGGAGGCTGAGGGAGGCGAATTGCTTGAACCCAGGAGGCAGAGGTTGCAGTGAGCCAAGATCGTGCCATTTCCCTCCAGCCTGTGTAACAGAGTGAGACTCTGTCGGGAAAAAAAAAAAAAAAAAAAAAGAAAAAGAAAAAAAGATATACAAATAGCTAATAAGCAGATAAAAAGATCCTCAATGTCATTAACCATTAGGGGAATGCAAATCAAAACCACCATGAGGCCAGTGCAGTGGCCTCCCAACACTTTGGGAGGCCAAGGTGAGAGGATCGCTTGAGGCCAGGAGTTTGAGACCAGCCTGGGCAGCCATGGCAAAACCCCATCTCTAAAAAAATACAAACAAGGCCGGATGCGGTGGCTCACGCCTGTAAGTCCAGCACTTTGGGAGGTCAAGGCAGACGGATCACGAGGTCAGGAGATCGAGACCATCCTGGCTAACACAGTGAAATCCTGTCTCTACTAAAAATACAAAAATTAGCCAGGCGTGGTGGCATGAGCCTGTAGTCCCAGCTACTTGGGAGGCTG
This sequence comes from Macaca thibetana thibetana, assembly GCF_024542745.1. Lineage (NCBI taxonomy): Eukaryota > Metazoa > Chordata > Mammalia > Primates > Cercopithecidae > Macaca > Macaca thibetana. The sequence continues at coordinate 98,698,597 of NC_065586.1, read as the reverse complement.
AGCCAGGAGAATGGCGTGAACCCGGGAGGTGGAGCTGGCAGTGAGCCGAGATTGTGCCACCGCACTCCAGCCTGGGCGACAGAGTGAGACTCCATCTCAAAAAACAAACAAACAAACAAACAAACAAAAAAATTAGCTGGGTCTGATGGCCCATACCTGTAGTCCTAGCTACTCAGGAGGTTGAAGTTGGAGGATTGTTTGAGCCCGAGATGTGGCGGCTACAGTAAGCTTTGGTTGCACCATAGTATTCCAGCCTGGATGACAGAGTGAGACCCTGTCTCAGAAAACAAAACAAAACAAAACAAAACAAAAAGCCCACAATGAGACACCACCACTTCATACCCACTAGAATGTTTAAAATAAAAAAGATAGCAATTATAAGTATTATCTGGCAATAAAAAGGAATAAAATACTAATGTATACTACAACATGAACCTTAAAGACATTATGCTAAGTGAAAAAAGCCAGTCATAAAAGACCTTATATGATTCCATCCATATGGAATGTCCAGAAAAGGCAAATCTATGGAAACAGATAGTAGATTAGTGGTTGTCTACAGCTGTGATGGTTGGAAGGAATAGGGAGTGACCAATATGAGGTTCTTTTTTCATGGTGATGGTTTCACAACTGTGAATTACATGGTATGTGAATCGTATGTCAATAAATCTGTTATTAAAAAAGAAAGGATATAGCAGGCAAAAGGAAGGAATCTTGAGGCACAGGCAAAGTAGGGGAAGCAAGGCCAAGCCTCTAAATTTCTTGTTTCCACCACCCCAGGCACAGCAGCCTGGCCTGGGAGAAACCTGACACATGATGCTGAGACATCACAGCACTGTATGTGTCTACATGACCTGAACAATCATCTACTAACATATTCTTTTCTACAAATGAGAAAAGGATGCTTGAGATTGACCAACGTCTCATAGTACGTCAGTGATGATGGGCATGGCCCAACACTTCCCAAACTTTGGGGTCATCCACAACACCCATCAGGATGTTTGCTGTATCTGTGTACCATCTGTACCATTATCTACCTGTATTTTTCCCCCTAAAATTGACTTGTCTTTTTTTTTTTTCCCTGAACAAACTTACTCTGAAAGGGTAACTTCATATCACTATACTAGATAAGGAAAATAAATGGAAAATTAGTGTTGCTTACCTCAAGTGGTAACTTTTGGATAATATGATGATAACAAATTGTTAATTTCTAGCTGATATTGTTGCCTACCTAACATTGTTTAAAAACTGAAATAAACAAGGGTCAAAGAGCTGTTCAAGGTTTAAAGAGTCATATACAGCTGAGACAAAATCACCAAGACTGAGAGAGAACAAACTGGGCCAGGCATGGTGGCTCATGCCTGTAATCGTAGCATTTTGGGAGGCCCAGCGAGAGGATCGCTTGAGCCGAGGAGTTTGAAACCAGCCTGAGCAACATAGTAAGACCCCATCTTAAAAAAAAAAAAAAAAAGAAAAAAGAACCAAAGAGAGAAAAGTGGCTTCACTATTTATGCTACCAGTTACTACTCTTGTGCAGTTACCAGCTGAAATCGCCTGCTGGTTTTGGCAAACCCTGGCTTAGTGGTGAACTTTGGAGTTGGGAAGGCCGTTTCTATTTGCCTCCATCCCTAACTAGTTGTGACCCTGCACAACTTGCCCAAACACAATATACAAGCCTGTTAGCAGGAAATAGTGTGCCTACTCAGTATGCTTTCTATTGCGGTATGTTATTACTCATGTACTAGAATACAGTACAGATACTCTCACCTGTCACCAGAAAACAGGACTGGCCACAGAGCTTGTAGCTACCAGCAAGTGCCCAGTAGGTGGCACCATTGCTCCTGGTTTAAGAAACAGATGGGCCAGTTACCTGGAGCTTTACATCCCTATCTGATGTCTGGTCTGTAGAAACATACCCCAAACTGGGTGGGGATTTACTTAGGCTGGAAATAGGGAAAAGGCTGGAAACAGGGAAAAGGCTGGAAAGATTTGGAGTCATGACCTTTGATCTTTTATTAACCAGAATTAACATGATTTTAAAATATTGTGCAAACCCAAACTGTTTGAACCAGAATGACCAAAAAGCACTTTGTGCAGGCTTAATAACTTGGGAAGAGGCTTAATTTAGGCAGCTGCGAGAGGGAGACTCTAAGGCAAGAAAAGGGAGTCAGGCCCAGGTGCTGCTCTAGGATCAACACGTTCCACTCTGAGCATGTGTGATCGGGCTTTGGCCAACGGTACTCCTGAGTTAAAGCGGGGAGCAGAAAGTGCAACTTCCATCAGAAATGCCTGGAGAGCAGGATACTAACAGAAACTTCTAGCGAGGGGCAGGTCTTCCGCAGCTCTGCTTGATGAAGGAACTAGACTTATGAGCTGTTCTGTGGCCAAGAAATGGTCTTTCTTAACACAATGAAAGAGCCTTGGTCACAGTTTTCAAGCCTGGGACAAAGCCACAATGGGTTCATTCTTGAGTCCGGTCTGGTCTTTATGCCCTGGATGCTCAGCCCCATTCTGTTGGAGCCACTGTGGGGTCTCAGCACTCAGGCCCCAGCGCCTACCCTGGGAAGCTCTTGGCCCCTTCAGAGGGGTTTTCAAATGCTAATAATGCCTCAGTTAGAGGCCCAGCTGTTCAGTACAGCGGTTACAGGAGCTGGCTTCCTCTCTTTTGCTCCCCAAGGTAGCCTTATTGAAAAGTCAGGGTGAAAATCCCAGAGACCTCCCAACTACACAGCAGAGGCTCCCCCACCCGGTGTCTGAAAGAATGCCGTTCCAGGTAAGGGCTGGGTAGACACTTTCTATTCCCTTCCCTCCTTGGAGCTTTGCCCCCAAGTACCAGGAGAAACCTCCCTCGGCTACTCCAGACTTCTATGCTGTTTGGCAAATTCACTGGAAGGGAAATATCACTCCAGAGTAGCAAAAGGAGTCTTTCCCCTCCCCCGCTAAAAATGCTAGTTACAGTTCTATACCTTGCTCACTTGGGAGAAAGATTTCATTCCTCCACGTCTCATTCCCCATTAACAAACAACTCCTGGGCAATAACTCTGAAAATGTGGAAGATGCTAAACAGGCGCACAGAATCTAACTGGCTCCTCCAATTGGCCATCATCCCACCCCCACCTCCCCGACATCCAGCTTCAGTCATGGTGGTTTGAAGTTGGACTGTCCCAGATATAATAAGTTAGCAAAATCTAGGGAGAGGGGTTGCAGAAGAAAACAGCTATTGTTTGTAAAATAGTTAGTGCTGCCTTTGAAACACAGAAGCAAATACATTCCTTGAGTTCTTACAAATACATTCTTCAAGAGTTCTTAATTCATCCTAACTCTAGACAGTGCCCACCTGCCTCCCTTCTGTGCAAAAGTACAGGCCCCCGTGATGTTCTACATAATAGCCTGGAAACTAAAGCCCCACCCCAGGGTCAGAATGAACATGCTTGGTCTGTGGAGAGGAGGCTCATGTTCCCTTTGGGAGCCCAGGAGAGTGAAGCTTGGCACCGTGAAGCCAAATGCTCCTTTTCTCCAGGTGCTTTTCTGCGTGCTCTGAGATGATTCCATGCTTTCCAGGGACAGAGAACAAGGGCAGGAAATGGAGCCGGACTATGCCAGGTGACACAGGAGTGGCTGGTCTGCAAGAGGTGTTTTTGAGAGAGCAGGAAAATGGGAGGTGATCCAAAGCGGGCTGGCAGACTCAGGTCTGTCAAGTTGGAGGTCAAACATTTGACAAAGGCACAGCCATCATAGTCTCTCAAGAAAAAATCTCCACTCCTCTTGCATTTTTGGTGTTCACAAATCATTCTGATAACCAGGGCTTAAGTGTCTTCTGTGAACACTGAGAGCTGGTCCTAGGGGGGCTTAGCAGTTCTTTCCCAAAATGTCAGATGTGCCAGACACGTCCCCAGTGACACTGACTGCTGAGGAGGAAAGGTTCAGTTAGCCTACGCTCCATATCTGGAAGTCCCAGGATGAAGCTGAGACCTGTGGGGAGACTCTGGCAACTGACTAACCCACCCTCCTTCCTGAGAAGGCTCAAGCTGCTACTGCTGCGGCCATGGTGGGCTGCGCGACGGAGCTGGGCCCAGAGAAGGTTTCCTCTGAGATTGGAAGACAGTTCCTTCTCAAGTCAACAGAAAGCCCATGAGCAGAAATACATTTATGGGGGCAGAACTACAGGTGCACACAGGCCTGGGAGCTTCATGACTCCCCAGTGAGAGGAGGAGAAAATCTGGAGGTTTTGCTGAACGAAACATCTCTGGCTGAGGCAGTGAAGGAAGTAAAGTTCAAAGTTAGTCCTGTTGGCTTCTGCCCAGCCCATGTGCTCCTAATGGGGGCCACTCAGTCAGCCCGCTGCCCCCACTGGATCTCTCCGTAAGCTCATCCTAATTTCTAAAACCCATGCCTAATTTCTTCTTCTTTTTTTCCTTCTTCTTCTTCCCCTTCTCTTTCTTCTTCTCCTTCTCCTTCTTCTTCTTCTTTTTTTTTTTTTTTTTTTTTTGAGACACAGTCTCTCTCTGTTGCCCAGGCTGGAGTACAATGACACAATCTCAGCTCACTGCAACCTCCACCTCCTGGGTTCAACTGATTCTCGTGCCTCAGCCTCCCAAGTAGCTGGGACCACAGGTGCACGCCACCACACCCAGCTAATTTTTGTATTTAGTAGAGATAGGGTTTTGCCATGTTGGCCAGGCTAGTCTTGAACTCCTGACCTCAAGTGATCCACCTGCCTTGGCCTCCCCAAGTGCCGGGATTACAAGTGTGAGCCACCACGCCCAGCCCAAGCCTAATTTCTAGACCAGAGAGTAGGAGAATAGGGATATGTGTGTCTAGTCTATTGCCAGAAATGAGGCGCCTACTGAGTTTTAGGCCACGGGGTGTAGCAGAACCACAAATGACATTTCTGGAGCCCTTAGCACACCTGCACAATGCTACCCTCATTTTAGGGAGGAGTAACTCCAGGCACTGTACAGAGGGCACTGCCCTCACAAAGACACAGAGCCTCCTCCAGGCAAATTCTCCCACAACCTAACAGCACCCACCCACCAAAGGCAGGCAGCAGATCCTCTTCTTGTCTGATCAACACTGACTTTTCCTGGTAACAGCAACTCTCGTCCTCCAGGAATCCAAATAAAGCTGAGAGTGAGCACCTCCCTCCACTTCCCTGCCTACCTGGCTCCACGCCCCCTCGCGAAGCCAAAGCCAAAGAACCTTACAGCAGAGTTGTGACGCAGGACCCACACTAGGAACTAGGACAGAAACCTTGCATCAGAGTCTGGAGACAAGGCCCACACTAGGAACTGGGACAGAAGTTGAATGCAATGATGTATAAACGGCCTAGCAGCAAAAAAATAAAACATGTCCTGGGTAATTCCCCTTTAACAGTGGACCTCCTGCAAGGAGAGGAAAAGATGGGATACTCCCCAGCTCAGAAGCTACAATTTGTTACAAACCAATAGAATTTGGCACCCCTGCCTTTCTCCCCACACAGTGCACAGCAGATAGATGCTCCTAAGGAAGGATAATCCCAGGAACATGGCTGACTGTTCAACAACTCCTCTGCAGGGCTTCCAATCAAACTCCAAAGAAAGGGCAAGACAGAAACTCTTTAAGAAAGAAAAAACAACAAAGCAAACAAACTGTGGGGGGGGGGTGCAGGGGAGAAGACCCAAAACAGATTCTCTGTACCACCTGTGGTTGAGGAGCTCTTGGGGCTAAAAGGTAAAATTCTTCATAACTGGTCAAATGGTGCAGATGGTGACCAGTTGTAGAGTTTCCAAATCTGGTCATGTGGTAGAAACAAGAATTAACCCCTACCCCCCCGCCCCACCTACCTTTTCAAAGTTCTGGATGCAGTTTTATCACTTGAAAAATTCATTTGAGTGTTTGGTTTGAGAGCTTCCCTCAGCTAGCTCTGTCTGATATTAATTTGGCTAAATGTGGTTGCAAGACATGGAGACGGGAAATGAATATGCAGTCCCACTTGATTAAATAAAGAAGACTGAGAGAAGACATATTTGCTCTTGCAAAACTGAAAGGAAATGTAAAGGCTATTCCTTCCAGGTTTTGCCTGGAATCAAAGGAATTGCACAGCTAGCCAAAGGAGACTCAAAACTGCTTCCCTATGCATTTTCTCCAGAACCTCCTGCTCTTCAGTTTCCTTCCTCTCCCTCAAAGCCGCAATCATAAAGGCAAACAGGGAAGTGTAAGGAAAATCCCTTTATAAGCAGAGATACTCAGTAAACTGGAATACAGGTCACAGCGGGAGAGGTGGGAGGCTGGCAGGCTGCCAGAGGCCCTGCAGACTCTCACCCCAAAGCGAGTCTAGGGGGCTGCAAACTTTCAGAACTAGACTGATGCGGCTTCGCTAGAGATAGACTGTGGACCTGACACACCCTGTGCTCACATGGGCAGGGCACACAGCAGACAGCCTCATTCTCCCCACAGTGAGGGTGAGGACCCTGATTGCCCACAGAGCCCAGGAGGGTTCATCTGGCCACAGCTTGTAGCTGTCACTAGTCAAACCTCATTTACTCACCCATATATGCTATGCCCACCTGTAAAGAACACAGGTCCTTGCTTAGCCCTTAGAGAGAGCCTGGAGTCCTAATCTAGCAGATGCTTTCAACTTTTCTTTTTAAGCAGCTCCATCTGTTTAGACACCTGTCAGCATGAGAAGGCAGAATATTCTGCCCACAGGCTTGTAACTGGGCAAGACCTGCTCTTGTTCCTCTCTCCTTCACCAGCATGAGGGCCTGCCACCTACACACAAGGCAGAGCCCAAGCCTCTTCTTTTTTTTTTTTTTTTCCTTTGAGACAGAGTCTCGCTCTGTCGCCCAAACTAGAGGGCAGCGGTGCCATCTCAGCTCACTGCAATATCTACCTCCCAGGTTCAGGCAAGTCTCATGCCTCAGCCTCCCGAGCAGCTGGGATTACAAGCGTGCACCACCATGTCCAGCTAATATTTCTTTCTTTCTTTTTTTTTTTTTGAGACGGAGTCTTGCTCTGTCTCCAGGCTGGAGTGCAGTGACATGATCTCAGCTCACGGCAACCTCTGCCTCATGGGTTCAAGCGGTTCTCCTGCCTCAGCCTACCGAGTACCTGGGACTATAGGCACGTGCCACCACGCCCAGCTAATGTTTATACTTTTAGTAGACAGGGTTTCACCATGTTGGCCAGGATGGTCTTGATCTTCTGACCTCGTGATCCGCCCGCCTCAGCCTCCCTAAGTGCTGGGATTACAGGTGTGAGCCACTGCACCCCGACTAATTTTTGTATTTTTAATAGAGATGGGGTTTCACCATGCTGACCAGGCTGGTCTCCAACTCCTAACCTCAAGTGATCCTCCCACCTCGGCCTCCGAAAGTGCTGGAATTACATCGTGCTTTATTTTTTTTTTTATTTGTATTTTTTTTTTGAGACGGAGTCTTGCTGTCGCCCAGGCTGGAGTGCAGTGGCGTGATCTCTGCTCGCTGTGAGCTCCGCCTCCTGGGTTCACACCATTCTCCTGCCTCAGCCTCCTGAGTAGCTAGGACTACAGGCGCCCGCCACCACGCCCAGCTAATTTTTTTTAATTTTATTTTTAGTACAGACGAGGTTTCACCATGTTAGCCAGGATGGTCTCGATCTCCTGACCTTGTGATCCACCTGCCTTGGTCTCCCAAAGTGCTGGGATTACAGGCGTGAGCCATCGGCCTCTTTGTTCTTAAAGCCAAAGGGACTAAGGAGGTTTTAAACTCATAGTCCTATATACGTTTCAACCAAAGAATGCCAGGAGGGCTGGGTGCAGTGGCTCATGCCTGTAATCCTAGCACTTTGGGAAGCTGAGGTAGGTGGATCACTTGAGCACAGGAGTCTGACACTATCCTTGGCAACATGGCAAAACCCTTGTCTCTGCAAAAAATACAACATTTAGCCAGGTGTGGTGGCATATGCCTGTGGTCCCAGCTACCCGGGAGGCTGAAGTGGGAGGATCACTGAAGCCCTGGGAGATGGAGGTTGCAGTGACCCATGATCACACCACTGTACTCCTGGGTGACAGAGTAAGACGTGAGACCCCATTTCCAGAAAAAAGAAAAAAGAAAAAAAAAATCCCAGGAAATCTTTTGAAGCTTTAAAATCCAAGACCAGCCTGGCCAACATGGTGAAACCCTGTCTCCACTAAAAACACAAAAATTAGCTGTGCGTGGTGGTGGGTGCCTATAAGCCCAGTTACTCAGGAGGCTGAGGCAGGAGAATCGTTTGAACCTGGGAGGCGGAGGTTGCAGTGAGCCAAGATCGTGCCACTGCACTCCAGCCTGGGCAACAAGGCAAGACTCCATCTCAAAAAAAAAAAAAAAAAAAAAAAAAATGCAGCACATGCTTCTACTCCTCCCATCTTCTTCCTGAAGAGACCAGTTAAATCTAGAATGAAAACCCATTTAGACTGGGTGCAGTGATTCACACGTGCAAACTCCCAGCTTTGGGAGGCTGAGGCAGGAAGGTCACTTCAGACCAGGAGTTCAAGACCAGCCTGGGCAACACAGTGAGACCCTGTCTCTACAAAAAAAATTTAAACATTAGCCAGGCATGGTGGCGCACACTTGCAGTCCCACAGCTACTTGGCAGACTGATGCTGGAGGATCATTTGAGCCAAAGTGTTCGAGGTTACAGTGAGCTATAATTGTATCATTGCACTCCAGCCTGGGCAACAGAACAAGACCCTGTCACCGCAAAACAAAACAAAATATTTAGTTGCCAGGGACCTATAAACTAGTATGGTCACCAAATGGCAGAATCTATTAATATAAAAGGTACCTTCTCTTTGACCCAATCATTCTACTTATAAATATCTACCCTAGAGCAAAACATGTCACAAGGAGGAATGAATAAGGATGGTCACTGCATCTTCTGTGCACTGTTTGTAATACTGGAAAAATGGCAACAACCTAAAGGTGCATCACCAGGGGAATAGTTAAATTATGGTTTATTCATACAATAGAATCACAGGCAACAGTAAAAAAAATTAAATAAAGATCTTCAAGACATACTGTCAACTGAAAAACCCAACTGTGAAGGGCAGTACAGTTTCATTTACATTAAATACTATGCAGCCATAAAAAAGGATGAGTTCATGTCCTTTGTAGGGACATGGATGCAGCTGGAAACCATCATTCTCAGCAAACTATCGCAAGAACAGAAAACCAAACCCTGCATGTTCTCATTCATAGGTGGGAATTGAACAATGAGATCACTTGGACACAGGAAGGGGGAACATCACACACAGGGGCCTATTGTGGGGAGGGGTGATGGGGGAGGGATAGCATTAGGAGATATACCTAATATAAATGACAAGTTAATGGGTGCAGCACACCAACATGGCACATGTATACATATATAACAAACCTGCACATTGTGCACATGTACCCTAGAACTTAAAGTATAATAATAATAGAAAAAGAAAGAAAAAAAAAAAACATTTTCCAGAAAGTCCAAAAAAAAAAAAAGAAAGAAAGAAAAAAAACCCATAGAAAGCCAAATCATTTCATAGGTACCTAGAAGAAGGTGAATACATAGAAACAAATCTGGCAAGCTGCAAGGACTCACACCAAATGGATAAAGAGGGTTCCTTTAGCAAGGGCCCTGAGATTGGGTGGGATGGTCATATAGAACTTTGACTTTATCTGTATAGTCTAAGTTTTTAACATCTGAGGTCGGGCACAGTACCTCATGCCTGTAATCCCAGCACTTTGGCAGGCTGAGGTGGGTGGATCACTCCAGTCCAGAACTTCGAGACCAGCCTGGGCCACATAGCAAGACCCCATCTCTACCAAAAAACACAGAAAAATTAGCGGGGTGTGGTGGCATGTGCCTGTAGACCCAGCCACTTGGAGGCTAAGGTGGGAGGATCACTTGAGCCCAGGAGGTTGAGGCTGCAGTGAGCCAAGATCACACCACTACACTCCAGCCTGGCCAACAGAGATCCTGTTGCCAAAAAAAAAAAAAAAAAAAAAAAAAATCTGAAATTTATTTATGTATTATCTATATACTTAATGTTGGAAAGATGATCCTCCTCCTTGACCCCTCTGCTCTGTGGTACCAGCAGCCATCACACTGACTACTGTGGCATCACTCCAAATGCAGTGGCACTAATCTGGACATGCCAGGAAGCTAGGTGGTATGATATGAATGTCTGCCTCGCTCAAAAGGCATGTTGAAACTCAATCTTCAACTTGGCAGTATCGAGAGGTGTGGCCTTTAAGAGGTGACTGGGTCATGAGGGCCCTCCCCTCATATATAGATTAATAAGTTAATAGATTATCACAGAGGTGGGCAATGGGGGTGGAAACTGGTGGGTTTATAAGAAGAGAGACTTGAGCTAGCAAGTTCAGCCCCCTTGCCATGTGATGTCCCTGGGACTCTGCAGGGACTCCTCAACAGCAAGAAGGCCCTCATCAAATGGGGCCCTTTAACCTTGGATTTCTCAGCCTCCATAACTGTAAGAAATAAATTCCTTTTCTTCATAAATTACCAGTTTCAGATATTCTGTTATAAGCAGCAGAAAATGGACTAGAACATTAGGAGCCATCCTTGGCTGGCAACTAAAATGGCACCACTGGCATTTTCAACCAGGCTAGCTTTTTAAAAAAATTTGACACAAGGGTCTTGCTCTGTTTCCCAGGCTGGAGTGTGGTGGCACCATTATTGCTCACTGCAGCCTCAACCACCTGGGCTCAAGCAAACCTTCCACCCCAGCTTCCCAAGTAGCTAAGACTACAGGTGCACCACCAAGCCTAATTTTTTTTTTTTTTTTTTTTTTTGAGACAGAGTCTTGCTTTGTTGCCCAGGCTGGAGTGCAGTGGCGTGATCTCAGCTCACTGCAACCTCCGGGTTCAAGCAATTCCCCTGCCTCAGCCTCCTGAGTAGCTAGGACTACAGGCGCATGCCACTACGCCCGGCTAATTTTTTGTATTTTTAGTACAGACAGGGTTTCACCATATTGGCCTGGCTGGCCTTGAACTCCTGACTTCATGATCTGCCCGCCTCGACCTCCCAAAGTGCTGGGATTACAGGTGTGAGCCACTGTGCCCAGCCTGTTTCAAGGCTTTTTTAGTGACAAAGATAAAATACTTTTTTTTTTTAAAGAAAGAGAAAACATCTTTTGTTCATCTTACTAATTAGATTCCAAATTTAAGAATATAACATTTTAACTTATTTGATTTTATATTTGTACCTTTTATTTACTTTATTATTGTTTTAGAGACAAAGTCTCATTGTGTCACGCAGGCTACAGTGTAGTGGCACAATCATAGCTCAAACTCCTGGGCTCAAGCAATCTTCCTGTCTTAGCCTCTCAAATAGTTGGCACTACAGATGTGAGCCACAACGCCTGGCCATATATTTGTATCTTTCTAATCTTATGCTGAACATCTTGCTTTCTAACATAATCACTTATTTGCTTTATCCTATAATATCCATATACTAGTTTCAGAATAATATCAATATTTTTATTAACAACATGATTACTAAAACAGTTTTTTCTATCTTTGTGTATATATTAGGGATATACAGCCAACTTACTGTATTTTAAGATATCTGTGTATTGTTGGCCGGGCGCAATGGCTCACGCCTGTAATCTCAGCACTTTGGGAGGCCGAGGTGGGCGGATCACAAGGTCAGGAGATTGAGACCATCCTGGCAAACACAGTGAAACCCCATCTCTACTAAAAATACAAAAAAAAATTAGCCGGTCATGGTGGTGGGCACCTGTAGTCCCAGCTTCTTGGGAGGCTGAGGCAGGAGAATGGCGTGAACCTGGGAGGCGGTGGAGCTTGCAGTGAGCGGAGATCGCGCCACTGCACTCCAGCCTGGGCGACAGAGCGAGACTCCGTCTCAAAAAAAAAAAAAAAAAAAAAAGGTATCTGTGTATTGTTATGGCACCGATTTGGTATGCTGTGAATTTCACTTGTTTTATTTTGCTTCTGAGTTTTAGGAAATGTGGCAGGCAGACTCTAAGGTGACCCCATGGTCCCCATCCCCTTGGTACTCAAGCCCTGTCTAATACTCTCCCATAAGTGTGGGCGAGACCTATAACATGCTTCTTGCTAAAAGAATATGGCAAAAGTAAAGATATTTTAAAGATGTAAATTAATGTCCCAAATCACTTTATTAATTTTTTTTTCAGTTTTAGTTGTAGTAAAATACATCAACATAAAATTCGCCATTTTAACCATTTTTAAGTGGCATTAAGTACATTCATATTGTTGTGCAACCATAACAACCTTCCATTTCCAGGACTTTTTTTTTATCTTCCCCAACTGAAACTCTATACCCAGTAAACAATAACTCCCCATTCCACTGCATCCAATCCCTGGAAACCACAATTCTGCCTTCTGTCTCTATGAACCTAACTACTCTAAGTACCTTATATAAGTGGAATCATACAATATTTGTTTTGTGTCTGGCTTATTTCACTTGCCATAATGTCTTCTGGGTTCATCCATGTTGTAGCATGTAGCATGTGGCAGAATTTCCTTCCTTTTATTAAGGCTGAGTAAGATTCCATTACATGTATATACCATACTTTGTTTACCCATTCATCTTTTGATAGACACTTGAGTTACTTCCACTTTTTGGATGCTATGAAAACTGGTACATAAATATCTGTTCAAGTCCCTGCTTTCAATTCTTTTGGATACATACCCAGAGGTGAGATTGCTGGATCATACAGTAATTCCATTTTGAACTTTCTGAAGAACCACCAGACCATTTTCCACAGCAGCTGCACCATTTTACATTCCTATCAACAGTGTACAAGGGTGCCAATTTCTTCACATGCTTGCTAACATACTATTTTCTGGTTTTTTTGGTATTAGCCATTCTAACGGCTGTGAGGCCACAGTAAAGGATTTTGTGTTAATTAAAAGGGAGGCCTTTTTCACAAGATGGCGCCGAAAGCAAAGAAGGAAGCTCCTGCTTCTCCTAAAGCTGAAGCCAAAGCAAAGGCTTTGAAGGCCAAGAAGGCAGTGTTGAAAGGTGTCCACAGTCACAAAAAAAGAGAAGATCTGCACATCACCTACCTTCCAGTGTCCCAAGACACTGCGATTCCGAAGGCAGCCCAAGTACCCTCAGAAGACCACCCCCCGGAGAACAAGCTTGACCAGTATGCTATCATCAAGTTTCCACTGACCACTGAGTCTGCCATGAGGAAGACAGAAGACAACAACACACTTGTGTTCATTGTGGATGTTAAAGCCAACAAGCACCAGATCAAACAGGCTGTGAAGAAGCTCTATGACCCTGATGTGGCCAAGGTCAACACCCTGATTCAGCCTGATGGAGAGAAGAAGGCGTATGTTCAGCTGGCTCCTGATTACGATGCTTTGGATGTTGCCAACAAAACTGGGATCATCTAAACTGAGTCCAGCTGGCTAATTCTAAATATATGTAATATCTTTTCACCATTAAAAAAAAAAAAAAAAAAAAAGGCTGGGCGTGGTGGCTCACATCTGTAATCCCAGCACTTTGGGAGGCCAAGGAGGGTGGATCAGGAGGTCAGGAGTTCAAGACCAGCCTGACCAAGATAGTGAAACCCCATCTGTACTAAAAACACAAAAAGTAGCTGGGTGCGGTGGCAGGCGCCTGTTATCCCAGCTACTCAGGAGGTTGAGGCAGGAGAATTGCTTGAACCTGGGTGGCAGAGGTTGCAGTGAGCCAAGATGGCGCCACTGCACTCCAGCCTGGGCACTGGGGTGAGACTCTGTCTCAAAAACAAAACAAAACAAAACAAACAAACAAACAAAAAAAAAACAGGGAGAGACCAGTCGCGGCTCACACCTGTAATCCCAGCACTTTGGGAGGCTGAGGCGGATGGATCACCTGAGGTCAGGAGTTCAAGACCAGCCTGATCAACATGTGAAACCTTGTCTCTACTAAAAACAAACAAACAAAAAATTATCTGGGCGTGGTGGCTGGTGCCTGTAATCCTAGCTACTCGGGAGGTTGAGGCAGGAGAATGGCTTGAACCTGGGAGGCAGAGGATGCAATGAGCCAAGATCATGCCACTGCACTCCAGCCTGGGCAACAAGAATGAAACTCCATCACAAAAAAAAAAAAAAAAAAAAAAAAGGAGATTCTCCTGGGTGGACTTGACTGAAACAGGTAAAAGCCCTTTAAAAGGGAATTGTGCCCCTACACAAAGGTCAGACGCTTCCTCCATTGCTGCTTTGAAGCAGCAAGCTGCCTTGAATCCTAAAGTTGCAAGGAAAGGAATTCTGTCAACAACCTGAGGGAACTTGGAGGCATATTCTTCCCCAGGGGAGCCTCAAATAAGAATGCAGCCTGTAATATGAACATGGAAAAAAAGAAAATAAAAGAATGCAGCCTGGTAAACACCTTAATTGTAGCCTTGCAAGGCCCTGAGTAGAGGACCTAGAGATAAGCTGTGCCCAAACTCTAGACACACAGAAACTGGGTTTTAAGCCATTAATTTTTTGTGTTTTTTTTTTTTTTTTGAAACAGAGTCTCGCTCTGTCACCCAGGCTAGAGTGCAGTGGGGCAATCTTGGCTCACTGCAACCTCTGTCTCCCAGGTTCAAATGATTCTCCTGCCTCAGTCCCCAAATAGCTAGAATTACAGGTGTGCACCACCATGCCTGGCTACTTTTTTGTTTGTTGGTTGGTTGGCTCGTTTTGTTTGTTGTTGTTGTTGTTGTTGTTTTTTAAATAGAGACCGGGTTTTGGCATGTTGCCCGGCTGGTCTTGAAATCCTGGCCTCAAGTGATCCGCCCACCTCAGCCTCCCAAAGTGCTGGGATGACAGGTGTAAGCCACCGTGCCCGGCCTGCTTAAACATCAACTTTTAACCCAGAGAGAATTTTGGTTGGCCTTATCCCCAGCAACCCAACAAAAGATAAATTAATGAAACACTAACTTCTCCTAGCTCAGTCACTGGCCATCTTAGTGTAAGGTGAAAGCGTTACTTATTAGCACTAACTATTTTTCTTCTACCAAGTCATGGGTACAAACAGTCACCCAAAATGTATTATGTATACCCTCCTGTTCAAGACAAAATCAGATCCTATAGTTAAGAGTCTCCTCTCTTAGCTTTATTCTCTGATACAATTTTCTTACTGTGTAACCTTGAAGAAGCCACTTAACTTCTCTCCATCTATTTTTTCACCTACCAAAACATGATGTGATGATCTAATGTATACCTTGAAGGGTTTTTTTTTTTTTAAGAATCTAAGAAAACAAAATATGTAAAAATTGCCTTGTGTACTGAAAATACTGTACAAATTAAGCAGTTGCTATTCATTTGAAAGATCTGACCACTGGAAAACATGGCCACTATTTACACAAAAAGGAATGAAGACAGAAGGATCCAGTAGAACTGAGACACAGACATAGAATCCATCCACATAGAAGAGCAGATGATTTCTTCGAGGAGCCATGATTCTAATTTTCAGCTTAGGAAACCAACTCCCTTCTTCCTGCCTTAGTTTACACCAAGAAGCACAGCTATAGTACTTATGGATGTTCTCAGAAGTCACCCAGCTGGGTCAGACGTGGAGCACCTGGGAAGCATCGAGAAGACGAAGGAGGAAGGACTTGTTTGCAAGAAACCAGACTGGAGCACAGAAGAAGGGGTCACAAAAATACCAATTAGAAAACAAACAAACAAACAAAAAAAAACAAAAAAACTCAGCATTAATAAATGGTCTCCTTTGGGAGGCTGAGGCAGGCGGATCACGAAGTCAGGAGTTTGAGACTAGCCTGGTCAACATGGTGAAATGCTGTCTCTACTAAAAAATACAAAAATTAGCCTGGTGTGGTGGCATGTGCCTGTAGTCCCAGCTACTCAGGAGGCTGAGGCAAGAGAATCGCTTGAACCTGGGAGACGGAGGTTGCAGTGAGTCGAGATTGCGCCACGGCACTCCAGCCTGGGTGACAGAGCAAGACTCCGTCTCAATAAATAAATAAGTAAGTAAGTAAGTAGGCAAATAAATGGTCTCTGGGTTTGGCACTCTAGATTCCCAAATCACCAATTCCACACCCAGCGCTTAAATCCCCTCTACAAGCACCTGGGCCAGCAACTGCCCAGACTACTAGAAAAACTTCAGGGATGGTGAGTTTACTGCCTCCCAGCGCCTATCCACATTAGGAAATTCTTCTACATCCCAATGAAGAGTTAACAGCTTTCTAGCTCTCTATTCTGAGTAACAAAAAGTCAAATCCCTTTTCCATATGGTAAGACCTCAACTATTTTTAAATTCCTGTTGTAGGTCATAGTTCGACTCCCTACATATTCCATCTCAATCTTTTCGTCTTCCAACTAGAATGTTTTCAGTTACCTCACTTTCACAGCCATTCCTCATAGATGGACAGTTTTGAAAGGTTTTGCCAGTTTGAAAGCCACCATTCTCTGGACACACTGTGATTGGTTTAAGTCCCTCGTTGAACGTGGCACCCAAAAGGGGCTGTTGGGTCAGAGACAGGCCATGAGGCAGGCACTTACCTCTGAGCATCTGTGTAAAGACCAGCTCCTCAGCTGTCTATGTACCTGCCCAAATTTCAAAGTTTCCCTACCAATCAGACACAGGAAGGGGGTTACAGATAACTGATTTTGGGTGATTTGATTATAGGAAGAAGTAGCAATAAATCATTAGTGAACTCTTTTGGTGTTCAGGCCAGACTCTTCCAAGACATTTCTTCCTGCTTGGAGAGAAGGGACTGAGTTGTGAGGGTGAACTCAGGTACTGCAGGGCTTTCCGAGAGCCACAGAGTCTGAGTAGCCTGTGGGCCTCCAGCCTCAAAGAACTTCCTTAATGTTGGAATATGGCCTGCCTTAAAGCTACCAAAAGTGGGAAGAGTACTGTGTCTTATTTTACGGATTGAAAGACTACACAGTGCTTCTTCAATGCCTGTACTGCCAAATGGCCATGACTACAGGTGAGAACACAGTGGCGGCTGTGGCAGGGGCCATCCTGCCTAGTGGAATCACCTTCAAGGAGGACAGCTGGGCATATGTGCCAAACTGTAAAATCTGTGGACCTTGTGACCACAATCCCACTTTAGAAATTGATCCTGAGGGCCGGGCGCGGTGGCTCAAGCCTGTAATCCCAGCACTTTGGGAGGCCGAGACGGGCGGATCACGAGGTCAGGAGATCGAGACCATCCTCGCTAACACGGTGAAACCCCGTCTCTACTAAAAATACAAAAACTTAGCCGGGCGAGGTGGCAGGCGCCTGTAGTCCCAGCTACTCGGGAGGCTGAGGCCAGGAGAATGGCGTGAACCCGGGAGGCGGAGCTTGCAGTGAGCTGAGATCCGGCCACTGCACTCCAGCCTGGGTGACAGAGCGAGACTCCGTCTCAAAAACAAAAACAAAAAAAAAAAAAAAAAAAAAAAAATTGATCCTGAGATAACTGGTTGCAGTTGCTAAGATGTTCATATATGGACAACAACCTTATAGTGTTGTTTAAAACAGGGAAAACTGGAAACTATCTGCAAGTTCATCCAGAGGGCTCTATTTATCCTAGAGGGGCCTGTTAGTAGCATACAATGAAATGCCATACAACCATTACAAGCACTGCTATGGAGACACACACACACACACACACACACATACACATATATATATATATTTTTTTTTGAGACAGTTTCGCTCTTCTCGCCCAGGCTGGAGTGCAATGGTGCAATCTTGGCTCACTGCAACCTCCGCCTCCTGGGTTCAAGTGATTCTCCTGCCTCAGTCTTCCAAGTAGCTGGGATTACAGGCGCTCGCCAACTCACCCAGCTAATTTTTGTATTTTTAGTAGAGACAGGGTTTCACCACGTTGGCCAGGCTGGTCTCAAACTCCTGTCCTCAGGTGATCCGCCTGCCTTGGCCTCCCAAAATGCTGGGATTACAGGCATGAGTCACTGTGCCCAGCTGAGCTATAGTTACTTAGCTAGAAAGACTTCTATGACATGATGCTGTGTGAAGAAAGTATGTTAATATATACAGTACTTAGTAAAAATGCCTATTTTATGTATAGAGACATATCTAGAAGGATGATAACCAGATAAAAATGGCCGTCTCAGAAGCATGTTTATTTCTGTTTTCAACATATATTTAAGTTACAAAGTAACATAGACTTACTATAAGAAAGTCAACAAAGAAATGTATAAAGTAAAACATGAAAATCTCTTCCCATCAGTCCCATTTCTCAGCTATTAACATTTGCTGTGAACATCTGATATACAATCTTTTTTTTTTTTTTGAGACGGAGTCTCGCTCTGTCGCCCAGGCTGGAGTGCAGTGGTCGGATCTCAGCTTACTGCAAGCTCCGCCTCCCGGGTTTACGCCATTCTCCTGCCTCAGCCTCCCGAGTAGCTGGGACTACAGGCGCCCGCCACCTCGCCCAGCTAGTTTTTTTTGTATTTTTTAGTAGAGACGGGGTTTCACTGTGTTAGCCAGGATGGTCTCGATCTCCTGACCTCATGATCCGCCTGTCTCGGCCTCCCAAAGTGCTGGGATTACAGGCTTGAGCCACCGCGCCCGGCCTTTTTTTTTTTTTTTTGACAGAGTCTCGCTCTTTTGCCCAGGCTGGAGTGCAGTGGCCGGATCTCAGCTCACTGCAAGCTCCGCTGCCCAGGTTCACGCCATTCTCCTGCCTCAGCCTCCCGAGTAGCTGGGACTACAGGCACCTGCCACCTCACCCAGCTAGTTTTTTTGTATTTCTTTTTTTTTTTTTTTTTTTTTTTTGAGACGGAGTCTTGCTCTGTCGCCCAGGCTGGGGTGCAGTGGCCGGATCTCAGCTCACTGCAAGCTCCGCCTCCCAGGTTTACGCCATTCTCCTACCTCAGCCTCCCGAGTAGCTGGGACTACAGGCGCCCGCCAACCCGCCCGGCTAGTTTTTTTGCATTTTTTAGTAGAGAGGGGGTTTCACCGTGTTAGCGAGGATGGTCTCGATCTCCTGACCTTGTGATCCGCCCGTCTCGGCCTCCCAAAGTGCTGGGATTACAGGCTTGAGCCACCGCGCCCGGCCGTTTTTTTGTATTTCTTAGTAGAGACGAGGTTTCACCGTGTTAGCCAGGATGGTCTCGATCTCCCGGCCTCGTGATCCGCCCGTCTCGGCCTCCCAAAGTGCTGGGATTACAGGCTTCAGCCACCGCGCCCGGCCTGATATACAATCTTTAAGACTTTCTTTTGAGCATGTATAATCAAAGTCAAACTTTTTTCTTTTTTTAAAGTAAAAATGAAACTCCACTCTGCCCATTGTTCTGTTGTGCGACATGGTTTCTACATGTTTTCAGTGTTGCCTGGAATTTTTTAATGTCCTTTTTGTAATTAGGAAAACAATAACGTTATATTTGTTTGGGGGAATAAAAGTGTACCAGGCAAGGACAGAAGACAATGAATGCGTGATGTGAGTAGCCCAGTGAAGAGAAGCAAAGGACAAAGGTTTTCCTGTGTTCAGGTCACCACGGTACTCAATACAGGAGGCCCTAGACATGCCCAGTTGGCTCAGGAGGTTGACAGTGTCCCGTTCTCCCTAAATCTTCAAAGTCAAACACAGGCTGCTGGAGCTAGGCCTGGGGCTAGGAGATACCGGGCTGCAGCCTCTCCCGGAGATGCGTTCCCTGCCCGGCACAGTGCCCCAGGTATGCAGCTTCCACTGGGCCAAGCAGGACAAGGCAGAGAAGGACTCCCAGTGCTGTTTCAGGGTCTACCTGCTGCATGCCAGCAAAACAACAATCCACTGCCTGGGTGTGCTGCAATTCCTCTTTAAAAGCACTTGAATTCCCTCCCTTTCCTCTTCCTCCCCTGGCTCAAGCTCCAACTGTCATCTGTCCAGAGAGAGGGCTCTGTGAGAAGTCAGAAATGCTGCTTGAACCTCATCAGAACTCTTGAGGCAGGGCCATTCTGTTCTCCTGGTCCTTGAGTCCTGGAAAGAACCCAAACAACAAGCTTGTCCTCATGTCTGCCCAGCAAGGCAAGAAGACAGGCTTGGTGGTGGAGACCCACTCCCAGGGAAGCCCAAGCAGTACTGTGTCTGGCTTAGGGGCACCATTCATTTTCCACTAAGAGCTATGAAGAAACTGAGTGAGAAAGCAGATCACTGTATCTCATCCAAAGCTGTTCCAATAAACACATTCTCCTCAGTACCAGAGAGCATACCTTAAAGTGGTAACCTGACCACACCTGCACTTGTGGCCTCGATTGCTTCTCAGGACTCACTGTCCCCAGTCTCTGAGAAGTTCTTTTAAAAATTCAGTCATGGCCGGGCGCGGTGGCTCAAGCCTGTAATCCTAGCACTTTGGGAGGCCGCGACAGGCGGATCACAAGGTCAGGAGATCAAGACCATCCTGACTAACACGGTGAAACCCCGTCTCTACTAAAAAATACAAAAAACTAGCCAGGTGAGGTGGCAGGCGCCTGTAGTCCCAGCTACTCGGGAGGCTGAGGCAGGAGAATGGCGTAAACCCGGGAGGCGGAGCTTGCAGTGAGCCGAGATCCGGTCACTGCACTCCAGCCTGGGCAACAGAGGGAGACTCCGTCTCAAAAAAAAAAAAAAGTTCACTCATGTGGCCAGGCATGGTGGCTCAAGCCTGTAATCCCAGAAATGTGGGAGGCTGAGGCAGGCAGACGGCTTGAGTCCAGGAGTTCGAGACCAGCCTGAGCAACATGGGGAAACCCCAGCTCTACAAAAAATGGAAAAATTAGCCAGGCATGGTGGTGTGCACCTGTAGCCCCAAATAGGAGGCCGAGGTGGGAGGATCACCTAAGCCCAAGGAGGTGGAGGCTGCAGTGAGCTGTGATTGCACCACTACACTCCAGCCTGGGTAACAGAACCAGATCCTATCTCAAGAAAAAGAAAAAAAAAAAAAAAAGAAAAAAAAAAAAAGAAAAGAAAAATTTGGCTGGGCCAAATTTGGGTCGATTGCTTGAGCCCAGGAGTTCAAGACCAGTCTTGGCAACATGGCAAAACCCTATCTCTACAAAAATTACAAAACTTAGCCAGGCACGGTAGTGTGCATCTGTAGTCCTTCCTAACTACTTGGGAAGCTGATGTTAGAGGATCACCTGACCCCCATCTGGGGAGTCAGAGTTTGCATGAACCAAGATTGTGCCACTACACTCCAGTCTGGGTGACAGAGTGAGACCCTGTCTCAAAAAAGAAAGAAAGAAAGAAAAAGAAAAAAACAGATTGCAACACTTTACACAGTTGGAGTCCAATTCTGTTAACAATATGTACATGCCCACATAGATCACTGGCAGACACATGTGATTAGGGTGATGGAGTTATATGTCATTGATATTTTCCTTTTTGTACTTTCTTGCCATTTTGAAATTTTTTTTTGCATAGAGCATGGGTTTTATTATCAGAAAAGAAAAAAAAAGGTAACTATGACTGAATTTTTTTTTTTGAGATGGAGTCTTGCTCTGTTGCCCACGCCATCTCGGCTCACTGCAATCTGTGCCTCCCGAGTTCAAGCAATTCTCCTACATCAGCCTCCTGAGTGGCTGGGATTACAGGTGCCTGCCACCACGCGTAGCTAATTTTTGTATTTTTAGTAGTGACAGGGTTTCACCATGTTGGCCAGGCTGGTCTCGAACTCCTGACCTCAAGTGACCCATCCACCTCAGCCTCCCAAAGTGCTGGGATTACAGGCATGAGCCACTGCCCTGGCCTTTTTTTTTTCCTTGACAGGTTTTGGCCAGGCGCGGTGGCTCACACCTGTAATTCCAGCACTTTGGGAGGCTGAGGCAGACGGATCACAAGGTCAGGAGATCGAGACCATCCTGGCTAACACGGAGAAACCCTGTCTCTACTAAAAATACAAAAAATTAGCTGGGGATGGTGGCGAGCGCCTTTAATCCCAGTTACTAGGGAGGCTGAGGCAGGAGAATTGCATGAACCCAGGAGGCAGAGGTTGCAGTGTGCCGAGATCACGCCACTGCACTCCAGCCTGGGCAACAGAGCGAGACTCTGTCAGAAAGAAAGAGGAAGGAAGGAAGGGAGGGAGGAAGGGAGGAAGGGAGGAAGGAAGGAAGGAAGCCTGTTTCCTTTTCTTTTGCAATATGCCTCTTTAAATAACAACATAATTTTTTTTTTTTTGAGACGGAGTTGCTCTGTCACCCAGGCTGGAGTGCAGTGGCACAATCTCGGCTCACTGCAACCTCCGCCTTCCAGGTTCAAGTGATCCTCCTGCCTCAGCCTCCTGAGTAGCTGGGACTACAGGTGCCGCCATCATGCCTGGGTTATTTTTTGTATTTTTTAGTAGAGATGGGGTTTCACTATGTTGGCCAGGCTGGTCTTGAACTCCTGACCCTGTGAGCCACCCACCCTGGCCTCCCAAAGTGCTGGGATTATAGGCGTGAGCCACTGCACCCAACCTAATTTTTGTACTTTTAATAGAGACAGGGTTTCAAGCTGGTCTCAAACTCCTGACCTCAGGTGATCCACCCGTCTCAGCCTCCCAAAGTACCGGGATTACAGGCGTGAGCCACTACACCCAGCCATAAATAATATTGATTGTTTCTATGTATAATGCCAGGCTCTGCATTAGGAACACTACCTATATTATGAAGTAGACATTACTATTACCTGTGTTTCACAGATGAAGTAACTGGTCCAATTTTGGTCCCACATGGTCCAACTAGGATTTGAACCCAGGCAAGCTGCCATTTGGATTCCTGCTCTTAGCCACGTTCTTCTCCAGCCCTCTTCACTGAACACTCTATCATGAGCAGTTTCCAGTCATCAAAGTGCTTTACCTCCTGCAGAGATGCTAGGTCTACTGTCCTAACTCTCCAGCAGATCTCTCTGCTTGCCAGTGGGCTTCACTGCCCCCTGCAGAAAGCATCCCTGAATTGCAGGTGCCAGCGACAAAAGGGCCACATTCGGCTGAAAGAGTCAACCAATTAAAACTCCACAGGGGTCCAGAGATGACAGACCTAGTCTGAGGGTGAATTATCCTAGCTGAATACCTGCATCAAATAGACTTTTTCGGCCAGGCGTGGTGGCTCAGGCCTGTAATCCCAGCACTTTGGGAGGCCAAGGCAGGCGGATCACGAGGTCAGGAGATTGAGACCATCCTGTCTAACACGGTGAAACCCTGTCTCTACTAAAAATACAAAAAAAAATTAGCCGGGCTTGGTGGTGGGTACCTGTAGTCCCAGCTACTCAGGAGGCTGAGGTAGGAGAATTGCAGTGAGCCGAGATCGTGCCACTGCACTCCAGCCTGGGCGACAGAGCGAGACTCTGTCTCAAAAACAATAAATAGACTTTCTACTAAGAGTTTCAAGGCATTTAATGTAGTTCTCCAATGGATACAGACCCATGGAAGCTAAAGGAATTTGCTAAAGAAAATCCTTCAGCAACACAGCAGGAGATGCATACCCCCCAACCCCAACAAACTCTCTAGGTACTGTAATTGATTCCTCTACCATAGGCCAGAGCACAGGACCCAACTAAGGCAACTCATTTCTCAGGGCCTCTGAAATCTCACGGAGATGGCTACCTCTCCACCTGAGTTGTTATTCAGAAGTGGAAAACATTCTCTAAGTCAGTTGTTGGCTGACTTTTGCAGTGAACGGCCAGAGATAAAATATTTCAGGCTTTGAGGGCCATATCATTCTTGTTACAACTACTCAACTCCACTGCTATGGCACAAAAGAAGCCCAGGTAATCCATGATGGGTATGGCTATGTTCCAATATAATTTTACTTATAAAAACAGTTGGTTATCAGGATTTGGCCTGCAGGATGTACCTGCCAACCTCTGCTTTCAGGGTTTAAGTTTTCCCTAAAAATACCCAGATTTATATATTGGCTAAATCACTTAAATTTTAGGGCACAAACTCATTTCTGAGGGACTGACCTTTTTTCTTCAGTGCAGCAGGAACACAATCTTTCAACTATTAATCTAAAATCTTGGGAAAGTGCAGAGAAATCAGGGATTTTTTTGTCTTATAGTTGGTCAGTATTACTAACAGATAAAAATGAAAATATTTCACAGATCCACAGCAACCAGAAAAGAGGATGAATCAGGTTGAGGCAAAGAAAATGTGAGGAAAATTAAAAAGAGCATGAGGGAGAAAAATGGTATGAATATAACCAGGCAGCTCCATTTGGCTTTAGTTAGCTGACTGGGGCAACAGGCAGCTTAGCAAAACCAGGAAACGAGAGCTTGAGGCTGGGCGCAATGGCTAATGCTTGTAACCCCAGTACTTTGGGAGGCCAAGGCAGGTGGATCACTGACCCCAAGAGGTGGAGACCAGCATGGCCAACATGGCAAAACCCCATCTCTACTGAAAATACAAAAATTAGCTGAGTGTGGTGGTGCACGCCTGTA
Organism: Macaca thibetana thibetana; assembly: GCF_024542745.1. Classification (NCBI taxonomy): domain Eukaryota; kingdom Metazoa; phylum Chordata; class Mammalia; order Primates; family Cercopithecidae; genus Macaca; species Macaca thibetana. The sequence continues at coordinate 98,674,293 of NC_065586.1, read as the reverse complement.
ATCCCAGCTACTCAGGAATCTGAGGCATGAGAACAGTATGAACCTAGGAGGTGGAGGCTGCAGTAAGCCGAGATTGCACCACTGCACTCCAGCTTGGGTGACAGAGTGAGACTCTGTCTCCAAAAAAGAGAGAGACAGCTTGACAGCTCTCATTGGTGATGATGGAGCACCTCTTTCCAGAAAGCTTTACCTGAGGAAAATATATTAAGACCACATACATTTGGGACATGAAAGAAGAAAGTCAGATGAGCTGTAGATGAGAAGCTGCCTGCAGCCTAGTAACATCTTACCTGGGGAAGCACTCTGAGCTCCTCACTCAACCTTCCTGACTTCCTTCACTCATCTGCAGGGCGGGGAAGAGGAAGCAAAGCCTGATCTCCCTCTTGGATCTGAGAAGAGAGCCCTGTGGTGTGCTGCTGAGCACAGCAATGCCGAGGCTGCTAACACCCCCAAGACAGAGAGTCCCTTTCTTAGGCTGAAGAGCCTCAGGATACAGCAGGCTTGAGGCAGGATTCTGCTGAGTTTAAGACCCAGGGACTGGAATAGCAGAGCTGAGAAGTATCCATGACCCTGAGGGACCCTGCGCTCCAACTGCTGCAGCAGCCCCTGTCCCTTCCATGTAAGAGTCACTGTCAAAATGCAGCTAGAGTCTCAAATACTTCAAATCCAAGTACATCTTAATTTACGGAAAAAAAAGGACTTCACTCCCCAAACTGGCCATTTCACCTTCCTCCTTAACATGCTTTCATTTTTTCTTTTTTCGTTTTTTGAGGCAGGGTCTTGCTCTGTTGCCTAGGCTGGAGTGCAGTGGCATGATCCTGGCTCACTGTAGCCTCAACTTCCTGGACTCAATCTATCCTCCGCACTAGGCCTCCCCAGTATCTGGGAGTACACGTATAAGCCACCACACCGAGCCCTTAACATGCTTTCATAGCTTTCCATTACCCTTAGAATCAAGACTCTATTGAGGCAAATGCACCATTACTTGCCTCAAGCCCAGCACTTTCCTATCCCTGCCAGGCCTCCAGCTTTTCCTGAGCCCTCGCCTCTCCCTCACCTCCCTCCAGCTACATAAGCCTTCTTTCAGTTCCTCATTTTTCCCTTTTGGTGATCTTAAGGAATCAAATATTTATTTGCTTATTTTTTCAATGCCTGTCTCTACGAGCTAAAGGCAGTGGAAAGTTTGTTCCACATAGCTTACCTAGCATTTGACAGAGCCTCTGGTATGTAGCAGGCACTTAAATAAAATAAATATAACTGATGAAAAAGTTCCTTTTCCCCAAATCCTCTCTCTTCATCTAAAATGGACCCTTGGTGGCTGAGAGGCTGGAGCACGCAGAGCAGGCTGGTTAGGCTGTCCCTGAAGGCTTGCTCTTGCCACTCAGCAGCTGTAGGAAGTTCTCCAGGGTCCATCACCTCCCTATCACCTCATCTGATAAGGGGCAATATCAACCAGTATGTTCCTCACCAGGCTACCCACTGCACAGGTTAAATGAGAGAAGCTAAGTACCTAAGACAGTCTGGTGCTCAATATCTACTGTTTTGTTTTTTTGAGACGGAGTCTCACTCTGTCGCCCAGGCTAAAGTGCAATGGTGCAATCTCAGCTCACTGCAACCTCTGCCTCCTACGTTCAAGCAATTCTCATGCCTCAGCCTCCCGAGTAGCTGGGATTACAGATATGCGCCATCATGCTCAGCTAATTTTTGTATTTTCAGTAGAGATGAGGTTTCACCATGTTGCCCAGCCTGGTCTTGAACTCCTGGCCTCAAGTGATCCACCTGCTTCAGCCTCCCAAAGTGCCGGGATTATAGGCGTGAGCCACCACACCCAGCCAATACCTACTGTTTCATTTACTTACTTTTAACTATAGAAAAGCAAGTTTTTGTTGTTGTTGTTTGTGTGTGTGTGTGTGTGTGTGTGTGTGTGTGTGTGTGTGTGGATGGAGTCTCGCTCTGTTGCCCAGGCTGGAGTGTAGTGGCGCGATCTTGGCTCACTGCAACCTCTGCCTCCCAGGTTCGAGCAATTCTCCTGCCTCAGCCTCCTGACAGCTGGGACTCAGGTGCACGCCACCACACCCAGCTAATTTTTATATTTTTAGTAGAGACGGGGTTTCACCATGTTGGCCAGGATGGTCTCAATCTCTTGACCTCGTGATCCACCCGCCTTGGCCTCCCAAAGTGCTGGGATTACAGGTGTGAGCCACCACGCCCGGCATAGAAAAGCAAGTTTTAAAAAAGGGCCTCAACAGGAAAAGACTGAATCACATCTGTTAACTTTTGGGAAGGCAAGAGGAGGAAAATCCCAGGAAAACTCTACAGTGCATTGAGGTTCCTTATGTAAAACATGACTTGCTGTCAATATCCGGAAAAGTCTCTCTGACTTACAGAGGCAGGCTGTGTCCCTCAGCACTTCCAACTTCAGAGACAGGAAGAGCATGATGGATGGATTCCTGGAACTCTAAACTGTGTAACACACTGTATAAGGTTTGCTAGCCGGGCGCAATGGGTCACACCTATAATCTCTCCACTTTGGGAGGCCAACACAGGCAGATCACTTGAGCTCAGGAGTTCAAGAACAGCCTGGGCAACCTGGCGAAATCCTGCCTCCACAAAAAATATAAAAATTAGCTGGGTGTGGTGGCATGCACCTGTAGTCCTAGCTACTTGGGAAGCTGAGGTAGGAGGATCAACTGAGCTTAGCAGGTCAAGGCTACAGTGAGCTGTGATCACAACACTGGACTCCGGTCTGAGCAACAGAGTGAGATCCCATCTTAAAAAAAAAAAAAAAAAAAAAAAAAAAAAGGCTTGCTGATCTTTCCTAACCCCAAATGTCTGCCACATAGTGTGAATGAACCAATCTCTCTGGCCAAGGAACCTAAGAAGGAAGACCTATTCTCAAGGACTCAGTAAAGTATTTTGTTGCTATAAAAACACTAGGCTCGGTGCGGTGGCTCACGCCTGTAATCCTAGCTACTCAGGAGGCTGAGGCAGGAGAATCACTTGAACCTGAGAGGTGGAGCTTGCAGTGAGCCAAGAACACACCACTGCACTCCAGCCTGGGCGACAGAGCGAGACTGTCTCAAACAAAACACACAAACAAAAACAACCACTTTTATATAATGATCCTTCTATTGTTTGTTGAAAATAACGATAACATTTACTGGATGGTCCCAACAGTATTATTTTAATAACATATTCATTCATCTAATTCCTCCTCACTTTAAAAATCCTTTAGCAATGGTTATTAACATGTAAAGGTTAATTTCTCCACACCCGGCTAAGTGATCCCACTTAAAGGAATTTATCGGCCGGGCGCGGTGGCTCAAGCCTGTAATCCCAGCACTTTGGGAGGCCGAGACGGGCGGATCACGAGGTCAGGAGATCGAGACCATCCTGGCTAACACGGTGAAACCCCGTCTCTAATAAAAAATACAAAAAAAAAAACAACTAGCCGGGCGAGGTGGCAGGTGCCTGTAGTCCCAGCTACTCGGGAGGCTGAGGCAGGAGAATGGCGTGAACCCGGGAGGCGGAGCTTGCAGTGAGCCGAGATCTGGCCATTGCACTCCAGCCTGGGTGACACAGCAAGACTCCGTCTCAAAAAAAAAAAAAAAAAAAAAAAAAAAAAAAGGAATTTATCCTGAAGAAATACTTTGGTAAGAATACAAAGATGGACATAGACGAGGATGCTCACTGCAGCTTTGTGAAAGGAAAAAATTAGAAATGACCCAAATGTCTAACAATAGAAGACTAGTTAAATAAAGTACAATATATGTAGGCATTAAAAAAGAGTCGCGTTAAAAAGAACATCCTGACATGGAAAGATGTCCAAATGATAGTAAGTTTAAAAAGCAAGGTGAAAAACAGTATGAAAAGCATAGTCCATTTTTACAAAATACTGCAAGTTCTTTTCTTTGAGACTGAGTCTTGCTCTATATCACCCATGCTGGAGTGCAGTGGCGTGCTCCCAGCTCACTGCAACCTCCGCCTCCCAGTTCAAGCAATTCTCGTGCCTCAGCCTCCCAAGTAGCTGGGACTACAGGCATGCGCCACCATACCCGGCTAATTTTTGTATTTTTTACTACAGATGGGGTTTCATCATGTTGGCCAGGTTGGTCTCGAACTCCTGACCTCAAGTGATCCACCCATCTCAGCCTCCCAAAGTGCTGGGATTACAGGTGTGAGCCACTGTGCCTGGTCAAAATATTGCAAATTCTGTCCAGACATATGCATGGCAAACAAAACCTGGAAAGAGGAACACCAAAGTTTTCTCTGTGAGGGAATGAATTATGAAGGACTTTCACCTTCTGTGTCACATTTTAGATTTCTAAGTTTCAATTTTATAATGAACAAGTATTTCTTTTATAAACAGGGGAAAGGAAAGAAAATGTGAAAACAAAAATCTCTGTTAGCGTTAGAGTCTGTCAGTACCACAGGGTTGGATCAGCCATGAGCTCTGATGGCCTGGGAGAGATCCCCACTCATGCAGTGCCATCCCAGCACTCAGCAATCAAGCCACTCACAAATCGAGCCAACTCGATGGACTCACAAATCGAGCCAACAGAGCACATGTCATGAGGTTGCCATTAAACAGCAGCAAGCGAAGGCACTTCAATTTCCAGTGTCAGTTACAAGGTTGGGGAGATATGTTTTTCCTAAAAACGCAAATGAAATTGCCTTGGAATTTGTGGTTAAGGCCTACCAATGGTAGAACTGAGAGCAGACAGCCTCTCCAGCAGAATTCTAAAGCACAGTTCAGAAATCAAGCCCTGTTGAGTTGGGGAATGGTTTTTTTCTAACAAAACCCAGAGGATGGGGGGCAGGGGAATAGTCACTGGCAATCTGAGAAGAATAAGCTGATCGTAAAATGAAAGGGGAACAGGGAAGTAAGAAAAACTGGCTGCAAAGTAGGACAGACAGACATGGAAGTGTCTACTGGTGAAGTTACTGATACATTTATTGCAAAACTTTCCAAACGACTCATGCCACAGGCTAGATTTGTTTGTAAATCTGCCATAGCAGGTGAAATGACAGCCATCTTGTCCTCATGACTGGAACATTCTCTTCCCAGGCCGAGTGTCCTGACCAATATGCAAGGTTCCTCTGATTCCAGGCAGGGCTGGGGCTTCTTAGGTGGGATTGTTTTGCCCACCCGATGGGCATTCCCCTCCTTACTAACAGAACCCCAATTTTGTTTTTCTCCTTTTCCTGGCCATTCCCTTCTGGGAGCCAGGCCCATTCCCAGCCAATATCATCCTTGACCTAACACTAGCCAATGAGATGCAAAGGGGACACCAACGAGGGCGGTTCTGTGGAGGTTTTGGTTCATCTTTAAAGGACACAAAACAGAAATGTCTCTCTTACTGCCTGTAGACTCTGTCAAGGGTGATCAGGATGCTAGGATTATGGCAGCCATCTCTGGAATATGAGGAAACCAGTTTAAAAAGACAAGCCAAGTGTTAAGGAAGGCAGAGAAGTTAAGAGCAACTCAGGTCCTTGACAATATCGCTGAACAGATGCCAGTCAACCCTGGAACTGCCCCTCCTCCAGATGGCTTGCTATGTAAGGTAAGTTCCCTTATTGTTAGGCCACTCTAGTCAGGGTGTTCTATTACTTGTAGTCAAAACCATCCCAACACATACAAGACAGAACAGAAGGTGCCCGCTCCATCAACACCTCCTCTAATAATCTGACTTCCGAGTGTTAACTGCACACCATGATTACTGAGATAAGAGATGTCCCTACAGTTCTGTGGCAGCAACTGATTTTGCCTATGCAAAGCCGTGCTATTCTGCTGGTGGTTAGCCTTTGCTTTAGAGGACTTCCCTCCCACTCCATGTGCTTGGAAGTGAAGAGCAGAGGGAAGACTTTCAACTTAAGTCCTGGTGGTCCATCTGGACCACTGCCACCAACCAAGGTGGTCACATGGCCCAGACAGAACTAATCTGTGTCCTACCCCAGAATTGATGTAGAAATGTCCAAAGTTTAAAGCCTTGGCTGGGCGCAGTGGCTCACATGTGTAATCCTAGCACTTTGGGTGACCAAAGTGGGTAGAGCACTTGAGCCCAGGAGTTTAAGACCAAAACCTGGGCAACAGCGAGACCCTGTCTCTACAAAAATTTAAAAATTAGCTGAGTGTGGTGGTGTGCATCTATAGTCGTAGCTACTCAGGAGGCTGAAATGGGAAGATCACTTGAGCCCAGAAATTTGAGGCTGCAGTGAACTAAAAAGGTGCCACCGTACTCTAGCCTCTAGCCTGGGTGACAAAGCAGGAACCCTGTCTCAAAAAATCAATAAAAAGACAGGCCAGTTGTGGGGGCTCACACCTGTAATCCCAACACTTTGGGAGGCCATGGTGGGTGGATCACCTGAAGTCAGGAGTTCGAGACCAGCCTGGCCAACATGGTGAAACCCTGTATCTCTACTAAAAATACAAAAATTAGCCAGGCATGTTGGTGCACACCTGTGGTCCCAGCTACTTGGGAGGCTGAGGCAGGAGAACTGCTTGAACTCGGGAGGTGGAGGTGCAGTGAGCCGGGACTGTGTCATGCCTGGGCAACAGAACAAGACTGTCTCAAAAAAAAAAAAAAAAAAAAAAAAAAAAATCAGTAAAGAAAAAACAAAAAACACCAAAGTTAAAAGCACAAAGCCCTGTGCCTGCTGGGACTACAAACTGAGAGAAACTGAAACTAGGAATGACGGTGCTCACCTCCCCAATGGTGGCACATGGGGAGAGTTTGCAGAACAAGATCAACATACAGAGTCATAGCTATCATCATAGCCCAGAGGACCCCGTTTGAACATACAGATCAAGCCACACCTGAAACCCTTGTTGTACCAGTCACCTGAGCCAATAAAGTCTGTTACTGTTTTTTTTTTTTTTTTTTTTTCGCTCCTTTTTGAGACAGGGTCTTGCTCTATCGTCCAGGGTGGAGTGCAGTTGTGCGATCATGGCTCACTGCAGCCTCGACCTGCCTGGCTCAAGTAATCCTCCTACCTCAGCCTCCCGAATAGCTGGGACTACAGATGCATGACACCATGCCTGGCTAATTTTTCAGTTTTTTTACTCTACGATTGTTTGGTTTCGCCATGTTGCCCAGGCTGGTCTCAAACTCCTGGGCTCAAGCAATCTGTCTGCCTCACTGCCTCAGCCTCCCAAAGTATTGGGATTACAGGTGTGAGCCACCACGCCTGGCCCTCTCATTGTTTAACGTAGTTTGAGTTGGGTTTCTGCTATTTTCTTTTCTTTTTTTTTTTTTTAGGCAGGGACTTGCTCTATCACCCACGCTGAGTGCAGTGGCATGATCACAGCTAACTGCAGCCTTCACCTCCTGAGCTCAAATGATCATCCCAACTCAGTCTCCCAAGTAGCTGAGACCACAAGTGCATACCACCACACCCAGCTAATTTTTTTGTTTGTTTGTTTGTTTGTTTTGAGACAGAGTCTCGCTCTGTTGCTCAAGCTGGAATGCAGTAGTGCAACCTCCGCCTCCTGGGTTCAAGTGATTCTCCATTCTCCTGACTCAGCCTCCTGAGTAGCTGGGATTACAGGTGCGCGCCACCACTCCTGGCTAATTTTTGTATTTTTAGTAGAGACAGGGTTTCTCCATGTTGGTCAGGCTGGTCTCAAACTCCTGACCTCGTGATCTGCCTGCTTCGGCCTCCCAAAGTGCTGGGATTACAGGCGTGAGCCGCCGTGCCTGGCCCATTTTCTTGTAACTAGAAGAATCCTAACTAAATCACCCTAATCTATCTATATCTATAGAGCCACATCTGGAAGCCTTCACTGCCTCTGGGTGCTCTTCATTCTCAGATCTCTCCCATTTCTACTTCCTTTTCTCTCCAGCTCAGCTTCCACCTCTGCGCAAACCTACCAGAGGGTAGCTGTCTGCCAGCAGGTCAGCGCTGTTATAGAAGCCATCTGAGTCATGCTTCAGAGCAGGCTTCCAAGGCTGCCTCGTACAGCTCCATGGCTGGGTGTGGGCATCTCCACCCCCGCCCCCACACCTACCAGAGCCTCATCATTCCCCTTTCATTGGCCTCCCACTGCCTTGATGCTATTTCCAAGGCTGGGTTGTAAGGCTGTGGATGTTACTTAGATCTGGAAAAGCAGGTCTAAACAGTCCACTTGCTTGATTACACGGCTAAGCATGTTCTCACATGCAAATGAGTGGGTGGAGTGCTCCCCATAAACTCACTAAGTTTAAGGTGGACAGCACAAGTGAGGCAAGACCATCAAACAGAATTACAACGCTATGTACGTAGGCAGGTATATCTGTGTACACATCAAACATAAACAACACACGTTCTGTACAGTATGTATACATGTAACTCTTGTAGCATGTAACCACACAGGGGTAGAGTAATGCCTACGAGTCATAAAGGAGGTGCTCTGCAGCAGCAGCTAAGTGATCTGCTCTGAGAAAACCTGATAGACCTACACTCAATCTTACAAAATATTTACAATAAGGGGCAATTACTCACACTATAAAAAGATTCTTCACCTTATTAAGGGATTTACTACAAGGTCCCACTAAACTGCATGGGCTCTACTGGACTTAGAATAGGGTTTGATTTGCATAAGACTTCACAGACAACTACATAAATCAACTACAAAAAACCAAGGAGCCACACCTGAACTGAATGTTTTCAGCTATATAATATGATGTACAAAACGAAATAATTTTATTTGTACCAATATTACTGATTTTCCATGTGAGTAAGATAATGCCTCCAAGTGTTATCATGTCAGCTGAGGCTGCACATCTGATTCAGGGCAAGCAAGACATTTCCTAATACAGTTTTGCTGTTAAGTAGGGTCTTTACTGTCATTGAGAAACAAACAAACAAACAAAAAAAGACCAAGGTACCCATCTTGATCCATAAAGTTTTTAAAGACTGAATAATGATAATGATTGCAGGTAAAACATATAGTACTTACTGCGTACCAGGCACATTCTGAGTGTTTTACAGATATTAACTCACTTCTCGATAACTTCATGAGGTTACTATTATCCCTGCTTTATAGCTGAGCAAATGGATGTATATGTAGCCCAAGGAGGCAGTAACTGGCAGAGCCAATATGAATGCAGGCTGTCTGGGTCAGGAGGCCACACTCTTAAACCACCACACCATGCTGCTACCTTGATCTGGCAGTCACAGGCAGATGGAGAACAGTTCAGGCGAGAGGAGTGGGGACAGGGACCTACTTAAGCTATTAGCAATGAGTTCAGGCACACAGTGCTAGGGACCTAACTATGCAGTGAAATCAAACAAAAGAAAAGAAAAGAAAAGAAAAGAACGATGTTGCTGGAAGTCAGGAGAGCATAAGAGTATTGACCAAAAGGAGACATGAGTGAGGTTTCTAGAGAACTGGTCTGTTTCTCAATTTAGGTACTGGTTACATGGGTGTACGTGGTTTGTGAAAACTCATCAAGCTGTATAGTTATGTGTACTTTTTTTGCTTTGTTTTGTTTTGAGATGGAGTTTTGCTCTTGTTGTCCAGGCTGGAGTGCAATGGCGTGATCTCAGCTCACTGCAACCTCTGCCTCCCAGGTTCAAGTGATTCTCCTGCCTCAGCCTCCTGTGTAGCTGGGATTACAGGTGCCCACCACCACGTCCAGCTACTTTTTGTATGTTTAGTAGAGATGAGGTTTCACCATGTTGGTCAGGCTGGTCTCGAACTCCTGACCTCACGTGATCCAACCGCCTTGGCCTCCCAAAGTGCTGGGACTACAGGCGTGAGCCACTGCGCCTGGCCTGTTTTTGTTTTTTGTTTTTTTTCTGAGACAGCGTTTCACTCTGTCATCCAGGCTGGACTGCAATGGTGCAATCATCATTCACTGCTGCCTGTACCTTCCAGGCTTACGTGCAATCCTCCCACTGCAGCCTCCTAAGTAGCTGGGACCACAAGCACGCGTCACTACAATGGCTAATTTTTTTTTTTTTTTTTTTTTTTTTGAGACGGAGTCTCGCTCTGTCACCCAGGCTGGAATGCAGTGGCGGGATCTCGGCTCACTGCAAGCTCCGCCTCCCGGGTTTACGCCATTCTCCTGCCTGAACCTCCTGAGTAGCTGGGACTACAGGCACCTGCCACCACGCCCGGCTAGTTTTTTGTATTTTTTTTAGTAGAGATGGGGTTTCACCGTGTTAGCCAGGATGGTCTCAATCTCCTGACCTCGTGATCTGCCCATCTCGGCCTCCCAAAGTGCTGGGATTACAGGCTTGAGTCACCACACCCGGCCTTTTTTTTTTTTTTTTTTTTTTTTTTTTGAGATGGAGTCTCTCTCTCTGTTGCCAGGCTGGACTGCAGTGGCGTGATCTCGGCTCACTGCAACCTCTGCTTCCCACGTTCAAGTGACTCTTCTGCCTCAGCCTCCCAAGTAGTTGGGACTACAGGCATGTGCCACCACGCCCAGCTAATTTTTGAATTTTTAGTAGAGATAGGGTTTCACCCATGTTGGCCAGGCTGGCCTCGATCTCTTGACCTCATGATCCGCGCACCTTGGCCTCCCAAAGTGCTGGGATTACAGGCATGAGCCACTGTGCCCGGCCAAATTTTTAAAATTTTTTGTAGAGACAGAATATCCTTATGTTGCCTAGGCTGGTCTTGAACTCCTGGGCTTAAGCCAACCTCCCACCTTGGCCTCCTAAAGTGCTGGAATTACAGGCATGAGCCACCGTGTCTGGCCAAGAGCTGCCATTCAGAGCTACACTGCCTGGGTTAAAATTTGCCTTTGTACCCACTAGATGTGTGACCTTGAACATGCAGCTCAACCTGTGTTGTCCTGCTTTCTGCAGCTGAAAAGCTGGTATATCACAGTCACTAACCTCACACAGCATGTCCACATATTCAATGGTCACTTGAAGTGGCACACAGAGCACAAGTCTAAATGTTAGTTATTCCTATCACCATTTAGGCCCACAGCCATGGTCTCCTATCTTTTTTTTGAGACGGAGTCTCTTTCTGTCGCCATTCTGGAGTGCAGTGGCGCAATCTCGGCTCACTGCAAGCTCCGCCTCCCGGGTTGACGCCATTCTCCTGCCTCAGCCTCCTGAGTAGCTGGGACTACAGGCGCCCGCTACCACGCCCGGCTAATTTTTTTGTATTTTTAGTAGAGACGGGGTTTCACCATGTTAACCAGGATGGTCTTGATCTCCTGACCTCGTGATCCGCCCGTCTCGGCCTCCCAAAGTTCTGGGATTACAGCCGTGAGCTACCGTGCCCGGCCGGTCTCCTATCTTAAATCAGTTACCATTTACTTTTCTTTATCATTTTCCCATTATTTAAACAATTTACTATTATCTCCTGCCATGTTCTAAAAAAAATTTTAAAAAGATTTGTTTTACCTGTTATTTAAATAATACAATCATGTTACAGAAAATCTGGAAAACAGAACACTTTTAGGAGTGTAGTCACCCTGTTCCCTTCTGACGTGCTTAAAGTGATCTGCAGACACAAACTACAGCAAGCACATTATAACCACCATAAATGGGGCCATTAGGAACAGAAAGGACCTGCAGAGCACATATTAGTCAATGTATACTCAACAGTCACAACTTTTATTTTATTTTTAAAATTTACAATCCTACAGAAAAGTTAAAAGAACGATACAATGAATACCCAAATACCATTCACCTAGCTTCACAAGTTGTTAACATTTCACCACATTTGCTTTAGCTTCTCTTCACACACAGATGTTCTATTTTTTGACAATTAAGTTAAATCATTTGAATCATTTGACAATTAAGTTAAAGACATCAGGTCCTTTTATCCATTAATACTTTAGCCTTTATCTCCTAGCAACAGGGACGTTATCCTGTATAACCATAACACCATAATCACATCCAGGGAATTTTGCGTACAATACTATTAACTAATACACAGTGTATATTCATATTTTTCCAATTGTCCTTAAAAAATGACCTTTTTTTTTTTTTTTTCCAATTTAGGATCTAATCAAAGATCAACAGTGCATTTAAACTGCCATGTTTCCTTTAATGTAGAATAGCCCCTGCCCCTTGCCTTTTTATAGCATTGGTGTGTGTGTGTATTTTTTTTTTTTTTTTTTGAGACGGAGTCTCGCTCAGTCGCCCAGGCTGGAGTGCAGTGGCCAGATCTCGGCTCACTGCAAGCTCTGCCTCCCGGGTTCACGCCATTCTCCTGCCTCAGCCTGAGTAGCTGGGACTACAGGCGCCCGCCACCACACCCGGCTAATTTTTTGTATTTTTAGTGGAGACGGGGTTTCACCGTGTTAGCCAGGATGGTCTCGATCTCCTGACCTCGTGATCCACCCGCCTCGGCCTCCCAAAGTGCTGGGATTACAGGCGTGAGCCACCGTGCCAGGCCTTTTTTAAAAATTTTTTTAGGTAGGGTCTCACTGTGACGCCCAGCCTGGAATGTGGTGGCACAATCATGGTTCACTGCAGCCTCAACCTCCTGGGCTCAAGTGGTCCTCCTACCTCAGCCTCCCAAGTAGCTGGGACTATAGGCATGCCACCACACCTGGCTAATCTTTAATTTACGGGATCTTGCTTCATTGCCCAGGCTGGTCTCAAACTCTTGAGCTCAAGCGATCCTCCTGCTTCACCCCCTCAAAGTGCTGGGATTAGAGCACTGACATTTTTTAAGAATATAGGCATTTGTCTTTAAAGTGTCTCACAATCTGGATTTACCTGTTTATAATTTGATTCAGGTTAAACATTTTTGGGAAAATGCTACATAGTTGATGTTATATACCTCACACTGCAACACATAAGAAGGTACATAATAAAGCCGGGCGCAGTGGTTCACGCCTGTAATCCCAGCACTTTGGGAGGCCAAGGCGGGCGGATCGTGAGGTCAGGAGATCGAGACCGTCCTGGTTAACGAGGTGAAACTCCATCTCTACTAAAATATACAAAAAGTTAGCCAGGCGTGGTGGCAGGTGCCTGTAGTCCCAGCTACTTGGGAGGCTGAGGCAGGAGAATAGCCTGAACCCAGAAGGCGGAGCTTGCAGTGAGCCGAGATCACGCTGCTGCACTCCAGCCTGGGGGAGAGAGCAACACTACAGCCTGGGGGAGAAAGCGACACTCCATCTCAAAAAAACAAAAAGGCACATAATAATAATTTGTTCCATTATTAGTATTGTTCTATTTCACAACTACTGTGATTATTAATTTTTTTTTTTGATATGGAATCTTGCTCTGTTGCCCAGGCTGGAGTGCAGTGGCACAATTTTGGCTCACAGCAACCTCTGCCTCCCGAGTTCAAGCAATTCTCCTGCCTCAGCCTCCCGAGTAGCTGGGATTACAGGTGCCCACCACCATGCCCGGCTAATTTTTGTATTTTCGGTAGAGATGGGGTTTCACCATGTTGGCCAGGCTGGTCTCGAACTCCTGACCTCAAGTGATCCAACTGCCTTGGCCTCCTAAAGTGCTGGGATTACAGGCGTGAGTCACTGTGCCCGGCCTGCCTTAGTCCCACTTCTGGCTAACTCAACTGGAGTCTCACAGGAAGGTTTGGAAATCAGTGTGTTGACAAGCTCCTCTGAGGGGTTGATGGGCAGCCAGATTTAGGAACTCCTGCTTAGAGAAGACCCATTGTAGCCTCCATGAGGAGACTGTTCCACAGGGCATACAATGGTAGGTGGTAGTTACGGATCTGCCTCCTGTGCCAACAACTGGCTCCCACAGGTGTGAAATGTGGGCAGAGGGGTTCAACCTAGACAGGTCTATTGTACCCCAAATGTATAACCTACTCAAGGTTTGAAAAAAGAAGTCCCTGGCCTGGCAGTGGCCCATGCCTGTAATCCCAGCACTTTGGAAGGCCGAGGTGGGCGGATCACCGGAGGTCAGGAGTTCGATACCAGCCTGACCAACATGGAGAAATCCCGTCTCTACTAAAAGAAAAAAAAAAACAGCCAGGCGTGGTGGCACATGCCTATAATCCCAGCTACACAGGAAGCTGAGGCAGGAGAATCGCTTGAACCTGGGAGGCAGAGGTTGCAGTGAGCCGAGACTGTGCCATTGCACTCCAGCCTGGGCAACAAGAGCAAAACTCCATCTCAAAAAAAAAAAAAAGTCACTGTAACTAGAGAAGCTACCAGATCTATGGTTCTCCAAATTTAGTCTCTACCAGAAGCACCAAGGAACATCACTCCCAAAGATTCTGAGTCAGACATCTGCAATGGGGCCTAGGAATATGTGTTTGCAACAAGCTCTCCAGGTAGTTCAGAGCCAGGTGGTATAAGAACCATGCTTTGAGAGACCATGGCTTGCTCTGCACTTTGTCTGTGATAGTTCAAGAGCAAAAGAGTTGGGAAAAAAATATCTCGGCTTTCATTTGAAGGCTACTTACAAAAACAAAGAAACAAAATCTGAGGTCAGATGGGAAATGCTTCTGAGCAATTAGCCACACAGAAACATATCATATCAGATGACATGAAAGAAACCCTCCATGAAACATGACAAGGGCGCAGGGTGGCACAACATAACACAGAACTTGCTGCTGGAGGGCACAGGAGAGTACCCCTCTCTGCCACGGCCCAGTTGGCTTTCCAACCAGGAAACACCAGGCAAAACAAGCCACCCTCATGGCAGAATTGGGGCATAGTACTCCCAGGAAAGGCCACTCCACAAACATGAAAATATACCTGCTAGTACTCAAAGCCAACCACGCTCATGGCAAAAGGACCAGCACAGCAGCCAGCCTGGCCTCCTACCTGACTGGAACACGTATCGCGCCAAGCCCTGCATTAACTCTGCGGGCCATGTTGGTGGGGCAGACTCTCCAGTTTCTCTCTTCAGACGAAAGGTCAACTCAAAGCCAAAACCACTAGGTCCATCTGTTCCTGTAAACCTGAAAGACATAAAAATCAAGTGTTTTAAGCTCAATTACCTAAGGAAAAACACTCTCTTGAAAGTCTAAAGTCCTCCCCCTTCTTATGGTGGCCTCAGTATCCAAACCCTCCATTCAGAGGAGTATCCCACGATGTGAGCCTTGTTGGGAGGGAACCCGAGAAGCCCATAGGGAACCAGAACTCTTGCCTCGTCCTCCTGCCAGCTATGGGTATGTGGATGTGACTTTAGCCTGGCCAAATTCTACTGCTGGCACTCTGAATTATGAGTGCCAAATTTTGTGGCTGTGAAACATTCCTTCCTAGATGATTGAGGCAACACTGCTGAAAATCTCCCTTGTTCATGCTCCTCATTCCTTCAGGCTGTTAATAGACATCTACTTTGTTTGCTAAAGATACACGTCCTGTGAGCCACAAGGCTATATGCTTTGTGGTATGGTTTGGCTCTGTGTCCCCACCCAAATCTCATCTTGAATTGTAATCCCCATAGTCTCCACGTGTCAAGGGAGGAATCAGGTGGGAGATGATTGGATCATGGGTGTGGTTTCTCCCACAGTGTTCTTGTGATAGTGTTCTCACAAGATCTGATGGGTTTCTAAGGCAGTTTTCCCTGCTCTTGCCCACTCTCTTGTGCCTGCCACCCTCTTCCCCTTCCACCAAGATTGTAAGTTTCCTGAGGTCTTCCCAGCCATGTGGAACTGTGAGTCAATTAAACCTATTTTCTTTATAAATTACCCAATCTCAGGTATGTCTTTATATCAGTGTGAGAATGGACTAATACACTCTGTGAGGATGAGATCCCTTCTCCACTCCCACCTCCACTCTGCCCCACAAGGGTACAACCTTGGGTGGCACTGGCTGGCCTCCAAACTCAGCATTTGTGGACAGGTCCCAAGGCAGATTCCAAATACTGGGTGGGCCCGTATTATTCCTGAAATTCAGCACCCAACACATACTCCTCAGTTAGCACGAGCTCTTCCTAAAGCCTGGCACTCCACATGTACTCTTCAGTTGCTGGAACCCTAGAGATGCATGGGTTGCCCTCCCTTCCCATCCCTCAGTGACCCAGAATAATGAGGATGACTGCTTCTGTGGCCATAACTCATTAAAGTGACAATGAGAGAAGGCAGGAATCCCTGCCTCCCTGTTTGCAGGAAACACTCAGGAGCCCCAAGTCTCAGAGGGCAATGATGTGGATCAGAGAGCTGGGCCTGGCTGGCGGGGTGCCACACCTCCTCAGGTAAAGGAAACATCCAGGGAGAGCTACATAAGGCTTGCTAGCATGGGAAGGTTAAAATTAAAATATTCATGATATAATTTTCAGTAATTATATCTTGTACAAACACGAGCCACAATGATTATACACATGTAAACTCGTCAGCATACAAACACAAACCATAAACTAAGATGAGAGCCAACCAAGCTCCTGGAACAGGCAATCAGAGGTGAGAATTCTCAAGGGCTGATGATGCAGTCAATGCGCAAACCTAGAATCCACGTGGCATCTTTCCTTCATCATCATCATCACCGCTGAGAGGCAAGGCCAGGAGATGGGATAGAAAGAGATTCCCAAGTCTCAGAAGCTGACATCTGTCCTAGTTTTCTGTGCCTAGGTGAACCGAGCCCTCCTGCACTTTGCAGGGAAAGATCACCTCTGAGAAGCTAAGTTCTGTAATGGACTGAAAAGGTATCATTAGAAAGTATCATGAGCAAGCCCTATGTATGTATGTATGTATGTATGTATCTATCTATCTATCTATCTATCTATCTATCTATCTATCTATCTATCTATCTATCTATCTATTTTTTGAGACAGGGTCTCACTCTGTTACTCAGGCTGCAGTGCAACTGCAGTGGTGTGATCTTCAGCTCACTGCAGCTGTGAACTCCTGGGGACTCAAGTGATCCTCTTGTCTCAGCCTCCCAAGTAGATGGCACACCATGGCACCTGGCTCATTTTTTTTTTTCTTTTTTTTTAGTAGAGATAAGGTCTCCCTATGTTGCCCAGACTGGTTTCGAATTCCTGGGCTCAAGCAATCCTCTGGCCTCCGCCTCTCAAAGTATTGGGATTACAGATATAAGCCACCATGCCCAGCTTATTTCCTTCTTTTTTTATTTTTGAGACACTGTATAGAGCAAGATACAGTGCTCTATACAGTGGTGTGAACGTGGCTCACCGTAGCCTTGACCTCCCGGGCTCAGGCGATCCTCCTACCTCAACCTCCCAAGTAGCTGGAACCACAGGTGTGCACCAACATGACCAGCTAATTTTGAAAACTTTTGTAGAGACAGGTCTCAACACATTGCCTAGGCTACTCCTTGAACTCCCAGGCTCAAGCAATCCTCCCGCCTCGGCCTCCCGAAGTGTTAGGAACACAGGCAAGAGCCACAGCACCTGGCCCAACTATATTTAAAAGAAGTATCCACGGTTTGCATTTTCCCCAGGTATCTCTAGCGATGTGGGAAACAGAATCCATTTTGAGGGTACACACGTGCAATTTTGGAGACCAGGCCAGCAGAAGATGCTTGGACAACACAATGTATGCTATTTTATTTCCTCGCTGAATTACCCTGTTTGGGGTCAGTTCAGTGCAGGGAGGCTGGGGAACAGTTACCAAACTGAAGTTGGGAGAGCTACCTCCCTGGAGCTGCAGGTTTGGGAGGGGTGTGAAAACCTGGGGTAATGCAAGATTGACTGGAGTTAAAACTCTGTAAAGGGAGATGGGTCAGTAGGGCAAAGGCAAGATTTTAAGCAGCCACCAATTAGAGGCAGCTTTGTAAAATGTATGAGACTATCACTCCAGGGCTTTCATCTTGGGCCAAGAAAAGTACATGATTTCTAACCACAAAAACTTGAGAAACAGACTAAAAGAAACTTGTTCCTCTTCGGCTGCGTAATGGGAAGAACCCTCAAAGGCAGAGAAAGAAATCACTGGATCAGATGCATCCACACAGCACCACTTCACTAAGGAGGGTCCGTGTGCACACGCACCTAGAGGTGTGCATGCGTGCACACGCATGTGTCCACCATCTGCCTCCACACGGGGTGCTTTCTGGGCCAGCTCTGTGGTGGGCAGGCCAGCCCTCACTTGGCTGGGTGGGAGGGACAGGCCCGGCCAGATGGTCTCCACCTGCATTTGATTACCACCCACGGGCTAGCTGGACGCAAACTCTAAACTCTGAAACATGAGTTTGGAATGGCCCGGCCTCAGGATAAACACACGACCTGAAGCCTGTCAGAAGTTCTCTTTTTCAAAGCAGACTGCCCAAGCAATCGCCAAGTGACAAGGTCATTCCATCTTTAAAGTCTCCTGGAGGGGCCTGGCTTGGTCTGGACTTCCTCACATGAGGGCTTCTCTAGCCAAAGTGGTTTTGTCTGAACAGAGAATGAAGCCCCTCCTAGGGAGCGGCTGTCTCTCACATCTTCCAAGAAAGGAAAGCATAAGGGGAAATTGGCATGGGCTGCAGAAGGTGGGATCTGGGTCAGAGCAAAGCATTTTTCTAACACAGACGTCTACTAAAATACTAGCTGGTGGTAAATGGGGCCAGTAGAATTTCTTTTTACAGAAACTAAAAAAAAAAGAAAAAAGAAAACAAAGATTCTCCCCAGTCTGGCAGAGTAGGGGTAAAGGGTTCTAACTGTCTTATTGCAAAAGGAAGGATAAGACTCTCAAGACCGTTTCCTGCTCAAGAACCCTGGATCCTGTTCACCGGGATGTCTAGGGGGAAGGCTGGCTTTGTCCCAGCAGTTTGGCAAGTCTGCCTGATGGCTGTGCCAGCCTCAAGAATAACATCAAACCTGAAGATATGAACACATGCCTTGAATCCTAGACACACAACAGCCTAACCATCAGAACTCACCCAAAGGTCTCCCCGAGAGTACCTCACTAAGAGGGTATCAATCAGCATCCAAGAGCCCAAAATGACTGCTGAGTCTAGTCAGGAGAGAGGAACAGAAACCGAGGAGAGACTTTCTGGAGGAAACCCAGCTTGGGGAGCAGAAAGAGCTGACCTAAAAGTCAGCATCTCATACTCATCACCATTATTTATTTATTTATCTGTGAGACAGAGTCTCACTGTGTCTCCCAGGCTGGAGTACAGTGGTGCGATTACAGCTCACTGCAGCCTCTGCCTCCCAGGCTCAAGTGATTCTCCTGCCTCAGCCTCCCAAGTAGCTGGGATTACAGATTTGTGCCACCACACCCAGCTAATTTTTGTGTTTTTAGTAGAGACACGGTTTCATTATGTTGCCCTGGCTGGTCTCGAACTTCTGACCTCAGGTGATGTGCCCACTTCTACCTCCCAAAGTGCTGGGATTACAGGCGTGAGCCACTGGGCCCAGCCCATTATTTATTACTAAGGAAATGCAAATCAAAACCACAGTGAGCTACCGCCGCTCCACACCCTCTAGCATAACTAAGAGACAGATAATAAGTGTCAGAGAGAATGTGGAGAAATAGGAATACTTACACATCATTAGGGGGAATATAAAATGATGGAGCGACTTTGGAAAAAGAGTTTGGCAGTTCCTAAAAAAGTTAAACAGAGTCACCATACGATCCAGCAGTTCCACTCCTAAGTATATGCCCAAGAGAACTGAAAACCTGGCTGGATGCAGTGGCTCATGCCTGTAATCCCAGCACTTTGTGGGGCCGAGGTGGATGGACCATTTGAGCCAAAGAGTTTGAGGGCACCCTAAGCAACATGGCCAAACCCCGTCTCTACAAAAAAAAAAAAAAAAAAAAAATTAGCCAGGCATGATGGCTTACACCTGTAGTCCCAGCTACTGGGGTGGGGGTGCTGAGGCAGTGAGAAAATCACATGAGCCCAGGGAGGTCAAGGCAGCAGTGAGCCTTGATGGTGCCACTGCACTCCAGCCTGGGTGACAGAGTAAGACCCTGTCTAAAAAAAAAAAGAAAAATGTGTTAACACGAAACTGTATACACCAATGTTCATAGTAGCATATTCATAGTAGCCAAAAAGTAGAAACAACCCAAATGTCCATCAGTTGAGGAATGGATAAACAAAATATGGTATATCTGTACAATATAACTTGGCAATAAAAAGCTATGAAGTATGGATACGCTATAACACAGATGACCTTGAAAACATCATGCTCAGTGAAAGAAGCCAGATATAAAAGGCTACCTATTGTATGATTCTATTTTTATGAAATGTCCATAATAGACAAATCTATAGAGATAGAAAATAGGTTGGTGGTTGCCAGAAACTAGCGTGAGGAGGGAATGAGGAGTGACTGCTGACGGGTACAGAATTTCTTTTTGGGATGATGGAAGTTCTTTTCTTTTGGAAACAGAGTCTCACTCCATTGCCCAGGCTGGAACGCAGTGGCACAATCTCGGCTCACTGCAACCTCTGCCTCCCGGGTTCAAGTGATTCTCCCGCCTCAGCCTCCCAAGTAGTTGGGACTACAGGCGCATGCCACCACGCTGTTAATTTTTGTATTTTTACTAGAAACGGGGTTTCATCATGTTAGCCAGGTTGGTCTCAAACTCCTGACCTCAAGTGATCTGCCTGCCTCGGCCTCCCAAAGTGCTGGGATTATAGGTGTGAGCCACCGCGCCTGGCCTGGGAGACGGAAATGTTCTGGAATTAGATAATGTAATGGTTGTGTAACCTTATAAATATACTTAAAAACCACCGAATTACACACTTTAAAAGGGTGAATTTCATGGTATATGATTTATTTTTAAAAAGCTGGCATCTCAGGTACACCTGATGTCATATCATTTAACTCTCTATAACTCTAGGACTCAGCCATTGCTATACTCATTTAACAAACAAATGAGAAACACTGATGGAGTTTACGTAATAGTCCATAAATCACAGAGCAAGCGATAGAGCTAGAACTTGAAGTCTGTATAACTCCAAAGCTCATCTCCTTTTTTTTTTTGTGAGACAGGATCTCACTCTGTTGCCCAGGCTGGAGTATAGTGGCACAATCAGGGCTCATTGCGGCCACGACCTCCTGGGTTCAAGAGATCCCCTCACCTCAGCCTCCCAAGTAGCTGAAATTACAAGTGTGTGCCTAATTAATCTATTTTTGCCTAATTAAGCCCATCTTCTTAATGCTGTGTGACCAGAGGCAAGCTATTTAACCTCTCTGTGCCTCAGTTTCCTCATCTATAAAATGGGGATAATAACAGTAACTATTTCATAGAGTTGTTATGGGGATTAAACATTTAGAAACAGTACTTGGAACACTATAAGCATTACATCACTTACATTAAGTGAAGAAAGCCAGTCACAAAAGACCATATGTTGTATGATTTTATTTATATTACAGGAAAAATAATATAATTTGTAATATATAATATAAATTACACTTATATCAAATGTCCAGAATGGACAAATCTATGGGGAAAGTGGATTAATGGTTGCTTAGGACTGGGGTAGTGGGGACAAATGGGGAGTGACTGCTAATGAATATGGATGGAGTTTCTTTTCAGGGTAATGAAAAAGTTCTAAAATTAGATTGTAGTGAAGGTTACATAACCATTAATATGCAAAAAACCACAAAAGTGTACACTTTAAATGGATGAACTGTATGCTACATTAATTATATCAATAAATGTTTTATTCATTTAATTTTTAATTTGGAAAAAACTCAAAAACCTGATAGAAAAAATTCACAAACTAGATATAGATATAGATATCCCTTAAGCATAAGACAATATGTTTGACCTCACACATAATAAAAGAAATGCAAATGAAAACAATGAGATACCATTCTCACCTATCAGATGGGCAAAAATTAGTATGACATCATATTCTGTTGCCGAGGTTGTAGGGGAAGAGGCACTCTCATATGTTGCTGGTATGGATATAAATTAGCACAACTTTTATGCAAGGGAATTAGGCAATACCAAATAAAACTACATATAGGTTTATGCCTTTGGATCCAGCAATCCCACTTCAAAGAATTTGTAATTGCAAAATACTGGAAACCACCTAAATGCCCATTCATAGGAGAATGGCTCAAAGGCTAGTATGCTGCTGTAAGAAAGAATGAAGAACTCTACAAATTGGTATGAACACTGTTAGGCGAAAAAAACAAAAGAGCCTGGGCACGGTGGTTCATGCCTGTAATTCCAGCACTTTGGGAGGCCAAAGCAGGCAGATTGTTTGAGCCCAGGAATTCGACACCAGGCTGGGCAACATGGCGAAGCCTTGTTGTAAAAAATACAATTTTGTATTTTGTTTTACAGCTAATTTTTTACAGCTAATTTTCAAATTTTGTAAAAAATACAAAAATTAGCTGGGCATGGTGGCATGTGCCTGTAGTCCCAGCTACTCATGAGGCTAAGGGGAGGATTGCTTGAATCCAGGAAATAGAAGGTTCAGTGAGCTGTGATTATGCCACCACACTCCAGCCTGGGTGACAGAGTGAGACTCAGTCTCAAAAAAAAAAAAAAAAGAGCAAAAGGATATTATAGTATGTTTTTAAGGAAGAAAGAAAGGAAGATAGGAGCCGGGCATGGTGGCTCACATCTGTAATCCCAGAACTTTGGGAGGCCAAGGCAGGTGATCACCTGAGGTCAGGAGTTCGAGACCAGCCTGGCCAACATGATGAAACCCCATCTCTACTTATAAAAAAAGAAAAAAAAATACAGGCCGAGTGTGGTGGCTCATGCCTGTAATCCCAGCACTTTGGGAGGCCGAAGTGGGCGGATCATGAGGTCAAGAGTTCGAGACCCACCTGACCAATATGGAGAAAGCCTGTCTCTACTAAAAATACAAAAATTAGCCAGGAGTGGTGGCGTGCACCTGTAATCCCAGCTACTCAGGAGGCTGAGGCAGGAGAATCGCTTGAATCCGGGAGGCAGAGGTGGCAGCGAGCCGAGATAACGCCCCTGCACTCCAGCCCAGGCAACAGAGACTCCATCAAAAAAAAAAAAAAAAAAAAAAAAAAAAGCCAAGGTGGGTGGATCACTTGAGGTCGGGAGTTCAGGTCCAGCCTGAGCAACATGGAGAAACCCCGTCTCTACCAAAAATACAAAATTAGTTGGGCGTGGTGGTGCATGCTTGTAATCTCAGCTACTTGGGAGGCTGAGGCAGGAGAACTGTTTGAACCTGGGAGGTGGAGGTTGTGGTGAGCCAAGATGGCGCCATCACTGCCCTGCAGCCTAGGCAACAAGAACGAAACTCTGTCTCAAAAAAGAAAAAGAAAAAAAAAACTACAAAAATTGTTTGAACCCAGGAGGCGGAGGTTGTGGTGAGCTAAGATCGCACCACTGCACTCCAGCTTGGGCACCAAGAGCAAAACTGTCTCCAAAAAAAAAAAAAAAAAAAAAAAAAAAAAGCCAGGCGCGGTGGCTCATGCCTGTAATCCCAGCACTTTGGGAGGCCGAGGCAGGCGGATCACCTGAGGTCAGGAGTTGGAGACCAGCTTGGCCAACATGGTGAAACCCCGTCTCTACTAAAAATACAAAAATTTGTCGGGCATGATGACGCATGCCTGTAGTTCCAGCTACTAGGGAGGCTGAGGCAGGGGAATCGCTTGAACCCAGGAGGTGGAGGTTGCAGTGAGCTGAGATTGCACCACTGCACTCCAGCCTGAGTGACAGAGCAAGACTCCATCTCAAAAAAAAAAAAAAAAAAAAAAGGAAGGAAAGAAGATAGGAAAATATGCATTACCTACTCATTTCTGTAGAAAGCCATAGGGGAAGGATAAACCAAAAATGAATGAGATGGATTATTACATGCAGTAGGTGGGAAGGTGGTAGAAAGTACTGCAGGGTGCGGGGATGGGTAACATTTCTTTGAATATACCTTTTTGTATAGTTCTCACTTTTGGTTTTGGATCCATGATAATGCTTTCACATACTCAAAATAAATGAAACAGAATCAATGAGGAGGGAGAAAAATGCTAAAATATAATACAAACAGAAGTTAATGAACCTAACAGTATTTCAAATCAACCATATAACCACACTGAAAGGGGGAAAAAAAGATATAACCCAAGTAACTTTTTTTCTTTTGAAATGGAATCTTGCTCTGTCACCCAGGCTGGAGTGCAATGGCACGATCGCGGATCACTGCAACCTTCACCTCCAGGGTTCAAGAGATTCTCCTGCCTCAGTCTCCCGACTAGCTGGGATTACAGGCGCACACCATTATGCCCAGCTAATTTTTGTATTTTTAGTAGAAACGGGGTTTCACCATGTTGGCCAGGCTGGTCTCGAGCTCCTGACCTCAAGTGATCTACCCACCCTGGCCTCCCAGAGCGCTAGGATTATAGGTATGAGCCATATAGGTGCCTGGCCTGAAATATATATATTTTTAAAGGCAGGTAAGAATGAACCCTATAGGTATAGTATTTATTTAGTAAGTTAGTTATTATTTTTTGAGACAGAATCTTGCTCTGTCACCCAGGCTGGGGTGCAGTGCTGCTATCTCAGCTCACTGCAACCTCTGCCTCCCAGGTTCAAGTGATTCTCCTGCCTCAGCCTCCCAAGCAGCTGGGACTATAGGTGCGTACCAACATACCTGGCTAATTTTTGTATTTTTGGTAGAGACGGGGTTTCACCATGTTGGCCAGGCTGGTCTTGAACTACTGACCTCAGGTGATCCACCCACTTGGGCCTCTGCACAGGTGTGAGCCACTGCACCAGGCCCCCATAGGTATAGTTTTAGAACTGGAGGTATCAGTATGAATTCATGGTATTTAATAGAGAAACCAATATAGAAATAGAGTGGTGTGTGTATATGTGTGTGTATGTTTCCTAGTTCTCACCACTGGGAGCAAAGACACTCCAAGAACAATGATAATACCTAGCCCCCAGATTATGGCTTCTATATACCATTCTCTGCTAAATAAAACCAGGGCTTCCTGGATAAATGGCTGATTTCGGGGCTGGCAAAGTACAAAATGATTCTGGAACTTCCTACTGTGCCAGAAAGTAAGGAAGTGTTTCAGAGAATGATGGGAACATGCCAAAAGTAGAGAGAAGCCAAACTCAAGGTTCTCACTGGCCAAATCAATGACAATCTGAGCATCAAATTAAAGCATTCTAACAAATTATAATCTATTAATTAAAATAAAAACCTATGAGTCCACACTGACTATGATGGACCTAGTGACACTGGCTCTAAAGATTTTGGACTTGCCAGCCTCTGTAACTACACAAGCCAATTCTTTCTCCTAAGTCTCTTTATATATTTGTATCTATATTATGTGTATAGATAATATAGATATAGATATGTAGATGTGAATCTCCAATTGTTTTTCCTAGAGAGCCCTAATACATTGATATAAATAAATGAATAAATAACTAAATATGGAGAAAACTCTTCCTTACAGTAAAATCTCAATACCAATGAATAAATGTTGAAGCAATTATCAAATGAGAAGTCACCATTTGACAACTATTGTAATAATAATTCAGGCAAGAATCATCAATGGGTGGTAAAAATAGTGGGTAAAAAATCTGATGAGAAACAAGATACTGACATAGCCTCAAAATGCCTTCCCACAAGTTACTTATTAATTATTAATGGAAAAGCAGTAACTATACAGAAGAGAAACCTAGCAGACACCACCTTAACCAAGCAATCAAAGTAATTAGACATCATCAACAGTAATTAGACAAATCAACATCAAGTGCCTCCTGATATGATCACTGAGAAGGGCACAACATGTCTGTGATATTCCTATGGAGAAATACATACACTGATCCTACGCATGAGGAAACATCAGACAAATCCAAATTGAAGGACATTCTATGAAATAACTGACCTGTACTCTTCAAAAGGTCATGAAAAACAGAAAGACTGAGGAACCATTTGAAGGCATCTAAGAGACGTGACAATTAAGTTACTAAAAAAGACTGGAGTCGCTGAAGTAGGGTGACCAACTTGTCTTGTTTGCCCAGGACTTTTCTGGCTTTAGAACTGAAAGCCCCACATACCAGGAAAAGCCCAGGCAAATGGGGACAGTTGGTCAACCGATCCTGAAGTGCCCACTGTCTGACCCACACAAAGCAAAACACTGCCACACTTAAAAAGCACCAACAATGCATCAAGACCCACCAAAACGTCAGCAATGCCAGAGCACAGTCTCTGCAGCCAAGCTGCCAATGCCCAAATCCTGGCTCTGCCACCCTTCCTGGCTGTGTGACCCTTGGCAAATCACTTAGGCTCTCTGTGCCTCAGTTTTTTCATCTGTAAAATGTAGATAAGAAGAGTTTACTTCCCCTTCTCACTTCTAATGTAAACTATGAACTTTGGGTGATGATGATGTGTCAATGTAAGTTCACTGACTGTAACAAATGTACCAATCTGGGGAAGGATGTTGACAGTGGGAGAGGCTGCATGCACGTGTGTGTGCATGCATGCGTGTGGTAAGCAGAGGGTGTGTAGCAGCTCTCTGTACTTTCTGCTCAATTTTGCTGAGAACCTAAAACTGCTCTAAAAAACTCTTTTTTCAAAAATGAAGATATTAGTAGCTTCCATATGGTAGCTACTAAAATGAATTAACATACAATATAGAAAACACTTAGAACAGCACCTGGAACACAGCAGATCTTAGTGTCGGCGGTTACTTACAGTAGCAGTTTCCAGTTCTGCCAATTCACCTAAGAGAATAATCTTACATTTGGAAAAAAAAAAAAAAAGCCTCTTGCATAAGTATGTTCAGTAGTATTTATAAGAATAAAAAATCTGGGCGGGCACAGTGGCTCAAGCCTGTAATCCCAGCACTTTGGGAGGCCGAGACGGGTGGATCATGAGGTCAGGAGATCGAGACCATCCTGGCTAACACGGTGAAACCCCGTCTCTACTAAAAAATACAAAAAAAACTAGCCGGGTGAGGTGGCGGGCGCCTGTAGTCCCAGCTACTCGGGAGGCTGAGGCAGGAGAATGGCGTAAACCCGGGAGGCGGAGCTTGCAGTGAGCTGAGATCCGGCCACTGCACTCCAGCCTGGGAGACAGAGCGAGACTCCGTCTCGGAAAAAAAAAAAAAAAAAAAAAAGAATAAAAAATCTAGAAACAATCTAACTGTTCTACAAGTAGCGGTATTATGACTTCTAGCACATTACCCACGTGGTAGGACATTACAAGTCACTAAAAACAATGGTTCTGAAAGCAGGAGGACTAACCTTTGAGAGGCAAGGGGTTCTCTTTCCACCTCTAACTGGTAAAGAGGAACAGGAACTTTACATTAGAACCCCACTCTATAGCCTCTAATGTTTTCTGTTCACCTAGTATTCACTATAGCATAAAAGTAAACTCCTTTCAAAATGGTCATGAAATTGGGACCCTTGTACATTGCTGGTAGAAATGTAGATGATACAGCTGCTATGGGAAACAGTATGGCGGTTCCTCAAAAATTAAACATAGAATTGCCACATGATCCAGCAATTCTACTTCCAGGTATATATCCAAAAGAACTGAAAGCAGGGTCTTGAACAGAAATTTGTACACTGATGTTCACAGTAGCATTATTAGCAATAGTCAAAAGGTAGAAGCAACCCAAGAGTTGGTCAAGAAATGGATGGACAAGCCAAATTGGTATATACATATAATGGAATATTAGCCTTTAAAAAGGAAGAAAATTCTGACATATGCTACAACATGGATGAACCCTGAAGACATTATGCTAAGTGAAATAAGACAGGCACAAAGGGACAAATATATGATTCCACTTATATGAAGTACCCAGAGCAGTCACATTGATAGAGACAGAAATAAGATGGTGGTTGCCAGGGGTTGGAGGAAGTGAGAAGTGGGAGTTACTGTTTAAGGGATACAGTGTGTTTCTGGAAGTGGAAGGTGGTTATGGCTGCACAACAACATAAATGTACTTAATTCCACTGAACTGTAAATCTAAAAATGGTTAAAATGGTAAATTTTGGGCTGGGTGCAGGGGATCATGCCTATAATTCCAGCACTATAGGAGGCCAAGGTGGGAGGATTGCCTGAGTCCAGGAGTTTGAGACCAGCCTGGGCAACATAAGGACATCCCGTCTCTACAAGCAATTTAAAAATTAGCTGGGCATGGTGGTGTGCACCTGTGGTCCCAGCTACTCGGGAGTCTGAGGCAGTAGGATCACTGAGCCTGGGAGGTCCAGGCTGCAGTAAGTTGTGGCTGCACCACTGCACTCCAGCCTAAGTGACAGCAAGACCTTGACTCAAAAAAAAAAAAAAAAAAAAAAAAGGTAAATTTAAATTATGTAGGTTGGGCACAGTGGCTCATGCCTATAATTCCAGCACTTTGGGAGACCAAGGCAGGCAGATCACTTGAGGTCAGGAATTCAAGACCAGACTGGCCAACACAGAGAAACCCTCTCTCTACGAAAAATACAAAAGTTAGCTGGGCGTGGTGGCACATGCCTGTAGTCTCAGCTACTCTGGTGGCTGAGTCTAGAGGATCAGTTGAGCCCAGGAGGCAGAGGTTGCCGTGAGCTGAGATCACGCCACTGCACTCTAGCCTGGGCAACAGAGTGAGACTCCATCTCAAAAAAAAATAATAATTTAAGAAAAAGATAAATTATGTACATTATGCCACAAATAAATGGTTATGAAAAACACAAAACAAAATTCAACATAAAGTATGGTTCAAAATGTTTATGTATATACACAATTTAAAATATGAGTAAAATATATATGGGAAAAAGAAAATGCAGGCTGGGTACAGTGGCTCACGCCTGTAATCCCAGCACTTTGGGAGGCCGAGGCGGGTGGATCACCTGAGGTCAGGAGTTTGAGACCAGCCTGGCCAACACGGTGAAACCCTGTCTCCACTAAAAATACAAAATTAGCCGGATGTGTTGGCGGGCACCTCTAGTCCCAGTTACTCAGGAGGCTGAGACAGGAGAATCGCTTGAACCCAGGAAACAAGAGGCTCTAGTGAGTTGAGATGGAGCCACTGCACTCCAGCTTAAGCGAGACAGAGCAAGACTCTGTCTTAAAATCATCATCAACATCTTCATCTCCAGCCTAGACTATAAACCCCACAAGGGCAGGGTTGTATCTTGGCCACTATTGCAGGTCTAGCGTGCAAGGCTTCACATAGTCTGTTGCTAAGTGTTCATATGGATATGCCAAGGACATGGCAAGAGAGGCCCAAGGTCAGGCCCCTTCCTCTGGGAGTGGCCTGGATGCTTCCATTGGTCTTTGAAGCAAGGAATACCAGGCCAGTCACAGTGGCTACTGACCCTGCAAAGGTATCAGGGTTAGGCATTATGGCTCAGTCTCAAGCCCAGTGATGGTATCAGAAGAGGGGACCATATGCCCCTGGAAACACATGGCATAGAAGGCCAGCCCAGTCCAACTCCAGAACCAGGGATGATGTCACTTCTTCCCCTACAAAAACTCTTATCTCTCTCTTTTTTTTTTTTTTTTTTGAGACAGAGTCTCGCTGTGTCACCAGGCTGGAGTGCAGTGGTGCGATTTGGACGCACTGCAACCTCTGCCTCCCGGGTTCAAGCGATTCTCCTGCCTCAGCCTCCCGAGTAGCTGGAACTACAGGCATGTGCCACCATGCCCGGCTCATTTTTTGTATTTTTAGTAGAGACAAGGTTTCTCCATGTTGGCCAGGATGGTCTCGAACTCCAGACCTCGTGATCCGCCCACCTCAGCCTCCCAAAGTATTAGGATTACAGGCATGAACCACTGCGCCCGGCCCTGTTGTCTCTTTCTTTCCCCCTACCTCTTCCCCTTCCTCCTGGTCCCAGGCTGGATGGAGAACTGCGCAGACCCATCCTTTATCCTGGGGTTGGTCCTCCTTTCCAACCAGCCCTTCTCCTTGGGAATCAGGCTGAGTTCTCGCCTCAATGGGCTAGCTGTTCTCTCCAGAAGAATGGACCTAGATCCTGGGCAGGGGGTAGGGGTGGAGGTGGGCATGGGAGGTATAGACCCACAGACCTTTTCCTTTGGTGGCCTCCCTCTAAGTGCGCGCACACACACACACACACATCTCCCATGCATGTCTCCAACAGGCGTAGGAACAAGCCTAGCCTTAGGCCCAGCTGAACCCAGAGACTATAGAGAAACCTAAACTGCAGACCTCCAGTTCCTCTAGGGCTCTACACAGAGACTGCCTGCAGCTTCTCTACAATCTCTCTGTATCCCAGGGCAACACCAAGCAAGTCCAAGGACCACTCACCCAAACTCCAGCACATGCTTGGAGCGCCAGCTGCCTTTACTATTTGTACGGTTTCCTGTCAATCTGCTCTAAGACCCTCAGTGCTGGCCCAACCCCCACGATGCCCCAGGACTAGCCACTGCTCTGCCCCTTACACCTATGCAAAGAATGAACGACAGCCTGGCAAAGGGAGGCCATCATTGGAAACCTCTTCACTAGGAAAGCAGAATGTGAGCATTTCCCCTTGCGTGGCCTCCGCCTGTCCCCTAGGGGACTTCCTAGGTGGAGAAAGAGGGACAAAGTTCCACTTTCACCAGGACTCAGTCTCTGCCATCTCTTCACCACACAGTCTCCTTCAGCAACCTCATGAAAGTGCTTCAGCCACCACGCCTCTGTTGAGGATTCCCAAACCTATCCCCAAGCAAAGAACCAGACCTAGACACTTCTAGTTCAGTCTACACAAATCCAAACTCAGTATCTTACCAAACCTGGTCTTTCTCCATCTTTACCCAACTTGAAGAAGAGCACCACTGTGGTAGCCTGAATAAATGTTCCCTAATGCCCACACTGGAATCCCTGGAACTTGTGATATGCTACTTTAAACGGCAAAAGAGACTTTGCAAATGTAATTCAGTTAGGGATCTTGAGATGGAGATGATCTTACAGTGAATTATCTGGGTGGGCTCAATCTAATCCATGAATCCTTAATGAAAGAGACAGGTAAAAGATCAGAGAGATGTGAGATGAGAACTTGTCTGTTGTTGCTCACTTTGAAGATGGAAGGAGTGGCCGTGAGCTAAGGAATGCACATGGCCTCTAGAAGCTGGAAACAGCAAGGAAATGAAATCTCCCTGAGGCACTTTGATTTTTTTTTTTTTAAGACGGGTCTTGCTCTGTTGCCCAGGCTGCAGTGCAGTGGCATAATCATGGCTCACTGTTGCCTCAGCCTCTTGGGCTCACGGGATCCTCTCACCTCAACCTCCCAAATAGCTGGGACCACAAGCACAGGCCACCACACTTGGCTTGTGTGTGTGTGTATGTGTGTGTGTGTGTGTGTGTGTGTGTGTATGGGGTTCCACCATGTTGCCCAGGCTGGTCCCGAACTCCTGGGCTCAAGCTGTCCTCCTGCCTCAACCTCCCAAAGTGCTGGGGTTACAAGTGTGAGCCACCACACCCAGCCTGGTACCTTAATTTTGACCCAGTGAGACGATGTTAGACTTCTGACCTCCAGAATTATAACATAATAAGTGTACATTGTTCTAAGACACTAATTTAGTGGTAATTTTTTATGGCAGCAATAGGAACTAAAAAATCCACCAGGCCAGAATCCCAAGAGTTATCCTCCAGTCCTCCCTCTCCCCCATGTGCAGCTGGTCAGACAGTCAGTGAGTTCTGGAAACTCTGCCCCCTCCCTTCTCAGTGGCCCTCAATCTGTCTCTTCTCTCCATCTCAACTGCCACACCATGGGTTAGCCTTCTGCATACTTCACTCGGTGACCAACAACCTCTTCCTCACTGATCTCCTGCCTCCTGCTGTTCAGTGTTGTTCCCAAAATGGAAATGATACACCTTTCTCCTGCTTAAAAATCCTCCAAAGCCCATCCCTATCCCCAATCTGCAGGATAAAGTGCAGACTTCTCAGTAAGACTCACAAGGCCACCGTGAACCAGGTCCTGCACCTCCTCTGCCTTATACTCTAGGCCAAATGAATGGACTGGCAGATCTGTGGACACACTGATGACTCCCTTGCCTCTGAAACTCTGCACAGGTGTTCTCTTCTTTGCCCTCTGCTCATCTTCAGGAAGGCTCAGGTGTCACCTTCTCCGAGTATCTTCTGTTTGCCCTTCCATTCCCCACTGTGCAAGACAGATCCCAGACAGCTCCACGGAAAGGAATTCTGCCAACACAACCTGAGGGAGCTAGGAAGCAGATCCTTCCCCACTGGAGCCCCAGATGAGGATGCAGCCCGCCTGACACTCTGGCCGCAGCCTTGGGAGGACCTAAGTATAGCACTCAGATGAGCAATTCCTGGACTCTTGGTGCAAAGGAGATGTGAGAGAACAAATGTGTGTTGTTGTAAGCTGCTGATTTGCAGCAACAGAAAACCAGTATGTCTACCCTGCTCTCTGCCCTGGAGAGTTGGCCTGTGTGGGGTTCCTAGGCCCTCTGGCATCTAACTGGGTTCATCCAGTGAAAGTTCTGACAGGAGCATGGTGGCTCACGCCTGCAATCCCAGCACTTTGAGAGGCTGAGGTGGGAGAATCACTAGAGGGTCAGGAGTTCCAGACGAGCCTGGCCAACATGGTGAAACCCTGTTTCTACCAAAAATACAAAAAAAAAAAAAAAAAAAAAAAAAGTTGAGCATAGTAGCACGTGCCTGTAATCCCAGCTACTCAGGAGGCTGAGGCAGGAGAATCGCTTGAACTCGGGGGGCAGAGGCTGCAGTGAGTCAAGATCATGCCACTATGCCACTGCACTCCAGCCTGGGCAACAGAGCAAGACTCCATCTCAAAAAAAAAAAAAAAAAGTTCTGACAGGAAATCAGCAGAAGGGAGGAGAGCAAGGCTAGAGTTCCCTCCCTTTGGGATTGCCCAAGGTGCTATGTCCCTTGATTGACAGTCACTGCTAACAGTCACTCTCAAGAACACTCAACACAACTTTCTCCTCTAGGTTCCTGGATAACACTCCCTCCTCTGGTCCCTTCAGCCTTAGGAGAGTGGCAGTCAGGCCAACCACTAGCCCTGGGTTACATCACTATCACCTATGGTGCTAGTCCTTTATAAATACACCTTCCTCCAATATCCTACTTTGAAGGCACCAATCCCTTATTGGGACCCTGACCAAGAGAGGGCTCTCATCACTTCTTCCTTACCGCTATGCAAATCTCCATCACAGGACTCTCCTTGCTGTATTTCAGCTGCCTATCTCTCCCATCAGGAAAGGATTTACCCTTTGTATACCCCCACTGACTGGCACAGGAGTGCTTAGTGAAAGCAGCTGAACAAAGGAATGGATATCAGCTCAACAAGAAAGGTGACCTGTCCAGCAAAACCAGCTGGGACTACAAAGGCTGGGCGATGGGAGTAATAAGCCTGAACCAGCCCTGCAATTTTGAGTTTCTGACGTTGATTCTGGGGGTGCCTGCCCCTTGGTTAAGACTCTAAGGCTCTCCAATTTTTGATCCGTCAGTTTACACAATTAAGAAATTACTGTTTTTATTTTTTATTCTTTTAGAGATAAAGTCCCACTCTGTTGCCCAGGCTGGAGTGCAGTGGCATGATCATGACTCACTGCTGCCTCAGCTTTCCAGGCTCAAGTGATCCTCCTGCCTCAGTCTCCTGAGTAGCTGGAACTACATGTGTGCACCACTACACCTGATTAAATAATTTTTTTTTTTTTTTGGGTAGAGATGGGGTATTGCTATGTTTCCTGGGCTGGTCTCAAACTTCTAGGCTCAAGCAATCCTCCTGACTCAGCCTCCCAAAGAGCTGGGATTACAGGTATGAACCACCACGCCCAGCCAAGAAACCACAATTTTCTTGATAATTACTATTATCATTTATTACGAAACGAGGAAAACCATATATAGTCCTTTATTTGACCACTGCTTTCTTGTTGGACATAAAGTTGCTTCCAAAGTTATGCCTTGGAAAATATTTTTGTGCGTATTACCTCGTTTCCTTCCCATATTTGGGTTATTGCCTTGGGATTAAGAGTCACAGAAGGCCAGACACAGCAGCTCACACCTGTAATCCCAGCACTTTGGGAGGCCGAGGCAGAAGGATTGCTTGAGCCCAGGAGTTCAAGACCAGCCTGGGCAACATAGTGAGACCCCCATATCTATAAAAAATTTAAAAGTTAACCAAGCATGGTGGCACAAACCTGAAGTCCTAGCTATTCAAGAGGCTGAGGCATGAGGACCCCACTTGAGCCCAGGAGTTTGAGGCTGCAGTGAGCTATGATTGTGCCACTGCACTCAGGCTGGGCAACAGAGTGAGTCCTGTCTCCATTAAAAAAAAAAAAAAGATTTAAAATAGTGGACAAGGGTAAAGAGAAACTAAATGCCAGCCCAAGGTTATGGGCTGAAGGATTTAGGCAGAGTGGTGAGCCTGGCTGAGAGACAGGGAAATTGGGAAGTGAGGAAGGCAGGTGTCAAACGTTCTTAGTCTCACGATCCTTGGACCCTTTGGAGGTCTCTGGGTGGACTTGGGTGGAAACTGCATGAAATTATTAACGTACTACTCCAGCATCCCAATAAGATGCCAGAGAGGAGCCCAGCGAAGTGGACGAGAATACAGGCTGTGGAAGTCAACTGAGCCGATCAAATCCCAACTCCACCTTTCTCTAGCTGACTGGTAAGCAAGTTAACTTCCATGTGCACCAGGCTCCTCATCTGCAAAACTGGGAAAAGAACACTTATCTCACAGGGTGGGAGGCTTTGGTGGGACAGCACAGTGTCTGCCACCTAGCAAGTGCTCTTCCACGGCAGCTAGTGTGCAACTTTCCTTTTCTTTTTTTTTTTTTTTTTGAGACGGAGTCTCACTCTGTCGCCAGGTTGGAGTGTGGTGGCATGATCTCGGCTCACTGCAACCTCTGCCTCCGGGTTCAAGCGATTCTCCTGCCTCAGCCTCCCGAGTAGCTGGGACTATAGGCGCCCGCCATCACGCCCAGCTAATTTTTGTATTTTTAGTAGAGACGGAGTTTCACCACATTGGCCAGGATGGTCTTGATCTCTTGACCTCATGATCTGTCCACCTTGGCCTCCCGGCTAATATTTGTATTTTTAGTAGAGATGGGGTTTTAGTAGAGATAAAGTCTCACTCTGCTGCCCAGGCTGGAGTGCAGTGGCATGATCATGGCTCACTGCTGCCTCAGCCTTCCATGTTGGCCAGGCTGGTCTCGAACTCCTAACCTCGCGATCCACCTGCCCAGGCCTCCCAAAGTGCTGCGATTATAGGCACGAGCCACTGCACCCGGCTGGAACTTTGCTTTTCATAGTACTCACTCAAAGCAAACTCTGCTCATCGTTTATCCTTTAAAGTATCAGCAGATGCCTCCAGCTTCCCCAACTTCTGGGCTCTGGGTCTTAATCAGCCCAGTCCTTCAAAAGCTGCCCAAGTCTTTCAGCTTTGCCCAATTTCCTGACCTTGGGTCCCTCCCAGAACCTTCTAACCAGACCTGAGAGTTCCTTTGTGTGATGCTTTGAGTCACAGTCATTACAACAGAATTTAGTCAACAACTACTAAATAAACAACTGCAGAGATTTTTTATTTATAATTCACAATTACTGGTACTTTATTAGACATTTCAAAATGGTGTTGGGTGACAACACAAATACTACTGTACGTAGTAAAACTTTGTAAAAATAACTTTTGAAATATGTTTATATGGTAATATTCTGATATAGCTAAGCTTTTTTTAAATCTCCAGTTATAAAAACAAAATAAAATAATAGAAAAAAAACATAAATCTCTAGTTATATTTAATCAATTTTGTATAATCTTAAAAAAAAAAAAAAGAAAGGAAAAAAACCACATCAGCCAAGACTGCACTCTCACTCTGAGGTGGGAGTCCAATTTATATTCTTACTGGAGAAACATGTAAAAATGTTATGTAGTTGCAGCAGCCACCTTTGAGTTGCAACTCTGGGTTAAAGGTGCTTTCTTTGCGCTATACAACATCCAACCAGATTCATGGAATGCATTTGCCTCACTCAAGTAGACGGTTCCTGAGATGTCTTGCTGGGAGCCAAAGACCATGTTCCCACAGCATTCCTCAAGTTCAAAAACAGTGGCTCCCGGCCCTGATTCAGCTGAGAATCCAGCCAAACAAACTTTTCCGGCTCCCAACACTTCAGGCAGCTTAACTCTGTCCTGGGCTTTCAGTGAGCAAAGGGTTTCCTGGAATAAGACACTGAATTTTATTTTTATTTATTTTTTGAGACAGGGTCTCACTCTGTTGCCTAGGCTAGAGTGTAGTACCGTGATCACAGCTCACTACAGCCTTGATCTCCTGGGCTCAAGTAATCCTCCCACCTCAGCCTCCCAAGTAGCTGAGACTACAGACACATGCCACCATGCCTGGCTAATTTTTTTTATTATTTGTGGAGATGAGGCCGCACTATGTTGCCCAGGCTGGTCTTGAACTCCTGGGCTCAAGCAGTTCTCCTACCTCGGCCTCCCAAAGTGTTAGGATTACAGGCGTGAGCTACTGTACCAGCTAAGATACTGAATTTTAGAAATTCCAAGCTAAGGGCAGCAGACCCTTTCTTGCAGGGCGGTAAAAGCTCACAGTCAACCATCCCCTGCTGGACATCTGTTGCACTTTCTTCCATCTACTCCCAACCACCCCCAAACTCAAAGGTCAGCCAGTCCCCAGGGGAATCCTAAGCTAGCCTGGAGCACTACAGGAATTCTGGGCCAAGGAAGAAGCCTAGTGCTTGGGTTTCTTGGCATCAATATGGTAGCTTCCACTCTTGGCTTTGGCTTAAAGCAACACCTTTACAAAGGTCTTCTTAAAAATAAAAAAAGACAGGCTAGGCCAGTGGCGACAAGATCACAATCTGATTTGGGAAGCGAGGTGCCCTCTGTGCCTAAGTGTGCAGCATGGGGACTTCTTACTGACCCAAGAGGCAAGGCATCTGCCCAAGGGCCTTTTGTCCACCCACACTCTCCTCCAGAACTCTGGGAACCCAGCCATCCCAGAAGATCAAGAAACCTGAAACAGGGCAATGGGAAGAAATAAATCTTTTTGGCATTTCAGTTCCCCAAGGGCAAGGACTGTACTTTTTGTGTGTTCTGTACATGAATACATCATGTCATGGCTGAGCAATGCTAAATGGTAATAATATTCCCACTGCCACCCAAAGAGATAATCAAGGCGAGACATTCAACAAGGTAAGACGGTATTAAAAAGCAATGTGCCTCCCTCTTAGTCACTACCAAAGTAGATTCAAATATCTTCATGGCTTTGAATGTCATGATGTACTATAAATAAAAAGCAATGTGCCTCCCTCTTAGTCACTACCAAAGTAGATTCAAATATCTTCATGGCTTTGAATGTCATGATGTACTATAAATATACATATATATATCTTAATGGCATTTCCTTTGAGCCATTTTTGCTACTATTTCCTTTTTGGGGAAATAAAACCGTCACTCAACTCAGTTCTCCTGTCTTCATACTAGAGCTGAGGTCCCATACTGGAATGCTTCCTAAAACCCCACTCCAGCCTCCTGCTTTTTCTTTCCTCATTAGTCAACAAATAATTTATTGAATGTCACATTCTTTACATTGCCTTCAAACTCTGCAACCTCATCTTGTTCCACTGTTCTCCTCTCTCACCAAGCCCCAGACGTACTGGCCTTTCTTTTCCTTAAACACCTCAAGGTCCCTGCTGCCCTCAGGGCCTTTATACTAGCTGTTTCACTGCCTAGGACCTTCACCAGGACTCCCAGCATTGTACAACTCCAGGGAGCACCAATTGCACAGAATAATGTGAACAGTGGCCCTAGAGTTGTACAATGTGACAGCCCTTGCTGCCACCTGTCTTTGAGGTCTCAGTTCAAATCTTCAAGGAAGCCATTACTGATTACTAACAGTATCCTCCCTACCCACCTCAACCTCTACTTCTACCTATGTAAGTTCCCGAGTACCACCCCTGCTTTTTTTATTTTATTTTATTTTATTTATTTTTTTAAGACAGGGTCTCACTCTGTCACCTAGGCTGGAGTGCAGTGGCACGATCTCGGCTCACTGCAGCCTCTGCCTCCTGGGCTCAAGCGATCCTCCCACCTCAGCCTCCTGAGTAGCTGGAACTACAGGCACGCACCACCATGCCTGACTAATTTTGTATTTTTTGTAGAGATGGGGTTTTACCACATTGCCCAGGCTGGTCTCAAACTTCTGGCTCAAGTGATCCACCCACCGTGGTCTCCCCAAAGTGCTGGGATTAGAGGCATGATGTCACCACACTTGGAGCTCTGCTTTATTTTCATTTTTTTTACGAGACAGGGTCTCCGCATGTTGCCCAGGCTGGAGTGCAGTGGCTATTCACAGGCACAATCCCACTACTGATCAGCACAGGAGTTTTGACCTACTGGGCCAGTTCACCCCTCCTTAGGCAACCCGGTAGTCCTGCGCTCCTGGGAGGTCATCATATTGACGCTGAACTTAGTGCGGGACCTGACTGGCATAGTGCATAATAGCCCAGAACTCCTGAGCTCAAGTTATCCTCCCACCTCAGCCACCTGAGTAGCTGGGACCCTGCTTTATTTTCAACACAGCACTTGTACTATCTAAAACTACATAACATTTTTACATGTTTCTCCAGTAAGAATATAAGATTCATGAAAGCAGAAACCTTGCCTGCTTTGCTTTCCATGGTATCCCCAGCACTAAGAGAGCACCAGTATGTGCTCTAAAAATGTACGAAAACAGGCCAGGCGCAGTGGCTCATGCATGTAATCCCAGCATTGTGGGACACTGAGGCGGGTGGATCACCTGAGGTCAGGAGTTCGAGACCAGCCTGGCCAACATGGCAAAACCCCATCTCTACTAAAAATACAAAAAACTAGTTGGGCATGGTGGTGTGCGCCTATAATCCCAGCTACTCAGGAGACTGAGGCAGGAGAATCGCTGGAACCTAGGAGGCGGAGGTTGCAGTGAACCGAGATCGCAAGATCACGCCACTACACTCCAACCTGGGCAACAGAGCAAGGGTCCATCTCAAAACAAAATAAATTAAGTGCTTGCCACATACTAAGCACTGTGCCAGTTGCTGGGATGGGGGTACTCCCTCACCTTATAAAGCAAGGTTCAGGCCAGATACAGCGGCTCATGCTTATAATCTCAGCACTTTGGGAGGCCGATGCAGGCAGATCACCTAAGGCCGGGAGTTTGAGGCCAGCCTGGCCAACATGGCAAAACCCCGTCTCTACTAAAAATACAAAAATTAGCCAAGCGTGGTGGCGTGCCCTGTAATCCCAGCTACTTGGGAGGCTGAGGCAGGAGGATCGCTTGAACCCAGGAAGTAGAGGCTGCAGTGAGCCGAGATTACACCACTGCACTCCAGCCTGAGCGACACAAGACTCCATCTCAAAAATAAAAAATAAAAAAAATAAAACAAAGCAAGGTTCAGACAATTTTTCCAAAATCACATTCCTCCTCCCACAGAAAGGCTCTGACTCCTATCAAAATGCCCTTGGAATGTCTCCTCTCCCATGGGAATAAGGGTCCAAACTGAAGAAGTACTCTTGAACAAGCTAAAAGCTCGGGCTTGGTGCTGGGCCAGGAGAATTCTCTGTTTCCAGTGGTGAGAATATTTTTCCAACAGTCGGAAAAACCCCAAAGCAAGAGCTTCCTCCATTTTATTCATTTGTTCAACAAATATTTGCTGATGTACTGGAGAAACATTAATGGATAAAGCAGATTTCCACCCCTATCTTCAGGGAGCTTATGTTCTAGTGGGAAGGAGGGGGGACAGACAATAAACAAGACAAATAAGTAAGTAAGTAAAACAGGTTAGATGGTGATTTAAAAAAAAATTTCTTGAAGCATAATAGACATTGCAGAAGTGATAAGTGTTTTAAAGAAGAAATAGGCTGGGAACAGTGGCTCACGCCTGTAATCCCAGCAATTTGGGAGGCGGAGGCAGGCAGATCACTTGAGTTTGAGACCAGCCTGGCCAACGTGGTGAAACCCCGTCTCCACAAAAAATACAAAAATTAGCCAGGTGTGGTGGCACCTGCCTGTAGTCCCAGTTACTTGGGAGGCTAAGGCAGGAGAATCGCTTGAGCCCAGGAGGCAGAGGTTACAGTGAGCCGAGACTGCACCACTGCACTCCAGCCTGGGCAACAGAGCTAGACTTCATCTCAAAAAAAAAAAAAAAAAAAAAAAAGAGCCAGGCGCGGTGGCTCAAGCTTGTAATCCCAGCACTTTGGGAGGCCGAGACGGGCGGATCACGAGGTCAGGAGATCGAGACCATCCTGGCTAACACGGTGAAACCCCATCTCTACTAAAAAAATACAAAAAAACTAGCTGGGCAAGGTGGCGGGCGCCTGTAGTCCCAGCTACTCAGGAGGCTGAGGCAGGAGAATGGCATAAACCCAGGCGGTGGAGCTTGCAGTGAGTGAAGATCTGGCCACTGCACTCCAGCCTGGGCGACAGAGCGAGACTCTGTCTTTAAAAAAAAAAAAAAAAAAAAAAGAAAAAGAAAAAAAAATGAAAAAGAAGAATTAGGCTGGGTGCAGTGGTTCATGTCTGTAATCTCAGCACTTTAGGAGGCAAGATGGAAGGATCGCTTCAGTCCAGGAGTCCAAGACCAGCCTGGGTAACATAGTGAGACCCTGACTATACAAACATATAAATTTTTAAAAAGAAGAATTAGGCAGGAAAGGGGGATACTGCTTTGTGGGGGGAGGGTGCAGGATTTCCTTTTTAAATAAGGAGGTCAGGGAAGGCCTGATTTAGAGGAGATATTTGAGGTAGGGTCTGAGGAGGTGAGATAAGGTATGAAGTTATCTGCAGGCAGAACTTTGCAGGCATAGGGAGACTAAGTGCAAAGGCCCTGAGGTAGACGAATGCCTGGCACTTCAGAGGAAAAGCAAGGGGGGCAGAGTAGGAAGAGCAGAGCAGCCAGAGATAAGGCCGATTGAAGAGAGTACAAAGGACCTTAAAGGTGATGGCCTTTGGCCTTTACTCAAGCGAGACAGGAAGCCACTGGATGGTTCTGAGCATGATTCATGAGATGACTGCCCACTAGCCCTGGCTGAAGAAGGTCTAATTCTGAAGGCTCCCTGCTCAGCGACCGTCTTCCTTTTGGGCCTTTTATCTACGCAAGACCACTGGTTACAGGAATGAGAAATTGCCAGCTTGGCTCAAGGAGGGTGGGAATCCAGCATGTCTGCAACCTGATATATGGGAAAAGTTAGACCAGGAAGACGAGAGGGTTAGGGCAAGCCATGGTGTTGCCTGTAGGTTTTCACTACATTTTTCCTCTAACCAACCAAGCTTTGTCAGAAGCCTTGAAGAGTCAAATCCATCACAGGCCAAAAGCACAGCCAGCCAGCTCGATCCCCTGGGACTGGGAGCCTGGGCCAAGCCCCATTCTCTAGCAGTTACTCCTCCCCATAGCCATGGCCCTGGGCAGCCTGACATCATGTTGAAAGGCTTGAGGTCAGAGTAAGGGAAACTGGTGGTCGGAGGCAGGGCTCCAAGAGGTCCCAGGTATCACATGAGGGTTAGTACTAGAAAAAGTACTAGATTGGCCTTCCTGTGGCTAAGCTGATTCTATGACCAGGGACTCTAAAAGCCTGAGTAACATAGGATTAGGAAGGAAAGGGATCTTTGAGGGCTACTATCTTTTACTAACATGCTGCGGGCCTGGAGTCCAGTGAACCATACCTCTCTGAGAAGCTGCTGTGAAGCTATATCTCACTGACAAATGGATAACTGTCTCAGCCTCAAACTCAGGCCTGGTCACATTTCTGAGCCTCAGGACTCCTTCTTGCCAAGAGCCCTCCACTAGGCCTCAAGCCATGGACTGCAGAAGAGGAGACAAAGAGGCACCAGGTGATAACCTAAGGCTCTGAAGCTGTATCAGGCCCACCTCCCCACAATGTCTTCCAG
Organism: Macaca thibetana thibetana; assembly: GCF_024542745.1. Classification (NCBI taxonomy): domain Eukaryota; kingdom Metazoa; phylum Chordata; class Mammalia; order Primates; family Cercopithecidae; genus Macaca; species Macaca thibetana. The sequence goes on along the minus strand of NC_065586.1, from coordinate 98,632,726 downwards.
CTTAAGGACCCTTCAACCCAATGAGGACCAGAACCAGGTTTATGTTGCTTGTTACTACAAGCCTCATGTCCAGAACTGTGTCCCAACGATGACAATCTACATAGCAGATGAATGTCTGGCCTTCCAAAGAAAAAGAGAGGCCAGCGATCAACAACAGATGAGAACTAAGTGTGTGTGTTTACCTACAACCCAGTGCTAGGAAAGGACAGTGGGCCACCCCTTCTCTAGATCTCTAGATCTAGTCCTGCTGCAAACATACAGTATTATTAAGTTATTTGACTTCCTGTGTGACAGAAGGTCTCTCATAAGCCCTAAATGGTAGCCCATTTGTTTCAGGCAATTACCTGAAAAGGAGCTCTGGGCATTTGTGCTTATGCCTGTGAACCTTCTGTGTCCCTCGAGTACGAGGACCCTGGGACACTCTGTAAGCCAATCTCAGTCCTCTGTACTCATGCACCCAAGAAAGGGCGAAGCTCGTGGTATTTATCTCCAGGTGACATTGATCACCAAATCCTGACTGTTTTAAGGGGAAAATAACAATAAAGGCAACAACTGGAACAACACAACCCCTCAGGACAGCTACCACCATGTGTGATAGTAAAGCTGTGATCTGAGAAGTAGGCAAACAGCACAGTTAGTACATATACTACCTAAACCACTCTTCACTGCTGTGAGACGTCAAGGAGGAAAAACAGGAATATCGTTAATGTAACATGGCAGTGGATAAGAGCCATCTTCCCAAGGAAATGTGCTGTTTTCAGAATGTAGAAACCCTAGCAACAGTGGGCAAGCTGAATTCAGACAACAGCGTTAAGTAGGCAGCAGGGAAGCCTCAGAAGATGTTAAGTCCTCACTAAGAAGATGAGATGCATGCAAAGCAAAACCCTGCACACAACTGGGACAGCATCACTCCCTAGGAGTTATTTACAGAAATCATCATAAGAATAGACATAGAATTGTATAACAAAAGGTGATAGGATTATGAGTAATTCTTTTCTCACATTTCTAATTCCCAACATTTTTAGTAAAATGGTTCAACTGTCTTTATAAGTGAAAAAAAGCAAATTTACAACTAAGACGTTGGATAACAATAATGAATTTAACAGCAAAAGGTCGGGCCAGGAAAGTTTTAGACGTTGTCTTCTTGATGCTGGTTTAACTATGAGAGTTTGAGATCTGGTTGGGGCTTCAAAGGAGCATGGTATACGCATTTCTCATCAAAGGCAAGGTTAAGCCCAATAGGGTATGGAATGGACAAGTCTGCATATCAGTCTTTCTATAGTCTGTACTGGAGGACAGAATCAATCTCAAACCTTGGGATTGAGGTGGCAGATCTCAGTACCAGCTACACTTTATGGAAGACACCATCATTGGAGAATATAAGGTAGAGAACTCATGAGCCAGTCCCATGAGTGGGACTTAGCCCTGACAGTGACTTAGGAATTCGGAGGTAGGCCCAGCACCTACTCGGGATCTAACACATTTAATGGCTTGAGAAGTGACCAAAAGGAAACTATGCCAGAAAGCATAATTAGCCCCATGGTCTGAACCCATGATGTGAGAAAAAAGTATGTATGGGTAAGGGTAGAATGGGGAGTGGCTGGAGGTTAGGAAGAAAAACAAAGATATGTCACCAAAGAAGATACACAGATGGCAGACAAGCATATGAAAAGATGTTCGACAGCATATGTCATGAGAGAACAGCAAATTAAAACAATTAGATACCACTCCACACCTATTGGAATGGCTAAAATCCAAAAAACAGACAATAACAAATGCTGGTGAGAACATGGAGCAATAGGAACTCTCATTCATTGCTTGTGGGAATGAAAAATGGAACAGCCACTATGGAAAATGGTTTGGCAGCTTCTCATAAAGCTAAACATAGTCTTAACATATGATCTAGCATTACATTCCGTGGTATTTACCCAAATGAGTTGAAAACGTATGTCCACACAAAAACCTGCACATAAATGTTTATAGCAGCTTAATTAAAAATCGCCAAAAAATACTGGAAGCAATCAAGATGTTTTTCAAAAGGTGAAAGAATAAACTGTGGTACGTAACAAACAATGGAATATTATCAAGTGATAAAAGGAAAGGTGCTATCAAGCCACCAAAAGGCACAGTGGAACCTTAACTGCATATTACTCAGTGAAAGAAGCTAGTCTGCAAAGGTTACATACTATTTGATTCCAACTCTATGACCTTTTGGAAAAGGCAAAAACTACAGAGATAGTAAAAAAACCAAACAGTGGTTGCCAGGGGTTTAGGGGGAGGGAGGAATGAACAGGTGGAGCACAAAGGATTTTTAGAGCAGTGAAACTAGTTTGTATGATGCTGTGATGGTGTATACATGACATGCATTTGCCAAAACCCAACAACTGGCAAGGCGTGGTGACTCACACCTGTAATCCCAGCACTTTTGGAGGCGGGTCACTTGAGGTCAGGAGTTCGGTACCGGCCTGGCCAACATGGTAGAACCCCATCTCTACTAAAAATACAAAAAAATTAGCTGGGCGTGGTGGCAGGCGCCTGTAGTCCCAGCTACTCAGGAGGCTGAGGCAGGAGAATCACTTGAACCCAGGAGGTGGAGGTTGCAATGAGCTGACATCGCACCATTGTGCTCCAGCCTGGGCAACAAGTGCAAAACTCCGCCTCAAAAAAAAAAAAAAAAAAAAAAAAAAAAGAACTGTACAACACAAAGAGTGAACCCTAAGGTAAACTATGGACTTAAGGTAGTAATAAGTATCAATATTGGTTCCTCAAAGATAACAAATATACCACGCTAATGCAAGGTGTTAATAATAGGGGAAACTATAAGTAAAGAGAGAGGGGGATAGATAGGAACTCTGTACTATTGGCTCAATTTTCTATAAGCCTAATACTGCTCTAAAACATAAAGTCGGCCGGTCGCAGTGGCTCATATCTGCAATCCCAACACTCTGGGAGGCCGAGGTGGGCAGATCACCTGAGGTTAAGAGTTCAAGACTGGCCTGGCCAACATGGCAAAACCCCCTCTCTACTAAAAATACAAAAATAGCTGGGCGTGGTGGCGGGCACCTGTAATCCCAACTACTCGGGAGGCTGAGGCAGGAGAATCACTTGAACCCAAGAAACGGAGGTTGCAGTGAGCTGAGATTATACCACTGCACTCCAGCCTGAGCGAAAAGGGCGAGACTCCAGCTCAAAGAAAAACCCACAAAAAGATAAAGTCTGTTGATTAAAAATAAATCATTAAAGGAATTTTTAAAATTTTAAATGACTATCTGCATTGATATAAGGACTACTGAGATGCTGGGCACATCCCTGACCACAGAATCAGCAGCATGACCATGGGAACTTGTCACCTAAGCCAGAAATTTTTATGTTTTTAAAAGTTGCAGACTTTCCTGGCAACTTACTGTAAATGACTACAATAAGGTTGCAGAAGTCTTTTTTTTTTTTTTTTTTTTTTTGAGACAGAGCTTCTCTCTTGTTGTCCAAGCTGGAGTGCAATGGCATGATCTCACTCACTGCAACCTCCGCCTCCTGGGTTCAAGCAATTCTCCTGCCTCGGCCTCCTGAGTAGCTGAGATTACAGGCACCCGCCACCACGCCTGGCTAATTTTCGTGTTTTTTTAGTAGAGACAGGGTTTCACCATGTTGGCCAGGCCGATCTTACGACCTCAGGTGATCTGCCTGCCTCAGCCTCCCAAAGTGCTGGGATTACAGGAGTTAGCCACCACGCCCAGCCTGGTTGGCAAAGTCTTGACTTGAGAGATGACACCTGTCACCTACTGTCCCGTTTTACCCTCCTGCCATTATCCTGAAGGACTCTTTCTTTAAAAGCTGCTTCCAGGTCGGGCACAGTGACTCACACTTATAATCCAAGCACTTTGGGATGACTTGATCTCATGAGTTTGAGACCAGCCTGGGCAACATGGCAAAACCCAATCTCTACAAAAAATATAAAAATTAGCCAGGCATGGTGGTGCGCGCCTGTAGTACCACCTACTCAGGAGGCTGAGGTGGGAGGATGACTTGAGCCTGGGAAGCAGAGGTCGCAGTGAGCCAAGATGGCACCACTGCACTCCAGCCTGGGCGAAGAGAGCCAGGCCCTGTGTCAAAAATAAATAGATAGATAGATAGATAGATAGATAGATAGATAGATAGATAGATAGGCAGGCAGGCAGGCAGGCAGGCAGGCAGATACATAGCTTCCACATCTAGCTCAACATTTCCCCCCAACAAAGCACTTTCTGGTTAACTCTACTCAGTCATGGTCATTTCATTCCATTAATCCAAGATAACTTTGAATTTAGCAGCATAATTTTGAATAGAATTCTCCAGCTCTCTGCAGGAGGTAGAATAAAGAGGTGGTGACTACTGGATCCAGACTGCCTGGGTTTATATCCCAGCTCCAGCATTCACTGGCTGGGCGGATGAATTCCTTAACATTTCTGCATCTCAGTTTCCTTATGTGTAAAATAAGGATAATAACTCCTACACCATAGAGTTGTTCTGAGGATTAAAGGAGTTTATATAAAGCACTTAGAACAGTGCCTTATACAGAGTAAGGGCTATAATTGTTTGTAATTATTATTATATGTTTAAAGTTTCTTGGAACCAGATAACAGGGTTAGGGGAGAGAGCCTCAAAGTCACAGGGAGACAGGAAACTGCTCCCAGTCCCAATCCTCACTGCTGTCTTCTTTCTCAGGGACCTCACCATCTCCTACCAAGCAAATGCTGCATTTTTAAGGGCAGGCACTCGGTCAGATTCTTCATTGTCTCCACACTCAAACACATCATCTTGTCCAATGTTCTGCCTGTAGAGGGGTCTCAACATAGCTCTACTGGTGGGTGTGCTACACAGCCTGGTCCTCTGTGTTGAGAGCTTGGTAGGCAGGACAGCAAGCTGCAAAGTTAGTTGGATGGGTGAGGATACCATTCCTCAGGGCTGAGATCATAAAGGATAAGATCCCACCAGATACATCTCAGAAACAACATCAGAACTGAACTATTGAAACAAGAAATGGAGCTATATTGAATACCTCAGAGGCAAGATACATGAATGAATTCAGGAGTCAAGGGCCAAAGGCCAGAGTTGGGACCCCTGAATCAGAAAGGTGGATAAGAGACAGGCTAGCAAACCCAGACCCAGGACATGAAAGGTATGGGGAATAGCATTCGAAATAGAAAATAGCACAGCCTGGAAGAGGGGAGCCCAAAAGGGTGGGCTGAACAGGGGAAAATCCTGGGACTGAGAGACCAGATTGCATCAAACCCATAAAGGCTTCTAAGTCTCTTGAGGAAGAGAAGGAACTTTCCCAGCACTGACCTACCTGGCACCACTCTGGCCTGGTAGTCACAATACCACACCACTCAGTTTTTTTGGTTTTTTTTGCAGGGACGGGACAGCATCTCACTCCTTAACCCAGGCTGGAGTGCAGTGGTGAGATCTTGGCTCACTGCAATCTCTGCCTCCCGGGTCCAAGCGATTCTCCTGCCTCAGCCTCCCAAGTGGCTCGGATTACAGGTGTATGCCACCATGCCCAGCTAATTTTTTGTGTGTGTGTGATGGAGTTTCACTCTTATTGCCCAGGCTAGAGTGCAATGGTGCAGTCGCGGCTCACTCCAACCTCTGCCTCCCGGGTTCAAGCGATTCTCCTGTCTCAGCCTCCCCAGTAGCTGGGATTACAGATGCCAGCTACCACGCCCAGCTAATTTTTGTATTTTTAGTAGAGACAGGTTTCGCCATGTTGGCCAGGCTGGTCTGGAACTCCTGACCTCAGGTGATCAGCCTCCTAAAATGCTGAGATTACAGGTGTGAGCCACTGTGCCCAGCTACAGGCTTTTTAAAAGTGAGTTTAGGCCACCACAGAGGCTCACACCTATAATCCCAGCATGAGGTCAAGAGATCGAGACCATCCTGGCCACCATGGTGAAACTGCATCTCTACTAAAAATAGAAAAATTAGCTGGGCGTGGTGGCACGTGCCTGTAGTCCCAGCTACTTGCAAGGCTGAGGCAGGAGAACTGGTTGAACCCGGGAGGTGGAGGTTGCAGTGAGCTGAGATCATGCCACTGCACTCCAGCCTGGCAACAGAGTGAGACTCCATCGGATCACGAGGTCAGGAGATCGAGACCATCCTGGCTAACACAGTGAAACAATGTCTCCACTAAAAATACAAAAAATTAGCCGGGCATAGTGGCAGGCACCTATAGTCCCAGCTACTCGGGAGGCTGAGGCAGGAGAATGGCACGAACCTGGGAGGCGGAGCTTGCAGTGAGCCAAGATTGTGCCACTCTACTCCAACCTGGGCAACAGAGCAAGCCTCCGTCTCAATAAAAAAAAATAAAAAAATAAAAAGTGAGTTTAACTGGGTCAGCTGGACAAGTTTTTTCCCAACTGTTGAGGGACTCTCTGAATTGGAGAATTTGTAACCCTTACCCCATGAAGGAAGAAACAATCCATGCTGTAAATGAAATGCTTAATAAAGGACGAAGCCATGCACCCACAGGCATCTGCTGGGAACCCCCACAATATAGGTCTTCCTGTAGCTACAAAAGAAAAGAAATCCCAGCACTTTGGGAGGCTGAGACGGGTAGATCACCTGAGGTCAGGAGTTTGAGACCAGCCTGGCCAACATGGTAAAAATCCCAACTCTAGTAAAAATAAAAAATTGGCTGGGCATGGTGGCACACGCCTATAATCCCAGCAGAGACTGCAGTGAGTTGAGGTCGTGTCACTGCACTCCAGGCTGGGCAACAAAGGAAGACTCTATCTCAAAAAAAAAAAAAAAAAAAAAAGAAAGAAAGAAAAAGAAAAGAAATTCTCCTCAACTTTAAAAATTCACAGATTCAGAGATGTGGGGCCTGAATTCCAACACTAAGTGACAGCTTTGGCCTCAGAAAGGGTTCTAGAGAGTCCCTGTTGGGCCCTGCCACACTGGGCCAAGACCAAGGGAGCCTCACTCTTGCTTGGTGGTCCTGATCCCCTGTTCTTGGCAGGGAACTCTACCATCTCATGCAAATAGTCATCCTGACACTGAACATCCCTGAGAGGAAAGGCAGAGGGACCAGGCTTCAGGGAGGTGTGCCCCTCAGTGAGCCTGCAGAACACTTCTTCTAGCCTGCTAAACTTAGCCAGGGCTGGGCCCAGTGGCTTAGGGAGGCATTCTGGTTGCCAGCCTCATGAGAGCTCTAGGAGGAGAGCAAAGGTCCAACCAGAGGAGGGACCAAGCTCCCAGTACAGATGTGTATGGCAAAGAAAGGACCTCTCTTGGAAGCGACATGTTAAAAAGTTCCTGCAGGCCAGGCAGGATGGCTCACGCCTGTAATCCCAGTACTTTGGGAGGCTCAGGTGGGTGGATCACCTGAGGTCAGGAGTTCGAGACCAGCTCAGCCAACACGGTGAAACCCCGTCTCTACTAAAAATGCAAAAATTAGCCAGGCGTGGTGGCACACGCCTGTAGTCCCAGCTACTTGGGAGGCTGAGGCAGGCAAATCGCTTGAACCTGGGAGGTGGAGGTTGCAGTGAGCTGAGATCACACCATCGCACTCCAGCCTGGGTGACAGAGCAAGCCTCCATCTCAAAAAAAAAAAAGTTCCTGCAAACTAAGCTTTGAGGAGGAAAAATTAGCATTTCTCAACTGCAGGAGACCGAGGCCACACTAAACAACAAGTGGAAAAGTTAATCTGTATCCAGTGTTTTAATAAATAACTCATACGGGTGCAGAGCCCAGCTAAGAACACGAGGGAAAGGGAGGCTCTCCACCAACCAGGTGGAGGCAGCCCCAGAAAGCCAGTCAGCGGCAGTTCCAGCCCCCAAGGGGGGTGCAGAACTGCTCCAAACTCCACTGGACATGAACACCAAGAAGTCGCATTTGTGGGACAGAGCCTAGATCTCCCATGGTGGTGGGGCATGGGCACGACCTATGCTTTTGGGCTAACTCCACACGAAGGCTGTCTTTGGAACCAGCCCAACATGTACAGCAGATGACCTGCCCTGAGAAAAATCCCACCAGGGAAGTCTGCCTGAGTTCTCAAATGCACTCTCCAACTACCCAGCCTTCCAGCCTCGGTTAGGGCCCTGTAGGCTCTGTCCAGCCAGAGCTGTTGGTGGTAACAGGGGCAGCCAGAAATCCTCACAGAGAGTGATGCTGAAACCACTTCTACAGCCACATAGATCCCCCCACATTCCAGTCCACAGCTGCCTGGCCATAAAGGGGAAGGTCAGACCTGCAAGCTCTGACAGCACTTGGCAGCTGAGGCTCAGCTGCCTGACACCTCCCAAGTCCCAGGGAAGAGTCCCAAAGGACAGTCTCTCTACTCAGGTCAGTTGGGAACAGCCTTGAGGTTCCTAGAGAAGCACTCTGTTCTCTCCTGTGGCTGCCTGGACCTGGAATTTGTTCTATCTCTCCAACTTCAGAAATGGCTTAAGAATCTTTTGATCGAAACAAGTGCTTTATTGCCTGGTTTCCTTTAGTGAATGTGAATAAGGAAAGAACTTGAATGAAAATGGCCATCCCAAGGCTTATTAAGTCATTGTACTCTTCATCCCTTTTAGGGTTACCAGGGTGGGCATCCCCTCCTACCCCTGAAGCATGCCTGCCAGGAGCAAGAAGAAATGCAGAGGACCCCTCACTTCTGCCTGTCCCTACCCTCAACAGGTTGTAAAGAGAAGGAAAGATCATAATAGGAGGTACACAACAGGCATTTAATAAACGCTGTTGCCAGGAGCAGTGGCTCTTGCCTATAATCCCAGCACTTTGAGAGGCCAAGGAGGGAGGACTGCTTGAGTCCAGTAGTTCCAGACCAGCCGGGGCAACATAGCGAGACCTCGTGTCAACAACAACAACAAAAAATTAGCCAGGTGTGGTGCTGCATGCCTGTGGTCCCAGCTACCTGGGAGGCTGAGGTAAGAGGATCACTTGAGCCAGGGTGATTGAGGCTGCAGTGAGCCGTGACCTTGCCACTGCCCTCCAGCCTGGGCAACAGAGGCAGATCGTCTCAAAAATAAAAATAAAAATAAATGTATATCAGTTTTAAAAAGGAGAGGATAACTTAAAAAGAACATGAAATAAATAATACTACAAGTGGTGACAATTATGAATGTGGCACCAGAAGATTTCAAAATACTGAGCTAGAAGGTTTTTCAAGTCCCTCTCACTCCTAAAAGCGCTGTTGGTATCGTATAGCGTCAGGCTGCAGATGGCATCCCAGGTCCCTTCCTACAGGGTTCCTCTCAAACTTTACCTCCTCCCTGCAGCCTCTAGCAATTCAGCAGCCTGATTAGAAGTTACTCCCTCTGCTCTGCTTCCAGATCATATTTTATACCCATGGACTGTAGCATTTATTACTCAATATGATAACAATCTTTTTATGTTTATCTCCCCTCTAGAACATGAGCTCCTTCAGACAAGAATTATGTCTTGCTATTTTATCCCGAAGACATCTATTATGATGTTCTATGTCTGATACAAAGTAGGTGCTTGATGAATGTGTGCTGAAAAAATGAACCAATGCTTTTGCTCCTTTCTTGCTGAAGAGAAGACACAGACAGTGGAAGAAGAATTGCTGCCAGAGATCCATTTGCCATCATTCCCACCTAGCACCTCTTAGCACTTAAGCTGGATGGCACAACACTTGTCTTTCTGACTTCAGCTTTGAGTACTAATTTAAACGAGGATTCATTAAGTCATTTTAAAGAGGTCCCACCATTATGAAATGTGTGGAAAATCACATTTTTCTTCAAAAAACTTAACAGGATCAAAAAGAAACCAGTCATCCCAGTACAAGGCCAATTATAAAGGTATCTATTTCTGTTTTATTATTTGTCTTTATTTACTTTTTGAGATAAGGTCTCGCACTGTCAGCTGAACTGGAGTGCAGTAGCGCAATCATGGCTCACTGCAGCCTTGAACTCCCAGGCTCCAGTGATCCTCCCACCTCAGCCCCCCAAGTAGCTAAGGCTACAGATGCACACCACCATGTCTGGCTAATTTCTGTATTTTCTGTAGAGATGGGGCGGTCTCACTATGTTGCCCAGGCTGGTGTTGAACTTCCTGGGCTCAAGCGATCCTCCTGCCTCGACCTCCCAAAGTGCTAGGACTACAGGAGTGAGGCACCATGCCCAGCCTATAGAGGTACTCTTGACTTTTGCAACATAGACCAGAACTGGGTAAATATCTGAGAACATTCCTTCCATATCCTTCTAGTGCCAGGATGTAATACTGGAAAATACTAGGCTTGATTGGTGACATGAAAACCCAAATAGAGGCCGGGCGCGGTGGCTCACGCCTGTAATCCCAGCATTTTGGGAGGCCGAGGTGGGCGGATCACGAGGTCAGGAGATAGAGACCATCCTCGCTAACACGATGAAACCCCGTCTCTGCTAAAAATACAAAAAATTAGCCGGGCGCGGTGGTGGGCGCCTGTAGTCCCAGCTACTCAGGAGGCTGAGACAGGAGAATGGCGTGAACCCGGGAGGCGGAGTTTGCAGTGAGCCAAGATCGCGTCACTGCACTCCAGCCTGGGCGATGAGCAAGTCTCCATCTCAAAAAAAAAGAAAACCCAAATAGAGGTTTCACTCTTGTCATAAATGACATATGAATACAAAGTGCTGTACCATGTAAAAATGAAACACATGTAAGAGGGTAGTATTAAACCAGAAAAAAACAATAAGGAATAAGGTCCTATTTCAAATTAAGAGGTTGCCCCTTCTGAAATATGAGGCTTGCTCAATCACATTCTTCATGTTATTTTGGGCCTTGGGCCTATACCTAGCAGGTAGACTGGAAGAATCCTTAAGCCACATAGGAAATGGTCTTCTTTTAACCAAAATAAATCTGTCAACAAAAAGGTACAGGCTAGCTGCACTAAATACTCTCTGCAGGTTCTTATTAAAAATATAAATTAAGGTCCAGCATAGTCCCTTTACTCCCCACATCTGTTTGCTATTCTATCTCCATTATTAATACTGTAATGCTGGGTCCCCATTCAGGCAAGATTAATTCCCTGTTCCCAAAGCCTTCTGCTGACACTGCAATGAATCCATTTGGAAGGCTGTAAAGGCAGCTGCAGACATTGTTACCAACACGTGACCAGTGAGGAGATGAAACCTGGGCCTCTGAGTTTAACAAGAGAGATGAGGAAGTTGGGTTAGGCCGGTGTTCAGAGAGGTGGAATAGCCCAGTGGTTAAAAGCTCAAACTCTGAGGCTGAATGCAGTGGTTCACGCCTGTAATCCCAACACTTTGGGAGGCTGAGGCAGGAGGATCGCTTTAGCCCAGGCATCTGAGACCAGCCTGGGCAACATAGTAAAACCTTAACTCTACAGAAAATTTGAAAACTTAGCCAGGTGTGGTGGTGTATGCCTGTAGTCCCAGCTCCTTGGGAGGTTGAGGTGGGAGAATTGCTTGAGCCCAGGAGGTTGAGGCTGCCCTGAGCCATGATTGTGCCACTACACTCCTGCCTGGGTGACAGAGCGTGACCCTGTTTCAAAAAACAAAACAAAAAAGCTCAAATTTTGTACTCAAACAGCCCAATTCAATCACAGCTCTTTTACCCCTAGATCTGTAACTTTGAGCAATTCATTTAACCCCTCAAGAGAATCACTTTTCTTATCTATAAAATAGAAATAATGAGAACCTGATAAGATTGTAAAGCATTTAACACAATGACATGGAAGATAGTAAGTACTAAACAAAGGGGAAAAAGGCTATCATCATCTTCTTCATGATACTATCATCATCTCCAGAATTGGTCTCTATGCTAAAAGGCGGACAGGAGGAGTCCTGCTACTCTTTCAACCTGCCCAGGTTAAGTAGCCACCACCAAGATAGAACAGACATGGTACAAGGGGCAAGAAAGTACAAAAGGCAAAAACCAGAAGAGGATATGACAATACAAATAAAATCAGCTCTTGATTAACCAAGCTAATGAGGGGGAGGGAAAACTACACTTATTTTATTTTTAATTGACAGAATACGAACATAGAAAGATTACTTTAGGCCAGGCGCGGTGGCTCACACCTGTAATCCCAGCACTTTGGGAGGCCGAGGCGGGCGGATCACGAGGTCAGGAGATCGAGACCATCCTGGCTAACACGGTGAAACCCCGTCTCTACTAAAAAAAAAAATGCAAAAAACTAGCCGAGCGCGGTGGCGGGCGCCTGTAGTCCCAGCTACTCGGGAGGCTGAGGCAGGAGAATGGCGTAAACCCAGGAGGCGGAGCTTGCAGTGAGCTGAGATCCGGCCACTGCACTCCAGCCTGGGCGACAGAGCGAGACTCCGTCTCAAAAAAAAAAAAAAAAAAGAGAGCAATTACATTTAAATTAAAGAAACTTTCCATCAAAAGAATATAAACAGAAAAAAACTTTATTTTTTATTTTATTTTTTAAATTTATTTATTATTATTATAATTTTTTGAGATGGATTTTCACTCTTGTTGCCCAGGCTAGAGTACAATGGTGCAATCTCGGCTCACTGCAACCTCTACCTCCCAGGTTCAAGCAATTCTCCTGCCTCAGCCTCTCTAGTAGCTGGGATTACAGGCATGTGCCACCACACCTGGTTAATTTTGTATTTTTAGTAGAGACAGGGTTTATCTATGTTGGTCAGGCTGGTCTTGAACTCCCGACCTCAGGTGACTCGCCTGCCTCGGCCTGCCAAAGTGCTATGATTACAGGTGTCAGCCACCACACCCAGCCTTATTATTATTTTTTTAAGACACAGTTTCACTCTGTTGCCCAGGCTGGAGTGCAGTGGCACAATCCCAGCTCACTGCAACCTCTGCCTCCCAGGTTCAAGTGATTCTTGTGCCTCAGCCTCCGGGGCAGTTGGGATTACAGACACATACCACCATGCCTGGCTAATTTTTTGTATGTTTAATAGAGATGGGGTTTCACCATGTTGGCCAGGCTGGTCTCGAACTCTTGATCTCAAGTGAGCCACCTGCCTCAGCCTCCCAAAGTGCTGGGATTATAGGCATGAGCCACTGTGCCCAGCCAAAAAAAAAATTTTTTTTAATATAGATGGTAGCTTATTGGGGTACATGATATAACTGCTCAAAAGGCAAGAGAATACATTCATTAAGAGTATGAACTCTGAGTTGGGCACAGTGGCTCACACCCATAATTCCGATACTTTGGGAGGCCGAAGTGGAAGAACAGCTTGAGCCCAGGAGCTTGAGACCAGTCTGGGCAACATGGTGAAACCCTGTCTCTACAAAAAAATTACAAAAAGTAGCTGGACATGGTGGTACTTGCCTGTCATCCCAGCTACTCGGGAGGCTGAGGTTGGAGGATTACCCGAGCCTAGGAAGGTCAAGGCTGCAGTGAGCCACGATCATACCACTGCACTCCAGCCTGGATGACAGAGTGAGAATTATCTCCAAAAAAAAAAAAAAAAAAAAAAAAAGCATACAGGGCAACAAATGGAAGCAGACTAGGATAAAAAAAATAAATACAGGTTAAAAGGAAGTAGGTAAGATAGATAAAGGGATGAGAGAGGGACAGATTTGTGATAAAGCAAGTATAAAATCAACAGTAGAATCTGGGTTGTGGGTATATGAGTGTTCACTATAAAATCTTTTCAACTTTGCTTTATGTTTACAATGTTTCATAGTAAGATAGGGGAATAAAAGGAAGTAGACACAGAAGCATCTGCCCAAGTTCTGAGTCATAACCATGCTACCCTTCCCGTCCTATAAGCCCAAACTCCAGGGCAAGCTTAGAAACACCTGATTTGGGAACTCCTGCTCATCAAGACTTTCCTGAACCAGGTAAGCAGGAATCAGGTGTTAACAATGACCACCTTGGCATGAGCAGACATAGTCAGAGGGCAGAAATGCAGAGGTTCCACTGACAAGTACCAAGCTCACAGCACTATGACATTGTCACCCCTGCTCAGGAAAACCTCAGGAATAAGGCTCTGGATAAAGAACAGGTGGCACACACTCACTCATGGACTCTGTTGTCGCCATAGAGATCACTCAGGCCGAAGCTGATGTAGTGCCAGTGCTCAGGGATGTTAGCAGAAGGGCTCCCCACATTCCTGTACATGCTAACATAGTCCAAGGGGTCTGGGCCACCCAACCTGCAAAAAACAAAACACAGGGTGTCACTGTGAGCCTGGAAATCAGACAATGTCAAGCTAACGCGCTCTACTTTGTAAACCTAAAGGCCCCATCCTGGAGGAACCTGTGTGAAAGGTAACTAAAGAGAGGCCACATCTCTTCAGGATGAGACCAAGAGATGGACAGCTAAGGCTGCCCAACTCTGCAAGCATAAGAAGCTCCCTTCTCCTACCCCTGAAAGACTAGACCTCTTTTAGACATAAAACAGACTGGGTGGTTGCCCATTTTGCTTTCTCCTGTTTCAAATTACTGATCCCAAGTGAGACTGGCAGGGATTATCTCTCTTCTGTGGTGCTTGTATACATGCAAGCTTCAAGGCAAGAGGTGTATCAGTCAATCAATTGGCCTCTGTTGAAAGACCATCCTGAGCATCCCCAATGGGCATTGTTCCTGGAAGCAGAGGCTCTGCTCCACTCCAGCCTCTTAGACAGCTAATTCCTGAAAGACTATATTGTGCCCTTGTTAATTACAGTTTGTTCTAAACAAACCCGAAGCCTCTAGTCCGTGCAGACACCAGCCTGCACCACATAGACCAAAGCTGGTCTCTTATCACTGCAAGTGACAAAGGCCAAACTTAGGCTTAACTCAGTTCTGCACAGAGAACTGCAGCAGGAGTCAAACTGCGCCCTGTGAGCATCTGCACCCAGAAAATGATCCCAGGAGAGACTGCCACCTCAAAGGTAGAGCTGGGACGGTAAATGATTTGGGGCCTCTCAGGACCACATTAAATTTCCCCCACCATTCAACTGAGAAGGAGCTGCAGAAGAGATTCAGTTATTGTCTCACTCCGAGAATATAATACAATAAGAGTTCCCTTTAGTAATTAGTGCTTTAAAAAAAAAAAATCCTGTTTTGGCTGGGCATGGTGGCTCACACGTGTAAGCTCTGCACTTTGGGAGGCCGAAGTGGGTGGATCACTTGAGGTCAGGAGTTTGAGACCAGTTTGAGACCAGCCTGGCCAATATGGTGAAACCCCATCTCTACTAAAGATACAAAAAATTAGCCGGGCGTGGTGGCAGGTGCCTGTAATCCCAGCTATTTGGGAGGCTGAGGCAGGAGAATCGCTCGAACACCAGAGGCAGAGGTTTCAGGGAGCCGAGATCACGCCACTGCACTCCAGCCTGGGCGACAGAGAGAGACTGCGTCAAAAAAAAAAAAAAAAAAAAAAAAAAAAAAATCCTGTTATCCTTTAGAATGGATAAGAAATTTTGGTAGCTAGAGAAATAGACCAAATAGAAACCAGTGGAAGGAAGTCTGCATTTAGCCCACAAACACGGCACTTGAGCTGCCACAAACATCTGACCACTCCATAGACTGCAAAAGCTTCACCTGCCCCTGGGACATCAATGGAGTACACTTTTCAACCAGGATAGCATGCTGGCGGAAAGCTAACAACCAAATAAAAGACACATTACAAGTGATCCCAGTCAATGTTGCCAACACCAGGCAATTTAAACACTATTTAAAACCAGTAGGTCTTGTTTCATCCTCTTTTACCAGGATATTATTTGCCTTTGTAGAAATCCCTATTCTCTGCTAGGAAATGCTAAGTTATTTATAGAACTTCTAAGAAAGTTGCTACAAATAGCTTAGCATCTCAACTGAGGAAGATGGACAACTCTCCATGTCTGCCTTAACTCTGATTTCAACAAATCATTTGACTACTACGACCGGTTGGATTTAGAAAAGTTTGTGGGGCAAAGGAAGAAAGAAAAGAGTAGAGATCCCTGGAAAGACCCCATTAGAGCTACAGAACTCCAGAGCAGATGGGAGCCACTACAGGCCCCAAACCTGCTCCAGCTTCCTGCTGTAAATTTCTAAACCTGCCCTGCTACAGCCTAGGTCCATCCTGCACCGAGCTGCAAAACTGCGTTCACCATTCTCTGCTCCATCTGCAGCATCCCTGAAGCCCTCTTTCTCACCAGGTCTCCCACAAGGTGTCACATCAAGGAGAGAAGCTTAACCTTAAAACTACAACTGCAAGGAACTACCAAGAGTCAGACAAAATTAACCCTGTCCCCAAGCAGAGTATTCTGTTCTACTACCCAGAGGCCAGATGAGTATGTGGGAAAAAATCATATTTTACACTTAGCAAATGATGTTATCCAAGGTCCCAGGGCATCCCTCAACTTAATTCCTTCAACACCCAACTTCTCTCGGCAGGGCAGTTGCAGGACTGAAGTGGGCCATGAGTACAGGTTCTGACTCTCTGCTTTGATCCTTGCTCACCAAAGTCTCAGCTTTCAGTTAGAAAGCTTTCAGTTAGTAGTCCCCACTACTCAGGGATCACTAGCCACAGAGCCACCCTGCTATTGCAAAATGAATCCCAAGCTACCCTGGGCCACAGACAGACCCAGACAGTCTGGGTCAGTCATCCTGCTAGAAACCTCGTGGGATCCCAAATGTGAGGAATATAAATGAATTTCAGGATCTTATTTTTGCAAACCCCTCCGCATCTTAGAAAGTACCAGTCACTGATGGCTGGGCGCACTGACTCATGCCTGTAATCCCAGCACTTTGGGAGGCCGAGGTGGGTGGATCACTCAAGGTCAGGAGTTTGAGACCAGCCTGGCCAATATGGTGAAACCCTGCCTGTACTAAAAATACAAAAATTAGCTGGGCATGGTGGTGTGCGCCTGTAATACCAGCTACTTGGGAGGCTGAGGCATGAGAATCGCTTGAAACCAGGAGACAGAGGTTGCAGTGAGCCAAGATCATGCTACTGCATTCCAGCCTGGGTGACAGAACAAAACTCTGTCTCAAAAAAAAAAGAGAAAGTACCAGTCACTGTGCTGTTTCTCTTTATATTTTTCTGCATCTAGGCAAGGCTTTCACAAAGTGCTGTACAATCCCTTTTCTTCATTATCACATGTTGGCCCATCTCTGAAGATACGGCTGTTAACAAGCTTGCAGCAGGAAGGGAAAAAAAAATTGCCCTTAGTCCTTTGCAAACACTATCATACCTTTAACATGCAATTCTATCCTTTATGGCTACTTGTATGACATAAAAATAGTTGCCTGAATCTGTGTAGGGATTTCTCCTCACACTCAAATGAGGCCTGAACAAACAGCATGGCAGAGCCAGGCCCACTTCCTTTTTTGTTTTTCAAATAACAGAGACAAGGTCTGGCTATGTTGCCTAAACTGCTCTCGAACTCCTGGCCTCAAAGGATCCTCAAGGCCTCCCAAAGTGGTGGGAATATAGGCATGAGCCACCGTGCCCAGCCCAGGCCTACCTTTCTCATGACACATGACAACAAGTTCATCACAACAAATAGTTAAATATAAAGGCACAATGAGAATGGGTCATTAAGCTAGCAAGAGCTGCTTTCCACTCAGAAGCACTCTTCAACAACTCCTCTCAACCAGAGAACTGTTTGCCAGCCAGAGAGGACTGTGACACCAGTTCTACCTCCTCTTGGCTACTCCAACAGAGGAGGCTGTTCCCTACAACCCTTCCTAGACAGCAGGTGGCTGGTCCCCAGGCCCTCCACGCTGTTGGCCTCTTGGCATCCTCCCGTTGACGCAGGCAGCTGGCCTCAGCCCTGCACAGCCTACTGAAATCCATGTCCAGGGGAAGTAACAGGTTTTCACCAAGAGGGAGACTCAGTTCTAAAAGGAGAGGTAACCAGCAAAGATGTCCACTTGCCCCTTCAGGTCTACCCTTTGGCTACACCCCAAGCAGCTGCCGAACATCTTTCAGGACTCACTGAAGATCATCTAACACAATGCCTGCATGAATGTAGTCCTGGACAGTTTCAACCAGTATCTGTTTTTGGTCCAGCAAGACCATGAGGACAGGTTCTTTTCCAGAGTCCCCAGAACATCTGTTTTGCCCAAATGCTGCAGGAAGAAACAGGTTGCAAACAGGAATGGGAAATTAGAAAAGACCATTCCTACCCTAAAGCTACTTGAGGGTTACTCTCAGCTCCCCGGAGAAACTGCAGGCCATGGTCAAGAAGCTCCTCTTTATGTCCCACTGCACAATTCCTCCCTGCTGGAGTCCCAGGGTCTCCATCATCTATTTCCAAATGGAGGTGGGAAGCTGTGGTCCCTTTCAATCCTAAACCAAACCATGGTTCTCTCTACCTAATGTCCTAAAGCAAAGCCGCTGCAGAGCTAGGAGGAAGCTCTGCACGGAGAAAGAGAACAGTGCAGAGTAAGCAAGAAGTTTATCAGGAAGAGCTGCTCCGTCAAACTTCAAAAGCAAAAGCTTTACCCTGATACGACGTCTGAGCTCATCGGGAAGGTATCAAAAGGAGACCTCCTCCTCATCTCTCCACAAGCACCAGGCCCTCATCTTTGGCCCTCCTACCTCCAACAGGAGAGCCCCGGGCCCCCCGAACCGCCCCCCGCCCGCCATCCTATGCAGTCTCTTGCCCTCTGAGCTTCTCCGGCCTCGCTCCTCCAAAACCCTCTCAAATGCTCCCCAGGCTCCGCCTCGCCTCTCCCATCCCACTTCTGCCGCCCCCGCTTGGCTTCCCCTCGCCCACTAATGACCCCCTACAGGCGCCCCCTCTTTTCACCACGTTTACAGTTCTCTCGCTCATGCCGTTCCCCTCTCTGCTCCTACACACACCCCTAGTCCTCACTCTATTCTCCTAAACCCGGTTAACCCTTCACTACCCACAGGCTCCGTTAACCCCTTTGTCCCCATTCCCAACTTGAGCCTTAACTCCTTCCCTCGCAGCAGGAAGCCCTCCTTCCAAGTGCTTTAACCGTTCTCTACCCCTCCTCCCAGCCTCCCACAAATTACTTCGCCCTCGGCGCTTTAACCCTTCCCAGCCCGCGCCTGTCCGTCTCCCCGCGGCCCAGAGCATACCAGTACTTGACGATAGCGGTAACCTGGAGCGGGTTCGGCTGGTCAGGGTAAAGGCGGCGGCACTCTCCGTAGATGGCGTGCAGTCCCGGGGGAAAGAGAGAAGCGAAGGCTGGAGGGGCAGTCGGGCCAGGGGCCGGGGGTGCGGTGGGGCCGGGGGCGCCGCTAGGCCGCAGCTCCGCCATCGGGGCGCGTAGGGCAGGCCCTGGGAGAACTGGAGAGGGCAAACGAGGGGGAGAGCACTGACGGGCCAGCGGGCGGACTCGGTGGGTGAGACTCCCCGAGGCGATGGGGGCTGCAGCGAGGTCCAGCTCCGCGCCTGCGCACGGCGCACTGTCCGCCCAGGCTGTCGCCGCCGCGGAGTCTGCCAGAGGGTGCCTCGGGGCGGCGGGGCGCTCAGGAAGGCGGGGCGCCGGCGCGCCCTATCCAAGCACCCATTGGCTAGTGTCTGTGCTAGTCACAGGCAGAGACGGCGTGACTTGACAATAGGCCCCTCCCCCCCCGTGTTGGGAGTGTCCCAAGGCTCTTGGTCTCCCCCTAGTGTTAGGAGGAACCCAAGTTTAGAGATGCTGAGCACCCTCTGAGGTGCTAGGGTCCCACGAAAGCACCAAGAAGTGCGCCAACAAAGGATTTGTTACTGTTTTGCTGACGCGCTGCTAACTAGGATTTAAACATAAATCTGACAATGGATTGATTCATTAATCCATGGGGCGTTAATATTAATAGATTATAATAAATCTAATATTTTCTAGGGCTATTGACAAAAAGGTTCCTGCAATTTGAAGGGGGCTGGGGAAGAACATAATCCAAAGAAAAAAATGCACTGGGCTCATTTGAAAGCAGTGACACATAACCTCTCTTCACCTCCACTTTCTCAACCGTCAATGCCAATTCTAGCTCCTCATGAAAATTAAAGAGATACTAGAGCAGTTCCTGAAACCCTTAGATGATGTTTTAATGACCAAAAGATTACCTATACCAGTAGTTCCAATTGCCAATCCTCGGATCAATGTTAGCCTGTTATAAAGTTTACACCTATGCAGAAAAAAAGAAAACCCAAAAAGCAACAACAATGTACAGGTTTTTTCCTTAAAGCTAATTTTATGCAATTTAAATTGTTTTCCTATGTTGTAGGAATATGTCCTGTCGCGTACGTGTGTTAACATTTCCTTTTCGTTAGAGTGTGAGGTGCTAGGAGATGTTTATTAGTCTTATAGACCCAAATAAAAGCATGAGAACCTTATATTGTCTAAGGGAACGTTGTGGGGAGTGGCAGGACTGATCTGCAAAATCCAAACATCCATGAATTACGACCAATCCAAACCGAACTACAGACAAGTACTCAAGAAGACTATACGCCTCAGTATGCACTGCGAACTCCTTCAAAGGGACTACAGATCCAGGCATGCAACATGACCATCAACCTGTGTCTCTGGCTGTTTAATCTAGGGAGACCACAAATCCCAGGGTACTGTGCATTGGAAATACGACTCCCAGTCTTAAATTAGGCGGGCAACAAAGCAACCTAGAGAGCTAACCCAGGCGCAAAGCATGCTGGGGATTGTAGTTTTTCAGAGGGGAGGTAGGGCCGCTCCCTCGCCTCCCTGAGCCGGCGGCTAGACTGCGCATGCGTGTCAGTGGCGCTAGCGGCGGACCCGGCTAGGCAGTTCCTTCCCCAGAAGGAGAGATTCCTCTGCCATGGAGTCCTACGATGTGATCGCCAACCAGCCTGTCGTGATCGACAACGTGAGTTGCGTCTTTCCCATTTGTAAGGGGACTTGGGCTCTCCTCCTAGAAAGGATCGCTTCCCGGGGTTCAGCCTGAGCCGCCGGCTCTTTGTCACTGGCCCGGCCTGTCAGGCGCGTTCAGCCACCGCCGCCTCCTTCCTCCCCTTATCATATAGGCCGAAGGCAAGGCGGCCAGCCAGCAAAAGTGGGATGGAGAACTCTGGAGTGGATAGAGGAAAGAGATAGTCCAAGCCGGTCCTTGGGCCCTTGGCTCTAGGGGCCTTAACCGCTGTGTGAGAGCCTGTTGCCCGCCCTCTCACCCTTTTCCGATCGCCCTATTGGCTGCTCTGGCTGTCCATCTTGGCCAGTGATCCCGCCTCTGGGCCTTGCCGGATGAGGCTAGGCCTCTGCGGTGATTGGCTCGCGCCCCTGCCGTTCTTCCTGGCCGCCATATTGTTTCCCCTCTTGAAGGGGCGGGGCAGTGCTCCAGGGCTGTGGGGATTGGCTTCCGGAACTCTGGGTGGTGGGGCCTAAAGGCGAGGGCCCGCCCGCGGGTGGAGAAAGGCTAAGTTTTCCTTCGGTCTCAGCAGGCGGGGAGGCTTGGTAGTGTGGATCTGGGTGGGGCCCGAGAATCTGGTGCCAGAAACTACTGTAGGATGTCAGCTATTACTGTGATTATAAATTACAAAGTTGATAAAGGTCGAGAAGAAAGGAGAGTGACAAAGCAAGCAGAGAGGTTGTCTTCCTCTTCGGAACGCCTAGTTCTTAGGGGAAAAAAATTACCAAACTTAATATTTGCCTGGCGCTGTAGCGCTTTCAGGGCGTTTTCACATACATTCGAGTTGGATCCTCACAAAAACTGGACGCATAGTTTAAAAGGAACTTTGATCCTCGTGTTACCGATGAGAAAACTGAAGCGCAAAGACGTAACGTGAGACCAAGGTCACATAGCAGAGGTGCCCTAAATCCAGTACTTTATCCGTCATCCCTTTTGCCAGCATCACCATGCAGAAGCATCAATAGTGACCAATAGAAAGAATCTAAATACTGCTCTTATTTTGGGGGGAAAGGAGAAAATTGTAAAACGACTGCATTTCTGCCTTCGATTCAAAGCTTTGATCCCACAGATTGATACCTTTCTGTGCCCCTGTAGGTCCCTCCATTGCAGTAAAACTATCCGTTCCCTCTGTCGTAAGCTGACTGTCAGATTCTCTTTGTTGATTCAGCTCTTGGGACCTTAGGCATATTACAGTGTTCTCGTTTAAGCTTCAGCTCTGTTAGGTAGATAGGAATTACTATCCCCAGTGTATGCAAGGATGTTAAATAACAGATTTCAAACCATCCAGCTTAGGAATTGAGCCAGTCATCAGACAGATCCAGTTCCAAGTTGCTCGCTTTTTCCAAGATATTTTTGTTATTTTCGTTAAATTTTCCTTCTCTTCAGGGGTATTTTGTTTTTATTATTTTGTTATTATTCCTCCTGGAAAGGGTCAGGATTGAGCTCAATGAGACACCTTTCTTTCTTTCTTTCTTTCTTTCTTTCTTTCTTTCTTTCTTTCTTTCTCTCTCTCTCTCTCTCTCTCTCTTCTTTCTTTCTTTCCCTCTTTTTTTGGAGACAGGGTCTCGCTCTGTTGCTGAGTCTGAAATGCAGTGGTGCGATCACAGCTCACTGCAGCCTCAACCTCCTGGGCTGAAGTGATCCTCCCGCTTCAGCCTCCCGAGTATCTGGGGCTGCAGGCACGCGCCACCACCCCTGGCTAATTTTTGTATTTTTTGCAGGAAGGGTTTCACCATGTTGGCCAGGCTGGTCTCAAATTCCTGGGCTGTTGCGATTCTCCCACCTTGGCCTCCCAAAGTGCTGGGATTACAGGCCTGAGCCACCGTGCCTGGCAGAGACACCTCTTTTTTTTGGTGTGGGGGGGTGGGTGGAGGGAACAGGATCTCGCTTTGTTACCCAGGTTGGAGTGCAATGATGCGATCTCAGCTCACTGCATCCTCCGCCTCCTGTTTCAAGAGATTCTCCAGCTTAGACTCCCAAGTAACTGGGATTACAGATGTGCACCACCACGGCTGGCTAATTTTTGTATTTTTAGTAGAGACGGGGTTTCACCATGTTGGCCAGACTTGTCCCAAACTCCTGACCTCAAATGATCCACCCGCCTCGGCCTCCCAAAGTGCTGGGATTACAGGCATGAGCCACTGTACCCAACCCAGATACCTAATTTTTTAGAGGATTCTTTTTGTCTCCCTCGCTAGACTATTAAATCCTTGTGGAAAAGGATGATATTCCCCCACAGGTTTAGTGGTGTTGGAAAAGAAAAAATTTAAGAAAGATGATATTTCTTTAGTCTCACTTCACCCACTTCTCTCCATACACACACAGTACCTAGGGTCTGGCACCTCTGTGTGCTCAATAAATGTTTTTTCATTGAATTGATGGGTGATTGGATGAATGACTTAATATCTCTATCAAAGTAACAAAGATATTCCTAAATAAAGAAAAGATGGGGAGTTTTCTCTAGTTAGTTACTGCAGATAATTGAGTAGGACTTTTTGTTCTTGATGTTGATTTTCAGAGAGCACTATGATTTCTGTCTTTAGCCAGGCTCTTTGTGCTTCTTCTGCCTTTTTCTTAGCTGTAAAAAGGAAAAATATATAGAAATTCAATTTCCTGTTTTCATCAGCAATGCAGAAGGAACAACCTGTCCATCCCACCAGCTCCTTTGCTTCCTGAATTACTAGGCAGGAGTTCCATCTCCAACAATTTTCTTTAATATCACTTACACTAATGCTTCTTAGTTTTTTTCTTTCTCTTTCCTGGTAGTATGTTTGGAAATGCATTACAGCAGTGATGCATTTTTAGTTTCAAGATTTAAAGAATCGACTTGTCTTTTTTTTTTTTTCCCCTCTGGGAAAACATGTCCTTTATTATGCCAATAATTCTGCCAAAAGGTGAAGTAGGAGAAACTTAAGTCATTTTCCTATTAGTATTTGCTGAATATCTGCCACATTTTTAGATTTGGGGTCTCGGGTAGTTCTTGCTATTTGACATTTTTGGGGGTCATTTTGTTTTTATTATTTTCAAGATGGTAGATGTATAGGACACATTATTTGAAATATCTGAGACAACTTATTATATATAATGAGAATAATGTGTCACTAGCCATGTTAACTCCATAGCTTAACATGTTGCTACACTTTATTTATGAGCTAAGAAGAGTGTAATCAAAAGAATGCAGGAGAGAGAAAGCAGGGAAAGAACCCCATTAGGTTCACAGCCTTTCCCAATCATAAGACAATTGTGACCACTCCTTTCATCTTACTCTGGCATCAAGTCATTGCATCAGAATTTAATGAGGAAAATGGAGGAGCAGGTAGGTGTGTGCTTTAATGACAACAATAAAGTGATAGGTATTTTTTTTAAATCACCCAAGAAGCTTTATGATGATAGGTTTTTTTTGGGGTTTTTTTTTTTTTTTTTTTTTTTTTTTTTTTGAGACGGTGTCTCGCCAGCCTGGGAGTGCACCCAGGCTCGAGTGCAGTGGCCGGATTTCCGCTCACTGCAACCTCCACCTCCCGGGTTCACGCCATTCTCTTGCCTCAGCCTCCTGAGTAGCTGGGACTACAGGCGCCCACCACCTCGCCCGGCTAGTTTTTTGTATTTTTTAGTAGAGACGGGGTTTCACCGTGTTAGCCAGGATGGTCTCGATCTCCTGACCTCGTGATCCGCCTATCTCAGCCTCCCAAAGTTCTGGGATTACAGGCATGAGCCACCACGCCCGGCCGATGATAGGTATTTTTTAAACCTAAATATAAGTTATTTCTTCCCAAAGACATACCATAGAGAATAGGGTAAGATAAGAGCAGCTCCTAGGCCACATTTTGAGGACTACACTTTGATCAGAATACCATGTTTATTCTGAAACTCAAATCTTTGAAAGATCCAGGCCAAATGTGGTGGCTCACTCCTGTAATTCCAGCATTTTGGAAAGCCAAGGCTGGAAGATCGTTTGAGCCCAGGAATTGGAGACCAGCCTGGGCAACACAGTCAGACTTCATCTCTACTTAAAAAAAAAAAAATAATAATAAGCCAGGCTTGCTTGATGGCATGCCCTTGTAGGAGGCTGAGATGGGAGGATCACTTGAGCCCAGGAGTTTGAGGCTGCAGTGAGCTCGTGCACCTCACTCCAGCCTATTTTAAAAAACAAACAACCTCTAAGTTTACAGTTTTGCCTAAACCTAAAATGGATCAACATTCTTGTCAAACTTAAAACTGTCTTTGTGACTATATGGACCTAAATGCAGGATTTTCAGAAGTTCAACAATAAGCTAAGCATTTGTTTGTTTTGCTTTGGATGTTGTGCTGCTTCAGCCCCCTTAAAAAAAAAGACAAAAAAAAGAACAGAGAGACACTTTAAACATACAGAAAAATTCTGTGTGGTATATAACAAGCACCCAGGTAGCATGTGTCTACTACTCAGATTTAATAAATATTGACATGCTGCCATATTTCCTTCAGTATTTTTTTTGCTTTAGTGTTCCCATCCACCTTCATGTTTTAAGGAAATAAAACATTACAGATATAATTGAAGACTCTTTGTACACTTCCACAACCCTATCTTTTTTTTTTTTTTTTTTTTTTTTTTTGAGACAAGGTCTCACTCTGTTGCGCAGGTTGGAGTTCAGTGGCACAATCAAAGCTCACTGCAGCCTCAACTTGCCAAACTTAAGCAATCCTCCCACCTCAGCCTCCCAAGTAGCTGGGACTACAGCCATGTACCACCTGCTCGGCCTTTTTTTTTTTTTTTTTTTTTTTAATTTGTAGAAATGGGGTCTCCCTATGTTGCCCAGGATGATCTAGAACTCCTGGGCTGAAGCAGTCCTCCCACGTCAGCTTCCCAAAGTGCTGGGATTACAGGCATAAGCCACTGTGCCTGGCAACCCTATCCTTTCTCTCTATTTTACAAATAACCCCCAAAACAACCATCATCATAAAATTGTCCTCCTTTTATACTCAGGAAGATAAGTCAGGAGAAAATTTTTTTTTAGAAATGAGGTCTCACTCTATCACCAAGGCTAGAGTGCAGTGCTGCAGTCCTAGCTCACTGCAGCCTCAAACTCCTGAGCTCAAGCAAACCTCCTGCCTCAGCCTCCCAAGTAGCTGGGAGTACAGGAGGAGCAAGCCACCATGCCTAGATCCATCCATGATTTTATGTACATATGCATTTAAGTTAGGCAGGGGAGTGTGCTGTTTGTGTTTTGAAAGTTTACTTAAGTGCTATCATCTTACTGTTACCTCTTTTTATTATAGCAATTTCAGACATACAAAAGGAGAAGGAATAGTGTAAGGAACATCCATATATCCCATCACCTAGCTGTAACAGTTATCAAACTCTTGGCCAATCTTTTCAACTACATTCCTGCCCATTTCCCTCTCCCACATTCTTTTTTTTTTTTTTTTCTGAGATGAAGTCACTGTGTCGCCCAGGCTAGAGTGCAGTGATGCTCACCACAACTCCACCTCCCGGGCTCAAGCTATTCTCCTGCTTCAGCCTCCTGAGTAGCTGAGTAGCACGCACCATCATGCCCAGCTAATTTTTGTATTTTTAGTAGAGACGGGGTTTTGCCATGTTGGCCAGGCTGGTCTTGAACTCCTGGCCTCAAAGGATCCACCCGCCTCAGCCTCCCAAAGTGCTGGGATTATAGGTGTGAGCCACCATGCCCAGCCCCACACTCATTTAAAAACATAATCAATATGCTATTATCATGCCTAATTAGATTAACAAGAACCCCTTAATCTTATTAGTTATCTAGTCAATGTTCAGATTTCACTAATTGTCTCAAAAGAAATTTTTTTTTTTATAATTTGTCATCATCTTTTCTGATCCTACTAATGCTGATTCACTTAAGTTTTTAGGGACATTAGAATTAGCTGAGGAAATGAAGTCAATGTATTTATCTAACACTGTCACTTGCACTGTGATATTCAGGTTGTTGGTTGTACAGCTTCAGCAGGAATCCATCCCTAGCTTGACAGAAAAGGTGAAAAAGAGGTGACTTATAAAGATATTTTCACTGTTCAATTACATGTATTTTGCAAGCCAAGGATGTGTTTCACACTGAGCTAAGTCCTCTGAGGGTAAAAAAGAAATCAGATACTATGTGGAAGAAGAAATGTCACCAGTTAGTGGCTGGAAATGCCTAGAATAGGGATCTCAAACTCAATGCCTGCAGAGGCCAAGCAGGAATGGAAATATACTCAAAAGAGAAAAGAGAGAATAGCCTGAAAGGCACCTCTTCCAGACTGGGAAATCTGAAAGGTGCATTGAATTGAGCATTGCCTGACCAAAGTGTTAACTGCTTCTCATTTCTATCCAATTGTCCCCATGCAGGAATATGGACCTAGTGTTGCCAGATAGTCTGATTTTTAAAAATTTGTGTATTTATCGAAGTCAGGAGATCGAGACCATCCTGGCTAACACGGTGAAACCCCGTCTCTACTAAAAATACGAAAAAAATTAGCCAGGCGTGGTGGTGGGCGCCTGCAGTCCCAGCTACTCGGGAGGCTGAGGCAGGAGAATGGCATGAACTGGGGAGGCAGAGCTTGCAGTGAGCCAAGATCACTCCACTGCACTCCAGCCTGGGCGACAGAGCGAGACTCTGTCTCAAAATAAATAAATAAATAAATTGTATTTATTATTTTATTTTTATTATTTTTATTTTATTTTTTGAGACGGAGGTTCTCTCTGTCACCCAGGCTAAATTGCAGTGGTACAATCTCGGCTCACTACAACCTCCCCCACGTGGGTTCAAGAGATTCTCCTGCCTCAGCCTCTGAGTAGCTGGGACTACAGGCGCATGCCACCATGCCCAGCTAATTTTTCCAGAGGGAGTCTCGCACTGTCGCCCAGGCTGGAGTGCAGTGGCGCAATCTTGGCTCACTGCAAGCTCCGCCTCCTGGGTTCACGCCATTCTCCTGCCTCAGCCTCCCGAGTAGCTGGGACTACAGGCGCCCACCACCTTGACTGGCTAATTTTTTGTTTTTTAGTGGAGACGGGGTTTCACCGTGTTAGCCAGAATGGTCTCAGTCTCCTGACCTCGTGATCCACCCGCCTCGGCCTTCCAAAGTGCTGGGATTACAGGTGTGAGCCACTGCGCCTGGCTTTTTTTTTTTTTTTAATTTTTTTTTTTTTTTTTTTGAGACGGAGTCTCGCTCTGTCGCCCAGGCTGGAGTGCAGTGGCCGGATCTCAGCTCACTGCAAGCTCCGCCTCCCGGGTTCACGCCATTCTCCTGCCTCAGCCTCCCGAGTAGCTGGGACTACAGGCGCCCACCACCTCGCCCGGCTAGTTTTTTGTATTTTTTTAGTAGAGACGGGGTTTCACCGTGTTAGCCAGGATGGTCTCGATCTCCCGACCTCGTGATCCGCCTGTCTCGGCCTCCCAAAGTGCTGGGATTACAGGCTTGAGCCACCGCGCCCGGCCGCGCCTGGCCTTATTTTAATTTTTTTGTATATATTTTTTGAGGCAGAGGCTCACGCTATCGCCCAGTCTGGAGTGCAGTGGTGAGATCATGGCTCACTGCAACCTTGACCTCTTGGGCTCAGTCTCCCAAGTAGCAGGGACCATGGACCCGCACCACCACGCCCGAGTAATTTTTAAATATTTTGTAGGCCAGGTATGGTGGCACATGCCTGTAATCCTAGAACTTTGGGAGGCCAAGGCGGGTGGATCACTTGAGATCAGGAGTTCGAGACCAGCCTGGCCAACACGGTGAAACCCTGTCTACACTGAAAATACAAAACTTAGCCGGGCTTGGGGGTGCATTCCTGTAATCCCAGCTACTCGGGAGGCTGAGACAGGAGAATCGCTTGAATCCAGGAGGCGGAGGTTGCAGTGAGCCGAGATTATGCCACTGCAGTCTAGCCTGGGTGACAGAGCCAGACTCCATCTCAAAACAAAAAATTAAATTAAATTAAAATAAATATTTTGTAGAGACGGGGTTTTGCCATGTTGCCCAGGCTGGTCTCTCGAACTCTTGGCCTCAAGCAACCCTCCCTCATCTGCCTTCCAAAGTGATGGGGTGACAGACGTGGGCCACTGTACCCAGCCATACTTTTTGTTTGGTTGGTTGGTTGGTTGGTTGGTTTTGAGACGGGGTCTTACTCTGTCATCCAGGCTGGAGTGCAGCAGTGCAATTACAGCTTGCTGCAGCCTTGACCTCCCAGACTCAAGTGATCCTCCGACCTCAGCCTCCTGAGTAGCTGGGACCACAGGCACGTAACCACCATGCCCAGCTAATTTTTGTATTTTTTGTAGAGACAGGGTTTCGCCATGTTGTGCAGGCTGGTCTTGACATCATGGGCTCAGGCAATCTTCCTAGGCAAAATCACCATGCCTGGCCTTTTGGTATTTTTTGTAGTGATGGGGTTTCTCCATTTTGGCCAGGCTGCTCTCAAACTCCTGATCTCAAAGTGATCTGCTCGCCTCAGCCTTCCTAAGTGCTTGGATTATAGGCATGAGTCACCACACCCAGCTGAGACTACTCAAGAAGCCTCTACCAGGCATGTTCATTTGGCCTTGCCAGAGTGAATAACAAAGACAATGGCAGCTTATTTGCCAGGTACACAGTTCCTAGTTGTAAATACTCTTAAAGAAATGGACATAACCCTTTTGTATGCTCTTTAGCAGAATTTGTATGGCTTGAGCAGAATCGAGGCAGCTCAGCTGCTCCTCATTCTCCACTGATTCTTCACCCTATGACTGACCTGGCAGGCCTGCTTTGGGGCTGCAAGGACACGCTGGGTCTGGTTCCACCTTGTGCATCACTCCCAGTGCTGCTTTCCCCTTTCCTGAACCACCTCTGCCTGGGGCTTCTGTCATTTCAGCTGGTCATTCAGGTTCCATACTTTAGGTTCTATCTGCCAGTCATTTGCACTTGATTTTAATTTTACTCAGCCAGCATCCGTTGAGTACCCAGCAAATGCCAGATACTGCCGAAATGTACTTTACCCTTAAGGAACTTCGACTGAAAAGAGACGAAAGTGGAAACCTTACATTGTAATAGAAAGCAGAATGAAGTGCATGCCACCTCATGGTGCAGGTAATGGCAGTTTGCTGTAAAATAATAGGAAGATTCATTCCAATTGGGGATTTTTCTTCAGGAGGAAGGCGGTGATATTTGAACTGGGCCTTTTATACTCTGCTAGGAAGGACAGAGAAGAAAAAATGAATCTGACTTCATAATCTGCCTATTTACCCAGACTCTAGTCCTTTTGCTAGTAAACTAAAAATCAAATACCCAGGAAAATCATCTCTTAAAAATATCCAGGGTCTGAAGGACAGATCTCATCCTCTCTTGTTTTTAACCTCTGCCAGGAGACCCAATTAGTCTGTTGGCATCACCACACCCAGATGAAGGCAGTGAGCAATCATTGGAAGCCTGAGCAAACAAGTTCTAGGAGTTCCCTTCTTGCTTGTCCGTGCCTTGCTCTCAGAGCCCTTGGGTTTGTAGGCAAGTTCCCCCTCCTTCCCAGTCTTTCAGCTCACTTGACAGCTGCACCTTTTCCAGGCTCCTTGTTGTACTGCCCAGACCAATGAGTTTGCACATTGTCTTCTGTTTTCACTCTCTTCTGTTGGCAAAGGTTCCTGCTCCCTTAGAGTACTGGCTGCCCTCCTCTCCTCTCATAGCACTTTCTCTGCCCTTCAACCACTTCTTTTTTTCTTTTTTTTTTTTTTTTTTTTTTTTTTTTTTTTTTTTTTTGAGATGGAGTCTCACTCTGTCTCGCTGGCTGGAATGCAGTGGTGCGATCTTGGCTCACTGCAACCTCCACCTCCCGGGTTCAAGTGATTCTCCTGCCTCAGCCTCCCTGAGTAGCTGCGATTACAGACGTGTAGCACCACACCCGGCTAATTTTTGTATTTGTAGTAGAGACAGTGTTTCACCACGTTGTCCAGGCTGGTCTTGAACTCCCTGGCCTCATGTGATCTGCCCCACTTCGGCCTCCCACAGTGCTGGGATTACAGGCGTGAGCCACCATGCCCGGCTTCCTTTAACCACTTGCTTCCTTCACCAACCTCTGTCTTGCCAGAGGCAGGCACCAGATGGCCAGTCTCATTCCCCCTCTTCCTGCAGAAGAGTGGGAATAAGAGAAACAAGGAGGGAAGCAGGCATGTTGCTGGGAAGCCTTTGGTGCAGATAACCTTGGCTACTTAGCGTCTCCTGGTATGTTCAATGCTTGCAGAGTGGGGTCAGGAAATACCACACTCCACCCCAGGAGAGTGGTCAACAGGCAGCAGGAAAAGGCTTGCCCCAGCTACAGGTGCAGCTGCAAACCATGTTGGGTTAGAAAGGCGAGGATATCAGGTGTGGTGGTAGAAGAGTTAAGAAGAGGAGGCCGGGTGTGGTGGCATGCCTGTAATCCCAGCACTTTGGGAGGCCGAGGCAGGAGGATCACAAGGTCAGGAGTTTGAGACCAGCCTGACCAACATGGTGAAACCCCGTCTCCACTAAAAATACAAAAATTAGCCGGGCATGGTGGCATGCACCTGTAATCCCAGCTACTCAGGAGGCTGAGGCAGGAGAAACGCTTGAACCCAGCCGGCAGAGGTTGCAGTGAGCCGAGATTGTGCCACCGCACTCCAGCCTGGGTGACAGACCGAGACTCTGTCTCAAAAAAAAAAAAAAACACGGAAGAGGACAGGGTGTATCTACAAGCAATATTAAGCCTTGACATCTGTCCTGCACAGGGTTGGTCTCTGTGTCTAGTCAATGTTTACATTGATTGGGCCCTGGGTGGTACCTGAGATGCTGGGAGAACTTAGATTCTTTTCTGGACAGCTCACTCAACATACCAAGTATTGGAGCAGCAGGACTGTGGTTCTCTTCTCAGACGAGGCTTTTCTTTACCATCAGGAGACCAAGGAGTAAAAGGAAAGCATAGTTACAAACAAAACAACAACAAAAATCTCCCAAAGCATAGTGCTGTGCCCCTGCAATAAGAACCAGACAGCACGTGTTCCATGGGAGTCCGTTTCAAGCATGACAGTGCTCATGGTGGTGTCTGTCACAGAGGCCCTGGGAGAGTTCAGGCCTGAGCCAGGAATGTAGGTTAAAAGCGCCCCTCGTTGGTGTAACAAGGAGTCACGTGCTTTTCCCACCTTAAGTTCCTGAACTTGGCTCCTTTGATGCTTCTAGGTACTTTCTTCTTTCCCCAGGTTTTCTATCTTTTTCTTCCCTTTATTACTAGTATTTTTAATTCCCAAAGCAAAACATGTTCAATGTAGAAAAGTCAGAGACTACAGAAAAATCACACAATATGGTTTAGTATACAGTGAGAATCCTCCTCGCTATCCTATTTCTACTTCCCTTTTTTTGGTGTGCATTCACTTTTTTCTAGGTTCAAATAAATGTATATATTATATACAAATATTAGGGTTTTTTTTGGGGGGTTTTTTTTTCCCTGTGAGACAGAGTCTCACTCTGTCACCCAGGCTGGAGTGCAGTGGCACAATCTTGGCTCACTGGAACCTCTGCCTCCCAGGTTCAAGCGATTCTCCCACCTGAGCCTCCCAAGTAGCTGGAACTACAGGTGCATGCCAACACACCCGGCTAATTTTTGTATTTTTACTAGAGACAGGGTTTCACCACGGTGGCTAGGCTGGTCTCAAACTCCTGACCTCAAGTGATCCGCCTACCTCTGCCTCCCAAAGTGTTGAGATTACAACTGTGAACCACTGCGCCTGGCCACTTTCTTTTCTTAAATAAAAATCGCACCATATAATGTATTTTTCCTCTTTTATTTGTGATAGTTCTGACTCCTCATTCTCTCTCCTCTTTCCTCAGGGATCCGGTGTGATTAAAGCTGGTTTTGCTGGTGATCAGATCCCCAAATACTGCTTTCCAAACTAGTAAGTCATTCTGTAGCTTAGACGTTTTGGAGGTTCATCAGCTTTGTTATAGGTCCAGCCTTATGAGGGAGAGGAGCTGGGTTTGGAGTCAATAAAGGAAAACAGTTGTCTACATGGTACAATTTGAGAGGCACAGATCAGAGGCCTCTTTTTAAAAATGCAATTTTATCTGTTGCTAAAAAATTTTATCATTGGTAACTCATTGCTTTGGATGATTGCCTCTTGGTGGAGCCCTCCTTTTAAAATTCTCCTATCACCCAGGCTGGGGATTAACATTTAACCCATCTACCATCTTTTTTTTTGAGATGGAGTCTCGCTCTGTTGCCCAGGCTGGAGTGCAGTGGCACAATCTCGGCTCACTGCAAGCTCCGCCTCCTGGGTTCACGCCGTTCTCCTGCCCCAGCCTCCCGAGTAGCTGGAACTGCAGGTGCCCGCCACCATGCCTGGCTAATTTTTTTGTATTTTTAGTAGAGATGGGATTTCACCGTGTTAGCCAGGATGGTCTTAATCTCCTGACCTTGTGATCTGCCTACCTCAGCCTCCCAAAGTGCTGGGATTACAGCCCTTCTACCATCTTAATGAGGAGTTCTCAGAACTTTCCTCCTAAGGGAGAGAGACTGCAGGCAGGAGAAGAACACAGAGGCTTACAGGAAGGGCTTAAAGGGGGAGGGAAAGGAAGAGGCTATCTGTCCGATCTGAAGCATCACAGTTTTTTTTTGTTTTTTGAGACAGAGTCTCATTCTGTAGCCCAGGCTGGAGTGCAGTGGCGCGATCTCGGCTCACTGCAACTTCTGCCTTGTAGGTTCAAGTGATTCTCGTGCCTCAGCCTCCCAAGTAGCTGGGATTACAGGCATGTGCCATCACTCCCAGCTAATGTTGCCCAGGCTGGTCTCAAACTCTTTTTTTTTTTTTTTTTTTTTTTTTTTTTTTTGGAGATGGAGTCTCACTCTGTCGCCCAGGCTGAAGTGCAGTGGCACAATCTTGGCTCACTGCAAGCTCCGACTCCCGGGTTCACACCATTCTTCTGCCTCAACCGACTCCCGCCACTGCACCCTGCTAATTTTTTGTATTTTTAGTTGAGACAGGGTTTCACCGTGTTAGCCAGGATGGTCTCGATCTCCTGACCTCATGATCCGCCTGCCTCAGCCTCCCAAAGTGCTGGGATTACAGGCATGAGCCACCACACCCGGCCGGTCTCAAACTCTTGACCTCAAATGATCCACCTGCCTTGGCCTCCCAAAGTGCTGGGATTATATGTGTGAGCAACCGAGCCCAGCCCAGCATCACAGTTTTACATAGAGATCCTGGGAAGGGGACTAAAGACACTAAAATGTTTTGAGTTAATCACTCCTTTAGAAATTCTCATTTCCTCATCTTTCTTGGTCTGTACATACACTGGAGAAAGAAAAGAACTAAAGGTATTGAATACTCTAAAAATGTGTTTTCATAATTTATAATAAATATAAAATATGAAATAATATATAAATAATATAATACATGTTCATTTTAGAAATTGTGGAAAATACAGAAAAGTATAAAGAAGAAAATCAAAATCAACTGTGACCTCACTCCTGGAAGATAATCTCAGTAGAATTTGAGTGTGTGTGTACATCCATACATCTTTCCTGTATTCTGTCATGAAATGAAAAATGATGGTCCTCTTCACTATCTTTCCTAGTGTCGGCCGACCCAAGCATGTTCGTGTCATGGCAGGAGCCCTTGAAGGTGACATCTTCATTGGTCCCAAAGCCGAGGTAATTCCCAGGCCTACAGAAAAAGCCTCAAGCCAGCAGAGGACCTTCATTATTCACCACATGGAACGTGTCCCAACATTTGGACACAACCAGAAGTAAAAGGGGCAACTTTCTCTTAAAATCTCCCTTTTGATTCTCTCATCCTAGGTCTAGTGGTTTATTTTTCCCAGGAATAGCCTGTGGTCTTGGAGAAGAAATACCTGGGACCTCACTTTGGGAAACACTGAGACCAGTCTAGAAAACAGGGCTGTTGTCTTCTGCATTCTGTCACTGCCTTGTCAGTGATCAAATTGTTAGTTATTTTTTTCACAAACAATATTCAGTGGGGAGATCCTGGCTGGGGTACCCTAGGGATGAGTTAATTCATACAGCTTTGGCAGAGCCCTCATGCAGCCTCTCGTAAGCAGAACAGCAGAATCGCTGTTGCCATCCTTGGCTTCAAGTACTGAGGCCCAGAGGTGGGAGCCAGGAGATTGTGTCCTGGAACCAGGCACTGAGGAAGGTGCCTTCTGCCACTTGCCCTAGAGGCACCTGAGGGGCCATGGAAATGCAGAAGCCCCCTGCTTTGCCGGCTTCTCGGGAATGAGGGCAGTTTGCAGCAAACAGTATATAGACCTGGAGAATGAGTGCCTACCCTTAGCCCTGGGCAAGGACAGCAGGGTGGGAGCTCAGGAAGCTAAGGCTTCTTTGCGAGGGATTCAGCTTGCACTGCTCAGTCTTGGGAGAGCAGCGTCCTGGGCAGAGCCTGACTGCAGCTGCAAGTCCTGTTCTCTTTTCCCAGGAGCACCGAGGGCTGCTCTCAATCCGCTATCCCATGGAGCATGGCATCGTCAAGGACTGGAACGACATGGAACGCATCTGGCAATATGTCTATTCTAAGGACCAGCTGCAGACTTTCTCAGAGGAGGTGAGGATCCTGTGTGTAGGGCACTCCTGTAGGGTATGCAAAGCTGTATGAAACTCCTACCCTAAGAGATGATGAGGAGGATGATGATCACTGCCAAGAGTACTGGAGCCATTTGCTTTTCAGGCATATTCAGATTTAATCTTTTTTCTTTTTTTTTTTTTTTTTTTTAGATGGAGTCTTGCTCTGTCTTCCAGGCTGGAGTGCAGTGGCGCGATCTCCGCTCACTGCAAGCTCCGTCGCCTCCCAGGTTCACGCCAGTCTCCTGCCTCAGCCTCCTGAGAAGCTGGGACTACAGGCGCCCGCCACCTCGCCTGGCTAATTTTTTGTATTTTTAGTAGAGAGGGAGCTTCACCATGTTCGCCAGGATGGTCTTGATCTCCTGACCTCGTGCCCGCCTCGGCCTCCCAAAGTACTGGGATTACAGGCATGAGCCACCGCGCCCGGCCAGATTTAATCTTAACACCATTCCTATGAGATATAGGTAGTATTATCTCATTTTACAAACAAGGGAACAAATTCAGAAGAGCCAAGTTGTATTTCCAAGGTCACCTAGTGAACAAAGGGTAGAGATGGGATTCAAACCTATGTCTTTTAGAATTCAGAGCCTGTGCTCATTAACTTCTTTTGCCCAGACTGGAGTGCAATAGCTCACTGTAGCCTCGACTTCCTGGGCTCAAGTAATCCTCCCATCTCAGCCCCACCCCCCGCACCATGCCCAGCTAATTTGTGTGTGTGTGTGTGTGTGGTGGGGTTTTGCTCTTGTTGCCCAGGCTGGAGTACAACAGCGTGATCTAGGCTCACTGCAACCTCCGCCTCCCGGATTCAAATGATTCTCCTGCTTCAGCCGCCCAAGTAGCTGGGATTACAGCATAAGCCATGGCACCTGGCCAATTTTGTATTTTTTTGTAGAGACAAGGTTTTGCCATGTTGCCCAGGCTGGTCTCGAACTCCTGGGTTCAGGCAATCTGTCCACCTCCACCTCTCAAAATGCTGGGATTACAGGCGTGAGCCACTGTGTACAGCCTGTGCTTGTTAACTTGTGAGGAAGTAACTCTCCATTCAAAAATGCAAAGGGAGGCCAGTCGCTGTGGCTCACACCTATAATCCCAGCACTTTGGGTGGATCTCTTGAGCTCAGGAGTTCGAGACAAACTTGGGCAGCATGGCGAAACACCATCTGTACTAAAAATACGAAAAAATAATAGCCGGGTGTAATCATGCATGCCTGTAGTCCCAACTACTTGGAATGCTGAGGTGGAAGGACTGCTTGATCCTGGGGGTGCTGAGTTTGTAGTAAGCCAAGATCGCACCACTGAACTCCCAGCCTGGTTACAGAGTGAGACCCTGTCTCAAAAAAAAAAAAAAATGCAGAGAGGTGCAGACTAGGTGTATCAATTTCCAGGTGCAGGTGGGATGTTTTCAGTTTTGTTTTTTGTTTGTTTGTTTGTTTGCTTGCTTTTTTGAGACAGAGTTTCACTCTTGTTACCCAGGCTAGAGTACAATGGCACGGTCTTGGCTCACCGCAACATCCGCCTCCTGGGTTCAAGCAATTCTCCTGCCTCAGCCTTCCTGAGTAGCTGGGATTACAGGCATGCACCACCATGCCTGGCTAATTTTGTATTTTTAGTAGAGACGGGGTTTCTCCATGTTGATCAAGCTGGTCTCTCTCGAACTCCCGACCTCAGATGATCTGCCCGCCTCGGCCTCCCAAAGTGCTGGGATTACAGACGTGAGCCACTGTGCCTGGCTGTTTTCAGACAGTTTTTTTTAAAGCAGTGGTCCCTAACCTTTTTGGCACCAGGGACTAGTTTCTTGGAAGACAATTTTTCCATGGGGGTGGGGGCCTGGGGTAGCCAGATGGTTTCGGGATGAAACTGTTCCACCTCTGATAATCAGGCATTCGATTCTCATAAGGAGTGCCCAACCTAGATCCCTCACATGCGCAGTTCACAGTAGGGTTCATACTCCTATGAGAATCTAGTGCCTCTGATGACCTGACAGGAGGT
Source organism: Macaca thibetana thibetana (assembly GCF_024542745.1). NCBI lineage: Eukaryota > Metazoa > Chordata > Mammalia > Primates > Cercopithecidae > Macaca > Macaca thibetana. The sequence goes on along the minus strand of NC_065586.1, from coordinate 98,595,486 downwards.
GGAGTTCAGACAGCAGTGCTCACTTACCTGCCACTCACCTGCTGTGCGGCCTAGTTCCTAACAGGTCACAGACTGGTACTGGTCTGCGGCAGGAATTTAGAGTTTCACAAAATCTTCTTGACAGTTGGATATGCAGTAGACACAGGGGCCTGTATAACAATCTTGGAGGACAAAGAGGGGAGTTGGGGGGCACAGCTGAGGACAGAATGAAATTTTAAAGGGGGCATTAACTTGAAAAGTTGAGAAACCTACTTGGGTAGGGATAGGTGACAGGCACAGCTTGCCTTTTTTGGAGGGAGGCTGACAGAAGTCCCCAGGCTCTCAAAACAGCAAGGCAGGGTCTTCTCCCCCAAGACTAATGAAGATGGAAATCTGTCCTTGGCCTCATTGTCTCCCGGGCTCCTTTCACCAGCATCCTGTGCTCCTGACTGAGGCGCCTTTAAACCCACGCAAAAACCGGGAACGAGCTGCCGAAGTTTTCTTCGAGACCTTCAATGTGCCCGCTCTTTTCATCTCCATGCAAGCTGTACTCAGCCTGTGAGTAGCAGCTGGCTAGCCCGGCCCCTGCAGGGAAAGCAGTCCTTTGGCACAGCTGAGGCTGACTCCCCTCTGGGATGGTTCAGAGTAACTTGAGCCCCCTCTGCTAGGGAAAGGTTAAAGATGGTAGGAAAGAGAGAGAGGCTTTTGCTGAAACTGAGCGCTTAGGCTTCGTAGTTGAAAGCAAAGAAGGATATGTGGCTGCTATTAACCATATGCCAGTGTTAGGACTCCTAGTGGGTTTGGTCCCCAAGGCCTTGGCTGGGCCTGCTGAGGCAGCCACATGCTGCAGCAGCTCTTCCCGGAGGCCCCTGTAATGTGTCCGCTTATTATTCAGTACTTACTGTGGCCGGCTGCTCCGCCAGGCTGCTGAGACAACCATGATCCGAATGCCACCACAGTCCTTGTTCCCATCCCCCATGGCTCCTGTCACACTCCTACCCCACCTCATACCAGGATGAGGTCTACGGCAGAGATAATCCATGAGTGACCTACACATGGGATTTATTTGACCCCATTAACAAATCGTGAGCCAGCATTTAAAAATCAAGAGCTGTCCCATCAAAATCTAAATTTTTGGCTTCTCTGAAACAATGGGAAGATCTGGGAATGCCGGGCACACATTCCCACAGGGCAAAAATCAGCTAGAGCTAAAGAGCGGCTGCCACTTGAGATGGGGCTGGCAAACCCACCCTCCCCACAGCGCGCCCATGCTCTGTTGGCCTCCCCGCCCTGAGCAGGGGGTCAGTTGCCTCACTTGCCTTTTTTTGGAAGGAGGCTGACAAAGGTCCCCAGGCTCTCAAACCAGTAAGGCAGGGTCTTCTCCTGCCTTCATTTTTTATGGAAGTGAAAAATATTCTTATTTTTCTTTACTCTTACTTTTCCTGCCTGGCCCCTGTTGGCATTTGAGGGTTTTTGCCTTTTGTCTAGAGAGTTAAAACTGGCCCTAGGCTGGGTCTCTGAAGCAGCTGAAGGCCAGGCCATCTCAGACAGGAAGGCCTGCTCTTCTGGGTGCAGGGAGGGAACTTGGAGAAGCTCAGCTCCTTCCGTTCAGGTATTTCATGGCTTGCTCCAACACCCGGGCTTCCTTAGTACCCAGTCCATTCTACAGCCCCTGGAGAGAGGCAGGCCCAAGCTTTAGTTTAGCTGACATTGAACTCTAAAAAGAAGTGTATTTCTTCCCAGCGTGAGGAGGCAGTGCTGAGTGACGATTTGCCCCTTTGCTTCAGTTATGCCACAGGCAGGACTACAGGCGTGGTGCTGGATTCTGGGGATGGTGTCACCCATGCTGTGCCCATCTATGAGGGCTTTGCCATGCCCCACTCCATCATGCGCATCGACATCGCGGGCCGGGACGTCTCTCGCTTCCTGCGCCTCTACCTGCGTAAGGAGGGCTACGACTTCCACTCATCCTCTGAGTTTGAGATTGTCAAGGCCATAAAAGAAGTAAGTGCTGTCCCCTGGGCCTAGGGATGGAGTGGGGGTTGGGAGCATAGCATCCAAGACCTTGGTCACCTGCCAGTAAAGCCAGGCGAAGCATCTACCTGAGGGTCCCTGGTGAGGCCCTGTTCTTTCCAGCCAGGTCTCCCCCACTTCACACTGACAGATTCGCCTTCCTGACGTGCTGCCATCTTATTGGGGGAAAGAGAGCTGCTTCCATTTCTTCAATTGGGTGATGGCTACATAGAGGCTCAGCATGTTTTTTGTACCTTATATGCAAATTACATAGGGTTTTGTTTTGTTTCGTTTTGTTTTGTTTCTGAGATGGAGTCTCACTCTGTCACCCAGGCTGCAGTGCAATGGTACGATCTCGGCTCACTGTAACCTCCGCCTCCCGGGTTCAAGCAATTCTCCTGCCTCAGCCTCCCGAGTGACTGGGATTACAGGTGCCTGCCACCACACCCCACTAATTTTTGTATTTTTAGCAGAGACGAGGTTTCACCATGTTGATCAGGCTGGTCTCGAACTCCTGACCACAAGTGATCTGCCCGCCTCAGCCTCCCAAAGTACTGAAATTACAGGCATGAGCTACCGTGCCCAGTCCTGGTTTTTTTATTTTTATTTTTTAACATCCTTGAAGAAGTCATAATACATTTAAAACATTTGTCTTTGTAAGTAAAAAGAACCCTCCTGCCACCTGTGGCTATAGGGAAACCTCTGAGCTGAGGAGGACCAGAACCATATGAGTGGTAGAAGGAGAAAGATGCCTGGGCCTGGTCTGAACTTAGGTTGTGGTCTCAGACCTAGGATCCAGAGGCCAAGTTTCCAAGCTTGCCCACCAGGAAGGTGGAGCAGATAAGAACTCGTATGCTAAATGCCACCCAGTGAAGGCCAACAGAGACCTCCCTGCCCCTGCTTCTGGGCAGCAGCTATAGTGACCACTGGGGCCATCACAGTGTGTAGACAGGTTTGTGCAGCAGCACATTCCTCCCCTGGGCCTTTGACCAGGTGTGCACCAGGTTTCCTGCCAGCCTGACTGTCTTGCTTGGTTCTGCAGAGAGCCTGCTACCTATCCATAAACCCCCAGAAGGATGAGACGCTAGAGACAGAGAAGGCTCAGTACTACCTGCCTGATGGCAGCACCATTGAGGTAGGTGGCCTGCCTTCTTTCTTCGGTCCCCTTAGGTCCACAGAAGCTCTGGGCCCAAACAGAATTCCCCATGAAGGTCTGGAGTCTGGCAGGCCAGTCCCTTTACACCAAGTTTGTCCAGCCCCTGGCCCATGGGCTGCATGTGTCCCAGGATGGCTTGCAGTAAGGCCCAACACAAATTGGTAAACTTTCTTAAAACATTATGAGATTTTTTTTTTTTTTTTGCAATTTTTTTTTTTTAGCTCAGCAGCTATCATTAGTGTTAGTGTATTTTATGTGTGACCCAAGACAATTCTTCTTCCATTGTGGCCCAGGGAAGCCAAAAGATTGGACACCCCAGCTTTACACCCTCTGTCTGGAGCAGCAGAGCTCCTGAGCATGAATGGCCCTGTCTCCTGCAGAGGAGGCAGCAGGAACCTTGCTCCCTCCCGCTAGAGGGGAGGAAGCTGCTAAGGGATTGTCCCACATCAGTATGAGATTAGGAAGTGGGATGGTTAGTGCCATCCTTCACCACACCTGGGCGCAGTGTAGGGTGAGTTACCACTCCTTTGAACCCCCATTGCTAGGAAGACGTTTCCATGAGTAAATAAATCCATGAATTGATGCCAAAGACCTCTTGGCTGGAAAATGCCAGAGCAAGAATGAAATATAGGAGCCTCCCCTCACTAGTTTCCAGGAGCCCTATCTTTGTTCCTTTAAGCTCTTAACATGTAGAGTCTGTCTTGAGCCTGGCCTTCATAGCTACCTAGTTACTAAGTGATGTGCAGAGGGGCCTCTTCCATTCCCACTCCCAAAGGGACCTTGGTCCCAGCTCCAACATCTTCAGCTGGTCCTCCTACCTACAGATTGGTCCTTCCCGATTCCGGGCCCCTGAGCTGCTCTTCAGGCCAGATTTAATTGGAGAGGAGAGTGAAGGCATCCACGAGGTCCTGGTGTTCGCCATCCAGAAGTCAGACATGGACCTGCGACGCACGCTTTTCTCCAACATCGTCCTCTCAGGAGGCTCTACCCTGTTCAAAGGTTGGTCTTTTCTCTTGGAGCCCTTGCCCTGGAAGTGTTCGGCTCCTGCTGGCTCCAGGCACCCCGAGAATTGACTTGAAGTTCTCCTCTTTGCCTGTTCAGGTTTTGGTGACAGGCTACTGAGTGAAGTGAAGAAACTAGCTCCAAAAGATGTGAAGATCAGGGTAGGAGCATGGTGGGGCCTGGCCTGGGTGGAATTGGGCTTCCATGGACAGAGTCCCACCTGGTGTAGCTTCCCTCTAGCTTTGCCCAAGCTCTTCAGGCAGCCATGGCTCTACAGGCAGCACCAGGTTCCCAGCCTGTACACTGACCCTGAGGTCTAGGTCTGCCACAGGGAGGCTGAGTTCTCATTCTCCCTCTTCACGCCAAAGGAAGGCAGTTCTAATAGCCAGATGAGGCAGGGTACTAGGTAGAGGGCCCCCTGCATGATCTTTCAGGGAAACTATAATCTTTAGAGGAGACTGACTTAATGTTGCTGTGCTGCCTGCCCAGGTGGCTACCCTGTCACACAGTCTGACACCTTAGTGACAGGTGAAGGGGGTTGGCTGTCTGAGGAGAGTAGGGATCCTAAAGAAAGGAGTACAGTTCCTGCCACGGAGTCTGCTTCTCCCTGGCTGCCCAATAGCCCCAGCTTCCCTGGGACCTGTGGGGACTGGAAACCTGCTTCCCCAGATGAGTGGGAGGCTGGCCACAGTGCCCTCCAGAGAGGCCAGAGCTTCAGGCTTGTGTGAAATGTATCCCCCGCCATGGGCAGAAGGAGAAGCGTTGTAGGGAAAGGGAGTGGGAGGACTGGAAGTCTCAGATTTCTCTTTCCCCGCCCCCTTTGCAGATATCTGCACCTCAGGAGAGACTGTATTCCACGTGGATTGGGTGAGTAGCTCTTCTGGGAGTAAGAACGGAACAGGAAGTGATGGCACCGATAACCCCTCAGCACCCCATCCTTCTAAAGAAAAGCCTCATTTGGTTTGGCCCCAGGGGACTGGTAGGCTCCACACACACCCACTTCTCTCTCACACGGTTCCTCTGGGTTTCCTCCCTCCAGGGGCTCCATCCTTGCCTCCCTGGACACCTTTAAGAAGATGTGGGTCTCCAAGAAGGAATATGAGGAAGACGGTGCCCGATCCATCCACAGAAAAACCTTCTAATGTTGGGACATCATCTTCACCTCTCTCTGAAGTTAACTCCACTTTAAAACTCGCTTTCTTGAGTCGGAGTGTTTGCGAGGAACTGCCTGTGTGTGTGAGTGCGTGTGTGGATATGAGTGTGTGCGCACATGCGAGTGCCGTGTGGCCCAGGGACCCTAGGCCCAGAAAGGACGATGAACTACGCGCGATGGTGACAGCCTGAGGCCTGGGGTTGACCGCTAACTGGCTCCTGACAGGGAAGAGCGCTGGCAAAGGCTGTGCTCCCTCCTCAGGTGGCCTCTGGCTGGCTGTGGGGGACTCCGTTTACTACCACAGGGAGACAGAGGGAGGTAACCTATCCCCTGGGAGACCTTGCTGCTGCCCATCCTTGGCTGGGCTGGCCCCACCCTCACACCCACCCCCAGGGTGCCCTGAGGCCCCAGGCAGCTGCTGCCTCCCCTTGCTGGTCACTCCACTATCGATGCCTCCTGACTGCACACTGAGGACTGGGGCTGGGGTTGAGGTCTGTCTGGTTTTGTTGCCATTTTGGTTTGGGAAGCTAGAAAAGCACCCGAAGAGCTATTACGGAGACTGGATCTAGGAGAGAGCAGGAGGCCCTTGTGTTCACCAGGGAACAGGACCACACCGGCCACTGGAGGAGGGCAGGAGCAGTCCTCCCTCTGAATGGCTGCAGAGTTTATGTTCCCAGCCCAGTCCCCTTTTGGGGACCTTGGGAGAGTTTAAGGCACCTGCTGGTTCCAGGTCCTCGCTTTCCATCCGTTCTTGTTGCAATGCCATCTTCAAACAGTTTTATTTATTGAAGTGTTTGTTCAGTTAGGGGCTGGAGAGAGGGAGCTCGCTTCCTCCTGCCTTGCTACACTAATGTTTACAGCACCTAAGCTTAGCCTCCAGGGTCCCACCTCTCCCAGCTGATGGTGAGCTGACAGTGTCCACAGGTTGCAGGACCATTTGAGATTGGAAGCTACATTCAAAGACACTCCCACCAGGCTCGTTCTCCCTTTTCCTCTTGCTCACTGCCCTGGAATCAACAGGCTGGTTACTGGTTAGATTTTTCTGAAACAGGAGGTAAAATTTTTCTTTGGCAGAGGCCCCTAAGCAAGGGAGGGGTGTTGGAGAGCCAGTGCCCTTAAGACTGGAGAAAGCTGCAATTTACCAAGTTGCCTTTTGCCACTGTAGCTGACCAGGGGACTAGGTTGTAGAGGTGGGAAGGCCCCCTCTGGGCTGATCTTGTGCCATTCTTGACCGTGGACCTGCTTGGTTGAGGGAGAGGGCCAGACCAGAGTGCCAGGAGCTAATGGAGCCAGGCCTGACCCCTAGAAGTGGTCCAAAGGCCTTCAGCCTAGATGGTGCAAAGTTGGTGCCAGCCTGTCTTCACCGGCACCCTCACCTGTGACACCAAGACCCATCCCAATCCCAGACTTCACACAGTATTCTCCCCCACACCATCCTATGACCAAAGGCCCCTGCCAGGTGTGGGCCGCAGCAGCAGGTATGTGTGAAAGCAATGTAGCGCCCCGCGGACTGCAGTGCGCTTAACCAACTCACCTCCCTTCTCTTAGCCCAAGCCTGTCCCTCGCACAGCCTCGCACAAACTACATTGCCTGGTGGGGCCCAGTGTACTGAAATAAAGTCGTTCCGATAGACACATCAGCTGGGCCTGTTATCTGTCTGTCACCAGGGCCAAGTGGGAAGACGAAGAGTAGCAGGCCCTGAATCTGAGGTGGTGACTGGGCCTGATCCATCCTCTAGAGGGCATCGTTGCACCAGCCAGCCTTGTCCAGGACATAGCCCAAGTCCCAGCCTGTCAGTTGGATGCGGAGCAAAGGGTGATCACACCACAGCCTAAGTTCAAAAACAGAAGGAAGGTCCCACTCGTGTGTACACTCTAGCCCATGGGTGAGACTCAACTCCAGATGACAGGAGTGGCTCTCAACATCCCTGAAATCAAAGATTCTCAAAACTGTCACATGAATAAGAAGGCCAGGGACTTGGCCCGGCATGGTGGCTTACACCACGCCTGTAATCCCAGCACTTTGGGAGGCCAAGGCAGGTGGATCACGAGGTCAGGAGTTCAAGACCAGCCTGGCTAAGATGGTGAAACCCCGTCTTTACTAAAAACTACAAAAATTAGCTGGGCACAGTGGCAGGCGCCTGTAACCCCAGCTACTCAGGAGGCTGAGGCAGGAGAATCACTTGAACCCGGGCGGTGGAGGTTACAGTGAGCCAAGATTGCACCACTGCGCTCCAGCCTGGGTGACAGAGTAAGACTCTGTCTAAAAAAAAAAAAAGGCCGGGAGCTTATTACAATGCAGTTTCCAAGACCCATGCTCAGATATCCTGATTAATCACTTCTCCATTTAAAATCTGCACTTGGGAGGAAAATTGCCAGGTCTTTGACAAATGATAACCTATTTAATCTTCTCAATAACCTTACAAAGTATATGTGCTTTTATTGTCCATTTTACAGATAAGGATTTGAAGCCATGGAAAGATTAAGCAATTTCCCAAAGCTCTGCCTTTTTTTTTTTTTCTTCTTGAGATGAAGTCTTACTTTGTCACCCAGTCTAGAGTGCTGTGGCATGATCTCAATCTCCACTCACTGCAACCTCCGCCTCCTGGGTTCAAGCACTTCTCCTGCCTCAGCCTCCCAAGTAGCTGGGATTACAGGTGCCTGCCACTGTGTCCAGCTAATTTTCATATTTTTAATAGAGATGGGGTTTCACCATGTTGGCCAGGCTGGTCTCAAACTTCTGACCTCAGGTGATCTGCCTGCCTTGGCCTCCCAAAGTGCTGAGATTACAGGTGTGAGCCACCATGCCCGGCGCTGGCCTTTCTTAATCTAGAATGTAAACCCAGGCCATAGAACCTACAGCCTACATTTTTAATTACCATGCAGCCTGTAAAAAACCATAGGCCTAGAGCAGTGGTTCCCAATTGGAACCAACTTTGCCTCCTAGGACACATCTGGCAATGCCTGGAGATATATTTGTTTGTCACAACTGGTGTGTGTGAGGGGTGGGGTGGGAGGTGCTAAACGTCTACAACAGAGAACTATCTGGCCCCAAATATCTCTAGTGCCAAGGTTGAGAAATGGTGGCTGAGAGCCATGGTTTTCAGCGCCAGCTGCATGATAAAATCACCTACAGAGATGTTCAAAATCCTACTGCCCAGGCCATACCCCAGACCCATTAAGTCAGAATCCCAAGGAATAGAATTCAGATGTCAGTATTTTTTAAGTTCCCCAGGTGACCCCAAGGCTGAGAACCTCGGGCCTAAAAGAGGCTCCTCTCTCTTTGACTACCACGTCCAACAGTGATACATGGGAAATGCATTGAGGCCTGATGGTCATTTTGGGCCCCAGTGCCTATGCAGTTACCAATCTATGTTTTTCTCCCTGGCACCTTGGTAACCCACCATTTTTTTTTTTTTTTTTTTTTTTTTTTCTTTTTGAGATGGAGTCTTGCTCTGTCGCCCAGGTTGGAGTGCATGCAGTGGCACAATCAATGCAACCTCCTCCCGGGTTCAAGCGATTCTCCTGCCCCAGCCTCCTGAGTAGCTGGGATTACAGGTGCGCACCGCCACACCCGGCTAATTTTTGTATTTTTAGTAGAGATGAGGTTTCGCCATGTTGGCTCAGGCTGGTCTCAAACTCCTGACCTTAGGTGATCCACCCACCTCGGCCTCCCAAAGTGCTGAGATCACAGGCATGAGCCACTGCGCCTGGCCTGCCTATCACTCTTATTCAGAAAAATGCTCTTGGGGGCTTTTTCTAGTCAGTAAGGAATCCTGGTTCTCAACCTCAGCAACCCACCATTCACTCACACAGCACAGACTTGAGGAAAAAGAATGGCCGACTTTAATCAGTGTGTAAGGAAATAAACATCTTTAGAGGCCGTGTGGGGGTAGGGGAGCCCTGCAGCAGAGGAGGCATGCCACTTCAAGCACAGCTGAAGCAGAGAACCCTCTGAGAGAAACTACTAGAAGGGTGGACTGAGGGGGAGGTGGGACTTGGAGTCAGCTTTCCCTGACTGGGAAAAAGAGAGGAGTTGCAGTATCAAAAGCGGTTCCTGAGCACCACAGCGGCCAGCTCCGGCCAGGCAGCGGGACAGGCTCCCACGCCCCATGGCAGGCCCGTGTGCATCACAGGGCAGCCCCCTCCCTTCTTGGTCCTCTTCTGTCCTCCTGCTCCACAAGAGATGCACATCCCTGAGCACATATGGCCCAGCCCTTGCAAGCTGAGCCAGACAGCTAAGCAGAGACTTTGACTGCAGTGAGAGCTCCCCGCTGCCATGTCTTCCAGGCTGCACTGGAGGAAGGTGGTGGAGCAGAATGCTGGTAAAACTGGCTCCTGGCCGGGTGCGATGGCTCACGCCTATATTCCCAGCACTTTGGGAGACCAAAGCAGGCAGATCACTTGAGGTCAGGAGTTCGAGACCAGCCTGGCCAACGTGGTGAAACCTCGTCTCTACTAAATAATACAAAAATTAGGTCGGCCACAGTGGTTCACGCGTGTAATCCCAGCACTTTGGGAGGCCGAGACAGGCTGATCACCTGAGGTCAGGGGTTCGAGACTAGCCTGGCCAACGTGATGAAACCCTGTCTCTACTAAAATTACAAAAAGTAGCCAGGCGTGGTGGCACGCTCCTGTAATCCCAGCTACTCGGGAGGCTGAGGCAGGAGAATCGCTTGAACCTGGGTGGTGGAGGTTTCAGTGAGCCCAGATTGCAACACTGCACTCCAGCCTGGGCAACAGATCAATTTTTTGAGGGAACATCTCCAAAAACAAAAACAAAAACAAAACAGCTATGAAATCCTTAAAAAAAAAAAAAAACTGGCTCCTCCCCCAGGCTGCCAGCAGCGTCCTCAGTGGGGTGGCCTTGCCACAGCTCTCACACCATCTTAACATCCAGGGTTTGGGCCTGTGACAGGTTCTGGCGCTGGGCCTTGACCATGTGCAGGCGTCTCCCGTGCAGCGTGAACTGAGACCAGGTGAAGAGCTGCAGCAGAGCACAGGTGATGGGTACCAGCACCAGCAGGTAGAAGCAGCCCTGGCGGAGCATCGGGGCCTGTGCAGGGGCTGGGGCTGGGGGCTCTGGCCAAGGATGGGCACTCCCCACAGGGGTTATCAGGGACTGCTGGAAGAGGTCATGACCTAGGACAAGAGATCACAGAAAGACTATGGTCAGCCCATTGCCCTCCAAGCCTTGGTGCCCTCCAAGTCCATGGTGTGACATCTCAGACACCACATGGACATGTGCAGACTACAACTCCTGAGTCCTTCAAATCCGCTCCTCTCCTACGCTTCCCATCTCAGTGACGGGCACCACCATCTACCCAATAACTCAGGCCTAAAACCTCAAAGTCCTCCTCAGTTCCCTGGTTCGTTTCACGCCATCACTCCCCCAACACCCAATCCTTCATCTCCCCCCAACTCCAAAACATATCCCACTTGCCACCACCCTGACCCAAGTCTCCATGGCCTCTGCCAGTCTCCCAAAGATCTCCCTGCTGTCCCCATTCTGGCCTCCCTATGATCTGCTGTCCATACGGCAGCCAGAGTGAACTTTTTTTTCTTTTTTTTTCTTTGAGAGATGGAGTCTCGCTCTGTCTCCCAAGCTGGAGTGCAGTGGCACGATCTCTGCTCACTGCAACGTCTGCCTCCCAGGTTCAAGCAATCCTCCTGCCTCCCAGGTTCAAGTGATCCTCCTGCCTCAGCTTCCCAAATAGCTGGGACTACAGGCATGCACCACACCCAGCTAATTTTTGTATGTTTTAGTAGAGACGGGGGTTTCACTATACGTTGACCAAGCTGGTCTCAAACTCCTGACCTCAGGTGATCTCCCTCCTCAGCCTCCCAAAGTGCTGGGATTACAGGTATGAGCCACCTCACCCAGCCCAGAGTGAATTTTGTTAAAAAGTCAAATCACACCACGTCACTTCCCTGTTTAAAACCCTCCCTGGCCAGGAGTGGTGACTCAAGCCTGTAATCTAAGCACTTTGGGAGACCGAGGTGGGTGGATCACCTGAGCTCAGGAGTTTGAGACCAGCCTGGGCAACCTGGCAAAACCCCATCTCTACATAAAATACAAAAAGTTAGCCGGCATGGTGGCATACGCCTGTGGTCCCAACTACTTGGGAGGCTGAGGTAGCAGGCTCACTTGAACCTGGGAGGTCAAGGCTGTAGTGAGCCAAGATTGTGCCACTGCACTCCAGCCTGGGTGACAGGGAGACCCTATCTCAATCAATCAATCAATCAATAACGCTCCCAACAGCTTGCTTCCAATACTGCCCTGGTCAACAAAGCCCTCTTCACTTTTCCAGCCACATCTCCTAATCACCCCTGACACCCTGGGCCTTTGCACCTGCTGTTACCTCTGCCTGTGATTCACTGAGACCTTTTCTAGATAAATCCTTGCCATTCAGCTCACATCCTGAGGGGCACCTTCTCAGAGAGCCCTTCCCTGATGACACTACATAGCTTCTGAGTCACGCCATCTCACATCACCCTAATTTCACTGTAACACTGTCACTGCCTGATAATGTCTTATTTGGCTGTTTATTGCCAACCCCACCCCACACCTGACTAGAATACAAGCTCCGTGGTGGCAAAGACCTTGTCTATCTTATTCATGGTTAGCTCCCTGGCACCCAGAGCAGGGCCTGCAGAGAGGGGATTCCGTACATATTTGTTGAATGAATGAATAAATGAATGAACTAAGAAAGCATGGCGGAATCTGTGACCCAACAACTCTAGCCATGTTGGGGGGACACCAGTTGCCACCTTCCCTCACTGGACCCAGAGCCCAGGCTTGCCAGTGTGCCAGGTAAGCTGTGCCCCCGGCGCCTTAAGAGCCCTTGCCTGTCGCCAGGCCCTCACCTGTGTAGAAACAGAGCAGCCAGGTGCCCAGCAGCGGGGCAAAGGTCTGGCCTGGCTTGGTCACCAGGGCAACCATGCCAAAGAGGAGTGCCGAGGCTGCCTGCTTGCGGTGGTTCAGCACCAGGTCCTCATCTACCAGGTCGGTGACCACCAAGGTCAGCAGCTTACAGGTGCCCTCAGTGAAGACGCGGTTGCTGCGGTAGAGGGAAAGAGTAGGCAGGAATGAAGGCATGGGACAGAGGTGTTGGGGGGAGCATGGGCAGGGGCATACCTGGCAATGAAGAGGCACAGCAGGCTGAGGTGGTCCGGGCCAGCCAACAACATGAGCAGGCTAAGGCCCAGCTTGAGCAGAAAGAGTCCCCGCACCACCGCGTAGACGCCCCAGCGCCGGCACAGGGACAGGAAGTAGAGGTTGTTGAGATGGGGAGCGACATAGGAGAGGCCTGGGGAGGGAGACGGGGCGCCACCTTGTCAAGGGCACTGCTGCAGTGCCAGTGAGTGCCACCAGCTTCACGGCCAACTGCATTCCTGTACACTAGCAATGCACTGGGCTCTGTGCTAAGAGCGTCACTGTCTTAGTTCATCCTTACAGCCCCTTAAGGTGAGTACTATTATCATCCCCACTTTACAGATGAGAAAGAGAGGCCCAAAAAGATGAACTAACCCACCCGAGGCTGCCCACCAGATGAGCACAGAGTCAAGACTCACACCCAGCCCATCAGATGATATTCCTCTGTGTTAACCAGTCACTGCACCCCCTCAGGGTGCCACCATCTCCAAGAGGACCGACACCAGCGCAGCCTCTGCCCCCCCCAACCCCCAGCACACCCTGCCCCCCATGCCCACTGTACCCGGCAGCCCTTGGTGTCTTAAAAAGATTGTCCTGGCTGGGTGCAGTGGCTCACACCTGTAATCCCAGTACTCTGGGAGGCCGAGGCAGGTGGATCACAGGGTCGGGAGATGGAGACCATCCTGACTAATACAGTGAAACCCCGTCTCTACTAAAAATAAAGTCTCTCTCCTTCCAGCCTGCATGAAGCACAGAAGGCCGCCACTCACCCAACAGGATGGAGCCCGTGGAAAGGGAGATATGGTCAGACAACAGATGCTCCAGGAAGAGAGGGAAGAAGTTGCTGTTGAAGTGGCAGTGGAAGACCTGCAACCCGACAGCGATGGTGAGGAGGCTTCCAGGTGGGAGGGGAGCTGACAAGGCCGGAAGTCAACAGGGGAGCACACATCTGCCAACCTCCCCACACCCCATCCTCAGAGCAGCAAGAGTAAGAGCAGGCCTTTTTCCCCATGTCCCTAAACACAGAACATGCCAGAACACAACCTAAAACCACATTCCTGGTGGTACCTAACTTTGCTAAAAAGTTAGAAGCCATGGCAAAATAGTATCTGAGCAATTAAAAGCTTTTTCTTTTTAATTGAAAACACATTAGGGAGGCTGGGCACGGGGGCTCACACTTGTAATCCTAGCACCTTAGCACTTTGGGAGGCCAAGGCAGGTGGATCACTTAAGGCCAGGAGTTTGAGACCAGCCTGGCCAACATGGCAAAACCCCGTCTCTACAAAAAATACAAAAAATTAGTCGGGTGTTTTATTGCATGCCTGTAATCCCATCTACCCGGGAGGCTGAGGTGGGAGAATCATTTGAACCCAGATCACGCCACTATACTCCAGCCCGGGCCACAAAGTGAGAAGAAAAAAAAAAAAGAAAACACATCAGTGAGACAAATTTCATGACATGAAAACAGTTTATTTCTAAGTTCAGCTGGTTTATATACTACATGTTTTAGGTACAGCATTTGGCTCTTCTTTTTTTTAGAGATGGGGCCTTGCTCTGCCGCCCAGGCTGGAGTGCAGTGGTGCAATTATAACTCACTGCAGCCTCGAACTCCCCCAGGCTGGAGTGCAGTGGTGCAATTATAACTCACTGCAGCCTCGAACTCCCTCAGGCTGGAGTGCAATGGTGCAATTATAACTCACTGCAGCCTCGAACTCCGGGCTCAAGCAGTCTTTCCACCTTGGCGCCCCAAAGTGCTGGGATTACAGGCGCGAGCCACTGCACCTGGCAGTGCTTGGTGTCTTAAAAAAATGGTTAAAGGGTCCCCAAAGGGGGCATCTCTGTCTCATATCCTCACTTTACAGGAGAGGACAGGGCTCCCCAGAGAGCCTGAGACCTGCCTAAGATCACACAGGGAGGGAAAAACTCAGAGGGCGCTAGAATCCAGGCCTCCTGACTACTCAACCTGCATTCCTGCCACCAAATTGCCCAGCAGACCTCCTGGGTGGCCCAGAACTCAGTTCCCAGCTCTTTTTTTTTTTTTCCTTTGAGAAGGAGTCTCACTCTGTTACCCAGGCTGGAGGGCAGTGGTGCCCTCTCAGCTCACTGCAACCTCCGCCTTCTGGGTTCAAATGATTCTCCTGCCTCAGCCTCCCAAATAGCTGGAATTACAGATATGCTGGAATTACACCATGCCCAGCTAATTTTTGTATTTTTATGGGGTTTCGCCATGTTAGCCAGGTTGGTCTCGAACTCCTGTCCTCAAGTGATCCACCTGCCTCAGCCTCCCAAACTGCTGGGACTACAGGCATAAGCCACTGTGCCTGGCTGAGTTCCCAGCTCTTGAAGAGTCTGTCCCCTTGAGTGAAGTCCAGGCCAGCTGTAGAGGTGCCTGGAGCTGCTCCCCCATACCTGCACCAGGTCCATGCTCACAAACCACAGGAAGTTCCGATGGCGTGCCAGCTGCCGGAGATATTGGCCCAAGGTGATGCTGTCTGCCTCCTCACTGCCCACAAGCAGCTCCTCTCCACACAGGCTGTGGGGCAGAAGGGAGTGGAGAACTGCCTGGGGCTGGCCAGAGTTATCCCCCAACACATCCCAGGGCAGCCCCCATAAGCCAAGGACACAGCACCAAAATCAGACTTAGAAGGTTGCTGGTGAGGACCTGAAGAACCAGGGCTGGCCACTCACCCGCAATCCACAGCCAGGCCTGAGCACCCTGGGTCCCTTCGGGCGGCCTCAACCCGCCGCCTCAGCAGCCGTGTGGCCCCCAGAAAGCCCAGCCCAGAGCTGACAGCCAGTGTCACGCAGAAAGCGCGGAAGGAGGAGAAATCCTCCTTGTTCCAAAAGGCATAGGAGGCAAAGACAGAGAGGGAGCCGGCTGCACTGAAGAGGGAGCAGTAGAAGTTGAGGTGGGTGCGGTCGTGGGCTGAGAGTGCCAGGTCGGCCAGCAAGGCGTGGTGGTGCAGGTCCACGAGCGTCAGGAAGCCATCATAGAGGCACAGGCACAGCAAGAACTGCAGGCCAGCTGGGGCCCAGGGTACCCAGAATGCCAGGAATGACAGTGCCAGCAGCGGCCCATGCCAGCCCAGGGCCCGCACCCGGGCCAGCACCACGGCCCTTGAGGAGAGCCCAGCGCCTGACCTGCTGGGGAAAGGAGGGTTGTTGGGAGATGCCCTGTAAGCCTTGGCAGGCCGAAGTTCCCCTTGCCCAGGCTCCGGGGGAGGGATGGAGGCCCAGGGTGTGGGACTCACAACAGGGTGGTCGCACTGTCCCCCAAGTCCCCAGTCTGCAATTTAGGAAGCACAACTCAGCAGTGGGTACACTCCATCCTCTGCCCCAATTTCCACCCCATTATTAGCCTGTTGGGCTGATGGCCAAAGGGTATGGGATGCCCACTTCTCAAGGTTGGGAGAGATGATGGGATCAAGAAGGGATGGGGCAAAGGAATCTTCTAGAAGCAGCAGAGGGTGTTTGCAGTCCACAGTCCAGAGGGGCCAGCCAAGCCAAGCCAGGGTAGATCTCTTTACCTGCCAAGCCAGGCAAGGGTGCGTCCAAGGCCACCACTCCAACCCAAACAGAGCACCCTAGACCCCAGGAAGGGAAGGGGCATGGGCAACACTGAAATAGTCTCCCCTTCCTTCTCCACCCCAAACACAGGCAGTGGTCCTCCCTCCTGGGTAGCAGTAGGGTGGGACTGAACCAATTACGAGCTGTTCCCAATGCACCAACCGGTGCTGGGAGCTGAGGAACTGCCGGTCACTGAGCCAGCCGAAGAGGGGGTCATTGAGGCTGTTCCAGAGGAGAAACACCGTCTGCAGGCAGAGGGGAGACAGGCAGGTGGGCTCTAGGCAGCCTCCTCTCCAGGGCTCCTCCCACCCCAGCCTGCTCACCAACCCTCAAAGATGGCCCCAGCTTTCCTACCCGCAAACCTTTGCTCGTGTCAGTTCCTCTGCTAAAACCCACTCTGGCCAGGTGCGGTGGCTTACGCCTGTAATCCCAGCACTTCGGGAGGCCGAGGTGGATGGATCACCTGAGGTCAGGAGTTCGAGACCAGCCTGGCCAACATGGCGAAACCTCGTCTCTACTAAAAATACAAAAATTAGCTGGGCATGGTGGCGGGCGCTTGTAATCCCAGCTACTTGGGAGGTTGAGACAGGAGAATCACTTGAACCAGGAAGGCAGAGGTTGCAGTGAGCTGAGATTGTGCCACTGCACTCTAGCCTGTGCAACAAGAGTGATACTCCATCTCAAAAACAAAACAAAACAAAAAAAAACCCTACTCTGCCAGTCAAACCACTGCCCCCCTCAAACTCGCACCCATCCAGAGCCCAGCTGGTAAATGTATGCAGCTGATAAATTCATGTATGTGAACATATTATATATATGAATACACAGAACAGCAACTATGTAAGACAGTGGCCAGGAAAGCTGATCTAGTTCCCATCAAGGAGGAGTCATCAAGGCCTCCACAGCTTTTCTTGCTGAGTCTTGGTGAACAACCTGGACTGCCCATGCCTCTGACTGGGTGGGAGCTGGCGCCTGCAATCTACCCGGCAGCCTGGACAGCCTCTAGTCTCCACCCTACACCCTCCTCCATGTTGGCCACCCAGCGCTGGCCTTACCTCTCCGACCCAGAAGGCCATTTTGTTGATCTTGTACACTGATACAAAGGTGTCTACATAGTAGAGCAGGAAGACATTGTGCAGGATGGTGGTGAAGAGAGCCAGGGAGCCATAGACCGCAGCTGTGGGCAGACCCAGCAACCAGGCCTGGGGCCGATCCAGCCCCATGGCTGCAGCCCCAGCCTTAACCCCAGGAGCACCGGGGAGGGCTCATGGCCACAGGCAGTCTTGTCATCCTCGTCCCTGGGAAAGAAGGAACCAGTGAGGAACAGGGATCAATGCCAGCTCTGCTCTTAACCCCAGACCTCTGAATAATTTAAAAACTCATTTTCAACAGGAGAGTTTGTACTGACAACAGTGCTGGGAATTATGAATGAAGTACAACGGAAACAGTGCTGAGCTAGACACCACTAATCTGGGAGTGACTCGAGGAAACAGAGAGACTGTGGGAAGAGACGGCAGACACCCAGCGAGTGCTGAGCCAGGTCACATGCCAGGGCTGAATGCTCAGTGTCTTCTTAGATCGCACTGTGTGACTTTAATGGTCTAGACGGGACAACCCTGAGCTTGGGCACACAATGCACTTACAGTAAAATGTCAGGCAGTTACCCAACCCAGGCCTTAGCCTCCTCTTCTCTAAAAGGTAAAAGGAGATTGTTATGCCTATTTTGCAAATCATAAGGATTAACTGATGTAACTCACAGAAAGCACTCACTGTTGGTATTGATACGGAAGACGGGAAGGGAAGTGCCGGAAACGGAAGGACGTAGTCCCTTTAAATGATACGGAAGTGGGGAAGGGAAGTGCTGGGTAGAGGAGGGCATGGTCCCTAGCTAGGGCTCCACCCCTGGGCCTGACCTAGGTGAGGACAGGCTTTTTTTTTTCCTGCCCAAATGTTGCATTTCCCAAGACCACCCTGGCCCACCACGCCCCCATCCAGTGCTTATAAAAACCCTGACACCCAGCCGGGTGCAGTGGCTCATGCCTGTAATCCCGGCACTTTGGGAGGCCAAGGTGGGCGGATCACCTGAGGTCAGGAGTTCAAGACCAGCCTGGCTAACACACCAGCCTGGCTAACACGGTGAAACCCCGTCTCTACTAAAAATACAAAAAATTAGCCGGGCGTGGTGGCACATGCCTGTAATCCCAGCTACTAGGGAGGCTGAGGCAGGAGAATTGCTTGAACCTGGGAGGCGAGCACTCTAGCCTCAGCACCAAGAGCGAAACTCAGTCTCAAAAAGAAATTTTTAAAAAAAAGAAAGAAACACTCTAAGCCTGCAAGTCCCCACCACTACCCCCGTGGGCCACAGTGATCCTATCTTGTCCCAAGGCAGGAGGATGGCCTTTCCCTGAGGCCCTTGAGCCCCCTGAAGAAAATGCATTTCTTTTTTTCCTCAAAGCTTTATTCAGGTCTAACTGACAAACACTAAACTGCACAGTTTTCAAAGCATGCAGGCTGATAAGTTACACCATATGCATGTACCTGTGAAATCATCACCACAAACAAGATAATGAACACATCCATCACCCTACATTCCCTCGACACTGCTTTTCTGAGTAACATATGGAAAAAAGTCATACGGGGCTAGGCACAGTGGCTCACACTTGTAATCCCAGCACTTTGGGAGGCCAAGGTGGGCAGATCACTTGAGGCCAGGAATTTGAGACCAGCCTGGCCAGCAGGGCAAAACCCCGTCTCTACTAAAAATACAAAAATTAGCCGGTGTGGTGGCAGACACCTGTAGTCCCAGCTACTCGGGAGCTGAGGCAGGAGAATTGTTTGAACCCTGGAGGTGGAGGTTACAGTGAGCCTAGATCGCACTCCAGCCTGGGTGACAGAGCGAAACTCTCCCTCAAAAATAAATAAATAAAAAGAAAATTTTTAAAATGGTGAGCACTAAAGCTTTAGAGATTTATCACTATCCAACCTCTCAGCCCTTCTGTAAAATGGAGAGGCCCCACGCCCGCCACACAGGGATGAGGTGGCATTAAATGAGATGCCCTCTGAAGGTGCCTGGGGATGTAAAGCACGATGTCCACCTCTGTTACCATCCTTAGCTGGGTCACTTACTCCAGTTCCTCCAGGGCTTTCAGAACTCTCCTGCCTTTGTCAAAAGGGAGTGAAGCCTCCCCATCCCTACCCAGATGCCCAGTGATCTGTCCTTGTTGCTGGTGAAGGTGAGCCCTGCACACAAGGTCCCCAGCCTCCCCCAGCCACCTCCCTGCACCCACACTGGGTAGAAGAAGGTTAATGAGATGGAACAGGTATGACTTTTGCCATCAGCAGGGCCTGGGTTCAAATCCCAACTGTACTTCCTACTAAGAGTGTAACCTCAGGCAATTCAACCCTTCTGGGCTGGAGTTTCCTCATCTATAAAATGGGGTAATAATGCCTATCCTTTTCTTTTTCTTTTTTTTTTTGAGATGGAGTCTTGCTTTGTTGCCCATGCCAGAGTGCAGTGGTGCCATCTTGTCTCATTGCACGCCATTGAGTTCATGCCATTCATGAACACCTGGGTTCTCATTGCACGCCTGGGTTCATGCCATTCTCCTGCCTCAGCCTCCCGAGTAGCTGGGACTACAGGCGCCCGCCACCACGCCCAGCTAATTTTTTGTATTTTTCATAGCGATGGGGTTTCACCGTGTTAGCCGGGATGGTCTCGGTCTCCTGACCTGGTGATCCGCCCGCCTTGGCCTCAAAGTGCTGGGTTACAGGCGAGAGCCACCAGGCCCGGCCAGGGTTACTCTTTTGGGGGTTTATCTTCCAGATTCCACTCCTCCATCAGGAAACAGCCTTCCCCCACTTGCCCTCCCCACCCTCAATCCACCCAGCAGAGAACAGCAACCCCACCTCTCCCAGGGAAGAACAGCTTGGAGCCCACACCAGCCTTGCATAAGCTGGTGAGAAATCTTGTAACCTGCAACCAACTCCACCCACCTTCCTGGCACCTTCCAAGACCCATCCTCATGGTCCCAGCTGGTGGCCTTGAGCCAGTCACTCCCTCTCCCTGAGCCTCAGGCTCCTCGCCCACAAAGTGGGGATGTTATGTCAACCTCTTAGATGGCTGGGGGCTGAAATGCAAAAGGAATATAAAGCCAAGTGCCTGCTACATGGAAGACCCTCAACACACAACAGCTATTTTTTTTTTTTTTTTAAGATGGAGTCTCGCTCTGTCACCCAGGCTGGAGTGCAGTGGCACAATCTCAGCTCACTGCAACCTCCGCCTCCCAGGTTCAAGCGATTCTCCTTCCTCAGTCTCCTGAGTAGCTGGGATTACAGGCGCCCACCACCACACCCGGCTAATTTTTTATTTTTTATTTTTTAATTTTTTTGTAGAGATGGAGTCTTCCTCTGTCACCCAAGCTGGAGTGCAGTGGCACGATCTAGGCTCACTGCAACTTCCACCTCTTGGGTTCAAGCCATGCTCCTGCCTCAGCCTCCTGAGTAGCGGGGATTACAGGCGCACATGACCACACTCGGCAAAATCTTTCTTTTTTTTTTTTTTCTTTTTTTGAGACGGAGTCTCACTCTATCACCCAGGCTGGAGTGCAGTGGCGCGATCTCGGCTCACTGCAAGCTCCACCTCCCGGGTTCACACCATTCTCCTGCCTCAGCCTCCCGAGTAGCAGGGACTACAGGCGCCTGCCACCGCACCTGGCTAATTTTTTGTATTTTTAGTAGAGACAGGGTTTCACAGTGTTAACCAGGATGGTCTCAATCTCCTGACCTCATGATTCATCCGCCTCGGCCTCCCAAAGTGTTGGGATTACAGGCGTGAGCCACTGCGCCCGGCCATAATTTTTTTTGTATATTTAGTAGAGACGGGGTTTCACCATATTGGTCAGGCTGGTTTCGAACTCCTGACCTCGTGATCCGCCCGCCTCGGCCTCCCAAAGTACTGGGATTACAGGCATGAGCCACCACACCCAGTCTAATTTTTGTATTTTTCGTAGAGATGGGGTTTCACCATATTGGCCAGGCTGGTCTCGAACTCCTGACCTCAAGTGATCTGCCTGCCTCGGCCTCCCAAAGTGTCGGGATTACAGGTGTGAGCCACTACTGTGCCCGGCCCACAGTAGCCATTTTCTTTTTTCTTTCTTTTTTTTTTTTTTTTGAGACAGAGTCTCCCTCCATTGCCCAGCCTGAAGTGCGGTGGCGCAATCTCAGCTCACTGCAACCTCTGCCTCCCAGGTTCAAGCAATTCTCCTGCTTCAGTCTCCCGAGCAGCTGGGATTACAGGCATGTGCCACCACACCCAGCTAATTTTTGTATTTTTAGTAGAGACGGGGTTTCACCATGTTGATCAAGCTGTCTTCAACTCATGACCTCGTGATCCGCCCGCCTCAGCCTCCCAAAGTGCTGGGATTACAGGCATGAGCCACTGCGCCTGGCCTACAGTAACCATTTTCTTTCCATTTCTCTGAAGTTTGGTTTCATGATATTTATTTATTTATTTTTATTTTTTATTTTTTTGAGACAGGGTCTCACTCTGTCGCCCAGGCTAGAGTACAGTGGTGGGTTCTTGACTCACTGCAACCTCCGCCTCCCAGGTTCAAGAAATTTTCCTGCCTCAGCCTCCCAAGTAGTTGGGATCACAGGCGTGCGCCACCATGCCTGACTAATTTTTGTACTTTTTGTACAGACAGGGTTTCGCCACGTTGGCCAGGCTGGTCTTGAACTCCTGACCTCAAGTGATCCTCCCGCCTTGGCTTCCTGAAGTGCTGGGGTTACAGGAGTGAGCCACCGTGTGGTTTCATGATCTTTAAAGATCAGTCACTAGGTGGAGCGTGGTGGCTTATGCCTATAATTTTAGCACTTTGGAAGGCCAAGGCAGAAGGATCACTTGGGGCCAGGAGTTAGAGACCGGCTGGGGCAACATCAATCAAAAATAAAAATCATTGACCTTTCTGCCAAATCCATGATTGAAATTGTCTTTCCAGCACCCAAACTTTATGCCTTTTGCCACCTGGAATATCTTAGCCCCTCTTGTCTGCCATCCATCAAATTCCTTTTTAAATGCCACCTCCACACTTTTTTTCATGCTGTTCCTGCCACCTAAGATACCCTAGGATAACTATATACTATTCCTCAGCCATACAGGGTATGCTTGGGTTTTACATCCATCATCAGACCCCCTACAGCTCTGTTACTATCTGCATTCACGCTTTGTCCATGAAGAAACCAAGGCTCTGAAGATTCAATAACAGGCCCAAGTCACAGAGCTAGTAGGTGCTGGAGTCAAGATTCAAAACAGGTTTTGACTAAAACAACAGCATTCTCACTTCATCATCCCCCCACACCCTGCCCCCATCTTATCAAATCCCGCTCATCCAGTGTCACGGCTTTCTCAAGCACACCCAATCAAGTGTTCTCTCCCGATTTCCCCTTTATCAGGCATCCAGATGCCTCCCTTCCCCTCCTCCAGCCCACAGGCTTCTTAAAAGCAGGGCTGATGCCGGGCGCGGTGGCTCACGCCTGTAATCTCAGCACTTTGAGAGGCTGACATGGGTGGATCACGAGGTCAGGAGATCGAGACCATCCTGGCTAACATGGTGAAACCCCGTCTCTACTAAGAATACAAAAATTTGCCAGGCATGGTGGCGGGCGCCTATAGTCCCAGCTACTTGGGAGGCTGAGGCAGGAGAATGGCGTGACCCCGGGAGGCGGAGCTTGCAGTGAGATAGCGCCACTGCACTCCAGCCAGGACGACAGAAGGAGACTCTGTCTCTAAAAAAAATTTAAAATAAAAATAAAAAATAAAGCAGGCCTGGGTTAGTCCCACCCTTGATCCCTGCCCTTTGCCTGCACCAGGCTCCCTCAGCGTGCTCAGTCAATCCCTGCTGGGTCGACTGGCCCCTAAAAGGTCAGTATGAACATCCTCAGCCCTAGGCAACAGCAGCAGCAGTCATAGGAAAACTGTCATCCTCAGACCCCACTGTGCCCCTAGCTCTGTGTTCTGCTTAACTGTGGGAGTCAGAGAGAAGGGGCAGCCTGGGAAGCTTGATGTGCCTCTCTGAGTAAGACACTAAAGCAAGGCAACAGGTACAAAGAATAGTGATCATAACAGAGAAACATTTATTAAGCTTTCGCCGGGTGCACAGCGCTGTGCTAAGAGACACAGAAACAATCTGGGAAGAGAGCTCAGAGCAGCAAGGGAGAAAGGGGCCATATCACGAAAGGTTTTGTAAACCTTGTACAAGATTCTATGCTGAGGACAACAGGTGGGGCGCTGGGAGTGGGGAAGTGACAGGATCAGATCTGTTTGGAAGGAGCCCTCTGGCAGGTGTCAAAACTCTTCTCCTTCACCCTGTCAGGCCCCTGGGAGGTAAAGACTGGAAAGGGATGGAAGCAGCAGCATCTCCCTGATTTCTGAACCAACCTATGGTGGGTGGGGGAGGCTGATGAATTTAGTGGAGGGAACCAAGAATGCCGAACTGGGCCCCTGGAGTGAGGGGCATCAGACTGTACAAGAGGTATTAGTGCAGAGGGAAAAGCTACAAATAGGCATAATTCGGAGTCAGGAGCCCTGGGTCAGGTGTGAACATTATCTTTAACTTACTATCTTAGTCTATTCCTACATCTGTGAAGCAGTGAAAGCAATTCCATTCTCTGCCTGTCCTCAGAAATACCAAATGAACAAATGAGCATTAAAGGTATAATATGGCCGGGCGCGGTGGCTCAAGCCTGTAATCCCAGCACTTTGGGAGGCCGAGGCGGGCGGATCACAAGGTCAGGAGATCGAGACCACAGTGAAACCCCGTCTCTACTAAAAATACAAAAAATTAGCCGGGCGCGGTGGCGGGCGCCTGTAGTCCCAGCTACTCAGGAGGCTGAGGCAGGAGAATGGCGTGAACCCAGGAGGCGGAGCTTGCAGTGAGCCGAGATCGCGCCACTGCACTCCAGCCTGGGCAACAGCGTGAGACTCCGTCTCAAAAAAAAAAAAAAAAAAAAAAGGTATAATATGTGCCCTTTTGTCAACAGGCAGCTGACCTCTGAATTGTCTGCTGTGTTTCCTGTTTCACTATCGGGGTCATGTCTTCCTGCCCAGTCTCCCCACAGCAGGGTCTAGCACCAGGGTGGGGGGGTGGGGGGCCCATCCTCCTCCTCCGGCTGGAAATGAGTTTTCAACTTGTTGAGATGGGGACCTTCTCCCTCCCCCTCCCCCACAGGTCCTTGAAGAAGCGACAGCTTCACCTCAGGACCACCCACCCCTCCCAAGCCACTGAGAAGTTTGGGATCAGCCCAGGAGCTCTTCACTCAATAGCCGGTGCTGAAACACGTGTAGGGCTGCTCTCCACCGCCTGCACATTAAAATCACCTGAGGAGGCCGGGCGCGGTGGCTCAAGCCTGTAATCCCAGCACTTTGGGAGGCCGAGACGGGCGGATCACGAGGTCAGGAGATCGAGACCATCCTGGCTAACACAATGAAACCCCGTCTCTACTAAAAATACAAAAAAATTAGCCGGGCGAGGTGGCGGGCGCCTGTAGTCCCAGCTACTCGGGAGGCTGAGGCAGGAGAATGGCGTAAACCCGGGAGGCGGAGCTTGCAGTGAGCCGAGATAGCGCCACTGCACTCCAGCCTGGGCGACAGAGCGAGACTCCGTCTCAAAAAAAAAAAAAAAAAAAAAAAAAAAAAAAAAAAAAAAAAATCACCTGAGGAGCTGTGCAATAATACCGAGGCCCAGGCCTCACCCAGCGCAGTTAAACCGGAATCTCTCAGGGCGGGCCCAGCATCGGTGTTTTTTTTTTAAGCTCCCCAAGTGCCACCAGGGTTAAATGCCTTTATGCTAATAGAACGGAACCCAGCCTGACCAGTGCATCCCTCGATCCCAGACCGCGAGGGAGCTATCTGACCCACTTCATCCCTTTCCTCCAGACCCCCGGAGAGCCCTTCTGCGAGGATTCCACCCTTGCCCCCTTGAAGCCAGCTTCTTCCTCCCGGACCACAGAACTCTTCCAATCCACAATATGATCACCCCAAAGACCCCCGCAGATAGCCCCCATGACTCCCAGAGCGCAAAGCATTCCCCTCCCACTCGGGCCTGTAGTTTGTGCCAGATCGGCCCCAGCCCAGCCCGCTCCCGCCCGCGAGCCCCGGCCTCTGGCCAGCTTCTCACCGCAATCGTAGCCGGCGAAGCCTAATCCTACGGCTGGCGGGAGCCAGGTGCAAGCCAGTGCGCCTGCGCGCGCTTCTAGGGCTTCCCCAGCCTCTCCCTCCGCCCCCGCCCAGCGATTGGCTCCGCGCGGCCCCGGGACCGCAGCTCCGGCAGGTGACCGCACCTGAAGCTGCCGCCGCCATGTTTGTCACGGGCGCTTGCCCTTAGCGATCAAAAGGAGATACTAGCAAATAGGGTCAGGTTGCTGGATTCCTGACCGGCTCAACCCCTCTCCTTTACCTCCACGATAGCTTAATGTAATTTCAGTGCAAACCAGCACGTTTTTTTCTAAGCGCTCACCTTCCTTCCCTCCTTGCCTAGTACTTGTTGGGAGAACAAAGAGAGTTCAGCATCTCCATGGAGTCTTGTGGTCTGAGCGGATGCACAGCTGCAGCTGACTTGGAGGTGGCAGCTCCTTCATGAGCCCTTCAAGGGTGGAAAGGTCCAGGTTGAGCTGTGGGCACCAGGGCTCTAGCCACAGGAGCCAGACCTGAAGGTGGGGAACAGCACCAGGGGCTGAATGAGCAACCACACAGCCCAACCTCCTTGTATTAATAATGGTAATATAACATAAAAAGTACTGAGTGCTTGCTATGTGCCCTGTACTACATTCAGAACAACACGTGCATTCTCTTGTTGAGTCCTCACATCATTCCCAGCAGGTAGGCCCTTTTATCCCCATTTTATACGTGAGGAAACTGCGGTTCAGAGAGATTCAATGACATGTAAACAGCAAGGGCCCAGTCGAGGTGGAACCCAGCTATCCTGACTCCACATGGGAGTCTTTCCTCTTCCCACACCTGCACAATTCCTCAAAATCAAGTTTTGTTTTGCTCAATGTAGGCTGTGGAGGATGTTTTATGTTTTCTTCCAACTGGCCTGTAAGCCTGGATAGGTTTTTGGGCAAACAAACAGCACACATTCCAGCTCTGCCTGGTTCCCCTACCTTGGGACACAAGGCAAAGAGCCTATGGCCTTTGGCTTCTGGGGGACCTGGAACTCATCCCCTAGCTCCACCACTTCCTTGCTAAGGGACTCCTTTATTGTTATTGTTATTATTATTATTATTATTATTTGAAACAGGGTCTTGCTCTGTTGCTCAGGCTAGAGTGCAGTGGTGGCATGATCTCAGCTCACTGCAACCTCCACTTCCCTGGCTCAGATGATCCTCTCACCTCAGCCTCCCAAGTTGCTGGGACCACCAGCTCACTCCACCATGCCTGGCTAATTTCTAAAATTATCTGTAGAGATGGAGTCTCACTATGTTACCCAGGGTGGTCTTGAATTCCTGGGCTCAAGGGACCCTCCCGCTTCAGCCTCCCAAAGTGCTGGAATGATAAGCGTGAGTCACTGCACCTGGCTGGGGCCCTCCTTTTGTGAGCCTGTTTTATGCTTTACAGGGATTTTTCAGGCATTAAATGAGAAACAAGGGTGTAGGAGCTTTGTGAACTGCTCATCCTTATGACCTTCATTGATGGTTGTCAGCTAACTCCCTGCAACAGGAATATTGTCCTCCTCCTCCTAACAACCACAGCAAATGGTCCAATGTAGTGTCCAGGGGCTAGAGCCTGGACAAATGGTCTAGTGTCCAGGGGCTAGAGCCTATTCAACCAGTTCCTGGGGAG
This sequence comes from Macaca thibetana thibetana, assembly GCF_024542745.1. Classification (NCBI taxonomy): domain Eukaryota; kingdom Metazoa; phylum Chordata; class Mammalia; order Primates; family Cercopithecidae; genus Macaca; species Macaca thibetana. The sequence continues at coordinate 98,568,624 of NC_065586.1, read as the reverse complement.
CCCCCAGGGACGCCATGAACCTTGCCCCCAGAATCCATTTCCCTCTAACCTGTCTCATTTCCCTCCTTCCCAATCTCTTTCAGATACCCTTCACACTTCCCATGTCACCCCAAGCCACACATAGACACACACACACACACATACACCCATCTCCCTTCTAGACTTAGACAATTGCTGAAACCCCTCCTGATCCAGAAGGCCTCATGAGTAGAAGACAGGTGATCATTTTGCCCCTCTCCTCACCTCTTACCTCCATCTGTGCTTTCCTGGCTGTGAGAACAGAAAACCCAGCATTCAGCCTGGAGTCCAGCACACTGGGATCTCCATACATTTGCTAAAGGAGTCTCCCCGCCTTTCTATCTTTGGCTAGCACGTGCCTTTATTTCAAAGCAAACCCGAGTCTTTACTTAGCCCTCCCTGGGTGTCCAGTGGGGAAATGGAAATGGAGAGGGCTGGCAGGGGCCAGGGCTGAATGTGACCCAGGAGAAAAGACCTTTGGTCCCTCACGGCCGGGCGCAGTGGCTCATGCCTGTAATCCTAGCACTTTGGGAGGCTGAGGTGGTCGGATCATGAAGTCAGGAGATAGAGACCATCCTGGCCAACATAGTGAAACCGTGTCTCAACTAAAATACAAAAATTAGCTGGGCGTGGTGGCGTGTGCCTGTAATCCCAGCTACTTGGGAGGCTGAGGGAGGAGAACTGTTTGAACCAGGGAATCGGAATGTGCAGTGAGCCGAGATCGCTCACTCCAAATCAATCACTGCACTCCAGCCTAGCAACAGAGTGAGACTCTGGCTCAAAAAAAAAAAAAAAAAAAAGAAAGAAAAGACCTTTGGTCCCTCATGTTGCACTTAATGCCACACAGTTACACTCTGAGGCCCCTCAACCCTCTGATTATAAAGACAACATAGCCAGTTACCTTTTATGTCAGCACCAGGACAGGGCCTTGTAATTCTCTCTGATTTCTCTTTATGGTTGCCAATCACAGAGCTAACTAGGAGGAGGGGACATGCGATGAACTAGAGGCCATATCACCTCCCTAACTCCTTGAGCCATACTGGAGTCCCCAGACCATGGGACAGATAGATTATGCACTGTCTTTGAAATTCTCTCCTCCCTTCACTTCCCACCTCTCTGATCTAGTTTCTGCCATGTTCTCTTCCTACATAATAATTCCTCTTCAGTCCCCTTCACTGTGGCACTTTCTCCCAGGGCCTCTAAAGGAAAAGGGAGGGTGTCCCAAGTTTCCATCTTTTATACTCATATATTCACTCAAACTTTTAATCCATGCCAGGCCACAGGCTGTGAGGTAAAGGGGATTTCAAAAACAAGATTGCTGGCTGGGCGCGGTGGCTCATGCCTGTAATCCCAGAACTTTGGGAGGCCAAGGTGGGCGGATCACCTGAGGTCAGGAGTTCAAAACTAGCCTGGCCAATATGGTGAAACCCCGTCTCTACTAAAAAATACAAAAAAAAATTAGCCTGGCGCGGTGGTGGGTGCCTGCTATCCCAGCTACTCGGGAGGCTGAGGCAGGAGAATCGCTTGAACCCGGGAGGCAGAGGTTGCAGTGAGCTGAGATCGCGCCACTGCACTCCAGCCTGTCGACAAAGCAAGACTCTGTCTCAAAAAATAAAAAATAAAAAAACAAGATAGCTACCTGAAAGAGGTGTTGAGTGGGGTCCAAATAAGCTGGCAGCCACAATGTCAATAGTGTGATAGGGACCAGATGGAGACAAGCCCAGGGTGCCAGTTGTTATGGTAATTTCACCTACTACCTTTTTCTTCATGACTACTTCCACACCTCCCATGTCCAGCCTGAACAGAATGTCCAGCGTGGCCCACTCGAATTCACCATTCCTTAAACTTCCAATCTCCCTCCAGCGTTTTCTACCTCCAGGACTGCCTTAACTGCCCATCCAGGTGGCCAAGCCAGAAACGTGTGCATCCACCCTCCATCCTACGCGCTTCATCAAAACAACCATCTTGGATCAAGCCCAGGTGAATCCTACTCGCATCTCTCTTTTCCATCCCTTGCTCCTGTTTGGTTCTCAGCTTTCCTAAGCTAACATAAGAACCTCCTCCATGACTGGCTTCTACCCCCTCGCTCTCTAATCTGTCCTCCATTTTGCCCTCAAGTGAGCTTCTGATCACAAGGTTCCCTGAGCAAAAGCTTCTCAGGTTGCTATATACTGAAATTTTTCATGGCCAGATGCAGTGGCTCACACCTGTAATCCCAGCACCTTGGGAGTCTGAGGCAGGAGGATTGCTTGAGCCCAGGAGTTGGAGACCAGCCTGAGCAACAGAGTGAGACTCCATCTCTACAGAAAATTTTAAAAAATAAAAAAAAACCGGTCGGGCACAGTGGCTCACAACTGTAATCCCAGCACTTTCGGATGCCAAGGCGGGCAGATCACAAGGTCAGGAGATCAAGACCATCCTGGTCAACATGGTGAAACCCTGTCTCTACTAAAATACAAAAAATTAGCCAGGCATGGTGGTGCACGCCTGTAGTCCCAGCTACTCGGGAGGCTGAGGCAGGGGAATCGCTTGAACCCAGGGGGTTGCAGTGAGCCGAGATTGCGCCACTGCACTCCAGCTTGGTGACAGAGCAAGACTCCGTCTCAAAAATAAAAAATAAAAAAATAGGGCCGGGCGCGGTGGCTCAAGCCTGTAATCCCAGCACTTTGGGAGGCCGAGACGGGCGGATCACGAGGTCAGGAGATCGAGACCATCCTGGCTAACACGGTGAAACCCCGCCTCTACTAAAAATACAAGAAAATTAGCCAGGCGTGGTGGCGGGCACCTGTAGTCCCAGCTACTCAGGAGGCTGAGGCAGGAGAATGGCGTGAACCCAGAAGGCGGAGCTTACAGTGAGCCGAGATCGCGCCACTGCACTCCAGCCTGGGGCACAGAGCAAGACTCCGTCTAAAATAAATAAATTAATTAATTAAATTAAATTAAAAAATAAAAAAATCGGCCCAGTGTGGTGAGGGAGGACCAGGCACAGTGACTCACACCTGTAATCCCAGCACTTTGGGAGGCTGAGGTGGGTGGATCACCTGAGGTCAGGAGTTCAAGGCCAGCCTGGCCAACATGGTGAAACCCCATCTCTACTAAAAATACAAAAAACATTAGCTGGGTGTGGTGGCGGGTGCCTGTAATTTACCCCGCTACTCAGGAGGCTGAGGCAGGAGAATTGCTTGAACCCAGGAGGCGGAAGTTGCAGTGAGCCCAGATTGCACCATTGCACTCCAGCCTGGGCAACAGAGCGAGACTCTGCCTCAAATAATAATAATAAAACAAAATAAAAATTTTAAAAATCTGTGGAATGTGGTGAGGCATACCTGTAGTTCCAACTATTCAGGAGGCTGAGGTGGGAGGATTGCTTGAGCCCAGGAGGTTGAGGCTGTAGTATGCCATGACAACACCACTGCTCTCCAGCCTGGGTGACAGAGTGAGACTCTTGTCGCAAAAAAAATTTTTTTTCATAACAAAGTGCTGGGGAGCAATGGGGGTAGGAAATACCCTGGGGTGTATCATTAGTGCAAGCAATAGACAATTTGAACTAGCTTAAATAAAGAAGGAATTTACTGGCCTGTGTAACTTAAGTCCAGGACCCTTTCTGATTTCTGTCCTGGGAAAAGCAAAAAATTCCCTCCACCCAACAAGAAAATAAAGTCCTAGGCTTGCCTTGCACTGGCCCATATCACTTCAAGGGCTAGCCCAAGTCAATCACTATGGCCAGATGGATGGCTGTGCTGAAAGGTTTAGCCCTAAATCACCCAAACCTAAGGATAGAATAGACTCAACTCCACCAGAACTACTTTACCGAGAATAGATAAGGTGTGGGACTCCAAAATACTGGGGGTTGGTACTGGAATCAGGGTGAACAAATGCTGAGAAACTCACAGCTTGGCTATTATTTTTCTCATTTTGCCTGAAAACTTCCTTCCCAGGCTCCACTTGAGCTTAGTCTTGCTTGCGCCCCACTCTCCACCCAGAAGAGATGGAAAACCTGGCCAGTGCCATGGGCCCACTACTAAACTCCAGGCTGGGGTGTGGTCAGTCCATGGATAGCCATGAACACTCCGGAGTGCTGGGATTTTAGGACAGAGACAAAGTTATAAACAGGAGCAGGGAAAGGTATTAGTTTCCTACTGATGCTGTAACAAATCACGACAAACTTGGTGGCTGAAAACAAGACAAGTTTATTTTCTTACGGTCCTGGAGGTCAGAAGTCTGAAATGGCTCACTGGCAAGGGCTTGGCAGGACCACATTCCTTCTGGAGGTTCCAGGGGAGAATCCACTTCCTTGTTTTTCAGCTTCCAGAGGCTGCCCGCATTCCCTGGCTCATGACCCTCTTCCGTATTCAAAGCCAGTGATGGCTGATCAAGTCTTTTACTCACTGTATCACTCTGACTCTGATTCTGCCACCTCACTATTCCACAGTTAAGGACCCTTTTGATTACATTGGGTCCACCCAGATAACCCAGGATCATCTCCTTATCTTAAGGTCAGCTCATTAGCAATCTTACTGCCATCTGCAATCTAAATTCTCCCTTGTCACGTAATATAACATATTCACAGGTTTCCAGGGTGACATTATGAACATCTTTGTGGGGGGATGTCTTTTAAATTCTCTCATTCTGGGACCAGTCCTTAGAGCAGATAGAGGGCGAGGTTCCTAAGGAGTGTTGTAATGGGGCCCTTGAGATTTCAGCACCCCAGCATTTTAATTTTTTTTCCTGAGCAATCAATACTTAAAATTTTGCCAGGCGCTGTGGCTCACGCCTGTAATCCCAACACTGGGAGGCCGAGGCGGGTGGATCACCTGAGGTCAAGAGTTCGAGACCAGCATGGCCGACATGGTGAAACCCTGTCTCTAATAAAAATACAAAAATTAGCCGGGCGTGGTGGCGCGCGCCTGTAATCCCAGCTACTCGGGGGGGCTGAGGCAGGAGAATCGCTTGAACACTGGAGATGGAGGTTGCAGTGAGCCGAGATCACGCCACTGCCCTTCAGCCTGACAACAGAGCGAGACTCCATTTAAAAGAAAAAAAAAAGGCCAGGCGCGGTGGCTCAAGCCTGTAATCCCAGCACTTTGGGAGGCCGAGACGGGCGGATCATGAGGTCAGGAGATCGAGACCATCCTGGCTAACACGGTGCAACCCCGTCTCTACTAAAAAATACAAAAATCTATCTGGGTGAGGTGGCAGGCGCCTGTAGTCCCAGCTACTCAGGAGGCTGAGGCAGGAGAATGGCGTGAACCCGGGAGGCGGAGCTTGCAATGAGCGGAGATCCAGCCACTGCACTCCAGCCTGGGTGACAGAGCGAGACTCCGTCTCAAAAAAAAATAAATAAAGAAAAGAAAAGAAAAGAAAAAAAAAAGTAAAGTTTTTTGTATATATTTGTGGGGTACATATATTTTGATACAGGCATGCAATGTGAACTAATCACATAACGGAGAGTGGAGTGCCCCCCCAGCATTTTTAGTGACTAAAAAAATGAGAATTCTGATCACAGGCCAGGCATGGTGGCTCAAGCCTGTAATTCCAGTACTTTGGAAGGCCAAGGCAGGATGATCACCTGAGCCCAGGAGTTCAAGACCAGCCTGCGTAACATAGTGGGATTTCATCTCTACAAAAATTAGTCGAGTGTGGTGGTGCACACCTATGATCCCAGTTACTCAGGAGGCTGAGGTAGGAGGATCACTTGAGCCCAGTCAAGGTTGCGGTGAGCCCTGGTCATGCCACTGCACTCCAGCCTGGGTGACAGAATGAGAGCTTGTCAAAAAGAAAAAAAAAAGAAAAAAAAATTCTGATCAGGCCCATGCTTGCTTGCACATGCTAACCACTCACTTTTTGCCCAATATTCCTTGTTCCCACAATATAAACTGCTGATGTGCTGTTTCTTGGTCAAGCAGGAGGAGATAACTTCGGGGTCATGAAAAAAAATTGCAGGCCAGGCGCAGTGGCTCACACCTGTAATCCCAGCACTTTGGGAGGCCGAGGCAGGTGAATCACCCAAGGTCTGGAGTTCAAGACCAGCTGACCAATATGGTGAAACCCTGTCTCTACTAAAAATACAAAAAATTAGCCGGCCATGGTGGTGCATGCCTGTAATCCCAGCTACTTGGGAGGCTGAGGTAAGAGAATGTCTTGAACCCGGGAAGCGGAAGTTGCAGTGAGCCGAAATCCCACCATTGCACTCCAGCCTGGGCAAAAAGAGCAAAACTCCGTCTCAAAAAAAAAAAAAAAAAAAAAAAAAAATTGCAGAAGGAATGAATGCCTTGAAGGACACTGTGACCAGTTGCTGATGCCCACAAGTCTGGTGGCTCAAGGGGTTATCTGAGACTGAAGAAACACAGACATTTACCCTGGGTTCCCTGAAATGCCACCTCCGTCACTCCTTAGTCGCATAAAAACTCCCTGCTGCTTTTTGAGACAGGCGCTCAGTCTGTCACCCAGGCTGGTGTGCAGTGGTGTGAACACAGCTCACTGCAGGCTTGATCTCCTGGGTTCAAGCGATCCTTCTGCCTCAGCGCCCCAAGTAACTGGAACTACAGGCACATGCCATTCCTGCTTAATTTTTTTTTTTTTTTTTTTTTTTTTTGTAGAGCCAGGGTTTCACCATGTTGCCCAGGCTGATCTCAAACTCCTGAGCTCAAGCAATCTGCCTGCCTCATCCTCCAAAAGTGCTAGGATTACAGGTGTAAGCCACCCTGCTGCTTCTTTCTGTTAAGAGGGATTTGAGAGATTTGCTCTCCCGCCTTCTGACTGGCCAAATCAAATAAACCTTTCTCTGTCTCCCACTGCTTGGCCTTAGCTGTGTATCAGGTTCACAGCCTGAATTTGGGGTTCTATGACAGTGTTAGAGTCCAAATGAAACCCTAACTAGGCCCCCTTTTTCCATCCACTGCCCAGCTCCAGCACCTGCTCTCAAAAGGACTGGCCCAAATTAAGACTTGGAGCAGTGGCTCAGTCACAAATAGTGTGACATCACCAGGGTGAGTCACCAAAGGGTGGCCTGACCAGAGGGTAGCTGAGTTTTGAGGGATACTGAGAACCCAGAAGAACCTTTCTGTCAGGGCTGCTGCTGATGCTGCTTCAGTCAACAGGAGATGGGGAAGGAAAGTGTGGCAACATGGCAGCCCTGCAGCTGGCAAAGGGTTTCAGTTTTAATCATTCATAACTACCACTCTCCCCACTGGAAAAGGAAGAGGTGCAGGGGTTGTGACCCACACCAGAAGGGACTGGAACTCAGACAGGGCTCACCCCATCTGGATGAAGCAATCTTCTTGGCTTCATTAAAATGGCTTCTGGGTTTTGACATCAGTTGGACTGGGTTCAAATGCCACTGTGGTACTTACAGGCTGTAGGAACCTGGGACAGTGGCCGAACTTCTCTGAGCCTCTGGTTCCTTATCTACTAAGAGAGAATGACATCACTATGCACTTCATATAGCTATTAAGAATTTAAAGTAGGCCGGGTGCAATAGCTCATGTCTGTAATCCCAAAACTTTGGGAGGCCAAGGTGGGCGGATCACGGAGTTGGGAGTTCAAGACCAGCCTGGCCAATATGGTGAAACCCCATCTCTACTAAAAAATACAAAACTTAGCCAGGTGTCGTGGCGCACACATGTAGTCCCAGCTACTTGCGAGGCTGAGGCAGAAGAATCGCTTAAACCTGGGAGGCGGAGTTTGCAGTGAGCCAAGATCGTGCCACTGCACTCCAGCCTGGGCAACAGAGCAAAATTCTGTCTCAAAAAAAAAAAAAAAAAAAAAAGAAAAAGAAAGAAAATAATTTAAAGTAGCCGGGCATGATGGCTCACACCCGTAATCCCAGCACTTTGGGAGGCCAAGGAGGGTGGATTACTTGAGGTCAGTTCAGGACCAGCCTGGCCAACATGGTGAAAACCTGACTCTACTAAAAATACAAAAATTAGCGGGGGGTGGAGGTGCACTTGTAATCTCAGCTACTTGGGATTGGGAGGCTGAGGTGGTAGAATCGCTTGAACCTGGTAGACAGTGGCTGCAGTGAGCTGAGATCACGCCACTGCACTCCAGCCTAGGCAACAGAGCAAGACCCCATCTAAAACAAACAAACAAACAAACAAAACCAAGTGCCTATCTAACATTCTAGAGTGGGAGGACTTTGAGGCAGTCTGCCAGAAGCCCCAGCATAGGTGGGCAATAAGACCACCATTGTGAGCATGAGTCTTGAGACTCGGGGTTGAATTTTGCCCTTACTATAGCCAGCTGTGTGAGTTGGGATGAGTTATTTAACCTACATAAGCTCCACTCACTGAATACACTGGACACCAACTCTGAGGCAAGCAGCTTTTTTGCTATGGAAAGCAGAGATAATATCAGCACCCCCTTCCCTGAGTTGACATAACTTGCAGTTAGATGCTCCCAGACAACTTGATTCAGTGTCTGGTGTGCAGGAGTTTCACTCAAATGTGAGGGTAACCCAATCCACCTGCAGGTGCTAGAAGGTTGTAGAAAGCCATCAGTGATACTGTAGGGAGGGCATCCTTGACCTCAGGCCTCCGCCTCTAGGTTGGGGCCACTACGACCAGTACCAGTACGGTTCACCCAGGTGTAGACAGACGCTGGTGGCTCCTGGCCAGCTCAAGGTGTTTGCTTTCGCCTGGTAACCAGGAGGAGTGGCTGAGGCAGGGCATGGAGCAGAGCAACTCAGCTACAAAGTGCGGAGAGGAGCCCCGCTCTGGATCCCGCTGGCTCCCGCTGAAGGAGACAAGTGAGTGGGGAGTCACTGGGAAGAGCATTCGGGCCGAGGGCTTGAAAAGGCTCCTTATTGTCTGCCGGGAGCGTGGGGCTCTGCCCGACCTTGGGACAAGAGGCGAGGTGGGGAGCTGAATGTCCGATTCGGGATGAGTTCCCCCAAACCCATGAACCGGCGTCCTGGGGAACCGGGCCACAGGGACAGGAGGCGGTTAAGTAGAAAATCTGTCCGCACACCCCTCCCTCTGCCGCAGGTCTGGATCCGCAGGAGCCCCCAGTAAGAACAGCAGCCGCCTGGGGGGCCGACTATGTACGCGTACAGCTGGCTGCCGCCCAGGCAGGGCGTCTGGCCGCCGCCGCAGCCGCTCACCTGCACCTACCTGGCCGCCCCTCTGCTACTGCCCCCAATCCAGGCCCACAGCTTCCGCAGCCGGCCAAGGAGCCTGCACGCGGGCGAGTGGGCGGCCCCTCGGGAATACCACCGTTTCTACTGCCCCGCCGCGCCACCCGAGGCCGCGCCGCCCTGGTGGGCCTGCCCTCCGGCCTACCCCGCGGCCCCGCGCCGGCCCTGCCCCGCCTGAGGGCGGGAGCCCGCAAGCCGGGCTACGCTGGGGACGCGTGGAACGCGCGCAGGGCCAGCCCCTACAGCTTCCGGACTTCGTGCGCCGGGAGCTGCGGCGCGCGTACGGCACCTACCCCCGCGCCGACGTGCGCGTCACCCAGCGCCGCGGCCAGTTCCTGTTGCGGGCGACGCCGCGCGTGAGCGAGCGCTACCGCCGCGTGGAGTGGCGTGTGCGGCGCCGGCCCGACAGCGGCGACAGCGGCAACAGAGGCCCAGCCCAGGAAGCCGCGGAGCGCGGCCGCCCCAGGAAGAGCAAGGGCCTGAGCTGAAGGCGCTGAAAGGCCTTGCGACCGGCCCGCGTGCACGCGCGCGCGGCTCTGCCCTGTGTCTGCCTCCCCCGCCAGGCAGAAAGGAGCCCTCACCTGCGCGCGGGAGGCTGGCGCGCCGCTCACCTGTCTTTTTGGCCTTTCCCATGATTGCCTGCCCGCTTCCTGCACTTGTTTCTCTCGGCTTATTGCTGGACTGTGGGGGAAGGGCAAAGGCAGGACGGAATCAAGGACACCTCTGGGTGTTCTGTACTTCTTTCCCTCTTGCACCTTGGGAAGTGGAGGACGTGGGATGGAAGAAGGGCCTGGACCTCTCTTCTTCCTCCTCCCCACCTTCTCCTAAGGAGCCTGCGCTGCAGTAAGCCCCAACTTTCCCTTCCTCTTTTCCCTCTTATCAGAGTCAAAGCCCACCCTCCTTTCCCACCGCTCCCCTACCCCCGCCCTTCTTGCCAAGCCGAGGGGCGACGGTGATCCCCAGCTTAGTAGAAAAGTAAATAGGCCGGGCGCGGTGGCTCACGCCTGGAATCCCAGCACTGTGGAAGGCCGAGCTGGGCGGATCGCTTGAGCCCAGGAGTTGGAGACCAGCCTGGGCATCATGGCGAAACCCTGTCTCTACAAAAAAATACAAAAATTAGCCGGGTGTGGTGGCACGCGCCTGTAGTCCCACCTACTCGGGAGGCGGAGATGGGAGGATTACCTGAGCCCGGGAGGCTGCAAGAAGCCGTGAACGCGCCACTGCACTCCAGCCTGGGTGACTGAAACCCTGTCTCAAAAAAAAAAAAAAAAGTGAACAAATGAGCGAAGTCAAGTATACACTGCGAGATCATTGTTATGTTTTGGGGTGGTGTTTCTCCATCCGTTTATCTGTTTAACGGGAGTCTTACCGCCCACCCTGGGGTACAAGAAGGTAGGGTGGAGGGGCATGAAGCTGAACTGGACCTCTGGAGAAAGCATGTGCCTGATCGCTGGGCCCAACTCCCCTCTTCACCATCTGCCTCCAGGTGTGCACGCCAGCACCTTCTAACTCCGTAGTCCTTTGGCCCACCACCCACCGAGATGCTGAGGGCATAAGCTCTATTTTTGAAGTGTGGTAGGCGTGACTAGGGAACGGATGTCTAAGACCTGGGTTTAGGGCTGGCTCTGACATTTTCCACCTGTGTAACTTAAGGCTCTCTCTCAGTTTCTTCATCAGTAAAAGAGGCGTAAAAGTAAGTAACCCAGCCTAATTGGAAGTTAAGATGAATGTCTCTTCTTGTCTCCCAATTCTTGCTAATAATCATTAATTCTTAATAGGCTGAGATTTGCATTATTCTAGGAGTTTGCTGGAGTGTTAGGCCACATAGCCAATTTTAACTAGGATCTAGCCAGATCTGAGGCCCAGCTATAGAAATTTGGTCCCTTGTGGAATTTCTTTTACTGAACTTCCATTTGTAGCTGACCGATAGTTACCTGCGTATACACAGGTGAGTTATTGAAGCTGTAGGCCAGCTGATTGGGCACTGCTGTATTTATGAACTTCTTGGAGAAATTCTCTCAAACCTCAGCCCTTGGAAAAGGTGTTTCTCCTGATCAGTGGTTTGCTTTTATCTTTTAAGCACTAAGGATCTTATTACTGCTCATACTTTTCTTTTGGTCCTGGTTTCCAAGGAGCTCAGAGTCAAATTTGCTTTGTGTCTTTTTTTTTTTTTTTTTTTTTTGGAAACAGAGCCTCACTCTGTCGCCCAGGCTGCAGTGCAGTGGCATGATCGCAGCTCACTGCAACCTCCACCTCCCGGTTCAAGCGACTCTCCTGCCACAGCCTCCCAAGTAGCTGAGATTATAGGTGTGTGCCACCATGCCCAGCTAATTTTTTTTTTTTTTTTTTTTTTTTTTTTTTTTTTTTGAGACGGAGTCTCGCTCTGTCACCCAGGCTGGAGTGCAGTGGCCGGATCTCAGCTCACTGCAAGCTCCGCCTCCCGGGTTCACGCCATTCTCCCGCCTCAGCCTCCCAAGTAGCTGGGACTACAGGCGCCCGCCACCACGCCCAGCTAGTTTTTTGTATTTTTAGTAGAGACGGGGTTTCACCATGTTAGCCAGGATAGTCTCGATCTCCTGACCTCGTGATCCACCCGCCTCGGCCTCCCAAAGTGCTGGGATTACAGGCTTGAGCCACCGCGCCCGGCCCAGCTAATTTTTGTATTTTTAGTAGAGACAGGGTTTCACCATGTTGGCCAGGCTGGTCTCAAACTGCTGACCTCAGGTGATCCACCTGCCTCGGCCTCCCAAAGTGGTGGGATTACAGGTGTAAGCCATCATGCCTGTTCTATTTTTATTTTTTATTTAATAATTGTCAGAACTTACTTTAGAATAAGATAATCAGGGATGGCCTCTTTGAGGAGGTGACATTTAAACTGAGATCTAAAGAATGCAAAGTTAGCCATGCAGAGAAGGGTGAGAGTGAAGCCAGGCAGAGGGTATGGTGGGTGCAAAAGCCCTAAGGAGTGAAAGTTATAAAATATGTTCCAAATATTGATTCAGGTGATACTAAGTTGATTCAGGTTACTCATGGATTATAAAACTAATGAGTACAAATTTGAATAAAAACAGTATATTTAGTTTAGTTTCAAAATATGTTCCAATAAGATATTTATTTATTACAAAGTGAAAAAGAGTAAGCTAGTCGTATAATAGGGAAAACTGGTATATACCACCTTAACTAAGTTATCAAAGCTTAGGGTCCCCCAGTGTCTGTCCCCTATTTCTGTGTCTTGAACCCAAAGATCACAGAGTCCTTTTCACCCCTCTGTGACCCAACATGTTTTACCTTGAAGGCTTGAACCCACACTGGGGTCTTGAACATTTCCTGGCACTGATAAAAGTATCTAGGTTGTTGCCAAAACACTGAAAGAAACAAGCCCCAGCCCTGCGCCAAATGCCTTAAACACTCACATAAACTCTATCCCCTGACCACTTTGCTTGGATATACCTAGGGGGATCACCCCTTTTCTCTTGCTGTCTGTCGTGAGGATTGCTGTAGCACTCCATATGTAAAGTTCCCTAATAAATGCTTTGGACTGGCTGACCATGGCAGCTCCCATCTGTGATCCTAGCTCTTTGGGAGGCTGGGGTAGGAGGATGGCATGAGGTCAGTAGTTCGAGACCAGCTTGGGCAACATAGCAAGACCAATCTCTACTTAAAAAAAAAAAAAAAAATTAGCTGGGCGTGGGGGTGTGCCCCTGTAGTCCCAGCTACTTGGGAGACTGAGGTGGGAGGATTGCTTGAGCCCAAGAGATTGAGGTTGCAGTGAACTATGATTATGTCACTGCACTCCATCCTGGGCAACAGAGCGAGCAAGACCCTGTCTAAATAAATAAATAAATGCTTTGGACTGATCACCCTGGTGTTTATTTAATGCTAAGTGCTACTTTCTTTGGAATCCCAACTGGCCCCATCTGGAAAAGGTTTGGGGCACTCCCATGAGGAAACTCCCCTGCTAAGGCTTTTGGGGTGATTCCAACTGTGGGTTCAGCAGGATGAAACAAGTTGACATTATCATTAAAGGGGACAAGTCAACATCATAAGCTTTCTATGTTAAACAACACAACATCAGTTCAGCAGTAATGCAGTCATGAGGAAACCTCAGATAAACCTAAGCGAGATGATCCCACTTGTCTGTATTGTTCAAAAATGGCAATGTCATAAATGACTATGGACACCAGCCCAGCGCAGTGGCTCAAACCTGTAATTTTATCACTTTAGGAAGCCTACATGGGTGGATCGCTTGAACCCCAGAGTTTGAGGACAGCCTAGGAAACATAGAAAAACCTCATCTCTACAAACAATACAAAAATTAGCCGGGCATGGTGGTGTGCACCTGTGGTCCCAACTACTTGTGAGGCTGAGGTGGGAGGATTGCTTGAGCCTGGCAGGTACAGGCAGCAGTGAGCTGTGATCATGCCACTGCACTCCAGCCTGAGTGACAAAGTGAGGCCCTGTCTCAAAAAAAAGACTATGTGAACTTCAGAAAATGTCTCAGATTCAAAGGAGGCTAAAAAGGCATGAAAACTAAATGCAATGCATAATCCTGGATTGGATTCTGAATCAAAATAAAACCTGTTACGAAGGACATTACTGGGACAAGTAGCAAGATTTGAATAAGAACTATAGATTATGCTCAGCCATGGGGATAAGATCATAACCAGCCCTTTCTTTTTCTTTCTTTCTTTCTTTCTCTTTTTTTTTTTTTTTTTTGATACGGAGTCTAGCTCTGTTGCCCAGGCTGGAGTGCAAGGGCGCAATCTCGGCTTACTGCAAGCTCTGCCTCCCGGGTTCGCGCCATTCTCCTGTCAGCCTCCCAAGTAGCTAGGACCATGGGTGCCCGCCACCATGCCCGGCTAATTTTTTGTATTTTTAGTAGAGACGGGGTTTCACCGTGTTAGCCAGGATGGTCTCCATCTCCTGACCTCGTGATCCGCCCACCTCAGCCTCTTAAAGTGCTGATGCCCAGCCCTTTCTTATCTTTCATTGTAAAGATAATAGAGACCAAGCACTGTGGTGCTCGCATGTACTCCAGCTACTGTGAGGCTGAGGCAGGAGAACCCCTTGAGTCAAGGAGGCCAAGCCTGGGCAACATAGCAAAACTCATCTCTCTAAATAAATAAATAATGTCAGTGACATAGTGACATACATATATAGTATTTTTTTTTTCTTGAGACGGAGTTTCGTTCTTGTTGCCTAGGACAGTGTGCAATGGTGTGATCTCGGCTTACCGCAACTTCTGCCTCCCAGATTCAAACAATTCTCCTGCCTCAGCCTCCCGAGTAGCTAGGATTACAGGCATGCACCACCACGCCTGGCTAATTTTTTGTATTTTTAGTAGAGATGGGGTTTCTCCATGTTGGTCAGGCTGGTCTCGAATTCCCGACCTCAGGTGATCTGCCCACCGCGGCCTCCCAAAGTGCTGGGATTAGAGGTGTGAGCCACCATGCCCGGCCCTTTTTTTTTTTTTTTTTTTTGAGACGGAGTCTCGCTCTGTCACCCAGGCTGGAGTGCAGTGGCCGGATCTCAGCTCACTGCAAGCTCTGCCTCCCGGGTTCACGCCATTCTCCTGTCTCAGCCTCCCGAGTAGCTGGGACTACAGGCGCCTGCCACCTCGCCCGGCTAAGTTTTTTTTTGTATTTTTTTAGTAGAGACGGGGTTTCACTGTGTTACCCAGGATGGTCTCGATCTCCTGACCTCGTGATCCGCCCGTCTCGGCCTCCCAAAGTGCTGGGATTACAGGCTTGAGCCACCGCGCCCGGCCTTTTTTTTTTTTTTTTTTTTTTTTAAGAGACTGGGTCTTGCTCTGTTGCCCAGGCTAGACTGCAGTGATTTGATATAGCTCTGCAGCCTCGACCTCCTGGGCATAAGTGATCCTCCCACCTCAGACTCCTGAGTTGCTGGGATCACAGGTGTGTACCACTGTGCCCAGCTAATTTGTTATTTATTTATTTTATTGAGACAGAGTCTCACTCTGTCGCCCAGGCTGGAGTGCAGTGGTGCCATCTCAGCTCGCTGCAACCTCCATCTCCTGGATTCAAGCAATTCTTCCACCTCAGCCTCCTGAATAGGTGGGATTACAGGTGCCCACCACCATGCCCAGCTAATTTTTGTATTTTCAGTAGACATGGGGTTTCACCGTGTTGGCCAGGCTGGCCTTGAATTCCTGATCTCAAGTGATCTGCCCACCTCGGCTTCTCAAGGTGCGGGGATTCAGGCGTGAGCCACTGAGTTCAGCCTATTTTTTTTGAGACAGAGTCTCTGTCACCCAGGCTGGAGTGCGGAGGTGCAATCTCGGCTCACTGCAACCTCCACCTCCCAGGTTCAAGCAATTCTCCTGCCTCAGCCTCCCCAGTAGCTGAGATTACAGGCCCACACCACCATGCCTGGCTAATTTTTGTATTTTTAGTAGACTGGGTTTTGCTATGCTGGCCAGGCTGGTCTTGAACTCCCGACTTCAGGTAATCCACCTGCCTTGGCCTCCCAAAGTGTTGGGATTACAGACGTAAGCCACTGCACCCAGCCAATTTTTGTATTTTTAATAGTGACGGGGTTTCACCATGTTGGTCAGGCTGGTCTCAAACTCCTGACCTCAAGTCAGGCAGGCCCGCCTTGGTCTCCCAAAGTGCAGGGATTACAGGCGTGAGCCACCGTGCCCAGCCTTGTTTTTAACTTTTTGTAGAGACAGGGTCTAGGAGATGTTGCTGGGGTGGTCTTAAAGGATCCTCCCATTTCAGCGTCCTAAAGCATTGTGATAACAGGTATGAGTCATCATACTGGGACCCAGCCAATGAGCTTTTTTTTTTTAAATCCCCTTGAGACGGTCTCACTCTGTTGCCCAAGGCTGGAGTGCAATGGCAGAATCATGGCTCACTGCAGCCTCGACTTTTTGGGCTCAATCGATCCTCCCACCTCAGCTTCCCTGGTAGCTAGGACTACAGGCGTGTGCCACTACACCCAGCAATGTTTTTATATTTTTAGTAGAGACAGGGTTTCGCCATGTTGCCCAGGCTGGTCTCAAAGGAACTCCTTGACTCAAGTGATCCACTTGCTTTGGACTCCCAAAGTGCTGGGATTACAGGCATGAGCCACTGCACTTGGCCAGTGAGGTTTTTTTTTTTTTGGAGACAGAGTCTCTCTCTGTCACCCAGGCTGGAGTGCAGTGGCGTGATCTCGGCTCACTGCAACCTCCGCCTCCTGGGTTCAAGCAATTCTGCTGCCTCAGCCTCCCAAGTAGCGGGGACTACAGGCGTGCGGTGGCACTCCCGGCTGAGTGTTGTGTTTTTAGTAGAGACAGGGTTTCACCGTGTTGGCCAGGGTGGTCTTGATTTCCTGACCTCATGCCCTGCCCGCCTCAGCCTCCCAAAGTACTGGGATTACAAGCGTGAGCCACCACGCCTGGCTGAGTTTATTTTTTAAACCTCTTTTTTACATAGTGCTAACATTTTAAACCTCTTTTTTACATAGTGCTAACATTACTTTTTTAAAATTATTTATTTTTATTTATTTATTTTGAGACAGGTCTTGCTCTGTAGTCCAGGTTCAAGTGCAGTGATGCAATTACTGCTCCCTGTAGCCTCACACTCTTGGGCTCAAGTGATCCTTCTGCCTCAGGCTCCTGAATAGCTGGGAATACAAACCCTCGCCAATGCACCTGGCTTTGATTTTACTTTTTATTTTATTATTATTATTTTTGAGATGTAGTCTCATTCTGTCGCCCAGGCTGGAGTGCAGTGGCATGATCTTGGCTCAGTGCAACCTCTGCCTCCCAGGTACAAATGATTCTCTTGCCTCAGCCTCCCAGGTAGCTGGGATTACAGGCACCTGCCACCACTCCTGGCTAATTTTTGTTTCTGTATTTTTAGTAGAGCTGGGGTTTCGCTATGTTGGCTAGGCTGGTCTTGAACTCCTGACTTTAGGTGATCCGCCCACCTCGGCCTCCCAAATTGCTGAGATTAGAGGCGTGAGCCACCGCACCCAGCCTGATTTTACTTTTTAATGTTGGAGAATTGTGTGCATGCTGGTAAGCATTCTCAAATCCTGTTGTGAAACAACGCAGGCTTCAAATAAATCAGTCCCACTCCAGCATAAGGTGTGTTGTATATTCACTTCCCTGTCTGTCCTCTCGGGTCTTGAAGTCTCTCAATGTCCCCCATCTCTGAGGATCTGCATTCTCTTAGTCATTCCTCCCTGGGCATTCTCTGGAAGTGCCCCTGGACTGCACACAGTTTACCCCTAGCCCCAGCCCCAGCGAGGGAGGAGGGCCCCTGACTGCAGGCTTTTTGAAGGAGGTGCTACCAGTCACTGAGTCCAGCATCCCATTTCACTCCAGGCCCTGTTGATGTGAGCCCTGGAGGAAGCACAGATGCTTCCTTATTTGATCTTTTCTTTGAGGTTAACTTAGAAGCCCAGAACTCATAAAACATCTGGGCTGCCAGGGACCTTGTTGTTCATCTGGTTCGATCTCTTCAATTTACATTAAGCTGGGAAACCAGAGCCATCGAGGAGTGTTCCACCCGAGCTCACATTGTAGGCAGGAATCCAGGACTCTCAGCTCCCAGCAGGGCCTGGGACTCCAAGCCCTGACCTGATGGCCTCCTACTCCTGGCCCTGCCCCAGCCTTACCTGTCACCCAATCCATTTTGTCAGGAGCCCCTTAGTCAACAAGCCCTGACTGACCGATTTCAAGCCCTCCTCCACCCTGCAATGACCTTACCTTTGTCTGGCTCACATTCTACTCAAGGGAATAAAATAGGAATCATAACAACATCCCACACTTAAGAGAACTTGCTCTATGCCAGGTACTATGCTAAAGCCCTGAACAGAAACTATCAACACTTTTAATTTAATCTTCACAAAACCTTGATGTGGATATAATTATATTCCATGGACGTAATTATCATTCCCATTTGCAGATGAGAAAACTGAGGGCCATTGAGGTTAACAACTTACCCAAGGCTATACCCCAAGAATGTCCCTGGGAAATTTGATTGTAATTTTCTTATCTTTTTTTTTTTTTTTTTTTGAGAGAGAGACAGGGTCTCGCTCTGTGGCCCAGGCCGGAGTGCAGTGGTATAATCTTGGCTCACTGCCACCTCTGCCTCTCAGGCTGAAGCCATCCTCCCATCTCAGCCTCCCGAGTAACTGAGACTACAGGCACACACCACCATGCCTGGCTAACTGACTGCAGTCTTAACCTGTAGGCCAAACTGCCTCTTCATACACGAGACACACTCAACAAAAATGCAAGGAATAGTTATTGAACAGCTACTATATGCTGGACACTGGACTAGACCTTATAGGACTCATGAAGAGGGGTGTGGAGAGATCATATGCATTGTTGGGGGGTTGATAGAGGCTTCTTGGAAAAGGCTTCTGGCTGAGCATGGTGGCTCACACCTGTAACCCCAGCACTTTGGGAGGCCAAGGCGGGCGGATCACCTGAGGTCCGGAGTTCAAGAGCAGCCTGGCCAACATGATGAAACCCCATCTCTACTAAAAATAAAAAATTAGCTGGGCGTGGTGGTGTACACCTATAATCCCAGCTACTTGGGAGGCTGAGACAGGAGAATCACTTGAACCCCAGAAGCGGGGGTTGCAGTGAGCTGAGAATGCACTGCTGCACTCCAGTCTGGGCGACAGACCAAGACTCCGTCTCAAAACAAAACAAAACAAAACAAAAATTCTCCCACCTCAGCCTCCCGAGTAGGTGGGATTACAGGTGCCCACCACCATGCCCAGCTAATTTTTGTATTTTCAGTAGACATGGGGTTTCACCGTGTTGGCCAGGCTGGCCTCGAACTCCTGACCTCAAGTGATCTGCCCACCTCGGCTTCTCAAGGTGCGGGGATTCAGGCGTGAGCCACTGAGTTCAGCCTATTTTTTTGAGACAGAGTCTCTGTCACCCAGGCTGGAGTGCGGAGGTGCAATCTCGGCTCACTGCAACCTCCACCTCCCAGGTTCAAGCAATTCTCCTGCCTCAGCCTCCCCAGTAGCTGAGATTACAGGCCCACACCACCATGCCTGGCTAATTTTTGTATTTTTAGTAGACTGGGTTTTGCTATGCTGGCCAGGCTGGTCTTGAACTCCCGACTTCAGGTAATCCACCTGCCTTGGCCTCCCAAAGTGTTGGGATTACAGACGTAAGCCACTGCACCCAGCCAATTTTTGTATTTTTAATAGTGACGGGGTTTCACCATGTTGGTCAGGCTGGTCTCAAACTCCTGACCTCAAGTCAGGCCCGCCTTGGCCTCCCAAAGTACAGGGATTACAGGCGTGAGCCACCGTGCCCAGCCTTGTTTTTAATTTTTTGTAGAGACAGGGTGTTGGCACATGCCTGTAATCTCAGCTATTCGGGGAGGCTGAGGCAGGAGAATCACTTAAACCTGGGAGGTGGAGGTTGCAGTGAGCCGATATTGCACCACTGCACTCCAGCAGCCTGGGCCACAGAACGAGACTCCATCTCAAAAAAATAAAAAAGGAAAAAAGAAGAGGCATCTGAGAGAGGTTTTGAAGAATGACTAGGATTCCAACAGACAGTGACGGGCAAGAGGTGTCCCCAGAAGCACTGAAGAGGGACCAGCGTGAGAAGTATGGAGCCGGAGCAGCAGGAGTTCACTGGTGGCAGGTTATGAGCAGGAGGCGATGAAAGATCAGGTGTGAAAGTTAAGTGAAGGCCATACTATAGAAGACTTTCTGGCAGCGTAAAGATATTTGGGAGAGCCCCTGATGTCTTTGAGCATAATAGTAGCCCGGGTCAAAGTTATTTAAAGGTTTGGCCAGTGGGCAAGATGTGGGCCTGCAGAAACACCTGGCTGGGAAGTTGGGGAGCCTGAACCATCAGCTGCTCCACGGCCTTGGAATTGATGGTGTAGCACTGCCGGGCACCAGAACTGAGTCCATAGGGCATTTGCTAGAGCTCACAGCCTATGGAATTCAGTTCTCAGTGCCAGGTGGCCAAAGTTCTTTCAGCCTGGACGCTGCCCTTGCATGTTTTCTTCTGTGAATTGTCTCCCGTTCCCAGGATGAGTAGGTTGAGGCCCAGATCGGGCATGGTGGTATGTGCCTGCTCCACATAAGGAACCTGTGATAGCAAGAGATCTCCTATTCCAGCGAGGGTCTGAGCTTGGAGCCGAAAATGGGGGCCCACAGCTAAGGAAATGGACAGGAGTTCCATAAATTCCAACAGGAATTGGAGTAGGTTATGAGGGGAGGGGGCTCAGGGCCATGGCAGGGATTCATCCCCAGGCCTCGGTACTGCATACTCAGTCCTGTCGCTTCCTGCCCAGATGTGTTCCTGGTGGGGCCTGATGTGGGGTTGCAGGGGTGAGGGGCTGGGGAAAGAGCCAGAACACGCACACTGAGAAGGGCATCTCTCTGCAAACCAAGGGGCTTTCTGAGCTAAAGGGAGTCCCCAAGATACAGATCCCCAAGATAGAAGCCCAGCCCAGGAGTCCTAGCTCCCCAGAAATCTCCCCAAAACCCTGAATAAAGGTTTAAAGTACCTGGGATAGAGGAGTAGAGGAGAAAGAGTTCCCTGAAGCACATTTTCATTTTCTGGAGAGTTCAGCTGAGGGCTGGGTGCTCCCCTCACTCACATGGCAAAGCTGCCGCCTATCCCAGAGAGGGAAAGCCAAGCCTGCGCCTCAGGGGCACCCCATCCCCACCCCTGCTGGAATCCAGAGAAAGGGACCGCCACTTACCCACGAAATCTCCTCTCTTTGGCTCCTGGGGCTGGATCTGCAACGATGTTCTCAGCCGGTGCTCCTTAAATAAGGCCTCCGTCCCCCCCCTCCCCAGCCGCCTCCCGCCCCCCCCCCTCCCCAGCCGCCTCCCGCCCCCCCCCTCCCCAGCCGCCTCCCGCCCCCGCCTCATGCTGGCTCTTCTGAGAAAGGAGGAAGGTGTGGGAGGGCCAGGAACCCTGCCCAGAGAGCCCTTTCTAACCTCAAGCCAGAGCGGGACCCCGCCCCCGCCATTCTTTGAAGCCTCCCCTTCCTCACCTTGGTCTCTAACTGGGTTCTTCACACCCCTTGAGACCAGCCCGCTGGGTTCTCTCTCTACTCTGCCTGAAAAATCTGCCCTTTATGCCAAATTCAAGTCCAGTTTCTCATTTTGAAGCAGGATGATGGGGAATGATGTGCTAGGGGAAGCTTCAGCGTAGGTTTCTAGCTTTTCCCACCAGTTAAGGCTATCCAGGCACCCAAACACCAGCTGCAAAATTCACTGGAAGGAATGGCGGGGAAGAGGCATCCCTCTGCCTCCTTTAGCTCCGTGTGGCTTCAAGCAGCACCCAAAGGGCAGTGGGGAATCTGTTCCCATTTTGGGGAGGGAGAGACTGAGACCTGAGGGGAAAGAAAATCAGGGGCTGAAGGTCCAGCCAGTTTCAGAAGCCCTCAGGGCAGGGATCCCAGGAGCCCCTACCTTACAGTATGTGTGTGTCCTTGTGTCTGTGGGGGTCTCTCTCCTCAGCCCACCTTGTGTCCTCGGCCCCCTAGAACTTGACTCCTGCTGCACAGAGCTGGGACTCCCCAGAGTTTGAGTTGGGAAAGGAGAGACTCCCCCTAAGAAGTGTTTTCCATCCTCCTGCTGTGAAAGCTCAGGAAGTTCTTTCTGATACCTGGTCACACACAGCTGCCATCCAACAAACAGGGGAGAGGGGAGAGGGGAAGGCACACAGTCAGAGATGGCTTGCAGGGGTCTTGGGCCAGAACTCAGGGCAGCTCTACTGAGGAAACTTGAAAGTTCCGGGAATGGAGGGTGGTAGGGAGAGAAGAGTCATCAGTATTGTGCAACAGACAGAGGGAAGCAGGAAAGGGGACGGGGGAGGAAAGGGATGGCTGGTCTCTGGAGGACAGGCAGAGGCCTGGGGCTGTGGGCTGCCCATCACCCCCTTCCTAGGGGCCTGCCCGGCCAGAGTTCAAAGTCGCTGTCACCCCACAACTCATTAACCCTAGTATCACCAGGCTGGAGTGGCAGTGTTTTTATGGGCAAAGCGACGCCGAATGTGCCCCTCCTTTCCCTGCTACCTCCCCCAGGCAGCGAGCATCTTGCTGTCTCTGAGGCCAGAAGAGGAAAGAGACTGTTGTGAGGACCAGAGGTGGAAGAGAAAGCAATAAGCAGTCATCCCGTTTTCTCCATAGTTTCTTCTTCTTCTTCTTCTTTTTTTTTTTTTTTTTTTTTTTTTTTTTTTTTGAGACAGGGTCTTGCTTTGTCACTCAGGCTGGAGTGCAGATCACGGCTTACTGAAGCCTTGACCTCTGGGGCTCAAATGATCCTCCCACCTCAGCCTCTGGAGTAGCTGGGACTACTGGCATGCATGACCAGGCCCAGATAATTTTTTATTTAAAATTTTTTTTTTGTAGAGACAAGGTTTCGCGTCTTCAAGGCTGGTCTCAAATTCCTGGGCTCAAGCGATCCTCCCACCTCAGACTTGCAAAGTGCTAGAATTACAGGTCTGAGCCACTGCAGCATAGTATCTGGGCACTGCCTCAATCCCTAGGGGAGAGGAAAGATGGGACTTCCCTCTTGGACTGTGAGCTCCCTGAGAGCAGGGACAGCTTCCAGGTCCCCAGCACCCTACAAGGGAACTAGCACTAAAAAGGGCTCATTCCTGCTGATGGGAGATGGGAAAGCTTATCCTTGAATGGGAATCTTCCCCTCGTGACCCATTTCAGGGTTCCCAAGAGGGGAGGGCTGTGGGGCTTCCCCACAGGGCAGCACCGGGAATCTCTGGCAGCAGGAACAGAAAGAGGAAGCTGAGGTCTTGTTGGGCCCTGGAGTTCAGCTGTCCTGTTCTAGACAAGCAGCCCTGCCAACATCGGGATGAAGGCCCCGGGGATAGGCATGGTCTACAGGCTGTCCATGACCAGGGCTCAGATGGATCCTCACCCTGGCACCTGCTACCACCCAACCTCCCCCAGACCACGTCCAAAATCCCAGACTCCACCCTCTGAAGACCCAGACCTGTAGCCCACCCCAATCTGGGGGAGACACTGCTGTTAAGGGAATGCAAAAGGTACAGACAGGGTGGGGAAGTCAGCACCTAAGAGACTTGCCTGGGCCACGTGGCAAAAACTCCGTTTCTAAAAAAAAGAAAAAAAAATTAGCTGGGTGTAGTGGCATGCTCTTGTGGTTCCAGCTACTCCGGAGGCTGAGATGGGAGGATCACTTGAACCCAGGAGGTCGAGGCTGCAATGAGCCATGTTTGCGCTCGTGAACCTGCACTCCAGCCCGGGGCTGTAACAGCAAGAAAAAAAAAAAAAGAACGAGAAGGAAGGAAGGAAAGGAAAGAGAAGGAAAGAAAGGAAAACAAAGAAAAAAAGAAAAGAGGCCAGGCAGGGTGGCTCATGCCTGTAATCCTCAGCACTTTGGGAGGGCGAGGCAGGCGAATCACAAGGTCAGGAGTTCGAGACCAGCCTGGCTGTAATCCCAGCTACTAGGGAGGCTGAGGCAGGAGAATCTCTTGAACCTGGGAGGCGGAGGTTACAGTGAGCCGAGATCCCACCACTGCACTCCAGCCCGGGCGACAGTGCGAGGCTCCCTCCGAAGAAGAAGAAAGAAGAAAGGAGAAAGAAGAAGAAAGGGGAAAGAAGAAAGAAGAAAGAAGAAAGAAGAAGAAGAAGAAAGAAGAAAGAAGAAAGGAGAAAGAAAAAGAAAGAGGAAAGAAGAAAGAAGAAAGAAAAAGAAGAAAGAAAGAAGAAAGAAGAAGAAAAAGAAGAAGAAGAAAAAGAAGGAAGGGAGAGAGAGAGGAGAAAGAGAAAGAAAGAGAAAGGTCTCTGATGGATGAGAAGGAACAAGGCGGGGATGCAGTCCTACCCACTTCAACTCCACCCCCTCTCAAGACCTTCACTTCTAACGCCTCCCTACGCGCAACAAAACTGGCCGCCGCGGGAGCCCGTCGATAGCCCTGGGACGCTTGAGAATTAGAGCAGAAGCTCCGCCCTGTTGTGGGCAATATGCCCTTCTCAAACATGGCCGCCACGGCGCCTCTGGAAGGGAACCGCTCTGGGCCCCGCCTTTGATCTCGTTGGTGGGGCTGGGGGATGAGAGCTGCACCGCGCGGGACAAGTCGCCGGCGGCGCCCGACGGAGCAGGTGATTTCCCCTCCGGCCCCCGGCCCAGGGCTAGGAGAGTCGCGGAGAGCGCTGACCCAGGGTACCCGTCCAGTGTGTTCCCCCACGGTACCCCCCCGGGGCCCACCGGACCCCCATCTCTGATTCTCGCCGTGGCCTGTATCAAGGAACAACCAGTTACCTCAGGCCTGCCTCGTCATGTGTCCTGCAAGGCCACAGCCGCATCCCCGTGCCCTCGGGCGCACTATTCTGGACGCTTACGGGTGTCCCGCTAGCGGGTTTAGGGAGCTGCTGCTTCAGGGGTCGTCCGTCATCGCGGTCCCACTTCCTGTGCTCGCCCTCCCTGTTTGTGTTCCCGCCTGACTTTGGATGTAGGGATCCCTTGTTCTCCTCAATGTCCTTGATGCCTCTAAGGTCTGACTTGGGAATCAGGGGACAATTATATCCTTTGGGGCCTGCGTTATGGGTCCAGGGCCTCAAGAACCGGGCTTCACAGGGGCTGGGAGAAGCATTGAAGACCTCCATGCTAGACCCCTTGGTGCCTCCCTGAGAAGTTCGCTAGGACTCCTTTCACACTAGCTCCCAGGATTCCTCCTCCCACATGGCCTGCTCTCCCTCCACTTTAAGCACCTCCCCACCCCAAGGGAGTACCATAGTACTTCTTACCCCAGTCTCACTTAAATTTGTCCACAGTGTCTCTACCTAGCATCTGGAGGGTCCAGGCCTGTGCTTCTCTTGGGAAGCTCCCAGGTCAGCTGGGAGCAGTGAAGATGGGGCAGTTAGGGTTGGCTGCAGAAAGGAAGTGAGTCCTGCAGAATGAGATTTGGAGAGGCAGAGGCAAAGATGCTCTGAGCTGGGAGAATGGTGTGAGCAAAGATTCTGAAATAAGCAATATAGCCAGCGAGGCAGGAGAGGAGGTTCCGAATATAGGATGGGGCCACACAGTTTGCATCGTGAGAGATGAGGTAGTGCGGTGGTTAACAGTGAGGGTTCTGCAGCCAGACAGCCTGGGTGTAAATCTGCCATTAACTTGCCCTGTGACCTTGGGCAAGTTACTTAACCTCACAGTGCCTTCATTTTCTTTCGGGTAAAATGGGGATAATACTGCCAGGCGCGGTGGCTCATGCCTGTAATCCCAGCACTTTGGGAGGCCGAGGTGGGCGGATTGCCTGAGGTCAGGGGGTCGAGACCAGTCTGGCCAACATGGTGAAACCCCGTCTCTACTAAAAAATACCAAAAAAATTAGCCAGGCATGGTGGCATGCGACTGTAATCCCAGCTACTCGGGAGGCTGAGGCAGGGGCATTGCTTAACCAGGGAGGTGGAGGTTGCAGTGAGACGAGATCACGCCACTGCACTCCAGCCTGGATGGCAGAGCGAGACTCCGTCTCAAATAAATAAACAAAACAAACAAATAAAATAAAATAAAACATATCTACGTTTAGAGTTACTGTAAGGATTAGGTAAGTTAATACATGTAAAAGTGCTTAGGACAATGCCTAGTAAGCAGAGGCAATAAATGCTAATATTACCATCATCAGAGGCATTTAGGCAGGACTCATGACAGGATGACGGTCACATTTAGTAGACACCATCAACCTATGATCCCTAATTTGGGGCCCCCTAGAAGTAATGGGGTTCTGTGGGCTACATCTGGAATTTGAAATGTCTCATGGAAATCATGTTCTTACCCTGGAGAAGGCTGGCTGCTTAGGTGCTAATTAGGAAACCAGTCTGGCAGACCAGGTCTTCCCCAACGCAGGGGCTATGCTGGGAGAAGTATTATAGGAGCCCCTGAGTAGGAAGGATGTGCTGAGGAAGGCTAGCAGGAATGGGGAAGGGTAAAAGAGCTTAGAAGCCTGGGTGAAGTTTGGGTGGACCAAGAACAGGAGGAGGGAGGGAGGATGTTCCCTTGGAAGACAAAATAGAGAAAAGCTTAGGGGAGCAAGTCTTTTTATTTGGAGACAGGGAAGAGTTTCCTAAAAATTCCCTGGCCCCCAGGCCTTGGCTAAAAACCCAGAAGCATGAGACACATCCCTGAGAAGCTTCTTCCGTAGAAACTGGGCTTTCAGGCCGGGCCTGGTGGCTCACACCTGTAATCCCAGCACTTTGGGAGGCCGAGGCGGGCAGATCACCGGAGGTCGGGAGTTTGAGACCAGCCTGACCAACATGGAGAAACCCCGTCTCTACTCAAAATACAAAATTAGCCAAGCATGGTGGTGCATGCCAGTAATCCCAGCTACTCAGGAGGCTGAGGCAGGAAAATCACTTAAACCCAGGAGGCGTAGGTTGCGGTGAGCAGAGATCACGCCATTGCACTCTAGTCTGGGCAACAAGAGTGAACCTCTCTGTCTCAAAAAAAAAAAAAAAAAAAAGGAAAGAAAAAAAAGAAACTGGGCTTTCAGCTGGGTGTGGTAGCTCACGCCTGTAATCCCAGCACTTTCGGAGGCTGAGGTGGGAAGATCACCTGAGGTCAGGAGTTCAAGACCAGCCTGACCAACATGGTGAAAACCCATCTCTACTAAAAATACAAAAAATTAGCTGGGCCTTGTGGTGGGCGCCTGTAATCCCAGCTACTCAGGAGGCTGAGGCAGGAGAATTGCTTGAACCTCCCAGGTTCACACCATTGTACTCCAGCCTGGGCAACAAGAGCGAAACTGCGTCTCAAAAAAAAAAAAAAAAAAAAAAAAAAAAAAAAAAAAAATGAAGCCGGGCGCAGTGGCTCATGCCTGTAATCCCAGCACTTTGGGAGGCAGAGGCGGGCAGATCACAAGGTCAGGAGATCGAGACCATCCTGGCTAACACAGTGAAACCCCGTCTCTACTAAAAATACAAAAAATTAGCTGGCGCCTGTAGTCCCAGCTACTCGGGAGGCTAAGGCAGGAGAATGGCGTGAACCTGAGATCGCGCCATTGCACTCCAGCCTGGGTGACAGAGAAAGACTCCATCTCAGAAAAAAAAAAAAGAAAGAAAGAAACTGGGCTTTCATGCAGCAGCCATGGGCCTTTGTCCCAGCAGAGGCTACCATGCAACTGACAGCCCAGGATTCAAGGGTGATGTAACCCAGGTCGAGGAGGTAGGTCCCTTGAGGTGGCTCTACCCTGAGGGAGCTGCATGATGGGATCTAGTATGCCTGGGCTGAGCCATTCTGCTCTTCCTCAGGGCCCATGAGGGCTCTGGAGCAGGTGGCATGCATCCCCCTTGTAGGCTGGGAGTCCTGCTTTCCAAAGTAACCCCTGTGCTATGAGCAACTCTGTTACCACTCAGGGGACCAGGCAACTGTGAGCATAGAAGATAGCCCTGTCCCAACTTGAAAGTCTTGATATCCTCCCTTCCCCAGAGTAGCCCCTAGAATAGATGCTGAACTAGGTGACCTGGATTTAAATCTGTCTACTGCAGTCAAGCCAGGTGACTCTGGGCAAGTCATTAAACACACTGAACTTCATTTCTTCATAGGTAAATTGAGGTGTAACTGTTTATTGAGTGCTCACTTCATGAGAGATGCTGAGTATACATTGGTGAATGTCGGCCCAGTGTGTAGTCCCTGCTTCATGAGACAACTGGAAGAAACATTAAACGTTGTCCAAATAATAGTTATGGCTGTGAAAGGTGCTGCTAGTCAGAAAACATAGCCTGCATAGAGAGTGTAATATGGCAGGGACCAAACCAGTTCTAGGTCAGGGGTAGTGTCCCTTGAGGAAGGGAATTATTATTTTTATTTTTATTTTTATTTATTTATTTATTTATTTTTTTTGAGACGGAGTCTCGCTGTGTCTCCCAGGCTGGAGTGCAGTGGCCGGATCTCAGCTCACTGCAAGCTCCGCCTCCCTGCAAGCTCCGCCTCCGGGGTTCACGCCATTCTCCTGCCTCAGCCTCCCGAGTAGCTGGGACTACAGGCGCCCGCCACCACGCCCGGCTAGTTTTTTTTTTTTGTATTTTTAGTAGAGACGGGTTTCACCGTGTTAGCCAGGATAGTCTCGATCTCCTGACCTCGTGATCCACCCACCTCGGCCTCCCAAAGTGCTGGGATTACAGGCTTGAGCCACCGCGCCCGGCCGGAAGGGAATTATTTTTATAGGCCGGGCGCGGTGGCTCAAGCCTGTAATCCCAGCACTTTGGGAGGCCGAGACGGGCGGATCACGAGGTCAGGAGATCGAGACCATCCTCGCTAACACGGTGAAACTCCGTCTCTACTAAAAAAATACAAAAAAAAAAAACTAGCCGGGCGCGGTGGCGGGCACTTGTAGTCCCAGCTACTCAGGAGGCTGAGGTAGGAGAATGGCGTAAACCCGGGAGGCGGAGCTTGCAGTGAGCTGAGATCCGGCCACTGCACTCCAGCCTGGGTAACAGAGGGAGACTCTGTCTCAAAAAAAAAAAAAAAAGTTTCATTTTTTTTTGGGGGGGGTGTTGGGGGACGAAGTCTTGCTCTGTTGTCCAGGCTGGAGTGCAGTGGCGCCATCTCGGCTCACTGCAACCTCCGCCCCCCAGGATCACCCCATTCTCCTGCCTCAGCCTCCCGAGTAGCTGGGACTATAGGCGCATGCCACCACCCCTGGCTAATTTTTGTATTTTTAGTAGAGACGGGGTTTCACCGTGTTAGCCAAGATGGTCTTGATCTCCTGACCTCATGATCTGACCCACTCGGCCTCGCAAAGTGCTGGGATTAGAGGCATGAGCCACTGTGCCCAGCCTAAAAATATTTTTCCCCAAAAAGAGAGATGGAGTCTTGCTATGTTGCCCAGGCTGGCCTTAAACTCCTGAGCTCAAACGATCCTCCTGCCTCAGCCTCCCAAAGTGCTGGAGTTACAGGTGTGAGGTACCGTGTCCAGCCAAGGAAGGGAATTTTGAAATGAGACCCAAAAGATCAGACAGAGTGACAACAAGTGAAGAGGTGGAGGCAGAAGGATACCCAGGCAGAAGAAATAGTTTGTGTAGCCCTAGCACCTAGAAAAAGGCGCGCACTGGATAGGTGCTCCATACATACTTGTTGACATGTTCCATTCCCATCTACATCCTTTTGACTCCCAAAAGTCTGTTTGGGAGTCAGGAGCGTGTGGGTGGTAATGAATGGCTCCAGACCCATAGGTCCAAGTGGCAGCTCATCGTCTCGCTCAGATTATGGGGCAGAAGGCTCAGAAGGCACACTACCTTGCCATGAAAGAGCTTGAGGCAAACTGAAAGAAAGCCAGGGTGGGGCCAGGTGCTTTGTCACACCTGTAATCCCAACACTTTGAGAGGCCAAGGCGGGTGGATCACCTCAGGTCAGGAGTTTGAGACCTACCTGGCCAACATGGTGAAACACTGTCTCTACTAGAAATACTAGAAATACCTGGCTAAAAAATTAGCCAGGTGTGGTGGCACATGTCTGTAATCCCAGTTACTCGGGAGGCTGAGGCAGGAGAATCTCTTGAACCCAGGCGGTAGAGGTTACAGTGAGCCAAGATGGCGCTACTGCACTCCAGCCTGGGCGACAGGGTGAGGCATTGTCTCAAAAACAAAACAAGACAAACAAACAAACAAAAAAAGCGGCCTGGCGCGGTGGCTCACACCTGTAATCCCAGCACTTTGGGAGGCCGAGGCGGGTGGATCACAAGGTCAGAAGATCGAGACCATCCTGACTAACATGGTGAAACCCCGTCTCTACTAAAAATCCAAAAGTTAGCCGGGCGTGGTGTCGGGCGCCTGTAGTCCCAGCTACTCGGGAGGCTGAGGCAGGAGAATGGCGTGAACCCGGGAGGCGAAACTTGCAGTGAGCCAAGATTGCGCCACTGCACTCCAGCCTGGGCGACAGAGCGAGACTCTGTCTCAAAAAAAAAAAAAAAAAAAAGCCAGGGTGGAGGGAGGGAAATGATCCAGAAAGATATGATGCATGGTGAAGCTGGAGAGAGATACAGACAAGGTAAAGCCTGCAGTGGAAAGCCATGAAAAGATTCTGGACTTCCCTGAAGGGTAGCAGGAAGGCATTGATAGATTTTAAGCCGGAAAAATATGATTTTTTTGTAAAGATCACACAGCTGTGGTGTGGAGAATAGGTTGTTGGGGGAAAGATGGAGTGGGGAGAAGGGTTAGGAAGCCCTTGCAGGCAAGAAATGGAGAAGAGTGGGAGTAGAGATGGAGAGAAATAGATGTGGCAAGAGATAATGATGAGGGCTTGGTGACTGATTGGATGAGGGAAAGCAAGGGGTAGGATGGTGTCAAGGATAATTCCCATATTTGTGGCAGGAACAGCCCAGTGCCTGGACATGCATTTACTGAGGATGGCCTTGGAGGAGTAAAGCATTTGAGAGAACGTCTGGGACACGCTAAGTGTGAGATGCCTGTAAAACACATGTGGCGGTGTTAGGGAGGTAGATGTCCAAGCCTGTGGCTCAGAGGAGACTGGACTAGAGGACTGGACATTTGGGAATTGATGACATGGCATTGGTACTTAAAGATGTGGGCCCAGATGAGATCTTCCAGAGAGAGAGAGTGCTGCAGTGAGAAGAAGCGGCAGCTTTGCATGTGAGGAACTCCCACATTTAGAGGGCAGCAGAGAAGGGGACAGAGAAAGGGCCTTCCACGAAATGGCCAGAGAGGTAGAAGGAAACCAGGAAAGAATGGTGTCTCAGAAACCAAAGTTGGAGCTGCTGAAAGGGCAAATAGGTGAAACCATGAGAAATTGCCCCCTCTTTTTTTGTAGATCAAAACCAGACAAAATTGGTAAGCTCATATGGTTCAACCTAATTAGACCAAAACCTGGAAAAAGTAACTGACAACCTCAGTCTAAATTTTGAGGCCGGGCACGGGGTGACTCATGGCTATAATCCCAGCACTTTGGGAGGCCAAGGCTGGACTTTAAGTCCAGGAGATCGAGACCAGCCTGGGTCTTGAACCCTGGACTCAAAACATGGCAAAACTGCATCTCTACTAAAACAAACAACAACAACAACAAAAAATAGTAGGTGGTGTACCCCTGTAGTCCCAGCTACTCCGGAAGCTAAGGCAGGAGGATGGCTTGAGCCGGGGAGATGGAGGTTGCAGTGAGCCGAGATCATGCCACTGTACTCCAGCCTGGGTGACAGAGCCAGACCCTGTCTCAAAAAAGAAAAAGAAAAAGAAAAAATTTTGGTGGAGATTTTGGAGCAGAAGCCAGACTCAAGATAGGGAGAAGTGGATAGCATGCGGAGAAGGAAAGAAGGAAGTAGAATTGACAGACTTGGTGATTGACTGGTAGGGGTGAAAGAAGGCAAAATCAAGGGTAATCCCCAGGTTTCAGCTTTGGCAGCTGAGTGGTGTCAGCTGATGAAGCAGATGTGTGTTTGGAGGGGGGATGTGTGCAGATCGGTAGTCTATCATGAGTGTGAGGTGTGTGGAACTGGTGGTGCCTCTGAACTTTCTGAGTGAGACGATGAGCTGCCATTTGGACCTATGGGTCTGGAGCCATTCAACACCACCCACATGCTCCTGACTCCCAAACAGAGTTTTGGGAGTCAAAATCATGTAGATGGGAATGGAGCATGTCAACAAGTTATGTATTCAGCACCTAGCCAGTGTGGGCATTTGACTAGGTGCTAGGGTTACACTCATGAATAAGACAGAGTGTCCCCCTCGTCCCCACCTTGCTTTGGAGCTTCCATTTTATGGGGGCAGACAGACAATAGGCAAATAAGCACAAAATAATGTTAACGGTAGTAAGTGCTATGTAGGGTTAAGGGGCATGGAGAAGACTTATTTGCCGTAGGTTAGACAGGGAAGGGCTCTCTGAGGAGGTAACATTTGAGCGGAGCCCTGAGGAGTGACTGGACAAGCCATGGAGGTCC
Organism: Macaca thibetana thibetana; assembly: GCF_024542745.1. NCBI lineage: Eukaryota > Metazoa > Chordata > Mammalia > Primates > Cercopithecidae > Macaca > Macaca thibetana. The sequence continues at coordinate 98,536,601 of NC_065586.1, read as the reverse complement.
TGCAGGACACAAACAGAAGGAAGCTCAGCAAGTCTGAGGGACAGCAAGGTGGGGCGGGAGCGAGCCAGCGAGGAGGGACTGGGGAGGCTGGAGAGTTGGGAAAGGGCCAGATCTGTGGGCTCCACAGGCCTTGGGGAGGAGGATGGAAAGTGCTCTGCAGATAGCCCCAAGCTGCGGGAAGGGCAGGGACTGGGTGAGAGGAGAGAATCCATGAAAGGCTTCCCCTTCTATCTGGGCCCCAGAGCCAGAAAAGCCCCTTTGTGCAGAGGGTGGGTGGCCTGTTCTGGGTGGGGGAAGGGCTGTGCTTGGTCCTGAGGCTGCTCCTTGAGGGGCTGGACAATGGGGCCCCTTGTGGTTGGACTTGGGAGCCAAGGGGCTCCCTCAGTGATGGGATTCCTGAGCCAGGAGGCATGTGACCCCAAGACCTTGCCAGAAGGTCTGGGACTGATGCTGGGGAATGGGGTAGGGGGATGGGGAGAGGTGGGGGGCACCTCCTCTAGAGGCTGTCTCCAGACACAGTGCCCTGTCCTGTCTCAGGCTGGAGGAGGTGAGATGGGCGGAGGAGGGGGCATGGTTCTGCTTCGGGGAATAGAGGGCAGCATCAACAGATGGCTCCATGGCAGGCCTGGAGGGAGGAGCCACTGCCCCCGGGCCCAGTGGGTAGGGGAAGGCAGAAGAGGGCCTGGCCATCCTGTCTGTCTGTGTCCCTTCAGAAGAGAGAGCATGGAGCTGGAGAGGATCGTCAGTGCAGCGCTCCTTGCCTTTGTCCAGACGCACCTCCCGGAGGCCGACCTCAGGTAGAGATGGCTCCCCGAGAAGGTTCATGTCAGTGCCCAGAGCTGGAGCTGCCAGGCAGTACTATAGGTCCTGGCCAATGGAAAGATGGCAGGAGGGCTGATTAGGATTTGCTGAAGGCCTTACTTCTCATCCTGTCCCTGTCACCTTTGTTGGGCAGATGGGAAACCATAGCTCTGAGGGAGGGGGTTATACTCTCTGGCCTCAAGGATGAAGGTCTAGCTTATAGACCTCATGAAGCTGAGGGCTGGAGTCTCAGGACAGGTGGGGGTGCTGGAGGCATCCAGTATCCTACCCAGGGCTTGTCCTGTTCCCTTCCTGCAGTGGCTTGGATGAGGTCATCTTCTCCTATGTGCTTGGGGTCCTGGAGGACCTGGGCCCCTCGGGCCCATCAGAGGAGAACTTCGATATGGAGGCCTTCACTGAGATGATGGAGGCCTATGTGCCTGGCTTCGCCCACATCCCCAGGTAGGTTTTGGCTGGGGCCAGGAGGAGGAAGGGGCTGGCTGATTATGGGGTGGGCAGGGTCAACCTCTCACCACCCTCATCTTTTCAGGGGCACAATAGGGGACATGATGCAGAAGCTCTCAGGGCAGCTGAGCGATGCCAGGAACAAAGGTGAGTCTGGAGCTCTAGGCACCTGGGTGATTCATAACCCCACTACCCCTCCCCCCAACTCCCTGCTCCCCAGAGCCTTGGCAAACCTGATGTTCTCTTTGCCTATTTAAGAGAACCTGCAACCACAGAGCTCTGGTGTCCAAGGTCAGGTGCCCATCTCCCCAGAGCCCCTGCAGCGGCCCGAAATGCTCAAAGAAGAGAGTAGGTCTGCTGCTGCTGCTGCTGCTGCTGCTGCTGCTGCTGCGGACACCCAAGATGAGGTACTGGTAGAGAAGGGTACTGATGAGGGACCCAGGGGGCTGGAAAGGGGGGAGTATTGCCTCTTGTTAATGTTTGTACCCTTAGGCAACTGGAGCTGAGGAGGAGCTTCTGCCAGGGGTGGATGTACTCCTGGAGGTGTTCCCTACCTGTTCAGTGGAGCAGGCCCAGTGGGTGCTGGCCAAAGCTCGGGGGGACTTGGAAGAAGCTGTGCAGATGCTGGTAGAGGGGAAGGAAGAGGGGCCTGCAGCCTGGGAGGGCCCCAACCAGGTATCTTCTCCCAGCACCCTCTACCGTGTAGCCTCAGCTACATTCCACCTTGGAGTTAAGCCCCAACCCTTGCCTATCCCCATCTGTTTCCCCTGCTGGTGCCCTTGGGCCTAGACCAGGCCTCCCCTCTCTGCAGGACCTGCCCAGACGCCTCAGAGGCCCCCAAAAGGATGAGCTGAAGTCCTTCATCCTGCAGAAGTGAGTCTGAGCTGGCCTGGGCTGGGCTGGGCCCTAGAGGGTCTTCCCAGGGTGACAGGAGCTTCACCCAGCCAGTTTTTGACAGGTATATGATGGTGGATAGCGCAGAGGATCAGAAGATTCACCGGCCCATGGCTCCCAAGGAGGTGAGAGAGTTAAGGGTTGCTGGGGATGTGGAATGGGTGGGACTGGCTCCTGGCTTCTGCCACTCACTGCCTGATTGCCTAACAGGCCCCCAAGAAGCTGATCCGATACATCGACAACCAGGTAGTGAGCACCAAAGGGGAGCGATTCAAAGACGTGCGGAACCCTGAGGCCGAGGAGATGAAAGCCACATACATCAACCTCAAGCCGGCCAGAAAGTACCGCTTCCATTGAGGCACTCGCCGGACTCTGCCCAAGCCTTTTAGGCTCAGATCCCAGAGGGATGCAGGAGCCCTATACCCCTACACAGGGGCCCCCTAACTCCTGTCCCCCTTCTCTATTTCTTTGCTCCATAGTGTTAACCTACTCTCGGAGCTGCCTCCAGGGGCACAGTAAAGGTGGCCCAAGGAAGGTGTGAGTGCATTCTGGTCATTTCTGCCTCAAGACTGGGATACTATGCCTGTCTGACTTTTCCTCCCCAACTTCGAATCCCCTATCTTCAACAGGGCAGCACCAGGCAAGAGGGGGTAAAAAGCTCTTTATTTGAAGCTCCAGGGTGGCGCAGGGCACTGGCCTCTCACCAGAGGTCCCCACAGTTCAGGTTCCCTACAGCTCAGTGTCAGGCCCCAGCCACACAGTCCAGCTGTGCTCCGATTGGCAGGCGCGTCAGACCTGCAGGTTGACAAAAGGTGCGAAGCCAGCCATATCCTGCAGCAGCACCAGGGCCTGGTGCAGCGGCGGCTCCACGTCGATGTCCACGCCGCGCTTCCGCAAGCGGCTCAGGCTGGACTCCGCCACATGGTGGCAGTGCCGCACCCGCAGCGAGCGCAGCGCGGGGCAGTACTCGGCCAATGTCCTGAGGGAGGAGCAGGGTGAGGCTAGGGGCATGAAGCCACCACACCCTTGGTGGGGTAAGGTGGGAGCCCGGGCTCACTCAGCCTCGGACTGGCTCTGGCAAAATCCCAGTCTCCCTCCAGCTCGGGGCAGGGGCATACTTTTTCCGTCCCTACACAAGGGAGGCACCTGGATTGGCTTCCAGTGAGCTGGAGACTTCCCGTCTCATTTAAGGGGGGGAACTCGGCCCTCAGCTCCACCTAGGATTGCAAGGTTTCCCCCTTGTTGAAGAAAAGCCAGAAGTCGACTTTCTTTTTTTTTTTTTTTTGAGACTGAGTCTGGCTCTGTCGCCCAGGCTGGAGTGCAGTGGCCGGATCTCAGCTCACTGCAAGCTCCGCCTCCCGGGTTTACGCCATTCTCCTGCCTCAGCCTCCTGAGTAGCTGGGACCACAGGCGCCCGCCACTTCGCCCGGCTAGTTTTTTTGTATTTTTTAGTAGAGATGGGGTTTCACCGTGTTAGCCAGGATGGTCTCGATCTCCTGACCTCGTGATCCGCCCGTCTCGGCCTCCCAAAGTGCTGGGATTACAGGCTTGAGCCACCGCGCCCGGCCTCAGAAGTCGACTTTCTATGTGAAATCTCCCAATGTGTAAATATTGGTTCAAAAAAGTTTTTAAACTATGGGCTCTCTGGCCTAGGCAACCCTAGAGGCCCTTTCTGTTCAGAATGGGGGTGCTGTGGTTTGCAGGAAGATTCAGAAGCCTCAGTCCGGGCTTTTAACAACTACAGCCCGCCCCATACCAGCAGAGGCTAAGTGACTGCCCTCCTCCCGCCCCATCAGGCCCAGGCACCTGACACCGTCGCTTCCGACGCGGAGGCAGCCGGTGAGGTCAAGGTGCTGGAGTTCTGGGCAGTTCCGAGCCAACTCTTGAACCGCGGCGTCTCCCACGTTGGCGTTGACGGCCAGAGAGAGGCTGCGGAGGCCAGCGCCGCGCCTCTGCGCCAGGTACACGATGGCCTCGTCCTTGAGCTGGCGGCAGGCGGTGAGATCCAGCTCCTCCAGGGCCGGGCAGCGGTCAGCGAGGCCGCGCAGCGCCAGCCCGTCCACCCAGTCACAGTGCGCGAGCGACAGGCGCTGCAGGCGTGGGCAGCCCTCGGCCAGCGCCCCAAGCGCCCGACGACTCAGTTGCCCGCAACCGCCCAGCGCCACACTCCGCAGCTGCGGATTACGCGCCAGCACCGGCACCAGGTCCTCGTCTGACAACCATTCGTGACACGGCGCCAGCGCCAGCTCCTGCAGCCCCTCGGCGTCCCGCAGCAGCCGGGCCAATGCGGCCCGCGGGATCTGCAGACCCACCTGCGGGCGGGGAGGCACCCCAACTCTCAGCCCGTCCCGCACTCCTCAGCCGCCTATGCGCCCCTGAGTTCTTTTCTGGCAGCCTCCTGCTCTCCCAGGAGAGACCTCACTCTCCCTCTGAGTCGCTACCCAGTACTTGCTCTTTTGGAGTACTCCCTGCTGCGTGGATCCCTCCCCGGGCAGCCCCGGCGGCCCAAGGGGGTCCAGAAGGGTATACTGCGGGGCTGGGGGCTGGGCTAGAGGCGGGGCGGTACCCAGGCAGGGGCGGGGCTTCAGCCCCCGGCTCACCTGCGCTGCATCGAAGCGACGCAGCCCGGCCAGGTGAAGCTGCACCAGCGCCCGGAAGGCCCGGCTAACGCGCTGCAGCCGGAGCAGCTGGCACAGCGGGACCCGGTTCAGGACGTGTGGGAGCAGCACATCTTCCCAGGGCAGGTCCAGGAGCCTGCGAGTAAAGGGGCGTTGGCACCGGCGTCCCGAGGCCACTATTACCTGCGAGTCCACCTCCGTTATGCTCCTGCGCCCCAGCTCCCAAGAGCGGCCCCCAGACCCAGCCCCGGCTCGGATACCCTCCCGCAGGTTCGTCTTCCCTCTCTCGGCCCCTCCGGTACTCGGTACCTGACGGCTCCGGGCTCTTGCTCCCCTCCGGACGGCTCCATCGGTGGCTCCATCGGCTGTATATTGCGCGTGCGCAGTAAGATTTTCTCGCTTTGGCCTTGGAGTGGCGGTGCCAAACCCGCCTCCTTGGGCTGTAGAGATAGACCTATTCAATCGAGTGCCGTGTCACCGAGGATCCAATCTGAAAGCTTTTCGGGTAGACCCCGAAACACAGGCGGAACAGACCGGTGGTGTAACATTAGGCCTCGCCTTCTCAGCTACAGAGCTTGAGGCCCGAAGCTGGAGAATGCGGTGGGCATCAGAGACTGGCTTCTGTCGTCCTCTTGGGCCAGTAGCCGCCTCTGAGTGAAGTGATGATGGAAGGAGCAGGCAAGGCCAAACGCGGAGGGGGCGGAGCCAGGACTCCTAGGTTACCGGCCTCGCCTCTGCCCTCTGGTCGCGTTTACCGACTTTGAAAAACGGAGAGAAACTATCCAGGCTCTTACTGTCTGCCACGTAACAGGTGTTCAATAAGTAATTGTTGAAATAATGAATGAATGGGCGAGGCTATAATTTTTCCCTCATCAAGTAAACCTGCTCAAACCTCCCATTCCTGATTAATTGTGAAGAGCTATCCAGCCTCTTCCACTTCGTAACAGTTTGGGCCGCGTTTCTGCCGGGGGAAGAGAGACGTAGGGGGCGCAAATAAAGACTATATTTCCAACTGGGTCCCTTTCATTTCCTCCAAAGGTCCAGAGTCCTGAGAAGGAGGAGAGCTCAGCTCAGCCCGCCAGGGGTAGTGCTTCTCGGCTGGCCTTGGGTTTAGTTGTAGGGTCTGAGGCTGGGTCCGCCCTGGGGCAGTGACGCCCCAGACCTCTGGACTTGGCTTCAAGACTGCCTCTCACCGCGTCCCCACGTCCCAGTCCCAGGATCCGCTCCGGGGGACCCCAGGGGTAGTGCCTTCCCCCATCATCCACGGGATGAGTATGGGGGGATGTGAAGGACGCGAGGGCCGCTGCACCGCTGACGGTCTGGCGTTCCTTCGGTGCAACCGCTTCAGCTGGCTCATCACAATGAAAACCACTTCTCATCTGTTATCTCGTCAGGGCTTCGGGCACCTCTGAAAGGTGGGCAGGTCTATGCTATCTCTCCATTTTAAAGATGGGGAAACCGAGGCCCTGGAGAGGAAGCGCCTTGTCCAGAATCAAGCCAGACGGGAATAGAGAACCCAGACATCTGGTTTTCCCAGAATTCCTTCCACGTTTCCCCACCCCGCAAGGCAGCGAGAAGGGAGAAGCCAGTGGCGCGGAAGGACAAGAAAGGGGTCAAGTTAGGTGAGGGCTTGCTACCTCTTCTTCCTCAGCCTGCTTAGGGAGGGGGTAGCTAGGAGGACTGACCCCTGCAAAGATAGAGCCACGTGAGCGCGCACCACCTCCGGCCGCGCGCCTCGTCCCCCTCCCCTCTTTGTTCGCGCCTCTGCGCCTGCGCAGTGCGACAAATCTGGCGCTGTCCCCTTCAGCACCACGCGGAGTCCGCGCCGCCCCTCCCCGCGGTGAGCCCCGCGCGCCCCCGCCTCGCACGTCCTCGCGCCCCCTGACTGCCCGAACAGACCCCTTCTTCCTTCCGAGGTCACCATCTGCCCTCCCTGGCCCTCCCAAAGAGAGTAGTTGCCATAGTAACTCGAGCGGCTCTTTCTTAAAATAGCAGGGTCCCCTTCTACCCTGGCCAAGGGCACAAGGGTTACCTGTCGCCCACGTCTTCCAGTCCCTAGGTCATCTCTTACCCCTGGGCAGGCGTGACGACACCTGGCAGCAAGGAAGTTCTTCCTGAAATCTGATTTAACATCCCCCTGCTGCATCCTGGGGGGGGTGGTCACGGTTGGGTCTCCTGGGTCCGAGACTCAAAACCCCTGGCGGGTTCAAGACGGTGTTCCCTAGATCTCCTTTCCATAGTTGATGGTCTCCTGTACTTAGGGGGCGGGTCCAGTCTACACCCATACCGTGTGCTTGGAGCGGCCGCGTGCTCGTGGGGGCGGGAGCGCGTGTGGCATGTAACAGGTCATGTGGCAGCCTCCTAGGGACACGCGTGGGGTCTGGAGCGGGACACGCGTGTGCAGCCGGGCCTTACGTGTGGCTCAAGGGGCGGTGGGCGAGACAGACGTGGACACAAGTGGGGTGGGGCACGTCAGGGTCTGGGGAATAGAACCAGGGGTTCCATGCCCCCTCCTCCTTGTCTGGGGCGGGTCTTAGGTTGGCGGGAGAGCCCAGCGGGGACCTAGCGACCAAGGGGGCTGGCAGCCTCCGGGGCTCCAGGCCCTGGGAGAGGGCGGGGGGTGGGGGGGATTAGCGTTGCCTGAGCGGCGCGTAGGGGGTAGGGGGAGGGACTGAGAGGCGGGCGGGCCTGGAGCAAACGGGAGCTGCGCTGCCTTCACAGCTCAGCTGGGCCCAGCCTCTCCTCTGTCTCTCCTCGGTCCCAGCTCTGGGCGAGCAGCGGTGAGTACTGAGGTGGCATTGAGTTGGGGCTGCGCCGGGTATGCGCTGGGACCCCGTTGAGCTTCCAGAACCTGCCTGGCAGGGTTGCTACTCCTGACCTCTGCCCCTCCCCTGCATTGCCACCAGAGGCCCCTTTACCTGGTTCTGGTCTCTCCCGGATGGGATCTGTCTTACCCCTGGGGAGAGAGGGAGAGGAGAGGAATATGATGCAGATTCCCCTCAAGAGACCCTAGTAGGTGGGGGGGAGGGGAGGGTGTGTGTCCCTGCTTGAGTGTGTACATCTGTATGTGTACATCTGTATGTGTATGTGACTGTGAGCAGTAGGTCTCTGTGAGTGTCTGATACACCTGGACCTCTGTGTGCACTGGAGAATGACAGCCTGTGTATATATTTGGGTACCTCTTTGTGTCTTCCTGTTTGATGATGGTGTGTGTGTAAAACAAGCATGTGCCTTTTCATTACACACATATTTGTTATGACTATGAGAGTGCATGAGGGTGTGTCTTTGAGCAGTGTGTGTGTGTCTGTGTCTGTGTGTGCCAGAGGGTGTTGCCTATGAATGTGTTTAACTGTGTACTGACATATTTGTCCTTATGAATGTGTGTGTGTGCATGTGTGTCTGTGTATGTGTGTGCCTGTCTGTACCTGTATGAAGAAAAGAATGTCCCTGGCCGGGTGCGGTGGCTCACGCCTGTAATCCCAGCACTTTGGGAGGCGGAGGCAGGTGGATCTCCTGAGGTCAGGAGTTCAAAACCAGCCTGGACAACATGGTGAAACTCTGTCTCTACTAAAAATACAAAAATTAGCCAGGCGTAGTGGTGGGCGCCTGTAATCCCAGCTATTCGGGAGTCTGAGGCAAGAGAATCACTTGAACCTGGGAGTCAGAGGTTGCAGTGAGCCGAGATAGCACCATTCCACTCCAGCCTGGTCACAGGGGTGAAACTCTATCTCAAAAAAAAAAAAAAAAAAAAAAAAAAGAAGAAGAAGAAGAATATCCCTTTCCCATTCAGTATGTATATATTGGGGGTAGGACCCTCTGCTCAGGCCTTTCTCCCCACTTCCATGCTGTGCCTCTCAGCCCTTCAGCATTCCTATATAACCCCTGTTCTTCTTCCCTCTCCTTCCAGGAGTCCTGAGTTTCCCTTCCCTGAGTGAGAAGCCTCCATAAGAGAGACTATAGGGGTCACAGGGCGGTATGATGGTGACAGCTGGCTGACACCCCTTCTCCAAAGGGTGGAGTACCAACTTCCCCCATTCCAGAAGTAGCTCCAAAGTGCCATAAGAACTCCGGGCTCACTCAACTTCTGAAGTTGCTTCCTCTGTCCTCCCAGGGTGATGCTCAGGGCCCCAGGCAGAAGGAAAGGAGCCAGGGGCCCACCGGGTGTATAACTCTTTTCTCCTCAGGCCTCTATGAAAGTAGCCCCCAGGCATGGGATCAGTGATCCCATATTACCAGGATGAGCTAGGCCCCTGGTACTCAGAGGCCCCAGCCAACCTTCCCTTCCCTATCTCTGCTGTCCTGTCCATCTAACTCCTTGGCAGTTCACCCCATGCTCCCCTTCCTCTTTTACAGGCCTGTCTGAAGAGCATGCAGCCCCCTTACTCCCCGCCTGGCCTCGCCATCCCTGCCCCCCCAGCCTGACCCCCGGCCCCAGCATGGCCCAGGGTGCCATGCGCTTCTGCTCGGAAGGCGACTGTGCCATCTCCCCACCACGATGCCCACGCCGCTGGCTCCCCGAAGGCCCAGTGCCCCAGAGCCCCCCAGCCAGCATGTATGGCAGCACAGGCTCCTTGCTACGGCGAGTGGCAGGTCCAGGTCCTCGAGGCCGGGAACTGGGACGTGTGACAGCACCCTGTACACCTCTGCGTGGCCCCCCCTCACCCCGTGTTGCTCCCTCACCCTGGGCACCCTCTTCACCCACTGGGCAGCCCCCACCCGGGGCCCAGAGCTCTGTGGTCATCTTCCGCTTTGTGGAGAAGGCCAGTGTGAGGCCACTGAATGGGCTACCTGCTCCCGGGGGCTTGAGTCGGAGCTGGGATCTGGGGGGGGTTTCTCCTCCCAGGCCCACCCCAGCCCTTGGGCCTGGCTCCAACCGGAAGTTACGGCTGGAAGCATCCACATCAGACCCACTCCCCGCCAGAGGAGGCTCCGCCCTACCTGGCAGCCGGAACCTTGTACATGGGCCGCCAGCCCCACCCCAGGTTGGAGCAGATGGCCTTTACTCCTCTCTCCCCAATGGGCTTGGGGGCCCCCCTGAGCGCCTGGCCACACTCTTCAGAGGACCTGCTGACACTGGATTCCTGAACCAGGTATGCAACTTCCCCTGGGCTCCCGGGGCCCCCAGTGTAGGGGCAAGGCTTAACCTCCTGTCAGACATGGGCTTGTCTGCTGTTCACTCTGAATCCTTTAATCTGTCCTAAATCTGCCTCTCTCTTGCCCTCTGTGTTTGTCTCTGTGTCTCTGCACCTCCATCTCTGTCCCTGCATGTTTTAATTTCTGTTTCTGTCCCATATTCTTGTGTCCTTGTATGTCTGGTTTTATCTCTGGGTGCCTGTGTCTCCCTCCTTGGCTCAGGGGGATACCTGGTCCTCCCCCCGGGAAGTTTCCTCTCATGCCCAGAGAATCGCTCGAGCCAAATGGGAATTCTTCTATGGCTCCTTGGACCCCCCCAGCTCAGGTAAGGCCTGGGACTGAGGCAGAGAGAACAGGGCAGGACCTTCCCCACAGCAACTGAGACTCAGTAGGGAGCCCTCCTTCAAACTTCCCCTAATCCTTGGAATTGGCTCTTGAGTCAGCCAATGTCTCCCCAGGCCTCAACCTTTCCATCTGCACTATGATGGGAGGCTGGAGGATAGGGACTGGGTGGGACACCTGGAGGAAGCTGAGTAATGGAGGGAGGGGACGGCAGGATATTGAGGGGCATTCCATGGAGTAGAAAAGAGGCTCAGCAGGGCTCAGTGGCCCCAGCATTTTGGGAGGCCAAGGCAGGAGGATTGCTCAAAGCCAGCAATCCAAGACCAGCCTGGGCAACATAGCGAGTCTCTACAAAAAATTTAATTAGCTGGATGTAGTGGTGTGCACTTATAGTCCCAACTACTGGGGACGCTGGGTTGGGAGGATCCCTTGAGTCCAGGCGATCAAGGCTGCAGTGAGTTATAATTGCACCACTGCACTTCAGCGTGACACAGTGAGACCCTGTCTCAAAAAAGAAAGAAAGAGAGAGAGAGAGAGAGAAAGAAAAAGACTAGTCTTCCCCCAGTTCCTCAAAGCCATTTGACAAGAACTTGATTTAAAATGAGCTCCACTGGCACCAGGAACAAGCTAAGTTTGTAGCAGGAGGAATGGTGGCTAGACAGTGAGAGAACTTCCTGCCAATATGAGGCAGTGGGCAGAGCTCCTACAGCAGGATTAGGACAGGGAGCTGACGTGGATAACCTCCTGACCTGGATGCCTATGCACACTACAGGTGCTAAGCCCCCAGAGCAGGCCCCCCCATCTCCACCTGGGGTGGGCTCAAGGCAGGGCTCTGGGGTGGCTGTGGGGCAAGCGGCCAAGTACTCAGAGACAGACCTGGACACGGTGCCCCTGAGGTGCTACCGCGAGACTGACATCGATGAGGTGCTGGCTGAGCGGGAGGAGGCTGACTCGGCCATTGAAAGTCAGCCCAGCTCTGAGGGTCCACCAGGCACTGCCCACCCACCTGCCCCACGGCCCGGCCTACGCCCTGACCCTCATCCCAGCCTCGGCAGTGGCAATGAGGATGAGGACGAGGATGAGGCAGGCGGGGAAGAAGATGTGGATGACGAGGTGTTTGAGGCCTCTGACGGGGCCCGGTGAGTGGGGGAGTGGGAGAAGGAAGTGGCTTCCCATTGGCATACAGGCAGAGCGGGGCTCAAAGGGCTTGGGATAGAGATGGGTGTGGGCATGGTGTATAGCAGGAGATTCTAGACAGAGGCCTGAGGCTTGGCAGAACACTGGGGATGTGGGAAGCAAAGAGGCCAGGGGTTCAAGCAGAACAGGGGGCAGGGTGAGAGGCCAAAGGCCGCAGTCAAGCCCAGGATCACAGGAGCACGAGTCCGGATCCTGGTGGGAGAGTGGGGAGTGTGGGGACATTCCTTTCCGTCTCACACCCCAGTGTCGCTTGGAGCCTCATCTTCTCCTAAGATGTTGCCAGAAATAGAAATGGGATGGCAGGAGGGAAGCGGATCAGGGAAAATGAGGAGAAAGGGAGATTAGCAGGGAGGGAGGGGACTGGGTGCTGGGGACTGGTAGGGCTGGTGTGCCTCAGGGGGCACTGAATAGCTTGGTCCCCTACCCTGGAGGCTCTTTTTTGTTAGTGGGCAGGAGCCAGTGAAAAGGAGATGATAATCCCCTAAGCAGAGTCAGTGTGAGAGTTCAGTGAAATTCTGCCCGAGCCCTGTAATCTGGGCCCCTAATCAGAGATTCTCCCTGCCCCTGCAGGCCAGGGAGCCGGATGCCTCTCAAGTCACCTGTGCCCTTTCTACCTGGGACCAGCCCCTCGGCTGATGGGCCTGACTCTTTCAGTTGTGTGTTCGAAGCCATCCTGGAGTCACACCGGGCCAAAGGCACCTCCTATACCAGCCTCGCCTCGCTGGAGGCCTTGGCCTCACCTGGCCCAACCCAGAGCCCCTTCTTCACCTTTGAGCTGCCTCCCCAACCCCCTGCCCCCCGGCCTGACCCACCAGCTCCCGCCCCACTTGCCCCTCTTGAACCGGATTCTGGTACCAGCTCTGCTGCTGATGGTCCTTGGACACAGAGAGGGGAGGAGGAGGAGGCAGAGGCCAGAGCCAAGCTGGCCCCAGGGAGGGAGCCCCCTAGTCCCTGCCACTCAGAGGACAGCCTTGGGCTGGGTGCAGCACCCCTTGGCAGGTAAGTAATTCCTTTTGTCCCTCAGACTTGAGGCCCCCAGGGCTCCAGAAACAGCTGCTGTAAGGGACAGATCCTGAGTGTGAGGATTAGTTTATATTCCTGACCCCTGAGTAGGGGTGGTTAGGGGATGCAGATCCTGTTTTCCCATTTGGAGGACTACTGCCATTAGCTGTGAGGGGGAGTCCCTCACAGCGCCTCTCTTGGTCTCAAGTCCAGTGGCTTGAGAAAGCATGATTCAGCATTGAAGGATCCCCGGAGAATACCCTTCTTGCTCTCCTGGAGGGCTCTTTCTTCCCTTGGCAGAGTCTTTAGCCTGCTCAGAATTCTTGTGATCTTACCCCCACCCAGCCTGGAGGCTTCACCAAAGATGCAGCCACCAGCCTCTCCCACTGCCTCCCTCCCATGTCGCCCCTGCCCAATCAGGCATCTCTCGTCCAGCTCCAGGAAGTCCTTTCACAGTCTAACCTTTCTGCTCTCCCCTCTGCCAGCTACCCTCTCAGTCATGGAAGCCATGGCAACAGGAGGGGGTGGCCAGGGAGACAGGGTTGCCTAGCAACCAGGAGTTTCCGGCCTCTGTCTCTAGGGTGACAGGTGGCTTTGCGAGTAGAGCAGCTGGGGTGGGAAGGGGAGGAGAGAAAGGGAATGAGGGTGCGCACCCTGACCCTTAACCCCCTAACTCCAGAGCCTGCTTCTGTGTGGGTAGAGGGGGAGCACCAAGGAGAGGCTCCTCTCCCTAAAAGGCAGGAGGGGGAAAGCCTTCGGACCAGTATCCCTGCTGCCCTCAAATCTTTCCCTGACCCTCCACAGTTCCTCCGTAGTAGCCCATCTATTCCACCTTTGTCCATAGTCTAAGAGACAAAGGACTATTTTCTGTGTAGGGCCAAGGTGGGAACAGATAATCTACATCTAATAGCAAATGTAGGCCCCTGGGAGCTTGGGGAAGCAACCAGAACTCCCACAGCAGCAAGATGGATGTGGGTTAGATTTAAGGCAGGACTTCCACAGAGAGGTGGTAATGATAGAGTAGGCTGATGGAGAGAATCTAATCTCCTTCCCAGGGAAAAAGAAGAATGCTTTCCCATGTCCCTCCACTCCCTCCCCTTCTCCACCTTCTGCGCCTGGAGGCAGGAGGGTCTGGATGGCTCCTAAGGACCCTGCCCCAGCCTGAGCTGGTGTTCTATCCCGGCAGCGAACCACCCCTGAGCCAGCTGGTGTCCGACTCAGACTCAGAGCTGGACAGCACAGAGCGGCTGGCCCTGGGAAGCACAGACACCTTGTCCAATGGGCAGAAAGCAGACCTGGAGGCTGCACAGCGCCTGGCCAAGAGACTGTACCGACTAGACGGCTTCAGGAAGGCTGATGTGGCCCGGCACCTTGGCAAGAAGTAAAGCCACTTGGCTGGGACTGAGGATGGGGGCAGAGGGAGGGCATCCTGAAGGCAGCTCTCCATCTAATGTCCCCAGGTCATTGGGTAATCCCCACCTGACCCCCTGCGCTTCCCCTTGAGACCCTACTTGTCTCTCTATCCTGCCCACAGCAATGACTTCAGCAAACTGGTGGCTGGGGAGTACCTCAAGTTCTTTGTCTTCACGGGCATGACTCTGGACCAAGCTCTCAGGTGGGTGTTGACCCTTTGGAGGACAGCCCCCACTCTCCAGGCTTCATGTTAGGGCCCCAGGATGCCTCCTCTGAGCCCCTCTGTCCCCCACAAGCTGTCCTGACCTCACCCTTCCCAAGCTGGCTGGGCATGACCAAGGTCCAGAGCTGCCTGGTAAAGGGACCTTGGGTAGGGGTGATGGGTGAATGGTCAGGGTGCATACCCTCATCCCCTTTCTCTCCTCCCCTTCCCACCCCAGCTGCTCTACTCTCAAAGCCACCTGTCACCCCAGAGACAGAGGCCAGAAACTCCTGGTTGCTAGGCAACTCTCTCTTGCCCCTTCCCCAGGGTGTTTCTGAAGGAGCTGGCCTTAATGGGTGAGACCCAGGAACGAGAGCGCGTGCTGGCCCACTTCTCCCAGCGATACTTCCAGTGCAATCCTGAAGCCCTGTCCTCAGAGGGTGAGGAGTTCCGAGAGCAGGGGGGTTCTTAGCTGGCCACAGAGGCAAAATGGGCTGGGCCCTGTGTGTGTATACAAGAGCATGAGTGTGTGTACAGCAGGGAATAGATATACATGTGTGTAGGCATGTGAACTTGCATGTGTGCAGACAGTGCTGTCATGGCTGCATGTATGTGGAACTATACATGTGGGCAGGCATATTGCTAGGGTTGAGTGTGCTGTGAAGAGGCAGGAGTTTGCATGCCTGTGCAGGCCAGTGCTTGGCTGGAGTGGGGTTTCTGTTTGACTGCCCTGGTCTATAGGACTGTGCTGCGGTTCACTTTCTTGTGGTCCAGGCTTAGAGGCAAGGGAACGTTGGGGCAACTAGTGGGCAGCCCTCAGTACCTGAGGGAGCCAGGGACGGATCCTGAGAAGAGGGCTAGGTCCTTGCTGAGGGATCTATTGGAAGAGGAGCTCTTTGTAGGGAGGGTTCACTAATGGGGTTCAGGAGGTAGGAGGTTGCCGGCCAAAGCAGGTGGAGATGAACTGGGAGGTTGGGGAATATGGCTGTGGGAAGGGTCCCTGGGAGGCAGCCAAGGCTGAAAGTCAGCTCTCCCCTAGACGGCGCCCACACTCTGACCTGTGCGCTCATGCTGCTCAACACCGATCTCCACGGCCACGTGAGTGGGGGCCGGGCCGGGCGGGCAGGAGCCAGAAAACAAACCCCTGGCCAGACATTCAGGACCTGGGAGGCCAAGGGCCCTCCAAACTCACAGGCTTCTGTTGCCTCCCTTAGAACATCGGGAAGCGCATGACCTGCGGGGACTTCATCGGGAACCTGGAGGGCCTCAATGACGGCGGCGACTTCCCTAGGGAGCTGCTCAAGGTGGGGGGCGGGGCAGGGTAGAAGTTGCTGGAGGGGAAGGATGGAGGACCCAGTCGGCGACGGAGTCCGGAGTCCAAGGGAGGGCAGGGCTGGGGCTTGCCGGCCCCCGCTACTGCCGCGGGAGCCTGGGCTCTCGTGACTCAGCCTGGGGACCACCCCCTCCCCCGGCCCCACGCGCAGGCTCTCCCGGAACATGGCGCACATGCGTGCGGTCGCGGCTGCGCGCGGCGGGGGAGGGGACCCGGTTCTGGAAAACACGCGAGCAGGCGGCCCAGGCCCCTGCATTTGCCTTCATCAGTTCCCCTCCTCCAGTGTGTGCTGGGGTGGAAGGCGGGAGTTGCGGGGGTCCCTTCACGGGGCCGGGATTGAGTGGGGGTACACTCCACACTGCTCCCCCGCCGCGTGGACAGCCAAAAAGACCCTTCTCGTGCTGCTGCGCTGCAGGGACCCAGAGGGAGAGGGGCCTGAGATGGACTAAGCTTTTCCAAGGTCTGGCAGCGAGTTAGCGCAAAGCTGGAGCCAGAAACTGCTTTCTGGCTCCCTGTGAGCAGGCCCCCTTCCCAGGCGCCAGCTCCATGACCCACAACTGAGGGGTCAGATACGTAGGGGCTGGTGCCGGTGGGAGAAGGGAACGGCTCGTCCAATGGGTTCACTCTTCTCCCTGATGTGGTGGTGGTTTATCCAGGGAGGCCTGGACTCACTTGAAGAAACCCCCAGGCTTGGACAAAGGTGTCTCTGCGCAACTACATACATGTAACAGCACAGGAGTGTCCCAGGGCGTGTCTGTGAGCTTGGGGTGCTGGGCTTCTGAGTTTGGGGTGTATCCGAGAGGGAAAGTCCATGGTGAGCTGGGGTGTATGCTTGAGTTGAGTTGCATCTGTGTGCCCGGGCGTCGTGAATCAAGGGTTTGTATGGCTTGGTGTGTTTGTGTTTTAGGGCTTACGATTTAGAGTGTGTGTCTGAGTTGGGGTGTAGGCTGGATGTTTATGTGTGGTGGGGTGTACATCTTTGAATTGGCCGTGTCTGAGGTATGCCATATGCCTCTGAGTAGGGGGTGTATGTTTGTGAGCTAAAGATTGTAAGTTTTGAAGTGTCCATTTAAATGGGTAGTGTCTGCGAGTTGGGGTGACCGTGAACTGGTGCGTCTGGTTTGTTGGGGTGTACGTCAGAATCGAGGTGCGTTACGTGACTTGGGATCTATATATGGGGGGTATCTGCGGGTGAGCTGCATGAAGTCGGGGCTGCTCCTTCCCTGCCTTCGTCCTCCCTCGGGGCCCCTCTTGGCTCAGTGGAAAAGGGCCGCAGGGAAGCGTCCGACCTCTCGCCTCCCACCACCCCAACCCAGACGAGCCAGAAGGGAGTTCCAGACCCTGCTGGGTCCGCCCAGCGTCACAGCCCCAGGCATAGCCGCGCTCCCAGCCTCCCCGGAGCTGCCACCCACGCTGGCCTCCCCAGGCTCCTCCCAGTGGCCGCGCGGGGAGGGCCCCCTTCGCGATCCGGCGCCTCCATTTCATGCGATCCCCGCCCCCCGCCCTCGCCCTCCCCTTCCCGTCGGTGCCCCCCTCCCGCTGTAGCCCAGCCGCAGAGCAGACAGCGCCGCCACCGCCGCGCACTCTGTGTGTCCCTGAGAGCCGGGCCGGCTCGGGCCGGGCCGCGCCGCTCGCGCTGGCTGTCGGGGGGGCGGCCCGGGGGCCGAGGGCGGGCGGGGGCATGGCCGGGGGCCTCGGCGCGCCGGCCGGGCCAGCATGATCGGCGTCAACAGCATCCACAGCAGCGCCGGGCGGCTGCGCTCGCGCTCGCTGTGCTCCGTGCGCTACGGGCGCACCCACCGCGGCGCGGAGACCCTGTGCTACGGCTGGCCGCAGCGCTCGCGCAGCCTCAAGCCGGTGCTCTACACCGACCTGGTGGTCAGCCGCCTGCAGAGCCGCAAGAAGAAAAAGGCGGTGAGGGCGTTGGGGCCGCGGCCCACGCCAGGCTGGGGGGCGACTGAGGGGGCGGCTTGAGGGAGGCACCGAGGGCGGCGCGAACCGAGGGCAGAGCCTGGTAGGCTGGTAGGGACAGAGGTCAGGGGCAGCCAGAGGTGGGCACGGGCTGGGGGGCAGGGAGGGCACAGACCCTGGGACCAAGGTGGGCCTCACAAACCGAAGAGGGTTTTCTAGATTGAATATGACTTGCGGCCCACCGATGGGGTTCGGGGCCCTCAAAGGAGGTGTGGTGGTGCGCCGAAGGGGTCCTGAGACAGGGCAGGGGATGAACTAGAAGGCTGGAGGCAAGGATTGCAGGTTGGATCTTGGTGGACGCTTCTGCTTTCTGGCCAGAGAGTTGGTGAGTGAGGATTAAGGGTCTGAGCCATGCTGGGTTTTGACTGGGTGTGTGCTGGAAGGTCTATGTGTTGATTTGCCTTGGTTGTGCTGGGGGCGGTGGAGCGGGGGTTGGAGGCTGTGGGGTACACCCATCCCCAGACAAGGGTGTGAACAGTGTGTGCCCAGTTGGGATGCCTGGTTTGCCGTGTGGCTGGGCATGGCCGTGGGCAGTGAGAGAGTCAGAGACTGGTTTGTTGGGAGGAGTGAAGGGGAGGCTGTGTCCCATCACAGGGAAGTTGCCAACGTCACCACTGCACCCAGCTCACATGCAGGCAGCATCACACGCCACACACTTAGCCCAACATGCACATGCTGGGGACACACCCACTCACGGATAGGCTGACGGAAGTACCCCCACAGTTGGAGGCGCTGGCGTGGACCCATGTTCCAGGCCACTCCAGAGAAGAGGGGACCCCGTGCCACTCCTGGAGCCTGTTCTCTCTTCTGACCACCCCGGAACCCCCAAATGTCCCCAGGCCAGCTGGATAGAGGGGAAGTGACTGGTTCACATCACACAGAGTTTGGGCTATGCAGGAATTGGAAGCTAAAACCACTGCTTTTTAGATGAGTGTTCGCTCTCTGGTGAGAAAGTGTGCACATGGGCAGGGCACTGGATCACCCTGGCATTTGGCTTGTTGGGGCTGTCAGGGTTAGGGGGAGGCCTCAGCTTGTCTTGGTGTTGGGAGCCATGATAGTGTGCTCTCTATTAGTGAAGAAAGGTGCTGAGAGGGCGAGTCCTCTATCCTGGGGTCGCAGTTTCCCCATATGCTATGTGTGGGCTCATCCTGTGGAAACAGGCCA
This sequence comes from Macaca thibetana thibetana, assembly GCF_024542745.1. Lineage (NCBI taxonomy): Eukaryota > Metazoa > Chordata > Mammalia > Primates > Cercopithecidae > Macaca > Macaca thibetana. The sequence goes on along the minus strand of NC_065586.1, from coordinate 98,518,066 downwards.
GAGCCCATGGTTGGGGGAAGGGGAATTTCTTGGGCTGCTTTTCCCCATTCCCTCCAGGGCTGTGCTTCTCCAGCCCAGGATCTGAGCAGGACAGCCCCTTAACAACAATAAAGATAATAATAGCAACAACCATTTACTGTGCGTCAGCCTTGTGCCGGGATGCCCTGTGCTAACTGCCTGTGCCCACATGTTACTACGTTTGTTCCTCTCCATGGATACTTGCCCAAAGTCATGCAGCTCAGGTGGTGGAGCCGGGCCTGGGTCTCCATTCTGGAGCCTGTGTTCTTGGTCATTATATCCTGCTGCCCTTTGCCCTTAGTTCTGGCTCGTCTCCCAAGTGAGAGGGGAAGACTCTAAGCTCTGACACTGGGGTACTGACCCACAACCCCCTAATTTGTTTCCCCCACCCCCCCAGGCCTTGTACAGCTCCATCAAGAATGAGAAGCTGCAGTGGGCCATGTGAGTCCCGGGGCTGTGTGGTGGGGCTAAGATGGGGCATGGGGAAGGGGCTGCCTGGGGAGGCTGAGAGAGCTGGGGTGGGCCCTGGGTGGGGCAGGGGAGGAGAGTGAGAGGCCATGAGAGGCAGTGAGGCTGCCTCACTTCCTTCTTTGGAGATATCTGCCTGAATTTGGGGTTCTGTATCTTGTCTCTAGCTGGGTTGTTATGACAAGTGGGTTGGGGTGGGAGGAGAGGTGCTGAAACATCAAAGGGAGGTCCCCTGGCAACCCTAGTGGAAAAGCAGAAGCCTCTGGAAGCAGGGCCTTGACCAGCAGCACAAGAGGCCCTCTCAGGTCCTGGGGAGCCCAGATGTCACAGAACAAAACAAGTAACCATGCTGTCTGTTCTTGGCAGCCTCCAATAGAAACATAGAGACTCAGCCGTGCGCGGTGGCTCACGCCTGTAATCCTAGCACTTTGGGAGGCCAAGGCGGGTGGATCACGAGGTCAGGAGATTGAGACCATCCTAGCTAACATGATGAAACCCTGTCTCTACTGAAAACACAAAAAATTAGCCGGGCGTGGTGGCGGGCACCTGTAGTCCCAGCTACTCAGGAGGCTGAGGCAGGAGAATGGCGTGAACCCGGGAGGCGGAGCTTGTAGTGAGCCGAGATTGCACCACTGCACTCCAGCCTGGGCAACAGAGCAAGACTCCGTCTCAAAAAAAAAAAAAAGAAAAAAAAGGTCGGGCGCGGTGGCTCACGCCTGTAATCCCAGCACTTTGGGAGGCCGAGGCTGGAGGATCACGAGGTCAGGAGATCGACACCATCCTGGCTAACACGGTGAAACCCCGTCTCTACTAAAAATACAAAAAAATTAGCCGGGCATGGTGGCAGGCACCTGTAGTCCCAGCTACTCTGGAGGCTGAGGCAGGAGAATGGCGTGAACCCGGGAGGCAGAACTTGCAGTGAGCCGAGATTGCGCCACAGCACTCCAGCCTGGGTGACAGAGCGAGACTCCGTCTCCAAAAAAAAAAAAAAGAAAAAAAAAGAAAAGAAAACAGAAACATAGAGACTCATAAGTATGTCTTGGAAGAGCCTAGTCTGAGGGAAGAAATCCAGTTTGGGCCTTGGGGTCCCCAGTCTGAGGGTAGAGGTCTTATTTTCACAGTTCATAGATCACTCACATTTGCTTTTATCCACTGAGACTCCCTCACTGCCCAGTTAGCTGGGAGTTCCCAGTCACTGGAGATCTCAGGGGAGGCACAGCTCAGGATTAGGGTGCAGGGGGCGATTGGGGAAGGCTTTTGGAGGGTTGAGACTGGGGCCATGAAGTTGGGGCAGCATTTGGGAAGAGGAAAGGGGAAGTTGGAATTTGGGAGGCAAAGGTGTGGTGGCTGAAATGAGTATGGGGTGGGGAACCAATGAAGGCAGGCCTGGCTGGGATGGAAAAAAACAGTGTTGGGGGAGATGCAGTATAGGCTCCATATGGGAGGCAACAGGGAGCTACTGCAGGTTCTTGAGCAAGGGAGTGACAAGATAGAATCCGATTTTTTCTTTGACTGAGCCTGTAGACCAGGATGTATGGGGTTGGGGTGGGGGTGGCACTAGGAAGCTACTTCTTCCATCTGCTACCATTTAGCCACAAGCCATGAGCAAAGCCCGGGGCTGGATGTGGTTGAGCTAGCAGAGGCAGACCCGGGGATGTCCTGGTGGAGAAGGGCGTGAGGGCTGCGGGTGTGCAGCAATGGAGAGGATAGTGCTGGCCCTACTTGATAGGAGGAAGGGACAGTGGTAGCTCTAGGCTGGGGAACTCTGAGGGAAGTGCCCTGCTCTGAGGGGGCAGAACCACACATTGGGGAGGTGTGATCTGAGGCTGGAGACATGACAGGACCCTCAGGTTGAGCCCCCCAAGCCACAAACACTGGGGGAGCTTTTCCAGGGCAGGCAGAGGCCAGAACTGAAGCGGGGGTCATGGCTCCACGGCCAGCCCCCTCTGAGGTGATCACACCTGCAGAGACGAGGAGGAGCTGAGACGCTCTCTGTCTGAGTTGGCCGACCCCAACCCCAAGGTCATCAAGCGGATCAGCGGGGGCAGTGGCAGCGGCTCCAGCCCTTTCCTGGACCTGACTCCCGAGCCCGGGACTGCTGTCTACAAGCACGGGGCCCTGGTGCGAAAGGTGCATGCAGACCCTGACTGCAGGAAAAGTACGTGGCTGAGTGGCGGGGGGGTGGCGTCTGGGGGATGGATGGGAGTGGGCCTGTTCCAGGGTCCCCTGACCTGTCTTTTCTCTCTGCAGCACCTCGGGGCAAGCGGGGCTGGAAGAGCTTCCACGGGATCCTCAAGGGCATGATCCTCTACCTGCAGAAGGTGTGGGGCCAGGCCAGGGGGCTGGGGCTGGGACTGAGTTGGCTGGTGGGTGATGGATGGGTGGGAATAGGTGGGGCTGGGCCAGGCTGCTTTTGGGGCCAGGATAAGATGGGCACCCCTGCAGGAGGAGTACAAGCCTGGGAAGGCCCTTTCAGAGACGGAGCTCAAGAATGCCATCAGCATCCACCATGCCCTGGCCACTCGTGCCAGTGACTACAGCAAGAGGCCCCATGTCTTCTACCTGCGCACAGCTGACTGGCGGGTCTTCCTCTTCCAGGCCCCGTGAGTGCCCTCCTCCTGCCCATCCTGGACCCCTTCCCCCACCTCCCATCCTGCTCCCCTCCCTGTCTCTGGATTTCATTCCTTCTCAGGCCACACTTGAGCCAGGACTGGCATCCTGGGACAGAAACCCTGGGCCCAGGTCCCAAGGGGCTGTGATTTCTCCCCAGGAGCCTGGAGCAGATGCAGTCCTGGATCACGCGCATCAATGTAGTAGCCGCTATGTTCTCTGCGCCCCCCTTCCCAGCTGCTGTTAGCTCCCAAAAGAAGTTCAGCCGCCCTCTCCTGCCCAGCGCTGCCACCCGCCTCTCCCAGGTAGCCCCAGCTCTGTCCACCTGGTGCCAGTGGGATGGAGGGTGTTAGGCTTAGGCCCACTGCACTCAAGGCTGCTGTGTATGATCGTGGAGATGTCCCCTGCACCAGGATGCTGGCCACAGGGGTGAGCAGGGGCTGAAATCCAGCCCCCACTGGGTCCCACTTGCCAGCTGGGAACCCAAACATAGTGTTTGTTTGTCCAAAGGAAGGGGCATCTTTTTAAAAATCTGCACAGAGGCACTATATAGGGCAGAGTGACCATGGCCATGCCTCCCCCTGGCCACTAGGAGGAACAGGTGCGGACCCACGAGGCCAAGCTGAAGGCCATGGCAAGTGAGCTGCGGGAGCACCGAGCCGCCCAGCTGGGCAAGAAGGGCCGGGGCAAGGAGGCTGAAGAGCAGCGGCAGAAGGAGGCCTACCTGGAGTTTGAGGTGAGCCTCCCTGCCTGCGCCTCTGTCCACACACGCAGGCCCACACTAGGGTGAAGGGCATGGACTCTAAGAGTGGAACCGGCTGGAGGTCCTTGGGCAGGTTGCTTAATCTAAGCCTCAGTTTCCTCCTCTATGCAAGAAGGATAACATTTGACACCCACTGGGGTTTCAAGGTGAGGCATATGTCAAGCGTGCCATTTCCCCAGCTCTAGTAAAGGCTCAAGACACATTAGGTTACAGATGATGGTCCCAGGAGAGCCCAGAGAGGGTACCAGCCTGCATGGGACCATCCCACAGTCCTGGCCGGGCACCTGCCATCTCCTGCCCTGCTGGCAGCCCTCCCTGGTCCAGATGGGGGGGTGGGCAGAAGGCAGAGAACAGGCTCTCACAGCTCCTGCCCCTCTGCCTCAGAAATCCCGCTATAGCACCTATGCAGCGCTGCTTCGGGTCAAGCTGAAGGCAGGCAGCGAGGAGCTGGATGCAGTGGAGGCAGCACTAGCCCAGGCCGGGAGCACAGAGGACGGACTCCCTCCTTCTCACTCCAGTCCCTCCCTGCAGTCCAAACCCTCCAGCCAGCCCCGGGCTCAGCGTCACAGCTCAGAGCCTCGGCCAGGGGCAGGCAGTGGGCGGCGGAAGCCCTGAGATGAGGTTTGGGGTGGGGGGTGCCTGCTGGGCACCTGCAGGATGACATGGCTCTGCCTGAGCCCGGGCCGGCCTCGGGCCACCCACGAGGGCCTCCCGGTCTAGGGCCCGACCGCGCCGGACGCGGTGTCCGGGGCAGGGCAGGGCTGGGGCCTGGGCCTCAGGAGCCTAGGCTAGGGGCACGTCCGAGAGCCCCTTTTTGTGATAATGTTTTGCACTTTTTCGTACAGGGTGGGCGGGGGTGGGAGGGGCTAGTGCCCCTGAACTTTTGATGCTTTTTTTTTGTGTGGGAGAGGCCTGATGCCATTTCTGCTTTCTGCTGAGACCACCCCACCCTGACACCAGCAGTCCCCCCTCTGTCCTGGGGCCTGGCTTGGACAGAGACCAGGATTTGGGGCTGAGCTGGTTTCCCCTCCTTCCTCCCCAAGGGCTCACCCTCTCTCTTGCTGGAGGTGGAGGAAGGGCGTCCATGCCAAGGCCCCATACCTGGGCCGGGGGCAGCACGACCTGGCTTTCCCCGCTTCAGTGGGCCTTGCCCTTTGTACAGCCTCCACCCCCATTAAAATTGCTCTGGACTTGCTGGCTGGGCCTCATCCTTCTCTTCTCACCATGCCTGGCGTGTGGGCAGGATGGGTAGCTGGTTCCAGGGACAAGAGTCACATCAGGGGCTGCCATAAGTTGGGAAGGAGGGGTCCTCCCCTTCCCATGAGAATCCTTTATTTGTCCCAACTGAGGGGTGGGTGTGGGGTGTTAAATAAGATTTGAAATAGGTGGGGACACTGTACAGGGGGTGCAGGAAGGGGGGTGGTGGCGGGCAGCAAGTCAGTGCACCTGAGGCTGGGGGTGCCCGTGGCAGAGCCCTCCTGGCGGCTCAGGGGGTGGGCCCAGCTTCTCTGCCTCCTGCTCCACTGACTGGCTCCCGTATGCACTGTCTTCCTTCACCTCTGCTGGGGGTAAATGGGGACAGGAATGGGATAGTCAAGGACTCAGGCCTCCCACCCTCCAAGCCCAGATCCCCCTTCCAGGGATGCCCCTTTACCTGTGCTGGGCAGCTTGTCTCGGGTCTCTGGACCCCTCAGCAGCCTCACTCCCTCCTCTAGGCCCATATCAGACAGGGCCTCCAGCAGACCTGCCATGTCTCCGCCAGCCAGCTAAAAAAAAACAGCGGAATGAGGTCTGAGTCATGGTTAGGGTGTATGCTTGGAAGCCCTGGGGCCAAGGAGGCACCTGGACTCAGATCGGGAAAGGAGGATGGGGAGGGGGCAGGGCGAAGGCCAACCCACCTCATAGCTGCGCAGGAGGCTGCCGCTGGGCGAGGCCGTCTGTCGGTACGTGTCCACCAGGCTGCGCAGCCCCAGACGCTCTGCCAGCTCTGCCCAGCTGCCCTGGGCTTCTGGCCCGTCTAGCAGCTGCTCCAGGTTCTGCAGAGCTGTATCACCAAGTGACAGTCCCGGCCCTGAGGGGGACACATAGACATGTCATTTACCTCCAGAGTTGGGTGGGGACATGGACACCTGAACACTGCCTTTCTCCCAAGGTAAGCGACAGACAGGACCACGAGGGGTGATGGATGGGGCTGAAGGTAGAGAAAGGGAGGCCTCTTTCAGAGGGTCCTGAAGGAGAAGAATTTCTGTTTGAGGAATTGGGCTGGGGATGCTTGATGCTCCTCACCTGCAGGGCTGGGCGGGGTCAGGGGTGGCTCCATGGTATTCTGAGCGGCATTTATCAGCAAGGTCTTCACCTGGGGAGACAGCCGCCGCTCTGACTACCTCCCACCTCGTCCTTAAGCCCGTGTCTTTAAGTCCAGATACTCTGGACCCCGTCACTCAGAGCGCTTCTAGTTCCAGGCTGGCCTCACCTTGGTGCTGCAAGTGAGGTCAAGAGGCGTGTGGCCCCGGAAGCTGCTTCGGGTGTCCTTCTCAGGCCCTTCAGTGTCCGAGTCGCTATCAGAGGTAGGGGGTGAAGGCAGCGGGCACAGGGGCTCCTCGTTTTCAGCATGGATGTCAGCACCTGGGAGAGGGAGGCCGTCATGGGGAGGTTTGGTGGGGGCCCACATTAAGGACTGCAAAGTGGGAGGACCGGGAGGCACCTCTTTCCCTTCCCCTCACCCTGTTCAAGTGCCCCTGAGGGTGAGACTGACCAGCCTTCAGAAGGAGGCGGGTGAGGGTCGGGTACCCCAGTCCAGCTGCCAGGTGCAGGGGTGTGTTTCCCGCAAAGGTGCGAGCATTCACGTTGGCCCGGAGCTGGGGGTGCGAGCGGCAAGGGTTGACACCACAGCATGGTCCCCCTAGCCAGCCCCCGCTTCACCGTCTTTGGCCCCTCCACCACCCTTGGTCCCACTCCTTCCACAATCCTCAGTCCCACCTTGGTGACCAGATGGGTGACCAACCCCAGTTCCTCCATCTCGGTGGCTAGATGCAAGGCTGTTCGCCCCCCTTGCCGTTCTGTGGCCTCCACTTCAGCCCCACTGTCCACCAGCAGATCCAGGCACTCAGGGCTTCGGGCTCGGACCGCCAGGTGTACTGGATACAATCCTAAGGATGCAGGATACTCAACCTGCAGCTATGACCCTTAAGGCGGTCCTTGGGCCAGCCCTGACCATTCAACCTTGACACCTCATAGTCCAATCTGCACACTGGTCAGACACCCTCCCTGGTCCCCACCTGCCCCCTAGTCAGGTGAGATGGGGAGCTCACCCTCAAAGTCAGGCATATGCAACAGCTGGGGCACAGCAGGAGCTCCACTCTGAAGCAGTGCACGCAGCAGCTCAGGGGCACCAGCGCCTGCCCGCAGCGCCAGATGCATGGCTGAGTCTCCATGCCGATCCAGCAGAGCTGGGTCTGCACCCACCCGCAGCAGAAAGCTCACCACACTCGTCTGCCTGGTGATCACCGCCAGGTGCAGGGGCGTCTGGGGATGAAAGCAGGGTGAGCCAGGCCCGAGACCCACCTGCCTTCCAACCCCTCCCACCTCCCCAGTAGGCGCCCCCGCACCTGGTGCAGGTGGTTGGTGAGGTTGACGACGCCGAGGTCCTGGGCGTGGTGGATGACATAGGCTATCTGCTCAATGACACTGGTCTGCCCATGGATGATGGCCAGGTGCAGCGGTCTGGGGGTTGGGGAGCGAGAGTCTGGCCCAGCCACTCAGAGCATCCTTCGCTCTCAAAGCCCCACCGCCCTCATAGACTCCCTCGCTGGGGCCCGTGGAACCCAGCACGTGGCCCAGGGCATCGCTGTGCCTGCACTTAACGTTTCCTAGCACCTTTTGAGGTAGGTAAGTGCTATAACTGTACCCCTTGCACGGTCGACAAAACTGAAATTTGGAGAGACCAAGCATCTTGAACAGAGCTGGTGAACAGAGAGGCCGGACTTGAAGCCTGGTGTGTCCGAAAACTGCAGAGCCCGGCTCTGTGCCGGTCCCTTTCCTGCCCCCACCCGACCCCGCGCCGCGTCCGCCAGGCCCTCTGTTGCCTACGTGTCTCCGTTCTCGTCCTGCGCCGTCAGCAGGTGGCGCTGTCCCGCCAGCAGCGCGCGCGCGTCCGCGGTGACGCCGTAGTCGAGTAGGGCCCGGGCGCTGCGCTGCGCCAGGCAGAACAGTCGCGCGTTGTACTCTCGGGCTGGGGGCGACAGAGGGCGTGGGTCAGAGCTGGGTCCTCAGCCCCAGCGCCCCGACCGTCCGTGCCCTGGAGGCCATACCTCGCTGCAGCATCTCCGGGGCCTGCGGCTCGCACTGGGGGGCCCTGGAGGGGGCGCTCGGCTCCGCGGCTTCCTCTCCGGAGTCCCTGCCGGGCACCGAGGCGGCCATCTGCGCCCCGCCCCCGCCTCCCGGGTAGCAGCCCATGGGGCCCGCGCCGGACTGGTAGGGGCTGTAGGCCAGGGAGGAGGGGAAGAAACCGAGGCTGCCACCTGTGGGTACAGGCAGGGCTGTGGGAAACGGGCACCAGCCAGGACTCTCCCAGTTTTGGTTTTTTTTTTTTGTTTTTTTTTTTTTGAGATGGAGTTTTGCTCTTATTGCCCAGCCTGGAGTGCAGTGGTGCGATCTCGGCTCACTGCAACCTCTGTCTCCCGGGTTCAAGCGATTCTCCAGCCTCAGCTTCCCGAGTAGCTGGGATTACAGGCGCCTGCCACCATGCCCAGCTAATTTTTGTATTTTTAGTAAAGATGAGGTTTCACCCTGTTGGCCAGGCTGGTCTCGAACTCCTGATCTCAGGTAATCCGCTTGCCTTGGCCTCCCAAAGTACTGGGATTACAGGCGTGAGCCACCACGCCTGGCCTCTCCCTGGTTTTTTTTCCTCCACAGCTTCTCTTGCCTTTACCCCTCCCTCCATCAGCACCCCCTCACCTCCTCCAGCTCCTCCATAGCCCCCCGCTGCACCTCCAGAGCCTCCACCCATGTGGGAGCCACCCCCGAAGGGCTGGGAGAAGGTGGGCAAGGCCTTCCTCCGCTTCCGCTGCACCTCTTCCTTGTCTGGGGGCAGAGGAAAATGAGATGGAGCCCAATTATTGTGTCATGCCTCAGGGGCCCTTCCCAGAAGAGCCCTCAGGCTGGCTCCTAGGAAGCACCTCCTCAGACCCTCCACACTCCTGACTTGGCTCATGCATCCCCACATCTAGCTCTTGGGACCTTCTAGCCCAGCCTGGCCCCCCACCATCCCCCTGGGGTCCTCAGCCCAGCTCCACCTTCCACCAGAGGGTAATAGGTGAACTGTTTGGAATCAGACACATCCCCTCCTCGCTTGCGTTTCAGTTGCAGGAACACTGTTACGGGCCGCTCAATCTTCATCTTGTGATAGGGGGGTGTCCGGAACACAATGGCATACTGGGGGGTGCAGGGAGACACAGGGTGTCAGTGAGTCCTTAGCCTAATTTAGCCCCCAGCCTGGGCCCTAGCCCTGGATACCTGTTTATGCACATCTGTGGGAGAGAAGTCCCCAAAGGCCTGCCATCCATTCTCATCATCCTCATAGAACCGAACCTCAATGTCATCTACAAGGAAAACGGAAGCTTGGCCGCAGCTTCCGGTGGAATCTCCGGGGCCATTTATCCTAGAGCTTCCCTGGCCCCAGTCTTATATTCAATGTCCTTGGCGCCCAGCCTGGGCTCCAGTCTCACCTTTCTGCACCTTGTCACAAAGCAGATAAACTTCATCACCACCCCGCACAGAGCCTGCTGTCTTGTCCATTCGAGAAATCTTCAGGTTTGATGCCCCCGGAGACTCTATGGGGTGGGATATGGATTAGCTGAGATGATGCAATAGCCATGGCCACATTTAAGGAGCTTGGTGCTCTGTATTCCTTATCTTAGCAACCCCTGGAGCTGCAGGAACCACCCAATATTCGCATTTACTAAAGATAGAAGCTTCAGGGGGAGGAAATGACTTGCTCAGGATCACTCAGCATCTATGTGGCAGGGCCAGGTTCTGAAACCCGGGCCTGTTTGACTCCACAGTTTAAGGTCACCCCTTGTGCCACCTCTGCCACCAGGCCTGGCACCCCAGCTAGTCAGGATACTCACTGCTGTCATGGATGGGCTGGGAAATGACTGGCTTCAGGGGCAGGGAGAAGGAGCCATCACTGGCTCTAAGGAAGGCAGAGAAGCGCAGCCGCACTATACTCAGATCCATCACCTTCTTCAGTTCTTTGGCCTCCTGCTCCAGCTCCCGCTGCTCGGCCTCTGGGCAGTGGGTACATGTGTGACCCCTGGGCTTCTCCCTCCCTGCTCCTTCCATGAGCACCTCCCATGACCCTCCCCCCACCGCACCCATACCCGTAAGGCCCTGGGGCCTAGAGCGGAGCCACTGCCTCTGAAGTTTTTGTATCATAGTTCCCATCATGTTCTTCTTAGTCACGTGCAGGACACCCAGGTTGTTAAATCTGAGGAGACGGGAGAATCAGAGGCCTTTGGCTGTGCAGTTCTTTCTTCCTGAGGTGCCTTTCCCATTGTCAGGGCTCAGCTCAGCCCTACTTCCTCAGGGAAGCCATTGGAGTTTCTACTTGGGCCCTTGGGTTTGGGGCCAACCTACCTCTCTCCCCTTGGTCAGATGCTAAGCTCATGGAGGTGGGCTGGGGCTTAGGACTGGCAGAGAGTGAGGGGCATATCAGTGGGGGCCAGGGGTAGAGGGCACCTACTGGGCAGTCATGTCCTTGGGCCCCACAGAAACGGCGCAGATCCCCAGCTCCGAGCATTGCTTGCCCACCAGACTGTGGGCATGAGCACGAGGTGGGTCACTGTGTGTTACCAGGTCTACCTCGATCTTGGCTGGTCCCTCGTAGTTACAAATCTAGGAGAGGCAGGGACTGTCAGGGCCTTGGGCGTGCTGTCCACTTAGCCAACCCTCCAGCACCATCCTGGCTCACCTTGACAGTGGGATAGGTCTTTCGGCCCTTCTCACTGGAGGCACCGGGCAGTCCTCCGTGGGAGGGGCCTTCACAGCCATATCGAAATCGGAAGCCTCTCTGAAGGTCCAAGGGCAGAGTAGCATTATGATCAGGGAAGACCACCCCGGCCAGCAGTGACCACAGTGCCTGGTAGTATCTGCTCTGAACCACAACTACAGCACTCTGATCAGCAGCAGTGACCATCCAATCCCCTGTGGCCTCCTTGGGCAATGGCTCCTCCATGGCCTGCCAGCTACCACTACCCCATTTGTCCCCAAAGCTGAAGCCATTCCACACCCTCCCTTTTGCTTACTCACCTGCTTAGGCTGTTCCACGATCACCAGGTAGGGGCCATCAGCTGGGGACAGGGAGACCTTGCTTAGCCACTATCTCCCAGCCCTTCCCCCAGGCAGAAGGCACATGCTCTCCCTCCCCCTACCTTTAGGACTAGAGGAGGTTAGTGAACTTACTGACCTGTCTCTGGGGCTGGCTCCTTGGGTTCCATAATGGAGGAGTTCAATTTGAAATCATCATATTCAATAATGCCATCCAGACCCTGGTTTGGAGACAGACTGGGGGTGGCATCCAACTCTCAGCGCCCCCCACGGCCCCACCTCCCATCTCCAAGTCCTCAGTGGTCACTCCCCCTCCTCCTCAGGCCCAAGAGAAAGCTCCTTTTGGAGGCAGAGTTGTAGACAGATGGACAGACTGGTAGGCTGAGAGCATCTGCGAGCATGCAGGTGTATGGCAGCAGAGGGGGCTCGGGCAGACAGGTGGACAGACACGGGGGGCGGCCGGCCGGGTCAGGGGCAGGCAGCGTGACTCACTGGGTTGTAGCAACTCTCCATGTCTCTGGGCTAGGCCCGGCTCTGTCTAGTGGCTCCGGCCAGGTTCTGCTTCCCAGAATTTTAGGCGCCCGCCTAAAGTTGGGAGGAGTGGCGTGGGGGAGGGGGTCAGATCTAAATGGGGGTGGGCGGGAGATGGGGGCCCAGATTTGGGGGACGGTCCGACCTCCTCCAGCCGCCCGTCCGGGTGTGGCGGGTGAGATCCGGTGGAGAGCGAGATCCGGAGTTGGGCTTGGCCGGGGAAGGGGCAGGAAAGTTAGAGCAGCTTAGGAAAGTCCCGAAAATACCAAGGGGAGGCGGGGCCGGAGGGGGCGGGCCTGGAAATGACGCCAGTGGCCCCGCCCTCACGACGGGAGGGGCGGGAGGCCCTCGCCAGTCTGCGGGTTCCCGCTGCTTTTCAGCGGGTAGAGGGAGAGGAGAGTCAGGGGAGCCGCGGTGGGGGTTAAGCCCCCTCCTCCCTCCAGGGCAGGGAACAAGAGGGTCCCTCACGGCCGTGGGGAGGTTGGCAGTCTGGGGCCAAGTCCGCCTCCCGCTCCCCTCCCCCGGTCTGGAGCAACCTTGGGAATTTCTGCCAGGAGGGAGGCCACGGCTGATAAACCCGGGGGCTTTTGGGGGGACATTCCTGCTGTCTGATGGCCTCCCCTTCGAACAGCCTGTAGGCGGGGGCTCTTTCCTGTGGGAGGCCCCGGGGTTCTGCCCCGAGAACACGATTCTGGGGCCGCGGGAAAAGTGTCTTCTCCTCCGGCTCCTCTTTTTCCCAAACCTCGCAACAGCAGCTGGTTCCACACCGCACCGGCTCTGGGCACGCAGGCGACAGGGAGACCTCTGCACGCTCCCCACCCAATACAAGCGTGTGTCTCCATCACAGCTCCACAAGTGTGTTTCGGCTCTAGTGCTTGGGTGCATGTTGTGTGTCCATGGCGTCAACATGAGTGTGCAAGCGAGCATGTGTGTAGACAGGTGAGTCCTGAGCTTCTCAGTGTGGGTGTGTGTCAGCGCCTGTCTTGATGTACAGACACGGGTGAGCGTATCTTGAGTTTGTGCGTGAAGGGTGTGGGTGCAGGCACCAGTGCACCGGTGGGCACGTCTCCGTGTGCATGTGTGTGCGAGTGCGACTGCACGGACGCTGCCGTGTGTGCGCCAGCACAGGTACAGGTGTACGTACGGGTCCGTGTGTCTTTGTACAAGGATGTCGACGTGGATCTGAGTGTCGTTGCCTGCGCGCCGCTGCTGCTCTCCAGCCCCCGGCGCTGTCCGCTAAAGGCCCTCCTCCCGCTCTTCTCTTGTCCCGGCCACCCAGGGGTCTGAATCCAGCCACTCACCGTGGCGGCGGCTCTGGTTGCGGCTTCTCTCCGCGCCCGACCCACCTGGGACCGGTCGCGACACCTCGCCGGCCAGCAAGGCTTGGGGCCGGGAAAGCCCCTTCTCGGCCCCCCGGAGGGGGGAATTCCCATGACGTTTCCGTGCGTCACGCCTCGCGCCCTTTTTCATTGGCTGAAAGTTTAACTCTGGACTGGCGCAGCCAACCCGGAGCGACTCGGGCGCGCCCCTGAGAGGGGACAGGCTCACTCAGGGCAGGGAGCGGGGCGACAGGCCACCAGGCGCGACAGGCCACCAGCGGGGCGACAGGCCACTAGTTCGGCCGGCTAGGGGACCGCCGAGAAGGTACCCGCTGACCCAGCGCCACCTTGGGCCGGGAGCTTCCGCTGCAGCTCGGCTTTGGCTGCGCCTAATGCTTGACTTTCTCCGAAGCGGGGGAACCCCAGGGGGAAGCCGACGGCCCCAGCCCTCGGGGCCCCCACCCTGAGCGGCGGGCTGCCGGGAAGTTAGCGGAAGAGGAAGGAAGTTGCTTTTGCGGTCGGTCCCGGGCGCCCTCTGGCGGCCTTCATGAGGCCGCGAGGAGACTCCATTTGGCCCAGGCCCCTGTCTCGCTCTGTCTCATCAGCCTCAGGGTTCCGGGAGAGACAGTCCGGACCTCGGACTTTTATAGAAGTGATAGGTTCCCAGCGGGCCAGGACTCAGGAGCTCTGCGCAGGAGAAGGGAAATTAAGTGTTTATCCACCACGGAGATCTGGAATATTAGAACTGAAAAAGGCATCCAGAGTTTAAACAGCTCAAATTTCCACCGATGTGGGAAATCGCCTCTCTTTTTTTAGTCTCAGACTGGAATGCAGTGAGGCGCTTTTGGCTCACTGCAACCTCCGCCTCTTGGATTCAAACCATTCTCCTGCCGCAGCCTCCCGAGTATCTGGGATTACAGTGCCCACCACCAAGCCCGGCTAATTTATGTATTTTTAGTAGAGTTGGGGTTTCACCATGTTGGTCAGGCTGGTCTCGAACTCATGTCCTCAGGTGATCCGCTGGCCTCCGCCTTCCAAAACGTTGGGATTACAGTCGTGAGCCACCGCACACGCCTATTTCATTTATTTATGTTTTTGAGACAGTGTCTCGCTCTGTCACCCAGGCCTGGAGTACAGTGGCGCGATCATGGCTCACTGCAACCTCGAACTCCGGGGTGCACTGATTCTCTCACTCTCCTGAGTAGCTGGGACTACAGGTGCACACCACCACACCTGGCAAATTTTTAAATTTTTTTTTTTTTTTTTTTTTTGAGACGGAGTCTTGCTCTGTCACCCAGGCTGGAGTGCAGTGGCCGGATCTCAGCTCACTGCAAGCTCCGCCTCCCGGGTTTACGCCATTCTCCTGCCTCAGCCTCCCGAGTAACTGGGACTACAGGCGCCTGCCACATCACCCGGCTAGTTTTTTTGTATTTTTTTAGTAGAGACGGGGTTTCACCATGTTAGCCAGGATGGTCTCGATCTCCTGACCTCGTGATCCACCCGTCTCGGCCTCCCAAAGTGCTGGGATTACAGGCTTGAGCCACCGCGCCCGGCCAAATTTTTAAATTTTTAGTGGAGATGGATCTCACTACGTTGCCTAGGCTGGTCTTAAACTCCTGGGCTTAAGTGGTCCTCCTACTTTGGCCTTCCAAAATGCTTGGATTACAGACGTGAGCCACTGTGTCCTGCCAAATTGCCTCTTATAGACCTTCCAGTTTCCATCTGAACACTTCTAGAGGCAGTGAGGTCAGGACAGAAATTCACCAAGTATCGAGTACATGAGTGGACCTCTCTCTAGTCAGTAGCGTTTCTCCTTAGCAGGTGCCATGAGTAATCTCCATGCCTGGAGTCTTCCTTCCTTAGGCTTATGGTAGAACATAGGCTATCTGGGATCTTTCCTGCAGCTTGCCCCAGACGTTTTTAAGAACAGAATCACAGGCCTGCACTGGCACTATTAGTAAAGAGAGACTATTATGGCTCTCGATTTGGGCTGTCTGTTTCCTATTACTTCCCCACCCCCCTTCATCTTGCCTGCAAATATAGTGTCCCAGGCACTAGGTTCGAGTACTTTAGAAGTTCTCATTCTCCCTCCCAACAACCCTAGGAGGTGAATATTACCTTTACTGATGAAGAAATCAAGGCTCAGAGAGGTGGAGTAACCAAACACACAGCTAGGAAGGGGCAGAGCCAGGATTCAAACCCAATCTGTTGACTCCAGGATGAAGCTCTTTCCCCTAAATTTATATAAAACAAAGCAGCCCTTTCCACCTTACTGTGGGCCTCTCAAACAAATATCGTAAGATTCTGCCAAACAATTTGCTGAAATCCAGATATGTTGTCTACTACATTTCTTCGGTAAGTCAGATTCCTAACCCTATTTAAAATAGACTAAGGCCAGACATGGTGGCCCACACCTGTAATCTCAGCACTTTGGGAAGCCAAGGCTTGTGGATCATTTGAGCCCAGGAGTTCGAGACCAGCCTTGGCAACATGGTGAAACCCCGTCTCAAAAAATATAAAACTTGGCCAGTCTCATAACTAGGTCTCTAAATAAATAAAAATTTAAAAATAAAATTTAAAATGGAGGAAATTCAGCTTGGTATACTCTAACTTAGTAAACCCGTGCTGGTTACCACTGATCACGTCTATCCTTTCAAAGTGCTCACAAATTGCCACCAAAATTGGCATGGATTCTTCGAGTCCCCACAACATCTCTAAAAGCACCCCTAAGGGTTGAGCTATTTTAGTTACAAGAGTCTAAGCTGTAATTTATCTAAAGATTAAAAAAAGAAGACCTTTATTAGCGAACATTTCAAACATACAAAGATTTTCACTTTGGGAGGCTGAGGCAGGCGGATCACTTGAGCTCAGGAGTTTGAGATTACCCTGGCAACATAGGGAGACCTCATCTCTACTTAAGTTAGCTAGATGTGATGGTGAGTGCCTGTAGTCCTAGCTACTTGGAAGGCTGAGGTGGGAGGATTGCTCAAGCCCAGGAAGTTGAGGCTGCTGTGAGCCATGTTCGTGCCACCGCACTCCATCCAGGCTGGATGACAGACAGACGCCGTCTCAAAAAAAGAAGAGTGGAGAGAATAGTATAATGAGCTCCCGTGTGCCCCTCTGTCAGATTCATCAATTCCTAATGCATGTTAGCCTGGAGATTTTAAACTAACTCAAAATAGCTTGTCATTTGCTAGAGCCTCATCTATCTGGGCTTAAGAAACCTCTTTGTTAGGCTGGGCACAGTGACTCACACCTATAATCTCAGCACTTTGGGAGGCCAAGGCGGGTGGATCACTTGAGGTCAGGAGTTCGAGACCAGCCTGGCCAACATGGTGAAACCCTGTCCCTACTAAAAGTATAAAAATTAGCTGGATGTGGTGGTGGGCAACTGTAGTCCCAGCTACTAGGGAGGCTGAGGCAGGAGAATCATTTGAATCTGGGAGGCGGAGGTTGCAGTGAGCTGAGATCACGCCACTGTGCTCCAGCCTGGAAAACAGAGTGAGACTCCATCTCAAAAACAAAAAAAACAAAAAAAAAAACTTCTTCATTGCATGTTTCACTAATTTTCATCCTAATGATCATCTGTTTCTACACCCAGCCCTAGCACAATGCCTAGCCCAGAGCGGATGCACCCCAAATTTATTCCATTCATTTACCAATAAATAGTGAGAGCCCACTCCATTAAACACCGCTGTTTGCAGACAAAACTCCAACAGATATATATCAGTTGGTAATAAGTGCTACAGAGAAAAATTAAGTAGGTAAGGGATTAGACAGTGACAAGGATTTTCTAGGTATCAGTCAAAGCAGGACTCTCTGATGAAGTAACAATTAAACAATGACTTGAAAAAGTAAGGGAGTGAGTCATGGGGAATATCTGGAGAAAGAGCGTTCCAGGTGGAGGGAACAGTAGGGCCAAGCTCTGATACAAGTGTTTGGCATATTTGAGGAACAGCAAGAAGGTTAGTAGGTGGAATAAAGTAATAACTTTGGATTTTGTTCTGATCAAGATGGAAAGCTGTGAGAGAGTTCTGAGCAGTGGAGTGAAAATTGCATAATGGGCCGGGCGCGGTGGCTCAAGCCTGTAATCCCAGCACTTTGGGAGGCCGAGGCGGGCGGATCACGAGGTCAGGAGATTGAGACCATCCTGGCTAACACGGTGAAACCCCGTCTCTACTAAAAATACAAAAAGAAATTAGCCGGGCGTGGTGGCGGGCGCCTGTAGTCCCAGCTACTCCGGAGGCTGAGGCAGGAGAACGGCGTGAACCCGGGAGGCGGAGCTTTCAGTGAGCCGAGATCGCGCCACTGCACTCCAGTCTGGGTGACAGAGCTAGACTCCGTCTCAAAAAAAAAAAAAAAAAAAGAAAATTGCATAATGTATCTTTTTTTTTTTTTTTTTTGAGAGAGGCTCTCACTCTGTTACTCAGAGTGGTGTGCAGTGGTGTGGTCATAGCTCACTGCGACCTCAAACTCCTGGGCTCGAGTGATCATCCCACCTTAGCCTCCTGAGTAGCTAGGACTACAGGTACCTGCCACCAGGCCCAGCTAATTTTTGCATTTTTTTGTAGAGACGAGTTTCACCATGTTGCCCAGGCTGGTCTCAAACTCCTGCGCTCAAGTGATCTGCCCACATTGACCTCTCAATGTGAGGTCCATTGCCCAGCCTAGTTTTTTTTAGCTTTTAGATTTTTTTTTTTGAGACAGGGTCTTGCTGTGTTGTCCAGGCTGGGGTATAACGTGTCTTAAAAGGATCCATTTGGGCTGCATGCCTGTAATCCCAGCACTTTGAGAGGCCGAGGCAGGTGGATTGCTTGAGCCCATGAGTTTGAGACCAGCCTGGGTAACATGGTAAAATCCCTTCTCTACAAAAAATGCAAAGATTAGCTGGGTGTGGTGGCATGCATCTGTATTCCCAGCTACTCAGGAGTCTGAGGTCAGAGAATTGCATGAGCCCAGGAGGTGAAGATTGCAGTGAGCCTAAATTGCACCACTGTACTCCGGCCTGGGCAACAGAGCGAGACCGTCTCAAACAAACAAATAAGGATCCATTTAGCTGCTGTGTAAAGACCATCGAATGCAAGGACCTATAAGGAAGGAGGGAGACTAGTAGTCCAACAGACAGTGGCTGAGGCTTGGGTGCTAGTGGATGATAAAGGTGGTGGGAAGTAATCGCAATTCTAGATAGATTTAAAGATAGAAGTAACAAGACTTGCTGAGGATTAGATGTAGGATGTGAGAAAAGAGGGGGTTTTGGCATAAAAAAGAATGGAATTGTCCTTTAGTGATGTGGGGCACACAGAGAGGAGCAGATTTATAGGGGGTATCAATAATTTTTCCTTTTATTTATTTTTAAAAATTATTATTATTTTTTGAGACAGATTCTCACTCTGTTGCCCAGGCTAGAGCGTGGTAGCGTGATCTCGGCTCACTGCAACCTCCACTTTCCAGTTTCAAGTGATTCTCCTGCCTCAGCCTCCAGAGTAGCTGGGATTACAGGCGCCCACCACCATGCCCAGCTAATTTTTGTATTTTTAGTAGAGAAGGGGTTTCACCATGTTGGTTAGGCTGGTCTTGAACTCCTGAACTTGTGATCTGCCCGCCTCGGCCTCCCAAAATGCTGGGATTACAGGCGTGAGCCACCGTGCCTAGTCTATTTTTTTTTTTTTTTTTTTTTTTTGAGACAGTCTCGCTCTGTTGCCCAGGGTAGAGTGCAGTGGCACAATCTCAGCTCACTGCAACCTCTGCCTCCCGGGTTCAAGCGATTCTCCTGCCTCACCCTCCTGAGTAGCTGGGATTACAGGCTCCTTCTCAATGGGAGCCCTGGGGCTGAGTGGCTCTGCTCATTCACAGCCACTTGTCTTCCAACCAGTGAGCCCTCAACAAAGGTAAATACCCATGGCTCCAATAACCACAACTTTTGTTGTTCCTAGTATTTTTTTCTATTTGGTGGTGGGGTGGGGAGGAATGCCCATTGTAGTTCATTCTATGTTTTGTTCTTTCTCATATCATTATGTGCGTAGAAAATTCACATATTTTTCTTGGTTGTGGGCATCTGTTTCCAGTTTTAAAAACTTTACTAAACTCTGAGCTCACTAGGTAATAACCTGTTTCCTCAGGTGCTTAGCCTTTTATTTCACATGAGAAGCTATAGAAAATGTGTTTAGCTTTGGAGGGTTTCTATACCACCACCACTACATTTATTTATTTATTTATTTATTATTTTTGAGACACAGTCTCGCACTCTTGCCTAGGCTGGAGTGTGGTGGTGCCATCTTGGCTCACTGAAACCTGTGCCTCCCAGGTTCAAGCGATTCTTCTGCCTCAGCCTCCCGAGTAGATGAGATTACAGGTGCCCACCACCACGCCTGGCTAATTTTTTTTTTTTTTTTTTTTTGAGACAGAGGCTCACACTGTCATCCAGACTGGAGTGCAGTGGCACAATCTTGGCTCACTGCAACTCCGCCTCCTAGGTTCAAGTGATTCTCCTGCCTCAGCCTCCCGAGTAGCTGGGACTACAGGCGTGTGCCACCATGCCTGGCTAATTTTTTTTTTGTATTTTTAGTAGAGAGAGGTTTCACCGTGTTAGCCAGCATGGTCTCGATCTCCTTACCTCGTGATCCGCCCACCTCGGCCTCCCAAAGTGCTGGGATTACATGTGTGAGCCACTGCACCTGGCCTCACCATCACTACTTCTGAATGGAAGAAGTGTCATATCAAAGAACATGAGGTTTAGAGTGACACTGACTTGGGTTCGATTCCCAGCTCCCTAAATTCCATGACTTGGCCTGTGAACCTGTATATAGCCTCATCTGTAAGTGCAGAAAATGCCTCTAAAATGTTGTTTGAAGGTTGAGGGGGGAGGATCACTTGAGCCTGGGAGGTCAAGGCGGCAGTGAGCTGTGATTGTGCCACTACACTCCAGCCTGGGCAACAGGGGGAGACCCTGTCTCAAATAAAAAACAAAAACAGCCAGGTGCAGTGGCTCACACCTGTAATCCCAGCACTTTGGGAGGCCAAGGTGGGTGGGTTACCTGAGTTCCAGGAGTCTGAGACCAGCCCGGCCAACATGGTGAAACCCCATCTCTACTAAAAGTACAAAACATCAGCCAGGTGCTAGGTGCGGTGGCTCACGCCTGTAATCCTAGCACTTTGGGAGGCCGAGGCGGGCAGATCATGAGGTCAGGAGTTCGAGACCAGCCTGATCAACATGGTGAAACCACGTCTCTACTAAAAATACAAAAATTAGTCCGGCATGATAGCATGTGCCTATAATCCCAGCTACTCAGGAGGCTGAGGCAGGAAAATTGCTTGAACCCGGAGGCGGAGGTTGCAGTGAGCCGAGATCATGCCACTGCACTCCAGCCTGGTGACAGAATGAGACTCCGTCTAAAAACAATTAAACAAAAACATTAGCCAGTTGTGGTGGTGCATGCCTGTAATCCCAGCTTCTTGGGAGGCTGAAGCACAAAAATTGCTTGAACCCAAGAGGCAGGGGTTGCAGTGAGTCAAGATTGCACCACTGCACTCTAGCCTGAGTGACAGAGTGAGACTCTGTCTCAGAAAAAAAAAACAAAACAAAGCCCAAAAAACACAAAATCCCCCTCCTCACATTAAATAAAAATAAAATGTTTGAGCAAGGCACTCAATACTGACACATATAGGTGCTCTAGCAATGCCAGTTCTCTATGTTAGGGTCTTAGGTCATGGAACCGTCTCTACCTTTCCTTCTGACTTTATCTGCCATCCTGGATTTCTGGTGGGAGATGTCCATTAAGACCAGCATTTCCCTCTAGACTATGCTATTACTTTCCCCCAAGATTTGGTTACTTCCACATCACCAAGCCATTCTTCTTTGTTGGTCAGAATTAAGGCTTACTTATTAGTTCCTCTTGCAGCTTCCTTTGCTTTCTGAGAGACAATATTGTCCACAATACAAATCACGCATATCAGCTGGTCTTCTGTTTTTTAAATATATTTTTGAAATCTTTTAAAAAATAGAGACGGGGTCTCACTATGTTGCCCAGGCTGATCTCTAACTCCTGGCCTCAAGTGATCCTCCTGCCCCAGCCTCCCAAAGTACTGAGATTACAGGTGTGAGCCACCACACCTGGCCTCAGCTACTTTTTAATAACAGAATGCAACTTCCAGCAAATGTTTTTCTTTGCTTCCCAGCAGGGAGTGGGCCAGTTTGCAATTGCTCCAGCCTTTTTTTTTTTTTTTTCTCTGAGACAGAGTCTTGCTCGGTTGCCAGGCTGGAGTACAGTGGCACCATCATAGCTCACTGCAGCCTTGACCTCCCAGGCTCAAGCAGTCCTCCTGCCTCAGCCTCCAGAGTAGCGTGGCCACAGGTGCATGGTCTTGAACTCCTGGGCAAGCAATCCTCCTGCCTCAGCCTCCCAAAGTGCTAGGATTACAGGCGTGAGCCACTGCACCCTGCTCCACTCCTGTTCCCACTTCTTTCCTAATTTTTGAGATAGGTTTTATAAGGGACATTAGAGCTGTCCTATTTCTTTGTTCATAGGGTGGCCTTCAGACTTATTTGCAGCAGTCAACACTATTTCTCCCATAGGGAAACACATGGAAGCTTCTAAAGGCAGAGCTTGTGGGGCTCAGATGGGAGAACAGAGACACCATAGTTGAAGCCAAATGCCCCAGCATCTAGCTGGCTGTAGTTGCAGGCTTTTCTGCACACACACAGGGCTCTCTGCCCCTCCTAATTTTCCCAGGGGCAGGGTTGGGCAAGGCTTCTGGTTAGCATGCAAATCAGGCATGGCCTGGACTTGAGGAAGAAGGAAGAGGGAGAAATTAGCCTAAGAGCTTCCGGTTTCATATCAGTATTTTTCCACATCAGGTTATTCCCACTTCTGAGGTGCCTTTTTCTACACTGAGGGAGGCGCTGCACAGGTCCAAATGCCCAGCCATGTGGATGTGCTGAGCAAAGGGAAGCCTGGTGCTGGAGAATCATACCGCCAGCTGGGCCCCAGTGTAGGGGGTGAGTGCCCTTAACTCTCCGTAATGGAGGCCAGCTGGAAGTACAACAGGGCCACACTGTTCTCTGTGCCCCAGGGAAGGGAAGGCACCATTGTGGAGGAGGAAGCCAAGATGATGTGGATGCTTCACTTGGGAAAGCTTACTAACCAGAATTTTGTTTCCCACCATGGGAGGGGAAAACACATTCAAAGTGTTTCTATTTTCTCACTCAAAAACAATCAACACAGAAGACTTCTGTGACCAAACGTGTGTGTGTGTGAAAACCCCCACACACCAGGCAAGCAATCAGCTCTATAGTGGACACCAGCTGGGTGGCCTCCAATTCAATTCTGACGCTATCTAATTGGAAATAGTGCCAGGTCTCATAGGTTGAGGGCTCATTCCCCAAGACTGTACTCTACTTCTTTAAAAAAATGCCTTTTTTTTTTTTTTTTTTTTTTTTTTTTTTTTTTTTTTTTTTTTTTTTTTTTTTTTAAATAGAGACAGGGTCTCGCTATGTTGCACAGGCTGGTTTTGAACCCTTGGCCTCAAGGGATCCTTCTGCCTCGCCTCTGAAAGTGCTGGGATTACAGGCATGTGCCATGGTGCCCAGTCATTGCCTCCACTTCTGATGCCAATTGTTAAGTCCCAAGTGGTTTTTCCTGTATTTCTTACTGACCAGCTATAAATTGCGCTCCACATGACCCCCTTCTTGCGTTTGGGTTCAACTAGTTTGCTAGAGCAGCTCACAGAACTCAAGGAAACACACTTACCAGTTTACTACAGGGAATATTATAAAGGATACAAATAACCAGCCATGAAGACATACATAGGGTGAGGTCTGAAAGGGTCCAGAGCCTGGGAGTGATGTCCACATGGAGCTGTGGTGCACCACCCTCTGGGCACAGGATGCACTCTTGTTTACCTTCCTGTAAGCCTCCACATGTTCAGCTATCTGGAAGCTCTCCAAACCCTGCCCTTTTGGGTTTTTAGGGAAGCTTCATTACATAGGCACGGTTGATTAAACCACTGGACACTGGTGATCAACTTAACCTTCAGTACCTCTTCCCTCCCGGGAGGTTGGGGGCTGAGGCTGAAAGTTCCAACCCTTTAATTCTGCTTTGGTGACCAGCCCCCATCCAGAAGCTACATAGGGACTGCCAGCTGTCAGTCAATCATATATCAAAGGACATCACTTTGGAGATTTTAAGGATCTTAAGAGTTATGCCAGGAAACGGGGTGAAGACCAAATATCTATTTCACAGTATCACACACCCATAGCACCTCCACCCTGCAGGAGCCACACAGCCTGCCCATACACACGCCCACCTGTATTACCCTGATGCCAAGGGAAAGGAGGAGAGGGGATCCTGTAATCATGCTGCAGTGAGTGAGGTTTGAGGTTTGTGGGGCCGGGAAAAGTTACCCCTCTTCAGTTTGGGGTCAAAATGAATGCCCTGGGCCCCAAACCCATGACTGCAGCTGTGGGCAAGATATCCTTCCCAGGGCTGGGTGCAGTGGCTCACGCCTGTAATCCCAGCACTTTGGGAGGCCGAGGCAGGAAGATCATTTCAGCCCAGGAGTTTAAGACCAGTCTGGGCAACATGGTGAGACCCCATCTTTACAAAAAATACACAAAAAACTAGCCAAGTGTAGGGGTGCGCACCTTAGTCTCAGATACTTGGGAGGCTGATGTGAGAGGATTGCTTGAACCTGAGTTTGAGGCTGCAGTGAGCTATGATTGTGCCACTGTATTCCAGCCTGGATGACAGGGGGGGGTTCAAGTACAGTGGCACAATCATAGCTCACTGCAGCCTCGAACTCTTGGGCTCATCTGAAACCCCAAGGGCTGTTTTGCGCTCTTGGATGGTGAGATGTGTCTGAGAGAAGACTTATGAATAACTACAGCTCAGCCCTCACTCCTCTTCCCTCTCACCCAGGACAGGTTGTCTCGTGTCTCCCTTGGAACAGTTAGGGAAGATGACAATTGTCCGAGCCACTGCCCAAGCCCCGGGGCACACCTGTGATGACAAGGGTGCACCCTGTGGCAGGGCAGGGGTCAGCAGTGGTGAAGGAATCCTGACCCCAGGCCTAGCATCTAGCGGGGTTGGGGAGGGGGTGGTGGTGGTAGGTAGGCTCAGCCTCTGCTCACACCAAGCCCAAGCCCTGCACACCCGATAACATGGTGCCCTGACCCACAAGCTCAAGAAGGAAACCGGAGGGAGAGACAATGATGCTGGTACTAAGACATTTATTATATCATAAAAAGTCCATTGTTGTTCTGTTTTTCCATATGTACATGCTCCTGTGGGCAGTCCCCCACCCAGCCCCTACCTGCCTACCCTCCATGGTGCCAGTCAACTCTCCAAACTGACCAACTAATTAGTAAAAGAGGAAGAACTGGAGGAGGTGGCCCAGGGCTAATGGGAGTGGAAAACAAAGTGCAGAGTGGTTGGGCTTAGTTCTCAATGCCTGACCGTGGGCAGGCACTGCAGGGCTGGCACACAGATGCCTCTCCCAGAGCTGCCAGGCTGGAGGCAGAGGCTGCAGATGACAGCTGAGTGCACTCCCAGGCTGAACCTCCAGGAATGGAGCACAGAGGAGGAAAAAGGTCCCACAGCTGATTGGGGGTCTTAGCTGGGGCTATCAACGTTCTCTTTTTCAGGTCCCCATCCAAGTGGCAGCAACAGCAGCTCTGACTTGGCCTGAAGAGCCTGTGGCCCGCAGGACAGCCAGAAGTGGGGTCAAGGAAAGCCTGGTGGGAAGCACTGGTCCTGATCTCTGAGTGACCTGCCTTAGTTGACCTCAGAGGTGGGTATGGGATCTGTGGGGCGGGGTGTGGCCAGGAGGGGCACTGGTGAGGTGGCCTCGATGAGCGCAGGGTTGAGGATGATGGGCAGAGTCATGGGTGGCACGCCCACCTGCAGTGGGGAAGCCAGGGGCTGCAGGATCAGTGGGGGCTGAGCCAGAGGTGGAGGCCCATCGGGGGTGGGGCTCAGCCTGCTGGGGCTTGAGGCTACTGGTGATCCTGGGGAGCTGCTGCTGGCGGCTCGGGGGCCCTCGGGCTTCTCAAAGTCTGTAGGGAAAGCAAGGTGGCTACAGTCAGATTCCCTTATTGGCACAAGACAACTCTCACATTGCCCAGCTGGCTGCTTATAGAATCTTTGTTCCTCCTTGTTCCTGTAAACAACACGCCCCGCCCTCCACCAGCCTAAAAAGTTGGGAGTCTCCCCTCAAAACTCATTTCAATGTTCAGCTACCTTATATCTACCTTCTACCACCTTTGCAAGGCTACTTTTTTTTTTTTTTTTTTTGGTGCAACAGGGTCTCACTCTGTCACCCAGGCTGGAGTGCAGTGGCACGATCTCAGCTCACTGCAACCTCTGCCTCCCGGGTTCAAGCGATCCTTCCACCTCAGCCTCCCCAGTAGCTGGGATTATAGGTGTGCACCACCACGCCCAGCTAAGTTTTGTATTTTTTTGGTACAGGCGGGGTTTCACCATGTTGGCCAGGCTGGTTTCAAACTCCTGACCTCAGGTGATCTGCCCTCCTCAGCCTCCCAAAGTGCTGGGATTACAGGTATGAGCCACTGCACCTGGCCTTCAGGTTACTCTCTACTCGAATCTCTGAAAGGAAACCTCTGAAAATTCATTCCAAGTCCCTGATCCAGCTTTCTCTTGCCAAGCCTGAAGTTCTCATAGCTTATGGTTCTCATAAGTTCTCATAGCTTATGGTTCTGCCATTTGTCATGGGAAGAGCGGCAACAGGACTCTCTAGTGGCCTCCTTCCCTCGGCTCACAGCCCCTGCTCAGCAGCATTCCCATGCCCCCTTGGGCCTCCTCTTAGGCCCCCTGCTTGCTACTCAGTGCCTATCAGGCTAGCCCAGAGAGACTCACCACAGGCCCCCAGCTCAGATGGAATCTCTGGGGGAGGTGGATGTCCAGGTGTCCTGGTATCACCAGCAGCAGAAGTCAGGTGGGCTG
This sequence comes from Macaca thibetana thibetana, assembly GCF_024542745.1. NCBI lineage: Eukaryota > Metazoa > Chordata > Mammalia > Primates > Cercopithecidae > Macaca > Macaca thibetana. The sequence continues at coordinate 98,492,075 of NC_065586.1, read as the reverse complement.
AGGCGAGAGGCTTTGGGCCATGAGGCTCCATGGGCATGGGGTCTGGAGATGGTAGAGAATCGAAATGGCACTTCTTAGTGCTTTCTTTCCAGCAGAGCCCTAGCTACCCAATAGCCTTTCTACCCACCCAGGGCACAGACAATAAATTCAGCTTTGGGGACTCTCTGGTTTTTTTGAAACAGAATCTCGTTCTGTCGCTCAGGCTATGATCTCGGCTCACTGAAACCTCCACTTCCCGGGTCCAAGCGATTCTCCTGTTTCAGCTTCCTGAGTAGCTGGGACTACAGGCACCCACCATCACACCTGGCTAATTTTTGTATTTTTCATAGACATGGGGTTTCACTATGTTGGTCAGGCTGGTCTCGAATTCCTGCCCTCAGGTGATCCACCCACCTCGGCCTCCCAAAGTGCTGGGATTACAGGTGTGAGCTATTGCGCCCAGGCAGGGGACTCTTTTTGATAAAGCTGGGCTGAGCCCCCTACCCTGGATGACGGTCTGCTTGAAGAGTTCATCTCGTAAGTGAGGCAGAAAACAGTCAATGCGCTCCCAGGTGATCTCCCAGAGGGCTGAGGGGCCACCTCCCCGTGCATCTGCACTGTGGAAAATCTCCGCTGTGTCCATCACCAGAAGCATGTTCTTCAGAGACTCAGGGATCGCCTCTGACTGCAGGTGGCAGTGGGACCATGAGAATAGGAAAGAGGGCATGGCAGAGTATGGTAAAAGGAGGTAGCTACCAAGGGGGAAAGGGTAAGTCCTTCCAGCAGGTGGGACAGGAGGCAGGCAGCCGAGCTGAGGTGGAACATACCAGTAAGTCGCTGGAGCCTGCGTGCATGTACTTGTCCATGAAGTCCAAGATGGTGAGCCAGAGGGCCGCAAAGGTAGAGAGCGACAGCAGTGGAGACAGGTGCTGCAGGAAGACCTATGGCCCACAAGCCCCCTTCAGCTGAGGGGACTGTAGGAGCCTCTGGACCCCTCTCTGAGGCTGAGAATCTTAGATCAGAGATAGAGGAATCTCTGATCTAAGATTCAGAATCCTCTCGGGTCCCCAGGTCCGGCCTAGTGTCCATAGCTGGGGGGTTGTGAGCACCTACAATGAATCTTAGGTCCTGCCAGAAGCCCTGGTTTCCCTCCTTGCGAAAAGGCAGGTATGGGAGAGAGGGTGGGTGTAGGGTGGTGAGCAGTACCTTAGAGAGCAGTGTGGAAGCCCTCATCCGGGTCTCCTCCATCCCGCCCACATCTGCAGGGCTGATGTTCTCCAAGAGCTTGGTAAGTAGAGGAAACAGCACCTGGTGGGGGTAAATGTGCAATGTCTCCCTATGTGGGTCAGCTAGGCAGCCTTGCCCCAAGGAAGCCAGGAACTGGATGGGCACAGAGCAGAAGGGAAGGTATGATGCAGGCTGAAGACTCACATTAGGGGCTCTTCAGGCTGCCTGGCTTTCCTTTTCTTAGGATCTGAACTTTATCTTAAGACCAGTAGGAAGTCCCACCTTGTTAAAACAGGACTCCCATTCCAGGGCATCTAGCTTTTGCAGATCATGTACAAGTAGTGCTCGCTGCAGATAGGTCAATGCCTGCATCCGTACCTGGCGCCGGGCATCGCAGCACAGGCAGGCAATACCTGAGAGCAAGAGCAGGGTCAGGATCCTTCAGGCATCTTGATCCTGATGCTCCCCAAACTCCCTACCTCTGCCCCTCCTGGTTTACCCTGCAGTAAAGGGCACCAGCAGTGGGCCCAGAGGGTGCGAGAATCAGCTTCGATCTTCTGGCCATCTGTCTCCAGGTGGCGTTGCTCCTCCGCCCATGAGCTGTAGATAGAGGCTGCCCGCGTGTGCAGGGTGTGCATCAGGTCTAGCAACTAGGATCACAGGAGGGGGCACGACATGAGTGGGGTTAGGTCTGGTGGATGCCTTTCCCCCTTCCCACTCACTGTCCCTGACTGAGTCCTCAAGGTGGCCCTAGCACCAATCATGCCATACCTCACCCACTTGCTACTCTTTCCCTTGACTTGACTTCCTGGTTGTTCCAGTCCTTGCAAAGGACTCTCCAAGTCAGAGATTTCTCATGAGAGAGAAAGACTTAGGAGGTGTGTGGACTGAGTATTTCACAATCCTGATTCACAGTGAGAAAGATACTTTCTTTTCAATTGTATTTCACACCTGCTGATGACAGAGACAGCCTCATGTTGTTAATTTAATTTTATGTTTTGAGGCAGGGTCTCACTCTGTCACCCAGGCTGGAGTGCAGTGGCACAGTCACGGCTCACTGCAACCTCAAACCCCCGGGCTCAGGTGATCCTCCCACCTCAGCCTTGTCAGTAGCTGGAACTACAGCTGTGCGCTGCCACGGCCAGCTCATTTTTTGTATTTTTGTAGAGATGGGGTTTTGCCATGTTGCCCAGGATGATCTTGAACTCCTGGGCTCAAGCAATAGTCCTCCCAAAGTTTTGGGATTATAGGTATGATTATACCATGCCTGGCCCAATTTTATTTCTTATGTTTTGAGACAGGGTCTTGCTCTGTGCAAGGCTGGAGTGCATGGCACCGTCATGGTTCACTGCCTCCTGGATCTCCTAGGCTCAAGAAATCCTCCCACCTACTCAGCCTCCCCAGTAGCTGAGACTACAATGTGTGCCACCATGCCCAGATAATTTTTGCATTTTAATTTTTGTAGAGACAGGGTCTCACAATTTTTCCCAGGCTGGTCTTGAACTCCTGACCTCAACTGATCCTCCTGCCTCAGCCTCCCAAAGTGCTGGAATTATAGGTGTGACCCACTGTACCTGGCTGTTAATTTCATTTTTAAAAGAGAAAACCTCAGGCTCAGAGGCTTTGATGGGCAATAGTGTCTGGCCAGATTTAATACATTTTTACTTTTTTTTTTTTTTTTTTTTTTTTTTTTTTGAGACGGAGTCTCGCTCTGTCGCCCAGGCTGGAGTGCAGTGGCGCGATCTCGGCTCACTGCAAGCTCCGCCTCCCGGGTTCACGCCATTCTCCTGCCTCAGCCTCCCGAGTAGCTGGGACTACAGGCGCCCACAACCGCGCCCGGCTAATTTTTTGTATTTTTAGTAGAGACGGGGTTTCACCATGGTCTCGATCTCCTGACCTTGTGATCCGCCCGCCTCGGTCTCCCAAAGTGCTGGGATTACAGGCGTGAGCCACCGCGCCCGGCCCATTTTTATTTTTATCATTTTTCTTTTCTTTTCTTTTTTTTTTTTTTTTTTTTTTTTTGAGGCGGAGTCTTCACTCTGTCGCCCAGGCTGGAGTGCAGTGGCACCATCTCGGCTCACTGCAAGCTCCGCCTCCCGGGTTCGCGCCATTCTCCTGCCTCAGCCTCCGGAGTAGCTGGGACTACAGGCGCCCGCCACCGCGCCCGGCTAATTTTTTGTATTTTAGTAGAGACAGGGTTTCACCGGGTTAGCCAGGATGGTCTCGATCTCCTGACCTCGTGATCCGCCCGCCTCGGCCTCCCAAAGTGCAGGGATTACAGGCGTGAGCCACCGCGCCCGGCCTTCTTTTCTTTTTTTGAGACAGAGTCTTGCTCTGTCGCCCAGGCTGGAGTGCAGTGGCGCAATCTTGGCTCACTGAAAGCTCTGCCTCCCGGGTTCATGCCATTCTCCTGCCTCGGCCTCCCGAGTAGCTGGGACTACAGGTGCCCGCCACCACGCCTGGTTAATTTTTTGTATTTTTAGTAGAGGCGGGGTTTCACCGTGTTAGCCAGGATGGTGTCGATCTCCTGACCTTGTGATCCGCCCACCTCGTCCTCCCAAAGTGCTGGGATTACAGGTGTGAGCCACTGTGCCCAGCCACTTTTGTCATGTTTTTATGGTTATTCTATTTAAGGCAATTGGTTCTCCATCAATTTAGTGATATATACTCTGCTCACAGAATTAATTTTATATGCCTTTGAATAGATACAGGGTAACTCTGGAAGGATAGACAAGAAACTGGTGACAGTGGTTGCTTCTAGTGAGGGGAACTCAGCAGCTGGGGACAAGAATGGATTGGAAACTTTTATCAGTTTACCCTTTTGTATATTTTGAACCTACTTAAAAAATAAGTAAACCTTAGTTTAAAAATAAATTTAAAGGCCAGGTGCAGTGGCTCACACCTGTAATCCCAGCACTTTGGGAGGGCGAGGCGGGTGGATCATGAGGTCAGGAGATCAAGACCATACTGGCTAACATGGTGAAACCCCATTTCTACTAAAAATACAAAAAATTAGCCAGGCATGGTGGCACGTGCCTATAGTCCCAGCTACTCGGGAGGCTGAGGCAGGAGAATCGCTTGAACCTGGGAGGCAGAGGTTGCAGTGAGCCAAGATCACACCACTGCACTCCAGCCTAGGTGATAGAGTGAGACTCTATCATAAAATTAATAAAATAAAAAATAAAATAAAAAAAAATAAAATAAAAACAAATAAATAAATAAATTTAAGCAAATAAAGACTTACAGGTAAGGTTTTAGGTAAGGGAATATTGTTAAGATGGTGGCCCAGGGCCTGGGCTGGCACACATGGGCCCTTCCCCTCAGCCCTGGCTTTCCCTGGCCGCCCCAGTTTCCCAGTATCAGGTGCAGGGGAGGAGAGGAAGTAAAGGGTGCCATACTTACGTCCTGACTGACCTGTAAAGACACCGTATGGTAGCTGGCAGGCACGCCTTCATCCTCATCATCATCACTCTGCCCACCCCGAGAGGCATGTTGGCTGGAGGTTCGGGGCCGACGAAGCATTGATCCCTCTTTGGATTTCTTCTTGAAGCGGTTCCCTTTGCTGTCATATTTGTGACTCTTGCCACGTTTCTCCTGGCACTTGCATCCTGAGCAGAGCCAGACTCAGGTCACATTTCCGTGTCTATATAGGCATAGATACCCTGCCTTTTCTCCCCTCTCGGCCTCTCGCCTGCATAATAGCATGGCTACTCCCCAGCTGCCCCCTCATCAGCTGACCCACCGCCATTCAGACTGGCCTCCACAAAGATCCGGAGAGTCTTGACACAGAGCTCAAAGTTGTCAGGTGTGATGTGGGCAGCATCACGGACAATGAAGGACAGCGATTCCACACACTTAAGCAGAGACTTAGTGTCGTGTGGCCCCAAATCCAGTCCCACTGTTAGGCTGTATTGATTGATCAGGGGTGAAGGGCCTGGGCGGCTGGGCCCTGGCTTGGAGTTATCAATGTCATCCTTCCCGACCTGTAAAGTACACAGAGGAGCTGGGGACCCAGGCTTGGCCCCTATGTGAATGTCCTTGCAGAGGACCAGGAATTCTTCCCACAGGTCAAGCAGGGGAGACTCAATTGCTGCCCATATCATCACTCACCACTAACCAACCACTGTTGACCACATCGGCATCTGTGGCTGATCGGTGTATCTTGCCCGGCCTGGCATGGTCAGTGTAGACCTCTGAGTCAGAAGTGTACCCTCGATCCAGGCTCACATCATTTTGATGGTAGGATGGGAGCTCACTGTCTGACTGGGCCCCTACAGTAGGCAGGGAGAAGGGCAGAGTCAGGGTGGGGATGGGGCACTGGGATGAGGGAAAAATCAGGCTCTCAGAAAAAAGATGCTGAGGCCTGGCCTCCCCTCTCTCTGGCATGGTTTAATTTCTGTCACCAAAGGGCCAAAGGATGGCCAGAACAGCTTCTCTGTTGACCAAATAAGGTGGCAGGCTAATCTGGGCTCCTGATGGCATCCAGTGGCAGCTAGGCAATGCAGAAGGCTGTGAAGCCAGGCTTTCTACTGTCCTGAGGACTGTTTTCCCAGTTTCTGGGATTTAGTGATGTATCGATTTAGTGATATAAAGTCTGCTCAGAATTCTGGGAAAACAGTCCTCAGGACAGCTCAGAAACAGAAACTGGGAAACAGTCCTCGGGACAACTCAGTCCTCAGGACAGTAGAAAGCCTGGCTTCATAGCCGTCTGCATTGCTTATTTGCCCTCATGCTATTTAACTTATGGGTACTGGCCAGCAGGCACTGGAAGCTCTGGAAGCAATGGCAGAAGCCAGGGCTGTTTAATCTGCTGAACGTAGTAACCTGTGTTTTGTTTTCCTGTCCCAACTCCTGGGGTGTAACTGTTTATCTGCCAGCCTGAGTCTCCCTGGGAAAGGGCTTACCAGCATCAGGTGCATCTGCCCTGGCTGTGGCCTGCAGAGTAGCTGGAGGCTTCACACCTGAGCCGATGCACTCCAGCAGCGTGAAGAGTGTGGCCCAGTCATCACCTGAGTGAATGTTGGCTGCGTTGGTCTTCAGGAGTTCATGGAGCCCATATGCAACCTGGTGGCTGACTCGGGATAGCACACTGGGCTTCATCAGTAGCAAAATGCGCAGGGAGAGCAGTACCTGGAGTGGGGTTAGGGTAGGAAGTGGGGAGTGGGCACACAGCTTTCTGTCTAGTTTTCTTCCCCATCAGTCTCCTTAGGTCAGTGAAGACAGTTTGGCTAGGACCCAATTTAGGATACTGCTCTGGTCTTTTCTTTTTGTCAAATAGAAATACATTAATTATATTATTTGAGACAGGGTCTTGGTCTGTCTCCCAGGCTAGAGCACAGTAGCACAATCACACCTCACTGCAACCTGAAACTCCTGGGCTCAAGTGATCCTCCTGCCTCAGTCGCTAGAGTAGCTGGGACTACAGGTGTGTGTGACCACACTTGGCTAATTTTTTTTTTCCTTTTTGGAGAGATGGGGTCTCGCTATGTTGCCCAGGCTGGCCTTGAACTCCCAGGCTCAAGTGATCTTCCTGTCTTGGCTTCCTGCAGTGCTGGGATTATAGGCATGAGCCACTGTACCCAGCCTCAAATAGAAATTTTTATTGAGAAAATTATAGGTTAATATGCAGTTGTAAAGAAATAATACAAAAAGGTCCCTTACACACTTTGCCCAGTTTATCCCAATGGTAACATTATGTAAAACTATAGTATATCATAATCAAGATACTATCTGATCTTACTCAGATTTCCTGTTTTACTTGCATTTTTGTGTGTATTAATTTCTCTATAATTTTATTACCTGTGTAGGTTTATGTCTCCACTACATAACAACATACTGAACAGTTCCACCACAACAGTATCCCTCATGTTGCCTTTTTCTTTTTTTATAGACAGGTTTTGCTCTGTCACCCAGGCTGGAGTGCAGTGGTATGATCATAGCTCACAGCAGCCTCAAACTCCCGGGCACAAGTGATCCTCCTGTGTCAGCTTCCTGAGTAGCTGGAACTATAGGCATGCACCACCATGGCCAACTCATGTTGCCCTTTTATAACTATACCCACCTCTTCCTTCCTGTCCCCATCCCTAACCCTTAGCAATCTGTATCCAAATTCTTTTTTTTTTTTTTTTTGAGATGGAGTCTTAACTCTGTCACCCAGGCTAGAGTGCAGGCAGGATCTTGGCTCACTGCAACCTCTGCTTCTCGTGTTCAAGTGATTCTCCTGCCTCAGCCTCTCAAGTAGATGGGATTACTGGTGCGAGCCACCACACCTGGCTAATTTTTGTATTTTTAGTAGAGATGTTGGCTAGGCTGGTCTCGAACTCATGACCTCAAGTGATTCACCAGCCTCAGTTTCCGAAAGTGCTGGGATTACAAGTGTGAGCCACTGCACCTGGCCTGTCTTCAAATTCTAAAGTTCTGTCATTTCAAAAATGTTATATAAGTGGAATTATATATTCTATAACCTTTTTAGATTGGCTCTTCTTTCACTCAGCATAGTTCCCAGGAGATGTCTGTTGCTTTAAATCGCTGAATAGTATTCCATGGTATGTATGTACCACAGTTTATTTACCTATTGAAAGTCATCTGGGCCGATTCCAGTTTTTGGCTATTACAACTAAAGCTTCTATAAACATTCATGTACAGGTTTTTATGAGAAAGTAAAATTTCACTTTTCTGGGATAAATGCCCAAGGGTACCATTGCTGGGTTGTATGGTAATTACATGTTTCATTTTATAAGAAACTGCCAGCAGAGTAGCTGTACCATTTTACATTCCCACGCAGCAATTTTTGAATGTTCCAATTTCTCCACAGCCTTTCAGCATTTGGTAATGTCACTACTTTTTATTTCAGCCATTCTGAAAAGTGGGTAGTGATGTCTCATTGTGGTTTTATTTTTTTCAGATGGAGTCTTGCTCTGTCACTCAGGCTGGAGTGCAGTGGCATGAATGATCTCAGCTCACTGCAACCTCTGCCTCCTGGGTTCGAGTGATCCTCCCACCTCAGCCTCCTCAGTAGGTGGGACTACAGGAGTGCGTGACCACGCCCAGCTAATTTTTGTATTTATTGGTAGAGACATGGTTTCACCATGTTGGCCAGGCTGGTCTCAAACTCCTTACTTCAGGTGATCCACCCACCTCAGCCTCCCAAAGTGCTGGGATTATAGGCAGGAGCCACTGCGCCCAGGCTCATTGTGGTTTTAGTTTGTAGTACTCTGATGGTTAATGATGCTATCTTCATTTCATGTGCCTATTTGCCCTCTGTATGTCTTCTTTGGCGAAACATCTGTTCCTATGTTTTGTCCATTTTCTATTAATAATTTGATTGGTTTTTCACTGTTGTGTTTTGAGAGTTTCTATATTATAGATACCTTTCTTCAAATATGTGATTTCAAATATTTGCTCCTCATCTATAGCTTGTCTTTTCATCCTCTTCACATAGGCTTTCATAGAACAAAACTTTAAAAAATATTAATGTAGTCCAACTTATCAATTTTTCCTTTTCTAGATTGTGCTTTTAATGTCAAGTCTAAAAATTATTATTTTTTTTGAAAAAGAGTGCCCCCCTGGATCTGTTCCATCCAGACAGTGTTGAGGCAGGAAACAGATCCACGGGATTGCCAAACGTGCTAAAAATTATTTGCTTAGCTCTGGATCCTGAAGATTTTCTCCTGTTTCTGAAGTTTTAATAGCTTTATATTTAAATCTATGATCCATTGGAGTTAATTTACCTGTAAGGTATGAGTTTTAGGCCAAGGTTCATTTGCTTTTTCCTCCTATGGATTTCAATCACTCCACCACTTATTGAACAGGCTGTTCCTCCTCCACTGAATTGTTTTTACATCTTGGTCAAAAAATCCACTGAACATATTTGTGTTGAGCTTATTTCTGGGCTCTCTACTCTCTTCCATTGATCTACGTGTCTGTCCCTCCATCGACACCACATCATCTTGACTATGGTAGCTATACAGGAAGCCTTTTTTTCTTTTTTGAGACAGAGTTTCACTCTTGTTGCCCAGGCTGGAGTGCAATGGCGTGATCTTGGCTTACTACAACCTCTGCCTCCTGGGTTCAAACGATTCTCCTGCCTCAGCCTCCTGAGTAGCTGGGATTACAGGCATGCCCCACCATGCCTGGCTAATTTTGTATTTTTAGTAGAGACGGGGTTTCTCCATGTTGGCCAGGCTGGTCTCGAACTCCCAACCTCAGGTGATCGCCTGCCTTGGCCTCCCAAAGTGTTGGGATTACAGGCGTGAGCCACCGCGTCCAGGCGACAGTAAGTCTTTTCTTTTTCTTTTTGAGATGCAGTCTCACTCTGTCGCCCGGGCTGGAGTGTAGTGGCACAATCTCAGTTCACTGCAACTTCTGTCTCCCAGGTAAAAGCGATTCTCCTGCCTCAGCCTCCCGAGTAGCTGGGATTACAGGCTTGCATCACCATGCCCAGCTAATTTTTGTAGTTTTAGTAGAGATGGGGTTTCACCATGTTGGTCAGGCTGGTCTTGATCTCCTGACCTTGTGATCCACCCGCCTCGGCCTCCCAAAGTGGACAGTAAGTCTCAATACCAGAGTGATTCTTTTTTTTTTTTTTTGAGACAGAATCTTGCTCTGTTGCCCAGCTGGAGTGCAGTGGTGTGATCTCAGCTCACTGCAACCTCCGCCTCCAGAGTTCAAGTGATTCTCCTGCCTCAGCCTCCCAAGTTGCTGGGATTACAGGTGTGCACCACCACACCCCGCTAATTTTTGTGTTTTTAGTAGAGATGGGGTTTCACCACGTTAGCCAGGCTGGTCTCGAACTCCTGATCTTAAGTGATCTGCCTGCCTTGGCCTCCCACAGTGCTGAGATTACAGGCATGAAGCACTGTACCAGGCCCAGAGAAAATGATTCTTTCCACTTTATTCTTTCTAGCTATTCTAGAGCTTGTGCCTTTCCATCTAAATTTTAGAATAAGCTTACCTATGTCTACAAGAACCTTTCTGAGATTTTTATAGGAGTTATGTTGAATTTACAGAACAATTTGGGGAGAAGTGACAACTTTACTATGCTGAGCCTTCCAATCTACGAACATAGTATGCCTCTTCAATTATTTACATCTTCTTCAACTTATTTTGTAGTTTTGTAGTTTTCATCATACAAATCTTATACATGTTTTGTCAGCTATGTATTACTTCACTTTATTTGGAACACTTGTAAATGGTATTGTATTTTAAATTTCAGTTTCCATATTGTTCACTGTTAGCATGTAGAGATATAATTACTTTTTGTGTATTGATATCACATCCTGTGACCTTGCTGAACCCACTTATTAGTTCTATGCTTGTTGTTTTTTATAGTTAAGCAAAGAGATCTCAGGTGGGTCATAAGCATGACAGGAAACCAGGTATAGAGCTGGGACTATTATAAGGCAGTAGCAGGCCAGTCCTACAAAGCAGATTCTTAGGAGGCTGAGGTGCAGAGCACAGGCTCCATGCCTGAGGCCATTTCAGGCTCACTCACAATGCCCCCTGCTAGATTGCACCAGCCCTGTGGTTGGTCACTGGGCTCATGCTATGGGGCACTAAATGTACTCTCTGTCTCAGGCTATATTCATAATTGACAACTGTGGCCACATACCTGCCCACTCTCCAAGATGCATTCTGCTTACCTGACCACTGATCTCTTCTCTCCGGAGCAGCCGAATGGCCAGGCGTAGCAACCCCACCACTGCCCGCTCCACAAGGAAGCAGAAATCTTGTGCCTGAACACAGAGGTGGTATAGATGGTCTCGAACAGTCTGCCACACACAGCCCACACGATCCCTGTGTAGATACAAAGGAATGAAGATAGTCTCAGCCAGAGAGGCCACTGGGCATTAGGTCCCCTAGGCCTTTCAGGACTCATTGATATTATACCCTAAGTAGACAGGAATGATGAGTAAGCTTTTCCCCTGCTGCCTACAGTTCCCCAGAGCCCACTCAGCCAGATGGCTTTCATCCCTTTGGCACAAGCTTAGGTTGGGGTCTGCCTAAAGACTACGCTCATCTTACCTGTTCTCCAACACAATCCTTAGTAGCATCTCTAGGCAGAAAGCAGCATCTTCCTCATCATATGTCTCTTCATCTGGTGTCACTGAGACCAGAGCCTGAAGGGGAACAGCAGCAGAAAAGTAGGCATGGAAAAGAAGCCAACCACTGGCCCTGTCCTGACAGAAATAATATTGTCCCTATCACCCCTCCCAGATTCAGCCAGTTGTTCCATGCTTCCTTTCTTCATCCTTTACCTTCATGAGCTCCTGTAGTGACTCCAGCTGGAGGAACTTGCTTTCTGTGATCATTTTTTCTGGGTCACATTGCTAGAGAGGGCAAAAGAGAGAGGGGGTCTTTGACAAGGGCTGAAGGGAACAGAATGTCCCCAAGAGCCAGGGAGAGAGGGCAGAGTCAGCCCTGGTTACAAATCTGGATGATTTATTCTTCAGTTCACTGGGTAGCATCTGTCTAATAGGAAAGTGTCTAGGCTTTCTCACCAGGGGTGGATGGACAGTTACCTTTATACACTCTAAGGCCACTCTCTTGGCCTCTTGGTTTTCAGTGGATGGGCCCCGCACACTAGACTGCTCAGGCCCACTCAGTGTTAGCCAGCTCACAAAGCTCAGCACTGTTGACTCTCCTCTGTAGAAAAAGGGCATATGGCCTGGTGAGCCCCAAAGTTCTGACTCTCCCTCCCCAAGCCCCTGAGCCTCTGGTCTGCTCTTACCGGTTTGATGGTGTCTCTTCCCGCTGTAGAGAGATCTTGCCATTGGGATCCACAAAATCTTCTACCTGGAAAAGTAAGTCAAAATAATTTCTTTCTATATGTCCTTTGTATTTTGCCCCTGCCTCCACCCACCAAAGTACTCTGGATTTCCTCCTGTAGGCTTCTGCCCCTATATTATTGTTCCAATTGGTGATTGGCAATGGCATCTACCGGCCTTCTTTTACAGGTATCCCCTAAGATCTGTGTTCTTACGTTTGAGGCATTCCTGGTGAGCTGCGGCAGATCAGGCCCAGCATTACTCTCAACTACTTACTTCTACATACAGATAGCATACAATGTTGCAGCTCTTGCCTTGTTATTGCTGACTAGTCTCCTACTAAGAATTACCTCTACCATAGCCTTGGGCAGTAGTTGGGCTCGGAAGAGCTGCAGCATGGCCTCCATGATATTCTTCCAGCCCTCCCGCAGGATGTCACCATGACGATGGGCCAAATGGAATACTGTCTTGGCTGCAATATGGGCTTTAGGGTTGCTTCCAAATACACTGGGCAGATTCTCAATAGACTGGAAAAGAGGATGAGAAGAGACTTAAGGCCGAGCTAATGTCTAGAAAGGAAAATCTCTTAGGTCTCTGCCTATGATGGTTCCCTCAGGGTCCTTTTGTTGGCTCTGCTTCAATCCCCCATAATACTGGTGGGAGTGGGTTAACCTAGTTAAGGCCTTCCCCACTCCTATATCTCCTTTCCCATCCCCATTACATGAAGTAACACTAGTTTTATCCCAGAGTGTGCAAGCCAGAAATGGCCTAAGCTCTGGTATATTCAAGTAGGGGCAGTGAGGGAAGATGCTGAGGGCAACCAGGTCTGTTGATAAGGGTAGATCCATGGCTAAAAGAGAGGTCCTCCTTTGGAGCTCCAAGTACACAGTTCCTGCACCTGCTCACCTCACTGCTGAGAGCTGTGAATTTGCATAGAGAGATGATGAGATTGTCAAACACATCGCTGAGGCCATAGTGGGCGGAGATCATGGCGCACTTCCTGTAACATTACCCCCATCCCAGAAACAGAGTCACTGGAAGGCCAAGCAGCCCTTCCAAGTCCCTGAGCTTGCATGGGGCTCTTCCTCAGTCAGTCCCAGGAAGAAACCTTTTAATCTTGTTTCTGTTTAAGACTGAGCTTACCCAAGCTTCAGCCTCCCTCCAAAAACTCAGGGGGAACCCCATTCTAATGAAGAGTAGGAGTCAGAGAGGCATGGAGAAAACCATGTTAGCTCACAGAGATGAGCCTGGGGGAGGTGAAGACCAAGGCCAAAGCTGGGCTACCTGAAGCCTGAGATGGCTTTCTGGATGATTGTCTCCTCAAGGCTTTTGTCAAAGACATAAGAGAGAGCAGCAATAGTGGGGCCCCAGGTCATGGTGAAGAGGTCAAGATCATAGCTGGCAGTAGGCACACGCAGGAATATGCCCTCAGGGGTGGCACCTCGATGAAGCAGCACATTCCACACATAGTTCTCCCGAACCAAGCCCGTCTGCTCCTCAGGCATTACAATTTCCTCATTCCTGTCAGGAGGTAAAGGAAGGAGCAGTTGCACTGCTTTGAACCTGACTGGTTCCAAACCAAGACTAGGAGTTCATCCATACTAGCACTCTCCACTGATGAGAGGTCATCAGAACTGCAGCTCAGTGGTCTGCTTTCCACCCACCAGTGGAAGCAGGGAGAAAGAAAGGAAGTGTCCCATAATCTCAAAGCCCGATCTGGAAGTGAGGCCTTCAGTTCTGTAGTAAGATCACACATTCTTACTGGGTGTGACAAAATGGACAATTCTATCTTTTCTGATTTACAGTAAAGAACTAACTGGCCCATTTCTGACCTGTAACCTGGGCCTAACACTCCAGTGCCCATCTTGGGTTCTTTACCAGCCAGAAAATGCATCTTGTAAGCTAGAGAGGAAAATGTACCTGTTTAAAGTTCAGAAAATGGGGCCATGATATCCTACTTAAAAGCAGCATTTTGGACCCTGGCTTAGAGTACTAGAGTCCCAGTACCATTCAGGCTTCTTTAAGGAAGAAACAAATTGGCAAAGAGGGGGCTGTCCAACTAAGTCCTGAGGCTAAATCCAGGGCACGTGAGTCACTGTAGTCTGACATGACTGTAAAAACTGGGAAAGGAAGAAACGTGCTTCTTCTTAACAGAGATACTGCACTATTCTCTATGTATACTCACTTGATGGCATGGTACATGTCCTCCAGGATGTCTTGCTCAAAGTCCTTGCCTCCATTCACACCTTTTAGATTTTTGCGAAACTCCTAGAGACAGGCCAGTAAGTTTTTTCCCGTGTCAATACTGAAGCCCCACTCAAGGGACTACTGGGCTTTTAGTAAATAGGACTCAGGAAAAAGTAAGTGAAAAAACCCACTTCCCCACCCCAGTCCCTTTTCTAGGTTGGCCAGCCCTTCCTGATTCCTTGAACAGAACCCCACCCATCATGCCCACTGGAAATCCTTTGTCATTCCTGCTACCTCCAAAGCTGTGCTGGGTCTTCTTTGCCTTGACTGGGACCCAAGCTTACCTCCAGGGTCATGGGTGCATTCTGTTTACGAACATTGTGGTTGTGCTGGTCAGTATTAAGCATGATGACAGCATAGGCCAGGGAAAAGCAGGCATCGCTATTGGCAAATGGGGAGCCATTACAATTCTGAAAAAGCAAAGATCCCGCCTGTGTCAATGCCCTTCTCTGGCCAATTAAACCCTCACTACCAACCCACTGGTCAGTGCTAGTGCAAAGGGGAGGTACTGTCCAGAAAGTAGCCAGCCTCTTGCCAACTCCTTAACAGAAGCTGATCTCCTCGTGGAAAGGTCACTAATTTTGCTCTCTGCCTTTTTTAAGAGACAGCAGGCTGGGTGTGGTGGTTTATGCCTGTAATCCCAGTACTCTGGGAGGCCAAGGTGGGCGGATCACACGAGGTCAGGAGTTCGAGACCAGTCTGACTAACATGGCAAAACCCCATCTCTACTAAAAACACAGAAATTAGCCAGGCTTGGTGGCAGGTGCCTGAAATCCCAGCTATTCGGGAGGCTGAGGCAGGAGAACTGCTTGAACCCAGGGGGCAGAGGTTGCAGTGAGCTGAGACTACGCTACCACACTCCAGCCTGGGTAACAGAGCAAGATTCTGTCTCCAAAAAAAAAGAGACTGCAGTGAGCTAAGACTGCACTACTACACTCCAGCCTGGGTGACAGAGCAAGACTCTGTCTCCAAAAAAAAAAAAAAAAAAAAAAGAGATAGCAGCTGGATTCTTCAGCCCTCAGTCAAACTGACCTCGGATCCTGGGCTCAGCCCCTGACACTCAAACTCACCATCCAACGCTCCGTGAATGCCTCCAGCAACCTCTGGATGACTGGTGCTTCCCCAGGCAAACGGAAGGCTTCCAGGTAGAGGCGGAGAGCTTCGTCCAGTCGCAGACCCTGAAAACTGAAGGTACTATAGGGAAAGAAAGGAAGAAGAGGCTGAAAATGTGTAAGCTGCACATGTCAGGCTCTTTTAGTCACTGTCCTCCTAACCTACTCTTACTCGAAGAGAGGAGGCTGAGGTATCTAGCAAAGGGGCAGTATTTCCTGTTCATCCTTAACACAACCCCTAGCCTTAATACTTTTCACATCCACAGGCTCTTGCCTAGAACCCTCACCCCCTGGAACCCTGCTCTACCCCTTTGCAATGGACTCCATGCAGAATGGAAGGGCTCCCCAAACTATCTCGTTGGAGTCCCTTTCAGGTCCAACAGATATAAATGATGGGAAGAGGAAGAACATTGGCCAGGGTCTCCAGAAGAAATTTATGGAGACTGCTTTGAGGTATGGATGTTCTGTCCCTTTAATCCAATCACTAACCTTGTCCCACCCTTTTTTTTTTTTTTTTGAGCCAAGGTCTCACTCTATCACCCAGACTGGAGTGCAGTGGCATGATCACAGCTCACTGCAGCCTGGAACTCCCAGACTCAAGTGATCTTCCTGCCTCAGCCTCCTGAACAGCTGGGACTACAGGCGTGTGCCACCATGCCCAGCTAATTTTTGTATTTTTTGTAGAGACAGGATTTCACCATGTTGCCCAGGCTGGTCTTGAACTCCTGAGCTCGAGTGATCTGCCTGCCTTAGCCTTCCAAAGTGTCAGGATTACAGGCGTGAGCCACCGTACCTGGCTATATCCCACATTTCTTACAGCTTCCTCACCTCACAAAGCTCTCCAACAGGTCAATGTTTTTGCGGTCACTCACAAACTCTCCAATCATTTTCTTGTCCAACCGAGGGTTCTCTCGGAGCCACTGAGCAACCTCTGTGTTGTCCATTGGGATGGTGAGGAGGCCTTTTTCTTGCAGAAACTGAATCCCCTTCTTTGGTTTCTGATTGAACTGCTCTGTGCCAGTGATTAGCAGCTGTGTGAGAAAAACTAGAGCTACAGAAGCTACTTTGCCTCTAAATTAGACAAGGCCAGCCTGGAGTCCACCATAGCCCACCCACAGTTGGTCAGCTAAAAAGCTCCTAGGATGTGGTTCTTCGTGACTACAGAACTAAGGCTAGATCATAGCGGCCTTAGCTTTCCCCCATCTTCATGTCTAAGTGAATTGGCTTACGAGCTTTTTTACTCCTTTCCTGAGTGCTCAAGAAACATAAAACAGTTCCTCTCCTCTAACTTAGGATAGGGGAAAAAGCAGAAGAAAGAAACTAGGTAATTCTTCTCTCCAGTTTTATATCCATCCCTTACATTTGTTGACAGCCAGCCTCTTGTTTTTAGCCTGGCTTGGCTTCTTTGGTTGCCTAGCTTAATGCCGTGGGTTTGAAGGACAAAGTGGACTAACCGTGGAGGCAACTCATCTTTATGTATGTCCAGTCACGGCCATGCACTCAAGGGCACACATGAACCACAGTCATTTAAGCTGGCAATAAAGAAAGGGTTAGGTTTTTTTTTCCTTTTTCCGAGATGGAGTTTCACTCTGTTGCCCAGGCTGGAGTGCAGTGGCGCGATCTCAGCTCACTGTAACCTCCGCCTTCCAGGTTCAACTGATTCTCCTGCCTCAGTCTCCCAAGTAGCTGGGATTACAGGCTTGCACCACCATGCCCGGCTAATTTTTGTATTTTTAGTAGAGATGGGGTTTCACCATGCTGGCCAGGCTGGTCTCAAACTCCTGACCTCAGGTGATCCGCCTGCCTCGATCTCCCAAAGTGCTGGGATTACAGGCGCGAGCCACCGTGCCTGGCCAGAAAGGGTTAGGTTTTCTTTGTGTTAAGAAACGCAAAGTACAGGCCAGGTGCGGTGGCTCACGCCTGTAATCCCAGCACTTTGGGAGGCCGAGGCAGGTGGATCACGAGGTCAGGAGATGGAGACCATCCTGGCTAATATGGTGAAACCCTGTCTCTATTAAAAATACAAAAAATTAGCTGGGCGTGGTGGCACGCACTTGTAGTCCTAGCTACTTGGGAGGCTGAGGCAGGAGAATTGCTTGAACCTGGGAGGTGGAAGCTGCAGTGAGCTGAGATCGCACCACTGCACTCCAGCCTAGACAACAGAGAGAGACTCCGTCTGGAAAAAAAAAAAAAAAACCCAAAGTACAAACAGTGATTTGAACATTGCTATTCGAACCTTACTAAAGCACCAGAATAAATATCAATTCCCCTTTATTGCCAACCATCATGCTAGGGCTGGAGATGACCAGTAACCTTCAATGACCCACAGGACACCAACTCTCAAGGCTCCTGTCACTGCCACTAGTGACACTTGGTTCTCAATTGGTATAGCATTTGCCCAGGGCCATACACAGGGTATGCTCAACTACATAGCTTAGGAGTAAGGGAAGGGCTTCAAATGGGAGTTGCTGAAGTCCCAACAAGCCCAAAGACTGGCCTCAGGAAGCTGCACAATGAGGTGCTAGACTCTCCTTCATCTTCACCCTCTGAGATGGAAACCCTACAACAATGGACACCCAGAAAGAGGTGGACGGAGGCTGGGGAATATATGTATGTACCTTCTTTTTGTTTTTAATTTCAATTAGTTCCCGTGGATCTGGCAGGAGACAGGAAAATCGAGGTGGCTTCCGGGCAAACTTTTTGTCAGCTAGGAGTAGGAAGAAGAGAGGGGAAAAATCTGTAAGACCTTTTTTTACCCAGATAGGGACTTTTGGAAGGTCACCAATATACTCCCTAGTTTCAAGGAGGAGCCTCAGAAATCTTGTCCTCACCAGTCTTCCACTTCCCTAGAAGTCCTATCAACTAAGGGTCCATATGTTTGCTTCCCTCTCTCTGAGTCTGAAGGCAAGGCGAGCTACCAAGGCTTGCTTAGTTACTATCCTAGGTGTCTGCTCCCTCCCTCTGCTCTCCACCAGGCCCTCCAGGTGAGGAGCTTAGGGTCATGGACACCCAGTACCCACCCCCAGAGTCACCAGCTTCCTCCAGATCACTGCATCCTGGTTTCCCATGTTCTGGTGGCAGCCGCCCTCCACCTGGCAGATGCAGGCCTGGGATGTCTGAGGCCATGCCTACAGCTTTCCCATCGCTGGCTGCTCTCTCAGCTGGTAAGAGAGAAGAAGATACGCGAAGACTTACAGGGTATGAAGCCAAGCAGAGCTGCAGGAGAGGTCAAATCCAAAGCCCAGAAGACCTGCATGGTTCCCGCACAGGGCGCCAGCCCCGACCAGGACAAACCCAAGCCAAAACAAGTAGTCCCTGTCCCAGCCAAGGATTAGATTCTCTAATTTAATGAAGAGATTACCCAGTCATTTTCCCTGATCTTCTGCAACCTCAAATTTCAAGGGGGGAGCTAGAGAAGACTAATTAGAGTGGAGGCAGATATTGGGGATGAGGGACGGTGGGGCCTGGAGCTTTCAGAGACAGAAATCCTATATTCTTTAATATCTGTTCTCTTGTCATAAAGAAAAATAGTTCTGTAAAAAACTAAAGTGGGGAGAAGGAAAAAGGGAGAAGGCTATGAGTTCTGCTAATCTGCCTGACTGGCCTGTGATTTAAACCGCCAAAGCCCAGAAACAGAATTGGGAGCATCCCAGGGGAAGTGATCTAAGGACAGGAGAAAGGACTCACAGTAGAGAAGGGATAAGCATATAACCCTGGGTTCATCAAAGAAAAAAATGCCTCTCACTATTGCTAGCTTCTCGGGTGCCATCTACTATCTCACAGCTTGGTCTGGCTGTCTCCTTCTTCTCTTGCTGGGTGATGCTGTTGAGGACTTTGGCCTGGCAGTGGGCCTCGGTGCTGTCAATCACTGTCAATAGGGCATCAAGAGATAGTAGGTGTGTTGTATAGAGTTGACCAGACACAGGGAAGGCATTCTGGAAGGTAAACAGATCCATTAGACTCATAGTTAGGAGAACACTTTACACTTTGATCATTTTCTAAAAATTTCCAAAACCTCTTCTAACTTGTACATTGCCTTTAGAAAACACCTTTCTTCTTTCGGTTTCCCAGCTCTCAAGTGTTCCCCTCTCTGTATGTAGCATCCTCACTACCACCAGGGAGATTTCCTTTATAATGCTTTTTCTAGAGGCCAGTTAACAGTGTTCAGCACCTTGGACAGCAGCTTTGTGAGATCCTCAAAGAGGTTGGAACAGTAGTAGTCACAATCATAGTTGATGTAGAGCTCTGTGACAAAGCTGGGGATGCGCCAGAGCTGCACAATGGCCTCCAGTGCCATCTCCTTCATCTCATAAGGCATCTTGGGGTTCTCCACAGTGATGATCTCCATAAGCTTTTTGATGTACATCTGGCAATAACCCAGTAATTGCCATTTGGGTGGGGAAAGGATTCAAGATAGGAAGAGAAAAAATTAGACAGGAAAAACATTAAACAGGATGCAGAAGCCTGGCCGAGAGGCATGTATTAAGAGACACCCAAAGGTATTCCATCCCCTAAATATATCTCTTCTTTGGCCTCCATGTTGGGGGATAAGGCCTGGCTCTCTACCATATACCTGGTTCCAGAAAAGTTGCCTCTTGCCCTTTTGTGCTCTCTATGTGAACATGACCTGGTCCTATTTAGAGTTCCTTTTAGCAATTTAGTGACAATGCTGGCTTGACTTACCTGCTTGTGTTGCAGAGTAACTGCTGGGCAGAAGAGCTGTTCCCACTCATGGTGAGGTTACCTGGCAGTTCTCATATTTGGGGTCAGCCAGTTTCCTTTAGTCTCCTTTTAACTTTTCCGCAAGAGGCCAGCTGATTGAACCTAACTCCGGAGGCTAAAAGCACTCTCCTATAGGAAGTCCCTAAATCCTACCTCTGTAGCATGATAGAGCTGGCCCCACTGAAGATGCCATATATTTCCTTATTTTTTTTTCCCCTTTTCTTCCCACGTCAAGAAACTCACCTCCATTTGGAACTTGAGGTGTTCCCGCATGCTCTCAAACAGTAGGAAGCATACTCGCAGGGAAGCAGCATAAAGGTTCAGTCGCTCTATGCTGAGTAGCTGGAGATCAGAGTAGGGTAGGCCATGAGTTTCGTTGTTTTGTTTTGTTTTTGAGGCAGAGTTTCACTCTGTCGCCCACGCTGGAGTGCGGTGGCGTGATCTTAGCTCACTGCAACCTCTGCCTCCTGGGTTCAAGATATTCTCCTTCCTCAGTCTCCCGAGTAGCTGGGATTACAGGCACACGTCACCACGCCCAGCTAATTTGGTATTTTTAGTAGAGACTGGGTTTTACCACTTTGATCAGGCTGGTCTCGATCTCCTGACCTCGTGATCCCCCTGCCTTTGCTTCCAAAGTGCTGGGATTACAGATGTGAGCCACTGTGCCCAGCCCGGCTGTGAGGTTTCTGAAGCTGACTATGGCTCAACCAAGAGAGGCAGAAGAGGCAAACTGAGTGAAGGTGTCACTGAGGTCCAGTGTTTCCAGGGAACTCTACATCTAGCCATTCCTATATTTCTCTCTGGCTGCCAGAGTCCCTGGGGAACTACTGAAACCCTCTTACTAAAACTACAGGCCAACTGGGAGGGAGATGCTTTCCTAGGTCCTATACTCTTTGCGTAATCAGCCAGACCTCCCTGTGTTCCCCTGGCCCTTGAAAGAGGCTCTGAGACCCTCTAGCAATCTTGTCTTACCTGGAATAAATGACGGCACATCTCATCCTTGATGAGGCCCAGGAGGGTCTGGCACTGGGCTACAGGGGCTGACTCAAGGGCCACTGTCAGCAAATGCAGTCCCATGTGAATCATAACCTCTGAGTTATGGCGGTCGTGTGGATTGGTGAGGGAGATGAGGAATCGGAAGAGCTCGCGGATGCAGGGAAGACCATAGGGGACCAAAGCTGTGCCTAGGGAAGGCCAGGAGGAGAGTGAGACTGCTATAAAACAACTAGTCCGCTGGCTTTGCCTAGCCTGCTCTGCATTACACAAGGCAATTTAAGGTAAGTGATTCTCTTTGAGGAAAAGGGCTAGGCATGATGGCTCATGCCTGTAATCCTAGTGCTTTGGTAGGCTAAGATGGGAGGACTGTTTGAGGCCAGGAGTTTGAGACCAGCCCAGGCAACATAGAGAGACCTCATCTCTACAAAAGATTTTTTAAAAGGAGCCAAGCGCAGTGGTACATGCCTGTAGTCTCAAATACTTGGGAGGCTGAGGTGGGAGGATTGCTTGAACCCAGGAAGTTGAGGTTACAGTGAGCTGTGATTGTGCCACTGCAGCACTCCAGCCTGGGCAACAGGGGGGAAAAAAAAAAAAGGAAAAGGATTTTTTTTCCCCCTGGGGAGGTGAGGGAACTAGTCTACTTCTGGAGGAAATCAGAATTGATGATCCTACCTTTCTGTTAAAAGTCCTAAACTTTTTATTCTTCCTTCTTGCTTTCTATCGCCCCTCAAACTTCCTTCCTATAGTATAAGTTAGGGAAGGGCTCCATCCATGCCAACAGTCTTATGGCTTCACTCCATTTCCTGACTAGAAAATAGCCTAGAACTTGGAGCAACAGGCAGTAGTCCAGTATCTTGGTCTAAGATGGTCTAGGCTCAGGCAGCTTAGTAGGTAGGATGGGGGAGGTGAACTGGCAGAGCCTGCCAGAGTACCCACCTTCTTTCTGGGAGGACTGTGTAAAGCGCACGCCCCGGGGATTGACGTAATCCATGTCATGGACAGAGGCAGAGTCAGAGTGGTCAGCAGGGGATGTGCACTCCTCTAACACTTCAGGGATGGACTCCACAGATGCTGACTGGGACTTTTCCACATGGGTCCCTTCCTGCTATGACCAGTAGCAGGGAGATATGGGAAGAGGGATGAGGCAAGGGCAACTTGGAACTTACTCCCCTGAAGTACCTGTCTTCCAAGCTGTCTCTAATGGGCTACAGATGTAGGGCCAGCTCAGTGGTTTATGAATCACTGCAAGATGGCTCAGGCAGGAGTATGATGAAGGACTCAGAAAAACATCTCCTGAGGCTTCATTGACCTATAGTAACTAGAACCTTAGAGACACAGAGGCTCTCACAGGCTTAGAATTTCGATCATTACCTTCCAGAAAAAGCTATGGCCAGCTCCTTCCCTTTTGTCAAGTACTACCTGTATGTATAACTTGATAAATCTCATGAGCCACCTCTCACAGTGAGTTATGCTGTGGGTTTTCTAGGCAGCACAACCAATTCTGAGAAGCAGGAAAGATCAGAGCTTCTTTTGAAGCTACCCCAAGCTTCTTTTGAGCCAAGTCCTGCATAAAGGATCCAAAGGATCAAGCCAGTTCCCACACTGGAATATTGAAGAGGGAAATTTAAAAATCCAAGTCATACCTGGAGGTCAGATTGCTCGGGAACACCTAGCTCACTGCTCCCAGGCTCTGTAGCTGTGCTGTACCCTGGAGAGCCAGGTTGCTCTAGATCAGTAAGGTCTTCCTTGGAAGTGGTTTGGGAGGAGAATTCCAGGCCACTGTCTGTAGAGGGACTGACCACTGCTGAGGCAGCTTCTGAACTTGCAGAGGAGATGGGAGTGGGCACATCAATGAAGGGCATGCCGCCTGCCAAGAAAAGTACATGATGCTTGTAGGAGAAGAAAGAGGCTGTGGGCAAAACAAACCCTCCATGGTACTAGGGTCTCTTGTTTCCCAGATTACATGCTTATCTTTGCATATATTGGTCTCTAAAGTTGTCAGAGAACAACCTTAAGTCGCTGCAGAGTTGCTGAATGGTCACAGTCTGATTTGACCTGGAGTTTCCCTTTTTGTTCTCAGCACCAAAACCAAAGCCCCTCAGTTGCTTGGTCTTCAATTTCAAAATCCCTAAGACAGAAAGGAGCTCTTCTTCTCTCTAATCAGAGGAAGCAGTCCAGGGCACTCACCAGTGAGGTTAGATGATAAGGTGGTTCCATTGGGAGTGGGCAGCTCTGAACCTGGTGTGACTTTGGTCATATGGCGTGGGGGCCGAGGGGATCTCTTCTGTTTCTTCCACTTGGATGAATCACTCATGCCTCCTGCTCTCATTTTCAGCTGGGAATATCATACCCCATTAGCACTGGTATTCAAACTAAGACACTATCCCTATTAATCTCCCTTCATTTAGTCCTACTGATCTCTAGAAAACAAGCTATATCTTGTTTTCTAGATATAGAAATATCTGTGCTAAAGTAAGACTCTAGACCATCAGTTCACATTCCCACTCTTCTAACTTGGCTTCTACATTTACTACTTCATAGGTTGGCATGGCAGCCTCCATGTAAAAGGTGACATTCTGTTTCTGGGCTGGTCATTGGTAGGGCCAGCCCTCACACTTATCATTCTGCTTCTCTGGGTCCTGAGTATTACATTAAGCAAGAAATCCTGAATCCTATGGATGATGCATGACCCTCTTGCAGAAAGTGTAAGGGCAGGGTCTCCTTTGCCCCGACACTCACATCTACAGGTGCATGGTCTCCCGGCTTTCCTCCTCAACTAGCTTGTAAAGCAGTCTCCTACTTGTAGTTTTATCCAACTATGAGAGCCTATTCCTTCCTGTCCTAGCTTTCTTATTGCTTATGAACTGGGCCTAAACCATAAACATATATATATATATATATTTTTGAGACGGAGTCTAACTTTGTCACCCAGGCTGGAGTGCAGTGGCACAATCTCAGCTCACTGCAACCTCTGCCTCCTGGGTTCAAGTGATTCTCCTGCCTCAGCCTCCCGAGTAAATGGGATTACAGGTGTGGGCCACCACGCCTGGATAATTTTTGTATTTTCAGTAGAGACAGGGTTTCACCATGTTGGCCAGGCTGGTCTCTAACTCCTGACCTTAGGTGATCTGCCTGCCCCGGCCTCCCAAAGTGCTGGGATTACAGGTGTGAGCCACTGCTCCCAGCAAACATACCTCTTACTCTCTGGAATTTCTGTATCAGACTGGTCAAAAGCTCATTCCTTCGAGTTAAGGAAGGAATGGCCGGCCGGGCGCGGTGGCTCAAGCCTGTAATCCCAGCACTTTGGGAGGCCGAGACGGGTGGATCACGAGGTCAGGAGATCGAGACCATCCTGGCTAACACGGTGAAACCCCGTCTCTACTAAAAATACAAAAAAAAACTAGCCGGGCGAGGTGGCGGGCGCCTGTAGTCCCAGCTACTCGGGAGGCTGAGGCAGGAGAATGGCGTGAACCCGGGAGGCGGAGCTTGCAGTGAGCTGAGATCCGGCCACTGCACTCCAGCCTGGGCGACAGAGCGAGACTCCGTCTCAAAAAAAAAAAAAAAAAAAAGGAAGGAATGGCCTCCCAGTTTATTTGTGGAGTTCAGCATAGAAGGTCATGTAATGCTGCTGCTGTGCTCTCTGCTGCTCCCGATTTGTTGTGTCAATGAGACCACCTGTCCCTCTCACTATTGGTCTTCCCAGATGCAGTTTTATGTTGTCAGATGTTAAGGCCACTGATTCCTTGACTCCTTGTTCTGTTCCACTACCCTCTTGCTGTATTTCTGTTCTTCCTATAGCTTCCTTTTAGTGGCAAGGGACAATCTCTGTCACCTGTTGACTACTCCCTAGGATCTGTGTTTTTATGTATTTCCTCCATTCTAAGTTCAAAGTTACTTTGTTTAGGCCCATTTTTTGTTGTTGTTGTTGTTGTTGTTTTGAGATGGAGTCTCGCTCTGTGGTCCTGGCTGGAGTGCAGTGGCGCAATCTCGGCTCACTGCAAGCTCCGCCTCCCGGGTTCACGCCATCCTCCTGCCTCAGCCTCCCGAGTAGCTGGGACTACAGGCACCTGCCACCAAGCCTGGCTAATTTTTTTTGTATTTCTAGTAGAGACGGGGTTTCA
Organism: Macaca thibetana thibetana; assembly: GCF_024542745.1. NCBI lineage: Eukaryota > Metazoa > Chordata > Mammalia > Primates > Cercopithecidae > Macaca > Macaca thibetana. The sequence goes on along the minus strand of NC_065586.1, from coordinate 98,466,905 downwards.
CCGTATTAGCCAGGATGGTCTTGATCTCCTGACCTCGTGATCCACCCGCCTCGGCCTCCCAAAGTGCTGGGATTACAGGCGTGAGTCACCGTGCCCGGCCCCATTTTGTTTTTTAAGTCCCGATGTTTTCTCAGTTGGGTGTGAACTCAGTCCCTCTACAGAGTCGTTCTAAAGTATTCCTAGACTGGTAGACCATTCCTGGATTGGACCATTCCGACAATGGCAATGGCAACGCTATTCCAGAAACCATTAGAATGACTCTAAAGAGAGTAGAAGCACTTTTTCTCTCTGCCCCTTCCTAAAGGCTAAATATATCCTATTATCCATGGCCTGTTCAATTCCTTTTGTTAGGGATAGACTCCATTCCTTAAGCTCCCCCAAGCTCTCAGAACCTGGGTAATCTTTGATTCCTTGCTTAGAAAACACATACTTCTTCCATTCCTACCCATAGCTCCTTCCAATAAAGAAGAGGCTGAAGAGCTGAGCCCTTCCTTCCCCCAGCTCTTAGTAACATAGCAACAGCCTCATATTGGATTTATACTTCTAGATAATCCATCTCCAAAATGCCTGCAGTCATATGCCTAGAACTGAGCTTCAGGCATACTGAGCACTATAGCTAAGCAGGAAGCAAAAGAATCCTCTCCCCAGGAACCACTGGAGCTCAACTGGATCAAGTTCATAGTAAAAAATGTTATGGGAGAAGAGCCCGCCAAATATGCAAAAGGGCAAGAGGCCAAGAGATCAATGAGGGACCTCCTGGCTCTATTGGCAGTTATCATTGAGCTCCCAAAAGAACTAAGAACTGGATCTACTTTTATGAGGGAGCCTTTCTCTCTAGGAGGCTGCCCCATTTCAGGGACTCCAGGCAGTCCTACTTTCACTGAGAAGCCAGTCAGTCATTGAGATTCCTCCCCATATGAGGATCAGTTTTTCACATTTCCTTCTCTATCTTCTGCAAAGCTTGCTCCAACCTGATTATTTCAATGAGTGTTCTAGTGTTCTCAGCCTCCTGGCTGGAGTAGGGGCCAAGAGGCTGCCAGTTCTCACAAACGCCTCACCCCTTGTAAGGTATAGTTGTTCTCCTTTTCCTAAGGTCTGAAGGTGTGGGGTGGGCAGTAGGTATTCATGGAACTCTATACCACCTTAACTGTATGACTCTGTATTCCAAAGGACAGTGTAAGCTTTACAAAAAAGGAGCAGGTCCCAGGTTAATAATTATGGTAACATGCTGGATAGCCACTAATGAGCGCTGCAGCTTGAGACTATGCAAGCACACAAATGAAATGACACAACGCATTCAAAGAGAACACGGGCCAATGGACTATCTAGCTAAGTGTACATACACAGAGTTTTTTATTTTCAATGACCTGTATGTCCACAACCACACCTTCAGCATGCACACTCTTGTGATGGATAGCCCAGATAGTCCACACCTCCTTCTCTCTCCTTTCTTCCTAAGGCAGGTATATGCAGATTAGGGTAATCTTTAGCTTGGATCCCTCCCTAAGCTACCCTACACCTTGACTTTTAGAGGACAGAGGGATCTTTACAGATCCCAAAGTATTCCCAGTGTCCTGGGCTATCCTGGCACCTGGCTTCTTTCCATCAATCTAGAGTTCTAATCCTTGGAATGACCTCTTTAATGGTAACCAAGAAAAAAAAAACAGATCCCAACTAGATGGACTACCCTTTCCCTCCAAACCCAGTCCAGGTATCCAGATAGAGCTGAGGACTGTGCTTAAGCTCTCTATGCCAGCTCTGAGACAAGGAGAAGGAGAAGGGGGAAGGGTCTTGAAGGTCCCTCACAGTTTCCCTAGAAATGGTAGATCTTAAGCCTCCCCACGAGGTAACAGCAGACCCCAGGCTTTCTAGGCTAACTATGTGATGTTCAAGTCTTCCTTCTCCTGTCTCCAGGCAACCAGATGCCCAGGAGAATTCCCAACACTGCAAAGCTACAATCACGTGCAATTCTTCCAAAGCCGTGCTGTGTTACTAGGGAAGGGTAAATTGTGCTCTATACAATGGAAATGGGACCCAGGTGTTACATATACAAAATAAACATTTAAAGAAATAAAAAAGGGAAGGGAGAGAGAGGGAGAGAGACCTTGAGGTTCTTAAAGAGTAGTACCCTCTCTAACTGGTTCAGGGCTTTGGTCTGCTCCCCACTACTTAGCTCCAGTTTGTTGAGGAGACATGGAGATATCTGCGAAAGACAGGCAAACGCACGATTTAAACAGAGTGAAATAAACTCAGACACACACCAACAGGGCACAGGGCAGGAATGGGGATGGATGGCAGGGGAGAGGAGAAGGTCAGGTGCATGCACCACACAACTAAGGGTCATTTCCATAGGTAAGACCTCTTAGGGCTGCAAGCAGAATCCTCATCAAAGGCCTGTGAAGTCCAGGGCTTCAGTTCAAGATAGAAAGAAGCCATTCTTTTGACCACCATTCTTCTCCTAGCAGTTTAAGAACCCTTCAGTTCTTAAATGTCTGGAGTCAAGCTTGACTAATTTCTTCAATACAGACTAGCACAATCAAGAGTCCAGTCTAATTCAGCATTGAGGTAGGATTTGGGACACAGCCTTTCTAGGCCTTCTACGTGCGGATAAGGCTAAATCTTGAGGGGATGCAGGACTTTCATCTTTGTCAACAGACATTTTTAGCCAAGACTGATGGGTACCATGCAGTCTCCATGAAGAACTGGCTCACCAGCTGACATGGTGGTTCAAAGATAGGCCAGAGTGGAAAAGCTGGGGAAGGGATATATCTGGGAGATAATATATTTCTCACTAAAGGAGTGAGAGCTACTTTTAGATTCCAAGCAAAGCATATCTTTGCAAAGCAAGGTTACCCCAAGGCACTGAAGTTGGGAGATTATGGTTTGGATGAGGGACAGCAGATCAGCTCTCACATCATACCTTCTTCATGTTGGTCCCCACATAGTTCTTGGGTTCTTCTTTAAACTGAGGTAACCTATAAGATAGAGAATCCATCAACTGTCATTAGGGATAATGACAAATGTCCCCCTCCATGCCAGCCACAAACCAAAGGTGCTCTGAGCCAGAGCATGCCCTGTGTCTTAGAAAAGGCTACAAAAGAGAAGCAGACTAATTTCACCCTTTTCAGAGCTTCATCAAAGAGCCACAGGAATCGGGAGATGTGTGACATGGACAAAAGGAGGTAGTCGTGAGGGCAAGGTAAGTGCCCTTGGAGTGTGGAGGCTCTTTTTATCCTAAGACTGATTCCTTCCTGCTTATATTCACTTGGCAAATACTGCTGCCAAGAGATGGGGGGAGGGCAGTCTATCAAAACCCTAGGAGAGTAGGCAAAAGGGAAGAATTAACAGGCAGGTTGAAGTTTTGAAACCAGTAAATTTGAGCCTGAGGAGTAAAAAATTCTTTGCAGCAGGGTCCAAGGGCAGTCTAGTCTGTAGATAATAAGGATTATTATCTATAGATCTGAGAGCAAAAAGAAATCCCAGAGGAAGGTTTGAAGCCATTGCCTCAGCTCTTCTGTGAGTCTGTTGAAAGGAGGTGCAGGAAACAGGCCTAGTATAAAAGGCCTCCTAGGCCCTAGGCTAAGGGCCTTACCTAAGGGTAACCAACCATCTTGGTTTGCCTGGGACTGAGAGGGGTTTGCCAGGATGCAGAACTTTTAGTGCTGAAATCAGGACAGTCCCGGGCAAATCACAATTGCTGGTCACCCTAACCTTGGCCCTCTCCCACAGAAATCAGGATCCCTTGAGTTTGGCTTCCTCTCTGGGTTCCCTTTCCCAGCTGCTACCTGCACAGAAACAAACACAAATTTGGGAAGCATAATGAGGTCTGCTGGCCTATACTAAATAACCCTCTGCCTCCACCTGAGGCGAAATCAGCTCCCTCCTCCTCCTCCCTTGCTCAGTAACCCTGGGCATAGAGAACTACCCCCAATCCATAATCCCAGTGGCCTCTGATGTGGCTGTGGGGTTGGCCAGGTCCCTGATGTGGCTGTGTGGAAGCAGGCAGACTCAAGAGGCCTGGGCAGCCGGGCTGAAGCAAACAGCAGCAGGTTTACCTTGTGAAGAGCAGCTGCACCATGTCTACGAGAGTGTGCTCTGCGGATTTTCTCAATAACTCTGCACAGGCAAAAACAAATAACACAGGTGTCATTACTTGCTGTGCTATTATCAAGAGGGTTCTCAGAGCAGACTCCCCTCCAAACCCTGTTTACCAAGGATTATGCCAAACTTATTAAAACCAGCTCCAGCTCAGCCTGGCAGCCATAACTTTACTGGCCCACTAGGTGGCACTACTGAGTCAGGGAAAAAAGGGGAGTGATAGATGTGTTCTGGGGGGTTTGTAGGTTGGTGTCAATCCCACAAACCCCAAGAGAGGGTGATTTGGTGCCTGGGCTAAGTCAATCTGGGATCCATCCCAACTCCTGCCCTGGCATAATGGGCTGAGGTCTCTACTCTAGCTTCACAATATTCAAGTACAGAGATTTCTTCTAGACCCTTATGATTGCATGAGATAGATGATGGAGAAGTCCTGAATTTTCCATCTCTCTGGGAAGACAGCCTCCTGTATTCATACTCAGACACTGGCCCCAGGAATGGTGAAGGGGCTAATATCCAAGCACTTACCACTGAGCCTCATTTCAAAGCAGATCCGGAAGCAAGACTGCATAATCTCACACACAGATTCATTGGTTAGGTGGGCACCCACTGGGGTTAGCAGCAGAGTCCGTAGAACCTATCAGGAAGAAAAAGGAATTACTGTGATAAACAAGGTACTGAGAGGTACTCAAGGGTAAGAGAGAGTGGTTAGCAAGAATGCTGACCTCACCTCAGCTTGGTCGAGAGGTCTCCAAGGAGCTCGTCCTGGGAATTGTTTCTTCACTTTTTATGACCCTGACATATTTCAGAACTCATTCCAGCCCTAGCCCGTGAGCCCAAGAGATGGACGGCACAAATACAGTCTGCCAGAGGTACAAGTGTATTTAAGGCTTCTGGTATTTGATATCACTTCATATAAAGCTTTCACTGATTTTCCTTGGAAAAAGCTTTTACTTTGGGTACCCCAGCTGTTTGTTTGGAAACAAAGTAGCTCCCCTAAGCCCCAGTGAAGTCAAAACACAGCTTCATGCTGTGGGCAGAGTAAGTAGAGTCCGCGGCACCAGCCCCTGGCCATTAGCCTAATTGCTATTTCCCTCTCCCTTACCTGAAGGATTTTCATCAGGACAACTTCATCACTAGCAGGATCTGTGCCCACAAAACGAGCATGGGTGACAGCATCTGCCATGTTCTCCATGCCCTCTGCTGTGCCCTCATGGGTGGGATCTGCTCCAGCAAAAAAGGAAAGATTAAGTGATGTGGAGAGGAGAGAGATAAAAGGTAAGGCAGCCCGTCTAGCTTTGAGAGACAATTTTTCCTCTCTAGTTCCCTAACCCACGACTCCTTGAGCTACATGAGAATTGCCCACAACTGAATTTTTTTTTTTTTTTTGAGACAGAGTCTCGCTTTGTCGACCAGGTTAGAGTGCAATGACGTGATCTCAGCTCACTGCAACCTCTGCCTCTTGGGTTCAAGCGATTTTCCTGCCTTAGCCTCTCGAGTAGCTGGTGTTACAGGTGCCCGTCACCACACCCAGCTAATTTTTTTGTACTTTTAGTAGAGATGGGGTTTTGCCATGTTGGCCAGGCTGGTCTCGAACTCATGACCTCAGGTGATCCACCCACCTAGGTCTCCCAAAGTGCTGGGATTACAGGTGTGAGCCACTGCGCCCGGCCCCATAACTGGTTTTAACAAGCTCCTCAACACAAAATCTACCGGGTAAAACTGTGGTTCTCAATTGCTGGGCCCACACCAAAAAGTTTTGATTTTGTATGCCCAGAGTGGGGCCTGAGAATTTGTGTTTCTAACAAGACCCCAGTTGAAGTTAAACACTGCCGAGCAGGGGACCATACTCTGGGAATCACTAGTATAAATCTACTAATTTCATAGAGGAGGAGCCTGGAAATAAGAGTTTTTGACTCAGAACAAGAACTAAGTAGGGTCAAAGCTTTGAATGCCAAGGTTGTGGCCTTTTCTCCTTTCATCTTTCAACACAGCTTCTCTCTCTGGTTGCTTTTGGAGTTTTGTGTTCAGGCGCAACTGAATTAGGAGAGCAGGAGGAGGAAATGAACACTCACTGCTGCCAATACTCATATCCAGGTGCCACGTGACAGCAGATCAAAGACCTTTTTTTGAGACGGAGTTTCACTCTTGTTGGCAGGCTGGTGTGCTATGGCGCAATCTTGGCTCACTGCAACCTCCGTCTCCTGGGTCAAGCGATTCTCCTGCCTCAGGCTTCCCGGGTAGCTGGGATTATAGGCATGCACCACCACGCCTGGCTAATTTTGTATTTTTAGTAGAGACGGGGTTTCTCCATGTTGGTCAGGCTGGTCTCGAACTCCCGACCTCAGGCGATCCGCCAGCCTCGGCCTCCCAAAGTACTGGGATTACAGGCGTGATGCCCAGCCCAAAGACCTCTTCTTTTAGTTTCATTCTTATTTAAAATAATATGCAAGAATCCTGTTTCCAGCTTAACAGGCATTAGGAGAGAAAAAAGATAAACTAAACAGGACTGGAGGTTGACTAGCTAGGGGGCAGGCGGGAGGGAGGATTTCAGCTGTACAGAATAAGAGGGGAGAAGCTAGAGGTCGGACAACCAGCACCATGCTGGAAATGAACACAAATACTATCAAGCAGGGAACTCAGCTCCCATTTCATTCATGTATTAAATAGCCACGAGAAATAGCCAAATAAGTTGTCACCATCAAGGGTCTTGCCTAGCTCCTGCCCTAGGTCTGCTCTGAAGGATCCTTTCCAGGGCTGTTTAGTTCTAAAAGGGAAGCCTAAGTAGGGGGAAAGGGCAGGCATATGAAAAAGCTTTGCAAGTGACAGAGAAAGTTGCTCCAGAGGTGGCACGGCGTAATGCAGGAACACCTCCTAATTTTAGTCACAGGAATTATAAGATATTATTATTTTCTTTCTCTCTCTCTCTTTTTTTTTTAATTGAGACAGAGTCTCACTCTGTCACCCAGGCTAGATGGAGTCCAGTGGCATGATCTCGGATCATTGCAACCTCTGCCTCCTGGATTCAAGCAATTCTCCTGCCTCAGCCTCCCGAGTAGCTGGGATTACAGGTGCCCACCACCACCCAGCAATTTTGGTATTTTTAGTAGGGACAGGGTTTCACCATGTTGGCCAGGCTGGTCTTGAACTCCTGACCTCAGGTGATCCACCCACTCTGGCCTCCCAAAGTATTGGGATTACAGGTGTGGGCCACTGTGCCCAGCCCATTTTCTCTTTCTTGGTACCTGAAATCAGGGAGTTCCTGAGTCTAAAGCTCAGGGGATGGCTGAGAATCCCAAAGTATTGGGATTACAGGTGTGGGCCACTGAGCCCAGCCCATTTTCTCTTTCTTGGTACCTGAAATCAGGGAGTTCCTGAGTCTAAAGCTCAGGGAATGGCTGAGAACCCAAACATGTCTATAGTCCTAGCTACTGAGGAGGCTGAGGTAGAAGGGTCACTTGAGCCCCAGAGGTCAAGGCAACAGTAAGCCATGATCGCACCACTGCACTCCAACCTGGGCAACAGAGTGAACTCTGTCTCAACAAAAACCCATAAAAAATAAAAAGGCAGACTAGAGTGACAGCTCTTTGACAAGAACCATAGGCAAGGCTTGCTAGCAACCCATGAAATCAGTGGCACAAAAATTCTGGTCTGGCAGCCGTATGGGGCCAAACAAAAGGCCAGTCCTTGAAAGAGGATCTAAAATAATCCCTGAAACCTTGGATCACAGGAGCAAGAGGTAAGAGTTTTCTTCTAGAAGAGCAGCCTAAACCCTTCTTTAAAATGTCCTCCTCTTCTGGCTACTCTGGAACCAACTTCAGGGAAATCTGCCAATCCCATCTCCTTTGCTTTTTTGGCTTTCATACACTCCTTCCTGCTCTTTTTTTCATGCCCACTGCAATCACCACCTCCAGCATTCTCCTTTCCCACCACAGGAAACTCCAATGACCAGCTGGCCTGAGGTCTCCAATGACCAGCCCGTCTGCCAAGTCCAGGAAGGGGAGAGAGTAACACCAACAAGACAGCAGAGAGAAAAGGCACAGCAGCGGCAGTCACGGGAGGCTGTGAAGAGAGATGACCTGCAGGTGGTGCTCAGGGCAAGGCTGGAAGTGGCTGGGCCTGATTTTGTTTAGGAAAAGTATGAAGCTGGGACTAGGATGTCAGAGAGGCTGAGGCACCTGTTCAGAAGCTAGCTGGTACCCAGGATTCCGGCTCAGGATCCTGAATGTATCAGCTAAGCAAATCCAACATTTCTAGAATAGATAAAGGGTTTTCTTGCCCTGAACTGAAGACTATTTTCTTTTCTGGCTAGCTAAAGCCTGAACCTTATATTTTGTCTCCCTACTTAAGAAACAAAGACAGCTGCCTGTTTTCTATGTTCTTCATCCTTGTACACGGGCTGCCAATCAGGGAAATGAATTCCCGAATTGAGTGTCAAGACCAACTAAAAAAGAAATCCAAAGAAAGACACCATGAACAAATTTAGAGATAAACTATAGATTAGGGGAAATATTTGGCCTAGATTAGAAGCAAATATTTGTAATGCTATGATAGGCAATGGGTTAATATTCATACCATACAAAGAACTCGTACACATTGACATGAAAAACAAACACAACTCAATTTAAAAAAGAAGTGAAGACAGGAAATTCAAATGTTCAGCCTCCAGGAAATAAAAACAACAAGAGGCTGGGTACAATGGCTCATGTCTGTAATCCCAGCAATTTGGGAGGCCAAGGTGGTGGATTTCTTGAGCTCAGGAGCTCAAGACCAGCCTGGGCAACATGGAGAAACTCCATTTCTACTAAAACTACAAAAACTAGCTGAGTGTGGTGGCGTGTGCCTATAGTCCCAGCTACTTGGGAGGCGGAGGTGGGAGGATCACCTGAGCCCAATGGTCAAGGCTGCAGTGAGCCGTGATTGTGCCACTGCACTCCAGCACGGGTGACAGAGCAAGACCCTGTCTCAAAAAATAAAAAGAAAATACCACTTTTTACCTACCAAGTTGGCACAAATAAAACTGATAATATTCAGTGCTGATGACAGGGTAAGGAAGTAGAAATTCTCAGTCACTGCTGGTGGAAGTGTAAATGATATAACCTTTTCGGGAAGCAAACTGGTAATAGCTATAAAAATGTAATATGCACATGGTCTTTAATCCAGAAATCCCAAGTTCAGAAATCTTTCATACAAGAGTAAAATTAGTAATAAGGGGCCGGGCACGATGGCTCACGCCTGTAATCCCAGCACTTTGGGTGGCCGAGGCGGGTGGATCACGAGGTCAGGAGTTCGAGACCAACCTGGCCAATATGGTGAAACCCCGTCTCTACTAAAAATACAAAAATTAGCTGGCGTGGTGGCACAATATGGTGAAACCCCATCTCAAAAAAAAAAAATTATTAATAAGGACATGTGATCAAGGGTGCTTATATTAGCATTATTTATGACTTCACTAGGAAAACTCTTAAATATTAAGAATGAGCACATGAATTGTGTTATATCTATATTACACTATGAAAATTATAGAGTTACTAAAAAAAAATCATACAAGGGGCGAGGGGAGAGAGAAATGGGGAGTTATTGGTTAACGTTAACTCCCCATTATGTTAAGTTTCTATTTGGGGTAATAAAAACGTTTGGGAAATAGATGGTGGTGATGGCTGCACAACATTGTGAATGTAATTAATGCCAATTAATTGTAAGCTGAAACTGATGGGAATGGCAAGTTTTATATATATTTTCTACAATATAAAAGAATAAATCAGATGAATAGTTATATCATGTACATTTAAGTTAATACTATAGAGGGTTTTTTTTTTTTTTTTTGAGACGGAGTCTCGCTCTGTCACCCAGGCTGGAGCGCAATGGTGTGATCTCAGCTCACTGCAACCTCTGCCTTCCGGGTCCAAGTGATTCTCCTGCTTCAGCCTCCCGAATAGCTGGGATTACAGGCATGCACCACCACGCCTGGCTAATTTTTGTAGTTTTAGTAGAGATGGGGTTTCACCATGTTAGTCAGGCTGGTCTCGAACTCCTGACCTCGTGATCCGCCCACCTCAGCCTCCCAAAGTGCTGGGATTACAGACATGTGCCACTGTGCCCGAGCAAGTTAATATTATTAAATGAAAAAAGAAAATATGCAGCATATAATCCTATTTTTATTTCATTTTATTCTATTCTCTCTTTTTTTTTTGAGACAGAGTCTCGCTCTGTCGCTCAGGTTAGAGTACAGTGGTGCGATCTCTGCTCACTGCAAACTCCGCCTCCCGGGTTCAAGCGATTCACTTGCCTTAGCCTCCCAAGTAGCTGGGATTACAGAAGCCCGCCATTGCACCCGGCTAATTTTTGTATTTTTAGTAGAGACAGAGTTTCACCATGTTGGCCAGGCTGGTCTCAAACTCCTGACCTCATGATCCACCCGCCTCAGCATCCCAAAGTGCTAGGCTTACAGGCGTGAGCCACCACACTCGGCTTTATTTCATTTTAAAAAGGGATGGTACTTCATTTATAAAGACATAGAAAAACATAAAGATTCAAACCAGGCTGTTAACACTATTTGCCTAAAGGAGGAGGAGGAACATTAAGAAAGATACAGGAAGGACAATTAACTTTTCTTTTCAGTATCTCTTTATTGTCTGTCTTGTTATAATGTACATGCATTATGTCTGAAAAAATAACTTTAAAAATAAACCTATCTAGGCCGTGTGCGGTGGCTCAGGCCTGTAATCCCAGCACTTTGGGAGGCCAAGGCGGGCGGATCACGAGGTCAGGAGATCGAGACCATTCTGGCTAACACGGTGAAACCCCATCTCTACTAAAAATACAAAAAATTAGCCAGGCATGGTGGCGGGCACCTGTAGTCCCAGCTACTCGGGAGGCTGAGGCAGGAGAATGGCGTGAACCCGGAAGGCGAAGCTTGCAGTGAGCCGAGATCATGCCACTGCACTCCAGCCTGGGCGACAGAGTGAGACTCTGTCTCAAAAAATAAACAAACAAACAAACAAACAAACAAACCTAACCAAACTTCCAAGAGTAAGGTACCATACCCTTAACTCTTTGAAAGCATAGAGAAGCCAGAGTACCAAGGAAACTTCTCCTGCCCTTCCCACCCTGTACAACGTGAGTCAGCTAGCATGATGAATAACCAGTAACAATCCTATTTATCTTCTACAAGAAAAGAAATGACTGGAAAAAATTTCCCACTATCACCAGCTCATTGCCTAAGGCCTAGGCACCCCAGGAAAGGTGGTAAATGAAGTGCTGTGATCATGCAACAAAGCCTGAGCTCTTACCTATGAGTGCATAGGACAGGAACTTGTTGACAGAGGTGAGTGCCAGTCCAGTGATAGGGCCAGTGGTATCTTCAGAGCGAATCACTTCCAGAAAAGGACGAAGGAATACATTGGGCTCAATCTCTGAGAGTTCTGCAAGAAAATAAACAAAAATGAAGAGGTATCATCTAAGAGAAGCAAAACCCTGGAAAAAGGTTCTTGTTTGTGCCATGAGGCTAGAGGTCCTTGTTGTTGGGTCAATCTTCTTCCCTCTGGATTACCTTGAATCAAATCCCAGACACTGTATCATTTTATCTGTAACATTTTCAGTATGTAGATCTAAAAGATTAGGAATCTTAAAAAAAGAACAAACCACAATATTATCTTTTTTTTTTTTTTTTTTTTTTTTTTTGGTGAGACAGAGTCCTGCTCTGGAGTGCAGTGGCATGATCTCAGCTCACTGCAAACCTCCACGTCCAGGGCTCAAGTCCCTCAGGCTCCTCAGTAGCTGGGACTACAGGCGTCTGTCACCACTCCCAGATAATTTTTTCTTTTTTTTTGGGGGGGGGGGGGACGGAGTCTCGCTCTGTCACCCAGGCTGGAGTGCAGTGGCTCGATCTTGGCTCACGGCACGCTCTGCCTTCCGGGTTCACGCCATTCTCCTGCCTCAGCCTCCCAAGTAGCTGGGACTACAAGCGCCCGCCACCACGCCCGGCTAATTTTTTGTATTTTTTAGTAGAAACGGGGTTTCACCGTGTTAGCCAGGATGGTCTTGATCTCCTGACCTTGTGATCCGCCCGCCTCGGCCTCCCAAAGCACTGGGATTACAGGTGTGAGCCACCGCGCCCAGCCTTTTTTTTTTCTTAAACGGAGTCTCGCTCTGTCGTCCAGGTGGGAGTGCAGTGGCGTGATCTCGGCTCACTGCAAGCTCCACCTCCTGGGTTCGTGCCATTCTCCTGCCTCAGCCTCCCAAGCAGCTGGGACTACAGGCGCCCACCACCACGCCCAGCTAATTTTTTACATTTTTAGTAGAGACGGTGTTTCACCATGTTAGCCAGGATGGTCTCAATCTCCTGACCTCGTGATCCGCCCGCCTCAGCCTCCCAAAGTGGTGGGATTACAGGCGTGAGCCACTAATTTTGTATTTTTAGTAGAGATGGGGTTATGCCATGTTGCCCAGGTTGGTCTCGAACTCCTGAGCTCAAGCAATGTGCCCGCCTTGGCCTCCCAAAGAGCTAGGATTACAGGTGTGAGCCACCATGCCTGGCCCATAATATTGTGCTTAAAGAGTTAACAAATGGTTAAAATGGTAAAATTTGCATTATATGTATTTTATCACAATTTTAAAAAATTAACAATAATTCTTCAATATCATCAAATATTGTGAGTCAATTTTCCACGCCCATTTCACCACCCTCCCATGATATAAATAGGTAACGTCATCTTGGGTAGAGCCAATGTGACCCTTAGGTCCAAAGGTGGATTCCTGTCTTTATGTCCTTTGCTGTTATGGTCAGGGCCACTTCTCTTAGAGAAAGAGTGCAGCATATTCCAGGAGGGTGAGAGGAAACTTTGAAGTTTATAGTCCCTTGCTGAAAAATAAGTTTAACAAGAACAAAAGGCTGGGCAGTCTCTCAGTCGTGGAGGCAGTCTGTAATCTTGGAAGTTCGTAACCACTCTCCAGCCTGTTTCCTTCCTAGAGTAAGCAGAGAACTAACTGCTCTGAGATGAAGGGGCAATTGATAATCTTTATTTCACAGATGAGAAAAGGCTCAGATCAAATACATGCTTGGTCCCAAATCATACAACTAATATGCAGAGCTGGGATTTGAACCAGCCTATATGGTTCCAAAACTTGGAAAACCCCTTCATCTATTCTACCTGAATAGATGAAATTTTACACCTGAATTTAGAAGATTCCATTCCAGGTCAAAGAATACTGCACTGTACTTGTTGTACCCTACTCTGCCCAGCATTTAAATTTGTTTTTCTAGATTGTGCTGTGCTTTCATCTTTTAGAGACCAGCTCCCTAAAAGGTTTCCTAAAGAGACCAAAAATGTTTAGGGATGTGATCTAGGCTGTCCCACCTTTAGAGACAAAAGCAGAGTTTCCTAAGCACTTTCATTTTCATGCAAATATAGGGAGCTGCCTACTCAATTCCTATCACCCCCCCTCCTCCCTGGGTAAACATTCCCTGGGCCCGGCTGCTCCTCAGATTAATGCTTTAATTAATTGGCAGATTGGGTAGCATTTTCCAAGCTTGTCTGTACAGTGATCACATCAGCTGTAAAAAACCTGCTTCTCTTCCCCCACTACCCCCACCTAGAGATGTAAAATTTACAGAAAAAACCTAGAGAAGAACGTGTGTGTGTGTGTGTGTGTGTAGTGGTGATGGTGGTGGGGTTGAGATAGAAGGAATTTAAAATATTTGGAAAAACTGAAATACATAAAATACTTGAAAAAAGCACATAAAAGGGCCGGGCGCGGTGGCTCACACCTGTAATCCCAGCACTTTGGGAGGCCGAGGCGGGAGGATCATGAGGTCAGGAGATCGAGACCATCCTGGCTAACACGGTGAAACCCCGTCTCTACTAAAAATACAAAAAAATTAGCTGGGTGTGGTGGCGGGCGCCTGTAGTCCCAGCTACTTGGGAGGCTGAGGCAGGAGAATGGTGTGAACCCGGTAGATGGAGTTTGCAGTGAGCTGAGCTTGCGCCATTGCACTCCAGCCTGGGTGACAGAGCAAGACTCCGTCTTAAAAAAAAAAAAAAAAAAAAAAGGCACACAAAAAATGTAAAGTAATCTAGTCTTGCTGCTTTAGGCACATAAATTATGTACAATTTGGTCTGTTATCTTAAAAGTGGTCATGTGGTATATTTGACATATAAAAGTCTAGAGGAAAAAACTCTTTGTGAATTGGGACAGGTACAGATTTTCTGTGATTTCATTTAGTTGCTACAACTATATACTTGCTTCATGTCTTCCTTCATGGTGAAAGAATAGGGCAGTTTTACATCTGGGATCCACACTTCTAGAGTGATGTGCATTCAGTCTCTTTTTGTTAATTTGGTAAAATTAATTCTTTTCTTTAAATGAATGATTTATACAGCATATAATTTTACAGCCAATTTTCAGATTGGCTTCCTTCATTTAACATGATGCCTTTGAAATTTTTCCAAGCTATTGCAGGCTGGAAATATTGATATATTGCATATATATTGATATATATTACATATATCAGTAGCTTGTTTCTTTTTACTGCTGAGTAGTATTCATTACCCGTATGTACCACAGTTTCTTTATCCGTTCACTGGTTGAAGGACGTGTGGGATCTCCAGTTTGGGGCAATTTTGAATGGAGCTGCTATAAACATTCGTGTACCAGTGTTTGTGTGAACACAGGTTTCCACTTCTTTAGGGTAAGTACCCAGGGGTAAGATTCCTGGGTCAAAGGGCAAAGGTGTGTTTAGCTTTACTGTCAAACTCTTTTCCAATGTAATTTTATCACTTTGTATTCCCACTAGCAATAGGAATTCTAGTTTCTCCACATCCTCTTCAGTACTTGGTATTTCAGTGTTTTTACTTAAGCGATTCAAGTATGTAGGTAATAGTATCTCCATGTGTTTAAATTTGTATTTCTCTAATGACTAATTATGTTGAACATCTTTTCATGTGTTTATTTGCCATCTGTATATCCTTTTGGGTGACATGACTGATCAAGTCTTTTATCCATTATTAAACTAAATTGTTTTCTTACTATTAAGTTTGGAGACTTCTTTATTCTGAATTCAAGTCCTTCAGTAGTGATACAATTATTTGTAAGTATTTTCTCCCAGTCTTAAGCTTATTTTTTTCATTCCCTTAACATCTTTCATAGAACAGACATTTTTACTCTTGATGAAGTCCAATTTACTAATACTTTATGGATTGTGTTTTGGTTTAATGTCTAAATTGACTCTGCCTAATTGCAAGTCACAAAGATTTCCGCCCCCCTCATTTTCTCCTAAAATGTTTACAGATTTATGTTTTCCACCTACGATCTATTTTGAGTTAATTTTTGTATAAGGTGTGAGGTTTAGATTGAGGCTCATTTTTTCTTTGCCTAAGAATTTCCTACCGTTTCCAACAAGTCTCATTAAGTTGTCTTTGCACCTCTGTCAGAAATAAATTGACCAGGCTGCGCAGCCTGGTCCCAGCACTTTGGACGGCTGAGGTGGGTGTATCCCTTGAGTCTAGGAGTTCAAGACCAGCCTGGGGAATACAGTGAGACCGTCTCTATAGAAAATAGTTTTTTAAAAAAGGCGGGTGCGGTGGCTCACGCCTGTAATCCCAGCACTTTGGGACACGGAGGCAGGTGGATCATGAGGTCAGGAGATCAACACCATCCTGGCTAATATGGTGAAACCCCGTCTCTACTAAAAATACAAAAAATTAGCCGGGCATGGTGGTGGGCGCCTGTAGTCCCAGCTACTCGGGAGGCTGAGGCAGAAGAATGGTGTGAACCCGGGAGGTGGAGCTTACAGTGAGCCGAGATCGCACCACTGCACTCCAGCCTGGGTGACTGAGCAAGACTCTGTCTCAAAAAAAAAAAAAAAAAAAAAGAAATAAAAACAAACAAACAAAAAAAAACACGCATGGACCAGGAGCAGTGGCTCATGCCTATAATCCCAGCACTTTGGGAGGCTGAGGTGGGTGGATCACCTGAGGTCAGGAGTTCAAGACCAGACTGGCAAACATGGTGAAACCATCTCTACCAAAAAATACAAAAATTAGTGGGGCATGGTGGCACACACCTGTAGACCCAGCTACTGGGGAGGCTAAGGTGAAAGAGTATCTTGAACCCAGGAGGTAAGAGGTTGTAGTGAGCTGAGATCGTGCCACTGCACTCCAGCCTTGGTGAGAGAATGAGATCCTGTCTCAAAAAAAAAAAAAAAAAAAAAAAACGGCCGGGCGCGGTGGCTCAAGCCTGTAATCCCAGCACTTTGGGAGGCCGAGACGGGCGGATCACGAGGTCAGGAGATCGAGACCATCCTGGCTAACACGGTGAAACCCTGTCTCTACTAAAAATACAAAAAACTAGCTGGGCGAGGTGGCGGGCGCCTGTAGTCCCAGCTACTCGGGAGGCTGAGGCAGGAGAATGGCGTAAACCCAGGAGGCGGAGCTTGCAGTGAGCCGAGATCTGGCCACTGCACTCCAGCCCGGGCGACAGAGCGAGACTCCATCTCAAAAAAAAAAAAAAAAAAAAAAAAAAAAAAAAAAAAAAAAATTAACCAGGCATGATGGCACGTGCCTGTAGTCCCAGCTACTCAGGAGACTGAGGTAGGAGGATTGCTTGAGCCTGGGAGCTTGAGGCTGCAGTGAGCTGTGATCATACCACTGCACTCCAGCCTGGGGTGCAGAGTGAGACCCTGTTCCAAAAAATTAAAATTAAAATTAAATTTGCCATATTTGTGTGAGTCTCTTCTGGGTTCTCTGTTCTGTTTCACTGATCTATGTGTTTAAGTGTGACAACAGCACACTGTGTTAATTATTGTAATTATATACTAAGTCTTTTTTTTTTTTTCTGAGATGGAGTCTTGCTCTGTTGCCCAGGCTGGAGTGCGTGGCTCAATCTTGGCTTACTGCAATCTCGCCTCCTGGGTTCAAGCGATTCTCCTGCCTCAGCCTCCCGAGTAGCTGGGACTACAGGTGCCCGCCACCACACCTGGCTAATTTTTTATATTTTCAGTAGAGACAGGGTTTCACCGTGTTAGCCAAGATGGTCTCGATCTCCTGACCTTGTGATCCGCCCACCTTGGCCTCCCAAAGTGCTGGGATTACAGGCGTGAGCCACTGCACCCGGCCAATTTTTGTATTTTTAGTAACAATGGGGTTTCACCATGTTGGCCAGGATGGTCTCAATCTCTTGACCTTGTGATCCACCCGCTCGGCCTCCCAAAGTGCTGGCATTATAGGCGTGAGCCACTGTGCTCGGCCAATATATACTACGTCTTTTTTTGAAACAGAGTCTCACTCTGTCGCCCAGGCTGGAGGGCAGTGGCATGATCTTGGCTCACTGCAACCTCCACCTCCCGGGTTCAAGCAATTTGCATGCCTCGGCCTCCCGAGTAGCTGGGATTACAGGCACGCACCACCTTGCCTGACTAATTTTTCTATTTTTAGTAGAGACGGGATTTCATCATGTTGGCCAGGCTGGTCTCGAACTCCTGACCTCAGGTGATCCACTCGCCTCGGCCTCCCAAAGTGTTGGGATTACAGGCGTGAGCCACTGCACCCGGCTTATACTAAGTCTTAATAACAGTGGTGTGATTCCTCCAACTTCGTTTTTTTTTCCAATATCATTCTGTGTTCCAATTCCTTTGCCTTTGCATTTCAATTTAAGATAAACTTGCCTTGTTGGAAGTTTGAAAGGAATTGCATTGAGTCTATAGATCAATTTGGGGAGACACAATATCTTTGCTATGTTGTGCCTACCAATTCATGAACATAGTATGTCTCTCCATTGTTCAGATCTTCTTGGTTTCTCTCATCACTGTATTGATGAGCACCACCATGCCCAGCTAATTTTGTATTTTTAGTAGAGACCGGGTTTCTCCATGTTTGTCAGGCTGGTCTCAAAACTCCCGACCTCAGGTGATCTGCCTGCCTTGGCCTCCCAAAGTGCTGGGATTACAGGCATAAGCCACCGCACCCGGCCAAGGCTCTGTGTGTAACCCTCACACAGCATACAATTTAGTCAATGGACTAGGGATCAGTAGTCTCACTCCTATCAATAGCCAGACATATGATACCCAAGACCTTCATCTGTCAAATTAGATAGTTGAAATCAGCTGGGTGCAGTGGCTCACACCTGTAATCCCAGCACTTTGGGAGGCCGAGGCAAGTGGATCACTTGAGGTCAGGAGTTCGAGACCAGCCTGGCCAACAGAGTGAAACCATGTCTCTACTAAAATACAAAAAAAATTAGCCTGGTGTGGTGGCATTTGCCTGTAATCTCAGCTACTTTGGAGGCTGAGGCATGAGAATTGCTTGAACCTGGGAGGCGGAGGCTACAATGAGCTGAGATTGCACCACTGCACTCCAGCCTGGGTGACCAGAGGGAGACTCTGTTTAAAAAAAAAAAAAAAAAGATTATTAGAATCTATGACTGCTAAGATATATTCATTCCAGCACTTTCATTTTGTAAGTCAGTGCTTTATAGAAACCTACTGATGAAAAACTAGAAGGGCTAAACTTTTTAATGAGCCCACCAGGAACTTTCATTATCATGTCACTTCCCTACCTCTTCCCAAAAAGAGAATCATGATATATAAAGTTAACTTTCCTCAAAGAGTTTTGTCTAGGGAGAACAAGAGTTTTGCTCTCTAGGTTCAACTGATGATTGCCAGGAGCATAAGAGAAGCTTTAATAGGAGCAGCTCTGCAGCACATGGGGTTGGGGGAAAGTTGAACTCCTAGCAGGGCATCACTAGTAAGGATTATTTCTTTTTTTTTTCCTTTTTCTTTTTCTGAGACAGAGTCTTGCTCTGTCACCCAGGCTGGAGTGCAGTGGTGTGATCTTGGCTCACTGCAACCTCTGCCTCCCGGGTTCAAGCGATTCTCCTGCCTCAGCCTCCCAGGTAGTTGGGATTACAGCTGTGTACCACCATGCCCAGCTAATTTTTATATTTTTAGTAGAGACCGGGTTTCTTCATGTTGGCCAGGTTGGTCTCAAACTCCACTCCTGACCTCAGGTGGTCCACCTGCCTCAGCCTCCCAAAGTGCTGTGATTACAGGCATGAACCACTATGTCCAGCCATTAGTAAGGGTATTTCTAATTTAAGGGGTACCTTTTCGTAAACATGTAATTTAAAAACAAACAAATTTGAATTTATAATCCTGGTGAGATGTTCAGATGGTCGTCTAGAATAGTGCTTGTCAAACTATCTGTGGTGAAGAGTCAGTTTTTTTTTTCCTTTATGTCAATCCACTGCAGACCCATAGTTTTATAAAATAGAGTGAATTACTAGAAAAATTTAAAAAACATAAAGTCCAACTTTTTATTGCTAGAATCAACATACATGTAACTACTGTCACATTGTTATAAAAAATTTTAAATACTTTTTTTTTTTGAGACGGAGTCTCTGTCACCCAGGCTGGAGTGCAGTGGCCGGATCTCGGCTCACTGCAAGCTCCGCCTCCCGGGTTTACGCCATTCTCCTGCCTCAGCCTCCCGAGTAGCTGGGACTACAGGCGCCCGCCACCTCGCCCGGCTAGTTTTTTTTTTGTATTTTTTAGTAGAGACGGGGTTTCACTATGTTAGCCAGGATGGTCTCGATCTCCTGACCTCGTGATCCGCCCGTCTCGGCCTCCCAAAGTGCTGGGATTACAGGCTTGAGCCACCGCGCCTGGCTAATACTTTCAACCTCTGTATATATCTCTTTGTGTACTAAGCAGCAGTTTATAGACTGCATCAGTTTTCTAGGGAACGGTTACTCAGAGATTAAACAGTACCCTAGAAAAATAAGTCATACTTTTTGACTGATCATTCAGGAAAATCCTCCAAATCCTAGGATATTATAGCTACAACAGGGCCTGAAAATAACTTATAATGAGGTAACTGAGATTTAGGGAAGTTAAGTAATTTGTACAAAGCCACTTAGTATTAGAATCAGGACTAGACGCTGAGGGCACTAGGTAGAATCATGGGCTTTCATGGACGATTCAAATCACAGGTCTGCAACTTAATAGCTATGTGACTTTAATTACTTAAGTGTTCTGGGTCTCTAATTGTATTACTTGTAAATGGGTATTAGAGAATTTATAAATTATATTTAAAATAAATAATAGCAACAAACATTCATTGAGCATATACTATGCGCTAGGCATGGTATTAAGCAATTTACACATATTATCTCATTTGATGCATGTAAAACACTTGGTACAATGCATGGAATAAAGTGTATAATAAATATAACTAAGATATTGTTCTAGTTTTTAGCTCTAGAGTCACAGCAGTCCAGTGTTTTCTATATTGTATACCGGTTCATTTCTTTTTTACTTTTGAGACGAAGTCTCGCTCTATCACCAGGCTGGAGTGCAGTGCAGTGGCACAATCTTGGCTCACTGCAACCTCCACCTCCCAGGTTCAAGCAATTCTCCTGGCTCGCTCAGCCTCCAGAGTAGCTGGGACTACAGGCACACGCCACCACACCCAGCTAATTTTTGTATTTTTAGTAGAGATGGGGTTTCACCATGTTGGCCAGGATGGTTTTGATCTCCTGACCTCGTGATCCGCCCGCCTTGGCCTCCCAAAGTGCTGGGATTACAGGCGTGAGACATTGCGCCCAGCCACCAGTTCATTTCTTAAAAGTAAATATATATAAAAAAATTCTACCTTTGAATCCTAAACCATAAAAGGAATACAAGTTAAGAATAAATACTGACATAACAGGTAGTTGTTATTTACTGTACAATTTGGGATAGCACTTTTAATTTCTGAGGGCTTCAGCTTTCTCCGAGGTATCAGAGAAAGAACAGGATTCCTTTTTAAAATGAATTATTAAAGTACTCATCCTCACTTTAGAAGAGTTAACAGTAACAGCAGCAGCTAACATTTATTACCTGTGCCATGCCATGTGCTATGCACTTTACATACCTTCGCTCTTCATAATTAACCCCATTTTGAAGATGAAAACGAGGCTTAGAAAGGATAAGGAGATGTCCCCACCAGCTAAGATCATACAGCTAGCTAGTAGTGGAAATGGGAATCAAATTCAGGTCCATCCGACTCTAAAAGCTCTGCTCGTAGCCACCCAACTTTACTGCTTCCTACGAGGCTAGAACAGAAAGGTTTCTGGTGTCCTATCTCACAGTTCAGCCTGGCTGGGGACTGAGATTCAATTGTCTGGATCTTCTCCAGAAGAGTGAGAACTGCCTGAGTTCTTCAGGAGAAAAGTGCCATGATTCTGCTCATAGTAAGCAGGCTGAATAATTTCACAACCAAGGAGACATCTGACACCCCAGCCAAGCAGCCAAAATTCCCGCCCTGGAAGGCTGTCAACCTCAAGGCACAAACAGTCCAGTAAACACAGAGTACAGATTAGGTAGAGGGGTGCTCTGAAGGTGACTGGTCCATGTTCTAAGATGAACCAGTCATCTGGGGGAAAAAGGGTACAAGGAGGGGAAATCTAATCCCCCATTAGAGAAAACACTTGGGATCCTTCTAGAATCAAATCCAGGTCCAATTTCTGGACAGTCAGTGACAAATTACAACAAGAATTATTAAATTATTTCTGGAGAGGCTCATGAGTCACTTCAACCCAAAGCAAAGTGAAGCCCTTTGGAGATGTCTTGGTGGTGTTCTGCTCATACTGTACTCAATACGACTGGGTAGGGTGCTTCACTCCCCAATTATGACATTAAAACAGAAGTGTCAATTTGGCCCAATGTCTATCTGAGAATCTGCAGATGTCTCCCATTTCTCTTGTCTTCTCAAATGATGAGGTGACCTGTCCAAAACGGGGGTGAATCTTGACTTTTTTTTTTTTGAGACGAAGTCTCGCTCTGTCGCCCAGCCTGGAGCACAATGGCACAATTTCGGCTCACTGCAACCTCCGCCTCTCTGGTTCAAGCCATTCTCCTGTCACAGCCTCCCGAGTAGCTGGGACTACAGGTGCCTGCCACCACACCCAGCTAATTTTCTGTATTATTAGTAGAGATGGGGTTTCACTGTGTTAGACAGGATGGTCTCCATCTCCTGACCTCGTGATCTGCCCGCCTCGGCCTCCCAAAGTGCTGGGATTACAGGCGTGAACCACTGCGCCCGGCTGAATCTTGACATTATTTTCTCTTCTCATGTCAGAGCTGCTACCATCTCTGATAATCTGTGTCAAAGGCCTCAACATGTGGCCTCAAGCGCTGCCCTTGGACAAAACAGAACACTCTCCTAAGTGACAAGGGAACAGCCACCATCCTCCCAGGAGGCTGTGTTCTCTAGGCCACAGCAGCCTTTTCTCATTTGGCCAGCATTGGGCTGGCACATTCCTGAGCCGAAATGCACACATAAGCTGCTTTCCCTGGTAGCGAAGCTCTTCACTCCTGAGTGACTTTTATCAGGGGCAGTTGGGCATTCTCAATTGGATTACGCTGACAAGGAAAAAGGCCTGCGGTATGTTATTTCAACACCATTTGGCTTCAGAAATGCCTGTCTCGACCTTTTTGCCCTCAGAGTCTACTTCTCTCTTCTTGCTTTCTAGAGGGTCACCAGCCTGCTCCCATGCTTGTTCTTTACCCTGCAAATATTGGCCCACGTTCCTGGAGACAGAATGCCACCATTCACAAGATGGATCATGTATAACAGACTAATAAATCATAGCATGATAAAAAAAGAAATTAGTTCATTTACCCCTCTAACATTTCTGTATCCAGAGACAGATGATAAAAGCTTTTTGGTTTTAGGCTTTTCTGTCTATATCTGTACATTCCATTTTAGGAGAAAGTGTTAGGTCTCATATGCTACTTTTCTGACTACGCTGTATACCCCAGGAATATATTTCTTGCAAAAGTCAAGATTGATAGTGATCTACAAAAATTTCTGATGTACGGTAAGCTCAGTAGGAAGAAGCTGTGTTCTTTTTGGTCACTAGAGGACATCAAGAGTAGTGGTCCAGGCCAGGTGTGGTGGCTTGCACCTCTAATCCCAGCACTTTGGGAGGCAGAGGTTGGAGAATCACTTGAGCCCAGCAGTTCGAGACCAGCCTGGGCAACATAGTGAGACTTAATCTGTACAAAATATGAAAAAATTAGCCAGGCATGGTGGTGTGCACCTGTGGTCCTGGCTACTAGGGAAGTTGAAGTGAGCCCTGATCATACCATTGCACTCCACCCTGAGCAACAGAGTGGAACCCTGTTTCAAAAATTAAAAAAAAAAAAAAAAAAAAAAGGGAGGGGTAGTGGTCCAAAGAATGATCAAAGCTAAACTTTGGCAAAGCCAGAAGACTCTGGAATAACTGCCACACCTCCCATACCTTTGTTTATCAGCTTCAAAGTTTTCCAGACCTATGAATGGACAGGTGGGAATTTAGGCTTCGTTTCAGGAACAGATTCCAGAGAACACTGTCAACGGGCAGGTCCCATAGCCGTAATTCCTAGCCTGGACTTAAGGGTAAAACCCAGACAGGCCTTTGCAGCCCTGCCCTATACAACAGGAGATACGAAATAAAGAAATGCACTAGGCCCAGTTCTGGTTCTGTCATTAACTGTGTGACCTTGGGCAAAAACACCTCATTTCTCTGGGCCACAGTTTCCTCATCCATTGGGATTTCCTGGGGAAGGTGCTGGTGGTGATAGTAATTTAACTAGATTCTTTAAGGCCCCCTTAGGTCCCTAAAACTTATGATTCTAAATGTAAAGTACCATTTGGGGGTAAATGCACACGAATGCAGACAGTCTAGCCTGGAGGGAAGGCAAGGCCTGTTTGTTTGTCTAAGCTCTTGACAGTGGCTCTTTTCTCAGCTATCACACAACAGTTTCTCAGATCTGCTTCTTTTTATCAAACAAATTCTTAGCTTCTCAGGATGCTTCTAGACTTAGGGGGCTATTAACTTTGACATTATGATTTTTAAGATACAAAGTATGATTTTGGCTTAATCATTGCTGCATGCAGGTAAAAGGAGAATCCATAGGTCCACTTAGGGCCAGCAGTAGAAGACAATGGTACCAACCACTTACACGAAAAAAGGCAAATTAGGCTGGGCTTAGTGGCTCACGCTTGTCATCCCAGCACTTTGGTAAGCAAAGGCGGGCAGATCACTTGAGGTCAGCAGTTAGATATCAGCCTGGACAACATAGTGAAACACTGTCTCTACAAAAAATACAAAAATCAGTTGGGCATGGTGGTGCGCACCTGTAATCCCAGCTACTCTGTTAGCTGAGGCATGAGAACCGCTTGAGCCGGGAAGGCAGAGGTTGCAGTGAGCCGAGATTGTATCATGTGTAGTCCAGTCTGGGCGACAGAGCAAGACCCTGTCTCAAAAAAAAAAAAAGGTAAATTATGGTTGACCCTCTGTGTCTGTGGATCCAACATCAGTGTACACGATCACGATCAACCACAGATCAAAAATATTCAGAAAAAAATAAGTGGATGGTTGCATCTGTACTGAACATCTACAAATTTTTTCCCTTGTCATTATTCCCTAAATATGGTATAACTATTTACATAGTATTTATATTGAGTTAGGCATTACAAGTAATCTAGAGATTATTTAAAGTATATGGGAAAGCTGGGTGTAATGGCTCACGCCTGTAATCCCAGCACTTTGGGAGGCCAAGGAGGGTAGATTACCTGAGGTCAGGAGTTGGAAACCAGCCTGGCCAACATGGCAAAACCCTGTCTCTACTAAAAATACAAAAATTAGCTGGGTGTGATGGCAGACACCTGTAATCCCAGCTATTCGGGAGGCTGAGGTAGGAGAATCGCTTGAACCCGGGAGGCAGAGGTTGCAGTGAGCCAAGATTGCCCTCCAGCCTGGGCGACAGAGAGGGACTCTGTCTCAAAACAAAAAACAAAAAACCAAAAAAATTAGCCAGGTGTGGTGGCATGCGCCTGTAGTCCCAACTACCAAGGAGGCTGATGTGGGGGGTGGATCACTTGAGCCCAGGGATGTCATGGCTGGAGTGAGCAGTGATGGCACCACTGCATTCCAGTCTGGGCGACAGTGAGGCCCTGTCTCAAAAGACAACAACAACAAAAACAAACCCTTTGGAAAGTGTTCACTTTTCTGGCTGATCAATCCCTCAAAGGCCAACCCAACCTGTTTTTCTTCTCTTTCTCTTTCTCTCTCTCTCTCTCTCGCCCAGGCTGGTCTTGAATTCCTGGGCTCAAGCAATCCACCCACATTGGCCCTCAAAGCGATGGGACTACAGGCTTGAGACGCCGTGCCCAGCCCCAATCTGTTTTTTCATGAATCAAAACCCCAAACCTTAACTTTGATTAAACACGAGGAATTCCTGAATGTATACACCTTGAGGTTACATTTAAAGTCTGAAAACCCCAGGGATTCGAAATCATAATTTTTTGTTTTCTCCTAAACTGCCACTGATAACTACTTTGTGGAATGTCATGTTCATGAGGCCCCAACCTAACCCAGAGATTATATAAGAACTCTTCCTCCCTAGATATCTGGTGCAAAAAGGTTCAAGATGACCAAGACAGAAAACTATTTTTGCCATCTATATATGCTCTCTGGCTTGAACACCTTTGTCAGGGCCTTGCCCCCGTTTCCATTCCTACAGCAGCTCGACCTCTCCTTAGAGAGAGGATAGGAAGAGGATATATTTTTTCAGGGTCAAAATCCCTAACAGCATGTGTATCCCAGAGCAGGCTGCTTTCAGTAAATCTCTGCTCCTGAAATCATCATTTTTGTCATTGTCTCCTTGCTGAGTAAGGCTATTTTGGTCTGCCTGAGGGTCAGATTTTTTCTTAGCCTCCACTTTCAAAAGATAAGATAGGCACTAAAAGGCAGCATACACATGGGGAAATAGTTTATTGTATGCTTTTGTCCAATATGATGTATGAATCCTGATTAGAAGAGGAATGAGTTTCCTACTTTGGGCATTCCTGCTAAATAGCCAGGTTAACTTACTGCTAGGAGCTGCTATCTACCACCCTTACAAGAATAACATTTCATTGCTAGAACAACAACCTTAATTTGCCTCAGACATCAGCAACAGCTACATTATATTATTTTTATTTATTTATTTTTTTGAGGTGGAATTTCGCTCTTGTTGCCCAGACTGGAGTACAATGGCGTGATTTCAGCTCACTGCAACCTCCGCCTCCCGAGTTCAAGCGATTCTCCTGCCTCAGGCTCCTGAGTGTAGCTGGGATTACAGGCGCATGCCACCACACTGGCTAATTTTTGTATTTTTAGTAGAGATGGTGTTTCGCCGTGTTGGCCAGGCTGGTCTTGAACTCCTAATCTGAGGTGATCTGCCTGCCTTAGCCTCCCAAAGTGCTGGGATTATAGGTGTGAGCCACCATGCCCAGCCAGCTACATTATTTTATTAAACATAATTACCATATATAATTTTATTTTATCCTCCCAATAACTCAGGGAAATAGTGTTACTGTCCTCACTTTACAGATAAGGACACAAAGGCTCTAAGAGGTTAAGTGACCTCCCCAAGGTCACACAGTAAGTGGAAGAGATAAAATTTGAATCCATGTCTATTGTGACTCCAAAGCCACTGTGTTATACTCTTCAATATTATACCATGCTATGGTACAGGGAGCTTTTTGTTTGTCTTTTTGAGACAGAGTCGTGCTCTGTTGCTCAGGCTGGAGTACAATGGTACAAGTATAGCTCGCTGTAAACTCAGACTCCTAGGCTCGAAAGCAATCCTTCCACCTCAGACTCCTGAGTGGCTAAGACTACCAGCATGTGCCACCATGCCCAGCTAATTTTTTAAATTTTTGTAGATATGGGGTCTTGCTATGTTGCCCAGGCTGGTCTTGAACTCCTGGCCTCAAATGATCCTCCTGCCTCAGCCTCCCAAAGTGCTGGGATTACAGGCATAAGCCACTGTGCCTGGCCTATTGTATAAGTTTACTACTAGATACATTAACTGCATGACTTGGATGACAAAAATGTAAAACTTGGCTGGGCATGGTGGCTCACGCCTGGAATCCCAGCACTTTGGGAGTCCAAGGCGGGTGGATCACAAGGTCAGGAGATTGAGACCATCCTGGCTAACACAGTGAAACCCTGGCTCTACTAAAAATACACAAAATTAGCCGGGCGTGGTGGTGGGCGCCTGTAGTCTCAGCTACTCAGGAGGCTGAGGCAGGAGAATGGCGTGAACCTGGGAGGTGGAGCTTGCAGTAAGCCGAGATTGTGCCACTGCACTCCAGCCTGTGCGACAGAGCAAGACTCCGTCTCAAAAACAAAACAAAACAAAGCAAAAAATTTTAAAACTCAACCATCCTAGAACTGAAGTTTCTTCCGCACCTCTCCTTCTTCTAACCAGTGACTAAACATTGTCAGTTATTGATTGTAGTACTGCCATAAAAATTGTCAGGTTTACCTAGGTTCCCTCCTAATACAAAGAGGGAGAGTGAGGCCCCTTTAACAAGGCTGGCAGGGATAAATGAGGCCCACAGGGACTGGTCTCAATCATATTTCAGAGGCCCAAGGACAGACTGATCCATCTGTCTTACTGAAAGCACAAGTTTGATGCATATCAACCCTAAATACTAGTTCTCTTCTTTCTAGAGGAAATTGGCACATATTGAAAGGAAAGCAATTCAGTTATAACATACAGACAAACCAGAGCTACTGTGGCCCTTCACTCTGCCTTGTTGTTTTCTGCATGCACTGTATAAGACCAAGCCCCGACTTAAGCAGGCAATTTGAAAGCCCAGGAGAAATTAAAAACTTCTGTTGGTTTACTTGACAACAGAACAATTCACCCCAGCTTTATGCAGTCATTACACTTGGAGCAGCTTTTTCAATCCAAATTCCCTTCAGAGTCTAGTAAAAAATTTCATTGTTCAATAGCAGCATTATAGGTTTATTATCAATTATCACTGTCAGGTCTTTTCTACCAGCCCTGAAAGAGACAAAGAGGAAATTAAAAAGAACTAAATTCTGAACTGACATTAGCAAAGTTTGCAGATGATGAAAAAGCCTGAAGAGATAATAGTCAAACCTCCTGGAGAAGAATCAGACAATCCCCAGTTGCAATTACAGGACTGCTAAGTAACCTTTCCCTATCCCTTCAGTGTATAGGACCTAACTTATTCATTCTCACTTACTGCACTCTCAGAGTAGAGAGTTAATGTTTTCCCAAGAGCTGGAAATAGTTAGTACAGCAGCATATCATAAATTCTTAGTGACACCAAGACTAAGGGGTCTTTTTATTTTTATTTTTTTGAGAGAGGGTTTCACTCTGTCACCCTGGCTGGAGTGCAGTGGCACAATCTTGGCTCACTGCAACTTCTCAAGTGATCCTTCCACCTCAGCCTTCCGAGTAGCTAGGACTACAGGCGTACGCCACCACGCTTGGCTAATTAAAAACAATTTTTCTTTGTAGAGATGAGGTCTGGCTATATTTCCCAGGCTGGTTTTGAACTCCTGGACTCAAGTGATCCTCCTGCCTTGGCCTCCCAAAGTGCTGGGATTATAGGCATGAGCCACTGTGCCCAGCCAGATTAAGAAGTCTTTATGCTGTTTCAGCCACCCTCATGCTAAAAGGCTCAAGAACTTTATGATAAGGGATAGTTCCCATTTTACTGATGGGGAAACAAAGGCATCAAAAATAGATGGAGATAGGACAAGTACACTAATCACTTGCCACTGCTGTCTCTAGACATGTCTGTGAGCTGGACAGTAAACAGATAAAGTTTATGGAAGTAGCAGTACCCTGAAAAGTCACACCTTATTTGCTCAAAAGGTGCTGATAGAACCTTTAAGACAGCTAAATCTGGAGGAGCAATCCTGAAAGCGTTGGAAAACAACTTCACAAAACATGGGACAGAAGCTGGGCCCAGCCAACACCTGTTTCCCCAACACTGTCTGTCTATCTATCTCTCGTTTTATCCCAACTGCACACTTAATACAAAAGCTCCATTATTCTGGTTAAGTTGCATTCCAGCCCAGAGTGCAGAGTTAATGTTTTTTACAGCCACATGCCTCCTTATGATGGATGACCACTTTATAATAAAATACTTTATGCTCAATCAACTTACAAATAATGAGTATTCCATTATATGGCATTTAAAACATAACCAAATTCAGAAAAATCCAGAAAGAAATAAGGATAGAAACAAGAATGATTCCTAGAAAGAGAGGAGGTCCACAAGAGAATCCTCTGTAAGTCCTCCACTCCCAAAGAATTTATCCATTCTCTTACTGAAGGATATTTGAGTTGTTTCTAGTTTTTCACTATTACTGCTGTACACTTTCCTACACAAGTCTTTTTGTGAATGTGTTTGTTTCTCTTGACTAAATACCTAAGAGCGAAAGTGCTCAGCCACAGGGTAGACATGTGTTTAACTTTAAAAGAAACAATTCTTCAATGTTGCTGCACGCCCCTCCCCTCTCCACCAGCTCTATATTTTCCTCCCCTAAGGGCCTAGGTTCTTTAAGTTGAGGATTTGGCAAGAGAGAAGAAGCTACATCATGATGCTGCCAGAGCACAGTAGCCTGAATTGGACACTTAAAAAGCTGAAACAGGTGTTTGAAACCCTACTCCAGCCTCCATATTTGGTGCCAGCCCCCTGATAGGCTAAGGCTTGGCCAGCAGAATTCGACTCATCTAATGGATGCCGATTAGAGACTTTTACAAGACATAGCTACATAATAGTGTATATGCTGTGGCCTGGTACATTTAAAGCAGGTAAGTGAACATCTTCGTCTTAAGGAGGGGGGCCTCTGGTGGCCCAAATGCTCTTGAGCAAAGGGTAGTCAGGCTACGTGCCAGATGAAAGCCCTTCACCAACCTCGACCTTTTCTCCTTATATATCCACACAATTGACTACCACTTGGAAAAGCAAAACAGAAAAAACTACTGATACATGCAACATGGATAAATTCCAAAAACATGCTAAGTTAAAAGAAGGTAGCTATGAAAGAGTATATCCCGTGTGATTCTATTTATATAAAATCCAAAAACAAAACTAATCCATAGTGATAGAAAATGGTTTTGTACATAGGTGTGGGGTTGGGGGACTCAAAGAGGCACAGGGGATATTTCTGGGGAGATGAAATGTTCTGTGTATTCTTTATTCATGCTGGTTACATGGTTTATACAATTATCAAAACTTAGCAACCGAACATCTAACATCTGCATATTTTATTGTATGTTAATTATACCATAAATTTAAAAAAAAAGGAAAGCCAGACGGGGGCTTGGGGTGAGTTTCCCCTACTTGGTATTATTTGGGAGAATGAAGAAAGAAGAAACAAGTTTGCTTCCCAATTCACCAGTCTGGGAGAAAAGACTCAACAGCCAGCTGAACTGCTACCTCAGTGCCCCTTTGGCAACCTTTGTAGAAAAATGAGGTTTTCAGGTGGTAGCTTATAATATTCTCAGTGAAGCCCTGTTACTCCCAAAGGGAATGGTATTGAAATGTCTTCAACAGTGTTTACTTCCCCATTGCTAAAAGTATGATCAGCATTACAATTTAGAAGCAAGTTTATATACTTAGCGTAAACTTGCATAATAGGCCCTGACCACTTGGAACTCAGATAGTCTTCAAAAAAAATTAAATTATAACCATAGTAATAGACAAGTAAGGGAGACCTTTAGTTCCAGAGCTCCCACTACTCCGTTATGAGGCCCTGCATGACATGACCTTTTCTGAGCCACAGTTCTTTCCCTATAAAATAGACTACGTGACCTCTATACTTCATTTTAGCTCTAACACTGTATGATTTTAGAACTCTTATAAAGTGCAGGTCAGGCACGGTGGCTCACACCTATAATCCCAGCACTTTGGGAGGCCAAGACAGGTGGATCACTTGAGGTCAGGAGTTCAAGACCAGCCTTGCCAACATGACGAAACCCCATCTCTACTAAAAATACAAAAATTAGCCAGGTGTGGTGGCATGTGCCTGTAATCCCACCTACTCGGGAGGTTGAGGCACGAGAATCGCTTGAACCTGGGAGGTGGAGGGTGCAGCGAGCCGAGACTGTGGCACTGGACTCCAGCCTGGGTGAAAGAGTGAGATTGTGTCTTTAAAAAAAAAAAAAAAAAGGAACTCTTATAAATTCATATGGCTTCCAGTATGAGATGGGAAAGGAAAGCTCTGTAAGTCCTTCTCAGCAATTTTTTTTTTTTTTGAGACAGAGTCTTGTTCTATCACCCAGGCTGGAGTGCAGTGGTACAATCTCAGCTCACTGCAACCTCTGTCTCCTGGGTTCAAACAATTCTCCTGCCTCAGCCTCCCAAGGAGCTGGCATTACAGGCGACCACCACCACGCCCAGCTAATTTTTGCATTTTTAGTAGAGACAGGGTTTCACCATTGTTGGCCAGGCTGGTCTTGACTCCTGTTGGCCAGGCTGGTCTTGAACTCCTGACCTCAGGTGATCCGCCCACCTCGGCTTCCCAAAGTGCTGGGATTACAGGCGTGAGCCACCGTGCCCAGCCCTTCTCAGCATTCTTACAGAGACTTGTCCTTTAGCTTAATGAGGACCCCAAGAGGGATTCTGCATATCATGTGAAATAGCTCCTCCCCCTAACGCACTTAGGGAATTAGATTCAGAGAGAAAAGCAACAAATTTTAGTGAAAAGCTGATACTATGGCAAACACCCAACATGGCATGGCACAAAAGAAGAGTAGATAGCCTCAGAATCCAGAGGTGAAGACTGGAGAAGAAAATAATCATATGCTGAGTGCATACTGTGGAGAGGGTATGCATTGTATTAGGCACCTTGTACCCATCAGCTCATGAATTTTCACAAGAATACTGTAAGGCAAGTTTTTATATTATTTTGCAGATGAAAAAATGGAGATTCAAAAAGATCAGCCAGGTGCAGTGGCTCACACCTGTAATTCCAGCACTTTGGGAGGCAGAGGCAGACAGATCACTTGAGGTCAAGAGTTTGAGACCAGCCTGGCCAACATGGTGAAACCCTGTCTTTTTTTTTTTTTTTTAAGATGGAGTCTTGCTCTGTCACCCAGGCTGGAGTGCAGTGGCGCGATCTCAGCTTACTGCAAGCTCTGCCTCCCGGGATCACGCCATTCTCCTGCCTCAGCCTCCCAAGTAGCTGGGACCACAGGCGCCCACCACCATGCCTGGCAAATTTTTTGTATTTTTAGTGGAGACGGGGTTTCACCGTGTTAGCCAGGATGGTCTCCATCTCCTGACCTTGTGATCTGCCCACCTCGGCCTCTCAAAGTGCTGGGATTACAGGCGTGAGCCACCGTGCCCGGCCAGAAACCCTGTCTTTACTAAAAAAAATACAAAAATTAGGCCGGGCGCGGTGGCTCACGCCTGTAATCCCAACACTTTGGGAGGCCGAGGTGGGTGGATCACGAGGTCAGGAAATCGAGACCATTCTGGCTAACACAGTGAAACCCCATCTCCACTAAAAAACACAAAAAAATTAGCCTGGCGTGGTGGTGGGTGCCTGTAGTACCAGCTACTGGGGAGGCTGAGGCAGAAGAATGGCATGAACCCGGGAGGCGGAGCTTGCAGTGAGCAGAGATCGCGCCACTGCACTCCAGCCTGGGCGACAGAGCGAGACTCCGTCTCAAAAAAAAAAAAAAATACAAAAATTAGCCAGGCGTGCTTGCGGGCACCTGTAATCCCAGCTACTCAGGAGGCTGAGGCAGGAGAATCGCTTGAACCTGGGAGGTGGAGGTTGCAGTGAGTCAAGATTGTGCCACTGCACTCCAGCCTGGGTGACAGAGTGAAACTCCATCTCAAAAAAAAAAAAAAAAAAAAAAAAGATCAAGTAACTGCCAAGACCACTCAATGGTAGAGAGAGATGGGATATGAAGCCAGGTCTATGCAACTCCAAAGTCTATGTCTTTTTCCACAATCATTTAGCAAGAAATAAGCTGGAGATCCTAGATCTCAAAGGAGCCTGGTAAAAGCCTGGCATTTTCTCCTTCTTACAAATAACTCATTTCATATTTCTTGGGTAGCCTCTGGCATTCACTACACAGAAGAAAGGGTTAAACCTACAGTTAGGAAGAGGAAGTTCCCTGGAAAATTGAAACACATGCTGTGGCTCTGACTAAATTTCACACCCATTCTGTTGAGCAACATCCATAGTGTGTGAGAAAAGACTCCAGCCCTGCCCCCATCTTTTATGCATTCTATCACCTGCTGCTTTCCTTCAGATTAAGGGGAGGGATAGGAAGGGAGGAAGACTATACATCTTTGCGTGGTGCGTATTCAAGCCAGAGGTTAGCAAACCCAGAGTAGGAAGAAGTATTATGTGAAAAAAAGAAAAGGAATAATACTCTCTTTTTTTCTACTTGCACCAGTATAAGACAGAGTTCTTATGACAAACCATAATGAGGGAAGGAGTTGGACTTATGCTGGGAAAAAACAGGGGGAGGTTGGCCTTCCTGGAAAGTAGGCAGGCAGGATTCAGGAGAACAGGGCCAATTACACTAAGTAAAAGAGAAAAAGAAAGATAGAAAGAAAAGAAAGAGAAGAAAGAAAAAAAGGAAAGAGAAAAAGAAAAAGAAAAAGAAAGAAAAGAAAAGAAAGAGAAAGAAGAAGAAGAGAGAGAAAGAAAAAGAGAAAGAGAAAAGAAAGAGAGAAAGAGGGGAAGAAGAAGAAGAAGGAGAAAGAGAAGAAGAAGAAGAAAAAGAAGCAGAGTAAAAGTAGAAAGGGGAAATGAAAGTGAGAGAAAGAGAATAGTTAAGAAGAAAGAGAGAGGAATTGAAAGGAAAAGAGAGAAAGAGAAAAAGAAAGGAGAGTAAAAGAAGGGGGGAATAAGAAAAGAACGAAAAAGAGAAAGAGAAAGATGAAAGGAAAAGAAAGGAAAGATAGGAAAGACGAAAAAAGTAGAGAGAAAGATAAAAAAGAGAAGAGAGAAGAGAAATGAAGAATAAGAAAAAGAAAAGGAAAAAAACGAAAGAAAATGAGAAGAGAGAAAAAAAAAAAAAGAAGAAAAAAGAAAAGGAATGAAGAAAGAGAAAGACTGTCTCCTTGTCTGGTATTTCATGCTCAAGTGAACTCTGTATTTCTGTCCATAAGAGTTAAACCTCATACAGGAAAACAAACATGAAGATGGAAACATTAAAAGAAAGGCTTCCCTTGCTACCCCCTTCAACCAGATTCCCGTTTATGATGATGATAGTTATTTGGTACTGAAATTTGACTGGATTAAACATGCCTATGGCTGGGCGTGGTGGCTCACGCCTGTAATCCCAGCTCTTAGGGAGGCAGAGATGGGAGGATAGCTTGAGCCCAGGAGTTGGGCAATATAGCGAGGACCTGTTCTCCACAAAAAGGACAAAAAAAAAAAAAAGGCAAAAAAAAAAGTGCAAACATGCTTATAAGAACTTAGTCTACACTAACGTCTAGGGTAGCTACCTGGAATAAAAGAAGAAAAGGAAGAAGACAAGGACCAATGAACAAATGCCATTATGGCAGTTAATCTCTAAAGGCAGTCCCTTACAATGCCACCCCTCACATGTTCCTCCTTCAATCAAGAGGTAGAGCTTGTGTCTGCTCCCCTTGAATCTCGTCTGTGACTGCTTTGACATATGGAATGCAGAGAAAATGACAATCTGGGACTTCCGTGCCCAGGCAATGAAAAGGCTTTGAAGCTTATTCTTTTTTTTTTTTTCAATTTTGGAGATCTAAACTGCCATGTACACAGTCTAAGCTACCCTGCAGGAGAGCAAGGTCATGAAGAAAAGCCCTGGAGACTGAGGTATCATGTCAAAGGAAGCCACATGGTGCCAGACATCCAAACCACAGCTGCAGCTGACTGCAACCACAGGAGAGACTGGGAAGAGGCATTCAGCTGGGCCCTGGACAACCACAAAATTGTGAGATATAATAAAATGGTTGTTGTTTTAAGTCACAAAGTTTGGAAGTGGTTTGTTACGTAGTAATAGATCATTGAAATGGCTGGCTCTTCTTCTTCTTCTCCTCCTTCTTCTTCTCCTTCTCCCCCTCCCCCTCCCCCCTTCTTCTTCTTCTTCTTCTTATTACTTTGAGACACAGTCTTGCTCTGTCACCCAGGCTGGACTACAGTGGTGTGATCTCGGCTCACTGCAACCTCTGCTTCCTGGGTTCAAGCGATTCTCATTGAAATAGCTGGCTCTTATTAAAAGTGAGGCTAACTTGGGAAGCTGGGCCTACAGGCATGCACCACCATGCCCAGCTTTTTTTTTTTTTTTTTTAGAGATGAGGTCCCACTATGTTGCCCAGGTTGGTCTCAAACTCCTGGATTCAAGAGATCCTCCTGCCTCAGCCTCCCAAAGTGCCAGAATTACAGGCATGAGCCACCACATGTAATGAGAACCACTAACACTAGTATTTTGTCATGGGCATGTAATGTAAACTATATTGTAGGAATACAGGAAAACTTACCCAGTTTTAGGTGAGATAAAAGGAATTTATAGTCGGGAGAAATCCCATTTCCTTTAGCAATTGAACATAACACATATTTAGGAATAAATCTAACAAGAAATGGACATAAACTGGAGAAAGAAGAATCTAAAACTTTATCAAGGTCACCAGAGAAGTCTTGACTAAATGGAGAAGCCATAACATGTTCCTGGTTAGGGAGGTCAAATATATTATAAAGATGTCAATTCTCTCCACATTAATTTATGTTTTTCAATCAAAACCCTAATGGGACTTTCAAAAAGAACTTGAATAAGTGACTCTGTACTTCATGTGAAAGAAGAACCAGATGAGGATAGCCAGAATATTTTTTCAAACAACTAATGAGGCCAGGCACAGTGGCTTGCGCCTATAATCCCAGCACTTTGGGAAGCCAAGGTGGGTGGATTATTTAAGCCCAGGAGTTCAAGACCAGCTTGGCCAACATGGTGAAACCCTGTCTCTACAAAAAATACAAAAAATTACCTGGGCGTGGTGTTGCAGGCCTGTAGTCCTAGCTACTCTGGAAGCTGAGCTGGGAGGATTGCTTGAGCCCAGGAGGTTGAGGCTGCAGTGAGCTGTGACTGCACCACTGTACTCCAGCCTGGGTGACAGAGCAAGACCCTGTCTCAAAAACAAACAGGCTGGGTGCAGTGGCTCACTCACATCTGTAATCCTGGCACTTTAGGAGGCCAAGGTGGGCAGATCACTTGAGTTCAGGAGTTGAAGGCCAGCTTGGGCAATGGGGCGAAACCCCGTCTCTACAAAAAATTAGCCAGGTGTGGTGGCACACCCCTGTGGCCTCAGTTACTTGGGAGGCTGAGACAAGAGTATTGGTTGAGCCCAGGAGGTGGAGGTTACAGTGAGCTGAGATCGTGCCATTACACTCCAGCCTGGGTAGTAGAGCAAGACTCTGTCTCAAAACAAAAACAAACAAGAAACTAATTTTAGGAAGTCTGCAGTATCATTTTAAAATGTCTTATAATCCTATAACAAATAAATAAGTATACTATTGGCAAAAGAATAGGTAGGACAATATGTAGGATATGATATATGATAAAGAGTATTCAATAAATGGGATGTTAGATGAGAAAAGTTAAATTCCTATTTCAGTCCACTTGATAGAATAAATTATATTGATTAAAGAAAGATGCTAACTAATACACTTATTAAATATTTATGAGTACTTTGTGCCAGTCACCAGGCTAGATAATAGATATATGATGGTGAACAACACAACACAATCTTTGTCCTCATGGAGTTTCCTGTGTAGTGGGAAAGACATTAGGCAAGGGATCACACAATTAACTAATTATAATTGTGACTAATTGTAAGTTATGATTTTAACACTAATTATAAGTGTTATGAAGGAGAAGTACAAGGTGCTCAGAGTGTTTAAGAATTAAATATAGGCCGGGCGCGGTGGCTCAAGCCTGTAATCCCAGCACTTTGGGAGGCCGAGGCGGGTGGATCACGAGGTCAGGAGATCGAGACTATCCTGGCTAACATGGTGAAACCCCGTCTCTACTAAAAATACAAAAAACTAGCCGGGCGTGGTGGCGGGCGCCTGTAGTCTCAGCTACTTGGGAGGCTGAGGCGGGAAAATGGCGTGAACCCGGGAGGCAGAGCTTGCAGTGAGCCGAGATCACGCCACTGCACTCCAGCCTGGGAGACACAGCGAGACTCCGTCTCAAAAAAAAAAAAAAAAAAAAAAGAATTAAATATAGGCTGGACACAGTGGCTCATGCCTGTAATCCCAGCACCGTGGGAGGCCAAGGTGGGTGGATCACTTGAGGTCAAGAGTTTGAGACCAGCTTGGCCAACATGGTGAAACCCCATCTCTACTAAAAATACAAAAACTAGCCGGGTGTGGTGGTGCACACCTGTAATCCCAACTACTTGGGAGGCTGACGCTTGAGAATCACTTGAACCCAGGAGGTGGAGGTTGTAGTAAGCCAAGACTTTACCATTGCACTCCAGTCTGGGCAACAGAGCCAGACTCCATCTCAAAAAAAAAAAAAAAAAAAAAAAGAATTAAATACAAAAATTAAAATATATGATAAGTAGAATAAAATGACCTTGAGGTGAAAAGAAAACTGAGATTCATTAACAGACTGCTTCTCAGCCTTTTGGCTAAGATCAAGCATAGATTCATTAACAGAATCTTAGCAGAAGAAAAGGAAATATAAGCAGAGCAGAAAAGGCTGAATAGCAAGTCCCTTTAGAAGGAAGTACCAATAAGAAACAAGCTCTGGAAGGAGGCACCAGGTAGAAGGTGAGACATGGAACAGAAAATGGGACTAATTGAGAAAACAGAAAAAATGGAGAAGGGAGAAATTATTGAGGAACTAATATAAGCTCATCTTCTAAAATCAAATGATATAATTTTGCAGATCAAAAGGACCCTTACTAAGAATCTAGCAGAATAACAAAAAGAGACCCACACCAAGTGTTTCAGAATAATGGGGATAAAGAAATTATAAAAACTCCAGTTTAAATATAAAGGACTGAGATTCAATATGGCATCAGACTACTCAAGATCAACACTGGAAATGCGAAGAAAAAGCAGCAGAGCCATCAAGTTTTAAAGGAAAATTATTTCCAAACTAGAATTCTATACCTGGTAAAACCTTCAATTAGTGTCAGTATAGAATAAAAAGATAGCTTCAGATAAACAATGTCTAAAACAACCATACATCCCAGGTGTCCTTTCCTGGAAGCTACTAGATGACTTTAAAAAAAAAATAAAAAACCAACATGAGACAGTAAATCAAGAAAGAAATTGGCCAGGCGCAGTGGTTCATGCCTGTAATCCCAGCACTTTGGGAGGCAGCAGCAGGCAGATCACCTGAGGTCAGGAGTTCGAGACCAGCTTGGCCAACATGGTGAAACTCTGTCTCTACTAAAAATATAAAAATTAGCTGGGCGTGGTGGCAGGCACCTGTAATCCCAGCTATTCAGGAGGCAAAGGCAGGAAAATTGCTTGAACTTGGGAGGCGGAGGTTGCAGTGAGCCAAGATCATGTCACTGCACTCCAGCCTGAGCGATAGAGCGAGACTCCACCTCAAAAAAAAGAAATAGAAAAGAAAACAACTGAATAAACAGCTAAAAGAGTTTAGGGAGAGGA
This sequence comes from Macaca thibetana thibetana, assembly GCF_024542745.1. Classification (NCBI taxonomy): domain Eukaryota; kingdom Metazoa; phylum Chordata; class Mammalia; order Primates; family Cercopithecidae; genus Macaca; species Macaca thibetana. The sequence goes on along the minus strand of NC_065586.1, from coordinate 98,428,349 downwards.
AACTTGAAAGGGGGGGATGTTGGACTTTGCAGCACAATTTGACTTTTTAAGACTATGTATATGTATTACCTAAAAAGAAATAAAAATAATAGAAGGAATTTATTATAAGAATCCTTAAGAGTGATAAGCAAAAGATTACATACCAAGATTTTTATACTACATTGCTTATAATATTGAAAAATGGGAATAATCTAAATAACCACTGGGTGCAGTGGCTCATGCCTGTAATCCCAGCACTTTGGGAGGCTGAGGTAGGTGGATCGCTTGAGCCCAGGAGTTCAGGGCCAGCCTCGTCAACATGGCAAAACCCCATCTCTACAAAAAAATACAAAAATTAGCTGGGTGTGATGATGCACACCTGTAGTCCCATCTACTTGGGGGGCTAAGGCAGGAGAATCACTTGAGCTCAGAAGGTTGAGGGTGCAGTGAGCCACGCCACTGCCTTCTAGCATAGGCAATAAAGTTAGACACTATCTGAAAATAAATAACCAACAACAGGAAGCTCCTTAAATTCTGTAACATTCATACAATGAATAATATCATTAGATCTTATTTTCTAATATGTAATGATGTGGGCAATGCCCATAACATGATAAAAGAAGAAAGAGGCAAGAATGTATAGAATATTATTTCTATTTTGCTAAGGGTGATACTGTGTTTGCGTGCACTAAAAAAAGATAAAATAGGCCAGACGCAGTGGCTCATGCCTGTAATCCCAGCACTTTGGGAGGCCGAGGTGGGCGGATCACGAGGTCAGGAGATCGAGACCATCCTGGCTAACACGGTGAAACCCCGTCTCTACTAGAAATACAAAAAATTAGCCGGGCGTGGTGGCTGGTGCCTGTAGTCCCAGCTACTTGGGAGGCTAAGGCAGGAGAATGGCGTGAACCCAGGAGGCGGAGCTTGCAGTGAGCGGAGATCGTGCCATTGCACTGCAGCCTGGGTGACAGAGCAAGACTCTGTCTCAAAAAAAAAAACAACAAAAAAAAACAAAAAAAAAAACCTCACTTCCCAAAACTTAATATGAGCACTGCTTTGTTGTTCATGAATAGTTAAGAATGATTGTTTAGCATAATCTCCCATTATTAGGGAATTTAAAATAATCATTAAAAATAGCATTTATAGGATTACTGAAACAATACTGGCCTTCCTGGATTCAAATCCTTTGTCCTCTCCTTCAATTAATATTATTTTGTACCTTCTGTGGGCCTGGCACTATGCTAGCCATTGGATATACAAAGAAGAATAATCCAAAATCTTGCTTACAGACTACAGACTACACTAGCTTTTATGACCATGGCCAAACTTCAAATTTTCTAGGTCTTAATTTATTAGTTGACCTATCTGTCTATCTATCTAAAAGGATAGGACTGGAAATGGCTATATGGCTCAGAAATTCAATGACTATGATTTCTGATTGTCAGGCATGCCAAATATTCTACTCATTAACTGTGGCACAGTTTTATATCTGTGACTCACTGAAGACCTAAATGGTGGTTCTGTTCCTAATGCTTATTGAATAGCCACTAGTATTGTGATGAGATGGAGAACAGGTAAGAGGAAGAGGACTACTGAAATTACCAAGAAGTATAAACAATCCATGTCCTTACTTAAACTGTACTCAGTCAAAAACTAGAGAGGTCAAAAAGTAGAGGGAAGGCCGGGCACAGTGGCTCATGCCTGTAAATCCCAGCACTTTGGGAGGCTGAGGCGGGTGGATCATTTGAGGTTACAAGTTCAAGACCAGCTTGGCCAAGACGGTGAAATCCCATCTCTACTAAAAATACAAAAATTAGCCAGGTGTGGTGGCACACACTTGTAAACCCAGCTACATGGGAGGCTGAGGCAGGAGAATCGCTTGAACCCAGGAGGCAGAGGTTGCAGTGAGCTGAGATTATACCACTGCACTCCAGCTTGGGTGACAGAGTAAGACTCCGTCTCAAAAAAAAAAAAAAAAGTGGAGGGAAGAAAAACAGAAAGGTAAATGACAGAGACTACCGTCCTCATCCTGATATGAATTGGTAAGAGGATATAGTACTAATAGTACTATATTAGTACTATTACTAGTATTAGTATTATATAGTCTGCTATCAGAATTAATTTCTTCCTTCTTAGAACTTCTATAGAGTTCTGTTGTTTTAGTATAGCACATTCTGGTTTATGGAATTGCTAAATTGTAGTCTGCAAGCTCCTGGAAAGCAGAAAGGGACAAGGCTTCTTTGCTTTTCTGTTACTTACAGCAGGGGTCCCCAACCCCCAGGTCATGGACCACTACCAGTCGGTGGCCCATTAGGAACCAGGCCACACAGAAGTAGGTGAGCAGCGGGCCAGCGAGCATTACCACCTAAACTCTGCCTCCTGTCAGATTAGTGACGGCACTGGATTCCTATAGGAGCACAAACCCTATGTGAACTGCGCGTGTGAGGGATGCGAGGGATCTAGGTTGGTGCTCCTTAAGGGAACCTAATGCCTGATGATCTGAGGTCGAACAGTTTCATCCCAAAACACTTCCCTCGCCCCCCAGCCCCACTGTCTGTGGAAAAATTGTCTTCCATGAAACCAGTTCCTGGTGCTGAAAAGGTTGGGGAACCGATGTTCTACAGTGTTAGTTAGATTCTTATAAGGAGCATGCAACCTAGATCCCTCACGTGTGCAGCTCACAATAGGGTTCACGCTCCTATGATAATCTAATGCTGCAGCTTAACTGACAGAAGGCAGAGCTCAGGCGGTAATGCTTGCTTACCCAACACTTACCTCCTGCTGTACGGCCCAGTTCCTAATGGGTCTGTGGCCAGGGGGTTGGGGACCCCTGAAGTAGAGGACCATGAACATAGTAGTCTTCAACTGATGTTTCTGAATTGGTGGAGAAAGGTCCTACGCAAGTACTGAAGAAACCTATACTCCAGTGTTCCTATCAAAGATTTCTTGTCATTTCCAGGAAAACTGGTAATAAGCAATGTTTACAAGGAATAGGGCAGCATCTGAACAGAAGGTCCCCCCATATGTGACCAGTGGCTGCTGGCCATGAGTGTGAGTTTAGAGAAGTAACATCTCTGAGAACAGCCTGCCAACGGTGATGGAAAGCAGCCTAAACTTCGAGGTGGCTGTATTTGGAGGGGAGGCCATTTTGTGCTCTTTGGGGAAAATGTTAATGAGAGGTTTCACAAATGTCAGACTTGCCTGATTAAATGAAGCCAGCTAGGTAGATGTTTTTCATATTAATGCCATCTCTACTGAAAGAGCAAAGGGGAAGAAAAGGAGGTTTGAGAAAGGGAAACGATAAACCTCAATTATTTACTAAAGAAATTATGCTTCTGCTAACTTGGGCAAGGATATCAGAGAAGAGAACTGTTACATGGCCGGCATGGCTACTCCATCTCCTTACCCATTTCAAAAAGAAAAATTCAAGCCTTGAAGCCAGGAGAAGTAATAGAACAGTGAGATCAGTGCCTGGCCTAGGGTGTCTACTGATTAAGAATTTAAAGGAAGCTAAGGAAGTTAAGTCATAGAGAAAGTTCCATTTGAACAGTTACTCTTAAAACTTAAAGGAAGAAAGTATAGGAGGAAAAGTCATTCAAATAATTGACAGGTTGCTGGGTGCAGTGGCTCATACCTATAATCCTAGCACTTTAGGAGGCCTAGGCGGGAGGATTGCTTGAGCCCAGGAGTTCAAGACCAGCCTGGGTAACACAGGAAGACCCCTGTCTCTACAAAAAAATTTAAAAATTAGCCAGGTGTGGTGGTGTGCACCTATGGTCCCACTAGTTGGGAGGCTGAGGCAGGAGGATCACTTGAGCTCAGGAGGTTGAGGCTGCAGTAAGCCACGTTCACACCACTGACTCCAGCCTGGGCAAAAGAGCATAACCTTGAATCCAAAAAAAAAAAAAAAAAAAAAAAGATATGTTTAAAGAATTTCTTCTTCCTTTAGTTTGAGCCTATGTCTTCTTTTTTTTTTTTTTTTTTTTTTTTTTTTGAGACGGAGTCTCGCTCTGTCGCACAGGCTGGAGTGCAGTGGCGCGATCTCGGCTCACTGCAAGCTCCGCCTCCCGGGTTCACGCCATTCTCCTGCCTCAGCCTCCCGAGTAGCTGGGACTACAGGCGCCCACAACCGTGCCCGGCTAATTTTTTGTATTTTTAGTAGAGACGGGGTTTCACCGTGGTCTCGATCTCCTGACCTTGTGATCCGCCCGCCTCGGCCTCCCAAAGCGCTGGGATTACAGGCGTGAGCCACCGCGTCCGGCCGAGCCTATGTCTTTAAATTTTTTCAAATGCATATATGGTTTCCTTTTTTCTCTTCTTTGACTTTACATGCATAGAACTGGATTACTTATAATCCCTGTTCCTGACATACGCTCTCATCACTGCTCCTAAAACTGTTACCAAGAGTTTAATAGTTTCTGCCATCTAAATAAAGGGTAGAGGTGGGCAAATACTGTTGATTAAGAGAGCTCAGCCTCCTTTTGCCCTTGTTTCTCCCCAGCCCAGCCTGCAATTGTGTCCCAATCAACCAGCATTAATACAGATACACAGAGGTATTTATTTGCTGCTGATTCTGCCTAGCCGTATTCAGACTCGATCTCCATGTGTATTTAATAAATCACACTAGTTAGGTGGACAGGATTAGTTCCAAGTCACCTAATGACTATATCATGAACTGCAGCATTAAGGGGATTAATATTAATCTGAGCCATTGCAGTTCAGTGGAAAAGCCAGTTCATTCTCCAAGAGGAGCTCAGGCCGGCAAGAAATCCTCAACAAGACCAGGAAGATTAATGAGGGCTTCTACATTCTGCCTGCAAATCTTCACCTACCAGGGTGTGGGGCAGTGAATCCCAGTCCAGACGAGCTCATAAATAACCTGCAATATCACAAGTATTTGGGGCAGCTGAGCCCCAGCAAGGGAGGGCCAGCTAGCCCTCTCCATCTTCTCCTCCTGTAACCCACACCACTGAGATGGCACAGGAATTTTACAGGCCGGTTTTGTTTTCTTTCACGTAAGGGCCCACACCTCGTAAATCACTTTCTTATTTCAGGAAAAGAAGTATACCGACTGCAGTATCGACTCATGTGTACTCAGAAGAACATGAAACTTGCAGTTAGTGCCACTTGCCTAAAACTGGGAAAATAACCCAGCCTCCATGATACACAGAACATGCTTTCAAGTCACAAAAGCTTTCCTTTGCTCAGCAGCACAATTCCTCTTCATTAGCACCTATAATATGCTATATCTGGATTAGGCCTCTGGAGTCTCCATTCAGAACTACTTTCTTGGCCCTGCCCAAGTGAGCACTCACTAGAAAGTACTGTATTTATAAGACACCACAGGAACTAGCATTTCCACACACCTTAGCCCCAATTTCACCATTTGGAGACCATCAAGATGAGCCTAGCCAAGTCTCAGATTTCCACAGGACAAGGAAATTTAACTAGTTCAGATTTAACTGGCTCAGAAAGGAAACTCATGCTGCCAGTATGAGACACAGACAGAGAAAGCAACAGGCCACTATTAAACTCAATTCACTGGAGAGACCTGTTTCTTCCTCAGTGACTTTACAGGTACCTGAGGCAAACACCAGGAGCAGTGTCTCATGCACAAAGCTGTATCTGCTGGAGAAACCAAAACAGTTGTTTCTACCTGCAGCAGTTTCATAGTCTGGGAACACCAAAAGTATAGGTTTACTCCAACTAAGATCTTTTAACCTGCATAGACAACAGCAGGTCAGCTGTCAGCATTCCCTTGCAATGGATGGAACTGCTAACTAGAATAGTTAGGTCCTACCAACAAAGATTATTGAATTGAAACTAAACTTTAGTAGCAATAAAATAAGTGAACCAAGGGCTGGGTGCCAGGTTGTCCAAAGTTTATAAATGCTTGCCAACCAACCTACACATAGAGCTGCCTGGCTACAGCTAAGCAAAAGAGAAGAGACCCATTACATGGATTACCCCTCAACCCCACAGCAGAGTAGGGCAGAGAGAGATTTTTAACGTTTTCTTTTTGAGACAGAGTTTTGCTCTTGTTGCCCTGGTTGGAGTGCAATGGTGAGATCTCAGCTCACCGCAACCTCCACCTCCCGGGTTCAAGCGATTCTCCTGCCTCAGCCTCCCGAGTAGCTGGGATTACAGGCATGCGCCACCACACCCAACTAATTTTGTATTTTTAGTAGAGACAGGGTTTCTCCACATTGGTCAGGCTGGTCTCGAACTCCTGACCTCAGGTGATCCTCCCGCCTCGGCCTCCCAAAGTGCTGGGATTACAGGCGTGAGCCACCACGCCTGGCAAGATTTAACATTTTCTAAGTTTGTGAACAGTGCACCATACTTATAGAAGAGATATTTAAAAGTGGGGCCCACTCAAGCTTTTCATTAAAGGAGGAGTTGAGGGAATTGTTACGGCTAGGTCTCTGTTTTTCAGTTAAGACGCAAGGGATGAAAAACTCTTAATTGCCGGGGAAATGCCCTGAGATGGTAAGGAACCAATAAACCCTCAGTTCCACTGGAGTAGCTCAACTCTGGGGAAATTCATGGGGCACAGGAATAGTTGATTCTACAGCTAGCAAAGGCAGTTCACTTGTGTGGGAACAGAAGAAATTAGGCCCATAGCCACAATTCATGTTTTCCTGACAGCCAAGCTGGTTTGGATGAAGTCACCAAGGGACTGATAGGGTCAAATGACAGAGGTTTTCTCATCACCCTTACCAAACCAAGGTTCGTAAGTTCTCATCAGACACCCTGGCCTTGCTTCTCAAAAGACAAACACATAGAAGCAATAGCGTAAGATCATCCTGGAGAAAAAGATGGGAATGTGTAGCAACTTTTCTTGATACTTGCAAATGGCTCAATTCTCTCTTCACTTATATTTCCTGTACCATTACCTCACTTTCCCTTCCTATCCCCTGCAGCTTCTCTCTTAGTTCTAAGAAAATTAACCACTCCACATATAGACTCTAAAGCCCTTTCTTCACAGCTGTGTTAGCCTTTCTTAAGGCTCACACCAGTGGTAGCCCCAGAACAACTAAGGAAATTAAGCAGAAGTGTTATCATGTGTTTACACCACAGCAATCTGCTTAAACTTGCAGCCCCAATGCAGAGTGACTAGGAGTATTTACAGTACTTAGGAGCTCCTCTGTTTCTTGCCAGACATTCCTCCTGTCCTTTTAATAAATAAGCCCTCAAGCCATCAGAAGAAAGATGCTCCCTGGACATGGGGTACTTGTGTTATATCACTCTATGGGAAGGGGACTTCTGTAAGTGGCAGCAAACTTCGTTTCCTCAAAGCACCCTCTAATGGAGAGTACCCTGAACATTGCTGAGTCCCCAGGCCATCATGTACACAGGAACAGGGCCATCCAGCGGGATGCATCAGGCTCCAGGAATGCTGAAGTCCACATATTTGTCATTCAACACCAAAATGGCTTTTCAAGTTCAATCAGCTATAAATGTTGCTTTGTTTTAATTTTCCACTGAACTTCCTGGAACCTATTATCCAACTGTCAGGGATGTATATTTAGCAAGAGCAACATGGCCTCTTTGCCGCTGCCCCACTGCTCATGTCACCTCTAATAAATAGAAAAATCAACCCCTTCCTCATTCCCTGCTCAAATGTGGCTTGGGGGTGATAAAGAACAGTCTTGGTGTACAGGCCACAAACTGATCAACCTCCCATAGTTACGTGTAAACCCCAAATCTCTCCTAGGTTAACGCTGCTGCAAGGTTTTCTTAGTGCCAAGAAAAACCCCTAGTGCTTATACTCATTGGAAAACAAATGTGCGTGCAGGCCTGTATTCTAGGGAATGCCAGCAGTAGAAATGGCCTAACAGAGATCTAATACAAATTAACTGGAATCTCAACCAATACAGGCATAGCAGACCTAAAATATTCAGTGCTAATACAGCATATCATGTTTAATAGGAATAATCTGAAAAACCAAAATCAGGACAAACAAGGATAAGCAGGGCATATATACAGCTTCAATTTCATCTTAGGAAGCTAGTTTGAAAATATAACCTCCTTTTGATCAACACAACATGAGGCACAACTTTTCCCACTCTGTCAAGATTCTTTTGTGTTTTTCAGCTACTGACACTTTGTACTCTAACATCAAACAGTAAGAATAGACTTGCTTTGAATGAGAAACACATGTACCCTATCACTTTTCCAATTCACCAATTCTACCAACTACAAATCCACCTAAATCCCATAACTATCCACATGGCTTCTTTCCAGCGCCACAATACCCAGCACAACTCTTCAAGCCCAACAGAAAAGATGAGGCCTATATATGTTTAAAATACAGTTGGTTGTATTTTCCCTAAATTATACACATGAAAACCAAGAACCAAAAAATGAGATTCTTCTATAACTTAGAAACACAGACTATATTAACACTAGAATTGAAAGTAATTTCTTTTTTTTTTTTTTTTTTTTTTTTTTTTTTTTTTTTTGAGACGGAGTCTGGCTCTGTCGCCCGGGCTGGAGTGCAGTGGCCGGATCTCAGCTCACTGCAAGCTCCGCCTCCCGGGTTTACGCCATTCTCCTGCCTCAGCCTCCCGAGTAGCTGGGACTACAGGCGCCCGCCGCCTCGCCCGGCTAGTTTTTTGTATTTTTTAGTAGAGACGGGGTTTCACCGTGTTCGCCAGGATGGTCTCGATCTCCTGACCTAGTGATCCGCCCGTCTCGGCCTCCCAAAGTGCTGGGATTACAGGCTTGAGCCACCGCGCCCGGCCTGAAAGTAATTTCTAGGACTAACTCAGCATCACTAAATTAGCTTCTGGTTAAAATTTTATGCCAACAGATCTAGAATGGGGAGAAAATTCAGGAGAACAGTAAACAAAATTTTACCTTTCATTCTACAACTAATAATGAATTAAATTCCAGATCCATAAACAAGAGCAACATGGCCTCTTTGCCGCTGCCTCACTGCTCATGTCACCTCTAATAAATAGAAAAATCAACCCCTTCCTCATTCCCTGCTCAAATGTGGCTTGGGGGTGATAAAGAACAGTCTTGGTGTACAGGCCACCAACTGATCAACCTCCCTAGTTATGTGTAAACCCCAAATCCACACAATGTGGATTTTGTGTAAATCCACACAAAAATCATAACTAGGAAGACCAAATATTCTAAAAAACAAAAATGAAAACAAAACCCCAAACCAGCCTTATCTCAACAAATATAGTGCACAAGAATCTCCTCATCAGTTATGGGAGGTGAACATGCAATACCTCACTTACAAATGAGAACAGTGAGGCAAAGCTTTAAAAAGCCACAAACTCAGCTTACTAAAGAAAAAGAACAAGCTTCACATTTACAACCTCTGGGGACTGACCCTGAAAGGGTAAAAATCAGTATTACAGGGGAAATAGTAGACCTCCTTCTTGCCATTTCATTTTCATGATTTTACACTCATTTCCCCAAAGGCCATCTTATTAGAGCTGATGACTAAAATAATTTACACCCTTGCATCCACAAATTTAACATTTACTATCTCAGCTATTCAAGAGTGACTCTGCAGGAAGTCCCAAGACAAGCTGTAATTAATAACTTTTCTGAGACATGAATTTGATTCCTGCTCTAAGGCTGATTGGTAGCAGTAAGTTGTTCACCTAGTGACTGGGCCTAGCTGATTACTCAGTTGTGCAAATTTAAGCCCTCCCTCCTCCTTTTTAAAAAAGTACATAACACCATTAAGTGCATAACTCAATGAATTTTGCAAACTTAACCACTCATGTAGTCGGCACCCAGATCAAGACACAGAGCACTATTAGGACCCAGAAATCCCAATCATGACTTCTTCCAGTTGCAATCCCTCCAAAGATAATCATTACTCTAACTTCTTAAACCACCGATTTTCTCTGCCTGAACTTTATATAAATGGCATCATGAAGTAGAAGCTCCTTTGGTTTGGCTTCCTTCACTCAATATTATGTTGGAGAAATTCATCTGTGTTGTAAGATATTGTAGTTCACTAATTCTCATTTATGTATAGTATTCCACTATGAGAATACACCACATTTTACTCATCCATTTTATTTCTGATAGAGATTTGGGCAGTTTCCTTTTTTTTTGGCTTCTATGAACATAACTGCTATAAACATTCTCATAAACATCTTTCGATGAACATATATATGATCACCTGCTGGGCATATCCCTAGAAATGTAATTGCTGGCAAATCAGCTCTTGTAGATGCAGCCAGCTTTCCAATTTACCCTATTTGCCCTTAGGGTATGAAAGTCTGAGTTACTCCACATCCTTGCTATCACTTGATATTGTGTGTCTTTTTCATTTTTACCATTCTGCTCTATGTGTAGCAGTATTCTATTGTGGTTTTGAAGTTCCCTAATGACTAATGAAGTTGAACACCTTTTCTTATGTTTACTGATTATTTAGGTTTCCTCTACTGTGAATGTCTGTTCAAGTCTTTCTCCCATTTTCCTACTGGGAAATCTGCTTTTTTCTTATTGAGTTATACTGGTTCTCACAAGAACCTTTTTTTTTTTTTTTTTTTTTTTGCCAAGGTTGGTGATTTGTGAATATCACCACAACAATTCCTTTCAAAAAGCAAAAGTTTACTGTATTTCATATATAGCTCTATCATTATCTAGTTAAAAAATTCAAACTAAGCTCATATTCTAATTTTTAAATACCAGAATCAGAATCCTCTGATTTTATCATCCTGAGGCTCTTGGCATCTAATAGCAGCATGCACTGAAGTCCATGTTGCAATAAGAGCTGAAAATCACCCTCCCACTATAACAGGAACAAAAGTGTGGGGAAAGAGGAAGAGAGAAAGCAATACTTTTTCTGGGACGAAAGCCTCTACAGCACAAGGCCTGATTAGTAAATGGAAATTCTAGATAGTCTCTGAATAGAATCCTTTTCCACCTTTCAAATAATTTACAGCTTACTGTCAGCTAAATTTAGTAACTTCTCCCATTTGTCTATGGCAAGGAGATTCTTGGCTGGCTTTCCATGGTCATTACAGACCTTCTCATAGATCCCTGAAATATGATATGGCCATCAAAATGTCAGCACTTACCTGCTGCCCACACTCTGGACACATGGTCCAGTTCACAGGTCAGTGACTGATAACATGAGGAAACAAGACCAGCTTCAGATCTAATTCAAGAATAGATACCTGGCCATCCCCATGTTCTCAATAATATAAACTAATAATAATGGCCAATTCCTTGGCCACATCAGTAACTATCTAAAGAGACAGCCCCGGCTGGGTGCGGTGGGTCATGCCTGTAATCCCAGCACTTTGGGAGGCCCAGGTGGGCAGATCACCTGCAGTCAGGAGTTCGAGACCAACCTGGCCAACATGGCAAAACCCCATCTCTACTAAAAATACAAAAATTAGCCGGGTGTGGTGGCAGGTGCTTGTAATACCAGCTACTCGGGAGGCTGAGGCCGGAGAATCGCTTGAACCTGGGAGGCAGAGGTTGCAGTGATCCAAGATTGCGCCATTGCACTCAAGTCTGGGCGACAAGAGCAGAACTCCATCTCAAAAAAACAAAAAACAAATAAAGGACAGTCCCTCCCAGAGCAATCACATAAGGGTGGAAGAAAGAGCATTAATAAATAGAGCAACCAAGCAGTGAAACAGCAGTAATTCTGTTGACGAGAACTCCCATGCTCAGAAACCTTCAATGAATGATTTCCCACTACTATTAAAACTGAATTAAGGGGAATAACAGAATTTAGAGCTGTAAGGAAACAGACACCCAGCTCATTTCCCATCTCATTTGTGTTTATGTGTGTGTGTATGCAATGCAGCTGAGGTCAAGAGAGGTAAAATCACTTACCTAAAGGTAACACACCTAATTATGACAAAGCCCAGTCTATAAGTCTGTATCTCAAGTCTTCAGACTTCTTCTTACGTATCTTTTAACTGTATATATATAGTAACCCTGTTCAGTTGGTATTTAAAGGCATCCACAGCATGAATCCAACCTACCTATTCATCATTCTCTCCCACTGGAGATCCTTGCTCTCCCCCAAACCTATCATCCTATCTCCATCATTTTGAGAGGGATGCTCTCATTTTACCCTTCACCTGTCCAGAACAGTACCTCCACTCATTTAAAGTGATTATGTTTGTATTACACAAAGCACCCACAAATCTGGCATACAAAAGACATTCAATACAAATTTATTGAAATGACTCTTTAGGAGAGAAACACAATGAAAGGACTCAAATTTTTTTTTTTTTTTTTTTTTTTTTTTTTTTTTGGAGACAGAGTCTTGCACCATTGCACTCCAGCCTGGGCACAAGAGCAGAACTCCGTCTCAAAAGAAACACAGTGAAAGGACTCCTTTTTTTTTGAGACTGAGTCTCCCTCTGTTGCCCAGACTGGAGTGCAGTGGCGTGATCTTGGCTCACTGCAAGCTCCGCCTCCTGGGTTCATGCCATTCTCCTGCCTCAGCCTCCCGAGTAGCTGGGACTACAGGTGCCTGCCACCACGTCTGGCTAATTTTTTGTATTTTCAGTAGAGATGGGGTTTCATCATGTTAGCCAGGATGGTCTTGATCTCCTGACCTCGTGATCCACCTGCCTTGGCCTCCCAAAGTGCTGGGATTACAGGTGTGAGCCACCACACCCAGCCAAAGGACTCCAATTTTTTTTCTTTTTTTTGGAGATGGAGTCTTGCTCTGTCGCCTGGGCTGGAGGGCAGTGGCACGATCTTGGCTCACTGCAACCTCCGCCTCCTGGGTTCAAGTGATTCTCCTGCCTCAGCCTCCCAAGTAGCTGGGATTACAGGCACGTGCCACCACGCCCAGCTAATCTTTGTATTTTTCACTATGGGGTTTCACTATGTTGGCCAGGTTAGTCTCGAACTCCTGACCTCAGGTGATCTGCCTGCCTGGGCCTCCCAAAGTGCTGGGATCACAGGGATGAGCCACTGCGCCTAGCCAGGACTCCTATTTCTATAGCTAGGAGAAAGATTTGCCTAGACTTAGAAGTACAGTCGTACCTCTTAATATTATTTCACCTCTTAATATTATTTCACTGAGATGACCAAGTACACACACACACACACACACACACACACACACACGTACACACACACACAAATCTGCATATAATTTCAGGAGGTTCATTAATCTCCTGAAGCCCATTCCTGGATCCAAGATCAGAATGCCTGATCTCAATCCTTCTTGAACCAATGTTTTACATAAAATTTTTATTTTGGAATGAACCACCACATCCAGCTAATTTTTTATTCTTTTTTTTTTTTTTAAGAGATGGGGGTCTTGCTATGTTGCCCAGACTGGTCTTGAACTCCTGAGCTGAAGTAATCCTCCTGTCTCAGGCTTCCGAGTAGCTGGCACTACAGGCGTGCACAAAATTTTAAAAATTTACTAAGTACTACATAAAGAAGAACTTTTCCTTTTACCTAATTTCTTTCCTTTTTCTTTTTTCCTTTTTTTTTTTGAGATGAAGTCTCACTCTATCGCTCAGGCTGGAGTGCAATGGCACAATCTCGGCTCACTGCAACCTCCACCTCCCAGGTTCAAGCAATTCTCCTGCCTCAGCCTCCCATGTAGCTAGGATTACTGGCACGTGCCACCGCACCCAGCTGATTTTTTTTGTATTTTTAGTAGAGATGGGGTTTCACCATGTTGGCCAGGCTGATCTTTAACTTCTGACCTCAGTGATCCACCTACCCTGGCCTCCCAAAGTGCTAGGATTACAGGCATGAGCCACCGTGCCCGGCCCCTTTTACCTAATTTCACCTTGAAGATTATGTTCCTAAATCCTAATATTCCAAGACTGGAAAGTATTTTATTTTACCACTCTGAAATTTTCTCAGATTTAAAAAATATATATCTTTCTTAGATGCTGCAAGCAGAACCACATACTGCATTCAAGATCTTTGCATGTTGTAATGTTGTTTTCAAAATTCTATAGGATGCGGCCCATGACAGTGAGGACCTCTTTAGCTATAAAGCAAATAAGTATTCAAAGAATGGTTCACATCCCCTTTCTAAGTCAAAATACAGATTATAAAAGGCCAATGAATCTTAAATATAGTTTAGACTTTCACCTTAAGTATATATTGGCTTAAACTTAAATCTTATGTACCATTTTCCTGTTTGGATATATTTTTGCAGTTATTTTATTCCTATTAGAAGAACTTAATTATATGTGAAGATGGAAACTTCACATATAATTTATGATGTGCTCTCTAAAGGCAATGCCTTTGGAGTTAAAAAAAAAAAAAAAAATAGATTCAAATTCCAGTCCTGGTATGACCACAGCAAATAAACTTCTCTAAGTCTCAGTTTCTGCATCTGTAAAATGACAAAGAAAATAGCCCAACCCTACCTCCTCGGCTTGACAATTAAACAAAATAATGTATATAAAACATTCAGATAAGAATAGCTAAGGAAATTTTTGAAAAAGTAAGTACCGAGAGGGTACCTGCTTTGCATATTGAGATTTATCATAAAACAGCAACAATATTTGAGATAACTTAGAGTACTTGGTAGAAAATCGGATTAGATTTTTGGAGTCCTTCACAATTTTAATGCCATGTCTTAGCCTGGAGAACTGAAGCTGTGTGGTGTGAGCTGCCTGAATATATGACAGGAGAAGGCTTAGAGACACCATAATCCTTAACCTGTTCTCACTCAGGTGTAGCAGTATTCATATGGAAACAACTTGAATTATTCTTTAGGTAGCCATAGCAGTAGAAAGTCATCAAGATTTTGTAAGACCTCAGGGAGGCTGCGTAAGGCTTTTTCTAGGAGAAATCTGTACAGACATTAGCCATTTTATACTAGGGCCATTTATGATCAATTGATTTTGACAAGGGTGCCAAGACCATGCAATGGGGAATAGCCTTTTCAACAAACATTGCTGGGACAACTAGATATCCACATGTAAAAACAATGAACTGGACCCCTACCTCATATCATATACAAAAATTAAGGCTGGTCATGGTGGCTCATGCCTGTAATCCCAGCACTTTGGGAGGCCAAGGCGTGTGGATCACTTGAGGTCAAGAGTTCGAGACCAGCCTGGCCAACCAACATGGTGAAACCCCATCTCTACCTAAAATACAAAATTTAGCCAAGTATGGTGGCATGCATCTGTAATCCCAGCTACTTGGGAGGTGGAGGCAGGAGAATCACTTGAACCCAGGAGGCGGAGGTTGTAGTGAGCTGAGATTGCACCACTGCACTCCAGCCTGGGCAACAGAGACTCTGTCTCAAAAAAAAAAAAAAAAAAAAAAATAGCTCAAAATGGATCAAAGATCTAAATGTGAAAGCGAAAACTCTTGAAACATAGATGTACATTTTGTACCAGAGTTTCTCAACCTTGGCACTAATGACAGTTTGGGCCACATAATTCTTCATCATGGGGTCTGTCCTACGCATTGTAGGATGTTTAGCAGCATCCCTCCTGGCTTTGATCCACTAGATACCAGTAGCATGCCTGAGCTATGACAATCAAAAATGTCTCCAGATATTGCCAGATTCCCTCTGGGGGGCAAAATCACCCAGTTCAGAATCATTGTTTTAGTCTTAGTGATGATCCTTATCCTCCTCCCTTGTAAAAATTGACAATGACTACATCACAACTACATGAATGGTTATTTGGTTAGTAGATGAATTCTAAGAACTCTTCAGAAAAGTCATTAAATACTCTAAATCCATAATTTTGGGATAATCTCAGGACCTTGCCTAAGTGCCAATAGCCCCATTTTGAAAAGTTTAGTTTAATTCCTTCCATTGGAAGGTCACAGATCAGTATGATGATTTTTTTTTTGTATGGCATTTTTGTTTTGTTGGTAACAGCTTTATTGAGATATAACTCGCCCCTTCATTGAGATACAATTCACCCCTTTAAAGTATACAATTCAATGTGTTTTAGTATATTCAGAGTTGTGTAACCATGTACTGTATGATGATTTTTGAAAATACTGATCCTCTTATATATTTTATTTTTTATTTTTTATTTTTGAGACGGAGTCTCACTCTGTCGCACAGGCTGGAGTGCAGTGGCTGGATCTCAGCTCACTGCAAGCTCCGCCTCCCAGGTTTACGCCATTCTCCTGCCTCAGCCTTCCAAGTAGCTGGGACTACAGGTGCCCACCACCTCGCCTGGCTAGCTTTTTGTATTTTTTTAGTAGAGACGGGGTTTCACCGTGTTAGCCAGGATGGTCTCGATCTCCTGACCTCGTGATCCGCCCGTCTCAGCCTCCCAAAGTGCTGGGATTACAGGCTTGAGCCACCGCGCCTGGCCCCTCTTATATATTTTAAACCACTGTCCTAACAAATTACTCTTAGCATAATTAATGAGAACTAAAACACAAAACCAAAATAAAACAATAAGCTAGTCAATTTGGCACTGTCTCCTGAAAGCCACAAAAGAGTGATGTTCCTCACAGCAATCAATAACTTAGTCACATATGTACAATACAACAAGCTATAAAAGAAGCAAACTGAATGGCAGAGCTTTGCTTGAAATTTAGTGTCACTGCTGTAAAGAAATTAGAATAAGTTAAGTCACTGCCAAACCAATGCCCTGTACCAGGAACCACAAACATTCCCCTTTCCCCCCTGCTTCTTGAATTCTGGTGTCATTAGATAAAAATGAATATACAGACCAGTAAGTGCCAACTAACACAGCAGGCATTCTAAGGTCAGAATCCTTTTTACCATTTATTTAACTTGTTTTGATTCAAGTTGTGAGTTCCTATACAAAACCACCACCCCACTTGATGGAAAGGTCATGGTTTCACTTTAGAACTTCTTTTTCACTGCTAGTGTAACTACAATGCCACTGCGACCTTAACTTTTTTTTTTTTTTTAGCTCTTGAATAATGCTTGCCCTACTGCTACCACTGTCTAATCCAGAAACTGTGGCTGGCAGGAAGAAATGGCTCTGAAAGCCACAGCTGTTATATGGAACAGCTACCATCTTCCAAGTATGAGAACCACTTCCAGTTCCTTCTTTGACCAGTTTGCTCAGTCCAAATTTCAGATCTAATCTGAAGCCAATGAAAGGAGCTGCTGCTTCCAAGACCAAAGCTATTTTGTTGAAGAATACTATTAAGGGAACTGTATATGCAGCCAGACAAGAAGCCAGTTGCAAGATACTCCAGAAATACTAGGCCTAATTCTTCTCCACCGTCCAGAAAACCTCAGATCCCTTGCCAAATCACGTGAAAACATACTCCACCTGACTCACAGTTACTCATTTTTCTCACGTTTACTGACCATAACCCCCATGCAGACAGTGTAACTTTACTCTTACTTTAAATGAATGTCACCATATTTAATATCATACTTTTAATAATAGTGGTAAAATAATAATAAAAATCATTTAGTCATTATGTACTATATAGTAGGTAGTACACAGGTATGTGTGGGTTTTGTTACCGCCCCATTTTTTACATTTTTTTAAATTTTTATTTTTTTTGGACAGAGTTTCGCTTTTGTTGCCCAGGCTGGAGTGCAACAGTGCGATCTTGGCTCACTGCAACCCCTCTGCCTCCTGGGTTCAAGCGATTCTCCTGTCTCAGCCTCCCAAGTAGCTGGGATTACAGGCATGAGCCACTATGCCCTGTTAATTTTGTATTTTTAGTAGAGACAGGGTTTCTCCATGTTGGTCAGGCTGGTCTCAAACTCCCGACCTCAGGTGATCCACCTGCCTCTGCATCCCAAAGTGCTGGGATTACAGGCATGAGCTACTGCGCCCGGCCGTTTTTACATTTATTTTTTAAAAATTAATGTATAGTAAATGGATTCCTTGGGGAAGTGTATTATCTATGAGTTTTAACACATGTACTGACTTATGTAACCACTACCACAATGAGGATACAGAACAGTTTCATCTCCTCCAAAATCACCTCATACTACCCCGTGGTAGTCACACCCTCTCCCCACCTCCAACCCCTGGCAATCATGCTTGTTCCTGGTCGCCACAGTTTTGCCTTTTCCAGAATGCTATGTAACTGGAATAATCATTCACTCAGCAGAATGACTTTGAAATCCACTCAGGTTATTAAATGTATCATTAGTTCTTTCTTATTGCTGAGCAGTATTCCATACCGTCCTCATTTTACAGATAAGGCACTTGAAGTGCAGCAAGGTTATGCAACCTGCCCAAGGTCATCAAGGTGAGGGCAGTATTCAAAGCCAGTCTGCATGGCTTTTTAGAACCTATATACACTCTTAACCACTATGTTATACTGCCCCTATTAATCTAAGCTCTTAGAAGAGGCAGATAGCAGTCTATGATCCTGATTTAAACATTAAGAGCTTTTCTGGAACAACAGAACAAATGAGTTTCATATTTACCAAAAATGAGGATGAGAATAGTCAAGACTCCTAGCGACAATTCCAAAGCTCTCAAGGGATCTTGATGTAGAGGTAAGAGTAGGAGGTATAATCAGTGAAACAAGCCTAGGTTTACAGTCCGAGTTCTGTGACTTACTAAGTATGTGACCTTACACAAGTTCTTCACTTTTTGGAACCTCTGTTTCCTCTTCTACACAATGGGGATAATATTACCTTGAAATATCCTTGGGGGAACTAAATGAGATGATACATACAAAGTTCCTGATACAGACTATTATTACCACCTATATTGAATAGAGACAATAAAGGGAGGTCAAAATGCTGACTAAATATACAAGTGAGTATTTATTAATCTCTGAAAGATTTAGAAGGCATGGTCCCTGACTACAAAGAACACATATTCTAGCTAAAAGACACACTTTTCTAAAAGTAGAACCAATATTGTGACATGATGCTAAATCGTGTGACTGGATCTACAGAGATAAACTCACAATTAATTTTAGCCAATAGCTTTAACTTTCTATTTAATTTTTTAAAGTCAAAATCAACACGCAGGTGTGGACTCGACTTGTCATCTAGTCTAGAACATTACCTAGGTATAGATAACAGCAAAGCCTTTACTAGTCAACATCTAGAATACATTTTTAAAACTATTAGTTTCGGCCAGGCATGGTGGTTCATGCTTGTAATCCCCAGCACTTTGGGAGACTGAGGCGGGGGGATCACTAGTTCAAGACTAGCCTGGCTAACACAGTGAAACCCCGTCTCTACTAAAAACACAAAAATTAGCTGGGCGTGATGGTGGGCATCTGTAATACCAGCTACTTGGGAGGCTGAGGCAGGAGAATCGCTTGAACCCGGGAGGCGGAGGTTGCAGTGAGCTGAGATTACACCAATGCACTCCAGCCTGGGCGACAGAGCTAGACTGTCTCAAAAAAACCAAAACCAAAACCAAAAAGCAAAACTACTAGTTTCAACTCTTTCATTCCAGGTACCTGCATCAATTTCAAAGTGGTAAGTATTTGTTCTAACAACTTTTTACCTATGAAAGGAAAAAAATCATATAAAAGGCCTGAGTTTTGCACTACTTGATGAGTGACTGGTTTATAAAATTTTCAAGTTCTTTAGGAAAACAGAGTATGCTTCAAAGGGGTTATGAAAAGGTCCAAAAGGACTCAAATTCTATGTCCAAAGGAATTCGGTAAGATCATTTCTTTCCCTTCTGCTTCCGTTTGGTCTGAGTGGAAAACTATATAAACAAACAAGAGTAGTGTAAGAAGGTAAAAAAGAAGAGAACAAGCTGGAATAGTAGAAAGACTATTAAAATCTATCTACAAGAGTCATTCTAATTTCTTCTGGTGCTTTCTAGAAATCTCTCCTCAACTGATGTTTGCTAAGTGAATCTTTGCTAGTACAGAAATGGTTTTTCAAAAGTCAGCTCAGGTTTATTGGGCTTTTAAATTAAGCATGCTAACCAAACATACATAAAATAAGACTGCTCGAATCCTTATTTCCCAATTTGACCTGGGAGCAAAATCTAGTAATAACTCTATAGCAAAGCATCTTACAAAGGCTCTATCACAGCTACTTAGCAACACATCCCCAGTAGCTGGCGGGTCTGTACATCTATGCTGCTTGTTTAGTGCTCTGGACTTAGAGAAAAGATTTAAATTTAAAAAATAAATGTAAAGCCCACAAAAAGCAGCAATTTTTAGTGACAGTGAAATGTCACTTGGGGACCAAACAGAACCAAGAGGTTCATTTTTCCAGTCCTGCCTCATCTTAAGTTTTATGCTTATAATTTGCCTAAATGCTACAATTACCTTTTTTTTTTTTTTTTTTGAGATAGTCTCGCTCTGTTGCTCAGGCTGGAGTACAATAGTGCAATGTAGGCTCACTGTGACCTCTGCCTCCCGGGTTCAAACAATTCTTGTGCCTCAGCCTCCCAAGGGGCTGGGATTATAGGCACGCGCCACCAGGTTCAGCTAATTTTTGTATTTTTAGCAGAGACGGGATTTCACTAAGTTGGCCAGGCTGATCTCGAACTTCTAGCCTCAAGTGATCTGCCCGCCTTGGTTGCCCAAAGTGCTGGAATTACAGGTGTGAGCCACTGTGCACGGCCTACGATTCTTTTTTTTTTTTTTGAGATGAGTCTCGCTCTGTTGCCCAGGCTGGAGTGCAGTGGCATGATCTCAGCTCACTGCAACCTCCACCTCCTAGGTTCAAGCAGTTCTCTGCCTCAGCCTCCTGAGTAGCTGGGATTACAGGCTCCCACCACCAGGCCTGGCTAATTTTGTCTTTTTAGTAGAGACGGAGTTTCACCATCTTGGCCAGGCTGGTCTTGAACTCCTGACCTCATGATCCACCCGCCTCGGTCTCCCAAAGTGCTGGGATTACAGGCGTGAGCCACCGCGTCCGGCCTACAATTCTTTATTATTCAAAGAAATATAACTACCCTTAGACCTGGATTTCTACCAGAACTTTAAGGCTGAATCTCTTATCCCTATCATCTTACAAAAAGAAAAGACAAATCTTAAGCCTATATTCTAAAAACAAATAGTCAAGGTTAGGAAACAGGAGATAATTGCCAGGCAAAACCATAACCCTTTCTTATTTAAGTCAGTTGGGCAGTTTTTTTCATAAGCAGCAGCAATGAATGGGGAATCAGGAGACCTGAATTCTAGCTTTCCCCCTGATAAAATATGTAACCTTGGTTTATGTTTCAGTTTCTTCTATAAAACAAGCTGGTGAGAATAGACTCAGAAATCACAAACTGAAGGCCAGCTTACAAATTTGGGCTGGTCCATAGATGTATTTTGCTTAGTATTACGTTGTGTTTTATTTTTTTTTAACAGCAATAAATGAGTTTATTGAGAGTAAGTGAAACCACATTTTGGAATGAATGTTATTGTTCACTACTTAAGACATAAGTATTTATTTGAGTATACAAATAAACTTAACAGAATATGCCAAACAAATAAATATGTATAATAACAAATACATTGTATTCAATGGAATATACTAGTAAGGTTCTGGTGACAACCCTTAATCAGTATAGCTAACAGAACTACCTCTATTCTTGCTTAATCTGGATTCCTTTTCTCCTCATTCTAATATTCCTCTTCACAGGAGACAAGGTTTTACCCACATAAGTCTTTTAAAAAAACACTTATGAAAATTTTCAAAATTATTTAAATGTAAATTATGTAAATAGACTAATAAACTCCTACATACCCCAAACTCAGCCTCAATAATTAGCAACTAAGGGCTTATCTTGCTTTTTCATTATTCCCTTCTATTCCCATATTGTTTTGAAGCAAATCTTGCCTATCATATCATTTCATACATCTTTAACCTTAATATTATCATCACATCTAAAAGAGTAATATTGCTTTAATATAAAAATTTTAGTTAGTGCTCAATTTGCAATTATTCAACTTCTATAACTGCCATAAACTTTTAAAGATAGTTTGTTGTATAAATTGCTATCCAAACAAGGTCCATATATTGCAACTGTTTGATATGTGCAGAGTTAAAACTGAATGTCCTTAGATGGCATAGAATTCTAGTCTGCCACAGTCCATACTACTCCCTACTCTTTTCATTTAAGTTATCTGCCAAGCCCTTGACATTTTTTGAGTTTGGTTCTCTGGAGGATCTGAAGTCTCTTCCAGTTCTAAGATAACTTCACTCCTGTAAATATTGACAGAGAAACAAAACAAATGAGTAGAGCTCTATCCTTTAATCCAAAAAACTAAGAAGCAGCAATACACACTTGTTAATTAGAAATATGGAAGTAAATTCCAAAAGAATCTACTAAAAGAGATGAAAGAAGTTCCCTCTTAGGATTAGGATATATTGGTGTCTGCTATTCCACATCCTCAGGCCTACCTCACAGGCTTAACTAATATGCATTCATTGCTTAAGGACAGAGACACATTCTAAGAAATGCATTCTTTTTTTTTTTTTGAGATGGAGTCTTGCTCTGTCCCCCAGGCTGGAGTGCAGTGGCGCCAGTGGTGCAACCTCGCCTCACTGCAAGCTCCGCCTCCCGGGTTCATGCCATTCTCCTGCCTCAGCCTCCTGAGTTGCTGGGACTACAGGCGCCCGCCACCACGCCCGGCTAAGTTTTTGTATTTTTAGTAGAGACGGGGTTTCACCATGGTCTCGATCTCCTGACCTTGTGATCCGCCTGCCTCGGCCTCCCAAAGTGCTGGGATTACAGGCGTGAGCCACCGTGCCTGGCTAGAAATACATTCTTAGGTGATTTCATTGTTGTGCAAAAATCATAGAGTATGCTTACACAAACCTACATGGTATAGCCTATTACATATCTAGGCTATATGGTATAGCCTATTGCTTCTAGGCTACAAAACTGTACAGCCTGTTACAGTACTGAATACTATACACTGTAAGCAATTTTAACACAATGGTAAGGATTTGTATATCTAAACACAGAAAAAGTACAGTAAAAATACTGCATAAAAGGCCGGGCGCGGTGGCTCAAACCTGTAATCCCAGCACTTTGGGAGGCCGAGACGGGCAGATCACGAGGTCAGGAGATCGAGACCATCCTGGTTAATATGGTGAAACCCCGTCTCTACTAAAAAGTACAAAAACCTAGCCGGGCAAGGTGGCGGGCGCCTGTAGTCCCAGCTACTTGGGAGGCTGAGGCAGGAGAATGGTGTGAACCCGGGAGGCGGAGCTTGCAGTGAGCTGAGATCTGGCCACTGCACTCCAGCCTGGTCGACAGAGCGAAACTCCGTCTCAAAAAAAAAAAAAAACACACACACACAAAAAATACTGCATAAAAGATACAAAATGGGCCAGGAACAGTGGCTCACGCCTGTAATCCCAGCACTTTGGGAGGCTGAGGTGGGCAGATGGTCAGGAGACTGAGATCATCCTGGTTAACCCCGTTTCTACTAAAAATACAAAAAATTAGCCAGGTGTGGTGACAGGTGCCTGTAGTCCAACTACTCGGGAGGCTGAGGCAGGAGAATCGCTTGAACGCGGGAGGCAGAGGTTGCAGTGAGCCAAGATTGCGCCACTGCAGTCCAGCCTGGACAACGGAGCAAGACTCGGTCTCAAAAAACAAAAAACAAAACGAAAAAAAGATAGAAAATGGAAAACCTGTGCAGGGTACTTACAACGAATGGAGCCTGCAGGACTGGAAGTTGCTCTGGATAAGTCAATGAGTGAATAGTGAGTGAATGTGAAGGCCTAGGACATTGCTGTATGCTGCTGCAAACTTTATAAACACTACGCTTAGGCTACACTAAATTTATTTTGAAAAAAGATTTTTCTTTCTTCATTAATTAACCTTAGCTTACCATAATTTACTTTATAACTTTTAAATGTTTTTAAGCTTTTGGACTTTTATAATAATACTTATCTTAAAACACACATACTACAGCCGAGCACGGTGGCTTATGACGGTAATCCCAGCACTTTGGGAGGCCGAGTTGGGTGGATCACGAGGTCAGGAGATTGAGACCATCCTGGCTAACACAGTGAAACCCTGTCTCTACTAAATATACAAAAAATTAGCCTGGCGTGGTGGCAGGCGCCTGTAGTCCCAGCTATTTGGGAGGCTGAGGCAAGAGAATGGCGTGAACCCAGGAGGTGGAGCTTACAGTGAGCCGAGATCGCGCCACTGCACTCCAGCCTGAGCGACAGAGTGAGACTCCGTCTCAAAAAAAAAAAAAAAAATACTACAGCTGTACAAAGTATTTTCTTGTATCTTTATTATATGATGTTTATTCTGTTTTTAAATTTT
Organism: Macaca thibetana thibetana; assembly: GCF_024542745.1. NCBI lineage: Eukaryota > Metazoa > Chordata > Mammalia > Primates > Cercopithecidae > Macaca > Macaca thibetana. The sequence goes on along the minus strand of NC_065586.1, from coordinate 98,404,254 downwards.
TTATTTTTTACTTTTTAAACTTTTTTTGTTAAAAACTAAGCCACAAACACTCACACTGGCCTAGGCCTAGAGAGTGTCAGGATCATCAATATCACTGGTTTCCACCTCCACAGCTTGTCCCACTGGAAGGTCTTCAGGGCAATAACACCTATGAAGCTGTCATCTCCTATGATAATAATGCTATCTGGAATACCTCCTGAAAGACCTGCCTAAAGCTATTTTACAGTTAACTCTTTTTCTTGACAAGTAGAAAGAGTACATTCTAAAACAATGATACATATTAAATATATAAACCAGTAATGGTCATTTATTATCAAGTATTATATACTGTACATAATTTATGTGCTATGGTTTTATACAACTGGCAGCACAGGTTTGTTTACAACAGCATCAGGCTGGGCGCGGTGGCTCAAGCCTGTAATCCCAGCACTTTGGGAGGCTGAGATGGGCGGATCACGAGGTCAGGAGATCGAGACCATCCTGGCTAACACGGTGAAACCCCGTCTCTACTAAAAAATACAAAAAACTAGCTGGGGGTGGTGGCGGGCGCCTGTAGTCCCAGCTACACGGGAGGCTGAGGCAGGAGAATGGCGTGAACCCGGGAGGCGGAGCTTGCAGTGAGCTGAGATCTGGCCACTGCACTCCAGCCCGGGCGACAGAGCAAGACTCCGTCTCAAAAAAAAAAAAAAAAAAAAAAAAACAACAACAACAGCATCACCACAAACACACGAGTGATACATTGTTCTATGACATTATGATGCCTACAACATCACTAAGTGATAGGAATTTTTTACCTTCATTATAATCTGATGGGCCCACTATCATGCATGGGATCCCACTGTTGACTGAAATGTTGTTTTGCAGCATACGACTGTACACTGATGCATCTTCAGATAAATTAATATAGAGACACTGTAGTACAGTTTAATGATTAAAATTTTTTAATGAAAATACAAGAGGTTCTCTTGACATTCATGCAATATTAATCTATTTTTAAGAATGACTGAAAATTTAAAGAAATACAAAGATTTTGGAAACAGTAATTTGAAACTAAATGTCTAATAGAAGCTTACATAGCAAGTTTGAAGCAGAGTTTATCTGAAAACTGACAACTGGACAACAGAAAGACAAAGGAAAATTATACAGTTAGACTACCTCAAAACGCACAGAAGACTGTGTTATATTTACCTCTTTAAAATATATAATATTGCTACATCAAAATTTTCATTAAAATTGCAATGACATTCATATGGAATAGAATCCCTCTGAAAGTATTTCCAAACTTATGTGGGAAGACATCAAACTCCAAAAAATCTTAGGACTTTGGGGACTTCAGAGATCATCTGAGGCAGGCATAGTGGCTCATGCCTGCAATCCCAGCACTTTGGGAGACCAAGGTGAGAAAACACTTGAGGCAGGAGTTCAAGGCCAGACTGGGCTACACAGCGAGACCCCCATCTCTAAAAATATGAAAAAATAAAGTAGCCGAGAATGGTGGCACACATCTGTAGCCCCAGCTACTGGAGAGGCTGAGGACTGCTTGAACCCAGGAGTTCAAGGCTCTGGTGAAGTATTGCATGATTGTGCCACTCACTCCAGCCTGGGCGTCAGAGCAAGGCCCTGTCTTTAATTAACAAGTACATACATACATCATATTTAAGAGATTGTTTGGTCCAATTTTCTTATTTTTTTATTATTTATTTTTTCTTTTCTGTTTGTCCCAGAGATTCCAGAATTTTCTTATTTTAGAGAAGAAAATGGAAAGGCCAAAAAGAATACTAGAAACAAGGACCTTAGAAAAAGTTCTAGGGGCTGGGCATGGGGGCTCATTCCTGTAATTCCAGCACTTTGGGAGGCCGAGGTGGGTGGATCACGAGGTCAGGAGATCGAGACCATCCTGGCTAACATAGTGAAACCCTGTCTCTAGTAAAAATACAAAAAATTAGCCGGGCGTGGTGGCGGGCGCCTGTAGTCCCAGCTACTCGGGAGGCTGAGGCAGGAGAATGGCATGAGCCCAGGAGGTAGAGCTTGTGGTGAGGTGAGATTGCGCCACTGCACTCCAGCCTGGGTGACAGAGCGAGACTCCATCTCAAAAAAAAAAAAAAAAAAAAAAATTTCTGGGATCTGGGTCCCTCCGCAGAGAGCCCAGTTAGAATGACTGGACACAGCAGCCTATGATAAAGGTAAAAGAGAACCTTTGTCAATGGTAAGGACAATAACAGATGCTGGGTAACTAGCTCCCCGTCCATCTGTCCAAGGCATGGTGCCATGGCAAAAGGATACAGGCAAGGCCTTTCACCATTCAGAAATCCACTTTTTACTTAGGAAGCCGAATATCAAGTCTCTACTCCCACACTTTCCATTTGGTCACCTCAGTCTAACAGAAATGAGAAAACAAGAAGAAGAGCTGACCAGTATCAGCACTTTCCACTTTTCTGAGAGCTGGAAACAGTAACACTTCCTCTAAAAGTCCTAATGCCTTTTCTCCATGGCCAACCAGTAAAAAGTATGGAGAAGACAATAAAAGTGACCTAATTCCTATTTCAAAGTACAAAGCTAAACCTTAGGGTATTTATAGGCCTGGTGTCAGCCTTGTCCTCAACTCCCCTCCTTCTATCATGGATAGCCTGCTCTCCACACACACTGCTCCCATGTACACTCCCATGCCAAAAGTTCAGCCAGGACCTCTCATTTCTACAGTTCAAATGCAAATAAACTAGTTGATACATATGCACTTCTCTGTTAAGGATAAAAAATACCACTACTACCTAGGTTTGAAATAGCCCATAGTCTCAGACCAGTCTGGGTATTATTTAAAACAAACAAACAAGCGGTGAATAGTTCATAGAAATGGAAAAAAAAAAAAGAGACTTGGCAATAAAAAACACACTATACAGATACGAAAGAACTTGATACATGTAATACAAATCCAAAAGGTTCCTATCCAACTTCTTTTTTTTTTTTTTTTTTTTTTTTTTTTTTTTTTGAGACAGAGTCTCGTTCTGTCGCCCGGGCTGGAGTGCAGTGGCCGGATCTCAGCTCACTGCAAGCTCCGCCTCCCGGGTTCACGCCATTCTCCTGCCTCAGCCTCCCGAGTAGCTGGGACTACAGGCGCCGCCACCGCGCCCGGCTAGTTTTTTGTATTTTTTAGTAGAGACGGGGTTTCACCGTGTCAGCCAGGACGGTCTCGATTTCCTGACCTCGTGATCCGCCCATCTCGGCCTCCCAAAGTGCTGGGATTACAGGCTTGAGCCACCGCGCCCGGCCTCCTATCCAACTTCTGTCCAATAAGTGGCCAAGAGATAAGAACAGATAATTTAATAGGAAAAACCCCAAACAGTAAAACACTTGAGAAAATGTTAGTAATTAAAGAAATGTGAAACAAATTATAAAAGCATCATCTTGTCAATTAGCAAAATTAAAGAGAAGTTAAAAAACTCCATATAGGATGCAGCATAGCTACAAAATCCACTCTACTAATGGGACTATTACTTCAAGAAAATAATTTCAAAGAAAAGCAGGCTGGGTGTGGTGGCTCACGGCTGTAATCCCAACACTTTGGGAAGCTCAGGTGGGTGGACTGCGTTAGCCCAGGAGTTCGAGACTAGCCTGGGCAACATGGCAAAAACCCATCTCTACAAAATATTAATATATAAAAATTAGCCAGGAGTGGTGGCACACACCTGTAGTTCCAGCTACTCAGGGAGGCTGAGCTTGCAGTGAGCCGAGATCACACCACTGCACTCCAGCAGGGGCAACAGAGCAAGATTCTGTCTCAAAAAAAAAGATACTAAATGAATAAAAGGAATAAAAAATAATATGGCATACTGATTAAACTATTAAATTATGTTTACATAATGGTAAGGGTTAGAGAAGGTAAATAGTAATTTTTGTGTTTTTGTCATTTTGTGTCTCACTCTGTTGCCCAGGCTGGAAAGTGGCATGATTATGGCTCACTTGAAGTCTTGACCTCCTGGGCTCAAGCAATCCTCCTGTCACAGCCTCCTGAGTAGCTGGGACTACAGGCACTTGCCACCATGCCCAGCTAATTTAAATTTTTTTTTGTACAGACGGGGTCCCATTATATTGCCCAGGCTGGTCTTGAACTCCTGTGCTCAAGCAATCCTCCCGCCTAGACCTGGAATATGAGGCCAGGGTTTATTTACAGCCTTAGGATATTTCCTAGGAAGCCAAAGATGCTCTGGAATTTTTGTTTGTTTTGAGACAGGGTCTCAAACACCCGGGCTCAAATGATCCTCTTGCCTTAGCCTCCCACGTAGCTGGGATTACAGGCACATGCCACCATGTCTGGCTTCCAGAATTTTTGAAAAAGTAAACTGATTCTCCATTTTAACAACCTCACCCCTGTTCCCTGCCCCACACTTCTACCCACCTCCTGTCACCAAGAGCTCAGTAAGTATATTCTCACAAGGATTTCTATTATCAGGTATAGAGTAAGGTATGTACCAAGGAGGGAAAGACATCAATGAAACTGCATAGCTGAAATGATTACCAAACACAGAGGCAGGACAGTGTCCCTGGTTAGCTTTAGGGTCTACCTATGCATTCTTCATCACTGTGGCTATCGACTTGCTTGTACTAGAAAGGTGAAGAATAGTACATAACTCCTAAGGCTTTTTTTTTTTACTCTTTCTGAGACAGAGTCTCACTCTGTCACCCAGACTGGAGTGCAGTGGCATGATCTTGGCTCACTATAACTTCCGTTTCCTGGGTTCAAGTGATTCTCATGCCTCAGCCTTCCAAGTAGCTGGGATTACAAGCATGCGTCACCACACCTAGATAATTTTTTTCTATTTTCTGTTGAGTTGGGGTTTCACTGTGTTATCCAGGCTGGTCTAGAACTCCTGGCCACAAGTAACCCGCCCGCCTCAGCGTCCCAAAATACTGCAATTATAGGCTTGAGCCACCACACGCAGCCAACTCCTAAGACTCTTATCTGACTGGTATACAAAGGACCAGATGAATCTATCTAGTGACAAACAAGTAATTTCGTTTTTAAATCACTCCCAAGCATTAGGTCTTTATTTCATTTTGGAGATCCTGGATAGAATCCAAAAACAGCTCATATCATTATGTATCTCAGTCTGAAAAAAACATGGACATGAAAAAATGCTCATCATCACTCGCCATCAGAGAAATGCAAATCAAAACCACAATGAGATACCATCTCACACCAGTTAGAATGGCAATCATTAAAAAGTCAGGAAACAACAGGTGCTAGAGAGGATGTGGAGAAATAGGAACACCTTTACACTGTTGGTGGGACTGTAAACTAGTTCAACCATTGTGGAAAACAGTGCGGTGATTCCTCAAGGATCTAGAACTAGAAATACCATTTGACCCAGCCATCCCATTACTGGGCATATACCCAAAGGATTATAAATCATGCTGCTATAAAGACACATGCACACATATGTTTATTGCAGCACTATTCACAATAGCAAAGACTTGGAATCAACCCAAATGTCCATCAGTGACAGACTGGATTAAGAAAATGTGGCACGGCCGGGCGCGGTGGCTCAAGCCTGTAATCCCAGCACTTTGGGAGGCCGAGACGGGCGGATCACGAGGTCAGGAGATCGAGACCATCCTGGCTAACACGGTGAAACCCCGTCTCTACTAAAAAATACAAAAAACTAGCCGGGCGAGGTGGCGGGCGCCTGTAGTCCCAGCTACTCAGGAGGCTGAGACAGGAGAATGGCTTAAACCCGGGAGGCGGAGCTTGCAGTGAGCTGAGATCCGGCCACTGCACTCCAGCCTGGGCGACAGAGCGAGACTCCGTCTCAAAAAAAAAAAAAAAAAAAAAAAAAGAAAGAAAATGTGGCACATATACACCATGGAATACTATGCAGCCATAAAAAAAGATGAGTTCGTGTCCTTTGTAGGGACATGGATGCAGCTGGAAACCATCATTCTCAGCAAACTATCACAAGAACAGAAAACCAAACACCGCATGTTCTCACTCGTAGGTGGGAACTGAACAATGAGATCACTGGACACAGGAAGGGGAACATCACACACTGGGGCCTATTGTGGGGAGGCGGAAGGAGGGAGGGATAGCATTAGGAGATATACCTAATGTAAATGAGTGCAGCACACTAACATGGCACATGTATACACATGTAACAAACCTGCACGTTGTACACACGTACCCTAGAACTTAAAGTATTAAAACAAACAAACAAACAAACAAAAACATGTTAACACTGTAACTCTAGTCAGTCTAGTTCATTTGCACCAAATTTTAGAGGATCGGTGGTAAATAGGTGGGGGAACCACAAAGGATTATCTGAATCCAGCTGAAGTGCTCTCATGAGCAGAAGGCTCCTTTGACCAGCTGCCATGGATGTCCCAGCAGAACAGGGGTAGAGGAGGTAGACTGATCATGCTTACTGGCTTGCTTTAGAAAAATGGAAAGTTTTTACTAGCGCTTATGGCTGAGATAACAATGGAAGAGAAAGAGAGTAACATGTTGAAGCAGTATTCACATACATATTTGCCATATACATATTGGACAATTTCAGAGACAAAGGTTTGGGAGACGACAGGGAAACAGGGCTGACTGGGGAAAACAGAATTTTTCAGATTAAAAAAAATAAATCTTTCAGTCCCAGTGAACATCTAAAAATTTCCATTTAACTTCCTGCAAGGCCAGCCTCGAAGATGACGCTCAGTGATGTCCCCAGTGATTACATCTTTATGTATCTAGCAGGAGTGATGGTTACTCCTGAGGTTTACTTCTGAGGTTGGGTCAGAAAAGGAAGTGTGGCTTCTGCTCTCTCTCTCTCGGATCATTCACCTATGGAGAAGCTAGTTTCCATGCTGTGAGCAGTCCTATTGAGAGGCCCACATTGTGAGGAACTGAGGCCTCTGGCCAACAACCACATGAATGAACTTGGAAATGGATCTTCCAGCCCAGCCCTTCAAATGACTGCTGCCCTGGCTGACATCTCGAGAGACCCTAAGCCAGAACCACTAGCTAAGCAGCTCCCAGATTCCTGACCCTTAGAAACTGTGTGAAATAGGCCAGGGGCAGTGGCTCATGCCTGTAATCCCAGCACTTTGGGAGGCCAAGGTGGGAGGATCACTTGAACCCCGGAGTTTGAGAGTAGCCTGGGCAACACAGTGAGACCTCATCTCAAAAAAAAAGAAAAAAGAAAAGAAAAGAAACTGTGTGAAATATTTTATTATTATTTTTTTAATTTAAGCTGCCACATTTTGGGGAGCAATTTGCTACCCAGCAATAGATGGGTAGGAGAGGTAATTTGTTCGGATAATTTGTTACCCAGCAATAGATAACATAATAACATAACAACAAACTAAGCAAGTTTGATGGGGAAATGTACCATTTGATATCATGATTTCATCTATTGGTTGAGAAAGAATCATCCGCAAATTAAAAGTGGTTATTGCTTATGATACAATTAAAAGCTAAATACGCCTAAAGAAGGGGCTCCAATGGAGGGAATGAATTGTCCTTCTCTTCCGACACTAATCTAAGGCTTGTCACAGCCAAAAAGGCCCCATCAGAAGAGTCCAACACAGTCCCCTCCCAGTAATTATATTACATATCCTACAGCCATAAATGGGGGTTAGTGAAGGGTAGGTTTCACATAAAAGGCAGCCATTGTAAGGGTGTTGTCTCACATCAGAGCAGCCAAGGGGTTAAAGTTGAGGCAGCAAATTTATCCCCAGAGATATATGCCTAGCACAAAGCTGAGATTCACAAGATTCTCCCTGAGTTTTCCTCACCTCTAAATGCTGGAATAACTGATGCTCACTGAATTCCGATATTTGTATGAATAAAAATGAAGGGATTTAGCAAATCTTGTTCCTGCACACAGTTGTCAAAAAAAATCTGACCTTTACAACAGGAAAAAGAGGGGGGATTTAAAGATTTAAAGAAGAGGCAGTGGCTGTCTGATGTATAACAAACCTTTGAAAAATTATGAAGCAGTGAAAATCCCCTGCAGGTCCCAACAAAATATGTCCAATTTGCATTCCAGCAAAGCTTTCCATACATACCATTTGGCTCCTGTGTGTACTTCCAGGCAAATAAATCCCGAGGAATAATCCCACTGGGACCTAAGTCTGATCTCTGATATATTACTGCTACACAGCTCCAGACCAGGCTCCACAAACTGCCTTTTTGGTTCCAAATAACTAAATCAAAGTTATCCTGATAAGCTTTGAAAACAGGGAATGCGAGGAGTGGTTTAATGAATGTTACAACTCAACCTATTATAGACCACAGTACATTAGGAGAAGAGACAGAAAGAAAAAAAAAAAAAAACCCTCATGCTTTTACATCCCCAAATCTCTCAAGGCCAAATCCAGACATACCTGTCATTCACCACACCTCACTATAAAGCCTTGTTCAAAGCCTGACTTTGATCAAATGGTTAGGATGAATTTGCAAACCCAACACCACTGTGTATTGTGGTGAGGAAAGGTGGAAAGTAAGCAGAAGCTACAATTTTCTGTTTACTTTGAAAACAGGTTCAACCCCTTTTTTTAAAGCAACCAATGGCACCAATAAACACTAAAATGTATTCTGATTTACAATATTTCAAGGAAATACAGCAAATACATTAAATAGCAAAACAATTTTTTTTTCTAAAAGTTAGAAAAACCTACCTGTCACCATATAAACTGGAGAAAACAGTCAAGAAAAAAAGGAAGGAAAGCTACAATTCTAGAAAAAACTGAGAGAGCTGGAAGTTCCAGTGTCCTAGATTTCTGCACCAGTTTTCTCCTTTCACAAGAAGAAACTAATTTTCACCTTTCACAAGAAGAAAATAATTTTCACCTTTCACAAGAAGAAAATAATTTTCACAAAAGAAAAACAAATGAAAACTTAATCACAATGACTACTATTAGATAAATCACAAACTATATAGATGCAAGAAGTAGAAATTGAGAGACTAAAAAAGAGAGGGGTAAGAAGAGAATGCTTAGGAACTCAATAGTTTGATGTAGAAGACATCAAAATAAGAAACCACCCAGCCACACAGTAAGGAGATGGGAACATTAGAGTTTTAATATCTGTATATAATATCATTATAAGTAGTGGTGAAGTAACATCCAAACTCAGTTTATATAGCACCTTAAAAAGAGCCAGTCATTGATCAGGAATTAGAGTTAACTCCCTCCCCAGAAGGTTATTCTGTAAGCCGGAAGATGAGCTGGTAATCTGTAAGCAAACTGAGCTGACTGTATAGTCTATTGCCTGGTCCAGGATTCTGATGGCCAATGAAACCAGAAATACCACCATTTACTTCCAAGACCCAGAGTGTAACTGTCACTCTTCTTTTGGCAAGTCAGAATTCGACCCTGTCTAGGCAACCTGTAAAATCTGTAAAAACTGTGATGGCTGTTTATTGCAAATTTTGGAAGAAAGTAATCCTTTAGTATAAAAGCTAAAACCTCAAAACCTTATTTGGCCCAGAAGAGCCATCCAGTTATCCAGTTTCAAAAGCTTTTGAAGCTATAGTAAAACAAACAAACGAATAACAAGTGTTGGTAAGGATGTGGAAAAACTGGAACCCTCATGCATTCTTGGTGGGAATGTCATATGGTTCAGCTGCTACAGAAAACTGTTTGGCATGGCCGGACTCGGTGGCTCATGCCTATAATCCCAGCACTTTGGGAGGCCGAGGTGGGCGGATCACTAGGTCAGGAGATCAAGGCCATCCTGGCTAACACGGTGAAATCCCGTCTCCACTAAAAATACAAAAAATTAGCCGGGCGTGGTGGCAGGCGCCTGTAGTCCCAGCTACTAGGGAGGCTGAGGCAGGAGAATGGCGTGAACCCGGGAGTCAGGGGTTGCAGTGAGCTGAGATCGCGCCACTGCACTCTAGCCTGGGCAACAGAGCGAGACTCCGTCTCAAAAAAAAAAAAAAAAAAAGAGGCCGGGCCCAGTAGCTCAAGCCTGTAATCCCAGCACTTTGGGAGGCCGAGACGGGCAGATCACGAGGTCAGGAGATGGAGACCATCCTGGTTAACCCAGTGAAACCCCGTCACTACTAAAAAATACAAAAAACTAGCTGGGCGAGGTGGCGGGCGCTTGTAGTCCCAGCTACTCGGGAGGCTGTGGCAGGAGAATGGCGTAAACCCGGGAGGCGGAGCTTGCAATGAGCTGAGATCCGGCCACTGCACTCCAGCCTGGGCGACAGAGCGAGACTCCGTCTCAAAAAAAAAAAAAAGAAAAAGAAAAATATTTGGCAGATACTCAAAAAGTTAAACATAGAATTATCATATAACCCAGCAATTCCAGTCCAGGGTATATATCCAAAGGAATTGAAATCAAGTACTCAAATACATGTACACACATGTCCCTAGCAGCACTATTCATAATTTCCAAAAGGCAGAAATGGTCCAAAGGTCCATCAATGAATGAATGGATGAACAAGTTGTGGTATGCACACACAATGGAATATTATTCAGTCCTAAAAAGAAATGAAGTGCTGGCGCGGCGCGGTGGCTCAAGCCTGTAATCCCAGCACTTTGGGAGGCCGAGACGGGCGGATCACGAGGTCAGGAGATCGAGATCATCCTGGCGAACACGGTGAAACCCCGTCTCTATTAAAAAAAAAAACAAAAAACTAGCCCGGCAAGGTGGCAGGTGCCTGTAGTCACAGCTACTCAGGAGGCTGAGGCAGGAGAATGGCGTAAACCTGGGAGGCGGAGCTTGCAGTGAGCTGAGATCCAGCCACTGCACTCCAGCCTGGGTGACAGAGCGAGACTCTGTCTCAAAAAAAAAAAAAAAAAAAAAAAAAAGAAATGAAGTGCTGATTCATGCTACAGCATGGATGACCCTCAAAAACATTATGCTAAGAGAAAGAAGCCAGACATAAAAGGTCACATATTATATGATTCCATTTATATGAAACATCCAGAATAGGTAAATTTACAGAGACAGAATGCAGATGGATGGTTACCAGGGGCTGGAGGGGAAGGGAAAGTGTGGAGCAACTGCTTAATGGGTACAGGATTTCCTTCTAGGGTGATGAAAATGTTTTGGAATTAGATAGAATACACTGTGATTGTACTAAATGCCACTATATTGTTCACTTTAAAATGGTTAATTTTATGTTATATGCATTTCACTTCAATTTTTTTAAAAAGTTCTTGAAAATGCAAGTAAAGATCCTCGTATCTCCGAGACCATCCTGGCTAACACGGTGAAACCCCGTCTCTACTAAAAAATACAAAAAACTAGCCGGGCGAGGTGGCAGGCGCCTGTAGTCCCAGCTACTCGGGAGGCTGAGGCAGGAGAATGGCATAAATCCAGGAGGCGGAGCTTGCAGTGAGCTGAGATCCGGCCACTGCACCCCAGCCTGGGCGACAGAGCAAGACTCCATCTCAAAAAAAAAAAAAAAAAAAAAAAAAAAAATCCTCGTATCTCTAATTTGACTTTATTTTTTAAAAGTGCTTTAATAGGATATGAGCTTCCCTTCTAAGAAACCATGAACAATTACCAGTTAAAAGCCTGTCATGTCTCCTCTATAGTTTTTGTAGAGACAAGCAGGCACCTCAGTCCATAGTACAAAGGGTCACTTGGGATTCTTGCAAAAGTGAAACATACCTGGTTGCTTTCCACTCACCAAAACTGGTTGCAGAAATGTCAGTGGGCATCTCTGTCTGTATTTCCATTGGAGGCTCACTGAACCTAAGCTGCTTTAGCTGCTACAAAGTCTCCTCTCCTTGGAGACTTAAATCTATTGAGACTTTACAAAGATTTCACATTATACAAGACCACAGTAAGCAATTTCCTCCTCTTCTACCACAGCTCAATTCAGAGTTCTTTGGAAACACAGGTACTTCACTGTCTCCTGTTTTGCATTCTGAATAAGAGATCCTCCCATGTTTTTCCCCTACCTACAGGTTAAAACTTGCCAACAGACAAGATTTACTGGTAGAAGCACTTTGAATAATCATTCTTCATATTGTCACTTTGTCTTTCACATTTCTCTTTCAAATTGTTGAGGCAAAAGCATTTTCAGAGTACGAGGTCTATCCTCTAGTATTCAGTACTGTTACATATTTGCAGTCATCAACAACCTCCCAGACTCCTAGCAGAAGGCCTCAGTCACCCAAGCCCTTAAAGACTCCTGTAACTGGTGGTTTATACTTTCTCCCCTGTCCTAATCCCACTCCATCATGCCATTAAGATACACAATATTCGCAAATTTTCTAAAGCTCTTTCTCATTGTTTTGCTCATTGCTATTTCCACAGCTTCCTTTTGGAGATAAAGCCAGGCCCTTCCTGGCCTCAAGAGTTTACCAAAGAGGGCAACAGTCACCAGAGGGTCCCAAACCAGCTTCTATGCTCATAGCTACACATAATAAAAGCATAAACAGAGAATGATCCCCTTTCCCATTAATTAAAATGGCTCTACTAACAAGTGGTTGTTAAGGGTATCAATAAACTGCTTACCCTCTGTCAGCTTAAGTTGAAGTACTTTAAAAGTTATCTTTTAGGATCCAGGTACAATCTTCACTACTACTTCTCTGGGCAAGATGAGTGACTCCTTCCCTTAAGATCTGATGGTTTGTACCTCAATAGTTTCCACCACCTTGTGATAATCTTTTAATAGTATTTAGGATCATTAGTAACATGCTACTTTACCTCCTCTCACCTCTCCCCTTTACTCATCCCTCTGGACAGAGCATTCAGAGTCAGTAAGTGCCATGTCTTATTGAATTTTTAAATTTTTCTACTATCTCTTAGCACTACAGTTCTGTTAATCTCCTAACTTCAAGGAGATCTCAGAACCTCCTAATCTCAGAACTTCAGCCTACCCAATTAGACACTGGAATTTAAAAACTCTTGTCCCCAATACCAGATAGTTACCGCCACATGTGCTGGAAATAGGCTGGTTGGGTTAGTGTTCATGCTATACTCTCAGCAGACCTTCCTACTGAACATGGTATCCAACAACAGGGACCAGTAAGCAGCCTGAAGTCTGTTGCCAGGAAACAAGGCTAACTCAGGATTTCTGCCATCAGTTCCTTTGGTAGACAGAGCAGAATCAAAGAGAAAGGGGTTTTCCCCAAATAATTGTGATTAAAATAATAATGTTAATGTGTCTCCAGCAAGACAGAAGAAAGAGTCCAGGAACAAGCTAGATTCACCTCTATCTCTTGTTCCTCTTCAGTAAATGGCCCACCTGAAGGTTAGCTATAAGTCTGCCCTTATTCACACGAAAAGCAAATAAATAACCTCATCGCCTTTTTCCAAATCATAATCACACTTTAAAAGAAGTTTTTACTGTGTAACCTTGAAAATATTACTTAATTTTTCTGGAACCTGAGTTTTATCTGTAAAAGGGGATATTAATAAAGGCACAGTCTATTTTGTGAGTTTTTGTGAAACTTGAAAAGAATACAGGCAAACTGTTACAGCCAACTGGAACGTAACGAGATGTGATGACTAAATGTAATGTGGTATCCTAGATGGAATCTTTGAACAGAAAAAGGTCATTAAGTAAAAACCTAATGAAATCTGAATAAAGTATGGACTTTAATAATGATGAATCAATATTTGTTCATTAATTGTGACAAATGTGTCATATTAATGTAAGATGTTAATATAGGGGAAACTGGACATTGGATAGATGGGAACTCCTTTACAACTTTCCTATAAATATGTTTATAGAGATAATCTATTATAGATTACATATTTTAGAGTCTAAGTTATAATATGATAATTTATATAAATATAATTTATAGATTATAATTTAGGTGCTTTATAGATTATAAAATTGAAAGGCTAGAATGAAAAACCACTTTATAAATTATAAAGTTTAGTCAGTTGTAAAATATCATATAATTTAGTAGATTTAGTTTTTTATGCAGATTGTTGGTAGGTAGGTAGCTATCTTAAGTAGCTCAGATAACAGAGATCACTTGAAGAGTTAAGTCCTGGTGTGGAAGAGTCTAGCCCCCAGAAATATCCCAGCTGTTTCCTGCCAGCTGGTGCCTCATGTCTGACTTGCAATAGAGTTGATTCTCTTCATGTAATTATTTTTGCCTCTCAACCTGTCTATTTCACTAAAACAACAGTAACTTCTTAAAAAGAGGCTCTAAGCAGACAGCTGCTTTAATTTAAAACTTCAAAAAGCGAAATATAAGGCATGGGTATGATAATTTATTAGGTCAATTTCCTAACTGGCTGAAATATCTGATCTGTACTATTCCCAACTTCAAATGTAGAAACATGCAGACATCCAGAGATAGAATTCAGCAAGTGTACCCATCCCCTGCCAACTCCTGCTCTGCCCTGGAAAAAAAAGAAAAAGAAGAAAGCAAAAGTCCCAGAAGTGCAGGAAATTGTTTCTCAGACGAAAGACAACACTTCCTTTCCCAGAACAATCCATCTCCCACACTGACATCCTGCTCCTGCTATATTTACCCAACCCAAATCTGCCGATGATATACTTCCAGCTGCACTCCTGCCACATGGTCCTGTCACTCAACTGGAGCACTCAGAGGGGAATCTGTCCAGAGGACAGAGCCTAGAAATCACTACACACTAATCCATGCTTCCTCTATTGCTAGCCTTCAGAGTAAAGTGAGACAAAATATGGACAGTATTACTCCCTGTTTATTTTGGAAGTGACTGGGGAGACAAGAGGTACTTCATTTTATATAGTTGCTAATTTTGACTGCTCTCATGGTAGCCAGCGGTGGAACCTGAACAATGAAGAGATTGAAACGGGAGGTTAAAAATAACTCTGTTAATGCTAGCAATCCAAAAAACATCACTTAATAGCCTCTTCCAACCCAACCCACTAGGATCAGGCTATCAAGTCACATTACAGGGTAAAACCTTCAGTTCTAGGTAGACAGATCCAAGGAGTCAAGGATGGGACAATTTCATTCACCCCATCTCATCCTATCTCATAGTGTATTCTACTGAAAGGCAAAAACCCACACACTGGACTGGGTAAAGGTAAATGTTAGAGCTGACTCCCATTTTCCTATTTTAGTAGTTCTGTATTCTAGGTGCTTCTCTCCTACCCTTGCTTCCCCATCCCCAAGTTCTTTACTTCTGCCCCTTTCCTCTTTCTGACTCTCTAGTTGTTTCCTTTTGTCTCTACTTATTTCTTTCTTTCTTTTTTTTTTTTTTTTTTAAGACAGGGACTCCTCTGTCACCCAGGCTAGAATGCAGTAGTGCCATTATTACTTACTACAGCCTTGATTTCTGGGGTTCAAGGGATCCTCCTGCCTCAGTCTCTCAAGTAGCTGGGACTACTGGTGTGTGCCACCATGTCTGGCTAATTAAAAAAAAAAAAAAAAAATTAGTAGAGATGAGAGTTACTCAGGCTGGTTTCAAACTCCTCAGCTCAAGCAATCCTCTCGCCTCACCCTCCCAAAGTGCTGGTCATTACAGGCATAAGCCACTTTTTTTGAGGGCAAGGTTCCCTCAAAGAAACACAACTGATAGCTGATAAGGCATTCATTAGCAATGGTCATAATTATCATATCATTAGTCTATTCTCCGCAGTAATAACAGTAAAAAACCTGATTCTCAAGACACAATACTTCTTTTTCTCTCTGCTTTTGGAGGCTCAGTCATGCATCCTAATCATGCTTCAAAGGAATGAAAGGAAAGTCAAATACTTTGCATCAAATACTTTGATGTGATCATTACACATTGTACGCATGTATCAAAATACCACATGTAACCAATAAATAAGTATAATTATTATGGATCAATTTTTTAAAAAGAAAGAACACAGACATGAACTGGTCTGTAGTTATAAAAAATGTCAATGTCAGCTGACGGTGGTGGCTCATGCCTGTAATTCCATCACTTTGGAAGACCAAGGCAGAAGGACCAGTTGAGGCCAGGAAAAACGCAGAAAAATAAGAGGGAAGGAAAGAAAAATATGATAGAAAAGGAGAATAGGAAAACGTTTCTCCTAACCTTTTCTCTCTTAAAGCTCCTGGACAATGGGCATTTTCAAACTTTATAGATTTTGTTAAAGCTTAAGTAGAAGTTCTTAATAAGGTGAATCACGCTATTAAAATAGATTTGAGAACAAAAGCTAAATATAATGATAAATTCATAGCAAATCCCACTTATTAAAAGAGGGAGTAAATTTAAAGAAAAAAATCCACTTCACATGGCTGTTGTCAGTCCAGCTTAGAGAAAAAGCACTTATGCTGTTGGTTGAGTGGAGAACAAAATCCACTGGGTGATGTGGCCACATTCTAGGAAATTACCAAGCTCCAAGTCAAGCCTCATTGAGCCAAAGCTTTTTCCAATTTTCAACTCTTTTTAGTTATTAGATTTAGACATTAAAAATATAGATCTTTAGGGTATGCAATTGTGTTTCTTATAGGAAGAGAAACAAACAGAAGCAAGCTAGAAAGACAGTTTATGTCCACCTAAGAACAAGTATTTTAAGCAACCACTCAAATTTCACCATGAATTGGTTCAGGCAAGAATTATCAATGTATGTTAGGTATTAGGGGGAAAGTTTAAAGAAGAGTATGATCTTCAAGTGTTTCCCTACAGACTGCTTATTAGTTGCAAGGGGAAATAACATCTATATAGTAAATAAATCAGATTAACATTTGACCAGATGATCAAAACTAGTATCACCAATGAACAGCAACTGCAGTTGTCATACCCTGAGAAGGACACTGTATCAGTAGTGGTATGTATTACAGATTCACGATAGACACACACCACCTGAATCTAATCATGACAAAACATCAGACAAACCCAAAATGAGAAATATTCTTGAAATAAATAAATAAATTAGGGTGATTATAGTTAACAATAATTTGCTGTATATTTCCAAATAGCTATAAGAGAAGATTTGAAATGTTCCCAACACAAAGAAATGACAAATGTTTGAGGTGATGGATATCCTAAATACTTTGATGTGATCATTACACATTGTACGCATGTATCAAAATACCACATGTAACCAATAAATAAGTATAATTATTATGGATCAATTTTTTAAAAAGAAAGAACACAGACATGAACTGGTCTGTAGTTATAAAAAATGTCAATGTCAGCTGACGGTGGTGGCTCATGCCTGTAATTCCATCACTTTGGAAGACCAAGGCAGAAGGACCAGTTGAGGCCAGGAGTTCCAGGCTGCAGTAAGCTACGATCCCACCACCAGACTCTGTGAACAGTTATGGAGTTAAAGATAACTCCATAACTCTAAAAAAAAAGTGTTTTTGTTTAATTTTTGCTTGTTTGTTTTCTTAATCACCCAAGCTGGAGTGCAATGGCATGATCATAGCTCACTGCAGCCTCAAACTCCTGGGCTCAAGCAATCCTCCCACCTCAGCCTCCTGACTACAGGCACACACCACCATACCCAGCTAATTTTTTTTTTATTTTTTGAAGCAATGAGTTCTCACTATGTTGCCAAAGCTGGTCTCAAACTCCTGGCCTCAAGCGACCCTTCTGCTTGGCCTCCCAAAGTGCTAGAATTACAGGCACAAACCACTGGCTGAAAAAATTTAAAAAAATTTTTTTTTTTTTTTTTTTTTTTGAGAGGGAGTCTCGCGCTGTCGCCCGGGCTGGAGTGTAGTGGCCGGATCTCAGCTCACTGCAAGCTCCGCCTCCCGGGTTTACGCCATTCTCCTGCCTCAGCCTCCCGAGTAGCTGGGACTACAGGCGCCCGCCACCTCGCCCGGCTATTTTTTTGTATTTTTTAGTAGAGACGGGGTTTCACTGCGTTAGCCAGGATGGTCTCGATCTCCTGACCTCGTGATCCGCCCGTCTCGGCCTCCCAAAGTGCTGGGATTACAGGCTTGAGCCACCGCGCCCGGCCAAAAAATTTTTTTTTAATGCTAATGTCATGAAGCATAAAAAGAAGCTAAAGAACTGTCCCAGATTAAAGGAGACCAAAGAAACTAAGAAACTAAAGAGACTAAATGTAATTTGTGATCCTTGGCTGAAGGGGAAAAAAACCAAAAAATAAAAGTTTATTGACAAAATTGGAATATGAACAGTAAATTATTGTATCAATGTTAAATTTCTTGAATTTGATAATTGTACTTAAATTAGTAAGAGAATACCCTTGTTCTTAGGAAATATGCACTGAAGTATTAAGAGATAAAAGATCATGATAGGCCAGACATGGTGGCTCACGCCTGTAATCCCAGCACTTTGGGAGGCCGAGGTGGGTGGATCACCTGCGGTCATGAGTTCGAGACCAGCCTGGCCATCATGGTGAAACCCTGTCTCTACTAAAAATACAAAAATTAGCCAGGCGTGGTGGCAGGTACCTGTAATCCCAACTACTCAGGAGGCTGAGGCAGGGAGAATGGGTTGAACCCAGGAGGCGAGGCGAGCCGAGATCATGCCATTGCACTCCAGCTTGAGTGACAGAGCGAGACTGTCTCAAAAAAAAAAAAAAAAAAAAAAAAAAAGTCACGATGTATACAACCTACTCTCAAATGATTTAGAAAAATTTATTTATGTATTTTTCTTTTTTTGAGACAGGGTCTAACTCTGTCACCCACAGTGGAATGCAGTGGCATGATCACAGCTCACTGCAGCCTTGACCTCCCAGATTTAAGTGAACCTCTTACCTCAACCTCCCAAGTAGCTGGAACCACAGGCACACACCACTACACCTGTTTTTTTAATTTTTTGTAGAGATAGAGTCTACCTATGGTTGCCCAGGCTAATCTCAAATTCCTGAGCTCAAGTGATCCTCTCATCCTGGCCTTCCAAAGTGCTGGAATTATATATGTGAGTCACTGTGCCCAGTCAAAAAATAATTTTATGTCTATACTTGTGTGTGTGTGTGTGTGTGTGTGTGTGTGTAAGTAGCAAAAGGACATATGGGAGACCTCTGTATTATTCCTGCACCTTTTTTTAAGTTTGAAATTATTTCAAAATAAAAATTCAAGAAAATTCACCATCTGTTCATTCGATTAAAAGTCCTGATACCAATTAGGTAAAAGGGAAATGGGATGAACTCACATTCTAAATAAAAGTAAAACCTCTGGTAGCCAACTTTTTCCTTCCCTTTGGAGCTTTTGTTAGACTACTACCAACCCAAATACTTCCCATTCTCTACCTTCACTACATGCACATCTCCCTCTGTTGCCGAGGCTGGAGTACCGTGGTGCGATCTCAGCTCACCGCAACCTCCGCCTCCTGGGTTCAAGCAATTCTCCTGCCTCAGCCTCCCTGGTAGCTGGGATTACAGGTGCTCGCACCCATGCCCGGCTAATTTTTGTATTTTTAGCAGAGACGAGGTTTCACCATGTTGGCCAGGCTGGTCTAGAACTCCTGACCTCAAGTGATCCACCTGCCTCGGCCTCCCAAAGTGCTGGGATTATAGGCGTGAGCCACCATGCCCAGCCCAGAAACATTCTTTAAAACCCCTGAAATGAAACTGATTAAGATGTAGTCTTGGCTCACTTGGAAGGATTAATGAGACCTATTTGGATTCTGAGAACTGAAGTCCATTCTCCTTTGACTATTTTTCCTACAGTGCTTCTGTCCAGGTAGGCTGAACCAAGAACTTCTTTTCCCAGGCCAGAGGGAACCAGCACCCTGTCAGAGTCAACAGATTCTGGTCACAAAAAGCATTTAGCTATAGTAGGTATTAAATAATGTAACTTGGATATAGATTCATCCCAGAAAAAAAGAGGCA
This sequence comes from Macaca thibetana thibetana, assembly GCF_024542745.1. Classification (NCBI taxonomy): domain Eukaryota; kingdom Metazoa; phylum Chordata; class Mammalia; order Primates; family Cercopithecidae; genus Macaca; species Macaca thibetana. Next base: position 98,384,584 of record NC_065586.1, on the reverse strand, counting down.
AAGGAGAAAGAACTGCTCTTTAAATTCAGAACACGATAAGCCATTCAAGCAAATGCTGGGTCACAGGTCTTTCTGTGGACTACATTTGTACTCCAACATCCACTCCAACTTTCTCTTTTAGAAAGTTCTTAACCACTGTAACTGCTTCACTGCCTCACCACCTCTTTCTACCCTTAAAAATCCTAGGAATACTATTCCTAAACAAGGGGACAGTCTTTCCGAGGTCCCAGTGCTCCCAAGGGCTACTTCTAGGTGCTTTCTCTGAGATTCAAAAAACAAATATATGATGAAATGTTCTATCAATTATGAAGCTAAATCCTGTCCAAAGTTACAAGGGTTTTGGTACTACTTTCCTCACATGACACCCTTGGGCTAAAGGTAGTAGGCTGCTACTAAAAAACACTTCTGTTATTTGTGAACTAGGACTATTAGACCCTGGCTGGAGAAAAGAGCTTTCCTCATTCTCTTAGCACCTTAAGGTAAACAGCTACTAAAATCTGGTTTTGGCTGGGCGCAGTGGCTCATGCCTGTAATCCCAGCACTTTGGAAGGCTGAGGCCGGTGGATCGCTTGAGGCCAGGAGGTCTCACCACTGCACTCCAGCCTGGGCAACAGAGCAAGATTCTGTCTCCAAAAAAAAAAAGTCCCAGCACGGTGAATCATGCCTGTAATCCCAGCACTTTGGGAGGCCAAGGTGAGCAGATCACCTGAGGTCGGGAGTTCAAGACCAGCCTGGCCAACACGGTGAAACCCCGTCTCTACTAAAAATTAAAAAATTAGCTGGGCGTGGTGGTGGGCGCCTGTAATCCCAGCTACTCGGGAGGCTGAGGCAGGATAATTACTTGAGACCAGGAGGCGGAGGTTGCATTGAGCAAAGATCGTGCCACCGCACTTTAGCCTAGGCGACAGAGTGAGACTCCCTCTCAAAAAAAAAAAAAAAAAAAATTTGTTTTGCACCTCTAGACTTCAATATCCTAAAAACTGTGTCAGAAGCCCAAGCCAAAGAGGACTAAAATGCAAAGCTGAATTTTATTAGAAAAAACAATCAGCGGCCGGGCGTGGTGGCTCACGTCTGTAATCCCAGCACTTTGGGAGGACGAGGCGGGCGGATCACAAGGTCAGGAGATCAAGACCATCCTGGTTAACATGGTGAAACCCCGTCTCTACTAAAACTACAAAAAATTAGCTGTGTGTGGCAGCGTGCATCTGTAGTCCCAGTTACTTGGGAAGCCGAGGCAGGAGAATGGCATGAATCCGGGAGGTGGAGCTTGCAGTGAGCCGAGATTGCGCCACTGCACTCCAGCCTAGCCGAGAGAGCAAGACTCCGTCTCAAAAAAAAAAAAAAAGAAAAAAAAAAGAAAAAACAATCAGCCATTGATAACGTATCCTATGGTACAACTGTGGTCAGTTCAGTTCTGTGCTGCACAGACTGATTAATCAAAGGCCAACATAAAGAGACTAATCATATCATAGAACACATTACAGGTGAAATAAATTTTTTTTAACAGACTAATCAGTTATAAGACATTCAAGGCCCTAAAAGCAGCTAATGAAGCTGCCATGCACAGAATTTCCAGGGTCACCGCCAGGCAGGCAGGGCTAGGGCAGAAGGTGGGGGTGGGACAGACAATGTGGACAACACCAATGCTATTCTTTTGACCATCCTAGAACCTCTTTCAGCAAACCAAAGCACACAACAACTTCCTGAGGTCACATGTGGAAACTGGCAGACTTCAAACTAGTGCCCAGTTGTCTGCTCAAATTCCAGAGCTTCTCAAATCACCAGCCCACTAGACCATAAACTATGAGAACAGGAACTGTGTCAGTCTCCTTGAAAACTAGGTCCCTAGAACCTAGTTCCGTTTCTGGCACATAGTAAGTAATCAAGAAATATTTATTGAACTTCCACTAACAGGAAAGTTCCCAGAGAAGATGCTCTTTTGGAGTCTTTCAAGGACAAATGATTCCCTCAGCCCACCGGAATGATTCAAAAGGGTGGCCACATCTAACATGATTTGTCTAAACAATCTGTATAGCATCACATAAAAGGGATAAGGTGCAAAGTGACTCATCAGTCATAATTACTTCCACAATTCTTATTTCCTTGGGGGAAGAATACTTGCTCTAATATTTTCCAGGATTAAAATGACTCAAATAGGCTCAAACTAATCTCTGCCTAGCAAAAGCTGATTTATTCAGAAACAACCATCTAAATAGAACTGTCTTACTGAAATCAAAATTGATAGGGATGAAGAATCCACTCATTTCCAAAAGTCAAGGGGGCTAAGGTGCCTCACAGAGTCCTTCACAGAACGTCAAGAAAATGGTGAGAAGGGAACCCAGACTCAATACCCTCCTTGACTCCTTGCCCATGAAATAACATTGCAGACAGACAAATTCAGACCAGTGCTAGAACAGGAGTAAATCACAAACTTTCTACCAGGGCTTTCAAACTTTTTTGACCATGATGGACAGAAAAAGATACAGCTTATGCTGCAACCCAGAAAATACAGGTTTCTAACTGAAACAAGTTGCAAAAAACAATATTTATCCTTCTTAAGTATGATACACTGATAATTTCCTTTTTTATTTATTTATTTATTTATTTTTTAATTTTTTTGAGGTGGAGTCTTGCTCTGTCGCCCAGGCGGCAGTGCTGTGGCGCGACCTCAGCTCACTGCAACCTCTGCCTCCCAGGTTCAAGCAATTCTCCTGCTTCAGCCTCCTGAGTAGTTGGTGCGTGCCACCATGCCTGGCTAAGTTTCATATTTTTAGTAGAAGCAGGGTTTCACCATCTTGGCCAGGCTGGTCTTAAACTCCTGACCTCGTGATCTGCTCACCTCAGACTCCCAAAGTGCTAGGATTACAGACGTGAGCCACCACGCCTGGCCAGATACACTGACAATTTCTATTCTATTCTGTTTTCCCCTTTAGTTAATCCCCCTTTGGTTAATTGTACCAGAAAGCAAAGAAGTGTTCAAAGATGTCATGTCAAAAGACAAAGGAACCAGTTTGAAGGGGACACTCACTGGCCAAACTTGAAACAATGTGAGCACCAAAAATAACAATGGAAAAATAACATATTTGTAATTAATTGTAAAACACTGAATAATACTCACAAGCCCCTAGGAGGAGGCAGACCCACATTTGCCACCACTAGTGATCATTATCAATACTCACTTCTGAATCTGAAAACTGACAATTAAGGGGAATGAATTAAGCATTTACCCTGCCTTTTTAGAAGAAACTGGTTCATCCTCCAGTTGATGAGGGAAAGAAGCTCTTTACAGAGAATGCTAGCTAATAAATGTAGAAAAAAATGACAGAATTAGAAAAATCATTCTGTGACCAGTAAAATAAAAGATTCAGTCAAATAGTAATCAGTGGATGACCATTAAGTAAAAGGTTATTAGAGGACAGGATATTTACAAGGTGCAAAAATATTACTTCAAAGATTACTTAAAAGTACAAAAAGAAAAATTAACATATTTCAAAATGAGGAGATATGGAAGTCACCATCAGAAGCGAGTAACAAAACTGTTAAAATCAACAATTGCGGCTGGGTGCAGTGGCTCATGCCTCTAATCTTTGGGAGGCCAAGGCAGGCGGATCACCTGAGGTCAGGAGTTCGAAACCAGCCTGGCCAACATGGTGAAACTCCGCCTCTACTAAAAATACAAAAATTAGCCATGTGCAGTGGTGGGCGCCTGTAATCCCAGCTAACGGGGAGGCTGAGGCAGGAGAATCACTTGACCCTGGGAGACGGAGGTTGCAGTGAGTTGAGATCACACCATTGCACTCCAGCTTGGGTGACAGAGCAAGACTCCGACTAAAAAAAAAAATTAATAATTGCAGGACAACCTGACAGGATGTGCTTCCTGTGGTGATATAGTATGAAATAAGGTCGGGCGCAATGGCCCACACCTGTAATCCCTGTACTTTGGGAGGCTGAGGTAGGTGGATCACTTGAGCCCAGGAGTTCAAGACAGGCCTGGGCAACACGGCAAGACTCCATCTCTACAAAGAATACAAAAAATTGGCTGGGCACAATGGCATACACCTGTAATCCCAGCTACTTGGGAGGCTGAGACAGGAGAATCGCTTGAACCCGGGAGGCGGAGGTTGCAGTGAGCCAAGATTGTGCCACTATACTCCAGCCTGGGTGACAGAGCTAGACTCTATCTCAAAAAAAAAAAAAAAAAAAAAAAAAAAAAAAGGGCCAGGCACGGTGGCTCACTCCTGTAATCCCAGCACTTTGGGAGGCCAAGTCGGGCGGATCATGAGGTCAGGAGATTGAGACCATCCTGGCTAACATGGTGAAACCCCATCTCTACTAAAAATACAAAAAATTAGCCAGGCGTGGTGGTGGGCACCTGTAGTCCCAGCTACTCGGGAAGCTGAGGCAGGAGAATGGCATGAACCCAGAAGGGAGGCAGAGCTGGCAGTGAGCCGAGATCACTCCACTGCACTCCAGCCGGGGTGACAGCCATCTCAAAAAAAAATGGAGAGAATGCCATGCAACCCATTACAGTGCTATAATTCACTAATGGAAAGCAACCTACAGTCTGAAAAACACCACTCTAGCCCAGGGCAGCTGTAATACCATATCAGCTCTCACTTCATTTAATCAATTTGGTACCAGTTTTCTTAAATGCAAAATCTCATTTGGAATGAGGCTTTCTCATTCTACATCCTCTTGTCAAGGGTCTCTCAAGTTTTAGATTTTTTTTCTTACAATAACTCACTTTACTTGAAAACAAAAAATAATCAGTGGAAAAGTCCCTGTCGGCGTCAGGGAAATTTCATTTGTCCCTCTACTTTTAGAGGATTTTTTTTCAATTCAGGGCCAATCCCAGATAAAACTGAAGTGCTTTTGATCCTTTTCTTCCCCAATGAATGTCCTCAACTACCCTTACCCTCTAGTTCCCAAGCTGCTTTCCAGGACACCTGGAAGCAAGCTGCATGGCTGAATGCAGAAAAACCTTAGCTCCCACACTACATCTGGCCCTGCCTTTCCACCAAATCATATGCCAATTTATTGCCCTCTGATGTACAGTCCATTAGGCCACTTCCTGGATGCCCCCACTTCACACTGGGCCAGAAATGCAAGACAATAATGTGAGTTCCACAAATGGGCAAGTAATTGCTCAATAAGCGTGGAACAAGGAAAGGTCAGTTGTGATCTGTGCACATGTGGCAGCCCTTCACAACTCAACCTACAGTGGTAACAGTGGTAACAGAATGCTGATGTTACAGAAGAGACATGTCATGAGAACCCAGCCAACAGAGAGCCAGAAGTGCTTGTCCATCTAAGTTCTTTAGGATCTTCAAAGGATAAAGGAAAGGAATAAAGGCCCCTAAACTGGTGAGGTGCAAATTATCTCCTGGTTTCCTAGAGTAAAACTGAGAGCCTAAAGTAGTCATTGCTCTCCATCTATCACCCTTTCTTAATGAAGTGATCTGAGCTGAAATGATCTTATCTCCAAAATTTGCTCTATAGCCAACTAACTGATGCCAGGAGAGAAAAGACAAATGTACTCACCCTTTCCATAAACATATCTACTATCACTTCAGAAACTGGGGTATCAACTAAGTATCTATGAACATAGAGAGGAAGTCAGAGAGGGGCAAGGCTGAGACAAACTCTTCACTATCTCTCCTGATCAAAACAACACATTGAATTTCAAGCATTTGGCTTCTTCTGAAACCCTTCTGGCACTTGTCCTGAGTTTGAATAGGTGGAAAAGCAGGAAGGGACTCTGCCTGCCTCCTTGTTCGAAAAAAAAACAGCAGCTGGCTTTCTCTCTTTTTACTCATCTGACTGCTGTCATGGTAAGTTGGGTATATACTCAGAAGTTTCAGGCCTCAAGAGGTAGCTGTGCTAAAGAGGACAAAGGCAATACCACCACCAGCAACTTTGATACCCACCACAAACCACACTGTTACACTGCCCCCTAATCTTTGCTACAAAGAAATTAGGTTTCTCTGTTTTTGAGAGCTAAACTATTAAGAGTGCTCTTTCCTCTTTTTTTTGCAACTCCTTTTCTGATACATGCAGTAGAAAATGTGCCCTCCCACCAGCCAGCAAACTAGTTCTGATGGCTAAGTGTGCCCGGGTATGAGGAAGAGAAAAAGAGAGCGCTGAACCCATGAGAAGCCAGACTATGCCGAGCTGTTTCTTCTCAAGAGTCTTCATTTTCTAACCTTGAGTACAAACAAATGTTTGGAAGAACTTCTTGGTTTAGAAGTGTCAAGTGAAGAGCATTCATAAATCATTTGGGGAAGGCCCCAGTAAAAAGAAATGGCAAAGTCAAGTCATCAAAATATAGGCCTCTTGGAGCCACCCTATTAATATGAATAGTCCCTGGGGAAAAAAAGAATCACAGTACCTTTATTTACTCTAACTGTGCCGAAATGTCTACAAGTCTGTGGCTACTCAAGTTACTGAGATTCTAAGGTGCCAAAGTCAGTCTGACTAAAATTCAAGTTACATTCTAATGCATTACTCAATTACAGTTTTATATTTTATTATAAACCAAGAAAGTAAAACAGGGCACAGGAAATGGATACTTTTAAGTGTGCCCATTGCCTTTCCTAACACTCAGCCCTTCACAAAATTTGTCTGCCAAATTTTATCACATTTGGTTCTTTTAGTTTCTACATAGGCTTTGAACAATTCACAAGCTCAATTCCAAGTGGGACAAAAGTTAATGACTCATTCAACTTTCTTCTCATGCTGATTAATAATGATACATTACTTACTCCCTAAACTATAGACCCTGTAGGAAAAAATAAAAGTATGCATTTAATCAATAGGACTCCAGCAAATTTTTTTCATATAATACACTCGCTTTTGTTGTTGTTGTTGTTGTTGTTGTTGTTGTTGAGATGGAGTCTTGATCTGCCACCCAGGCTGGAGTGCAATGGCACGATCTCAGCTCACAGCAATCTCCACCTCCTGGGTTCAAGCAATTCTCCTGCTTCAGCCTCCTGAGTAGCTGGGACTACCGGCGTGCACCACTGCACCTGGCTAATTTTTGTATTTTTAGTAGAGACAGGGTTTCACCATGTTGGCCAGGCTCGTCTTGAACTCCTGACCTCAAGTCATCCACTTGCCTCAGCCTCCCAAAGTGCTGGGATTACAGGTGTGAGCCACCATGCCTGGCCCATATAATATACTCTTATTCAGTCTTTTTCCTGACAATGACTGCTAAAATCTCTTTTCTCTACACCTCCCCATTTACCAAATGAAACAGATTAAACTTGAGGTATCAGGCATTCTCAAACAGTTTCTTTTCTACCTAAGTGGCTACTGCTAAGAGACCCAGGCCAGACAGGTGTTAAGTCATAATTCCTCCCAGGTTGGCTTCCAGACTCTGTTTAAATGTTCTCTACAAACCTCTGGAGGTTAGATGGACTCAAACGTCCTAGCTCAGACTCTGAATTCACAAAGCTGGAGACAGACAGTACCCTACAGGTGTGTTTGTCCAGGATAAACTATATTTAAATAAACTCCTGACACATCCACTTTCTCCTGGCACCTGCTTCTCCCTCTTAAAACTCAAGCACACCGTAACTTGCTGTCCCAGTAAGCTCTGTAAAAAAAATATCCTATCCCCCCGAAATATGCTATGCAACCCACCAATGTCTTTGGGAATAGCTAAACTCTGGCCATAACAGCTTTACATGCGAAAGCCAAACAAGCAAATAATAAGCTACAAGCTATTGTTTTTGCTTATTTCTTTGGCTTGTTTCTTAAGGAAAGAGCAGGAATAAGAAAAGATGGCAGCAGATTGCTCTCATTCACGGTCATCCACTCCATGCCTGACAGGGACCATACGGCATAAAGTAGAGGCTACAAAACGTCAGCTTTGGAATGATCAGCCAGAGTCATTAGTCCTGTCAAACCAGTGGCTATGAGGGCAGGAAGTCTGACTGATTGTTTACCATTATAGACCCACTTCCTAAGTACCTAAGAAAAATACCACATAGTCAATAAATATCGGTTAGAAGCAACTCTATAAGCTAGGCCCTGAAGGAATTCAAATCTTGGGGAATCCCCAAAAGAAAAGGTCTGAGAAACTAGAACAATGTTACAGTTAATACAGGTACCTATACTGGGCCTCAAGACCACCTTAGTCTTACACTGAGAACCCCCAGTCCTGATAACCAAAACTGGACATTAGGTCCTCAGAGCTAAAAAGACCTGGGACTAAATCTCTAAAGGCAAACTCCTCACCACACACCCCCATACGCACATAGACACATGCACACCCTAAGAAGTCCTCCTCAAGCCCTGACCCTGGAGGCTTTAAAGTAAGTCATTAAAAGATGATCCCATAAGAGAAGATTTTGGTTGTGGTACTTACTTTCATTCATTCATTCATTCATTCACTCACTGAAATAGGGTCTTACTCTGTTACTCAGGCTGGAGTACAGTGGTGCAATCATGGCTCACCGTAACCTTGAACTCCTGGGCTCAAGTGATCCTCCCACCTCAGCCTAAGTAGCTGGAACTACAGTTGTGCGCCACCATGCCCAACTAATTTTTTTTATTTTTATTTTTGTAGAGATGGGGGGAGTCTTGGTATGTTGCCCAGGCTGGTCTTGAACTCCCAGCCTCAAGCAATCCTGCTGTCTTGGCCACCCAAAGTGCTAGATTACAGATGTGAGTCACTGCACCTAGCCTGGTTGTGATACTTTTAGACTGTTCCTCTCCTGCTTTAAACCAAAAATTTCCTGGAAAAGAATCTCTTTGTAATGATCTAAGTTTAAAGACCAAGGACAAAGACGGACTATATCTGGAGGTAATGACCACAACCAAACACCACAATTCAAAACTGACTATAGCCCTTTCCATAAAGCTATACTGGATAAAGGGAACTAAGGCTTGCAAGGACTTATCTAGTCTGGGAACAAAGAGATCAAAGACCACAGACCATATGGGCTACAAGCATTCCTATAAACTGTCTAATCTTGTCAGATCTAAAACTAAGAGCAATATCAAGTATCCTGATATGTCACTTTCCCTTCCATGCCCCATCCCATGCCACAGATCCTACCACAAGGTCTAGCTGCGAGACTGAGATAACTCCCACATGCAAGAGCCCAAAAAGATTCCTAGAAGGATAAAAGGAAATGTGTCTTTGGAATCTAAACCCATGGCAGGGCTTGGTCAGATGTAAGAGAGAGGCAGTGGCCCTTCTGCCCCTAAGGCCAGGACACCCCAGTCCTGCAGGCAGCACAGAGTTAACTACCCACCCGCTTTGAGAAGCACAAAGGTACATCACTGCAACATGCCTAACATTTACATTGCCTCTCTCTGCTCATTAAACAGGTTTTGGTTAAATAATGAACAAACTGTATTACAGACTCCGATGAGAATTCCAAAATTATAAATCAACTGGGAAAGCCCAAAGGGGCAGACAGACAGGGAGGGGGGAGAAGGATAATATTGACTAATATAAAGGGCGCAGCTTGACAGTGGATATTCCTGCCACACCTGATCAAACACACTCCGTGGGGGGAGGGGAAAGAGAGCAAGAGAGGGGAGATGGGACAAGACAGCCTGAAATTTGCATCCGGAAAAGATTAAAACGGATTCTTTGGGGATAGAGAAAATACATAATATATATTACTATAAATGCAAAACTGTACTAAAAGCTAACTCAAATGTCAAAGATTACAGTTTGAATAAATTTAAATATAAAAGCCATGTGCTTCCTTGAGTTAATGAGACAGACATAAAAGGACAAACTGGGCCAGAAGCTGAACAGAGCCTTATGCTGCCTTTGCTGGGTAATGGGTCCAAAGCACAGCAGTGACTACAGAGACTTCCCTCCACAGCTCTGAGACCTGAGAAAAAACTGGCAAATTCACAACTTCTGCAGCCTACATTTTCCTCCTTTATAAACTGAGATATGATTTACATACTATAAAATTACCCTTTTCAAGTATACAACTCAGTGATTTCTTGTATATTCACAAAGTTGTGCAACCATCACTACTATCTAAATCTAGAACATTTTCATCACCCCAAAAAGAAACCCTGTAGCCATTAGCAGTCACTCTCCATACCCCTCCCAGCCCCTGGTAACCACACATCTGTTTTAACTCCTTCAGAATAATCTAAAAGGAGTCCTGAGAGGACTTCAAGACCAAATGAGGGCGAGCAATCAAGTCTCTCTCACTGGTGGTAAGCTAAGGTTTTATCCAAAGTAACAGTATGCAAACTTTGCTCTTGGACACCCTTTTTCTTCCAAGAGCAATCCTCTTTCCAAATTTGGTATTATTAGAATATCTTATTACTCTAAATGCTATAGACCTTGTAGTCATCATACAGTTTGGGCAACTACTGACTGTAAATGTGGTCCAATGACATACATCTGTCAGAATAACTAGTATGGACTTAGCCAACCTTACTGGAGAAAAGGACTTATTTCCTTCACAATAATCAGATGATATTCCTGGAAGAGTAGTGTAGGTAGTGCTTACACACTTTTTTTTTTTTTGAGACGGAGTCTCGCTCTGTCGCCCAGGCTAGAGTGCAGTGGCCGGATCTCAGCTCACTGCAAGCTCCACCTCCCAGGTTTACGCCATTCTCCTGCCTCAGCCTCCTGAGTAGCTGGGACTACAGGCACCTGCCACCTTGCCTGGCTAGTTTTTTGTATTTTTTAGTAGAGACGGGATTTCACCACGTTAGCCAGGATGGTCTCGATCTCCTGACCTCGTGATCCACCCATCTCAGCCTCCCAAAGTGCTAGGATTACAGGCTTGAGCCACCGCGCCCGGCCTATACTTTAAAGATTCTTTCTACAAGCAAAGAAAAAAAATCACTTTGGTTTACTGACAATGTCCAATGAACCACCCATTTCCAACAGTGATAGTCTTACCAATCAAGTCAGCAGAAAGCCTAGAAAAATGCAAACAGAAAGCCTTTGCAAAAAAGAACCACATCCAAGTCAGGTTCATGAGAAACTGGGTAGAAGTCCTAGAATTCCTGCCATTCCTCCTCCAATCTAAGTGGTACACCTTAACTGGTCATATAACACAAGCACATTTCCTTCAGTTTTCTCTCCAAGTTCAAAACCCTTTCCCAGCCTCCTACCATTAATAAGCTTCCAGGAAAGCAGTCCTCCTGACACTGCCAATCAGAAAAATCTGTTTGTTTCCGTAAAAGAAACAAGAAATTAGTCATGGATTGTACAGTCCAGGACCACAGGGACAGCTGACCCATAAACCTGCTCCTGGGAGCCAGCACTGTGTGTGGGGTCAGAAGCAATAGGAAGACCATGAAATGCTCTATTTTAGGTCTACTCTGTCATTTTCTCAGGCAGGTAATATGCTAAAAACCAAGAACAATGTAGCAACTTTGGCAGGCACCATTTCAATATATGCCACAGCTGTTGGCCTTGGAAAACACTACTACCTTCCTTCTCACTCTAGGGAAAAGCTTAGCAACACCCAGAGATGTTCCTGCTACCAATGAGAGAACTGGCTCTTGAACACACTCTGGTTTTACTAGTTCCAAGAGCAGATAATCTGGCTGGATTTCTAACCCAAGGACATAAGAAAATCAGGCGGCAGACTCAACTTCAATAGCTCTTAAATAGTCTACAATTCCTAGACTGCATCACTCACCACAGGTATGGTCTCTGAGGTAAAATCTTGGGACATGTTAGCATAAAGAAAAGAAGCATGGGATCTGGATTTGATGGCAGGCAGGAAATGTGGCTCTGTGAGGATAGCAGCACCACCTCAGCTCCTCAAGGTTTGCAGAGTGCCCAAAAGGCCTACAAGGCTACTCCAGGGTGATCTCAGTCATTTTAGGGTATTGCCAGCCACTTATAACAACAATCCTTCACTGTGTATAAGATGTTTATCAAGTGTTTCCAATTATATTAACTTGTTTGATCCTCTTAATATCTCTTAAGAAGATAGCACTCTGGGCCGGGCGCAGTGGCTTAAGCCTGTAATCCCAGCACTTTGGGAGGCCGAGACGGGCGGATCACGAGGTCAGGAGATGGAGACCATCCTGGCTAACATGGTGAAACCCCGTCTCTACTAAAAAATACAAAAAACTAGCCGGGCGCGGTGGCGGGCGCCTGTAGTCCCAGCTACTCGGGAGGCTGAGGCAGGAGAATGGCGTAAACCCGGGAGGCGGAGCTTGCAGTGAGCTGAGATCTGGCCACTGCACTCCAGCCTGGGCGACAGAGCGAGACTCTGTCTCAAAAAAAAAAAAAGAAGATAGTACTCTGAATTCAAAACCAAACAAAAAGAACTATAAATCTCCATTCATTATATTTCCTTTCTAATTGGGATATGTAAGCTTTATCTGTAAAATTTTTTAAAAAAATCTGTGCAAGTAGCCAACATTCTAAAGCAGTCAAGTACCAGTCAGTACAGGCCATAAAATAAGAACATGCCACCTAGTAGCAGCATTTGCCCTGCTAACTAGTTAACAATTGCCTCCTCTACACTTGAGCCTTCTTGGCTAACATTTCCAAAGCTGTTTCAATTGAGTGTAATTTGCTCCTTTGAAGAAAATATGGTTGGGAGGCAAGGTGGGAGGATCACTTGAGGTCAGAAGTTTGAGACCAGCCTGGCCAACACGGTGAAACATGATCTCTACTAAAAATACAAAAATTAGCCAGGCATGGTGGCACATGCCTATAATCCCAGTTAGGAGGCTGAGGCAGAAGATTTGCTTGAACCCAAGAGGCAGAAGTTGCAGTGAGCCGAGATGGCACCACTTCACAAAAAGAAAATATGGGCTGGGCGCGGTGGCTCACGTCTGTACTCCCAGCACTTAGGACGCCAAGGCAAGTGGATCATCTGAGGTCAAGAGTCTGAGACCAGCCTGGCCAACATGGTGAAACTCCGTCTCTAGTAAAAACACAAAAATCAGCCAGGTGTGGTGGTGCATGTCTGTAATCCCAGATACGTGGGAGGCTGCGGCACGAAAATCGCTTGAATCTAGGAGATGGAGGTTGCAGTGAGCCGAGATCACACCACTGCACTCCAGCCTGGACAACAGAGAGACACACTGTTTCAAAAAAAAAAAAAAAAAAAAAAAAAGGGCCAGGTGCGGTGGCTCACGCCTGTAATCCCAGCACTTTAGGAGGCTGAGGTGGGTGGATCACGAGGTCAGGAGATCGAGACCATCCTGGCTAACATGGTGAAACCCCGTCTCTACTAAAAATACATAAAATTAGCCAGGCGAGGTGGCGGGCACCTGTAGTCCCAGCTACTCAGGAGGCTGAGGCAGGAGAATGGCGTGAACCCAGGAGGCAGAGCTTGCAGTGAGCCGAGACTGTGCCACTGCACTCCAGCCTGGGCAACAGAGCAAGACTCCGTCTCCACTTTAGCCCATGTTTAGGAAAGTAAAAAAAATTTTTCTCCAGATATTCTCCCATATTTCTAATGAAAAGAAGAAATTTTCTTATTTATTGTTTGTTTAATTTGCAGAAGCCGAAACACCATCCAATTACAGTCTGACATATGTCACTAGCAAAAAGCACTCCAGGGTTATACACTGCAGGAGCCCTTTATGGCCAACAAAGGAACATAGCTCTAAAGCTTTCCCTTTCAGCCTGTATCTACATCCCCTTGGTTTTGACACTTTCCTCCTTCCCTGCCAGTGTGTGTGTGTGTATATGTATATATGCAAAATAAACACACACACACAAATATAAGGCATTTAATGTGTATATTATCCTCTAGTCACATGTACAGAAGCAATATAGAGCAAAGAGCTCTAAACCAGGCGTTAACCACACTGCACTCCAGCCTGGGCAATAGAGTGAGGTTCTTCCTCAGAAAAAAAAAAAAAAAAAAAGAAAATATAGGCCAGGCACAGTGGCTTAAGCCTGGAATCCCAACACTTTGAGAGGCCAAGACAGGAGGATTGCTTGAGCTCAGGCATTTGAAACCAGCCTGGGCAACATAGCAAGACCCTGTCTCTATAAAATAAACAAAAAAGAAAAAATATATTGCTCATTCATTTATGTATTATCTACGGCTGCTTTTGAGTTACAAAGGCAGAATTAAGTAGTTGTGCAGTTGTGCATGGCCCACAGAGGCTAAATTATTTACTACAAAGTCCTTTATAAAAAAAGTTTGTCCATCCTTTCAATAAATCAAACACATATTTTTTTACCAAAATTAGTAATTCACATACATATGGAGACTTACCTGTTATATTGTTTAAAACCTCCTTTAGATGACCGAAACTATGCAGCAGAGGATCCCGTTCTTCATCCTGTAGGACACATAGATTAAAAGTAAGTCATTATTGGGCCAAAAGAGGAAAAGGAAAATAAAGGACAGATCAAGGGCTCTTTCTCTGAATCTAATCAGAAAATCCTGTAAGTCTTCCTTCTGAGGAAAAGAAAATTAGCCATAGTTCATATTTTTCTGTTCCTCAATCTCTTATTTCGTAGAGATACTCTGGGCTTATCCAAAATAGTGAATCCTTAAGTGCTAATCTATATCATCACCATAGCACTCAAGCTACTACAGATTGCCAGGTCCTTTCTATGTGTATTATTCTGTCTTCTCTCCTTTTTCATACCCATTATGTCATCATACATATTCATTTCAACCATTATGTCATCATACATATTCATTTCAAAGATACTCCTGATGCCATTCTCACCTCTAAATCAATATATTTTTATGAAAGAACTTGAGAAATTTCCAAATGCACTTACCAGTTATGTTCATATAAACTCCCAAGATGGCAATTTCTAAACTTGTTTTTACAACTGTGCCAAAAATTGTTTTACACAATTCTACAAAAAAATCCTCAAACATATATAACAAAGAAAGCCAACTGTATAACAGGTAAGTTTCTTACTCATCTGATTGGTAAGATATGGCCTACTCTATACATGGAAGTTTGCTGAACCCCCAAGAAGGAGTACTATCACTAAGTCATGTTCTATGTATCAGTAACTACCCGGATTTAAATAAATTTGATAGCTAATTACAGTCTTAAAGAATTAGAAAATAAGGAATCTTTCTGACACTTTTAGGCATACTAAAGAGGTCGCAGGCACAGGACTAGCTTAAGCTGTTTACAAAAATATTTAGAAGTAGAATGGTGTCATCTTTTGGGTCCCAGAGGAAAAAAAAGACAGCCTATATATCTGATGCTAGTTGGTATACAAAAAACAAGATATCAAGAACAACTCTGGGCCGGGCGCAGTGGCTCAAGCCTGTAATCCCAGCACTTTGGGAGGCCGAGACGGGCGGATCATGAGGTCAGGAGATCGAGACCATCCTGGCTAACACGGCGAAACCCCGTCTCTACTAAAAACACAAAAAATTAGCCGGGCGTGGTGGTGGCGCCTGTAGTCCCAGCTACTCGGGAGGCTGAGGCAGGAGAATGGTGGGAACCCGGGAGGCGGAGCTTGCAGTGAGCTGAGATCCGGCCACTGCACTCCAGCCTGGGCGACAGAGCGAGACTCCGCCTCAAAAAAAAAAAAAAAAAAAAAAAAAGAACAACTCTGAATTCCTACTACTCTCATTACTAGGAATTTGATTACTCTTTTAACCACGCCAAGAGATCCCCTACAAAAACTTGGTGACCAGGCTATTTATCCATTTCCTACTTACCAGTGGTGTATGGGTGCTCCATCGGGCATTTCGTTTGATGGCCCCAACCACAATGTTAATCTCCCCTTGAATGATGTAAATATTCTTATCCACCATCTTGGCAAACCTACCAAAACAGTTAGGATAATAGTCTGGTTAATATTTGGTTACCCAAATCATACCCAAGCTTAAAAATCGGTACCTGATAAGGTTAGAATTGTGATTTAACTTTTCAGTACTAAGATTTTCTTTCTTTTTTTGTTTTTGTTTTTTTTTGAGGCGGAGTTTCACTCTTCTTGCCCAGGCTGGAGTGCAATGGCACCATCTCAGCTTACCACAACCTCTGCCTCCCAGGTTCAAGCAATTCTCCTGCCTCAGCCTCCCGAGTAGCTGGGATTACAGGCATGCGCCACCATATCCAGCTAATTTTGTATTTTTTTCAGTAGAGACGGGGTTTCTCCGTGTTAGTCAGGCTGGTCTCGAACTCCAGACCTCAGGTAATTTGCCCGGCTGGGCCTCCCAAAGTGCTTGGATTACAGGCGTGGGCCAGTACAGGCGCCTAGCCAGTACCAACATTTTCTATACTCATAAAATCTGTTAGCCAGGTGCGGTGGCTCAGGCCTGTAATCCCAGCACTTTGGGAGGCCGAGGCAGGTGGATCACCTGAGGTTGGGAGTTCAAGGTCAGCCTGACCAACATGGAGAAACCCCCTCTCCACTAAAAACACAAAAAATTAGCCAAGCATGGTAATGCATGCCTGTAATCTCAGCTACTCGGGAGGCTGAGGTAGGAGAATTGCTTGAACCCGGGAGGCAGAGGTTGTGATGAGCCAAGATCACACCATTGCACTCCAGCCTGGGCAACAAGAGTGAAACTCCATTTCAAAAAAAAAAAAATCTGTAATACTAAAATGAGATGAAGTCCATCTTATGTTATGAATCCAACTATCTGGCTCTCCTAGGGGGTCTTTAGAAGTTCAAGGTAGTTCAAGATACAACTCAAAGCAAGTCAATCCAGAAAACTTTTCAAACGCACCTCAACAATCCTCAGGAAGCATGTTAAATTCTTCAAAGTCAATTGTTCCCAAAGTTCTATGATGCCTTTAAGTACACAGATACAACTATAATGTCAGCTTGTTAAAAACAGTATTTCTGGCCAAACGTGGTGGCTCATGCCTATAATCCTAGCACTTCGGGAGGACAAGGTGGGAAGATTGCTTGAGTACAGGAATTTGAGACCAGCCTGGGCAACATAACAAGACACTCTCTCTCGCTCTCCCCTAAATACATAGCCTTCCCTTTGTTCTTTTTTATCTACTCAATAAAGTAACAGTGAAGATTCAAGTTAAAGAAGAGAATAAAGGTTGTTGGAAGCATAGCGTTGGTTTAGAACCACAATTGCAATATCAGCCTAAAGGCTGCATCCAGGCCAGGTGAAGTGGCTCACACATGCAATCCCAGCACTTTGGGAATCCAAGGCAGGAGAATCAGTTGAGCCCAGGAGTTGAGACCAGCCTGGGCAAACAGTGAGACCCAGTCTCTACCAAAAAAAACAAAAGTAAAAAATTAGCTAGACATGGTGGCACACACCTGTAGTCCTAGTTACTGAGGAGGCTGAGGCAGGAGGATCACTTGAGCTCAGGAGTTCGAGGCTGCAGAGAGCTATGATCCCACAACTGCACTCCAGCCTGGGTCATAGAGCAAGACACTATCTCTAAAAATATATAAATATAAATATAAAATATAAATAAGTGACTGCATCCAACTGGCCCAGTCAGTTCCAGAAAACTGGACAGTGACAGTCACAAGACCTTTGAAAAGTTCTGAAAACTCATATTAACTTACAGCAAGAAAGCATTAATATAATACGTAAATACAAAATAAAAGGTCTGTGCTAATATACCCGAACTTATAACCATAACTATCCCTAAAGAAGGTGCTATGAAATCAGGGTGCAATCAGAGGATACTTGAGCCCTATCTGTAATGTTTTTGTCTTTTGGGGTTTTTTTGAGACAGGGTCTCACTCTGTCACCGAGGTTGGAGTCCTGTGGCACTGTCATGCCTCACTGCAGACCTGAACTCTTGGGTTCAAGCAATCCTTCTGCCTTAGCCTCCTGAGTAGCAGGGACTTCAGGCGCACACCACCACACCCAACTAATTTTTGTATTTTTTTGTAGAGATGGGGTCTCACTTTGTTGCCCAGGATGGATCTGTAATGTTTCAATTTTTTACAAAAAGGTCAGGCACTGTGGCTCGCACCTGTAATCCCAGCACTTCAGGAGTGCCAAGGCGGGTAAATCACCTGAGCTCCAGACCAGCCTGGTCAACATAGTGAAACCCATCTCCATTCAAAACACAAAAACTGGCCAGGCGTGGTGGAGAGCGCCTGTAATCCCAGTTTACTTGGGTGGCTGAGGCAGAAGAATTGCTTGAACCTGGGAGGCAGAGGTTAAAGCGAGCTGAGATTACACCACTGTACTCCAGCCTGGGCAATGGAGCCAGACTCCATCTCAAAAAAAGAAAAAAAATACTTTCTCTTTTTTTACAAAAAGAAAGTATTACCGTACTATCAATATAATTAAACATTAATAATGATAAGAGGTATACAATTTCTGCCCTTGAGGCATTTATACAGTTTAGTGGAATAGATATGAAAACTGAGACACAGCCAGAGATATAGAGAAAGAAATGTACTCAGCAAATAGCTCAATCTGCATATTTTGCATAACATGAGGCCCCCCAGAAAGTGAAAAGCATGAAAACCACCATGATAAAGAAAAAAGAAACTGGTACAAATTTTGTCCAGGGGCCAGGCGCAGTAGCTCACACCTTTAAACCCCAACACTGTGGAAGGCTGAGGTGGGCAGATTGTTTGAGCCCAGGAGTTCGGGACCAGCCTCGGCAACATGGCGAACCCTGTCTCTACAAAAAATACAAAAATTAGCCAGGTGTGGTAGTGCACACCAGTAGTCCCAGCTGGTAGGGAGGCTGAGGTGGGAGGATTGCTTGAGGCCGGCAGATCGAGGCTGCAGTAGATCGAGAGTGCGTTTGTGCCACTGCACTCCAGCCTGGGCAACAGAGCGAGACTCTGTCTTAAAAAAATAATAATAGGCCAGACGCGGTGGCTCACGCCTGTAATCCCAACACTTTGTGAAGCTGAGGTGGGCAGATCACAAGGTCAGAAGATCGAGACCATCCTGACTAACACAGTGAAACCCCATCTCTACTAAAAATACAAAAAAATTAACCGGGCATGGTGGGGGGCGCCTGTAGTACCAGCTACTCAGGAGGCTGAGGCAGGAGAATGGCATGAACCCAGGAGGCAGAGTTTGCAGTGAGCCGAGATTGCGCCACTGTACTCCAGCCTGGGCAACAGAGTGAGACTCCGTCTCAAAAAAAAAAAAAAATAAAATAAAATAATAATAATAATAATGTGTCCATGCCCACAACACGTCCCCAGTCCACAAGGGAATCCAACACAAGATTTATATTAAGGACAATTTAAAGAACTAGGTTAGTCTCAGAAGACTATCTGCTTTCCACATGCTCTAGGAATACAACAATGTTCTCTTCTGAGAAGGTTCAATGATATGAATGTACAACCATCCTCTCTTATGAGGAGGAGGAGGAGGAGAACTTAGAAATAAAGGAAAGATAAATTCAAAAATGATTTAAAGAATCAGAAGAGAAAATATTAAATCTCTCCTCGTATTTCCCCTTCCTTAAATCATGTAGGCAAGATGAATATGCTCTAGGTCTCTGGAAGGACTTGTAAGAAACTGCTAAGAGGTTGCTGCCTCCAGGGAAAGAAACCAGATGACTAGGGAACTGAGTGGTGGAGGAGTGAAAGGAAGACTAACTTTTCTCTGTATATTCTTTTTTACCTTTTGAATTTTGTGTCACAAACATATATTACCTATTAACTACTTTTAAATTTTAATCAACGGATTTACTAAAAATGAATAAGCTCTTTAGGAAAGAACTAACCACTTTCTAAGATAGCAAAGGTCTAAGCAAAAAATCATTGTAAAAAAGAAACATCCAGGGCTGGGCGCAGTGGCTCACGCCTATAATCCCAGCACTTTGGGAGGCTGAGGTGGGCAGATCACCTGAGGTTGGGAGTTCAAGACCAACCTGGCCAACAGGGTGAAACCCTGCCTCAACTAAAAATACAAAAATTAGCCAGGTATGGTGACACGCACCTGTAATCCCAGCTGCTTGGGAGGCTGAGGCAGGAGAATCACTTGAACCCAGGAGGCAGAGGTTGCAGTGAGCCGAGATCACACCACTGCATTCCAGCCTGGGCAACAGAGTGAGACTCTGTCTCATAAAAAAAAAGAAACATCTAGGGAATGAAGAGGAATTATTTTCAAGTATTATGCTGAACTGCCTAATCTCCTTCTAGGTCTCTGAGTGTATGTCTCCTCACTCAGGGAATCTCCAAACAGTTGTGCCCTTCAGCTTCAGATGGGAAACTGATGAACCACTTGCTGTCTGGTAGCCAATGGCCGAGAAATCCCTTGTCACAAGGTCATAAAGGCCTGCAGAAACCTCATAAAAGTATAGTAGAAACAAACTTAAGATTTATCTTGCGTCAGAGATAACAAGAGAAATACATCCATTATGTACCCACACAAATGAAAAATTAATAGAAAAAAATAAATAAGAGAGGGAACAACTAAATAAATACCAACTAATACCCTTAGCCAGATAAGCCACTGGTCCAGAGGCTCTGAGTAACATGTACCCTTGAAAGCACTGTCCATTTAAAGCTGGGTCTAGAACATTCCCCTAGTGCTCTGTGGCATCCCAGTTACCTCAACAGGATCCAAAGAGGAGTCACTGTATCACTTGGCAACTCTGTCTATATCCAAACAAAAGCAGAAGAAAAAGAAACAATAAATTGGATTCTTATTTAATGGAATACCAAAAATATATCTCAGGTTATTTAAATATGAAAAGCAAAACTTGAAATCTCTTAGAAGCTAATATATGAGAATATTTTCTTTTTGATTTTTTTTTTTTAGAGATAGGGTCTTGCTATGTTGCCGAACCTGGACTCAAACTCCTAGGCTCAAGCAATCCTTCCACGTCAGCCTCCTGGATAGCTGAGACAACAGGTGTGCACCACAGCACCTAGCTACAGGACAGTATTTTAATAAACTCAGCATAAGGGAGAAGTACCTAAACAGGAAACAAAAAGTAAAACCTCTTTAAAAAATCGGTGAATTCAACAATGTTAAAATTTAAAATGTCTGTTCAAAAGATACCATAAAAAAGAGGGAAAAGATAAGGCACAAACCAGAAGAAAATATTTGTAGCACATATAACTAATAAAGGAATAATATACAGAGCATACAATAACTGCTGCAAAACTACAAGAACCAGACATATAACCCCTCCCCAAAATTGGTAACAGACATGCATAGGCGTTTCATAGAATAGGAAACATAAACAGCAAATAAATACATGAAAAGATTATTAGCTTCATTAATAATCAGGAAAATTACAAAATAAGATTATAATGATATACCACTTTATATTCCTGAAATAGCAAAACACTTTAAATCTGATAATACTTAAAAGGCCAGGTGCTCATGCCTGTAATCCAGCATTTCAGGAGGCCGATGCAGGAGAATCACTTGAGCCCAGGAATTTGAGAACAGCCTGGGCAACATGGCAAAACTCCATCTCTACAAAAAATTTAAAAATTAGTAGGGCATGGTGGCACGTGCCTGTAGTCCCAGCTACATGCGAGGCTGAAGTGATCACTTGAGCCTAGGAGGTCAAGGCTGCAGTGAGCCATGATCACACTACTGTACTCCAGCCTGGGCAACAGAGTAAGACCCTGTCTCAAAAAAAAAAAAAAAATTCTTTTTAAATTAGTAAAAAAATGCAGACCAAATGGCTATTATGTATCTAAATTAATATGAATTTGTATAACAATTCGGCATTATCTTACAAAGCTAAAGCACTTCATATCCTGTATTACAGCAATTCCACTTCTAGGACTATACCCCAGAGAAGCTCACAAAAAAAACTGAGAATAGTGGCAAGGGGCAGGGAGTGTCGGGGAACTAACAGGGAAGGGCATACATGCAGCCTCAGTTTTGGTAATGTTGTTTTTCAAGCTGGGTGGCAGCCACTGGTGCCCCATATATGCTACACATATTCTTTGTATAAAATAGACCCTCGGCTGGGGGCAGTGGCTCATGCCTGTAATCCCAGCACTTTGGGAGGCTAAGGCGGGCAGATCAACTGAGGTCAGGAGTTTGAGACCAGCCTGGACAGCATGGTGAAATCCCCACTCTACTAAAAATACAAAAATTAGCTGGGCATGATGGCAGGGGCCTGTAATCCCAGCTATTCAGGAGGCTGAGGCAGGAGGATTGCTTGAATCCAGGAAGTGGAGTAAGCCAAGATTGCACCACTACAGCCTGGGCAGCAGAGCAAGACACCAGCTCAAAAAATAATAAAATAAAATAAAATAAAAGACCCTAAAAAGTTCTTTTGTTTTTTAATTTTTGGGTTTTTTTTTTTGAGACAGGGTCTCATTCTGTCGCCTAGGCTGGAGTGCAGTGGTACAATCTTGGCTCACTGCAACATCTGCTTCCCAGGCTCAAGTGATCCTCCTACCTCAGCCTCCCAAGTAGCTAGAAATACAGGCACAAGCTACCAAGCCTGGCTAATTTTTTTGTATTTTTTGTAGAGACAACATTTTGCCATGTTGCCCAGGCTGGTCTCAAACTCCAGAGCTCAAAGCAATCTGCCTGCCTCAGACTCCCAAAATGTTGGGATTATAGGTGTGAGCCACCGTGCCCCGTCATTCCTACTTTTTAAAGTCATGGTCTTTGCTGCCTCTTTGCCTTTGCATATGAAGTTCCCTTTCTATTCTGAATGTTTTTTCTCACTCTTGTCCACCTGATAAACCCTTACTCATTCCATCCAAAAGTCAATGAGGGAGTCAGAATATCACAGTGGTTCTAAGACCAAGCTTACAACCACTTTATTTATTTATTTTCCACTTTTTTTTTTTTTACTTTTTTTTTTTTTCTTCTTTTTTTTTTTGAGACAGCGTTTCCCCCTTGTTGCCCAGGCTGGAGTCCAATGGCACAGTCTCAGCTCACTGTAACCTCCGCCTCCCAGGTTCAAGCGATTCTCCTGCCTCAACCTCCTGAGTAGCTGGGATTACATTCATGCACCACCATGCCTGGCCGATTTTATATTTTTAGTAGAGACGAGGTTTCTCCATGTTAGTCAGGCTGGTCTCAAACTCCCAGCCTCAGGTGATCTGCCTGCCTCGGCCTCCCAAAGTGCTAGGATTACAGGCGTAAGCCACTAAGCCCAGCCCTTTTTTCCACTTTTTTAGTATTTTCAGTAGAGTTGGGCCATGTTGGCTAGGCTGGTCTCAAACTCCTGGTCTCAAATTCCTGACCTCAAGTGATCTGCCTGCCTCAGTCTCTCAAAGTGCTGGGATTACAGGTATGAGCCACCACACCCGGCCACCCACAGCACTTTGTACCTATCTCTATTTAAACATATCTTGGCCAGGCACAGTGGCTGATGTCTGTGATCCCAGCACTTTGGGAGGCCAAGGCAGGAGCATCAGTTGAGCCTAGAAGTTCAAGACCAGCCTAGGCAACATGGCGAGACTCTGCATCTACAAAACATAAAGAAAAACTGGCCAGGTGTGGTGGCGCACACCTGTTGTCCCAGCTACTTGGGAGGCTAAGGCAGGAGGATCACTTGAGCTGACGAGTTCCAGGTTGCCCTGAGCTATGACCGTGCCACTGCACTCCAGCCTGGGTGACAGAGTGAGACTCTGCCTCAAATAAATAAATGAAAATAAAAATAAACACATCTCATACCAATTTATAATTATTTATTTAGTATATCTCCACCATGGGACTATCAGGCTCTATCTCAGGGGGAAAGACCATGATTTATTTACCTTTTTATCTCCAAAGCCTGACACATAGTAAGAAAAATGATCAATAAATACTGGATGAACAAATGAATTAACTAACATCAAGACTGACTCTTCAAGAGTGGTACAGCACACATCCACCTCACAAGAAAAATGACTTCGTAGAAGACAATGACTCTGAGCCACACTGGCAAACCTTTTTTTGGTGTTCTGTATTTGCTTCTCTACCAGAAGTCACAAACCTTCCATACAGGTAAAAAGAACCCACATTTACCTACCAGCTAAATCATAATGCTTCTTTCTTCACATCTATCTTCCTGACATCTCCTCAAGTGTTATTTGCACACTCATATTTTTGTGAAATATATAATTTTTAATATAACTGTCAATTATTCATATATGTCTTATTTTCTTTGGCTCTAAATAGCTGTTTTTAGTACACTAGTGTTTAAGTTGTTTTTTTTTTTTTAAATTGCTTTTATGGTTTTTTTGTTTTGTTTGGTTTTTGTTTTTTTGTTTTGAGACGGAGTTTTGCTCTTGTCATCCAGGCTGGAGTACAGCGGCACGATCTTGGCTCATTGCAACCTCCACCTCCAGGGTTCAAGTGATTCTCCTGCCTCAGCCTCCTGAGTAGCTGGGATTACAGGTGCCCACCACCACACCTAGCTAATTTTTATATTTTTAGTAAAAACAGGGTTTCACAATGTTGGCCAAGCTGGCCTTGAATTCCTGACCTCAGGTGATCTGCCTGCCTTGACTTCCCAAAGTGCTGGGATTACAGGCATGAGCTACCGCGCCTGGCCTCTTAATCACTTTTAAACATTTTCCTTGGCCAGGTGCAGTAGTTCTCATCGGTAATCCCAGCACTGTAGGAGGCCAAAGCAGGAGGAATGCTTGAGCTTAGGAGTCAGAGACCAGCCTAGGCAACATAAATTTAAAAAATAAAAATAAAAAGTAGTGGGACATAGTGGTACATGCCTGTAGTCTGAGCTACTAGGGAGGCTAAAGCAGGAGGATCACTTGAGCCCAAAAAATCAAGGCTGCAATGAGCTATGATGACACCACTGCACTCTGGGCAACATGGTAAAACCCTGTCTCTACAAAAAATACAAAAATCAGGCAGGCTTGGTGGCAAGCGCCTATAGTCCCAGCTACTCAGGAGGCTGAGATGGGAGGATCACTTCAGCCTGAGAGGCAAAGGTTGCAGTGAGCCGAGATCTCACATCACTGCATGCCAGCTTGGGTGGCAGAGAGAGACTCTGTCTCAAAAAAAATTGTCCTTATCCAACTAGCAAATAAATTATCCAGAGGCAAAAGCGCAAGTTTGTTTCTCTTTTTCATGATGCCTTTGTGTCTAATACAGAGCTGCGCAAATCAAGAAAACCGATAGACCTTCTGAAAAGGTAGATGGTAGTAGGGAGCTGAAGGACCAGCAATAGGCCCTTCTAAGGTTTATGTTCACTCAATCCATTTAAAAGCCAGAGAAGGCAGGGCACGGTGGCTCACGCCTGTAAACCCAGCACTTTGGGAGGCCAAGGCGGGCGGATCACGAGGTCAAGAGTTCAAGAACAGCCTGGCCAATATGGTGAAACCCCATCTCTACTAAAAACACAAAAATTAGCCGGGTGTGGTGGCGCGCACCTGTAGTCCCAACTACTCAGGAGTCTACGGCAGGAGAATTGCTTGAACCCGGGAGGCGGAGGTTACAGTGAGCCGAGATCACGCCACTGCACTCTAGCCTGGGCGACAGAGCAAGACTCCATCTAAAAAATAAAAAAAGCCAGAGAAACACTAAAGATGCAGATCTTTTAACATTTCCAGAGCTGGCCTAGGAACACACCATAGTTATGTGCTTTACTGAGAATAACCAGAGTTACTAAACTAGGAAACAACTTACTGAGCTCAAGAAATTTACTCAAAGGGTGGAAGTAAAAGAAGGTTAAACTGGGAAAAAAGCTGGTGCCCTGACAAGGCATCACTGGAAAATCCTCCCAGACCTGATAATCAGGTGAACAGTGTACCTCAGCTCTGGCATGCCATCTCCTCCCACTGTGGAGATTCTGAGAGTATCTCAAGAATAATTTATAAGGAAGCTACTAATATGTCCAAAGCTGTCCCTTCTGCCAGCTTAGAGATGAAAAATGAAACAAAGTTTCTCTATCTCACTCCATCTTTTAGCCACTCAGGGCACCCAAGGTATAAAGGTGACAGCTGGCAGAGCAGGACAAAGAAAAAGTCTATGTGATTATGCATAGAGAACTGCAGTGATTAAGTCTCATAAGGCCTGCCCATTTTGTTTATTGAGGGTCATCATCCAGTAGCCATTGGGCAGAATCCAGTCCACAGACATATTTTGTTTGGCCTGAAAAAGGCTTAAAAATATTTTTAAGGCTGGGCACGGTGGCTCAAGCCTGTAATCCCAGCACTTTGGGAGGCCGAGATGGGCGGATCACAAGGTCAGGAGATCGAGACTATCCTGGCTAACATGGTGAAACCCCGTCTCTACTACAAAAATACAAAAAAACTAGCCGGGCGAGGTGGTGGATGCCTGTAGTCCCAGCTACTCGGGAGGTTGAGGCAGGAGAATGGCATGAACCCGGGAGGCGGAGCTTGCAGTGAGCCGAGATCCGGCCATTGCACTCCAGCCTGGGTGACAGAGCGGGACTCTGTCTCAAGAAAAAAAACAAACAAACAAACAAAAATATTTTAAACTAGTTTCCAGCAATTAGAAAACACAATGATTTAGGCTGGGCGCGGTGGCTCAAGCCTGTAATCCCAGCACTTTGGGAGGCCGAGACGGGTGGATCACGAGGTCAGGAGATCGAGACTATCCTGGCTAACATGGTGAAACCCCATCTCTACTAAAAATACAAAAAACTAGCTGGGCGTGGTGGCGGGCACCTGTAGTCCCAGCTACTTGGGAGGCTGAGGCGGGAGAATGGCCTAAACCCGGGAGGCGGAGCTTGCAGTGAGCCGAGATCACACCACTGCACTCCAGCCTGGGAGACACAGCGAGACTCCGTCTCAAAAAAAAAAAAAAAAAAAAAAAAAAAAAAACACAATTATTTAAATTTCCAGTTTCTCCTGAAAAATAGGGTGGTCATTCTGTGCCCGCATTCTAAAACAGTAACAATCTGTTGAAAAAGGAACAGTTGGCTCTTTTAAATAAGGGAATGGGTTGAGCATGGTGGTTCATTCCTGTAATCCCAGCACTTTGGGAGGCCAAGGTGGTAGGATTGCTTGAGTCTAGGAGTTTGAAACCAGCCTGAGCACCATTGTGAGACCTTGTCTCTACAAAATATTTAAAAATTAGCTGGGCATGATGGCACACATCTGTAGTCCCAGCTACTTGGGAGGCTGAGGTGGCAAGATCATTTGAGCCCAGAGGTCAAGGCTGCAGTGAGCTGTGATTGCTCCTCTGCACTCCAGCTAGGGTGACAGAGCAAGACCCTGTCTCAATAAA
Source organism: Macaca thibetana thibetana (assembly GCF_024542745.1). Classification (NCBI taxonomy): domain Eukaryota; kingdom Metazoa; phylum Chordata; class Mammalia; order Primates; family Cercopithecidae; genus Macaca; species Macaca thibetana. The sequence goes on along the minus strand of NC_065586.1, from coordinate 98,357,597 downwards.
AAGAAATCAAAATGAAAGATAAAAAAATATAAAGGCATGGGTTCTCCAGTACACCAGAGTCCCCACTAATCCTAATACATTCCCATGGGACTCAATTCACTCATTTACATTACCTGCCTGGCATTTAGGCATGTGAGCTTGTAGCCCCTGGTTCGTATGACTGGCAAACCATTACTTTGCCATCATACTTCCATACGACTATTGCATCTATGATAATTTCCACTACTACTAGAACAAATAATCACTTCTATGATCACTTCTATTATTACTGGGGGTCCAAATCAGCACACTGCTTTATTATATTTTCATTTAGTTAAACAACTGCAGTTGAACATATTGAAATATTAAAAAAAAGAGTAACAGCTAAACAGTAGCCCATTATATTTACATAGCTCTTCCAGCCTGAGGATAAAATGTCAACAAAAACATACACCCTTAAATTCAATCCCACCATTAACCCAACAACAGAATCATTCTAATCAATCACACAGAGCCACAGGGATATAGAGTGTGATCAACCAATGAGAAGTGTCATACAAAGATTAGGGTGATCCTTGCAGTGAGTACTCTATAAATAGAGTCTCCTCAAAAGCAAGAGCTGTGTCTTCTTCCTCTCTAGCTGCCCACAGTAGCCAGTCTAAGTACCCTATCAATGAGGTTATTATGTAAAAGTGGCAGTCATCCTGACTTCTGGAACAGAGGGAAATAAAATAGTAGTGGAACTTTGAGAACTCTGAGCTGAAACTGGGATTGGTGCCCGGCTACTGAGGAGATATGTCTATAACCTGAGTTCCCACTGTGCCAATGAGCATCACTGTCAAGACTGGAACACACTATCTATAAACACCATTAAAAAGAAGCTCAAATACAAGTTTAGAACTTGTATTTGAAGGATGAATTTTCTGATTTGTGGGTAGAAGTGGGAATTATTCCTATCTAGAAAATTATTCCTATCTAGAAATGACATTTAGGATTATAAAAAGAGAGAGAGAGAGAAAGAGAAAACGTTTTGATGCCTCTACAGTCACCCTCAGGCTCAACTGGGGATGACTGGATCCTGGATTGATCACACTGCCTACCCAGAGACTAGATTGCCTGTTATGCAAAGCATATCAACTCAACAGGGCAATGGCCCAAGTGAGCAAGGCAGGATCATCAAACCTGGGTACTCCCTGAGCTATGTCATTTCATTTGCTGCGTTCAACTACTTTTTTGGGGGCGGGGAGAGGGGAGGAATTCTACACTTAGATCAGCAAGTTAAAATGCAAATAGTTTCCTGTACCATTTCCATCCCACTAATTCTAAATCAACACACGTGAAGCATAAATAATGCCATCCCCCTTCTCCCAACACATACAAAAATTTCAATTTCATAAGGACAAAGGTAGGAAGGGTAAAGGGAAATTATGAAATTTCAATTTAATAAGGACAAAGGTAGGAAAAACTGAGCTGTCATTCCAAGATCCTAAATAGTTTTCTCTTCTAACACTATGACGTTTTGATCCTCCTTGTTACTACCTCATCATGCAAAAGTGCAAAGTGTTCCTGACTGCCAGGACCAAAAGCAGGCCACAAGTTCTGATCACATATTGAAACTAATCCCAGATAGAGATAACATTTATTGAGTGCCCACTACATACCAAAAGGCATTAGGTTGATCCTGCTCTTAACCTACTACTTGCTCTAGCTAGGTCACTGCACATATACGCTACTACTTTTAAGAAGTGCATTAACTGAGCAATCCCAAAGCAGACCTTTCCATTTGTACCCTCCACAGGGCCTAGAGTGCCTTGTATACCTGAATTAAAGGCATACAAGTTTCCACATTGTGCATTTAAAAACACCATCTACACTATTCCTTATTTCTAAAAGCATTCTTTACCCTTGGTGGACTTTTACAGCTTTACAACACAGCAGTTTATCAAAGGTCATCACAGTGCCATAAACTACACTCTCTAGGGTTATGTTCCATCACTCACTCTGGGGCTCTGACCCTACAACTGGCTGAAAATCTCTCATGACTCTTTTTGCCCACTAAAAATAATAGGCCAACAATACCAAACTTTGCCATTACTCAAACATCTCTCTGCTCTCAGTCAAATACGTCATAACAGAGTGGTTTCCTTATGATTAAGCCTCATCTCCTTGGTGAAGAGAAGATCTGGGAGAGAAATGTCAACAAAAACATACACCAGAAAAGAATGTCTGTGAAAGATTGTATAAAGGAACAAACAGACCCAGAAGATAGGTCTAGTGTTTATATACAGATCCAGACTGGCAGTTGAGCTGTCCTGTAAGAGGAAAGCCTTCTCATAGCCCAGTTCCCTGTGCTGCTGTAACCTCAAGCCTTCCACACGTCCGTCTGGTGACAACCTGATTCTAGGGTGCACTAGTTCATCATTCAGTATAAATGAAGCAGTTCCTTTGTATTAGTGAGGCAGTCACAAAGAAGTAGACGCTGTACAGAATCTAGAGAGAGACTTTCATATCTAAAGTCTGAAAACCCATAAAAGTAGACACAATGCTTCTTAGGTTTCCTTTCAGCTTTTGAGTACTGGGCTCTTTAGGATGCAGAAAGCGCTGGAAAAGAGAAGCTAAAGACTAGGTCAAGCCTGGGAAAATAGATTTGGGCACCTGCAAAGGATCAGTAATGAGGGCAGAAATCGCCCCTCCTGCGGCAGGGGCCTGACCTTTGCCCCTGCTACCTTTCTGTTCCCTCCCACAACAACCCTTCCCTCGTCTTATTCCTGTTCGCTGCGTCCTTAGCCCACCCTGGCTCGCCCAATTTAAGGGCCCTTCCTCCTAATTCCCTATTGCGAAGTCAGGGCGGCCTTCACCACACCGGAACTCTAGGAAGAGACTTCGCTGACCTGTCAGCGGATCCAAAATGGCGGGGCCTAGTCCCAGGACCGGCAGCCGCTGCTCATGTCCAGCCCGCACCCTGGAGGCGTCTCCGAGCAGCTCTCCCAGCTCTGGTAGCAGATGGGAGAAGAGAAGGAGCCTGTTTCCTGGAAATTATGGCCGAAGTCAGGTTGGGACTGCACAGTCCGCCAGGATGAGTCGGCCGGGACGGGCAGCGGAGCCGGCTACCTTCCCTGTCAGCTCACTGACGTGGTAACTAGCCTCAGTCTAGCCCGCTGCCTGGTAACTGCGCGAGCCTTGCCGCATTCAGCCAATCATAGCTTTGCTCCATGAAAAGTAGCATTCCGACTATCCAATCGAATAAAGGAAATTGGCTTCAGGAGGCGGGTAGTGCCTCAAGAGGCGAGATTACTAGGGAAAGAAAGGGTAGGTTAGGGGACAACCAACGCATACGAGTACTCTCTGAGTGACAGTTTAGAAAACCAATAAAAAATGAGGAACTGTGCTGGGCGGCTAGAGAGGTGGAGTTAGGTAGAGTTCGGTTGCAGTGCGCGGTCTGGCAGTGGCTGCTGGGCGTTATGGGGAGGAAGGCTACAATTGGCTGGAAAGGGGCGGGGTCCGTTTTGAGAACTTGAGCGGGCATCCCTACTCCCCTGTCCACGTATTATCAAAGTTATCTGGGCCAAGACCATGCCCCTTGAGGAATCACTCCTTTTCGAGGCAGCTCTGGGCGCCCTTCATTCTAAAGTCCAGCGATTTATTCCACACCCTGCTCTCCTCGCCCTCTCGTCCACCTTCCCTGTTGTGGCTTCTCACAGTTGTGTCTGTCACGTCCCAGCTCTGTTTCAGCGTCTTCTGCACCATCCCCAACATCCAGAAATAGAGGAAATGGGACGTAGCAGAAGCCCTGGATATCTAATTTAAGTCTCTTCATTTTACATTATAGGAAACAGCCCCGGAGTGGAAGGCTGGGCCCATGTTCACATAACTAGTAAATAGCAGGGCAGAGAGACGAACCCCTGGGTCTCCTTACCCCCAGGCCAACTCTTTTCATCGCCTTTTGTCACCTCTTATGCCTTAGTATATCGGGCTTTGACTCCTGGTCTGCCTTTCATACCAAGCCTTGGACAGGCCTTATCCACCAGGCTAAATACACAGCTTAGCCCACCTCATCAGTGATAGGAAACAGAAGTCTTGTTTGCCTTAGAAACGCTAAGGGGCCTGAGGGTTGGATGCCCACCTGTTTTCACTGTCTTGCTCCCAGCTGCCTCCTCCCCTTGCAAGAGATGATAGAGGTCACTAAGCTATTTAGAATTACCCGTATTACCTGAAAGTGAGAATATATGGGAAGAGAACAAGAGGATGGGTTTTCTCTAGCAGACTGAATCATGAAATTTCCAGCCTATTTGGGACACTAGAGACCTAGTGTCCCTGCAGACCTGGAGAAGCTGCTGGGAAGCAGTGAAAAAAAAAAAAACTTCTCTCCATACTTCCTCCCAATTATGGATGACCCAAGTCCAGGGAAGCTCCATAACTAACCACATAGGAACGTAGTCTCAAAACCAGACATCCAAAGACCATCCATATGCTACGATGCTCTAGTTTTTGTTTGTTTGCTTTTTGTTTGTTTGTTTTGAGACAGAGTCTTGCTCTGTCATCCAGGATGGAGTGCAGTGGTATGATCTTGGCTCACTGCAACCTCCACCTCCTGGGTTCAAGTAATTCTCCTGCCTCAGCCTCCCAAGTAGCTGGGAGTACAGGCATCTGCCATCACGCCCAGCTAATTTTTGTATTTTTAGTAGAGACGGGGTTTCACCACGTTGGACAGGCTGGTCTCGAACTCCTGACCTCAGGTGATCTGGCCGCCTTGGCCTCCCAAAGTGTTGAGATTACAGGCATGAGCTACCATGCCTGGCCACGATGCTGTAGTGTAAAACACCCATCAGACATCAGACCTGAAGAACCCCTTAATAACTCCCTACACCTGCACATTGGGCTTCTGGTCAGTGGGTCCAGCTGAGGATTTAGCCTCTATCACCTAAAGAGAGTCAGGGAAAGAGGATATACCATCATAGCACTTCTTTCCACATTACCTCAGAGCCATTTTCTTCTTCATTTGAAAACTGAGAGTTGGTGTCCTGGGCCTGTCTCAGATTGAGAGGTCCTGGAAAGCCAACTGGAAAATCCTCTAAGTGGGCCAAAACTTCCTGCTCGCCAATATCTACTTCTACCTACCTCCAGAAATTCATCATTCTAAAAGTATGTGATTGTGCAATAGAGATGGGGAGGAGAGAGAAGACAATTCCCTAGTCCCTCCTAACCACTAATCATCATCTTACCAGGCAGAACATCTTCCTCATAGATTTCACTGTGACATATTTATTGAGATTCTACATTATACCTGGGAATAATAGACATGGTCCTTACCATCCTAAATTTTATTCTCACAGCAGACAACACATAAGCTGATCCCTTCAATATGGTGGGTGGTGTAATAGAGGGTATACACAGAGGGTCACGGGAGCAAGAGGCTAACCTGAGAGTTCAGAAAAGGCTTCCCAGAGAAAATAAGGCCTGAGTGGAACATTGGAGGAGTAGGAATAGACAATGCAAAGATGAGTTACTTTCACAGGAAGGGCCAAAGGTGTGCAGGAAACTACTAGGAAATTGGAGATGAAGACAGGGTCCAAAAGGTCTTGTATGCCAGAGTAGGGAGCTTCACCTTTATCCTAAGGGCAATAGGAGTCACTGAACAGTAAAGACATGACTGTTCAGATTTGCCTTAGGGGCATATTGTGTGACTGGGCTGAGGCTCTCAGGAGCATCCAAGCAACACAGCCTAACTGCAAGAAGAGAAGGAGCCTGTTTCCTGGAAATTGAGGCCTAAGTCAGGGAGAGCCGAAGTCACAGTCTGCTAGGAGTCTTGGTCATCTGTTACTTGGTCATCTGCCCTGTCCCTTGCAAATTCCTAACCAGCAGGCACCAAGGCTACACCTTGCCCACAGTACTTAACCTGGTACCACCAGCGGGAAACCAGCCCTGCTGAAGGAGGGAGAGCACAGCCCAAGCAAGACAAGGGTACAGACTGAAAGGCAATCGGTCCATGCCTTTGGAGTGCCCAGCCCAAGCCCTGAGATCCAGCAGGAACCTCCTCTTAATTGTTTTGCGTGGGGAGGAAAATGATAGTTATTTGTCCAAGTTCACTCAGTGATGGTGCAGTTCGTGGCGGCGTTGGAATACCACTTTGGTTTGTCTCATTCCAAACCCTGCTGTCTACACGAAGTCACCTTCCTTGGAGAAGAAGGGGGAAATGAAGAGGAAGAAAGATACGAGGAAAAAGAGGAGCAGAGAGAAAGGGAAATGAGTCTTTTAAAGTGGCAGAGGAGGAAGGAGAATGGTAAACAGCAGGAGCGAAGCGGCTGAGGAGAAAGAAGAGGAAAGAAAGGCGAGACGTGGGAGGATTGGAACAGAGACAAAAGGGAGAGGAGAGACGGACAGCGACAAGTGGAGAAAATCGGCGAAACTTGAGCGGCAGAGAAGTCTGAGCGCTGAGACCCGGCGGCCCCGTGCGCCTTCCCAGCTGGCGCCGATCCACTTTGCTCCGGGTAGCGGCCCAGCCCCACTTCGCTGCCAGTCGATCCCTTTTACCCAGGACTACCGGGACCACTCTACTCTCTCCCGCTTGGCTCTGCCTAAGCGTCCTAGCCGGAGCGCGCTCTCTGCCACGTGGGGAGGGGCGCGGCCCAGTTGCTGAGGAGCGCTTCTGATTGGCCAGAGGGCGGGGTTCTTGGCGTCTCGCCGGCCAGACCCCTCCCTCATAGGCGGGGCTTGGAGATCCACAGCTGGAAAGGGCGGAGCCCCGGCAGCGCAGCTGGAAAGGGGCGGGGCCTGACGCGCGCGGCTCGCCGCGGCGGGCTGGGGGCGCCCTGGTCTGCCATAAAGTGAATGGGCGCCGACTGGGGGTGGCAGTACGCGGTGAGGCTCACTCCTTCCTCGAGTCCGAGAGAGCCGGAGCGGAGAGGCGGCCCGGGAGCAGGGGGGCGGCCCCCACTCCGGCCGGGTGCCCGGCCCCTGGCCCCTGCCTGCCCTCTAGATCGCCGCTGCCGCCGCCGCCGCTGCTGGGAGTCTGCCTGCCTGTTGCGGGACGCACTGTGAGTGTTTGACCATTCTAAGGACAGGGGCTCATGGGGCCGAGGAGTTATTGCTGGACCTTGGAATCCCTAAAACGGGACCTGGGGCAGCTGAACTCTGGTGCCTGGGGAACAGGTCGAGAACAGGGAGGGCGGACTGCAGACCTGGGGCCAGGACTTGGGAAAAGGGAAACTCAGGGTAAGAACCAGGGGATAGGGAAGGGGGAAGACTCAGAGGATCCGGAACGAAGCCGGAGACTTGAAGCCAGGATAGGGGCTTTGCGAGGCAGGGAGTAGGGAGTCTGGAAACCATTACCAGAAAGCGCCCTGGAATCCCAGGGCACGGGGCAGGCGGTCAGGGAGTGAAAGGGGTTGCAGAGGCCCTGGCCAGCTGAGGAGCCGGCGGCGGCCCCCAGTGTAGGGGCAGTTGGCGGCGCCCGACGCCCTTCCGCCCAGGCTCAGACTCCAGGGGCTGGGAGCCGGGGTGCGCCTGGTCACACACGCTTTTCTTCCCAGCTGCTCCGCAGTTGGAATAGGAGCCGTGTTGTGAGAGCCCGGCCGCGACTGAGTCAGATGGCCGCTGTGCAGATCAGAGTGACCAGGCGGCGGGTACGGTGGATCTGGCTTGGGGTGTCTGAGCCCAGCTGGGTCCTGACTTGAGGCCGCCTCAGAATCGGACAGAATGTCCGCGGCGCATGGGGCTCGGAGTGGACAGAATGTCCAGGGTAGCGAAGTGGGTCTCTCCGGAGCGGGCGTTGTGTCGGGCAGTGGCGGACAGAATGTCCCTGGCTAGGTGGCATGTCCATCTACCCAGCAGCACCTGCCCAGCTGCTGCGTGTGCGATGGGGTCGGCTGCGGTGGGTCACCTCAAATCCCAGCTCACACTTTGCCAACTTGTTTCAGCTCCTTCGGGCTGCGAAGCTGCGAGCAGGGAGCGAGAGTAAAGACTGCAGCCTGGACTTGGGGTGAGGGGCTGGGACACGTGCCCCCTTCAATTCAGAATAGATCAGAGCATCACTCTGTACTTCCAGAATCCAAATTTGAGGACAGAAGGCCAGTGAGGAGCCTGCTAGTGGGAATCAAGACCAGGAAAGGACCATCCAGGCTAACACGGTGAAACCCTGTTTCTACTTCAAATACAAAAAATTAGCCGGGTGTGGTGGCAGGCGCCTGTAGTCCCAGCTACTCGGGAGGCTGAGGCAGGAGAATGGTGTGAACCCGGGAGGCGGAGCTTGCAGTGAACCGAGATCGCGCCACTGCTCTCCAGCCTGGGCGACAGAGCTAGACTCTATCTCAAAACAAAAACAAAAACAAGCAAAAAAAAAAAAAAAAAAAAAACACAGGAAAGGAAGGAATAGGTGACAAAAGGCAATGAGAAAACAGGAAGGAGCTGGGCACAAACCCCTGGCAGCCTCAGTTGCCTCCTAATTCCAATACAATTAACCAGACACCCCCCAGACTCCTTGCTGGAGTATCAGCCGACCAATGGCTCCTTCCCTACAGTGGGCAGGAGCCCAGGCCAGAAGAGAAAACTACAGCCCCATTAGCAAAGCAAACCCTGTGGTCCTGTTTCCCTTTTGCTTCCTCAGCCCTACCAGTCCCAGCACCACCCTAGTGGCTGAGCAGAGGTGGGAAGGAGGCTCATGGAATCCAGACTCTGGAGTCCAACAGGGGACTATCTCGCCCTCTGAGTCTGGTTGGGAAGGATGTCTTGGCCCTACCTAACAGCCGGGTTTACTTTCCCTGCAGCTGAGATACAGCCCTGACTCTGCTGGGCCCCTACAGTGACCGTCCACCCTGACCCCAATTCTTTTTTTTTTTTTTTTTTTTTTTTTTTTTTTTGAGACGGAGTCTCGCTTTGTCGCTGAGGCTGGAGTGCAGTGGCGCGATCTCTGCTAACTGCAAGCTCCGCCTCCCGGGTTCACGCCATTCTCCTGCCTCAGCCTGCCAAGTAGCTGGGACTACAGGCGCCCGCCACCACGCCCGGCTAATTTTTTGTATTTTTAGTAGAGACGGGGTTTCACCGTGTTAGCCAGGATGGTCTCAATCTGCTGACCTCCTGATCCACCCGCCTCGGCCTCCCAAAGTGCTGGGATTACAGGCGTGAGCCACTGCGCCCGGCCCACCCTGACCCCAATTCTAACCAGAGCTCAATTATGCTGAAGAGGACAGAGCAGGGAGAATGAGTCCATGTAAGTGAGCAAGATAGCCCAGCTGGGGACTGAGTTTTCACAAGGACAAGCGCAAGGCCACTGTATTTAGCAATGAGCAATCTAAACAGCGGTTTCAAGCTTTCTCACCCTTCACCTATGAGTGACATACACTAGGTATTCCCCACACTCCCATGTCCATTTCTCAGTTCTAAAGTTTGCTTATTACTGGCTAGGATTCTCAACGTTTTTTTTTTGTTTTGTTTTGTTTTGTTTTTTTCATTTGCTCTATTTTGAGCAATATAAAGACACACCACAATTATCCCTATCACATTCTGATACACTTTTCAGGGGCTTGTGCTCCCATAAAAATCACTGAAATTATAGGTGAAATGAAGGGCTCTGTGTCAGGAAAGGAATAGGGAAAGCATTACAGATGGCTCCCTGAAGACTTTAGCTCAAAGTTGGCTTTTGTCAAAAAGGCCAAAGAGATGGTATCATAATGAAGATGACTGGAAACAAAAAACAGAACCTTTTCCCAACCTTGCATAAAGCCATGTAGCTGAATGCATGCCTGGTCACTGGCTCTTAGGAAGAATGTCATGGGCCTAGAGTAGGGTCAGAGAATGGTTGGCAGAATGGGGAGCCAGGGGTTGCTGGCGAGAGCAAATGTCAAAGTTTAGTCCTCTGGAAGGTGAGACAATATGGAAATCTACAGCATAATAAAAAGCCTAGATATGCAGAAGAATTGCTTGCTCCCCAAATCTTGAAACTGGAGATGAGGGGGCCTTTTAGAACTGCAGTGATGCAAGCTCAGGATGAATAGAAAAATGTTCTTTGGCACACAGTGGGCAGCATACTTCCAGAGCTCATTTCCAGAGAGATGGTAGAGGCAGGAAGTAGAAATGGAATCCTTCAGGGCTTGGAAAGATCAGCACATGTGAGAGTCACAAATGGCTGCAGGGTAGAGAGAGTGAGGCATGGAAAGAGCAGAACTAGGTGGTTTGAATCTCTTCAAACTGTGTAACCTTGCATCCTGCCTTCTTAGAGGTGTAATGGGGATAGGCACTCCTGCCATGCAGGGCAGTTGTGCAAGTTAAATGAAATCATGTCTGTGAAAGCCCTCTGCAAATGAAGGAGCACCATAGAAATAAGAAGCACTATTATTATGCCCAAACTGCAGAATCTTTGTTTGGAAAAGTGGGGCTGAGCCTTAGAGCAGCCTAACCACCTTCCTGATGCAGCCATAGGAGGGATCTTAATGATAGATGGGCCACGCTATCGCAGGCTTCAGATGCTGGCCACTACCCCGTCCCTGTCCAAGAACTCTGGGGAGCTCCCCAAATGCTTAGCCTGCCTACCAGGCCAAATATCTCTGCCTGCCTTCTGCTCAGAGATGGAACATTGGCCCAGACTCGGGTTCAGGAAGGGAGGGCAAACGCAGCAGGCTAAAGCTGACTTGTGGTGACAGAAGGATGGGGCCAGTGGACACTTTTCTTCTCCATTCACACTAAATGATGCCTCCTAGACTAACATGAAGGATCCATTAGGTCCTGAGCTTTGGGGTGTCTAGGGTGTCCATGGCCACTGCCAGGGACTCATGAAAAGAATGAGAGGGAGGAAAAGGAAAAGATCATCAGTTGGGTAAGAGTTGGGGGAAGACAGAGAGGAGTAACTTTCAAAACTCTCTCTCTCCTTTCCCATTGTCCTGCCCCACGGCCTTTTTGGCATCTTTCAGTTAATAGTTTCTCCTTTCCTATTTCTTCCCTGCCCAACCCATTCTGCTCACCATGGTCAAAAAAAGGCCACAAAGATGCTGTTTTTTGTCACACCCCTGGCTACAAGCCTCCAGTGACCCCCACTCTTTGGTGCATTGCTTCTCATAGGGGGGTGGGGTGGTAGGAGGGCAGTAAGGAGTGGGAGAGGCATGACACACAGTCTAAATAGGGCCCATCTTCCTGGTGGGTGATATCACTTGAAGATTGGGAGGTTTATTTTTATATTAAAATAAGATTTATTTTTATATTAAAATATTTTCTATTCCATGACTAACGTATGGAATAGAATGAAAAATTTGCTTGCATTTTAAACATAAAGCTGGCAAACTCCAAACAATTTCACACTAGTGGCAGCTGTTTCAGGTCATGCCTCTAGTTTTCTAGTAGATTTGTTTTTGACTGGTCTTAGGGGTTTTTTTCTTTATTCAGGGCTGTTGCTCAGTGTGAATCTTAGGGGTTTTGATGAAAAAGCTGGACATACTCTAGCCTAGACTTTGTCAAATCTGAATCATTAACCCTTGTCCCCGATTGGAGGCCCCCCTCGGTTTGACTTGTTTCTCTCTGCAGATCTCCTGTGGCCTACACTGAGACTCTGACTAACCTAGGCCCACCACTGCCCTCCCAGCCTGCCAGCTTATTCCCAACACTGTTGATTATTTAGAATGCCATACCCCTTCTCTGCTTCTTCAACTCCCAATTCAGTCGCGTGCCTATATTCTCTGAGCCCCCAACACTCGGTACCACCTTCCATGGGTTTCCCTCTCTCTGATCAGACCCATGCATTCCATCTTTCCATCCTGTGCTCCGTTTGCCTGCCTACACTGCAGATTCCTACAAGTTAGGGTATGTGCCTTACTGTTCTTGGGATCCCCAGGAAGGAAGCAAGGAAGAGCAGGAAGACTGTAGAATCATTTCTCTGATCCCCGATTTGTCCCTTGATAACTTGAATGCTTCAAATCTTTGCTGCAAATGTGTCTCGATTTGCTCGCATTTGCACACTGCAGTTCAGCAGACCATATAGTCTGGGTGCTCAGCGTCCCAAATGAACATGCGGCCATGTCCACTTAAGGGCCTCACTTCTGTTTCACGTTTATAAGATGAAAACATCATAACTCCAGCTCCTCTCATCTCCTCTCCATTTAGCCCCTGAAAGAGAAAGGTTTTCTCCTATTTGAGTTCCAGGTTATGCCTCCAGCCTCAAGCCTTATTAGTGCAACTGATTGTGGGCTCTCACTATGTCCCTGGTCTACCCCTCTGGCTTCAGGACTTAAGTGGGTCCACATGACAGCTGACTTATTGCCATGGGGTTGTGTCTCTTGGAAACCATGACCTCCCCACTGTGGCCTCCTTGGCCTGAGATCTGCTCTCCACTTTCATATATCCTGGATATTTCATTCTTGTTGCAGTCCATGACTAGGCTTCCTCTAATTCCAGCCTGTACTGCAGAATCAGAGCATATCTGTAGGCCCTCTGTACTCCCTGGGCCTGCCTGACACCAGTGGGACTGGGCCACACATCCCTAGCAGGGTGTGGCAAAAAGGCTAGGGGTGGGGCCAGCAGCCCCCTCCCAGAGCTAGACTCACTATCACTGTTATCTCCTGACTCTCTCTGTCCCTGCCTGGGCATTTTTTACTAGCATCAACTAATCCTGCAGCTTCCAGACCTACTGCTTGTTCTTCCCTATCCACTGAGTGAGGCGAAGTCCCTGGCCTCAGTCCCAACTCCCTAGCTTCCTGACCTCCAGCAGTTTGGGGGAGCTTAATCTTCAGCCAGCCTGTCTCCAGCTCAGACAAGAGCTTGGCGCCCCCAGCCTTTGCCTGACCAGCCCACCCGGACATGAGTCGGCTAGAGGTCTATGCCCCCACCCTTCCATCTCTCTTATTGCCTGCCTGGCTTTACTGTTCTTTCCTTCTCTCTTCAGTTTCACAGTCAGGTCCCTTCTCAGCCATGGCTCCTCTCTCTGCTGTTACTAGCCCATGCAAGAGCCTAAAAAGGCTTCATTCTTTCCTTTACCAGTCCCTCATCCCCAAAGTGGCTCCCAGAGTACTCTGCCCATTTTGCTGTTGCCTTGTTGACTGGGTCGTCTATGCTCAGGACCAAGTGTTCACAGCATGTGCTGCCTATCTCTCAGCAATGCAGTGTACTCACCTTCATTCACTAGGGAAACAGTTCACTGCAGGATAGAGTCTGGGGAGATGACCCACTCGAGGAAGGGCAGACACAGGGATGAGATCTTAGTCACTACCCCACCCTCAGGGCCTAACTCAATGCCCAGCTCATAGAATGTGCTAAATAGCATTTGTTTAATGAGTGAGGGGAAAAAAAACTACTCAGGTAGAGTTTTTATCCCTACTCATATTTACATGTTTATGTTTTTATCTAAACCTTCTAACAATACTGAAGGCAAGTAGGGAAGGGATCATGAACTTCCTTTCGGAGATGAAGAAATATGCCCAGAGAGGTAAAGTTACTTGCCAAGGACACACAGCTAGTAAGTTGTAGAGCCAGGACCGTGAACCTAGATCTGTTGACTCCAAACCTAATTTCTTTGGGCTATACCAGATGACTTTCCCGAGAGGGGCCTGGGCACTTTCTGCCCCTCCTCCCCACCCCATCCTCTAGCTCCAGCGTGCTCATGCCTTCTCCTCACTCAGCAGCATCCAGTGCAGAACACTCCCCTGGCCCCTTGGCCTGCTCCTCCCCCACACAGAGTCCTTAGCTCCTGGGACTGAGAGCTGAGGTTCAGAGGGGCCAGGGAGGCAGTGGGGGGGTGGGGGGAGGGTAATGATGGCTAGCTCCAAAACAGCCCCGGCAGCTGTCCCTGTCACAGAAAGGAGACTGTGTGACGGTACGTGTCTGTCTGCCTGGATGTGGCAGCGCATGTGTGGGAGAGTGTGTGTTTGTGTGCCCCTAGCTCCAAGTCCAAGTGCTTATTATGTCTGAGTGGGGGCCTGTGTGTGTCTGCACATGTGTCCATCTGCCTCTGGGAACACGCAGCCTGAACTCGGCTTTCTGGCCTCGTCTTTTCCTCGCCCATATCCCTTCTTACCCTGCCTCCCTCTGCTGAAATAGAGTGAAAGCAAGATGCAGGTATGGAATGCCGGGGACAGGGTAATTTGGAAAACTGCAAGTCTGGAGCCAAAGCTGACTGGAAGGCTAGGTGGCAAGGGTGGGACTGCTTTTCCCACAGGTAAACCCCTCTCTGGGTCATGGCCTCTGGAAAAGTCAGGGGGATGATTTGCATTTCAAGGGCATCTTGGGTATGAAGTAAGGGGAGACTTCAGAGCACCCCTTTTTCCAGCTCCTAGTTCTAACCCTTCCTCCCTCATCTTCCCAGTCAAGGCTACCATAGTTCTTTCTCAGGGACATCTCCCTTCCATCAGAGCATTGTTGGCCAAAGTTTTCCAGCTCCAAACCCCCTGACCTGACCTGGAAGGGGAAGTAAGCTGAGCGCACCTCCAGTTCTGGCCTGACTTTTCTCCTGTCCTGGGTTCCCTCCAGCCCTGTCTCTTCACATCCAGTAAAAGGTCCAAGATCTAGACCCCTCTGCCTGTAGAAAGAGCAGGGACTCTTTCTCAACCTCCTGCCTTGACCTCGGTTCCACTTCCAACCTGGCTTGAGAGGTGGGGTGGGGAGTGGGGGCACATCTGTGAACTCTGAGCTGGTTGAAGGGGGCGTTACCATGTGCAAATACAGGCTGCTGCCCATCTGCACCTCCCTGAGAAAGGCTCCTAATAAATCCAGAGCAGCCAAGTGACACACATCTCAATTTAGACTAATCCACTACATTAATGCCACCCCGTGTAGCCTGCATTAAGCCCCTGTTAATGGGGAAGGGGTGACAGAGGCAGAGAGGCCCCTCTCACTCAGCTCTCTACCCCTTCCCTCTGTCCCTAGCCTCCTCTGTTCTCCTCCAACCAAAAGGCACCCAGAGTCTTGAGCCCCAGTATTGCCCATTTCCCTTCCTCCCAGCAGAGGGGTCCTGGGAGAGCAGGCAGAAAAGGGGACTCTGCGGGGGAAACTTGGAGAGGGACCCAGGGAGGCTCCTGGGCAATGTGAAGCTAGGTTTTGGGATAGGAAGTTATGAGTAGGAAGGTGGTCTTATGAAGCTCCTGCCTACAGCCTGGAGCAGGCTTGGTAGAGGCCATCCATGGGTGGAGCAATCACTGGTGGGATACAGTGTATATCAGTGCAGGCAGGAGACCAGGCCCGACCCAAGCACCCAAGCACGAGTGGTTTTCACACTTGTGTTTGATCTTGTTACCTTCTTTCAAATGAAACCTCTTCAGAAATAATAAACAAAACAGGCTGGGCGAGGTGGCTCACGCCTAATTCCAGCACTTTGGGAGGCCAAGGCAGGTGGATCACCTGAGATCAGGAGTTCGAGACCAGTCTGGCCAACATGGTGAAACCCCATCTCTACTAAAAATACAAAAATTAGCCAGGAGTGGTGGCATGTGCCTGTAGTCCCAGCTACTCGGGAGGCTGAGGCAGGAGAATAGCTTGAACCCTGGAGGTTGGAGTGAGCCGAGATTATGCCACTGCACTCCAGCCTGGGTGACAAAGCGAGACTCCATTTCAAAAAAAAAGAAAAAAAAGAAAGAATTCATAAATGAAACAGACCAAAGCAGAGCTGCCCTAGCTGAAGCAGAGCCAAGCAAGGCCAGGTTAGAACTGTAGCTGAGTCCCTGAGGGAACCTCGAGGGAAGGCCCCAAAGAGCACAGTGTGAGAAAACAAGCGTTCTGAGTTGACTGAATCAGAAAAATAAAATAATAATAAAAGAAAAATAAAAAGCAAACAAAGAAAAAGCATTAGGAGTCTCACAGACCTAGTTCAGATCTCAATCCCACTGCTTACAAGCTCTGTGAGCCTCATCAAGTTCCTTCAAGTCTCAGTTTCCTCAGCAGAAAAAGGATGATCATACTTGACGTATTCTTGTGAGGGGAGACAGAATGAGGTAAAGGCTCACAGTAAGTACACATAAATGATAGCAGCCATTATTCTTTTTTTTTTTTTTTTTTTTTGAGACGGAGTCTCACTCTGTCGCCCAGGCTGGAGTGCTGTGGCACGATCTCAGCTCACTGCAAGCTCCGCCTCCCGGGTTCACGCCATTCTCCTGCCTCAGCTTCCTGAGTAGCTGGGACTACAGGCGCCCGCCACCTCGCCCGGCTAGTTTTTTGTATTTTTAGTAGAGACGGGGTTTCACCGTGTTAGCCAGGATGGTCTCGATCTCCTGACCTCGTGATCCGCCCGCTTCGGCCTCCCAAAGTGCTGGGATTACAGGCTTGAGCCACCACGCCCGGCCAGCAGCCATTATTCTTAAGGGAGAAATATCAGGTCTGGTTCAAAATACAATCTGTCCCAAGGAGAATGGATAACAGACATCTGGTCTGTCTCAGGCATGATTAGCTGAGGACCATGTATGAGTATAGGGGGATACTGAGCATTCAGGTGAGAAGGATTTTAAGTTTTTGCAGATGTAGTATAGGGTATGTAGTGTGCTATAGTGTAGATTTCTTTGTTGTTGTTTTTTGAGACAGCGTCTTGTTCTGTCACCCAGGCTGAAGTGCAGTAGCGCCATTTCGGTTCACTGCAACCTCCACCTCCCAGGTTCAAGCGATTCTCCTGCCTCAGCCTCCTGAGTAGCTGAGATTACAAGTGCGTGCCACCCTGCCCAGCAAATTTGTATTTTTAGTAGGCACGGGGTTTCGCCATGCTGGCCAGGCTGGTCTCGAACTCCTGACTTCAGGTGATCCACCCGCCTTGGCCTCCCAAAGTGCTGGGATTACAGGTGTGAGCCACCGTGCCCGGCCTGTAGTCTACATTTTTATTAATTCAATAAATATTGAACCCCAGCTGTATACCTGGCACAGTTCTAGTTCCCAGCAGTAAACAAAACAAAGTCTAGTTTATATATCTATGCAGAGAACCTGTCAGCATGCACCTCTGTGCCCTTAGGCTGCTATTTCCCCATTCTATCCTAAGGAGCCCCACGCAGCCCCAGCTTTATGGCTGGGGCTGAGAAAAGTGGCAGGGAATTTACGGGGAAACGCTGCTGGGACCCAGCTAAGCCGGAGATTTTACCCCCGTTACCCTGGTCTCTGTCTTCTCTCGCCTCCAGAGATCTCCCTCCATGGAGTTCAGCCTGCTCAGCGAGGCAGAGGCCCGGAGCCCTGCCCTGTCGCTGTCAGACGCGGGCACTCCGCACCCCCAGCTCCCAGAGCACGGCTGCAAGGGCCAGGAGCACAGCGGTAAGCGCGCCCCCTTCCGGGAGTGCAGGAGATAACAGCTTCATCCCCAGTGCGGGTGGGACCCCGGCTGCGCAGCTCAGGTGGGAGCCAGCGGGTGGCTTAGGAGGTCCCGGACCCGAGAATCCGCGCAGGCTTGGGCGCCCTGTGACCTGCCCCCACCCTGGCCCCCCAGACTCAGAGAAGGCCTCGGCTTCGCTGCCCGGCGGCTCCCCAGAGGACGGCTCGCTGAAGAAGAAGCAGCGGCGGCAGCGCACGCATTTCACCAGCCAGCAGCTGCAGGAGCTGGAGGCGACCTTCCAGAGGAACCGCTACCCCGACATGAGCACGCGCGAGGAGATCGCCGTGTGGACCAACCTCACCGAGGCCCGCGTGCGGGTATGCTCTCCAGACCCGCGACTCGCACCCGCGCGGGCCCTCCGCACTCAGCCTGCGACCCGGCGGCCAGCGGTTCCACCCCACCTTCCCCTCCCCCGGACCCCGGACCCTGGCTCCGGGCTGCAGCCCCATGCGGCCTCTTGCCCGCCAAGCTCCAGCCTTTGCTCCCACTGCTCCCTAGTACCCGGACCGCGCGCTTCTTCGGCCCTGACACCGTCTCTCTTTCCCCTATCCACCCCTACTCGACCTCATCCTACTGTCCCCCCAGACTCTGGCGCCGATGACTCGGTCCTGCCGCCCGCGCCTTCTGTTCTCCGACCCCGGACTCCGTGCACTCCTTCCCTCCTACCCCGTCTCC
Organism: Macaca thibetana thibetana; assembly: GCF_024542745.1. Lineage (NCBI taxonomy): Eukaryota > Metazoa > Chordata > Mammalia > Primates > Cercopithecidae > Macaca > Macaca thibetana. The sequence goes on along the minus strand of NC_065586.1, from coordinate 98,339,692 downwards.
AGCCACCTCATCTCGTTTATTGACCGCAGGGCCCCGGCTGGTAGCCTCGTCGGGGTGGCCCGCCCTCCAGCCGCTGAGACTTGGCCCCGAGCCCTGACCGCCTTTCTCCCGTGCCCGCAGGTGTGGTTCAAGAACCGGCGCGCCAAATGGCGGAAGCGCGAGCGCAGCCAACAGGCCGAGCTGTGCAAGGGCAGCTTCGCGGCGCCGCTCGGGGGGCTTGTGCCGCCCTACGAGGAGGTGTACCCCGGCTACTCGTACGGCAACTGGCCGCCCAAGGCGCTTGCCCCGCCGCTCGCCGCCAAGACCTTCCCATTCGCCTTCAACTCGGTCAACGTGGGGCCTCTGGCTTCGCAGCCCGTCTTCTCGCCACCCAGCTCCATCGCCGCCTCCATGGTGCCCTCCGCCGCGGCTGCCCCTGGCACCGTGCCAGGGCCTGGGGCCCTGCAGGGCCTGGGCGGGGGCCCCCCCGGGCTGGCTCCGGCCGCCGTGTCCTCCGGGGCCGTGTCCTGCCCTTACGCCTCGGCCGCCGCCGCCGCCGCGGCTGCCGCCTCCTCCCCCTACGTCTATCGGGACCCGTGTAACTCGAGCCTGGCTAGCCTGCGGCTCAAAGCCAAACAGCACGCTTCCTTCAGCTACCCCGCCGTGCACGGGCCGCCCCCGGCAGCCAACCTCAGTCCTTGCCAGTACGCCGTGGAAAGGCCCGTATGAGCGGCCCCGCCTGTAGATCATCCCCGAGGGCGGGGGCGACGATTCACAGCCTCCTCGGACTGGGGTCGTTTTGACTGGCTTGCTCCCGCCCCAGGGTCTAAAAGGGGTGTTTGGTCAGCTGGGGGGCGCCGGCTTAGGAGAGGGCCTTCCCCTCCCAGCCCTGAGGGGTGGACTGGGCCCTATACACAGACCGCGCCCCTGGGACTAAAGCCAGGAACAGGGACCAGCTTCCCGGGGGCCAACTCACCCTTGGCCCATCCCGCCTTCTCCAGGCTTCCCCTCCCTCGTTTTCAAAGATAAATGAAATAAACGTGCGCGGACTGTCGAAGGCGTGATGATTCAGAGTTGCGGTTGAGTCTTCTTCCCTTCATCCTCCCCCACTGTCTACAGGCGAGCTGGAGGTACAGGAACGAAGTGAGGGTCCAGGCTTCCAGGGATTCAGTCCCACTCACCACCTGCCCCCACTCCAGGTCGGGGCAGCCCGGGATTCTTGAAGCAAAGAGGTGCGTGAGTGCGGGGGACGTGGGAAACCAGCTACCGGGCTGGCATCGGCCACAGCCGGTGCTGCGGCGCCACCTCGTGGTCTCAGGGAGGCTAGCTGGTAGATCTGGTCTCCAATGCTTGTAGGTGTCAGCTCTGCTATTCAGGGAGCCTATGGCTTTAGATAAAGTTACTCCGCCTTTCTGAGCCTGTTTCTCACTGTTCCTATGAGGGGCTTGGTCCTCTAACAGCAATAAAATTCTGGTCTGTAACAACATTTATTAAGTGCCTACCAGGCCTAGGATTCTTTCAGTGTCTGTGTGTGTGCCTCTCACCCTTCCACACACCCTCAGGCGTCCCACCTGCCGATCATCCCCTTGGTAGCAGCGCTCTTTCCCCCCAAATCCCCAAACTCTCAAAATTTTGTTGAAATATTTAATTAAAAAAAATAGAGCAAGAAGAAGAAAGATTTCTGGATAGAAATTAAACAACTCAGCTCTTGGGACCCTCCTCCGTCCCACCCCCATCCCAGGGCCTTCTTGGCCTTCACATTAAAAACAGAAACATCAAAGTAACAGACCACACCCCCATCCCAGGGTCACCCTTCTTGTCTCAAAAATTCCAGCCACCGTGGGGCACGCGTCCTCTGGGGAAACCATGCAGGTAAGACAACCTAATCATTCTCCCAAAACTAAGCCCAGCCTCTTGGTGCCCTGGAGAAGAGAGAGACTGGAGCTTCACTGTTCTCTCCAACCCTTCACTGGCTCTTGGTCTTGGCTTTGACCTTGGGCTTGATGTAGGTCTGGCGGAAGAAGTGGGCAAAGAGGATGAAATAGGTCATATACAAGATGAGGGACCAGAATAAGTGTTCCATCGTGGTGTGGCATCCCTGTTCCTGCCTCCAGATGTACGCAAGGATGCTGACGATGGCTCCTACAAACATCTGCAGGATCTGCAGGCTGGTGATGAGCATGGGCAGCATCTTGGGGGGCTTCACGTTGGCAGCCTTCAGAGTGTAGTAGGTGTACATGAAGGCATGCACACCGAAGTTCATGGTGACGAACCAGCCTCCTGCAGGCACTTGGTTCTTGTATCCAAAGCTTGTGTACACCAGCACTGTGCTGTGGTGGTACCAGTGAATAAAGATGAGTGGCCGCTTACGCAGGATGATGAAGGCTGTGTCTCCTGGGAGACGGAGAATCATAGTTGGCACACCACCCAGTGCTGGGACCACCCTCTGTGCTGGGTGTAGGGACACAGGAGAAATTCTCAGGGGAGGGAAGGGGGTCTTTGTGGCAGAGAATCTATAGAGGAGCTTGGGTGAGAGGTATTATTGGGACCTAGGGGTAGGAAAGGGACTCTCAAGGGTATGGGTGAAAGGAGGGCCCTGTGGAGGGATGCAGTTCACAAGGCACCAGAGAGACAAAGCCTTGCCACTCACCGAGTTCTATGACCTTGCTGAGAAGAAAGACCCAGGACCAGAATTTGACTGTAGAATTACCAACGAAGTTGACAAAGCACATGGTTTGCTTTAGGCCCCCGGTAAGTATCACAGTTCCCATAAAGCCCCACATCCTCACTGCCCCCAGGATACTGAAATGGGACAAAGGAAGATGGTATAAGTGTCATCCCCAGGCACCAATCCACCCTTCCCTCGGCTTGGCCAGGTTACTGTGTTCCAAGCTCTACCACCTCCCCACCTGTCCACGGGGCTGGGTCAAAGCTCCTGAGAGCCTGAGGCCAATCTGGTAGATCCAACCAATAGTCTAGAGGAGATGAGGGCTGGAGAAAGATCAGGGAATGCAAGGGGATGGGACTGAAAGATGAGTTAAAGAATGGGGTTCTTGGGAGGGGTTAGGAGCCTAGGAGGAGATGTGTGGAGGGATAGGGGAAGACTGAAGGAGTTTGGGGGAGAAAATATGGGGAAGTTATTGGAGGGTCCTGAGAGAGGGTGTTAGGAGGTGAGAGCATTAGAGACTGGAGAAATGTTTTACAAGTACAGACTATGAAGGCAAGAGGGAAAAAGCAGAGACCACCAGGTAGGGGTCTAAAAACGAAGGAAAACAGGATAATATAATAGAAGAGGGTGAAGGCTGGGAGGGGAACTAAAGCTGAGAATGAGATGGGGAGAGTGTTACAGGGCAACTTGGGGACAGGATGGAGGTTGATGCAATTGGGAAAGCTTTAAGGCATAGAATGGAGGTCTAACGTCTAGAGAAGAGGCAAGGAGTGGGATGGGGTCTTACCTGAAGATTGCAAGGCAGAAGGACCAGAGGATAAGGGGCCCCTGCAGGTTGAAGCCCTTGCGTTCCTTCATGTAGTTCTGCCCCACAGGGATGAGAAGCAGGTAGATCAGGGCTATGGGGAATGAGGTTGCCCTGGCAAGCAGAAGGCAGAGGGGATGGGCTCATGGGTGGGTGCTGATTAGAGAAATGCCCACTTATCTGTCCAGGTGAGTGCTCTGGGTTGGAGTCCCAGTTCTGCCACTTACTAGCTGTGTGACATTGGAAAAAACAACTTAACTCTCTGAGCCTTGGCTTCCTAATTTGTAAAGGGGGAATACTACATCTCTCCTGGGAGTACTAATGTATACAAAGTACCTAGCACAGGGCAGGGGCTATGTCCAAGGTTTCTGTGATTATTGCTCTCTCAGTGGGGTTAGAGGTGGGTGACAGCTGTCTGGCCCACGCCGAGAAGCAGTCCAGGGCTGTGGTGTAAAAAGAGTGTGGCAATAGCTTCTCCCTGGTTGGGGCGCCTAGAAGCAGCCCAGGGCTGTGGTGTAATAAGAATGTGGCAATAGCTTCTCCCTGGTTGGGGCATGGCAAATTGGTTGGAGCATAAAGTCAGACCCCAAAACCTCTGGGGAGCTTTAGGGCAAAGCCAGAGAGCTCTTCCAGGGGAAAGCTTGGAAGAGCTCTCTGACTTTGCCTCCTTCTCCGCAGCAGGAACGGTGGAGCACCTGGGGAACGATGGGATAATTGTAAAGGGTAGGCTGTCCCCGGGCCCTGCACTGTGCACACACGCTTACACACACAGCCATAGGGGACGTGGAAGTCATCTAGTAAGGCTTCAGATCAACCTCACGCCTCCAAGACCAGTTCTCACTACACGCTGTCTTTGGCTTCTGTATGTTTCCACGTTCTCCCTCATCCTCTTATTTCTGCTTGCTTGCTTTCAGCTCTAATGTCTTTGAGGTGCCACATACTACCTGCACCTCGGACAAAGGTAGTGTGAAATCAGTACGAGGGAGTCCCGTAACTCTGTTCTGTAAGAAAATCATTGCGGGCATTCAATGCCACCCCCTTGCACCCTGGCCCCAGGGCCCTAGCATGGCCTTTCCCTCTTCCCAAGTCTCACCAATACTCCTCGAAAAAGGGCCTCATGTCCTTGAACAGCTCGAAGTTACAGGGCTGGAACAGCTGATTTACTTGATGTGAGACATTCATGGCTGTGACCATCTAGTTTTGCAGACGTCGAGGTCCAAAGCTTGGAGGCGCTGGGCGAAAGGCTGGGGGCTCCAAGGATGGAGTGAACCTCAGGGCGAGACGGAACAGAGCCGGGACAGAAGGAACCCCTGGGCAAAGCGAGGAGGGCGTCGGACCTAGGCACGTGCGCGGCGGCGCAGCCAGCTCTCCGGCGCGCAGCCACCGCGATATATAACCCGGACTTGCAAAGCTGCCGGCCCGGACGGCGCGCGGCCCCCTCCCTGCGCCGCGCCGCTATCCAATCTCGACCAAGATACGCCTCTGCTCCGCCCCTGGGGCACAGTCCGCATTCTGATTGGTCATCCTCATGGGCCCGCCTGCCAGGCGTTTCGCACGCCCCGCCCCAAGTCCCGTCGTAGGCCATCGCCCGCTCACTTCCCCAGCCTTTTCTCCCTTAACACGTCCCCCCAATCCTGTGCGGCCTTGTGTGTGTACCCGGACAGGCCAGTCTTACCTTGGCACTGTCAACCGTGGCCTTTGCCTCGGTTTGCTTTAATCTTAACCTGCTTAGCAGTGAGGAGAGAGGGAAGGTGTCCTTAGGCTTTGATGCTCTCACCCAGAAATGGAGGCTCCCTGAGATCCTGGGAAACCCAGGCCTGTGATGAGGAAATACTAACCTGGGCAACGCAGAGCTTCTCCTGTAGTCCCTTCCACCTCCTAGCTTCGAGTCTGCGGTTGTGAGTGGGTGGAAGGAGATGAATTTTAATAAATTTTATTGTTGAGGTTGTTGATGTTGATGTTTGGGTTGTGGAGGCTGCTGTGGTTTCTTTATAGTTTCCTGAATTCCTGAACTGCTCCAGACTGACAGTAATAACCATGGAGAGAGGAAATGGGGTCACCCTCTGGGCTTCTGGAATTATTGTCTTCAGGTTTCCTGGAGGCCTCTTAGGGTTTAGGGAGGGGGAGAGCCACTGTATCTCCCCAAGGCCTGCTGCTTTCTTTCCCTAACCAAATCTACTTCTTTTTCGCCTGTGTAACCAGCCCCAAAGAAATAAATGTTCTAAAACTTTTACAGTTTTACTTGACTGTCCCGTATTTCTTTCCTAGGTTTTGTGAAAGCGAAGGAGAAATACAAGGCTTGAGGACAGTTTCAGATAAGGTGGAGATTTGCAAAAAGTTCTAAGAAACATAGATACAAAGTAATTGAAATCAAAATGTGGGTATAAATGGCTACGTGCAGTAAAGCTCTAGAGCCAGAGGATCCAGGTAGGAACCCCAGCTCTACTTCCTGAACCTGAGCCACTGTCTATGGGAGGGTGTAATGAAAGTCCTATCAGTGCCATCTAAGTGACTCAAAAGTGCATCCCTTTGTCTCTGTACCTCATCACCTCTCACCTGATCACGCTACCTGGTTGCACTGCCTCCTTCTCTGAATACTGCTCCTGCTCTTCACTGCATTGCAATCAGAAAAGAGTTCCTGTACCTGGCTGATTACCAGATCCCTGAGCCTCAGCTGCAGAGATTCTGGTCCTATACATTGTCTCAGACTGTACTTGGAAAACCACCATTTTCTCTTTGCTCATCCAAAAAACAGTTCTGCTTTCCTGCTTAAAAACCTTCAGTGGTTCAGCCGGGCGCAGTGGCTTACACCTGTAATTCCAGCACTTTGGGAGACCGAGGCGGGCAGATCACGAGGTCAGGAGATCGAGACCATCCTAGCTAACACGGTGAAACTCCGTCTCTACTAAAAAATACAAAAAATTAGCTGGGTGTGGTGGCGGGAGCCTGTAATCCCAGCTACTCGGGAGGCTGAGGTAGGAGAATGGCGTGAACCCAGGAGGCGGAGTTTGCAGTGAGCTGAGATAGCCACCGTACTCGAGACTCTGTCTCAAAAAAAAAGAAAAAAAAAAAAAGAGAGAGAAAACCTTCCGTTGTTCCTGATGGCCCCATATATAGCCTGACATCTAATCAGAAGGTGATCAACACATGTCTGATGGATGAATGAGTAAATTAAAAAATGAATATTACAAGAATAATGCCATCTAGGTGTTAGAAGACCCAAGTTCAAGTCCCAGCACCCCCATTAATGAGCCATGTGATTTTAGGCAAGTTACCTACCTAACATTCTACTTCAGAAAAAAAATGCATATAGTCATACTTGCCTGCTTATCTCACAAGGCTGTGATTAGTATGCAAGCCAGATAATGTAGGTGAAATGATACTATGGACTAGACACTTGGAAATGGCAAGGTGAATCATTACGGGAGGTTTACAAATGCATATGGAGAATATATACTCAGTCCTGGATTTCTCTATAAAGATATTTTACGCCGGGCGCGGTGGCTCACGCCTGTAATCCCAGCACTTTGGGAGGCCGAGGCGGGCGGATCACAAGGTCAAGAGATCGAGACCACGGTGAAACCCCGTCTCTACTAAAAATACAAAAAATTAGCCGGGCGCGGTTGTGGGCGCCTGTAGTCCCAGCTACTCGGGAGGCTGAGGCAGGAGAATGGCGTGAACCCGGGAGGCGGAGCTTGCAGTGAGCCGAGATCGCGCCACTGCACTCCAGCCTGGGCGACAGAGCGAGACTCCGTCTCAAAAAAAAAAAAAAAAAAAAAAAGATATTTTACATTGTCTTTCCCTGTGAGGTTTAATGATGAGGCTTGGAGGAGGTGTATGCGGAAAAGGGAAAGAACAATCGGGCTGGGCACGGTGGCTCACGCCTGTAATCCCAGTACTGTGGGAGGCTGAGGTGGGTGGATTGCTTGAGCCCGGGAGTCTGAGACCAGCCTGGGCAACATGGTGAAAACCCATCTCTACAAAAAGTACAAAAATTAGCTGGGCACGGTAGCGCCCACCTGTGGTCCCAGCTACTCAGGGGCTGAGGAGGGAGGATCACTTGAGCCAGGGAGGTCAAGGCTCCAGTGAGCTGTGATCATGCCACTGAGCTGTGATCACACCACTGCACTCCAGCCTGGGTGAGAGTGAGACTCTGTCTCAAAAAAAAAAGGCCAGGCGCAGTGGCTCACGCCTGTAATCCCAGCACTTTGGGAGGCTGAGCGGGCAGATCACCTGAGGTCAGGAGTTCAAGACCAGCCTGGCCCACATGGTGAAACCCCATCTCTACTAAAAATACAAAAATTAGCCAGGTGTAGTGGCGGATGCCTGTAATTGCAGTTACTCGGGAGGCTGAGGCAAGGAGAATTGGTTGAATCTGGCAGGCGTGGGTTGCGCTGAATGGAGATTGCATCACTTCATTCCAGCCTGGGCAACAGAGCGAGACTCCGTCTCAAAAAAAAAAGAAAAAAGAAGAAGAAAAATCTTCAGAAATTATATTCTAGAGGAAATGTTCCTTGACCCTTGGACTTGGTCTGGTACCCTTATTTTATACAAACTGTTCTCAGAGCATGGTATTTCTTTTCTTCAATAAGAGTTTATAATCAGTTAGTTTTGTGATTTCTTGATCAATGCCTGTTTTTCCTACTAGTCCTTGAGCTCCATGAATGCAGGGACTATGTCTATTTTTTTTTAATTTTTTATTTTGAGACAAAGTCTTGCTCTGTTGCCCAGGCTGGAATGCAGTGGCCTGATCTTGGCTTACCACAACCTCTGCCTCCTGGGTTCAAGCGATTCTCATACCTCAGTCTCCTGAGTAGCTGGGACTACAGGTGTGTGCCACCACACCTTGCTAATTTTTGTGTTTTCAGTAGAGACAGGGTTTCGCCATGTTGGCCAGGCTAGTCTTGAACCCCTGACCTCAAGTGATCTGCCCACTTCGGCCTCCCAAAGTGCTGAGATTACAGGCGTGAACCACTGCATCCAGCCGAAATATGTCTGTTTTTTTCATCATTCTCCTAACCCTGAGCATAACCCAGGTAATATTTGTTGTGCAAGTGATTGAATGGAGGAAATCCTTGGCATATCAACCTGAGTGACATTCTTTTTTCTCCAGGATAAATACTTCAAGTCTATCTTTTGTGCTGTCATTGGTTTTTTTGTTTGTTTGTTTGTTTTTGTGCCCTCCCCACCCCCGCCAGTAGCCCTCCTGAAAGCCTCAGCCTAGAGGAAGATGTGGTAAGCATGGGGTGGTGTGAGCAGATGAATAACTGAGCAGGCTTTGGAAGTTTATAGAACACCAATCACTTGTATTACCTGGTGCCAAGTAGCTGCCTGCTGTATCTATGAGTTCTCAGCCCAGCTTCTCTCCCTATTTCCAACTGCCTGTTGGGCAGCTCTACTAGCATGTTCTGCTAGCATCCTTAGAAATACACACCCCAAACAGAATTTGTTATCTACCTCCAAAATAGACTGTTTTTACCAGTGACCATTTATATAATTTCTCAGGCTGGAAATTGTGAGGTCATATTACATTCTTCTATAAGACACAAGGTCCTGTCATTTCTTCTGGAGGTGGCATGGTCATCAGAATGCCTCTATTCAGATTTTATCTCTGCCACTTACTACCTAGGTAACCTTGGTGAAGACATCATCAAACATCTCATGGCCTCAGCTTTCTCATCTGTAGAATGGAGATAACTACCTCAGAAGGATGTTTATGAGGATCAAATGAAATAATATATGTTAAAGAGCATTGGCGGGACATAGTGGCTTATGCCTGTAATCCTAGCACTTTGGGAAGCCAAGGCAGGAGGATCACTTGAGGCCAGGAGTTCAAGACCAGTCTGGGCAACAGAGTGAGACTCTGTCTCAATTAAAATAAATAAATAAATAAAGAGCATTATAAAATGTAAAGTGTTGAGTAAGCATCAGTAATTATTTACAAAAAAAAGTGACTTTGTACAAATTTCACCTTCTTTTTTTTTTTTGAGATGGAATCTCACTCCCGTTGTGCAGGCTGGAGTGCAGTGGCACAATCTCAGCTCACTGCAATCTCCACCTCCCGGCTTCAAGCAATTCTCCTTCCTCAGCCTCCAGAGTAGCTGGGATTACAGGCGTGCAACACCACACCTAGCTAATTTTTGTATTTTTAGTAGAGACAGGGTTTCGCCATGTTGGCCAGGCTGGTCTCGAACTCCCGACCTCAGGTGATCCACATGCCTTGGCCTCCCAAAGTGCTGGGATTATAGGCATGAGCCACCACGCCTGGCCTGAAATGTTGTTTTAAGTAGGTCAGATAAAGGGTTAATGTGCATACTACATAAAAAGCTTATTCATAGTCTTATCTTCAACCCTTGGTAAATGGCTAAGGATACAAACAAGCTCATTTCATAGACTCCAGTGTCTCCAAATCTGCCTCTCATTTGCTGCCGGAAAGCCTTTCTAAAACACATGAACTCATGTCATTCCTCATTAAGAACAAAAATAATCCTCAGGACAAAGATCCGATTCCTTAGTTTAACCCTGACCATTCGTTTCCAGCTAAAATCCCACCATCCCTCAGCCCAGCATTCCACATTGTAGCCATAATGGACAACTCTACATACTTACCCCTTTACCTCTCTACGCATCTTTCCCTCTTCCCATACATCATTTTCTCACCTGGACAAATCTTAACTCTAGCTCTAGCTCTAAAGTCACTTGCCCTGCAAAAGCCTAATATATTTGAGTCAGGCCCTTCTTTCTTTGTCTTTCATTCAAAAACCTTTGCCCAAACTGCCTGCCAGTATTGTGCTTCTACCTGTGAAGTACAGTCAGTCATATATTTTCTATACTATTCTGGTTCCCTCACCCTATCCCAAATGGTCATTTTCACTAGGTCACTCATCCTTGAGGGTAGCACATGGTGGACACTCAAAGTATGTCTGTCGCTTTGAATTGGGTAGGCACCTAAGAGGAAATACAAACAATAAACATTTTTTTAAAAGACTCAATTTTCTTAGTAATTAAGGAAATGCAAATTAAAGACTGTGTGTATAGTGTGGTTCCAATTAATAGCCAAGCAGAAATTAAATACCTAATGCCAGCCACAGCTTTGGGAAACAGGTGCAATCACACCTGGCTAGTGGCCAAGTAAATTGATATAATCCTTGTAGAAACACACTTAAGCAACACTTAGCAAGAGCCGCTGGCATGCTTTGACCCAGTGTCTCACCTAGGAATTCAACTCAGTGAAATAATCCAAAAGAAAAAAAACTGTATGTATTAAAATATATATATTTTTTACATTCCACTGAACATTTAATAAGTTACAGTTAGCTACAACTTTTTTAAAGGGACAAATTATAATGCAAGTTATTTATTCAAATGCTGACCATTAAAACACCATCTGAATCATGTCAAATAATATTCATTTACTTTTGTGAAATGTGTTAATGAGAACTTAAGAATTTCTATAGAAGGCTGAGCATTTTCAACATCCCCAGCCTACATGAGAAAAGACTGTATTCTCTTACTGGTGATTCAAGAAATACAATACAAAAGGAGCTTCAACTCCTATGTGGAGACAAGGCTGGCATCCACAATAGATGGGCTCCAGAAAACAATCATGCAGTGTTCCTGTTTTGGTCTGAGAACCAAGACACAAAATCTGATCTAGGGTGAAACTACATATAAGACGTGGAAAGGACTGGACCAAGGGGCTCACTGTATCTGGGGGACCAAAGAGAAAGTAGTGTGCAGATATTGCTTTGACCTTAAAATAAATGTTAAATGAGACAAAGAAGAAGCCAGGAGCCTTCTTACAACCATTCCAGGTCAGCAGCTCCCAAGATATTTACTTCAAGGTGGTTGGTAGGAAATATAAATGTTCACTGGCTCTGACTCAACAATTAAACCATCATAACAGATGCAATGTTGAGGAGAGGCAGCTGTCAAACCAGCTATAAACTCAAGTGAGGATCAGCTTGAAAGATGCCTATTATCAGTGTCTGGGAAGATTAAAAGAAAAAAAAAAAGGCCATGTGAGGTGGCTCATGCCTGTAATCCTAGCACTTTGGGAGGCTGAGGCAGGTGGATCACCTGAGGTCAGGAGTTCGAGACCAACTTGGGCAATGTGGTCAAACCCCATCTCTACTAAAAATACAAAAATCAGCCGGGTGTGGTGGCACATGCCTGTAATCCCAGCTACTCTGGAGGCTGTGGCAAGAGAATCACTTGAACCCAGGAGGTGGAGGCTGCAGTGAGCCGAGATCCCAACAGAGCAAGACTCTGTCTCAAAAAAAAGATAACATGAGACTTTTTTTTTTTTTTTTGTCTTAGAGACAGGTCTTGCTTTGTTGCCTAGGCTGGAGTGCAGTGGTGCAATCATGGCTCACCACAACTTTGACCTCCTGGGCTCAAGCAATCCACCCACTCGAATAATTAGGATGACAGGCATATGCCACCACATCAGCTTTTTTTTTGTTTGAGACAGGTTCTTGCTATGTTGCAAGGTTGGTCTTGAACTCCTGGCTCAAATAATCCTCCCGCCTTGGCCTCCCAAAGTGCTAGGGTTATAGGCATGAGCCACTTCACCCAGCTGAGACTGTTAATCATATATAAAGAGTACTTGACTAGCCACAGAAAATATTAATAAGTGTGGTTTTCTTCCCCTTGAAAACCAACTTGTTTAAAAAATTGAATGTTCCCAATGCAAAAAAATGATAAATGTTCCAGATGATGGATGTTAATTGCCCCAATCTGATTAGTATACATTATATGTATCAAAACATCACTATTTGCCCCCATGAACATCTACAATTTTACTTGTCAATTAAAAAAAGATTAAATACTTTTTAAAAAAAGTAATGATTTGTAGAGCAGGTTTCTGATTATTGTAGACTGGATTGTAAACCTTTTGTAAATGCTTGCATTTAGTGGTATTTGTGATTTGATTTGCAGTGAACGGTCAATCATAAGTAATACATATATAGACTATTATTCCTTTATTGTAAGTAGCTTGTTGCAAAATAAATATGTTAGCTATTAATGAAATCATTTCAAAAAGGAAAAAAAAATTAGCTTTACAAAGTAATACCAACTGATTAAATTTCAATCTACTTTAATTCCCCATCAATGGCCCAATAGCCTGGAACATTCAAAGCAGTTTCTTTGACTACCAAATTAGTTCACCATTATTAAAATGTATATTTTAGGCCAGGTGAGGTGGCTCACACCTGTATTCCCAACACTTTGGGAGGCCGAGGTGGGTGGATCACTTGAGGCCAGGAGTTCAAGACCAGCCTGGCCAACATGGTGAAACCTCATCTCTACTAAGAATACAAAAATCAGCTGAATGTGGTGGCCCGCTCCTGCGGTCCCAGCTACTAAGGAGGCTGAGGCAGGAGAATCGCTTGAACCTGGGAGGCAGATGTTGTAGTGAGCCAAGATAGCACCATTACATTCCAGCCTGGGGAACAGAGTAACACTCCATCTGAAAAAAAAGAAACAAAACAAACTATATATATATGAAAGTCATATTTTAAGTCACATGTTAAGTCAGTGGGACTTAAAATAATAGAAAGCTGGAAGGCTAGGTGCGGTGGCTCTTGCCTGTAATCCCAGCACTTTGGGAGGCCGAAGCAGGTGGATCACTTGAGGTCAGGAGTTTGAGACCAGCTTGGCCAACATGTTGAGACCCTGTCTCTACTAAAAATACAAAAATTAGCCGGGCGTGGTGGTGCGTGCCTGTAGTCCTAGCTACTCGGGAGGCTGAGGTAGGAGAATCGCTTGAACCCGGGAGGCAGAGGTTGCAGTGAGTGGAGGTCGAGCCACTGCACTCCAGCCTGGGTGACAGAGTGAGGCTCTGTCTCAAAAAAAAAAAAAAAAAAAAAAAAAAAAAAAAGACAGCTAGAAACAACTCACCGATGAATGATTAAATTATTGAATTTAGCATCACAACAAACATTGAACTAACATCACAGAACAGCTTGCATCTATCAGAATATGGAGAAACATGAAACTATGTTTATAAAATAATGTGAAAGAAAAATATTCAAAACCGTACCTATCCTATTACCTCAATTATCTAAAAGCAATAATGTTCCTAAAGACTGAAGTTGAAAAGAAGCACTAAAATGTGAAATCAGTTGATCGTGTGGGTGAGATTACGGGCCTAAACTTAGAAGTATTTTAAATTTTCTTTCATGTTGTTTTAAAACTGATACACATTTTGGAATGCTTTGCTTCCAAGAAATAATGCTTTTTAATGGCATAAGAAATGTGCAGAATATTATGTTAAGTTTCAAAATGTAGGATATCAGACCATATGTATAGTATGGTCTCAAATTTGTTGACTAAAAATGTGGAGGCAATTCAGATGGGAAAAATGTTTGTAAAATTTTTGTAAGAAAAAATATGCAAGAAAACCATGTAGAGAAAGAAGATTGGAAGGAAATATACCAAGATGCTAATGTAATTTGTCTCTGAATGACAGAATTTTAAAATTGTTCTTATAATGACTGAATGTTCAAAAGTAATAATAAATATATTAAAATTTCTTGGATTTGTCTTTTTTTTTTTTTTTGACACGTGCTCTGTCACTAATTTACTTCTCTGCTTCCAGTTCCCTACCCTGGTATCCTGCATTCCCTCCTAAACTCATAGTTTCCCCAGTATTTTACTGTCTTGTTTTTTTCTTGATATTTCTGGCTGTGCCTTTGTGAGATTTTCTTCCCCTTCTTTCCGCCTCTTTAATGCTGGTTCTTCTTCTTCTCTTTTTTTTTTTTTTTTTTTGAGACAGAATCTAGTTCTGCTGCCCAGTCTGGAGTGCAGTGGCGCGATCTCGGCTCACTGCAACCTTCACCTCCTGGGTTCAAGTGATTCCCCTGCCTCAGCCTCCCGATTAGCTGGGATTATAGGCGCCCACCACCACGCCTGGCTCATTTTTTGTATTTTTAGTAGAGGTGGGGTTTCACTATGTTGGCCAGGCTGGTCTCGAACTCCTGACCTCAAGTGATTCACCCGCCTCGGCCTCCCAAAGTGCTTGGATTACAGGCGTGAGCCACTGCGCCCAGCCTAATGCTTGGTTTTTTTTTTTTTTTGAGGCGGAGTCTCACTCTGTCGCCCAGGCTGGAGTGCAGTGGCCCGATCTCAGCTCACTGCAAGCTCCGCCTCCCGGGTTTACGCCATTCTCCTGCCTCAGCCTCCGGAGTAGCTGGGACTACAGGCGCCGCCACCTCGCCCGGCTAGTTTTTTGTATTTCTTAGTAGAGACGGGGTTTCACAGTGTTAGCCAGGATAGTCTCGATCTCCTGACCTCGTGATCCGCCCGTCTCGGCCTCCCAAAGTGCTGGGATTACAGGCTTGAGCCACCACGCCCGGCCAATGCTTGGTTTTAAAGTCCTGTCCCTGAGCCTTCCTCGTTCTCACACTGTGCTCTCTTTCATATTTAACCCATTTTTCATGACTTTACCTATCACTTCAAATGATTTATCTTGTTTCAAAATTTTTTTATTAAGTAATTAATTGTTTTAGAGACAGGGTCTTTTTGGGTTGCCCAAGCTGGAGGGCAGTGGTATGATCATGACTCACTGCAGCCTCAATCCCCTGGGCTCAAGCAATCCTCTAACCTCAGCCTCCTGAGTAACTAAGACAAAAAACATGAGCCACCAAGCCCAGGTAATCTTTTATTCTTTGAAGAGATGGGGTCTCATTTTGTTGCCCAGGATGGTCTCAAACTCCTGGGCTTAAGCAATCCTCCTGCCTTGGCCTCTCAAGGGCTGGGATTGTAGGTGTGAGCCGCTGTGCCCAGCCTATCTTCTATCTTGACCTCTCCTCTATCTGCTTGGTCATGTTCCAATTGGCCATTGGGCTTTTCCACCTGGGTGACCTGCCAGCTCAGTGTGGAGAAATCCAGTTTACCTTCTTCCCGGACCTGTTCTTTTGTGGAATTCTTTGTTTATATTAAAGTCACCATCAGATTCCTAGGCAGGACTGGCTAAAAGTTTGTGGTACCTAGTGCAAAATTAAAATGTAAGGCCTCTTGCTCAAAAATTATGAAGAATTTCACTGGGTATAGTGGCTCCTACCTGTAATCCCAGCACTATGGGAGGCTCAGATGGAAGGATCATTTAAGACTAGGAGTTAGGGACCAGCCTGGGCAACAGAGTGAGACAGTTATCTTTACAAAAAAATAAAAATGAAAAATAAGCAGGGCCACAGCAGCATGTGCTTGTACTCCCAGCTACTCAGGAGGCCGAGGTGAGAGGATCACTTGAGCCTTAGAGATAGAGGCTACAGTGAGTTATTATCTCACCACTGCACTTTAGCCTAGGCAACAGAGCAAGACCCTGTCTCTTTAAAAATTATTAATAATTTCAAGATAGCAACAGCAGAGCGTCAAACCAAGTGCAGGGTGCTAACTGCAGAGCCCTGTGTAACTGCATAGACTGTACTTCCATGACTGGGGTTCATTTTTTTTTTTTTTTTGAGACAGAGTCTCACTCTGTCACCCAGCCTGGAGTGCAGTGGCGCGATCTCGGCTCACTGCAAGCTCTGCCTCCCGGGTTCACGCCATTCTCCTGCCTCAGCCTCCCGAGTAGCTGGGCCTACAGGCGCCTGCCACTACGCTGGGCTAATTTTTTGTATTTTTAGTAGAGATGGGGTTTCACCATGTTAGCCAGGATGGTCTCGATCTCCTGACGTCGTGATCTGCCCGTCTCGGCCTCCCAAAGTGCTGGGATTACAGGCGTGAGCCACCATGCCTGGCCCTGGGGTTCATCTTTGACCTTTGACTCCTCTCTCTCCTTTTTCTTTTGAGACAATTGGGCTCTGTTGCCCAGGCTGGAGTGCAGTGGCACAATCTCAGCTCACTGCAACCTCTGCCTCCTGGGTTCAAGAGATTCTCCTACCTCAGCCTCCCAAGTAGCTGGGATTATAGGCACCTGCCACCATGCCTGGCTAATTTATTTTTAGACGGGCTTTCGCCATGTTGGCCAGGCTGGTCTCGAACTCCTGACCACAAATGACCACAAACGATCCACCCACCTCAGCCTCCCAAAGTGCTGGGATTGCAGGCATGAGCCACCTCACCCGGCTCCCTCTCTCTCCTTTAATCTTTAGTTAACACGGTAGACAATGCATCCACTCACAAAGATGAGAAATAATGGAAGAGGAATACATTTGACTAGTGGGATGAGAGGGGGTGTAATGAGTTCAGTTTGGGCCCTGTGAATACTGAGTGCCAGTGGAACATCCAGGTAAAAGTATCCATTATACAGTTATCTAGATAGAATCCAGGCTGTCAGTCTGGGCTCCAATACTCAGGGTAGAGGGTATTGTTGAATTGCTGACTGTAGGTGAAATTGGCCAGGGAGAGACTGTCAAGCAGCAGGACTTTCCAAAGTGGGTCCCAGCTTTAAGTGATTCTCCTGCTTCAAGTGATTCTCCTGCCTCAGTCTCGCGAGTACCTGGGATTACAGGCTCCTGCCACCACACCAACTAATTTTTGTGTATTTTTACTAGAGATGGGGTTTCACTACATTGGCCAGGCTGATCTCGAACTCCTGACCTCAGGTAATCAGCCCGCCTTAGCTTCCCAAGTATTGGGATTATAGGCGTGAGCCACCGCACCTGGCCTATCCTTGTAATTTGAAAACAGTGTTTTAAGGAGTTGTCAGAGAGAGACCATGTGGTCCGGAGACAGGAAAAAGAAAATGTAAACTCTCCATCAGGCTATTCAGAGTCTAAACTACCACATTTCAAAGCTTTTGAGAGCAAGCCTGCATCTGAGTCATCTTCAAAGTTCACTCAGTACTTCACATGTAAGAACTGTGTCTGGATGAATGAATGCATGAAAGCCATTGCTCTGCCACGAGTGCACAGCGACCTCCTCTGCCCATGCCACCAGCCGGGCCACAAAAAGACTCTGGCAGATGGGCAGCACTGTTCGATGTAGGCACTAAAAGGGACATTGGAAGTGCCTGGAGAGATGCTGCTCTGTCTTTGCCTTTGGCAGTTGCTAATCAGTCCTGCTTGGGTTGTCTCTGTCCTGCCCACCTCTTAAAAAGGCCTGCCTGGGCCGGGCGCGGTGGCTCAAGCCTGTAATCCCAGCACTTTGGGAGGCTGAGACGGGCGGATCACGAGGTCAGGAGATCGAGACCATCCTGGCTAACACGGTGAAACCCCGTCTCTACTAAAAAATACAAAACACTAGCCGGGCGAGGTGGCGGGCGCCTGTAGTCCCAGTTACTTGGGAGGCTGAGGCAGGAGAATGGCGTAAACCCGGGAGGCGGAGCTTGCAGTGAGCTGAGATCTGGCCACTGCACTCCAGCCCGGGCGACAGAGTGACACTCCGTCTCAAAAAAAAAAAAAAAAAAAAAAAAAAAGGCCTGCCTGTCCCCAGCCTATCTCCCATCCAGTTACTGTCAATATGGTCACCCTTTTTCATTAGGAGTCCAAGAAACTGAGTTGAGCCTGAGAAACAAAAAAGTAGCCCAACCGGGTGTGGTGTTTGATGCCCGTAATCCCAGCACTTTGGGAGGCCGAGGCAGGCGGATCACCTGAGGTTGGGAGTTCGAACCACCCTGACCAACATGGAGAAACCCCATCTTTACTAAAAATACAAAATTACTGGGTGTGGTGGCACATGCCTGTAATCCCAGCTACTTGGGAGGCTGATGCAGGAGAATCGCTTGAACCCAGGAGGTGGAGGTTGCGGTGAGCCAGAGATCACGCCATTGCACTCGTACCTCAGCAACAAGAGCGAAACTCCATCTCAAAAAAAAAAAAAAAAAAGAAAGTAGCTCATGATATGCAGGGACTGGTCTGACACTTATAGCTAGGCCTCAGTGTTGTTGGAAACTAGTCTGGTGCTCACAGCCAGACCACATTATTCTATTAGGCATAGATAATCTCACAGAATATGCACATCAGACAGAGTCACTCTAAGGCCATGATAGAGTAAGGTAAAACAAAGTCACTTCATAATTCTGTCTAAGCACAAAGACAAGGTCACCATGCAACCCACAAAATACCAAATATTCTCTTCTTCCAGCTTATGTGACAGCTGCTTCTTTACCAATCGCTATAGGTAAGATCTGTTGAGCCACCCAATCATAGAGTTATCCTTGTTTCCTGACAGTCTCCAATCTACAGTGAACCTCCATTTCCTTGCCACCCCCAAATCACCAAATAAAGCACAAAGCTTACAATGGGTTCTTTCTAACACCTTTCTAACAGGGGAAACAGCTCATGTTTCCCCTACTGTCTGTTCCTTCTCACTGCAATCAGTAATAAACTCAACTTATTCAATACAGTTTGTGGTCTTTGGCTGGAGGACAATGACAAGGCTAGACGAAAACCACAGAACTTCCTCATGCCCCGTCTCTTCCTTCTTGTCTTCCCCACCTGCCTTGAGTGTTCAAAAGTGACTCTCCAGTGTCTGTTTTCCCTAGGCCCCTCCTCTGCCTCCTATCTCCTCTCATCTCACAATTTACTCTGCATCCCCTAAGTTTGAGTAGGTCATGTTTTCAGTTTCATTTGTCTCAAAGTCACAAAGTATTTTCTAATTTTCCTGTGATTTCTTTCTTTGTATGTATGTGTGAGACAGAATCTTGCTCTGTCACCCAGGTTAGAGCACAGTGGTGCGATCTTGGCTCACTGCAACCTCTGCCTTCTGGATTCAAGTGATTCTCCTGCCTCGGCCTCCTGAGTAGCTGGTGCTACAGGTGCCCATCACTGCACTCGGCTAAATTTTCTTTTTTTTTGAGACAGTCTCGCTCTGTCACCCAGGCTGGAGTGCAGTGGCACAATCTCGGCTCACGGCAACCTCTCCTGGGTTCATGTGATTCTCCTGCCTCAGCCTCCCAAGTAGCTGGGAATACAGGCACGTGCCACCATGCTGGCTAATTTTTTGTATTTTTAGTAGAGACAGGGTTTCACTGTGTTAGCCAGGATGGTCTCAATCTCCAGACCTCGTGATCCACCCGCCTCAGCCTCCGAAAGTGCTGGGATTACAGGTGTGAGCCACCATGCCCAGTCTTTTTTTTTTCTTTTTTGAGACAAAGTCTAGCTCTGTTGCCCAGGCTGGAGTGCAATGGTGCGATCTCGGCTCACTGCAAACTCTGCCTCCTGGGTTCAAGTGATTCTCCTGCATCAGCCTCTGAAGTAGCTGGGATTACAGGCGTCCGCCACCAAGCCCAGCTAATTTTTGTGTTTTTAGTAGGGACAAGGTTTCACCATGTTGGCTAGGCTGGTCTTGAACTCCTGACTTCAAGTGATCCACCTGCTTTGGCCTCCCAAAGTGTTGGGATTATAGGCATGTGCCACCGTGCCCAGCTTAATTTTTGTAGTTTTGTATTTTATTTATTTATTTTTTGAAACAGAGCCTCGCTCTGTTGCCCAGGCTGCAGTGCAGTGGTGCGATCTCGGCTCACTGCAAGCTCTGCCTCCCAGGTTCTCACCATTCTCTGCCTCAGCCTCCCAAGTAGCTGGGACTACAAGTGCCCACCACCACGTCTGGCTAATTTTTTGTATTTTCAGTAGAGGCGGGGTTTCACCATGTTAGCCAGGATGGTCTCGATCTCCTGACCTCGTGATCCACCCGCCTTAGACTCCCAAAGTGCTGGGATTACAGGGGTGAGCCACCGCGCCTGGCCAATTTTTGTATTTTTAGTAGAGACAGGGTTTTGCCAAGCTGGTCATGAACCCTGTGATTTCTTTTTTAATCCATTGATTAAGAGTATTTTGTGTGGCCGGGCGCGGTGGCTCAAGCCTGTAATCCCAGCACTTTGGGAGGCCGAGACGGGCGGATCACAAGGTCAGGAGATCGAGACCATCCTGGCTAACACGGTGAAACCCCATCTCTACTAAAAAATACAAAAAACTAGCCGGGCGAGGTGGCGGGCGCCTGTAGTCCCAGCTACTCGGGAGGCTGAGGCAGGAGAATGGCGTAAACCCGGGAGGCGGAGCTTGCAGTGAGCCGAGATCGCGCCACTGCACTCCAGCCTGGGTGACAGAGCCAGACTCCGTCTCAAAAAAAAAAAAAAAAAAAAAAGAGTATTTTGTTAGACCAGGTGCAGTGGCTCATGCCTGTAATCCCAGCACTTTCAGAGGCCGAGGCGGGAGGATCACGAGGTCAGGAGTTCAAGACCAGCCTGACCAACATGGTGAAACCCATTTCTACTAAAAACACAAAACTTAGCCAGGCGTGGTGGCATGCACTTGTAATCCTACCTACTCAGGAGACTGAGGCAGGATAATTGCTTGAACTTGGGAGACGGAGGTTGCAGTGAGCCGAGATCTTCACCACTGCACTCCAGCCTGGGCAACAGTGCGAGAATCAGGCTCAAAAAAGAAAAAAAAAAAAGTATGTTGTTTAATTTCTACATATTTATGCATTTTCCAGTTTTCCTTCTGTTACTGATTTCTACTTTCATCCCACTGTGACCAGAGAAGACAATTTGTCTCTTTAAATCTTTAAAAATTTATTAAGGCTTGCTTTCTGGCCCAACATATGGTCTGTCTTGGAGAACGTTCCATGTGCACTTGAGAATATGTATTCTGTTGTTGTTGTTGGGTGGAGCGTTCTGTAGGTGTCTGTTACTCTAGTTTCAGGCTTCTATTTCCTTATTGATCTTCTGATTAGTTGTTCAATCCATTTTTGAAAGTAAGGTATTGAAGTCTTCAACTATAATTGTAAAACTGTCTTTTTTGCTCTTTAATTTTGTTCATTTTTGCTTCATATATTTTAGAGTTCTCTTGTTAGGGGAATGTATGTTTATAATTGTTGTATCTTCTCAATGGATAGACCCATATCAATACATAATGTCCTTCTTTGTCTGTGGTAACAAATTTTTTTTTTTTTTTGAGACAGAGTCTCGCTCTATCACCCAGCCTGAAGTATAGTGGCGCGATCTCGGCTCACTGCAACCTCCTCCTCCAGGATTCAAGTGATTCTCGCACCTCAGCCTCCCGAGTAGCTGGGATTACAGTCATGCACCACTATGCTGGGCTACTTTTTATATTTTTAGTAGAGACGGGGTTTCACTGTGTTGGCCAGGCTGGTCTTGAACCCCTGACCTCAAGTTATCTGCCCGCCTCGGTCTCCCAAAGTGCTAGGATTACAGGCATGAGCCACCACGCCTGGCCATGTGGTAACACTTTTTGACTCAAAATCTGTTTTGTATATTAGCATAATATCCCCAGGTTCACTATTTGCATGGGCTGTCTTTCGTATCCTTTCACTTTTGACCTTTTTGTGTCTTTGAATCTAAAGTGAATGTCTTGTAGATAGTATGAAGTTGGCTCATTTTTGAACTACATTATGCCAATCCTTGCCTTTTAATTGTAGAAGTTGAATCCATATAAAGTAATTACTGATGAGGCCGGGCGCAGTGGCTCAAGCCTGTAATCCCAGCACTTTGGGAGGCCGAGATGGCTAGATCACGAGGTCAGGAGATCGAGACCATCCTGGCTAACACGGTGAAACCCCGTCTCTACTAAAAAATACAAAACACTAGCCGGGCGAGGTGGCGGGCGCCTGTAGTCCCAGTTACTTGGGAGGCTGAGGCAGGAGAATGGCGTAAACCCGGGAGGCGGAGCTTGCAGTGAGCCGAGATCCGGCCACTGCACTCCAGCCTGGGCGACAGAGCGAGACTCCATCTCAAAAAAAATAAAAATAAAAATAAAGTAATTACTGATGAAAAAAGACATATTTCTGTCATTTTGTTATTGTTTTTTATACATCTATGTTTTGTTCCTCAATTCCTCCATTACTGCTGTCTTTTATGTCTCATCAGATTTAATTAATGTTCTGTTTCGATTGCCTTCTCATATCCTTTTCTGTAATTTTTTTTTTTTTTTGAGACGGAGTTTCACTCTTGTTGCCCAGGCTGGAGTGCAATGGTGCAACCTCGGCTCACTGCAAGGTCCACCTCCTGGGTTCAAGGGATTCTCCTGCCTCAGCCTCCTGAGTAGCTGGGATTACAGGCGCCTGCCACCATGCCCGGCTCATTTTTTGTATGTTTAGTAGAGATGGGGGTTTCACCATTTTGATCAGCCTGATCTTGAACGCCTGACCTCAGGTGATCACCTGCCTCAGTCTCCCAACGTGCTGAGATGACAGGTGTGAGTCACTGCTCCCAGCTTCTTTTCTATATTTTTTAGAGTTATTTTCTTAGTGGTAACCCTGGGCATTATGAATAATACCTTAAATTTATAATAACCTAGTTTGAATTGATACCGACTTAGTTTTCATAGTATACAAACTCTACTCCTATGCAGTTCTATGTTGTTATTGTTTGTAACAAATTACATCTTTATGCATTGGGTGCTCATTAACATAGATTTATAATTATGGTATTATGCATATGTCTTTTAATAGTATAGGAAAAAAAGAGGAGTGTCAACACAAAAATATAATAATACTGGATTTATATTTACCTTTGTAATTACCTTTACTACTGTTCTTTGTTTTTGTTTTTTGTTTTGTTTTTGGTATGGCTTCTAGTTTCTACCTAATGTCCTTTCATTGCAACCTGAAGGATTCCCTTTACCATTTATTAGAAATGAAATCCTCTAGCTTTTGTTTATCTGGGTTACCTTAATTCCTCCTTTTTTTTTTGAGATGGAGTCTCGCTCTGTCACTCAGGCTGGAGTACAGTGGCGCGATCTCGGCTCACTGCAAGCTCTGCCTCCCACATTCACGCCATTCTCCTGCCTCAGCCTTCCAAGTAGCTGGGACTACAGATGCCCGCCACCATGCCTGGCTACTTTTTTTTTTGTATTTTTTACTAGAGACAGGGTTTCACTGTGTTAGCCAAGATGGTCTCAATCTCCTGACCTCGTGATCCACCCACCTTGGCCTCCTAAAGTGCTGGGATTACAGGCGTGAAACACTGAGCCCGGCCTTTTTCTGTTTGTTTGTTTTTGTTATCCTCCTTCATTTTTTAAGGATAGTTTTGCTGAATATAGAATTCTTGGTTGACAGCTTTATTTTTTTCATTTTGCACTTTAAATATGTCATCTCACAACCTAATGGCCTCCATGGCTTCTATTGAGAAATCAGCTGTTAGTCTCATTATCTAGAGCCAAAAATGGGTGGAATTGGAGGAAGGAGAAAGCAAAAAGAGAACAAGAAAACTACTTTCCTGAGGCCGGGCACGGTGGCTCATGTCTGTAATCCCAGCACTTTGGGACGCCGAGATGGGTGGATCACCTGAGGTCAGGAGTCTGAGACCAGCCTGGCCAACACGGTGAAACCCATCTCTGCTAAACATATAAAAAATTAGCCGGGCATGGTGACACACACCTGTAATCCCAGCTACTTGGGAGGCTGAGGCAGAAGAATGCCTTGAACCCAGGAGGCGGAGGTTGCAGTGAGCCAAGATTGCGCCATTGCACTCCAGCCTGGGCAACAGGAGTGCAACTCTGTCTCAAAAAAAAAAGAAAAAGAAAGAAAATACTCTCCTGCTCTTTGCAGATCGGCTGTATGTAAGTGCTAACACTTTACCAGGCCATTTATAATTCTGTCTTACCTTTAACTTCCTGCTTGGGTGGAATCTAAAGGTTAGCCAGAGGTGAAAACTCAGGGTCTTCTGTGGGTTTTTCTAGCATGTGTCCAAGTCTGGGCATGCGTAAGGCCTTGTAGATTCCGCAATATACAGAGGAGCTTTCTAAAACTCTTATTCTTCTGTGTATCTCCTTTGCCAGCCTTTTTGGTCTGCCTCTTGCTTGCCTTGTCTTTCATCCTTTTCCAAGGCCATTGTGGCTAATACATTTTCTTCTAAACGTTTTCTTTTTTTTTTTTTTTTTTTTTTTTTGAGACGGAGTCTCACGCTGTTGCCCAGGCTGGAGTGCAGTGGCGCGATCTCGGCTCACTGCAAGCTCCGCCTCCCGGGTTCCTGCCATTCTCCTGCCTCAGCCTCCTGAGTAGCTGGGACTACAGGCGCCCGCCACCACGCCCGGCTAATTTTTTTGTATTTTTAGTAGAGACGGGGTTTCACTGTGGTCTCGATCTCCTGACCTTGTGATCCGCCCGCCTCGGCCTCCCAAAGTGCTGGGATTACAGGCTTGAGCCACCGTGCCCGGCCTCTTCTAAACGTTTTCAACAAACATTGCCTGGGAGGCCACAGCAGACCTGAGAAAGTTCCAAAACAAAGACAAGATTTTTTTCCCTATAGAGTTGTTGGAGCTTCGTATATATTCTGGTTATTATTCCCTTGTCACCTGAGTAGTTCGAAAATATTTTATCCCATTCTGTAAGTTGTCTCTTCACTTTGTTGATCGTATCCTTTGCTGCGCAAAAACCTTTTAACTTGACATTATCCCATTTGTCCATTTTTGCTTTGGTTGCCGTTGCCTGTGCTTCTGGGGTTGTTATTCAATAAATCTTTGCCCAGTTCAATGTCCTGGAAATTTTTCCCAATGTTTTCTTGTAGTAGTTTCATAGTTTGAGGTCTTAGACTTAAGTCTTTAATCCATTTTAATTTGATTTTTATATATGGTGAGAGACACAGGTCTAGTTTCCTTCTTCTGCATGTGGATATTCAGTATTTTCAGCACCGTTTGTTGAAGAGACTGTCTTTTCCCAGTGTATGTTCTTGGCACCTTTGTCGAAAATGAATTCACTGTAGGTGTGTGGGTTTCCATATTATTTTATACTTTGTTTTTTGTTTTGTTTTGTTTGAGATGGAGTCTCGCTCTGTCGCCCAGGCTGGAGTACAATGGTGTGATCTCGGCTCACTGCAAGCTCCACCTCCCAGGTTCACACCATTCTCCTGGCTCAACCTCCCGAGTAGCTGGGACTACAGGCGCCCACCACCACGCCTGGCTAATTTTTTGTATTTTGTTTAGTAGAGAGGAGGTTTCACCATGTTAGCCAGGATGGTCTTGATCTCCTGACCTCGTGATCCGCCTGCCTTGGCCTCCCAAAGTGCTGGGATTACAGGCGTGAGCCACCGCGCCCAGCCTAGAAATTTTTTTTTTTTTTTTTTTTGGAGACAGAGTCTCGCTCTGTCGCCCAGGCTGGAGTGCAGTGGTGCAATCTCAGCTCACTGCAAGCTCTGCCTCCCGAGTTCACGCCATTCTCCTGCCTCAGCCTCCCAAGTAGCTGGGACCACAGGTGCCCACCACCATGCCCGGCTAATTTTTTTCTGTATTTTTAGTAGAGACGGGGTTTAACTATCTTAGCCAGGATGGTCTTGATCCCCTGACCTTGTGATCCGCCAGCCTCGGCCTCCCAAAGTGCTGGGATTGCAGGTGTGAGCCACCGCGCCCAGCCTAGAAATTTTTAAAATAGAGATAGGGTCTCACTTTGTTGCCCAGTCTAGTCTTAAACTCCTGGCCTCAAGTGATCCTCCTGCCTCAGCCTACCAAACTGCTGGGATTACAGGAGTGAGCCACTGTGCCTGGCCAACACTTTTCGTGTTTTGCCTCCAGGAGACCCACTATGTTCTCATGGTGAAGGTTTGAGAAACATCTCCCATACTTTTGGCAGGGAGGAGAGAAAGTTAACTACTCTGAAATACACTCGGAGAAGAAATAACCCTTGTGAAATAGGCCCAGAGCCTTCTATTCTGCATAACAAAGACCTGCCCTCAAGGGAAACTAGTGTAATTTACTGGAGCCATAGCTGAGATAAGGGAAGGGCAGTTGGACAACCCTAGCTCCCTCTACTCTTCTTTCTTTACTAAGAGAGGGTTAAAAAAAATAAATAAACTCCTGGCCAGGCGTGGTGGCTCACACCTGTAATCCCAGCACTTTGGGAGGCCGAGGCGGACAGATCATCTGAGGTTGGGAGTTCCAGACCAGCCTGACCAACATGGAGAAACCCCGTCTTTACTAAAAATACAAAAATTAGCCGGGCGTGGTGGCGCATGCCTGTAATCCCAGCTCCTTGGGAGGCTGAGACAGGAGAACCGCTTGAACCCGGGAGGCGGAGGTTGCAGTGAGCCGAGATTGGGCCATTGCACTCCAGCCTGGGCAACAAGAGCGAAACTCCATCTAAAAAAAAAAAAAAAGAAAAGAAAAGAAATAAAGAAAATAGGACCACAGTGGTGGAAGAAAAGATAACCTACTCCTATCGTCCCACAACAACAAGAATTCTACACCCATCCACAGTCATAAGTCTCTTTGTGGGAGCTTCAGAATTCAAGGATGTGGAATAAGAAGCCCACCTGGAAGGACGAAGCAACACCCACAGAATCTGAGAAACATGAGCCATTAGAAGTCAGAGGCCAAGAAGGAAATTGTAAATGACCAATTGCAGGAGGCGTCACCTGTGTCAGGGACCTGCAGGTGGAAAAGCCACATCTGTGGGGCTTTTTTAATCACTCATAAAGTCTCAGTATGAACCAGTATTGGAATGTCTGCCTTGGCGGGGTGGGGAGCCAAGAGAGCCAGGGAAGACCTCTTCCGTGTCTGTATTTTTCCCATTCATCCTTCTTATCCCCATTCTCAGAGAATCCAAAGATAATGAGGAAGGAAGGTAAAAGAGTCAAAGAAACCACCATACTCCTTCCCATTACAGAGTTTTAGCCAGAACTGAGATGGGATGAATGGACTGAGATTAAGGCTTATATATTGAACTGAATTAAACTGTTTTATTACTTGGAAATAATACTGAATATGACATGACCTGAAAAGCTATGGAGTCTGCCTGAAATTTCACCCAAGGGAAAGGAAGAACAATTTAGCAGAAAGGATTCAAAGAGTTATCAATGGAAAAGAATAAATATGTTTTCTGCTTGCTTAAAAAAATGTAGACAAACATACCTTTCACAAAAATTAACTCAAAATCAAAATGGATCATAGGCACAAATGTGAAATGCAAAACTATAAAACTAGAAGATAACAAGAGAAAATCTAGATGACCTTGGGTTTGGTGATGAGTTTTTAAAAAATGTATATATTTATTTTGAGATGGAGTCTCGCTCTTGTCTCCCAGGCTGCAGTGCAGTGGCATGATCTCGGCTCACTGCAAGCTCCGCCTCCTGGGTTCACCCCATTCTCCTGCCTCAGCCTCCCGAGTAGCTGGGATTACAGGTGCCCGCCACCACGCCTGGCTAATTTTTTTGTATTTTTTTAGTAGAGACGGGGTTTCACCATGTTAGCCAGGATAGTCTCCATCGCCTGACCTCGTGATCTACCCACCTCGGCCTCCCAAAGTGCTGGGATTACAGGCGTGAGCCACCGTGCTGGGCTGATTTTTTGCATTTTTAGTAGAGACGGGGTTTCACCATGTTGCCCAGGCTGGTCTCCAACTCCTGGGCTCAAGCAATCCGCCCATCTTGGCCTCCCACAGTACTGGGATCACAGGTGTGAGCACGGCCTATAAAGGACTCTTGGTTGGACACAGTGGCTCATGCCTGTAATCCCAGCACTTCGGAGGCTGAGGTGGGTCTCTACTAAAAATACAAAATTAGCTGGGCGTGGTGGTGCATGCCTGTAATCCCAGCTACTCAGGAGGCTGAGGCAGGAGAATCGCTTCAACCTGGAGGTGGAGGTTGCAGTGAGCCGAGACAGTGCCACTGCACTCCAGCCTGGGCAACAAGGGCAAAACTCCATCCCGCCTCCCCACCAAAAAAAAAAAAAAAAAAAAAAAAAGAACTCTTAAACTCAACAGTAAGAACACAAACAACTCAATTAGAAATTGGGTCAGATACGTGAAGTCATCGAGACACTAGGATAATTCAATGTGAAGATGGAGACAGAGATTGGACTTGTGCTGCCACAAACCCAGCAATGCCTGGAACCAGAAGCTGGAGAGAGTCAACGAAACGTCCTCTTCTAGAGGCTTCAAGGACAGCATAGCCCAGCTGACACTTTGAGTTCAGATTACCGGCCTCCAGAACAGAGAGAGAGCAAATTGCTGTTGTCCTAAGCCACCGGTTTGTGGTTCCTTGTTACAACAGCCCTAGGAAACTGACACGTCATGAGATCTTAGATGTTATGGGAAATACTTAGTCAAATTCGTATATAGTTTTGTATTCATCAATCATTAAATAATTTTTTCTTTCAAAAAAATAGAGGGGCCAGGTTTGGTGGCTCATTCCTGTAATCCCAGCACTTTGGGAGGCCGGAGCGTGAGGAACACTCGAGCCCAGGAGTTCGAGACCAGCCTGAGGAATGAAGTAAGACCTCATCTCTACAAAAAATTAGCTGGGCATGGTGGTGTGGGCCTGTAGTCCCAGCTACTCTGGAGGCTGAGTGAGGAGGATCGCTTGAGCTCAGGAGGTTGAGGCTGCCGTTGAAACGGGAAAGGTTCCCTTGTGCTACTCACAGGGCGTGTGACAGGGGCAGTGGCTCACTTCTTCAGTGCCCTGAAGCTTAAGCCTCTAGGGGAAACAAAGGGGCAGGCTGTGGGGCTCTGACCCGTGGCAGTGTCTAGGGGTGGATGTTTACACCTCCTGAAGCCCCAGTGGGCATGTGCTACTGTGTGCTCTTTCAGTTTTGCGGTCTATAGGCGGCTTGTATTAACCAATTCAGTTAGACCCTCTACCTTGTCGCGAGGACAGAGGGCTTTCTGTATCACAGGTTCTTGCCTTGGTGCACTGGAAGAATCGGATCACACCTGTGCTTGGAGAATGAGTGCAAGGTTTTATTGAGTAGAGGGAGCTCTCAGCAAATGGGGGCGCCAGGAGGGAGATGTAGTGGGAAAGTTTTCCCCTGGGGTCTGCCGCTCAGCGGCCTGGGCTCTCCTCCGACTGCCCTGGCCAAACTCCACCTAGTTCTTCTGGTCGGTGGCCTGCGGGTGTGCCGACGTCTATCATGTGCTCTTCCACCGGCGCGCTCTCCTCGACGTCCTCTTAACATCCAGCCGCTTGTGTCTTCTACCACGGATCTGCTCTTCTCCACGTCCAGCAGCTTGTGTGTCTGCCTGATAGGGTCCTGGGTTTTTTATTTTTGTTTTTGTTTTGAGATGGAGTCTTGCTCTGTCGCCCAGGCTGGAGTGCAGTGGCACAATCTCGGCTCACTGCAAACTCCACTTCCTGGGTTCACACCATTCTCGTGCCTCAGCCTCCCGAGTAGCTGGGACTACAGGCACCCGCCACCACGCCCGGCTAATTTTTTTTGTGTTTTTAGTAGAGACGAGGTTTCACCGTATTAGCCATGATGGTCTCGATCTCCTGACCTTGTGATCTGCCTGCCTCACCTCCCAAAGTGCTGGGATTACAAGCGTGAGCCACTGCGCCTGGCCTAGACCATTCATATTTTAAATGATTATTGATAAAGTTGGATTAACAGCTGCCATATTTATAACTGTTTTCTATTCATCACAGTTGTTCTTTTTTTCCCTGCCTTCTCTTTTTTATTTTTTAGACTTTAGTTTTTAGAGCGTTTTTAGGGTCACAGCATAATTGGGAGAAAGGTACAGAGTTGTCCCATATGCCCCGTGCCCCAACACGTGTACAGCCCCCTCCATTCACCACATCTCCCGCTGGTGGTGTATTTGTTAACACCTCATGGTCACCCAGAGTTCACAGCTTTTTTATTTCTTTTTATAGTTTTTAAAAATACAGGCTGGGCACGGTGGCTCACGCCTGTAATCCCAGCACTTTGGGAGGCTGAGGTGGGCAGATTACCTGCGGTCAGGAGTTTGAGACCAGCTTGGCCAGCATGGTGAAACCCTGTCTCTACTGAAAATACAAAAATTAGCCGGGCTTGGTGGCACACGCCTATAATCCCTTCTACTCGGGAGGCTGAGGCAGGAGAATTGCTTGAGCCTGGGAGGCGGAGGTTGCAGTGAGCAGAGATCGTACTGCACTCCTGCCTGGCCAACAGAGCAAGACTCTGCCTCAAAAAAATACATACATACATACATACATACATACATACATACATACATACATACAAATAAAAACAGAGATGAGGTTCTCGCTATGCTGGCCAGGTTTGTCTTTAATTCCTGGCCTCAAAGCAATCCTCTCACCTCAGCCTCTCAAAGTGCTAGGATTACAGGTTTGAGTGACTGCACTTGGCCAAAGTCCATAGTTTACGTTAAGGTTCACTCTTTTTTTTTTTTTTTTTTTTCCAGAGATGAGGTCTTACTGTGTTGCCCAGGCTGGAGTGCAATGGCTATTCACAGGTGTGATCATAGCACACTGCAGTCTCGAACTCCTGAGCTCCAGCGATCTTCCTGCCTGTCTCTTGAGTGGCTGGGACTAAAGATGTGCACCACCACCCTTGGCTTTAGGATTCACTCTTGGTGTACATTTTATGGATTTGGACAAGTGTATAATGACATGTATCTACCATTATAGTATCATACAGAATATTTTCACTGCCCTAAAAGTGCTCTGGGCTCCACTTATTTATTTCTTCCTTTCTGCAAACCTCTGACAACCACTGATCTTTTTCCTGTTTCCATGGTTTTGCCTTCCCCAGAATGTTATATAGTTGGAATCACACAACTGTTTTCAGATTGGTTTCTGTCACTTAATAATATGCATTTAAGATTTCTCATTTCCTCATTGTTTAATAGCTCATGTCTTTCTACTGTTGATCAATATTGCATTGTATGGATGTACGAGAGTTTATTCATCTATTGAAGGACATCTTGGTTACTTCTAGTTTTTGGCAATTATGAATAAAGCTGCTATAAACATCTGTGTGCAGGTTTTTGTGTGGACATAGTTTTCGACTCATTTGGGTAAATACTGAGGAGTGTGATTGCTGGATCTTATGGTAAGACTATGTCTAGCTCTGTAAAAAACTGCCAAAGTGTCTTCCAAAGTAGCTGTGCCATTTTGTATTCCCACCAATAACGAATGTTAGTTTCTATGGCTCCAATCCTCACCAGCATCTTGTGGTGTTGGTGTTTCAGATTTAACCCTTCTAATAGGTGTGTAGTGGTATCCTATTGTTTTAATTTGCATTTCCCTGACATATCATGGGGTGCATCTTTTCATATGCTTCTTTGCTCTCTGTCTTCTTTGTTAAGGTGTCTATTAAGGTCTCTGATCTCTTTTTATTTTTTGAGACAGGGTTTTACTGTGTCCCCCAGCCTGGAGTGCAGTGGCATGACCATGGCTCACTGTGATACAGGAGGGAGAAAGGGAAGTGCTGGGAAGGGAAGGGCATGGTCCCTTTAAATGATAAGAAAGAGGGGGAAGGAAAGGGCGTGGTCCCTGGCTAGGGCTCCGCCCTTAGGTCCTGTACCCAGGGACCTAAGTGTGGATGGACAGGCTTTTTTCTTTTCCTGCCCAAATGTTGCATTTCCCAAGATCTCCCCTGGCCTGCCATGCCCCCATCCTGTGCCTATAAAAACCCCGAGACCCGGGCTGGGCACATGATGGCATGTGCCTGTAATGCCAGCTACTGGGGAGGCTGAGGCAGGAGAATAGCTTGAGCCCATGAGGCGGAGGTTGTAGTGAGCCGAGGTCACGCCACTGCACTCCAGTCTGGGTGACAGAGTAAGGCTCCATGTCAAAAAAAAAAAAAAAACA
This sequence comes from Macaca thibetana thibetana, assembly GCF_024542745.1. NCBI lineage: Eukaryota > Metazoa > Chordata > Mammalia > Primates > Cercopithecidae > Macaca > Macaca thibetana. The sequence continues at coordinate 98,307,814 of NC_065586.1, read as the reverse complement.
GAGTAGACCAGGCGTGGTGGCTCACACGTGTAATCCCAGCACTTTGGGAGGCCGAGGCAGGCGGATTGCCTCAGCTCAGGAGTTTGAGACCGGCCTGGGCAACATAGTGAAATTCCGTCTCTACTAAAAATACAAAAAATTAACCAGGTATGGTGGCAGGTGCCTGTAATTCCAGGTATTCGGAGGCTGACGCACGAGAATCACTTGAACCCGGGAGGCAGAGGTTGCAGTAAGCGGAGATTGTTCCACTGCACTCCAGCCTGGGTGACAGAGTGAGATTCTGTCTCAAAAAAACAAAAGCAAACAAACAAAAAAACAGACAGATTAAAGGGATAATTGGGTCAAACAACCCAATTTAAAAATGGGCAAATGACAGGCCTGGTGCAGTGGCTCACGCCTGTAATCCCAGCACTTTGGGAGGCCAAAGCAGGTGGATCACGAGGTCAGGAGATCGAGACTATCCTGGCTAACACAGTAAAACCCCATCTCTACTAAAAATACAAAAAATTAGCTGGGCATGGTGGTGGGCACCTGTAGTCCCAGCTACTTGGGAGGCTGAGGCAGGAGAATGGCGTGAACCCGGGAGGTGGAGCTTGCAGTGAGCCGAGATCCCACCACTGCACTCCAGCCTGGGTGACAGAACAAGACTCCGTCTCAAAAAAAAAAGGGCAGGCCGGGCGTGGTGGCTCACGCCTGTAATCCCAGCACTTTGGGAGGCCGAGGCAGGTGGATCACGAGGTCAGGAGATCCAGACCATCCTGGCAAACACGGTGAAACCCCGTCTCTACTAAAAATACAAAAAATTAGCCGGGCGTGGTGGTGGATGCCTGTAGTCCCAGCTACTTGGGAGGCTGAGGCAGGAGAATGGCGTGAACCCAGGAGGCAGAGTTTGCAGTGAGCGGAGATCGTGCCACTGCACTCCAGCCTGGGCGACAGAGCGAGACTCCGTCTCAAAAAAAAAAGGGGGCAAATGCTTGAATAAACATTTTTTCAAAGAAGATATACAACTGGCCAATAAGCACAATGTGCTTAACATCCTTCGAATAGGGAAATGCAAATCAAAAATACAGTGAGAGGTCATTTTATGCCTACTAGGATAGCTATTTTTTTTCTTAAAGGAAAACGACAAATGTTAGCAAGGATATGGAGAAACTGGAGCCCTTCTGCATTGTTGGTGGAAATGTAAATGGTGCAACTGCTATCAAAAACAGTCTGATGGTTCCCCAAAGAGCTCAACCTTATGACCCAGCAACTTTACTCCTATGTATATACCGAAAAGAATTAAAAACAAAGATTCAGTCAGATACTTGTATGTGAATATTCATAGCATCTTTGTTCACAATAGCCAAAAAGTGGAAACAACACAAGTCACCATCACCAGATGACTGGATAAACCAAATGTGGTGTATACTCACAACAGAATATTACTCAGCCATACAAAGGGATGAAGTTCTGATACATGTTACAACATGGATAAACCTTGAAAACATTATGCCAAGTGAAAGAAGTCAAACACAAAAGGACAAATATTGTATGATTCCAGTTACATGAAATATCTAGAATAGGCAAATTTGCAGATACCAAAAGTAGACCACAGCTTGCAAGTGGTTAGTGTGAGGGATGAATGGAGAGTTATTGCCTAATAAGTACAGAGTTTCTGTTTGAGGTAATTAAAAGTTTTGAAACTAGATAGTGTTGATGATTGTACAACATTGTGAATGTAACTGATGCACTGAATTGTACACTTAAAATGATAAATTTTATGTTTTATATATATTTTGCCATAATTTTTAAATGAATAATGTGGCCAGGTACAGTGGTTCACGCTTGTAATCCCAGCAGTTTGGGAGGCCAAGGCGGGCCGATCACCTGAGATGAGGAGTTCGAGACCAGCCTGGCCAACATGGTGAAACCCCATCTCTACTAAAAGTACAAAAAAATTAGCCAGGCATGGTGGTATGCATCAATAGTCCCAGCTACTTCAGAGGCTGAGGGAGGAGTATCCTCTGAGCCTGGGAAGTTGAGGCTTCCGGGACCATGACCACACCACTGAACTCCAGCCTAGGCAACAAAATGAGAACTTGTCTCAAAAAATAAATGGGATTAATAATAAAACGAACATCCACATACTCTATCTATATTCACCAATTGTTAGCATCTGCCAATGCTAACAAGGCGAGGCAGGTGGATCATGAAGTCAGGAGATCAAGACCATCCTGGATAACACAGTGAAACCCTGTCTCTACTAAAAATACAAAAAATGTACCGGGCATGGTGGCAGGCACCTGTAGTCCCAGCTACTCGGGAGGCTGAGGCAGCAGAATGGCATGAACCCAGGAGGCGGAGCTTGCAGTGAGCCAAGATTATGCCACTGCACTCCAGCCTGGGCGACAGAGCAAGACTCCGTCTCAAAAAAAAAAAAAAATCCTAGGAAAAGCTAAACTACAATGTCAGAAAGCAGGTCATTGGTTGCCCACAGCGGTTATGTGAGGAGATTGAATTGTAATAGGGCAGGAGCTAACTTTTTAGAGGGATGGAAACATTTTATATCTTAATTGTGGTGATGGTTGCATGATAGTACACAATTGCCAAAATCTATCAAACTGTGTACAGTTAAAATGGATGAATTTTATTTAATGAAACTATACTTCGCCAGGCACGGTGGCTCACGCCTGTAATCCCAGCACTTTGGAAGGCCAAGGCGGGTGGGTCACCTGAGGTCGGGAGTTCAAGACCAGCTTGACCAACATGGAGAAACCCTGTCTCTACCAAAAATACAAAAATTATCCGGGAATGGTGGCAGGTGCCTGTAATCCCAGCTACTAGGGAGGCTGAGGCAGAAGAATCGCTTGAACCTGGGAGATGGAGGTTGTGGTGAGCCAAGATCATACCATTGCACTCCTGCCCGGGCAACAAGAGTGAAACTCTGTAAGAAAAGAAGAGAGGAGAGGAGGAGAGGAAAGAAAACTATACCTCATCAGGTGTGGTGGCTAATGCTTGTTGGGAGGCCAATGCAGGTGGACTGCTTGAGTCCAGGAGGTCAAGGCTGCAATGAGCCAAAATCATGCCACTGCACTCCAGCCTGGGTGACACAGTGAGACTCTGTCTCAAAAAAAGAAAAAAAAGAAGGAAAAGAATAAAAGGAAAGTACATACATACCTCAATAGGTTTGGGAGTAATTTAAGGGAAGAATTAGGCAACTCGATAAGAATTGACACTCTCCAAAATATATAACTTGTGTACAAGGAAAAACATATCAGTGTCTGTAATTGCATAGACTCTCTTGAAGTCCATGGAAGAAATTGGTAAGACTGGCATCTGTGGAGAGGGAAACTTGGGAGTTGGGAAAAGTGGCAGGCCTTTGACTTTCTTAGAATTTTTCTGGGTGCACATATTACTTATGTCAGAAATAAATAAAACAAAGTAAAACAGGTATAAAAATAAACTGAACTTTGAATTTTTAAAAAAGAGAGAGGAGGTCAGCCGCAATAGCTCACGCCCATAATCCCAGCACTTTGGGAGGCCAAGGTGGGCAGATCATCAGGTCAGGAGTTCAAGATCAGCTTTACCAACATGGTGAAAACCCATCTCTACTAAAAATACAAAAAAATTAGCTGGGTGTGGTGGTGCGTGCCTGTAATCCCAGCTACTCAGGAGGCTGAGGCAAGAGAATCGCTTGAATCCAAGAGGCAGAGGTTACAGTGAGCCGAGATTGCACCACTGTATTCCAGCCTGGGTGACACAGTGAGACTCCGTTGCAAAAAAAAGAGAGAGGAGAAATGTGACCATTCTTTTAGACTCAAATTTGGTGAAGTGGGTCATATTTATTTATTTATTTTATTTTATTTATTTTTGAGACAGAGTTTTACTCTTTTTGCCCAGGCTGGAGTGCAATGGTGCGATCTTGGCTCACTGCAACCTCGGCCTCCCAGGTTCAAGCGATTCTCCTGTCTGAGCCTCCCGAGTAGCTGGGACTACATGCATGTGCCACCATGCCCGGCTAATTTTCTATTTTTAGTAGAGATGGGGTTTCTCCACGTTGGTCAGGCTGGCCTTAAACTCCCGACCAGGTGATCCGCCCGCCTCGGCCTCCCAAAGTGCTGGGATTACAGGCATGAGCCACCATACCCGGCTCATATTTATTATATGAGCATATTGGTATTTTTAAAATCTAGCAATAATAATAATAGCTAACATTTATTGAGTTTTGCCTTTCAATTAAAAAAAAAAAAGGAGACTGTATTCTACTGGCCACATCTATTCGAGAGCTTGGCATGAAAGCCTGGGCTGAAATAGCTGGTAGGCCCCAGATGACGGGTCCTGGGCCCAAGAGCTAAAGATCATGTTATGGGAGTTACACACCAATCAGGGTTTTCTGGATTGAATCAAAGGGAAATAGGCCGGGCGCGGTGGCTCAAGCCTGTAATCCCAGCACTTTGGGAGGCCGAGACGGGCAGATCACGAGGTCAGGAGATCGAGACCATCCTGGCTAACATGGTGAAACCCCGTCTCTACTAAAAAACACAAAAAAACTATCCGGGCGTGGTGGCAGGCGCCTGTAGTCCCAGCTACTCGGGAGGCTGAGGCAGGAGACTGGTGGGAACCCGGGAGGCGGAGCTTGCAGTGAGCTGAGATCCGGCCACTGCACTCCAGCCTGGGTGACAGAGCAAGACTCTGTCTCAAAAAAAAAAAAAAAAAAAAAAAAAAAAAAAAAAAAAAACCTACAAAGGAAAATAAACCAGGCAGGAATCCAGGGTTTCCAGTGTGACCCAGGAAAATCTCAAATGTGTGGGTCACTCCTCTACCACAGACACCCTGTCTCCTAGCAGAGATGTAGGTTTGATGTGTGCAACTGGAAGAGCCAGAGTGGTAAAAAGGCCTTCGGGGAAAAGGAGGAAAGTGGGGAAGTAGTATGTGGGAGATAAGTGAGGCAGGGCCTGTAACAGAGAAATATATCCTTTTTGCTCCATATGTGGCTTCAGGGAGGGAACAGGCTCAGAAGGACAGCTGATGGATGTAACAGGGTATTGTTTCAAAAACCCTGAGGCCGGTGCACCTCCACAATTCAGGTGTTGTTCCCATTTATCTCAGGATCACTGGTTTGGAGGCTGAGCCATTGTAAGTCATTGGCTGGATCCTGACACTTCACCCAAATGATTAGACCTGTTTTCTGGGATCGTTTCCAAGAACCTCTATTTCTATTGCTTCTTGGGAAACCTCAGTTTGCTTTGTCTTCTGTGGAAGCTAGCCAAACCCTTCCAACCTCTCTCCTACCTGAAGAAGAGTCAATTCTGTCCCCAACATAGGAAAATAGATGAATTAGTGCATTAAGTACCTTCTATCAACCACTTTGCAAATTGAGCCTATACTGGACTTCACTATGATTACTTGCTATGAGTGTGAATCTTGTGTTTTTTCTAAGCAATGTGTCTTGTCTCCCCCAATTTATGAGAACTTTTCTGAGAGCCAGGGGCCAAGTTTGCCAAACCATCCAACCTATCAAAACCTCAAGGCTCTATCTCCACATAGATTTAATGCTCTCTCTCCATCCTAGTCTAAGGCAAGAAATAGACAGCATGGTCAAACTGGGTAATTTGATGAAAGCTTAATAAAGGAATTATTAAACTAATAAACTCATGTAGGAAAACACACAAAGGAAAACACACAAACGGACCATGCTGTCCATTTCCTGCCTTAGACTAGTTAGGGCCATTTTTCCCCTAGGAGGAATGCAGGAGGGAGCCATTACTGTTTTATTATTGTTATTTTTTTTTTCTGAGACAGATTTTCACTCTTGTTGCCCAGGTTGGAGTGCAGTGGCACAATTTCGGCTCACTGCAACCTCCACCTCCCGGGTTCAAGTGACTCTTCTGCCTCAGCCTCCCGAGTAGCTGGGATTACAGGTGCCGGCCACCAGGCCTGGCTAATTATTTTGTATTTTTAGTAGAGACGGAGTTGAATCATGTTGGCCAGCTGGTCTCAAACTCCTGACTTCAGGTGATCCACCCATCTCGGCTTCCCAAAGTGCAGCGATTACAGGCATGAGCCACCGAGCCCGGCCGAGCCATTACTATTAATACAATACAGAGACAGAGCTTTGTGGAGAAGGCTGCCTGACAGGAGCTGTGAGCTTTGGTCAAGGGATACAGCAGCCCACAGCAATGTGAAGATTGGGAGCCAGGGAACTACTCTACTGTCACTTTCCTCTCACTCTCGGATCACTTGCCAGTGCTCCACATTGGTCAAATTCAACCAGAAGCCAGAGGGCCTAAGAATCTGCTAGTCAGTCAACACAGGTCAGCATCCTGGAGCACAAAGCAGGGAAGAGGGCAGTGTGCGCCTGGAAGAACAAACAGAAGATGATCTTTAGCCTGGATTACTTCAGTAACCTGAACCTACAGTCTTGTTTCTTTTTTTTTTTTTTTTGAGACGGAGTCTCACTTTGTCGCCCAGGCTGGAGTGCAGTGGTGAAATCTCGGCTCACTGCAAGCTCTGCCTCCCGGGTTCACACCATTCTCCTGCCTCAGCCTCCAAGTAGCTGGGACTACCGGCGCCAGCCACCACACCCGGCTAATTTTTTTTGTATTTTTAGTAGAGACGGGGTTTTACCATGTTAGCCAGGATGGTCTCTATCTCCTGACCTTGTGATCTGCCCGCCTCGGCCTCCCAAAGTGCTGGGATTACAGGCGTGAGCCACCGTGCCCGGCCCAGTCTTGTTTCTTTACAGCTGCCAAAGTGTCTTTGTTTTGTGTGATGAAATATGTATAACATAAAATTTGCCATTTTAACCATTCTTTTTTTTTTTTTTTCCGAGATGGAGCCTCACACTGTTGCCCAGGCTGGAGTGCAGCAGTGCGATCTCGGCTCACTGCAACCTCTGCCTCCCAGGTTCATGCCATTCTCCTGCTTCAGCCTCCCAAGTTGCTGGGACTACAGGCACCCACCACCACGCCCGGCTAAGTTTTTTGTATTTTTAGTAGAGACGGGGTTTCACCGTGTTAGCTAGGATGGTCTTGATTTCCTGACCTCGTGATCCGCCTACCTCGGCCTCCCAAAGTGCTGGGACTACAGGCATGAGCCACCGGGCCGGCCCATTTTAACCATTCTTAAGTGGCATTAATTATATTCATAATGTACAACCATCAGTACTGACTAGTTCCAAAACTTTTTCATCACCCCAAACAGAAACATTGTATTTGTAAGGCAACAACTAACCATTGCACCTTCCCTCTGGCTCCTAGTAAGCTCTCATCCACTTTCTGTCTGTATCAATTTGCCTATTCTTGGCATTTCTCTTTTTTTTTTTTTTTTTTTTTTTTTTTGAGACGGAATTTCACTCTTGTAGCCCAGGCTGGAGTGCAATGGCCCGACCTCGGCTCACTGCAACCTCCACCTCTGGGTTCAAGCAATTCTCCTGCCGCAGGCTTCCCAAGTAGCTGGGATTATAGGTGCCTGCCACCACACCTGGCTAATTTTTGTATTTTTGGTAGAAACGGGGTTTCACCATATTGGCCAGGCTGGTCTCAAACTCCTGACCTCAGGTGATACACCTGGCTTGGCCTCCCAAAGTGCTGGGATTACAGGCGCGAGCCACCACACCTGGCCCTTTTTTCTTTTTTTTTGAGACAAGGTCTCAGTCTGTCACCCAGGCTGTAGTGCGGTGGCATAGCTCACTGCAGCCTCAACAGCCAGGCTCAAGCGATCCTCCCACCCCAGCCTCCTGGGTATTTGGGACTACAGGTGTGCACCATCACTAATTTTTTTTTTTTTTTTTTGAGACGGAGTCTCGCTCTGTCACCCAGGCTGGAGTGCAGTGGCCGGATCTCGGCTCACTGCAAGCTCCGCCTCCCGGGTTTATGCCATTCTCCTGCCTCAGCCTCCCGAGTAGCTGGGACTACAGGCGCCTGCCACCTCCCCTGGCTAGTATTTTTGTATTTTTTAGTAGAGACGGGGTTTCACCGTGTTAGCCGGGATGGTCTCGATTTCCTGACCTCGTGATCCGCCCGTCTCGGCCTCCCAAAGTGCTGGGATTACAGGCTTGAGCCACCGCACCCGGCCATTTTTTTTTTTTTAGACAGAGTTTCATTCTTCTTACCCAGGGTGGAGTGCAATGGCGCAATCTTGGCTCACTGTAACCTCCACCTACCAGATTCAAGTGATTCTTCTGCCTCGGCCTCCTGAGTAGCTGAGATTACAAGCATGCACCACCATGCCTGGCTAATTTTTATATTTTCAGTAGAGACGGGGTTTCACCATGTTGATCAGGCTGTTACCGAACTCCTGAGCTCAGGTTGTCTGCCTGCCTCAGCCTTCCAAAGTGCTGGGATTACAGGTGTTAGCCACTGCATCTGGCCTAAGGTTTGCTAATTTTATTGATCTTTTCTTTTTCTTTCTTTCTTTTTTTTTTTTTGAGACAGAATCTTGCTCTGTCACCAGGCTGGAGTGCAGTGGCATGATCTTGGCTCACTGCAACCTCCACCTCCCGGGTTCAAGTGATTCTCCTGCCTCAGCTTCCCAAGTAGCTGGGACTACAGGCACACATCACCATGCCCAGCTAATTTTTGTATTTTTAGTAAAGACAGGGTTTCACCATATTGGCCAGGGTGATCTCAATCTCTTGACCTCGTGATCCGCCCGCCTCAGCCTCCCAAAGTGCTGGGATTACAGGTGTGAGCCATCCAGCCAGGCCTTTTGTTGATCTTTTCAAAGAAACAACTTTTGGTTTTATTGATTTTCTCTATTGTTTTCTCTATTTCTTATTTCATTTATCTCTGTTCTAGTCTTTCTTTCTTTCTGCAATGATTTTTCTTTTTCTACTTCCTTAGATTGTAAAGTGTGGTTGTAGATTTGACATCTTTCTTGTTTTTTCTTTTTTTTTTTAATTTTTATTGATGTGTAATATTTGTATATTTTTATGGGGTGCATGTGGTATTTTGCTTTATGCATAGAATATGTAATGATCAAGTCAGGGCATTTAGGGTATACATCATTGTGAGAAAACATTTTAAATGGTTCATTTTCAAGGCATGATAAATCTGTGTACTAACAGCTACGCTGCAGATGTGACAAACTGAATGGCTCATGTACCTAGAAAGTCATCATAAGAGAACAAGATATAGAGGAGGAGTCAGCCCATAAAAAGGGAGAAAGGGCCGGGCGCGGTGGCTCAAGCCTGTAATCCCAGCACTTTGGGAGGCCGAGACGGGCGGATCACGAGGTCAGGAGATCGAGACCATCCTGGCTAACATGGTGAAACCCCGTCTCTACTAAAAAATACAAAAAACTAGCCGGGCGCGGTGGCAGGCGCCTGTAGTCCCAACTACTCGGGAGGCTGAGGCAGGAGAATGGCGTGAACCCGGGAGGCGGAGCTTGCAGTGAGCTGAGATCCGGCCACTGCACTCCAGCCTGGGCAGTAGAGCGAGACTCCGTCTCAAAAAAAAAAAAAAAAAAAAAAAAGGGAGAAAGTTTCATTATTGGGAAGTTCAAACATAAGCAGGGAAGTGGACCAGAGTTTCCCACACTGGGGAAACTCTCTGGCCTCCCAGCCAATCCTGGCCTGCAGAGCTGGCTGTCTCGCTTCCCTCTCCTCCTGTGCCTCAGGTGTTTCCTGTCACTTCCCTGTTGAGTTCCAGTGGTCTCCCTTAGATGCTTGATTCAAAGTATGATTATCTACTCGCTGTTTTGGTTCCTCTTTGTGGAGGAGGCAAGTGCAAGATGCCTTCAGTCAGCTATCTTCTTTTTGTGTTACCAAAACACCAAGGGTTTGGTCCAGGTCCTGCTGCTCGCCACACAGAAAGCCAATGACTGAGATGACAAGTATTGCCAAGGAAAAAGGCTTCCATCAGGCGCTGCAGCCCAGGAGATGGGAGCTCAGCCTCAAATCCATCTCCCTGACTGACTAAAACAAGAGGTTTTATATAGTGGGAAGAAATGTAACAATGCCTCAGCAAACAGGAACTAGAGAGGGGTAAGAAAGCAATCCTGATGAATGAGGGGTCCAAAGTCTCATTATAATGTAATGATCGGATGAGTTTCAGTTTATTGATGCTTTTTTTTTTTTTTTTTTTTTTTTTTTTTTTTTTTTTTTTGAGAGGCCTAAGGGTCCTTTCCTGAGGAAGGAACTCAAGTAGAACAAATACAAGGTTCAAGCTTTAAGTTCAGAAAGGTCAATTTCTATGTTTATCCAAAAGAACAGTCCATGGGACTATTGGGTTGGTTTCAGTGTCCCCTTTCTATTGATCAGTTCCTCAATCATGAGGAATCTGGTTGTCTTTCTGGCTGCTTCATAATGAGGAGGGGTGTCATAGGCAGCTCTATTACCATGGGTGACCATGTAGTCATCGAGGGATCAAAGGTTAATCTAATATAGAGTTTCTTCTGACACATATATCTCTTACAGTCCATTCTTTCCACCAAAGACAAATCACAGCAGGACCAATCTACCTGCAAAATAAGCTGCAGTCCCATATATTCGGCCTGATTACCCACACAAAGTGCAGCAAGAATCATTGTCCATATAGACTCTCCCAAATCAGCTTTGCTGGAACGTCTCACAAGACCATTTCAGTCAAAGCCCTGAGAAAATAACCAGTTCAATTGTGCGCCATTACAAAAGAAAATATGTTGTTAAGTATATGCAAACATACACATTGCCATGAATTAAAAATATTCACAAATAGTTTACAAATTCTGGAGAAATTAGGCAGAGAGATATGTGACTCAAATTCTGTTTACAAAAGTATACTCAGCCGGGCACGATGGCTCACACCTGTAATCCCAGCACTTTGAGAGGCTGAGGCTGGTGAATCACTTGAGGTCAGGAGTTCAGGAGCAGCCTGGCCAATGTGGTGAAGCCCCATTTCCACCAAAAATACAAAAATTAGCCAGACGTGGTGGTGCACGCCTGTAATCCCAGCTACTTGGGAGGCTGGGGTGGGAGAATCACTTGGGTCCAGGAGGCAGAGGCTGCAGTGAGCCAAGATCACACCACTGCACTCCAGCCTGGGCAAGAGTGAGACTCCATCTCAAAAAATTGAAAAGCACACTGCACTTTCACTGGGTACAGTGGCTAGCACTTTGGGAGGCTAAGGCAGGCAGATCACCTGAGGTCAGGAGTTCAAGACCAGCCTGGCCAACATGGCAAAACTCCATCTCTACTAAAAATGCAAAAATTATCTGGGTGTCGTGGTGCACACCTGTAATCCCAGCTACTCAGGAGGCTGAGGCAGGAGAATTGCTTGAACCCAGGAGGTAGAGGTTGCAGTGAGCCAAGATCACACCACTGCACTCGAGCCTGAGCAACAGAGCGAGACTCCATCTCAAAAAAAAAGTATACTCCACTTAATATATTTAAAGTATGCTTAAAGGCTATAAATAGCTCAAAAGGAAAAATTATTCAGACTCTGAAAAAACAAAAAGAATCAGCAATATAGCTGGGTGTGGTGGCTCACACCTGTAATCCCAGCACTTTAGGAGGCTCAGGTGGGTGGACCATTTGAGGTCGGGAGTTCGAGACCAGCCTGACCAAATAGAGAAACCCCGTCTCTACTAAAAATACAAAATGAACTGGGCGTGGTGATGCATGCCTGATATCCCAGCTACTCGGGAGGCTGAGGCGGGAGAGTCACTTGAACCTGGGAGGCGGAGGTTGCGGTGAGCCAAGATCCGCCACTGCACTCCAGCCTGGGCAACAAGAGGGAAACTCCGACTCAAAAAAAAAAAAAAGAATCAGCAATATTTCAAACACAAAGCCATAACAACTCTTTCAGTTTCAATTCATGCAATCAACTCTTGCTCTGTTTCATATTGAGTTAGCAATCTTTATGAACACACCAGCTTTTTAATTACAGTCCTGGAAGTTTTCTCTCTAATTCAGTGGCACAAACTCCAAAGTTATCAGAAACCCGCCAATCAAGAGTCCTTTTCATGAACTCCTCCAAAGAAGAAAGCCCTCAACTGTAGCTGATTGTAAGTCACTTTTTGAGAAGAATCAAAGCAAAACATCGATTGTGGCTGACAAAAAAAGTCTTTTTTTTTTTTTTTTTTTTTTATGACAGAGTCTTGCTCTGTTACCCAGGCTAGAGTGCAGTAGCACAATCTCAGCTCACTGCAACCTCTGCCTCCTAGGTTCAAGCAATTCTCCTGCATCAGTCTCCCAAGTACCTGGGACTACAGGTGTTCGCTGCAGATCTGAGCCTCCCTGTGCTATTGTTGGGGTTGGGAGCAGGCAGGATCCCTCCCTTCCTGGGTGCAGCTGCAGCAACTTGGTCCACAGCTGCAGATACAGGCCTCCAGTTCCACAGAGCAGGCAGGAACCCCACCCCGCTGTGGGGTGCTGTAGCTGCCCAAACTGGGGCTGCAGTCCCAGGCATCCCTGCACTCTTGGGGGAGCTGAGAAGGCCCCCTCCTTGCCCTTTCAGGCTCAGAGGTGCCTGCTCTTGCTGCTTGGCCTCTCCCTGCTCCTGGTGCCCACTCCGATCTTGGAGCAGGCTTGGGGCCAAGTCCAGGGGCTGTCACAGTGCTGCCAGGTGTGTGCAAGCTCAGGGCAGTGCTGACATGCCAGTCCCTTGCTGCCTTGCCCCCTCTGGGCACTGAGGAGTGCAGGAGGGGAAGTTGAGAGGTTCTGAGAGTGATTGGTGCTGACCTGCAGGTGACCCTTGGTGCCAGCAGCCTGGGCACTATGGATGGCTGTGGGAGGCCGACAGGCTCCTGGGTGGAAGGGGGCAAGTCCCCAGTGAAGCCCCACTTTCATGCCAGGACAGGCCTGAAGTGTGAGGGCCAGGCTGCCATTCCTGCTGACTGGAGGAGGAACTCACGGTGCTTTTTCCTGTGGACCAATCGACACACACTCCCTTCCCCCTGAGCCCCGTAAAAGCTCTGGGCTCAGCCACAGCAGGGCAGAGGATAGAGAGACAACAAGAGGACCAGCTGCAGTGAGGAGCTATTCTCCCTGCTGATAGCTAGAGACAATGGAATGACCAGCTGGCAGAGAGAAGCTACCCTCTCTGCTAAGAGCTTCGGAGACCGGAAGAGACATTGCGTGGACTAGCTGCAGACAGGAGCCACCCTCCCCAGGGCCTCCTCTCTGCTGAGGGCAGCATACGTCAGGATGACTAGTAGCAGACAGCAGCTGTCCTCTCCAGGGCCTCCTCTCTGCTGAGAGCAGCAGACATTGGGACAACCAGTAACAGAGAGGAACTACCCACTGTGGGTCTCCCCTGAGCTGCTCTAATACTAAATAAAGCTTCTCTTTGTCTTGCTCACCATTCACTTGTCTGTGTTCTTCATTCTTCCTGAATGCAGGACAAGAACTCAGGCAAAAGTGCTACCGGCCACAGAGGTTTCTGGCCAGAAAAATTGACATCCAGTGATCCCATAATACTACTTTTCAAAAAAATGTGCATGCATATCATTTGTTTTGGCTGGGTTTATAATTTTATAACCTTCTATGCCAAACCCTGAAACCTCAAAATATCTACCAGAGACAAATATAAAATCCAGACAAAAATGTATGCTCACAATTTTGAAGACATTTCTATTTTCATTTTACCAATAATTTTAAAGCCAGCTGGTTTAGTAAAAATGTACTTAACTCACATGAACTTGAAAATTGCTTTGACTTATTTAATTTATGAGTGCTCTTTTACTTATAAGCCAGTTTGGTAGACACAACATATACCAATAAGTGTACATACAAATAAACACATCTAAACATGTATATACACACAAAGATCCAATAGCTTTTACCTTGGAACTATAGCTATGAGATAGCAGTACAGGTTTACTGGTTTCACATGGTTACACTTTACCCCAAATGGGTAATCCAGTGAATGCTGTGAACCAAAATTTTGGGTACAGAAGTTTCCATGGCAGTTTGATTTTTAAAGGCCATACCTCCTCAGACTCCAAAGAACACTGCAGTCAAACAGCAAAAAAAGAGAACATCACGTACCTGCCGGGCCCAACCCTGCTTAGAACAGCAGCACAAAAGCCTGGATACACACGACTCCATCCCACTTTCCCATTCAGCAGCAAACTCCAGATTCCAAACAGCAAACTCCAGATTCCAAACAACACTGGGGCCAAACAGTATTGCAAATGAGTATCAGTTTACCAAATTCTAACTTCTCATGACTATATAAAACACACACAACCACCAAAACACAATCCAACTGCTGCAGCAAAAAACAAGCCCCAAGAAGTGTCCAAACTGAAACAGTCAGGATGCTTCCTCTCTCCATTGGTTGGGCTTGATCAAATGCAAACAAAAATTCCTTAAGAATTTCCCAAATTGAGAGGAACTGATCCCGCTGTCTGGTACACACACAAGACACTCACTTGCCCAGACACAACACACAATTGTAAACAAGCCCCCAAGAGTGTCCACACTAAAACAGTCAGGGTGTTTCCCTCCCTCAGTCAGTTGGGCTTGTTCAACCTGCAAATGAAAATTCTTTAAAAATTTTCCCAAATTGAGAGGAGCATATCCTGCTGTCTGGACCCACAAAGAATACTCACCTATCTAGATGCAGATGTCCAATTTCAAAGGCTATTCTTCCAAGGCAATCAGGAGCACAGTTGGGGCTGACCATGGTGGGGCCAGAGAGAAACTGAAACTCACTTCCAGCTAAAATTGGTCTATAGCTGGGCATGGTACATTCCTGTAGTCCAGCTACTCAGGAGGCTGAGGCAGGAGAATCACTTGAACCTGGTGAAGCGGCTACATTGTCGGGGGTATATGCCCTCGGGTATATATATGTCATTGTCGTGGGCCAAGAAAATTTAGGACACGGACACACACAAGGAGTTTAGGAGCAGAGGTTTAATAGGTAGAAGAGAAGAGAAACAGCTTCCTCTATAGAGAAGGGGTCTCCGAATGGAAAGGACCGGCTGGTAGTGAAGGCACCAAGTTTCATAGTTCAGTTTGAGGAGGCAGTGTCTGATTTAGTGTGGACTGTTCTAGTTTGTTCTAGTGTGTCTGATTTACATAGGGCTCACAGGTTGGTTTGACAGGGTATGATGTTTACATAATGCTCAGGGAAGGCTGGTTGCCCCACCCTAATCTTCTTATGCAAATGGGCTTTCCAGTTGATCGATACCATCTGTTTTTTTTTTTTTTCTTCAAGAAGGAGTTTTGCTCTTGTTACCCAGGCTGCAGTGCAATGACACGATCTCAGCTCACTGCAACCTCTGCCTTCCAGGTTCAAGCGATTCTCCTGCCTCAGCCTCCTGAGTAGCTGGGACTACAGGCGCCCACCACCACTTGCAGCTAATTTTTATATATTTTTAGTAGAGGCGAGGTGATCCACATCATGTGGTCTGCTCCTTAGAGTACACATAACTGGCAGAAAAGGGAAGATGAAGTCGCTATCTTGAACATGTCTGCTCCTTATTTCCTGCTGGCATTCACCCTTGCAAATTCCCAGCTTTCAGGCTGTTCTTTGTTAAAAAATGATCTGGGGGCTGCTTTTCAAAAAAAAAAAAAAAAAAAAAAGCCTTACCGAGGACTCCCATACCCTTGCTATCTGCCTAAGTGATTTCTTCTAACTCCTATATCACCACTGGGAGGCAGAGGTTGCAGTAAGCCAAGATTGCACCAGTGCACTACAGCCTGGGTGACAGTGTGAGACTCCATCTCAAAAGAAATAAAATAATAAAATAAAATAAAATTTGTCAGGCAGCTGCAGTAGGAGGGCTTCTGAGACTCTACCCATGGCAGCCGAGCCACAAGCAACATGTTCCCAGTCAGGGAACCAAAATACATTACTGAAACATCAGGAGTTCGGTCTAGGTCCTACAACTCGCGGTACAGAAAGCCAATGACTGAGATGACAAGTATTGCCAAGGAAGAAGGCTTTAATCGGGTGCTGCAGCTAAGGAAATGGGAGCTCAAAACCTCAAATCCATCTCCCTGGCCAACTGAAACAAGGGTTTTATACAGCAGGGAAGAAATGTAGCCTGTAAGAAAACAGGAAGTAGGGAGGGCCAAGGAAGTAATCATGATGAATGAGGGATCCAAAGTCTCATTGACTGGATGTAGTGATCTGGTGAGTTTCAGTTCATTGATACTTTTCTTTTTTTTTTTTTTTTTTTTTTTTTTTTTTTGAGACGGAGTCTCACTCTGTCGCCCAGGCTGGAGTGCAGTGGCGCGATCTCGGCTCACTGCAAGCTTCGCCTCCTGGGTTCCCGCCATTCTCCTGGCTCAGCCTCCCGAGTAGCTGGGACTACAGACGCCCACAACCGCGCCCGGCTAATTTTTTGTATTTTTAGTAGAGACGGGGTTTCACCATGGTCTCGATCTCCCGACCTTGTGATCCGCCCGCCTCGGCCTCCCAGAGTGCTAGGATTACAGGCGTGAGCCACCGCGACCGGCTGATACTTTTCTTTTTGAGGGGAGAGGCCTGAAGGTCATTTCCTGAGGAAGGAACTCAAATAAAACAAATACAAGTTTCAAGCTTTAAGACTGAAAAGGTCAATTTTTATGTTTATCCAAAATAATAGTCTCTGGAACTATTGGGTTGATTTCATTTGTTTTTTACCTTTTAAGTTCAGGGGTACATGTGCAGGTTTATTACATAAGCAAATTCGTGCTTGTCACAGGGGTTTGTTGTACAGATTATTTCTTCATGCAGGTATAAAGTCTAGTATTCATTAGTTATTTTTTCTGATCCTCTCCCTCCTCCCACCTTCCACCCTTCAGTAGGCTCCAGTGTCTGTTGTTCCCCTCTTTGTGCCAATGTGTTCTCATCATTTACCTCCCACTTATAAGTGAGAACATGCAGTGATATGGTTTGGCTCTGTGTCCCCACCCAGATCTCATCTTGTAGCTCCAATGAGATGTGGGAGGGACCCAGTAGTAGATGATTGTTGAATCATGGGGGTGGATCTTTCCCGTGCTGTTCTTATGATAGTGAATGGGTCTCAAAAGATCTGATGGTTTTAAAAAGAGGGGTTTCTCAGCACAAGTTCTCTTTTTGCCTACTGCCATCCACGTAAGTTGTAACTTGCTCCTCCTTGTTCTTCTACCATGATTGTGCGGCCTCCCAGTCATGTAATTAAACTTCCTTTTGTAAATTGCCCAGTCTCAGGTATGTCTTTATCAGCAGCATTAAAATGGACTAATACAGTAAATTAGTACCAGGAGGGGAGTGTTGCTGAAAAGATACCTGAAAATGTGGAAGCAATTTCAGAACTGGATAAAAGAGAGAGGCTGAAACTATTTAGAGGGCTCAGAAGAAGAGAGAAAAATGTGGGAAAGATGGGAACTTCCTAGAGACTTGTTGAATGGCTTCGACAAAAATGCTGATAATGGGCTGGGCGTGGTGGTTCACACCTGTAATCTCAACACTTTGGGAGGCTGAGGCAGGCAGATCACCTGATGTCCGGAGTTCAAGACCAGCCTGACCAGCATGGAGAAATCCCATCTCTACTGAAAATACAGAATTAGCCTGGCATGGTGGCACATGCCTGTAATCCCAGCTACTCAGGAGGCTGAGGCAGGAGAATCACTTAAACCCAGGAGGTGGAGGTTGTGGTGAACCAAGATCATGCCATTGCACTCCAGCATGGGCAAAACGAGTGAAACTCCATCTCAAAAAAAAAAAAAAATGTTGATAGTGATATGAACAATAAGGTCCAGACTGACGTGGTCTCAGATGGAGATGAGGAACTTGTTGGGAACTGAAGCTAAAGGTGACTCTTGTTATGTTTTAGCAAAGAGACTGGCAGCATTTTGCCCCTGCCCTAGAGATTTGTGGAACTTTGAACTTGAGAGAGATGATTTAGGGTATCTGGTGGAAGAAATTTCTAAGTAGCAAAGCATTCAAGAGGTGACTTGGGTGCTGTTAAAGGCATTCAGTTTTAAAAGGGAAACAGGGCATAAAAGTTTGGAAAATGTGCAGCTTGACAATGCAATAGAAAAGAAAATTCCATTTTCTGAGGAGAAATTCAAGCTGGCTACAGAAATTTGCATGAGTAATGAGGATCTGAATGTTTTTTTTTTTTTTTTTTTTTTGAGACGGAGTCTCGCTGTGTCTCCCAGGCTGGAGTGCAGTGGCGTGATCTCGGCTCACTGCAAGCTCCGCCTCCCGGGTTCACGCCATTCTCCCGCCTCAGCCTCCCAAGTAGCTGAGACTACAGGCGCCCGCCACCACGCCCGGCTAGTTTTTTGTATTTTTAGTAGAGACGGGGTTTCACCATGTTAGCCAGGATAGTCTCAATCTCCTGACCTCGTGATCCACCCGCCTCGGCCTCCCAAAGTGCTGGGATTACAGGCTTGAGCCACCGCGCCCGGCCGGATCTGAATGTTAATCCCCAAGACAATGGGGAAAATGTCTCCAGTGCATGTCAGAGGACTTCACAGCAGCCCTTCCCATCACAGGCCCAGAGGCCTGGGAGGAAAAATTGGTTTTGAGAGCTGGGCCAAGGGTCCCTGTGCTGTTTGCAGCCTAGGGACTTAGTGCCTGTAATCCCAGCTACTTGAGACCTGAGGCAGGAGAATCACTTAAACCCCATAAGTGAAGGTTGCAGTGAGCCGAGATCTCACCACTCCAGCCTGGCTCTGTCTCAATTTAAAAGAATAAAAATAAAAAATAAACAAGGCTGGGCGCAGTGCCTCGCGCCTGTACTCCCAGCACTTTGGGAGGCCGAGGTGGGTGGATCACAAGGTCAGGAGATCAAGACCATCCTGGCTAACACAGTGAGACCCCGTCTCTACTAAAAATAGAAAAATATGCTGGGCATGGTGGCGGGCAGCTGTAGTCCCAGCTACTTGGGAGGCTAAGGCAGGAGAATGGCATGAATCTGGGAGGTGGAACTTGCAGTGAGCCCAGATCACGCCACTGCATTCCAGCCTGGGCGACAGAGCAAGACTCCATCTCAAAAACAAATAAAAAATAATAAAAATAAACAAATATGAGCTGGGTGCGGTGGCTCATGTCTGCAATCTCAGCACTTTGGAAGGCCAAGGTGGGTGGATCACAAGGTCAGGAGTTCAAGACCAGCCTGGCCAAGATGGTGAAACCCCATCTCTACTAAAAATACAAAAACTAGCTGGGCACGGTGGCAGATGCCTGTAATCCCAGCTACTCGGGAGGCTGAGGCAGAGAATTGCTTGAACCCAGGAGGCGGAGGTTGCAGTGAGCCAAGATCGCACCACTGCACTACAGCCTGGGCAACAGAGCGACACTCCGTCTCAATAAATAAATAAATAAATAAACAAACAAATATGTTCTTTCATTCTGTAGCATTTAAAATTAAGGGGAGAAAAAAAATAAATTGGCCAGGCTCAGTGACTCATGCCTGTAATCCCAGCACTTTGGGAGGCCAAGGAAGGCGGATCCATTTGATGTCAGGAGTTTGAGACCAGCCTGGCCAACATGGTGAAACCCCATCCCTACTAAAAATACAAAAATTAGCTGGGCATTGTGGTGCGCACCTATAGTCCCAGCTACTCAGAAGGCTGAGGCAGGAGGATCGTTTGAACCTGTGAGAAAGAGGTTGCAGTGAGCTGAGATTGCGCTACTGAACTCCAGCCTGGCGACAAAGCAAGATTCCATCTCAAAAAATAAATAAATACATACATAAATAATTAAGAGGCAGAGGGGGTGGGGGAAAAATAATAATAATAAAAATAATAAAATTATTGATACTGTCCTTAAAGTGGTTATTTTTATAATCCATTATAGTAAAAGTTTCTCAGAAATCAGCCGACCGCGGTGACTCACGCCTGTAATCCATGGCTGGGCTGGGCTTTAAAAGGTCTTATCTGAGATTCGTCCTATGGAACAAGTTCCATCAAAGACAATTTAAAAGCCTATGTTAAAAAAATGATTATTCTTGGCCGGGCGCGGTGGCTCAAGCCTGTAATCCCAGCACTTTGGGAGGCCGAGACGGGCGGATCATGAGGTCAGGAGATCGAGACCATCCTGGCTAACATAGTGAAACCCCGTCTCTACTAAAAAATACAAAAAACTAGCCAGGCGAGGTGGCGGGCGCCTGCAGTCCCAGCTACTCGGGAGGCTGAGGCAGGAGAATGGCATAAACCCGGGAGGCGGAGCTTGCAGTGAGCTGAGATCCGGCCACTGCACTCCAGCCTGGGTGACAGAGCGAGACTCTGTCTCAAAAAAAAAAAAAAAAAAAAAAAATGATTATTCTTTATGTACTGTATACAAATAATTATGTCAAGTGTAATAAAGCAAACCAGTCCTACCATTATTTGTCTTTAGTAAAAATGGGAAACTGGAGAGAGAAAAATTACGTTTTAAAACTATAGTACACCTGTTGTTAGATTCTAGTCTTGCCTAATATTTTTTCAATTTTTATTGTTTTCTACAGTTTGAACCGAATTCTAATTTTTGTTAGCTACAAGTCTTCAAAATAATGTTTTAATTTTTTTCCTTCTTTTTTTTCCCATTTTTCCTAATTTGGAGTCACTAAAAACTAAGCTGTGCTTTCTTAACACCCTGTGAACTGAAGCTAGACAATTTAAATGTCAGAAGAAAATAGCAGCAACCTATTTATATACATAAGCCACTTTCATACTTGCCTACTAATGTATGGACTTCAGAGTAAGTGGCCTACATCAATTTTTCCAAGATTATTCTTTTGTTTGTTGTTTTTTTTCTTTCTTCCTCCCTCCATTTTCTCTTCATAGGACATGAGACTTCACAACCTGCTAAAAATGAACTTCCGGGACCTACCCATCTAGGAATAAAGTGTCCTAAAATAGCCACAAGAGATCAGATGAAACCTGAGACCAGAGACTCATTTTCTTCTAAAACGCTTTCTTCAAAATATTTTTTTTTTTTTTTTTTTTTTTTTTTTTTTTTTTTGAGACTGAATCTGTCTGTGTCACCCAGGCTGGAGTGCAGTGGCACGATCTCAGCTCACTGCAAGCTCCGCCTTGCAGGTTCAAGCAATTCTCCTGCCTCAGCCTCCCAGGTAGCTGGGACTATAGGCGCCTGCCACCATGCCCGGTTTTTTTTTTTTTTTTTTAGTTGAGACGGGGTTTCACCGTGTTAGCCAGGATGCTCTCGATCTCCTGACCTTGTGGTCCGCCCGCCTCGGTCTCCCAAAGCACTGGGATTACAGGCGTGAGCCACCACGCCCGGTCAAATGAGACATATTTACAAGCTTTACAGGGCCTGCCTTATCATAAGCATATAATAAAGCTTGGCTGTTGTTATTATTTACATGCAAGCTGAGTTGAGCATCTCTAATCCAAAACCTGAAATCCAAAATACTCCAAAATTTGATACTTTTTAAGTGCCAACATGATGCCACAAGTGAAAAATTCCACACCTGACCTCATGTGATAGGTCTCAGTCAAATGAAGTCAAAATTTTGTTTCATGCACAAAACTATTTTATTTTTTGAGACAGGGTTTTGCTCTGTCACCCAGGCTGGAGTGCAGTGGTGTGATCTCAGCTCACCGCTGCCTCGACCTCCTGGACTCAAGTCATCCGCCCACCTCAGTTTTTTTTTTTTTTTTTTTTTTTTTTTTTTTTTTTTTTTTTTTTTGAGGCGGAGTCTCGCTCTGTCGCCCAGGCTGGAGTGCAGTGGCCAGATCTCGGCTCACTGCAAGCTCCGCCTTCCGGGTTCACGCCATTCTCCTGCCTCAGCCTCCCAAGTAGCTGGGACTACAGGCACCCGCCACCTCGCCTGGCTAATTTTTTGTATTTTTTAGTAGTGATGGGGTTTCACCGTGTTAGCCAGGATGGTCTTGATCTCCTGACCTCGTGATCCACCCGTCTCAGCCTCCCAAAGTGCTGGGATTACAGGCTTGAGCCACCGCACCCGGCCTTTTTTTTTTTTTTTTAATTTTTGGAGATGGGGTCTCACTCTGTCACCCAAGCTGGAGTGTAGTGTAGCAATCTGGGCTCACTGCAAACTCCACCTGCCAGACTCAAGAGATTCTCCTCCCTCAGCCTCCCGAATAACTGGGATTACAGGCGCTGGCTACCACTGATAGCTAATTTTTGTATTTTTAGTAGAGACGGGGTTTCAACATGTTGGCCAGGCTGGTCTCAAACCCCTGGGCTCAAGCACTCTGTCCACCTCAGCCTCCCAAAGTGCTGGAATTACATGTGTGAGCCACCCTGCCCAGCCACAAAACTGTTTTAAAATATAATGTAAAATTGGCCGGGTGCAGTGGCTCATACCTGTAATGCCAGAACTCTGGGAAGCCAAGGTGAGTGGAACACCTGAGGTCAGGAGTTCGAGATCAACCTGGCCAACATGGCGAAACCCTGTTTTTATTTAAAAATGCAAAACTTAGCCGGGTGTGGTGGCACACGCCCGTAGTCCCAGCTACTCAGGAGGCTAAGGCAGGAGAATCGCTTGAACCTGGGAGGCCAAGGTTGCAGTGAGCCAAGATTATGCCACTGCACTCCAGCCTGGCAACAGAGTGAGATTCCATCTCAAAAATATACACATATACACATATTTTATAATGTTTATATACATAAATATATAATAAAGTTATCTTCAGACTATGTGCATAAAATGAATATGAAACGTAAATGAAGTTCTTATTTAGACTTTGGTCCCATCCCCAAGATATTTCATTATGTACATGCAAATATTCCAAAGTCCACAAACAAACAAACAAAAACACAAAATCTGAAGCCCTTCTGGATAAGGGATACTCAACCTGTATAATGAAGGTGAGATAAAAATTAATGGAGTCTGGTAAAATAAATTTGAAGAGATTAAAAAAGAAAAGAAAAAAAATTAACGGAATATCATAACCCAGTATCACACAACTACTAGCGCTACAATTCAGACATGGGGCCTTTTGGTCCTTTCCACTGCTCTCTGCTGCCTTTCTCAAATGAAAAAGAGAAAATGAAAAGAAACTTTCTCCAACTTCCCAGGCCCCTTTGCTTTTTGTCCTGGATTTGCCCTGGCCCAGGCAGGCTCACCATCATTGCTTCTGGGGCTGCCTTTCTAGTCCCGCTCTCTGGAGACCTCTCCAGAAGCCTGGCGCTCTTGAGTGGGCTTGCAGATGCAAGGTCTGGGGTCCCTCTGTGAACCCTGGAAACACCTTCTCAGGGTCCACGGCCCCCATAGCCACTCTTTTCCCTTTTGTCTTGCAGGTCTTGTATTCCTCAGAGCCCTCTTTGCTCCATCTCTCTGCTTTTCTCCTTCTACATTTCTCCTCCCACTTCACCTGTCCCAAGGAAACACAGCATTCTTCTTTAAAACAACAGCACTTTGTGTGTGTGTGTGTGTGTGTGTGTGTGAAATACAGCAAGCATAAACATGAAGCTTAATGGATAATTCTAAAGCACTACTCAATTCAAGAAAAAAAATTTTTTTAAGTCCCAGTGTGGTGGCTCATGTCTATAATCCCAGCACTTTGGGAGGCAGAGGTGGGCAGATCTCTTGGGCCCAGGAGTTTGAGACCAGCTTGGGCAACATGGTGAAATCCCATCTCTACTGACTGGATGTTGGTACTGACTGGATGTTTAATGATACCAACTAATTACTATACTGATAAATCTTTTTTTTTTTTTTTTTTTTTTTTTTTTTTTTTTTTGAGGAGGAGTCTCGTTCTGTCGCCAGGCAGGAGTGCAGTGGCGCAATCTCAGCTCACTGCAACCTCCGCCTCCCAGGCTCAAGTCATTCTCCTGCCGAGTAGCTGGGACTACAGGTGCCCGCCACCATGCCTGGCCTGATAATTCTTTTAAGTGTGAAAAGTAAAGCCTTTTTCCTTGAAGGCTTTAACTTTTTAAATTTTTTTGAGATGGGGTCTCCCTCTTGTTGCCCACCCTGGCTTGCAATGGTGAGATCTCAGCTAACTGCAACCTCTACCTCCCAGGTTCAGGCGGTTCTCCTACTTCAGTCTCCTGAGTAGCTGGGATTATAGGCACATGCCACCACGCCCGACTAATTTTGGTATTTTTTGGGTTTTTTTTAATTACATGATTGTAATTATACAATTTCCACTATTCGATATTTTGTATAAAACCAGTTACAACTCACAAGATTTTCAAATGTGACAATATGTATCAAACTATATATACACAAAGTTTACAGGCCATTAGGAAGCTTTATTTTAAAAATACATTCAGGAAAACAAACATTCATGTAACCAGTTCTCTTGGCTTTAAAAAACATGATTAGAAATATACACCGTAGGCCGGGCCGGTGGTTCATGCCTGCAATACCAGCACTTTGGGAGGCTGAGGTGGGCGGATCATGAGATCGGGAGATCGAGACCATCCTGACCAACATGGGGAAACTCCGTCTCTACTAAAAAAAATACAAAAAATTAGCCGGGCCTGGTGGCGGACACCTGTAGTCCTAGCTACACGGGAGGCTGAGGCAGGAGAATGGCATGAACCTGGGAGGCGGAGCTTGAAGTGAGCCGAGATGGCACCAATGCACTCCAGCCTGGGCAACAGAGCAAGACTCCGTCCCAAAAAAGAAAGAAAAAGAAAAAAGAAATATACACTGTAAAAAAAAATCAAGACAATGCTTGATCAATACTGATCAGTTACATTTTAAAACTTTTAATAATTTGTACATGAGTGCAGGTTAGATAAAAGTCAGCAAATTATTAATAGAAAACTGCAGTACTATCATCGGATGAACATGTCGGCTGACAATTCTACCAAGTAATTAAGGAGGTAATTTCCTACACAGTATAGGTGAATTGTCCAGTCTTTAAACATATCTGGAGTCATCTCCACTCAGTGACATGGAGAATACCCTGATATGGGGAAATGGAAGAGCAGTAGCTAGCCTCCCCAGGGCAGTTTCAGTGGGAGAGAGCATTTAAAGGAACAATGAAATAGGTTTTAAAAGTTGCTTTTGGGCCGGGCGCGGCACTGCACTCCATCCTGGGTGACAGAGCCAGACTCCATCTCAAAAAAAAAAAAATCTGCTTTTGATGAGCACTGCTTCCAAAATGCAATGATGATTTTTTTTAACATAGAAAGAGAAGCGGTTCAGCTATGTTAAGAACAGACATCCAGTGAGTGCACTGCTCCTGTGGCTTAGACGGTGACTGAGAAAAGGGAAGGCCCCAGGAGAGCCCTCACGCCACACACAAGCTCAGGCCATCCAGCCCAGAGAGCACACTGGCATGTGACAATGCTTGGGAACTCCTCTAAAACTTGCCTAGGCCCAAGAAAAGAGAGGTAGCAATCACCCGTGTGAGAGGGCTGGAGGGGAGGGGAGGAAGTAGGTGGGGGACAGGCTAAGGGCATCAAACTCAGAACGGGGGAATTCTGGAGGCTGGCAGAGCAGTGTGTTGCCGGGAAGCACTGGCTATGCCAGGCCATTCTGCTCTCACAAGGCACTGCTCCCCACCAAGTTCTACAAAAAACCACATCCATTCGTACTTCCAGGAACCCAGTTTTGCAGACGTTCTTCCTCCGGACTGTCCCTGACTCTTGATAATTTTGAGTCCCCAGAAAGCTTCAAGGGCACCTAAAAATATTCACTTCTAATTTTAATTCCATTGCAAACTATCCCGGTGTACTTTCAGGGCTATTTAAGGCTCAAGGGGATCTCTCCATCTGACTCACACAGTTTCATATTCCATAGCAACCAGGTCTTCCATAACAAGGACTCTTAAGTCAGAATCCCAGAAGATTCTGGGTATTTGTGGTTTCAGTTGGGGGTGAGGGGAAGAGTCCACTCTTAATTCATAGCAGGAAGAACTGTCCATCCTTCAGAGCCAGAGACTTCCTGGATTCTAGAGTTGGCCCCATAAGTGTTACACTGTTGCTATTCAAACCATCCCATCATTTGGTTATTACAAGGAATGATTCTTCACCAAATCACAAGTTTCCTATGGCTAATTTCAGTGAGCCAGTTAAATAGAAGGATTTTTAGAAAGAGCCACAGTGATAGCAATTCTTTTTTTCTTTTTTTTTTTTTTTTTTTTTTTTTTTTTTTTTTTTGAGACGGAGTCTTGCTGTGTCGCCCAGGCTGGAGTGCAGTGGCTGGATCTCAGCTCATTGCAAGCTCCGCCTCCCGGGTTTTTACGCCATTCTCCTGCCTCAGCCTCCCGAGTAGCTGGGACTACAGGCGCCCACCACCTCGCCCGGCTAGTTTTTTGTATTTTTTAGTAGAGACGGGGTTTCACCGTGTTAGCCAGGATGGTCTCGAACTCCTGACGTCGTGATCCGCCCGTCTCGGCCTCCCAAAGTGCTGGGATTACAGGCTTGAGCCACCGCGCCCGGCCAGTGATAGCAATTCTAGGTGGAAACTTGAGCAGATAACATGAAGAGGCAGTTTATAAATGAAGAAGGACTGTGGTTCCGCTGACACCCTTCCTTTTCTTGGATGAAACAGCAGGAGGCTTGTTCACCATGAGGGAGACAGTACCCACAAGAGCTGTGGCGCCCACATGTTTACATATTCTGATGGGATGAAAAATTAGCTGGGCGTGGTGGTGCACACCTGTAGTCTCAGCTACTCGGGAGGCTGAGATGGGAGGATCACTTGAGCCTGGCTGGAGGTTGCAGGGTTGCAGTGACCTGAGATTGCACCACTGCACTCAGGTGTGGGGAACAGAGTGAGACTGCTTAGAAAAAAAAAAAAAAGTCTTGTTTTTGCTTCTAAATTATCCAGTGGGAAGTAGGAAGGGGAAGGTATGAGTTGGGCTAATAGAGATGAAATAAGATGGACTGTGTATTGTTAAGAGCTGGATGGGAAGATGGGGCTTTATTATACTGCTCTTCCTACTTTGATATGTATGTGAAAATTTCCCTAATAAAATCCTTTTTAAAAACATATATACACAACTGGACACAGTAGCTCATGCCTGTAACCCCAGCACTTTGGGATGCCAAGACAGGAGAATCACTTGAGGCCAGGAGTTTCAGACCAGCCTGGGCAACACAGTGAGACTTTGTTTCTAGAAGAAAAAAAAAAAAAAAAAACGGCCAGGCGTGGTGGCTCACGCCTGTAATACCAGCACTTTGGGAGACTGAGGCAGGCGGATCACGAGGTTAGGAGATCAAGACCATCCTGGCTAACACAGTGAAACCCCGTCTCTACTAAAAATACAAAAAAATTAACCAGGCATGGTGGTGGGCACCTGTAGTCCCAGCAACTCAGGAGGCTGAGGCAGGAGAATGGCGTGAACCCAAGAGGCGGAGCTTGCAGTGAGCTGAGATCGCACCAGTGCACTCCAGCCTGGGTGACAGAGCGAGACTCCGTCTGAAAACAAAAACAAAAACAAAAACAAAAACAAACAAAGAAAACCCCACACAAGCATACACGTTAACTGTTATGGACTGAATGTTTGTGAAGTCTTCAAGTTCATATATTGATTCCCTAATCCCCAGTGTGGTATGTTGGAAGATGGGGCCTTTAATCACCATCTAATTAGGTTGAGATGAGCTCATGATGGTGCAGAGTCAGATGAGATCAGTGACTTCATAAGAAGAGACCATGGGCCAGGCGTGGTGGCTCACGCCTATAATCCCAACACTTCAGGAGGCTGAGGCGGGCGGATCACGAGGTCAGGAGTTTGAGACCAACATGGGGAAACCCCGTCTCTACTAAAAGTACAAAAATTAGCTGGGCGTGGTGGCATGTGCCTGTAATCCCGGCTACTTGGGAGGCTGAGGCAGGAGAATCACTTGAACCCAGGGGGTGGAGGTTGCAGTGAGCCGAGATCGTGCCACTGCACTCCAGCTTGGGCGACAGAGCAAGACTCCATTTCAAAAAAAAAAAAAAGAGAGAGAGACAAAAGATCCAGGTGCAGTGGCACGTGTCTGTAGTCCCAGCTACTCAGGAGGCTGAAGTGGGAGAATCACTTGAGCCCAGGAGTTTGAGGCTGTAGTGCGCTGCGATTGCACTTGTGAATAGCCACTGCACTATGGCCTGGACAACATAGCAAGACCCTGTCTAAAACAAACACAAAAGAAAAAAGAGAGACACCAAAGAATGTGCTCACCCCACTCTGCATGTGAGGCCACAGCAAGATAGGCATCTGCAAGCCAGGAAGACAGCCCTCACCAGGAAGTAAATTGGCTGGCCCCTTGATGCTGGACTTCCCAGAGTCTAGAATGTAAGAAATCAATTTCTGTTGTTTAAGCCACCCAGTCTGGTATTTAGTTATCACAGCCCAAGCTAAGACACGCACACCTTTAATGGCTTCCTATTGCCCTTTTTTTTTTTTTTTTTTTGAGACAGAGTTTCACTCTTGTCGACCAGGCTGGAGTGCAATGGTGTAATCTCAGCTCACTGCAGCTTCCACCTCCCGGGTTCAAGCAATTCTCCTACCTCAGCTTTCCGAGTAGCTGGGACTACAGGCGCCCACCACCACACCCAGCTAAATTTTTGTATTTTTAGAAGACACAGGGTTTTGCCATGTTGGCCAGACTGGTTTCAAACTCCTGGCCTCAGGGGATCCACCCGCCTCAGCCTCCCAAAGTGCTGGGATTACAGGCATGAGCCATCAAGCCTGGCCCCTATTACCTTATTAAAGACCAACATTTTAAATATGCCTTACAAAGCCTCTGCCTGCTCTGCCCCTGCCTACCTCTCTAGCTTCATGTCACACTGCTCTCTCTCCTCACTCTGCATTCCAGCTGCATAGACCTTCTTTCAGTGTGGGGGTCTCCATCATCCTCCCAAGGCACCAAAAGCCTTTGCACGTGCAATTCCCTCTAACTGGAAAACTCACACATCTTGCACTCCCAACCCCCTACCTTCACCTAATTAACTCTTACCTTCAGGTTTCAGCTGAAACATCACTTCCTATTCTTAGATTTCTATTACTAGAATGACCATATGTCCTGGCATGACTAGCATAGCCTCACTTTACACCTATTCATCTTAGCCTAATTTCCCTCCCTCTCCCTCTCAAAAGCATCTCAGTTCAGACAATAAGTTACATGGTCATGCCGGGCACGGTGGCTCACGCCTGTAATCCCAACACTTTGGGAGGCCGAGGCAGGTGGATCACGAGGTCAGGAGATTGAGACCATCCTGGCTAACATGGTGAAACCCCGTCTCTACTGAAAATACAAAAAATTAAACGGGCGTGGTGGTGGGCGCCTGTAGTCACAGCTACTTGGGAGGCTGAGGCAGGAGAATGGCATGAACCCAGGAGGCGGAGGTTGCAGTGAGTGGAGATCGCGCCACTGCACTCCAGCCTGGGTGACAGAGCGAGACTCCATCTCAAAAAAAAAAAACACAAAACAGTTAGCGGGGTGCAGTGGCTCACGCCTGCAATCCCAGCACTTTGGGAGGCCAAGACGGACGGATCACGAGGTCAGGAGATGGAGACCATCCTGGCTAACACAGTGAAACCCCGTCTCTACTAAAAATACAAAAATTAGCTGGGCACAGTGGCAGGTGCCTGTAGTCCCAGCTACACGGGAGGCTGAGGCAGGAGAATGGCATGAACCCGGGAGGCGGAGCTTGCAGTGAGTGGATATCGCGCCACTGCACTCCAGCCTGGGCGACGGAGTGAGACTCCGTCTCAAAAAAAAATTTTTTTTAAGTTACATGGTCATGCTATACATGAGGAAGTCCCACCACCACATGGGTCAGCTGCCCCTGTTACATCCTCTCATAGCTCTGTACAACCTGCCTTCACACACTGAAGTTTGTATTTACACATTTATTTGTGTGGATTAATATTTTTGTCCCTCACTAGTCTGAGTAAACTTTGATTGCTGGGACTGTGTTTTTTGTTCGTTCAGGATTGTATCCTCAACAGCTATCACACAGGATCACATGTTATGTACCTGGCACATGGCAGCCACTCATATTTTCTGAATCGAAGAATTTTTGCTGAATGGATAAATTTCTGTTTGGCAGGCTAATTTCTGGAAATACTCTGTACTCCCTCTGCCACTTGGAAGTATCCACTTCCAAGGCAGAAGCCTGGCATTTGTTCTCCTCAATCCTGAGCTCCTTGAGATTATGCTGGGAGAGGAGGGAAGACAGAGGAGAGAGGAGAAGTCACCAGAGCCTCTGAGCTCCCAGACCTAGGAACAACACAGGCCCGTAGTTTCCATCAGCAGTGGCATCTGCAGCCAGTCACCGTTGCAGGAGCCCCAAGGCCCTGCCAGGACCTGGGGGTAGGGTTGGGGTTCCACGGGGAACATGAATCTTCTACAAGCCATGTTGCCTGCTACTGGCTTTCAGGTATCAGGTAACCTCTCATAGATAACCAGTACAGACCAGAGATCGGAAAAGCCTCCTTTCTCTAATTTTCAAAACTAAAGAGCCTCAAATGAGGGCCTGTGTCTTATTCATCTGTGTATCCAAAGGCTGTCACAGCAGGCTCTTCAAGTTTTTTTGTTTTTTTGAGACGGGGTCTCACTCTGTCTCCCAGGCTGGAGTGCAGTGGCGCAATCTCGGCTCACTGCAAGCTCCCCCTCCCGGGTTCACGCCATTCTCCTGCCTCAGCCTCCCGAGTAGCTGGGACTACAGGCACCAGCCACCACGCCTTGCTACCACGCCCTGTATTTTTAGTAGAGACAGTTTCACCGTGGTCTCGATCTCCTGATCTCGTGATTCGCCCGCCTCGGCATCCCACAGCGCTGGGATTACAGGTGTGAGCCATCGCACCCAGCAAAGTTTGTTGAATAGAACTGGAGTAACGAGTTAAGCTTCTGTTTAAATCTAGCCCAGCTCCCTAAACGGGTGACAAGATCGCCACCTACTGGCCACATCAGTAACTGCAGACAGGCTCTGCACTAGGGATTTGAGAACTTGGTGGTCCGGCAGAAATACTGCTTTCACCACGACCAGATTAGTGCCAGGAGTATTGCATTAGACTATCAAATCTCCTAACATACTCAGGTGGACAAAATAAAGTACTAACTCCTAACTTAGGTACAAAAGGCCATTGACATTGAACCCTCAGTGAAATTTCGCAGTATCTCGCCCCCACCTCCCGCACACCTCTCCTTGACCCATTCTAACAGCCCTCTTCTCCCACTGGAAAAGGCACTCTTCCTTACACGGTATGCACCTTTCTCACACCTGGCAAACTGCTGCTGTCTTCAGAATCCTAGGCCAACATCAGCCAAGTCTCTTCTTCTCCTTCTCCTCCTTTTTTGAGACGGAGTTTCGCTCTTGTCGCCCAGGCTGGAGTGCAGTGGCGCGATCTCGGCTCACTGCAACCTCTGCCTTCCGGTTTCAAGCGATTCTCCCGTCTCAGTCTCCCGAGTAGCTGGGATTACAGGCGCCCGCCACCACGCCTGGCTGATTTTTTGTATGTTTAGTAGAGACGGGGTTTCACCATATTGGCCAGGATGGTCTCAAACTCCTGACCTCGTGATCTGCCTGCCTCAGCCTCCCAAAGTGCTGGGATTACAGGCGTGAGCCACCGCGCCGAGCCAAGCCAAGTCGTTTCTTGCTTGTACCTTTACGGGTGCTACTCTGACCTTCAGTTTGGGACAGAACTCAGCTCAGTGCACAGAAACCATTCCCATGCCTGACTTCCCCCATTAGACACTGAACTCTCTGGGAGTTCTATGACGAGTACATAGCAGGTTCACAAAGACTATCGGATACAGGTAGCTCCATGTTTGGACATACAGAGACCTGGGCTCTTGTCTCAATGTGCCACTAAGTTGCAGTTTCATCAACCCTAAGTAAATCATTTGATACTCTGGGCTGTTTCTGCAGTGGTTTCCAACTAGGGGCAGTTTTCCTTCCCAGGAAATATTTGACAATGCCTGGAGCCGTTTTTGGTTGTCACAACGAGGGGAAACTATTGGCATGCAGTGTTAGAGGCCAGGGACACTGCCACACATCCTACAACACACAGGGCAGTCCTCAAAAGCAAAGACTCACCTGGCCCCAAATGGAATGATCTAATTGATACCCACCTAACAGAGTTGCAGTGAGGCTACACCAGGAGAAGGGCAAGTCCCCAACAGGACATTAGGAAGTCTCCTGCCTGTGTCCATGAAGCATAATGCAGACGGGCATGAGCAATGTGTCTGGTTGACTGAATTTGCGGATTTCAGTGCCAGAGCCTGTCAGCAAGAGGTGGGAATTCCGGATCCTTCACAAAACTAAAAAGTTTCTAATAGGACCAATTCCGCATATCCATTTTTGTATCAGGAACGAAGATGATAAACGTGAAACAACAAAAAACCATTGCAGGGAAATAATCATTAACATATGCTTGATGCCTTTGCCGAAACAGCATGTTGCACATCACAAAGTAACCAAGGAACATCATTTCCAAAGCTTTTTTTTATTGAGCAAGAGGCAGTTATGGAGTGCTTTATAATATGCCAGGGACTGTGCTAAGTGCTTCAAATTCTCAGTCCTTACAACAAGCCTCTGAGAGAGTCAAGAGATAGTATTCTCTCTTTTTTTTTTTTAAGACAGAGCCTTGCTTTGTCGCTCAGCCTGGAGTGCAGCGGCACGATCTCAGCTCACTGCAAGCTCTGCCTCCTCAGTTCACGCCATTCTCCTGCCTCAGCATCCCAAGTAGCTGGGACTACAGGCGCCCGCCACCACGCCCGGCTAATTTTTTTGTATTTTTAGTAGAGACGGGTTTTCACCATGTTAGCCAGGATGGTCTCAATCTCCTGACCTCATGTTCTGCCCTCCTTGGACTCCCAAAGTGCTGGGATTACAGGCCCGGCCAGTATTTTCATTTTACATGAGAAGGTACACTCTGGGCTGGGCACAGTGATTCACACCTGTAATACCAGCACTTTGGGAGGCTGAGGTGGGAGGATTGTTTGATACTAGCCTGGGCAACACAGGGAGACCCTGTCTCTACAAAACAAAATTAAAAACAAAAACAGGGCCGGGCACGGTGGCTGAAGCCTGTAATCCCAGCACTTTGCGTGGCCGAGACGGGCGGATCACAAGGTCAGGAGATCGAGACCATCCTGGCTAACATGGTGAAACCCCGTCTCTACAAAAAATACAAAAAACTAGCCGGGCAAGGTGGCGGGCGCCTGTAGTCCCAGCTACTCGGGAGGCTGAGGCAGGAGAATGGTGTAAACCCAGGAGGCGGAGCTTGCAGTGAGCTGAGATCCGGCCACTGCACTCCAGCCTGGGCAACAGAGCGAGACTCTGTCTCAAAACAAAACAAAACAAACAAACAAAAAACAACTAGCCAAGCGTAGTGACTACTGTAGTCCCAGCTACTCAGGAGGCTGAGGTGGGAGGATCTCAGTTACTCGGGAGACTAAGATCAAAGTATCTGCTTGAGCCCCAGAGGCTGAGGCTGCAGTGAGCCGTGATCGTAATCGCACCACTGCACTCCAGCCTGCACAACAGAGCAAGACCCTGTCTCAAAAACAAACAAATGTAGACTTAGGTTAACCTTCCTAATACTGTTAGGCAATTTGCTAAACCGCCTCATTTGTGTAGCACACTAGCTGCAAAACGTAGCAGGCTCAGCTTTGCAAGGCCTAAGAGGAAATGAGTTCTGTCAGAAAAAAGCAAACAAGACTCGGAAGGGTTTTTATTGTATTATTATTATTTTGAGCTGGAGCGTTGCTCTGTCACCCAGGCTGAAGTGCAGTGGCGCGATCTCGGCTCAATGCAAGCTTCGCCTCCCAGGTTCCTTCCATTCTCCTGCCTCAGCCTCCCCAGTAGCTGGGACTACAGGCGCCTGCCACCACGTCCGGCTAATTTTTTGTATTTTTAGTAGAGACAGGGTTTCACGGTGTTAGCCAGGATGGTCTCGATCTCCTGACCCCGTGATCTGCCTGCCTCGGCCTCCCAAAGTGCTGGGATTAGAGGCGTGAGCCACCGCGCCCGGGGCTGGGAAGGGTTGTAAAATGCAAAAGAAAAGCCATAGCTTTAAACAATAAACAGCAACCTGACAAATTATTTATCTGTTTTAAGGAGAATAAATTAATGGATATATGTCATATTCAACTTAAAAATGAAAATGGGCTGGGCAAGGTGGCTCCTGTCTGTAATCCCAACACTTGTGGGAGGCCAAGGCAGGCAGATAGCTTGAGCTCAGTTCAAGACCAGTCTGGGCAACATGACGAAACCCTGTCTCTACAAAAAACACAAAAGTTAGCCAAATGTGGTGGCACATACCTGTGGCCCCAGCTACTCGGAAGGCTAAGGTGGGAGGATTGCTTGAGCCTGGGAGGTGGAGGTTGTAGTGAGCCAAGTTTGCACCACTGCACTTCAGCCTGGGTGACAGAGCAAGACCCTGTCTCAAATAAAAATGCCAAGGCCAGGCGTGGTGGCTCACACTTGTAATCCCAGCACTTTGGGAGGCCGAGGCGGGCAGATCACAAGGTCAGGAGTTCAAGACCCGCCTGGCCAAGATGGTGAAATGTCATCTCTACTAAAAATACAAAAATTAGCCAGGCGTGGTGGCGGGTGCCTGTAATCCCAGATACTTGGGAGGCTGAGGCAGAGAACTGCTTGAACCCGGGAGGTGGAGGTTGCAGTAAGCTGAGATCGCGCCACTGCACTCCAGTCTGGGCCAAAGTGGTATAGACATACCATGGAATATCATGCAGTCTTAAAAAGGAAGGGAATCCTGTCACTTGCTATAACATGGATGAACCTTGAGGACATTTGGCTAAGTAAAATAAGCCAGCCACAAAAAGATAATTACTGCTATTCCACTCATGAGGTTGTATCTAAAGTAGTCAAAATCATAAAAACAAAGTAGAAAGATGGTGGCCAAGGGCTGGGGAGGAGGGGATATTAGTGTATAATGAATATAGTTTCAATTGTACAAGACGAAAACGTCCTAGGTATCTGTTACACAATGTGCATATACTTAGCACTACTAAACCATACAATTAAAAAGGGTTAGTGGTAAATTTAATGTTGTGCTTTACCACTATAAAACAAAAACAAAAATGAGAGAGCATTTTCATTTATCCAAGTAGTAAAGATCAATTTGGTAATTAGTGTTAGCAAGAGGGCAAAGAGGCACTTTGATAAAATGTTGCTGGAACTATACGATTAGTACAACGATTTTGGAAGGCAATAATGAACAAAATGTTATTAATAAATGCAAATACCAGCAATCATTTTTAGGAATATTTCCTACATAAAAACATACAGATACTCAGTCTCATGTATAAGACTATCCAGTGTAACACTATTTGTAAAAGCAAAATACTTAACGTAAACTTCTGCCCTAAAGTACTAATTTAAATAACTTAAAATGGAGTACCATGCAGCCATTAAAAATGAGCTGCTGTGTTCTATGAAATGCGCTCTGAAATTGCAAAACTGCATGTGACGAACTGCCCCGTTTGTACCAGGAAAAAAAGGAGGGGAGGACGCATATAGTAGCACATACCTAGAAACTGTCTGGAAGGAGACACAGAAGCAGGTTCCAGGAAACAGGGCTGAGATTAATTTTTTTTTTCTTTTTTTTTTTTTTTTTTTTTTTTTTTTTTTTTGAGACGGAGTCTCGCTCTGTCGCCCAGGCTGGAGTGCAGTGGCCGGATCTCAGCTCACTGCAAGCTCTGCCTCCCGGGTTTTTACGCCATTCTCCTGCCTCAGCCTCCCGAGTAGCCGGGACTACAGGTGCCCGCCACCTCGCCCGGCTAGTTTTTTGTATTTTTTAGTAGAGACGGGGTTTCACCGTGTTAGCCAGGATGGTCTCGAACTCCTGACCTCGTGATCCGCCCGTCTCGGCCTCCCAAAGTGCTGGGATTACAGGCTTGAGCCACCGCGCCCGGCCTTTTTTTTTTTTTTCTTAATTTTTGAGACAGAGTCTTGCTGTCGCCAGGCTGGAGTGTAGTGGCATGATCTCAGCTCACTGCAACCTCTGCCTCCTGGCTTCAAGCAATTCTCCTGCCTTGGCTTCCCAAGTAGCTGGGATTACAGGCGCGCGCCACCACGCCCAGCTAATTTTTGTATTTTTTGTATTTTTAGTCACCCAGGCTGGAGTGCGATCTCAGCTCACTGCAACCTCCGCCTCCTGGGTTCACCCGCCATTCTCCTGCCTCAGCCTCTGGAATAGCTGGGATTGCAGGCGCCCGCCACCACGCCTGGCTAACTTTTGTATTTTTTAGTAGAGACGGGGTTTCACCGTGTTAGCCAGGATGGTCTCAATCTCCTGACCTTGTGATCTGCCTGCCTTGGCCTCCCAAAGTGCTTCAATTACAGGCGTCAGCCACCGCGGCCGGCCTATACTATTATTTTTAACAAGTATATTTGAAAATGGAAGCATGAAGGTGGGAAATACCAATTCACTTCTTTTCAAATACTCTTTAGATACGCGGTTTTCAACTCTGGCTGTTCACTAGAATCACCTGGGAGCTTTAAAATACCCTAGTTCCCAGGCCTCACCAGAGAGCATCAGGGTCTGGCTCAATAGGTCTCAGGATGGGCCCGAGTATCCGTGATTCTTATTTTTTTATTATACTTTAAGTTCTAGGGTACATGTGCACAATGTGCAGGTTACATATGTATACATGTGCCATGTTGGTGTGCTGCACCCATTAACTCATTTACATTAGGTATATCTCCTAATGCTCTCCCTCCCCCCTCCCCCCACCCCACAACAGGCCCTGGTGTGTCCAAGTGTTCTCATTGTTCAATTCCCACCTGTGAGTGAGAACATGCAGGGTTTAGTTTTCTGTCCTTGCGATAGTTTGCTAAGAATGATGGTTTCGAGCTTCATCCATGTCCCTACAAAGGACACAAACTCTTCCTTTTTTATGGCTGCATAGTATTCCATGGTGTATATGTGCCACATTTTCTTAATCCAGTCTATCCATCGATGGACATTTGGGTTGCTTCCAAGTCTTTCCTATTGTGAATAGTGCCACAATAAACATATGTGTGCATGTGTCTTTATATAGCTGCATGATTTATAATCCTTTGGGTATATACCAAGTAATGGGATGGCTGGGTCAAATGGTATTTCTAGTTCTAGATCCTTGAGGAGTCACCACACTGTGTTCCACAATGGTTGAACTAGTTTACAGTCCCACCAACAGTGTAAAAGTGTTCCTATTTCTCCACATCCTCTCCAGCACTTGTTTCCTGACTTTTTAATGATGGTCATTCTAACTGGTGTGAGATGGTATCTCTTTGTGGTTTTGATTTGCAAGTATCCATATTTCTAAGTTCCCCAGATGATTCTAATTTTCAGCTGATGTCTTCGGAATTGCTGATTTAGACCAGGAATTGGCAAACTTCTTCTGTAAAGGGCCACATCCTAAATATCGTAGGCTTTGTGGGCCATTGATAAGATCTCTGTCACATATTCTCTCTTTTTAAAAGACCTTTACAAATGTAAAAACCATTCTTAGTTCCTAGGTAATATAAAAACAAGCCATGGGCTGGATTTGACCCATAGGCCATTTTGCCAACGCCCAATTTGGACTATGCACAGGCTAGAATATAGCCTGGAAAAGGCACCGTGAGACAAGCTGTGGCCAAGAAAACCCTGCAAGCTGCTGCCAAAAAGCCTCTGCAGTGAAATCACAGGTCCAGACCCCTATAACTGGCACCAAAGTTTTTCTGGTTTGAGTAGGGTGTGGTAGGGGTTTAGACTCACAATAATAAAACTCCCAAGACACATTATAAACCAGCCAGTTTATTATTTTGTAGTAAGATGTAGAACTTTTACCATGCAGACTGAAATATCTGTGTCAGCATGAACAGTACATTTTCTTCCTAGAGGCAGTTAACATGGAAAACCAGGTTATTATCAGGTTATTTAGCAAGTATGGAATCCAAACAAGAGGAGACTAATTTTAAGACCTGTAACTCATCCATGAAGGCTTGGGGCACACTTTTCTACCACCAGAACGCCTTAGTCTCCAGAAAGCTGTGGACTCTTCCCTCTCCATCTTGGTCTGGCTGAGTACCACCACTGCTCAGTCACTTCCTTCAGCCATACCGTCAGGCCAGCTTGACCTAAGAGCTCTATCTCTGGTCACTGGTTTGTGTTGTTACAGCCACTGTTACTAACAGTTAAGGTTCTGAAGGGGGCATGTCAATTGCTCCCAGGTACCAACTACGAGACACAATAATCCTATTAGTTTGTTCTCCCAAACCCACTCCACTCAAGTTTATCAGGTAATATGCTCTGTAAGGTTCTTTCCAACCCCATTAGCACATATATAATTACCTACAATTTCACCTAATGTAATCTACCTTCCTACTGAGGATTGAGGTTTTAACGTTTTTTTTTTCCCCCACTTTCTTGATCAGTGATTCCCAACCATATAGGAATTAATGAAACCAATTCTGTATCACCACTGCAACCAAGACAGCGATACCAAGTGATACGTATTTTTCAAACTAATGTCATTTTGTTCTCTATACTGTAAAAAAACGAGAAGATGCAGTCCTCAACTTAGTACTCAATACTAGGAAGGGTGAAGTTGTCAAAAAATGTCTTTCAACAGTAGAAAAGTTTGCTTTCAAATTAAAAAACAAAGCATGTTTTGCAAACATCATGTAATGATAAAATTACAGAAAAAAAATTTATTCAGTATGACCCCATGGCACATGCCACACCAGAATTCTGCCTGTAACAAAACAGTGAATTTTATCCCAAAAAGTAGGTCAGGTCCATGCTGGCTAAAAACTTCAGTCCCAGACCCAATAAATGAAGATGAAATACATACTGCATGCTTAACAGACATTGCATATACATCAATAATTCTTTAATGCCCCTCTCTAGGCTTTTGAGGGAAGGAGGGATGAAATGTGGACATGTGCACTCACAAAGGCAGAATTTTCTTCCAATTATAAAAAGTCACACCTGACCCTTTACTATGTTTTGGGCAACAGCCAAGATTTTATCTGTGGGAATCCACCTTTGAAAATCACAACAAAAATCAATAGGAAATGATTTAATATAAAATATACAAATTTCTCAGTATGAGGACTTTCACAGAAAAGTAAGGAGACAACAATGAAAATGAATTTTCTTTAAAAATAACATTCCCTTATTTTGTCCCTGCTACTCAACACTCAAAAACAAGTCTGTACAAAACTAGGAACAGAGAAAAGGACCAGAGAGGATGTTACATTGTAAAGTCTTAGGACCTACCCTAAACTTCTGTCCTCATTGAGATCCTCACCTAGAGAGATTAGGGTTCCCAGGTCCACTGGAGAAAGTGAGTAGTCTCCGATCATAACCCTTGCTTCACCAAAGATGGCCTCAGGTCACTCGCTGTCAAACTTAATGGAATTGACCTGGACAGAGATTGAGCCTCCCCGGTAGCTGCCCCGCTTCTTCTTGGTTTTCTCATGCCGGAAGGACTTGCCTTTGGTGAACTTCAAAACCTGATTGGCTCGCTCTCCCCAGTCTCCGGCTGCACCTCGCTGGTAAGTAGAGAGGGGGATTAACACAGAGGAGGACCACGCCAGGGCCCTGTCACTTTATTCTTTCTACTCCTTGCTCAAGGCAACCTGAACCCAGAGAAGATTCCCACCAACCTGAACCAAGAGCTATCCCCTCTGACACTACCTATCCTCCCTCTCAAGAATGGCACAGATCTCTCTCTCACCTTGGCATCAAAGGAATTGTCTGCAACTCGTGAATCCACCTCAATTTCCTCCTCCCTGACCCTTCGGAATGGGGATGATGCCCTTTTTTCTCCCTACAGAAGAATGAAGTAGGAAATGAAAGACAGAGTGGTCATGTAACAGCTCTTCTGAGTGATACACATGGACACATGTGCCAGGTCATGCCAGGCAGAGCTGTCAAGATGATCCTAGATTTTTCTACTTTTAAAGAGCTGGTTCCTGAGAGGAAAGTGAGATAACTTACTTTCTTCCTTTTTGGAAATGTGTTAGGGGTCTGAAGCTTTATCTTCTTGGCCTGAGGAGTCTCTGCCTCCTTGGCAGCCTCATTCTGCTTCCGCTTCTTTAATGAACCTACAAAACAAAAAGCCAGACTCAGGCCAAGTGCAGTGGCTCACAACTGTAACCCCAGCATTTTGGGAGGCCAGGGTAGGAGGATTGCTTGAGCCCAGGAAATTGAGATCAGCCAGGGCAATATAGTGAGATTCTGTCTCTATAGAAAGTTAAAAAATGAGCCAGACATGGTGGTGCATGCTTGTAGTCCCGGCTACTCAGGAGGCTAAGGTGGAAAGATCACCTAAGCCCATGAAGTTAAAGCTGCACAAGCCGTGATCATGCCATTGCACCCCAGCCTGGGTGACAGAGTAAGATTCTATTAAAAAAAAAAAAGACCAGTTTCCTGTTCTTCCTCCCAGTTTCCACAACTGGAAGCCCAGTGGTGGGCCTCCTCTCACTACCCTACTCTCAAAGAGTATATCCCATCCTGATTTGGGGGGACAAAACCCAGAGGGCATGTTTACTGGGTACAGACCTGATTTGGAAACTGCCACTGCTGCCTTTTTCTTTTCTTCTTCCTCTTCCTCGCTGTTCTTAGCTTCTTTTCCATTCTGGGCAGTCAGTGCAGAGGTGCCATTGGCCTTGGGGGCTTGTGGTCTGGGAAAGCCCTTGCCCTTGGGCTTCTCTTCCTCCTCCTCACTGGAGTCATCAGAGGAAGAAGTGCTGCTGCTCTCAGTCTTTCCTTTCTTTGCAGAGGCTGGCTTGGAAGGGGCTGCACCTCCTGCTACCTTCTGTGGCTTCTTCTTAACTGCAGACTTAGCTGTCTTCTCTTCCTCCTCCTCCTCCTCACTGCTGGAGCTGTCTGAATCAGAGCTGCTGTCCCTACTACCCTGAGGAGCCTGCTTGGCAGGCAGAGGCGGAGCTGCTTTGGCAGTCGCCTTGGGCTTAGTGGTGGCCACCGTCTTTTTTTTCTTCTCCTCCTCACTGGAGCTGCTCTCTTCCTCACTGGAGCTGCTGTCAGCCTTTCTCATCGGAGGCTTCTGGCCACCGCCCACAGATTGCTTGGGGGTTGCAGCTGGCTTTGCTGCAGGTGACTTGATGGTGACAGCTGGCTTATTTGAAGAATTCTTGGTGGTACCAGCTGGCTTGGAAGGAGCTTCAACATCCTCAGAGCTGTCAGAGTCTAGACACAGAGGGATGGGATCAACAGCTCCCCAATTCAGATTCAGGGGAGCCCTTAGCAGCTGCCTGAGAGCATTTCACTGAACTGAGGGCCTCCATATGCCTTACCTGAGCTGTCTGAAGAACTCTCTGCTGCTTTCTTTGCTGGAGGTGGTTTAGTGGTTGCTTTAGAGACGACTGCCTTAGTTGGGGGTTTCTTCTCTTCTTCAGAACTTGAATCTGAGGAGAACCTGTAGCATTATGCTGGGTCCAGAGTCCCAACCCAACCAGGACAGCAATAAAAAGAATGCAAAGACACACACAGAGCCATAGCTCTGTCTTGCTTTAAGCAAAAAACAATGGAGGGATGGAAGGCTTTCTCTCTCCCTTATTCCTCATTCTCCAGACCCACACTGAGGGGAGGCTGCATCCCTCTGACTCACCAGACTCATCACTGCTGTCTTCACTGCTTTCCACAGGCTGCTGCTTCTGCACAGCCTTCTTGGGAGGCTGGGTTCCCAGAGACTTCTTTGGTAGGGGAGCAGAAGGTGGGGGGACTGAACTGTAGGGACCTGTTTAAAAAGGATAGTATGATGGTTTTAAGATATGTCTACAAATTTTTTTGATACTACTTTCTTCTAGAAATGAAGCTTAATTCCCCTTGAGTATAGGCCAGAATCATGACTCAGTTCTAACAGAACACGGTGTCACTTCTGAGTCTAAGTTATACAAGGCACTGGAGATTCCTCCTTGCTTTCCCAGATCACTAGTACTGGGAGAAGCTAGCTGTCATGTCATGAGGACGCTCAAGCAGCTCTATGGAGAGGTCCATGTGATTACTGCAGCTGGGCCCTGACCACAGTCATACAGCTTCACTCTCCATGTCCAGTCACCTGGTTTATTTTTCAGGGGTTTTTTTTGCTCCTCTTCCTCCTCACTGGAGGAATCCTCACTGCTGGAACTCTTCTGGGTAGGGGTGGCAACTGCTTTCACTGGGGCCTTGGCCACAACTTGCTTTTTAGGTGCAGTCTGCATTGGAAAGAAAACTGATTACCACAGGAAAATGCTGATCCAACCAATCCTGCCAGGGAATGGAGACACACACACATCCCACCCTGGTCACCTCTTCCCTGACCGAAGTTATGGCCCAGACCTTCTTGGGGGTGGCTGCTGCCTTTTCCTCCTCTGAGTCATCACTGCTACTGCTGCTGCTGCTGCTGCTGCTACTGGCTGCTTTACCATTGGCTACTTTAGGTGCTGCTCGAGCTGGAATACCCAAGAAAAAGAAAGAGTAAGGAGTAATAGGGCAAGTCAGGACCATGAAAAACCTCCTTCCTATGAGCAGAGAACTTAGAAGTCCACCAATTCCCCCCCTTTTTTTTTTCTTTTGAGACGGAGTCTGGCTCTGACTCTGTCGCACAGAGCAGTGTGCAGTGGTTCAAGCAACTCTCCTGCCTCAGCCTCCGGAGTAGCTGGGATTACAGGTGCCCACCACCATGCCCAGCTAGTTTATTTTTGGTAGAAACAAGGTTTTGCCATGTTGGCCAGGCTGGTCTTGAACTCCTGACCTCAAGCAATCCGCCTGCCTCAGCCTCCCAAAGTGCTGGGATTATAGGCGTGAGCCACTGTGCCTGGCCAGGAGTCCACCAATTCTTTCAACTTTAGAGCAGCCATCAAGGAGAATGCCATGGTTTACCACATCAAAGGATGCCTTTCCTATCCCATGGCAGGAATAAAACTAAGAAAAGATGACATAAATAATCTCAATATGCCCTCTAAAATCTTTCACTTCAACCTCCATTCAGAGAAATAACCTAACCCTCAAGTTACAGAAAAAAAGAAAAATTCTCATTTGTCTCATAGAACGACGTACAAGAATAAAAAAGGCAGTGAAAAGCACAACAAATAGATATTTAAGTGGTTACAGTGGAATGGGATGTGTAAGAACATAAAATGTCTATGAAATGTCACAAAAAAATACCAAATGGATATCATTTTAAAAAATATACACTTTTCCTTGCTGCAATAACTGTTTCTCTATTTACTAGCTCCTATGAAATCTTGTTATTAGTAAAACCTTTAAAATTAAAAGACCAGTAATCAATACCTCCAGTTCAACAACCAGTACCATTTCACCCCTGTGCCAAATCAGCAGTTTTAACACCAGTCCCCAGAGCAATCTGGTTCCCAGCCCAGCCTCTTGGGAACGGAAACAGTACCTGGTTTGGGAGGGGCCTTAGCCTGAGCTTTAGCTGCCACAGGTGTTATCTTTGGCTTCTGGTTCTTTGGTGGCTCATCCTCGGAGCTTGAGTCAGAATCAGAATCAGAGCTCTTGGCCTTCTTAGGAGGAGCTTTGGCTGCCTTGGCTTGGGGCTTAACTCCCTTCTGTTAGAAAAGACATAAGGAGAGAAATCAACAAAAGCTTCTAGGTACCCAAAGGGCATCCTGTGTTCCTTTTATTTTTAGGGGCTTAATGCAGCAGTAAGAGCAAGAGAAAGCTAAGGACAGGATATGGAAAGGGCAAAAAACTCTTAAGAAACAACAAAGTTCAGCCACTTGATACACTGGCCCTGTTCCTGCCATATCCTGCCAAAGCTCCCAAGAAAACACACTCTCTTATTCTTGGAGCCCTGAATAGTGTCCCAGAAGAACCCAAACTCCTCAAGCAGAATGGGTTTAATTTCCTCTAGATTCCAAGCCTGACCTCAACCTCACAAATCCCTTCCAGATCTCATATTTTTATCAGCTCTCTGAAAATCCCCAGATTTTCTTCCTCATAATCACCTATTGTATTGCCGGCATCACTCCTTGGTTACAAGTTAGAGGCCAAGATTTTGGTTTCTTCCTTTCCAATCCTTAAACCCCCTTTTCTTCCCAGAGCTGCAAACCTGGACAGGCTGTTTCTTTTGGTCCTCCTCCTCCTCATCATCACTGGACTCTTCACTGCTGCTGCTCTCTGATGCTTTGGCTGTAGCCTTCCCAGGCGGCAGACCGACTCGCTTGGCAGGTATAGCTGAACAAAAACACAGGTCCCAGTAAGAATCACCCATGTGAAACAAGCAGGCTGTAAATTATTTTCCTGGCACCACCAAGCCCACCCGCTACTTTGCCTTACCAGCCTTCTTTGCTGGAGGCCCTTGAACTTCCTCCTCCTCCTCGCTGCTGTCCTCACTACTGTCACTGGATGAGGCCTTCTTCTTAGCTTTCTTAGCCACTGGTCCATTTGCCTGTAACTTTCGCTCTGGGGCCTTGGCAGACCTGCTAAGGTAGATTAGACCAATTTCTAGGAGACTGGAATCTTCCCAAACCAAGAAACATAGCCCAGCCCACCTTGGGGGAGAAATAGCCAAAATGGAACAGGAAAGGCTTACTTGAGCCAGAAGCTATAGATGTCTAAGAGGGAAGAGGCATTGGCATCCTGCTGTGTCTGTAGAAGAAAAAGAGCTGGGTAAGGAAATTATTTTATCCTGGTTATGCTTTCATTAAATGTGGCCTGTTATATACATAATTACTAAATTTGGTATAAATGTTACATCTTCA
The DNA here is from genome assembly GCF_024542745.1 of Macaca thibetana thibetana. Taxonomy (NCBI): domain Eukaryota; kingdom Metazoa; phylum Chordata; class Mammalia; order Primates; family Cercopithecidae; genus Macaca; species Macaca thibetana. The sequence continues at coordinate 98,263,399 of NC_065586.1, read as the reverse complement.
TAAAACTTTTGCTACATGCATAAATCAGGAGAAAAACATTCTGTTTGTGGATTTCCCAATTTCTGATCTAAAAAACTTGGGCTATTATCATGTTTGTGGCACCATCTAACCCCCTGCCCACCAATCTATATTGACCAAAGTCCTTAAAAAAAAAAAAAAAAAAAAAAATCAGCCAGTCACAGCGGCTCATGCCTGTAATCCCAGCACTTTGAGAGGCTGAGACAGGCTGATCAAGAGGTCAGGAGTTTGAGACCAGCCTGGCCAAATCAGTGAAACCCCCTCTCTACTAAAACAAAAATTAGCCCAGTGTGATGGCACACGTCTGTAATCTTAGCTACTTGGGAGGCCGAAGCAGGAGAATCGCTTGAACCAAGGAGGCGGAGGTTGCAGTGAGCTGAGATCGCGCCACTGCACTCCAGCCTGGGCAACAAGAGTAAGACTCGGCCGGGCGCGGTGGCTCAAGCCTGTAATCCCAGCACTTTGGGAGGCTGAGACGGGCAGATCACAAGGTCAGGAGATCGAGACCATCCTGGCTAACACGGTGAAACCCCGTCTCTACTAAAAAATACAAAAAACTAGCCAGGTGAGGTGGCAGGCGCCTGTAGTCCCAGCTACTCGGGAGGCTGAGGCAGGAGAATGGCGTAAATCTGGGAGGCGGAGCTTGCAGTGGGCCAAGATCGCGCCACTGCACTCCAGCCTGGGCGACAGAGCAAGACTCCGTCTCAAAAAAAAAAAAAAAAAAGAGTAAGACTCTATCTCCAAAAAAATAAATAAATAAATAAATCACTTTTGACTGGGCACAGTGGCTCATGCCTGTTATCTCAGTACTTTGGGAGGCTGAGACAGGAGGATCACTGGATGCCAGGATTTCATGACCAGCCTGAGCAACACAGCAAGACCTCCATCTGCCAAAAAAAAAAAAAAGCTCACTCTCTTTACTTTAGCAATGTACTATCTATGGAGAAACCCCGTCTCCTAGCCGGGTGTGGTGACAGACGCCTGTAATCCCTGGTACTCAGGAGGCTGAGGCAGGAGAATCGCTTGAACCCCGGAGGTGGAGGCTGTAGTGAGCTGAGATCACGCCACTGCACTCTAGCTTGGGTGACAGACCAAGACCCTGTCTCAAAAAAAAAAAAAAAAAAAAAAAAAAAAGAAAGAAAAAAAAAAGAAACAAGACTGATGAGTATTGTATTGAGTGTAAAGAACTGCATTTAGGGGCCAAGCACAGTGGCTCAGGCCTGTAATCCCAGCACTTTGGGAGGCTGAGGTAGGCAGATCATGAGGTCAGGAGTTCAAGACCAGCCTGACCAACATGGTAAAACCCTGTCTCTACCAAAAACAAAAAAACTTAGCTGGGCGTGGTGGTGCACACCTGTAATCCCAGCTACTCAGGAGGCTGAGGCAGGAGAATCGCTTTAACCCAGGAGGCTGAGGTTGCAGTGAGCTGAAATCACACCATTGTACTCCAGCCTGGGCGACACAGCAAGTCTCAAAAAAAAAAAAAAAAAAGAACTGCATTTAGGCTGGGCGCAGTGGTTCACACCTGTAATCTAATACTTTGGCAGGCCGAGGCAGGAAGATCACTTAAAGACAGGAGTTCAAGACCACTGGGCAAAACAGTGAGACCTCCATCTCTCTCTCTTTTTTTTTTTTTGAGACTGAGTTTCGCTCTTGGTCGCCCAAGCTGGAGTGCAATGGCACTGCCGTGGCTCGGCCTGTGGTGGCTAAACGCCTGTAATCTCAACACTTTGTGAGGCTGAGGCGGGTGGATCACCTGAGATCGGGAGTTGGAGACCAGCCTAACCAACATGGAGAAACCCCGTCTCTACTAAAAATACAAAATTAGCCAAGCGTGGTGGCACATGCTTGTAATAATCCCAGCTACTTGGGAGGCCAATGCAGGAGAATCGCTTGAACCTGGGAGGTGGAGGTTATGGTGAGTTGAGATTGCACCATTGCACTCCAGCCTGGGCAACAAGAGCGAAACTCTGTCTCAAAAAAAAAAAAAAAAAAAAAAAAATTAGCCAGCTGTGGTGGCACATGTCTGTAGTCCTAGCTACTCCAGTGACTGAGGCAGGAGGATTGCCTGAGCCCAGGGGTTCAAGGCTACAGTGAGCTATCATTGCATCACTGTACTCCAGCCTGGGCAACAGACCCTCTAAAAGAAACACACACACACAAAACAATACACATAAGAGTATAGGATCAGGCCAGGCGCAGTGGCTCACGCCTGTAATCCCAACACTTTGGGAGGCCAAGATGGGCAGATCACCTGATCAGGAATTTGAGACCAGCCTGGCCAGTATGGTGAAACCCCATCTCTACTAATGATACAAACATTAGCTGGGCGTGGTGGTGGGCGCCTGTAATCCCAGCTATTCAGGAGGCTGAGGCATAAGAATCACTTGAACCTGAGAGGCGAAGGTTGGGGTGAGCTGAGATTGCACCACTGCACTGCCACCTGGGCAACAGAGTGAGACTCTGGGGTACAAAAAAGAGTAAAGGACCAGAGTCAGGACACATGGGAACTCACCTTTGGACAAATTACTTAGTCTCCCTGAGATTATTTTATTCTCTATAAAATGGAGATAATACTACACATCTCATTAAGTTATTGAGAGGATAAGACATAATGCATGTTGGCCGTGTGCAGTGGCTCACACCTATAATCCCAGCACTTTGGGAGGCCCAGGTGGTGGATTTCTTGAGGTCAGGAGTTCAAAAGCAGCCTGGCCAACATGGTGAAACCCCGTCTCTATTAAAAATACAAAAAAAAAAAAAAAAAAAAAATTAGCTGGGCTTGGTGGGGCACACCTGTAGGCCCAGCTACTTGGGAAGCTGAGGCAGGAGAATCACTTCAGCAGAGGTTGCAGCGAGCTGAGATCATGCCACTGCACTCCAGCATGGCGACAGAGCCAGACTCCGCCTCAAAAAAAAAAAAAAAAATTAAATGCATGTAAAGGGCTTAGCTCCTGACCCTTAGTAAACTCTTCACAAAGATTAGCTTTTCTCACATAAAACCATTTCAGAATCCTAATTCTGAGGCCAGGCACGGTGTCTCATGCCTGTAATCCCAGCACTTTGGGAGGCCGAGGGGGGCGGATTTCTTGAGGTCAAGAGTTCAAGACCAGCCTGGTCAACATGGTGAAACCCTGTCTCTACTAAAAATACAAAAATTAGCCGGGCGTGGCAGTGCGCGCCTGTAATCCCAGCTACTCGGGAGGCTGAGGCAGGAGAATCTCTTGAATTTAGGAGGCGGAGGTTACAATGAGCCGAGATCGCACCATTGCACCCCAGCCTGGGCAACTGCACTCCAGACTGGGCAAGAGACTCCGTCTCAAAAAAAAAAACAAAAAAAAAGAATCCCAATTCTGAAATGTCCAATTCCATTCAGTCCACTGTGAAAGTCCTCTCTGCAGTCTCCTTAACAGTCAACTCTAAACAGTTTCATTAAGAAAGCAGTTAGATCACATGGCAGCATGTCCCAGCTTAAGGAAGTTCTGAAGCTGATCTGATTCTTTTGCTTTTGCAGCCTGATTCTGCTAAAAGTGCAAGCCATCCTTTCTAGTCATGCTATCATCCCTGCAGAAGACCTCCTCTCTCTCCTCCCTCAAGGTCTCTTCCCATGCAGGGATGTCTGTTGATGTGAAAGATTACAAACCTTTCCCATTCCTGGTTCTCTTACTCTCACATGTGTTTGGAGCATCCTAAATTGCCATAATTATGGTACAGCTTTAACTTCTACAAGATTCCTCTGCACCAGCACTGAGATTGCTACTCTTACACATCATCTTACTGAAATTCACAAAAATCCTATAAAGTGGATGATGACATCCCTGTAGAAAGACTCAGAGAGGTTAAATAAACTGCCCGGGTCACGTATCTAAAAAGTGACAGAGCCTGGTCCCAAACCTAGGTTTGTTTGATTGCATTAGCCAAAGCTCCAAGCCCACTACTATGCCTGCTTGGTAGGGCTGTTTATGATGCTCAATTCTCATCAGTGTAACTCAAAACAAAACTCTGCTTCTACTTTCATTCATTTTCTTCTTTACTAACGAAAATCCCGGCCTTCATTCTAAAGCAATTTCACTTGCTTTTGAAGCCCAGTAAATGTAACTGAGGGTAAGGTCAAATCGCGGTTTGCCTCACCCAACGAAAAGCACCCCAGAAGAAACAGATGCCGAAGAACCAACGTCCTCAGTGGGACAAGGCTCTAGCTCCCCGCTGCACTCTGCCAGCCATGTGACTTCGGGCCACGAGGCTCCCACGCTGCCGCCACTGCACGGCTCCACAAGAAAAAAAACAAGACTCAGCGATATCTAGTCAGAACTGGGGGAAGAGGAGCGACCGAGGCCGCAGGCTTTCTCTGGCCACTGCCCAGGGGTCGGCGTAAAGGCCTTGCAGACACTGAACTGGCGGACCCCACAGACTTCCCCACCTGGAAACCTAAGCACGTCAGGGCCTGAAGCTTTGTGGTCATCTCAGCCCGGTTCCCACGCCAAGCCCGGAACTCACAGCTCCTGTCGCTTTGGCGAACTTATTGGCCACCTCCGAGAGTTGGTTATCGCGGAGGAAGCCGAGCACGAGGGGATACAGGTCGCTGGGAACCACGCGGCGCAAGCCGGCGTCCGCCATCCTCCGGGCAATACGCGTCACTACCGTTGTCGACGCAGCACGACTCAGGAACCCAACAGGGGCAGTGGGCGGGCCCGTGTACGTCATTGCGCCGCGCGAGCGCATAGCGGAAAGGGCGGGGCTCCACAGGACAGTCCCACCTCCACCTCAGAGGTAGGGTAGACGGGAAATCTATAAACTCTTTCCGGTCCCACGTGTATCGCCATCTTGGTTAAGGGCGGAGGCCACTGGCCGCCAGTTTGTGGAGGTGGAGCTCTGACGTCAAGGGTCACGCCCTCGGCGTGGCGGGAAACTCGGGACTTCCCGCGCTGTCTTTCTGGGGGAGGTACCTTTTCTCAGAGCAGCGGTTTCCCGCGCCCCTGCTGGGATTCGGATTCCAGAGTAATGAGTGGACAAGCGGGCTCGAACAGTCCTTCCCCGTTCTAGACTTGGTCTACAAGATGTCCCAACCGCCCCCACTGGCGCACTGGCGCGGCCAATGGATTCTCGCCCTTCATCTTCATTGCCTCCAACACCCAGGGAGGCCCTTTCTGATACTATCCCAGCCTCCAGACTCCTGCCTCTGCTGCAGAGGCTCCTTCAAGTTATCCGTCGTGAGGGTGGGAGGTGTTGTTCAGAGGATCCTTCAAGTTATCAGTCGTCCAGAGGATCCTTCAAGTTATCAGTCGTGAGGGTGGCAGGTGTTGATTTCCAAGCCGCCCATCCCATTCCCCTTATATTCCGCCTTAGGTCAGCTCCATGAAGAGGAAAGATGTCATGCACTAAACCTGAATAACCTTTCTTTCTCCAGGGTCAGAGTTCACACTCTCCCTTTGTCATGAGTAACTCCAATATCAGTGCTCACATCTACCAAGTTAATTCCAAGTTCTGCCACATTTCAGATCATATTAGCAGTTAGCAATCGCTTCGATCCTACCCACTACCCCTTGGCTACCTCCCACTAATGCCGCTCAAGAAGGATAAGGATTCTCATGGAACACACCTCTCCTTTGCCTTTCTCCAGACACTCCCCTCTCCTGTATAAAACTGGCCAGGCACAGTGGCTCACACCTGTTATCTCAACACTTTGGAAGGCCAAGATGGGAGGATCCCTTAAGCCCAGGAGTTAGAGGTCAGCCTGGACAACATAGTGAAACCCCCCTCTCTCTACAAATTTTAAAGATTAGCCAGGTGTAGTGGCACGCACCTGTGTCCCAGCTACTTGGGAGGCTGGGGCAGGAGGATCGACTGAGCCAGGGAGGTCAAAGCTGCAATGAGCTATGATCCTGCCACTGCAACCCAGCCTGGGCCACAGAGTGAGATCCTATCTCAAAAATCAAAAACAAAGCCAGGCATGGTGGTTCACGCCTGTAATCTCAGCACTTTGGGAGGCCAAGGTGGGTGGATCACCTGAGGTCAGGAGTTCAAGAACAGCTCTGGCCAACACGGTGAAACCCTTTCTCTACTAAAAATACAAAAAAAATAGCCAGGCATGGTGACAGGTGCCTGTAGTCCCAGCTACTCAGGAAGCTGAGGCAGGAGAATCATTTGAACCCACAAGGTAGAGGTTGCAGTGAGCCAAAATTGTGCCACTGCACTCCAGCCTGGGAGACAGAACAAGACTCCATTTCAGAAACAAAAAAAAGGCAAAAAAAAAAAAAACCTCCACAGTTCCCTCTTCCCCATGCTTCCTATTCTACCCACATGCATACATTATTATTATTTCTTTTTTTTTGAGACAGACTCTTGCTCTGTCACCCAGGCTGGAGTGCAGCGGCACAATCTGGGCTCACTGCAAGCTCCGCCTCCCGGGTTCATGCCATTCTCTTGCCTCAGCCTCCCAAGTAGCTAGGACTACAGGCAACCGCCACCACACCTGGCCAATTTTTTTTTTTTTTTTTTTGATACGGAGTCTCACTCTGTCGCCCAGGCCGGAGTGCAGTGGCCAGATCTCAGCTCACTGCAAGCTCCGCCTCCCGGGTTTACGCCATTCTCCCGCCTCAGCCTCCCGAGTAGCTGGGACTACAGGCGCCCACCACCTCGCCCGACTAGTTTTTTGTGTGTGTGTGTTTTTTTAGTAGAGATGGGGTTTCACCGTGTTAGCCAGGATGGTCTCAATCTCCTGACCTCGTGATCCGCCCGCCTCGGCCTCCCAAAGTGCTGGGATTACAGGCTTGAGCCACCGCGCCCGGCCCAATTTTTTGTACTTTCAGTAGAGACAGGGTTTCACCATGTTGGCCAGGATGGTCTCCATCTCCTGACCTCGTGATTCACCCGCCTCTGCCTCCCAAAGTGCTGGGATTACAGGCCTGAGCCACCGCGCCCGACATGCATTATTTAAAACATCTGAGCACCTGTTGCGCCATGCAGTGTGCTCAAACTATTATAAAATGAACATAACTGACATGATGAATGTATACACCAGTCCCAGTTTAGAAAACCTTTCTTTGAAACAAATGTGAGCTTCTCTAGGTCCTTGTTATCAAAAACCCTTCCTGGACGGTGTCATCATCCCATTGTCAGAATCTACATTCTAAAAAGATTGCTAGATGATTCGAATTCTCTTTAAAGTTGAGAAGCACTGTCCTAAATGACTCATTTTAGACAAGACATCTGAGGAACCAAGTTTCAAATCCAGCGGGATTTTTGCACCTGACCAGGGAGAGGCATGTCCCTGGACCATGTTCAGATAGGAAAAGTGAATACATTTGGCATTAGCACCATACAAAGAAGCACAACAGCAGTTGGGAGTTCTCTCTAGTTGATGTTTATTAGTCTGCATAGTGACTTATGTTCCAAACACTGGGGATCCCCTCAGCCCCACCTATCTTACATAGGAATGCAAGTTAACTTGTTTCAATACCTGTTATAAAAAAACAAATACCCTTTTTAAAAAATCTGATTCAACACATTTTTTATTTCACTTTTTTCCGTTTCTTTATAAAACAGTCATCTCACTAGCAGCTCTCTCCCCTAGAGTAGGGGAAGGGGTGGAGGAGGTTGGGCACCTCCAAAGGAGAAAAAGGGTAGCAGGGAAGGGCCCAAGGTTACCTCCTGAGGTTCTTCTGGGCCTGTTTCAACAATGTGTCAAAGTCAAGAGAATCAAATTTGCTCTTTACAGGTGCAGGGTCAAAGTCTTCCCGGTTGGAGTCTATAAAGGTAAAGACAAACTTCAAGGTCTCTGACCACACTTCCCAACCACAGGGTCTGCAAATGGCTATCTCCCATCCCAAAAACGGATGGAGTGAAAACTGCTCTAATTTTAAGTCAAAGAGATAGAGTCCCCAGTCCCCATTTGGGTCTTTTTTTGTTTTTTCACCCCTTGAGTCTTTTTTTGTTTTTTTCAGACAGTCTCGCTCTGTTGCCCAGACTGGAGTACAGTGCTGTGATCTCGGCTCACTGCAATCTCCGTGTCCCGGGTTCAAGCAATTCTCCTGCCTCAGCCTCCCGAGTAGCTGGGATTACAGGTACGTGCCACCACCTCCAGCTAATTTTTTCTATTTTTGGTAGAGACGGGGTTTCATCATGTTGGCCAGGCTGGTCTTAAACTCCTGACCTCGTGATCTGCCCACCTCGGCCTCCCAAAGTGCTGGGATTACAGGCGTGAGCCACTGCACCCAGCCCCCTTGGGTTCTTTGTATGTCAAACTAAGATAAGTCTGCCTAGCCCCACTCACAAAGGGTTAGGAACCCTTCTGGGGAGGGGATGAAGTATTCCAAAGCTTTAGGCCCTCCCTCCACTCACCAAGATCAGAATAACTCCTCTTGCAGAACTGCCTTCGGCCCCCAAAGCAGAGATCAAAGGGCTGCTCATCTGCCTGCCGCAGCTTGTGGCCACTCTCGATGGCTGCAAATGCCTCCTCAGCATAGCGATAAGTGACAAAGCCGTAGTTGTCCCTGGTAGGAAGAGGGTAAGGCAGGGGCTGGAGTGACTATATGGGCCCATGCCATGGAGGAGACACAGCACCCCAGGGTACAGAAGTGGTTCTTCTCATTCCCAGTGGCCAACCCTGTGACTACAGAAATGAAGGTGCCCCATATTGCTCAGCACACCAGAGCAAAGAGGCAAGACAAAGAAACATCAAGGTAGATGAATGGGATAGAAAGAACATCCTGACCTTGGGGCTCAAGCTTACCCTTGGACACGGAAGTGGATGGTGCACTCCTCAATCTCTCCAAAAACGGAGAACCTCTGTTTCAGCTCTGATCGAGTCATGCGGCCAGGTATCTTTCCAATGAAGACCACCCTTCTTTCTTCCTATGTTTGGAAATGAAAAAAAATCAGCATACCATGAGCCAGGGCTACAGCTGCAGGCAGCTCTCTGAGCTCAAGGTTCAGCGGGTAAGCCCCCTCCTCCCATGACCTGTTCCTCTACTCACTATTGCACGCTCCTTTTGCAGCACTCTTTGCCTTTGGTAATGGTCATGTGAACGATAAGAGCTGTACCTGACAAGAGAAGGTGTCGTCAGCCCCCCAAACATAAGACAATTCAAGACTCAGAACTCTTAGGCACCTGCATGCCAGGTGCATGGTGCTCCCTAAACACGTGCTCACCGCCGCCTCCTGTCACTTCTCCGGCGGGGGGATGGGGAGCGTGAGCGGCTTCGGGAACTGGATGATGAGGATGAGGAAGACGAAGAGGAAGATGACGACGAAGAAGAGGAAGAGCATCTTCGAGAACGTCCGGAGGAACTACAGCTGGACCTGAAGAAAAAGAGGGCATGCAGGAATGCTGGGAGTGGTTCAAGTATACTCTGCTTATGTCACCCAGGCCCCAGTCCTATCTTTCTTTCAGGAAGCTCAGGACCAAAGACAAAGCAGAGTAGAAGAGGTCTAGAAGAACAATTTTCCTTCACAGATGAACAAACTGAAGCCCTTCGTGGAACTTTAGGTGTACCTGGAATGTTGTGGAGTGTTTTGGAAGAGATCACATTTATTTTCTTTTTTTTTTTTTTTTTTTTTTTTTTTTGAGACAGAGTCTCGCTCTGTCGCCCAGGCTGGAGTGCAGTGGCCGGATCTCAGCTCACTGCAAGCTCCGCCTCCCGGGTTTACGCCATTCTCCTGCCTCAGCCTCCCGAGTAGCTGGGACTACAGGCACCCGCCACCTCGCCCGGCTAGTTTTTTGTATTTTTTAGTAGAGACGGGGTTTCACCGTGTTAGCCAGGATGGTCTCGATCTCCTGACCTCGTGATCCGCCCGTCTCGGCCTCCCAAAGTGCTGGGATTACAGGCTTGAGCCACCGCGCCCGGCCCACATTTATTTTCAATTGTGCAATTAAAAATTGAAAAATACTTAACAAATCAGAAAGAGGAAGAACAATAAATGGAGACTCAGGGAGAGGGCTGAGCCCTAGGTCTCACACCCAGCTATCTGTGGTGCTGGGGCCAATCCTGGGTCTTTTGGGTTACTATTGCTCCACTACCAGGTCTCATGGAAATACTGTGAGCATGGTGAAGAGAGAGGTAACTGCTAGACTTGTAGTATGGGCCAGTTCTGAAGATATATATCATCTCCAAAATTCAAGAATTATTCATTAAGTGGGAAAACTTGGTTACTGAGAAAAAAAGATATTGCCAGGAAATAGATGAGGCCATAGCGACACCCAAAGGAACTGCCCCAGACACCTTCCTCAGCAGATGATTAACGGAAGAACTATTTTCTATTAACAGGTAACCCACTACCTCACATAGCACCCAGAATACCAAAAATGAAGGCTGATACAGTATGTGAAAAAAATCAACATGGTCAAACTCAAACCCTAAAAGTCTCCCCACGGCAGGTCTCAAGGAAGCAGGAGACCTCACTGATACCCCAAACTCCAACAGGGGACAGAAGCAATCGTCTCACAGCTTGCCTCCTTCAACAATCCCGGAAAAGGGAAAACACAAAAGCCAAAGACAGAAATAGAAGCCTTAGCGCCTGGAAGTACCAAAGTCAATGTGTAAAAGCTTTCAAAGTAAACCACAGAAGTACGTCAACTTCCTAAATGGAGAGAACCTACAAGGCCATCAAAGCTCACCTTCGCCACCTCTTGTGTGGGGGGGAGAGGGACCTGGACCGAGATCGGGATGAGGAAGACGACGATGAGGATGAGGAGGAAGATGCTTCGCTGGTCCGGATGGACCCAGAGCTGACAGAACGACTGTTGCGGCCTCGGCGGCCCTGCCAGCCCTGGCTTGAGGGGCTGGCTGACCTGCAGGCTTTTCGGTAACAGCGCATTGACCGCTGCTTGGCTGAGGGTTCAGGGGGAGTCCTAGTGTTCATGTCATTCCGGCAGGGTGAGGCCTCAGGGGACAGCAAGCTGGATGGGGCAAGGCAGGGCGCTGAGGGATCTGCCTGCTCACTGCTAGTCCTGTGATCAAGTGGCTCCCGGGAGGCAGCTATGCATGGGGGCGGAGGGGCAGCTGGGCCCAAGGACAAAACAGGTTTGATGGTGATGTCCTGATGGCGCTTGACATTCCATCGGGAGCCCACCTCTGGAATGATTAGGGCAGGCATCTTTTTTGGGGGAGTCCTGCTCCGGACACAATAGTCATGGTCCCCAGAGCCCACATGGACTCGACTAGGGCCATGGACCCCTTCTTGGAGGCGAACTGCAGCTGGATGTTTGGCCTCCGTAACTCCTTCAGGCTTCAGGGTTCCCTCCTGGGCGGTGGACTTAGGAGATTTGGCTTTGGCCAGCAGTGAGACAGCAGCCAGGGGCTTCCATAACTGGTGGGGAGGGGTAGCTGGAGGGGTGAGCCCTGTGGTAGGGAGGGAGGATGGAGATAGCAGGGCTAAATACTGTGTATATAGCCTCCAGAGACCCCCACCTCATCTCACAAAGTACACCAAGCAAGGTAAGCAGCCCAACTTCTCCCACTGCTTCAACTGTTCCTTCCCCATGTTCCCCAACTTGGGAACCAGCAAGAGAAATCCAGCCAGCTAGGGTCTTCCTAAAGCCCTCATCCTCTCACTACCCAGACCTAGCTGGCGGGCAGGTCCTACAGTCTAGCTCTCCATTCTCAGATCCGCCCCCTCCACCCAGTACTGCCTGACTTCTAGGCTGCATCTTGCCTACTCATGTAGTCATATTCTGATGGTCTCCCCACTTCCAGTTTCAGAGTCATCCACCTGTCTTCTATATTCCTGCTAGATGGAGCACCCAAAAACCAATCTGGTAAAGTTTCTTCAATGCATAGGATAAAGTCCAAAGAGCTTAATATGGCATTTGAGGTCCCTATAATCTGACCTTCTATTTACCACTCCAATTTTATCTCTTGCTTTACCTCTGCCCACTGCCCTGATCAGCTACTACACTCCAGCTAAACCAAGCCACTCACAATTCCCCAAAACATACCTGGCTGGTTTTGTTTCTTCAGTTCATTCAAGCTGCTCCGTCTTCCTAGAATGTCCTCTCCCCTAAATCTACCACCTGATTGATAGTTTCTCAAGCCTCAGCTTAGGATATTAGTTTCTATATAACCCTACCCTGACTGTCCCTCTTCACATCTCACTGTAATCCATATGTTTTTTTTTTTTTTTTTTTTTGGTGGGACGGAGTCTCGCTCTGTCACCCAGGCTGGAGTGCAGTGGCGCGATCTTAGCTCACTGCAAGCTCCGCCTCCCGGGTTCACGCCATTCTCCTGCCTCAGCCTTCCAAGTAGCTGGGACTACAGGCACCCACCATCACGCCCAGCTAATTTTTTTGTATTTTTAGTAGAGATGGGGTTTCACTGTGTTAGCCAGGATGGTCTCAATCTCCTGACCACGCGATCCACCCGCCTCAGCCTCCCAAAGTGCTGGGATTACAGGCGTGAGTCACCGCGCCCAGCCTTTCTTTTTTTTTTTTTTTGAGATGGAGTCTTGCTCTGTCGCCCAGGCTGGAGCGCAGCGGCACAATCTTAGCTCACTGCAAACTCCGCCTCCTGGATTTAAGTGATTCTCCTGCCTCAGCCTCCCAAGTAGCTGGGACTACAGGCGTGTACCACCACGCCCAACTAATTTTTGTATTTTTTAAATAAAGATAGGGTTTCACCGTGTGGGCCAGGCTGGTCTCAAACTCCTGACCTCAAGTGATCCACCTGCCTTGGCCTCCCAAAGTGCTGGGATTACAGGCGCGAGCCACTGTGCCCGGCCCATAGGCTGTAACATAGCACCTGATACTCAACATGCTCATTTGTTTACACATCTGCCCTCTAGACTGTGAGTACCTCAAGGCTGGAGATCAGATCTCTATATCCTTAATGCCTACACACAATTGATTTGGAGTAGGCTCAGCAACTGTTGCCGCAAAGACTAATCACAGGCAGAATTCCCCACCCTGAACCCACCTGCCACGTTGGCCAGTTCTGGGGCTTGTAACCGGTCTAGGGGCCTCTTCTCCTGGGGAATGTCAACGCCGCTGGCGGGGGGGAAAAGGGAAAGCCTGATTCATTGCCTCCTCAACATCTTGTACATTTGCCTTTCTCACAAATCAACGGGAGGGGGTGGGTGCAGAGAAGAATGGGATGCACAAACTGCCCCCATCATCTTCTTCCTGCACAAAAGGGTCTTATTGACTGAACTACTACAGATTGGGTCTCAACTCAGCCCTGCCCAATTCCAAGAGGCAGGCTGGCCATGACCTTGAATACCCGCCACTTCCTTCACATCAGGAGTCTCACCTGCCCAGCTCAAACCAACCTGAAATCAATGTGGAGGGGAACATGCTTGGCAGAACAGGATGGAGGACCATGAACATGAAAAATGAGTCCTAGCCATTAATATCTTCCTCCACTTTAAGTTACAACATTACCAGCACTGAGTGAACTTAAAGTGTTATTAAATGAAGGAAAGAAATCCCCAAAGGCATGACTTGCCAGGAGATAAAAGGCACCTCCAGGACATTTGGAACCCCTGATTGGAATCAGCTGGAGGGCAGTGAACATGCCCGTCCTCACCTCACCACCCAAGATACTGCCCAGTAGTGATGGGCAGAGTTAGGGGTGGGGAAACAGGGAAAGACTCTAGAGCTGACTACAACGTCCCTGCAACAGACGCATCCAGTTGATGGTCCTGGAGTGTCAGCCGGCTGCTGACCAACAGCTGTAGGGTAACTCGCTCACATCTCCATACTTACCCTGAGTTTCCTACAGCCAAGCTGTCAGCAGGAGCCGGAGGAGGACACTCCTTTTTGGCTGCAAAGAAACCATACTAGTTAAAAGCCCAACCAGATGTTCTAACTGAGGCGGCACAGAAGGGCTTGCTTTGAGACCCAAAGGAGGAAAATCCACTTTGCCTATATATTCCCTGTTGGGATCTCCCCGAAGAGATCCAGTCTCCTCCAGTGGATGACCAAGTACTATTTTTAATCATGTCTCTTTTCTGCTCAGAAACACCCACATTCCTCCACTGAATTTGAGATAAAGTCCAAATGTATAAGCCTAGTGTTCAAGGTGATCTATGATCTGCCTAACTAGCTTCCTGGCCTCACAGCCTACTCTCATTCTACAAATCACATTTTCTATTTTGCCTTGTTACCAACTCAGGAATCATTTCTGTAGATTCTTCTCCCCAGTTAGACCATAAGCTCCTTGAGAACAGGATACAGTGTCCTCCATAGCACCTACATCCATGCCTTATACTGAGAAAGCCAGCTATTCATTGCCTTTCGAATGTGCCATATGCCATTCTTCCTATACCTACCCTTTGCCTTTAGTTGCCACACATATTCTCTCTGTGAATTCCTGTCTTTCAATGTCCAGCCTGAAAGCTACTTCCCTCTAGAAAAACGTCCCTAAACAACCCCAACCTGCTTGGATTCCCTTTTTTTTTTTTTTTTTTTTTTTTGAGACGGAGTCTCACCCTGTCGCCCAGGCTAAAATGCAACAGCACAATCTCGGCTCACTACAATCTCTGTCTGCTGGGTGCAAACAATCCTCCTGCCTCAGCCTCCCGAGAAGCTGGGATTACAGGCACCCGCCACCTCGCCCAGCTAAATTTTGTATTTTTAATAGAGATGGGGTTTCACCATGTTGGCCAGGCTGGTCTCAAATTCCTGACTTCGTGATCCGCCCGCCTCAGCTTCCCAAAGTGCTGGGATTACAGTCATGAGCCACCGCGCCCGGCCTGGATTCTCAGTCTACTCTTTTATAATACCTTCCTTCCTGTATCACTGCCGTCCCTAGCTTGGATTACCATCACAGTTCAATCTTGTCTCCATCTTCCAATTAGGGAGCTGCTCTAGTGGCTAAAGCTGTCCCCTCTCACCCTAGTTAAAGCAACTACAGGGCTAGGCCCAAAAGAAGTATCACCAAAAAAAGAGTTGGAACAAAACTACCCATGTTCCCTCACCTTCTGATTTCTCAAACTGCTCCAGCAGACTGGACAGGTCCGATGCCTCAATACCTGTGGAGGCACACAACACAGGATTGAAAACGAGCCCCTATCAACTGAGTACACAGGTCCCAGGAAGCCCCCAAATCATCTCACTTCTCCCTTTCCACTCCCCCTGCCCTCTGTACTAAGTGAACCAAGGTAGCAGCACAAAGCATGAAGGATTCAAACCAACCCAGAGCTCTGCCTCTGAAGAACCCTCCACAGCCAGGCATGGTGGCACACATCTGTGCCTATAAATCCAAGCTACTTGGAAGGCTGAGGTGGGAGGACCACTTGAGCCCAGGAGTTCAAGTCCAGCCTGGGCAACACAGGGAGACCTCATCTCTTAAAAACAGAAACAGGCTAGGCACGGTGGCTCACACCTGTAATCCCAGTACTTTGGAAGGCTGAGGCGGGGGGATCATGAGGTCAAGAGATTGAGACCAACCTGGCCAACATGGTGAAACCTCACCTCCACTAAAAATATAAAAATTAGCCGGGTGTGGATATGAGCACCTGTAATGCCAGCTACTGGGGAGGCAGAGGCAGGAGAATCGCTTGAACCCAGGAGGCGGAGGTTGCAGTGAGTCAAGATCGCGCCACTGCACTCCAGCCTGGGCGACAGAGGGAGACTCCATCTCAAAAAAAAAAAAAAAAAAAAAAAAAAAGGTCTGGCGCGGCGGCTCACGCCTGTAATCCCAGCACTTTGGAAGGTTGAGGCGGGTGAATCACAAGATCAGGAGATCAAGACCAACCTGCCTAACATGGTGAAACCTCGTCTCTACTAGAAATACAAAAATTAGCTGGACATGGTGGTGGGCACCTGTAGTCCCAGCTACTTGAGAGGCTGAGGCAGGAGAATGGCATGAACCTGGGAGGTGGAGGTTGCAGTGAGCCGAGATTGCGCCACTGCACTCCAGCCTGGCGACACAGCCAGACTCCGTCTCAAAACAAAACAACGAAAACAAAAAACTCCCCCAAAGAAATCCAACAAAGGCCAGCCTCATCAGGGTGGCTTATCCTGTTCTACAGAGAAGAGTCCCCCAGCCAACTTGGGGACTATGTAGGGGAACTGTGTGGCACTCACCAATCTCACTGATGAAAGCCTGTACCACATCTTCAGAACCCTGAGTATGTGGGGTAGGCAGGAAGGACAGCTTCCTTAGACGGGCTGGGTGGACAGCAGGCAGCTTGGAGACAGTGCTCTGCCTTGGTGTCGGAACAGCCTTGGTAGCAGGCAAGGGGGGCTTCTCACTGGGCCTGGTCTCCTGGGTCTCAGGCTTTAGCCCCTCTGATGCAGGCTCCTCAACAGTCACACCTTCAGCAGACACACACGCTGGAGCCGCTGGAGCCTTCAGCCGGGGACTTTGCACCAGGGCAGACACTTTATGTTTCAGATGGGGAGATGCAAGCACTGGCTTGACCTCCACCTTGGTAGGCTCTATCTGTGGAGCTCCGTGGCCAGGTAGCCCACTGAGGGGAGGAGTCATCGACACGGGAAGTACATTTTCAGGAGGGCCAGCTGGAGTGCCCCTAGACTCCATCTTAGCTTGGGGAACAGCTCTCCCAACGGAGGCTGGAGGCAAAGGAGGCGGGGGTACAGTAGACCAGAATGGAGCATGTTGAGGCCCTGGGCCCCATCCCAAGGACCCATAGGTACAGGTGGAACTGTAAGGTGAGACTGGGGCAGGAGGGGGTGCCCAAGGCACATTGCAAGTGGGAGGCATGGCATAGGCGCCAGGAGTACCAGACACTAGGGGCACTGTCGGTGGGGGGGGCAGGCAAGGATAGCCAGAAGGGGACACAGGAGGATAACAAGGCCAGGGTGGCATGGGGGCATAGTGAGTAAATGGATCAGGTAGGACTGGACCCATAGACACTGGAAGACTAGGAGGCTGCAAGGGAGGTGGCGGCAGACTGGGGGGTATGCCCAGCCCACCTGCAGGGAAAGACAGGGCAGTAGGCATTGCAGGAGGTGTGGGCACAACAGGGGACACAGACTGCACAGGAGGGGAAGGTCTCGCCAACAATGGCATCTCCTGGGATGGCACCTGCTCAGTGAGAGCTGAGGCCACAGATTTGCTTACAGGTGGCTCAGGACCAGGAGAAGCAGGGCTGGGACCTACAGGCACAAGGCAAGTCTCAGGGGGCGCTTCAGGGCTTCTCTGTAGAGCTGTCTTCTTGGCTGGGGCTGGTGGGATGACAAGACAAGGGATGTCTGCCAGTCCTGTGGGAGTCTCTGGAAGGCTAGGCCACTTCCCAGTTGGGGGCTGGGGACTTCTCTCTTCTGTTTCTGCTTGGCGTTGCTGCCTTCGTCGCCGGTATTCAGATAAGCTGAGAGGCCGAGGTCTGGCTTCATGGGTTGTAGCACTGGTACCACTTTCAATTTTCAGAGAATCCACAACCTCTTTGACTTCAGGGATGATGGTCTTTGGTGGGTCCAAGGACTCTGACTCCAGGAGGAGCTGGGGGGCTGGACCCCCCAGGGCTGATGACACTGCAGCACGTCTGGGATCAGTTGGTCTAGACTTAACTAGCACTGGGTCAACTGCAGTCAGGTCATTAGGAACAGGGTCAACTAGTGCTAGATCAACTGGTGCTGGGCCAGACGGGACAGCATCAACTGGTGGCAAGTTATCTGAGATGGGAACCACTGCAGGGTCAACTGCTGCTGAGTCAGCCAGGACTGGGTTGATCAGCACTGGCCCAGCAGGGAGAGGCTCAACCAGTTCTGAACTGGTTGAAGCAAGGTCAACCAACCCAGGGTCAACAGGTACAGGGCCAGCTAGAACAGAGCCAACTGCAGTGGGATCAGCTTCAACAGAGTCAACTGGCATGGGGCTGGCTTGGGCAGAGTTGACCAATGAGAGATGGGTTGGTACAGGGTTGGCTTGGATAGTGTCAGTCAACTTGGGGTAGAGGTCTAGAGGGCCTTCTTTAGCAGGACTACATTGTCCAGCACTTCTCTCCAAGTTCTTAGGGCTAGAATTCTCCAAGGCAGCTGCCCAGGCCCGAGCCCAAGCCCGAGGCTTCCCCTTACCCTGGAGAGGCCCAGACTCTCTTTGAAGTTCTTCCTGAGGCTGTTTCTGCAAGTTGTCTACCTGAGCGGTCACTTCCGTACCTACGGCAGACTGCCCACGAGAAGATGACCTCAGCCTCCTGGCATAGCCTTCCACACAAGCTGCTGGCTGCTCCTTGCTCTTCTTCTTCCTGCCCTTTCGAGCTCTCTGGGAACCCGGTGCTGCATTGGCAGGTGGATTCTGAGGCTCCTTGGGCACCACTGGCTCCATGACCTCCCTGGGCTTCAATAAGCAGGCTGAGTCCAGCTTCTCCTCTGAGTTCAATGACAACCCCTTCTTCTCAGAGCAGAGGGTTATCTTGGGCACAGGAGCCTCCGTCTCTGACTCCAGTGTAGGCATCAGCAGCTGCAAGGCAGAACTAGTCTCTAGCGAGTCATCCAGGAGCACAGGCTGGGGTCCAGGAGAGACCTGTCGCACCACAACTGGTATCTCCAGGTCATCGCCAGCTGTGGCTGCCTGGCCCACAATCTCCAGCACTACACAGCCCTCAGGCAGCGTCAGATCATCTGGCTGCTCCTGAAGCTCAGCCTCAAGTGATGCCAGTTGGGTGAGGTTGGGCAGGCAGTATGGGTGCATGGCCCGCACCAGCTCACTCAGGGAGGAGATGCTCTCATCACCAGCTGCTGGCACTGCCGTCTCTGCTGCTGTTGCTTTATCTTCCTCCTCAGGGCAGGCCAAATGCATGGGGAAGTCCGGGGTACTGCTCACACAGTTGTCAAGCTCCCCAGCAAGAATCTGGCCACTGAAGCTGGCCACCTCCTCTTCTTCTTCTCCATCACTGCGCTGCTGGGGAGGTGGGGATTGGCCCCAGCGTGGTCTTGATCTTGGGGGCCTCCAGCTGGGAAGCTTGGGGGAAGAAGTCTCTAAGAAAGAAGGAGGGGAGAAGTCCCAAGGGGGATCTGGAAGAGACATTTCAACCTGCAGGAGAGAAGAGAAGTCTCAGGAGGAGTTTTCTTTGGGAAAGTATTTTCCAGACCTGTCCCCACACATTCCTCCCACCTGGGAGTTTCTGAAGCCCCCTAGGTCAGGCTTACCCCACTCCCTCTACTGCTGCCTGTACTGGGCCCCAATGGGTCAACTGGGGTGATGAGGTCACGTTCTGGGGGTGTCCGAGAGAGAGTAAGCAGCTTGTGTAGCTAAGAGGAAAGAAAGACCTGAGATCAGTCTATGCTTCAGAGCTATATGAGTAGGTCCACAGGGATGGGTCTAAACTTCATACCAATCCCCTTCCCCTGGTCCCACACTCACAGAGGAGCCCTCCCGGGGTGACACAAGCAGCTCCGAATCAGGAATGCTGTCAAATGGAGAAAGGTTCTCAGAATCTGCATTGTCCAAGATCTCCGTCAGAGCCGTGAGCAGCGACACTTCATTCTGGTCCTCCAGAGATAACCTGCTCTGCTCCAGAAAAACAACCAGAAGGTCCTACCAACATCCCTAATGACCTACTATGCCACTAAGGACTGGATATCGAAAGAATCAGTCTCCCAGGTTCAACTCAGCTAATGGGGCAGCAAGAGGGATCTGAATACCAGAAGGCATAGATTCCGATCTCAGTTACCATCCACCAGCTCTCTGGTGTCAACAGGGACCTGTCAGACTTGACTCAAGCTTGGGCTTCACACATTCCCCTACCCTCAAATAAGATGTGGGACGCTCAGCAGACAACCATCGGCTAGGCTAGAAATGAGCTCAAAAACAGAGATCAGAACCCTCTGGACATGCAGTTCAGGGGCCTAGACAGTCCAAGGGAAAGGCCTTGGACTACAGTCCAAGTTAGGCAAGGAATTCTTACATGGGACATAATCTGGCAGCCTGCAGCCTATTTCCCTCTTAGAGACAAAAAATATACTTGAAGGGTTCAGGTTGGGCACCCAGGAAGAAGCTAAAGTCCTGGGAGAGCAGAGCCATGCCAAGAATTTTAGCTAGAGCCTCCCATGTAAAGCTCCTGCTTGAAGATATCCAAGCCCAGCCCCAGCTCACCTCTCCAAGGCTCCCAAAATCCTCGATGAGGGAGATGAGGGAGGCATCCATGTAGCTCTGCATGGTCCCCAGCAGCGTCTCATCCTGCAGCATTAGCTCCTCCATTTCCAGGTCCTTGTCCCTCAGAGATGGGCCCAGCCGAGACAGACTAACAAAGCCAGAATCACCCCCTTCCTCGTGCAGCAGCACCTGGAGCAGAGAAGGCGGCGAGAAGGGTATGAGCCCTCTGGCAGCAGCTGATTGGTATGCTCCATAAATCAGGTACCCTCCACTGCTGGGCCCAAACTCAGCAGCTGCCCCACTGTTGCCAAACTTCCGGGCTAGCAGGGCAGAGAAGCACAACCTACGAGCAAAAGCCCCAGCCAGGATGGCAGTTTTCAAGGACCTTCTGGGGCAGAAAAACATTTCGGCTCCAACCAGAAACAGCTAAAGTCACAGGAGATTAAAACCCGGGAGTAAAAACATCAGAAAAATCAAGATTGTTCAGAATCATCTACTGGCAGCAGTGAAGATAACAGTCTGAGGGGCTCACCAAAGCAAAAGAGGTCAGCAAAGAGACAGCTGCAGCTGCACAACCTCACCTACCTCAAACCCCATTTAGGTCTCTGCTCTCTGCTTAGTGCAAATCCTATCTTCTTCAAGAAGACACCCCAGCTTCCAGCCCACGGTGATCTCTCCTCACAACTCTAAAATCATAGACTTTTCTGCAGCATTAAGTTTTCTGGCAATCACACCCCACCCCACTACCCCCAGCCCCGTGAAACTCCCAGGTTTGGACTCCTGGGTTCAAGCGATTCTCCTGCCTCAGCCTCCGGAGCAGCTGGCATTATAGGCGCCCACCACCATGCCCAGCTAATTTTTGTATTTTTAGTAGAGACAAGGTTTCACCATATTGGCCAGGCTGGTCTCAAACTCCTAACCTCAAGTGATCCACCCGACTCGGCCCCCGGAAGTGCTGGGATTACAGGCACAAGCCACCACGCCCGGCTGACACTTATTTTGAAAGCTCAACGGTGAGACACTCAACCTCTCAATGGTAATTCCAAGCAAAGGGCCTCTTCCCCACTCCTACCAGGTGAGAGCAAGTGAAGAGAAAGCTTGATTCCCTAGATGGAAAGGCCCCGTCCGACACTCCTCTAAGAACTAGCTGCATTTATGGTCTCTTGTATTAGGCATCAAGCAGCCCGCCCAGACCTGTCAAGAGTGTGGGTGTTGGCAGGGCCAGAAGGGACTAGAATGGTAGTGGTGAGGCCAGAGCCACAGGGATCTCCGCTACAGTAGTCCCCCCTTATCCTAGAGGGATAAGTTCCAAGACCCCCAGTAGATGCCTGAAACCACAGATACTACCAATACATTAGTATGTATTGATACATACAATACCTACCAACGATGAAGTTTAAGTTATAAATTAGGCACAATAAGAAATTAATAATAAAATAGAACAATTAAAACAATATACTGTAATAAAAGTTACATGAATGTAGTCTCTCCCTGGCTCTCAGAATATCTCACTGTACTGTACTCACGTATTTTTAGACCCCAGTTGACGGCAGGTTAACAGAAACTGTGGATAAGGGGAAACTACTGTATAGGAAACATGAAGTAAAAAGGCCTGAGAACAGGATCACATACAGACAGGCAAGACTTTTCTTTTCCCCTTCTGCAAAGTGAAATTCTGCACCACTTCCAAAAGAAAAAAGCAACAGGTGTCCCCCCCCACCACCACCACAATATACACCCTGCTAACAGAGCTGGGTACCAACGCCCAGGGAAAGGAAAGGTTGGTTAAGGACGCGTTAGGAGGCCAGGCCCAGAGAATAAGTGAAAGGTGGTAGGTTTTAGGCACTAACTCCTCCCAGGCCTTCACAATCCTATAATTACAAACCAGCACCTCAATAGCACCTGGCTCAGCAAACACTCCAGGATGAGCCAAGAGGCCGCAACTCCACTTCCTCTGCCACCACCTACCTACCAGAGCCCCAGCGACTAGGCTGGAATCTCAAGACAATGCCCAGCTCTCTATGAACCACTCATCTTCACCTCCATCAGGTGTCCATTCAGACACACCCTTACACCTGACCTCACCCATCACTCAATTCCCAAATAGCACAGCTCCCAGAGTACCAAGATCATCCAAGTGCTAAGCCCAGGCTAAAAGTGAGCCAGCCATCAGCACCTCTAACTTCAAAAACCTCCCAACTAGCTTTCCCCCACCAAACCTTCTCCCTCCAGGGTTCAAAAACAGCCAGAAGCTTTTTAAATGCATATCTGATCACTGCCTGAGACCCTCCCTAAGTCCCTTCAATGGCATTTTACTGCTCTTAGGATTAGGTTTAAACTCTTTAATATAGCTTACAAAGTCTTCCCCACCAGACTTCTGCTCCAGCGTGTCCTCTCCCACTACTCTGCAGTACAGGTCTCGGTTTCTCCAATAAGCCATGCTCTCTTCCTCCTTGAGGCCTTCACTATTCCCTGATTAAAGGTTTTCCAGTCTTAACATCTCAGCTTTAAATGTCCCTTCCCAGACTCTGCAAAGTAGATCACTACTGCCAATTACATAAACCCAAATATCCTGCACTTTTGTCTCATTCACTATTATTTATCATGTTCTATCCTAATTCAAACATAGATCCTGAGGAATAAAGACCATGTTTGTGTGGTTTACCTGTGTATCCCCTGTGCCTAAACATAATGGTATTTCAATAAATAACTGGTTGACTGACCAGCTCACACATACCCATCTTTGGTTTTGGGGGGAAGGGAATGACAATCTCTCCATGAGATCCTCTCCAATCCCAAATTACCACTTAATGCCTATTAGAGCTGGACCTTGGATCCTTCCTGCCTCTCCCTGTGCTATTTGGGAATTGAGTGATGGGTGAGGTCAGGTGTGAGGGCGTCTCTCTGACTGGACACCTGATGGAGGTGAAAATGAATGGTTCATAGAGAGCTAGGCATTGTCTTGAGATTCCAGCCTAGTCCCTGGGGCTCTGGTAGGTAGGCAGCACCAGCCCCGAAAGATGTGACCTCTGAGAAAGTAGTGGAGAAGGGATTAGCGCTCCCAAATTCTTGTCCCAGAAACCATTCTCCCCTGGGCAAGGGCCTGGATTGGTCTGCCGGACCTGACATTACCAGGCAGCCTGCAGCCCAACTCCCACCTAGTAACACACAAAAAACGCTGTCAAGGACTCAGTTTAATTGTTTGAGATAACAGTTCAAACTAATTCCTGCCCCTTCCACCCTAGGTGGAAACTTCTAAGAAGCCCTCCACTGTAGAGTAGGACAATAACACTTTTTGAAAGCCAAGAAAAAAAATCTAACAGAATTCCCCCTCATCCAGTAGATGTTCAACTGCTGAACAACATGTTGAATAGTTCTCAAACCGCCTCCAACTTTTCCCATCCCCATCAAAATATCCAAAGAGCCTTACATACGGACCACCCCAGTTTCTGTGTGTCAGATTACAGGAGCATGCCTTCCCAAAAGAGATGCTGGCGGAAAAAGTGAGGAGAGAAGAGGATTCCCTTTCCCTTTCTTAACCTTGTCCCAGGTATATGTTGACACTCCTCATGCCCCTTGAATCACTAATAAGGCAAGACTGCAAAGCAACCAAAACGCCAATGCCCGTGACTCACAACCTACCCCAAGCCGGTCAGACAGAAGCGCCACAAACTCACTCCTCCACAACTCTTCAGCCTCAGCCCTCTACCCTCCCCATCACACTCCGCCATCCGCAGGGAACAAACACCCGGAACATCTGGAGAGTCCTTCACCATCAGCAGTGGAGAGACGTTGCGCACCCAAGCAGCAGGGAAAAAAAATCTCCAAGGCTCTGAACAAAGTTGACTCTTACCTTCCTTCCCGGCCCGGGCCTCTCGCCCCGGCAGGAGATGGCGGGACCGGTGAAGACACACCCAGTTCGCGTCAGCGAGGCTCCAAGGCCGATACTAGATGCCCGACAGCCTGGGACGGGAGCCACGTGGACGTTCCTTCCCCGCCCCCACGTGGACCCGCAGCCTGCGCCCCCCTCCACCAGGAGCCCGACCCACGTGGATGCCCGGGCCGCCTAGAGGGGGAGGGGAGGCAGACAAGTTCTCCCGGGAAAATTGCTCCCCCCACCCCACGTGGCTCCGAAAAGGGAACTGCGGCGCCGGGCTCAGGGAGCCCCACTGGGCATCCTTACAGGGAGGTCTCAGCCTTCGACCCCAAGTCCGAACCCCTGACCCCCACCCGCGGGTTATGTTTCCGACACCCGGCTCTGCCCCTCCGGCGTCCCCCAGGAATGGCCGTAGAGACGCTGCCTCTGCCCGCCTACCCCCAGCAAAAGGCCTAGGGTCCTCTTGGTCCGGCCCGGCTCCCGCGGCCACCCGGCATCGACTCCCAGGCGATTCCTCCCTTTCCTGTGGCGTCCACGTGTCACCGCCCGGCACACACCGCTTTGCTGCCAACCGCGGGCCGCCAGCCAGCCTCTCACCTGCTCTCCGCCGCTCACAGCGCCCAAAGTCCCATACGGCGCTTGGCTTCGACTTCCCCAACCGCTGCCGCGGGCTCCCCCGCCAGGGTCCGGGCCGGGGCCCCCACTCGGGGGCGGCGCGACTCCGTCTCTCCGTCCCCGGCGCGCCGCCATCTTGGCCCCTGAACACCCAGCACTGCTCTGATCGCCGGCGCCGCCTCGCCCAGCCGATTGTGGGAAGGGAACTACAACTCCCGAATGACACTGCAAGACTACGAATCCCAGAGGGCCGTGCGGCGAGACCCACTTGCACCCTGGAAGAAGGCCCTGGCCTCGCGCGAAGGTTCCTGGGAGTAGTAGTCGCTTTACGTGGGGACCGTTTGGCACTAGCTCTAGACATCCTGTAGGGTTTAGTTTCGTGGTACACTGGGATACTGATTTAGGGAGCGCTAGCAGTAAGCGGGAAAGTTAATATTTGCGTATTTTATTGTGGTTAACCTGTCCAACTGTTGGAACGTCCTCTTCGTCGTTCTACCTGCTGTACGTTCCTTTCACCTTAGTCCAAATGGGTCGAAGTGGGCCTATATATGTTTTGAAACACCACCCCCTAGTGGGCACTTGCGCTCCAAACGCTAATCCTCACCTAATCCCATACTGCGGCAGTACTGCAAATTTAATCGGAAAAGATCGCATTCTCTGCCCTCTCTGCTGCTACTCAGAAACTTAGGTTGCCTTCTCTATCAAATTTGTTTCTTGCTGATCCAGGTCTCCTTGCTGTTCCCTAAAGACAACAGGTGTTCTCCTGCCTATTTGTCGGCCTGGAATACTTGAACCTCAAAGGATTTCATGTCTTATTTAATCTAGGAAAGGCTTTGGTTATCCTAGTCAAGAGGGATCCCGCTCTGTATTTCTACAGTCCATCACTGTCTCTACTCTTCATTCATTTGCCACTTAAAAGCTACTTCAGGCCGGGCGCGGTGGCTCAAGCCTGTAATCCCAGCACTTTGGGAGGCCGAGACGGGCGGATCATGAGGTCAGGAGATCGAGACCATCCTGGCTAACCCGGTGAAACTCCGTCTCTACTAAAAAATACAAAAAACTAGCCGGGCGAGGTGGCGGGCGCCTGTAGTCCCAGCTACTCGGGAGGCTGAGGCAGGAGAATGGCGTGAACCCGGGAGGCGGAGCTTGCAGTGAGCTGAGAGCCGGCCACTGCACTCCAGCCTGGGCGACAGAGCGAGACTCCATCTCAAAAAAAAAAAAAAAAAAAAAAAGCTACTTCATATTATTTTTCTATTTTAAATAACTTTATTACAAAGCACAAAAAAATTTCAAAAAGTACAAAACTGTTTAGAGGAAAAAATGTAGATTTAACCCCCTTCTTCCTTTTAGTGTGTATTCATTGATACTTTTTTCTATGAATGGAAAAATATATAGGGGCACAAACTGGTCTTTTGTTCAATATGGGATCAATCTGTATATATGGTTTTACGATTTGCTTTTTTTCATGTAACAATATGTTAATCCATTCACTAGCTAAATATTTACTGAGCCTTTAGCACCAGTTCTATTTTATGAATGTATCATTATTTATTTATTTATTTATTTATTTATTTATTTTATTTTTTGAGACGGAGTCTCGCTCTGTCGCCCAGGCTGGAGTGCAGTGGCCGGATCTCAGCTCACTGCAAGCTCCGCCTCCCGGGTTTACGCCATTCTCCTGCCTCAGCCTGCTGAGTAGCTGCAAGTACAGGCGCCTGCCACCTCGCCCGACTAGTTTTTTGTATTTTTCAGTAGAGACGGGGTTTCACCGTGTTAGCCAGGATGGTCTCGATCTCCTGACCTCGTGATCCACCCGTCTCGGCCTCCCAAAGTGCTGGGATTACAGGATTGAGCCACCGTGCCCGGCCGAATGTATCATTATTTAAATTATATTTAAGTTGTTTCTAGCCATGACTCGTGGCTCACACCTGTAGTCCCAGCACTTTGGGAGGCCAAAGTGGGTGGATCACTTGAACTAAGGAGTTGGAGACCAGCCAGGATAACATGGAAAAACCCCATCTCTACCAAAAATTAAATAATTAGCTGGACGTGGTGGCACACATTTGTGGTCCCAGCTACTCAGGAGGCCAAGGCAGGTGGATCGCTTCAACCCAGGAGGTGGAGGTTGTAGTGAGCCAAAATCATGCCACAGCACTCCAACCTGGGTGACAGAGTGAGACTTCTTCTCAAAAATAAATAAATAAGATTTTTCTTTACAGTTTCTCACTATTACATATTGTTATGATGAACACCCTTGCATATGTCATGTACATGTATCTTTGCACTTTTGTGCAATTTTTCTATAGAATAGTTTCCATGTAATTCACTTGCTGAGTTAAACAATGCATGTATTTGAAATACAGTAGAAAATTGCCCTTTGGAAATACTGCATCACTATACATCCTCACAAACGTTCATGAAAAGAGAAGACCTTTTCTGGACCTTTTCTTAGATGTTGTTTCTTTTTGATGTTGTTGTTAGAGAGACAATAGGGTTTTACTCTGTACCCAGGGCTGGAGTGTGGAGTGCAGTGAGCAAGAGTGTCGTGGCGGATGATAGCACAGCTCACTGTGATCTCCCAGGCTGAAAGGATCCACCTGCCTCAGCCTCCAGAGTAGCTGGGTACTACTGCCATGCCCAGCTATTTATTTATTTATTTATTTATTTATTTATTTATTTATTTATTTTTGAGATGGGGTGTCGCTCTGTCACCAGGCTGGAGAGCAGTGGCACGATCTTGGCTCACTGCAACCTCCACCTCCTGCCTCAGCCTCCCAAGTAGCTGGGACTACAGGCACCCACCACCACACCCAGCTAAATTTTTTTTTGTATTTTTAGTAGAGACAGGGTTTCACCATGTTGGCCAGGATGGTCTCGATCTCTTGACCTCGTGATCTGCCCACCTCAGCCTCCCAAAGTGCTGGGATTACAGGGGTGAACCACCATGCCCAGCCATGCCCAGCTAATTTTTGGGGGGGTCTGGGGGGTCTCACATCTTGCCCAGGCTGTTCCCCAACTCTTAGCCTCAGAAGATCCTCCTGCCTTGGTCTCCCAATGTGTTGGGATTACAGGTGTGAGCCAGTGTGCCTGGCTGTTTAGTTGTTTCTTTTGTTTTGTGTTTTGTGTGTGAGATGGAGTTTCGCTCTTGTTGCCCAGGCTGGAGTGCAATGGCGCAATCTTGGCTCACCGCAACCTCTGCCCTCCGGGACCAAGTGATTCTTGTGCCTCAGCCTCCTGAGTAGCTGGGGTTACAGGCATGTGCCACCACGCCCGGCTAATTTTGTATTTTTATTAGAGAGGGGGGTTTCTCCATATTGGTCTGGCTGATCTCAAACTCCTGACCTCAGATGATCCGCCTGCCTCAGCCTCCCAAAGTCCTGGAATTACGGGTGTGAGCCACCGTGCCCAGCTCTGTTTAGTTGTTTCTTTCTTTTTTTTCTTTCTTTTTTTTTTTTTTTTTTGAGACGGAGTCTTGCTCTGTCGTCCAGGCTGGAGTGCAGTGGCGCGAGCTCAGCTCACTGCAAGTTCCGCCTCCTGAGTTCATGCCATTCTCCTGCCTCAGCCTCCCCAGCAGCTGGAACTACAGGTGCCCGCTACCAGGCCTGGCTAAATTTTTGTATATTTAGTAGAGACGGGGTTTCACCATGTTAATCAGGATGGTCTTGATCTGACCTCGTGATCCGCCTGTCTCGACCTCCCAAAGTGCTGGGATTACAGGCATGAGCCACCGCGCCTGGCCTAGTTGTTTCTTAATTAGTTGTTTCAGGTGAGTTAATTTTGTCTTCCCAAAAAGGCTTTAAAAGCCACTCATTTGGAAACTGAGTCTTGTTCACACTTTTCTCTATAAAATAGTCATATGAGGAGCAACACTAAAGTTTGAAATAAAGTTGCCTATGAGCAGCCAGCAAGGTTAATACAGATGGCACAGTTTTTCCTGTGTGGAAGATACATACTCCAAAAGATGCTCTAAGGCGGGGCACAGTGGCTCATGCCTGTAATTCCAACACTTTGGGAGGCCGAGGCAGGCGGATCACTGAGGTCAGGAGTTCAAGACCAGCCTAGTCAACATGGCAAAATCCTGTCTCTCCTAAAAATACAAAAATTAGCCGGGCGTGGTGGCACCTACCTGTAATCCCAGCTACTTGGAAGGCTGAGGCAGGGAGAATCACTGGAACCCGGGAGGCAGAGGTTACAGTGACCTGAGATCGCGCCACTGCACTCCAGCCTGCAGCCTGGGCGACGGAGCGAGACTCCGTCTCAATAGAAAACAAATATATATATATTTATTTATTTATTTATTTTTGGAGACGGAGTCTCGCTCCGTCGCCCAGACTGCAGGCTGGAGTGCAGTGGCGCGATCTTGGCTCACTGCAAGCTCAGCCTCCCGGGTTCACGCCATTCTCCTGCCTCAGCCTCCCAAGTAGCTGGGACTACAGGCGTCTGCCACCACGACCAGCTAATTTTTTGTATTTTTAGTAGAGACAGGGTTTCACTATGTTAGCCAGGATGGTCTCCATCTCCTGACCTCGTGGTCTGCCCGCCTTGGCCTCCCAAAGTGCTGGGATTACAGGCGTGAGCCATTGTGCCCAGCCCTAAAAATTTTTTAAAAATAAATAAAATGCTACTGGTTTATGGTGATAAGGCTTTGAGAGGAAGACTAATATAAAAGAAAGCAGAACATTTGCCACTTTTTTGCTTTATTCAGCATCTGAAAAAACAATATATTCATCTAAGTCTGGTGTCTCCATAAAATCTATCTCTGGGTCTTCAGTGCCACCTGAACAGGGGTGTTGTGAATACTAGTCCTTAAATGCATTCCTAACGACCATGAAGGAAAACCTTAGAGCCACAGGCCACCAAAAATTGGGAACCTCCAATCGTTTGTCCTTTTCTGACTCCATGCTCGCCAAATACTCATCTGATTATAATAACTGACTTATAATTTTCTATGGAGGTCAGGCATGGTGGTGCACGCCTGTAATCCCAGCACTTTGGGAGCCCCAGGCATGTGCATTGCTTGAGGTCAGGGGTTCAAGACCAGCCTGACCAACATGGTGAGACCCCCTCTTAACTAAAAATACAAAAATTAGCTGGACATGGTGGCGTATACCTATAGTCCCAGCTACTCACTAGGCTGAAGCAAGAGAATCACTTGAACCCCAAAGGCGCAGGTTGCAGTGAGCCGAGATTGTGCAACTACACGCCAGCCTGGGTAACACGGTGAGACTCTGTCTCAAAATAATAATAATAATAGGGCCGGGCACAGTGGCTTACACCTGTAATCCCAGCACTTTGGGAGGTGGAGGCGGGTGGATCACCTGAGGTCAGGAGTTCGAGACCAGCCAGACCACATGGAGACACCCCCTCTCTACTAAAAATACAAAGTTAGCCGGGCGTGGTGGCACATGCCTGTAACCCCAGCTACTCAGGAGGCTGAGGCACAAGAATCACTTGATCCCGGGAGGCAGAGCTTGCAGTGAGCCGAGATCACGCCACTGCACTCCAGCCTGGGCGACAGAGCAAGACTCTGTCTCAAAATAAATAAATAATAATAATAATTTTCTATGGGAAGAAAGTGTATTGATCAGGTGAGACAAAAATCCCCAGTTCATGTGACGTATATTTCTATGTGAATTAAACCAGCATAATCGCTTATTTGTTGAATGCCTTCCATATGCCAGGCACTACAGCAATGACAAAATGGACCAAAAACAAACAAAACAAAAAACTCCCCTTAACAAAATGCAGCTTACATTCTCCTCGGGAAACAATCTTCATGTAAACAAAGAATTAAAACAATTTCAGAGAGCCATATATGCTGTCAGAAAATAATGGGATGGAAAGTGTAAAAGATAAGAGGGAATAATTTTATATTATGAAGCCTCTGAGGAGGAAACATTTGAAGACCTGAACACAAGGAAGACCTACCTAGCTACTCAAAGAACATTATGTGGTAAAAGAATCAGCCAGGCCAATATGGTGAAACTCTGTCTCTACTAAAAATACAAAAATTTGGCCGGGCACGGTGGCTCACGCCTGTAATCTCAGCACTTTGGGAGGCCGAGGCAGGCGGATCACGAGGTCAGGAGATTGAGACCATCCTGGCTAATACGGTGAAACCCTGTCTCTACTAAAAATACAAAAAATTAGATGGGCTTGGTGGTGGGTGCTTGTGGTCCCAGCTACTCTGGAGGCTGAGGCAAGAGAATGGGGGTGAACCCGGGAGGCGTAGCCTGCAGTGAGTCGATATCACGCTACTGCACTCCAGCCTGGCGACAGAGCAAGACTCTATCTCAAAAGAAAAAAAAAAAGCCGGGCGCGGTGGCTCAAGCCTGTAATCCCAGCACTTTGGGAGGCCGAGACGGGCGGATCACGAGGTCAGGAGATCGAGACCATCCTGGCTAACACGGTGAAACCCCGTCTCTACTAAAAAAAAAAAATACAAAACAACTAGCCGGGCGAGGTGGCGGGCGCCTGTAGTCCCAGCTACTCGAGAGGCTGAGGCAGGAGAATGGCGTAAACCCGGGAGGCGGAGCTTGCAGTGAGCTGAGATCCGGCCACTGCACTCCAGCCTGGGTGACAGAGCAAGACTCCGTCTCAAAAAAAAAAAAAAAAAAAAAAAAAAAAAAAAAAAAAAAAAAAAAAATCAGCTGAGCATGGTGGTAGGCACCTGTAATCGCAGCTATGCAGGAGGCTAAGGGATGAGAATTGCTTGAACCCAGGCGGCGGAGGTTGCAGTGAGCCAAGATCATGCCACTGCACTCCAGCCTGAGCAACAAAGTGAAACTGTCTCAAAAAAAAAGAAAAAATTAAAAAAAAAGCTGGGCATGATGGTGTGTGCCTATAGTCCTAGCTACTTGGGAGCTGAGGCAGGAGGACTGCTTGTATTCAGAAGTTCAAGGCTGCAGTGAGCTATAATTGCACTCCAACCTCAGTGACACAGCAAGACCCTGTCTCTAAAAATAGATAAAATTGGCTGGGCGTGGTGACTCACTCCTGTAATACCAGCACTTTGGGAGGCAAAAGCTGGTGGATCACTTAAGGTCAGGAGTTCAAGGCCGCCCTGGCAAATATGGTGAAACGCTGTCTCTATTAAAAAACACAAATTAGGCCGGGCGCGGTGGCTCACGCCTGTAATCCCAGCACTTTGGGAGGCCGAGACGGGCGGATCACGAGGTCAGGAGATCGAGACCATCCTGGCTAACACTGTGAAACCCCGTCTCTACTAAAAAATACAAAAAACTAGCCGGGCGAGGTGGCGGGCGCCTATAGTCCCAGCTACTCGGGAGGCTGAGGCAGGAGAATGGCGTGAACCCGGGAGGCGGAGCTTGCAGTGAGCTGAGATCCGGCCACCGCACTCCAGCCTGGGTGACAGAGCGAGACTCCGTCTCAAAAAAAAAAAAAAAAAAAAAACCACAAATTAGCCAGGCATGGTGGCACGTGGCTGTAATCCCAGCTACTTGGGAGGCTAAGACAAGAGGATCACTTGAACCCAGCAGGTGGATGTTGCAGTGAGCCGAGATCGCACCACTGCACTCCAACCTTGAGACAGAGCAAGACTCTATCTCAATTTATTTTATTTTATTTATGTTTTGAGATGGAGTCTCACTCTGCTGCCCAGGCTGGAGTGCAGTGGCGTGATCTCGGCCTACTGAACCTCTGCCTCCCAGGTTCATGCAATTCTTCTGCCTCAGCCTCTTGAGTAGCTGGGATTACAAGCTTGTGCCCCAACACCTGGCTAATTTTTGTATTTTTAGTAGAGATGAGGTTTCACCATGTTGGCCAGGCTGATCTCAAACTCCTGACCTCAGGTGATCCACCCACCTCAGCCTCCCAAAGTGCTGGGATTACAGGCTTGAGTCACCATGCCTGGCCTCTGTCTCAATTTAAAAAAAAAAAAATATATATATATATAAATAAAATAATTTTTAAAACATATTCCTTAGTTCTCCAGAAATATGATTTAGTTCATCCAAGGGTGGTGCCTTCTCCATGTTTAACAACTTTCCTGGGAATTTCTTTTTTTTTTTTTGAGACAGAGTCTCACACTGTCGCCCAGGCTGGAGTGCAGTGGCGCAATCTTGGCTCACTGCAACCTCCACCTCCCAGGTTCAAGTGATTCTCCTGCCTCAGTCTCCCAAGTAGCTGAGATTACAGGCGCCCACCACCACGCCCAGCTAATTTTTTTGTATTTTTAGTACAGACGGGGTTTCACCATGTTGGCCAGGCTGCTCTTGAACTCCTGACCTTGTGATTCTCCTGCCTCGGCCTCCCAAAGTGCTGGGATTACAGGTGTGAGCCACCACGCCCGGCAGGGAATTTCTTACATACTTTGAGAAACTTGCTTTGGCAGAAAAACAACTGATGGTTGTAAATAATGATGGTGATGATGATAGCAAATGGACAAGAGGGGAGGAGTCATGTGTCAGGGCAAGGGATGACCTATAAAAATTGCTGTAATCATTCAACAAAAGTTACAGTTCACGGCTGGGCGTGGTGGCTTGCACCTGTAATCCTAGCACTTTGGGAGGCCAAGGCAGGTGGATCACCTGAGGTCAGGAGTTCGAGACCAGCCTAGCCAACATGGTGAAACCCTGTCTCTACTAAAAATATAAAAATTAGCTGGGCATGGTGGTGGATGCTTATAATCCCAGCTACTTGGGAGGCTGAGGCAGGAGAATCGCTTGAACCCAGGAGGCAGAGGTTGCAGTGAGCTGAGATCGCACCACCACACTGCAGCCTGGGCAACAGAGTGAGACTCCATCTCAAAAAGAAAAAAAAAGTTATAGTTCACAAACTAGGTTCCAGGCACTCTGTTAGATGCTGGAGGTTTGGCTGTCAATAAGACATAATATCATCTGCTGTCTGGAAAAAGATTCTTTTTTTTTTTTTTTCTTTTGAGTCAGAGTCTCACTCTGTCATCCAAGCTAAAGTACAGTAGTGCAATCTCAGTTCACTGCTGTCTGAAACTCTTGGGCTCAAGTGATCCTCCCTCTTCAGCCTCCTGAGTTTCTAGGATTACATGTGTGAGCCATAGCATCCAGGTCAAGATTCATCCTTGAAAGACAGAGCGATGCCAGGCCGGGTGCGGTGGCTCATGCCTGTAATCCCAGCACTCCAGGAGGCCAAGGCAGGTAGATCACCTGAGGTCAGGAATTTGAGACGAGCCTGACCAATGTGGTGAAACTCCGTCTCTACTAAATACAAAAAGGCAGGAGAATTGCTTGAACCCGGGAGGCGTAGGTTGTGGTGAGCTGAGATTGCACCATTGCACTCCAGCCTGGGCAACAAGAGTGAAACTCTGTCAGGAAGGAAGGAGGGAAGGAGGGAAGGAGGGAAGGAGGGAAGGAGGGGGAGGGAGGGAGGGAGGGAGGGAAAAGAGAGAGAGAAAGAGAGGAGAGAGAGGAGAGAGAGAGAGGAGAGAGAGAGGAGAGAGGAAGGAAGGAAGGAAGGAAGGAAGGAAGGAAGGAAGGAAGGAAGGAAGGAAGGAAGGAAGGAAGGAAGGAAAAGAAAAGAAAAGAAAAGATAAAAGAAAAGAAAGAGCGATGCCAATAACTAGTTGAAGGAATTTCAAGGGTGAGAGAAATATAAGAGAAAACACAGAAGGCCAAGGTCAGCAGAGGGAATTGGATGGGAGCAGTTATAGGAGTTGGGACAAACAGGGGGCTTACTTCTATTGGAATGAGTCTAGCCAGTTGCTTCTGCTGTCTGCCTTTTTGTGAGGCTCCTCTTCTGTTTCCCTTTCTTAATCTTAATCTCTTCTCAGTACCTCCTGCCTGTGTCCAGAGTGCATCTTGCACTAATGACTACTATTGAAAAATACTAGAAGCAGCTGGGCACAGTGGCTCACGCCTGTAATCCCAGCACTTTGGGAAGCCAAGGTGGACGGATCACAAGATCAAGAGATCAAGATCATCCTGGCCAACATGGTGCCATCTCTACTAAAATACAAAAAATTGGGCCAGGTGCGGTGGCTCATGCCTGTAACCCCAGCACTTTGGGAAGCCAAGGTGGGCGGATCATGAGGTCAGGAGATAGAGACCATCCTGGCCAACATGGTTAAACCCCATCTCTACTATAATACAAAAAAATTAGCCAGGCATGGTGGCGTGTGCCTGTAGTCCCAGCTACTCTGGAGGCTGAGGCAGGGTAATTGCTTGAACCCGGGAGGCGGAGGTTGCAGTGAGTCGAGATAGCGCCACTGCACTCCAGCCTGGTGACAGAGCAAGACTCCATCTCAAAAAAAAAAAAAAAAAAAAAAAAAAAAAATTAGCTGGGTGTGGTGGCACGCACCTGTAGTACCAGCTACTCGGGAGGCTGAGGCAGGAGGATCACTTGAACCAGGGAGGCAGAGGTTGCAGTGAGCTGACATCCAGCCACTGCACTCAGCCTGGTGACAGAGCGAGAGTCTGTCTCAAAAAAATAAATAAATAAAATACTAGAAGCTTGGTGTAGTACGGGCCTGTAGTCCCAGATACTCAGAAGGCTGAGGCAAGATGATTGCTTGAGCCCAGGAGTTCAAGTCCAGCTTGGGCAACACAGCAAGACTATAAAATAAAAAACAAAAACAAGAGCCAGGGTCAGGCAGTGGCTCATGTCTGTAATCCCAGCACATTGGGAGATCAAGGCAGGGGATCACTTGAGGCCAGGAGTTCAAGACCAGCCTGGCTAACAGCAAGAAACCTGTCTCTACAAAAAATAAAAAAGTTAGTTGGACACAGTAGCGTGTACCTACAGTCCTAGCTACTTGGGAGGCTGAGGCAGGAGAACTGCTTAAGCCCAGAAGTTTGAGGCTGCAGTTACCTATGATCATGCCACTGCACTCCAGCCTGGGTGACAGAGCAAGATTCAGTCTCAAAAAAAAAAAAAAAGGGCCGGGCACAGTGGCTCATGCCTGTAATCCCAACACTTTGGGAGGCTGAGGCAGGTGGATCACTTAGAGGCCAACTTGGTGAAACCCCATCTCTACTAAAAATACAAAATTAGCCAAGTGTGGTGGTGCATGCCTGTAATTCCAGCTACTCTGGAGGCTGAGGCAGAAGAATCGCTTGAACCCGGGAGGTGGAGGTTAAAGCGAGCTGAGATTGCACCACTGCACTCCAGCTTGGGCGACAGAACAAGACTGTCTCAAAAAAAAAAGAAAAGAAATAAGGCCGGGGGCGGTGGCTCATGCCTGTAATCCCAGCACTTTGGGAGGCTGAGGCGGGCAGATCACAAGGTCAAGAGTTCGAGACCAGCCTGTCTAGCATGGTAAAACCCCATCTCTACTAAAAATACAAAAATTAGCCAAGCATAGTGGCAGTGCCTGTAATCCCAGCTAGTCAGGGGGCTGAGGCAGGAGAATTGCTTGAACCTGGGAGGCGGAGGTTGCAGTGAGCCAAGATCGCGCCACTGCAATCCAGTCTGGGTGACAAGAACGAGACTCTGTCTTAAAAAAATAAAATTAAAAAATAAAAAGCTAGAATACCTCTGAACTGATCATTTAAAAATAGTTAACTTTTAGCCAGGCATGGTGGTGCATGTCCATAATCCCAGCTACTCGACAGGCTGAGGCAGGAGAATCACTTGAACCTGGGAGGCGGAGGTTGCAGTGAGATGAAATTGCGCCATTGCACTCCAGCCTGGGCAACAAGAGCGAAACTCCATCTCAAAAAAAAAAAAAAGGCCGGGTGTCCCAGCACTTTGGGAGGCCGAGGTGGGCAGATCACCTGAGGTTGGGAGACCAGCCTGACCAACATGGAGAAACCCTGTCTCTACTAAAAAAAATACAAAAATTAGCTGGGCGTGGTGGCAGGTCCCTGTAAGCCCAGTTACTTAGGAGGCTGAGGCAGGGAGAATTGATTGAACTGGGAAGGTGGAGGTTGTAGTGAGTGGAGATCGTGCCACTGCACTCCAGCTTGGGCGACAGCATGAGACTCCTTCTAAAAAAAAAAACCGGTTAACTTTATGATATGTGAATTTTATCACACACATACACAGAGGGAGAGAGAATACTGGGCGCTTATACCCATTCCTACAAATCAGCTAAGCCTCCAGCCCTCCAGGACATTGTCATTAAGTTAAAGACCCTCCCTCCACATAGACTCCACCCCCTTCCTACTACATCCTATCTGTCGGCTAGGTGTCTGTGACCTTTCTTCCCATTTTTGCCTATACCACAATTCCCAGAGATGCTCCAAAGATGTTCTCTTCTCCATCCCCAGGTCTGATCCACACTAGAGGTAAGGCAAGGACTGGAGCAATGGGTCAAGTGCTTGTTAGCTCTGTTACCTTGGCAAAGTCAACTAACTTCCCTAAATGGAGTTCCTCTAGGAGCCCAATCACTTATTTTAACCACCCGTTCAACAGTACTGAGATGGTATTTCCTTACGGGTAACTGGGCTATAATGTCAGTGGGAGTGGGAAGGGTAATCTTCCCAGAGAAGGTGAAGCTAGAACTAAGGTGTTAAGGAAGCATTAACTAGTAGGTGAAGAGGGAGAACAGTGTTTTACAGGCAAGTTCAAATTTATTATCATCTCTGAACTTGTTTTCCTACTTGTTCAATGGAGGTGATAGCACCTTCTTCCAAAGGTCCTCATGAAAGGTAAATGAGTCGGCTGGTGTAAAAGGCCTAGGGCAGTCCCTGGCACTAGTGCATGCTCAAGTAAGGCAGTTTTTTCTTCCTTCCTAAGCTTCTACCTTCCACATATGTAATCTAGGACAGGGAAATCTCAGATTCACAGGAGGCAAAGACCTTTATAGGGTGAGTTGTAGTCCCCCTGTCCACCCAGATGATCACCATTGTGTTGGTCACCATGGAATCTGACCAAGCTAGTTGTTTGGAATGAGTGGCCTTAGGGGCAAGTGGTCACAGGATTGGAGGAAGGCAAATTCATGGACAGAAAAGAGAGAAAGAGGTCAAGGTAGGTATTCCCCCTCCTCCACACCATCTCAAATTGTCCCACCAATCCAGCCCCCTCCTGACTCTTAGAATTGGATAATCTAAAAAAAAAAACAAAAAACAAAAAACAAACAGAAAGGAACACATATCTACATGACTGGGTGTACATTGTCTAGTTTGATTCTCATCAAGTCATAGGTACCAATTACAGAGGATAAAGCTAGTGTTCCAGGTGGGGTGGTCAGTTGTCTCAAATCACTCAGGTAATGAGGAGCGAATCTTGCGTTCAAACCTAGGTATCCACAATTCCAGGCCAGTGTTCTGTTGCCTTAGGTTCTCTCTACTCCCTCTAGTGCTGACCTTTGTCTGGGAGAATGCAGGGAGGGGGTGCACTCAGGCAGGGGATGCTGCCAAGAAAATACTTGTGTGAGTGTGGATGGCTTCAGTCAGGTCCTCTCTGCTCCTGGTGGGGGTGGAGATGGGGAAACCTGGGGGTGGGAGACTCCACAATGTAGAGCTCCCCTATGCCCCATCCTAAACACATGGTGGGGAGGGTCTCCATTCCTAGGCAGGCCTTCTTTTCAATCCCCGAACTCTGCACCCTTCCATCATTTCATGCTCCCTCAGCAAAAACCTAAGGTGGAGAGAAGAGGTCTCATAAACACTTAAGCCTCCACATTTGTAACCCTCCTCCAGCCAGTCAAGCCAGCTGTGCAGACTCTGAGCCAGAGTGAGGGAACCAAACAGCCTTCTCAACCAATACCCCTCTAAGTAACAAAGAGGAGAACCCCCTACCCAGTCTGGGCAAGATGCCCCAGGGAGAAGACACTAGTCCAAGTCTCCATCGTCTATCCCTGGAGCCCATCCTGAAGCTTAAGAAAGAAGAGCTAGCAGCCGGGGACCCCAGAAGGGAGGGGGTCAACTCTCTACTCCAGGCGGCTCCCCTCCCTTCCCTCCTCCTGGCTAATAGGTATTTCCTGTTTATGAGGCAGCTAAAGCTGAGCTTTTGGGAAGGGATGGAGATGGAGCCCCTCCCCTCCTAGGGCTGGGTTGGGGAGTCCTTGAAGTGTGACTGAAGGTTGGGAGGCTCCTCCCAGGGGAAGGAGTGTTCCTTACATTGACCATCCATATCATCTCCCATCCAACCCCCCACAGCCCACAGCCTCTGCCTCTCTGGGTTAGGGGGC
This sequence comes from Macaca thibetana thibetana, assembly GCF_024542745.1. NCBI lineage: Eukaryota > Metazoa > Chordata > Mammalia > Primates > Cercopithecidae > Macaca > Macaca thibetana. The sequence continues at coordinate 98,224,827 of NC_065586.1, read as the reverse complement.
ACTGGAGGGGCCTGTTTCCTGTTCTCATCTCCGAAGCCCTCAAAGGAGAGCAGCTTCCAGGCAGGGGGATCGGAGGCGGTGGGGTTGGGGGGTTGGTACGGAGGTAACGGCGCCAAGGCTGGAGAAAGGGGGGAAGGGAGGAGAGTGTCTTGACTGATGCGTCAGTCTGCAAGGAGGAAGGATGGCCTTGTATTGCCCCTTCGTAATCCAATCTGGTGGTCATTCCGCAGCCCCCTCCCCCCAGCAAAACGCAGATCCCAAGCCCTTAGGCGGAGGAGGGCGGGGACCCCACTTAATTAACCCTTGTAGTTCTAGTCCCAACTGGTTTCGCAGTCAAAGGAGTGGTTAATTTAGGGAGGGGGTGAGTTGAGGGGTTGCTACAAGAATTAAGAGAATGCTTCTTTACCCACCCAGCTTAGGGTAGGGACGCGAAACAAGGGGCCTCCAGAAGAAGGCTGGCATCTCATCAGGGAGCACAGGCAGGGGGTCTGCAGTCCCTTATCCCTCCCGGAGCGCAGTCCGGGGTGGAGAGCGCTACACCACACTGCCCACCCCGGCTCCGCCTCCCCCAGCCGCGGCTCCCGCTCCGGCTCAGCCAGGATCCCCACCCGGCGGCACCCGGAGGACGGACACCGAGCGCGCGGCTGCGCCTCCAAGCCCTCCCCTTCGCCCTCCCCTTCGCCCTCCCTCTCTGGGGTCTCTGCCTCCGTCTCCTTTTTTAAAAGCTGCGTCACATGCATGCCGTTCCCCGGGCGCTCCCAGCCCCTCGCCGCCCGCCCGCCGCGCGGCGCACGCACGTCGTCGCTTGCTGCGCGCTCTCCCGGGTCACTTTGACACGGCTCTCCCCTCCCACTAGCAGGACAATTAGCATATTAATAAAGCCCAGCCCTGCCCGGCTTGGGCTGGGGAGCCGGCGCCGGCGCGAGGGAGCGCGAGCGCGAGGGCGGAGAGGGGGGCGCTCGGCGACGGCGGCGGCGGCGGGAGCGCACAGACACGCACACGCACACGCGCACACACGGACACACACTCCGCGGACTCACACCCGCGCGCACACACGCAAAGGCCGCTCGCCTTCCTGCCTGGCTTCCTTCCTGTCTGCTCCGCGTCTGACAGGCCCCTCGCCGCAGCCAGGGGCCGCCCGTACTGGGCCGAGGCCGGGTCGGCCGGCGGCGAGCGCAGCGGGGGCCGCGGGCGGCGGCGGCGGCTCATGCCCGGCCTGTCCCCGCGAGGGGCGGGCACCGTGACTCGGCTGGGCCCCCAGCGGCGGGCGATGTGAAGATGTCAGTGGGCTGTGCCTGTCCTGGTGAGTGGGGCGCGCGGCCACTCGGCCTCTTCCTGCCCAACCGTCCCCGCGGACCCCTCACCCCGTGTTTGTCGAGAACTTGTCTGGGGGGTTGTCGATGGCTTGGGGGAGGCCAGGAGCTGGAAGGGCTACGCGGGGCCTCAGGCCGTCGGGGAGGGTTTTCCCCAACCGTGTAAATGCGCAGCAGTCCAGAAACACGGGGAGGAGACGCTGGGGGTGGCTTATGTGTATGTTTTTTTTGGGGGTAGGCTAATTGGAGAGAGGTTTGGGGGGGGCTGAAATTCTCAGAATTCCAGGTTGTTAGCCAATCAGAAGTGACTCTGGACTTTTGACCCCCCCCTTAGGTCACCATAGAGTTGTGATTGGATGGTTTGGGCTGCCCCCCCTTCCCTGCTGCCCATTGCCTGTTACCTATCCTGTGACATCCCCCCCATGCTGTTTCTGAGTACCGTGTTTGCAGGGAGGTATTGAATGGGGCCCATCTTGCCCCCCCCTTCAACTTTTCCTGCCTGCTGCCAGGGAAGGTTGACCCTCCTGAGGCACCGATGGTACTCCTAAGAGATGCCAGATAATTGGACCCTTGGGTATGGCATCTCCGCCCTAGTGGGAGGGCAGGCTAGAAAATAGAGTGATTTGTGGAGAGGTAAGCTGGGGGAGCAATACTTGACCCAAAACCGAGAACTTGAGAGAGGACCCAGGCTCAGATCCCTGCCTCCCCAAAACATATCAGCTCTTGCCAGGGATAGCCTAGGTCTGAGTTTTTTTCCTGAGGGGCTGGTAGAGGCGTGGCGGGGGCCATCTACCTCACTGCCAGGAGGAAAGAGAGAAGCCATGCGACTGGAGAGGTAGTCTACAGAGGGCCTCACGGGCACACTGCCTCCATCCCAGGGACTCTGGGTCCTGGAATTGGCCCTCCTGCCCCAGACTGGAGTCAGCTTTCTCCTGGAAGTCAGTGTCCTTGAATGTAGCCCCCTTTGGCTACATACTTCACAACTGGACACCCCTCACTCCCCCACAGATCCTCACGGGAAGCTACCAGCGCGGAAGCTTCCTTGAAAATCATGTGACCCAGGCCAAGCTGGGCTGGGCAAACACTTCAGGTGCCTGCTGAGGCTGATATTTAAGGGGCATGGGTCCCAGAAGGAGGAATAAGAGAACCTGAGAATCCTAGAATATCCGAGTATGGGAACCACTGGCTCCTGCTGCAGAGGGTTGGGGAGAAGAGAGGGAAGAGCTTGCCAAGCTGGAATCCTGCCTGGCCCCATCGTCTCTTCTCCTACCAGCTTGGTGTACATGTTTATGTGTGGATTTTCTCCTTTATAATTGCCCCATGCTGGGTACCCCGTTCAGATCCATCATGTTCTTAGCCCACCCCAGGGCCCTGACCCTCCATCACCGCACATGAGCAGAGCAGTTAAACTAAGGATCTGAACAAGCTAGAGGGATGAGTCTTAAATTGTGATTCTTAGTTCCTACAAATAACGGATAAGCTAGTATGTATGTATGGAGGGGTTGTCAGGCTGGAGGTGGATGGGAGGTTGGCCCTGAAGTTGGGGCAGGATGCCTGGGTCCAGTGGTAGGAGAGAGAAAATCTCTTTTTCTTAGTCTCTGGGAGCAGAATGGGAACAGGAAGAGGGCCCAAGCCCAGGGGTTTGTGGGTGGGTGGGAAGACAACTTCAGTCAGTGCCCCAGAAGGCATGTTCCTTTTGTGTCTGGTGGTCTGACTGAGGGAGAGAGGGCAAAAGACAGGGAAGAGTGGGGAGTCTTTTTCCAGATCGTGAAGAAGTCTTGTAGATTGATGCCACAGAGGATGGATGGAGGTTAGACTTTAAGGAGAACCACATGGGGAGGGCTTCAGTGTAGACTGGAAGTGGGGAATAGTAGCAGTTGGGGTTAGAGAGGGGACCTGACTTGCGACTTGCTTGGATGGGGGAGCACAGGCTTGAACACGAGGGCAGCATGGCAGCATGTAGCAGTCCAGGCCTGAAGACTTCCCCCACCTTGAGCAGCCCTGGGGTGAGGGCTGAGGCGCCCTGGCAGGCCGCCTGCCGCCTGCCTGCCTGCCTGCCTGCCTGTCTGAGTCTCTCCTTTGTGCTCTGCTGTCTCCGGGCTCCTCCTCCTCCCCCAGCCCGGCAGAGACAGCACATGCCCCACACATGTGACTGAGGGAAGCCAGAGCGCACACAGACCCACACACATGCACATGCAGAAACACCACAAGATACACACATACACACGCCCAGCTCCCATAGTGCTTCTGGGGTGAGGACCAGCTTCTGGGGCTGGAATGGCTGGGAGCAGGGAGAGCCTTTGCTAAAGGGCATCACCCTGAGCAATATGCTGAGGGGGCCAGGGCCTGTCTGGGGCAGCATGTGGCTCAGAAGGGTTAAGGCAGGGAGGAGTAGGGGGAGGGGAGGAGGCAGCAGTGGTGGCGGCTGGGAGCCAGGAGAGGAGGATGGCAGAGCGCCAGGCCAACGGGAGGCCGGGCACAGACAAAGGAAGGGGGGCAGGCACACTGGAGGCCTGGGTTAGGGAGCCCCAGGGGCCCGAGCAGGGGGCAGTGCTGGTACCTCATCCTGTGGGCTGGTGCTGGCTACTGTCCTTTGAGTCCCCACCTCCAGGAGGAGTACTTCTCATCATCATCTTTGTCATTCTTTGCTGCTCCCTCTACCTCACCACCAATTCTAAGGCCTTCTAACTCAGACTTGCTCTTTTTAGCTGGACCTGTTCTGGCCCTGTACAACTAGGTGGATCGGGTCAGAGCAGAGAAAGGAGCAGACTTCCTGGAGAAGGAGAACTAGAAGGCCTGTTTTGAATGGTTTGCCAGTCTTGATACATCTTGGCATTTAAGGGCCCCTCCACCCTACAGCAAGACTGGAGGGCCCTTGTAGTCCCTCCTGTCTGAGGAGACAGGCTGGGTCGGGGTTCTGAGCTCTGGGCTGGAGGCAAAAGCCAGAGCGCATTCCCCCTCCCCATGTGGATAGTGATTTGAGGCCTGGCGGGGGAAGGGAGTAGGAATGGCTGCAGTAGGAATTGGCTTATATCTGGTGGATTTAGAAGTGCAGGGTCCAACCCACCCTGGTCATCCTGTCTCAGTGGGTTCTGTTAGGATCTCACTGTTAGGATATTTGGCCCTATGTGCTATGAGGATCTCTTGAGGTACTGCCTGTGAATGCACTTTGGAAAGTTTAAAGGCAGTGGGGGAGAACTGGGACTACCCCAGAGGTAAGCTATAAATTTGGGAGTCAGTGGGAATGTCTTAAGTCCTGGTGATAGGCTGTATGTTGCAGGGTCTGGCTGAATGTTATAGATTTCAGTATGTTTATAAAAGCTGGGGTTTCTTCTATGGCCAGGCTGTGATGAGGAATGGTATGCAGGTTTCAGAGAGGGTGATTTAGATAGGTTAAGTCCTTGCATAATAAATGATCAGGGTGTGTATGTAATAGGCTGTCACAGGTTTAGGGGTTATAACACAGTTTTGGTGTGTGTATTGAGGTCAGGATGCGTGTCGTAGGTCCCAGTGTGTATGGCTTAGACTGTGTGTGTGTGTGTGTGTGTGTATGTATATCCAGGATTTGGGTATATTTAGGATTTGAGATATATCATACGTTGATGGCCAGGTGCGGTGGCTCATGTCTGTAATACTAGCGCTTCGAGAGGCCAAGGTGGGTGGATCACCTGAGGTCAGGCGTTCGAGACCAGCCTGGCCAACATAGCGAAACCCTGTCTCTACTAAAAATACAAAAATTAGCTGGGTGTGGTGGCATGCACCTATAAGCTCAGCTACTCAGGAGGCTGAGGCAGGAGAATCGCTTGAACCCAGGAGGTGGAGGTTGCATTGAGCCAAGATCACGCCACTGCACTCTAGCCTAAGCAACAGAGTGAGATTCCGTCTTGGAAAAAAGATATATCACAGGTTGAAATGTGTATCAGATACTGATTTATGTGAAAGTGAGATGTGTTATTTATGTGGAAGATGTTCACAGAGCCAGGTGCAATATTATTGCACAGTTAACTAGTGAATATGTCATGAGAAATCCTGTCCTTGGAGTTACGTGTGAATATAGTTGAGGGTAGGGGGAAGGGAGTAGAGAAACAGACACTCAAATTGCAAAGAAGGAAATAGAAGGTTTGCGCTCCCCCTTCCCGTGTGTGTGTGTGTGTGTGTGTGTGTGTGTGTGTGTGTGTGTGTACACTATGTGTTTTCCTTTTCCTATCGGTCCAAGAGTAAGGTCTGGACCACTACCCAAGTTTTAGAAATACCCCCTCCTGCTACAACAAAATTACCTTAGGAAAAAAAATAGAAATACCTGCTCCCTCGGGATGCCCCTGCTGGATGGGAGAACAGGCCCTATCCACTAACCACACCTTTTTTTTTTTTTTTCCTGGGGTGGTGGGGAGGATTCAGCAGCACACTAGGCTCCTTCTGGGGACGCTTGGATGGCCAAGTTGGCTTTCCCTAGCTCTGACAATGCTTATTTCCCTGGCACCCACTTGTCTTCAGTGGTGGTGGGGAAGGGGGCTTCCTGTTAAGGGGGATCTAAGTCAAGGCTTGGAACTTAGCTGGGTTGGGGGCAGGGAAGCCTGGAGTGTCCGCCTCCCTCCAATCAGTGTTTACAGGCTGATGTCAGAATGTGTGTCTGTCAAAAATAACCCCCTGGAGCCTCTCCCCCCAGCTTCTCCCGGATTTCACCAGGGGAGCCCAGGGTGGCATCCCAGGCCTGCCTTCAACCTGAGTGATCACAGGGGCGAGAAGGATTTGGGGGAGGTTTGGGAGGTGCTTTGAAGATCTTGGAGTCTGCAGAGAGGAGCCCGCCCTTCTCCATCTCTGCCAGTGGCTTTGGCCCTCCTGCTCACTCCTGATCACCTCGCCTAGGGCTCGGGGAAGGCGGGCTGCGTTTAGTTCCTGGCCCCCACAGGCTTCTCCTCCATCCAGGTCTCTCCTGGCCCAATCTGATCCGTCCCCTGTCTCTCCCAGTCTCTGTCTCTCTTTTGTTTTTCTCAGCAGTCCCTCCGTCCCAGCCTCCCTCCCTCCCTTGCTCTTCCTCTTTCCTCTCAGGGAGGGGGCGGGGCCGGTGGGGGCAGCTCCACCCTCCGCCCGCCCTGGGGCCTCATTCTGAGAGAGGCTCGGAGAGAGCGAGCGGGGAGGGAGGGAGGCAGGGAGAGAAAGGGAGAAAGGCAGGCAGCCGGCGGGCGCTGCGTGTGTGTCTGAGTGTGCGAGTGTGAGTGAGTGTGAGTGCCGGACTCTGCCTCTCCTGGTGCTCCCAGCAGAGGGGCCCGGTGGCCTGGGGAGGGCGGGCGGGCTGCTCGGAGGCAGAGGCAGCGAGAGGCGGCGGCGGGGAGAGCTGAGGAGGAGGAGGAGGAGAGAGGAAAGAGCGGAGCAGCCATTGTTGAGGGAAACCTTGCAAACAAAGAAGGCTCCGGACTCCCCGCGGTCCCCCGCCCCCCAGGCCGGCCCCCTGGCCCCCGGCGCCCGGCCCGGTGGCCATTGTAACTTTCCCCCGGGGCTGCGGCCGCCGCGGGGCGGGCCGAGGCTGTGCGTGTGAGTCTTTGTGCGGCCGGCGGAGTGGAGCTCCCAGCCGGGCCTGCCTGTCCCACTCGGGACATGAGCTGCTGAAGTTGTCCCCTCCTCAGCCCTCACCCCTGCCAGGACTCCTCTGGGCTTGCAGTCGCTCCCCGCACCTCTCCTGGCCCCCTCAGTTCTCCCAGGTAAGTCTGAGCACCCTGCAAGCCTGTTGGGGGGTGGGCGGAAGGCTCTCAGCCCGGCCCAGGCCTGGTCTGCGGGCTAGGGGAGAGGTGCCCCAGCTCAGAGCCGGAGGGGCGCTCAGGCCTGCTGACCTGTGGCCAGCCCCTAAAGGGAGGGGGCCTGCCCTCTGGTCAGCCTGGTTACCATGGCAATGCCCAGCTGGAGGTGCCCCCCTCAGCCCCGGGATGCAGCTTCCACCCTGAGAAAACTTTACTAGTTCTGGGCTCTTCTCTCCCCCTTCCTAAAGGCTTCCAGATTGCTAGAGGTGGGAGGGGGGCCATGGCTGATTACAGGGCTGGATGACACATCTCCCCACCCACCCACCCCCATCCCCCCACCTTGCTCCCTCTACTCCTGCTGCTGGGGACAGGCAGCAACAGGGACAGATGGTCTGGGTGATGTCCCTCCCTTTCTCTACTCACTCCCAAGCCCTTGTGCTGGAGCTACTGGGAGTTGAATGGCTCTGGAGAGATGCTGAGTTTGTGTCCATTCGCTGGAGGTGTAAATAGAGGCCCAGAGCTTTGGGCTTTAGCTCCTCAGAGCTATTTACCCAGGCCCAAACAACACCTGTTCATTTTCTAGAGAGAGAAATGGAGGCTCTGAGAGTTTTTTTTACAAAATTGGAGAGAAACCCAGGCATCCTGCCTCCTTTCTCTTCAGGTTCTTGAGCTGACACATTTCAAGTGGCCCCTAAACTGAGGAGGCAGGAGTGGTTAAGTTATGGGAGAAAGCATGGCCTAATTGGGGGATGAGGGCCAGGTCTGAGAATCTACTCTTGGGTTTATTGCCCAGGCCTGGTCTCTAGTGGGCCGTGTGAGCTTGGGCTTCCTGTGTGGCCTTAGTCTGCCTGTCTGTGTAGTGGGGAGACTTAGTGGCTGAGTGGGGACTGTCTTTCTGGAGACACAGGCTCAGTCCAGACTGGCATGTGAAGGCTGTGTGTGCTGTTCTTGGAGCATATGGATGTGGAGCTCGTGCATGGGGTGAGGGCCTGTTGCGGGCATCTGAATCTGCCTGGGGCTGCTGGGTTCCAGCCCTTGATAGGCATGTTAGGGCGAGCTGAGGGTGGAAGCCTGCTAGGCAGGATGAGGCACACGTGTGTGCAGGCACACACAGGCTTTGACTCTTGGCACCCTCAGAGACTGTGCAGTCTGGGACCCTCCTTTTGCCTGCATTGTGAGGATGGGGCCCTGGGGAGAGAATAAAATGACACATGTTGGCACAGGGTCTTCTTTTGTCTCTTCCCCCCAAGGAACAAAATAGGTTTTGCGTCTAAGTTGGGGAGGAGATATAGATACAGCCAATCTAGCTACCCTTCCAAATGCCGTCAAGTTTTAGGGACCCAAGGAAGCAAATGTGATTGGAGTCAGATGACTTTTGGGACTGTGCCTCAGTTTCCCCTCCTATCTGGTGAGAAGGGGAAACAAAGTTGTAGGGGTACCTGGCTCATACCCAACTATGAATTTAACACTTCTTCCAGTCAGAAAACAGTACTCAAGGAACTGTTTGCTGTTAGGTGGAGTGAGAGAGAGGACATGTGCACATCACGGATACACACTAGCAAGACCCCTGTCTAGTGACCACGTGCCCCTAGACTGAGGAACATAGGCTCCTTCACAAACCACCTACTTCTCAATTGTAAGTAGAGTGGGATCCAAAGGAGGCTTATCTGCCACCTCCCCCACTCCCAAGTCTCAGAAGAGAAAATGGGTTGAGGCTTTGGGTTTCTGGTTTGGAGACAATACTCTCTACCCTTGGTGGGGGCAGGGGTGGGGGCTGGGCTGATAAGGGAGTGGCCGTTAGTGGGGAGGCAGAAGGCCCAACTGGTTATCTGGTAGGCCGCACCCAACAGGCACCCACCCCCATTTATCTTTCTATCCCTTGCCCTCCTGAGACCCTGAGGGTGGAGGAGGGGCAGAGTTCGAAAATCCCCCCTTTTCCTCCCCCACTTTGGTCTCTAGAGGGCAATAGAGGGGTCCGATGGTAGAAAGTATAGGATGTGGAAATCAGAAGATCCAAGCTCAAGTCCTAGCTTTGAGAGTTACTAGCTTTATGATCTTGGCAAGTTCCTTTGAGCCCTCAGTTGCCTCATCTGTAAAATGGGAATGTTATGGTCAGCCCTGCTACCTCATAAGGTTGTTGTGATGATTGAATGAAACTCTGTAGATTAGAAGGGAGTTTATCAAAATTAGATTCTAATGATTGGATATTTATTTGTTCTGTGATAATTCTTCCCAGCTTCAATTCCTCTTCTGTCATCTAGGACTCAGCCAAATGAAGAAATGGGATCTTGGGTATACGCTGGGATTAGGGTGGAATACTCTGTTTCTTAATGAAATAAGATTGGAGCCAGAATTAGAAGGAGAGACAGGTGCTCCCTAGAGTAGCCCCCTCCCCTACTCCACCACTCTCTTGTAAGCAGGCCAGGGAGCTCCATAAGACCATCCCTATCCACACAGTCTAGCAGGCTTATCGGAGAGCTCCCAAGAGGGGGTCAGGGGACTCCTTTTTCTTTTAGGAACAGGGTCTCACTCTGTTGTCCAGGCTGGAGTGCAGTGGTATGATCTCTGCTTACTTCAGTGTCAACCTCCCAGGCTCAAGTGATCCTCCCGCCTCAGCCTCCCAAGTAGCTGGAACTACAGGCGTGCCCCACCATACCCGGCCAACTTTTAAAATTGGTTTTAGAGACGAGGTCTTGCTATGTTGCCCTGGCTGGTCCCTGCAGCCTCGACCTCCTGTGCTCAAGCAGTCTTCTTGCCTTGGCCTCCCAAAGTGCTAAGATTACAGATGTGAGCCACCGAGCCCAGCTATGACTCCTTTCTTTTTCTTCTAGGTTGTTCCTCAAAGTCATTCAAGCTGTACTCGCCGAAGGAGCCCCCGAACGGCAACGCCTTCCCCCCCTTCCATCCCGGCACCATGCTAGATCGGGATGTAGGGTAAGTGAGTCTCTTGGCCACTTCCTAACCCTTCTCCAGGTGGGATCCTGCCTGGAAAGGGGAGGGAGTAGCCCCCCACCCCCAATAATTCCTGTCTTCCACCCCCATTCTCATAGCCTCTTACTTTACACAGCCCGACTCCCATGTACCCGCCTACATACCTGGAGCCAGGGATTGGGTAAGTGGAGTCCAGTGGGGAAGAAGGTGCTTTCCACTGGGTGAAGGCCAAGGTAGGGGGTGGGGTGGGGAGGCTCCACTCCTACTGATCTGCCTTCTTCACTTCCTCCAGGAGGCACACACCATATGGCAACCAAACTGACTATAGAATATTCGAGCTTAACAAACGGCTTCAGAACTGGACAGAGGTATTGCCAAGGGAAAAGGAACTGGGAGCAGGAGGGCCATCTGGGCACCCTATGGGATATCTTATGACATGAACACACCTCACCATGCTCCCTAGGAGTGTGACAATCTCTGGTGGGATGCATTCACAACTGAGTTCTTTGAGGACGATGCCATGTTGACCATCACTTTCTGCCTGGAGGATGGACCAAAGAGATATAGTAAGTGACCTCTGGGGTCTTGCTATGGGGGTGTATACCTCCTGTGTAGTTCTAAAGTCTAGAAGTGGGTCTGGGAGTGCCAGGGGATATCTAGCTTGGTAGGGGAGGCATCTGTCTGGCCCCTTTTGCGGTCCTTTTGTCCTGAAGAGTTTGTCCCATCTCTACAGCCATTGGCCGGACCCTGATCCCACGCTACTTCCGCAGCATCTTTGAGGGGGGTGCTACGGAGCTGTACTATGTTCTTAAGCACCCCAAGGAGGCATTCCACAGCAACTTTGTGTCCCTCGACTGTGACCAGGGCAGCATGGTGACCCAGCATGGCAAGCCCATGTTCACCCAGGTCAGCAACCCAGCTGGATGTGGAACACCATGGCACCTGGGTTTGATTCCCGTCCTCTCTCCCAGTGTATACTCACAGCTGTTCTCCAGGGAGCCATATTGCGAAGTGGCAAAATAAGAAGGGCCGATAGGCATGTTGCAACCGTCAGCAAGCATGTATTATGTTTGTATGGGATAGTTTTCTGGGCCCTAGGGCTATACGAGTGAACAAGAGTGTGCCCTCACATAGCATAGAGCAGATGGGTGTATCACTAGCTACATGTGTTAAGATTTTCTACTGTGTGTGTGTATCTTGTGTGTCTGTGTGTGTAAAGGCCAGGTATATGGGTGGGGAGTATTGTGACATTTGTGCACCCAGATTTAATATGCAGGTAACAAAAGTATATGCAATGGTAGAGTTGTAACCAAATGGGAGACTGTAATAGACATACCTTCAGGTATGGTATGTGGGGAGGGGGCAGGGGTCTGACAAGCCTGTCCCCAGGTGTGTGTGGAGGGCCGGTTGTACCTGGAGTTCATGTTTGACGACATGATGCGAATAAAGACGTGGCACTTCAGCATCCGGCAGCACCGAGAGCTCATCCCCCGCAGCATCCTTGCCATGCATGTGAGTCGTGGGCAGGACCCAGGACACAAGAGTGAAGGCAAGCAGGGGGAAGGGTGGAACAAGGTCGGTCATTTCCTGACTGGCCTTAGACAGAGGGTTAGGGTTTCTTCATCTGAACAGCAGGTTTTATGAGAGAGTATCCTCTCTCAGGAGTGTTAAAATGCTCAGATGATAGGGCAGGTGAGCAGAGGCAACCCAGGTGTCAGTGTTCTTGCTTGTCTTTTCTCCCACTCTAGGCCCAAGACCCCCAGATGTTGGATCAGCTCTCCAAAAACATCACCCGGTGTGGGCTGTCCAATTCCACTCTCAACTACCTCCGAGTGAGTCTCTGACCATCCAGTTTCTGCCCCGGTCCATTTAGTCTCGGCTCGATGTCTGTCCCCTGACAAGCCACCCCCTTGTCGACTCCTAGCTCTGTGTGATACTTGAGCCCATGCAAGAGCTCATGTCCCGCCACAAGACCTACAGCCTCAGCCCCCGCGACTGCCTCAAGACCTGCCTTTTCCAGAAGTGGCAGCGCATGGTAGCACCCCCCGGTGAGTGCCTTGCACCTGCTCTTACCAGGATCTCACACTGCTCCCCAAAGCTGTATCTTTATTTCCTTTTGAAGTTTTCCCTGCCCCTTCCTTGTTCCTGGGTCTACAAAATTGGGATCAGGGCAGGCTCATGCTCCTTGGGAGCCACAATTTAGAATAGGGGACCTGGGGCCCTCTCCCATCTGAGTCTCCTTTCCCCGGCACAGCGGAGCCCACACGTCAGCAGCCCAGCAAACGGCGGAAACGGAAAATGTCAGGGGGCAGCACCATGAGCTCGGGGGGCGGTAACACCAACAACAGCAACAGCAAGAAGAAGAGCCCAGCTAGCACCTTCGCCCTCTCCAGCCAGGTACCTGTAAGCATCTCGGCTTTCTTCTCTCTTCTGGGCTGCCCCACTGCTCACCCCTGACCCCTGTCCAAGCCTGAGCTCACTAGCAGGCATAGAAGCAAAGACAGTTTTCTTCATGTACTCTGCCAGCATGGGCTAGCTGCTTTTACTGGTGAGAGAGTCCTTGTCAGGCACTTGCATGGGTGTGATCACACAGACTCAGCTGTAGGAAGCTGGGGCATAAAGGAACGGAGACAGCCATGAGGACATACAGACGTTCAGGACAGGCAGCTTGGGGCTCACAGACCATCCAGCGCATATACTCACACTGATAGAAAGACCCGCAGACTGGAGTGTTTGCAGATCCAGAATACATGCCCTTGCACATGCACACATTGCCCTCCCTCGTGTTTGACCTACTCCCTTTCTCTTACATGTGGACAGAAGTTGAGGAGTCCCCTAAAATTTTGGGGAGACGGGCTAGGGAGCTAGGGGAATGGATATGGGCTAAAGGCTTTGATGCTCTGGTGTTCTTCAGTGGGAAGGATTCCGGGAGCTGAGGGTGTCAGGAGTTGGGGTTTTAAATTCGGGTATGAGGAGGGGGTGGGGACTATTGAGCTTCCAGGGTGGGTGTTGGGGCTCTGGGGGTATCTGCCGCCCTGGGCCGGGCGAGCCCTTGCCCCGATTATGTTTGGGGACCTCCGCCACTCTCAGGATGTGATGGTGGTGGGGGAGCCCACCCTGATGGGCGGGGAGTTCGGGGACGAGGACGAGAGGCTCATCACCCGGCTGGAGAACACCCAGTTTGACGCAGCCAACGGCATTGACGACGAGGACAGCTTTAACAACTCCCCTGCACTGGGCGCCAACAGCCCCTGGAACAGCAAGCCTCCGTCCAGCCAAGAAAGCAAATCGGAGAACCCCACGTCACAGGCCTCCCAGTAAAAGGCCCTGCCGTGGCCACCCAGTGCTCTGCCTATCTGCCCCACCTCTCGCAGCCCCAGGAAGCAGAAGACAGAATGAAGAGACTGAGCATCTAAAATGGGCAGCCTCCATCCACCTGCTTCAAGGAGGAACTGGACTCGCTGGGGCAGGTGCCAAGATTTGCCCCACAGTGGCCCTGGGCTGGGCCTGGCCTCTGCAGAGCCTTTTAGGGGAAGGGGGTACTCATGTGGATGCCTACTTGGAACCTGGGCCTCTGAGACATGTCCTGACCACCCCCCAGGGCATTTGCCTCCATCCTCACTCCAGATTCTGGGTTTCCCATCCCCCTGACTTTACCCCTTTCAAGCCTGGGGTTCTCTGTACCCATAGCCCTTAGGGACTTAAAGTTATGGGGCTTGGTTGAATGCCCCTTCCCCTAGGCAGCTGGTAATAGAGGGGTAAAGCCCTGGGCTCCTCCTCCAGCTGCCACTTATCCCAGCTCCAAGTTTTTAAAAAAATAATATTATTAAAAATGTAAGTTAAAAAAAAATCACTCATGTCCCCCCCTCTTCCCCCTATTAAAAGTCCAGCTACCTCCCTACTCTTAGCAGATGGGGGCCTAGGGTCTAGGTGGGGGTGAAAGGGGGGGAGGGAGGTATGCATACCATTTTATATGGTGTGAGAGCTTCAGACCAAGGAGACCCTTTGCCATCTCCCACTTTCCTGTGGGGTGACTGCAGTTGGGGAAGTCATGCCATGGGGTAGTGGGACATTGGTGGCCACATCTTGGTGACAGACCCTTGCTGTTGTCTCTGTCTCCCCATTATCTGGACTCTGGCCTGCCCTCCTAGTGCTCGTGACTCCCTCTCTTCCAGCCCCACCCCTATGGTGTGTATATTCCTTACAAGTCCTCCACAAGAGCAGCTGTCTAGGATGTGGGGAGGGGAGGCTCCTTCCCTTAGGGAGCCTGGAGAGAAGGGAGCAGCCTTGTTGCTGTATTTTTGGTTTTGTTTCAGTTGGGCAGGCATGGGATGGGAGAGGGGCTTAGTCACTTTCCTCCAGAATCTTCCTCCCTCAACCCCTCCAACTGCATACGTAATCCTACTCTGTCCTTCACAGAGGGGAAGGGGCCAACGACGACGTCCCAGCTCTAAGCCCACCAGAGAGAAACAGGCCTCTGTCCCCCTGGGTGAAGTAGCGGGTCTTCACCTGCCAGTGTCCCCTGCCACTCCTTCCTCATAGCAGGGAGGAGGAGGAGGAGGAGGCAGCCAGGATCCTCAGCTCTGCCAGGGTGCAGCCAGGAGCAGGGTTTCACGCAGCTGGGCCAGCTCTGTGGCTTTGCTGCCTTTTCCTGTGGCCAGTCCCAGGAAGTGCTAGCACCACCTCTCTCCCCACTCTTCCCTCTGGATTCTGGGGTCCCCCACACCCTATTTCCTCCACTCCAGCTGCCACTTTTGGAAGGGTATTGAGTCAGGAGCTGAGGGAAGGGGTGAGGAAGGTGGACATCCCACCCTAACTGTAATGCCTTTTTTTTTTTTTTTTTTTTTTTTTTTTTTTTTTTTTTTTTTTGGGCCATTTGAGTCATGTATGGTACCGATCAATAAAGAGACTTTTTGGTTTGAGAGTGTCCTGGTTGGTCATTGATGCCTAATAATGACTCAGTCCAAGGCAGTCTTTTCCCCATCCTTACAGTTCCTAAGACTGTATGAATTGGATCCCTTCACTCTCACCTCACATTTCTCCTCACTGTTTTGAAGTTGTTTCCCTGAATTATACCTCTCCTTCACCCAAGACCCTAAAGTTTGTTCCCATATGTCCCAGCCTGGCCCCATCTCCCTCTAAGTTGAGGGAGAATTGACTTTCTCAGTCTGCTCCCCACCTCTCACCCCAGGACTGTTGCTTCTCACCCCTAGCTGTCATGGGGCAGCCAGACAGGTGGCCCTCCTGGGGCAGATTCCTAGGATAGACTGCCCTGGATTATGCTGTTGAGGGAGGAGTGAGAGAGGGGACTTGGCCTAGGAGGGGGCTTGGGTTAGAGGGTCTTGAGGTACTTAGAGTACCTTGGAGACTCCTACCCCTACCCAGCCCCCAGCCTACTAGCCCAGCTAACGTCGGTTGGTTGGTTGGTTGGTTTATTTTGAGATGGAGTCTTGCTCTGTTGCCCAGGCTGGAGTGCAGTGGCATGATCTCGGCTCACTGCAACCTCCACCTCCTGGGTTCAAGTAATTCTACCTCATCCTTCCAGGTAGCTGCGATTACAGGTGCCCGCCACTATGCCTGGCTAATTTGTATATATTTTTTTTAGTAGAGATAGGGTTTCACCATGTTGGCCAGGCTGGTCTCGAACTCTTGACCTCAGGTGATCCACCCACCTCAGCCTCCCAAAGTACTGGGATTATAGGCATGATCTGCTGCATCCGGTCACCAGCTGAGGTCTAAATTAGTCTCCCTGGTGCTAAGGTCCCTGGGTGAAGGATTAAGAGAGTAGCAGGATTGTCTGTCTCCTTGCTGACTTTGGGTGGGGACGTTGAGGGAGGAAGACAGTTCTGTTGCTAGTGGGTAGCCTGAAGCTCTATGGGAGGATGGGAGGATAAATAGGGTACTTTTCAGACTCTTTGCCAGGTAGTTAACTCTCCAAGTCCCCTCCTCTTCATTAAAGACTGGGAAGATAAGGAGACCCCGCTGTGGACTGGAGATGGGGTCTTAGTGCCCATAAAGCTCTCTATCCAGTGTCCCTCTTTGTCATCCCAGGCAGGAGAAGCTGAGGCCTCAAACTGTTCCCCTCCTAAGGTCTCTCTCGACCTGAAATAAAGCCTGATAGACCTGCACCTCTACCCTTACCTCCCTAGCTGGTAGGAAGACACCAGAGGAAGGGACTGTATGACCCATCCAATCCCTCTCCAATCTATAGTTACTTGGCCCTGCCCTGCCGCCAGCCCAGCTTCTCACAGCCCAGTGCCTCAGGACCCCAAGGAATGCTATTGCACCCCACCCCCAACTCTTCCTTTGTAGATTTGGCCAGCCTGAAGGACATTTACCGGCTAGCTGCCACCAGCAACTCACCGTGAGAGTGCCAGGTAACATCTACAGTGGGTCTGTGTCTGGCACTGGGTGTACATCTAGCCCATTAGCCTGAGTGTGTGTCTGTGTGTATGTATGTGCTGCTGAGCTGGGGAGGGCCTGGATCTGTTTATATGTGCAGGTAAGGGAGTGTGTACATGTGTTTGTATGTGGGCATGTATATGCATATGTTGATGTATGTGTCGGTGAATTAATTCATTCAAATAGTATTCATTGAACCCTCTTTAGGTACTAGGCCCATTCTAGGTGCTGGTGATATGATATTGAACAAAGCAGAGAATATGTGACTGCTGAGTGAGTGAAGGCTATAAATCCATAAATGAGGATGTGTTGAATGTGTGGCTTAGCAGTGCGACTGTGTTGAGTTATGGGGCTGCTGGGACAGTTGTTGTGTGACTCGGGCATTTGTAGGTTCACGTCTTGTATGTATGTGTATGGAGGGAGGTAGTCAAGGGAAAAGGTAGATTGCCAGGCCTGGACCCCATCCTGCTTGGGGGCAGGGGTAGGTCAGAGAAGCAGGAGAACACACTGTTAGAACTCAGGAAACACAGTGGCCAGCAACTTCCTCTGGAGCCCCATATCTGGCTCCTCCCCATTTGCCCCCAGCAGCCCCTGGTGAAGAGGAATTACTGGGGTAGGGGAAGAGAGAGACCCTCCAAAGCCCTCATGCCCTCTGTTTTCAGGTACCTGTGTGGTCCCAGTCCCAAGCCTTAGCACATTGCTGAAGAGCTTTGTGCTGCTGAGCTGGGGAGGGCCTGGATCTGTTTATATGTGCAGGTAAGGGAGCATATACATGTGTTTGTATGTAGGCATGTATATGCATATGTTTATGTATATGTCTGTTGGTGAATTAATTCATTCAGATAGTCTGACCATGTACCCCAACCAGGGCCTCTGAATCCACAGAGGTCTGAACCCAACCCCAAACCTCTGTCCCTCCTGGACTTACAGCTCCTTCCTCATTTTTCCTGACCTGGTCTGATCTGATTCAGCCAGAGAGCTCCATCCCTTTTCCTAGGACCTTACTGTAGTTTAGTGCAACCTCCAACTCCTCTTTTATACCCTTGGCCCAGTCCAGCCTGACTTCTTTTTTTTTTTTTTTTTTTTTTTTTTAGGATAGAGTCTTGCTGTATTGTCCAGGCTAGAGTGCAGTGGCACGATGTTGTCTCACTGCAACCTCTGCCTCCTAGGTTCAAATGATTCTCATGCCTCCTGAGTAGCTGGGACTATAGGCACATGACACCATGCCCGGCTAATTTTTCTTTTTTTTTTTTTTTTTGTATTTCTGGTAGAGATGTGGTTTCACCATGTCAGGAGTTCAAGACTAGCCTTGGCAATATAGTGAGACCTCATCTCTACCTTTTTTTTTTTTTGAGATGGAATCTCGTTCTGTCGCCCAGGCTGGAGTGCAGTGGCAAGATCTCGGCTCACTGCAGCCTCCGCCTCCTGGGTTCAAGTGATTCTCCTGCCTCAGTCTCCATAGTAGCTGAGACTACAGGTGCGCACCACCACGTCCAGCTAATTTTTGTAATTTTAGTTGAGATGGGTTTTCACCTTGTTGGCCAGGCCAGTCTTGAACTCCTGACCTCAAGTGATCTGCCTGCCTTGGCCTCTGCAAAGTGCTAAGATTACAGACGTGAGCCCCTCCACCCAACCGAGACCTCATCTCTAAAATATTTTAATTTTTTTTTTTTGAGACGGAGTCTTGCTCTGTCTCCCAGGCTGGAGTGCAGTGGCCGGATCTCAGCTCACTGCAAGCTCCGCTTCCCGGGTTTACGCCATTCTCCTGCCTCAGCCTCCCGAGTAGCTGGGACTACAGGCGCCCGCCACCTCGCCCAGCTAGTTTTTTTATTTTTTAGTAGAGACGGGGTTTCACCGTGTTAGCCAGGATGGTCTCGATCTCCTGACCTCGTGATCCGCCTGTCTCGGCTTCCCAAAGTGCTGGGATTACAGGCTTGAGCCACCGCGCCCGGCCTCATCTCTAAAATAAATAAATAAGCTGGATATGGTGGTGCATCTATAGTCCCAGCTACTTGGGAGGCTGAGGTGGGAGAATCACTCGAGCCTGGGAAGTTGAGACAACGGTGAGCTGTGATTGCACCACTGCACTCCAGCCCAGGTGACACAGCAAGACCTTCTGTCTCAAAAAACAAAAAAACAAACAAACAAAAAACCAGGTGCAGTGGTTCTGAACACCTGTAATCCCAACACTTTGGGAGGCCGAGGCAGGTTGATCACCTGAGGTCAGGAGTTCGAGACCAGCCTGGCCAACGTGATGAAGCCCTGTCTCTACCAAAAATACAAAAATTAGCTGGGTGTGATGGCATGCACCTGAAGTCCCACCTACTGGGAAGGCCAAGGCATGAGAATCGCTTGAACCTGGGAGACAGAGGTTGCAGTGAGCGGAGATTGCCGCCACTGCACTCCAGCCTGGGCGACAAAGTGACACTTTGTCTCAAAAAAAAAAAAAAAAAAAAAAAATATATATATATATATATATATAGAGAGAGAGAGAGAGAGAGAGAGAGTGTCAGCAGCTCCCTAGTTTCATGATGGACTTCAAAGGTACTGGTTTAAGCTGGGCATAGTGGTCCATGCCTATAGTCCCAGCTACTTGGCGGGTGGCAGGCTGAAGCAAGAGGATTGTGTGAGGCCAGGAACTTGAGGCCACAGTGTGCTATGATAGCACCAAGGAATCACCACTGCACTTCAGCCTGGGCAACATAACAAGACCTTAGTCCCAGCTCCCGAGTACCCAGAATGTTTATAACGACTATGACTATCATTCATGTGGCCACAGCCCCATTCACTCAGGGCCCAGCTCTGGGGCTCCTCCTAACCCCCACCCTAAGGTCATAGATGAAATGGATGGGAGACTACATGCCCAACAGTTCTAAGCTGGGGAGTCTGGGAAGCTGAATGGGAATGGAAGCTGACTCACTTCCAGATTCCTTCTTCAGCCTCAGGATAGACTCATTTTCCCACTGATTCCAGGACCCATTTCCAGAGGAAGCTAAACCCTGGATTACTTCCCTCTTTGCTGCCCCACTTCTATGCCACCAGCTCACCTCTACAAGAGGAGGACCTAGGGCCAGTCCCTGGAGAAAAGTCCCAAAGGAGCTTGGGGGAGAAGATTCTTCTCCCCATCACCCCCAACAACTGAGGCTGCCTGGAGGAGGAGGTAGGCTACTTTTTCTCCCTTTCCTTTAATGGACTTCAGATGCACAGAACTAAATTAATCATAACCTTGGTTCATGACACACACTTATCATTGCTCCATGCACAGTGCACATTTATTTACTTATAAGACTATCTCATGGGGCCAGGCACGGTGGCTCACGCCTGTAATCCCAACACTTTGGGAGGCCGAGGCGGGTGAATCACCTGAGGTCAGGAGTTTGAGACCAGCCTGGCCAACATGGTGAAACTCTGTCTCTACAAAAAATAAAAAATAAAAAAAATTAGCTGGGCATGGTGGTGCATGCCTGTAATTCCAGCTACTTGGGAGGCTGAGCCAGGAGAATCACTTGAGCCCGGGAGGTGGAGGTTGCTGTGAGCAGAGACTGCACCATTGCACTACAGCCTGGGTGACAGAGTGAGACTCCGTTTAAAAAAAAAAAAAAAAGACTGTAAAGAACTAATCAACATGAAAGCTAGGATCTTGGCAATAACTTAAATCTAGCTATCATCTCTCAGGATATCCGTCATTCTCTTGTTTTCCTTATATACACACACATATATATTTTATAAGACAGAGCTTCACTGTGTTGCTCAGAATGTAGTGCTGTAGCTATTGACAGACCCTATCATAGTGCACTGCAACCTCAAGCTCCTAGACTCAAGCAATCCTCCTGCTTCAGCCTCCCAAGTAGCTGAGACTACATGTGCA
Source organism: Macaca thibetana thibetana (assembly GCF_024542745.1). NCBI lineage: Eukaryota > Metazoa > Chordata > Mammalia > Primates > Cercopithecidae > Macaca > Macaca thibetana. The sequence continues at coordinate 98,204,578 of NC_065586.1, read as the reverse complement.
GCTGGGACTGTAGGTGGCACCACTATACCTGGCTCCTTTTACATACTTACCAGCTGTATGTATTCCTGAAAATTCGTAAGAATTTTTAGCCAGAGCAGTGACTCACACCTGTAATCCCAGCACTTTAGGAGGTCGAGGCGGGTGGATCATCTGAGGTCAGGAGTTCAAGATCAGCTTGACCAACATGGTGAAACCCTGTCTCTACTAAAAATACAAAAATTAGCCGGGTGTGGTGGTGGGCGCCTGTAGTCCCAGCTACTCTGGAGGCTGAGGCAGGAGACTGGCATAAACCCGGGAGGCGGAGCTTGCAGTGAGCTGAGATCCAGCCACTGCAGTCCAGCCTGGGCGACAGAGCGAGACTCCGTCTCAAAAAAAAAAAAAAAATTTTTTTAAAGTTTAGTTATTTTTTGCATTATTATAAGGGAGTATTGCTGTATGCAATTTTTGGTGGCTTATTTACTTATATTGTATTAACAAGATTTATATTGTTACGTATTGCTTATAGTTTACTCATTTTGAGAACTCTATAATATTCCATTTTGTGACTCTACCCAGTTATTCATTCCCTTGTCACTGGATATTTGGGTTGTTTCTAGGTTTTGGCTATTGTGAAGAATATTTCCATAATTTTCCTTCCGTCTTCTACTGTAAATGTGCAGTTTTTCCTGGTTATATGTTTAGTAGTATTCTCTGCAAACTCATGTTTCCACCTCTGAAGCCCAAGCTTGAGTGCTTTTACTATGGCAGTTCTAGGGTTAACTCAAATTAAAATTTTAACATTTATTGAGTCCCTGCTATATAAACTCTACTCAGCTCATTCATCCATTCAGCAAAATGAAGCTAAATTTAGTGAGCATCTACAAAATGCCTGGAGCTGGAGACAGAACAGTGAATAAGACAATATGGCATATTATACAGTTGGGTGGAGAAATAGATATTACAACAAGTGGGGCCGGGCATGGTGGCTCACATCTGTTATCCCAGCACTTTGGGAGGCCGAGGTGGGTGGATCACTTGAGGTCAGGAGTTCGAGACCAGCCTGGCTAATATGGTGAACACTATCTTTATGAAAAAGAAAAATTAGCCAGGTGTGGTGGCACACGCCTGTAATCCCAGCTACTCTGGAGGCTGAGGCATGAGAATACTTGAACCTTGGAGGCAGAATTTGCAGTGAGCAGCGATCACACCAATGCACTTCAGCCTGGGCAACAGAGCAAGACTCCATCTCAAAAATAAAAAAATAAAATAAGCAAATGGCTACATACATACATATACACATATGCAATGACAATTTATTTTTTTTTTTTTGAGACAGGCTGTCACTCTGTTGCCCAGGCTGTAGTGCAGTAGTGCAATCATGGTTCACAGCAGCCTTAACCTCCAGGGCTCAATCAGTTCTCCTATCTCAGCTTCCAGAGTAGCTGGGACCACATGCATGCACCACCACGCCTGGCTAATTTTTGTATGTTTTTGTAGAGATGGGGTTTCGCCACGTTCCCCAGGTTGGTCTCAAATTCCTGGGCTCAAGCTATCCTCCCGCCTTGGCTTCCCAAAGTGCTGGGATTACAGGGGAGAGCCACTATACCCAGCTGACGATTTATGATATAACCAAATAATATGGAATAAACATATAACAGGGAGACCTTATTTAATCTGGTGTATTAAGAAAGACCTCTCTGAGGAAATATTTCAGCGGAGACTTAGTCAAGTAAAGAGTATGGGGAATAGGATTTCAGGTACAGGAAACACACTCTGATGCTGGGGAGTGCTTGCTGGGTTAGATGAGAAGAAGACCAGGTGTGGTGGCTCATGCCTGTAATCCCAGCACTTTGGGAGACTGAGGCAGGTGTATCACTTGGGGTCAGGAGTTGAAGACCAGCCTGGTCAATATGGTGAAACCCTGTCTCTACTAAAAATACCAAAAAAAAAAAAAAAAAAAATTAGCCAGGTGTGGTGTGCATGCCTGTAGTCCTAGCTACTCGTGAGGCTGAAGCACAAGAATCGCTTGAACCTGGGAGGCAGAGGTTGTAGTGAGCCAGGATCATGCCACTACACTCCAGCCTGGGCAACTAAGCGGGACTCCATCTCAAAAAAAAAAAAAAAAAACAGTCTGGGCAAGGTGCCTCACGCCTGTAATCCCAGCACTTTTGGAGGCTGAGGCGGGCAGATCACCTGAGGTCAGGAGTTTAAGACCAACCTGGCCAACATGGCAAAACCCCATCTCTACTAAAAAATATAAAAATTAGCCATGCGTGGTGGCGGGCACCTGTAGTCCCAGCTACTTGGGAGGCTGAGGCAGGAGAATCGCTTGAACCGTCAGGTGAGATCATGCCACTGCCTGGCGAAAGAGTGAGACTCCATCTCAAAAAAAAAAAGGCCGGGTGTGGCGGCTCACGCCTGTAATCCCAACACTTTGGGAGGCCGAGGTGGGCGGATCATGAGGTCAAGAGATCGAGACCATCCTGGCTAACACGGTGAAACCCCGTCTGTACTAAAAATACAAAAAATTAGCCAGCCGTGGTGGCGGGCACCTGTAGTCCCAGCTACTCGGGAGGCTGAGGCAGGAGAATTGCTTGAACCTGGGAGTTGGAGGTTGCAGTGAGCAGAGATCGTGCCACAGCACTCCAGCCTGGGAGACACAGCAGCACTCTGTCTTAAAACAACAACAACAACAAACAAAAAAAACCTGACCATACTGTGTGATGTAGGTACTGGGGGGATTAGTTCCAGAATGGATATCAACACCCATGGATGCTTAAGTCCCTTATATGAAATGGTGTAGTCTTTGCATATAACCTATGCATATCCTCCCACATACTTTAAATCATCTCAAGATTACTTATAATACTTAATACAGTGTAAATGCTATATAAATAATTGTTATATTGTATTGCTTAGGGATTAATGACAAGGAAAAATCTCTGTACATATTCAGTACAGATGCAACCATCCTTTTGGGGGGATTTTTTTTCTTATATTTTTCTATAATGATGTTGACATCATATTTTTGGAATATTTTCCATCCATGGTCAGTTGAATCCACAAATGCAGAACCTGAAAATATGGAGGACCAATTAGCTCCCATTTTATTTATTTTTGTTTGTTTATTTATTATTGTTTTTTTTAATTATTTTATTTTATTTTATTTTATTTTTTTATTTATTTAGATGGAGTCTCACTCTGTCGCCTAGGCTGGAGTGCAGTGGGGCGATCTCGGCTCACTGCAAGCTCTGCCTCCTGGGTTAATGTCATTCTCCTGCCTCAGCCTCCTGAGTAGCTGGGACTACAGGCACCCCCCAACACGCCCGGCTAATTTTTTTTTTGTATTTTTAGTAGAGATGGGGTTTCACCGTGTTAGCCAGGATGGTCTCGATCTCCTGACCTCGTGATCCGCCCATCTCGGCCTCCCAAAGTGCTGGGATTACAGGCTTGAGCCACCGCGCCCGGCCAGGATTTTGAATTTCATCCAAATGTAATGGGTTGTCACCAAAGGATCTAATGCAGGTCATGTTTAAGAGCTGGTCCCTGCCTTCCAGAAAAAAGAGAAAGGGCCGGGTGTGGTGGCTCATGCCTGTACTCTCAGCACTTTGGGAGGCCGAGGTGGGTGGATCACCTGAGGTCAGGAGTTCAAGACCAGCCTGGCCAACAAAGTTTAGACTTAATTTTATAGAGAATGGAAAACCACTAAAAATTTTTCAACAGAGAAGTGACCTACTCAGATCTGTTATTATTATTATTTTTTAATACGATTAGTTTGATGTGGTGTGTAGAACTGGAGAAGGGAAACTAATTAGGAGGCTATGAGGTCCATGCTGCTAGCAATGTAGAAAACCCAAACTAAACCACACAAAAAGATCCTAACGTAAAAATTTTTTTTTTTTTTTTTTTTTTTTTGAGATGGAGTCTCGCTCTGTCGCCCGGGCTGGGGTGCAGTGGCCGGATCTCAGCTCACTGCAAGCTCCGCCTCCCGGGTTCACACCATTCTCCTGCCTTAGCCTCCAGAGTAGCTGGGACTACAGGTGACTGCCACCTCGCCCGGCTAGTTTTTTGTATTTTTTTAGTAGAGACGGGGTTTCACCGTGTTAGCCAGGATGGTCTCGATCTCCTGACCTTGTGATCCGCCCGTCTCGGCTTCCCAAAGTGCTGGGATTGCAGGCTTGAGCCACTGCGCCCGGCCCCTAACTTATAAAATAAAACAAATACAAGATTAAAGAATTAGGCAGAGCGTGGTGGCTCATGCCTGTAATCCCAGTGCTTTGGGAGGCTGAGGTGGGTGGATCACCTGAGGTCAGGAGTTCAAGCCTGGCCAACGTGGTGAAACCCTGTCTCTACTAAAAATACAAAAAAAAATTAACCAGGTGTGGTAGTGGGCACCTGTAATCCCAGCTACGGGAGGCTGAGGCAAGAGAATTGCTTGACCTGGGAGGCTGAGGTTGCAGTAAACTGAGATAGCACCACTGCACTCCAGCCTGGGTGACAGAGAATACTCCATCAAAAAAGAAAAAAAAAAAAAAGAAAAGAAAAAAGAAAAAAAAAAATTAAAGAATTAAATGTAAGTAAATAAAGTTAGAAGAAAATGAGATTAAATAGTATTCATCAGCCTTGTAGGAATATGTGTGTGGGTGATAAACTTGCAAGCTTAAATACTATAAAGAAATCAAAAAGGAAAAGAGTAAATTTTGTCCTAATTAAAACCAAAAAAAAGGAAAGAATGACCAGTTTGACTACATACAAATTTACAACTTTGGTGTATATGTGTATAAGTAAAAACTAAACCAAACTTCTAAACAGAACAAACAAGAAAGCAATATGCTGAGAAATATATTTGCAGCAAATATGATAAAGAGTTAAAATCTTTTTATGTAAGTAGGGTAGAGTATGGGACACCTGTAGTCCAAGCTACTGGGGAGGGTGAGGCAGGAGGATCCCTTTATAAAGCTTCGGAGTTTGAGCCCAGCCTGGGCAGCATAGCAAGACCCTGACCCTAAAAATAAATAAATAATTTTTGTATAATTAATTTATGCAAAACAGATTTTTTTGTTTTTTAAAAGGCCCTTCAATAAATAAATGGGAGCCAGGCACAGTGGGGTCATGCCTGTAGTCCCAGCCTTTTGAGAGGCCAAGGAAGGTGGATCACGTGAAGTCAGGAGTTCAAGACCAACCTGGCCAACATGATGAAACCCCGTCTCTAGTAAAAATAGAAAAAATTAGCCGGGCATGGTGGTACACGCCTGTAATCCCAGCTACTTGGGAGGCTGAGGCAGGAGAATCGCTTGAACCCAGGAGGTGGAGGTTGCACTGAGCTGAGATCACGTTACTACACTCCAGCCTGGGCAGCAAAGTAAGACTCCATCTCAAAAACAACAACAAAAAATACAAAAATTAGCCAGACGTGGTGGCAGGCGCCTGTAATCCCAGCTACTTGAGGGCTGAGACAGGAGATCGCTTGAACCAGGGACAGAGGTTGCAGTGAGCTGAGATTGTGCCACTGCACTTCAGCCTGGGCAATGGTGTGAGACTCTGTCTCAAAAAAATAAATAAAAAACAAAAATGATGGCTGGGCGTGGTGGCTCACGCCTGTAATCCCAGCACTTTGGGAGGCTGAGGCGGGTGGATTACCTGAGGTCAGGAGTTCCAGACCAGCCTGGCCAACATGGTGAAACCCCGTCTCTACTAAAAATATAAAAAGTAGCCGGGCAAGGCCGGGCGTGGTGGCTCACGCCTGTAATCCCAACACTTTGGGAGGCCAAGACAGGTGGATCACAAGGTCAGGACATCGAGACCATCCTGGCTAACGCAGTGAAACCCCATCTCTACTAAAAATACAAAAAATTAGCTGGGCGTGGTGGCAGGCGCCTGTAATCCCAGCTACTCGGGAGACTGAGGCAGGATAATGGCATGAATCTGGGAGGCGGAGCTTGCAGTGAGCCGAGATGGCGCCACTGCATTCCAGCCTGGACAGAGTGAGACTCTGTCTTGAAAAGAAAAACAAACAAAAAAAAAACTCAAACAAAAACTAGCCAGGCATGGTGGTGGGCGCCTGTAATCCCAGCTACTCGGGAGGCCAAGGCAGGAGAATTGCTTGAACCTAGGAGACAGAGGTTGTAGTGAGTTGACACGGTGCCACTGCACTCCAGCCTCGGCAACAGAGTGAGACTCCATCTCAAAAAAGTAAAATAAAAATAAAAATGACTATTCGGCAGGGCTGGGCAACTCACGCCTGTAATCCTAGTACTTTGGGGAGTCTGAGGTAGTAGGATCACTTGAGGCCAGGAGCTGGGGTCCAGCCTGGGCAACATAGTAAGACTCTGTCTCTACAAAAAAAAAATACAACTATTAGCTAAGCATGGGGGTACAAGCATGTAGTAATCAGCTGCTCTGGAGGCTGAGGTGGGAGGATGCCTTGAGCCCAGGAGGTCAAGGTTGCAGTGAGCCAAGGTCAGGCAAATGCACTCCAGCCTGGGCAACAGAGTGAGACCTTGTCAATCAATAAAGTATACAGTTCAACAGCTTTTAGCATATTCATAATTTGTGCAACCATCGCCACAATTGACTTTAAAACATTTTCATCACTTCCGAAAGAACACCCGTATCCATTGGCAGTCACTCCACATTTTCCCCACTCTCTCAGCCCTAGGTAATTGCTAATCTATGTCTGTAAGACATTTCATATACATGGAATCATACAATATATGATCTTTTGTGACTGGCCTCTATCAGTTAGCATGAAGTTTTCAAGATTCATCCATGTTGTAGCATGTACCAGAACTTCTTTTCTTTTTTCTTTTTTTTTTTAAGGGGCAAGGTCTCACTATGTTGCCTAGGCTGGACTCAAACTCCTGGCACATGCCACTGTGCCTGGCTTAATTTTTTTATTGCTCAATAATATTACATTATATGGATATACTACATTTTAGTTATCCTTTCATCAATTGATGGACATTTGGGTTATTTCCACTTTTTTGCTGTTATGAAATAGGCTGCTAGGTCAGGTGCAGTGGCTAGTGCCTGTAATCCCAGCACTTTGGAAGGCTGAGACAGGCAGATTACTTGAGACCAGCCTGGGCAACATAGTGAAACTTTCTACAAACAATACAAAAAATTAGCTGGTGTGGTGGTATGTGCCAGTCCTACCAGCTACTCAAGAGGCTGAGGTGGGAGGATAACTTGAGCCTGGGAGGTGGAGGTTGCAATGAGCTGAGATTGCACCACTGCACTCCAGCCTGGGTGACAGACTGAGACCCTGTCTCAACAACAACGGAAAAAGAAAAGAAATATGCAGCTATGAATGTTCATATACACATATTTGTATCGACATATGTTTTCATTTCTCTTGGGTCTTTGGGGTAGAATTGCTGGGTCATATGGTAACTCTATGTTTAACCACCTGAGAAAGTACCAGACTGTTTTCCAAAGCAACTGTGCCAATTCGTATTACCATCGGCAATGTGTGGAGGTTCTAATTTCTCTGTATCCTCATCAACGCTTGTTATTGTCTATCTTTTTGATTATAGCTATTTTAGAGTATGGGAAGTAGTATCTCATTGTGGCTTTGATTTGCATTTTCCTGACAATTACTGATGTGGAGCATCTTTTTATGTGCTTGTATCAGTCATTTATCTATCTTCTTTGGAGAAATGTCTGTTCATATCTTTTGCCCGTTTTTAAATTGAATTGTCTTGTTATTATTCAGTTTTTAAAGTTATTTATGTATTCTAGATACAAGTCCTTTATCAGGTATATGATTTGCAAATATTTTCTCTGTTCTGTGGGTCCTTTTCACTTTCTTGATTGTTTCCTTTAAAGCACTAAAGTTTTTAACTTTGATGAAGCCCAAATTATTACCTATTTTTTCTTTTGTTGCTTGTGATTTTGGTGTACTTAGTCAACTTCATACTGAAGTATAACTTACAGAAAAGTGCACATATCATAAATGTACAACATGACAAATTTTCTCAAATCAAACACATTGTGTAACCAATGCTGAAGTCAAGAAACAGAACATTACCAATACCCCAGTAGTCCTCCTCATGTCTCTTCCCCATCGCTTTTTCCCTACAAGGGTAGTCATTATCTTGATTTCATTATTATTATTTTTTTGAGACAGACAGGGTCTCACTGTCTCACCCAGCCTGGATGCAATGGCACGGCTCACTGCAGCCTTTACTTCCCCAAGCTCAAGTGATCCTCCCTCCTTGGCATCCTGAGTAGCTGAGACTACAGGCAAGTGCTACAATGGCTAGCTAATTTTTAAACTTTTGTAGAGATGGAGTTTTGCCATGTTGCCCAAGCTGCTCAAGAGATCCACCTACTTTGGCCTCCCAAAGTGTTGGGATTACAAGTGTGAACAGCATGCCCACCTTTTTTCTTTTTCTTTTTCTTTCTTTCTTTTTTTTTTTTTTTGGAGACAGTCTCACTCTGTTGCCCAGGCTGGAGTGGAGTGCAGTGGTGTGATCTCAGCTCACTGCACCCTCCGTCTCCAAGTTCAAGCAATTCTCTGCCTCAGCCTTCGGTAGCTGGGATTACAGGCACCCGCCACCACGCCCAGCTAATTTTTGTATTTTTGGTAGAGACGGGGTTTCACCATGTTGGCCAGGCTGGTCACGAACTCCTGACCTCAAGTGATCTGCCCACCGCGGCCTCCCAAAGTGCTGGGATTACAGGCATGAGTCACCACACCTGGCCCTGTCTTCATTTTTAACACCACGATTGGTTTTGCCTGTTTTTGAACTACAGAAATGGAATAATACTAAAGAGGCAAAGATTCTCAATAATTTTACCCCCCAGGCTGGGAAGGATGTGAAGAGACTAGAACCTCATAAATCTTGAGTAGCCAATCTCTTAGAAAAGCAATTTATGCTGGGTGTGGTGACACATGCCTGTAATCCCCTCTGCTCAGGAGGCTGAGAAGGGAGGATTGCTTGACCCCAGAAGTTAAAGACTAGCCTGGGCAACACAGTGAGACACCATCTTGAAAGAAAGAGGGAAGGAAGGAAAGAAAGAAGGAAAAAAGGAAGAAAGAAAGGCAACTTGTATAAATATGTATGTGCAACCTTTGACCCACTAATTCAATTTCTGGGAATCACAGCATTACTCACCCACTGCCCCCACTTTTTTTTTTAATGCAGTTACTCCTCTTGCAGCACTATTTTTAATATAGAAAATCTGGAAACTCCAGAAAGAGATGGATAGGAGAATGGCTCGGTAAACTGTGGGATATCCTAACAATGGACTGTTATCAATTTGGCAGTCATCAAAATGATGTTTACCAAGAGGCTTAAAAAATATGAAAAAAACACTTATGATAAATGTTAACCGAAAAAATAAGAAAAATATCATACAGGACCGGGCATGGTGGCTCATGCCTGTAATCCCAGCACTTTGGGAGGCCAAGGCAGGTGGATCACGAGGTGCAGAGATTGAGACCATCCTGGCTAACATGGTGAAACACTGTTTCTACTAAAAATACAAAAAATTAGCCCGGCGTGGTGGCACGCACCTGTACTCCCAGCTATTCAGGAGGCTGAGGCAAGAGAATGGCTTGAACCCAGGAGGTGAAGTTTGAGGTGAGCTGAGATTACACAACTGCACTCAAGCCTGGGCGACAGAGTGAGAATCTGTCTCAAATAAATAAATAAATAAATAAATACAGTAAATATCATTTTTTATTTTACTGTTTTTTTCTTCATCAGAGTCTTTTTCTGTCATGTAGGCTGGAGTGCAGTGGCACAACCACAGTTTACTGCAGCCTTGACCTCCCAGCCTCAATCAATCCTCTTGCCTCAGCCTCCGTAGTAGCTGGAACTACAGGTGTATGCCACCACACTTGGCTAATATATGTAAAATAGAGATGGGATCTCATTATGTTGCCCAGGCTGGCCTTGAACTCCTGGGCTCAAGCGATCCTCCTGCCTTGGCCTCCCAAAGTGCTGGGATTACAGGCATGAGCCACCACTCCTGGCCCATGCCATCTTTATAGTAACAAATATAACCATAAAAGAGAAAGAATCCTGATAGGGCCGGCCGTGGTGGTTCATGCCTGTAATCCAGCACTTTGAGAGGCTGAAGTGGGTGGATCACTTGAGATCCGGAGTTCGAGACCAGCCTGGCCAACAAGGTGAAACCTCGCCTCTACTAAAAATACATAAATTAGCTGGGCGTGGTGGCATGAACCTGTAATCCCAGCTACTTGGGAGGCTGAGGTAGGAGAATACTTGAACCTGGGAGGCAGAGGTTGCAGTGAGCCAAGATAGGGCCACTGCATTCCTGCCTGACGACAGAGCGAGACTCCAACTCCATCTAAAAAAAAAAAGAATCCTGATGGGAAGTAAAAAAGACCTGAATTAGGACATTTGTGTTGGGCCTGGGGAAGGAAGGAGAGGAATGGATACAATTCTATTCCTCACTGAGTCATGGGTGGTGAGTGGTGGGAAGGATGGAAGGCAATGCTGATGTTTGAAGGAACTGGAAGGACGCCAGTGCCATGAACTCAAATGGGGATCCCTGGAGGAATCACAGCACAGTGGTTCAGAAGACAGGCTCCTGCAATAGACACCCCTATTTTGAATCCTTGCCCAACTGGGATTATAGATGGCTAACCCTGAGCAAGTTATTTAACCTCTTTGACCTTACTTCCTCCTGTCTAAAGTGGAGATAATAATAGCATTTGTTTTAGAGGGTTGTTAGGAGGATGAACTGATATAGAGAATTTAGAAAGTATCTGGCACAGAATAAACTTTTGATAAAAATCAGGTATTGTGATACGCCCAGCAGCCCTGGGAGATCTGGGGCTAGGACTTCTCTGTCCCCAGCCACCTATCAGACAAAAAAATAGTTCCTCTACATTTCCTGGGTAAGCCAGTTCACTGCCAGGAGGTGGCCCCAGGGAATGCTCTAAAACCCACAGGAGTCAGAATAGATGGAAGCCTGAAGTGGGACATGTGGCAGGACTGGAGGCAGGAAGAATCAGGAATGGGATGGAGTTATGAATCAGGAAATTGCAAGTTTGGTAGGCCAGGCTAGTGGTAAAGCAGAGAGGCCCTGGAGCACTCCATTGAAGGCCTCCTTTTCCATGTCAGTATATCAAGATACAACCTGGTATGAAGGTGGGGTGCAGGAAGGGCTGTCCTTCTTTGCCTAATAGATGCTGGCTCATTGGGTACATTCTGCCTCCTCCTCCACCTGGACCTAGACTTACTGAGAGCATAAACCACAAGGAGAGGACTGGGTACAGTGGCTCACGCCTATAATCCCAGGACTTTGGGAGGCTGAGGTGAGGGGATCACTTGAGCCCAGGAGTTTGAGACCAGCCTAGGCAATATAGCGAGACTTCATCTCCACTTAAAAAAATTGATAACAATAATAAAATGTGGTAAATGACTAGGTCATCATCTCTTCTATCATTCATTCCCACATCTTCCAACATGGTCTTGATAGTCACAGATTGTTTGGCAATTTCCACCTCAACTTCAAATATCTCTCCGTCAGAACTCTGCACCTTAATTGAAGGCACAGTGTTTGGTCCCAAGGAGACTGGCCAGCTTGAGGTGGCATCAGCACAGAAGAGAAAGGCAGAGGACAAGGCTACTTGAAGACCAGTTTTTCTAACTCTATTTTACACAGGAGGAAATGGAGTCTCAGAGGTTAAATGACTGAGAAAGGTCACAAAATAAGTAAAGCAGAATTATAATGTACAAAGAGATTAGGTTCTAAAGTCAATACATAGGTCAAAAATGGAATATTTTCAAAATAAACCATGGAAATTTCTTAAATCATCCATAAAATAAAGTAGAGCTGGCCTCTCAATAAGTTCAACTCCGTCTGGTTTTTGTCCATCATTGGAACAAACTGCTGGTTTCAGTGGTTGAGCACCAGATTTGAAGTTGGCTTGCATTAAGTGTCCATGTTGTGTAAAAAATACTCAAATCACTAAACTCACACTTAGTGTCTCTGAGATGCTGTCTCCCTTCTTACCCTGCCAGCTGTTTACAACAAAATTGCCCTTTACTGAATGCACATAGCTATCCTGGCCCTAAGTTAAATGTGCCAGTGATGTGACTCCATTGTGGTTAAAGTGAGATTTAAACCTAAAAGCTGTGCCTCCCTCCCAAGCATTTGTTTTTCTAGCTAGAGGGTCCTGACTGTGTCAGTGTGGGCTTCAAACTGCTATTTACTGAGCCTGCTTTGGGTTGCTCCCCACAACCCCTACCCCTAGCCACTCCCTCAAACCATCCTTATGGGGCCAGTCCTTGCTGAGGCCCTTCTTGAAGACTTACTCCAACTCAGCTTGAACAAGCATCCCAGTGTGAATTTTTTTTTTTTTGTCATGGAGTCTCACTCTGTCGCCCAGGCTGGAGTGCAATAGCTCAGTCTAGGCTCACTGCAACCTCTGCCTCCTGGGTTCAAGCGATTCTCCTGCCTCAGCCTCCCGAGTAGCTGGGACTACAGGCGCCCACCACCACACCTGGCTAATTTTTTTGTATTTTTAGTAGAAACAGGATTTCACCAGTTTGACCAGGCTGGTCTCAAACACCTGACCTCAAGTGATCTGCCCACCTTGGCCTCCCAAAGGGCTGGGATTACAGGCATGAGCCACCGTGCCCAGCCTACCATGAACTTTTGAGGCCCATGGAGGACAATCCTATCTGTTGATCCTCGGTGAGGGCTAAAGTCTGGGGGAGACAGGATAAAGATGAACCATCGGAGAGCACCACCATTAGTCCCACTAGTCCCACTGAAGACTAGTTCTACCTCACCCAGCAGGTTGGATTGGATTTTTCTGATGGGCTTCCATCCAAAGATAGTGTTTGTATATTAGGAGTAAGGGAAAGTTTGAGAGGAGAGGTTTCCTGCCCAGAAATAACCCCCTAGGGAGAAGGGATAGAGAAATGAGATTGAGTGGGCTGGGGTCTGGTGCCTGGGACTGTGAAGCCTAGAATCTGACACTCCTGCGGGTGTGAACCCAGGCGCTCTGGGAGACTGGGATTCTGGAATGGGGGTATGAGTAGAGCTGAGCTGGGGGCACAGAGGGAAATTCCCAGGGGTGGAGGAAGAGTCAAGTCCCCCTCTACACCTAGAGGATGAACTTAAGGAAGGAGTGAAGGTCATATGTGTTGTTCCTGAGGAAGAGGCCGCTGTAGAAAATGGCCCCCATTTTGGGGGAATGGGGGAAACAGCTCCCCGATTGCTTATAAAGCAGTGGGTGTTCCAGTCTGTGGGGAGATAAAGCAGGAGGAAGGGGCTTAGGGAACTCAAGGCTGGGTCAGAATGGGGAGAAGAGTAGAGTCAGGAGAGGAGAATGGGGTAAGGGACAAGTGGAGGGCGGGAAGTTAGGAGAGGATGATGGAAGTGAAGGAGTCAAGGATGGGAGAGAGGAAAATGGAAGAGGGATCAGGGCAGATGAGAGAGGAGGCAGAGTATGGGCAGGGTTGGGTTTGGGGAACTCTGGGTAATGAAAGGGAATGGTTCTCAGAGGAATGGGGCAAAAATAGCCCAAGGGGGGAACAAGTCTCACAAGGTGTGGAGGGGTTACAGGTTAGGATCTTCCTGAGGAGACCAAAGGTGGCTCCTGGCCTGAGGGATCAGTTTTCAGAGAGGAGGGGTGGGCCCTGGGTAGGGGAAGGCTAACCTATAGCAGGAGCCCAGTCATGACCAGCAGGAAGCAAGCAGGAAATGGGCTGAGGGAACACACAGCCCCTGCAGAACCTGCACAGGTGGCAGCCAGACAGCTGAGGCTGGACAGGAAGAGCAGCAGAGCAAAGGCCGGCCGCAGTACCTCACGTCTATAATCCCAGCACTTTGAAAGGTGAAGCAGGAGGATCTCTCAAGCCCAGTAATTCAAGACAGCCTAGGCAACATAGTGATACCTCGTCTTTACAAAAAAAAAAATGTTTTAATAAGCAGGGCACAGGCCGGGCGCGGTGGCTCACGCCTGTAATCCCAGCACTTTGGGAGGCCGAGGCAGGCGGATCAGCGGAGGCCAGGAGTTCGAGACTAGCCTGACCAACATGGTGAAACCCCATCTCTACTAAAAATACAAAAATTAGCCAGGCATGTTGGCGTGTGTCTGTAATCCCATCTACCCAGGAGGCTGACGCAGGAGAATCACTGGAACCCAGGAGGCGGAGGCTGCAGTGAGCCAAAATCATGCCACTGCATTCCACCCTGCGAGACAGAGCAAGACTCCATCTCAATAAATAAATAAATAAGTAAACAAGGCACAGTGGTGCATGCCTGTAGTCCCGGCTACTTTAGAGGCTGAGGTGGGGGAATTGCTTGAGCCCAGGAGGTCAAGGCTGCAGTGAGCCTTGATCACACCCTGCACTCCAACCTGGGCAACAGAATCACACTTGTCTCGAAACAAAAAAAAACAAAAAACACCAGCCGGGCACAATGGCTCACTCCTGTAATCCCAGCGCTTTGGGAGGCCGGAGCGGGCGGATCACGAGGTCAGGAGATTGAGACCATCCTAGCCAACATGGTGAAACCCCATCTCTACTAAAAATACAAAAAAAAATTAGCTGGGCGTGGTGGCGGGCACCTGTAGTCACAGCTACTCGGGAGGCTGAGGCAGGAGAATGGCGTCAACTCCAGAGGTGGAGCTTGCAGTAAGCCGAGATTGCGCCACTGCACTCCAGCCTGGGCGACAGAATGAGACTCCGTCTCAAAAAAAATAAAACTAAATTAAAAAATAAAAAAGAGAGCACCAGAGGAACGATGAAGGCAAACACCAGGCACATCAGCACATCAGGTAGTCAGCCTTATCTTTCAAGACCTGGGAGCGGTGCAGTGGGGAATGTTGTCTTGGGCTTCAGTTAGACATCTGGGTAATTGCTCATATGTCGTCCTTCTTGGGTGTGCAGGGTAAGAGGGGAAGTGGGGCTGGGCGCGGTGGCTCAAGCCTGTAATCCCAGCACTTTGGGAGGCCGAGACGGGCGGATCACGAGGTCAGGAGATTGAGACCATCCTGGCTAACACGGTGAAACCCCATCTGTACTAAAAAATACAAAACGTAGCCGGGCAAGGTGGTGGGCGCCTGTAGTCCCAGCTACTCAGGAGGCTGAGGCAGGAGAATGGCGTAAACCCAGGAGGCGGAGCTTGCAGTGAGCTGAGATCTGGCCACTGCACTACAGCCTGGGCGACAGAGCTAGACTCTGTCTCAAAAAAAAAAAAAAAAGAGGGGAAGTGACAGCAGTGGTCTCTAGAAGCCAGACCTGTAAACAGAGCTCTCTTTATCTTCATATAGATGTTCCACCTGTTGTTCTTGTTTTGTTTTTGTTTGCAGGGGTGGGGTCTCATCATGTTGCCCAAGCTGGTCTTGCACTACTGTCCTCAAAGGATTTTCCTGTCTTGGCCTCCCAAAGTGCTGGGATTACAGGTGTGAGCCACCACACCCAGTCTCACTTTGGTTTTTTTGTTATTGTTTTTTTTATTTTGAGACGGAGTCTCGCTCTGTCGCCCAGGCTGGAGTACAGTGGCACGATCTCGGCTCACTGCAAGCTCTGCCCCCGGGGTTCACACCATTCTCCTGCCTCAGCCTCCTGAGTAGCTGGGACTACAGGCACCCGCCACCGCGCCCGGCTAATTTTTTGTATTTTTAGTAGAGACGGGGTTTCACTGTGTTAGCCAGGATGGTCTCGATCTCCTGACCTTGTGATCCGCCCGCTTTGGCCTCCCAAAGTGCTAGGATTACAAGTGTGAGCCACTGCGGCCGGCCTGTTATTGTTTTTGAAACGGGGTCTCACTCTGTTGCCAGGCTGGAGTCCAGTGGCATATTCACAGCTCATTGCAGCCTCGACCTTCTGAGCTCAAGTGATCTTCCTACCTCAGCCTCCCAAGTAGCTGGGTCTACAGGCATATGCCACCACACCTGGCTAATTTTTGTATTTTTTTGTAGAGACGGGGTTTTGCCATGTTGCCCAGGCTGGTCTGCAACTCCTAGGCTCAAGAGATCCTCCCTCCTCAACCTACAAAAGTGCTGGGATTACAGGCGTGAGCCATTGCACCGGCCCTTTGCACACCACAAGGACAGCCCTCCTCCTCCTGAGGATAATGAGAACAAAGAAAAAATAACAGATGATGTCTCTGTTTGGGACCAGGAATTCCTGAAAGTTTACCAAGGAACACTTTTTGAACATATTCTGGCTGCAAACTCCTGAGACATCAAAGGTTTGCTTGGTATTACATGTAAGACCATTGCCAATACTATCAAGGGGAAAGCTCCTGAGGAGATTTGCGAGAACTTCAACATCAAAAATGGCTTTACTGAAGAGCAGGAAGCCCAGGCACACAGAGAACCAGTGATGTGAAGAGAAGCCAGATGTTGCGCCTGACTCTGTAGCACTGCAAGGATTGTTTCAAATACGAGTTGCATTGCTGTTTATAATCATGAATATTCAACAAACAGTAGACAAATGCAACCACGAATCAATTATATCGGCAGAATACTGTCCTCACTGCATGTATAGTTTGAGTACAGATTCCAAACCTATGGCTGAGTTTCTTCCAGTATGATAGAAAGTTCCTGTTTTCTTTGCTATGCATAAAACTGAAATGTGGGTTCTCTAAGGAAAGTGGCATTTTGGGCTTTCCCCCTTTTTTGTAAAGTGATGACTGCCTAGTTTATTGTCCAGTTAACTTTAGTGACCTTTTTAAAAGTTGGCATTGTAGGCTGGGCACGGTGGCTCATGCCTGTAATCCCAGCACTTTGGGAGGTCAAGGCGGGCGGATCACCTACGGTCAGGAGTTTGAGACCAGCCTGGCTAACATGATGAAACCCCATTTCTACTAAAAATACAAAAAAGTAGCCGGGTACAGTGGCATACACCTGTAAGCCCAGCTACTTGGGAGGCTAAGGCAGGAGAATTGCTTGAACCTGGGAGGTGGAGGTTGCAGTGAGCCAAGATCATTCCATTGTACTCCAGCTTGGGCAACAAAAGCGAAACTCCATCTCAAAAAAAAAAAAAAAAAAAAAAAGTTGGCATTGTAAGTAAAACAACTTGCAAAACATTTTCTGAAATAGAATTAACAAAATATTATCTTTTTTGTTTTTGAGATGGAGTCTTGCTCTGTCGCCCAAGCTGGAGTGCCATGGCGCAATCTTGGCTCACTGCAAGCTCCGCCTCCTGGGTTCACGCCATTCTCCTGCCTCAACCTCCTAAGTAGCTGGGACTACAGGCGCCCGCCACTACGCCTGGCTAATTTTTTGTATTTTTTTAGTAGAGACGGGGCTTCACCGCATTAGCCAGGATGGTCTCGATCTCCTGACCTTGTGATCTGCCTGCCTCGGCCTCCCAAAGTGCTGGGATTACAGTCATGAGCCACTGCACCTGGCCTTTTTTTTTTTTTTTTTTTTTTTTTTTTTTGAGAGACAGGGACTCACTCTGTCACTCAGGCTGAAGTGTAATGGTGCCATCTTGGCTCACTGCAACCTCGACCTCCTGGGCTCAAGTGATCCTCCCACCTCGGCCTCCCGAGTAGCTGGGACTATGGGTGCATACTACCATAACTGGCTAAATTTTGTAATTTTTGTTCAGATAGGGTTTTGCTATGTTTCCCAGGCTGGTCTTGAACTCCTGGGCTCAAGTGATCTGCCACTTCGACCTCCCAAAGTGCTAAGGTGACAGGTGTGAGCCATCACACCTAGTCAGAAAATATTATCTTTATTCATGAGTTAGAAACTGGAAAAAGGGTACTTGAAACAATTGATCTGAGTGGGGTTACTGGGATATCTTCCAGCCTCCTAGAGTCAAGGAGTATTACTGATATTCATTAACCTGTATGTAGCAGGGCTTCCTTAATTGCATCTGAGGGCTTAAAAAAAAAATCCTCTTAGCTTTAAATGTATTGCTGAGAGAGACTCAGTTACTACACAGTTTGTGGGTTTTTTTCTTTGGAGAAACGGACTTGGAAAATTTGTTAGCTTTTCAATTAAAAAAGACACTTACCCCACCCCCACAAAAAAAAAAAAAGGCCACATGTGGTGACCCATGCCTATAATCCCGGCACT
Organism: Macaca thibetana thibetana; assembly: GCF_024542745.1. Classification (NCBI taxonomy): domain Eukaryota; kingdom Metazoa; phylum Chordata; class Mammalia; order Primates; family Cercopithecidae; genus Macaca; species Macaca thibetana. The sequence continues at coordinate 98,186,571 of NC_065586.1, read as the reverse complement.
TTGGGAGGCTGAGGTGGAAGGATCATTTGAGGCCAGATGTTTGAGAGCATCCTGGGCAACGTGATAAGACCTGTTTCTACACAAAATGAAAATTAACTTGGCATAGTGGCAAGTGCTTATAGTCCCAGCTACTTGGGAGACTGAAGCAGGAGAATTGCTTGAGCCTAGGAGTTCAAGGTTGCAGTGAGCTATGATCACACCACTGCACCATAGCCTGAGTGACAGAGCAAGACCCTGTCTCTAAAATAACAAACTAAAATAACAATAAAGAAAGTGATTTTAGCGACCCCTAAAAATCCTATTAGTGCCTCCAAGTGATATGTAATTATATGTATAAGCTTACAAATAATTTTCTCCACACTTATTCTCTCTTTTAATCCTTAAGACTGTCCTGTAAAGTACAATTATTATCTTTCATTTTTTGTGGCTGAGGAAATTGAGGCTCAGATGTCACTGAACCAAAATGGATTAATTTGCCCATGTGCAATGGAAAGCCAAACACCAAAGCATCAAGTTTTTGCAGTGAGAAAAGTTTATTGCAAGTCAGCTGGCAAGGAGACAGGAAGAAACTCTCAAATCTGTCTCCCTGAGCTGGGGGATGGGTCAGGTTTTATAAACGTAGGATAAGAAGGTGAGAATTGATTGGATCTTTCAATGAGGTGATACCAGGAGGCAGGATCTGACTGGATCCTGCCATGGGGTGATGCCAGGGCTCCATCTTACTGAATCTTGGATCCCACCATGAGGTTCACCTCTTAATTCAGTCCCTGCTCCTTGATCTGAGCACTTAGGTTCCGCCATTGGCTGCATGCTTGGATCATCTGCTCATGCTCAGGTTACATGATCTTTGACCTGGGGGTCCATGGTAACTGAAAAACAACTAACAACTTTGTTACATAAAAGTTGGACCAGGCTAGGTGTGGTGGGAGTGGTGGCTCCCGCCTGTAATCTCAGAACTTTGGGAGGCCAAGGCAAATGGATTGCTTGAGCCCAGGAGTTCCAGACTAGCCTGGGCAATGTGGCGAAACTCTGTCTTTACAAAAACTGGCCAGGTGTGGTGGTGTGCACCTGTAGTCCCGGCTACTTGGGGGGCTAAGGCAGGAGGATCGCTTGAGATGTGAAAGTCAAGGCTGCAGTGAGCAGTGATCGCACCACTGCACTCCAGCCTGGGCGACAAGTGAGACCCCTGTCTCATAAAAAATAAAGTTGACTAGGCGCAGTGGCTCACGCCTGTAATCCCAAAACTTTGGGAGGCCGAGGCAGGCGGATCACAAGGTCAGGAGATCTAGACCATCCTGGCTAACATAGTGAAACCCCATTCTCTACTAAAACATACAAAAAATTAGCCAAGCGTGGTGGCGGGCGCCTGTAGTCCCAGCTACTTGGGAGGCTGAGGCAGGAGAATGGTGTGAACCCGGGAGGCAGAACTTGCAGCGAGCCAAGATTGTGCCACTATACTCCAGCCTGGGTGACAGAGCAAGACTCCGTCTCAAAAATAAATAAAAAAAAAATAAATAAATAAATAAATAAATAAAGTTGAACAAGATTGGTCTGATGTGGTTATACAGAGAGGTTAAGAAAATTACCTAAGGTTACACAGCCAATAGGTGGTGAAGGAGGGATTAAATTCTCATGAATTTTTATCCAGTGAGCCTTCAGGTACACTACTAACAGTTCAGAATGCAATCCAAACAGGTCAGCAGCATGCAGAAATGCCCCAGGCCTGAGGGGGCAGTTGAGTTTCCTTCAGGAAGCAAAGACAGCCATAAAAATGGAAGGATATAATTTTACTTACACTTCCTTTGCTTTCTAACTTGCTTGTAATGCTCTCGGTCCTTTGGTCACACATCTGCTTTCCACAAGTCCAAAGTTAAAATTATGCAGCTAGGCCGGGCGCAGTGGCTCATACCTGTAATCCCAGCACTTTGGGAAGCCAAGGTGGGTGTATTACCTAAGGTCAGGAGTTTGAGACCAGCCTGACCAACATGGAGAAACCCCGTCTCTACTGAAAATACAAAATTAGCTGGGCATGGTGGCACATGCCTATAATCCCAGCTACTCAGGATGCTGAGGCAGGAGTCTTGCTTGAACCCAGGAGGTGGAAGTTGCGGTGAGCTGAGATCGTGCCATTGCACTCCAGCCTGGGCAACAAGAGCAAAACTCTGTCTCAAAAAAAAAAAAAAAAAAAAATTTCTGCAGCTATGGCAGTCCAGCCATGGCTGGAGTCCTATTCTGCAGCTGAGAGGAGTCTATGGGGAAAGGTTCTGGCCTGAAGCCTGCAGACCCGTCTTCTTTCTAGTCCCAGCTCTCTTATCTGCTAGCCAACGAGCCAGTGTGCTGTTTGTAGCTTAGTTTTCTCATCTGTCATCTGAGCATCATAACCCCTGCCCTGTGGGCTTCAGGGATAGGAGGATCAGATGAAGTGACTGACAGGGAGGTGCTTTGAGGTATGAAGTGCTCTTCAGTGTGTTGTAGGGGAGGATGGAAGTTATCTAAAGAGTCCCCAGGATTGTGGCTCCAGCTTGGCCTGGCAGAGCAGTGCCTCCTTAGGCTGGGGTCAAAGCCAAGTCATCTTTCCACTGTCAATGCCAGGATCTATATTCCGTTTATTGTTCTTGACTCCTTTCCTGGCAACCAAAGCTTTGAAAAGGTTCTGCAGAGCATCAGGGACCTTGCCCTTCAGCTCACTATGGAGAGGGACTAGCTGGACCAAGAGCTTCAGACACAGGGCAGCAACATCCAGGTTACCCTGGGCAAGTAAGGGAGCTTGGCCAGGAAGTGCAAATTCATAGCCTAAAGCTCAACCTCAGTCTGAGCCTGGTGAAGGCCCTCCTGAGACTCTCAGCCCTTCCCTGGCATCCTGAGTCTGACCCACAAAAGACAGCCTCAAGATATAATATCCATCCCTCCTTAGGGAACTGCAGTGATGAGGGAGACCTCACTCTTGCCCAGTGGATGCATTTCCTTGGGCTGCTATAACAAATTACCACAAACTTGGTTTATAGCGACAGAAATTTTCTTACAGTTCTGGAGGCCAGAAGTCCCAAACCAAGGTGTCAGTAGTGCAGGTTTGTTCGGGAGGCTCCAGGAGAGAATTCGCCTCATGCCACTTTCCCAGCTTCCGGTGGCTGTCAGCAATCCTTGGTGTTTTTGGCTTGTAGACCCATCACTCCAGTCTCTGCCTCTGCCTTCACATGACTTTCTCCTTCTGTGTCTCTGTGTTTTCTTCTTTTCTGTCTTATTACAAATATTCATTATTGGAGCTGGGTACAGTGGCTCACACCTGTAATCCCAGCAGTTTGGGAGGCTGAGGTAGGCAGATCACTTGAGGTCAGGAGTTCAAGACCAGCCTGGCCAACAAGGTGAAACCCCATTTCTACTAAAAATACAAAAATTAGGCCGGGTGGGGTGGCTCACACCTGTAATCCCAGCACTTTGGGAGTCCCAGGGGGGCGGAGCACCAGGTCAGGAGATCGAGACCAGCCTGGCCAACATTGTGAAACCCCATCTCTACTAAAAATATAAAAATTAGCTGGGTGTGGTGGCGTGTGCCTGTAATTCCCGCATTCCAGCTACTCGGGAGGCTGAGGCAGGAAAATCGCTTGAACTCAGAAGGCGAGGTTTGCAGTAAGCGGAGATCGCGCCACTGCACTCCAGCCCGGTGACAGAGTGAGACCCTGTCTAAAAAAAAAATTAGCTGGATGTGGTGGTGGGTGCCTGTAATCCCACCTACTTGGGAGACTGAGGCAGGAGAATTGCTTGACCCTGGGAGGCAGAGGTTGCAGTGAGCCAAGATCATGCCACTGCACGCCATCCTAGCTGACAGAGCAAGACTCCGTCTCCAAAAAGAAGAAATTTTTTAAAAAAAGAAAAAAAAAAGAAATACTCATTACTGGATTTAGGGCTCATCTTAATCTAGAATGATCTCTTCTTGAGATCCTCACCTTAATTACATCTCCAAGTACCCTTATTCCAAATAAGGTCACATTCTGAGGTTCTAGGTGGATACCTTTTGGGAGTCACAACTTGATTTGTAACAAGGAGCCTCCAGTTTGATGGGAGAGACCTAACCCCACTCTTGGAGAGTCCCCTAGTCTTAGAGGAGAAATCTGCCCCTACTTTAAGAAGCCTTTGTGGCCGGGCGCGGTGGCTCAAGCCTGTAATCCCAGCACTTTGGGAGGCCGAGACGGGCAGATCACGAGGTCAGGAGATCGAGACCATCCTGGCTAACACGGTGAAACCCCGTCTCTACTAAAAAATACAAAAAACTAGCCGGGCGAGGCAGCGGGCGCCGGTAGTCCCAGCTACTCGGGAGGCTGAGGCAGGAGAATGGCGTGAACCCGGGAGGCGGAGCTTGCAGTGAGCTGAGATCCGGCCACTGCACCCCAGCCTGGGCGACAGAGTGAGACTCTGTCTCAAAGAAAAAAAAAAAAAAAAAAAAAGAAAGAAGCCTTTGTATGACAGGGAAGACCTTGATTTGCAGCCTGGTCCTCAGGAGCCTTTAAATTGAGATAGGGCTGAGTGTAGTGGCTCATGCCTGTAATCTCAGTGGAGGATTGCTTGAGCTCAGGAGTTGGAGACCTGCCTGGGCAACATGGTGAAACACTATCTCTAGGCCGGGCGTGGTGGCTCAAGCCTGTAATCCCAGCACTTTGGGAGGCCGAGGCGGGCGGATCACGAGGTCAGGAGATCGAGACCATCCTGGCTAACACCGTGAAACCCCGTCTCTACTAAAAATACAAAAAGAAATTAGCCGGGCGTGGTGGTGGGCGCCTGTAGTCCCAGCTACTCCGGAGGCTGAGGCAGGAGAATGGCGTGAACCCGGGAGGCGGAGCTTGCAGTGAGCCGAGATCGCGCCACTGCACTCCAGTCTGGGCGACAGAGCTAGACTCCGTCTCAAAAAAAAAAAAAAGAAACACTATCTCTATTAAAAAAAAAAAAAGAGAGAGACAGGCCCACAAATGTTGATGATAAGGAACGGTCAGCACTGGCAACATCCAGACCACTATTCTCTATAGAACAATGTGAGGACATTCATGTCAGAATTTGGAGGGGGTCTGCCTTGACAATGCAAGTAAAGCAAGCCAGACATCTGGTCCTAATCTTTGCCCATAATTTTTTTTTTTTTTTTTGATGGGGGATGTCGCCCAGGCTGGAGTGCATTGAAGTGATCTCGGCTCATTGCAACCTCTGCCTCCCTGGTTCAAGTGATTCTCCTGCCTCAGCCTCCCAAGTAGCTGGGACTACAGGTACTTGCCACCACACCCGGCTAATTTTTTGTATTTTTAGTAGAGACAGGGTTTCACTGTGTTAGCCAGGATGGTCTTGATCTCCTGACCTCGTGATCTCCCTGGCTCAGCCTCCCAAAGTGCTGAGATTACAGGTGTGAGCCACTGCACCCAGCCTTGCCCATCTTTTTGTTGTTGTTGTCGTTGTTTTTAAATTTTTTTACTTTCCTCAGCTTCCAGATGTAAAAGAACAGATATCATTGTTGAATACCTTTTTGAAAATGAACCTCCATGTGATCGACAATAAAATGGGACTGTTCTCTAGGATGGGCGGTGTCCCAATATGGGCGGGGAAGTCATCAGGGTTAAACCCCCAGGAAGATCCTTTTGTCAATTCAAGCTAGCTCCCTGAATACTGTTTTCTCCTATCTTACAAGGACAAGGCCAGTCAGCTGGGTTCCTTTTCTTTCCACTCTGGAGATTCCCCTCCCCCCCCTTCCCTTTTCTTTCTTTCTTCTTTTTTTTTTTATTTTTAAAAATTTTTTTTGAGGCAGGGTCTCTCTCTGTCACCCAGGCTGGAGTGCGGTGGTGCAATCACAGCTCACTGTAGCCTTGACCTCCTGGGCTCTAGCAATCCGCCTCAGCCTCCGGAGTAGCTGGGACTATAGGTGTGTACCACCACGCCTGGCTAATTTGTTTTCACTTTTCGTAGAGACAAGGTCTCACTATGTTGCCCAAGCTGGTCTTGAACTCCTGAGCATAAGTGATCCTCCCGCCTCGACCTCCCAAAGTGCTGAGATTACAAGTGTGAGCCACCGTGCCCAACGACTCTGGATTTTTTTTTTTTTTTTTTTTTTTTTTGAGACGGAGTCTCGCTCTGTCACCCAGGTTGGAGTGCTGTGGCTGGATCTCAGCTCACTGCAAGCTCCGCCTCCTGGGTTTATGCTATTCTCTTGCCTCAGCCTCCCAAGTAGCTGGGACTACAGGCGCCCGCCACCGCGCCCGTCTAGTTTTTTGTATTTTTTAGTAGAGACGGGGTTTCACCGTGTTAGCCAGGATGGTCTCGATCTCCTGACCTCGTGATCCGCCCGTCTCGGCCTCCCAAAGTGCTGGGATTACAGGCTTGAGCCACCGCGCCCGGCCAGACTCTGGATTTTCTTCCTGAACTGGGAGCCATTGATATTGGATATAATATCATATCCAAATTGATAATCTGCACCCTCTTTCTTCCTTCCTACAAGCTGCAAGAGCCTCAGCCTGCTTACTGTCTACTTACTCAATCCCTGCGACTCCTCACTCCTCTAGATTGGAAGCTGAAGGCGGGTGCCATCTCCTCAGCTCTCCCCACACTTACTTGCCTCCCTGTTCACATCTCCCTAAAGACAACTACATGGTACCTTTTCCTCTGAAGGATTTTACAGTTGATCATTGTGGGGAAAGAGACCCAAGGTTACCAAGTCACTAGTCTGGGGGAAGGTGTGAAAATTTAAGAAATCCAGGAAACTTCTGGCAGCCCTGGTCTCTGGAATGAAAGGGCAGCCAGTAGCGTGGCTTTCTCCTCTCCTCTTAGTCCTGGCTTGAAGACATGAAGCAGGGCAACTGTTCATGTCCCCCTTACCTCAGGCATGACTGCATTTGAGCTTCTTCCAGTTGGTTATTTATTTATTTATTTATTTTTCTTGAGACCGAATCTTGCTCTGTCGCCTAGGCTGGAGTGCAGAAGCGCGATCTCGGCTCACTGCAATCTCTGCCTCCCGGGTTCAAGTGATTTTCCTGGCTCAGCCTCCTGAGTAGTTGGGATTACAGGCACCCGCCACCACACCTGGCTAATTTTCATATTTTTAGTAGAGACGGGGTTTCATCGTGTTGGTCAGGCTGGTCTCAAACTCCTGACCTCAGGTGATCTGCCCGCCTCGGCCTCCCAAAGTGCTGGGATTACAGGCGTGAGCACCGTGCCCCGTCCTAATTGGTTATTCTCACCTCTGTATTTCCTCAGCCCCATGCAGGAACAGACTCCTTAAGGAAATATTTCTAGGAGAGCCGCAAAGACTAAAGGGTCTCAGTCCAAGGAGGTCTTAGTAGGGCTGACCTCCAATCTCCCTTTTCCTGTAATCCGTCCCATGGAGTTGGGGTTAGAGAAAATTGCAATATTATCAGGGGACCTGTAGTCTGTCTATGGTAGCCCAAAAATAGTGAGCAGAAAGGCACAGATGTTGTGGTAGGCATGGGATGGGGGTATCTTCCGAGCTCCAGATCCCACTTTTACATTACCATCCCATTTCTACCATCTGCCCCCATCAATGTGAATACCCAGCTGGAAGACATTGGGATGTCAACAGAGTTGATGAAACACAAGATTTGCTGAATTCAAATTTTAAGAAATTTGGCCAGGTGTGGTGGCTCACTCCTGTAATCCCAGCACTTTGGGAAGCCAATGCAGATGGATCACGAGGTCATGAGATGGAGACCATCTTGGCCAACATGGTGAAACCCCGTCTGTACTAAAATACAAAGAAAGTTAGCCGAGTATGCTGGCACGCGCCTGTAGTCCCAGCTACTAGGGAGGCTGAGGCAGGGGAATTGCTTGAACCCAGGAGGTGGAAGTTGCAGTGAGCCCAAGATCATGCCGCTGCACTCCAGCCTGGTGACAAAGCGAGACTCCATCTCTGAAAAAAAAAAAGAAAAAAAAAATTTGGGCCAGATGTGGTGGTTCACGCCTGTAATTCCAGCATTTTGGGAGGCTGAGGCAGGTGGCTCACCTGAGATCAGGTGTTCGAGATCAGCCTGGCCAACATAGAGAAAACCTGTCTCTACTAAAAATACAAAAATTAGCCAGGCGTGGTGGCTGTGTGTCTGTAATTCCAGCTACGCAGGAGGCTGAGGCAGGAGAATCACTTGAACCCAGGAGGCGGAGGTTGCAGTGAGCTGAGATCGCACCACTGCACTCTAGCCTGGGTGACAGGGCAAGATTCCATTTCAAAAAAAAAAAAAAGAAATTTGGTGTACTGATAGACTCTGTGGATTCAACTATTAATATGCACAAGTTCATAATCCATCCCTTTGAGAGACAGGGATCTGAGCACTGACCTGGGACAGATGTGAGGAAAGAAAAGGGATGACCAGGGCTTGACAGGGTATGGTGGGCAATTGAAGCTGGGGGACAGAGTTGGGAGGCACAGGGCTGACTTGCAACTGACTGAGATCTGCTGCTCTTTTCTTTTATTTTTTTTCTTTTTATTTTCTTTTTATTTTATTTTTTGAGTCGGAGTCTGACTCTGTTGCCCATGCTGGAGTGCAGTCTGTGTAGTCTTGGGTCACTGCAACCTCTCCTTCCAGGTTCAAGCGATTCTCCTGCCTCAGCCTCCCAAGTAGCTGGGATTACAGGCACACGCCACCATGCCCAGGTAATTTTTGTATTTTTAGTAGAGATGGGGTTTCACCGTTTTAGTCACGATGGTGTTGATCTCCTGACCTTGTGATCTCCCCGCCTCAGCCTCTCAAAGTGCTGGGATTACAGGCGTGAGCCACCACCCCCAGGCAGACTTTTCTTTTTTTAATAGATGAGGTCTTGCTCTATCACTCAGGCTGGAGTAGCAAGATCGTAGCTCTCTGCAGCCTCAATCTCCTAGGCTCAAGCAATCCTCCCGCCTTAGCCTCTTGGTAGCTAGGATTACACTGCTCCCAGACCTTTTGTTTTATTGATGACTCCTCAGCTGTCCCTGCCTCCTTGACCCCTTCGAGCTTAGCTTCCAAAAAACTATTCACAAGAGAAAAATGGATGGACCACAAGTTCTCTTCTGGTGTTCCCTCATGCCAAACACTGAGGCCTCTTCTCCTTGTGGGTCTGACTGCTGATATTAAGGGGAAGAGGGACAGGCTAACAGAGTGAGAAACATGGGGTCAAGAGCCCATTCCTAGCTCCAGTTAGACTTGCCATGAAAACGAAACCACGCCCCTTCAAGGTTTTCTGGGGCCACATGGGCAGGTGCTGCATTCTACAAAGAGAAGCTGTATCCTTTATTAGAGAAGCCACAGAGGTTTAGGAAATCCAGTGTTCCCTCCCTGCCTCCCTCCCTCCCTCCTCTCTCTCTCTTTCTTTCTTTCTGGCAGGGTCCTGCTCTGTCACCCAGGCTGCAGTGGCATGATCTTGGCTCACTGCAGCCTCAACCTTCCAGGCCCAAGTGATTCTCCTACCTCAACCTCCCAAGTAGCTGGGACTACAGGTGCATACCCCCACACCTGGCTGATTTTTGTATTTTTTGTGGAGACGGGGTCTCACTATGTTGCCCGGGCTGGTCTTGAACTCCTGACCTCAAGCGATCTGCCCGCCTCAGCCTCCCAAAGTGCTAGGATTACAGGCGTGAGTCACCATGCCTGATCCTTGCTCTCTTTCTGACTCCCCTTTTCTGGTTTGATGCTTCCTGGCTATTCACTTCCAACCTTCCACTTTGGAGCCATTTCCATCTCCTCCCAAGCAACCATTTTTTTTTTTTCTTTTGAGACGGAGTCTTGCTCTGTCGCCAGGCTGGAGTGCCGTGGTGTGATCTTGGCTCACTGCAGGCTCTGCCTCCTGGGTTCACGCCATTTTCCTGCCTCAGCCTCCCAAGTAGCTGGGACTACAAGTGCCCGCCAACACACCCAGCTAATTTTTTTATTTTTAGTAGAGACAGGGTTTCACTGTGTTAGCCAGGATGGTCTCGATCTCCTGACCTCGTGATCCACCTGCCTCGGCCTCCCAAAGTGCTGGGATTACAGGCATGAGCCACCGCACCCGGCTGCAACTCTTTCTTTATTCCCAGTAAAAGCCACATTATGTCCTTCCCTTTCCCAACATTCGCAGGGGAGACCTACTCACTAGGGAATTCACTATGGTCTGACCAGTATGGTGGGGGGAGGAAGTGGTTGCTGATGTGTCCGTCCCCACTCCCTAGGCTCCCTGTAAATCCCATACCCCACACTGACACTTCACTATCCCAAAGAAGCTGTGAGAATAACGAGCTTATCTAGTCAGTCATAAGCAGTCAGTTGATTTCCCATCTGGACAACTATCTCAGTGATACCTAGATCAGCATCCCCCCTGCCTCGTCCTAGGAACTGACCTAGGATCTCTGTGTCCCCCTGACCCAATACGTCCCCTCAGTCTACCCTTCCTTCCCTTCCTCTACTGTGGCTCCCAATAGCCTTCCCACCCCCAGCATCAGAGCTCTGTAGGAAAGGCCTGCCCCTCAATTCTGAGGCTCCAGGCTGTTCCTAGAGCTTACCTGGGGCTGCTAGAGATGAGGTCAATGCCCACCTTCCCCACTTTTCTCCAGAATAAAACAAAAATAATAGAATTTGAGATGACTGCATATTACCTTGGAATCCAAATGATTGCCAAAGCCTGAGGACCTGAAGTCTATGTAAAGCCTGAATAGTTTGCTCCTCCAGAGCCTCCAGGAGGCCCAGGATGAGATGGGTCTTCCTCTTTCTTGGTGGAGGTCACCATTCCCCTTTCCTCAGCCCATCACAGCTCCTTCTCTTTTCCTGTATTCTCTAGATAATGGAAACTTCTGGAAGATCAGATCTAGCTCAGCTGCCCCATTGGCTTTATGCATTGGCCATAATTCTGGTGACAGGCCCCAAAGGACCTTCTCTCTGTGTCTTCCTTCATCCTCCCAGCATTCATACCTGAGAGCTTCCTCTTTTCCCCACAGTGAGCAAATTTCCCTGCTTCTCCCTCCTAGGCCCCTCTCCCCATTCCCATCTGTCGTCTCTCCTTTTCATTGTCTGCATCCAGTCCAGCCTCATCTTCTTCCTCATCTCTCTGATTCTGTCTCTCCTTGCCTTTGTTCTTGCTCCCGTCCTGTCTTGCTCTTGTGCAGAGACCTTCAGAGGCAGGCCCAGGCCCTCTGTTTGGGGATTACAGGAGAAAGCACTCTAAGTCTTCTGTTCACCACTGGGAGTGACTCTGGGCACTCAGTCCTGACCTCACAGCCTGATTCATCCCCTCTCCCCACCTGAATTTTTATTTACAGTAGAAACGGGGACCCATGCAGTAATAGTGTAAGCAAAGTTTATAATTCTCATGGTCTGTGAGCCTTGAAATTGTGATTCTGGGAAATATTTTTATTGGCGGGGGGGCTCACCTCTATTTCATATTTCGTGCATCAAGTGAGACTTTGTTTTGAAAGTACCAGCATCTTCCTGTACTTCAAGTTCATATAAAATGTGAACTCGTTATGCCCTCCCAGGAAACTCTGCTGTGTGCCCTCAACTTCCTCCCCAGTTAGACCAAATTATCTAAGTGAGGTTGGTAGCTGGAACAGACTTCCAATCCTGGAGATGAAGAATCCTGCCAGCCCAGGCCCCCTTTCTTCTGGGTGATACCATCCTAGTACAAGTCCAGGGCCCTTTCTCTTCTCCAAGATTCTGTTCCTTGAATCTCTCCTTCTCTCTTCTCCTCTCTTGCTCTAAGAGACGCTCCATTTACTACATCCAGAGGCTTCCTCAGTCCTTAGTTGAGAAATGGGCAAGTGTGCATGTTTGAGGGCAATGGGTGGAGTTGGCAGTGACAAGAGTAACCACCAGGGGGAGCCTGTGCCTAAGAAGAGACTGAGGTGGTATGGCGGAGACACTCAGGACTTTTCTCCCTTCATTCCGGGGCAGTAAGGCTGCCAAGCATTCCAGCCCAGGGTGGCTCCTTATAGACCTGGGAATCTAGAGCTCCCTCCTCCCCACTTTCTGGCTCTCCTTCTCCTTTCCCGATTACCCGGGTCAGTGTGAACCAAACTGCTACATCTGTACAGTGTGAACACTTCCTAAGGACAGGTTAGGAAGAACATGGCCCCTGGAGGGCCTTATTTATTTTTATTATTTCTTAGACAGGGTCTCACTCTGTTACCCAGACTGGAGTGCAGTAGCGTGATCACAGCTCACTGTAGCCTTGACTTCCTGGGCTCAAGCAATCCTCCCACCTCAACCTCCCTAGAAGCTGGGATGACAGGTGTGTGCCAACGTATCTGGCTAATTTTTTGTTTTTTGTAGAGACAAGGTTTTGCCATGTTGCCCAGGCTGGTTTTGAACTCCTGGGCTCAATCTATTTGCCTGCCTCAGCCTCCCAAAGTGCTGGGATTATAGGTGTGAGCCACAGTGCCCAGCCTGGATGACCATATTCAACGTAGGGATCAATCTTCCAGACCTTTGACCTCAACCCACAATTTCCACTAGCCCCTGTCACCAGTCTCTTCCCTGGAACCTCATTGACTCAGGCTTTCTTTCTTTCTTTCTCTCTTTCTCTCTTTCTCTCTCTCTCTCTCTCTTTCTCTCTTTCTCTCTTTCCTTCTTTCCTTCCTTCCTTCCTTCCTTTCTTTCTTTCTTTCTTCTTTCTTTCTTTCTTTCTTTCTTTCTTTCTTTCTTTCTTTCTTTCTTTCTTTCTTTCTTTCTTTCTTTCTTTTCTTTCTTTCTTTTCTTTTCTTTCTTTCTTTCTTTCTTTCTTTCTTTCTTTCTTTCTTTCTTTCTTTTCTTTCTTTCTTTCTTTCTTTCCTTTCCTTCTTTCTTCCTTCCTTCCTTCCTTCCTTCCTTCCTTCCTTCCTTCCTTCCTTCCTTCCTTCCTTCCTTCTTTCTTTTTCTTTCTTTCTTTCTTTCTGTCTGTCTGTCTGTCTGTCTGTCTGTCTGTCTGTCTGTCTTTCTTTTTTGAGATGGAGTCTTGCTCTGTCGCCCAGGCTGGAGTGCAGTGGCGCGATCTTGGCTCACTGCAAGCTCCGCCTCCCGGGTTCACGCCATTCTCCCGCCTCAGACTCCCCAGCAGCTGGGACTACAGGCGCCTGCCACCACGCCTGGCTATTTTTTGTTGTATTTTTTGTAGAGACGGGGTTTCACCGTGTTAGCCAGGATGGTCTCGATCTCCTGACCTTGTGATCTGCCCGCCTCGGCCTCCCAAAGTGTTGGGATTACAGGCATGAGCCACCACACCTGGCTACTCAGACTTTCCTATCCCTTCTCAAACTCTCCTGGTTTGGGGATTGGGGGCACTGGGTAATACCAGTCATGTCCATTCCTTTCACCTCCACCTCAACTCCCAAGATGGTCCCAACTCAGTGGCTTCTTCACCCTTGCCACTGTCCTTGGCTGGGTTCTGCCTTCAGATCCACCTGACTTACTGCCATCAATTTCAGGGCTGGATCAACCAAAGAGTCAGTCTGGCTTATGAAAAGAAAGGAAGAGAGGCAGAGAATCTCTACAGGCCAGAGCTTAATCCCTTCTTTTCACTCCAGGTCATAGGGCCTTGTCAGTTCCTGCATTCACAATAATAATTAGGCCGGTTGCAGTGGCTCACACCTGTAATCCCAGCACTTTGGGAGGCCGAGGTAGGCAGATCACCTGAGGTCAGGAGTTCAAGACCAGCCTGACCAACATGGAGAAACCCTGTCTCTACTAAAAATACAAAATTAGCCAGGCATGGTTGTGCATGACTGTAATCCCAGCTACTTGGGAGGCTGAAGCAGGAGAATCGCTTGAACCCAGGAGGCAGAGGTTGTGATGAGCCAAGATCACACCATTGCACTCCAGCCTGGGTAACAAGAGTGAAACTCTGTCTCAATAATAATAATAATAATTATTATTATTATTATTAAACTTACTATGAGCCTGGCATTGTGATACATGCTGAGGATACCAAAATACAAATAACCATGGTCTGTGCCTTCAAGGAACTTGTATGCTAATCAAGGAAATGAACAAATAACTAGGCAATCAGAGTATTAAAAAAGAGTGGCTAGAGAGGAGACTGGAGAGGCAGGGCCAGACACAAAGGAAGGGATGGCTTTCTTAGGAGTTTGGCCTTTACCCTGATTATTGGAGTAGGTGCTGAACTCGATCAGATTTGCTGTAGTATATAATACTCTCGGCAACCAAGGTTAGATTTGAGGAGACAGGGATACCAATTAGAAAGCCAGTATAGGCCAGGTGCAGTGGCTCATGCCTGTAATCCCAGCACTTTGGGAGGCCGAGGCGGGCGGATCATGAGGTCAGGAGTTCAAGACCAGCCTGGGCAACATAGTGAAAATCCATCTCTACTAAAAAATACAAAAATTAACCGAGCATGGTGGTGCACACCTATAGTCCCAGCCACTCAGGGGGAAGGAGGATCGCTTGAACCTGGGAGGCGGAGGTTGCAGTAAGCTGAGATTGAGCCACTGCACTCCAACCTGGGTGACAGAGCAAGACTCCATCTCAAAAAAAAAAAAAAAAAAAAAAAAAGAAAAGAAAAGAAAAGAAAAGAAAGGCCGGGCGCCGCAGTGGCTCACGCCTGTAATCCCAGCACTTTGGGAGGCCAGGGCGGGCGGATCATGAGGTCAGGAGATCGAGACCATCCTGGCTAACATGTGAAACCCCGTCTCTACTAAAAATACAAAAAAAAAAAAAAAAAAATTAGGCGTGGTGGTGGGCACCTGTGGTCCCAGCTACTTAGGAAGCTGAGGCAGGAGAATGGCGTGAACCTGGGAGGTGGAGCTTGCAGTGAGCTGAGATTGTGCCACTGCACTCCAGCCTGGGCAACAGAGCAAGACTCTGTCTCAAAATAATAATAATAATAATACTAAAATTTAAAAAAGAAAAGGAAAAGGGAGGCTTGGGTCCCTGAGGCCACATAGGCAGTTGAAGGAACCTTGCGCGCTGCTTCCTCACCTTCACCCAGGATGCTTGCTGGGACTACTGTGTAGCACTCCTTGTGCCTAGCTTTACTGCCATGTGAACCTGAGAGAGCTCCTGAGGTGAGGCACACCTACGGAAACGCTCCTGCCCTCTGGCTTAGGATCCTCCCCTCACCTTCCCAGGGACTTCAGACACCCCTACTCCAGTCCTGTCCTGGGACCTTGGATCTGAGACCTTGTCCACCACCCAAAACCTTCAGCAGCTGGGTGAGGTGGCATGTTCCTAAAATCCCAGCTACTTGAGAGACTGAGGTGGGAGGATTGATTGAGTCCAGGAGTTCAAGTCCAGCCTGGGCAACATAGCAAGAAATTTTCTCAAGAAAAAAGAAAAAAAGGCCGGGCGCGGTGGCTCAAGCCTGTAATCCCAGCACTTTGGGAGGCCGAGGCGGGTGGATCACAAGGTCAGGAGATCAAGACCATCCTGGCTAACATGGTGAAACCCCGTCTCTACTAAAAATATAAAAAACTAGCCGGGCATGGTGGCGGGCGCCTGTAGTCCCAGCTACTCGGAGGCTGAGGCGGAAGAATAGCGTGAACCCGGGAGGCGGACGGAGCTTGCAGTGAGCCGAGATCGCACCACTGCACTCCAGCCTGGGCCACACAGCAAGACTCCATCTCAAAAAAAAAAAAAAAAAAAAAAAAGAAGAAAAAAAAAAAAGAAAAGAAAAGGAAAAAGGCAACCAACCCAGGCATAATGGCCTGTGTCTGTAGTTCCAGCTACTTGGGAGGCTGAGGCAGGATGATTGCTTGAGCCCATAAGCCACTGCAGTCCAGGATGGGCAACATAGCAAGATCCTGTCTCTTAAAAACAGAAGCAAAAGGCTGGGCGCGGTGGCTCACACCTGTAATCCCAGCACTTTGGGAGGCTGAGATGGACGGATCACCTGAGGTCAGGAGTTTGAGACCAGCCTGACCAACATGGAGAAACCCCATCTCTACTAAAAATACAAAATTAGCCGGGCATGGTGGTGCATGTCTGTTATCCCAGCTACTCAGGAGGCTGAGGCAGGAGAATTGCTTGAAGCCGGGAGGTGGAGGTTGCAGTGAGCCGAGATCGCACCATTGCACTCCAGCCTGGAAAACAAGAACGAAGCTTCATCTCAAAAAAAAGTAAAAATAAGGCCGGGCGCGGTGGCTCACGCCTGTAATCCCAGCACTTTGGGAGGCCGAGGCGGGCGGATCACAAGGTCAGGAGATCGAGACCACGGTGAAACCCCGTCTCTACTAAAAATACAAAAAAATTAGCCGGGCGCGGTTGTGGGCGCCTGTAGTCCCAGCTACTCGGGAGGCTGAGGCAGGAGAATGGCGTGAACCCGGGAGGCGGAGCTTGCAGTGAGCTGAGATCGCGCCACTGCACTCCAGCCTGGGCGACAGAGCGAGACTCCGTCTCAAAAAAAAAAGTAAAAATGAAGCCCATCAATGCCAGAATTTACCCCTTTCTCAGGTACCCAAGGCCAAGGACTTTGGCTTAAGATCTCCACCCTCCTATTCAGAGAGCTCTGTCTGATAGCCCGCTCAGGAACTCCATTAAAACGCATGGCTGGGTGCGGTGGCTCACGCCTGTAATGCCAGCACTTTGGGAGGCCGAGGTGGGCAGATCACGAGGTCAGGAGATGGAGACCATCCTGGCTAACATGGTGAAACCCCGTCTCTACTAATAAAATACAAAAAAATTAGCTGGGCACGGTGGCGGGCACCTGTAGTCCCAGCTACTTGGGAGGCTGAGGCAGGAGAATGGCATGAACCTGCGAGGCGGAGCTTGCAGTGAGCCAAGGTTGCGCTACTTGCACTCCAGCAAGACTCCGTCTCAAACAAAAAAAAAGAAAAACTCAGTCACACAATGATCCCTGAGCTGTTCCCAAAGTCCTGAGATGCAGTTTGGGATCACTTGCACCTTCCACATTGAAAGGAAGAATAAGGCTAATGTGATCAAGCACCAAGCCTGTAAAAGCAGGTAAAAGTCACCATCTGAGTCCACCTGCTCTGCTCAGAGCTGCTGGGCTGGGTGGCCTTCATCTGGAGGCCCTACTAGTGGGTGGTCCCAGGGAACTTCCTTGAGCCATACAGTCTTAAGGAAAAACCTGGCTTCCTTCCCTTACCCATGCCCCCAGGAGCCCAATGAGTACAATTCCTTCTCTTCCGGGCACAGAAGGAGGACCAAGCCAAATCTCAGCCTTGGGAGATTTGAGAAGAAGCAACAATGATTAAGCAGGATCATAAACAGGAAGCAGCTTCCCACTGAGGAGCCATGATGAGCCTAGTTTCAAGACCAAGAAGAGGAACTCCTTCCAGACCAGGAAGGGGCTGAGGTGGAGGCCTAGACTGGGACTGTCCCTAGCCCTGGGCCTCTGGGAAGAACAGCAGCTTGACTCCAAGTATTGGTAGGCAGTCTGGCTTGAGGGCGAGGACAAGGGCCATCCAAGCTCTGGAGGAGGCTAAGATGGTACCTCAGGACTTGGCCATGTAGATGAGCCACCTCATGGCCTCTATGAGGCTGAAGAGTTAACACCAGCCATGGACAAGACTAAGTAGCTACTTCTCTCCCCTGAGAGACAGGAACTGTCCCTAGTCTCATTAGTCCTAGCCTGAGTCCACCTTAAACCCAGGTTAAGGCTACCAGCATCTAAGCTGCAGGTCCCAGCTGAGGACAAAGCTAAGCGGCAGCCCTAACCTTGGCCCCAACCCTGGACAAGGAGTATCTGGGACTGGGGATGATGCTGAGTAGCTGCATCCAGGGTCCTACCCTAAGCTAGAACCAGGGGTCTATCCTAGGCTAGGCTGAGGGGTTACTTGGGTAGAAGTGAGCATAGGGCAGAGGCCTCTTCAGAGGTGAGCCTGTTGAATAAATCCAGACAAGCAGAGATCTGTGTTGCAGATGCTCTTATTTCTTGACTTGGGGGAGTCAGCAGAAATATGGGGCTCTCCAGGTAGCTCTGCTCCCAGTGAATTTTGTTACTGAGCCAGAGAGCTCTCAGGCAGCTCTCCTGTCTGTGGCAAGTCTTCCCCTAAACTAAGGGCTGCTCCAGAAATCCTGGTGGAGACAAGTAAGGACCCAGGGCCCAGCAAAGTTCCTACTCCAGAGCAGAGAAGTCCTGGGGAAAGGAAGGGTGGAGCTCTGTAGTCCTCCTCCTCTCAGCAGGCCAGAGAAGGCAGCTTGAAGCCAGGGATGGACAGCACATTCAAGCCCAAGCAGGTGGGAGCTACTGGGCTGTTTCAGTGAGGTGTCTCCAATCTTTGAGCTGCTACTTTCTAGCCAAATGAACTTGGTCAAGTCATTTAATTTTTCTAAACTTCTATTTCCTGTAAAATGGGAATAACATCAGTACTTTCCCCACTGGGGTTATGAGAAGCATTAAATGAGGGATTATATAAAGATGAGTAGAATGCCTGGCATGTATTAAATGCTCATAAATGTTAACTATTTTCATGATTGGAAGTAGGGACTTTAGCCAAAAGATCCAGGTCCAACCAGTCCCTCTATAACCTGCATCCTCTGAGACCCGTAGCTGTTTAAAAACACACAACTGTGTATATATTAAACTATGTATATATTTCACACACATATCTTAAAAATAGCTCCAGATGACAGAAGAATATTGCATACACAGGTCCACCATGGGCCCCTCCAAGTCCCACGCACCCTTCCCTGATCACTGTGTCCCAGAAATGATTTCCTGTGTCAGTGACACAGAGGACCTGTCCAAGCAAGCCTCCAGGTCCTGAGTGTTCTGATGCCTGAAGGGTAGTCATAGGTCCCGAGGTGGGGTCGGGGGTGGAGTGCTAGGGTCCCATAGGATGTCCTCATATGGGCTTAGAACTGGGCCTGAGGGCCATCCTTGAGTCCCAGTCTGCTCCAGCAGGGCTTTGAGTAAGCCCACAGTGAGAGGGGGCTCTGCTCCAGGCTCAGGAAATGGGGTAGGGGGCCCCACCTCATCTGGGAGGTATGTCCTCAGTAGAAGCAGGAGCTCAGCTGGAGCCAGTTCTGGTGGGCACAGGCGGCAAAGGAGGGGGAGGTGAGCATCAAGCCGGCGGTGCTGGGCAAACTCGGCCAGCAGCAGTTTGAAGATTTCACTTCGAAGCAAGGGACTGGAGGGGCCGAGGGCCAGGCCTGCATCCAGAGCCCGATCCCATTGCTCCTTTTGCACCAGCTGCCCGACAGCTTGGAGCACAGCCTTGGGCCGCCCACTGCTCAAGAGCAGCTCTAGCTCCAGAGCCTCAGGCCTGGTCCCCTCCTCACCTAGCACTGCCAGGGCTCGGCGATACAGGGGCAGTCCCGGGCCCCCTGCCCCCCAGCCCGGCCCACCCTGCTGCTGAGCCAGCTCCACAAAAGGTGGCAGCCATCGAGGCTCCAGCCGGCACAGACATTGGCAGAGGAGTTCAAAGGGGGGCAGTATCCCATTGGGGGGTTCCTTTACAGCGGTTATTCCCCCTAATACTTTCTTCCACACATCAGGGGGTGCTTGGGACCTCAGCTTGCCATTCCCATCTGTCTGGAGCTGCAGGACCCTGAGGGTGGCACCCCAGGCTGCTGTAGGAAGGGCCTGGAAAACAGTGTTGAGCTGGGCCAGCTGGTCTCCTATCAACTCGGTCCTCAGCAGGCGTGCCACTTCCTGCTCCGCCAGCTCAGTCCAACCAGCCTCCTCATCATCGCCAGCCACCAGCTGGGCCTTCAGCTGCTCTAAGCCTCGGTAATCCCGAAGTTCGGTCCTCAACATGGTCAGCAGTGTAGATGGGGGCAGGTGGCCCTGGAGGATGGAGGCCAGGGCCTGAGGTGCCCGGAATGTGCTGCTGTGTCTCAGTTCTTCTGGAGTGAGCTGGGCACCCCGCAGGCTCCGCCGCTGGTAGTACCCGCAAGCCTCCTCAAACACCAGATCCTTGGCTGAAGGCAGCTCAACACCCTGTGGGGCTTCCCAGCCCACACAAAACAGACCCAAGGCTGAAAGCAGACGAAGACTCCCTCGGGTCTCCAGCTCTTCCTCATCCTCCATGCCGGGGGCTGGCGGTTCCAGCAGATGTACCCTGTCTGTACTTAGGACCTTCCTCTCCAGCAGCTGCCCACTGCCCATGTCCAGCAGTTCCAATGTGGAGCCCAGCACACAGGCCAGAGTGCCCTGAAATGTGCCTAGGGCTGCAGACCCCCGAGAGCCTACAGGTGCCTCCTGCAGGATGCCCACTGCCCGGGTACCACCGTGGGACTGCACTAGGCTCACAGTGCCCCCAAAGTCAAGCAACAGCAGGCCGTGGGGAGTTGGGGCCCAGGTGTGTACAGCCAGTGGCTCTCTGAGGGACAGCAACCCAGGAAGGCCTCGGAGCAGGGTCCGGAAGTCCCACGTGTCCCCTCGTCCAGGATTCAGACTCTTACTGTAGGAGAGGCCAAGCCGTGGGGCAGCCACCATCACTTTGCCCTTGCCTGGGCTCCAGATGAGTAGAACGTGGGCCACGCCAGGCCAGGTGGTGGCAGTGGGCACCAGGAAGAGGTGTCTGCAGGAGGCCAGCAGCCCGAAAGCGGGGCAGTGGTGCAGCAGGACGTGCGTGCGGCCCAGGCTGGTGCTAGCTTCCCCGCTGGGCTCCAGGGTCCGGACGCACACACAGTGGCTGAAAGCAGTTGCTGGCGGCCCTAACGGGCCCTCGGACCCGGCTTGGCGCTCCTCGCACCACACCAGGCGGCCTCGGAGCGCCGCCACTGCCACCACGCGGGCTCCCCCGCCCGGACACAGCTCGGTGCTCTGCAGCAGTCGCCAGCCAGGCCCCACGCCCGCGCCCCACAGCTCGGTCAGGCCACTCTCCCACACCAGCACCAGCGCCGGCCGCGCTGGCCACGGCAGGAAGAAGGCGTCCAGCGGGGAGGGCTGGCCTGCCGGCCAGGCCCGCTCCAGCTCCGCGCCGGGCCCTCGCGCCGCGACCAGCAGCTGCGGGGCTACCGTTCCCAGGGGTCGCAGGAGCAGCAGGTGGCGGCCGTCCGGGCTGCCGCGGACTCGTACCGCTGGGTCCCCGGCCAGCAGCTCCCGGAGCCGCGCCGCGCCGCCGAAGGCACTCAGGTCCGAGAGCAGCCGCAGAGTCCCCGAGCGCTTCATGGCGCCGCCGCGCGTGAGCGCGCCCAGGCTTTGCCCAGGTCCAGCCGCCCGGCAGGACGAGGCCCGATTCTCGGGGGAGCCAAGCAGGGCCAAGACTTCCGTCTCCCGTGGATGAGGTGAGCAGAGGCCGGGCTAAGCGTCGACTCCGCCCCGCCCCGCCCCGCCAGGCCGGCTCCGGGATGGCTCCTGCAGTCGCCGGGCCAGCACTACACGCTCGCCGGGGGAGGAGCCACCGGAGCGCCCTAGGGGCTCAGCGCCTGCACCGCGCCAGCCCGGGGACGCTCTCGGCGTAGGGGGAGGCCCTTCCCCAGACCCCAGGACGCCGCCCAGTGGCCCGGAGTCCGACGCAGGAATAGGGATTCCAGCCCCCTGAGCCCCTCTCCCAAGGATTTCACCCCAGTTTACTCCTTCAGGAAATTTTTGTTGAGCACATGCTTTGTGCCAGGCTCTGAGTAGACAGCCCTAAACAAAATAGAAAACCTCAACCTCATGGAGATGACAATCTAGTGGAAATAGTAATAAACATGGGGTGCGGTGGCTCCCTCCTATAATCTTAGCACTTTGGGAGGCTGAGGTGGGAGGATTGCTTGAGGCCAGGCGTTCGAGACCAGCCTGAGCAACATAGGGAGACCTTGTCTCTATGAAAATTTAAAAAAAGAAAGAAAGAGAGAAAAACAGAAAGAAAGAAGAGAAAACCACTTCCATATCACTATGTGACAGCCCTCTCTATCCCCTAATCCCTTCTACAGATAAGGAGGATGAAGCACAGAGAGATTAAGTAACTTGACTAAGATCAAGCAGGTAGTAAGTGGTGGAGGTGGGATTCCAACCACAGGCACTCTGGCTCCAGAGTCAGTGCACCAAATCACTTTATCATATCAACAACTCATCACCCAAACCAAAACAGAGAAACATACTTTAGAAGCAGTAAAACCTACAGATTTGTATGTAGGGCTCCTTCCACATCTTGACCGCCTCTTCAGGTGAGCAGTTTTCCTCCTCTCTCCAAGGCCAATCCCTCTTTATGAGCCCTGCCTCTCCTCCCCGGCCCCTACCTTCCTTGAGAACTTGCATCCATTTCTGTTTCACTGGCCTCATTCCGTCCTCTTGCCGTCAACATAGAAATACCCTCTCATCTCTCCTGTCTTGGAATTCGTTCTTTCATCCTCATCTCCCCACTTCCACCTCCATCACTCCCTCCCCCTTTCCTTTCTCTGTCAAGTTTCATGCAAGGATGCTACATTTGCCACCTCCACTTTCTTTCCTTCTATCAACCCACTATTTCCCTGAAGTAGCTTTTGCTGAGGTCTTCAAGGACATTTTTACTTGACAACCTTCTCGTTGAAAGTCCCTCCTGTGGTTTCCACTGCATCTTTCCTGGCTGGTTTTCCTTTTTTTTTTCTTTTTTTTTTAGATAGCACTATCTTCAGAGTTTTATTTGCCTTTGGTTCATCTTCCTCCATCCTTTATTCATTGATTGATTGATTGACTGATTGATTGAGACAGAGTCTCACTCTGCCGCCCAGGTTGGAGTGCAGTGGTGCCATCTTGGCTCACTGCAACCTCTGTCTCCTGGGTTCAAGCGATGCTCCTGCCCAGCCTCCCGAGTAGCTGGGATTACAGGCACCTGCCACCACGCCCAGCTAATTTTTTTTTTTTGAGATGGAGTCTCGCTGTGTCACCCAGGTTGGAGTGCAGCAGCACGGTCTTGGAAATTTTTGTATTTTTAGTAGAGACAGGGTTTCACCTTGTTGGATAGGATGGTCTTGATATCTTGACCTTGTGATTCACACTCCTCGGCCTCCCAAAGTGCTGGGATTACAGGCATGAGCCACTGTGCCCGGCCTATTTATTTATTGAAACAGAGTCTTGCTCCATTGCCCAGGCTGAAGTGCGGTGGCACAATCTTGGCTCACTGCAGCCTCCATCTCCCAGGTTCAAGTGATTCTCCTGCCTAAGTCTCCCTCCCTGGTAGCTGGGATTTCAGAAGTGCACCACCACGCCCAGCTACTTTTTGTATTTTTAGTAGAGATCGGGTTTTGCTATGTTGGTTGACCAGGCTGGTTGCAAACTCCAGGCCTCAAGTGATCTGCCTGCCTTAGCCTCCCCAAATATTAGAATTACAAGCGTGAGCCACTGCACCTGGCCTCTCCATCACCCTTTAAATGTGCTCTTCCTCCTATATCCTGATTCCATCTTGAGCCCCTTTCTTTTTTCTTTTGCCTACAGCCCAGACGTCTCTGCTAGGCTCCAAAAAAAAGAGTATCCAAATGTCTACTAAATATTTATTTCTGCCTGAATGGCTCATCTCACAGACATTTCAATCTCAACATGTCCTAAACATCATCTTCCTGCCCCAAACTGTTCCTGCTTCAATTGCTCTTAGGTGACATAGATTTCTTTTGTTTTTGTATCATATCCTCATATTTAGAGTAGAACTTGACACAAAGAAAGTCTCCAACAGATGTTTGGTGAAGGAATCATTACATTTTCATGGGCACACGTTTGTGTGTATGATATCACTTAGAAAACTTTTCCTTAAAAATTACAGAAGTAGGCCAGGCATGGTGGCTCAAGCATGCAGTTCCAGCTACACAGGAGGCTGAGGCGAGAGGATTGCTTGAGGCCAGGACTTGGAGTCTGCAGTGTGCAATGACTGTGCCTGTGAATAGCCACTGCACTACAGCCTGGGCAACATGGCAAGCATCCTGTCTCTTAAAAAAAAAAACAACAATAACAACAACAAAAAAAACCTTACAGAAAGAGACCATGGCTGTCTTAAGCAAAAATGAAGTTATTTAGAAGAACATAGCAGACTCACAGAATCTTCAGGAGAAAGGAAGAACAGGTGTGGCAAATGGTCGTGAACCAAGACACTCACTGAAGACTAAGAAGTAGGAAGCACAACTGTTTTTTTGTTTTGTTTTGTTTTGTTTTTTGAGATAGAGTCTTGCTGTCTCCCCAGGCTGGAGTGCAGTGTCACAATCTTGGCTCACTGAAACCTCTGCCTCCTGAGATCAAGCAATTCTTCCACCTCAGCCGCCTGAGTAGCTGGTATCACAGGTGCACACCACCACGCCCAGCTAATTTTTGTATTTTTTGTAGAGACGGGGTTTTGCCACGTTGGCCAGGCTGGTCTCAAACTCCTGGCCTCTGGTGATCCGCCCGCCTCGGCCTCCCAAAGTGCTGGGATTACAGGCGTGAGCCACCGTGCCTGGCCACAATTGTTTTTTAGCAGGAACAATTTGTTCAAGATACCATGATCTCTGGTGCTATACAAGCTGATCACTGCGCTGGAAGATAGCACCTGTTATTAATAAATTCTGATTATACCTTCTACGGGGGTTCACTTCATTATACCTTTCTTTTGCCCCTGCCCACTTTTTTATATGCTTTTAGGGTACAACTTTGATTTTTTAAAAAAAACTGCAAATTGGCCGGGTGCGGTGGCTCGTGCCTGTAGTCCCAGCATTTTGGGAGGCCGAGGCAGGCGGATCACCTGAGTTCGGGAGTTCGATACCAGCCTGACCAATACGGAGAAACCCTGTCTCTACTAAAAATACAAAATTAGCCCGGCGTGGTGGTGCATGCCTGTAATCCTAGCTACTCAGGAGACTGAGGCAGGATAATCACTTGAACCCAGGAGCCGGAGGTTGTGGTGAGCTGAAATCGCGCCATTGCACTCCAGCCTGGACAAGAGCGAAACTGCGTCTCAATAAAACAAACAAACAAAAAACACTGCTCATCATGTCTTTCTTTCTTTTTCTTTTCTTTCTTTCTTTTTTTTTTTTTTTTGAGATGGAGTTTTGCTCTGTCACCCAGGCTAGAGTGCAATGGCGTGATGTCAGCTCACTGCAACCTCCGCCTCCGGGTTCAAGGGATTCTCCTGCCTCAGCCTCCCAAGTAACTGGGATTTCAGGCGCCCACCACCATGCCTGGCTAATTTTTGTACTTTTAGTAGAGATAGGGTTTCACCATCTTGGCCAGGCTGGTCTCGAACTCCTGACCTCAGGTGATCCACCCGCCTTGGCCTCCCAAAGTGCTGGGATTACAGGTGTGAGCCACTGCGCCTGGCCAATCATGTCTTATACCATTGTGTAAGTAGACAAGAAAAATAAAACTCTACCAAGGAAGAACCTGAACTTCTGTGTTAAGAGGTGTTTCCTAATAGATCTGGGTTCAAATGCTTCTCCACTTCTTACTAACTTTACATCTCTCTCTCTCTTTCTCTCTTTTGTTTTTTGAGGTGGGCTCTTGCTTTGTTGCCCAGGCTAGAGTGCAGTGCCACTATCTCTACTCACTGCAACCTCCACCTCCTGGGTTCAAGCGATTCTCCTGCCTCAGCCTCCCGAGTACGGGCACCTGACACCATGCCCGGCTAATTTTTGTATATGTATACTTTTTTAGTAGAGAGAGGATTTCCCCATGTTGGCCAGGCTGGTCTCAAACTCCTGACCTCAAGTAATCCACCAGTCTTGGCCTCCTGAAGTGCTAGGATTATAGGCATGAGCCACTGTGCCCAGCCTGTTAGCATCTCTCTCTCTCTCTCTCTCTCTCTCCCTCTTTTTTTTTTTTGACAGGGAGTCTCATTGTCACCCAGGCTGAAGTGCAGTGGCGCGATTTGGGCTCACTGCAACCTCTGCCTCCCGGGTTCAAGCCATTCTCCTGCCTCAGCCTCCTGAGTATCTGGGACTACAGTTGCATGCCACCACACCTGGCTAATTTTTTGTATTTTTAGTAGAGACGGTTTTTCACCATGATAGCCAGGATGGGCTCAATCTCCTGACCTGGTGATCCACCCGCCCCAGCCTCCCACAGTGCTAGGATTACAGGTATGAGCCACTGCACCCGGCCCACATCTCTTGATCAAGAACTAAAGTGCTGGGTGCGGTGGCTCACGTCTGTAATCCCAGCACTTTGGGAGGCTGAGGTGGGTGGATCATGAGGTCAGGAGATCGAGACCATCCTGGCTAACACAGTGAAACTCCGTCTCTACTAAAAGTACAAAAAAATTAGCCAGGCGTGGTGGTGGGTGCCTGTAGTCCCAGCTACTCAGGAGGCTGAGGCAGGAGAATGGCGTGAACCTGGGGGGCGGAGCTTGCAGTGAGCTGAAATTGTGCCACTGCAAGACTCCGCCTGGCCAACAGAGCAAGACTCCATCTCAAAAAAAAAAAAAAAAAAAAAAAAAAAAAAGAACTAAAGCCCTTGAAAGCTGCACCTAGTGATGCTGAATAACCTAAACAATATGACATAGAGTTTTTATTATCCCCATTTTCCAGATGAGGAAACTAAGTCTCAGAGAGCTCAAGTAATTGCTCAGTCATAGAGTTAGTGGGTAGCAGATCTGGGATCCCTTTTCATAGTTTTCCAGAGGTAGTGCTGTTACCTACTCAGTATATGGCCTTCTGTGTTTATTCTAGTCTGCATCTGTATGAAATTGACTTCCCTGGCATAGATATGGGCAATGTATTGTGTTGCCCCATTCTCATACCTTCTTTCTTTTTCTCCTCTCCTCTAACCCTTGACTCAATCTTCACCTTTCTCAGAAAGCCTCTGGAGATGACATTTTCCCTTCTCTGAATTTTCAAGGCGTTTACAACTTGAACCTTTGTACTCCAGCCTGTATTCATTGAGATTTAAAACATTTAATTGTATATATCTCTATCTCTGTACCTGTACTTTGTTACAATATACTCTCAGGATCATTATTTTTCTTTTTACTGCATCCAGGATTGGATATTCAGTAGGTGCCAAGGGGAAAAATGTTGTTTATTTTATTTTATTTGAGACAGGGTCTCACTCAGTTGCCCAGGCTGGAGTGCAGTGGTTCACTGTAGCCTCTACCTCCCAGGCTCAAGCGATCCTCCAAACTCAGCCTCCCAAGTAGCTGGGACTACAGGTGCACTCAGCTAATTTTTTAAATTTTTAGTAGAGATGAGATCTCATTATATTTCCCAAGCTGGTCTCAAACTTCTGAGCTCAAGCGGTCCTCCTGCCTTGACCTCCCAAAGTGCTGAGATTACAGGCATGAGCCATGGCAGCATGCCAGAAAAATAATTTTGTTAAAAAGAAATCAGGTGGCTGGGCGCGGTGGCTCATGCCTGTAATCCCAGCACTTTGGGAGGCCGAGGCGGGCAGATCACTTGAGGTCAGGAGATTGAGACCATCCTGGCTAACACAGTGAAACCCCGTCTCTACTAAAAACACAAAAAATTATCTGGGCGTGGTGGTGGGTGCCTGTAGTCCCAGCTACTCGGGAGACTGAGGCAGGAGAATGGCTTGAACCCAGGAGGCAGAGGTTGCAGTGAGCTGAGATTGGGACACTGCACTCTAGCCTGGGCGACAGAGCCAGACTCCCTCTCAAGAAAAAGAAAAAAAAAAAAAAAAATCAGGCACACCCGGGCGTGGTGGCTCATGTCTGTAATCCCAGCACTTTGGGAGGCCGAGATGGGTAGATTAGCTGAGGTCAGGAGTTCGGGACCAGCCTGACCAACATGGAGTAACTCTGTCTCTACTAAAAATACAATAATTAACTGGGTGTGGTGGCGCATGCCTATAATACCAGCTACTTGGGAGGCTGAGGCAGGAGAATCGCTTGAACCCAGGAGGCGGAGGTTGCAGTGAGCCAAGATGGCGCCATTGCACTTCAGCTTGGGCAATAGACTGAGACTCTGTCTCAAAAAAAAAAAAAAAAAAAAAAAAAAAAAAAAAAAAAAATCGGGTATGGAATAGGGTTCTTTCAGCTGAACACAGGCTTCTAACTGGTATTCAAGAACTGCTGGGGTTCACTTAATGATACCTTTCTCTTGCCTGTGCCCACTCTTTTATATTCTTTTTTTTTTTTTTTTTTTTTTTTTTTTTGAGACGGAGTCTGGCTCTGTCGCCGGGACTGGAGTGCAGTGGCCGGATCTCAGCTCACTTCAAGCTCTGCCTCCCGGGTTCACGCCATTCTCCTGCCTCAGCCTCCCGAGTAGCTGGGACTACAGGTGCCCGCCACCTCGCCCGGCTAGTTTTTTGTATTTTTTAGTAGAGACGGGATTTCACCGTGTTAGCCAGGATGGTCTCGATCTCCTGACCTCGTGATCCACCCGTCTCGGCCTCCCAAAGTGCTGGGATTACAGGCTTGAGCCACCGCGCCCGGCCTCTTTTATATTCTATTAGAGTGGAACTGTAATTTTTTTCACCTCCAATCATGTCTTAAACTATTATGTAAGTAGACAAGAAAAATAAAACTCTACCAAGGTAAAACCTGAACTTCTGGATTGAGAGGACTTTCTTGAGAGATCTGGGTTTGAACTCTGTAGAGTCCAGCCCTACAGGGCCTGTGGTTTTCTCTTCATGTGCAGAAATAAGAGATCGTAGAAATAAAGACACAAGACAAAGAGAAGAAAAGACAGCTGGGCCTGGGGGACCACTACCACCAAGACGCGGAGTATGGTAATGCCTGGCTGCGCTGCTATTTATTGTATACAAGGCAAGGGGTCGGGTAAGGAGTGTGAGTCATCTCCAACGATAGGTAAGGTCACGCAAGTCATGTGTCCACCAGATGGGGGCCCTTCCCTATTTGGTAGCCGAGGCGGAGAGAGAGAGGGGACAGCTTACATCATCATTTCTTCTATGCATTTCTCGAAAAGATCAACGACTTTAATACTTTCACTAGTTCTGCTACTGCTATCTAGAAGGCAGAGCCAGGTGTACACAGCGGAACATGAAAGTGAAGCAGGAGCGTGACCGCTGAAACACAGCATCACAGGGAGAGGTTTAAGCCTCCAGATGGCTGCGGGTAGGCCCGGCTGATGTCAGGCTTCCCACTGAGAGGTGGTGGAGCAGAGTGTTCTCTAACTCCCCGGGGGAAAGGGGGACTTCCTTTCCTGGTCTGCTAAGTAACAGGTGCCTTCCCAGGCGCTGGCGCTATTGCTAGTCCAAGGAGCCCTCTAGTGGCCCTGGCTGGGCGTGACACTCTTGCCTTCTGGTCACTTCTCACTGAGTCCCTTCAGCTCCTAACTCTGTATGGCCTGGTTTTCATAAGTTATAATTGTAAAACAGAACTTATTAATACAAGAGTAATGCTACAAACTAATGATTAATAATATTCATATATTATTAATGAATAATAATTAAATTACAGGCACTGTGGCTCACACCTGTAATCCCAGCACTTTGGAAGGCTGAGGCGGGCAGATCACGAGGTCAGGAGATCAAGACCATCCTGGCTAACACGGTGAAACCCCGTCTCTACTAAAAATACAAAAAATTAGCCGGGCGTGGTGGTGGGCTCCTGTAGTCCCAGTTACTCTGGAGTCTGAGGCAGGAGAATGGTATGAGTC
Organism: Macaca thibetana thibetana; assembly: GCF_024542745.1. Classification (NCBI taxonomy): domain Eukaryota; kingdom Metazoa; phylum Chordata; class Mammalia; order Primates; family Cercopithecidae; genus Macaca; species Macaca thibetana. The sequence goes on along the minus strand of NC_065586.1, from coordinate 98,157,253 downwards.
CGGGAGGCGGAGCTTGCAGTGAGCCAAGATCGCACCGCTGCACTCCAGCCTGGGTGACAGAGCGAGACTCTGTCTCAAAAACAACAACAACAACAACAACAACAACAACAAACACATATATAATCACATCTATGTTCTATTTCTAATATAACTATTCTTATTTTAATTATTTTCTTTATTATACTGGAATAGCTTGTGCCTTTGGTCTCTTGCTGCAGCACCTGGGTGGCTTGCCGCCCATGGAACTCTTCTTCACTTCTTTTTTTTTTTTTTTTTGAGACGGAGTCTCGCTCTGTTGCCTAGGTTGGAGTGCAATGGCACGTCTCAGCTCATTGCAACCTCCACCTCCTGGGTTCAAGAGATTCTCCTGCCTCAGCCTCCCGGGTAGCTGGGATTACAGGTGCCTGCCACCACGCTCAGCTAATTTTTATATTTTTAGTAGAGAGGGTGTTTCACCATGTTGGCCAGGCTGGTCTCGAACTCTTGACCTCAAGTGATCCACCCACGGCCTCCCAAAGTGCTGGGATTACAGGCGTGAGCCACCGCGCCTGGTCTCTTCTCCACTTCTTACAAACTCTAGAACATCAGGCAAGCTAGTATTTAATTACTTAGAACCTTGAAGTACCTATTCATAAAGTCATTATAAGAATTCAGGCCGGGCGCGGTGGCTCAAGCCTGTAATCCCAGCACTTTGGGAGGCCGAGACGGGCGGATCACGAGGTCAGGAGATTGAGACCATCCTGGCGAACACGGTGAAACCCCGTCTCTACTAAAAAATACAAAAAACTAGCCGGGCGAGGCGGCGGGCGCCTGTAGTTCTAGCTACTCGGGAGGCTGAGGCAGGAGAATGGCGTAAACCCGGGGGGCGGAGCTTGCAGTGAGCTGAGATCCGGCCACTGCACTCTAGCCCGGGCGACAGAGCCAGACTCCGTCTCAAAAAAAAAAAAAAAAAAAAAAAAAAAGAATTGAAACACACACATATACACACATACACATAGTGAGTGTCTAGCACATCTTCTAATTTTAAGTTTTTTTTTTTTTTTTGAGACGAAATCTCGCTCTTGTCCCCCAGGCTGGAGTGCGATGGCGCAATCTTGACTTACTGCAACCTCCGCCTCCCAAGTTCAAGTGATTCTCCTGCCTCAGCCTCCCGAGTAGCTGGGATTACAGGGGCCTGCCACAACGCCTGGCCATTTTTTGTATTTTTAGTAGAGACGGGGTTTCACCATGTTGGCCAGGCTGGTCTCGAACTCCTGACCTCAGGTGATCCACCCGCCTCAGCCTCCCAAAGTGCTGGGATTACAGGTGTGAGCCACTGCGCCCGACTTATTTTAATTTTTTAACTTTTTTTTTCTTTTTAATAGTATTCTTGCTGTTATCTCACAGCACATCTTTTTAAACCTTCCATTTGTGTATTAAAAAACAGAGAGTCAGGCTGGGCGCGGTGGTTCATGCCTGTAATCCCAGCACTTTGGGAAGCAGAGGCGGGTGGATCACCTGAGGTCAGGAGTTCGAGACCAGCCTGGCAACATGGTGAAACCCCATCTCTACTAAAAAATACAAAAATTAGCCTGGCTTGGTGGTACACTCCTGTAATCCCAGCTACTCAGGAGGCTGAGGCAGGAGACTCTCTTGAACCCGGGAGGCGGAGTTTGCAGTGAGCCGAGATCGCATCCTGGGCAACAGAGTGAGACTCCATCTCAAAGAAAAAAAAAAAAGAAAACAGAGACTCAGAGGCAGGGAATGGTGGCACGTGCCTGTAATCCCAGCTACTTGAGAGGCAGAGGCAGGAGGACTGCTTGAGCGTAGGAGGTGGAGGCTGCAGTGAGCTATAATTGTGCCATTGCAGCACTCCAGCCTGGGCAAGAGCAAGATCCTGTCTCAAAAAAAAAAAAAAAAAAAGGAAAAAGAAAAGAAAACAGGTTTTGGCCAAGTTAATAGAGCTTCGCACGCTGCTTTGCACATATCAGGCACACACATATTTGTTGAAAGAATGAGTTTGTTTTCAATTTTTCATGTACAAAGTTGTAATACACATTTGGAAAATATATCTTTCCAAACTTCGCCAGTATTTCTAGATACATGTATTCCTAGAAGTAAAATTGCTGAGGTCAAAGAGTCGGCCGTGTTTCGGAAAACTGCTATTGCGATCCAGTAGGCCCTCAATAGACATTTCCATTGCGAATTTATTTCTCGCGATGCCTTTCGGGAGTTGTAGTCTTTGCGATGCTTGCTGGGAGTCGTGGTCTGAGCCGGTCTCAGGAAGCGGGCGTGAACTAACCCATTGCGCGCCAGGCTTTAGGACCCGGCGGGGCGCGGGGACACGGGAAGGGTCGGGGAGTTCGGGAGCGCGCCCGTGAGCCCGGAGCAGCGGCGGCGTCGGTAGCGTCGGGAGCGAGTGGGCCCGGGAACGGCGTGGGTGGTAGAGGAGGAGCCGCGGGCTCGGTAAGCGGCGGCGGCCCGGCCCGGCTCGGGCCTCGAACCTCACCAACCCTGTGGGTCCTGCCATACTAGGCCTTGGCCCCTAGGCGGTTCTGGGGGCGGGGCTTGCGCTGGCCGAGGGGAAGACGGAGACGCGAGGGGAGAGGGAGGGAGGACGGCTGCTGAGGCTGCGTGTGCCGGTGAGGGCTGGGCCTGGGGGCTGCCGAGCCTAGAGAGAAACGGCTTCGCTCCTCCAGCAGCCGGTCCCTTGGACCACTGGTCCCGGTCACGTCACTCCCTCTCCCCTATCCCTGCGAGGCCTTCTGGCTTCCCAGGCGCTGACCTTTGACCCCGCCAGCTGCCTCGAGAGACTCCTCTCCGGTTGTTCTTGGTCCTGGGGTGCGGGCGTGGGGCAAGGCACCTCTGAGAATCTCAGGGCTAGAGGAAAGCCGGTTTGTCCGAAGTCTTCAGGTGTCCTGGAAGGGCTCCAGTACTGTCCCTCTCCAGGCTCTGACAGGCTTTAACCCACCCTTCACACGGAATCAGTGAAGCTACTGTGTTTTCTTCGGGTTACTCGGCGAGGGCCCAGGAAAGGAACCTGTTCCCAGGAGGGTATAGGGAAGGAACAAGTAGAGAGAAACCTGGTCCCCTGGAGAAGGAGAAGCTGGGGCGTGCTGCCCCTGGCGAATGGGGAAGCAGAAACTTGGGCCAGACCCAAATGTGTGTTACTGGATCATCCACAGTTCTTCCTCTCCAGAAAGTTTTTTTTTTTTTTTTTTCCGAGACGGAGTTTTCGCTGTTGTCGCCCAGGCTGGAATGCAATGGTACGATCTCCGCACACCACAACCTCCGCCTCCGGGGTTCAAGCGATTCTCCTGCCCCAGCCTTGCGCCACCACGCCCTGCTAATTTTGTATTTTTGGTAGAGATGGGGTTTCTCCATGTTGGTCAGGCTGGTCTTGAACTCCAGACCTCAGGTGATCCGGCCGCTCAGCCTCCCAAAGTGTTGTGATTACAGGCCATTTTATTGTTCGTTTTTTTGAGACGGAGTTTCACTCTTGTTGCCCAGGCTGGAGTGCAGTGGCGTGATCCCGGCTCACTGCATCCTTCGCCTTCCAGGTTCAAGAGATTCTTTCTCCGTCAGCGTCCCGAGTAGCTGGGATTACAGACGTGAGCCACCACGCCCGGCTAAGTTTTGTATTTTTAGTAGAGATGGGGTTTCGCTGTGTTGGCCAGGCTGGTCTCAAACTTCTGACCTCAGGTGATTCACCTGCTTTGGCCTCCCAAAGTGTTCGGATTACCACCGCGCCCGGCCAGAAAAAGTGAGCTTAGTGAGAGCTTTTTCTTTGCTATCCTTTAGTTACTTTGTACACTAGGGTAAATATGATTTGTGTCCCTGCCCGAAATTTAGCAGGATTGGAATTATTTTGGGTGTGCCTTCAGTTGGATTTGTGTGCACAATAGCTTCTATGTGAAGGCTTTCAGGATATCAGATCACAGTCGAGGGAAAGAGATCCCTCTTGTTACGACTGTAAAGGGGGAATACCCATTTCAGTGACTAGAGAAGCCTTTACGGTGTTTTCTTTTTTCTTTTCTTTTTTTTTTTTTTTACAGTGTTTTCATTGACTTTCAGGTTTTATAATTTATTGTTCAACTTTTTTTTTTTTTTTTTTTTGAGACGGAGTCTTGCTCTGTCGCCCAGGCTGGAATGCAGTGGCGTGATCTCGGCTCACTGCAACGTCCCCCTCTCGGATTTAAGCGATTCTTCTGCCTTAGCCTCCTGAGTAGCTGGGACTACAGGCACGCGCCACCGCGCCCGGCTAATTTTTGTATTTTTAGTAGAGACGGGGTTTCACCATATTGGCCAGACTGGTCTCCAACTCCTGACCTCGTGATCCGCTCGTCTCGGCCTCCCAAAGTGCTGGGATTACAGGCGTGAGTCACCGTGCCCGGCGGACTTGTTCAACATTTGTATAATTAAAACAATGTGGAAACTCCAAAGTAGTCATTATGAAATTTGGAATTTCACATTGAGCACAGTTTAGGAATCTGTAACATTTGCTGAAAATGGCCAGAAATTGATCCAGGATATAGGAGGGTGAACTGTTTATTCAACACATTTATTGAGCACTTACTATGTAACTGGATTTAGGTTAGAAATTATGAGTATCTTTCCTCAAGGACATCAGAGGAACATATCGATATGAAATTTTTTATTACTTTGTGTTACATAGCCACATAAAGGCATTAGGCTGGGCGTGGTAATCCCAGCACTTTGGGAGGCTGAGGCGGGTGGATCACGAGGTCAGGAGATCGAGACCATCCTGGCTAACACAGTGAAACCCTGTCTCTACTAAAAATACAAAAAATTAGCTGGGTGTGGTGGTGGGCGCCTGTAGCCCCAGCTACTCGGGAGGCTGAGGCAGGAGAATGGCGTGAACCCAGGAGGCAGGGCTTGCAGTGAGCCGAGCTTGTACCACTGCACTCTAACCTGGGCGATAGTGAGACTCCGCTTCAAAAAAAAAAAAAAAAAAGCATTTCTACAGTGTGAAGGGAATACTGCTGTTGCTTGGGAGAGGCAGGGAAATCTTTGCAGGAGGAAGTACTTGAGTTGGGTGTTGAAGGATGAGTAGGAGGTTGCACAAGTAAGAAAAGGCATTTTGACTGGGTCTGGTGGCTTACACCTGTAATCCTAGCACTTTGGGAGGCCTAGGCAGGTAGATTGCCTGAGCCCAGGAGTTTGAGACGAGCCGGCTCAACATGGCGAGACCCCGTCTCTAAAAAAGAAAAATAAAGACTGGGCGCGGTGGCTCAAGCCTGTAATCCCAGCACTTTGGGAGGCCGAGACGGGCGGATCATGAGGTCAGGAGGTCGAGACCAGCCTGGCTAACACGGTAAAACCCCGTCTTGCCGGGCGCGGTGGCTCAAGCCTGTAATCCCAGCACTTTGGGAGGCCGAGGCGGGCGGATCACAAGGTCAGGAGATCGAGACCACAGTGAAACCCCGTCTCTACTAAAAATACAAAAAATTAGCCAGGCGCGGTGGCGGGCGCCTGTAGTCCTAGCTACTCAGGAGGCTGAGGCAGGAGAATGGCGTGAACCGAGGAGGCGGAGCTTGCAGTGAGCCGAGATCGCGCCACTGCACTCCAGCCTGGGCAACAGTGTGAGACTCCGTCTCAAAAAAAAAACAAAAAAACAAAAAAACAAAAAACCCCGTTTCTACTAAAAAAATAACAAAAAACTAGCCGGGCAAGGCAGCGAGCGCCTGTAGTCCCAGCTACTCTGGAGGCTGAGGCAGGAGAATGGTGTAAACCCGGGAGGCAGAGCTTGCAGTGAGCTGAGATCCAGCCACTGCACTCCAGCCTGGGCCACAGAGCCAGACTCCGTCTCAAAAAAAAAAAAAAAAAAAAAAAAAAAAAAGCATTTCATTTGGAGAGAACAGTACCTGCAAAGGCTTGATTAGGGTGTGAGAGGAAAAAAATTATTATTATTATTATTATTTTTTTTTTTTTTTGAGACGGAGTCTCGCTCTGTCGCCCAGGCTGGAGTGCAATGGCGCGATCTCGGCTCACTGCAAGCTCCGCCTCCCGGGTTCACGCCATTCTCCTGCCTCAGCCTCCCGAGTAGCTGGGACTACAGGCGCCCGCCGCCTCGCCCGGCTAATTTTTTGCATTTTTTTAGTAGAGACGGGGTTTCACCGTGTTAGCCAGGATGGTCTCGATCTCCTGACCTCGTGATCCGCCCGCCTCGGCCTCCCAAAGTGCTGGGATTACAGGCGTGAGCCACCGCGCCCGGCCGAAAAAAATTATTTTAAATCTCAGAAATTTGTCCAAAACAAGATGTGTGGTGGGGAAATTGCTAGGAGGTGAGACTGAAAAGAAAATGGGGAGTCATTGGAATTGTTTTTCTCCTTTTTTTTTTTTTTTTTAGCTTCTGAGGAGTTTTTTTAAGTTAGGGAGTGACAGAAATGCAGATTAAAGTAATGAAAAATGAGGCAGTGAGACTGATTAAGAGTTGTTGCAGTTGACAGAGAGTCTGAAGAAAGTGTAGCTGTGGGAATGAAGAGGAGGGGATTTTAGAAATACTGTACTTCTGAGATTGATTCAGCTTCTTAGGAAGAGAGTGGGCTAGGATTTCTAATTTCAGAGAGTGGATGTGTGGGGATTTCATTGACAAGATATGGATTAGAAAAAATAGAGCAAGTTTTTAAAGGTTAGGGTATGGAAAGAGGCATAGGGGATATGTGTGGTATGCCGAGCTCAGGTTGCTTGTAGGATGTACAGATGGAGACCTTAGTAGGCAGCTGTAAGTGAGAGGACTGGTGAGCTTAATATATTGGCACCAGCTCTGAGTGAGGGCATATATGAAAAAAGTCCTGGGGAAAAAATAATGTTTTTTTTTTTGTCTATAGGAAGTAGCAGATTATGCACTTCCTCCACTTAATAATGAGCTTCTCAAGGCAGGGACTGTAAACTTAGTAATTTTTTGGTCCCTTTCTGTCTTACACTATGCTTGTGTTATTTATAAGATCTGAATAAGTGTTATTAAAGTAGCAGGAAATCAGTTTACTTTGTAAGATTGCAGGTACCTTTTGGGCTTCCTTTAAGAAGATTATGGGGTCAGGTGAGGTGGCTCACGCCTGTAATCCCAGCACTTTGGGAGGCTGAGACTGGTGGATTGCTTGAGCTCAAGAGTTCAAGACCAGCCTGGGCAAGATAGCAAAACCCTGTCTCTACAAAAAATACAAAAGTTAGCTGGGTGTGGTAGTGTGAGCCTGTAGTCCCAGCTACTCAGGAGGCTGAGGTGGGAGGGTGGTGTGAGCCCAGGAGGTTGAGGCTGCAGTGAGCTGTGATTGTGCTACTGCATTCCAGCTTGGGCAAGGAGGGAAACTGCCTTTCGATTGGGTGGGGGCGGGGGCTGGGGAGAAGATGATTTTGGGACTTTATCTTATAATTTTCATTTTAATTGAGATTGTGTTCATGAGGCTTATATAATTGAACAGGAGAAGAAATGAGAAGATATGAGTCACGGTGTGCTGTGTGAGGAAGTTCAGGGCTGGAGCAGGAGACAGACAGTATTAATTTATAGGAATCTCCTGCTCATTGACAAGATCTTACCATGAATTTTCATTCTGGGATGTGTCAGAAAATGTGGTTTCCAATCGGAATTTCCTGAAATCCTGTCAATTGGAACTGGTTCCCCCTCTGGAAGGAGGAATGCATTCCTTCTTGTGTAGGATAACTTGAAAGGGAACCTAAAGTCATGTTTATTTAAATGAATGAGAACTCATCTTCATTGTCCATTTGTAACATTAGGCAAACTCAGTAGATGTTGCTGGGACCAGATTGAATTGTCTTCTGTGAAGCTAGTTGACCTGTAGTAGGTACAGACTGTGGCTGATACCTGGAAAAGTCTTGGTTTTGCCACTTGCCTCTTAGTCTTGGGAAAGTCTCTGAGTTACTTCCACTTTCAGGTATAGGCTGAACACCCATTCTGAGGGGAACATTGTCTAGAGCACACAAGCTACGGACCCTGCCTTGTAGTGGTTCGTGTGCTTCCTTAATCAGTCTGGTTCTGTCCTAGCTTCTAGAAAATAGGGATGATGCTTGTCAGGTGATGTCCTGAGTTGACTGACTTTTCTTTCTCTTTTTCTTTTTTCTTTTTTTTTTTTGAGATAGAGTCTCCCGGCCGGGCGCGGTGGCTCAAGCCTGTAATCCCAGCACTTTGGAAGGCCGAGACGGGCGGATCACGAGGTCAGGAGATCGAGACCATCCTGGCTAACACGGTTAAACCCCGTCTCTACTAAAATACAAAAAAAATTAGCCGGGCGAGGTGGCGGGCGCCTGTACTCCCAGCTACTCGGGAGGCTGAGGCAGGAGAATGGCGTGAACCCGGGAGGCGGGGCTTGCAGTGAGCTGAGATCCGGCCACTGCACTCCAGCCTGGGCGATAGAGCCAGACTCTGTCTCAAAAAAAAAAAAAAAAAAAAAAAAAAGAAGAGATAGAGTCTCCCTCTGTCGCCCAGGCTGTAGTGCAGTGGCCCGATCCTGGCTCACTGCAACTTCCGCCTCCTGGCTTCAAGTGATTCTCCTGCCTCAGCCTCCTGAGTAGCTGGGATTACAGGCCCCCTCCACCACACCTAGCTACTTTTTGTATTTTTAGTAGAGATGGTGTTTCACCATGTTGGCCAGGCTGGTCTCGAACTCTTGACCTCAGATGATCCCTCCACCTCGGCCTCCCAAAGTGCTGATATTACAGGCATGAGCCACCGCGCCTGGCTGACTTTTCTTTCTTTGTTTTTTTTTTTTGAGACAGAGTCTTGCTCTGTCGCCCAAGCTGGAGTACAAGTGGCATAATCTTGGCTCACTGCAACCTCCCTCTCCCGGGTTCAAGTGATTCTCCTGCCTCAGCCTCCTGAGTAGCTGGGATTACAGGTGATCGCCACCATGTCCAGCTAATTTCTATATTTTTAGTAGAAGCGGGGTTTCACCATGTTGGTCAGGACAGCTTTGAATTCTTAGTCTTAAGTGATCTGCCTGCCTTGGCCTCCGAAAGTGCTGTGATCACAGGCGTGAGCCACTGTGCCTGGCCTCTTTTTTTTTTTTTTTTTTTTTTTTGAGATGGAGTCTTGTTCTATCACCCAGGCTGGAGTGCAGTGGTACGATCTCAGCTCACTGCAACCTCTTCCTCCCAGGTTCAAGCAATTCTCGTGCCTCAGCTTTCTGACTGGCTGGGACTACAGGCATGTGCCACCAGGCCGGCTAATTTTTGTATATTTAGTAGAGATGGGGTTTTACCCTGTTGGCCAGGCTGGTCTTGAACTCCTGACCTCAAGTGATCCACCTGCCTTGGCCTCCCAAAGTGTTGGGATTACAGACATGAGCCACCATATTTGGTGAGTTGATTGACTTTTCTTGGATAAAATGGGAGTGTTGATATTATGGATATCAGTTTGGAGTTTCCATAGAAGTGTTACTTTAACTGAATCTTTTTTTTAATTTTTTGAGACTGAGTCTTGCTCTATCGCCCAGGCTGGAGTACAGTGGCGCCATCTCAGCTCACTGCAACCACTGCCTTCCAGGTTCAAGCGATTCTCGTGCCTCAGACTCCTGAGTAGCTGGGATTACAGTGAATCCGGTTTTTAATGGTCTAGTTAGCTCCTGATGTTTTGCACTAACAGGACATTCTGATAGGGAGAAGCGCTACCAGAGAGAAAGATTTAATGGCTTTGTCACTTACTAGTTGTGTTGCTTTGAGCAAAGTAATATCCTCATTGTAAAAATAGGTTGGGGCTGGGTGCAGTGGCTCATGCCTGTAATTCTAGCACTTTGGGGGGCCTAGGTGGGAGGATTGCTTGAGCCCAGGAGTTCGAGACCAACCCGAGCAACATGGTGAAACTCAATCTTTACAAAAAATATGAAAAGTTAGCCAGGCCTGGTGCCATGTGCCTGTAGTCCCAGCTACCCAGGAGGCTGAGGTCAGAGGATCACTGAGGCTACAGTGAGCCATGATTGTGCCACTGCACTTCAGCCTTGGTGATAGAGACCCTATCTCCAAAAAAAAAAAAAAAAAAAAAAAAAAAAGATGCAGGCCCTACTCTATTTTCTTTCTTTCTTTCTTTTATTTTTTTGGAAACAGAGTCTCACTCTGTCCCCCAGGCTGGAGTGCAGTGGTGCAGTCTTGGTTCACTGCAACCTCTGCCTCCTGGGTTCAAGCAATTCTCCTGCCTCAGCCTCCCAAGTAGCTGGGAGTACAGGCACTTGCCACGATGCCTGGCTAATTTTTGTATTTTTAGTAGAGACGGGGTTTCTCCATGTGAGCCAGGCTGGTCTGGAACTCCTGACCTCAAGTGATCCGCCTGCCTCAGCCTCCCAAAGTGCTGGGATTACAGGCGTGAGCCACTATGCTAAGCCCTATTTTTATTTTGGAGATATAGAATCCTTGGAGTGACTAGCAGTAGAAATTCATTAAAATAGAAAGGGGTTGTTTGCTTGTCTTAGAGCCAGTCTTTTGGGTGGAATTGGGGGAACCTGTCACATGCTACTGAAAGAAGCTGTGCCAAGGAACCATGTGGAACAGTAGGATGTGGTCTAGTAAGTGAGCTAAATACCTGGGGCTTTTAGAAAGGAAGAAAGAATGATGCCCACATTCTTCACAAAGGGAAAAAAAAAGAAAGTGGGAGGCATATTAGGAGATAGCTTGAAGGGCTGGGGCTTGGAGGTAGAAAAACTGCATTCTCTTAAGTTCTTATAGTGCTAATGTTTACCTCTAGGTAGTATGGTAGGCCTTGCAGAAAGGCTTAGGGAGCAGGTAACTTTTGCTGAAAGGTTTTTTAAAAAACCCTTGTATCTAGAGGAACTAGGGAATTTTTAGGAGATCAGGACAGGAGACTTACTGGAAAGTCAGGGTAGAAGACTATTTCTGGCTTGATATAAACATGTTCCCTCAGCCGGGCACGGTGGCTCATGCCTGTAATCCCAGCACTTTGGGAGGCCGAGGCACGGGGGATCACTTAAGATGAGTTCGAGGAGAAGCGTAGACCATCACTGGGGAGGCCGAGACGGTCATGAGGTCAGGAATCGAGACCATCCACGGTGAAACCCCGTCTCTACTAAAAATACAAGAAAATTAGCCGGGCGAGGTGGCGGGCGCCTGTAGTCCCAGCTACTCGGGAGGCTGAGGCAGGAGAATGGCGTGAACCCGGGGGAGCGGAGCTTGCAGTGAGCCGAGATCGCGCCACTACACTCCAGCCTGGGGCACAGAGCAAGACTCCGTGTCAAAAAAAAAAAAAAAAAAAAAAAAGATGAGTTCGAGACCAGCCTGACCAACTTGGTGAAGCCCTGTCTCTAAAAAAAGTACTAAAATAAGCTGGGTGTGGTGGCATGCGCCTCTAGTCCCAGCTACTTGGGAGGCTGAGGCAGGAGAATTGCTGGAGCCCAGGAAGCGGAGGTTGCAGTGAGCTGAAATCATGCCATTTCACGACCCTGGGCGACAGAGTGAGACCCTGTCTCAAAATGAAACAAAACAAAAACGTGTTGCCTCCTTTGTGTATTGGGTGAATGGCTCATGGTCAGATAATGGGAATATTTTATTTGACTTCGCCACAAGTCTTGGACAGATAGCTACGTAAGACTTTCATCTCCATCACTAAGCATTGTGGATACTATAGTCAGTGTGTCTTGTAGTGATCTTCTTTCACATATGGAGAAATGGGCTACAATCCCAAAGGAAGTGTGATTTAATGCGGGGAGAATGAGATGTGGTAAGGTGAGTGTTGCTTCGTGCCTTTTTCAGAGACTGCAGAGGTTTCATTCATTCTTTCAGTAGTCTCTGTCTAGATACTCCTTCCTTTTCCAAGTCTGGTTTAAGGCTTGGATGAGTACCTCTCAAACTTTAGTGGTCATCAGAATTACTTGGGGCAGGGTATTTATTTATTTATTTATTTATTTATTTATTTATTTATTTATTTTGAGACGGAGTCTCCCTCTGTCGCCCAGGCTGGAGTGCAGTGGCACGATCTCAGCTCACTGCAAGCTCCGCCTCCCGGGTTTATGCCATTCTCCTGCCTCAGCCTCCCGAGTAGCTGGGACTACAGGCGCCCGCCACCTCGCCCGGCTAGTTTTTTGTACTTTTTAGTAGAGACGGGGTTTCACCGTGTTAGCCAGGATGGTCTCGATCTCCTGACCTCGTGATCCGCCCGTCTCGGCCTCCCAAAGTGCTGGGATTACAGACTTGAGCCACCGCGCCCGTCCAGGGTTGTTTTTTTTTTTTTTTTTTTTTTTTTTTTTTTTTTTTTTTTTAGACGGAGTCTTGCGCTGTCGCCCAGGCTGGAGTGCAGTGACGCGATCTCGGCTCACTGCAAGCTCCGCCTCCCGGGTTCACGCCATTCTCCTGCCTCAGCCTCGCAAGTAGCTGGGACTACCGGCATCCGCCCAGATGCCCGGCTAATTTTTTGTATTTTTAGTAGAGACAGTTTCAGCGTGTTAGCCAGGATGGTCTCCTGACCTCGTGATCCACCCGCCTCGGCCTCCCAGAGTGCTGGGATTACAGGCGTGAGCCATCCCGCCCGGCCGGGGCAAGTTTTTTAACCTCTTTGCTATTGACATATTGGGCTGGATAATTCTTTGTTGTGCGAGGCTGCCTCGAGTATTGTATGATGTTTAACAGCATCCCTGGCCTCTACCTAGTAGATGCCAGTAATACCTCCTCTCCCAATTGTGGCAATCAAAAATGTTTCCAGACATTGACAAATGTCCTCTGAGAGGCAAAATTGCACCAGTTGAGATCACTGATCTGGAGTGATTGTTAAAAATGTAGACCCAAACTAGGCACTGTGGCTTATGCCTGTAATCCCAGCACTTTGGGAGGCCAAGTGGGCAGATAACTTGAGCTCAGGAGTTTTGAGACCAGCCTGGGCAACATGGTGAAATCCCATTTCTACAAAAAAATGCAAAAATCAGCCAGGCATGGTGGTGCATGCCTGTAGTCCCAGCTACTCGGGAGGCTGAGGTGGGAGGATCACTTGAGCCTGGGATGCAGAGGTTTCAGTGAGCCGAGATCATGCCACTGCACTCTAGCCTGGGTGACAGAGCATGTCTCTCAAAAAAAAAAAAAGAAAAAGTTTGGTTCAATAGAAGGGTAGGAAGGCTTAAGAGTTTACATATTTAGGAGGCACTCCAGGAGATTCTGAAATAGGTGATCACAGCTCATCAGTATTAAAACATACTCTCTCGTAAGCTGAGGATTGTAGACTCTTACTTGACTTGTTTTCCATTTCTTTTTTCTGTCCTGTTTTATAGTATCTTTCCATTCATTATCAAGTTTTGATGGAGAATTATCCTCAGAGCACTGACTATACTCAATTAAAATAGTGAAAAAAAATTAAAAATCCTCAAAGATAGTGGGAGAGTTTTAAAAAAGTATCAATTAAATCCTGTAGTGGACATTAGGGTGTTTTATCCTTAAAAAATTACCATATTGGATGTATCAATATGTCTATCAACTTGACTAGACACTCGGATTCTTCTCCAGTTTTTCCTTCCAAGTTTTCTGCCATTCCTGTGAATTTGTCTGTTTCTGTTTTACTTTACTATTACCTATATTTACAGACAGATGTATACATCAGACAATTATCTTTTACTTTCTACCGTGGCACCTTCACCCACTGACAAACTAGAGTGGTGACTACTCAAGATATCTGGACATTTCACAGTTGGTTCATTAAAGCCAATGAGTACATACTCCCTCTTACTCACGTAGAACCTCTTCACAGATTGTCTGTAGGCCCTCAGCTTTGTTTATGTATAGATGACTCTGCTCCTGCTCATTCCTCTGCTTTTTGAGATACAGTATAGCATAGTGGAGAAGAACAGGAACTCTAATATCAGGCTGCCTGGGTTTGAGTCCCTACACTCACTTATCTGGACACGTTTCTTTTCTTTTCTCTCTTTTTTTTTTTTGAAATGGAGTTTTGCTCGTTGCCCGGGCTGGAGTGCAATGGCGCAATCTCGGCTCACCACAACCTCTGTCTCCCGGGTTCAAGTGATGCTCCTGCTTCAGCCTCCCAAGTAGCTGAGATTACAGGCATGTGCCACCATGCCTGGCTAATTTTGTATTTTTAGTAGAGATGGGGTTTCTCTATGTTAGTCAGGCTGGTCTTGATCTCCTGACCTCAGGTGATCTGCCCGCCTTGGCCTCCCAAAGTGCTGGGATTACAGGTGTGAGCCACCACGCCTGGCCCATCTTTTCTTTTCTCTTTTTCTTTTCTCTCTTTTCTGTCTCTCTTTCTCTCTTTCTTTCTTTTTCTCTCTCCCTCTCTCTCTCTCTTTCTCTTTCTCTCTCTTTCTTTATTTCTTTTCCAGTTCATGCTTTAGTTTTCTCATTGTAAACTTTCTGAATCATAGGGTCGTTATGAGGATAAAATGAGTTAATATGTATGAAGTATTTAAAACAGTGCCTGGTACATAATAAGAGCTAAATAGACTCTAGTTGTTATTTTATTTTTATTTTTCACTCTTGTAGCCCAGGCTGGAGTGCAATGGTGCAATCTCGTCTCACTGCAACCTCCACCACCTGACTTCAAGTGATTCTCCTGCCTCAGCCTCCTAAGTAGCTGGGATTACAGGCATGCACCACCATGCTCCACTAGTTTTGTATTTTTAGTAGAGACGGGGTTTCACCATGTTGGCCAGGCTGGTCTTGACCTCTTGACCTCAGGTGACCTGCCTGCCTCAGCCTCCCAGGTGCTGGGATTACAGGTGTGAGCCACCACACCTGGCCTGGTTGTTATTTTAGATAAGTGTCCTGAGTGTTCAAGCCTGGGGGCCCTACTCACCTGTTCTGCATTGTTCTAGTGTTCTGCACTGGTTCTGTTAAATTTTCACATATATGAGAACACACATGTACTTTTTTTTTAGATTAAGGACTATTTTACATAATGTGAAGTATACAACTTAATGATATTTTAACATGTGTACTCATTTTTGTGACCTTCGCTTAGAGATTGAGTATATTTCCGGCACTTCAGAAGGCTTCCTTGTGCTCCTTCCCAATCATCTCCCCACCTCTCCTGTGTCATCATAGATTACTTTTGTCTTTTAAAAACTTCATGTAAATGGAATCATCAGGTTGTACTCTTTTGGTTTGGACATTTTTCATTACATATTTTATTTTTTTTTCTGAGACGGAGTTTCACTCTTGTTGCCCAGGCTGGATTGCAATGGCGCAATCTCGGCTTGCCTCAACCTCCGCCTCCTGGGTTCACGTGATTCTCTTGCCTCAGCCTCTGGAGTAGCTGGGATTACAGGAATCACCACCATGCCCGTCTAATTGTCTGTGATTTTAGTAGAGACGGAGTTTCTCCATGTTGGTCAGGCTGGTCTTGAACTCCCGACCTCAGGTGATCCACCTGCCTCAGCCTCCCAAAGTGCTGGGATTACAGGCTGTGAGCCACTGCCACTGCGCCTGGCCCTCATTCAGTATTTTCTATGTAACTTATTCACATTGCTTCATGTATCAGTAATGGGCTCTTGTAAATTTCTATATGGTATTCTATTGTATGACTGTATCATAATTGTCCCATTTACTGCTGATGGATATTTGGATTCTTATATATTAAAAAAATTCACAAACACAAAAGACCAACTTTAATAAACTTTACAAAAACATTTCCGAAAAGGAATGTCTGTGCTCTGTCTAGGCACGGTGGCATTTCTGTTTCCTGAACACACCAAGTGCATTCAAATCCTGAGGTCTTTGCACTTGCCATTCCATCTATCTCGAACACTTTTCCCAAGATTTTTAGTTGGCTGATTTCTTCCTGTTATTCCAGATCTTAGCCCAAGTGCCACTTCTTCAAAGAGGCCTACTTTAATCCCAGATGAGAGTAGTTCCCTTTGCAGTTTGTCTTCAGGGCCCTTACCACTGTCTCAGTTTATCTTATTTGTTGTCTGTTTCCCTTCTACTGGAATGAAAATTCTGTGAGAGAAGGGATCTTTTCTGTCTTGCTTACTGCTGTGTTCCTAGTGCCTGTGCCTAAAAGGTACTCAATGCATATTTGTTGGATGAAGGAATGAATAAATGTCTGATCTCTACATATGTTTTTTTCCCCCTAAACTATTTACTTGTGTTTCTCTCTTTTTTTTTTTTCTGAGACAAGGTCTGGCTCTGTTGCCCAGGCTGGATGCAGTGACATTAGCTCACTGCAACCTTTGCCTCCTGGGTGCAAGACATCCTCCTGTTTCAGTGTCCCGAGTATCTGGGATTACAGGCTTCTGCCATCACACCTGGCTACTTTTCATATTTTTAGTAGGGATGGGATTTTGCCATGTTGCCCAGGCTGGTCTCGAACTCCTGAGCTCATGTGATCTGCCCGCCTTGGCTTCCTAAAGTGCTGGAATTACAGGTATGAGCCACCATGCCAGGTGTGCACATTTCCTTTTATTCATTTTCCTTCTTTCCCCTTCTTTTCTTTTATTCTCTTCTTTTCCTTCTATACTGGTTGAAATATTTTAGGATGTTTACCTTGGCATCTAGCTATAGCATTGTTTTTGTTTGCCTCAGTGTGAAGAGAGGGTGATACTTGGTGACAGTCCATTACAAATGTGAACGTAAGACTGAGTACAGTGGCTCATGCCTGTAATTCTAGCACTTTGGGAGGCTGAGGCAGGTGGATTGCTTGAGTTTGAAACCAGCCAGGGCAACATGGCAAAATCCTGTCTCTATAAAAAATACAAAAATTAGCTGGTTGTGGTGGGGTGGCGTGTACCTATAGTTCTAGCTACTTGGGAGGCTGAAGCGGGAGGATGGCTTGCGCCCAGGAGGTGGAGGTTGCAGTAAGCTCAGATCAGGTCACTGCGTCCAGTCTGGACAACAGATACAGACTCTGTCTCATAAAAAAAAAAAAAAAAAAGCTGGGCGTGGTAGCTCATGCCTGTAATCCCAGCACTTTGGGAGGCCGAGGCGGGCAGATCACGAGGTCAGGAGATTGAGACCATCCTGGCTAACATGGTGAAACCCTGTCTCTACTAAAAATACAAAAAATTAGCTGGGCGTGGTAGCAGGTGCCTGTAGTCCCAGCTACTCAGGAGGCTGATTCAGGAGAATGGTGTGAACCTGGGAGGCGGAGCTTGCAGTGAGCCAAGATTGCGCCACCGCACTCCAGCCTGGGCAACGGAGCAAGACTCCGTCTCAAAAAAAAAAAAAGTTAACCTAGAACCCTAGAGCTCTGGACTGTTAAATTTGAAAATGCACAGGGAGTGTTCCTTTGCTTCCTTCTACAGATTGGCAAATTGAGGCCCAGGAAAGGAAAAATAAAATTAGCATTATAGAATGATTGTATAAGACTTGGAACTAAAACTTAAGGCTTTTTTTTTTTTTTTTAGATGGAATTTCACTCTTGTTGTCCAGGTTAGAATTTCACTCTTGTTGTCCAGGTAGTGAGCACAATCTCAGCTCACTGCAACCTCCGTCTCCTGGGTTCAAGTGATTTCTCTGCCTCAGCCTGCCAAGTAGTTGGGATTACAGGCATGTGCCACCACACCTGGCTAATTTTGTATTTTTAGTAGAGATGGGGTTTCACCATGTTGGTCAGGCTGGTCTCCAACTCCTTACTTTAGGTGATCCCTATGCCTTGGCCTCCCAAAGTGGTAGGATTACAGCCGTGAGCCATCATGCCCTGCCAAACCTAAGGCTTTTGATAGATTAACTGTGGTAACTCTGGAAATTAGGGTGAATTTCTATTAACTTCATTTTTTGGTACTAGAGTTGGCACTAGGCTCAAGAAGACAGTAAAATAAATGAATAACCAACTAGCTAAGTATAACTGGCATTCCTTGCTTATTAGACAGTTGAAGAATTTGGCTTTAGGTTTTAAAATCTTAACATTTGGCCACTTCATCCTGCAAGGATGTGAAATCATGTGCATTTAAGAAGTGTGTGGCTGGATTGCTTAAGGTACAGATCTCCTCCGACCCCTCCCTCCCAACCCCCAAGACACAGATCTTAAAAAGTTGTATCACACCTGTAATCTCAGTACTTTGGGAGACAGAGGCAGGCAGATTTGAGATCAGGTGTTCAAGACCAGCTTGGCCAACATGGTGAAACCCTGTCTCTACTAAAAATACAAAAATTAGGCCGGGCGCGGTGGCTCATGCCTGTAATCCTAGCACTTTGGGAGGCTCAGGCGGGTGGATTACGAGGTCAAAGGATCGAGACCATCTGGCTAACATGGTGAAACCCTGTCTCTACTAAAAATACAAAAATTAGGCCGGGCGCGGTGGCTCATGCCTGTAATCCTAGCACTTTGGGAGGCTCAGGCGGGTGGATTACGAGGTCAAAGGATCGAGACCATCTGGCTAACATGGTGAAACCCTGTCTCTACTAAAAATACAAAAAGAGTATTCGGGTGTGGTGTCGGGCGCCTGTAGTCCCAGCTACTTGGGAGGCTGAGGCAGGAGAGTGGCGTGAACCTGAGAGGCAGAGCTTGCAGTGAGCCGAGATGGTGCCGCTGCACTCCAGCCTGGGCGACAGAGCGAGACTCCGTCTCAAAAAAAAAAAAAAAAAAAAAAAAAAAAAAAAACCATTAGCTGGGTGTGGTAGCGCACACCTGTGGTCCCAGCTACTCACAAGGCTGAGGCACGAGAATCACTTAAACCCAGGAGGTGGAGGTTGCAGTGAGCTGAGATTGCACCACTGCACTCCAGCCTGGGTGACACAGTGAGACTCTGTCTCAAAAAACAAAAAAAAGTTGTATGACTTGGATCTTCCAGAGAGAAGTTGGCAGCAGCTCATGTGGCTAACAGTCTTTCAGATTTAGGAATAAAAGCCTTCATTGATTTACCATTCAGTTGAGGGGATTTGAAACCATTTGTAAGTTTGATAGTAGGTGAAATTAGTATTGAAAAGTTGCCTGATTCTTTTTTTTTTGAGACAGAGTCTTGCACTGTCGCCCACGCTGGAGTGCAGTGGCACGATCTCGGCTCACTGCAAGCTCCGCCTCCCGGGTTCACGCCATTCTCCTGCCTCAGCCTCCCGAGTAGCTGGGACTACAGGCGCCTGCCACCACGCCCGGCTAATTTTTTGTATTTTGTTTAGTAGAGACAGGGTTTCACCGTGTTAGCCAGGATGGTCTCGATCTCCTGACCTCGTGATCTGCCCGCCTCGGCCTCCCAAAGTGCTGGGATTACAGGCGCCTGATTCTCTTTTTACAGTTTGTCTATGTCTTATTTCTGAGACAGTCTTAAAGCCTAAACTGACATTTCTGTGGTATTACTGTGCCTTTGCTGTGTTTGCTTCTTTACCAGAAGGATTTAAAAGCTTGGATCAACAGAGGTCATAGCATAGTCATAGAATATTTTTTTTTCTCCCTTATTATCCCATAGCATTTTCTTTGTATTTCTACTCTATAAATTTCTCATGATTTGCTTTGCATTATGAGTTTTTATGTGTCTGTCTCTGCCAGTAGATTATGAGCTCCCAGAGAATCAGGTCTGGAGTTTCCCCTCTTTAATCTTATAATGCCTGAACTAGGGCTTTAGGTGCTTTTTATATATTTGTGGTATTTCAGTGATGCTGAGAGAATCATTAGATAATAGTCTGGTTCAATCCTCTTGTTTTACTTGTGAGGAAACTGAGAGGCACAATGACTTGTCTGTGTCACCGAGTTGGTTAGGAGACCTGTGTTCTAGTCTCATTTCTGCTAGTTGCTTGTTCCATTATGCCTTGCAGCTTCTCAGCTGATGCTGGTTCTTTCCTCTGGGTAGGAGGGGGATGGTTGTGAAATAGGAAAAAAGTGCTTGAGAATGTACAGATTATATTCACATTACTGATGTGCTGCAACTTTCTGCTCTACCAATCAGATATTTTACTTTTTCTTAGAAATGGAGTTTCCCTCTTGTTGCCCAGGCTGGAGTGCAGTGACGCGATCTCAGCTCACTGCAACCTCTACCTCCCACGTTCAAGCAATTCTCCTGCCTCAGCCTCCTGAGTGGCTGGGATTACAGGCATGCACTACCATGCTTGGCTAATTTTGTATTTTTAGCAGAGACGGGGTTTGTCCGTGTTGGTCAGGCTGATCTCGAACTCCCAACCTCAGGTGATCCACCCGTCTTGGCCTCCCAAAGTTTACAGGCGTGAGCCACTGCGCCCGGCCGATATTTTTTTACTTTCAAAGTTAGGAGCATAGGCTTAATTTCTGAGACCCAGAGCAAAAGTTTTGTTAGAGTTCTATAGTTTTCCCAGTCTGCCACCTTAGAAACTCCCTGGGTAGGCGTGCTGGCAGGAGGAGAAGACTTTATGTTGTCAGTTTCCAGTCATATTTCAGGCAGCTTGGGTAGTAAATTCCAGTTGCCTGTGATGACAGAGAGTAATGAGTTGAGGCCTTGGCTGATTTTCCTGCTGCTCCAGATGGAAGGAGAATGATGAAAATAATTTAATTTCTTAGGAAATTTGGTAGTTTGGATTGGAATTGTTTTTCCCTCCTCTCCTGTTCCCTTTGCTTATTAGAAAGTATTGATTTTGAAATAGAGAAAGTGAGTTTATTAGATTTAGGGTGGACATTGATTAGCTGTAACCCAATTATAAATCCTCAGAAGGGGATATTTGTAAACATGTACTTTTCATGTCTGAGAACTTGTGGTTTCCACTCTTCCTGCTAATCAACTGGTTGAAACTGAGCACAGGCAGGATCCATATCCATTAAGTTTAGAATTGCATTGCTTTTGGTTTATTCTAATAGGAATCTCTTGATTTCCAATTTATTTTTCCTGAATAAGGACATTTTCCTCTTGACAACATTTTAAAAAAGACACAAGAAAGTTTTGAATGGAGGCTGTATTTCATGCTTTAAGGAAAAGCCATGATCAATATAATGTTAATTGCCCCAAATAGTTTTCTCTTTTTGTTATTGTTACTGTTTTTTTCATCAGTTCTCTCTGGACTATAACAGAATTTGAGGGCTAAGTTAAGCCTCGATAGAGATAGGTCCTAGTAAAATTTTAGGTCAGGCTGGGGGCGGTGGCTCACACCTGTAATCCCAGCACTTTGGGAGCCTGAGGTAGGCAGATCACGAGGTCAGGAGTTCGAGAGCTGCCTGGCCAACATGGTGAAACCCTGTCTCTACTAAAGATACAAAAAATTAGCCAGGCGTGGTAGTATGCCCCTGTAATCCCAGCTACTCAGGAGGCTGAGGCAGGAGAATCACTTGAACCCGGGAGGCGGAGGTTTCACTGAGCTGAGATCACACCATTGTACTCCAGCCAGGGTGACAGGACAAGACTACATCTCAAAAAAAAAAAAAAAAAAAAAAAAAAAGTCTAAAAATAAAATAAAAATATCTAGTTGGTGAAGTTTCCTGTGCTTTAGTGTATGCTCAAAGATGAATCTCCTCTTTTGGCTATATGTGTTAGAGAAGGACAATATCTAAGATACAATCTTTTGTACTATTGGATGCATCTCTTCCTTAAACAAAATTTTGATTTTGATCAGAAAGATAGTGCATATTTTCCAAAAGTCATTGATCAAAATTAGGTCTGCTGTGTTGGATTTGTCTGGAAGTAAAATCTGGCCCCTCCCTATCCCACATACTTGTCATTGGATGAGACTAAGTTTCATATCTAGAGCACAGGATTTAAAGGAAAGAGAGGAACTTTGTTAATAATGAAAAGAACCTGGGAGGTGAAGGGAATATGTGTAAATTCTCAGTGAAGACCTGTGGGATTTCAGGTTCTCCACTGAAAAAAAAAAATTGAGAATTCCTTAAAGCAAGATGGGAACATTTGGGCATGATTCATGGAACTACTTTTATATAGAATTGAAAAGTACTTTGGAGTTTGATCTGCAGTAGTATTTTTTATATATATATACACACACAATTAAATTTGAAAGTAGTATATTACTCTATTCAGTTATTTTGAAATCAGATTTTTTTGGCCTCTTGGCTGCTATTTTCTGCCTTGGGTCTCTTTCCAGAGGAATTTAGATCTAAAGACAGTCAAGTGCAGTGTGATTTATGAGGCAGTGAAGGCCAAGTACTTTGCAGTGACGAGGACCTACTTACTTTGGGGAAATCAATGAAGCACATCAATCTGCAGCACACTTCCTGCCTTAATGGTCCAGCTCGATCAATATTTGAAATTTAACTTCACCATCAGTCTGTGGGCAGTGTGTGCTTTGCAGCCTTCCTTCCATCAACCTCAAATATATGGCCAGACCTATTACAGATGGAGCAAGTTACACCTTTGTGTTTGGTTTTGGATCTGCTTTAAGCCTTGTCCACTGGCACATTTTAAGGATGTAAAATGTGTTGTGCTGTTGGCCAAGTAATGATTTAAACCTTGGCATTAGCTAGTCAGGGAGGAGAGACAGATGTACAAGCTCTGCAGCATGGATGTTTATCAGTTATTTTTCCTAAACATTTTCTCATTAAGTGGTATGTCAGTGACTCCAGCACCTTGGAGAGCATTCTGCCACTGACTGGCTTTCTTTTCTTTTCTAAGACTTATTTTTTTTAGAGCTGTTTTTAGGTTCACAGCAAAATTGAAAGGAGAGGGCAGAAATATCCCGTATGTCTGCTTCCTTCACATATGCACTGCCTCCTCTGTTAACAGCATCCCCTACTAGAGTGGCATTTGTTATAAATGATGAACTTGCATTCATATATTGTTACCACCCAAAGTCCACAGTTTACGTTATAGTTCACTCTTGGTGTTGTATATTCTGTGGGCTTGGACAAATGTATGACATATATCAGCCATTTGTATTATCATACTGAGTATTTTCACTATTCTAAAATGTGACTTTCTGTCCACAGATTCTCTAACCATGGCACAGGTAGAGAAACGTGGGGGTTTGCTCCGGAAATCTTCAGCCTCCAAAAAACCACTGAAGGAAAAAGTGGTGCTGATGTATGATGAGATCTTCATGGTAAGGCCTGCAGCCCTGTTGTGTACAGCTTGACTCTTTAGTTTCTTAGTTCAAAATGAGAAATACCCTTACCTCTGCCTGCTACCTTCAGGTTCCTTGGGGGATGTGGGAGGGAGGAGAGAAAGAGGGTTTGAGGGCAAAAATGAAAGCTCTCAGAGTAGAGATTATAATCATGTATTAATTAACATAGGTTGTTATTGTGTTGTCCTTATAGGTTGTTGCCATGAGCCAGGTAAAACAATTGAAAGGAGGGAGGAAGGCTGGGGAAGCTCCTTTTCTGAATATTTTAAAGAAAGACTTGCTCTCCTTGTGATCTAACTTAGGACTCTCTTATCCTAGATGTCCCATGAAGTTTCTTTTGGACCTAGAATTCTATAATTCAGATACTTTTAAAGGATACATTATTATATTCCATCTCAAGTTGTTGGTAAACGAAATAATTACTTAGGACTATCTCATTCTCCAGCTATATGGGATAACTGAGGAATTATTAGCAATTGGGTTGGAGATTTCTTTGGGTCTTCAGAACTGATTGAACATGGTCCAAACCTATATTGTAAAATATACCCTATCAGGGGCTGGGTGCGGTAGCTCACGCCTGTAATCCCAGCACTTTGGGAGGCTGAGGCGGGTGGATCACAAGGTCAAAGTTCGAGACCAGCCTGACCAACATGGTGAAACCCCGTTTCTACTAAAAATACAAAAATTAGCCGGGCATGGTGGTGCACTTCTGTAATCCCAGCTATTCGGGAGGCTGAGGCACAAGAATCTCTTGAAGCCGGGAGGTGGATGTTGCAGTGAGCTGAGATTGTGCCACTGCACTCCAACCTGGGCAACAGAGTGAGACCCCATCTCAAAAAAAAAAAATACCCTATGAGGGAAGATTAATTAGATATGCTACAGGGGTACCTGCCTTCTGAAATTCTGGTCATAAGTAGTATGCATAAAGTAGAATAATACTTACAAAAAGAATTACTGGCTGGGTGTGGTGGCTCATGCCTGTAATCCTAGCACTTTGGGAGGCTGAGTGGGTGGATCTCTTGAGCCATGTTGCCCAGGCTGGTTCAAGACCAGCCTGGGCAACATGGCAAAACCTCCTCTCTACAAAAAAAAATACAAAAATTATCCAGGTGTGGTGGTGTGTGCCTGTAGTCCCAGCTCCTTGGGAGGCTGAAATGGGAGGATTGCTTAAGCCCAGGAGGTCAAGGCTACTGTGAGCCGTGATCATGCCACTGCATTCCAGCCTGGGCAAGAGAGTGAGACCCTATGTCAAAAGAAAAGAAAAGAAAAGACCATGTATTGGGTTTCTACTATGTGCCTGGAGTATTCTAAATGTATCACTAAATATAGAGGTGTTCTAATTCTGACTGGAATTCTGTGAGGGCACTGGTAGTACCCTCATTTAACAGATGAAGTTATTTGAGATCTCTGCTGGAAGGTGATGGAGCTGTGATTTGAACCCTGGTGCCTGACTCCAAAACCATGGCTCAGAGTAAATAATTCAGTCCACTAAAATACCTAACTTTGGCAAGCCTTGGAAACAGAGTGCAGAAGATTAATACAGATTGCCCAGGCCAGTACAAGCAACTATACAGAGAAAATAAGTAGGTGCTAGGATCCTATTAGGATTCTTTTGGCCAGGAGTGGTGTCTCATGCCTGTAATTCCAGCACTTTGGGAGGCCGAGGCAGGCGAATCACAAGGTCAGGAGATTGAGACCATCCTGGCTAACACGGTGAAACCACGTCTCTACTAAAGATACAAAAAATTAACTGGGTGTGGTGGCGGGCGCCTGTAGTCCCAGCTACTGGGGAGGCTAAGGCAGGAGAATGGCATGAACACGGGAGGTGGAGCTTGCAGTGAGCCGAGATCAGGCCACTGCACTCCAGCCTGGCGGACAGAGTGAGACTCGTCTCAAAAAAAAAAAAAAAAAAAAAAAAGGATTCTTTCTTTGTTATGCAAGCTTGGTGTATACAACTCCTGATTTAGTGAGCTTTGGGGATAGGAAATGCCAGTTCCATGAATTCCCTGAGTTTCATTTGTAGGCAATACAATGATATTATAGAAGTGTTAGGGTCAAACTGTGAGCCCTGCTAGGAAGCAGGACTTGAGAGAAAGTGATAGATAGAATACATTAAGTGGCTGGGTGTGGTAGCTCACACCTGTAGTCCCAGCTATCCTGGGAGGCTGAGGTGCATGGATTGCTTGAGGCCAGGAGTTTGAGACCATCTCTGGCAACATATCGAGACCCCCATCTCTAACAACAAAATTAGGTGGGTGTAGTAGTATGCATCTGTAGTTCCAGCTAGTACCAGCTACTCCTAGCTACTATAGGAGGCTAAGGTGAGAGGATCCCTTGAGCACAGGAGTTCAAGGCAGCAGCTAGCTATAATTGCACCATTGCACCCAGCCTGGGTGACAGAGTGAGAACCTGTCTCTAAAATAAGTAAATAAATAATATTTTATTTATTTTTTAATTTATTTTGGACCAATAATTAATTTTAAAAAAAGAATTCACTAAATGAGGACGTTGTGAGAAGGCCAGAGATACTGCTTCTTTATGCCATTCTCAATTAAAAATCCAGAAGAAGCTAGGCATGGTGGCTCACACCTGTAATCCCAGCAGTCTGTGAGGCCACGGGGGGCAGATCACATGAGGTCAGGTGTTTGAGACCAGCTGGTCAAGATGGTGAAACCCCATCTCTACTAAAAATGCAAAAATTAGCTGGGTGTGGTGATACATGCCTGTAATCCCAGCTATTTATGTGAGTCTGAGGCAGGAGAATTTCTTGCACCCAGGAGGCAGAGGTTGCAGTGAGCTGAGATCATGCCATTGCACTCCAGCCTGGGTGACAGAGCAAGACTCCATCTCAAAAAAAAAAAAAGGAAAACAAAATCCAGAAGAGATTATTAATATTTTATTATTAGATCAGGACTTAACTACTGATGACATTAGTTACTGGTAGTAATTTTATGCTGTTTTATTTTTTATTTTTTTTTTTTTTGAGACGGAGTCTTGCTCTGTCACCCAGGCTGGAGTGCAGTGGCCGGATCTCAGCTCACTGCAAGCTCCGCCTCCCGGGTTTACGCCGTTCTCCTGCCTCAGCCTCCCGAGTAGCTGGGACTACAGGCGCCCGCCACCTCGCCCGGCTAGTTTTTTTGTATTTTTTAGTAGAGACGGGGTTTCACCGTGTTAGCCGGGATCGTCTCTCGATCTCCTGGCCTCGTGATCCGCCCGTCTCGGCCTCCCAAAGTGCTGGGATTACAGGCTTGAGCCACCGCGCCCGGCCGCTGTTTTATTTTAATTAATAATCAATTATTTATTCATTTATTTTGAGATGGTGTCTTGCTCTGTTGCCCAGGCTGGAGAGCAGTGGCATGATCTTGGCTCACTGCAGCTTCCACCTCCTGGGTTCAAGCAGTTCTCCTGCCTTAGCCTCCCAAGTAATTGGAATTACAGGTGCATGCCACCATGCCTGGCTAATTTTTGTTTTGTTTTGTTTCTTTTTTGAGACTGTCTCTCGCGCTGTTGCCCAGACTGGAGTGCAGTGGCACGATCATGGCTCACTGCAACCTCCACCTCCCGGGTTCAAGCAATTCTCCCGCCTCCTGAATAGCTGGGACTACAGGCACCTGCCACCACACCTGGCTGATTTTTTGTGTTTTTTATTTCACTGTGTTAGCCAGGATGGCCTCAATCTCCTAACCTCATGATCCGGACGTCTCGGCCTCGGCCTCCCAAAGTGGTGGGATTACAGGCGTGAGCCACTGTGCCCAGCCATTTTTGTATTTTTAGTAGAGATGGGGTTTCACCATGTTGGCCAGGTTGTTCTTGAACTCTTGACCTCAGGTGACCCACCTGCCTCAGCCCTACAAAGTGTTGATATTGTAGGCGTGAGCCACTGTGCCTGGCCTATTCACTTATTTATTTTTATTATTTATTTATTTATTTTTGTTTTTGAGATGGAGTTTTGCTCTTGTTGCCCAGGGTGGAGTGCAATGGTGTGATCTCAGCTCTCCGTACCCTCTGCCTCCTGGGTTCAAGCGATTCTGCCTCAGCCTCCCGAGTAGCTGGGGTTATAGGTATGTACCACCATTCCCGGCTAATTTTGTATTTTGAGTAGAGATGGGGTTACTCCATGTTGGTCAGGCTGGTCTTGAACTCCTGACCTCAGGTGATCCCCCTGCCTCGGCCTCCCAAAGTGCTGCTGGGATTACAGGTGTGAGCCACCGTGCCTGGCTTTATTTTTATTTTTTATTTACTTATCTGTCACCTAGGCTGGAGTGCAGTGGCGTGAGCTTGGGTCACTGCAACCTCCACCTCCTGGCTTCAAGCAATTCTCCTGCCTCAGCCTCCCAAGTAACTGGGACTACAGGCCCATGCCACCGTGCCTGGCTAATTTTTGTATTTTTAGTAGAGACGGGTTTTGCCATCTTGGCTGGGCTAGTCTTGAACTCCTGGCCTCAAGTGATCCGCCCACATTGGCCTTCCAAAGTGCTGAGATTACAGGCATGGGCCACTGCACTTGGCTGTCTCCTGGTAGTAGTTTTAAAAGGTGAACTTAAGGACAGGCGCGGTGGCTCATGCCTGTAATCCCAGCACTTTGGGAGGCTGAGGCGGGCGGATCATGAGGCTGGGAGATTGAGACCATCCTGGCTAACACAGTGAAACCCCGTCTCTACTAAAAATACAAAAAAATTGGCCAAGCGTGGTGGTGGGCGCCTGTAGTCCCAGCTACTTGGGAGGCTGAGGCAGGAGAATGGTGTGAACCTGGGAGGTGGAGGTCGCAGTGAGCGGAGATTGCGCCGCTGCACTCCAGCCTGGGCAACAGAGTGTGACTCTGTCTCAAAAAAAAAAAAAAAAGGTTCACTGAAAATAAGGTGGTAGTGGGCTATTGACCTGCTTATTTTATGTCATTCTCCTTTCTTTAAAGTAGGGGTTCTCTTTTTCTTTTCTTTTTTTTTTTTTTGAGACGGTGTCTCAAAAAAAAAGGCATCCACCACCACGCCCGGCTAATTTTTTGTATTTTTAGGAGAGACGGGATTTCATCATGTTAACCAGGATGGTCTTGATCTCGTGACCTCGTGGTCGGCCCACCTCAGCCTCCCAAAGTGCTGGAATTACAGGCGTGAGCCACCGCACCTGGCTGAGGTTCTGTTTTTCTTATTTTACCCATTAACCAGCAGCCTCTGACTTCCTAGAATTTTTTTGAAAATTATTGCTAGGAAATTTTGGATTTTAGCATGATAATTTTGCTTACTCTTTGGATCAATTTAAATTAAGAAATTTAGAACACATTAAAAGCTCTGTACAGAAGACTAAATGCATATGGAGGGCAAGTAGAAGCAGTCAACACAGCATGCTGTAAAAACCACCGCAGTATTACTGAAGTGATCTGAATTCTGGCTCCTGCACTTGTGTAAGTCACTTAACTTTGTGGACTCTTTTCCTAAAATGAGAGGACGGTGTTAATATCTATCCTTCCTGGCTCACTGGATTGTATTTCACATATGTGAATAGGTTTGAAAACAACACTGTACCAATGCATGGGAGACATGTTGTGATGTGACTAACTTATTCTGATGTTTATGTTCATTTCTTGCTAGAAGATAAATATTTTAGGGAAGTTCTTTGAGCTATTATTTAACTTTTGGTGCAGAGAATATATATCCATGCACAGAGTTTTCCACTTGGGAAAGAAAACACGAAGAGATACTGTTCTTCTTTTTCCCCTTCTAGCAGTTTAGAATGACCAAGAATTTTCAAAGTTAATTTTGAAAACTAAGGTTGACTATATATAGTATTCTTATGCTTTTGGTGTTAGCTGGGAAGGCCGAATGTGCTTGTCTTCTGGTTTCAGACAGAGGACCCCAGTAAGTGCAGTCCTCGGTTTTGGGAGGAGCTCTTTCTCATGAAGGTAAGAGTTGGTGGCATCTGTGGAATTTCCTGGTAATTAAAATTGCCTTCTCATGTGTTCTAGGCACTACGCTAAAAATGCATTCTGCCCCTTATTTGTTTCCTTGGCAGGTGAATTTAGAGTACCTAGAAGGCAAGCTGGAATCTCTTGATGGTGAGGAGTTGATGAAGATCAAGGACAATATTAATTGTCTATTCCAACACTGCATCCAGGCTCTGGGAGAGGAGCATCCAATTCGAGTTGTGAATGCATTGCAGGTACAAGGCTGGGAGACTGGGGAAGTCTTGTTTAACAGGAGAAAGGAATTGTAACACATCTGTTGGAACTGAGGAACCTAGAGTTGCTCTGAGGTATGAGGTTTTCTTTTTTATTTCTCTAAGTTACCAAATATTTATGCCATATTTGTTTAGCCATCTATTTATACAAATTGACACTTAGGAGTAATCTTATCCATTTGTATAATTTGATCTAATGCTAAAGTAGATTGTTAGAATTCTTTTTTTTTGCTTGAGAAAGGGAAGAAATAGGAAACTGAGGCAAGAATGATTAGTCTTTATCAAAAATCAGAAGACGGCTGGGCATGGTGTGTCACGCCTATAATCCCAGCACTTTATAGGGCTGAGATGGGTTCACCTGAGGTCAGGAGTTTGAGACCAGCCTGGCCAACATGGTGAAATCCCACCTCTACTAGAAATACAAAAATTAGCCAGGCATGGTGGCGGGTGCCTGTAATCCCAGCTATTCAGGAGGTTGAGGCAGGAGAATCACTTGAACCCAGGAGGCGGAAGTTGCAGTGAGCCAAGATTGTGCCCTGCACCCCAGCCTGGGCAACAGAGCAAGACTCCATCTCGAAAAAAAAAAAAAAAAAATTTTCAAAGGGTTCTGTAATTCAAAAAACATCAGGAAACTATTCTTTATGTTAAGTGATGATCATAAGATTCATTCAACAACTATTTCTTGAATAATGTTATGTGCCAGACATTGGGCTGGGTGATGGAGATATACTACAGACTTCTTGAGGGAAGAGACTTTGAGAGTTTCATTCAGTAGTTTGTTTCCAGTGAGTAGAATGTTCCTTGTGCACAGAGAGCGGTGCTTAGCAAATAGTACTCTAGAAGTAGGTTCTTTTTTTTTTTTTTTTTTTTTTTTTTTTTTTTGAGATGGAGTCTGGCTCTGTCACCCAGGCTGGAGTGCAGTGGCGCGATCTCGGCTCACTGCAAGCTCCGCCTCCCGGGTTTATGCCATTCTCCTGCCTCAGCCTCCCGAGTAGCTGGGACTACAGGCGCCCGCCACCTCGCCCGGCTAGTTTTTTGTATTTTTTAGTAGAGACGGGGTTTCACCGTGTTAGCCAGGATGGTCTCGATCTCCTGACCTCGTGATCCGCCCGTCTCGGCCTCCCAAAGTGCTGGGATTACAGGCTTGAGCCACCGCGCCCGGCCAGTTCTTACTGAATGAATGGTGACAAAGTTTCTAAAATTTAGTCTAGTAAGTTTAGTATAGCCTAGATTGAGAGTACTTAGGGCAGTGATTGACAGGTTTAGAATATGAAGAATCCATGATGGGTTAAATAAGTTTATTGGAACTTGTGAGAGATTGGGTTTAAGTTTCTAACTTATGAGTTAGATCACTTTGTGAGCCCCAGTTTGCTCATCTGTAGAATGGCAATAATAATTACCACTTGAGTTGATGTCCCAGAAAGATGGACCATGTTTATTCTATAGCTTCGTTAACCTTTGGCACAGTAAGTTCCACATTTTAAGTTGTAGTGTAGGGGCTCAATGAAAGTTGGAAATTGTACTTCCAGTAATTAGGTAATTGCAGTGCTCATTGTGTGGGCATGAATTGTAAACTGTTTTATTTCAGTGGAAATAAGTTGACATTAAGCCACTTAGTGACCCATAAAATATTGTACATTGTTATAATAGCTAATACTTACTGAGCTCTACCAAAGTTCCAGGGACTAAGTACTTTACAGTATTATTTCACATAGCCCTCATAATGCTCCTACAAGATGGATGCTATTATTATCATTCCTACTTTATAGATGAGAAAACTGAGCCACTGGAAAGTTAACTAATGTGTGTGTCTAGGTTCTCACAGCTAGTAAGTAGTGGATGAGGATTATGAAGATTTTAAGATTTGAAGCAATTGGCTATTATATAGGGACTTAACTGTTGTAGTTATTAAAAATAATTATAAAAACTGTCAGCTAGGCGTGGTGGCTCACTCCTGTAATCCCAACACTTTGGGAGGCTGAGGAGGGTGGATCACTTGAGGTCAGGAGTTCAAGACCACCCTGGCCAACATGGTGAAACCCTGTCTCTATTAAAAAACTACAAAAATTAGCTGGGCGTGGTGGTGAATATCTGTAACCCCAGCTACTAGGGAAACTGAGGCATGAGAATCACTTGAACCCAGGAGGTGGAGGTTGCAGTGAGCCAGGATCACTCGCGCCACTGTACTCCAGCCTGGGTGACAGAGTGAGACTCAGTCTCAAAAACAAAACAAAACAAAAACCTGTTAAACTGTAATATAAATGTCAAAAAATTATTATTATTATTATCTTTTTTTTTTTGAGACGGAGTCTCACTCTGTTGCCCAGGCTGGAGTGCAGTGGCCAGATCTCGGCTCACTGCAAGCTCCGCCTCCCGGGTTTACGCCATTCTCCTGCCTCAGCCTCCCGAGTAGCTGGGACCACAGGCGCCCGCCACCTCGCCCGGCTAGTTTTTTTTTTGTACCTTTTTAGTAGAGACGGGGTTTCACCGTGTTAGCCAGGATGGTCTCGATCTCCTGACCTCATGATCCTCCCATCTCGGCCTCCCAAAGTGCTGGGATTACAGGCTTGAGCCACCGTGCCCGGCCTATTACTATTATTTTTAAGATGGAGTTTCACTCTTGTTGCCCAGGCTGGAGTGCAATAGAGTGATCTTGGCTCACTGCAACATCCGTCTCCTGGGTTCAAGCAATTCTCCTGTCTCAGCCTCCCAAGTAGCTGGGATTACAGGCATGTGCCTCCGCACTTGGCTAATTTTTTGTATTTTCTTTTTTTTTTTGAGACGGGGTCTCGCTCTGTCACCCAGGCTGGAGTGCAGTGGCCGGATCTCAGCTCACTGCAAGCTCCGCCTCCCGGGTTCACGCCATTCTCCTGCCTCAGCCTCCGAGTAGCTGGGACTACAGGCGCCCGCCACCTCGCCCGGCTAGTTTTTTGTATTTTTTAGTAGAGACGGGGTTTCACCGGGTTAGCCAGGATGGTCTCGATCTCCTGACCTTGTGATCCACCCGTCTCGGCCTCCCAAAGTGCTGGGATTACAGGCTTGAGCCACCGCGCCCGGCCAAATTTTTTGTATTTTTAACAGAGACTGGGTTTCACCATGTTGGCCAGGCTGGTCTCGAACTCATGACCTCAGGTGACCCACTTGCCTCAGCCTCCCAAAGTGTTGGGATTACAGGCGTGAGCCACTGCGTCCAGCCCCAAAATTAATTTTAAATAAAGGAAAACTCCACCAATCCCATGATCGAACTCAAGAACTATTTTTAATCTTTGAATATCACCTCCCAGTCTGCCTTATAATTTTTAAAAACAAGATGACAAGAAAATAAAAAATGAGGATGACAATAGTCTCAGTTGCTGTTCCTCTTTTATTTGCTGGATTTTGCACATGTTGAGACTCAGACTGGGCTGGGCGCAGTGGCTCACATTTCTAATTCCAGAACTTTGGGAAGCTGAGGCAGGAGGATCACTGGAGCCCAGGTGTTGGAGACCAGTCTGGGCAATGTGGTGAGACCCTGTCTCTACAAAAAATAAAAAAATTAACTGGGTGTGGTGGAGTACACCTGTCATATCAGCTGCTTGGAAGGCTGAGGTGGGAGGATCACCTGAGCCCAGGAGGTCAAGGGTATAGTGATCTGTGATTATGCCACTGCACTACAGCCTCGGTGAAGGCCTTGTCTCAAAAAAAAAAAAAAAACCAAAAAAACAAAAACCCGAATCAAACAGAAAACCCCACAAAAACTCAGACCGTGTTTTGGAGCTCAGAGCTCAGAGAAATTGAATGTATTGAGTGTCAGCTGTGTAAGGATGAGGCTGCAATGTGGGTGTACAGACCCAGTGTCCTTCTAGTTTTGAGACTTCCTCTCCAGAAAGAATTCTTTGTCTCATTTCTGCAGACCCTGTGCGCACTCATTCGAGGAGTCCATCAAAAGAATAAGTCTACCTCTGGGTTTGACATTATCAACATGCTGATGGGCTTTGACAAGGCGGAGCTGTGCATGAAGGTGAGGCATAAGCTGCAGATGTGCCTATGGATGGTAGCTTCTGACAGCTGTTCATGGACACTGTCAGCAGACAAATGTACTCAAAGATTTAGACTCAGAAAGACACAGATGATTGAATTTGGCCTTGCATTTGGTTATTTGTATTTAACAGATTTGCTTTGTCTGAATAAAGGAAAATTTTCAATTCAAATTTGAATGGAGGTATTCTTTCCCTGCAGGATAAAGACTGAATAGTTTATTTTGTTACTTGTATCATCATATGATCATACATTCTTAAGAACATTTATGAATTTAAATAAAATATAACAAATTAACATATAAGGCTAACTTTAATTCTAAACTTTAAGCTTATTTAACACAATTACTTTGATTTTATCAGAATTTTTATTTCTGCTGTTTGACACTATCTTTTTAAAATAACAGCCTTAAAATTCATATAGGATACATCCACCCTTTTAGACTGTACAATCTGACCAGGCGCCATGGCTCATGCCTGTAATCCAAGTGCTTTGGGAGGCCAGGGCAGGCGGATCGCTTGAGCTCAGGAGTTTGAGAACAGTGTGGGCAACATGGCAAAACCTAGTCTTTACAAAAAATACAGAAATTAGCTGGGTATGGTGGCACGTGCCTGTAAGTCCCAGCTAGTTGGGGGGGCTGAAGTGGTAGGATTGCTTGAACCTGGGAAGTAGAGGTTGCAGTGAGCCGAGATCATGCCACTGTACTCCAGCCTGGGCAACAGAGCAAGACCCTGTCTCAAAAAGAAGAAAATAAATAAAGTGTACAATCCAGTGGATTTTAGTATAGTCACAGAATTCTACAATTATCATCACTATTAATTTCAGAACATTTTCATCACCCTAGAAAGAAAACCTGTACCCATTAGCAGTCATTTCCCAATTCTCCACTCTTAACCCTTGGCAAGCATTAATCTGCTTTATGTCTCAATGGGTTTAGCTATTCTGGACACCTCATATAAATGGAATCATATCATATGTGGCCTTTTGAGTCTGGCATTTACTTCACATAATGTTTTTGTGGCTCATCCATATTAGAGGATGTATCAGTATTTCATTCCTTTTTATTGCCTAATAATATTCCTTTGGATGGAGATACTATATTTTGTCTATCCATTCCTCAGTTGATAGATATTTGGGTCCTTTCAACATTTTGGCTATTAGGAATAATGCTGCTATGAACGTTCATGTATAAGTTTCTGTATGGATGTATGCTCTTATTTATTTGTGAGATGAGGTCTCGCTGTGTTGCCCCAGCTGGTCTTGAACTCCTGGCCTCAAGTGATCCTCCTGCCTCAGCCTTCCAAAGTGCTGAAATTATAAGCATGACCCACTGCACTCAGGCCACACATATGTTTTAAATTCTCTTGGGCATATACCTAGGTGTAGAATTGCTGGGTCACATGGCAACTCTATATTTGACATTTTAGGAACTACCAAACCATTTTTCCATAGTGGCTGTTCTGTTTTATAATTTCACTAGCAATGTATGAGGGTTCAAGTTTCTCCACATTATGTCAACAGTTGTTTTTGTCTGTCTTTACTTTTTTTTGGAGAATTGTCTTTCATATCCTTTGCCCATTTCTAGATTGGGGTATCTTTTATTGTTGAGTTATAAGAGTTCTTTACGTATTCTGAATATGTCCCTTGTCAGATATATGATTTGCAGTGTTGGACAATATATATATATATATATATATATTTTTTTTTTTTTTTTTTTTGAGATGGAGTCTTGCTCGTCGCCCATGCTGGAGTGCAGTGGCGCAGTCTCGGGTCACTGCAAGCTCTGCCTCCTGGGTTCACGTCATTCTCCTACCTCAGCCTCCCGAGTAGCTGGGACTACAGGCGCCCGCCACCACGCCTGGCTAATTTTTTTGTATTTTTGGTAGAGATGGGGTTTCACCATTTTAGCCAGCATGGTCTCGATTTCCTGACCTCGTGATCCACCTGCCTTGGCCTCCCAAAGTGCTGGGATTACAGGCGTGAGCCACCGCGCCCAGCCTGGACACTATATTGTATAAATGTTGTTTGAACTTTGAAGAACAGTCTTCTATCACTCATTAAATTTAAAATAAATCTGTATACCAGAGAATCCTTATAATGATTAGGTTACAAAAAAAGTTATTAATAATTATGAATATACAAAGCTTTAATACTTAGAGGTATTTTTAAATTCTGGCCTTTTGCAGTTCATATATATGTCGTGGTAAAATCCCAGATAGCTCCTCATTCTCATAGTTGTAACTACTGCTTGTATGTTGGTGACTGCTAAGTCTCTGTCTTTAGCCTTAACTTCTTTTCATGATCTCGGAGTTGTATACTCTGCAGGTACTTGCTGAATGTACTCACTGACACATCCCATAAGTACTTCTTGCTTGATATATCTAGAATGGAGCTCACTGTTTCTCCTGCATCTCTTCTTCCTCATTCATTCCCTTTCAGAATGGGGGCAGCTGTCTTCACAGGCCCCAAGCTGAACTTGGTGATCATCTGGAGATAAAAGATGAGAAGTCCCCTCATCTTTTATTTCCAGACGATCACCAAGTTCAGCTAATTTTACCTCAGTTCATATTCCTCATACTTGTCTTCTTCTGTTCCCACCATCTCTGTTATTCTTTCTCTCACCAGAACTATTACAGTGATGTCTTCATTCTTTTTTGTTTTTTTGAGATGGAGTCTCACTCTGTCACCTAGGCTGGAGTCCAGTGGTACAATCCCGACTCACTGCAACCTCTCTGTCCCGGGTTCAAGTGATTCTCTTGCTTCAGCCACCTCAGTAGCTGGGATTACAGGCATCACCACCACACCCAGCTAATTTTTGTATTTGTAGTAGAGACAGGGTTTCACCATGTTGGCCAGGCTGGTCTCGAACTCCTGACCTCAGGTGATCTGCCCACCTTGGCCTCCCAAAGTGCTGGGATTACAGGCGTGAGCAACTGCGCCCGGCCCATTCATTCTTTTGACAAATATTTGTTGGGCCCCTATATGCCAGGTACTGTGGTAGGCACTGAGGATACAAGAGGCAAATAAGACATGGAAACTGTCTCAGGAAATTGATAATTAGTCCTTATTAGTCTCTATCCTTTCAAGCTTACCATCTTTAAATCCATCATCCACACTGACACCACAACTGTGTGGTATTAGTGTGTATATCTTACACTCATCTTTCCTGCTTAAAATCCTTCCTTAGTCTGCTGTCACTAACAGGATGAAGACCAAACTCCCTAGTTAGACTTATAAAACTTTCATAATCTGCACCATATTTACTTCTCCAGTCTTTTTTTTTTGAGACGGAGTCTCACTCTGTCGCTCAGGCTGGACTGCAGTGGTGCGATCTCCGCTCACTGCAAGCTCCGCCACTTCTCGGGTTCATGCCATTCTCCTGCCTCAGCCTCCCGAGAAGCTCGGACTACAGGCGCCTGCCACCACACCTGGCTAATTTTTTTTTGTATTTTTGGTAGAGACGGGGTTTCACTGACTAGTCTTTTATCTCACCACTGTGCGTCATTCTTTATACTCCCTTAAAACCAAACTACTTTTATTCCAGCCCCACACCAGGGCCATTTCTTTCCTTATGTGTCTTTGATGATGCTAATACCTGTCTGGAATTCCTTTCCTCCCCAATTCCTATTGAATTTTCAAAATATAACTCACTCCCAAAGGGTCCTGGAATAGGTGACTTTAGAGCAAATTCCATTCCTCTATGTATATTTCGGTCATAGTAACCATTGAATTGAAACTGTTGGCTTGTTTTTCTCTCTCATTAGACTAAAAGCACCTTGGGAGCAAGGGTCATGGTCTTAGTATTTTCCTATATTCTTTTAAAGCACAATATTCAGCACAGAGTAGATGCTCACATATTTATTGAATTGAACTGAAGCAGCTTACCTTGGCCTTCCAGCACGCTTAAATCCTTATTCTCCATCCATTCTCCTCCCTCGTTTAATGTAGAATATTTCTTTTCATCTTCCCTTTATCGTAGTATATAAGGGTTTCATCTTTTGATTAGTTTGAGTCTGTCAGCTGGCTTTTAGTGCAAGTGATAAATTCCAGTTGCATTGCCAAGTGGAGACCACGATGGACACAAGTTAGCTTTGTTGGATAGTGTATATGGCTAGTGATAGCCTGTAATGATACTGTTTCTTTTTCATTTATTCAGTGTGCCTGAATCAAATGTTATGCTTTCTTTACCAAATAATGAAACTTGCCAGGCATGGTGGTTCACACCTGCAATGCCAACCGTTTGGGAGGCCGAGGCAGGAGGATCACTTGAGCCCAGGAGTTTGAGACCACCCTGGGCAACATGGTGAGACCTTGTCTCTATAAAGAAAAAGAAAAAAAAATACCCGGGTGTGGTGGCGCACATCTGTGGTCCTAGCTATTTGGGTGGCTGAGGTGGGAGGATGACTTGATCCCAGGAGTTTGAGGTTGCAGTGTGCTATGAACATGCCTTGCCTCCAGCCTGGCTCACAGAGTGAAACTCTGTCTCAAAAAAAAAAAAAAAAAAAAAAAAAAAAAACATATACAATTATTTAACCATTAGGTTTCCCTTTTTTTATTTGCTTCGTTGTAATCTAAAGGTTTATATGGGGATGACAGACTGCAAACATTCATTCATTTAGTAGAACAGTGACTTCTTTACTGTCTTGTGCAATTGTTATAAAGCATTTTTCTCACTAAAGCTAGATTTTGAAGTGTTCCTATTTTTCTTTCTTAGCAACCCCAGCCTGAGAAAAAGTTCTCCTTTTCTTTATCTAATCTTGTAAGGCCTAGGCCTAAGGAAATGATATGTTTGCTTCATTGTGTGTTATTCACATTACTCCTGTATAACATAATCCGGAGTTAGACAAAGGTATGGTGTTATCTGGTATAGTTTAATACTTATTGGTTCTTTTTCTCAGAACTTGATGGAGAGTTTGGATTCATTGCTTTGTGCAGAAGGTTCTGAAAGTCTGAAGAGTTTATGTCTGAAACTTCTCCTTTGCTTAGTGACCGTAAGTGACCTATGTTTGTCAAGGGTATTAATTGACAGGAGGGGCAATCCTGTTTGAATACTTGAGCCCACAGATAGAAGGAAAAAGAGAAAAAATATTCTCAACGGGGGTATTACATCACTCCCTTGTGTCTGGATGTATAGGAAGTTAGCTACATGGTCTTTTGCTTCCTCTTTGGAGCAACTACTGGTATTTTTAGCCTGCAGCCTATGTGATATTTTACTTTAGAAGTTTCATTTCAGGAGAGCTACTGTCTTCTGGATTGTCAGACTTGTCCTCATCAGGTCTTATTTGGAAATAGTTCTTGTGATTCTGAGCCTTTTTTTTTTTTTTTTTTTTTTTGAGACAGAGTCTTGCTCTGTCGCCCAGGCTGGAGTGCAATGGCATGATCTCGGCTCACTGCAACCTCTGCCTCCTGGGTTCAAGCAGTTCTGCCTCAGCCTCCCAAGTAGCTGGAATTACAGGCATGTGCCACCAAGTCCAACCAAATTTGTTTTTTTTCTGTATTTTTAGTAGAGATGGGGTTTCGCCATGTTGGCCAGCCTGATCTCGAACTCCTGACCTTAGGTGATCCATCTGCTCGAACTCCTGACCTTAGGTGATCCACCTGCCTTGGCCTCCCAAAGTGCTGGGATTATAGCTGTGAGCCACTGTGCCCAGCCGATTCTGAGTATTTTTACTTGTTTTGGCTTTTATTTATTTATTTTTTGAGGC
Source organism: Macaca thibetana thibetana (assembly GCF_024542745.1). Classification (NCBI taxonomy): domain Eukaryota; kingdom Metazoa; phylum Chordata; class Mammalia; order Primates; family Cercopithecidae; genus Macaca; species Macaca thibetana. The sequence goes on along the minus strand of NC_065586.1, from coordinate 98,118,500 downwards.
GGAGTCTTGCTCTGTTGCCCAGGCCAGAGAGTGCAATGGCGTGATCTCGGCTCGCTGCAATCTCTACCTCCTGGGTTTGAGCAATTCTCCTGCCTCAGCCTCCCAAGAAGCTGGGATTACAGGCAGGTACAACCATGCCTGGCTAATTTTTGTATTTTTAGTAGAGATGGGGTTTCACCATGTTGGCCAGGCTGGTCTTGAACTCCTGACCTTGTGATCCACCCACTTCAGCCTCCCTAATTGCTGGGATTACAGGTGTGAGCCACTGCACTCGGGTAGCTTTGATTTTATAACTGTAGGCTGCCTGTACTTTCTAGTGGAAGGAGGGTGGGGTATTGATTATTTACTTTAGGAGGGTCCCTTTCCCTGCCACCTCTTGAAGACTTCTGCATTCATAAACCTCTTCCTGTGCACTTGAGGAATGAAACCCAAGAAACTGTTAAGCAAATGCATATGTGAGGATATGAGAGAAACAATGAGGAGTTCAAAGACTTAGGAAATTTTAACTTGCTGATTTCCTACCCTTGTGTCTGTCTGTTCAGGCTTTCATGACTTAAGGGACACTTGTGAAAGGTCTGCTAAGTTATCTAGTAGAAATACTTTAATATTTCTGTTTCTCTTAGATGCTAGGGGAGGAGATTACATGAGATATCAGAATACCTCAGTACAGACTTTAAAAGGCCTTTTATTACATTCAGGTGACGGATAACATCAGCCAGAACACTATTCTCGAGTATGTAATGATCAACAGCATATTTGAAGCAATTTTACAGGTAGGTCAGTTCCCTTGTTACCTCCTCTCTTTGGGGTAAACCACCTCTTCAGGTTTTCTCTGTGTTCCCAGGAACCAGGAGTTAGCAGTCTCATGCATTTTTGGTTCTTGTTACAGATACTTTCCCATCCCCCAAGCCGTAGGGAGCATGGGTATGATGCTGTCGTCCTCTTGGCTTTGCTGGTGAACTATAGAAAATATGAGGTAACTGGATGCCTTAGTGGATAGTCATTATCTTCCTATAATCCTCTTTAATGTGGCCCCTCCTTAAGGACTTTGCTTAATAGAGAAGACATGTTCTTGATAAATGGTATATTGATTAATTTTGATAATCCAGATTCTAAAAATCCTATATTAAATGCATAGAGCAGAGGATCTAGTTGTTCAAAGGAATCCTGTGATGCAACTTCTAATTAAGTGAGTAAATACTCCCTGATGTAGTGATTCCCATACCCAGCTTATTAGAATCACCTAAGAACTTTTTTTTTGAGACGGAGTTTCTCTCTTGTTGCCCAGGCTAGAGTGCAATGGCATGATCTTGGCTCACCACAACCTCCGCCTCTCGGGTTCAAGCAATTCTCCTGCCTCAGTCTCCTAAGTGGCTGGGATTACAGGCATGTGGCACCACGCCTGGCCAATTTTGTATTTTTAGGAGAGATGGGGTTTCTCCATGTTGGTCAGCTGGTCTCAAACTGCCAATGCTAAGTGATCTGCCCATCTCGGCCTCCCAAAGTGCTGGGATTACGGGTGTGAGCCACTGCGCCTGGCCTAGAACTTTTTAAAAAGAAAATATTGTGGCCGGATGCAGTGGTTCACACCTATAATCCCAGCACTTTGGGAGGCCGAAGCAGGTGGATCACGAGGTCAGGAGATCGAGACCATCCTGGCTAACACGGTGAAACCCCGTCTCTACTAAAAATACAGAAAAATTAGCTAGGCGTGGTGGTGGGCGCCTGTAGTCCCAGCTACTTGGGAGGTTGAGGCAGGAGAATGGCATGAACCTGGGAGATGGAGCTTGTAGTGAGCCCAGATCGCACCACTGCACTCCAGCCTAGGTGACAGAGTGAGATGTTGTCTCGAAAAAAAAAGAAAAAAAGAAAAAATTTCTGGATCTTATTCTGGACACAGTAAATCAGTCTTTTGGGGGTGGTGGGAACAGGAACCTGGGAATTTTTTTTTTTTTTTTTAAGTTCCCCTGTTGAGTATGATGATTAGCCCAGGATTGAGAACCACTGACCTAGTGCATCTGTTTAGAAAGATTTAATTTTTGTATACTCATGTGTCTTTTAACAAGGATACATTCTGAGAAATGTGCCATTAGGCAGTTTTGTTGTCATGTGAATATGAGAGAGCATCTTTATACAAATTTAGATGGTATTGCCTATTACATACCTACGCCACATGGTATAGCCTATTTCTCCTAGGCTACAAACCTGGATAGCATATGACTATACATATGACAGTACTGAATACTGTAGGCAATTATAACACAATAGTAATTATTTATGTATTTAAGCATATCTAGGCTGGGCATGGTGATTCACACCTATAATCCTAGTGCTTTGGGAGGCTGAGATGGGAGGATCGCTTGAGGCCAGGAATTTGAGACCAGTCTTACTCAAATAGTAAGACACTGTCTCTACAAAAAAGAATTTTTTTAAATTAGCTGGTTGTGATGGTATGGGTCTGTAGTCTCAGCTACTTGAGATGCTGAAGCAGGAGAATTGCTTGAGTCCAGGAGTTTGAGGCTACAGTGAGCCATGATTACACCACTGCACTCCAGTCTGGGTAACAGAGTGAGACCCTGTCTTTAAAAAACAAAAAAATTTAAGGCTGGGGACGGTGGCTCATGCCTGTAATCCCAGCACTTTGGGAGGCTAAGGCTGGTGGATTGCTTGAGCCCAGGAGTTCGAGACTGGCCTGGCCAACATGGCAAAACCTCGTCTATATTTTTAAAAATGCAAAAATTAGCCAGGCATGGTGGCACATACCCGAAGTCTCAGCTACTCAGGAGGCTGAGGTGGGAGGGTGGCTTGAGCCAGGGAGGTGGATGTTACGGTGAGCTGAGGTCGCGCCCCTGTACTCCAGCCTGGGTGACAAAGCCAGATCCTGTCTCAAAAATACGCACACACACACAAAACCTAAACCTAGAAAAGGTATGGTATAAAAGATATAAAATAGTTGTTGTTGATCTTCATGAAGCATGAAAGAAACTGTAAATCATACACCTGAATAGGGCACTTACTACGAATGGAGCTTGCAGGACTGGAAATTGCTCTGGATGAGTCAGTGAGTGAGTGGTGAGTGAATGTGAAGGCCTAGGACATTACTGTAGACTACTATAGGCTTTTTTTTTTTTTTTTTTTGAGACAGACTCTTGGTCTGTTGCCTAGGCTGTAGTGCAGTGGCGCGATCTCAGCTCACTGCAGTGTCCGCATCCCAGGTTCAAGTGATTGTCCTGCCTCAGCCTCCTAAGTAGCTGGGATTACAGGCACCTGCCACAATGCTCGGCTAATTTTTGTATTTTTAGTAGAGGCAGGGTTTTACCGTGTTGGCCAGGCTGGTCTTGAACTGACCTCAAGAGATCCACCCCCCCGGCCTCCCAAAATGCTAGGATTACAGGTGTGAGCTACTGTGCCTGGCCAACTATTGACTTTATAAACATTGTACACTTTGGCTACGTTAAATTTATTAAATTTTTTCTTTCTTCCATAATAAATTAACTTACTGTAACTGTTTTACTTTATAAACTTTAAAAAATTTTTAAAGCTTTTTAACTCTCTTGTAATAACAGCTTAAAACAGAAACACATTGTACTATATTTTGTCATGTTTGAGATGACATGTTTGACATATTTGAGACCAGGCTGGTCTCAAACCCCTGACCTCACAGGGTCCAGATGATCAATATCTTTCACCTCCACATTTGGAAGGTCTTTAGGGAAATAACACACATGAAGCTGTTATCTCCTATGATAATAATGCCTTCCTCTGGAATACCTGCTCAAGGACCCACCTTCAGCTGTTTTACAGTTAACTTTTTTTTTTAAATAAGTAGAAGGAGTACACTAGAAAATAACAATAAAAAGTATAGTGTAGGCTGGGCATGGTGGCTTATGCCTGTAATCTCAGCACTTGGGGAGGCTGAGGCGGGTGGATCACATGAGGTCAGGAGTTTGAGAAACCCGATCTCTACTAAAAATACAAAAATTAGCTGGGCATGGTGATGTGCATCTGTAATCCCAGCTACTTGGGAGGCTGATGCACGAGAGTCACTTGAACCCAGGAGGTGGAGGTTGCAGTGAGCTGAGATTGCACCACTGCACTCCAGCCTGGGTGAAAGAGCAAAACTCCATCTCAAAAGAAAAAAAAGTATAGTATAGTAAACACATAAACCAGTAACATAGTCGATCATTGTCATTATCAAGTAGTAGGTACTATGCATGATTGTATGTGCGTGTGCCACCATGCCCAGCTAACTTTTTGTATTTTTGATAGAAATGGAGTTCACCATATTGCCTAGGCTGGTCTCGAACCCCTGCCCTCAAGTGATCTGCCCACTTCAGCCTCCCAAAGGGCTGGGATTACAGGAGTGAGCCACCGTGCCTGGCTGATAACTGTATGTGCTATACTTTTATATGACTGGCAGCACAGTAGGTTTCTTTACATCGTTATCACCACAAATACATGAGTAATGAATGCGTTGCACTATGTGATAATGGCTAAAAATGTCACTAGGTTATAGGGATTTTTCAGTTCCATTATAGTCTCATGGGACCACCATAGTATATGCAGTCCATTATGGATCAAAATGTCCTTATGCGGCACATGACTGTATATCACATCTCCTTATGCAGTCTGCTTATGTAAGTATCACTGTTGGCATAGAAACTCCTTCTGATTTTAATGAAAAATTGAAGACAATGCCTTATTCATAGGAGTTCTGGAGTTCTTTTGGCCCCTGAATTAATCAGGGTGCAGATTTATAGGTTTTTGAGAGAAGAGCAGAACCCAGAGATTTATACTTGGGTTGACACATATACTTGATTCCCTTCAAAAGGCAGAATACACAGAAAAGGAAGGGGACCACTCAAGGAAGACTGAGGGCTTCATTGGGCTTCATTGGGCTTCATTGGAGATTGCTTTTGAGGAGTAGGAAGCATTTGGCACTGAGTCCTGGGCACTAGGAGTACTTTACTGAACCCAAAAGTCAGGAGCTGCACTGAGGCAACCTGACTTTCTTCACTTAATAAATAGCGGTACTGTGAGAACTGGGCCAGCTGGAGAGAGAATTTTCTTTTTTGAGCTTCTGGATCTTCACCTAGTGATTTTTGATATGATTCCTAGTTAGGCTTTATTTGGCCAGGTTGAAAGTGATGGGTAACAAAATCTGGAGCTTATTCTTATAAGAAGAGATATGGAAGAAGGGGAGGCTTTGAGAAAGGAATACTTAAAGAGGGACTAGAATATGCAGAGCAATGTTAATGTGTTATAAATTCCAGTTTCTGATTGCTTTCATTGTCTTGGAGGAACTGATGAATGGTAGGTAGAGCTCCTAATAAATATGAAATTTATTCCCAACACCCGTTTTACTGATGATCTGGAGGGGCTGGCATGGTAGCCATTTTGATCTCTGTCATGTGTAATAGCCTCTGGGGCCTTATTACAATAGCAAGAAAAATAGCTATGGAAAAATGCTGAGGATAGTTAAAGAGAGGTGAGGGTTATATGTGATGGGAACACACTATCATCAGTAATGAATATTTTCGGACCATTCTGCTGGATGCAGGCCACTCTGAGGCAATGGCTTGGCTTCGCTGATTGTGATCTGAATCCTGGCTCAACTCAGTAGGGCTCTCTGAAATGTCAGCCTGAACTATTGGACATGGCCAAGGAACTGGAGAGAATCATATTTCTGGAATGAAGTATGCATCTCTAGTCTTTCAGAAGCCCCCAGAAGAATTAATATAGCGGGCAAGGGCGAGCTGGTGGGCCTAATTTATCTGGGCTTTGCAGCTTTTGATATAAATCATTCACCAGAAACCATTAAGGAAGCCTGATGATCATGGAGTAGGAAGGTTTTTGACAGGAACATGAAGAATTCCAGATAAACATAGCAAAACAGAAGCTGATGAAATTCTGTGCAAACTAGCATGAGAGAGTGTGCTGGGGAGAATAGCATTCTAGCCACCAGCACAATCAATCTCATGACCAATGGGGTACGTTGTAACCTTTCCGGAAAGGTACCAAGGCACAGCGAGGCTGGGTACCCAACTAAGCACAGAAAAAGTGAAGAAGTTGTTGGACTTAAGGAATAAAAGTGATGGAAAAGATGCCATGTAGTAAATGTGTAGTTCTTCCTCACTTCAAGTAATGTGTTCCACTTTAATAATTTCATCTAAAAAGACAAAAGAGCCCCCAAAAAAGGTCTAGGGAAGAGCAATGGAAAACGGTAAGTGTACCTGCAATCAAATAAAGGCAGGACCCTATTAGAGTGATACTGTGAAGACTCACAGAGTTTGTAATTCTGTCTTATAGATGAAAAGTAGATTTCCTCCAGTTTTAAAAAGTGATCAGTACAACAGGGGTATAGTTTAAATAATAGGCCTCTGGTAAAATAGAAATTTTCACAACATTAAGATCCTAGCTTTCTAGGCTGGCCAAGTCTCCTGAGATGAAGTGACTCAGATCCCAACTGTTTCCTCGAGCATGACATTTCTCAGAAATTACCATATTGTTTATTATGTCTAATTGCAAGTTGTTCCTTTTCTTCCCACACTGCCCTTTTTCTTAAAGAGCTTTCCTTTGAATGTGATAATAATGTAAAAGAAGAAAAAATACAGCTACCTGTACCAAATATTAAGCCTATAGCGTGTACCAGCTATTGTGCTAAGGATTTGATGTGTCTTACTTCATTTAAGCCTTATAGCAACCCCAGGAGAAGAAAATACAGGTTGCCATCTCTAATCTGAAAATCTGAAATTCAAAATGCCCCAAATCTGAAACTTTTTGAATACCAACATGACACTCAAAGGAAATGCTCATTGGAGCATTTCAGATTTTTGGATTAGGGATGCTTAACAGGTAAGTATAATGCACATATTCCAACATGTTAAAAAAATCCAAAATCATAAGTGCTTCTATCCCAAATGTTTGTTTGATTGATTGATCAAGACAGGGTCTCACTCTGTCACCCAGGCTGGAGTGCAAGGACGTGATCACAGCTCACTGCAGCCTTGACCTCCTGGACTCAAGTGATTCTCACACTTCATCCTTCCGAGTAGCTGGGACTACAGGCATGTGCCACTATGCCCGGCTAACTTTTTAAATTTTTTGTAGAGATAGGGTTTTGCCATGTTGCCCAAGCTGGTCTTGAACTCCTGGCCTCAAGTGATCCTCCCACCATGGCCTCCCAAAGTGTTAGGATTACAGGCATGAGCCACCGTGTCCAGCCCTAAAGCATTTTAGATGAGATACTCAACCGGTATCCTCATTTTACAGATGAGGAAATAGAAACTTAGCTTTATGTGCCTAATTTGCCACAATTAATAAGCAGAAGAACTAGAATGCAAATGTTTGCTTGGAAATCAGATGACCCCGATTAAAACCTAAAACAGGCTGGGTGCAGTGGCTCACGCCTATAATCCCAGCACTTTGGGAGGCCGAGGCAGGTGGGTCACCTGAGGTCAGGAGTTTGAGACCAGCCGGACCAACATGGAGAAACCCTATCTCTACTAAAAATACAAACTTAGCCGGGTGTGGTGGCATGTGCCTGTAGTCCCAGCTACTTGGGAGGCTAAGGCAGGAGAATCGCTTGAACCTGGGAGGCGGAGGTTGTGATGAGCCAAGATCGTGCGATTGCATTCCAGCCTGGGCAATAAGAGTGAAACTCCGTCTCAAAACAAAAACAAAAAAACAAAAAACTAAAACCTAAAACAGTCTTCTTTTGGGAAGATGAGTGATTAGAACTTTCAAAAATTATGCCAAGAAATAGTGGTCTGCTCTTTTTAGTATTACTGTCATCATGGCAGCATATCTAAGTCAGCCACTTTTGCTTGATTTTCTTTTCCGAGGACCCACTTGCATGGCAGCTTCCCTGAGGTCTGTAGAATCAGCAGAATTTGACTGTTGGTTGTAGGAAGAAGTGTTGAGAGCCTTCCTTCTGTCAGATCAAGTAACAAATGGAGTGGGTTTTACACCTTAAGTTGTGTTGCAGTAAACCTTATAAACATTTGGGCTGTTAGAAAGCAAAGCTGTCTCTTTCTCTGTTCCCAGTTGACATGCGAAAGATGCCCTCAGAAGCTCAGTTGAATAGGTCTGTGTGGGGAATGAGCCTTTCAGTTGAGTTTTCAAGTTTCTCAGTAATGAGTTTTTTTGGTAGCTGTAGAAACTGCCAGTCTGAGAACTATTGTTCCTTGCTTCTCCTGGATTAGAATTGGTGCCTGATCTATATGAAATCTTTCCTCATGTCCTATATGTGTAAGGAAAGGTCATTGGTTCTCATCCCCTTTGTGGGAGATGATCCAATTGCTTTATGAGTTTAAATATATGACCATTTTCTTATGCTGCCCAACTGAGATTGGGTCTGGAAAAACCTGAGAACTCTTCCAGTGCTCTAAGTGATGGGACAATCATTAAATCCCAGTGTCCTGACCAGATTGTTGTTTGGGTATTTACATCCTTTTTTTCAGTTCTCCCTGCAGCGTTATTTGGGTATCAGATCTCCATAAACGGCCTCTCTGGCTGTTAAGCAGCTGCCACCTTCCACCCCAAGGTGGCTTTGTTTTACGGGTGGGTGAATCAGTCCTTGCATATAGTTTGTGAAATGGTTAGGAAGCCTTTGGGATGAAAATATAAGTTAACAACTTATAAATATGTGCCTTATGGCAAGCTTTTATGTTCCCCAAAAGATGGCTATCCCTATGGACTTAGTAAATTATTGGTAGGGTAGGACAAAGTGAGTGTTGTGGAGCATTCACTTACTTTTTAGATGCAAGTAAGAGGGAAAGATGGTAGAAGTGGTGGACATAGGGCCTGCACTGATTCAGCCTAAGGGAAAATACAGGTAGAACAGAACTGAGGTGTGTATGTGTATTTGTGTGTACACTTGATGAATGCCCAGACACACTGAGAAATTAACTGGAAATGGGAGGAGTCAGCAGGCAATGTGGATTGGGACTGTGTATCAGGAGCATCACTGTAGAGGGCCTTATAGAGCATTTTTGTTAACACTTTAAAGATAGCTAATGGGTTTTCTTAACTAGGTCAGACTTACCTGGAGTCTCTTCTCTTATTTAACAGTCTGTGAATCCTTATATTGTGAAGCTATCTATCGTGGATGATGAGGCCACACTTAATGTGAGTATCTGGATCCTTGTGTATTGTCTTACTTATTTGCATTCAGTGGCATTACTTTCAGTGGAAAGTACATTTAGAACAGAGAGCAGAGGGCTGTTCTGTCAATTTCATCTGGTTATAGAGAGGGAATTAATATTTCTTTTGAGTGCATCAGTGCTACTGTTTTACTGTCTTCTGACTTATTATCATGGAAGGAAGATTTGAGGGAACATTTGCTTGCTAATCGTGATGAAGTGGTTATGTTTCATGTTATAGTGTGCTGAAGTTGATTATCCTGCAAAGTTAATAAATTACACATTCAAGAATAAGAAATCTTAGATGACTAAATGATGGGAGATTCCTTCTTTCAGAACTAACCAGATAGTATTTATAGCCTGACTTGGTGAAGCTGAAACATGGGGATGATCTGTATCTACTATATATATCCTTGAAAGTTTGGGAAATAATATCTGATCTCTGAATATAGGGAGGAAGAAGATGACCAGGTGTCTTGCTTTATTCCCTTTCCATCCTACCCTATTCCTTCTTTACAATTTCCTTTATGAAAAAAATGCACACATGATTCATGCTGTGGCCTTAATTGATCTTTGTGTTATGCATCAGAGGTTCTCGGGGAAGTTGATAAGTCACTTTAACATGTATTGGATGCTACTTCCCTTTACATTCCTGTGGCTTGAAAGAAAGTAGCTTATCTATGTGCACCTTCGTTTAGCATGGACTCATTGTCACTTTGCTATGGCTGTTTTTGGAGACATTTGAGGGCTTTTTGTTTGAAGATTCTAACTGGATCTTGTCTTTCAGAGTGAAAATGATCCCAGTGAAATTGTCAACAATCTGGGCCCTGGTCTGTTTCACTGCTTGATTATCCATTTTAATTGTACCTGGGAACATTAAGATAATTAGATAAGAAAAATCTTCCCAAAGAACTTCCTTTTGATGCTTTGACAGTGCCTTTCAGAATTTCTGTCCTTGTCGCCAACTTTCAGGCAGGACTTCCTGGGCTAATTAGTGTTCTTTCTGACCTAGTTCTAGCATCATCACCAACCCTCAAAGGCTGCTGTCTTATTTCACCTATGCTATCTTTTCCCTTCTAGGGAATGGGGCTTGTAATTGCTCAGGCTTTATCTGAGTACAACAGGTAAGTCCACCTTTCCAGAATGGAAGGGGGTCTGATTTTCATTTGAATTGGTTGTTCGAGTTTTGTTAGAGTTCTTGGGTGAAATTCCCTTACCTAGTCCAAGAGTATTCAGAGGTACAGGCCCTGGCAGATGTATTTGCTCTAGCTTTGCTTGATGACCTTAGCAGGGATTGTTTTTAACACCAGGGGAAAAGTAGCCACTAGGTTAGTGTCTCTTAAGGCAATTAGGCACATTCCTTTGCAACTCTTGGTATTTTATTACAGAGCATTTTAACTAGTCTTCCAGCCACAAGTGGGCACTTCCATTTAGTCCAGTGTATCATACAAATATATAAAAAAGGCTGTGGAGACTGCTTTTTTGTCATCTTAAAAAATATATAAAGGGAGAAAGTATATTAAGCCCTAGTTTGACAGATGTTTCTTTTTTATTGGGAATAAACCTCAACTTCCCAGAGTCCCTGTTTCTCCTGGGGGCTCCCTTCATCGATGCTTGCTTTCCCTTTTGCTGGAAGGATCTGACATTAGTGAATGGAGACCAGAAGTATCCCTAATCCTGGCAAGGGCCAGGCAGGATCTTTCATGCTCCTCTCTAGACTTTTCTCACACACAGTTGGGTATCAGAACTTCAAATCTGTCCCATCTCTCCAGAGAGTTTAGTTTACTGATTTCCTTCCTCCTCCTTTAAAAAGAAACAAGATTTTCAGTGTTTTAGCCCTAAAGTAATTTTACTGTCACACTTTTCAAGTAATAGATTGTTTAAGAAATAACTGGAGGCCGGGCGCGGTGGCTCAAGCCTGTAATCCCAGCACTTTGGGAGGCCGAGGTGGGCGGATCACGAGGTCAGGAGATCAAGACCATCCTGGCTAACACGTTGAAACCCCGTCTCTACTAAAAAAAAAATACAAAAAACTAGCCAGGCGACATGGCGGGTGCCTGTAGTCCCAGCTACTTGGGAGGCTGAGGCAGGAGAATGGCGTAAGCCTGGGAGGTGGAGCATGCAGTGGGCTAAGATCCGGCCACTGCACTCCAGCCTGGGTGACAGAGCCAGACTCTGTCTCAAAAAAAAAAAAAACCAAAAAAAAAAAAAAAAAAAAAAAAATAACTGGATCAGCTATATGTTAGGGCACTTTTGCAGCCTGCTTTCTAAGTCTAAGTCTCTCCCAAAGTAACCAGGCATTTTGGTACACACTACCTCAAGAGCAGACAGGTGCCTCTTAGCTTGCAGGGATTGTCGTAATGCTTGATTGTCATGATGCGTTAGTTTTCTGGAGTCAGAGAATTTTAAGAGTGCTCCACCCTGGCCGGGTGCAGTGGCTCACTCCTGTAATCCCAGCACTTTGGGAGGCCGAGGCAGGTAGATCACAAGGTCAGGAGATCGAGACCATTCTGGCTAACACGGTGAAACCCCGTCTCTACTAAAAATACAAAAAATTAGCCGGGCGTGGTGGCGGGGCCGGATGCAGGAGGCTGAGGCAGGAGAATGGCGTGAACCTGGGAGGCGGAGCTTGTAGTGAGCCGAGATCACGCCACTACACTCCAGCCTGAGCAACAGAGTGAGACTCTGTGTCAAAAAAAAAGGGGGGGAGGCTTTGCCCTGATTACCCCAAATGCCAAAGACAAAGACATACTTGATAAATAATCCTAAAGTTGAATTTAGTTCTTTTTGTTTAGGCAGTATAAAGACAAGGAAGAAGAACACCAAAGTGGTTTCTTCTCTGCTTTAACAAATATGGTAAGTCCTGCTTTTTTTTTTTTTTTTCTCCTGAAAAAAACAGAAACAGTGTTGTCTGCAGGGGTGGACAAATTGGGCTTCGAAGTTCAGATATTTGAAGTGATGACATGATGACGAGAGAGGCTGCTCAGAGCAGATTTTCTTGGGGAGTGTATTTCCTTTAGTGAATTTCTTTCTTTCTTTTTTTTTTTATCCCCACTTTCGATGTACCTTTAGTGAGATTCAAAACCAAGTGACATAGGGGAAAGGAGAGCTTTGGTTTCTCTGGTACTTCGTTTTTCCACATTAGTTAATTAATTAATTAATTTTTTAAAGGCTAACGAAAAGGTACACGTTAAGCTAGAATTTGCTTCCTGAAGAGTTGGCTCCGTTTGGGCACTGACCTTGTGGAACACAGTATAGTAGGGTTTGGATCTGAGTCCTCCTGTGAATGCACCTTTGCTGTCTGCCATGGCTGTTTGGTCCTCATAGCTGGTCCCAGGGTTGAGCGATTGTGCAGTAGATCTGGGCCACTCTTCTAATAGCTTAGGGTTTGGGCGTAGAGGTCTGAATTTTGGGGAAGTTATTGGTCCAGTTTACAAGACTCCAGGGCAAGGTTTCTTGGCATTTGGTACCAGATAATCTGGGGCTGATTTTGAAGAGAGAAATCTAGGAGATTCTAGAATCTAGGCAGATTCAGAAAGTCTATCTTCTGGGCATTATTATCCAAGTAATCAGTTCTAGGGCAAGACAATTTTTTGGTTAATTGCAAGAAGCAGTTGCCCCCTCTCCTCCTCCACTTCTGCAATTTTTTTTCCCCCACTGCTTATGAATTGTTCCTTCTGCCTTCTCAGCCTGTTCTCAGGGAGGGGCCTGATAAACGCTTTAACTCCAAAATGTAAATGAGTAAACTCTCTCAGGGGCCAGAGAAGTATGGGTTTTGTATTGGTGTTTGATTAAATGAATTAGATACAATTATACTGCTCCCAGACATCTCTGCCTTTCAGTCAAGTTTTCAGAAAGTTTTGTACCAAACATACGAAGCTCTAGCAGCATAGGTTTGTGTATAGTTTCAAGCATAATTAAGGAAGTGGAAGAGGTATTTTTTAGGGGGAGTAGGCATCTTAGTGCCTCTGATATCATATACATTAGAGGCAGCCTACTCCATTTACTTATTCACTTGCTCTGACTAGGACACAAACTAAAGATTTTGTTATCTGAAAAATGGAGAGTGGATCTCATATAGACAGCTTTGGTCTGAAACCCAAATATTGTTCCCAAAGATAGCTCTATGTTGGCTGAAGTCAGCCTGCTTTTGTGAAGTTTTTCCTAGGTTAGTTTCTGACTTCAAATAAGCAACTTCTAGGAAAGATACAGAGTGATGAGGATGTGCAGGTTAACTGTCAGAGTGACTAAACTTACACACTGAAAAGGAGAGTTGGACAAAAGTACTAGGCTTTTTCTTTTAAGGCCCTTTTTAAGGCAAGATGATTTAGTAGGATTCTCATTATTTCATTTATTACTTATGAGTCTTTTAAGATTTTCAAAGTGGGCTGGTTTTGGTGTGTGTGACTTATGGCCCGGAGTTCCAAGTTCTCCCCAGCTGGAAGCAGCTTGTTTCTTTCACTGATGAAAGGCTTCTAGGCACAAAGCTCCTCTCATATCCTCCTGCTATAAGTCTGCAATTCCCCTTTTCTTCCACAGGTGGGCAGCATGTTCATAGCAGATGCCCATGAGAAAATCTCAGTACAGTAAGTGCCTGACATTCTTGTGCAGTGACTGGGACTTTAGTGTGGGCTATCCTGCTGGATATGAGAATGTGCAGTGTAACCTCTTGTTAATCTTTTACAGAATCATGCTTTTGTTGGTGATTTTCCAATGTTTCATGGGTTTTGAACAATAATGGACCCTTAGACATTTCTGTTTTTCATATGTATTGGGCAACAAGAAGCTGACAACTGTTGCCAGCCTATCTCTGCAATGAAACAAAAGAGTGATGGGTGTCTGAGCCAGTTGAGGACTTAACTGGGTTGAGGTGGAAAAACAGAGGGAAGATAATGACGTAGATGAGAACTGCTCCTAAGGAATTAAAGTGAAGGCCCTGGCCGGGCGCGGTGGCTCAAGCCTGTAATCCTAGCACTTTGGGAGGCCGAGACGGGCGGATCACGAGGTCAGGAGATCGAGACCATCCTGGCTAACATGGTGAAACCCCGTCTCTACTAAAAATACAAAAAACTAGCCGGGCGAGGTGGCGGGCGCCTGTAGTCCCAGCTACTCGGGAGGCTGAGGCAGGAGAATGGCGTAAACCCGGGAGGCGGAGCTTGCAATGAGCCGAGATCGCGCCACTGCACTCCAGCCTGGGTGACAGAGCCAGACTCCGTCTCAAAAAAAAAAAAAAAAAAAAAAAAAAAAAAAAAAAAAAAAAAATAAAGTGAAGGCCCTAACTCTTGCCTATACACTTTTGCATATGCCCAAATGGCGAGTAAAGGGGAACTTTAGAAATGCAAAGGAATTGATAATGAGGTGCTGGGGTGCAATCCAATCTTATCTTCATGGTTATATTGTTTTAACTCCCCCAGTATAAAAGCCACTCCAATTTATTCTCTTTCTCTTTAGAACCAATGAGGCCATTCTTCTGGCACTTTATGAAGCTGTTCATTTAAATCGCAACTTCATCACAGTATTAGCTCAGGTTGGTTACATTAAAAATCCCAGTGTTTTTTTTTCTCCCTAAGTTTCATACCGATTCATTCCATTGAAAAGCATATCTGTCTGTACTTGTTTAAACCCTGCTTTGCATTGGTAAGTGGTGGTAACAAGGGTTGAATCAGTTGCCTTTGTTTCGTGCTGTCCTCAACTATGTATGTTTCCATCCAGTGCTGAAATGAGTCTAATAACGTGCAAAGTTAGTTTTTTTGGACAGTTTACTGATCCTGTTAATACAAATGAGTTGTGATGACTTCATTTTGCTCACTAGAAATCCCTGGTATTATCTGCTCTGTGGATTTTTATATTGGGCTTTCTGCTTTCCACACCACTATGGAATTACAACTGGAGATAAAATAGGCCAAACCACTCATCTTATTATCTCACCAATTTCCAGAGGAAAAAAATAAAAAATATCTTGGCCAGGTTAAAGTTAGCTGTTAACAGATAATGTGGTTTATATACATTGAAAGGAAGTCATAGAATACTGAGCGCCGGACCCTGCGCTGTGGTTCATGTCTGTAATCCCAGCACTTTGGGAGGCTGGGGTGGGTGGATCACAAGGTCAGGAGATTGAGACCATCCTGGCTAACATGGTGAAACTCTGTCTCTACTAAAAATACACACACACAAAAAATTAGCTGGGCGTGGTAGTGGGTGCCTGTAGTTCCAGCTGCTTGGGAGGCTGAGGCAGGAGAATGGCGTGAACCTGGGAGGCAGAGCTTGCAGTGAGCCGAGATTGCACCATTGCACTCCAGACTGGGTGACAGAGTGAGACTCTTATCTCAAGGAAAAATAAATAAGTAAACAACAAAACAAAATAAAAAGCAAAAAAAAACCCCAGAATACTGAGCGATGGGTCACATGCCTGAGGGATAGCCGCAGTAATTGGCATAGAAGAGGACTAAAGTAGACCGAGAACTCAAGAGCTGTCCATGAAAGCCCTTTTAGGCCGGGCGCGGTGGCTCAAGCCTGTAATCCCAGCACTTTGGGAGGCCGAGGCGTGTGGATCACGAGGTCAGGAGATCGAGACCATCCTGGCTAACATGGTGAAACCCCGTCTCTACTAAAAATACAAAAAACTAGCCGGGCGTGGTGGCGGGCGCCTGTAGTCCCAGCTACTCGGAGGCTGAGGCAGGAGAATGGCGTGAACCTGGGAGGCGGAGCTTGCAGTGAGCCGAGATCGCGCCACTGCACTCCAGCCTGGGTGACACAGCGCGAGACTCCGTCTCAAAAAAAAAAAAAAAAAAAAAAAAAAAAAGCCCTTTTAAAAAATTGATGAAGTGTTTTTATCTTAAAGCCAGACTGTTTAAAATATGTATGTAGAGTTCTTTTAAGGGAAAGTTTGCTTATGCTTTTTCTCAAAGGGCAGATGTATATGGAATCTATTGATTTGAATTTTCACACAAAAATAAGGTCATGCTTAAAAAGCATCATGCTAGTTTGAGATCTGCTTCATAGAACACTTATGAGTTTTCATGACTGATAACATAGAGACTTTAGTTATTATTTTCACTCTGTTTCTTATCTGCTCTCCAAATCCTATAACTGATTTTAAAGGAAGAGGTGAGGAAGGTAAAGTGCTGGTAAAGCTGTTAGGGAAGAAAAGGGAAGTTAAAAACAGCTGTCACTCAGCTTAATTCTCAAGAGCTGATGTGGGAGGAATGGCTAAGAAAGGTCAGGGACGGAAGAGTTATCTGTTTTGGTCCCTACTGGGTGTCTCTCTATGTCTTTGCCTCCCAGTGAAGGCACACACACTTTTGTTTGTTGTGGAACAGGAAGGCCGCATCTGAATAGCTCTTTTTTTTTTTTTTTTTTGGAGACAGAGTCTCACTCTGTTGTCCAGGCTGGAGTGCAGTGGCGCGATCTCAGCTCACTGCAAGCTCCGCCTCCCAGGTTCATGCCATTCTCCTGCCTCAGCCTCCCGAGAAGCTGGGACTACAGGTGCCCACCACCACACCTGGCTAATTTTTTTTTTTTTTTTTTTTTTTTTGTATTTTTAGTAGAGACAGAGTTTCACCGTGTTAGCCAGGATGGTCTTGATCTCCTGACCTCGTGATCCACCTGGCTCAGCCTCCCAAAAGTGCTGGGATTACAGGTGTGAGCCGCTGCACCCAGCTGAATAGTTCTTTTTATAGTACCTGGTATCCCCTTGACTCATCTACATCTACTAGTCAATTATGTGGTTATCAGAACAGCCTATTGATGTGTTTTCGGTTGATCTGATGAGATCCCAGGTCTGGATGGGATTGCAAATGTTCTCTGCTCTCTTGTAGAGTAATTCTGTATATTTGTTTACCCCAGTTTTTAATTTTTTTAATTTCTGTGGTGCCACAGAAAAACTTATGTAATGGAAACCTAGTTGCTTAAGATAAATTAGCACACAGAGCTTATTAGAGATTAGCAAGCATCAACTGTAATCAAGTACTCATGAGAACTAAATGCAGAAGTAGTCCCTCCTCAGTGAGCTTTCTTTCTTTTTTTTTTTGAGACAGAGTCTTGCTCTGTCACCAGGCTAGAGCACAGTGGCGTGATGTCGCCTCACTGCAACCTCTGCCTCCTGGAGTCAAATGATTCCCCTGCCTCGGCCTTCCGAGTAGCTGGGACTACAGGCATGCACCACCATGCCCAGCTAATTGTTTGTATTTTAGTAGAGATGGGGTTTCACCGTGTTGGCCAGGATGGTTTCGATCTCCTGACCTCGTGATCTGCCCGCCTCGGCCTCCCAAAGTGCTGGGATTATAGATGTGATCCACCGTGCCCGGCCTCAGTGAGCTTTCTAATTATGAGACTAGGGGCACAGTGGCATGCATCTGTAGTCCCACCTACTCAGGAGACTGAGGCAGGAGAGCACTTGAGCCTAGGATTTTGAGACCAGCTTGGACAACATAGCAAGATGCTGTCTCAAAAAAAAATTATAAGGTCTGGAATACCAGTCCTTATTGGTATTAGGCACTTGATACTCAGGGAGAACTGGATTTTCTGTTTTCTTACACATCTGTGTATCTTTTTCAGAGCCATCCAGAAATGGGCTTGGTGACGACCCCTGTCAGTCCTGCTCCTGCAACCCCAGTCACACCACTTGGGACTACACCACCTTCCTCTGATGGTGAGCCCACCACCACTTTGCTTTTCTTGATTAATATGATCTTAGATCTCTCAGAGTGAGCATAACTGTGCTGAACAAAGAACGTAGTTGTTAATTTTTTCCACTAAATTTGTCTGTAGTACTATCCTTCAGGCCTCCTAAATTTCCAAAGAAAACTTTGGAAAAAGTCAGTCAAGTTATTTTCTCTGTAAAATAAGCTTACATAACTCTAGCTTTTACTCCTCAGGGAGTAGTTGTAGAGGCATGGAGTGCTAGACCGGAAAGGTCAGTAATGCCTGTCCTGCCACACTCTCAGGGTTCTTGTGAGGCTCAGATGAGATATTTTGTGAAAAATGCCACCTTGTGATTATAAAGCCCTGAAATGAATGTAAAATAGTAAAGTTATCTGATGTTACCATTTGATCAGTGAGGGAATTGAGGCCAGAGAAATGAAGCAGTTTGCCTAAGATCAGTGATAGTGTAGACTGATAACCCAAACATGTGAGCAGGATCTTATCTATTTTGTTTACTACTATATGCCCAGCGTAGTGCCCAGCATGGTACTTGCTTAATAAATATTCGTTGAATAAATGAATGAGAATGTGAACCTGGCATTCACTCACTGTATGTGTCTATCAGCCACTCCCAGTTGGAAATGACAGGCTTTGAGTGTATTATAATTGGGAGTTTGCTGGATATGTAAGATTTCTCTCCCTCAAAACAACAACAGTGAAAATTTCCCCTTCATAAATCTTATGGCTGGAACCTAAGAAAAAGGCAACAGAAAAGAAATTATGAATTTTTGCCAAAAACTTTGAGGTCTATTATAGGCTGAGTGTGTTTGGTGGAATATTGTAACCTAAAAACAATTTATGTTAATATTTGATGTTGTAGCTCAAAGATTGAACTTATTTTGGGTAAAGAAGTACAGGGCCGGGCGCGGTGGCTCAAGCCTGTAATCCTAGCACTTTGGGAGGCCGAGACGGGTGGATCATGAGATCAAGAGATTGAGACCATCCTGGCTAACACGGTGAAACCGCATCTCTACTAAAAAAAATACAAAAAACTAGCCGGGCGAGGTGGCAGGCGCCTATAGTCCCAGCTACTCGGGAGGCTGAGGCAGGAGAATGGCGTAATCCTGGGAGGCGGAGCTTGCAGTGAGCTGAGATCCGGCCACTGTGCTCCAGCCTGGGCAACAGAGCGAGACTCCGTTTCAAAAAAAAAAAAAAGAAGTATAGACAATCCAACTTTGATCCTTTCTTTTTGCCTCCCCACTGTTTGTATGTGAAATGACCTTCTTTATTCTTTCTCTCCTTTAAGTTTTCATATACTACCTGTGGCAGTAACATTTCCAGGCAGTATAAACAGTACAGAACTATGACAGGGAGGTGCCATTGTTAGTCATATGTATGGTAGCAAATTGGATCTGTTTAGAATTGAAAGCCAAATCCCAAAATATCTTTTTTTTTTTTTTTGAGAAAGTCTTGCTCTGTCATTTAGGCTGGAGTGTGGTGGTGTGATCTTGGCTCACTGCAACCTCTGCCTCCCAGATTCAAGTGATTCTCATGGGTCAGCCTCTTGAGGAGCTGAGATTACAGGCATGCACCACAATACCCGGCTAATTTTTGTGTGTGTTTGTTTGTTTGTTTGTTTGTTTATTTATTTATTTTTGAGATGGAGTCTCACTCTGTTGCCCAGGCTGGAGTGTAGTGGCGTGATCTCAGCTCACTGCAACCTCCACCTCCCGGGTTCAAGTGATTCTCCTGCCTCAGCCTCCCTGGGACTACAGGTGCGTGCCACCACGCCCAGCTAATATTTTGTATTTTTAGTAGAGATGGGGTTTCACAGTGTTAGCCAGGATGATCTCAATCTCCTGACCTTGTGATCCATCTGCCTTGGCTTCCCAAAGTGCTAGGATTACAGGCGTGAGCCACCACACCTGGCCAATATTTGTATTTTTAGTAGAGATGGGGTTTCACCATGTTGGCCAGGCTGGTCTTGAACTCCTGACCTCAGGTGATCCGCCTGCCTTGGGCTCCCAAAGTGCTGGGATTACACGCATGAGCCACCATGCCCAGCCCCAAAATATCTTACTGAGAAGGAGCACAAGTAGTAAGGATTGCCTACTTGTCTCTGTTTATTCAGGCCACAGAATAACCCAATGGAAATACTGTACTTTCTCTTTAAGAATGAAGCCTGCCCGGTTACCATGGATATCGAAAACCAGATACATATATATATATATATGTATGTATGAGTTCCATGTGATGTTGAGGTTTGGATGCTTCAGAGAACTGCCTTTCAAACTGTTCATTGTGAACACTTCCACCCACACACTTGATTATGCAGTGGCAGGATTTGTGCTTACTTACCTACAACCAGTGAGCTTTTATTTTTTCTAGTGGGAAGATCAAGTCAGCCCACTTTCAAATGACTGTCTCCCTTGACAAAAGCTGCTGGGAAGAATTATGAAGCCAAAGATCAAGGAATGACTCTTCCTTAGGAAGAAGATTTTAATTTGTGAGGGATTTTATTCTGTCTCTGTTCTATTTGTTCTTTTCCCTGTCTCCTAACTCATTTCCTTCGTGGGGTTCCTAAGTATTACAACCTTGTTTTTAATTTTTGGATCTTAATTATAGTGGTATTCAGTAGCCCAGTTATATTTAAAGGTATGTCACTGGAGCCATATTTTTAAAAGCCGGCAGTTTAGCTATAACATTTGTTCTCAGCTCAGACTTTACATTTGACAACTCAGCCTTGGCATGAGAGGACTTTCTGGTAAACTAAAAATACATATACTTCTATATTTTTACATATTATGTAAGATAGTTTTCCAGTAATTGCTGCGTATGAGCAGGAAAAAAGTCCCACTTAACAGTTAGGTGCCTCCTTGTATTGGACAAAGGGATGATTATGGGTTCTGAGCTTCAGAATAGGCTGTGGTTTGAAATGACATTCTTGGGTCGTTAACCCATAACATGAATTAAAACCTTATAGTATTTCAACTTAAAAATTTGTCTTATATTAGCTCTTGGAGGCCTAACTGGGAAAATAGCCAGGGGTTGGGCATGCTGATTTCTTTTCATAAGGCTTTTTGTTGTGCTTGCTGTTTATTATGGGTTCATAATATGCAAATGTTCCTCACTGTTAATAAACGTTCTCTGCTTATATCGTAATAACTCCAGGGGGATCTGTTACGGTTATGAATACATATTATGAGTAATATTCCAAAGTCAACTGAGTCTTCATGGCTGAAAATGTAGCAGAAAGCCATAGATTCTCTAGCTTTTCTGGGCCATTATAAGACTTCTTTAACTTATATATTATGTCTTAGGCAGTGTAAAAGCACTTAACAAGAGGTCTGAGTCTAATTTAAAGTCTTAGAATTTTGGGAAACCTACATTAAGACTGTGTTCTGGGCTGGGAACAGTAGCTCATGCCTTAATCCCAACACTTTGGGAGGCCCAAGGTGGGTGGATTGCTTGAGGTCAGGAGTTCAAGACCAGCATGGCCAACATGGTGAAACCCCATCTCTACTAAAATACAAAAATCAGCTGAGCATGGTGATGGGCACCTGTAATCCTGGCTATTTGGGAGGCTGAGGCAGGAGAATTGCTTGAACCCAGGAGGCAGAGGTTGCAGTGAGCCGAGATGGCACCACTGCACTCCAGCCTGGGCAACAGAGCGAGACTTTATCTCAAAAAGAAAAAAAACAAAAAAACAAAAACCAAAATGTGTTCTGTATGGGTCAGCCCTGGTCATTAGAGACCAATTATCCCTCATTGTTCACTGGGACTGTGGCTCAGTTCCCAGGCTGTTCCAATCAGTAATGTTCATCTGTTTGTATTTATGTATTTATTTGTGACAGAGTCTCGCCGTGTCACCCAGGCTGGAGTGCAGTGCAGTGGCACCGTGTTGGCTCACTGCAACCTCTGCCTCCCGGGTTCAAGTAATTCTCCTGCCTCAGCCTCCCTAATAGGTGGGATTATAGGCACCGGCCACAATGCCCAGCTAATTTTTGTATTTTTAGTAGAGATGGGGTTTTACCAGGTTGGCCAGGCTGACCTTGAACTCCTGACCTCAGGTGATCTGCCCAACTCGGCCTCCCAAAGTGCTGGGATTACAGGCGTGAGCCACCGTGCTTGGCCTGTTCATCTGTTTTCAGTCTACTATTCCTTTTCAGTTCCCTTTCGGGGGAAAGGGAATTCTATCACTTAATAGTGGTAGAATTTGAATATAGTTCTGCCTTAACATTTTCCCCTCTCTGTCTTGGGTACGTCCAGCCTAAAGACTTGTTCTCAAAATTCAGCAAGATTTCTCCTTGTTAGGAAGGAATCATCACTGATTTTAAGTAGGAGACCCATCAAAGTAAAACTCATTTATATTCAATACAGATTTTTCCTTTAGGTAGAAATCAAAGTACCTTTAAGAATGGCCTTAAACTCTTTGGGGGTACTTGGGGCAGGAAGTAACATACCCTTCCCAGGATGCTGGGAGAAAAAGCACTGTTGCCGGGCGCGGTGGCTCAAGCCTGTAATCCCAGCACTTTGGGAGGCCGAAACGGGCGGATCACGAGGTCAGGAGATCGAGACCATTGTGGCTTAACACGGTGAAACCCCGTCTCTACTAAAAAAAGTACAAAAAACTAGCCAGACGAGGTGGCGGGCGCCTGTAGTCCCAGCTACTCGGGAGGCTGAGGCCAGAGAATGGCGTAAACCCAGGAGGCGGAGCTTGCAGTGAGCTGAGATCCGGCCACTGCACTCCAGCCTGGGCGACAGAGCAAGACTCCGTCTCAAAAAAAACAAAAACAACAACAACAACAAAAACAAAACAAAAAGAAAAAGCACTGTTCTTGGAGACTGGCCCTAGGTAGGAGAGCAGGTCACTGGCCTTAATTTGGGGAATAGGAAGGGGACTCTACAGGGTTAGGAAGAGTAGATAAAAGTTTTATGATGAGCACTTGGTCCTCCCTCTGTTGTGGAAAAAGCTTATTTAGTGATTTTTTTGCCTGCTGGCAAATTGGCTATGTGGGTAGAAGTGTTAGATGGAATATGTTGCAGGCTAAGTGCATTTTATCTGTTCTATTCCAGTTATAAGTTCTGTGGAACTCCCACTGGATGCAGATGTACAGACCAGTAATCTACTGATAACGTTTTTAAAGTATAGCTCAATTGTCATGCAGGACACCAAAGGTAAGCCATAGCTATTTTGGGGGCTCAGGAAGTAGAAGGTGTGGCAGGCAGCTGGCATCAAACAGCAACATTAATATTTTGAATTTTTGACAAGATGAACCCTTGGGGCCTTGTGTACTTGGTCTTCATTGGTGGAAAACAGTGATGTCTCACTGCTAGATGGCAATTAGGTGGTGTTGGGAAAACCTGAAGCTGGAGGGGAGTACTCAAAAATAGAACAGGAAAAAAATTGGTCTCTATGAAAACTAGCAAATCTTCTTAGCAGATCGTGGTAAGTAGATGCAGACTCTTATGTGTGGGAAGTGAAGGGATTAACACGCTTCAGGGAATTCCCTTTTGAGGACAGGAACTGAAAGCATCAGCTCGTGGTGAGAATTAGAGGACTGTCGTATACAGTACAGTAGGAAGAGGTGAGATTCAGAGGGACTGTGTTCTTAAACACTTAAAATAGAAGTGTCAGTACCCATCCTAGAAATGCAAGAGTGGAAGTGGGAGAGGATTGAGTGTTGGAAAAGTTTGAGGTTTTGTTGTGTGATGTCCTGTTTTTCCTCTGTTTATGATTTTGCTATGACTTTTTACTTGGTGGTAGAGTAGTGGAGTGGTTGTCCTAGGAAGGGGTTGGGAAAAGACTCAGCAAATTCTATCCAGTAAATATCTTTGTTTTGTTTTTCCCCCTACTTAGCATTTTTATTTATATAGATATATGTGAGTGTTCACAATTTTTGTGTGTTTGTGTTTATTGTGTAAAGTATATATAACAAAATTTATCATCTTAACCATATTTAAATGTACTATTTAGTTGCATTACCTACTTCCATATTTTTGTACAACCATCATCACTGGCTGGGTGCGGTGGCTCATACCTGTAATCCCAGCCCTTTGGGAGGCCGAGGCGGGAGAATCACTTGAGGCCAGGAGTTCACGACCAGCCTGGCCAACATGGCAAAACCTTGTCTGTACTAAAAATACAAAAATTAGCCGGGTGTGGTGGCATGTGCCTATAATCCTAGCTACTCGGGAGGCTGAGACAGGAGAATCACTTGAACCCGGGAGGTGGAGGTTGCAGAGAGTTGAGATCATGCCACTGCACTCCAGCTTGCATGACAGAGCGAGACTCCATCTCCAAAAAAAAAAAAAAAAAGCTGGGCGTGATGGTTCACGCCTGTAATCCCAGCACTTTGGGAGGCCAATGTGGGCGGAGATTGAGACAGTGGTGAAACTCCATCTCTACTAAAAAAAAAAAATGCAAAAAAATTAGCCAGATGCAGTGGTGGCCAGCTGTAGTCCCAGCTACTCGGGAGGCTGAGGCAGGAGAATGGCGTGAACCCGGGAGGCGGAGCTTGCAGTGAGCCGAGATCGCACCATTGCACTCCAGCCTGGGCGACAGAGAGAGACTCCTTCTCTAAAAAACATAAAAATAAAAAAAAAACCCATCATCATCCATCTCTAGAACTTTTTCTTTTTCTTTTTTTTGAAGGCAGGATCTCAGTCTGTGATTTCAGCTCACTGCAGCCTCGACTTCCTGGGCTCAGGCAATTCTCCCACCTCAGCCTCCTGAGTAGCTGGGACTACAGGTGTGTACCACCATACCTGGATAATTTTTTTGTGCGTGTGTATTTTTTGTAGATATGGGGTTTTGCCGTGTTGCCAGGCTGGTCTTGAACTCCTGGGCTCAAGTCATCTGCCCACCTTGGCCTCCCAAAGTACTGGGATAACAGGTGTGAGCCACCGCACCTGGCCTCAGAACTTTTTCATCTTATGAAATGGAAACTCTGTACCCATTAAACACTAACACTCCATTTTCCCCTTGCCCCAAGGCCTGGCAGCCACCATTCTGCTTTCTGCCTGTATAAATTTGACTACTCTAGGAACCTGATATAAGTGGAATATATCCCAGTTTTAGGATTGCCTGGAAGTAAGCCTTTGATTTCATGATGACACTGAGCTAGCATTTTTTCCCCCATTTTTTGTAATGAAAAAATTCTAGTATACAGAAGTTGAAAATAATTATGAAGTGATTTACCTATATACTCATTAACATTTTGCCATACTTGGTTTGCACTTAAATTTCTTTCTGTGTATCGTTGTTGTTAATTTGTCTGAATCATTTTATTTTATTTTATTTTATTTTTTTTGAGACAGAGTCTTGCTCCGTTGCCTAGGCTAGAGGGGAATCGCAGCCAAGGCTCACTGCAACCTCTGCCTCCTAAGTTCAAGCCATTCTCCTGCCTCAGCCTCTGGAGTAGCTGGGACTACAGGCACGTGGCATCACACCTGGCTAATTTTTGTATTTTTGGTGGAGACAAGGTTTCACCATGTTGACCAGGCTGGTCTCAAACCCCTGACCTTGTGATCCGCCCACCTCGGCCTCCCAAAGTGCTGGGATTACAGGCATGAACCATCACACCCGGCCTGGCTGAATTATTTTAAATGAAGTTGCAGACATCATAACTCTGCTTTACACATAAGTCCTTTAACTTATATTGAAGACATTTTCCTAGATATCCAGAATACCATTATTATATCTGAGAAAGTCAACAGTAATTCTCTAATATCATGTAATATTTAGTCCCTGTTTCAATATCCCCATTTGTCCCCAGAATGCTTGCTTTTTTGGGGCAGAAAGCTAGCATTTTAATGAACATTTTTATTAGCATTTCTTTTGGTACCTACAGGTTGATCCCGTGGGCTTCTTCTATTTAAAAGGATTTTTTGGCCAGGCGCTGTGGCTCATGCCTGTAATTCCAGCACTTTGGGAGGCCTAGGCTGGAGGATCACCTGAGGTCAGGACTTTGAGACCAGCCTGGCCAACATGGTGAAACCCTGTCTCTACTAAAAATACAAAAATCAGCCAAGCATGGTGGTGGGCGCCTGTAATCTCAGCTGCTTGGGAGACTGAGGCATGAGAATCGCTTGAATGCGGGAGGCGGAGGTTGCAGTGAGCCAAAATCACGCCACTGCACTCTAGCCTGGGCAACAAGGGCAAAACTGTCTCCAAAAAAAAAAAAAGAATTTTTTTCCTAATTACAAAAATAATTGAAATATTCTTATTAAAAATTAAAACATTCTAGCAATAGTTAACTTAGAAAGTGAAAGTTCTTTGTAATTTAAACTCTCCAGAGTTAATCACTCTTAACAATTTGGCATAGATTCTTCCTTTTTAAGACTTCTTTATAATAATCTTTAAATCCTTTTTAGGAACTAACTGTTCAGTAGTTTATATTTGGGTTCTTAAATTATGGTCTGCAGATGAACTTCAGATTCCCAAATAACCAAAAAACCAGTTCCACTTTAGAAGCAAAATTGCTGAAATACTATGGTTTTTGCCACTTTACTTTCTGTGAAGAGAGATTAATGCCTTGTAGGTGGTTTAAGATTCCCTTAGGCATTAAGTATACTCTAGAAGGCTCTTATTTGCCAAGTGAGGTAGGTAGGTTTCTGGTTGGAGAGTTTTCGGGAGTTTCAGAATGGAGCTGAAAGGCAAGAACTGCATAGTAGGAAAAGACCAGGATTCAGAGGCTTTTAGAGTAAGAAAGAAACATTGGTAGACAGAGATAGGAGAGCTCAATGATAAGTATGGAAAATGAAGAATTGCCAGAGCAGAAAGGAGCCTGAGTGGGCAGAGTCTAAGATATGTTACACTCAGACATGTTGTATTAGCTCTGGGAGATTTCTGCCTTGCAAACTTAGACTTTTTTCTTCCTTTATGTCTTGCGAGTGTTCTCTTTCGAGAGAGAGAGCTGTATCAGGGATGAGATAGATGTAAGTAGTCCATGTCACTAACTCCTAACATAAAGCAATCCATTGGGAGCTGCAGAGATAGCTGAACCTCTGAGACTTGGCAAGTGAGATCTGGCAAGCAAGGATAACAAGACTTGTATGTCACTTTCTTGAAGCCATTGCTTCTTTATGGAAATGGTAACCTCTTTCTTTCTCAGAAGTATTGCAGCAAGCACAGAATAGAGAAACTGCATGGATGTGACCTAGAAAATGAACTTTTAGCTTTGCCTGATATAACACAGTGAACTGAGGCCCTTGGAACTCATTTTTAGCTTTAGTGATTATATAAGCCTCTTTGTCCTGGTCACTTGCCATCCATAAAATGGAAGACAAAATTAAAGGCTGATTAATTGCACAATGAGTGGTCTTTGCCAACAGGCAGCCTAAATATGGCAAAGGGCAAGGTTAGGAATGAAGAGTTAATTTCAAAAATGACTCCTGTGTGGCTTTATTGGTCCAGCTTTCTTCCTGCCTCAGCCCCTGACCTGCTGCATGCCTTGGCTAGCTCATTATGTTTTTAGCAGCAATAGAAGCAACTTTTTCTTGGCTCTGCTTCCACCCCCCCACCAGGATATTATCTTTTTCTTTTTCATTATATATTTATCATTTAAACTCCAAAAGATACTTTTAATAGATATGTATAAGGTATAAAGTTTATAATAACTATAATAGCATAACTTATAAAGTATAATAATAAAATGAACATATGTGAACCTAACACCCAACTTAAATGAAACAACATTAATGCTGTTGAAGCTACCTGTGCATCCCCTCCCTAATCACTTCTCTCCTCTCCATTCTCCAGAATGTTGTATTTATCATTCCCTTGATTTTGTTTGTTTGTTTGTTTGTTTTTTGAGACAGAGTCTCACTCTGTCGCTCAGGCTGAGGTGCAGTGGCACGATCTTCTCGGCTCACTGCAACCTCTGCCTCCCATATTCAAGCAATTCTCCTGCCTCAGCCTCCTGAGTAGCTGGGATTTCAGGTGCACGCCACCACGTCTGGCTGATTTTTGTATTTTTAGTAGAGATGAGGTTTCACTATGTTGGCCGAGCTTGTCTCCAACTCCTGACCTCAGGTTATCCTCCCACTTCAGCCTCCCAAAGTGCTGGGATTACAGATGTGAGCCACCAAGCCTGGCCGCTATTGCTGTGGGTTTCCCCCTGGTTTTAAAGCCTTTATTCCTTGGAATTTTTCTGACTTTGGTGGTGTCACCTTAAAGAAGCTTCTGCTCAACCTTTACAGGAGATACTAGGCAAAAAACTGTAAAAACCATGTATATCTATGCATAGACTTAAAGTTGATTCACCAAAGTCTTAACAGTTATAGCATTTGGGTGGTATGATTAAATTTGGTTTTTATTGTTTTGTGTGTGTATGCTTTTTTTGAGTTTAAAAGACTGTCTATAATGAAATATGCCTTAGTTTTGTATTCATAAACACTTTAATTTAAAAATTAAAAAAAAATTTTAAGTGGAGAGATAGCTGCAGGCTTTTCTGTGGGAGTTGCTTCTCAGTTTTTGGGAGGATAGTGCCATAGAAACTCTGTGGCTAAAGGTAGGTAGAAGAGTCGTGAATCGGCCGGGCGCGGTGGCTCAAGCCTGTAATCCCAGCACTTTGGGAGGCCGAGACGGGCGGATCACTAGGTCAGGAGATCGAGACCATCCTGGCTAACATGGTGAAACCCCGTCTCTACTGAAAAATACAAAAAACTAGCCAGGCGAGGTGGCGGGCGCCTGTAGTCCCAGCTACTCTGCAGGCTGAGGCAGAAGAATGGCGTAAACCCAGGAGGCGGAGCTTGCAGTGAGCGGAGATCACGCCACTGCACTCCAGCCTGGGCGACAGAGCGAGACTCCGTCTCAAAAAAAAAAAAAAAAGAAGAGTCGTGGGCATTGCTCTTTGGCTATATCGGGGCTTTGATGAAGCTATAGGAAATGGCAGGAAGGGATTATCATCATTACTCTTTTTGCAATGCCTATCTCTGAGGAGAGGTGAGTATATTTGTGGACTGTAATCGCCATTATGCCATCTAATTGTCAGGTTTTAATTGATAGATCCCATTTTTGAGAAAGAAGCAGGTCAATGTCAGGGTAAATAGTAATAGCTAACTTCTACAGCACTGTAATCCATTAAGAGGTCTTCTCTCTAGAGTGGACTTCAGTCTGGGTCCTGTTGAAGCTAATTTGAAAATCATGAGCCATTTGTCTATTTTGGCTATACTGGCATGATCCTCTTCTTACCTCCTTTTCACTCCTTCATCCACAGAGTTTCTGGAAAGTAAAGTAAGCTTGATGGGTTCTTGTACTTGGCAGTAATGGATTAGCTCTTTTTTGTCCTTTTGTGTGCGGGCTTAGAGCCCTGCTATTGAGTTTGCCTTCTTCTTTTTTAATAACTAGAATGTGAGTTGTGAGAGACCAGGGACCTTTGTCTGTTTTGTTCAGTGCTGTATCTCTAGTGCCTTGCACAGTGCCTGCCACATAGTAGGTGCTAAGTAAATATTTGTTGAATGAGTAACTTTGACAGGAAGAAAAATGATCAAGAGTTCACAGCTTTCCAGGGCATAAGTATACAATTGCAAGGAGAAGCATGGGCTGGACCCTAGTCTCCAGTTAATTTCTTTTTTATTTCATTGCCAGTTTGCTATGAGCAGTCATGAAATCTTTCTAGATTTTGTGGTAGGTGGTGCTTAGAGCTGGCAGATGAGAAAGGAAATGGACCTGACTATTCAAGTTCTATCAGCAAAGGGCTGATGTGAGAGCGATGGCCACGATTTGAGCCATGACAATAGGAACCTTATGAGTTAGATGGCTCTCAGGGAGGTAGTTAGTCATTTAACAGACTACCAGGATATTAAAAAAAAAAAAAATCTTCTGGGGGAATTCTTTTGCCTAGAAGGGAAGCAAGAATTACTATAGTAGTACCTTGATTTTAATTTATGGATTTTGTGGGAAGAGAAAGTGTGAATGTTTCCTTTTATGATATACATCCTTGTTCTATATTGAAACATGGTCTGGATGATTTACAGAGAAGAGTTTCTTTTTTCTTTACAGATGAACACAGGCTTCACAGTGGCAAACTCTGTCTAATCATCCTTACATGTATTGCTGAGGTAGGTCTCACCAGCCTTCTGCTATTAGGCAGCCTTTTACAAAGTGCTATCTTTCCCTTCCTCCCCTCACCCCATTCTTGTCTCATGATGTTTAGGGTCCTAAAGTTTAGGAGAGAAAAATCTTCCCCCTTTGTGTATCTGTCTCTTCCCACTACAGTGTAGTCTTTGATGAAGCCACGGATAGACAGGGTCTTGTCTGCTTCCGTGCTGTTTAGCACTGTGTTTTTAAACTGTGGAGCAATTTGTTTGTTTGTTTTGAGACGGAATATCGCTCTGTTGCCCAGGCTGGAGTGCGGTGGCATGATCTCGGCTTACTGCAATCTCCGCCTCCCAGGTTCAAGCGATCCTCCTGCCTCGGCCCCCCTAGTAGCAGGGATTACAGGCACGCGCCACCTTGACCAGTTAATTTTTGTAATTTTAGTAGAGACGGGGTTTTGCCATGTTGGCCAGGCTGGTCTCAAACTCCTGACCTCAGGTGATCCACCCATCTTGGCCTCCCAAAGTGCTGGGATTACAGGGGTGAGCCACCATGCCCGGCAGTGGAGCAGTTTAAAAATAAAAATAAAAAAGGAGCTCAGGTTTCCTGTGATGGGGTGAAGGGGTGGAGAGTAAAGCCAGAGAGGGGAATTGGAAACTCAGTAATTGCAGTTTGCCTAAGAGCAAGAGCTGAGGGGAAAAAAGAATAGGTGCTTTGGCTTTTTAAGAAGCCTCTTTTGGTTGGACTAACTAGGTTCAAACTCACCATGTATCTTGGTGACACACAGTCATGGCAGAACTTGAGTGAATTTAGAGCTAAATTTATAGCTTCAACCTTTCCCTTTACTCTTCCCCACTCTGCTCTTTTCTCTCTTAAGAAAAATGGTGAAGGTAGTCCACATGAAGTAGAGATCTCTCTCAGTCTTTCTGTCTTCATGTTCTCTGTGGAAAGATGACCTCCTTTTCACAAGATTAGGGGTGACTGGTTATAGAAGAGCTGCTTATTAGCAGTGGGCTTGGTATAATTGCTTTTCAAAATTTTTTCTAAGAAAATCTTTAAAGGAGTTGTTTTTCACAAATTGTAACAGTTCCTTGTAATTGGAGTCTGTAGGCTTGTCAGATCTTCAGAAAAGGTTTTGGGAAAGGGCCAAGGGATGTTTATTACTAATCCATGGTAAGAGGTTTTTGATTTTCCATCAGTCTTCAGGAAAGCCCGGAATAGACAGAGTCTTGTCTGCTTCCATGCTGCCTGCGAAGCAGTTTGCTTCTGTTGGGCTGAGCCCATTCCCAGCAGAGCACAGATTTTTCTTCTTGCTCCTAAACCCTCGTGTGGAGCCTGCACATGAATCCTGCAGCCCCTATGAAAACCTTTAAGCTATCACAAACAGAGCCAGCTCCTTGGGCAGATGGGACGGAAGAGGGAATAGGAAAACAGATTCCTCTCATTCCTCTCAGCATCTGCCTTAAGTCCCTGTGTCTTAATTTTTATTGTTTTTGCTTGGAAATTTTTGACCAGTTAGAGATACACTAGGAAATTATACTAAAGAAAAATCTCATGGCTTAAGTAGGGTTTGACATAAGCCTCTAGGCTCATCCTATTAGCTGTCCACCTGATCCTTGGAAGTAGTTCTTAAAGTCCAAGGATTTGTACGAAGTGTGATAGATTACAAACAGTTCCTTAAATATAGCTCTCACTTCTTACTTTTTCTCTATATTTTTATTAGGATCAATATGCCAATGCATTTTTGCATGATGACAACATGAATTTTCGAGTAAACTTACATAGAATGGTAGGTGTTTCTTTTGCTTCTTGTTTTTTCTTAGAGGAAATTTTTTGTGTGTCGGCAGAGTTGGGATGAAATTGATCCTACTAGAACAAATGTGGGTGTAAAGTTGTGCCAAAGGGCTTTGCATGACACTGTTCAACAGACCCATGCTTGTTGGGATTTTTGTGTGTCATGGAGCTGTTTCTTATTCGAGAGTTTTGGAAAATTCACAAGCGTGGCAATGATGCTGGATTTCTTTTTTTTTTTTTGTCTTTTTTTATTTTTTGAGATGGAGTCTGTCTCTCTATCCCAGGCTGGAGTGCAATGGTGTGATCTCTGCTCACTGCAACCTCTGCCTCTTGGGCTCAAGCAGTTCTTCTGCCTCCACCTCCCGAGTAGCTGGGATTACAGGTGCCCGCCACTATGCTCAGCTAATTTTTGTATTTTCCTTACAGACGGTTTCACCATGTTGGCCAGGCTGGTCTCCTGCTCCTGACCTCAGATGATCTGCCCGCCTTGGCCTCCCAAAGTGCTGAGATTACAGGCGTGAGCCACCGCGCCTGGCCTGATATTGGATTTCAATAACATAGGTTTTAGCAAGGAAATCGTTCTAAGCCTTTTGTTTTCAAAATGTAGTATAATTTTTGATCGGGTAAGACTAGCTGCTGCTCTGATTTGTTCATCTGAGAAGTGGGTAAACAGAATATGGAGGATCAGGGAATTTCCTAAAACTTGGAGGTATATTAAAAAAATATCACATTGAGGGCTGGGCCTGGTGGCTCACGCCTATAATCCCAACACTTTGGGAGGCCGAGGCGGGTGGATCACGAGGTGAGGAGATCGAGACCATTCTGGCTAACAGGGTGAAACCCCGTCTCTACTAAAAATACAAGAAATTAGCTGGGTGTGGTGGTGGGCGCCTGTAGTCCCAGCTACTCAAGAGGCTGAGTCAGGAGAATGGTGTGAACCTGGGAGGCGGAGCTTGCAGTGAGCTGAGATCGTGCCACTGCACTCCAGCAAAAAAAAAAAAAAAAATTACATTGAGGTTTAGATTTAAAACTTACTTTGTTTTTTTTGCCACTGCTACTGTTGCTGCTTCTATAGGTGGCACCATCACTTCCTCTTTTTTTTTTTTTTAATTATTTATTGTCAAAAATACCAGTGTACCTTTTTGTCGTTAGTAATGCCACTTATATAACTAAAAGCAAAGTAAAACCAACAGTTTTCCCATTGTAGTATTCTCTAGTGCCCTTTGAGGCTGTGAATTGTAATTTTGTAACAGGCGTGCACTGATAACTGAGAATATTCACAAGTCCTCCCTTCCCTGCCTCACCCCATGCTACCCCATTCCACTCCCACCATGCAAAAAAGAGAAAGAAAAGAAGTATCCCTGCAGTAGTGATTTTATTTGCACAAGGAACATGATGATAGACCACTGGATGTCAGTGCCTAATTTCCTTTCTTCATTTTTTTTGTGTGTGAAGCCTATGAGACACAGGAAGAAGGCAGCAGACAAGAATCTTCCCTGCCGTCCTTTAGTATGTGCAGTACTGGGTGAGTGAGTATCATCAACATTGACATTGTTCTGTGATAGCAATAGGCTTTCATGATGAAGATGAAGAGTAGAACCTGGTTAATGTGCTTTTTCTGCAAAGAAATTATTAGTTATGTTTTTTCCCTGGCCTAAAAACCTATGTTTATTGTTGTGTTTGGTAAAGCAACCCCAGTTATAGAGTGGTCAGTAAAAGGGTCCTGTCATTCAAAGAAAAAAGTCATTCCAGGGAGACAAATGGCTATGTCTAAACTTGATACATGATTTACATTTGTTAAATATCTTACTCTTGATCAAAATTTCAGACTGGGCGCAGTGGCTCACACCTGTAATTCCAGCACTTTGAGAGGCTAAGGTGGACGGATCACTTAAGGTCAGGAGTTTGAGAACAGCCTGGCCAACATGGTGAAAACCCGTCTGTACTGAAAATACAAAAATTAGCCGGGTGTGGTGGCAGGCACCTGTAATCCCAGCTACTCAGGAGGCTGAGTCAGGAGAATCGCTTGAACCAGGGAGGCAGAGGTTGCAGTGAGCCGAGATCGCAGCATTGCACTCCAGCTGGGGCAAGACTGCATCTCAAAAAAAAAAAAAAAAAAAAGAAAAGATTTCAAATTCTTCCCATCCTTTCTTGGTTCGAATTGATGTGCCAGCTATCCAGGAGGCTTGAAGTTCATGGTTCACATATACAAAACTTTCCCTGAGTAAATTAAACTGAGATGAGGCTGACTGAGTTGACAGGTAGGGGGCTGTGTCTTGAGTGATTTTGTCTGTCCAGAATTCTGCATTTTGCTCAGGGAATTAGCTGAATTCTTAATCCCATTTCACTTGGATATTGAGCCCCAGTTTCTAAATCTACTTAATTTTAGAAACAGTAATTAAGGCTATATAATAAGCCTCTATTGACCCAAAGCCCCACAGCCCATTTAAGTCAATATCTGTCTAACTGAGCATGATAGTAAGATGAGATTGACTGACATAGCTTTAGAGCTGAGTCTCTGGTTACACAAATGTGATCCATAATTTCTTCTCTGCTTGCCTCATTGTCTAGTCTCAGAATATGATTTCCCTTTAGCGGTCTACATTAATGCCATGGGATGAAATATCTATACAATGAAATTTTCCATTTATCTGAATTTATTGGCAGGTCAGGGTATCCTTCTGGAGGTCAGCAGGTGAAATAATTTCTTATTACTTTACAAGTGGCAGGTGGTGAACAGTGTTACACAAAGTATGTTATATAAAATAAGTGTATATGAATAAAGATGTGGTTAGTAGATGCCATTCAGTGTGAGTGCAAGGTGTACTCAGAAGCTTTTTTTCCAACTCAAAGGCAAGGAATGAATTCCGTTGTAATTGATCCAGTTTTTCTCTATTCCCCTTTCAGACCTGATGGTAGAGTTTATTGTAACACACATGATGAAGGAGTTTCCTATGGATCTCTATATGTAAGTACCACGGTTCATTTAATGTGTACAAATCTATTTTAAATAATTGAATGTTAGAAAATTTATGGTCTATTGGCCAGGCGCGGTGGCTCATGCCTGTAATCCCAGCACTTTGGGAGGTGGAGGCGGGTGGATCACAAGGTCAGGAGATCAAGACCATCCTGGCTAACACGATGAAAGCCAGTCTCTACTAACAATACAAAAAAAAAAAAAAAAATTAGCCAGGTGCGGTGGCAGGTGCCTGTAGTTCCAGCTACTTGGGAAGCTGAGGCAGGAGAATCGCTTGAACCGGGAGACGGAAGTTGCAGTGAGCCGAGATCGCACCATTGCACTGCAGCCTGAGTGAGACTCCGTGTCAAAACAACAACAACAAAAAAAATTCATGGTCTGTGTAGGCCAGGTGCGGTGGCTCACGCCTGTAATCCTAGCACTTTGGGAGACTGAGGCGGGCAGATCATGAGGTCAAATCAAGACCACAGTGAAACCCTGTCTCTATTAAAAATACAAAAAATTAGCCAGGCGCAGTGGCGGGTGCCTGTAGTCCCAGCTACTCGGGAGGCTGAGGCAGGAGAATGGCGTGAACCCGGGAGGTGGAGCTTGCAGTGAGCTGAGATTGCACTACTGCGCTCCAGCCTGGGTGACAGAGCGAGACTCTGTCTCAAAAAAAAAAAAAACAAGAAAATTAATGGTCTGTGTATACTTCAAGAATTTGCATGTGGAGAAGTGTTAGGGAACATTTTCTGACCTGGATCTGTACATCTTTTCAGAAGAGTTAATAAGCACAAACCACAATTTGGATTCTGCACATATCTGCATGATCATTTCTAGGCACACTGCATGAAGAGGGAGCCGATACATGAATATAGTGATCGTAGGGGACTGTTGAAATCAAAGATATGCAGTACCAGCAGACCACTTAGTTGTCTCTGGGCTTTAGCATTAAAGTACTAGTACTGATTAGTTAGAAGATAGGATGAATTTAGAGAGAGAGTGCTTCTGATCCATTCTTAGCCTACATTGTCCTGACAGCCTAGCCAGAGCCCTGTGAGCTGGGCGATTATGTCTCCAGTTGCCTGGCTGGGAGATTCCTGCCTCCTGAGGAGATCTGATTGACCATCACAGTTTTTTGTTTTTGTTTTTTATTTATTTTTTATTTTTGAGACAGAGTCTCACTCTGTTGCCTAGGCTGGAGTGCAGTGGTGTGATCTCGGCTCACTTCAACCTCTGCTTCCCGGGTTCAAGCGATTCTTCTGCCTCAGCCTCCCGAGTAGCTGGAATTACAGGTGCGCACCACCATGCCCAGCTAATTTTTGTATTTTTACTAGAGATGGGGTTTCACCATATTGGCCGGGCTGATCTCTAACTCCTGACCTCAGGTGATCTGCCCACTTCAGCCTCCCAGTGTGCTGGGACTACAGGCATGAGCTACTGCACGTGGCCGACCATCACAATTCTTTATAATGAACACAACTAGAGGCAACTCAGAAGCATCATACTGTCTTTTTAGTTTATGACAGGGCCTCACTGTGTTGCCCAGGCTGGTCTTCAACTCCTAGGCTCAAGCAGTCCTCCCATCTCAGCCTCCCAAAGTGGCTGGAACTACAGGTGTGTGCCATTACACCTAGCCATCATCGTATTTTAATAAAGTTTAAACCTTAAGGTTTTCTTTCTCCTTTGCCACTTCTACATTCTTCTTCTAACACCCAAGAACAGGTGTGCCACATTAATGTGATCTCAAATATGTATATTATCTTTAGTCCTTATAAAATATCTGAATTGAGTGTGACATCAGAATTGCTACCTCCATTTTTTGGGTAAGAGAGCAATTTGGTGAACAGCAAACTGAGTAAACCCCATTCCAGTGCCCGGTCTGGGATCTAGAGGGGTATAAAGGATTTCAATCTAAATAGAGTAGACCTCTGGCTTTTTTTTTTTTTTTAGACGGGTTCTTGCTCTGTTGCCCAGGCTAGAGTGCAGTGGCATGATCTCAGCTCACTGCAACCTCTGCCTCCCGGATTCAAGTGATTCTCCTGCCTCAGCTTCCCGAGTAGCTGGGACTACAGTCATGCGCCACCATGTTGGTTAATTTTTGTATTTTTTAGTAGAGACAGGGTTTTACCATGTTGGCCAGGCTGGTCTAGAACTCCTGACCTTAGATGATCTGCCTGCCTTGGCTTCCCAAAGTGCTGGGATTACCCACTGTGCCCAACCTTCCAGCTTCTTAGATTGCTTATAAACTATATAGTCTTGCTTTCGTAGGTCTGAAATGATATAAATTTTACTTTTAGGTAAATAGGTTACAGTTTGCGTTTTTCCATACCTTTTGGGTGTTTAGAAGTAAGTCTGATCCTTTATTTTAATTCAAAGACCATGAACAGCTGCTTTTTATAACACTTAACAGATGAGTGTTCAGCTTATTTTAGATGGGGTCCCTGAACTTCATTATCTTGGGGTTCAGATTTGTTTTTGCTATAGACTTATTTCTGGCTTGATTATTTTATATCCTAGTTTTAGGATGTGCTATTTACTTTGTAACACGTATTACTGTAGTTTCCATTTTTTCATTTTATAAGAAAGGAAACTGAGGCTCAGGAGATTAATTACTTTGCCAGGGTTGTTCTGTTAGTAAGCATCATAGCCTGGATTTGAACCCAAATTTTACTATAAATTCTGAACTGTTACTTTCCCAGTTGTATTAGTTATCTATTGCTGTGTAACAAACTACCCCAGATGTAGTGGTTTAAAACGTTTATCACCTCACAGTTTCTGTGGTTCAGGAATCCAGGAGAAACTTAGCTGGATAGTTTTGGCATAGGGCCTCTCAAAAGGATGCTTTTTAAGGAATAAAGGTAATATGCATACTTGGGAATCACATTAACATGTCACAGCTGTTCTTGAGTGTTAAAGAGAAGCATGCAGAAGTGGCAAAGAATTAAAAAAACCCTTAAGGCTTAAACTTTATAAAAATAAGATGGTGGCTAGGTTAGTTGGGGCAGCAAGCATCTGACGTTCTACTGGGGCTCAAAAATCTGCTTTCAGGCTCACCTAATGGTGTTGGTAAGCCTCAGTTCTTCACCACATGGGTATCTCCATAGGGTTGATAGGCTTGGCGGCTGTCTTTCCCCAAAGCAGTTAATCTAAGAGAGAAAGAGAAGGCGAGTGAGAGCCCAGGATGGAAGCCATAGTATCATTTATAACCTAATCTCAAGTAACGTATCATTTCTAATGGTCACACAGACTAACCCTGATACAATGTGGAAAGGGACTATATGATTGTGTGAATACCAGGTTGGGGTCCATGTTGCAGACTGGTAGCACAGTTACACAGCTAGTAAGCTGCATAACTAAGGTTAAAATTCATGTCCCTGTGACCTCAGAGGCTGTTCTCGTAATCATGTCTGTGATAAGTGACAGAGGAAAGATTTGTATAGAGTGACTATGCTGACTGGAGCATTAGAGAAGATATCAGAAGGTTACATTTGACCTGAGTCATGAAGAAACACTAGAAATTTTCTGTGTAGAGGAGTCAGGGAAGGACATACCAGGTAGGGGACCAGCATGTTTAGGTGCTTGGAGGCTTGAAAATGTAGTGTATTTGGAGAATAGAGCGTAATTCCAGGTGGTTAGAGTGTAGAGTGCATGGAGGGAGGATAAGAGAGTAGAAAAAAAGCTTGCCCAAGATTAAGTGGATGATGAGGAACAGTTGAAGGTGGGGCTGATATGATAAGATTATATGTTCACTACTGTAAAGTTACAGGTGTATTATCTGTTCACCCAAACCCCTACATTTCTAGCCAATGAACCTGGTCTACCCAAATGTTCTAACTCCCTCCTCACCCTAGTTCATAACTTCACTCTCTAAAGAGTTTTTGTCTTGCCTTGCTTTCTTAGGTGCTTTTTCCACCTGCTCCTTAATTTACTGCCCTGGGGTTAGGGAAGATGGAGAAGATAATGAGGCATCAGGTTGACAGAGGCTAGGCAGAAGGTCCCACCCTCAGGCTGAATTCACTTTCTTCATTGCTACCTATGGGCATGTTTCCAGATATTCCTTCCCCTGCTTCTAGCTCCCTTTCCAGTTTTTAGAATTTGAAGCATCAA
Organism: Macaca thibetana thibetana; assembly: GCF_024542745.1. Lineage (NCBI taxonomy): Eukaryota > Metazoa > Chordata > Mammalia > Primates > Cercopithecidae > Macaca > Macaca thibetana. The sequence goes on along the minus strand of NC_065586.1, from coordinate 98,079,811 downwards.
GTCCTTATCAGGTGAATTTCCTGCTTCCAGCTGGGCAGCCGACCAGGCTGCTGCTCTCACTTCTCATTATGTACCCCTTTTCGGCAGTGTACAGCAGAATGAGAAATTGAAAGCAAAGTGAATTTCTGCCTTTTCAGATAAGTTTATAATCATCCTAGTGAAATGTGAAGAAATACGGAGTTTGGAAAGACTTAATACTCAAAGCCAGAATCTGGGTCAGAAGTGAAACAATTTCACATCTGTGTGTGAATGCTGTAGGTAATGATGGGAGAAGGTGCTTATACTGGGGGGGGGGGGAAGTCTTGCCTGGAGCAGTAAGAGGTAGCAAAGCCAAACCAATTACTTTCACCTTCTAGCTCTACTCCTTGATTCTTGCTGCCACTCTCACTGCCACCACAGGATTGGGGAGTGAGGGGATATAGTCTCTGGGAGAGTAAATTTTCCTTTAAGTTACTCTTACATGGAAAATTTGGACTCTTCTTAAGTCAGATATTTCCAAACCTGTAGGTGGGCAGCAGAAGAAAGGTACAGACTTCAGTGGGTCCTACAAGAAGATTTCAGGAGAAAGTGGAACCCATTTTGTGTTGAAATAGGAAATAGGAAATTGCTACATGCATGAAAGAATCTGCACAAGAAGCAGTAAATTTAATCATTCTGCCAGTACATACATGTGTGTGTGTGTTTGTGTGTGTGTATTTTATTTTATTTTTTTTTGAGACAGAGTCTCTGTGTCACCCAGGCTGGAGTGCAGTGGCGCGATCTTGGCTCACTGCAACCTCCGCCTCCCAGGTTCAAGTGATTCTCATGCCTCAGCTTCCCGAGTAGCTGAGATTACAGGTGCCCACTACCACACCCGGCTAATTTTTTGTACTTTTAGTAGAGACAGGGTTTCACCATGTTGGCCAGGATGGTCTTGAACTCCTGACCTCCAGTGATCCATCCGCCTCGGCCTCCCAAAGTGCTGGGATTACAGGCATGAGCCAGCACGCCCGGTCATTGTGTGTAATTGTTTGTTTGTTTTTTTGAAACAGGAGTCCCACTCTGTCACGCAGGCTGAAGGGCAATGGTGCGATCTCGGCTCATGGAAAGCTCCACCTCCCGGGTTCACTCCATTCTGAGTAGCTGGGACTGCAGGCGCCCGCCACCACCCTCGGCTAATTTTTTATATTTTTAGTAGAGACGGGGTTTCACCGTGTTAGCCAAGATGGTCTTGATCTCCTGACTTCGTGATCTGCCCGCCTCGGCCTCCCAAAGTGTTGGGATTACAGGCGTGAGCCACCACGCCCGGCCGTGTGTAATTGTTTTTTAGAGGCAGGGTCTTGCTTTGTCATCCAGGATGTAATGCAGTGGCACAATTATGGCTCACTGTAACTTGGAACTCCTGGGCACAAGCAATCCTTCCACCTCAGTCTCTTGAGTAACTAGGACTACAGGCTTGCACCACCATGCCTGGCTGTTTTTATATTTTTTGTAGAGATGAGAGTCTCACTGTGTTGCCTAGGCTAGTCTTGAACTCCTGGCCTCAAGTGATCCTCCTGCCTCAGCCTCCCATTGGGATTTACAAGCATGAGCCACTATGCCTGGCCTCCAGTATATATACACACACACACACACACACACACACACACACACATATATTTACATATGCACATATGTATATATAAGTATATATGTATATGTGTATATATACGTGTATATATGTATGTATATACGTGTATATATGTATATGTATATACATATGTATATATGTGTATGTGTGTATATATATATTTTTAGACGGAGTCTCACTCTGTCGCCCAGACTGGAATGCAGTGGCGCGATTTCAGCTCACTGCAACCTCTGCCTCCCAGGTTCAATTTATTCTCTGCCTCAGACTCCCAAGTAGCTGGGATTATAGGCAAGCACCACCGCACCTGGCTAATTTTTGTATTTTTAGTAGAGATGGGGTTTCACCATCTTGGCCAGGCTGGTCTTGAACTCCTTACCTCGTGATCCACCCGCCTCATCCTCCCAAAGTGCTAGGATTACAGGCGTGAGCCACTGTGCCCGGCCTCCAGTATATATATATATTTTTAAGGCCATAGCAGTGGTTAAAATTTTCATTCTGCTTGATAAATAGTATAAATTATTGAGACCACAAGGTTAATGATGTCACCTGTTGGTGACTGTGGAGACAGGAATCGAGCCTAGGGGCAGTGCTGGAGCGGATGTGGATAAGTGGCCGCAGGGGTTGGGGATGTAGGTAGCATCTCACTGCTGCTCTGGAGTGGCTCAGTGTTGGTGGAATGGCGTTATCAAAGGGGACCAAATACAGGCCGTCCAGATCCAGGCCATACAAGAGGTGCTGGCATTCAGGAATGTACTGTGTGTGCATGGGTAGTCATGTATGGGTAGCATCTAGTCACATTTGCTGGCTGCAACAAAGCCTTTAGCACCAGGGACCTCATGACTCTCAATTTCATGGGAAAGTTGACAGAGAAGTTTGTAGATTGCTAAGGCAAATCATGCTCAAACAAGGGCATCATTAAGTGACAACTGTATCAAACAGGATCACATCACGTTTTCTAAACAGCAAATGATTTGGAAACAATTAGGATGATTTATATTGCAACTTATATCACTTGGTAAGCAATTTTGGTACAGGTTTATGAGGGTAAAAAAACATAGTGTTTTTTCTGTTTTCTCACTCAACAACAACAATCAACACAGAATACTTCTATGACCAAATGTGGGGAGGGTTTACTCCTCACACACTAAGCAAGCAATCGATTCTGTAGCAGATACCAACCGGGTGTACTGTATTTCAATTCTGACACTATCTACCTGGAGGTAGTTTCAGATTCCATGGGTTTAGGGCTCAGTCCCTAAGACTACCCCCAGCTTTCAATGCTAATCAGAAGCCCAAGGTTATTTTGCCTGTGCTTCTGATGGACCGGCTATAAATTGGGGTTCCCACAACCTCCTCCTCGGGTTTGATTAATTTGCTAGAGTGGCTCACAGAACTCAGGGAAACACATTTACCAGTTCATTACAAAGGATATTTTAAAGAAACATATAAACAGTCAGATGAAGAGATACATAGGGTGAGGTCTGAAAGGGTCTGGAGCCCAGGAGCTTCTGACCCTGTGGAGTTGGGGTGTGCCAACCTTCCAGCACGTAGACGAATTCTTGTTCGCCTTCCTGTAGGCCTCCATGGGTTTAGCTATCCAGAAGCTCTTCAAACCCTGTCCTTTTGGTTTCTTATGGAGATTTCATTATGGAGGCATGTTTGATTAAACCATTGGCTGGCCATGGTTCATGCCTGTAATCCTAGCACTTCGGGAGGCTGACGTGGATGGATCACTTGAACCTAGCCTGAGCAACTTGGTGAGACCTTGTCTCTACAAAAATGAGTCAGGCATGGTAGTGTGTGCCTATAGTCCCAGCTAGTTGGGAGGCTGAGGAAGGAGGATGGTGTGAGTTGTGGAGGTCAAGGCTGTGGTGAGCCGTGATTGCACCACTGCGTTCCACTCTAGGTGACAGAGCGAGACCTTGTCTCAAAAAATAAAATAAAGTAAAATAAAAACCATTGGCAATCAGCTTAACCTTCAGCCCCTCTTCTTTCCCTGGAAGTCAGGGCTAGGGCTGAAAGCCCAACTGGCTAATCAGGCCTTGGTCTCTTTGGTGACAAGCCCTCATTCTGAAACTACCTAGGGGAGGCCAGCCGTCAGTCACCTCAACATATAAAAAGACATCACTTTGGAGATTCTAAGGATTTTAGGAGTTGTATGTCAGGAAACAGGGTTGAAGACAAAATATATATTTTACAACAGTCGTCCCCAACCTTTTTGGTACCAGGAACCAGTTTCATGGAAGACAATTTTTTTCGCAGACCTGGGGGCAGTAATGGTTTCGGGATGATTCAAGTGCATAACATTTATTATGTATTTTATTTCTGTTATTACATTGTAATATATAATGAAATAATTTTGTAACTCACCATAATGTAGAATCAGTGGTAGCCTTGAGCTTGTTTTCCTGCAACTAGATGGTCCCATCTAGTTGGGGTGATGGGAGAGAGTGACAGTTCATCAGGCATTAGATTCTCATAAAGAGCCACAACCTAGATCCCTTGCATGTGCAGTTCACAGTAGGGTTTGTGCTCCTATGGTAATCTAATGCTGCCACTAATCTGACAGGAGGCAGAGTTCAGGTGGTAATGCAAACCATGGGAAGCAGCTGTAAACACAGATGAAACTTCCCTTGCTCACCTGCCACTCACCTCCTGCTCTGCAGCCTGGTTTCTAACCAGTACTGGTCAGTGGCCTGGGTGTTGGGGACCCATTTTACAATATCACAAGGTCGGCTGGGCGTGGTGGCTCAAGCCTGTAATCCCAGCACTTTGGGAGGCCAAGACGGGCAGATCACGAGGTCAGGAGATCGAGACCATCCTGGCTAACACAGTGAAACCCCGTCTCTAGCCAGGCGAGGTGGCGGGTGCCTGTAGTCCCAGCTACTTGGGAGGCTGAGGCAGGAGAATGGCTTAAACCCGGGAGGCGGAGCTTGCAGTGAGCTGAGATCCGGCCACTGCACTCCATCCTGGGCGACAGAGCGAGACTCCGTCTCAAAAAAAAAAAAAAAAAAAAAACCAATATACCAATATCACAAGGTCAGTTTATTAGAGAATAAAAGGGACTCAGTTAAAATTTTTTCATGTATGTATTGGTTTATAGATTATTTTTCTGTATGGTTTGTAAAATACATATTTTTTTCTTTTTTTGAGACAGAGTCTTACTCTGGCACCTAGGCTGCAGTGCAGTGGTGCAATCTCAGCTCACTGTAACCTCTGCCTCCCGGGTTCAAGTGATTCTCGTGCCTCAGCCTCCCAAGTAGTTGGGATTACAGGCCTGCCCAACCACTCCTGGCCAATTTTTGTATTTTTTTTTTAGTAGAGATGGCATTTCACCATGTTGACTAGGCTGGTCTCAAACTCCTGGCCTCAGGTGATCCACCCACCTTGGCTTACCAAAGTGCTGGGATTATAGGTGTGAGCCACTGTGCCTGGCTTGTAAAATATTTTTAATATCACTGCTGAAGGTACCCCAATCTTTTTTTTTGAGATAGAGTCTCACTGTGTCGCCTAGGTTGGGGTGCAGTGGCTTGATCTTGGCTCACTGCAAGCTCCACCTCCTGGGTTCACACAATTCTCCTGCCTCAGCCTCCTGAGTAGGTGGGACTACAGGCTCCCACCACCAGGCCCAGCTAATTTTTTGTGTTTTTTAGTAGAGACGAGGTTTCACCGTGTTAGCCAGGATGGTCTCGATCTCCTGACCTCATGATCTGCCAACCTTGGCCTCCCAAAGTGCTGGGATTACAGGCGTGACCCACTGCGCCCGGCCGGTACCCAAGTCTTTTAAGAGAGTACTGTTTAAATAGTTTTTACTAAATTCTGTCTGAGAGGGTCCTGCAAGACCACTTAGAGCTACAGGGAGTGAAAAGAACAGAGAGAGATGTGAATAATGGAGCAAGTAGAATAGGCTAATAAGGTAGCAATGGAGGTTTATTATTCGGAGTACTCTGAAAATATCTGGAGAAGAGTAATTTTAGGACTTTAACTTATAAATTTAGTTCAGTTCACTTGTATCCTTGGTATGCTGTTAGGCATTTTGTTTATTTTATTTATTTTTAAGACGGGCTCTCATTGTATTGACCAGGTTGGTCTTGAACTCTTAGCCTCGAGCAATCCTACCACCTCAGCCTCCCAAAGTCCTAGGATTATAGGCATGAGCCACCAAGCCCGGTCAGTTGTTAGGCATTTTAATTCCTCTACCTGGTGTCTCTGGCTCTCATTCTGCAGAGAGAGGTTAGTAGTGTGTTTTCTGCTTTCTTCTTTTCTCCTCTGCTAAGAGGCCCGAGCAATTAGGTACTCCTATTTTTTTTCTTTTTCTTTTTTTATTATTTCTTCTTAAAAAAAACAAAAAATGATTACATGTGCAGAATGTGTAGGTTTGTTACATAGGTGTATGTGTGCCATGGCCTATTGACCCATCCTCTGAGTTCCCTCCCCTCACCCTCCAATCCCCCAACAGGCCCTGGTGTGTGTTGTTCCCCTCTCTGTGTCCGTGTGTTCTCAGTGTTCAGCTCCCACTTATGAGTGAGAGCATGCAGTGTTTGGCTTTCTGTTCTTGTGTTAGTTTGCTGAGGATGATGGCATCCAGTTTCATCCATGTCGCTGCAAAGGATATGATCTCATTCCTTTTTCTGGCTGCATAGTATTTCAGGGTGTATATGTACCACATTTTCTTTATCCAGTCAATCATTGATGGGCATTTGGGTTGGTTCCATGTCTTAGCTATTGTGAATAGTGCTACAATGAACATACATGTGCATGTGTCTTTATAGTAGTAGCTACCCCTATTTTAGCTTGATTCCATGAGCTCTCAGATTGATACCCAACAGATTAATGTGGTGTCTGCTAAAGTCAGTAGGGTCTTGGGATATTCTTTGTCTCGGGTTATAACCATAGAACTTGAAAGAGTCTCAGATTGGGCACGGTGCCTCACACCTGTAATCCTAGCACTTTGGGAGGCTGAGGTGGGCGGATCACCTGAGGTCGGGAGTTTGAGACCAGCCTGGCCAAGATGGTAAAACCCCATCTCTACTAAAAATACAAAAATTATCCAGGCATGGTGGCAGGCATCTGTAATCCCAGCTACTTGGGAGGCTGAGGCATGACAATCGCTTAAACCCAGGAGGCAGAGGTTGCAGTGAGCCAAGATCATGCCACTGCACTCCAGCCTCTGTGACAGAGTGAGACTCCATCTCAAAAACAAAAACAAAACAAAACAAAACCCCCAAAAGACAAAAGGAGGAGCCACTTTCATTTACCTGAAACTAGCAGTTTACCTAGGTTCAGTTTTCTAGGAACTTTATAACTTAGTTGTAATAAGACTTAAGCACTGGCATTCAGTTGGTATACAGTCAAGATTTGTTGAATGAATGAATGAAAAGGGTAGGTCTGACAGTTTCTTCTGATGTGTGTGATGTGTGTGATGAGCCTGGAGTTCCAGAGGGGTACAGTCCAAGCCCTGGGCCTGTGGCTGACCAAACCCTCCCTTGACTAAAAAAGTCCTAATTTAAATACTTTTAGGGCAGCGAGGATATGACAAAGTGAGACTTAGAATCTGGATTTAGTTAAGACATTGCATTTTAGGCCACTGAGAAACCTCCATACACTAGGGATTCTAAGGGCTGAGATCATAGTTAATTGAATGTTGAATTTGTGAATTTAAATTGAAAATAGGAAATACGAAAGCTAATCCTCTCAAATGAAGAGTATCAATTTATCCACCTAACACAGGCTCACTATTAAAGTGGACATTTAATGGCTTAATCAAGAATCCAAGCATACCTAGTTATAGAATATATGAAATGAACATTGCCGTGAAAGCTGTAACTTGCATATCTTGACAAATATTTGGAAAAAGTAGGCCACAGAGTTTTTTTAAGCAGCTTTAAAGTCTACAATTTAGTGTTTTTAAAATATATTCGCAGAATTGTGCAACTGTTACCACAAACTAATTTTAGACCATTTCAGTTGACCCCTGTGTAAAGAAATCCTGTACCCATTAGTAGTTACTCTTTGTATTTCTTCCTCTGCCCTCTCCCTCAGGCCTAGATAACTACTAATCTACTTTTTGTCTCTATGTATTTGCCTATTCTGGACATTTTATATAAATGAAATAATAGAATATGTGGATTTTTACTACTGACTTCTTTAATTTAGCATAATAATTTCCATGTTCATCCATGTTGTAGCCGTTCCTTTTTATGGTTAATATTTCACTGTATAGAATACCACATCATTGTATTTATTCATTCATTGATTGATAGACATTTGGGTTGTTTAGACTTTTTGGCTATTATGAATGTCACCATGACTGTTTGTATGCCAGTTTTCGTGTTGACATATATTTTGTTTTATTTTTACTTTTTTTAGAGACTGGGTCTTACTCTGTTACCTGTGCTGGGGTACAGTGGTGCAATCATAGCTTTAAACTCCGGAGCTCAAGTGATCCTCCTGTTTCAGCCTTCTGAGTAGCTGGGACTATAGGTGCATGCCACTGCACCCAGCTGATTTATTTATTTTTATTTTATTTTATTTTATTTTGAGATGGAGTCTCACTTTGTTGCCCAGGCTGGAGTTCAGTGGTGCAATCTTGGCTCACTGTAACTTCCGCCTCCCAGGTTCAAGCAATTCTCTGCCTCAGCCTCCCAAGTAGCTGGGATTACAGGCACCTGCCACCACGCCCAGCTAATTTTTTGTGTTTTTAGTAGAGATGAAGTTTCACCGTGTTGGCTTGGCTGGTCTTGAATGCCTGACCTCGTGATCCACCCACCTTGGCCTCCCAAAGTGCCGGGATTACAACGTAAGCTACTGCGCCTGGCCAATTTTTTTAATTTTTAAATTTTTGTAGACATGGGGTTCTGCTTTGTTCCCCAGGCTGGTCTGAAATTTCTGGCTTCAAGTGATCCTCCTGCCTTGGCCTCCCAAAGTGTTGGAGTGATATACGTGAGCCACTGCACCTAGCCTGTTTGTGTTTTTCTTTTGTAGACACCTAGTAGTGGAATTGCTGGGTTATGTGGTAGCTCTATATCTAACATTTTGAGAAACTCCTAAGTTTTCCAAAGTGGTTGTACTATTTTTATTTTCACCAGTACTCTTTGAGTGTTCTAATTTCTCTACCATTAACCTCCCTCTGTGAAGTGAGAGCCAGAGACACTAGCTAGAGGAATTGACGTGTATTTATAATTCACCATACGAATTTTGGGGGACAGGTATCAATCTGGAACATGTGTGTAATGATTTACTTGCTGTTCTCCTGGCATCAAATGTTCTTTCCATAGTTGTTTCCAGTTTTCTTTTATTATGAATGCTGTTTCTTTGTAAGCATGAAATGTATGTTCATTTGATATGCACAAGTAGAATCTTGTTTTAATATGCCTTTTAAAAATGAAGTAGGCCGGGCGCGGTGGCTCAAGCCTGTAATCTCAGCACTTTGGGAGGCTGAGACGGGCGGATCACGAGGTCAAGAGATCGAGACCATCCTGGCTAACCCGGTGAAACCCCGTCTCTACTAAAAAAATACAAAAAATTAGCCGGGCGAGGTGGCGGCGCCTGTAGTCCCAGCTACTCGGGAGGCTGAGGCAGGAGAATGGTGTGAACCCGGGAGGCGGAGCTTGCAGTGAGCTGAGATCCGACCACTGCACTCCAGGCTGGGCGACAGAGCCAGACTCTGTCTCAAAACAAAACAAAACAAAACAAAAAAAACAAAATGAAGTTGAACATTATAGTAAAATGTTGGCTTTCCCTGTTTCCCTTTTTTGGGAGATGGAGGAATTTATTGACCGTTTCCTTTTCCTATCTTTGTTGTTAGAGGTTGTCTTGTTGCTATAACTGAATACCTAAGACTGAAAAATTTATAGAGAAAAGAAATTTATTTAGTCTCACAGTTCTGAAGACTAGGAAGTCCAAGTCTAGGGGCTACTTCTGGGCGAGGATCTTCTTGCTGATGGGGACACTCTGTAGAGTCCCAAGGTGGTGCAAGGTATTGTATGGTGAGGGGGCTAAGGAGAGAAAGCCAGACTGGCTTATATAACAGACTTACTCTCATGATAACTAACCCACTCTCATGATAACCCATTAATCCATTAACCCATGAGTGGATTAATCTATTCCTGAGGGCAGAGCCCTCATGACCCAGTCACCTCTTAAAGACCCTGCCTTTTAATAATATTACATTTGGGATTACGTTTCAACATGAGTTTCAGAGAGGATAAACATTCAGACTATAGCAAAGGACACTGTTTTTATCATCTATGTATATAAACTTCTATATATCAAACATAGTAACTCTATTATATTATTTGTTGCAAATGTAATTTCCCATGTTGTTTGCCATTTAATTGTAATCATTGAATTTTTTTTTATTAAACAAAATATTTGTATTTTTAGGAAGTAAATTTCATCAGTATTTACCTTTATAATTTCATCTGGCTTTTTAACCTTTCAAAATCGTATCTCAGGGATGAAAAAAATGCTTTTGGTAGGTTTATAATTTTCTTTTTTTTTTTTTTTTTTTTTTTTTTGAGACAGAGTCTTCTCTCTCGCCCAGGCTGGAAGTGGCGCAATCTCGTCACTGCAAGCTCCGCCTCCCGGGTTCACGCCATTCTCCTGCCTCAGCCTCCTGATAGCTGGGACTACAGGCGCCCGCCACCGCGCCCGGCTAAATTTTTTGTATTTTTAGTAGAAACGGGGTTTCACCGTGGTCTCGATCTCCTGACCTTGTGAATGCTTTACAGGCGTGAGCACCGCGCCCGGCATTAAATTTTCAAAAATATCACTTATCTTGACTTCAAGCTACTAACTGCTTATTTGGAAATACTCTCAGAAACATGTATGTTATTGAGAAGTGAATAACCCTGAATATTCCAATGATCTAGCAGAATGCTGTCCGGTAGAAACTTTTACAATAATAGAAAAGTTCTATATTTTTTTCTGTTCGCTATGGTAATAGCCATTAGCCACATGTAGCTATTGAGCACTTGAAAGGTGGTTAGCACAACTGACAAACTGCATTTTTAATTTAACTTTTAGTGTAAATAGAATTTAAATTTTACAGTTTGCAGCAAAAAAAAAAAAGAAAAAAGAAAAACAGAACTTCTGGCTGAGCACGGTGGCTCGTGCCTGTAATCCCAGAACTTGGGGAGGCCGAGGCAGGTGGATCACTTGAGGCCAGGAGTTCGAGACCAGCCTGGCCAACATGGTGAAACTCGTCTGTACTAAAAGTACAAAAAAATTAGCTGGGTATGGTGGCGCATGCCTGCAGGGTGGCTGGGACTATAGGCATGTGCCACCATGCCCAGTTAATTTTTTTATAGATTTTATTTATAAGTAAGACTGGTATTTTAAATTATATATTTAATTAAAAATTTAATTTAAATAAAAACCACATTCAGATAGATATAGAGAATTAAGGTCTTTAATTTTGTGTTTTTGCATTCCATGTCACTATACCACTTTCAGTGGAATAGTTTAATTGTGACCCTCTAGTTTATCCTTTTTCCCTGGAAAGGTACTCAAGGGAAAGATGTCAGTGGCGCCTAATTGATTGTTGACTTATAAGTAGTTATAGCACACTCTACCCATTGATAAGGGGAATGGGTAGCATAAGGAGTATGTGATTGTGTGTGTGTGTGTGTGTGTGTGTGTGTGTGTGAGAGAGAGAGAGGGGGAGAGAGAGAGAGAGAGAGAGATATTGATGAGTCTACTAGAAGAAGGCAGAAGTTTTTTTTTTTTTTTGTTGTTGTTGTTGTTTTTTTTTTGTTTTTTTTGTTTTTTTGTTTTTTGAGACAGTCTTGCCCTGTCACCCAGGCTGGAGTACAGTGGCACGATCTTGGTTCACTGCAACCTTTGCTTCCCAGGTTCGAGCAATTCTCCTGCCTCAGCCTTCTCAGTAGCTTAGACTACAGGCATGTGCCACCACGCCTGGCTATTTTATTTTTATTTTTATTATTTTGAGACGGGGTCTCGCTCTGTCACCCAGGCTGGAGTGCAGTGGCGTGATCTTGGCTCACTGCAAGCTCCACCTCCTGGATTCACGCCATTCTCCTGCCTCAGCCTCCTGAGTAGCTGGGACTACAGGTGCCCGCCACCACGCTTGGCTAATTTTTTGTATATTTTTAGTAGAGATGGGGTTTCACCTTCTTGGCCAGAATGGTCTTGATATCCTCACCTCGTGATCCGCCCACCTCGGCCTCCCAAAGTGCTGGGATTACAGGCGTGAACCACCGTGCCCTGCTTTTTTTTTTTTTTTTTTTTTAATTTTTTTTTGAGATGTAATCTCGCTGTGTCGCCCAGGCTGGAGTGATCTTGGCTCACTGAGTTCAAGTTCACTCAGTTGGGATTACAGGCATGCGCCACCGTGCCAGGCCTTTTTTTATACTTTTAGTAGAGATGGGGTTTCGCCATGTTGGCCTGGCTGGTCTTGAACTTCTATCCTCAAATGATCCACCTGCCTTGGCCTCCTAAAGTGCTAGGATTACAGGTGTGAGCCACCGTGCCCGGCCAGAAGTTTTATATATTTTTTTGCATGTATACATATTCATATCCAGTGTCTTTAGTGGCCTTAGCAAAGCCGGCTCACTAAGAAGGGATCTGTGATGAGTTGCACTATATTCCCAGGCTTACCCTCATTGTTTGCTTTCCCTGTTACAGACGCTGCATCCAGGTAGTACACAAACTGCTTTGCTACCAGAAGAAGTGTCGGGTACGCCTGCATTACACCTGGCGGGAGCTCTGGTCAGGTAACTTTCTCTCTTGAACTCATCTTCTTTTTCTATACCTTTTATGAGCCCCTAGGCCTGGGCTCAAGATGGATTTTTTGTCTTTTAACCTTTTGGTTTGTTTAGGATGCCTTTATTTTCAGTTACTCTTTTTGTCTTTTTTTTTTTTTTTTTTTAACATTTTAGCTTTTTTCTAATCCAGACCTGGGTGTGTCACATGTCTATTCTTTGTGCCTTGTTCCTTCCCCTCCCTATACTTTTTGTCAACTGATAAAAACAACTGAGTATTTCTTGTGTTCCAATAAATCTTTCTTTGAGTAAGAATGAGGTAGGAGAAGTCTGTACAAACTTGGATTCTCACTCGGTTTCATTTGGTAGCCGCATATGGACTATAGGGAGGCTTCTGTGTGTTTCCTCAGGACGAGTAATCAGGAGGAATGCCATAGGGAGAGATGGAGGGATAGGGACAGGAGTGGGGAGATGCGGGAATTCTGTTCTTTGTGTTACATCTGGGATTATTACTGTTTACAGACAGTGTCACTTGTGCCACTCCCCCTGTGCCAGAGACAAAACAGCAAATTACAGTGTTTACTTTGTCTTTGTATACATTTGGTAGTCCAGTAAAGTCACTGCTACCCCTGCAGGGGGGAAGTGGCTCTTCGCTAAGGGTACAATTAATGCTGGCTTGCCACCCCTTTCTTTTGTGTAACTAAATTGGAGGTTTCAGGAAAGCAGAGGAGACATGTTCCCTGAGGCAGTTGCTTGCTGCTAGGTCCTGTGGCTTTTGAGACCTGATGGTACAATAAAATCTTCTCCAGATGATTACAGTGATGAAAGGTTGCCCACCCATGGGAGAGCTGCTCTGTATTTTCAGCAGAATAGGATGTGTTAGTGTCAGAGGCTTTATAAGAAACAGGCCAGTAACCCAGCCCCCTTCCATGGAATTCATCTCACTTGTTGTGACACATGATTTCCTCCCAACCCAATTTGGCTTTCTAAATTTAGTCCCCCATAATGGGAAGTAGAGATCTTTAATTAATGGATTAGCAAGTTTTTGCAGTTACTGCCTATGGTGGTAAAGGGGGAGTAGGAGAATAACACTAAGTGGCAATAGTGGCATTTTGATATTTCAGGAGAGGAGAGTATGATTGTGTGAGAGTTTGAGATGGAGAGAATGTCAGGGGAGTTAAAGAGAGATCAAAAGACATGGAAATGACCAACAGTAGAATTTCTTAGGTAGCAGCACCTCCTTTTAATATAAAGGACTATTATTGTTGCCTATGGATAGTTGTAAGATTATTAGGCTCTAAAAGCATAGGATTAAAGAGAAAACACAATAATGATGCAGATCTTCAGATGTTGGTACAGTTGTTGGATTTATAATAAGTACAAATGGTGTATGTCTATAACTTGAATGAAATTACACATTGTAGTACTAAACAAGGTGGTAGTAGTAGTTGTTTCTGCCTGCCTCTTCTGATTCCCTTCTGGTTTTACTTTCTCTTTCATTCTGTTTTCTTTCCTTTTTGTCCTAGCTATTCTATCTCCGGCCTCTGTGATCTCTGTGACTTTTCTCTCATTCTCATGATCTGTTGTCCTCTTCCTCATCATCCTATTCCATTGTCTTGTCCACATTGCCTTCTATTCTTCTTTCTGGTCTGTTTCCTGGGGCTCAGGGCTTCCTGTTATTCTCCTTCTATCCCAATTTTATATCCTCTGTTCTCTTGATGAATCCACACGTTTATTGGTATGAACTGTTCTTTGTGTTATTATAGTCATGCATTTGCATTTTACTTTTTACATATGTCATAAACTCCAGAATACATTGCCGTCATTTTTGCTTAAACAAGCGATTATCTTTTAAAGAGATTTAAAAATGGCTTTTATATTTATCTTTTCTGACTCAGCATTTTGCTTTTCTCACTAGGAAGTGGTGAAGAAGAAGGCCATTTTTTATTCTGTGTTGGTCAGTTGACGTTATGTCTTTCCGAACTTTCAGCTCTATTTATAATTATGTCCTATTCTCAGGACTGATTGCATGACAGTCTAAGGCCCGTGATGAGTTGAGGGGAAGTATATATGAGTGTCCTTAAAGAGGCATGGACCATTGCTTGTTGCGAAGGCATCTAGACATTTGTACTGGAGTTCTCTGCTAAGTGACATTAGCTCCTTTTCCTGTATAGATGGGTAAGCCCTCCTGGAACCTGGGTCTATGTTATCATATGTGGAGTGTACAGTGAGATGCAGAGCAGCAGATGTTAAGGAAAGCTGCAAAACACAATGTTGCATCCCATGCAGTCAGAGCCCGTAATAGTGTATAATATTGCATTCAGTGAATACAAATATGTCTATGGTGGATCCACCTACCTCTTGGCAGATACTACCCTTCATATGTTGGATTGCCCATGTTTTCACTCATTCTTTGCCTTCTAGACTTATGGATTTGAGGGAGCTATGTGAAACTCATCATGGCAAATATGCTTATGTGTATATATCCTTTGCCATACATGTGCTGCAAACTGTAATGAAATTTTATTTATAAGACTGGTAAGGCATGTGTTATTAAACTGGACACACAAAAGCCCTTGGTTATCTAGGAAGCAATCATCTAGGGTCCAGATGTAGTTTGTAATGTGGGTGTTTAGTATCACTGTACTTCAGTGCTGATTTTTATTTCTATGCTGTTTGACTGTATTAGCTCTTTATTATTATTGGGGAGGTAGCCAGAGGTCCCCAGATTCCCATAATGAATTCACAGGTATGATCTTATGGACAAGGAGGAGCCAGCTGTATTAGTTGGGGGTTCAATTTTGCCTGATAAACTTTTCCTAGTTGGTTTTACAGATACAAGCCCTGACCTACTCCCTGCTGCCACTGTCTGTTTCTATGATGCCTGTCACCATGATATCTGAGTATGTGGGAAAATATATTTAGGCTAATTTTAACTAGAATATGGAAAGGAAAAAGTCCTATTGCTCTGCATTCCCCTGTTTTGAGCAATCACTGTTTTTTACCACATTATAGAAAGTTTGAAAGCTCTTCTCTGATGTCTAGGCAACCCAGATCTCCGAGTCTAAGTAAAAGATTGGATCTTAAAACTCTTCACTGATAGAGGTAGAAAACTGGGTTTTGGAATAAGATCATAGTGAAATAGTTCTTTACCTTTGAGAATAGAATGAAAGCTACAGTCATCTTTGTATCCAGAAAAAATGTCCATTTGCACATGCATATTTTGCATATAGTTTCAGAGTTTCTGGACCCTCTGAAGCCCCTCCATGATCTTGTGTCAAAAACCTGTCTTAATTTTAAGTTCCATAGCCTCCCAATTAATCCTGTTCTCACAAAACATCTTAGTATCTAGGTAATTTTTTTTTCTTTTCTTTTTTTTTTTTTTTTGAGAAAGGGTCTCACTCTGTTGCCTAGGCTGGAGAGCAGTGGTGTGATTGCGGGTTCAAACAATCCTCCCACCACAGCCCCCGCCCCAAGTAGCTGGGACTTAAAGGCACGCACCATTATGCCAGGCTAACTTTTGTAAAGATGGAGTTTTACCATGTTGGCCAAGCTGGCCTCAAACTTCTGACCTCAGGTGATCTGCCCTCCTCTGTCTCCCAAAGTGCTGGGATTAAAGGTGTGAGACACTGCACCCGGCCAATATTTTTCTTTGTTTACTGATCACATTGCGTTCCTACTGGGAATTTTAGATGAGCAATCTGCTTTGGACTTCTTGAGGCTATAGACCATTTTGTTCACTATGTCTTATTTTCGGAGTGTTTTCTATAGCATATTGGGTCCCTATTTTAGTATATCACATTGTTTCGCTATGTTTGCTTTTTTTTTTTTGGAGACAGGATCTCATTCTGTTGCCCAGGCTGGAGTGCAGTGCCATGATCTCAGCTCACTGCAACCTGTCTCATGGGCTCAAGTGATCCTCCCAACTTAGCCTCCCAAGCAGCTGGGACCATAGGTGCAAGCCGCCATGCTAATTTCATATGTTTTTACAATTATTTGTTTAAATATCTATATTTCCTCTCAAAAAAGTTCCTGGAGGGCAAGGCCTGTTTTTTAATCATTGTTACATCTCTAGCAGACTACTTGGCTATTTATTTATTTATTTTTTGAGACAGGGTCTTGCCCAGGCTGGAGTGCAGTGGCACAATTATGGCTTATTGCAGTCTCGACCTCCCGGCCCCAATGGATCCTCCCACCTTAGCAGCCCAAGGAGCTGGGACTACAGATGCGTACCACCATGCCTGGCTTATTTTCGTATTTTCCTTTTTTTAGATATGGGGTTTCATCATGTTGCCCAGGTGGTCTTGAAGTCCTGAACTCAAGTGATCTGCCTGCCTTGGCCTCCTAAATTGTTGGGATTATAGGCATGCGCTATATTACCCAGCCTACTTAGCTTTTTAATAGGAACTCAGATAACATTTGGATGAATAAATAAAGTGGATGAATGGATATGTAGGATTTTCATTAATGATGGATCAACATTCTCTAAAAGTAGCACAATGTTGTGTTTGAGCCAAATAATAATAATAATAGTAGGATGTAACTCGTTAATGGTTCTGTTGAGCTGACATCATCACCTTTGATAGGGTCAGCCATCCACCTTAGTTTATTTGATTTGTTGATGTGAAAGAGAGTAGTTAGTAATTTATTTTGTTTTTCTCATTCTTCCTTACCCACAGATGGATGGATTGCTTTTAACCAAGTAAAAATGGAAACTTTGATGGTTTCCAAGCCATTAAACAAAGAATGAGCAGGATGTGCAGAGAGAAGCATGTAGTTGTTGGAGAGGGAAATACTTGAACAGAGCTTCATGGATTCAGCTTATTTTACTTCCACTGCAGGAAGAAGGAGCATTGGAGAGGCAGCCTACATTTAAATAGTATGAGTTTCCATCGTCTGAAAACATGGGTTGATTTAAAGGCAGATTTATACTGGCATTTTATATTCGACATTTATATATGGATCACAGTTGTTACCCTTTCAATCTCCCACATCCCGGTGATAAGTCATTATTTTTATTCCCATTTGTTGGGGAATGGATTAGAGATATAGAAGGGTTAAGTGACTTGCTAAGGATCGTGGAACCAGACACTAAACAGAGTCATGATTAGAACTTAGAGTTCCTGACTCCTATGCTCAGATACAGATCACTAAGCAACATTTGCCTCCCTGCAGGAAGAAAGGCCCCCTAAGCCCCCAGAACAATCTGTTCAGCTTCACTGTGCTAAGTAACATCCAAAGCATTCACAGCTTTGTGAAAAAGAGAGAAATTGTACATGGCCTGACCTTTTACATATCTACTGGGAAAAATGGAAAACCCAGGGAGTATCACAGCGTTCTAGATCCAGCTGGCTCTGCTATTACTGGCAGAGGCCTATGACTTCTTGGTTAGGTACATCTCAAGACTGGCAATTGAGAGCCTTTTGTTGGAAGCTTGTTTTACTTATAAGTGTTGCCATGCAGGACTGAAATTTTTCAAGAGAAAGGCTGACTCAAGCCATAGATTTATCTGGCAGTTCTTGTGTAGATGTAGCTTTGATAGTTCAGCAGCCCCTCTTGATTTTGAGAAACTATCCTTTGAACTTTTCGTTGTGTTCTTCTTTTAGTTTAGTTTCTTTTTTAAACTTTTAATTTTGATGTAATTATAGACTTACAGGAAGTTGCAAAAATAGTATGTAGAGTTTCATGTACCCTTCACCCAGCTTCCTCCAATGATGACATCTTATATAACTCTACAACATTGCTTCTTTTAGTTTTGAAGAGAGTATCCAGGCGGGAAAGAACATAGCAGTAAAAACTAGAGTAGATGGGAAGGGGAATTTTGGCAGCTGCTATTTCTATCTTGTTTTTAAAATTGCTCTTCCTCATTCCGCTAAATTTTCTCTGATTTAGGCAAATATGTCACAAGATATATTCTAGACTGATGTGCCTAATTAAGACTGCTCTAGCTTCTATATGCAAAAATAGGCTTTTTTCCTCTATGGGTAATCAATTCTTCTCAAAGTTAGAATGTTCTAATTCAGGGGCATTAGAAGGTATCTTTCTGGTTCTATAATGTAGTTATGAAATATTCTCTACAGCAGTAGAGAAAACCCAAGGACTAAAAAGGAATGCCAGGAAGCTTTTTTCCCTTTCAAATCACTACATTTGGCTGAATCCAAAATTTACACTATTTTGAATCTTTCTCTCATCCCCTCAGAAACTTGGCAGAAGCAAAAGATAAGAATCTCTAACAGGTTTAGCCTGTTACAGGGAGAAAAAGATTCCCACGTAAAAGCCCCCAAAAGAGCAAGAGATCACTTTGTTCTTTTTTCTGTGCATGCAGTCACTTCCTATCCAGAAAAATGTCAACTCTCATAGGCCCATGAGCATTTTGTCAAGTAAAAGGGACAGGGGAAGGATTAGCTGTGCTTTTGGTTACTCTGCCTATACTAGTTTCAAAGGGACATATCATGTGGTTTCATAAGGTATCATCCTTCTCTGGATCTCGAGGGAGCAAGACAAGTCTGTTATTGGTCCTACCTCATTTTGGCAAAAAGTAAAGTTATTGGTTCTGTGTCAGATGGCTCCACTGAGACATGGTCTCATTGACTTTTATATTTCTTAAAGGGTGATTTTGGCTATCACTCATTTGGGAAACGTTGGGGGGAAAGGAGCAGTTGGTATAGGGCCCGAGAAGATGGCAGTGGCTCCTGAGCGTGCTTGGTTAGAGGCAGCTGCACAGAGACCCTACATTTCCCAAAGTCTAGGATCTGGGAACTTTCATGTAGAAACTCATTTTCGTGAAAAAGAAGAGGGTGAGTGCTAATTGTGAGGTTTGCATTATCTGCAAGAAAATGGGGAATGGAAGATGGTTGAGAACCTTATTTATTTTTTTTTTAGCAGATACACATTGACTGCAAGGAAAATGGTAAGGGTGGAAGCAGATTTCCATTTAAAGAAAGGATTTGTTCCATTTCTGACTTATTTAGAGGAATGTGGAACCTTTAGTCAGTGCAGGCTGTTGACATACTGACTTGTGTGCTCTGTTCACCTGGAGAGGCTGATAGCATACAGCCAGAGCCATTTCATTTTCTTGTTTGATTCTTTGGCCTCTGCGTCAGTGAGGTGCTTAGGCTTGCAGCCAGACAGATGCCTTTATTCTGAAAAGCCACCTAAAGTTGTTCCCCCCGATCCCCCCACAACGGAGTCTTGCTCTGTAGCCCAGGCTGGAGTGCCGTAGCACTATCTCAGCTCACTGCAACCTCTGCCTCCCGGGTTCAAGCAATTCTCCTGCCTCAGCCTCCCCAGCGCCTGTAGCTGGGAATACAGGCGCACACCACCATGCCTGGCTAATTTTTGTATTTTTAGTAGAGACAGACTTTTACCATGGTGACCAGGCTGGTCTTGAACTCCTTACTTTGTGATCCACCAACCTTGGCCTCCCAAAGTGTTGGGATTACAGGCGTGAGCCACCGCGCCTGGCTGAGTATTTTTAAATTATTCTACTGGCAGGTTTTGGCTTCAGATTCACTCCTGCGCCACTCTGCTGATTGACAGTGAGCCTGCTGATTGCTGGCAATGTCCCTGGGTAATTGGTGATTTTGTCCAGAGATGCTGGAATTGGCTAGAGTTTATAGTGCCTCCAGGGTTTTGGTGGCATTAGCTTGTTACACTAGTGCTATTTTCATCCTGTCCTTTGAGTTTCTTGACATCTGTCCTAAGCAACTGAGATGGTAATATTATTCTTTTATCAATCACTATGAAATTATCCATCTCTCCTAATGAACAGGTTTTGATCTGGTTTCTGTGGTACCTAATCCTAGCTCCATGCCAGGCCACAAAATCAAGTCTGGATGAGTGTTGTCTTTGCTCTTTGTCTTCATAGCATGTAAAAGCTGCTCAAATAGACAGCTTTCTCTGACCTGATTCTTTGGAGACATTTATTTGTGCTCTCCTGGAGGCTGTCTCCTTCCTGTTTTTAATCTTATTTAAATGTCATTCACTTCATTTTGTAATTAAGCCTCCCCTCTGCTTCTTTGAGGCAGGCACCTGAGCTACCACTTAATTGTGTCTTCCTGTGGTTGGCTTGTTCCTCTGTGCACCTGGTTTACCTTAATGTAGGGGACAGGTTTTAGTCCTGGAGAAATTCCCATATCCATTATTCATTCTACTCCTACATGGCAACACAATTTGCTGCTACCTTTTTTTCCCTCCTCCTGAATTCAAAGGAGGATAGAAAAAATTCTGGGAAAGTCCTCATTGTGTATTAATGCTAGGAACAGTTCTGAAAAAAAGGTTCCTTGTGCGGTGTGTGTTGGGGGGCTGTGTAAGATGGCAGGATTCTCAGATGGATTGTATTCAACTCTTCCTATTTGAAAATTAGGGTAGGCTGGGCGCAGGGGCTCACACCTGTAATCCCAGCACTTTGGGAGGCCAAGGCTGGCAGATCACCTGAGGTCAGGAGCTCGATACCAGCCTGGTGGAACCCCATCTCTACTAAAAATACACAAATTAGCCGGGCGTGGTGGTGGGTGCCTGTAATCCCAGCTACGTGGGAGGCTGAGGAAGAAGAATTGCTTGAACCCAGAAGGCAGAGGTTGCAGTGAGCCAAGATCACGCTATTGCACTCCAGCCTGTCTCAAAAAAAACAAAAAACAAAAAACAAAAAAAACTCCCAAATCGAAAATTAGCCAGGTGTGATGGTGTATGCCTGCAATCCCAGCTACTTGGGAGGCTGAGGCACAAGAATCACTTGAACCAGGGAGGTGGAGGTTGCAGTGAGCTGGGATTGCGCCACTGCACTCCAGCCTGGGTGACAGAGTGAGACTCTGTCTCAAAAAAAAAAAAAAGAAAAAGAAAAAAAATTATATTGGCTGCCTCTGCCTCTGGGAATTCACGTGGGACTTAGGGAACCATCAGAGTGCCTGGTCCTGGCTCAGCTTCCCAGAACCTGCACAGTCTTCTGTATTCCACCTCCATCTGCATGCAGAAAAGTCAAAACTCTACACACTGACACACTGTTGTCATACTGTTCCACCAAATATGATGCACAGGACTCCCCAGGGAAGGGAACATGGACTGAAGCTGAGTGTGAGACTGGTTGCCTCTAGTACAGTCCAAAGAGACAGCAGTTGTAGCCAATTTGGAGTTCCTGAAAAAGAGCCAAGAAACTAAGTTTTCAAGGGGCCTAATATGAAAGACTTTCCAATGAAGAAATGAGTGTGTATTGAACACTCACTTCCCTACAACTTAAACATATTTAATGTGTAATATAATACCTCAAATATTTTACTGCAGTAATTTCTCAGTTCTTCACTTGGTGCAGAGTAAGAGTACTTGGAGCCTAATTAAGTATAACAGATGAAACAGCAAGGATTAGGAGTCAAACCCAGGGTCTCTAAGGATTTTGTAGGATAGTGTTGGTACTTAGTGCATTGTTAGTTTGGATGGTGAACTTTGGTGATTATTTTGAAGATTGCCATAGTGTTGCTGAAGGCTACTCGGGGTTCATTTTGAATTTGCGTTCCTGCTCAAGTCCATGGGCTCTCTGTTGATTGGGTATATTTGGCTCCTTTCCTTTTCCCTATCAGTGAGGAAGCGTCTTTGTACGTTTGTCCCTGTACTCAGTGTGGTGTACTTTGATGTGAATGTCAGTCAGTCAGTTATGCAGAGGTTACAGAAAGTGAGACTGGAGTGTTTGTGAGGCTCTTGGGAGTGTTTGTGGAAAGAAAGACCTTGACCTCTTGTTTTTCTTTTTAATTGGGGTAAAATAAACATAAAATTTATCATTGTAACTATGTTTAACCATATAGTTCAGTGGCATTAAGTATATTCACATTGTGCAACCATTACTACCTTCCATTTCCAGTACTTTTTTTTATCTTCCCAAACTGAAACTCAGTACTTATTAAACAATAACTCTTTTTTTTTCCTTTCTTTTTTTTGAGATAGAGTCTCACTCTGTTGCCCAGGTGGGAGTGCAGTGGTGCGATCTTGGTGCACTGCAACTTCCGCCTCTGGGTTCAAGTGATTCTCCTGCCTCAGCCTCCCGAGTAGCTGGGACTATAGGTATGCACCACCATGCCAGGCCAATTTTTTTTTTTTTTTTGTAAAAACGGGGTTTCACCATGTTGCATGCTGGTCTTGAGCTTCTGACCTCAGGTAATCCACCTGCCTTGGCCTCCAAAGTGCTGGGATTACAGGTGTGAGCCACCGTGTCCGGCCAGCAATAATACTTAATTCCCCCTCATGCCAGACGCTGGCAACCACTAACTCTGAATTTGATTACTCTGGGTATTTCATTTAAGTAGAATTAAACAGCATTTGTCCTTTTGTAACTGGTTTATTTCACTTAGAATAATATCTTCAAGGTTCATCTGTGTTGTCAGAATTTTCTTCCTTTTTAAGGCTGAATAATATTCTGCCATATGTATATACCATATTTTGTTTATTCATTCATCTATTGATGGACATTTGGGTTGCTTCCACCTTTTGGCTGTTGTGAATGATGCTGCTGTAAACATGGGTGTACAAATACTTATTTGAATTCCTGCAATCTCTTGTTTTTTTGAGATTGTGTGGGTTTAATTATCTTAGGCCAGCGGAGTGAAGTCCTGAGACATTTAGAGAGATGTACTCTGAGCAGGCGTGGTGGCTCATGCCTGTAATCCTAGTACTTTGGGAGGCCAAGGTGGGCAGATCACTTGAGGTCAGGAGTTTGAGACCAGCCCGGCCAATGTGGCAA
This sequence comes from Macaca thibetana thibetana, assembly GCF_024542745.1. Lineage (NCBI taxonomy): Eukaryota > Metazoa > Chordata > Mammalia > Primates > Cercopithecidae > Macaca > Macaca thibetana. The sequence continues at coordinate 98,056,752 of NC_065586.1, read as the reverse complement.
AACCTTGTCTTTATTAAAAATGCAAAAATTGCCGGGCGTGGTGGCTCACGCCTGTAATCCCAGCACTTTGGGAGGCCAAGGCGGGCAGATCACAAGGTCAGATCGAGACCATCCTGGCTAATACGGTGAAACCCCATCTCTACTAAAAACACAAAAAATTAGCCAGACGTGGTGGCGAGCGCCTGCAGTCCCAGCTACTTGGGAGGCTGAGGCAAGAGAATGGTGTGAACCCGGGAGGTGGAGCTTGCAATGAGCCGAGATCACACAATAGCACTCCAGCCTGGGCAACAGAGCAGGACTTCGTCTCAAAAAAAAAAAAAAAAAGAAGCAAAACTTAGCTGGGCATGGTGATGGGTGCCTGTAATCCCAGCTACCTGGGAGGCTAAGGCAGGAAAATCTCTTGAACCTGGAAAGAGGTTGCAGTGGGCCAAGATCACGCCACTGCACTTCAGTCTGGGCAACAGAATTGAGCTCTGTCTCAAAAAAAAAAAAAAAGAAAGAAAAAAAGAGATGTACTCTGAGCTTATAGGATTTTTCCTTTGGTCACTTTGATATGTGAGGGGCTAATCAGTGGAATTGTGATCAAAGTATGGTTTTTGGTCGCAAATATAAATACTGGCCCTAGATAGCTCCTGTATCCCCAACAAATGTTTTTTAAATTGAAGTTTCGGTGGATCCAGTAGTTTCATAGACCGCAGCGGTGGGAGTTCAGAGACCTTCTTCTCCCCAGCATGATTTGTCCTTAATGCAGTTTAGCTCCAATGAGTGTATTGGCTTTGGGTAATTTATTTAACCTTTCTGAATTTTGATTTGCTCATCCATAAAATGGGAACAATAATACCTACTTCATCAGATTGTTAAGAGGATTCAGTGAGAAGAATATACTTTAAGTGCTTTACATAATATCTAGCACCTAGCAGGCACCTAATAAGTGTTACCTTTCCTGCCACTTATGACCATGGTGTTTCTCACTTTGAAAAGAGGTGAATGCAGCTTGAGGAAGGTGATTTCTGTAGTTAAATGTCTCTTTTTAAGGTATCAGATAGAGGGTATTAGAAAAAAAGGAAAGTTTGAGATGCTCTGTGTGAGCTTCTGGGCACAGTCATTAACTTGTAGTTGTTGTCACTCTTCTAGAGGAAATTATGCATTCCTCTGTGATTTGTCTCTTGGCATTGGTATTTTGGAACAGCCCATTCCAAGGGATGTGGAATATGGGCCCTTGGGCATTATCTCTTAAGGTCTGGAAGGTCTCAACTACCAAGCTTGCCCTTGTCCAAAAGGATATTCTCTGCAACAAGCCATGCCATTCTCTTTTGAGGGAGTGAGCAGCCATTGCTCACCTAGTGGGTAAAGCTGTTTACACAGTATTAAGTTTCTATACCATAAGGTCATGCTTCGTTGGAAATCTCTCAGACCAGGAGTCAGGCCTTTGGTGAAGAATCTCGTGTTAGCTGTTTATCCCCCACTTCATTTTAGAAACTATTATTTAACAATGAGAAACATGATAAAGCAAAGGATTAAATTAAATGGTACATCTTGTCCCTCATATCTTCATAATGACTACAACATTTACTGTACCTGATTGCAAAGTCTTACAGATGTATGACTGATTAACAATACTATGTTTAGGCAATCATCCCCTTATTTTTTAGTTATCTTAACTCTTCCCTGTATGTACTGCTACTTCTGTGAGTGTCCTTGGAACAATTTGGCTGGTCATGTGCCCAGATGGCATCAAGTGGACAAGTGGATCAAGGCCAGTTTTCTAAAAATGTGTGTGTATGTAGAGGGGGTGAGTCAGGAGCCTGCCAGCATGAGCTGTGTGTTGGCACTGAGATTCTGAGTGCCAGTTCTCTGCTGTCCTTGAAACTGCCCTTGACACAGGGCATTTTCTTCTTTGGCCTAAACCTGTCTTTTCTGGCATAAACCCTGTGCAAAACTCAGTCTATAATAGTTTATAAATAAACCTGGTTATTGTTTATACCCATTTTTTGGTTTTGTTTTGGGCCTAAAGAAAGGGGATCTTGGCTCCCTTTAATGTCCATATCCAGTCATCTTCCATTGGCAGTATCTAATTTTGAAGAAGGCAACACTGACTGAGGGAATTAGGAACAGTTTTAGTTGATAGTTGTGTGCTTAAAAAAAAAAGAGAGAGAAAGCAGCCACAAGGGATAGAGAGGTGGAGGTGAGAGCTGAGATGTAGATAAGACAGCGGAGAGCAGGCCAAGGAGCTGGCGGAGAGCCCTGCTGAGGCGGCTCATGCTGAGCAAAGCTTCTGGGAATCTTTTTGTGCTGCCAGTGAGTGACAGGAATGCAATAATGAGGTATTAAATACTTGTACTTTAACAAGTAGCTGAGGACCAAGGGAAAACGGGGACCAAATACATGAAAATGACATGGAGCAGCTAACAGGTAGAGAAAGTTATAAACCAGAGTCTAGAGAAGTACTGGTAACAGTATAGTCAGCAGGTCTAAGCATACCATTTATAGTAAGCTGCAACCCCACTTTAACAAGCATACTATTTATAGTAAGCTGCAACCCCACTTTAACATTCATCTTGATCTCATACCTTTATTTGTTTAATCTTTTTTTTTTTTTTTTGAGACAGAGTCTTGCTCTGTCGCCCAGGCTAGAGTGCTGTGGCCTGATCTCGGCTCACTGCAAACTCCGCCTTCCAGGTTCAAGCGATTCTCCTGCCTCAGTCTCACGAGTACCTGGGATTATAGGTGCTCACCACCGCGCCTGGCTAATTTTTGTATTTTTTAGTAGAGACAGAGTTTTACCATCTTGGCCAGGATAGTCTCAAACTCCTGACCTCATGATCCGCCCTCCTCGGCCTCCCAAAGTGCTGGGAATACAGGCGTGAGCGACCGCACCCAGCTTGTTTATCTTCTTAATGGGATGGTAGAAAGAACACTAAACAGGAGACCAGGTTCTAGTCCCAGCTTAGTCACCAGCTAGTTTGGGGTGGGGGTGGAATGGGGCATGGAGTTTTCTCATCAAAAAATGAGGAAATTGGATTAAATAACCTAAGGTATTTTCTCTAAAAATCTATAATCAGCTATGTCAAAGCCTCACAGACTTAAAACTCCCATCATATCAGGTCAGAGGCTAAAATCTGTGTGTAGTGGTGTATAGGACACTGAGCAGTTGATATAGCGAGTGTGAAGTCAGGGAGATGATGATGGAGAAAAGCACTATTTCATGGGATATTTGGGACATTCTCTTTTGAGGAAGAGTTACCATCTGTGATGTCAGAGGTTTCATTTTAGTTGCCTGTTACATTCTCTGTAGAGAAAATTCTTTTTTTTTTTTTTTTTTTTGAACAAAGAGTCTCACTCTGTCCCCCAGGCTGGAGTGCAGTGGCGCGATCTCAGCTCACTGCAACCTCTGCCTCCTGGGTTCAAGCAATTCTTCTGCCTCAGCCTCTCGAGTAGCTGGAACTACAGGCTCATGCCGCCATGCCAAGCTAATTTTTTGTGTTTTAGTAGAGACAGGGTTTCACCCTGTTGCCCAGGCTGTTCTCGAACTCCTGAACTCAGGCAATCTGCCTGTCTTGGCCTCCCAAAGTGCTAGGATTACAGGCGTGAGCTGCCGCGCCTGGCCCCTGTAGAGAATTCTTACTTCCAGGTGAGAAGACCTTGGTTCTTTGGGGAGCAGAATATCTGACCTGCATTTTCAGGGGCAGAATGCAAGCCGCTCTGGCACTGACTCTCAGAGTATTGCAGTACTGGACTCTCCCTTTCAGTACTCTGGCTCTGCTAATGCCTGTGGCTGTTGGGACACAGGTTGTCTCTTGGCCTGTGCCAGAATTACTGTCTTCCTCCTCTAATATTTATCACGTTGTCATCCTGGACTCTGAATCCCAGAGATCAAGACTAGCTATAGTCCAGCAGAGGAGCAATAAATCATTGCTCCCGCATCCTTTTCTCCAGGTTTCCTGCCCTTTAATTACCACATAGCCACTGCTGAGGCTGCATCTCTGTGCTGTGTGTTCTGGGGACAAAAGCCCTTGTTGATTGGATGTGTACAAAAGCTGCTTTGTCTCTAGCCATTACGTTTTACAGAACGCCATGCATGCTGCCCATCCTTTCTCTCACCTCTGTGAGTTTATAGAGTCCGATTGTCAGGTATATCATTAACAGGGCTTGTCTCAGCTCTGGGGATTAGGTGGTGGGGTGGGCAGTCCCTACGTGGCTCAGCAAGGTGATCTTCTTTAAGGAGGGAAGTTTGGGTTAGTAATTTTTTTTTTTTTTTTTTTTTTTTTTTTTGAGACAGAGTCTAGCTCTGTTGCCCAGGCTGGAGTGCAATGGCCGGATCTCAGCTCACTGCAAGCCCCGCCTCCCGGGTTCACGCCATTCTCCTGCCTCAGCCTCCCTAGTAGCTGGGAGTACAGGCGCCCGCCACCTCGCCCGGCTAATTTTCTTTGTATTTTAGTAGAGACGGGGTTTCACCGTGTTAGCCAGGATGGTCTCGATCTCCTGAACTCGTGATCCGCCCGTCTCGGCCTCCCAAAGTGGATTACAGGCTTGGGCCACCGTGCCCGGCCGGGTTAGTAATTTTTATGTGGATTTTAGCTAGGCCCCTTATTCCTGTGCTCCTTGTAGGAGCTAAGCAGGTTGTGTGATCCTGAATGGGCTCCATGGAGCCTTTTTTTCCCTGCAGTCCAACAGATCACTTGATCACTTAACAGACACCATTAAAAGGGCCAGCTGCCTATCATTTGCCTTTTCATTATGAAACCCCAGAGAACTCAAATCGGGGCCGCGGTAAAGAGTTTATAAATGAAGATGCCTGTCTCCTTCATGCCTGGCAAGGCTTTTTTGCTATTTGAGGGGAAGATTCAGGCTTTAGAAACAGAATGTGGGTGAAGCCAGCCTCTTGTACTTTCCTTGCCTGCTGTTTCTTTACTGTACCTGTGCTTTTAAAGGATTGAGAGTGAGGGGTGTTGTGTGGCAGGCAGCAAGAGTCTGGAGAGTCTCACTCCTACTCATTATTCCCTGCTGTTCCAAATCAAAGCTCACATCTCTTCTTTAAGAGTAGTAAACTTCACACAAAACTCTGAGATCATGGGAGAATGAACTTCTTTGCTGGCAAAGAAGCAGATATGGTCCTAGAAAAAGAGAGGTCGAGCCTTTTCTTGGGTCTGTGGAAGGTGGGGGTTTGAGAGGGAGAAGACAGAAGGACCACAGATTGCCTGCAGCTACTGAACCCCTTTTATAGTATCCCATCAAGTAGGGGAGGTAGGTACAGGAGCATTATCTGAGATGGGCAGAGAAGCAGGACTCATTTTGTGGACAAAGTGTGCAAGGTGAATGAGTATAAGGTAACTGATAACTTCTTTTATGCTTAATATTTATTTGCAAAATAGTCTGAAGCTGCACTGTTAACCTAGGGACTTGGCAGTCAGTCTCTACTGAGGTTGCTTGGGTTTTAGAAATCTCTCCCCTCACTAAGAGTTGCCAAGCAGAAAGAGATTTCAGTAAATGTTGTCGTGGTCACAAGCGGTCAGCGCAAGCTTCAGTTTGTTTGGATAGTTAGAGCAGTTAAGGGCTTTTTTTCTCTTTATGAGCTCTCCTCATCTAGAGCTGCAGCCCAGCTGTAGGTTCTACAGTAGAGCTGCCACGTCTGGTGACCACTTAGATTGGATACATATTCCTCTTAGCAATGATGTCTGAAACAGATACATGTCTAAGGCTTGGTGACAATAGAAGCTAGCAGCTGAGGGTGGAAGGGGGACCCTCATTTTCAGCTGTAAATTGAGCAAGTTTGATGGGGAAATCACCATGTGGGAGTAAATTTGAAACGCCAAGATGTCAGTTTTATAGTCAAATTTCTGAGCTTAATTGCTATTTAAGAAGTGGCAAAAAGAAGTAGATATTTAACAACCTTCCATGAGCAGATAAGCAGACACGTGCTTGGGAAGGTGAGTGCTTTCCTCAAATATACCTACCTTACCTGCTTTTTAAAAGACCTTGGTGGCTGAGACTCACTCACTGTAACCCCCCAGATTTTTTTAGAGCTAGTCTGTTTTTAATTTAATTTTATTAATCATGGTTTGAATAGCTTGTTGATGTCTTTTTTTTTTTTTTTTAAAGCCTTGATAAATTTGCTGAAGTTCCTTATGTCAAACGAGACTGTACTTTTGGCCAAACACAACATTTTTACTTTAGCCCTTATGGTGAGTATCAAAACAAATACTTCTTTTTCTGAAGCCATATGCTAAGGCAGAAATGAACTGGTTTGAAACAGGAGCTGGTGGTCTGGGGACTAAGCCATAGAGGGAACCAGACCTATATATATATTTTTGGATCAGAATCTGGACTGGTGGTCCCCACTCTCACCTATGTCTTTGGCATGACTCTCTTTCGTTCGTGAAAATATATAATCTGGCAGGGGTGGGTATAGGTTAGATCTCTCTGTATGAATAGTGAGCCTTGGTCCCAACTGAGAGACTACTGTATACTACTGCGGTCTCTATGTTGGTAAATAACAGACCCTCTGAAGGTTCCATCATGGCTGCACTTGGTTTCTGAGGGACATTACAGATGATTGTTTATCTGGCTGGTTATTTGGGATAGAAGGAGGCCATTGTGCAGTTTGACTATCTTCTTAGGATATTATACAATGTGTTCTTAAATGTTCAACATTAGAGGGAAAAAAGTCTTGATTCATAGCATTTGCTGAGTTTCATTGTAGAGCTACACCCACCATGGCCAATTTCAAGCTATCAATGTGATATCAGAGTCATGCAGAATTGGGAAGCAATGTGCAGTAGCACACCATTATATGACATTTCCACCACACAGATATAATAGTTATAAATCTCCAGAGCATAGGTTATAGTAAAAGTTAGAAAATAATTAGGAAGTGATAAGTTTTTAGTATTTATTACTTTCATTTTAATATAATTTATTTAATTATAAGTTTATATGAATGAAATTTTTAATAATGACTGTGTTTAATAACTGGCTTACAAAATTCATGAAATTTTACAGTCAACTCTTGTGTGACAGTAAGAGCTGGCTACAGCACACCACTGATAATTTCTAGTCTTCATAGCCTGATGCCCATATATGGGCCTTTCTTTCTTTTTTAGATTGTGAACCTATTTAATATGTTTATCACATATGGCGACACATTTCTGCCAACCCCCAGCAGCTATGATGAACTTTACTATGAGATTATCCGCATGCACCAGAGCTTTGACAACCTCTACTCCATGGGTAAGCTGCCTTTTCTTTTTACTCCTCTCTCCACCGTTTGTCTAGCTTTTGGCATATAAGAGGAAAAGACTATGAAAGATTCTCCTCTAGTTGTTTGGTGCCTTGTGTGGCACAGAAATATAGTAGCTTCCTCTTCTCAGGCAATAGGAAGGTATGTTGGGGCCTTTTTGCCTTCAGGAATTCAGATTTCATCTCAGTATAAAGCTGGTTAGCAGCCCTTTGTTGCTGTTTGTGAGAGAGAGAGAGAATAGGGAGGCTTGTGGATTCATTGAATGCCAGGGAGAAGGAGGTGAAGGAGTGGGTGGGAATTGACAGCAGCAAATAAAAGAACTTGGATCCCAGAACACTGTGTAATTTGAGGATGTCCAGGATTTTAAGGAATCTTAGTGTACCTATGTATTTTTAGCATAACTTACAAGTGGAAGTGGGCATTAGATAAAAATCTTTTTTTGGAAATCTTTTGGTGATTGGCTCACCGAAATGTACTCTCCAGCTATAGCAAGTATAACTTATTTCTGAAAGAAGTCATATGTCCCCATAAGTTTGGGATAAGGGCCTAGTTAATTCTACCTGTAGTATAAAGGTTAAGGAAAAATCTCTGTAGATTGCACAGAAACAGCCACTTAGTAAAACTATCTTATTTTTAAAACCCAAATTTATTAGCTTTATTGAAGTATAATAGATATATAAACTGTACACATTTTAATTATACAAATTTTAATGAGTCTTGATATATGTGTATGTATGTGAAACCATCACAATGATCAGGATAATAACCATATCCATCACCTCCCAAGTTTCTTTGTATCTCTTTAGAATCCTCTCGTGTCTTCTTCACCTCCTTCACCCACTGTGCCTCATCCTTGGGCAACCACTGATTTGCCTCTGTCACTGTAGATTAGTTTGCTTCATCCTTTGTGATGAGATTAATTGTGAAAACCCCAACCTCTCCTTGGGACTCCTGTATCATGAGAAAAGTGGAGAGGATTTGGAACAAGTACCAGGAGAAAGAATAGAAGCAGCAGTGGAAAAGAAGGATTGCCTGGGAGGAAAATATTTTTTTCTAGTATACTTTATTTTTTAGAGCAGTGAAGGAAAACTTTTAAGAGAACTTTATAAGAGAACCTTTGCTATAATGTCTTAGGCAGTGCAAGTAGGGCCTTGTATTAGTAGGATGTTTTCAATGGCAAGTATCAGAAAACCCGGACTTAAAACTATCTTAAAGAGTAGGAAAATTATATGAAATTCTAGAATGGTATGATCAGTTGCTCAACAATGTCTGCAAGGACCCAGGTTTTTAAAGTATCTCTTCTCTCTCATTGTAATAGTTTTAGCATCAAGTCAGTTGCCCATGCAACAGCAAGTTTCAGTTGTCCCATCAAGACCCATCTCTTTTTTTTTAGGAGCTTGGCAGCCTTACATAAGAACTCTCTAATAGACTTTACGTTGGCTAGATGTGCTCAGGATACCCTAGTGTGGTTTGCATCTGCCTGGCTTCACCAACTTCCTGAGAATGTAGAATGCAGAATTTTCCAAGAGTAAAGAGCTGCCCCAGCGGTTTTAGCACTCATTGGTAGATGAATAAACATGCTTTTCAATGAGGAAAGGAAAGAGTTGGAGTTGGGGAGATATTTTATAAAAGTCTGACATACCTGCTCAGCGGGGCCACATGTAACTAATCAAATGAGATAAACCCTTGTAGCTATAGCAACAAGATAAGAGAAGATACCTGTGAATGTCTAAATCTGCCAAGGGAATAAAAATGTTAACCAGGAGGGCACAAATAGGAAAGTGAAAATTTTCAACAACTGAAACACAGCAAACAGTAGGAGGTGGCATGTTTCAGTGCTCTGTTTTATATAAACTTCTGGTGAAAAAAACCATGTTTTTTATTAACCTTTTTGAGGCATAATTTACATCCATGGCAGAAACCATCCTTTTAAATGTACAGTTTTGAGTTTTGACAAATGCATATAGTAGTGTAATTATCACAAAAATCAAGATATAGAAGAGTTTCACTATCCAAAAAATTTCCCTTGTGTTCCTATGAACACATAGGAACTCACATGTGAGTTCCTCCGTCTACTCACAACCCCGAGCAACCACTGATCTGTTTTCTGTTCTCATGGTTTTGCCTTTTCCAGAATATCTTATAGATGGAATCATATAACCTGTTGAGTCTGGCTTCTTTCATATAGTATTTCATTTGAAATTTATCCATGTCATTGCATGTATCAGTAGTTCCTTCCTTTTTACTACAGAGTAATATTTCATTGTATGAATTACCATCTTAGTTTGTCCATTTGTCAGGTTAAGGACATTTGTAAGGTTTCCAGTTTTTAGCAATGATAAATAAAGCTCCTGTTAACATTCTTATACATTAGTGAATACAGGGTTTTTTTTGTTTTTGTTTTTGTTTTTTCTTGAGACAGGGTCTTGCTCTTTCACCCACGGTGGAGTGCAGTGGCACAATTATGGCTCACTGCAGCTTTGACCTCCTGAGCTCAAACAATCCTCCCACCTCAGCCTCCCAAGTAGCTGGGACTACAGGTACATGCCACCACACCCGGCTACTTTTTGTAATTTTAGTAGAGACAGGGTTTCGCCATGTTGCCCAGGCTGGTCTTGAACTCCTGGGCTCAAGCAATCTGCCCATCTCGGCCTCCCAAAGTGTTGAGATTACAGGTGTGAGCCACTGTGCCCAGCATGAACACAAGTTTTTATTTCACTTGGCTATGTGCCTAGCAATGGGATTTTGGGGTGTTGTGGTAAGTATGTTTTAACTGTATAAGAAACCACCAAACCATTTTCCAAAGTGATGTTCTATTTTACATTCTCTCCAGCAATGCATGAGAGCTGTCATCATTCCATATTGTAACCAGCACTTGATATTCTCCACTTTTGTTTTTTTGTTTTTGTTGTTGTTGTTGTTGCTGTTGTTTGCTTGTAGATATATAGTGCTACTTCATTGTGTTTTTAACTTTGCATGAGTAATGATGTTGAGCATCTTTTCCTGTCCTTATTTGCCATCCATATGTCTTCTTTGGTGAAGTATTTGCTCATATCTTTTGCTCATTTGAAAAAAAAAAAGGGGGGGGGCTGGGTACGGTGGCTCACGCTTGTAATCCCAACACTTTGGAGTCCAAGGCGGGAGGATCAAGACTAGCCTGGCTAACATGGTGAAACCCCATCTCTACTAAAATTGCAAAAATTAGCCAGGCATGGTGGCACACACCTGTAGTCCCAGCACTTTGGGTGGCCGAGGTAGGCAGATCACTTGAGCTCGGGAGTTCGAGACCAGCCTGGGCAACATGGCAAAACCCTGTCTTTACCAAAAATACAAAAATTTATCTAGGCGTGGCAGTGCATGCCTATGGTCCCAGCTACTTGGGAGGCTGAGGTGGGAGGATCACTGGAGCCCAGGAGGCTGAGGTTGCAGTGAGCTGAGATTGTACCACTGCACTCCAGCCTGTGTGACAGAGTGGGACCCTATCTCAAGAAAAAACAAAAAACAGTACACACCAATGTTTATAATGGCACCATTCACAAGTGCCAAAAGGTGGAAGCAACTCAAGTGTCCATTGACAGATGAATAGATAAACAAAATGTGGTATATACACCCAGTGGGATATTATGCAGCCTTCAAAAGGAAAGAAGTCCTGTTACATGCTACAGTGTGTATGAACCTTGAAGATATTGTGCTAAGTGAAATAAAGCAGTCACAAAGGGGTGGTACTTATATGAGGTATCCAAAGTAGTTAAATTCACAGATATGGAAAGTAGGATGATGATTACCAGGGGCTTTGGGAGGAGACAAAGAGAGTTGCTTAATGTGTGTAGAGTTTCAGTTCTACAAGGTGAAGAAGTTCTGGAGATCTGTTTTACAACAATGTAAATGTACTTAACACCTAAATTGTATGCTTAAAAATGGTTAAGAGCAGCTGCTCCAAAAGTAAAGTATCTCAGTCATTCACAGTCAGTTAAAAAGATTGAACTTCTCTTTTCCCCCTTCTTACTACTGCCATTGATGAGTCTTTTTTGAAAAAATGGTTAAGAGGGTAAATTTTATGAGATGTGTGTGTTTCTTTTCTTTTCTTTTCCTTTTCTTTTTCTTTTTCCTTTTCCTTTTCTCTTTCTTTTCTTTCTTTCTTTTTTTTTTTTTTAACCACATAAAAACAAACCTAAACTCTAAAGTGTATTTAGATTCTACCAATTTTTCTACTAATGTCCTGTTTGTATTCCAGGATCCCATCCATGTTACCACATTATATTTAGTCATCGTGACTCCTTAGTCTTCTCTGGTCTGTGACTGTTTCTTTGTGTTTCCTTGTTTTTTTGTGACCCTGATAGTTTTCAAGAATGTTCCTCGATTTGGGTTTGTCTTGTGTTTTACTCATGGTTTGACTTGGATTGTGGATTATAGAGAAAAATGCCACACAGTCCAAGTACCCTGACTTACCACTGATGATACTAATCTTGATCACTTGGTTAAGGTAGTGTTTGCCATGTTTCTCCACCACAGAGTTGTAATTTTTTCTACTTTTTCATAGTCTATTCTTTATTTTCTTTTCTTTTTGTTTTTATCATGGAAGCAAATCACTAAATGCAGCCAACATAAAAAGTTAGGGGATAGGGAGGTTAAGCTCCACCACCTGCAGAAAAGAGTATCTGTATAAGTTATTTAGAACTTTTCTGTAAGAATTTGGTTGCTGCTGCTGCTGCTGTTTGTTCTTGTTGTTATTTTTGTTGTTCTTCTTCCTCCTCCTCATCCTCCGCCCCCCTCCCCCAACCGCCTTGCTTCCTTCCTTTCTTCCTTCCTCCTTTTTTTTCTTTTTTTGAGACGGAGTCTCACTCTGTTGCCCAGCCTGGAGTGCAGTGGCACAATCTCGGCTCACTGCAACCTCCACCTCCTGAGTTCCAGGAATTCTCCTGCCTCAGCCTCCCAAGTAACTGGGATTACAGGCCTACGCCTCCATACCTGGCTAATTTTTTTTACTTTTAGTAGAGATGGGGTTTCACCATGTTGGCCAGGCTGGTCTTGAACTCCCAACCTCAAGTGATTTGCCCTCCTCAGCCTCCCTAACATGCTGGGATTACAGGTGTGAGCCACTGTGCCTGGCTTTCTTCTTTTTTTTGAGACAGTGTCTTGCTCTGTCACCCAGACCGGAGTGCAGTGACTCAATCACAGCTCATTGCAGTTTTGACCTTCAGGGCTCAAGCAGTCCTCCCACCTCCGCCTCCTGAGTAGCTGGTGTACGTCACCATGCCTGGATAATTTATTTTTGTTTTTTTGTATAGATGAGGTTGCCCTATGTTGCCCAGGTAGGTCTTGAACTCTTGGGCTCAAGCGATCCTCCTGCCTTGGCCTCCTAAAGTGCTGAGATTATGGGCATGAGCCACTGCACCCAGCAAGTATATGTTTTAATCAAAAGCTTACTGGAGTTTTGATTGGGACTATGGCAAACCTATAGATCATTTTGGGGAAAGCTGATATCTTGATAATGTACCTTACAATCCCTGACAAAATATATCTTTTTTAAAAAATTTATTTTATTTATTTATTTTTTTGAGACGGAGTCTCGCTCTGTCGCCCGGGCTGGAGTGCAGTGGCCGGATCTCAGCTCACTGCAAGCTCCGCCTCCCGGGTTTACGCCATTCTCCTGCCTCAGCCTCCCGAGTAGCTGGGACTACAGGCGCCCGCCACCTCGCCCAGCTAGTTTTTTGTATTTTTTAGTAGAGACGGGGTTTCACCGTGTTAGCCAGGATGGTCTCGATCTCCTGACCTCGTGATCCGCCCGTCTCGGCCTCCCAAAGTGCTGGGATTACAGGCTTGAGCCACCGCACCCGGCCCAAAATATATCTATTTATTGAAGTCTTTGATTTTTCACACCAATGTTTTGTTGTTTTCAACATGAAAATCTTGCATATATTCTATTAGATTTATCTTAATGTATTTCATGGCATTTGGTGCTATTAGTATTTTTGAAAATTTTAATTTTTAATTGTTCATTGCCAATATGCAGAAAAACTACTTTTTTATTTTTTACTATGACAGCTTTATGAGGTATGATTCACCTGCCATATAATCTGCCCATTAAAGCATACAATTTGATGAGTTTCAGTATAGTCAGAGAGTTGTACCACCATCACCACAATGAACTTTGGAGCATTTTCATCACCCCAACAGGAAACCTACCCATGAGAGGTGACCCCATTTACTGCAATCTCCTGAGCCCTAGGCAATCACTAATCTATTCTCTGTGTCTGTAAATTTGCCTATTCTGGACATTTTATATAAATGAAATCATACAATATGTGGTCTTTTGTGACTGGCTTCTTTTGTTTTGGATCTTTTCAAAGCTTATCCATGTTGTATCCATGAAGTAACAGTACTTTGTTCCCTTTTTACTGTGGAACAATATTACATTGTATGGATATACCACATTTTATTTATCCATTCATCAATTGGTAGACATTTAGGTTGCTTCTACTTTTTGCTGTTCTGAATTATCCTGCTGTGAGCATCCATGTACGGATTTTTGTGTGGGCATGTTTTCATTCTGTTGAGTATATACCTAGGAGCAGAATTGCTAGGTCATATGGTAACTCTGTGTTTATAACCTTTTGAGGAACTGCCACACTGTTTGACTGTCCTCACTTTTCCAGTGTGGGTGTACCATTTTACACAAGCAAGAAACAATGCTGATTTTTAGTCTTGTATCCTGTTATCTTGCTATTTTTGATCTTGTATCCTGTCATCTCACTTACTAGGTTTACTAGTTTTTGTAACCTTTTTGGGATTTTCTACGTAGACATTCATGTTGTATGTAAGTGTTGTGTGCCTTTTATTTCTTTTTCTTGCCTTATTGTACTGGTTACAGCCTCCACTGCTATGTTAAATTAGAGGGTAAGGATGGACATACTTGCCTTGTGTCCAGTCTTAAGGTGAAAGGATTAAGGTTATTCTCCATTAAATGTGATGTTACGTGTAGGTTGTTCATAGATGCCCTCTGTCTGGTTGAGGAAATTCCATTTTATTTCCTGAGAATTGTCATTAATGAATGTTGAGTTTTGTTAAACATTCTCTAGCATTTATTGACATGATTACATGGTTTTCCTACTATTGTCTGTTAGCATAGTGATTGATTTTTAAATGTTGACCAACCCCACATGATTATAACCTATCATTTTTACATATTATTATATTCAATTTGCTAGTATTCATGAGATATATTGGTCTGTAGTTTTACTTTCTTAAAATGTCTTTTTCTGGTTTCAATGTTAGTTAATTTTGGCCTCATAATATGAATTGGGAAGTGTTCTCTCATCGCTCATCTTCTATTTTCTAGAATAATTTGTTTAAGAGTGGTTTATTTCTTAAATGTTTGGTAAAATTTACCAGTGAAGCCACTGCATCTGGAGTTTACTTTCTTGGAAGATTTTAAACCATAAGTTCAATTTATTTAATAGGTACAGGACTATTTAAGTTATCTATTTAGCAGTGACCTTTGGAAGTCTGTGTCTTTGAAGAAGTTTGTTTTATTATGTTGTCACTTTTATGGGGCATACAGTTGTTTGTAACATTCACTTTTAATGTCAGTAGGGTCTGTACTCAGCTTCCCTCTTTCATTCCCTATATTGGTAATTTGTATTTTTTCTTTTTTTTTTCTTCGTCAGTTTGGGTAGATATTTATCAAGTTTATTGATTTCCCCTCCTCAGAGAACCAGCTTTTGGCTTTATTGATTTTTTTCTCTGTCATTTTTATGTTTTATTGATTTATGCTCTTTATTTTCTTCTTATTGCTTGCTTTGAGTTTAATTTGCTCGTTTTTTGCTAGTTTTTTAGGGTGCAAGTATAGTTCATTGATATGAGACTTTTCTTTTTTTCTAATATAAATATTTTGTACTATACATTTCCCTTTAAGTACTGCTTTAGCTGCAGCTCATAAATTTTTTTATTATATTTTTATGTCTTTCAAGTTCAATGTATTTTCTCATTTCCCTTGAATTTCTTCTTTGACTTTTGAGGTTTTTAGAAGTGTGTTGCTTAATTTTCAGATACTCAGGGATTTTCCAGATATTCTTCTGTTAGTAATTTCTAGTTTAGTTTAGTTTTGGCCCAAGAATATTGTTTGTATTATTTCAATGCTTTGACATTTATTGAGACATGTTTTATGGCCCAGAGTATGGTGTATCTTGGTAAATGGTCCATTCCACATGCACTTGTATTTTGTTCTTGGTGGGTAGAGAGTTCTGTAAGTTTCAGTTTGGTTGAGTTGTATGATGATATTGTTCTCTGTTTTCACAAATTTTTCTGGGACAGAGAAGATTGTTGAAACATTCAGCTATAATTGTGAGTTTGTCTGTTTTCCCGTTTTGGTTCTTTTCACTTTTTGGTTCATGTGTTTTGTAGCTCTGCTGTTAGATAGATATACATCTAGGATTATTATATCTTGGCAAATTGACTCTTTTATCATTATATAATATCCTACTTCACCCTGGTAGTATTCCTTGTTCTGAATTCTGCTTTGTCTGACTTTAATACAGCCACTCTGGCTTTTTAAATTGTTAGTATCTGCATGCATACCTTAATTTTTTTTCTTTTTAGAAGTGAGTTCTTGCTATATAGCTTGAGTACAGTGGCTATTCACAGATGTGATCATAGTGCAATACATCCGCAAACTCTTGGGCTTAACTGATCCTTCTGCCTCAGCCTCCTGAGTAGCTGGGACTATAGGCACATACCACTGTGGCTGGCTTATATATTTTCCTGTTAGCTGTATTTTTATATTTAAAGTGTCTGTCTTGTACACAGCCTGCAGTTGGGTCTTGTTTATTATCCAGTCTGACAATCTCTATCTTATTTGGCATATTATCCATGCATATTTACAATGCAATAATCAATATAGTTTCAGTTCTACCACTTATTTTGTTTGCCCCTCCCCCCACTTTCTGGCTCTTCTGTACCTGCTTTTCTGCTTTCTTTTGGATAATTTGAATATATTTAAATATTCCATTTTAATTTATTAGTTGGCTTTTTGGCTATATTTGTATTTTTTAGCAGTTACTCTAAGATAACATTGTATATACCTTTTACAGTCTACTTAAAGTTAGCATTATACCACTTCAATAAAGTGTAGAAACTTTGCTACTACATAGGGTCTATTTATTTATTTATTTATTTATTTTTTAGTTTCGCTCTTGTTGCCCAGACTGGAGTGCAATGGCACAATCTCGGCTCATTGCAACCTCTGCCTCCTGGGTTCAAGTGATTCTCCTGCCTCGGCCTCCCAAGTAGTTGGGATCACTGGCATGCGCCATCATGCCCAGCTACTTTTGTATTTTTAGTAGAGATGGGGTTTCTCCATGTTGGTCAGGTTGGTTTTGAACTCCCAACCTCAGGCGATCCACCTGCCTTGGCCTCCCAAAGTGCTGGGGTTACAGGTGTGAGCCACTGTGCCTGGTGTTTTTTTTTTTTTTTTTTTAGTTTTTAAGAGATGGGGTCTTGCTCTGTTGCTCAAGCTGGGGTGCAGTGGTGTAATTATAGCTCACTGCAGCCTTAAGCTGCTGAGCTCAAGTGATCCTCCTGCCTCAACATCCTCAGTAGCTGGGATTACAGGTGTGAGCCACTGCACCCAGCTGGATATAGAATTTTTAGTTGGTAATTTTTATCTTTAAGTACTTTGAAGCTATTATTCTCCTTTTTCTGGCCTCCATGGTTTCTGAAAATAAATCTGTAGTCATTTGAATCATTGTTCCATTGTTTGTAGTATGTTGTTTTTCTCTAGCTTTTTTTTTTTTGAGACGGAGTCTTGCTCTGTCACCTAGGCTGGAGTGCAGTGGGTTGATCTTGGCTCACTGCAACCTCTGACTCCTGGGTTCAAGCTATTCTCTGCCTCAGCCTCCCGAGTAGCTGGGATTACAAGTGCCTGCCACCACGCCTGGCTAATTTTTGTATTTGTATTTGTATTTTTATTTATTTATTTATTTTTTTGAGATGGCGTCTCGGTTTGTCGCCCAGGCTGGAGTGCAGTGGTGCAATCTCGGCTCACTGCAAGCTCCGCCTCCCAGGTTCACGCCATTCTCCTGCCTCAGCCTCCGAGTAGCTGGGACTACAAGCACGCACCACCACGCTTGGCTAATTTTTTGTAATTTTAGTAGAGACAGGGTTTCACCGTGTTAGCCAGGATGGTCTCGATCTCCTGACCTCGTGATCTACCCGCCTCGGCCTCCCAAAGTGCTGGGATTACAGGCGTGAGCCACCGCACCCGGCCTAATTTTTGTATTTTTAGTAGAGACGGGGTTTCACCATCTTGACCAGGCTGGTCTTGAACTCCTGACCTCGTGATCCACTCGCCTCAGCCTCCCAAAGTGCTGGGATTATAGGCCTGAGCCACCGCGCCTGGCCTTCTCTAGCTTCTTAAAAGGTTTTTTTTTTTTTTTTTTTTTTCCTTATCTTTGGCTTTCAGCAGTGTGATTATGAGATGTCTATGCACAATTTTTCTTTGAGTTCATCCTATTTGGGGTTTGCTGAGCCTCTTGACTTTCAGCAAATTTGGGAAAGTTATTAGCCATTCTTTTTTCACTGGGGGCAGAAACTCTGTCCCAATTTCTGTCTCCTCCTTTTCTGAGACTATAGTATCACAAAGATTAGACTTTTCGATATTGTCCGATATGTTTCTAAGGCCCTGTCCCTCCCCTCACCCATTTGTCTCTATTCTTCATATTTAATTAGTTCTATTATTCTTTATATTCACTGACTCCTTTGTCAGTCTATTCTGCTTTTAAGCCCATTCAGTGAATGCTTTATTTCACATAGTACATGTTTTACTTCTAAATATTTGTCACCCTGGCTGGAGTGCAGTGGTGTACTCTTGGCTCACTGTAGCCTCAAACTCCTGGGCTCAAGTGATCCTCATACCTGAGCCTTCCAAAGTGCTGGGATTACAAGGCATTAGCCACTGTGCCCAGCTTTACTTCTAAATATTTTAATTGGTTCTTTGTTATGGCTTCAGTTTCTTTGCTGAACTTCTGTCTTTCTATTCGTTTCAAGTATGTTTACCTTTTCCTCATGGAGCATAGTTATGATAACTGCTTTAAAGTCCTTGATAATTTTAACATCTGTGCCATCTCAGATATCTGGTTTTTGCCTTTTCTTTTGAGAATTGGTAACATTTTTCTGTTTTATTATATATTCTGATTCTTTATAAGATGAGTAATTTTGGATTACCTCCTGGACAGTTTTTTTTTTTTTTTTTTGAGACAGAGTCTTATTCTGTCGCCCAGGCTCGAGTGCAGTGGCTCACTGCAACCTCTGCCTCCTGGGTTCAAGAGATTCTCCAGCCTTATCCTCCCCAGTAGCTGAGATTACAAGTGCCCGCCACCATGCCTGGCTAATTTTTTGTATTTTAGTAGAGATGGGGTTTTGCCATGTTGGCCAGGCTTGTCTTGAATTCCTGACCTCGGGTGATCTGCCTGCCTTGGCCTCTCAAAATGCTGGGATTACAGGCATAAGCCACAAGCCTGGCCTCCTCCTGGACATTTTTAATGTTATGTTGTATACACTCAGAGATTAGTTATAATCTTCTGGATTTTTTTTTTCTCTTTTGAGACAGAGTCTTGTTCTGTCACCCAGGCTGGAGTGTCACCCAGGCACGATCTCGGCTCACTGCAACCTCTGCCTCCCACGTTCAAGTGATTCTTGTGCCTCGCCTCTGGAGTAGCTGGGATTACAGGCATGCACCACCACGCCTGGTTAAGTTTTGTATTTTTAGTAGAGATGGGGTTTTACCATGTTGGTCAGGCCAGTCTCAAACTCCTGACCTTAGGTGATCCAGCTGCCTCAGCCTCCCAAAGTGCTGGGATTACAAGCGTGAGCCTCTGCGCCTGGCCTAATTTTTGTATTTTTTGTAGAGACAGGGTTTCGGCATGTTGCCCAGGCTGGTCTTGAACTCATGGACTCAAGTAATCCACCGTCCTTGGCCTCCCAAAGTGTTGGGATGGCAGGCATGAGGTACTGCGCCTGGCCTCTCGATTTCTTTCTCCAGAAAGATGAGGCTTGCTTTAGAGTTTTAGCCATCCACACAGTTCCACTATGCAGCTCTGGAACCGGCTGACTCTTGGGGCAAAGATGTAAGAGAAAATAGGAAAAATAAAACCTGGAAACTGAGCCTCTTGTGAGTGTTTCTCCAAGTTTTGACTTCCCTCTATAATCTGTCTGCTTTTGTTTAATTTTCAGAGCCCTCAGATAATTACTTTTCATGTTTTGTCTGGAGTTTTTAGCTGTAATCAGCAGGAGATAAGGCTTTAGTGGGCTTACTCCGCCATATTTTTGTTTAATATAAAATTTTTCTTTCATTATTTTAAAAATCTCATTTCTTTGTTTTCTGGCTTACATAGTTGCTAGTAAGAGGTCTGTTGTTTTCATCTTTGTTTCTCTGTGCATAATATCTTTGTTTTTCTCTGAATGTTTTTTCTTTTTGAGATGGAGTCTCACTCTCTCCCCCAGACTGGAGTACAGTGGTGCCATCTGGGCTCATTGCAATCTCTTTCTCCTGGGTTCAAGCGATTCTTGTGCCTCAGCCTCCCGAGTAGCTGAGATTACAGGTGTGCACCACCATGCTTGGCTAATTTTTGTATTTTTAGTAGAGACAAGGTTTCACCATGTTGGCCAGGCTGGTCTCGAACTCCTGACCTCAGGTGATCCACCCACCTTGGCCTCCCAAAGTACTGGGATTACAAGCATGAGCTACCATGCCTAGCCTCTGAATGCTTTTAATATTTTCTGTTTATCATTGATTTTCAACAATATGATTATCACATGCCTTGGCATGGTTTTCTTTATGTTTATTTTGCTTGGGCTTCTTAGAACTTCTTGAATCTGTACATTTCTAGTTTTCATCAAATGTGGAAATGTTTTGGCTATGATTTCTTCAAATATGTTTTGTCCCTGCTCTTCTCAGTTTGGACTCTCTCTCTCTATATATATATATATACACACACACACACACACCCCATATATTATATATATTATATAATATATAATACATATGTATTTTATATATATATAGGCTCAAGCAATCCTTCTGCCTTAGCCTTCCAAAGTGCTGAGATTATAGGCATTAGCCACTGTGCTTAGCCATGGGTTTCTTTTTTAATATTTCCATTTCTTTGCTCATCATTTTCAGATTTTCCTCAGTCTTCCTGAATATATGAAACATATTTCTAATAGCTGTTTTAATGTCCTTGTCTTTTCCTTCCATTGTCTTTCTTCATGTCTAGGTCTGTTTCTACTGACTGATTTTCCCTGTGCTTATGCTTCATATTTTTTTGTTTCTTATGGTTCATATGTTTTTATTTCTTTGCATGCCTGGTTATTTTTGTCATTAGAATTTAGAATTGTGATTTTTATGATGTGGATGCTGGATTTTGTTATGTTTCTTTTATGTAAGATTGTACTTTTTTCTGGAATGTGATTATGTTATGTGGAATCAGTTGGATCTTTTCAGGTTTTGCTTTTAAGGGTTGAGGGTAGATCAAGAGCAACCTTGAATGTAGGCTAGTTTGTCCCATTACAAATGCAGTACCCATTTACAGAACCTGCCTGATACTCCATGTGTTACTAGGTCTTTCCACTCTTGCTGGTGGAAACACAAGTTATTTTCGTTGCGGAGCGTGTCATGAGCTCCTCAGTTTCTTCTCCTTTCCAGTGATTCTTCGCCCTCAGCCTTGGGTAGTTTCTTCTTCTGTACGCATAGATCAGTGTCTGCAAGAAATACAAGGGATCTCCAGAGCTGTCTGTCAAACTCCCTCCTTGCCAGCTTTCTGCCCCACATCCTCTAGATGTCTTGGCCTCTCCAAATGCTGATCTCTGTATCTTCAACTTTGCAAGATTTCTGGCTTCTGTTTAGATTCTTCTTCCCAGCCCTGCAGGGTTCACCTTCTTTGTTTTCTTCCTTTTGGGGGATCACAATTCTATATTGCTTGTTTTCCAATGTCTGACAACCACTGTTTCATATGTTTTGTCCAGGTTTCTGTTGTTTAAAGTAGGAGGGTAAGTTATGTCTTATTACTGCATCTTGGCTAGAAGAGGAAAGACTTTTTTTTTTTTTTTTTTGAGATGGAGTCTTGCTCTGTTGCCTAGGCTGGAGTACAGTGGTGCAATCTTGGCTCACTGCAACCTCTGCCTCCAGGGTTAAAGCAATTCTCCTGCCTCAGCCTCCTGAGTAGCTGGGACTACAGGCACATGCCACGACACCCAGCTAATTTTTTTTTTTTTGGTATTTTTAGTTGAGATGGGGTTTCACCATGTTGGCCAGGCTGGTCTTGAATGCCTGACCTCAAGTGATCCACCCACTTCAGTCTCTCAAAGTGCTGGGATTACAGGCGTGAGCCACTGCGCCCGGCTCACTAAGACATTTTTGGTAAAGGCACACACTTAATCTTCCTGTTTGGCTGCAGTGAAGTCCACTGTATGGGAAGGACCTCCACAGAAGGTACCCAGAACCATAAATGACGTGTTTTAATCTGTCTTTTATTATTTTTAAAATCAAAGACAATTACCAATACTAAAGAAAAGCATAGAAAATATTTAAAATCTTATAATTCCTTGGTTCTAGTACTACTGCTGTTTTCATTGTTGTATATTAACCCACATGCATACATAGTTCTACAGAGTTGTAATCATGATATCCTTCTAGCTTGTGTTTTTTAAAGTACAATTTGTATTTTTTGTAATTTTCATGTCTCTTTTTAAATGGTTGCATATTATTTTTGTGTACCATAATTTACTACATAAATGATTGCTTTAGTTTGAGACTTTTAGGGAATTTTGAAATAATTTTGTGTTTCAATTTGGTAGCTCAAAAAAGAATGTAAAAACCAATGGCGTTTCCAAAGGAAATGCAGTGATGAGGTCATCTGAGTGCCTGTTCAGTAAGGAACAGAGCTGACAGGGTATTACAGAGAAGTAATCTGTGGACAGAGTTTAATACCTCTGTGAAAATGTGAGGAGGTAAAATTCAGCTCCATTTCATAAACGTCTAGGTTCTACCATCAGAGAACTTGTGATTTTGTGGGGCATCTGGTGAAAAACCAATGCATCTAAATAAATTTCACAATTGAGTTGAACAATACATGTATGGCTTCCTGAAACAATTTTGTTCATGACATGAATAAATTCACACATGCACTCAATGAAACCTGAGTTCAGACTGTAGAGCTCTAACTTGGAACTATACCAAATTCCCTTGCACTAAATCTTATAAATTAAAAAAGCAACACTATTGATGTGTTTTATTAAGCCTTCTGTCTTATCTTCTTTTTCATAAAATTGCATGAATTTATAAACATGAGACATTGCTGAAACAGATGTAGAGCAGCCAGATGAGCTTTCTTTCCCCTATTACAGCCACAGGCGCTCCCCTCTGATTGAGCTGCTGCTATAGCTCTTGAGAATCTTGGGTCAGGCGTACATAGTGATGGTACTCAGCTATGAAGGTCATATACAGATTGGTCACACATTTCTTAATGTTAGTGAGGCCGTACTTTTTTTCTTTTGGGAAAGTCTCAGATACAGTACATTCATTCATTCATTTGGGAGGTAGTCTATTGAAATTAATAATAGCTAAAATTTATTTACTATGTGTCAGGCACTAATCTAAGAACTTTATATATAACAATTCTTTCATATAGGTATTGCTGTTATTCTCTAGTAGGTGGCAGGGGCTGGACTTGGACCCTGACCATTGGCTTCAGAGATCTTGTTCTTCTCTACATAAACGTAGGCTCTTGAGTCGTTTCCCTCCAGGTTTAAATTCCAGCTCCACTACTGACAACTTGTGTGAATGACTGCAATCAGTTACTGTACTTGTCTCCTCTCAGTCTTGGTTTTCCTCATCTGTATGCTACATTACATATACCCTAACTTGGTCCAGTGCCTGGCGCATAGTAAAGTCTCCATATATTTAGCTCTTATTAATTAGTATTCATTAAAACATACACTTAGAGTGCCTACCATGTGCTTGCTCTTTCAAGGAGCACTTGTGCTGTTTTGTCTCTTTTCTAAAATGGCATAAGTACTTTAATGTGTGACTCTGAAGATCATAGCTGATAGAGGATATATTCAGGTCTGTATTTCTATTATCTTTCCTCTGTGTGTGAGTTTGGAAAAGGGAGAGAATTTGGTCACACAAGAGAAGAACATTCTTGTAGATTCATTTTGTAGGTCACACAGTTAAGTCAGAGGAGCAAAAAAAGGTTAATCTGTTCTCACTCATAGGTGGGAATTGAAAAATAAGAACACTTGGACACAGGGTGGGGAACATCACACACCAGGGCCTGTCGTGGGGTGGGGGGAGTAGGGAAGGACAACATTAAGAGATATACCTAACATAAATGGCAAGTTAATTGGTGCAGCACACCAACATGGCACATATATACATATGTAACAAACCTGCACGTTGTGCACATGTACCCTAGAACTTAAAGTATAATTTAAAAAGAAAAAAAAGGTTAATCCTTGATTGACACATGACCATCCTATATGTGGATGTGTCCTGTTTGACTGAGTTTATATGTTAAGGAGTTTATACATATACATAGAGCAGGAAGGGACATCAACTAAGCCAGCCAGTTCCACTAAATCAGCCCCCCCACCATTAGGGAAATGATAAATATGGCAACCAGGTTACCCTCACATCACCACCCCAGTGTAGATTGTAAATGCATGCAAAAATTAAGTTATAGAACCCTGTTAGCAGAGGGGAGGGAAAACCTAAGGCAGAGAAGGAGTAGAGTATTTTGATAGAAAGTGAAAAGAAGTTAGAGAAAAAACTCGAGTGAAAATAGTTGAGAGAATTCTATAAGCCCTTGTATTTTTATCTAAGCTGAGGATGTTTTTAACAGAAGATTGGCATAGGCTTTGTTTGGTTATTCTGAGAGTGCTATTCTGAGATGTGTCTTCATTCCTCATGTTTGTGTTTTATGCCGGGGATTTGACAGATCTGTGTTCTTTCCTTCTTTGCAGTCCTGAGGCTTTCTACCAATGCAGGCCAGTGGAAGGAAGCAGCTAGCAAGGTGACCCATGCATTGGTTAATATCAGGTAAGGAATGAGAAGTATCTCTTGCAGAGTTCCTTGGCTCTTCCTTAAGTTTATTGTACCTTTCTAAGTAGAGTGTGTTAAACACTACTACTATTTTAAGCCTTGATGTCTGTAGGAGTGGAAGAAAAATTGTCGTACTTGATCAGGAAAAGCAGGAGTACACGAGGATTTTATTTTATCATATTGAAACAGCTCAAAGTGCTGGCTGTTCTGTGAATTTTTTTACTGAGAGATGGTTACAAGCCCTTTTCAGGCATGCTAGTCGCCAGAGTGTTCTGTGTATAGGTCATCTGAAAGCTTTTCTCCAAAGATTTTCCGCTTTTCTCCATGCCTTCAGTGAATGATTCATGGAGATCTAGAATGTTGACCTTTTACTTTACGTGACTGTTCTATTTATGGTAAACAGAGGCAAATGGAGTCCATGGGGCTGAGTCATTTTAGGTTGCTTATGAAACAGCAAGGCAATTACAGAGTGCCATATGTATTGGATAAAGTTGTGTTAGGCATGGAGTTGGTCAGGGTCTTGAGGAGGCACCACCCATGCGCTGGTGTGAGCTATTGGTAAATGGAGAGGAGAAAGTGCTTTCACCATTGGGAAACCTAAAGTCGACTTTTTTTCTGTTCCTTGCTCCCTTTGTGCCTATGATTTTTTGTTTTCTCAACAGTTATTACATTGTTCTTATAAACAATTGAAAAATTAACATTGAGTAAAAGGCAAATCCAACAGATGGGGAACTTGATTTAACTCCAGATGTAAGACTTGCCAGACATTCCTAGTAATAGTAATGCACATTTACAACTTGGTATAGATTCTAATGTGTGACATAGCTGGTCTCTGATTTTTTTTTCCTATATCTTTTCTTTCTTTTTATTTAAATGTAAAATGTCCTGTCCCTGCAGTGATTTACTACCATGTTTGGCACATCTGGGCATAAAAGGAGAAGTGTGAAATGTGTGTGTTAGGAGGACTGGGATGAGGGATCATGGGGTGAGATGTGCTAACAAGATTGCAGTGAAGGTTGATCTGCCTTACCTGTCCCCAGAGTCATTTTGCGTCAAACACAATTTTATAAATCTCACAAATAAATGCATATCCGCACCTAGCAAATAATCCAGATACTGTGATGAGGCCTTATGATAAATGTAATTTTCTGTAAGAATCAGAAATTACAAACTGCCTTCTCCCAAATATCCCTTTATGACCCAAGGGCAGCATGACAAATGTGGGTGTTTGAATGAAGCACCAGGTTCTGGGCTAGGGTATGAAGTGCATATGGGTATAATTTATGTTGTGTTGACTTATTCATGTATTTATGTAGGCCTTCCAGGCAGCTCCTTTTCCTGTGGGGCCTGTTTCCTTGATCACATTCCTTTATACTTGCCTTATCTTCTACTTTGTTGCTTTTCCTTTTGGTGGTTTCTGGCTTGGCTGCTGTCCCTGTTCTTCCCAAGGGCCATCAAGCAGCTAATTTAAGCTTTTGACCTCTCCTTTTTCCAACAGCTAAGAAAGGACTGGGCTGAGCCTTGTTACCATGTAACCTCTTTCTTCTCTTTGTATGACTATCAGGCCTATACCTTCATTTTCATTCCTTAAATTTCTCTGATTAACTTGCTGCAATAATCACATCATTTTTACTATTGCTAATAATCTGACTCAGTATACATCTAAAGTAGCAAAAAGATCCAGTCATGGACAGGCTCAGTGGCTCATGCCTGTAATCCTAGACCTTTGGGAGGCAGAGGTGGGAGGATCACTTGATTCCAGGAGTTCAAGACCAGCCTGGCCAACATAGTGAGACCCTGTCTCTAAAAAACAAAATAAACAAAGATTAGCTGGGCATAGTGGCACATGCCTGTAGTCCCAGCTGCTGAGGAGCCTGAGGTGGGAGGATCATTTGAGCCCAGGAGGTCAGGTTGAGGCTGCAGTGAGCCCCAGATCATGCCACTGCTCTGCAGCCTAGGTAACAGAGTGAGGCCCTGTCTCAAAACAAACAAATCAATTTTTTTTTTTTTTTTTTTTTTTTTTTTTTGAGACGGAGTCTCGCTCTGTCGCCCAGGCTGGAGTGCAGTGGCGCGATCTCGGCTCACTGCAAACTCCGCCTCCCGGGTTCACGCCATTCTCCTGCCTCAGCCTCCCGAGTAGCTGGGACTACAGGCGCCCACAACCGTGCCCGGCTAATTTTTTGTATTTTTAGTAGAGACGGGGTTTCACCGTGGTCTCGATCTCCTGACCTTATGATCCGCCCGCCTCGGCCTCCCAAAGTGCTGGGATTACAGGCGTGAGCCACCGCGCCCGGCCATAAATCAATTTTTTGAAGAGATTATTGGAAAGGAGTGATTGAATGTCACCACAGTAAGGCCAGATCAGGGAAAAATACAGGTGGTACTAAGCCTGCAAAAGTCTACCGTTTTTTTTTCTGACATCTATTCTCACTTATTAAATGCCAGACTTTGTGCTGCTCGCTCTTACATTACCTTCTTTAATCTTCAAACTTTATAGGGTATATTATATACTTTTAAAAATATACTTTTTCCCAGTGAAGAAACTGAGCCTTAAAGATGTTGTATATTGTGGAAGTCCCCATATTTGTTCCTTGGCAAAGCTGAGAATTAATAATAGGTCCTCCTCCTCCTCCTCCTCCTTCTTCCTCTTCCTCTTCCTCCTCTTCTTCCCCTTCCTCCTCTTCTTTCCCTTCCTCCTCTTCTTTCCCTTCCTCCTCTTCTTCCCCTTCCTCTTCCTCCCCTTCCTATTCTTCCCCTTCCCCTTCCCCTTCCCCTTCCCCTTCCCCATCTTTCTTCCTTTTTTTTTGCGACAGGGTCTGACTGTGTCACTCAGGCTGGAGTGCAATGGTGCGATTTCTGCTCACTGCAGCCTCCGCTTCCCAGACTCAAGCAATCTTCCCACCTCAGCCTCCCAAGTAGCTGGGACTATAGGCACGTGCCACCACACCTAGCTAATTTTTGTATTTTTTTGTAGAGATGGGGTTTCACCATGTTGCCCAGGCCGATCTCAAACTCCTGAGCTCAAATGATCCACCTGCCTTGGCCTCCCAAAGTGCTGGGATTACAGGCGTAATTAGGCTGAGCCACCATGCCCAGCCTAATCCTAGGTCTTCTAAGTCCAAGTTCAGGGCTGCTCTTTCTTGCAAACCATAATACCTCCTTCTGTAAAGCTGCATTGAAGACTAACATGGAGGGGTAAACAGAAAACTCACCATGATGTATTGAAAGGAATATGGAAATTTGAGTTGGAAAAACTGTATTTTTTTCTTTTGTCTCTACCACTTACTGTGTGACCATGAGCGAGTTACTTAGCTTCTGTGGACCTCTATCCACCATCTGTAAAGTGGAGCTGATGGTGATAGCAACTATTTCACCAGGTAGCGGTTGTGAGAATTATATGACGTAATGCATATGAAAGCTCCTGGTGAACTATAAAATACTGGTTATTTCACTTGTGTCTTCAAGGTTCATTCCTGTTGTAGCATGTGTCAGAATTCCCTTCCTTTTTAGGGTGAATAATATTCCTCTGTCTGTATATACCACATTTTGCTTATCCATTCATCTGTTGATGGACACTTGAGTTGCTTCTACTTTTTGGTTATTATAAATAATGCTGCTATGAACATGGGTATACAAGTATCTGTTTGAGACCCCACTTTCACTTTTTGGGGACATATCCTCAGAAGAGGAATTGCTGTGTCATATGATAATTCTATATTTAATTTTTTGAGAAATTGCCGTAGTGTGTGTGTGTGTGTGTTTTTTTTTTTTAGATTTAGCATTTTGACCCTTCCTTAGAGTAGTTCCTAAGTACATCTTCAGTTTTCCTCTTTTTTTTTTTTTTTTGAGATGGAGTCTCACTCTGTTGCCCAGGCTAGAGTGCAGTGGCATGATCTCTGCTCACTACAATCTCTGCCTCTTAGATTCAAGTGATTCTCCTGCCTTAGCCTCCTGAGTAGCTGGGATTACAGGCACGCACCACTATGCCCAGCTAATTTTTGTATTTTTAGTAGAGATGGGGTTTTTACCTTGTTGGCCAGGCTGGTCTCAAACTCCTGATCTTGTGATCCACCCACGTCGGCCTCCCAAAGTGCTAGGATTACAGGCATGAGCCACCGCACCTGGCCCATTTTTCTTTTCTATAAAAGTTAAGATATTACCTTAACCTTGAGAGATGTTTTGCTTTCCTTGGTAGGGAGAACTTGATGTTTGAATGAGGGCAGTCCAGGGAGTTTTCTTTTTTCAGTCAGTATTCTCTTAGCAGAGAGCAAAAAATAGTATGACTTGGAAGTGTGTACTCCAGTGAACCAATGGTAATGAGTGCTGCCTTAGGCTCCTTTGCCTTTTCGCTAATAGCTTGTGTTAGATACCCATGACACTACTTTCTGTGGTTTAGAAAACAAGAACCTGTGTCAGAAAATCTGACCTGTGGTTATCCAGGAATACTGTGGGGTATTTAACACCAAGTTGATGATCAAGGATAGAGATATAAATGCTTAGCAGTAAAATTCTGATGTTGTGCAGCATTTGCTTCTGCTGTTTATAAAAGGTATTTGTGCTGCTCCCACATCTCAAAAGGATTTTTAAGGCAGAGTGAACAAACTCTTAGCCACCTCTTCTGTAGTATGTTCTTTAATAACCATAAGAAGGGCTTGGGTTGCATGTGAAGTCTTCAGACACCTAACAGCTGTGAGGCCTTCCAGACTAGTTTGCCAGTTGACGATATCTCCAAATTATGTCTTTGAGATCTGGAATGCAGTGCATCTAATGACTACCATAATGTTGTGTCTCCCCAGCAGGTGAAAGGCAGCAGGAAGGCTGTAGACCTTTCTGTTCTAAGAATACTTAGTTTAGATTGTGACAGTGAAAGTTAAAAGTACTTCGACACACTCGGAGCCTAAATTTGCTCAAGTGTCAGCCTTTTTGCTTTTCACTTGTCTTTCATGGCCTAGTCATGCTAGTTCTTTAACTGTCAAAGTTATTTATGTTTAAACAATTTGCCTCTCTCTTCCCGTTTGATCCTTCAGTGAGATTCTTAAAATGCAGCTGCTTAGAAACTGCTGTTTTTATTGGAACACAAACAGGACCCTGTATGTTTTCCTCTCTATAGGAGAGTTGTGTCATTGCTTTGCTATACCAAAAAAAAAAAATATATATATATATAGCTCCACCTTTGAGATTCCACTTGTTGGTGTAATTGTTGCTTCAGCTGCTTCCACAGATCTAATGGTTCACAAAGGAGTACTTTGAGGGGCCAGTGCAGGGCTGCTTGATGAACTGCAGCACAGTAACGGAGTCTTGGTTTAGGAGATTCAGACATTGTAATTAAATTGTAAGATTTTTAGTTGGGGGCTGCTGTGTTTTAGATGAGTGTGACTTTAGTATCTAAAACCCCTCCTAAACTCATCCCAAAATTTGGGAACTTTTTGCCTGAAGACTTACATGCTAAATATTTCCTGCCAACACTTGGCAGGCAATCCCAGTGAAGTCTTGTACTTTAGGAAGATGTCTGCTATTAACCTTATTAGTCGAAAGAGACTAAAGTCTGACCTTCATCTAACCAAACAACTTTCAGGGTAAGTAATTTGAGGCCCTTAATGAATCTCTTCAAATTAAAATTTTAATGCTTTACACTTAATGAGCATTTTATTAGGACCAAGTTCAAAATCCTATTCTCTGATTGCTCACAGAAAGAAATAGTGACTGAATCACACTGCAAGTAGGTGATTCTCCTGATCTGTAATTTTCTTAAGGTGGATAGGTTTTAACTATGGTTAATGTATTAACTTTTTTCTTAATTTGGAATGCCGTAAGCTGAAGTTCAGTATTTCTTCAAGAATGACTTTTCAGATACTGTTAGAATTAGTGACAAGCCTGGGGTTTGGAATGAGAATTTAGTGTATTTCTTTTAAATCTCTTAATTGTTCACCTAGCGAGTTTGCTTCCTGTCTTCCTGTTCACTTCATGGTCTTTTTGTTCCAGTGCCAAAGTGGTCCCCTCACCCACCCTTCTTTCTTGCTTATGTAGCTGTTTTCTTTCACCCTAAAAAACACTCTTACCCTCATACATGGGTGCACACATGTGTGCGTGCACAAACACACACACATGGTTAAGTGTACACTGCTGGGGAGGCTAAGGAACAAGAATAGCTTTCAGCAGTCTCTGAGATAATGGGGTTATTGAGTATAATATCCTTTGGAATAGGCTGTGTGCGGAATTCCGAATGTCACAGGAAATAAGCCTTCAAGCAGTAATCACTGTCTATAGCAAAGTTAGGGTTAGGAAGGAATGTGAAGTCTCATCCAGCCAAAATCTCCCCAACTTCCTTTGCCCACTCACCTGTTTGGGCTAAAATCTTTGCCACATTGCTATAGTTCACTTAACAAAGTGGATACCAATGAGAGAGAAGCAGTTTCATGCCCAGGCACTTCAGCTGAAGGATGCAACTTAGTCTAGTGAAAAGTAAATGTGGACTAAAATGATTAATGATAGAAGCAGAGCCATTGGGCTGTTGACTCTTGAATAGCAGGGAGTACATGAACATAATCTTCTATTCTGCAGTTGTCTGCTCTGAGGTGGCAAGTAAGCTCAGATGATCTCCACTGAGTTAGAATTTATCAATAATGACCTTTTTTTTTTTCTTCTGTTAATCAGACCCTGCTGATCTCCCATTAGAGAAAATGAAAAGCATTATACAGATTAAAACCAAGCACCAAAATGAAGCTGGTATAATATTGTTTACCCAATGACTGGGAGCATTACGTATCATTCTAATGGTCACTGTTCCCTAATCTTTTAAGACTACAGCTAGAATTGAAAAACCAAACACTGAATCCCGTGTGGTTAATCATCTGTTTTACCCTAGTTTGGTTTATGCTGCAAAATGAAGTTTTACAATAGGTCATAGGTGGACTTGAGGAACTGCAGTGCAGTAAAGAAGTCGTGGCCAGGCGCAGTGGCTCACGCCTGTAATCCCAGCACTTTGGGAGGCCGAGGGGAGCGGATCCTAAGGTCAGGAGATCGAGACCATCCTGGCTAACACGGTGAAACCCTATCTCTACTAAAAATACAAAAAATTAGCCGGGCGTGGTGGTGGGTGCCTGTAGTCCCAGCTACTCGGGAGGCTAAGGCAGGAGAATGTCATGAACCCGGGAGGTGGAGCTTGCCGTGAGCCGAGATCGAGCCACTGTACTCTAGCCTGGGCGAAGGAGAAAGAAAGAAAAAAAAGTCTTAGTTTAGGAGATTCAGACATTCGTAATTAAATATTAAGATTTTTAGCTGGGGGCTGCTGTGTTTTAGATGAGTGTGACTTTAGCGTCTAAACCCCCTCCTAAACTTATCCTGAAATTTTCTTAGAGTCTTTTTCTACATTTGCCCTATTTTTTTTTTTTTACTTGTGATAAAAATACACATAACATAAAATTTACCATTTTAACGATTTTTTAAAAATTGAGATGGAGTCTCGCTCTGTTGCCCAGGCTGGAGTGCAGTGGTGCAGTCTCAGCTCACTGCAAGCTCCGCCTCCCGGGTTCACACCATTCTCCTGCCTCAGCCTCCCGTGTAGCTGGGACTCTACAGGCGCTCGCCACCACGCCCGGCTAATTTTTTGTATTTTTAGTAGAGACGGGGTTTCACCATGTTAGCCAGGATGGTCTCAGTCTCCTGACTTCGTAATCCCCCCGCCTCAGCCTCCCAAAGTGCTGGGATTACAGGCGTGAGCCACTGCGCCCGGCCCATTTTAACGATTTTGAAGTGTACAGTTTAGTGGTAAGTACATTAATATTGTTGCACAACCATCACCAACATCCATCTCCAGGGCTACTTCTTTTTCTTCAACTGAAACTTTGTACTCATTAAATATAAACTCCCTGTTCCCTCCTCCCAGCCTCTGGCTATTATCATTCTGTTTTCTGTTTCTATGAATTTGACTATTTTAGGAACTTTATATAAGAGGAATTACAAAATGTTTGTCCTTCGTGACTGGATTATTTTGCCTAATATAATATTCTCAAGGTTCATCCATGTTGTAGCATGTAGCAGAATTTACTTTTTAAGGATGAAATTTTTGCATTGTATGAATATGCCACATTTTGTTTCTCCATTTTCATGGTAACGGACACTTGGGTTGCTTCCACCTTTTAGCTATTGTGACTAATGCTGGTGTGAACATGAGTGTATGTAAATCTCTTTGAGACTCTGCTTTCATTTCTTTTGGGTATATACCCAGAAGTGTTATTGCTGAATCATATGGTAATTCTCTGTATAACCTTTTGAGTAACTGCCACTCAAAGTGGCTGCACCATGTTACTTTCCAGTTTCTTCACTTTCTTCCCAACATTTGTTTTCTGTTTCTGTTTTTGTTTTTTGTTCTGCCTCTCTCCTGTTTTCCGTTTTTTGGTTACTAGCCATCCCAGTGGGTGTGAAGTGGTGTCCTCATAGTGATTTTAATTTCATTTTTTTAAATGACTGGTGATGTTGAGCATCTTTTTATATACTTATTGGCCATTTGTATATCTTCTTTGGAGAAATGTCTATTGAAGTCTTCTGCTCATTTTTTAATGGAATTTTTGATTTTTTGTTGTTGAGTTTTAGGAGTTCTTTATATATTCTAGATATTAATTCATTATCAGATATATAATGTGCAGATATTTTCTCCCATTCCATGGGTTGCTTTTCATTTCATTGATGGTGTCCTTCGATGCACAAGTTTTTAATTTTGATGAAATTTAACTTAGCTATTGTTTTGCTTGTTGCTTATGTTTTTGTTATCACATCCAAGAAGTCATTGTCAAATCCAGTGTCATCAGGTTTTCTCCCATGTTTTCTTCTAAGAGTTTTATGTTCTTTCAGCCCTTACATTTAGGTCCTTGATCCTTTTTTGTTTTTTGAGGTAGGGTCTTGCCACATTGCCCAGGCTCATCTTGAACTCCTGGGCTCAATTGATCCTCCTGCCTGAGCCTCCCTAGTAGCAAGGACTACAGGTATACACCACTACATGCAGCTTCCTTTGATCCATTTTGAGTGACTTTTTATATATGATATAAAGTAAGCATCCAACTTCATTTTTGGGTACATGGATATCCAGTTTCCCTAATGCCCACTGCTTTTTTTTTTTTTTTTTTTTTTTTTTTTTGACAGACTTTTGTTCTTGTTGCCCAGGCTGGAGTGCAATGGTGCAGTCTCGGCTCACTGCAACCTCCACCTCTTGGGTTCAAGCGATTCTTCTGCCTCAGTCTCCCGAGTAGCCGGGATTATCGGTGCCCGCCACCACACCCGCCTAATTCTTTTGTATATTTAGTAGAGACAGGGTTTCACCATGTTGGCCAGTCTGGTCTTGAACTACTGACCCTCAGGTGTGAGCCTCGGCCTCCCAAAGTGTTGGGATTACAGGCGTGAACCATCGCATCTGACCCTCACTGCTTTTCTGAGATAACCACAGCTCAAATTTCTTAACCTGTAATCAGGCTGAATTTGGAACTTAACTGATAAGGGATAGTAATGGAGCCTCTCCTGTTTTTTCCTACATATTTCCATTCCTTTTTGTTTTTTAGGTTTGCTCATCCCTCTTCTGTTTAAGGGATAGCATAATGTAGTGGTTAAGAGTAGGGACTCTAGAGTCAGGTTGTCTGAGTTTGAGTCCCTGCTGTACCATTACTTTGGACAAGTTATTTAACCATTCTTTCCTTGAGTTTTCTCAGCTATAAAGTGAGGATAACAATGAACCTATATCATCATTGAGATTATTAAATGACAGTATATATAAAGCATGTAGAATACTGCCTGGCACGTATTCAGTGCTATATACATGTTTATTATTATTGTCTTTAAAAAATTGTTATCCTGATCGTGCAAGTCTGGGAACCTTATCAGCCCCTTCCATACCTAACTTTGTTTAGTCCTTTTTCTGTAGTCATGTGGACTTAGTAGGGACCAGAGATACAAAATAATATTTATTTACAAGCTGACATCAGGGGCAATACTGGAACTTCGGCTGTCAACCTGTGCCTTTGCATCATTGATGGGAAAATAGTTTGGGTGGGGAGAGTTTGTGTTTTCTATCACTTTCAGTCCTTTGAGGAGATGTTTGACCATGCAACCTTGGCTATATCATTGTGGTAAAAGAATGCCCCCAAAACGAATACACATATACCTGAGAGGCTATTAACCAACATGTTCTTATCTTTGGTTGGCAGGATTATAGGTGGTTTTATAGGTTGGTGCAAAAGTAATGGCAAAACCGCAATTACTTTTGCACCAACCTAATAAGTTTTTGTTCTTGTATTTTAATTTATTAAAACATTTAGCTGTGAACTTTTTTTGTAGATACTCTTTATTAGATTGAAGAAAGTCCTTTCTGTTCTTAGTTTGTTGGGTGTTTTTATCATCAAAGGGTGTTGGATTTTGTCAAATGCTTTTTCTGCTTCTATCGAGACCATTGTGTGGTTTCTATTTCTTATTCTATTGATAAAACATACTACGGCCGAGGTGGGTGGATCACAAGGTCAGGAGATTGAGACCATCCTGGCTAACATGGTGAAACCCCGTCTCTACTAAAAAACAAAAAATTAGTTGGGCGTGGTGACGGGTGCCCATAGTCCCAGCTACTCCGGAGGCTGAGGCAGGAGAATGGTGTAAACCCAGGAGGCAGAGCTTGTGGTGAGCTGAGATCACGCCAATGCGCTCCAGCCTGGGCGACAGAGCAAGACTCCGTCTCAAAAAAATATGTAATTATAAATAAATACTACATTAATTGATTTTCAGATGTTAAACCTTGCATTCCTGGGATAAATCCTACTTGGTCATGGTGTATAATTTTTATATTTTGCAGGATTCAGTTTGCTAGTACAGGATGAGCATCTCAAATCTGAAAATCTGAAATCTGAAATGCTCCAAAATCTGAAACTTTTTGAGCACCAGCATGATGCTTAAGGGAAATGCTCATTGGAACAATTTGTGTTTCAGATTTCTGGATTAGGGATGCTCAGCTGGTAAGTATAATGCAAATATCCAAAATTTAAAAAAAAAATCTGAAACCTAAAACTCTTCTGGTCCCAAGCATTTTGGATAAGGATATTCAGCCTATGTTTTATGTCCATATGCAATATCTGCAGACCAAAGAAGTATTGCTATTTCATTTTTTGTTCCTCTGATCCTTCTTTATTGCTTTCTTTGCATTAAGTGAATATTTTCTAAAAAGCATTTTTATTGCTTTAATGATTTTTCTCACTGTTTTTTGAGTTATTTCCTTAGTGCTTGCTCTAGGGCTTAGTATGCATATCTTAATTTATCAGAATTAGCTTCAGATTTATACTAAATTAATTCCAGTGAAATATAGAAATGTTACTCTTATGCAACTCTAAATAACATACACACACAACACCCACTTCAATAAACTTTATTTGTAGAGGACACTCTTTCCTGAGAAAGTGAGGACCCACTAGAAACAGGACTCTAATTTTGTCCACTTTATCATTTCTGGAGCAAGGACTAGATGATAGTGGGGAAAAAGTCTGTATTTAGATTTTAGATACATACATTTCCTTTGTGGGAGATTTTCTCACATGTAGGTGTTAAACACAGCATTTTAGATCCTGCTCTATTCCTTGGTGAGCTAATAGCCCACAACTATTTCTTTTCCTGTACTCAAAATGTGAGCAGTCAGTGCTCATTGGCTCTTAAGGTCTGCATATTGAGCTTTATGGCAAAGTACAGGTACAAAAGTAACAGGAATAATAGGGGAAGAATTGTTTCGGGGGTATACAATTTTGAAAGGACACAGTACTTTGATATGTGTCAAAAACAAAGGAGTTGTTAGGTGTGTTCCTTTATGTCTAGAGTCTTTAGGACTAGAGTCGAGTTCCTTTATGGTTTGTAGAAGACATTCTTATACTGTGCTCTGTCTTTTTAAAAATTTATTTTATTGGCCAGGTGTGGTGGCTCATGCCTGTAATCCCAGCACTTTGGGAGGCTGAGGCTGGTGAATCACCTGAGGTCAGGAGTTCAAGACCAGCCTGGCCAACATGATGAAACTCCGTCTCTACTAAAAATACAAAAATTAGCCGGGCATGGTGGTGAGTGCCTGTAATCCCAGCTACTTGGGAGGGTGAAGTAGGAGAATGGCTTGAACCTGGGAGATGGAGGTTGCAGTGAGCCGAGATCGCACCATTGCATTCCAGCCTGGGCAACAAGAGCGAAAAAACTCTGTCTCAAACAAAAACAAAAATAAAAAACAACAACAACAAAATATTTTATTGTATTGTATTTTTTGTTTGTTTTACTTTTAGAGACAAGGCCTCTCTCTGTTGCCCGGGCTGGAGTGCAGTGACATAATCATAGCTCTTTGCAGCCTCAAACTCTGGGGCTCAAGTGATCCTCCCGCCTTAGCCTTCTAAGTAGCTGGGACTATAAGCATGTGCCACTGTGCCTGGCTTGTGCCCTGTCTTTTGTATCTAATTTTCTCCCACTAAGGTAGGGCCTGCCGATTGTGGCCTGTTTTTATTGGCTCAAATTAGGAACTATTTCTAGCATATTGCTCCTGGGAGAAAAGGAGTGAATTTGAACTCAGCCCTCTGTCCTGAATGAAGCTACCGGACTGTGAAAAAGATCTCTTTAGTGGTTCTGGGTACATTCTCTGAGAGTAACAGTTGAAGCCTTGTAGATATGGGGCCTCACCCTGTGTAAAGTCTCAGATTTTAAAAGAACGTGAACAGCCAGCCTGAGGAACCTTGTAAGAACCTTTCATTATATTTGTGAGTTAGTTGGGAGAGATCTTGTATGTATCTGGTGACCTTACTTTAAATATTGTTTTGGCAAATGATTAAACATTCCTTTTTATTGGTTAACTACATGGACATTTTCTCTTTCTTTCTTATTTTATTTTATTTTTGAGACAGTCTCGCTCTGTTGCCCAGGCTGGAGTACAGTGACGTGATCTTGGCTCACTGCGACCTCTGCCTCCCAGGCCCAAGCGATTCTCGTGCCTCAGCCTCCCGGGTAGCTGAGGTTACAGGGATGTGCCACCACATCCAGCTAATTTTTTGTATTGTTGGTAGAGATGGGGTTTCACCATGTTGACCAGGTTGGTCTTGAACTCCTGACCTCAAGTGACCCACCTGCCTTGGCCTTCCAAAGTGCTGGAATTACAGGCATGAGCCACTACATCCAGCTTTTCTTTTTCTTTTTGTAGTGGCAGGGTCTCACTATGTTGCCCAGCCAGGTTGGTCTTGAACTCCTGGGCTCAAGCACTCCTCCTGCCTCAGCCTCCCAAAGTGCTGGGATTACAGGCTGAAACTTAGTGTTCATCCTCTTTCTTAATGAATTATGCCAAATACTTACTTGAGCCTTTTAGAGGTGGCTGGGAAGGACTGCCTGTGTGACTAAGACAGTGATAATGGAGTAGCTGCTTCCTGATGTCTAGTGCTAGCTCAGAGTATGGACCTTGAGGTAAATTTAAAGGGCTGTGTTCTGAGCAGACAGTTACAGATGAAATTGCCAAGAACATTGGAGAAGAAATGGATGATTGGCAGTTTGCTCCAGAATATTATAGCTCTTGGTCCCAGGTAGGTAAGTAAGTGGCCCCCTGATGGCAGGAGAACACATTCTCTCCTTTCTCTTTAGGTCCACAGTCTCACTTTATTATTTCTGTAAATATGTATTTATACAGCAAAGGCCTTGGGTTTGCACTTGTGCCATTAGTAATTGATTTGGATCTCCTACCTATAATTTTATAGTATTGTAAATTAACTTTAATTTTTAATCTTAGCTTTAACTTTTTATGGGTGTCTAAAATGAGTCATCTGACATATGTCCTTTATTCTGCTAAGCTTTTAATTAGCAGGACCTACCATATGTTATTTCCAATTTCTTTAGGTAAGCATCAAAATTATGGGAAGAGAAAGATTGAGAGGGGGAGAGTGAATGAGAGGCAGTGTAGAAGAAAGGTATTTCCAGTGGACTCATTCTATAATGGGGTCGTAGGGATGAGAGGGGGCTAGAGTCTATACATCAATCCAAATCCTATCATTCCTGGGCATTTGCTCTTTCCCAGCCAGCTCTCTCGAGCCTCTGGCTCTCTGGAGATGGGCTGCTTTGGCTGGCATAACTATCCCTGATCCTTTAGGGTTGTGCTACTCCCTAATTATTATTAATCCCAAGGTAGGAAAGAAAAATTTGTTTTCGCCTGAGAAAAGGTTAATTTTTTTTCCCAAAGGAACTCTTCCTAGGAAATGTAGCCATTGAATTATAAAATACTGGCTACTAATTATAACTTTTATAAGGTCTAGCCACAAACTGTATAAATAGGCATAGTTTAGGTCCCTAATTCCTTTCTCTTTTCTATTCTATATCTAGGGTACTTAAAAAATAAATTATTTTAAAACCATGTGCAGTTTTTCATCTTATCCCTTATTTTTCCCTCTCCACATATCTTTCCCAAAAGTTAGAGTAGAGCTCTGGTCATATAACTCAGATGTTCAGTCACTCTAAATTCGCATGTTTGGCTGCATGTGGTGGTTCACACTTGTAATCCCAGCGCTTTGGGAGGCTGAGGCAGGAGGATCACTTGAGGCCAGGAGTTTAGCCTGGACAACATACAAAAAATAAAAAATAATTAGCTGGGCATGGTGGCACCTGCCTGTAGTCCCAGCTGTTCTGGAGGCTGAGGCAGGAGGATCACTTGAGCCCAGGAGTTTGAGGCTGCAGTGAGCTATGCTCACACCACTGTACTCCAACCTGGGCGACAGAGTGAGACCTTGTCTTCAAAAAATAAAATAAAATAATAAAAAATAAATTATCAGGTTTATATCAGAATGGCTAAGGTAAGAGTTCGTCTTTTCTATTGGGCCTTGCCCCTGCACGTTAGTAGTCCCTGGATCACAGAACCTTAAACACTGAAAGAACGTAAGAGGCCCTCTATGTCAGTCTCCTTCCCAAAGCATAAATCTCATTTGTTGGAGATATATTCAGCTTCTGTTTGAACACTTAGAGAAATAGTGCTTAATACTTTAGGTTCCAGACCATTCATTCTTTTTTTTTGAGACAGAGTCTTGCTCTGTTGCCCAGGCTGGAATGCAGTAGCACGATCTCGGTTCACTGCAACCTCCGCCTCCCGAGTTCAGGTGGTTCTCTTGCCTCAGCCTCCCCGAGTAGCTGGGATTACAGGCACCTGCCACCATGCCCAGCTAAATTTTTGCATTTTTAGTAGAGACGGGGTTTCACCATGTTGACCAGGCTGGTCCCGAACTCCTGTCCTCAGGTGATCCGCCCACCTTGACCTTCCAAAGTGCTGGGATTACAGGTTGAGCCACGGCCCCCAGCCCAGTCATTCTTTTAAATGATGAGTATCTCATACATTGCAGTCTTTCTCTTTATAAGCTGAACCTGTTGATTCCATTTCTACCTTTAGTTACAACACTAAAAAATTTTTCCCTGTCTTCTAGATGTTAACTTCTTCAAAGGACTAACATGTGTACTACTGCTGAACATTCTTTCTCTCTCAGTTATTCTTCATATACAGTGGTTTCAAAATCTCTGACACACTGTGATTGTCCTTTGGATATATTCTAACTTCTTAATTTATCTCCTAAAATATGGTGTTAGGGTGTGCCTTACACCAAATTAAGCATTCAGTGAATGTTTCCTGCATTGAATGACATCTAGAACTGGATCTAGATATGTAGCTCAGATTACAAGGAGACTATTTATATGCATGATATGGGCATATTTTATTTACAGCCTCCAATTGCATTATGTTATTCAGCAGCTGAATCACATTGTTGGTTCATAGCAAACTTGAGTCTCACTAAACCTTCAAATCTGCTTAAAGTGACCTGCCTTCAAGCTAGTTCTCTCGCATCCTCTACTTGTTCAGTTGATAGTGGTATTTTGTTTTGGTTTGTGTGGTGCTGCTTTTTATTTTATTTATTATTATTATTTTGTTTTGTTTTGTTTTTCGAGATGGAGTCTCGCTCTGTTGCCAGGCTGGAGTTCCGTGGCATGATCTCGGCTCATTGCAACCTCTGCCTCCCAGGTTCGAGCAATCCTCCCGCCTCAGCCTCCCAAGTAGCTGGGACTACATGTCCGTGCCACCATACCCAGCTAATTTTTGTATTTTTAGTAGAGGTGGGGTTTCACCATGTTAGCCATGATGGTCTTGAACTCCTGACCTTAGGTGATCCGCCCACCTTGGCCTTCCAAAGTGTTGGGATTACAGGCATGAGTCGCTGCGCCCTGCTGTATTTTATTTTATTTTAATACTACTTGCTTATTATTTAAAAAAAAAAAAAAAATGTAAGCACGCTGGGCATGGTGACTCACGCCTGTAATCCCAGCACTTTGGGAGGCCGAGGCAGGCAGATCACAAGGTCAGGAGATCGAGACCATCCTGGCTAACACAGTGAAACCCGTCTCTACTAAAAATACAAAAAAAAAAAAAAAAAAAAGCCAAGCATGGTGGTGCGCGCCTATAGTCCCAGCTACTTGGGAGGCTGAGGCAGGAGAATGGCATGAATCCGGGAGGCGGAGCTTGCAGTGAGTTGAAATCTTGCCACTGCACTCCAGCCTGGGCGACAGAGCGAGACTCTGTCTCAAAAAAAAAAAAAAAAAAGCAATGCAGAAAAGCACAAAGACCAAAGTAAAATAAAACGATCTAAAATCTCACCCTTCAAGAGAGCTACCATTGCTATTTTGGTGAATCTCCCCTCTAAACATCTACAGTTCACTTTTTTTTTTTTAAACTAACCTATATGCAACACTTTATTTTTGTTAAATGTATTTTGTTGGTTTTAGCCCATCATTCTAGCTTCTCAGGGTATTTTTCAAATCCTGATTACGTCATTCTGTGTATTGGTTATCTTTTGCAACTTTGTGTCATCAGCACATTTGATAAATACGCCTTCTAAATCTTTACCCAGATGCGTTGATCTATTCCTGACTCTCCTACTGATTTGGTGGATAATTTGGGACTAATCTCTCCCCTTTCTGGGCTTTGGCCTGCTGTTATATGAAATGGCCTTGAAGACTGAAAAAATTCCTTAAGAATCAACTGCAAAGCTCTTTATGAAGAATGAATTTGTGAAAAAATCTGTGGTTGGGGGAATCATCAGGGCTAGACTAGAAAAATAAGACTCTTTTATGGAAAAATCAGGGATGATAACCTTCATAGGGTGGTTTAAATCTTCCTGTAGCCTCCTACTCTCCCAAAACCCCCATGGAGGGATTCACCAGTTGGATAATTTTTAAAAAAATAAAATAAAATAAGATTGTAGCAAGCATTAGTTCTTTTGTTGAGAAATTAGAGCATAACAGGTAAAGGGCAGTAAAAAAAATATATTTTTGGAGTGAGAGTAGGTGAGAGAGCTTTACTGAGAAAGAAGACGCTCTTCACTGTTTTCTCCTTTAATTAATAGTAAGCTTGGGGGTCACAAAACAGGCTCTTCTGAGTTGGGGTGTTAGGGAGGGAAAAGTGTGCAACTCACTGCTGCTTGCAAGTTCTCCCCTAAACAAGCCTTGCTAGTGCATGCATTTCTCTGCATTCTTAAAGAAGGTGTGATAATCTGAAACTGAAACTAAGGCAGCATTTTAAGCAGGCAATTAATGACATGGTAAGATTTTTTAGCTCCAGTAGATTAATTGTTAAATGAATTGTGTCTGCATTTTACTGTCATTTTACTCTGCTATCAGCCTAATTATAAATATAGTGTTACATAGTGGAAGATAATAATAAGCAGAATTATGCACTCAGTGATCAGATTTCAGGAATTTCTAACACTGAGGAAAAGATTTTCTTCTTAAACTGTCTCTTGCTGTTCTTTTTATGTAGGTTTTGATTAATTTTACCTCAATTATACATTTCTCTCTGGAGTCCAGATATTGTGCATGTTCTAGCAAAGTGGGCTCCTGTTGTAAGGTTTAATGAGAGTTTTTGTTCTAATTGGTTTCTATATAATTTCTTTTAAAACCACTAACATGTG
The DNA here is from genome assembly GCF_024542745.1 of Macaca thibetana thibetana. Lineage (NCBI taxonomy): Eukaryota > Metazoa > Chordata > Mammalia > Primates > Cercopithecidae > Macaca > Macaca thibetana. The sequence continues at coordinate 98,014,451 of NC_065586.1, read as the reverse complement.
AGTGGGATGTCAAACATGGAATGTACTAATGCATTTTCACTACCCAGTGTACTGAAGGACATTAATTTTTCTCTCATTAGACAATCTCAAGGAAGCTCCAAAGACAGTTGGTTCCCATTGGTCTCCCCTCACATGCATTCATCTTGGTGACACGTCTGAAAAGGTAGCAGGAGTAGCCATCTGTAGTTGGATCTCATTTCTGACCAGTTTTGAATGTACTTCATCTTTCTTGTGGGATAATTTACTAGATAGGATTCAGATAAGGATGGATTAAAATCTGTTATTTTTGCCCAATTAATCTGAACTAATTTCCTACTTATGCAAAAAAAATGGACTATTTGATAAATTCTATTAATGAATATATGTAATAAAACTTGACATAGAATGAACATAGATGAACCACTCACCTTAAGAAATAGAAGGGGTTGAGCATGGTGGCTATATTACACTTGTAACCCCAGCACTTTGGGAGGCCAAGGCAAGAGGATCACTTGAACTCAGGAGTTTCAGACCAGCCTGGGCAACATAGCAAGACCTTGTTTCTACTAAAAATAACTTTTTAAAAATTAGCTGGGTGTAGTGGTATGCACCTGTAATAGTCCCAGCTACTCTGGAGGCCGAGGTGGGAAGATTACTTGAGCCCAGGAGATCGAGGCTGCAATGAGGTATGATTGTGCCACTATACTCCAGCCTGGGTGACAGAGTAAGACACTGTCTCAGAAAACGAAAAAGGAATAGAATGTTACCAACTCACTGAAACTCAATTTTTATTTCTTTTTAATTGAGATACTGATATGTGGTAAAATATTAAAAATCTTAGAAGGTGTGTAACTGAACACCTTTTTAAAACTGATATATAATATTTATACATATTTATAGCATACATGTGATATTTGGTTACATGCATAGACTGTATAATGATCAAGTCAGGGTATCTTGGCTGTCCATCATCACCTCAAGTATTTATCATTTCTGTTTTGGGAACAGTTTAAGTCCTCTCTTCTAGCTATTTAAAAATATATAATACATTGTTGACAACTATATTCACCCTACTCTACTATTGAACATTAGAAGGTATTCCTTCTATCTTACTGTATGTTATATCCATTAACCAACCTCTCTTTATCCACTCTCTCTGTACCCCTGCCTTCCCAGCCAGCCTCTGGTGTCATTCTACTCTGTACCTTCATGAGATGAACTTTTCAGCTCCTACGTATGAGTGAGAACATGCGAAATTTGTCTTTCTGTGCCTGGCTTATTTCACTTAACATAATGACCTCCTTTTCCATCTGTGTTGTTGCAAATGACTTGATTTCATTCCTTTTTATGGCCAAATAGTATTCCATCATGTGTATATACCACATTTTCTTTATCCATTTGTCCATTTGTAGACACTTAGGTTGATTCCATATCTTTGCTATTATGAATAGCTGCAGTAAACATAAGAGTGCAGGTATCTCTTTGATATAGTGATTTATTTTCCTTTGGATAAATACCCAATAGCGGTATTCTAAACAGCTTTTTATATATGTATACCACCTATGTAAATCACCATCCAGATCAAGACATAGAATACTAGAAAGTTCACCCTAGGAAGTTCCTTCACGACCCTTCTTTTCCAGTCAGTAGTCCCTTTCCCCAGAACTATGCCCTCTCCTGACTTCTGTCACCATAAATTAGTTGTACCTGTTCTGGAACTACATATGAACAGAGTCATATAGTGTGCCCTCTTTTGTGTCTGACTTCTTTCACTCAATATCAGGTTTTTGAGATTCATCTACTTGGTGGTATATATCAGTAGTTCAATCCTTTTTAAAAATGTTTTAAGATTTTAAATTATGGTAAGATATATAAAATTTGCCATCCTAACGATTTTTAAGTTCGGTAGTGTTAAGTATATTGACATCGTTGTGCAACAGATCTCTAGAACTTTTTCATCTTGCAAAACTGAAATTGTACTGATTAAACAACTCCCCATTTTCCCCTTCCCCAGCCCCTGCCAGCCACCATTCTACTTTGAGCCTCTATAAATTTAACTATTTTAGATAATCATACTGTATTTATATTTTTGTGACTGGCTTATTTTACTTAGCATAATATCCTCAGGGTTCATCCATGTTGTGGCATGTGTCAGAATTTCCTTCCTTTTCAAGGCTGAATAATGTTCCATTGTATGTATATACCACATTTTGTTTATCCAGTTATCAGTTGGTGATAGGTGGGTTGCTTCTACCTTTTTGGCTACTGTGAATGATACTGCTCTGAGCATTGCTTGTGCAAGTATCTAGTAGTTAGTTCCTTTTTATTGCTGAGCAGTATTTTATTATTGCATTACTGTATCACAGTTTATTTATTGTTCATATTTCTTTTTCACTTGGATTCTCATAGTCTCTGATCTCACCTATCATCTTGACTGCCTCTTTCTCTGTCTTGTTTTTCTTCCTGTGCTTGTCGCCTCACTGGCCCCCCTCATCACCACAGAAAAACGTTTAAGCTCTGTAGTAGTGTAGCCTACATTGCCATTCTTCATCTTATTTCTAGAATCTCCGCCCTTATCTGTCACCTCACTGCAGCTATGCCAGACCACCTAGAGCTCTCTGGACAAACCAGAGACATTTAGAATTCTCTGGACAAACCGTTTTATAGTCCAGGCCTTTTGGATATACCATTCCTCCCTGCCTAGAATGTCCTTTCCCAACTTGTCAACTTACCCTGAAATAGTGCATTTTGAGCATCACCTCATCCTTAGAGCCAGGCCTGGCCACACTACAGCAACTATCTACTTATCTGTTATCTTCTTTTTTTTTTTTTTTTTTTTTTTTTTTTGAGACGGAGTCTCACGCTGTTGCCCAGGCTGGAGTGCAGTGGCGCGATCTCAGCTCACTGCAAGCTCCGCCTCCCGGGTTCCCGCCATTCTCCTGCCTCAGCCTCCTGAGTACCTGGGACTACAGGCGCCCGCCACCGCGCCCGCTCATTTTTTGTATTTTTAGTAGAGACGGGGTTTCACTGTGGTCTCGATCTCCTGACCTTGTGATCCGCCCGCCTCGGCCTCCCAAAGTGCTGGGATTACAGGCTTGAGCCACCGCGCCCGGCCTCTGTTATCTTCTTGACTAGGCTGTGAGCTCTTTGAAGGCAGGCAGCATCCATGTCTCACTTAATAACACATTGACTCGTTCTTGAAAATAGATAAACAAACATAGAGTTCCTCTCTCTTAGAGAAGTGAGGATTTAGGATATTGGTTGAGCCCGATCTAGGATGAGCTGGGAGTAATGGTACTTCAGTTATTGGGCTGATGGAGGGAGCCAACAAAGAAAATTCAGAGGCAGAAGCTCAGAGAAATACTGAACAAAATGCCAGGCAGACTCTCCAAAAGAGAAATTGACTGAGGGGCCAGGTAGAGGATAAGAATCTAGGTCAAGCCAGCGGTACAGCCCAGAAATACTAGAGTAAAAGGTTTGAAGGAAAAAGGTAAGGGTTAAAATCTAGAAGAAAATGCTCTAGGATAAATAGGATATCTGCAACAGCATTTCTTAAATTGTGAGCAGAGACAAGGTGGAGTGTGAAAAGCACAACTCTCCCGGTACAGTATAAGTATTGAATGTTTTATAGGATCCAGCATTGGAGGTCAAGCAGGTCAGTAAAGAACAAACCACTGTGCCGCAGCCACCAGAAGCCTGGAACTTTGCCAGGTGCTTCAGCCTGCAGGGGTATGCGAAGAAGAGAAGCAAAGCCCTCTAAGAACAGCACAGAGAGAAATAAAGTCAGCGAGAGATGGGACTATTAAGGGAAAGGTTTATAAAGTGCTGTGAGCTTCCTTGGCAGAGAAAGGGCTGTTCATCTAGTCTCGAATATAGCCAAGCAGAGAGGGAGCTGGGAAGAAGGAGATATGAAGATAGCCTTGGCTAATGTGTGTCACTCGGCCTTTGAATGACCATTCAAAACATCAGCCTGTTGGTGTTCTTCAAGCTGGTGAGGCTGTTGGGGGCTCAAGGAAAATGGGTCATTGTTTAAGACAAAAAGAAAGGAAGGGAGGGAGGGGAGGGAGGGAAGGAGGGAACAAAGGAATTTCTTTGAGTTAAATCTCACTGCATTGATATGCCCCCTCCGCCTTTTTGCTTGTTCTGAAGACCAAAAGCTCTGTTTTCTTCTGCTGAGGGTCCTCCCTTTGGGGTTTTGGTAATATCTGTGATCTGTAATTGTTACTCTTAATACTAAGTGTTTTCACAAGTCATTTATCAATTATCTATAGATTTGACTAAACCAACCTAGATTTAGATTTAGATTTAAGTTAAGCCTTCCATGCCTAGTGCTGCATACCTCTGCCCCACAAACCTGAGCTTTTTGAGTGCTGCAGGACTATAACTTGATTTGAAAAGCTGAACATTCTTTTTCATCAGAAATCATTGTTCTACTAAGCCTGACAATTCATTGTCTCCTGGACAATTTTGAGTTGGGATAACAAATTAGAGTTTGGGATACATTACAAATGATAAATGTGACTCCCTTAAAGGGAAATCCATTTGTTTTGCTTAGTGTTTCTGTGATTAATTACTTGCCAGATTAAATTGCTCCATAAAAATGCATAGTATTTTATTCGATTGCTCTTCATGGTGATTAATTAGACCATACTGTTGCTTTGTGTGTTAATTATGCTGATTTTTTTCCTGTTCTCTAGTTTAATTAATACAGCATGTATTTGAAAGACTGTTTTTAGGATGGGATACTATCTGTTTTAGGGGTATCAAAGTCGAAACTTGCTTACAGGCTGATGTTAGGGAATAACACTTCCAGTTTTCTAAGTATATTCTGTATCCATGATAGGCAAAAAGTACACTATGAATGTACTTTTTGGGGAAAGCTCTTTTTGGTTTTCCTATAGTTACTAAAAATAATATACTGGATGGCCAGGTGCAGTGGCTTACGCCTGTAACCCCAGCACTTTGGGAGGCCGAGGGCAGCAGATCACTTGAGGTCAGGGGTTCGAGACCAGCCTGGCCAACATGGAGAAACCCCATCTCTACTAAAAATACAAAAATCAACCGGGTGTGGTGGTGTACACCCGTAGCCCCAGCTACTTGGGAGGCTGAAACAGGAGAATCGCCTGAAGCCAGGAGGTGCAGGTTGCAGTGAGCCGAGATCGCACCACTGCACTCCAGCCTGGGCCACAGAGTAAGACTCTGTCTAAAAAACAAACAAGCAAACAAAAACCCATAATATACTGGAGATTCTTGGCTCAACTGAAAATTTATTAATTAAGAACATAGAGGAGAAGCTGTTGATGCAAAATGAACTGCAAAACGATTGTAAAACTAAATGCCAGTGTGGGGGTTGGGGTGGTTGGGAAAGATTGTTATTTCCTAGGATGCTGCAGGGTGCTGATGAGGAAGTTGGGCATATTTAGCATTTTTATTAATGAACTAGGGCTGAAAGTAAAGTATTAATGAAGTTTGTAAGTGATACTGATTTGGAGGTGTTTCCTGTACCCAGGAGGGCAGAGAAATGATATTGATGGACCAGAAAGAGAAGCATCACAGAAAATAACTCAGCTGTTCCCTTGAGAAATTGCCTATCTGCTAAATAGAAATAGCGTAAATAGAGTCAGGCAGATATTTCCAAAGTAGATCTTCCAGCAATCCACTCCTAAATTTTTACCCAAATGAAATAAAAACTTGGATTGGACAAATGTTTATAGTGGCTTTATTTATACACTGTCAAAACTGTAGACAACCCAAAAGTCTCTCAACGGAGGAACAGATAAACAAACTACGGTACATCTATATAATGAAATACTATTCTACAGTAAAAATGAATAAACTACTGATACATGCAACAACATGGATTAATTCAGTTGCATTATGCAATATGAAACTATCTAGATCCAAAAGGTTACATGCTGTATGATTCCATTTATATGACATTCTGGAAATGGCAAAACTATAGGGACAGGGTATAGGTCAGTTGTTTTGAGAGGCTTGGGTTGGAAGGAGAGGTTGACTACAAATGGGCACAGGGGAGCTTTTGAGGTGATGAAACTATTCTGTGTCTTGACTATGGTGGTGATTATCTGGATGAATGCATTTTTCAAAACTTGCAGAACTGTATACTTGTATCTGGGTTCTTCAGAAAACAGACCAATAAAATATACATAGTTATACAAGAGGAAATATACTATGGGAATTAGCTCACATGATTATGGAGGCCAAGTCATTTCACAATATGCTGTCTGCAAGCTGTAGAAGCAGGGAGCTGATGCTGTAGGCTTCCAGTTAAAGGTTGAAGGACTGAGAACTTGGGTGGTGCTGGTGTAAGTCCTAGAGTCCAAAAACTGGAGAACCAGGAGCTCCTGATGTCTGATGTCTAAGGGCAAGAGAAGATGGATGTCCCAGCTCAAGAAGAGAGAAACAGAGAATTTGCCCTTCCTCTGCCTTTTGTTCTATTCAGGTGGGCTTTCAACAGACTAGATGATGGCTGCTTCTATTGGTGAGGGTGGATCTTCTTTACTCAGTATAGATTCAAATGCTAATCTGTCTCCTGGAAATACCCCTGTCAACACAGTCAGAAATAATGATTTACCGGCTATCTGGGTATCCCTTAATCCAGTTAAGTTGATAATAAAATTAACCATCACAACACTAAAAAGGGTAAGTTTTGTTGTATGAACGTTATTCCTTAATTTTATTTTATTTATTTATTTATTTTTTTTTGGTTTTTTTGTTTTGTTTTTTTTTTTTTTGAGACAGAGTCTCGCTCTGCCGCCCAGGTTGGAGTACAGTGGCCGGATCTCAGCTCACTGCAAGCTCCGCCTCCCAGGTTTACGCCATTCTCCTGCCTCAGTCTCCCGAGTAGCTGGGACTACAGGCGCCCGCCACCTCGCCCGGCTAGTTTTTTGTATTTTTAGTAGAGACGGGGTTTCACCATGTTAACCAGGATGGTCTCGATCTCCTGACCTCGTGATTCGCCCGTCTCGGCCTCCCAAAGTGCAGGGATTACAGGCTTGAGCCACCGCGCCCGGCCCCTTAATTTTAAAAATCAGAAAAAGAAATAGTTCTTCACAGGGAAGGGTAAGAGATTCAACTTCTGACCATAGTTTCCATACTTTATGTGTGGCTACCTTTTGAAAATAATTTGAGTGACAGGAGTTACAACTGGAGGATTTGTATTTTCTTCATATTTCTTACCAAGTCCCAGGTTTGTTTTGTTTGTTTTTGAGTGGGAGCTGGGATGGGGGTAGGTTGCTGATGGTTTTCCTTAGGTGTTTACATTATGTAAATCTGTATACTGATGAGAGGATTATTTTGAGAAGGAAAGCACAGTTAAGATCTTGGACCTCATTGATAGCCATCAGACATAGATCATTTCCCCACTTTATGGATTGAATCTAATTATTTGAGTTCTCTGGATCTGGATTTAGCTTTCGTTTTAAAGCTTTATTATTTCTTCTGTCTGGGCCTTCCTACTGTTGAACTGTGTGTTATAAGACTTGAAATAGTGCCGAGAGATATTTCTGTCCCAGAACTAACTTCAGAGACAACTTCCACTCCCCTCTGCACTTAGACTGGAACAAAAAGCTTCATCACACTATGGGCTTGTAAGGCAGATTTGCACAATATCAGGGACCCAGGGATAGGTGAACCATGAACGCTAAACTATTGCAGACAGCTACTGTGCCTTCTTCCTCCCGTTCTCCCATGTCTCCAGTGATCTGAACTGTGTGTATACAGTGTTTGCTTCTCATGGTCAACTTGAAATACCTTCCCAAATGCCAAACTATCTATTCAGTTGCTCAGGAGGGAGGAATACATAGTGGTAGTAGTATTGCATTACCTGCAGCAATAGTATTGAATATTGCTCTGTGGCTGCAGCTTATTGTGCTCACTGCTGACTACTTTGAGCAGATGTGTAGCCATCATTTTGGTTCAGACCGGGTAGATTACATTTAGCAAGATGCTGATTCCCTAAGTGACTTGCTAAACAAATGTCCCTGGGTCTTTCAGCTGAATGATTTTCAGCACTGGACCTGAAGAGGCTGCTGTGGCTCTCAGCCAAGACCCCATCTGTTAAAACCTCATACTGATTCGTATCCCTTTTTAGAAAATTCTGTCCCTTCTCCTCCTCCTAGTATGATAAATAATGCAGATATACTAGATGAAGTCTACTATTGCAGCAGGACTCGAATCATTTTGGTTAGAGTTGAACTAAACTAATCAGAAATGAGACTCTCAAATAGCCATCTATGTAAAATAGTTTGTTATTTTCTTATATTTATCATGTTTACCAATAATTGCAGAGTCTAGAACGTAACAAAAAGCTGCAATTAAGCTTTTAAAAATAAGTTTTAATAGGGAAATAAATTATAAGATGACATTATAAGTTTGCTTTTTTTTTTTTTTTTTTTTTTTTTTGGAGATGGAGTTTCACTGTTACCCAGGCTGGAGTACAATGGCCGTGATCTTGGCTCACTTGCAACCTCCACCTTGCAGGTTCAAGTGATTCTCCTGCCTCAGCCTCCCAAGTAGCTGGGATTACAGGAGCCTGCCACCATGCCCAGCTAATGTTTGTATTTTTAGTACAGATGGAGTTTCACCATGTTGGCCAGGCTGGTCTCGAACTCCTGACCTCAGATGATCTGCCTGCCTCAGCCTCCCAAAGTCCTGGGATTACAGGCATGAGCCACCGCACCTGGCCCATTTTGAGTTTTTGACTGGGTAAACAGGTGATAATAAAACACTGTGAGATAACGGTTTACATTAGCAGGGTATCATATCTTTTTTTTTTTTTTTTGAGACAGAGTCTCGCTCTGTTGCGCAGACAGTGGCAAGATCTCGGCCCACCACAACCTCTGCCTCCCGGGATCAAGCAATTCTCCCGCCTCAGCCTCCTGGGTAGCTGGGATTACAGGTGCCCGCCACCACACCTGGCTGACTTTTTGTATTTTTAGTAGAGACGGTATTTCACTATGTTGGCCAGGCTGGTCTTGAACTTCTGACCTCGTGATCCTCCTGCCTTGGCCTCCCAAAATGCTGGGATTACAGGTGAGCCACCATGCCCGGCTTGGGTATCATATCTTAATCCTGTGTTTTTATGCCTCTTCAGCCCAATTTACTGACTATTCATAGTAGATACACAGCACTTCATCCAGCTGGGAAATGAAGGTCCATCTTGGCCAACACTTAATTAGTCATTAATTATTTATTGTTTATTTCCTGTGTACCAACCCTGTGTCCTTAGTTTCTGACCTACATTGGTAGTACTACCACGTGGCAAGATTTCATAGGGTAGAATGCCATTGCAATTAAGACTTTGGAGGAACAGCTGAAGGCCAGGGTACAATCCTGCTGTACCCGAGTTAGAATGTGACCAGAATAGCTATACTTCCATTATAGCTCTTTTGAAAAGCTCCAGGAGATGACAGACCACTGTTTACCATCCATTATTTGCACTTGGAAAGTTTCTGAAGTGTTCCCTCCCTTTTGTGTAGTCATGGCAACTCCGAGAAGGAGGGGACCACTTTATGCACCAAACCAAACAGGTCTGCTGAGGACGTTTGCCCACTAAAATCTGGGGGCCTTTGGCTCTGGTCAAGACTGATGTGGGCCTGGTGCAGTGGCTTACACCTATAATCCCAGCACTTTGGGAGGCCGAGGCAGGAACATCACTTGAGCCCAGGAGTTTGAGATCAGCCCTGGCAACATACAAGACCCCATCTCTACAAACACATTTTAAAAATTAGCTGGGTATGTGACGTGCACCTGTAATCCCAGTTACTTAGGATGCTGAGATGGTTAGATCACTTGAGCCTGGGAGGTTGAGGCTGCAGCAAGCTGTGGTGGCACCACTGCATTCCAGCCTGGGCAATAGAGAGAGATCCTGTTTCAAAAAAAAAAAAAAAGAGAGAGAGAGAGAGGAGAGAATGTACTTCCTTCTATGTGTCCTTTTAACCAAGAGCTTTCTCCTACACCAAGAATTCCTGGCCAGGTGTGGTAGCTCACACCTGTAATCCCAGCACTTTAGGAGGCTGAGGCATGAGGATCACTTGAGCCCAGGAGTTCAAGACCAGCTTGGGCCACATAGTGAGACCCCCATCTCTACTAAAAATAAAAGCTTAGCTGAGAGTACTGGTGCATGCCTGTAATCCTAGCTACTCAGGAGGCTGAGGCAGGAAGATCCCTTGAGCCCAGCAGTTCAAGGCTGCAGTGAACTATGTGCCACTGCAATCCAGCCTGGGTGACAGAACTAGAACCTGCCTCTAAAAAAAATTTAAATAAATAAATAAATATTTCCTTTTTTTCCCTGTCTTTGGTATCCTTTTATAGATAATATGTACATATGGAAGTGTGTTTTGACTTCAGGTTTTTGTTTATCCATCATCTGAGAAATGCAGAATCCATTTCTGATAAAAATTCTCAGCATACTAGGAATAGAAGAGAGCTTCCTCTGTATGATAAAGGGCATCTGTGCAAAACCTACAAGCTGTCATACTTAATGATGAAAGACTGCATGCTTTTCCCTAAGATTAGGAACAAGATGGATGTCTGCTGTCACCACCTCTATTCAGCATTATGCTGGAGGTTCTAAACAGTGCAATCAGGCAAGAAAAAGAAATAAAAGCCATCTAAATTATAAAGGAAGATGTAAACTGTCTTTACTTGCAGCAACATGATTGTCAATTTAGAAAACCTGATGGAGTCTACAAGTTACTAGAATAAATGAATTCAGCAAAGTTGTGGGATACAAGTTTGACATACAAAAACCAATCAGAAATGGTGTCTAATGAAATTTTTCTCTTTTTTAGTATCATGAACTCAGCATGTTATGTATTTCAGTTTATTATTCTTGTGCTCAAACGCTTTTTTTTTTTTTTTTGAGATGGAGTCTCATTCTGTCACCAGGCTGAAGTGCAGTGGCACAATCTCGGCTCACTGCAACCTCCACCTCCCGGGTTAAAGTGATTCTCCTGCCTCAGCCTCATGAGTAGCTGGCATTACAAGCACCAAACACCACGCCTGGCTAATTTTTGTATTTTTAGTAGAGATGGGGTTTCACCATGTTGACCAGGCTGGTCTCAAACTCCTGACCTTGTGATCCACCTGCCTCGACCTCCCAAAGTGCTGGGATTACAGACGTGAGCCACCGCGCCCAGCCGTGCTCGAATCATTTTCTTTGGACATTCATGGGTGTGCATTTATACTGGATTCCATGTCTTTTTTTTTTTTTTTTTTTGAGTTGGAGTCTTGCTCTGCTGCCCAGGCTGGAGTGCAGGTGCACCATCTCAGCTCACTGCAACCTCCGCCTCCTGGGTTCAAGTGATTCTCCTACTTTAGCCTTCTGAGTAGCTGGGACTACAGGAGCCCGCCACTACTCCCAGGTAATTTTTGTATTTTAGTAGAGATGGGTTTTCACTGTGTTAGACAGGCTAGTCTCGAACTCCTGACTTCAAATGATTCTCTGCCTTGCCTCCCAGAGTGCTGGGATTACAGGCATGAGCCACTGCACCTGGACTCATGTCTTTTTTATGTTTTATTTTAGAGATGGGGTTGCTCTGTCGCTCAGGCTTGAGTGCAGTGGTGTTATCATAGTTCACTGCAACATCGAACTCCTGGGCTGAGGGGATCCTCCTGCCTCAGTCTCCTGAGTAGCTGGGACTACAGGTGCACACCACCATGCCCAGCTACTTTATCTTTATTTTTTAGAGATGGAGTCTTGCTGTGTTGCCCATGCTAATCTTGAACTCCTGGCCTCAAGCCATCCTCCTGCCTCAGTCCCCTGAGCAGCTGGGATTACAGGTACAAGCCTCTGTGTCCAGCTCACGTCTTTTTGACAAGACTCCGGTAGTCTTTGTTAGCCTTCTTGCTTTCTGGCACAAGATGTCGCAGGATCATCATCTACTTTTCCTGCTCCAGACCTGGAATCAACCATTTCTTCCCAGAGCCTTCACTCCTTTTATGTGGGAGGTTTCATTATGTTTGACAGCAGAGCAGAGAATTGCAGCCTGGTACCCACTGACAGCTTATAGGGTGTCAATAAATCCCCTGAAAGTCTACCCAGAAATGTATGCATACACTCATTTTCTGAGGACTTGAACTATAGCATTGATCACTTTCTCTCTTTTTTTTTTAATTTTTAATTTTTATTTTTATTTTGATACAGAATCTCACTCTGTCACCCAGGCTGGAGTGCAGTGGCATGATCTTGGCTCACTGCAACCTCCGCCTCCCGAGTCAAGCGATTCTCCTGCATCGATCTCCCAAATAGCTGGGATTACAGGCGCCTGCCACGTCATCTGGCTAATTTTTGTATTTTTAGTAGAGATGGGGTTTTACCGTATTGGCCAGGCTCGTCTCGAACTCCTGAACCCAGGTGATCCACCCACCTCGGCCTCCCAAAGTGTTGGAATTATAGGCATGAGTCACTGTGCCCGGCCCACATTCTCATTTATTAACCAAAAAAAAGAACTGAATGTGTGTGTACTTGGCTTGGGCTTGACCTGGATTGTGAGAAAATCATCCCCTTGTATTACACCTTGAGGTTTTGGGTTTGTTTTTTTTTTTGAGATGGAGTCTCACTCTCTCACCTAGGCTGGAGTACAGTGGCACGATCTCAGCTCACTGCAACCTCTGCTTCCCAGGCTCAAGTGATTCTCACGCCTCAGCCTCCCAAGTAGCTGGAATTACAGTTGTGTGTGCTACCATGGCCGGCTAATTTTTGTGTTTTTAGTAGAGATGAGGTTTTGCCATGTTGGCCAGGCTGGTCTCGAACGCCTGACCTCAAGTGATCCGCTCATCTCGGCCTCCCAAAGTGCTGGGATTACAGGCATGAGCCACTGTGCCCAGCCCACCTTGAGATTTTAGGTTCTTTTTTCAAGAATTCAGAGTGTATATGGTAAATGGTGGCAAAGAACACAATCTAAATCATCTAAATACTAACTGTAATATTTATTCTCCCAGTTCAGTACTGGAAAGCTACATTTGGAGTAGCTAGGTTATCAGACCACAGGTGTTGGAAACAGAAGCTTGTTCCCCCTTGATAGCAAATCTCCGAGATGAAGGTCAGTTTGGTTGTAATTCTTTCTTCAAGTGTCAGCAGCAGATGGTTAGAGACAGCATTTATTCACCAAGGACTAGGCATTTTGAAGAAAATTCCATTCTCCAGTGTTTCTGACTTGCCAGGGCCGCATCACTGTATTGATTTCCTACATTGAAGGCCACAGGAAGAGCAGGTAGACAAGTTACAGGGAAAACATCTGCAACAAGGTCTGCATAGCATGGTTCGATAGAAATATGTTGTAAGTCACATGTAACTTTAATTTTGAACAGATTAAATTAATTTTTAATAATTATTTTACCCAAAGTACCCAAAATATTATTCTTCTACCATATAATCAATATGAAAACATTATTTTAATTTTGTTGGGTACATAATAGGTGTATATATATGAGATACATGAAATGTTTTGATACAGGCATGCAATGTTTAAAAATTGTGTCATGAAAAATGGGAGACTGGGCATAATGGCTCACTCCTGTAATCACAGCACTTTGGAAGGGCAAGGCAGGAGGATAACTTGAGCCCAGGAGTTCGAGACCAGCCTGGGCAACCTGATATTTACAAAAAATACAAAAATTAGCTGGGCTGGGTAGCATGCACCTGTAGTTTCAGCTACTTAGGAGGCTGAGACAGGAGGATCATGTGAGCTTGGGGAGGTTGAGGCTGTAGTGAAATGTGATTGTGCCACTGCACCCTAGCCTCAGGACAGAGTGAGACTGTGTCTCAAAAAAAAAAAAAAGAGGAAACTTCCAACATGCCTTCCTCTGGTCTCTTTTTTTTTTGAGACAGGGTTTAGGGTTTCACTCCTGTCTCTCAGGCTGGAGTGCAGTGGTGCAATCTCGGCTCACTACAACCTCTGCCTCCCAGGCTCAAGCAGTCCTTTTGCATCAGCCTTGTGAGAAACTGGGATTACAGGTATGCGCCACCACACCTGACTAATTTTTGTGTTTTTAATAGAGATGGAGTTTTGCCATGTTGCTCAGGCTGATCTCCAACTCCTGGCCTCAAGTGATATGCCTGCCTTGATCTCCCAAAGTGCTGGGATTACACTGCTCCTGGCCCTGGTCTCTTTTTTTCTTTTCTGTTCTGAACATAGTACTATCTTCTGCATTTCCACTCAATTCTGTGTCAATAATGTGCCTTCACTTTTAAATTTAAAAATCTTTCAATACTTACTTTTTAAAACTAGAAACAAAATTTAATTATAATTAAAACAATAGTAGGGCCGGGGTGGTGGCTCACACCTGTAATCCCAGCACTTTGGGAGGCCGAGGTGGGCTGATCGCCTGAGGTCAGGAGTTCAAGACCAGCCTGGGCAACATGGTGAAACCGCATCTCTGCTAAAAATACAAAATTAGCCGGCATGGTGGTGCATGCCTGTAATCCCAACTACTCGGGAGGCTGAGGCAGGAGAATCACTTGAACTCGGGAGGCGGAGGTTGCAGTGAGCTGAGATCGCACCACTGCACTCCAACCTGGGCGACAAGAGTAAAACTCCGTCTCAAAAAAAAAAAAACAACCACAATGGTACTTTAATTAGCAATTTTTATTTATGTAATCATAACTGTAACTTAGTGGTTTTCAACTGATATGATTTTACCCTCTGGGGGACATTTGCTGTATTTCAGCTGTCACAACTTGGAGAAAGGAGGATATACTACTGGCATATAGTAGGTAGAGGCCAGCTATGCTGCTAAACATTCTACAGTGCCAGGATAGCCGGAACAACAAAGTAGCCCCAAATGTTATTAGTGCTTATGTTGAGAAACTGTGCTATAACTCATATTATCACATAAAATATTAAGTAAATATATTACGTTATTAAATTAATATGTAAAAAGTAAAGTCATTTTAACTGAATCCATTGACATCAACTAGATTGATGATGTATTTACATGCATTACTAGAAACAACACATGTGCCCAACACATGTACTGTAATACAGCAATAATATCTTATACAATGCAGCAGTTAAAGTGAAATATCCTGCCAAAACAATACAGTTGTATTTAGTGGAACAAAATTTAAACTACTTTAGTTTTTTTCATTTAAATTAATAAAATGTAAAATTCAGTTCCTTAGTTGCACTAGCCATGTTTCAGATGCTTAGGAGCTACATGTGGCTGGTGACTACAGAACATGTCTAGAAGAAGATCAGATATGACGGGTTGGCTGAAAAATCCTCACACTGTAAGGCAAGGGGTGGGGATGGTTGACTTGTTACTGCAGGGCTTGAAGTGTGGCATGGGAGCTGGGTTTAGCCTGGTTTCTAGAGCCACTATTTTCCTATACTTGATTTCTAAAAATAGAGAAATCAACATATTGTTTTATTAGAATACTACTCTTGGTTTTAACCTTGCATTTTCCAAGATTGGTTACTGCTGAAAAATAGGCCTGACACTGGTAGTGTAATAGATTCCCAGCTATTCCTGTATACCACTAGGATGAAACTGTGGAATCAAAACTATTATCCTGGCCCAGCGCAGTGGTTCACGCCTGTAATCCCTACACTTTGGGAGGCCAAGGTGGTTGGATCATTTGAGGTCAGGAGTTTGAGAGCAGCCTGGCCAACATGGTGTAATCATGTCTCTACTAAAAATACAAAAAAATGAGCTGAGTGTGGTGGGGCATGCCTGTAATCCCAGCTACTTGGGAGGCTGAAGCACGAGAATCACTTGAACCCTGGAGGCACAGGTTGCAGTGAGCTGAGATTGAGCCACTGCACTCCAGCCTGGGTGACAGAGTGAGACCCTGTCTCAAAAACAAAACAAAACAAAACAAAACAAAAAAACACGAAACTGTTATCCCAGTTCCTGAGCTTCTATTCACACTTTGTTGAAATTAGGAAGAAAATGAAGATGTATTCACTATAACTTCTCAGTAAATACTTTGTTTTGCTTAAAAAAATACCTTTCCATAGATCTAGAAGAGCAAGGAGTTCACAATATAAGCAAATTATATCTATAACTGTATCTAAGTAGGATACACTTAAAGGAACCAAAGCTTGTTACCTTTATCAAACAGGATGTCACGTCATCATTGGGAGACATTTAAAGCACAGTTTGGTAGCTCTCTGAGGTCTAGTGTTATGAAACTGTCTTCTTTCAGCCAGGCGCGGTGGCTCAAGCCTATAATCCCAGCACTTTGGGAGGCCGAGACGGGCGGATCACGAGGTCAGGAGATCGAGACCGTCCTGGCTAACCCAGTGAAACCCCGTCTCTACTAAAAAGTACAAAAGCTAGCCGGGCGAGGTGGTGGGCGCCTGTAGTCCCAGCTACTCGGGAGGCTGAGGCAGGAGAATGGTGGGAACCCGGGAGGCGGAGCTTGCAGTGAGCTGAGATCGGGCCACTGCACTCCAGCCTGGGCGACAGAGCAAGACTCTGTCTCAAAAAAAAAAAAAAAAAAAAAAAAAAAAAAAAAAAAAAAAAAAGAAACTGTCTTCTTTCATCCCTGCTTGTTCCATCTTAAACTGAAGGCCTTAGTCTAGAGAGGTGGAAAGTCAGATAAAGAATTAGTTCAAGGAGAGGGTACCTTGTATCATGGGGCATGTAAGTGACGGTTTTTTTCCTAGCATAGAGAAACTGTTGTTAACTGGTAGGAAGTGCTGTTTATTTTGCCCTAAACTGTTTTGAAGCTGCATATCTGATTCTTCACAGCTGCCTAGGTGAACAGGCTTCACAGTTTTTATTACCAGCATGGTCTTGCCTCTTGAACTTCATACCCTACCCAGAGGTCCCACAAGTATTTCAGATTTGACATTCAAAAGAAAATGCCTTATTGTCCTCCCCCTACAATTTAAGAACTTTTCCTTTCTATGTTTACCATCCCAATTAGTGGTATCATCATCTGTTCAGTTGCCTAAAGTAGAAATCTCAGTTACTTTAAATTCTCTCTCTGCTACCCAGTCAGTAGGTCCTTTCAGCCCTACCTTCTAAATATCTCTCAAGTAAATTCTTCCTCTCCAATGCTATAACCACTATTTTATTTCAAGGTATCATAATCTCTCATGTTACAAGAGCCTCCTAACTGTTCTTTTTCCTTCAAACTTTTTCTTATAGCAGCCACTATTCAATTTACTCAGGCACAAGTTGGATTTCAGAAGCATAGGTCTTTACACTGCTGGTAGGAGTATATGTTAGCAGCATCACTTTGAGGGCAGTGTGGTAACAGCTAGTAAAGTCAAAGTTGCCTAAACCTTATGACCCAGTAACTTCACCCCTAGGTACATTTCCTTGAGAAACTTTCTCAAACAAGGATATATAAACAACAACATTGATTGCAGTATTAATCCAAAAGAAATACCAAAAGAAAAAACAAAAGGAAACCAGTTACATTTCTATGAACAGGAAAATGGATTGTGGTATATTTATACAATGGAATGTTGTACAACACTGAAGATGGACTAGAGCTACACAAATCAGAGTAAGTCTCACAAATATTCATTAAAAAGTAAGTTGCAGAATATAACATGTATATAACATTTAAGAACACAAAGTGATATGTTATTTAGAGACACATTTGTATTTAGTCAAAGGGTAAACCTTTGTATAAGAATGATACTCCGGGAAAAGCGGACCGATAAACAATCAAAAAGGGGTTCATGGAGGGTTTAAAAGGTAGTTGTAATTCTTTCTACAATTAGATGGTAGGTATATGAGCATTCAGCATATTCTTTTTTGCACCTTTTCGTACATCTGAAATATTGCATTAGGAAACCACCAGATTTTAAGTTTTGCTTGATTCCCCATCACTGATAGGGATAGGATAATATCCAGACCTTTTTGCATGACATTTGATCCCAACCTACCTTTCTAGCCTTATTTGTCGTCACTCTCCCATCTGTCCTAAGATCTGTCCCAATTAGACTTGGCCATATAGAGTCTCAAATTTCATACCTCTGCACATACTTTTACCTAGAATGTCTTCCCTTTTCAGTTTTCACCTAGCAAAATTCTGTTTATGCTTCAAAATCTAGCCCAGATGTAACCTTTCTTGAAAGCTTCCTGGATTCTTTGAGACAGAATGATTCACACCTGCATTGCCAAAGGGTTTTGTGCATTTCTCTCTTGCAGCATTTATCACATTGTGGTATGGTTGTTTACATGTCTGTCCATCACTAAATGGTGAGCTCCTAAGGACAGAGACCATGAGTTTTTTACTTCTGTAATTCTTGCCCCAGCACAATCCAATATGTTATGCTAAGTGTTGAGTGAATAGATGGTTAGCAGAATGAATGATTTAATCTTCCAAGGCCTTTACATTGCCATCATTGTCTTCCAGAGTCATCACCTGACCTGAGGCCCTAAGCTAGAGAAATGGATATTGAGATGCCTAAGAAGTCCTATAGGACTTTGCCTCTGATTATGTTTCCCAAATGTGTCTGTGGAGTCCCATTATAAAAGTCTGCTTCAGATCTTAATAGACAATAGGAAATATAGTCTTAATAGCTCCTGGATTAACCTAGTATAGCCAGGAAGTATGCTTTGAAATTGTTAGAGTTCCCTTTCTCAGTGATGAACTGAGTTGTTTTTTCTTTTCTTTTCTTTCCTTTTTTTTTTTTTTTTTTTTTTTGTGAGATGGAGTCTCTCCTGTCCCCAGGCTGGAGTGCAGTGGCGCGATCTCAGCTCACTGCAACCTCTGCCTCCCAGGTTCAAGTAATTCTCCTGCCTCAGCCTCCCGAGTAGCTGAGACTACAGGTGTGCCACCACACCCAACTAATTTTTGTATTTTTAGTAGAGACAGGGTTTCACCATGTTGACCAGGCTGGTCTTGATCTCCTGACCTCGTGATCTGCCTGCCTCGGCCTCCCAGACTGCTGGGATTACAGGTATGAGCCACTGTGCCCGGCCAGCTGAGTTTTTTTTTTTAATCCCAACACTGTAGAATTTACTGACTTCCAGTTCCCTCCATAGTAACAGGAAGACGGCCGAAAGGTTTTAATTATCCAAAATGGGGCTTTGAGAGAGCTAAAGCCACTTTGAAGTGAATTATTGATAGCATTATGCATTGTTTTTCTTTCTTTTTTTAAGTAACAAGTCAAAGCAATTAGTGCTATTTTTATCTTTGCAGATTCACTGAATTATAAGGGATTTTAAGGCTGCCTTAAAAAAACCTCCTCACTGGGTGAGTGGTGTGGTGCTGTCATTTATATAAGCTAGAGGCCCTGCTGAGGGAATCTGTATGTTCTGGGGCTGTTTCACGTGCCACTGGTGTACGTGTTTGGATGCCTTACTCCTCTTGGCAGTAAGGTGTTTGCTCAGGCTCTTCGTGGCATTAAAGGTTCTCTTTTGTGTTTCTCACTGAGGACCTTCCCAAATGTATGTTATTAATCTTATAAGCCAAAAGAGAACCAAGGACACTCTTATAACAGGCAGCTGCAAAGCCAAACCATTTAGTGTCTTCAGTATGGTTTGGTGGAGATCAGAGACTGGAGGCTTCAGTGTGGCTTTAAGTGGAGCAGCTGCATCACCAGCTGGAGACTGACAGCCGCAGAGGGGTGGGCACAGCACAGCTGAGACCCATCTACTCCCATGGGAGCCTGAAAGGCCTGCCTCGAACTTAGAAAACTGCTTTGTGTTTACATTTAGTTTAGGGGAGAGGAGGTACAGAACCTGCCCTAGTCTGTCTCCATGAGCATCTTTGAGTCAGTACTGAGCAAACAGGTGTAAATAGGACCCCAACAGGCAGAGGTCTTGTGGCTTTCACAAAAGTTGTCCTGTTTCCCCTTAGATGGAAAATATTTAAAATGAGACACTGGGAAAGGAAGCTATAACTTTTCTCTTTAGTTTACTAGAAAAATTTGACTGTTTGTTGAATGCATGAACCTAATTTTTACCTAGTTAGGTTTCTTTTGTTTGATTTAGTAAAAGTTCGGTATCAGTCTCCTTCCCTGTAAGAAAATGCCTGCACATTCTCACCTTTCCTTGCCTAATTATAAACTAATTCATATTTCGAGACTTTGCTCAAGCACCCTGTCCTTCAGAATGCCCTTTCTAAGCCCACAGGTTGGGCTAAGCACCCTTCCTCTGTGCTTCCATAATACCTTTTATCTACTCTTTGTCTGCCTTAGCCTTTACCACATCATAATGAAGTTATCTGTCTGTGGTGTGTGTCTTTTCCATCTATGAACTCCTTGATCTCTGGGATCTATTTTATTCACATCCTTCATTGCCTAGCATAGTGCCTGCGCATGATAGGTATTCATACATTTGTCAAACAAACTGAATTATCAAGAATCACTGGCAGTGCTGGCAAACCTTTAGCTTCAGATACTGTAGAACTTCCTTCTAAGGACAGAGTATTCCTTGACTATATGAGAAAGCAGTCAATTTGCAGAGTAAGGATGGAGAAAATATAGAAGAAGTTCTCTTTCTAAAACAGTGCTTATAGCATAAACAAAGTTATTTAATTACTTTAAAACTAAATTTCTTCTTCTGGTAGCATCACCTTTCAGAAGCAAGAAAACTTACTGCTCTTTCTGGTATATTGGAGAGATGGCAGCTAATAACCTCTTTGTGAGCATAAAACAATTATATCAGCCTCCTGTGGAGACAATCTGCCAGAGCCAACCGCCTCACCCTCCGCATGGGCTTCATTTTCTTACTCTGGAATCTCATCGACTCTCCCCTAAAGACCTTCATCTTGTTGCACTATTATGATGAATGTTTGGAGCTGGCTCTCACCCCCTGCTTTACTAGCTGTTACTGGAGGTGCTGTCAAAGAATCAGACCCCAAATTTATCCTCCCATTAAGTCCTCTCCTGGGCAGCGCTGCTTGGTTCTGAGTAGCAGTCATCTAGTTTCCCCTCCTTTTCCCACCTCCCACTGCCTTTGAATGTAAGGAAACTGCAGGCCCTGTTGCAGACAAAGAGCTGTGGTAGAAAGTACGGTTGCTAATCACTTTCTACCACAGCTCTTTGCTTGCTCTTGTTCTAGACCTGAAGAGAAGTGTGCACGTATGAGTGCCTGTGCGTGCATCTGCTGTGAGACCTCCAACATCAGTTTCTGTCACAAGCCCAGCCCAGAAGTGCCACAAGTGACATTTTTTCAGTTGGTTGGTCATATCTGTCTCCCAGCAATGTCTTTAGGATTTCTTCTCCATAGTGAGTTAGAGATGTATTGGTTTCTGGACACAGGGACCTTACCTACTTCTGCCTATTCATATATCTATTCCTCTGAATAATAGACATATGGCCTTTGGCTTTTTAAACTAGTCATATGATTTTTTGAATTTGTCTCACAGCTACTCTTACAGCCTTCCCCTTGTGAGAGTTTCTGATGAATAAAAGCTTTCTGGGTCCCTGATGTAGTTGGTTGGCATTTGGTCAATTTGGGGCTTTCATTTTGACTCTCAAAATTATTTGCAGAAAGAAATAGGGCCAAAAGGTGATTCAGGTGCCATTTGTAAATCTTAGGATAGTTGATAAGTATTCATTTATTCTAGCAAGCAGTGGATTTTGTTAAATAATAGATACTGATTAGGTCTCAACAAATCTGACCCTGTTAGCTTTGGTGCTAACTCATTAATAAGCTGATGTTGAGGCTGCCATTAACATTAGAAAAGCGATGTTCCCTAGTAATACTTCTTTCCCTGAGGAGAAACTATTTTGCGATGAAGTTTTAACTTCTTCCCTTTTCAGAGAGAGAAACTATCAACTTCACTTAGGCAGAATGGTTCAATACTTTGGGCAGCTTGTTTACTCTTTATTTACTTCTTGATTTACCAAACTATCCCATTCTCTTTACCTCACTGACAACTGCTATCCAGACCCCCTGCTTTCTCCCATCCTCTCTACCTCTCAAGCCTCCCTTCTGTAGCCAACCCTACCACCTGCCACAGTATCCACACCCAGGCTTCTTATAGGAAGCCATCTCTGTGAGGGTCTCTCTGAAAGCAGCGTAAGTCACTGCCGGAGCAGGTGAAAGCAGCCTGCTTTTTCAGAGCTGACAAGAAGGGCGAAGCTCTCTGTCACAGTGGGTGGGTGAGCAGCTAGGGCCAAGTAATGCTGCATCTCAGTGGTAGTACCTGCAGGCTCAGAGCTGACAGTGCACTGTAATAAGATTCATCTTTGTTCACTTAACTGATGTGGGCTTTATGGTAAATGTTCGTTTGCTTAATTACTTTGGCAGACTTGCTGATTGCCTTTCCTGAGGAGTTCTAAAAGGTCCCCCTGGGATGGAGTATAAGCCTGTTTCCGTGTCTTTTAATTTCATTCTTTTCCTGGAGTACTTGAAAACCAGTATGTGATCCATATGGCCCACTCTTTCATCTCTCCTGTATGTGAACATCAGGACCACTGCTATCTAGTATGGAATCCATATGGCCCACACTGGACCACTGAGAAATCTTGACAGGTTTCTTCCTCCTTTGTGCACATGAGATCCTCCTCCACCACCACTGAGGTATATGTATGGCTCATCTAGTCTAGTTTATGATTCATATGGCTCTTTTTCTCTTACTGGCATGGGATCCACAGAATATTTCCCTCCTTCCTCAGTCTAGCATGTGATCCACTAAAATAATTTCCCTTTATTTTTAGAGACAGGGTCTTGCTCTGTCGCCCAGGCTGGAGTGCAGTGGCATGATCACAGCTCACTGTAACCTCAAACTCCTGGGTTCAAGCAATTCTCATGCCTTATCCTTGCGAGTGGCTAGGGCTATAGGTGTGCACATTATGCTGGCTAATTTTTAAAAAAATTTTGTAGCTATGGGAGTCTCATTATGTTGCCCAGGCTGCTCTTGAACTCCTGGCCTCAAGCAGTTCTCCCACCTGGGCCTCCCAGTGTATTGGGATTACAGGCATGAGCCACTGTGACCAGCCAATTCGCCTTTATTTTTGAAGTGACAGGAAAAGAAGACTAGTCAATTGCTCATTTTCTTGCTCTCCCATGCTTAAAATTTAAGTGTCTTATAATAAGTTGATAAATTGGGCTAATGGGAATGAGGTGTAATTAAAATATTTCAAGTTTTTGTCTCATGCCAGTTTTTAAAAAGTTCTTAATTCATATTCAGGGGATTGGAATGTTCACCATTAATCAAAATTAGATCAATTTTTGGGGTTTTGAACTTATCTCCACTGCTTCAGAATTCCTCTTAGGTATGTATTAGGATTTTCTTATGTCCTGAAAAGGGACAGAAAATATAATACACATTTTCTCATAGGCTATTTTGTCCCTTTAGATTCATTTGGCATTTCTGAGTGTGTAGAGGAGCGTTACTTCTGGAAATAGGAAATCCAGGGCCAAACCAATTCCAAAGGTTTTCATTCTGTAGCCCCAGGAACTCTGCCAGTAACTGCGGACCTGCCGCTAGAGAACAGAGTAAGGTAGTCGGAAGCACAGAGTAATGGATCTGAGCAACGATAGGATAATCTTGTAAGTGTTTTATGTTTAGGAAAGTTTTGGAGCCTCTTTTCATTTATTGAAAGATTTAATAAAAAGTAGACATAATTATAAGGGGAATGGATTAAGTGATGCCTTTTATGGAAATGTAGGTGGTCCATTTGACTTTTGTGGTTCTTTCAACACTTGTGGTTGATTCTTCTCCATTTACACTCATTGTAACTGTGACAACAGTGAAAAATGTCAGGTTGATGTCTAAAGCAGGAAGAAATTCCTTTTGTCTCTTATGGCAGTGCTAGAGTAGATAATTTAGCCAAAGTGTAAAGCCCATGACATCTTACTTGGCTTAAATCTATGGTTTGGGGCCATAGTAACTAGACATTAACTCTTAAGCAAAATAGCTATAACCAGTTGCTTAATTTCCAACAGGTGATGAGGTGGAAACCTACATCGGGCAAAGTCATGCATCAAGGTAGAAAACCCATGCTGCGCAGTCATGCACACAGCTCCAGAAAATGACAAATGCCCCTGAGGCTGTGTGCCTGTACATTTCATGCACATTAAACTTCTCCTCTTTCCCTCCAGTTTAATGAATTGTGAACCTTCATCTGCCTAATGCAGAGGCTAGATGAAAATATAGTCAGCAATGAATACGTTACCTGGTATGACATGTGTTTCTCACCCAGAAATCAAGAGGAATGCTGACTCAAATCATTCGCAGGTTAAAATATGAAGGTTGCTAAGGTGTAGTCAATAATACACATTCTCTGTTCCACTCCCTTCAACCAATAAATTTACATTATCAAATTCTCTTGGCCAGGCGCGGTGGCTCAAGCCTGTAATCCCAGCACTTTGGGAGGCCGAGGTGGGCGGATCACGAGGTCAGGAGATCGAGACCATCCTGGCTAACATGGTGAAAACCCATCTCTACTAAAAATACAAGAAAATTAGCCGGGCGTGGTGGCGGGCGCCTGTAGTCCCAGCTACTCGGGAGGCTGAGGCAGGAGAATGGCGTGAACCCAGGGGGTGGAGCTTGCAGTGAGCCGAGATTGCGCCACTGCACTCCAGCCTGGGACACAGAGCAAGACTCCGTCTCAAAAAAAAAAAAAAATTCTCTTTAGTAATTACTTAGGCCAGCTTATATAATTGGATCATTGGGTAAAGTAAGCAACTAGATGCACTGGTCAGTAGTTCATCCTTCCTGGTGGTTGTCAAAATGCCTTTTATACTAGGGTTCCATTTTTGTGTCTTTGGTCCTGAAAAGAATGGCCACAGGGACAGTATTATAATTTATGGAGGGAAATAATGGTCCTGAAAGGGTTAAGGCCTAAAACTTAGGGGGTAAGTTAGAAGGATAATCCTAACAGGTCAGTTGCTGATGTTTTGATTAGATAGTTTCAAAGTGAAAAAGTTAGAAGGTATTCTTACTTGAGATTTTATTTTGTTTAATGTTAATCAGCAGAGTCTCTGAGGCTTGTAATGCATTTCTGTTAACAGGCATCAAGGGAAATTGCTTTTTTTGTTGTTGTTGAATTGGATGGGCTGAAGATTCATTGACTCTATGAAGAAGGAAGCTTAGTACTGCATGAAATAGGAGTCTGTGAGGCAATTCTGAAGGTGAAAGAAATATTAGTTTAATATTAAATAACTCAGCCTCAGATGAACCATTTTAACTACTGCCACATACACTCAATCATACCTTTACCCCTTCTCAGAAGTTTGTATTTTACCTGTATGCCTAAAGGTTTCCCAGGTAAAAAGCAATTACGAATATGATGGTTTTCTTGTCTTTAGTCCCAGATACCTGAGAACATACTCTGTAGTATATTGCATAGTAGTATATCACTGGACTGGTCTAGGAAAAGGGAAACTGCTTTGGGCGGGGGGGAATCTTTAGGGCTAGATGGTATGCAGGAAAACAGAGAGGAAAGTTTTGGAAATGAAATTCAACCAAATAAACTACTACTCAGAGAGGTTGATCTCTTGTCCAAAGTCACACAGTTAATAAGTGGAGGAATCCAGATTTTTTTCAGATCTCCTTTCTCTAAAGCCTTGCTGTTTTCTGTATGAACCATGTTGTTCAGGGAAGCAATGGTATTTTAACTGGGCCTTCAAGGAAGAAGATGACTTAGGCTTTTTAGTGGTGATAACATTCTATGTGAAGAAATCCAGGTAAACAAAAGCAAGACATCCAGGTGTAAATGTTTAGTAAGCATTTGAAAATACAGGGCTACAGGTCTTAATGAGGTTGGAGCTTAAGATCCAAATTTTTTACTAAGCTTGAGAAATTCACCCACAATCAGACTCTTTAATGTAAATCTGGTAGTCTTATAGGAGTAGTTTTAGGGTGAAATCTTTAAGAATCTTCATATACATATATATATATGTATGTATTGAGTATACCAGTGATGTTCCCTCCTTCCTTGGAATGAGAGCTACAAAAACAACTTTTGCTTGTTTTTCTCTGTTCTGCCTGAAAGATGTACATAGCAGCTTTTAGAGATAGCCTGCTTCCTTCAGATATCTTAGTAATGAAACAATCACCATGTTCTGAGCTTCTGAATGAAACTATTTATTTATTGTTTCATAAAAGACTTGTAGATGCTTCTGTCCATGGGAGGTTGCATTTTGGAGGATTTGCTTTAGATTTGTATTGGATATGAGGAGGAATCCATATTTTCTTTTTCTTTTTTCTTTTTTTCTTAAGACTGGGTCTTGCTCTGTCACCCCGGCTGGGGAGCACAGTGGTGTGATCATGATTCCCTGCAGCCTTGACATCCCTGGCTCAAATAATCCTCCAACCTCAGCCTCCTGAGTAGCTGGGACTACAACAAGCACATGTCACCATGCCCAGCTAATTTAAAAAAAAAATTATTTTTGTACTCCTGAGCTAAGCACTTCTCCCACTTTAGCCTCCCAAAGTGCTGGAATTATAGGGGAGAGCCACCGTGCCTGGCCCACATTTTCTCTTAAGCTATATTGCCTACATTGTTAAGGAACATTTCCATGCTTATCTTTAATGCAAGTTCGGCATTAACTATGTGTCTCAGTTAACAACCACCCGGCACTTGGGAAAACAGAGCTGCTTTGCAGAGTCATGAGTCAGAAAGAATAAATTTAAAATGGACCAAGAAATCCCCAGCCAGTTTACTCTTCATCCTTACTGTTCCGTCTGTCCACTTCATTTTGCTTCAGCCTGTATAAGTGACCCCTATCTTCTGCAGTCAGAAGTTGAAAATTGCATTGGAGGGTGGCCCAGATTCCTGCTCTTAAAGGTGCACTGGGCACAGTGCCGTCCCTCACTGTGGCTGGCTTTAGCAATTTCTCTTTACTATGATGTTGTCTATTTATTTTTCCTTCCCCTTTGGGACTTTCTAATTCAGTGGCTTTAGAGGCCCAGTACCAGAGTAAAGCACACTCCCCCATGCCTCACCTCATCCTCCCCACCCTCAAACAAACACACAAACAAAACCTAGGCTTACTTTTAGAAGGTACTGGATTACTTAAATAAGGAATGCCAGAAAGCTTTCCTCTAGCCTCTTGATATGACTTAAGAGGAAGAAAAGCTTTATTGTCATCAGTGTCAACTTTTGCTCCTTCTTTGGGAGGACAGTTGTTCATATCTGAGCCACCTTTTTTCCTGGGATGAGGATAAAACATTTTAATTTTTATTTTCATACTTGGGAGGAGAGCTAGTGATTCTGGATCTCCAGAAGCAAAAGCTACTTACAGTGAAACTGGACAAAATATTGGTGAGCAAAATAAATTTAGTACCTGCTCTCTTGGAGCTTTTAGTTCAAGTTTCGGAAAAGCTTGAGGTTTGGTTAGAAATTATATTCTCTTTCCCCACTAAGTTCTGTCTGTGGGTAGAACTCCTTTCCCCTTCCTTGGGCCTTATTACTACCTATATTTCTTTAAATCCTCTTCCCTATTCTATTTCCCTGAATAATGTGGTCAGCTCCAACTATTGCTGGAAAAGAAAAGGGTAAAGGAAAAGGATGTTGAGAATAAGAGAAACTTTCTTCTCATCTACTAACTGTGCCACCCCCCTCAACATCCTATTCCAACAGCCAAAAGCTGACATCCTTTGCTACGTGCAGAACTTTTGATTTAAGTATATCATACATATTACCATGAGTTGGACTCTTCTCACCTCCAGGTAGGGTTGTTTCTTCCTGAGCATGTGCCCTTCAGCACTAGTCTCAAATGCCATCTCTGCCACCTTTTGTGGTATTGTACCACAGAGCTCTCACTCTCCAGAAGCTCCTGAAATCCCAGCTTCTGTAATTTATAGAATAGTTCATGACCCAGTGAGCTCCTTTTCCTACTGCCATCAGCGTTGCTAACGTATGCAAGCTTTAGAAAAGTTTTCTTAGTGAGCGAATCACCACATGAATTCTGTGTGGAACTGGTTGGAGAAAGCAGCTTGCTCAAAAACTGCTGGGGCCAAGGAAGCCATGATAATTTATATATGATACAGTTCATCCATTTAAAGTATACAGTTCATGTTTTCTGGTATAATCATAGGGTTGTGCAATCATCATCACAATCTAACTTTAGAATATTGTGTTCCCCCTGAAAGAAACCCTATACCCAATAGCAGTCACTCCCTATTCTTCCCTAACCCTCCTTGTAGCCCTAAGTAACCATGAATCTACTTTCTGTTTCTACAAATTTGCCTATTCTGGACCTTTCCTATAAATTGAAGTAGCTGTACCATTTTACAATCCCACCAGCAATGTACGAGAGTTCTTCTCCACATCCTTGCCAACATTTGTTATTGTTTTTTTGTTTTTTTGTTTGTTTTGAGACAGGGTCTGCACTCTCACCTAGGCTGGAGTGCAGTGGCTCCATCTTAGCTCACTGCAGCCTCGGCCTCCTAGGCTCAAGCGGTCTGCCCACTTTGGCCACCCAAGTAGCTGGGACTACAGGCGCGTGCCACCACACCTGGCTAATTTTTTTTTTGTAATTTTGTAGAGACGGGGGTCTCCCCATGTTGCCCAGGCTTGTTTCGAACTCCTGGGATTGCAGGCATGAGCCACTGTGCCCAGCCTTGCTATTCTGTTTTTACCATTATCCTAATGAGTGTGAAGTGGTATCTCATTGTGGTTTTGATTTGCATTTCCCTAATAACTAATGATACTGAGTATCTTTTCTTGTGTATTCAAATAATTTGTTCTTTAAAAAAATTGTATTATTTGTGTGTAATTCATTGTTGAATATAAGAGTTCTTTATATATTCTGGATACAAGTTTCTTATCAGACAAAATTTGCAAATATTTTCTCTTATTCTGTGGATTGTCCTTTCACTTTCTTGATGGCATTGTTTGCAGCACAAAGTTTAAAGTTCAGATTGATCCACTTTTTCTTTTGTCATTTGTGCTTTTGGTGTTTTATCTAAGAAATCACTGCCTAACCTCAAGTCATGAAGATTCACTTGTAAGAATTTTATAGCTTTTAAGGGCTGGGCGTGGTGGCTCATGCCTGTAATCCCAGCACTTTGGGAGGCCGAGGCGGGCGGATCACGAGGTCAGGAGATTGAGACCATCCTGGCTAACACAGTGAAACCCTGTCTCTACTGAAAATACAAAAAAACTAGTTGGGTGTGGTTGCGGGTGCCTGTAGTCCCAGCTACTGGGGAGGCTGAGGCAGGAGGATGGTGTAAACCCAGGAGATGGAGCTTGCAGTGAGCTGAGGTTGCGCCACTGCACTCCAGCCTGGGGGACAGAATGAGACTCCATCTCAATAAATAAATAAATAAATAAATAAATAAATAGATAAATAAATAAAAATACAAAAAATTAGCCGGGTGTGGTGGCGGGCACCTGTAGTCCCAGCTCCTGGGAATGGTGTGAACCCAGGAGGCAGAGTTTGCAGTGAGCTGAGATTCCACCACTGCACTCCAGCCTGGGCAACAGAGAGAGACTCCGTCTCAAAAAATAAAGAAAAAAGAATTTTGTAGTTTTTAGACCTTACGTTTAGATCTGTGATCCATTTCTAGTTCTTTTGTGTATTGTATAAGGAAGGGATCTAACTTCATTCTTTTGCATGTGGATAACTACTTGTCCCAGTACCATTTGTTGAAAAGATTATTTTTTTCCCTATTTAATTGCCTTGCCACCTTTGTCGAAGGGAAACCTTAATCTTTTCATAATGGCTATGTTTTCTCATTCATTGTCCACTCAAACCTTCCTGTATTTTCTCACAGTTCTGGAGGCTAGAAGTCCCAGATCCTTGATCTGGGACCCTAGCAGGGTCAGTTTGTGGTGAGAGCTGTCTTCCTGGCTTATGAGATGGCAGCCTTCTCACTGTGTCCTCACATGACAGATAGGAAGAGAGCTCTCTGGAGTCTTTTTTTTTTTTTTTTTTTTTTTTTTTTTTGAGACGGAGTTTCACTCTTTTGCCCAGGCTGGAGTGAAGTGGCATGATTCTAGTTCACTGCAACCTCCGGCCCCTGGGTTCGAGCGATTCTCCTGCCTCAGCCCCCCAAGCAGCTGGGATTACAGGCACCTGTCACCACACCTGGCTAATTTTGTATTTTTAGTGGAGACGGGGTTTCGCCATGTTGGCCAGGCTGGTCTCAAACTCCTGACCTCAGGTGATCCACCCGCCTCAGCCTTCCAAAGTGCTAGGATTACAGGTGTGAGCCACTGTGCCCGGCCTGGTGTCTATTTTTATAAGGACACCAATCCTATTGGATCAGGGGTCCCAGCCTTATTACCTCAGTTAACCTTAATTAACTTCCATAAAGGCCCTATCTCCAAATACAATCGCATTGAGGGTTAGGGCTTCAATGTCTGAATTTGGAGGGGACACAGACATTCAGTGTATAACAGTCTACTGTGACTCTTCTCCCTAGTCTCTTCTTTCCTTAGCCTCATTTTCTTCCTCACTCACACTAGACAGAGGTGAGGAAGTTGTGTCCCATTTGCAGTATTCACCTTCACTTTTTGTAGGGTGGGGGTTTAGATGGAATGGATGGAGAGGAAATTGAACTCATGTTTTGCTCATTCATCTTTGGGTAGAAAAAAATGCCATTTCTTCTTTCCTGGAAGACTTTCATTTTAGGCATCAGCACCGGCCGTTGCTACCTGTTAGGTTTTGACCAGTAAAAATGAGAGAGAAGTACTGTTAGAATCTCCCAGAAACTCCCTTCCCAAAGGTTCAGAAAAGATGGTAGTAAATCCTTTTGGAGGTGCTACCAGTGAGAAGGAAAGCCTAAAGAAAATGGGGAGATTCCTCCTTCATCTATAAATCTGGTGCCTCATCTTTCTCCCACTAAGAGCTAGTCAAGCATGAGTCCTCATCTAACGCCTTGGCCAGGCGGGATGGTGTGGAATCACAACCCAGGTGAGCCTGGTAGTCATCAGACTTCCTGGGGAAGAAGCAGCTATGTAATTCAGTTACTGAAAAGGTGTGTCACTCAGCTTGGTCTGGCTTAGCCTGGTTCCAGTGTTCTGCCATTTCTGTGCCATGTCAGGACATTTTTCCATTTCAATAGTGCAAAGTACTAAGAACTTTAATGGGAAGCCCCCAAGCCCTGTCTGGAATTCCTTTTTTAAGAGCCTAGAGAGAGAAGAGCCAGTGCTAGACTATTTTTCTTACTGCTTAGGTTGAATACCCTCCACCTGGCATATCTCCAGGACATTAGGTTAGCACTCAGATTTTGCAGATAACAATCCCAAAGAAACAAACAAACAAACAAACAAAACGTAAGGCCGACACATATACTGCCTTTGTGGGTACTGAGTTAGAGACTGCTAAATGAATGTAGACTGTTCCACCTTCCTCAGGTTTCTAAATAGTTTTTCAGCCTGCCTGGTGGGAGACCTTAATCACCTGCTTAGATCTGAAGTTCTGAGATGAGATTGTCACAGGGCAGGTTGGAAGATGATTTTATCTTCATTCCAAATATGTATTCCCAGAGTGGTAAATCTATCATACCCTCAGGATAAGTTTGCCCAAACAATATCAGCATGTGTGTCCTGCAGTATGAAGAACTGGTCACCCATAGAGCCAGCTGACACCTGATAAGTATAATGGTGAGAAGGGAAGGAAATAAGTGTACATTTTGAAGGTAATGCCTTCTGGGTTTTCCTTTCTCTCCCTCACTCCCTCCCTTCCTGCCTCCCAGCCCCTCTCGCCCTTCTTTCCTCTTTCCTTTTCTCCTTCCCTCTCTTCTTCCTGTCTCTTTTCTTTCCTTTCTTATGTCCTTGCTTTGTTTCCTGGTGAAAGAACTGTTCAAGTAGAAAGGAAAGAGAATTACATCCCCAGCAATTCCATTCCCAGGGATTATTTCATTGTTCCAACCTCACTAGCTCCCCTGGTTGCCCCGGTGGCCACGAACATTCCACCCAGACAGAAGCTAGGGTACTTGGATCTCTGTATTCTCCAAACCTAGGCAAGAATAAATAATAATAATAATAATAAACAAGAACAAGAACAAAACTTCTAGTTCAGTTGAGACAGGAATTTTTCAAAAAAAAAAAAATTTCCTAACAAATGTAAGGAAAGCCTGATTTAAAAAAAAAAAAAAACTATAAAAGCATAAAATGTGGATGCATTTACAGAGTGCAAAATCTTTTTCCGAAGATACCTGTGGTCTATGGTAGATTGATTTGACTACTGTAGCTCCTTTCCGTCAATCCTGTTGGTCCAGGACACAACCCTATGACTCAAGACTCCACCCTGAGTGAACTTAAATTGGTGCTGCTGCTATGATCGGTGAGATTATCAGTTCCTCTCTAAACTTGCTTCCCCTACCTTCTCATTGGGTTTAGGGTCCTGGTTTTCCTTTCTGCTTATGGGCTGTGGTCATCTCTGCCAACATCCTTGAGCCTTGCTCTCTGATTGAGAAAAATATTTGACCCCCACTTGGTCACAAAATTCTTTCCTACTTTGGATTTAGACTAAACCTCAGCCTTAACTTCCAGATATTATCTTCAGTTCTCTTGGTAGTTTCTAGAAAAATAAGTTGTTAGAACTCTCCTCTTGCTCCTGACTCATGTCTGTCATATTTGGTTTATTCATTTATTGAGGATTTATTGAGCACAAGCTGTGTACCAGGCATTGGGTTAGATGTTTGGCATTGCTTTTCCAAGTTTTTATTATTTGTACTATAAATGTTATATATTATGTTATATAAATGTTATAAATGTACCCTCTAAGATTTAGCCCTCTTTCAACAAACATTTCTTATATGGCTGCAATAGACTATTCCCAGGTATTGTGATAAGTACAGAGATTGGTATTATTTTTTTAAGGTTTTGGTTTATACTTTTATTACCAGAATTAGATTAAATGGTTCTATAGTTCTTTACTATCAAGAAGCTATAAAAGAAAATAGTGATTTGTTATGCTAGCTCATACACACACACACACACACACACACACACACAAACACACATATACACATGTGTACACATTTTATTTTTTATCTTTGAGACAAGGTCTTGTTATGTTGCCCAGTCTGGAGTGTGGTAACACAAACACAGCTCACTACAGCTTCATCCCCCTGGGCTCAAGTGATCCTCCCACTTCAGCCTTCCAAGTAGCTG
This sequence comes from Macaca thibetana thibetana, assembly GCF_024542745.1. NCBI lineage: Eukaryota > Metazoa > Chordata > Mammalia > Primates > Cercopithecidae > Macaca > Macaca thibetana. The sequence continues at coordinate 97,981,509 of NC_065586.1, read as the reverse complement.
AAACTACAGGCACATGCCATCACACCTGGCCCTGGCTTATTATTTTTTTTATTTTGTAGAGACAGGGTCTCACCATGTTGCCCAGGCTGGTCTCGAACTCCTGGATTCAAGTAATCCTCCCACCTTAGCCTCCCTAAGTGCTGGGATTACAGTTGTGAGCCACTGCACCCAGCCCATGCACCCATTTTGTTGTTGTTGTTGATTTTGGGTGGAGTTTTTTGTGAGAAGACGGGGTTTCACTATGTCACCCAGGCTGGAGTGCAGTGGCACAATCTTGGCTCACTGAAACCTCTGCCTCCCGGGCTTAAGTGATCCTCCCACCTCAGCCTCCCAAGTAGCTGGGACCACAAGTGTGTGCCACCACACCTGGCTAAATTTTTTTGTATTTTTTGTAGAGACAGGGTTTCACCATGTTACCTAGGCTGATCTTGAACTCCTGAGCTCAAGTGATCCGCTCACCTTGGCCTCTCAAAGTGCTGGAATTACATGCGTGAGCCACCACGCCTAGCCCACACCACCCATTTTAATAAACTTTCTGTTTTGGAATAATTTTAGATTTACAGAAAAAGTAAAAAGATAATCCACAGAGTTCCTGGATACCCTCAGCCTAATTTCCCTCATTTTGTGTCACCAAGGTACATCTATCAACACTAAGTAACTGGCATTATTATTAACTAAACTCCATGTTTTAATTAGATTTTACTAGTTTTTCCATTAATGTCCTCTTGCTGTTCTAGGGGCCGTTCCAGGATATGCATTTAATTGTCATATCTCCCCAGTGATCTGTGACAATTTCTCAACTCTTGTTTTTCATGACTTTTAGAGTCTTAAGAAAGTACCAGCTGAGCACGGTAGCTCATACCTGTAATTCCAATACTTTGGAAAGCCAAGGCAAGTGGATCACCTGAAGGGTCAGGAGTTTGAGAACAGCCTGGCCAATGTGGTGAAACCCCATCTCTATTAAAAATACAAAATTAGCTGGGCATGGTGGTGGGGGCCTGTAATCTCAACTTCTTGGGAAGCTGAGGCAGAAGAATTGCTTGAACCCAGGAGGTGGAGGTTGTAGTGAGCCGAGATCGTGCCATTGCCCTGCAGCCTGGGCAACAACAGCAAAACTCCATCTCAAAAAAAAAAAAAAAGAAAAGAAAAGAAAGAAAGAAAGAAACTACCAGTCAGGGCCAGGAGCAATGGCTCATGCCTGTCATCCCAGCATTTTCGGAGGCCGAGGAGGGAGGACCGCCTGAGCTCAGGAGTTTGAGACCAGCCCGGGCAATCTAGTGAAACCTCATCTCTATGAAAAATACAAAAATTAGTCAGACATGGCGGCGCATGCCTGTAGTCCCAGCTACTTGGGAAGCTGAAGTGGGAGGATTGCTTGAGCCAAGGAAGTGGAGACTGTAGTGAGCTATGTTTGTGCCACTGCACTCCAGCCTGGATGACAAAGTGAGACCCTGTCTAAAAAAAAAAAAAAAAAAGGTACCATTCAGTTATCCTGTAGAATGTCCCCTATCTGATATTTTTCTTGTGATTAGACTGAGATATTAAGTGCCCTTCTCATCAGGTCACACCAAGGGTTACATGATATCTACATGATATCACTGGCAATATACAGCTTCATCATTTTGTTAAGGTAGTGTTTGCCAGGCTTCTTTGCTATAAAGTTACTGTGTTTCCCATTTGCTACTCTAGTCTTTGGCAATCAGTCACTAAATCTAGCGCACCCTCAGGATGAGAAATAAACTTCATTTCCTATAGGGAGAAGTATCTACATATATATTATTTGAAATTGTTCTATAAGAAAGATTTGTTGGCCAGCTGCCGTGGCTCGTGTCTGTAATTCCAGCACTTTGGGAGGCAGAGACCTGTGGATTGCTTGAGCCCAGGCTTAAGCCTGGGCAACATGGCAAAACCCGGTCTCTACCAACAAAATACAAAAATAATTAGCCGGACATGGTGGCACGTGCCTGTAGTCCCACTAGGGAGGCTTAGGTGGGAGGATCGCTTGAGCCTGGGAAGTTAAGGATTCTGTGAGCCATGATCATGCCACTGCATTCCAGACTTGGTGACAGAGTGACACGCTGTCTAAAATTTTATATATATATGAGAAAAAACAAGATTTGTCTCTTCTCTATGAATCATTTATATTTGTATGGACTCATGTAAAACCATGATCTAAAACCTGTGTTCTTTTTGCTACACCAGGCAAGAAATGACAAAGACCTATACCAAGGCATTGGTTTCAGGGAAATTTATTTCAGATTTCAGAGATTTTTTAAGAGGTAGATTTGATAAGACTAGGTGATTTTGGATGTGACCAAGTGATGGAGAAGGGAGCGTTTTAAAATGACACTCAGCTTTTGGGTTGAATGGCCAGATATAAAATTTTGGTTTGAAACTACTTACTAACAAATATGAAGATTGCTTCTATTTAGCCTTTGTGTTGTTGGCCCAGCTTTGCCGAGTGCCCTCTTCTCCTGAGTCAAAGAAGACAGTTTTTCTTTCTGATTGAAGCACCAGGGCCCTCTAGTGGACAGCCCTCTGGGTTCCCTTTCTCATCTGAAGGACTCAGTATTTTTGTTCGGCTTTGGGTTTTTTCCGTTAGTTCATTTGCAGAGCAGAGATGCTTGATTCTATTTTCTGTCTAATAGTAAGTCCTTCCCATTTCAGAGTTATCAATTCACCCCCATCTGTGACCTCCTCATGTTCAATAAGAGGACAGTTACCCAGTCATAATCCATCCCATGCTCTAGTACTCTAAACCAGAGGGTACTTGATCGTTATTTTTTAACAGATGTATCCCCCTCTTCCATCTGGCACCATATTAATATGAATTCTTTGTTTCAGAGCCATCATCAACCACTTTAACCCCAAAATTGAGTCCTACGCTGCTGTGAATCACATATCCCAACTGTCAGAGGAGCAGGTAAGCCACTACTTTCCCCAGATGACCTAGTTGGTGGCTAGGATCAAGCAGTTGCCTTCTCTCTGATGGCAGGGGATTTCTGTGACTGAGTTTTTGTGGGGGTGTCCAGGGCCAGGCTACTGAGAGGAATTAGTGTGGGATTGGTTGATAGTACTTTTAATAGAGTGATACTATCTGCCTTTGTGCCATCTGAAGGGTTTGTTAATTATTTAGAAGATATGTAGGTGAAAATCTAGTGAATTATTGTTTTAGAGTGAGTGTGATAAGGCATTTCTTTTTTTAAAAATTTAGGCAGAGTCATTTTGATTTTTGAAAATAAGAAATGAGAACTTGGCCGGGCGCGGTGGCTCAAGCCTGTAATCCCAGCACTTTGGGAGGCCGAGACGGGCGGATCACGAGGTCAGGAGATCGAGACCATCCTGGCTAACACGGTGAAACCCCGTCTCTACTAAAAATACAAAAAACTAGCCGGGCGAGGTGGCGGGCGCCTGTAGTCCCAGCTACTCGGGAGGCTGAGGCAGGAGAATGGCGTAAACCCGGGAGGCGGAGCTTGCAGTGAGCTGAGATCTGGCCACTGCACTCCAGCCCGGGCTACAGAGCAAGACTCCGTCTCAAAAAAAAAAAAAAAAAAAAAAAAAAAAGAAATGAGAACTTAGAAATGGGTGAAACTGCTGATTGGAAAAACCCTGAGTTCAGCTTAATTTGAAGCTATTTGGCTCATTAAAACATGAGCCCTCATTGGGACAGCTTTTCCTTAGTAATTGAGTTCTCTTTGCCTTGAGCAATTATTTCTGAGGAGGTTTTTCTGTAGTATGGACTAAGTTGGAGATGCAGATAGCCTTGTGTCTTTGTTTTCCTTAAATCTGGCCTGATTTCCCCTTCTCCCAGAGCGTCTGCACTCAGCTCTGCATTATATAAAAGTACAGATGAGGCATTAGCGTGGCGGATTGAACTTGATGTGTCAAAATGAGACTCTCGAGTCCTTTTTTTAAAGCACAAAATAAGACATCCTATTCATATGGTTCCCTTTCCTTTTAACCCTACTCCCAAATTAGAGGGGCCAGGGTATAGACTCCAAGCCAGTAGGAAGACCACATGTGCCCTGTTCTCCCTTTTTGCCAGTGCATCTTTGTAACCCTTGTTTGAGCTTCTTGCTGGCACAGCCAGTCAGCCAGCTATGATTTGACCATGTGTTTCAATGTTCGTCAAAGCTATTCAGTTCTCCCAGCGAAGCACCAAGCAAGCCTTTTTCCTAACAGTCAAGCTTCTCAGTATTCCCACCGATGGCTCTTTTCTCAGCCAGATGGATAGGACTCTATTAGTCTGTCAGTTGTTCCCTTTGACATATTTGTTCTCTTTTGTGAGGCCAGCTGTGAGAATCCATCCTCACATTTAAAACTGCTTTTATAAATGGCCTTTATTTCCTTTTTTCGTCTCTGCCTGTGGAGCTATCCTGAGTCCTGTTCTTTGATGCTGTGCTGTCTGTGAGGTGCTTTGTGATGCTACCATTTTCTTGTTGGACTGGTTCACATTAATTTTACTATATCATTTTTATGCAAAATAATTCAACATCTTGAGTTTTATGCAATAAGAGAAGGGGTGACTTCCCTACCACAGTGAACTCTGGTTAGTCTAAAAGCTTTTTTTTTTTTTTTAAAAAAAAAAAAAAAAAAAAGAGGAAGAGATTTTTGCTCTGTCAGCCACGTGCAGTATTCATCCCCCAGCAGCTTGGGAAGGTCAAGCTGAAATCTTTCTCCAGCAGTAGCTGCCACAGACCAATAATAAAAATCCTTTCTGGCACACAAGGCAGTCTGTGAAAGGATGATTAGCAAGCACGTGTCCTCGGCCTCCTCCAACTTCTTTCAAAGTTAAATGAAATGATGAAAGTGCCTCTCAAAATGAGTGCACAGGCCAGAGATGAAGCAATTTCAGTGGAGAGGGATTTCATAGGAGAATGGGGAAGGGATAGCAAAATTGATTTACTTGGTCAATATATAATTGTATACCAGCTGGGTACAATGGCTCACACCTGTAATCCCAGCACTTTGGGAGGCTGAGGTGGGCAGATTGCTTGAGCCCAGGAATTCAAGACCACCCTGTACCACTTGGTGAAGCTGTCTCTACAAAAACAAAAAAAAAAAAAGAGAGAGAGAGAGAGAGAGAGAAATTAGCCAGATGTGGTTGTGCGCACCTGTAGTCCTAGCGACTTGGGAGGCTGAGGTGGGAGCTGAGGTGAACCCAGGGAGGTTGAGGCTGCGGTAAGCTGTGATCATACCACTGCACTCCAGCCTGGGTGACAGTGAGACCCTGTCTCAAAATAATAGTAATGATAATAATTATCTTTTGTTGTTGTTATTGTTGTTGAGACGGAGTCTTGCTCTGTCGCCCAGACTGGAGTGCAGTGGCGCGATCTCGGCTCACTGCAAGCTCCACCTCCCGGGTTCACGCCATTCTCCTGCCTCAGCCTTCAAAGTAGCTGAGACTACAGGCGCCCACCACCACGCCTGGCTAATTTTTGTATTTTATTATTATTATTATTATTTTTTGAGACAGAGTCTCGCTCTGCTGCTGGGGCTGGAGTGCAGTGGCCGGATCTCAGCTCACTGCAAGCTCTGCCTCCCGGGTTTATGCCATTCTCCTGCCTCAGCCTCCCGAGTAGCTGGGACTACAGGCACCCGCCACCTCGCCTGGCTAGTTTTTTGTATTTTTAGTAGAGACGGGGTTTCACTATGTTAGCCAGGATGGTCTCGATCTCCTGACCTCGTGATCCGCCCGTCTCAGCCTCCCAAAGTGCTGGGATTACAGGCTTGAGCCACCGCGCCCGGCAATTTTTGTATTTTTAGTAGAGACAGGATTTCACTGTGTTAGCCAGGATGGTCTTGATCTCCTGACCTTGTGATCCACCCACCTCGGCCTCCCAAAGTGCTGGGATTACAGGCGTGAGCCACCATGCCCGGCCAATTATCAGTATTATTATATACCTTCTATAAGTTGTGGTGCTAAGGTAAGTGGGGATCAGTGGTGAATAATCTTATTCATTGCTCTCATTGAGTCTTTGTGTACTCATTACCTCTTTTAACAGTCCTTTTCACTTGGTGGTTTGGAGGAGGGTGATACTATTCTGGGACCTTCTTGAGAGCCACCCTCAAAATAGTTGTTGCTTCTCTTCCCTAACTGACTTTGAAGGGTGCTAAATGACAGCATTACAGTACACTTGGTTTATTCTCAGCACTATCAGATTAGATGTATTTGACTGCCTCGTTAATCTCCAGCATGTGTTGGAGCACTTCTCTCCCTTCGCTTATGAGCATTAATGTGAATGTCACTTAATGTTAACAGTATTCATGGCCTCTCAAAGAGCTAGTTTTATAGATTGCAGTAGGGCCCTGCAGTTGTTGACAGCAGACTGAGTAGAGAAAAAAGTCAAGAACTTAATCCTCAATAGATTCTAAAGTACTCCTAAAATAAAACCTAAAGACCATGGATAGGTGTTAAATGAAATTTATAGCATTCAGTAAGTTAGCAGAGAAGAAAGGGCTCTTTGCTATGTCTGCCTGCCCAGACTGCCATTTTCTTCTGGCAAAGAGATTTGTGAATTCTTGAATTCTGACAACCCCTAGACACATTCTAGCCTCTGTATGAGGCATTTCAAGGTGATACTTGTCAATTCATTATTGCATATTAAACAGAGCCCAGCCTTTCACATTGGGGTTTCTTTTCAGATATCCAGAAGGTAAATGACATTTTTCTGTTAATTGTCATTGGCTTCATCATTCATGATAAACTTTTTAATCAGTTAATACCCTCAGTGTGACTGAAGGATCATTCTTTTTTGTTTGTTTTTGAGATGGAGTCTCACTCTGTCACGCAGACGGGAGTGCAGTGGCACGATCTTGGCTCACTGCAGCCTCTGTCTCCTGGGTTCAAGTGATTCTCCTGCCTCAGCCTCTCAGGTAGCTGGGATTATAGGTGCATGCCACCACACCCAGCTGATTTTTGTTTAAATAGGGTTTTGCCATGTTTGCCAGGCTGGTCTCAAACTCCTGACCTCAAATGAGCCACCTGCTTTAGCCTCCCAAAGTGCTGGCATTACAGGCGTGAGCCACTGCACCCGGCCTGTATGCATTTTTATGGTATATATGCAGGTGTTGTATTTGTTTGGGGTTAATTGTGAAGCTTGTTCATTTTTACCTCTTTTTTTTAAATATGTGATAGAATATATATAACATAACATTTACCATTTTAACCCCCCCCCCTTTTTTTTTTTGAGACGGAGTCTTGCCCTTGTCACCCAGGCTGGAGTGCAGTGGCGCGATCTCAGCTCACTGCAACCTCTGCCTCTCGGGTTCAAGCAATTCTCCTGCGTCAGCCTCCATGGTAGCTGGGATTACAGGTGCCCACCACCACGCTTAGCTAATTTCTTGTATTTTTTAGTGAAGATGGAGTTTCACCATGTTGGCCAGGCTGGTCTCGAACTCCTGACCTCAGGTGATCCACCTGCCTCGGGCTCCCAAAGTGCTGGGATTATAGGCGTGAGCCACTGTGCCCGGCCCATTTTAACCCTTTTTAAGTGTACAGTTCAGTGGCATTAAATACATTAACATTGTTGTGCAACTATCTCTGCTGTCCTCTCCAGGGCTTTTTCATCATTCCATACTGAAGCTCTATATCCATTAAACAGTTACTCCCCATTTCCCCTACCCTGAGCCCCTGGTAACCACTGTTCTACTCTGTCTCTATGAATTTGACTATTCTAGGTACTTTAATGGAATCATACAGTGTTTGGACTTTTGTGACTAGCTTATTTCACTTAGCATCATGTATTCAAGATTCATCCATATTCTACCATGTGCCACAATTTTGTTCCTTTTTAAGGCTGAATAATATTCCATTGCATGTATATACATTTTGTTTATTCATCCATTGGTGGACATTTGGGTTGTCTCCACCTTTCAGCTATTATGAATAATGTTGCTTTTGAACACTGGCATACAACTATGTGTTGGAGTCCCTGCTTTCAATTCTTTTGTGTATATACTCAGAAGTGGAATTGCTGGATCACAGGATAATTCTATGTTTAACATTTTGAGGAACTGCCAGAATGTTTCTCAGATTGGCTGTACCATTTTACATCCAATTTCTCCACATCCTTGCCAACACTTGTTTTCTTTTTTTTTTTTAATAGCCAGCCTAATGGGTATGACGTGGTATCTCATTGTAGTTTCATTTTGCATTTACCTAATGATATATTGAGCATCTCTTCATGTACATATTAGCCATTTGTATATCATCTTTGGAGAAATGTCTTTTTAAGTCCTTTGCACATTTTTTAATTGGGGAATTTTTTTGTTGTTGTTAACTGTTAGGAATTCTTTATATATTCTGGATGTTAATTCCTCTTTAGATATCTGATCTCCAAATACTCTATTCCATTCTGTGGTTTGTCTTTTTACTCTATTGTTAGTGTCCTTTACACATAAGACTTTTAAAACTTTGGTGAAGTCCATTTTGTCTGTTTGTTGTTGCTGTTGTTGCCTGTGCTTTTGGTGTCAAATCCAAGAAGTCCAAGAAGTCCAAGAAGTTATTGCCATATCTAATGTTATGAAGCTTTTCCCCTATGTTTTCTTCTAAGAGTTTAGTTTTAGCTCTTATGTTTAGATATGTAATCCATTTTGAGTTAATTTTTATATATGGCATTAGGTAAGGGCATTTTGACCTCTTTTTGTATTTAACTTATCTTTATGAATAAAGATTATGGAGAAGATACAACTTGCTTTTCTAAGAGCTATGAAATTACTCATAGTTTATTCCCTACTGGATTCGGCTTGTTTCTAGGACACCTTTCAAAATTGTCCTTCAGGCCCCTTGTCCCCTGCTTAACTGAGATTTAGTTCCTTTCTCTCTCCAGTGTGGCTTTTTAGTAAGCATGCATTCTTACCTGGTAGAATCATTTGATATGTCCAGGAAAATTGATCATCAAGGAATAAGGATTCCCAAAAAGATGAAACTAAGGGGTCAGACTGGAAGATTTAGAATGCATACCAGCTTAAGTGGTTTCAGACATTAGGAACTTTGAGTCTACTTTGATTCTTTCCATTCCTAAGGCTACTTTCTTTCTGCTTCCAGTTGCGTTCATCTCCTCTAGCTCTCTTCTCTTTTAAAGAGGACTACAAATAATGCACCCTGAGCATATCAGTCAGCCTTGTAAGCCTTCCGAAATTCTGGTCTTCAGCTTGTCCCTTGCTAGTGGCCTGCACCCTAATTTTCTTTTTTGTTTGCTTGGTGGGTGCGTTTGTGTGTGATCTCAATCTGTTGCCCAGACTGGAGTGCAGTGGCATGATCATAACTCACTGCAGCCTCGACCTGCTGGGTTCCAGTGATCCTTCCATCTTATCCTCCTGAGTAACTAGGACCACAGGCGCATGCCACCATGCCTGGCTAATTTTTTAAATTTTTTGTAGAGATGGAGTCTCATTATGTTGTCCAGGCTAGTCTCGAACTGCTGGGCTCAGGCAGTCCACCCACCTTTGCCTCCCAAAGTGCTAGGATATATTATATGAGCACCAGGCTGCACTCTGAGTTTCATTCCCCTAGGAGGATAGTTGTCATACAACTTGTGTTGCATAGATAAACCCCGTAGATAGACCATTTTGTCTGTACTAAATAAATGTAGATTGCAGGTGTTTAAGAGAAACTTTTACCTCCGGGCTAATTCTTGGGTTTGGATGCTTTGAGGATATCCTGTCTTGGTGAGGCAATGCTGCTACCTTCACAGAAGTATGCTGAAATGGAAGAGCTCTCCAGGGAGGTTCTTCTGCCTATCCTGTCCTATCTGACACTCTTAGATACTCCCTCTCCTCTATTCTTACTTTTATTTTATTATTTTTTTTTAGAGACAAGGTCTTGCTCTGTCACCCAGACTGGAGTGCATGGAGCGATCATTGCTTACTGTAACCTCAAACTCTTAGGTTCAAGCGATCCTCCTGCCTTGGCCTCCTAAGTAGCTAGGACTACAGGAGCATGCTACCATGCCCCACTAAATTTTTTTCAGTTTTGTGGAAAGAGGAGTCTCAATGTGTTGCCCAGGCTGGTCTCACACTTTTGGCCTTAAGTGATCCTCCCATCTTGTCCTCCCAAAGTGCTGGCATTATAGGCGTGAGCCACTGCACCCAGCCCTATTCCTACTTTTCAAACTAGGAGAAAGACTTTGATATTATCAGCTGCATCATATTAGAAATGCATCCATGTATGTGCTAGAGGTCTGCCATGTAGTTTCTTAGAATAATATTAATTCACAGGTGGTGCTTAACCTAAGGTCCAAGAATAAATAGGCTTTAAAGAGTTAGTACACACCCTGAAATTGTGTGTGAAATTATGCATATGTCCTTTTTAAAATTATTATTATTGAAGAGGATTCATCTTTCCTAAGACCCTCAACTGGTCTTTGACTTCCCTTTTACAACATTTTAAGAATCCCTAGCTTAGCTACTTTGAAAAGTACCTCACACTTAGGCTGGGCACGGTGGCTCATGCCTGTAATCCCAGCACTTTGGATGGCCAAGGCGGGCAGATCACAAGGTCAGGAGTTTAAGATCAGCTGGCCAACATAGTGAAACCCCGTCTCTACTAAAAATACAAAAATTAGCTGGGCGCGGTGGCATGTGCTTGTAATCTCAGCTACTCAGGAGGCTGAGGCAGAAGAATTGCTTGAACCCGAGAGGCGGAGGTTGCAGTGAGTTGAGATCGTGCCACTGCACTCCAGCCTGGGCGACAAAGCAAGACTCCGTCTCAGTGGGGAGGGAAAAAAAAGTACCTCATACTTTTCTTTGCTCCAAAGCCATCAGACCTTTGAAAATGCTCATTGAGGATCTTGAGCTCCTTTTAGGCTATTCACCATTTGGGTTGGTTTATAAATGCTATGACGTGGTGATTTATATCTGCTCTAATTAACTTATAGGCAAGAGAGGGCTTCATAGCAGACCTTTACAGAAGATTCTCTAGAGCCCTGAATATCTAGCAAACACAGTGGCAATTTAGGGTTCAAAGCAAAACCTTCTTTGAACACCTTATTCCTTAAGCTTTCAGTCACATTCATGACCAATTTTCTGCCTTTGAAATATCCCACTGGAAAGCAAGTAAATTATTGGCCCTCTCTTGCTTTCTTCAACCTTCGTTCCGCTATCAGTATTTAGTGCCTGCTCTTTGCCTCAGAGTGTGCTAGGCATTTGAGGGATACAAAAGGGCTTTTGCTCTCAGAGGATGGAATAGTGCAAGAGATGGTTTAAAGCAACTTGTTATTGTTAGCCTACCAGTGGATCTGTTCTGTTAGGGAAAGATCTCTGCAGATGATCAGAAAAGTGGTCAGAAAAGGCCATATGGAGGAGAAAAGAATTGAGTTTAGCCTTGAAAGAGGACAGGTAGGGACTGGATAAAATGAAGAGGCATAAATTGTAAAGTGTACTCAAAACCAGGATCTGAAAAGGATGGAAAGAATAGAAAATAGTTCTAGCAAGTCATGTCCTTGGGTCACAGAACACCCAGAGACTGGATGATTTAAAATACAAGTCAGTCATTTAATCACAGCCTCCATCATCCCTATTGCACTGACTCTCATCCCTGTCCTAAGTATACTGCCTTTGGTACCATTCACAGGCATTTATTAGGGGCCTGGTGTGAGCTAGCCTCAATGCTAAACATATGATGAGGCCTACTGGGTAAATCTATCTTTTTTTTAAAATTGCAGTTTAAAAAACCCACACCTTTCAATACTTAACCATTTTAATTGTGTTCAGTGTATGGTATAGTACACTTAACAATATGTCCATTGTTGTGCCACAGATCTCGATAACTTTTTCATCTTGGAGAATTGAACAACTTCCCCCCAACCCTCAGCTGCCCTGGTAACCACCAGCCTGCTTTCTATTTTTAAGAATGGGCACACTTATCTTGAAGTTGGTGTTCTTTTCAACCAAGTGACCCAGGAGCTTGCTAAAAATCTCTCTACATGCAAATTTAGAAATTTTCTGGGAAGAGCAGAAAGGTGTTCTGCTGGTACCCCCATATGTCACAGGGCCATAGGATGGTGTAACCAGATTCCTAAGTTTAAGTCTCTGCTGTAACTAGGGCTTTGGATTTTGGATTCAGAGGAGACCTATATAATGTTGTATAATATAAGACATATCTTCAAAAGTATTATGACAAAACAGGTTATTCATTTGTGGGAGTAGGTTAAAGAAAATTAAGGAAATAACATGCTTTATATCTGAATGAGTGAAGGTTATGTTAGAAGCTGCCAAATATTTTCTTATTTCCATCTATTGGTAATCTTGCTAAACCATTTTTGTTTTCTCCTGATCCTAAGAGTCATTACAAATAACTGCTGGCTCTTTAGAAATACAAATGGTGCCTAGCTTCATTTTCCCAGAGAGGATTGAAGCACTCATAAGAGGAGAACCCCAGTTTGTGGGGAACAACATTGTTAGGGGCCCTGGGTGGCATCCATTACATGAGAACATCCAGGAGAAAAACAGAAAGATCTTGGGGAAAGGGCCAGAGAACACAAAGACTTACGAGGAAAATGGAGCCTGATACTTCAGCGTGAGAGTCGTTGGTCCTTGGTGTACTAGTAAATGTTTAACAATTGCTTGGGGACCGGGGTTATGAAGCTGTGAGTGGTGGGAGGGAGGCTGATTTGTAGTGTTTGGTGGTGAATGCTCCCACCATGGCTACTAATGTGAAGCCAGCTGGCTCTCACCATTTTTGAAATTTAACAGTCAACTCACAAGCCTCTGTATGAGCCATCTCCAGCACACCACGGGTTGTTGAGGAAGACTGAGAGAAGGGGGTTGTAAAGCTGTGTGGCAGGGTTTTCTGAGCAGGAAGTGAATGTGACCCACTTTCCCCATGGGAGCCACTTAAGTAAAAGTTTTCCCCGGGGAAGCTTTGGATCTCAAATAGGGTAACTGAGGCCTCTCCAAGCAGCCCACATTGAGAACTCCTGTGGTGTTTTCTCATCTTAGAACAGGACCCGAACCATCACACAAGGCAACCTTGGCAGAGACATGTGCTGGAGAGCTGAGATGTAAGACTCCCACAACAGCCATAACTCAGTTTTCTGTACTTGGCATCATGTTTTTCTACAACAGCCTGTATTGTAGTCTTCACTGCCTCCCTATAGCCATGAATGATGGTTGCTTTGCGAACTCTCAAGTGTGAGCATGTGACACCAGCACTGACCATCCGACCCCGCCTTCTTTGTTGCCTCTGTTTAGATTCTGGCATTTCAGTTGACCTGTTTGCAGAAAAATGTTTGATATGAGTTGTTCACCGGAGTCACTGCTGCTGGAAAGACATGTCAGAAGTGGGGATGAGGTGGGGTTTTACAAGCTGCTTATCCTCAGTAATCATCTTTATGTTATATAGGGCATCTTGAGAAGGCCCACATGAGAGGGTCAACTGAACAATGATGTGCTGCTAGGATGACCACTGTCTTCCCTGGACCAGGAGATAAGCTGCACTGCCAGAGGCCCTAGATAGGAGAGAATGTGTTTCAGATTTAAAATATATGCAAATAGATAAAAGGAAAGGAACAACTAGTAGTTTTTGAGCTGCACACTTTTATATGGGTTATTTACTTAATTCTTATGTCCTAGATTGGGCATGGTGGTTCATGCCTGTAATCCCAGCACTTTTTGAGGCTGAGGCAGGCAGATCAGCTGAGGCCAGGAATTTGATCCCAGCCTGGCCAGCATGGTGAAACCCTGTCTCTACTAAAAATACAAAAAAATTAGCAAAGCATGGTGGTGGGCACCTGTAATCCCAGCTACTCGGGAGGCTGAGGCAGGAGAATTGCTTGAACCCAGGAGGCAGAGTTTGCAGTGAGCCGAGATCACTCCGTTGCACTCCAGCCTGGGCAACAAGAGTGAAACTCTGTCTTAAAAAAAAATTCTTATGTAAATTATTTGGGGTAGATGTGGTTATCATTTTATAGATGAGGAAACTAAAGAAACTAAGTAATTTGTTCAGGGTCGCACAGCTATTAGTGGTAAAGCCATAAAGTGAACCTAGGTCTGTCTGACTCCAAAGCCAGAGCTTTTTCAGTTTTATCAGGCTGGGGCATATGTGACAACCTAAGTGTGTCAGATATTCTGAAGGAAAAAGTATAGGAAAGTGGAAAAAGAAGGAAGGAGAGTAAAGATAATGGCTTATTCCCGGGAGATGGGGGAAGGTCCTAGATGGGGAAGGGCCCATTCAGTTGAGGACAAAGAGCACTGACGAGGGGTCTGGGGACTATGCCTTCCAGTCAGGCAGAAATGTGTAAGTAGAAGATCCTGGCACAGTATGGTAACTTTATAAACGAGAGAAGAGACTCTTTATTCCAATCAAGTGTCTCAGAAAGGTCCCTATAAGAAATAAAGCTTCTTCTACACACTAAAGGGACATGATGACTTAATTTTTTCTTTTTTTTTTTTTTTAATTTTTAGAGACAAGATCTTGTTCTGTTGTACAGGCTGGAGTGCAATGACACACTTATAGCTCGCTGCAGGCTCCAACTCCTGGGCTCAAGTGATCCTCCTGCCTCAGCCTCTCAAAATGCTGGGATTAACAGGCATGAGCCACCATACACAGGCAACTTTTTTTTTCCTTTTCCTTTTTTTTTTTTTTTTTAAGATATTCAGTTTCTCTCAGTCACCCAGGCTGGAGTGCAGTGACACGATTCTAGCTCACTGCAACCTCGAACTCGTGGATTCAAGCAGTCCTCCTACCTCAGCCTCTCGAGTAGCTGGGACTACAGGCATATGCTACCGTGTCTGGCTATTTTTTTTTTTTTTTTTTTTTGGTAGAGATGGGGTCTTACTATGTTGCCCAGACTAGGCTGGTGTCAAACTTTTGGTTTCAACAATTCTTTTGCTTTGCCCCCCAAAGCACTTATACAGGCGTGAGCCATGATGCCCTACCTAAAATATTTTTACTTACTTATTTTAGTAGATAATATATGGTTCAGGATCTAAAAGGTAGCACAAGGAATATTTATTTATTTATTTATGAAACAGAGTTTCACTCTGTTGCCCAGGCTAGAGGGCAGTGGTGCGATCTCTGCTCACTGCAACCTCTGCCTCCTGGGTTCTAGCAATTCTCCTGCCTCAGCCTCCCGAGTAGTTGGAGTTACAGGCACACTTACCACACCCGGCTAATATTTTGTATTTTTAATAGAGACAGAGTTTCATCATGTTGACCAGGCTAGTCTCGAACTCCTGACCTCAGATGATCCATCTGCCTTGGCCTCCCAGAGTGCTGGGATTATAGGCATATAATCCACGCCTAGCCAGCACACTGAATTTTAATTGTTTTTAAAATAGTGATTCCATTTTGTTTATAGAAAACAAAGACTAAAAATTAATGTCCCACAGCCAAGCTGGATGAATGCAGAGGTCACTGGCAGAGAAGAGCTCGGCTTATTATTCATCTCTATCACTGTCAGCATTTTCTCCAATTAGGTATGATTTTGAAATGACTGTCATATAAACTTCTGGTCTTTCTCAGGCAACTGTGAAGCTTCATTGGCAGTGCATAGAAGGAACAGTGATGGAGGTAGTAGGAATCGTAGTAATTGTCAGCTTTAAAAAAAAATTTTTTTTTTTTTTGAGACAGAGTCTCACTCTGTCACCCAAGCTGGAGTGCAGTGGCACAGTCACGGCTCACTGCAACCTCCACCTCCTGGGTTCAAGCGATTCTTCTGCCTCAGCTTCCTGAGTAGCTGGGATTACAGGCGCACGCCATCACGCCTGGCTAATTTTTGTATTTTCAGTAGAGACGGGGTTTCACCATGTTGGTCAGGCTGGTCTCAAACTCCTGACCTCGTGATCTGCCCTCCTCGGCCTCCCAAAGTGTTGGGATTACAGGCATTAGTCACCGCGCCCAGCCTAAAAAAAGTTTTTTTTGAGACAGGATTTCACTCTGTATCCCAGGTTGGACTGCAGTGGTGTGATCATGGCTCACTGCAGCCTTAATCTCGCGGGCTCCAGTGATCCTACCATCTCCACCTCCTTAATAGCTCACTGCAACCTTGAGCTCCTGGACTCAAGCAGCCCTCCTGCCTCAGCCTCTCGAGTAGCTGAGACTACAGGCATGTGCTACCACGTCTGGCTATTTTTTTTTTTTTTTTTTGGTAGAGATGGGGTCTCACTGTGTTGCCAGTCCCAGCTGAGTAGTTGGGACTACAGGTGTGCGCCACCACACCCTGCTAACTTTTAAATTTTTTTGTAGAGACCAGGTCTCCTTATGTTGCCCAGGTTGGTCATGTACTCCTGGGCTCAAGTGATCCTCCCACCTCAGCCTATCCAAATGCCAGGATTACAGGTGTGAACAACCGTACCTGGCCAGTAGTCAGCTTTTGAAGAGGTTACTGGAGACAGTAGTCCTTTCTTTCTTGGTTTAACCCAAGAAGTATCCTTTATCCTGGTTACTAGTGAGGGTGTTCAGGTAGGAATTCCCACTTCAGTTGTTTTTTAGTCACCTTTTTTCCAGTAGATCTTTGGGAAGTTCTTTTTGTTTCCACTGCAACATCTTCCCTCAGGAAGTGGCTCAAAACCCTTTAAGATGTGCTTGGAAAAACATAGTTTGTCACTGTGGTAACATCAGAGGCCAAATGTGTCATTATGCAAACTTGTATCTCTGTTACGAACTGTGTTGATTGGAAATGTTTTTCCTAAGTACCATAACAGCATTTTGACTTTTTATAGTGATCTTGTTGAAAAGATGTTGTGGTCTTCAAAATGACCCACCCAGTTAGAAAGGAAGCTGTGCATAGCCCACAGATGAGATTTCTGTTAAAAGATTCTGTTTGGGAGGGATAGATAAGTGACGTCTGGCAAAGAGACAGAGATCCCATGTTGAATTACCAGTGGGTTAGGAACAGAGACAGTTTTCTCTCTCCCTTTCTTAGATGGAATGTTTGCAAGAAAAGAAATTTCAGGTGGGGAGGACAGAGATGTCAGCCTCTAGGTTGGAGCTAGGGAGAGTGCCCTGCATGCAACAAGCCATAGAAAAGAAGTTCTTTTTTGGCCGGGCGCAGTGGCTCACACCTGTAATCCCAGCACTTTGGGAGGCCGAGGTGGGCGGCTCACAAGGTCAGGAGATCGAGACCATCCTGGTCAATACGGTGAAACCCCAACTCTACTAAAAATACAAAAAAATCAGCTGGGCGTGGTGGCGGGTGCCCGTAGTCCCAGCTACTGGGGAGGCTGAGCAGGAGAATGGCGTGAACCTGGGAGGCGGAGGTTGCAGTGAGCGGAGATTGCACCACTGCATTACAGCCTGGCGACAGAGCGAGACTCCATCTCAAAAAAAAAAACAAAACTTTTTTTTTTTGAGGCCAGGATGGTCTCCATCTCCTGACCTCATGATCCACCCGCCTCGGCCTCCCAAAATGCTGAGATCACAGGCGGGAACCACTGCGCCCGGCCAGAAGAGAAGTTCTAATGTGATATTTGTGTATCATGTTTCCCCAGTCCCTTTAGTGTGATTGGATGCCTTGCTTGTGCAAGGTAAGGACCTGTGTGTGTTGGATCTGTAATTAGTGAAAAAAAGAAAAAAACTTCACAAGAGGTGTCTAGGGCTTCAACCAAATAAAGTCAGGGAGGTGGGGGTGACTGCCCAGGGAAATTAAAGAAAGTCGTGTCACCACTCCTTTAACCAACTGATGGCCTCTCACTAATCACCCACTGTGAGGTTCATTATCTGGTTCACCTTGCTGAAGGGCAGAGTCAGCCTGTCAGATCAATAAATCTGAGGGCAGTGTAGAGCTCTTTGGTAGCAGGTTTGAAAGGCATGGATGGACTGGGAGAACTGGCCAGCTTAAATTGGGTCTGAAACTGGGTTTGGTCCTGAAGTGTAGGAAATGAAAATAGAAAGAGGGGAAAAACCTTCTGCCTATTATATACCGGGTGACTGTATACAGGGAACAGTTACCTTTTATAAGGCAGAACAACTTTCTGTAGTCTTAAGAGATTTGTGTCTACCTTTTGGATCATTGTTTCCAAATAATTATATTGAATGTTTGTACCCTGGAGAGAGATTCAGATTATCTTGGATAGAAGGTCACTATAAGCACCCAGTGGAGGGAGGGATGCTCACTCGATGAGGTGTGGTTTTGTTACAGTGCTCTACTGTAGTTCCTATGCTTTTAGCTGTTTTGTTTTGGTTTTTTTTCCAGTCACTTTGGGCTACTAAAGTGTTGTGGAAAAAAAAGAACCAATTCTTGCCTCCAAAGGAAGCTCTCAGGACCTGCTTTGGTCTAAGAATTCTCAGCTTCTAAGTGTCTTTAGTGCAGTAAGGCAGAGAAGGGTTGCCCTGGCTTAATGTTTCCCAGATTTATTTTCTTCCATGCAGAAGTACAGAAGTATGTACTCTACGCCAAGTCAGGGGCTACAAAAATGCAAAAACCATACCTGCCCTTGAGGCCTTCATGGAATATGTATCAGGATCACTACTTTCGTTTTAGATCTTTGCCTGTGTGCTCGCCTTAGACCTCTCTCAGCTGATGTATATGAACGGTGTCTTCACAGCAGTCCCACCTGACCCTTTGTAAGCCTAAGAAGGACGGATAAACCTCCCTGTTCTCCTTGAAACCCCAGTGAAATACTGTGTCTCTGCAGATCCATAAACTATTGGCTGATGACCCTTATTCAAAGTGAGTTGCCACAAGCAGAGCCATGATCATGTAGTATCTCTCATTCTTGCCTCAGTTTCATAAAAAAGGCAAAAGCAGAACCCTCATTAGGTGTCCTTAGTAATGGCAGGACCCCAGAAGCTCCTCAGCTTAGCAAATATTGAATTTGTTAGAAAGCCCAGGTAATTACACCCACTAAAAAAACCTTCCTGTAGCTAGTCCCCAGCTGAGAATAGTTCCGGGTACTGTTTTTTGCTGCCTGGAGTCAGTTTAATTTGTCAGGGAGGGTTGTGGAGTTCTTCAGGGGTGGCGGGGAAGAGCACAATGGGAGGATTCATTAGCATTGTTGAAATACTAACTCTTAGCTCAGAGTTTCTGATGTATCAGTCTGAATCATTCTTGTTCCAGCCCAAAATGGAATATCAAGACCGAAAATGACACAAGCTTACTGTCCATGGCCATACATTTTTTTTGACTAGTCCTGATTTGCTGGACTTTTAAATTTAACTTTATTGAGGTAAAATTAACATATAATAAAATATGTTTATGTAACCACCATCACAATCAAGATGTAGAACATTTCCGTCACCCAAAAAATGTTCTCTTATACCATTTGCAATCAGTCCTCACCCAAGTCTGGTCCATAGACAACTGCTGATATGATTATTTTCACTATAGAGTAGACCTGTCTTTTAAAAAATTTTATATAAATAAACTCATGCAATATGTACTGTTTTATGTCTTCTTTCTGAGATTCATACACATTGTGACACTCCTTGGGTGTCTACTCAAGAGAAATGAAAATATATATCCACCCAAAGGTCTGTACACAGATGTTCATAGCAGCATTATTTAGGATGACCAAAAACTAGAAACAACCTAAATGTCCATCAGCAGTTGAATGAAT
The DNA here is from genome assembly GCF_024542745.1 of Macaca thibetana thibetana. Classification (NCBI taxonomy): domain Eukaryota; kingdom Metazoa; phylum Chordata; class Mammalia; order Primates; family Cercopithecidae; genus Macaca; species Macaca thibetana. The sequence goes on along the minus strand of NC_065586.1, from coordinate 97,962,009 downwards.
AAACAAAGTGTGATTCATTCATACCATGGAATATTATTCAGCCATAAAAAAGGAAGGAAGTACTGATACATGTTACAACATGGATGACTCTCAAAAACATTATAAGTAAAAGAGACAGTCACAAAAGACCACATATTATGTGATTTGTTTTATTTGAATTGCCCAGAAAATTGATAGAAACAGAAAGTAGATTAGTGGTTGCTTGGGCTATGGGTGGCGAGCAGGTTGGGGAGGGACTGCTAATGAGTATGGGATTTCTTTTTGGGTTGATAAAAGTGTTTTAAACTTAGGTCATAGTAATAGTTGCACAACTATGTGAATATACTAAAACCATTGAATTGTACACTTTAAATGAATGAATTTTATGATATATAAACTATATCTCAATAAATACGTTGAAAGTAAAGAAACTGCCACGCTGTTTTTTTGTTTTTGTTTTTGTTTTTGTTTTGACAGTCTTTCTCTGTCCCTCAGGCTGCAGTGCAGTGGTGTGATCTCGGCTCACTGCAACCTCTGCCTCCCGGGTTCAAGCGATTCTCCTGCCTCAGCCTCCTGAGTAGCTGGGATTACAGGTGCACGCTACCACACCTGGCTAATTTTTTTTTTTGTATTTTTAGTAGAGACGGGGTTTCACTATGTTGGTCAGGCTGATCTCGAACTCCTTACCTCATGATCCGCCCACCTCGGCCTCCCAAAGTGCTGGGATTATAGGTGTGAGCCACTGTGACCGGCCTGCCATGCTGTTTTCAAAAGTGGTTGTACCATTTCTCATTCCAACCAACAAACATACAAAAGTTCCAACTACACCATGTCCTTGCCACATTGGGAATTATGAGGCTTTAATTTTAGCCATTGGATATGTAGTATACTTATTACAGCTTTTTTTTTTTTTCTTTTTTGAGACGGAGTCTTGCTTGTGTTGCACATGCTGGAGTGCAGTGCCGTGATCTCGACTCACTGCAACCTCCACCTCCTGGGTTCAAGCAATTCTCCTGTCTAAGCCTCCCAAGTAGCTGGGATTACAGGCACCTACCACCCTCCTGGCCAATTTTTGTCTTTTTAGTAGAGACAGGGATTCACCATGTTGGCCAGGCTGGTCTCGAACTCCTGACCTCAGATGATCTGCATGCCTTGGCCTCCCAAAATGCTGGGATTACAGGCATGAGCCACCATGCCCAGCCACTTATTACAGCTTTTTAATATTATTAGTTTAATTTCCATGATGACTAGAGCAGGTTCAAGCAATTCTCCCGCTTCAGCCTCCCGAGTTAGCTGGGACTACAGGCGCGTGTCACCATGCCCAGCTAATTTTTGTATTTTTAGTAGAGACGAGTTTTCACCATATTGGTCAGGCTGGTCTTGAACTCCTCACCTCAGATGATCCACCTGCCTTGGCCTCCCAAAGTGCTGGGATTACAGGCATGAGCCACCATGCTTGGCTAGAGCAGTTTTTTATGTGGCCATTATAGATCTTCCTTTGTGAAGTGTCCAGATCATTTACCTATTTTTAAAATTTGGTTGTTCCTCTTTTCTGAAGTTGTATTATTTACGAGTTTTTATATATTTTTGATGCAGGTTGTTAGACACACACACACACACACACACACACACACACACACACACTAAATATTTTCTCCAAGTCAGTAGTTTGCCTTTTTTCTTTGCATATTCTCAATGATGTCTTACACACACACACACACACACACACACACACACACACACACACACACACACACTAAATATTTTCTCCAAGTCAGTAGTTTGCCTTTTTTCTTTGCATATTCTCAATGATGTCTTTCAAAGATTAGACATTTTTAAGATCAATTTTAACTTAAGTAGATATTCATGAAGATTAATTTACTTTTTAAAGGAGTCATGCTTTTGTGTTTTATTTAGTAAATCTCTGCCTACTCCTGGTTGCAAAAATGTTCATTGTACTTTCTTTTTTTCTTTCTTTTTTTTTTTTTTTTTTGAGACAGAGTCTTGCTCTGTCACCCATGCTGGAGTGCAGTGGCACATTCTCGGCTCACTGCAACCTCTGCCTCCGGGTTCAAGTGATTCTCATGCCTCAGCCTCCTGAGCAGCTGGGATTACAAGTGTGCACTACCACACTCAGCTAATTTTTGTATATTTAGTAGAAATGGAGTTTCACCATGTTGGCCAGGCTGGTTTTGAACTCCTGGCCTCAAGTGATCCACCCGCCTTGGCCTCCCAAAGTGCTGGGATTACAAGCATGAGCCACTGTACCCGGCCTCGTGGTATTTTCTTCTGTAAGTTTTATAATTCTGGCTTTTACATTTAGTTCTGTGATTCATTTCAAGTTAACCTTTTTTATGGTGTGTGGTAAATGTTCTTTCCCCCCCGCCAAATATTCAGTTATATTGCCATTTGTTGAAAAGACTACTCTTTCTCCATTGAGATACCTTGGCGTATTATCAAAAAAAAAAAATCGAACATGTATGTGCAGTTTATTTCTGAACCGTCAGTTCTGTTCCATTGGTCTATATGTCTAAATATATGGTCTACCATGTCTTGATTATTGTAGGTCTATAATAAATCTTGAAATCAGCTAACCCTCTAATTTTGTTTTTTTATAAAATGTTTTTGAATATTCTAGGTCCTTTCCATTTCTGTGTAAAATTAGTTTGTTTCTACAAAAAGACTGGTGAGATTTTGATTAGAATTGCATTAACTCTATAGATGACTTGGGAGAGAATTGATACTTCAGTAATACTGTTTTCATATCCATAATGGAGAAAACATAATATACCTCTCCGTTTATTTAGATCTGTTAAAATTTTTCATCAGTGTTTCATAGTGTACTTGTTTTATGCCTATTTTGCTCAATTTATCCCTAAATATTTCATTTTTATGCCATGTAAGTGGTATTTTAAATTTCAGTTTCCAATCGTTTGTTGCCCGTTTATGGAAATATACTTGTTTTTTAATTGACTTTTTTTCTGCATCCTTGATAAACTTATTAGATTTTTAGGTTTTTTATTTGTTTGTTTGTTTGTTGTTTGGGTTTTTTTTGAGACAGGGTCTTACTCTGTCATCCAGGCTAGAGTACAGTAGCATGGTCACAGCTCACTGCAGCCTCAATCTCATCGGGCTCCGGTGATCCTCCCACTTCAGCCTCCTGAGTAGCTGGGACTACAGGCTACCAGCTGCCACCATACCCACCTAACTTTTGTATTTTTTGTAGAGATGGATTTTTGCCATGTTGCCCAGGCTGGTCTCAAACTTGTGGACTCAAGCAGTCCGCCTGCCCCTGCCTACCAAAGTGCTGGGATTACAGGCATGAGCCACCTCACCTGGCCATTAGTTGTTAGAATCTTTAAAATGTTCTGTGCTCATAGTCATGTTGTGTATGAATAAATTCACGTTTACTTCTTTTTTTCAAATTCATATGCCTTTTATTTCTTTTTCTTATCTTATTTCACTGGCTGCGATCACCAGCACAATATTGAACTAGTGAGAATAGATAGATGTCCTTGTCAAATCTTAAGGGGAAACAGTTGCTCTTTCACCATTAAACATAACTTAGCTGTGAGTTTTCATAGATTCCCAATATTAGGTTGAGGAAGTTCCCTTCTATACCAGATTTGCTGAGAGGTTTTATTATGAATGGATGTGCCATTTTGCCAATGCTGTTTCTACAGTTGTTGAGATGGTCGTGTGGATTTTCTCCTTTATTGTGTTAATATGGTAGCTTATTTTTTATTAATTTATTTTTTTTGAGACAGAGTCTCACTCTGTCCCTCAGGCTGGAGTACAGTGACGCTATCTTGGCTTACTGCAACCTCCTCCTATTTTTAGTAGAGATGGGGTTTCACCATGTTGGCCAGGCTGGTCTCAAACTCCTGACCTCAGGTGATCCACCCACCTTGGCCTCCCAAAGTGCTGGGATTACAGGTGTGAGCCACTGTGCCCAGCCGGTAACTGATTTTTGAATATTAATCCAACCTTATATTTCTGAGATAAACTTGTCTTGATCATGATATAGTATTTATTTTAAATATTACAGAATTTGAGCTGCTAATATTTTTAAGCTATTTTTGTATCAGTGTTTATGGAGGGATATTAGTTCATTGTTCTCTTGTGATGTCTTTGTTTGGTTTGGGTATTACAGTAGTATTGCTCTTAAAAAATGAGTTAGGGAGTATTCCTGTTCCCCTGTTTTTAAAAAGAGTTTGTGTAGGATTGGTCTTATTTCTTGCTTAATGTTTAATAGCCTTAACCAGTGAAGTCATCTGGACCTATAGTTTTCTTTGCAGGAAGAATTTATACCCAATATTTTATTAGGGAAAATTTCAAACATATAGTAAAGTTGGAAAAAATTATATGGTGAATATCCACATAACCCTCACCTAAATTCTGTTATTTACATTTCACTATACTGCTTTATCACATGTATGACACATAGGATAGATCTCCATCCATCAATCCATCTTTTTTTTTAATGTGTTTCAAAGTAAAATGCATATATCAGTGTACTTCTGTGGAAAACATTTTAATTGTTAGTTGAATTTCTTTAATAGATTTAGGAACAGTCAAGTTTACTACTGGTTCTTGAACCAGTTTTAATCATTTGTGTCTTCAAGGAAGTTATTCATTTATATAGGTTGTTGAATTTATTGGCATAATTCGTTCATAAAATTCTCCCTATTCCTTGAAATCCCTATAGGATTTATAGTGATGCCCTCTCAAATTCATGATATGAGTAATGTGTATCTTTTCTCTTCTGTTCCTTATCAGTCTGGTTAGAGGTTTGTCAGTTTTATTAATCTTTCAAAGAATTAACTTTTAGATTCATTGGCTTTCTGTTATTTTTCTTTTGTTTTCTTTTTAAGACAGGATCTCACTTCGTCACCCAGGCTGGAGTGCAGTGGCGCAATCTCTGCTCACTGCAACCTCCACTTCCCAGGCTCAAGTGATCCTCTGGCTTCAGCCTCCTGAGTATCTGGGACTACAGGCTTCTGCCACCACACCTGGGCTAATTTTTGTATTTTTTGTAGAGACGGAGTTTTGCCATGTTGCTTAGGCTGGTCTCAAACTCCTGAGTTCAAGTGATGCACCCACCTCAGCCTCTCAAGGTGCTGGGATTACAGGTGTGAGCCACCATGCCCACCCTGTTATTTCTCCTTTACATTGACTTATATGGTTATCTGTATTATTTCCTTCTGTTTGCTTTGATTTAATTTGCTCTTTTTCTAATTTCATAAGGTAGAAGTTTAGGTCATTGATTTTAGATCTTATTTTCTAATATGAAAAGTTAGAGCTGTAAATTTTTCCTGTACTAATAACATCTCACAAATTTTGGTAGGTTCTGTTTTCATTTTCATTCAGTTCAAAATATTTTCTCATTTATCTTGTGATATTTAGAAATGTGTTTCATTTCCATTATTTGGGGATTTTCAAGATATATTTTTGTTACTAATTGCGTGTTTAATTCCCTGATGGTCAGAAAATATACTCGGTGTGATTACAGTCCTTTTAAATTTATTGAGATTTGCTTTATGGTCCATTGTACAGTCTATCTTGTTGAATGCTCTGTGTGCATTTGAAAAGAATGTTTTCTGCTGTTACTGAGTTGTTTTCTATAAATAGCTTTTAGAAGTTAAGTATGTTGGTAGTGTTTAAATATTCTCTCTTTACTCTTTTTCTGTCTACAGGTGACTCTTAACACCCAAGTTAGAGGCACTGGCCCCCTGTGCAGTTGAAAATTGCGTGTTTTGACTCTTCAAAAACTTAACTGCTAATAGCTGACTATTGACCAGAAACTTTACCTCTTTTTTTTTTTTTGAGACAGAGTCTCACTCTGTCTCCCAGGCTGGAGTGCAGTGGCACACTGCCACCTCCGCCTCCCAGGTTCAAACGATTCTTGTACCTTAGCCTTCCAAGTAGCTGAGATTACAGGCGCCTGCTACCACACCCGGCTAATTTTTGTATTTTTAGTAGAAATGGGGTTTCACTATATTGACCAGGCTAGTCTTGAACTCCTGACTTCAAGTGATCCATCTGCCTTGGCCTCCCAAGTTCTGGGATTATAGGCATGAGCCACCATGTCTGACCCAGAAGCTTTGCTGATAACATAAACAGTTGATTAACCCATATTTTATTTATGTATTATATACTGTACTCTTACAATAAAGTTAGCTAGAGGAAAGAAAATGTTATTAAGAGAACCGCAAGGAAGAGAAATATATTTACTATTCATTAAGTGGAAGTGGGTCATAAAGATCTTCTTCATCATCTTCATGTTGAGTAGGCTGAGGAGGAAGGAGGAGGACAGGGAGGGGTTGGTCTTGCTGTCTAAGGATGGCAGAGGCAGAAGAGGTGGAGGAGGTGGAAAGGGGAGGCAGGAGAAGCAGGCACACTTGGTATAACTGACTTTGTGGTAATCCATCATAATTTCTGTCTAACATTTTTACTTTTTTATTTCTCTGAAAATGTTTCTGTATGGTACCAGTCTTTCTCCACCATTTGCTTTAGTTCTATTGCCTGTATCATAGAGTGGTTCATGTTGTAAAAGAAGTCAAAAGCAGTCTTGAATAATTGGAACCCTTCATCCAGATTGTCTAATGTCAGTTGGTTTCCTGGCTCTGCTTCTTCTATGTCTTCTTCCTATTGTCTGGCACTGGTTGGGGAAGAACACATCTCCGTCATGTCTTCTTCTGTTTATTCCTCTGATGATGTGTCTGTTAGTTCTGGAATTTCTCCAAGATCCATATCTGCAACCTCTTTTATAATTTCCTTGATTTGGCTCTGTTGTAAATCCTGTGAAGTCATGCACAACATCTGGACACAGTTTTCTCCTGAAGAAATTTGTTGTTTTGGACTTGATGACTTTTGTGGCTTTTTCCAATTTTTTTTTTTTTTAATAGAAACAGGGTCTCACTATATTGCCCAGGCTGATCTCAAACTCCTGACCTCAAGCCATTCTCCCTCCTCAGCCTCCCAAAGTGCTGAGATTACAGCCATTAGACATCACCCCCAGCCTTTCATGGCTTTTTCTTTTTGTTTTTTTTGGAGATGGGGTCTCACTCTGTCATGCAGGCTGGAGCGCATTTACGTGATCACTGCTCACTGTAGCCTTGGCCTCCTGGGCTCAAGTGATCCTCCCACCTCAGCCTCCTGAGGAGCTGGCACCACAGGCATACACTACCACACCCAGCTAGTTTTTTATTTTTTGTAGAGATGGGGTCTCACTATGTTGCCCAGGCTGGCCTTGAACTCCTGGATGCCAGCAGTCCTCCTACCTTGACCTCCCAAAGTGCAGGGATTACAGGTGTGAGCCACTGCAGCTGGCCCATGGCTTTTTCTGTAACAATGATGGCATCGTCAGTGTTGTAATCCTTCCAAATTTTCGTAATATTCTCTCCAATTGCGTTTTCTTCCATAGCATTGACAATCCTTTGCATAGAGTACATATGTAATGAGCCTTAAAGGTCCTTATGACCCTCGGATTTAGATTTAGAGGCTGAATTAGAGACATCTTTGGGGCACCCGTGGTTGGTGCTGAATTCGTGGGGTCATGGGTGGCCAAGGGCATTGTACAGTATCAAACGAACTTTAAAAGGCAGTTCCTTAACTGGCAAGGTACTTTGTGATTTCAGAGAAAAAGAATCAGTGGAACCAATCCAGTAAAAGGGTTTTTGTTGTCCAGGCCTCCTTGTCATATAACAAGAAGACTAGCAGAAGACTAGCAAGATAAAAACTGGTGTTTTTCTTTTCCCTTCAAGACTCAGGCCTTTAAGGTTTATAGATAAGGGCACTCCTCATCATAAACCCAATTGCATTTGCACAAAGCAGGGTTACTGTTCCTGCCTTAAATCCTGGTGGTCAGTTTCCTTCCTTACTAATAAATGTCCTTTGCAGAAATTTTTTTCAGAATAGGGTACTTTTGTCTACAGTGATTTTCTTTGTTCGTTCTGTTTGTTTGTTTTTACAGATAGAGACAGGGTCTTGCTAGCTCAGTGATTTTCTTTTTTTTTTTTTAATTTTATTTGGTAAAAGTTTCTTTTTTCTTTTCTTTCTTTCTTTTTTTTTTCTTTTCTCTTTTTTTTTTAAATTTATTTATTATTATTATACTTTAAGTTGTAGGGTACATGTGCATAACGTGCAGGTTTGTTACACCATCTCACACCAGTTAGAATGGCGATCATTAAAAAGTCAGTGATTTTCTTAATGGTGTCTAGAAATTTGTCTGTTGCCTCTTGGTCGGCAGAGGCTGCTTCTCCTGTTATCTTAACATTTTTAAAGCCAAATTTGTTTCAAAATTATCAAACCATCCTTTGCTGATATTAAGTTCCCCAGCTTTAAATTCTTCACCTTCCTATTGCTTTAAGTTGCCATATAATGACTTCACTTTTTCTGTAATCACATTAGAGTCTATAGGTATGCCTTTCTTACAGCAATCCTGCATCCACATAAAAGCTGCATCTTCAATACAAGATAAAAAGGTATTTTGCAAAAAATGCAAGATTTTCATGCCCGCTGACATAGCTGCAGGAATGGCTTCACAAATTTCCTTTCCTTTTCTTTCTTTCTTTCTTTTTTTTTTTACAATTATCCTTACACTAGATTCATTTTTCTTGAAATGGCAAGTGACTGCAGCTGCAGACCTCAGTCTGTGGTACGTATCAAGCAATTCAACCTCTTCTTGTAATGCCGTGACTCCTCTCTGCTTCTTGGGAGCGCTTTCAGCATCTCTCATGGCACTTTGTGTGGGTTCCATGGAGTTGTTCAAGTTTTACACTATTGCATTAAATACCATGAAAAATATATGAGAACTGTGAAAGATCTTTTTGTTTTTTTGTTTTTTCCTGAGATGGAGTTTCACTCTTCCTGTCCAGGCTGGAATGCAATGGTGTAATCCCAGCTCTCTGCAACCTCCACCTCCTGGGTTCAAGTGATTCTCCTGCCTCAGCCTCCTAAGTAGCTGAAATTACAGGCAAGTGCCACCACGCCTGGCTAATTTCTATATTTTTAGTAGAGATGGGGTTTCGCCATGTTGGCTAGGCTGGTCTCGAACTCCTGACCTCAGGTGATCTGCCTGCCTCAGCCTCCTAAAGTGCTGGGATTACAGGCGTGAGCCACTGCACCCAACTGAGAGATCACTTTTTACTGCAATACACAATTTATTGGAGAGAGGAACTACTCATGTGGAGATTATTAGCGTCACAGGGCATTTTAAGTGGATACTCACAGTTGAGCTCACCACAATAGCAACAGGAGATGGCTATGAAAATATTACAGTTGGCCAGGTGCAGTGGCTCATGCCTGTAATCCCAGCACTTTGGGAGGCCGAGGCAGGCAGATCACCTGAGGTCAGGAGTTCAAGACCAGCTTGGCCAACAGGGGGAAACCCCATCTCTGTGAAAATTAGCCGGGAGTGATGGTTCATGCCTGTAATCCCAGCTACTCAGGAGGCTGAGGCAGGAGAATCGCTTGAACCTGGGATGCGGAGGCTGCAGTGAGCCAAGATCATGCCACTGCACTCTACCCTGGGCAACAGAGTGAGACTCTGTCTCAAAAAAGAAAAAAAAAATTACAGTAGTATAGTAGGTACTACAGTTGATTTTATACAGTTATAATTTAATACTGCCTCTTTATATTTGCTTGTATTTCCCTCAGCTGCAAATGATGCCATGTATGGTGTGTGTGTGCATGAGTTTTGGTAAATTTTAACTTTTTATAATAGATTTGTATATATTTTATGGTAGTAAATGATAAAATATAGTCTCTATGTATATCTTACATTAAGTATGACATACTTAATGTTTTCTTCCTTTTTTTTTTTTGTTTTTGAGACGGAGTCTCGCACTGTCGCCCAGGCTGGAGTGCAGTGGTGCAATCTCGGCTCACTGCAAGCTCCACCTCCTGAGTTCATGCCATTCTGCTGCCTCAGCCTCTCAAGTAGCTGGGATTACAGGTGCCTGCCACCACGCCCGGCTAATTTTTTGTATTTTAAATAGAGACGAGGTTTCACTGTGTTAGCCAGGATGGTCTCCATCTCCTGACCTCCTGACCTCCTGACCTGATCCGCCTGCCTTGGCCTCCCAAAGGTTTAATTTAATTTGATTTTTTTTTTTTTTTGAGCTGCATCAGGGCTTTTAATTGAGAGTTTGTAAAGTCCTGATTTTTTTTTTTTTTTTAAGTTTAGGGTACATGTGCACAACGTGCAGGTTTGTTGCATATGTATACATGTGCCATGTTGGTGTGCTGCACCTATTAACTCATCATTTACATTAGGTATTTCTCCTAATGCTATGCCTTCCCCCTCCCCCCACCCCACAACAGACCCTGGGGTATGATGTTTCCCACCCTGTGTCCAGGTGATCTCATTGTTCAATTCCCACCTATGATTGAGAATATGCAGTGTTTGGTTTTCTGTCCTTGCGATAGTTTGCTCAGAATGATGGTTTCCAGCTTCATCCATGTCCCTACAAAGGACATGAACTCATCCTTTTTTGTGGCTGCATAGTATTCCATAGTGTATATGTGCCACATTTTCTTAATCCAGTCTATCATTGATGGACATTTGGGTTGGTTCCAAATCTTTGCTATTGTGAATAGTGCCACAATAAACATATGTGTGCATGTGTCTTTATAGTAGCATGATTGATAATCTTTTGGGTATATACCCAGTAATGGGATCAGTGGGTCAAATGGTATTTCTAGTTCTAGATCCTTGAGGAATCGCCACACTGTCTTCCACAATGGTTGAACTAGTATACACTCCCACCAACAGTGTAAAAGTGTTCCTATTTCTCCACATCCTCTCCAGCATCTGTTGTTCCCTGACTTTTTCATGATCACCATTCTAACTGGTATGAGATGGTATCTCACTGTGGTTTTGATTTGCATTTCTCTGATGGCCAGTGATGATGAACATTTTTTCATGTGTCTGTTGATTGCATAAATGTCTTCTTTTGAGAAGTGTCTGTTTTGTTTGTTTTTGTTTTTGTTTTGTTATGTTTGAGACGGAGTCTTGCTCTGTCGCCCAGGTTGGAGTACAGTGGCACGATCTTGGCTCACTGTAACCTCTGCCTCCTGGGTTCAAGCGATTCTCCTGCCTCAGCCTCCTGGGCAGCTGGGACTACAGGCATGTGCCACCACGCCCAGCGAATTTTTGTATTTTTAGTAGAGACGGGGTTTCACCATATTGGCCAGGCCAGTCTCGAACTCCTGACCTTGTAATCCAACCTCCTTGGCGGCCCAAAGTGCTGCAATTACAGGTGTGAGCCACTGTGCCTGGCCTTAATTTTGTTTTATTTTTTAAGAGATGGAGTCTCACTGTGTTGCCCAGGCTGGTCTTGAACACCTGGGCTCAAGCAATCCTCTCACCTTGGCCTCCGAAAGTGCTGGGATTTACAGGCATGAGCCACCATGCCAACCAGTTTTTTCAAAATTTCTAAGCTACACAATTTGCAAGATTTTTCAAATTGTTCCAAATCTTCAAAAACCTTTCTAATATATATGTATATTTTTAAATTTGCGGATAAGTGGACCCACACAGTTCAAACCCATATTGTTTAGGGTTACCTGTTTGTTCTATTAGTTACCGAAAGTAGTATGGAAACCTTCAACTTGTAACTATAGCTTTTTCTGTTTCTTCTTTAGCCTATCAATTTTGTTTCATTCAAAGTTTTGAAACTGCATATATGTATGGGTTTATTATGTCTTCATAATGAATAGACCTCTTTATCATTACGAAATTTTGCTCTATATTCCTGATACTATTTCTTGTTTTTAAGTCTCCTTTGTCAGATATTAATATAGCAATTCAACTTTCTTCTATCATTTTACTTTCAACCTGTGTCTTTATATTTTAGGTAGATTATTGTTGCCCAGGCTAGAGCCCAATGGCGTGATCTTGACTCACTGCAACCTCCACCTCCTGGGTTCAAGCTATTCTCCTGCCTCAGCCTCCCAAGTAGCTGGGATTGGATTACATGCATGCCCCACCATGCCAGGCTAATTTTGTATTTTTAGTAGAGATGGGGGTTTCTCCTTGTTGGTCAGGCTGGTCTCGAACTCCTGACCTCAGGTGATCCACCCACCTCTGCCTCCCAAAGTGCTGGGATTACAGGCATGAGCCACCGTGCCTGGTTTAAGTAGGTTTATTTTAGGCAACCTGTATAATTGGCTCTTGATTTTATATCCAATCTGAAAGTCTCTGCCTTTTAATTGGAGTATTACATTTAACTTATTTATGTATATAACTGAATTAAAAACTACCATCTTGCTTTCCCCCCATTTTTCCCATCCACTTATTGTTCTTTTTTTTTTTTTTCTTTTTCTGCCCTCTTTTGGTTTTACTGAGGGTTTTTTTTTTTTTATGATTTCATTTTATATCTGCTATTGACATTTTAGCTATCTGTTTTCGTTTTCTTTTTCTCATGGTTGCTATAAGGCTTACAGTATATCTTTAACTTATCACAGTGTACCTTCATGTTATTTATTTTTTTTAGATGGAATGTCACTTTGTTGCCAGGTCTGGAGTACAGTGGTACGATCTTGGCTCACTACGTCTCCCTCTTGGGATCAAGCAGTTCTCCTGCTTCAGTCTCCCCAGTAGCTGCGATTACAGGCATGTGCCACAACGGCCAGCTATTTTGTATTTTCAGTAGAGAGAGGGATTCACCATGTTGGCCAGGCTGGTCTCGAACTTCTGACCTCAAGTGATCTGCCTGTCTCGGCCTTCAAAAATGCTGGGATTGCAGGTGTGAGCCACTGCACCCGGCCATAGTGCACCCTCAAAATAATGTTATATTATTTCACGTTACATGTGAAAACCTTGTAATAGTGTATTTCCATTTGCCCTATTCTTTCATTGGTACTATTGTTGTCATACATTTTTCTTCTAGGGTTGTTTTAATTTCACAGTACATTATTGTTATTTTTTGCTTCAAAGAGTCAGTTATCTTATTCCTCATTTTTAAATTTGTGTAAAAATAATTTCTGTTTACCCATGTATTTACTATTTCTAATGCTCTTTATTGTTATTTATAGTTATAGGTGATATAAGCTTCCTTCTGCCAAAGAACATCTTTTTTTTTTTTTTTTTTTTTTTTGAGACGGAGTCTCACTCTGTTGCCCAGGCTAGAGTGCAGTGGCACGATCTTGGCTCACTGCAAGCTCCGCCTCTTGGGTTCACGCCATTCTTCTGCCTCAGCCTCCTGAGGAGCTGGGACTACAGGTGCCCACCATCACAGTGGGCTAATTTTTTTTTTTTTTTTTGAGTAGGGATGGGGTTTTGCTGTGTTAGCCAGGATGGTCTCGATCTCCTGACCTCGTGATCTGCCTGCCTCAGCCTCCCAACGTGCTGGGATTACAGGTGTGAGCCACTGCGCCCGGCGTTTTTTTTTTTTTTTTTTTTTTTTTTTTTTTTTGAGACAGAGTCTTGCTCTGTTGCCCAGCCTGGAGTGCAGTGGCGCGATCTTCACTCATTGCAACCTCCGCCTCCTGGCTTAAAGCAATTCTTCTGCCTCAGCCTCTCAAGTAGCTAGGATTACAGGCATGTGCCGCTACGCCTGGCTAATTTTTGTATTTGAGTAGAGACGGGGTTTCACCATGTTGGCCAGGCTGGTCTCCAACTCCTGACCTTGTGATCCGCCCACCTCAGCCTTGCAGAGTGGTGGGATTAGAGGTGTGAACCACTGCGCCCAGTCAAGAACATCTTTTAATATCTCTTGTAGTACAGGACTTTCAGCAACACATTCTCTCAGATTGTTTGAAAAGGTCTTTATTTTACTCTCATTTCTGAATGATGTTTTTGCTGGTTGTAGGATTCTAAGTTAACTATTTTTTTTCCTGTCAGCACAAATATTATTATTACATTGTCTTCTGGCTTACATACTTTCTGGCAAGAAATGTGAATTCTTATTTTTGTTCCTCTGTACATAATGTGTCTTTTTTTCTCTAGCTGCTTTTACTATTCTTCCTTTAACACTAATTTTATTATGATGTGCCTTATATCTACCATTTTTCTCTTTATTATGTTAATGGGTCTTTAAAATAATTGCTCTTTAAATTGTCCTTGTTGCTAACTTCATCATCTCCCTCATTTCTGGGTCTATTTCTATTGACTGCTGTTTCTCTTGGTTATAGGTCACATTTTTCTGCTTCTTGATATGTCTGGTGATTTTTATTGAATTTAAGTGCTAGATTTTGTTGTCTTTCTTTAAATTATATTGGACTGTATTCAGGAAGGCAGATAAAATATTTATGGAGTAGTACAATCCTTCTGACACATCTTTGAAGTCTTCATTTGGGTAAGTTTAAAGTAGCCTTTACTCTAGGGCTAGTTTAGTGCCACTGCTAAGGTGTAACTATTCTGGCATCTTGTTTGAATGCCCTAGGTATTCAACAAGTACTCTTCATTCTGGTTAGTCAAAATTCAAACATCTCCCAGCCCTCTGTGAACTCTGAGAATTGTTCAGCTTACAAATTCTCAGTTAATTTTTGTCTGACCTAGTTGAGTAAGACCCAACATATGCAATCCATATTATTAATATTTAAGAAGAAATTCAGTAGAAACACTTTGAAAATTTCTGAAGCTCCTTCTCAGCCTATCTCCCTTCTTTTTGATAATCTGCCTCCGGAAACAACTATATGTCTCCTTAGCTCGGCAGGACCTTAAAGTTCTCCTTGTTTTCTTTCTCTTAGGATTCCTGTCCTGCATTGCCTGTTATCCAGTATCTGACAAGAATTGTTTCCCAGTTCTCAGTTACTCTATCAAGTGGAAGTTCTGAACTACTTTAAAATACTGCATACCCTGAGTTGCCCAACTGAATTTTTTGAATTTCACATATTTTTCAGAGAACCTTCCCTTACATTAACTATTCATATATACATATATATAAAATCTCTGCCTACCTCATTCTCGTTCTTCCCTCCTCTTTTTCTCAGTTACTACAGAAGGAAGTCTCAAATGGATATTGGAAATGGTATATATAGTGAACATTTTTATGTCCTTTTTAAGATAATTTACTAAAACGTTTCTGATATTCCCTTTCCCCATTTTTTTTCCATCTATTCTTGGGTCCAAGTGCTAGCCTTAACTAACATTGATCATTTACAAAGGCTTAGCCTTCATGTCTCTCAACAGTAAGGAGAGTTTGAACCTGAAGCTTTTGGGTCTCTAATATTTTATCCTTTTAACTGTCTGCTTGGTCACTGTGTCTCTTTGAGACCCTCCATCTGCCCATGGACGAGAAGGGTAAGCCGATAGCATTTAAAGGAATTTAACAGTCTCCTCTGGGTACTAGTTAGCATTGGAGCTCATGAATCTAATTGTTTTCCTTGTTGTCTGAGATACAACTCTTTTGGTTGCTATATGCAAACAAGTGCTAAAAATGGCTCAGCAACTCCTTGAACCTGGCTGCTCAAAGATCACTATGTTTGTCTGCTTAGATTGTTTTGGACAGTTATCTAATAAGTACACTGCACAGTTGAGCTGAATTTATGCAGTTGGAATCCATTGCTACATTGAACACACCTCAGAAGGACATTTCAGAGTGGATCAAATGTAATTTCTGAGAAACCATAGCTATAGCTATAGCTTGTATATTTTGAGAGTAAAGTGACATCCTCTCCCATTCATTTCATCTTTTGTACAGGATTTATTTTTTTCAGTGTCAGGTCTGAGCCTTGAAGAAACTGCCTTTCAGGTGATTGCCCTGATGGAGTCTAGGCTGTCAGTGTCAGTCACAGATGTGTCCAAGCTAATGGTTGGTCCTTCCTGCAGCTGCTGTCTCAGGGGTCCTGCTACACTAGTGTAGAATTTTGCGCTCAGAATTAGCTACCACAGTAATGTAAAGAGGAAGAGGTGGTAAACAAAAGAGAAGAGGCCGGGCGTGATGGCTCACGCCTATAATCCCAGCACTTTGGGAGGCCAAGACAGGCGGATCATGAGGTCAGGAGATTGAGACCATCCTGGCTAACGTGGTAAAAACCCTGTCTCTACTCTAAATACAAAAAATTGGCTGCGTGTGGTGGCGGGTGCCTGTAGTCCCAGCTGCTCGGGAGGCTGAGGCAGGAGAATGGCTTGAACCCAGGAGGCGGAGCTTTCAGTGAGCCGAGAGTGCGCCACTGCACTCCAGCCTGGGTGACAGAGCGAGACTCCGTCTCAAAAAAAAAAAAAAGAAAGAAAAAGATAACAAGCCTTGGGTTCCTTATTTTCCCAGTCTTAGAAGGTGTGACTAGCTACCCATTCACTGATCAGTTAAGCAGCTGACTCCAAACCATACTTAGTGTTACTGGCTCAACCCTCTATGTCCTTACATCTGTGGGTGTGCCTGTTGATGGATGCATGTTAGCTCCATAAAGGCAAGACTTGGCTCTGAGGGCTTTCGAAGCCTGTCAAAGAGTGCTGAGAACAGTGCTGAAGGTACATCAGGATCTAACTCTAATCTTACCATGTGACCTTGATGAGGGATTCCTTTTTTTTTTGGTTGGGCCTGTGTTACTAAATTAGTTTGCAAACATGTTGACTGTTCGTTGTTTCTTAGGACTCTGTTAGACATTATGAAAATCCATCACACTGAGCCTTCTTCAGAGTGCTGGGCATCTAGCTATGAGAGATTTCAGAGAGGAAATCAGTAGTAATGGCATGTTGTTTTTCTAGAAGAGGGCCTGCCACTCTGCCTGCGTCCACCTGCTAATGCATGAACCCTAAAGCAGTATATTTTTTCCTCCACAGGAAATCCCTTGTTGGGAAACCTGTAGAATGCAAATATCTTCCAGAAAGGGTGGGGACAGCTGAGAGGAATTTTCTTATTTATGGATGGGATTGAAAGGGAAGCTATGGAAATAGGTCACTTCTCCCAATTTCAGGCCCTAAAAAATAGTTATTCATAGGGTCATATCAAGGCAAAGAAAATAATAGTAACAGCTACAGTTCTTAAGTGCTTTCTGTGTGCCATGCACAGAAAGCTTTCAATACATTGTCTTATTTAGTCCTCAGAACCAGCTATATATGATGAAGTTATTAGTATTCCCACTTTAAAGATGAACAAACAGGCTTACCCAGCTCCACCCTGCTGCTAACTGGTGAAGATAGGATATGAGTCCAGGCAGGCTAACTCTAGAGCCATACTCTTAACCACTATGCCATCTTGATTATCACTAGCTACTAATTGGAACTTTTCAGCACCCAGGTGCAACTAGACCCAACAGTGACCTGCCAAGATCTTTACTTAGAGAACATCTTGGCAGTGCTGTGCTTCTTGTTTAGCTTTAATTAATCTTGAATTTGGAAGAATATGGATTTTAGGGAAAGAAGAATTGGCTTTTGCTTCTCCCTCATCAGAATCCCTCTTCTAAGCTGTCCAGCATCTGACTACACTTAACATAATTGTTAGAATGCCGTTGAGAGGCTCTGCTTAGGCTGGTTAAATTGCAAGGTTAGGGACAGACCTTTATTGCTTCTGGGTGAAAAGAGGGCTATTCCTCATTAGGAGACACATAACCAGTTCTGGGAAAGGCCTGGTTTTAGGAAAATAGAGGAAGAATGGGAGGCTAAATTTAGTCCTTTCAGAGGAAATAAACGATAAGACCTTCCATTTCTCTTTCAGTCTCTTGCCCAAGTTTATAGAGCATTTTAGACCCAATAACAAATCCAGAGAAGAGAACTAGGCAATGCCCTGAGTAGGTCATTCTCAATTTTGTAGGAAAAGTTGTCTTCCTTTGAGTTTGAGGAAATTTGCTGGGTATTATAAAGAAGATGACTTCAGCCTTTCTGGCTGACAAATGGTATGTTTGACTTGTGATATTGCCTCTCCATGGATGGTGAGAGGGAGATTTCATTGTGTGTTTACCATTAAAAACTGCCTGCAGCTTCTTGGACCTTCCTCTCCCCTCTAGCAGTCGATTTGCCAGTGACCAGTGTTGAAGGCCCAAGGTATGCTGAGCACTTTTTTTTTTTTTTTTGAAGTGGAGTCTCACTCTGTCGCCAGTCATGATCTTGGCTCACTGCAACCTCTGAACCTCCTGGGTTCAAGCGATTCCCCTGCCTCAGCCTCCCAAGTAGCTGGGATTACAGGCACATGCCACCACTCCTGGCAGATTTTTGTATTTTTAGTAGAGATGGCATTTCACTATGTTGGCCAGACTGGTTTTGAACTCCTGACCTCAAGTGATCTGCCCGCCTCGGCCTTCCAAAGTACTTGCATTACAGGTATGAGCCACTGCACCCAGCCCAGCACTATTTCTTTTAAGGATAAGACAATTATGCTAGGACTAGGAGGTCAGAAAGGTCAGAGCAGTGAACAGTTTAGAAAGGTGGCTTGGGGAGCAAACCTGATTATTCAGTCCTTCTTTTTTTTTTTTTTCTGTATACCTGCTTTGTGGTCCAGACTTCTTGCTTCTTGATTCTGTGGGCACCAGGATAGATGTGTCCAAAATCCTGAAACATCATGAGGAATAAACTCCATTACCCAACTTGCCATGGAACAAACTCATTATTTCTCCATTATCAGCTTGCAGAATAAGTAGTGCCTACCCAGCCCCCTCCACATTATGGGAAAGAGAAGCAAGGGCAGTGTCTGGACTTAGCCTGGTGATGCTCTTGTTTGTATTTTCAGAGACTGATGACTCAGGCTGTCCTTTCCTGCTTTGTGGAAGAAATGGGTTCAAAAAATCATATTCTCTAGTGAGTAAACAGCCAAAGTAGAATCAAGAATCCAGTGGGACAGATGGATGGAAATTATTATGAAAATCCTATAAAAAACCTTTTTATCTTTTTTTCCTCCTGATTCCATTTTAACTCCTTTATCTGTTTCAAGTCATCCAGAGATTAATTTTTTTATGATTAGGAGTTAGGGTTAAAGCAGAACTGCATGGAAGTGGAACAGAATGATGACAGTCTCTTTGGGAAAATGGAAGATTAGCCTTGAGATAGGAGCATTCATTGTAGAAGGAATTTATTGAATCTTTTGACACTCTACCCCGAGCCTGAAGACCACAGGATGGCAGAGGCCTGAAAAGCCCAATTAAAGATCAAAGACCTTTGAATTTCAAGCTTTCATCTAAAATGAGTATGGAGTAATCAAAATAGCAGCCAAAATCAGATATTGCTGATAATGAGTTTGGAGTGGTCTATAAAATTTTGTTGGTTTACACCAACTATCAACAGGGTTAAGCGGGGTGTTCAACTGCTAGTATTGAAAATTGTCAAACCCTGGAGCCCTAAGGAGCTGGGCAGTAAACAGCTAAAGTGAGTAAACGGCTATCATTAAAGCTCAAACAGCAAATCAAGGCTTCACCAGGTTACTTTCTTAGCTCTCCACAAATCGTACTTCCAAACTTCTTAGGAGAAGCAAGTTTGAATTCCTCGAATCTTTGGTCTCTGAAGACCCAAGTTTAGCCTGTAAACTCAAGAATGTGCCCCAGGTTAGACCAGCCTGCTAGTATAGGAAGAGCACTGGATTGAGAGAAAATTCTGGTATATAATCCCAGTTTTATGACTTTGGGCGATTTCCAATCTTTCTGGACATTTATTTCTTCCTCTGTGAAATGAGGGCCATGAACTAGGTAAGTGATTTCAAAGGCTCCTCCCAGAACTATTATTTTTTCTTTATATATGTTTATATATAATATATAAATATTTTATATAATTTATTTTATATAAATATATACAAATATATGCATGTTTTTTCACACCTGTGTATATATATTTATATATAATATATAAATATATTTTATATAATTTATATAAATATATTTTATATAAATATATACAAATATATGCATATATTTTTTCACACCTGTGATTCCAGTACTTTGGGAGGCTGAGGTGGAAGAATCACTTGAGCCCAGAAGGTCAAGGGTGCAGTAAGCTGTTATTAAGCCACTGTACCCCAGCCTGGATGACAGTGAGCTCTTGTCTCAAAAAAATAATAAAACATAGGCCATCATCCAGGGCCTGGTCTTGAACTCCTGACCTCAAACGATCCTCCCACCTTGGCCTCCCAAAGTGCTGGGATTATAGGTGTGAGCCACTGTACCTGATCCAGAACTATTATTTCTATGGTTTTGTCCATGTAGTAGCACTTGGCCAAAAAGAGGTATGATAACCGGGCGTGGTGGCTCACGCCTGTATCCCAGCAATTTGGGAGGCCGAGGCAGGCAGATCGCCTGAGGTCAGGAGTTCAAGACCAATGTGACCAACATGGTAAAACCCTGTCTCTACTAAAAGTACAAAAATTAGCCAGGAGTGGTGGCGGGCACCCGTAATCCCAGCTACTTGGGAGGCTGAGGCAGGAGAATCACTTGAACCCAGGAGGTGGAGGTTACAGTGAGCTGCGATCATGCCAGCCAGGGTGACAGAGCGAGACTTCGTCTCAAAGGAAAAAAAAAGGTATGATTTTTTTTTTTTTTTTTTTTTTTTTGAGACGGAGTCTCACGCTGTTGCCCAGGCTGGAGTGCAGTGGCGCAATCTCGGCTCACTGCAAGCTCCGCCTCCCGGGTTCCCGCCATTCTCCTGCCTCAGCCTCCTGAGTAGCTGGGACTACAGGCGCCCGCCACCGCGCCCGGCTAATTTTTGTATTTTTTTTAGTAGAGACGGGGTTTCACTGTGGTCTCGATCTCCTGACCTTGTGATCCGCCCGCCTCGGCCTCCCAAAGTGCTGGGATTACAGGCTTGAGCCACCGCGCCCGGCCAAAAAGGTATGATTTTCCTTATCGCTATCCTCAGATGCTAGGAATAACTCCAGGCCTTCCTGGCTACCATGTAACAAGCTGATTCATCTTATTCGAATACATCAGACACTTTTTCTTTTTTCCCCTCCCTCACATCAGATACTTCCATTTTTCCATTTTCATTGTTTCTATTTGTTTCCATCTCAACAGCCTTCATCCATTTGGCACCTTCTGTTTGCTAGGCCCTATCATTTATTTTTTATATTTATTTTGTATACTATCTCTAATCTTCATAATGTTATAAGACGATAGTATTATGACCACTTCACCATTAAGGAAACTAAAACCCAGGTCAAAGTCATATAACTAGTAAATGATGGTTCAAAATTTGAACCTAGGTTTCTGATTTTGTAGCCTCTTTATTCCCCACTACCATCCTGTTAGGTTCCTGGTTTATTTTCTATTCTGTAAGAAGTCTCTGTAAGCTTCTCTGTTAGTATCTTGTGGTCTCAGCCTCATCTGGCAGCCTGGCCCCTAGGAAAGACCATACATGTTGCCCTGGTTGGGAGAGGGCTGGTGGCAGCTTCCCATGTTTTCCCCAAACAGGTTAAACTGTAAATGTCAGCTTAAATTGAGAAGAAACTAATGAACACAAGTTTGCTGCCAGGTCACATCCTATTATTTAGTCGTCCTCTCACTGTTACTCTGCTGGGAATTCAGGTCAACAGAGATTCGAAACTGAGTAATTTTTCAGGCACAAGGCAAAGCCCTCTGGCATTGAGACTGAATAGCCATTGCCAGGAACTTTTCGACGTCGGCGATTCTTGTTTTGCCACTGCTATCTTCAGGGTAGAAATTATTTTGTGTTTCAAAGGCCTTGCTGAAATAAATGGAGCACAGGCTACTGAATAGTCCGTGAGGAATGCATATTATGTGTGCTAAGGTGTGTATGTGTCTGAAACCTTGTCAACAATTTTGAACTAACCTTGTGCACTAGGATCTCATCTATTTCCTGTCTTGAAGACATCCTGATCCTGATGTAGCCAACAGCCTCACAACCTGCATCATGCAAAGCCAGCCCTCTCTGTTTAGTTTTTCTTTAGTATAACCTGTGTCACTTTGCACTACCAAAGTTATCCTGGCCATTCTCTGAGTTCTGGCTGATGCCTTGCTAGTTACACTGAGAATGGTGAGGTCATTGTGAGAGGCTTGCTTTCATATTGCATAGACAATGTTAGCCTGGTGCAGTGGCTCATGCCTGTTATACCAGCACTTTGGAAGGCTGAGGCGGGTGGATCATGAGGTCAGGAGTTTGAGACCAGCTTGGCCAAAATAGTGAAACCCCATCTCTACTAAAAATAACAAAAAAAATTAGCCGGCATGGTGGTGCGCACCTATAATCCCAGCTACTCAGGAGGCTGAGGCAGGATAATTGCTTGAACATGGGAGGCAGAGGTTGCCGTGAGCCGAGATTGCGCCTTTGCACTCCAGCCTGGGCGACAGAGTGAGACTCTGTCTCAAAAAAAAAAAAAAAAAGAATAATAGACAATGTTGTTTTCTCTTCACCAGAATCTGCCATAGGCTGAATGAAGAAGTATGAGGCCCTAGCCCCTGGCTTATGGTTAGAACTATCTTGAGACAGCCATAACTCCAAATACTCCTTGTCACCAGAAAATCTTTCATTATAAAATTAGTAACCATTACTGACTATGATTATGTGCCAGGCATTGTATAATCATTATCTCATGTTATCTTCACATCAGCCTTACAAGATGTAGATGCTGTTGTCTTCATTTTATAGATACTGAAAACTGAGGCTCAAAGAGATTAAGAAACTTGCATAAATTTATTTTGCTAATTAGTGGTTGACTGGGAACTAAAACGTAGGTCTCTGACCTCAATCCTATGTTCTTGATGACTTCGCTGTCCTCCCAGGCCCCTTACCTCCAGAGACTTCAGGGGCAGATGTTTAGGCCCTCCCAAACATTGCCCGCTTTGTTTTCCCCTTACTTAAGTTGAGGCAAAGTGTTTTGAGGCAAAGAAGAGGGCATGAGATCTTTGAAACTGAGTCCATTTTTGTATCCTTTGTCTTCCACTTGAACCCAGAAGATGTTCCTTTGTGGTGAGGAATCACTTATGCACATAGAATCTTTGGGACAGTTTGAAATAGGCAGGTACTTCCTGGACTGTGAAAGTAGTTACTTTTGAGTCATAGGAGCTGTCTAGGTAGCTGTGTAGCCATTGGGATGACAGTGTTTCCATCAATTGTATGTTATTTAAAACTTTTATTCAGGAACTTAAAAACTTTTATTCCCATGTCATTTTAGGAAGGTGAGTTCAAGTTCCATTTTACAGAGAAAAGGGCTGAGACTCCCAGAGGCTAGATGAATTGTCTAAAGTCCCATAATAAGAGGCTAGGTGAATTGTCTGAAGTCCCATAACAAGAGTAGAACTCCAAGCTCAGTTAATTTTCTTTTCTTTTTTCTTTTCTTTTTCTTTCTTTCTTTCTTTCTTTCTTTCTTTCTTTCTTTCTTTCTTTCTTTCTTTCTTTCTTTCTTTTCTTTCTCTTTCTCTCTCTCTTTCTCTCTCTCTCTTTCTCTCTCTGTTTCTTTTTCTCTTTCTCTTTCTCTCTTTCTCTTTCTTTCTGTCTCTTTCTCTCTCTTTCTTTCTGTCTCTCTCTCTCTCTCTCTTCTTTCTTCTTTCTTTTTGAGACAGAATCGCACTCTGTCACCCAGGCTGGAGTGCAGTGACATGATCTCGGTTCACTACAACCTCCGCCTCCCGGGTTCAAGTGATTCTCCTGCCTCAGCTTCCCAAGTAGCTGGGATTACAGGCACCTACCACTGTGCCCAGCTAATTTTTGTATTTTTAGTAGAGACAGGGTTTCACCATCTTGGTCAGGCTGGTCTCGATCTCCTAATCTCGTGATCCATCCACCTCGACCTCCCAAAGTGCTGGGATTACAGGCGTGAGCCACCGTGCCTGGCCAGCTCAGTTAACTTTCTATCAGGCTGTTGCCAAGACTCAACTCTCTGTCTCCTAAGGGTCATAGGTGGTGGTGTGAGGATTCCTTGGACAGCATGTGACCTGTAGGTGACTTACGGGCTTTGAGGCTACCTTAAGCTGAGGTGGCTGGCATGATTCTAGGAAGCCCACAAGCCCAACAGCCAATGAAAGAAGGTAGCCTTGTGCTTGCGGGGGCGTAGACTGTTACCTGATGGATTGGAAAGGGATTTCAACCTGAGAGGGACCTTTAGAGTTGCCAGGAAGCAGATACTGTGGCTGCAAATTGTGGTGAAGCCTCAGGCCTTTAGGCAGAGGCTCTGGGAGATGGCTGTCTGCCTAAGTGTGGCCCTCACCATGTCCCAGGCCAGTGCTGAGACTCAAATGAGACATGTTCCTTAAGTCTGAAACTACAGAAAGCAAAGTCCCAGGCTAGGCAAGTACCTGCTAGTGTTCTGAAGTCTTGGATGGGTTGGGGCCCAGACCTGAGCCTAGAATATCTTTTTCCCTTGGGAGTAAAAAAAAAGTGACAAGGGCAAGAGACAGCAGAGACTAGATGAACTGACAGGCAACTTTCCTTGGGTATAAGAGGAAGAAAGGAAGTAAGCCCACAAGAAAGGGCCAGGGAAGGCCGGGCGCCGTGGCTCACGCCTGTAATCCCAGCACTTTGGGAAGCCAAGGCAGGTGGATCACCTGAGGTCAGGAGTTGGAGACCAGCCTAGCCAATATCATGAAACCCGTCTCTACTAAAAAGACAAAAAAAAAAAAAAAAAAAAGCCGGGCGTAGTGGTAGGTGCCTGTAATCCCAGCTACTCAGGAGGCTTAGGCAGGAGAATCGCTTGAACCTGTGACGTGGAGTCTGCAGTGAGCTGAGATTGCACCATTGCACTCCAGTCTGGGCGACAAGAGCAAGACTCTGTCTCAAAAAAAGAAAAAAAAAAAGAAAGGGCCAGGGAAGGGGGAGGTGGCAACAGGCAGTGTCTGGACAAGAGGAGAGCTGAGATCACGAGCACCATAAGTCCAGCCAGGCTTCTGGTTTTCTTTTCTTTTTCTTTTTTTTTTTTTTTTTTTTTTTTTTTTTTTTTTGAGACAAGGTCTCACTCTGTCATCCAGGCAGGAGTACAGTGGCGCGATCTCAGATCATGGCATCCTCCACCTCCCGGGTTTCAAGCTATTATCCTGCCTCAGCTTCCCAAGTTGCTGGAATTACA
Organism: Macaca thibetana thibetana; assembly: GCF_024542745.1. NCBI lineage: Eukaryota > Metazoa > Chordata > Mammalia > Primates > Cercopithecidae > Macaca > Macaca thibetana. The sequence continues at coordinate 97,937,146 of NC_065586.1, read as the reverse complement.
GGTGTGCACCACCACTAATGTTTGTATTTTTAGTACAGACGGGGTTTCACCATGTTGGCCAAGCTAGGTCTTGAACTCCTGACTTCAGGTGATCTGCCTGCCTCGGCCCCCCAAAGTGCTGAGATTACAGGCGTGAGCCACCATGTCCGGCTGCTTCTGGTTTTCTTCCAAGGAGCTAGTAGCTCAGGGACCTTCTCTGCTCTCACCTCCCTGTAACAAACTAAACTAAACCATGCTGGCAAAAGCCAGATTTATTGGGATAGGAAGAAATCACTCTTCTAAGTGAGACCTTAGACCTTCTCCCCTGCCCTGGCAAGAGGAGAAAGTCCAGGTGATCAAAGCAGCCTTACCTGCAGCCTGAGGCTCTCAGGATGTGGTCAAAAGGTACAACCATCTCTTCACATGCAGTAACTTCTTTCGCAGAAATTGACTTTAGCATGATGTTTGTCCTTTGGCACTTAATACCCCTCAGGAAAGGCTGAGTCCAAGTTGCTGGGTCTTAAGCATAGATGAAGCTCCCCAGATTTCAGGGCATAGGAAAACATGTATTATTCTATTCTGCCTGGTTCCTAGGGGCTGATTCCATCTTAGAGGAATTTTGCCTTTTTCTGGGCTTGAGCCATTCACTTCTGAGCCAAGACCTTGGCTGCAGATATTCCAGCCACGAGTCCAGCCCACGTGCATGAGAGGACCAGATTACTTTGTGGGTGACTGCTGTTGCTGGGTACCAGTCCTCCTGCCTACAGAACTGACAAATGGAATGAGAAGTAGAGGAACCAGCCTATACTTCAGTCTATGGGACACACCAGGCAGAATGATCTTGTAGAACTGGGTGTCTGAAGGGAAGAAAGCTGGGCCAGACCTTTGCCCTAGCCGTTCCTTCCTTCCCAAACCAAACTCAGTAACTCTCCCATAGGGACACAAGCCTTCCCTGTGCCGTCCAGCCCTTCTCTCTCCTCAGGAATTTTTGGCAGCCAGAGTGTTTGCTACCAAGTGAAGTCTGCCTGGCACAAATTTGGACTGGTACAGGGAGCAGTGCAGAGGCACCTTTGGGCCCCTCAGGAGCCTGTCCTCCATCCTGACTCTGGCTTATTTCGTCTTCCCAACTCCCCACCCCCTTCTATCAGAGCTGTGTGTTCATTGTCACTCACTAATTCCTCCAAGCTCCCTACTGAGCAGGGAGTGCTCCACAATGCCATAGGCTTTCCTCCAGGTCAGATCAACTTCACTCTGATGATCAGAGTGAATGATCATCCCCTCTCCTGGTCTCCCCTTTCTTCCTAGCTCACTTCTTCTGATTTGATGTGTAGTGCCTCTCCCTCAACTGCCCCTGCCTTTGATTCATGATCTTATAAGCTGAAGTGACATCTGGCCTGGTTATGAACAGTCCCTTCTTTCTGTAACCACAGATATTCAAGGTTCCTGGAGTCAGTGGAAGTCTGAATCCTCCCCACATAGAAAATCAGAGAGGTGTTATGGGAGGAAAACCCCACAGAACAAAGGCTCTAGCTTAGTCTTGAAAGCGTACCCTATACCCAAAGGCTGGGATGCCCTGAAGTTCAGTCCAGGCACTGGATAAGAAGAATGAGTTGGCACTGAGCAATGAAAACAAGTAGCAGATGGTGCTGAGGAACATCCCAAGACTGAAGAAATGTGGTTCCCAGAATGGGAGAAGGAAGGAGACATTGGCAAAGTCTTACTCAGCAACTGTGACAACCTGGCCAGGGAAAGCTTCAGGATAAGGCTGAGAGCACATTTGTGGTGTCAGGGATACTGGTAAGCTGAGATGCTTACTGTTCTATAACCTCTTCTCATGCTCTTTTACCATACTCAGAGTAAACAGACTTGGTGGCCAGGCTGGGCTGTTCAGGAAAGGCAGGGAATAGAAGAGATTAGAAAGTCGCGGTGGTTGCAGTGGCTCATGCCTGTAATCCCAGCACTTTTGGAAGTCAAGGCTGGTGGATCAACTGAGGTCAGGAGTTAGAAACCAGCTTGGCCAACATGGAGAAATCCCGTCTCTACTAAAAATACAAAAATTAGCTAGGCATGATGACACGCACCTGTAATCCCAACTACTCAGGAGGTTGAGGCATGAGAATTACTTGAACCCAGGAGGCAGAGGTTGCAGCGAGCCGAGATTGTACCACTGCACTCCAGCCTGGGCGATAAGAGTGAGGCTCTGTCTCAAAAAGAAAAAAAAAAAGAGAGAGAGAGATTAGAAAGTTGGCCAGGCTTGGTGGCTCACACCTGTAATCCCAGCACTTTGGGAGGCCAGCGTGGGTTGATCACCTGAGGTCAGGAGTTCGAGACCAGCCTGGCCAACATGGTGAAACCCCATCTCTCCTAAAACATATAAAAATTAGCCAGCTGTGGTGGTGTGTCCCTGTAGTCCCAGCTACTCGGGAGGCTGAGGCAGGAGAATCGCTTGAACCTGGGAGGCCGAGGTTGTAGTGAACTGAGATCACACCACTGTACTCCAGCCTGAGCGACAGAGCGAGACTCAGTCTCATAAAAAAGAGAGAGAGAGAGAAAGTGGTCCCAGAAACCTGAGGCATCGTTCCCTGTAGCCAGGCTATTTTCTGGAAGATAAGTAATGAGCAGGGTTTCTTGGGGGTGTTGTCACAGACCAAACCCAAACCAGTAGATCAGCAGCGTGGAGCTAAGGGATGTGGGATTTGCATGGCCTAAGCCCTGCCTGGCTCTTGATGTCCCCCAGGTGCTGGAGGTGGTGAGAGCCAACTATGACACACTCACACTGAAGCTGCAGGACGGCCTGGACCAGTATGAGCGCTACTCAGAGCAGCACAAGGAAGCTGCCTTCTTCAAAGAGCTGGTAAGTGCCCCACCGCCTCTGCCTGTGTCTTAAGGGCCCACCCGCAGCCACTGGGTTCTACTGTGCAGATGGGCTTCTAGGGGACAACTGCGGTTTGCTAAGGGCAGATAAAACAAGACTTGAGGGGTCTGCTGGGATGGGGTATGCAACTTCTCTCCGCCACTGTACCAGGCAGTAAGAGAAGATGCTATTTGAGGTGGTGTTGCCTACTTCTCCTCTGCAGCCATGGAGACAGCCCTTGCACAGCTCCAGCTGGGCCTGGGGTTTGATGTGTGTTCCCAGGGGCAGATCTAGCTCATTATTCCTTAACCTGTCCTCAGGGCAACTAATAAGAGTAATTGATTCTTCCCCTTCTTATGGAATTACTTCTTCCCAAACTCCTAACTGGCCGCTGGTCTGAGTCCCCTCCCGATCTAGTTCTCCAGTCTCCGCTCCCTGCTTTCTAATCACTCAGCTTCCTGCAGCCCCAACCCTTGGGCACTTGGAGCCATGAGCATTTGCTGTGCCTCCTACACTTCCCAGTCAGTGTCTCCACAGAGCTAGCCCTATTGATGGTCCCTTTCCTGCCCTGTACTCTGAGCTGTTCTCAAGAAAAGCTCAGCCTCCCTGCAGTCCTGTCACCCTACCAGCTTGGTTTTACACAAACATCCTGGCTGGGAACTGAGACCAGGACATGCAGGCCTCTGTACCCACTTTCCCTATCCTTAGACCTCCCTCTGCTGGGGCTGAACTTGCATCAGCTCAGCTTTTACTTACCCCATGCCAAGTGTGTGGTAAAGGCACTGCATTTTAGATCATTTGTCTTGTGCTAAACATAGCCCAACTCTGTTCCTGACATGACATTCCTCAGGATTTTGGACTTCCAAAGGGTCAGGAAGACATGTTCTGGGGTGAGTTCATTTGGAACACAGAAATCATTACTGTAAAGTGATAGCAGAGTAGAGCATTTTTATGGAATGGTTGGCAAGTCTTCAAGTTGATGTGGAGGAAGTACTGGGAGCCAGTGGTTAACAGAGAGCAATCTGTGAGGAGCTGGAGAGGGTTACAGGAGCGGTGTCTTGAGGCTCTGAGACACTCACCATGGCCTTACTCATTTCTGCTCATATTCGTTCCCCTAGCACAGGGGAGCAAAGAGGGTCTGGTCCGGTTTGGAGCTAATGAGCTCAAATTTCCTGCTGTTTGCCATGCTGCCCTTTCTTCTGCTTCCTTCCTGACGACTTCATTAAGTTTCCTATAGCATAGCAGAAATTGAAGGAAAGCTTCTGAGACTTTGGGGCCCAGGAGGACACACTGTCCTTCTCCCTCCCTTTTTGTTTCTCAGGCAACCTACACAGCTATTTCCTATGGGAAAATCTCCTTGAAGAGTCTGCCAGATTCCTCTTGGAACCCTCTCAGAGTAGGGACTTGGGCCCTCTGACCCTTTCTCTACAGGCTTTTCCCAGGCTGACCCAGGCAACACTTCGTGCAGGGTTCTGTGGGTAGAGAGTACGTGAGGTGAGCAGTGGGTACACGGCAAGGATACGCCCCAGGCTTTCCTCTCGAGTGGGCAGGCATCTTAGAAGGAGTACTATAGGAGTTAAGAATACTTGGCCCTGCTCCCAAGCTGGAACTCACTAGCAGTGTCACCTGGCCCTGGCCATTGAAATTGGCCTCCTTGGATCATACCCTTACCATCTATGCCAGAAAAGGACTGCATCTCTAAACACTCCTGCCAACCCGAAAATGTAGATAAATCCAAAGGGAGAGTGAAGAGACTAGAAACACATCTAAAGAGAGGTGGTACTAGAGCATGAGTCCTCTGGCCTCAGTTTCTCCTCCTCCATCAGATCACTGAGCAGCCCAGTCCCCCTTCTGCATAGCCAAAGCAGGGACAGAGGCCAGCCTCAGCCCTCCTTTCTTGTCTGTGCCTGATTCTACCTCCCCGGGAGCCCAGATGTTGTTCTCACATCCTCTAGAGTTTGTTCCTATCAGCCCCTCTTCTCTCCTTCCCTGCTGTCAAGGAACTGTTTGCTCATTTGCCTGCAAGGATAATAGCTGTTAAGGGTTCATTTCCTAAGAGAGACACTTCTAGTGACCCGTGTAGCAGGCACTGTCCTCTCCCGTTTGGAACTGACTCTCTCCTGTTTTCTCTCTGGCTGTGCCCTCCCACCTTCCCCACCTACCCTTTCCCAGGTTCGATCCATTAGCACCAACGTCCGGAGAAACCTGGCCTTCCATACACTCAGCCAAGAAGTCCTGCTCAAGGAGTTCTCCACTATCTCCTGAGGCCACGCCTAACTGAGCAGCCTCTGACTGCCCTTACCCATGAGGATCATGGGCTGGAGGGGGAGTGAGGGGAGAGGGGGCTGCCCCCGAGGTTGCAGAGAAACACAGATACCAAGTTCTCTTGGTGAAGACTACACTTCAGTGGAGCTCGGGCAGCAGGGGCAAGAGGGTCAAGCCAGGGATAATCTTATTTGGGGAGGAATGGGTGGGCACAGTGGGGAGAGGCCTCCAGAAATATGGGGACTTCCAGAGTGGGCTCCCTAACAGCCCCTCACATTTCCAGTCTTGAGGTTACAAGCTGTAGCTACTGACTAATTCTCGGGAGCTGGTGAGGCAAGCCTCAGGGTAATGCCAGCACCCTGAAAGTCAGTGGCTCTGCTCGGCTTCTGAAAACAGATGAACTCTCAGATATAGCTGGAGCTACATCCTGCTTCCTTTGGGCCTGGGGCTGTGCTTGGCTTGAAATCTGTGTCCCCTGCCCCCACTGGCACTTTGTCCAGTCATCAGGACCCTTGGCTCAGATTTAGGGTAGGGTAGGAATGGGGTACCTTTTTCCTTTTTCCTTTTTTTTTTTTTTTTTTGAGATGGAGTCTCCCTCTGTCACCCAGGCTGGAGTGCAGTGGCGTGATCTCAGCCTTACTGCAGCCTTCGCTTCCTGGGTTCAAGCGATTCTCCTGCCTCAGCCTCCTGAGTAGCTGGGACTACAGGAGTGTGCGCCATGCCCAGCTAATTTTTTGTATTTTTAGTAGAGATGGGGTTTCACCATGTTACCCAGGATGGTCTCAATATCCTGAGTTCATGATCCACCCGCCTCAGCCTCCCAAAGTGCTGGGAGCCTAGATGTTCTTCTCACATCCTCTAGAGTTTGTTCCTGTCAGCCACCGTGACATGGCCACCGTGCCCGGCCAGTTTTCCTATTTTCTGAATTCAGAGTTGACTCCTCTGGGAAACTGGAGATGAGAATCTGCCCAGTGCTCTGCTGTCTGGCCACCGCCTTTTGAATTTTAGTGTTGGCACTAGGAGTACCGTTATCTTTCCCCTCCTTCTGACCCATTTGACCCATCAGCACAATAGGGTCACAACCTTAACTTTTCGTTTCTAATCTCATTTACTCTGTCTTTAGGGTATGTATGAAATAAACATTGACAGGTTTTCTGGAGCCCTCAAGGTGCCTACTTTGCTGGTTCCCTTTCCAGCAGCTCCCCCGCCTCCCTAGCCCCCCCTCCTCTGGCAGCCTCTCCTGCCTCTGCTAAGCTCTCCTCCACGTGTTCCACCCCCTTACCCTGCTGTTGTTTACATCCAACCTGCCTGAGAATTTCCTCTGGGGAGGAATCTGTTCCTGTCGTGGTTTAGTGCCTGGGAGGGAGAGAACTTCCTGGGGGTAGGGTGCCCTCCATCTGAAACAGGCCAGGTGAGCATCATGCATAAGGCCTCTATTCTGTCCACTCAGATTCTGGGTGGGGCCACAGGCAAATCTGACTTTTGGGGAGTTGGCTTGTGCTTCCTCCCTTGGATAGCTTCCATGGAATCTCTATAGGCTTTCCCCACAGCTGCCTCTGAAATAGCTGCTGCTTCGAGATCCTCCCTTTTTAAAGCACTTTCTAAAGCCCTCAGGATGGCGGGAGCAAACAGCACCGGTATATTCTAGGAATAAGTGGAGGAATTCAGCAGTGAGAGCATGTCTGGGACCACCTGGGCTGCTATCCATTTAACCTAAAATCTCTTTGGGTTACTTGCCCTCCCTGGCGACCAGAGTTCTGGCTCTAACATTAAGCAGCTATGCGCTAGTTCCAGAGAATCCACTAACAGGCTGCCATGTGTAGATGTAGGTTCTTAAGAGATCACAGGCTGGGTCATCTGATCACTGAATGGATAGCTCAGCCTGGGGCATTTAGTATTTTCCCTGGTGATACACCCCCAAAGCAGCTGGATCTGGAGCTGGTGGCAAGTTGAAATTATTAAAAATTGATTTGTGTGGGACTGTCTTTAGTGTTGCCTTTTTTTTTTTTTTTTTTTTTCCTTAATCTCTGTTGCCCAGACTCATTCCTCAAACATAGAGGTAAGGTAATCTCCTAGGTGTTGCTCCCATCTGGCTAGGGGACCCCTACCCACCCTTGTGAACTCTCCTCCTTCCTCTGAGTCTCCTGGCCCTAGTAGAGGCCAGTTGGGTTCACAGAGCTGTAACCTCCCTTGCCCTCTGGGTAGAAGGAGGGATAAGGGAGTTAGTTCCCTTATCTCCAAACGTAGTGGTATTGAGGAGGCAAGCCAACCCATTTGGCCACTTCTGGATTCCTGCCAGCCTTTCCTCCAAGTGAATAAGGATGAGTCAAGGGCATGGGGCACTAAGCAGAGGGCTCCTTGCCCTCCATTGTAAAGGCCCTTCTCTTTACCAGTTTATTCACATATACCTATTCCAAGAACTCCAAATGAGAGTGTCCATTCTCTCCTGGAAAACAACCTCAACAGGAGCTGCCCAAGCACTTTCTATGCCCAGCTTCTATGCCAGGTCTGTGGAGGCTCCTCCACAGCCAAGGGAGATCCAATCGCAGGGCACTGCTCCTAAAGACAATCTTACCCTCAGCCACTTGTCCGCCTCTTAGGCTGGAACTCCCACCACAATTCCTGCTGGATTGATTAAATCAAGTGGTTAGAAATTAAAGCTAATTGAAGAAATTAAGTGTGCTTGAGTCACTTTTAAAGTTTTTGGTCTTAACAGGTCACTCCTTCAGACCCACCAGACAAGGGCCGCTCATCCTCATAGCAAGGGGTTGGGGGGCTTTTGGGTGCGGAGCCCAGAAGCATCCTGAGGAAGGTCAGACCTGTGGAGCTCAAACATTCAGGATCCATTCCTGGGAGATGAGGGAGCCCAGCTTCTGTGCTAGCCCTGCCTTTGGAAAAGGAGCTAATCTTAAAGAAGGGGTTTCATAACAAGGGCATTTCTTTCCTACTGTGTATCTTGACTTGGATCCCCAAACCTGTCAGTCGCTCCCCAAATCTGCTGGAAAACAAGGAATCTAGGACAAGACAGGTGACAAAAGAGAAAGGCAGAAAAGTTGCTGCAGGGGAGGAACAAAAGAGCAAGGATGTCTGAGAAACTGACATGGTTCACTAGTTTTCTTATCTTCCTAGTCGGTCTATTGGGGGTCATTAGATCAGTGAAGGAGGCACCCTGAGAGTGAATAGGTTCCAGAGACGGGGTTGTGGAGTGGGTGAGAGTTGGGGTCCTTCTGGAAGTTGAGAGAAGACGAAATAGTAGTCCATTGGCTCACGATGAGCCTGCTAATATTAGAGGCTGGGTTGACTCTTCCTTTGCATCCCTATCCTGCTTTAAGCACGGTGGGGACTGTCTGGGACCACAAGAGACGCATACATGGGAGGAGGAACAACAGAGAAAATAGAGGCTGACATGGAGGCAAACGGAGCGGGGACTCAGAGATGATACCCCAGGCTCTGCCTCAGCCAGAACTGTGTTGACGAAGGGGGAAGGGAGAAGGGGTGCCTGAGAATTAGGGGCGGGGTTTCCTCTCAGTGTGGCCCTTCTGTCCCGCGCTCTTCTCCACCCTCCCCCCAACAAGCCCCGTGACTTTTGGTTTAGGGGCAGATTGCTGGGGAGCTAGTCTCCTTCCCCGCACTTTGCAGTTCACCCTTTCACCGGGTGCCTCCCCCGGGCTGCAAGGGTGGGGGCGGGGGTAGGGGGAGCCAATCCCGGCAGCGCCAAAGGGGGGAGGCGGCGGTGACAGCCGCGGGGAGGGGGCGGGAGGAGAGAGGCGGCTCGGCTCGGCTCCGCGCTCAGCTCCGCTCTGCCTCCGGCTCTGCGCTCACCTGCTGCCTAGTGTTCCCTCTCCTGCTCCAGGACCCCCGGGTAGACCTCAGACCCCGGGCCCTTTCTCAGACAGCCTCAACCCGAACTCCCCCAGCCCCGACAGTGCACTAGGCCGCCAGGGGGCGCCGTGTGAGCGCCCTATCCCGGCCACCGGCGCCCCCTCCCACGGACCGGGCGGGAGCGGGGCGCCGGGGGCCATGCGGGGCCAGGGCCGCAAGGAGAGTTTGTCCGATTCCCGAGACCTGGACGGATCCTACGACCAGCTCACGGGTGAGTCAGTGACGTGGGGGTCGCGGGAGGGAGGGTGGCTTCCTCTACACCCTTCCGCCTCTCCGACCCCGACCTGGCCCGCACCCACACTCTGCCCCATTCCCAGGCACTCTTCTGGCAGGTCTGGGCGGCAGGACACTGGGGTTCAAAGCCTTGGGTCCCGCAGGGGTTGGGGAGGAACAGAAGAGGCAGGTGTGGAGAGGCAGCAGGTGTGGGCGTATGTGACACAGGGCTGGGAGGGTATCTGGAGTGGGAGGTGTTACGTGCGTGAGCGCCTGTCATTCTGTGTGTGTGTGTGTGTGTGTGTGCGCGCGCGCGCGCGCGCGCGCCTCCCACAGCTGGTTGCCATGTGCCCTGGGCTTGGTGACAGCTAGGGTGAGTGTGATTGTATGTGGCAGTGCAACTGTATGGTCTCGTCAGATGTTTGAGGTTGCATAGGACCCTGGCTGTACTGATGAAGTTGTTTTGACCATGTGTCTCTGTTATATGTGCAATGATGTGTTTTGAGTGTGTAATTCTGTATGAAGTGGTGTGTAACTACCAGAGTGTGTCAGGGCTCCACTTTAGGGTGGCTTGTCTCTTTGTAGACTTCATGACCATAAGCCCTCTGGGCAAGCATTTGTTAAAGTAGGTTGTGTTGTGTTGTGTGATTGTGAGATTAGTGTTTGGTGCTAGTTGTGTACTTTCATGTGGTGATGTCTGCAGCAGGGCTCTGTGAGTGTCCATGACGTGTCTCATCCTTGCTGCCTCTCCGGCTTCCTGGTACAGATAGGGGTCTTTAGTACACCCCACTGCTTCACCAAGTTTTCCGCAAATAGCCCAGGTGGACCCAAGGAGGGACTCTAGTGTTCAGCTGCCCAGCCTGGTTTCCAAGAGACCTTATGGCTCTAGCACCTAGCCCCTGTAGGAAGGCTTTAGTTAGTGCTGGGTCAGCCCTCTCTTCCCACACCAAATCATGTACTCAGATTATTCTTACAACTGAATCCTTCAACCCCCAACAAACCTTTCAGAACTTCACTCAAACCCCAGGAAAACACATCCTCTTGCTTCTCCTCCAGAGCCAGAGCTAGAAGCTCTAGGCTTGAGAAGTTCCATGTGATGTCCTGTATGTCCCCCCAAACCACTTGGCTGCCTGGGCATCCTCTCTTTCCCACATGGGGAGGTATGTGAGACCAGTACATCTGTGCATGTGCATGTTCCTGGGTTTGGTAGGAAGAGCCATGTGTTTGTGTAGGTGACTGTGTCACCCTTCGTACATTTCCATGTGTGTGTTTGTGTCTCTCATTGTGCAGCCTGCTCTAGAAAGCCAGCAGAGTGGGAGGAGGGAGGCTGTCTCCCTGAGGCCAAAACAAAGCTGGGGAGGTGGAGGGAAGCCATGATCCTTGTCCTTCCTGAGGGGAGTGAGATTGAGACCTGGGAAGGGGGAGGGGACTAGGATGAGGTGCCTTGAACATGTGCCTACCCCCACCCCCCATCACTGTTCCTGGGAAGGCCCTAGTCAGGATCAGGGGAGCCACTCAGGCTGGCCCCAGATGAGAGAGCATGCCAGATGCCCCTCAGAGCTGGATGGAATCCAAAGGGCCCGCTGTCCAGCACTTCCATGAATTCTGTTTCCACCTCCATCTTAGAATTCTTGAGAGTAGTAAGGGCCTAGGGGCCTTCAATACCATCACATTAAGTCAGTGTTTGCTTCCAGCTTTAAGGGGTTCTCCTGCTTAATGGAACCATCCCTTCCGCACTTAGCTATTTGAATGAGACTGGGTGGCGGAAGCGTTTGTATTTGGAGATGCCCTGCCTCAGGTCAGTCAGGAATAGAAGTGTACCAACTATGTGACTTTTGTTTTCTTGGCCTCACCTTTCTCATCTGTAAAAGAGAATGTTACTTCCTGGCTGCCTCCCAAGGGAAATGGAAAGGTCAAATGTTGACAAGCGTCAAGAATCGTGGTACGGGTCTACAGCAGCCTACCTGTAGATAGCTCCGCACAGGACTTGGAAAGTAGACATAGGACTACCAGGAGCTCTCATCTCGAAGGGCGGCTTATTTTATAGTGGGAGACAAATCAGGTTGGGACGCCAGTGTTAACGAAGACTCTGGGCGGGCGGCGGCGCCAAGCTCTGAGTGCTGCGAGATGCCTAAGCTGAAGCACGAAGGGGAGTCGTTGTCCGCGGTGCTGAAGCGCGCGCCAGGCCTCGCCTTCCCTTGCCTGCAGGTGGGATTCCTGGGATCAGATTTAGGGTAGTCTCCAGCTCCCGTCATCCTGGCCCATCAGGCTTGCAGGGAGGCAGCTGGAAAGTTACACCTCAGGGCATCCTGGGTACCTTCGACCGTTTTGCTTCCCCACTCCCAACCCAAAGCTCAAAACGGAGCTGGGAGACTCTTTAGGAAAACAAAACAAAACAAAACACAGTCCGAGCCCCACCCGGACCCCTGTCTAATCCCTCGGGTCTTCCCAGCCCAGTGGGGCCGCTGGGCAGTGCGGTTCCGAGGGGAAAGGCTACGTTTAGCGGCGGCCCTGTCTGAGTGGAAGAGAGAAAGGCCAAGAGAAGATGCGGAGAGGGTTGGAGCCTGACTGGCCAGTCCTGAGCTCGGTCCCCGAACTGGGATCTCTCCTTGGAGTCCCTCCGGCCCTGAGTATTGTTCCCGGGGCGGGGGTGCCCCCGTGTGGCTGCGAGGAGCCATGCGCACGGAGCTGCTTCGCGATGGGGTGGTCGCCGTCAAGTGGATAAGATTTGCCCAGAGTTAGGAGGTCATTCCCACCACTTAAAAGTATGGTTTTCAAACAAATATGCAGGATCCCAGTCGAAAGAGCGGGACTGTATCTCTCCCGTAGGCTTTCCCAGGAATTTGAAGGCGTTAGAGGGTCCTGGAAGGGTTTACTTGGAGTGTAACCTGATAGGGATGAGTCCAGAGTCCGGGAAAGGGGCGCAGTGGGACCGAAGTGGGGGGGTGGGGGTGGGGGTGGGGCTCTTCTCGAAGCATTCGGCTGTAGCCAGCGTATGGTGGTAGAGTCTGTAAACCTGCCGCACCGAGACAAACGCAAATAGAAACAGTTGTGAGAGCAAGGAATTTGGAGCCGGGAGACAGAAAACAGTGGGACACAACTCTGCCGCCTCTTCTTTGCCACCTCAATACACTGGCCTCCTCTCCTTCCTCCTGTCTTGTCTTCCATTGGTCCAGAAAGTGTGGAAGTGTGGGGAGTTGCCATGACAACTGTGTCCTCTTACTCCTTCGGCTCTTTATGCCAAAATGGTGGGGGCAGGGTGCAGGGTGCGGGGAGGAGTGCGACAGGCGGAGAAAGGGGGGCTGAAAGGAGGCAATAAAAGATACGGTTCATTCCCCATCCAGCTCTTTTCTCAAAACCCACATGTACTTGCCTGGCCTCCCCGCCAGAACCCAGAAAAATGCTCTCTGAGAAGGCTGAGTCCGCGCCACCCCTCCCTGCCCCCCTAGTCCAGGAACTTTGGGGGCGGATGCTTCACATGATGGGGCCAGGGTGAGCTCCTCTCAGGCGGCCAGGAGCACATGGGAAGTCTCCAGGGTTTCAATCCTATGCCTGCCGGGCCGGCCCTCCCGCGCCGCCCACGCAGGGCCCACTCGGGTGAGGGCGGAGACCGGACCGCCCCGGGCCCTGGGGGCGGAGCTTGGACGCAGAGCTCTCCGCCAAACCATGAACCGATGCCCTCGCAGGTGCCGGAGCCCGCTGGGGCAGGCAGCGCGATCTCTCTACCAGCTGGTGACTGGGTCGCTGTCCCCAGGTATGAGGAAGGGAAGGGAGGGGCAGGATCCTTCAAAGAGTGAGCGAAGTGGGGTAGGAGCTCCGCAGAGGTAGGGAGGGAAGGGCCCCTCACATAGATGGAGGGAGCAACATCCCTCCAAGAAAAGAGCTTCCCAGGCAAGATCCCGGACAGAAGCGGAGCAGGGGATGGTCCTCCTTACAGAGTAGGAGGAAGACAGCGCTCTTCAAAGCGCTGTCTTCAAAGGAGAGGGGCATCGAGGTCCCTCACAATGGTGGAGGGGGCAGGGCTTCTCACTGAAGGCAGAGGAGGGGGCCTCAAGTGAGAAGCAGGGCGCCTCCCAGGGATGAAAGGAGGAGGCTTGCGGCAGATCAGGGAAAAGGTTCAGCTATTTCCTGCATTTCTTGGCTGAAGGGGTCTTAAGATGAAGGGTCAGTGTCCAGAAGGAAAAAACCCTGAGATGGGCCTAGACCGACATGAACTCAGCTAGTGAGTTCATGCATGATGTGGGACGGGTAGACTTGTGTGGCTTAAGGATTGTGTGTCTCTATTTTCTCTCTCTCGGAGTGTGTATTAATGGGATTGTGCATTACTAAGTTGTGCATCACTGGGCTATGCATGGCTGAGTCTGTGTCTCCGTGGGGTTGTGATCACTGGGATTCTGTGACACTGAGACTGTGTGTACCTGGAGTTCTGTACTTTAGGATTGTGTTGAGGGTTCCTGAGTCTCTAAGTTAGTTGTGTAGCCTTTGTGAGGTTGTACCTTGGTGTGAGATTTGTGGAGTGTATGAGGTGTGAATTGTGTGTATCCCATGGCACTGCTGAGGTGTGTTTCCTTATGACTGCTTGGGCAGGGCCCACAGAACCCAATATCCCCTCTGCACCTGGCCTCAAACAGACCAAAACAACCTGGTCCTGTGGCATTCTGAGATCTGTCATTTTCTGGCTCTCTCCATGGGTATCCACTTGAGCCCCTGGAGTATAGGTAGGGCCTGTGGCCTCTCCTTGCCATCTATCCCCCAAAAGGAGGGTAGATGGATGGTCCTGAGCCAGAACCATACCTGGAAATCTTCTGGGGAGCATACAACCTCCAAGCCCCCTGCTTGGGCCTGTCTCCAGTGACAGATGGCTGGAGCCAGGCAGGGCCAGCTCTCAGTCATTGTAGGCATGACTTCCAGGACCCAAAATAGCCCCAACGTCTAGGGAGGTCATTAATCACCCAATGCAACTGGGGGCTGCAGTGTCTTTGGCCTAGCTAGGAATGGTGTGGGTCTGGGGGACTGAGAGAAGGGCTTTGAGGTCCTCACTGGCCGGGTTAACAGTGGCAGTGGGGGGTGGGACAAAGGTAGACTGGGGAAGGTGGGACAGTTGCATAGAGTGGGTTCCCCCACAAGGCGGTGTTACTCACATTTGAACTGGGGGAGATAAATAACTAAATGATAGGAATATCTCTGTGGTAAGACATGAGGGATATGGGGAAGGCCCACCTCATGCCTCGAGATAGTTTTCCCTTGAGTTCCCACTCTGCCAAATTGCTTCCATTGAGATTTTACTTTGAGTGAAGAGCTAAATTCGTGGCACAGGGATGCTTGGGGAGGATGGATTTGGCAAGTTTCTCACGGAACCTGAGGACTTGAGAATTCTCTGAGTGGGGAGAAGAGAGAGCCTGGAAAACAACTCGCTCTTTCACTCCTGACAGACTCGACCACGGGATGCCTGGCTGATCTAGGACCATGAGTCCTGGCGGGGTTGGGTCAAGGTCTCTGAGAGTTGAGAGTGGGAATTAGGAAAAGGAGGGGCCAGGGCCAGGGCAACTGACTGCAAGTTATCAGCAGCAGGGAGCAAGGAGGTGCTGTTGTGGAGCCCCTTTCCATTCAAATAGTCTGGCTTGGCATTCAAGATTTCATGGAATCTGACCCTTTTTAATTTTATTACCCATAACTCCCTTACCTAATCTAAGCTGTAGGCCCTAGGATTCCTTGACACCCCACACATACTGGAGAGACTGCCTGAGGGAGCTGACAGATCACTGACTCTGGTTAAACTCATTATTATTATTATTATTATTGACAGAGTTTTGCTCTGTCAGTCAGACTGGAGTGAAGTGGCGTGATCTTGGCTCACTGCAACCTCCGCCTCCTGGGTTCAAGCAATTCTCCTGCCTCAGCCTCCCGAGTAGCTGGGATTACAGGCAAGCGCCACCACGCTTGGCTAATTTTTATATTTTTAGTAGAGACGGGGTTTCGCCATGTTTGTCAGGCTGGTCTTGAACTCCTGACCTTGTGATCCACCCGCCTCGGCCTCCCAAAGTGTTGGGATTATAGGCGTGAGCCAGTGCGCCCAGCCAAACTCATTCTTTATTAGCATGTCAGCTGTTATCTTGGGAAAAAGATCACTCTTTTTTCCCAAGATAAGCAGGGAGCTTATAATGGCGGGGAGCTTCAATTCCTTCATCTGCAAGATAGGTATACTACCACTCACTCTGACCATGTCAGCTGTAAAAACAGGAATAATAGATCCTACCTCTCAGGTTTATTATGAGGACTAAGTGAGATACTACATGTAAAGTATCGAGGACACGAAATAAATATTGGATAAATATTATCTCTTTGTTTATTTGTTTGAGATGGGGTCTCACTTTGTCATCTAGGCTGAAGTACAGTGGCATGATCATGGCTCACTGTAGCCTTGAACTCCCACCTCAGCCTCCCAAGTAGCTGGGACTGTAGGTGTGCGCCACCATGCCAGGCTAATTTTTTTTTTTTTTTTTGAGAAAGAGTCTCGCTCTGTTGCCCAGGCTGGAGTGCAGTGGCGTGATCTCGGCTCACTGCAACCTCTGCCTCCCAGGTTCAAGCAATTCTCCAGACTCAGCCTCCCAAGTAGCTGGGATTACAGGTGTGTGCCACCATGCCCGGCTAATTTTTGTATTTTTGGTAGAGATGGGGTTTCACCATTTTGGCCAGGCTGGTCTCGAACTCCTGACCTCGTGATCCACCTGCCTCGACCTCTCAGAGTGCTGGGATTACAGGCATGAGCCACCTCACCCAGCCCAGGCTAATTTTTATAGAAGCGGAGTTTTGCCATGTTGCCCAGGCTGGTCTGGGACTCATGATCCAACCTCCTCAGCCTCCCAAGTGCTAGGATTACAGGCGTGAGCCACCCACTGTGCCTGGCTAAATGTTGATCTCTTTGTTAAGGTGGACAGTTGATATTTGAGCCTGACCTCCCAGTTAAGAAGCTTTTGCTATAACTAATTTCATAACCTGCCTATAACAGCTCCTATCAGCTATAGGCATCCTACAAATATTTTTTGAATGAGTAGATTCCTTAGAGTTCTCTCAGTGGGGCTGTCTCTCCCTACCCAGTGAGAGCATATTTGGTTCACCTTCATTGCACAAGCACTAGCTCAGAGCCTGGCACTCACTTTGTGTAGGTCCAGGTTTTTTTTGTTTGTGTGTTTTTCTTTTAACATCTTCGCTCTCCCAGGAGGTTGGAATGTATTTGAGGAAACAAGACTGATACAGAGAAATCTGGGTTCAAATCTCTGCTTCATATCCTGTTAGTTGGGTGACCTCAAGCAAGGCCCTTTACCTCTCTGCACCTCATTTACCTCATTAGTAAAATGGGTACAATACTATTCACTGCCCATCTCATGGGGTTGTTATGAGAAGCCATCGAGATAATAGTCTTTGTGGAAATGCTTTATGAACTATTAAGAGCTATAGAAATGTAAGGGGGAGTGTTATGCTGTTAATAATAATGGTGGCAGACACTTATTCAGTAGTTACTCTGTGCTAAGTATTACTCTTTTTTCTTTTTTTTTTTTTCTGAGGTGGAGTCTTGCTCTGTCACACAGGCTGGAGTGCAGTGGCATGATCTCAGCTTACTGTAACCCCTGCTTCCCCAGCTCAAACGATTATCCTGCCTCAGCCTCTCGAGTAGCTGGGATTACAAGCATGTGTGCCACCATCTCTGGCTAATTTTTGTATTTATAGTAGAGACAAAGTTTCACCATGTTGGCCAGGATGGTCTTGAACTCCTGACCTCAAGTGATCCTCCTGCCTCGGCCTCCCAAAGTGCTGGGATTTCAGATGTGAGCCACTGTGCCTGGCCTGTGCTAGGTGTTATTCTAACAACTGTCCATATATTATTTTATTTTCCCCTCCTCAGCAACCATATGGGTTGGGAAACAGGCATACAGAGGTTGAGAGCCCATCCAGTTATTGCAAGTTGCAAAACTGGGATTTGAAACCAGGGAGTCTGGCACCCTAGTCCACCCTATCACTTACTATGCTACAACACCACCTTTTACTGTTCCCACTGATAACATTACAGAATTCCCTGCTGAATTTTGAGGACTGCAACGACAGGTTACTGGTAGACCACTGAAGGCTGGACGCTCTGAAGGGAAGGGAATTTAAGCTGCCTCTAACGGATAGGTAAGAGGAAAAGCAGAAGGGAGGGCAGCCCTGACAGAGATGGTAAGAGCAAAAACACAGAAATAGGACAGTTTGGTGTGTTTGAGCTACAGTGAGGAGGCCAAACTGGCTGAAACAAAAGTACCCTAATGAGGGTAGAGGGAAGAATGTTAAATGCCAGGGGTGGAAGTTGGACAGTCATAGGGAGGTATTTGCTGGTTTCATCTGTAAATCAGTAACCTCTAAGATGTGACAAATGGCAAGCAGTCCCTGAATAGACTTTTTCCTAGGGGAAAGGAGTGGAACAGGCCAAGCCTATTTGAAGCCGGACGCAGTGGCACACGCCTGGAATTCCAGCACTTTGGGAGGCCGACGGGGGCAGATCACTTCAGGCTAGGAGTTCGAGATCAGCCTGGCCAGCATGACAAAACCCTACTTAAAAATATAAAAATCAGGTGGGCGTGATGGTGCACGCCTGTAATCCCAGCTACTCGGTGGCTGAGGCACGAGAATCGCTAGCGCCACCGCACTTTAGTCTGGGTGACAGAGCGAGACCCTGTCTCAAAAAAAAGGAAAAAAAAAAAAAAAAAAAAAAAAAAGCCTATGTGAAGCGTCATCTTCCCACCCCTTCCCTGGATGGGGCAGGTCAGGCAGAAGGAAGGGGTGTGAGGTTGGACGCCTGCCCCCCAGTGGTGGCTGTATAGAACTGCAGATCAGGCAACCTCAACTGGGGCCTTAGGGACTAGTCCCCACCCCACAAATTGGGTTGAGACACAGTCATCCCAGAGCTGGACAAGAGGGACGGCTCTTTCTGGGGCCAGTCCCCCTAAATTGGGGCTCTCGGCTGGGCCAGCTTTCCAAGAAGGGAGCCAGTGTAGTGTGGTGGTTTAGAGTGAAGGCTGAGTCAGACTAGGTTAAAATTGAAGCTCTGATCTTGAAGATTTGCTTAACTTCTCTTTGACTTAGTTTCACCACCTGTAATATGAGGATAATAGTACAGGCTTCATAGGTTTATTGTGAAATTCAGTGTTACATCGCCTGTAAGCACATAGTGCTTTATCTATTACATAGTCAATGCTCAGTCACCGTTAGCCAGCAGCGGTAGTAATGGTATTACTAACCCAGAGGCCCTAGTCTTGTGGCTCATTGGCTCTGTAGGCCTATCCCCACCCCTTTATACACACACACACACACACACACACACACACACACACACACACACACACCCCACCAAGAAGAGGAAGGGAAGAGGAGGGAGGGACCCCGGGGATGCTGGCTGGGAGGGGTGGCTCCCTTAGAGGGTTCAGATTTCCTTCCTACAGCAGCTGGGCTTCTCCATCAGCTCAATAACAGTTCCCAAGGAGCAGGCAGGGCTTGCTCCTGGATGAAGTCCCAGCCAGAAGGAGCCAGCACAGTCCCCCCTCCTTTCCCAAGAAGCTTGGGTCTCTTGACCCCAAAGGCAGCTGCAATAAGTCCCCCCCCCAGAGAGTCCTGATGGGGTTAAGTGGCCTTTTTCTGCCTAGGCTACTGCATCTTATCCCCCCATCCCTTGGGCCTCAGTTTCACTGTCTGTGGCCTGTGGGAAGAGAGTGCTTCCCTCCTCACAGTCTCTATGGCAACCAAATCGATATTGCTGGTATCCTCCTAGCAGGAGAGGTGACTGCCTTCTCCTCCATTATTCTCATACAATTCCATGCCAATACAATGACACAATGGTAGACCCACCCTCCAAATTATACGACACATCCACCTAACAAACTTCAGACCCACATCCTACAACCCTACTAAAACACTCCCCATGCACGCTCACAAATACTTCAACACACTCCCACACATGCAGACCATAGACACCCAGCTCACATACCCATATACGCAAGAGTCAAAATGCATAACTGTACGCCAAACACACCTCTGTGACAGGTGCACAGTCATGTGTAAGCACACACATAAGAGGAGACATACACACTCCCATACTGACAAACATAGGAATATACACACAGGAAAACACCTAGCCACCATAACATATTCTGACCCATGCATCTGATTACTTATACATGTGCAGATGGTGGTTTCTCACACACATACACACTGCCCTTCCCTGCCTTCTCCCTAAGCTCAGCTCCTCCCTCTGCCCCCTCCCTTTGGCACAGAGTAGCCACAGGATGTCTAGGGGAAGCACTCCTCAGGGACAGAGGCGGGTCACTGCCCCCTCCCTCCTCTGGCCCATATCTTATCCTGTCCTGGTCCATATTCTTTGCACCAAAGGTTCCTGAGGAGGTGCCAGTTCAAAGGCTGAGGTGGCCCTGCAAAGAGGAAGAGGCGGCGGCTGTGGTTGGGAGGCTTGTGGGGCAGAGGCGGGGTGATGGGGGAGAGGGAGGAGATCCTAGGAGGAAGAGGGGGAGGGAGGCTGCAGGCAGTCCTACTCAGGCTGGGGAGCCTGAGGGGGAGGTGGTGTGAGGCGGCAAACCAGCGTGTCTGAACCTGGGCCCTGTAGGGGCCATGCCCTAGGCCCACCATGAACCTG
Organism: Macaca thibetana thibetana; assembly: GCF_024542745.1. Lineage (NCBI taxonomy): Eukaryota > Metazoa > Chordata > Mammalia > Primates > Cercopithecidae > Macaca > Macaca thibetana. Next base: position 97,917,278 of record NC_065586.1, on the reverse strand, counting down.
GAAGGGCTGGAGATGGTCGCTGTGCTCGTGGTCCTCGCTCTATTTGTCAAGGTGCTGGAGCAGTTTGGCCTCTTTGAGCCTGTCTCCTTGGAAGGTAATCTAGGTGTCCTGGCAAGTCTGAGCTGCTGGCTGGTGGGGCAGCTGCCCCACAGCACTGGGGAGGGTGTTTGTCTGTTTTCATGACTGGGGGCAGGGATGAGCAGGTGAGTGATGAGACAGGGATCTGGGAAGTGAGTAGGGGTGCTTGGGGGATATGACATCTGGGAGAGGTGAAGAGGAGGCCTCGAGGAGTAGATACGGAGGGAGGAGGGAATCTGGGGGACAAGGTGTCAGGAGGTGATGAGGGGTGCAGTGTGGGAGGACTGGGGTGTGGAGATGAGGAGGTGAGGGGATCCTGGGGGATACCAGGAGGGGTCTGGAGATAGGGAAGGAGTGTCTGGAGTAGAGAAGGGAGGTTCTAGGGATCCTGAGATAACACCAGATTTCTGGGGGGTCCTTTTTGGAATCAGGGACCCACCATGGTGCCTGTGCATCTTCTCCACACCTCCATCCATGCAGTGTAGCTTATGGGGTGTGTGGGCTCAGTGTGTGAGAGACACAGGGTGTGACTTTGTGTTCCTGTATGTGAGAGAGTACAGAGTGTGTAACTGTGAGCCTGTGTATGGAACAGGGATGTGACTGTATGTGTGAGAGTGACAGGGCATGTGGCTTTGTGAGAAGGTGGATGTGGCCAGGCCTGAGTGGCACAGTGTGTGGCTGAGCCTGTTTGGGTATCAGGTTGTGCATGTGGCTGTTTCCAGAGTTTCCTGAGGATATACCAGCTCCATACCCAAGGCTTGGGAGGAGGTGGGTTCTGGAGGGAAGAGTGTGAACATTGTGAAGGAGACATTTATAGCCCAGCTCTGATTGGGGAAGAGGAGTGGATCAGATCAGGGACCCTACTTCCCAAGCCCCCTTGCCTCTCCAGGCTCCTATCAGGATCCAAGTACGGAATGGTCTCCAGGGCCTAGACATTGGGAGTGGAAAATCAACTCCCCTCCCCACCCCACCTGAAAGTCAGTAGGGAGAGTAATATTGGGGTGGAGAGGAGAGCACTTCTGCCTCCCCCTTGGGAGTTTTGACCTCCCCCTCCTCTTCACAGCTAGAACTGTGTAACTTCATAGCATGGCTGTTCCCCAGTGCCACCAGGGACAGGAAGACAGACTAGAACCATGACGGAGGACTGCAGGGTAGATACCTGGAAGAACTGGAAAAATATGAAGGAAGCTGGGAACAAGAGAAGGTGCATGAATTGCCTGCTCTAGGGTTCAGTAAGAGCAGAAAACTCTTAGCTCACCCTCCATCCTCTGCTGCATTTATTAGGGTGGAATGGGGAACAGGGAGCTGGACCTAGATGAACTGGGACAGCTGGGCTGAGCTTGTTCTCATTCAATCTGGAAAAGGTGAAATTGATTGAGTTCTAACTTGCCATTCATTTTAGATGGGAAAGGGGAAAGAGGGGGCATCTGGGAATCCCAGGCGCTTTGGGCTGAAGGCAGCCATTCTCTTCTCACCTTTAGAGGAGACAGAGGCTTGGAAACAGATAGGGGGCTGGGGTGGGGGGCAGGAGAGCCACCCCGAGTTGGGCGACTACACCATTGGAGGCTCCAGGCGCAATCCGGCTTCGGGAAACCAGAGTCCAGGCTAATGGAGCCCTGGGCCGGAGGCCAGGCCACCATCGATCCCCCTGCCTGGCCCACCACCTCCCTCCCACCTCTCCATGGCTTCTGGGGTGGGAGGGAGGTAAGGATGTGTTGAAGTAGAGGAGGTGGTTACTCACCCAGCTACCTCCTGGTAAGGGGGCCTGGTCTGGAGGGTGAAGCCTGGATTGGGAGGGTGGGGTATATGGAGAGGGAGTAACCTTTAAAGGAAGTTGGACCCCTCCAGGAATGGACTGAGGCCGGCTTTAGCCACTGTGTCAGATCCAGTGGGCTCTGACCTAGGAATCTGGATGCAGTGCAGCTGGGAGACACACAGACACACAGATACACACACACACAGAGTAACACTGAGGGTCCTCTGGGGGTGCAATTAGAGCTGTAGAAAATGTGCAGAAATAAGGGGAGAAGAAGGGAAGGGGAGCCATGATCAGTGGGCCCTGGATAGCCCCACAATAGACCAGAATACTCCCCTCCAAGATCTCTTATTGCCTCAAAGTTTACTATTATTTCACCCTCAAAGAGCAAGCATACTGGAAAAGACTGTGAAGGGGCCGCAGTTTAGGGTAGATGAGTTAGCTGATGAGGAACCCTGCCCTTTGGCAGAAAGATTCTGGGCGCCTTGGAATGAGGAGGGGTTATAGGAAAGAAAAGTGGGTGTACCCAGGAAAAATGAAGCCTCTGTGGGTGAGGTATTGAGGTAAGCCTTAGATATCTGGATGCCATGGGGACCCAGGGCACAGTGTGATATGGGTAAGTGTCATGACAACCTTGATATGTATCATGTTATAAGGTCACAATGTCATAGTGTTCTTTGTAGACTCACGGGTCATGATGTCCCAGAGGCATTGTGTGTTCTTGTGTGGTTTGATCATGCTGTATGTGAGATGGCCTGTATGGGTCTCCATGTGTGTGTACCCTGTTTTACTTAGGTCACATTTGTATTTGTTTGTTAAGGAGTAGCAGTTCATAGTGTGTGTGTGTGTGTGTGTGTGTGTGTGTGTTGGAGCATACATATTAGACCATCAGGTGTGAATTACTGGATTTCAAGCTGTCACTGGCACCCATGACTGTGATGTATTGCTCTGCATGTCACTATACACGCCTGTCACTATAGGTATGTGTATGAGAGAGGTGTTCTTACCCAGGCAATCCTTGAGTTGGACATCATCCTAAGAGGTCCAGCCATGGCACTTGAGCCAAGGGTACTAGGTCAGCAAAGACACTGAGGCCACTGCCACCTCATCCTTGCTGCCTTGCTGTCATCCGCCACGTCCCATTAAACAAAGTGCCTAAGCCTCACCTCTATGGACCCACTGGGCTCCCCTAACCCAATTCCAACCACCCTTGCCATTCCTTTCCTCCCCCTTAATTCCTCCCCCAGCCCCATCCCCAGATGGGGTTGATTTGTGACTGGTGGGGAGGGGACAGGGAACAGAGGGACAATGGGAGTTAATGCGCCTTCCCGGGGTCTTCTCTCTTCCCAGGCCACCCTCCAGGGCCCACTAAAAAAGCGCTGAAGCAGCGATTCCTCAAGCTGCTGCCTTGCTGCGGGCCCCAAGCCCTGCCCTCAGTCAGTGAAAGCAAGTGCCTCTCATGTGCTTCCGGGGGCGGGGCCCGATGTGTGCGTGCGTGTGTGTGCGTGTGCGCGCGCGCGTGCCCCAGGCCTACGCGTGTGTGTGCACGTGTGCCCCAGGCCTGCGTGTGTGCGCGTGCTCCAGGCCTGCATGTGTGTATGTGGGGGGGAGGGCGTGCCCCAGGTCTGCGTGTGTGGGGGTGGGGCATGCCACAGGCCTGCGTGTGTGTGCGCGCGCGTGCTCCAGGCCTGCGTGTGTGTGTGCGTGTGTGTGAGCGTGCTCCAGGCCTGTGTGTGTGGGGGGGTGTGCCCCAGCCCTGCGTGTGTGTGGAGGGCATGCCCCAGGCCCGCGTGTGTGTTGAGGAGGAGACGTGCCCCAGTCCTGCGTGTGGAGGAGGGGGGTGCCCCAGGCCTGCGTGTGTGTGTGTGTGTGTGTGTGTGTTGGGGGGCGCATGACCAGCGTGGTGGGGGCGGGGGGTGGGTGCTGGCTGGGCTGCAGCATAAGGGGGCGTGGCTGCCGTGCTCATATGCGACTGAAGCTAGCGTGTGTGGGCGTGGTCAGTTGGGGGCGGGGCCCGAGCGTGTGTGGGTGTCACTGCTCCCGCAAAGCTGTGGGACCCGAGAGTGTGGGTGTGACCAGTGTGACCGGGCTGAGGTCTGAGCCTGTGTAGCTGTGGCGAGACCAGGCGACCGTGAGGGTCCGTATGTGGCTTAGCTGGGTTAGTGTCTTCAACTCCGTGCGGCCGCCCCCTTCCCCACTGTATTTTGGAACTCTGATGTGTGTTGCCTATGCCCCGACAGGATGGTGACAGGTGTAGAGGATGGCGCCTGCCCTCCTTCAGATACCAGGGTATTTGGGTTTTCTATCCCAGCCTGGTCCCCTGCTGAGTGATCTCGAGTTGAGTGACCTCGCTTTGTCTCTAGGTCTCCATTTCCTTAGTTGGGCCTTGCCTACCTCGTAGGATCATACTGCATTTTGCAAACCATAAAGGCCCGCCTTGTAGTTATTTGAGCGTGCTGTTGTGTTGAACATAGATGGGTCCCACACGTGGGTCGGAAAAGGACAGGCGTGAGTCCCGCAAGCTTGTGTGCATGGGTCCGTTTCGTGTGTGTCTGTGCTGGTTGGGTGTGCCTTCGCGCGGGTTAGGGTGTGAGGTTTGCTCTGAGTGTGAGGGGCCAGGTGTGTGTCTGCAGTTGGCCGGGTCTTCCGCTTTCTCGGTGACAGTTCGCTCCCTTCAGCATTAGCCGCCCCAGCCTCCCTCCGCCCCCACAGACCCCGCCTGCTGGACCCAGGTGACTTACGCTCCTGGTGGGGGCGGGGCGGGGCAGGGCGGCTTTGCCATCTTGGGGTGGGGGGCTCTTGCCTGGGGGCTGGATATTGGGGCCGGGGCGGGACTGAGTTGGGGTCGGGGGTGGGGTCTGGATGTAGGTTGGCTGAGCTGGGCGGGGCATGGCTTAGGCATGGCTGGGATAGATGGGGCTGGGCTGGGCGAGGGGAGGGGGTTGGGCGGGGCAAGGCCGGGGCTGGGCGGATCTCAGTTGGTCCTCGAAGGCCCGGAGCTCCGACCCTTAGACGCCCCCTCTTGAACGCGCTTTTCCCACTCCTTCCTTTCTGAAACGAAGATGCAGCTGGGGGCCTTCCCCTCCAAACAGGGATCCAGGGCCCAGGGGCGAGCACTGAGTCGGATCCCCGGCTCTGGGGCCAGGCCAGGCCTTGAACTGCTGATAGACCTCGAAGATAGCCAGCATCTTTTCTCCTTGCCTCAGTGTTCTCGGCTCGGGGCCTAGGGAACTGGCAGCCTGGTCTCTAGCATCGGATGGGACCGGGGGCGGGGAGGGGGTGAATGGGTCAGTGATTTGAAGATGGGTCGCGGAGGCCGGGCCTGAGGCGCAGCTGTACTCACCGCTCCGCAGACAGCGTGGAGGATGAATTTGAATTGTCCACCGTGTGTCACCGGCCTGAGGGTCTGGAGCAGCTGCAGGAGCAAACCAAATTCACGCGCAAGGAGTTGCAGGTCCTGTACCGGGGCTTCAAGAACGTGAGTGCAAGGCGAGGCCAAACTCAGGGTGGGAACAGGAGGACCCAAGCCGGTCCACAGCTTCCCAGAAAGCATGGCTTGGATGCTTGAGGTGCTGGGTGGAAGGGAGGCAAGGCCCTGAGATTGAACTTCTAGCTGGAGGTTCTGGGGCGGGGCCTGAACGGAAGCGGCGCCTGTAGACTGTCAGTTTCGTTCCATGTTTTTTATTTGTGCACTGGGAAAGAAGTCTTGCCTCCCATCACATGAGCCACGTGGTGAGTCCTCTGGAGGCTTGAAGATTATCCCCCTCCCTGGGAGTCTTGGGCCATGGAGGGTGGGGGTGGTGAATAGAAGGGGATTTTGTCTCTGCCCTCAGCCTGGTGCCCTCTCTCCTTCCAGGAATGTCCGAGCGGAATTGTCAATGAGGAGAACTTCAAGCAAATTTACTCCCAGTTCTTTCCTCAAGGAGGTGAGGGGACAAGGCGCAAAGGGCAGCAGCTGTCCTTCTCTAGGCTGAGGGAGGGAGGGATTCTGGAGGGGCTGGGAATGCCAAGGTGATGGGGGGTATGGGGAGCTCCATAGAAGGAGGAAGTCCTCTCCTGTGTGGAAGCCAACTTCTCCACACTCACCCTGCAGACTCCAGCACCTATGCCACTTTTCTCTTCAATGCCTTTGACACCAACCATGATGGCTCGGTCAGTTTTGAGGTGAGCTGGGCGAGGTGGGCCAGGGAAGCCTGTTTCCTGGACTTCAGGGCCAGGATCTCCAGGCCAAACCCAGGGAAGGGGTTGGGTGAAGAGTACCTGAAGACACAGCTCCCTCCTGCCTCCTTCCCAGGACTTTGTGGCTGGTTTGTCCGTGATTCTTCGGGGAACTGTAGATGACAGGCTTAATTGGGCCTTCAACTTGTATGACCTCAACAAGGACGGCTGCATCACCAAGGAGGTGCAGGGCAACTGAAGGGCTGGGGGGCTGTGGCACTGATGGGGGTGGTGTGCAGAGGGTGATGGGAGGGAAATATGACCCATATATGCCCACAAGCAAGGGATCAAGGGAGTCTGGAGGCTCTGAGGAAGCATCCTCTTGTCTCTTGGCCTAACAGGAAATGCTTGACATCATGAAGTCCATCTATGACATGATGGGCAAGTACACATACCCTGCACTCCGGGAGGAGGCCCCAAGGGAACATGTGGAGAACTTCTTCCAGGTACTTGGGACTGGGTAGGCTGGAGGGCCCTGGAGTGAAGAGAAGTAGACCAAGAACCAGCAGGGAACTCACCTGACTTCTGTCTGCCTCTCTTGCCCATCCCTCCTGTTCTCCCTGCCTGACCACCTTCTTGCAGAAGATGGACAGAAACAAGGATGGCGTGGTGACCATTGAGGAATTCATTGAGTCTTGTCAAAAGGTACAGCTCCCTGCCCTCGACATTACCCTGACCTGGACTCAGGCCTGATTTAGTAATGTAGGGAAAAACTTCTTTGGGCAGAATACCACCTCCCCATCTCACCCCCACATTTCAATCCTATTCCTTTGTGGGAGGCTTACCCCTTCCCTACCTCAGGTCTCTCTGGGCATCTCCTTCCTCTGTGCCTTTGAATGTCCCCATCTGTGACTCAGTGTCCCTCTCCCTGTCTCTGATAAGCTCCTTCTCTTTCTGTCTCTTCAATCTGCCTCGCTCACACCATGGCCACAGGATGAGAACATCATGAGGTCCATGCAGCTCTTTGACAATGTCATCTAGCCCCCAGGAGAGGGGGTCAGTGTTTCCTGGGGGGACCATGCTCTAACCCTAGTCCAGGTGGACCTCACCCTTCTCTTCCCAGGTCTATCCTTGTCCTAGGCCTCCCTGGGGGCTGGAGGGATCCAAGAGCTTGGGGATTCAGTAGTCCAGATCTCTGGAGCTGAAGGGGCCAGAGAGTGGGCAGAGTGCATCTTGGGGGGTGTTCCCAACTCCCACCAGCTCTCACCCGCTTCCTGCCTGACACCCAGTGTTGAGAGTGCCCCTCCTGTAGGAACTGAGTGGTTCCCCACCTCCTACCCCCACTCTAGAAACACACTAGACAGATGTCTCCTGCTATGGTGCTTCCCCCATCCCTGACTTCATAAACATTTCCCCTAAAACTCCCTTCTCAGAGAGAATGCTCCATTCTTGGCACTGGCTGGCTTCTCAGACCAGCCTTTGAGAGCCCTGTGGGAGGGGGACAAGAATGTATAGGGGAGAAATCTTGGGCCTGAGTCAATGGATAGGTCCTAGGAGGTGGCTGGGGTTGAGAATAGAAAGGCCTGGACACAATGTGATTGCTCAGGCATACCAGGTTATAGCTCCAAGTTCCACAGGTCTGCTACCACCGGCCATCAAAATATAAGTTTCCAGGCTTTGCAGAAGACCTTGTCTCCTTGGAAATGCCCCAGATATTTTCCATACCCTCCTCGATATCCATGGAGAGCCTGGGGCTAGATATCTGGCATATCCCTGGCATTGCTTCCTCTCCTTCCTTCCTGCATGTGTTGGTGGTGGTTATGGCAGGGGAATGTGGATAGGAGATGTCCTGGCTGATGCCTGCCAAAGTTTCATCCCACCCTCCCTGCTCATCATCCCTGTTTTGAGGGCTGTGACTTGAGTTTTTGTTTCCCATGTTCTCTATAGACTTGGGACCTTCCTGAACTTGGGGCCTATCACTCCCCACAGTGGATGCCTTAGAAGGGAGAGGGAAGGAGGGAGGCAGGCATAGCATCTGAACCCAGTGTGGGGGCATTCACTAGGATCTTCAATCAACCCGGGCTCTCCCCAACCCCCCAGATAACCTCCTCAGTTCCCTAGAGTCTCCTCTTGCTCTACTCAATCTACCCAGAGATGCCCCTTAGCACACTCAGAGGGCAGGGACCATAGGACCCAGGTTCCAACCCCATTGTCAGCACCCCAGCCATGCTGCCATCCCTTAGCACACCTGCTCGTCCCATTCAGCTTACCCTCCCAGTCAGCCAGAATCTGAGGGGAGGGCCCCCAGAGAGCCCCCTTCCCCATCAGAAGACTGTTGACTGCTTTGCATTTTGGGCTCTTCTATATATTTTGTAAAATAAGAACTATACCAGATCTAATAAAACACAATGGCTATGCACAGGCTGCCGTCTCTGCCTTTTGTCCCTCCCACCTACAAATACTACACAACCCCTAACTCATGCACCTGCAGCCTTTTAGATCCCCAAGAAAGTCGCTTTCTTTTCCATAGTTGGCCATACCTTGGCATGAGACTGAGACATAGGCTCTGGAATGGTTGGAAACCCACCGAACCTCAGGCCCCCACATGAATCTCCCTCCCACACAGCCTGAGAGGAGACAAGGAAGGAAGGACAGGACACTGATGTCCCAAAGACTGTGCCAAGCAAGCTGTTTTTTAGCTGACATTCTTACAAGTTGAATCACAGATTTCTAATTTACAGACTTTTTAGTTAATCTCAAAGTGCTTTCTTTTGAGGGGGCTCCCTTTACTTTTTTTCTTCTTCTTCTTTTTTTTTTTTTTTTTTGAGATGGAATCTCTCTCTTTCGCCCAGGCTAGAGTGCAGTGGCCAGATCTCGGCTTTACTGCAGCCTCCGCTTCCTGGGTTCAAGCAATTCTCCTGCGTCAGCTTCCCGAACAGCTGGGATTACAGGCGTGCGCTGCTATGCCCGGCTTATTTTTGTATTTTTAGTAGAGACAGAGTTTTCGCCATGGTGGCCAGGCTGGTCTCGAACTCCTGACCTCATGTGATCTGCCTGCCTGTGCATCCCAAAGTGCTGGTTCCAGGCGTGAGCCACCGTGCACAGCCCCTCCCTTTAGTTTCTAATGAAAGTTCCTTTGTGTCAACATTCCAACCTTGCCTCCAGTATAGATAAATATTTTTTTGTGTCCATACCCCAGCCAGGAATGATGGGGGAATGAGATGGAGTGGACCCAGCGCAGGTCACCATGAGGCAGATGGCACAAAGGATGACACGGACTTTGTGTGTTCCCACTCTTTCTTTATTCTGTGTTCTGCTCCTGCAGAGGGACCCACCAATGGTAGGTTCCTCTCCTCCTTTCTCTGGGTCACCATTATGTGGTGACTAAATTTCACCATCCATAGGGGAGTATCAGGCCTTCTCCTCCCTCATGACAAAGTCAAGGGGAGGGATATGTTGTCCAAGAAGCAAAAACTCACTTTTAGCGTCCATTGTTTTATCATCTGTGTTGCCTGCTTATATCATCAAAGAGCCATCTGCTCCTTGGGTCCTTGGGTTTCTTTGAGTCGTCAGCATAAAGATCTGATAAAAGCTGTGGGCCCATTATCGAGAAGAAAAAAAAAATGCAAGAATTCCCATGCATTTTTGTATCCCTTTAGCTCATCTAAGGGTCCTAAGTTAAGAACCTGTGATCTAGAGTGAGTGCAGCGGCTCATGCCTGTAATCCCAGCACTTTGGAAGGCTGAGGTGGGTGGATCACTTGAGGTCAGGAGTTCAAGACCAGTCTGGCCAACATAGTGAAACCCAGTCTCTACTAAAAATACAAAATTAGCTGGGCATGGTGGCACATGCTTGTAATCCCAGCTGCTTGGGAGGCTGAGGCCAGAGAATCGCCTGAAGTGGAAAGCGGAGGTTGCAGTGAGCTGAGATGGCACCACTGCACTCCAGCCTGGGCAATAAAGTGAGACTCTGTCTCAAAAAAAAAAAAAAAAGAACATGTGATCTAGTCTTAACTCTCCATTTTATAGAAGAAGCAGGCTCAGAGAAGGGAAACTTGCTCAAGGTCACTCAGTGAGTTTGTAGCAGGACTGAGACTAGACTCAATCCCTCAAGTCTGTCAGCAGTGGCCTTTGGGCACAGTAAAGAGTCATATGTGGGCTGGGTGTGGTGGCTCACGCCTGCAATCCCAGCACTTTGGGAGGCTGAGGCGGGCGGATCGCAAGGTCAGGAGATCCAGACCATCCTGGCTAACACGGTGAAACCCTGTCTCTACTAAAAATACAAAAAATTAGCCAGGTGTGGTGGCGGGCGCCTGTAGTCCCAGCTACTTGGGAGGCTGAGGCAGGAGAATGGTGTGAACCTGGGAGGCAGAGCCGGCAGTGAGCTGAGATTGATTGCGCCACTGCGCTCCAGCCTGGGCGACAGAGCGAGACTCCGTCTCAAAAAAAAAAAAAAAAAAAAAAGAGTTGTATGTGAAGGGTTGGATGCTGTGCATGTTATGCATAATCCAAGCAAAGGATTGTGCAGGCTGTGACAGGCTCTCATGATGCCTTCTGCTTTTCCTTTATGGCACTTCTCAGTTTGTAACCATATACTTACTTGGGTAATTATTTACTTGTCTTCTCCTATACCCTGTAAGTTCCTGAGGGCTCCCTGAGTGCCTGGACTAGGGTTTTTTTCTTCACCATCTTATTCTTGAGGCCTGGCACATAATAGGCCTTCAGTAAATAATAGTGGATGAAAGGACATGGTTAATGTGTGTATACAATTACATAGGTATGGAGACACTTGTTTTTCTTTTGTTTGAGACTGGGTCTCACAATCTCAGCTCACTGCAACCTCTACCTCCCAGGTCCAGGTGATCCTCCCACCCCAGGCTCCCAAGTAGCTGGGACCACAGGTGCGCACCACCGTGCCTGGCTAATTTTTTGCATTTTTGGTAGAGACAGAGTTTCACCACATTGCTCAGGCTGGTCTCGAACTTCTGAGCTCAAGCAATTTGCCCACCTCTGCCTCCCAAAGTGCTGAGATTACAGGTGTGAGCCACCATGCCTGGCCCAGTTTCCATTTTCGAAGATAGATTCAAGTTTAGTGGAATAGAAGCAGAGAACTGCTAGTAAGCTGAGAAGTGCCCCAGAGCCCAAGCCTACAGATGAGATCCAGAAAAAAACAGTAGGTTGGCATTCAGATTGTCGCCCAGGCTGGAGTGCAGTAGAGTGATCTCTGCTCACTGCAACCTCCGCCTTCCGGGTTCAAGCGATTCCCCTGCCTCAGCCTCCGAGTAGCTGGGATTATAAGCACATGCCGCCATGCCCGGCTAATTTTTATATTTTTAGTAGAGATGGGGTTTCGCCATATTGGTCAGGCTGGTCTCAAACTCCTGACCTCAGGCGATCCACCCGCCTCAGCCTCCCAAAGTGCTGGGATTACAGGTGTGAGCCACCACGCCAGCTTCAGGTTATTTCATCTTGGCCATTGGTTGGGTTCTGAATGTTGTCAGCTGCTCCATCTCAAAATACTCTCCTTTCTTGCCTTCCAGTATTTCCTACTCTCCTGGTTTTCCTCAGGCCCTTCTGGCTACTCCTTCTCAGCCCTCCCTTATAGACTCATCCTTCTCAACTTGAATTTTAAATCTTAGGCCCCACAGCTCAGACCTAAGCCTCTTTTCCAAACCACCCCTAATCCCATGGCTTTAAACACCATCGATATGCAGAGGCTCCTAAGTTTATATCCCCAGAACTCTCTCTTCTGAAATCTAAAACCTATCTATCCAATTGCCTTTTTAAATTTTTTTTTCCTGTCATCCAGGCTGGAGTACAGTGGTGCAATCATAGCTCACTGCAGCCTCAAACTCCTGGGCTCCAGTGATCCTCCCACCTCAGCCTCCAGAGTAACTAGGACTACAAGTGTGTGCCACCCACACCCCACTAATGTTTTAATTTTTTGTAGAGATGGGGTCTTACTATGTTGCCCAGGTTGCTCTTTAACTCCTGGGCTCAAGTGATCCTCCTCTAGTCTCAGCTTCCCAAAGTGCTGAGATTACAGGAATGAGCCACCGTGCCTAGTCCAATTGCCTATTTGATATATTAATGTGGATCTGTAATGGTTAAACTTAACATGTTCAAAATGGAGCTTAGATTCATGCCTTTCCAGTCTTTCCCATCTCAGTAAATGATACCAACATTCATCTAGTTGCTCAGGTCAAAATTTAGAAGTCTTCATTTCTTCCTCTCCTTCATTCTCCCTCCACCCCCATTTAATCAATCACCAATTCCACCGCCAAAGGTACACCACCTCTCTCTGTCTCTGATGCTGTTTCCTAGCCCAAGCCACTATCACTACTCACCTAAATTACTCCTTCCTATTTGTCCGTCTGAAGTAGCTCCTTGATGCAGTTGGTAGGTTTCTTCCCTTCATAGCCCTTACCACAAACTGTGAGTTCCTATGTGTGTACTGAATGTGTTATTGTCTAGTTCTCCAAACAGAATGTAAAATCTGTGAGGGCAGGGTCCTCTCTCATTCATTCCACAAATATTCATCATAGGTATACTAAGCACTGTTTACTGTTGTAGGTGTTGGGGGTGGGTGGGGAGAGGTGTGGTATGGTGAGAAAGTGTATAGCAGTTATGTGGCAAGAACCACTCTTCAAATTTGAGGGACACAGAAATGGGGCCAACCTTCCCTATGAGACTGGACTGTGGAAAGTAGGAGAAATCGTGGCTACTGACTTGCTGGCGGTCGCCATGGGATGAGATGTAAGGCAAAGAGGAAAATGTCATGAGACTAAGGACATCAGCCAGAATGACAGCCCCCAAATCTCCTGTCAACCTATAAGGAAGAAGCTGAGGCAAAATGACTACAAGTAGAGAGTTTATTATAAGCTTGAGGATTGCAACCCAGGAGCATAGATTCAAGTTGCCCTAAATAGACACTCTGATTAGTAGCAGTTACAAGTGGATTTTTATAGGAAAAGAAGAGGCAGTTCCTGAGTTATTTACCAAGAATTTACATTAAAATAACATAAGCTATTGACTAACTATATATTGTTAAACTATAGGGTATGTGTTAGAGTGTCCAGTACAACATTATTAGGTTAATTTATAGCTACTTGTGTGGCAACAGCAAACAGTGTCAAGAGATGATTACCTAGCTCAAAGGAGGGAGGTGTAGGATGTGATCCTGTCATTTTATTCCTTTATTTTTTTTTTTTGAGACCGAGTCTCACTCTGTTGCCCTGGCTGGAGGGCAGTGGCACAATCTTGACTCACTGCAACCTCTGCCTCCCAGGTTCAAGTGATTTTCCTGCCTCAGCCTCCCAAATCGTTGGGATTACAGGCACGCACCACCACGCCCAGCTATTGTTTGTAGTTTTAGTAGAGACGAGGTTTCAACATGATGGCCAGGCTATTCTCCTGACTTTCTGCCTGCCTTGGCCTCCCAAAGTGCTGGGATTACAGGCGTGAGCCACTGAGCCTGGCTGATTCTGTCATTGTAATGCCTCGCTGGGCCTATTTATTTTTAATTTTTAAAGATTTATTTATAGGGCGGGCGCGGTGGCTCAAGCCTGTAATCCCAGCACTTTGGGAGGCCAAGACGGGTGGATCACGAGGTCAGGAGATCGAGACCATCCTGGCTAACGTGGTGAAACCCCATCTCTACTAAAAAAAAAAAAATACAAAAAACGAGCCGGCCGAGGTGGCGGGCACGTGTAGTCCCAGCTACTGGAGAGGCTGAGGCAGGAGAATGGTGTAAACTCGGGAGGCGGAGCTTGCAGTGAGCTGAGATCCAGCCACTGCACTCCAGCCTGGGCGAAAGAGCAAGACTCCGTCTCCAAAAAAAAAAAAAAAAAGGCCGGGCGCGGTGGCTCAAGCCTGTAATCCCAGCACTTTGGGAGGCCGAGGCGGGCGGATCACAAGGTCAGGAGATCGAGACCACAGTGAAACCCCGTCTCTACTAAAAAATACAAAAAATTAGCCGGGCGCCGTGGCGGGCGCCTGTAGTCCCAGCTACTCAGGAGGCTGAGGCAGGAGAATGGCGGGAACCCAGGAGGCGGAGCTTGCAGTGAGCTGAGATCGCGCCACTGCACTCCAGCCTGGGCAACAGCGTGAGACTCCGTCTCAAAAAAAAAAAAAAAAAAAAAATTATTTTTTAATTTTTTAATTTTTCTTTTTTTTTTTTTTTTAAGAGGCAGGGTCTTGTTCTGTGGCTCAGGCTGGAGTGCAATGGTGAGATCCTAGCACTACAAGTACACATCACTATGCCTGGCTTTTTTTTTTCTTTTTGAGATGGAGTTTAGCTTTTGTTGCCCAGGTTGGAGTGCAATGGCACTATCTCGGCTCACAGCAACCCTGGTTCAAGTGATTCTCCTGCCAGGCATCTGCCACCATGCCCAGCTAATTTTGTATTTTTAGTAGAAACGGGGTTTCTTCATGTTGGTCAGGCTGGTCTTGAACACCCGACCTCAGGTGATCCATTTGCCTCAGCCTCCCAAAGTGCTGGGATTACAGGCGTGAGCCACCATGCCCGCTGTATTTTTATATTTTTCTAGAGACTGTGTCTGGCAATATTGCCCAGGCTGGTTGCAAACACCAACACTGCACCCAGCGATCTGGGCCTGATAATTTAAGAGGACTCACATTTCTCAGATAAAGCTTCTTTTCGGCCAGGTGAGGTGGCACATGTCTGTAATCCCAGCACTTTGGGAGGCTGAGACTGGAGGATCACCTGAGCCCAGGAGTTCGAGACCAGCTCAGGCAAGATGTTGAGAGCCCTGTCTCTACCAAAAATGAACAAATTAAATGAGTGTGGTGTCGGGCACTCACCTATAGTCCCAGCTACTCGGGATGGCTGAGGCAGGAAGATCCCTTGAGAACCCAGGAATTCAATACTTAAGCTATGATTGCACCAGCCTGGGTGGCAAAAGTGAGACCTCTTATCTTACAAAAAAAAAAAAAGTTGTGTTCCCAACCCCAACGGACCACAATATCCAGTGAAGCTGCTACGGCCCCTAACTCTCAGCACAGGAGGTTCCTTAAGAAAATGCTTGGCCGGGCGCGGTGGCTCACGCCTGTAATCCTGGGCGACAGTGAAACTCCGTCTCAAAAAACAAACAAAAAACGCTTGCTCCTAACCCCCATCTCAACAATCCAGGATTGAAAAGAAGAGGGACCATGAAAGTCCCTGAAACTACAAGTTGGGCTATGGCTAGAGGAGGTAAATATCAGACTGAAGTGTAAGATGGACATTACTAAGTCTTAATCATCATTTCATGTTTATACCTCACAGGCTGAGACAGATTTCTCAAGCAACATAAACGTAAAGTGCATTAGGACAGGACTACAAGAGAGCTCTGAGAACATACAGCGAGGAGACCCAAACCCATCTAGGGCTCAGGGAAGGCTTCCCAAGGAAGCGATGCCCATGCTGAGGCCCAAGGGATCTCATGCCCCACTGCACACACCGCGCGCTCCCCATTCCCAAACGAGGCAGGCTTTTCATGCCTCCCTACCTTTGGACTCTGTTGTTCGTTCCACTTTCTTGGAGTACTGTCTTCCCTCCCCTCCTGCTCAGTAAAGCTAACTTCACATCCTTTATAATCCAGCTGAAAAGTGAAGCCATGCCCACGGCCTCTCCCCAAAGGAGGAGTGAGTATCACCTGTTCTGAGCTCCAAAGTTCTTGGGGACACCTTGTGGGAACTGCGTGTGTGGTGGCTTGTCTCCACCACCGTACTGTGAGCTCATAGTGTTCCTAGAGCCCAGCACCAGGCAAGCTCTATAGATGTCTACTGAATGAAGCAATGAACGAATGATTTCATTTGAAATGGGATTAGGGGAAAATGATTCAAGGCAGAGGGGTGAGCTGAGCTCCTTGGAATGGTGTCTTTACCGAACCAAGCCTGGGTCAGGCAGATGTAATGAGCCCACATATTACAAGAATCTCCATAAAAGTAGGTCAGTTCTTTCCTAGCTCTTTAAGAACGAGAAGCTGCGGTTCCGCGCCTGCGCACTGAGAGAGTAAACACCTCTCCTTTTCACCTTCCCCCCTTCTCCCTATTGCCCCAACCGGCCGCAGCCTCCTCCCATACGCCCCTCCTTCGGGCCGGGTAATGGTCCGTTCCAGGGTGTCAGGCTTGTTCCGGAGGGTGGCAAGCAGAAATGGTACATTCCACTGCCTTCATTACCTTCTGCTTTTCGCGTCTCCTCTGTTCTATTTCCCCCTACCTAGAGGAGCTTAATAGGCTAGCCCCAAAAAAGGCGGGGGAGCCGGGCGGAGGGGACCGGTCTGAGCCGGTCTGCAGCGCAAGCGCAGTGCGGATAAACAGGAAGCGGGCGGTGGAGGCAGCAGCAGAGAGCTCGGGGCTTCGGGGGGAAACAGCAGAAGAACTGAGATTAACTGGAGGGCAGCAGAGGCTGAGAACGAGGACGGGAGCCTTGGCCGTCTTCTTCCAGCGAACGAGAAGTCACAGCCTCGCTCTCCGCTTAGGCTTCTGGCGCCCCAGCTTAAAGCTGAGGCTGCGGCTGACAAAGGGCTCGCGCCGGTGCCGCCGCCCTTTTCATCCGGGCATTCGGGTCCCTGCGGAGAGGGAGGGGGAAGGGCAGAGGGGGAGGGGAAGGAGCCGGAGGGGCGCACACTTGGAGTTGAAGCCCTCTCCGGGGCTCCGGGCCTGTGGCCCAACGGACGGAGGCCGAGGAGGACCCGCACAGGTGGCGGCGGCCGGGGGCAGGAGGATGGTGCAGAAGGAGAGTCAAGCGACGCTGGAGGAGCGGGAGAGCGAGCTCAGCTCCAACCCTGCCGCCTCTGCGGGGGCATCGCTGGAGCCGCCGGCAGCTCCGGCACCCGGAGAAGACAACCCCGCCGGGGCTGGGGGAGCGGCGGTGGCTGGGGCTGCAGGAGGGGCTCGGCGGTTCCTGTGTGGCGTGGTGGAAGGTGAGCGCCCTCCTTCCCGCCCCGCCTTGGCACTGACACGTTCTGTCCTCGGGAGGAGGGTGGTGGCGGGGCTTTTGGAGGCTGTAGAAGTCTGGAAAGCCTTTGGGTCTGAAATGTGGCCCTGCTAAAGCGAGGGGGAGAGACGAGATGTTGGGCCGAATCTTCTCGCACGTCCTTAGACGGCGTCGAATTCCCCCCGGCCACTCACAAGTCTGACCCCACCCGTCTTGGGCTTGGAGCCAAGTCATCTCATAAGGAGGCGGTGGTTAGGAGCCTGGTGCTCTGTTAGCCTCTGAGTTCTACTTTGTACCTTGGGATCTTATTCCCTAGAGTTGTCTGCGTTCCATTGAAAAAATGTGTATAGTTCCTCTGTCACCACCTTTTGTGGAAAATCGACCCACATTGACGTGCTTGTACTTCTGGAGTGAAGAGAAGCACGGTTGGCCTATAGTATTTCAAGTTCCACTTTGCTTAGAATATTTGTGTTGCATCTCCCTACCCCCGCAAAGATTCATTTGCAACTTAGAAAATTACCCTCTTTCCCAGCTACTGTACTTTGCTGTCGAGGGATGAAGCTGTGGCTTTAATCACCGATTCTCAAAGTGTCTGAGATGCATAATTTGAATTTAGTGACCGCAGAAATGGCGTTAAAAATGCCCTTCTCCCCTTTTTTCCCGTTTACAGTCGAAAAGAATGATGGACTTTTTTGGTAGTGAGAGAAAATTACCAGATGCTTGTTTTCACAGTTTCTGGATAAGAATGGACAGATAGTCCACCTTGCAGCTCTATAGAGAGGCACGAATCGGTTACATTATTGCTCTTTCCGCAATTACAGCGTATATTTGAATTTTCTGAAGTATTTTGGCCGACTCAGAGTTTCCTAGATGTTTGTATGTAATGGCGTGGATAAGGGTAAAAAAAAATATTTTAAAAACCAAAAAGGTATGGAAAAAGGATTGCTCTCGAGGTTGGGAACATCAGCTTTTCTATCTTTTTCACCTTATAAATTAGAGTATTTTGTGAAAAATGGGTGGTGGTTATGGTACAGACCATAACAGGCTACTTTGCGGCTACAGTAAGGCGTGAAAGAGTTCAGCGAAGTTAACTGTCTTGCAGAATTTGGGGGACTACAGAATCGAAAACTGCTGTATAGCAGTTTTCTACTATGTAGTGTTCATCAAAATGGACTACTATATAGTGTTCATCAAAAATGATTGCGTTGTGTGACTTATATCGATGTGTTTATTGGCTTGAGTGCAGGGAGATTTTAGAGAAAGAATCTGGTTTTTGTTATCAAAGATCTTGGGGTGGGGATGAGAGAGTGCTGGGAAATTTCGGAACTAGACTGGAATGAGTCTAAGGAAACTTGCCAACCCATTATACCTTCAGTAATAAAAGGAGAAAACTCATTTGGTTTAAATTGGTTTGTTTAGAATAGTATTAAAAGGCGATTCTTCCTATTTAAAGAACAGAGTTGTCTGCCATTCTGTCGTTTATTCCTCCTCCCTCCCTTGCCCTTGTATATTTTCTTAGTGACTGAGCACCTGAACCAGCACTGATTTTTTGTGTGTGTGTTTTGTTGTTGTTTTTGTTTTTTGGGGGGGGAGGAGACAGAGTCTCGCTCTGTCGCCCAGGCTGGAGTGCAGTGGCACAATCTTGGCTCACTGCAACCTCCGCCTTCCGGGTTCAAGCAATTCTCCTCCTTCAGCCTCCCAAGTAGCTGGGACTACAGACGCAGGCCCGGCTAATTTTTTGTATTTTAGTCGAAACAGGGGTTTCACCGTGTTGCCCAGGCTGGTCTACACCTCCGGAGCTCAGGCAGTCCGCCCGCCTCGGTCTCCCAAAGTGCTAAGATTACAGGTGTGAACTACCTCCACCTCGCCTGGCTTTTTTTTTTTTTTTTTTTTTTTTTTACTTTTTGATACCTCTTGGTTGGCACCAGCCCTAAAATGAATGAGCATAGAAATACTATAGTTACTGCTAGAATTTCTTTCTTGTTTTCTTTCCATCACAAAACTTTCTTGGTTTTTAACTCATACTTTAACAGCATTGCTTCCTCTTTGTGGTGCCAGTCAGCCGAAACCATGAACCTGACTCTCAAAATAGCCAGGGTAGGGTTTCTAAAAATTAAAACGTTTAAGCTAGACATTTGAAAAGTCTTTTTTTTATATTGGAACAACTCTGAAAGGATGTTTAATGCCTACTCCTTAAAAAAAAATGATAATGCTAAGTGCCGTAGGGATGCTAGAGTTGTATACATCTGCCTAATCAAGAATATTTTATATTGGCCGGGTGCGGTAGCTCGCGCCTGTAATCCCAGCACTTCGGGAGGCCGAGACGGGCGGATCACGAGGTCAGGAGATCCAGACTAGCCTGGCCAACATGGCGAAACCCCGTCTCTACTAAAAATAGAAAAAATTAGCTGGGCATGGTTGCGGGCGCCTTTAATCCCAGCTACTCGGGAGGCAGAGACAGGAGAATCACTTGAACCCGGGAGTTGGAGGCGTAGGTTGTATTGAACAGAGATCGTGCCACTGCACTCCAGCCTGGGCGACAGAGCGAGATTCCGCCTCAAAAAAAAAAAATTTTTTTTATATCACTTGTGAGAGGGTAACATTAGATTGTCCAGATGAAAGTGCTACAGTTTTATACATTGGTATGTAATGAATTTTAATTTAATCTGTCATTGTCCTTTTTGTGGTGCAGAGGAGTCATTCTGCATAGAGGTTGGAGCTAAAATTCATTCCAGAAATTTCTGTTCTAGACTAGTCTCTTGTATAGACTGTGTGGGTTTATGTAGAACATTTTGTGTTCAGAATGCTTTTATTAACCTTCTTCATGGTACTCTTGAGAGGCTGTCCTTATCTCTTATTGATGATTAGACTGAGACAGGTGGAAAGTAAAGGTTAGACAAGATGTAAAGTGTGTGGTTTGAGCTGTGATAAGCACACTAGGGAGTTCTAGATACCAGTTTGATGCTTATTCAACAATTTAGGTCATCGGTCTGCAAGTTTGTTTTCAGCAGTTTGCATAACTAATATTTTGTTCTCTTATAGGATACTCTGGGGCAAGTCACATTCTTGAGTTTTCTGTGTTTATTCTTTCCATTTAGGACCAGAAGTAACATTCTTGAATTTTTATTTATTCAGACCTTTGCTCAGTAATTAAGATTGCTTGAGAGTTTGTTGTTTGGGCCAGTTAGGCTGTTGAATTTCTTGGGAATGTGGTTTCGGGCATTTTTTGATCCCTTTGATTATATCATTGTATCGGGAACTTTTTTTGAGAGATTGTTTTGCTCTGTCACCCAAGCTGGAATGCAATGGCGCCGATCTTGGCTCACCACAACCTCCGCCTCCTGGGTTCAAGTGATTCTCCTGCCCTAGCCTCCCAAGTAGTTGGAACTCCAGTCCTGGCCAGGAACTTTTTAAAAAAAAAAAAAAAAAAAGCACGATCATAAAATTAAGTCTCTGATTTTTTTTTTTTTTTTTTTTTTTGAGACGGAGTCTCCCAGACTGGAGTGCAGTAACTGGATCTTGGCTCACTGCAAGCTCCGCCTCCCAGGTTCATGCCATTCTCCTGCCTCAGCCTCCCGAGTAGCTGGGACTACAGGTGCCCGCCACCTCGCCCGGCTCGTTTTTTGTATTTTTTAGTAGAGACGGGGTTTCACCATGTTAGCCAGGATGGTCTCGATCTCCTGACCTCGTGATCCACCCGTCTCGGCCTCCCAAAGTGCTGGGATTACAGGCCTGAGCCACCAGGCCCGGCTCTCTCATTTTTTTAACTGCTTTACATGTTCATCTCCCCTCACCCTTTTTTTCCCCCCCTTTTTTTTTTTTTTTTTGTTGTTGTTTGAGATGGAGTCTTACTCAGTCACCCAGGCTGGAGTGCAGTGGCGCCATTTCGGCTCACTGCAACCTCTGCCTTCCAGGTTCAGGTGATTGTTGTTTCTCAGCCTCCCAAATAGCTGGGATTACAGGCATTTGCCACCATACCTGGCTAATTTTTGTGTTTTTAGTAGAGACAGGGTTTCGCCGTGTTGGCCAGGGTGAGTCTGGAACTCCTGACCTCAAGTGATCTACCCGCCTCAGCCTTCCGAAATTCTGGGATTACAGGCATGGGCCACCTCACCTGGCCTCCCTTCACCCTTTCTAAAGCAGTTTTAATCCTTCTAGGAAGTAATTGTTACTGTTGGCAGCTTGTGTTACATTGCTGCCCTTCACCATTGTAAGATTGAGATCCCTTACAAAATTGGATTTACATATATTTGGACTTTATCAACAGTGAAAAGAAATGATAGATGTTTGTTGTTTTAAAATAACTGTCACCTAAGTAACTAATGTCATGGTAGAAAAAATAAGAAAATGTACCTAAGCAAAAATGGAATAAAAGTCACCTTGTAGTGTCACCACCTAAAGATAAAGGAACCTTAGTATTTTATTAAATATCATTCTGATTTGGTGTATTTTATGTTTTTTACAAAATAGGCTTGTATGTTTTTAACTTTTCTCAATAAAGCTTACCACATTTTAAAACTGAATATAATTTCATTCTTTCTTTCAATCTAGGATTTTACGGAAGACCTTGGGTTATGGAACAGAGAAAAGAACTCTTTAGAAGGTAAATCTTTATCATATGAAGTAGAGAGAACCTTAAACTCCTAACATTTTCTTTTGTTTGAAGAAATACTAACAGTGAATAGCCCAGGTGCATTTTGATAGTTTCTCAATTACAGAAGTTATTTTACGTTGGTCCCTTATTTCTTCACCTAGGCCTTACCTAGGCCTTTGGTTTTCAAACTTTTCCTGGGGAGCTGAATAGGTTTTGGGCTTCACCTTACCCAGAGCTGTTGTGTTTTTTAAGACTGTTTATATGTTGGCATACATTGTAATACTTACTTTTTTTTCCTTTTTTTTTGAGACGGAGTCTCACTCTTTCGCCCAGGCTGGAGTGCAGTGGCACTACCTCGGTTCACTGCAAGCTCCGCCCCTGGGTTCACACCATTCTCCTGCCTCAGCCTCCCGAGTAACTGGGACTACAGGTGCCCGCCACCACGTCCGGCTACTTTTTTGTATTTTTAGTAGAGACGGGGTTTCACCATGTTAGCCAGGATGGTCTCGATCTCCTGACCTCGTAATCACCTGCCTTGGCCTCCCAAAGTGCTGGGATTACAGGTGTGAGCCACTGCACCTGGCCTGTAATACTTCATTTTTAAAATTCCACTGATTACAAAAAGGTTAAAAGCTACTGTCATAGAATATTAGCTTTGTATGAGATGGATATGCTCCAAGAAGAGGGAAATTGAGATTGACAGCCTATAAATGTTGCCTGTTTATACATATGTAATTTTCTTTCTCCTTAAGGCTCCAGAAATGGGAATTAAATACATACTTGTATGCCCCAAAAGATGACTACAAACATAGGATGTTTTGGCGAGAGATGTATTCAGTGGAGGAAGCTGGTAATCTTTTTATTTTTAATCCATAAATTCAGAATCTGTGAAGAAAACAGTTACATTTTAAATGTAGTTGTACAATAATTTTATGACATTTTTTATTTTGTAGGTAGTTTCCTTTTCTTCTATCTGGTAACCAGTTAGCTGAGATTGAAAGAGTGCTCTGCGCTAGCAAGGTCATGACCATACGTGTGATGTCATGGGCGTGCTAGGCTGACTCCACCTATTCTGTGGTCATAGATTGTGCTGCTTACTTCTGCCAGTGGAATAAACAGTGGGCCACTGGGCAAAGAAGTGCTGGAGCTGAGCTAGGCCCAGGGCAAGGCAAGTGAGTCACGTACCTTGTGTGCAAATTTTAAGGGACCCCCAAAAAAGTAATCAAGATAAACAAGAATTTATGCAATATTTTTTAAAAACAAAATTAATGCAGAAATTCATGATGGAAACAATGCTAAAATTTTAGGTAAAGATAGGATCAGCACTAGTGATTGTTCCTTTTGCTTCAGGCTCTAGTATGGCTTGGCCTTGTCAACAATTACTGATCCTTACCCTAGTCCAGGAAAGTGGGAAGCCATTAATAGGCTGTCTTTGGGTTTTTTTGTTTTTATTTGTTTTTGTTTTTTGAGACAGAATCTTTCTCTGTCCCCCAGGCTGGCGTGCAGTGGTGTGGTCTCGGCTAACTGCAACCTCTGCCTCCCGAGTTCAAGAGATTCTGCTGTCTCAGCTTCCCCAGTAGCTGGGATTACAGGCGCCTGCCGCCATGCCCAGCCAGTTTTTGTATTTTTAGTAGAAATGGGGGTTCATCATGTTGGCCAGGGCGGTCTTGAACTCCTGACCTCAAGCGATCGGCCTGCCTCAGCCTCCCAAAGTGCTGGGATTACAGGCTTGAGCCCCCTTGCCCAGCTGGCCTGCTATGAGTATACTTATGTTGAGTTGGTTACATAAAATTGCTGAAAAGTTAGTAGTATGGCATTGAACCACCTGAGTAAATTAGAGAGGTGCTTTTCTTTGGGAACTTGTGAATGGTGAAACATTTTTGTACTTCAAATTAAATAGTATACACGTATAGCTAACAAGATATTCGGTTACAGAGCCCAGCCAAGGCACGGAAGGCTGAAAGTTTTCTTGAATTACGAAGAAGCAATTATAACTTATCCCATCTCCATCTAGTGTTGTGGTTTACTACTCTATTTAAGTGTGCCTTCAACTTAATTACTTTCTGGTGGTGCTGGTGATGAAACTTTATGTGATCAATAATTAAAATAGAGTAAAAATAACTGTCTTGAGATACTGCTGAAAATTATTCAAAAATATGTCCTATGGTATATAGTAGTAGTATTTAAGTTGATTTAGGGAAATTGTCAGTTGATAATTTTAAAAGCTTAAAATCTATAATTAACATTTTTCCCATAGATAGAAACAGATCAAGATTGTGAAGGCCATGACTTACCTCTGGTTCTTTTTCTTTTTTTGGAAACAGCCTTTGTCACTTTGTTACCCAGGCTGGAGTTCAGTGCCTTACTGCAATTTTGATCTCCCGGGCTCAAGCAATCCTCCCGCCTCAGCCCCCCAAGTAGCTGGGACTCCAGGTGCAGATCACCATGCTCAGCTAATTTTTGTATATTTTGTAGAGAGAGGGGTTTGCCATGTTGCCTGTGCTGGTCTCAAACTTCTGAACTCAAGCAATCAACTTGCCGTGGCCTCTCAAAGTGCTGGGATTACAGGCATGATTCTGTTGTTTTTTTTTTGTTTGTTTATTTTGTTTTGTTTTGTTTTTTTGAGATGAAGTCTTGTTCTGTCGTCCAGGCTGGAATGCAGTGGTGTGATCTTGGTTCACTGCAACCTCTGCCTCCAGGGTTCAAGCAATTCTCCTGCCTCAGCCTCCCTAGGAGCTGGGATTACAAGTATGTGCCACCACGCCTGGCTAATTTTTGTATTTTTAGTAGAGATGGGGTTTCACAATGTTGGCCAGACTGGTCTTGAACTCCTCACCTCAGGTAATCCTCCTGCCTGACCTCCCAAAGTCCTGGGGTTACAGGCATGAGCCATTGGGCCTGGCCTACCCTGATTCTTAAGAAAGCATTTTCTTTTTTCATATTATAAACTAGTTATGTGTAGGTTTATTTAGTTAGGAATTCCAGTTCGGAGACGGCAAAACAAAACAAAAAAAAAGCAAGATCCAGTACCATGGCTCATGCCTGCAATCCTAACACTATGAGAGGCTGAGGCAGGTGGATCACTTGAGGCCAGGAGTTCGAGACCAGCCTGGGTGATATGGCAAAACCCCATCTCTACTAAAAATACAAAAATTAACTGGTTATGCCTGTAATCCCAGCTACTCAGGAGGCAGAGGTTGCAGTGAGTCAGGATCGTACCACTGTACTCCAGCCTTGGGCAACAGAGCAAGACTCTCGAAATAAAAAAGCAGCAGCTGCATTTTATGCCTTTCAAATGCTTCAGGAAATAGAAATGGCTTAAGTTCAGTAAGAGAATTGACAGTTAATTCAGTGTTCTTGAGAAATGGCAATGAAAGGGAGGAGAATGTTTATTGATTTTAGCCTGTTTCCCCAAAAGGATAAGAAACTATTTGGAAGTGAAAAAGAAGGGCCTCTTATTTTCTGTTGGTTCAGATTTCAAAGGTGTGAAAACTATTCTTTTTTCCTTACTGTGTCATTAAATCACTTCAGGCTTGTACCATTTTGTATGGCCTGTTGTTAAGTTGGACATGACAACTTCTAAAATGTAAGGATCTTTTCCTTTTTTTTGTAAGTTAGAAATAACCTTTTCAGTTAAACCTTCAGTGAAGGTTCTTTTAGTTTTCTGTTCTGCTTTCTAAAAACATGGACTCTGTTCTTTAGAGCAACTTATGACTCTCATCTCTGCTGCACGAGAATATGAGATAGAGTTCATCTACGCGATCTCACCTGGATTGGATATCACTTTTTCTAACCCCAAGGAAGTATCCACATTGAAACGTAAATTGGACCAGGTAACTCCTTACTTTTTTTTCATTTTTCGTGACTCTGTACTTGAAACTAAAAGTTTACTCAGGTGCTTTTATGATGTAAAAAGGAAATCAAATTCATATTTCTTTCTTTTTTTGTTTGTTTTGTTTTTTGAGACAGAGTCTCGCTCTGTTGCCCAGGCTGGAGTGCAGTGGCACGATCTTGGCTCACTGCAACCTCCTCTGCCTCCCGGGTTCAAGTGATTCTTCTGCCTCAGCCTCCCAAGTAGCTAGGACTATAGGTGTGTGCCATCATGCCCAGTTAATTTTTGTATTTTTAGTAGAGACGAGGCCTTCACCACGGCGGCCAGGCTGGTCTTGAACTCCTGACCTCATGATCTTCCCAAAGTGCTGGGATTACAGGTGTGAGTCACCACGCCTGGCCTTGTATTTCTTTGTTTCTATAAGAATTTTTTTTACTTTGAATGCTTTTTTTTTGGAGATAGAGTCTTACCCTGTTGCCTGGAGTGCAGTGGCCCAATTTCGGCTCACTGCAACCTCCACCTCCCGAGTTCAAGCGATTCTCGTGCCTCAGCCTCCTTAGTAGCTATTACAGGCACACCACCATGCCTGGCTAATTTTTATATTTTTAGTAGAGACAGGGTTTTGCCACATTGGCCAGGCTGGTCTCGAACTCCTGACTTTAGGTGATCCACCCACCTCAGCCTCCCAAAGTGCCGGGATTACAGTCACACTCCGCCACACCCAGCCTTGAATCCTTCTGATAGAGGAATATTTTCCAAATTAAGTAAAAAGAGCTTTACTAGAGGTACTGGTTCTTCTCAAATTTCAGTTTGCATAAGAACTGCCTTAAAAGAATGATTAGAAGTGAAGCTTAAAAGAATGCTGACTACTGGACTTTATTTCCCAAATTGATAAGGTGGGGACCGGGAATCTAGGTGATTGGTGGTCAAGAACCACATTTTGAGAAATTATATGTACCCTAGGCTGCTTGGCTTGAATTGACAACTGAGATTATAGAAACAAGGTTTCACCTATTAGACATTAGTTTCTTCAATTAATGGACAAAGAGATGTCTGGAAATGGCTAATTTCCCAAGGTGAGAAGAAAAACAGACTAGGTGAACCTAATTGAGTGTAAAGTTTGCTTAATGTAAAAGCTGCACACTTCCTTTGGTCAAATGTAGGGGGCTTCCATTTTCCTTTTTTTTGAAACCGAGTCTTGCTCTGTCACCTAGGCTGGAGTGTAGTGGCGTGATCTCACCTCATTGCAATCTCTGCCTCCTGGGTTCAAGCAATTCTCTGGCCTCAGCCTCCTGAGTAACTGGAATTACAGGCGTGTGCTACCACACCTGGCTAATGTTTTCGTATATTTAGTAGAGACAGGGTTTCACCATGTTGGCCAGGCTGGTCTCGAACTCCTGGCCTCATGATTTGCCAGCCTCGGCCTCCTGAAGTGCTGGGATTACAAGCATGAGCCACCGCTCCTGGCCCCATTTTCCTGTTTTTTAAGTTTGCTGGTTTTTCTATATACATGTCTTGTTTCTTTAGGCAAAGATTTATATGGGTGGCATTAAAATGTCTGGTAAAAAATTTAAGGCAGTTGAAATTTTCATTAATGAAGCTATTTTCCTATTTCATAAAATTCTGCGGTTCTTTCTGATTCATACCTGGTTAGGTTTATCTGCAAAGGGATCAGTGTACCTTTTGGGACTAGGACACAGCCTGGCTTTTTCATGTCTTAAGGTTATTCATATTTCTGTATTTTTCTGACTTTGTTGGGTCTTCTACAATCAGCAGCCCATGAGTTAGCCAAGAGGCTAGGCCACTTTGTAGAAACTTTGTTGGATCATATTGTCATATAAGTTGAGTATCCCTAATTCAGAAATCTGAAATGCTCCAAAATATGAAACTTTTTGAGCTCCGTAAAATTCAAAGGAAATGATAATTGGAGCATTTCAGATTTTGGATTTTCAGATTAGGGATGCTGAATATAATACAGATATTCCAAAATCCATAAAAAAAACCCAAAATCCAAAACATTTTTGGTCCCAAGCATTTCAGATAAGGAATACTTAACCTGTATGCATTCAAACCCAAATGAGAAATGGGTCCCAAAACTCTGTTTGACTTAGAATTTTTTAAATTAAAAATGTAAAAACAACCTGTCATTGAACATTCTAGTAAGGAAAATATTGGATTTTAAGTATAACTATTAACTCTATACTTTAATGTTTGGAATTGTTAATTTTTTTACTCTTGATTCTTTTTTTCTCCTCCTAGGTTTCTCAGTTTGGGTGCAGGTCATTTGCTTTGCTTTTTGATGATATAGACCATAATATGTGTGCAGCAGACAAAGAGGTATTCAGTTCTTTTGCTCATGCCCAGGTCTCCATCACAAATGAAATCTATCAATACCTAGGAGAGCCAGAAACTTTCCTCTTCTGTCCCACAGGTATTGTATATAATGGCTTTATATTTAACTAGTCTTCTTAGAATATGTAACTTATAAAGGACCGTGGGCCCCATTCTCTCTCCACTTCCCTCCTCCCTTGGTGTATAAAAGTAGGAATCTTTTTTTAGAAGACATTTTTCAAGATCCTAAATTGGAAAAATTTTAGGAACTAATAAATGACAGCTGACTAGACAAAAGATTTTTATGTATTTTTTAGTACTGGAAGTATATGAACTTTGTCAATATTAAGAGGGATAGTATTGAAATGAAAACTGGAGAAAAACCAAGTTACTTTGCCTTTTACCTTAGTCACTTCTCATTTCCTCCTACTTGTTCCCTTTTTCTGCCCATGCATATCTGTCCCTTTTTGCACTCCTCCCACTTCCATCTGGGCTCTTATTTCAAGTAGTCAGCATAGAAAGCATAAGTTTTTCCTCTTTTCCTTTCTTTTTGCCCCTCTGGTTTCTTTCATTGAAAATATTTTAGTCTCTTAGTTGCTTCTCAAAATTCAACTTACAAGAAGTTTTTCCCCAGACTTCCCTGTTCAGGAAGAATTTTAGACTAAATTACTTAACTTTCTTTGTGTGTATTATGAGCCGGGAACCTTATTTTAGTTGAGTACTACATTAGTATCCAAAAGTTTTAAGATTATACTGGGAATTAATTAGCTGCAAGTTACAGTTTAAGTTGCAGTTGAGTACTAATAGCCGTTGGTATATGCCTTTTTAAAAAATGTTTTTTAATTTTACTTTTAAATTTGTGTTATTTATTTAGATACCGGGTTATAAAACTGGCTAATTTTTTTATTTTTGGTAGAGACGCCATATTGCCTAGGTTAGTCGCGAACTCCTGGGCTCAAATGATCCACCCACTTCAGCCTCCCAAAATGCTGGGGTTGCAGGTGTGAGCCACTGTGCCCAGCTGCCATTGGCATATTCTTGTATTAGTTCTATTATGATATTATCAATTCATTCTGTTTGCATTTAATTGTAACTGAGAAAAGTAGGCAATTCAGAATTCTGTAGAAAATGCTACAGTGCTTGTTTCTTTAGTGAACTTGTATTTCTAGTAACTGTAGTATCGTAAGAATTGATCTGTACTGTTGGAGGAAAAATATCAGATTTTATGAATTTCTTAAATGAACTGCCCACTTGAATTTAATTCCCTGTAGGAGGCCTTTTATCATTTGGATGAAAAGAATTTAGAATTGGCAGACATTTTTTTCCACATTCAAAACCCCATGATCCTTCTGGGAGGCCGAGGCGAGCAGATTGCCTGAGCTCAGGAGTTTGCAACCAGCCTGGGCAACATGGTGAAACCCCATCTTTACTAAAATAAAAAAAAAACTAGCCAGGCGTGGCGGCGTGCACCTGTAGTCCCAGCTACTCGGGAGGCTGAGGCAGGAGAATAGCTTGAGCCCAGGGTGCGGAGGTTGCAGTGAGCCGAGATTTCATCACTGCACTTTAGCCTGGGCATCAGGGCGAGACTCCATCTCAAAGAAAACAAACAAACAAAAAACCCATGAATATTTTGTTCCTGACTTTTTTACTTTTCTCCCTACATTTAGAATATTGTGGCACTTTCTGTTATCCAAATGTGTCTCAGTCTCCGTATTTAAGGACTGTGGGTGAAAAGCTTCTACCTGGAATTGAAGTGCTTTGGACAGGTAAGTCTTTTAAGATTCATACAGTCAAACTTGAATTAACTAGGACTTAGAGAAATTGCTTGTTCTTGTTAATTGAATACCTTTTTTGTTGTTGTTGTTTTTTTGTTTGAGATGGAGTTTTGCTCTTGTTGCCCAGGCTGCAGTGCAGTGGCACAATCTCAGCTCACCGCAACCTCTGCCTCCCGGGTTCAAGCGATTCTTTTGCCTCAGCCTCCTGAGTACCTGGGATTACAGGCATGTGCCACGACGCCCAGCTAATTTTTGTATTTCTAGTAGAGACGGGGTTTCTCCATGTTAGCCAGACTGGTCTCAAACTCCTGACCTCAGGTGATCTGCCCACCTCGGCCTCCCAAAGTACTGGGATTACAGGTGTGACCCATTGCACCTGGCCCAGAGAACTTGTTAAAATACACTTTCTTTTACAAAGTTTACTTATTCTCTTAATATAAAAAAACATTTATCATGGTTGGGGAGCCTGAGGTGGAAGCTCCCAGGAGTTAAAGACCAGCTTACACAACATAGGGAGACTGTGCAAAAAATAAAAACTTAGCCAGGTGGGGTGGTACACGCCTGTAGTCCCAGCTACTTAGGGGGCTAAGGTGGAAGGATCACTTGAGCCCGGGAGGTAGAGTTTGCAGTGAGCTGTGAATATGCCTGAGCAACAGAGTGAGACCCTGTCTCAAAAAAAAAATTCAGTTAATAAATAATAAAGATTTATAGGGAACTGGGCTAAAGGGTATTGATCCCAGCCCTAAGCAGCGTTTAGGAAACTCTTTTATAAAATGAAAAAATAAAGCCCAGTAAAAGACGTGTTGCTTTGTTTTCAAAAGAAAAATTGTGTGGCCGGGCGCGGTGGCTCACGCCTGTAATCCCAGCACTTTGGGAGGCCGAGGCGGGCGGATCACAAGGTCAGGAGATCGAGACCACGGTGAAACCCCGTCTCTACTAAAAATACAAAAAATTAGCCGGGCGCGGTTGTGGGCGCCTGTAGTCCCAGCTACTCGGGAGGCTGAGGCAGGAGAGTGGCGTGAACCCGGGAGGCGGAGCTTGCAGTGAGCCGAGATCGCGCCACTGCACTCCAGCCTGGGTGACAGAGTGAGACTCCGTCTCAAAAAACAAAAAAATAAAATAAAAAGAAAAAAAAAAAAAGAAAAATTGTGGCTGGATGCAGTGGTTCATGCCTGTAATCCCAGTGCTGTGGGAGGCTTGAACTGAGGTAGGAGGATTGCTTGAGGCCAGGAGTTTAAGATTAGCCTGGGCAACATAGGAAGTCCTTATCTGTACAAAAAATGTTTTAATTACTGTGACATGGTGGGGCACACCTGTAGTCCCAGCTACTTGGGAGGCTCAGGTGAGAGGATTGCTTGAGCTCAGGAGTTCAAGGCTGCATTGAGCTATGATTACTCCATTGTCTGGGTAACAGAGGAGACCCTGTCTCAGAAAAAGAAAAGTTGTTATAAAATGTACATGGAAGGGTCTGAGCGCGGTGGCTCATGCCTGTAATTCCAGCACTTTGGGAGGCTGAGGCCGGCAGATCACAAGGTCAGGAGATCGAGACCATCCTGGCTAACATGGTGAAACCCTGACTCTACTAAAAAATGCAAAAAATTTGCTGGGCGTGGTGGTGGGCGCCTGTAGTCCCAGCTACTCAGGAGGATGAGGCAGGAGAATGGCATGAACCCAGGAGGTGGAGCTTGCAGTGAGCCAAGATCACCCATTGCACTCTAGCCTGGGCAACAGAGTGAGACTGTCTCCAAAAAAAAAAAAAAAAAAAAAAAGTACATGTAAGGAAAACACAATAAAAAGTTATATGTCCATTATATTTTAAAGAACCATGATTCTTTTTTAAAAAAATATATTTTTAAACTTAAAATAAAAAAAATAGGGTCTCGCTGTGTTGCCCAGGCTGGTCCGAACTCCTGGGCTCAAATGATCCGCCCACCTTAGCCTCCCAAAGTGCTGGGATTACAGGTATGAGCCAATGCGTCTGGCCAAGAACCACAATTCTTTTAACAAATGGTTGTTGTTATTTCTAGGTCCCAAAGTTGTTTCTAAAGAAATTCCGGTAGAGTCCATTGAAGAAGTGTCTAAGATTATTAAGAGAGCGCCAGTAATTTGGGATAACATTCATGCTAATGATTATGATCAGAAGAGACTGTTTCTGGGCCCGTACAAAGGAAGATCCACAGAACTCATCCCACGGTTAAAAGGAGTCCTGACTAATCCAAATTGTGAATTTGAAGCCAACTATGTTGCTATCCACACCCTTGCCACCTGGTACAAATCAAACATGAACGGAGTGAGAAAAGATGTAGTGATGAGTAAGTAGCCTGTACTTGATCCTTCACCTTGGGAGGAGAGCTGGGGTTAACTAGAGCCAGTGGAAAGTATACTTTCCTTTGTCATCACAACTGAAGCAGTTTTATTTATTTTTTAAAAAAATTATTTTGTTTCACTAAGAAGGAAACAAAACTAAGTGGTTTTATTACGGTATGTTGTTTCATTCTGTTGATGAAGATGTATATGATAAGAAGAAAGGTTGAGTGTCTTTGGACAAGTCACTTAACCTCTTGGCCTCAGTGGTTTTTTTTTTTTTTTTTAGTATGATTCAGAAGCGGCGTGGTGGCTCGCCAATAAGCCCAGGAACTTGAAGACCCTATCAAATAAATAAAAATAAAATAGGATTCAGTCTTTGAAGTCTGAGTACTAGAGGAGACAGTCTTTAAGTGTTTCCATTATCTCTAGAATCATTCCGATAAAATGTATTTTCAGGCAATTTTATTGAAAAGCATATTTTAGATGACTGGATACTCAGAATCTGAGTCACTTAGATCATTTAGATTCCGCTTACATTTATCATTTATGGAACATACTCTTTTTTTATGAGACAGAGTTTTGCTCCATCGCCCAGGCTAGAGTGGAGTGCAGTGGCACAATCTCAGCTCACTGCAAACTCTACTTCCCAGGTTCAAGCGATTCTCCAGCCTCAGCCTCCCAAGTAGCTGGGATTACAGGCATGCCCGGCTTATTTTTGCTTTTTTTTTTTTTTTTTTTTTTTTTTTTTTTTAAAGTAGAGACAGGGTTTCATCATATTGGCCAGACTGGTCTCGAACTCCTGATCTCAGGTGATCCGTCCGCCTAGGCCTCCCGGAGTGCTGGGATTACAGGCATGAGCCACCCTGCCTGGCCGAATGGAATATAGTCTTGTTTTAGACATTGGCTTACTAATTTTTTTTTTTTTTTTTTTTTTTTTTTTTTTGAGACGGAGTCTCGCTCTGCCACCCAGGCTGGAGTGCAGTGGCCAGATCTCAGCTCACTGCAAGCTCCGCCTCCCGGGTTCACGCCATTCTCCTGCCTCAGCCTCCCGAGTAGCGTGGACTACAGGCGCCCGCCACCGCGCCCGGCTAGTTTTTTGTATTTTTTAGTAGAGACGGGGTTTCACCGTGTTAGCCAGGATGGTCTCGATCTCCTGATCTCGTGGTCCGCCCGTCTCGGCCTCCCAAAGTGCTGGGATTACAGGCTTGAGCCACCGCGCCCGGCACTAATTTTTAATTAATGAAAAATCTCTAATAGAGTTCTAAGTAAGGTGTTTGATAATTGTTTATTTACATTTAAATAATCTATCATGTGGCAGATGTGTGATCATGGGCACTGAGGTGGCAAAGAATAAAGTAGTTCCTACTTTTTTTTTCTTTTTGAGATGGAGTCTTGCTCTTGTTGCCAGGCTAGTGCAGTGGTACGATCTTGGCTCACTGCAACCTCCGCCTCCCAGGTTCAAGCGATTCTCCTGCCTCAGCCTACCAAGTAGCTGGGATTACAGGCATGCGCCACCATGCCTGGCTGATCTTGTATTTTTAGTAGAGACAGGGTTTCTCCATGTTGGTCTGGCTGGTCTTGAACTGCCGACCTTGGGTGATCCACCCGCCTCAGCCTCCCAAAGGGCTGGGATTACAGGCGTGAGCCACTGTGCCTGGCCATTCCTACTTTTGAGAAACAGTCTAGTGTTGGGTGAGGCTTATAGACAATAGTATGATAGTGTGATAAGTGTTGTAATAGTTTAATTTATAAAATGCCGTGTGAACACGGGGGAGAGTGATTATTTTTGCTAAGAGATTTCACAGACTTTTAAGCTGGATCAAAGTATGAGGAGAGTTTGCTGGGTATTAAAGGTTTGTGGGCTGGAGGTGAAAAACACTGAACACTGAAAATTTTTTTTTTTCTTTGAGACCGAGTCTTGCTCTGTTGCCCGGGTTGAAGTGCAGTGGCGCAATTTTGGCTTATTGCAACCTCCGCCTCCCTGGTTCAAGTGATTTTCCTGCTTCAGCCTCCTGAGTAGCTGGGATTACTGGTGCACGCCACCCCAACCGGCTGATTTTTATAGTTTTCATGGAGACGGGGTTTCACCATGTTGGTCAGGCTGGTCTCGAACTCCTGACCTGGTGATCCTGCTTGCCTCTGCCTCCCAGAGTTCTGGGATTACAGGCGTGAGCCACCGCGTCCAGCCTGTACACTGAACTTTTGAAATTCTGAATTTTGGCCCATTTTGGGCTACTGAAGTGTCATGATAGTATGTAGGAATATTAATAGTTGTGGTCTATTTCTCAGTTCCATACTCCTGCTTTGAATTTTTTATTGAATTAATGTCTCCCTTTTGGCTCAGTCATTGTCATCCTCCTCTCCCCATTAGAAAAAAAAAATAGGAATATTGGTTCAGTCATTGTCATCCTCCTCTCCTCAATGAAAAACAAAAATTGGGAATGTAATTTCAGTGCTGTCAGTGTACATGGCACTTAACTCCTACATCTTTTAAGGCAGAGCGTGGAACATATTAAGGGTGGCAGACACTATCCAAACCTGGGACATATGCAGGAAATGTTAAGGAAAGCTAAGAATTGAGTTTTTAAGTACAAAACCAAAGAATTCAGACTTAATTTTCTCTACCACTATCCTAGCTCAGAGCTTTGTTGCCTTATGTGTGCTAATTTGTGGGTCTCTGTCGATTATCTCTTCTTTTTTTATATTTGAGACGGAATCTTGCTCTTGTCCAGACTGGAATGCAATGGCCAAATCTCAGCTCACTGCAACCTCTGACCCCTCGGTTCAAGCAGTTCTCTTGCTTCAGCCTCCCGAGTAGCTGGGATTACAGGTGCCTGCCACCATGTCTGGCTAATTTTTTGTATTTTTAGTAGAGATGGGCTTTTACCATGTTGGCCAGGCTAGTCTTGAACTGCAGGTCTCAGGTGATTCGCCCGCCTTAGCCTCCCAAAGTTCTGGGATTACAGGCATGAGCCACCACGCCCGGCCTCTTCATTTTCCCTCAATGCTTTTATTAATAATGATGTTATGGTCGGGCGTAGTGGTTCACGCTTGTAATCCGAGCACTTTGGGAGGCCTAGGCAGGCGGATCACGAGGTCAAGAGTTCGAGACCAGCCTGGCCAACATGGTGAAACCCCATCTCTACTAATAATACAAAAATTAGCCGGGCATGGTGGCATGCACCTGTAGTCCCAGCTACTCGGGAGGCTGAGGCAGGAGAATTGCTTGAACCTGTGAGGCGGAGGTTGTAGTGAGCCAAGATCCTGCCACTGCACTCCAGCCTGGGTGACAGGGTGAGACTCCCATCTCAAAAAAAAAAAAAGTTACAGGGCCCTGAAGGCTGTGCAATGTTTTCTTCATACAAAAAGCATGGTACTTTTGACCTTGACTTCCCAACAATTAGTACTTAGTGGACATTTCAGATTGACTCTTCCACTGATACTAAAATTTATATTTCTTATTTCAATTGAGATTTTACATTTAGCATTGCATTTAGGTTACTATCCTAGATGAAATCGTTGAGTGAAGGGTCTTGCTTTTATTTGCATTTTTATGTTTAAGATTTGTTCTGATTCTAGTCGTTTCTGTGGTTATACTGTGACAATTAGTTGCATTTATTCTTCTCACTTGTCAGAACGATTTTGTAATCAAAAGTATTTTTGTGCTCTTTTTTTATTTTTATTTTTTGCAGCTGACAGTGAAGATAGTACTGTATCCATCCAAATAAAGTTAGAAAATGAAGGCAGTGATGAAGATATTGAAACTGATGTACTCTATAGTCCACAGATGGCTCTAAAGCTAGCTTTAACAGAATGGTTGCAAGAATTTGGTGTGCCTCATCAGTACAGCAGTGAGTTTGGCCATTCTTTGTTAAGGGGGTTAGATCAAATAGTTGAGTCACAAAGTAAAGAACACTGTCGCCCGGGTGCGGTGGCCCACACCTGTAATCTCAGCACTTTGGGAGGCCGAGGCAGGTGGATCACGTGAGGTCAGGAGTTCGAGACCAGCCTGGCCAACATAGTGAAACCTTGTCCCTACTAGAAATACAAAGATTAACCGGGCATGGTGGCATATGCCTGTAGTCCCACCTACTTGGGAGGCTGAGGCAGGACAGTCGCCTGAACTTGGGAGGCGGAGGTTGCAGTGAGCCAAGATTGCACCACTGCACTCCAGCCTGGGTGACAGAGCGAGACTTCATCTCAAAAAAAAAAAAAAAAAAAAACACTGTTATGTGCCTTACCTTAGGCCCACTAAGCAAAGTGAAATTAAATGAAATTGGGGGATCTAGAGAATAAGGATTTTTAAATCTTACTTTTGGTCAAATAGCTTTTATTTTTGATGGAATGCTATTTTCTCTTAAAAATAAATTTTTTGAAGTAATTTAAGGGTTTTTAGATACAAATTTTCAAAAGAGAATGTAATAGTAGATGTTGGCATGTTTATTACCTCCCAACCCCCGTCCATTCCTGCATCCCTAGTGGTGTAGAGAAATCTCATTTTTCCTAGAGATCAAATTAATTTGAATCTAACATTGAGGTTCCACTTAACAAATATGATAAAGCATCTTTCTGAATCTAATGTGTTCTGTCTCTAATTCTAATTATCTCTGTGACCATTTTATTTATTTATACATTTGTTTTTGTAGGTAGGCAAGTTGCACACAGTGGAGCTAAAGCAAGTGTAGTTGATGGGACTCCTTTAGTTGCAGCACCTTCTTTAAATGCCACAACCGTAGTAACAACAGTTTATCAGGAGCCCATTATGAGCCAAGGAGCAGCCTTGAGTGGTGAGCCTACTACTCTGACCAAGGAAGAAGAAAAGAAACAGCCTGATGAAGAACCCATGGACATGGTGGTGGAAAAACAAGAAGAAACGGACCACAAGAATGACAGTCAAATACTGAGTGAAATTGTTGAAGCGAAAATGGCAGAGGAATTGAAACCAATGGACACTGATAAAGAGAGCATAGCTGAATCAAAATCCCCAGAGATGTCCATGCAAGAAGATTGTATTAGTGACATTGCCCCTATGCAGACTGATGAACAGACGAACAAGGAGCAGTTTGTGCCAGGTCCAAATGAAAAACCTTTATACACTGCGGAACCAGTGACCCTGGAGGATTTGCAGTTACTTGCTGATCTATTCTACCTTCCTTATGAGCATGGACCCAAAGGAGCACAGATGTTACGGGAATTTCAGTGGCTTAGAGCAAATAGTAGTGTTGTCAGTGTCAACTGCAAAGGAAAAGACTCTGAAAAAGTGAGTATGTTTAATTTGCCTGCTGCTGAAGCCTGGGTGGTTCCCCATACTGGTAATGTGGA
Source organism: Macaca thibetana thibetana (assembly GCF_024542745.1). NCBI lineage: Eukaryota > Metazoa > Chordata > Mammalia > Primates > Cercopithecidae > Macaca > Macaca thibetana. The sequence goes on along the minus strand of NC_065586.1, from coordinate 97,880,184 downwards.
GAAAGTTCTTAAATGAGTACACTGTAACTGACAGAAAATTGACCATGTTTTAGAATATGTTCTTTAGGCTGGGTATGATGGCTCATGCCTGTAATCCCAGAACTTTGGGAGGCCGAAGCGGGCAGGAGTTCGAGATCAGCCTGGCCAACAAGGTGAAACCCCATCTCTACTAAAAATACAAAAATTAGCTGGGCATGGTGGCGGGCACCTGTAATCCCAGCTACTCAGGAGGCTGAGGCAGGAGAATCGCTTGAACCTGGGAGGCGGAGTTTGCAGTGAGCTGAGATTGCGCCATTGTATTCCAGCCTGGGTGACAAGAGGGAAACTGTCTTAAAAAAAAAAAAGTATGTTATTTACAGTGGATGTGGACTCTGCTAAATCTGGTACCTTCAGTTTCATATTTTGCCCTTCTAGTTACCAATAAGGAAAAGTGTTATTTTAGGAATATTTGTCAGTTTGGGGAGACACAAAGCGATACTTTAATGGTTAGGATAAATTGCCAATACCTGACAACATACACAGCTTAATATGTAACTGTGTCTCAGATTATTTTGTTAAGCTTGCAATTTTTTGAGTCTTTTTATTGATCCTCACTAGATTGAAGAATGGCGGTCACGAGCAGCCAAGTTTGAAGAGATGTGTGGACTAGTGATGGGAATGTTCACTCGGCTGTCCAATTGTGCCAACAGGACAATCCTTTATGACATGTACTCCTATGTTTGGGATATCAAGAGTATAATGTCTATGGTGAAGTCTTTTGTACAGTGGTTAGGTAGGTGTACCAGGAATAATCTCTTCTCCTCAAATATATTGTCCCTTTAAAAAAAAATTATCCCACAGGGAGAAAAACATTTAGGGAATTGGCACGTTTCCAAGTCTTTTCAATTCTTTGCCTAGGTTTCTTTCAAAAGTAGGCATTATTGAAGACTTGAGATGCAAGTCTTAGTAAATACATCAAGCACATTAATTTTTCTCCCTTGGGCTAATTCAGCATAAGTATCTTAAAAAAATATGTTAGAAAGTGTACTGACTTTAACTTGCTCTGACTGAATGCTTTCTGGATGGAACCCTGTATACCACTTTTATCTTATTTGGAGATGAGACACTATGAAATGTGACTCCATAAGCTTTCTGCTGCTTGCTGTGTCTTGATAACATTAATGCTATGTTTAACAGAACAATTGCTGAAATGACCTCTAAGGGGCCTGGCAAGAGGAAGCCATCCTCCCAGCCCTGTGCGCATGCGAGCTTTAGTGTAAGGCTATTCTGGTGCTATTCAGTATTTCACGTGACTTTTTCTTTATCCTTCTACCAAGTGTTGGTTTTACCAGGGGATAGAAATTGTAGTCCCCTAAAACATCTCTGCTGCATTAAATGGATGGACTTTTGTATGTCTCCTTTGAACACTTTTTTTTTTTTTTTTTTTAATTGTCAAACTTGGTAAAAAGCACCAGCATGGCCAAGTTTCTCTAGGGACCTCATTTCATTTTCAGGTTTTCAATCCAGCTATAAGGAATATGTAATGGACTTATATACAGCACACAGCAGGCAGCAAGGCTGACTGACCTGTCATAGTTTTCATAGTAGTCACAAATACTGTGAATGGGGTTCATGGTCTTGGTTGTGAAATTGATATCTGAAACACCGTGAGCTTAGAATAAAAAGTAGTAGTGAGATTTTCCACTTTCTGCCTGTATACCTTTTGGGCTCTTAAATGTTTAAAAAAAAAAAAGAGTTTCCCTGTGATACAGCTAATTAGCTACTAAAAGTAGAGTCTCTGATTGTTAATTTGAAAATATATAACTTTTTTGGGATTGCTGTATATAACAGGTGGAAGAGAGTATTCTGACCTCATGGTAAAAGGCTCTGTATAGCTTCGGGCGCAGTGGCTCACCCCTGTAATCCCAGCGCTCTTGGAGGCTGAGGCGGGCGGATCACTTGAGGTCAGGAGTTCGAGACCAGCCTGGCCAACATGGTGAAACCCCGTCTCTATTAAAAAAAGGCAAAAATTAGCCACTCGTGGTGGTGCATGCCTGTAATCCCAGCTACTTGAGAGGCTGAAGCAGGAGAATCGCTTGAACTCAGGAGGCAGAGGTCGCAGTGAGCTGAGATCACACCACTGTACTCCAGCCTGGGTGACAGAGGGGGATGCCATCTCAAAAAAAAAAAAAAAAGGAAATATTGGCTGCGCACAGCGGCTCAAACCTGTAGTCCCAGCACTTAGGGAGGCCTAGGTGGGCAGATCATGAGGTCAGGAGTTCGAGACCAGCGTGGCCAATATGGTGAAACCCCATCTCTACTAAAAATACAAAAATTAGTTGGGCATGATGGCACATGTCTGTAGTCCCAGCTACTCGGGAGGCTGAGGCAGAAGAATCACTTGAACCCAGGAGGTGGAGGTTGCAGTGAGCCGAGATCGTGTCACTGCACTCCAGCCTGGGTGACAGAGCGAGACTTCATCTCTGGGGAGGCAGAGGTGGGCGGGGAGGCTCCGTATAGCTCCTAGACATGGGAGACATCTACCGTTAGGCTCAGGAGACCTCAATATTGGTTGTTGGATGACAACATGTGCCTTCCAGGCATCTGCTCAGGTTCTTATAATTAATTCTTACAGGGATTTAAACTTAAGTTTCTAAGGCCCTTAGGAATTTTGAACCTGAAATTTGGATTATTGAGCTTGAAATACATTACAGAAAACATTTGATACTCAGTTTTTAATTTAAGAATTATTAGAAGTTAAATTCTTGATTATACACAGTATTGTTTGTTTCTTAGGGTTTTTATGTCTGCACTAAGCATTTATGGTGGTAGCTTTCCAAAATTATATAGATAGCTCTTACACAATCCCAAGCTCTTATAGCAAGCTTGTCCAACCTGTGGCTCAACACAGATTTGTAAACTTTCTTAAAACATTGTGAGTTTTTAAAATTTATTTATTTTTTAAGCTCATCAGCTGTAATTAGTGTATTTTATGTGTGGCCCAAGACAGTTCTTCCAGTGTGCCCCAGGGAAGCCAAAAGATTGGACATCCCCATCTTGTAACATCTTAAAAGTTTTAAATAATTATCTTCGTATCCACATAGCTTTACAAAAGCTCACAACAGGGAGAGTATTTTCTTGGTTCTGTAGTAATTTCAGGGGTTTACTGATTAGAACCCTTCCTTTTCCTCCTCTCTCCAGTCCAGCTGGCATTCAGTCCTTTAAACAATGTGGCTATGCAGTACTTTTGATTACTAATGACTTCTATTATCTTCTTCCCCATTGTGTACAGATGGGAGAATCCTCAGCACAAGTGTCTACTACTATTGGATGGACAGCGGCAGATGTTCACAGCGCGTCATGATTAATTAGTTTAAATTGCAAGGTTCTATCTGTGAGGTAGCTGAGGTAGATTTAAGGGCGGTAGACATGAACTGAAGTCACGTTTGCGCAGCGACTGAGGCATTAACCATGTTTTCATTTACACAGCTCTTCGTACATGCAGCTTTTTATTGTAATAGTTGGAAGTGCTAGTTATGTTGTAGTCTCAAAGTAGGGGGTAGGGGAAATTGGCTGATCTTAAAGTTTGAGAGGTATAGTCTTTTTCCTGCAGTGTAAATTACACTGAGTTACGGAATGGGACAGGTTCTCTTATAGTCTAAATTTTGACCCTGTTTCATATTTATTTTACAAATACTACATTTTATGTTTTTTAAAAGTACCCCTACCCTTGAAAAATGACAAACCAGATACAATCTCTTAATGGGCTGAATTGTTAACAAAAAATTGGTTTGCTTTGGGACTGTCTGACTAGCACACTATATCTTGTACTGATGAGACTGTTAACTTGAACAGGAGGTAGAATGCTGTCTTCCAATGGAAAAGAACTATATTGCGCTGCTTTATCTTGTCAGAAGACTAGGCAAGTGATTTTGATTTGGCCTCCAAACATTTGCCTTTAATTATGTCTTACTGTTAGCTAGCTTTATTGCCTATTAGTTAAGTGGTGACTTTAATAGTGACTTCTGTATTCCATGTGTATATTCGGTGTTTTGCAAAGATTATAATGGCTGGTCAGAGGAACCAGATACTGTCATACTTTTAAGAAAAGTGTATTTAGCTCTGGACAAAATAACATCAAGTGGCTCTCCTTAGTTTTCAGAATCTGTCAGACTGGTATTGTTATTAGCCAAGTCTGATTTTGAATTTTGTCCAAAGAAATTTTTCTCATTGTGTTTCATTTTGTCAACTTAATTTCTTGTATTTTATTCTACTGACCTTAGTTTTCTGACAAGATTAATCCTCTTCCCCCGCCCTTTTCCCTTACCTGTACCCTTCCTCAAAATGTAAAATGTGACTTCAGACAGGTTTAATTCCTTCATGGGCTGTGATAATAAAGTGTCTAATCATCTGTCAGTCATTTTAGTTTATAGTTACTGCAATTTTATGACAGAGCAAGCAGCTAGCTTGATTTGTATAATATCTAGGGAATATATGAAGTTAACCCAGACAAACTTGGGATTTACTTTCTTTCCCGTAATTAAAGAGTAGAACTGATAATACTGATTATTTATTAATTGGAAGAAGGAACATTAGTATTGAAATGCCATTACTATTTTTAAAAATAATAATTATTATCATAGCCTTGCCCTGAAACCCTGATTATTGTTAGAGAGCTATTTCCACGAAGTGTTTGTCAGTTTGTTGGACATTTGAGACCCCAGGAAATCCCCTTTCTCGTAACGTTCTCCGCTTGGATCTGATCTCAACAGGGTGTCGTAGTCATTCTTCAGCACAATTCTTAATTGGAGACCAAGAACCCTGGGCCTTTAGAGGTGGTCTAGCAGGAGAGTTCCAGGTATCAATATGAATTCACAACTGAATTGACATTTTCTTTGTTTTATGAGAAACCTTATGTTGCGCATCAGATGGCTGGAAGGATTGGTCTGCCGAAGGCTTTCTAGTCCCAAATTCAATTTAGTTACATAGCTGGATTTTTAAATCAAATTTTCCTCCTCTTTCACAGTAATTTCTGAAGGAGATGCTGCCAATCCCCCCCGCGCCTGCGAAGCGCAGCGGCTCTAGGTATACACTTCACATTGTTTCTTTGCAGGTCGCACAGCATTTTAATCTGCGCCCGCAATGCACAATGCGCGCATGCTTATCTGCCAGTGGAAACTCCATGAGCAAAAAATAGTAATTATGCAAATAAATGGTGAAAGAGCTTTTGGATATTTATCCAATTATTTTGTAAATATAATGTGCTTGAAAGAATTGTCCATTGCTGAAAATTTAACAGAGTTTTTTTGCTGCTGGAATTTGTTCATGGACTTTCTAGGTGCTCTACTTTTCTCCCCCCAACAGGTGCTCTGCTGCGCACAGCAAACTGAAGCGCATTGCTTTGGGGATAAAGCGTCTCCTGGACAGATAACCCTCTTCAGACCAAACCTCTCCTCCTGACATTCTGTTCTGCCATCTTATCTTAGAGAGATGGTCTATCTAAGATAGGTTTAAAAAAATAGATTTGTCATAATTGGAATAGGTTTGTTTTTGTTTTTGTTTTTGTTTTTACTGTAAATTAAATCCCCATTAATATGCCACTAAAGCTGTAACTCAGAGTGGGTAATTTCTATTCAGAAGCACTCCCCTCCCCCAGCAAAGAGGTATTTCTATTAGTAAAGCATAGTACACCCCTCTTCTTTAGGTCTGCCTGCAGTAGCCAGTTAATATAAGTTGGTAATCTGCAGTGCACACCCATTTAAAGAAATGGATACCTTCCCAACACTAATCCATCTCCTTTTTTTTCTTCCCACAGCGTTTGCTGCCAATTGATGGGGCAAATGATCTCTTTTTTCAGCCACCTCCACTGACTCCTACCTCCAAAGTTTATACTATAAGACCTTATTTTCCTAAAGATGAGGTAATTGTCTCTCTACCTACCAACTTGGTGTATGGGTATGGTGCACACTTAAAACTTACCTTTGAACTCACTGGTTAAAAGAATCCTTCTGTCTTAAAACTGCAAACTTTAGATGGAGAAAGTTCATTAAAACATTCAACGTATCTTGAGAAATTTAAGGAAGAATCTAAGGAGTTTAGACTTCTAACATCTTGTGCCAAGTTCTTTAATTTCTCCCTTGAAAAAGTCAGATGAATTGTATTCAGAGTTGGAGTTACAAAATAGTTAATGTGTCTAAATGATGTGTTGTCCTTGACTGATTTTCTCTAATATATTGGTGTTCTGTAATTTTCAATTGTGAAGTACCTACAGGCTGTTGACAATCAACTAAAGAAAAAAAGCAAGACTGTTTAAAGACAGTAACAGGGCCAGGCGCGGTGGCTCATGTCTGTAATCCCAGCAATTTGGGAGACCGAGGCGGTCAAATTACCTGAAGTCAGGAGTTCGAGACTGGCCTGGCCAACATGGTCTCTATTAAAAATAAAAAAAGTTAGTTGGGTGTGCCTGTAATCTCAGCTACTCTGGAGGCTGAGGCTGGAGAATCCCTTGAGCCCTAGAGGCAGAGGTTGCAGTGAGCCGAGATCGTGCCATTGCACTCCAGCCTAGGCAACAGAGCGAGACTCTGTCTCAAAAAAAAATTAGATGGGTATGGTGGCACATGCCTGTAATCCCAGCTGATTGGGAGGCTAAGGCAGGAGAATCACTTGAACCCAGGAGGTGGAGGTTGTAGTGAGCCGAGATTGCGCAAGTGCAGCCTGGGCGACACAAAAATAAAAAAATACAGTAACAGGTTTAAACATTTTAGAAGTATCCCTAATGTATAGAAAGTCAAGAGACTATACCTCAAGGTTTGCTGGCCTTTGAACACAACTTACTATCAAAAGTCATCCTCTGTAGGCTGGGGGCGGTGGCTCACACCTTTGGGAGGCCGAGGCAGGCGGATCACGAGGTCAGAAGATCGAGACCATCCTGACCAACATGGTGAAACCCCGTCTCTACTAAAAATATAAAAATTAACTGGGTGTAGTGGCATGCACCTGTAATCCCAGCTACAGGAGCCTGAGGCAAGAGAATTGCTTGAACCCAGGAGGCAGAGGCTGCAGTCAGCCCAGATTGCGCCACTGCACTACAGCCTGGTGATAGCAAGACTCTGTCTCAGAGATCAAAAACAAAAACCATCCTCTGTAAAAGCCAATTCTCAGTATTCCTCAAACCTTGCTGTTTTTTGCTGGTTTTACAAATCTGACTCAATGAATAAATCTTTATTTTACAAAGAAGAGGTGATATTTCTGATAGGCCATTTTGTTACTCCCTCCTCAGACTGACTTGTGAGTTATATTTTTAGATTCTGCTACCATTTTTCTTGATGTGTTGCTTAACTAGATTATATTTTCAGGCATCCGTGTACAAGATTTGCAGAGAAATGTATGACGATGGAGTGGGTTTACCCTTTCAAAGTCAGCCTGATCTTATTGGAGACAAGTATGTGATGAGTATTTGGATTTGGGAATAGACTTTTTATAGCCAGGCTTATCAGATTGAGGGGAGGTGATGACTGGAAATACATTCATTTATTTTATATCCGACTTTGGCTTTAGTAAAATCTGAATGTGTGTGCATTTCCAGTTCCTTCTTACACTAAATGTAGCTTCCGTAAGTTCATTCAAGTACAGTGGGTCTTACATCACTGAAGTCTGAATTTTATATTAGCAACTTAAGTTTACTGTGGCCTCTTTCTTTCTGAGCAGGTTAGTAGGAGGGCTGCTTTCCCTCAGCCTGGATTACTGCTTTGTCCTAGAAGATGAAGATGGCATATGTGGTTACGCCTTGGGCACTGTAGATGTGACCCCCTTTATTAAAAAATGTAAAATTTCCTGGATACCCTTCATGCAGGAGAAGTATACCAAGCCAAATGGTGACAAAGAACTCTCTGAGGCTGAGGTAATACACAGGTTAAGAATTATACTATGGTAATGGTTTTTTTGTTTTGTTTTATTAAAGTACTTACTAAAATGGAAAAGTACGTAGATACGTCATAAAATCTTAGTGCTTCTGTAAGTTAATTTTCTTGCAGAAAGAATTCTTGGCCGGGCGCGGTGGCTCAAGCCTGTAATCCCAGCACTTTGGGAGGCCGAGACGGGCGGATCACGAGGTCAGGAGATCGAGACCATCCTGGCTAACCTGGTGAAACCCCGTCTCTACTAAAAAATACAAAAAACTAGCCGGGCGAGGTGGCGGGCGCCTGTAGTCCCAGCTACTCGGGAGGCTGAGGCAGGAGAATGGCGTGAACCCGGGAGGCGGAGCTTGCAGTGAGCTGAGATCCGGCCACTGCACTCCAGCCTGGGCCACAGAGCGAGACTCTGTCTCAAGAAAAAAAGAAAAAGAATTCTTATGGCTTATTCTTATCATGACATTTTTCACTGTTTCCCCAATATTGGGACAATTTTTTATTTGGGAGTACTGTTGTAATATTTCCTCAGGTGAAAACACAGTAAAGACAACACTTTTTTCCTCTTTGTTTTAAAGATACTATGGTCTTGGCCAGGCACGGTGACTCGTGCCTGTAATCCCAGCACTTTGGGAGGCCAAGGCGGGTGTATCACCTGAAGTCAGGAGTTCAAGACCAGCCTGGCCAACGTGGTGAAACTCCGTCTCTACTAAAAATACAAAAAATATTAGCTGGGCATGGTGGCGGACGCCTGTAATCCCAGCTACTCAGGAGGCTGAGGCAGGAGAATTGCTTGAACCCAGGAGGCAGAGGTTCCACTGCACTCCAGCCTGGGCGGCAGAGCGAAACTCCATTTCAAAAAAACAAAAGATACTATGGTCGTTTTGTTGAGTACTCAAGACAATTTAATTTAAATCTGTTTGGTTGGTTGTCAGAAGGTTAATAACTTGCCTTCTGAGTAATGCATTCTACATTGTGATTTAAAAATAAGAGTGAGCTTCTCTTGAGAGTCTACTTTGTGATAGGAGCACTTCTTAGTCTGTCCTGTCCCAACTTAAATACATTTTTCATCTCCAAAAAAGTTGTGTGCCCCATGTTGGCCAGTATATTATATGATTATTTTGGTTTATACATCAGTATATGTTGTTGTTGTTTTGAGACAGTGTCTCACCTTGTCATCCAGGAATGCAATAGCACAAACATGGCTCACTGCAGCCTTGACCTCCCAGTCTCAAGTTATCCTCTTCCATCAGCCCTGCAAGTAGCTGGGACTACAGGTGCAAGCCACCAAGCATCAGCCAATTTTTTTGGTAGAGATGGGGTTTCACCATGTTGCCCAGGCTGATCTCAAACTCCTGAGCTCAAGCATTCTGCCTGCCTCAGCCTGCTAAAGTGCTAGGATTACAAGTGTGAGCCACTGTGCCTGGCCAGTGCATGCATTTTTTAGATAGTTCCTTCTTGAGGATAGTTTTTTTTTTTTTTTTTTTTTTTTTTTTTGAGACGGAGTCTCACGCTGTTGCCCAGGCTGGAGTGCAGTGGCGCGATCTCGGCTCACTGCAAGCTCCGCCTCCCGGGTTCCCGCCATTCTCCTGCCTCAGCCTCCTGAGTAGCTGGGACTACAGGCGCCCGCCACCGCGCCCGGCTAATTTTTTTTTTTTTTTTTGTATTTTTAGTAGAGACGGGGTTTCACTGTGGTCTCGATCTCCTGACCTTGTGATCCGCCCGCCTCGGCCTCCCAAAGTGCTGGGATTACAGGCTTGAGCCACCGCGCCCGGCCTGAGGATAGTTTTTATGCACAGTAAATAAGATATTTGGACGCCTACTTGTGATACTTTTTTCTTCCATGTTCTTTCTCTTCTCCTTTTCTAAAATTCTCTACCCCTCTCCACCATACCAAAGTATTCATAGTCCTATTTTTTTTTTTTTTTGAGACGGAGTCTTGCTCTTGTTGCCCAGGCTGGAGCGCAGTGAACCAATCTTGGCTCACCGCAACCTCCACCTCCCGGGTTCAAGCAATTCTCCTGCCTCACGCCCGGATAATTTTATATTTTCAATAGAGACACGGTTTCTCCATGTTGGTCAGGCTGGTCTTGAACTCCCGACCTCAGGTGATCTGCCCTCCTCAGCCTCCCAAAGTGCTGGGATTATAGGCGTGAGCTGCTGCGCCGGGCCTCATTTTATTTATAGTTTATTTCTATATTTTACCTTCTGCCCTTAGTCACATGGCTGTGTAACAAAAGGCTGGTTTGGTGTTTCCTCGCTTACTTGAGATTACATTGACACTATGCTGGTGATTGAAATGCTGATGTATTGGTGTTCCACATCTGACACTTTTCAGCATACGAACTTTTTAAAATTTGTGGTAAAATATAAATAACATAAAATTTACACATTTTTATGTAAGGAATACGTTAACTTAAAATATTTTATGTATTTTAAATGATTTTAGATTTACAGAAAAGTTGCCGAGTTAAAACAGAGTTTCTATATACTCCTTATCCATTTTCTGTATTTGTGAACTCTAAGTAACCATCATGGGTACATTATTATTAATCAGACACCAAACTTTATTCACCAGTTTTTCTGCTAATGTCCTTTTCCTGTTCTAGGATCCAATACCACATAGCATTTAGACACTTTTTTTTTTTTTTTTTGAGACAGAGTCTCTCACCTGGGCTGGAGTGCAATGGTGTGATCTCAGTTCACTGCAACCTCTGCCTCCCAGTAGCTGGAATTACCACTAGGCCCAGCCAATTTTTGTATTTTCACTAGAGATGGGGTTTCACGATGTTGGCTAGGCTGGTCTCGAACTCCTGACGTGATTCTCCTGCCTTGGCCTCCCAAAGTTCTGGGATTACAGGCTTGAGTGAGCCACCACGCCTGGCCAAACAAACCCTTTTTCCTGCCCAGGCTGGAGTGCAGTGGTGGATCTCAGCCTACTGCAACCTGTGTCTCTGGGGTTCAAGCAGTTCTCCTTCCTCAGCTTCCCGAGTTGCTGGGACTACAAGCGCACGCCGCCATGCCTGGCTAATTTTTTGTGTTTTTAGTAGATACAGGGTTTTATTTTGTTGCCCAGGCTGGTCACAAACTCCTGAGCTCAGGCAATCCGCCTGCCTCAGCCTCCCAAAGTGCTAGGATTACAGGCATGAACCACCAGTCCCGGCCCAAACTTTTTTTTTTTTTTTTTTTTTTTTTTTTTTTTTTTTTGAGAGGGCGTCTCACTCTGTAGCCCAGGCTGGAGTGCAGTGGTGCAATCTCGGCTCATTGCAAGCTGCACCTCCCGGGTTCACGCCATTCTCCTGCCTCAGCCTCCCGAGTAGCTGGGACTACAGGCACCCGCCAACACGCCCGGCTTATGTTTTGTATTTTTTTTTTTTAGTAGAGACGGGGTTTCACTGTGTTAGCCAGCATGGGCTCGATCTCCGGCTCAAACTTTTTAAAAATGAAAACGGTGGCCAGGCACAGTGGCACACACCTGTAATTCTAGCACTTCAGGAGGCCGAGCTAGAAGGATCACTTGAGCCCGGGAATTGGAGACCAGCCCTGACAATATAAATAGGGAAAGAGAGAGTGCGCGCTTGTGCACACGAGAGAGAATGCCTCCCTGTCTCCAGCCTGGGCAACAAGAAGATCCTGTCTCAAAAAAAGAAAGTGAAAACACTTCAGCTAGAATTACAGGATAATCCTGTGTGAGATAACTTACATAGTGATTGGAAGAGTTATTAAATATTGCTTTCTTGTTGCTGAGTTCTGTAGTTGAGTTAGATTCTAATGCGTAACTATTGTGAAAGTCAAGAGATTCTAATTTTTCCAGAAAATAATGTTGAGTTTCCATGAAGAACAGGAAGTATTGCCAGAAACTTTCCTTGCTAATTTCCCTTCTCTGATAAAGATGGACATTCACAAAAAAGTAACTGACCCAAGTGTGGCCAAAAGCATGATGGCTTGCCTCCTGTCTTCACTGAAGGCTAATGGTGAGTACATATTTGTGGAGTTGGTGGTATTTGGGCAAGATAGGGAAAGAACTATATATTTTTGGATATAAAAGGAAAGAAGTGAATTGTAAATTTATACTGCTTTTCCCACCTTTTATGATTTGGTTTCTGAATTAATAAGTGGTGAAGAATTGCATGTGTGTTAATAATTGTGAAATGTTGGCCGGGCGCAGTGGCTCACGCCTGTAAACCCCAGCACTTTGGGAGGCCGAGGCGGGTGGATCACAAGGTCAGGAGATCGAGACCATCTTGGTTAACACAGTGAAACCCCGTCTCTACTAAAAATACAAAAAATTAGCCGGGTGTGGTAGCGGGTGCCTGTGGTCCCAGCTACTCGGGAGACTGAGGCAGGAGAATGATGTGAACCCAGGAGGCGGAGCTTGCAGTGAGCCGAGATCACGCCACTGCACTCCAGCCTGGGCAGAGCAGACTCCATCTCAAAAATAAAAAACAAAAATAATAATTGAGAAATGCTGGTTGGGCTTGGTGGCTCATGCTTGTAATCCTAGCAATTCTGGAGGCCGAAGTGGGAGGATCACTTGAGTCCAGGAGTTTGAGACTAGCCTGGGCAACGTAGCTGAGACCCCATCTCTGCCTGATTGAAAAAAAAAATTGAGCTGGGCACGGTGGCTCACGCCTGTATTCCCAGCACTTTGGGAGGCCGAGGTGGGCAGATCACAAGGTCAAGAGATTGAGACTAGCCTGGCCAACATGGTGAAACCCTGTCTCTACTAAGAGTGGTAGCAGGCACCTGTAATCCCAGCTATTTGGGAGGCTGAGGCAGGAGAATTGCTTGAACCCGGGAGGCTGAGGTTGCAGTGAGCCAAGATGGCGCCACTGCACTCCAACAGAGCAAGACTCTGTCTTGGAAAGAAAAAAAAAAAAAGAGCCGGGTGCAGTGGCCACTCATTATTTAATTTTTTGAATATGAATTTTTTTAATTGTATGAAATGCAGGTGCTGGCATTGACAAGCCCTGTTTATATTAACTATATCAAAGATGATAGTTTTATATCCATAATTATACTAATTAAGTGACTTATTTATGTTTTGAATATTTGTTTTATTTCTAGGCTCCCGGGGAGCTTTCTGTGAAGTGAGACCAGATGATAAAAGAATTCTGGAATTTTACAGCAAGTTAGGCTGTTTTGAAATTGCAAAAATGGAAGGATTTCCAAAGGATGTGGTTATACTTGGTCGGAGCCTGTGACATTTGTAGGCACTGTGAACTGTCCAAAAGTCTCTTAACTGCACCTTGTGGGTGGCAGTTGAGGTCTTCATACAGTTCAGCCTCTGGAGTGGCAACAGATCAGTCAATTGGATTCGAAACAAAGAAGACTATGTAAAACTCACCCATCACACTTTCAGACTACTCACTGGTTGGAAGAATATAGTATTGCAGCAAATCCTGTATGAAAGAGATGTGGGCTTCCTTTTTGAGTCTTGTGTTAGGTGCTGAGACCTTTTACATGGGCTTATACAGGGAGAGAGTCTTCAATAAATGTAGTCAGCACTATTTTCTGCATCCAGTGTGGTTGCATTTCTCACCTGAGGGTAATCAAAATAACATCTGTCATCTTCCTTGGTTTATTGAGTGAAATGTCTCAGTCTTTGGGGACATGGCAGAGATGAAAAAGATTTAGTGGGTTTCAGAAGTGTCAGGGTGGAGTGATTCCAAGTGGGATGGTTGTGGCATTAGTTTAAGCTGAATAAATAATTTCAATTTGGGGCAGTTATTCTGCTTTTTGTAAAGCCGTGGCCAATTGTCTCCTGTAATGACTTGGTTCAGGCATGTTACTTTGTAGGGACAAATGTGCATTTGTTTGTGGCAAAAGCCTACAATTGACAAACTTGTAAATTTCTTTGTATATAAACTAGCTGTAACCTGACTATCCTTTGTGTTTACTGTTTCTGTAAATTTTTTTCCTCTAAAAATGAAAGGGTGTTGGTTCAGAATGGCACTTTGAATAATGTAAACCAGTGAAAAGTGGATTTTCTTTTGTCTTTGGGTTTGGGGTTGTTTTTGTTCTTTTTGAAGTTTTATTTTTAAAGTGCCTCCCGCCTAGGCCATGACCATTTGGGGTACGAGAGCCTAATTTTGTAGGACTTAATCTGTTGCAAGGTGCAGTTACTTCTGGAAATTAACCTCAATATTAGGTCAGCATGTGAAATGTTGGATTTGACATTTGTCAGGTAGGGTTCGGGAACTGATTGGTCCCATTTGCCCTCAGGTCAGTTGTTTTTTAATCTCAAGACCTGTTACTACTGATTTTTATTAAATCAGAGTCTTTAATTCTTGCATGTTTGTATCTAATTTCTGAAAGAAAGAATGAGCACACTTTAACCAGTTATTTACAGTTACCTTTTTCCTTTAACCAGATTGTGAAAGCTTCATGTATTTTCATTTAGATTCGGTGTTTCTAAGGGTTCTGAGCATGAAGCTGGCAGATAATCTCTGCAGGACTCATTTTTTCATCATGGCTGGCTGATTTCTCCATGGATTCATAACAGTATTTTGTTATCTTGCTTCTCTGCAGTTTTGCATCAGCTGTTTAACTTCGAGCTGAGTGAGGGGAGAGGGGTAAAGAGAAAGAAACTTCAGTTTCTTTCATAGAACTCCACCAGTGTGGGCTTTGACAGCTCTAAAGCATTGTACCTAGTGGTACCTAGTGACTTTCAACCAAGGCCTTTGAGTATGCACTAAGTAGGTGAGAAGAAAGGAGAGAAGGTTTTAAGGTTAGAAACCTTTTAACTGATAGAAGGATATGGTATGTTGTAAAGCTGGAACCAAGTTTGCATTTTTGAGGGCTTGAGATGAAGGGAAGACCCCTACTAGATAGTAAGACAGCTGAATTTTCCTCAGTTTTCTCGTATTTAACAGTAGTGGACAATTCTAGCATTTTGTCTGGAGGATTTCAGAGTTAACCTCATGGAATCAGGATGTTTTAGTAAGTTTACTTTTGGTTTTATCTTGGCTTTTAGTAATCATGTTGGCTGGTCTGGTCACAGGTAACTGTGAAACAGATGTCCTGGTCTTTGCTTTCATCACTCTAGGATCATGAAGTGCTATGCTATTTCCTGGTTATGAATATTAAGGTTGGAATGACATTTTTATTGATTGTTTAGATCAGAGCTCAGTTCCTGTAGAAAACGAACTGTAAAAGACCATGCAAGAGGCAAAATAAAACTTGAAGTGAATGCTTGTCGTGTTGTATTGTGTGAATCTATTTCCTGTCTGCGCCCTACCTTCTCTCCTCTTTCATGCCTCACCTACAAGCAGCATGCCTCCTCTCCACAGCTGTTCCAAGTTAGAGATTGGATCTTGAAGGCAGCCCTCCTACCTCCCATCACTTCCAGATTTTCCTTAGGGCAAGAGCTAAGAAAAGTAGACTGGTTCTTAGCCAAGCCACCCCACCCTCTTGCCACAGTTACAACCTGGGTGTGAAATAGGGCCTCTTGTTTGAGTTTTTGCTATCTATTGGGAAAAAGCACACAGTTGGCCTGATTCTTAAAAGGCGAAAGATGGCGCGAGTAGCGTAAACTGACAATCCAGGGCGCAAAGATAACTTCTGGCTGATTTGGAATTAAAAGCTCAAAAAGCGTGGGTCGGCCAGGAACAGAACACACATGAACTAACTAATTCTCTGCTAGCAGCTAAGGCTCAGTGAAGGCATAACAAGTTGCGGGGTCATTGGAGCAGGAAGAGTATCTAGGAGAGGCTTAGCCGAGAGGACACACGTGTTAGGATGGAAATTCCTGAACTGAAAGTCTTTAGGCTCCTCGGCTCTCTTGAGGCAAAGACAATCTGAGTGCATTTCCTTTGCTTGTGGCGGAAAAGCACTGCCCTGAACCCCACCTTTGCTGGGAGGAGGAGTAAGAAGAGTTAACTTTTATATCTATACCTCCTTTAACGAAAGCTTACCCTGGGTTGGAAGAGTGGGAGACACTCCTCCGACACAGAGCGAGGAGCTTGGGGAAGTGGACACCCTCGTAGTCGTGGAAATGAGCAAGGATGTTAACATAAATCCCAAATCCGTTCTTCTGTGATGTTTACTTCCTTTCTCTTCGGTCTTGATACAATACGAGCAGAAGCTGCGGGCTCCGGGTAGGGCTGCGGGGTCTCGGTGCCTTTTCTCTTTCGGGACTGAGCGTCTCCTTTAATGGGCGGGGCCGGAACTGGCCGAGGGTCCCCGGCTTTGTGCGTGTCGGGGGCGGAGTTTGGAGAAGGCCTTTGCAGCATGGCCGCCGGCACTGCAGCTGCCTTGGCGTTTTTGAGTCAGGAGAGCCGAACGCGGGCCGGGGGTGTCGGGGGCCTGCGGGTCCCAGCCCCAGTCACTATGGACAGTTTTTTCTTCGGTATTGGGGAAGGGAGAGGCTGAGGGTGGTACTGGGGCGGTAAGAGGTAGGGATGAGAGGCGGAATGCGGAGGGTTTCACGGCGTGGGTGTGGGCGGAGGGCTGCTTTGCTGTTCCTGGAGGAGAGGGGGCCTCGCACGCACAGCCGAAGGGGGCGGCGAGATCCCTGCCCCAGATGTGTTGGGCGGGGCCCACGGCCGAGCGCCCCAGGTGTTCTGAGAGAAGAGAAGGAGGTGGACGTGTAAATGGCTCGTCCGCCCAAGGTTACACGTGACCGCGGGTTGGTGACATCCCCCACCCCCAGCCCCGTACACACGCTCAGGCATACTCACTGTTATTTCTCCCAGGCTGTGAGCTCTCCGGCCACACCCGCTCCTTCACCTTTAAGGTAGAGGAAGAGGATGATGCGGAGCACGTGCTGGCACTAACCATGGTGAGGGGCGGGGGAGTGGGGTTTCAATAAATAAGCCCAGGCAAGCAATATATGTCTCTACCCAACCCCCGGACCCCCTTTACTTGGAGACACCTCCTCAGCCTAACCCCCCGGCATGGGCGGCTCCCCTGACCAGGTGAACCGGGACCTCTGAAGCTGGGCAGGTGCTAGGGTAGATGCCTTTACTTGTGGTGTCAGCCCTCGCTTGAGGAGACCCTGAGACCCTGTGTACCCTTCCCAGCTCTGCCTCACCGAGGGAGCCAAAGACGAGTGTAATGTGGTAGAAGTTGTGGCCCGGAACCATGACCATCAGGAGATCGCAGTCCCTGTGGCCAACCTCAAACTGTCCTGCCAACCCATGGTGAGTTCCCCAGCTCTACCCTCGTGGTGGTGGTGGTGAGGGGGTTGAGGACGTCAGTACTCATTACAGTGTGGGGTGGGCTAGGAGTGGGCCAGGCCTTCATCCTTGTCTTCCTCCCAGCTCAGTCTGGACGACTTCCAGCTCCAACCACCTGTAACCTTCCGCCTGAAGTCTGGCTCTGGCCCTGTGCGGATCACTGGGCGGCACCAGATTGGTGAGAGGAGGAAAGGGCCCTCTCCTTTGCTTCCAGTAGACTCTCCCATCAGGCTTCCCCCACTCCGCACTCCGCACTCCTGCCCCATCCCACCTTCATCTCCCAGTGCAGTCCTGTACAGGTCTGCGTGCCCTTCACGCTGTGCCCTGTGCATGACATGCCCTCTCCTTTCCGTCTACTCAAGCCTACCTCCTCCATGGAACATGGCCCAGCTTCTCCAGCTCCAGTGATGAAGTCTCCTTTGGCTCTTTGTGACCCAGTTCAGGGTCTGAGGTTCTTCCCACTTAGCCCATAAGCACTGGGAGGTCAGGGTCCCTGCAAGCCTAGAACCACAGGGCATGAAGAAATGGATGCGGTGTGAAAGTGTCTGGTCTTAACATCCCATCCTTCTACTGCTTGTGTGTCCACCAGTTACGATGAGCAATGATGTTTCTGAGGAGGAGAGCGAGGAAGAAGAAGACAGTGACGAGGAAGAAGCTGAGCTGTGCCCCATCCTTCCTGCCAAAAAGCAGGGGGGCAGGCCCTAGCCCTCCTTGGTGAGTTGCGGGGAGAAGTGCCCAGCACACTCTGGGAAGGGGCGGGAGAAGCAGTTGAGGGCCTAGGTGCTGATTCCTTGTTTCCTCTTTTCAGGTCAGCTCCATGCGCCATGCACCGCCATGAACCCTGTTCCCCGAGAAGTTTCAAGAATTGTAAATGTTTCTTCTTCCTTGAAGAGGAGAGCTTGGGTGGGGTTTGGGTGGGAGGGACTTGGGTCTTTGGTGCTAGGAGAGGGCCTGTGCTCCACACAGCCCTGGTTTTCTGATCTTGCACCATTCTTGGGGCCTCTCTTCCCACCTGTCTGTGAGGATTAGAAGTTAGTGCCGGAAACTCAGAACTACAGATTTTTAATAGTTTTTACATTTTTGGATAAAGGTTGAAATAAAGTGGTGTGGGATTTTTGCAGCTCCTGTGTGGCTTCTTCCTGTGCTAGGTGATGTTTCCCTAGGGACCGCCAGGTGGCACTGTGGCAGCACCCAGGGTGGTCCTGGGCCTGGGGGAGGGTGGAGAACTCTGGGATCTTCTACCCTCACGACCCTGGGCTAGGACCAGGGGCCTGGGCCCCAGTTGCCTTGCTGGAAGAGGACCTCCCAACACTCAGCCTGTTTTCAGTCTCTGCAGGTGGGGGAGGGCCATCGCAGGAGGTTATCAGCATCCAAACAAGGGGTCTGGGCCTCTGTCAGCACTCAGGCTGATGGGCAGGGGGCAGATAAGCGGGCTTGGGCAGCCTGAGGAATGTGCGTCCCTAGCCCCATGAGGGGCTCCGGCCCAGAGAGGGCCTGTGAGGGCAGGGTGGGACCAGGCTTCGCTCCTCCTTTGAGCCTCGCAGGCCCTCTCTTGAGCAGGGCTGGGACCTTACAGAAACCTGACTCCGGGGGCCAGATGGAGGGGACTAGCCAGATTGGGTGACAGGGAAACCAGAATCCGGGTGGCCTGGCATATGGGGGCAGAAAAGGGCCCCTGGGAATTGGCCTCCTGGACTAAGGGGTTCTTGTCCCCCACACCCCGTGGGGTCTGGGGGTCTCTGGTGCCTGGAATCAGGTAGTTTTGGCACTTGGCTGTCTTTGTGCCAGGAAGAAGGGACACACCTGATTTGAGGATGAGTGTGTGTGACCAGCTCTGGGGTCAGCAGTTCAGCAGCTGTGTGTGTGGGGGGGGAGGATTGTCAATGCCCACAAACAAACAAACAAACAAACAAAACATTGCCTCCCGAGACAGCCTGGGGCCACAAAGGCTGAGGATAGACAGAGAACAGGGCCTGATGGGGGTCAGGCCAACTCCTACCCCCAGCCTCTGGGCAAGGGGGAGGGGCTCCGGGATATCATGGGCTGGTGGTTCTGGGGCAGGTGAGGTCAGCTTTGAAGACCTTGCGTCCTCAGTACCTACCCGCACGCTCTTCAGCGCATCCCTAGTGAAGGAGATTCTCCCTGAGCCCGTGGTGAGGAACTAGGGGTCCAATTTCCAACCTCCCTCTTCCTCAAGTTGAGGACAAAGGGAGATGACGCCCGTCTGTGTTGCGGTGATCTGGGTCGCAGGCGCCTTTCTCCGCTCCAGGACGACTCTTTTAAAAATGCTTCCCTGGGGAACCCAGCGGAGGGGCGGCCTGGCTGGAAACCATGGGTCTCGCTGCGGAGCGCGGTCGGCAGGCAGAGGGAAGGCCGGGCTGGCGCCCTCTGGCGGGCGAGGTAGAAGCCGTTCGTGGTCGTACCGCTCCCCTGGCCTCTAGAGGCTCCGGGCGGGCGCCCTGGGGCCGGGGCCTCCGAGTCCCGCCAGTGCTCTGGGCGGCCGAATCTTGGGCAGAAGCCGGGGGAATGCCATTGAGGCTTGCTTGCATGCGTGCATACGTTCATTCATTCATTCAAACGACTCGAGTTGGAGCGGGGAAGTCGGGCTGCGGCCCTCACTCCTCTTTCCCTTCCTTCCTCCTTTTGGCCCCAGCCTCCAAAGGCCTCGGCACGTGCGTGGCAGGAGGAGCGGGAGACTGGCTGAGTGCCTCGCAGAGTCCTCTCTCCGGGGAGGCCTCCCTAGCTGACCCATCTACACCCTGCGCGGCGCCGCCCCAATATTTATCCCACCCACCCCCCGCGATGGCACTGATCGCTCCGTGCATTCTTCCCGGTTTTCCGGGTCGGTCTCCCGGTGGGAGCGGACCAGCGCCGAGCACGCTCCTGCCCGCAGTGGGGGCCCAATCCACATCAGCCTCTCGGCCCAGGAGTATCTTGGCCGGTTGGGGCGCCCTGCGGACACAGCTGGGCATGGTTTATTCCTCTCTCCACGCCCCTGCCTCTCCTCGAGCCCTCTTCTCTGCCCTTCAGCGCACAGTAGGAGCGCTGCCGGCTCACTGTGACCTCACAGCCCTGGGGGATGAAGGCATACGCCGGGGTTTGCCGACTGCTGGAGGAAGGGCAGGCTCCTACTTGGGGGCCGAGGGAGACGACTCCCAGACAGCGGCCGAAGTGCTTAACGTAGTCTCGGCGATTTGCATTTGAACGGTCGGCGGTGAGTCGGCGGCGCTTTGAACGCCCGGCGCAGGAAGCGCGCGTCGGAGCAAGCTGCGGTCTCCGGCGGGTGTGGATTGGAGGGGCCAGGGGCTGGGCTGGGATCGAGGGGTGCGTTTGGAAATAGGCTGAAGGAGTGTGTCTGGGTGCCGGCGAGGGCGTGTCTGCGGAGACGGGCCGTGTGTTGCCGAGGAGTGTGTGTTTGTGTTTGCAGGTGAGGGAGTTTGTGTCTGTGCGTGTGTGTGTTTGTGTTTGCGGAGTGTGGGGGCGGCCGGGAAAGGTGGCTGGGCTGTCACTCAGCGATCAGGTTGACAGGCGCTCCCTCATCTGGGCCAGGGAGCTCTGATTGCAGATTCGAGGAAACAAAATAGCAATTGTAATTACCCGGCTTTGATAAGATAAAGGAGGGAGGGAGCTGGCCGGGAGGCGGGTGAGCCAGCGAGGGAGGGAGCGGCCTGCGGGGGCCCGGCGGGATATTTGCATCTGTCAGTCATGGGGCGTGCCGGGGCAGAGCCAGGTGCTTGCTCATGGGGTGCCTCCATCTGCTTCTCTCCCCCAGAGAAAGGGACTTTTGGGGAGATGAGAATTTCAACGAACTAGGTGAGGGTCCACTTCTCAGGAGGGTCCCCAAATCCAAATGTAAAGGAATCCTGGTCCAGTACAGACTCCCTGGCAGAGGCTGGGACAGGACTGAAACTTGACCTCAGACCCTTCAGATCCCAGGATGCCCATCTTCTTTCTCTGGGGCAGAGGAAGAAGGGTGGCTGAAGACCATTGAGGGTCAGCCCAGGGCCTCAGAATCTTCTGGGGGTTCCACAGCGGGAGCTGAATGCTGGTCTCAGCCAGGGGCTCTGCCCCTACCCCCGTTCCAGGGAGGGGCAGGTACCCAGAGTTACTCTGGCTGTGACCCCAGGACCATGCAAACACTGTTGGATGGGTGGATCACCCTCACCCCTGCCTGGGGCCTACTCCCTGCTCTGCTCATCTCACTGAAGTTCAGAGAGTCCATGGTGGGAGAAAGCCCGTTTCTTACAGGAAGTGCCTGTCCCCTGTCCCCATCTCTCCATTCAATCATTTGTTCATCAATATACACAACTAAACAGCCTGAGGGCCTACTATGTACAGGGATGAGGGTAAGACCACAAGCAAACAGACATCACCCTTGCCCACTTGAAGCAGTGCAGAGAGGGAAAGAGACCCGCTCAACAAATTGTGGCTCAGGCCTTAACACAGAGCACAGGGGAGGCAAGGGCTGGCCTGGGCTGTGGCCACTTGTGTCCACCTGACTTGTCTCCGCCTGATGGGCCCACCTCCCCATGGGCTTTAGAGGAGACAGTGCCTGCCAAGCCTGTAGCAGATACAAGCGCTCACTTACCGGTGGTGTTGCTGGTGATCATCTGTTGGGAGGGGGTGAAGGCAGGTCTTCCTGGGGAAGTTGCAAATAGGCTGAAGTCTGAAGACTCAGCCACTTTCCCCATCATTCATTCTTTCATTCAATGAACTTTTAACTGCAGAACAGCTCTGCCCAGCTTTGTGCCTTGAACTGTGATTTCTGAGCTCTTAAGACATGGTCCTTGCCACAAGGTCTGTGTGGGCAAGAGCCCAGTGAACAGACTCCTGGAGGAAGATGGCAGGTGTGCTCTGGAAGTCTACTTCTCTGAGGAGAGATAAAATCTTGGAACATACCCTCTGTTTTCCCGTCTCTCCATTGCTCAGTGTTTGCATTTATGGCTGGTAGTTGGAAAGATGGGGCACAGGGGAAGGTGGGACACAGAGGAGGGAGGGAGGCAGGGCCTGGCTGTGAGGCTGGACTAGGGCTGCTGCTAATTTTGGCCTAATGGCTTCCTGGGACCACACGAAACCCTCCAGCCCTACCCCCAGGGGAATGCAGGGTCAGTGGGGAAGGGAAGTTGTGGGCGAAGGCAGCAGCCTGGTAGGGCATCACCTGCTCCTCACAGGGCACCTGTCCCAGGTCATCTCTGCCCACCCAGGCTGCTCCCACAGAAGCAGCGTGGGGGCTCAGGGTTTCCCAAAATCTCAGTGGGGAAGCCACAAGGTGAGGGGCTAGGAAAGGCTTAGACAAGTGCCTACCTTCTCCCATGCCCCAGGCCCAGCTGACCAGCCCCTGCCTAGAATGCAGTAGGTGTGTAAATATCTGTGAAATGAAAAACAAATGGGGCTTTGAGGGGGAAAGGGCTGGGTGGCCTGGATGGAAGTCCCTTCCCCCAGGAAAAGCTACTGAGAACAGTTATTTTTGCCCCTGCTGCCTGCTGGGGTAGGGGGACAGTGGGTCCTGCCAGGGACCTCCGGACTCTCTCTTCCACACAGGTGGTTCGGGGTGCTCCTCAAGCTTCAGGCTAGTGTGTGTGTGTGGCGAGGGGCACAGGGGAAGCGGTGACGGTGATAATGCGGGGGAGGGGGAGGCATTTCTGGTTCCCAGGGCCTCCTTGGGAGACTGAACGAGACTGGAGAGACCAAAAGGACGGGGCACGCGGCAGAAACAGGGGAGTGGGGTCCGGGTGGCACCGGCACGCACTGCGCTAGGGCCGGGTGCGCAGCCATTCGCCGCACGGTTAGCGGCCGCTCCCAGGGGGCAGTCCTGGCGGGACACACAGTAGGTGGCTCGGAGACTGCTATGTAGCCGGCGGCAGGAGCTGCTGGGCCCCGAGGTGGAGACCCAGCCCCACCGGACTGGGGCGCGCCGGGAGGTCAGGGAATCCCTGGCCCGGGGTCTCCTGGCCCGCAGAGCCCGCAGCCCCAGGCGCCCCCATCCCCGCGCGCCCGGGCCCGGAGAGCGCGCGAGGGCACAGGCTGCGGATAGGGGGAGGCGCCCAGACCGGCCGCCCCCGCCCCTACCGCGGGTCCCCAGACCCCTCCCCTAGCCTAGACCCCCAATCCCGGACCCGTCGGCCGCCCCGCCCCGGCCGCCCCGCCCCCGCCCCGGGCTGCATCCAGGCCCCAGTTCCCAGCCGGGGGCTGCGGGCTCCCGCCGCCCGCCCCGCGCTCCCCCCTCGCGCCCGGTGCGGCGCCCCCCGCCCCCACCCCTCCCACCTCCCCACCCACCCCGCCAGCCCGTGACCCTCCCGCCCGCTCCGGCACCGGAGCAGCCAGCGGCCACCGGCTCCGGCAGCGGCGCACAGCGACTCGGTGCGGCTTGGCGAGCACGACATTCCACGGGACCCGCGGAGCCGCGTCGTGGTCGCCGCCGGCCTCCCGCACCCGCACCCTCTCCGCCCGCGCCCTGCTCCGTGCGTCCCCCCGCGGCCGCCCACGGGACGGCGTGACCCGCCGGGCTTTTGGTGCCCCGGGGCCGCGCGCCATGGGCAGCCCCCGCTCCGCGCTGAGCTGCCTGTGAGTACCGCGCCGCCCTGCCCCGCCGCCCGCCCGCCGCGCCCCTCGCCTCACCCGCGCCTCTCTCTCCCGCCCGCTTTTGTCTCCCACAGGCTGTTGCACTTGCTGGTCCTCTGCCTCCAAGCCCAGGTGAGGAGGGATGCGCGGAGGAGGGGGCCGGGCGGGCCGGCTGGAGACCCGGGTGGGCAGCGCCGGTCGGGGGCACTGGGACTGACTCTGCGGCCGGCGCCGGAGGGCTGAGGGCACTTTAGAAACCCAGCCCCGAGCCAGCCTGAGGAGGAAGCTGAGGCACAGAGAGGTAGCACCCCGCCAGAGGTCACACAGCGAGTGAGTTGCCAGGATAGAAGCGAAGGTCTCGGAGCCCAGCACTGTCCCCCATGTATCCTCGCCGGCTGGGGACACAGGGAACACTCAGCCGCCGAGGAAGGGGGCAGCCGGGGCCAGGAGATGGATGTTCGATGCCAGGGGAAGCCGGGTGACTACAGCAGAGATCCTCTCCACGCCCCTCGGGGGAGGCTTGTGGCCGGTTTGGCCCAACGATCGGGTGCCCAGGTCCCCTGCACTCTCAACATTTGCTCCGTAAATTTGTCTTTATAAATGTCAGGGGTCGGGGAGCGCTGTCTCCCTACTTAAAAGCGCCCTGCTCCTCTAGGAAGGCCCGGGCGGGGGCCCTGCGCTGGGCAGGGAGCTCGCTTCCCTGTTCCGGGCTGGCCGGGAGCCCCAGGGTGTCTCCCAACAGGTGGGTCCAGCTTTTCCCTGGGGCTTGTTTATCCTGGGCTGGGTCTGCCCGATTTGCCTGGGTGGGGGATGGTGGCCTGGGCTGGCATGTTGGGGGAAACCCCAGCACCTGCTGGTGGCTTCGGGCAGTGAGGGGGACGCAGGGTGATGGGGCCACTCGGGCCCCTGGGCGGAGTAGCATTATAATGGCGTATTGTGTATTTTTCAATTTCCTAAAGGTAACTGTTCAGTCCTCACCTAATTTTACACAGCATGTGAGGGAGCAGAGCCTGGTGACGGATCAGCTCAGCCGCCGCCTCATCCGGACCTACCAGCTCTACAGCCGCACCAGCGGGAAGCACGTGCAGGTCCTGGCCAACAAGCGCATCAACGCCATGGCAGAGGACGGCGACCCCTTCGGTAAGGCGCGCTGAAGGTAGCTTGTGGGATGAGCGGCGCCTGCACCGCCAGTCCCAACTGCACTGACAGGGGGCCTGCAGGGTCCCCAGCTCAGAAGGGAAGGAGTTAAGGCAGAAAGGTGTCTTGAGGGTCAGCTGGGGAAGAGAGGGCTAGGGAAGGGACCTCGGGGAATACTTGGCCACAGGTGCCCCCTTCCCTGCCCAGCAAATGAATGAATCTAGGAATCTCCCTTTACACGCCCCCACCTCATACACCCCTCCCCAGCTGCAGGTGGAGGCAGGGGGTTCAGAGGGAGGGGGCCTAGGTTTAAGGGAAGCGCTTGAAAGAGGATATGTCGCCAGGGCCCACAAAAGGAGAGTGGGAAAGAGAAGGGAGAGAAATCCCCTCAACTCTCCCAGTTGGAAAAGGGGTTTGCTGGGAACCTTTAAATACTTTGATCAGAAGGGTCAATTACAGGTGGAAACTGGGCTTGGAAGGGGCTCTCCCTGCTTCACTCCCCGGGGAACCCAGGCGGCTGGGGCAGGGCTCCCGGCTCCCTGTGGGGTGGCCAGTACGGAGAGCTACTGCCGGCAGAGAAGCTGAGGACTGATTGATTTCTAAAACATTCAATATTCCTGCCTTGAAACGGGGCCAATTTCCAGAGTCCTGTACCAAGAGAAAAGCAAACCCTCTGGGCGGCTGGTGTTGTTTTTAGAGAGCGATTATTGTGAGTTTAAAAACCTTTAAATAATGACCACGTTAAACAAGCATGAAAGGAGAGGGGAAGACTCTATTAAAATGTAATAAAAAGGTGAGGCATTTTAAGAGCTAAGAAGAAAAATGAAGAATGATATAAAACAGAAAAAGAACGAGCTTTTTTTCAGATGTGGAGTTTGAAAGGAGTTGCAAGTCTGTAAATGTTAAAAAAGAGGTTCAAGATTGTTCTCTCTGAATCTCTGGAGAGACCCCCGCGTCTGGCAGAGCGATTAAAACTCTTCTTACTTTCACCTTTTTTAACATTTCCTGAATACTTTCTCCTCTTCTTGAGCCAGTTTGGGGGATCGAGTATGTCTCGCTGCATTTTTTCTGCATCGACGTAGCTGACTTCCCTTCAAAGCTGGAGGAGGAGACATAATTTTCCTGGGATAAATCTGTCACTGGGGTGGAAGAATAGGTTTGAAAATGTTAAGCTTTCCAAAAGCCCGGTCGGTGGAGCTGCCGTAAACTGCAGCCCCAGCTCTCCAGATCCGAGCAGATTCAACCGACCTGGGAGAGAGGGGGCTCTCTGGGGTGGGGGTGGGGGCAGCCTGCCTGGTGGCCGAGCCCCCCTGCTGGGCTGGCAGAGCAGGCCTACCGTCCCTTTGTCCCTCCAAATTGGCTGCTTGCTGCCCTTCTCAGCTTCTAAGGAGAGGAGACGAAGGCCTGGCTCTTCCAGAGTTTGCTCTATCAGAGCAAATGGCCCAGCATCCTTGGATTTTGGGGAGAAAGCAGAAGCCAAGCTGATGTGGGGGAATTCATCTTCAGACATCAGAGGAAGTCTGATGCCCACTTCTCTCCTTGGCCATCTAAGAGGTTTCCCACCTTCCCTAGTCCCTGCCCCACAGCAGGATAGGAGCTGGGGGCCTAAGAACAGAGGCTCAGGGTATTCAGCCAGGACTGGAGGAGTCTGGGGAGAATAGCAGAGAGGTCTCAATGGCTTCTTTATCGGCCCCAGGAAGATGCAGAGGCACCTACTTCATCCCTGCCTGCTGCATCTGGCCAGAGTCCGCAGAGTGGCATCCTCTCACTCATCTAGTCAGCATCCTTCCTGGCCCTTAAAAACAGCTGCCTCTTGCTGTGGAAGGCAGAGCAGGAAAGGGATGAGCAGACTGGCTAGGTCCAGGAGGAGGTGGGCGGGCAGGGAGGTGACAGCTGCATTTCCCTGCTGACTTGGGGCCAAACTGGGGGCTTGGCCACTGGGTCCCAGCACTGCACCTGTGTAAAGAGGGGAACGTTACAGGCTGAGCAGTGATGACTGACTTGCTGACCTCAGTGCCCCCAACCCCTGCCATGGGTTTCAGGGACAGAGGAGGTGCCATGTGTCAATGCAGGCTAAGTCCAACAATTGGCTTTCTCAAGGAGTAGAGAGGCTGGGCTCTGTGGCAGGGAGGGCAGGAGAGCCAGCACCTTCTGTCCCTTCCCAAACAGTGAAGTCAACCTCACTACTTCCTTGGGGACAGCCTATGAGAGAGGACTGCATAGACAGGTGAACGGGACAGGCTTCCGTGGCAACTTGGCTGTCTAAGGGGAGGGTAGTGGGGAAGGAGGCATAGAATTCAGCCCTGCCTCCTGGCCTCCAGACTAAGAGGCCAGCGGGCATGATTCTCCCTCCTCCTCACCCACAGAAGATATTTGGTCACTGGGCTGAGAAGCCCAGCTGTGATGAGGCTGAAAGAGAAAAGGCGATTGAGTTGATTTCTAGACACTGGGGGTGGGGGCCCTGGTGACTGGGAAACCACAGGGAAGAGGCAGGATCCTCATGGCAGGTGTCTGAGGTTCTGGGAAAGCAGCCTGCTCTGGGCTATGTGTTTAGGGAGAGCTGTCCCCATCCCTAGCACCTTCTCAGCAGAGCAGAGCCTGGTGATGTTGGGGGTGGCGAAAGTTGTGAGTAAGAACCCAAAGTGGCAGAAACAGGAGACAATGCTTTTATCTTTGGCCTCGGGACTGGAGGTCACCACTGCACCCAAATGTTTGTAATGACCTGTGAGGCACGTGCACATGATATTCGGAGTTGGAAGGATCCTCGGAGATCTTTTGATTAGCCATGGAACTCTGATTCAATTAAATTTTACTTAGAGCCTCAATCTAAGAGATTTAAAAAGAGGGTGGAAGGAATGGCACTTCAGCCTTTTCAATTTGATGTTCCCAAGACCTCTCTTGAGAACCCAGTTTGAAAACCATAATCCCGTCCACTGCCCTCTTTAAACCCAGGGCTGGGGCCTGAGGTCCAGAAAAGCACCTTGCCCTTTCTCTGGGTTATATAGCATGTTAGCAGCTGGGCTGGAGCTGGAGTCCATGTTTTGGGTTCCTGGTCTTTGGAGCAGTTGCTGCTGGGCTGTGACAAGTGTGTGGGCCAGCTGGGGTCAGGGATCTGCCAATAACCATCCTCCTACCTTCTCTGACAGCAAAGCTCATCGTGGAGACGGACACTTTTGGAAGCAGAGTTCGCGTCCGAGGAGCGGAGACGGGCCTCTACATCTGCATGAACAAGAAGGGGAAGCTGATCGCCAAGGTGAGGCTCCAGCAGGCAGGCGGGGTCCGCAGGACCTGGGGAGTGGCTTGGGCTGGCTGGACTCCTCCAGGACGGTCCTGTGCTCTGATCCTAACAAGGTAGGCAGAGGGCCACAGGGCCGTCTTGGGGTTACCTCATGATTGGGTGCAGGGGTGAGGGAGAAGGAAGCTGTTTGAGAGATGAAAACTATAAAAGGCAAAGGAGGAAGAATGAAGGCTAGGGAAGGGGCTGGGGGGGGGTTGGTAAATTCCATATATCTTTTTAACAAATCGCCAAATTGCTTTGCTATTATGTCCAATTACATGGTACCAGCATTTGGAATGTTCAGTAAGCCGCAGGCCCAGCCCCTCGGCCGAGCTCTGCAATGGTTCCATTAGTCACGGCTCCTCTCCAGCCTCAAGCTCCCCGCTTCCTAGGCTTCTGGGGCTGGGGTCTCAGTGTCTCCTCCCAGGCCTCCCCTCCCCCATAGGGTGGCTGCCCTGGGGCCAGGGAGCCGAAGTCCTGAGGGGGTGAGAGGGGCAGGTGGGGAGATGGGTGGCCAGACTGGCGGGCAGGAGGCCAGAGCAGGCAGGCTCTGGGCCCCTCTCTCTGCCTCTCTGCATTGGGGCCCAGCCCCTCCGTAGACAGCCATGTGTCACTGCTGCCTGGGAGGACAGGAAGTTGCCGGGTGGGCTGCGGGTTGTGAGGGATTAGAGAGCGGGTGCCCAGGCAGGGGGTGGGGCTGCAGCTCCTGCCCACCTCGCCATCTGCTGGGGTGCCCACCTGCTGTCTGGGGCCGCTCACCCTCTGCCTCTGCTGGGGGGGCTCTGTAACATGGTGTCTGGCCCCCCTACCTGCAGAGCAACGGCAAAGGCAAGGACTGCGTCTTCACAGAGATTGTGCTGGAGAATAACTACACAGCGCTGCAGAATGCCAAGTACGAGGGATGGTACATGGCCTTCACTCGCAAGGGCCGGCCCCGCAAGGGCTCCAAGACGCGGCAGCACCAGCGCGAGGTCCACTTCATGAAGCGGCTGCCCCGGGGCCACCACACCACCGAGCAGAGCCTGCGCTTCGAGTTCCTCAACTACCCGCCCTTCACGCGCAGCCTGCGCGGCAGCCAGAGGACTTGGGCCCCTGAGCCCCGATAGGTGCTACCTGGCCCTCCCCACAACGCCAGACCACAGACAGGCTCATCCTGTAGGGCGCCCAAAACTCAAGCAAGATGACCTCTGCGCTGCTGCAGGCTGGGGAGGTGCTGGGGGAGCCCTGGGTTCCGGTTGTTGATACTGTTTGCTGTTGGGTTTTTGCTGTTTTTTTTTTTTTTTTTTTTTTTTTTTTAACAAAAGAGAGGCTCTATTTTTGTATTCCACTTGGCTGTGGTGTCTGTCTTCTTAACTCTCAGAAAGCCCCATTAGTGGCCTAGACTGGGATTCCGGCTGGGGGTCTGCAGGGGTGGGGGGCTTTCTCTGGTCTGTGCTGCTGAGGCCCCAGTACCTGCAGGGCCCGCTGGCCGGGCAGCCAGGAACTCCACTGCACCCCCAGGTGGGGCAGGGAGGAAAGGACTGTGACACAGGCCAGTCCTCTTAGAAGTGGGTATCAGACTGGTGGCTATTAAATGATTGAAATATTTATTTAACTTGCATATTAAAAATATGTGCTGGAGAGTGAGTCCTGCCCAGGTCAGCCCCTTCCCCTAACCTTGCCCCAGCTGGTGGGCAGCTGGGAGACGCAAATGACCAGGCACCAGCTCTGACCGCAGCCTCCCTCCAGCCTAAGGACCCCTGCCTGTCAACCATCCCCATCACTGTCACTTGAGGGGTTTTCCTGAAAGGACAGAAGCAGAGAGAGGGGCAAGAAGAGGCTCTTAGCTAGTCCTTGGAGCTCTCAGATGTGTACCTCCTTGCACTTCACAGGGGCCATTGCTAACACTTCCCCAGGCCACCTCAGGATGGATGTGCTAGGACCAGAGCTGTAATCATAGATTTAATCATCTTAAAAAACGCCTCTCTGAGTGCCTAGGTCCATGTGGGAGACCGATTGGAGATTCTAGAACTTGTTCTTTCTGAGACTCAGGCTGCAGAAAATAAAAGAGAAGAGCAACTGCCAGGGTCCAAGGTGGGGGCACATTGGAGGGGGACCACCAAGACTGGTGTTGACAATTGTCATGTGGGACAAGTGTTAACTTTGGGTGATCTGGTGAGATAGCTGTGGGCAGAAAGCACTGAGCTCCAGTGCTGCAAGGAGCCTGGGGAACTGTCTTCCAGGAAGAGGCTTCCTGAGTCGGAGGATGGGCCTGGCGGGAGAGGAGCTGGGCACCGGATGGCACCAGAAGGGAAGCTCATAGGCCCAGAGCAGAACTAAAGGCAGTCATGGCCTTGGGGAGAAGCAGGAGGCCGTGTGTGGAGGGAGAGAGGGCTGCTGTGGGAGTGGAGGAGCAGGTCATGGTATGGGCAGAGAAGGGAATGGGCAAGGGTGAAGGTGGGTGTTTGCGTGTGGATTGGTGAGACCGGTGTCCCGCGACACGGAGGAAGAACCCAGGCCCCACAGCAGTTTCCTGAGCGCAGAGCTGGCCCAGCCTTCATCATTGAGGCCTCCCATTGGGGCTGCTCCTGCTGCCTTCCTTGTTGATGCCCTGGGCTGGTCCCACAGCCCAGCTACTGAGCCAGTCTAGAAACCTCGCTCCTCTAGGGCTCTGTCCATTGGCATCTCCTGGGGTAGGGAGCAACCCAAGTCTTCCTCCCAGAGTTTCAGGCCCAAGTCCCAGGCTTAGCCCACCCCGGCAGATCAGGAATTTCGAGGCTTAGCGGGAAGCCTGGCAGTAGAGAGGCTGGCCTGTTCACCCACCTCTTGTGGCCTGCCACAGCGGGTGAGGGACTCTGGAGATAGTGGGTTTCTGCTGGTGCGAAGACACTGGATGTGGCGAAGGGGCCCTAGATGTCTCTCTTCCAGTTCCCCCCACTCTTAGCGCCTCCTCCTCTGCTCCCTTCCCCCTTTAATTAATTCTGGGTGAGCAGCCTGGCTTTATTGTGCAAGGAGCTGGGGTCTCACTGTGGGAAAAGTCACACCTTCTGAGCAGCTTCTGATGCCATGCAAATGAAGGGACCGTCCAGGAAACGCTTTCATCTGCACGGTCTCCTGTCCAGCCCCTAGCCCAGTAATTACCCGCATTTCATTTGTTTGAGAGCAATTCCTGGGGGAAGGCACTGGGTAGGAGGGAGTCTGGTGGGGGTGGAATGTTAGGCTCTCCGCCTGTGATCCTGGCCACAACGTGGGGCCAGGCTGGGCCAAGGCTGGCCCTGGCCAAAGCTAATCCTCAAGCCCCCAGGCTGGGGAGGCCTGAGTCCTCCAGGGTGGTGATAATGGGATTGTGCCATGTTTACATCATGGAAGAAGAGGGGAGCTTTGCAGAGAGCCAGACCTGACTTCTAGAAAGAGACACCTGGATGGGGAAAGGGGATGTGGAGGGGGACAGGAGGGTGGGACCTGGGACCTGGTCCTTGAGGTTGTCTGTGGCTTTGGGAAGAGGTTGACTCCCGGTAGGACTCCAGGCCAGGGACCCATGGGAGCTGCGCCCAGAGCACTGGGGCTAGGCCAGGCTAGAGCACCCATCAACTTGTTTATCTTCGAGCCGCTGCCTCCACAGAGCCCTCACTAATGGGGTTTTACAGCCCACTCAAGCTGCAACTGGCCAAGAATCAATCATTACCGGCACTTAGTGGTTTGATAGTTAACAGCCTGAACTGAAGCCAAACTGGTTGTTAACTGTGATAACAACTGATTTCAAGGGGTTATTGCCGGCCCAATATGCTCAGCCCATTTATTTCGGGGAAAACAAGCAGGGAACTGTTGCAAGGCCCAGAAAAGGGAGGAGGACTGGGCTTCTCTCAACCAAAAGGCCCCCTGCCACTCAGTCCGGAGTTGGTGCTGGCTGCGAGGGCCCAGGGGCAGGCTGAGGGCTGCTTCAAGGCTTGACCACGCACACCCACTGAGGGCCTGCGTGTGAGCCCAGCTGATCCACACACTAGGCCCTTTCCAGCCTTCCCTCTCCCCACTACTCACCTCAATTATCCTCCTTCTCCCTCCCCATAACGCCCCAGAAGGACGGTCTCCATAAGGAGGAACCCAGGCCCAGTGGCCAGGCCTCTATTTGTCCCCACTCAGCAGCTGGGGCTGCACCCCCTGGCTCATTCCTCCCTCACCCAGGGCTCCCAGACTCCTGCCAGGTACGAACCAGAAATGCCTTTCCTTTCAAGGCCAGTAAAAAGTCCACTTGGGTCTTGACTAGAAAGAATGAGCAAGAGCTCTCTCTTTCCACAGCACCAGGTCCTACCTCTACCCCTCCCTTCCTCCCTCAGCCAAAAGGAAGCAGGTGAGGCCAGAGTCAAGCATCATTCTAGAATGTTGCTGCTACAAAGGGCCTCGGGAGTTCCCCACCCTCCACAGATGACAACTGCAGCCCAGATGACCCATGGCTGGGGTCAAAGCTGGTGCTGTCCTAGAAATCAGGTCTCCCTCCCAGATCCAAGCTGCCTCCTGAGGGCTGCAGGTCTTTCCCTAATTCCATTCATTCATTCAGTAAATCTTGACTGAGTGCCTAGCATGTGCCAGGCTCTGTTCTGGGTGAGGGGACAGAACAGAAAATGAGAGACAAAAATGCCTGTTACTCTGGAGCCCATATTCTAGTGGGGGAGGACACATCAGACAGTGACAACCACCACAGAGACCAACCCAGATTCAAAAACCACCTTCTTGGATTCTTCCCTGTTTCCAGCCTCTGACATTCAGTCATCTCAATATTCCAGAGAAGAGGATGAGTGTGAAAGGTGGTGGCAATTTTAAGCAAGGTTGTCAGGAAGGCCTGTGGATAACTTTGGGTCTGAGCACACTCCATCAGGGTAAGGCATTCCTATACCTGGGGGAGGACGATCCAGGGGGAGGGCGCAGCCACTGCAAAGGCACACTGCATTAGGGGGACAGGAAGCAAGCCACCACGGCTGCAGCACAGCTAAGGGAGGGTCTTGGGGGTGTGCAGTTGGGAGTTGGGGGTAGTAGAGAATGACAGAAACTGAGGTGAAGTCACAGAGACAGAAGGGGTGCAGAGACCTGGCGAAGGGCAGATCATGTGGGACCGTCGAAAAGACTTCAGTTTGGACTCGGACAGCAAACCACTGAGGGTTTGTTTGTTTTTTTTTTAAACAGAGTCTCCCTCTGTCACCCAGGCTGGAGTGCAATGGTGTGATCTCAGCTCACTGCAACCTCTGCCTCCTGGGTTCATGCGATTCTCCTGCCTCAGCCTCCCAAGTAGCTGGGATTACAGGCATGGGCCACCACGCAGAGCTAATTTCGCTGAGGGTTTTCAGCAGTAGAGTGACATGATCTGAATTAAGTCTTCCTAAGGTTGCTTTGGCTGCTGTGTTGCGACTACAAGGTAGCAGGGCAAGGGAGAGCAGTTATGAAGTAACCGCAATAATCAGGTGAGAGATAGTGAATGGAAGATGGTGAGGAGAGAGTGGGATTTTGGACATTTTTTGCAAGTAGAGATGACAGGATTTGCTGATGGATTTGGATGTGGCTTGTGTAGAAAGAAAGGAGTCTAGGAGTTTCCATGGTTTCTGGCTTGAGCAACAAAAAAGATGGAGGCGTCATTCACTGAGATGGGGGAGATTCCGGGATGGGCAGATTTAGAGGGGAAGGGTAGGAGTTTGGTTTTGCACATGTTACATATGAGATGACCACATACATATTCAAGAGGAGATGAGTAGGCAGTTGTGTGTAAGTCTGGAATTCAGGGGAGAAGTCTAGTGTGAAGATAGCAAGCCAGGAGTGTTCAGCACACAGATGATTTTCGAAGCCAGGAGACAGGATGGATTCCTTAGGGAGTGAGCAGAGATGGAGGAGAGGAGCCAGCCAAGCCTCCACGTGCTCCAAACATTTAGAGGTCAGGTGAAGAGGGAGAACTGGCAAAGAAGACTGAAACTGTGTGGCCCACGAGGTAGGCAGGAGGAAAAGCAGAGAGTGCTGTGGCCTGATGACCTAGGGGAAGGACAGAAGGATTCTGAGTCCAGAGCTTTACCTGGGGCTAGGGAAAATTTTCATGTCATCATGTCTCCCTACTCCCTACCCCCCACTCAACCCCAGGGCTGAGAGGAGGTGGCCAAAAAACAGGGCTGGTTTAACCTGGGAGCATCACCCTTGCCTCTCATCAGCAGGTCCTGCTGGCCTTCCCTCCAGACACCTCTCCAGTCCAATCCATCCACCGCCTACCCTATCTACCTATCTACTGCTACCACCCTGCTCCAAGCCATCATCAGTTCTTGTCTGGCTTATGGCAGTACCCACCCGCAACCTCAATTGCTGTTCCTGGTTCCTCTCTTATCCCCCTACAATCCATTCTGCACTCAGAAGCCAGAATTTTCAAGACACAAATCTGATTGTGTTACTCCCACCATACCCACACTTGAATTCAAACTCATTTCCAGGCCAGCACAAGCCCCTCCATGCTCTGCCTGTGGAACTCCACTCCTTCCCTGCTCTCCCTCTTGCCTGTTGCTCCCTGGACACACTTCCTCCAGCTTCTCTAACAAGCCCAGGGAGCCTCAGAGCCTTTGCAATTGCTGTTCTCGCCACTTGGAATGTCTTTCCTCCAGATCACTGGCTGGCCGACTGCATGATGTGGGTCTCTCTGCTGTCACTGTCTGTTTTTTTTTTTTTTTTTTTTTTTATGGAATCTCACTTTGTTGCCCAGGTTGGAGTGCAGTGGCATGATCTTGGCTCGCTGCAACCTCCGCCCCCAGGGTTCAAGCATTTCTCATGCCTCAGCCTCCCGAGTAGCTAGGACTATAGGCAGGCACCACCACACCCGGCTAAATTTTTTTTGTACTTTTATTAGAGACAGAATTTCACCATGTTGGTCAGGCTGGTCTTGAACTCCAGACCTCAAATGATCCTCCCGCCTCAGCCTCCCAAAGTGCTAGGACTACAGGCAGGCGCCACCACACCTGGCTACTTTTTTTTGGTACTTTTATTAGAGACAGAATCTCACCATGTTGGTCAGGCTGGTCTCGAATTCCAGACCTCAAACGATCTGCCCTCCTCAGCCTCCCAAAATGCTGGGCCTACAGGCAGGCACCACCACGTTTGGCTAATTTTTTTTTTTTTTTTTTTGTATTTTTAGTAGAGATGAGATTTCACCATGTTGGCCAAGCTGGTCTCAAACTCCTGACCTCAGGTGATCCACCCACGTCGGCCTCCCAAAGTGTTGGGATTACAGGCATGAGCCAGCATGCTCAGCCTCTGCTTTGTTTTCTACATTACACTTATCACTGTCTGATCTTATCCTGTGTTTTTATTTACTTGCTTTTGGTCTACTCTACCCTTACCTCCCAGGAGAGCAGGAACTTTGTTTGAATCGCTCATTGATGAACGCCCAGTGCCTATAATGGTACCCAGCGCATGGTGGGTGTTCAGCAAGCATTTGTGCAAGCAATCCACATAGAGCAGGTTCTGAGACAGCTGCAGAGAAGTCAGGCTGCGAGTCCTCTGGATCCAGGCCATGGGCCAGGCGTTAGGAAATGTCTGAAGGGCAGGGAGATCTGAGGATGGTCCTGAGATGGGTGACTTCTCTTTGCCCATCCGACATGCACTGCTTACTAAAAAACGTCCAAGGCTGTCTGGCACAGGCTTCCCATCATTTTTTCTTTTTTTTTTTTTTTTTTGTTTTGTTTTTTGTTTTTGAGGCGGAGTCTTCACTCTGTCGCCCAGGCTGGAGTACAGTGGCGCGATCTCGGCTCACTGCAAGCTCCGCCTCCCGGGTTCGCGCCATTCTCCTGCCTCAGCCTCCCGAGTAGCTGGGACTACAGGCGCCCGCCACCACGCCCGGCTAATTTTTTGTATTTTAGTAGAGACGGGGTTTCACCGTGTAGGCCAGGATGGTCTCGATCTCCTGACCTCGTGATCCGCCTGCCTCAGCCTCCCAAAGTGCAGGGATTACAGGCGTGAGCCACCGCGCCCGGCCCCCATCATTTTTTTCAAGCTGCAATAAATGTCTCCAAAACCCGGACAGGCAGACATCTAGGCAGGGCCTTTTGGTCTGGACATCTCAGAACCTCCCCAAATTCTGCTTTCTTCATCATGGTTGGGTTTCCGTAGCAACCAGAGGACTTCACAGGAGAGAGTGAAGGGGAATTAACAGCCAGAGAGAGCAGAGGAGAGAGGAGGAGTAAGTGGTAGCAAGACAGATGGGGAGCTGGCAGGAACTCCAGGGGGATCCCCAAGTCCCACGTTGCCATGGAGGATTGTGCAAATAGGTCCCTTTGGTTGCCCCCTTCCCCATCTGGATCTCTTGCTGACCCTCAAGAAGTAGCTGTCCATCTGGGTAGGCCCCAGAGCTGACCCCTCATGCAAAACCCACCCCTCTCCCCGTCGGCAGGCCCTGAGCGAGGCTTCGACTCTGTCTGCGGTCCAGCTCCCTCCTCAGTCCCCTCTTGGCAATAGTGGAACTGGCTGCAGCCCCTGGGTGGGTTTGGGGAGCGTTTCCTTCCATTCCTTTCCTGGCTGTGTATGGAGGAGTGGGTATTGGGGCAGGACAGTCAGCATTCTGCCCTGCTGACCAAGGTCCCCAACATTGGCATTTGGAGATATGGCTAGGTCCCCAGTCATGAAGGCTCAGATGGGCTGTAGGTGAGGGCCCGGCTGGAGGTGCTCAGAACAAGGGCCCAGGCCTGGGCATGGCATTCAGGGAGCATGGAGAAGCCTGAATAGAGCTCTGCCCAGTGTGCTGCCTCCCATTCCCTTGACCCCATAGGTCTGGAAGATGCCTGGGCTTGGGACCTGAGAATGGCAGAAAAGCAAGCCTGCAGCAGCCACAGCACTGTGGTCCTGAGACCCAGGCCAACTTCCTAGAGGACTGGTCGGTGACTTCAGAGGGTGGGGGTGGCCTGGGCCAACACCCAATTCCAGCTGTCCCCCTGCCCCCATACACACAGCTCCCCAAAAACCCAGATTCCAAAACCACCTTCTTGGACTCTTCCCTGTTTCTAGCCTCTGACATTCAATCATCTCAATATGACAAGCATCACCAAGTCCTGCAGAATCTTTCTTCACAAAGAACTGCCCCCGTTTCATCATAAAGACACCTGGGCCACCCCATGCTCTTCCAACCCATCTCCCTGCCCCGTCTCTCCCTGGGCTTTTTCTATACCCTCCCGCTCCCACCCTCTGCAAGGAGCCCTCGGTAATGAAGAGCAAACTCATAAAACATTCATCCTGGGTAATACACCATGTAGGAGCTGCCTGATCTCAGTTCCGATAGAACAGGCCAGGTCAGCAGGACGCTGGGGCTTAGGCTTCCGAGGGTTTGGGCTGACTTCTCTACCTTGCGCTCAAGTTCCAGTCACTTCCCTTAAGGCAGGTCTTATCTTCCCTGGGGGGCTGGGGGTGGGGGTTCCTGAGCTGACTGGCATAGGAGGTTCCTGAGAAGGGATGACAGCAGCCCAGGGAGGGAGGGTGGCTGCTAAGAGTGTCCTTTTTTTTTTTTTTTTTTGAGACAGAGCCTCGCTCTGTCACCCAGGCTGGAGTGCAGTGGCTCGGTCTTGGCTCACTGCACGCTCTGCCTTCTGGGTTCATACCATTCTCCTGCCTCAGCCTCCCGAGTAGCTGGGACTACAGGCGCCTGCCACCAGGCCCGGCTAATTTTTTGTATTTTTTAGTAGAGACGGGGTTTCACCGTGTTAGCCAGAATGGTCTTGATCTCCTGACCTCGTAATCAGCCCGCCTCGGCCTCCCAAAGTGCTGGGATTACAGGCGTGAGCCACCGTGCCCAGCCGGGGTGTCCTTAAATGAGGTGTGATGGGTAGCTGGGGCTCTGGGAAAAGAAAACTTGACAACAAGGTGAGCCGAGTGACCAAATGGCTAAAGCCAGAGCTTTGTGCTGAGTGTGGGGGGCAGTCAGAGCCTAAGCAGTTGGTGTCTAAAGTTGCTATTTTGGCCTGGGGAACCCTGGTACGAGTGTGTATGAGTGTGTGAGGGATGGGAGGGTCTGGTATTGGTGGCAGGCCCTCTGCAGGAACCTGGCCCCAGGAAGCAGGCCCCCATCCGGGCACTTTCATCAGACCAGCAGGGTGGGTAGACAGAGGGAATGGAAAGAAAAGGGGATTTTCTATTTTTTCTCTCCCCCTACCCCTGGCATTCGCTCTGACACTGCTGTGGCATCCCCCAGGCCTCAGCAGAGTCAGAGAAGGAAGTCAGAGAAAGGGCCACAGGGGTGGCCAGAAATCAGAAGTGGCTTGGTGTGAGGGTGAGGGGCAAGGGCTTTGGAGTCCAGCAGCCCTGAGCTTGAATCCTGGCTCTGTCACTGCCTGGCCGACTGGGACAAGTCAGCTCACCTTTCCCAGCCTCCACTTCCTCACCTGCACAACAGGGAACCACTCCGCCGCAGGAGTTGCCAGGACTGAGTTAACATGAGTGTGTCAAGTGTCCAGCGGGTGCCTTAACGATGCTTCCTAACAATGATGGCGGCTATACGGCCGGGAGGGAATCTGGGAGAGGGAGTGGGCCGCCTAAGCTAAGTCCCTGGGAGCCCAGGTTTGCACAGTGGCATCATCAGAGAGGCACCGAGGAGCAGAGTCTGCAAGGAGGCTGCTTTCCTGGGGAAACCGCTCTGGCAGCCGAGGGCCTAAGGCAGCCAGGAGGCTGGGAAAGAGGCTGTGCAAGGTCCCTCATGCACACAGAGACTGGCCTCTCCCCATCCCTTCCACTCATCCAAGCAGGTGTGGCTGCCAAAGGCCTGGGCCCCTGAAGACCTGGGAGAACTGAGACGGATGGATGATGTGATGGCTGCAAGGGGGATGGTTTCCCTGCCTATCTTGGGGGCCAGTGTGCACGTTCTTGCCTTTCTGCCCCTCAGAAATCCGGCTTTGCCTCCCCTCCCTCTCACTCCAAATAAGCCCACGCAAATTGGGGAAAAGTCAAGCCTGAGTTGCCGGAGTTGGGAAAAACAGAACAAGAGACAAGCATTGAGAACACAGAGAGCTGACATTCAAGGCTCTGACCTTTCCTCCTAGCCAAATACCAAGGCTTTCCTTTCCCTAGTGCCTTGCATTGATTAATATGGGTTTACTGAGCACTTCCTATATGCCAGGCAGTAGAGCGTTGGGAAGCAATGGTGCACAGGTTGGATAGATCCCTGACTCCCAAGGCCTCCCACGTAGCAGATGGCCATGTTTAGACAGGCCTTCCCGATGAGGAGTGGGAAAGGCTGAGACAGGAAGAGCAGGGCTTGTGTGAAGATGCTGGGGTTTAGAGGACGGGGGCAGGAATGCTGAGTGTGCTGGCCACGGCTGGTTGTCAGGCAGCTGAAAACTGGTGGAAGACAGGACCCTGGGCTGGTTCTGCTGGAGTTCAGTTCCACTTGGCTCAGTAGCAGTTGAATTCCACGCACACTGAGTTTTGAATTACTGGAGAGAGCGGGGTGGATGTGGCAAGGTCCCTGCCTTCAGGCTGCCCCATGTATTGGGCTTCCCAGAGTAGTGAACCTGAGTGTGCCATACAACATGGCACAGGTAACACGTGGGTTAACACCAGGCACTGTGCCTGAGCGGCTCACAAAAGCCTTCACAGAGAAGACAGATGAGAATGGAATTGCTGTAGGATCTTCCGGGAAAAACTTGTCTTTTCTGAACCTTAATTTCCTCATCTGTAATGTAAAGGGTTTGAATTAGATTATTTGCTTAAATTTTTTTTTTTTTTTTTTTAGCAACAGAAACTTTTTCCTGAGCAAAACCTGTATGGAAGCCTATTTTATAAAATAGATGTAAACAATACTTGCTTTGGATGACTCAGGGATCGGGGTCCCTTCAGCTTCTTGTGCCTGGCATCTCGACTGTAGCAGGTGGTAAAAGAGATGGAGGGTCTGAACCCTTCAGAACTCTCTTGGGCATCCAGGAGAGGATGATGGCAAGGACCTACCAGAGAAGAGATAGGTGGGCTCCAGGCCTGCTGCCCAGGGTCAGCCCCTGGGCCTTGATGGGAAGGTGCTTGCAGGACAAGAAGCCCAGCTCTGCTCCCTCCTCAGAGCACCTGGACTGGTGGGGTTGTTCCCACTGCCTCCCAGAGAGGCTCCTGGCTCTTCCTGCACTGACCACTCACACCCAGGGATTATCCCAACCAGAAACTTCCATTTGGAACAAAGCTCCCAGGAATGAAACCCGAGCTGCCACTAAGAGGCTCCCAGGCTAACTGGGAAGTGGCTGGGAAAGGGAGGGAAAACTTGCAAAGCACTGGGAGCCTCAGGGAGGCTGTGAAACCTGAAGACAAACGACCAGCCAGCGGACTGGTGCTGCGGAGCTGCCACTGCCTTCTGCAGAAAGGTCAGGGCTGAGCAGAGTGGGAAAACGGGGGTGGGGGAGAAGTGAACCCCAGGCTTTCTTTGAGGGGAGAGTAATTGGTGCACCTGTGGCTAGGGCCTATATCCCCCATGAGGCCCTCAGGGCTGGCCTGCAGTCACTCAAGCTCTCAAGCTATCCCCTCCCTTCCCCTCTTCCCCCCACCTCTCTCCCAGCTGCTTCCACTTACTCCAATGGGCTGCTGCAGCAGTCAGTGATGGGGCCGCCTGCATCAATGAGGGCCTGCACCCGCTCAGCCAAGGGAGGGCAGAGGAGAGTAATAGCTATGGCGACCATGTACTGAGCACCCACCAGCTGCCAGGCATGCTGAGTGTGTTATTCTGATCCTCACAGTAGCCCTGCAAGGTCAGAACTACTAGCCCCATTTGACTGAAGCAGTTTGCCTGAAGTGTTAGAGCTAGGCAGTGGCTGACTTTGGACCTGAACCCAGGGCTTTTGCACTCTGAAGTACTCATGCACCTTCTGCCGGGCCGCATTCTGCACACTTGAAATCCTGCAGGAGAGCCCAAGAACCGTGGTTAATTTCAAAATAAATTCTTTCTTCCCCTTCAAGCCATGATGTGAGACAAAGGCTAGGAGTGGTCATTTGTCTAGCTGGGATCCTTGTGACCTGGGGAAAGTTTCTTCACCTCTCTAGGACTCAGTCTTCACATGTGTAAAATGGGATTCACAATAGTGCCTACTTATAGGTGGAAGGCCAACAAGAAAGCACACCCGGTAGTCAGAACAGTGCTGGGCACAGCATCCACTCAGTACACGCTATGAGGGTTGTTGTTTGAAGAATTTATTTTCCCCTTTTCCTAGCCAGCCCAGAGCCCTCAGAGGAAGCCTTCAGCGGGCTGAGTAGATTATCTTAAGCTCAACCCCTTCCTTGCCTGCCTCCAAGGATACAGATGCAGGTTAGAAGGTGTCTCAGAGGGGCTATGGCCTTTGAGGTTTCCAGGGATCCAACAGGGAAACTTCCGCTGCAGAGCAGCTCTAGGCCCTCCAGCGCTGACCCACCAAACTGCGCTGCATCAATGTGCTTGGCTGAGCTGTTATGTGGCCCTGGCATGGCTCTGAAGGCCGTCTGAGAATCCCAATCCGTGTAGAAGGATCCTTGGAATTAAGCCAACTGGGGATGAGGGCAAAGCGAGGTGGTTGGGATGGGTCCCAGGGGCAGGGGCCTCCCTGTGCTACTGCTGAGTGGGCAGCAGCTTTGGACTCTGAGAAGGGGTCATTTTGCTGGTGCTAAGGCTGGGAGCTTATTCTGATGCTGCGGACTCTCCAACTGGCCTTTCATCTGCAGCCCCCAAGCTCAGGCTTCCCAGAATGACCATCTTCTGGGACTGGCACCAAGAACTGGCTCTGTGCTGCAGTTAGAGAGAGACCCTGCTGGTCCCTGCTCGCTTCTTCAACATCTCAGCAGCTCAAGGCGAGGCTTCTGGCTGCCATTCGTGACTGGGGCCTGGGTTAAGAAGCTTAGGACACTATCTTCAAGACAAACGTGAAGTAAACTTGGGTGATGACTACACTTGACCTGTGTAAAGTCAGCAAAAGTACCAACTGAAAGGGGACAGTAGGCTGGGCTGGAGGCAGCTCCCAGCTTGGGGACTGCTCCAAGTAGAATGTGGGGCTTGTGAATGATTCTTTCCACTCACATGCACCAAGCCTTAGGCTCCATTCCATTTCTCTCTACAGAGAGACCAATGATTCATTCTTGTTTCCAGGGAGCTTGCAGTCTAGTAAGAGAAACTACATACATAAGTTATGGTTGAATGTCGAAGAGGCAATTACAAATGGGCATATTTTTCAGTTTTATTCTAGCTATTCAGTGCATTAAGTCAGATAGTATCATTACCCTAAAGATAAGAAAACCAAGGCATAAATGCCAATAGCAATATTGACACTAAGTCCCCACTATATAAATGTTTTAAGCTAAGTGCTTACGTAGCAAGACTACTACCGTATGTGTGTGTGGTGGGAGGTCTATATTATGTTCACACAAATGTTTTTTAGTGAGTGCCTTGGGTTTCAGGCACTGTTTACATACTTTATTTATTTAATTTAATTTTTTTGAGACAGTCTCGCTCTGTTGCCCAGGCTGGAGTGCAATGGTGCGATCTTGGCTCACTGCAACTTCCGCCTCCCAGGTTCAAGTGATTCTTCTGCCTCAGCCTCCCGAGTAGCTGGGATTACAGGAGATCACCACCACGCCCAGATAATTTTTGTATTTTTAGTAGAGACGGGGTTTCACCAGGTTGGCCAGGCTTGTCTCGAACTCCTGACCTCAGGTGATCCACCTGCCTCGGCCTCCCAAAGTGCTGGGATTACAGGAATAAGCCACCCACCCGGGCCATACTTTCTTTATTTTTATTTTTATTTTTATTGAGACAGAGTCTCGCTCAGTCAGGCTGGAGTGCAGTGGTGCAATCACGGCTTTCTGCAGTCTCGACCTCCCAGGCTCAATCAATCCTCCCACCTCAGCCTCCCGAGTAGCTGGGACTACAGGTGCATGCCACCATGCCCAGTTAATTTTTGTATTTTTTGTAGAGACAGTTTCACCACGTTGCCCAGGCTGGTCTTGAACTCCTGGACTCAAGTGATCTGCCTACCTCAGCCCCCTAAAGTGCTGGGGTTACAGGTGTGAGTCACTGCACCCAGCCACTTTATTTCTTTTCTTTCTTTTTCCTTTTCTTTTCTTTTCTTTTCTTTTTTTTTTTTTAGACAGAGTCTCATTCTTTCGCCCAAGCTGGAGTGCAGTGGCAGGATCACGGGCTCACTGCAGCCTTGATCTCTTGGGCTGAAGTAATCCTCCCACCTCAGTCTCTTGAGTAGCTGGGACCGCAGGCAGGCACCACCACATTCAGCTCATTTTTAATTTTTATTTTGTAGAGATGGGGCCTTGCTTTGTTGCCCATGCTAGACTCACACTCCTGGCCTCAAGTGATCCTCCTGCCTCCTAAAGTGCTAGGTTTGCAGGCATGAGCCACTGGGCCCAGCCCATACTTTATTTCAATTAGTCCTTCTATCGACCTTCTAATGACCCAATGTGTTAAGTATCAATATTCCAGACTTACAGAAGGGGAAATGAGAGTTCAGATAATTAGATAACTTCTCCAAGCCATACAGTTGGTAAGTGACCAAACCAGGATTTAAAGCTAGATCTGTTGATGCCAGACTCTTTCCACTCTACAAAGCACAACAATAACTAATAATGCAAAGCAGAATGTAATGACAAAAGTGACCCCAGACAGGTGCCAACACGGTGCTGGAGAATTTCTGTCAGGGGAGAGTTCCCACCTGATGAAGGGAAGTGGCACTGAGGAACAGAGATTTACTTGCCCAAGCTCATACAGCTAATTAATCAGGAGTTAGAAGGCCGGGCGCAGTGGCTCACACCTATAATCCCAGCACTTTGGGAGGCTGAGGCGGGTGGATCACTTGAGGCCCGGAGTTCAAGACCAGCCTTGCCAACATGGTGAAACCCTGTCTGTACTAAAAAAAAAAAAAATACAAATATTACCTGGGAGTGGTGGCATGTGCCTGTAATTTCAGCCACTTGGGTGGCTGAGGCATGAGAATTGCTTGAACCCGGGAGACGGAAGTTGCAGTGAGCTGAAATTATACCACTGCACTCCAGCTTGGGAGACAGAGTGAGACTTTGTCTCAAAAACAAGCAAACAAACAAACTAAACCCATAATGACATAAATAGGCCGAAAGTAAAAGGATAAAAAGTAATACAACATGCAAACACTAAGATCCGGGGGTGGGATCACACCTTTAATCTCAGCACGTTGGTAGGCTGAGGCTGGTGGATCACTTGAGCACAGGAGTTTGAGATCAGCCTGGCCAACAAACTAAGATCCCCATCTCTATCTTAAAAACACGTATATTTTTGGCCAGGCGCAGTGGCTCATGCCTGTAATCCCAGCACTTTGGGAGGCTGAGGCGGGCGGATCACGAGGTCAGGAGATCGAGACCATCCGGGCTAACACGCTGAAACCCTGTCTCTACTAAAAATACAAAAAAAAAAAAAAAAAAAAATTAGCCGGCCGTGGTGGTGGGAGCCTGTGGTCCCAGCTCCTCAGGAGGCTGAGGCAGGAGAATGGCGTGAACCCAGGAGGTGGAGCTTGCAGTGAGCCGAGATCGCGCCATTGCACTCCAGCCTGGGTGACAGAGTGAGACTCTGTCTCAAAAAAAAAAAAAAAAAAAAAAGAAGAAGAAAAAAAACACATATATTTTTTAAAAATTCAAACACCACAGAGAAAGAAGTTAGAGATAAAATTAGATTTCCTGACACCAAGATCAATACTAGTTTTTTGTAGTGCCAAGAACTTTGAGAGGATGTCACCTCAGCTCTGTTTTGTGAAAGCAAAAATTCTGAAGTCTTTGAAAGTCTCTCAGAACCTTTGTGAAATTTAGATAAACTAAGAGCACATGCAAAAAGTGGAGAGGAAACTGACTCCTCTCTCTGGG
Source organism: Macaca thibetana thibetana (assembly GCF_024542745.1). Taxonomy (NCBI): domain Eukaryota; kingdom Metazoa; phylum Chordata; class Mammalia; order Primates; family Cercopithecidae; genus Macaca; species Macaca thibetana. The sequence goes on along the minus strand of NC_065586.1, from coordinate 97,835,326 downwards.
AAACCAGAGCAGCAGCAGCACTTTCTCGCCTTTCTGGTGGGGCAGCATCCCCTTCCCTGTCCCAAAAGTTTGGGGGCTCCTTCTGCCGTCATTCCACTACAAAGCATCCAGAAGAAAAATTTCTAAACAAAGCCAAGGAGCATATCAAGTCACCCGCAGTCTCAAAAATCTCCAGTTTCCCTTTGCCCACAAGGTAAAGTTCAAATTCCTGAGTTAGGCATAGGGAGCCCTCCACAATCTGACCACAACTTCTCAGACTTCCCTCCATCCACATTGCTTTTTTTTTTTTTTTCCGGAGACAGAGTCTTGCTGTTGCCCAGGCTGGAGTGCAGTGGTAGCAGCGCGATTTCGGCTCTCTGGAACATCCGCCTCCCGGGTTCAAGCAATTCTCCTGCCTCAGCCTCCCGAGTAGCTGGGATTACAGGCACCTACCACCACACCCGGCTAATTTTTGTATTTTTAGTAGAGACTGGGTTTCACTATGTTGGCCAGGCTGCTCCCGAACTCCTGACTTTGTGATCTGCTAGTCTCAGCCTCCCAAAGTGCTGGGATTACAGGCGTGAGCTACCTTGCCCGATCCCACTTTTTTTTTTTTGAGACAGAGGCAACTATATTGCAGAACTCCTGGGCTCAAGTCATGCTCCCGTCCAGTCTCTCAACTAGCTGGAATTACAGGTGTGAGCTTGGCTTCCTTCCTCTTTTCTGGAAGGTTCTAGTGATGCAAAACTTTTCACCATTTCCCAAATGCTACATGCTTTTCAATGCATTTGTTTGTTTTCATGTGCTGCTCCCTCTGCCTAGTGAACTCCTACATACCATTCGAGACCTAAACTTTTCTACTCTCTATTATGTCTCCCAGGAAATCCTCTGGTCTCATACATTATTCTATTTACAACAGTGAGTTGTGACTTCTTATTTGTAACTATAATGTTTCAAGTATTCTTGGAATATAGTAGGTGCTTTATACATTTTGGTAAATTAATGAATGAAGTTGCCATTATGGGGCAAATAAGAGGGCTGCAAACATTATCTGGGGAAACTTGGCCAACAGTCCCCAGAGTTCTGGACCCTTTTTTTTTTTTTTTTTTTGAGACGGAGTCGTCTCGCTCTGTCGCCCAGGCTGGTGTGCAGTGGCCTGATCTCAGCTCACTGCAAGCTCTGCCACCCAGGTTTACGCCATTCTCCTGCCTCAGCCTCCCGAGTAGCTGGGACTACAGGTGCCCGCCACCTCGCCCGGGTAGTTTTTTGTATTTTTTTAGTAGAGACGGGGTTTCATCGTGTTAGCCAGGATGGTCTCGATCTCTTGACCTCGTGATCCGCCCGTCTTGGCCTCCCAAAGTGCTTGGGATTATAGGCTTGAGCCACCACACCCAGCCTGGACCCTTCTAAGATTAGAGACAGTTTGAGAAAAGATAACAACAACAAAAGCTACATGCCATTTATTAAGTCCTTACTGTCTACTAGAGTTGTTCTAAGCCTTGGTACACTTCATCTCATCTCATCTTCATAATAGTACTATGAGGTAGTTATTACCTTCATGAGGGTTTATTCCCCTGAATACATTATCTTCATTTTACACTGGGGTGACTGAGGTTCAGAAAAGCAAAGGAATTTCTTCCTTCCAAAGTTTTACAGCTAGGATTTAAATCCAGATCTGGGCCAGGTACAGCGGCTCACACTTGCAATCCCAGCATTTTGGGAGGCAGAGGTGGGAGAATCACTTGAGGCCAGGAGTTCAAGACCAGTCTGGGCAACAAAGTGAGACCCTGTCTCTACAAAAAATAAAAAATTACCTGGGTGAGGTGGTGTGCACCTGTAGTCCCAGCTACTCGGGAGACTCAGGTGAGAGTATCACTTGAGTCCACTGGATGACAGAGCGAGACCTTGTCTCTAAATTAATCAGTACATCCAGATCTGTTGGCCTTTCAAATCCAGGTTTTTAACCGCTAAGCTTTTCTGACTCTGAATTCTTGACGTGTGAACTTTTTCTTCTGTATCATGGGAGAACCGAATCCCATGGCTCCTTCTGCCCAGTCTTGGAAACTCCATTGTCAGATGGGTCCCAAACTGTGTGGCGGGGGACTGGGATTACGCAGACAGGCTGGGAGAGATCAAAAGTTCCAACCTAATCTTTGTGCTGAGATCTTGACCTGCACCCGTGGTGGGGTGGGGGGATTGCTAATCATTTACTTACTACTTATGACCTCTGCCACCCCTGGAATGGCCTATGCTGCGGCTAAATTAGCAAAAAAAAAAAAAAAAGCGGATCTGAGATTGGCTGGGGTTCACCTCTTCAGGTTACAAGGTACGTTGTTAGGAAAACAAAATCCTTCATTGGCAGCTCAGAAGGACTTCACTTTGAGGGTTGAACCCAGGTTCTAGCCTGGCTTTTGTTACTAACCAGCTGTGTGACCTTGGGCAAATGGCTTAACCTTATAAGCCTTTGTAAGTGGGCAGGAAAATGGGCAAGAACACAATGCACTTAAGAAGAAAAGGGCCAGACAACATTTAGAGGATGGGAGTCTGAGCCTCCAGGAAAGAGGCTCCAGAGATGCCAGTCAGTGGCAGTGTCCCAGTGTGCTGGGGGGAGTGAGAGGCTACTTAAGAGCGGCCACCAAATGGGAGAAGAGCATGGGAACAGGAGAGGAAACCAAAGACAGAGAAAGCATTCTCCTTTCTTCTTGTGGGATGCCAAATGAGGTCCCATCAGTCTCTCTGGAACGTGCAGAGGTGGGCATGGGGAAAGTCCCACCTTCAGGAAAAGCCAACCTCCCCCTTTTTTGGGCCTTCTTGTACCCAATACATCCTTCTAGCTTGGAAATGTCTTCACTGCCTTCTACTTAAAATGCCGGCCTTCTTAATAGAAAGTGAATTTCTTGAGGGAAGAAAACTTAACTTATCCATCTGTATTCCTCAGCTGCTATACTGACCGACTGCCTGGCACCAGTAGAAACCACATAGTTGACTGATGGATGGATGGATGGATAGATGGATGGATGGATGGATGGATGGATGAATGAAAATCTGGTGATCAGGCAGAGGTCCAATGTATGTCAGTAGAGTAAATCTTTAAAGCTCATTACAAAAAAAGGAGGTCCTATTTGGGAAGCAGAATCCCAAATGACATGGCGAATTTGGGAGCAGAAGAGCCAAAGAGAGCTGAGAGTACCAGTACACATGGTCCCGAGGGCCACCAGTGGCCACAGAATTCTTGGCTGGGTAGGCTCTTGCTTAAGCTCCTTAGAGAAGATGTAAAGACAGGTGGCACACAGAGAGAGCACACAGCTCTCATTCATTGTCCTTAGCTAGAGTCACCATATGTCCTGGTTTATACATATTTTCCCAGGGTAATTATTAATACTTCAAAAGTGTCAAAGTGGGAGGATTGCCTGAGTCTCAGAGGTAAAGGTCGAGGCTGCAGTGCGCCATGTTTGGGTCACTGTACCCCAGCCTAGGGAGCAGAGCGAGACCCTGTCTCAAAAACAACAGTGCCTCAGTCCTGGTTTGGATGACAAACTTTTTTTTGGTGGTATTTTTTTCCTCCATCTTTTCCATTTTTGTGGTTGAGATATAATTCACATACCACAAAATTTACCCCTTTAAAGTATGTAATTCATACTTTTAGTATATTGAGAAAGTTTTATAATCAACAGTATTATTTAATTCTAGAGCATTATTTATTTATTTATTATTTATTTTTGAGACGGGGTTACTTTGTTGCCCAGGTTACAGTACAGTGGCGTGATCACGGTTCACTGCAGTCTCTACCTCCCAGGCTCAAATGATCCTCCCGCCTCAGCCTCTTGAGTAGCTGGGACTACAGGCGCAAGCCACCATGCCCAGCTAATTTTAATTTTTTTAATATTTAGTAGAGTCTAGGTCTCACTATGTTGCCCAGGCTGGTCTTGAACTCCTGAGCTCAATCGATCCTCTCATCTCAGTCTCCCAAGGTGCTGGGATGACAGGCATGAGCCACTACTCCCAGCCAGAACATTTTCTTTACCCTAACAAGAAACCCTGTATCCATTAGCAATCACTCCCTATTCCCCCGCTCCCCAGCCCCTGGCAACTACTGTCTTCTGTCTTTATGGATTTATCTATTCTACACATACAAATAAAATTATACAACATGCAGCCTTTTGAGTCAGGTTTCTTTCACTCAGCATAATGTTTTCAAGGTTCATCCATGTTGTAGCATGAATCAGTACATTGGACAATAAATTTTTCAGCCACTCTGTGTATAGACCTTAATATTTTAGCTGTTGTATTGTGGGTGTTTCCCTGGAGCCAAGGCGGAATTGAGATAGGCTGAGATTCTCTTACTGGAGAGGCCATTCTGTTGACTCAAGGCACAGAAACACTGGTGTGGGGATGAGGCCAAGGAGCATGATTTAGGATTCTAGACTCTTGCGTTGAAATTTGTATTAGCTTTGAGGTCTTGACTTCCTGATAATAGTTACAGACAAATGACAACAGTCTAATCTACTGCCAGCTTCTTGGAGCAAAGGAACAGTCAATGAATTAATAGAATGAACCAGGAGAAAAATGAATCAGAGACTCTACATTTGAGCCTTTGCTCAGCTACTGGCTTTGAGTGATTTAGGTCCCTCCACTTTTTCTAGTCTCTGTAAAATGAACACGGGAGGCCAGGTGCGGTGGCTCACGCCTGTAATCCCAGCACTTTGGCAGGCTGAGGCGGGTGGATCATCTGAAGTCGGGAGTTCGAGACCAGCCTCAACAACATGGAGAAACCCTGCCTCTACTAAAAATACAAAAAAATTAGCTGGGCATGGTGGTGCATGCCTGTAAGCCCAGCTACTTGGGAGGCTGAGGTAGGAGAATCACTTGAACCTGGGAGGCAGAGGTTGTGATAAGCCAAGATCACACCATTGCACTCCAGCCTGGTCAACAAGAACGAAATTCCATCTCAAAAAAAAAAAAAAAAAAGAAAAATTCCAATGCTGTTAGGTGTTAAGACACTTCAAATAATCACCCAGTATTAAATGTTATGGATGTTTCTACGGATTCATGTCTACTTGCTTCATTTCTTGTAATGGATGGAGTTCCCAGGGCCAAGGGCCAATTTTTATGCAATTCTGTCTCTCCTACAATACCTGACACAAGGTCTTACACATATAGGGGCCCAGTGTGTACTGCAAAAAAGAAAAGGGAAGGCTGAGTAAGTAATATTCATTAGTGTGTGGAAGTATTTCCTCATTTCCAGAACAATCTGGCAAGGACTCTGAGGCTAGGGTGAGGGGCCCCACACTTCAACCTCAGGCAATCAGAAATGGTTTTGAGGTGCCACTAGATTCCATACCAGGAGGGAGGCCACCGAGCAGCAGGGCTTGTGAGTTGGCAGCACTGGGAGGCTATCCTCAGGGGAAAACCGAGGAGGGCAGGCGTGCTAGCCAGGCCTGCTGCGCTGAAAGCAGCAGACGGGTAATTTCCAAATGACCATTTCAAAGGAAGGTTGAATTTCTCCAAGATAAGAGGGAGAGCAGAGAGCATGCCTATATCTCTAACCCCCTGAGCTCACGGCCGTGATAACAGCTGTGGGGTTGGAAACCTAATGCTGATGAAAGAGTTAAAGGGTGGCTGCGGGCAGCTATCGGTGACACTGCTAGGAATTGAGCATGCTCCTGCAGCGCGGCTGGGGACTGGTGTTACTCCATGAATAGAGGCCACTCTCAGGGAGTTTTTCCAGGAACAGAATGGGGTCAGGGAGCCGCTTGGGGAACAATGGTTGCCACCGACTAGCTGAATTTCTTACAATCACACACCATACCCCCTGATCAAATAGCTCCTTTGTCCGGCTGATATAAAAACATGTCATACAATGATGATTTGGAAGAATGACACGGGTTTGCCTTTCACAGAGATCAGAAGGGCTTGTTGTGCAGCAGGGGGAAAAACATCAGAGTCAAGGAAAACCTGGAGAATAAAAGAAGCAAATGGAAACAGACAGCAACAATAAGAAAAGGTCTGGGTTCCTGGAAAGACAGAGAGGGCTTGGTTACCATCAGGGAAACCAAGCAGCCAGGCAGCTCCAAGGAAGGGCCTGCTGGCTGCCCAGGAACCAGTTTCACAGCGCCCCCTTGAAACTCATGAGAAACTCAAGGAGGTAAAGAAATGCAAGAAGAAGAATGGCCTCAATTGGCTGGTGAACGCAGGGTGGTATACACCCATAGGCAACGTAAAGGGATCTGAGAGATCATCCTATCCAAACCATTATTTTATAGATGGGGACACTGAGGCCTGGGGAAGGACGGTGGCTTAGTCATCTACCCAGACTGTTTAGCTTCAGGTCTTGTTTTACAACTGCTTCTCCTATTTCTTGACTTTGAAGATGGAAATGCTGGAACTTCTCAAGCACTCTCTGTTCGGAGAGTAGAAGAGATGAATATTAGGGGTTGAACTGAGACTCCTGCCTGAACCAGGTATTCCAACAAGGAACTCAAGCAAAGTACTGCACTTCTGTGTGCCTCTGTTTCCCCATCTATAAAGTGAGGGCACTCTTGAAGGCAGGGAGGTAGCCAGCCACAGGCTCAGTCATCATTTATTAAATGCCTTCTGTGCATCCCACCATAGAAGAGGGCACTGGAGGAGGAAACAGGGAGCCTCGCTAAAAGATAAGACACAGTCACTGGACCCAGCCAGGCAATCTAGAGAGACTGTGTGGACACCAAACCCTGATTCTCAGCTGAGGCCTGTAATTGAGGTGGGCAGCTTTCTTGTCTGTTTCAGGAAGGTCAGACTGAGACTTTGTTGTTCAAAGACAGAAAGCTCATATAACAAGATTCCTGCAGCTTCCAGTCACCAAGTAGGTTTACAAAGAAAATGACGATTGTCAATGTCACTAATTAACATTTGCCTCTAGTACAGCAACTGTAAGTGGATCCCAAGCCTTTGTATTAGATTTCCTTAGAACTATGTGGGGTTAAAAAGCAGGAGTATTTTGTGTTAATATATTCCCTTTTATTCACGGATCCTGAAATTCTTTACCAGTAGATAGCCAATTCTCAATGCTACCCCTGTGGGGAATGTGGCAAGTGCCACTCTCCCCGTCCTCCAGCTGGGAGACCTGGGTCACAGAAAGGTTCTAAGTCCTGCAGTGGGGGATGGAATGCAAGACTGTCACCCTTTCCTTCACCGCTCTGGCTTTGGACTAAAGAACAAGGTGCTGGAAGGCACAACTGAAGAGTAAACCAACAGCGGATGTGGTACACTTCTGTTATAGGAAAGCAAAAATGCTTTCATATATATATTATATACATATTATATATAATACATACATATTATATAGTATATACATATTATATAATATATTATATACATATTATATAAAATATATTATATACATATTACATATTATATACATATATATTTTATATATATATATTTTTTGAGATGTAGTTTCACTTTTGTTGCCCAGGCTGGAGTGCAGTGGTGTGATCTCAGCTCACTGCAATTTCCACCTCCTGGGTTCAGGTGATTCTCCTGCCTCGGCCTCATGAGTCGCTGGGATTACAGGCATGTACCATCATGCCTGGCTAATTTTTGTATTTTTAGTAGAGATGAGGTTTCACTATGTTGGCCAGGCTGGTTTCGAACTTCTGACCTCAAGTGATCCACCTGCCTTGGCCTTCCAAAGTGCTGGGATTACAGGCATGAGCCACCGCACCCAGCCATGCTTTCATATTTAAAAAATTTTGTTTAAATAGATCATATGTTTACATGGTACTTCAAAGGGTACAACAGAATATTGTACCCCTCGCAATCTCCCTGCAACCTCTGTCTCTACACACAGCATTTCCTACCCTGGAGAAGACCCAGTAACCAGGTTCTAAGAACAATTCTATGTAAAGTCATATGATGTTCAGTCAACAACAGCTGCATATAGGATGGTGGTCCCATAAGACTATAATACTGTATTTTTTTACTGCATACTCTTTGTTTCCATATGTTTAGATACACACATACTTGTCATTGTGTTACAGCTGCCTACAGTATCCAGTACAGTCACATGCTGTATAGGTTTGTAGCCCAGGAGCAATAGGCTGTACCTATGTAGGAGTCTGTACCATCTACGTTTGTGGAAGCACACTCTGATGTTCACACAACAAGGAAATCACTAATGATGCATTTCTCAGAACATATCCCCCTTATTAAGTGACACATAATGATATCTATAAATACAAACATAAAATACTTTTTCTGGCTCACATATGATATATAAATTATTCTGCACATACAGAACATTTTAAGATGCATATGAAGTGAACAGACACTCAGGGTTGAGAGGACTATGGGAGCCCAAAAAGCCCAGGTCCCGGAGAGAATGTCCACCACCCTCAAAATGAGTTGCTGGCTTTCTGTGCTCTCCTTTACAGAAAGCCACTCATAATGCCAGAGGTGTGGTGTATGAGTTCCTCTGAGCTCCTCTGTTTTGAGACAGGGTCTTGCTTCCGTGGCCCATGCTAAAGTACAGTGGTGTGATCGCAGCTTACTGCAGCCTCCACCTCCCCAGCTCAAGCAATCCTCCCACTTCAGCCTCCCAGAGTGCTGGGATTACAGGTGCCCACTGTAGAGGGCCCCTGTGAGTTTCTTAAAGAGAACTATCCCCAAACGAGGGTGGTTGTGGTCTCACACAATTATTTTCTACATAAAAAATAGAAACTTAGGTTGGGCACAGTGGCTTACAACTGTAATCCCAGCACTTTGGGAGGCTGAGGTGGGTGGATCACCTGAGGTCGGGAGTTTGAGACCAGCCTGACCAACATGGAGAAACCCCATCTCTACTAAAAATACAAAATTAGCGGGGCGTGGTGGCACATGCCTGTAATCCCAGCTACTCGCGAGGCTGAGGCAGGAGAATCGCTTGAACCCGAGAGGCAGAGGTTACGGTGAGCTGAGATCGCGCCATTGCACTCCAGCCTGTGCAACAAGAGCGAAACTCCATCTAAAAAAAAAAAAAAAAGAGGCCGGGCGCGGTGGCTCACGCCTGTAATCCCAGCACTTTGGGAGGCCGAGGCGGGCGGATCACAAGGTCAGGAGATCAAGACCACGGTGAAACCCCGTCTCTACTAAAAATACAAAAAATGAGCCGGGCGCGGTGGCGGGCGCCTGTAGTCCCAGCTACTCGGGAGGCTGAGGCAGGAGAATGGCGTGAACCCAGGAGGCAGAGCTTTCAGTGAGCCAGGATCGTGCCACTGCACTCCAGCTTGGGCGACAGAGCGAGACTCCGTCTCAAAAAAAAAAAAAAAAGAAAAGAAAAGAAACTTAGCCAGAATTTAAAAAAATAAGAGGTCAGAGGCATCCCACCCCAGAGTCTTCCCTCCAGCAGAACGTCCTGTGATCTTCATGTAGAAATTGAGAGCCCTTGGATATATTATGTCCTGCTTAGGTTTCAGAGGTAACATTTAAGTGCTTACTGTACGTTGAGCTTTTAAAAAGTGATAAGCTCTTTTCATACATTATTATGCTTAATCCTCATGGCTGTTATCT